>NC_056080.1:106770284-111770284 GCF_016772045.2 Ovis aries | reverse complement strand
TCCTGACTGGCTCTTTGAAGTTTTCCTTGCTTCTGCAGGTAGCTAGTCATGGGCTTGTGGACTCTGCCTCTGGAACCCATCCCAGCCACTGCAATGTGTGAATCATGTCGCTTTGTTCTCTTTTATGGCTACTTGAACCTACTTCCTTTCGTATGGAAGATGGCCACACAAACAAAGCACTCTCTCACCGTACTGGGAGTTTTGGTTCCACGTCCTACTTCTGCACCATTGATAAGAGATTAACTGCTACTCACTCCTCCCACCAGCCCTGATCACTGCCCTCAACTCTCTGCCCAACCCAGCTGTTGGTGAGACGAGCCATCAACCATTGCCAGCTCTACATCGTGGGCCTAATTTGCCTGTGTCTACAGCCCACCAAGCACCCGGACCTGCAATATTTTGTTGAGAACCTGATTATTCGTCAGAAGGAGGATAATGACTGAGCCAATAAACTTGGTCTTCCAAGACTGAGACGGTAAATAATCTTCAGAGCAGGTGTGACAGGAGACACAGGTTCGATCCCTGTGTCAGGAATTTCCTCTGGAGAAGGCCATGGTAAGTCCACCCATTATTCTTCCTGTAGAATCCCATGGAGAGGGTCTTGGTGGGCTATGTTCATCGGGGAGGCAACGAGTGAGACAGGACTCAAGTGACGAACCACACTCACACTAGAATGGAATCCATGTCCTTCTTGCCAGATAAATGAAGGAGTGTGCATTGGCCAGAGACTTACGCCCAAGTCATGAACAAGCAAACATTTGAGTTTTCCAGGATCCTGAGTTTGAGTTCAGCTCTGCTCATAGTGTTCCCTGGCTTTAAAGCCTAGAGTCTTCTTGACCCCTTCTCTGGAGAGGAGGCTGCGATATGTCAGTAGGGTTGCCGAAATTTCCAGTCTTCTGACAGTTCTTTCTCGTTTTCACTTCAACATTTATCTGGTGCATTGCACCAGGCTTCTTGCCAGTGGTAGACCTTCACCTGCACCTTCCCCTCTGCATACCACTCCTGACTGGCTCTTTGAAGTTTTCCTTGCTTCTGCAGATTGAGAGCCATGGGCTTGAGGACCCTGATTTCTGGAACCTATTCCAACCACTATAACGTGTGTAGTATGTCGCTTGGTTGTCTTTTTGGCAACTTTTAGTGACTTCATTTAAGAAAGAAAGGCCCACACAATCACTGCCATCTGTCACCCTCCTGGGAATTTAGGCTCCGGGTCTTGCTTCCACCATGTTGATAATATAAGTGCTCCTCTTCAAGCCAGCCTTGGCTACAGCCCTTTCAGCTCTCCCCTTCCCATCTGAGGTCAGATGCCCCTTCAGGCATCGCCAGCTCTACATCTTATGCCTGATTTGATGGTGCCTTAGAATCCTCAGTACTGGACCTACAATATTTTGTTGAGGATCTCAATATTTCACCAGAAAGGGGAAGATGACCGAGATCATAAGCATCGTCTAGCATGACTCAGACTGTTAAAAATCGTTCTCAGTGCAGGAGTGACAGGAGACACAGGTTCCATGCCTGAGCCCGGAAGGTCCCCTGGAGAAGACCATGGTATCACCCTTTATTATTTTTTCTGGAGAATCCCATGGACATTGTGTCCTTATAGGCTTCCGTCCACGGGGATGCAAAAAGTCAGATGCAATTTGAGTGCTGAACCACACTCACACTGGCATGGAATCCACATTCTTCTTGGCAGAATGATGAATAAGCTTGTTTTGGCCACACATTTGCACCCTAGTCATCAACAAGCCCCCTGGTCAGTGTTTCAGGACTTTTGACTTTGATGTCAGTTCTGCTCAGGAATGACTTCACACTTTCAAACGTAGGATCTACTCGAGCCCTTCTCTGGCATGGAGGCTGCGGTGTCTCTGAGGTGCTGCCACCATCTCCAGTCTTCTGTCGGTTCTTCGTCATTTTCACCTCAACGTTTATCTGCTGCATGGCACCAGGCTTCTCGCTGGAAGCAGCCACTCGCCTGTACCTTCCCCTCTGCAAACCACTCCTGACTGGCTCTTTGAAGTTTTCCTTGCTTCTGCAGGTTGCTAGTCATGGGCTTGTGGACTCTGCTTTCTGGAACCCATCCCAGCCACTGCAATGTGTGAATCATGTCGCTTTGTTCTCTTTTATGGCTACTTGAACCTACTTCCTTTCATATGGAAGACGGCCATGCAAACAAAGCACTCTCTCACATTCCTGGAGTTTCGACTCCGAGTCCTACCTCTGCACCACTGATAAGAGATTAACTGCTGCTCACTCCTCCCACCAGCCCTGATCGCTGCCCTCAACTCTCTGCCCAACCCTGCTGTTGGTGAGATGAGCCATCAACCATTGCCAGCTCTACATTGAGGGCCTAATTTGCCTGTGTCTACAGCCCACCAAGCACCTGGACCTGCAGTGATTTGTTGAGGACCTCAATATTCCATCAGAAGGAGGATAATGACTGAGCCAATAAACTTGGTCTTCCAAGACTGAGACGGTAAATAATCTTCTTCAAAACAGGTGCGACAGGAGACACAGGTTCGAACCCTGTGTCAGGAAGTTCCCCTGGAGAAGGCCTTGGTAAGTCCCTCCATTATTCTTCCTGTAGAATCCCATGGAGAGGGTCTTGGTGGGCTGTGTTCATCGGGGAGGCAACGAGTGATACAGGACTCAAGTGACAAACCACACTCGCACTACAATGGAATCCACATCCTTCCTGCCAGATAGATGAAAGAGTGTGCATTGGCCAGAGACTTACACCCCAGTCATGAACAAGCAAACATTTGAGTTTTCCAGGAATCCTATCTTTGACTTCAGCTCCACTCATGATTGTTTCTTGGTTTTAAAGCCTAGGATCTACTTGATCCCATCTCTGGAGAGGAGGCTGCGATATGTCAGTAGGGTTGCCGAAATTTCCAGTCTTCTGACAGTTCTTTCTCGTTTTCGCTTCAACGTTTATCTGGTGCATTACACTAGGCTTCTTCCCAGGGGTAGAACCTCGCCTGCACTTTCCCCTCTGCATACCACTCGTGAGTGGCTCTTTGAAGTTTCCTTGCTTCTGCAGATTGAGAGCCATGGGCTTGAGGACCCTGCTTTCTGGAACCTATTCCAACCACTTTAACATGTGCAGTATGCCACTTGGTTGTCTTTCTTGGCAACTTTTAGTGACTTCATTTAAGATAGAAAGGCCCACACAAGCACTGCCATCTGTCACCCTCCTGGGAATTTAGGCTCCAGGTTTGCTTCCACCATGTTGATAAGAGAATCGCTCCACTTCAAACCAGCCTTGAGTACAGCCCTTTCAACTCTCCCCCTCCCATCTGAGGTCAGACGCCCCATCAGGCATCGCCAGCTCTACATTTTGTGCCCGATTTGAAGATCCCTTAGAATCCCCAGTATTGTACCTACGATATTTTGTTGAGGAACTCAATATTTAGTCAGAAGGAGGAAGATGACCGAGATCATAAGCATTGTCTAGCATGACTCAGACTGTTAAAAATCGTTCTCAGCGCAGGAGCGACAGGAGACACAGGTTCGATGCCTGAGCCCGGAAGTTCCCCTGGAGAAGTCCACAGTATCCCCCTTTATTATTATTTCCTAGAGAATCCCGTGGACATTGTGTCCTGGTGGGGTTCCGTCCATGGGGATGCAACAAGTCAGACGCAATTTGAGCTCTGAACCACACGCGCACTGGAATGGAATCCACATTTTTCTTGGCAGAATGATAAATAAGCGTATTTTGGCCCAGTATTAACACCCTATTCATCAACAAGCCACCTTGTGAGTGTTTCAGGACTTGTGACTTTGACGTCAGTCCTGCTCAGGAATGATTTCATGCCTTCAATACTGGATCTACTCGAGCCCTTCTCTAGCATGCAGGCTATGGTGTCTCCGAGGAGCTGCCACCATCTCCAGCCTTCTGTGGGTTCTTCATCGTTTTCACCTCAACGTTTATCTGCTGCATGGCACCAGGCTTCTCGCTGGAAGCAGCCACTTGCCTGTACGATCCCCTCTGCATAATACTCCTGACTGGCTCTTTGAAGTTGTCCTTGCTTCTGCAGGTTGCTAGTCATGGGCTTGTGGACTCTGCTTTCTGGAACCCATCCCAGCCACTGCAATGTGTGAATCATGTCGCTTTGTTCTCTTTTATGGCTACTTGATCCTACTTCCTTTCATATGGAAGATGGCCACACAAACAAAGCACTCTCTCACATTCCTGGAGTTTTGGCTCCGAGTCCTACTGCTGCACCATTGATAAGAGATTAACTGCTGCTCACTCCTCCCACCAGCCCTGATCACCGCCCTCAACTCTCTGCCCAACCCAGCTGTTGGTGAGACGAGCCATCAGCCATCGCCAGTTCTACATCTTGGGTCTGATTTGCCTGCGTTCGCAGCCCACCAAACACCCGGATCTGCAATATTTTGTTAACGGACTTCAATATTTCGTCAGGAGGAGGATAATGACTGAGCCAATAAACTTGGTCTTCCAAGACTGAGACGGTAAATAATCTTCAGAGCATGTGTGACAGGAGACACAGGTTCGATCTCTGTGTCAGGAAGTTCCTCTGGAGAAGGCCATGGTAAGTCCACCCATTATTCTTCCTGTAGAATCCCATGGAGAGGGTCTTGGTGGGCTATGTTAATCTGGGGAGGCAACGAGTGAGACAGGACTCAAGTGACGAACCACACTCGCACTAGAATGGAATCCATTTCCTTCTTGCCAGATAGATGAAAGAGCGTGCATTAGCCAGAGACTTACGCCCGAGTCATGAACAAGCAAACATTTGAGTTTTCCAGGAATCCTGAGTTTGACTTCAGCTCTGCTCATTTGTTTCCTGGCTTTAAAGCCTAGAGTCTACTTGACCCCTTCTCTGGAGAGGAGGCTGCGATATGTCAGTAGGGTTGCCGAAATTTCCAGTCTTCTGACAGTTCTTTCTCGTTTTCACTTCAACGTTTGTCTGGTGCACTGCACCAGGCTTCTTCCAAGGGGTAGGCCCTTGCCTGTACCTTCCCCTCTGCATACCACTCGTGAGTGGCTCTTTGAAGTTTTCCTTGCTTTTGAAGATTCAGAGCTATGGGCTTGAGAATCCCGCTTTCTGAAACCTATTCCAACCACTGTACCATATGCAGTATCCCGCTTGGTTGTCTTTCTTGGCAACTTTTAGTGACTTCATTTAAGATAGAAAGGCCCATGCAAGCATTGCCATGTGTCTCCTGGTCCTGCTCCCACCATGTTGAGAAGAGATTCGCTCCTCTTCGAACCAGCCTTGTCTACAGCCCCTTCAACTCTCCGCCTCCAATCTGAGGTCAGATGCCCCGTCAGGCATGACCAGCTCTATATCTTGTGCCCAATTTGACAGTGCTATAAAAACTGTAGTACTGGACCTATGATATATTGTTGAGGATCTCAATATTTTGTCAGAAGCAGGAAGATGACCGAGACCATAAACATGGTCTAGGAAGACTCAGACAGTTTGAAATCATCTTAGCGCAGGAGTGACAGCAAACACAGGTTCGATCCCTGGGTCAGGAAGGTCCCCTGGAAAAGGCCATGGTATCCCCCTCTATTATTCTTTCCCCCTCTATTATTCTTGCCTGGAGAATCTCATGGACATGTGGTCCTGATGCATGATGGTCAACGGGATGCACCAACTCAGACGGAACTCAAGTGGTGAACCACACTCGCACTAGAATGGAATCCATGTCCTTCTTGGTATATACATGAAAGAACGTGCATTGGCCAGATACTTACACCTCAGTCATGAATAAGCGACCATTTGAGTTTCATAGGAATCTTGACTTTGACTTCAGCTCTGCTCATGAATGTCTCTTCGCTTTAAAGTGTAGAAACTACTTGAGCCCTTCACCGTCAAGGAGGCTTCAATATCTCAGTGGGGCTGTGAAAATATTAAGTCTTCTCACAGTTCTTTCTTGTTTTCACTTCAACATTTATCTGCAGCTTTGCACCAGGCTTCTTGCCAGGGGCAGCCCCTTTCCTGCACCTTCCCCTCTGCATACCACTCCTGAATAGCTCTTTGAAGTTTTCCTTGCTTCTGGGGATTGAGAACCATGGGCTTGAGGACCCCACTTTTTAGAACCTATTCCAACCACTGTACCGTGTACATTATGTCGTTTGGATGTCTTTTTTGGCAACTTGTAACGACTTCATTTAAGAAAGAATAAGCCCATGCAAGCACTGCCATCTGTCACCCTCCTGGGAATTTAGGCTCCCGGTTCTCTTTCCAGAATGCTGATAAGAGATTCACTCCTCCTCATACCAGCCTTGACTACAGCCCATTCAACTGTCCCCCTCTAATCTGAGGATCTGAAACCACGGCAGGCATAGCCAGCTCTACATCATGTGCCTGGTTTGACAGTGCCCTAGATCCCAGTACCAGACCTACAATGTTTATTGAGTATTTCAATATTTTGTTAGAAGTAGGAGGATGACTGAGATCATAAGGATGGTCTAGCAAGACTCAGACTGTTTAAAATCGTTCTCAGCGCAGGAGTGACAGGAGACACAGGATCGATCCCTGAGTCAGGAAGCTCCCCTGGAGAAGGCCATGGTATCCCCCTCTATTATTCTTGCCTGGAGAATCCCATGGACATTGGGTCTGGGGGGCTTCCGTCCACCAGGATGCAAAGAGTCAGACGCGATTTAAGCTCTGAACCACATTCGCACTGCAATGGAATCCACATTGTTCTTGGCAGAATGATGTATAAGCTTGTTTTGGTCAGGTATTTATGCCCTAGTCATCAACAAGCCACCGGTTGAATGTTCAGTATTTGTGACTTTGACGTCAGCTCTGCTCAGGAATGATTTCACTCCTTCAATCGTAGTATCTACTCAAGCCCTTTTCTGGCATGGAGGCTGCGGTGTCTCCTTGGGGCTGCCACCATCTCCAGTCTTCTGTTGGTTCTTCCTCCTTTTCACATCCATGTTTATCTGCTGCATGGCACCAGGCTTCTCGCAGGAGGCAGCCACTCGCCTGTACATTCCCCTGTGCATACTACTCTAGACTGGCTCTTTGAAGTTTTCCTTGCTTCTGCAGGTTGCTAGTCATGGGCTTGTGGACTCTGCTTTCTGGAACCCATCCCAGCCACTGCAATGTGTGAATCATGTCGCTTTGTTCTCTTTTATGGCTACTTGAGCCTACTTCCTTTCATATGGAAGACACCCAGGCAAACAAAGAACTCTCTCACCTTAGTGGGAGTTTCATCTCCACGTCCTACTTCTGCACCTTTGATAAGAGATTAACTGCTGCTCACTTCTCCCACCAGCCCTGTTCACTGCCCTCAACTCTCTGCCCAACCAGCTGTTGGTGAGACACGCCATCAAGCATTGCCAGCTCTACATCTTGGGCCTGATTTGCCTGTGTCCACAGCCCACCAAGCACCCGGACCTGCAATATTTTGTTGAGGACCTCAATATTTCGTCAGAAGGAGGATAATGCCTGAGCCAATAAACTTGGTCTACCAAGGCTGAGACGGTAAATAATCTTCAGAGCAGGTGCGACAGGAGACAAAGGTTCGATCCCTGTGTCTGGAAGTTCCCATGGAGAAGGACATGGTAAGTCCCTCCATTATTCTTCTTGGAGGATCCCATTGAGAAGGTCCTTTTGGGCTACAGTCCACAGGGAGGCAACGAGTGAGACAGAACTCAAGTGGTGAACCATACTCGCACTAGAGTGGACTCCACCTCCTTCTTGGCAGATAGATGAAAGAGCATGCATTGGCCAGATACTTACGTCCCAGTCATGAACAAGTGACAATTTGATTTTTACAGGATTCCTGACTTTGACTTCAGCTCTGCTCATGAATGTTTCTGGCTTTAAAGCCTAGGATCTACTTGAGCCCTTCTGTGGCAAAGAGGCTGCGATATGTCAGTAAGGCTGCTGAAATTTCCAGACTTTTGACAGTTCTTTCTCGTTTTCACTTCAACGTTTATCTGCTGCATTACACCAGGCTTTTTCCCAGGGGTAGACCCTCAAATACACCTTCCCCTCTGCATACCAATCCGTATTGACTCTTTGAAGTTTTCCTTGCTTCTGCAGATTGAGAGCCATTGACCTCAGGACCCCGCTTTTTGGAACCTATTCCAACCACAGTACTTTGTGCAGTATGTCGCTTCGTTTTCTTTTTTGGCAACTTTTAGTGACTTCATTTAAGAAAGAAAGGGCCATGCCAGCATTGCCTTCTGTCACCCTGCTGGGAATTTAGGCTCCGGGTCCTGCTTCCACCATGTTGATAAGAGATTCGCTCCTCATCAAACCAGCCTTGACTACAGCCCCTTCAACTCTCCCATTCAATCTGAGGTCAGACGCCCCATCAAGCATCGCCAGCTCTATATCTTTTGCCCGATTTGACGGTGCCCTAAATACCGTAGTACTGGACCTACGATATTTTGTTGAGGATCTCAATATTTCGTCAGAAGGAGAAAGATGACCGAGACCGTAAACATGGTCTAGCAAGACTCAGACTGTTTAAAATTATTCTCAGTGCAGGAGCGACAGGAGACACAGGGTCGATCCCTGGGTCAGGATGGTCCCCTGGAGAAGGCCATGGTATCCCCGTCTATTATTCTTGCCTGGGAAATCTCATGGACATAGGGTCCTGATCCTTGACGGTCCAAGGGGATGCAGCGAGTCAGACGGAACTCAAGTGGTGAACCACACTCACACTAGAATGGAATCCATGTTCCTCTTGGCATATAGATGAAAGAGCGTGCATTGGCGAGATACTTATGCCTCAGTCATGAACAAGCGATCATTTGAGTTTTACAGGAATCTTGACTTTGACTTCAGCTCTACTCATGAAAGTTTCTTGGCTTTAAAGTGTAGAATCTAGTTGAGCCCTTCTCCAGCAAGGAGGCTGCAATATCTCAGTAGGGCTGCCAAAATTTCTAGTCGTCTCACAGTTCTTTCTCATTTTCACTTCAACTTTTATCTGCTGCATTGCACCAGGCTTCTTGCCAGGGGAAGCCCCTTTCCTGCACCTTCCCATGTGCATACCACTCCTGAATAGCTCTTTGAAGTTTTCATTGCTTCAGCGGATTGAGAGCCATGGGCTTAGGACCCCGCTTTCTGGAACCTATTCCAGTGACTGTACTATGTGTAGTATGTTGCTTGGATGTCTTTTTTGGCCACATGGAATAACTTCATTTAAGAAAGAATAGGCCCATGCAAGCACTGCCATCTGTCACCCTCCTGTGAATTTAGGCTCCGGGTCCTGCCTTCAGAATGCTAAGAGATTCGCTCCTCCTCGAACCAGCCTTATCTACAACCCCTTCCACTCTCCCCATCCAGTCTGAAGGTTAGATGCCATGGTAGGAATCGCCAGCTCTACATCATGTGCCTGAGTTGATGGTGCCCTAGAATCCCCAGTACCACACCTATGATATTTTGTTGAGGATCTCAATATTTCACCAGAAAGGGGAAGATGACTGAGATCATAAGCATGGTCTAGCATGACTCAGACTGTTAAAAATCGTTCTCACCACAGGAGGGACAGGAGACACAGGTTTGACCCCTGTGTCAGGAAGTTCCCCTGGAGATTTCCATGGTATCCCCCTCTATTATTCTTTCCTGGAGAATCCCATGGACATTGTGTCCTGGTGGGATTCTGTCCACGGGGATGCAACAAGTCAGACGCAGTTTGAGCTCTGAACCACACTCGCACTGGAATGGAATCCACATTCTTCCTGGATGAAAGATGAATAAGCTTGTTTTGGCCTGGTATTTATGCCCTAGTCTTCAGCAAGCCACCGGTTGAGTGTTTCAGGACTTGTGACTTTGACGTTAGCTCTGCTCAGGAATGATTCCCCATGTTCAATTGTAGGGTCTCCTTGAGCTCTTCTCCAGCATGGAGGCTGCGTTGTCTCCATGGGGCTGCCACCATCTCCAGTCTTCTGTCGGTTCTTCATTGTTTTCACCTAAATTATTATCTGCTGCATTGCAGGAGGCTTCTTGCTGGATACAGCCCCTCGCCTGTACCTTCCCCTCTGCATACCACTCCTGACTGGCTCTTTGAGGTTTTCCTTGCTTCTGCAGGTTGCTAGTCATGGGCTTGTGGACTCTGCTTTCTGGAACCCATCCCAGCCACAGCAGTACATGAAGTATGTCATTTTGTTCTCTTTTATGGCTACTTGAACCTACTTCCTTTCATAAGGACTATGCCCAAACAGGAAAGCAGTCTCTCATCTTACTGGAAGTTTAAGCTCCATGTCCTACTTTTGCATCACTGATAAGTGATTAACTGTTGGCCACACCTCCCACCAGTCCTGATTGCTGCCCTCAACTCTCTCCCCCACCCAACTGTCAGTGAGACACGACATCACCATCACCAACTCTACATCTTGGGCCTGATTTGCCTGCATCCACAGCCCACCAAGCACCCGGACTTGCAGTAATTTGTTGAGGACCTTAGTGTTTCATCAGAAGGAAAATAACGACTGAGGCAATAAACTTGGTCTTCCAAGACACAGACAATAAATCTTTCTCAGAGCAGGTGCGACAGGAGACAGGTTTGATCCCTGTGTCAGGAAGGTCCCCTTGAGAAGGCCATGGTAAGTCCCTCTATTATTATAGAATCCTGTAGAGAGGGTCCTTTTGAGCTACGGTCCAAGGGGAGGCAACTAGTCAGATGGGACTCAAGTGGTGAACCACACTCACACTAGAAAGGAATCCACCTCCTTCTTGGCCGATAGATGAAAGAATGTGCATTGGCCAGATACTTAGGCCCCAGTCATGAACAAGTGACAATTTGAGTTTTCCAGGAATCCTGACTTTGACTTCAGCTCTGCTTATGAATGTTTGCTGGTTTTAAAGCCTAGATTCTACTTGACCCCTTCTCTGGAGAGAAGGCTACGATATGTCAGTAGGGTTGCCGAAATTTCCAGTCTTCTGACAGTTCTTTCTCGTTTTCACTTCAACATTTATCTGGTGCATTGCACCAGGCTTCTTCCCGGGGTAGACCCTCGCCTGCACCTTCCCCTCTGTATACCACTCCCGACTGGCTCTTTGAAGTTTTCCTTGCTTCTGCACATTGAGTGCTATGGGCTTGAGGACCCCGCTTTCTGGAGCCTATTCCAAACACAGTAACGTGTGCAGTATGCCGCTTGGTTGTCTTTTTTGGCAACTTGTAGTGACTTCATTCAAGAAAGGCAGGCACACGCAAACACTGCCACCTGTCACCATCCTGGGAATTTAACCTGTGCGTCCTGCTTCCACCAGGTTGATAAGAGATTTGCTCCTCCTCGAACCAGCTTAAACTGCAGCCCCTTCTACTCTCCCCCTCCAATCTGAGGTCAGACGCCTTGTCAGGCATCGCCAGCTCTACATCTGGAGCCGATTTGACGGTGCCCTAGAAATCCCAGTACCAGACCTACGATATTTTGTTGACGATCTCAATATTTCGTCAGAAGGAGGAAGATGACCAAGACCATAAACATGGTCTAGCAAGGCTCAGGCGGTTTAAAATCGTTCTCTGCGCAGAAGGGACAGGAGACGCAGGTTCGATCCCTGGGTCAGGAAGCTCCCCTGGAAAAGGCCATGTTATCCCCCTCTATTATTCTTGCCTGGAGAATCTCATGGACATAGGGTCCTGACACGGGACGGTCCATGGGGATGCAGCGAGTCAGACACGACTCAAGTGGTGAACCACACTCACACTAGAATGGAATCCATGTCCTTCTTGGAATATAAATGAAAGAGTATGCATTGGCAAGATACTTACGTCTCAGTCATGAACAAAGGACCATTTGAGTTTTACAGGAATCCTGACTTTGACTTCAGCTCTGCTCATGAATGTTTCTTGCCTTTAAAGTGTAGGATCTACTTGAGCCTTATACTGGCGAGGAGGCTGCATTATCTCAGTGGGGCTGCCAAAAGTTCAAGTCTTTTGACAGTTCTTTCTCGTTTTCACTTCAACATTTATCTGCTGCATTGCACCAGGCTTCTTGCCAGGGGCAGCCCCTTGCCTGCACCTTCCCCTCTGCATACTGCTCCTGACTGGATCTTTCAAGTTTTCCTTGCTTCTGAGGATTGAGAACCATGGGCTTGAGGACCCCACTTTCTAGAACCTATTCCAACCACTGTACCATGTGTATTATGTCTTGACTACAGCCCATTCAACTCTCCTCCTCTAATATGAGGGTCAGAAGCCACGGCAGGCATCTCCAGCTCTACATCATGTTCCTGATTTGATGGTGCCCTAGAACCCCCAGTACCAGAGGTACGATATTTTGTTGAGGATCTCAATATTTCGTTAGAAGTAGGAGGATGACTGAGATCATAAGCATGGTCTAGCAAGACTCAGACTGTTTAAAATCGTTCTCAGTGCAGGAATGACAGGAGACACAGGTTCGATCCCTGAGTCAGGAAGGTCCCCTGGAGAAGGCCATGGTGTCCCTCTCTATTCTTGCCTGGAGAATCCCATGGCATTGGGTCCTGGTGGGCTTCCGTCCACCAGGATGCAACGAGTCAGACGGGATTTAAGCTCTGAACCACACACGCACTGGAATGGAATCCACATTCTTCTTGGCAGAATGATGAATAAGCTTGTTTTGGCCAGGTATTTACGCTCTTGTCATTAACAAGCCACCGGATGAGTGTTTCAGTATTAGTGACCTTGACGTCAGCCCTGCTCAGGAGTGATTTCACGCCTTCAATCGTAGGATCAACTCAAGCCCTTCTCTGGCATGGAGGCTGCAGTGTCTCCTTGGGCCTGCCACCATCTCCAGTCTTCTGTCGGTTCTTTGTCGTTTTCACCTCAATGTTTATCTGCTGCATGGCACCAGGCTTCTCGCTGGAGGCAGCCACTCGCATGTACCTTCCCCTCTGCATACCACTCCTAACTGGCTCTTTGAAGTTTTCCTTGCTTCTGCAGGTTGCTAGTCATGGGCTTGTGGACTCTGCTTTCTGGAACCCATCGTAGCCACTGCAATGTGTGAATCATGTCGCTTTGTTCTCTTTTATTGCTACTTGAACCTACTACCTTTCATATGGAAGACGCCCATGCAAACAAAGCACTCTCTCACCTTACTGGGAGCTTCAGCTCTGCGTCCTACTTCTGCACCGTTGATAAGAGATTAACTGCATCTCACTCCTCCCACAGTCCTGATCGCTGCCCTCAACTCTATGCCCAACCCTGCTGTTGGTGAGACGAGCCATCAACCATCACCAGCTCTACATCGTGGGCCTGATTTGCCTGCGTCCACAGCCCACCAAGCACCCGGACCTGCAATATTTTGTTGAGGACCTCAATATTTCGTCAGAAGGATAATGACTGAGCCAATAAACTTGGTCTTCCAAGACTGAGACTGTAAATAATCTTCTTCAGAGCAGGTGCGACAGGAGACAAAGGTTCGATCCCTGTGTCAGGAAGTTCCCCTGGAGAAGGACATGGTAAGTCCCTCCATTATTATTCTTGGAGGATCCCATTGAGAAGGTCCATTTGGGCTACGGTCCATGGGGAGCAACGAGTTAACGGAAGTGAAGTGGTGAACCACACTCGCACTCGAATGGAATCCACCTCCTTGGCAGTTAGATGAAAGAGCATGCATTGGCCAGATACTTACGCCCTAGTCATGAACAAGTGACAATTTGAGTTTTCCAGGAATCCTGACTTTGACTTCAGCTCTGCTCATGAATGTTTCCTGGCTTTAAAGCCTAAGATCTACTTGAGCCCTTCTGTGGCGAAGAGGCTGCAATATGTCCGTAGGGCTGCCAAAATTTCCAGTCTTCTGACAGTTCTTTCTCGTTTTCACTTCAAAGTTTATCTGGTGCATTGCACCAGGCTTCTTCCCAGGGGTAGACCCTTGCTTGCACCTTCCCCTCTGCATACCACTCCCGACTGGCTCTTTGAAGTTTTCCTTGCTTCTGCAGATTGAGAGCTGTTGACTTCAGGACCCTGCTTTTTGGAACCTATTACAACCACAGTACCGTGTGCAGTATGCCGTTTGGTTGTCTTTCTTGGCAACTTTTAGAGACTTCATCTAAGATAGAAAGGCCCATGCAAGCATTGCCATCTGTCACCCTCCTGGGAATTTAGGCCCCTGGTCCTACTTCCACCATGTTGATAAGAGATTCGCCCCTCTTTGAACCAGCCTTGACTACAACCCCTTCAACTCTCCCCCTCTAGTCTCAAGTCAGACTCCCCGTCAGGCATCGCCAGCTCTATATCTTGTACACTGATTTGATGGTGCCCTAAAAACCATAGTACTGGACCTACAATATTTTGTTGAGGATCTCAATATATCATCAGAAGGAGGAAGATGACCGAGGCCATAAACATGGTCTAGCAAGATTCAGACTGTTTAAAATCATTCTTAGCGCAGGAGCAACAGGAGACACAGGATCAATCCCTGAGTCAATAAGGTCCCCTGGAAAAGGCCATGGTATCCCCCTCTATTATTCTTGCCTGGAGAATCTCATGGACATAGGGTCCTGATGCGTGGTGGTCCACGGGGATGCAGCGAGTCAGATGGGACTCAAGTGATGAACCACACTCACACTAGAATGGAATCTATGTTCTTCTTGGTATATATATGAAAGAGCATGCATTGGCAAGATACTTATGCCTTAGTCATGAACAAGCGACCATTTGAGTTTTACAGGAATCCTGACTTTGACTTCAGCTCTGCTCATGAATGTTTCTTGCCTTTAAAGTGTAGGATCTTCTTGAGCCCTTCTCCGGCGAGGAGGCTGCAATATCTCAGTGGGGCTGCCAAAATATCAAGTTTTGACAATTCTTTCTCGTTTTCACTTCCACGTTTATCTGCTGCATTGCACCAGGCTTCTAGCCAGGGGCAGCCCCTTTCCTGCACCTTCCCCTCTGCATACCACTCCTGACTAGCTCTTTGAAGTTTTCCTTGCTTCTGTAGATTGAGGGCCATTGGCTCGAGGACCTAGCTTTCCAGAACTTATTCCAACCATTGTAACTTGTTCAGTTTGTTGCTTCATTGTCTTTTTGACAACTTATAGCTGCTTCATTTAAGAAAGAAAGGCCGACACAAGCACTACCATCTGTCACCCTCCTGGGAATTTAGGCTCCGGGTCCTGCTTCCACCATGTTGATAAGTGAATTGCTCCTCTTCGAACCAGCCTTGTACAGTCCCTTCAACTCTCCCCCTCCAATCTGAGGTCAGACCCCCCATCAGGCATCGCCAGCTCTATATCTTGTGCCTGATTTGATTGTGCCCTAGAAACCCCAGCACTGGACCTACGACATTTCGTTGAGTATCTCAATATTTCATCAGAAGGAGGAAGATGTCCATTTTTTAAAACTATTGAGTAGTATTATAAGGTAACCATTTTTAACAGTTACCATTTTTATTAGTTTTTCATACTTAATTTGAAATGACACATATTGCTCATTGACTTCTTTATTGAATACATTATCCATTAAGTTTCCTTATTGAAAACCAAGATTTTATGTCACTCTCATACCCTTCCACTTAATCTCTCTATTGGTAATCTCTTTCTAAAAAATTTCCTAAGTTCTTGATTACTATGGTATCTTTATATACTTAAAACTTTTTCTTATTTCAGTAGCTTTCTTTAGTCTATTGACTTGCTTTCTCTTTTGGGATATTTAACTGTATCATCTAAGCTTCTACAAATTTCTAATTTCGGAAATGATACTTTATGATTTTTTCCAGTTTTTTGTACTGTGATGTTTCCTTTTCTTATTGATTTTTAATGAATGAAATTGCTTCACAGGTCCCTCAGAAAATGCAAATTAGATGGCTCTAATGTTTGTGTTTGTCAGTTTGATTTCTTGTTTCTTAAAATAAGTCTTTAAAAACATTTTCCCCCCTGTGGTTAATACTTGTATTTGTTTTCTGTTCTTTGCCTTTCATGCTGTTGATTTTCTTCATACCTCTGGGTTTTCGTTTACATATGAGAACAGGCAGTTTGTCTATTTCTTCTAGGTAGTTCTGTTTCTATATAGATGAATTTCCTGTAAGGATTCCCTGTGTTTATGAAGCCTGACTCGGAAATCTATGTATGTGGGCAAGGCTTATCTATTGACATGTTTCATTTTAAAGTAAGTATGGTGCCAGCCTTGAGGCTAGGATTCTATGAAAATGCCATAATGGGAAGAATTTTGCTAAGAGCACACATGTTCACCTTAAGAGTAAATTTTCCTCAAGTTGTCAACTTACATATTTTTAAAGGGAGGCATTGTTTTACTTTTGTCTAAAAGGCTAATATGCTCAGCTGCCTGGGTCCTGAGGAATTTATGGGCTTCCCAGGTGGCTCAGTGACAAAGAATCCTCCTACCGAGCAGGAGACGCAGGTTCAGTCCCTGGGTTGAGAAGATCCCCTGGAGAAGGAAATGGCTACCCACTCTAGTATTCTTGCCTCGAAGGTCCCATGGACAGGAGAGCCTGGCAGGCAACAGACAGTCCATGGGGTCACAAAGAATCAGACATGACTGAGCAACTAAGAAGCAATAGCTCATTTAAGTGCTGAATAATATTCCACTGTCTGGATATTGAGAACATACGACATACGTCCTACAGACAGTACTGTCAAACTGATGCTCTGCTTGAAGCTGTTTGTTTTCAAGTAGCTAATTCAATGAGATAACCCTAGCTAAAGGAGCCAATGGTATGATTATTTTATTACTATATGCCTTCCTCTTGCTTTGTTAGGCCCCATATAATTTCAGGGGTCTAAAGGAATAAGTTAAATGATATTCAGGGGTCTAAAGGAATAAGTCAAATGATATTCAAACACATACATTGCTCTCTGGGCAAGGCGGGGCAACTCTACTGCAAAGTGTATACTATAGTTTGCCTAAATTACTCCTTGTATGTGTATACAAATATTTTATTCAGCGTCTATCTTGCACAAATTTTAGTCTCATTTTAAGAACCAGTTTAATCTGTAACATTGATACCTTCACTTAAGATCCACATTGGTATATTGATAAGCAAAATACATATCTTGTGTCCTAGAAAACATGGGAGGTGTTGCTCCTTATCATGCTGGCAAATCACAGTGACCTAAACTTTATATTTGTCTACCTACATATTTGTCTACCTACTGAGAATATTGATTACACAAGGGCAACTGTAGATGGACTAGCTATATTTTTTTCAAGTTTTCAGAGGCTTTTTTGTTAAACTGTTGATATATATTTATATAAGATGTGTTTATATATGATTTTAAAGAGAAATATAATTATATAACTATATTAATATATATTTCATATATTTTAGTTGCTAATATCCACAACAGAAGTAACTTTGTTTTAAAGTAAAAATAAACAAAAAAGATAGTCTCCAAATAAAATTCCAAATTGTAAAATTTATTTCTTTCTTCTTCCCTTCATCTTTTCTTTCCTCTGTCTCTTCCTTCAGTCTTACTTTCTTCCCCACTGTGGCTGTTTTAAATAGATAACAGAGTAATCTTCAGTGGGGAGAGAGAGGAAAAAAAGCTAGTAATTTAAACCCTAAAGTAATGGTAACAAATAGCTTAACTGATTTTTCCAGCTGAATCAATAAATTGCTGTGTGAACACCTTATTTTGTATTCTATTTTCCATTTTTTTTCCTGCCTTTCATAATGGTTGGAGAATTACAAAATAAGGTAACACACACCTTTATTATTCTCTAGCTGTGGTAATAATTTTAAGTCAGTTAAAAATAGTTTTAGTGAGCACCTACAATGCACTCTGAAAAGAACTGACAAAGATGAAAATATAAGCTGTCTCCTCACTATAGGAATTCTGAACCTAAGTGTAATTAAGAAAACACATACATTGCTATAGCACAAAGTCAACTGTAGTGAGGGTCACAGGATACTTAACAACAGCTACTTGAGATTTATTTTTGGCCTGTTTCCGCTATGGGGCTTTATTTATTTAATAAAGATTATTTCTTTGTGAGTGAAACCAACATTCCTTTTAATTTTTTAATGAATTGTTTCCCTCCACCTGGTATTTGAACTCTCGAGTTCTGTCTTGGACTTTCTGTTTCACCCTACCAAAATTGTGTGTGATCTCATCTACTCCTATTGTGTCAAAATTTTGTTGCTATCTTAGTTCTCTGAATTAAGTGTGGGGTAAAGTATTCAAAGGATTTGTGAACATTTCTACTTAAACATCTTACAGATATCTCAATATCTGCATATTTCAAAATTCAGCTGATAAAATTCTAAAAAACAAAATTCATCTTCCCGTTTTCCTATTCTAGTGATAATAGAGGCTTCTCCTCGGATACCTCTAATCTATTGTTTTCCCGAACCATGATTTTATTCCATGTGACCCAAACACTCATCTTGGGTATTATTTCAAATATGTGTATTTCTTTATTTTTATTTTTAATATAAATTTATTTATCAATTTTGACTGTTTTTCTCCATTCACACTGCCATGATCCTTCTATAAGACAACATCTTTCCTTTGCACCGCTGTGGTAACACTGTGACAAATATTCTGATTTCTGTCTTTGCTCCACTACAATTCATTCTCTGAACTACAGCCAGGGTGATATCTTTAAATGTAAATCTGATTGAGTCACTCATAAGTTTCCATTACTCTAAGGAAATAATTTTTTAAAGAATTATCAGTAAGGATTACATGTACTGGCTTCTGTTTTTCAATTTTATATCACTCTTCCTAGGTTTCTGAATCAAGATAGTGGTCTCCTTTCAATTTCTTGAAAATACCAAATTCCTTCCAACTTCAGGGTCTTTGCAATGCTGCTCCAACAAGCTGAATACTCTTCTCCCATTCTGTTCCCCTAATTCCAATTACATCTTAAAGTTTCTCCTTAAATGCATTTTCCCTTAAATTTTCACCCCTTCTCTGATCCAAATTAAGTCCTTCATAAGTTCTTTGATAATCTCAAACACCAGCATCCTTAAAGCCTTTAAGTGTGGCTTCTAATTTGTTCCCCCTTTCATTTGATACTTTAACTCTGAAGTGAACTTTGTTTTTTATCTCAACAATTTCAATATGAAGACTTATTCCACATCTCTGATTTTGATATTAACTACTTCTCTTTAGCATTTTGTCCTAGGGTTCAGAGAACTTCCCTACTATTCTAATTAACAATCTTACGTGATCTGAACCTGAAACTTGGCAGATCATTTCCATGTTATTTCACAAGAACTCCCCCAGAAGCAATATACATCCGTTACAATGATGGATTTGGCATCTTTCTGCTAGCTTGGTCCATTTTACCATCATCTCTCACCAAGATTATTGTACTTCCTAACTGCTTTTTCTACCTTCAGTCTTGCTTTTCTCCAAGAATTGTTTATACTGCAGTCAATGTAACCTACTTGAAAAGCAAAACTAATGCAGCATTCATTTATCTGAATTAAACCTTTCAGTGTTCTGTCATGGAACTTATATATTTCAAAGTCTTCAAAATAATGGCCTTACAAGGGCCTTAATAATCTGGTGTCTACTTCTTTTCATCACATATCTGCCTAACACATAAACACCACTTCCTGCTAACGTATGTAGTCTTCCACTGCTTCACTTTTTATTTGCTCTTTTGCTGAATGATTTCATCTAATTTGATGGTTTTAACTACCACCTCTATATTGACAACTCCAGAATATTGCTTTGGAAGAGATGTGGAGTTAAGAGAGAACGGTTTTGAGGACTGGAAGAATGGGTTCAGGTCTGTTGTAGCACCACCATCCTTCCAGTCATCCACGTCACCTAAGATAAGCACATAAAAATCTGTATGCCGTTTTATACTTTTTGTTTCCCCAAATCTTATAGTCAAAAAATCACTTAGGTAACAGATGATTGGGGGTTTAACCAGAGTGATATTGATAGAAATGGGTAATTGGTCACATTAAAGGTAAATAATTATATGGTAAATCAGTAAGATTTGTTGATTGAGAGGGAGAAACATTCAAGGATCATTTCCAGATTTCTAGTTGGGGTGTCTGAATGACTGGTGGTACCATTTAATAGGGAAGGCAGGGTAAGCATAGTTTTAGTTGTTAAGCTGTGTTTAATTATTTGTGTTGTGGAGTCTAAGATAACATTGGCCTTCCCAGGAGGAGCTTTTCAGCAGGAAGTTAGCTATATAATTCTGAAACTTGGTGTAGAGATCTGTTTTGTAACTATGGATACTGTGAGTTAGACATGATGGTTGATATAATAATAATGGGCTAGATTACTCATGGAAAGTATGCAGATTGAAAAGAGTAACTCTCTAGAGATAAACATCAATATTTATGAGGCTCATGGAATAAGAACAGCCCAGGAAGAAATCAAAGAAGAAACAAATCAGAGGAAGAAATACAAAGAGTATATTATAATGGACATAAAATGTAGTAGCAAGTTTCAAGAAGTAGGTTCTGAACAAGAGTGTCAAATGTAGCTTAAAATAGAATAAGGTGGTTGAAATGTGCCCATTTTGTCTAGTATTTAGGAGGTCATTGAAATGTCACAAACATTTCCCAAGAGAATAGTTAGGTGAGAATCCTAAATGTCATGGTTTAGGTCATGAATACAAATTGAGAAGAAATGAATAATGAGAAGAGATTGATTAACAAGAGGTGGGATACTAGGTTAAGGGATAGTTCATTTATTCATTCAACTACACTTTATTGATTTCCTATTGTGTGGCAGGTGTTTTTCTAGGCCTCTGATATACATCAGTGAATAATTTTAAAAAAGAAAAATATCCTGGCCCTTGTAAAACTTAGATATTATCATGAGAGATGGACAACAGACATACTAAATAATGTATATAGTATATTATAAAGTTAAATATTATGTGAAAAAACTGAACAGAGGAATAACCAGGTTTGCTGCAATGGTCATTTTTTTAAGTATAAAATGCTCAATGGTACTGCAAAAAAAAAAATCTCAGTTTATACCTACTATAATGATATACTTGTCTTTGGAGTCATAAAATTTTAGATCTGAAAATTATGAAGATAAAGGCAGGGGTTGAAGCTCAGGCAATTATTTTTTGAACTAGCAATTATAATATATTAGACCTTTCATTTTTGTTGTTCATAATTTATACTTGCATACTTTTGACAGTATTTGAAATTGTATTTTATGTCATAACACATTTATAATAACATTTTTTAAGCTTAAAAAATAAAATAATTAAAAGAACAATACACTAGATTTGAACCCTGGAATACACAGGCATACCTCAGAGATATTGCAGATTTAGTTCCAGGCCACTGCAATAAAGTGAGTCACACATTTCATTTTTGGTTTTCCAGTGCATATAAAGTTATGTTTGTACTATATTGTATTCTATTAAGTGTGCAATAGCACTATATCTGGAAAAAACAATGTGCATACCTTAATTTAAATATCCTTTATTGCTAAGAATGCTAGTAATAATCTGTGCCTTCAGCAAGTCATCAGCTTACTAGCTGGTGGAGGGTTTGAAATATTGTGAGAATTACCATAATGTGATATAGAAACATGAAGTGAGTAACACTGTTGGAAAAGTGGTACCAACAGACTTGTACAATGTTGCCACTAACCATCAATTTATTAAAAAAAAAAAAGTATCTGCAAATAAAAAATGAGTCGTATCTATATACAAACAAAATGAAAAAAACCTCAATATAATAGCAACAAAACGAGTAAAATACTTAGGAATAAACTTAACTGAAGAGATGGAAGACCTGTATACTGATCAAAGAAAGAAGACACAGATAAATGGAAAGACATTCCATGTTTAAAGACTGAGAGACTCCATATTGTTAAAATGTCCATACTACCCAAAGTGATCTAAAGATTCACTGTAATTTCTTATGAATATTGTAGTGACATTCTTTACAGAAATAGAGAGTCTTAAAATTCAGCTGAAACCACAAAAGCCCCCAAAAGCCAAAAGAATATTGAGCTGGAGTTATTGCTTTGCCTGGTTTCAAAGCCACGGTAACCAAAACAGTATGGTACTGGCAAAAAGTCAGACATACAGGCCAATGGAAAATAATAGAGAGCCCAGAAATAAATGCACATATTTATGGTCAACTGATCTTTGACAAGGGTGCCAGAGAGAGAGAGAGACAAATACCACATTATCTCACTTATATGTAGAATCTAAAATAGTCAAAGTCATAATGGCAGAGGATAGACTTGTGGTTTTCAGGGACTGGAGGAAGAAGAAAATGAGCAGATATCAAATAAGGAATACAAAGTTTTAGTTATGAAATATGAAAAATGTATGGCTATCTAATATAAATGCGGCTACTTTTAACAATACTGTGTTATATACTTGAAATTCGCTAAAGAGGTTATATCGTAAGTGTTCTACACAAAGAAAATGGTAACTATATGAGGTGATGAATATGTCAGTTAGCTTGTATTTGGTCAATATTTCTCAAAGTTTTTATATATAAACATATAAATGAATCAAATTGTATACTTAAAATATATACAGTTTTGTCAATTATATCTCAGTAATAATTTGAGTAACATAAGAGAATAATGGGGAATAAAAGTAGTAATTGCTTTTACCTAAAAGCCTGGGGAAGGCTTCACAAAAGAAGTCATAAAAGAGGTTGGCAAAATAAAAAAGGGGGACAGAAGTATGTTTCCAGTAGAAAGACAGCATAGGCAAAAATAAGAAAGCATGAAAAATATATAAAAATGCCAAGTAATCTAGTGTGGATAGAGGACGTGATATATTGGGACAATTATGAATGATGAAGCTGCCAAGAAAAGTTGAGATGCCAAAAATACGAGATTCATTAGTCAAACATAACACCGTATTACATTCTTGAGTCATTGGGTGGAGGACAGGTTATGTCATTGAGAGACAGAGAGACAGAGGAGAGATATCTGGAAGAAGAGTGTACTTGCAAGTAAAAAGTAAACTATGCGGTAGAAAGTTAAGCAGTTATTGCAAAATCAAGTATACCAAAGATCTGCTCTGGTGACAAATATTTTTGATTAAGAAAAAGGAATATTCTCAGTAGAATAGACATTATTGCATGTTTCTTGATAGTTCAGTAGTTGAGGACACTGTGCTGAGATGACTTATAAATTTAGTCTCCATGAAGTGGATACAAGATATTAACAGCTTCTGTCCATTGTCACAGATTGCGGTTTTAACTTCAGACAGAATGTGTCATCTATTAAAAGGGGAGTCAAGAGACCTGACCCCATTAGCTCAAAAAGCAGTATTAAAGACAGTGAAATATTTATGAATCCATATATCTAGCATGGATATAGTTATTTATTGTGTTTATTGTGCGTGTGTGTGTGCATGTGTGCTGCGGTGTATATGCTATCTGTAGAGTTGTTTCCAACATTTCTTTATGATATACATCTAGAATATCCTCTACTAGGAAAAAATCTTAAACCAAAGATATATATATCTTGTATCATAAAGTTGATCTTAGATGCCTGAAGACAGACAAATTTGGGAGTCAGAATGGTATTAGTGATACGAGTGTAAGCAATTCATATTTTGCTCAATGTACTTTGTTTCTGGACTATTGTTTTGAAAACTCCACATCTCTTAGGATGCGTCTACAAGTTCACACGTGAATTATCTGTTATCTCCCTGAATATGCACTATCTACAGAGTTTAGTTCAGGCATGGGTTGAAACATAGAAAAAAAAGTTTTGATTATTCCTGTCATTGAATGATCCTTGGTTTTCTTAAGTCTTCAGCCCCTTGCTATTCTTAAATTTATGGCAGGTTTAGGTATTGAATAGAAAATAATATTACTTATAAACGTAACTTAAAATATCTTACAGAAGTTTAGAAATATAATAGGCTTAGCAAAGAAATTATGATCATAGAGAGTAATTTTTACTGTGATTAGGGCTAAGGCATGGATAGTGTTATTTATTGTGTTTATTGTGTGTGTGTGTGCGTGCATGTGTGCTGCAGTGTATATGCTATCTGTAGAGTTGTTTTCAACATTTCTTTGTGATATACATCTAGAATATCCTCTACTATGAAAAAATCTCAATGCTATTACTAATATTCTGGTGAACATGAAGTTATAATTAATACCAGTTATTTATCTGTTCACTTATTTAGTAAACGTGTATTGAATAACTACTCTCTAATGGTACTGTGTTGAATACACAGTCTCTCTTCTCAATAAGTTTAGTCTATTTCAGGAAGTTAGTACAAAGCACAATTAATACTTAAGAAAAATATAAGTGATATAGAGATTCAAAAAATTATATTGGGGACATAATATATGATATAATAATAATAAACTTAATGAAAATATAAAATTATTTGGAGGAAAAGACACTACAAAGCATGTCAAAAGTGTCAAAGCGTGAATAAGATTTATATGGAGAGTGAAGCAACAGTAAAGGAATGAAACATGTTGAGACTGATCAGCAACAGTAAGATCCTGAAATGAGAAAGCATAAATTGCTTTCTTATTGTGGTGAATGCATGACAATACAGTATTAAATTCAAACAAAAAAACAAGCAGTCTGCTTAGGGTCCTGTCTTTCCTTTACCTATCATGTGTAACTTATTACTAAGCATTACACCTGAGCTTTCCAGGTGGCTCAGTGTTAAAAATCTACCTGCCTATGCAAGACATACAGGAGATGTGGGTTCAATCCCTGGGTCAGGAAGATCCCCTAAAGAAGGAAATTGAAACCCACTTCAGTATTTTTGCCTGGAAAATTCCATGGACAGAGGAACCTGGTGAGCTACCATCCATGGGGTCACAAAGAGTCAGACATGACTGAGCACACATACAAGCATTATGTACTGAAATATCCTTTGAGTCCATATTCTCTATAAGTCCACTATCATCACCTTAACCAGGTCATTTCTATTACATCACTCCACTAACCTAATAGGTCTTCTGGGCTCAAGTCCTGACTTTCTCTAATTATCCTATACACTCACATTGCTGTGCTGGAGAGGACCCGTGGGTCGACTTCTCAGTGACAAGCATTCTGGTCCAGTAAAACTTCTTTGTTCCTGCAGGCAGCACAAGTAGACTCCAATAGGAATTCTGGAGCATGAGATAAAAAGCTGAACCAAAATAACTCAATATCTTTGAAAATTAAATCGCTAATGGAACCGTACCCTACATGAATAAACCAGATTTCTCACAAAAACAGACAAAAATGTCATAAAATTCATATGGAACCACAAAAGATACCAAACAGACATGATAATCTTCACACAAAACAAAATTGGAAGCATCAGAATTCTGATTTCATAATATATTACAAAGCTACCACAATGAAAATAGTTTGAATCTAGAATAAAACAGACACAGTAAACAAATGGGACAGAATAGAGAGCCCAGAAATAAACATTCACATATATGGTCAAGTACCATTTGACAAAGGTGCCAAGAATACTCAGTGGGGACAGGATAAATGGTGTAGAAAAACAATATTCACATGAAAAAGAGTGAAATTTGACTCACATCCCCCCATCTTACACACATGACTTACAAAAATCAACTTGAACCTAATTAAAGACTGAAATGCTGAAACCATAAAATTCCTAAACAATAAGTAAAAGCTGCTTTACATAGATTTTGGCAAGGACTTTTTTTTTTTTTTTAATTATGACACCAATGGCACAAACAACAAATGTTAGAATCAACAAGTGGGACTATATCACACTAAGAATTTTCTGTTCAGCAAGAGAAACAATTGACGAAAAGGCAACTCACAGAACGATAGAAAATATTTTCAAACTGCATATCTGATAAGACATCACTATCCAAAATATATAAGGAATTTTATGCTCAACAGCAAAAATACACTCAATTTAAACTAGTCATAGGGCTTGAATAGACCTCACACCTATTTGGATGGGTACCATTAAAAAAAAATGACATGCTGGTAAAGATGTGGAGAAAAGGAAACCCTGTACCCTGCTATTGGTAATATAAATTGATATATCCACTATGGAAAAAAGTATTAGATTCTCAAAAAATTAAAAATAGAACTACCGTATGATCTAGCAACCCATAAATCTGATTTTTTTGTTTGTTTTTCATTTCATTTTGTTTTCATTGTTTTACTCTTTTATTGCTTTACTTTAGTTTTCCTTCCTCTCTCCCTCCATTCCTTCCATTATGTTATCCAAGAAAAGGGATTTTTGCATATTTAATTAGGTTTATTATTCTGTTGACCTTAAGAGAAAGAGATTATCCAGGTGTGCCTGAGCTATCACATGAGCCCTGAAAGCAGAGAGTTTTATCTATTCAGTAGCAGAAGAATTGAAAGTGTGAGAGAATTTGACATTAGGAAGTCCTCCATTTGTATAGATGGAGGGGGTCATAGCAAAAGGACCTGAAAATGGTCTCTCTAAGATTAGAACAGATAGCAGGAAAATGGGCACTTCAGTCCTACAATGGCAAGGGGCCTGAATTCTGCTGACAATCTAAATGAGCTTGGATTTTGAATTCTTCCACAAGGCCTCCAAGTAAGAGACTATCCAGCTAACGATTTCAGCTTTGTGAGATCTTCAGTGGAGAAGCCAGGTGAACCTACCTGAACTGACCCACAGCAAATAAATGAATATTTGGTTGAAGTTGCTAGCTTTGTGGTAATTTGTAACACACCAATATAAAGCAAATATGCTCTAGAATCCTTTTGAAATTTACACAAGGCTTTATTATCAGTTGGGATTAAGACTCTTGCCTTGTGCCAAAAAATGTGATATAAATCCTAGATCTATAAGCTAAGCTATGTTTGAAAACATAGATTTATATTTCTGAATATCCTCATAGGAGCTCTGCTCCAGTATTGCAAAAACAGCTTACTTTGCCTCTCTATCCCTTAGAAGCCTTTGTGCATGAGTGAGACAGCAAAGATAATTTCTTAATTTATGGGTGATAAAAAGGGACATAGGCAGTTAACCAATTGTTTAGTAAATTTAGCATATGTTTACTGTACTTGAGTCTAGCCTATCTTTGAAAACAGTGTAAACTTCTGACAATAGATGTTTTAATCTCTTGAAAGTGAATTGTATGTGAGATATTAAACTCCCTATCTACAACACCAAAGAGAAATATATTGTTGGTTATATTAGTGATGGTCGCATTTTAAGAAGATGAAAAAATATCTTTCAGGATTAAAATAGAAAATACATTTTTCCCCTCTATGAAAGCGGAAAATAGGAAATATATTTTCCCTCTATAAAATATAAAATTACAAAGCTACTAAGCAAACTATAATAGCTGTTTTCCTAAATGGTTGGTCACAGGACTTCTTCATAATTTCTGCTGATTTTCTAACAGATGGCACTGTGCCTCCCAATATTAATCTCTATTGTGGGATTTCCAAGAGAGCAACACATGCCCTCTGCTGCAATATGTCAAGGCTGTATATAGTCACTCTGCTTATTTAAATTACATGCAGAGTACGTAATGCAAAATGCTCTGCATGAAGCACAAGCCAGAATCAAGATTCCCAGGAGAAATATCAATAACCTCAGATACGCAGATGACACCACTCTTACGGCAGAAAGTGAAGAGGAACTAAAGAACATCGTAATAAAAGTGAAAGAGAAGAGTGAAAAAGCTGGCTTAAAATTCAACATTCAAAAAACAAAGATCATGGCATCCGGTCCCATCAATTCATGACAAATAGTTGGGGAAACAGTGGAAACAGTGACATACTTTATTTTCTTGGGCTCCAGAATCACTGCAGATGGTTACTAGAGAAATGAAATTAAAAGACACTTGCTCCTTGAAAGAAAAGCTACAATCAATCTAGATGATATATTGAAAAGCAAAGACATTACTTTGCCAAAGGTCCATCTAGTCAAAGCTATGGTTTTTCCAGTAGTCGTGTATGGATGTGAAAGTTAGACCATAAAGGCTGAGCATTGAAGAACTGATGAACTGTGGTGTTGGAGAAGACTCTTGAGAGTCCCTTGGACAGCAAGGAGATCCAACCAGTCAATCCTGAAGGAAATCAGTCCTGAATATTCATTGGAAGGACTGATGCTAAAGCTCCAATACTTTTGACACCTGATGTGAACTGACTCATTAGAAAAGACCCTGATGCTGAGAAAGATTGAAGGCAGGAGGAGAAGGGGATGACAGAGGATGAGATGGTTGGATGGTATTGGCTTAATGGACTTGAGTTTGAGCAAGCTCTGCGAGTTGGTAATGGACAGGGAAGCCTGGTGTGCTGCAGTCTATGGGGTCAGAAAGAACTGGACATAACTGAGTGACTGAATTGAACTGCAACACCACCAAAAGCCCAAATGACTAGATATTACCACTCTCTGTCTTCTCTAATTTTATTTTTGGCTGGATGGCATCACGGACTCGATGGACATGAGTCTGAGTGAACTCCGGGAGATGGTGATGGACAGGGAGGCCTGGCGTGCTGTGATTCATGGGGTCACGAAGAGTCGGACACGACTGAGTGAACTGAACTAAACTTTATTTTACAGAGAAAACTAGGAAGTGGATAATTATTGTTTTTTCAAATATTAGCATTGCTCAGCAGACTATAAATGCTCATGAATATACCATCTCACAATTTTTATAGAATCCTTATAGCACAGTTTCTCAATGTAGCAAAAAGTATATTTTTACCAGACTGAAATATATTTTGCCTGTATATAATGTAAAATAAGATAACAGTATATAAACTTATACTCAGCAATAAATATTCAGTATTTTTGTTAGTATCCATTACTTAATTTGCATGTCTAAATTTGCATGTTACCAAAAAGACTTTAGAAACTATTTTTAAGCAGACATATTAAAAAAAAAAACTGTTACTTGCTAATTTTTGGTATGAATAATGACTCTATTTGATTACAATCCAACATTTATTTTTATAATCTTAAACACCTAGCTCCTTGGAAGAAAAGCTATGACAAACCTAGACAGCATATTAAAAAAATAAAGACATTACTTTGCCAAAAAAGGTCTGTATAGTCAAAGGTATGGTTTTACCAGTACTCATGTATGGATGTAAGAGTTGGACCACAAAGAAGGCTGAGTGCTGAAGAATTGATGCTGTTGAACTGTGGTGTTGGAGAAGACTCTTGAGAGTCCCTTGGACTGCATGGAGATCAAACCAGTCCATTCTGAAGGAGATCAATCCTGAATATTCATTGGAGGGACTGGTGTTGAGGCTGAAGCTCCAAACCTTTGGCCACCTGAAGCAAAGAGTTGATTCATTGGAAAAGACCCTACATCTGGGAAAGACTGAGGCAGGAGAAGGGGATGACAGAGGACAAGATGGTTGGATGGCATCACTGACTGAATGGACATGAGTTTGAGCAAACTCCAGGAGATGGTGAAGGACAGGAAAGCCTAGTGCTGTAGTTCATGGAGTTGCAAAGAGTCAGACATGACAACAACAAACACCTAGCAAATATTATATTTTTTGACTAGCAAACTCAATTAGAATAAAATCTATTTATGCATTGATTTATTGCTAATAACTCAGAACACATAGCTTTTTTTTATATCTACAACATTAAACTAGGTTTATTTGCTAAAGGTTTACTTAATTTATGAGAAAATTTACTTATTTTTTATGGGAACAGTTACTTTTCCATATTGGAATTATCAGAATCTCAGGGCTTTTATTATTATCATCACTGGGAGTTTCAGGAATATTTAATTTTTAGAAATGATTATTTATCTGGAAAAGACCCTGATGCTGGGGAAGATTGAGGGTGGGAGGAGAAGGGGACAACAGAGGATGAGATTGTTGGATGGCGTCACTGACTCTATGGACATGAGTTGGAGTAAGCTTCAGGTGTTGGTGATGGACAGGGAGGCCTGGTGTGCTGCAGTTCGTGGGGTTGCAAAGAGTCGGACACAACTGAGTGACTGAACTGAACTGATCTGTAAGCCAATTAGAGTAGAACTCTATTAGATTTTATAAATTAACTGTTAATTTGTTAATGCCATTTAGGGGCAGGTAAAATATCACATATACATATATTTATATGTATATATAAATAACGTATATATATATTTGTACATATGGAGAGACATACATGGATGGATGCAAGCATCTTAGCTATGAGTCAGACATAAACACAGTAATACAAAACTCACTGGTCTATATAAAAGTTGGCTGTAATTTTTTTTCCCAGTTTTTATTTTTTATCTGAATTGCATTTCTGGCAAATTAGACTTGTTGCAGTTACCTGCTCAGTATGAGAGCTAAATCTTTCCAATAATATTAATACCAGTAAGGGACTTTTAAGTTTTTCTTTCTTTATGGAGGCTGTGGACAAAGTTTTAGGTGAGGGATTTGGTAGACACCAATCACTTGTCTGGGTGTTTCCAATATCCTTTGAAGTGAACAAAATATTCAGTGTTTCTCCAGTTTTCTTTTTCTCTTTTTCAAACTCAGGTAGTTGCTTTTCCAATTCTTGAATCTGAAAGTGTTCATATGATAGTAGGGAGTTGAGGGAATAGAATGGTAAAGGTTTGGCAGGGTTGGAAAAAAAGGACAGAGAGGGCAGTGGTATTAAAGTGGGACAGATCAAAGATTTAAAGGAGCTAAAGCGAAGATTGAAATTCATAAAATATGGGAGGAGTAGAGGTCCTCCCTAAGGAGGTCCTCTCCTAAGAAAGAAGTCTTAGGTGAGCCAGTTTGAGAAGATCAGGTTTCCCAAGAGACCACTGAAGTTACGAATTATCCATGAAATATTTCTGCATATGAGATCTTTGTACATAAAAATAAATCCAAATAAGGAACAGTACTCTAAATACATGATAATTATAATAATAAAGTTCAAGAAAATGAGACCTCAATGAGAATCTTCCAGGTTCTAAACCAATGACTTAGTTGAGGAGAGGGATCAGGGAACTCTGACTACAGCTTAGCCAGAAAGAGAATCCTTGTTAAAAGCCAGTATTCAAACCCAAGCTGACTCAAAAGATTTTGTTTCTAAAGATTACCCAAAGTTACCCATTATTCTGTGCTGCTGTGGTTTTTGCTTTTATATATATATATATATATATATATATATATATATATATATATATATATATATATATATACACACACACACGCACACACACACACACACACACATATATATATATATATATATATATATATATATAATGTTCCTACATAACTTCTTTGGGTAAACATTTCTTTTTTTGGCATTTTTTTCAGGTTCCCAGGATTTACTTACTGCTATTTGGCTAGTCCTTATTTTGACTTTTCTGAACAGCACTCCATACACTGGATTCTCATATTCACAAATTTGCTTGCCTTATCTCCTTAAGATTTTGAATCACGGGCCACTTGAGTATAAAACAAACAGCTACAACAAGTTATTGAGGTATTAGTTTTCTAGCCAAGGTGTTATATCTAAAGCCAATAAAAATGTGCATATTACCAGAACATGACATATATCTGATTTCTGGAATTTTAAGATGTTTTGCAAGCAAGTGCTATTGATCATTTGGACCTAGAGCCTTTTTGTTCTTATCATGTCAGACCAACCAAAGGAAGATCAACTCATTTCCTTTTTATGAAAAAAAGAAAGGGCAACCCACAATAGCAATAGTTCTCACTGCATGTGTTAATGACAGTGTTGAAATATGGCCTCTTTTCCACTCTTTTCCACTCATAGATGATGTGCTAATGCATCAACCTACTCCTAGCATTAAACATTATTAATAGGTAAAACAAATATGCTAGCGGCTCGACATTTTATATCTCTTCTCTAGCCAAATGCAATAGCAACCCACTCAGTATTCTTGCCTGGAAAATCCCATGGGCAGAAGGGCCTGATGAGCTATATAGTCCATGAGGCCGCAAAAGAGTTGGACATGACTTCAGTTCAGTTCAGTTCAGTCGCTCAGTCATGTCCGACTCTTTGCGACCCCATGAATCGCAGCATGCCAGGTCTCCCTGTCCATTACCATCTCCTGGAGTTCACTCAACTCACGTCCATTGAGTCAGTGATGCCATCCAGCCATCTCATCCTGGGTCGTCCCCTTCTCCTGCCCCCAATCTCTCCCAGCATCAGAGTCTTTTCCAATGAGTCAGTTCTTCACATGAGGTATCCAAAGTACTGGAGTTTCAGCTTTAACATCATTCCTTCCAAATAAATCCCAGGGTTGATCTTCAGAATGGACTGGTTGGATCTCCTTGCAGTCCAAGGGACCCTCAAGAGTCTTCTCCAACACCACAGTTCAAACGCATCAATTCTTTGGCGCTCAGCCTTCTTCACAGTCCCACTCTCACATCCATACATGACCACAGGAAAAACCATAGCCTTGACTGGATGGACCTTAGTCGGTAAAGTAATGTGTGCTTTTGAATAACAATAGCAAGCCAAATGTAATGTCATCAATGAAGCTGAGAGCCGAAGTCTGTTTAATGCAGTCTTAAAAATATTTTATGATATTTTGTCTATAATAATACTATCAATGTTGGCAATTTTTCATCTTATATTTTATATTCTTCCTCCCTCTGATGGCCCCTTTGACTTACTACAAGTTTGACAGTTTATAACAACTTTTAGCTGTCATTGCATTCTCTGTCCCTAGATTTTTTATTATTATTTCAGTCACCCGATGAGAATATTACTTTTGTAGTGTTCAGTTTGGTTGCTCAGTCATGTCCTACTCTTTCTGACCCCATGGACTGCAGCACGCCAGGCTTCCCTGTCCACCAACTCCCAGATCTTACTCAAACTCATATCCACAGAGTCGGTGATGCCATCCAACCATCTCATCCTCTGTCATCCCCTTCTTCTTCAGCCTTCACTCTTTCCCAGCATCAGGGTCTTTTCCAATGAGTCAGTTCTTCACATCAGGTGGCCAAAATATTGGAGTTTCAGCTTCATCATCAGTTCTTCCAATGAATATTCAGGACTGATCTCCTTTAGGATGGACTGGTTGGATCTCCTTGCAGTCCAAGGGACTCTCAAGAAGAGTCTTCTCCAACACCACAGTTGAAAAGCATCAATTCTTTGGCGGTCAGTTTTCTTTATAGTCCAACTCTCATATCCATACCTGACTATTGCAAAAAACGTAGTTTTGACTAGACACACCTTTGTTTCAAAGCAATGTCTCTGCTTTTTAATATGCTGTCTGGGTTGGTCATAGCTTTTGTAGTGTTATTCCTATGTTAATAGTAAAATAATAACTTACTGTTATTAAGAAGGGAAAGCCTCTAACCTCTTCACAATTTGATATTTGCTTGCCATTATTACTGAGTTGTTTCACTGATAATATTACAAACACAATTTTTTTTAATTTACATTTTCGCTATATTTTCTTTTTAACCCTACTAGAAAATAGATATTAAGTGTCACTGAAGAAACTAAACTGACACTGTAATTTACCTGTTTTTTTTTTTTTTTAATTTCTGGGCTTCCCAGGTGGTGCTAGTGGTAAAGAACCCGCCTGCCAATGCACAAGACATAAGAGACATAGGTTTGATCCCTGAGTCAGGAAAATCCCCAGGAGCGGGGCATGGCAACCCACTCCAGTATTCTTGCCTGGAGAATCCCATGGACAGAGGAGCCTGGCAGGCTACAGTCCATAGGGGTGCCAAGAGCTGGATACCACTAAAGTGACTTAGCACAGCACAGACATAATAAAATATTTTAAAAATTATTTTAATTGGAAGATAATTATTTTATAATATTGTGATACATTGGCATGAATCAGCCAATCTTTTTATAAAGCCTTTTTTCAAAATGCTATGTTAGGTTCACAGTGAAATTGAGAAAGTAGAACAAAGATTTCCCATATATCCTTTACCCTCATGCATGCATATTTTCCATTATTATCACATGCCCAGAGTAGTGCATTTGTTACAATTGATGAACCTAATACATTGATAAACCATAATCATCCAAATTCCATACTTTAGTGTTCATTCTTGGTGATGTGAATTCTGTGGGTTTGCACATATGTATAATAACATGTGTCAATCATTATGGTAACATACAGAACATTTTCACTATCTTAAACATTCTTCATCCTTCACCTGTTCATCCATCCACCATCCCTAAACCCTGGTAGCCACTGATAATTTTGTTTCCATAGTTTTGCCTTTTCTGTAATGTCATATAGTTGGAATCATATAATGTGTAACATTTTCAGATTGGCTTCTTTCAGTTAGCAGTATGCATATAAATTTCTTCCATGTTTTATTCATGGCTTAATAACTCATTTAATTAATAGTCAATTATTTAAATGTATTTATAATTAATTTTATTATTTAAATAATTTAATATTTATTTACTTGTTTATAAATTAAATGATTAATTAACATTGAGTGAATAGTTTCCATGGTGGCTCAGATGGTAAAGAACGTGCCTTCTATGCAGGAGACAAAGATTCAATCCCTGGGTCAAGAAAAACCCCTGGAGAGGGGAACGACTAAGAACTAATAGCTCATTTATTCTTAGTGCTGAATAACATTCCATTTTCTGAAAGTGTGAGTCACTCAGTCATGTCCAACACTTTGTGATCCCATGGACTGTAGCCTGCCAGGCTCCTCTGTCCATGGAATTCTCCAGGCAAGAATACTGGAGTGGGTAGCTATTCTCTTCTCCAGGGAATCTACCCAACCTAGGGATTCAACCCCAGTTTCCCTCATTGCAGGCAGATGCTATACCATTTGAGCCACCAAGGAAGCCCCATTCCATTGTCTAGATATACCATAATGTATTTACCCAGTCACCTACTGCAGGATATCTTGGTTGCTTCCAAAGTTTGGCGGTGATGAATAAAGCTGGTATAAAGAGCCATCTGTAAATTTGGGGGGACCATATGTGTTTTCAACTCCTTTGGGTAAATAGCAAGGAGTGTGACTACTGGATCATACAATAAGAGTATATTTAGTCTTGTAAGAAAACAATAAACTGTCTTCCAAAAGTGCATTCCTACCAGCAATGACTGTGTCAACAGATCTGACCATTCTAATAGCTTACACATCTATATACACCTAATGGTATTTCATTGTTCTTTTTGTATTTCCTTGATGGGGTATGATGTGGAACATCTTTTCACATACTATTTACCACCTGTGTATTTTCTTTAGTGATGTCTATGTTAAGATCTCTGATCCATTTTTAAAGCAGGTTGTTTTCTTATTATTGAGTTTTAAGAGTTCTTTGTGTATTTTGGATAACAGCTCTTCATAAATTGCATCCTTGGCAAATATTTTCTCCCAGTCTTTGACCTACCTTCTCCTTCTTCTGAATTTGTCTTTCTCAGAAGTTTTTAAATTTACTAAAGACTAGCTTATCTATTGTTTCTTTCATGGATTGTGTCTTTGATAACTAAAGCATTACCACCATATCCAAGGTCATCTATGCTTTCCCCTATGTTATTGTCTAGGAGTTTTATAGTTTTCTGTTTTACATTAATGTCTATGACTCGATTTGAGTTAATTTTTGTGAATGGTAAAAGGTTGTAAGTCAGATCTTAAAAACACTAATGGGGAGGTGGGGCACAATTCACTCTATAACATGTTATGTTATTGTCCTATGAGGTGAATAGTGATTAGACATGAATTTCACACATTTAAAAAATATTATTTTAAGATAATTCAACCTAGTGTGTGTGAAGGTGTGAAGTCGCTCGGTCATGTCTGACTCTTTGTGACCCCATGGACGGTAGCCTATCAGGCTCCTCCCTGGTGGCTCAGACAGTAAAGTGTCTGTCTACAATTCAGGAGACCCGGGTTCGATTCCTGGGTTGGGAAGATCCCCTGGAGAAGGAAATGGCAATCTGCTCCAGTACTATTGCCTGGAAAATCCCATGGACAGAGGAGCCTGGTAGGCTACAGTCCATGGAGTGGCAAAGAGTCGGACACGACTGAGCGACTTCACTTAAGATAATTCAATTTTTCAACTTCAGTTTTCTCATAATAAGGGTAATTATTTATAGCTTAGTTGTATTGTTTGCCTTTAAATCCTTCTCTTTTAAAATGACTAGACCAACATAATTAGTAGCATGACTACATTGAGTTACAGTAAGTTTAATTGACTGATTGTTATTGAAAATTTTTTTTACATGTTGAATTATTGTTCTATAGACCTTCCCAACTTGGTAGATGTTTTAACAAAACTCTTGTTCTTCATAGTGTTAACCACTTTTCTAACTCTGTATTGTCTATATTGTTATTGATCCGTTTTTCTCTTTGTATTATAATTGATCTTTTTACATTTTTCCCCTCCAAAGCTTTGAGCTTCTTTAGGAAAGGGATAAAGTTGTGTTATGTTTATTAATACCAGTATATATTTAGTTTTCTATAAACAATTGTTGAATGAAAAAATAATGTATATTGCAACAAGTCCGTGACTTGGCCATAGTGTCTTAATTAAGTTTACACGTTTACTATGTAATTGAGTTTTTAAACCATCCTTATTTACTGAATAACTAGTCCAGATCTCTTTGTATTATACTGCTTAGGAATGAATTGCACATTTGTTTCTAACAACCAATCAAAAAATTATTGAAAAAAATCTTTTTTCTTCCAGTAACAAAAATATTTCCCATCCCTTTTAGTCAATTGCTAGATACACTGCCCACAGTAAAATGTATGCCATCTTCAAACTTACAAATTGGTTCCCATCAAAAGGTTGTATCATTGTTTTCTCTTTTTTCAGTTATTTCTTTTATTTGTATTATCCCTATACTAGTTTATTTGAATTTAATTTGCTATTCATTTAATAATTGACTTCTCTGGTGGCTCAGAAGGTAAAGCGTCTGCCTACAGTGCGGGAGACCCGGGTTCAGTCCCTGGGTCGGGGTGATCTCCTGGAGAAGTAAATGGCAATCCACTCCAGTATTCTTGCCTGGAAAATCCCATGGATGGAAGAGCCTGTTAGGCTACAGTCTACGGGGTCGCAAAAAGTGTGGACATGACTGATCGACTTCACTTTCTTTCTTTCGTTTTAATAATTGGGTGTAATGGATGTTTAACTCACTGATGGTCATTTTTCTTTCTTTTCTAATATATGCATTTGAGGCTCTAGACGTTCCATTGGGCATAGTTTTAACAATTACATATTATATGGTAGGGCTTCCCTGGTGGCTCAGTAGGTAAAGAGTCTGCCTGCAATGAGGGAGACCCAGGTTCAATCCCTGGATCAGGAACATCACCTGAAAATGGCAATCCAGTCCAGTATTCTTGCCTGGAGAATTCCATGGACAGAGGAGCCTGGTGAGCTACAGTCCATAGGGTCACAAAGAGTCAGACACGACTGAGTGACTAACACTGTGACTTTCCTTATATGATAAATGCATATAAACTCAGGAAATACTTTATAAATATTTTATACTGAATAAATATTGCTACTTCCATGCTTACTGGGAGAATTTAGAGCTTTCAATGTGTATATTAGAAATAAATGAAAAAATTCTTATATGAGTATATTTTAACTTTAATTTATAAGCACATAAGGACTTTATAGTATGTTTGGAACACTTGTACCCTTTTAGTTTAATCCATGGATTATATTTAAAATTATTTTATATCTAGGATATACATATAATCTGTATTACATTGGACATTATCAGTTTATGATTATTTTCTTTATGTAAATATCAGTCCTGCAAAATTTACTCTCAAATAGTCTTAATGATAATTCAAATCTGGCAAATTTTAAATGTTCTGTGTGTGCCTACCAGAAATCTGCATCCCAAAGCTATAGGGTTCAGTGCATTTAATTCATTTTAATCATGTTATTCAAACCTTCTGTATACTTAGTGATATTTTAATATTTTACTGTTTTCTTTCTTCCAGTTACCAGGAGTGTTCTTTAATTCTCCTATTGTGGAAGGTGAGAAGAAAAATATGGACTAGGAAAAGATGAGGGGGGAAAAAGCCCTGTGTTATTGAATCTAAATTAAAGATAAACTACTATGTATAAATAGATAAGCAACAAGGATATGTTGTATAGCGTGGGGACTTCAGTCATTATCTTGTAATAACTTTTAGTGGAGTATAATCTGTAAAAATACTGAATCACTATGCTGTACACCTGAAATTAATATGATATTGTAAATCAATTATATTTCAATTAAAATGTAATTAACTGATTAATTGAATGGACTAGAAGTGCTCATACTCTGGTAGCAGAGAACATACCTAGCAGTTAGATCTTGGTTTCTAAATACTATTCTCCATCAAGAGAACCTGGAATGCCTAGGAGAAATGTCCTATTCCAGTTTCTAAGAAGGGAAAATATGTGAATCTGAAACATATTGTGGAAAAAATGACACACAAGGAAATACTCAAAAATAAATTGGGTTGTGTAAAAAGAGATAGGATTCTCTTAGAAAAGATCCCATATGTCAAGTTTGGGGTAAGTTAACGTTAAATAGGAAAATGACAGTATGGCATTAACGGACTATGAAAATGAGTGAAAAACTAATTAGCCCAGATGAATACTCACTCAAGAAGAAACAAAGGAATGAGGGGAAGGAGGGAGGGAGAGGGGAAGAAGGCAGAAACAAAGAAAAAGAAAAAGGAGAGGAAAGGAGGGGGAAGAAGGAAAGAGATAAAGAATGAAAGAAAGTGGTAATACATACAAAAGGCAGTAACTATAGAATGATAGAATTATGATGTCTGCAAGGAGATCCAACCAGTCCATCCTAAAGGAGATCAGTCCTGGCTGTTCATTGGAAGGACTGATGCTGAAGCTGAAACTCCAATACTTTGGCCACCTCATGGAAAGAGTTGACTCATTGGAAAAGACCCTGATGCTGGAAGGGATTGGGAGCAGGAGGAGAAGGGGACGACAGAGGATGAGATGACTGGATGGCATCCCCAACTCGATGGATATGAGTTTGAGTGAACTCAGGGAGTTGATGATGGACAGGGAGGCCTGGCGTGCTGTGATTCATGGGGTCGCAAAGAGTTGGACACGACTGAGTGACTGAACTGACTGACAACACCAATGCAATGGTTTTGGAAGAATTCATCAACAAATATAGAAAACAAAAACAAAAATCTGTGAGTAAAATGTTTCTGGAAAACAGGTATTTTCATACTCCCAAAGAATCCTTTCAAAGATGATTAATTACAACAAAAAATGTATAGTTTTATTATTAATAGATCTAGCTTTTAGAAGTTTTAGTAAGTAATCAAACTTGGTATCACCAATAATTTGAACTATCTCATCTTATGTGTCCCTGATGCAATGGCATGAGATACACAGAATAACCTATGTAAATAGATTTTCCAAAATTATTTACTTGAGTACAATCATGAGGAAGCAGTCTGACACACATTGTACAAGAGTATTCCAAAAGGCCAACATTGTGGCAACCAACCAACAACAAAAACAACTGTTCTAGACTTAAAGATATTAAGGAGACATGACAAAATGCAACATACAAATATGGGTTGTACCTTAGATTTTAAAAAAATAGACATCTTTGAAGCAAATAGGAAAAATTGTTTGTACTGTATGTTCAATAATGTATTTGAATTAATCATTTCCATGGTGTGAAGAGTTTGGGGATAATATATAGCTTACTTTCAAGTAGTTCAAACAAAATTATAGATAACAACATACATATTCCACACTTTATCACACAGAGAAAGAGCTAGAAATTGAGATAGAGACTGGGGGGCGGGGGGCGGGGGATGGGATTTGACAATTGGTGTATCTGTGATCTATGTATGGTTGTTGTACTCTTCTTTTAAAGTTTCTTTTTGTTCAATATTTTTCTGAAATAATGTCTGTTTTCAAGTCTTTGTTAGATGATTCCAGCATCATTTCCATTTCAGCATTTGTACTCCCACTGTCTTTTCCCATTTAAATTCTCTCTTTGTATGCTGGCTAATTTTGTATTATTTCCTAGACATTTTGAATATTATGTCACTGTGGGTCTTGTTGAAGTCTGTTGAGATTTTTGTTTTATCAAGCAGTATCCTCATTAATTTCAGAGAGAGATTTCCAATCTGCCTTCTGTTTTCTTGATTGTAATGTCAGTTCAGTTTTCAAGGCCTTTACAGTTCTGTTTAGACCTATCATGTGTGTGTGTGTTCCACCCAAAGCTCATTTTGGGACCTGGATGGTGATCTGTTTGTCAGTTCAGGTCTCAATGTCTTTGGCATACTGAATAGTGTTAAGATTCATCTCTGAATACTATAGAATGAGCCCAGAAATTAATTAACAATTAGGGCACTTCCTAGTTGCTTGGGATTACCTTTTAAGTCCCCTGGCTAGAATGCCATAGCTTTAATTACACAACTGTGTCATGCTCACAATGCACTCTCTTTGGGTGTTTGAAGTTTCCTGTCTTGAACCAGAACTAGACAGCATCTCCTGAATCTTTCTGATTGTTCTCTGCTGTCCACTTCACTGTTCCCTACACAACTAAATAGAATATCAAAGAAAAAAATGTAACTCTATTACCAGTTCAAGTGGAACTTTTAATTTCCATCTCTTCCCCATTCTGCCTGTTATTACTTATTTTTTGGTGTCCTCAAACATCTAATTTAATTCTGTCTAGGATTTACAATTATATTTAGTGGGAGAGCAGAGTGATATGTACTTACTCAGTTTTATTCAAAACAAGAAAGTGCATTTGTGTGTGTGTGTGTGTGTGATTTTTTTAATAGATGTTTATTCCACTAGATTGCGATTTCATGATGGCAAGATCCTTTTGTTTGCTCTTAATTTTATACTCAATGCCTTTCAAAATCTTATATGTGCTGTGCTTAGTCGCTCAGTCGTGTCCAACTCTTTGTGACCCCGTGGACTGCAGCCTGCCAGGCTCCTTTGTCCAAGGGGATTCTCGAGGAAAGGATACTGGAGTGGGTTGCCATGTCCTTCTCCAGCAAAATCTTTTATGGCTCTATCTCATTTCAGGCTGTTATAACAAAGTATCTTAGGCTGAGTGGCTTAGGAAAAAAATATTTATTTCTCACAGTTCTAAAAGCTAGATATCAAATATCAGGGTGCTAACATAGTCATATTCTAGTGAGGATTCTCGTCTGGGTTGCAGAAGGCTGTTTTCTTGCTATGTCCTAACATGGTGGAAAGGAGTAAGATAGCTCTCTGGCCTCTTTTTATAAGGGCAATAATCCCATTTATGAGGGTTCTGCCCTTAGACCTAATTACTTCCCAAAGTCTTCATCTCCAAATACCTTCACATTGGGGAATTAGATTTCGACATAGGAATTTCTGGGGGGACACAAACATTTAGTCTATAATAAGCTCCTCACTTATTTCTCTTTTATATTCCCAATAAAGTTTCATTGTTGTTCTTGTCTTATAGATTTTACACATTTCTTTTTAAATTTATTCCTGGCAAACTTATATTGTTGTCCACAAAGGCCCTCTTATCTGTAGGTAATTGTTAAGATCAGTGTTCTTTGGGAGGAAGACAGCAGAAAAACTCATATTCCCCTATTTTGTTGATATCATTCTTGTTGCTATTGTGAATTGGATTTGTACTTTGTCAGTAGTTATTGTGTATTTGTAAAAGAATTCATATTTTACCTATATTGATTTTCTTTCTGGACACTTTACTGGTGTTTTTATTCCTAATCAATTTTCAGCATATTCTCTTAGGTTTTATAGGCATACAATCATAATGCCAGCCACCAGTATATTATTTTACCATTTTTTCTAATAGTAAGGTGAATTGTAGCTGTGCGTCTTATTACTGTTTTCTAATAGCCTGTCTGGAATGCTGGTTTCCAACTAACAGGCCATATCAAAAAACACTTGAATGGTTTTGATAACTGATATCTTTTTTTCAACATGACTTTAATAAAATATTCAACCTTAGGATACATTCTACCATGTCCCTCATTTATGTCCCAGTTTACCAGTTCCTTCTTGATATTGCTTTCTTCATAACCTAGCCTTACCCAAACTGAAACATCTCAGCTGCATTGTTCATCCATTTTGCCTTATTTATCATCCCTCAACACAGAACACATAGTAATACTTTTTAAAATAGCTTATTTAAATATTTTCACACAAGACTTTGTAATAGGGATCATTGTCTTTTTTTTGGAAAAATACATGAATAAGCTATTAACAAGCTGTATGTAGGTAGGGTGATGTCCAAATTACATCAAGTGTACAGAAATGTCTAAGTTGTATTGCATAAAAACTGAATGGAAGTGACTGAGATGTTAATGGTAGTATATAATATTAATTTTGAGAAACAAAAGCAAGGGAAAGGAGAAAGGAAGTATCATGGTTAATTTTAGGTGTCAACATGTCCAGACTAAGGAATATCCAGATAGCTGGTAAAACATTATTTCTGGATGTGCCTGCTAGAGTGTTTCTGGTAGACTGAATAAGAAAGATTGCCTTTACCAGTATGTGTAAGCATCCTTCAATCCATTGAGGGCCTACCTAGAACAAAAAGCTGGGGGAAAGGCAACTTGACTCTTTGCTTGAGCAGGGACATTCTTCTTCTCCTGCTCTTAGGCATCACTGCTCTTGGTTCTTGGGCTTTTGGTTTTGTCCTTATACCACTGGTCCCTCAATTCTTGGGACTTTATATTTGAACTAGAATTCATACTATTGGCTCCCCGGTTCTTAAGGCCTTCAGAGTTGGACTGAATTACACCACTGGCTTTCTTAGTTGCCCAGTTGGCAGATGGAAATTTTCATTCTCCATAACCATGTGATCAAATTCCTATAATGAATTTCCTTACATATGTATATATGTAGATTGATGAATCTATCAATCTATATTTGTTTCTGTAAGTAATTTATCTATCATCCATATATATAATTATGTATATATATTTGTGTGTGTATATATATATATTTATACATATCTTGTATGGTTCCTTTTCTTTGCAGAACTTTGACTAATACAAGAGGTTCTAGTAAAAAGGCATATTGGCTAAAATCTGTAAAGTGACCAGTGAAGTATCTGATTGTAAGGTGGAGTGATGCTTTTAAGAACAGGCATATTATCACAAAATTGTACTCGCAGACATGCCTTGTGTGAGAGATTTGAAGGAGATCAATTGAAAAAAAAAAAAAACCTTTTGTGTGATGGGTAAAATAACACAAAATGTAAGATCCTAAGAATAGCCATAGATATTAAAAGTCAGAAAGTACAGAGAGATAGAAGGAGAGGCAAGTAAAAGAAAATAAGTCCTTGGGATTTCTAAGTGCTGTGTCAAAAGGCACTTGACTTCCCATAAGATGTGGCCAAGCCTGTAGCCACTACTTCATCTTCCCCCAAATGTAGTTTTGAATTACTTTAACACCTTACACTTATTTTCTGCATCTTTCAGCCAAATGTCTTGCACAGAGTGCATGCAGATTGTGCATTATTTCAATACTTTATGGAATCTACTTAGGGGATTAGCAGGAAAACGCCCATAATAACAAGTAGAAAATTCAAGGTTACACAATAAACCATATAAAGTACTAGAGATATTTAAAGAAGAGAAATATTTCATCTTCTTTGGAAGCACAGTAAAGGCTTCACAAAATATTTTGCACTTATTAGTGGTTTGAAATAAGGTTGCATGTATTTTTGTTGTTTAAATTACAGAACAGTAAGTTTCTGGTAAAGGAAAGCAGGAAGGAAGGCACAGTATTAAGGAGGTGAGGAGTTAAGGCTTAGGTGTTCAAGAAACCATCAGTAATTCTACTTAGTGGAAATATAAGTTATATTTAATATATCTATTCAGAGGCCAGGCAAATATGAGAAAAGTCTGGCAAAGTAAAAGATACTAACACCTGGTTCGATCTACTCTGAAACAAAGTAATGGGCATACCACACTGGAAAGCATTCAAATTCACAAAGTTTTGAAACATCACATAAGCCAGACAAATCACATCTTCCCACTGGACTTAATTCATAGATTTTAAAAAAATATTAGAACACATGAACACAACTGAACATATGGCTTGTCCATAATGACTGCAGATGAAGGCATGTAGTGCTTACTTACTAGGTAACAAAGGGCCATGGAGAGTTACTGAGCAAGAGAATAATAAATTAATCAGCACTATTTCAAGAAACTCCATAGAACAAAATGGAATAGGCAGAGATTGACTGGATTAGGAGGCTAGAAGACTAACATGCGGTCCAGACAAGAAATAGTGAAAGGCTGAACTAGAGTGGGTGGTAGCAGCGGAATACAAAGGAGAGTATGGAAGTGAAAGGCATTGTAAGATAGCATTTTTAAGCTGTAGACAACCAAATGTTTATCATTTGTGGAAATGATTAAATACTCAAGCATATGTTCATAAGCAGAATATTATATAGCCAGTAAAATATATTCCCCCTTTTATGCATTGATATGCAAAGGTTTCCATAGCACATTGCTGAGGAAAATTCCAAGCAAAAAATAGATAATATGCTCTAATTCATATTGTTGAAATCTGTAGACAATTATAGATAGATTCCTGGAAAAATGTCAACCCAAATTGCTTCTCTTTTAAATTCCTTGAATTTCTCTGCAGTAGCATATATCATCTTTGTAATCAGTAAACACCAAGTCGTTTTCATTCTTGGAGAAAGAATAATTATAACACAATGTGAAAAGTATTACATGGATATGAGCACATATTCAGGCTTCCCTGGTGGTTCAGTTCAGTCGTGCAGTCGTGACCAACTCTTTGCAAACCCATGGACTGCAGCACGCCAGACCTCCCTGTCTATCACCAACTCCTAGAGTTTACCCAAACTTATGTCCATTGAGTCAGTGATGCCATCCAACCATCTCATCCTCTGTTTTCCCCTTCTCCTCCTTCAATCTTTCCCAGCATCAGGGTCTTATCAAATGAGTCAGCTCTTCGCATAAGGTGGCCAAAGTATTGGAGTTTTAGCTTCAGCATCAGTCCTTCCAATGAACACTCAGGAGTGATCTCCTTTAGGTTGAACTGGTTGGATGTCCTTGCAGCCCAAGAGACTCTCAAGAGTCTTCTCCAACACCACAATTCAAAAGCATCAATTCCTGGGCACTCAGCTTTCTTTATAGTCCAACTCTCACATCCATACATGACTACTGGAAAACAATAGCCTTGACTAGGTGGACCTTTGATGGCAAAAATAATGTCTCTGCTTTTTAATATGCTGTCTAGGTTCGTCATAACTTTCCTTCCAAGGAGTAAGCGTCTTTTAATTTTATGGCTGCAATCACCATCTGCAGTGACTTTGGAACCCCCCAAAATAAAGTCTGCCACTGTTTCTACTGTTTCCCCATCTATTTGCCATGAAGTGATGGGACCAGATACCATGATCTTAGTTTCCTGAATGTTGAGCTTTAAGCCAACCTTTTCACTCTCTCCTTTCACTTTCATCAAGAGACTCTTTAGTTCTTCTTCACTTTCTGCCTTAAGAGTGGTGTCATCTGCATATCTGAGGTTACTGTTATTTCAGCTTGTGCTTCATCCAGCCCAGAGTTTCTCAAGATGTACTCTGCATATAAGTTAAACAAACATGGTGACCATATACAGCCTTGATGCACTCTTTTTCCTATTTGGAACCAGTCTGTTGTTCCATGTCCAGTTCAGCAGTAAATAATCTGCCTGAAATGGAAGAGACAGGGATTCAATCCCTGGGTAGGGAAGATCTCCTGGAGGAGGGCATGGCAACACACTCCAGTATCCTTGCCTGGAGAGTCCCATGGACAGAGGAGCCCCAAAGGGCTTCAGCCCACAGGATCACAAAGAGTTGAGCATGACTGAAGTGACTTAGCACACGGGCATGCAAGCATGTATTCATGGGGTATTGATAGGTTGAGAAGAAGTAAGTCAGGATAGAAAACTTTCAGCTGAGTTGATCTTAGAAGAATAAATAAGAGACCATGAGATAGAATTTGAAAACAAAAGTGCTTCAGATAGAAGTTTTACAAAAAACAAGGCTAAATGGAACAGAAGTCTCTGAGATCTTGAAGCAGAATCCTAACTCTAGAGAATTATTAAATACAATCCTTTAAAGAACACCTCAATCTTTCAGAACATCTGAAACAGGATATATTTTATAAAATTTGTACTAGAACAAAATTGTAGTACAAATCAAGGTCCTTTTGTGATGGAATCAAGTTTCAAAGAATTTGAATTGTAAGAAAACAAAACCCAATTCCATTTTTAAAAAATGTCATTTTCTCCATGTCAAGAAACATGTCTACTAACACTAGATTTAAAAAAGTCACATCATATAAGAGCTACCATATGATCCAGCAATCCCAGTCCTAGGTATATATCCACACAAAACTATAATTCAAAAAGATACATACACCCCCATGTTCATAGCAACACTATTTACAATAGCCTAGACATGGAAACAACCTAAATGTCCACTGACAGATGAATGAATTAACAAGATATGGTATATATATATATGTAACAGAATGCTACTCAGCCATAAAAAAGAACCAAATAATGCCATTTGCAGCAACATAGATGGACCTGGAGATGATCATACTAAGTGAAGTCAGAAATAAAAAGAAAAATACCATATGATACCACTTAATATGTAGAATCTAAAATATGACACAAGTGAACATATCCATGAAACAGAAAATGCCTTATGAACATAGAGAACAAACCTGTGGTTGCCAAGTAGGGTAGAGGTTAGGAAAGAGATGGGTAGGAGGTTGGGGTTATCAGATGTAAACTTTCATATACAGAATGGAAAAACAAAGTCCTTATGATAAACTATAATGAAAAAATATTTTAAATTGTATGTGTGTGTATATATATATATAGGTGAGTCGCTTCACTGTACAGTGGAAATTGATGCAACATTATACATCAACTATACTTAAATAAAAAGAACCCCTTTGTTTATAATTGCACATAAACATACTTTATTCATCTCTTGCCCTTAATGACATGACTTTGAACTATTTAAAACAAGATACGTGCATCACAGTTTTTATTTGTACATATATATTAATTTTACATATATTTGTTTTATAGGTATTTTTCAATTAATTGTTGCTTATTTTTCTTGTACTCTCGCTCATATTTACAGCTGAATTCTCCAATAGTCCTAGTCCAAGTGAAAAGCAACCTTCCTTAGAAATGCAGCTCCATACACATGAAACTGCCCATCTCAACGTCTTTATAGACTTAAAAGCCAGAGCATATACACCCTGGAATACTTCAACCACTATATCATTAGTACTTTTACTGTAATTATTATTATTTCAAAGTTTTAAAGCACATTAGTTCTTTTGCTCTTACTGCAGTTGAATTTAAATAATTACACTTCATTTTCTTCTATGATCCTTCAAGTTTCATAATGGCAGGAATATTGTCTATTCTTGTCTAATACACAGTAGGTACTTGGTAAATGAATGAATTTTTGTATTATCATTATTTAATATTTTCCTACTACGTACCAATTATTATTCTAAAATTTGTGAAATACCCAATTTGGGTGAATTTTATACATGATAATATAGAGTGAAATATAAGAACAGTTTCTAATTTAGTAAGAATGCATCATTTTAGACTGTATTTCCTGATCCTTTACATATGACAATAAAAGTATTTTCCAATAGACATCCTTTTCTTAAAAATTAATTTATTTTAATTGGAGGCTAATTACTTTAAAATATTGTATTGTTTTTGCCATACATCAACATGAATCCACCACGAGTGTACACGTGTTCCCCATCCTGAACCCCCCTCCCACCTCCCTCCCTGTACGATCCCTCTGGGTCATCCCAGTGCACCAGCCCCGAGCATCTTGTACCATGCATCAAATCTGGACTGGCGATTCATTTCATATATGATACTATACATGTTTCAATGCCATTCTCCCAAATCATCCCAACCTCACCCTCTCCCACAGAGTCCAAAAGTCTGTTCTATACATCTGTGTCTCTTTTGCTGTCATGCATACAGAGTTATCATTACCAAATTTCTAATTTCCATACATATGCGTTAGTATATGTATTGGTGTTTTTCTTTCTGGCTTACTTCACTCTGTAAAATAGGCTCCAGTTTTATCCACCTCATTAGAACTGATTCAAAAGTATTCTTTTTAATGGCTGAGGAATACTCCATTGTGTGTATGTACCACAGCTTTCTTATCCATTCGTCTGCTGATGGACATCTAGGTTGCTTCCATATCCCAGCTATTGTAAACAGTGCTGCGGTGAACATTGGAGTACATGTGTCTCTTTCAGTTCTGGTTTCCTCAGTGTGTATGTCCAGCAGTGGGATTGCTGGGTCACAAGGCAGTTCTAGTTCCAGTTTTTTAAGGAATCTCCACACTGTTCTCCATAGTGGCTGTACTAGTTTGCATTCCCACCAACAGTGTAAGAGGGTTCCCCTTTCTCCACACCCTCTCCAGCATTTATTGTTGTTGACTTTTGGATCACAGCCATTCTGACTAGTATGAAATGGTACCTCATTGTCGTTTTGATTTGCATTTCTCAGATAATAAGTGATGTTGAGCATATTTCCATGTGTTTGTTAGGCATCTGTATGTCTTCTTTGGAGAAATGTCTATTTAGTTCTTTGGCTCATTTTTTGATTGGGTGGTTCATTTTCTGGAATTGAGCTGAAGGTGTTGCCTGTATATTTTTGAGATTAATTCCTTGTCAGTTGCTTCATTTGCTATTGTTTTCTCCCATTCTGAAGGCTGTCTTTTCACCTTGCTTATAGTTTCCTTTCTTGTGCAGAAGCTTTTAATTTTAATTAGGTCCCATTTGTTTATTTTTGCTTTTATTTCTGATATTCTGGAAGGTGGAACATAGAGGATCCTGCTGTGATTTATGTCGGAGAGTGTTTTGCCTATGTTCTCCTCTAGGAGTTTTATAGTTTCTAGTCTTATGATTAGCTCTTTAATCCATTTTGAGTTTATTTTTGTGTATGGTGTTAGAAAGTGTTCTACTTTCATTCTTTTACAAGTGGTTGACCAGTTTTCCCAGCACCACTTGTTAAAGAGATTGTCTTTTCTCCATTGTATATTCTTGCCTACTTTGTCAAAGATAAGGTGTCCATAGGTGCATGGATTTATCTCTGGGCTATCTATTTTGTCCCATTGATCTATATTTCTGTCTTGTTGCCAGTACCATACTGTTGATGACTCTGGTTTTTAGTAGAGCCTGAAGTAAGGTAGGTTGATTCTTCCAGTTCCATTCTTTTCTCAAGGTTGCCTTGGCTATTCGGGGTTTTTTGTATTTCCATACATATTGTGAAATTATTTGTTCTAGCTCTGTGAAAAATACCGTTGGTAGCTTGATAGGATTTGCACTGAATCTATAGATTGCTTTGGGTAGTATACTCATCTTCACTATATTGACTCTTCCAATCCATGAACATGGGATATTTCGCCATCTATTAGTGTGCTCTTTGATTTCTTGCACCAGTGTTTTATAGTTTTCTAAATATAGGTCTTTTGGTTCTTTCAGTTCAGTTCAGTTCAGTTCAGTCGCTCAGTCGTGTCCAACTCTCTGCGACCCCATGAATCGCAGCAACCCAGTCCTCCCTGTCCATCACCATCTCGCGGAGTTCACTCAGACTCATGTCCATTGAGTCTGTGATGCCATACAGCCATCCCATCCTCGGTCGTCCCCTTCTCCTCCTGCCCCCAATCCCTCCCAGCATCAGAGTCTTTTCCAATGAGTCAACTCTTCGCATGAGGTGTCCAAAGTACTGGAGTTTCAGCTTCAGCATCATTCCCTCCAAAGAAATCCCAGGGTTGATCTCCTTCAGAATGGACTGGTTGGATCTCCTTGCAGTCCAAGGGACTCACAAGAGTCTTCTCCAAAACCACAGTTCAAAAGCATCAATTCTTCGGTGCTCAGCCTTCTTCACAGTCCAACTCTCACCAAATCCTGAAAGATGATGCTGTGAAAGTGCTGCACTCAATATGCCAGCAAATTTGGAAAACTCAGCAGTGGCCACAGGACTGGAAAAGGTCAGTTTTCATTCCAATCCCAAAGAAAGGCCATGCCAAAGAATGCTCAAACTACCGCACAATTGCACTCATCTCACATGCTAGTAAAGTAATGCTCAAAATTCTCCAAGCCAGGCTTCAGCAATACATGAACCGTGAACTTCCTGATGTTCAAGCTGGTTTAAGAAAAGGCAGAGGAACCAGAGATCAAATTGCCAACATCTGCTGGATCGTGGAAAAAGCAAGAGAGTTCCAGAAAAATATCTACTTCTGCTTTATTGACTATGCCAAAGCCTCTGACTGTGTGGATCACAATAAACTGTGGAAAATTCTGAAAGAGCTGGGAATACCAGACCACCTAACCTGCCTCTTGAGAAATCTGTATGCAGGTCAGGAAGCAACAGTTAGAACTGAACATGGAACAACAGACTGGTTCCAAATAGGAAAAGGAGTATGTCAAGTCTGTATATTGTCACCCTGCTTATTTAACTTATATGCAGAGTACATCATGAGAAATGCAGGACTGGAAGAAACACAAGCTGGAATCAAGATTGCTGGGAGAAATATCAATAACCTCAGATATGCAGATGACACCACCATTATGGCAGAAAGTGAAGAGGAGCTAAAAGCCTCTTGATGAAAGTGAAAGGGGAGAGTTAAAAAGCTGGCTTAAAGCTCAACATTCAGAAAATGAAGATCATGGCATCCGGTCCCATCACTTCATGGGAAATAGATGGGGAAACAGTGTCAGACTTTATTTTTGGGGGCTCCAAAATCACTGCAGATGGTGACTGCAGCCATGAAATGAAAAGACGCTTACTCCTTGGAAGAAAAGTTATGACCAACCTAGATAGCATATTCAAAAGCAGGGACATTACTTTACCGACTAAGGTCCATCTAGTCAAGGCTATGGTTTGTTTCTTTAGGTAGATATATTCCTAAGTATTTTATTCTTTTCATTGCAATGGTGAATGGAATTGTTTCCTTGATTTCTCTTTCTATTTTCTCATTATTAATGTATAGGAATGCTAAGGATTTCTGTGTGTTGATTTTATATCCTGCAACTTTACTGTATTCATTGATTAGCTCTAGTAATTTTCTGGTGGAGTCTTTAGGGTTTTCTACGTAGAGAATCATGTCATCTGCAAACAGTGAGAGTTTTACTTCTGATTTTCCAATTTGGATTCCTTCTATTTCTTTTTCTGCTCTTATTGTTTTGGCCAAAGTTTCTAAAACTATGTTGAATAGTATTGCTGAAAGTGGGCACCCTTGTCTTGTTCCTGACTTTAGGGGAAATGCTTTCAATTTTTCACCATTGAGGATAATGTTTGCTCTGAGTTTGTCATATATAACTTTTATTATGTTGAGGTATGTTCCTTCTATTCCTGCTTTCTGGAGAGTTTTTATCATAAATGGATATTGAATCTTGTCCAAGGCTTTCTCTGCATCCATTGAGATAATCACATGGCTTTTATTTTTCAATTTGTTAATGTGGTGTGTTACATTGACTGACTTGCGGATATTAAAGAATCCTTGCATCCCTGGGATAAAGCCCACTTGGTCATGATGTATGATCTTTTTAATGTGTTGTTGGATTCTGATTGCTAGAATTTTGTTAAGGATTTTTGCGTCTATGTTCATCAGTGATATTGGCCTGTAGTTTTCTTTTCTTTTCTTTTTATTTATTTATTTTTTTGGTAGCATCTTTGTCAGGTTTTGGTATTAGGGTGATGATGGCCTCATAGAATGAGTTTGGAAGTTTACCTTCCTCTGCAATTTTCTGGAAGAGTTTGAGTAGGATAGGTGTTAGCTCTTCTCTAAATTTTTGGTAGAATTCAGCTCTGAAGCCATCTGGACCTGGGCTTTTTTCTGCTGGAATATTTCTGATTACAGTTTCAATTTCCATGCTTGTGATGGGTCTGTTAAGATTTTCTATTTCTTCCTGGTTCAGTTTTGGAAAGTTGTACTTTTCTAAGAATTTGTCCATTTCTTCCAAGTTGTCCATTTTATTGGCATATAATTGCTGATATAGTCTCATGATCCTTTGTATTTCTGTGTTGTCTGTTGTGATCTCTCCATTTTCATTTCTAATTTTATTGATTTGATTTTTCTCCCTTTGTTTCTTGATCAGTCTGGCTAATGGTTTTTCAACTTTATTTATCCTCTCAAAGCACCAGCTTTTCGCTTTGTTGATTTTTGGTATGGTCTCACATGTTTCTTTTGCATTTATTTCTGCCCTAATTTTTAAGATTTATTTCTTTCTACTAACCTTGAGGGTCTTCATTTCTTTCTTTTCTAGTTGCTTTAGGTGTAGAGTTAGGTTATTTATTTGACTTTTTTCTTGTTTCTTGATGTATGCCTGTATTGCTATGAGCATTCCCCTTAACACTGCTTTTACAGTGTTCCACAGTGTTTGGGTTGTTGTGTTTTCATTTTCATTTGTTTCTATGCATATTTTGATTTCTTTTTTGACTTCTTATGTGATTTGTTGGTTTTTCAGCAGTGTGGTGTTCAGCCTCCATATGTTGGAATTTTTAATAGTTTTTCTCCTGTAATTGACATCTAATCTTACTCCATTGTGGTCAGAAAAGATGCTTGGAATTATTTCAATTTTTTTTTGAATTTACCAAGGCTAGATTTATGGCCCAGAATGTGATCTATGCTGGAAAAGGTTCCGTGTGTGCTTGAGAATAAAAGTGAAATTCATTGTTTTGGGGTGATATGTCTTATAGATATCAATTAAGTCTAACTGGTCTATTGTATCATTTAAAGTTTGTGTTTTCTTGTTAATTTTCTGTTTAGTTGATCTATCCATCGATGTGAGTAGGTTATTAAAGTCTCCAACTATTATTGTGTTATTGTTAATTTCCCCTTTCACACTTGTTAGTATTTGTCTTACATATTGCGGTGCTCCTATGTTGGGTGCATATATATTTATAATTGTTATATCTTCTTCTTGGATTGATCCTTTGATCATTATGTAGTGGCCTTCTTTGTCTCTTTTCACAGCCTTTGTTTTAAAAGTCTATTTTATCTGATATGAGTATTGCTACTCCTGCTTTCTTTTGGTCTCTATTTGCATGGAATATCTTTTCCAGCCCTTCACTTTCAGTCTGTTTGTGTCCCTTGTTTTGAAATCGGTGTCTTGTAGACAGCATATATAGGGGTCTTGTTTTTGTATCCATTCAGCCAGTCATTGTCTTTTGGTTGGGGCGTTCAACCCATTTACGTTTAAGGTAATTATTGATAAGTATGATCCCATTACCATTTACTTTATTGTTTTGGGTTAGAGTTTATACACCCTTTTTGTGTTTCCTGTCTAGAGAAGATCCTTTAGCATTTGTTGGAGAGCTGGTTTGGTGGTGCTGAATTCTCTCAGCTTTAGCTTGTCTGGAAAGCTTTGGATTTCTCCTTCATATTTGAATGAGATCCTTGCTGGGTACAGTAATCTGGGCTGTAGGTTATTTTATTTCATCACTTTAAGTATGTCCTGCCATTCCCTTCTGACCTGAAGAGTTTCTATTGAAAGATCAGCTGAAATCCATATGGGAAGCCCTTGTGTGTTATTTGTTATTTTTTCCTTGCTGCTTTTAATACTTGTTCTTTGTGTTTGATCTTTGTTAATATGATTAATATGTGTCTTGGGGTGTTTTGCCTTGAGTTTATCCTGTTTGGGACTCTCTGGGTTTCTTGGACTTGGGTGATTATTTCTTTCCCTATTTTAGGGAAATTTTCAGCTATTATCTCAAGTATTTTCTCATGGTCTTTCTTTTTGTCTTCTTCTTCTGGGACTCCTAAGATTCGAATGTTGGGATGCTTAACATTGTCCAGGAGGTCTCTGAGATTGTCCTCATTTCTTTTCATTTGTTTTTTTCTTTTTTCCTCTCTGATTCATTTATTTCTACCATTCTATCTTCTACCTCACTAATTCTATCTTTTGCCTCCATTATTCTACTGTTGGTTCCCTCCAGAGTGTTTTTATCTCATTTATTGCATTATTCATTATATACTGACTCTTTTTTATTTCTTCTAGGTCGTTGTTAAACCATTCTTACATCTTCTCAATCCTTGTCTCCCGGCTATTTATCTGTGATTCCATTTTGATTTCAAGATTTTGGATCATTTTCACTAATATTATTTGGAATTCTTTATCAGGTAGATTCCCTATCTCTTCTTCTTTTGTTTGGTTTAGTGGGCATTAATCCTGTTCATTTACTTGATGGGTATTCCTCTGTCTCTTCATCTTGTTTATAGTGCTGCATTTGGGGTGGCCTTTCTGTATTCTGGCAGTTTGTAGAGTTATCTTTATTGTGGAGTTTCCACATTGTGGGTGGGTTTTTACAGGTGGCTTGTCAAGGTTTCCTGGTTCAGGAAGCTTGTGTCAGTGTTCTGGTGGGTGGAGCTGGATTTCTTCTCTCTAGAGTGCAACGAAGTGTCGAGTAATGAGTTATGAGATGTCAGTGTGTTTGGAGTGACTTTGGGCAGCCTGTATATCGAAACTCAGGGCTGTGTTCCTGTGTTGCTGGAGAATTTACATGGTATGTCTTGCTCTGGAACTTGGTGGCCTTTGGGTGGTGCTTGGTTTCAGTGTAGATATGGAGGCATTTGATGAGCTCCTGTCGATTAATGCTCTCTGGAGTCAGGAGTTCTCTGGTGTTCTCAGGATTTGGACTTAGGCCTCTTGCTTCTGGTTTTCAGTGTTATTTTTACAGTAGCCTCAAGACTTCTCCATCTATACAGCACCATTGATAAAACATCTAGGTTAAAGATGAAAAGTTTCTCCACAGTGAGGGACACCCAGAGAGGTTCACAGAGTTACATGGAGAAGAGAAGAGGGAGGGGGGAGTTAGAGGTGACCTGAATGAGATGAGGTGGGATCAAAAGAGCAGAGAGCAAGCTAGCCAGTAATCACTTCCTTATGTGTGCTCCACAGTCTGGACCGCTAAGAGATGTTCACGGAGTTATACAGAGAAGAGAAGAGGGAGGATGGAGACAGAGATGGCCAGGAGGAAAAAGGGGCGAATGAAAAGGAGAGAGACAGATCCAGACAGTAATGAGTTCCTTAAGCGTTTTTCAACCTGGAACACACAAAGAGATTGACAGAGTTTGGTAGAGAAGAGAAGGGGAAGGGAGGAGATAGAGGCGACCTGGTGGAGAAAAAGGAGAGTCCAAAGGGGGAGAGAACAGTCAAGCCAGTAATCTCGCTCCCAAGTAAGAATGGGTACTGAAGATTGGGTTCTTAAAGGTACAGAATTGATAACAAATACCAAAAAGCAAAGATTAAAAATCTAGAGGTTGGATTTTCAAAAATACAATATTAAAGAAAAAAAATCAAAAAAATTATGATATATATATATATGACACTTGCTTTAAAAAATAGTGTCTCTCTTTTTTTGCAAAGTAATAGTAGGTTATAAAAATGAAAATTAAAGGAATGATAGAGGACTTAACACTTTTTGAAAAAATTTAAAAAAAAATAAAGAATGATAGTAAAAATAGTAAAAATATATCTAAGACTTTCTCTGATTTTTTGTGGTCAGTGTGGGGTCAGTTCATTTTTAGATAGTTCCTTGGTCAGGCTTGTATTTCTCAAGATCTACAGGCCCCTTCCTATGTAGTCAGTATTAACTACAGAGTTTTAATCTGTTGCACCTGTCACTTCCAATGAGGTTCTCTCTGTTTTAGCTTCTTCTGTTTGCTGGTCTCTTCAGTGTCTAATTTCTGCCCTGACACAAAGGAGGGGTGGTGGACACTTTTTTAGGCTCACTTGTTCAGTCATACTGTGGGGAGGGAGGGACACTGCAAACAAATAACACTGGTGTGTGCTCACAGTGTCTTGGCCACACTGGGTTTCACCCCGCTCACGGTGTGTGTGCTTTCCCTGTCTACACTGCTTAGGCTCTAGGTTGCTCTGCCGGAAACTGTCTGAGACCAGCCCTGGGTTGTATGCACTTCCCAGGTCTAAGCTGCTCAGGTTCAGGTACCTGGGTAGTCCTCAGAGGCACAGACTCAGTTGCGTCTGCGTTTTGTGCCCTTCCCAGATCCAAGCACCTCAGGTGACCAAGTGTTTGGCGAGTGTGGTCGCTGCAACTTATAGCCTCCCTTGTCCCTACTGCTTGGTTTTGTGGGTGTACAACCAGCATACCTTCTCAGGTGGATGTTGACCATCCAGAATCCCAGGAAGTGTTAGTTAGCAATGAAGCCTGCTTGCAGTTTGGTAGATAATGCCTCTCTGGGGCTGCGATTGCCCCCTTCCAGCTTTGGCTGCCTGTCACAGGAGGGGTATGGTCTGCTGCCGGCTAGCTCTGCTCAGTCCTTTGTTCTGTGAGTGGGCCTGGTGGTGTCTTAGGTTAGGGTTTTTCGCATAGCTCTAGTCAGTCCTTTGTTCTGTGAGCAGGCCTGGCAGTGTTTTAGGTTAGGGCTTTTCGCGTGGTAGCTATCCCACAGTCTGGTTTGCTATCCCAAGTTAGTTCCCTCAGATTGCCCTTAGGGCATTCAGGCCCGGTTCTTAGTCTAAATAATGCAGCCTGAGCCTCCCTGCCCAGTCCCGGCTTACTCGTGGTGGATGCAGGCCTTTGCGCTGCTTCTCCACTGGGGGAGTTACTGTTGGGCACATAATCTGTGGTTTTCGTTATTTATTTATTTTTCCTCCTGGTTATGTTGCTCTCTGTGGTTCCAAGGCTCACCACAGGCTCAGCAGTGAGAGTGTTTCCTGGTGTTTGGAAACTTCTCTCTTTTTTAAGACTCCCTTCCTGGGACGGAGCTCCATCCCTACCTCTTTTGTCTCTCTCTTTGTCTTTTAAATTTTTTCCTACCTCCTTTCGAAGACAATGGGCTGCTTTTCTGGGTGCCTGATGGCCTCTGCCTGCATTCAGAAGTTCTTTTGTGGAATTTACTCAGCGTTCAAATGTTCTTTTGATGAATATGTGGGGGAGAAAGTGGTCTCCCCGTCCTGTTCTTCTGCTATCTTAGGACCACCCTCTGATAGACATCTTAAAGATTATCCTAAGATTTACAAAGAAAGATAATTTAGAAAAGATATTGTGCTACTTTGTGTTTTAAGTGAATATATTTTCCTTAGCTCTCTAAAGAGTTCATGAATGCTTTCCCTGACTCATGGAATAGATATAAACTTGACAGTGAACTGTGCAAGATACTGTATGTTTTGGAAGAAGTGTCATGAAATCACGTGCACAAAGTGCCACAACTCAAACAGTTGTGGAATTCCATCACTGAACTTATGTCCCATTAATATCCCAACAACTGCTTGGAGAGTCAACAGGCATAAAAACGTGGTTACATCAATGAAACTGAAAAACTTGTTTCACTAACATTATTTCCTTAAATAAATTTTCATTTAAGCTTTCCAGTCAAAATTATCACAATAGTCTTTATGTTTGTGCTTGACTGCAGAAGTAGATGCTGGGGAATTAATTTTATTCTTAGAGATTATTTTCCAAGACCATAGATTTGCAAAGAGATGCTTTTTTTTTTTTTTAATGTTTGGATTAAGTGTTTCCTCAGTCAACCTTTTTCTTTCACCTGATCTCTCACAAGGTTGTTACTCTAATTGCATGATTGGCTATTTTATGAAAGGTTGACAAAGTCAGCATGTAACAACATATCTTCTGTAAGATCTTGAATTAGCTGAATGAGTACAAGGCAATGTTGACATAATAGAATTATATTGGCATTATCTCTCCTCTTCTGTATTTGGAATAGTGCATTGAGTAAAACTAGCTTAAGTCCTTTCGAGATTAAAAAAATAAACTTACTACTTCATAGAAATGAATATATGCTGTCTCCTTCAAGGCATGTTCACCAGCTCATATTTCACCTATAGTTGCTCATTAGACAGCAAAAATATTACATGATGCCTTGGAAGAATGTACAAAGAAGTATTTGGTGAGGGGCAAGAAAGTTAAAAGATTTATAGAAATAATGGTACAAGAAAGGATGGCTGGCTGGTAGAGAGAACTTACAATTTGGACATTGATAGATAGATATACCTATGAAACATGTCATTTGCATTCTGTTGTGTTTACTGGATAAAACTGATTATAAAAAGAAAATCATTGATAAGAACAGTAAGCACCCTAAAGGCCATGGACAAAGATGTCGAGGTAGAAGAAAACTTTCCTCTACCTTTCAAAGATCTTCTGGCTGCTCTAGAAATTAAACTGATCTTATACAGATTAACAGGAAAAATCAAATCTAATTTTATACATATGGGAACCTCACATACATAAGGTCAAAGACTCCACATATAAGAGAGACTCAGAGATAGAGTGGAAAAATTAGATATACATACTACCCTGTGGTAAGGAATGAGGAGTTTGGGGGCCTTGAGGACAGAAGGATCATTCTCAGAACAATTAAAAAAGAATAGTAGCATTTTGAGAAATATTGAATCAGTGCTTTAAAGTATCAACATTTATTTCTTTTTTTTTTAATTTTAGTTTTTTATTTTTTAAATTTTAAAATCTTTAATTCTTACATGCATTCCCAAACATGAACCCCCTCCCACCTCCCTCCCCATAACAACTTATGCCTGGGAATTATTAAAAGAAGTTTGGTTCTCTGTAAAAAAAAAAAAAAAAGAATAGTAGATGTTGGGTACTTAGATGTTTGCCATGCCATACAGATTGAGCCATTTAGATAAAGTGTATCACCAGAAATTATTTTCTGGGAAAAAAATCCCCCATTTAAATTATTCTAGGTTGGTAAGCAGTAGTCTCTCATAAGCCTGCATGGTCTTGACTGCCTTTTACTCAGAAAAACTCACATGGCACAGTAGTATATCTTGAGGAGGGCTGTTCTGAAGCACTACAGACACATGAATACTGAAGTCATCCAAGATGATGTCCAAACATCCAAGACTGAGACATTCACTACAACCTTCAATAGGTAATAGTGTGGGGGCATATCTGGGATAATGATTTGGTAGTATACATTATTTCAAGGCTAAGGAAGAATATGCACAAAATGTTAAACACAATTGAAGAATTTTGAATTGTATAATGAAGAATGTTGCCTCAGACATTTTCCTACATATAGTTTGGTACACTTTTTATTTTGGTACCTCTTCCACACACTAATTTTCAACTCTATCATAGTTGTGTATCACTTCAATCACAGATTTATAGAGCCAGAATGTAGAGAACCCATTTTAATGGCAGATAGTAAGATCTTAATCTTTAGAAAATGCTATTGATTTTTTTTTTTGGTATGTCAGTTTCCAGGCCAGTCTCAAAATGGTTATTTCTAAGGACATTAAAGGGCTCTGCCAGAAAAAGCACAGCAGTGTGAGAAATAGCAAGAGACAAAGGAAGTAACAATGATTGTTTAAAAAACCCACAGGCCCCTTTTATAGAACAAATTCAATATAAGAAGCAGAATGATAGCATCTCCCCCACCTCTTATTTATAACAAGTCCCTTGATAGATAGCAGAAACCTTTAATATGTCAGCCCATGGCAAAGAAAACATTCTCAAATCTATTATTTTGCAACAAAAAAAATAGCCCAGCTTCAGTCAAAGGGAAACTATGAAAGAACTGTTCCCTGACAATAGTCCTCTTTAGAGAGCAAAAACTAAAAGTGACTGGGAGAGACACTGTGTATGTGTGTGTGCCCACACGCACACTCATACAGGTGGCTGTGCATTCACAGGCTCTGATGAGAATGACTTGATAAAGCACAGGAAGAAAGAAGATTTTAAAAATTGTTTGGTTTTAAAAGAACAGTTAAGTGAAAAAAATTGCTCAAGACCTAGTGGTAATATTTTTAGGATAATATTATGTCACAGAGAGAGACTAAATTAAACAAAAAATGGTGTGAAAAAGGAAGAAAAGGAGGGGGGTTCATGTTTGGGAACGCATGTAAGAATTAAAGATTTTAAAATTTAAAAAATAAAAAAAAGAGAGAGGCTGAAATTGAGTTAATAAAATGACCCTGTTCTTTAACAGGTAGCTTTCTGGTTTATTGAAGATTTATGTACTCTGCTTTTGCTACCTCTACCCAAAATGCTATACTTTGAAAAGAACTGTACAGATAAGGATTTCCATGTTAGTGAGAAAAGTCTGTTAGCATCTTTATTTCATGTGCCTCTTTCAGAAAAGTTTTTGTTAACCAATAGGTAAATTCAGTGTTTCATATTTTGGCTCTGATTAGAAAAGTGTAGGAAAGAATGATTTGGAGAGGGCCAAGTACATGATAATGTCCTGAAAACAATGAGACAGTACTAAGATTGCAGGAAAAAATGCAGGACACCCAGTTATATTTGAATTTCAGATAAACAATAAGTACCATTGACACATAACATACTAATGCTGAAATATTATCTGAAATTCAAAGTTAACTGGGTATTCTGTGTGTATTTGCTAAATCTGGCACCCTAGGTACAGGATGAGGTAAATAAGAGAACTGAATTAATTAGAAATATGAGAGGGGAGCATTGACTTTTAGCATGGAATGACCCCATGGTATGTGCTGACTCATTTCTATCCACATAAAATCAGTTACAGTGGACAGAGACTCATATTTAATAGCATAATTTTACATTTATTCATGCAATTACATGATACATTTACTCTGGCAATGATACAGTTCATATAATCATATGGTACATTAATCATACAGTATTCATGGCCTTAATGGCTATTTTTATCAAAAATTAATTCCATAATAAAGTTTAGTTTTGAGAGCCAAGATACTATGCCAGACCAAATGGAAGTTGGCAGCCTCTAATTACATCATAGAGTTTGAATGGTATTAAAGAAATTTTTTTTATCAGTATCTGTCCTCTTTGATAAATTTGACACTATTAATTACCGCCAATACTTTACTGAAATACCTTGTCTCTCCAGCCAAGCTTGCTCTCTTCCTAGGCAGATTTAATTGGGTAGTATATTCCTAAGATTGTCAAATATACAACTTATAAAAAAAATTCTTCTACTTTCCTTTCAACCTTCACATTTCCTAATTTAACACTCATTTTAATAATAAAAAAATCTTACTTAGCTTTCTTCCTGAAGTGTCGATGCTGGAAGTACATCCAGGTTTTAATTATCTATTTTGCATTTATACTGTTGAATTTCCTTGAATTTTCCTATTGTATTCCTTGAACTTTCAATTATGAAGTAAAATTCTTACCTCATTAGGCGTTTTTCTTGATTATCTCAAACAAACAAAAGCTGTTGCTACCCTTACTGTGGAGGAATATGTAATGAGATGTTTGACTCATTTTATTTGAGGAAAAAGTATATTAGACTATTTAAGTATAATTGGCTGTCTATAGGAACTTGAATAGAATCCCAGGGACTGGGGAGCCTGATGGGCTGCCGTCTATGGGGTTGCACAGAGTCGGACACAACTGAAGCGACTTTGCAGCAGCAGCAGCAGCAGGAACTTGAATGACTGTAGTTACTTTCTCTCATAACAATACATGACTGTAGTAATTTATGTTCTTAGTTTAGTGCCAGAGGGTCAGATTTATTGGAAGATACCCTATCCCAAACCACTCCAGTCCCACTGGCTTACTAAAAATGCCCTCTTGGGTAAATGGTAGCAAACTTTTATTGAACACCCACCCAGCTTCTGCCCTCAACTATGGAAAAATCACAAATTAGGACCAAGGAGAAAGCATGAAAAAGGCAAATTCAGGATACTTGATTTCCAATTAGATCATTTTATAAATATAAACTGCATCTGTGTGCGTGTTCAGTCGTGTTTGAAACTTTGTGATCCTGTGGGCTGTAGTCTGACAGGTTCCTCTGTCCATGGGATTTCACAGGCAAGAATACTGGAGTGGGTTGCCATTTTCTCCTCCAGGGGATCTTCCCAACCCAGGGATTGAACCCACATCTCCTGTGTCTCCTGCATTGCAGGCACAGTCTTTACCATAAACCAACCAGGAAGTCCATACATCTAGACTGTATTGTTGTGGTAACTGGTACATACTCACAGATAGATAGGAAGTGCAAAGTCATCAGCTCATATTTCATGTGTGCTCTGCCATGTCTGACTCTTTGTGACCCCATGGACTGTAGCCCACAGGCTCTCCTATCCATGCAATTTTTAAAAATTAAATTATTTTTATTGAAGGATAATTGCTTTATATAATTTTGTTGTTTTCTGTCAAACCTCAACATGAATCAACCATAGGTATACATATATCCCCTCTATTTTGAACCTCCCTCCCATCTTCCTCCCCATCCCACCCCTCTAGGTTGATACAGAGCTGCTGTTTGAGTTTCCTGAGCCATACAGAAAATTCCTGTTGGCTATCTATTTTACATACAATAATATAAGTTTCCGTGTTACTCCTTCCATATACCTCACCCTCTCCTCCTCTCTCCCCATGTTCATAAGTCCATTCTCTATGTCGTTTTTCCATTGCGGCCTTGTAAATAAATTCTTCAGTACCATTTTTCTATATTCTGTATATATGCATTAGAAGGAATGGATAAAGAAGTTGTGGTACATATACACAATGAAATATTACTGAGCCATAAAAAAGAACAAGTTTGAGTCAGTTCTAATGAGGTGGATGAAACTAGAACATATTATACAGAGTGAAGTAAGTTATAAAAAGAAAGATAAATATCATATTCTAATCCATATATATGGAATCTGTCCATTGAATTTTTCAGGCAAGAATACTGGAGTCAGTTGCCATTCTCTTCTCCAGATGATCTTCCTAACCATTGGTCATTAATTCATCAGGTAAGTTTATATGATAAAATCTAAAATTCACTATATCTGATATGTGTCAGTAGGCCAATGAATGCAGCACTTCTCAAAATGAAATGTGCTTAAGAATCACCTGGAGATCTTGTAAAATGTTAGGAAGCACTCTAGTGGCCTAGGACAAAACCTGGAGACTCAGAATTGCTAACAAGTCCCTGGGTGGTATGATTGGTCCAAAGACCACACTTGGAATAGCAAGGATCTAAAGCCACTGCTGTTCAATGGAAATACAATGCAAGCCCATGTGTAACTTAAAATTTTATAGTAGCCATGGTACAAAAGTAAAAAACAAACAGTTGTGATTAATTTTATTAATATGTTTAACCCAATATGTTCAAAATATTATTTCAATTTTTAATGTATATAAAATATTAATAAGCTAAGTCAGACATGACTGAGTGACTGAACTGAACTGAGCTGAACTTCCTTTTACCTTTACACTAAAGTCTTCAAAATCCAGTGTGTATTTTACCCTTACAGTACATATCAGTTTTGACTAGCTATATTGCAAATGTTTAGTACCACAAGTTGTGCTCAATCGCTTCAGTTGTGTCCAACTCTTTGTGAACCTGTGGACTGTAGCCTGCCAGGCTCCTCTGTCTATGGGAAGGCAAGAACACTGGGATGGGTTGCCATGCCCTCCTCCAGGGGATTTTATTGACCCAGGAATCAAACCCATGTCTCCTGTGTCTCCTGCACTGCAGGCGGATTCTTTACCCACTGAGCCACCTGGGAATCCCACATGTTGTTAGTAGCTACTATATTGGATAGCACAGATCTAAACCATTCAAAATAGGTGGCAATGTGTTGTCTTCTTCATCAATGAGAGGCCTTGCATTCCTAAAGTTTTGTTGCATTGATGGAAAGAAATTCATTCTTACGTACCAATTGAAACCACAATCACTTTTTTCCTTATTTTAAGATTTCAATTTTTTTTTTCAATTTTCCATGGAACTAGAAAACAAATGCTTCTTCAGTTCAGTTCAGTTCAGTCACTCAGTTGTATCCGACTCTTTGCAACCCCATGAATTGCAGCACGCCAGGCCTCCCTGTCAATCACCAACTTCCAGAGATCACTCAGACTCACATACGTCGAGTCAGTGATGCCTACAGCCATCTCATCCTCGGTCGTCCCCTTCTCCTTCTGCCCCCAATCCCTCCAAGCATCAGAGTCTTTTCCAATGAGTCAACTGTTCGAATAAGGTGGCCAAAGTACTGGAGCTTCAGCTTTAGCATCATTACTTCCAAAGAAATCCCATGGCTGATCTCCTTCAGAATGGACTGGTTCGATCTCCTTGCAGTCCAGGGGACTCTCAATAGCCTTCTCCAACACCACAGTTCAAAAGCATCAATTCTTTGGCGCTTAGCTTTCTTCACAGTCCAACTCTCACATCCATACATGACCACTGGAAAAACCATAGCCTTTAGCAGATGGACCTTTGTTGGCAAAGTAACGTCTCTGCTTTTGAATATGCTATCTAGGTTGGTCATAACTTTTCTTCCAAAGAGTAAGCGTCTTTTAATTTCATGGCTTGGGTTGGTCCAAAAGTGATTGCAGTTTTGGACTGTGAATTTAAAATCATTATAACTAGACTGAAATGTATCTTTATTAATCAAAATAGGAACCATTATAATAAACACATTTTTGTCAATAAGAAATAAATTGGTTTATTCCTGTAGCATAAAAGTCTATGCTTCAACACTTGATGGATACTTGGAGAGCATTTTCTGCATCCTGCTGGTTGTGGAAACGTTTTCTCTGCAAAAGATTGTCAAAATGCTTGAAGAAGTGGTAGTCAGCTGGTGAGAGGTCAAGTAAATATGGCAGATGAAACAAAACTTCACAGCCCAATTCGTTCAACTTTTGAAGCATTGATTGTGCAACATGCAGTTGGGTGTTGTTACAGAGAAGAATTGGGCCCTTTCTGTTGAATAAAGCCGGCTGTAGGTGTTGCGGTTTTCAGTGCATCTCATTGATTTGCTGAGCATACTTTTCAGTTGTAATGATTTCACCAGGGTTCAGAAAGCTGTGATGGATCAAATGGGCAGCAGACCACCAAACAGTGACCATGACCTTTTTCTTAATGCACATTTGGCTTTGTTAAATGCTTTGGAGCTTCTTCTTGGTCCAGCCACTGAGCTGGTAATCACTGGTTATATAAAATCTACTTTTTGTCACATGTCACAATCCACTTGAGAAATGGTTTGTTGTTGTTGCATAGAATAAGAGAAAATGACACTTCAAAATGATGTGTTTTTTTGGGGGGGTCAGCTCATGAGGCACCCACTTATTAAGCTTTTTCACCTTTCCAATTTGCTTCAAATGCTGAATGAACATCGAATGGTCAATGCTGAGTTCTTATGCAACTTCTCATGTGGTTGTAAGAGGATCAGCTTTGGTGATGGCTCTCAATTGTCATTGCCAACTTCTGATGACTGGCCACTGTGCTCCTAATCTTCAAGACTCTCATCTCCTTTGCAAAACTTCTTGAACCACCACTGCATTGTACATTTATTAGTAGTTCTTGGGCCACATGCATTGTTGATGTTAGAAGTTGTCTCCACTGCTTTATAAACCATTTTAAATTTGAATAAGAAAACTGATTGTTTTTTAACATCATTTCCATAGTCCAAAATAAATATAAACAGCAAGTGATAAATCATTCGCAAAAAAGCAAGAAATGTGCATTAAAATGATGTATAACATAAGCATGTTTATTAAGAATGTATTCCAATATCGAATGGCAAATTTCAATATTGCAAAAACCACAATTATGTTTGCACCAACCTAATAGTATCTTTCTTATAAAAAATTCACTTCAATTGTGTAACTAAGAATAAGAAATAATGCTAATTTTTAGTATATTTCAAACACTTTGTAAGTTCCCTATATATAAACTAATGTAATTATCTCGATAACCCTTTGAGGTAGATATTACTTTTATCAACTTCACTTTAGAGTTGAGGAAAAGTGAGGCAAGGAGATGTGGAGTAACTTTCTTATCACACACATAGTAAGTGGCATAATGAAGTTCAAAATATGGCAGTCTGTCTTCAGCGTTCTTTGACTATTATATTTGCTTACACATCTGGAGAGCATATTCAGTTCATTAACTGAGGTGCAATGCTATTTGATGAATACATTTGCATGCTGGGAAAACAGTCCATCAAATAGACTTGAGTATGTTAATGCAACAAGTTGGATTTTACACAAATATGTTTATTTACTGTTTATGTGGAAGCTGCCTCCATTTATCTTAGATAATTCATTGCTAAAGATCATCCATTGTAATTAAAATTAAATTCCTGCCCAAGAACTTTGGTCGACTATTTTCTACCTTTACTTTTGTTTTGATTCAGATTATATCATGCCACAGTCAAGCCAAGTACTAGTGGTTAAACACACACACACACACACACACACACACACACACACACACACCTATCTATCTGGATCATGATGGTAATATAGGATGTTTCTGGCTTCAGTCCTCTTCACACGAAGACCAACTAGCAACTATCCATAGAAAAGACACCACTGTGAAAACCCCAGGGTTGAGGGTGAACCTGTCCTACTACCCTGCCCTAGACCACAGATATCAAGAAGAAATGCATCAGAAGGTTAAAAGGAATGGCTATACTCTGACCTCATCACTTTCTCTCCTAGAAAAGCACAGCAAAATAATGGGAGGGCCCACTTGGGCTTATGTTTCTTCCAGTGGGAAAAAGAGAGCCCAAGGTGGCCAGCTAGCTCCACCATGATCAAGTGGGATTCATCTCTGGAATACAAGAATGTTTCAACATATGAAAATCAAAAAACATAATGCACCACATCAACAGAATGAAAGAAAAAAGTATGATCATTTCAATAGATGCAGAAAAAGTACTTGAAAAAATTCAAAATCCCTTTAAGATAAAAATCATAACAAATTGTGTATAGAATAAATGCTTCTCAACATAATGAAGACCATATATGACAAACCCACAGCTAACATTATACTCAATGGTGAGAGGTTCAAATCTTTTAAGACCAGGGACAGACACTATTCCTATTCATAGTTCTGAAATTTCTAGCAATCAGGTATGAACAGAAGGGAAAATTAAAATTGTCTCTAATTGCAGATGATATGAATATAATATAAAAGAGCATAAGTGAAGTGAAAGTCGCTCAGTTGTGTCCAACTCTTTGTGACCCCATGGACTATACAGTCCAGTTCATGGAATTCTCCAGGCCAGAATACTGGAGTGGGTAACCATTCCCTTCTCCAGGGGATCTTCCCAACCCAGGGATCAAACCCAGTCTCCTGCATTGCAGGTGGATTCTTTACCAGCTGAGCCACAAGGGAAGCCCAAGAATACTGGAGTGGGTAGCCTATCCCTTCTCCAGTGGATTTTCCCGACCCAGGAATCAAACTGGGCTCTCCTGCATTGCACTGCAGATGGATGCTTTACCAACTAGCCAAAGCTATGGTTTTTTAAGTAGCCATCTATGTATGTGAGAGTTGGACTATAAAGAAGGCGGAGGGCTGAAGAATTGATAATTTTGAACCGTGGTGTTGGAGAAGACGCTTGAGAGTCCCTTGGACTGCAAGGAGATCAAAACAGATAATCCTAAAGGAATTCAATCTTGAATATTCATTGAAAGGACTGATGCTGAAGCTCCAATACTTTGGCCATCTGATGTGAATTTCCAACTTATTAGCAAAGATCCTGATGCTGGGAAAGATTGAAGGCAGGAGGAGAAGGGAACAACAAAGGACAAGATGGCTGAATGGCAACACCGACTCAATGGACATGAGTTTGAGCAAGCTCCAGGAGATTGTGAAGGACAGGGAAGCCTGGCATGCTGCAGTCATGAGGTTGCAAAGAGTCAGACATGACTGAGCGACTGAACAATAACAACCACCATAAGATAGACTCTAGTATAAATTTTGTGGAAATAACTTAGTTTTAGGAACCCTAGCGAAGGCTTCCCTTCAGATATGACACTTAGGCCAAATCCAAAAGGATGAGTAGAGTTAACCAAACCTAGAAGGAAAAGCACATCTGAAATGTTTTCTAGCAGAGGGAATTGCATATTAAACTGTTGTTTATTATCTCTGCTAAATTAGATTCATGGTTGTTTGCTGTTTGTTTTTAGCCACAGGTAAAACCAACAGTAAAATGATACAAATGGTTGTGTTTCACTTTGAGTCACTAAAAACAGCCATATCAACCTGAGAGAGATTACCAATTTCAGTTTATTAAATAAGGTGGTTTAATTTTCTAAAGCTTGGTATTTAGCTAATTGTATAGAGTCCACAGGTATATCATATTGCAAAAGTCTCCTAATCGGTGCTTGATTTCACAGTGGATACTGACAGAAATGTAATGCTTATTTTATTGGAATTCTTCAGTTGCTATGATATAAAATTGATGTTTCTTTCTAAAATAGATTTGGGCTTTTTATTGTGGATTTTCTTTTTTTTTGGATTAGTGTGTGTGTGTGTGTGTGTGTGTGTGTGTGTGTGTGTGTGTGTGTGTGTGTATGCTCAGCTGCTCAATTATGTCTGACATTTAGCAACCCCAAGGACTGTAGCCCACCAGGTTCCTCTCTCAATGGGATTTCCCAGGCAAGAACACTGAGGTGAGTTGTCATTTCCTCTTCCACGGGATGTTCCCAACCCAAGGATCAAACCAGCATCTTCCTGTGTCTCTTGCATTTGTAGGCAGATTGTTTACCACTGCACTACCCAAGAAGACATATTTTGTGTGTGTGTGTATATATAAAAGAGCTAGCATAAAATATTGCTAGTATGTTAAGTGAACTCTAAGATTATGCTGATTATTACTAATAACTTTTTAAAGAAGTATCATCATATCCATTTTCACAGATGACAAAGTTAAGATTCAGAAAGATTAATTAATTTGTTCAAGGTCATATAGCAGGTAAGAACTAGAACCGAGATTTAAAGCCAGGACTGAACTGAGTCAAAACTATATTAAATTGAGTATTTCACACATATTTTACATATATATATATATGTGTGTGTGTGTGTGTGTGTGTGTGTGTGTATACACATATAACACAAACATATATATGTAAAAAATATATATGATAGAAATACTCAATGTATTTCTATATTTGTATGGACATGTATATCAATGGACTGTAGATCGATAGATTAATAGGAGACAAAAATAATGCAAAAATCATTTTGTCTCTTGCTCTGGATAGCATAGGCTATTGAAGGAGGAGCAAGAGAACACTCATTTTTGACAATATGTCATATCATTAAATAGCATTAAAATTGCATGTAAGATAAGCTTCTCCAATCTTGTAGTCTTACACTAGTAAAGTTGGTAGAGTTGGATGTTGAACTCATAGTTTTTGATTGGTAAACTAAGGTTGTTTCTCTGTATTTCATGGCTTCCAAGGGCTTCTTCATTCTTTATTTCATCTCCACCCATCAGCAAATCAGCCTCAGTTTTGAGAAGAATACATTCAAGAGAAATGTCTGGCACAGTATTTTATATATTAATGATTTACTTAAGCAAGTAAATTCTGATTAAACTGACAAATTTAAAACAGTTTGTAGAAAGAGAAGGAAATCCTGTTATTTGCAACAACATAGACAGACTTTGAATCAGCCTTGGGGCTCAGATGGTAAAGAATCTGTCTGCAATGTAGGAGACCAGGGTTCGATCCCTGGATTGGGAAGATCATCTGGAGAAGGGAATGGCGACCCATTCCAGTATTTTTGCCTGAAAAATCCCATAGACAGAGGACCCTGGTGGGTTACAGTCCATGGGGTCACATAGAGTCAGACACAATTGAGTGGCTAACACTTTCACTTTCAATATGTGAAATGCTTTTATGAATATAAAGATGACATGGATTTAATAACTGATAAAAATAATAATGAAATTAAATAACAATAAATAATTGAAGATTTTTAAAACTTGTATTCAAAGTTCTGTTAAACCAAAGTTAATTTAAGTCAAAAATTTAAATTGGAATTTAGTAATGATTTTGTTTGAATATACATTTCATTTAAAGGTTAAATAGAAACTGGTATATAATCAAGATCATATAACATCCCAAATCAAAAGTTGAGAAAACCTACTTGAGAGCTGGTTTGGAACATTTAATATTAATGGGAAACTGACACTAGAAAATTTAATCTAAAGGTCAGTTATATCTCACAGTCAAATAGGAAAATAATCCAAATTTAGATCCACTATTCTCGTATGAATTATAAATGGTATTATTTATCCAGTACTTTTTGAACCAATATGTTTTAAATCTCATGGATAATGACTTTCTATACTAGTTTTTCTATACAAAGGTCTTCCTCAGTTTCACAAAATGGGTTTATCATCTCATTTTCTCTTAGCATTGTAGCATTGATTCTTACTGCTGTTATAGAAGTTTCATTTTAATCTTTTATCCTATTGAAAAATAACTTTTAAAATCTAGACTGAATTGTTGTTATAACTGGTACATCCTCACAGGTAGAGAGAAAGTGCTAACTTAACAGTAACTCATAACTCAACTCATAACTATTAAGCTACATAGCAACTAAATTAACAGTAGCTCAGCTCATAACTCATAACACAACTCATGTGTGCTCAGTTGTGTCCAACTCTTTGAGAACCCATGTACTGTAGCTCTCCAGATTCCACTGTCTATGGGATTTCCCAGGCAAGAATACCTGCGTGGGTTGCCATTTCCTCCTCCAGGGGATCTTTCTGACACAAGGATTGAACCCACATCTCCTGCATTGGCAGGCAGATTCTTTACCACTGCACGACCTGGGAAGCCCCAAGCTGATAGTAGATAAATACAAACCAACCTTCCTTCATTTTTTGGAAAGAAAAGATTTTGTACACATGGGTCTGAAACAAAGGAGAGAACTAAAAAGCCACAGAAATGAAAAGCTACAGAAATTTTAAGAGTTTCCTCACTTTTCTAATATCACTTGACTCAATTTGTGTTATTTATACAGTGAAAGTAAGCAATTATAATATAATCCTGTTACATATCAAACACTGGTACATGACTAAGGCAAGAATACAGAGAACTGTACAAAAAAGTTCTTAATGACCCAGATAACCATGGTGGTGTGGTCACTCACCTAGAGCCAGATACCCGGAGTGTGAAGTCAGGTGAGCCTTAGGAAGCATTATTACAAACAAACCTAGGGGAGGTGGTGGAATTCCTGCTGAGCTATTTCAAATCCTAAAAGATGATGCTATTAAAATGTTGCAATCATTATGCCAGCAAATTTGGAAAACTCAGCAGTGGCCACAGGATTGGAAAAGGTCAGTTTTCATTGCAATCCCAAAGAAAGGCAATGCCAAAGAATGTTTAGACTACCACACAGTTGCACTCATTTCACATGCCAGCAAGATTATGCTCAAAAATCCTTTGAGCTAGGCTTCAGTGGTACGTAAACTAAGAACTTCCAGATGTACAAGCTGGATTTAGAAAAGGCAGAGGAGCCAGAGATCAAATTGCTAACATATGCTGGATCGTAGAAAAAGCAAGGAAATTCCAATAAAACCATCTACTGCTTCATTGACAATGCTAAAGCCTTTGACTATGTGAATGACAAAAAACTGTGGAAAATTCTTACTTAAAGGGATGGAAATACCAGACCACATTACCTGCCTCCTGAGAAACCTGTATGCAGAGAAGAAGCTATATTTAGAACGGGACATGGAACAACAGATTAGCTTCAAATTGTGAAAAGAACACATCAAGGCTGTATATTGTGACCCTGCTTATTTAACTTAAATGCAGAGTACATCATGAGAAATGCTGTACTGGGTGAAGCACAGGCTGGAATCAAGACTGCAAGGAGAAATATCAACAACCTCAGATATGCAGATGATACCACTTTAATGGAAGAAAGTGAAGAGGAACTAAAGAGCCTCTTAATGAAGGTGAAAGTGGAGAGTGAAAAAGCTGGCTTAAAACAACATTCAGAAGACAAAGATCATGGCATCCGGTCCTATCACTTCATGGTAAATAGATGGGAAAAGGTGGAAACGGTGTCAGATTGCATTTTCATAGGCTCCAAAATCAATGTGGATGGTGACTGCAGCTATGAAATTAAAAGACATTTTCTGCTTAGAAGAATAGCTATGACAAACCTAGACAGTGTATTAGAAAGCAGAGACATCACTTTGCTGACAAAGGTCCTTATAGTCAAAGCTACGGTTTTTCCAGTAGTCGTGTATGGATGTGAGAGTTGGACCATAAAGAATGCTGAGCACCAAAGAATTGGTGCTTTCTAACTGTGGCACTGGAGAAGACTCTTGAGAGTCCCTTGGACAGCAAGGGGATCAAACCATTCAATCTTAAAGGAAATAAACCCTGAATATTCATTGGAAGGACTGATGCTGAAGCTGAAGTTGCTCAGTTGTGTCCGACTCTTTGTGATCCCATGGACTGTAGCCTACCGGGCTCCTACATCCATGGAATTTTCCAGGCAAGAATACCGGAATGGGTAGTCTTTCCCTTCTCCAGCGGATCTTCCCAACCCAGGTATCTAACCTAGGTCTCCCACATTGCAAGCAGACACTTTACCCTATGAGCTACCAGGAAACTGAAGGTGAAGTTCCAATACTTTGGTCACCTGATGCGAAGATCTGACTCATTGGGAAAGACCCTGATTCTGGGAAAGATTGAGGGGAGGAGGAGAAAGGGACAACAGAGGATGAGGGCTGGATGGCATCACTGATTCAATGGACATGAGTTTGAGCAAACTTAGGGAGATCGTGAAGGACAGGGAAGCCTGGTGTGCTGCAGTCCATGGGGTTGCAAAGAGTCAGACAAAACTTAGCAACTGAACAATAACACCTCTCAACCCAAATTTCTTGGCTTAAAACCCATCAATCTCACAGGTCAAAGAGGGATGTGAAGAGTGTTTTTACCCTTCTGTACTTAAAATATATTTTGAGTTGTAGTCCTTTTTTCCAATCATCAGTTACTTATCTCACTATTTACTTGAACAGAAAATTTATTCTAGGGTGTTGAAGACAGAATTTTTACACAGGTTAACCCCTATGGGGTAAAAATGAGGTAAGAGCCTCATTGTTTTAATGCTAACAGAACTATAGTGATGACAGGAGTGAATCTTTTTGACAGAAGATGATGTTTAAACAGTTCTTACCAACCTAGATTTTCAGCATGCATCAAATTTTCCATATTTCCCACACTTTCCTTTTATTCTGCCTTTCCTGTTTTTGCTAATTGTGAGTCATTCCTACCAAGTATACTGGATTGTTTTTTATTTTTCTTTATTATTACTCAATGTCTGAACATTATTAAGGCCTGCTTCTTTAACCTTTATGATGTCTTTTTTTTTCTCTAATCTAGTTTTCATCTCTACACCTACCGTTCTTTACTGAGCATAAAGTTTCTCTTCTATAAACCACTGCTTAAGTCTTCCTGCTTCTGAGCTTTTCATTCTAAACATCCTTGTACTGATCAGTTCAAGGTTCATCAAATAGAGCAGAGACCAGGGCATTCTCCTGCTCCCTAACTTTCTCTCTTCTTCTTAGTCATGAGCCCTTTGTTGTCCCTCTTCTGAACTACCATGAACTGTTTTAATTTCTTATAACACACACAACACTGCATTACTGTGCTTTTAACTTTCTGCTGCAATGGTAGAAAATTGTCTTATACACAGCTCAGTTCAGTTCAATTCAGTCGCTTAGTCATGTCCGACTCTTTGCGACCCCATGAATCACAGCACGCCAGGCCTCCCTGTCCATCACCATCTCCCGGAGTTCACTCACTCACGTTGATCGAGTCCGTGATGCCATCCAGCCATCTCATCCTGGGTCGTCCCCTTCTCCTCCTGCCCCCAATCCCTCTCAGCATCACAGTCTTTTCCAATGAGTCAACTCTTTGCATGAGGTGGCCAAAGTACTGGAGCTTCAGCTTTAGCATCATTCCTTCCAAAGAAATCCCAGGGTTGATCTCCTTCAGAATGGACTGGTTGGATCTCCTTGCAGTCCAAGGGACTCTCAAGAGTCTTCTCCAACACCACAATTCAAAAGCATCAATTCATCTGTGCTCAGCCTTCTTCACAGTCCAACTCTCACATCCATACATGACCACAGGAAAAACCATAGCCTTGACTAGACGGACCTTAGTCAGCAAAGTAATGTCTCTGCTTTTGAATATGCTATCTAGGTTGGTCATAACTTTTCTTCCAAGGAGTAAGCGTCTTTTAATTTCATGGCTGCAGTCACCATCTGCAGTGATTTTGGAGCCCCGAAAAATAAAGTCTGACACTGTTTCCACTGTTTCCCCATCTATTTCCCATGAAGTGATGGGACCAGATGCCATAATCTTCGTTTTCTGAATGCTGAGCTTTAAGGCAACTTTTTCGTTCTCCTCTTCTACTTTCATCAATAGGCTTTTTAGCTCCTCTTCACTTTCTGCCATAGAGGTGGTGTCATCTGCATATCTGAGGTTATTGATATTTCTCCCAGCAATCTTGATTCCAGCTTGTGTTTCTTCCAGTCCAGTGTTTCTCATGATGTACTCTGCATAGAAGTTAAATAAGCAGGGTGACAATATATAGCCTTGACATACTCCTTTTCCTATTTGGAACCAGTCTGTTGTTCCATGTCCAGTTCTAACTGTGGGTTCCTGACGTGCATACAGATTTCTCAAGAGGCAGGTTAGGTGGTCTGGTATTCCCAGCTCTTTCAGAATTTTCCACAGCTTATTATGATCCACACAGTCAAAGGCTTTGGCATAGTCAATAAGCAGAAGTAGATGTTTTGCTGTAACTCTCTTGCTTTTTCCATGATCCAGCAGATGTTGGCAATTTGATTTCTTGTTCCTCTGCCTTTTCTAAAACCAGCTTGAACATCAGGAAGTTCACGGTTCATGTATTGCTGAAGCCTGGCTTGGAGAATTTTGAGCATTACTTTACTAGCATGTGAGATGAGTGCAATTGTGCGGTAGTTTGAGCATTCTTTGGCATGGCCTTTCTTTGGGATTGGAATGAAAACTGACCTTTTCCAGTCCTGTGGCCACTGCTGAGTTTTCCAAATTTGCTGGCATATTGAGTGCAGCACTTTCACAGCATCATCGTTCAGGATTTGAAATAGCTCAACTGGAATTCCATCACCTGCACTAGCTTTGTTCATAGTGATGCTTTCTAAGGCCCACTTGACTTCACATTTCAAGATGTCTGGCTCTAGATTAGTGATCACATCATCATGATTATCTGGGTCATATCAGATCTTTTTTGTACAGTTCTTCCTTGTATTCTTGCCACCTCTTCTTAATATCTTCTGCTTCTGTTAGGTCCATATCATTTCTGTCCTTTATTGAGCCCATCTTTGCATGAAATGTTCCCTTGGTATCTCTAATTTTCTTGAAGAGATCTCTAGTCTTTCCCATTCTGTTGTTTTCCTCTATTTCTTTGCATTGATTGATGCAGAAGGCTTTCTTATCTCTTCTTGCTATTCTTTGGAACTCTGCATTCAGATGCTTATATCTTTCCTTTTCTCCTTTGCTTTTTGGTTCTCTTCTTTTCACAGCTGTTTGTAAGGCCTCCCCAGATAGCCATTTTGCTTTTTTTTGCATTTCTTTTCCATGGGGATGGTCTTGATCCCTGTCTCCTGTACAATGTCACGAACCTCATTCCATAGTTCATCAGGCACTCTATCGATCAGATCTAGGTGCTTAAATCTATTTCTCACTTCCACTGTATAATCATAAAGGATTTGATTTATGTCATACCTGAATGGTCTAGTGGTTTTCCCTATTTTCTTCAAATTGAGTCTGAATTTGGTAATAAGGAGTTCATAATCTGAGCCACAGTCAGCTCCTGGTCTTGTTTTTGTTGACTGTATAGAGCTTCTCCATCTTTGGCTGCAAAGAATATAATCAATCTGATTTTGGTGTTGACCATCTGGTGATATCCATGTGTAGAGTCTTCTCTTGTGTTGTTGGAAGAGGATGTTTGATGTGACCAGTGCATTTTCTTGGCAAAACTCTATTAGTCTTTGCCCTGCTTCATTCCGCATTCCAAGGCCAAATTTGCCTGTTACTGCAGGTGTTTCTTGACTTCCTACTTTTGCATTCCAGTCCCCTAGAATGAAAAGGACATCTTTTTGGGGTGTTAGTTCTAAAAGGTCTTGTAGGTCTTCATAAAACCGTTCAACTTCAGTTTCTTCAGCGTTACTGGTTGGGGCATAGACTTGGATAACTGTGATATTGAATGGTTTGCCTTGGAGACAAACAGAGATCATTCTGTCATTTTTGAGATTACATCTAAGTACTGCATTTTGGACTCTTCTGTTGACCATGATGGCTACTCCATTTCTTCTGAGGGATTCCTGCCTGCAGTAGTAGATATAATGGTCATCTGAATTAAATCCACCCATTCCAGTCCATTTTAGTTCGCTGATTCCTAGAATGTCGACATTCACCCTTGCCATCCTTTGTTTGACCACTTCCAATTTGTCTTGATTTATGGACCTGACATTCCAGGTTGCTATGAAATACTGCTCTTTACAGAATCAGATCATGCTTCTATCACCAGTCACATGCACAATATGGGTATTGTTTTTGCTTTGGCTCCATCCCTTCATTCTTTCTGGAGTTATTTCTCCACTAATCTCCAGTAGCATATTGGGCACCTACTAACCTGGGGAGTTCCTCTTTCAGTATCCTATCATTTTGCCTTTTCATACTATTCATGGGGTTCTCAAGGCAAGAATACTGAAGTGGCTTGCCATTTCCTTCTCCAGTGGACCATGTTCTGTCAGACCTCTCCACCATGACCCGCCGGTCTTGGGTTGCCCCGCAGGCATGGCTTGGTTTCATTGAGTTAGACAAGGCTATGGTCCTAGTGTGATTAGATTGACTAGTTTTCTTTGAGTATAGTTTCAGTGTGTCTGCCCTCTGATGCCCTCTTGCAACACCTACCATCTTACTTGGGTTTCTCTTATCTTGGGCGTGGGGTATCTCTTCACAGCTGCTCCAGCAAAGCACAGCCACTGCTCCTTACCTTGGACGAGGGGTATCTCCTTACAGCCGCCGTTCTTGACCTTCAATGTGGGATAGCTCCTCTAGGCCCTCCTGTGCCTGGGCAGCCATAGCTCCTTGGGTTGCTTCTCCCAGCCACCAGCCCTTGCCTCGGTCTTTGGTGGCTCCTCCCAGCTGCCGCCCCTGGCCTCGGGCCCAGGGTGGCTCCTCAGGGTCACTGCCCCTGGTCTCGGGCACGAGGTGGCTTCTCCTGGCCGCCCCTGACCTCGGACGTGGGGTAGCTCCTCCCAGCCCCTACTGACATCGGATGCAGGGTAGCTCCTCTCGGCCGTTCCTGCACCGTCGCAGCCTGGCACTCTAGGCCACTGCCCCTGACCTCGGACGTGGGGTAGCTCGTCTTGGCCGCGCTTAGTGAGCCGGCTCACAGCTGCCTGTGCTTAGTTCACCTTGTTAAGTATTGTTGACTAGATGAATTTATGGATAAATATACACTCATTATACAGAGATATTATTGTTTTTCTTTTATTTAGATAACTTCCGTGAAACTTGTCCTGTGAACCTATATTACTAATTATGAAATCTAGACAGTCTGGTAAGCATATAATAATCTAAAATTAAATCCTACATGTAAGCTAAACAGATATGAAAAGTTATTAGGATCCCTGTAAAAGTACTTTATCCAGTTCTCACTTCACTTTCTCCAAAAAGCTCAAACTTTTTTGGAAGTCAGTTCTGAAGATTCATTTATGTATATGAGGGGTTTCTTATAAACTCAGAACCAAAAGTAACAGACTTCATGCTTTTTGTTTTGTTTTCCTTACCCTGACATTGACAATATTGACCATTTACATTTGCTGTGTACTTAATTTGATGGTGAGAAACAAATCTTGACTTTTTGGCTAGTAGATAATTAAATTTCTTATTTTTTGAAGTTTCAAGTACAACAATAATTAGATTTATGACTATAATACCAATGTTAATACTTAAATGCCACAGAAAATAAACATATTCTTTTTGAGTAAAATGTCCTATAGTTTTCTGAGTGAGTTCATTTCCCAAAGAGACTAGCTCATTACAGTAGAGAGCCATGTATTAAGAGAATTCCTTATGAATCAATATTGTCCTCAATTTCAAAAGTGCTTAATTGGAGGATGAGCTTCAAAACATTATTGAATCATTTGAAATTGTATAGAGGCATACATATATCTGTGTTACCTCACCCCAGTTTAGGAAAAAAAGTCATAATTTCTATCACATTTTCAAAGGGTTTTATGACCTACACATTGTTAGGAATTATCCAAAAACAAGACATTTTGGAATTTTGTTTATAAGGACAAATGCAGGAAATATAGACTAGAATTATACATCTCTACCAGAGTGTAGTGAGTTAAAAATGCATATTAAACACAGAACTTAATAATTATCTCAGCCAACAATGTGGAAGTTCTGTGATTGAGTCTCCTCTCACTATTGTGTCACTCATTCATTTATTCAATGTCTATTCTTGGCATGCGTATCCTTCATTAGGCATTGGGGTATTCATAGAGGAAGAAGAAAAAAGGTAAGTGGTACTTTGTCTTCACTGATTCCATAAAGTGCATCCACACATAAGATCATCTTTTCCCACTTTCTGAATGTAAGTTGATTAATTAATTCAGTATTTACATGCCACAAAGCCTGTTTGTGGGAAAAACACTAAACAGCTTTTTAGAGACCTAATAGTACAGTGAACTGAAGAAACATTGTTTCTGTTTCATCATACTCTACTGTACTTCTTAAAAGAACCTATAAATTAGCCTATGTAAGTATGCTATTATGAGAGCCCATAGGGATATTACTAATGAGCAACTGCTCAGTAGTCTATGTCTAAGATATTTTAGTAGGTGCAAAAAAAAAAAAAAAAAAAAAAAAAAAACTTGCTCTCATTATATAGTGCTTCTATAGCCAAAATAATCTGGGAAGTAGTCACCAAATTGAAATAATGAAAAGCAAAGTCACTCATAAATTTTCTTCCTGGATTTAAAAGTAATGTTACAGACTTATACAAGCATATTGATGTCAAAACTAAGTTAAAGAGAAGCAATGCCAGTGAAGTCTTCCCCCATGCTTTGTTTACCCTAAAGGGATCTATTATTTCCTGTTAAGGTTGGACATTTAGTCTTTAAAAATGCAGTTCTTACTAGTACTTCTATGCTATGCTCATTCTTTATTTCATAATAAAAATTATTTTTCTTTTCCAAAGCTTTTTTCCTATCAAGAACAATTCAAAACTTCTTCTTCAGGCCACAATAATTTTTTTCTCCTTAAGATCCTCTATGTTGTTGTTCTTTAGTCACTAAGTTGTGCCTAACTCTTTGCAACTCCCTGGACTGTAGCCCATCAGGCTCCTCTGTCCACGGGATTTCCCAGGCAAGGATACTGAAGTGGGTTGTCATTTTCTTCTCCAGGGGATCTTCTTGAACCAGGGATCAAACCTGCATCTCCTGCACTGGCAGGCAGATTCTTTGTCACTAAGTCATGAAGGAAGCAAGATTCCCTGTACCACTTATAAATATGCAATATTATGCAATAAATAATATCAGTTTTTCTCCAGTAATTTTAAATATTCTTTTATTCAGATACACTGCAAATATTTAGTAATCTGCACCTATATGTAATAAACTACTTTTAAAATTTGGGGTATAGCAATATGCCAAATAGTATACTCATTCTCTCTGTACATACCTTCGAAAGAAATCAAGGAGACAATAAAAGTATGGTTAAGAATATCCTCTCTGAGAGGTAATATTTGAGAAGAGACCTATAGGATGTAGGGAAATAAACGTTATGCTTATCTAAGCAAAGACACTGCAGTGCTGACTTAAAGAAAACACACAACATGAGAGTTGTGAGTTTAAGTTTTATTAAGGGTTTTACTATGGGCTATAGCCTTTGAGACAGCCACTCAGTTAGCTGTAAGACTTTGAAATTACTCTGAAGAGGTCGGGGAGAAGCCAAGTTGTCTATGATTTTTGACTAGGAAATACATGCAGTCAAACATAGAACTTGGTAAGGAATTACTCTAGTCACAAAGAACAGATAATCTCAAGTTAATGATTTTAGTGCTTTTCTATGTGTGGGAAGTTTCAAGAATCTGGGGTCATTAAAATTCTTCTTGAAATATACATTGAACTATCTTTAGGGCCTACTTGCCCAAATTACAGAATGCCTTATCATGCTGAATTCCTCTCAGGATACATTGTTAGTCAGCAAATGCAGTGGGTTATGACTTAACCCCTGTAAAACTAGGTGATGATCAATACACTTTGTCTTAGTGATCCTAATTTTCCTGTCTCCACAGCATCATGTGACCATCTTCAACCTTTCATTTCTACTTGCCATTTACCCACAATTCAGTCAAGTTCAACTCATTTAATCTCACTCCCATCTCCACCCCAACTCCAGGCCTACTGTCTCCCAAATACTTCCATATGAAAGGTACTGAAATTAAAACTGTAGGTTAATCTTTCACCATTCTAATGCATTTCTCATAAAATATTAAGGGTCAATTCTTTGTTCACCTGATACAAAGAGCCAGCTCACTGGAAAATACACTGATGCTGGGAAAGATTTAAGGCAGGAAGAGAAGGGGATGACAGAGGATGAGATGGTTGGATGGCATCACTGACTCAATGGACCTGAGTTTGAGCAAGCTCTGGGAGATGAAGGACAGGGAAGCCTGGTGTGCTGTAGTCTATGGAGTTATGAAGAGTTGGGCATGACTAAGCAACAAACAACAATAAGAATTAAGGGCTAAACCCAATGGATACTTTTCAGTCCTTGTTTTGTTGCTGTTTATTTGCTCAGTCATGTCCGACTCTTTTGTGACCCCAAGGACTGTAGCCTTCCAGGATATCTGTCCATGGGATTTCCTAGCCAAGAATACTGGAATGAGTTGACATTTCCTTCTCCAGGAGATCTTCCCAAACCAGGGGTTGAACCCATAACTCCTGCATTGCAGGTGGATTCTTTACCACTGAGACACAAATTACTTTATTTCTCTATTATATTTAGAACTAGTGACTCCTTTATCCTTCTTGAAACATTAGGTCATTTGAAGGTGTAGCAATGATGAGATGTAAATTTTCCTGCTGCCACTAGCTCTTTTATTCATAACAGAAGTATATGGGATCAGGAAAAAGAGCCTGAATTGTTCTCACAACATAATGTTGCCAGAAAACTAAATTGTTTCCTACCTAGACACCTTACTCCTTCCAGCTGGTTGTTCCATGTTTTAATACATACCAGAAATCAGATTTCTACTGATTCCCTCCAGGAAAAAGCAGAAGAAAATTGCAACAGGCAGTAGCACTTATGAAGAGCTAGATAACTACATGATCTATTAGATTCCTTATCCCAAGTGAAAACTGGCTTCTATGTTTTCCTGCAAAATGCATCCCAGGTCTTCTCTTTACTCTTTCCCACTACACTGCATGAAGATATTCCTACCAATCTCTTCTGTAAAATAAGACAATTTCTACTCTGAAAAAAAGTTACATTTGCATTTAAGACAACCTACTGAGTGGGAGAAAATATTTGGAAGTAATGCAACCAACAAGGGATTAATTTCCAAAATATATAAACAGGTTATACAGCTCAATATAAAACAAATGGGCAGAAGACCTAAATTTATATTTCTTCAAAGAAAATTTACACACAACCAACAGGCACATGAAAAGATGCTCAAATTACTAATTAGAGATGCAAATCAAAATTATAATGGGATACCACCTCACTCCAGTCAAAATGGCCATCATCAAAAAGTCTACAAATAAATGCTAGAGAGGGTATGGAGAAAGGGAACCTTCTTACACTGCTGGTGGAAATGAAAATTGGTATAGCCACTATAGAGAACAATAGGGAGCTTCTTTTAAAAACTAAAAATAGAATTGCCATATGATCCAGCAGTCCCATTCCTAGGCACATATCTGGAGAAAACTGCAATTTGAAGAGAGGCATGAACTCTAATGTTCACTGCAACACTTTTTACAGTAGTCAAGACATGGAAGCAAAGCAAATGCCCATTAACAGATGAATGGATAATGAAAATGTCATATATACATATATAATGAAATATTACTCAGCCACACAAAGAATGAAATAATGCCATTTGCAGCAACATGGATGGACCTAGAGATCATCATACTAAATAAAATAAGTCAAAGACAAATATTTTATTTCTTATATGTGGAATCTAAAAAAAAGATACAAATGAACTTATTTACAAAACACAAATAGACCCACAGACATAGAAAACAAACTTATGGTTACCAAAGGGGAAGGGGGAAGGAATAAAGGTAGGAGCTTGAAATTAACACATACACACTATTACACATGAAATAGATAACCAACAAGGACCTATTGTATAGCACAGGTAACCATACTCCATACTTTTTAATAACTGATAATGGAAAGAATCTGAAAATGAATAGATATTTATCAGTATAAATCACTCTGCTATACACATGAAACTAATATGAAATTTTAAGTCAACGGCCTTCCCTGGTGGCTCAGATGCTAAAGCGTCTGCCTACAATGTGGGAGACCCATGTTCGATCCCTGGGTCAGGAAGATCCCCTGGAGAAGGAAATGGCAACCCACTTCAGTATTCTTGCCTGGAAAATCCCCTACTGTCTATGGGGTCGCAAAGAGTCGGACACGACTGAGTTACTTCACTATTCACTATACTTCAATGAAACACTTTTCCCTCTAAGTATTTGAAATTAAGAAATGTTAATTATTTTTTCCAGAGTGACTATAACATTATATTCCCTACTTAGGAAGTGTTGATTGTTAATAGCTTTATTTCCCTAAGCTGGGATTATTATGTTAGGAGATACCAACTCAAAAAAAGGAAATAAAAAGTGAATTGTGAGATCATATCCCCTGTTAACTCCACATTTTTAAAGAATGGCTAATGCTATTTTAAGATTAAATATGCATTTGAACATTTTTAGCTTGAACTTTTGACTTTTTATGCATTTAATTTGCAAATAGCTACCTGCAGTACAGGTGAGAGTTTTATTTTTTAAATAGGTCATGTTGTGAAGTGAAGTGAAGTTGCTCAGTCGTGTCCGACTCTTTGCGACCCCATGGACTGTAGGCTACCAGGCTCCTCTGTCCATGGGATTCTCTGGGCAATAGTACTGGAGTGGATTGCCATTCCATTCTCCAGGGGATCTTTCTGACCTGGGGATAGAACCCGGGTCTCCCGCATTGTAGACAGACGCTTTACAGTCTGAGCCACCAGGGAAGTGTTTAGCATTCATAAAAAATACTTTGTTTTTGAACATGAAGTCATATGAACTGGCAATTTCCAAAGAAACAACTGGAATAAATATGTAATTATCTGTAAGTATATGTATAAAAAGTCCTTTCTTATGTTTTATTTAATTAGGGGCTCTAAGTATCTTCCATAAAAACTAAAGGACATATATTTTATATCTTCTAAAGAGAAAGACATCACCTTTAAAGTCTTATTCTAATTGATTTTTAGATTTTTAAAATCTAAATAATTCTTTTCAACAAATGGATATAAATCCAGCTGATCTATTTTATCTATAGAACACTGATTCTAGACTGAGACTGACCCTAAAAATCTAAAGATATATTGCTTGACTTCAGTAGAACATTTTGTGTTCATAAAACTTATTTCAAACTTTGAAAGATGAATACTGTATTTTTGTTAAAATAAGTGACCATAAAATTATATTATTATATTAAAATAGTTGTTAAACCTTACTGTATCACTTGGGTCATTTTAAGTATCTTTTTATTTAATCTTCAGGACAACTGAAGGTCACTCTTTTTCAAAGGTTTTACTCTTTAATCCCTTTAATATGATTTCCTGCTGCTCAGATTATTCATTTAACAGTTAGGTATCATCCTGACCTTGACAGCAAGTAGATTTGATTTTAACTACCAACTTTCATAGACAGATGATGGTTACTTGAGGTTTTACTTTCACAAGGACCATAAAACCATTAATATTTAGAAATAGCATTGTGATCAATTAATGATATCTTCCATGGTCAAATAGGAGAATTTCTTTGTGTATATACAGGTCTTGGTATTGATTTATTCTCACCCACTAGATTGCAAGGGTAGAGATATTTCATACCTTGGTATCATTCACAGTACCTAACATGTAGTAGACATTCAATAAATAAGTAACATTTTCCTATTCACAAATCAAGATTTTCTATAAAATCAGTCTCTTTTCATTGGTTCCTGTTTCAATACAGAGCTTAGTAAAATATAAGAGCAGTTTCTTCTATTTTAAGCCTGAGTTGTTTGATTATATCCAGAAGCAGTGCAAATGTAACAAATACTATTGTAATTTGGAATTACAAATTAATAAAATCTTAGAATTATTGTACTTGTTTTAAAAAGTAACCATCAAATCCCTAAAGGAATGATAATTATAATAATTATAACACATTAAGAGGATATGTGTTCATAAGCACTATAAAAATCAACTCATTAATTTCTCACATATATCTGTAAAGTGCATGCTATCAATATACCTACAGAGATGTTAAATGAGTTGCCTAAGGTCACGTAGTTATCAAATGGCAGAGGAGTTGGAGTTTTGTGTTTATGATTATAAGCTTCTTGTCAATTTACTTAGAAAAATAAGGGGGGAAAAGCAGTGAAAATAGCAAGGTGAAAGGGACCATGGGAGTAGCCAGCCACGACAGGAAAAGTATTTTATCACCAACAATGTTTAGAAATGCTGACATATGGTGATAGTAAAAGTTGACTGATTTTTAGTCTGTTTGATTATTTTTAAATTCTCTTCAAGTGCAGCATCCTCTTATTTGTTGCATTCATGGCAGACTATCCTCACCCCATCCTGTGCTCTACTCCATGCTGTTCAGCACAACCTTGAAAAAAATAAAGATTAAAATGACTAACACTGGTACCTGTTCTCCTGATTATACTGTTTCTAGAGCAGCTTGTTTACCAGTCTGAGAAAAGTCACTCTATTGGATCAGTAGAAAAACAAATACCAGACTACACAGGGCATTATGAGCTGGGGGTGGCCTATCCTGAGCTCTGAGCCAAGGAGTATGAATACTCTTTTACCAAACTGGGAAGATTAAGGCAAAAAGCAACTTGGAATCATATTTCACCCTCTCATGAATTCCTCTCTCTCCAATCTCAGTGAAGAGTGACTTAATATTACTCTGAAAAACTTTCAGGAAATAATCTCCCAACAACAACAACAACAACAAAATGCTTTCATGAAAAATCTGTTAGGAAATAAATGCACAAAAATAAAACAAGAGAGATTTTGAATTGTGGTGTTGGAGAAGGTTCTTCACAGAGTCCTTGGACTGCAAGGAGATTCAACCAGTCCATCATAAAGGAAATCAGTCCTGAATATTCATTGGAAGGACTTATGCTGAAGCTGAAACTCCAATACTTTGGCCACCTGATGGGAAGAACTGACTTATTTGAAAAGACCCTGATGCTGGGATTGAAGGCAGGAGGAGAAGGTGATGACAGAGAATAAGATGGTTGGATGGCATTACCAACTAAACGGACATGTGTTTGAGTAAACTCCAGGAGTTGGTGATGGACAGGGAGGCCTGGCATGCTGCAGTCCATGGGGTCGCAAAGAGTTGGACATGACTGAGTGGCTGAACTGAACTGAATCATCATTATCCATGTAAGTTAAAGTGGGTATTTTATTTGAGGAGCTCTGGAAAAGGCCTTCCCTTTGCCTCTACCAAAATAATCTTTTCACAGATGTATGTAATCCTGTTAAAATGTTTAAATGCAAAATTATATTAATCACATACTTTTAGCGTCATTCATTTTGAAGCATATATACATTTCCACACAGTAGAGGAGGAGAGTGTGAGATAAGAGAATTCCCCTTGATTTATGTAATCATCCCTTTGCTCCAACTTATCCCAATCATCAATATTTGGTCCTCAAACATTATGTCAGAGATCACAAACTCAAAGGCTCACAAGGAAATAGAGCATAATGGAGTGAAATGAACTGGGAAGGGTGTTTGGAAAATTAAAGTGCTTACCTCATCTAAAGAGAGTATCTGCTCTTCACTTTTGGCTGATTGCTGACATCTGGAAACATGAGGTCAGTGTTGCTCAACCTTTTAAATTTTTGAAAGTCTAGAAATTCAAACTTGTAGTCATTCTCTGAAATTTTAAACACTGAAATTGTATTAAAAATGATTAGAACACTAGTCATAATTATTAATTAGTAACTAATGATTATTTGCCATTATTATTAATGGCAGAACAATACATGCCTGTAAGCTTCCACTTTGCTCCCTTTATCAAGTTTATATATAGACCAGCTGTGTACTTAGTATTTAACTATAAGAGAAGGCTATTTCCCCTAATTTTTTTTAAGTCTATTTTCTGAATCCTATATTGGTGTTGCTTGCATTCTTTTCCTTTAAATAAGAAACACAAAAGGGGGATGCATTTTTATTTAGTATGATTATATGGAGTCAGTTTTTACTCTTTGAAATCTCATCTTAGATTATGTTTAGATATCTAGAAGAAAAATAAATGCATTTATTTATCTGGATATTTCATCTATATGATACTTGAAAACATCAGCATGATTGAATATTCAATATTTATCAGTCATTTGATATCATATAGCCATAAATATAGCTTGATGCTTAATGTTCCCTTTTGTTATGCATTTTAGATCATTTTTCCTTGAGAATTCCAAACCTTTTATATATCTAAGGGAGTTAATTTTTTACATTTCAGATCTTTTATTTACTTCATTTGTTCCAGTTACCTTTCACCAAGAGTGCCATCCAATTGCTGCTCATCCTTTACTTGACTAAAGCCTATAGTTTACCCCAGAAACAAGTCTGCCTCTACCACAAAAACAAGGATTATATTAGACCAAACTATATGAAATTATTATTTCTATAGGTCAAAATATCAAATGTCAGCAATTTCATATGGTTTATCATAACTGAAAAATATTATTTCCTTGGGCCACATTGATGCCAACATCAATCTAAATTTAAACTCAATTGTTAAAATTTAAAATATTGCTACACAAACCTCAACACAATACATCCTCATTCTTTATTGGCAATGGTAATAAAAAGTACAAAACCTATTAATTTTCTTTATAATTTATGTCCTAATGTCCCATCTTTTCCATGTTTACCATTTTATTTTAGTCTGGAGGGTCCCAAAGCACCTGAAGTCTAAAATCCTAGAGTTGATACTTAATTGATTTGCTGCCTCCTCTCTATGATTAAACATTAGGACCACATATGGCTTCTCCCGAAAATATCCAGCCAACTCTGATTCTTCTTACAGTATAGTCAATTTTGAGATGTATCGCAAGTAATTCTTTACTAATATGGAAGTACAATTTACATATGATTTAAATAATACATTTGACTAGATTCATATAACAACATTCTCACTGATTCAGAAACACTAATTTACATGGAAGAGAAGAGGGTGGAGCCAGAGCTCTTACTCTGGGAGTTAACATGTATCGCTGGGTACACTTATGCAAATGCACTGTTCACCTGAATACCATCCATCCGATGCTACCAAAGAAAAAGGTTTGAGAACTGAAGTGTTACAAGTTAACACCACAAAAGCTTCAACTTGCCTTTCATAGCTTTCTATAACTGGACCTATTTCAACATACATATTTTTTACATAAAACCTTTCTTTTAGCTCAGCAGGGCAATTTACCCTCCCAAGAATAAGCAATATGCTCTCCTGCTCCTAATCTAGGTATGGAAAATAGTTTCTTATCAGAAGTGCAAATTCTTATTATTTGGTAGTAGTGGCCTAAAGAACTGTTAAAACTAGGATAGGCAGAAAAGGAATGTCAGATGAGAATTCTTCCAACTATATCCTAGTTTCCTGAAATTCTCTTTTCCTTTTCTGTCAAAAGTAATGTTATTTTGGTCTTAAATACCTGCTTTTTAAAAAAACAAACTTACTCATCATATACTAGGAATTCATTTTCATTAGCCTAAGCAATATTTGTCTATAAGCACTAATTTTACATTAGTATGTTTGTGGTCTTTACTCTTAAATATGGAAATCCCTTTCCTTGTATACACTTGATATTGCTGAAAATAAAAACCTTTATTTTTTTTAAATAGAAGGAAAGACAAACTTTAACAAAATATATCCAAGTGATTATAAATTTTAAATTACTGGGTGATTTAATTATGCTAATTTACTGTGTATAATTTAGCTTTCCACAAATGAGTGCACAAGTCAAACATTGATCTATTTTATATTAAATATATTCTCTCTGAAATGTGCTGTCAAGTTAGAATAGTTTAGTAAGATTTTCCTTTAAAAAAGTAAAATGCTAAATATACTCTGTATGTGGCCACTTGGAAAAGAAGCCACATTTTCAATCTTAATGAAAATCCCTTCAAACAACTGAATAGAGTTCATTCTTATTAAAAGCTCTTCAGCCTAACCTTTGCTCAAACGCAAAGAATGGTATTTTAGAAAGTTGTCCCTTTTTATTGTGATTTTGCATTGCTGAAGTAGTGAATACAAATTGCTGAAAAGCTCTGAAGTTGCTATTGGAAGAGTCCAATTAAGTTTGGCTTAATTTGCGTATAAAAGGCAGCACTCCAGTCCATACTAGCGCTGCCTATAAAGGAGTGGTTTATATTTTCCTCTTAGAACAGATTTTGATAGAGGTTTTCTCCAAGTGAATACTGTAATCAGAGATGGTTTATTGGAATGAGTTTTTAGGAATCATTTCTGGCAGGTACAGGTATGGTACAGTACTTGAGCAGTGCTGCACCTTTTTTTTTTTTTTAATCTGACATTTCATTTATGTTTGACCATTTTCATCTGGGAGAAATGATGGAGTGGCACAAGAGTTTTTTTGAAGATGGTAGAAATAATACCTTTCAGTATTGCCTCATTATAGAGAGAATGTTCTAGTTACAGTCGTTGATCCTTTCATATCTAGGGGAAACTTGAAAAACTGTTTTACATAACCTAAAAGTGCTTTTTAGTTAAAAAAAGACTGCTATAACAAGATGTTTTGAGTGGCCTGGATTCTCCTGATTTTAAATTCACTTGAGATTTCATCTTTACAACATTCTCTTCTAGGAATTTTTTATTTTAATTGTATTTGTCTGATATTAACCAATGCAATATTAATAAACATGTAAAGTGAGTCCTTAGTTGTATCTTTGTTTCTTGGACTGTCTACTGTAATTTTTCTGCAGTTGGTTACAAAGCTATAATCAAGACATAATAATGCAAAATAATTTAAAGTCCTAGTTTATGTCATCCTAGCATTATTTCTGATATGTTCAAGTACACTTTCTTCTTATCTTAAAACATTTCTATGTAGTTGGGTTGACAAGTTCTGAAATGTAATGATATAGATAAAGCACAGAATTAATGTCTGAAAAATACTAATTTCAGCTCTTTTTCTAGGAATTATTTTTCTAAATTTTGTATCTATGCTTATTTATTGACTCCCTCTCTATTATTTCAGACCTTTAGAACATAAGTCATTTAAAGAAGTAGAAACTGACTCATGTATGGTCACAATTTTTCAGTATTTTTATTTACTTGTGACAATATGCAAAAGATAACACTAAATCCAAAACTTTCTAAGTGGAAAATAATTTCAAAGAATGGTCATGTTTGTTGTTTTTTAGATCATGGTTTTGTTCTCCTATCAAGACAAAGGGGAGAATATGTTATGAAATTTTGTCATCATAAAAATGTTTTAAACTTTAAAATTTACATCAGAAGATTTACCGAATTTAAACATTCCAATAAACTAGTTTCTTGAGTCAATTAACTCCTGTTAGGAAGATTATTTACATATTGTTGCTTGTGTATTAGACTTAAAGAGATGGTAAGAATAATCATCCAAACCTACTGCTGACATTTAAAACATCTTGAATAGACATCCTTTTTGCCCTTATCATAATTAAAGTGAAGGCTAAATGCCTTGGTAAACTAATACAGTACCTTATATTCATAACATATGAATGCCTATACTCAAACTTAATTAACAATCAATGCAGACACTTGCTTTATTCTAAGAACTGAGATTGAAATGACACTCTTTAGGAACGTATGGCCCAATGGAGAAATCAAACATGTAAATAATTATAATACAGTGGGAGTAGGCTATAAAAGGTGAGAACCCGCGGAACCATGTAACATTAAACAAGAGGGAAGAAGACTTCTAAGTGTGAGAAAACAGTTAAACAACCAAAAGAGGGGCTGAAGGCCTAATCTTTGGCAGCAGAGATGGTTCAATAGAATAAGATATTGGGCAGTTAGAATTGAAAATACTTGGTAAATTACTGAGTGTAAAGAGTGAGAAAGAGGTAAGTATGAAGGAAAACTTCAAGATTTTTAGCTATATGAAATGGTTCAATGGCACTATCATTAACCAAAGTATGGATAATGGGAGCTGGAGCTACTTTCAAGAGATTGAAAAGTTAAGGAATTTGTTGGAGTAGCCTATCAGACAACATAAGGGGATTTCAGCAAGAAATTGAAAGTATATGATTGAATATCAGAAGGAAAATGAGTAATGAAGATATGGAGAATATAACAGGAAAAAATAAAGACTTTTGGAGAGGATGAGAATGCCTAGAAAAATTCAGTAAGATACAGTATACTAATGCATATATGTGGAATTTAGAAAGATGGTAACGATAACCCTGTATGCGAGACAGCAAAAGAGATATAGATGTATAGAACAGTCTTTTGGACTCTGTGGGAGAGGGAGAGGGTGGGATGATTTGGGAGAATGGCATTGAAACATGTATAATATCATATTTGTAATGAATCGCCAGTCCAGGTTTGATGCATGATGCTGGATGCTTGGGGCTGGTGCACTGGGATGACCCAGAGGGATGGTATAGGGAGGGAGGAGGGAGCAGGGTTCAGGATGGGGAACACGTGCATACCTGTGGCAGATTCATGTTGATGTATGGCAAAATCAAGACAATATTGTAGAGTAATTAACCTCCGATTAAAGTAAATAAATTTATATTAAAAAAAGAATAATTGGATGGAATCTTAAGACCATTGGTGTTTAAAATGTGGTTAGAAGAGAAATTCAATAAAGGAAAATGAGAAATAGATCGAGTACAGGGAAACCCAGAGGGGAAAAATGTATAAATAAGAAATAGTTTTAATGTAGTTATAAGGGTCATCATAGTCAGATGCCACAAATGAGTAAGGAAAGAAATATTTTCAAAAGCAGACCATTAATGAAACTTTCTCTAGCACTTCAGTAAAATAGAAGATGGAAGACAGACAATATTGATTTAAAGTGTTTGGTCAAATACAAAGAATTAAGAAATTTTAAAGTATTTATGCAAGTATGTTAGATAAATTTTTACATAAAAATCATAAATATGATAACAAAATAACTTGAAGATCCCAAAAATATGAGCCAAAAATGAGATGGGATACTATCCAAAAGTTTAAAAAGGAATGAAAAAAAATGAAACCTGAGAAGTTTCATAGAGATACATATTATAAACTCATGAGAGACAAACTTTATGTATATATATTTATATTCTAAATATGTATCTATATTTAGACTTTTGGATTGCAGCCATTCTGACTGGCATGAAATGGTACCTCACTGTGGTTTTGATTTGCATTTCTCTGATAATGAGTGATGTTGGGCATCTTTTCATGTGTTTGTTAGCAGCCACTATGGAGAATAGTGTGGAGAGTCCTTAAAAACCTGGAAATAGAACTTCCTTATGACCCAGCAATCCCACTGCTGGGCATACACACCAAGGAAACCATATTTGAAAGAGACCTGTGTACCCCAATGTTCATCTCAGCACTGTTTATAATAGCCAGGACATGGAAGTAACCTAGATGTCCATCAGCAGATGAATGGATAAGAAAGCTGTGGTACATACACACAATGGAGTATTCCTCAGCCATTAAAAAGAATAGCCAGTCTATGTCTGACGCAGGATGCAGCATGCTTGGGGCTGGTGAATGGGGATGACCCAGAAAGATGTTATGGGGAGGGAGGTGGGAGGGGGGTTCATGTTTGGGAATGCATGTAAGAATTAAAGATTTTAAAATTTAAAAAATAAAAAAAAAAAAGTAACAAAAAAAAAAAAAAAAAAAAAAGAATACATTTGAATCAGTTCTAATGAGGTGGATGAAACTGGAGCCGATTATACAGAGTGAAGTAAGCCAGAAATAAAAACACCAATACAGTATACTAATGTGCATATATGGAATTTAGAAAGATGGTAACGATAATCCTGTATGTGAGAGAGCAAAAGAGACGCAGATGTATAGAACAGTCTTTTGGACTCTGTGGGAGAGGGAGAGGGTGGGATGATTTGGGAGAATGGCATTGAAACATGTATAATATCATATATGAAATGAATCGCCAGTCCAGATTTGATGCATGATACTAGATGCTTGGGGCTGGTGCACTGAGATGACCCAGAGGGATGGTACGGGGAGGGAGGAGGGAGGGGACTTCAGGATGGGGAATACGTGTATACCTGTGGCGGATTCATGTTGATGTATGGCAAAACCAATACAATATTGTAAAGCAATTAACCTCCAATTAAAATAAATAAATTTATATTAAAAAAATATGTATCTGTATTTATGAAGCATACTTTCCCCTAACCTTTTCTGACATTGTGAAATGAATTCAACACCAGCATGGATTGCTGCTGCCATTGTCAGCTGGTAAAATCTCTTAGACATTCATGTGATAATTTCTATGAAAACTATAAAATATTCATATCTTTCGACACTCAAACTCAATTTTTAAGAATCTACTATAAAGGAATTATCGAAAATGTGCTCCAAATATGTATTAGGGTTATTCTTCTGAGAAGTATTTTCAATGCTAAAAAAGTGGAAGCTAAATGCTCAACAATAAAAGTATGTTATTTTAAACAATGTCTTATCTAATAGATGACTTGTCAGAAAATCATTAAAGATTATGTTCATAAAAATAGCAGTAAGGAAATGTATTCTCTATAATATTAAATGGAAAAGTGTACAAAATTATGTTAATAATGATTTTAACTATGTGAAATATACTGTTGTAATAATAGGTTTTACCCCATGTGTCAGCAATTATTTTTTAATGAAAAGGGCCAGAAAGTAAATATTTTCGGGTTTTTGGACTACACAGTCTCGGCTGCAACTGCTTAACTTTCCCATTATGATGTGAAAGCAACAGTATATACCACATAAGTAAATGGTTGTGCTGTCTTCCAGTGAAACTTTATTCACAAAAGCAGGTGGTAGGCTATAGTTTGGTAGGCACCAAGCAATTAGTTTTCTAAAACTACAGATAATATTTTTACTTTTTGTCTTCCTATTTTATAGAAATAATTTTTAAAAATCAAAAGTAAAGGGCAGGATCAAGATGGCAGAGTAAGAAGATGCTGAGCTCACCTCCTCCTGACAAACACATCAACACTGTAACTACATACAGAGCAACTCTCTCTGAGAATCACTTGAAGATTAGCAGAATAGTTCTTCTACAACAAATGTTATAGGGAGAGGACTATATGAACTCTATTTGGAATGGAGGGTAAGTGGTAAAGTTGGAACCCACACCCTGGTGGACAAACCTGAAGCGGATGGTCACATCACAGGCTCAGGGATCCTGTGTTGGAGTAAAGGAATTCAAATCTCACATTAGGCCCTCTAGCCGTAGGGTCTGGCATCAGAAACATGAGCCCCCTTGGCTGGCTGGAAAAGCAGTGGGGCTTATTGGAGGGCTGTAGGAAATTGAAATCTGCTTTTGAGGAGTGCACTTATAGATTTACTTGCCCTCAGGTCTAGTATAGAGGTAGCATATTGAAAACCACCTGGTACTTTGGCCAGTCTACCAGAACTACTCCCTAATTCATCCTCCAGCCCACACGAGGTTCAGGCTCCGGTCCTTCCAGCTCTGGCACTGCTCCCTGCTCAGGTGGAAATCACCACTGCACCTTGGGAGAAGCCAAGATTTCTACTGGGCTCGTGTTCTTGGGGCCACACTCCTACCTCTGGGTCAAGGCAAAGGCAGCTATTAAGCTGGGGAGAAGCCTAGGCCTTATGTTCCAACCACTCCATTTCTGGCACTGTCTCTAGCCAAAGGGGAAACCACCATCATGCTAAGATAAACTTACCTTGATTCAGACTGTGGCTCTAGCTCTTAGGGCCCTGACCCCACCAAATGACAGGACATTCGAGTACCACTGAGGCTGGAAGAAGTCCCAGCTCTGATCAGGCTCCCACTATGCCTCTCTAGTTCCAGAGATTTTTGTTGTTGTTCTTCAATCACTCAGTCGTGTCCAACTCTTTGTGACCCCATGCACTGCAGTATGCCAGGCTTCCCTGTCCTTCACCATCACTTGGAGCTTGCTCAAACTCATGTCCATCGAGTCAGTGATATCATTTAACCATCTCAAACTTTGTCATCCCCTCTCCTCCTGCCTTCATTCTTTCCCAGCATTAGGGTCTTTTCAGTGATTCCGCTATTCACATCAGGTGACCCAAGTATTGGAGCTTCAGCATCAGTCCCTCCAATGAATATTCTAGATTGATTTTCTTCAGGACTGACTGGTTTAATCTCCTTGAAGTCCAAGGGACTCTCAAGAGTCTTCTCCAACACCACAGTACAAAACCATCAATTCTTCAGTATTCAACCTTCTTCATGGTCCAACTCTCACACCCATACATGACTATTGGAAAAACCATAGTTTGACTAGACAGACCTATGTTCACAAAGTAAGGTCACAGCTTTTTAATATGCTGTCTAGGCTGGTCATACCTGTTCTTTCAAGGAGCAAACGTCTATTAAATTCACAGCTGCAGTCACCATCTGTAGTGATTTTGGAGCCCACACATGTACCCCAATGTTCATCGCAGCACTGTTTGTAATAGCCAGGACATGGAAGCAACCTAGATGTCCATCAGCAGACGAATGGATAAGAAAGCTGTGGTACATATACACAATGGAGTATTCCTCAGCCATTAAAAAGAATACATTTGAATCAGTTCTAATGAGGTGGATGAAACTGAAGCCAATTATACAGAGTGAAGTAAGCCAGAAAGAAAAACACCATACTAACACATATATATGGAATTTAGAAAGATGGTAACGATAACCTTGTATGCAAGACAGCAAAAGAGACACAGATGTATAGAACAGTCTTTTGGACTCTGTGGGAGAGGGAGAGGGTGGGATGATTTGGGAGAATGGCATTGAAACATGTATAATATCATATAAGAAACGAATCGCCAATCTAGGTTCGATGCATGATACAGGATGCTTGGAGCTGGTGCACTGGGATGACCAAGAGGGATGGTATGGGGAGGGAGGTGGGAGGGGGGTTCAGGATTGGGAACACGTGTACACCTGTGGTGGATTCATGTTGATGTATGGTAAAACCAATACAATATTGTAAAGTAATAATGATAATAATAAAAACAATAAAAGTGAAAGAAAATAGTCTGTCACTGTTTCCTTTTTTTCCCCATCTATTTGCCGTGAAGTGATGCGACTGATGCCACAATCTTAGTTTTTTGAATGCTGAGTTTTAAGCCAGGTTTTTCCACTGTTCACTTTCACTTTTAGTTCCTCTTTGCTTTCTTTAGTTCCTCTTTGCTTTCTGCCATAAGGGTGGTGTCATCTGCATACCTGAGTTTATCAATATTTCTCCTGGCAATCTTGATTCTAGCTTGTGCTTCATCCAGCCTGGCATTTCGTATGGTGTACCCTGCATATAAGTTAAATAATCAGGATGACAATATACAGCCTTGACTTACTCCTTTCCCAGTTTGGAACCAGTCCTTTGTTCCATGTCAGGTTTTAACTGTTGCTTCTTGACCTGCATACAGGTTTCTCAGGAGACAGATAAGGTGGTCTGGTATTGCCATCTCTTTAAAAATTTCCAGTTTGTTGTGATCTACATAGTCAAAGGATTTAACATAGCAATGAAGCAGAGGTAGATGTTTTTCTGGAATTCTCTTGACTTTTCTGTGATCCAACAGATGTTGGCAATTTGATCTCTGATTCCTCTGCCTTTTCTAAATCCAGTTTGAACATCTAGAAGTTCTCAATTCACATACTATTGAAGTCTGGTTTGGAGAATTTTGAGCATTACTTTTCTACTTTCTAGGTCAACATTCAGAAAACTAAGATCATGGCATCTGGTCTCATCACTTCATGGCAAATAGATGGGCAAACAGTGGAAACAGGGACAGACTTTATTTTGGGGGGCTCCAAAACCACTGCAGATGGTGATTGAAGACATGAAATTAAAAGACACTTACTCCTTGGAATGAAAGTTATGACAAACCTAGACAGCATATTAAAAAGCAGAGATATTACTTTGCCAACAAAGGTCCATCTAGTCAAGGCTATGGTTTTTCCAGTGGTCATGTATGGATGTGAGGGTTGGACTGTGAAGAAAGCTGAGCACTGAAGAACTGATGCTTTTGAACTGTGGTGTTGGAGAAGACTCTTGAGAGTCCCTTGGATTGCAATGAGATCCAACCAGTCCATCCTAAAGGAGATCAGTCCTGGGTGTTCATTGGAAGGACTGATGTTGAAGCTGAAACTCCAATACTTTGGCCACCTAATGTGAAGAACCAACTCATTGGAAAAGACCTTGATACTGGAAAGATTTGGGGCAGGGGGAGAAGGGGACACAGAGGATGAGATGATTGGATAGCATCACTAACATGATGGACATGAGTTTGAGTGGGCTCTGGGTGTTGGTGATGGACAGGGAAGCCTGGCTTGCTGCAGTCCATGGAGTCATAAAGAGTCAAACACGACTGAGCAACTGAGCTGAAGTGAAAACAGTTCATCACAACCAAACTGTCCATATAGGAATTGTTACAGAATCTAAGAAATAAGAAAATATATAAACAATCTCACTGGTAAAGGTAAATATATAGTAAACAGAGTGGACCAATCACTTAAATAAGTTAATACAAAGGTGAAGAGACAAAAATTATAAAATCAATCATAACTACAATAAACAATTTAGGGATACAAATAAAGTATGACACCAAAGTATGATACCAAAATAAAAATTTTGTGGGGGCATGGGGGTAAAAATTTTAGAACTTTTAGAATGTGCTTGAATTTAAATAACTATAAGTTTAGAACAAGTATGATTTTAGATACAGACATGGATATATAGATTAGCCTCATGGTAACTAGAAAACCTACAAAAAATGCACAAAAAAAAAAAGAAAGGAGTACACATATAATACTAAAGACAATCAAACTATAAGGGAAGTAATTACCAAAAGAAGAAAATAACAGAAAACTACAGAAATATCAAACAGAAAACAAGTATCAAAATGGCAACAAGTACATACTCTGTTTCCTTTACTTATGTGAAGAGTACATCACTTGAAATGCCAGGCTGGATGAATCACAAGCTGGGATCAAGATTGCTGGGAGAAACACTAACAAACTCAGATATGTAAATGATACCACTCTAAATGTAGAAAGTGAAGAGGAACTAAAAAGTCTCTTGATGAGAGTGAAAGATGAGACTGGAAAAGTTGGCTTAAAACTGAACATTCAAAAAACAAAGGTCATGGCACCTGGCCCCATCACTTCATGGCACATAGATGGGGAAAAACTAGAAGCAGTGACAGATTTTATTGTATTGGCCTCCAAAATCACTGCTGATGGTGACTGCAGCCATGAAATTAAAAGACACTTGCTCCTTGGAAGGAAAGCTATAACAATATTAGACTGTATATTAAAAAGCAGAGACATCACTTTGTTGACAAAGGTCTGTCTAGTCAACTATGTTTTTTTCCAATATGGATGGATTTGAGAGTTGGACCATAGATAAGGCAGAGCACCAAAGAATTGATGCTTTAGAACTGTGGCGCTGGAAAAGACACTTGCCTGCAAGGAGATCAAACCAGTTAATCTTAAAGGAAATCAATCCTGAATATTCATGCTGAGGCTCCAATACTTTGGTCACCTGTTGCAAAGAGCCGACTCATTGGAAAAGATCCTTTTGCTGTGAAAATTTGAAGGCAAAAGGTGAAGAGGGTGGCAAAGTATGAGATAGTTGGATGACATCACCGACTCAATGGACATGAATCTGAGCAAACTCTGGGAGATAGTGAAGGACAGGGAAGCCTGACAAGGTACAGTCCATGGGGTTGCAAAGAGTCGGACATAAGTCTGAGTCAACAACAACATACCTATTAATAATAACATTAATAATACACACTCTAAACAAAAGACATAGGGTGGCTGAATGGATAGAATGAACCAAAAAGCAAGATCCATCTATATGCTACTTAAAAAGACTCACTTTAGAGCTAAAAACACATATAGCCAAAATAGTGAAGGACTGGAAAAACATACCCAATGCAAATAGAACAAAAAGAAACCTATGGTAGCAATACTCATGTCTGACAAAATAGACTTTAAAACAAAGTCTATAAAAAGGCAAAGTATGGCAATATATAATGAAAAAGGGGCAATTCAAGAATAGGATATAACATTCATAAACACATATGCACTGAATATAGGAGCACCTAAATATATAAAGTATATACTAAAATAAAAGGAGAAGTCAACAGCAATAGTAGTAGCAAACTTCAGTACCCAAATTATAGCAATGAATAGGTCATGCAGACAGAATAATCAATAAGGAATAAGTGGCCTTAAAATGACAAAAAAAATACCAGATGACTTACTAGACTTCTACAAAATATTCCATACCAAATCAGCAGAATACACATTCTTTTCAAGTGCATATGAAACATTCTCAAGGATAGATCATATGCTAAGCTATAAAACAACTCTAAATACATTTAAGAAGATTGAAATTATATCAAACATTTTCCTAATCACAGTGGTATGAAACTAAAATCAATCACAGGAAGAAAGATGGGAAAAACACAAACACAGGGAAACTAAAAAACATGCTACTAAAAAACCAGCAGGTCATAGATATATAAAAGAGGAAATTAAAAAATACCTTAAGATGAATAAAAATAGAAATACAACTTTCTCACATCTATAGAACACATCAAAAGCAGTTCCAAGAGGGAAGTATAGCAATACAGGCCTATCTCAAGAAACAAACAAACAAAAAAAAAAAAAAAAAGGAAAGTTATCCTATGTTAATGAATTGGAAGCATTAATATTGTTAAAATGTCTATACTATCGAAAGCAATCTACAGATTTAATACAATCGCTATCAATATACCCAAGACATTTTTCACAGACTGTGTTAGTCACTCAGTCATGTCCGACTCTTTGCAACCTCATGGACTCTAGCCTGCCAGGCTTCTCTGTCCATGAAATTCTCCAGGCAAGAATACTGGATTGGATTGCCATTTCCTTCTCCAGAGAAACTTCCCAACCTAGGGATAGAACCCTGATCTCCTGCCTCACAGGCAGATTCTTTACCATTTGAGTTGGAATAAATAATTCTAAAATTATTATGAAATCACACATGATCCCGAATAACCAAAGCAATCTTCAGACAAAAGAAAAAAGCTGAAGGTATCATGCTCCCTGACTTAAGACTATACTACAAAATTACTGTAATCAAAAAAGTATGATACTGGCACAAAAAGAGACACTCAGATCAATGGAACATAATTGAGAGCTCAGAAATAAACCCACATACCTGTGGTCAATGAAGATGTTACAAAAGAGGGAATAATATACATCAGGGGAAAGCCAGACCCTCCATTAAGTGGTGTTGGGAAAACTTGACAGCTATGTGTAAAAGAATGAAACTAAAACATTTTTTCACACCATGTACAAAAATAAAGTAAGATGTATTAAATAACTATATGTAAGACCTGAAATCATAAAATTACTAGAAGAAAGCATAGGTAGTATGTTCTTTGATATCAGTCTTAGCAATAATTTTTGGATATGTCTCCTCAGGCAAGAGAAATAATAGCAAAAATCAACAAGTGGAACCTAATTAAACTTAAAAGCTTTTGCACAGCTAAGGAAATCATCAGCAAAATGAAAAGTCAACCGACAGAATGGGAGAAGATATTTGTTAACAGTATGGCTAGTGAGGAGCTAATATCCAAAGCATAAAAATAAATCATACAATTCAGTTTCACAAAAACAAACAGCCTGATTAAAAATCAACAGAGGACCTAAATAGACTTTTATTTATTTATTTATTTTTTACCACAGAATACATACAAATGACCAACAGGGACAAGAAAGATGCTTAAAATCATTAATCATAAGGGAAATTCAAATCAAAATAATGAGATGCCACATCACACCAGTCAAATGGCTGCTGTCAAAAACATAAGAAATAACAAGTGTTGACGATGATGTAGAGAAAAGGGAACACTTGTACACTATTGGCAGGAATATAAATTGGCATAGCCTTTACGGAAAATAGCCTGCAGCTACGTCAAAAATAGAATATCTATGTGATCTATAAACCTCACTCCTAGGTATTTATCTGAAAAAAAAAACAAACACGAAAACACTAATACCAAAAGATACATGCACCCAAATATTCATGGCAGCATTCTTTACAACAGCCATGATATAGAAGCAACCTAAGTGTGTGCAAAAGATGAACAGATTAAGAAGATGCAGTATATATAAACAATGCTACATTACTCAGACATAAAAAGGAATGAAATTTTGCCATTTGAGACAACATGGAAGGATCTGAAGGGAAATATGACTAATGAAATAAGTCAAAAAAAGAAAGACAAATACTATATGTTTTCACTTATTATGGAATCTAAAAAATAGAACAAAGGAAAAAATATAACAAACCAGAAACAGACTACCAGTTATAGACAACAGTTCAGTTCATTTGCTCAGTTGTGTCTGACTCTTTGCAACCCCATGGACTGCAGCACGCCAGGTCTCCCTGTCTATCACCAGCTCCCAGAGTCTACTCAAACTCATGTCCATCGAGTCAGTGATGCCATCCAACCATCTCATCCCCTGTCGTCCCCTTCTCCTCCTGCCTTCAATCTTTCCCAGCATCAGGTCTTTTCAAATGAGTCAGTTCTTTGCATCAAGTGGCCAAAGTATTGGACCTTCAGCTTCAGCATCAGTCCTTCCAATGAATATTCAGGACTAATTCCCTTTAGGATGGAATGGTTGGACCTCCTTGCAGTCCAAGGGACTCTCAAGAGTCTTCTCCAACACCACAGTTTAAAAGTATCTATTCTTTAGCACTCAGGTTTCTTTATACTCCAACTCCCACATCCACACATGATTACTGGGAAATCATAACCTTGACTAGATGGACTTTTGTTGGCAAAGCAATGTCTCTACTTTTTAATATGCTGTCCAGGTTGTTCATAACTTTCCTTCCCAGGAGAAAGTGTCTTTTAATTTCACCACTGCAATCATCATCTGCAGGATTTTGGAGCCCCCCAAATAAAGTCTGTCCATGTTTCCACTGTTTGACCATCTATTTGCCATGAAGTGATGGGACCAGATACCATGATCTTAGTTTTCTGAATGTTGAGATTTAAGCCAAAATTTTCACTCTCCTCTTTCACTTTCATCAAGAGGATCTTTAGTTCTTCATGTTCTGTCATCAGGGTATGTCATCTGCATTTCTGAGGTTATTGTATTTCTCTTGATTCCAGCTTGAGCTTCATCCATCCCAGTGTTTCTCATGATGTACTCTGACTATAAGTTAAATAAGCAAGGTGATAATATACAGCTATGACTCACTCCTTTCCTGATTTGGTACCAGTCTGTTGTTCCATATCCAGTTCTATCTGTTGCTTCATGACTTGCATACAGATTTCTCAAGAGGCAGGTCAGATGATCTGGTATCCTCGTCTCTTTAAGAATTTTCCACAGTTTGTCGTGATCCACACAGTCAAATGCTTTGTCACAGGCAATAAAGCAGAAATAGATGCTTTTATGGAACTCTCTTGCTTTTTCGATGATCCAACAGATGTTAGCAATTTGATCTCTGGTCCCTCTGCCTTTTCTAAAACCAGCGTCAACATCTGGAAGTTCACAGTACACATACTTTTGAAGTCTGGCTTGGCGAATTTTGAGCATTATTCTTCTAGTGTGTGAGATGTGTGCCATTGTGCAGTAGTTTGAACATTATTTGGCATTGCCTTTCTTTGGGATTGGAATGAAAACTGGCCTTTTTCAGTACTGTGGTCATTGCTGAGTTTTCCAAATTTGCTGGCATATTGAGTGCAACACTTTCACAGCATCATCTTTTAGGATTTGAAATAGCTCAACTGGAATTCCATCACCTCCACTATCTTTGTTTGTAGTGATGCTTCCTAAGGCACACTTGACTTTACATTCCAGGATGTTTGGCTCTAGGTGAGTGGTTACACTATCGTGATTATCTGGGTCATGAAGATCTTTTTTGTATAGTTCTTCTGTGTATTCTTGTCACCTCTTCTTAATATGTTCTGCTTCTATTAGGTCCATAACATTTCTGTCCTTTATTGAGCCCATCTTTGCATGAAATGTTCCCTTGGTATCTCTAATTTTCTTGAAGAGATCTCTAGTCTTTCCCAATCTATTGTTTTCCTCTTTTCCTTTGCACTGGTCACTGAGGAAGTTTTTCTTATTTCTTCTTGCAATTCTTTGGAACTCTGCATTCAGATGGGTATATCTTTCCTTTTCTACTTTGCTTTTCATTTCTCTTCTTTTCAAAGCTATTTGTAAGGCTTCCTCAGAAAACCATTTTGCTTTTTTGCATTTATTTTCCTTGGGGATGGTCTTGATCACTGTCTCCTCTACAATCTCATGAACTTCTTTCCATAGTTCATCAGACATTCTGTCTATCAGGTCTAATCCCTTAAATCTATTTCTCACTCCCACTGTATAATCATAAGAAATTTGATTTAGGTCATATCTGAATGGTCCTGTGGTTTTCCCTATTTTCTTCAATTTAAGTTTGAATTTGGCAATAAGGAGTTCATGACAGTAAGCTCCTTGTCTTGTTTTCGCTGACTGTATAGAGCATCTCCATCTTTGGCTGCAAAGAATATAGTCAATCTGATTTCCATTATTGACCATCTGGTGATGCCCATGTGTAGAGTCTTACCTTATGTTGTTGGAAGAGGGTGTTTGCTATGACCAGTGCTTTCTCTTGGCAAAACTCTGTTAGCCTTCATTCTGTACTCCAAGGCCAAATTTTCCTCTTACTCCAGGTATCTCTTGACTTCCTACTTTTGCATTCCAGTCCCCTATAATGAAAAGGACATCTTTTTGGGTGTTAGTTCTAGCAGGTCTTGCAGGTCTTCATAAAGCTATTCAACTTCAGCTTCTTCAGCATTACTGGTCAGAGCATAGACTTGGATTACTGTGATATTGAATGGTTTGCCTTGGAAACAAACAGAGATCATTCTGTCATTTTTGAGATTGCACCCAAGTATTGCATTTTGGCCTCTTTTGTTGACTATGATGGCTACTTCATTTCCTTCTAAGGGATTCTTGCCCACAATAGTAGATATAATGGTCATCTGAGTTAAATTCACCCATTCCATTTCATTTTGTTTGCTGATTCCTAAAATGTTGACATTCAGTCTTGCCATCTCCTGTTTGACCACTTCCAATTTGCCTTGATTCATGGACTTAACATTCCAGGTTCCTATGCAAGGATGGAATAAGTTCCTACCTAGCAGAGTGGTAGGCAGTGTAGTGGTGGCTGCATGGTGCTGGAGCAGCTATGAGGAGTTATCCCAAGTCCAAGGGCAAAGGACAAGCCCCAGCAAGATGATAGGAGAGGCAAATTTGCATTTAGAATCAAACCCCATTCCCACCAGAAATGCTCAGAGGGGTCAAGCAAACCTTGTGCACACCAGGATCCAGGGACCCCACAGTGACAGAACTGTGTTTGAGTGTCTCCTGTGGATGTGTGGGTCAATAGTGGACTGCCTCAGGGGCAGGGGCTCTGGGTACAGCAGACTTGGTTATGGCATAAGCCCTCTTGGAGGAGGTCACCATTAATCCCATCATTGAGCTGCCAGAACTTACACAGTACTGGGAAACGACTCTTGTAGGGCACAGACAGAACCTTGTATGCATCAGGACCCAGGAGAAAAGAGCAATGTCCCCACAAGATACTGACCCAGACTTGCCCAGGAATGTCCAGGAGTCTCCAGCAGAGGCATGGGTCATGGTGGCCTGTTGCAGGGTTAAGGGCACTGAGTGTAGCAGTACATACATGGGTTCTTTTGAAGGAGGTTGCCATTACCTTCATTACCTCCACCATAGTTTGGCCCCTGGTAAATAGCAAGTAAGGAATACAGCGGCACTCATTAACAGAAAATTGGATTAAAGATTTACTGAGCATGGCTCCGCCCATCAGAACAAGATCCAGTTTCCCCAGAAAACTAACCAATCTGATCAAATGGACCACCAGCTTGTCTAACTCAATGAAACTATAAGCCATGCCGTGTAGGGCCACCCAAGACAGACAGGTCATGGTAAAGAGTCCTGACAAAACGTGGTCTGCTGGAGAAGGAAACAGCAAACCACTTCAGTATTCTTGCCTTGAGAACCCTATGAACACTATAGAGAACAACCTGCTAGTTACTAGAGGGAAGAGGAGATGGGGAGGATAAAAATAGGTAAATAGGATAAAAAGGTACAAACTGTTAGGTATAAAATAAATAAGTTACAAAGATGTAAGGTACATAAAGGAAATATAGCCAATATTTATTAATAACTTTGTATGGAGTATAATATATAAAATATTGAATTACTATGTTGCATAGTTTAATACAATATTTGAATTAAATATATTCTATAAAAAATAAAAAGAAAATATTTTCAAGAGTCTATGTGATAATAATTGGAGAAGGCAATGGCACCCCACTCCAGTACTCTTGCCTGGAAAATCCCATGGACGGAGGAGCCTGGTAGGCTGCAGTCCATGGGGTTGCTAAGAGTCAGACACGACTGAGCAACTTTACTTTCACTTTTTACTTTTATGCATTAGAGAAGGAAATGGCAACTCACTCCAGTGTCCTTGCCTGGAGAATCCCAGGGACGGGAGAGCCTGGTGGGCAGCTGTCTATGGGGTTGCACAGAGTCAGACACAACTGAAGTGACTTAGCAGCAGCAGCAGCAACATGTGATAATGATATTAAACACAGGGAAAGAAACCATTTTGGGGAATAATATATAGTCAAGAGTAAGGGGACGACAGAGGATGAGATGCCTGGATGGCATCTCCAACTCGGTGGACATGAGTTTGAGTGAACTCCAGGAGTTGGTGATGGACAGGGAGGCCTGGCATGCTGCGATTCATGGGGTTGCAAAGAGTCGGACACGACTGAGCGACTGAACTGAACTTAACTGAAGGGTAATATGCATATGCATACACAGAAGGATTTAACTCATTGTACAAATTCAATAGAAAGGGTAAAAATAGGAAGTCACACTTGTCATCCCTAAGTCCAGCCCATGTGCTATAATTTGAATTATTATACCTTATTCTTATGAAATTTTAAATGTTAATATTATTAGGGAACATCCTATGTAAGTGTATTTCTATCTACTGCATTATTTTTGGGCTCCTCTGGTAACTCAGATGGTAAAAAAGAAAAAAAAATCCATCTGCAATACAGGAGACATGGGTTCAATCCCTGGGTTGGGAAGATCTCTTCAAGAAGAGAATGGCAATCCACTCCAGTATTCTTGCCTGGAGGATCCTATGGGCAGAGGAGCCTGTTGGGCCACAATCCATGGGGTCACAAAGAGTCATACATGACTGAGTGACTGAGCATACACATATCCATCCATTATTTTTATCAGTGATGTAATATTTAATTGTATGAATAAGATATAATTCATTTAATAATTCTCCTACTATGGCCAATTAGAACAGATTGCTTCTATATGTATTACATTTATTTTAGGATAGGGAATATTCAAGCATGTGTAGGCTGATAAGGGCTTCTCAGGTGGCCCAGTGGTAAAGAATTCACCTGCCAGTGCAAGAGAAACAGCAGACTTGGGTTAGATCCTTTGGTCGGGAAGATCCCCTGGAGAAGGGTATGGTTACCCATTCCAGTATTCTTGCCTGGAAAATTCCATGGATAGAGGGGTGTGGTGGGCTAAAGTCCATGGGGTAGCAAAGAGTCAGACATGACTGAGCGACTGAACATGCATGCATGCATAGACTGATAAATAGTAAATTGAAGGTATAAGAAATAGTAAATATTGATGGAGAGGGAGCTAAAAGGTCAGAGGGGATAAGTGCAAGTGAAAGAAAATAATGAACTTATCTGAGAAAGGAGGAAAACAAGTCGGTTTAAAATGGAGGAAAACAATATTGAGTTAACTTCTTTCTCTTTTTTTTTAAGAAAATACTATGCTAGGATTGAGGGTATGGAACTTGAGGAGGAGGTAAAGTTCAAAACAGCTTCCAGGGACAATGGAAGCAGTACATAAAATAATCACTCAGCTGCATTGACAATTCAGCAAACACATTCTGAGAGGCAGTGCTGATATGTGGAAGGAAGAAAAATGAGAGATTTAGGCACATAAAATAAATGAGAACAAGACATCTTTTAATGTGGATTGAAATGTTGCTCCATATTTTATAGTAGGTTTTTGATTGAGATTGTGTTTCAGGATTTTTTTAATGACTAAGTTTGTGTGGTAAATAAAAGTAAGCAAACTATTCTTTTTTAAAAAAGACTTGAGAATGAAAATTGAGTTTAAATAAAGGGGTAGATAACCTACAGGGAAAATTGGCAGTAAAGAATCTGCTCTAATTTCTGACCCCATTTCTGACTGAGATTAATATTACAAAATGGCTGATGAGACTGTAAGAATAATGCAATTAATCTTGGCTTCCTTCCTAATTTTGCTTGGATTATATATTTAAGATAAATTTGTGAAGACTTTTATTAAAATGTAAGATTTTAAATTTATGCTAAACTGTCTCAAATTTGTACTGAAGACAACTTGCACATTTCTACAGCACACCCCTACAGGCCAGTTGTAAAGTATTGTTAATGACTAACAAAAAGAATTTATTCTATATTCAAGAAATATTATAAAGAATCAACAGGAATAGGTTACCAGCTAGATTCTTATGTGTGTGTATAGGAAGGTGAAAATGCAGGGAGTAAACAATGGTTACTGTTAAGAGTAACAGGGATATTTTAAGGAAAGATAGGCTTTGGGAAAAGATCTCATTTTGAATCTCAGGATAACATATTTTGTATATTGAAATAAATTATTATTCTAATTTTACTAATTATTCTAATTCTAGATTGTGGTTTGTCTAAATTCAGTTTCCACAGATAATTTCAGAGAAGTGTTTCTCCCATATTAGATATTAATTGAAGTAGCATTAAAGAAACCCAGGACTTTTCAACCTTCTTGTGAACCACTTCTTGGCAGTCTTGGGTAATTAATCCTTTCTTAATTTTCTAGATCAGAAACAAATTACAGTATTTTATAGAGTATTCTTTCATTCAAGGCCCTTGACTCAGTAACTTATTTTTGTCTTTCTGTACTTAAAGCTGTTAATGAGTATTGACAGCCTTAATTGTGATTGTTTCCAAAGCTGGAGGATACTCATTTCACCAAAGGTTTTCATTATAAATATGACATTAATAAGGGTTGTTTTAATTAAGTTCTGGAAAAATTTTGGAAGTCAGTTTGTTGAATCTTGGCAAGAGAAAAGGCAAAAACATCCAATCAGAGTTATGTGTCATGAATTCTTGGGTACCTAAACAAAATCAAAGTAATTGTGGGAAGTATGTTGATATATCAATATTATATATATATATATCAGTTAATTTAGTGGTTTAAATTCTGGCTGTGCCACTTGTTAGTAGAGTTATTGTTATTTATCCTATCTGAATTCAGTTTTATCACCCCTAAAATGGGACTAATAGTTGATTTTATCAAGTCTACTCTGCGAATAAGTTTATAAAACAGTATAAGTGCTCTATGAGTGTTAGATGTTATCATTTTGTTATTCCATAATCTAATCTTTACTGCATTTCCAGTCAACAACCTTGACATGGAGGATTCATATTACTTGATCTTGAATTCTTATTCCTCATTGTGTTGGTTGTTTGACCTTAAAAAATGATATTTAACCTCTCAACATTATTTTCATTGTCCAAATGAATAAGTATAATTATAGAACCCCCTACACTGAAGATAAAAGTTACTCATATATGTTGTATTTCTTATTATTGCCTAAATAATTACAATCTACAAATAAGGAAACCAAGACTTAAATACCTAGTCCAATATTCTACACTTAGTGTTTGGGAAAGCAGGGTCACAACCCAAGCCAATATTGTTAATACCATATTTACTCCATTAGCATCATCAAAATTATGCCCTTGATTTCTATTCTTTCTGCCACTGTTATCTTTGAGGCCTTCATCATTTACTGGATTACTGCAAAAGCATGCTAAAACCTGTTATTCATTTCCAATGCATTTTATTTTTTTTAAGGATGAATTTTGTAAAACTCAATTCTAATCATGTCACATTTGTGATGAAAACTTTTCATTATTGAGTAGTTGTCTGTTGCCCCAAGAAAATATGTATTTTAAAACATGTATTTTAAATATGTGTATTTTAAAAATGCATTTGAAAGACAAACACAGATCTACTGAATCAGAGTTGAGGCCGCTGTGATTTGGGGATTAAAAGACTACAGTATAAATTTTAAGCTCCTTAGGATAACATATAAGACTTTGCATGATCTGGTCCTTTCCTACTTTTCTTTCATGATCCCTAACTTCCTCTATTCTTTCCCTCTAGCAATATACATGTTATTACATATACACACATACATGAAACCTACTCATCTGCAAATATGTGCATGCACACACATCCAGTTGCTAGCTTGGAACTTTGGGCAAGTAATTAATTCACTCTAGGCCTTATTTTCTTATCTGAACTATGTGGACAACAAAATATTTTTTGTGAGGATTAAATTAAATAAAATTAAATATTTAGCAGAGTGTTTGATACAAAGTATGTTCTGAATTGTTATTGTTAATGTTACCACATATTACCTTAAGACATACTTTTACTTAGGGGGGCATCTGTTCCATACTTGCCAATTCTAGATTTCCAAGCTAAACCTATAATTAGTAGTGGCATCAAATAGAAAGTCCTCAAACACTGAATTGGAAAGCCTATTCTTTCACATTTCAAACAGAATCTCTATTAAGTTCTTTCTAAAAAATGGAAAATGTTATAGACATACACTTTGTTATGTGGCAAGAAATTAGATAATTTCAATTCAACTTCTTAACCATGGAGTATGCTTGTAACATTCTGACTACAAGGCTGTCTTTTCTCGGCAACCTGGCTTTCTCTTCATCTCCCACAAAGCTAATGGAAAGAGAATGAAGACTGGAAAAAATTACTACATATTTTATGTTTTGGGTGTTTGCTAAATATGCCGCCTTGTTTTGTTCTCAGGAACATTAGAAGGTCTAGAGATTTTCTTCACATGCTGGCAAAAAAACGAGATGGTTACATAATGCTCCTCCATTTTAAGGCAGTAGCTAGAGGTGAAGGGAGAGGCAAAGCATAGAATTTCCTTTTTTTTCTTGTTTTCATACTGTATAATTTCTCTTATACCAGAACTCTCTGAGGACATGATGTTATACTGATATTGTTAGAGTTAAGTAAACCTGTAATGTAAGGAACAATAAACTGGTATGCAAAACATGTAACAAAAATATTTCATGTGATGTGTTTGGTCACAAAAAAGTAACATTTAAATATTAAAGAAATTAGCTTAAGTAAACAAGTATTCAATTGTTTTCTCTTCTGTTCTGTGAACAGTACACATCAGAAAGACATGCGTGTAGACATTTCTATTTTTCTTCATGTCATCAAGGTAAAATGTCCAGATTTCCTCTATCAAAATTTACACATGTCATATACTTTAAAGATTTAGACTTGAACTTCCCAGGGCAAATTCCAAGGCAATATCTTTAATATTTCTGCAAATTTCTAGGTAGGAATGTTTACATTGGCAAGATTGCCTCCAGCTCCCTATTACCTTTGTTAGACAATTGTTTTCTGTTAGGAATGTTGAAATTTTTTCTTCCCTTTTATTTTCTTCAAATTGGAATTATCTTCCCTCAAGTATCACACTCATAAACCCCTTTATAATGCAAACTTTAAACATTAGATAAGATTTGTTAAATAATGAGTCATGTAGATATTCCACAAAATTTGAAATCTCCCTCTTCTTTTCTATTGTGTTTTCATCCATTCCCAAATTTCTGATCCTTTCAAACATAAAACATATGGTTTCCACTTTTGTCTTGTTTCTCTTAAAACATGCTTTTCAAATGTCACCATCTTTCCCATCAAGCTTTATGAAGTATTACTAAACAAGGCACCCAAAGAAATTTTGTTTCCATTTGTTTAAAAACATTTTCTCATCACACTGTATGTGCAACTTTGAAGCACTTGCCTATATTTGAGCTTGTTTCACATTTCTCTCTCTAGTATCTTTGTAGTAATAACATTTTTCTCCATTATCCTTTAAAATCTTATTACTGACATTTAAGCAATTGCATTCTTCCATTTTGTTATCCTACATTCTCCAATATTTGCAATGAAGACGTAGAACTAATGACAAATGTAACACTGAATAGTGTGAATTATAAAAATCTATCTTTTTAAAGTACCTTAAGAATAATCCATGTTTGCATTTAACACTCTACTCTTTCCTCTGCTCATGTTCATTAAAAAGATGGAAAATCAATGACAAATATTTATGTGATTTGATTTAAAAATTTTGTCTAGTAATCATTGTGCGTAATAGCACATAGATTCCTGTTCAGGGTAAAGATGTAACTATGATTACAACAGAAAGCTAAAGTAATAGTCAATATGTGGATAACCTATGACCTTGTCATTTAAATCTGGGCTCTGCATAAATAATTTAATAAATGAGAATAAATTATCTGATAGGAAATAGACAAAAAAAGTTATTCATTAGGGATATACTTTGGGAATGTTTTTCATGAACACTGGACTTTCTCTTACCAGAGCTGAAATGACATGCTATATGATAATGGAAGTTAAATATAGACTTGAGTTTCCTGAAAATACTTTTCTCTTTCTTTGATTAGTTAAAGCTGTAATTGTGAGCCCTGTGCTAATTCACCAGTAAAGCCAGTTGGCCTTAGAATTTTCTTCACCAAAATAAAATAATATTTAAATTGAAATAGGGCTATTAAAATTTTCTACTTCCTCTTGAGTTAGTTTTGGTAACTTACTGCATTCAGGATATTTGAACGTTTTATTTAGGTTGTCAAATTTAGTGCATAATATTGTTCACTGTATTACCTTCTTATTTTTTTTTAACATTGGTAGCAATGTCTCCCCTTTCATGACAGATGTTAGAAGTTTATGTAATTTCTTTTGCTTTATACATTTAACTAGAGTTTAGTCATTATGTTGAAATTTTCAAAGAACCAGTTGTGAGTTTCATTGTTTCTATTTTTTTGCTTGTTATTTATTTCAATGACTATCACATTTTTCTTGTTTCCTTCTTTCAACTTAATTTGATTAGGCCATGCTCTTGTTTTTCTAACATCCGTTCAGCCGAAGCTTAAAATATTTATTTTGGGGGGTAATTTTTCTCTAAAATAAGCATTTAAAGCTTGAAACTTTTCTCAACCCTACTTTAGCTGCATATACTAAACATATTGCATTCTCAATTTATCATGTTTAAAATATTTTATTAATTCCCTTGAGACTTGCTCTTTGTCCCATGGACTATTTAATGGAAGTGTATTGCTTAATTTTCAAATAATTGAGAATTCCCACAGATTTTCTATTATTGAATTTTAGTTTAATTCCACTTTTATACAAACAATTTTTGCATGATTTAATTTCTTTTATATTTATTGAGATCTATTTTATACCCAATCTGTCTACCTTGATAAATAGTCTGTGCCCTTGGAAAGAAAGCTTGTCTTTTGCTGTTGGGTAGGTCCATCTAGTCAAGGCTATGGTTTTTTCAGTAGTCATGTATGGATGTGAGAGTTGGACTGTGAAGAAAGCTGAGCGCCGAAGAATTGATGCTTTAGAACTGTGGTGCTGGAGAAGACTCTTAAGAGTCCCTTGGACTGCAAGGAGATCCTACCAGTCCATTCTAAAGGAGATCATCCCTGTGTATTCTTTGGAAGGAATGATGCTAAAGCTGAAACTCCAGTACTTTGGCCACCTCATGTGAAGAGTTGACTCATTGGAAAAGACTCTGATGCTGGGAGGGATTGAGGGCAGGAGGAAAAAGGGACGACAGAGGATGAGACGGCTGGATAGCATCACCGACTTGATGGACGCGAGTCTGAGTCGACTCCAGGAGTTGGTGATGGACAGGGAGGCCTGGTGTGCTGTGACTCATAGGGTCGCAAAGAGTCGGACACAACTGAGTGACTGAACTGAACTGAACTGAAGATGTCCTATGAAAGTTAAGTTATTTTATAGTGTTATTTAAGTCATAAATTCTTATCTTTTCTCTTAATTACTTAGAAGTTTTGAAATACTCAACTGTAATTGTGGATTTATGTCTTTTTGTGCTGAAAGTTTTTGCTTCATGTACTGTTGAGTCACATATTAGTTGTATGGGCATTAAGAGCTTTTAATGACTTATTAGTGAAGTGATTCCTTTATCATTATGAAATATTTATCTTTATTCTTAGCAATAATCATTGTTTTGAAGTCTATAATGTTTGAGATTAATACAGCTACTCCAACTTTATGATTAGTGTTTATTTGTAATATCTTTTAAAAATTCTATGAAAGTGCTAGTCGCTCAGTCGTGTCTGACTCTTTGCAATCCCATAGACTGTAGCCTGCCAGGCTCCTCTGTCCATGGAATTTTCTAGGCAGGAATACTGGAGTGGGTTGCCATTCCTTTCTCCAGGGGATCTTCCTGACCCAGGAATAAAACCTGTGTTTCCTGCATTGAAGGCAGATTCTTTACTGTCTGAGCCACTAAGGAAAATATATTTCCTTTATATTTAAAAATGAGTTTCATATATGTAATATATTTATTGATACTGTTGGTTTAAATCTACTGACTTTTCTATTTACTCTATTTTTCTTTGACCCAATCTCTCTATTTGTGCTTTTGGTTTTTATTACATTATATTATGATGTGACCAAATACACTTATCTGTTTTCTTGGAGTATTTAAAACGCTGTTAATCCAATACAGTGCAATTTGTATGTCCTATGTCATTTTTTTTCTTTTCTATAAATTTCACTTGTTTATTTTTGTTATGTGTTCTATTTTATTCTTCATTAAGTTTCTGTTATCCAGTAAATACTTGAACATATTAATTACATTTTCAATGGCATATTTTAAAGATATCTATCTGCTAATAGTAGAACCTCTGTAATTTCTGGATATGTTTATAATAAGATCTCTACTGCTAATGAAACCCATTTTTCTTCTCCTATTTATGTTATTTATTGGATTATAGACATTTTTACCTTAATATTTGTGAGTCAGAATTTGTTGTATTCATTCAAAGTGTGCTGGTCTTTGTTCTGATAGGTAGTTTCAGTTCAGTTCAGTTGCTCAGTCGTGTCCAATTCTTTGCGACCCCATGAATCGCAGCACGCCAGGACTCCCTGTCCATCACCAGTTCCCGGAGTTCACTCAGACTCATGTCCATCGAGTCAGTGATGCTATCCAGCCATCTATCCTCTGTCGTCCCCTTCTCCTGCCCCGAATCCCTCCCAGCATCAGAGTCTTTTCCAATGAGTCAACTCTTCACATGAGGTGGCCAAAGTACTGGAGCTTCAGCTTTAGCATCATTCCTTCCAAAGAAATCCCAGGGTTGATCTCCTTCAGAATGGACTGGTAGGATCTCCTTGCAGTCCAGGGGAATTCAAGAGTCTTCTCCAACACCACAGTTCAAAAGCATCAATTCTTCAGTGCTCAGCCTTCTTCACAGTCCAACTCTCACATCCATACATGACTACTGGAAAAACCATAGCCTTGACTAGATGGACCTTAGTCGGCAAAGTAATGTCTCTGCTTTTGAATATACTATCAAGGTTGGTCATAACTTTTCTTCCAAGGAGTAAGCGTCTTTTAATTCCATGGCTGTGATCACCATCTGCAGTGATTTTGGAGCCCCAAAAAACTAAAGTCTGACACTGTTTCCACTGTTTCCTCATCTATTTCCCATGAAGTGATGAATAGCTAGTTTAGTTACTTGGAAATAAGTTTTATCTTTTTAAGGATTATTTTTTACTAAGGCAGATCCAGAATATTTGATAGTATAAAGTTCATTTACTACCATCACTAATATGTAATCTCTCTGGGGTTTCTACTAAATGCCTTGTGTATTCTAAGGTTGAAATCTTAAATGCTCCATGGACCTACCTGAGCTTGTAGAATTGTTACTCTTACTTCCCCCTAGTATGTTTCTCCCAGAAAGTGATTATTTTCTCAACCTCTTGCAATTTCTCCAAGTGTTTGTACAAAACGGATTTAAGTAAAACAACTGAGGTGACCCTTATACTAGTTTGTAGAGTTCTCTTTCTTTGTCTGTTCCTTCTGTCTGGAATTCTGCCCTGCAACTTCTAGTTATTGTGGTCTCTCCAAATACCTATCTCTATCCCCTCAATGCTGTGAGAATTTAGGGGTTTGTTTTGGCTCCCCCATCTGTGACATGGTCTGGATTACCTCTAAGCTAAAAGCTAAAGTAAAAGTATGTCTCACCTTGGATGTTTCCATTTGCTCAGGACCTACAATCCTGTGATATCTGTTTTCTGGTGTCAGTGATAACTGTTTTCCAGTCTTTTACATACCTTCGTCTAGTTTTAAAGGTAGTCAAAATTCAAAGGCAAAGTGAGAGCCTGTTATTCCCTTATGGTTATAAACACACATATTTTAATAATGTCACTCTAAAAGTAAGCCACCACCATGGAAGATAGTTAGTTGTCTTATAAGCAAAGAAGGTGTGGATAATACACACTAAGTCCTAGAAAGGATTTGTAATTTGCTTAATGTCACATAGGTAGTAAATGATGGAGTGGAGCTTAAAAATCAGTCAATCTGGAGCTCATATTTTTAACCAAATTAGCTATTCTGTTAACTAGATTTGTAATTTACTCAGAAGGGTAAGTTATCACATAACCCTTTAATGCTCAGTAAAATAGTGAAGTTTTTTTAAACTTTCCTTTATACTAAATAACCAGATTTCAAGCTGAATGTTATTATTATATGTCACTAATCTAAAAGGAAGTATGATTTCAACTTGCTTTTGAAAATGTGAAGGTAAACATTGTTTCTAAACTGGAAACCCTCAATCATTCATTCATTCAATAAAGATGTATTGATCTTGGCACTGTTCTAGTATGCTGATGACAATATCCCCATAGGAAAAAGATTTTTTTACAATAATTTAATCAGCAAGCTAAAAAATTCTATAAATCCCTCAGTCATTTCTTGCAAAGTCAAAACAAATGACATTGCATGCATTTTTAGGGTGTGAACAGGGCTAAATTATCTTCGTATCCTTTAAAACAGCTAGCCTAGTCATAACAGAAGCTCTGTAAATATTTAATATTACAATATTAAAATTAATTTAAAGGCAGTTAAGGAAGAAGTTTTATTTTTAGCATATTTTTTGCTTATATTTATTTGACTTGCTTAGAAAACTAAGGATTCGCCTTTTTTCCTCTAAAATTCAGTAGTTATTATATTTTTAATGCAAAGTAGTGACAAATTATATCTGATATTTGTCTGAGTGATCAGTTTACTTAAGTAGTAAAAAAGTACCAAAAAAGAAGGCTGTATACGAGTATCAAAGACTTTTCTGATGATATTTAACCTCTGTATTTTTTATTCAGGGCACTGCCTTACCTAGAATCATACCCATAGACCTTCAACGTTCATTTGAACACATATTCTTTGTTAAACTTGTTCCAGAACTGCATGGTTATTATATTTTGTTCATTTCTAAATTGCTAATTTATTGTTTGTAATCTATTGACAGTAGAATAAATGCAATTTTTCCGATTGGTTGCAAGAATTAAACCATAAAAAAGGTTAAGAATTAATTTCAGAATGCACATACTGTATTCTTCTAATGTGTGACTATAGGCATTTATTAACTCAAAATTCAGCCCTCTTTCACAGTGTGGCTGGATTAGAAAAAGATTGAATTTCGAGTAAGAATGACTTTAAGACAGTAGTAAACACTTATAATATCAAATTCTTGAGGTAGCTATTTTTTCTGTGCCTCGATCATCTTTCCAGTATTTTTTACAATGAACATTAATTTGATATTTAGGCATACATATATATATATATGTATATATATATATATATATGTAATTAATGGAAACAAAACAGAGAGCATAGGAAAATATATCAATCCTTGATTTCCCATCTTATTCACAGCATTTTATTTTTTTTATTTTTTTATTTTTTTATATTTTACTTTATTTTATTTTATTTTATTTTATTTTTTTTAGTTTTTTATTTTTTAAATTTTAAAATCTTTAATTCTTACATGCATTCCCAAACATGAACCCCCCTCCCACCTCCCTCCCCATAACATCTTTCTGGGTCATCCCCATGCACCAGCCCCAAGCATGCTGCATCCTGCGTCAGACATAGACTGGCGATTCAATTCACATGATAGTATACATGTTAGAATGTCATTCTCCCAAATCATCCCACCCTCTCCCTCTCCCTCTGAGTCCAAAAGTCCATTATGCACATCTGTGTCTCTTTCCCTGTCTTGCACACAGGGTCGTCATTGCCATCTTCCTAAATTCCATATATATGTGTTAGTATACTGTATTGGTGTTTTTCTTTCTGGCTTACTTCACTCTGTATAATCGGCTCCAGTTTCATCCATCTCATCAGAACTGATTCAAATGAATTCTTTTTAACGGCTGAGTAATACTCCATTGTGTATATGTACCACAGCTTTCTTATCCATTCATCTGCTGATGGACATCTAGGTTGTTTCCATGTCCTGGCTATTATAAACAGTGCTGCGATGAACATTGGGGTACATGTGTCTCTTTCAATTCTGGTTTCCTCAGTGTGTATGCCCAGAAGTGGGATTGCTGGGTCATAAGGGAGTTCTATTTGCAATTTTTAAGGAATCTCCACACTGTTCTCCATAGTGGCTGTACTAGTTTGCATTCCCACCAACAGTGTAGGAGGGTTCCTTTTCTCCACACCCTCTCCAGCATTTATTGCTTGCAGATTTTTGGATCGCAGCCATTCTGACTGGTGTGAAGTGGTACCTCATTGTGGTTTTGATTTGCATTTCTCTAATAATGAGTGATGTTGAGCATCTTTTCATGTGTTTGTTAGCCATCCGTATGTCTTCTTTGGAGAAATGTCTATTTAGTTCTTTGGCCCATTTTTTGATTGGGTCTTTTATTTTTCTGGAATTGAGCTGCATAAGTTGCTTGTATATTTTTGAGATTAGTTGTTTGTCAGTTGCTTCATTTGCTATTATTTTCTCCCATTCAGAAGGCTGTCTTTTCACCTTGCTTATATTTTCCTTTGTTGTGCAGAAGCTTTTAATTTTAATTAGATCCCATTTGTTTATTTTTGCTTTTATTTCCAGCATTCTGGGAGGTGGATCATAGAGGATCCTGCTGTGATTTATGTCTGAGAGTGTTTTGCCTATGTTCTTCTCTAGGAGTTTTATAGTTTCTGATCTTACATTTAGATCTTTAATCCATTTTGAGTTTATTTTTGTGTGCGGTGTTAGAAAGTGATCTAGTTTCATTCTTTTACAAGTGGTTGACCAGTTTTCCCAGCACCACTTGTTAAAGAGATTGTCTTTACTCCATTGTATATTCTTGCCTCCTTTGTCAAAGATAAGGTGTCCATATGTGTGTGGATTTATCTCTGGGCTTTCTATTTTGTTCCATTGATCTATATGTCTGTCTTTGTGCCAGTACCATACTGTCTTGATGACTGTGGCTTTGTAGTAGAGCCTGAAGTCAGGCAAGTTGATTCCTCCAGTTCCATTCTTCTTTCTCAAGATTGCTTTGGCTATTCGAGGTTTTTGTATTTCCATACAAATCTTGAAATTATTTGTTCTAGTTCTGTGAAAAATGTGCCTGGTAGCTTGATAGGGATTGCATTGAATTTGTAAATTGCTTTGGGTAGTATACTCATTTTCACTATATTGATTCTTCCAATCCATGAACATGGTATATTTCTCCATCTATTAGTGTCCTCTTTGATTTCTTTCATCAGTGTTTTATAGTTTTCTATATATAGGTCTTTAGTTTCTTTAGGTAGATATATTCCTAAGTATTTTATTCTTTTCGTTGCAATGGTGAATGGAATTGTTTCCTTAATTTCTTTTTCTACTTTCTCATTATTCGTGTATAGGAATGCAAGGGATTTCTGTGTGTTGATTTTATATCCTGCAACTTTACTATATTCATTGATGAGCTCTAGTAATTTTCTGGTGGAGTCTTTAGGGTTTTCCATGTAGAGGATCATGTCATCTGCAAAGAGTGAGAGTTTTACTTCTTCTTTTCCAATTTGGATTCCTTTTATTTCTTTTTCTGCTCTGATTGCTGTGGCCAAAACTTCCAGAACTATGTTGAATAGTAGCGGTGAAAGTGGACACCCTTGTCTTGTTCCTGACTTTAGGGAAATGCTTTCAATTTTTCACCATTGAGGATAATGTTTGCTGTGGGTTTGTCATAGATAGCTTTTATTATGTTGAGATATGTTCCTTCTATTCCTGCTTTCTGGAGAGTTTTTATCATAAATGGATGTTGAATTTTGTCAAAGGCCTTCTCTGCATCTATTGAGATAATCATATGGTTTTTATTTTTCAATTTGTTAATGTGGTGAATTACATTGATTGATTTGCGGATATTGAAGAATCCTTGCATCCCTGGGATAAAGCCCACTTGGTCATGGTGTATGATCTTTTTAATGTGTTGTTGGATTCTGATTGCTAGAATTTTGTTGAGGATTTTTGCATCTATGTTCATCAGAGATATTGGCCTGTAGTTTTCTTTTTTGTGACATCTTTGTCAGGTTTTGGTATTAGGGTGATGGTGGCCTCATAGAATGAGTTTGGAAGTTTACCTTCCTCTGCAATTTTCTGGAAGAGTTTGAGTAGGATAGGTGTTAGCTCTTCTCGAAATTTTTGGTAGAATTCAGCTGTGAAGCCATCTGGACCTGGGCTTTTGTTTGCTGGAAGATTTCTGATTACAGTATCAATTTCCGTGCTTGTGATGGGTCTGTTAAGATTTTCTATTTCTTCCTGGTTCAGTTTTGGAAAATTGTACTTTTCTAAGAATTTGTCCATTTCTTCCACGTTGTTCATTTTATTGGCATACAACTGCTGATAGTAGTCTCTTATGATCCTTTGTATTTCTGTGTTGTCTGTTGTGATCTCTCCATTTTCATTTCTAATTTTATTGATTTGATTTTTCTCTCTTTGCTTCTTGATGAGTCTGGCTAATGGTTTGTCAATTTTATTTATCCTTTCAAAGAACCAGCTTTTGGCTTTGTTGATTTTTGCTATGGTCTCTTTTGTTTCTTTTGCATTTATTTCTGCCCTAATTTTTAAGATTTCTTTCCTTCTACTCACTCTGGGGTTCTCCAACTCTTCCTTTTCTAGTTGCTTTAGTTGTAGAGTTAGGTTATTTATTTGACTTTTTCTTGTTTCTTGAGGTATGCCTGTATTGCTATGAACTTTCCTCTTAGCACTGCTTTTATAGTGTCCCACAGGTTTTGGGTTGTTGTGTTTTCATTTTCATTAGTTTCTATGCATATTTTGATTTCTTTTGGATTTCTTCTGTGATTTGTTGGTTATTCAGAAGTGTGTTGTTCAACCTCCATATGTTGGAATTTTTAATAGTTTTTCTCCTGTAATTGAGATCTAATCTTAATGCATTATGGTCAGAAAAGATGCTTGGAATGATTTCGATTTTTTGAATTTATCAAGTTTAGATTTATGGCCCAGGATGTGATCTATCCTGGAGAAGGTTCCATGAGCACTTGAAAAAAGGTGAAATTCGTTGTTTTGGGGTGAAATGTCCTATAGATATCAATTAGGTCTAACTGATCTAATGTATCATTTAAAGTTTGCGTTTCTTTGTTAATTTTCTGTTTAGTTGATCTGTCCATAGGTGTGAGTGGGGTATTAAAGTCTCCCACTATTATTGTGTTATTGTTGATTTCCCCTTTCATACTTGTTAGCATTTGTCTTACATATTGTGGTGCTCCTATTGGGTGCATATATATTTATAATTGTTATATCTTCTTCTTGGATTGTTCCTTTGATCATTATGTAGTGGCCTTCTTTGTCTCTTTTCACAGCCTTTGTTTTAAAGTCTATTTTATCGGATATGAGTATTGCCACTCCTGCTTTCTTTTGGTCTCTATTCACGTGGTATATCTTTTTCCAGCCCTTCACTTTCAGTCTGTATGTGTCCCCTGTTTTGAGGTGGGTCTCTTGTAAGCAGCATATAGAGGGGTCTTGTTTTTGTATCCATTCGGCCAGTCTTTGTCTTTTGGTTGGGGCGTTCAACCCATTTACGTTTAAGGTAATTATTGATAAGTATGATCCCGTTGCCATTTACTTTATTGTTTTGGGTTCGGGTTTATACACCCTTTTCATGTTTCCTGTCTAGAGGATATCCTTTAGAATTTGTTGGAGAGCTGGTTTGGTGGTGCTGAATTCTCTCAGCTTTTGCTTGTCTGTAAAGCTTTTGATTTCTCCTTCGTATTTGAATGAGATCCTTGCTGGGTACAGTAATCTGGGCTGTAGGTTATTGTCTTTCATCACTTTAAGTATGTCTTGCCATTCCCTCCTGGCCTGAAGAGTTTCTATTGACAGATCAGCTGTTATCCTTATGGGAATCCCCTTGTGTGTTATTTGTTGTTTTTCCCTTGCTGCTTTTAATATTTGTTCTTTGTGTTTGATCTTTGTTAATTTGATTAATATGTGTCTTGGGGTGTTTCGCCTTGGGTTTATCCTATTTGGGACTCTCTGTGTTTCTTGGACTTGGGTGATTATTTCCTTCCCCATTTTAGGGAAGTTTTCAACTATTATCTCCTCAAGGATTTTCTCATGATCTTTCTTTCTGTCTTCTTCTTCTGGGACTCCTATAATTCGAATGTTGGAGCGTTTCATATTGTCCTGGAGGTCTCTGAGATTGTCCTCGTTTCTTTTAATTCGTTTTTCTTGTTTCCTCTCTGATTCATTTATTTCTACCATTCTATCTTCTATTTCACTAATCCTATCTTCTGCCTCCGTTATTCTACTATTTGTTGCCTCCAGAGTGTTTCTGATCTCATTTATTGTGTTATTCATTATATTTTGACTCTTTTTTATTTCTTCCAGGTCCTTGTTAAACCTTTCTTGCATCTTCTCAATCCTTGTCTCTAGGCTATTTATCTGTGTTTCCATTTTGATTTCAAGATTTTGGATCATTTTCACTATCAATATTCGGAATTCCTTCTCCGGTAGATTCCCTACTTCTTCCTCTTTTGTTTGATTTGGTGGGCAACTCTCCTGTTCCTTTACCTGCTGAGTATTCCTCTGTCTCTTCATCTTGGTTATATTGCTGCGTTTGGGGTAGCCTTTTTATATTCTGATAATTTGTGGAGTTCTCTTTATTATGGAGCTTCCTCACTTTGGGTGGGGTTCTATCAGTGGCTTGTCAAGGTTTCCTGGTTAGGGAGGCTTGTGTTGGAGTTTTGGTGGGTGGAGCTGGGTTTCTTCTCTCTGGAGTGCAGTGGAGTGACCCGTAATGGGTTATGAGACATCAAAGGTTTTGGGATAATTTTGAGCTGCCTGTATATTGAGGCTCAGGGAGTGTTCCTGTGTTGCTGGAGAATTTGCGTGGTATGTCTTGTTTTGGAACTTGTTGGCCCTTGGGTGGAGCTTGGTTTCAGTGTAGGTATGAAGGCTTTTGATGAGCTCCTATTGCTTAATGTCCCCTGAATTCAAGAGTTCTCTAATGTTTTCAGGCTTTGGGTTTAAGCTTCCTGCTTCTGGTTTTCAGTTTTATTTTCACAGTAGCCTCTAGACTTCTCCATCTATACAGCACCGATGATAAAACATCTAGGTTAAAGATGAAAAGTTTCTCCACCTTGAGGGACACTCAGAGAGGTTCACTGAGTTACAAGGAGAAGAGAAGATGGAGGGGGTAGTTAGAGGTAACTGGAATGAGATGTGGTGAGATCAAGAGAGGAGAGGGCAAGCTAGCCAGTAGTCACTTCCTTATGTGCGCTCTATAGTCTGGACCGCTCAGAGGTATTTACAGAGTTATACGGGGAAGAGGAGAGGGAGGAAGTAGACAGAGGTGACCAGGAGGATAAGAGAGAGGAATGAGTAGGAGAGAGACAAATCCTGCCAGTAACCAGTTCCTTAGGTGTTCTCTACCGTCTGGAACACACAGAGATTCACAGAGTTGGATAGAGAAGAGATGGGGGAGAAAAGAGACAGAGGCCACCTGGTGGAGAAAAAGGAGAGGCCAGAGGAGGAGAGAGTGGACAAGCCAGTAATCTCGCTCTCAGGTAAACTTGGGTAGTGAAGTTTGGGTTTTTAAATGTACAAAATTGACAACAAAGATTAAAAATCTGGAGTAGAGGTTGGATTTTCAAAGATACAATATTAAAGAAAAGCAGAAGGAAAAAGGAAGAAAGAAAAAAAAAGAATTATTAAAAAACAAACAAACAAAAAAAAACAAAACAAAACACCAACAACCATCCAAAGAGTATATATGGTGTTTGCCTTAAAAAAAAAACAAAACAAACAAAAAAAAAGTCTTTTTTAAAAAAAAATAGTAATACTAGGTTATAGAAATAAAAATTAGAGGAGAAATAGAAGATTTAACAATTAAAAAAAAGCTCGGAAAAAAAGAAAAAAAAAGCAAAAGGCAAAAAAAAAAAAAGAATGATTTTAAAAATATTAAAAAATTAAAAATATATCTGGCTCTTCTCTGATGTTATGGGCCGTGTGGGCTCACTTCCAAGGTGGTTCCCTCTGTTTAACTTCTTCTGTTTGCTGGTTTTTAGGCTCACTAGTTCAGTCGCGCTGTGGGGAGGGGGGATGCTGCAAACAAATAGCACTGTCGTGTGTACACAGTATCTCTGCCCCGCTTGACCTGTCCTTCCTCGCGGCGCACAAACCGCTCCGGCTCTACGATGCTCAGCCGGGAACCGTCTGGGGCCGGCCCTAGGCTGCGTGCACTTCCCCGGTCCAAGCCGCTCAGGTTCGGCCCTCAGGCAGACCTCAGAGGCACAAATGCGGCTGGGACTGCGCTTTGTGCTCTTCCCAGGTCCGAGTAGCTCAGGAGTTTGGCGAGCGCAATCGCCGCGGCTTGTCACCTTTTCCGCCGCTGCCGCTCAGCTCTCTGGGTGGACCGCTGGCGCATCCCGTGAGGCAGACTGTGACTGTCCAGCACCCCCAGAAGTCTTAGCAAAGGAGCCTGCTTGCAGTTAGGTAAGTAAAGTCTCTCCGGGTCTGCAATTGCCCCTTTCCAGTCCTTACGGCTCTGGCTGCCTGTCCCCGGCGGGGAATGGTCTGCAGCCGGCTTTTTCCGTTCCGTCCTTTGTTCTGTGCTGGGTCCTGGCGGTGTCTTATGTTCGAGCTTTTCGCGTGGTAGCTATCCCACAGTCTGGTTTGCTAGCCCAAGTTAGATCATTCTGGTGGAGCGTGGGGCGTTCGTGCCCGATTCTTACAAAGCTCTGCAGCCCGCGCCTCCCGCGCGTCCCTGCCCTGCCCCCACTTCCCAATGGCGGATGCAGGCGTCTGTGCTGCTTTTCCGCTGGGGGAGTTACTGGTGGGCTTGTAATCTCTTGGTTTTAATTATTTATCTATTTTTCCTTCCTGTTATGTTGCCCTCTGTGTTTCCAAGGCTCGCCACAGACTCGGCAGGGAGAGTGTTTCCTGGTGTTTGGAAACCTCTCTTCTTAAAATTCCCTTCCCGGGACGGGCTTCCCTTCCCGGGACGGAGCTCCCTCCCCACCTCCTTTGTCTCCTTTTTCGTCTTTTATATTTTTTCCTACCTGATTTTGAAGACAATGGTCTGCTTTTCTGGTTGCCTGATGTCCTCTGCCAGCCTACAGAAGTTGTTTTGTGGAGTTTGCTCGGCGTTGAAATGTTCTTTTGAGGAATTTGTGAGGGAGAACGTGATCTTCCCGTCCTATTCCTCCGCCATCTTTCCCTCCCTCTATTCACAGCATTTTAGAGTTTAAAAGGAAGCATCTACTTCAAATCATAAGATATATTCAAAGTGCCTGATATTCAGAGATTATCTAAAGTAATATGTAACTAGTCAGTCAGGACTTCTGATTCACAGTCCAGGATTCTTCCATCAATCTGTACTGAATGTTTTCTTTGCCTTTAGCTACTCATGAGACATCAAAATCATTCTCTTTTTCAAGGCTTCAAAAAAATGTCTGATTAACCTGCTGTGCAAATGTGGGAAACAGTTTTCTCATATAGGAGTTTACACCTCATTGACAGTTGCCCATGGGAGTCTAAAGTGGAGTTGACTGAAAAAAAGGAAGCAGAATGTATATGGGATTGAAACAAGTAGAACCAGAAGTACTGTTAGAGAGAAAGGGCTACTTGAAAAATATAGTAACTGGTTCAGATGGATTGGTGAAGCAAGACAAAGAAGAATGATTCAGGCTGACAGAAAATTGACTGTTTCTGAAAAGAGTGTATAATGAAAGACAAAGACAAAGTAAATCCATTTCCAATGAAAGAAGTCAGATACTTCAAACATATTTTAATTACAATCTGCTATTATTTCCCATAATATTGTGACCTCATGAAAAGACAAGAGATTTGGGGTTAAAAAACTTGCTTCTAATAATGATAACTCCTACGAACTGGCTCTCAGTGGGATTTTTTTCTGTTTGCTTGCTTTGCTCTTTATTTTTTATTTAAATTGACCACTTTCACTGGACATATTGTTTTTAAAAGGATCAATTCATTGTTTCCCAACCATAGTTCACAAACAAAAGATACACTCTAAATCTCTAATTTTCATTCCTGGGATAAGTAGGAATACAAACTTAGTAAAAAAGAGAATGGGACAAGACAGTGGAGTAGAAAATCTTTGAACTCACCTTCTCCTATGAGAACAACAAAATCACAACTACTTGCTGAATGACCATCAATAAAAAAGACTGGAAGCTACATCCAAAGACAAAAGAAAGCACAAAATGGTACACAGGGTGCACTTGTGATATAATCAAATCCTATACCCTCCAAGGGGACAACCCACAAACTAGAAAAATTATACCTCAGAAGTACTTCCACAAGAGTGAGAGTTTTGAACCTCACATCAGGCTTCAAGTCTGGGGTCTAGCATGGGGAGGAGTCACCCCCAGGGCATTTGGCTGTGGAGGCCAGCAGGACTTGATCAGAGGAGCGCCATAGGACTGGGAGAAATAGAAACTCCATGCTTGAAGGGTGCACACAGGGTCTCACGTGCACCAGGACACAGGGCAAGAGCAGTGACTTCATAGGGACCTCAACCAGATCTACCTGCTAGTCTTGGAGGGTCCCCAGGGGAAGAAGTGGTTGGTTGTGTTTCTTTCTGGGGACATAGGAAATCAGTCCAGTTCAGTTCAGTCGCTCAGTCATGTCCAACTCTTTGTGACCTCATGAATCCCAGGACACCAGGCCTCCCTGTCCATCACCATCACCCGGAGTTCACTCAGACTCAAGTCCATCGAGTCCGTGATGCCATCCAGCCATCTCATCCTGGGTCGTCCCCTTCTCCTCCTGTCCCCAATCCCTCCCAGCATCAGAGTCTTTTCCAATGAGTCAACTCTTCGCATGAGGTGGCCAAAGTAGTGGAGCTTCAGCTTCAGCATCTGAAGGTTGATCTCCTTCAGAATGGACTGGTTGGATCTCCTTGCAGTCCAAGGGACTCTCAAGAGTCTTCTCCAACACCACAGTTCAAAAGCATCAATTCTTTGGTGCTCAGCCTTCTTCACAGTCCAACTCTCACATCCATACATGACCACAGGAAAAACCATAGCCTTGACTAGACGGACCTTAGTCGGCAAAGTAATGTCTCTGCTTTTGAATATACTATCTAGGTTGATCATAACTTTTCTTCCAAGGAGTAAGTGTCGTTTAATTTCATGGCTGCAGTCACTATCTGCAGTGATATTGGAGCCCCCCAAAATAAAGTCTGACACTGTTTCTACTGTTTCCCCATCTATTTCCCATGAAGTGATGGGACCGGATGCATGATCTTCGTTTTCTGAATGTTGGGCTTTAAGCCAACTTTTTCACTCTCCTCTTTCACTTTCATCAAGAGACTTTTTAGCTCCTCTTCACTTTCTGCCATAAGGGTGGTGTCATCTGCATATCTGAGGTTATTGATATTTCTCCTGGCAATCTTGATTCTAGCTTGTGTTTCTTCCAGTCCAGCGTTTCTCATGATGTACTCTGCATATAAGTTAAATAAGCAGGGTGACAATATATAGCCTTGACGTACTCCTTTTCCTATTTGGAACCAGTCTGTTGTTCCATGTCCAGTTCTAATTATTGCTTCCTGACCTGAATACAGATTTCTCAAGAGGCAGTTAAGTGGTCTGGTATTCTCATCTCTTTTAGAATTTTCCACGGTTTATTGTGATCCACACAGTCAAAGGCTTTGGCATAGTCCATAAAGCAGAAATAGATATTTTTCTGGAACTCTCTTGCTTTTTCAATGATCCAGAGGATGTTGGCAATTTGATCTCTGGTTCCTCTGCGTTTTCTAAAACTAGCTTGAATATCAGGGAGTTCATGGTTCACATATTGCTGAAGCCTGGCTTGGAGAATTTTGAGCATTACTTTACTAGCATGTGAGATGAGTGCAATTGTGCAGTACTTTGAGCATTCTTTTGCATTGCCTTTCTTTGGGATTCGGATGAAAACTGACCTTTTCCAGTCCTGTGGCCACTGCTGAGTTTTCCAAATTTGCTGGCATATTGAGTGCAGCACTTTCACAGCATCATCTTTCAGGATTTGAAACAGCTCAACTGGAATTCCATCACCTCCACTAGCTTTGTTTGTAGTGATGCTTTCTAAGGCCCACTTGACTTCACATTCCAAGATGTGGCCAACAAATCTAAGAGTATTCTTCTGAAGACTGGACATTTTGCTTAGGTTATTAGTGCCAAGACCTGGCCCCACCCAAGAGCCCGTAGGCTCCAATGCTGAGATGCCTCAAGCCAAACAACCAACAGGGCAGAAATGCAGTCCCACTCATTAATAGACAGGCTGCCTAAAAACTTCCTATACCCAGAACCACTCCTAGACAAGCCCTTAGATATGGCCATGCTCACCCGAGAGCCAAGATCCAGCACCACCTACTAATGAGCAGGCAGCAGCCACTCCTACTAGGAAGGTGCACAAGCCTATAGACTAGCCCCACCCACTATGGGGAAGACACCAGAAACAAGAAAACTAAAATCCCGCAGCTTATCGAACTGATTCCACAAACACAGGTCAGAACCCACCTTGGGACCAACTGGTCCCTGGCCATTAGGGGACAAAAGGAGAGTGTACTGCTGGGACACATAGGAGATTCCCTACAGAGGGCCAGTTCTAAGGTTGAGAAACATAACTAACCTTCCACATACATAAGCTGTGCCTGACATACTATGCATATTTTAGTGATACTTTAATAAAAGAAACATACCACACACCAAAAAAAAAAAAACAATCAGAAATTCAGACAACATGAGATGGCAGAGGAATAAAACCCTAGAAAAACAATTAAGTGACATGGAAATAGGCAATCTACCCAAGAAAGAGTTTAGAGTAATGATCATAAACATGATCCAAGAACTTGGGAAATTAATGGATGCAAAAAGTGAGAAGTTACAAGAAGTTTTTAATGAAAAGTTAACAAACATAAAGAGCAATCAAACAGAGTTGAAGAATACAATTACTGAAATGAAAAATACACTAAATGGAATCTATAGCAGAATAAATGAAGCAGAAGAATAGATAAATGAGCTAGAAGACAGAGTAGTGGAAATCACTGCCACAGAATAAAGAATGAAAAGAATAGCTAGAACATGGAAGCAACCTAGATGCCCATCGACAGATGAATGAATAAAGAAGCTGTGGTACATATAAACAATGGAATACTACTCAGCTATAAAAAGGAACACAATTGAATCTGTTCTAATGAGGTGGGCAAAACTAGAACCCATTATACAGAGTCAAGTAAGTCAGAAAGAGAAATATAAATATTGTATACTGACACATATATGTGGACTCTGAAGAGATGGCACTGATGAATTTATTTTCAGGGTAGCAATGGAGAAGCAGACATACAGAACAGACATATGGACAAGGTGGGAGGAGAGGAGGGAGAAGGGGAGATGTATATAGAGAGTAACATAGAAAGTTACAATAACATGTGTATAACAGATAGCCAATGGGAATTTTCTCTGTGACTCAGGATACTCAAACAGGTGCTCTGTGACAGGCTGAAGGGTGGGGAGGAGAGGGAGATGGAAGGGAGATTGGGAGGGAGGGGACATGTGGGTACCTATGGTTGATTCAGAAAACCACAAAATTCTGTAAAGCAATTGTCCTTCAATTAAAAAAAAAAAGAGAGAGAAACCTCTGGGATATGAAATGCACCAATGTTTTTCCAGAAGAAGAACACAAAAAGGGTCTAAGAAAACATTTGAAGAGCTAATAGCTGAAAACTTGCTTAACATGGAAAGAAAACAGTCACTCAAGTCCTATATAGGATTAACCCAAGCAGGAAAACATCAAGACACCAAGTAATCAAATTGAAAACACTAAAAGCAACCAGGAAACGGCAACAAATAATATACAAGGGAGCCTCCATAAGTCTATCAGCCAATCTTCAACAAAAACTCTGCAGGCCAGAAGAGAGTGGCATGATATATTTAAAGTGATGAAAGGGAAAAACCTACAACCAAGAATACTCTATTCAGTAAGGCTCTCATTCCAAATCAATGGAGAAATCAAAAAATTTAAAGCAAAAGCTAAGAAACTTCAGCACCACCAGCTTTACAACAAATGTTAAAGGAACTTCTCTAGGCTGAAAAGAAAAGGCCACAATCAGAAACAAAATTATGAAATGGGAAAGGTCATTGTCAAAGGCAAACATACAGTAAATGTAGGAAATCATCCATACATAGCTACAATATCTAAATCAGTAATTATGAGAGGAAGAGATTATAAATGCAGGATATTTCAAATGCATTAGAAATTAAGAGATAAGCAACTTTACACAATTACATATATATATATATATATATATATATATATGTATATGCATATTTGTGTATATGCTTCCCAGGTAGAACTATTGGTAAAGAACTTGCCAGCTAATGCAGCAGACATAAGAGTCATGGGTTCAATCTGTGTCAGGAAGTTCCCCTAGAAGAGAGCATGGCAACCCAATCCAGTATTCTTGTCTGGAGTATTCCATGGACAGAGGAGCATGGCTGTATATGGGTCCATAAGGTTGCAAAGAGTCAGACACAACTGAGTGACTACCACTTTCACAAACACACACATACATATAGAAAGAGAGAATGCTATATCAAAACTTCATGTTAACTACAAACCAAAAGTCTATAGTAGAAACACATACACACACAAACACAAAGAATTAACTTAAATGTAAATGGATTAAATGACCCATCCAAAAGACATTGACTGACTGGATACAAAATAAATCTGTATATATGCTGTCTACAAGAGACCAACTTCAGATCTAGGGACACATACAGACTGAAAGTGAGTTGATAGAAAAAGTAATTCCATGCAAGTGGAAATCAGAAGAAAGCCATGGTAGCAATGCTCATATCAGAAACAAACAAACAAACAAATAAACAAACACAGATTTAAAAAGAAACTGTCACAAGAGACAAAGACACTACATAATGATCAAAGAAGTTATTAGTTCAGTTCAGTCGCTCAGTCGTGTCCGATTCTTTGCGACCCCATGAATCCCAGCACGCCAGGCCTCCCTGTCCATCACCAACTCCAGGAGTTCACTCAGACTCACGTCCATTGAGTCAGTGATGCCATCCAGGCATCTCATCCTGGGTCATCCCCTTCTCCTCCTGCCCCCAATCCCTCCCAGCATCAGACTCTTTTCCAATGAGTCAACTCTTCGCATGAGGTGGCCAAAGTAGTGGAGCTTCAGCTTCAGCACCATCCCTTCCAAAGAAATCCCAGGGTTGATCTCCTTCAGAATGGACTGGTTGGATCTCCTTGCAGTCCAAGGGACTCTCAAGAGTCTTCTCCAACACCACAGTTCAAAAGCATCGATTCTTCGGCGCTCTGCCTTCTTCACAGTCCAACTCTCACATCCATACATGACCACAGGAAAAACCTGAGTTGTAGATATATATGCATCCAGCATAGGAGCACCTCAATATATAAGGCAAATTCTAACAGCCATAAAAGGAGAAATCAAGTCACACAGTAATAGTGGGAGACTTTAACACCATACTCTCATCAACAGACAGTTCATCCATATAGAAAATCAATAGGGAAACACAGGCCTTAAAGGACACATTAGACCACATAAAATTAATGTTTATATAGCATTCCATCTTAAAGCAGCCAAATACATTCTTTTCAAGTGCACATGGAAAAATCTCCAGGACAGATTACATATGTATTGGGATAGCTCATAGAGCTCAATATCAAAAACAAACAAAAAACCCAAACAACCCAATCAAAAAAAAAAAAAAAAAAGAGAGAGAGAGGGCAGAAAATATAGACAGACATTTCTTCAAAGACATATAGATGGCAAAATGGTACATGAAAATATGCTCAACATTGCTAATTTTTAGAGAAATGCAATTCAAAACTAGAATGAGGTATCACCTCACACTGGCTAGAATAAGCATTGTCTAATAGTCTAGAAATAATAAATGCTGGTGATGGTGTGGACAAAAACAAACTCTCCTATACTATTGGTATGAATGTAAATTGGTACAGCCACTATGAATGACAATATGGAGGTTCCTTAAAAAAATAAAAAAAGAGCAACCATACGATTATGCAATTCCACTATCTTCGCATATACCCAGAGAAAAACTATAATTTGAAAAGATACATACACTGTAATGTTCACAGCAACACTATTTACATTAGCCAAGACATGGAAGCAACCTAATGTCCATCAAAAGATGAACAGATAGAGGATGTGGTGTATATAAACAATGTAATACTACTCAGTCATAAAAAGAATAAAACAATGCCCTTTACACCAACATGGATGGACCTAGAGATTGTCATACTAAGTGAAGTAAGCCAAAGAAAAATATCATATGATATCACTTATATGAGCGAAGTAGCTCAGTCATGTCCGACTCTTTGCAACCCCTTTGACTGTAGCCTACCAGGCTCCTCTCTCCATGGGGCTCTCCAGGCAAGAATACTGGAGTGGGTTGCCATTTCCTTCTCCATGGAGCCTAAAAAAAATGATACCAATGAACTTATTTACAAAAGAAACACATAGAAAACAAATGTTTGGTTACCAAAATGAAAATGGGGGAGGGATAAATCAGCAGTTTGGATTAAAATATCTACACTACTGTCTGTAAAATAGATAACTGACAAGTACCTACTATATAGCATAGGGAACTATATTCAATATCTTGTAATAACCTATAATGAAGAGAATATAAAAATAATATGTATGTATATATACAATGAATCACTTTGCTATTTCATTTGAAACACAACAGTGTAACTCAAACATATTTCATTAAAAATTTAAAAAGTAAAATTATCAAAAATCCTGATATAAAATATATTGTCAAAAACTACTCCAAATTTTCACTCAAACCTCAAAGTGACAAGTGGACAGTTTCCAGGGTCCAGAACACATTTACAAACTATAAATTATTAAATAAATTCAAATACTTGAAATTCTAAACTGACATTTTTAAAATGAAATACTTCAGCAAGAAAATACAACTAAATATCATCACAGAAAAGCACTTTTATTTCTGGAATATTAAATTCTATTTCATGTGACATAAGTGTGGAATATTGTTTACCTTATTTGACTTCACTGAACAAAGTAAATTTCAAGACAGTGAAATTATGAGAAATAGTAATTCTTGACAGAAAACTTTCTAATATCTATTATACTCCTGGCATTCCAAGAAGGACACTGCACATAATTTACCTATTTCTTGATAACTCAAGATGAACATTAAGAGCAACCTTTATTGTACTGTGATAAATTATGGCAAATTAAAGTTCACTACCATCTTTTAGTTATTCTATTCCTATCATTGAAGTAACATTTTGAGCTATTACTTCTCTTGCGGCTGTTATAAATGCCTTAACAGTTTCCTCCAGTTTCTCTCTGGTTTATTGCTTCTAATGTTCTCTGAGCCAGAAAACTAGGTTACCAATCTGCCTATTAAAGCAAAGTCACTATGTCTCTGAGAAAGATTGTTTTGACTATTTTAGTAATTTATAATTTTACCCCTTATTTTCTGTTTCTATGTTCTTAAGGTTTGAGGCTATACTTTAATTTTCTTTGAACATTTATATGACATTCTGATAAATTTGTGGATTAGATAATTTTATATAAATGAAAGCAAGTCTGGCACTTGAAAAACAGTGTTCATTTTAGAAACTTTACATTGCAAAAGCCAATAGTTAAACTTTGAGGGGGGGGGTGTATAATGGCAATTTGTTCCTATCAGAAGATAGAATTATCCTTCAAGGTTGAGTGGATATAATTGGCTATCATATAACTCTCTTGACAAATAGTGCCTTCAGGCAGTGTGGCTATAATGATTGTTCAATTACATACTTTTGGCTTTCAAATGACCAAAGCCATTATTATGTATCACATTAATAGATATACAGGCATATTTTAATCACATGGATAAAATATTTTTCTTTGGAAGATGAGTTTAGCTTTGAAATTAAGCTGTATTGTAATTACCTGTAATTTTTAGTAATTGTAATTTGATTCCCTGTAATCTAATAATGATGATTACTCTCTAATCAAGTAATTTTACCAAATGCAAGCTCTGTCATCCAACTGAACTGAAAGAAGACTGATCCTTGTTGAATTCAGTAAAACTGGTAAAAAAAAAAAAAGTATTTTTGTTAAAATAAAAGTTGTGTATTTCTAAAACACAACATCTAGGATTTGAAATGTATTGGCTATATCTAGGGTACACTGAGTACATAAAAGTTCAAAGTTCTTAAATGTTGGCATATTTATAAACATTTTATTTGGCACATATGCTTTCATCTATAAAATTATATTTAAATCTATAAACTTATCCTTAACAAGAAACATTGTTATATTAAGTTTAATGTTTTGTGTTATTATCATCCCTTATAGATATAATAGAGAAGAGAGTCTATTTTCTCTTAAACACACTCTCATATTGAGTAAGTTAGTTTCAGTTCAGTTCAGTTCAGTCACTCAGTCGTGCCCTACTCTTTGTGACTCCATGAATCACAGCATGCCAGGCCTCCCTGTCCATCACCATCTCCCGGAGTTCACTCAGACTCCCGTCCATCGAGTCACTGATGCCATCCAGCCATCTCATCCTCTGTCGTCCCCTTCTCCTCCTGCCCTCAATCCTTCCCAGCATCAGAGTCTTTTCCAATGAGTCAACTCTTCTCATGAGATGGCCAAAGTATTGGAGTTTCAGCTTTAGCATCATTCCCTCCAAAGAAATCCCAGAGCTGATCTCCTTCAGAATGGACTGGTTGGATCTCCTTGCAGTCCAAGGGACTCTCAAGAGTCTTCTCCAACACCACAGTGCAAAAGCATCAATTCTTCGGTGCTCAGCCTTCTTCACAGTCCAACTCTCACATCCATACATGACCACAGGAAAAACCATAGCCTTGACTAGACGGACCTTAGTCGGCAAAGTGACCCTCTGCTTTTGAATATACTATCTAGGTTGGTCATAACTTTTCTTCCAAGGAGTAAGCGTCTTTTAATTTCATGGCTGCAGTCACTACTGTTTATTACTTGTATTTCTATAGAATTAATGTCCATTATTCTTAAAGGGTATTATCCTATGGAGTCCATCATAACAGTATCATCTTAACTTAAAATGATAAATGGCTTACCATAATTATGATTGCAAGCCTGGAGTCTGTGACATATTAATTTTATACATGTAAAATTTGAAATTCAGAATTTGTTCTTTATGGAAATCATGCGATTATCAGTGAAAAAAATTACAGTGTATTACCGAATTGTAGTGCAGAAGCACAAACAAGATGTTAATTAAAGAAACGGGAATTGAGGCAGGAAACCAAAGATGCAGTCGGTGGCTTTTTAATCAGGGAAGGCTTTATATCTGAGGCTCTAAAGCAAATTGAGGCCAACTTTATTATTTTTAAAGAAGCAAAGTGAAACAAATGTTAGGAAAATCCTCTTTAATACTTTGACTTCTAGATAGAAAATAATTTCAGTTGGAATATCCAGAAAAAAAAAAAAGAGCAAAAGATGTACTGTCAAATTTTCAACTATTTAAACAAGTATGTCTGAGTTTTCTACTTAGCAATGGCTATATTTAGATTCCTGGCACTTGTTTGTGAAGCATCTCAAATTACTGCCGAGTTATATTACTACATTATATACATTTAAACATTTTCCTATCCACTCTCTCATTCAAGAAACATAATTATTTTTGCTCCCCAGGATTTAAAACTCTGAAATTCAACTGGGTTTATAGAGCTAATTTGGTTCATGCACAACCTTGTTCTGAAATGATGGACAAGCTCTATACAGTCAGCAAAAACAAGACCTGGAAATGACTGTGGCTCAGATCATGAACTCCTTATTGCAAAATTTAAACTTAAATTGAAGAACATAGGGCAAACCACTAGGCCATTCAGGTATGACCTAAATCAAATCCCTCATGATTATACAGTGGAAGTGACAAATAGATTCAAGGGATTAGATATGATAGACAGAGTGCCAGAAGAATCATGGATGGAGGTTCATAACACTGTATAGGAGGTGGTGACTAAAAACCATCCCCAAGAAAAAGAAATGCAAAAAGGAAAACTGGTTGTCTGAGGAGGCCTTACAAATAGCTGAGAAAAGAAGGGAAAGGGAAAGGCAAAGGAGAAAAGGACAGATACAATGATCTGAATGCAGAATTACAGAGAATAGCAAGGAGAGATAAAGACTTTTTAAGCAAACAATGCAAAACAATGCAAACATTCTATTGATTTTTCCTCTGAAAACAATAGAATGGGAAAGATTAGAGATATCTTCAAGAAAATTAGAGATAACAGGGGAACATTTCATGCAAACATGGGCACAGTAAAGGACAGAAATGGTATGGACCTAACAGAAGCAGAAGATATTAAGAAGAGGTGGCAAGAATACACAGAAGAACCAGACAAAAAAGATCTTCAGTTAGTTCAGTTGCTCAATCATGTCTGACTCTTTGGGACCCCATGAACCATAGCATGCCAGGCTTCTTTGCCCTTCACCAACTCCGGAGCTTGCTCAAACTCATGTCCATCAAGTTGGTGATGCCATCCAATCATCTCATCTTCTGTCATTACCTTCTCCTCCTGCCTTCAATCTTTCCTAGCATCAGGGTCTTTTCAAATGAGTCAGTTCTTCCAATCAGGTGGCCAAAGTATTGGAGCTTCAATATCAGTATATTCAGGACTGATTTCCTTTAGGATTGGATCTCCTTGCAGTCCAGGGGACTCTCAAGAGTCTTCTCCAGCACCACAGTTCAAAAGCATCAATTCTTTGGCACTAAACTTTCCTTATATTCCAACACTCACATCCATACGTGACTACTGGAAGAACCATAGCTTTGAAGAGACGGACCTTTGTTGGCAAAGCAACGTCTCTGCTTTTCAATACTCTGTCTAGTTTGGTCATAGCTTTTCTTCCAAAGAGTAAGCGTCTTTTAATTTCATGGCTGCATTCACCATCTGCAGTGATTTTGGATCCCCTCAAAAATAAAGTCTCTCAGTTTTCATTGTTTTCCCATCTATTTGCCATGAAGTGATGGGACCAGATGCCATGAGCTTAGTTTTCTGTATGTTGAGCTTTAAGCCAACTTTTTCACTCTCCTCTTTCACTTTCATCAAGAGGCTCTTTAGTTCTTCACTTTCTGCCATAGAGGTGGTGTCATCTGCATATCTGAGGTTATTGATATTACTCCTGGCAATCTTGATCCCACCTTGTGATTCATCAAGCCTGGCATTTTGCATGATTTACTCTGCATAGAAGTTAAATAAGCAGGGTGATAATATACAGCCTTGATGTACTCCTTTTCCTATTTGGAACCAGTCTGTTGTTCCATGTCCTGTTCTAACCGTTGCTTCTTGACCTGCATAGAGATTTCTCAGGAGGCAAGTCAGGTGGTCTGGTATTCCCATCTCTTTAATAATTTTCCACAGTTTGTTGTGATCCACACAGTCAAAGGCTTTGGCGTAATCAAAAGAGCAGTAGTAGATGTTTTTTTGGAACTCTTGTTTTCTCGATGATCCAATGGATGTTGGAAATTTGATCTTTGGTTCCTCTGCCTTTTCTAAATCCAGCTTGAACATCTGGAAGTTCCTGGTTCACATACTGTTGAAGCCTGACTTGAAGAATTTTGAGCATTCCTTTGCTAGTGTGTGAGATTAGTGCCATTGTGCAGTAGTTTGAACATTCCTTGGCATTGCCTTTCTTTGGGATTGGGATGAAAACTGGCTTTTTTCAGTCCTGTGGCCACTGCTGAGTTTTCCAAATTTGCTAGCATATTGAGTGCAGCACTTTCACAGCATCATCTTTTAAGATTTGAAATAGCTCAACAGGAATTCCATCACCTGAATGAGCTTTATTTGTAGTTAAGCCCCCTAAGGCCCACTGACTTCTCATTCCAGGATGTCTGGCTCTTGGTGGGTAATCATACCATCGTGGTTATTCGAGTCATGAAGATCTTTTTTGTATAGTTCTTCTGTGTATTCTTGCCACCTCTTTTTGATATTTTCTGCTTCTGTTAGGTCCATACCATTTCTGTCCTTTATTGTGTCCATCTTTGCATGAAATGTTCCCTTGGTATCTCTAATTTTCTTGAAGAGAAATTCTAATGAGCCAGATAACCATGATGGTGTGATCACTCACCTAGAGCCAGACCTCCTGGAGTGTGAAATCAAATGGGCCTTAAGGAGCATTACTAGAATCAAAGCTAGTGAAGGTGATGGAATTCCAGCTGAGCTATTTAAATTTCTGTATGGTGATGCTGTGAAAGTGCTATACTCAATATGCTAACAAATTTGGAAAGCTCAGAAGTGGTCACCGGTTTGAAAAATGTCAGATTTCATTCCAATCCCAAGGAAGAGCATTGCCAAAGAATGCTCAAACTACCACACAATTGCACTCATTTCACATGCTAGCAAAGTAATGCTCAAAATAACCAAGCTAGTCTTCAACAGAATGTTAACTGAGACCTTCCAAATGTACAAGCTGGATTCAGAAAAGGGAGAGGAACCACAGATCAAATTGCAAACATCATTGGATCACAGAAAAAGCTAGAGAATTCCAGAAAAACATCTACTTCTGCTTTATGAAAGTTAATGTCACTCAGTCGTGTCTGACTCTTTGCGACCCCATGGACTATAAAGTCCATGGAATTCTCCAGGACAGAATTCTGGAATGGGTAGCCTTTCCCTTTTCAAGGGGATCTTCCCAAACCAGGGATTGAACCCAGGTTTCCCATATTGCAGCAGATTCTTTACCAGCTGAGCCACAAGGGAAGCCCGAGAATACTGGAAGGGTTAGCCTATCCCTTCTCCAGCAGATCTTCCCTGATCCGGTAATTGAACTAGCGTCTCCTGCATTGCAGGTGGATTCTTTACCAACTGAGTTATGAGGGAAGCCTCAATAGCCTTTGATGTGTAGATCACAACAAACTGGACAATTCTTAATGAGGTGGGAATTCCAAACCACACTACCTGCCCCCTAAAAACCTGTATCCAAGTCAAGAAGCAAGAGTTAGAAGCAGATTTGGAACAACAAACTGGTTCAAAATTGGTTCAAAATATTCATCAAGGCTGTGTATTGTCAACCTGCTTATTTAACTTGTATGCAGAGTTGTTGTTGTTCAGTTATTCAATCATATTAGACTCTTTGTGACCCCATGAACTACAGCATGCCAGTCTTCCTTGTATATGCAGAGTACATCATACAAAATGCCAGGCTGGATGAAGCACACATTGGAATCAACATTTTAAGGAGAAATATCAATAATCTCAGATGCAGAAGACACCAACCTTATGGAAGAAAGTGAAGAGGAATTAAAGTCTCTTGGTGAAGGTGAAAGAAGAGAGTGAAAAAGTTGGCTTAGAACTCAACATGCAAAATAAACTAAGATCTTGGGATCCAGTCCCATAACTTCATGGCAAATAGATGGGGAAATGAAACAGTGACAGATTTTTTTCTCGGGCTCCAAAATCACTGTGGATTGTGACTGCAGCGATGAAATTAAAAGATGTTTGCTTCTTGGAAGAAACTCAGTGACAAACCTAGACAGCATATTAAAAAGCTTAGACATAACTTTGCCTACAAAAGTCTGTCTGGTCAAAGCTATGGTTTTTCCAGTAGTCATGGATATGAGAGCTGGACCATAAAGAAGGCTGAGCACTGAAGAATTGATGTGCTTGAACTGTGCTGGAGATGACTCTTGAGAGTCCCTTGGGTTGCAAGGAGATCAAACCAGTCAATCCTAAAGAAAATCAACCCTGTATATTCATTGGAATGACTGATGCTGAAGCTGTAACTCCAGCTCCCATACTCTGGCTACCTGATGAGAAGAGCAACTCATTAGAAAAGACCCTGATGCTGGGAAAGATTGAAGGTGGGAGAAGGGGATGACAGAGGATAAGATGGTAGGATGGCATCACTGACTCAATGGACACGAGTTTGAGCAAACTCTGGAAGATGGTGAAAGACAGGGAAGCCTGGGTTGCTGCAGTCCATGGGATCACAAAGAGTCGGACACGACTGAATAACTGAACATAAACAAAAAGTGAAAGTTTTAGTCGCTCAGTCATGTCCATCTCTGTGATATCGATCTTTTCAACCCAGGACCAGGGATTGAACCTGGATAAGGGCCCTTCATTTTATTTTATTTTATTTATTTTTATTATTTTATTTTATTTTAATTTTTTAAAGCTGAACTTCTTTTTTATTTTTTTAATTTTTATTTTTACATTATTTTACTTTACAATACTGTATTGGTTTTGCCATACATTGACATGAATCCACCACGGGTGTACATGCGTTCCCAAAAATAGACCATATTCAGGACTTCTTGAACTGTGTTGAGAGGGTGAGTTACAAAATGAGTGAAAGAACATTCCATTCTCAGAAAAAGAGCTCTTCATATCCTATCTCACCTAAATTACATAGTGAGAATTTGCTTACCTTAAAAAAAGAAATTAACTCTTGTCTTATACTGTTTGCTAAATGAATAAATTATTTATCTAAATCATTTATATTTCTATAATTTAAGGGACTGCAAATACACACACACACACACTTTATTGACTGAATTGTATTTCCTCATGATTCATATGTTGAATCCCTAACCCCAGTACCCTAGAATGTGACACTATTGCTGATGTGGCTTTTAAGTTAATTAAGGTTAAATGAGACCATATGGGTAAACCTTACTCCAATATGATTTGTATTCTCATAAGAAGGTAAAATGTGGGCAAATGAAGAGACACCAGGGATGCTTGAGCACAGAAGAAAGGCAAAGTGAGGATGCAGCAAGAAAGAAGCCATCTGTAAGCCAAGGATAGAGACCTTAAAAGAAACCAAACCTCCAGAACTGTAAGAAAATAAACGTATGTTGTTTTAAGTCAAATCAGTCTGTTATTTTATGGAAGTCCTAGCAAACTATGTGTGTGTGTGTGTGTGTGTGTGTGTGTGTGTGTGTACGTGTGTGTCTATACACACATATATACATATTCCACCATATTCCATCATTGTGTACTTTTATGCAGTCTCCTGCCCAACTGATAAAGTAATATTTTTCAAAAAGATTTTAAATCCATATGTCCCCTCCCTCATATGTATACCTATGGCTGATTTCATGTTGATGTTTGGCAGAAATCAACACAATTCTGTAAAGCAATTATCCTTCAATTAAAAAATAATTTAAAAAAATATTTTCAATCCAATGTATTATGATGACAATCTCTATTGACAGAAGTGCTTCAGAAAGTAATATATTACCTGGCAAAGGTAAATTATAATTGTCATTTCAACTCCTAGGTAAATACCCAAGAAAAACTCCTGCACATGTACACAAGAAGACATTCATACACTGTTATAATAGAAACAAAAATCAAAGTCAATTTAAAATCCATATGTAGAGGTCCATATAAATTTATGGTATATGGATACAAAGACATAGTACTATATATGTTTAAATGACTAAAATAGATCTGTATGAATCAAAATAAATATGTATGAAGAACATAATGTTAAGTGAAAAATCAAATTGCACACTGATACAAGCAATATAATTCCATCAAGATATATTTAAAATATACAAATATTAAAACCCAATAGTATATGTTGCTTACTAATATAAATTAGAACTATAAAACATTTACAATAATGCTGTGCTCTTATGATGGTAGGAGAAGAACTGGACTGAGGAAAAAAACAAGTGATTTTAAACAATGTTCTCCATGTTAAATACTAATCTTTTCATTTGTATTAAATTTGTTAACTGAAAGTTATCTCATGAGTGTTTGTTGCAGTTTTAACATATTTTTGCACAAAATTTAGCTAATGTAAGGTAAAGCGGAAGTTGCTCAGTTGTGTCCAACTCTTTGCGACCCCATGGACTGTAGCCCACCAGGCTCCTCTGTCCATGGAATTTTCTAGGCAAGAATAGTAGAGTGGGTTGCAGTTCCCCTCTCCAGGAGATCTTCCTGACCCAGGGATTGAACCCAGTTCTTCTGCATTACAGGCAGATTGTTTACCATCTAAGTCACCAGAGAAGCCCAAAACACAAAAATGAGTCCTAACAGAATGATTATATTATGTACTTTTAGAAGCATGGCTATGTTAAAGGCAGTGACTAAAATCTAAGATACAATGGAAAAAACTTCCTTTAAACCTTGAATTTTCAGTTTCTGTGACTATGTTCTAGACATTGTTATGCTATTTACATGCAATTGACCTCATTTAAAAAAAAAAAGCCTTAACAATGATGAATATAAATATGACATTACTTAAGATTTAACAGCTATTTTTGAGACCACTTCCTGAAAATGTTTTTGTTGTTTTCTGTCATTTCTTGAGAAAAAGAAGGAGTTTTTTTGGTGTGTTTTAAATTCTAACATTTCTTTTTGTGGTCTGATTGATCTTTGAGTATAAAGACAAGCCCACTGAAATGTATAGACAGGCAGGAACTGTTGAGCAGAAGAATGAGCCCTACTGGGACTTTCACAGCTAGTTTCTACTAGGTAAGCACATGATCTAAATTTCTCATGGATGAAAGTAATGTATGTAATACACTAAGCCTTTCTTGAAGTTTAAAATTAGAGTTGATCTTGCTTAAAATGCAAAATTTGCAGTCTACATCAAAGTAAGGTGGTATTGTAGTAATTTACCAACCTTTACAAAATCAATACAGTCATTTCTAGCCTATCTAGCTCTCCCAAATTTTGCATTTTTGACATTTTTGCAAAATTATCTCCTAGCATCTCTGTAGTAATTCGCATTGATTGCAATGTACTCGATCAGAGACAAAGCAATAAACTGCAGGTCCTGATGCTGCTAAAGTCAGCAAATAAGCCAGTTATGGTTTCATTTTCTATTTTTGCTTTTATTACCCCCCCCCTTTTTAAGTTTTGCATCAGGGTATTTTTATGCTCTTGAACTTAGAAACAATCTTCACACCAGGCTTGGCTAAACCTTCTAAGCTAACTTCATTATCCCAAATGTTAATAATTGCATTTCAATAATGGCTTTCATTAAAGTACCTCCAGGCACTTAACACACATCAATTAAGGTACAGCACGCCTCTGTAAAGCAGGTCAGGATTATTATATCTGCTGAGACACAATGAGGTTACTGACTGAAGGTCATGGAGCAAATTAACAACCAAGTAAGTGGTAGAAGACCACAGTTCAAACTAAAGTCTTGTTTTGTCTCTTAAAATTATATTTGGTTTCCTAAATGCTATCTGCATCTCGTTCTCCTTTACTTACAAATGAAGTGGAAATTTAATACTTCAAATACTATGAACTTAAAATGCATAACTACAGTTAGTTTAACGAATTCAGTTCTACAAAGACTGATCAATTTATGTCTAAATTGTAAACACTGCTTAGGCTTTATACTTTCTGTTCGTGACAAATCTATTCCAAGCCACTTGGATTTTAAATATTAATGCTGATGTTTATCCTTATATATAATTTTCTCATAAGTCCCCTAAGGAAGATTAAATATCTATGAGTTAAATTACTCCCTACAGAAGCCAAATCAGTACTCATAATTATATAGTGGATAGCTGATCACTATCATACCCTGGAAGGAACTAAAATAGATAATAAAGAAATAATTGTTTCTTGATAGAGTATTTGGTAGTACCTACTTGGGAAAGAATCTCCCTTTGACAGATATTTAACTTGGGACACTAGATCAGTTTTCAGAGAAACTCAACTGCAAAAGGTTTGGTAAGAGAAACTAAAATGATAGAAAGGTTGATGAGACACATACATACTCAGGCAATAGTGTTAGGACTTGTGAGTCTAGGAAGATGAAAGCTGTGGAAATATGTTAAAATATGGTCAAGGAGCATGTGGCAAAACGTGTTCTGGGCCTTGAAACAGGACCAAACCATTTCTTGGGTTTTCTAAAGGGCATCTTAGAGCCATAGAAAATATCCATTTAAACATCAGGCAATAGCCATATGGTGAATGTGTAAATCTCCAAAAAATGGCACTAGCAGAAGTTATAAAAGCTTCAAAATTGTGTAGATATATTCCATAATGATAGTTAAAATTTATATATAAGTTGCTGGATTAAAGATGTTTCAGAAAGACTACCCCATTGTAGAAGTTACTGTTCACGTTAAACAGATGTTATCTGGGTTATTTGTGGAGCTTTTGTCCCTGAAACTAGATAATGAATATCGATTCCAAATGTATGATTATCCATAGACCACTTAAGTCTTTTGAATAAATCACTTGGTCCCGGACGATGCTGAGGCAAAGATGCACCATTTTCCCTGACAACTGATGGCCTGTTTCATTATCCAACCTTTCAACTTCCATATAGCATTTCTGTTATAGCAAGGACATAATATATGTTTAATGGTTAAATATCAGAGCTATACTTGTGGATAAACAGACTTCTAAATCTTTGTATGTTCATTCACTGTAAATCACTGGTTAATTCAATAATTTATCATTCTCTCTTGGAGGTTTCCTTATGCTGGTTTTTTTTTTTTTTTTTTGCTTTAGCTTTTTCACTAATTTCTCTGAAAAAAAAAATCAGTGAAGAAAGAGGGAAAATACCTTTTAGCAGGAAAACTTAAAGGGGTAGAAAATCTTAATGCAGAATATGAGACTTAAACATATCATGTAGATGACTACATTAATGATGAAGTGATTTGATTTCTAAAAGTCCATTTTGCCCAAGCTGGTTTCCTTCGTATTTATTTAATTTCAGAGAATCTGGTCAAGGTGGATATGACAGACTCTGGACTCTACATAGTTCTCGCCTAATCAGCACAAGACATCTTGTGAATTGCCTGTTCGTTATTTTCCTATTACAGACAAATGTGGTAATGTGGGTAGGTGATCAGTTCAGTTCAGTCTCTCAGTCGTGTCCGACTCTTTGCAACCACATGAATTGCAGCACTCCAGGCCTCCCTGTCCATCACCAACTCCCAGAGTTCACTCAGACTCAAGTCCATCGAGTCAGTGATGCCATCCAGCCATCTCATCCTCTGTCATCCCCTTCTCCTCCTGCCCCCAATCCCTCCCAGCATCAAAGTCTTTTCCAATGAGTCAACTCTTCACATGAGGTGGCCAAAGTACTGGAGTTTCAGCTTTAGCATTATTCCTGCCAAAGAAATCCCAGGGCTGATCTCCTTCAGAATGGACTGGTTGGATCTTCTTGCAGTCCAAGGGACTCTCAAGAGTCTTCTCCAACACCACAGTTCAAAAGCTTCAATTCTTCGGTGCTTAGCTTTCTTCACAGTCCCACTCTCACATCCATACATGCTGCTGCTAAGCTGCTGAGTAACTTCAGTCGTGTTCGACTCTGTGCGATCCCATAGACAGCAGCCCAACAGGCTCCCGCATTCCTGGGATTCTCCAGGCAAGAATACTGGAGTTGGCTGCCACTTCCTTTTCCAATGCATGAAAGTGAAAAGTGAAAGTTAAGTTGCTCAGTCATGTCTGATTCTTAGCGACCCCATGGACTGCAGCCTACCAGGCTCCTTCATCCATGGAATTTTCCAGGCAAGAGTACTGGAGTGGGGTGCCATTGCCTTCTCTGCACATCCATACATGACTACTGTAAAAACCATAGCCTTGACTAGATGAACCTTTGTTGGCAAAGTAATGTTTCTGTTTTTCAACATGCTGTCTAGGGTAGGTGATAACTACTAAATTTGTACTCTTTTGAACTCTCTTGAATTTCATATGGAAAGGTTGACTCACATTTTCTGGGCCAGTAAGTATAAAAAAAAATGGGGTAACTCTAAAACTAAATTCTAAAATAAAAATCAACATTACAATGTGAGCTTTTAAAATTTAAAACAGAGCTGACTAAAAATTCAGTGATAGATATTGTAACATTAAAAAAAAAATGTTTGTTGTGAAGTCACATAGAAATCAAGAAAACCTACTAACCATTCCAGGAAGAAGGGGGGTACTCAATAGTATACTCATAGCAAGTGCAGTTTTCCATCTTCTATTGCATGCTAGTTGAGAAAACCAGTGTGGGTTGAATAAAGGACATGGAGGGAGGGGCATTGGTAGACATGAGCACTGCTGATTCTTGATGATTAATTTTGAACTTTATTACTCTTGCAGTGTTCTGGCAGTTATTTTTTATAAACACCAAAGAGTGCATGTTAACATTAAGGAATATTAATTGGATTCCTTATTTTTTTTTATAAAACCTAAGAAAATCTTACATTCTGGCCATTACATGAAGATAAAATGACATAAAGGAAAGGCTATAGAAACTGTAGAACTGAAAATATTAACTCAGATGTGCTTCTCTGACTCTATTTGAGCATCCTTTAAGTAGAAAAGAAGGAAATGGTATACTCAAAAAAAATAGAAAGAGATATATAGAGAGAAATTGGTCATTTCACTGACTGGAATTGAGAAAATACAACCAAAATTACAATCTTCATTTTATTGCAGATAACTACAGCACATGGAGGTGAATTTCTAAATAAAATAAAAGCGTAAACTATAACAACGTAGACAAAATAACTATTTGAGCTGCTGGGCAAAGTTGCAACAAATGAAGCAATGATTTCTCAGACCAGGAAAACTCTTATTCTACTACCTCTCTTAGGAAATGCTGCTGAGATTTCTGCTAGCTACCAAACTAGAAAGACATCTGAGATTTGATTGAATAATTTTATAACACACACACACATACACATACAGACACAATTCTTTAGGGAAGTCAGTGTGACCAGGATGGTGTCATGCTTAGAATTGATGTACTGAAGTGCAAAGTGAAAATCTCTTGTTGAACACAGTTTCCTTGACACAGGAATTACAAAAGGGCTGAATCTCTGTAAAGTAGAGCAAAAATTGGCTCCTACTTCTAAGGTTCATGTGTACAGATGATGCTAATGACAGCATAGGGATAAAGCTTGACAAACTGACAGGAAATATGACTCCAAAATGTTTCGCACTGGAAAGTAGAAAAATCCAATAGTGAAAATCACCATACAGAAATGGTCAAGTCACAATCCTTGCTTCCAAAGTACTTATATTTTAGAGAAAGGGAGCAATATAAACACAAATATTTTCTCTGAATACAAGGAAATATTACTCATTTAAGATGAATTATGCCAAGTGCTGTGCAAGTAAATGAAAGGAAGTTATTAACTGTGATGATCTTTAATAATGGTTTCATTGAAGAGATGGTATTGAAGCAATTGAGATGGGCACTAGAAATATGGTTTGGAAGTAACAAGCACATAAGATGTATCTGGGGTATGAAGATTAAAATGAAATATGAAAAGAAGAGGAAAAATTCAACCACTGTACAACATCTAATAATTAAGGGTGAATAAAGGCAGAGAACTTAGAAAAGCAGAAAGAGAAGATATGATCAAATAGAATGTGAGCTAGAAGAGAAACCTATCTTATAAAGGTATGGGGAGGGAGGTGGGAGAGGGGTTCATGTTTGGGAATGCATGTAAGAATTAAAGATTTTAAAATTTAAAAAATAAAAAACTAAAAAAAAAATAATAAATAAATAAATAAATAAATAAAAAATAAAAAAAAATAAAAGAAGGTGTGGGGAAAGGAGAATACTAAGAAAAGTGTGTGGTAATCAAATTCTGGTGAGAGATAATCAAAATGCAGTAAGTAAAGTTGGCTGATGGGTTTGGTAATGAGCTGATGCTTATTCCATGAGGTTAATAAATGAGCATCTAGTAAAGAGATATATAAATGTGTGTGTATAGAGAGACAATGAAAGATAATTTGAAAGTGATGGTTTCTCGAAAAAGTGTTCTAATCATTGTTTTTCTTTTTTTTATTTTTATTTTTTAAATTTTAATATCTTTAATTCTTTTAAGTTTTTTTTTTTAGATTTTTTTTTTAGTTTTTATTTTTAAATTTTAAAATCTTTAATTCTTACTTGCATTCCCAAACATGAACCCCCCTCCCACCTCCCTCCCCATAACATCTTTCTGGGTCATCCCCATGCACCAGCCCCAAGCATGCTGCATCCTGCGTCAGACAGACTGGCGATTCAATTCACATGATAGTATACATGTTAGAATGTCATTCTCCCAAATCATCCCACCCTCTCCCTCTCCCTCTGAGTCCAAAAGTCCGTTATACACATCTGTGTCTCTTTCCCTGTCTTGCATACAGGGTCGTCATTGCCATCTTCCTAAATTCCATATATATGTGTTAGTATACTGTATTGGTGTTTTTCTTTCTGGCTTACTTCACTCTGTATAATTGGCTCCAGTTTCATCCATCTCATCAGAACTGATTCAAATGAATTCTTTTTAACGGCTGAGTAATACTCCATTGTGTATATGTACCACAGCTTTCTTATCCATTCATCTGCTGATGGACATCTAGGTTGTTTCCATGTCCTGGCTATTATGGATGGCTAACAAACACATGAAAAGATGCTCAACATCACTCATTATTAGAGAAATGCAAATCAAAACCACAATGAGGTACCACTTCACACCAGTCAGAATGGCTGCGATCCAAAAATCTGCAAGCAATAAATGCTGGAGAGGGTGTGGAGAAAAGAGAACCCTCCTACACTGTTGGTGGGAATGCAAACTAGTACAGCCACTATGGAGAACAGTGTGGAGATTCCTTAAAAAATTGCAAATAGAACTACCTTATGACCCAGCAATCCCACTGCTGGGCATACACACCGAGGAAACCAGAATTGAAAGAGACACATGTACCCCAATGTTCATCACAGCATTGTTTATAATATCTTTAATTCTTACATGCGTTCCCAAACATGAACCCCCCTCCCACCTCCCTCCCCATAACATCTCTCTGGGTCATCCCCATGCACCAGCCCCAAGCATGCTGTTTTTGTTTTTAATCATTGTTTTTCAATAGCCACATTTGAAAATTATTAGGCTGAACAATAAAGCCTAAAGGCAGGGGAAGACATATATACATTCAGAGATTCAAGGAGATGAGATACGAGGGTATATGGATCAACAGAAAAAGAAAAGACAATTCTTATGAAGTGGAATGGAGGGAATAAAAATTGAAAGAATACATGGAGGCACTTGAAAAAGAGTTGAGAGAGCTCATACTGGATGGTTTCTTTCTTCTCAAGGAATGTGAAAACAACGAGAGCAAATTCAGCTGCAGTTTGAAAAGAGTGAGAAAGGTTCAAAACATTGACAGGGAGGGTTGAGATAATTAGAGGTAAGTAAAATAAGTGAAAAGCATTGTTAGGACTTGTCTGGGGAAAGTTGATGTGGATTTGATTTCTAACCAACTTTGTGTTCACTCACCTGGGATCAAGAGCAAGGTACATGACATCTCATTTGACAAAAAGTAGGAAATCAGCCAATGAAGGGAGGTGTGTGAAAGCAGGAATGATTTCAAAGAGTAAGAAAATAGAATATGAGAAAATGGTAGACTGCGTAGAGTGTGAGTGAAGGACCAAAGGACATTTTGATTTAGAGGGAGAGAAAATCCTTAGTCTGAATTGTAGATGAGGAAAAGTTATCATTGTTGTCCCAAGAGAATGAGGGTACATTCAAATAGAAGTATACATCTTCAGAGGAGAGTTAAGGAATTATAGTACCAAACAGTCACATGGATTATGCAATGTGAAAATTATGTAACCTTGAATAGGAATCTGTGTAAAAGGAAACATTATTAGAAACAAATTTGAGTGAAAGACTTAGAGTGGGTAATACCAATAGGGAGGATGAGAAGTTGAAGGTATACTTGAACTATAGTGTGTTTCAAAGCAGGAGTTGTAGTGCAAGAAGGTGATGGAATAGAAGGTAAGCAGCTGATATAAGTGAGAAGACTGAATTGCTTTTTTGGCTCCGAGAGGAGATTTAGCAGATTCCCTTCAAAGAAAAAATCTAATGTATTGAGGATATTATTCCATATTAATATTATTAGATTCATTAGTTATTAGTCATATTGGAATATGCAATCTACTTCAATAATGTGTGTGTGTGTATATGGTGTCAGGGGTTCAGTTTCATTTTCATTCACATTAGTTTCCAGTTGAATCAGCTCCATTTATCAAAAAGTGTTCTGTTTTCATACTTATCTTCCATGCCAACTTTGTAATAAAATAAAAATCCATGTATTTATGGGTTAGTTTCTGAACTCCCAACTCTGTTACACTTATATTTCTCTACTTGAAACAATACCATGCTGCCTTAATTCAGTTCAGTTCAGTCACTCAGTCGTGTCTGACTCTTTGCGATCCCATGAATCGCAGCATGCCAGGCCTCCCTGTCCATCACCATCTCCCAGAGTTCACTCAGACTCACGTCCATCGAGTCCGTGATGCCATCCAGCCATCTCATCCTCGGTCGTCCCCTTCTCCTCCTGCCCCCAATCCCTCCCAGCATCAGACTCTTTCCAATGAGTCAACTCTTCACATGAGGAGGCCAAAGTACTGGAGTTTCAGCTTTAGCATCATTCCTTTCAAAGAAATCCCAGGGTAGATCTCCTTCAGAATGGACTGGTTGGATCTCCTTGCAGTCCAAGGGACTCTCAAGAGTCTTCTCCAACACCACAGTTCAAAAGCATTAATTCTTCGGCACTCAGCCTTCTTCAAAGTCCAACTCTCACATCCATACATGACCACAGGAAAAACTACAGCCTTGAATAGACGGACCTTAGTCAGCAAAGTAATGTCTCTGCTTTTGCATATACTATCTAGGTTGGTCATAACTTTTCTTCCAAGGAGTAAGTGTCATTTAATTTCATGGCTACAGTCACTATCTGCAGTGAGTTTGGAGCCCCCAAAAATAAAGTCTGACACTGTTTCCACTGTTTCCCCATCTATTTCCCATGAAGTGATGGGACCAGATGCCATGATCTTCGTTTTCTGAATGAATGTTGAGCTTTAAGCCAACTTTTTCGCTCTCCTCTTTTACTTTCATCAAGAGGTTTTTTAGTTCCTCTTCACTTTCTGCCATAAGGGTGGTGTCATCTGCATATCTGAGGTTATTGATATTTCTCCCGGCAATCTTGATTCTAGCTTGTGTTTCTTCCAGTCCAGCGTTTTTCATGATGTACTCTGCATATAAGTTAAATAAGCAGGGTGACAATATACAGCCTTGACATACTCCTTTTCCTATTTGGAACCAGTCTGTTGTTCCTTGTCCACTTCTAACTGTTGCTTCCTGACCTGCATACAGACTTCTCAAGAGGCAGGTTAGATGGTCTGGTATTCCCATCTCTTTCAGAACTTTCCAGTTTATTGTGATCCACACAGTCAAAGCCTTTGGCATAGTCCATAAAGCAGAAATAGATATTTTTCTGGAACTCTCTTGCTTTTTCCATGATCCAGCGGATGTTGCCAATTTGATCTCTAGTTCCTCTGCCTTTTCTAAAACCAGCTTAAACATCAGGGAGTTCACAGTTCATGTATTGCTGAAGCCTGGCTTGGAGAATTTTGAGCATTACTTTACTAGCATGTGAGATGAGTGCAATTGTGTGGTAGTTTGAGCATTCTTTGGCATTGCCTTTCTTTGGAATTGGAATGAAAACTGACCTTTTCCAGTCCTGTGGCCCCTGCTGAGTTTTCCAAATTTGCTGGCATATTGAGTGCAACACTTTCACAGCATCATCTTTCAGGATTTGAAACAGATCAACTGGAATTCCATTACCTCCACTAGCTTTGTTTGTAGTGATGCTTTCTAAGGCCCACTTGACTTCACTTTCCAAGATTTCTGTCTCTAGGTTAGTGATCACCTCATCATGATTATCTGTGTCGTGAAGATCTTTTTTGTACAGTTCTTCTGTGTATTCTTGCCACCTCTTCTTAATATCTTCTGCTTCTGTTAGGTCCAGACCATTTCTGTCCTTTATCGAGCCCATCTTTGCATGAAATGTTCCCTTGGTATCTCTAATTTTCTTGAAGAGATCTCTAGTCTTTCCTATTCTGTTCTTTTCCTCTATTTCTTTGCACTGATCACTGAGGAACGCTTTCTTATCATTGGTTTATAGTTATGTAGGCTTCCCTGGTAGCTCATCTGGTAAAGAATCTGCCTGCTATGCAGAGGACCCCAGTTCAATTCCTGGGTCAAGAAGATCTTTTGGAGAAGAGATAGGCTACCCACTCCAGTATTCTTGGGCTTTCCTGATGATTCAGCTGGTAAAGAATCTGCCTGCAATGAGGGAGTCCTGGGTTTGCTCCCTGGGTTGGGAAGATCCCCTGGAGAAGGGAAAGGCTACCCACTCCAATATTCTGACCTGGAGAATTCCATGGACTCTATAGTCCATGGGGTCACAAAGAGTCAGACACAACTGAAAAACTTTCACTTTCTTTCACTTTTTAGTAATGTATTTGCTAAAAAGTTATTTTAGAGGTGATTTATTTAACACCTACTAAATTACATCCTCCTACATTGTTCCCACCATCTGAGCAACCAGGGAAGCCTAAGAATACTGGAGTGGATAGCCTCTCCCTTCTCCAGGGGATCATCCTGACCCAGGATTTTAACCAGGGTCTCCTGCACTGCACGCAGATTCTTTACCATCTGAGCTACTCAGGGAAGTCGAAATTTAATGTAATTACTGATATATTTGTGTTTAAGTCTACCGTCTTACTTTTGGCCTATTTTTTCTTCCTTATTTGATATCTCCTTTTCTTTTTGTCATTTGCAATCCAAATGAAGTCAAACTGATTCCAGTCTTCTCCCTTTTAATTTTACAGTTATAAATTATAAATACTGATGTATGTAATCAATACTCATTAATATTTTCAAATATATGTACCCTTTTCATTGCCTTCCTAATTGCCAAGTTGCCATCCAGTAACATTTTCCCTCAGCATAAAGTAACCTTTGTACAAGTCTGCTAGTAACTAAATTATCAATTTTTGCTTTTAAAAGTCTCTATTTCAGCTTGTTGAAACCTATCTTTCTTAGTATAGGATTCTATGCATGCAATTAAGTTCTGTAAGCACACTGACACTATCTTTGCATTATATTCTACCTTCATTGCTGTTTTTCCTTGGAAATTATTTTTTTCTCCTAAAACTTTTAAGATTTTTTTTCAGTCATTGGTTTATAAAGAGTTTTATGTTCATGTTCCTAGGTATTCTTTCCCTCTATCCTTATTAGGGTTCATATGGATTGTTGTATGTGCATCTTGATGCTTTTCATAAATTTGAGAATTTTCATCTATTATATTTTAAAATATACTCAGACCAATTATCTTCCTTCCCTTTCAGTGACAATACTTACATACAAAAGCTTTTAACTCTGTCCTATCCATGTATTTTCTCTGACTTCATAATGTATATCTATTTTTTCATCTACATTTTCTAGTTTTCTAATTATACAACCAGCTATCTTTAATATTTTAGTAAAATCATGCATTAATTTCTTACTTTCACTTGTTATACTTCACTCTAAAATTTCCATTATTTTTTCAGCTTTCAATTCTTTGCCAAAATTACCATGTCTTTAACCAGATTAAGTTATTTAAAACTTTGATATCTAAATTGTCTGGAGCCCTAGTGGGTCTGCTTTTCTTCTGTGATTTTGATGTTCTTATTATTGTTCATGCTTATCTCATGTGCCTGATTATTTTGATTTAATGAATTAATTTTATGTGAAAAAATATAGAACTGTTTTTAAGACTTGGATGGTATCTTCAAGAGACGATTAACATTCAGATTTGTAATGAGGCTGGTAGTACTCACAGTCTCCTTATTTCAGTTTTAAAGACTTACATAATCTGAAGTTGGATTATTTTAACTTATTTGGAGTGGTATGGTTAGTTGGCCAGTCACCTTTCGGCTGACAAGTGACCCCAATTTATGCCTTAATCAGATTAGGTAATCAATAATTCTTGTTATATTCTGAGCATTATCTTCTTCCCCCAATGGAATCCACAAATGTTCATACAGGCAGAAGAAATGCCATATTTGCAAATAACCTCTATGAGTTTTCTTTCTCAGACCTTGACTCCATATTTTTTCACTGCCAGTTATCTCTCATAAATGTAAAACATATGTTTTAGATTCCCCATTTTCTATTTTCTCATATTTATTATTAAAATAACTGAATTTGTCATTACTATAACTGAAATTCAAATAATCTAACTTTTACAGTAGAAACAATATACATGATTGTTAAAGTGTGATTAGCCTAAGCTAGTGTTCTATATCAGGCTATCTTACAGTATTTAAGGTAAACTAGAAAAGTATATTGTTTTTTTAAAGGAATCTTATGAAGAAAGTATTCTAGAAATCTAAAAAATGGCAAGGAAGGGCTGACAGAGGTACATGGGATAAAAAACAAAAAGGACAAAAAAAAATCCCAAGTTATTAAATGGCAAAATGAAATGTTCATCAATAATCACATTTTGTAAATTATCTTTAAAAATCTATTAAAGACTCAAATTGTTAAAAAAAGGAGCAAAAAGACCTTACTTTGTAGAAGTATTATAAGAAGTATTATAAGAAGTAATTATAAGAAGACCTTGTAGAAGTATTCTGCCTACAAGGCATACCTTTTATATTACAAAGAAATACACAGAAAGAAAGAAGAATGAAAAAACTTGTATCATGAAAAAAGTAATCACAGAGGCTGGAGTTCATAGTTTAATGACAGATAAAATAGACCAAAACAAAGTTTTAGAACTAAAGAAGGATGTGTCATAATGATAAAAAGGAAAATTATCAGGAAAACATAATGAGTATATTAACTACACATATGCCTTTTAAATATTTCTTAAATTACATGAAGTAAAATTGACAATATAAAAGGGAGAAACATTCTACATTTGCAGGAGTAGGTTTTATATGCATCTCTCAGTAATTGATACAGTTAGAGAAATTCCATAAGGATGTAGAATACCAAAATGGTGCTATTGATTACTTTAACCTGACTGACAAACTTCAGAATACATGCTTTACAAGGACATATATATTTGAACAATATATAAGGATGGGGAGTGTGGTGTGCTGCTGTCCATGGGGTTGCAAAGAGTCAGGCACAACTGAGAGACTCCAACAACAACAAAATAAATTACATTGGACTTTAAAACAAGTATCCATGCATTTAAAAATATTAAATACAAAGTACTTTCTGACTACAACAGAATTAAAACAGAAGTCAATAACAATATCCAGAAATACCCCACATATCTAAGAGTATAAGCACCATGTCATACATGCTAAGTCACCTCAGTGGTGTCCAACTCTGTAACCCCATGGACTATAGCCTGTCAGGCTCCTATGTCCATGGGATTCTCCAGGCAAGAATAACTGGAGTGGGTGTCCATGCTCTCCTCCAGGGTATCTTCCTGGCCCAGGGATTGGACTCATGTCTCTTAGGTGTGAATAAGCATCACAGTTCTATTTAAATCACGAGTCAATCACAAAATTAATGTATCAAAATGAGTAGGATTCAGTTAGAGCAGTGTTTAGAAATACAACTTTAGCTTTAAATGCTGAAAGAAGACCTTAGAGAAAGAATTTCAGTTTAAGTGCTTTTGTTAGTAAAGATAAAATATGTTACCAATAGCCTATGGTTCAAATTAAGAAAGTTTAAAATAGAAGAGCAAAGTATACCCCAAAGAGTAGAAGGAAGGAAATAAAACTTAGAACAGAGATCATTGGTATAGTTCTTTATGTAAATAAATTCTTATTGTAATGATAAAAACTATATAAAAAGAACAGAAAAATGATAAACTCCTAGATGAAGTTTTCTCAATTGAAACATTTAATATATTTATTTTTCATCTCACTTTTTAAAAAAAAATTATTTTTCTCATGTTGATTGAGATATAATTCACAACTACCTTTCACAACAATTAGGCCGTTTTTTATATTTATAACATGATACATATTTTTCCAAGAAAAAAAAAAGAGGGCCCAAATCAACAAAATGAGAAATGATTGGTTGAAACAACATACTTGCAAATATGGAGAAGGATATAAAACTGGAATGTTGATCAGACATAGAGATCAGACTTCTGGTTGCTGGATTGGATGGGGGACAGAGGAGAGGATTAGGATTTGGAATTAGCAGATGTAAACTATTATATATAGAATGGATAAACAACAAGGTCCTGCTGTATAGCAGAGGGAACTATATTCAATGTCATGTGACAGACCACAATGAAAAAGGGTTTCAGTTCAGTTCAGTCACTCAGTCGTGTCTGACTCTTTGTGACCCCATGAATAGCAGCACGCCAGGACTCCCTATCCATCACCATCTCCCGGAGTTCACTCAAACTCACGACCATCGAGTCAGTGATGACATCCAGCCATCTCATCCTCGGTCGTCCCCTTCTCCTCCTGCCCACAATCCTTCCCAGCATCAGAGTCTTTTCCAATGAGTCAACTCTTCTCATGAGGTGGCCAAAGTACTGGAGTTTCAGCTTTAGCATCATTCCTTCCAAAGAAATCCCAGGGCTGATCTCCTTTAGAATGGGTTGGTTGGATCTCCTTGCAGTCCAAGTGACTCTCAAGAGTCTTCTCCAACACCACACTTAAAAAGCATCAATTCTTCAGTGCTCAGCCTTCTTCAAAGTCCAACTTTCACATCCATGCATGACCACAGGAAAAACCACAGCCTTGACTAGATGGACCTTAGTCAGCAAAGTAATGTCTCTGCTTTTCAATATGCTTTCTGGGTTGGTCACAACTTTTCTTCCAAGGAGTAAGCGTCTTTTAATTTCATGGCTGCAGTCACCATCTGCAGTGATTTTGGAGCCCCAAAAACTAAAGTCTGACACTTTCCACTGTTTCCCCATCTATTTCCCATAGCAAATTGAATCACAACATTGTAAATCAACTGTACTTCAATACAATTAAAAATGACAACAACAAATCTAATTATTGTTTTCACTTCACTCAAATACTACAGCTAGTCAAAGAATACAATGTAACCTATACTTATAAATAACCTTTCTCAAGTTTCCTCACATCACTTGTGAGTGGAAAGACTGAAGCAAGATGGGGGTTGTTTACACCTCATAAACTCAGGGTGTTTGACTCCCAAAAGGTGGTGGCTTCTGTTGTGAATCCCTTGTTACTTGTATTAGAAAATGCCTTGTGTGTGTCTGTGTGTGCATGTTCAGTCATATCAGACTCTGTGACCCATGGACTGTAGCCCACCAGGCTACTCTGTCCATGGGGATTCTCCAGGCCAAAGTACTGCAGTGGATTGCCATTCCCTTCTCCAGGGTAACCTCCTGACCCAGGGATCCAACGCATGTCTCCTGTGTGGGCAGACAGATTCTTTACCACTGAGCCTCCAGTGGAAACCCCAGAAGATACCTTAACATATGCTTCAAATAACCCGGGTATGTTTGGAAGCATACACGTGTGTGGATGAAACAAAACTGGTCTTTAGTTAAGTGATTTTTGGTAAATGATGAGTATGGGTGCTTTCTTTATGTCCTCTCTACGTTTGGATATGTTTGAAATTTTTATAATACACAGAAAGATAAAAAAGAATGCTCTTAAGGTTTGACTTAAAAGAGTTAGTAACAAAGTACATTCCACATATTAAGGCTGTGATTAAACAATTTAGACCCTCAAAATTATGGACATATTAATTCTGGAAGACAGGTTGAAAGATAATAGTGCAACTAGGAAATATATACCTGAATTGCCATTTATTTAACCCTATGTTCCAGTACTAGAGAAGAAGTCAAAAGTACAAGTAACCAAGGACTGTATGAAATATCTAACATTCTACTGGAAGTAACAGAAAAAATATTAAAGAAAGAAATCACAGTGTCAGAATTCACCCATGAAGAAAAATAAGGCAAGTTTAAAAAACAGGATAGCAGCCTAGTAGTTTAGGGGAAATCAAATCAGATGCCATTTTAGACAAGTCCCCTCTCAGATGGGGAAGTCAACAAGATAATCTATTGAGGGTTAGTCGACCAAAGCTAGTAAAGGTCTATTTAATATTGAACTCTCTCCCTTTTCCCTTGGGCTGCAATTCAAGTAGAAATGCAAGAAAAGAGCAGTATACAAAATAAAGAGTAAACATGAGAAAACAAAAATTACAGAAAAAGAAACATCTGAAAGCATGTGTTGTAATTGAAATTGAACTACTTCACTGATGTGGTTATCCCATACAACATATGTTGCAAAAGGGCTTCCAAGATTTTTATTATACACTAACTTATCCCACTGTGCTTTCTTCTGCAGTAACACCCAATCACAGCACAGCAGGATACACACATTGGCTACAATATTCTCTCGCCCTGTCTTTGGGTTAAAAATAGGAACCTAAAGAGTTGTATATCCCTAGATTTCACAGATTACTAACAAATGTGTCTACTGATAGTACTATGCTCTCCTCTTTGTTTAGCCTTCTCATGAAGAGCTCAAAAACTTTGCACTTTCTGGCAATGAGAAGCAGTGAAAATATAAATAGTGTATCAAGAGTAAACACTTCTAAATATTAAAGATGTGTAAATTTCTTATTTGGTCCAATATGTGTAGGAAAACTTATTTATCTTGTAGAATCATTTAGAAAAGTCAATATTTACATGTATACATCAAATAATATTAAAAAGTACATGCAGTGTGTTGTGTTATGCCACACAGAGAGAAAACTAAATAGAAACACTTGATATATGAGTTAATTTCTATCACATCAGCATTGCCTTGCCATCATATCATATTTACTGCATAGTACCCAGCTCAGAGCAAAGAATCACCATACTTTCTTACCAAAAGAGTGTAATTCAAATCAAATAGTACTTACAGAGGAAGAAACCAGTTGTTGGATGGATGTGGGCAGATGAAATTTTCAACTTACACCTCTCTGAAACTATGGAGAAATAAATTTTGTACCCAAAGTGGGGGGGGTGACCACTTTTTCTGTTCTGTTAGATTTATATACCGAAGGCCATGATACTTCTCCTAGAACGCCCCTCCAGGAATAGACTTTCTCTTGACTAGCATTCAGTTGTCAGCTCTCTGTGAAGACTGCCTCAGCTGGAAGATATTGCCCCACCCAAGATTCCCTTACTTTTGGCAGCCTACATCAAATTACTGATCACTGTGAAGATATAAAGGCTCAGCCTCTTTGCTTCTCTCTGGAATAATCTGGAAGAGCAGTAGCAGCTCTAGAGTTCTCAATGAGGGCCAGCTGAGACCTTATTTGGTCACAGCTCAACTTATCCCTTCCATTCAATGCTCCTTTCCCCACTCTTGATTCTACAGGTGTTGATTTTAAGAGCACTGATTAACATCTTATCTTGTAAATCCTGCCTCAGAATCTGCTACCTGGACATCACAATCTGTGATATGTTATGAGAAGGATATTCAGTTCAGTTCAGTTCAGTTCAGTTCAGTCGCTCAGTCGTGTCCGACTCTTTGCGACCCCATGAATTGCAGCACGCCAGGCCTCCCTGTCCATCACCAACTCCCAGAGTTCACTCAGACTCACGTCCATCGAGTCAGTGATGCCATCCAGGCATCTCATCCTCTGTCGTCCCCTTCTCCTCCTGCCCCCAATCCCTCCCAGCATCAGACTCTTTTCCAATGAGTCAGCTCTTCACATGAGGTGGCCAAAGTACTGGAGTTTCAGCTTTAGCATCATTCCTTCCAAAGAAATCCCAGGGTTGATCTCCTTCAGAATGGACTGGTTGGATCTCCTTGCAGTCCAAGGGACTCTCAAGAGTCTTCCCTAACACCACAATTCAAAAGCATCAATTCTTTGGTGCTCAGCCTTCTTCAAAGTCCAACTTTCACATCCATACATGACCACAGGAAAAACCATAGCCTTGACTAGATGGACCTTAGTCAACAGAGTAATGTCTCTGCTTTTGAATATGCTATCTAGGTTGGTCATAACTTTTCTTCCAAGGAGTAAGTGTCTTTTAATTTCATGGCTGCAGTCACCATCTGCAGTGATTTTGGAGCCCTCCAAAATAAATTCTAACACTGTTTCCACTGTTTCCCCATCTATTTCCCATGAAGTGATGGGACCGGGTGCCATGATCTTCGTTTTCTGAATGTTGGGCTTTAAGCCAACTTTTTCACTCTCCTCTTTCACTTTCATCAAGAGGCTTTTAGTTCCTCTTCACTTTCTGCCATAAGGGTGGTGTCATCTGCACATCTGAGGTTATTGATATTTCTCCTGGCATTCTTGATTCCAGCTTGTGTTTCTTCCAGTCCAGCGTTTCTCATGATGTACTCTGCATATTCCTGATACTTAATGCTAGATTGTTCAAATGTTTTATATTATGTATTAGTCTCAAAGCTTTGTATCATTTCAGTTCAGTTCAGTTGCTCAGTCATGTCTGACTTTTTGCGATCCCATAAATCGCAGCACGCTAGGCCTCCCTGTCCATCACCAACTCCCGGAGTTCACTCAAACTCACATCCATTGAGTTGGTGATGCCATCCCGCCATCTCACTCTCTGTCGTACCTTTTTCCTCCTGCCCCCAATCCCTCCCAACATCAGAGTCTTTTCTGATGAGTCAACTCTTCGCATGAGGTGTCCAAAGTACTGTAGTTTCAGCTTTAGCATCATTCCTTCCAAAGAACACCCAGGGCTTTCTCCTTTAGAATGGACTGGTTGGATCTCCTTGCAGTCGAAGGGATTCTCAAGAGTCTTCTCTAATGCCACAGTTCAAAAGCATCAATTCTTCGGTGCTCAGCTTGTTATGCCCAGTGTCCAATCCCCAAAACTGAGAGAATAAGATGTCCACAGCAATGCAAAAGCATAGAGGGGTTTATTGCTAGCTCGAGCTAGGGCTCAAGTCTCATCCAGCACAGTGGAGTCTTGACGAGAGCCCTGAGCTCTGAATCACAGCTGCTCATATACAGGCGGTCTTTTGTCTCAGCAATAGTGTAGTTGGCGTGTGGTGATTGACTTAACCTTGGCATCATTGGGGACCTTGGTGTCATCGGGGACCTTGGTGGGGCTTCCTAGAATTATAACTCATGCTTACAAGAACCTGAGGCCTAGGCCTAGTGTGGCCCATCGAGCCTGTCATGGCTCAGGTCAGGTCCCCAAATTCCCCCCTGTCTTTTGATCATATAGAGGAATCTTCCTTTATCTGAGGGTCCAGGGTGATTCGTCTGGGTCCTGTCGATGGGTGAGCTTCATCTTTAAAGGGTTGGAGGGATGTGGTGTCACCTTCCATTCTCTCTGGGCCTTTTCCTGTTCTTCCGGAGTGGCATAGCACACGTGGTTACAGTGCACCCAAGGTCCAATGCCATTGACCTTCAGAGCAGTAGGGGTAGTAAGAAGAACAACATAAGGGCCCTTCCATCTAGGCTCTAATGTCTTGATTTGATGCCGTTTGAGAGGGTATTACATGCTCGGAAGAGAGCGAAGGGAAGGAGAGTCACCCAGTCCCCACCAGTCTCTATTGCCAGTTTTGCCAAAGATTTTTTTAGAGTTCGAATCATTCTTTCGACCTTTCCTGAGCTCTGGGGATTGTATTCGCAATGTAGTTTCCATTTGGTCCCCAGAGCTAAGGCCAGTCCCTGAACAATTTGACTCACAAAAGCTGGTCCATTATCAGAGCCAATGGTTACTGGCAGCCCAAACCTAGGCACTATCTCTTCTAGGAGTTTTTTAGCTACCATTGTTGCTGTTTCCCTCTTAGTGGATATGCTTCCACCCACCCAGGGAAAGTATCAACCAGAACTAACAGATAACAGTACCCATACCTGCCTGGCCTTACCTCTGTAAAATCTATGTCCCAGTGTTGTCCCAGCCTTTCTCCCTGGTACCTTATACCCGTGTGCTGTCCTTTTCCTGGTCTCATTATCTGGCACGCCTTACAGGCACGGACTATGTCTTGTATAGTTGCCTTTTGTCGGGGAAACTGCAGACGCGCTGTCTGTAAGAGTGCTAGAGTCTTTTTCTCTCCCAGATGGGTGGTCTGATGTAGGTGTGTGCAAAGGTGTCAACCCAAGTTAGCCAGACGCAACAAGCTGTCATTTTGGTCTTGATACCATCCGTCCTTGCCCTCTGGACAGTTGGCATTCTCTTGAATCCAGCTTAGATCAGAAGAGGAATACTCCGGGGTTGGGGGCAGGGTTCCCATTTCTGGGGGTGGCAATCCCACAGTCAATATAGGGGTTTTACAGTCTCCGAGGGCTGCTTGAGAATCCCTTCAATGGCATGGGGAGTGTAGACCAGGAGCTGTTGTCCATGTGTTAACTTTTCGGCATCATGGACCAGGAGAGCAGTGGCTGCGATGATTCGGAGGCAGAGTGGCTACCCTGCGGCCACTGGGTCCAGTCTTTTAGAGAGGTAGGCTACAGGTCGCTTCCAAGGCCCCCATTGCTGCGTCAAGACTCCCTTTCTTACTCCCTGTTTTTCATCCACAAACAGTTGGAAGGGCTTAGACGGTTTAGGGAGAGCAAGGGCCGGGGCTTTCAGCAGAGCCTGCTGAAGTTCTTGAAATGCCTGTCTCATTGGCTCAGTCCAAGTCCAGTTTTTACTCTCTCTGCTCCCTTCATACAATGGCCAGGCCTTTTCAGCAAACCCCAAGATCCATAGCCTGCAATACCCAACAGTCTCAAGAAATTCTCTCACTTGACGAGGAGTAAGGATGGAGTATTGGGCCCCCATGTCCACCATGAAGCTGACCGGTTTCCCCTCCACATGTATAGTTACCCAGGACTCGGGGAGGGGGACTGAGCCCTGACCCCCCTAATCGTTATCATCTCCTGCATATAAGACGTGGGCCCCCGGGGAAGGTACTTTTTTTTTTTCCTAGTGGGCTTTTCTCCTGGTTTTCTTTTAGGGCACTCTCTTCTCCAGTGTCCTCACTCCTGACAATATGCACATTGGTCCTTTCTTAGTCTCTTTCTTTCGTCTCTCGGCCTGACTTTACTAGTTCCCTGAGAATTAGTTCCATGTCTCACCCCTGCAAAGAATATCTGGGCTAATTCTTTTAGATTCTTATGGTTTTCCTTGGTCCTGAACTCTCTCTCTTTCCCTCTAACACATTCTTTTCTTTCTTCTGGAGTTTCCCTATGGTTAAAAACCCTGTCTGCTGTCCTCACCAGGTCTTGTATGGATTGTTCCCCTAACCTCTCTATTTTCTGCAGTTTCCTCCTGATATCTGGGGCTGCCTGATTTACAAATGCTAGCATAACTTCCACTTGTGACTCATCAGCCTGTGGGTCCATGGGGGTATACTGCCTAAAAGCTTTCACTAATCTCTCAAGGAAGGCTGCCGGGCTCTCATTTGGCTCTTGTCTGACTAGATTTACCTTAGCCAAATTCGTTGGTTTTCTGCCGGCTGCTCGGAGACCAGCCAAGAGTTTGGTGGTACATTCGGAGATGCTCCCTACCTTTAGCGCATTCGAAGCCCCATCGGGGCCACGTCAGGGGGAATCCCTCATCAATCAGATTAGGTTGCGTTGTAGGTCTCCCATCTACCCCTGGAACATTCTTCCGTGCTTCCGACAATATCCGTTCACGTTCCTCTGTGGTGAAAAGCACTTGTAATCGCTGCTGACAATCATCCCAAGTGGGTTATGGGTGAAAAGAATGGATTCTGAAAGGTCAATGAGGCCCTGAGGCTTTTCCGAGAATGAAGGGGTTTGTGTTTTCCAATTATATAAATCACCAGTGGAAAAGGGCCAGTATTGGTACATTGGTTCCCCGTCCGGGTGGGGTGGCCCCGCCCGAACAGGAAGTGCCCGGACCGTGGAGGTGGGGGCTTCCGGGCTGTCCTCGTCCGCCACATTGAGGGCTCCCCTAGTTCTTCTTTGAGTTCCCTGGGCGGGGCCCCCTTCCTGGGTTGGGGCCAAAGGTTCGGTATCCCTTCGTGTTCCTCCGGATGAAACTGAGGTACCTGAGGGGGCAAAGGCGGATGCGCACAACAGGTTGGGGACAGATCGGTTTTTAGGTCAGTTAGGTTAGGATATGGTGAGGATTCCTGGAATACTGGCTTCACCCAGCCGTTGCACTCTTTGTGTTCTTCCTCTTTGGATATTTCCACAACAAGTACCTGTGGGATAGACGAAGTGGGGGAAGGGGAAGTAAAGGGCTGGGGAGTAAAAGGTGTCAGCCAGGCGGGTGGATTTTCTACCAAATCCTGCCAGACCAAAATATAGGGAGTTTTGGTCTGGGTGTCCAGACGGGCCAGGAGCAAGCACTTTCTCTCTAACTGCTTGAATAATTGGCAGGCTGAAGGTTCCCTCTTGCGGCCAGCCAACATTAAAGGCAGGCCACTCAGTGGAACAAAAAATCATTAGTTTGTTCTTCACTAACACCGATAGATTTCGTGCTCTGGACTTAAAATCAGAAAAGCAGTCAGTCATAAGGGACAAAGGAATAGAAGTTGCTTGCCCCATGATTACAGAGAAGAACACAGGAGACAAAATGAAAACACAAAGAGCAAAAACAATGCCGGCACTCACACAGACACGACAAACAGATAACAAATACACATCGGCCGAGAACACAGCACTAGGTCTTCTTGGGCCCCCCTGAAACTGCCTTTCCCTTGAGGTTATCTTACCAACAAGGTGTCCACAGAGCCAGCTGCCTTCCCAGCATGATGCCGGGCCTCAGCCTTATGCCGGCTAAGTCGACCTCTTTGGGGTTAAGGAACCCCTTCTGCTGGGAGGGTGTTATTCCCCTCAGTTAAAAGGAATACTGGACAAGCCATCAAATGTTATGCCCAGTGTCCGAGTCCCCAAAACTGAGAGAATAAGACGTCCACAGCAATGCAAATGCATAAAGGGGTTTGTTGCTAGCTCAAGCTAGGGTTCAAGTCTCATCCAGCGCAGAGGAGTCTTGACGAGAGCCCTGAGCTCTGAATCACAGATGCTTATATACAGGCGGTCTTTTGTCTCAGCAATAGTGTAGTTGGCATGTGGTGATTGACTCAACCTTGGGTCATCATGGTGATTGACTTAATCTTGGCATCATCGGGGACCTTGGTGTCATCGGGGACCTTGGTGGGGCTTCCTAGAATTATGACTCATGCTTACAAGAACCTGAGGCCTAGGCCTAATGTGGCCCGTCGAGCCTGTCATGGCTCAGGTCAGGTCCCAACAAGCTTTCTTCACAGTCCAACTCTCACATGACCACAGGAAAAACCATAGCCTTGACTAGACGGAACTTTGTTGGCAAAGTAATGTCTTTGCTTTTCAATATGCTATCTGGGTTGCTCATAACTTTTCTTCCAAGGAGTAAGCGTCTTTTCATTTCATAGCTGCAGTCACCATCTGCAGTGATTTGGAGCCCCCCAAAATAAAGTCTCTCCATGTTTCCACTGTTTCCCCATCTATTTGCCATGAAGTGATGAGACCACTTCATGATGCCATGATCTTCGTTTTCTGAATGTTGAGCTTTAAGCCAACTTTTTCACTGTCCTCTTTCACTTTCATCAAGAGGCTTTTTAGTTTCTCTTCACTTTCTGCCATAAGGGTGGTGTCATCTGCATATCTGAGGTTATTGATATTTCTCCTGGCAATCTTGATTCCAGCTTGTGCTTCTTCCAGTCCAGCGTTTCTCATGATGTGCTCTGCATATAATTTAAACAAGCAGGATGACAATATACAGCCTTGACATACTCCTTTTCCTATTTGGAACCAGTCTGTTGTTCCATGTCCACTTCTAACTGTTGCTTCCTGACCTGCATATAGGTTTCTCAAGAGGCAGGTCAGGTGGTCTGTATTCCCATCTCTTTCAGAATTTTCCACAGTTTATTGTGATCCACACAGTCAAAGCCTTTGGCATAGTTCATAAAGCAGAAATAGATGTTTTTCTGGAACTCTCTTGCTTTTTCCATGATCCAGTGGATGTTGGCACTTTGATCTCTGGTTCCTCTGCCTTTTCTAAAGACAGCTTGAACATCTGGAAGTTCATGGTTCACATATTGCTGAAGCCTGGCTTGGAGAATTTTGAGCATTACTTTACTAGCATGTGAGATGAATGCAATTATGTGGTAGTTTGAGCATTCTTTGGCATGGACTTTCTTTGGGATTGGAATGAAAACTGACCTTTTGCAGTCCTGTGGCCACTGCTGAGTTTCCCAAATTTGCTGGCATATTGAGTGTAGCACTTTCACAGCACCATCTTCCAGGATTTGAAATAGCTGAACTGGAATTCCATCACCTACAGGAGCTTTGTTTGTAGTGATGCTTTCTAAAGCCCACTGACTTCACATTCCATCTTTGTGTAGACAACCACAACATTCCACTAACCAGGCAATTTCTCAAGTATTGTGATTAATCATAAACACACATTAATCCAAGCCTTGTTATTAAATTAAGAATTAGCATTGGGGAATCTATAAATATATATAGACCTTATACTTATTGCTGGAATATCATTCCTAAAGCTAGATAGGGCAATGATATAAATCAGAGTTATGGAAGATTTGGAAATTTTTACTCAGTATAACAAACCCCTATTCATATTTCTATGGTCTGAATGTTTGTTTTCTTCTAAAATTTATATGTTGAAATCTCAATGCCCATTTTGATGGTATCAGAGATGAGGTCTTTGGGAGGTGATTAGGTCATGACAGTATAGCAGGCATGAATGAGTTCAGTACTCTAATAAAAGAGCTTCCTGGACCCTTAACACCATGTGAAGACACAGCCAGAATTTTGTCTGCAACCAGGAAAAGGGTCCTCACCCAACCAGGCCATCACCATGATCTTGGATTTCTAGTCTTTAGAACTGTGAAAAATAAATTCTGTTATTATGTTTCCCAGTTTCTGGTAGTTTGTTATAGCATCCTAAACAGACTAAGATAATATTATATAAGAAATTATTCTTATGGAGGTGCATTTAAAATGTGTCATGGTGACCATGATTCTCCAATGTTCTTATTTTCATTGACTTGTGAAATATAGAAAGTTTCTATTACAAATAGTTCTAAATAAATTGTAGCATATTTTTCTACAAATAATATATATTGAACACCTAAGCTGGTGGTTGAAATATTCATTCTGAAAAAAAAATCATTACGTGATTGTATCTGATTAAATTTTTATTGCACAATTACAGACTTGTGAAACTATGACATTTTCTTCCTCTGAGTTTCAATTGTTAGAGAAAATATTTTGAAATGCCCTATTTCACAATGTAGTGTATTTCAGCATGTATGTTCTGTTAATTAGCCAATCACCTGTGTTTTGAAGGGTGTTTTAACTCTTCACGTGGTAATGCTACAAAAACTTAAAGAAAGTGTATTTTTTTTACAATAAATTTCCCAGTATAACCAGCTTTTTCACTACATTGCCTGAAATTAAAAACCTATTTAACTTTAAAATATGCAGCTACAGAATTAACCATTCTCAGTATGTTATTTTACTGAATAATATTCATCATCCCAAATCCTCCTAAAAAGATTGAGGCAGTATTATCCTAAATGATAATCGACATACCTACATGGTGGATAGAGGTTTTTTTATTATAGTATGGAGGACATTATTCTTAACAAGGAAATAACTATATAGCAAATTGATCAAAACAGACTTGTTCTTTTCCCTTTCTTTCAATAGTTAGGAATGATAGATTTTTCTTCTGTTTCCATCATGCAGCTCTAAAATCCACTATGGTCAGAGAGGAAGTTTGAGACGAGTCCAGTGATATGCTGGAGCCAACTCATTATGATTTACAAGTACCGATTCTGTGCTTCTATTCCCAGCTCTATGTTTAGTGAGACAACAAACTGACATGGTAGGTGGGCATATATACATACTAGAAATTGGGAAACAGTGTAAACCTAAACTTGCATTCCTAAGAGAGCCAGTTGTTAAATATTTACCAGCACACCACTTTAATTCCTGTATAGCCAGTAGTATACTAGTGAGCTTGCTGTCTGAAATGAGTATAATCAACTTTCTTAAGCTGGTGTGTGCTACCTCTAGCAGGCCATTGTATATAACTCCATTGACACTGTTTATATAAAAGCAGAGAAATTATACACATGACTCTTTTGTTATGAAGGAAGTTGGCATTTTATCAATGTGGTAACAAATTAAAATATCCAAAAACCATCATTGTTTTTGTAGTAAGTGTAACTGAGTAGCACCCTATGGGATCCTCCTGGGATAGACCTGCCCCTGCAATGTCTTTCAATTGTTTGTAGAAAAACCTGAGCTACTTAGGCCTTCCCCAAGTTCCAAAGAATAAATTTAATCAGAGAATTGAAAATATTCAAAAACAAAGGAAAACAGTCAAGCAAGGCAAAATTATAACAGTTTAGCCATTAGACAAAGTCAAGGACCTGAAGTTCCTCCTCAAGGGATATAGTAATATTCTGAACCATATGCTTTGATATGTTTTGTGGATACTGAAACCCCTACCAGGTGGAAGAAATTAACTGTGTGCTGACCACCACAGCATGTAGACCTCAGAACAGTTGGAACCAGAAGGCTGATGATCGACTCCAGATTACCTCAGTTCAGTTCAGTTGCTCAGTTGTGTCCAACTCTTTGCGACCCTATGGACTACAGCACGCCAGGCCTCCCTGTCCAACACAAACTCCTGAAATTTACTCAGACTCATGTCCGTTGAGTCAGTGATGCCATCCAACCATCTCATTTTCTGTCGTCCCCTTCTCCTCCTGCCTTCAATCTTTCCCAGCATCAAGGTCTTTTCAAAAGAATCAGTTCGTCACATCAGATTACTTCATCACGAACAAATCAGAAGAAAGTCCATAAGCTGATTACTCTCACTCACACTATCTTTAAAAACTTTTCCCTCAAAGCTATTGGGGATTTCAAGTATTCAGGGCCTTAACAGCCTGGACTCCTTGCTTCATGGCTGCAGTAAATGCTACCCTTTCCTTAACCACAACCTGGTATCAGTAGATTGGCTTCACTGTGAGCAGGAGAGCAAATCCAAGTTTGGTTCAGTAAGGATGTAGTGTACTTATTTCTTAGGATACAAATGTTCTTCCAGATAAAGATTTAGGAAGTCATTAGGAGTGTAGAAATAATTGCATGGTTATTTGATCTAAATCTCTTTTCTGATTTGGGTATCTTTTTCAGTTATTATTTTTTAATATCTTCTAGCATTCATTAGCTAATGACTTCATCCAACTTTTAATATGTAGTGTTTATTAGCACAGCCCTTAATATGTTTTGTACTTGCTTCTCTGGTGGCTCAGATGGTAAAGCATCTGCCTGCAATGCAAGAGACCTGGGTTCAGTCCATGCGTAGGGAAGATCCCCTGGAGAAGGAAATGGCAACCCATTGCAGTACTTTGGAGAATAAATGGAAATTTTCTGTCCTGGAAATCCCATGGACAGAGGAGCTTAGTAGGCTACAGTTCATGGAATTGCAGAGTCAGATACGACTGAGTGACTTCACTTTTTAAATATGTTTTACTTTCAATTATGCTTTCTTCTGTGAACCATGTGTTGGTTTAAAGTAAGTTTCTGAGCAGTCCTAAGATAGCAGAGGAATAAGATGGGGACACCACTCTTTCCCCCACAAATTCATCAAAAGAACATTTGAACACTGAGCAAATTCCACAAAACAACTTCTGAATGCTGGCAGAGGACATCAGGCACCCAGAAAGCCAGCCCATTGTCTTTGAAAGGAGGTAGGAAAAAATATAAAAGATAGAAAGAGAGACAAAAGAGGTAGGGACAGAGATTCAAACACCAAGAAACACTCTCACTGTCAGGTCTGTGGGGAGTTTTGGAGTCTCAGAGGGAAACATAACTAGGAGGAAAAATAAATAAATAAATTAATTAATTAAAAAAAGCCACAGATTATGTGTCTAATGGCAACTCCCGGCACTCGCAGCTGCCACCAGCAAGCAGGGGCTGAACAGGGATTCCCAGGCTGCCTTGCTTAGGGTAAGGACGGGGCCCGAATGCCCTGAGGGCAATCTGAGGGAACTAACTTGAGATAGCAACCCAAACTGTGGGATAGCCAGGGAGAGAGAGAGGAAAAAAAAAAGAACAGAGAGAGAGAGAGAGAGAGAGAACTATTCTGTGAAAAGCCCTAACCTAAGGCACTTCCAGGCCTACTCACAGAACAAAGGACTGAGCGAATACCAGAGGCAAGCTAGCAGGCTGTGGACTGGTCCATCCCTCACTGGAGACAGGCAGGCAGGGGGCAGCGAGAGTCAGAAAGGGGCAATCTCGGCCCCAGAGAGGCATTCTCTACCAAACTGCAAGCAGACTCCATTGCTAACCAAGACTTCTTGGGATTCTGGACGGTTGACATCTGCCAGGAAGGTCCCAGCCAGAGATCAGCTCCCCAGAAGAGACATAAGGCAAACCTGAGAAGGTGTGACCGCTGCACACCCAGAAAACCTAGCAGCTGGGACAGGGGAAGGCAAGAAGATGCACCCCCAACCTGGGGGAGACTGCACTCACCAAGCACCTGGTCACCTGAGCTGCTCGGACCTGGGAAGGGCACAAAGCGCAGGCCCAACCGAGTCTGAGCCTTTGTGGAGTACCCAAGAACCTGAACCTGAGGGACTTAGACCTGGGAAGTGCACGCAACCAAGGGTCTGCCTGAGACAGTTCCCCGGCAGAGCAACCTAGAGCCTGAGAAGTGTAGACCATGAAAACACACATGCCGTGAGTGGGGGCAAACCTAGTGCGACTGAAACACTGCAAGCACTCCCCACACACGCCAGCGATATTTGTTTGCAGTTTTCCTCCCTCCCCAGCATGACTGAACAAGGGAGCCTAAATAAGTGACCACCTTTGCTCCCTTGTGTCAGGGCGGCAATTAGACACTGAAGAGACCAACAAACAGATGGAGCTAAAATAAACAGAGGGAACTTCTTTGGAAGTGACAGGTGCAACAGATTAAAACCCTATAGTTAGCACTGACTACATGGAAGGGGCCTATACATCTTGACAAGTAAAAGCTGGATCAAGGAACTATCTGAAACTGAACTGACCCCACAATGTCTGCAACAGCTCCAGAGAAAGTCCTAGATATATTTTTACCATTATCAGTTTTAAAGTTTTTAAAAATATATTTTTTATTTTAAGTCCTCTATTACTCCTTTAATTTTCATTTTTATAACCTACTATTGCCTTGCAAAAAAAGACCTTATTTTTAAAGCAACTTTCACATATATATTTTATAATATTTGTGACTTTGTTCTTTTTTTTTTTAATGTTGTATTTTTGAGAGTCTAACCTCTACTCTTGATTTTTAATCTTTGCATTTTGGTATTTGTTATCAAATTTTGTACCTTTAAGAACCCAATCTTCAGTACCCATTTACTTGGGATTGTGATTACTGGCTTGATTCCTCTCTTCCCTTTTTGACTCTCCTTTTTCTCCATCAGGTCGCCTCTATCTCCTCCCTCCCTCTTCTCTTCTCTACCCAACTCTGTGAATCTCTTTGTGTGTTCCAGACTGTGGAGAACACTTAGGGAACGGATTACTGGCTGGATCTGTCTCTTTCCTTTTGATTCCCCCTTTTGTCTTCCTGGTCACCTGATCTCCTTCCTCCTTCTTCTTATCTCTGTGTAATTCCATGAACATCTCTGAGTGGTCCAGACTGTGGAGAGCACATAGGGAATTAATTAATGGCTAGCTTTCTCTCACCCCTTTTGATTCCCCCTCTTCTCTTCCTGGTCACCACTATCTCCCTCCTCCCTCTTTTCTTCTCTATGTAACTCTGTGAACCTCTCCAGGTGTCACTCACTGTGGAGAAACTTTTCATCATTAACCTAGATGTTTTATCATCAGTGCTGTATAGATGGAGAAGTCTTAAGGCTACTGTAAGAAGAAGATGGAAAACCAAAGGCAGAAGGCTTAAGTCCAAAACCTGAGAACACCAGAGAACTCCTGACTCTAGGGAACATTAATAAATAAGAGCTCTTCCAAAAGCCTCCATACCTACACTGAAACCAAGCACCACCCAAAGCCAACAAATTCCAGAGCAAGACATTCCACACAAATTCTCCAGCAACACAGGAACATAGCCCTGAGCTTCAATATACAGGCTGCCCAAAGTCACACCAAACCCACAGACATCTCAAAAATCACTACTGGACACTACATTACACTCCAGAGAGAAGAAATACAGCTCCACCCACCAGAACACTGACACAAGCTTCCCTAACCAGGAAACCTTGACAAACCACCTGTCCAACCCCACCCACAGTGAGGAATCTCCAAAATAAAGAGCAACAACAAGCTGCCAGAATACGGAAAGGCCACACCAAACACAGCAATCTAAACAAGAAGACAAGGCAGAGAAATACTCAGCAGGTAAAGGAACATGATAAATGCCCACCAAACCAAACAAAAGAGGAAGAGATAGGGAGACTGCTTGAAAAAGAATTCAGAATAATAATAGTAAAAATATTCCAAACTCTTGAAAATAAAATGGAGTTACAGATAAATAGCCTGGAGACAAGGATGGAGAAGATGCAAGAAATGTTTAACAAGGACATAGAAGAAATAAAAAAAGAGTCAATATATAATGAATAATGTAATAAATGAGATCAAAGCACTCTGGAGGGAACCAACAGTAGAATAACAGAGGCAGAAGATAGGATAAGTGAGCTAGAAGATAGAATGGTAGAAATAAGTGAAACATAGAGGAAAAAAAGAAAAAAAAAGAAATGAGGACAACCTCAGAGACCTCTGGGGCAATGTCAAATGCCTCAACATTCAAATCATAGGAGCCCCAGAAGAACACAAAAAGAAAGACCATGAGAAAGTATTTCAGGAGATAACAGTTGAAAACTTCCCTAAAATGGGGAAGGGAATAGTCACCCAAGTCCAAGAAACCCAGAGAGTTCTAAACAGGATAAACCCAAGGTGAAACACCCAAAGAAACATATTAATCAAATTAACAAAGATCAAACACAAAGAACACATATTAAAAGCAGTAAGGGTAAAACAAATTACACACAAGGGGAGTTCCATAAGGATAACAGCCAATCTTTCAATATAAACTCTTCAGGTCAGAAGGGGATGGCAGGATACATTTAAAGTGATGAAAAAGAAAAATCTATGACCCAGATTACTGTACCCAGCAAAGATTTCATTAAAATATGAAGGAGAATGAAAATCTTTACAGACAAGCAAAAGCTGAGAGAATTCAGCACCACCAAACCAGCTCTCCAACAAATGCTAAAGGATCTTCACTAGATAGGAAACACATAAATGGTGTATAAACTCAAACCCAAAACAACAAAGTAAATGGCAATGGGATCATATTTATCAATAATGACCTTAAATGTAAATGAGTTGAATGCCCCAACAAAAAGACAGAGACTGGCTGAATGGAAAAAAAAAAAATCAAGACCCCTATATATGCTGTCTACAAGAGACTCATCTCAAAAAAAAGGACACATACAGACTGAAAGTGAAGGCTGGGAAAAGATATTCCGCACAAATAGAGACCAAAAGAAAGCAGGAGTAGCAATACTCACATCAGATAAATTAGACTATAAAATAAAGCCTGTACAAAGAGGCAAAGAAGGACACTACGTAATGATCAAAAGATTGATCCAGAAGAAGAGATAACAACTATAAATATATTCATTCCAATTCCAAAGAAAGGCAAAGCCAAAGAATGCTCAAACTACCTCACAATTGCACTCATCTCACATTCTGGTAAAGTAATGCTCAAAATTCTCCAAGCCAGGCTTCAGCAATACATGAACCATGAACTTCCTGATGTTCAAGCTGGCTTTATAAAAGGCAGAGAAACCAGAGATCAAATTGCCAACATCCGAAAGATCATAGAAAAATCAAGCGAATTCCAGAAAACTATTTCTGCTTTATGCACAATGCCAAAGCCTTTGACTGTGTGGATCACAATAAACTGTGGAAAATTCTGAAAGAGATGGGAATATCAGACCGCCTAACCTGCCTCTTGAGAAATCTGTATGCAGGTCAGGAAACAACAGTTAGAAGTGGACAAGGAACAACAGACTGGTTCCAAATAGGAAAAGGAGTATGTCAAGGCTGTATATTGTCACCCTGCTTATTTAACTTCTATGCAGAGTACATCATGAGAAACGCTGGACTGGAAGAAGCACAAGCTGGAATCAAGATTGCCAGGAGAAATATCAATAACCTCAGATATGCAGATGACACCACCCTTATGGCAGAAAGTGAAGAGGAACTAAAAAGCCTCTCGATGAAAGTGAAAGAGGAGAGGGAAAAAGTTTCCTTAAAGCTCAACATTCAGAAAACGAAGATCATGGCATCTGGTCCCATCACTTCATGGGAAATAGATGGAGAAACAGTGGAAACAGGATCAGACTTTATTTTTCTGGGCTCCAAAATCACTGAAGATGCAGTGACCCCAGCCATGAAATGAAAAGACGCTTACTCCCTGGAAGAAAAGTTATGACCAGCCATGAAATTAAAAGACCCTTACTCCTTAGAAGAAAAGTTAATGATCAACTTAGATAGCATATTCAAAAGCAGAGACATTATTTTGCCGACTAAGGTTCGTCTAGTCAAGGCTATGGTTTTTCCAGTAGTCATGTGTGGATGTGAGAGTTGGACTGTGAAGAAGGCTGAGCGCTGAAGAATTGATGCTTTTGAACTGTGGTGTTGGAGAAGATTCTTGAGAGTCCCTTGGACTGCAAGGAGATCCAAACAGTCCATTCTGAAGGAGATCAACCCTGGGATTTCTTTGGAAGGAATGATGCTAAAGCTGAAACTCCAGTACTTTGGCCACCTCATGCAAAGAGTTGACTCATTGGAAAAGACTCTGATCTTGGGGGGGGGGTTGGGGGCAAGAAAAGAAGGGGACGACTGAGGATGAGATGGCTGGGATGGCATCACTGACTCGATGGACGTGAGTCTGAGTGAACTCTGTGAGTTGGTGATGGACAGGGAGGCCTGGCGTGCTGTGATTCATGGGGTCGCAAAGAGTCAGACACGACTGAGTCAGACATGAACTGAACTGATGCACCCAACATAGGAGCACCACAATATGTATGGCACATGCTAACAAGTATGAAAGGGGAAATTAACAATAACACAATAATATTGGGAGACTGTAATACCCCACTCAAATCTATGGATAGATCAACTAAACAGAAAATTAACAAGGAAACACAAACTTTAAATGATACAATGGACCAGTAAGACCTAATTGATATCTATAGGACATTTCACCCCAAAACAACGAATTTCACCTTTTTCTCAAGTGCTCACAGAAGCTTCTCTAGGATAGATCACATCCTGGGCCATAAATCTAGCCTTGGTAAATTCAAAAAATGGAAATCATTCCAAGCATCTTTTCTGGCCACAATGCATTAAGATTAGATGTCAATTACAGGAGAAAAACTATTAAAAATTCCAACATATGGAGGCTGAACAACACGCTTCTGAATAACCAACAAATCGCAGAAGAAATAAAAAAAGAAATCAAAATATGCATAGAAACTAATGAAAATGAAAACACAACAACCCCAAAACTATGGAACACTGTAAAAGCAGTGCTAAGGGGAAGCTTGATAACAATACAGGCTTACCCCAGAAAACAAGAAAACGTCAAATAAATAACATAACTCTACACCTAAAGCAACTAGAAAATGAAGAAATGAAGAACCCCAGAGTTAGTAGAAGGAAAGAAGTCGTAAAAATTAAGGCAGAAATAAATGCAAAAGAAGCAAAATACACCATAGCAAAAATCAACAAAGCCAAAAGCTGATTCTTTGAAAAGATAAATAAAATTGACAAACCATTAGCCAGACTCATCAAGAAACAAAGGAAAAAGAATCAAATCAACAAAATTAGAAATGAAAATGGAGAAATCACAACAGACAACACAGAAATACAAAGGATCATGACACTACTATCAGCAACTATATGCCAATAAAATGGACAACTTGGAAGAAATAGACAAATTTTTAGAAAAGCATAACTTCCCAAAACTGAACCAGGAAAAAATACAAAATCTTAACAGACACATCACAAGCATGGAAATTGAAACTGTAATCAGAAATCTTCCAGCAAACAAAAGTCCAGGACCAGATGGCTTCACAGCTTAATTCTATCAAAAGTTTAGAGAAGAACCAACACCTATCCTGCTCAAACTCTTCCAGAAAATTGCAGAAGGTAAACTTCCAAACTAATTCTATGAGGCCACCATCACCCTAACATCAAAACCATGACAAAGATGCCACAAAAACAGAAAACTACAGGTCAATATCACTCATGAACATAGATGCAAAAATCCTTAACAAAATTCTAGCAAACAGAATCCAACAACATATTAAAAAGATCATACATCATGACCAAGTGGGCTTTATCCCAGGTATGCAAGATTACTTCAATATCCACAAATCAATCAATATAATACACCACATTAAGAAATTGAAAGATAAAAGTCATATGATCATCTCAGTAGATGCAGAGTAAGCCTTGGACAAAATTCAATGTCCATTTATGATAAAAACTCTCCAGAAACCAGGCATAGAAGGACCATACCTCAACATAATAAGCTATATATGACAAACCCACAGCAAACATTATCCTCAATGGTGAAAAAACTGAAAGCATTTCCCCTAAAATCAGAAACAAGACAAGGGTGCCCACTCTCACCACTACTATTCAACATAATTTTGGAAGTTTTGGCCATAACAATCAGAGAAGAAAAATAAATAAAAGGAATCCAGTTTGGGAAAAAAAAAAAAAAAAAACAAAAACAAAAACAAAAACTAATATTCTCACTGTTTGCAGATCACATGATTCTCTACATAGAAATCCCTAAAGACTCCACCAGAAAGTTACTAGAGCTAATCAATGAATATAGAAAAGTTGCAGGATATAAAATTACCACACAGAAATCCCTTGCATTCCTATACACTAATAATGAGAAAACAGAAAGAGAAATTAAGAGAAATTCCATTCACCACTTCAACGAAAAGAATAAAATAGTTAGGAATCTATAAAATATTGATGAAGGAAATCAAAGAGGACACAAATAGATGGAGAAATATACCATGTTCATGGATGGGAAGAATCAATATAGTGAAAATGAGTATACTACCTAAAGCAATCTACAAATTCAATGCAATCCCTATCAAGCTACCAATGGTATTTTTCATAGAACTAGAACAAATAACTTCACAATTTGTATGGAAATACAAAAAACCTCGAATAGCCAAAGCAATCTTGAGAAAGAAGAATGGAACTGGAGGAATCAACCTGCCTGATTTCAGGCTCTACTACAATGCTACAGTCATCAAGACAGTTTGATACTGGCACAAAGACAGAAATACAGATCAATGGAACAAAATAGAAAGCCCAGAGATAAATCCAAGCACCTGTGGAGACCTTATTTTTGACAAAGGAGGCAAGATGGAGAAAAGACAATATCTTTATCAAGTGGTGCTGGGAAAACTGGTCAACCACTTGTAAAAGAATGAAACTAGAACACTTTCTAACACCATACACAAAAATAAACTAAAAATGGATTAAAGATTTAAATGTAAGATCAGAAACTATAAAACTCCTAGAGGAAAACAGCCAAAACATTCTCTGACATAAATCACGGCAGGATCCTCTATGACCCACCTCCCAGAGTCATGGAAATAAAAGCAAAAATAAACAAATGAGACCTAATTAATCTTAAAAGCTTTTGCACAGCGAAGGAAACCATAAGCAAGGTGACACGACAGCCTTCAAAATGGGAGAAAATAATAGCAAAGAAAGCAACTGACAAATAATTAATCTCAAAAAAAAAAAAATACAAGCAACTCCTGCAGGTCAATTCCAAAAAAATAAATGACCCAAAAAAATTGGGCCAAAGAACTGAACAGACATTTCTCCAAAGAAGGCATACAGATGGCTAACAAATACATGAAAAGATGCTCAACATCACTCATTATCAGAGAAATGCAAATCAAAACCACAATGTGGTACCATTTCACGCCAGTCAGAAATGCTATCCAAAAGTCTACAAGCAATAAATGCTGGAGAGGGTGTGGAGTTAAGGGAACCCTCTTACACTGTTGGTGGGAATGCAAACGAGTACAGCCACTATGGAGAACACTGTGGAGATTCTTAAAAAACTGGAAATAAAACTGCCATACGACCCAACAATCCCGCTCCTGGGCATACACATGGAGAAAACCAGAACTGAAAGAGACAAGAGTACCCCAATGTTCATCACAGCACTGTTTATAATAGCCAGGACATGGAAGTAACCTAGATGTTCATCAGCAGGCAAATGGATAAGAAAGCAGTGGTACATATACACAATGGAATATTACTCAGCCATTAAAAAGAATACATTTGAATCAGTTCTAATGAGGTGGATGAAACTGGGGCTGATTATACAGAGAGTGAAGTAAGCCAGGAAGGAAAACACTGATATCATATACTAACGCATATATCTGGAATTTAAAACATGGTAATGATGATCGTATAAGCAAAACAGCAAAAGAGACACAGATGTATAGAGTAGTCTTTCGGACTCTGTGGGAGAAGGTGAAGGTGGAATGATTTGTGAGAATAGCACTGAAACATGTATATTATCATATGTGAAACAGATCGCCAGTTCTGGCTTGACGCATGAGACAGGGTGGTCAGCGCTGGTGCACTGGGATGACCCAGAGGGATGGGATGGGGAAGAAGTGGGAGTGGGGCTCAGGATGGGAAACATGTGTACACCCATGGCTGTTTCATGTCAATGTATGGCAAAAGCACTACAATATTGTAAGGTAATTAGCCTCCAATTAAAATAAATAAAATAAAAAAGTAAGTTTCTACATTATTGTGCATTTTCTTTTGTTCTTGCCAACCTTTGTGTCCTGTAGATCTAATTTATACATTTATAAATTATATCTATATGCTACATGATGGCATGATTTTCTAGTGAAATGATTCATTTATTATTATGCAATACACATATCTGTGTATTTATTGCTTATTTTTAATAGAGTTATATCAGTTTTTTATGGTAGTACATATTTGGACCAACTTTTTCCAGCCCTCTATCATTCATATTTGCCTTTCTGTGCCATTATTTTAAGTGTTCTTTTCCTCTACGATGCAATTAAAATTTGAATACACATCTGAGAAACTCTCAACTGACTCTTTAATATAGTTATTTTATTGCAATTTCTAAAATAGTGTGGACTTATATCTAACATCTCATTTAGTTATTTTTATTTACTAAAAACCCTTTAGTTTTTTTTACCTTTTAGTGTTTGGAAAGTTACACATTCTCTTTTCATTATTTTGGCAGCTATATTAAATATTTAAAATATTAGTGATTCCACATTTTAAAATTAATAATTTAGTTCTCATAAAGCCTTGATTAATAGAAGGCTCTTAGAATACTTTTACACCTATCACTTTGTTTCAGAATTATTAGTTTTACTTTTTCAAAAAGTTCCCTATATAATCTTTATTGTTGTATCATTACTATTGTGTTTGTGTGTGCACATGCTCAGTCACTCAGTTGTGTCCAACTCTTTTTGTGACCACATGGACTGTACCCCACCAGGCTCCTCTGTCCATGAGGTTTCCTAGGCAAGAATATTGGAGTGAGTTGCTATTTCCTCCTCCAGTGGATCTTTTTGACTCAGGGATTGAACCCACATCTTTTGCACTGGCAGGCAAATTCTTTACCACTGAGCCACCAGTTCATACTTAGTTGTATTTAGGTATTTGCCATTTTCTTTACTCACAATTCTTGCCATTGCTTCCCTCTTTCTTTTTCCTAAAATACATACTCTGCTGCTGCTGCTGCTAAGTCTCTTCAGTCGTGTCTGACTCTGTGCAACCCCATAGATGGTAGCCCACTAGGCTCCCCCGTCCCTGGGATTCTCCAGGCAAGAACACTGGAGTGGGTTGTCATTTTCTTCTCCAATGCATGAAAGTGAAAAGTGAAAGTGAAGTCGCTCAGTTGTGTCTGACTCTTTGCGACCCCATGGACTGCAGCCCACCAGGCTCCTCCGTCCATGGGATTTACCAGGCAAGAGTACTGGAGTGGGGTGCCATTGCCTTCTCCAAAAATACATACTCTAGGCCAAGTAATTTCAGCAAGTCTATGAGTGGTAAATTTCCCCATTTTTGTTTGTAAATGTCTTTATTTTACTTTTATTACTTAAGGACAATCTACTTAGAAATGAAACTCTGAGTCATTTTCTTCTGTACATTAAAAATATTATTCCATTTTCTTTGGTATTTTCGTTTGCTTGTTTCCATAAGTCACCTGAGGTTAAAATTGCTATAAAACTTTACTTTCTGTCTTCTCTTTAGGTGAATTTTACATTTTCTTTTTGCCCTTGAGTTTCTGCAATTTCAGTGTATTGTGTTTATATACAGATTTATTTTTATTTACCCAATTTGAGTAATTTTTCATTAATTTTGAGACTCATATCTTTCATTAATTATGGAGATTATCAGCTATCTTACATTTGAATATTCACTTGTTTTTCTTCTTTCTGCTCTCTAGGTCTTCTCAATCCACAGTCATTGTCTCTTTACCATTTTTTTTTCATATTTTCTATCACTTTATCAGTGTTACCTTATTGAAACTTCAGATCTATGATGCAGTTCACTAATTCTCCCTGCATCTGTGTTTAATCTTCTTTTTATCCAATCATTGTTTTTTTTTTTTACTTTGAGTATATTTTTCAAAACTCTAAAAGTATCTACTGCATATTTTCTTTTTTCATGTAAATCTCTTCTTGTGTATTCTGTGAACTTTTCCATGATGTTTTAATCTTGTTTTAACACACATCAATTTTGTTTTGGTAGTTGTATTATCTCAAAAAGATGGGGAGGCTGAGCTTCTTGGTGTTTTTATAAGGCAATTACTCACTTGGTTTGAGAAGTTTATTGTGTGTTTCATCTCTGGTAGAGATGAAGAATGTTATTGCTTCCCTCAGCCAGTGAATACAGGTTTCTTTGTTTTCAAATCCATTGTAAAGAGAGAATAGTTCTTTCAGGTCGCCATATTTATTCAGTGGTGCTAGTTCTACTTGTTTGTGTTATCACTGTGTTCCCCCAGCATGCACATACACACGAACAATTTTATATATATATATATATATACACACACACACATACATACACACACACACACACACACACACACACACACACTGGTTCAGATAGTAAAGAATCCACCTGCAATGCGGGAGACCGTGGGTTCATTCCCTGGTTTGGGAAGATCCCCTGGAGGAGGGTATGGCAACCCACTCCACTATTCTTGCCTGGAGAATTCTCATAGACAGAGGAGCCTGGTGGGCTATAGTCCATGGGGTTGCAGAGTTGACCATGACTGAGTGACTAAGCACAGCACACATGATTTATATATATATATATATATATTTTTCTTTTTCTCTAGCCAAATAGAAATGTGTTTAATTTCTTAAAGCAAGCTTTGTTCTTTCTTGTCTCTGGTTCTTAGTCAATGGTGTTTGTCTTTGGAATGCTGGCTGGTGTAACAAAATACCAGAAAGAGAGACAGAGTGCATGCATGTAAGAGCATGTGCGTTGTCCTTTTCTTATAAAGGAAATGTGAGTTCTAAAATTATAACATAATCTAACCCTAATTACTTCCCAAAGGTCCCATCTTTAAATATCATCATATTGGGGATTAAGGGTTTAACATATGAATTTTAAGCAGACACAAATATTCAGCCCACAACAGTATTACCGTATACCAAATCATTCTTTGCCGACTTGTTTTCCTACTCATGACTCCTACTCATGCAATAGACCTCAACTTTGATATTACCAGACTGCTTCTTCAAAACTGTGTTGTTAGCCTTACAATATACAATCTAAACCATGTACTTGCCTTATCTTTTCTATTAGATGACATAAAAGACCATGTTTAATTCATTCATAATGTATCTGCAACACTTAATACACTATTTATTAGCAGTTGGCACTTGAAATATTTCAGAATGAATTTTTTTGTATCTTATGTGTGATAATTTATGACCAGACATTTAAGTAACTCTATTCTTCTCTTGAAAATATATGGGTTTTCCTCTGTCCCAAAGAGAAAAGAGTTTCTCTCTCTCTCTCTCTCTCTCTCTCTCTCTCTCTCTCTCTCTCTCTCTCTCTCACACACACACACACACACACACACACACAGAAAGAGACCAGGAATAGACAGGAAGATGTATCAGAAGAGACTAAATTAACTGGATCAAGCAATGGAATGTGCCTTGATATGTATGATGACTCTCAATCCCCCCTTTTTAAAAACTGGAAGCAGGGAAGGGCAAGAAAGGAGAGAGGAAGAATGTAGATGTGATTGATTTGTAGGGAAGGTGAAAGAAAGATAATACAGTATTGTTAGCCTCTGGCCTATGAAGAAGAATAAAGTTATTTCATGACATTAAGAAAAAAGATAGGAGCTTTATAAATGGTGTTTTGGAATTCGTGCTTTGCTATGTGGGTGGTTATTTGAGTTGGGGCATATAATAAAAGCTTTCACAAGAAGCCTCTGAGGGCTCAGGTGAGGTGTTCCTCTGTCCTCATGGGTGTATTATATTTTACAGTAGAAAATCTGAGCAAGGTGTTGGTTCAAGCCAGGTTTGTAACTCAGATGTAGGAGAAAAGTAAAGGGATAGTGAGTTGCTGCTGCTGCTGCTAAGTCACTTCAGTCATGTCTGACTCTGTGTGACCCCATAGACGGGGGCCCACTGTCTCTCGGATTCTCCAGGCGAGAACACTGGAGTGGGTTGCCATTTCTTTCTCCAATGCATGAACGTGAAAAGCGAAATTGAAGTCGCTCAGTCGTCCCCGACTCTTAGCGACCCCATGGACTGCAGCCTACCAGGCTCTTCCGTCCATGGGATTTTCCAGGCAAGAGTACTGGAGTTGGGTGCTATTGCCTTCTCCGAAGAAAGGAATAAACAGAGAAAAAATACATCGTTTGTATTCAAACTCCATAAAGGCTTTAGAAAAGTCAAAACATCTTATGGGGGATGTTAAAGATAACTATGCATCAATGAGCTGAATATAATCACTTATGAATTTAAAAATTATTGCTGCATATTACCAATAAATAAAACAACCATTAAATATTTTAGTGTTCAAAAGAATGAGCAAGGAATAACACCCCAACTCAAAATTAAATGTGTGTGTTTACTTCAGTGCTTTAGTCTGTTTATCAATACTTCACCAGCATTATTTTAAGGGTGCTAGTCTGTGGAGCTAAAAAACTTCTCTTGTTTTTATGCCAATAATTTAAGGTATTTCCATTATAAGGCTTAAATATGAATAAGGAAGTTCTACAAAAAGTTCATGAATATATTTACTTATTAGCTGATTAATAACCATGATCAACCCTAGAACATACTATTATATTTATCAGAAAACCTTCAAACTGGGGGACCAACAACCACAATTTTCTGAGGATTGAAATTGAGAAAATCTCAGAGTACAGACCGTGGGGCCAAGTAATCAGATGAGCAATCAGCCTAGAATTTATTTTTCTTATCTGCCAGTTATTAGTTATGTGGCTTTTTCTGTGCCTCAGTTTCATCATCTGTAAATGAGGATAATAAAAATTCCTACTTAATGTAATTACAGATTAGAGATTACATGAGCAAATGCATTAAAGTACTTATTACAATACCTGGTAAATGGGTTATTGCTGTTGCTGTTGCTAAGTCGCTTCAGTTGTGTCCGACTCTGTGTGACCCCATAGACAGCAGCCCATCAGGCTCTGCCATCCTTGGGATTCTCCAGGCAAGAATACTGAAGTGGGCTGCCATTTCCTTCTCCAATGCATGAAAGTGAAAAGTGAAAGTGAAGTCGCTCAGTCGTGTCTGACTCTTGGTGACCCCATGGACTGCAGCCTACCAGGCTCCTCCATCCATGGGATTTTCCAGGTAAGAGTACTGGAGTGGGTTGCCGTTGCCTTAATGTAAATGGGTAGCATTTAATAAATATTAATGAAGGAGGAAACAGACAGAACAGGCTCCATCTTGAAAGCAGGACTCCATCTTGGGCCAGACTGTGGACTTTGAGTTATATGCCCTGTATCTATGGAAATGACATACAAGCTGGAAATCAGAACCCCCACCCCAGATGGAAGAGCCCTAGGGTTCGTGCCTAGACTCTCTATTGCCTAAAAAAATACCCTGACTATCTGTGTAACCGAGTAGAATCATAAATTCTATTATGCTTATTGGGGTATGACCACAGGCCTATTGATAATTGTCCACTGTTAACTACCTAGGCTTAAGGCATACGAATCATGGGTTAATTTTGATTGTATCTTTTCCTTTGTCCAGACTAGTTTCAGAGAATTTGGAGAGGTGGGTTTGAGCATCTACGCTTAAGGTATATAAGGTTTTCACAAAAACTGGTCGGGGTCCTTGGCTAAGAGGAGACTCTACCTTGGGCCCACTGGTGTAATAAACTGCACTCCACTATCTGCATTGTCCTTCTGAGTGAGTTAGTTTCCTGGAACATGAGGCTACAACACTAATAGCTATTAACATCATTATCATCACCATCATCTTGGTTCTTTTGAAGAAAGGGGTGCGTAGGATTTAATAAAGGTATACTTTTCAGGTATCCAACCCATGGAGAAGGAAATGGCAACCCATTCCAGTATTCTTTCTTGGAAAATCTCAAGGACAAAGGAGGCTGGCAGGCTACAGTCCATAGGTAGCAAGAGTCGGACACGACTTAGTACTATCTTTCTTTATTGCAGTTTACAAAGAATTAATGATATGATTATGAAGAGAAACTTTATATTGATGCTATTTTTCCATTAAAAAAAAAAAAGCTAAGGCAACACCATCCATAAAGTAAAAAGATAGCCCACAGAATGGGAGAAAATATTTGCAAACCATACATTGGATAAATAGCTTCTATCCATAGTGCATAAAGAACTCTTACAATTCAACAACATAAAGACAAATAGCACAATTTCTTTAAAATGAAGAACCTGAAGACATTACTCCAAAGAAAATGTACAAATAGCCAATAGGCCCATTTGTTTGACACCAATATTCATCAAGGAAATGCAAATCAAAATCAAAGTGAATACCCTTACACCGACTAGACTGGCTAGAATAAAAAAGTACAATAATCCAAATTCATATAATTATACACCACAACCCTCAACCAAGTGAGATTTACATATGCAAGGTAGATCAATATTCAAGACCAATTAATGTAACCTATCACATCAAAGACTAAAAAGGAAAAATCACATGATTATATCAATAGGGCAGAACAAGCATTTGACAAAATCCAACACCTATTTATAATAAAAGTTCTTAGCAAACTGAGAAGAAAAGGAAACTTCAACTTGATAAAGAATGTCTACAAAAACCCTGAAGCTAATGTTATATTTCATGGTGAGAAACTCAAAGCTTCCTCATTAATATCAAGTATGAGACAAAAATATTGTCTCTCACTACTTCTTTTCAAAATTGTACTAGAAGTTCTAGCTAATGTAATAAGACAATTAAAGGACACAAAAGGTATATAGATTGGGAAGGAAAATATAAGACTGCTTTTGTCTACAGATGTTGTGATTGTCTATGTAGAAAATCTAAAATAAGCAACACAAAGAACCCTCTTGGAACTAATAAGTTATAGCAAGGTTTCAGGATACAATGTTAATATACAAGGATCAGTCACCTTTCTATAGACCAGCAGTGAACAAGTGGACTTTGAAATAAAATATACAAAACCATTTACATTAGCATCCCCCAAATGTAATACTTGGGTAAAAATCTAACAAGATAGATACAAAATATGTGAGGGAAACTACAAAACTCTAATAACAAAAATGAAAGAATAAAATACACAAAGAGACATTCCATGTTCATAGATAGGAAGACACAGTTCCTATATTGTCAAGACATCAGTTCCTCACAAACTGATTCACAGAGTCAATGCAATGCCAATGAAAATCCTATTGAATTACACTGTGGTTATCTATCAACTGATTCTGAAGTGTATATGGAGAGGTAAAGACTCAGAATAACCAACATAATACTAAAGGAAAAAAGCAAAGTTGGAGGACTGACATTACCAAACTTCAAGACTTACTATCTAGTTACAGTAATGAAGACAGTGTGTTATCTGTGAAAGAAAAGACAAGTAGATCAATTACACTTAAGTAAACGTGCATAAATATAGTCAAATGATCTTTGATAAAGAAAAAAAGGCAATATAGAAAAAAAAGTCTTTTCAACAAATGGTACTGGAACAATAAGACAACAATATCCAACAACAACAAAAAGATCTTGACACAGACTTTTTACACTTCACAAAATTAACTCAAAATTTATTACAGATCTAAATGTAAACTGAAAAAGTATAAAATTCCTATAAAATAACATTAGGAGAATACCTAGAGGACCATAGACATAATCCATGAAAGAACCAGTTGATAAACTAAACTTTTACATCACAAATGAACGCTTCTGTTCTGCAAAAAGCAATGTCAAAAGAATGAGAAGACAAACCACATACTGGGAGCAAACATTTACAAAAGATACATTTGATAAAGGACTGCTATCCAAAATAAACAAAGAACTCATAAAATTCAATAATAAGAAAACAACTTGATTAAAGACTGGGCTAAAGACCTTAACATACACCTCACCAAAAAACATATGCAGATGGCAAATAAACAATGACAAGATGCTCTATATCATATGATTTCACTAAATTCAAATGAAAACAGTTAAATATCATTTCATATCTATTAGAATGAGTAATATCTAGAACACTGGAAACACCAAATGCTGGAGGATATGGGGAGCAAAAGAAGCTTTTATTCATTTCTGGTGGAAATGCAAAACGGTAAAGCCACTTAGGAAGACAGTTTCTTACAAAGTTGAAATAGTCTTGTTATATGATGCTGCAGTCACACTCTTCAGTATTTATCCAAAAGACATGAAAATTTACATTCACACAAAAACCTGTACATGGATAGGAATAGAAGTTTTATGCATAATTGCCAAAACTTGAAAGCAATCAAGATATCCTTCTGTAGGTGAAGATAAACTGTGGCACATCCAATCAAATATTGTTCAGTCCAAAAACAAATGAGCTATCAAGCCATTAAAAGACATGGAAGAAACTTAATGCATATTAATAAGGAAAAAAAGCCAATCTGAAAATATACATGCTGTTTGATTCCAACTGTACACAGATTGAAAAAGATAAAACTATGGAGACAGTAAAAAGATCAGTGGATTGGGTGGGGGGTGGATTAAGGGGAGGGATGAACAGGCAGATTACAGAGCATTTTTAGGACAGTGAAAACACTCCGTATGACATCATAATAATTGACACGTCTTTACACATTTGTCCAAACTCATAATGTATGACACCAAGGTGAACCTTAAGGTAAACTGTGGATTTTAGGTGATTGTCATGTGTCAATGTATGTACATCTGTTATAACAAATGAACCAGTCTGGTGGGGTATAGTGATAATGAGGGAGGCTATGCATGGGTGGAGACAGAGGATTTATGGGAAATCTCTGTACCTTTCCTGAAATTTTCCTGTGAACCTTATGGTGCTCTAAAGGTAGTCTTAAATTTTTTTTTAATGGTTTGACAAGAACAACTGCTGTCCAGAATGCAGGAAAACCTCAATTTTCTTACAGTGCTGGTAGAAATGTAAATCATCAAAGTTACTCTGGAAAGCAGTTTGGTAGTTCTTCAAATAATTAAATATAGATATTAGTAATTACCCTCCTAGATATAAACCCAAGAGAAATCAAAACATGTGTCCCCATAGAAATATGTACATGAATGCTTACAGTACTGTTATTCAGAATAGAAAAAGGTGGAAGCAATTCAAATGCCCATTATCAGTTGAATGGATAATAAAGTAATAAATACTTAAAACAAAATATTATTTAGTCCTCAGAAGGAATGAAGTAATTGCTATTAAAAGATGCTACAACATATATAAACCTTGAAAACATCATGCTAACTGAAAGAAGCCAGGCACAAAAGACCATATAGTATACGATTCATTTTAAATGATAGGGCAAAACAGAGTAATCTATAGAGAGCAAAAAAGTGGTTGCTGAGGGCTAGTTGGAGGAATGAAGAGATATGTGGGTGACAGCTAAAGGGTTTGCATTTTCTTTTCAAGCTGATAAGACTGTTTTAAAATTGGATATGTTGAATGTATCTGTGGATAGACTGAAAACTATGGAATTGTACACTTTAAAATATGAATTTTATGGTGTGTAAATTATATCTCAATAACTAGAAAATAGGAAAAGGAATGAGGAGAATGATCTGTCAATGGAAACCTCATTAAATGTATTTAAAATCATTATTATTGCTATTATCCTTCAATAGGAGACCTAAGTCATCAAATAGTGGGGATAGTGTTACCCATTTTTGCAAATCTGTGCTTCAAGACAAGAAACTTGAGTTCTGAAAAAGGAGAGTGGCTTATGTTCTCTCTACACTTCATTATTTTGATTCAACATATTATACTTAAGGTAGTGACTTTCTACATATAAAAGTTACATCATCTATAAATTCATTCTACAGAAATCAGTGATAAATCATTGTACACAAATCAGAAATCAGAGATGCAAAAATGACTCAAATTCTCTACATTAAAGGATAGAGTCTAGAATATAGTACTTATCACAGTATTACATAAACAGGATGTGAGGTGGTTCAGACGGTAAAGCATCTGTCTTCAATGCAGGAGACCTGGGTTCCATCCTTCTGTTGGGAAGATCCGCTGGAGAAGGAAATGGCAATCCACTCCAGTACTATTGCCTGGAAACTCCCATGGACAGAGGAGCCTGGTAGGCTACAGTCCATGGGGTCGCAAAGAGTCGGACATGACTGAGTGACTTCACTTTCACTTTCACTTTGTCTTTGTAGCACTGAATTAAATATTATTTAATTGGTCCTAAAACTTACGTCCACAAGTGTAGTATGCATGATCTTAGAAAGGTTAAATATGAAGTTAAACAAATTTGAAAGTATAGAAGTTAAGTATATACTTCTTCTTTTCTAATGAAACAATGATTAGAAATAGAAAAAAGAGGCAAAATTATAAATGCAAGTAGAAAAATTTACAAAAGTTATTTTTAACTTTGGTTTCTGAGTAACTACATTTATTGAAGAGACATTCAGTTTAAATATGCACCAACCCAGATAATAACTGTGCTTTAGTTACAGATGTCACATAGCTATTTCTTCTCTGATTAAAAAAGAAATGGAAAAACAGTTATTTAAAGGAAGAAAAAATTCTGTTTAGTATTTCTATGTGAATTAATAATTGCCCTTAAAATGCCCATGTATGAGTTGATATATTATGCAGTATTTTGATATGCTGCTGCCACTTTAAATCAGTTTTTATAAATGTAAGTTTCTGTTGGGATTACATGCCATAATGTCATAATTAAATTCCATAATTTCATAACATAATTTATGTTTCCGCTCAGTTCAGTTCAGTTCACTCACTCAGTCGTGTCCAACTCTCTGTTTATTTAAATCTATAAACTTATCCTTAACAAGAAACATTGTTATATTAAGTTTAATGTTTTGTGTTATTATCATCCCTTATAGATATAATAGAGAAGAGAGTCTATTTTCTCTTAAACACACTCTCATATTGAGTAAGTTAGTTTCAGTTCAGTTCAGTTCAGTCGCTCAGTCGTGCCCTACTCTTTGTGACTCCATGAATCGCAGCAAGCCAGTCCTCCCTGTCCATCACCAACTCCGGAGTTCACTCAGACTCATGTTCATTGAGTCAGTGATGCCATCCAGCCATCTCATCCTCTGTTGTCCCCTTCTCCTCCTGCCCCCAATCCCTCCCAGCATCAAAGTCTTTTCCAATGAATCAACTCTTCGCATGAGGTGGCCAAAGTACTGGATTTCAGCTTTAGCATCATTCCTTCCAAAGAAATCCCAGGGTAGATCTCCTTCAGAATGGACTGGTTGGATCTCCTTGCAGTCCAAGGGACTCTCAAGAGTCTTCTCCAACACCACAGTTCAGAAGCATTAATTCTTCAGTGCTCAGCCTTCTTCACAGTCCAACTCAAACATCCACACATGACTACTGGAAAAACCATAGCCTTGACTAGACGGACCTTAGTCGGCAAAGTAATGTGTCTGCTTTTGAATATGCTATCTAGGTTGGTTATAACTTTTCTCCAAAGGAGTGTCTTTTAATTTCATGGCTGCAATCACCATCTGCAGTGATTTCGGAGGCCAAAAAAACAAAGTCTGACACGGTTACCACTGTTTCTCCATCTATTTCCCATGAAGTGATGGGACCAGATGCCATGATCTTCGTTTTCTGAATGTTGAGCTTTAAGCCAACTTTTTCACTCTCCTCTTTCACTTTCATCGAGAGGCTTTTTAGTTCCTCTTCACTTTCTGCCATAAGGGTGGTGTCATCTGCATATCTGAGGTTATTTTTATTTCTCCCGGCAATCTTAACTCCAGCTTGTGTTTCTTCCAGTCGAGCATTTCTCATGATGTACTCTGCATAGAAGTTAAATAAGCAGGGTGACAATATACAGCCTTGACATACTCCTTTTCCTATTTGGAACCAGTATGTTGTTCAATGTCCACTTCTAACTGTTGCTTCCTGGCCTGCATACAGATTTCTCAAGAGGCAGGTCAGGTGGTCTGTTATTCCCATCTCTTTCAGAATTTTCAATAGTTTATTGTGATCCACACAGTCAAAGGCTTTGGCATAGTCAATAAAACAGAAATAGATGTTTTTCTGGAACTCTCTTGCTTTTTCCATGATCCAGCAGATGTTGGCAATTTGATCTCTAGTTCCTCTGCCTTTTCTAAAACCAGCTTGAACATCAGGAAGTTCACGGTTCATGTATTGCTGAAGCCTGGCTTGGAGAATTTTGAACATTACTTTACTAGCATGTGAGATGAATGCAATTGTGCAGTAGTTTGAGCATTCTTTGGAATTGCCTTTCTTCGGGATTGGAATGAAACTGACCTTTTCCAGTCCTGTGGCCACTGCTGAGTTTTCCAAATTTGCTGGCATATTGAGTGCAACACTTTCACAGCATCATCTTTCAGGATTTGAAATAGCTCCACTGGAATTCCATCACCTCCACTAGCTTTGTTCGTAGTGATGCTTTCTAAGGCCCACTTGACTTCACATTCCAGGATGTCTGGTTCTCAATGAGTGATCACGCCATCATGATAATCTGGGTCGTGAAGATCCTTTTTGTACAATTCTTCCATATATTCTTGCCATCTCTTCTTAATATCTTCTCTTTCTGTTAGGTCCATACCATTTCTGTTCTTTATCGAGCTCATCTTTGCATGAAATGTTTCTTTGGTATCTTTAATTTTCTTGAAGAGATCTCTAGTCTTTCCCATTCTGTTGTTTTCTTCTATTTCTTTGAATTGATCACTGAAGAAGGCTTTCTTATTTCTTCTTGCTATTCTTTGGAACTCTGCATTCAGATGCTTATGTCTTTCCTTTTCTCCTTGGCTTTTCACTTCTCTTCTTTTCACAGCTATTTGTAAGGCTTCCCCAGACAGCCATTTTGCTTTTTTGCATTTCTTTTCCATGGGGATGGTCTTGATCCCTGTCTCCTGTACCATGTTACGAACCTCATTCTATAGATCATCAGGCACTCTATCTCTCAGATCTAGGCCTTTAAATCTAATTCTCCCTTCCACTGTATAATCATAAGGGATTTGATTTAGGTCATACCTGAATGGTCTAGCGGTTTTCCCTGCTTTCTTCACTTTAAGTCTGAATTTTGTAATAAGGAGTTCATAATCTGAGCCACAGTCAGCTCCTGGTCTTGTTTTTGTTGACTGTATAGAGCTTCTACATCTTTGGCTGCAGAGAATAGAATCAATCTGATTTTGGTGTTGACCATCTGGTGATGTCCATGTGTAGAGTCTTCTCTTGTGTTGTTGGAAGAGGGTGTTTGCTATGATCAGTGCATTTTCTTGGCAAAACTCTATTAGTCTTTGCCCTGCTTCATTCCATATTCCAAGGCCAAATTTTCCTGTTACTGCAGGTGTTTCTTGACTTCCTACTTTTGCATTCCAGTCCCCCATAATAAAAAGGACATCTTTTTTGGGTGTTAGTTCTAAAAGGTCTTGTAGGTCTTCATAGAACCGTTCAACTTCAGCTTCTTCAGCATTACTGGTTGGGGCATAGACTTGGATTACTGTGATACTGAATGGTTTGCCTTGGAAACGAACAGAGATCATTCTGTCATTTTTGAGATTGCATCCAAGTACTGCATTTCAGACTCTTCTGTTGGCAATGATGGCTACTCCATTTCTTCTGAGGGATTCCTGCGCACAGTAATAGATATAATGGTCATCTGAGTTAAATTCACCCATTCCAGTCCATTTTAGTTTGCTGATTCCTAGAATGTCGATGTTCACTCTCGCCATCTCTTGTTTGACCACTTCCAATTTGCCTTGATTCATGGACCTGACATTCCAGGTTCCTATGCAATATTGCTCTTTACAGCATCGGACCTTGCTTCTATCACCAGTCACACCCACAGCTGGGTATTGTTTTTGCTTTGGCTCCAGCCCTTCATTCTTTCTGGATTTATTTCTCCACTGATCTCCAGTAGCATATTGGGCACCTACTGACCTGGGGAGTTCCTCTTTCAGTATCCTATCATTTTGCCTTTTCATACTGTTCATGGGGTTCTCAAGGCAAGAATACTGAAGTGGTTTGCCATTCCGTTCTCCAGTGGACCACATTCTGTCAGACCTCACCGCCATGACCCGCCCATCTTCGGTTGTCGTGTGGGCATGGCTTAGTTTCATTGGGTTAGACAAGGCTGTGGTCCTAGTGTGATTAGATTGACTAGATTACTTTGAGTATGGTTTCCGCTACATGAGTGCAAACTTCACGCATTTGTTCAATCCCTTCAATATCTTTTGAAAGTCTACAGCATCCAATTGCATGCTATGTGTGCTCAGTAGTCTCAGTCATTTCCGACTCTTTGTGACCCCACAGACTGTACTTTTCCCGGTTCCTCTGCCCATGGAATTTTCCAGGCAAGAATACTGGAGTGTGTTGTCATTTGCCTTCCCCAGGGGTTCTTCCTGATCCAGAGGTTGAACCTGCATCTCCTGCATTGGCATGTGGGTGGATTCTCAACCACTGAACCACTATACTGCTGTATTCTCCCTTTTTCTCCATTTTTACACAAGGGGCAATTTTGAAACAAAAGCTATCAAAATTGAAGATATGTGTATATGTCTGTATGTATAACAGTGTGTATACATCAGTGTTCTGTATTTGTTTCATTTCTTAGAAATTATGGACAAAACCTGCCAAATACTGAGCCTGGTATTTGAGTCAGAGTAAAAACTTAGACTTATTTGGAAAACATTCCTCACAAAATGTACATTTGGTTCTCCTCCACATTTCAGATATCTGATTCTTAGTGCTTCTTTAAGGATCCATTACTTCATTCAGATATACTGCCTTTGTCCATTGCTCTTGCATTTGTCTAAGACTGAATTTTCTATAGATATACTGCTAGCAAATTTACAAGAGAGTATGTACAAAGATAGGAGAAGGCAATGGCACCCCACTCCATTACTCTTGCCTGGAAAATCCCATGGATGGAGGAGCCTGGTAGGCTGCAGTCCATGGGGTCGCTAAGAGTCAGACACGACTGAGCGACTTCACTTTCACTTATCACTTTCATGCATTGGAGAAGGAAATGGCAACCCACTCCAGTGTTCTTGCTTGGAGAATCCCAGGGACAGGGGAGCCTGGTGGGCTGCCGTCTATGGGGTCGCACAGAGTCAGACACGACTGAAGCGACTTAACAGCAGCAGCAGCATGGACAAAGATGAATCTGAAATATATGCTGGTTTAACACTGGAAGACGTGTTCTCTGACGACACAAATAATAATTTATCCAGAATATCCTAGCTTAGTTTTGACCATAAAACATTCCATAGGCTGCAGGTTGTGTTGGGTACATCAGCCTGTTCTTTGCTGTCGGGGAGTGGAAAGGGTTTAATAATGAACCTGCTTTAATACCTTATACTTATTTCTATTCTGGTGCCTTTGCTCATGTTGATTTCTTTGCCTGGAATTTCCATCCTCTTTCTCATTCAAGGCCCTCTACAAATTCAGTTCCTTTATGAATCCTCTGAATTCTTGCTACAAACTCTTGTCCACAAGTCTCTCACTACTTTCTCTTCCTTAGTATCACTAAACTATAATGTGCTTTTAACACTAGATCACATAGTAGTCTTTCAAGTTTTTCTAAGGCCTGAATTTTTTTTTCTCTCTCTCTCTAAATCTCTCCTCCCTATGTCTCATTCCATTCTCTCTTAATTTTCTGTGCCAGGAAGCTAAAGACAACAAATATATCCTGAATATGTACTATATTCCAGAAAATGTGCTTAGAGATTTACATGATTTATCACAGAATATATGTTGGATAGTCACCAAATTAAATTTAATTTAGTTGAAAATTATGTACCAAGTGTTTCCTTAAAAGAGATGGAATTTTATTCTAACTATATATCATGAACTGAATTGTTTCCCCTTTGAGTTGAATCTCTAAAACCCTAAATTGATTGTATTTAGAGACAGCACTTTTAACAAGGTATCTAAGTTTAAATAAGGTCAAAGAGTGAGGCCCTAATCCAATAGGACTACTGCCCTCATAAGAAGAGAAAGAGATAGCAGGAGTGCATGCCCTCAGAGAAAGGTCATGCAGAGGACACAAAGGGAAGGCAGCCAATTGTAGGTCAAGGAAAGAGGCCTCTGGAGAAACCAAGTCTGCCAACATCTTGATCTGAGACTTCCAGCCTCCAGAACTATAAGAAAATAAACTTCTGTTATGTTAGCCTCCCAGTCTGGGCTATTTTGTTTTGTAGCCCTAGAGGAAAAGTACACTATACTAAAGATAAATAATTATACAGAAAAGCCAATTATTTCTAGTAGCTTTCAGTAGGTAATTTCTTATCTCTTGGGTGAAGTTTAAGTTTCATTTAATATAATCATTCTTAATGCTATTTCAAGAAAAGACATTTGGAACACCCACCTATCTTTGAAACATAGCTTACTGTTGTCTGTATAGATAAAAAGTATATCTGTTGATTTCAATAGAAAATAAATAACCATAGGATCTGATGGTATGAGTCTTCCATACAGTTACGTTCAAGCCCAGGGACACAAATAGATTTTTGATGGATTTTTATATTCAGTCCAAAATATCTGTTGAATAACATTAGGGATGTGACAACAGCAGCAATGCCAGCCATTTAAATAGTGCCAGAGGGAATCTCTACCTGTCACTCAAGTTTTTGGACTGGAATGTCCACCTCAGTTCTTCCGGGTCAGGTTGTTGAATGCTTTTGTCAAGTTTTTACATTATTTAAATTTATTATATGTTGATAACAAATTTAAGAAATCCCACTACATGTGAAAAGGGAAAACATCCTGTAAATAAAAATAAATTATGCCTCTTATAGAAGTCTGGACATTTGAAATCTAAAAAAAATACTTATGTGTACATTATATACAGGAATAAACACATAGCATATGCACCACATAATTAGATTAATAACATAGAACCACATAAATTCCAACTAGGTTGACTAATTTGACAGAATTGATCAAACAAGCAAATAACTATCCAGGTAGGAAGACAAAGAGATAAAGAGAGACAGAGACAGAGATATTTTAATTTTATTCATTACTAAATTCAGTCAAAAAGCATGAGCTGGTGCATGTGTAGACATGACTTCTAAACAATAATTTGAGGGGCTATCATTCTTGCCCTTTAGAATGAATATAAGAAATATGTAGGTGTAATTCACCCCTCCACCAAGGTAGGCATAACCTTGCCACTTTTATGCTGACTTCCTAAGATACAGAAGTTGTTTGGTGACAGTCACACCTCCTCTGTGAGGTACTGCATTTGAAGATTGCATTGTCCTTCAACATGACTATGAATATTGGACAGTGATTGAATGTCGTCTGGTGCTTATTAATATGCATGTTGTCATTTGTCATCTCAGTCATCACTGACACTTTGTCATTTATGTTACTGTAAGCATTATATCTACCCTGAGTAGCTAGATTTCAGGCCCTTCTCTCTTGCTTGCAAACTCATCGAAAATACAGGTTACCATCCTCAAGAATCCATGCTGATAAAAAAAGGTAGGTTTAAGGTTGTTTGACTCATTCTATACTTTAATAAAGAACTACCAAAATTATAAAGGAAAAAAAATGATATATTTTGAAGGTTTTGCCATTTAAATGGATTGTGTCTAAGTGTACTGATTACCATGTGAAAGGTTGAATTTCCTTTCTCAAAGATAGCTAAATATATTAAAAATAAGATAGTATTTCTAAGTAAAAGAGCTCTCATATTTATTATTTCACTTTATGATCATAATGTGTACTTGAATAATGATAAATAAATAGTATCATCTATGTAGGTAGGGAAACTGAGGCTCAGCTATTTTAAGAGATTATCCTATGGGCATAGTTTTATAATGTGAAAACTGAATTTATCCCAGACCTTCATATCTTTGGTCTGATGTTTCTCTTTGGTGTTTCTCTGTTTCAACTCAGCCTATTATTTCTTTGATTGTCTTAATATTTGCTTGAGATTATGCAACAGAACTTGTTTTTGTCTGCTCAATATCCCATACCCTTCTCCCCTCTAAAAGTATACTGATTTTTTAACAATTATCAACTTTCCAGCATATAATCATGTATTTCAGGGGAAGCTGCCTGATCTCTACTTCCAAATGGTGGATACAATTTGGATCAATTCACTCATGGTAACTGTATCTTTGTTGCCAGTGTCTGAGTTAAGAATATACAAGTGACCAATGACACATGAAGTCCTCTGAAGGGCTTCTGAAAATATTTTCTTCATTCTTAAGAAAACAACACATGGAAAAGGTAGTCATTTTCACCTGAATGTCTCCATATCTGGACTGATGACAACTTCTCTAGCCATTGTACTATATGACTGGAAATAAAAACAATATCTGAGTTCAAACTAAAAAATTACAGAGAACTGAAAGTACAACTCCTTAACTCTGTCTTACTTTTAAATCTTGTTATATAACAATGCTTTTATAATTAAAGCCAATGTGAATCAAGATTTGTGTTATTTTTATTTAACATATGACTGATTCACAGAAACTCTACTGAACCTTACTTTTCAAGCAATAAGAATAAGTAATTATTGAGTGTTGCAAGCACTGTTTTGAAGCATCACTAAAGAATTTCAGTAAGGACCATAGAATGTACCCAGAAAGACCATCAGAGAGAAGAAAATAATCTTACATTTCCCAAAGTATGTGCCATTGAACATGTTTTATATGGGAGTAGGGATGGACAGAAGCAGGAGAGTATTTCCATATTAGACAAAATTAGAAAAAAAAAACGTGTTAAAATATTTCTGTACTGAGTTTACAAGTTCCTTTACCGAGTATAACTTACAACCATATGATTGTGTACAGCAGGCCTCACTGTCCATCACCAAATCCCACAGTTTACACAAATTCTTGTCCATTGAGTTGGTGATGCCATCCAACCATCTCATCCTTTGTCATACCCATCTCCTCCTGCCCTCAATCTTTCCCAGCATCAGGGTCTTTTCTTTTTTTATTTTATTTTATTTTTATTTTTACTTTATTTTACTTTACAATACTGTATTGGTTTTGCCATACATTGACATGAATCCACCACGGGTGTACATGCCTTCCCAAACATGAACCCTCCTCCCACCTCCCTCCCCATAACATTTCTCTGGGTCATCCCCGTGCACCAGCTAAAAGCATTCTGTATCCTGCATCGGACATAGACTGGTGATTCGATTCTTACATGATAGTATACATGTTTCAATGCCATTCTCCCAAATCATCCCACCCTCTCCCTCTCCCTCTGAGTCCAAAAGTCTGCTCTACATGTCTGTGTCTCTTTTTCTGTCTTGCATACAGGGTCATCATTGTCATCTTTCTAAATTCCATATATACTGTTAGTATTAGTTAGTGTTAGTATACTGTATTGATGTTTTTCTTTCTGGCTTAATTTGCTCTGTATAATCAGCTCCAGTTTCATCCATCTCATTAGAACTGATTCAAATGTATTCTTTTTAATGGCTGAGTAATACTCCATTGTGTATATATACCACAGCTTTCTTATCCATTCATCTGCTGATGGACATCTAGGTTGTTTCCATGTCCTGGCTATTAAAAACAGTGCTGTGATGAACATTGGGGTACATGTGTCTCTTTCAATTCTGGTTTCCTCGGTGTGTATGCCCAGCAGTGGGATTGCTGGGTCATAAGGCAGTTCTATTTGCAATTTTTTAAGGAATCTCTACACTGTTCTCCATAGTGGCTGTACTCGTTTGCATTCCCGCCAACAGTGTAGGAGGGTTCCCTTTTCTCCACACCCTCTCCAGCATTTATTGCTTGCAGATTTTTGGATCGCAGACATTCTGACTGGTGTAAAGTGGTACCTCATTGTGGTTTTGATTTGCATTTCTCTAATAATGAGTGCTGTTGAGCATCTTTTCATGTGTTTGTTAGCCATCTGTATGTCCTCTTTGCAGAAATGTCTATTTAGCTCTTTGGCCCATTTTTTGATTGGGTCGTTTATTTTTTTCTGGAATTGACCTGCATAAGTTGCTTGTATATTTTTGAGATTAGTTGCTTATCAGTTGCTTCATTTGTTATTATTTTCTCCCATTCAGAAGGCTGTCTTTTCACCTTGCTTATAGTTTCCTTTCTTGGGCAGAAGCTTTTAATTTTAATTAGATCCCATTTGTTTATTTTTGCTTTTATTTCCAGAATTCTGGGGGGTGGATCATAGAGGATCCTGCTGTGATTTATGTCTGAGAGTGTTTTGCCTATGTTCTCCTCTAGGAGTTTTATAGTTTCTGGTCTTACATTTAGATCTTTAATCCATTTTGAGTTTATTTTTGTGTGTGGTGTTAGAAAGTGATCTAGTTTCATTCTTTTACAAGTGGTTGACCAGTTTTCCCAGCACCACTTGTTAAAGAGATTGTCTTTACTCCATTGTATATTCTTGCCTCCTTTGTCAAAGATAAGGTGTCCATATGTGTGTGGATTTATCTCTGGGCTTTCTATTTTGTTCCATTTATCTATATGTCTGTCTTTGTGCCAGTACCATACTGTCTTGATGACTGTGGCTTTGTAGTAGAGCCTGAAGTCAGGCAAGTTGATTCCTCCAGTTCCATTCTTCTTTCTCAAGATTGCTTTGGCTATTTGAGGTTTTCTGTATTTCCATATAAATCTTGAAATTATTTGTTCTAGTTCTGTGAAAAATATCACTGGTAGCTTGATAGGGATTGCATTGAATTTGTAGATTGCTTTAGGTAGTATACTCGTTTTCACTATACTGAGTCTTCTGATCCATGAACATGGTATATTTCTCCATCTATTAGTGTCCTCTTTGATTTCTTTCATCAGTGTTCTATAGTTTTCTATATATAGGTCTTCAGTTACTTTAGGTAGATATATTCCTAAGTATTTTATTCTTTTCGTTGCAATGGTGAATGGAATTGTTTCCTTAATTTCTTTTTCTACTTTCTCATTATTAGTGTATAGGAATGCAAGGGATTTCTGTGTGTTGATTTTATATCCTGTAACTTTACTATATTCATTGATTAGCTCTAGTAATTTCCTGGTGGATTCTTTTGGGTTTTCTATGTAGAGGATCATGTCATCTGCAAATAGTGAGAGATTTACTTCTTCTTTTCCAATTTGGAGTCCTTTCAATTATTTTTCTGCTCTGATTGCTGTGGCCATAACTTCCAGAACTATGTTGAATAGTAGCGGTGAAAGTGGGCACCCTTGTCTTGTTCCTGACTTTAGGGGAAATGCTTTCAATTTTTCACCATTGAGAATAATGTTTGCTGTGGGTTTGTCATAGATAGCTTTTATTATGTTGAGGTATGTTCCTTCTATTCCTCCTTTCTGGAGAGTTTTTTTCATAAATGGATGTTGAATTTTGTCAAAGGCCTTCTTTGCATCTACTGAGATAATCATATGGCTTTTATTTTTCAATTTGTTAATATGGTGTGTTCCATTGACTGATTTGTGGATATTGAAGAATCCTTGCATCCCTGGGATAAAGCCCACTTGGTCATGGTGTATGATCTTTTTAATGTGTTGCTGGATTCTGATTGCTAAAATTTTGTTGAGGATTTTTGCATCTATGTTCATCAGTGATATTGGCCTGTAGTTTTCTTTTTTTGTAGTATCTTTGTCAGGTTCTGGTATTAGGGTGATGGTGGCCTCATAGAATGAGTTTGGAAGTTTACCTTCCTCTGCAATTTCTGGAAGAGTTTGAGTAGGATAGGTGTTATCTCTTCTTAAAATATTTGGTAGCATTCAGCTGTGAATCCACCTGTACCTGGGCTTTTGTTTGCTGGAAGGTTTCTGATTACAGTTTCAATTTCCGTGCTTGTGATGGGTCTGTTAAGATTTTCTATTTCTTCCTGGTTCAGTTTTGGAAAGTTGTACTTTTCTAAGAATTTGTCCATTTCTTCTATGTTGTCCATTTTATTGGCATATATTGCTGATAGTAGTCTCTTATGATCCTTTGTATCTCTGTGTTGTCTGTTGTGATCTCTCCATTTTCATTTCTAATTTTATTGATTTGATCTTTCTCTCTTTGTTTCTTGATGAGTCTGGCTAATTGTTTGTCAATTTTATTTATCCTTTCAAAGAACCAGGTTTTGGCTTTGTGGATTTTTGCTATGGTCTCTTTTGTTTCTTTTGCATTTATTTGTGCCCTAATTTTTAAGACTTCTTTCCTTCTACCAACTCTGGGGTTCTCCATTTCTTCCTTTTCTAGTTGCTTTAGGTGTACAGTTATGTTATTTATTTGACTTTTTTCTTGTTTCTTGAGGTATGCCTGTATTGCTATGAACTTTCCTCTTAGCACTGCTTTTATAGTGTCCCACAGGTTTTGGGTTGTTGTGTTTTCATTTTCAGTAGTTTCTATGCATATTTTGATTTCTTTTTTGATTTCTACTGTGATTTGTTGGTTATTCAGAAGCGTGTTGTTCAGCCTCCATATGTTGGAATTTTTAATAGTTTTTCTCCTGTAATTGAGATCTAATCTTACTGCATTATGATCATAAAAGATGCTTGGAATGATTCCGATTTTTTTTAATTTATCAAGGTTAGATTTATGGCCCAGGATATGATCTATCCTGGAGAAGGTTCCATGAGCACTTGAGAAAAAGGTGAAATTCATTGTTTTGAGGTGATATGTCCTATAGATATCAATTAGGTCTAACTGGTCTATTGTATCATTAAAAGTTTGCATTCCTTTGTTAGTTTTCTGTTTAGTTGATCTGTCCATAGGTGTGAGTGGGGTATTACAGTCTCCCGCTATTATTGTGTTTTTGTTAATTTCCCCTTTCATACTAGTTAGCATTTGTCTTACATATTGTGGTTCTCCTATATTGGGTGCATATATATTTATAATTGTTATATCTTCTTCTTGGATTGACCCTTTGATCATTATGTAGTAGCCTTCTTTGTCTCTTTTCACAGCCTTTGTTTTAAAGTATATTTTATCAGATATGAGTATTGCCACTTCTGCTTTCTTTTGGTCTCTATTTGCGTGGAATATCTTTTCCAGCCCTTCAGTTTCAGTCTGTATGTGTCCCTTATTTTCAGGTGAGTCTCTTGTAAGCAGCATATAGAGGGGTCTTATTTTTTATCCATTCAGCCAGTCTTTGTCTTTTGGTTGGGGCATTCAACCCATTTACGTTTAAGGTAATTATTGATAAGTATGATCCTGTTACATTTACTTTATTGTTTTGGGTTCGGGTTTATACACCCTTTTTGTGTTTCCTGTCTAGAGAATATCCTTTAGAATTTGTTGGAGAGCTGGTTTGGTGGTGCTGAATTCTCTCAGCTTTTGCTTGTCTGTAAAGCTTTTCATTTCTCCTTCATATTTGAATAAGATCCTTGCTGGGTACAGTAATCTGGGCTGTAGGTTATTTTCTTTCATCACTTAAAGTATGTCTTGCCATTCCCTCCTGGCCTGAAGAGTTTCTATTGAAAGATCAGCTGTTATCCTTATGGGAATCCCCCTGTGTGTTATTTGTTGTTTTTCCCTTGCTGCTTTTAATATTTGTTCTTTGTGTTTAATCTTTGTTAATTTGATTAATATGTGTCTTGGGGTGTTTCGCCTTGGGTTTATCCTATTTGGAACTCTCTGGGTTTCTTGGACTTGGGTGATTATTTCCTTCCCCATTTTAGGGAAGTTTTCAACTATTATCTTCTCAAGGATTTTCTCATGTTCTTTCTTTTTGTCTTCTTCTGGGACTCCTATAATTCGAATGTTGGAGCGTTTCATATTGTCCTGGAGGTCTCTGAGATTGTCCTCATTTCTTTTAATTCGTTTTTCTTGTTTGCTCTCTGATTCATTTATTTCTACCATTCTATCTTCTATTTCACTAATCCTATCTTCTGCCTCCGTTATTCTACTATTTGTTGCCTCCAGAGTGTTTCTGATCTCATTTATTGTGTTATTCATTATATATTGACTCTTTTTTATTTCTTCTAGGCCCTTGTTGAACCTTTCTTGCATCTTCTCAATCCTTGTCTCCAGGCTATTTATCTGTGATTCCATTTTGATTTCAAGATTTTGGATCATTTTCACTATCAATATTCAGAATTCTTTCTCAGGTAGATTCCCTATCTCTTCCTCTTTTGTTTGGTTTGGTGGGCATTTCTCCTGTTCCTTTACCTGCTGAGTATTCCTCTGTCTCTTCATCTTGGTTATACTGCTTTGTTTGGGGTGGTCTTTCTATATTCTGGGAATTTGTGGAGTTTTCTTTATTATGGAGCTTCCCCACTGTGGGTGGGGTGTATCAGTGGCTTGTCAAGGTTTCCTGGTTAGGGAGGCTTGTGTTGGAGTTCTGGTGGGTGGAGCTGGGTTTCTTCTCTCTGGAGTGCAGTGGAGTGACAAGTAATGGGTTATGAGACGTCAATGGTTTTGGAGTAACTTTGAGTTGCCTGTATATTTAAGCTCAGGGGTGTGTTCCTGTGTTGCTGGAGAATTTGCGTGGTATGCCTTGCTCTGGAACTTGTTGGCCCTTGTGTGGAGCTTGGTTTCAGTGTAGGTATGGAGGCATTTGATGAGCTCCTATTGATTAATGTTCCCTGAATTCAGGAGTTCTCTGATGTTCTCAGGCTTTGGACTTAAGCCTCCTGCTTCTGGTTTTCTGTTTTATTTTTACAATTGCCTCTAGACTTCTCCATCTCTACAGCACTGATGATAAAACATCTTGGTTAAAGATGAAAAGTTTCTCCACATTGAGGGACACCCAGAGAGGTTCACTGAGTTACATGGAGAAGAGAAGAGGGAGGGGGTAGTTAGAGGTGATTGGAATGAGATGCAGTGAAATCAAAAGAGGAGAGAACAAGCTAGCCAGTAATCACTTCCTTATGTGCACTCCATAGTCTGGACCGCTCAGAGGCATTCACGGAGTTATACAGGGAAGAGGAGAGGGAGGAAGTAGACAGAGGTGGCCATGAGGATAAAAGAGGGAAATGAAAGGGAGAGAGACAAATCCAGCCAGTAACCAGTTCCTTAGGTGTTCTCCACCGTCTGGAACACACAGAGATTCACAGAGTTGGATAGAGAAGAGAAGGGGGAAGGAAGAGACAGAGGCCACCTGGTGGAGAAAAAGGAGAGTCCAAAGGAGGAGAGAGTGGTCAAGCCAGTAATCTCACTCTCAGGTAAAATTGGGTAGTGAAGTTTGGGCTTTTAAATGTACAAAATTGACAACAAAAACCAAGAAGCAAAGATTAAAAATCTAGAGTAGAGGTCGGATTTTCAAAAATACAATATTAAAGAAAAGAAGAAGGAAAAAAGAAAAAAGAAAAAAAAAAACAAGAAAACCAAAAAAAAAAAAAAAACAACAACAAACAAACAAAGCCACAAGAATTATTAAAAAACACCAACCAAAACCACACAAAGACTATATATGGTGTTTGCTTTAAAAAATAGAGTCTGTTTTTGAAAAGTGATAGTTGGTTATAGCAATAAAAATTAGAGGTGAAATAGAAGACTTAACAATTTTAAAAAGTTAGAAAAAAAAGAAGAAAACGAAAAGAAGAAAAAACAACCCCACAACAGCATCAACAGCAACAACAACAACAAAAAAAAAAAAACAAAGAAAGAAAGAAAGAAACAGAAAATAGGAATGATTGTAAAAATAGTAAAGATATTTCTGGCCCTTTCTTTGGTGTTGTGGGCAGTGTGGGGTCACTCCCAAGGCGGTTCCCTCTGTTTAACTTCTTCTGTTTGCTGGTCTCTTCAATGTCTGATTTCTGTCCTGACACAGGGGGGCTGTGGTGGACACTTTTTTTTTTTTTTAAGCCCACTTGTTCTGTCGCACTATGGGGAGGGAGGGATGCTGCAAACAAATAACACTGTCGTGTGCACGACAGTACCCTGGGCCTGTCCCTGCTCGCGGCGCACAAACCACTCAGGCTCTACGATGCTCAGCCGGGAACCATCTGAGCCCGGCCCTAGGCTGCCTGCACCTCCCCGGTCTAAGCTGCTCAGGTTCGGCGCTCAGGTAGCCCTCAGAGGCGCAGATTCAGTTGGGACTGTGTTTTGTGCCCTTCCCAGGTCCGAGTAGCTCAGGAGTTTGGCGAGCACGGTCTCTGTGACTTGTCGCCTTTCCCGTCTCTGCTGCTCAGTTTTCTGGGTTTACTGCTGGCTCCCATTGTGAGGCAGATGGTGACTGTCCAGAACCCCTAGAAGTCTTAGCAAAGAAGCCTGCTTGCAGTTTGGTAGGTAAAGTCTCTCCGGGGCTGCAATTGCCCCTTTCCACCCCTTACAGCTCTGGCTGCCTGTCCCCAGTGGGGGATGGTCTGTAGCTAGCTATTTCCATTCTGTCCTTTGTTCTGTGTGCAGTCCTGGCAGTGTCTTATGTTCAAGCTTTTCACATGGTAGCTATCCCACAGTCTGGTTTGCTAGCCCAAGTTAGTTCGTTCTGGTTATGCGCGGGGCGTTCCTGCCCAATTCTTACAAAGCACTGCAGCCCACGCCTCCCGCACCTCCCTGCCCTGCCCCGTGGTGGATGCAGGCGGCTGTGCTGCTTTTCCACTGGGGGAGTCACTGTTGGGCTTGTAATCTGTTGGTTTTAATTATTTATTTATTTTTCCTTCCTGTTATGTTGCCCTCTGTGCTTCCAAGGCTCGCCACAGACTTGGCAGGGAAAGTGTTTCCTGGTGTTTGGAAACCTCTCTTCTTAAAGTTCCCTTCCCAGGATGGGCTTCCCTTCCCAGGACGGAGCTCCCTCCCCATCTCCTTTGTCTCTTTTTCCATCCTTTATATTTTTTCCTACTTGTTTTTGAAGACAATGATCTGCTTTTCTGGGTGCCTGATGTCCTCTACCAGCCTTCAGAAGCTGTTTTGTGAAGTTTACTCAGCTTTGAAATGTTCTTTTGAGGAATTTGTGAGGGAGAAACTGGTCTCCCCATCCTATTCCTCTGCCATCTTAGGACCGCCCCACAGGGTCTTTTCAAATGAGTCAGCTCTTCACATCAGGTGGCCAAAGTATTGGGGTTACAGCTTCAACATCAGTCCTTCCAATGAACACTCAGAGCTGATCTCCTTTAGGATGGACTGGTTGGATCTCCTTGCAGTCCAAGAGATTCTCAAGTGTCTTTTCCAACACCACAGTTCAAAAGCATTAATACTTCAGTACTCAATTTTCTTTATGGTACAACTCTCACATCCATACATGATAACAGGAAAAACCATAGCCTTGACTAGATGGACCTTTGTTGACAAAGTAATGTCTCTGCTTTTTAATATGCTGTCTAGTTTGGTCATAACTTTCCTTCCAAGGAGTAATCGTCTTGCAGATGCAATCAGCATCTGCAGTGATTTTGGAGCCCCCCCAAATAAAGTCAGCCACTGTTTCCACTGTTTCCCCATCTATTTGCCATGAAGTGATGGGACCAGATGCCATGACCTTAGGTTTTCTGAATGTTGAGTTTTAAGCCAACTTTTTCACTGTCCTCTTTCACTTTCATCAAGAGGCTCTTTACTTCTTCTTCACCTTCTGCCATAAGGGTGGTGTCATCTGCATATCTGAGGTTATTGATATTTCTCCTGGCAATCTTGATTCCAGCTTATGCTTCCTCCTCCCAGCATTTCTCATGATGTACTCTGCATATAAGTTAAATAAGCAGGGTGACTATATACAGCCTTGAGTCCTCCTTTTCCTATTTGGAACCAGTCTGTTGTACCATGTCCAGTTCTAATTGTTGCTTCTTGACCTGCATACAGGTTTCTCAAGAGGCAGGTCAGGTGGTCTGCTATTCCCATCTTTTTCAGAACTTTCCAGTTTATAGTGATTCACACAGTCAAAGCCTTTGGCATAGTCAATAAAGCAGAAATAGATGTTTTTCTGGAACTCTCTTGCTTTTTCCATGATCCAGTGGATGTTGCCAATTTGATCTCTGCTTCCTCTACCTTTTATAAACCGCTTGAATATCTGGAATTTCACAGTTCATGTATTGCTGAAGCCTGGCTTGGAGCATTTTGAGCATTAATTTACTAGTGTGTGAGAGGAGTGCAAATGTGCAGTAGTTTGAGCGTTCTTTTCCATTGCCTTTCTTTGGGATTGGAATGAAAACTGACCTTTTCCAGTCCTGTGGCCACTGCTGAGTTTTCCAAATTTGCTGGCATATTGAGTGCAGCACTTTCACAGCATCATCTTTTAGGATTTGAAATAGCTCAACTGGAATTCCATCACCTCCACTAGCTTTGTTCATAGTGATGCTTTCTAAGGCCCGCTTGACTTCACATTCCAGGATGTCTGGCTCTAGGTGAGTGATCACACCATCATGATTATCTGGATTGTGACGATCTTTTTTGTACAGTTCTTCTGTGTATTCTTGCCACCTCTTCTTAATATCTTCTGCTTCTGTTAGGTCCATACCATTTCTGTCCTTTATTGAGCCCATCTTTGCATGAAATATTCCCTTGGTATCTCTAATTTTCTTGAAGAGATCTCTAGCCTTTCCCATTCTATTGTTTTCCTCTCTTTCTTTGCATTGATCACTGAGGAAGGCTTTCTTATCTCTCCTTGTTTTTCTTTGTTTACTTTGTGGTTAAACTTATTTAACCACAGAATATCGTGTGCATGGGTATGTCATGTTGTGGGATAGTGTTCTCAGAAAAAATATTTTAGGAGAATATGATGACACACTAAAATTCAGAATAGGGATAAGACTTCAGCACTTTCAGGCACTTTCATGGAAGATTTAAAATTAGCATCCTAGATTGATGATTTTCTGGTCAATATTATTTCAGTCACATCATTTACTTTAACAAACTATATAAAATATGGTTCCTACTCATATACAGAGTTTTAATTATACATATATGATGGCAATATTGGAATTTTAGAGAGTATTTGTACATAAAAAGCAAAAACTTTAAAACCAGGAAGTGTATTGAAAAGGATATAGACTTGAAGTCGTACATAACTAGGTGACTACTTATATCAGATAAGATACAGTCTCAGTTAAAAACAGTAACAAGAGAGCTTCCCATTCAAGATGGTGGAGTAGAAGGAGGTACACTCATCTCCTCCTGCGAGAGCACCAAAACTGCAACTAGCTGTTCAACAGCCATCAAGAGGAGGATGCTGGAACCCACCAGAAAAAGATACCCTATAACCAAAGACAAAGAATCCTCAGTGATATGGTAAGGAGCAATCAACATAAAATAAAACCCCATACCTGCCAGGTTGGTGAACCACAGACTGGAGAACCAGAATACCAAAGAAGTTCTCACCATACTGTGAAGGTTCTGAACGCCATATCAGGCTTTGCGTCCTGGGGATCTGACAAAGGGACTGGGAATCTCCAGGGAATCTGGCCTTGAGGGCCAGCTGGATTTGATTATAGGCCTTCCAGAGGACTGAAGGAAACAGAGAGTCCAAACTTTGAGGGCACAAGCAAAATTTTGTGAGCACCAAGATCCAGAGGAGCGGTCTTGGACTGAATAAAACTACCTACAACCAAAACTACCTATTAGTGTTGGATGGCCTCCTGTGGAAGCAGGGATTGGCAGGGGCTTACAACAGGGAGCGGGGCACTGGAAGGTCCCTGATAACACCAGATGGTCAACACCAAAATCAGATTGATTCTATTTTTTGCAGCCAAAGATGGAGAAGATCTATACAGTCAGCAAAAACAAGACCGGGAGCTGACTGTGGCTCAGATCATGAACTTCTTATTGCCAAATTTAGACTTAAATTGAAGAAAGTAGGGAACACCACTAGACCAATCAGATATGAACTAAATCAAATCCTTATGATAAACAGTGGAAGTGAGAAATAGACTTAAGGGACTAGATCTGATAGATAGAGTGCCTGATGAACTATGGACAGAGGTTCATGACATTGTACAGGAGACAGGGATCAAGACCATCCCCATGGAAAAGAAATGCAAAAAAGCAAAATGGCTGTCTGGGGAGGCCTTACAAATAGCTGTGAAAAGAAGAGAGGTGAAAAGCCAAGGAGAAAAGGAAAGATGAAAGATATAAACATCTGAATGCAGAGTTCCAAAGAACAGCAAGAAGAGATAAGAAAGACTTCTTCAGTGATCAATGCAAAGAAATAGAGGAAAACAACAGAACAGGAATGACTGGATATCTCTTCAAGAAAATCAGAGATACCAAGGGAACATTTCATGCCAAGTTGCGCTTGATAAAGGACAGAAATGGTATGGACCTAACAGAAGCAGCAGATATTAAGAAGAGGTAGCAAGAATACACAGAACTGTATAAAAAAGATCTTCATGACCAAGATAATCATGATGGTGTGATCACTCACCTAGAGCCAGACATCCTGGAATGTGAAGTCAAGTGGGCCTTAGAAAGCATCACTACGAGCAAAGCTAGTGCAGGTGATGGAATTCCAGTTGAGCTATTTCAAATCCTAAAAAATGATGCTGTGAAAGTGCTGCACTCAATATGCCAGCAAATTTGGAAAACTCAGCAGTGGCCACAGGACTGGAAAAGATCAATTTTCATTCTAATCCCAAAGAAAGGCAATGCCAAAGAATGCTCAAACTACCGTACAGTTGCGCTCATCTCACACACTAGTAAATTAATGCTCAAAATTCTCCAAGCCAGGCTTCAGAAATACGTGAACCATGAAATTCCAGATATTCAAGCGGTTTATAAAAGGCAGAGGAAGCAGAGATCAAATTGGCAACATCCACTGGATCATGGAAAAAGCAAGAGAGTTCCAGAAAATATCTATTTCTGCTTTATTGACTATGACAAAGCCTTTGACTGTGTGGATCACAATAAACTGTGGAAAATTCTGAAAAAGATGGGAATATCAGACAACCTGACCTGCCTTTTGAGAAACCTATATGCAGGTGAGGAAGCAACAGTTAGAACTGGACATGGTACAACAGACTGGTTCCAAATAGGAAAAGGAGTACGCCAAGGCTGTATATTGTCATCCTGCTGATTTAACTTATATGCAGAGTACATCATGAGAAACGGTGGGGTGGAAGAAGCACAAATTGGCATCAAGATTGCCAGGAGAAATATCAATAATCTCAGATATGCAGATGACATCACCCTTATGGCAGAAAGTGAAGAGGAACTAAACAGGCTGTTGATGAAAGTGAAAGAGATGAGTGAAAAAGTTGGCTAAAAGCTTAACATTCAGAAAACTGAGATCATGGCATCTGGTCCCATCACTTCATAGGAAATAGATGGGCAAACAGTGGAAACAGTGTCAAACTTTATTTTTCGGGGGCTCCAAAATCACTGCAGATGGTGATTGCAGCCATGAAATTAAAAGACGCTTACTCCTTGGAAGAAAAGTTATGACCAACCTAGATAGTATATTCAAAAGCAAAGACATTACTTTGCCAACAAATGTCCGTCTAGTCAAGGCTATGGTTTTTCCAGTGGTCATGTGTTTATGTGAGAGTTGGACTGTGAAGAAAGCTGAGCACCGAAGAATTGATGCTTTTGAACTGTAGTGTTGGAGAAGACTCTTTAGAGTCCCTTTGACTGGAAGGAGATCCAGCCAATCCATTCTGAATGATATCAGTCCTGGGTGTTCTTTGGAAGGAATGATGCTAAAGCTGAAACTCCAGTCCTTTGGCCACCTCTTGCGAAGTGTTGACTCATTGGTAAAGACTCTGATGCTGGGGGGAAGGGGGTGGATTGGGGGCGAGAAAAGAAGGGGACGACAGAGGATGTGATGGCTGGGATGGCATCACTGACTCGATGGACGTGAGTTGAGTGAATTCCAGGAGTTGGTGATGGATAGGGAGGCCTGGCGTGCTGCAGTTCATGGGGTCGCAAAGAGTGAGCGACTGAACTCTTCGAGTTCACCATTAGCCCTACCATAGACCCCAGAGCTGGGTCTCCTCAGGCCAAACAACTACAAGGGAGGGAGTGCAACCCCGCCCATCAGTAAATGTTTGGATTAAAGCTTTACTGATCAAGGCCCTGCCCACCAGAGCAAGACCGAGTTTTTCCCATTGCCATTCCCTCCCATCAAGAAACTTACACAAGCCTCTTAGCCTCTGACATCAAAAGGCAGGCAGAAGAAGCAAGAAGAAGCACAGTCTCACAGTGGCTAAAACAACAATATTATAGAAAGTTAATCATGATTAAAAAGCAGAAACTTATGTATTCGGTGAAGGGACAAGATAAAATCCATGATAAACAACTAAATGAAGTGGAGCTAGGCAACCTTCCAGGAAAAGAATTCAGAATAATGATTGTGAAGATGATCCAGGATCTCGGGGGAAAAAAATGGAGGAAAGATTGAGAAGATGCAAGAAATGTTTACTAAAGATCTAGAAGAGCTATATAACAAACAATCAGAGATGAATAATACACTAGAAGCAATCCACAGCAGAATAACTGAGGCAGAAGAGTGGATAAATGATCTGGAAGACAGAATGGTGGAAATAACTGCCAGAAAACAGAATATAGGAAAAAAAGAAAAAAGAAAAGAAAAGAAAAGAAAAGAAATGAAGATAGCCTATAAGGCCTCTGGGACAGCATTAAATGCACCAGTATTCGCATTTTAGGGGTCCCAGAAGGAGAAGAGAGAGAGAAAAGACCTGAGTATCAGTACTCATAGGTATTATATTATATGCTCTACTATTTTCTGGGTACAGAAATGAATATTATATGGCCTCTGCCTTCATTAAAAGTAATGCCAAGTTGGAGACCTTAGGGTAGACACTTTGCACATTTTAAGTTTAACTACGTGTTTTAGCCAGTTTGGGCTGTTAAAACAAATTTCCAGAGTCTGGGAGACTTAAACAACAAACATTTATTCCTCACAATTCTGGAGGCTGGAAGTTCAAGATTTAGGTGCCAGTATGATCAGGCTTTTGGTGAATGCATCTTCTTGGATTACAGAGGGCTTATTTTAGTGTCCTCATATGGTGAAAAGAGAATTAGCTAGTTATTTGGTGTCTTCTGGTAAAGACACTAATTACATTCCCAAGGGCTCCATTCTCTCATCTTAATTACTTGCCAAAGGTGCTTAGGATTTCAATATATGTATTTTTGAGGAACTCAAACCTTCAGTCCATTGCAGTGCTTGTGAGACAAAGAAAAATGTCAACTATATCTAAATCTTATGGTAATTGATCAAGGGAAGTAGAGATTTATCAGTCACCACAAAGTTAGTATATAAAACAGTAGAAAAGAGAAGATGCAGTGAAGAAGAGCATATAGAATGAGAAAGTGAAAAAGCATATGATCTTGGAAAATGTCAATATTTGTGGGTCAAGCAAGCAGGATATGGATGTACTATTATTCTTTATTTTTGTTGTTTGTTGTTCAGTCACTAACTCGTGTCTGACTCTTTGCGACTCCATGGACTGCACAGCATGCCAGACTACCCTGTCCTTTACAATCTCCCAGAGTTTGTTCAAACTGACATACAATGAGTTGGTGATGCCATCCAACCATCTCATTCTCTGTTGCCCTCTTCTCTTCCCGTCATCAATCTGTCCCAGCATCAGGGTCTTTTCCATGAGTTGGCTCTTCCCATCAGGTTGTCAAAATATTGGAGCTTCACCTTCAGCATCAGTACTTCCAATGAATATTCAGAGTTGATTTCCTTTAGGACTAACTGGTTTCATCTCCCTGCAATCCAGGGGACTCTCAAGAGTCTTCTCCAGCATCACAATTTGAAAGAATCAATTCTTCAGCACTCAGCCTTCTTTATGGTCCAACTCTCACATCCATATGTGACTACTGCAAAAACCACAACTTTGACTATATGGGCCTCTGTTGGCAAAGTGATGACTCTGCGTTCTAGTGATTTTATTTTTTATAATGATTCTTTATACAGAAATACAATTAAAAAAAAAAAAAACCTGTAGGCATAAAAGGGTTAATCTGAAAAAATAAGTACATAACTACATATAATGTAGTATTTATACCAAATGTCTCATAAAGGTAAATCCTAAAGTAAGATTAGCTTTAAAAGGGACCAATTAATATAATTAGATCCCTGGGGCCCATGTTGCATCTATATCCAATGAATAAGACCTATTTTTACAGTCAAGGAGGCTGAAAAATTAAAACAAAATCTTAAGGCCATTAAATTGTGACATTTATAAGACTCAGATGAATAAAGAATGTGTTCAATGGATCTTAAGAGTGTGTAACTTTAAGACCTTCAATCATTTGTGAAAGTATTTTAAGTTTCTGATACAAAGAAACACAAAATTCTTGTTTAATTACTACCCTAGACATAATCTTATTCTTTTTGAATCAACTTGCTTCCCAGGAATCAGTTATCTGGCTATAAATAAGATTTTTATGCATTTATATTTGGTATATGTTTTTGATAGATTCATAAATTCATAGTATATTATCCATTCTGAATCCTTATGCATTCATTCCAATTATTAGTAATGCTTCAAGTGCTGTTAAATATTTTAGAGTACTTTAAATTGGATTATCAGATGAACACAAGGACATTTTTGTGAATATATGTTAAATTATTTAGTGGAATTAGCATTTAAAATATTATTAGAATACATGTTAATATCCTTGGGTATTTATCAAAGAATAAGCTACTTTCAGATCCTCAAGTATTTGATATGTTCAAATTCCATTTTAAATATTGAGTATTCCTCAAATCATAATTATCTACCTAGATTAACACTCTGTCTACAGAAAATATTCCAGGAAATAATACTAGAAGTCATTTTAATGTTCCAGAACTAATAAGATAGTTGCCTTAAAGATCTGTTTGAAAACTGATATACACTTGGAGCTATTCATTCAGAGACACTCATATAAAGCCTCACAATTATTAGGAATTATGCTTGTTGCCAGGGATCTCCATTCATGGGAAAAATGGGTTATAGGCATTATTCGTTTCTTCTTGCCTTTTTCCCCCCATTTTTTAATATATAATAAAAATCAATGAGATATTTTGGATGATTTGCATTTTCACAGTGGTATACCTGAATCTGTGATGCCCCAGACCTATATTAGAGAGTCCTAGTTTAGAGTCTTTAGAATATAATGCCCCATAATTTAATTAAAATCCAGGGAATTGCTTTATTGCTAAATCACCTTAATTTTATTGCTCTCTTTTTTGAGTTTGTTACATTGTTTACCAAATAATGCAATAAAACAATGGAAGTTCATTACTGTGTCCTATAAATAATATAATAAAATGTGAAATAGAGCAATAAAAATGATCACTAGAAAAATAATTTAATTATAAATGCCAGTATATTTTAACTATTTAGGCAATACACTTTTGAAAAGCAAACAGCTAGAAGGCTATACTTGGGGGCAATTTGCATACTGAAATTTGAGGCATATCCTTTGGAAGAAAAACATGAAATTTACTTCTGATTTGAACATTAATAGCATTGCTCCATGAATAAAAATGACTAAATGACTCTAATAGTTCATTTATTTTTCCCCCTTTTTGGCCTATTAAATAATGGGAGTACATGTAATGCATTTAAAATACTAAAATTCTGAATAGGTAGACCAATTTTATAATATGCAATAGATATTAAAAACTATAATACCAGAAATAATTTGAATCATGCTAATTAATAATATATAAGTTTGGACAAAACAGAGCTGAAATTAATCTGCTCACTGATATATGGCATTGAAGTGTATCTATACTTCATACCTATATCTATAAACATATACATATATCTATATACATAATAGTATACTGTCATAAACATAGCATTATATATTACAGTATATAGTATATAGTAGAGTACTACTGTATATAATAATTACTGTTGTTCAGTCCGCAAGTTATATTTGACTCTTTGCAAGCCCATGGACTACAGCATGCCAGGCTTCCTTGTCTTGCACCATCTCCTGGAGTTTGGGCTTCCCTGGTGACTCTGATGGTAAAGAATCCGCCTGTAATGCAGGAGACCTGTGTTTGATCCCTGGGTCGAGAAGTCCCCCTGGAGAAGGGCATGACAACCCACACAAGTACTCTTTCCTGGGGAATTCCATTTCTGACAGAGGAGCCTGGTGGGCTATAGTCTATGGTGTTGTGAAAAGTCAGACACAACTTGGTGACTAACACTTTCACTTTTCATAGTACTACTATATACTGTAATATAGAGTACAATATATAAAACATACTATATAAACACATATTACATGTATGCTTTGTTATCTTCTTGAATGCTATTTCGTTAAATGTTTGAATTTAGAAGAGGCATGGAACAGTTGTTGAGGTGGAGAGGGTAGACACCAACATCTTTATCAAAAGATACTAATCATCCTTCAATAGATTAAAAAAAATAAGTATACATATAAACTTGAAAAGAAATGTAAGAAGTATAAATAATGTTTCAATCATTTTGAGATTTTTTAACTCTGGAAACAGTAACTCAACAAGAGAACAGTCCTATTTTTTGGTTCCATATTGTAGGATAAATTTTTTTGGCCTAGAAATAATGAATATGCTAAACATTTTTTTTTTAATTTGATCTCTTGGTTAAAGAAAATTCTACTAAGAAAATATGTGTTGTATATGCATAGATCAAGTTACACACACACACACACACACATATGCATATGATCAATGGATTGAAGCCTTCTTTCTTTCTCCTTATTTCTCTTTCTCTCTCTTCTTTCTTTCAGGTTTTCCACTAGTTGTTCAGTTTTTATTGAAACTTAGAAACAGTGACCTGAAATAGGTAAGGTTTATTTACAATTGTCTTTGTAGAATGCAGGATTGGATAGGCCCAGGCACAGCCATTTGTCTTTAGTTCTTCCTACTACATTTTCTACAATAGAAGCTAATGTTTATATATTGAATCTACAGGCAAAAGGCCCTTTTACCAGTTGAGGAAAAAACAGAACCACTTCATCAAAGGAAGTGTATTTTCAAGTGAAGGGTATACACAGTGAAGAGTATGTATATCTTGAAATATTTAGGAAGCATTTTGATTTCATCTGCTGCTGGAAAATCCTGAAAACTATTTGACCATGGAACATGTTTAGAATCTCTTGTCATTTTGAGACAAAATATTTCAACATCCATATGTAAAAAGTCAGCCACATCACTTTGATCTAGTTGTTTCTATTTTATATATCTGTTTACAAAGATGTATCTTGCTACCAGATCAAAATATGATATATGTGAAAATGGGAGGAGGAAGACGGTGGAGGAATAGTATGGGGAGATTACTTTCTCCCCCAGAAAATCATCAAAAGAACATTTGAACGCCGAGTAAATTCCACAAAACTACTTCCGAATGCAGGCAGAGGACATCAGGCACCCAGAAAAGCAGCCCATTCTCTTTGAAAGGAGGTAGGAAAAAATATAAAAGATAAAAAGAGAGACAAAAGAGGTAGGGATGGGGCTTTGTCCTGGGAAGGGAGTCTTAAAAAAGTGAGAAGTTTCCAAACACCAGGAAACACTCTCACTGCCGAGTCTGTGGCGAGCCTTGGAAACACAGGGGAATATAACCAGGAGGAAAAGTAAATAAATAATTAAAACCCACAGATTATGTGTCCAATGGTAACTTCCCCAGCAGAGAAGCAGAGGAGACGTCTGTATTCACCACTAGCAAGTGGGGCCTGGGCAGGGAGGCATGGGCTGCATTGCTTAGAGTAAGGACCGGGCCTGAATGCTCCAAGGGCAATCTGAAAGAACTAACTTGGGCTAGTAAACCAGACTGTGGGATAGCTACCATGCAAAAAGCCCTAACCAAGTCACCACCTGGCGCAATCCCTGGTAGCTCAGACGGTAAAGCGTCTCCCTACAGTGCTGGAGACCCGGGCTTGATCCATGAGTCACGAAGATCCCTTGGAGAAGGAAATGACAACCCACTCCAGTATTCTGGCCTAGAAAATCCCATGGACTGAGGAGCCTGGTAGGCTACAGTACATGGGATTGTAAAGAGTCGGAAGACTGAGCGACTTCAATTTCAAGATACCACCAGGCCCGCTCACAGAACAAAGTACTGACTAGAGCTATGTGAAAATCCCTAACCTAAGACACTGCCAGACCTGTTCACAGAACAAAGGACTGAGCAGAGCTAGCAAGCAGCAGACCATACCCCTCCGGTGATAGGCAGCCGGAGCTGGGAGGGGGCAATCGTGGCCCCAGAGAGGCATTATCTACCAAACTGCAAGCAGGCTTCACTGCTAACTAAGACTTCTTGGGATTCTGGATGGTCAACATCCATCTGAGAAGGTGTGCAGGTAGTACACCCAGAAAACCAAGCATCAGGGACAGGGGAGATGATGATGGTCAACATCCACTTGAGAAGGTGTGCAGGTAGTACACCCAGAAAACCAAGCATCAGGGACAGGGGAGATGATAAGTCTCAGTGACCACGCTCGCCAAACACCTGGTCACCTGAGCTGCTCGGACCTGGGAAGGGTGCAAAACACAGGCTCAACCAAGTCTGCACCTGTGAGGATTACCCGAGTACCTGAACCTGAGCGGCTTAGACCTGGGAAGTGTATACAACCCAGGGCAGGCCTCAGACAGTTCCCAGCAGTGCAACCTAGAACCTAAGCAGTGTAGACAGGGAAAGCACATACGCCGTGAGCGGGGTCAAACCCAGTGTGGCCGACGCTGTAAGCACACGCCAGTGATATTTGTTTGCAGTGTCCCTCCCTCCCCACAGCATGACTGAACTAGTGAGCCTAAAAAAGTGTCTACCACTGGCCCCTTGTGTCAGGGCGGAAATTAGACACTGAAGAGACCAGCAAACAGAAGAAGTTAAAACAGAGGGAACCTTCTTGGAAGTGACAGGTGCAATAGATTAAAACCCTGTAGTTAGTACCGACTACATAGGAAGGGGCCTATAGATCTTGAGAAATATAAGCCAGATCAAGGAACTATCTGAAAATGAACTGACCCTACACTGCCCACATCAACACCAGAGAAAGTCCTAGATATATTTTTACTATCATTCTTTTTTTTTCATTTTTTAAATTTTAAGTCCTCTGCTGCTGCTAAGTCACTTCAGTCGTGTCCGACTCTGTGCGACCCCATAAACAGCAGCCCACCAGGCTCCCCCGTCCCTGGGATTCTCTAGGCAAGAGTGCTGGAGTGGGTTGCCATTTCCTTCTCATATGCATGAAAGTAAAAAGTGAAAGTGAAATCACTCAGTCGTGTCTGACTTCGCGACCCCATGGACTGCAGCCTACCAGGCTCCTTCATCCATGGGATTTTCCAGGCAAGAGTACTGGAGTGGGTTGCCATTGCCTTCTCCAATAACCTACTATTGCTGCTAAGTTCCTTCAGTCGTGTCCAACTCTGTGTGTACCCATAGACAGCAGCCCACCAGGCTCTGCAGTCCCTGAGATTCTCAGGCAAGAGCACTGGAATGGGTTGCCATTGCCTTCTCCAATGCATGAAAGTGGAAAAAGAAAGTGAAGTTGCTCAGTCGTGTCTGACTCTTAGCGACCCCATGGACCACAGCCTACCAGGCTCCTCCGTCCATGGGATTTTCCAGGCAAGAGTACTGGAGTGGGTTACCATTTACTTTGCTAAAAAAAGAGAGACACTATTTTTTAAAGCAAACTTCATATATATATTTTTTATAATTTTTGTGACCTTTTTTTGTTTAATATTGTAGGTGTGCCTCACTGTGGAGAAACTTTTCATCTTTAACCTAGATGTTTTAGAAATGGTGTTGTATAGATGGAGAAATCTTGAGGCTACTGTAAAAATAAGACTGAAAACCAGAAACATGAGGCTTAAGTCCAAGTCCTGAGAACACCAGAGTACTCCTGACTCCAGGGAACATTAATTGACAGGAGCTCATCAAATGGCTCTATACTTACACTGAAACCAAGCACCACTCAAGGCCCCCAAGTTCCAGAGCAAGACATACTATGTAAATTCTCTAGCAACACAGGAACACAGCCCTGAGTTTCAATATACAAGTTGCCCAAAGTCACTCCAAACCCATTGACATCTCATAACTCATTACTCGACACTTCATTGCACTCCAGAGAGAAGAAATCCAGTTCCACCCACCAGAACACCAACACAAGCTTCCCTAACCAGGAAACCTTGACAAGCCACCCATACAAACCCATCAACAGCAAGGAAACTCCACAATAAAGAGAACTCCACCAACTGCCAGAATACAGAAAGGTCACCCCAAACACAGCAACATAAACAAGATGAAGAGACAGAGGAATACTCAGCAGGTAAAGGAGCAGCATAAATGCCCACTAAACCAAACAAAAGAGGAAGAGATAGGGAATCTACCTGATAAACAGTTCCAAATAATGATAGTGAAAATGATCCAAAATCTTGAAAAAAAAAAAAAAAAAGGAATCACAGATAAATAGCCTAGAGACAAGGATTGAGAAGATGCAAGGAAGGTTTAAAAGGATCTAGAAGAAATAAAAAAGCATCAATATATAATGAACAATGCAATAAGTAAGATCAAAAACACTCTGGAGGGAACCAACAGTAGAATAAGGGAGGCAGAAGATAGGATTAGTGAGGTAGAAGATAGAATGATAGAAATAAATGAATCAGAGAAGAAAAATGAATGAATTAAAAGAAATGAGAACAATCTCAGATACCTCTGGGACAATGTTAAACGCCCTAACATTAGAATCATATGAGTCCCAGAAGAAGAAGACAAAAAGAAAGACCATGAGAAAATACTTGAAGAGATAATAGTTGAAAACTTCCCTAAAATGGGGAAGGATTTAATAACTCAAGTCCAAGAAACCCAGAGAGTCCCAAACAGGATAAACCCAAGGCAAAACACCCCAAAACACATATTAATCAAATTAGCAAAGATCAAACACAAAGAACAAATATTAAAAGCAGCAAGGGAAAAACAACAAATAACACACAAGGGGATTCCCATAAGGATAACAGCTGATCTTTCAATAGAAACTCTTCAGGCCAGGAGGGAATGGCAGGACATACTTAAAGTGATGAAAGAAAATAATCAAAGCTCAGATTACTGTTCCCAGCAAGGATCTCATTCCAATATGAAGGGGAAATCAAAAGCTTTACAGACAAGCAAAAGCTGAGAGAATTCAGCACCACCAAACCAGCTCTCCAACAAATGCTAAAGGATCTTCTCTAGACAGGAAACACAAAAAGGGTGTATAAACTCAAACCCAAAACAATAAAGTAAATGGCAACAGGATCATACTTATCAATAATTACCTTAAACGTAAATGGGTTGAATGCCCCAACCAAAAGACAAAGACTGGCTGAATGGATAGAGAAACAAGACCTCTATATATGTTGTCTGCAGGGAGCCAGCGTGAGGAATTCCACCTGTGACAAGGTCATGCGGCAAGAGCTCTGATGGCAAGGCTAATCAGACCTCAGGTTTTCCCCCTGGAATTTCCTGAGCATCCACCCCCTCAAAAATAAGTATCTGCCAGCTTTTGTGCTCTGCTTTTCCACTCTTCTGATATTCTCTGGAAAAAGTCAACTCAGGGCTTTAGTCTTCTGCATTTGAAAGGGATGTTTCAGTTAAAACCCCTCTGATAGCTCTCTAGCTTGCCTAACAGGTTCCCCAGACCACTTACAGCTTGTGAATTGCTTATAGCCCCCCAACCGCGAGAGGCACAAAGCTTAAAAGCATCTTAAAGATACAGAGCCTTTTCTAAAGAGGTAAAAATTATATTGTTAGAGGGTTTTCACTGTTGACTCAATGACTGCTGCCAGACCTCCATATTCTTTATCTTTTAGGCACCTGGAAGGATGTTACTCAATGTAAGCAGGATGTAGAAAAAGATACATAGTAGTTTTGATGTTAGCAACACTAGACTTTTGAGTTAATTGCTTCTCTTTTGCGGTAAATCACTGTACTCCCTCTACTTGTTATAAGTTGTTATATCTTTGCTGTGTAATAATGTAACTTTATTTCGTGCTTTCTGAGAGTGGCACCAGACCTTGGGAAGATCAACACAAACAAGTCTTCTGGTTGACAAACCCTTATCAGGAAAAAGGCTGTAAAATGTTAATTGGCCCTTTTGGCTGGAAGATGATGTAAATTACCTAAGACTTGTGTATACAATTAGGTATGCAGAGAGAAAAGCCTGGTTTCGATAAGAGTCTGGACTGCTAATGCTGCATAACTTTGTGTTACCCATTGATCTCCATGTTTTATCAAAAGTATAAAAGGCCTTCTGAACAATAGAGGCCAGAGCCAGTCACTGGACTGGTTTCCCCCTTGTCTCTCTCTCTCTCCTTTTTCCTCCCTCTGCTCTTTACTATAATTTCAGGCTGAATTTCCACCTGGGGCGCAGAGGCTCACCAAGTCTACTTACTTGCCCTGGCTGTTAAGACCTGCGCAAAAGGGAGCCTAAGGCGAGGCACCCTTAGATATTCAAGTGAGTGCCAGTGGCCCAACGTAGATGGTGCAAATTCCTTGTCTGGAATTTTATTGGTCTTCCACATAAACCAAGCTATTCAGCCCTCTTCCTCCACTTAATTCTCCTACTACACTATTTCTTCCTAATCTAATTTTATATTTCTTATATCAATCAGTAAATAAGTTTTTCTCACGCCAACGCCATCCACCCTTCGAATTCCCTGGATCCACTGGGGCTGGACCCCGGCAGTTGTCTACAAGAGACCCATCTCAAAACAAGGGACCCATACAGACTGAAAGTGAAGGGCAGGGAAAAGATATTCCAAGCAAATGGAGGTCAAAAGAAAGCAGGAGTAGCAATACTCATATCAGATAAAATAGACTTTAAAATAAAGGCTGTGAAAGAGACAAAGAAGGCCACTACATAATGATCAAAGGATCAATCCAAGAAGAAGATATAACAATTATAAATATATATGCACCCAACATAGGAGCACCACAATAAGACAAATGCTAACAAGTATGAGAGGGGTAATTAACAATAACAGAATAATAGTGGGAGATTTTAACACCCCACTCACATCTATGGATAGATCAACTAAACAGGAAATTAGCAAGGAAACACAAACTTTACATGATACAATGTACCAGATAGACTTAATTGATATGTATAGGATATATCACCCCAAAACAATGAATTTCACCTTTTTCTCAAGTGCACATGTAACCTTCTCCAGGATAGATCACATCCTGGGCCATAAATCTAACCTTGGTAAATTCAAAAGAACTGAAATCATTCCAAGCATCATTTCTGACCACAATGCAGTAAGATTAGATGTCAATTACAGGAGAAAAACTATTAAAAATTCCAACATATGGAGGCTGAACAACACGCTGCTGATTAACCAAAAAATCACTGAAGAAATAAAAAAAAAGAAATAAAGAAAATACTTAGAAATGAATGAAAATGAAAACACAACAACCCAAAACCTGTGGGACACTGTAAAAGTAGTGTTAAGGGGAAGGTTCATAGCAATACAGGCATACCTCAAGAAAAAAGAAAAAAAGTGAAATAAATAACCTAACTCTAAACCTAAAGCAACTAGAAAAGGAAGAAATGAAGACCCCCAAGGTTGGTAGAAGGAAAGAAATCTTAAAAATTAGGGCAGAAATAAATGCAAAAGAAACAAAAGACACCATGGCAAAAATCAGCAAAGCCAAAAGCTGATGCTTTGAGAGGATAAATAAAATTCACAAACCATTAGCCAGACTCATCAAGAAACAAAGGGAGAAAAATCAAATCAGCAAAATTAGAAATGAAAATGGAGAGATCACAACAGAAAACACAGAAATAAAAAGGATCATAAGAGACTACTATCAGCAATTATATGCCAATAAAATGGACAACATGGAAGAAATGGACAAATTCTTAGAAAAAGTACAACTTTCCAAAACTGAACCAGGAAGAAATAGAAAATCTTAACAGACCCATCACAAGCACGGAAATTGAAACGGTAATCAGAAATCTTTCAGCAGACAAAAGCCCAGGTCCAGATGGCTTCACAGCTGAATTCTACCAAAAATTTAGAAAAGAGCCAACACCTATCCTACTCAAACTCTTCCAGAAAATTGCAGAGGAAGGTAAACTTCCAAATTCATTCTATGAGGCCATCATCTCCCTAATACCAAAACCAGACAAAGATGCCACACAAAAAAGAAAACTTCAGGCCAATATCACTGATGAATATAGATGCAAGAATCCTTAACAAAATTTTAGCAATCAGAATCCAGCAACACATTAAAAAGATCATACACCATGACCAAGTGGGCTTTATCCCAGGGATGCAAGGATTCTTCAATATCCACAAATCAAGCAATGTAATACACCACATTAACAAATTGAAAAATGAAAGCCATATGATTATCTCAATGATGCAGAGAAAGCCTTTGATAAAATTCAATATCCATTTATGATAAAAACTCTCCAGAAAGCAGGAAGAGAATGAATATACCTCAACATACTAAAAGCTATATATGACAAACCCAAAGCAAACATTATCCTCAATGGTGAAAAATTGAAAGCATTTCCCCTAAAGTCAGGAACAAGACAAGGGTGCCCACTTTCACCACTACTATTCAACATAGTTTTGGAAGTTTTGGCCACAGCAATCAGAGCAGAAAAAGAAATGAAAGGAATCCAAACTGGAAAAGATGAAGTAAAACTCTCACTGTTTGCAGATGACATGGTCCTCTACATAGAAAACCCTAAAGACTCCAATAGAAAATTACTAGAGCTAATCAATGAATACAGTAAAGTTACAGGATATAAAATCAACACACAGAAATCCCTTGCATTCCTATACACTAATAATGAGAAAATAGAAAGAGAAATTAAGGAAACAATTCCATTAACCATTGCAACAAAAAGAATAAAATCTTGGGAATATATCTACCTAAAGAAACAAAAGACCTATATATAGAAAACTATAAAACACTGGTGAAAGAAATCAAAGAGGATCCTCTATGACCCACCTCCCAGAATATTGGAAATAAAAGCAAAAATAAACATTTGGACCTAATTAAAATTAAAAGCTTCTGCACAGCAAAGGAAACTATAAGCAAGGTGAAAAGACAGCCTTCAGAATGGGAGAAAGTAATAGAAAATGAAGCAACTGACAAAGAATTAATCTAAAAAATATACAAGCAACTCCTGCAGCTCAATTCCAAAAGAATAAATGACCCAATCAAAAAAGGGGCCAAAGAACTAAACAGACATTTCTCCTAGAAGACATCCAGATGGCTAACAAACACACGAAAAGATGCTTAACATCACTCAATCTGAGAAATGCAAATCAAAAGCTCAATGAGGTACCATTTCACACCAGTCATAATGGCTGCTATCCAAAAGTCTACAAGCAATAAATGCTGGAGAGGGTGTGGAGAAAAGGGAACCCTCTTACACTGTTGGTGGAAATGCAAACGAGTACAGCCACTATGGAGAACAGTGTGGGGATTCCTTAAAAAACTGGAAATAGAACTGCCATATGACCCAACAATTCCACTGCTGGGCATACACACCAAAGAAATCAGAACTGAAAGAGACACGTGTACCCCAATGTTCATTGCAGTACTGTTTATAATAGCCAGGACATGGAAGCAACCTAGATGACCATCCACAGACGAATGAATAAGAACGCTGTGGTACATATACACAATGGAGTATTACTCAGCCATTAAAAACAGTACATTTGAATCTTTTCTAATGAGGTGGGTGAAACTGGAACCTATTATACAGAGTGAAGTAAGCCAGAAAGAAAAACACCAATACAATGTACTAACGCATATAGTTAGAGCTGGACATGGAACAACAGACTGGTTCCAAACAGGAAAAGGAGTACGTCAAGGCTGTATATTGTCACCCTGCTTATTGAACTTATATCCAGAGTACATCATGAGAAACGCTGTACTGGAAGAAACACAAGCTGGAATTAAGATTGCTGGGAGAAATATCAATAACCTCAGATATGCAGACGACACCACCCTTATGGCAGAAAGTGAGGAGGATCTAAAAAGCCTCTTGAAGAAAGTGAAAGAGGAGAGTGAAAAAGTTGGGTTAAAACTCAACGTTCAGAAAACGAAGATCATGGCATCCGGTCCCATCACTTCATGGGAAATAGATGGGCAAACAGTGGAAACAGTGTCAGACTTTATTTTTTGGGCTCCAAAATCACTGCAGATGGTGACTGCAGCCATGAAATGAAAAGACGCTTACTCCTTGGAAGAAAAGTTATGACCAACCTAGATAGCATATTCAAAAGCAGAGACATTACTTTGCCGACTAAGGTCCGTCTAGTCAAGGCTATGGTTTTTCCTGTGGTAATGTATGGATGTGAGAGTTGGACCTTGAAGAAGGCTGAGCGCCGAAGAATTGATGCTTTTGAACTGTGGTGTTGGAGAAGACTTTTGAGAGTCCCTTGGACTGCAAGGTGATCCAACCAGTCCATTCTGAAGGAGATCAACCCCGGGATTTCTTTGGAAGGAATAATGCTAAAGCTGAAACTCCAGTACTTTGGCCACCTCATGGGAAGAGTTGACTCATTGGAAAAGACTCTGATGCTGGGAGGGATTGGGGGCAGGAGGAGAAGGGGACGACCGAGGATGAGATGACTGGATGACATCACAGACTCGTTGGATGTGAGTCTGATTGAACTTCAGGAGACGGTGATGAACAGGAAGGCCTGGCGTGCTGTGGTTCATGGGGTCGCAAATAGTTGGACACGACTGAGCGACTGAACTGAATACATATATATGGAATTTAGAAAGAGGGTAATGATAACCCTGCATGCAAGACAGCAAAAGAGACACAGATATATAGAACAGTCTTTTGGACTCTGTGGGAGAGGGAGAGGGTGGAATGATTTGGGAGAATGGCATTGAAATATGTATAATATCATACGTGAAACTAATCGCCAGTCCAGGTTGATGCATGATACAGGATGCTTGGGGCTGGTGCACTGGGATGACCCTGAGGGATGGTATGGGGAAGGAGTTGGGAGGGGTGTTCAGGATGGGGAACATGTGTATATCCATGGCAGAGTCATGTTGATGTATGGCAAAACCAATACAATATTGTAATTAGCCTCTAATTAAAATAAATAAATTTATATTAAATATAAATAAATAAAGTATGATATATGCCAGTAAAGTGAAATGACTTCTCCAAGAGTTACCTTATAGTTAGATTTGAAGCTAAACTCACATTTTTTGATATATAAGAAACTTAATGTTGAGTGCTCTCTTTTCTATAGCATACTGTTCTTATTCCTTATCACAAATTCATCCTCTTTAATAACAAATCCATTTTTAAAAAACAGCATTTGAAAAATGAAGAAATCTCAATTATATACAGAATTAAATTTGGATGCTATATGAGATATTAATCTCTATATAAGTAACATATAATTTATTTTCAATGTTTCCAGCATCAGATGAATAATCAACAATAAAGACTAACTTTACACACAAAGCTTTGCACCAATATTCTACCTGTAGGATATTAAAAGTAGAAATGATAAGATTGGTGACCCCATGAATCTTGTAATCTAAGGAGATTTAGCATGCATGCAAATGTTCCTATATATTATAGCATAGAAAGGAAAACATAATCAAGTGCAAAGTATTAATAAGAGTACCCAAATTTTATCTATCTCTTACATTTAACTAATGCCATGTTTTAGAAACTATGACAGTGACTGGGGATACAATAGTGAACAAATTGTATATAGCACTTACGGCTGAAGAGTTTACAGTTCTGAAAAGAAAAACAAAAAAACATATCTTCACAAAAGAGTGTGATGAGAAGGAATGCACACTATTCTGTGAGAGCACTAGCACAGGTAGCCAATATTTGGGGGGAGTCAGAGAGGCTTTCCACAAAATAAATAGTCTATATATAAGTTTTACCACAAATAGGTTGATTGTTTTCAGTCAAAATGTGCTGGGCATACACACCGAGGAAACCAGAATAGAAAGAGACATATGTACCCCAATGTTCATCACAGCACTGTTTATAATAGCCAGGGCATGGAAACAACCTAGATGTCCATCAGCAGATGAATGGATAAGAAAGCTGTGGTACATATACACAATGGAGTATTACTCAGCCATTAAAAAGAATACATTTGAATCAGTTCTAATGAAATGGATGAAACTGGAGCTGATTATACAGAGCGAAGTAAGCCAGAAAGAAAAACACCAATACAGTATACTAACACATATATATGGAATTTAGGAAGATGGCAATGATGACCCTGTATGTGAGACAGCAAAAGAGACACAGATGTGTAGAGCAGACTTTTGGACTCAGAGGGAGAGGGAGAGGGTGGGATGATTTGGGAGAATGGCATTGAAACATGTATACTATCATGTAAGAATCGAATCGCCAGTCTATGTCCGATGCAGGATACATGATGCTTGGGGCTGGTGCACGGGGATGACCCAGAGAGATGGTATGGGGAGGGAGGTGGGAGGGGGGTTCATGTTTGGGAACTCTTGTACACCCGTGGTGGATTCATGTCAATGTATGGCAAAACCAATACAGTATTGTAAAGTAAAATAAAGTAAAAAAAAAAAAAACAAACTACACACAAAGTTCTGAGGCAAGAGAGGAACAGATAGAAATATGGGTGCAGAGAAGAGTAGATGGAAGGTGTCTGGGGATGACTTTAGAGAGAAAGAAGCTAACTGAAGTGTTTAAATGCTTAAATATTTGCAGACCTTTTGTTTTGAATCTTGAATCCAAAACAAATTAAATGTATATTAGCAACATTTGTTGGATCATAGAAAAAGCAAGAGATTTCCAGAAAAACATCTATTCCTGCTTTATTGACTACTGTAAAGCCTTTGATTGTGTAGATCACAACAAACTGTGGAAAATTCTTAAAGAGATGGGAATACCATACCACCTTACCTGTCTCCTGAGAAATCTCTATGCAGGTCAAGAAGCAACAGTTAGAACCAGACATGGAACAACAGACTGGTTCCAAATAGCAAAAGGAGTACTTCAAGGCTGTATATTATCACCCTGCTTATTTAACTTCAGTGCAGAGTACATCATGTGAAATGCCAGGCTGGATGAAGCACAAGCTGGAATCAAGATTGCCAGGAGAAATATCAATGACCTCAGATATGCAGATGACACCACTCTTATGGCAGAAGGTGAAGAAGAACTAAAGAGCCTCTTGATGAAAGTGAAAGAGGAGAGTGAAAATGCTGGCTTAAAACTCAACATTCAAAAAACTAAGATCATGGCATCTGGTCCCATCACTTCATGGCAAATAGATGAAGAAACAGTGAGAGACTTTATTTTGGGGACTCCAAAATCACTGCAGATGGTGTCTGCTGCAATAAAATTAAAAGACCCTTGCTCCTTGGAAGAAAAGCTATGACAAACCTAGACAGCATATTAAAAAGCAGAGACATTACTTTGCTGACAAAGGTCCATCAAGTCAAAGCTATGGTTTTTCCGGTAGTCATGTACGGGTATGAGGATTGGACTACAAAAAAAAAAAAAAAAAAAAAGCTGAGCACCAAAGAATTGATGCTTTTGAACTGTGGTGTTTTAGAAGACTCTTGAGAGTCCCTTGGGCTGCAAAGAGATCAAACCAGTCAATCCTAAAGGAAATCAGTCCTGAATATTCATTGGAATGACTGATGCTGAAGCTGAAACTCCAATACTTTGGCCACCTGATGCGAACAATTGACTCATTTGAAAAGACCCTGATGCTGGGAAAGATTGAAGACAGGAAGAGAAGGGGATGACAGAGAATGAGATGGTTGGATGGCATCACCGACTCAATGGACATGAGTTTGAGCAAGCTCTGGGAGTTGTTGATTGACTGGGAAGCTTGGTGTGCTGCAGTCAATGTGGTCTAAAAGAGTTGGGCACGATTGAGCTACTAAACTGAACTGAACTATCTGTTTTTATCTGCAATGTGGAAACGGTTTGTATAGTTCTGATGAGAGAACTTAAAAACGTGTTGGATTCAAAGAAGTAGGCACATAGTAAGCAGTCAATAAAAGATAGTTATTTTTAAAGGGTTTCTCATCTCCATCACTGGGATTACGACCTATCACATTCCAAAAGAAATCAAGGTTATGACATTTAGAGCACACTTTTTAGTCATACGTGTCATATTGGAAATCATTTCCATTGATTTATTGCAGGAAATATTAGGTCTTATTGGTACCAAATATTTATGTCTAAACTGTGTATTTGACCCTTAAAGAGAGTTGACAGTGTATATGCTGCATTTCTCTATGACCTGCCAGTTTTCTAGAACCCTCCTATAATCTTCTAAATGATTTTGTTATGTCTTGGTAAACAATAGATAGCTATTGCCTAGGTGTGAATTTTTCTGATAAGAATGCAGAGAAAAAAAGGAAATAATTTGTCTTAAAATACTCTGAGAAATTACCAGTTCCCTTAAAACTCTACCATCAATAAACTCTTCATCCTTCTTATTGTATGTATCAATAAAATAATAAAGATTCTATTATTGAGATTTTGCCAGTGCTGCTTATAATCAATGTTGAGACTGAGACCCATCCAAAGGCTAGAAAAAATTAACTAATTACTAATTATTTGCTGGATTCTTGAAAGACATTAAGCATATATCCAGTGAAGACAAAAAGGAGTTTAAGTGTTTCATCTTGGATCAGCCTAATCATTTATTTTTAAACAGTCTGTCTCAGACTGAAGCATAAAAAACTTAGAAGAATCTTTGATAGTTTTCATTCATGATAATAGAAGGAAGGCAATAGGCATCACTCAGGTTGAGACAAGAGTTAACACCAAAGACAATATCAAAGAGAAAGACTGCACAACCCTATAAGTAAAATCTCACCACTTCAGGTGACAGAGTTTTAAGGGAGGATTGCTATTGACTGAGCTTTCCTGATGGCTCAGACAGTAAATAATCTGCCTGCAATGCAGGAGACCTGAGTTTGATCTCTGGGAAGGGAAGATCCCCTGGAGAAGGGAATGGTTACCCACTCCAGTATTCTTGCCTGGACAATTCCAAGGACAGAGGAGCTTGGGGGGCTACAGTCCATGGGGTTGAAAAAAGTCAGACACAACTGAGCAACTAACACTATCTTGCTACTGACTAGTACTTATCCTTCCTTTCACCTAGAAATGAAATGTTGACTTCTAAAAATATTCAAAGGGCACTGATGATCTTACAAGTCAACAGGCAAACTGCTATGCTGAGGGATATCTGTCTCTTGATATAAACATCAAGGATGAATAATAATGTCTTCAAATGGTTTAAATAAAAATTTAAATTTAAATAAAAATAATATGTACAGTGGATAAGAAAATAGACTTTAGAATTAGTCTTGGGTTTAATCTGATATTTCCTAGTTTACTAGCCTACTTTCTTCAGCTGTAAACTATGAATAATAAATCCACTTCCTTCTTAGAATAGTTTTGTACACTAAATAAGATCATAAATGCAAGGTACTTATCAGAGTATATGAGAGACAATATATAATAGACATTCTTTTTATTACTTTAAAAAAGAATGACTTGAACAAATAGCTAAATAGACTAATGCTGTTATCTGGGTCAGCGCATAGCTGTTCAGTCAATCTGGCTCTGGTAAAATAAGCTTATGGGCCAACAATCAGCAAATGGCACCTCTTGTTTCAGGGAAAACATTATTTTCACCCACCAGGATACTTCAGTGTCAGTATTCTAGGGGGAACCCTAACCCATACTAGATCTGGGAATTCAGCTAGACTGATTCTGTTTTCATCATGTGTGGACTGGGTAAGAACTCAAAGCACTATTATTCCAATACTCCAGAACTCTTACTAATGATAAGAAAGGTAGCCAATAGTGAGTCACAGGCCTGCTGGAAGAAAAGCTAGATGACAGGCTGGTCAAATGGGCAAATTACACAGATACAGAACCTCCTCTGCCCCTGCCGCGGCCACTGCACGTAACAGCTGCACTCCAGGAGCCTTGGGCGGGGCCAGCCTGGCTGCCCGGGCCCAGTGCTGAGCCTGAAGCCGTTTCGGTGAAGGAGAGAGGGTGGCGATTTGGTGGCCGCAGGCAGGAGAGGCAAGATAAGCATCGAGATCCCGGCGGGACTGACAGCTGCTGCAGCAGGAACTCTGACCAGAAAATGATTTTACTTATTCTATTTTAGCTTGCATGCCCTCTCCTTACGTATTTCTTTTTGCTAATGATTCCGGAAAACTTAATGCGCATATGAATTTCACAGGTGGACCTAATGTAGTGATTTGTGAACAATGTATGCTTTCATCTTGTTTAACTCCTCAGTACAATGTTTGCTCTTTTGTGGTGTTGAAACGCCCGCCATATCTTAGGATACCTGTAACTACTCACTGGTACGACAATTATAGTCTTGCTGTGTTGCAGCAACTGCAGGATTTGATGCGAACGTGACGATTTGTGGGCTTACTTATTTTGGGGATATCAGCTTTGATAGCTGCGATAACTTCTGTTACTGTAGCAGCAGTTTCATTGTCTCAACAGGTGCATACTGCTCAATATGTTGATACTATGTCTAAAAATGTCTCTTTAATGCTGGCAAATCAGGAAATTATAGACAGAAAACTAGAGATGAGGGTTGACGCCTTAGAGGAGGCAATAATGCATATTGGGACTGAGCTGCAAGCTCTTAAAGTGAAAATGGCGCTGTCATGCCATACTGATTACCGGTGGATATGCATGACATCTTTGAAAGTAAACGAGACAGATTATGAGTGGGAAAAAGTTAAAAATCATATTTCAGGTGTTTGGAACAGCTCTGACATTGGCCTGGACTTAGGAAAGCTTCATAATCAGATACAGACCTTGGAACACTCTCGTTTCTGGAGCCGCTAATGACCTTTTCCACACCTTCTCTAATTTTATCTCTGGAAAAAACATTATGTCTAATGTCTTCAGTTATGTTACCGTTGGTGCTTTAATTTTGCTTCCCATAATCATTCTTCCTTGTATTGTCAGGATTCTTCGGCAGAGCATTCAGAAGCTCTCAACTGACCTGTACCTGATTAATTTAAACAAAAAAGGGGGATATGCCGGGGGCCAGCGTGAAGAATTCCGCCCATGGCAAAGGTCATGAGGAAGGAGGCTTGGCATACGCAAAGGCGTGATCAAGCCTCAGGAAACCCCCTGTTCCCGAGCATCTAATCCCAAAACCAGAGTTTGTTTTATGCTCTCACCTACACCTCTGACTTTACAGGGGGCTCTCCCCCATAACTGTTTCTCTCGGAGAAGGAGTAAACGTGCAGCTCCAAGGCAATAAAAATTCTTGGGCGTGACAGGAGTGTTTCAGCTTACAGACTCCTCTGAAGGTTATCTAGCCCACCTGTATAGGTTCGTCCAGCCACATGTGATTGTTTACAGCCTCCCAATCTGAGAGGCACGAGATGTTTTAGACTTACTAAAGGCAAATTCTTTTGGGGAGTTGGAAATTATTAGTATAGTGTGTTGGTTAGGAATTATATTGGTGAAGGGTTTTTTCATTTGTTGTGTCAATAATTGCTGCTAATTCCCTGCTCTGGGTGGGACAAGGATGTCTCAGGTCAAACCTCTCTGCTGACAGACTAGCTTGTGTGACAGGATTATCCATACTCCTGCCACATGATTGTTTACTACCTCTCAACCATAAACAGCACAGAGAGTTTTGGAATATTTTGAGAGTCTTAATTAGCATAGGGCTTTTTCTTCTTGTTGAGTCAATGATTGCCACCAGGCCTCTATATCCTTAGGCACCTGGGAATATATTAATCAATGTATTTGGAATATAGCAAAGGAAATATAGTAGTTTTTAATGTTAGCAATACTAGACTTTTTGAGTTAATGGATTTTCTCTTTTGTAATAGATCACTATATTTTGTTATAAATGACTGTGTCCTTGCTATGTAAGAATGTAACTTTATCATATCTTAAGACTAAATAGATCTTAAGGGGAGCATTGGGGAAAGGATTTTCATTTGTTGGGCTGATGTTTGCTGCTAAATCTCCATGTTCCCTACCCTTATAATGAATATAACTAACATATAGGAGAAATAAGCATTAACCCTTAAGCATATAGGAGAAATAAGTATTAACCTTTAAGATTAATCTTGTTAACCTTGGGTTAAATAAATTCCTTTCTTGATTGTAACTCACTACACCCTCACCCTATAGGAATGTAACTTTATTTGGAGGGTGGTGCCTGCTTTAAGAAAAAACACCCTTGGAAGAAATAAGTTTTTTGGTTATCAGAAAGAAAGGATCATAAAATGTCAGCAGGTCTCACTCATGGCCAGAAGATGATGTAATATCCCTAAGACCTTTTTTATACATTTATGTGAAGCACCTGATTTTGATAAAGGTCAGGACTGCTGACCCCCACGTGACTCTGTATTCATCCCTATGTGTAACAAAAGGTATATAAGCAAACCCAAAAATAAAGAAATCGGATCAGTTTCTGGAAAGACAGATTCCCCCATGTCGCTTCTTTCTTGCTCCCGTTTTTCTGGCTGAATTCCCATCTGGAGCATGGATGCTATTCCATGTAATCCAAGTTATTCAGCCTCTTTTTCTCCACTAATCTTCCTACTACACTATCCATTTCTAATCTCTCTATATCTGTGATTAAATATGTATTTTTCCAAAGATGCCGACTCCGTCCCCCCACGTTCGAATCACCCTGGATCCACCGGGGCTGGACCCCGGCACAGAACCATAGTTTAGAGTATGAATTTGGAGTTACTTGGGGGTCCTTCCTAACCCCCAAACCATCCCTTACTGGTTTAAAATTGTAACTGTCCATTATTAGCTGTGTGAATACAGGCACATCACTTAAGCTGATCTATAAAATGGAGAAGATCATTGAAGCCACTGCATAGGTTTCTGGGGAAGATTACAATGAGACTCCATGTGAAAAATGTTGTTGTGCCTGGCACACATTAAGTACACAATAAAAGTTATTATTAAAACACATACAGAGACATACATGCATATATGGGTGAATCTAGCTTCATAGTTGGTATAGAAAAATAAATAAAGCTACCCACAGCCCTTCCCATTTGTTTCTTAAGGAGAGAGCAGGAGGAAATAGAAATAAAAAGTGGAAAGAGGGAGAAGAAAAGTTTATAAAATTCAAAATGCTGGGAAGAAAGTGTGGTTGGCTCTCAGTAGTAGGGAGAGAATATGAAACTAATAAAAGAACCCAGGTGTTATATCCCGTTCTATTCAGAAAACTATCCCTTTTGTACTTGATTCACCTGCTCCCTGCTCATCTCAAGCTTTGGTAAACTCATGGAGAACAGCTAGCAGATCGTCCAGGCTGACCTCCAAAAGTCATGAATTCATAAAGCTACATGGAGTAATTGAAATGCAACAAAACTCTAAATAGGATTCTTTTAAGAACTAGCTGTTGAAATGGCTCAACGTTCACGTTGCTGTCTCCTGCTAAGATTTCTATTGGACTTTGAATAATGGAAATGTAGAACCCCGGGATGTGTTTATTGATAACAATGAAAAAAAAGACTCAGTTGGTTAACTGTGTAAAGCAAAGATGAATATCAAGAAATGGTTATTCTTTTCTATGTCTATGCAGCATTTAGAATCATTATTTCATCCCTGTTTGTATAATCACATTAATACAGGCAAGGCCATTGAATTAAAAAGATGTCAGCAAATAACACTACTCCAGTTTCCAGCAAAACACAAAGTCAACATGTGCATGACTGACTAAATCAATTTTATTTAGACAAATAGGCATGTTTATCAAGTGAGTTAATCAGTCACATTGTGTTTCAATTTTTTTTTTTAAATTCCTACACAAGGGAGCCCATCTAGGATGCAGCAAAAGACATTCATCAAAGTTAGGAAAGGAAAAAAATGAGGGCAAAGACGAACGGCTCCAAATGATGCACAGAGGGAATTTTGCTTCACATCTGAATTTATCTCAATGTTAAAATCAAGTTCATTCAGTTCAGTACAGTTCAGTCGCTCAGTCGTGTCCGACTCTTTGTGACCCCATGAATTGCAGCACGCCAGGCCTCCCTGTCCATCACCAACTCCCGGAGTTCACTCAGACTCATGTCCATCAAGTCAGTGATGCCATCCAGCCATCTCATCCTCTGTCGTCCCCTTCTCCTCCTGCCCCCAATCCCTCCCAGCATCAGTCTTTTCCGATGAGTCAACTCTTCACATGAGGTGGCCAAAGTACTGGAGTTTCAGCTTTAGCATTATTCCTTCCAAAGAAATCCCAGGGCTGATCTCCTTCAGAATGGATTGGTTGGATCTCCTTGTAGTCCAAGGAACTCTCAAGAGTCTTCTCCAACACCACAGTTCAAAAGCATCAATTCTTTGGCCCTCAGCCTTCTTCACAGTCCAACTCTCACATCCATACATGACCACAGGAAAAACCATAGTCTTGACTAGACAGACCTTAGTCGGCAAAGCAATGTCTTTGCTTTTGAATGTGCTATCTAGGTTGTCATAACTGTTCTTCCAAGGAGTAAGTGACATTTAATTTCATGGCTGCATTCACCATCTGCAGTGATTTTGGAGCCCCCCAAAATAAAGTCTGACACTGTTTCCACTGTTTCCCCATCTATTTCCCATGAAGTGATGGGACCAGATGCCATGATCTTTGTTTTCTGAATGTTGAGCTTTAAGCCAACTTTTTCACTGTCCTCTTTCACTTTCATCAAGAGGCTTTTTAGTTCTTCTTCACTGCCATAAGCGTAGTGTCATCTGTATATCTGAGGTTATTGATATTTCTCCCAGCATTCTTGATTCCAACTTGTATTTTTTCCAGTCAGGAGTTTCTCATGATGTATTCTGCATATAAGTTAAATAAGCAGGGTGACAATATACAGCCTTGACGTACTCCTTTTCCTATTTGGAACCAGTCTGTTGTTCTATGTCCAGTTCTAACTGTTGCTTCCTGACCTGCATACAGACTTCTCAAGAGGCAAGTCAGGTTCTCTGGTATTCCCATCTCTCTCAGAATTTTCCACAGTTTATTGTGATCCACACAGTCAAAGCCTTTGGCATAGTCAATAAAGCAGAAATAGATGTTTTTCTGGAACTCTCTTGCTTTTTCGATGATCCAGCAGATGTTGGCAATTTGATCTCTGATTCCTCTGCCTTTTCTAAAACCAGCTTGAACATCAGGAAGTTCTCGGTTCACGTTGCTGAAGCCTGGCTTGGAGAATTTTGAGCATTACTTTAGTAGTGTGTGAGATGAGTGCAATTGTGCAGTTGTTTGAGCATTCTTTGGCATTGAAATGAAAACTGACCTTTTCCAGTCCTGTGGCCACTGCTGAGTTTTCCAAATTAGCTGGCATAGTGAGTGCAGCACTTGAACAGCATCATCTTTCAGGATTTGAAATAGCTCAACTGGAATTCCATCACTTCCACTAGCTTTGTTCGTAGTGATGGTTTCTAAGGCCCACTTGACTTGACATTCCAGGATGTCTGGCTCTAGATGAGTGATCACATCATCGTGATTATCCGGGTTGTGAAGATCTTTTTTGTACAGTTCTTCTGTGTATTCTTGCTACCTCTTCTCAATATCTTCTGCTTCTGTTAGGTCCATACCATTTCTGTCCTTTATCAAGCCTATCTTTGCGTGAAATGTTCCCTTGGTATCTCTAATTTTCTTGAAGAGATCTCTAGTCTTTCCCATTCTGTTGTTTTCCTCTATTTCTTGGCACTGATCGCTGAAGAAGGCTTTCGTATCTCTTCTTGCTAGTCTGTAGAACTCTGCATTCAGATGCTTATATGTTTCCTTTTCTCCTTGGCTTTTCACATCTCTTCTTTTCACAGCTATTTGTAAGGCCTCCCCAGATAGCCATTTTGCTTTTTTGCATTTCTTTTCCTTGGGGATGGTCTTGGTCCCTGTCTCCTGTACAATGTCACAAACCTCATTCCATAGTTCATCAGACACTCTATCTATCAGATCTAGGCCTTTAAATCTATTTTTCACTTCCACTGTATAATCATAAGGGATTTGATTTAGGTCTTACCTGAATGGTCTAGCGGTTTTCCCTACTTTCTTCAATTTAAGTCTGAATTTTATTCCTAAATCAAATTTATATATATATATATATATATATATATATATATATATATATATAAAACACAAAATTGCCATGTACTTAGCATCCAGTCCTCCAAAAGTTATCCATCTTGTTGAGGAAAAAATAGAGATAAGAACAGATATATAAGCATTAGAATGTTTAGCATTGCTTGTAAATGTTATATATGAAATGAAAAATGAGGTTATCAGTTCAAATTTTAATGTTTGAAGATGTTTTAGAGAAGATGTTAAACTGGGTTTGGGGGGTAAAATTATAGGCTGTGGGAAAATGTCAAATAGTGTCATTTCAGGTGGCTAGGCCAGCATGAGCAAAAAGATACAGATGAAAAAAATACCATAGTGTTTTATTTAATATTCTAAGAGAAAATTTATACTATGCATAATCAAAGAGAAAGCTAGATACACAAGTTTATATTGCCTGTTAATTCAATCATTTATCCATTTATTCAACATTCCTTCATTCAATAAAATAATTTTCAGTTAAACTTTAATATGGTATTTATAATGCCAGAAATGTCACCAGGGTCCTGAAGATCCCCACCCAAAACCATCTTAAATTATAGAGTTTATGGAAAACTTGCTCTTGTGTTGCCACGACACAAATGTCTAAGAGACTATTCATGACTTAATTATGAAAATTTGTCACTTTTTTTTGCAGTCTTTACTTGAAATCTCTGCATGTTTTGACAGTGATGCTTTTTGTTATTCTTTTTGAAATTTTCTTCTCCTTTGGCTTTTAACACAATATACTCTAAGTTTTCCATCTATTATTGGTAGTTTATCAATTATTCAGGTATCAACACTCTTCTCTAATTTCACTACACATATTCTATTGGTCATCCTATCTATTCCAGCTGCCTGACAATTAAAAGGAGAGATGTTATTAGTTTTGTTCACTGCTAAATCTCCAGGATCAGTGATAGACAAAGAGTAAGGACTCATTAACTATTTATTGAATATATTGATAAAAAAGCTTCAAGTAACATCTGTACTGGTTACTTCCAAATTTACTTTTCCAAACTCCTCTTTGCTGAACTCAAGGCCTATATCCCAAACTGACTAATGTAATTTCTTCAACAAATATTGAGTGTTTATTGTGATAAAGCAATGATCTGGGCTATAGTGATACAATGAATAAGAGAAAAGTAGCCTTTCTTTACGGAATTTACATATAAAGCATAGGACTTTTCTTAATAATAGGGAACACAAATACAAAAGAAAAGATCTAAATTTTGGTTCTGATTGAGATTACTTAGGGAGATACGAAATATTGTGAAATAATATGCTCTTAAACTTTAGATTCTTCATTTGTAAAATGACTCATGATGTTTTAAGGATGAAATGAGATAATATAAGCAATACAACTAGACTTTTAAAAACTCAGTGGTCATTAACAATTATTGGCAACTTAAAAAAGTTATTTTAATTGGTAAAATAGTGCAAGAATAAATGCAACACATTTTTAATATATTTTTATTTGGAGGATAATTGCTTTACAATGTTCTGTTTAATTCTTCCATACAATAACATGAATCAGCCTTAAGTATATATATTTCCCCTCCCTCTTGAGTCTCCCTCCTACCCTTCACCCTATCCCACCCCTCTAGGTTGTTACAGAGCACCAGGTTGAGCTCCCTGTGTTATACAGCAACTTCCCACTAGCTATCTATTTTGCATATGGTCAGTATCATTTTCCCAGGTTCCATATGTATATGTTAATATACAGTATTTGTTTTTCTGATTTACCTCACTCTGTATAACAGGCTCTAGGTTCATCCTCACTACATCTACCTCACTACACCATCTCACTGCACCACCTCATTCCATCTCATTAAAACTGACTCAGATTCATTACTTTTTATGCTGGAGTAATATTTCACTGTATATATGTACCACAACTTCTTAATGCATTAATCTGTTGAAGGACATCTAAGTTTCTCCATGTCCTAATTACTGTAAATAGTGCTGCAATGAATACTGGGGTACATGTATCTTTTTGAATTATGGTTTTCTCAGGGTAGTTCCCCAGTTGTGGTATTGCTGGGTCATATGATAGTGTTACTCCTACCATAGTTTTTAAAAGGAGTTTTTTAAAGAAATGCCCATACTGTTCTCCATAGTGCTGTATCAATTTACATTCCCACCAACTGTGCAAGAGAGTTTTCTTTTTACCACATCCTTTTCAGCATTTACTGTTTGTAGAATTTTTTAACAGATTTTTTGGTGATGGATATTCTGACTGGTGTGATGTGATACCTCATTTTAGCCTTGATTTAATGCAACACATTGTTATAACTTGTCTTTATTCTATTCCCTATATATTATTAGATTATTTTCATTCTCTTTTAGTACAATTCTTACATTAAGTCAAAAAAAAATAAAAATTTCATTTATATACCAAACACTGTCCTGTGTGCTTTGGCAGTTAAAGGCAAGTAAGGTTTCATCCTTCCTCTGAAAAAACCTGGATTCTGGTAAAGTCAGAGACAAACTATAGATGCCCTTTTCATTCAGATTCTTTTTCCTATATAGTATATATAGAACCATTTCTTTAATCAGCCCTTTGATTCTGACTGAGCAACTCAATGTTCTGGGCATTGTGCTAAGTACTCAAGTTACAGAACTAGACAAAAATAGATCAACATCTGCTCTTCTAAAGCTTACATTATAATTAAAAACCTACTCAAATATGTTAGACAGTAGTGAAGAAAAATAAATCCAGGTAAGAATTAGATCATTTTTTCCTCTAATTTGTCCTTGAATTCAAAACACAGAGTTGATCTGTATATTCCACACCAGCTCTTCTATTCCCATTTTCCTTTGGGGGACTATTTTCACTTTGAGGGACTGCTTCTCCAAAAGCATCACATATGAGCTCTCCCACTGAGCCTCCAAAGTTTTCTGGGGGTTACAGTTTATCAAATGGATGCCTGGATAGAATAGATAGATGGACAGATGAACAAACTAGTTAAATAAATGGATAGACACGTAGATAGATGATGATAGAATGCATGCAATGATCACTATAACAAAGGAGTAGCTGCCCAAATATCTGGAGTAATAGAAATAAAACCAAAATTAAACAAATGGGACTTAAAAGCTTTTGCACAGCAAAGGAAAGCATAAACAAAACAAAAAGGCAGAATATTTGCAAATCATGCAGCTGACAAGTGATTAATCCCCCAAATTTACAAACAGCTTATGCAGCTCAATATCAAATAAAAGACAACAACACCAAAAAAAAAAAAAAAAAAGCTATCAAAAAAGGGGAAGAAGACCTAAATAAACATTAACCCAAAGAAGATATATGGGTGGTCAACAGGCACATGAAAAGATGCTCAACATGCCTAAGTATTAGAGAAATGCAAATTAAAACTACAATGAGATATCACCTCACACCAGTCAGAATAATGATCATCAAAAAGTCTACCAAAAAAAAAAAAATGCTGGAGAGGGTATGGAGAAAACTGTTCATGGGAATGTAAATTGGTATAGCCACTATGGAGAACTCCACTATGGTGGAGTTTCCTTAAAAAACTAAAAACAGAACTACCATATCATCCAGCAGTCCCACTCCTGGGCATATATCTGGGAAAGCCATACTTGGAAAAGATATATTCTGTGTTCATAGCAACACTATTTACAATATTCAGGACATGGAAGTAACCTGAATGAACATTGACAGAGGAATGAAAAAAAAAAAAAGATGTGGTACACATATACAGTGGGATATTAGTTATAAAAAGGATGAAATAATGCTATTTGCAGTAACATAGATGAAACTATTCACACTCAGTGGTAAGTCAGACAAAGACAGACAAATATCATATGATATCACTTACATATGGAGTAAAAATGGTACAGTGAACTTATTTACAAAACAGAAATAGAGACAGAGATGTAGAAAACAATCTTATAGTTACAAGGAGGAGGGAGGAGAGAGAAAGGGAGAGAGGGATTGAAGTGTTACACACTACTGTATATGAAAATAGATAATAAGGACCTACTGTATAGCACAGGGAACTCTACTCAAAACACTGTAATGTCCTGTATGGGAAAAGAATCTAATAAAGAGTGGATATATGTATATATATATCACTGATTTACTTTGCCATACAACAGAAAGTAACATAACACTGTAAAGCAGCAACTGTGTGTGCAGGTTAAGTCGCCTCAGTCATGTCTGACTCTTTGTGACCCTATGGACCAGAGCCTGCCAGGCTCCTCTGTCCATGGGATTCTCCAGGCAAGAATACTGGAGTGGGTTGCCATGTCTTCCTCCAGGTGATCTTCCAGACAGAGGGATAGAACTCGTGTCTCTCATGTCTCTTGCATTGGCAGGTGGGTTCTTTACCACTAGCGCCAATTGGGTCTATACTCATTTAAAAACAAACAAACAAACAAACAAAAAAAAAACATGGTTCAAAAGGATACATGTGCTCTATCTCATTGTTCACTGCAGCACTGTTTACAAGAGCCAATATATGGAATAAACCTAAATGTTCATCAACAGAAGAATGGATAAAGAAGATGTGGTACATATATACAATGGAATACTACTCAGCTGTTAAAAATGAAATAATGCCATTTGCAGCAACATGGATGGACCTGATGAGTATCATACTAAGTGAAGTAAGTCAGAGAAAGATAAATATATGATATTGCTTATATGTGAAATCTAAAAAAAAAGATATGTATGAATTAATTTACAAAACAGAAACAGGATCAAGATACAGGAAACAAACTTGGTTACCAAAGAAGAAAAGTGGGGGAGGGATAAATTGGGAGTTGGGATTGATGCATACACACTACTGAAAATAGATAACCAACAAAGATCTACTATATAGCACAGAGAACTCTGCTCAATATTCTGAAATAACCTATAATAACCTAAATGTGAAAAGAATTTGAACAACAAAAAAATATATATATAACTGAATTACCTTGCTATACACCTGAAACTAAACATTAAACTATACTATAATATAAGAATTAGCAAAAAATAAATATAAAGAAAAACACCATGATTTACTTATCAAAAAAGAAAAATAGGCTGTGTGGGCCATTCTGTCATTGCTGAAACTACTCTATTTTGTTGTAGACTGTAAGCAGTAATAAACAATAGGTAAACTGGCAAATGTGGCTGTGTCTGTTCTTGGCCACTTAGCCACCAAAGTCCATTACATTCATAGTCTTCCCTATTGTTCTAATGAATCTCCTTGCACAGTTAAAAGAACTGCACACTTAACCTAGCAAAGTTATAGGATGATGACCTTCTTGTAATCCTTGGAGAATTTTACTTAAGAAGGGCAAAGTGAATAAAGCCGATATGTATGTGTGTGTATGAAACTTTTTCAGTCATGTCCAACTCTTTGCTACCCCATGGAATAGATTCCACCAGGCTCTTCTGTCCATGGAATTCTCCAGCAAAGTATACTGGAATGGGTGGCTTTTCCCTTCTCCAGAGGATCTTCCCAACCCAGGGGTTAAACCGAGGTCTCTTGTATTGCAGACAGATTCCTTACCATCTGAGCCACCAGGGATGTATGTATAAAAATATATAAACAGACCCACACAGCCTAATTTTTGATAAGTAATATGCAGTGTTTTTGTCTGTTTTTAATTTTTATTTTATATTGGACTATAGTTGATAGTCCTGGAGAAGGAAATGACAACCAACTCCAGTATTCTTGCCAGTAGAACTTCATGGGCAGAGAAGCCTGGCAGGCTATAGTCCATGGGGTTGCAAAGAGTCAGACACGTCACTCATAGTTGATTTACAATGTGTGTATATATATATATATGACTGTAATAAGATACTTAATTTCTATTCTACAATTTTTTCCATAATTTCACTTTTGTGGAAACTAAATTCTTCCAAAAGAGTAAGAAAGTAAATATAGCTCCTGAATGGGATGCAGAAAAGCTTTTAAAGAAAGAAATCATCTTGAAATGAAGAAAGAAGGAAAAAGCCATAACGTTTTTATTAGCAGAAACACATGCCTACTAATAGTTACCTCAGATAATGGCTATTCTAATGAATGGAAACAAACTGCTTAGATTTTTTTTTTTAATTTTCAGATTTATTGCAACAGATAAGCACTAACAATGATCAGATAAGCACATATCATCTAAGCTTTGCATGAAAATGTCTTTTATGTTTAATAAAGGGAAAAAGAAATACAATTCTGGAGTATTGTGAACCACCTAGAGATGTTAGGTATAATTATTTTTGTGCTTTTTCTTCTATAAAAATGTGCAGTCTTATTTCAAATATAACACTGGAGATTTTAAAAGTTGCACCAGAAATGGATTAATTTAATTGCCATTCATGGAGATCTTACTAAATATAACTTTCCTATAATATATGCAGCATGAGGGCAAGAATTAGATCTTTTTGTTTGCAATTTCCCCTGAGCTTAGAATGATTCCTGGCAAATGGTTAAGTACCTGATAAGTACTTATAAAGTGGAATAAGAAAGGAAGAAAAGAGGGAAGAGAGGGAGGAAGGGAAATATGATATACTGTGGAGTTAATATAACTTCCAATCCATATTTTATATATGCAAAGTATTTATTCCTCTGTAGTTCTTTGTCAGGTCAATAGTGTATAAGGCCTTATGTTTTCTGGCTGATTGCAAAACTATGCATTGAGTGTATTCTTGATAAATTGCTTCAGTTGTGTCCAACTCTTTGCAACCCTAAGGACTGTAGCCTGCCAGGCTCCTCTGTCCATGGGATTATCTGGGCAAGAATACTGGAGTGGGTTACCATGCCCTCCTCCATGGGATCTTCCTGACCCAGGTTTTGAACCCGTATCTCTTATGCCTCTTGCATTGGCAGATTTTTTTTTTTTACCACTTATTCCATCTGGGAAGCCCCTGTAAAACTATAAATAGCCACAATAAAAAGGTTCTCAAACAGTCAACTTAAAAAAAGAGAAAAAACCTCATCATAGATCTCAATGACTTGAATTTATTGAGGCTTCTTTTAGAAAATGTTTATTTTTATATTCTTTTCTTTTGATAAAATTTTCTCTCTTTAAGAATGTAAGCATAAGCATGTTTTACAAATGTAAGTAGCACATAGTCACTCTAATAGTGACATAAAACTTTTATCTCATATCAAAATAACCTGTGAACTATTTTGTAGTAAATCCTTATGTATTGCCTCCCATTCTTGAAAACCATTGACAGCTTACTGCCTCTGTAATTTTGCCTTTTCCAAAATGTTATATAAATGGAATCATGTAGTATGGAGACTTTTGACTTTACTTCTTTCACTTATCGTAATGCTTTGAAATTCAACCATGTTGTTATAAGTATTTCATCCCTTTTAATTATTGTTCAGTATTCCATTGTATGACTATACCACAAAATATATTTTATGCACCAACTGGTGTATTTTGGGATTGTTTCTAGCTTTTGACCTACTAGGGATATTTTCCAACAACTCTTTTTTTTTTTGACATATATTTTAATTTCACTTAATTCTAACTAGGAGTAGGATTGTTGTGTCACATGGTATATGTATCTTTTACATTATAATAGATTGCCAAAATGTTTCTTAAGGAAGGTTGTACTCTTTTGCATGGTCATCGATAATGTATGAGAACTCTAATTGTTCTGCCCCTTCATCAGTACTTCCCAATGTCAATTGTTTTTATCTTTAGAAATTCTCAAGATACCTCACTGTAGTTTTAATTTGCATTTTCCCACTAATGATTGAACATTGGCTTATTTGACATTCATATATAAGAGTTCTTTTCATATAATGAATACAAGATCTTTCTTTGATATGTGTTGCAAATACTTTTCCCAGCTTGTGAATTTTCTTTTCAGTTTCTAAACAAAGTCTTTGGAAGAGCAGAAAATTTTACTGTTACTAATATCCAATTTATCATTTATATTTTTTTGTGACTCATGCCCTCCATGTCATATCTAAGAAATCTTTGTAAACATCAACTCACAAGGATTTTCTTCTATGTTTTCTTCTGCAATCCTTTATCAGTTAATAGGAAAATAGGGACTCTAAATTTTTTGTCTGTCTGCAAAACCATTATTATTAACAGGCCTATGAAGCATTCATAATTTTTAATAATGCATAATGGATAAGAAGCTCTGATATTTACTTGGGTCTTTTTTGAATCCTTTTATATTTTTCAGCTTATATGAAATCAATACTAAATATGCATTGAATATTATATTTCATATTTGTTGAATTGTACTTAATAAAATTTATATTATACATTAATGATTATTTATGTAAAATTAAAGGAGCATTAATAGACATAAAGTTCAAGAGAAGAGAGGCAATCATTCTGTTTTACTCTTCTTGACAATATTCAGAGCAAATTTAAGGCAATTATCAGTTAGGATAAGCTAGAATATTTTGAGGTCACAAGAACTCCTTGACGATTACTTTGGAACTCAATTTTCTTTAAAACTTATTAGGTTTTTAATATATTTGATTCCAGTCAGGTACACGTGCTACTGTCTACACCCAGAATTATTTTCTTGTTACTTTCTTTAGATTTGCTCTATTTCTTCACTATTTTGTTCCCATGTATTTGTCAACATAATTGCAGAGACTTTGGGGCCAATCAGGCTGTGGTGGAAAAGCCTAATATTTCTTTTACTCTGAACCATCTTGTCAACTGAAGGAATTTATTGGATGATAGTTCTTATAGATCTTCATAGAACTGTTCAATTTCAGCTTCTTCAGCATTACTGGTCAGGGTATAGACTTGGATTACTGTGATATTGAATGTTTTGCCTTGGAAACAAACAGAAATCATTCTGTCATTTTTGAGACTGCTTCCAAATACTGCATTTTGGACTCTTTGTTGGCTATGATGGCTACTCCATTTCTTCTAAGGGATTCTTGCCCACAGTAGTAGATATAATGGTCATCTGAGTTAAATTCACTCATTCCAGTCCATTTTAGTTTGCTGATTCCTAAAATGTCGATGCTCACACTTGCCATCTCCTGTTTGACCACTTCCAATTTGCCTTATTCATGGACTTAACATTCCAGGTTCCTATGCAATACTGCTCTTTATAGCATAGGACCTTGCTTCCATTATCAGTCACATCCACAACTGGGTGTTGTTTTTGCTTTGGCTCTATCCCTTCATTCTTTCTGGAGTTATTTATCTACTGATCTTCAGTAGCATATTGGGCACCTACCGATCTGGGGTAGGTGTCATATCTTTTTGCCTTTTCATTCTGTTCATGGAGTTCACAAGGCAAGAATACTGAAGTGGTTTGCCATTACCTTCTCCAGTGGACCACATTTTGTCAGAACTCCCCAACATGACCCATCCATCTCAGGTGGCCCTACATGGCATGGCTCATAGTTTCATTGAGTTAGACAAGTCTGTGGTCCACGTGACTGGATTGGTTAGTTTTCCCTGTGTGTGGTTTTCAGACTGTCTTCCCTATCACGGAGAAAGATAAGAGGCTTATGGAAGCTTCCTGATTAGATAGACTGACTGAGGGGGAAACTGGGTCTTGTTCTGATGGGCAGGGTCATGCTCAGTAAATCTTTAATCCAATTTTTTATTGATGGGTGGAGCTGTGTTCCCTCCCTGTTATTTACCTGGGGCTAAACTATGGTGGAGGTAATGAAGATAATGGCGACCTCCTTCAAAAGAACCCATGCATGCACTGCTAAATTCAGGGCCCCCAACCCTGCAACAGGCCACTGCTGACCCATTCCTCCACCAGAGACTACTAGACACTCATAGGCAAGTATGAGTCAGTCATTTGTGGGGTCACTGCTCCTTTCTCCTGGGTCCTGGTGCACACAAGGCAGGTCAGGTGGTCTGACCCACATAATCATGATGACATGATCACTCACCAAGAGCCAGACATCCTGGAATGAGAAGTTAAGTGGGCCTGAGGAAGCATCACTATGAACAAGGCTAGTGGAGGTGATGGGATTCCATTTGAGCTATTTCAAATCGTAAAAGATGATGCTGAGAAAGTGTTGCACTCAATATGCCAGCAAATTTGGAAAACTCAACAGTGGCTACAGGACTGGAAAAGGTCAGTTTTCATTCCAATCCCAAAGAAAGGCGATGCCAAAGAATGCTCAAACTACTGCATATTGTACTCATCTCACAACTAGTAATGCTCAAAATTCACCAAGCCAAGCTTCAATAGTTCGTGAACTGTGGACTTCTAGATGTTCAAGCTGGATTTAGAAAAGGCAGAGGAATCAGAGTTCAAATTGCCAACATCTGCTGGATCATGGAAAAAGCAAGAGAGTTCCAGAAAAACATATATCTCTGCTTTATTGACTATGACAAAGTCTTTGATTGTGTGGATCACAACAACCTGTGGAAAATTCTGAAAGAGATGGGAATACCAGAGCACCTGACCTGCCTCTTGAGAAATCTGTATGCAGGTCAGGAAGCAACAGTTAGAACTGGACATGGAACAACAGACTGGTTCCAAAAAGGGAAAGGAGTATATCAAAACTGTATATTGTCACCCTGCTTATTTAACTTATATACAGAGTACATCATGAGAAAAGCTAGGCTGGATGAAGCACAAGCTGGAATCAAGATTGCCAGGAAAAATATCAATAACCCCAGATATGCAGATGACACCACCATATGGCACAAAGTGAAGAAGAACTAAAGAGCCTCTTGATGAAAGTGAAAGAGAGTGGAAAGGCTGGCTTAAAACTCAACATTCAGAAAACTAAGATGATGGTATCTGGTCCTGTCACTTCATGGCAAATAGATGAGGAAACAATGGAAACAGTGAGAGACTTTATTTTGGGGGGCTTCAAAATCACTGCAGATGATGACTGCAGCCATGAAATTAAAAGAGGCTTGCTCCTTGGAAGAAAAGTTACGGCCAACCTAGACAGCATATTAAAAAGCAGAGATATTACTTTGCCAACAGACGTCTGTCTAGTCAAGGCTATGGTTTTTCCAGCAGTCATTTATGGATGTGAGAGTTGGACTATAAAGAAAGCTGAGTGCTGAAGAATTGATGCTTTTGAACTGTGGTGTTGAGAGTCCCTTGGACTGCAAGGAGATCCAACCAGTCCATCCAAAAGGAAATCAGTCCTGAATGTTCATTGGAAGGAGTGATGCTGAAGCTGAAACTCCAATATTTTGGCCACCTGATGTGAAGAGCTGACTCATTTGAAAAGTCCCTGGTGCTGGGAAAGATTGAAGGTAGGAGAAGGGGATGCCAGAGGATGAGATGGTTGGATGGCATCACTGACTCAATGGACATAAGTTTGAATAAACTCTGGTAGTTGGTGATGGACAGGGTGGCCTGGCATGCTGCAGTCCATGGGGTCACAATGAGTCAGACATGACTGAGCAACTGAATCCAACTGAACTGATTGGATGCTAACTTAATCCATTGAAAGGTTTTAACATTTAACATTAGGTATGACAGCCAGATATTTTCATAATTCCAGCCAACCCGTTAGTCCAGGAATAAGCAGGTAGTGAAATAGAAGGTGTCCCAAAAGTCTTGGTGCCATTTTAAGCTTTAATACAGCGTGCTTGGACACTCCAGGACACTGCTGCAGAAGTATAAATGCTACAGACAAAAAGCATCACTTGAAAGTTTGCTTGGATTTCTTCTAAATACATTTAATTTTGTAAATCTTGGATGTTGGGCTTTTGATTTTAATTTTTTGTTTCAGACCCTCTTGAAGATGGCAAACAATGAGCTGAAACAAAAAATTAAAATTAAGAGCTTTACGTTTAAAATTTGCAAAACTTAGTGAATTTGGAAGAAGTTCAAGTGGGCTCTCAGGTGATGTTTTATAAGTTTGTAGCATCTATACTTCTACAAGTATAAGAGCTTTAAATTGCACAAAGATTTCAGGAGGATATCTTGTATCTTTATAGACCTGGCCGCCTCTTTTTAAAATAGTCCTTTGCCTGGCTGGGCTGTTTATTTGCTTGAGCGCTGAAGTTTCTTTTTTCTAGATTTGGTAAAGGAATTATGAACAATAGCATTAATTCTCCTGTAATAAATTGAAAGGAATTGGACCCTAATAGTACTCTTGCCTGGAAAATCCCATGGACGGAGGAGACTGGTAGGCTGCAGTCCATGGGGTCGCTAAGAGTCAGGCACTACTGAGCGACTTGACTTTCACTTTTCACTTTCATGCATCGGAGAAGGAAATGGCAACCCACTCCAGTGTTCTTGCCTGGGGAATCCCAGGGATGGCGGAGCCTGGTGAGCTGCTGTCTATGGGGTCGCACAGAGTTGGACACAACTGAAGTGACTTGGCAGTAGCAGCAGCAACATGACAGCCAGAAGCTCAATTTGAATCTAATCACTAGGATGGCTTAAATGGGCCTTTGTAAATTAAATCATTTCTTGATTTTTTTTTTTTTAATTTGTTGTTTGGAGTTGAGAAGTAGTTGCTTGTTCTACCCACAAGTCCCTGACTTTTTGGAATTTTTCAATTCAGTTTATTCCTACCTGCAAAAATAATCCAATCAGTCCATCCTAAAGGAAATCAGTCCTGAATATTCACTGGAAGGACTGACGCTGAAGCTGAAACTCTAATACTTTAGCCACTGGATGCGAAGAACTGACTCATTTGAAAAGACCCTGATGCTGGGAAAGATTGAAGGCAGGAGGCAAAGGGGATGACAGAGGATGAGATGGTTAGATGTCTTGGCACTGGGGTTTGCCAAGAGCTTGGGACTATGTGAATTGGCCTGGTACTGGGGATAGCCAAGAGCCTAGATCTGTAGGAGTCTAGATCTGAGGAGCAGGCTGGTACCACTACCAGTTCAGTACCATGATCCCAAGCTTTAGAAGGACTCCTACAGATCTAGACTCTTGGCTGTCCTCAGTGCCAGGCCAATTTCCATTTCCAGATTGAAATGGGAAAATGGTAGATAGGAGTTTTTAGCTCTCCTCTCCTCACAGATATATCAGTCTGAACAACTATTCATGTACAAAAACATCTTCCCAAGAGCTAAGAATTTCACATGAGGGATTACAGAACCTGGATGGAACACAGAAATAAGATCAGGAGAAACAGTATGACATTGTCCCTGTTACTCCTCTCCCTAGTGGAGGAAAAAAGTTAAACAGGTGACAAATGCAGATTTGAGGAGCAGGCCAGTACCAGTACCAGTCCTGCACCATGAACCCAAGATTTAGGACTCCTACAGATCTAGGCTCTTGGCTGTCCCCAGTGTCAGGCCAATTCCAATAGTCCCAAGCTCCTGGCACACCCCAGTGCCCAGCCAGCTTCTATGGGCTCAGGCTCCCAGTGCACCCCAACCACCAGCCTATCTGCCATAGCTCCAGGCAATAGGAAGGCTCCTGCCAATAGACCCAGCCTCCAGGCCCACCCCAGGGCTAGGTATGACATGGTCTGCTTTCCAAACAGTCATAAGCAGCCATTTTACTGATAGTGTGCCATTGAATAACATTGATCTTCATCTTTCAGCTTCCAGTTTCTTATAGCCTGCTACCTAATCTCTTAAGTCACTGCCATAGTTTAGTTTGTATATGTATATGAAAGCAACACACATTTATGGTGACAATTTCTTCATCAATCAAGATAGACTAGATTATGCTGTCATAATTAACATTCAAATCTCAATGAATTAAAATATTAATAATATAGTTTAATTTCTTGCCCATTTATATGTCCACAATAGAAAGTGTAGGTCCTCTAGTGTTGCCTTCACTCTGAGATTTAGACTGGTGGATCAGCCTGTTTAGAGTCACTGTGAATGAGGAAAAACAGAGATTTTCATGGATTCTATACTGACTTTGAATCTTTCACCTTGAGGTAACACATACCGTTAACATAAGCAATTCATTAGGCAAGGTAAGTTATTTGACCAGTCAAACTCCTAGAAGATAGGGAGATAGAATACTGTCATGTGCACCAAGGATAATAATATTCACTGAGTAGTGCTAAGAACTACCCAGTTATCATCTCCAGTTCTCATCATAAGAAATAAGTGGAACATGAAAAAACAGGTATATGTCCAGAGTAATGTGATCTAGATAGTAAAATGAATTGCCATACTTTGGATGAAGAACTGAAATAATGTTTTGCCAAAATAAGAAAGTGAATGATTATGATATGCAATATATGAAGCATTATGTTGACTAAAATAGACAGGTAAGCCAACCAATAGGTATGGGTCTTTGGCAACCAGAAAGTACCTGTCTCATCTGAAGGTATTGTATTTATTATTTTTATCAATACTCTTGTGCCAAACAAAATAGCTAAATGCTTTTTCAGACTAAATTGACTGAACTGCTGACTGCCAATTTGGAACACTTGTAAATTTCTTTTTAGAAATAATTTCACTGTTGACTGTTTTGACTGTCCTTCTCTGGATCTTCTACAGTGCCAATTGTTAAAATTTTTATTTTGCTCTTATTGGTTTTCTTTTCAAGGTTGTTGTATATTTAGAGTCATTTTGACTCATTTTAAATCACATCAGTCTTTCAATATATTAACTCCTAAAATAATTACAAAAACAACAAAATTATATCCTTTGGGTAAGTATAAAGGAGAACAATGGCAAAATAATATTATTTTATATAGAAGTTAAAATTTTTTGAGAAATATGATTACCAGAAAATATGCACTAAATATTTTATTTCTAGCTTTCAGTGAAATCAGCATTGTGAAAATAATGCTCATGGAATACTTAGAGATGAATGGAAGACAATAACAAATGTTAGTCAACGTACATGCTAGTAGAAAACCAACAAAGGATCACCTATCACATTATGAATCAGCCACTGACCTGGAGTGTGGTGTGACTCTTCATGATCCCATGAACTATAGCCTACCAGGCTCCTCAATCCATGGAATTTTTCAGGCCAGAGTAGTGGAGTGGGTGGCCATTTCCTTCTCCAGGGGATCTTCCCAACCTGGGATTGAACCCAGGTCTCATGCACTGAAAGGCAGACACTTTACCCTCTGAGACACCAGGGAAGCTCCAGGGAGTGGTGTAGAAGGGAACAAAATCAAATTAGAAAATCGTTTCAGAGCAGACATTTTCTGATTATCTATATCTGGCAAAGATGTGGTCAAAGGCAAATGTTACAGGTGTAAAAGTAGTCTGATGTCAATTGACTAATGACCAACAGACATCTAGGGAAAATCCAAGCTATCCAGAAAGGAAATAAAGGAAAATGCATAAAGATATGGGGACTGCCACTTATGCAAAAAGTTTAAGTAAAACATTTCATAAAATAAGTTATGCTGAACTGTTACTAGGTTTAATGCTTTATGTTTCATGTACTTTGTTAAAAAAAAAATTGGGAATGGCATTCTTTTACATGTTGTCCAGTTTTCCCAAGACTTACTGAAGAGGCAGTCTTTTCTCCATTGTATATTCTTGCCTCCTTTGTTAAAGATAAGGTGCTCATAGGTGCATAGATTTATCTCTGGGCTTTCTATCTTGTTCCACTGTTCTACATTTCTGTCTTTGGGCCAGTACCATACTGTCTTGATGACTGTAGCTTTGTAGTATACTCTGAAGTCAGGAAGGTTGATTCCTCCAGCTTCGTTTTTCCTTCTCAAGATTGCTTTTGCTATTCAGGGCCTTTTGTGTTTCCATACAAACTGTGAAATTTTTTTGTTCTAGTTCTGTGAAAAGTACTAAGTGGTTGGAGTCATTTAATGGACCAGAACCTGGCGATCTGGTGTCGATGATAAGAAAGTGAAAGAGAGAAAGAGAGAGACAGAAAGAGAGAAAGAAAGACAGACAAGGGGACACAAGCTCTGATGGAGCAAAAGTATTTTATTAGTAGAAATGCAGGTTTATATATCTTTAGTAAAATGATTACTCAGCTATTACACAGGATGAAATTTTATCAATAGCCACAATATGGATAGTTTAATACATACAAGGTTGCTGACGCTGAAAAGAGTCATTGAAGGGAGTTACTGAAAGGAATCCAAGTAGATACCAATTCTCATGATGTCAGTCCTGAGAGCTGTGTGCAGCTCTACTCGTTCTTGGAATAGGAACTGATAAGGCACAGAGAATTTATGAGAAACAACACATAGGAATCCTCCTGTTAAACATTCCCTGACACTAAGTTTTTTGATAGGGATTGCATTGAATCTATAGATTACTTTGGGTAGTATAGTCATCTTCACAATATTGATTCTTCCCAGCTAATAACATGGTATATCTCTCCATCTAGTTGTGTCATCTTTGATTCTTTCATCAGTGTCTTATAGTTTTCTGCATACAGGTCTCTGTTTCTCTTAAGGTAGGTTTATACCTAGGTATTTTATATTTTTTGTTGCAATGGTGAATGAGATTGTTTCTTTAACGCTCTCATTTTTCATTGTTAGTGTATGGGAATGCAAGGGATTTCCGTGTATTGATTTTGTACTTTGCAACTTTACTATATTCATTGATTAGCTCTAATAATTTTATGGTGGAATCTTTAGGATTTTCTATGTATAGTATCATGTCATCTACAAACAGTGATAGTCTTACTTCTTTTCTGATCTGGATTTCTTTTATTTCTTTTTCTTTTCTGATTGCCATGGCTAGTATTTCCAAAACTATGTTGAATAAAAGTGGCAAAAGTGGGCATCTTCGTCTTGCTCCTGATCTTAGAGGAAACCTACATCATACATAAAAATAAACTCAAGATGAATTAAAGACTTAAATGTAAGGCCACAAACTATAAAGCTCTTAGAGGAAAATATGGGCAGTACACTCTTTGACATACATCACAGCAAGACCCTCTTTGATTAATGGGAATAAAATAAAAATAAACAAATAGGACTTAATTAAAATTAAATTTGTCCATTTGCTTTCGAACAGCAAATGAAAAAAATATACAAGATTAAATACAATCTTAGAAGGGAGAAAATAATTATAAATGAAACACCTGACAAAGGATTAATCTCCAGAATTTATAAGCAGGTCATATAGCTCAACATCAGAAAAATAAACAGCACAATCAAAAAAAAAAAATGGGCAGAAGACCTAAATAGACACTTCTTCAAAGAAAATATATAGATGGCTAATAAACACATGAAAAGATGCTCAACATTGCTCATTATTAGAGAAATGCAAACCAAAACTACAATGAAGTATCACCACATACGAGTCAGAATGGCCATCATAAAAAAGTCTACAAACAATAAATACTGTAGAGGGTATAGAGAAAAGGGAAGCCTCTTGCACTGCTGGTGCAAATGTAAATTGGTATAACCACTATGGAGAACAGTACGGAGATTCCCTAAAAACCTAGGAATAAAACTACCATATGACTTAACAATCTCACTACTGGGCACATACCCTGAGAAACCCATAATTGAAAGATATGCATGTACCCCAGTGTTCATTGCAGCACTATTTACAATAGCTAGGATGTGGAAGCAACCTATATGTTCATTGACAGATGAATGGATAAAGTTGTGGTACATATACACAATGGAATATTACTCAGTCATATAAAAGAACACATCTGAGTCAGTCCTGATGAAGTGGATGAACCTAGAACCTATTATATACAAAGTGAGGTCAGAAAGAGAAAGAAAATATTATATATTAATTCATATATATGGAATCTAGAAAAATGGTACTGATGAGCCTATTTGCAGGGCAGCAATGGAGAAGCAGACATACAGAACAGACTTGTGAACACAGTAGTGGAAGGAGAGGGTGGCATGAATTAAGAGAGTAGCATGGAAACATATAAATCATAATATGTAAAACAGATAATCTGGAAATTTGTTGTATGATGCTGAGAGCTCAAATCAGGTGCTCTGTGACAACCTAGAGGGGTGGGATGTGGTGGGAGGTTGGAGGGAGGTTCAAGAAGGAGGGGAAAATTTATCCCCATGGTTGATTCATGTTGATTTATGTCAGAAACCAACAAAATACTGTAAAGCAATTATCTTCCAATTTAAAAAAACTAAAAAGCTATAAAAAGTCAGGGAATGGTAAAGGAAGTTAAAGTGGCAAAGGATGGTTCATGAATCATTTCACATTCTTAATCTTGTCCTACTATGGTTTGAAATGCATGTAATGCATGTAACAAAAGGCAATTATGTATCCTTTATACAATTTATGTGTGCTGTTATAAACCACAGGACAGGAAACTGATTGGCATATTTTTTAAAGATTGAAGAAGGGACTTGCTTGGTGGTCCAGTGGCTAAAGCTCCAAGCTCCCAATGCAGGGGTCCTGGTTTGATCCCTGGTCAAGGAACTAGATCCCACACGCCACATCTAAGACCTAGCACAGCCAAATAAATATATTTCTTAAAAAGATGATTAAACATGTATAATATCATATATGAAACAAATCTCCAGTTCGATGTATGATACTGGATGCTTGGGGTTGATGCACTGGGATGACCCAGAGGCATGGTACGGGGAGGGAGGAGGGAGGGGGGTTCACGATGGGGAACACGTGTATACCTGTGGCAGATTCATGTTGATGTATGGCAAAAACAATACAATATTGTAAAGTAATTAACCTCCAATTAAAATAAGTAAATTTATATTAAAAATTAAAAAAAATAAAAAGATGATTGATGAAAAAGATGAGAATTTTGTAAGATATAGTTGATAATGTTGATAGCCATAGGAGATTTAACAATTCACTACAGAAGAAACTAATTTTTTGCACCTCATATCTATGGTTTTCTCAGGCATTCCTTAGTGTTCCATAAGTTTAAAATTAGCCATCCTTTTTTTCCTCATATTTTTTCATATTTCTCTCATATTTTCTCATATTTGCCAATCAGCATTGAGAAATAAAGAACATTTAAAGTCATTTTGAGAACAGAAAGGATAGAAGAAAATAATTAATAAGACTTCTACCCTCTTGTGCTTTTGTGCTTTGCTTACTTGCTCAGTCATATCAGACTCTTTCTAACCATATGAACTGTAGCCAGTCAGGATCCTCTGTCCATGGGTTTTCTCCAAGCAAGAATACTGGAGTGGGTTGCCATGCCCTCCTCCAGGGGGTCATCCCAACCCAGGGTTTGCCTTTAACAAATCCAAAAGTACACCATTTATAGAAAATAACAAGCAATTTGTCATAATGAGATATTTATCTTCTTGATGAGGAAATATCTCTTACTATTCAGTACTTGGAAGCAATGCAGTGTTTTAATAAGTCCATTCATCTTTAATTTGCTAAGGCAGTTTTTCTTGCTCTGGGTAACATCAATTAATATTTTGCAAAACACCTTTCTTACTCTTTCAAATTTAGTGAACAGGCACTAGGGAATGGCAGAATTGAACGTGGGATAAGCCAAGGCAGGAGGAAGGAAAACTACAACACAGTCTGTAAAGACTTTTTTTTTTTTACTATTGATCGTGGTTTAAAAATGTTTTGTTTTCATTTGCAACCACTACAACCTGTTTTTCAAATCTGCTAAAAAAGTACATGAGCTCAGGCTGTATGAAAGATTGTTTTGCCTGCTGGATGAAGAAAATATCCCCTTGGACCTCCCGGTTTGGAATCCAAATCTGTATTTCCTGGTTAATGATAAACTGTTGATATTGAAAAATGGTTTCAATACCTATGTTACATAATACATGTTTCAAAATAACATTTATAACTTACAGTTATGTTTTGTAAATATAGTTACCTATTCAAAGATATAGAATATAAGCAAATCATATTCAGGTAAAATAAAAGAGGTAAGTTAAACTGTACTCTGATATATGACATTTATATAATTTTAAGATATTTTGTAATACAGACCTTGAGAAATTTTATACAGGTAAGTTTTGCTAAAATATAGGCAATTACAGTAAAGAAACCCAGGGAAATCTTTGTAACTGAGTTGCTATGCTTCTTTGGATAAGTCATAAACTACTTGAGTCTCAATTTTTTCAATTGTGTTATGGACATAAATATAAGTGCTATATATAATATGCACCTTGGGTTATTATTTTGAGGCATATATGAATAATACAATTTTAAAACAGAAAAATAACTTTTAAAGTATCCAGTTTGCCCCTACCACTAGTATGTTTAAACTACAATAGATTTTAAGAGATTTATATAAGGAGTCGAAGTCTTTATTTTTCTACTGATATTTCCACTACTGTTTATTGACAAACTACATTGATTTACGTAGAAATATCCAGAGATCAAATCGCCAACATCCATTGAATCATAGAAAAAGCAAGATAATTTCAGGAAAACATCTACTTCTACTTCATTGACTATGCTAAAGCCTTTGACTGTATGGATCACAACAAACTGTTGAAAATTCTTAAAGAAATGGGAACACCAGAACACCTGACCTGCCTCCTGAGAAATCTGTGTGTAGATCAAGAAGCAACAGTTAGAACTGGACATAGAAAAATGGACTGTTTCCAAATTGTGAAAGGAGTATGTCAAGGCTTTACATTGTCACCCTACTTATTTAACTTATATGCAGATTACATCATGCAAAATGCCAGGCTGGATGAAGCACAAGCTAGAATCAAGACTGCCAGGAGAAATATAAATAACCTCAGATATGCAGATGACACCACCTTTATGGCAGAAGTCAAAGAGGAACTAAAAAAACCTCTTGATGAAAGTGAAAGAGGAGAGTGAAAAAGTTGGCTTAAAATTCAACATTCAAAAGACAAAGATCATGGCATCCAGTCCCATCATTTCATGGCAAATAGATGGGGAAACAATGGAAACAGTGAGAGACTTTATTTTCTTGGGCTCCAAAATCACTGCAGATGGTGACTGCAGCCATGAAGTTAACAGATGACTGCTCCTTGGAAGAAAAGCTATGACAAACCTAGCCAGCATATTAAAAAGCACAGATACTACTTTGCTGACAAAGGTCCAGATAGTCAAAGCTACAGTTTTTCCAGTTGTCATGTTTGTATGTGAGAGGTGGATCATAAAGAAAGCTGAGCACTGAAGAACTGATGTTTTTGAATTGTTTGAGGAGACTCTTGAGAGGCCCTTGGACTGCAAGGAAATCAAACCAGTCCATCCTAAAGGAAATCAGTCTTGAATAGTCATTGGAAAGACTGATCTGAAGCTGAAGCTCCAATAGTTTGGCCATCTGATGTGAAGAACTGACTCATTGGAAAAGGCCCTGGTGCTGGGAAAGATTGAAAGCAGGAGGAAAAAAAAAAAAAAGAAAGCAGGAGGAGAAGAGGATGACACAGGATTGAGATGGTTGAATGGCATCACTGACTCGATGGACATGAATTTGAGCATGCTCCAGGAGTTGGTGATGGACAGGGAAGCCTAGCGCGTTGCAGTCCATGGGGTCACAAAAAGTTGGCCAAAACTGAGTGACTTTCACTTCCCAATAGTGCTATTACTCCTATGAAAATTTAGAAATATCTTAATTAAAGTAATAATAATAATAATTGTAATGGTGACACAGAGTTTTAGGGCACATAGATTCTCAGAGAATGTTACGAAGAGATCTAGAGTTGTCTTGGTGGTTAAAATGACAAAGTCCAATGAATCTAAAAATACTTTTCCTTCAGGTCCGTCAGTTTGAATTGAGGACAATAGTTACTATTTTAAAAAGAAGACCTAAAACTTTGTCCACAAGAAGTAACCCATAACAACTTTTATGCTGCCAAAGTTTGATTAGTGTGTAAAATACACCTTTCCTCCTATTAAGTGAACATGGTCTCACAGAAAGTTTTATCAGATATAAAGTCAAATCAAATAAATAATAATTACACATTTTTTGAAACATGAAGACATTTTGTCTTGTTTGAATACAGGACAGTGAGTTCAGGGCATTAAACACCATTAAACAAAAACTAACAACATGCCTAAAATCCATGAAGTGAATAGTGCAATTAATGGAGCTGCTCTGCCAAATATTGTGAGACATCATATTGCTGTAGTAGTGATATTATCACAATTACACATTGTTTGTTCAATATTATTTTGGAATATTTTTGGTATTTTTAATCCCTTCATGAATGCCACATATTTTTTTTAACCAATATTACACTGTAAACAAAAATTAATTTGCCAGCCACTGGCTCATAACAGCTTTTTGGAAATAGATCTTATCATTCATATGCATCCAAAGACAGAATTTTTTCTATTGGTATTTTACACTTTTTTTTTAATTTAAATTTTTATTTTTACTTTATTTTACTTTACAATACTGTATTGGTTTTGCCATACATTGACATGAATCCACCACGGGTGTACATGCATCCCCAAACATGAACCCTCCTCCCACCTCCCTCCCCATAACAACTCTCTGGGTCATCCCTGTGCACCAGACCCAAGCATCCTGTATCCTGCATCAGACATAGACTGGCGATTCGTTTCTTACATGACAGTATACATGTTTCAATGCCATTCTCCCAAATCATCCCACCCTCTCCCTCTCCCTCAGAGTTCAAAAGTCTGCTCTACACATCTGTGTCTCTTTTGCTGTCTCACATATAGGGTCATCATTGCCATCTTTCTAAATTCCATATATATGTGTTAGTATACTGTATTTGTGTTTTTCTTTCTGGCTTACTTCTCTCTGTATAATCGGCTCCAGTTTCATCCATCTCATTAGAACTGATTCAAATGTATTCTTTTTAATGGCTGAGGAATACTCCATTGTGTATATGTACCACTGCTTTCTTATCCATTCATCTGCTGATGGACATCTAGGTTGTTTCCATGTCCTGGCTATTATAAACAGTGCTGCAATGAACATTAGGGTACATGTGTCTTAGAAAGCCCAGAGATAAATCCACACACATATGGACACCTTATCTTTGACAAAGGAGGCAAGAATATACAATGGAGTAAAGACAATCTCTTTAACAAGTGGTGCTGGAAAAACTGGTCAACCACTTGTAAAAGAATGAAACTAGATCACTTTCTAACACCACACACAAAAATAAACTCAAAATGGATTAAAGATCTAAATGTAAGACCAGAAACTATAAAACTCCTAGAGGAGAACATAGGCAAAACACTCTCCGACATAAATCACAGCAGGATCCTCTATTTTACACTTTTTTGACTGACACACCAAGTCACCTCTGTTTTTATTGTGAATAATATAACTGGTACATTGAAGAGAGCATAGTAGGTGGCAAGACATCTGAAATTATCTTTTGTCTGCCGTTTACACATTGTGCTTAATTGACTAATCTATGACCCAGAGGGATGGTACGGGGAGGGAGGAGGGAAGGGGGTTAAGGATGGGGAACATGGCAGATTCATGTTGATCTATGGCAAACCAATACAATATTGTAAAGTAATTAACCTCCAATTAAAATAAATAAATTTATATTTAAAAAAAAGAAAATGGACAAGTCAGTAGAGTATCATGATAATGTTAAATTTTATTATTCACTTTTGCATTATTTTTGGCTCCAGATGAAATGAGGACTTGTTTGTGGAGTCTTGTGTAAATATTCTATTGATTTGGAAGAAATTATTCATCTTTCCTTTATGTAGTGGGTGACACAAAAGCATTAAGAAGACTGAAAGACACTATCAGGAAAAGAGCAAAATCACAAAGTACTGCTTTGTTGAATAAAAATAAGCCTTTATTACCTTTATTATTCATGTTGGAAAAGAACATGAATTAAGATAAAATGTCTTGTCACTCAAAAGATGATAATAAAACTAAGCTAGAGAAATAATAGTCAGTGATGAAACTTATGACTCACATCAACATCAAATATAATAGCTATTAGCGTTTGTGTCACTTGCTTTTTGAATCAGACTCATAACTTTCACTTTCATTTATTCCAGTTTTCTTTCATGTTGTTTATTGTGAATAAAATTATTAACTTACATTGTTTGAATTAGGACTAGGATATAGGGCTAGTCACTAAAAGGTAAATAACATTTATGATTTATAAAGAAAAAAGGAGGAAATTGGGCAAGTTAAAATATATGTCGGTCAGAGTAGCCAAAACAGCACCCTTAAAATAAATTCAACTCTATATCTTAAAGGAGATATAGATGTGTTCATATATTCAATAAATTGTTTGAAAATATGTTTGTCTTGAGTTACCAAATTTCTATTACTGGGGTTCAAAATGTAGAATATTTTAAATAATAATTAAATTTCAGATCACTTTAACAGATACTATTAATATGTTAAACTACATGATGACTTAGTTTGAAAATTGTCAAGGAAAATTCATATTATGCACACAGATTTATATCAGATCAACAGTTCTGACCAGAATATATGTTTCTCCATAATAATGGTTCCACACTTGACTACTCTTGACACAATGTCATAGTTAACAACACATTGTGGCTGACTTGAAAGAAACATCCAAAATTTATTTTTAGGGTTTGAGCAAAAATCTCCTGTAGTCTAGTCTAGTCTCTTGAGAGCAAAAGAGTAGAAATAAAATGCACTCATTCATTTGGTCTCAGCCAGTCAAAATTTGAGATCCACTGACCTTTTTTGTAAGGTCAGCTGGTTAGTGTGAAGAAATGTCTCCAGCTTTTCCTTCAGAGACTTCCCTTGTGGCTCAGATGGTAAAGCATCTGCCTACAATGCAGGAGACTCAGGTTCAATCCCTGGGTTGGGAAGATCCTCTGCAGAAAGAAATGGCAACCCACTCCAGTATTCTTGCCTGGAAAATCCTGTGGATGGAGGAGCCTAGTAGGCTACAGTCCATGGGGTCGCAAAGAGTTGGACACTACTGAGCGATTTCACTTCACTTTCAGAATCTACTGTTTATCATCCACTTAAAGTGTCTGAATTGTTCCAACGTATTAGTATGTATTGCAACCTATCTCCTCAATATATGAGGCAGAGAAACAGCTCATCTCTAGGCAAAAGAAATCCCAAAAGACTGTTCTCTATATTACTTGAATTATCATATAGCTGAATTTACATAATCCAAGTAAATCCAGATTTAGGAGGTTATACTTTATTTGATCATTAGTCCCTTGCATATATCCAGTAAAATATGCCTAAATATGGTAGCCCAAGAAAAGAACTTAGATAAAACACTCCTGCAATTAATTAAGATGATGTCCTTATAATAATTAGCTTTCTGTATTAATTACATTCCAAAATTGTATCCCCAAAGCTCATAATTTGAACATTTGACTTTCCATTTGTAACTCTAATGATATCTGAAAGTTCAAACTCTCCTTCTACAGGAATAAGGAAATACATTTTAATAATATATAAAATATTTTAATATAGCAAGCTTTGCATCTGTTTCAATACAAACTATGAAATTCTCTACTAGAAACTAATACATATTCAAAGTCGGAAATCAGGAAAAGGTATCATTTGAAAAACAGTTTTTTGGACTTCTCTAGTGGCACAGTGGATAAGAATCTGCCTGCAAATGCAGGGGGCACAAGTTCTATCCCAAGTCCAGGAAGATTCCACATTCTGCTGAGCAGGTAAGCCTGTGCACCACAACTATTGAAGCCCATTCACTGTAGGTCCCATGAGCTGCAACTATTGAGCCTGCATGGTGCAACTACTGAAGGCTTCATGCCAAGAGCCTATGATCTGCAACAAGAGAAGCCACTACAAAGACAAGCCCATGTACCATAACAGAGTAGGCCCCACTTGCTGAAACTAGAGAAAGCCTGTGCAAAGCAATTAAGATCCAGTGCAGCCAAAAATAGATAAATAAATAAAAAGAAAATAGTTTGCCTAACCACATCTGATCAAATTTTACTGTGCTGATATAAAATATAGTAATGAATTGTCTTCACTTACATCAGTTTTGTTTCTGTCTCCTAACACAGAATAAATGCATGCAATAAGATTGAGCATCTTAGAAAAGACAGAAGACAGGAAATTTGAAAACAATGAGATGAGAAATAGAGAGGTTGTCGAATTATAGTTTATTGGGGAAAGTGCTTATCTAGTTATGCTTAAGAAAAGATTACTTTCTTTAGGGTAAATATGTAATACAGAAAAAAAGGGCCAAGATTCAGAACTGTTTATTTAATTAATTCAGTCTAGATATAAGATCTTCACAACCCAGATAATCACAATGGTGTGATCACTCATCTAGAGCCAGACATCCTGGAATGTGACATCAAGTGGGCTTTAGAAAGCATCACTACGAACAAAGCTAGTGGAGGTGATGGAATTCCAGTGGAGCTATTTCAAATCCTGAAAAATGATGCTGTTCAAGTGCTGCCCTCAATATGCCAGCAAATTTGGAAAACTCAGCAGTGGCCACAGGACTGGAAAAGGTCAGTTTTCATTCCAATCTCAAAGAAAGGCAATGCCAAAGAATGCTCAAACTACCACACAATTGCACTCATCTCACATGCTAGTAAAGTAATGCTCAAAATTCTCCAAGCCAGGATTCACCAATAGGTGAACTGTGAACTTTCTGATGTTCAAGCTGGTTTTAGAAAAGGCAGAGGAACCAGAGATCAAATTGGCAACATCTGCTGGATCATGGAAAAAGCAAGAGAGTTCCAGAAAAACATCTATTTCTGCTTTACTGACTATGCTAAAGCCTTTGACTGTGTGGATCACAATAAACTGTGGAGAATTCTGAAAGAGATGGGAATACCAGACCACCTAACCTGCCTCTTGAGAAATCTGTATGCAGGTCAGGAAGCAACAGTTAGAACTGGAAATGGAACAACGGACTGGTTCCAAATAGGAAAAGGAGTACGTCAAGGCTGTATATTGTCACCCTGCTTATTTAACTTCTATGCAAAGTACATCATGAGAAGCGCTGGACTGGAAGAAACACAAGCTGGAATCAAGATTGCCGGGGGAAATATCAATAACCTCAGATATGCAGATGACACCACCCTTATGGCAGAAAGTGAAGAGGAACCAGAAAGCCTCTTGATGAAAGTGAAAGTGGAGAGTGAAAAAGTTCGCTCAAATCTCAACATTCAGAAAATGAAGATCATGGCATCTGGTCCCATCACTTCATGGGAAATAGATAGGGAAACAGTGGATACAGTGTCAGAGTTTATTTTGGGGGGCTCCAAAATCATTGCAGATGGTGATTGCAGCCATGAAATGAAAAGACGCTTACTCCTTGGAATAAAAGTTATGACCAACCTAGATAGCATATTCAAAAGCAGAGACATTTCCTTGCCGATTAAGGTCCATCTAGTCAAGGCTATGGTTTTCTCTGTGGTCATGTATGGATGTGAGTGTTATACTGTGAAGAAGGCTGAGTGCCGAAGAATTGATGCTTTTTTTTTTTTTTTTAAATTTTAGTTTTTTATTTTTAAATTTTAAAATCTTTAATTCTTACATGCATTCCCAAACATGAACCCTCCTCCCACCTCCCTCCCCATAACATCTTTCTGGGTCATCCCCATGCACCAGCCCCAAGCATGCTGCATCCTGCGTCAGACATAGACTGGCGATTCAATTCACATGATAGTATACATGTTAGAATGTCATTCTCCCAAATCATCCCACCCTCTCCCTCTCCCTCTGAGTCCAAAAGTCCGTTATACACATCTGTGTCTCTTTCCCTGTCTTGCATACAGGGTCGTCATTGCCATCTTCCTAAATTCCATATATATGTGTTAGTATACTGTATTGGTGTTTTTCTTTCTGGCTGACTTCACTCTGTATAATCGGCTCCAGTTTCATCCATCTCATCAGAACTGATTCAAATGAATTCTTTTTAACGGCTGAGTAATACTCCATTGTGTATATGTACCACAGCTTTCTTATCCATTCATCTGCTGATGGACATCTAGGTTGTTTCCATGTCCTGGCTATTATAAACAGTGCTGCGATGAACATTGGGGTACATGTGTCTCTTTCAATTCTGGTTTCCTCGGTGTGTATGCCCAGAAGTGGGATTGCTGGGTCATAAGGCAGTTCTATTTGCAAGTTTTTAAGGAATCTCCACACCGTTCTCCATAGTGGCTGTACTAGTTTGCATTCCCACCAACAGTGTAGGAGGGTTCCCTTTTCTCCACACCCTCTCCAGCATTTATTGCTTGCAGATTTTTGGATCGCAGCCATTCTGACTGGTGTGAAGTGGTACCTCATTGTGGTTTTGATTTGCATTTCTCTAATAATGAGTGATGTTGAGCATCTTTTCATGTGTTTGTTAGCCATCCGTATGTCTTCTTTGGAGAAATGTCTATTTAGTTCTTTGGCCCATTTTTTGATTGGGTCGTTTATTTTTCTGGAATTGAGCTGCATAAGTTGCTTGTATATTTTTGAGATTAGTTGTTTGTCAGTTGCTTCATTTGCTATTATTTTCTCCCATTCAGAAGGCTGTCTTTTCACCTTGCTTATAGTTTCCTTTGTTGTGCAGAAGCTTTTAATTTTAATTAGATCCCATTTGTTTATTTTTGCTTTTATTTCCAGAATTCTGGGAGGTGGATCATAGAGGATCCTGCTGTGATTTATGTCTGAGAGTGTTTTGCCTATGTTCTCCTCTAGGAGTTTTATAGTTTCTGATCTTACATTTAGATCTTTAATCCATTTTGAGTTTATTTTTGTGTGCGGTGTTAGAAAGTGATCTAGTTTCATTCTTTTACAAGTGGTTGACCAGTTTTCCCAGCACCACTTGTTAAAGAGATTGTCTTTCCTCCATTGTATATTCTTGCCTCCTTTGTCAAAGATAAGGTGTCCATATGTGTGTGGATTTATCTCTGGGCTTTCTATTTTGTTTCATTGATCTATATGTCTGTCTTTGTGCCAGTACCATACTGTCTTGATGACTGTGGCTTTGTAGTAGAGCCTGAAGTCAGGCAAGTTGATTCCTCCAGTTCCATTCTTCTTTCTCAAGATTGCTTTGGCTATTCGAGGTTTTTGTATTTCCATACAAATCTTGAAATTATTTGTTCTAGTTCTGTGAAAAATGTGGCTGGTAGCTTGATAGGGATTGCATTGAATTTGTAAATTGCTTTGGGTAGTATACTCATTTTCACTATATTGATTCTTCCAATCCATGAACATGGTATATTTCTCCATCTATTAGTGTCCTCTTTGATTTCTTTCATCAGTGTTTTATAGTTTTCTATATACAGGTCTTTAGTTTCTTTAGGTAGATATATTCCTAAGTATTTTATTCTTTTCGTTGCAATGGTGAATGGAATTGTTTCCTTAATTTCTTTTCTACTTTCTCATTATTCGTGTATAGGAATGCAAGGGATTTCTGTGTGTTGATTTTATATCCTGCAACTTTACTATATTCATTGATTAGCTCTAGTAATTTTCTGGTGGAGTCTTTAGGGTTTTCCATGTAGAGGATCATGTCATCTGCAAACAGTGAGAGTTTTACTTCTTCTTTTCCAATTTGGATTCCTTTTATTTCTTTTTCTGCTCTGATTGCTGTGGCCAAAACTTCCAGAACTATGTTGAATAGTAGCGGTGAAAGTGGACACCCTTGTCTTGTTCCTGACTTTAGGGAAATGCTTTCAATTTTTCACCATTGAGGATAATATTTGCTGTGGGTTTGTCATAGATAGCTTTTATTATGTTGAGGTATGTTCCTTCTATTCCTGCTTTCTGGAGAGTTTTTATCATAAATGGATGTTGAATTTTGTCAAAGGCCTTCTCTGCATCTATTGAGATAATCATATGGTTTTTATTTTTCAATTTGTTAATGTGGTGAATTACATTGATTGATTTGCTGATATTGAAGAATCCTTGCATCCCTGGGATAAAGCCCACTTGGTCATGGTGTATGATCTTTTTAATGTGTTGTTGGATTCTGATTGCTAGAATTTTGTTGAGGATTTTTGCATCTATGTTCATCAGAGATATTGGCCTGTAGTTTTCCTTTTTTGTGACATCTTTGTCAGGTTTTGGTATTAGGGTGATGGTGGCCTCATAGAATGAGTTTGGAAGTTTACCTTCCTCTGCAATTTCTGGAAGAGTTTGAGGAGGATAGGTGTTAGCTCTTCTCGAAATTTTTGGTAGAATTCAGCTGTGAAGCCATCTGGACCTGGGCTTTTGTTTGCTGGAAGATTTCTGATTACCGTTTCAATTTCCGTGCTTGTGATGGGTCTGTTAAGATTTTCTATTTCTTCCTGGTTCAGTTTTGGAAAATTGTACTTTTCTAAGAATTTGTCCATTCCTTCCACGTTGTCCATTTTATTGGCATACAACTGCTGATAGTAGTCTCTTATGATCCTTTGTATTTCTGTGTTGTCTGTTGTGATCTCTCCATTTTCATTTCTAATTTTATTGATTTGATTTTTCTCTCTTTGCTTCTTGATGAGTCTGGCTAATGGTTTGTCAATTTTATTTATCCTTTCAAAGAACCAGCTTTTGGCTTTGTTGATTTTTGCTATGGTCTCTTTTGTTTCTTTTGCATTTATTTCTGCCCTAATTTTTAAGATTTCTTTCCTTCTACTAACTCTGGGGTTCTCCAACTCTTCCTTTTCTAGTTGCTTTAGTTGTAGAGTTAGGTTATTTATTTGACTTTTTCTTGTTTCTTGAGGTATGCCTGTATTGCTATGAACTTTCCTCTTAGCACTGCTTTTATAGTGTCCCACAGGTTTTGGGTTGTTGTGTTTTCATTTTCATTAGTTTCTATGCATATTTTGATTTCTTTTTGATTTCTTCTGTGATTTGTTGGTTATTCAGAAGTGTGTTGTTCAACCTCCATATGTTGGAATTTTTAATAGTTTTTCTCCTGTAATTGAGATCTAATCTTAATGCATTATGGTCAGAAAAGATGCTTGGAATGATTTCGATTTTCTTGAATTTATCAAGTTTAGATTTATGGCCCAGGATGTGATCTATCCTGGAGAAGGTTCCATGAGCACTTGAAAAAAGGTGAAATTCCTTGTTTTGGGGTGAAATGTCCTATAGATATCAATTAGGTCTAACTGATCTAATGTATCATTTAAAGTTTGCGTTTCTTTGTTAATTTTCTGTTTAGTTGATCTGTCCATAGGTGTGAGTGGGGTATTAAAGTCTCCCACTATTATTGTGTTATTGTTGATTTCCCTTTCATACTTGTTAGCATTTGTCTTACATATTGTGGTGCTCCTATATTGGGTGCATATATATTTATAATTGTTATATCTTCTTCTTGGATTGTTCCTTTGATCATTATGTAGTGGCCTTCTTTGTCTCTTTTCACAGCCTTTATTTTAAAGTCTATTTTATCGGATATGAGTATTGCCACTCCTGCTTTCTTTTGGTCTCTATTCGCGTGGTATATCTTTTCCAGCCCTTCACTTTCAGTCTGTATGTGTCCCTTGTTTTGAGGTGGGTCTCTTGTAAGCAGCATATAGAGGGGTCTTGTTTTTGTATCCATTCGGCCAGTCTTTGTCTTTTGGTTGGGGCGTTCAACCCATTTACGTTTAAGGTAATTATTGATAAGTATGATCCCGTTGCCATTTACTTTATTGTTTTGGGTTCGGGTTTATACACCCTTTCGTGTTTCCTGTCTAGAGGATATCCTTTAGAATTTGTTGGAGAGCTGGTTTGGTGGTGCTGAATTCTCTCAGCTTTTGCTTGTCTGAAAAGCTTTTGATTTCTCCTTCGTATTTGAATGAGATCCTTGCTGGGTACAGTAATCTGGGCTGTAGGTTATTGTCTTTCATCACTTTAAGTATGTCTTGCCATTCCCTCCTGGCCTGAAGAGTTTCTATTGACAGATCAGCTGTTATCCTTATGGGAATCCCCTTGTGTGTTATTTGTTGTTTTTCCCTTGCTGCTTTTAATATTTGTTCTTTGTGTTTGATCTTTGTTAATTTGATTAATATGTGTCTTGGGGTGTTTCGCCTTGGGTTTTTCCTATTTGGGACTCTCTGTGTTTCTTGGACTTGGGTGATTATTTCCTTCCCCATTTTAGGGAAGTTTTCAACTATTATCTCCTCAAGGATTTTCTCATGGTCTTTCTTTCTGTCTTCTTCTTCTGGGACTCCTATAATTCGAATGTTGGAGCATTTCATATTGTCCTGGAGGTCTCTGAGATTGTCCTCGTTTCTTTTAATTCGTTTTTCTTGTTTCCTCTCTGATTCATTTATTTCTACCATTCTATCTTCTATTTCACTAATCCTATCTTCTGCCTCCGTTATTCTACTATTTGTTGCCTCCAGAGAGTTTCTGATCTCATTTATTGTGTTATTCATTATATTTTGACTCTTTTTATTTCTTCTAGGTCCTTGTTAAACCTTTCTTGCATCTTCTCAATCCTTGTCTCTAGGCTATTTATCTGTGTTTCCATTTTGATTTCAAGATTTTGGATCATTTTCACTATCAATATTCGGAATTCCTTCTCCGGTAGATTCCCTACTTCTTCCTCTTTTGTTTGGTTTGGTGGGCAACTTTCCTGTTCCTTTACCTGCTGAGTATTCCTCTGTCTCTTCATCTTGGTTATATTGCTGTGTTTGGGGTGGCCTTTTATATTCTGATAATTTGTGGAGTTCTCTTTATTATGGAGCTTCCTCACTTTGGGTGGGGTTCTATCAGTGGCTTGTCAAGGTTTCCTGGTTAGGGAGGCTTGTGTTGGAGTTTTGGTGGGTGGAGCTGGGTTTCTTCTCTCTGGAGTGCAGTGGAGTGACCCGTAATGGGTTATGAGACATCAAAGGTTTTGGGATAATTTTGAGCTGCCTGTATATTGAGGCTCAGGGAGTGTTCCTGTGTTGCTGGAGAATTTGGGTGGTATGTCTTGTTTTGGAACTTGTTGGCCCTTGGGTGGAGCTTGGTTTCAGTGTAGGTATGAAGGCATTTGATGAGCTCCTATTGCTTAATGTTCCCTGAATTCAAGAGTTCTCTAATGTTTTCAGGCTTTGGGTTTAAGCTTCCTGCTTCTGGTTTTCAGTTTTATTTTTACAGTAGCCTCTAGACTTCTCCATCTATACAGCACCGATGATAAAACATCTAGGTTAAAGATGAAAAGTTTCTCCACATTGAAGGACACTCAGAGAGGTTCACTGAGTTACAAGGAGAAGAGAAGATGGAGGGGGTAGTTAGAGGTAACTGGAATGAGATGCGGTGAGATCAAGAGCGGAGAGAGCAAGCTAGCCAGTAGTCACTTCCTTATGTGTGCTCTATAGTCTGGACCGCTCAGAGGTATTTACAGAGTTATACGGGGAAGAGGAGAGGGAGGAAGTAGACAGAGGTGACCAGGAGGATAAGAGAGAGGAATGAGTAGGAGAGAGACAAATCCTGCCAGTAACCAGTTCCTTAGGTGTTCTCTACCGTCTGGAACACACAGAGATTCACAGAGTTGGATAGAGAAGAGATGGGGGAGAAAAGAGACAGAGGCCACCTGGTGGAGAAAAAGGAGAGTCCAGAGGAGGAGAGAGTGGTCAAGCCAGTAATCTCGCTCTCAGGTAAACTTGGGTAGTGAAGTTTGGGTTTTTAAATGTACAAAATTGACAACAAAAACCTAAGAGCAAAGATTAAAAATCTGGAGTAGAGGTTGGATTTTCAAAGATACAATATTAAAGAAAAGCAGAAGGAAAAAGGAAGAAAGAAAAAAAAAGAATTATTAAAAACAAACAAACAAACAAACAACAAAAAAAAAACACCAACAACCATCCAAAGAGTATATATGGTGTTTGCCTTAAAAAAAAAAAAAGCCTTTTTTTTAAAAAAAAATAGTAATACTAGTTATAGAAATAAAAATTAGAGGAGAAATAGAAGACTTAACAATTAAAAAAAAGCTCGGAAAAAAAAGGGAAAAAAAAAAGCAAAAAAAGAGAATGATTTTAAAAATATTAAAAAATTAAAAATATATCTGGCTCTTCTCTGATGTTATGGGCCGTGTGGGCTCACTTCCAAGGTGGTTCCCTCTGTTTAACTTCTTCTGTTTGCTGGTTTTTAGGCTCACTAGTTCAGTCGCGCTGTGGGGAGGGGGGATGCTGCAAACAAATAGCACTGTCGTGTGTACACAGTATCTCTGCCCCGCTTGACCTGTCCTTCCTCGTGGCGCACAAACCGCTCCGGCTCTACGATGCTCAGCCGGGAACCGTCTGGGGCCGGCCCTAGGCTGCGTGCACTTCCCCGGTCCAAGCCGCTCAGGTTCGGCCCTCAGGCAGCCCTCAGAGGCACAAATGCGGTGGGACTGCGCTTTGTGCCCTTCCCAGGTCCGAGTAGCTCAGGAGTTTGGCGAGCGCAATCGCCGCGGCTTGTCACCTTTTCCGCCGCTGCCGCTCAGCTCTCTGGGTGGACCGCTGGCGCACCCCGTGAGGCAGACGGTGACTGTCCAGCACCCCCAGAAGTCTTAGCAAAGGAGCCTGCTTGCAGTTAGGTAAGTAAAGTCTCTCCGGGTCTGCAATTGCCCCTTTCCAGTCCTTTCGGCTCTGGCTGCCTGTCCCCAGCGGGGAATGGTCTGCAGCCGGCTTTTTCCGCTCCGTCCTTTGTTCTGTGCTCAGTCCTGGCGGTGTCTTATGTTCGAGCTTTTCGCGTGGTAGCTATCCCACAGTCTGGTTTGCTAGCCCAAGTTAGATCGTTCTGGTTGCGGGTGGGGCGTTCCTGCCCGATTCTTGCAAAGCTCTGCAGCCCGCGCCTCCCGCGCGTCCCTGCCCTGCCCCCACTTCCCAATGGCGGATGCAGGCGTCTGTGCTGCTTTTCCGCTGGGGGAGTTACTGGTGGGCTTGTAATCTGTTGGTTTTAATTATTTATCTATTTTTCCTTCCTATTATGTTGCCCTCTGTGTTTCCAAGGCTCGCCACAGACTCGGCAGGGAGAGTGTTTCCTGGTGTTTGGAAACCTCTCTTCTTCAAATTCCCTTCCCGGGACAGGCTTCCCTTCCCGGGACGGGCTTCCCTTCCCGGGATGGAGCTCCCTCCCCACCTCCTTTGTCTCCTTTTTTGTCTTTTATATTTTTTCCTACCTGTTTTTGAAGACAATGGTCTGCTTTTCTGGTTGCCTGATGTCCTCTGCCAGCCTACAGAAGTTGTTTTGTGGAGTTTGCTCAGCGTTGAAATGTTCTTTTGAGGAATTTGTGAGGGAGAACGTGATCTTCCCGTCCTATTCCTCCACCATCTTTCCCTCTCTCAGAATTGATGCTTTTGAACTGTGGTGTTGGAGAAGACTCTTGAGAGTCCTTTGGACTGCAAGGAGATCCAACCAATCAATTTTGAAGGAGATCAACCCTGGGATTTCTTTGGAAGGAATGATACTAAAGCTGAAACTCCAGTACTTTGGCCACCTCATGCGAAGAGTTGACTCATTGGAAAAGACTCTGATGCTGGGAGGGATTGGGGGCAGGAGGAGAAGGGGACAACAGAGGATGAGATGGCTGGATGGCATCACTGACTCGATGGACATGAGTCTGAGTGAACTCTGGGAGTTGGTGATGGACCGGGAGGCCTGGCGTGCTGTGATTCATGGGGTCGCAAAGAGTCAGACAGGACTGAGCGACTGAACTGAACTGAACTACTGTGTCAATTATCATGGTTTTTAGTCTTTGGAAGCCTAATGTGCTGTAATCCATGGGGTTGCAAAGAGTTGGACACAACTTAGCAACTGAACAATAACAACAACAACATCTATATGCTTTTTTTTTTAGTTTTTATTTTTACTTTATTTTACTTTACAATACTGTATTGGTTTTGCCATACATTGACATGAATCCACCATGGGTGTACATGAGTTCCCAAACTTGAACCCCCCTCCCACCTCCCCTCCCCATAACATCTCTCTGGGTCATCCCCGTGCACCAGCCCCAAGCATGCTGTATCCTGCATCGGACATAAACTGGCAATTCGATTCTTAAATGATAGTATACCTGTTACAATGCCATTCTCCCAAATCATCCCACCCTCTTCCTCTCCCTCTGAGTCCAAAAGTCCATTATACACATCTGTGTCTCCTTTGCTGTCCTGCATACAGGGTCGTCATTGCCATCTTTCTAAATTCCATATATATATGTGTTAGTATACTGTATTGGTGTTTTTCTTTAAGATGATGAGTTATATGAGTTAATTTGTCATTGCTAGTTGAAGCAACAAAACATGAAGATCACTGTTTATAAAGTAGCTACTAATGGCTCTAATAGGCAATACTTGATCTGTAGTTTTTTAGGATAATTAATTCATTTAACTTAATTTATTTCTTCCAAAATATCTTTGAATTGCATAACAGAGGTCAAGCCTTTTAATGGATTTATATGGATCAACCTTTTTGCATGGCCAAATGGCATGTAGAATTTGAAACAAAAATTTAAGTGTGATAGTAATTCATAATTTTTATAAAACATCACCTCTAACAGGACATTTAAGCCACACAATTTTTAGCAAAGCCAAAGGCAAATAATAAATACTTCAGAATTTACAAAATGCACTTAAAATAGTATCAACACATCATTCACGCATAACTGCTTAATGTTCTTGTTTTGTTATCTAATGAAAAAATAGGTTGAAAACAGTTGATTTGATAGCATGAGAGCTTCCTTGACCAATGATTTTGAAAACTACAAGTAGAAATACATTAGTGAGTCTTGAAATAAATTGAATAGGCTGCAACCAGCAATTAAAATAAGAAATAGAATAAAAAATATCAGCGAGCATTGCACATAGTAAAGTTCCATTAAAATATTTTTCACAGTGTGTGTGTGTGTTTATCCAGTCTATATAAAATGTATTTTCACTATTTCTTACCACGGGTCAAAATAAAAACAGGCTGGAAAGTCACTGGTCGAGGCTACGTACAGCCAATTCCATTATCTTTAGACCCATAGCTAGGGAAATGTGACCCCAGCACACAGGGAAAGATGGTTTTATAAAGGCTTTTCAGGCTTGGTCTTGTCCATTTTGAGAATAGTGACAGAACAATGAAAGCGAACGTGAGGTGGGTGTGCCCCAGGGGTATCAAATCATTTCCAAGTAGTCAAGAGATAAATGTCACATTTTGCATGCTCTTTCAGGGCTGTCTTCACTCACTGAAACCACTCATTTCTGTGGGGACAGTTGGGTGGCAGTGGCAGCAATTCTGTCATTTACAATATAAATACATCTGGGATCCCTTGATAATAAGAAGATGCCCTGTGTCACCTTTATTTATATCACTGCTAATTAAAAAAAATCTGTTGTCTAAAAAGCTGGCATATTTGGGATGGCACTGCTTCCTGTGGATTGAACCAATTAGCAGAACTGTTACTATCTGCAAATGTCTCCACCGTTTCCCATGTGTACATCTCATGACTTTATGTTTTCTTTTTTTTGTTGTTGTTGTTGTTTTACTGATAAATCAAAACAAATCCCGAGTGTTACCCATTCCAAACCGAAATAAAATCCCCCATTGAGCCATTTCATTTTTCTTGTATAGCTACAGCTATTTTACATTTCTTGTAGAACAAAAAGTTCTCATAGCTTTTTAATGCAATAATGTGAATGGAATCAATGATGACTTCATCTGGTAAGCTTCATTCAAGCTTCGCCTTGATACAGCACCATGTGCTGCTTGGGAGAGAGTAAAGTAATCCAACTTTTACAAGTAAACTACATAAGCTGATTTTCCTTTTAGCATAATTCTTTTCTAATTGTATCTTGCTGTCATTAAAATTTGACATTTTCTTGTTGCTTTACCAGGAAATATGACCATGTTTAGTTCCTCTGGACAACAAATCAGTTGTGCTTACTGAAAAATTGTCTATCTGTAGCTAAACCATATGTCAATTAACAGACTGCCTTTTTTACAGCCTATCTTTTTCAATACGAGGTTCAATGCTTACTGCATTTTCATTTAGTATCACACGATTGATTGTTCTCCAGTTGTTCCATATCTATTTATCAAATAACTCCATTTTTTCTTCCTTTCCATGTAACCCTCTCAGAACCTCACACAATCTTGGTCTATAGTAGATTTTTGTGGCCTGTAACACTGTTTCCAATTTACACATACTTAGGACCAGTTCAGTTCAGTCGCTCAGTTGTGTCCGACTGTTTGCAACCCCATGAATCACAGCACGCCAGGCCTCCCTGTCCATCACCATCTCCCGGAGTTCACTCAGACTCATGTCCATCGAGTCAGTGATGCCATCCAGCCTTCTCATCCTCTGTTGTCCCCTTCTCCTCCTGCCCCCAATCCCTCCCAGCATCAGAGTCTTTTCCAATGAGTCAACTCTTCGCATGAGGTGGCCAAAGTACTGGAGTTTCAGCTTTAGCATCATTCTTTCCAAAGAAATCCCATGGTTGATCTTTAGAATGGATGGTTGGATCTCCTTGCAGTCCAAGGGACTCTCAAGAGTCTTCTCCAACACCACACTTCAAAAGCATCAATTCTTTGGCACTCAGCCTTCTTCACAGTATAATGCTCACATCCATACATGACCACAGAGAAAACCATAGCCTTGACTAGACAGACCTTAGTCTACAAAGTAATGTCTCTGCTTTTGAATATGCTATCTAGGTTGGTCATAACTTTTCTTCCAAGGAGTAAGCGTCTTTTCATTTCATGGCTGCAATCACCATCTGCAGTGATTTGGAGCCCCCCAAAATGAACTCTGACAATGTTTCCACTGTTTCCCTATCTATTTCCCATGAAGTGATGGGACCAGATGCCATGATCTTCATTTCCTGAATGTTGAGCTTTAAGCGAACTTTTTCACTCTCCACTTTCACTTTCATCCAGAGGCTTTTTAGTTCCTCTTCACTTTCTGTCATAAGGGTGGTGTCATCTGCATATCTGAGGTTGTTGATATTTCTCCTGGCAATCTTGATTCCAGCTTGTGTTTCTTCCAGCCCAGCGTTTCTCATGATGTACTCTGCAGATAAGTTAAATAAGCAGGGTGACAATATACAGCCTTGACGTACTCCTTTTCCTATTTGGAACCAGTCTGTTGTTCCATGTCCAGTTCTAACTGTTGCTTCCTGACCTGCATACAGACTTCTCAAGAGGCAGGTTAGGTGGTCTGGTATTCCCATCTCTTTCAGAATTTTCCACAGTTTATTGAAGCCATTGCTTATATGTCAGAATATAAATTTATTTCCCTATAGGAAAGATGTCATAGAAAAAGGCCAGTAACTGAACATTATGATAATTTGTTCATCTGCTTTAGTGAGGTTTGGAGACATAATGGTTTATGATGAAAAAAGGCTGTAGTAGAACACTTGGTTTGAGGCCCCACATCTGCTGTCCAGAAAGCACCTGAGACCCACTAGTGTCTCATACCTATCCTCTCCTCTCCTTCCGAGTTATTGTAAAGCCATAATGAAATAAAATATGTGAGGGTACTAAGTTGACTGTAATCATCTATAAATGTCACTGGTTATCATTGCCTGGTTATAAACTGTCTGTAGTGGAAGAGACTCTGGTTCAATCCCTGGGTCAAGAAGATCCCTTGGAGAAGGAAATGGCTGCCTACTTCAGTATTCTTGCCTGGGAAATCCTATGGAAAGAGGAGCCTGGTGGGCTACAATCCATGGGGTCAAAAGATTTGGACACGACTTAGCAACCAAACCACCGTCATTGCCTCACCTTCTGCATGTGAATCTGTGTGAATTTATTTAAATGCTCACCTTCCTCAGTTTCTATTACTCCTTTTTCCTCTAGGGCAATGAAAATGACAAGGTGATCCAAACATACAGCCAACTTTTTACTATCCATGAAGAATTTAGCCATAGTATCCTCTGTCATAACTAGCTTTGATATTGTTTGTGAGATGGGCTGCTGGAAGTCAGATTAAATCAGAAAGAGGTTAGAAATGGAAAAAAAATAAGTCTGAGGATGCTCACATGTGTTGAATATTAATGATTATCAAGTTGATTATGCTTAGTTTAGGAGGTCCTCAAATGCAGCATGAACTCACTAAATTCTAAGAATGCAAACTGTTCCTTTTGACCAGAACTTTTTCTTCTCTTCCCCATGCCATCCTTCTGCCATCAGCTGGCAAATCTCTAATCATCCTTCAGTTATCCACTTAAAAACACTTTCTACATGAAATTTTTCAAGACAGATTAAGTCCGTTTCAGGGATCTCTTTAATGTAATTTTATACACTTTTGTATTATAAGTCCCTGTGTACCTATCTCTGTCACTCATTATACTATAAGGACATTGTTGCTGTTCAGTCACTCAGTTGTGTGTGACTCTTTGCAACCCTATGGACTGCAGCACACCAGGTTTCCCTGTCCATCACCAACACCCAGAGCTTGCTCAAACTCATGTCCATCAAGTTGGTGATGCCATCCAACCTTATCATTCTCTGTTGTCCCCTTCTCTTCCTGCCTTCAGTCTTTCCCAACATCAGGGATTTTTCCAATGAGCAGGTTCTTCGCATCAAGTGGCCAAACTATTGGAGCTTCAGTTTCAGCATCAGTCATTCCAGTGAATATTCAGGGTTGATTTCCTTTAGGATGGACTGGTTTGATCTCCTTGCAGCCCAAGGGACTCTCAAGAGTCTTCTCAAACACCACAGTTCAAAAGCATCAGTCCTTCAGCGCTCAGCCTTCTTTATGGTTCAACTCTCATATCCACACATGACTACTGGAAAAACTATAGCTGTGACTAGACGAACATTTGTCAGGAAAGTAATGTCTCTGGTTTTTAATATGCTGTCTAGGTTTGTCATAGCTTTTCTTCCAAGGAGCAATCATCTTTTAATTTCACAGCTGCCATCACCATTTGCAGTGATTTTGGAGCCCAAGACCTCCCTATGATGACTATCTCTTCACCAATGTTCACCAATAACCCCTGGAATCATGACATTTCCATGAATGTTGTGGTAATAATTTTACTGGATCCTTGCCCTAGTCCTTAAAACTAGGACAATATAACTCTGATTTCTAGACTCAGCTCTGAATTAGATTCTATTAGCACGTATGAGTGCCTGAGTGAGTGAAAGTCGCTCAGTCGTGTACGACTCTTTGCAACCTCATGGACTGAGCGTGCAAGCCTCTTCTGTCCATGGAATTCTCCAGGCAAGAACACTGGCGTGGGTATCTGTTCCCTCCTCCAGGGAATCTTCCCAACCCAGGGATCAAACCCAGGTCTCCCACATTGCAGGTGTATTCTTCACCATCTAAGCTACCAGGAAAGCCCAAGAATGCTGGAGTGGCTAGTCTATCTTTTCTCCAGGGGATCTTCCTGACCCAGGAATTGAACCGGGGTCTCCTGCATTGCAGGCTGATTCTTTACCAGCTGAGCTACCAGGGAGTACAGTCATCATTTAATGAATAGTTTGGTGACCAAGAAATCAATCAGACTTGCCACTCCAGCCTTATAACTTTTACTGACATTTTCCTATTTTCCTTTAAACCAACAGTCTTCCTTCTATAAACTTGATCTTTGTCTTTATTTTATGCTAAGTCCCTAATTTGGAGTCTAGACCAAGGTGTACCTTACTCTGCTTTAACATTCTAAAAGTTGAAGCCCTATTGAGGTTGGATCTCAACTGATCCAAATCCGTCCTGAGTTCCACTACTGGACTGCCAACCTGGATTCATGATTTTGAAATTATCCTTACATAATGTTCTTATTTCAGGTATTACCCACACTTTTTTGAAGTCTCCTGCTGGCCCTCTTTGATGACAGTTGCCCATTATTCTAGGATTCCTCTCATCTTCTCCTGCTAGATCTGCCTTGACCTGTTGTGTAAATTCCAGTTAATGTTAAAACTTTGGTCTATAGTCAAGTCCTGCCATAAGCAATCCATAAGGCTTATGTTTGAAAAGAAAAATTGCTTGGAACTCTTGAGCACTTTCTGAGGGGTTGTATGAAATAATAAACAGGAAGAGGAATTCAGTTATTTGGATCAGAGATACTTGATACTACAATTGGGTATATTTCTTACTCATAGCCTACAAGAACATTACTTATTCATTTCAAAAAGTGCCCACTATTATCCTCATAATAGAGATAGTCAGCAAAATTAATCATTAAGGCTCGTGTTAGTGTTTTAGTGGGCCAAACAACAGCACCTTATTCATCCCCTGTAGCATTTGGAATCAACTAGGAGATGCATTCGGGAGTAAGAGAAAAGCAGATCAAAATGTCAATATTTTTGTCAATTAAATGCTAATCAATTAAGTTGGAGAATGCGACTTACAGTTATAACTGCTTGCTAGTCTCCACCCAAATCACCGACACTTGCCTACCCACTCACAGCTTTGAGTAACTGCCATTCATTCACTTCAGGGACAGGGTCATTCTCTCTAGGTTTATCATATGACCTAGAGAGAACAAGAATGTACCTTTTCTGAGGGCAGTCCAAACCAGAGAAAAGAAAGAAAGAAGAGTCAAATAAAACAACCACTTCTCTTCCAAAAGGAGTGGGGAAAGAGTGTCATCTTGTAAAGGATAGATATTGTCATTGCTCTTAAAGGTGTCGACATGCATAAAACTCTTTCACTGAAAGATGTTCTGCCATTCAGGCCACAGAAGCAATTTACAAGAATTAAATAGGAAGCAATTTAATGCACGGCTGTGGGGACAGGCTGACCTACGTTCTTATGCGGACTGTGCCATTTACCAGAGCACTTAAGCTCTCCAAGCTTTTATTCTTACATCTGTGAAATAAAGAAATGTGTGCCTACTTTCTCTAGTAATTGTGTAAATAAAATTAACTATTTTATTTGTTATCTTTAAAGCCCCCACACATGAAAGGTGATTATTACTTTCACAGAAAGCACAGATAGGGAACTCCACAGCAGAATAAATCTCTAAGAAAGCGAGAGAGATATGCTCATATTTTCTAATAACTGTCAATATATTTGGTTCACGGGATCATATAGTCACATCTTATTTGTATCAGGGCAAAAACAGATACTTGAGTGCAATCATTATGCCACCTTCAGGCATCTTTCTTAGAATTCTTTTTAAAATAAACTTTGCTTTTTATCCCTCCAAAAGTCATTAACAAACCATTGATTGATGCTTGAAATAGTGCAGGTGCTGCTATTACATATTCATTATTAATCAAATTATTTATTCAGCCCAGTAGATTCCATACACATAACACAATCTTCAGCATCCCATCATGCTATCCAGAATCTGAAATTTATCATAATAATATTCAGATACATTTTATCAGGGTTATATGAAATGCGAGTTCTCCAAATTAAGAATCCCAAAAGCCTAACTTCTCTACTTTTACTTCTTAAGAACATTGGTTGCCTTTTGTAATGCAATTTTTAACACATTTTAAAATAAACTTTTGTTCCATTTTCAATAATGAGATTAGATTCTAATATGCAGATTCAGGTTTTTTAATATCATCATCCTAGAGTGGTTCAGTGACAAAATCTTCAGGATGATCTGGTTTAATGCCCTCCGTTTTCAGACAAGAAAACCAGAGACTTAGAAGTAACTTACTCAAGATTACAGTGTGCAGAAGAATCTGGTCTGCTGATATCTGTATTCTTTCCACGGCTTCCCAGTGTGGTAAGGGTTATCGACTGAGCTGTTAAAAAATACGATTTGTGATGTAGAAATAGCAGGAAGACCAATATGCTGAACTTGCCAAGGTGAAGAATTTCAAATTCTATCAGGCCAAGTTTTAACTGATGAGCACAATCTGGTAAAGCACATATTAATATGCACATGACAAGGTGCCCTGCATAAAGTAAGTGTTTAATAAAAACGTTTTGAGGACAATTTTTATCCTCTTATGCTATAGTTGTATCTCTAGCACTTGGGACCCCCAAGTCATCCAGGCAGAGTGTAAATGCATATGCAAATTCACTGTATTTATATCAAGCATAAATATATGTATGCTTCTTGAGAAATACCTTAACGGTAACATTTTACTGCAAGTGAATCTGCAGAACTGTCTTCAGAAATGAAACAAAGAATGCACTGGATTATTACATCATATGTTAAAATAAGAAAAAATTTAAATAAATTGACTTTCCAAAGAGCAAATTTCTAAAAATAGCCACTAATTTGCTTGCATAGAGCTTAAAATATATCATCTGCCTCATCTTTGTATTTAATCAACATCTATTGAGACTAGTTTGACTTAGAGCCCATTACTGAGTGTCATGGGAAGATAAAAATAAAATCAACACATCCTTTATGCTTGGAAAGTGTGCTCTTTACTTATAAATCTATATTGTACATGGGGAGGAGAAGAGAATGCCCCATAAAACTTTTAAAGTAAGTTAAGTCTCCTGTTACAATTTACCATAATTTTCTTTGGCTTCATTTCTGTTCATTGAAATTACTCCATTACCAGTGAAAGTCTAACCACCATGAACATTTTATTTTATTATTGTTAACATTATTAAATATTTAAAGCCTAAAAATTATAGAGTGTACTATAACAAATACCCAAGTATCCAATATACAGAATTTAAAACAACCTCATAGAGCAAGATCAAATAACTTAATACTTATGAAATACCTGAGTAATACTAAATACTGAATAAATATTGATATGATAATATCATCCTCATCTGTTGTGTTTTCTTTTGATATTTTAAAGAAGAAAGGAAATCTTATTGTTACAGTTGATTTTCCCATTGTAATCTTCCTCAATCCATGTTTTTATAAATTATCACATATGTATGTGCATTTTCATAAATAATGTAAAATGCTTTTAAGTTCTATATTATATCATGATATTATAAAATGATATAATTGACTATTATATCATTTATATTATAAATATCATATATAAATGATATAATATTACAACATAATTCTATATTTTTAAAAATCATTATGTTCTTGCTATCTGAACAGGTTAAATGGATACATAGATTGATTGATATATAGATGATAAATTGTTGAATTCTTAAAAATTGTATAGCATTCCATCTTATGCATTGGTATGCTACTGGTTAATACTATTAGTACTCTCATTTTTTTTCATATTTGGGCAGTCTATCTTCATTAACACATATCTGGATTGTATTTCTACCAGTCTTTTACTAGATTATTTAATAATTTTACTTGTGATTATTATGTAATTGGATTCATCTCTACTATATATCCTGCCATATGAATTGATCAAGTTTTTATCATAGTTTCATACATTTTTTCTTTCTTCTACTTGTCTGAAATTTGTATTTCTATTATGTTAGCGGTATCTTTCACATTTTAACATGTGTGCTTAACCTAAATATACTATAATGAATCAGTATCTATATCCTCTTTCCCACAAAGATCTTAGTATACACTGAATCAAACATCTCTTGCAAGTTTTCAAACTATTGTTGTCCAGCATTTTAAATGCATGTTGCTTTTACATTCTCCAGCTATCATCATTATTATTGATTATCACTTTAAAATATTTATTTATGTATTTATTTGGCTGTGCCAGGTCTTGCTTGCAGCACAAGGGATCTTCCATCTTTGTTGCAGTGTGTGGGATCTTTAGTTGCAGCCTGTAAACTGTTAGTTTTGGCATGTGGGTCTAGTTCACTGACCAGGGGTCAAACTCAGACACCCTGCATTGGGAGCAGAGTCTTGGCCACTGGATGACCAGGGAAGTCCCCAAAGAATTATGCTCTATCAGGTCTCTGAAAACATTCCATTTTCTTCAGACATGCATTGCTGTTGATGAGAAGTCTTACATGAGTCTGATTAGAGTTCCATTGGAAATAAGTGTTTTTTTTTCCTCTGGCAGGCATTAAGATTTGATTTTGATACTTCTCATTTTTACCACTTAAGGAGTCTAGATGTAACTTTGTTATTTGGGATTTTATTTAGTACCTACTGCATTCCTTAAGGTTAAGCAGTTTGTCTTTCCTAAGTCCTGGGAAATTCTCATGCAACTATTTTTGGAAAGTTGTCTCTTTCTCATTTTTATTCTCTTCTGGAACTCTGGTTAGATATTTCTTGACTTGATCTTTTTGAATATTGTCCTCTACATTGAATGGATTTCTATTTCTTCTATTTCTTTGATGCTCTGTGCTGCAATCTGGCTAAGCTCCTTAGATCTATACTCTATTTCAATAAGCTCTTTTTCAACTATGTCTAATCTACTTTCCTATCTTCCTCACATTATTTATGCTTGCAGTTTTATTTCAAGAATTTCTACGATTGTTATTTTTGCTTTCATGTTCTGATATTTCTGTTTTCCTTTAACTCTTGATTATTTTTAAAATACTTACTTGAAAGACTATTTCAATATTTTTTATTATGTATAGTTTCCAATGTGTTACCTTTTTACATTTATTTTTATTTTCTTACTCTCTCTTAGTGATTTGTCTCCATGTGTAATACGTAATTTAATTGTAACCTCATTTTCTGAGTAACTGTTTTTTATGGGATTCTTGTATGCCCTGGACAGTGCAGATTTGCTTCAAGCAGTTTCATATTTACTTCCATTGAGCCTATAGAGGTCTCAATGTTTTTGAGGCCACCTTTATATTACTTTATTGGTTTTCATTCTTTTTGTACAGTATGAACTGTATGTTTTTCTGTGTGTGGCACTGGTTTGGGGTTCTAATTCCTTGCTGTTAATTTTTTAAAATAACACTTTCAAGAAGGCCAACTTTCTTACTAAGGCCCTAGGCTAGTGGACTGAGACATTTTAATGCCTGTTTTATATCAATATGGTTCCTAGCTTCTTGCAAAGAACTTAGTTCCAGTTCTAAGCTACTCAGAAATCCCAAACCTTGCTTGCCTCATTTATTTATGTAAGTATTGAAAGAGCAATGTCTACACAATATTCTTGGATCTATTAATCCTTTAGGCATTTGAATTCCACTCTCATGATCCATATACCTCTGGCCATATAAGTAACAAACATTTAAATCCAATCTGAGCTTCAGTTCTACTTTTATTAAATGCTTTCTAGCTATTCCTACCCTGATGTTCACCAACAAGACATGTGTACTCCAATTACGTCACAGCATTGTTTATAATAGCCAGGACATGGAAACAACCTAGATGTCCATCAGCAGATGAATGGATAAGAAAGTTGCGGTACATATACACAATGGAGTATTCCTCAGCCATTAAAAAGAACACATTTGAATCAGTTCTAATGAGGTGGATGAAACTGGAGCTGATTATACAGAGTGAAGTAAGCCAGAAAGAAAAACAACAATACAGTATACTAACACATATATACGGAATTTAGAAAGATGGCAATGATGACCCTGTATGCGAGACAGCAAAAGAGACACAGATGTATAGAACAGTCTTTTGGACTCTGGGAGAGGGAGAGTGTGGGACGATTTGGGAGAATGGCATTGAAACATGTTTAATATCATATATGAAATGAATCGCCAGTCCAGGTTTGATGCATAATACTGGATGCTTGGGGCTGGTGCACTGGGAGAACCCAGAGGGATGGTACGGGGAGGGAGGTGGGAGGGAGGTTTAGGATGGGGAACACGTGTATACCTCTGGCGGATTCATGTTGATGTATGGCAAAACCAATACAATATTGTAAAGTTATTAACCTCCAATTAAAATAAATAAATAAATTTATATTTTAAAAAACTACATCTAAAAAAAATTCTTCTCATATGTCAAAAAAACCTTGTTAATAGGCATATTTCATTTTACTGGCCTTTATTGTGCACTGTAAATACTGATGGTTTTTTGCTTTGTTTTGCTTTTTTATAAGTTGAAGGTTTGTGGTAACCCTGTGTGAGGCATGTTTATTGACATCATTTTCCCAACAGCATTTGCTCACTTTGTGTCTCTGTGTTACATTTTGGTAATTCTTCCAATATTTCAGACCCTTCACCAGAAAAAGAAAAGATTATTGGCTTATTGAAGGCTCAGATGATGGTTAGCATATTTAACAATAAAGTATTTTTATAAGGCATGTAAATTTTTTAGACATAATGCTATTGCACAATTAATAGACTATAGTACAGTGTAAAAAATAACTTTTATATGCATTGGGAAACCAAAAAAATTGCATAACTTGCTTTATTGTGATGGCCTGGAACAGAACCCACAATACCACCGAGATGTGCCTGCAGCTTCATAAATTTCCTACAGTCAGCCCTTTACTATAATGCTGCTGCTGCTGCTGCATCACTTCAGTCATGTCCGACTCTGTGTGACCTCATAGATGGCAGGCCACCAGGCTCCCCTGTCCCTGGATTTTCCAGGCAAGAGTACTGTAGTGGGTTGCCATTGCCTTCTCCAATGCATGAAAGTGAAAAGTGAAACTGGAGTCACTCAGTCGTGTCTGACTCTTCACGACCTCATGGACTGCAACCGACCAGGCTCCTCCGTCCATGGGATTATCCAGGCAAGAGTACTGGAGTGGGGTGCCATTGCCTTATCCATTACTATAATGCATACCAGAGCAAACATACCAAGCCAAATATGTCACAAGCCAAAATTAGAATTTTGTACTACATAAGGCCTTCTGCTCTTAAAGACAAATTAAAATCCTAAAATACAACTTATTTAGATACATATTTAGTGGATATATTTTTTGATATTGTGATTTACAATAAAATTCTTTTTTTTCATAATTTAGTAGAAGCTTAAATCCAACAAGTCTAGACAGAATTCATTCCACTAGATTTTAATCTTCATTTTGTTTGAATTAATTCATGAGAAATGTGCTCCTATTATAAGTGTCAGAACTTTCTCTTTTATTCATATTCTCTCTCATTTGTCATAAAATGAAATTAAAATGTATCTAAACACACTTGTACCAACAGGTGCAACTGTATAGACATAGATCAAGATGCCACCTAAACTAAATTACTGGCTGACAGGTAGCACCAGCATGTGACAATTCATAATTATTATTTGTCAACTGATATACAAGTCCAAATTAGGCAAAGGAAATACATTTTAGAGTGTCATTGTTGAGTATATGAAAATGAGGACTACATGCAGACTAAGTGTAACAAAGCCAACAATATTTTCTTTCTTTTTTTGGTATTTATGAATGTGGTTTATGAATCCACATGTTATACCATTCCTACTGTCACAGTAAGCTCAGGATCTTGTGATCACTTATGGAGGCTTATAATTCACCTCAATGATGCCAAAGTATTCATCTCACAGTGCTCAAAATGCCCCTCATTTTCTCATATTTATCTTGTTTTCATCCCATTATCCTCAGAGAAAATACGGTCATTCATTATGTCAACCACTATCCCTGCGATGCTTATCAGAATTATATGCTTCTTTGAAACACTATTTCAAATTCTGTCTGTTCTACGAGGCTTTCCATTACTATGTTAACCTGAAATAATCTCTCACCTCTCACTTAAGTACTATGCTACTTGTTTCACACACATCATTATATTGCCTTGCATAGTGATGAGTATGTAATGATAAAGGCAAAAACTCCATGGCAAATTTCATGGACCACTAGAATTCTGTGAACACAACAGCCTTTATAAGTACTTGGAAGCTGACTTATTCTGCATACATATTCAAATCATTGCAAATGTCTATTTATTATTCTCAAATAGATTGTAGTTTGCAATTGATCTTAGCATTACAACTTTAGTTTTTAATACAGGACTCATGAGGTACTATGTGACATGTCTTTGTTTCAAGCATACTGCTATTCTTTTGAAGCTTTGATCATACACCATGATCTATCTAAACACCAGGCCTTTCTGCATGCCATCCTTTCTTCTTAGAACCCACCCTTCACAGATTCTAACATTTACTTGTGTGATTTCTAATCATACTTCATATTTCAATTTAAAATTCCTTCTTCAGGGATGCCTTCCCTTGTCTCTAGGATTAGCTTTGTTGTTGTCACTGTTTTATACTTTCATAGTATGCTGCAATTTTACTCTACAGTATATTTCATAACCTGAGTTTATGGACCAGTGGTGACTAATATAAACGCTATCCAGCAAAGATTTCTAATCTTTATTACTCCCAAAAGTTAGGCTAAGAGAGGAATCATATGTCCTGGACATATTCTGTCCAGTTCAGTTCAGTTCAGTTCAGTTGATCAGTTGTGTCCGACTCTTTGCAACCCCATGAATCGCAGCACACCAGGCCTCCCTGTCCATCACCAACTCCCAGAGTTCACTCAGACTCACGTCCATCAAGTCAGTGATGCCATACAGCCATCTCATCCTCTGTCGTCCCCTTCTCCTCCTGCCCCCAATCCCTCCCAGCATCAAAGTCTTTTCCAGTGAGTCAACTCTTCGCATGAGGTGGCCAAAGTACTGGAGTTTCAGCTTTAGCATCATTCCTTCCAAAGAAATTCCAGGGTTGATCTCCTTCAGAATGGACTGGTTGGATCTCCTTGCAGTCCAAGGAACTCTCAAGAGTCTTCTCCAACACCACACTTCAAAAGCATCAATTCTTTGGCACTCAGCCTTCTTCACAGTCCAACTCTCACATCCATACATGACCACAGGAAAAACCATAGCCTTGACTAGACGGACCTTAGTCGGCAAAGTAATGTCTCTGCTTTTGAATATGCTATCTAGGTTGGTCATAACTTTTTTCCCAAGGAGTAAGCGTCTTTTCATTTCATGGCTGCAGTCACAATCTGCAGTGATTTTGGAGCCCCCCAAAATAAAGTCTGACACTGTTTCCCTATCTATTTCCCATGAAGTGACGGGACCAGATGCCATGATCTTCGTTTTCTGAATGTTGAGCTTTAAGCCAACTTTTTCGCTCTCCTCTTTTACTTTCATCAAGAGGCTTTTAGTTCCTCTTCACTTTCTGTCATAAGGGTGGTGTCATCTTCATATCTGAGGTTATTGATATTTCTCCTGGCAATCTTGATTCCAGCTTGTGTTTCTTCCAGTCCAGCGTTTCTCATGATGTACTCTGCAGATAAGTTAAATAAGCAGGGTGACAATATACAGCCTTGACGTACTCCTTTTCCTATTTGGAACCAGTCTGTTGTTCCATGTCCAGTTCTAATTGTTGCTTCCTGACCTGCATACAGATTTCTCAAGAGGCAGGTTAGGTGGTCTGGTATTCCCATCTCTTTCAGAATTCTCCATGTCATTCTATGTAAAACCTCTTGGTCTCTTAATCTTTCTCCCCCATAGTATGTGCAGCTCTGCATAGTCAGTGTGTCACCAATATATAATTTACTGGAGTGGTATGCAATTCCTTATGAGCTCAGGGACTGTGGTTCCATAGAGTGTATAGTCCATGGGGGTCACAAAGAGTTGGACATGACTGTGTGACTTTCACTTTTACTACTTTGCACAGCAAAGAAAATCATAAACAAAAAGACAGTCCTCAGAATAGGAGAATATATTTGCAAGTGAAGCAACTGACAAGGGATTAATCTCCAAAATATACAAACAGCTCATGCAGCTTAATATAAAAAAAAATAAAATAATCCAATCAAAAATTGTGGGAAAAGCCTAAATAGACATTTCTCCAAAAAGACATACAAATGGTTAACAAACACATGAAAAGGTGCTCAATATAGCTCATTATTAGAGAAGTGTATATCAAGATTAGAATGAGATAGTCATTGGTCAGAATGTGTGCCTGTGCATGTGTGTGCATGCTCAGTCATTCTGACTCTTTGTGACCCCACGGACTGTAGCCCACCAGGCTCCTCTGTACCTGGAATTTTCCAGGGAAGAATACTGGAGCAGGTTGCCATTTCCTTCTACAGGTGAACTTCCTGACCAAGGGACTGAACCTATATATCTTGCATTGGCAGGCAGGTTCTTTACCAGCTGAGCCAGAATGGACATCATCAAAAAATGCACAGAACAATAAATGATGGAGAGGATGTGGAGAAAAGGTAACCCTCCTACACTGTTGGTGGGAATGTAAATTGGTAGAGCCATTATGGAGAATATTATAGAAGTTCCTCAAAAAGCTAAAAACAGAACTACCATATGACCCATTAATCCTACTCCTGGGCATATACCTGGAGAAAACCATAATTCAAAAAGATGCATGTAACCCCAATGTTCATTTCAGCATTATTACAATAGCTAGGAAATAGAAGCAACCTAAATGTCCATCAACAAAGGAATGGATAAAGATGTGGTACATATATACAATGGAACATTGCTCAGCCGTAAAAAGGAACAAAATTGTGCCATTTGTAGAAACATTGATGGACTTAGAGACTGTCACACAGTGAATCAGAAAAAGAAAAACAAATATTCTATAATATTGCTTGTATGTGAAATCTAGAAAAATGGTACAGATGAACTTATTTGCAAAGCAGAAACAGAGACATGGATGTAGAGAACAAATTTATGGATACCAAGGTGGGGGTGTGGGAAGAATTAGGAGATTGGGATTGACATATATACACTACTATGTATAAAATAAATAATTAATGAGAGCCTGCTGTATAGCACAGGAAATTCTCTGTAATGCTCCATGGTGACCTAAATGGGAAGGAAATCTACAAAAGAGGGTATATTTGTATCTGTGCTTTCCTGGTAGCTCTGTGGCAAAGAATTCACCTGCCAATGAAAGAGACATACATTCAATCCCTGGGTTGGGAAGATCCACTGGACAAGGAAATGGCAACCCACTCCAGTATTCTTGTCTGGGAAATCCCATGGACAGAGGAGCCTGGTGGGCTACAGTCCATGGGATTGCAAGAGTCAGACGACTTAGAGAATAAATAACAACAATATGTGTATATGCATAATTGATTCACCGTGATACACAGAAGAAATGAACACATTGTAAAGTAGCTATAATCCAATAAAAATTAATTTTAAATAATGAGTAAGTTCTATAGGTACTACACTAGGCTTATAGTTAACAATATTTTTGTGTACTTACAAGTTTTTTGAGGGTAGTTCTCATGTTAAGTGTTCTTACTGCAATAAAGTAAAATAAAACAAATAGAACTACCTTATGACCCAGCAATCCCACTTCTGGGCATACACACCGAGGAAACCAGAATTGAAAGAGACACATGTACCCCAATGTTCATCGCAGCACTGTTTATAATAGCCAGGACATGGAAACAACCTAGATGTCCATCAGCAGATGAATGGATAAGAAAGCTGTGGTACATATACACAATGGAGTATTACTCAGCCGTTAAAAAGAATTCATTTGAATCAGTTCTGATGAGATGGATGAAACTGGAGCCGATTATACAGAGTGAAGTCAGCCAGAAAGAAAAACACCAATACAGTATACTAACACATATATATGGAATTTAGGAAGATGGCAATGACGACCCTGTATGCAAGACAGGGAAAGAGACACAGATGTGTATAACGGACTTTTGGACTCAGAGGGAGAGGGAGAGGGTGGGATGATTTGGGAGAATGACATTCTAACATGTATACTATCATGTGAATTGAATTGCCAGTCTATGTCTGACGCAGGATGCAGCATGCTTGGGGCTGGTGCATGGGGATGACCCAGAAAGATGTTATGGGGAGGGAGGTGGGAGGAGGGTTCATGTTTGGGAATGCATGTAAGAATTAAAGATTGTAAAATTTAAAAAATAAAAAACTAAAAAAAAAATTTAAAAATAAAATAAAATAAAAAAAAGTAAAATAAAACAAAATTAAATTAAATAATAAAATATAATGAAAATCTTAAAAACATTCAACATTACTGAAATAATTCATTCAGTTTTATTTTCTCATATAATTCATTTATTCATTTTATTTTTTGTCTAAAATTTTGTTTTCCACTTTTTTAGTTCTAGAATTTATGTTTTATATTTGTTTTAAAATAGTGGGGTTAAATGTTTCCCCTATCTTGGTGTATAGGATTTGCATTGTATTTTTCTTGAGCATATTTTTAAACTATAAAGAAATTGGTGTAAAAGGTAAATGTAAAGTTATTAACACTGAATTATCATCATATACATATAGGTGCATATTTGCCTGATGTTCTATGATCTAACATGTTGTCATATGGAGTTTTATCTTTATGCATTGCTTTCTAACAACACTAAATTAAAGCAAGAGGAGTTTGTGTTCAATTTCTTTGGCTCTTTACTAGCTGAATCTTTCAAACTATCTCTTTACTTTGGTCAGTGTGGCTAGTTTAAATGTCAATATATAGATACATATATCTTTATAAATATATATATATTATATATATATATATATAGATAGATAGATAGATAGATAGATAGATAGATAGATAGATAGGTATAGATATATAAGGAGAGAGGGAGACTTATAGTCAATGGTCTTGCAAACATTCCTGATTCAGGGTATTCTAAATCCACATTTCATTGAAGTGCTTCTTTTTGCATGTTGGTTGTTAGGTTGCATTTGTCAAAATCTTGCCAGTTTCTTTCTGTGTATTGTTGAAACAGAAGTCCTTTCACTGACTTCTCATTTTCCTTGTTGATGGCCCCCATCAGATAGGTAGGCCCTGAGCTAATTAGCAGAGCTTTGTTCTTCACTGCTCATTTCCTCAAATTCTCTGCAGGAAAGGAAACTTATGAACACTTTGTGAAATTCAATCATATATAGATTAATTATATAATAATATTAAATATGCTGCAGAGATTTTTAATAAATTCAAGACATAATACACCAATCTATACATCAATAACTGGTAAAGGGACAAACACCACGAAAGTAGTTGGGGTAATATCCATGATGCCAAGTCACTGAATATTCTTCCACTCAACAAAATTCAGAAAAGTAAGGTGCTCTATGGTCCACTGAGCCAATGCCTGTTTCATCTGACCCTATGTTATTTTCTGGAGCTAACATTAATAGCTGAACATTTTATGCCTAGGAACTTCCTCATCTTTTGAGATAATAACAATTTACTATGGGGTTTTAAAGGTATTATATGATAGTAATAGGACACAAAATAGCATTAAGAGTATTACATGAAATTATTAAGTTAATGCATACCAATGGCTTGGCATGGTAAATTGAATACACAGTAAAAGCTTAACAAATATTAATATTAGTCATTTTGCTGTCATGTTGTTGCTGCTGCTGTGTGGTTATTGCTACTTTTATTGTCATATTTAGTGAAAAACTCCCATGTAAGAAAGTACATGACATTTATAACATAGGTAGAGTGACTGTATTTCCTCACCTGTGGCCTATGTTGATTGCATGTATGGAGAAAACCAAAGACTGTATTGGAAAATCCTTGATAAGTAGGCTCATTAGGTGGAGAACACAATGTCAACCCATTTTATAAATACCTTCAGGCTCAGGTTTAGATAGTTAGGGTTCAGTAGTCCTAGAGATTGCTCACAGATTTGCAGTTTACTTTGACCTGGAAAAAGAATCAATTCAATGCTTAAGATATTAAAGTTGTACATCCATCCTTTGATATAGTTCCCCTGATTTGTCATTTGATATATAGAGACAAGACAGTGACTGTTTGGATCCTAATTCATATGTACACCTGAGTAACCAACTCTGATTTCATTTGGTACTGATGAGAGGGTCTTTGGAAAGCTTTTACTGCATGTGAATATTGTGCATTTCTCTTTGTAACACTTTCAATTATCTTAGCAACATTTCCAGGATTAGAATTCCACCAAAACAATTTTTACTCAGGAGAGAATCAAATTAGCATACTTGTTAGTTCTTCTTTCTTACTCTTACTACCAAAACTTGCCCCAAGGACTATACAGTCCACGGAATTCCTCAGGCCAGAATACTGGAGTGGGTAGCCTTCCCTTCTCCAGGGAATCTTCCTAACCCAGGGATTGAACTCCAGTCTCCCACATTGCAGGCAGATTCTTTACCAGCTGAGCTACAAGGGAAGCCCAAGAATACTAGAGTGGGTAGCCTATCCTTTCTCCAGCAGATCTTCCTGACCCAGGAATTGAACTGGGATCTCCTGCATTGCAGGAGAGTTCTTTACCAACTGAGCTTTCAGTAAAGCCTGAGTTTGAGTTTGTCTCTAAAATATATATTTAATTAAAACTTCCAGAAGGGAGCTATCTTTATGATTTTAGACAATAGGCTTTCTTATTACCTCTAAGAAGAGTCTTTCAATGCACCTTAATATGGACAGTAAAAACTTTCCTTCTTTAAGGAAGGTTTTTTTTTTTTCCTTTTAATACATCTGTCTCATCAAATTTTCAAATTCATGTGGTATATGAAACAACAGTTATTATATGTAATGAGAACTACAGATGAAAATCTTGTGAAATTAGATAGTCCAAGTCTTTTACACAAGACCTGAACACAGTTCTAGATCTGTCCTTCAGTTCTGAAAAAAAATTGAGTCCCTTTTTGGATAAAGTGGTTATCACAGAGTCCCTAAATAACTTTCTATCATTTTGTCTGCAAAAGCATTTTCTTAAAATGAGATAGCTTTATGAACCTACATAGTAAGGTGAAAAGCTCCCATAAATTCAGTAACATTAGTACAGACAGAAATTACAATACTTCAGTTACTGTCAGGAGCCAATCGGAAAACATAAATTAATCTCTCTGACAATCCTGTTATGGGGAGAGGCAGTTTTCATTTGAAGTACTTGCTGACAAGGCTGCAACTTTATTAATACAAAACATGTCATTTACCCTTAGGCCTCACATTTTGGCAGCTGAACAAAATGCAGAAGAGTTTGCAGCTGCCTTTCACTATTGTACCGAGGCAGTTTTCAAGTACATCTCAAGTTTCCAGTGTGTGCATAGCTTGCTGTGTCGAATATGTGAGGGGTAGTAAAGAAATCTCAGGCACAACCCATGGCTTTGAGTTTACAGTCCAATCGAGGAAAGAAGATGCAGTCCAAGAGAAAAAGAAAACTGAAGAAAATTACAAAACAGTATGCCAACACTTGCAAGCCAAATACAAAACAAATACAAACCATCTTTGTAAAGGAACATGTGTGTTGATCCTGCAATAATAAGACTGCATTTGGGTGATATTTTTAGGTATGCAATTCTGTATCTATTTTACTTTACCCTTTCTGATGTATACAGGATATCACACAGGAAGCTGAATGATGAACCAGAAAAGATGGAGATATGTCATCTAGACACCAATTCATACTACCTGTACTCTGTAGAATTTTTCATCTTAGCCATTCTTTGTCAAAGCCCAAGGCCAGGCCTGCCTCTCACTTGTTTCTCTCTAAAAACTGGACAATAACCAGATCTATAAATTTTGCTTCTCCTTTTCATATTCAGTTTATACCTCTTAAAGCCTTCTACCCTAATTAGATTTGAAACTATAGGAAAATGTTTTCTGAGCCTGACTTTCCAGGGTAAAAGGCACATATTTCTTTAATTCAAGAGGTGCTGGACTTGTCTGGTGGAACAGCAGATAGGAATCCACCTGTCAATGCAGGAGACATGGGTTCAATTCCTGGTCTGGGAAGATTCTACATGGTGCAGAGCAGCTAAGCCCAGGTACCACAACTACTGAGCCTATACTCTAGAGCTCGTGAGCTGCAACTACCAAGTCCACATGCTACAACTATTGAAGCCCATGTCCTAGAGCCTGTGCTCTGCAATAAGAGAAGCCACCGCAACAAAAAGCCCAAGCACCACAACAAAGACTAGCCCCCACTCACCACAACTAGAGAAAGCCCTCACACACTGAAATTTGGAAACCTGAGCTGAAAATCCTGCTAATAACTAAATAACCACAAAACATCTATGCTTAGAGAGGAGACTGGTGACAATTTAATCTTAAGATAGAAGTGAAATAAAATGGCATCCCTGGGCAAAAACATAGAGAATAACACAGAAACAGTGGTAAAGCTCTTTGAGGGAACAGAGATAAAAATCTGAATTGAGCACGTGCAGTCATGAGAATGTCTGTATCTTACAGTAATATAAGCATAATCATATAAGATATGAAAAAAGGGGGTTAGCAGAGATATGAAAAACAGTTAGGGCCATGGATACAACTCTTATGGCTGTCAGAGCTGGGGTATGAACCCAGTTGAGCCTGATTCAAAATCCTATACTCCGAACATCTATACTGTGTTTTTGTTCAAACTTTTGCTTCTTCCTAGAATGTCCTTTCTCTCTATCTTTGCCTGTGAAAACCCTACACTGTCTTCAGCACCATAACACCTTGCCCAAGCACCTGAGTCTGTCCCACTTTGACAATAACAACTGATACTCTACTTTCATTTGGCGAGCTTGGAAGTATACTTCCCAGGGCTCTTTTGCTAGAAATCTCATAGGCCCTGGAGTCCTCATTCCCTGGAAAGCAGTCCGCATTCCCTGAGAGGCCCATATAAAGGAAGGTCTTTCCGGGGCAAAGTGGGGTCTGGTTATCAGTTGGATCAGCAAAACTTTATTTGAAAAAACGTACTTCAGGGCGCTATCCTGTACCTCTTCAATCAGAATCTTCGGTTCCAGAGAGATGAATTTCCAACAAATACTCCCAGATAATTCTCAGTTCAGTTCAGTTGCTCAGTTGAGTCCGACTCTTTGCGACCTCATAAATTGCAGCACGCCAGGCCTCCCTGTCCATCACCAACTCCCGGAGTTCACTCAGACTCACCTCCATCGAGTCCGTGATGCCATCCAGCCATCTCATCCTCTGTTGTCTCCTTCTCCTCCTGCCCCCAATCCCTCCCAGCATCAGAGTCAGGTAATTCTGATGTATAATAAATTTTGAGAACCAGTAATTCAAGTTCTTCTAGAGAGCTGACCAGTATGCTAAGCCTTTGTTCATTTCAATGCTTTCATGTCATTAAGCCAACGCAGCTGACTAATTCTCCGTTTCTTTTCTTTAGCATTAAAAAAGCAGAGTTGTGAATTGTAATTACTTCATCTGGGGCAAACATCACTAAACAACACCTGCCATCTCTCCTCTGTTCAGCTGTCCCACTTATGGGTCCCTAGTTACATTTGTTTTATAAAAAATTCTTAGGAAAGATCAACTGAAAAAAATTCCCCAAAAGAAAAACGAAACAAAAATCAGTTGAAATATCTGCTGAATATAGAGTTCCCCGGCCATAATTCATAGGGAAACAGGCATTATATTGAAAATTAAAATTCCAAGTGATGAATTTAAGAATTCTAATAATCCAGATTTTCACACATTCTAAGGATATAAATGAAACTGATTGCAGTTTGTGTAAATATTCTTCTAACTTTTTATAACAAAGGAAGAAATTTAAAATTTTGTTTTGGAAATAGGGAGAGGAATTACTAATTTTAAAATCATAACGGACTGAATAACTGTTGCTAACAAACATCCCTTAATTCTTAGAACCATAATGCAGCTGCCTCCTCTTTCCTGTTGGAGGAAAGTAACACATTTTTCCTGGAGCTGCCAACTACCTCCATGACATGCATGCATTAATAGTCCCCCAATATTATATTTATTCAAATTTTTGCAGCAATGCTTATTCAACACAAATATACATGCACACATATCTTGTTATGGTGACTTGGTACTTTATTACAGATTCATAATGAATAGTTTGGTCTATTAAGTGTTCTGAACTTCAATTTACTATATTGTTATATCAGAATTTTTCATACAGTATTTGCGAGGTAGCCCCCATGAAAGACAGAAAAATAGATCAAGGTATTGGATGAGAGAATTTGAGGAAGGTGATCAAAGGTACCTGTTATAAGATAAATAAGTGCTGGAGATATAATGTACAACATGATAAATATAATTAACATAGCTGTAAAATGTATTTGAAAGTTGCTAAGAGAGTAAATCCTAAAAGTTCTAATCACAAGAAAAAATATTTTTTCTATATCTAGGAGGTGATGGATTCTAACTAAACTTGTTGTGGAAAGCATTTCATAATATATGTATATCAAGACATTATGCTATATACCTTAAACTTATATAGTCTACATGTTAATTATATCTAACACTGAAAAAAATAATTTGCTGCAATAAAATTGTGCTTTTGTCAAATATTTTGAAGATTTCATAGATTGTATCCAATTGGATGGAATATAATTGGTTATATGAATATTTAACTTATATCTTACTTGAGCTACACACTGTAAAAAAGTGTTGAATGAAGTAAATGAGTTAATCTAGATAAGCAATCCCACACCTTTTTGGCACCAGGGACTGGTGGTCTCAAAGAAGACATTTTTCCATGAACTGAAGAGGGATGCTTTTGGGATGATTCAGGTGCATTACACTTATTGTGCACTTTATTTCTATTATTATTACATAAGCTCCACCTCAGATCATCAGACATTAGATCCTGGAGGTTGGGGACCCCTGATCTAGAACATTAAAGACAGAGGGCAAAAGAGTAATCAAAAACTAAAATCATTTTGCCTGATTTATGCCATATTATCTTTTCCTCCTTCCTTAAGTCACATAAAATTGTAAATGTAGTTTGTACAACTAAAAATAAAAATAAATTCTAAAAATAAAAATGGTTCAGATGGTGAAAGAAAACAGACCTATGGTGAGATCAGTAGATGCTTGCCTTTTGATTTAAAAAAAAAAAAGAAAGAAAAACTATTATTTTTATTTATTTACTTTTATCTTTATGTTTCCAAGTTTTAATTTGATATCTGAAAGTATCAATGTGTATCATTTGACAATCCATTCAATTTTAAATATAGAGTTATTGTTTTGTTACAAAGTGTTTTATTTATGAAAAATATTGTTTATAAAATTTATACAGAATTTATTATCAATAAGTAATTAATTGTTTAAGAAAACTGAGATATATATGCAGCAATTAGCATGTATATATGTGTATATATACATATATATATACACGTACACATATAATTCAGCATTTTAATGCTGAAAGTCTTTCATTAACAAACAAAATCAATATAGTTTCCATTTATCTTTTATTTAAATTGCAATGACAATTTGGTCATTCAAACTCACTGTAGCATTCTTTTCAACATTCCTAATCATAATATTAAATATACTACTTACCTATTTTTAATTCCATATTTTTTCTGGAGAATTACAGTATATGGAATTATGTAGTAGTTTTGTAATATGAACTAAAGCAAAATAGGGTCATAAATCCCATTTCTAATTATAACATACTCTGCATAATTAAATGTTTGGTTAATTAAGCAAATAGATATTAGGTTTACTACTATGCAATATATTTTAAGTACAATAAGTTATTATCTAAATTTTGGCAATTGACTGTTATTTCTCTAATATATAATACCCTTTGGTTAATCTAGGATAAAATGCTAATTTGTAATGACAAGTTTAAAATGACTTGTGTTCACAAGATCAGATCAATATTTTCTCAGATATATGTCTCAGATTACCACATAAAGATATTTTGCTTTTATAATTTGTCAATTGTATTATTTTTATATTTTTAAAAATCCCAATTATGAATAGGAATTATATCCAACATACAGAAATCTTGCGGATTTTCACCGAAATCACCTTTCTACTTATCAAATATTTTCAGTATTTTGAGAGAGAGATTCTTTCCACCATCTAAAATCCTCAAATGCCTTCAGCTATGTGTTTAATAGTGCTATGTAGGGAAATACTCCTTCACAGGTACAAAAATAATCTTAGATGAACTCATTCTTGTTTTTATTTAAACAAATAAAAGTGAAACTTGTTGTTCATTGGAGATCTTAGAAAATTCAAAAGTTTTTAAAATTATTTAATTATTTTAAGACTCTGATGCTGGGAAACATTGAGGGCAAGAGGAGACGGGAGCAACAAAGGATGAAATGGTTGGATGTCATCACCAACTCATTGGACATGAGTTTGAGCAAACTCCAGGAGGTAGTGGAGGACAGGGGAGCCTAGTGTGCTGCAGTCCGTGGGATTGTAAAGAGTCGGACATGACTTAGAGACTGAACAACAACAATTATTTTTATAGTAATAGCTTCTTTATTTGACGTGAATCATGAATTAGAATTCAGAGAGATATGTTTATCTCAAAAATGTTAAAACACTCTGACTAGCCCCTGATATTGGTAATAAAAACCAATTACTTGCAAGTTTGGTACATTCAATTCCAGAACTGGTAATAGCCAAATATGCATGTGTGTGTACCTGCTCAGTTGCTAAGTTGTGTCTGACTCTTCTGCGACCCCAGGAACTGTAGCCTACCAGGTTCCTCTGTCCATGGAATTCTCCAGGTAAAAATACTGGAACAGGTTGCCATTTCCTTCTCTAGGGGATCTTCCCAACTCAGGGATCAAACCTGCATCTCCTGTATTGGCAGGACAATTCTTTACCACAGAGCCACCAGGGAAGCCCAATAACCAAGTATAGCAATATATTACATGACTTAGCAACTGAACAGCAACAATTAATTACTCTGCCCTAGTAGTGGTATTTGTTTTGAATCTACAGCTGTGTACCATATATCATCACATGTCTCTGGGCTGATCATAAGAATCAGTCTTCATTGTGCTTCTAAATCCTATTTACTTAGCTTCCTTATTGTCTCATCTTTACAGTTATCTTTTGTCAGTGTTTATCCCTAAATGCTGGTCATGGAAAAGAACCAAACCCCAAGAAGCCAATCTGATATCAGCAATCATATTACTTCCTGTAAACACATAATATTATTGAGAGAACATTTTCTTAGACTGTGAACTTGAAATTTACATGAAAATACTGAGATGGGTAAAGGAAAATAACTAATATTTTACTGGGTACTGAAAATTCCTTCAGAAATTTTTACAATAGTGATATAAAACAAAATTTAAATAATTTATATATATATAAGTTTTAATCCTATGGCTCTCAAATTTTTTCTTGCACAAGAATCACCTAAGAAGCTTGTTTGAAATGCAGTTTCCTTTTATCAAAGATCAAAATTATGAGACTGAGACCTGGGGACTTGTGTTTATAACAAGTTATCCATGAATGACTCAAATGTTTTTTATCTGTGGTTCAAATTTTCACTACATTCTGAAATCAGCAATGGTGTTCACAATCATTCTCTTCCATTTACTAAAGCTTCAGGAAATGTAAATAGATGTTGCAAATGTAGACAAGAGTATTAATTTAAAGACCTATGATTAAAATGTTCTGCCTCATTTTTAATCAGGTATGGCCTATTTTCCTCTCAGAGCATAAATGAATGAATATGGACCTTCTAAGTCATGGATGCTACTGGAGAAACAGCCCCAGAAGTAGTCACTGAGGGATATTTTACTCTGGTGGCTAAAATATAGCATCCATGAGTATATGGTAATAGAATTTTGTGCTGCAGGCATGCACTTAGTAATGAATAAAAGGTCGAGATAAAGTATCTGGATGTAACAATGGGTAATTAGAGCACAGTAATGGGAAATTTCGGGCAAGCAATACCTCAAAGTCATGATCAGTAAGCAGTAGACATCAGTTAGGTATGTTTTATGAAAAAAGAGTCTTGAATTTATGGAAGGTCAAGGAAATAGGCAAACTACTGGAAAATAAACTATTAAAAATCTATCCACATATGTATCATCATTTTCATTACAAGAACCTGCTACAAATGTGATGATCCATTCTAAACTTATTGAATTTTTCTGGAGCATCCATCACATCATTTTGTGCCTTATTTTTCCCTCTCCACATATAACCACTGCCTTTCAGTACTCTTTCTCTTGCCAGTATGTTTAGGCCCTCATTAAGCCTATGAATATGCTCAATGTTCTGAAAACCAGGGATAAAGCAATATCCATCTATATAACAGGCTAAAAAACTGTATTTTCAAGTCCATATTCCAGAATAAGAGCTATTCATATTACTTCATAAGAGTAGACTAGAACAAATACAGACTTTGTCGGTCTTTTGTCCACACTCTACTCCTTAGTTTGTCCTCCTCTTGACATCTCTGGCCACTTCACTTGCTTTCCATTTTTGTCTTCACTTCCTTCGTCTTATTTGCACATGCCATTTCCTCTCACATAGTTTTCTATTTTAACTAGCTTTACTATTTTGACAAAGCATAACTCGACTGTGTTTTAGTTTTCTACTGCTGCATAGCAAATTACCATAAACTTAGTGGTTTAAACAATACAAGTTCTTTGTCTTACAGTTTCCATGGATAGGAGCCTAGGCATTGAATAGCTGGGTCCTTTGCTCAGGTCCTTACCAGGCTGAAATCAAGGTATTTGTCAGAGCTTGTGTCTTATCTAAGGCTTAGGTTTCTTTCCAAGCTCATGTGGTGGTTGACACACCATTCTTTTCAGCTCCAGAACTCATAAAATATATAAAGGCTGCATTTTCAAAACCAGGATGATCAGACCCTTTTGATACTTCATCTTCTTTTAGAGGCTTCCTCTGAGACATCAAGGCCATGGAGTATTAGCTTCCTTCTGTTTAGTATCCTAATCAAAGGAGTAATATCCAATCATATTCACAATTTCTACCCACACTCGAAAGGAGGTAATTATGTGGGTCATATATATTGGAAGTAAGGATTTTGTGGCTTATCTAGAATTCTAGGTAGCACAGACTGTTCCATATAATTATTCTCCTAGTTGGCAGGGAGCTCATAGTTCCCTGCCCAGTTCTTAGGATAGTACCTACTCAGCTCATCTTGCTTCTAAGGTAGGATGTAGGAACTGGGCAGCCCATGTCCCCAAGGTGTATCCACAAATGTATCCACACCTGAAGGTACTGAACTTCTAATCTGATTTGAGGGGTTTCCATTCTAACCATCAAATAAAAGCTTCCCAACTCAACTTGAGGTTTCTCTGGTGGCTCAGAGGGTAAAAAAATTCTACCTTCAATATGAGAGACCCAGGTCCCAATCCTAGGTCAGAAAGATCCCCTGAAGAAGGGAATGGCAACCCATTCCAGCATGCTTGTCTGGAGAATCCCATGGACAGAGGAGCCTGGTGGGCTACAGTCCATAGGGTCACAAAGAGTCAGATACAACTGAGTGACTAACACTTTGACTTTTCTTCTCATCTCATCCAATGACAGGAACATATAATTTGTGTCTGAACACACTAGTGAAAGTGGCAGTTGATAACATTAAACCTACAATGCTGGACCTCAACAGGGTTTTTGAATCTGCTCTTATCAATTTTTGTGATTTTCCAGGTTTTATACAGAATAATTTGCTATCCTAACTTTTAACATAAAATTGATAGGCTGTCCATTTTATTTTAATCCTTGAGAAGAAGCCTCTAATACCCACTATTTCATTCTATTTCTCTATCTTTCATTTTCTACTGCCCCGAGTGTTTTCTAAGTATCTATGATTTATTCTGTATGAATTTTGGAGTTACCTTTAGTAGTCATATTTATATCTGAAATAAATAAGTTTTAATTATTTTAATCACATAAATTAAACATCCAAGTTGATAACATGTTTTACTGCACAGAAAACCTTATTTTGCATATTAATAAAAGATAATGCAGAGTAGTTATAAATATGGAACACTGATGTTCATAAATTCATCATGTTTATTCTGTTTCACACGAAATTAAATTCACACACAGTTCTTATTTCCTGTAGTGAAATTTTATGAATTGATTTTGTTTTTCATTAGAGATAACTGTTTTATGAAGACATTCTTGTTAAGAAAACTATGCAATATGGTTTGCAGTTACATGTACAGATTTTCACTTTTAGCACAGCTACAGAAAAAAAATAACATGTCAAAAAAAGAAGAAAATGCAATATAGTCACAGATTGTCCATTTTAAAATTATTTTGCAGTAGTTAAGCAATGGTATTCTCTAATGGTGCCCTATGCCATAAATCAGTTTTATAGTTACCTATGAGAAACGCTGGGATGGAAGAAACACAAGCTGGAATCAAGATTGTCGGGAGAAATATCAATAACTTCATATATGCAGATGACACAAACCTTATGGCAGAAAGTGAAGAAGAACTAAAGAGCCTCTTGATGAAAGTGAAAGAATAGAGTGAAAAAGTTGCCTTAAAGCTCAACATTCAGAAAACTAAGATCATGGTATCCAGTCCCATCACTTCATGGGAAATAGATGAGGAAACAGTGGAAACAGTGGCTGACTTTATTTTTCTGGGCTCCAAAATCACTGCAGATGTTGATTGCAGCCATGAAATTAAACAACACTTGCTCCTTGGAAGGAAAGTTATGACCAACCTAGACAGCATATTCAAAAGCAGAGACATTATTTTGCCAACAAAGGTCCGTCTAGTCAAGGCTATCGTTTTCCAGTGGTCATGTATGGATGTGAGAGTTGGACTATAAAGAAAGCTGAGTGCCAAAGAATTGGTGTTTTTGAACTGTGGTATTGGAAAAGACTCTTGAGAGTCCCTTGGTCTGCAAGGAGATCCAACCAGTCCATCCTAAAGGAGATCAGTCCTGGGTGTTCATTGGAAGGACTGATGTTGAAGCAGAAACTCCAATACTTTAGCCACCTGATGCAGAGAGCTGACTCATTTGAAAAGACCCTGATGCTGGGAAAGATTGAGGGCAGGACGAGAAGGAGATGACCGAGGATGACATGGTTGGATCATATCACTGACACAATGGACACGGGTTTGGGTGGACTCCGGGAATTGGTGATGCCTGGTGTGCTGTGGTTCATGGGGTTGCAAAGAATTGGACACGACTGAGCAAATGAACTGAACTGAATGACTTAAAACACAGTTTTCTTCCTAGAGCAGTGAGAGCTGAAATTTTAAAAATAATACGAAAATTTGTCTCCAGTGTAGGTGTGGGTTGGTGGTGGCCTGCTGGAGGCACAATCTAGTTAGGGGCACTGAGTGTAGTAGTACATGCATGGGATCTTTTCAGGGAGGTCACCATTATCTTCATTGCCACCACCATAGTTTGAAAAGGGTGAAAGTGAGCTCACTTAGTCCTATAAACTCTTTGAGACCCCATGGACTGTAGTCTACCAGGCTCCACCGAACATGGGATTTTCCAGGCAAGAGTACTGGAGTGGATTGAACCCAGGTCTCCTGCACTGCAGTATATGCTTTACCATCAGAGCCACAATGGTGCTAGTTTGCCCATAGTTTGGACCCAGGGAAATAGCAGGGAGGGAACACAGCTCCACCCATCAACAGAAAATTAAATTAAAGATGTACTGAACATGGAGGAGCTACCCCATCCCCGAGGCCAGGGGCGGCGGCTGGGAGGAGCAACCCATCCAAGGAGCAGTGGCTGCCCCGGCTGAAAAGGGCATGGAGGAGTAATTCCACGTTCAAGATCAGGAGGGGTGGCTGTGAGGAGATACTCCTCCTCCAAGGTAAGGAGCAGTGGCTGCGTTTTGCTGGAGCAGCTGTGAAGAGATACCTCACATCCAAGGTAAGAGAAACCCAAGTAAGATGGTAGGTGTTCCAAGAGAGCATCAGAGGGAGGCACACAGAAATCATAATCACAGACAACTAGTCAATCTAGTCACACTAGGACCACAGACTTGTCTAACTCAATGAAACTAAGCCATGCCCATGGGGCCACCCAAGACAGGCGGGTCATGGTGGAGAGGTCTGACAGAATGCGGTCCACTGGAGAAGGGATTGGAAAACCACTTCAGTATTCTTGCCTCGGGAACCCCATGAACAGTATGAAAAGGCAAAATGATAGGATAATGAAAGAGGAACTCCTCAGGTTAGTAGGTGCCCAATATGCTACTTGAGATCAGTGGAGAAATAACTCCAGGAAGAATGAAGGGATGGAGCCAAAGCAAAAACAATACCCAGTTGTGGATGTGAGTGGTGATAGAAGCAAGGTCCAACGTTATAAAGAGCAATATTGCATTGGAACCTGGAATGTCAGGTTTATGAATCAAAGCAAATTGGAAGTGGTCATACAAAAGATGGCATGAGTGAACATCGACATTCTAGGAATCAGCGAACTAAAACGGACTGAAATGGGTGAATTTAACTCAGATGATCATTATATCTACTACTGGGGGCAGGAATCCCTTAGAAGACATGGAGTAGCCATCATGGTCAACAAGAGTCTGAAATGCAGTACTTGGATGCAATCTCAAAACCGACAGAATGATCTCTGTTCATTTCCAAGGCAAACCAGTCAATATCACAGTACTCCAAGTCTATGCCCCAACTAGTAACTCTGAAGAAACTGAAGTTGAACAGTTCTATGAAGACCTACAAGATCTTTTATAGCTCACACCCAAAAAAGATATCCTTTTCATTATAGGGGACTGTAATATAAAAGTAGGGAGTCAAGAAACACCTGGAGTAACAGGCAAATTTGGCCTTGGAATGCAGAATGAATCAGGGAAAAGACTAATAGAGTTTTGCCACGAAAATGCACTAGTCATAGCAAACACCCTCTTCCAACAACACAAGAAAAGACTCTACTCATGGACATCACCAGATGGTTAACACCGAAATCAGATTGATTATAGTCTTTGTAGCCAAAGATGGAGAAGCTGTATACAGTCAACAAAAACAAGACCAGGAGCTGACTGTGGCTCAAATCATGAACACCTTTTTGCCAAATTCAGACATAAATTGAAAAAAGTAGGGAAAACCACTAGACAACTCAGATATGACCTAAATCAAATCACTTATGATTATACAGTGGAAGTGAGAAATAGATTTAAGGGACTAGATTTGATAGATAGAGTGCCTGATGAATTATGGACAGAGGTTTGTGACATTGTATGGGAGAAAGGGATCAAGACCATCCCCGTGGAAAAGAAATGCAAAAAAGCAAAATGGCTGTCTGGGGAGTCCTTACAAACAGCTGTGAAAAGAAGAGAAGTGAAAAGCAAAGGAGAAAAGGAAAGATATAAGCATCTGAATGCAGAGTTCCAAAGAATAGCAAGAAGAGATAAGAAAGCCTTCCTCAGCGAGGAATGCAAAGAAATAGAGGCAAACAACAGAGTGGGAAAGATGAGAAATCACTTCAAGAAAATTAGAAATACTAAGGGAACATTTCATGCAAAGATGGGCTTGATAAAGGACAGAAATAATATGGACCTAACAGAAGAATATATTAAGAAGAGGTGGCAATAATACACAGAAGAACTGAACAAAAAAGATCTTCACAACCAAGATAATCACGATGGTGTGATCATTGACTTAGAGCCAGACATCCTGGAATGTGAAGTCAGGTGGGCCTTAGGAAGCATCACTATGAACAAAGCTAGTGCAGGTGATGGAATTCCAGTTGAACTATTTCAAATCCTGAAAGATGATGCTGTGAAAGTGCTGCACTCAATATGCCAGCAAATTTGGAAAACTCAGCAGTGGCCACAGGACTGGAAAAGGTCAGTTTTCATTCCAATCCCAAAGAAAGGCAATGCCAAAGAATGCTCAAACTACCACACAATTGCACTCGTCTCACATGCTAGTAAAGTAATGCTCAAAATTCTCCAAGTCAGGCTTCAACAATATGTGAACCATGAACTTCCAGATGTTCAAGCTGGTTTTAGAAAAGCCAGAGGAACCAGAGACCAAATTGCCAAAATATGCTGGATCATTGTAAAAGCAAGAGAGTTCCAGAAAAACATCTATTTCTGCTTTATTGACTATGCCACAGCCTTTGAATGTGTGGATCACAATAAACACTGGAAAATTCTGAAAGAGTTGGGAATACCAGACCACCTGACCTTCCTCTTGAGAAATCTGTATGCAGGTCAGAAAGCAACAATTAGCACTGGACATGGAACAACAGACTGGTTCCAAATAGGAAAAGGAGTACGTCAAGGCTGTATATTGTCACCCTGCTTATTTAACTTCTATGCAAAGTACATCATGAGAAATACTGGGCTGGAAGAAGCACAAGCTGGAATCAAGATTGCTGGGAGAAGTATCAATAACCTCAGTTATGCTGATGATACCACCCTTATGGCAGAAAGTGAAGAGGAACTAAAGAGCCTCTTGTTGAATGTGAAAATGGAGAGTGAAAAAGTTGGCTTAAAGCTCAACATTCAGAAAATGAAGATCATGGCATCTGGTCCCATCACTTCATGGGAAATAGATGGGAAACAGTGGAAACAGTGTCAGAATTTACTTTTGGGGGGGGGGGCTCCAAAATCGCTGCAGATGGTGACTGCAGCCATGAAATTAAAAGACGCTTACTCCTTGGAAGAAAAGTTATGACCAACCTAGATAGCATACTCAAAAGCAGAGACATTACTTTGCCAACAAAGTCCGTATAGTCAAGGCTATGGTTTTTCCAGTGGTCATGTATGGATATGAGAGTTGGACTGTGAAGAATGCTGAGTGCCAAAGAATTGATGCTTTTGAACTGTGGTGTTGGTGAAGACTCTTGAGAGTCCCTTGGAGTGCAAAGAGATCCAGCCAGTCCATTCTGAAGGAGATCAGCCTTGGGATTTCTTTGAAAGAAATGATGCTATAGCTGAAACTCCAGTACTTTGGCCACCTCATGCAAAGAGTTGACTCATCAGAAAAGACTCTGATGCTGGGAGGCATTGGGGACAGGAGGAGAAGGGGACGTCAGAGGATGAGATGGCTGGATGGCATCACTGACTCAATAGACGTGAGTCTGAGTGAACTCCGGGAGTTGGTGATGGACAAGGAGGCCTAGCATGTTGCGATTCATGGGGTCACAAAGAGTCGGACACGACTGAGTGACTGAACTGAATGCTGTTTCTTTATCGGAACATTCACTACAATACTGGTTTATTTTTGAGTTCCTTCTAGGTAAACTTTTCTTGGTGTGGGAAAGGCAGTAATCACTACCATTTACTGAGCACATACATAGTACCAGATCTTCTATATATATTATTTCTAAGTCTTACAACTACTCTGTAAAGTTGATATTAATATTCCAGTTTTAAAGAAAAGGAAATCAGGACACATTTATTTGTCAAATGTCATTGTATTATATAGTTCTGAAGCTAGAATTCAAATCCAGAACACTTTAACCTCAGGTTTCCACTGCATTCCACTGCATAAACTTTTCCTTTTTTAAAATTTATTTATTATTATTATTATTTTACTTTACAATACTGTATTGGTTTTGCCATACATTGACATGAATCCACCACGGGTGTACATGAGTTCCCAATCCTGAACCCCCGTCCCACCACCCTCCCCATATCATCTCTCTGGGTCATCCCAGTGCACCATCCCCAAGCATCCTGTATTCTGCATCGAACCTAGACTGGCGATTCGTTTCTTCAGTTCAGTTCAATTCAGTTGCTCAGTCTTGTCCGACTCTTTGTGACCCCATGAATCGCAGCACGCCAGGCCTCCCTGTCCATCACCAACTCCCGGAGTTACTCAGACTCACTTCCATCGAGTCAGTGATGCCATACAGCCATCTCATCCTCTGTTGTCCCCTTCTCCTCCTGCCCCCAGCCCCTCCCAGCATCAGAGTCTTTTCCAATGAGTCAACTTTTTGCATGAGGTGGCCAAAGTACTGGAGTTTCAGCTTTAGCATCATTCCCTCCAAAGAAATCCCAGGGCTGATCTCCTTCAGAATGGACTGGTTGGATCTCCTTGCAGTCCAAGGGACTCTCAAGAGTCTGCTCCAACACCACAATTCAAAAGCATCAATTCTTAGGCAGTCAGCCTTCTTCACAGTCCAACTCTCACATCCATACATGACCACAGGAAAAACCATAGCCTTGACTACATGGAACTTAGTCAGCAAAGTAATGTCTCTGCTTTTGAATATACTATCTAGGTTGGTCATATTCGTTTCTTACATGATAGTATACATGTTTCAATGCCATTCTCCCAAATCATCCCACCCTCTCCCTCTCCCACAGAGTCCAAAAGTCTGTTCTATACATCTGTGTATCTTTCGCTATTTCACATACTGGGTTATCATTACCATCTTTCTAAATTCCATATGTATGTGTTAGTATACTGTATTGGTGTTTTTCTTTCTGGCTTACTTCACTCTGTATAATAGGCTCCAGTTTCATCCGCCTCATTATAACTGATTCAAATGTATTCTTTTTAATGGCTGACTAATACTCCATTGTGTACATATACCACAGCTTTCCATTCATCTGCTGATGGACATCTAGGTTGTTTCCAGTCCTGGCTATTATAAACAGTGCTGCGATGAACATTGGGGTACACATGTCTCTTTCAGTTCTGGTTTCCTCGATGTGTATGCCCAGCGGTGGTCTTGCTGGGTCATAAGGCAGTTCTATTTGGAATTTTTAAAGGAATCTCCACACTGTTCTCCCTAGTGGCTGTACTAGTTTGCATTTCCACCAATAGTGTAGGACGGTTCCCTTTTCTCCACACCCTCTCCAGCATTTATTGCTTGTAGACTTTTGGATCACATCCATTCTGACTGGTGTGAAATGGTACCTCATTGAGGTCTTGATTTGCATTTCTCTGATGATGAGGGATGTTGAGCATCTTTTCATGTGTTTGTTAGCCATCTGTATGTTTTCTTTGGAGAAATGTCTATTTAGTTCTTTGGCCCATTCTTTGATTGGGTCATTTATTTTCTGGAATTGAGCTGCATAAGTTGCTTGTATATTTTTGATAGTAGTTGTTTTTCAGTTGCTTAATTTGCTAGTATTTTCTCCCATTTAGAAGGCTGTCTTTTCATCTTGCTTATAGTTTCCTTTGTTGGGCAGAAGCTTTTAAATTTAATTAGGTCCCATTTGTTTATTTTTGCTTTTATTTCCAGTATTCTGGGAGGTGGATCATAGAGGATCCTGCTGTGATTTATGTCTGAGAGTGTTTTGCCTATGTTCTCCTCTAGGAGTTTTATAGTTTCTGGTCTTACATTTAGATCTTTAGTCCATTTTGAGTTTATTTTTGTGTATGGTGTTAGAAAATGTTCTAGTTTCATTATTTTACAAGTGGTTGACCAGTTTTCTTAGCACCACTTGTTAAAGAGATTGTCTTTAATCCATTGTATATTCTTGTCTCCTTTGTTGAAGATAAGGTGTCCATAGGTGTGTGGATTTATCTCTGTGCTTACTACTTTGTTCCATTGATCTATATGTCTGTCTTTGTGCCAGTACCATACTGTCTTGATGACTGTGGCTTTGTAGTAGAGCCTGAAGACAGGCAGGTTGATTCCTCCAGTTCCATTCTTCTTTCTCAAGATTGCTTTGGCTATTCGAGGTATTTTTGTATTTCCATACAAATTGTGAAATTATTTGTTCTATCTCTGTAAAAAATACCACTGGTAGTTTGATAGAGATTGCATTGAATCTGTAGATTGCTTTGGGCAGTATATTCATTTTCACTATATTAATTCTTCCTATCCATGAACATGGTATATTTCTCCATCTATTAGTGTCCTCTTTGATTTCTTTCATCAGTCTTTTATAGTTTTATATATATATATATATATATATATATATATGTGTGTGTGTGTGTGTGTGTGTGTGTGTGTGTGTGTGTGTGTTTTGTTTCTTTAGGTAGATATATTCCTAAGTATTTTATTCTTTTCGTTGCAATGGTTAATGGAATTTTTTCCTTAATTTCTTTTTCTATTTTCCCATTATTAGTGTATAGGAATGCAAGGGATTTCTGTGTGTTGATTTTATATCCTGTAACTTTACTATATTCATTGATTAGCTCCAGTAATTTTCTGGTGGAGTTTTTAGGGTTTTCTATGTAGAGGATCATGTCATCTGCAAACAGTGAGAGTTTTACTTCATCTTTTCTAATTTGGATTCCTTTTATTTCTTTTTCTGCTCTGATTGCTGTGGCCAAAACTTCCAGAACTATGTTGAATAGTAACGGTGAAAGTGGGCACCCTTGTCTTGTTCCTGACTTTAGAGGAAATGCTTTCAATATTTCACCATTGAGGATGATGTTTGCTGTGGGTTTGTCATATATAGCTTTTGTTATGTTGAGGTATGTTCCTTCTATTCCTCCTTTCTGGAGAGTTTTTATCAAAAATCGATGTTGAATTTTGTTTAAGGCTTTCTCTGCATCTATTGAGATAATCATATGGCTTTTATTTTTCAATTTGTTAATGTGGTGAATTACCTTGATTGATTTACAGATATTGAAGAATCCTTGCATCCCTGGGATAAAGCCCATTGGTCATGGTGTATGATCTTTTTAATGTGTTGCTGGATTCTGACTGCTAGAATTTTGTTGAGGATTTTTGCATCTATGTTCATCAGTGATATTGGCCTGTAGTTTTATTTTTTTGTAATATCTTTGTCAAGTTTTGGTATTAGGCTGATGGTGGCCTCATAGAATGAGTTTGGAAGTTTACCTTCCTCTGCAATTTTCTTGAAGAGTTTGAGTAGGATAGGTGTTAGCTCTTCTCTAAATTTTTGGTAGAATTCAGCTGTGAAGCCGTCTGTACCTGGGCTTTTGTTTGCTGGAAGGTTTCTGATTACAGTTTCAATTTCCATGCTTCCGATAGGTCTGTTAAGATTTTCTATTTCTTCCTGGTTCAGTTTTGAAAAGTTGTATTTTTCTAAGAATTTGTCCATTTCTTCCACGTTGTCCATTTTATTGGCATATAGTTGCTGATAGTAGTCCCTTATGATTCTTTATATTTCTGTGTTGTCTGTTGTGATCTCTCCATTTCCATTTCTAATTTTATTGATTTGATTTTTCTCCCTTTGTTTCTTGATGAGTCTGGCTAATCGTCTGTCAATTTTATTTATCCTTTCAAAGCACCAGCTTTTGGCTTTGTTGATTTTTGCTATGGTCTCTTTTGTTTCTTTTGCATTTATTTCTGCCCTAATTTTAAAGATTTCTTTCCTTCTGCTAACTCTGGGGTTCTACATTTCTTCTTTTTCTATTAGCTTTAGGGGTAGAGTTATGTTATATATTTGACTGTATTTTTTTTCCTTGAGGTATGCCTGTATTGCTATGAACTTTCCCCTTAGCACTGCTTTTATAGTGTCCTTCAGTTGTGGGTTGTTGTGTTTTCATTTTTATTCATTTCTATGCATATTTTGATTTCTTTTTAGATTTCTTCTGTGATTTGTTGGTTATTCAGAAGTGTGTTGTTCAGCCTCCATATGTTGGAATTTTTAATAGTTTTTCTCCTGTAATTGAGATCTAATCTTAATGCATTATAGTCAGAAAAGATGCTCGGAATTATTTCAATTTTTTTGAATTTATCAAGGCTAGATTTATGGCCCAGGATGTGATCTATCCTAGAGAAGTTTCCGTGAGCACTTGAGAAAAAGGTGAAATTCATTGTTTGGGGGTGAAATGTCCTATTAGATATCAATTAGGTCTAACTGGTTTATTGTATCTTTTAAAGTTTGTGTTTCTTCGTTAATTTTCTGTTTAGTTGATCTGCCCATAGGTGTGAATGGGGTATTACAGTCTCCCACTATTATTGGGTTATTGTTAATTTCCCCTTTCATACTTGTTAGCATTTGTCTTACATATTGTGGTGCTCCTATGTTGGGTGCATATATATTTATAATTGTTATATCTTCTTCTTGGATTCATCCTTTGATCATTATGTAGTGTCTTTCTTTGTTTCTTTTCACTGCCTTTGTTTTAAAGTCTATTTTATCTGATATGAGTATTGCTGCTCCTGCTTTCTTTTGGTCTCTATTTGCATGGAATATCTTTTTCCAGCCCTTCACTTTCAGTCTGTATGTGTCCCTTGTTTTGAGGTGGGTCTCTTGTAGACAACATATATAGAGGTCTTGTTTCTGTACCCATTCAGCCAGTTTTTGTCTTTTTTTGGGGGGGCATTTAAACCATTTACATTTAAGGTAATTACTGATAAGTATGATCCCGTTGCCATTTAGTTTATTATTTTGGGTTTGGGTTTATACACCCTTTTGTGTTTCCTGTCTAGAGAAGATCCTTTAGCATTTGTTGGAGAGCTGGTTTGGTGGTGCTGAATTCTCTCAGCTTTTGCTTGTCTGTAAAGCTTTTGATCTCCCCTTCATATTGGAATGAGATCCTTGCTGGGTACAGTAATCTGGGCTGTAGGTTATTTTCTTTCATCACTTTAACTATGTCCTTCCATTCCCTCCTGGCCTGAAGAGTTTCTATTGAAAGATCAGGTGTTATCCTTATGGGAATCCCCTTGTGTGTTATTTGTTGTTTTTCCCTTTCTGCTTTTAATATTTGTTCTTTGTGTTTGATCTTTGTTAATTTGATTAATATGTGTCTTGGGGTGTTTTGCCTTGGGTTTATCCTGTTTGGGACTCTCTGTGTTTCTTGGACTTGGGTGATTATTTCCTTCCCCATTTTAGGGAAGTTTTCAACTATTATCTCCTCAAGGATTTTCTCATGGTCTTTCTTTTTGTCTTCTTCTTCTGGGACTCCTATAATTTTGAATATTGGAGCATTTCATATTGTCCTGGAGGTCTTTGAGATTGTCTTCATTTCTTTTAATTCATTTTCTTTTTTCCTCTGATTCATTTATTTCTACCATTCTATCTTCTATTTCACTAATCCTATCTTCTGCCTCTGTTATTCTACTATTTGTTGCCTCCAGAGTGTTTCTAATCTCATTTATTGCATTGTTCATTATATATTGACTCTTTTTTATTTCTTCTTTATTTCTTTCTTGCATCTTCTCAATCCTTGTCTCCAGGCTATTTATCTGTGATTCCATTTTGATTTCAAGGTTTTGGTTCATTTTCACTATCATTATTTGGAATTTTTTATCAGGTAGATTCCCTATCTCTTCCTCTTTTGTTTTGTTTGGTGGTTATTTATCCTGTTCCTTTACCTGCTGGGTTCTGTCTCTTCATCTTGGTTATGTTGCTGCATTTGAGGTGACCTTTCTGTATTCTGGCAATTTGTGGAGTTCTCTTTATTATGGAGTTTTCTTGCTGTGGTTGGGTTTGTATGGGTGGCTTGTCAAGGTTTCCTGGTTACGGAAGCTTGTGTCGGAGTTCTGGTGGGTGGACCTGGATTTCTTCTCTCTGGAGTGCAATGGCGTGTCCAATAATGAGTTATGAGATGTCAGTGGTTTTGGAGTAACTTTGAGCTGCCTGTAAATTGAAGCTCAGGGGTGTGTTCCTGTGTTGCTGGAGAATTTGCATGGTATGTCTTGCTCTGGAACTTGTTGGCCCCTGGGTGGTGCTTGGTTTCAGTGTAGGTATGGAGTGTTTTATGAGCTCCTATCAATTCATGTTCCCTGGAGTCAGTTGTTCTCTGATGTTCTCAGGATTTGGAGTTGAGCCTCCTGCTTCTGGTTTTCAGTTTTATTTTTAAAGTAGCCTCAAGACTTCTCCATCTATACAGCATTGATGATAAAACGTCTAGGTTAAAGATGAAAAGTTTCTCCACATTGAGGGACACCCAAAGAGGTACATTGAGTTACATGGAGAAGAGAAGAGGGAGGGAGGAGTTAGAGGTGACTGGAATGAGATGAGGTGGGATCAAAAGAGGACAGAGCAAGCTAGCCAGTAATCACTTCCTTATGTGTGCTCCACTGTCTGGGCCACTCAGAGATATTCACAGAGTTATACAGAGAAGAGGAGAGGGAGGAAGGAGACAAAGGTGGTCAGGAGGATAAAAGAGGGAAGTGAAAAGGAGAGAAACAGATACAGCCAGTAACCAGTTCCCTATGTGTTCTCCACCGTCTGGAACACACAGAGATTCACAGAGTTGGGTAGAGAAGAGAAGGGGGAGGGAAGAGACAGAGGCAACCTGGTAGAGAAAAGGAGGAGAGAGCGATCAAGCCAGTAAATCTCACTCTCAAGTAAAAATGGGTACTAAAGATTGTGTTTTTAAAGGTACAAAATTGATAACAAATACCAAAAAGCAAAGATTAGAAATCTAGCGTAGAGGTTGGATTTTCAAAAATACAACATTAAAGAAAAGAAGATGAAAGAAAAAAAAAAGTCACAAGAATTATTAAAAAACAACAACAGCAACAACCACAACAAAAACTATATATGGGGTTTGCTTTAAAAATAGGGTCTTTTTTTAAAAAAGTAATAGTAAGTTATAAAAATAAAATAAATAGATGACTTAAAATTTTAAAAAAATGTTAAAAAAAAGAAGAAAAAGAAAAGAAGAAAAAACAAATAAAAGAATGATCATAAGAATAGTAAAGGTATATCTGGGACTTTCTCTGGTGGTGTTATGGGCAGTGAGGGGTCAGGTCATTTTCGGATAGTTCCTTGGTCTGGCTTATATTTCTCAAGATCTATAGGCCCCTTCCTATGTAGTTGGTACTAAGGACAGGGTTTTAATCTATTGCACCTGTCACTTCCAAGGAAGTTCCCTCTGGTTTAGCTTCTTCTGTTTGCTGGTCTCTTCAGTGTCTGTTTTCCGCCCTGACACAAGGGGGGCGGTGGTGGACACTTTTTTTTTAGGCTCACTTGTTCAGTCGCGCTGTGGGGAGGGAGGGATGCTGCAAACAAATAACACTGGTGTGTGTTCGCAGTGTCTCAGCCATGCTGGGCCTGCCCCCACTCATGGCACACACCACTCAGGCTCTTGGTTGCTCCACTGGGAACCGTCTGAGGCCGGCCCTGGGCTGCATGCACCTCCCCGATCTAAGCTGCTCAGGCTCAGGCACTCAGGTAGCCCTCAGAGCTGCAGATTCAGTTGGGACTGCGTTTTGTGCCCTTCCCAGGTCCGACTAGCTCAGGAGTTTGGCAAGCGTGGTCTCTGTGACTTATCACCTTTCCTGTCCGTGCTGCTCAGTTTTCTGGGTGTACAGCTGGCGGCCCTTCTTAGGCGGATGGTGACTGTCCAGAACCCCAAGAAATCTTAGTTAGCAAAGAAGCTTGCTTGCAGTCTGGTAGTTAATGTCTCTTTGGGGCTGTGATTGCCCCCTTCCGGCTCTGGCTGCCTGTCACTGGAAGGGGATGGTCTGCAGCCGGCTAATTCTGTTCCGTCCTTTGTTCTGTGCACAGTCTTGGCGGTGTCTTATGTTAGAGCTTTTCGTGTGGTAGCTATCCCACAGTCTGTTTTGCTAGCCCAAGTTATTTTGCTCTGGTTACACTCAGGGAATTCTGGCCTGATTCTTAAAAAGCACTGCAATGTACCCCAATGTTCATCGCAGCACTGTTTATAATAGCCAGGACATGGAAACAACCTAGATGTCCATCAGCAGATGAATGGATAAGAAAGCTGTGGTACATACACACAATGGAGTATTACTCAGCTGTAAAAAAGAATTCATTTGAATCAGTTCTGATGAGATGGATGAAACTGGAGCCGATTATACAGAGTGAAGTAAGCCAGAAAGAAAAACACCAATACAGCATACTAACACATATATATGGAATTTAGGAAGATGGCAATGACGACCTTGTATGCAAGACAGGGAAAGAGACACAGATGTGTATAACGGACTTTTGGACTCAGAGGGAGAGGGAGAGGGTGGGATGATTTCGGAGAATGACATTCTAACATGTATACTATCATGTAAGAATTGAATCGCCAGTCTATGTCTGACGCAGGATGCAGTGTGCTTGGGGCTGGTGCATGGGGATGACCCAGAGAGATGTTATGGGGAGGGAGGTGGGAGGGGGGTTCATGTTTGGGAACACATGTAAGAATTAAAGATTTTAAAATTTAAAAAAAAAAAAAAAAGCACTGCAGCCCCCACCTCCCTGCCCATCCCCCACTTGCTAGTGGTGGATGCAGGCATCTGTGTTGCTTCTCTGCTGGGGGAGGTACCATTGGGCTTGTAACCTGTTGGTTTTAATTATTTATTTATTTTTCCTCCCTGTTATGTTGCCCTCTGTGCTTCCAAGGCTCCCCACAGACTCGGCAGTGAGAATGTCTCCCGGTGTTTGGAAACTTCTCTCTTTTTAAGATTCTCTTCCTGGGATGGAGCTCCCTCCCTACCTCTTTTGTCTCTTTATTCATCTTTTATATTTTTTCCTACCAGTTTTTGAAGACAATTATCTGCTTTTCTGGGTGCCTGATGTCCTCTGCCAGCATTCAGAAGTTGTTTTGTGAAATTTACTCAGCATTGAAATGTTCTTTTGATGAATTTGTGAGGGAGAAAGTGGTCTCCCTGTCTTATTCCCCCACCATCTTAGCACTGCCCCCTAAGCTTTTTCTAATTACCTCTCAGCTTATAACCACACCATTCTTCTACCAATGTTAAAGGATAATGGCAATTCTTCCACTTTTCTTGAATGTAGTAAGCAGGGAACTTTGGAGGGATTTGAGTTACACTGTTTGCTTGCTCAGAGACAGCATGCCACCAGAACGTTATTTCTGCCATAGCTTTCCAATTTTCCACCATTGTTCCATTCCTATTATCAATTTTCCAGCTTTCACATAAAAATAATCTTTTAGACAGGTTTCTTGGTACAGTGTCAAATGTTATCTTCTCTCATCACCTCAGACTGAAACTAAATGTGTATGGGGTGGAAATCCTCTAAACAGAGGAACTATTTGGTGAAAAGAGTTTTCATTTTTAGCTGCAATTTCCCCTCAGTATTATTTCATTTTTATTTTGCAAATTTACTTTGCATTATCACATAGCTCACAGGAAAAATGGGGTGGTAGAGAAGCTCTTGTGTCATCCAGCACTGCTATAGAGGAAAGTATTCTGTTTAAGCAGACATTCTTACAGTGCTTTAAAGAGTACTGGGTAAGTGTGTAAGAAATGTTATTAGTCATGAAGTTAGAATTTACAAATCCAACAATTCCTCAATAAAAATCCCTCAAATAACCTTCATGTAAAATCTCTTGGATTTAAAGAAAACTGCATAAATCCTGTGAGGCAGAGTTGCTTATATTTACAGAAGTCAAACCCACAACTATTACCTCACTACATATGTTTTTGCCCAAGGGAGATCTAGAAGAATCCATTCTAGATATGCTTGAAGTCAATAACGAATATGTTCTCTTCTTTCTCTACTTCCTTTTCCCTTAACAATCTACTCTCCACTCCCAGCTCCTTTTTCATATATTTTCTTCACTCCTTTCTCCCTTTTCAAAATGAAGGGATCGTAATCAGTTTGTTAAGCTTTTGATTGACTGGCTCTTTATGCTTCAACTCCATGATGCACTTGGAAGTTTCAAGCATTAACAAGAAAACATAGATTATCTACTGATTGAAACATTTGGCTTGAGAAGTGGGTGGGAGTGGGGTGGGAGTTGAGACAAGGGGCATGTGGCTCAAATCACACCAGCCAGCAAGCAAGTTCTGAAGATCAGCTTAATAGATCTCTTCATTATTTGGATGTTGGAGTGTGGAGTAGTGTTAACCAGATACTTGTAGAGGGTCTCTCATTTTCTCTGCACTCTCAGTCAATAGTTAGTGAGCTCTATCATACAGAGGTTACATCTTGTTATTGATCTATAGGAAAGGATTTGGATTTTCATTCTCTGGACACAGAATATGTGATACTGATGGGAGAAATGAGAGTCCTGTGAGCTTTCCGTATCTCCAATTTAAGTACCTAGCAAAACATGAAGGTTTGAAAGTATTGTTGTTGTTTGTTTTCAACAAAAACAACAACAACAACAAAACTCCTGAGAGAAAACCAACTTCATGTGGAGGAGTCTTCAGTATGTTCAGTAGTCTTCAGTATGATCCTTTCGCAAAGGATCCATAAATGCTTACTCTATTCCAGAATGTAGCATTATAGTAGAGCATCTATGGGGTGGGCTTTCTGGCTTCTCTGACTCTGAAAAATGGACAATGTAAACATAAGGAGAAAACTGGAGGATGAATGCCTTTCAAGACCTCTTATGTTCTTCTGTACTCTGTCTACAGTAAACCTCAAAAATCCTTTAACTGAACTTTTGGAAAAGATAGGTATGTGTTACTTCCACCACATCACTAGGTCTTAACTAAAAGTAAAATATCAAAACCATGTGTTAAGATTGTTCAAAATAGGCATTATTTGGGCCCCAACCCAAACCTACTGAATCATAATCTCCAGAGGTTGGTTCTTATTATCTGTATTTTTAACAAAGCACTCTAAGTGATACAGTCAGCAGATTTCTACCTAAGAAATAGCTACTATGCTAGATAACTCATTAAAAAATATATCACACCTGTTTTCTTTAGAAGCTGGTTGACAGTTTTTCTGAGATAGAAATACAAGAATAAGACTTTAGGCACTAAGATATATATATTTTTCAGTTAAGTACTGTTAAGTATAGACTTCTCTGGTGGCTCAGTGGTAAAGAACCCATCTGCCAATGCAGGAGATGTGGGTTCAATCCCTGGGTTGGGAAGAGCCTCTGGAGAAGAAAATGGCAACCTACTCCAGTGTTCTTGCTTGGGAAAATCCCATGGACAGAGGAGCCTGGTGGGCTACAGTCTATGAGGCCACAAAGAATCAGATACAACTGAGTGACTAAACAACTGTTAAGTATTCTTTCAAGAATAAACATCAGTTTGCATTCTCAGTAGTGGTGCATGATGTTTCCTATTTTCCCCAAATCATATGCCAAATATACCTTAATGAAGCTGTCAAAATATTTTGGGACAATTTTCATCATTTTATTTTTCTATTTTCAGGAGAAAAATACAAGGTATGAATAGATATTATTAACACATGTTTATTGAATGTTTGCAAGAATTCAACCGTTAAACTTATCTAATTCTGGGGTCACTGGCAGTGGCAGGCAATTTTTATTATCAACATCTGTCTCTTTCAGGTTTTGGGATTGGGAAAAGGAGTCCAAATTCCAACTAGTGTCTTATGTAAGTAGAATTATCTAATATCCTTTATATCCCTCAAGTAACTGTTATGTTATAGATGTAGTAGAAGTTCAATAAATTTTAATATGTAAGTAAATGAATGAATTCATAAAGTTTAAATACAGAAAATGTGTGATGCTTCGGATGGAGCAACTGATATTTTTTCAGGGAAACATAAAATCAATCCAGATGCTTAGGAGAGATGATTACACAGTCTCTGGGTCCATATCAAGTAATTTCTAGCACATTAAGATAATGTTCCCAAAGCATGGAGAATATTTCCCATGTTGCCAAGCTATGTGATTCTGCATAGACTCACAGAAACATTGCTTTTCAGGCTATAGAATATAGGAAGAGTATCCAGGAATCATCTAATCAAATTGTAACACTTGAAGCTGACAAATGGCTATATCATGCTAAACAGGTGATTGTCTCTCCTTTTTCACAAGCATCTCAAGGTGATGGAACAGCTTGGTTGACTGTTTTCCAGTTTTACTTTCATTTTTATGTTTTTTATTTTAATCATACTGATGGTTGATAGAATCTTAAAATATACGCATTTTGTGAATTCCCCTAGTCTTCCCCTTTAAAGAATTGTACATAGTTCAGATGTATGCCCCACAATATTATTGAACAGATAAAATGTCTGTTGCCAGGGTTCCTTTTCTTTCTGATTATACTTTTTTTCAGCTTATTGAGGTATTATTGACAAATAGAAACTGTATATATTTAGGTTTTAGTATGTGATATGTTGATATATTATACATTGTGAAGTGATTACCATAGTGAAGATAATTCACATGTCTATCTCCTCACTTACTTACCACTTGTGTGTATGTGGTGAGAACATTTAAAACCTACTCTCTTAGGAAATTCAGAGTATATAATACAGCATTATTAACTATATTTACCATGCTATAGATTAATCTCCAGAAATTATTCATGTTGCATAACTAAAATTTTATTCCCTTTAACCAACATCTTCCCATTTCCCATATGCTCTATCTCCTGCCATTCAACCCCCTGCTTTTACGAGTTTAACTTTTTAAAAATTCTACATAATTCAGGTCATGCAGTATTTGTTACTCTGTGTCTGGTTTATTTCACATAGCATAATATCCTTCAGGCTTATCCATCATGTTTCATGGCATGAGTTCCTTCTTCGTAAGGATGAATAATATTCTATTGTGTATTATATGCATACATTTATATACCACATTCTAATCATTCATGTGTCAAAGAACACCTAGATTTTTTCCATAGCTCCATTATTGTGAATAATATTTCAGTGTACATGGAAATGTAGACATCTCTTTGAGAGAGTGATTTCATTTCCTTTTGGTATATACCCAGAAGTGAGATTCCTAGATCATATGGTAGTTTTATTTTTAATTTGTTGAAGAAACTCCATACTGTTTTCTGTCTGTCTGTCTGCAAACTTTCTCTACTGGTTTACATTCCCACCAATAGTTTATATTCCCCCACATTCTTGCCAACACTTGTTATCTTTTGTCTTTTCGATAATTAAGCATTTCAACAGGTATGAGGCAATATCTAACCATTTTGTTTTTCCCTTCAGATTTATCAAGACAAGGTTGACATATAACATTGTCTAATTTTAAGGTGTAAAACCTTGTGATTACATATATATATATAGGCTTCCCAGAGGGCTCAGAGGTAACGAATCTGCCTGCCAGTGCAGGAGACGCAGGTTCAATCCCTAGCCTGGGCAGATCCTTGGTAGGAGGAAATGGCAACACATTCCAGTATTTTTGCTTGGAAAATCCCCGTGGACAGAGGAGCTTGGCAGGCTACAGTTCATGGGGTCACAAAGAGTTGGACATGACTGAAGTGACAGCACATATATATATATATAAATATATAAATATGAATATATATATTGCAAAATGATTAATGAGGAAAGGTTAAAACATCCATCACCTCACAAAGTTGCAGTTTTTTACATTGTAGTTTCTAACTCACACTCCTTTGATCATTAGTGATATTGAGCACCTTTTCCTATAAACATTAGCCATTTATATGGCTTCTTCAGAGAAATGTTTATTCAGCTCTTTTGCCCACTTTAAAAATCATGTTATTTGGATTTTTTTGGTTTATTTTTGTTGTTTTGGTTTGCTTTTTCTTGCTGTTGTGGGGTTGTTTTTGTTTTCATGTTTTCATTGAGTTTTTTGAATTCCTTATAGATTTTGGGTTTAACTCCTTATCAAATGTATGGTTTGGAAATATTTTCTCCCATTCAATAGACTGTCTTATCTCTCTATTTATTTTGATTCCTTTGTTGTATAGAAGCTTTTTAGTTTGATGCAATCCCACTTATCTATTTTTGCTTTTATTTTCAGCGATTTTGAGATCACTGTCCAGGCCAAAGTCAAGAAGCATTTTTCCTAAGTTTTCTTCTAGAAATTTTACAATTTCAGATCTTATGTTTAAGTCTTTAGTACATATTGGGTCTACTTTTAGTTCAACTTAATTATTCTATGCATTAATACCCAGTCTTCTCACCACTATTGAGACCATCCTTTATCCATTGTGTGATCTTGACACCCTTGATGAAGACTGTAAATGTGTGGATTTATTTCTGGGATCTTTATACTGTTCCAGTGGTCTATTTGTCTGTTTTTATGTCAGTAACATACTGTTTTGATTACTTTAATTTGGAACATATTTTGAAATTTGGAAGTGTGCCTCCAGCTTTGTTTTTCTTATTCAAGATGCTTTGACTATTCAGTCTTAGGTGGTTCCATATACACTTTAGTGTTTTTTTGTTTTAATTTCTGTGAAAAATGTCATTGGAATTTTGATGGGAATTATATTGAGTCTCTAGATTGCTTTGGGTAGTATGTATATTTTAACAATATATATTCTATCAATCCATGAACATAGGATATCTTTCCAATCACTAATGTCTTTTTCAATGTCTTTCAGCAATATTTTATAGTTTTCAGTGTACAGATATTTCACCACATTGGTTACACATATTCCAAACTATTTTGCTAACTTTTATGCTATTGTAAATGGGATTGTTTTAATTTCTTTTTTGGATAGTTCATTGTTAATGTACATAAGCACAACTTATTTTTTAACATATATTTCTTTATTTATTTAACTGCATCAGCCTTAGTTGTGACCTCTGGGCTCAGTAGTTGTGGCACAGAGGCTTAGTTGCCCCAAGGCATGTGGGATCCTAGTTCCCTGACCAGGGATGAAACCCATGTCCTCTACATTGCGAGGGCAGATTCTTAGCCACTGGACTGCTGGGTAAATCCCATTTTGTATGTTGATTTTATATTATACAACTTTACTGAATTTATTAGATTCAACAGGTTTTTTGGTGGAATCCTTAGGGTTTTCTATATGTAAGATGATATCACCTGCCAGTAGAGACAGTTTTACTTCTTTCTTCCTAATTTGGATGTCTTTTCTTTTTCTTGTCTAACTACTTTAAGATTCCCAGCACTATGTTGAATAGAAGTGATGACAGTGGGCATTCTGTCTTGTTCATAAGTGTAAGTGTTAGTCGCTCAGTCATGCCTGACTCTTTGCGACCCCATGGACTGCAGCCCACCAGGCTCCTCTGTCCATGAAATTTTACAGGCAAGGATACTGGAGTGGGTTGCAATTTCCTTCTCCAGGGGATCTTCCCAATCCAGGGATCAAACCTGGGTCTCCTGCACTACAGGCAGATTCTTTACTGACTGAACTACAAGGGAAGCCCATCTTACAAGAAAAGCTTTTAGCTTTTCACTATTGAGTATGATGGTCACTGTGGGCTTGTCATACATGGCCTTTATGGCATTGATGTACATCTTTTCATACCTAACTTTTTGAGAGTTTTTATTACGAAAAGACATTGAATTTTCTCATCTTTTTCCTTTATCTATTGAGATGACTATATGATTTTATTCTTTCATTCTGTTAGCCTGGAATATCATACTTACTGATTAGCGTATAATGAATCATCTTTGCATCTCAGGATTACATCCTAATTCATCATGGTGTAAGGATCAGTGAACTCTCTATATACTTGATTTTCATGTGATGCTTTTGTTATTGGAGGATGAAAGAGAAAGAGAGACAGATGGAGAAAGAGACAACCTTTGTCTCCGTTACATCACATTATAATCTCTTCTCATATTTAAGAAGGTATGAAGTGACTTTTTACCTCACTATGTAGAGCCAAGTTTTTAAATACAATACCAAGTCTTTGAATGCCAAGTTTGGTTAAATGTATTTCTATATGTTTTATTTTTATTTTTAAACCTTTGAAAAGGAGCTTTAAATTGTTAGCCAATTCCAAACTGCACCACTTCAAACTAAAGTAGAACCAATTAAGATAGAATGCAAAGTTAATCCAAAAATACAATTAGCATTGCATCCAGGAAAAGATTATGCTATAAGCAAGAAGTGTTAACAAGTGACACACGAAAATTTTATAAGGAGAAGAGAGATAGACTGGCCATGAGGTAAACATAGTAACATTACAAATTTGCAATATAAGTATAGGGCACCAAGGTTGATGTTTTATAATGATATATTAACTTTAAAACATTATTTTAGAATTACTATGCTATAGAACAGTTGTACATCCATGTAGATTTAGAGTTTTGGAAATATATTTCAAAATATGTATGTAACAGTTGAAAGACTTCAAGGGAAATCTTTTAGAAATCAAGTTATTACAAGTAGTAGGATAGTAATTAAAATAAAAAGAAGGAGGAAAAAGAAAAGGAGAGGAGATGGAGGGGAAGGAGGAAAAAGAGGAACAGGAGGACAAGGAGGAGGAGGAGAAAGCTATACTGTATTTAAATCAGGATATATAAAGAAGTAATATGAATAAGAAGAAAATTACTAAGATATCTGAACAGGTGTTTCATAAAGGAAGACAACTACATGGTCCCCAATAATAAATAAAAATTAACTATATAAGTTTTAAATTACAATCAAGCATTATAACTCAGCTGTCAAAATGAAAGAAATTAAAGAGATTTGACAATATTACATATTAAATGTTGGCAAGAATAAACAGCAAAAGGAATTGTTGTATAGATCTGGTGAAAGTATAGTTTGGTGCAAATACTTTGGGAAACTTACATTATCTAGTAAGTTTTAAGATACACATATGCGTGATTTAGCAAGTCCATTCTTAATTATATTATACCCCAGAGAAAGTCACATATTTAAGTGCATCTGAACATATGTACAATAATACTGATAATAGCCATTTTGTAATAACCTAAAAATGGGAATAATCCTATGTCCATCAAGAAGAAAATAGATAATGTTGATATATTCATACAGTAGAATACTATACAAAAATGAGAATGAACAAATACAATGCTGTCATGGATGAATCTCACAAAGACAATATCAAACAAAAGAAGAAAAATACAGCAAATTTCCAGTTATAGTTATATTTCAAAAACAGGCAAAAACAAACCATATTATGTAGGGGTACACACATATTTGGGAAGGTTACAATTTACAGTAAATAAATTAGGGACAGTGTTATACCTCTAGGGAGGAGTGATGCTTTGATAAGGAAGGATCAGATATTGGGAGCAGGGAAGTAGCTCTGGGGTATTTTAAAACTCTACTTTTTTTACCTGTGCTGTAATTAGTTATTGCTTTGTACATATTTGTTAAATTGTATCTTTATGTTTTATTAAATATTCTGTGTGTTGTAAGAGTGAGAACGGGGAGATGAAAAAGTAAGAGTACACATGTAGACAATTTGTTCAAAGATATTTTCTTTAAAGAAGAGCAGACATACACAGTGATAGCTGGAGTCGTGTACAAGATCAAGGAAAGAATTTATTAAGATAGGAGGGATTATGACATGTCTATAGACTGTTGGCAATGTAGCAGGAGAGGTGAAGCAATTCATCACGGAGTAGGAAAATAAAACTGAGAGAAAAACTTCACATTGATGAGACAGGTAAGACCTAGTACATAATGTAATAATTGTCTTTATCAAAATGCAAGGATAGTTCATCCACAGTAATATGATAAAATTGTAATGGGGCACAGAAGAAAGCAGTTTGGTAGATTTAAATTTGGGATTGTTGGATGGTTCTCTTCTCACTGCCTCAATTTCCCTATAAAATCACAAATAATTTCATCATCTGAGACGGAAGAGGGTTGGAGGAAGTGATAGACATTTCAAGTGACATGCCATCCATACACATGAACAGAAACAATTGACTAGGAAAACACAGTAGGATTGTCAGGTTCATTTGAAATTGATACTTATGATTTTCAAGTAGTAAAAGTAGTCACATTCCTGGATGTTTTCTAGTCATGACATTGTCTTGCTACAGTTTATGATAAAATAGAAAAGACGACATTAAACCAGCACTTATCTAAGTCATCTAACCAAAAATTCATGTGTTAAAGAGTCTGTATCTCATAAGAATACCCAGTGGTGGAAATTTCTAGCCTTGTTTTTGTTTCTTAAGTGTTACCACTTAAGTTAGAAAAATATTTTACTGAAAATAGCACTACTTCCCAAGCTTTGGTTTTTCTTCCACTTTTTTAAAGTTCCACTCTCTGGGTGATCTCATCCAACCTTATATCTTCAATCACCACCAACACACAGAATAAATTTGAGGTTTCAAAACTCATCTTATTCCTCTGTCTCTATCTCAATGATTAGAAACATTACTTACCCGGTAATCCACTGGGATGACCCAAAGGGATGGTATGAGGAGGGAAGTGGGATGGGCGTTCAGGATGGGGAATACGTGTACACCTGTGGCAGATTCATGTTGATGTATGGCAAAATCAATACAATATTGTAAAGTAATTAGCCTCCAATTAAAATAAACAAACTTATATTTTAAAAAACTTGGACAACATCTAGGATTCCTGTTTCCTCCATCTCTGACTCCAATCAGTAAATCAGGATGGTTCTAACTCCATAACATTTCCAGAATTAGGACAAAGTGTAATCAAGTTGATCAATTAAGAAGCTATGTAAATAACATAGGAAAGAGAGAATGGTAGTTCGAACTAAGATGACAAATTAAAGAGACCCAGAAAGGTAAATCCTTCAATTCTTTGTGAGCAGATTGAAGAGGTGTAGAAAAATTCCCAAGACTTGATAACTGATGTGATACTGAAGCTAAAGGAGAAGAAAGGGTCTAGAAAGACTCTAAGTTTTCTGGCTTGATGTTACTACATGGGTGGACATGCCATTCACAGGTAGGGACTATTGGGAAGGGTCCTGGGTATCTTCAGATGGTGGACATTATTAATTTGGTTTTGTATTATGTTGAGTTTGAAATGACAAGAAGACATACTAAGGAGGCAGTTGGATATACTATTTGGCACTCAAAGAAGTCTGAGATGAAGGTATTAATTTTTAACCATTTAAGTCTTAGATGAGATTTTTTTTGTGTGTGTGTGTGTACACATTTAGTTTTATTGTAACAAAGCAACTTGTATACTTTTAACGTTTAAAACTGAGCATCATCTTTCCTTTCCAGTGAAACAAAAAGAAAAATTTAAAAATAAACAGGAACAAAATTACAATAGAGAATGTCAATTGCAAATAAGATCCTACAGGTTCTGCTGATTCTCCCATCGAGTGGCAGGGCTCAAGTCATCATTAGGAGAGAATTTTATTTTAAAAGTGTCATCTTAAACTGCAAGGATGTCCGTTAAACATCACAATTAAACATGCCAAAGGAGAAGCCATGTTGTCAAAATGCCCACTTAACCCACCCAAACATCTCAAACCCACCCTTTGCTGACCTTCTATAACCCCATTTTTTTAAGTTTTTTTTTTTTTAAACAAGAGAAAGTAGACAGATACATGTTGGTAAATGCTAACTGTCCATATTCACATAGAGACACAGTGTAATCTCTGAGCCCAATATACAGAGAAAGGAGGAAAAAAGCTAGAATTCTATGCACTACTACACAGGGGCCTAGCACCCTCCAGCTTCCAGCAGAGCTAAGGGAGCAGAAGGTTTTTCTTTTTTTCCCACAGAGCATGGTGGTGTTGATTCCATAGTTTTTGTTGAGACAGGAAGGGATAAAAATGAATTTGGAACAGAAAGGGGTAGAGATTCTTGTCCCACTGAATTCTGCTCAAGGTATTTCCCTCCCCCAAATGAGTTGTGAACCATGGTATAAAGGAGAAAAAAGACCTCAAAAACAGGGCGACTGAGCACAAGAGGAGAAAAAAAAAAATAAAGACTGCAACTTGCTCCCAGGGACTGGAGAAAATTAAAAATGGTTGGAATCCATCAGTGTTCCATTAGTCATCTTCTCCTTCATCTTCCTCTCCTTCCTCCCCCTCATCATCATCTTCATCTTCTTCACATTCATCCTCATCCCCTTCTTCATCAATGTCTTCCAATCCTTCTTCCTCTTCGTCATCGTCGTCATCCTCTTCTCCTTCCCCTTCCTCATCATCCATGTCAGGAACCAAGTAGTACTGTAATGGATTTGGCCAAATATCATCTTTGATGACCTCTCCTAACTCATCTGCACCTGCATCAGAATGATCAGTAAACCAGGTGAAGAAGCTTTCTGGTTCCTCATGCTGTCTCTTCCTGCTGGCTTTATTCTGTGTTTGACTTGATCGTTTCGTCAAATCCTTTCCAGATTTCCATTTGATTTCAGTGGACTTTGAAGATGGATCACCACTCTCATTCAGATGTAATTCTTTGGAGAGAATTTTATTTTCGAAGTAAGGGTTTTCATCAAAATAAAAATCTATTCTGTAACCTGATTTAATGTCTTCAAATTCTGTCACTTCAACTCTTGTCAAATAATGCAGCGCCTCTTCATCCTCCTCCCCAAGCAGTGCAAACACTTGTGGATGGTTAACAAATGTTGTTACCCAAAAATTTGGGATTTTGGCGATCAATTCTGACCTCTTCTGAAAAAATGGTTGGCGGAGTTTGTTATATTTCTGTTCTACTTTCAAAATCTCCTCACTGGCTTGTTCATTAAGTCTGTCTATTTCATTTTGTACTTCATCAATATGTTCAATTGCTTCTTGCTGTTCTTTTTCTGAGATCTCGTCGGCCCCGTCGTGGTTGGAGTTGAGCTCCTTTTTACTGACTTTGGCCGCCGGCGCCGACATGGTGCTGCTCCGCGGTCGGGGGGGGAGAGGGGAGGGGGAAAGAAGGGAAGGCGAAGTGGGGGCGGGCAGCGGCTTCCCCTCACGCCACACGCGCGGGAGCTCGCCCGGTCCGGCCGCCTCCTCCCGGCGCTCTTTCGCTCGCTCGCTGTCCCTCCCCCTGGGCTCGCGCGCGCTGCCCTCGCGGCCTGACGACGAGGGAGGGGCTGTGGTGGGGGGCGGGCGGCGTGCCGGGCCCCGGCCCGGGCTCCTGCTTACGAAGGAGAGGCGGCGGCGGCGGCGGCGGTGGCGGGCGGGCAGGCGGGCGGGCGGGCAGGCGGCTAGGCTCCCTCACTCGCGCTCCGCGCTCCAGCTCGCTGCTCGATCTCCGAGATTATTTTAGAAGGGAGTAAAGTATGAGAAAAGAAGAGGGCAAAAAATCAAGGATTGAAGAACACAACTTATTAAGACCCAGGTAGCCAGGAATGAGTCTGTAAAACTGAGACGGAAGAGCCATATAAGTAAGAAGAAAACCAACAGAACACTGTGTTTTGTAAGCCAAAGAAGATAATGTTTCAAGAGAGGGATGGTATGGGGAGGGAAGTGGGAGGAGGGTTCAGGACGGGGAACACGTGTATACCTGTGGCAGATTCATGGTGATGTATGGCAAAACCAATACAATATTGTAAAGTAATTAACCTCCAATTAAAATAAATAAATTTATATTTTTTAAAAAAGAAAGAATGAATGAATATGCAACAGTGCCAAATGTTACAGAGAGGTCAAATAAATTGAGGACCAAAAAATATCTATTTACTTCATGATCTAGAAGTGATATTAAGCAAAACATGTTGGGTAGAATCCATATTGCACAAGTCAAAAATGAGCAGGAGTTGAGGAAATTAAGGCAAATTAAATTTCCCCTTTGGGAAGCTTGGTTGTAAAAAGAAGTGTGGTGATCATAAACTTACAGATACCTCTCCTGTCTTTGGTAGATTTCTCAAGTAGTGATACTGAGATGAAGGTATATAAAATATATATATCAAGGTTCATCCAGTTTAGTACTCTGTCAAATGGTATCAATGAAAGACAGAAGGCAAGTGAGTTTGGAGTTTTGGTGAGTGTTACTAAAATTATGAACCATGGAATCAAAGCTGGATGTGGAGGAGAGTAATAATAAAGGAATAATAAAAGAGAGGTCTGATGGAATGGGATAGATTGGAAAGATTACTGAATTGTGGGCCATGGAAGTGAAGTTTTGTTTAGATAGCAGTGATGGTGGGGTTGGCAGCTAGAGGGAATGATAAGGTCTAAGGTATGACTGTGAGAATGGGTGGCTGAAAGAAAATTGAGAACTCAATGAATATAAGGAGGTCAAGGAACTGAGGCACATGGTAGTCATCAAGAATAATGTCTAAAATAGAAATGGAAGAAAAACTGTAAGCCATATCACAGACTCTTTAATAAGTACAATGCAGAGTAAGTAGATGGGAACTGGGTAGCCTGTGTCTCAGAGGACCAGAAATTTTTGTTGTTGTTCAATTTTTCTGAAGATGTTTGGAGCCTTTAGGTCTCAGAATATCAAAGGGACCCAGGGGAAACACCAAACCTCCAGAGGCATATGGAGAATGAGAGGGAAACACAAAACATCTTTCAAGAGGATTGTAGGGTCAGGCAGCCTAGCTGATAGGAGTGAGCCTGATTTTATTAATGGAGAGGACTCTTGGAGAAGTAGTGGAAAACAAAGAAAAAGTTGTTTTGGCAAAACTGCCCTTCAGCACCCTGAACAAAATACATGTGATGCTGGATCCATAAATTTTTGGAAGAACTCTAATTCAATCCAAGCATCAGTTCTCTGAATCCCCTCCAACAATACACACCCTTTCTTCCAAAACAGTGGTCAGGAGCTTTCTCCTTTCTTCTCCCTCAGCACCTCATACAATTTTTATTATAGCACTCATCACATTACTGTAATTATCTGTTTCCCCCACTAGACTTTAAGTTTCTCTAGGGCAGTCAGATTTAGACTCTATTTTACTTTATGTCTCAGGGGCCCAACAACTAACACTGCAAATTGATGAATGAATAAGACATCCATTAGTAGGAATTAGTTTATCTAATTAATCCATCACTACTCATTCCCACTGAGATTAGAAAGTGGTCAAGGGATGAAACTGCACCACTAACAAACTTGTGGTGGGTGGAGAGGTGGAAGTGGGAGGATAATGGAAAAGCTTTTTAACTGGAAGATGGGAGACCTGGTTTCTTATCTCTTTTCTGCCACTTACCAGCTACAAGATTTTGAATGTACTAGGGATTATATAGTAGCTCTAATTTCTTCATCTACAAAATGTGCAGGAATGGACTAAATGCTGTCAAAGTCCAGCCTTCATGCAACGTGCTAGAACTATCATTTTGGTAAAAGCTGGCTTACACTGGAAAGTTAGAAGGATTAAGCAGTTAGCTTAGCGTTTGAAGACAAGATATTTACAGGGTGTTTTTTTTTTTAATGTGATTAACTTAAAGGCTACATAACTCACTTTAGTCTAAAGTATCTTAAGTAAATGTTATATTGAATAATGATCCAGTTTTGCTGTGAATAAAATCATTTTGTTATGTATTGTATACACATTTTTTTTTTTTACTCAATTTAAAGTTGATCATTACAGTTGTCTAATTAAAGAGGGCATGTAACAGAAAATCAATGCCTGGGATATTTGGACAACTGGATTATTTGATAAGTTCTCTGCTCTACCATGGTTTCAGAGGTTCTGTCCTAGAGACTATAAGAAATAAAGTCATACCAGATATAGTTCACAGAACTAGCCATCACTGCTGCTGCTGCTGCTAAGTTGCTCCAGTTGTGTCCGACCCTCTGTGACCCCATAGATGGCAGCCCACCAGGCTTCCCCATCCCTAGGATTCTCCAGGCAAGAATACTGGAGTGGGTTGCCATTTCCTTCTCCAATGTATGAAAGTGAAAAGTGAAAGTGAAGTCGCTCAGTCATGCCCGACTCTTAGTGACCCCATGGACTGCAGCCTACCAGGCTCTTCCATCCATGGGATTTTCCAGGCAAAAGTACTGGAGTGGGTCACCATTGTCTTCTCCAGCCATCAAAAGAAGTCTGGTATAATCTTTATAATCATAAGTGATTTGATTTAGATCATACCTGAATGGTCTAGTGGTTTTCCCTACTTTCTTCAATTTAAATCTGAATTCGGCAATAAGGAATTCATGATCTGAGACACAGTCAGCTCCTGGTCTTGTTTTTGCTGACTGTGTAGAGCTTCTCCATCTTTGGCTGCAAAGAATATGATCAATCTGATTTCATTACTGACCACAGAGTGATGTCCATGTGTAGAGTCTTCTCTTGTGTTGTTGGAAGAGAGTGTTTGCTATGACCAGTGTGTTCTTTTGGCAAAACTCTATTAGCCTTTGCCCTGCTTCATTCTGCACTCCAAGGCCAAATTTGCCTGTTACTCCAGGTGTTTCTTGATTTCCTACATTTGCATTTCAGTCCCCTATAGTGAAAAGGACATCTTTTTTCTGGATGTTAGTTCTACAAGGTCTTATAGGTCTTCAACTTCAGCTTCTTTAGCGTTACTGGTTGGGGCATAGACTTGGATTACTGTGATATTGACTGGTTCGCCTTGGAAACTAATGGAGATCATTCTGTCGTTTTTGAGATTGCTTCCAAGTACTGCATTTTGGCCTCTTTTGCTGACTATGATGGCTACTCCATTTCTTCTAAGGTATTCTTGCCCACAGCAGTAGGTATAATGGTCATCTGACTTAAATTCACCCATTCCAGTCCATTTTAGTTCGTTGATTCCTAAAATATCAGTGTTCACTCTTGCCATCTCCTGTTTGACCACTTCCAATTTACCTTGATTCATGGACCTGTTATTCCAGGTTCCTATGCAGTATTGCTCTTTACAGCATCGGACTTTACTTTCCATCATCAGTCACATCCACAACTGGGTTTTGTTTTTGCTTTGGCTCTGTCTATTCATTCTTTCTGGAGTTATTTCTCCACTGATCTCCAGTAGCATATTGGGCACCTACCGACCTGAGTTGTTCATCTTTCAGTGTCACACTTTTTGCCTTTTCATACTGTTCATGGGGTTCTCAAGACAAGAATACTGAAGTGGTTTGCCATTCCCTTCTCCAGTGGAGCACATTTTGTCAGAACTCTCCACCATGACCTTTCCATCTTTGGTAGCCCTATATGGCATGGCTCATAATTTGATTGAGGTAGACAAGGTCGTGGATAGTATATTAAAAAGCAGAGACATTATTTTACCAACAAAGGTCTGTCTAGTCAAAGCTATGGTTTTTCCAGTAGTCATGTGTAGATGTGAGAGTTGGACTATAAAGAAAGGTGAGAGCTGAAGAATTGATGCTTTTGAACTGTGGTGTTGGAGAAGACTCTTGAGAGTCCCTTGGACTACAAGGAGATCCAACCAGTCCATCCTAAAGGAAATCAGTCCTGAATATTCATTGGAAGGACTAATGCTGAAGCTGAAACTGCATTATTTTGGCCACCTGATGAGAAGAATTGACTAATTTGAAAAGACCCTGATGCTAGGAAAGATTGAAGGCAGGAGGAGAAGGGGATGAAGGAGGCTGAGATGGTTGGATGGACATGAGTTTGAGTAGGCTCCGGGAGTTGGTGATGAACAGGGAAGTCTGGCTTGCTGCAGTCCATGGGGTTGCAAAGAGTCGGACACTACTGAGTGACTGAACTGAACTGAGAAGTCTAGTAACATCTAGATTATCTTTTGAAGAAGTTCCATCAGGCTTTAAAGTGGCAAGCTTTATTACTACAACAATACCACGTTGTTTCTCTTTTTATTTAAATTTCATCATAACAAATATTCCTATGCCACATGTGTTTATTGTTTAGCAAATACAGGCTCAATTCCAGTGAGTACATTCTTTTCCTCAGGGTTGATGGACTTAAAAAGTAAAACATTACTGTTTCGTACTTACATAACACATCCCTATATAATTACTAATGGGGCTTCCTAGGTGGCTCAGTGGTAAAAAATCTGCCTGTCAATGTAGGAGACAGAAGATGTGGGTTTGATCCCTGGCTTGGGAAGATCCTCTGAAGTAGGAAATGGCAACCTGCTCCACTATTCTTGCCTGGGAAATCCCGTGGACAGAAGGAGCCTGGCCAGCTACAGTCTGTGGGGTCACAAAAGAGTTAGCCTTGACTTAGTGAGTAAACAATATAATACTAGTAGAAAATTTGTCTCAAGCAAAATAAAGAAGAAATAAAGGAAGGGATGGAGACAACCTATCACTATCACCAAAATTCCTCCTTACCATTTAAGTACTTAGGAGTTGGGGAGAAAGATTATGGAAGGACATAAGGTGTCGAAATAGGTTATTAGGTTTCATTATGCAAGCACAGTATTATGGATAACAAATAGTGACCTCAGGAATTGAAAGCCTTAGTATTCTTGAAATATCTAAAGTCTTCTTTCCCATTTATTGGTGTGTCCAGAAAATTAGCCTACTTTGTATAGGGCTACTGTCAAGAAATATTGCTTCTGAATTGGGAATCAAAGTTTTAGTATTTATCAATAGCCATGGAAATGTTCAAGTCCTGCCATCCAGAAATTCTAATTGTGCTAACCTAATCAAAGAAGATCATGCAGCATAATGAAAATATAATTTGCAGCAAAATATTTTTGAAATTATATAAGTGAAAAAGAGACCAAATTTTCTCAATTACCAATAAGTTATTAAGTTAACAGTACCACATTTATGATGGAATATTATACAGCTCTTAAATGATGCATTTGCTCATTTATTTATTCATTTATATTCCACATCTTTCAAAAATGAACTTGAATGTGTTTATATAAATATAGGCAGTATAATAGTTAAAAAAAAGCCCTCTTCATTAAAATTAACTATAAAGACTATGTTGCAATGGTATAATTTTAATGGAAAATTATATAAAGTTGCATATGCAACTGGATTATATGTATAACTAGAAAAATACTGAAAAGAAAATATTAATAGTGATTTTGGTATAACAGATTATTAATGAATTTCCCCTCTTTTTCCTTTTCCCTAAATATTTCTACAGTTTATATTGGAATATTCCAATATATCTATTCATATATATAAACAAAGTTGTTGTCAACTGAAGAATGACACCTTAAAAGTACAAATTGTGACTATAGTATATGAAATAAATTTTAAATGTCTTATTTCTTATGCTCTTATCAGGTCAAGGTCAGTTCTCATTAATCTATGAAGTTTTAAAGATTATATCTAGTCCATACTTACTTGTGGTGATCCCCCCACATTAAAAGCAATTACTGATAGATTAAGACTTACTATTGTCAGTTTATTGTTTTCTGTCTTGTAACTTTTTTGCTCCTTTCCCCGCTCTCTTGATGTCTTTCTATTCCATTTACTTTTTTGAAGTGACATGCTTTGATATCTTTCTCATTTTCTTTAGGTACCTTCTATTCGTATACCTTTGTGGTTACCTTAGAGCTTACATAAAATATCTTATAGTTACAATAATCTTTTTGAAGTTGACAGCAACAACTTCAATCACATAAAAAGCTCTACTCTTGTACTTTTCCCTGTCCACACATATTTTATGTTATTGGTGTCAAAAATAACATCATTTATTTAGTACATGGGTGTGTATATACATATATATATATGTTAATGGTATACTATATATACTATTTACATACTCTGTATTGTACATACATTATTTTAACTATTGTGGTTATATTTATACATTTGTCATTTTACTTATTCATCAGGACTACAAGGGAAGTGAGGAATGTCCTTTCAATTATAACATATTGTGCTGAAGAAAAGGAATATGGCAAGTGAGTACCATGAATTTTCTTATAGGTTTTAATAGAGCATGGGGTAAAAAAATCATTTGTTTCTGCATTTGTCACAGAGGAAATTTTTTAGTGTATTCTTGAGTGTGTTATTGAGTTGAGGTCCCTGTGGAAAGAATACACTAAAGAATTTCCTCTGTGACAAATGCAGAAACAAATGGGGCTTCCTCTTCTGCCATTTTGCCTTGTAATTGTTTAATAGAATGTAAAGACATTTTCATTCTTGAAAATGGGAAAAAATACACTACTAAGTTGACACCTAAGAAATTAGACTGCTGTATATTTCTAATGAGCAAATTATTTTCATCTGTAATGAGAAAGAAAGGAACTATAAATACACGCCAAGCTGACATTCTCATGTAATTAAAAAGGGCAGAACTGTTGCTTTTCCTCACCTTAACATTTTTGAAACAAAATCAAGTTTTGTTTTGAGAAGTCATCCCCTGAATTATTTCTATCTCATCATTGGAATATCTGTTTCCTGAGTGCCACTGCCCTCCACACTTCCTCCCCACTCTTTTAGTTATTTAACATAAATATAACACCTCAGTATTTTAACAACAAAATATTAAATATTTGACTTCCACATGTTGTAATGATCCGTTCCATTTTAGGCCAGGCATATTGATTTTCAGGAAAAACTGTTTTCTTCACAAAAAGCTTATTTAAAAGTTGTCTGTCTTGTGAATCAACACTACCATTTTTTTTTTTAATTTTAGTTTTTTTATTTTTTAAATTTTAAAATCTTTAATTCTTACATGCATTCCCAAACATGAACCCCCCTCCCACCTCCCTCCCCATAACATCTTTCTGGGTCATCCCCATGCACCAGCCCCAAGCATGCTGCATCCTGCATCAGACATAGACTGGCGATTCAATTCACATGATAGTATACATGTTAGAATGTCATTGTCCCAAATCATCCCACCCTCTCCCTTTCCCTCTGAGTCCAAAAGTCCGTTATACACATCTGTGTCTCTTTCCCTGTCTTGCATACAGGGTCGTCATTGCCATCTTCCTAAATTCCATATATATGTGTTAGTATACTGTATTGGTGTTTTTCTTTCTGGCTTACTTCACTCTGTATAATCGGCTCCAGTTTCATCCATCTCATCAGAACGGATTCAAATGAATTCTTTTTAACGGCTGAGTAATACTCCATTGTGTATATGTACCACAGCTTTCTTATCCATTCATCTGCTGAGAACTACCTTATGACCCAGCAATCCCACTTCTGGGCATACACACCAAGGAAACCAGAATGGAAAGAGACACATGTACCCCAATGTTCATCGCAGCACTGTTTATAATAGCCAGGACATGGAAACAACAACACTACCATTTTGTAATCATACAGTATTCTGGAAAACACTAAAAGCATGTGGCTGAATTTTATGAGAAACAGCCATGGCATCCTTTATACTAAAATTTAAAGTTGAGTAGAAATTTGCAGGGTATTACTAGTTAATATGTATTCAATATGTATGAATACTATCATATATATTTGATTTTATTTTTTAAATAATAAAACCCTAAGGGAAAATACACTACTGTCTCTAGATATAGATGATTGTGACTTCAGATTATGGTCCAGAGCATAAGTTATGCTACTTATGAATTTGATATTGTTCTCAGGCTGCCATGTTCAATACTAACTAAAATACATACTAAAACAACTTTTGCCTTAACTTTGTAATGATACTTTATAGGTAAACAATAGAAGAGACTCTTAATACTTTAGATTCAGGTTCAATATTTTAGAGTGTCTATTATGTATCTGATCCTGATTATAACAGTAAAAAAATGTTTGTATGAGAAAATGAAAAGCATAGTGTAAAAATAGGTAAACTTATTTATGAATATATTATTGTTGTTGCTTTAATCACTAAGTTGTGTCTGACTCTTTGAGACTCCATGGACTGTAACCCACCAGGCTCCACTGTCCATGGGATTTCCCAGGCAAGAATACTGGAGTGGGTTGCCATTTCTTTCTCCAGGAAATCTTCCCAACCCAGGGACCCTACCCACATCTCCTGCATTGCAGGGGGACTCTTTACCACTGAGCCACCTGGGAGGAATTTGAATGCATGTACCTTAAATTATTTAATATTACCCAAATAATTAATTGAAGAATAATTGTTAGGAAAAAAGACACTATGAGATTTAAAACACTTTAAGACAATAAACAAATTACATTTAAGCATTTTATAATGTGCAAATTTAAATATAAGCAAGATGATTTCAGGTAAACTGACAAAATGTTCCAGGTCGTTCTTAATTACTTACAAACAAGAATATATTATTTATCTTTTTACTTAGAAAATTAGAGTCATTCAACTAAAATTTCCTTACTACCTGCCAGCCTCTGGCAGCTAACATTCTTTCTGTCTCTTCAATTCGACTTTTCTGGTTACTTCATGTAACTGGAATCATATAATGTTGTAATTTTATGACTGGCTTTTTTTGCATTAGGATTAAGTCTTAAGTGTTTCTCTATGTTGCAACACGTGACAGAATTCCCTTTCTTTTTAGGGCTGAATAATACTCATATATATATACCTCATTTTCTTTTTACATTCATCTATCAATAGATACTTGGCTTTTTCTACCTTTTAGCTACTGTAAATAATGCTGCTGTGACCACAGGTGAACAACATTATCTTCAAGGATACGCTTTTAATTATTTGGGGGCACATACCCAGAAATGGAATTGCTAGAGCATATAGTAATTATATTTTTAATTTTTTGAGAAACCACCATACTATTTTCCAGAGCCAGTTACACCATTTTATATTCCCACCAGCAATGTACAAAGGGTTCTAGTTTCTACACATCTTTGCAAACACTTTTTATTTACTATTTTTTACAATAAACATCCTAATGGATGTGAAGCAACATCACATTGTGGTTTTGATTTGCATTTCCTCAGGGATTAGTGATACTGAGCATCTTTTTACGTGCTTATTGGTCATTTATAAATGTTTTCTTCAGGAAACCATCTATTTAAATCTTTGGCCTATTTTTAACTTGGATTGTTTTCTCTGTTGACTTGTAGAAATTCTTTATCCTGTGTATTAATTCTTTTTTTTTTTCAGTGTAAACTGGGGTTCAGGATGGGGAACACGTGTACACCCGTGGTTGATTCATGTTGATGTGTGGCAAAACCAATACAATATTGTAAAGTAAAAAAAAATAATAATAAATGTATTAATTCTTGATCAGATATATGATTTTTTTCCCATACCATGGGCTGCCTTTTCATTCTGTTCCTAGTGACCTTCAATGTACAAAAGTTTTGATTTTGATAAAATCCACTGTATCTACTTTTTTCTTCTGCTGCTTGTGCTTTGGTTTCACATCCAAGAAATCACTGCAAAATCCAGTGTCATGTAGCTCTTTTATCTTAACTTTCAAAGCTCTTACATATAAGTCTTTGACCTATTTCAAGTTAGTTTTTATATATGGTATAAGGTCAGGGTTCTACTTCATTGTTTAGTATGTGGATATCCAATTTTCCCAATGCCATTTGTTGAATTCTTCCTTTAAGTTTCTTGAACATACAAAGTTAACTCCTGCTTCTGGGCCTGTGTATTTATAGCCTCTTCCATTGGAAAAGCTCTGATTCTACATATTCATGAGGTTGGTTCCATCTTATCATAAAGGTTCAATTCAAATATTACATCCTCACATAAGCCTCCTGTTCTCAAAAAATCCCTTGGTCACCACCCAAGGATATCTCTATTAAATTACCTTATTTCATTTTGTTCATCAAATTTTTCACTGTCAAATTTTTTATTTATTCAGATTTGTATAGTCTCCTCTATCCTCCCTCTCCCTGTCTTTATAGAAGGTAAGCTCCATGAGATCAGGGACTCTGCCTATCTCCTTCTACCCTATATAACTAGTGACAACAACAAGATGCTGGAAACCATAGGAGAGCAATAAATGTTTGTTGAATTATAATTGTCAATAATAAGCTATAAACTGTTTTGCTGCTTCAGCATTTGTCCTAGGCTGCTGAAATAAAATGAATCAACATTGCATGGAGAGTCACGATATTATTCAAAATGCGCATTCACACTTATCTTTCATAGAGTAAAAAAAAAAAGTCTGTTTTATTATCAAAGCAAAATTCAAATAACAAAATATATAATACAAAGGAAGGTAGTTACTATTTCCTTTCCAGTGTGTCTCTTTTCTTTTGTCCCATTACTTTTGAAGAAAATGCCATATGCTGTAAAGTTTAATGGGATGGCAAAATGACTTGAATACAAATTGGTCTGCCTGACTTGGAAAATACATCATTTGGTGATGTAGCATCTCTGAAAGATGTTTTGGAAAGTGTTTTTGTATATTTACTAGAAATACTAATTTAAATTGGGCTATATTTCTCAACAGGGTGCAGATATGATTTTCAGCCAGAACAGTTATCAAAGTATATTGTTTCAGGCTATTTATTCAAGAAGAGAGAATAGAGGACAATTCTCCAATGGGAGTGAAAAAGTTGCATAATGATGTCATAAAACATTAACTTAACAGTAGGAAATAGCACTTATGATCCACTGTAAGTTTTGTTCTCTTGGGTTTAATTTTTTTTTTACAACCATAGTAAATCCAATAGACACATAATTTCTTTATTGAGTCAGAAATTGTATTTGTTTTCAAAAACTAGCAATCTTCTACTAACACAAAGCAAACACAGACCCATAGACCACACATACACAAAATACATGAAATTTTGAGCATATTTTAAAAACATTCTGAGTATTTTTCCCTTTGGTAATTATTTAGACATTATGAACTGAATATAGGCTCCTGCTGACTCTCAGAATACCATGATGGATGTAAATTTTGAAAAACTACTAGATGTAGAAACATTATGTTACTCTCTTACCAAATGGTGAAATGGTGAAGAAGTTTTCAGTCTCAATGAGAAAATGGCCTGCTCATCTGAGTCCCTTCAAAGTGGAATGATGCACAAATGTGTTGTCTCTACTTACAAGTTGTTTCAGTGATAGCACAGATTCTCTTGTTCTCAGAAATGCAAGGATCCCTTATATTTTCAAGGGATCCCTTATATTCTCTGCAAGTCTGAGTATCACAAATATCAAATTTCATGTTATCACTGGAAGATATCCACGGATTCTTAAATGTTTCAGTACTTTAGTAAAGCCCCCGTTTATACAATAGCTAAAATAATATTTTATCCTTCAATATTCAAAATTTATTTTACTTTATTATTCACAATGCTTAATTCCTCCTTAAAGGAATTGACTTCACATCACCAACACTTCCAGTGCCTCAATTGAATGCTAATTTTAGATAATCCATAACCCTACTGTTTTGGGCTTCCCTGGTAGATCAGCTGGTAAGGAATCTGTCTGCAATGCAAGAGACCTGGCTTGATCCCTGGGTTGGGAAGATCCCTTGGAGAAAGGCATGGTAACCCACTCCAGAATTCTGGAGAATTCTCCAGAAGCCTGGAGAATCCCCAAGGACAGAGGAGCCTGGCGGGCTACAGTCCATGGGGCCACAAAGAGTCAGACGCAACTGAGCACAGCACAGCACAACCTTACTGTTTTAGCTCTTTTATTTTTGTTCTGCTGTCAGTGGAGATGGAAGACAGATATATAGTGTTCTCTATATAACAGACTTTCATATACTTGAAACCCATTATAAGTTTCTCCTCAGTCTTCTCTGCCTCAGCCTAAATAAGCTTAGTTCTTTCCACTTATTCACATGAGTCTTAATTTCTGAAATTTGAAATACTTTCAGAATCCTTTAAATTATATCTTTGAGTTTTCTAAACCTATATCATTTTAAAAAAATGATACATTTTTGCCAAAGCATATTTTTAGTGCTATAACTACAGAGCTTTGCCAAGTGGTTACAAATCTACAGGTTGTTAATAACAATATATGTATATTCAGCCACTGAAAAGTTTTATTGTCCTTTCCATCCTTTTAGTGCTTTCCAAGTGGCACTAGTGGTAAGAACCTGCCTGCCAATGCAGGTAACATAAGAGCTGTGGGTTTGATCCCTGGGTCAGGAAGATTCCCTGGAGGAGGGCATGGCAACCCACTCCAGTAACCTTGTCTGGAGAATCCCATGGAAAGAGGAGCCTGGCAGGCTACAGTCTGTAGGGTTATAGGGAGTTGGAACACAACTGAAGCAACTTAGCACGACTTAGCACACACACATCTTTTAAATGAACTCAATTATGCCAATTATTCATCTTGAAAATTACTTAGCTAGCTCTAGTGATATGAATAGACATTCACTTGGTTCTATGCATTATTTCTGAATCAGAAGAGACTTGAACCTGCTTACATACATGCTCCATTTCACACAACTTATCAGTACTAAAGCGATTACTAAAGAATACTGTAAATAATAATATTCTAGATAATATTTGACTATAGTAAAACAATTTATTTATTATGAACATAAACACATGATCATAAACTTTACAAATAAGTATACTTATTTGTAGATTTTGGAGAATGGATAAATATATCCCCTGAAGAGTTGTTTAAACAGACAATGGTGAAATTATATTCATGAGAATAATTCTCAGTAAAATGTGTTCATCAACAAAGACATTGTCTTAGTCCTAGAAATGCTACCATTATGTGTTTCTAGGGTTAAATGTAAAATGAAAAAAGTGAAAGTGAGCTCACTTAGTCATGTCCGACTCTTTGTGACCCCATGGACTGTAGCCTACCAGGCTCCTCTGTCCACGGCATTTTCCAGGCAAGAGTACTGGAGTGGATTGCCATTTCCTCCTCCAGGGGATCTTCCCAACCAGGGATTGAACCCAGGTCTCCTGCATTGCAGGAAAACACTTTACCATCTGAGCCACCGTGGTGCTATAAATGTTAGGGTTAATCGTAAAGATTTATTAAAACAGAATTGGTAACACTACAGTTCTTGGTCTGTTGCCTAGTCAGCTAATTGATTTTGTAAGTGGTATTCACTAGTTTGCCTGCAGGAGTGGTTGCCTTCATTAGAAAAGAAAACAAAAGAGTAACTCCCAGGAAACAGGTGACCCCTATAGACTGGCCAGTCATCTCACAATGCCTCCCTGAAGTCACAAGAGTAAGTCAGTAAGAAACTGCAGATGAGTCCACTCATCCAGCAGTTCGAAGGCCAACAAAAAATTAAGCTGCACTATTGGAGATTCACTAACATGGAAAAGTAGCTTTTTCAGTATGGAAAAATGGCATGGAGCTGTGAAGTCATCTAAATGGAATACAAATCCCAATCCTATCATTCACTTATGCTTTGGGAAAATTTCTTAATTCTCTTCCCTCACTTTTATCTTCTGTAAAATTGGAATGAAATAGTTTCTGATCATAGTGCTGCTATGATGACTCAAGTTAATAATTACTGCAAAGCTTTGGGAGTAGCATGTGATCCACAATATAAGCTATATGGAATTGTTAAATAAAAATTCTTGCAAGGCTTGCAGTTATGCTTCTGAGTAGGAATATCTCATAGATGTCAGAAGCTCCATAGTTAAAGGTCACAACGGTCACATAGACCATCAAAAATGAAGGGAAATTTAGAACTCTTTAGTTGAATACGTTGCAAAATACTTTTTAGCACCTAGGTCCTATTTTCAAATGAAACTTATTCAGATACCCAATTTATAAAATAGATAAAAGCAGGGTTGCTTTAAGAATGGTCCTATCTTTCAGTCTTGGCAGCTGTAAAGGTCTGATTCCTCTTAAAAACAAGAGGCCCATAAAATGTACAATACTGGGACCAAAATGCACTTGGTAAATTTTTAGTAATTATGATCTGTCAATGTAGATTCATCCCCTGTACCACTCTGATGGAAGATGTTAATGATAGGGGAGCTATGGATGTATTGGAAAAGGGAGTATACACAAAATCTCTACCTTTCTCTCAATTTTACTGTGAACATTAAACTGTTCTTAAAAATCTGAATAAAAATATATAAAGGTTCATTTTAAAAAAAAACAAAAGAAACATTCTATATTAACAGATTACTCTCTAGGTGCTATCATTCAAATAAGTAGCTCCCAAGAAATGTGAACAATCAGCTTTGATGATGTATTCTCTCCAGTTTGCAGTAGAACATTCTACAATTAGTTTAAGTATCTGTCTCCTACAAATTTGGAGCCCACAATGAGTTTTTCAGTCATCTGATCAGAGATCAAACCTCCCCAAAAGAAATGTTTTCCATTTCCTGGCTAATTCAGTGGCTTTTGGTATTAATTCATTCACGATACTGTACAGCCACCACCACTATCCAATTTCATTAACCCGAAAGAAAACTCTGCACTCATTAGTCACTCCACTTCCTCCACTCTCTCCCTCCAGTTCCTGACAACCACTCATCTCCCTTATTTCTTTATAAATTTGCCTATTCTGGACACTTCAAATAAATGGAATCATACAATATGTGGCTTTGCTCTCTGACTTCTTTGGATTAACGTAATATGTTCTGAAGTTCATCCATGTTTCAGCATTTTCATTCCTTGCAAGTGATGCATAATATTCCATTGTATAGCTACACTACATTTTGTTTAGCAGCTGATGAACATTTTTCTTTCCCTCACTTCTGGGATATAATGAAAAGTGGTGCTATGAACATTTAAATACAAGTTATTTTAGGAATATATGTTTTTAGTTATTGCAGGTATTTACCTAAGAGCACAGCACAGACTCATATGGAAATTGTATGTTTAAATATTAATGAACAGCCAAAGTCGTGGTTTCTATAGCAGTTCTATCGTTTTATATTCCTACCAGCAAGTGTTTTAATCTCTCCACATCCTCATCAACTCTTGTTATTTTTTAATGACCAATCTAATAAATTTGAAATAATATCTCACAGTGGTTTTAATTTGTATTTCCCTGATGACTAAAGAATCAGTACTTCCAAATTGTGATGCTGAAGACTCTTGAGAGTTACTTGGACAGCAAGGAGATCAAACCAGTCAATCCTAAAGGAAATTAACCCTGAATATTCATTGAAAGGACTGATGCTGAAGCTCCAATACTTTGGCCACCTGATGCAAAGAGCTAACTCATTGGAAAATACCCTGATGGTGGGAAAGATTGAGGGTAGGAGGTTTGGAAGGAGGTGACAGAAGATGAGATGGTTGGATGGCATCACTGACTCAATGGACATGAGTCTGAGCAAACTCCAAGAGACAGTGAAGGACAGGGAAGCCTGGTGTGCTGCAGGTCATGGGGTCACAAAGAGTCGGACACCACTTAGTGACTGAACAACAATGACTAAGGATGCTGAGCATTTTCAATGTGATTATTGGTCATATATTTATCTTTTTTGGAGAAATTACTTTTCAGCTATTTTGCCAATATTGCCCATGTTTTAGTTAGATAGTTTTTTTAATTTTTTTTGGTTCCTGAGTTGTAAGTAGTCATTATATTTTCCAGACACATTGTTACTATATATATGGTTTTGAAATATTTTCTCACATTCTGTGGATTATCTTTTCACTTTTTAAATAACCTTGTATGCACAAAAGTTTTCAATTTTGGTGAAGCCCAATTTACATGTTTTCTCCTTTCTTGCTTGTGATTTGGGTGTCATAGCTATGTGTACATTGGCAAATTCAGGAATATTAAAATTTACTCCTGTTTTCTTCTATGTGTTGTATACTTTTAGCTCTTAGTTCTTTGATCCACTTTGCGTTATTTTTTAAAATTGGCATGAGGTAAGGGTCATGCTTTTGCAAGTGAATATCTAGTTGTTGCAGGACCATTCCTTGAAAAGACTATTCTTTCCCCATTAAATTGTCTTGGCAACCTTGTTAAAATCAACTCGATAAGGATATATGGATTTTTGGACAATTCCATTCAACTGATCTGTAAGGATATCCCTATGGCAGAAATACACTCCTTTGATTACTGCAGCTTTGTTCCAAGATTTAAAATTAGGATAGGCGAGATCATCAGCTTCTTTTCTCTTTTCCAAGATTGCTTAGGTAACTCAGGTTCCCTTGCAATTCCATATATATTTCAGTGTCAATTGTCCAGTTTTACTAAAAATATGGTTGAGATCAATATCTTATTGAATCTGTAGCTCATTTAAAGGAGTATTGGTATTTTAACAATATTAAGTATTTCAATCAAGTAAACATGGAATATTTTCCTATTTATTTAGGTCATTTGATTTTTTTTTTTTATTTTACTTTACAATACTGTATTGGTTTTGCCATATATCAACATGAATCCACCATGGGTGAACACGTGTTCATTTTTTATTTCTTTCAACTGTTTTCAGTATGTTAAACCTGCATCTATTTGGTTAAACTTATTCTTAAGTGTTTTGTTCTTTTGTATCCTGTTGTAAATGGATTTATTTTAGTAATTTCATTTTTGGATTATTCATTTCCAGTATATAGCAATATAAATGATTTCTGTATGTTGATCTTACATTCTGCTCCTTTGATGAATTTATTAGTTACAATATATTTCTAGATTCCTAGAATTTTTATTATGCATTCTCATGCCACCTGCAAATAAAGATTATTTCATTTATTTATTTTAAATTCATTGTATATATCATTTATTTTCCTTTACTAATTGCCTAGTTAGAACTTCCAGTACAATGTTGAATAGAAATGGCAAAATCAGACATCCTTGTTTTGGTAACCCTCTCGAGTACAGCTTTCCATCTTTCACCAGTGAGTATAGTGTTAGATATGGCTTTTAAAAAATTTATTTATTTTTATTGAAGGATAATTGCTTTACAGAATTCTGCTGTTTTCTGTTAAACCTCAACATGAGTCAGCCATAAGTACAAATATATCCCCTCCCTTTTGAACCTCCCTCCCATCTGCCTCCCCATCCCATCCCTCTAGGTTGATATAGAGACTGTTTGAGTTTCCTATCTATTTTACATATGGTCTCTTGAGAAACCTATATGCAGGTAAGGAAGCAACAGTTAGAACTGGGCATGGAACAACAGACTGGTTCCAAATAGGAAAAAGAGTACGTCAAGGCTGTATATTGTCACCCTGCTTATTTAACTTATATGCAGAATATATCATGAGAAATGGTGGGCTGGATGAAGCACAAGCTGGAATCAAGATTGCCAGGAGAAATATCAATAACCTCAGATATGCAGATGATACCACCCTTATGGCAGAAAGTGAAGAGGAGCTAAAAAACCTTTTGATGAAAATGAAAGAGGAGAGTGAAGAAGTTGGCTTAAAGCTCAACATTCAGAAAACGAAGATCATGGCATCTGGTCCCATCACTTCATGGCAAATAGATGGGGAAACAGTGGAAACACGGAGAGACTTTATTTTGAGGGGCTCCAAATCACTGCAGATGGTGACTGCAGCTATGAAATTAAAAGACACTTACTCCTTGGAAGAAAAGTTATGACCAACCTAGATACTATATTCAAAAGCAGAGACATTACTTTGCCAACAAATGTCTGTCTAGTCAAGGCTATGGTTTTTCCTGTGATCATGTATGGATGCGAGAGTTGGACTGTGAAGAAAGCTGAGCGCCAAAGAATTGATGCTTTTGAACTGTGGTGTTGTAGAAGACTCTTGAGAGTCCCTTGGACTGCAGGGAGATCCAACCAGTCCATTCTGAAGGAGATCAGCCCTGGGTGTTCCTTAAAGGAATGATGCTAAAGCTGAAACTCCAGTACTTTGGCCACCTCATGAGAAGTGTTGACTCATTGGAGAAGACTCTGATGCTGGGAGGGATTGGGGACAGGAGGAAAGGGGGACGACAGAGGATGAGATCGGCTGGATGGTATCACTGACTCGGTGGATGTGAGTTTGAGTGAACTCCGGGAGATGGCGATGGCCAGGGAGGCCTGGCGTGCTGCAATTCATGGGGTCACAAAGAATCGGACACAACTGAGTGACTGAACTGAACTGAACTGAATGTAAGTTTTCATGTTACTCTTTCCATAGATATGGCTTTTTAAATTAGATTACCTTTATTATGTTGGAAAATTTCCTTGCATTGTTATTTTGTTGAGAGTTTTCATTATGCTAGGGTGTTGGATTTTGCTACATGCTCTTTCTTCATGTATTGAGATGATCATTTGGTGTTTTAGTTTCTTCATTCTATTAAAATAGAGTGTTACATTGATTGATTTTCGCACTTTGGAATACCTTGCATTCCTGGGAAAATCTAATTTGTTCATGCTTTTAATACACTATTGAATTTAGTTTCCTAGTATTTTTGTTGAATACTTTTGCATATATACTCGTAAAGGATGTTAACCTATAATTTTCTTTTCCTATGATATCTTTGCCTGGCTTTAGTATGAGGGGTTTGGGGCCTCATATAATGCGTTAGTAAGGGTTCTTTCCTTTCAATGGTAGAGGCAGGGTAAGAGTTTGAAAAGGATTGCTGCTAATTCTTTAAATGGTTGATAGAATTTACCAGTGTGGTTTTCTGGTCCTGGACTTTTCTTTGTTAGAATTTGTGATTATGTATTCAATCTCCTATTATTGGTCTATACAGATAGTCTATCTCTTCTTCAGACATTTGTGGTAGTTTGTGTGTTTTCAGGAAATTACCCACCTAGGCTATGTGATTTCCTGGATTGGATACCTACACTTGTTCATAGCATTCTCATATAGACTACCTTTTTCTTATGTCATGTTGGCAGTTATGATTTTCAGTTTGTCTATTGTCTACCCAAATGTTTATCCCTTGCTTAATGGGACAGAGGCTAATGAACTTGCCTTTACATATTTTCAACAATCACCCCCCAGGGTAGCCACTTCAGCCATGCTAACTTACTGAAATAAAAGTAAGCCCTTTGAGTAGATCCTTCAGGATGTTATTAGATCAAACAAATAATCACAATTCTTGGAGTATATTGCATTCTCTCCTTCCATTACTAGGAAACTCTACCAGGATGTGGTCAGAGTTCTTTCAGGATATCATCAAGCTGAGGAAGGCAGGGTAGGGTTAGGGTAGGCAATAATCCCATTCAGCACTGTTAATGAAATTCAAGTGTTTAGGTTTTCTCTTGATTATGCAATTTTCAGGTTGCTATAAACTTCTGATTAATTTCCAGAGATATGCTAAAGGTCATTATGCCAGTTTATGCAAGTTAATTCTCTGCTTTTGTAGAACAATGAGCTATTGGAGTTCCCCACTCTCCCATTTTTTGCTGATGTCACTGGTAATCTACTTTTAAATAAGTCGTATATTACTTTAATAGGGCCTAGAGACCTATGTGTAATAATGGTACCATGTCAAGAGGATGAAGTTTGGGAATAATCACTGCTGCAACATCTTACCTGTGCTTAATCATGACATTAATTAAATTAAATTTTGTTAACTTAATTAGCACCCCCATGTTTAACTGATTCTGTATTCCTATAACAAGGAAATTGTTAGAAATGGCTTTGTTCTAATTAGCTTTAAAAATACACCAAAACCTCATTTTCATGTCAAAAACTTAGCACCTTGAAAATTAATTTTAAGGTGGTCAATTTAGATTTGTTAATGTGTATGAAGGCAAAATTTCCAATTTGCAACAAAAATGTAAAAAAGTATTAATTTGTATAAACACCTTCAGTTCAGTTCAGTCGCTCAGTCATGTCCAACTCTTTGCAACCCCATGAATCACAGCACGCCAGGCCTCCCCGTCCATCACCATCTCCCGGAGTTCACTCAGACTCACGTCCATCGAGTCCGTGATGCCATCCAGCCATCTCATCCTCTGTTGTCCCCTTCTCCTCCTGCCCCCAATCCCTCCCAGCATCAGAGTCTTTTCCAATGAGTCAACTCTTCTCATGAGGTGGCCAAAGTACTGGAGCTTCAGCTTTAGCATCATTCCCTCCAAAGAAATCCCAGGGTTGATCTCCTTCAGAATGGACTGGTTGGATCTCCTTGCACTCCAAGGGACTGTCAAGAGTCTTCTCCAACACCACAGTTCAAAAGCATCAATTCTTTGGTGCTCAGCCTTCTTCACAGTCCAACTCTCACATCCATACATGACCACAGGAAATACCATAGCCTTGACTAGACGGACCTTAGCCGGCAAAGTAATGTCTCTGCTTTTGAATATACTATCTAGGTTGGTCATAACTTTCCTTCCAAGGAGTAAGCGTCTTCTGCAGTCACCATCTGCAGTGATTTTGGAGCCCCCCAAAATAAAGTCTGACACTGTTTCCACTGTTTCCCATCTATTTCCCATGAACTGATGGGACCAGATGCCATGACCTTCGTTTTCTGAATGTTGAGCTTTAAGCCAACTTTTCACTCTCCTCTTTCACTTTTATCAAGAGGCTTTTAGTTCCTCTTCACTTTCTGCCATAAGGGTGGTATCATCTGCATATCTGAGGTTATTGATATTTCTCCTGGCAATCTTGATTCCAGCTTGTGTTTCTTCCAGTCCAGCATTTCTCATGATGTACTCTGCATAGAAGTTAAATAAGTAGAGTGACAATATGCACCCTTGATGTACTCCTTTCCCTATTTGGAACCAGTCTGTTGTTCCATGTCCAGTTCTAACTGTTGCTTCCTGACCTGCATACAGATTTCTCAAGAGGCAGGTTAGGTGGTCTGGTATTCCCATCTCTTTCAGAATTTTCCACAGTTTATTGTGATCCACACAGTCAAAGGCTTTGGCATAGTCAATAAAGCAGAAATAGATGTTTTTCTGGAACTCTCTTGCTTTTCCATGATCCAGCGGATGTTGGCAATTTGATCTCTGGTTCCTCTGCCTTTTCTAAAACCAGCTTGAACATCAGGGAGTTCATGGTTCACGTATTGCAGAAGCCTGACTTGGAGAATTTTGAGCATTAATTTACTAGCATGTGAGATGAGAACAATTGTGTGGTAGTTGGAGCATTCTTTTGCATTGCCTTTCTTTGAGATTGGAATGAAAAATGACCTTTTCCAGTCCTGTGGCCTCTGCTGAGTTTTCCAAATGTGCTGGCGTATTGAGTGCAGCACCTTCACAGCATCATCTTTCAGGATTTGAAACAGCTCCACTGGAATTCCATCACCTCCACTAGCTTTGTTCATAGTGATGCTTTCTAAAGCCCACTTGACTTCACATTCCAGGATGTCTGGCTCTAGATGAGTGATCACATCATCATGATTATCTGGGTTGTGAAGATCTTTTTCGTACAGTTCTTCCCTGTATTCTTGCCACCTCTTCTTAATATCTTCTGCTTCTGTTACGTCCATACCATTTCAGTCCTTTATCGAGCCCATCTTTGCATGAAATGTTCCCTTAGTATCTCTTATTTTCTTAAAGAGATCTCTAGTCTTTCCCGTTTTGTTCTTTTCCTCTATTTCTTTGCATTGATCACTGAAGAAGGCTTTCTTATCTCTTCTTGCTAGTCTTTGGAACTCTGCATTCAGATGCTTATATCTTTCCTTTTCTCCTTTGTTTTTCACCTCTCTTCTTTTCAGAGCTATTTGTAAGGCCTCCCCAGACAGCCATTTTGCTTTTTTGCATTTCTTTTCCATGGGGATGGTCTTGATCCCTGTCTCCCGTACAATGTCATGAACCTCATTCCATAGTTCATCAGGCACTCTACCTATCAGATCTAGGCCCTTAAATCTATTTCTCACTTCCACTGTATAATCATAAGGGATTTGATTTAGGTCATACCTGAATGGTCTAGGGGTTTTCCCTACTTTCTTCAATTTGAGTCTGAATTGGGTAATAAGGAGTTCATGATCTGAGCCACAGTCAGCTCCTGGTCTTGTTTTTGTTGACTGTATAGAGCTTCTCCATCTTTGGCTGCAAAGAATGCAATCAATCTGATTTTGGTGTTGACCATCTGGTGATATCCATATGTAGAGTCTTCTCTTGTGTTGTTGGAAGAGGGTGTTTGCTATGACCAGTGCATTTTCATGGCAAAACTCTATTAGTCTTTTCCCGGCTTCATTCCACATTCCAAGGCCAAATTTGCCTGTTACTCCAGGTGTTTCTTGTCTTCCTACTTTTGCATTCCAGTCCCCTATAATGAAAAGGACATCTTTTTTTGGGTGTTAGTTCTAAAAGGTCTTGTAGGTCTTCATAAAACAGTTCAACTTCAGCTTTCAGCGTTACTGGTTGGGGCATAGACTTGGTAACTGTGATATTGAATGGTTTGCCTTGGAGACGAACAGATATCATTCTGTCATTTTGAGACTGCATCCAAGTACTGCATTTTGGACTCTTTTGTTGACCATGATGGCTACTCCATTTCTTCTGAGGGATTCCTGCCTGCAGTAGTAGATACAGTGGTCATCTGAGTTAAATTCACCCATTCCAGTCCATTTTTGTTCACTGATTCCTAGGATGTCGACGTTCACTCTTGCCATCTCTTGTTTGACCACTTCCAATTTGCCTTGATTCATGGACCTGACATTCCAGGTTCCTATGCAATATTGCTCTTTACAGCATTGTATCTTGCTTCTATCACCAGTCACATCCACAACTGGGTATTGTTTTTGCTTTGGCTCCATCCCTTCATTCTTTCTGGAGTTATTTCTCCACTGATCTCCAGTAGCATATTGGGCACCTAATGATCTGGGGAGTTCTTTTTTCGGTATCGTATCATTTTGCGTTTTCATACTGTTCATGGGGTTCTCAAGGCAAGAATACTGAAGTGGCTTGCCATTCCCTTCTCCAGTGGACCACATTCTGTCAGATCTCTCCCCCATGACCACCCGTCTTGGGTTGCCCCACAGGCATGGCTTGGTTTCATTGAGTTAGATAAGGCTATGGTCCTAGTGTGATTAGATTGACTAGTTTTCTGTGAGTATGGTTTCAGTGTGTCAAGATAACATGGAAAATAACAACTATTCAGAAACTCAAACTATAGCACTGCATTTACTTTGAGCACCTATTAAGTAAAGTCGCTCAGTCATGTCCGACTGTTTGCGACCCCAGGCTCCTCTGTCCGTGGGATTTTCCAAGCAATAGTACTGGAGTGGATTGTCATTTCCTTCTCCAGGGGATCTTCCCAAACCAGGGCTTGAACCTGCCTGGGTCTCCCACATTGTAGACAGATGCTTTACCATCTGAGCCATATTCAACCCAAATATGATTTCATGGAGAAGGAAATGATTCTGAGCCAACTGTTTTTGTTGTCTGTATAATAGTACCATAAACAATGAGTTGACCAAGCCAACATCTAAATGAAACACAATTTTTCATTATAACTTTATTTTTACTGAAGTATAAACAGGCATTCCTAAAACTTTATTAATAACAGTTATATAAATTCTAATTTTGCTAGTTTTTTGAGTCTAAAATGATAGCTATGTTTTATTTCATTTTCAGAACTAATTTATCATAAATATTCTAATTTACCAAAAAAATGTAGCAATATGTCTCTTTTGAGCTCAGACTTTATTGCTCCTTCAGTTAATAAAAGGTTCTTGTTTGCATTTGTATATCTCAGTTATTACATGAACCTCAGTCTCTCTACATAAAGCGTATGTGAAAGGAACCTATAAGAAAACACACACACACACACACACACACACACACACACACACACACCTTCATAGTAATTAAGCTTTTCTTATTGAGAGTAACATAGCTTTTTCTTTAGAAGCCATGTTTAACCAGCTCTCACAGGCTGGTTATTTAAAATATGCTTGGAGGTTTCTCGCACATGCAAGAAATAATCTTGCAGAGACCTGTCCTGTATTGATTAAAAGCACAGACTCTAAAATTGACCAGATCTGGATTGGAACCTCAGTTCCACAGCTAACAAGTTGTGTGACCTCAGGCAATTTAAATAAATTCTCTGTTTCTCAATTTTCTCAACTGTCAAACATCAAGACATGATGGAAGAATTAGCTCTCAGAAATTTTTTATGCTATTAAATGTTTCCACCTGAGGATACAACTTAGTGAAGTAAACATAAACCTTGAAGCCAAACTGCTAAGGAGATCCCAAACATTCAAATATCATTGATACCTGCTTCTTAGGTTCATAAAACATGCATGCAATGATCTTAGCACATAACTCCTGTCTCATAAATATTAGTTCTTTTCTTCCACTCTTTCGTTTGTAAAAGTATATACTGCTATTTTTACTGTGGATTCAGGTTTTCTGCCACAACACAGAGTAACAAGTAATTGAGATTGTAATATAGAGCCCTATATATAGAAATCAAATACCATTTTTTGATGATGAAGAGGATAACATTAACAGTGGTGAAGATAACAAATGGGCTTTTCAATAGAGAGTAGAGGGAAAAACTAGTAAATGGCTGCTTTAAAGGAGTTCAGTTCAGTTCAGTTCAGTTGCTTAGTCGTGTCCGACTCTTTGCGACCCCATGAATCGCAGCATGCCAGGCATCCCTGTCCATCACCATCTCCCGGAGTTCACTCAGACTCATGTCCATCGAGTCCGTGATGCCATCCAGCCATCTCATCCTCGGTCGTCCCCTTCTCCTACTGCCCCACAATCCCTCCCAGCATCAGAGTCTTTTCCAGTGAGTGAACACTTCTCATGAGGTGGCCAAAGTACTGGAGTTTCAGCTTCAGCATCATTCCCTCCAAAGAAATCCCAGGGTTGATCTCCTTCAGAATGGACTGGTTGGGTCTCCTTGCAGTCCAAGGGACTCTCAAGAGTCTTCTCCATCACCACAGTTCAAAAGCATCAATTCTTTGGCGCTCAGCCTTCTTCACAGTCCAACTCTCACATCCATACATGACCACAGGAAAAACCATAGCCTTGACTGGACGGACCTTAGTCGGCAAAGTAATGTCCCTGCTTTTGAATATGCTATCTAGGTTGGTCATAACTTTTCTTCCAAGGAGTAAGACAAATATTTATGAAATAGAATGTAACGGATCACAAGATTTGGAGAGTAACAGAAGAATGCAAAATAGAACTGAACTAAATGCTACAAAGGAAATGGCATCAAGTGTTTTCTTTCTGTAAAGAATAAAAATGTCATTTCCAAGATTTTCACACTTTCATTGGGCATACTCAAGCTTATACTCAATTCCTGTTTTACTTTCCAAAACTCTAAACTTTTCTTACATCAGTTTTTTTTGCATGTGAAAATAAGTTCCAGTGCATAAATTTACATGTTCATTAAGAATGAGTCCTGGGACCATGCACAACATTTAATATCTCATTAAGACAAAGGGTCACAATAGACTGCATGTTATACTGTAGATTATACTGATCATTGCACCTAAATAGCCCACTAGGCTCCTCTGTCCATAGAGTTCTCCAGATAAGAATACTGGGGATCTTCCCTACCCAGAGATGGAACCTGCATCTCCTGCATTGCAGGCAGAATTCTTTACCATGTGAGTCACCAGGGAAGCTTGGTGAAGCAAGAAGTCCAGGCCAAATGGCAACATAGCTACTTAGAAGATTTATACCACAACTTATAGTTCATTATTTATTATTGAGATGGAAACATTAAAATAAAAACAATATCACATATTTTCAGTATAAATCTTATCTCAATTCAAACACAAAATAATTGAAGAAAAGATATTTTCCATTAGTATTTATTCAATGACCTTTCTTTCACAGTCCTTATCCAATATATATTGTTAAAATAAAAAACTGGAAGGTATATTTCATAGTAAGTTAGGAAAAAAACTCAAAAAATCTTATTATTTTGAACTTTACTAATTCAAGTACATGATCATTTTTTCTCAATAATTTATTTACTTCTGTTTATATCATCTTTGATTTCTTTCATTAGTGTAATACTTTTCTGTGTACAGTCCTTTTGTCTCCTTAGGTAAGTTTATTCTTAGATATTTAATTCTTTTTGTTGCAATGGTGAATGGGATTGATTTCTTAATTTCTATTTCTGATTTTTCATTGTTAGTATATAGAAATGCTAAATTTCTATTTAGCATTTCTATATACTAAATAGCAGGGCATTTCCATGTATTGATTTTGTATCCTGCAACTCTGCTAAATTTACTGATTAGCTTTAGTAATTTTCTGATACTATCTTTAGGGTTTTCTATGTACAGTATCATGTCATCGGGAGACAGTCAGAGCTTTACTTATTCTTTTCCAATCTGGATTCCTTTTATTTTCTTTTTCTTTTCTGATAGCTGTAGCTAGGGCTTCCATAACTATGTTGAATAATAGTGGTGAAAGGGGACACCCTTGTCTTGTGCCTGATCTTAGGGGACTGCTGTCCATGTTTCACTGTTGAGAATAATGTTTGCTGTAGGCTTATCATATATGGCCTTTACTATCTTGAGGTAGGTTCCTACATGGGTGCTGAACAATGGCTTTTTCTGCATCTATTAAGATTAACATATGGTTTTTATCTTTCAATTTTTAATATAATGGAAAAAGCACAGAAGTATTTATGTATCTATCTATCTATAAAAATATACAAGAGTGACTACAATTAAATGAGGTAATGCAGTAACTGTGCATTAAAAATTTGCTATTATTTATTATTACTCAAAATTATAGAAGCATGATACCTGGGAGAGGCATTCTGATGATACTTAAAAAAGAAAAAAAACTAGAGTATTTGAATAATCAATATTGACATTATTAAAATGCAAATAATATCAGCAGCATAACTCCAATTAATATTTCTGATGAAGTAAAATAGATGTATTCTACTCATAATATACAAATCCTTTTAATGGATCATAGGTAATACCAATGGTTTACATCTCCCTGTCAATGCAATACATAGTTATTGTTCAAAATATGCATATTGAAATATTCTTTTTTTTTTGAGGAGTTTAATTTTAGTTTTTTATTTTTTTAATTTTAAAATCTTTAATTCTTACATGCATTCCCAAACATGAACCCCCCTCCCACCTCCCTCCCCATAACATCTTTCTGGGTCATCCCCATGCACCAGCCCCAAGCATGCTGCATCCTGCGTCAGACATAGACTGGCGATTCAATTCACATGATAGTATACATGTTAGAATGGCATTCTCCCAAATCATCCCACCCTCTCCCTCTCCCTCTGAGTCCAAAAGTCCGTTATACACATCTGTGTCTCTTTCCCTGTCTTGCATACAGGGTCGTCATTGCCATCTTCCTAAATTCCATATATATGTGTTAGTATACTGTATTGGTGTTTTTCTTTCTGGCTTACTTCACTCTGTATAATAGGCTCCAGTTTCATCCATCTCATCAGAACTGATTCAAATGAATTCTTTTTAACGGCTGAGTAATACTCCATTGTGTATATGTACCACAGCTTTCTTATCCATTCATCTGCTGATGGACATCTAGGTTGTTTCCATGTCCTGGCTATTATAAACAGTGCTGCGATGAACATTGGGATACATGTGTCACTTTCAATTCTGGTTTCCTCGGTGTGTATGCCCAGAAGTGGGATTGCTGGGTCATAAGGTAGTTCTATTTGCAATTTTTAAAGGAATCTCCACACTGTTCTCCATAGTGGCTGTACTAGTTTGCATTCCCACCAACAGTGTAGGAGGGTTCCCTTTTCTCCACACCCTCTCCAGCATTTATTGCTTGCAGATTTTTGAAATATTCTATGGATTTTGGATTGATGTACTAACATTATTAGAAAAAAAAGAAACAACTCCATTTGTACCCAACTATCCTATGCCCTGGCTTGGAGAATTTTGAGCATTACCTTACTAGCATGTGAGAAGAGTGAAATTGTGCAGTAGTTGGAACATTCTTTGGCATTGTCTTTCTTTGGGATTGGAATGAAAACTGACCATTTCCAGTCCTGTGGCCACTGCTGAGTTTTCCAAATTTGCTGGCATATTGAGTGCAGCACTTTCACAGCATCATCTTTTAAGATTTGAAATAGCTCAACTGGAATTCCATCACCTCCACTAGTTTTGTTCATAGTGATACTTTCTAAAGCCCATTCGACTTCACATTCCAGGATGTCTGGCTCTAGGTCAGTGAACACACCATCGTGATTAACTTGGTCGTGAAGATCTTTTTTGTACAGTTCTTCCCTGTATTCTTGCCACCTCTTCTTAATATCTTCTGCTTCTGTTATGTCCATACCATTTCAGTCCTTTATCGAGCCCATCTTTGCATGAAATATTCCCTTGGTATCTCCAATTTTCTTGAAGAGATCTCTAGTCTTTCCCATTCTGTTGTTTGCCTCTATTTCTTTGCATTGCTCACTGAGGAAGGCTTTCTTATCTCCTCTTGCTAGTCTTTGGAACTCTGCTTTCAGATGCTTATATCTTTCCTTTTCTCCTTTGCTTTTTGCTTCTCTACTTTTCACAGCTATTTGTAAGGCTTCCCCAGATAGCCATTTTGCTTTTTTGTGTTTCCTTTCTATGGGGATGGTCTTGATCCCTGTCTCCTGTACAATGTCATGAACCTCAGTCCATAGTTCATCAGGCACTCTATCTATCAGATCTAGGCCCTTAAATCTATTTCTCACTTCTACTGTATAATCATAAGGGATTTGATTTAGGTCATACCTGAATGGTCTAGTGGTTTTCCCTACTTTCTTCACTTTAAGTCTGAATTTGGCAATAAGGAGTTCATGATCTGAGCCACAGTCATCTCCTGGTCTTTTTTTTTTTTTTTTGACTGTATAGTTTCTCCATCTTTGACTGCAAAGAATATAATCAATCTGATTTTGGCGTTGACCATCTGGTGATGTCCACGTGTAGAGTCTTCTCTTGTGTTGTTGGAAGAGGGTGTTTGCTGTGACCAGTGCATTTTCGTGGCAAAACTCTATTAGTTTTTGCCCTGCTTCATTCCATAGTCCAAGGCCAAATTTGCCTGTTACTCAAGGTGTTTCTTGACTTCCTACTTTTGCATTCCAGTGCCCTCTAATGAAATGGATATCGTTTTTGGGTGTTAGTTCTAAAAGATCTTGTAGGTCTTCATAGAATTGTTCAATTTCAGCTTCTTCAGTGTTACTGGTTGGGGCATAGGCTTGGATTACTGTGATATTGAATGGTTTGCCTTGGAAATGAACAGAGATCATTCTGTCGTTTTTGAGATTGCATTCAAGTACTGCATTTTGGACTCTTTTGTTGACCATGATGGCTACTCCATGTCTTCTGAGGGATTCCTGCCTACAGTAGTAGATAAAATGGTCATCTGAGTTAAATTCACTCATTCCAGTCCATTTTATTTTGCTGATTACTAGAATGTCAACGTTCACCCTTGCCATCTTTTGTATGACCACTTCCAACTTACCTTGATTCATGGACCCATCATTCCAGGTTCCTATGCAATATTGCTCTTTACAGCATGGGACCTTGCTTCTATCACAAGTCACATCCATAACTGGGTATCATTTTTGCTTTGGCTCTGTCTATTCATTCTTTCTGGAGTTATTTCTCCACTGATCTCCAGTAGCATACTGGGCACCTACTGACCTGGGGAGTTCCTCTTTCAGTATCCTATCATTTTGCCTTTTCATACTGTTCATGGGGTTCTCAAGGCAAGAGTACTGAAGTGGCTTGCCATTCCTTTCTCCAGTAGACCACATTCTGTCACTCATCTCACATGCTAGCAAAGTAATGCTCAAAATTCTCCAAGCCAGGCTTCAGTAATACATGAACCATGAACTTCCATATGTTCAAGCTGGTTTTAGAAAAGGTAGAGGAACCAGAGATCAAATTGGCAACATCTGCTGGATCATTTAAAAATGAAGAGAGTTCCAGAAAAGCATCTATTTCTGCTTTACTGACTATGCCAAAGCCTTTGTCTGTGTGGATCACAATGAACTGTGGAAAATTCTAAGAGAGATGGGAATACCAGACCACCTGACCTGCCTCTTGAGAAATCTATATGCAGATCAGGAAGCAACAGTTAGAACTGGACATGAAACAACAGAGTGGTTCAATAGAAAAAGGAGTACGTCAAGACTCTATACTGTCACCCTGCTTATTTAACTTATATACAGAGTACATCATGAGAAACTTTGGGCTGGAAGAAGCACAAGCTGGAATCAAGATTGCTGGGAGAAATATCAATAACCTCATATATGCAGATGACACCACCCTTATGGAAGAAAGTAAAGAGGAACTAAAAAGCCTCTTGATGAAAGTGAAAGAGGAGAGTGAAAAAGTTGGCTTAAAGCTCAACATTCAGAAAATGAAGATCATGGCATCTGGTCCCATCAGTTCATGGGAAATAGATGGGGAAACAGTGGAAAAAGTGTCAGACTTTATTTTTTGGGCTCCAAAGTCACTGCAGATAGTGACTGCAGCCATGAAATTAAAAGACGCTTACTCCTTGGAAGAAAAGTTATGACCAACCTAGATAGCACATTGAAAAGCAGAGACATTACTTTGCCGACTAAGGTCCATCTAATCAAGGCTATGGTTTTTGCAGTGGTCATCTTTGGATGTGAGAGTTCGATTATGAAGAAAGCTGAATGCCGAAGAATTGATGCTTTTGAACTGTGGTGTTGGAGAAGAGTCTTAAGAGTCCCTTGGTCTGCAAGGAGATCCAACCAGTCAATTTTGAAGATTAGCCCTGGGAATTCTTTGGAAGAAATGATGCTAAAGCTGAAACTCCAGTACTTTGGCCACCTCATGAGAAGAGTTGGCTCATTGGAAAAGACTCTGATGCTGGGAGGGATTGGGGGCAGGAGGCAAAGGGGATGACTGAGGATGAGATGGCTGGATGGCATCACTGACTCGATGGACATGAGTCTGAGTAAACTTCTGGAGTTGGTGAATGGACAGGGAGGCCTGGCGTGCTGCGATTCATGGGATTGCAGAGTCGGACATGACTGAGCCACTGAACTGACTGATCCTATGCCCACTCCCATTTGTAGATGCTTCGTGGTAATATTTCACATTAAATGTGCTCAAATTAAGCATTCAAACTATATTAGCACTTACTTTTGGACATATATTTAACTTCAGCTTTCTCCTTTTTTCTTCCATTGCATTACATTCAGTCATTACCATTACCTCTTGGCTCCATCATACACTGTTTGTGTGGCCTTTGTTAAGCTACTTAATCAGTATGAGCTTAGTTTCTTAGTTTCTCAAAAAAGACAAATTGATAGTATTTAACTTGCAAATACATGATGGGAAATAAATGTCTTAACTTTTGAAAAGTATGTAGCATAATACCTGGCACAAAGCAATTATGCAAGAAATATTTTGGTTATTATTTAACATTTCCCTCTAGGATCAGTCCCACATTATTGGTGAATAATATCAATCAGAAACTAGCATTATTTGCTGAATATTTACTGGGAGGTTTTTTTTTTTTTTTGCTATATTTCAGTAAGGAAATTTTGTCTGAATGAAAGGCGGAAGTGTGAGTGGGGGTAGTTGATACCTCTCTGACATTCTGTTCTTAGGAGTAATTAGAGATGACTAAGGGAATTGAGAGCTGTATTTTCTAGTTCTAGGTATTTTTGTCACAAAGAGAGAATGAGAACAGAATCTTCTGGAAGGGGGCCATGTGATGGATGGAGACCAATGAAAGAGTATCATTGAGTGGTTTAACTAGAGAATCAGGTCAGATAAATAAAAAGCAAAGTAGAGTGACTAAATAATACAGTAAGTTAAAAAATATGGCTCTGTTGTTTAATAGTTTTCAGATCTTAGACAAGTTGTTTAATCTCTGTCTCATAATTTAAAAAGTGAATAATAATATTATTTAATTGGTTATTAAAATAATGAACAAATAATGTATTCCATGTGCAACACTTTTCATATATTAATTCAACAAAATACCAACAATATAACTTATCACTTCATTCCATCGACCCATTAGAGAAGTCAGCATCCTCTTAACATACACTATTGTCTCACTAATTCAAACCCAGCCTCTTTCTAAGGAATCCCTAAGACAGTCTGACATTAGAACATGTAAGATATTGCATTTATCTAATAAATTTAAATATAGACTATCAATAACATAATTCCAAATTATATTTTTGTTAAAATACATTTTGTCAAAGGACTTCAATTAATATACCTAACATTGGCAGTAATATTTGCCTAATTATTTGAACAAAATAATTTGTTCACTGCTCTATATCCAGCAAGTAGAACAGTGCCTAGTACATAAAAATCCACTGAATAAATTCACTAAGACTGATTTCTCTCTAATGTATACAAATAAACAATTTCAAAGAAGAAATAGATAATAATCCTGTGGAAATCCATAAATTTCTAGCAAATTAGTTGAAGTTACTAACAGAACACTATGTGTGTATGTATAATATATATAAATATGTGTATGTATATAATATAGATAAAGAAATAATAAATATCAATATATTTTAGATACCTGTTGACCCATATTTGAATTCCTGGAACCAAACTTAAAGTGAGAAAATGGGTTACCCATACCTCCAACAAGCAATACTCCAACAGCAGCACAGTGTCCCTACAGTCAAACTCAGTTCTGACACATCTACTTGGAGATTGTGTCACATTTTACAGGTTAAAAGCTCAGTCTACAAGACTACCTCTCCCCACTTATGGCACTGATTGCAAGCCCAGGTTAATCCTTGGGCTTCTGACAAACTAGCTATAGGCTAGAGGTTCCAATGACCCCTCCTTGAACTTAGATGCCCTTTGCAAGTCCAGGTTGTTACCTGTACATCTGACCCACTGGCTATAAATCACTGGTTCCCACAACTTCCTCCTCAGATTCAATTAATTTGCTAGAGCAGCTCACAGAAATTAAAGAAATTTTTCATTTTCTAAAACGCCAGTTTATTATTTAAAAAGGTGTAACTCAGAAACAGCTCAATGGAAGAGATGCAAAAGGAACCGGCTTCCCTGCCCTCTCCAGGTACACCACTCTCCCAGAACCTCCATGTGTTCATCAACCGAAAAGCTCTCTGAACCCTGTCCTTTTGAGGTTTTCATCATATGATTGACTAGTTCATTAGCCACTGGCAACTGATACAATCTTCAGCCTCTTTCCCTCCCTGAGGTCACTGCTAGGGCTGAAAATTCTAACCCTCTAACCTTCAAGGTTGGTTCCCTGGCAAACAAAGACACCTTGTTAACACAACAAAAGACGCATTCACTGCTCTCAAAACTTAGGACCTAAGTTCAAGGGGTTTATAGGAGTTCTGTGCCAGACTCTGAGATGAAGACCAAATATATATAAATGACAATATCACAACCCAACATCATCATTCATTATTAAAACATATAGCAAATCTCCATGTATGTCTTTATGAATTCAGATACAGAAAAAGCACTAAAGAGAATTCAGGTAGATAGATGACAGTGACCTTAATTCAGAAAACTGAGTGACTGCTAAGCGATTCAGTAAAATTTCTGCACAATGATAACTTACCTTCAGAGCAGTTTTACAGAAAAAGTTCCAATCTTCTGAGTAAAAGTTGGCATTTACCACAGAGGAAGTTTCCTTAGCCCACACTCCTTCAGTTCAGTTCAGTTCAGTCGTGTCCGACTCTTTGCAACACCATGAACCGCAGCACGCTAGGCTTCCCTGTCTATCACCAACTCCTGGAGTTCACCCAAACCAATGTCCATCGAGTCAGTAATGCCATCCAGCCATCTCATACTTTGTCATCCCCTTCTCCTCCTGCCCCCAATCCCTCCCAGAATCAGAGTCTTTTTCAATGAGTCAACACTTCGCATGAGGTGGCCAAAGTCCTGGAGTTTCAGCTTTAGCATCATTCCTTCCAAAGAAATCCCAGGGCTGATCTCCTTCAGAATGGACTGGTTGGATCTCCTTGCACTCCAAGGGACTGTCAAGAATCTTCTCCAACATCACAGTTCAAAAGCATCACTTCTTCAGCACTCAGCTTTCTTCACAGTCCAACTCTCACATCCATACATGACCACTGGAAAAACCATAGCCTTGACTAGACGGACCTTAGTCAGCAAAGTAATATCTCTGCTTTTTAATATGCTTTCTAGTTTGGTCATAACTTTGTTTCCAAGGAGTAAGCGTCTTTTAATTTCATGGCTGTAATCACCATCTGCAGTGATTTTGGAGCCCCCCCAGAAAAAGTCTGACTGTTTCCCCATCTATTTCCCATGAAGTGATGGGACCAGATGCCATGATTTTTGTTTTCTGAATGTTGAGCTTTAAGCCAACTTTTTCACTCTCCTTTTCACTTTCATCAAGAGGCTTTTTACTTTTTCTTCACTTTCTGCCATAAGGGTGGTATCATCTGTATATCTGAAGTTATTGATATCACTCCTTAGATACATACTATTTACTGTGTATCCTCTCATAGATCTGGTCTTTTACCATAAGTATTGGGTCCTTCAAAACAGAAAGAAACAAGGGAGATGTGAATTATTTTTAATATGATATTTATATATTATTTTTTAAGATTTGTTTTAAAACATGCAAAAATCTAGAGGTGTGAATATTACTCATAAACAATTTTTTCACTTCACAAACTAAATGCATTAAGTTATGGCAACATATTGTTCACTCTAATCTTTCTCATTATTTTATTATATAACATGGATAAACATTGACTGGCAACTATGATGATGACTTATTGAGAGGGTAACAGGCAGGAAGGCTGCATCTCCAAATGCAGGAAATAGGCTGCAAATGTCAAACATTGTTTATCTCTCTCTTAAGCAGTAGGAGGAAGCAAACTAGTGTTATATTTTTTTCCCTTCTCTATACAAATATAAAAAGAGGTTTCTCTTAAAATTTTGTGTTGCCATAATGATACCCAGTTCCACCTGAACTTAACTTTTCTCAAACTTTGAGCTAACCAATGCATTTTTCTTATAGAAATGTTTGTCTTAAACTATGTTAATGTACTATGCATTTACCCTAGACTCTATCTTCAAGTCAATCCTAAAGGCTCAGAACCTACTTGACAAACCAATGTTATACTCATACATTGTTCTCCTAATTTATGTTAGTAGTTTAGTAGTAGTTTCTCACTCAGTCGTGTCCGACTCTTTGCAACCCTATGGACTGTAGCCTACCAGGCTCCTCCCTCCATGGTATTCTCCAGGCAAGAGGACTGGAGTGGGTTGCCATGAAACTATATATTTGTATGGAAATTTGCCTTTCTTCAAGATTCATGTCAATTTTTTTATGGTCCGGATGATTCACCTGGTGCCATTCTCTGAGGTTTGAGACATTCCCTTTCTTTAATTAGCAGACTGCTAGTAGCTATGTAATATTCAGCTAAAGACTAGCAGGGGGTACTCTTTCTGCCCCCTTTGGATGTCTATGTCAGAAGCTTTCTCTGTCTCTTTTACACTTTAATAAAACTTTATTACACAAAAGCTCTGAGTGATCAAGCCTTGTTTCTGGCCCTGGATTGAATTCTTCTCTGGAGGCTAAGAATCCTGGAATCTTTCATGGTTCAGAAACAACCTTTCATCATCAAGGAAAGTTCCTTATGTCAGGTTAGCAGAAGTGAGGAGGAAAACATTACTTTATGATGGTTAACAAAAAAGCTAGTTGAAAAGTGAAAATCACATGAATTTAGAACCCACTTTTGACCTATGTGGTCAACTCTTTTGAGTGTTTTAATAAGTGAGATTATAATTTTGGCATAATGTTGAGTAAGAGAGAATTTTAGTAAACTACAATAAAACTTCTATTAGCCAAAATGTTCATCTATTAAGAATATTCTGGCTATTCAATATTTCTTAGGAAAATAATCTTAACTCCAAAAACTTTTGGTGAAGACTATTCCAATATGTCTGCACTTTTTGGTGCATTTGACAAATCATATAGACAACATATTTTGACAATTTTGATGATTGGAGGACTTAAAGTTTCTCTGTCTCAATAAACTAAATGCCTGTATTATCTGAAGATATGGTATAAGAGGCTGAACTGAGTGTATTTAGACTCTCAGACCTCTCTGGTATGCTTTTGTTTAATTTGAAAAACTACACTTGCATCTAGCTTGTATGTTTATTATCAATTTTAATTTAGACACATATATAAAAACTTATATGAAAATCTATTAAAATATAGGGAATGTGTCCATTCAATAACAATTATTGAATACTTAAGTGTGCCAGATGCTATGTTAGTTATTTGTATTAAGTATGAGCAAGTGCATATATTTTAATATTTGCCTTTTAGGCAGAAATATTTCCAGAATAGCATGATTACAATAAGGAATTAAAGTTTATTTCATCATGGTTAACTAAAGGTTTTGCTGTACTTTCAGATGTTAGTAATGTTAGTTTTATGATCTATAGATAAAGAAGTAAAAAGACAAATATTGTATAATATCACTAATATGTAGAATCTAAAATATACAACAAGCTAGTGAATGGAGAAGACTCTTGAGAGTCCCTTGGACAGCAAGGAGATCCAGCCAGTCCATCCTAAAAGAAATCAGTTCTGAATATTCATTGGAAGAACTGATGCTGAAACTGAAACTCCCATACTTTGGCTACCAGATGTGAAGAACTGGCTCATATGAAAAGACCCTGATGCTGGTTAAGATTAAAGGCAGAAGGAGAAGGGGATGACAGAGGATGAGATGGTTGGATGGCATCACCGACTCAGTGGACATGAGTTTGAGTAAACTCTGGGAGTTGGTGATTGACAAGGAGGCCTGGCGTGCTGCAGTCCATGGGGTTGCAAAGAGTCAGACACAACTGAGTGACTGAACTGAACTGAGTGAAGATAACCAAAAAAACACAGACACAAATATAGAGAATAAACTAGTGGTTACCAGTAGGGAGCAGGGAGAAGAGGCAATATAGAGGTGGCAGATTGGGAGGTACAAACTACTGGGTATAAGATAGGCTGAAGGATATATTGTACAATACAGGGAATGTAGTCAATATTTTGTAATAACTGTAAATGGAAATTGGATAATTTTTTAAAAATTCTCTATCTTTAGATCTTGAGCAGTCTTCCCTTGGGAAGTGTACCATGGCAATTTATGACTTCCTCAGATTTTTGTCTGAGTATCTTTTAGATTCTTACATATTGCAAATACAGATGCACACATGGATATACACTACATCTGTATATTATTACAAGTAACTTCAATTACTATCTAATATGAGATACTATATCAGAGATGTAGCCTGCATATCTACAATATATATATGTTTACTAGATCAGTCAATCTCTAATCTATAAATCTACTCTGTCAATGAACAATATGTGATTATTATACACCTGAGATCTGCTACTTTTACTTTGCCTATGAGAAGGAAAAGGCTATGAAGATTTTAATAAATGAATGAATGAATAAGTGTAGCCTTAGTCCACTTGCCTGAGTTTTCTTAATTATGTCTACTTACATGGTAGAGAATAAAGCATTAGTGGATTATTTTTATGTTCATTAGAAAATAGGAGAGTTTGGGTATTTTGTACTTGTAGTAGACGACAAAATGATCACAGATTCTTTGCATCCCTGTCACCACTATCCTTCTCTACAATGAGACTTTTATAGTTCCTCTCATTAAGAGCTGGCACTTATCTGAGTTTGGTCACATGGCTTGATTTGATTAACAGGACATTAGCAGATATAACACAAGCCAAGGCTTGGAAACTGCTGTTCCCAATGCTCTAGAGAACACTGCAACTATCACCATGTTAAAGAACCTGGTTGATAATGAACACATAGCAAGCTTCCTTTATCATACCTGGTGACAGGCAGACAACTGCTAGACACGTGAATGAGGATATCAACCTCAGCTAACTACAAATATTTAAGAAAATATAGTTTACACAACAGAGAAACAAATCTCAGCTGTATGTACTAAGCTGAAATTAACCATCCACAAAATCCTAAGGAAATAAATAATGTGTTTCTTTAAAACATTCAGTGTTAGGTTGTTTGTTCAAAAAAGTGAATTAGTAAAAGTCTATATGCTTACATCAATACTTTTTGATACTTTCATGGGCATATGAATTACCTTAGGATCTCATTAAATGCAGATTGTGATTCAGCAGGTGTGGAGAGGCACCCAAGATTCTGCAGTTTTAATGAGCTTCAGAAGATGATGATGCTACTGGTCCATTGAACACATTTTCATTAACAGGGGCCTCTGTGATAGGAGATATAAAACTATTAATAAAAATATGTAATGTTCTTATCAATGATGTCCATGACTTTGATCTATAAAGTCTTTTTGAATTTAAATAAATTTATATTATCTTCCTACCTAATCACCTAATAGATAACAACATCCACCTTAAACACAACACACACAATCTGATGCACACTCCTGAACACACTCTTCACTTCATTGTCAGAATGCAGTGAACATACAGAGAACCATTAGAGCAGAAGGCTAGAAAACAATAGTAGCATGCAAATAAAATAAGTAATAATTAACTGACAGCAGAAATATTTCAGGAAGTAAATTTGCTTTGCAATAAATTTTATTTAAAGACTTGTTTAAATATCTAAACTTTAAGCAATTAGAGTCCCTGCTCTCATTGATTTTACCAAACAGTACTTGGTTTGTGGGTATATAGAATCACAATTTCATTCACTCGTTTATCCTAAATGAATAAGGCACTGTATTTATGAAGCTTAAAATAAAATTCCCTTGCAGGTATTATCATGGAAAGAAATGAAGACTGACTAGATCTCAACTAATTACTGCTCTCAGTATTGTACAACTCAAACCAAAATTAAAAAATCCTAGGGGATATCCCTAGCTGGTTTTGCTACACCCTACAGAGACATAGTAGAGTGTGCTATTGGATAGCTTTAAATTTTGCAGTTTGAAAATTGCTTTAAATATATTTGAGATAGAAAGGATCAAACAAAAGTTAATGTTGACATAAATTCAGCTCTTTCTGGGCTAAGTCAAAGTTCAATTGGATGATGCTTAAGATCATTCCAATTTTACAAGGTGAGATTTCATGAATTTTTTGAAGAGGAAATTGTTTAACTACAACAATATGTGATGTATAGAAATTATCACTAGTAGCATTCATTAAAACCTTTTCAAATACAACAAATAAGGAGGCAGTTTTTATGTGGAAGAATATCTTGTGGTTTTACAAGTTCTTTTTTATTCATAAAATAAAGGCATACTTACTAAGAATGTTTTTAAGATAGTTTAGAAGTATATGATGATTTGTTGTTTAGTTGTAAAGTCATGTCTAAGTCTTTGTGACCCTATGGACTATATAGCTCACCAGAGTCTGCTATTCATGATATTTCCCAGGCAAGAATACTGGAGTGGGTTGCTATTTCCTCCTCCAGAGGATCTTCATGACCCAGGGATCAAACCCACATCTCCTGTTTGGCAGGAGAATTCTTTATGGCTGAGCCACCAGGAAAACCCATATAATGATTTACCTCTCTATAATTAGACATACACGCATGCTCTTTATGTAGAGATTTTAACCCTACATCCCCACCACTGCTACCATTATACACATATACAAACAAACATACTTAGTTAATAATAAAGACATTTTATTATTCTTGTTGTTCATTTTCAAAATCATGTCTGACTCTTTGCAATCCCATGAACTGCAGCACATCACGCTTCCCTGTCCTTCACTATATCCTGGAATCTGCTCAAATTCATGTCCATCAAGTCAGTGATGCTATCCAACCACCTCATCCTCTGTAGCCCCTTTCTCCTCCTACAATCAGTTTTTTTCAGCATCAGGATTTTTTTCAATGAATTGGCTCTTTGCATACGGTGGCCAAAGTATGAGAGCTTCAGCTTCAGCACCAGTCCTTTCAGTGAATATTCAGGGTTGATTTCCTTTAGGATTGATTAGTTTGATCTCCTTGCTATCCAAGGGACTTTCAAGAGTCTTCTCCAGCACCACAGTTAGAAAGCATCAATTCTTTGGTGCTCAGCATTCTTTATGGTCCAAGTCTCATATCCATACATGACTACAGGAAAAACCATAGCTTTGACTATAAGGATCTTTGTCAGCAAATTGATATCTCTGCTTTCTGATAAACTGTCTAGGTTTGTCACAGCTATTCTTCCAAAGAGCAGGTGACTTTTAATTTTGTAGCTGCAGTCACTGTCAGCATTGCTTTTAGAGCCCAAAATGAAATCTGACACTGTTTCCACATTTTTCCCATCGATTTGCCATGAAGTGATGGGACCCAATGCCATGATCTTCATTTTTTGAATGCTGAGCTTTAAGCTAGCTTTTTCACTCTCCGCTTTCACCTTCATCAAGAGGCTCTTAAGTTCCTCTTCATTTTCTGCCATTAAAGAGATTGTAAAATCTCGTATCAGCTTTTTTGAGATATAATTCACATACTAAGCAATATGTGGCTAGCTGTGGTGGCTCAGACAGTAAAGCATCTGCCTGTAATGTGGGAGGCAGGGGTTTGATCCCTGGTTCAGGAAGATCCCCTGGAGAAGGAAATGGCAACCCACTCCAGTACTCTTGACTGGAAAATGCCATGGACAGAGGAGACTGGTAGGCTATAGTCCACGGGGTCGCAAAGAGTTGGACATAACTGACTTCACTTTCACTTTCATTTTTCAAGCAATATACCCACTAAATTGTATAATTTTCTTGTTTTATATATCATATTAACACTTGAATTATGAAAGAATATAACAAAATTTGCCATTTCAACCATTTTCAGTGTGCAATTCAGTAGCATTAATTACATTCACAATGTTTTGCTATCATCACTATTTCAAAAATTTTTCATCATCCCAAACAGAAACCATATAGCAATTAAATCATAAATATCTATTCTACCCTGCTCCAGGCCCTAGTAACCTCTAATCTATTTTCTATCTGTGTGAATATGTCTATTTGAGATACTACATATAAGTGGATTCATAAGATATTTGTCTTTTTGTGTCTAGTTAATTTCAGTTAGCATGTCTTCAAAATTTATCAATGTTGTGGCATGTATCAAAGTTTCAATTTTTTTAATGGCTAAATAATATCTTATTGTATCTTTGTAGCCATATTTTACCCGTTCATCTGTTGATGGACATAGGTTATTTCTAACTTTTTGCTGTTGTGAATAATGCTGTGTCACTGATGTACAAGTATCTCTTTGAGATTCTGCTTTCACTACTTTGGGTAATGAAAGGAGTATTACAGAGTCACAGGGTAATTCTATGAACAGCTATTTGAGGAACTTCCATATTGTCTTCTACAGCTGCTATACCATTTTATATTCCTACCAGAAATACACAAGGGTTTCAATTTCTCACCTTTTTCACCAACACTTGCTATTTTTTGTTGTTAATTAAAAAGAAAACATATAAGCAGAAAGTAACAGAACATTATCAACTATACTTCAATTAAAATATAACAATGGAGTATTACTCAGCCGTTAAAAAGAATTCATTTGAATCAGTTCTGATGAGATGGATGAAACTGGAGCCGATTATACAGAGTGAAGTAAGCCAGAAAGAAAAACACCAATACAGTATACTAACACATATATATGGAATTTAGGAAGATGGCAATGACGACCCTGTATGCAAGACAGGGAAAGAGACACAGATGTGTATAACGGACTTTTGGACTCAGAGGGAGAGGGAGAGGGTGGGATGATTTGGGAGAATGCCATTCTAACATGTATACTATCATGTGAATTGAATCGCCAGTCTATGTCTGACGCAGGATGCAGCATGCTTGGGGCTGGTGCATGGGGATGACCCAGAAAGATGTTATGGGGAGGGAGGTGGGAGGGGGTTCATGTTTGGGAATGCATGTAAGAATTAAAGATTGTAAAATTTAAAAAATAAAAAACAAAAACAAACAAACAAAAAAAAAATCAACAAAGTTTTAAGTGTACAATATTATTAACTATATGTGCATTGGTTTACTATATATCTCTAGAACTTCCTCATCTTGTATGACTGAAAGTCTATAACCATTAAACAGAAACTTCTAATGTTTCCTGTCCTAGCCCCTTGACAACTACCATTCTACATTCTACTTCTATGACTTTGAATAATTTATATACTTGATTTAATTTTAATCAAGTCATATTCATCCTTCTGTTACTGGCTTGTTTCACTTAATGTCCTCAAGGTTCATCTAAGTTGTAGCATACAGTAGGATTTCCTATTTTAACCTTGAAATATGTATATACTTCTACAAAATAGAAAGATGTGGAAATATATCTCCTTTGGGGACTTCCGTGATGTATATACTGTGCATTCATTTGACATGTATGTTTCTGTTCTACAGGTTATTTTTATTGTCATTCATTCACCTTACTTGCTTCATTTTATTTTATTTAAGTTCTACTTATTTTTCTTCATTCTTTATTGTCCTCAAACTCAATAATTCCAATTGTCCTATCTTCAATATCCTGTTATTTTTCTCCTGTATGCTCAAATCTGCTTTTAATTCCTCCATTGAAAATTTTAAAATTTTTATTTGTTTATTTTATGGCTGTACTGGGTCTTCATTGCTTCCTGTAGGCTATCTCTAATTGCAGCAAGTAAGGGCTACTCTCTAGTTATGGGCTTCTTACTGCAGTGGCTTCTCGTTGCAGAGCATGGGCTCTAGGCATGTGGGCTCAGTAGTTGTGGCATGAGGGTTTAGTTGCCCTGTGGCATGTGGGATCTTTTGGGACTAGGGATCGAACCTGTTTTGCCTCCATTGGCAGGCAGACTCTTAACCACTGGACCACCAGGAAAGTCCTCTCCACTGAAGCTTTAATTTCAGTTACTGTCTCTACTTTTCATCTCCACAATTTTTTTATTTGATTCCTTTTTATAAATTCTCTGTTTTGATGTTCTCATTTTGGTCATACATCAATTTTCTTTCATTTGTTTTGGGAGGACCATGTTTTACTTTAGGTCTTTGAGCATATTTAAGACAGTTATTTTAAAATCTTTTAATGGCAAGTCTGATATTCCTAAGAGATGATTTTTATCAATTTATTTTGTTACTTTCAATGGGCCAAATGTTCCTGTTCTTTGTCTGCCTTGTGAATTTTTGTCAAAAAGTAGACATTAAAATATTATAATGTGCTATGAAAATCATATTCTCTCCATTCTCCAGGGTTTGTTTTTGTTGCTGTTGTTGCTACAGGCTTTAGTAGTCTATTTATTTAGCTACTTTTCCAAACTCTTTTTGCAAACCCTATATTCATTGTCATGTCTGATAACTGAAGTCTTTATTCTTTTAGCTCAAGTTCAACTAATGCTTTTTGACAGAAATTTTCTTGAATCCCAAGATCTTAAAAAAAAAAGAGAAACAAACAAACAAACAAAACCAAAATATAAAGGTAAGCACCTCTATCAGTGTTGGCAGATTTCTCTTGCTGAGGGATTCCCTCAACAGTCAGCCAGTCTTTCACCAAGTACAGGAATCAATCTGAGGTGAAAGCTAAGGGTCTATTGTGCTATTTTTGAGTACGCACTCTGCCCTTGACATGTATGTGGCTTGTGAAATCCTCTCATATACACAATTAGTTTTGATTTTCCTAATTTCTCAAAGAATCTTTACCAGGTTTACTGGACCTTGTGTGTGTCTACTGTATATTTGGACCAGTTATCTTTTGTCTCAGACATTATTCACTTATGAGTTCAACTTGCAGCACTTTTCAGCAATTTCTGTCAACTTTTTCAGCCTGTGTTCACAATTTGTTGAAAGAGAAAATAGTGCTTCACATCATTCCTCAAGGAAGCCCTTGGACATATTAGAACAGATGCACAAAATAATGTTCAAATAATATCTGATCTGTGTCATCTAGAACTAGGGACAAGGCTACTCCCATAGTGGGACACAGGCTGGAACTGCTTTAAAACTGCCATAAGGTTGAGGGTTGGGCAAGGGCAGGTAAAAATGCCACAAAACTTTCATACCATTTTCAAATTGCCTATTTAAGAAATTCAGTGTTTTCTTGGCAACTATAAACCTTTGACTGTTTTCCAGAGTACTAAAAATGTTGGTTCTGACACTTTCTGCCATGTGTTGATGTTTCTGTGAGGGAGAAAGAGCATGGAGCTGCCTGTTCTGCCATTTTGTTGATGTCATTTTCCTACATGATTTTAGTTTGGGCTTCAAGTTTTTATGATTAAATAAGTCATATCAAGCTAAAGTGTTTCTACCAGGTGTAAAAAATACAGAAATAGCAGAACTAAAGCCACCAAGTCAATAAGTAATTTTTGACTTTTGGACTCTGTGGGAGAGGGAGATGGTGGGATGATTTGGGAGAATGGCGTTGAAACCTGTATACTATCATGTAAGAAATGAATTGCTAGTCTAGGTTCGATACAGGATACAGGATGCTTGGGGCTGGTACACTGGGATGACCCAGAGAGATGATATGGGGAGGGTGGAGGGAGTGGGGTTCAGGGTTGGGAACTCATGTACACCTGTGGTGGATTCATGTCAATGTATGGCAAAACCAATACAGTATTGTAAAGTAAAAAAAATAAAATAAAATAAATAAAATAAAAAAGAGTTTCACCTCAGTTCAGTTGCTCAGCCATGTCCGACTCTGTGCGGACCTATGGACTGCAGCATGGCAGGCTTCCCTGTCTATTACCAACTCCTGGAATTTATTCAAACTCATGTCCATTGAGTCGGTGATGCCATCCAACCATCTCATCCTCTGTCGTTCCCTTTTCCTCTTGTCTTCAATCTTTCCCAGCATCAGGGTCTTTTCTAATGAGTCAGTTCTTTGCATCAGGTGGCCAAAGTATTGGAGTTTCAGCTTCACCATCAGTCCCTCCAATGAATATTCAGGACTGATTTCCTTTAGGATAGACTGGTTGGATCTCCTTGCAGTCCAAGAGACTCGCAAGAGTCTTCTCCAACACCACAGTTCAGAAGAATTAATTCTTCAGTGCTCAGCTTTCTTTATAGTCCAACTCTCACACCCATACACGACAACTGGAAAAACCATAACTTTGACTAGACAGACCCTTGTTGGCAAAGTAATGTTTCTGCTGTTTAATATGCTATCTAGGTTGGTCATAAATTTTCTTCCAAGGAGCAAGTATCTTTTAATTTCATGGCAGCATTCACCATCTGCAGTGATTTTGGAGCCCAAAGAAATAAAGTCTGACACCGTTTCCAGTGTTTCCCCATCTATTTCCCATGAAGTGATGGGACCAGATGCCATGATCTTAAGTTTTAAGCCAACTTTTTCACTCTCCTCTCTCACTTTCAGAAAGAATTTCTTTAGTTCTTCTTACCTTTCTGTCATAAGGGTGCTGTCATCTGAATATCTGAGGTTATTGGTATTTCTCCTGGCAATCTTGATTCCAGCTTATGATTCATCCAGCCCAGCATTTCTCATGATGTACTCTGTATATAAATTAAATAAACAGGGTGATTATATATAGCCTTGACATACTCCTTTCCTGATTTGGAACCAGTCTGTTGTTCCATGTCCAGTTCTAACTGTTGCTTCCTGACCTGCATACAGATTTTTGAGGAGGCAGGTCAGGTGGTCTGGTATTCCTATCATTTGAAGTATTTTCCAGCATTTGTTGTGATCCACAGTGAAAGTCTCTGGCATAGTCAATAAAGCAAATCTTTTTCTGGACTCAGAAAACACAGAGTAGAGAATAAATAAATATTCCACTTCTATTTGCTGCTGCTGCTGCTGCTAAATCGCTCAGTCATGTCCGACCCTGTGCGACCCCATAGATGGCAGCCCACCAGGCTCTTCTGTCCCTGGGATTCTCCAGGCAAGAATACTGGAGTGGGTTGCCATTTCCTTCTCCAATGCATGAAAGTGAAAAGTGAAAGTGAAGTCGCTCAGTTGTATCTAACTCTTAGCCACCCCAGGGACTGTAGCCTACCAGGCTCCTCCATCCATAGGATTTTCTAGGCAAGAGTACTGGAGTGGGTTGCCATTTCCTTCTTCAACTTCTGTTTGAGTCATGGGTTTATCACTTTGAATTTTTGTGGCTATTACTTTATTCTATTTATTTTATTTGTTATTTTATTAAGTATATTAAGTCAGAAATATGAAAATGATATATATTTCTTATTCCTATCATTTGATTTCTGACCATTTGACTTACAGTGAGTGCTGGGAAATTTATGAACTACAAACAACTGTTTTATGCAGAAGCATTTCTGAGAAAAAAAAAAGGCACTTTATTTAAATTAAAAACCATTCAAGTACCTAGTATGTATCAGGAACTATCTGAGATGTTTCACAGACTATATCACATTATCATATTTATCTTCATCACGACTTTACAATTTTACAGAAATTTGTTATTAAAGAAGTTATGCGACCTTCGCAAAGTTACTCAGCTGGTAAATTAGAAAATCACATTTACACCAGGTTTTCTTACTTCAGTGCTAATTTCCATTCTGCAGTTCCATGGTTGACTGTTATTTTCTTAGCTGTTTTTAAAGTGGATTTTAATATGACATTATGAAATCATGTAGAGAAATGTGAAAATGAGAATATCAATTTAAGAAGAGTCTGATATTTTAAAATGAAAATATATGCAGTGGTGGGGTGGGAGGGAGGGAAAAGGAGAGAAGAGTGATATTTTGTTTTCAGTATTGTCCGTTGCCATTTATACAGAACTCATGGACTGTATCTTGTTAATCTCACTTTTTGTTATTTTCTTATGGATATTTCTGTAAATATTTACAGTATCATTTAAAAGAACAAAAGTAAAAAGAATGAGCCTAAAGAGTCAAGACTGCATAACTATGTAATACAAATATATCCAATTTGTCAGGCACAAACTCTTTAAATTGACAAACCACTATTTCTTAACAGCTTTTTTGCCACCAACAAAATCATAGTCGTTTTTGCCTCTACCACTGTAAAGACCATTTACTTGTATTTTGTCAGGTAGGCTAAACCAAAATGACAGCAAGGAAGAAAAATGCCCATGAACAGTCGGAAAAAAATGATATGATAATTGTGAATGAGTAATATATTAGCCAACGTTCCTTCCATTCTTGCCCCCTTGAACTTTGCTAATCTATTATTGTCTCTCTTCTGTGTTGAGCTCAGACTTCAGCTAAGACTCACTCAACATAGATCTTCAGACAGCATGCTCTGGTATAGGATATCATTTACAGTACTATAATATCAACATCTACTGCTTTATGCTGCTACTGTTAAGTCGCTTCAGTCATGTCCAACTCTGTGTGACCCCATAGACGGCAGCCTACCAGGCTCCCCCATCCCTGGGATTCTTCAGGCAAGAACAATGGAGTGAGTTGCCATTTCCTTCTCCAAAGCATGAAAGTGAAAAGTGAAAGTGAAGTCGTTGAGTCGTGCCCGATTTTTGATCCCATGGACTGCAGCCTACCAGGCTCCTCCATCCATGGGATTTTCCAGGCAAGAGTACTGCAGTGGGTTGCCATTGTCCTCTCCGATAACTGCTTTATAGGCCAACATAATTCATTGTAAAATTCATTCTATTTCCACTTGAAATTCTATCACAAATCTGGAACTCATTATAAAGAAAGAAGAAAAAGAAACAAGCAAAAATGAAAAACAAAACAAAAATGAACAAAGCCTGTGCTAAAAGCTGTAAACAATTTTGGGGATGACCGTATGGGCCATGCAGTCTATTGGCAGATCATGTCTGATAATACTCTGCTGCCAATAGATTAAGAGCCATGCTTCCTTTCTTTCCACTCATTGTTTTTGCAGGACTTCATACTAACTCCCTTTGTTCAGTTTCTAACATGAAATTCCTCACCTTATTGAAATATTAATAGAGCCATTACACTCCTTTTGCTTAAATTAAAGAAAGTAGAGAAAACAACTAGACCATTCAGGTATGACCTAAATCAAATCCCTTATGATTATACAGTGGAAGTGAGAAATAGATTTAAGGGACTAGATCTGATAGATAGAGCACCTGATGAACTATGGACGGAGGTTTGTGACATTGTACAGGAGACAGGGATCAAGACCATCCCCATGGAAAAGAAATGCAAGAAAGCAAAATGGCTGTCTGGGGAGGCCATAGAAATAGCTGTGAAAAGAAAAGAAGCAAAAAGCCAAAGAGAAAAGGAAAGATATAAGCATCTGAATGCAGAGTTCCAAAGAATAGCAAGAAGAGATAAGAAAGCCTTCCTAAGTGAGCAATGCAAAGAAATAGAGGAAAACAACAGAATGGGAAAGACTAGAGATCTCTTCAAGAAAACTAGAGATACCAAGGGAATATTTCATCCAAAGATGGGCTCGATAAAGGACCTAACAGAAGCAGAAGATATTAAGAAGAGGTGGCAAGAATACACAGAAGAACTGTCGAAGAATATCTTCATGACCAAGATAATCATGATGGTGTGATCTCTTTCCTAGAGCCAGACATGCTGGAATGTGAAGTCAAGTGGGCCTTAGGAAGCATCACTATGAACAAGGGTAGTGGAGACGATGGAATTCCAGTTGAGCTATTTCAAATCCTAAAAGATGATGCTGTGAAAGTGCTACACTCAATATGCCAACAACTTTGGAAAACTCAGCAGTGGCCACAGGACTGGAAAAGGTCAGTTTTCATTCTAATCCCAAAGAAAGGCAATGCCAAAGAATGCTCAAACTATCACACAATTGCACTCATCTCACACACTAGTAAAGTGATGCTCAAAATTCTGCAAGCCAGGCTTCAGCAGTAATTGAACCGTGAACTTCCAGATGGTCAAGCTGGTTTTAGAAAAGGCAGAGGAACCAGAGATCAAATTGCCAACATCCGCTGGATCATGGAAAAAGCAAGAGAGTTCCAGGAAAACATCTATTTCTGTTTTACTGACTATGACAAAGCCTTTGATCCTCTGGATTACAATAAACTGTGGAAAATTCTGAAAGAGATGGGAATACCAGACCACCTGACCTGCCTCTTGAGAAACCTATATGCAGGTCAGGAGGCAACAGTTAGAACTAGACATGGAACAACAGACTGGTTCCAAATAGGAAAAGGAATATGTCAAGGATGTATATTGTCACCCTGCTTATTTAAATTATATGCAGAGTACATCATGAGAAACATTGGGCTGGAAGAAGCACAAGTTGGAATCAAGATTGCTGGGAGAAATATCAATAACCTCAGATATGCAGATGACACCACCATTATGGCAGAAAGTGAAGAGGAACTAATAAGCCTCTTGATGAAAGTGAAAGAGGAGAGTGAAAAAGTTGGCTTCAAGCTCAACATTCAGAAAACGAAGATCATGGCATGTAGTCCCATCACTTCATGGGAAATAGATGGGAAACAGTGGAAACAGTGTCAGACTTTATTTTTCTGGGCTCCCAAATCACTGTAGATGGTGACTGCAGCCATGAAATTAAAGGATGCTTACTCCTTGGAGGGAAAGTTACGACCAACCTAAATAGCATATTCAAAAGCAGAGACATTACTTTGCTAACAAAGGTTTGTCTAGTCAGGGCTATGGTTTTTCCAGTAGTCATGTATGGATGTGACAGTGGGACTGTGAAGAAAGCCAAGCGCCGAAGAATTGATGCTTTTGAACTGTGGTGTTGGAGAAGACTCTTGAGAGTCCCTTGGACTTTAAGGAGACCCAACCAGTCTATTCTAAAGGAGATCAGTCCTGGGTGTTCTTTGGATGGAATGATGCTAAAGTTTAAACTCCAATACTTTGGCCACCTCATGTAAAGAAAGAGTTGATTCATTGGAAAAATCTCTGATGCTGGAGGGATTGAGGGCAGGATGAGAAGGGGAAGGCAGAGGATGAGATGGCTGGATTGGCATCATGGACTCGATGGACATGAGTCTGAGTGAACTCCGGGAGTTGTTGATGGACAGGGAGGCCTGGTGTGCTGTAGTTCATGAGGTCACAAGGAGGTGGCCACAAGGAGATGGCCACAGTTCAGCGACTGAACTGAACTGACACTCCTTTTGTATTTATAATTCAAAGTCACTATTGAGTTGGAACTGTATTAGCAAGGGTAAGATTGAGTTATTCCTAGGTTTTAGAACATACATTTTACATGGCTAGTATAGCTTTATTTTTGTAACAGAGTTTTAAGTATTAACAACTAAAGATTAAATATTTGACTTTACCATCAACATGAAATGTTACTTTTAGTCAGCAAAAAACAATCAATCTGATATCCCCCAGTTCCCTTTGTTCCAATCCTCCATGATGCTTTCCAATGCCAGAAGTGCAATAATGCCTTCTGTACTATGGCTAGGAGTTCAAGATATCATTTAGAAAGAAGGCATGTACACTACTTAAATATGACTACCAACAACACTAAAATATTGTCACAGATGTTTTGAGGCACAACCAAAATTAATGTAACTCTAGGCCAATGAACAAGAAACAAAAAAATCACCCAAGAGTATAAATATAAGCTCAGAGAATAAGGTCACATCTACATGGTGGTAACACAACACACCACTCTTGTGGTAGTAAATATTCTACTTTACTTCTTGATGATGATGATATAAACTGTAGATGTTTGTTCACTTTGGTTATGTTCACCTAAGTGTGTGAACCCCTTTTCTGCTCAAATCAGAAGCCCAGTAAGAGACCTGTGAAGTCAAAACATTCAATTGTCCAATCCTCTTCTTACTCCTAGCACTAGTCAGATGCTCTGACTTTATATTCCTTTTTAATTCTGTGACAGTTTCTCAGCAGCATTTCACAGAGCTCGTGACCAATAGTCTGGCTAGGCTTTGGCCTCTCAGGGGATCCTGGAAGTAACACACAACAACAAGCTAAGCTGTCTTCTCACTATTTGGCACATTTCTATCTGGCTAAAAAAGCTTTTTGCATCATATTCTGCCCTTATCCTCCAAAATTCTCTCCACTGGCCACACATTGGCAGGGCTTTGACAGCTATGGTAAAACCAATACAGTATTGTAAAGCAAAAGAAAGTTAAAAAAAAAAAAAAAAGAAGAAGAAGGCAGCACAGCTCTTGAATAACTTTTCATAGACAACAGCATCTAGGTCAGTGGTTGCCCTTCCATGCCGGTGATTTTTTACTTGGCTAGCTAAAGACCCGTTCAAAAGGTGAAGACTCAGCTGGGCTGCTACTGGGGTTCTTTGTCCCACTCACTCTTACTCCCTTGTGCCTTTCTATCACATTTCAGAGGAAGGTATTGAGATTCAGCTCTGGTGCAAAGCAATAGAAGAGTCTACAGTACCTAAAAGAGTCAAAGGACTATTAATGATAAACTGTGTACCTTTGAGCACTTTATGGCTTGATGATAAAAAATGGTGGAGGTTTCTGGAGTACTCAGAGACTTTCTTCTCCTTAGGCAGATGTGGTTCTTTTGATTCCTACTTTTTATTTCTTCTTAATAACACATATTTGGTTGTTTGTCTTTCTTTCTTTAGAAAGAACAAGCTTTAATATTTAGTGGCCTATAATTTGATCACCAAATCATGTTATGGAATAAAAATAATAATAGTAATGCATATAGAGATATAGAAAATTTTAAATTCTGGGTTTAACAGCATGTAATTAAAAATGGAATGTTTGCTTCTCTCTTAATGGTAATGGGCTTCCCTTGTGGCTCAGCTGGTAAAAAGAATCTGCCTGCAATGCAGGAGACCTGGGTTCAATCCCTGGTTTGGGAAGATCCCCTGGAGAAGGGAAAGGCTACCCACTGCAGTATTCTGGCCTAGAGAATTTCATGGACTATGTAGTCCATGGGGTTGAAAAGAGTTGGATACGACTGAATGACTTTCACTTACTTACTTACTTAATGGTAAATCTATATATGTACAATATCTAGATATATACATACATTTTTGTTTATATAAAAAGGATCACTGATAGCTCTGTTTGTTTTCATTAAATATTGAATGGAATTTAAGGTGAAGAAAAGTAATGAATGCGGTTATCCATATTCCTACCATTCAATTTAAAGAAAACAACAAAAACCTGCATTAGTATCAATGTCGCCAGTGTGACATTGAAGCAACTCATGTCCTTTCTTGCCCACTCAGAGAGTCTCAGAATCCTGAATTCTATATGTGCTGTCACCCACTTTTCTTTACAGATTTTCATCTTTTTCCTTAAACAACTCTGATCTTTTTGTTTGTTTTTGAAACTTATATAAAGCAATTATGCTGTAGGAACTTTCCCGTGACTTCTTAACTTCTTAAACATCATTTCTTTTTTGCTTAATATTATGACAGTGAGATAATTCATGTTACTGTGTAGCTGCAGTATATTTTATTGATACAACACAACTTATTTAACCCTTTTCTGTTGACAGGCATTTGATCTGTTTCTGGTTTATTTTTTCTGCCCATAGAAAGCATGCTCATACAAATGCTCTTATATGTATCTTCTGGTGGACAGGGGTAAGACATTTTCTAGGGTATATGCCTAGAAGTGGAATGCTGAATCCAATGCTCATTCACACATTCAAAATTATTGTGTAATATTAAATTATTTTCCAAATATCTGTAGTAATTTATATTCCAAACAGCAGTGTATAAATTTATTTCACATCCTCAGCAACCTGGATAATGTTAAATCTGACATTTTTGCCTCCTTGATGGATATGAAATGACATCTTCCAGTTTTAATTTGCATTTTCCACTTTCTATTGAGATAGAACATCTTTTAGGATGTGTGTATGCCATTCAACTTTCCTTTTTTAGGAAGTGCCTGTTCAAGTCTCTTGTCCATTTTTTTATTAGGGTGTTTGTCTTTTTCTTATCGATTGATGGGTGCTCTTTATATATACTAGATACATTCCCCTTTTGGGTGATATGTGTTACTAATGTCACCCTTCTTCAGTTTAAATTTTATCTTCTCATTCTCTTACTGGAGACTTTTCATGAAGATACGTTTTTATGAAATTTTGATTTAGTATGATTCAAACATATTTTCCTGTAAGTTAGCCGTTCCTGGGTTCTTCCTAAAAGTATCTTTTCCCACCAAAGGTTCTACAGACATTTGTCCTTATTATCTTCTAAAAGATATATATTTTGCTTTTCACAGTTTTATCTACGTACTGAATAAATTTTCCAAAGTTTATTGTGATTCACAGTATCAAAGGCTTTGGCATAGTCAATAAAGCAGAAATAGATGTTTTTCTGGAACTCTCTTGCTTTATCCATGATCCACTGGATGTTGGCAATTTGATCTCTGGTTCCTCTGCCTTTTCTAAAACCAGCTTGAACATCTGGAAGTTCAAGGTTCATGTATTGCTGAAGCCTGGCTTGGAGAATTTTGAGCATTACTTTACTAGCATGTGAGATGAGTGCAACTGTGAGGTAGTTAGAGCATTCTTTTGCATTGCCTTTCTTTGAGATTGGAATGAAAACTGACTTTTTCCAGTCCTGTGGTCACTGCTGAGTTTTCCAAATTTGCTGGCATATTGACTGCAGCACTTTCACAGCATCATCTTTCAGGATTTGAAATAGATCCCCTGGAATTCCATCACCTCCACTACCTTTGTTCATAGTGATGCTTCCTAAGGCCCACCTGACTTCACATTCCAGGATGTCTGGCTGCAGGTGAGTGATCATACCATCGTGATTATCTTGGTCATGAAGATCTATTTTGTACAGTTCTTCTGTGTATTCTTGCCACCTCTTCTTAATATCTTCTGCCTCTGTTAGATGCATACCATTTCTGTCCTTTATCGAGCCCATCTTTGCATGAAATATTTCCTTGGTATCTCTAATTTTCTTGAAGAGATCTCTAGTCTTTCCCATTCTGTTGTTTTCCTCTATTTCTTTGCATTGACACTGAGGAAGGCTTTCTTATCTTTTCTTGCTATTCTTTGGAACTCTGCATTCAGATGCTTATATCTTTCCTTTTCTCCTTTGCTTTTATGCAGGTCAGGAAGCAACATTCAGAACTGGACATGGAAAAACAGACTGGTTCAAATTGGAAAAGCAGTATGTCAAGGCTGTATATTGTCACCCTGCTTATACAATGTATATGCAGAGTACATCATGAGAAACTCTGGGCTGGAAGAAGCACAAGCTGGAATCAACATTGCTGGGAGAAATATCAATAACCTCAGATATGCAGATGACACCACCCTTATGGCAGAAAATGAAGAGGAACTAAAAACCTCTTGATGAAAGTGAAAGAAGAGAGTGAAAAAGGTGGCTTAAGCTCAACATTCAGAAAACTAAGATCATGGCATCTGGTCCCATCACTTCATGGGAAATAGATGGGGAAACAGTGGAAACAGGGTCAGACTTTATTTTGGGGGGCTCCGAAATCACTGGAGATGGTGACTGCAGCCATAAAATTAAAAGACACTTACTCCTTGGAAGAAAAGTTATGACCAACCTAGATAGCATATTCAAAAGCAGAGACATTACTTTGCCAACAAAAGTCCGTCTAGTCAAGGCTATGGTTTTTCCAGTGGTCAGGTGAGAGTTGGACTGTGAAGAAAGCTGAGCACTGAAGAATTGATGCTTTTGAACTGTGGTGTTGGAGAAGACTTTGAGAGTCCCTTGGACTGCAAGGAGATCCAACCAGTCCATTCTAAAGGAAATCAGCCCTGGGTGTTCTTTTGAAGGAATGATGCTAAAGCTGAAACTCCAGTACTTTGGCCACCTCATGCAAAGAGTTGACTCATTGGAAAAAACTGTGATGCTGGGAGGGATTGGGGGCAGGAGGAAAAGGGGATGACAGGATGAGATGGCTGGATGGCATCACCTACTCAATGGACGTGAGTTTGAGTGAACTCCGGGAGTTGGTGATGGACAGGGAGGCCTGGTGTGCTGCAATTCATGGGGTCACAAAGAGTCGGACATGACTGAGCGAATGAACTGAACTGAACTCAATTGCTTAAAATAGATTATTGTGAGTAGTGTAGGTAGGGACCAAGATTTATTTCTTTTTCATATAACTATGCAATTGAGCCAGAATTATTTATTAAAGATGCTATCTTTCCTCTTGATGCCTTTATCAATCTATCTCTATTTCTCCATATAATCTCTTTCTGATATGTTTATCAGAAATCAAATCCACACCACCTTTGATTGTATTAAATCCAAAGCACCTTCAGTTCAGTTCAGTTCAGTCGCTCAGTCATGTCCAACTCTTTGTGACCCCATGAATTGCAGAATGCCAGGCCTCCCTGTCCATCACCAACTCCTGGAGTTTACTCAGACTCACGTCCATTGAGTCAGTAATGCCATCCAGCCTTCTCATCCTCTGTTGTCCCCTTCTCTTCCTGCCCCCAATCCCTACCAGCATCAGAGTCTTTTCCAATGAGTCAACTCTTCGCATGAGGTGTCCAAAGTACTGGAGTTTCAGCTTTAGCATCATTCCTTCCAAAGAAATCCCAGGGCTGATCTCCTTCAGAATGGACTGGTTGGATCTCCTTGCAGTCCAAGGGACTCTCAAGAGTCTTCTCCAACACCACAGATCAAAAGCATCAATTCTTCGGTGCTCAGCCTTCTTCACAGTCCAACTCTCACATCCATACATGACCACAGGAAAAACAATAGCGTTGACTAAACGGACCTTAGTCAGCAAAGTAATGTCTCTGCTTTTGAATATACTCTCTAGGTTGGTCATAACTTTTCTACCAAGGAGCAAGCGTCTTTTAATTTCACAGCTGCAGTCATCATCTGAAGTGATTTTGGAGCCCAAAAAAATAAAGTCTGACACTGTTTCCACTGTTTCCCCATCTATTTCCCCTGAAGTGATGGGACCAGATGCCATGATCTTCGTTTTTCTGAATGTTGAGCTTTAAGCCAACTTTTTCACCTTAACTATAGCTTAATAGTAAGTCTGCACACTGAGTAAAATAAGTCCTTTGACTAAACTCTTCTTCCAGAATACTTTAGTTATTTTTGGGTCTTGTCATTCCTATATAAATTTTTAGATCATCTAGTCAAAATGTAGAGTACACTTTCTTGTTTCCTGTGAGGAGTTTTTATATAATATGAATACAAGTTTTCTGCCAGCTAAATGTCTTTTCAACATACTCTCTAGATTACCTCATGTCTTTTCTCTTTGTGGTATCATCTGATGTATAGAATTTGCTCATTTTAATATGATAAACTAAAATAATTTTTTTCATTTTTAAATTTTACAAATTTTTTATGTTTTCTCTTACCTGGGTTAACAAACTCATTTTTCCATATGTTTTATAAAAACTTAACTGTTGTTTTTTCATATTTAAAGCTTTTATCTACCTGAGATTAATTTTTTAAATGCATGGTTTAAACATAGCCCTGAATTAAAAAAAAAAAAAACACATGGTCAAGTAATTGTCATAACATTATTGAAAATCTATCTAATCTTGTCAACTCATTATACATTAAATCTCCATTTGTATATGATTCTGTCCCTGGATTCCCCATTCTGTTCAATTGATCAGTTTGTCAAAGTTCACCACTGACTTAAACTGATTATGATATAGTTTTAAATTACTGTTTGATACTGGCATTGACAAAACTTGCTATCATGTTTTTCTTCTTTATGTGTTCTAGCTATTTTTGGACACTTGTCCTTGAATACAAAATTTTAAATCAGATTAAGTTGCACCGAAATAACCTTTAGGTATTTTTTTATTGGAACTGCATTGAATCTAGAAGTTTTCAAAATTTGGACTCTGTGTCTGAAACGAATTGGCTCTGCATTTCAGGAGCTAAAACAGAGCATCATCAAAGCAGGGATTTTGATTCTTTGTTCACTATTTTATTCCATGTCCCTAAAATAGTGCTCAGTGCATAGTGCATGCGTGCTCAGTCATGTCCAACTCTTTGTGACCTCATGGACAGTATAGCCAGCCAGGCTCCTCTGTCCGCTGTCTCCTCTGGAATTTTCCAGGCAATAATCCTGGAATTATACTTAATTGAAATCTACCTTCATGAAAAAATTATAAAACTTTATTGAAAGAGACTAAAGAATATTTAAACTATGGTATTATGGACTGAATTATGTTCCCTCTCCAAATTACTATGTGGAATCCCTAATCTCTAATGTGACTGTTTTATTGACTATGCCAAAGCCTTTGACTGTGTGGATCACAATAAACTGGAAAATTCTGAAAGAGATGGGAATACCAGACCACCTAACCTGCCTCTTGAGAAATCTGTATGCAGGTCAGGAAGCAACAGTTAGAACTGGACATGGAACAACAGACTGGTTCCAAATAGGAAAAGGAGTACGTCAAGGCTGTGTATTGTCACCCTGCTTATTTAACTTCTATGCAGAGTACATCATGAGAAACGCTGGACTGGAAGAAACCCAAGCTGGAATCAAGATTGCCGGGAGGAATATCAATAACCTCAGATATGCAGATGACACCACCCTTATGGAAGAAAGTGAAGAGGAACTAAAAAGCCTCTTGATGAAAGTGAAAGAGGAGAGCGAAAAAGTTGGCCTATAGTTCAACATTCAGAAAACGAAGATCGTGGCATCTGGTCCCATCACTTCATGGGAAATAGATGGGGAAACAGTGGAAACAGTGTCAGACTTTATTTTTCTGGGCTTCCATATCACTGTAGATTGTGACTGCAGCCATGAAATTAAAGACTCTTACTCCTTGGAAGAAAAGTTATGACCAACCTAGATAGCATATTCAAAAGCAGAGACATTACTTTGCCGACTAAGGTCCATCTAGTCAAGGCTGTGGTTTTTCCTGTGGTCATGTATGGATGTGAGAGTTGGACTGTGAAGAAGGCTGAGCACTGAAGAATTGATGCTTTTGAACTGTGGTGTTGGAGAAGACTCTTGAGAGTCCCTTGGACTGCAAGGAGATCCAACTAGTCCATTCTGAAGGAGATCAGCCCTGGGATTTCTTTGGAAGGAATGATGCTAAAGCTGAAACTCCAGTACTTTGGCCACCCCATGCGAAGAGTTGACTCATTGGAAAAGACTCTGATGCTGGGAGGGATTGGGGGCAGGAGGAGAAGGGGACGACAAAGCATAAGATGGCTGGATGGCATCATGGACTCGATGGACGTGAGTCTGAGTAAACTCTGGGAGTTGGTGATGGACAGGGAGGCCTGGCGTCCTGCAATTCATGGGGTCGCAAATAGTTGGGCACGGCTGAGCGTCTGAACTGAACTGAACTGAACTGACGTTAAAATCAAATTAAGATTAAATTTTCTACTCCAGGGGACCTTCCCAACCCAGGGATAGATCCCATGTCTTCTGTGTCCCCTGCATTGGCAGACTGATTCTTTACCACTGTGCCACCTGGGACACATGCTTAGTGCATAGAGGGGACTCAACAAACAATTGAGTTGAACATTCAAGGAAAGAATAACTCTACAGATAATTCTGGGGAGATTTAGTATCTTTATGCTTTTCAGTCTTCTGATCCATAAACATGTTGTATCTCACCTGTATTAGTCTTCCCAGGCTGCCATGACAAAATACCACCAGTCTTGGCTGCTTATTTTCTCACAGTCTGGAGGCTGGAAATCCCAGATCAAGGGGCCATCAGGACTGCTTTCTGGTGAGGCCTTTCTTCCTGCCTTGCAGGCAGCCATCTTCTTGCTTTGTCTTCACAGGGCCTTTTCGATATGTGGATGCCCAGAGGGAGAGAGGGAACAAGTGAGAGAGATAGGTTTTTGAGATTTTTTTCTTCTTACAAGGATGCCAGTCCTATGGTGTCCTGGTCTCACCCCTATCATCTCATCTAATCTTAATTTGTTTTTAATGTCCCTGTGTTAAAAACAGTCACATTAGGGATTAGGGATTCCACACAGTAATTTGGAGAGGGAACATAATTTAGTCCATAATACCATAATTTAAATATTTAGTCTTTTTCAATAAAGTTTTATAATTTTTTCATGAAGGTAGATTTCTAGCAAGTATAATTTATATTTTGGTACACTTGTAAATATATTAAAAGTTATATATTTTCTTGTTAGTTTAGTATATAGAAACCTAACTTGGTTTTGTATGGATGTTTTTATATCCAGCCACTTTGTTGAAATTTTTACTTAGTTCCATGATTTATCTTTAAATTATTTTGAGTAGTCTACCTATAGGTCATATTTTCCTTTCCAGTCCTTATGACTTTATTGTTTTGACTTCCATTACTGACTAGGATCCTCAGTGCAATGTTGAAAAGAAAAGGTGATAATAAAAACTTTTCTCTAGACATTGTAGCCAGAAACTGTAGAATATATTCAGTGTGCAATAACTATTAACATATACCTAAATAAATTATGTTTTTAATACTTCAACCTTAAATATTATGTTTGCTGTTGATTTTGTGGATATTTTACTTGTTAAAAAATTATTTTTGTTTTGTAAAATTTTTGTCAAACATGGATGTTGAATTTTAACAAATAATCTTTATCTAGAGAATTTGTTGATTTTTCTTACAAATGTGCTAAAGAAGCAAATTATATTAATTAATTTTAAAAAGTTATTACAACTGCTCTAAAGTATCACTAATATAGTTTACCATTATGGTGGCATTGTTTTTATTAGCAACATCAGTATAGGCTTATCTTTGAGTCTTCTTTGAGTGTTCATAATCTAAATTTCCCATTATGGTTTGAGAAATAAGCCATGTCATGATCCAGGTTATACCATAATCACGCCAAGTTTCAGCTTCCCTTCACTTTGTTTTACAATTTGTTTTTGACCACTCACTCTCTAATTCTTACTTTATGAGAAAATAACTTTTTCATTTAGTCACTATATACAGGTTTATTCAAAATACAAAAACTTTATTTCTTCCTCATAAGAGAGAAAAATCTAGAGATGGCCAACAGTACTTTCTCCTCACATTAAAACTGTAGAAAAAAGTTTTGTTTTCAAAATGACTTCTAGTTCAAAAGACCCAAGAGGAGGGAGTTTTGTTAAGGGTACAAAGACAGGCAACACAAATTATATGGAATCAAGGAATATATTGAAATAACATTTGGAGAAGTCCCTTCTTTTCTGTTGTTAGCTAAATGCACTAGAACAACAACAAAAAATGATGACCTTCATTGATAGGGCTAACATGAAGTAAAAATGCTTTCATTTCCTTTTTCACCCTGAAAGTTGATTTTTATCAGGGTACCGAAATGCATTTAGAAATTATGTCTATTGGCAGGGGTGAACTTTTAATTAATGTTTTTCCCTGCTCATTTTTTTCTGGTCAATTATATCTATATCTGTATATACAAATATAGGTATATAATCAGCATTGTCATCTAGAACTTATTATTTTAAATATCAAATTAAATAATTTTGTTTAACTAAAAACCTAAGGTTTTATTTTTAATATGACATAGATGTTTTGGGGTTTATGCAGTGTATAGAGCAATTAAAAATGTGTAATTTCTAATAGAATATGTTAATATAGTCTATTTACACATAATTTTTTCCATTCAATTAAACATAAGGATTCAGAGATCTTTTAATTTTAAATGTACTGTGTGTCAGAGATTTTAACTGATGTCTGACACTGCATTATTTTCTTATTGTTTTTATACGAACAAAGTTTAGCTCTCTTAATTGGGGACCAGTGGTGATAATAACTGGTTTCTTGTATGCTTTCTATGACTGTGCATTACACTAGATGTTTTATTTACACTTTCAATTACAAAAAAATTCTGTAAGGTAGATTATATTTAATAATTTCATATGAAAAAAACTGAAATGCCAAGAAGTTATGTAGCCTGTCCAAGGTTATATAGCCAGCCAATAAGTAGCACACTGACATTGAAGTGCAAGATAATCTATTGTCAAAATCTGGCTAGAAATATTTGAAGACAGAAAAGAGATAACTGTTTTAATACTTATTGACTGTTTCATCAAATATATATTTAACACCTAAGGTGGTAGTGTGTGTGTGTAATAGTTATGTGGGTAAAACCATTTTACATAGGGATACATAACTGAGACATTAGAAGTGTTAAGGTAGATGATAAAATTCTTTTTATTTTTTTAAGGCTTCTTTTGGGGTAGGGTCTATACTCGGTGTTTAACACACACTATCTCACTGGAACTACAGAAAACTCTTTCAGGAAACTTTTTATTCCTTTTTAAAAAAGGAGGAAATTATGACTAGGAGGAGTTAAGAAACTTGTTATCTTCTACAGAGCTCACAAGTTGCTCATATAGGGCTTGACTCATTCTTAACCAATTATTCTAAATCATCTAGACTTTTCATGTATATTTAATACTATAGGTATTTTCTAATATTAGAACATAGAATCATATATCTTGAAAACATCTTAATGACCAAAATTATGTATCTTGAAAACATCTTAATGATAATCTAGTTTAATTGCTTCATAACAGAGTCAGGACTCAAGGCTTCCAATGCTCAGGTCACTGGTAGGTCTCTGGCACCCTACTGCACCTCTGCATCAGGCCAATATATGCTTGGTCTATCACTATTTAAGATTGTTGAATAGAATGCTCTCCAGCAACTTGGCTCATCTATAATCACATTTTGTCTCAACATTTCCATCAAAAGAATATATAAATATATTATTTTGTATGCAAGGGATATATGCCATGGCAAAATTTCATGGAAAACCAAGTTAGCCAAGGGTGATATTTAATCACTCAGATGTAGTTAGAGCAGTATTTTCAGAATTTGCTTATAATTACTGTCACTTGTTTCTGTGTTCTCTCTTTATGTCAGAAATGAATAGCAGAAAATTTTTCTTGAGGGCCATATTATTTCTCATTTGGTTCCAGCTTACCAAAAGACATTTTTAAAAAGATGTCTAATTTTATGTTAACCCTAAAGCTTGAGGAAGATGAGTGATGCCAATATTTTATTGTATATTACCTCACTGTGAATTCCTAATGATGGTTTCAATATGAAATGAAAAAAAGTTATCTGCATATCCTTAAATTACAATCACTACTAGCCTTGAAATCTTCTTATATCACCCTTCTGTTTGCCACCCAAATCCCACTAGATTACAAAAATACCCCTTTAAAAAGTTAACTTCCTTTATTAATGAGGAGAAATGTTGTTGCAATAAAAATCAGAAAGAGAATTATGAGGCAATATTTGATTTCCATGATCCAGCCTGAATCTATTGAAAGTAGTAAAACACACACATGTATGTCTGTGTATGTGTATGAATGTGTTGGCAGTGATGAGCTGGAGTAAGCCTTAATAATTTGATTTTTATCTTTTTTTTAAAAAAGAGAAATATTAAAAAGGATTTAAACAAAAATAAATGTAGTGTCATTACCTTTCTTCGACAAAGGAGGCAAGGATATACAATGGAGAAAAGACAATCTCTTTAACAAGTGGTGTTGGGAAAACTGGTCAACCACTTGTAAAAGAATGAAACTAGAATGTTTTCTAACAACATACACAAAAATAAACTTAAAATAGATGTAAGACCAGAAACTATGCAACTCCTAGAGGAAAACATGGGCAAAACATTCTCTGATGTAAATCATAGCAGGATCCTCTATGACCCACCTCCCAGAAAATTGGAAATAAAAGCAAAAATAAACAAATGGGACCTCCTAATTAAACTTAAAAACTTTTGGACAATGAAGGAAACTATAAGCAAGGTGAAAAGACAGCCTTCAGAATGGGAGAAAATAATAGCAAATGAAATAACTGACAAAGAATTAATCTCAAAAATTTACAAGCAACCCCTGCAGCTCAAATCCAGAAAAATAAGCGACCGAATCAAAACATGGGCCAAAGACCTAAACAGACATTTCTCCAAAGAAGACATACAGATGGCTGACAAACACATGAAAAGATGCTCAACATCACTCATTATCAGAGAAATGCAAATCAAAACCACAATGAGGTACCATTTCACACCAGTCAGAATGGCTGCTATCCAAAAGTCTACAAGCAATAAATGCTGGAGAGGGTGTGGAGAAAAGGGAACCCTCTTACACTGTTGGTGGGAATGCAAACTACTACAGCTACTATGGAGAACAGTGTGGAGATTCCTTTAAAAACTGGAAATAGAACTGCCATATGACCCAGCAATCCCATTGCTGGGAATATACACTGAGGAAAGCAGAATTGAAAGAGACACATGTACCACAGTGTTCATCACAGCACTGTTTACAATAACCAGGACATGGAAGCAGCCTAGATGTCCATTGGCAGATGAATGGGTAAGAAAGCTGTGGTACATATACACAATGGAATATTACTCAGCCATTAAAAATGCACTTGAATAAGTTCTAATAAGGTGGATGAAACTGGAGCCTATTATACAGAGTGAAGTAAGCCAGAAAGGAAAACAGCAATACAGTGTACTAAAGATGATAATGATGACACTATATGCAAGATAGCAAAAGAGATACAGGTGTAAAGAATAGACTTTTGGACTCAGGGGGAGAAGGTGAGGGTGGGATGATTTGAGAGAATAGTATTGAAACATGTATATTATCATATGTGAAATAGATTGGCAGTCCAGGTTCGATGCATGAGACAGGCTGCTCAGGACTGGTGAACTGGGATGACCCTGAGGGATAGGATAGGGAGGGAGGTGTGAGGAAGGGTCAGGATTGGGAACACATGTACACCTATGGCTGATTCATGTGAATGTATGGCAAAAACCACCACAATATTGTAAAGTAATTAGCCTCCAATTAAAATAAATTAAAAAATCAATTAAAAAAATCTCTTTGAAGAGTATATAATACAAGCCACACAAATTTGGTGCTTAAAACAATGTTTTATGTGTGCAGGAAATGAAATATAATTATGTAGTGTATTTACTGTTGATATTTCCAGTATTAATGTTATATCTTATGATTATACCATGCCATATATAACTGACTAAAAAGGACTAGAGACTAGTGTCTGGAAATAGGGAGCAGTTATTAGCTCACTCATTACTTAGGGCTCCATTTGCTATTCTATCATGAACTAATAATCATTAGTTAGCTTAATTAACCGGAGAAGGCAATGGCACCCGACTCCAGTACTCTTGCCTGGAAAAACCCATGGATGGAGGAGCCTGGTAGGCTGCAGTCCATGGGGTCGCTAAGAGTAGGATATGACTGAGCGACTTCACTTTCACTTTTCACTTTCATGCATTGGAGAAGGAAATGGCAACCCACTCCAGTGTTCTTGCCTGGAGAATCCCAGGGACGGGGGAGCCTGGTAGGCTGCCATCTATGGGGTCGCACAGAGTCGAACACGACTGAAGTGACTTAGCAGCAGCAGCAGCAGCTTAATTAACTCTCTATACCTCACTGAAACTTGACATCCTGGGAATATACTGAATAAAGTGGGTCCATGCTCATGAAATCCCAATAAAACACTGTGATCTGCAAAACTATAATTTCATGTGTACATGTGTGCTTTCAAAAAGAAGACTATAAACTTACAAAATACAAAAGTAAGAAGACCACCCAGGGTACACTACAATTATGTATGCAAGAGATGATGAAGACCTGAGAAAAGATCATAACAATGAAGTAGTGGATCTGAGAGAGGTTTTTCATTGATTATATAATTATAAATATGATTCTTATTAATGAATTTGATAATATACATTATATTTTTATGAGCCAAGTTCACTGTGGGAAATATATCTACAAATTTATTTTGTTACTGGGGTGCCTACTGCTCAAAAACAAAACAAAAACAAAAAGGCCACACAAGTAATAAAAATAACAGAATGAATTATCTACAAATAGAACAACCTTTAGACAAAATTGTACAAACTTCAGTTTTGCTTTAAATTTAATTTCATTTTTATCAAAATTAGACACTCACAGAGTCTAAAAGTCAAATTGTTCCACGTGGTTATGATGGAAAAGAAATTGAGCAGTTTCCTTCCCTTTCCCTCCTCGTAACTGATCCCTCTTCACCAGATAAAGGTTTTTAATTCTTAGCTATGACTTCCACAATAGTAAATAACATGTTTATCTATACTATTAGAATTCATTTTTTTAAATTTTTATATTACTTGTTGATACTTTATTATGGAAGATGAGGATTTAGTTTTAACTTCTCTACCTCAGAAAGCACAAACTGTCCTCTTTCTCTGCTTTCATCATACTTAAATCAGAATTTTCTATTGCAGTCATTCTTTCTGTAGATTGTTATGACAATGTTTTATTTCTTTGGAATTAAAAATGGCCTCTTTTTTTATGTCCCTAATCGTCAGGGAGTGTGTCAAGGCTGTATATTGTCACCCTGCTTATTTAACTTATATGCAGAGTACATCATGAAAAATGCTGGACTGGAAGAAATACAAGCTGGAATCAAGATTTCTGGGAGAAATATCAATAACCTCAGATATGCAGATGACACCACCCTTATGGAAGAAAGTGAGGAGGAACTAAAAAGCCTCTTGATGAAAGTGAAAGAGGAGAGTGAAAAAGTTGGCTGAAAGGTCAACATTCAGAAAATGAAGATCATGGCATCTGTTCCCATCAGTTCATGGGAAATAGATGGGGAAACAGTGGAAACAGTGTCAGACTTTATTTTTGGGGGCTCCAAAATCACTGCAGATGGTGACTGCAGCTATGAAATTAAAAGACGCTTACTCCTTGGAAGAAAAGTTATGACCAACCTAGATAGCATATTCAAAAGCAGAGACATTACTTTGCCGACTAAGGTCCATCTAGTCAAGGCTATGGTTTTTCCTGTGAGCATGTATGGATGTGAGAGTTGAACTGTGAAGAAGGCTGAGCACTGAAGAACTGATGCTTTTGAACTGTGGTGTTGGAGAAGACTCTTGAGAGTCCCTTGGACTGCAAGGAGATCCAACCGATCCATTCTGAAGGAGATCAGCCCTGGGATTTCTTTGGAAGGAATGATGCTAAAGCTGAAACTCCAGTACTTTGGCCACCTCATGCGAAGAGTTGACTCAGTGGAAAAGACTTTGATGCTGGGAGGGATTGGGGGCAGGAGGAGAAGGGGACGACAGAGGATGAGATGGCTGGATGGCATCACAGACTCAATGGACGTGAGTCTGAGTGAACTCCAGGAGTTGGTGATGGACAGGGAGGCATGGCGTGCTGCGATTCATGGGGTTGAAGGGAGTCAGGCACGACTGAGCGACTGAACTCAACTGAACTGAATCGTCTGTGAACCTATACATAGTCCATAACTACACTTTCTTTTAATAATGCAAATCTCTTTTCAATACATATGGATATGACAAACCTAGACAAAGCTATGATAAACCTAGACAGAAGATTGAAAAGCAGAGACATTACTTTGCCAACAAATATCAGTGTAGTCAAAGCCATGGTTTTTCCAGTAGTCAGGTATGGATGTGAGCGTTGGACCATAAGGAAGGCTGAATGCCAAAGAATTGATGCTTTCAAATTGTGTGCTAAAGAAGACTCCTGAGAGACCCTTGGACTGCAAGGAGAGCAAACCAGTCAATCCTAAAGTAAATCAGTCCTGAATATTCATTGGAAGGACTGATGCTGAAGTTGAAGCTCCAATATTATGGCCACATGATGCAAAGAGCCGACTCATTAGAAAAGACTGATACTGGGAAAGACTGAAAGCAGAAGGAGAAGGGGATGGCAGAGGACAATGTGGTTGGATGGCATCACCAACTCAATGGACATGAGTCTGAGCAAGCTTCTGGAGATGGTGAAGGACAGGGAAGTCCAGCATGCTACAGTTCATGGGGTCGCAGAGTTGGACACAACTAAGCAACTGAACAATAGCAACTTTCTATTATATTCAGACATAGCAAATAATTTGATTTCTTCTTCTTTCCTTTCTTCCTACCCTTCCTTTTCCTTCTCCTCCTTGTAAATCTGGAAGGCATTCCTCATGAATCCTTCTGTCCTCTGCTACAATATGGACTACAACAAAGTTTTTATGAGTTCCCTTTGCCATCATCCTGGAAATTGATCTCAAAATTCACTTTGATTCTCCTACTCTTGCATTCCATATCTTAGGTAACATCACCATTTTGGGGAGAATATTCTAAAATTGTTCTGGTTGTTTTTACCTTTTTTTCAATTTTGTTGAGAAATAATTGACATACATCCCTATATAAGTTTGAGGCATACAGCAATAATGATTTTATTTACATATTTTGTTAAATGATTACAACAATAGGTCAGCTAACATCCATCATCTCATAGAGCTAGTAAAAAGAAAGAAACATAGAAAGGAATTTCTTGTTGTGATGAGAACTCTTAGAATGTACTCTCTTAACAATGTTCCTCTATATCATGCTGCAGTGTTAACTATACTCATGGTGTACATCTCCAGTACTTACTTATCAGCCAAAAGTTTGTATGTTTTGATCACTGGCCTCCAATTTCCCATCCCTCACCCTTTGCCTCTGGCAGACACAATTTTGATCTCTTTTTTATGAGATTTTGTTGTTTTTGTTTTAGATTTCACATATAACATAAATGAAATCATACTGTATTTGCCTTTTTCTGTCTGAATTATGATACTTAGCCAAACACCTTCAATATCTATCCATGTTGTACTAAATAGTAGGATTTCCTCATTTTTGATGGCTTCATAATATTCTATTGTGTATTTATGTTTAAATATATATATCATATATATAAATATATATATCACATATATAAATGTATAAACCATGTATAAAAATATATATTAATTCATATATAAACAAATCTTCAATATCCATTTATCCACAATGGAAACTTAGGTTGTTTCCATGAATTGGTTCTTGTAAATAATGGTGTTATGAACATAGGGGTGCAGGCATATTTTTGAGTTGATGGTTTTGTTTCCTTTGGATATATTCCTATAGGTGCAATTGATGAATCAAATTGTTTCCTGGAAAAGGTTTAGATATGTTCTTGTTAATTTGTTTTCATGTCTTAAAATGTTGTTATTCTAATGTCACCCTTGATTAATAGTATGATTGGGTATTGGATTTTATACTATAAATTACTTTTCCTTATGACTTTAAAATCTATCCTCCTTGGTCCTCTACTCTTCAGTACTACTATGGGAAAGTCTGCTATCATTCTGATTCGTGATCTTTTGAATGGGACCAAAGTGTGGTTCCCTTTCTGTAACCTTAAGGATTATCTATCTTTATTATTAAAATGTAGTAATATTTGTCTTGCTTTGAGCATATTATCATTCATTGTAATGGGTGTTCAATGAACCACTCCAGACTAGAAAATCATATTTTTAAGATCTATCAGATATTCACAAATACATAATTTATTTTTCCTTTTATTTCTTTGTTATTATAATCTTTCTTTCCTTCCTCCCTTCTTTTATAAACTGTGAAGAATCAGTTAAACTTTCTTCTTCTCTCTATATATATTCAGTTCAGTTCAGTTTAGTTCAGTTGCTCAGCCATATCTGACTCTTTGCGACCCCATGGACTATACAGTCCATGGAATTCTCCAGGCCAGAAATCAGAGTGGATGGCCTTTCCCTTCTCCAGGGGATCTTCCCAACCTAGGGATCAAACCCAGGTCTCCTGCATTGCAGGTGGATTCTTTATCAGCTGAGCCACAAGGGGAGCCCAAGAATACTGGAGTGGGTAGCCTATCCCTTCTCCAGGAGGATCTTCCTGACCCAGGATTGAACCGGGATCTCCTGCATTACAGGCAGGATCTTTACCAACTGAGCTATTAAATGCATATATTTAATGTAATATATAACATAGTAGTTATTTAATCTGACAAAAAATGAGATTATATCTTCATATATATTCTCCTGACTCTCCAAGAATAAAATTGATGTTTTTAATTTTTAATTTTTTTTCTTTTTTAAACTTTTTTTAAAATATAAATTTATTTATTTTAATTGGAGGTTAATTACTTTACAATATTGTATTGATTTTGCTATACATCATGGTAATGATAACCCTGTATGCAAGACAGCAAAAGAGACACAGATGTATAAAACAGTCTTTTGGACTCTGTGGGAGAGGGAGAGGGTGGGATGATTTGGGAGAATGGCATTGAAACATGTATAATATCATATATGAAACGAATCACCAGTCCAGGTTCAATGCTTAATTATTAATTATTTTCTGCAATGGCTGTTTAATTATTGACTATAATTTCATATTTTTCTGGAATTCCCTTGCTTTCTCTATGATCTAAGGAATGTTTGGAGTTTGATATCTGGTTCCTCTGCCCTTTCTAAACCAAGCTGTAATCTAGAAGTTCCCAGTTCATATAATACTGAAGCCTAGCTTGAAGGATTTTGAACATAATCTTACTCGTATGTAAACTGAACACAATTGTACGGTAGTTTCAATATTCTTTGGCATTGCCCTTCTTTGGGATTGGAATGAAAACTGACTCCAGAGAAACACCTACTTCTGTTTTCCTGTGGTCATGTATGGATGTGAGAGTTGGACTGTGAAGAAGGCTGAGCGCCAGAGAATTGATGCTTTTGAACTGTGGTGTTGAAGACTCTTGAGAGTCCCTTGGACTGCAAGGAGATCCAACCAGTCCATTCTGAAGGAGATCAGCCCTGGGATTTCTTTGGAAGGAATGATGCTAAAGCTGAAACTCCAGTACTTTGGCCACCTCATGCAAAGAGTTGACTCATTGGAAAAGACTCTGATTCTGGGAGGGATTGAGGGCAGGAGGAGAAGGGGATGACAGAGGATGAGATGGCTGGATGGCATCACTGACTCAATGGACGTGAGTCTGAGTGAACTCCGGGAGTTGGTGATGGACAGGGAGGCCTGGCGTGCTGCGATTCATGGGGTTGCAAAGAGTCAGACACGACTGAGTAACTGAACTGAACTGAAAGCCAATGACTGTGTGTATCACAACGAACTTTGGAAAATTATTAAAGAGATGAGAATACCAGACCACGTTACCTGTTTCCTGAGAAACCTGTATGTGGGTCAAGAAGCAACAGTTAGAATGTTACATGGAACAGCAGAGTGATTCAAAATTGGGAAAATAATACAAGACTGTTTATTTTTACCCTGTTTATTTAACTTTATGCAGAATGAAAAGTGAAAGTGAAGTTGCTCAGTCATGTCTGACTCTTTGCGACACCATGGGCTATCGCCTACCACGTTCCTCCATCCATGGGACTTTCCAGGTTAGAGTGCTGGAGTGGGTTGCCATTTCCTTCTCCAGAGGATCTTCCTGACCTAGGGATCAAACCTGGGTCTCCTGCATTGTAGGCAGACGCTTTACCATCTGAGCCACCAGGGAAATGAATACATCATGACAAATGTTGAAGTGGATGATTCACAAGCTGGAATCAAGATTGCCAGGAGAAATATCAACAATATCAGATATGCAGATGATATTGGAAGAAAGTGAAGAGCAACTAAAGAGCCTCTTGAAGAGGGTAAAAATGGAGAATTAAAAAGCAGGCTTAAAAGTCAACATTCCAAAAACTAAGATCATGGTATGTGGTCCCATCACTTCATGGCAAACAGAAGCGGAAAAGTGGAAGCAGTGACAGATTTTAGTTTTTTGGCCTCCAAAATCACTGCTGATGGTGACAGCAGCCAAGACTTAAGACACTTGCTCTTTGGAAGGAAAGCTATGACCAACCTAGACAGCATATTTAAAATCAGAGACATCACTTTGCCAATGAAGGTCCATATATTCAAACCTAGGATTTTTCCAGAAAATGTGAAATGTGAGAATTGGACCAAAAAGAAGGCTGAGCACTGAAGAATTTGTGATTTTGAATTGTGGTGCTGGAGAAGATTCTTGAGAGTCCCTTGGACTGCAAGGACATCAAACGAGCCAATCCTACAGGCAATCAACCCTGAATATTCATTGGAAGGACTGATGCTGAAGTTGAAATTCCAATATTCTGGCCACTTGGTGGGAAGAGCTGATTCATTGGAAAAGACCCTGATGCTGGGAAAGATTGAAGGCAAAAGGAGAGGATGGCACAGAGGATGAGATGGCTAAATATCATTAACAACTTGATGGACATGAATTTGGGCAAACTCCAGGAGAGAGTGAACACCAGGGAAGCCTGGTGTCCTGCAGTCCATGAGGTCGCAAAGAATTAAACATGAGTTAGTGACTGAACAACAATCACTTTCATAGTTAAAAGGAGATCCTAAAACTTGATTGGAAGGGCTAGGTACATTCTTGGGACTTATTGATTATAGTGTATAACTGTATGGTGATCCTACTGATATGGTTTCATAGATTTCCAACACCCAGTTCCTCAAGCTTTCTTTTAGCCTGAAAATTAACCTGTATTATACTTTGTATTTTAATACAGATGACTACAGCCAGTTTTCAAGTTACTGAAAGAAAACAATATGAAATTTAAAAAAAGAAATAGATTTTGTCCTTGAATAACTAAACATTTTTAAATAATGATTTACATATGTGAATGTGTTTCTGTGTGTATATGTACATATATATATATATATATATATATATATATATATCTGTGTGTATTCATTAGTACAACTGAGACAAAGAACTAGAAAGTACACATGCTCCAGTTTTAAAGAGAATTAAACAAGAGCTTGAAGGATGCAATGACTTTCCCAAGACACAAGCAGATCATGTGACTCCCAGTTCAGTGTTTAGTCCTACATTATTAAATTAACTGGTTGATTTAATATACTAAATAATAGTAAAACATTGAGTATGCAAAATAAATTATAGGACATGAAATGTGAGTAAGGCTATTTTGCATTATGTAGTCACAATCTCAAATGAAAATTTTACCTTCCATTTTAGTGTAACTGTTGAGCAGCATTTGATCAGGAACAGATATATGGGCTTCCCAGGTATAATGGTAAAGAATCCTTCTGTAAATGCAGGAAATGCAAAAGATGTGGGTTCAATCTCTGAGTTGGGAAGATCCCCTGAAATAGGAAATGGCAACCCACTATAGTATTCTTGCCTGGAAAATACATGGACAGAGGAATCTGGTGGGCCATAGTCCATAGGGTCACAAAAACTCATATACACTGAGTGACTGAGCACTAAGCACAAATATACAGATTTGAAAGGAAAAAAAAATAATAGTGGTGATAATCTCCTTGATCTCTGGGAAATTTCTTTTAGACCAAATCACGTTAGCTTAGGACAACATATATGAATGGGGCTAGGATCAAGTCTAAAATAACAAAGCTTACCATTTTCACATTAGCAAGATTGTTTTAATTGAAGTATACAGGGATTAACAAAAGTTGTATTTTTGTTTTATTCGTGTTTGTTTATTTTGTTACAACCACAATGCCTGCAATTAAACTCTGGTTCCTGCCAATCTAGATAAATTTGGAAAAACCCAGAAGTGTTAGATCTGTGTGCCTGTATATGTATATAGCCCTCATATCTAGACAGACAAAATCTTAAAATAATTTAAGGGTTTTCCACACCAATATCTACTGACATGTTCTTTTTATGTACATGAAGTCATCTAGATTCAGCTATCTTTATTATGTAGAGGTTTCTTCTTTTTCTAAATATGAAACTTGATTTGGGGCACTGACCCTGATCTAGTACATCTTGAAGAGAGGGTCATAGTCTGTATGACACAGCACATCATGTTTTACCTACAGACTAAATATGCAAAATGTTAAAAATACTGTCTAGAATACACTATTGAATAGAAGTTTTGAAATGCTGGACTTCCCTCTTTTTTTTGTATATTTATCTGTTTTTTTTTTTTTTCTCCCATCAGATTGTTATCTCCCCAACATTTGAATCCTGGTGGTGCAAATATCACATGGTGTTGAGTCTGGCACAGTGCAGGCACAATGCTGAATAAAAGCCGATAATATTACTGCACTATTTCATGTCATGATCTTACTGTATGAAGTTATATTTCTCAGACAGATTTGGACCTGCAGTCTTTGCAAAAGCATAGAATAAATGAACTTATATGAGAATTCTCAAAATACTGTTATTTACATGAGAGAAAAGCCACATATAAAATAAGCTTTCTATAAATGCATTGCTAAAAGATTGTTTATAATTAATAGGTTTTGAGCTTCTTTAGGTCAGAGAACATGCCTTCCACTTTATGGATAACTCCCTGGTACCTAAATACAGCATTATGTTCTTGCACAGCTTAATAAACGCTCAATTGATTGATCATTAACTCTCAGCCCTTTTTTTAAAAAAAAAATACTGAACTCTTCACTTCTCAAGTTAGTTTTCTTCCTCTCATATTAACACGTTCTTGCTAGAAACCTAGCATTTTATGCAACACATTACTTAGACTTGAAAAAGGAAATATCATGAACACAGTGAAGAAAAGTTGGGACATTAAATTTTGTGAATCTAGTTAGTGAAGATTTTTTGATAGAATAAAACCAAGGCAGCTATTTCTGATCATATTCAGTCCTTGATTCTCCTTTCCTATCACTGTTTATTTTACATGAACTTCCCAAGTGCCTTGATGAAAAAACTTCAGTTGCCATTGGTTTCAGACATGCTTGTTTGTCTCATTTTACTGAATTTTCAGTCTTGAATGACATGTTTACAAGAGATAAGAGCCTCCCAAACTGCTTCTTTCTTCTTGATTGTGTGCCAGCAGTGTTGCACAAAACAGTGAATAATCTGACACTCTGGCCCTTTATGACTAGAACCTCAATAAAAGAAATTCTCTGTTTGTTAAATATGTACCAGGGTTAACAAGTACAAAGTGTTCAGGCATGAGGAGAATTTGCCCAAGGACTCATTATAACTGTTCTATTTCATGAATGCCTTATAGCATTTTAGCCTTAGGGCATCACATAAAAGCAAATTTTTATGTGTGGGCGATAGATAACTTCAATTGATAAGGTATATATATTGAACATCTGCTATTTTAGAATACACTGATAAGAATATAAAATGGTTATTTCATTCAAGTAGTTCAAAATCTAGAAGAAACAGAGATATAGGTTAAAAAAATTTAGTAGCTAAGCAGTTACTTGAAAGCAGAACTTGAACAGTAATATAATAGAAATACAGAAAAAAGTATAGTAAGAAGCAAGCGAATAAAGTGATTAATTTCAAGGAGCAAGTCTTAAAGGAGGATGTAACTTTGGGATTGCTCTTTGCAAAACAGATATGGTCTTGATCAACAGAGACTGAGCAAAGAAGGACATTCCAGGGAGACAGGAAAGCATGAGCAAAGAGCCAAACAAGTACTGTCCAATGTACCTGGAGCAGAGGAGAGGGTAATCAGAATACAAGCTGAAGAAGTAGGTTGAAAAAGATGACTGAGTTTCTGAATGCCATGGAGAGGAATTTAGATATTATTCAAAGCAAACAGGTTTATATAAAGTGAATGGCATAATCAATTCTGAATGTTAGGAAGCTTACTATGATTGGAGCATTATGGTTTAGAACAAGTAGAAACTGGAGGCAAAGGGGGATATTACAATAGACTCCAAACATGAAGGAAAGATATAACAAACTTTGACAGTGTATTAAAAAGCAAAGACATCACTTTGCTGCCAAAAGTCCATATAGTCAAAGCTATGGTTTTTCCAGTAGTCAGGTATGGATGTAAGAGTTGAACCATAAAGAAGGCTGAATGCCAAAGAATTGATGCTTTCAAATTGTGGTGCTTGAGAAGATTCTTGAGAGTCCCTTGGACAGCAAGGAGTGCAAACCAGTTAATGCTAAAGGAAATCAATCCTGAATATTCATTGGAAGGACTGAAGCTGAAACTCTAATATTTTGGCCACCTGATGTGAAGAACCAACTCATTAGAAAAGATCCTGATGCTGGAAAAGATTGGTGGCAGAAGAGAAGGGAATGAAAGGGGATAAGATGGTTGGATGGCATTGCTGACTCAATTGTCATTAGTTTGAGCAAACTTTGGGAGATGTGAAGGACAGGGAAGCCTGGCATGCTGCATGCAGTCCATGGGGTCACAAAGACATGATTTAGCAACTGAACAACAACAATGAAAGAAGGACATGAATTAGGGTGAAAGGAATGAATAGAAAAAAGGATGAGTGAAAAGTATTGTACAGTTGAAATCAATAGGGAGAGGATGTAGTCAGAAAGTCAATACCAACACAACTACCCTAGGGAAAGGCAACACAGAGAATACAGAAGAAACTGGACCAGATGCCAAACCATTGTGGGTGGATTGAGTAAAATGAAATTGAAGATTATAAGAAGGCTTTGGCAGGAGACATCTAATCATTAAATGTCAATCCATATGAGTCTAAGACAAGTCCTCCAAATTAAGGCCTGGTGAATTAGTGGTATGCCCCACATAGATTTAAAAGATGGCTGGGCTGAGGAAGGAGACAAGTGGCAGAGTAGAAAGACTTGAGCTCCTTCCTCTCACGAAAACACAAAAAATCTCAACTAACTATCAAACAGTCATTGACAAAAAAGACTGGAACCTACCAAAAAAGATATTCTATAGCCAAAGACAAGCTACAACAAGATGGTAGGAGGAGCACTTTCACAAAATGATCAAATGCCACACCTGCCAGTGGGCAACCCACAAAGTGAAAAGTAATTATATTGCAGAGGTTTTCCAACAGGAGTCAGAGTTCTGAGCCCCACATCAGGCACCCCTGCCTAGAGGTTGGGCATTGGGAGGAGGAGCCCTGAAAGCATTTATAGCAAAGGCTAGTGGGGCCTGAGTGCAGGAGCTCTGTTGGATGGGGAGAAACATATTCCACCCTTAGAGGGCAAAGACAAAGTTTCATGTTCACTGGGACCAGGGTAAACAGTGATGCCATAGGAGCCTGGGCCAGACCTACCTTCATTCATGTCTTGGAAGCTCACCTGAGGGAATGGAAGATGGTTGTGGCTCACTGTGAGGGTGAAGACACTGGTGGCTGAAGCCCCAGGGAATATTCATTAGCATGAGCTCTCCTGGAGAACACCATTTTAGCACTGAAACCTGGCCTCACCCAACAGTATGCAGGCTCTAGTGCTGGTATGTCTTAGGTCAAACAGCCAAGAAGTTGGGAACATGGCCTTATCCATCAGGAGACAGGCTGCCTAAAGCTGTCCTGAGCTTTCAGCTACAAAAGAAACTCAAATTCTTCCCAAAAACTGCAGAAGAAAAAACATTCCCAAGCTCATTCTACAAAACCACCGTTATTACTCTGATACCAAAATCAGACAAAGATATCACACAAAAAGATAATTACAGGCCAATAACACTGATAAACATATACACAAAAATCCTCAACAGAAGACTAGCAAACAGAATCCAACAATGCATTAAAAGGACCATACACCATGATCAAGTAGGGTTAACCTAAGAATGTAAGATTCTTCAACATATCCAAATCAATCAGTGTGATGCACCATGTTATCCAGTTGAAAAGTAAAAATCATAGGATCTTCTCAATAGATACAGGAAAAAGCTTTTTAACAAAATTCAACACCCATTTATGATAAAATCTCTCCAGAAAATGGGCATATGGGAAAATACCTCAACATAATAAACACCATATATGACATGCCCACAGCAATCATCATACTCAATGGTGAAAAAATTGAAAGCATTTCCTCAAAGATCAAGAACAAGACAAGGATGCCCACTCTCACTACTTTTGTTCAACAAGGTTTTGGAAGTCCTAGTCACTACAGTCAGAGAAGAAAAAGAAATAAAAGGAATCCAAATTGGAAAGAAGTAAAACTGTCACTGTTTTCAGGTGACATGATACTACACATACAAAATCCTAAAGACACCACCAGAAAACCACTAGAACTCATCAATGAATTCAGTAAAGTTGCAGGAAACAAAATTAATACGTAAAAATCTCTTGTATGTCTATATACTAAAAATAAACGATCAGAAAGAGAAAGTGAGTAAACAACCATATTTCCCATCATATCAAAAACAATAAATTACCAAGAATAAATCTACCCAATGAGGCAAAAGATCTGTACTCTAAAATCTAGAAGACATTGATGAAAGAAATCGAAAATGACAGAAACAGATGGAAAGATATATACCACGTTCTTGGATTGGAAGAATCAATATCAACAAAATGACTATACTATTCAAGTCAATCTACAGAGTCAATGCAATCCCAGATTGTAAAGAATCTGTCTGCAACTCAAGAGACCCGGGTTCAATTCCTAGGTGGGAAGATCCCCTGGAGGAGGGAATGGCTATCCACTGTAGTATTCTTGCCTGGAGAATTCCATGGACAGAGGAGCCTGGCGTGATACAGTCCCTGGGGTCACAAAGAGTTGGACATAACTGAGTAACTAACACTTTCACAATCAAAATACCAATGGCAATTTTCACAGATCTAGAATAAAAAAATCTTAAAACTTGTATGGAAACACAAAGACCCTAAATAGCCAAACCAATCCTGAGAAAGAAAAATGGAACTAGAGGAAGCAGACTACCAAACTACAGAATATTCTACAAAGTTACATTAATCAAAACAGCAGGGTACTGGTGCAGAAACATAAATATAGATCAATGGAATAGGATAGAATGGCCAGAACTAAACACATACACAGAGTCAAGGAGGTAAGAATATACAATAGATAAAAAGTTTCTTCAATAAGAGGTGATAGGAAAACCAGACAGCTATATGTAAAGGAATGAAATAAGAACATTCCCTAACAACATTCACAAAAATAAACTCAAAAATAGATTAAAGACCTAAATGTAGGACTTAACACTATAAAACTATTAAGAGGAAAACATAGAACATTCTGACACAAATTGAAGCAATGTCTTTTTAGATTCACCTCCTAGAGTAATGAAAAGAGAAACAAAAATAATCAAATAAAATCTAACTAAGCTCTGAAGCTTTTACACAACAAAGGAAATCATAGATAAAGTGAAAAGACAGCCCATAGAATGGTAGAAAACTTTTGCAAAGAAAATGACTGACAAGGGATTAACCTCCAAAATATACAGACAGTTCATGCAGTTCAACATTAAAATCAAAATGAAAAAATGGACAAAGATCCAAATAGTTTTGCAAGGAAGATATACAGATGGTCAACAGGTATTATAAAAGATGCTCAACCCTTAATTATTAGAGAAAAGCAAATAAAAACTACAATAAGGTATCACCTCACACCAGTCAGAATGGCCATCACCAAAACATCTATAAACAGGATGTGAGGATGATCTGGTTGTGACATCTATCACCCCATTGATTGCCAGGGTTGATTCAGCTGATCCGGCTGGCTAGGTGCATGACCCCTTCCTTACTCACTGCTCCATGTGCATCCCTCCCAAAACTGTGCACTTGGTCAAAGAGGACAACTATCCCCAATAGAAGAGGACTGATTTCAGTCAAGGGTATACCAGAAGCTGTGCTCCCCTGCTAGAACATCCAAACAAAAGTCTACAAACAATAAATGCTGGAGAGGGTGAGGAGAAAAAGGAACACTGTTGGGAATGTATTGAATAAATCTGTACAACCACTATGAAGAACAGTATGGAAGTTTCTTAAAGTCAGAAAACCACATGATCCAGCAATTACGCTCCTGGGCATATATCCAGGAAAACCATTATTTTAAAAGATACATGCACCCCAGTGTTCATTGTAGCACTATTTACAATACCCAATACATGGCTATGTGCTATGCTTAGGTGATCAGTCATGTCCTAGTCTTTGTGACCCCACAGACTATAGCCTGCCAGGCTCCTCTGCCTATGGGGATTCTCCAGGCAAGAATACTTGGGTGGGTAGCCATGCCCTCTTCCAGGGGATCTTCCCACCTCAGTGATCAAACTCAGGTCTCCTGCATTGCAGGTGGAGAAGCAACCTAAATATCCATTGACAGAGCAATGGATAAAGAAGATTTGGTACATACATCAATGGAATATTGTTCAGCCATAAAAAGAAATGAAATAATGTCATTTGCAGCAACATGGATGTACTTAGAAATTATCATACAAGTGAAGTAAACCAGACAAAGAAAATATCATATGATATCAATTGTATGTGGAGTCTAAAAAAAATGATACAAATGAACTTATAACAAGACAGAAACAGACTCACAGGCTTGGAAAACAACCTTAGGGTTACCAAAGTTGAACGATAGGAGGGGAGAAATAAGGAGCTTGGCTTTAACATACACACCCAGCTATAACCAACTGTTGCTGCTAAGTCGCTTCAGTCATGTCCTACTCTGTGCAACCCCATAAACAGCAGCCCACCAGGCTCCCCTGTCCCTGGGATTCTCCAGCAAGAATACTGGAGTGGGTTGCCATTTCCTTCTCCTATGCATGAAAGTGAAAAGTGAAAGTGAAGTTGCTCAGTTGTGTCCACCTCCTAGGAACTCCACAGACTGCAGCCTACCAGGCTTCTCTGTCCATAGGATTTTCCAGGCAAGAGTACTGGAGTGGGTTGACATTGCCTTCTCCGGCTATAACCAACTAGGACCTACCATATAGCATAGGTAACTCTACTCAATATTCTGTAATGGCCTATATGGAAACAGATTCTTGAAAAGAATGGACACATATATATGTATAACTGAATCTCTTTGTGTACACCTGAAACTAACACAACATTGTAAATCAATCAAAATCCCATATGAAATAAAAATTATATTAAAAAAACACCTCAAAAAAAGACATCTAATAAACTACAACACTATTTGTACTCATATCTTTATGGTATGGGGACAATTTTGTTTGAAAACATGTTTTATTAGGAATAAAACCACCATATGACCCAGCAACCCCACTCTGAGGCATATACACTGAGGAAACTACAATTAAAAGAGACACATATATCCCACTGTTCATTACAGCACTATTTACAATAGGTAGAACATGGAAGCAACCTACATGTCCATCAACAGATGAATGGATAAAGAAGTTGTGGTACCTAGACACAATAGAATACTACTCAGCCCTAAAAAGTAACACAGTTGAGTCACTTTTAATGAGGTGGATGAATCTAGAACCAATTATATGAGTTAAGTGAGTCAGAAAGAGACAAATTTCATATTCTAATGCATAGATACAATATCTAGAAAAATGGTACTGAAGAATTTATTTATAGGGCAACAATGGAGAAAAAGACATAGAGAATAGACTTATGGACATGGGGAGAGGGGAGGAGAGGGTGAGATGTATGGAAAGAGTAACATGGGAACTTACATTACCGTCTGTAAAATAGATAGCCAACGAGAATTTGCTATATGGCTCAGGAAACTCAAACAGGGGTGCTTTATCAACCTAGAGGGATGGGATGGGGAGGGAGGTGGGAAGGAGGTTCAAAAGGGAAAGGACATATGTATACCTATGGCTGATTCATGTTTAGGTTTGACAGAAAACAGCAAAATTCTGCAAAGCAATTATCCTTCAATAAAAAATAAATTAATTAAAAATAAGAAAATATGTTTTAAAAATCAGTGAATTAATGAGAAAGTACATAAGAAAATTTTCATATTATCTTAAAGTTTCAGATATTACTTAAATAAATCAAATTCAAATCATCCTGGGCTCTGTATGTGCAAAAATTAAGTAGTGGTCATGGCTGGGAAATTTTGCCAGAAAATCAGAGGTTTGGCAGTGAGTTCTGCACATATGCAAGTGTTTGTTTGTTTGTTTGCTTTTTTTTGCTTTTCAAGTGTGAATCATTTTGTGTATAAAATCATAAAAATAATTTTCTGCAGCCTAAAACTCCTTTTTTTTCTCCATACCACTGAGGGATATGTGGAAAGCTGCTAGGCAGAATTAAGGATTGGGGCCTTTTGGATAGAGGTTACAGACTGTGCAAATACAGTAGGTATTTATAATTGCATTACAATCACACTATTTGCTCCTGGGGCACATTTGTGCCCTATTCCTGAGTTATTAAAATTCTGTAATTAGAATTCACTATTACAGACTATGGTGTCAAGACAATAGTAAATGTAAGAGTAGTACCCACAGCTGCAGGGGATTATAGTTCTAATTGGAGTAAAAACAGTTTTTCTTGAGAAAATACTGTAGGTATGATTAGAAGGCATAAAGTAAAGGGTAATTGGCATAATTCAATATTTACCCTGCCATAGTCACAGTCAGATGGCAATTGGCATCAGAAAAGTGTGACATTTCTCTTGTAGACAAGTGTTTTCTAGTAAGCAGTGACTAATTCTGTTTGTAATGCATACCTACTCAATCATATAGAACAGGGGGAAAAGCCTGCATTATTAGTTATTAATGCTCAATGTTAAAGAAGAAAAAGAAAGAGAAAAGAAGTGCCAAAATTTCAGCAGAGTGGCTCATGTGAAAGCCAGTGTTCCTGGACAAACATTTCTTTTGTACAGCTGTCCCCCAAGTAGTGACTCAGAGATCTAAGTTCCTTGTATTTCGTGGTTCTGCCATTCTAGTTGGCCTCCGAAAAATACTATGAACCAGATAATGTACTTTCAGACAGCTGATAAAATGAGTAGGGGTGTACGTGTGTGTGTGTGAGTGTGTGTGTGCATGTGTGTGTGTGTGTGTGTGTGTGTGTGTGTGTTGGGGGGAGAGAGAGATCATGAAAGATCATGTATGTTTTTAGCAGTACAGTCTGTAACTGACACACATCACTCTTCATATTCCATTGGCCAGAGCTAGTCATATACCACTACCTTTCTCTTGTGTGTACAAGAGAACTGGGAAATAGATTTTTGTATGTACAGGAAGATGAGGAAATGGTGTAGAGACTGGATTCCCAGCACATCACAACAGGACATGATTTAGATGAAATTTAATTATATCCAGTGGGGAAAGCACAAAGTGCTTCTCCTTAAAGAGGAAGATTCCAGTATAACAAACTACAAGGGTTATTTTGCAGATTAAGATTGAACTATTTTCACATTAAAACAAAAAGCTACCAATGAATTCCTCTGTCAGATACTTCAGCCAGTGTGATGGTTCTATGGTTAAACGAAGACACTCAGCTGGGAATTTAGATGTTTAGTACTGTCTTAACTTTATCAATAAGTAGTTTAACGACTTTTGGTATAGTCCATAGCTATCCCAATCTCTTCCATCTGTAAAGTGAAACTACCAATTCTAGCCTTTATATTTTCCAATTTATACAAGATTCCTTTGATAGATCTAAAAGTAAAAGTAGAACAATGCACATAATATATTAACCTCATCTGCCAGGTGAGACTAGCTCCTATGCTTTCTGTATTTTCTGTCAACTCTGATTTCTCCATAATTTCCCTCTTCTTGTGAAAGAATAGTTGTTGAATAGAATATGATTGGTTGACAGAGAGGATTTATGATAATTTCCATCTGTTTTTTTTTTTCTTTCCATTACTCCAGGGTAGACAAATGAATACAGAAGAAAGATATTTCACAGGCCATGTCTACTGAGAGATGCTGAAAATAATAAATAAGAGGAAGAAGTAAATTTTGCTTTAACAATTCCTAGTTGAATCTGTAGTTCTTTTAAGATAAAAATAAACCTTTTAATACAGGAAAAAAAGGGAAAAAAATGGGATCCAAAAGTGTAATAAAAATGGACTCTCTATCTCAGTCCTCTTCTTCCAGCTTATTTCTGCTTTACTTTTATGCAAATATCTTCATGAAGCAGGTAGCAGAGTTTCATATTAGCTTGTTACTAATGTAAAATAGAGTTACTAAATAAGAGAAATTAAGGTAGTATAAGAATAGGGATTGGTGACAGAAGACAAATTAATAATTGGCCTCTTGAGATGGGGGTCCTTGCTTATTTTTTCCAAATATTTCAAATACATTCTGTGTTATGAGTTTTTCATTTGATTCTAAGACTGAAATAGAAAGAACTTTCTTTTTTTTTTCCTTTTACTACATGGGATTTTTATATAAATATTGATTTATCCCTGGATTTTACATGGACTAGTAATACAAGTTGTATTGATGCATTGTGTGTTATCTGTGGCATGCACTTTTTTTGTGTGTGTGTGTCGTCTGGCAAACTTTATTTAGCAGACATTTTCTTCTCTCCTTTTCCCATGAATTATGCTTCTACCCCAGACCCCTACACCTTTTCTTAGCTCAGGATGACCTATAAGCCTCAATCATCTGGTGGCCTTTGGAGTATCACGTAGTTGAGAGGCTCCTGTGCATACGTATATAATTAAAACTGTTTTTTTTCTTCTGTTAGTCTGTATTATGTCAATTTAAATTTTTTAAATTTCTTTCTTTTTTTTTTTTAATTTTAAAATCTTTAATTCTTACATGCATTCCCAAACATGAACCCCCCTCCCACCTCCCTCCCCATAACATCTTTCTGGGTCATCCCCATGCACCAGCCCCAAGCATGCTGCATCCTGCGTCAGACATAGACTGGCGATTCAATTCACATGATAGTATACATGTTAGAATGGCATTCTCCCAAATCATCCCACCCTCTCCCTCTCCCTCTGAGTCCAAAAGTCCGTTATACACATCTGTGTCTCTTTCCCTGTCTTGCATACAGGGTCGTCATTGCCATCTTCCTAAATTCCATATATATGTGTTAGTATGCTGTATTGGTGTTTTTCTTTCTGGCTTACTTCACTCTGTATAATCGGTTCCAGTTTCATCCATCTCAACGTAAAAATAATTTTTAAAACCACAGAGAGGCCAAAAAACTGAATAATATTGGTCTTCTCAAAATTATCAATGCAAGAGAAACACAGTAAACTTAATAAAATTTGCACTATTTCCATCAGTTCAATCAGTTAGAAAATACAGTTATTAAGCATCAATTACCAGTTAACAGCTACACAAACATTATTAGTAATCAATATTAAATATATCAGGTATTGCTAATTCACTGGTGTCAGTGGGTGATACATATTTTGAGGGTGAAGATAGAGCCTTTTAATACAACTTGGTAATTCAGTCTAATGTAACATTTATTTATTGAACACCTGTTAAATGTGTGGGCTTCCCTGGTGGCTCAACTGGTAAAGAATCTGCCTACAATACAGGAGATCTGAGTTCAATCCCTGGGTTGGAAAGATCCTGTGGAGAAGGGAATGGCTACCCACTCCAGTATTCTGGCCTGGAGAATTCCATGGACTGTGTAGTCCATGGGATTGCAAAGAGTTGGACATGACCAAGTGACTTTCACTTCACTTCACTTATGTGTAACCTTACCCAGTGATGCTAGAGAAATACACAAGAATTATATAAGAAATATACAGGAAGCAAAATCTTGTCCCTATCTCAGTTAACATTATTAAGGAGATAAAACTTACCTTTAAAGAATGTTTACATAAAACTCTAAAACAATAGTAAATACATTCTTCCAAAAGCACTGGTAGATTATTTTAAAGTAGAGAGATGAATGCACCTTAAAGAGATGGTGAAGAGTGCTGATAGATTGTTGGGATTTTTCTTGTGGATAACATCCTAGGCAGAGCAAGAATGGCATGAGAAAAGGTATAGAATATATAAATTGAGGGGGAAAATGAGTATGTTGATTGGAACTATGAATTATTACGTATTAGACCAATAGACAGAGAAAAATGATCTAGAATATAGTTTCTATGGTCTGAATGTTTGTGTCCAACTTGTCCCTTGAAAATTCATATGTTGAAATCTTAATGCTTTATGTGCTGGTAGTAGTAGACTGGACTTTGGGGAGATGTTTAAAAAAGTCTTAAGGTTCGAACCCTCATGAATGAGACTAGTGTCTTACTAAAGAGCTCCCAAAGAGATCCCTATTCTCTTCCACGTTGTGTGGACACAGACAGAAGACACTTGCTGTGAACCAGGAAGAGGGTCCTGACCAGAGAATGAATGAGATCATACTATAAACTTCATCTTGGACTTCCAGCCTTCATAACTATGAAACATAAGTTTCTGCTATTTAGTAGTTATTAAGTCTGCTGTACTTTGTTATAGCAGTGAGCAGGAACTAAGACAACAATCAACTATGACAGCCAGGCTGAGATTTCAGACTTAATTTTATAGGAAATTATAAGATTTTTGTACAGAGGAATTCTGTCATGAAAGTGACACTTCGGACAACTGTATAGCATCAAATTCTACTCTTAAACATACACCTCTAACTAATGAAACAGGCTGAAATCCCCCCCCCTTCCATTATTGTATTCTATTTTTCACTTTATAACTCTTGTGTTTTCTGATTGGAGCAGCCTAGGAAGGAAAGTAAATGCATGAGTATGGTGGATAAGAGACTGCTGCTTAGACCAAAACGACTGTTTTTTTAATTCATACTCCTACACTTATTGGCTGAGTGATTTGGGACAAACAAGGGAATATTTCATGCAAAGATGGGCTTGACAAAGGACAGAAAAGGTATGGATCTAACAGAAGCAGAAGATATTAAGAAGAGGTGGCAAGAATACACAGAAGAACTGTACAAAAAAGATCTTCATGACCCAGATAATCACAATGATGTGACCACGAACCTTGAGCCAGACATCCTGCAACGTGAAGTCACGTGGGCCTTAGAAAGCATCACTACAAACAAAGCTAATGGAGGTGATAAATTCCAGCTGAGCTATTTCAAATCCTAAAAGATGATGCTGGGAAAGTGCTGTACTCAATATGCCAAAAACTTTGGAAAACTCAGCAGTAGCCACAGAACGGCAAAAGATGAGTTTTCATTCCAATCCCAAACAAAGGCAATGCAAAAGAATGCTCAAACTACCACACAATTGCATTCATCTCACACGCTAGTAAAGTAATGCTCAAAGTTTTCCAAGCCAGGCTTCAGCAATACATGACCATAAAATTCCAGATGCTCAAGCTGGTTTTAGAAAAGGCAGAGGAACCAGAGATCAAATTGCCAACCTCTGCTGGATCATCGAAAAAGCAAGAGAGTTCCAGAAAAATATCTATTTTTGCTTTATTGACTATGCCTTGACTGTGTGGATCACAGTAAACAGTGGAAAATTCTAAGAGAGATGGGAATACCAGACCACCTGACCTGCCTCTTGAGAAACCTATTTGAAGTTCAGGAAGCAATAGTTAGAACTGGACACGGAATAACAGACTGGTTCCAAATTGGAAAAGGAGTATGTCAAGGCTGTATATTGTCACCATGCTTATGCAACTTTTATGCAGAGTACATCATGAGAAGCGCTGGGCTGGAAGAAGCACAAGCTGGAATCAAGACTGCCAGGAAAGTATCAATAACCTCAGATATGCAGATGACACCACCCTTACGGCAGAAATTGAAGAGGAGCTAAAAAGCCTCTTGATGAAAGTGAAAGAGGAGAGTGAAAAAGTTGGCTTAAAGCTCAATATTCAGAAAATGAATATCATGGCATCTGGTCCCACCACTTCAGGGGAAATAGATGGAGAAACAGTGAAATCAGTGTCAGACTTTATTTTTGGGGGTTCCAAAATCAGTGCAGATGGTGACTACAGCCATGAAATTAAAAGACACTTACTCCTTGGAAGGAAAGTTATGACAAACATAGATAGTATATTGAAAAACAGAGATATTTCTTTGCCAACAAAGGTCCATCTATTCAAGGCTATGGTTTTTCCAGTGGTCATGTATGAATGTGAGAGTTGGACTGTGAAGTAAGCTGAGCACCGAAGAATTGGTGCTTTAGATCTGTGGTGTTGGAGAAGACTCCTAAAAGTCTCTTGGACTGCAAGGAGATCCAACCAGTCCATCCTAAAGAAGACCAGTCCTGGGTGTTCATTGGAAGGACTGATGCTGAGGTTGAAACTCCAATACTTTGGCCACCTCATGCAAAGCAGTGACTCATTGGAAAATACGCTGATGATGGGAGGGATTGGGGGCAGGAGGAGAAGAGGAAAACAGAGGATGAGGTGGCTGGATGGCATCACCGACTCTATGGACATGAGTTTGGGTGGACTCTGGGAGTTGGTGATGGACAGGGAGGCCTGGCATTCTGTGATTCATAGGGTCACAAAGAGTCAGACACAACTGAGCGACTGAACTGAAATGAACTGAACTATGCCTCACTTTCCTTGTTTGTATAGTAGAAATGACAATAACAGTATTTATATCATAGGTTTGTTGTGAGGATTGGAATTCCAACTATTCAAGAACTTTTTAGAGTTTTACAGTAATTGGCATATAGTATGATGCTAAAGCTGAAACTCCAGTACTTTGGCCACCTCATGAGAAGTGTTGACTCATTGGAAAAGACTCTGATGCTGTGAGGGATTGGGGGCAGGAGGAGAAGGGGACGAAAGAGGATGAGGTGGCTGGATGGCATCACTGACTCGATGGACGCGACTCTGAGGGATCTCTTGGAGTTGGTGATAGACAGGGACGCCTGGCATGCTGCGATTTATGGAGTTGCAAAGAATCAGACATGCCTGAGCGACTGAACTGAACTGACGTACTTCTTAAAGTTTGGTTATTATCTTTATGGGGACTTCCAAGTGGCATGGTGGTAAAGAATCCACCTACCAATGCAGGACACACAGACTATGCAGGTTCAATGCCTGTGTCACAAAGATTCCCTGAAGTGGATAATGGCAACCCACTCCAGTATTCTCCCCTGGGAAACTCCATGGACAGAGGAGCCTGGTGGGCTACAGTCCATGGCATCACAAAGAGTCAGACACAACTGAGCACAGATGCATTATCTTTATTATCATAGTGCCTTTTGCCATGAGTGTATGTAGCCATCAGTATTTGCAAAGTGGTTTGAGTCATGTTGTTACAAACACATCTTTTCAGATTAATGAGTTGAGAAAAGACACTCTAAGCCTTACACCAAAGATGATGATGTGTATTATAAACAAGTCAATGTGAAAATATACAGCAGATGTTTCAATAAACTAAGATCAACCTAGGGAATATAAATTCCCATTTTAACTCAGCTGGTTTTTATATATTTGGGTATATTCAGTTTGATCAATAAGGTGTTTTTTTTTTTTTTAAAGAATTTCTGTTGTGACAGCTAGTACTACATACCTACATTCAGTGATAAGAGAAACAACTGTCAGGTTACATGAAGACAATGAGGATATATAACCATTTAACTTAGAAACTGTCTGTTCATTTCAACTCAGCTGCCTTCAGCAATATTTGTAAATCACTTCCTTTGTGGCACACACAGAGCTAGCTGCTGAGAAACCAAGCACGACTAAACATGGCTCTTACCCCTCAGCAACTTGGAAGGAGTGATGAATTTACACCTTGGGTGTGTATATGTTTCAGGAAACCATGATACCAATAAGAATCAAAAGAGTAAATAGCATAAAGACCAAAAGCAGGGGGCATAATAAAAGAATTAGATTTTATAAATATTTGTCATATTTACTATTAAATAATTATCTCATGGGAGTTTAGTATCAATAAAGAGAAAGGAAAATATCTGTCCATCTTAAATATGATGCCCTATAAATAACTAAATATAATGAGAAAAAATGAGTGAAACTGGGGGAAAATTCTCCATAGAGGTCTCCAAGTCTTAGGGAAATAGAATGATTACTAATACACTTATTAAGCCATAGCCAGGTGGATAGTACAGAAGAGAAGAGTTCATCTCAATACTGCTATGCTTAAATATTATTAAAATTAAAGACTCTGGAAGGTTTCATGAACATAAATGTTTATAGCAAGAATCTTAAGTTGCAAGAAAAGTGGGCATAAAGAGCATACCCATAGGGAAAGCCAAATGAAATATGAAAGAGAATAACATAATAATAGACCAGATGTAAAGAGGTGATGCAGAGAACTAAGCCTTCTGTCTGCCAAACTTTATTTAAAGAATCATCTACTGAAATGTCCCTATAGCCCCTTGCTCTGTGAGTATCCTGTGAAAGCTCTGATTGGCTTCACTGAGAAAATCCAATTCCTTAGATAATTCTGCAACAGTTAATTATGTTGCCTGTCCAAGCACCTGGACCAAAATGGCACACCACAGCATCGACTTCTGCACATACTAATCTGTGGGTAGGAAAAACTATATCACTTGGCATGGGATTAGAGTAAGTAACAGTGACAATCTATATTTTATAAGGGGCAAGATAAAGGAGAGGAGGAAGTGATCCAGGGTTTCCAGCATGGTTAAGTCTGTTTCAGCTAACTAGAGGAACCTGATTTGGGGAACAAGCATCGTAAGGTATTTGTGTGCATGTGTGCATGCTGTGTGTGTGAAAAAAAATGTGAAAAATACATGAGATCAGGTATATACAGATTTGTTAAAAGTAAATGATACCAGGTATAAATGCATCTGTCACAGGCCCTTGAACATGGACAATATCTAAAGCAATTATGCATTAGCAATAAAAGAGAAGCTAACAGAACACATTAGAGAAAGACTTCCCCAGTAAAAAGTAATTTCAGATAAGTAAAGCTTACCCTTTTCTGGACCAAAATGATGAAATATTATTCATATCGAGAAGAATATTTCTAAAATATTTACCAAACATCAACCAAATCAAGTCATTGTTATGGGAGCTATAAATACAGCAGAGAAAAGGAAGAAATGATATTCTTACATTTGCAAAATGTATGTTCTAGTGAATAGATGATTGGGAGTAAATACACTAAGGTTATAAATAAATGAATATATAAGAAAACATAGTATGTGATAAGTGTTACGGAGAAATGAGAACAGTGTAATGTAAGATAGTAGCTAAATAGCAGAGATGGGAAATTTACCATAGAATGAATGGTCAAAGAAGGCCAAGATGATAATTGAATGAGACCTAAAGAATAGGAAGGAGCAATGGAGGAGAAAGCATGAGCTGGAAAGGCTAACAGTGACCAGATCATGCAGGGCCTTGCAGGTTAGGTTAAGCAATAAAAATTGTCAACTCATCTTTGACAAAGGTACAAAGAAACTAAATCGGGGCAAAAATAGAATCTTCAAAAATGGTGCTGAAACAACTGGATGTTCCTATGCAAAAAAATAAGTCTAGACAAAGACCTTACACTTTTCACAAAAATTAGCTCAAAATTGGATCACAGACATAAACGTAAAACACAAAACCATAAAACTAATAGAAGATAATACTGGAAAAAACCTAGATGACCTTGGGCTTGGTGATGACTTTGTAGATACAACACCAAACACACTACCCATGAAAGAAATAACTGATAAGCTGGACTTCATTATAATTTAAAACTTCTGCTCTGCAAATGAAAATGTCAAGAAATTGAGAAGAAAGCCAGAGACTGGGAGCAAACATAGTTTAACCTTGAACTACACAGGTTTGAACTGCATGGGCCCACTGACATGCTGGGGTCCAGCTCCAGAGGATCCAGGGAATTCGAAGCGGGGACGGAGTCGGCGAGGAGAGACTTGTTTATTCAGAGATATAAAGAGAAATTAGGAAAGAATAGTGTAGTAGGAAAATTAGTGGAGAAAAGAGGCTGAATAACTTGGTTTATGCGGAGAACCAATAAAACTCCAAGACAAGGAGTTTGCACCACCTACGTAGGCCACAGGCATCTTCCTGATCTCCTGAAGGAGTGGAGACACAAAGTGCCCCTCCCCCCGTTCAGATCTTAGAAGCCCAGGCAAAACTAGTAGGTTTGGCGAGACTCCATGCTCCAGATGGGAATTTAGCCTGAAAAGGGAGAAAAGAACAACATGGGGGAGCCAAGCATCAGTGCCAGACCCACAACTTTATTTTCAAAAGCAGCTTATATACCCCAAGTTGTACATAAAGAAATAATGGAATATGCAGAGTTATGCAGGGGCAGCAGTCCTGACCCTTATTGAGACCAGGCTTTCTTTTTGCATACCTTCCTGTATACAAAAGGTCTCAGGTGGTTTTACATCATCTTCTGGCCAGGGGGCCTGTTAACATTTTTATGGCTCTTTTCCTAGATAAATGTCTATCAACCAGAAAACTCATTTTCCCTTGAAGTGTTTTTTCTTAATCTGCATCACCCTCAAAGTACTAAATAAAGTTACACTCCTGTAGAACAAAGGTGCAGTGGGTTATAACAAAGAAAGTACTTAACTCAAAGATCTAATATTGCTAATACCAGAGCTACTGCCTGTTTTTTCTACATGCCAACTATATCAACAAATAAAATATATGAAAATTTGGCAGCAAGTATTGGCTCAACAAATGAAATCCTTAATCAGTCCTATTCTAATGATTTTGACTCCTCGGAAGCCCCTACATTCCTAGGATGTTTTAAGCTTCCTGTGCCTCTTGCGGTCAAGAAGCCACAAACAATCACATGCGCAGCTGTAAGAGTCCGGCAGACAGGCTAAAAAGCCATCGGAGGATTTTTTGGATTGAAACACTCTTATTATGCCCAGGAGATTTATTATCTAAAAGGTCTAAATTAGCTTTTTCCAGAAAAAGGTGGTGGGGGAGCAGCCCCCTGTTAATGTCAGAAGAGTAGGTGGAAAGTATAACACAGTAAAGCAGGCAGACTCTGGTTTTGGGGGCAGATGCTCGAGAAAACCCAAGGGGTACCCCTGAGCCCTGATCCCACCTTTGTGTTTTGTCAGGCCCCCTTCCTCATGACCTTTGCCATGGGAGGGATTCCTCATGCTGGCTCCTGGCACTGACAGGCAAATGTTTTGCAACAGTAACTATGACAGTACTACAGGGTTCACAGTTGGTTGACTCCGTGGAGTGCCAATTCTAAATTACATGGAGATTTTCAACTGTGTGGGAGGTTTGGTGTCCCTAACTTCTGTACTGTTTAAGGGCCAATTGTATTTGCAAAAGATACATCTGATAAAGGACTGTTAGCCAAAATACTTTGCCAAAAAAAACTCCATAATATGCAATAGTAGAAAAAGCCAAACAATCCATTTAAAAATGTCCCAAAGATGGCAAATAAAAATATGAAAAGATGCTCCACAACATATGCTGTCAAGAAAATGAAAATTAAAACAATGGTGCGATACCACTACACACCTATCAGAATGGCCAAAATCTGGAATACTGACATCAAATGCTGATGAGGACATAGGGCAATGAAAACACTCAATCACTGCTGATGGGAATGCAAAACAGTACAACTACTTTGGAAGACAGGTTGGCCATTTCTTAGAAAACTAATCATACACTTAGCATATAAACCAGTTATCATGTTCCTTGGTATTTACCCAATGGAGTGGAAAACTTACATCTACAAAACAACTTGTACATAGATGTTTATAGCAGCTTTATTCATAATTGTGAAAACTTGGAAGCCACTAAGATATCTGTTAGTAGGTGAATGGATAAACAAATTTTGACACATCCAAACAATGAGATATTACCCAAAGATGTGAGCTATCAGGCCATGAAAAGACACGGAGGAATGTAAATGTATACTGCTAGCTGAAAGAAGCTAATTTGAAAAATCCATGTAATGTGTGATTTCAACTATATGACATTCTGGAAAAGTAAAAACTATGGAGACAGTAAAACATTCGGTGAATATCTAAGGGTTGAGGGTGAAGAGAAGAATGAACAGAAAACACACAGATGATTTTTAAGGCAATGAAAATACTCTACATGATATCCTAATTATGGACACATGTCATCATACATTTGTTCAATCCCTTAGAATGTACAACACCAAAAGTGAACGGTAATGCAAACTACGAGCTTTTGGTGATGAGGATGTTGTCAACTTCAGTTTATCAATGTTAACAATTGCAGCATTCTAATGAGTGATGTTGACATAGGGGAGTCTGTGGAGGGGGGGAATACATGAGAAATATCTGTCTGTTATCCTAAATTTTGCTGTATATCTAAAACTGCTCTAAAAATAGTCTTAACAATAAAAAAGGAAAGTCATGTGTTTTATGAAAGGTCACTGTGATTTCTGTGTAGAGAATGGATTGAAGTAGGACAATAGTGAAAAGAGGTTGCTTCAGTGATTTAAATCAACAGAGAGATGGCTTGGGCTTGGGAGTTACCAGTGCATTTGGAGAAAGATCAAATGGATTTGGATATATTTTAGATGCTGAACAGATAAAAGGTGCAATGGTAAATATGTTTTGGGAAGGGCATTAGGGAAGATGAGGAAAACAGAAAACCTTAAGCCCTCAGTTCAGTTCAGTTGCTCAGTCGTGTCCGACTCTGCAACACCATGAACCGAGCACACCAGGCCTCTTTGTCCATCACCAACTCCCGGAGTCCACCGAAACTCATGTCTATTGAGTCGGTGATGCCATCCAACCATCTCATCCTCTGTCATCCCCTTTTTCGCTTGCCCTCAATTTTTCCCAGCATCAGGGTCTTTTCCAATGAGTCAGCTCTTCGCATGAGGTGGCCAAAGTACTGGAGTTTCAGCTTCAACATCAGTCCTTCCAATGAATACCCAGGACTGATCTCCTTTAGGACGGACTGGCTGGATCTCCTTGCAGTCAAAGGGACTCTCAGGAGTCTTCTCCAACACCGCAGTTCAAAAGCATCAATTCTTCGGCACTCAGCTTTCTTCACAGTCCAACTCTCATATCCATACATGACTACTGGAAAAACCTTAGCCTTGACAGATGGACCTTTGTTGACAAAGTAATATCTCTGTTTTTAAATATGCTTTCTAGGTTGGTCATAACTTTCCTTCTAAGGAGTAAGTGTCTTTTAATTTCATGGCTGCAGTCACCATCTGCATTGATTTTGGAGCCCAGAAAAATAAGGTAAATCACTGTTTCCCCATCTATTTCCCATGGAGTGATGGGACCGGATGCCATGACCTTATTTTTCACTCTCCTCTTTCACTTTCATAAGGAGGCTCTTCAGTTCTTCTTCACTTTTTGCCATAAGGGTGGTGTCATCTGCATATCTGAGGTTATTGATATTTCTCCTGGCAATCTTGATTCCAGCTTGTGCTTCTTCCAGCCCAGCATTCCTCAATGTACTCTGAATATAAGTTACATAAGCAGAGTGACAGTATACAGTCTTGATGTACTCCTTTTCCTATTTGGAACCAGTCTGTCGTTCCATGTCCAGTTCTAACTGTTGCTTCCTGATCTGCATACAGGTTTCTCAAGAGGCAGGTTAGGAGGTCTGGTATTCCCATCTCTTTCAGAATTTTCCACAGTTTATTGTGATCCACACAGTCAAAGGTTTTGACATAGTCAATAAAGCAGAAATAGATGTTTTTCTGGAGCTCTTGCTTTTTTGATGATCCAGTGGATGTTGGCAATTTGATCTCTGGTTCCTCTGCCTTTTATAAAACCAGCTTGAACATCTGGAAGTACACGTTTCATGAACTGTTGAAGCCTGGTTTGGAGAATTTTGAGCATTGCTTGACTAACGTGTGAGATGACTGCAATTGTGTGGTAGTTTGAGCATTCTTTGGCATTGCCTTTCTTTGGGATTGGAATGAAAACTGACCTTTTGCCATCCTGTGACCACTGCAGAGTTTTCCAAATTTGCTGACATATTGAGTTAAGCACTTTCACAGCATCATCTTTTAGGATTTGAAATAGCTCAACTGGAATTCCTTCATCTCCACTAGCTTTGTTCATAGTGATGTTTTGTAAAGCTCACTTGACTTCACATTGCAGGATGTCTGGCTCTTGGTGAGTGATCACACCTTTGTGATTATCTTGGTTGTGAAGATCTATTTTGTACAGTTCTTCTGTGTATTCTTGCCACCTCTTCTTAATATCTTTTGCTTCTGTTAGGTCCATACTATTTCTGTCCTTTATTGGTCCCATCTTTGCATGAAATATTCCCTTGGTATCACTAAGTTTCTTGAAGAGATCTCTAATCTTTCCCATTCTATTTTTTTCTCTAATTTTTTGCATTGATCGCTGAGGAAGGCTTTCTTATCTCTCCTTGCTATTCTTTGGAACTCTACATTCAAATGGATATATCTTTCCTTTTCTCCCTTGCTTTTCTCTTCTTTTCACAGCTATCTGTAAGGCCTCCTCAGGCAGCCATTTTGCTTTTTCCATTTCTTTTTCTTGGGGATGGTCTTGATCACTGTCTCCTGAAGAATGTCACGGACCTCTGTCCATAGTTTATCAGACACTCTGTCAGATCTAGTCTCTTAAATCTATTTCTCACTTCCATTGTATAATCATAAGGGATTTCATTTAGGTTATAACTGAATGGTCTAGTGGTTTTCTCCACTTTCTTCAATTTCAATCCGAATTTGGCAAGAAGGAGTTCATGATCTGACCCACAGTCAGCTCCTGTTCTTTTTGTTTTTGCTGACTGTATAGAGCTTCTCCATTTTGGCTGCAAATAATACAGTCAATCTGATTTTGGTGTTGACCATCTGGTGATGTCCATGTGTAGAGTCTTCTCTTGTGTTGTTGGAAAAGGATGTTTGCTATTATCAGTGTGTTCTCTTGGCAAAACTTTATTAACTTTTGCCCTGCTACATTCTGTACTCCAAGGCCAAATTTGTCTGTTACTCCTGGTGTTTCTTGACTTCCTACTTTTGCATTCCAGTTCCCTATAATGAAAAAAACATCTTTTTTGAGTTGTTAGTTCTAAAAAGTACTGTAGGTCTTATAGAACTGTTCAACTTCAGCTTTTTCAGCATTAATTAGTCGGGGCATAGACTTGGGTTACCATGATATTGAATGGTTTACCTTGGAAAAAAAGAGATCATTCTGTTGTTTTTGAGATTGCACCCAAGTACTGAATTTTGGACTCTTTTTTGACTATGATGGCTATGCCATTTCTTCTAAGGGATTCCTGCCTGCAGTAGTAGATATAATGATCATCTGAGTTAAATTCACCCATTCCAGTCCATTTTAGTTTGCTAATTCCTAAAATGTGAATGTTCACTCTTGCCATCTCCTGTTTGACCACTTCCAATTTGCCTTGATTCATGGACCTAACATTCCAGGTTGCTATGCAATATTGCTCTTTATAGCATCAGACCTTGCTTCCATCACCAGTCATTTCCAAAACTGGGTATTGTTTTTGTCTTGGATCCATCCCTTCATTCTTTTTGGAGTTATTTCTCCACTGATCTCCAGTAGCATATTGGGCACCTACTGACCTGGGGAGTTCATCTTTCAGTGTCCTATCTTTTTGCCTTTCATACTTTTCATGGGGTTCTCAAGGCAAGAATAATGAAGTGGTTTGCCATTTCCTTCTCCAGTGGACCACATTCTGTCAGACCTCTCCATCATGACCCGTCCGTCTTAGGTGGCCCCACACGATATGGCTTAGTTTCATTGAGTTAGCCAACGCTGTGGTCCATGTGATCAGATTGGCTAGTTGCCTGTGATTGTGGTTTCAGTCTGTCTGCCCTCTGATGCCCCCTCTTAGCGCCTACTGTCTTACTTGGGTTTCTCTTACTTTGGACGTGGGATAGTTCTTCTCGTCCACTACCCTTGACCTTGGATGTGGGGTCGTTAAGCCCTCAAGAAACAGTAATTCCCTAATGGCCTTTCTTTGTTTTGAGTACTAAACACTTAGTATAGGACAGGAATGTAGCAATTATTCAGTGAACAAGGAATGCATGCATTAATGTATCCTATATATTTTAGTTTTCAAGCCATTTTATTTTCTTTTCCCTTTTCTTGGCTGTTATTATTAAGTCGTGTGAGAAATCAGGCTTTACTGCAGTACTTGGTTTTAAGTGACGACACTTAGCAATACTTGAGGAACCACTGGATACTGTATTCGTTTTACTAGAGTCACTCTTTATGTTTTATGTGGTTTATGTTTTGACAACATTCAGTGAGTGAACTGGGAATTAAATTTAGACTAGGATTAAGTTTTCCTGGACAAACAGCTGTCATCAACGAATTGTATCACTATAAAAACATTCCTTAATTTTGTTACTCCATTTACTCATCTAAATAAAGGGAAAAATACTAATTATATATCTGAAATGATCACTGCATGCAATATTATAAATGCTTTATGAAATAAATCGAGTAAAATCACTCTGCAAATGTACACGAGTAACAAGAAATAACCCGTTTTATTCTTTTTTTACTTTTTGCAAATGGGCTGATGTTGAGCAGTTCAGCCATTGCTTTTCTCTTTGAACATTTCTCTTCACATCTCTATTTCTATAATGATAACTTTCCTACTTTGTGAGTGAAGAATTTCTCTGGGTGTCATAGGTTGGGAGTAGTATTTCCTTGTCTGATGTTCTAATGGATCAGCTCTGATGAAAGCTTCTTGAGGCACTCTGTGTTCACTTTTGTATCATCAAGGATTCTTTCTCTCTAGTGCCTTTCTTGTGATGCATGGCAAGAACTTCCTTTTAACCAGTGTGACAATGAATAGAATAATAAACACAAATACTATCTCTATTATAATTTTTCTGTAATAAGCAATTGCCATCACTGAATAATTGTAATGTTTTTAGCACCATACCTACAATAATTAAATTCGATCTCACTTACGACCTGTAAAATCAGTATCTAAAAAGGCACTTCTTCATTTTTACAGCTAAGGAAACCAAGGCTAAGTGAGATTGTGCAACTCATTTATGTAGTAAAAGCGCTGAGATTCAAACACAGGGCTGTCTGATAATGAAGTCCACTGTCTTTCCAAAAATCATCTCAGGGCATTTTGATATATAGGCTATTACTCTAAACATTAATCTGTAAATCATGAAAATAAAACAGATCTCATTTATGAATGATCATTTAAGAACACAAGTAATGTATTCACATTCAGAAAAGTCAAAAGTTACATGTTTATGTTTACTTGCAGCCTCTGTGACAGAAGTTTTCAAAGTTTGACCCCATCAAACACAGTTAGTTCAGTTCAGTCACTCAGTCATGTCCGACTCTTTGCGACCCCATGAATCACAGCATCCCAGGTCTCCCTGTTCATCACCAACTCCCGCAGTTCAACCAGACTCGCGTCCGTTGAGTTAGTGCTGCCATCCAGCCATCTCATCCTCTGTCATCCCCTTCTCCTGCCCCCAATCCCTCCCAGCATCAGAATCTTTTCCAATGAGTCAACTCTTCGCATGAGGTGGCCAAAGTACTGGAGTTTCAGCTTTAGCATCATTCCTTCCAAAGAAATCCCAGGGCTGATCTTCAGAATGGACTGGTTGGATCTCCTTGCGGTCCAAGGGACTCTCAAGAGTCTTCTCCAACACCACAGCTCAAAAGCATCAATTCTTCAGTGCTCAGCCTTCTTCACAGTCCAACTCTCACATCCATACATGACCACAGGAAAAACCATAGCCTTGACTAGACGGATCTTAGTTGGCAAAGTAATGTCTCTGCTATTGAATATGCTATCTAGGTTTGTCCTATCTAGGCTGTGGTCCTAGTGTGATTAGATTGACTAGTTTTCTGTGAGTATGGTTTCAGTGTGTCTGCCCTCTGATGCCCTCTTGCAACACCTACCATCTTACTTGGGTTTCTCCTACCTTGGGCATGGGTTATCTGTTCACAGCTGCTCCAGCAAAGCACAGCCACTGCTCCTTACCTTGGATGAGGGGTATCTCCTCCAACTGCCCTTCCTGACCTTCATTGTGGCATGGCTCCTCTAGGCCCTCCTGCGCCTGCACAGCCACTACTCCTGGGGCGTGGGGTTGCTCCTCCCGGTCGCTGCCCTGGCCTTGGGTGTGGGGTTGTTCCTCCTTGCCACCTGACGCGGGGTGGCTCCTCTAGGCCATCACCCTTGACCTCAGACTCAGGGTATCTCCTCTTGGCTGCCGCCCCTGACCTCGGACGTGGGGTAGCTCCTCTCAGCTGTTCCTGCACTCTCATAGCCTGGCACTCTAGGCCACTGCCCCTGACCTAGGACATGGGGTAGCTCTCTGCCATGCTTAGTGCACCAGCCGCCGCCTAAAAACACCACCAGTATGCTATGTTGCTGATCAAATAAGTGATTAGCCTTCTTAATCCACAGAAAAATCAGATTAATTAATACAATTTCTTTCTTTTGGATATTTCCCCTGTATATCTTTCTGGAACTTGCAGTACTTGCAATACTAGTGAATGATCAACTTGTTTTGGTCTTTTTATATCTACCTCTGCCCTTCTATGTTTTCTACTCTTCAGAGTAACTTTTTAAAGAGAAACTCTCTTACTTAAAATCCAGCAATAACTTCCCATTGTTCTTGGGCTAAGTTCATAAACCCTAACCCATTCCTCTCTCTGCAAACTTAATTTTGTATTCCTCTTCTCCAGCCTCACTGGCCTGCTCTCAGTTTTTGAAATCTGTCATGCTTCTCATAGCCCGAGGCCTTCATACACACTGTTTCCTCTCCTTAAAATGTCTCATTCTTTATTTATTTGATTAATACTTATCTATTCTTAAAGTTTCAGGTTTTTAAAAATTATTTATTTATTTATTTATTTTTTAATTTTAAAATCTTTAATTCTTACATGCATTCCCAAACATGAACCCCCCTCCCACCTCCGTCCCCACAACATCTCTCTGGGTCATCCCTATGCACCAGCCCCAAGCATGCTGTATCCTGTGCCAGACATAGACTGGCGATTCGATTCTTACATGATAGTATACATGTTAGAATGCCATTCTCCCAATCATCCCACCCTCTCCCTCTCCCTCTGAGTCCAAAAGTCCGTTATACACATCTGTGTCTTTTTTGCTGTCTTGCATGCAGGGTCGTCATTGCCATCTTTCTAAATTCCATATATATGTGTTAGTATACTGTATTGGTGTTTTTCTTTCTGGCTTACTTCACTCTGTATAATCGGCTCCAGTTTCATGCATCTCATCAGAACTGATTCAAATGAATTCTTTTTAACGGCTGAGTAATACTCCATTGTGTATATGTACCACAGCTTTCTTATCCATTCATCTGCTGATGGACATCTAGGTTGTTTCCATGTCCTGGCTATTATAAACAGTGCTGCGATGAACATTGGAGTACATGTGTCTCTTTCAATTCTGGTTTCCTCGGTGTGTATGCCCAGAAGTGGGATTGCTGGGTCATAAGGTAGTTCTATTTGAAATTTTTAAGGAATCTCCACATTGGTCTCCATAGTGGCTGTACTAGTTTGCATTCCCACCAACAGTGTAGGAGGGTTCCCTTTTCTCCACACCCTCTCCAGCATTTATTGCTTGCAGATTTTTGGATCACAGCCATTCTGACTGGTGTGAAGTGGTACCTCATTGTGGTTTTAATAGCAAATGAAGCAACTGACAAACAACTAATCTCAAAAATATAGAAGCAACTTATGCAGCTCAATTCCAGAAAAATAAACGACCCTATCAAAAAATGGGCCAAAGAACTAAATAGACATTTCTCCAAAGAAGACATACGGATGGCTAACAAACACATGAAAAGATGCTCAACATCACTCATTATTAGAGAAATGCAAAATAAAGTTTCAGTTTTAACATTCTTTTCCTCCCATGGACTGTAAGCTTCCAGGCTCCTATGTCCATGGGATTTCCCAGGCAAGAATACTAGAGTGGGTTGCCATTTCTTGCCATTCCCTTCTCCAGGGAATCTTTCCAACCCAGGGATCAAACCCATGTTTCCTGTGTCTCCTGCTTTGACAGGCGGGTTCTTTACCCACTGAGCCAGCTGGGAGAGCCCCCAAGGATTTTCTTAATTTATATCATTTATTTATAACACATGACTGTAGTTTAACAACTTATAGCTATTTTTTTTTAATGTCTTCCACATTATACTATAATCTCCATGAGAACCAGGAGCATTCATTGATGCTTATCCTTTCATTCCCAGTGCCTATCATATGCCTGGTACATAACAGGAGTTCAGTACATATTTACTGAGTAAGTAAATGACATACAGGAAAGAACAATGAAAAGATCAGTTCTATCTAATTTACATTCTTCAATATGCCTTTTCTAGTGTTTGCGTATTTCAAGTAAAAGGACACACTTTATCTGAAAGCAGCAAAGAGAAATAGCAAATTAATGCAGGGATCATCAGTGTATTTTGTACAAAAAGTTCTACTTGATTAACGCAAATCATCCCCATGGGTAATGAAAACGTATTTAGAAATCCTTAAGTATAAACATACGTTTACACACATTGTATTTTTTAATAGGGTCCCAGACAGAGCAGAAATGCTTCAGAGTATCAAAAATTAATGAACAGAGCATTATTCAAATCAACAGAAGATTGCCGAACTGCAAGATCATACCATAAGGAGAATTTTTTAACTAATATTTGTTATGTGCTTACTATGTATTTGGTTCTTTCCTGTACAATAACCTAATATTCACAAGTATAACAATTATTATCCACTTGTTATAGATGAGGAATCTGAAGCTCTGATACGTTAAATAATTAGCATATGTGCAAGAGATTCAAAATTGTTTCAAATTCCAAAGTCTATGTTCTTCTCAATATACCCTGTTGACTCTCTTGACCTCTGCATTTGCTCATTATTATTTTATACTATAGCCACTAGCTAATAGTTGATAGAGCCACAGTATTTAGGTACAAATTATAATAATTAGTAAATAATGTTTTATCTCAACATTTAATTGGGATATTAGAAGAGATATCATGCTATTGTATATGAAGACTTTATACCATAAAAATGAAAATCATACTAAAATGAATATACATGTTTAGTGCAATTCTAATTACAATTCCAGAATTATACATTAGTAAATTTTCTTATTATTAGAAACAAAAATAATTTAAGGTTCATTTGGAAGAATAACTGACAACAATAACCAAGAAAAATAAAAAGATCAGTGAGTAGTCACTTGCCCTACCAGATGAGAATATTCTATTAATATACTGTAATCAAATCAATGTGGTATTGATACAGAAAGAGAGAAATACATCAGTGGAACAGAGAAAAGAATTCAGAAACACATGCTTGGACATACAAGAATTCACTATAATACACAGATATGATTTCAATTGAATGTTAGAAGAATAGTTTATTTAATATGTAGCATAGGCACAACTGGCTAGTAATTTGTAAAAATATAAATTAAAATCTTACTTCCCAATATATCAAAATAAAAAGAGGTATTAAAGTCAATGGGAAATAAATTTAAAACTTCTTAAGATATGTATGAGGCAAAAAATGTAACCTAGGGATTCTTGTTCTCTTAGACGTCTTTCATCAAAGTAAGAAACCTAAAATCTGCAAAAGGAAAACAAAATAAGCATTCTAATTTATAAAAATTAGTAACTTTAATAAGCAAAAATCAGAGAAGGCAATGGCAACCCACTCCAGTACTCTTGCCTGGAAAATCCCATGGACAGAGGAGCCTGGTAGGCTGCCATCTATGGGGTCGCACAGTGTTGGACACGACTGAGCAACTTCACTTTCACTTTTCATTTTCATGCATTGGAGAAGAAAATGGCAGCCCACTCCAGTGTTCTTGCTTGGAGAATCCCAGGGACGGCACAGCCTGGTGGGCTGCCATCTATGGGGTCGCACAGTGTCGGACACGACTGAAGCAACTTAGCAGCAGCAGCAGCATAAGGCAAAAATGCATTAAACAAAGTGAATACATAAGAAATAAATTTGGAAATAAGAAATTAGATGACAAGAAAAGGTGCAACATCTACACCAATGCTTCTCAAAATTTAAGGAGTATTACTTGGGGACCTTATTAAAATGCAGATTCTAATACAGTAGATCAGAGATGGGGCATTTCTAATCAACTCATAGGTGATGCTAATACTGACACTAAGTAATTTGTCAAGATAAAAGAAGCATCCCCATGGGAAAAAATAAACAGTATGCAAAGGCAATTTAGAATCAAAAACTCAAATGACCAACACATTTCAGAAGATGCTAAAATCACTAATAGTGAAATAGATATAACACTGTGATATGAGCTTTCATGCATTATTTTTTACTTGGCAAAACAAGAGAAAAGGAAAAAAAATGTTCTTTTATGATGAGAGGGATATAGTAAAGGACTGCTTTCATAAAATGTAGGCTTTGAATTTGAATTATCAGAAACTTTTGGAAAAGTTATTTAATAAAACTATCAAATTTTAAAACATACATATATTTTAAAGTCTCCGTGGTAACTCAGTTGGTAAAGAATCCACCCACAATGCTGGAGACATGGACTCAATCCCTCGGTTTGGAAGATCCCCTGGAGAATGGAAAGGCTACCCACTCCAGTATTCTGGCCTGGAGAATTCCATGGACTGTACAGTCCATGGGGTTGGAAAGAGTCAGACACACGACTGAGTGACTTTCACTCTCCCTTCAAGGTCACAGCCCCACTACTGGGAATTTGACTTACTGTGATAAAAACAACGATATGGAAAATGTACGTACATATATGTTTGCTGTAGCACTGTTTATAGAAAAAAAGAATAAAAAGAAAAGGGAATGCTTACATTTACTTATGTTATTAGATAAACTATGAAGAAGCTATACTTATAAATATAACCATTAAAATAATGAATTAGCATTATACCATTTGAGATGAAATAATTTTCATAAGTTATTATTGGACAGGAAAAGCAAGATGGGACTCTAACAGGAACAAAGCCATTGTGTGTGTGTGTGTGTGTACATATATATATATATATATATATATATATATATATATTCACTAAGATGTTAATTCTTAGTTATAGGTTGATGTTAATACATATGCACTATGGTGTTAACTCAAGAGTTCATTCCCACTAATATACAGTTTATTTAGTGATAGATAAAACAATCAGGGAATAAACATTAGCTACCTGTGTCAATGTTTACAAATCACCTTTCTATAATACAAACAGTCTAAATGGTTGGAGTTTGGAGGAAAGCAACTTGCAGAGACATAAATAGGAAAATGATTGCACCCCCTCAAAACCTATCAAAGAATAGTGTAATGTCATTCACAGGAAATTGCATAATAGGGTGAATATGCACATTAAAACAGAAAAAAAAAAACAGAACTGTACCTATCAAGCTGTAGGTATAAACAGGATATAATAAGTGAAATTAGAAAGTTCTTTACACCCCACTACACACACACACATATAGTCTTAAAAGCATGGGCAAAAAACTATACAGGTAATATCAATTATCAGTTACCTCAGGAACAAAGTCAGTGGGAAGAAGGGATGGGAAAATAATTTCTCATGACAATAAAAATAAAATAGGCTATGTTTTTATAAAATGGATTATGTTTTCATTCTAATGGGCAAGTTGGCTGTTTAAATATATTCTACACTAATTTTTTAAGACAGATAATGATCCACTAATCTATTATCTTTTTATGATTCTTAATATTCCTATATGGCTCTGTATCAAATGATAAATGCCTGGAGAAAGGTGATATCCCTAACAGTTCAGTCACTCAGTTGTGTCTGACTCTGGGGGATCCCATGGACTTCAGCATGCCAGGCTTCCCTGTCCATCACCAATTCCCGGAGCTACCTCAAACTCATGACCGTCGAGTCAGTGATGCCATCCAATGATCTCATCCTCTGTCATCCTCTTCTCCTCCCGACTTCAATCTTTCCCAGCATCAGGGTCTTTTCCAATGAGTCAGCTCTTCACATCACGTGGCCAAAATATTGGAGCTTGAGTTTGAGCTTCAGCATCAGTCAGTCAGTCAGTTCAGTCACTCAGTCATGTCCGACTCTTTGCGACCCCATGAATCGCAGCACGCCAGGCCTCCCTGTCCATCACCAACACCCGGAGTTCACTCAGACTCACGTCCATTGAGTCAGTGATGCCATCCAGCCATCTCATCCTCTGTTGTCCCCTTCTCCTCCTGTCCCCAATCCCTCCCATCATCAGAGTCTTTTCCAATGAGTCAACTCTTCACATGAGGTGGCCAAAGTACTGGAGTTTCAGCTTTAGCATCATTCCTTCCAAAAGAAATCCCAGGGCTGATCTCCTTCAGAACGGACTGGTTGGATCTCCTTGCAGTCCCAGGGACTCTCAAGAGTCTTCTCCAACACCACAGTTTAAAAGCATCACTTCTTCGGCACTCAGCTTTCTTCACAGTCCAACTCTCACATCCATACAAGACCACTGGAAAAACCATAGCCTTCCAATGAATATTCAGGACTGATTTCCTTTAGGAGTGACTGGTTGGATCTCCTTGCAATCCAAAAGACTCTCAAGAGTCTTTTTCCAACAGCATAGGTCAAAAGCATCAATTCTTCTGTGCTCAGCTTTCTTTATGGTCCAACTTACATCCATATGTGATTACTGGAAAAACCATAGCTTTGACTAGACAGACCTTTTTCAGCAAAGCAATGTCTGTGCTTTTTAATATGCTATTTAGATTGGTTATAGCTTTCCTTCCAAGGAGCAAGCATCTTTTAATTTCATGGCTGCAGTCACCATCTGCAGTGATTTTGGAGCCCCCAAAATAAAGTCTGTCACTTTCCATTGTTTGCCCATCTATTTGCCATGAAGTGATGGGACTAGATGCCATGATCTTAGTGTTTTGAATGGTGAGTTTCAAGTTAGCTTTTTCACTTTCCTCTTTCACTTTAATCAAGAGGCTCTTTAGTTCCTCTTCACTTTCAGCTATAAGGGTGATGTCATCTGTATATCTGATATCACTATAAAATTGACTAATTCTAAAATTAAAAAAATTATTCATTCTGTAAATGATATTTTATTTGTTGATTTTATTTTCCTAAATATTAATATAAACCTATATAACTTTTCTACACTAGGCAAAATCACATGGAGAAACATAAGGAAATAAAATTCAAGTGACCTGGATTCTAGTCCTGTCTCTGCCACTTTGTGACCTTTAAACATTTCAATAAAGAAAAGGAAAAAAGCGCAGCCTAGAAGTAACTGGGATTAGCAGAAACATGACACTAAACAAATATGTCTAATTCATCATGTTATTATGCTTTGAACCTAGGTGTGTTCAAATAATCCTTTACAGCCCAAGGATCCACAACCAGTTGGACAGTTTGCCCAAGAAATGATTTTTTTTTGGTCATCCTATATAACAACTAATTTTCCTCTATCTCTACTTCTCAAGAACTGTCCATTGTTCTTTATTATCTTCCTTATTGATGTGTCATTCCTCCACCCTTTGTCTTTCCTTTGCAACATCATTGTTTAGTATACACTAAGCATTCATGAAATACTTAAGAACAAATAATCCATATCAATATCACCAAGGAAAAAGAATCCATATCTTGTCATCCATATCTTTCCACTTACCCTCACCCTGGATTCCATCTACTTGTTTCTTTAAAAAAAATAATTTATTAAAATTATATAATTGAAAAACAAAAAGGTACACATTTTTAACATATACATCTTGGCCATGGGAGAAACTACACCTTATATTGGATGTTAATTTAAAGCATATAGAGCCACCTGGAGAATCTTACCCCAGACCTACAAAGTATTGCCACCTAGCGGACACTGTAAGTGAGTTTTCAAAAGGCCATTCTACTCTTCTATCAAGCCAGCTGCTTCAGGATGGTAGGGACAATGGTAAGACAATTGAATTTCAAGATGATGGGACTATTGTTGCAATTCATCTACTCTGAAGTTGGTTTCTTAACCAAAAGTAATTCTGTCTGGAATACCAGGATGGTGCATAAAGCACCATCAAGTACACATCAGGCAGTTTTTGCAGAACCACTGTGTGGGGGGAAGGTAAATCCATATACAAAGTGTCTATTCCAGTAAAAATCAGGCAATTCCTCTTCCATGATGGAAGTGACCTGACATCAGGTTGATCACCCTGAACAGTCCATATTAGAGACTCAGTGTTGGCCTCTGCTGCTGCTGCTGCTGCTGCTGCTGCTGCTGCTGCTGCTGAGTCACGTCAGTCGTATCTGACTCTGTGCGACCCCATAGACCAGGCTCCCCCGTCCCTGGGATTCTCCAGGCAAGAACACTGGAGTGGGCTGCCATTTCCTTCTCCAATGCATGAAAGTAAAAAGTAAAAGTGAAGTCACTCAGTTGTGTCTGACTCTTCGAGACTCCATGGACTGCAGCCTACCAGGCTCCTCCATCCATGGGATTTTCCAGGCAAGAGTACTGGAGTGGGGTGCCATTGCCTTCTCTGGTGTTGGCCTCTACCACCGGCAAACTGGGCACTCAGCAGTAGCTATAGTCAGGACAATCTTGGTGAGTTGAAGTACATGTTGCTGAGCCCGTGATAATCTCCACCCGTGCCATTATGACCATTGTTAAAGCTCACTTGGTAATGAGCAGGGAAGCTTGGGAAAGAGTCCAACTGCTATCCTTAGAAGGTGCCATCCTACTCACTTGATTATTAAAATCCTTTTCTGTTGAAGTCACTCATTAGTAGCACTCACATAGAACACAAATATCTTCATGTTGTTATTGTTGCTTTGCACATTCACAAAAGTGTATCTACATATTTTCACCCTAGACCTCCTTGTTACTAATTTTCCAATCATGTTTTAAATCCCTACCTACCCAGACAAATCATTTTCCATAGTCAATAAATGGGAATATACTTGTGTTTCTGGCAATTTCTCCTTTGAAAATTAAAAACAAAGTGACCAGCTCAAAGTTATACACACTGGGAGGATTTCCCTTCACCAGTGTTCTTCAGGGATGTCTCAGAAAAGTGCTGTACTGCTGTATCTGTCCACTTTTAGGTGATGCCTGCATGCCATAAAGAACCATCTGTAAATCAGGCCTGAGTTTTCTCTTACTGAGTCAACTAATCATATGGGCTCCCCATGAGGCCATAGATTCAGGCTGGGTGAAAGAACAATATACAGCAGAAGGGGCCATAGGCATTAGGGTCACTTTGTTATATAATTAACTGTGCCTTCACAGTCTGTTCAATCCTGATTTTGTACTGGGTAAGCCAAAAAGTTCATTTGGGTTTTCTGTAAGATCTTATGAAAAACCCAAACGAAAATTTTGGCCAGCCCAATATGCGTCACCTCCATTTGATGATGGAGTACTGCTGGCTTGGTGGCTCATCACCTAGTTAATGATGGGCAACTTAGATAACTTGGTTGCTCATGGCCAACCATTGGGTCTCTACAAAGATTCAGTAGCAAGTCAAAAGTGGTTTCTCAAAAAAAAAAAAAATAGTTATCCAGGAAGATGACAGGAATTTGCTCAACAATTCTAAGAATCTATTAATAATCAAGGATTCATTGACAATGGGGCATATTTTTATCTGCCACTGATACTGCAATTACCATTGGATCTCCTGTATCAGATAGTCCAAGTGGCAGAGCAGCTTTCATAACAGCCCAGATTTGTTGGAAAACCTGCTCTTGTTCTTGAAAACTTTGAGATTTCGTGGAGCTCAGTAAATGAGCCAGAACAGCACATCCCAATGAGGAATATGTTGTCTCAAATAGCCAAAGAGACTGACTAGGAGCCTCTTTTTAGTTGTAACGGCTAGTGGAAGGGAAAGAAGGTCAAGTCCCGATCATTTCTGTGATGACACTGAGCTGGAGAGTTGATACACTCCTGACACAAAACAATGGAGGTATATTGTTGGCTTTGTCAGTTGCAAGTCAACTGCTTCTAGTGGCCTTTATTAAGAGGTGTGGAGAAAAATAAAAACAAAAATATTTATCAGATCAATTCAATAGCTGCATATCAGGTGCCAAAGTATCTGCTAATTTGTTTAAACAATAAAATCACATCTGGTACAGCAGCTGCAATTGAGTCACCACCTGAGTAAGTTTATAATAATCTACTGTCATTCTCCAAGATCCACCTGTTTTTTGCAGGCCAAACAGACGAGTTAAATGGAATGTGGTAAGAATCACCTTCAAGTCTTTGATGGGTTGATAGATCTCTACACTCCCTCCTGGAATGTGGTATTGCTTTTGTTTTCCATTTTCCCAGGAAGAGGAAGCTCTAAGTGACTTCCATTTGGCCTCTCCTACCATAATACCCTCACTCCACATGTCACGTAACTAATATGGATATTCTACTAGTGCTGAGTATCTTTACTCCATGTTAGCATTCTAGAACTAGAGAACTAGAGGACAGGTTGTGGACCCCCTGGCCCAATGCGTGACTGACTTAAGCTGACGGTCCACTAAGTACCTGATCTGTATAAACTCTTAATTTCACTGATGTGCTATACAAACATGTTCAGTCTCCTGGAATTATCAGTTCAGAGCCACTATATATTAATCCCTTATTGTCTGATGATTTTCTTTTCACTAATCTGTAGTTTCCTACAAGGTAATTACCTCAGGTTCAGTTCAGTTCACTTCAGTTGCTCAGTTGTGTCTGACTCTTGTGACCCCATGGACTGCAGCAAGCCGGGCCTCCCTGTCTATCACCAACTCCTGGAATTTACCCAAACTCGTGTCCATTGAGACAGTGATGTCATCCAACCATCTCATCCTCTGCCGTCCCCTTCTCCTCCTGCCTTCAATCTTTCCCAGCATCAGGTTCTTTTCAAATGAGTCAGTTCTTCGCATCAGGTGGCCAAAGTATTGGAGTTTCAGATTCAGCATGAGTACTTTCAATGAATATTCAGGACTGATTTCCTTTAGGATGGACTGGTCGGATCTCCTTGCAGTCCAAGGGACTCCCAAGTGTCTTCTCCAACTCTACAGTTCAAAGGCATCAATTCTTCAGCATTCAGCTTTCTTTACAGTCCTACTCTCATATCCAAACATGACTACTGGAAAAGACATAGCCTTGACTAGACAGACCTTTGTTGGCAAAGTAATATCTCTGCTTTTTAATATGCTGTCTAGGTTGGTCATGCTTTTCTTCCAAGGAGAAAGCAATTTTAATTTCGTGGCTGCAGTCACCATCTGCTGTCATTTTGGAGCCCCCCAAAATAGAGTCTGTCACTGTTTCCACTGTTTCCCCATCTATTTGCCATGAAGTGATGGGACCAGATGCCCATCACTTAGTTGGGATCTAAAATGGGATCTTAGTTTTCTGAATGCTGAGCTTTAAGCCAAAATATTCACTGTCCTCTTTCACTTTCATCAAGAAGTTCTTTAGTTATGCTTCACTTTCTGCCATAAGGGTGGTGTCATCTGCATATCTGAGGTTATTGATATTTCTCCCAGAAATCTTGATTCTTGCTTGTGCTTCTTCCACCCCAGCATTTCTCATGATGTGCTCTGCAAATAAGTTACATAAGCAGGGTGACAAAATGTAGCCTTGACATACTCCTTTTCCTATTTAGAACCAGTCTGTTGTTCCATGTCCAGTTCTAACCGTTGCTTCCTGACCTGCATACAAATTTCTCAAGAGGCAGGTCAGGTGGTCTGTATTCCCATCTCTTGAAGAATTTTCCACAGTTTGTGGTGATCCACACAGTCAAAGGCATTGGCATAATCAATAAAGCAGAAATAGATGTTTTTTCTGGAACTTTCTTGCTTTTTTGATGATCCAGTGGATGTTGGCAATTTGATCTCTGGTTCCTCTGCCTTTTCTAAAACCAGCTTGACCATCTGGAAGTTCACGGTTCACAAACTGTTGAAGCCTGGATTGGAGAATTTTGAGCATTATTTACTAGCATCTGAGATGAGTGCAATTGTGCAGTAGTGTGTGCATTCCTTGGCATTGCCTTTCTTTGGGACTGGAATGAACACTGACTTTCCCAGTCCTGTGGCCACTGCTAAGCTTTCCAAATTTGCTGGCATATTGAGTGCAGCACTTTTACATTTCCACCCATCAACAGAAAATTGGATTAAAGATTTACTGAGCATGGCCCCACCCATCAGAACAAGACCCAATTTCCCCCTCAGTCAGTCTCTCCCATCAGGAACCTTTCTTAAGTCTCTTAATCTTCTCCATCAGAGGGAAGAAAGACTGAAATCCACAACCTCAGAAAACTAACCAATCTGATCACATGGACCACAGCCTGTCTGACTCAATGAAACTATGAGCCATGCCAGGTAGGGCCACCCAACATGGTTAGGGCATGTTGGAGTGTTCTGACAAATTGTGGTCCACTGGAGAAGGGAATGGCAAACCACTTCAGTATTCTTGCCTTGAGAACTCCATGAACAGTATGAAAAGGCAAAATGATAGGACACTGAAAGATGAACTCCCCAGGTTGGTGGGTGCCCAATATGCTACTGGAGATCAGTGGAGAAATAACTCCAGAAAGAATGAAGAGAAAGAGCCAAAGGAAAAACAACACCCAGTTGTGGATGTGACTGGTGATAGAAGCAAGGTCTGATGCTATAAAGAGCAATATTGCATAACAACCTGGAATATTAGGTCCATGAATCAAGGCAAATTGGAAGTGATCAAACAGGAGATAGCAAGAGTGAAAATTGACATTTTAGGAATCAGTGAACTAAAATGGACTGGAATGGGTGAATTTAACTCAGATGACCATTATATCTACTACTGTGGGCAGGAATCCCTTAGAAGAAATGGAGTAGCCATCATAGTCAAAAGAGTCCAAAATTGAGTACTTGGATGCAATCTTAAATACAACAGAATGATCTCTGTTTGTTTCCAAGGCAAACCATTCAATATCATGGTAATCCAAGTCTATGCCCCAATCAGTAATACTGAAGAAGCTGAAGTTCAATGGTTCTATGGAGACCTACAAGACCTTCTAGAACTAACACCCAAGAAAGATATCCTTTTCATTATAGGGGACTGGAACGCAAAAGTAGGAAGTCAAGAAACACCTGGAATAACAGGCAAATTTGGCCTTGGAGTACAGAATGAAGCAGGGCAAAGGCTAATAGAGTTTTGCCAAGAGAATGCACTGGTCATAGCAAACACACTCTTTCAACAACACAAGAAAAGACTCTACACATGGACATCACCAGATGGTCAACACTAAATTCAGATTGATTATATTATTTGCACCCAAAGATGGAGAAGCTCTATACAGTCAGCATAAACAAGACCAGGAGCTGACTGTGGCTCAGATCATGAACTCCTTATTGCCAAATTCAGACTTAAAGTGAAGAAAGCAGGGAAAACTACTAGACCATTCAGGTATGACCTAAATTAAATCCCTTATGATTATACAGTAGAAGTGATAAATAGATACACAGGATTGGTTATGATAAACATAACCTGATGAACTATGGACAGAGGTTTGGACATTGTACAGGAGGCAGAGATCAAGACCATCCCCCCCAAAAAATACGAAAAAGCAAAATGGCTGTCTGAGGAGACCTTACAAATCGCTGTGAAAAGAAGAGAAGACAAAGCAAAGGAGAAAAGGAAAGATATACCTGTTTGAATGCAGAGTTCTATAGCATAGTAAGGAGAGATAAGAAAGTCTTCCTCAGTGATCAAGCAAAGAAATAGAGAGAAACAGTAGAATGGGGAAGACTAGAGATTTCTTCAAGAAAATTAGAGATACCAAGGGAACATTTCATGCAAAGATGGGCTCAATAAAGGACAGAAATGGTATGGACCTAACAGAACCAGAAGATATTAAAAAGAGGTGGCAAGAATACAGGGAAGAACTATACAAAAAAGATCTTCATGACCCAGATAATCACGATGGTATGATCACTCACCTTGAGCCAGACATCCTGGAATGTGAAGTCGAGTGTTCCTTAGGAAGCATCAATACGAACAAAGCTAGTGGAGGTGATGGAATTCCAGCTGAGCTATTTCAAATCCTAAAAGATGATACTATGAAAGTGCTGCACTCAATATGTCAGCAAATTTGGAAAACTCTGCAGTGGCTACAGGACTGGAAAATGTCAGTTTTCATTCCAATCACAAAGAAATTTCTTCAGTGGAGGCCATTATACAAGTTCTTTAGGCAAACCATGGTTAAACTTCTCAGACAAAGGTAGAAGATTTGGCCGAGGTAACTCATTAGAATTTGAAAGTTTAATATCCCTCTTCATTGGAATCTGTCCATAGGTTCCCATTCCAATGTTTATGACTCTTATCCTTCCAAATTAATGCCCCTGATTTAAAATAAGAGACTTTACAATGTTGGGAATACAAATCATGCCATGCATCCACTAAGAGAATGAGTGTCAGTGGACCTGATACTAAAAGGCATGAATATTTTTTTCAAGGAAATCATAGAAGTTTTCAGGTAATTTTATGTACAGCTTGAAAATTAGAAGCCCTGAGCTCACACTTTACCGCCTCATCCTGCAATGCAGGCAGGAACAACAAGACAATCTCATCATACTCATTCATTTCACAAAAAATATTTTAAGGTGTCAATATATGGTCACCCAGAACTGTACTTTTTGTAAGTATTTGATTATTATTATCCAATGGTGATTTTCTTCAGATCTCCATTGCCACATAACTATCAGTGTCTAATGTCATCTTTACCAATGAAAATAGTCATTATTGCTTTAAAATCGAATCATATTTGAAAACTAATACTGGAAAGTCCATAACACACACACACACACACACACACACACACACACATACACACAAACACCATACATATAAATATACAGAGAAATAGAGACAGAAATATCAATAGAAAGAGACTTAAGAAATTATCTGTGATTAAAACATCTGTAACTGTTACCCATCTTAATTGTAAAAATAATCTCACATAGACCTCTAGAACTCTTATGATATGGACCTAAGTTGGTTTCCAGTGAGTTTCCTCTTTCTGAAGGAAAGATCTGTATCTCTCACATTTTATATCCCCTATAATACCTAAAACAGTGTTGAAAGTGAAAGTGTTAGTTGCACAGTAGTGTCCAGCTCTTTTGGATCCCATGGACTGTAGCCCACCAGGACGCTCTGTCCATGGGATTCTCCAGGCAAGAATACTGGAGTGGGTTGCCATTCCCTTCTCCAGGAGATCTTCTCAATCCAGGGATGGCACTCAGGTCTCCCATAATTCAGGCAGATCCTTTACCATTTAAGCTACCAGGGAAGCAAAATACTGTTGAGTATATAATAATTGTACAGAAATTTTTAATTAACAGTGTGACTACAAGATATTTTATTTAAACATGTTACTGTTAATAGAACAGAATTGCTTCCCCTCAGCATCCCATATGCCATGTCTAAAAATTGTATATACACTTTATGGAACCTCCCCCTCAAAATGGACCCTGGTGGGAGTGGATGGAGGAGAAGAAAGGAAATTTTCTAGGATGGCAGGAATCATTCCATTTGGTATTATTACAGATTCAATGCTTACAAGATGCTGAAAAGCTGCCTGAACCAGATGAAACAGTTTTGTTCTTTTGGTGTATGCTAAATTCCTAAACTCATCAGTCCCAACATCTCCATTCTCCTATGCCAAGGCAGAAGCCTCAATAATGAAGCTGAGCAAGCAGTATGGAGTTTTCTGTCACAAAAGGCAATTTCCAGCTCTCGCAAAGCAAATACTTTGCAAAGGTGCAGGTGTGTCTGTATTTACCCCATGGGATCAGCTAGTTATTTGCAATGTTACTTGAATTTCTGTCAGTCCTAGTTGTCTAAACTGTACTAGCAACGCAGTTCACTAGGATAGGGCAACTCCACAAATTCAGAAGTTTCAGTGGCTGTAGAATGTTAGATGTCACTCCAAATCTCATTGTATTTAAAATTGCTTGGGAGCTTGTCAACACTGCAAATGGATAATATAACATCTTTGTGCTTAGTGGCTTCCATGGAATATTATCAGTGCCATGCTGTAGATTACTGGAGCACATCTGGCATTTGAGTTTCTATCGACACAATTGCAAACACACCATGCATTGAGATCTCAGCTTCAATACTGGCCTCCTGGGAGAACATTTGAAAATAACCCTTCTTCCTCCCAGTGTAAAGCTCTCACTCCACTATCTAAGCTGACTTATCCCTCCAGAAAAGTTGAGAATAAAGCAGAGAAATAAAAAATTTCCAGAGGGCTTCAGTAGCTCCATGGGTAATCACACTGGTTGGTGCAAGAATACTGAGATGCCTGGGGGTGTGGGGGCGATGGTTCTCATGGTCAATATTACAGCCTGGTGCCACTGGTAGTGAACAGTAGTCTCCAAAAGTGCAATACTTGTTCCTTGTGCATATACATAAAGAATGTACTTCAAAATACTTAACACATGTATACGTTGCCCTATATGTAATTATTATTTCCTCATGGGCAGAAAGAATGTCACTACTAAATGAGTGTATTCAGTTATAGTCACTCAATCTTAAAGAGATGTTTCAATGCTCTAAGTAATGAATTCAGTACTAAGAATATTCTAAATTGCATCACTACCTGTTACTTTTGAAAAACACTTTTACATCAAGGCACTAAGCAATGCTAAGAAGAATAATGTTATGGACTGACAAACTATAACCATTTTACCATGTGTCTAGCCATTTGGATAACAAATAGAAGTCAATATTGTACTTTCCCATGTGTTGTAAAAGGCACAGGCATTTCATATCTATAATGATAATATGCCATCTAGTCCCCTTGTGTTCTTATTAGTTCAATGCTATTTGACCAAATATACTTAGAATTTGAAGATAGTAAATATACCCTTGTTGTTGAAACTTGTAAGCATTAAAAAATGTTATTTTTATAGATATGTGTGATGCTGTGCTTAGTCACTCAGTCATGTCCGACTCTTTGTGACCCCATGGACTGTAGTGCACCAGGCTCCTTTGTCCATGGGGATTCTCCAGGAAGGAATAGGAGTTCACTAATTCTTACTGATGAATCAGGGTACAGAGTTAACACTTTGTTTACATATCTAGAATTAGGACAGATTCCCTGGTGGCTCAGCTGGGAAAGAATGCAGGAGACAGAAGGGACACAGGTTCGATCCAAGTGTCAGGAAGATCCCTGGGAGATGAAAATGGCAACCTGTTCCAGTATTCTTGCCTGGAGAATCCCACTGACAGAGGAGCTTGGAGGGCTACATACAGTCCATGGGGTCGAAAAGAGTTGGGCATGACTGACCTGATAAACTAGCTAGCTGATAAAATATCTAGCACTGAGGCTAAGGATAATATTGGGAAGTGTAGAACCCTCATTACATGTTAACCAATACTGGCAGGTAAATAGAGATTTCCAAGGCAATGAAAAGTTTTTATAATACTGTATGCAGGAGATAATAAAGCGTCAGGCTCTCTATAAATGGTTTGGGAATATACACATATAACTGATATATCAGTTCAGTTCTGTTCAGTCACTCAGTCATGTCCGACTCTTTGCAACCCCGTGGACTGCAGCACACCAGGCTTCCCTTCCATCACCAACTCCCGGAGTTCACTCAAACTCATATCCATTGAGTCAGTGATGCCATCCAACCATCTCATCCTCTGTCATCCCCTTCTCATCCTGCCATCAATATTTCCTAGCATCAGGGTCTTTTCAAATGATTCAGTTAACTCGCATCAGGAGGCCAAAGTATTGGAGTTTCATATTTAGCATCAGTCCTTCCAATTAATATTCAGTAGTGATTATCTTTAGGATGAACCGGTTGGATCTCCCCGCAGTCCTGGGGACTCTCAAGAGTCTTCTCCAATACCACAGTTCAAAAGCATCAATACTTTGGCACTCAGCTTTTTTTATAGTCCAACTCACACATCCAAACATGACTACTGGAAAAACTATAGCCTTGACTAGATGGACCTTTGTTGGCAAAGTAATATCTCTGTTTTTTAATATGATCTTTAGGTTGGTCATAACTTTTCTTCCAAGGAGCAAGTGTCTTTTAATTTCATGGATGCAGTCACCATCTGCAGTGACTTTGGAGCCCCAAAAATTAGTCTGTCACTGTTTGCCCATCTATCTGCCATGAAGTGATGTGACCAGATGCCATGATCTTCGTTTTCTGAATGTTGAGCTTTAATCCAGCTTTTTCACTCTCCTCTTTCACTTTCATCAAGAGGTTTTTTAGTTCCTCTTCACTTTCTGCCATAAGGGTGGTGTCATCTGCATATCTGAGGTTGTTCATATTTTTCCTGGCAATCTTGATCCCAGCTTATGCTTCTTCCAGTCCAGTGTTTCTCATGATGTACTATGCATATAAACTAAATAAGCAGGGTGACGATATACAGCCTTGATATACTCCTTTCCCTATTTGGAACCAGTCTGTTGTTCCATGTCCAGTTCTAACTGTTGCTTCCTGATCTGCATATAGGTTGCTCAAGAGGCAGGTCAGGTGTTTTGGTATTCCCATCTCTTTCAGAATTTTCCGCAGTTTGTGGTGATCCACACAGTCAACAGCTTTGGCATAGTCAATAAAGCAGAAATAGATGTTTTTCTGGAACTCTCTTGCTTTTTCAATGATCCAGTGGATGTTGGCACTTTGACCTCTGGTTCCTCTGCCTTTTCTAAATCCAGCTTGAAACATCTGGAAGCTTACAGTTTATGTACTGTTGAAGCTTAGCTTTGAGAATTTTGAGCATTACTTTGCTAGCATGTGAGATGAGTGCAATTGTGCAGTAGTTTGAACATTCTTTGGCATTGCCTTTCTTTAGGATTGGAATGAAAACTGGCCTTTTCCAGTCCTGTAGCCGTTGCTGAGTTTTCCAAATTTGCTGGCATATTGAGTGCAACACTTTCACAGCATCATCTTTTAGGATTTCATATAGTTCAACTGGAATTCCATCACCTCCACTAGCTTTTTACATAGTGGTGCTTCCTAAGGCACACTTGACTTCACATTCCAGGATGTCTGGCTCTAGGTGAGTGATCACACGATTGTGATTATCTAGGTCATGAAGATCTTTCTTGTATAGTTCTTCTGTGTATTCTTGCCACTTCTTTTTAATATCTTCTGTTTCTCTTAGGTCCATACCATTTCTGTCCTTTATTGTGCCCATCTTTGCATGAAATGTTCCCTTGGTATCTCTAATTTTCTTGAAAAGATCTCTAGTCTTTCCCATTCTGTTGTTTTCCTCTATTTCTTTTCACTGTTCACTGAGGAAGGCTTTCTTATCTCTCCTTGCTATTCTTTGGAACTCTGCATTCAAATGGGTATACCTTTCCTTTTCTCCTTTGTTTTTGTTTCTCTTCTTTTCATAACTATTTGTAAGGCCTCCTCAGACAACCATTTTGCCTTTTTGTATTTCTTTTTCTTGGAGATGGTATTGATTGATCCCTGCCTCCTGTACAATGTCACGAACCTCTGTCCAGAGTTCTTCAAGGACTCTGTCTATAAGATATATACTTATGATCTATACAGTTGACTTGTATAACTAAAGTAAATATAAATAAATGTGTATAATTGCACAAAAATGAGCTACATATGTGAAAAGATAAGATGTTTTAGAAATCAGTAAAGAATGGCAGTGCCTAGTTAAAAACAAAGCAGTAAAGCAAGAGTCCAGGAATCTGATCCTAGTAGTCTGAACAATAGGGGTCTCAGTTCCATATTATATAAATAATTTTGACACTAGCTATCCTATATTACCAAAGAATGCTCAAAATATCACACAATTGTACTTATCTCACAGTTAGCAAAGTAATGCTTAAAATTCTCCAAGCCAGGCTTCAGCGATACATGAGCCATGAACTTTCAGATGGTCAAGCTGGTTTTAGAAAAGGCAGAGGAACCAGAGATCAAATTGCCAACATCTGCTGGATCATTGAAAAAGCAAGAGAGTTCCAGAAAAATATCTATTTCTGCTTTACTGACTATACCAAAGCCTTTGACTGTGTGGATCACAATAAACACTGGAAAATTCTGAAAGAGATGGGAATACCAAAACACCTGACCTGCTTCTTGAGCAACATATACACAGGTCAGGAAGCAACAGTTAGAACTGGACATGGAACAACAGACTGGTTTCAAATAGGAAAAGGAGTACATCAAGGCTGTATATTGTCACCATGCTTATGTAACTTATATGCAGAGTACATCATGAGAAATGCTGTACTGGAAGAAGCACAACCTGGATTCAAGATTGCTGGAAGAAATATCAATAACCTCAGATATGCAGATGACACCATCCTTATGGCAGAAAGTGAAGAGGAACTAAAAAGCCATTTGATGAAAGTGAAAGAAGAGAGTGAAAACGTTGGCTTAAAGTTCAACATTCAGAAAAAGAAGATCATGGCATCTGGTCCCATCAATTCATGGGAAATAGATGTGGAAACAGTGAAATTAGTGTCAGACTTTCTTTTTTGGGGCTCCAAAATCACTCGGATGTTGATTGCAGCCATGAAATTAAAAGATGCTTACTCCTTGGAAGGAAAGTTATGACCAACCTAGATAGCATATTAAAAGGCAGAGACATTACTTTGCCAACAAAGGTCCATCTAGTCAAAGCTGTGGTTTTTCCTGTGGTCATGTATGGCTATGAGAGCTGGACTGTGAAGAAAGCTGAGCACCGAAGAATTGATGCTTTTGAACTGTGGTGTTGAAGAAGACACTTGTGAGTCCCTTGGACTGCAAGGAGATCCAACCAGTCCATCTTAAAGGAGTTCAGTCCTGGGTGTTCTTTGGAGGGACTAATGTTGAGGCTGAAACTCCAATACTTTGGCCTCTTCATTCAAAGAGTTTACTCATTGGAAAAGACTCTGATGCTGGGAGGGATTGGGGGCAGGAGGAGAAGGGGACGGCAGAGGATGGGATGGTTGGATGGCATCACTGACTCAATGGACATGGGTTGGGAAGACTCTGGGAGTTGGTGATGGACAGGGAGACCTGGTGTGCTGTGATTCATGGGATTACAAATAGTCGGACACGACTGAGTGACTGAACTGAACTGAATCCCCAAAATATCTAGCTTCTTTTTGAAACATAAATGATGTGTTCGAAGAAGTTCAGATCTAGAAATGTACATTTTATGTTAAGTTCATATATATTTTATATAAACTAGAAAGACTGAATCTTCATTATTTAGAATAGGATGTCTCAGTCACCAGAGGGTTATGTATTTTTTTAAAAAAGTTCTTGTTTCTCTTTCTACTATGACTTTCATTTCCTGTTGTAGATAAGAGGAAATTTCTGATTGATTTAAGGTGCTGACATTTGAATAGGTGGCTCAATATTAAAATGGGTCAAAACAATTGTATTATTCAGTGTAAAAGAATGACACAGATAAACTACTGTCTGGGAAAAACTATAAGGGATACAATTTATACCAACTTTTGTGGTTTATATCTGTTTTCTAAGGAAGGAAAATCATTTTTATTTTACTGGTGGTTTCTCATACTTGAAATAAAACTTGTCAATTTTTAATACCAAGCATTGTTTTAAAATTTATTCTTCCCATTCTATTAACATGTGGGGCAGATCCTCCCTTTGTAGGGCATCTCATGCCCTCAATAAATGAAATATATTGGTGGTGGTCTGTGACATGAAAATTCAAAGACACTCTAAGATGTGGATTTTAAAATATTGAAACTTTTAATATACTCAAAAACATGCTAATGTCCCTTTATTAGATCAAGGTATATCAAAACAAAGTTGTAATTATGGTTGTGTAGGATCTTGTCTGACCTACTGCATAGACATAGAATTTAGTGTTTTTGACTGAGCTAAACCAAAAATACTGAATTAAGTATTTCTGCATATTAAACACATATTTTTTTTACAATTTTACAACTATTTGATATAAGAATTAGTCTTTCATTCCAGTTTCATTGAGAAATAATTGACATACATCACTGTATAAGTTTAATGTGTACAGTGTAATGGTTTGATTTATATATATTGTGATATGATCATCATAATACCCCTAGTAAATATTCTATGGTCAAGTTCTTACTAATTTAAGTTTCAGAAATGAATGGATAGGATTCTGATTTCAAATCTTTTGGGTATATGACTGGAAATGAGGGGGTTTCCCTGGTAGCTTAGACAATAAAGACTTTGTCTGCAATGCAGGTGACCCAGGTTCAATCCCTGGGTTGGGAAGATCCCCTGCAGAAGGGCATGGCAACCCACTCCAGTATTCTTGCTTGGAGAATCGCAAGGACAGAGGGGCATAGCGGGCTACAGTCCATAGGATCCCAGAGAGTTGCACACAACTGAGCAATTATATGGTAACTCTATTTTTAAATTTTTGAGGAATCTCTACAGTGTTTTCCATATTGGCTGCACTGCTTTACATTCCCATCAGCACTTCACAAGGATCCTCTTTTTCCACATTCTCACCAAGAATTTTTATCTCTTATTGTTTAGATAACAATCATGTTAACAGATGTGAGGTGATAGCTCATTATAGTTTTAATTTCTACGGTGATTAGCAATTAGAACTTCTTTTAATATCATTTGTATATCTTCTTTGGAAAAATATCTATTTGAATCATTTGTATACATTTTAATACACGCTTTTGTTATTGAATTGTCTGAGTATTTTGGATATTAATCTTCTGTCAGATATATAGTATGCAGATATTTTCTTTCATTCTTCAGGTTGTGTTTTCATTTTTTTTATTGTTTCTTTTTCTGTATAGAAAATTTTAGTTTGATTTAGGCTTTTTCTCTGTTTTCTTTATTTTGGCTGCACTGTGTGTCATGTAGGATCTTAGTTCACTGACCAGGAATTGAACCCACTGGACCACCAGGGAAGTCCTCCCCTATGTTTTCTTATAGGAGTTTTGCAGAATCAGGGGCTAAGGGCTCTTTTTAATCCACTGCAATTAAATTTTTATGAGTGGTGGAAGATAGGGATCTAATTTTATTATTTGCATGGAGATATCCAGTTTTCACAATATAATTTACTAAAAATAATCATTTCATCATTGAGTATTCTTGGCTCAGTTGTCAATTACTTGAAAGTATATGCTTGGCTTTATTTCTGCATTCTTGATTCTGTTCCATTGCTCTATGTGTTTGTCTTTATTCCAGTGCCATATTGTTTTTATTATTACAGCTTTGTACATAGTTTGAAATCAGGAGTATGATGCTTCCAGCTTAGTTCTTCATTCTCAGAATTGCTTTGGCCATTCATGATCTTTTGTGATTCCATACGAATTTTAGGAATATTTTTAAATTTCTGTGGAAAATGACATTGGATTCATGATAGGGATTGCATTGAACCTATAGATGGCTTTGGGTACTATTAACATTTAAAATGTCTTAACTCTTTCCAACATGAACATGAGGTCTTTCAATTTACTTGCATCTCATTTTATTTCATCAACGTCTCATAGTTCTCACCATATGGATCTTTCAACTCCTTGGTTAAATTTCTTTCTAAGATTTTTAATGATCTTGATGCTAAGTGGGACTGTGTTCCTTCATTTTACAAATAGTTCATTCATTGTTAATGTGTAGAGATGCAACTGATCTGTATGTTGATTTTGTATTTTTCAACTTTACAGAGTTCATTGATTAGTTCTGATAGCTTTTTGAAAGAGTTTTTAGAATTATATATATATAAGATCATGTCATCTGCCAACAAAGCCAATTTTAATTTAACTTTCCTATTTTAATGTCTCTATTTCTTTTTCTTGCCTAATTGCTCTGGTTAAGACTTCCAGCACTATTTGAATAGTAGCAGTGAGAGTGGGCACCCTATCCTTGGTTCCTGATCTTAAAGGAAAAGTTTTAAATCTTTCACTACTGAGAATGAGTAACAAGAGAATTTCAGAAAATATCTAGTTCTGCTCCAGTGACTACACTAAAGCCCTTGACTGTGTGGATTACAATAAACTGTGGAAAATTCTTCAAGAGATGGGAATACCAGACCACCTAACCTGCTTCCTGAGAAACCTGTATGCAGTACAAGAAGCAACAGTTAGAACTGGACATGGAACAAAAGACTGGTTCCAAATTTGGAAAGGAGAATGTCATGGTTGTATATTGTCACCCTGATTATTTAACTTATATGCAGAGTACATCAAGCTAAATGCTGGGCTGGATGAAGCACAAGCTGGAATCAAGATTGCCGGGAGAAATATCAATAACCTCAGATACGCAGATGATACCATCCTTATGGCAGGAAATGAATAGGAACTAAAGAGTCTCTTGATGAAAGTGAAAGAGGAGAGTGAAAAAGCTGGCTTAAAACTCAACATTCAGCAAACTAAGACCACGGCATCCAGTTTAATCACTTCATGGCATATAGTTGGGGAAACAATGGAAACAGTGACAGACTTTAATTTCTTGGGCTCCAAAATCACTGTAGATGTTGACTGCAGCCATAAAATTAAAAGACACTTGCTCATTGGAAGTAAATATATGACAAACTGAGACAACATATTAAAAAGCAGGGACATTATTTTGCCAACAAAGGTCCATCTAGTCAAACCTATGGTTTTTCCGGTAGTCATGTATGGATGTGAGAGTTGGACTATAAAGAAAGCTGAGCACTGAAGAATTGATGCTTTTGAACTGTGGTGTTGGAGAGGATTCTTGAGAGTCCCTTGGACTGCAAGGAGATCAAACCAGTCAATCCTAAAGGAAATTAGTCCTGAATATTCATTGGAAGGACTGATGCTGAAGCTGAAGCTCCAATACTTTGGCCACGGGGGCAATAAAGGATAAGATGGTTGGATGGCATCACCGACTCAATGGACATGAGTTTGAGCAAACTCCACAAAATAGTGAATGGCAGGGAAGCCTGGCATGCTGCTGTCCATGGGGCTGCAAAGAGCCAGACACGACTGAGCAACTGAACAACAACTGACAACAATGTTGACTTTGAACTTGTCATATATGGCCTTTATTGTGCCGAAGAGTGTTCTTTCTATACCCAATTTGTTGAGCATATTTTATCAAAAAAGGATATTATATTCTGTTGTCTGCATCTATTGTGTTGTCTGCATCTATTGTGATGACCATAAGATTGGTATCATTTATCTCGTTGATGTAATGTATCACATTAATTTTTGTGTTTAAAAATCTTTGCATCTCAGGGATAAATCTAAATTGATCATGCTGTACGATCCTTTTAATGTGTTACTTAATTTGGTGTGCTGCTGCTGCTGCTGCTAAGTCACTTCAGTAGTGTTCAACTCTGTGCGACGCCATAATGGCAGCGCACCAGGCTCCACTGTCCATGGGATTCTCCAGGCAAGAACACTGGAGTGGGGTGCCATTTCCTTCTGCAATGCATGAAAGTGAAAAGTGAAAGTGAAGTTGCTCAGTCGTGTCCGACTCTTAGCAACCCCATGGACTGCAGCCTACCAGGCTCCTCCATCCATGGGATTTTCCAGGCAAGAGTACTGGTGTGGGTTGCTATTGCCTTCTCTGAATTTGGTGTGCTAGTGTTAAGAAATTTTGAGTAGGTATTCATCAGAGATACTGGCTTGTACTTGTTTTGCTTTTTGTTAGTGTCTTTATCTGACTTTGGTATGAGGGTAATACTGGCCTCATAAAATGATTCTGAAAGCATTCCATTCTTTTCAATTTCTTAAGAAAATGTTTGAGTAAGACTGGTGTTAATTCTTATTTAAATGTTGGGTTCAATTCACCTGTGAAGCCATTTGGTCCTGTGATTTTCACTGTTGGGAAGTTTTTTATTATTAATTCAATCCCCTAATTATTCATCGTTCAGATTTTATATTTCTTGATTAAATCTTGGTAGGTTGGAGGATTCTAGGAATTTGTCAACATATAATTGTTTTTAGTAGTCTCTTATGATCCTTTGCATTTCAAGGTATAAGTTAATAAAGTCTCCAATTTCATTTATAGTTTTATTAGTTTGAGTTCTCTCTTTTTTGTGTGCACATCTTTTAACTGTTTCTGAATTTTGTTTATTTTTTCAAAAAACTTAGTTTTACTGATGTGTTCTATTATTTTTCTGGTTGCTATTTTATTTATTATTGCTCTGATCTTTGTTATGTCCTTCCTTTTGGTAACTTGTGCTTTGTTCTTTGTCTAGTGCTCTAAGGTATAAAGTTGTATTTTATTTAAAATCATTTGTAAAATTTTATGTAGGAATTTATCACTATAATCTTCCCTCTTTGAACAACTTTTGTTGCATTGCATACATTTTGGTAGCTTATGTTTCCATTTTTATTTGTTTCAAGATTTAAAAAATCTCCCCTTTGATTTTTTCTCTGACCCATTGGTTATTCAGGAGTGTGTTGTTTAATTTCCACATGTGTATGAATTGTCTTGTTTTCCTTCTGTTGTTGCTATCTAGTTTCACATTATTGCAGTTAGAAAAGATACTTTGTATTAGTTAAAACTTCTCAAATTTGCTAGGCTTTGTTTTGTGACATTACATAGGCTCCATACTGAAGAATGTTCTGTGTGTCCTTGAAAATGTATATTCTACTGCTGTTGGATAGAGTGTTCTGATAATGTTCATTTGCTCTCAAATATAATTCTAGTCTGCTGTTTCCTTAATGGTTTTCTGTCTGCATGATCTATCCATTGTTGAAAGTTGGTTATTGAAGAGCAAAGTTATTTTTGTATTCTTATCTATTTCTCACTTCAGATCTGTAAGTATCTGTGTAATAAATTTTGGTACTCTGATGTTGGGTGCATATATATTTACAATTGTATCCTCTTGATGAATTTTCCCTTTTTCAATATACAATGACATTTCCCCCCCTTGTTATAGTCTATTTTGTCTATAAATACAGCTACTCCTGCTTTCTTTTATTTCCATTTGTGTGGAATATTTCCTTCCACTCCTTCACTTTGATCCCATGAGTGTTCTTAAAGCTAAAGTCTCTTGTAAGTAGCACATAGTTGGGTCTTTTTTTTTTTTAATGCATTCAACAACTCTATGCCTTTTGATTGGATAGTTAAACCATTTACAGCTTCAATAATTTTTGATAAGTAAGAACTTGCTGATGCCATCTTATTAATATTGTTTTCTGGCTGTTTAGTAGGTCTTTTGTTTCTTCCTTCCTGTCTTGGTGTCTTTCTTCGTGAACTAATAATTTCCACTGTGGTGTGCTTTGATTTCCTTTCTTTATCTTTTGTGTATCTACTATAGGTTTTGCTTTGTGATTACCAAGATGCCTTAATAAATTATCTTACAGTTAAAACAGTCTGCTTTAAGTTGATACTAGTTTAACTTCAGTAGCATGCAAATACTCTACCTTTTTACTTCTCCTTCCACATTTTTGATATCCTAATTTATATTTTTATATAGTGTTGTAGTTGTTGTTTAGTTGTCCAGTCATGTCCAACTCTCTTTGACCCCATGGACTACAGCATGCCAGGCCTCTCACCATCTCTCAAAGTTTGCTGAAGTTCATATCGGTTGTATCGGTCATGCCATCCATCCATCTCATCCTCTGATGCTCTCTTCTCCTCCTGTCCTCAATCTTTCCCAGCATCAGGAAATTTTTCAGTGAGTCAGCTGTTTGCATCATATTACCAAAATACTGGAGTTTCAGTTTCAGCATCAGTCCTTGCAATGAATATTCAGGGTTGATTTCCCTTAAGATTGATTGGTTTGATCTTGCTGTCCAAGGGACTTTTGGGAGTCTTCTCCAGCACCACAGTTCAAAGGCATCAATTCTTCCACACTCTGCCTTCTTTATGGTCCAGCTCTCACAACCATACCTGACCACTGGTAAGACCATAGCCCTGACTATATGTGGACCTTTGACATCAGAGTAATGTCTCTGCTTTTCAACACACTGTCTAGGTTTATATAGTGTACCCATTAACAAATAAATTTAGCTATAATATTTTAATACTTTTGTCATTTAGTCTTTATACCCCAGTTAAGTGATTAACACAATACATATTACAATAATGGTGTCATCTGAATTTGACTCTATACTTAGCTTTACCAGTATGTTTTATATTTTCAAGTTTCCATGTTATCAAACACTCCTTTCATTTTAGTTTAAGAACATCTTTAAGCATTTTTTGTAACTCAGGTCTAGTAGTACTCTTGCCTGGAAAATCCCATGGATGGAGGAGCCTGGGAGGCTGCAGTCCATGGGGCCGCTAGGAGTCAGATAGGACTGAGTGACTTCACTTTCCCTTTTCACTTTCCTGCATTGGAGAAGGAAATGGCAACCCACTCCAGTGTTCTTGCCTAGAGAATCTCAGGGACGGGGGAGCCTGATGTGCTGCCGTCTATGGGGTCACACAGAGTCGGACACGACTGAAGCAACAGCAGCAGCTAGTGGTGATTAACTTCCTTATCTTTTCCTTGCCTGAGAATGTCTGTATTTCTCCTTTATTTATAAAGAACAATTTTGGCATATCAAGTATTTTGCATTGGTAGTTTTTTTTTTTCTTTCAACATTTAGAATATATCATCCTTCTCTCTTCTGGTTCTTGAATATAAGCCTGAGGCAGGATGACTTAGTGGGATTTTTAAAACACAAATTGCTAGGCCCCACCACCAGATAATGTTATTTAAGTAGGTCTTAATTATTTCATCTCCTGTGAATTTGTAGTGAGAGAGGGAGCTTGAGATGGGTCTCAATAATGTTTATGTCTAACAACTTTCCAGGTGATGCTGCTGCTGCTGGTCCACACTTTGGGATCCACTTCTTTAAGTCTGTCAGAAATTTCTTGCCTAGCAAAGTGAAGTGAAGTGAATTTGCTCAGTTGTGTCCGACTCTTTGTGACCCCATGGACTGTAGCCTACAGCGCTCCTCCATCCATGGGATTTTCCAGGCAAGAGTACTGGAATGGGTCACCATTTCCTTCTCCAGAGGATTTTCCAGACCCAGGGATTGAACCCAGGTCTCCCGCATTGTAGGCAGATGCTTTACTGTCTGAGCCACCAGGGAAATCCTAGCAAAGTAATGTTGGTTATTCTGGTTTCAAATCCAAATTACTAGTGTTTAACCTCTCTCTAAATTCTCACCTTCAGTTATTAGTGATTCTTCTACTTTCCCCCATTTTTTTCTAAGGTAAAAGCGCAGATCTGTGCTTGTTATAGTACAAGATATCAAGTTTCTTCCTCTGATTCAGTAAATTTAGTGATGGACCCAGGAATTTGTATTTTTAAGAAAGACTTTAAGTGCTATTCTTCAACAAGTTTAAAAACATAAAGAAAGTTTTAGCTTATTTTGAGAGTAAAGTAATTACCCTAATTAAGTGATGAACATTTAATCTGTGATGAAAACCATTTTCTGGTTTCTTCCTCTTTCTCTACAGGAGGAATTCTTAACCTCTTGTCATGTCACTCATCTCTTTGGCAGTTTGGTGAAGCCAAGAGATCCCTTCACAGAATAATACTTTAAAATTCATAAAAGAAAATACAAAAGATTACAAAGGAAACCAACTGTACTCAATGTAGTTATCAAAATATTTAAAAACAAACATGTTTTATGGCAGTATATTCCCTTCATTATTAATGCATTAAATAAAATACCTAGCAGTGGGTCCAATAACTACCACAACTTCAAAGTAATGATGAACACAATGATTTCAGTGATACTGAATAAAATTTAATGTTATATAATATTTATGATTTATATTGATGAGTAAACAGATTCTGATAATACCACTTTGGGCTGTTGCCAACATTCATAACCTGAGGAAATGCTACATATCAATGAGAGGTTAGTGAAAATAAAACGTAATTTTTATAACCCAAGTTCAAGGACTTCTTGACCCTGATTTTAAGAAATTGTGCTTTACAACTTTCTTCTTGAAATCTTTCAAACATGTCTTTACAGAAAGGTAGGGTTAGATGAAGTTTGCAGGATTTAGAGGAGAGATTGGGTTCCAGTTCCAGTTCAGTCGCTCAGTTGTGTCTGACTCTTTGTGACCCCATGAATCGTAGCATGCCAGGCCTCCCTGTTCATCACCAACTCCTGGAGTCCACCCAAACTCATGTCCATTGAGTCAGTGATGCCATCCAACCATCTCATCCTCTGTCATCCTCTTCTCCTCCTGCCCTCAATCTTTCCCCGCATCAAGGTCTTTTCAAATGAGTCAGCTCTTCATATCCGGTGGCTAAAGAATTGGAGTTTCAGCTTCGACATCAGTCCTTCCAATGAATACTCACGACTGATCTCTTTTAGAATGGACTGGCTGGATCTCCTTGCAGTCCAAGGGACTCTCAAGAGTCTTCTCCAACACCACAGTTCAAAAGCATCAATTCTTCGGTGCTCAGCTTTGTTTATAGTCCAACCCTCACATCCATACATGACCACTGGAAAAACTATAGCCTTGACTAGACGGACCATTGTTGGCCAAGTAATGTCTCTCCTTTTCAATATGCTGTCTAGGTTGGTCATAACTTTCCTTCCAAGGAGTAAGTGTCTTTTAATTTCATGGCTGCAATCACCATCTGCAGTGATTTTGGAGCATATTCACTTAGAGAGGGTTTTGTAGGACTGTATCCAACAGTGTTCAAATGACTGATGATTTTCCTGTTTGTGGAGTTCTCACTGGGTGTTTCTGGGGCCCAGCTAGATAGAGAAAGAATAGTCTCAGTTGGTATCAAGAACAACTAGCATCACTATTTTCTTTAATCAGTTGGCTCTGCCTGAATTTCTTTTAGAAGACTTATCCCTGCATGTCTTCTTTTTCTGGGCCTATCTTTTTCAGAAGTTGAACAGCAATGTTGTGTATGTGATAGTGTAGCTTAGATTGGGGACTGTCCTCTCGGCTTACATTCTTCTACACCTTTGAGAGTAAATAAGTCCTAGCTGGATTGTTAGTGTTTGAAATACATAGGCAGGTATCACTAAACACAACTCAGGTGATCTTCTAGCCCATTCCTAGTCTGCAAAAAGAAAACTTCGAAGGTAGCTGAGATGAACCTTGGCTTTCTCTTTGGCTCAGTGGGTAAAGAATTTGCCTACAATGCAGGAGACACAGGAGATGCGGGTTCAATCCCTGGGTCAGGAAGATCCCCTTGAGGACAGCATGGCAACCCACTCCAGTATTCTTGCCTGGAAGGCTACAGTCCAAAGGGTTACAAAGAGTCAGACATGACTGAGTGACTACACACACACACACGAGATGAATCTAGAATTTTCTCTTTTTCACTCTCTTCATCCATGTAGCAATGCACTTGCTTTTAGTCAGAAATAAAATACAGGAAACATAAAATGAAGGAAATGATCTAACATATCCTACACTGCAATCATTTTTTAAGTGCAATAATCCATGAGTATTCACTGGGGGTTGGTTCCAGGACCCACTGCAGATAAAGTCCACATATACTCAAGCTTCATAGTTGGCCCTTCATATCCATAGGTTCCACATCCACAGATACAGAGGGTTGACTGCATGTATAAGAGGAGAGAATCATAATTATGAGCACCTGCCCCTGATGTTCTTCTCCTTATTTATAACAGTACTCTTACACAAGGTACTTGTTTGAATAAGAAAAATATTCAGAGAACACTTTCCTGAGGTTCTTTACCATAAATAATGCTTTACATTTTATATTGTATCACTTAGGCAGAGAAATCACTCTTACAGAGATAAGCAAATTTATTTTTTACATGCCAGCCCCCCCATATAAGTAGATTGCTATGTCAAGAACATCTTGGACAGGGATACGTTAAACTTGGACCAAGAAGTTCATTTTTTTAAATTATAAAAATAGAATATTCATTCTTTTCTACTAAGAGCCTGGCTGGGCAGTAATCCGACTAGAAACTGTCAACAAATGTTGCTCTGTAACATTCTATAAAACTGAGTTGCCATGGAAACTGGATCCCTATGGACAAGAAAGAAAGAAACATATGGTTGGGTAACAGTCTTACTTCAAGAAGCCTAAAACCTATTTACAGGGTCATCATTCTTTCTGAAAGAAGTAACATACTTAAAACCAAAGGTATCTTTAATCAAATATTCCAATGGACTGTTGAAAATATTACTTTTTACATATATGAAAAAATAACAGGAACAAAAGTGTTGAGCTTTAAAATTTTCAAGATGTTTCATTTTTAGAAATCAAAAGAAACCAATGAAAAGTTCATATACAATTAAAAGTGCATTGAATTTTACTTATTTATTCTTCTTTTATATTTAAAAGTATTCAAGTGATATTTATGAAATATTTACTTTGTGCATTAGAAGATAATAGGCTTGTTGGTTCACACAATGATCTTATTATTCAGTTGCTTATGAGTTATTAGAACAGATAACTGTATAAACAAATAACCACTGGAAATTGAATAATATAAAACTATAACTAACATAGTAATGTCATAATACCATTATAGGAGTATAGAGAACTTAATTAGGTGATCTTTTCTCTATAGTCCCACTGAACTTTGTCAGTTCCATGAGTAACATAGTTATCACACTGTATTACAGTGCCTTACACATAGTGCTTGGCTAACAAATATGCATTGCTTACTAACCATTTCGTTGATCTACACACACACACACACACACACACACACACACATATATATATATATATCTGTTTGCACACTAGATTATAATCACATTATACTCTAGATTACAGCAGTTAGAATTTATCATTGTGCCTAAATACATCATAAAGTGAAAGTGAAGTGACTCAGGTGTGTCTGACTCTTTGCGACACCATAGACTGTAGCCTAACAGGTTACTCTATCCATGGAATTTTCCAGGCAAGAATACTGGAGTGGGTTGCCATTTCCTTCTCCAGGAGATCTTCTCAGCCCAGGGATGGAACCCGGGTCTCCCACATTGTAGGCAGACGCTTTTACCGTCTGAGCCACCAGGGAAGTAAAAATACGTCACAGACCTCCAAAAATAAATAAATAATTTTGAAGATTGGACTTTTGCATCTTGAAGAATCAACACTTATCTACTCCTATAAGTAGGATATAGACAGATATCTCAAGCTTTTCTATTTCAATCACTCTGAATTTTCCAAATAGGATGAAATGGGTAAAATTTTAAATTATTATTCAATCTCAATACTTCCTATCAAAGATTTCGCCCTTTGGGATGTTCAAAGAGTTCAGTTCAGTTCAGTCACTCAGTTGTGTCCGACACTTTGCGACCCCATGAATTGCAGCACGCAGGCCTCCCTGTCCATCACCAACACCCGGAGTTCACTCAGACTCACGTCGATCGAGTCAGTGATGCCATCCAGCCATCTCATCCTGGGTCATCCCATTCTCCTCCTGCCCTCAATCCCTCCCAGCATCAGAGTCTTGTCCAATGAGTCAACTCTTCGCATGAGGTGGCCAAAGTACTGGAGTTTCAGCTTTAGCATCATTCCTTCCAAAGAAATCCCAGGGCTGATCTCCTTCAGAATGGACTGGTTGGATCTCCTTGCAGTCCAAGGGACTCTCAAGAGTCTTCTCCAACACCACAGTTTAAAAGCATCAATTCTTCGGCGCTCAGCCTTCTTCACAGTCCAACTCTCACATCCATACATGACCACAGGAAAAACCATAGCCTTGACTAGATGGACCTTAGTCGGCAAAGAAATGTCTCTGCTTTTGAATATACTATCTAGGTTGGTCATAACTTTTCTTCCAAGGAGTAAGCGTCTTTTAATTTCATGGCTGCAGTCACCATCTGCAGTGATTTTGGAGCCCCAAAAAATAAAGTCTGACACTGTTTCCACTGTTTCCCTGTCTATTTCCCCTGAAGTGATGGGACCAGATGCCATGATCTTCATTTTCTGAATGTTGAGCTTTAAGCCAACTTTTTCACTCTCCTCTTTCACTTTCATCAAGAGGCTTTTTAGTTCCTCTTCTCTCTCTGCCATAAGGGTGGTATCATCTGCATATCTGAGGTTGTTGATATTTCTCCTGGCAATCTTGATTCCAGCTTGTGTTTCTTCCAGTCCAGTGTTGATCATGATGTACTCTGCATATAAGTTAAATAAGCAGGAAGACAATATACAGCCTTGATGCACTCCTTTTCCTATTTGGAACCAGTCTGTTGTTCCATGTCCAGTTCTAACTGTTACTTCCTGACCTGCATACAGATTTCTCCAGAGGCAGGTTAGGTGGTCTGGGATTCCCCTCTATTTCAGAATTTTCCACAGTTTATTCTGATCCACACAGTCAAAGGCTTTGGCATAGTCAATAAAGCAGAAATAGATGTTTTTCTGGAACTATCTTGCTTTTTTGATGATCCAGCAGATGTTGGCATTTTGATCTCTGGTTCCTCTACCTTTTCTAAAACCAGCTTGAACATCAGGAAGTTCACGGTTCACATACTGCTGAAGCCTGGCTTGGAGAATTTTGAGCATTACTTTACTAGCATGTGAGATGAGTGCAATTGTGCAGTAGTTTGACCATTCTTTGGCATTGCCTTTCTTTGGGATTGGAATGAAAACTGACCTTTTCCAGTCCTGTGGCCACTGCTGAGTTTTCGAAATTGCAGCACTTTCATAGCATCATCTTTCAGGATTTGAAATAGCTCCCCTGGAATACCATCACCTCCACTAGCTTTGTTCATAGTGATGCTTTCTAAGGCCCGCTTCACATCACATTCCAGGATGTCTGGCTCTAGATGAGTGATCACACCATTGTGATTATCCGGGTCATGAAGATCTTCTTTGTATAGTTCTTCTGTGTATTCTTGCCACCTCTTCTTAATATCCTCTGCTTCTGTTAGGTCCAGACCATTTCTGTCCTTTGTCGAGTCTATCTTTGCATGAAATGTTCCCTTGGTATCTCTAATATTCTTGAAGAGATCTCTTGTAGTTCCCATTCTGTTGTTTTCCTCTATTTCTTTACACTGATTGCTGAGGAAGGCTTTCTTATCTTTTCTTGCTATTCTTTGGAACTCTGCATTCAGATGCTTATATCTTTCCTTTTCTCCTTTGCTTTTCACCTCTCTTCTTTTCAGAGCTATTTGTAAGGCCTCCTCAGACAGCCATTTTGCTTTTTTGCATTTCTTTTCCATGGGGATGGTCTTGATCCCTGTCTCCTGTACAATGTCCCAAACCTCATTCCATAGTTCATCAGGCGCTCTATCTATCAGACCTAGTCCCTTAAATCTATTTCTCACTTCCACTGTATAATCATAAGGGATTTGACTTAGGTCATACCTAGATGGTTTAGCCGTTTTCCCTACTTTCTTCAATTTAAGTCTGAATTTGGCAATAAGGAGTTCATGATCTGAGCCACAGTCAGCTCCCAGTCATGTTTTTGCTGACTGTATAGAGCTTCTCCATCTTTGGCTGCCAAGAATAAAATCAATCTGATTTCGGTGTTGACCATCTGGTGATGTCCATGTGTAGAGTCTTCTCTTGTGTTGTTGGAAGAGGGTGTTTGCTATGACCAGTGAAGTTTCTTGGCAAAACTCTATTAGTCTTTGCCCTGCTTCATTCCACATTCCAAGGCCAAATTTGCCTGTTATTCCAGGTGTTTCTTGATTTCCTACTTTTGCATTCCAGTCCCCTATAATGAAAAGGACATCTTTTTTGGGTGTTAGTTCTACAAGGTCTTGTAGGTCTTCATAAAACCGTTCAACTTCAGCTTCTTCAGCATTACTGTTTGGGGCATAGACTTGGATTACGGTGATATTGAATGGTTTGCCTTGGAAACGAACAGAGATCATTCTGTTATTTTTGAGATTGCATCCAAGTACAGCATTTCAGACTGTTTCGTTGACCATGATGGCTACTCCATTTCTTCTGAGGGATTCCTGCCCCCAGTAGTAGATATAATGGTCATCTGAGTTAAATTCACCCATTCCAGTCCATTTTAGTTCGCTGATTCCTAGAATGTTGACGTTCACTCTTGCCATCTCTTGTTTGACCACTTCCAATTTGCCTTGATTCATGGGCCCGACATTCCAGGTTCCTATGCAATATTGCTCTTTACAGCATCGGACTTTGTTTCTATCACCAGTCACATCCACAGCTGGGTATTGTTTTTGCCTTGGCTCCATCCCTTTTTTCTTTCTGGAGTTATTTCTCCACTGACCTCCAGTAGCATATTGGAAACCTACTGACTTGGGGAGTTCCTCATTCTGTATCCTATTATTTTGCCTTTTCATACTGTTCATGGGGTTCTCAAGGCAAGAATACTGAAGTGGTTTGCCATTCCCTTCTCCAGTGGACCACATTCTGTCAGACCTCTCCACCATGACCCGCCCATCTTGGGTTGCCCCATGGGCATGGCTTGGTTTCATTGAGTTCGACAAGGCTGTGGTCCTAGTGTGATTAGATTGACTAATTTTCTGTGAGTATGGTTTCAGTGTGTCTGCCCTCTGATGCCCTCTTGCAACAGCTACCATCTTACTTGGGTTTCTCTTACCTTGGGCGTGGGGTATCTCTTCATGGCTGCTCCATCAAAGCGCAGCTGCTGCTCCTTATCTTGGATGAAGTGTATCCCCTCACCACCGCCCTTCCTGACCTTCAACATGGGATAGCTCCTCTAGGCCCTCCTGTAAAAAATTATCCCTTTAATAAAAAGTCTAGAGGCTTTACCATCAATTAACTATAGATAATATACTATGGTATAGGTAATAATAAAATATGTCTGATTTCTATAGGGAGAATCGTAAGAAGAGCAAGGATTTTTACTAATCAATGTCAGAATGAGGAATGGAACTCAAGTATTTCCATTTCCACTCCTATTGATAATGTTAAATTATCCTTGTCATCTAAAATCCCAATTTCGTTCGCAAAACCTTGAGTCTCAGTTTCCTTTTATGCAAAATGGGGGTTTGAACTAGTGATCACTAATGTTCTGTACAACTCTGATGGACTGTGATTTTCAGTTTAAACTGACAAATTCTGCAGGAGAAAAACATGTAAAATTTACCATCTATTTATGTGTCATCAATAAAACTTATTATTTAGTATACCACTCTTTTTAAAGCATGATAAGTGGAATAGACCTGGGTTCTGTTTTAACATTGTGGTATCTATAAAGAAAGGTTTTGCTAAATAAAAGTATAAATAAATTTTGGGAGTAATAAGACTATTTAGATTAGCACTGTCTAATAGAATCCACCCCTCTAAACACATGTACAGCCTTATACTCACACATATATATGTGTTTCTCTGACCAGTAAACTCATCCATTTTTCAGTTTCAATGCAATTGTTACTTGCTTTGTGTATAGTAGCCCTATCCAGTAGAACTTTCTGTGACAAAGGCAATGTTCTAGGTACTGTAAAATACAGTAGACACTAGCTACATGTGGCTGTTGAGCACTAGAAATGCAGTTAGTGCAAATGAGGAACTGAATGTTAGTCTTACTAATCTTAATATGAATAACTACATGAGGCAAACATTGGATAGCTAGCTCAATTTTAGACTATTGAAAAGAAGAAATGTTTCAATGACCTTAAATATTTCCCTTCACAAGGAAATGTTAATTATAAATCATTAACTATTCATCACATCAGTCAGAAAAGTGTAAATAGTGTATGAATTACTTCCTACACTTGAAAATAATCAAACTGCATTACTTTAAAATTATTTAGAATTCATAACTTTCACTATTTAATAATTGTTTTCCTCTATTTCAAGAAAATGATAATTCCTTATCCTGGGTTTTACTTGATGGTTTTAAATACATTATTATATCCCCATTTTCATATGATATTCACAAAGCCTAGGAATATAGATAAGTAAAATATTTTCTTGATTCTACAGATGAATAAATTGAGAACCAGGAAGAGTGTTTCAGGAAAATAGGACTTCAATTTGGAGAGCTACAATCAAAATGTAGGGCCTCTAATTTTTAAACCACAGACATTTTTTTCTATTACAATCTAAGTTAAATAGTGAGTATGTCGGTAAAACCCCATTTAAAATTCATAAGGACATTTTTGTTATTAAATTCCCAACAAAGATAGTTGATTTGCCACATTAATCAGTAATTACAAAACCGAGCATCTCAAAGAATAAAAAAAGAAAGAGAATGGGAATCAGAATGAGAGAGTAATTTTTAACCATTTTAGCATATTTTTTTTTCTAAAGTCACGAATGAGATTGTTTAGACAGAGCAGAACAGTACACTAATATCTGGGTTATTTGATTTTGGAGGTACTGTATTTTTAAAGTACAGTTTCAGATTGGCAGTAAGAATACTACAGGAAGAACTTATATTTTGCAGTTGAGAGTTTACAAGTGTTTAGATAGAATTTAATACTAGGTAGTGATGCCTGTTGGGTTCACTTTCTTGGGGGGTGTGGAGGGTAGAAAAGTGTTGAGTAGGTCACAAGTATGTGTTTGACCATTTTGAATTCCATGTGGATGACACACTACATAAATCTAATTTTCTTTTACTTATATAAATGTTTCTTTCACTAACAGTTATAAAGCTCTGCATTATTATTCACCTATGGAGTATTGAAGAGGAGCTAAAAAGCCTCTTGATGAAAGTGAAAGAGGAGAGTGAAAAAGTTGGCCTAAAGCTCAATATTCAGAAAACGAAGATCATGGCATCCGGTCCCATCACTTCATGGGAAATAGATGGGGAATCAGTAGAAACAGTGTCAGACTTCATTTTTTTGGGCTCCAAAATCACTGCAGATGGTGACTGCAGCCATGAAATTAAAAGACGCTTGCTCCTTGGAAGAAAAGTTATGACCAACCTAGAGAGTATATTCAAAAGCAGAGACATTACTTTGCCGACTAAGGTCCATCCAGTCAAGGCTATGGTTTTCCTGTGGTCATGTATGGATGTGAGAGTTGGACTGTGAAGAAGGCTGAGCGCCAAAGAATTGATGCGTTTGAACTGTGGTGTTGGAGAAGACTCTTGAGAGTCCCTTGGACTGCAAGGAGATCCAACCAGTCCATGACCCAGAGAGATATTGTGGGGAGGGAGGTGGGGGGGGGTCATATTTGGGAATGCATGTAAGAATTAAAGATTTTTTAAAAATAAATAAATAAATAAATAAATAAATAAAATAAAATTAAAAAAAAGGAGATCAGCCCTGGGATTTCTTTGGAAGGAATGATGCTAAAGCTGAAACTCCAGTACTTTGAACACCTCATGCGAAGAGTTGACTCATTGGAAAAGACTCTGATGCTGGGAGAGTTTGGGGGCAGGAGGAGAAGGGGACAACCCAGGATGAGATGGCTGGATGGCATCACGGACTCGATGGACATGAGTCTGGGTGAACTCCAGAAGATGATGATGGGCAGGGAGGCCTGGTGTGCTGCGATTCATGGGGTCAGAAAGAGTCGGACACGACTGAGCAACTGAACTGAACTGATGGAGTATTCCTCAAGGAAGTTGCTTCCACAAAATGTGGTGCTATGGTCTCCCTAGATAGACCAAAGTGACAGATGTGTCTTTGTGCCCACCTTCTGCTCCTGGAAGACTTTTTAGAATGTTAGAATGCTCAGTTACTTCAGTCATGTCCAAGTCTTTTTGAGCCCATGAACTGTAGCACACCAGGCTCCTCTGTCCTTGGGATTTCACAGGCAAGAATACTGGAGCGAGTTGCCATTTTCTCCTCCAGGGGATCTTCTCGACCCAGGGATCAAACCTGCCTCTCTTGTGTCTCCTGAATTGGCAAGTGGATTCTTTACCCACTGAGCCACCTGGGAAGACTTTTGAAGGTGATGCTAATTCTTTAATTTTAATATAGAAATAGCATATGAATATAATGGACATTTTAGAAAAGTACAGTTTTTTTTACAATTACTGATAGAAAATTCTGGAAGGACACGTGGATAAACTACAAAACTGTGGAGATGTAATTTCCAAAGCAGTTTAATTAATTAGACCCCATACTCCATCTTTAGAAGTACACTGATTAAAAATATATCTGCTAAAATGTTTGGATAAGGCATGATTACAAACAAGGTATGAACAATAAATGTAGCCTAAGTCACTGGCATTAATTTTGTAACTATTCTTTCTCTACTTTTGCCTGAAATTCTTAGGAAATGCCACAAATGTATAGTCTGAATGTTTAATGTCTTTGGGGACTGAAAAGAGTTTCATGACACTTATTGTTCTGTAAAATGAAGATTCTAATACATTCCTACATGCTTTCTATGGGGACTAAATGCTCAACACGTTGTAGGCTCTTATTAGTGGTCATTTATAAGAGTAACTCTACAGAAGTAGGTCTCATGAAGAGAACCTCAGTAGTAAAAATTTTATATAGCATAGCATATGAACTAGGGCATTGACTTAGCACAGTTTTTGGAGGCATACTGCTGAATGTTCAAATACTTTTTATCATATGTTTCATTGAAATCATTCCACAGGATTTCACTTACTGCCATTAGTGTGCCGACAGATTTATTTTGTTCATTTTTATAATTGCTTGTAGAATGATTGTTTGGGTTAGACTTCTATGCTCTCTTTAATCTTCAGCCTAAATAATTGTACTCCTTTGTAAAGTCCAGAAGCACTGGAAAAAATGCTGTAAAACAAGTCCCAATAAGCTACATAGAAAATCCCATTTTCCTTGTGTCCCATGTAGATATGATATAAGACAAAATACTTTTTAGTTTTGTGTTTACTGTTCAGTGTGACTCTCGTGGCTGTTTTTATTTTTACTTTTTTTTTTTTTTTTTGCATTATGTGGCAGTACAATGTAGAATCAGTCAAGTTCAGGTTCTAGTCCCTGGCTCCTTGTACCTCATTAGATTTATGACCTTGGCAAGTTACATAATCTTCCTTGGACCTCAATTTCCTCATCTATAAAATGAAGAGAATAATAATACCTATCTCATAATGTTGTTGTAAAGACAAATGAATATATGCACATGAATATCTTAGCATAGAACCTGTCATTGGATAAATGGTAGTTGTTTTAACTTAATGGAAAGCAAACGGTGAAGTTTGTATGTTGTGATTTGCTTTTGTACAATATTTCAAGGAGTAATCCCTTTCACTCAGTCAGCTTTCAGTGGTTACTTGCAATACTTAAAAAAAATTGTTAAGTGTCACAGAAGTATAGAAAGATGAGTAGGCTTTCTGTTTCCTCTGCCCATAAACTTTTTCCTCCAGATGGTTGCCTATCTAGCTTTCTCACATCTCAAATATTTTATCAACGTTCACTTTATTGATGCTTGTTTTGATTACCGCATTTAAAATATCAGCATTCTCTTATAATTTCCTGCTTTATTTTTCTTTAAAAGATTTATCACCATTTAACATGCACAGATTTTATTTATTTATTGTATGTTTCTCCCCTCAGAAACAAGGTTTATCTTAGGTTTTGCGTGGCTGTATTTCCAAGGAATTTCCCTGGTGGCTCAGATGGTAAAGAATCCACCTCCAATGCAGGAGACTTGGGTTCAATCCCTGGGTTGCAAAGATCCTCTGAAGAAGAGTATGCCAACCCACTCCAGTATTCTTACTTGGAGAATCTCCATGGACAGAGAAGCCTGGCAGACTACAGTCCATAAGGTTGCAAAGAGTCAGACCCGACTGAGTGACTATGCATAACCAAGACCTAGATCAGTGCCCATATGAGTCATATGTCCTCACTCTTCCTTCTCTGTATGGCCTACTGACTTTATTCATCTCCAATGTTTTAGCTTAGATTAGGCCTGGCTTAATAGGTCACTGTAATATGGAACAAAAGTATTATTAATAATAAAATGCTTAGAGAATTCTGTGCTAACAGCTACATTATTGTATTCAAGCCTTACATATAAAATATTAATCCTTTGCTTTATCAAAAACATTTCAACATTTTATTATCTTAATAAAGGAACAGAGTTGTACCTGAGAATAATATTGGGCTTTCTTGGCATAATAGTGCCGAATTATAATGATACAAATGCACAATTTTGTTATTATAACTAAATAGTATAGAATTCCCCCATTTTTTAAGAGAGAAAAAACAAATCTTCCTTGAAGATTGATAACACCACAGTCAAATATGAGAACTTCTATTCTTCTGTAAGTCTTTTTCCAACTTAAAAGCCTTTTTTTTCTCTGTCTTCTTGCCAATGATCAATTATGTGCTTGCTAAAAAGCCAGGTGGCTATCATTTATATTTTGAACTATCTTGAAGGGAGCCTTGAAGGGAGCCAATATGGTCTTTGGCAGAAAGTAAGAGTAGACTGAAGACCCACTGAATCACCAAAATTGCCTGGGTTACTTTTAGTTACTTGTTTCAGGAAGATAACATCTGAAGTTAGTCATTCTAATAATTACCGAGGCATAATTATATTTTAACCTAAAATTGAAAGAATATTTAAGAAAATATTAAAATGGCATTGCCAGTTATCATTATTAATCTTTAGACATAGATTGGGTTTTGTATCACATATATACAGATAATGAACTATAAATTGTTTACATGGGTTATAGTGAAATGATGACTGAAATAAATAGTATCTTTGGTTTTGAGAAAATTCAAATTTTTTCTGTCAATAAATGGCTCTTGTGGTCATGCGTGGTGATCTTTTCCCAGTAGCATGTCCTCTTGTGGAGTCATTCAGAATGGTCTGTTTTCTATCATCAACAACTACATCAAGATCATATCAAAATCTGGCTTACAAAGGTAAATGCATTTTCAAGGCACAAATACCTTCTCACCTGATAGATGCTCTGATCACATCATTTTACGGTGCATCTAAACTTCTCTCGGAATATTAAAGGAAGCCTGCAGAGTTAGAACATGTGATTTCTCTTTAAGAACTCCTTTGTCATGCTTCCTACCCAGAATTTTTCTGCGTTATACTATTTTGCTAGCCTAAAATATTACACTATTTTCTTGTCACAAGTGCCCCGAATGTGTTTTAGTGTGAAAGTGCTGCACGTAGAATATTTAGAACATTTACTTTTTAGAATCAGAGTTAGGTAGATATTTAAATGGAGAAACAAAATTGTTCTGTATATATGTAAGCCAATTTAGATGTAAAGTGTTCATTCTTGAGAATACTGTCTGCTATTTTCTTAAACAAAAACACAAACATTCTATTCTTCAATAGCTTTCAAATAGTTCTCAAATAATAGCAGAATAAAGACAACTTTCTCCCCACTTTCTTTGACATATATGACAGAACAAGTTATTTCCTTGATAAATGTAGTGCAATCCATTTGTGTCTAAACCTTTACTTTTCATGCCACATGTAAAATATGTTACCTTCTACCTTTTGCTTTTTGAATCACAAATTGGGATTATTGGTTGAATTAATTTCCTTTCAAATATCATTAATGTACACAAAAGAAGAGTTGAGTGTGTCTGCTGCTGCTGCTAAGTAGCTTCAGTTGTGTCCGACTTTGTGCAACCCCATAGACAGCACCCTACCAGGCTCCTCGTCCCTGGGATTTTCCAGGCAAGAACACTGGGGTGGGTTGCCATTTCATTCTCCAATGCATGAAAGTGAAAAGTGAAAGTGAAGTTGTTTGGTCGTGTCCGACTCTTCACGACCCCATGGACTCCAGCCTACCAGGCTCCTCCATCGATAGGATTTTTCAGGCAAGAGTACTGGAGTAGGGTGCCTTTGCAGCTTATCAACTTTATACCAGCATGACTGTACTTATTTATTCACTCACAAAGCTCTATAAGGACACTTGTCTACTGTTACTTCAAATATTGCAAAGAACAGTTCCAAATACACACATCACCTGAAGTTTTGAGAACATAATGAGGGGAGACGGAGAAGGCAATGGCACCCCACTCCAGTACTTTGGCCTGGAAAATCCCATGGACGGAGGAGCCTGGTGGGCTGCCGTCTATGGGGTCGCACAGAGTCAGACACTACTGACGCGACTTAGTAGTAGTAGTAGTAGTAGTAGTAGTAGTAATGAGGGGAGATCCTTACTTGTCTTTAACAAAGAACCACTGGACTGAATATACTTTGTTTACAAGAGCATGCTTACAAGAGCAGGAGACTATGAGTGATTATCAGCATATAAGCACACAGGTAAGACCTGCATTGCAGGAGACACAGGTTCGATCCCCGATCCAGGATGATTCCACATGCCATGGAGCCACTAAGCCCATCCACTACAACTATTGAGCTGTCTAGAGCCCACATGCCACAGCTACTTAAGCCCATGCACCTAGAGCCTGTGGTCTGCAACAAGAGAAACTGAGATGATGAGGCATCCATGTACTGTAACTAGAGAAAAGCCTGCACAGCAGTGAAGAATAGCATGCACACCCCCCCCCCCATAAAAAAGAGAGAGAGTGACCTGTCTTGTATATAATACACTTTGCCTGAAGAAAACTACAGATTATTCTACATGGCTACTGCCTTCTCTGGTCCACATGTGTCTGTTACCTATTGTCTTTGGGCAACTTCTGTTTAGTCATTTCCCCTGTGCTTTAAAAGTGTTAATTATTTGGATTTATGTTGATGTATGGCAAAACCAATACAGTATTGTAAAGTAAAATATTAAAAATAAATTAATTGATTAAAAAATTTAAAAAAAGTTAATTGTTTGCAGTGGCCTTTCTGTATTCTGGCAGTTTGTGGAGTTCTCTTTATTGTGGAGTTTCCTTGCTGTGGTGGGATTGTACAGCTGGCTTGTCAAGGTTTCTTGGTTAGGTAAGCTTGTGTCAGTGTTCTGGTGGGTAGAGCTGGATTTCTTCTCTCTGGAGTGCAATGAAGTGTCCAGTAATGAGTTATGAGATGTCAATGGTTTTGGAGTAACTTTGGGCAGCCTGTATATTGGAGCTCAGGGCTGTGTTCCTGTGTGCTGGTGAATTTGCATGGTATGTCTTGCTCTGGAACTTGTTGGCCCTTGGGTGGTGCTTGATTTCAGTGTAGGCATGGAGGCGTTTGATGAGCTTCTTTCAATTAATGTTCCCTGGAGTCAGGAGTTCTCTGGTGTTCTCAGGATTTGGACTTAAGCCTCCTGCTTCTGCTTTTCAGTCTTATTTTTACAGTAGTCACAAGAGTTCTCCTTCTATACAGTATGGTTGATAAAACATCTAGGTTAAAGATGAAGTTTCTCCACAGTGAGGGACACCCACAGAGGTTCACAGAGTTGCATGGAGAAGAGAAGAGGGAGGAGGGAGTTAGAGGTGACCCGAATGAGATGAGGTGGAATCAAAAGAGAGAGCAAGCTAGCCAGTAATCACTTCATTATGTGCACTCCACAATCTAGACCGCTCAGAGATGTTTCCGGAGTTATACAGAGAAGAGAAGAGGGAGGAAGGAGACAGAGGTGGCCAGGAGGATAAAAGGGGGGAGTCAAAAGGAGAGAGACAGATCCAGCCAGTAATCAGTTCCCTAAGTGTTCTCCACCGTCTGGAACACACAGAGATTCACAGAGTTGGGTAGAGAAGAGAGGGGGTAGGGAAGAGATAGAGGCGACTTGGTGGAGAAAAAGGAGAGTCCAAAGTGGGAGAGAGCAGTCAAGCCAGTAATCTCTTTCCCAAGTAAAAATAGGTACTGAAGAATGGATTCTTAAAGGTACAAAACTGACAACAAATACCAAAAAGCAAAGATTAAAAGTCTAGAGTTTGGAATTTCAAAAATACAATATTAAAGAAAAGAAGGAAAAAAAGAAAGAGAGAAAAAAAAGTCACAAAAATTATAAAAGAATATATATATATATATATATATATATATATATATATGAAGTTTGCTTTTAAAAAATAGGGTCTTTTTTTTTTTGCAAAGGAATAGTAGATTATAAAAGTGAAAATTAAAGGAGTAGTAGAGGACTTAAAATTTTAAAAAATTAAAAAAAAGAGTGACCATAAAAATATATCTAGGACATTCTCTGGTGTTGTTGTGGGTATTGTGGGGGTCAGTTCATTTTAAGATAGTTCCTTGGTCCGGCTGACATTTCTCAAGATCTATAGGCCCCTTCTTATGTAGTTGGTACTAACGACAGGGTTTTAATCTATCTCACCTGTCACTTCTAAGGTGGTTCCTTCTATTGAAGCTTCTTTATGCTGGTCTCTTCTGTGTCTGATTTCAGCCCTGACACAAAGGGGGAGGTGGTGGATATTTTTTAGGCTCACTTGTTCAGCCACCCCAAACTCAGCAATATAAACAAGATGAAGAGACAGAGGAATGCCCAGCAGGTAAAGGAACAGGAGAAATGCCCAACAAACCAAACAAAAGAGGAAGAGATAGGGAATCTACCTGATAAAGAATTCTGAAAATGATAGTGAAGATGATCCAAAATCTTGAAATAAAAATGGAATCACAGATAAATAGCCTGGAGACAAGGATTGAGAAATCACAAGAAAGGTTTAACAAGGACTTAGAAGAAATAAAAAAGAGTCAATATATAATGAATAATGCAACAAATGAGATCAGAAACACTCTGGAGGCAACAAAGAGTAGAATAACAGAGGAAGAAGATAGGATAAGTGAATTAGAAGATAGAATGGTAGAAATAAATGAGTCAGAGAGGAAAAAAGAAAAATGAATTAAAAGAAATGAGGACAATCTCAGAGATCTCCAAGACAGTGTTAAACACCCCAACATTCTAATCATAGGTGTCTCAGAAGAAGAAGACAAAAAGAAAGACCATGAGAAAATACTTGAGGAGATAATAGTTGAAAACTTCCCTAATATGGGGAAGGAAATAATCACCCAAGTCTAAGAAAACAAGAGAGTCCCAAACAGGATAAACTCAAGGCAAAACACCCCAAGACACATATTAATCAAATTAACAAAGATCAAACACAAAGAACAAATATTAAAAGCAGCAAGGGAAAAACAACAACTAACACACAAGGGATTCCCATAAGGATAACAGCTGATCTTTCAATAGAACCTCTTTAGGCCAGGAGGGAATGGCAAAACATACTAGAAGTGATGAAAGAAAATAACCTACAACCCAGATTACGGTACCCAGCAAGGATCTCATTCAATTATGAAGGAGAAATCAAAAGCTTACAGACAAGCAAAAGCTCAGAGAATTCAGCACCACCAAACCAGCTCTCCAACAAATGCAAAAGGATCTTGCTTAGACAGAAAACAAAAACAGGGTGTATAAAATCAAACAATAAAGTAAATGGTAATGGGATCATACATATCAATAATTACCTTAAACATAAATGGGTTGAATGTCCCAACCAAAAGACAAAGACTGGCTGAATGGATACAAAAACAAGACCCCTATATATGTTGTCTACAAGAGACCAACCTCAAAACAGGGGACACATACAGACTGAAAGAGAAGAGCTGGAAAAAGTTATTCCACACAATTAGACCAAAAGAAAGCAGGAGTAGCAATACTCATATCAGATAAAATAGACTTTAAAACAAAGGCTGTGAAAAGAGACAAAGAAGGACACTGCATAATGATCAAAGGATCATTCCAAGAAGAAGATATAACAATTATAAATATATATGCAACCAACATAGGAGCACCACGATACATAAGACAAATGCTAACAAGTAAGAAAGGGGAAATTAACAATAACACAATAATAGTGGTAGACTTTAAAACCCCACTCACACCTATGGATAGATCAACTAAACAGAAAATTAACAAGGAAACACAAACTTTAAATGATACAATAGACCAGTTAGACCTAATTGATATCTATAGGACATTTCACCCCAAAACAATGAATTTCACCTTTTTCTTAAGGGCACACAGAACCTTCTCCAGGATACATCACATCCTGGGCCATAAATCTAGCCTTCGTAAATTCAAAAAAAAAAATGGAAATCATTCCAAGCATCTTTTCCAAAAACAATGCAGTAAGATTAGATCTCAATTATAGGAGAAAAGCTATTAAAAATTACAACGCATGGAAGCTGAACAACACGCTGCTGAGTAACCAACAAATCACAGAAGAAATCACAGAAGAAATCAAAATATGCATAGAAGTGAATGAAAATGAAAACAAAACAACTCAAAACCTGTGGGACACTGTAAAAGCAGTGCTAAGGGAAAAGTTCATAGCAATACAGGCATACCTCAAGAAACAAGAAAAAAGTCAAATAAGTAACCTAACTCTACCCCTAAAGCAACTAGAAAAGGAAGAAATGAAAGACCCCAGGGGTAGTAGAAGGAAAGAAATCTTAAAAATTAGGGCAGAAATAAATGCAAAAGAAACAAAAGAGACCATAGCAAAAATAACAAAGCCAGAAGGTGGTTCTTTGAAAGAATAAATAAAATTGACAAGCCATTAGCCAGACTCATCAAGAAACAAAGGGAGAAAAATCAAATCAATAAAGTTAGAAATGAAAATGGAGAGATCACAACAGACAACACAGCTACAGACCAATATCACTGATGAACATGGATGCAAAAATCCTTAACAAAATTCTAGCAATCAGAATCCAACAACACATTAAAAAGATCATACACCATGACCAATGGGCTTTATCCCAGGGATGCAAGGAATTCTTCAATATCTACAAATCAATCAAAGTAATACACCACATTAACAAATGGAAAAATAAAAGCCATATGATTATCTCAGTAGATCCAGAGAAAGCCTTTGACAAAATTCAATACCGATTTATGATAAAAACTATACAGAAAGCAGGAATAGAAGGAATATACCTCAACATAATAAAAGCTATATATGACAAACCCAAGGCAAACATTATCCTCAATGGTGAAAAATTCAAATCATTTCCCCTAAAGTCAGGAACAGGACAAGGGTGCCCACTTTCACCATTAGTATTCAACATAGTTTTAGAAGTTTTGGCTACAGCAATCAGAGCAGAAAAAGAGATAAAAGGAATCCACACTGGAAAAGAAGAAGTAAAACGTTCACTGTTTGAAGATGACATGATCCTCTACATAGAAAACCCTAAAAACTCCACCAGAAAATTACTAGAGCTAACCAATGAATATAGTAAAGTTGCATGATATAAAATCAACACACAGAAATCCCTTGCATTCCTATACATTAATAATGAGAAAATAGAAAGAGAAATTAAGGAAGCAATTCCATTCACCATTGCAATGAAAAGAATAAAATACTTAGGAATATATCTACCTAAAGAAACTAAAGACCTATATATAGAAAACCATAAAACACTTGTGAAAAAAAATCAAAGAGGACACTAATAGATGGAGAAATATACCATGTTCATGGATTGGAAGAATTAATATAGTGAAAATGAGTATACTACCCAAAGCAATTTATAGATTCAATGCAATCCCTATCAAGCTACCAACGGTATTTTTCACAGAGCTAGAACAAATAATTTCACAATTTGTATGGAAATACACAAGACCTTGAATAGCCAAAGGAATCTTGAGAAAGAAGAATGGAACTGGAGGAATCAACATGCCTGACTTCAGGCTCTACTACTAAGCTACAGTCATCAAGACGGTATGGTATTGGCACAAAGATAGAAATATAGATCAATGGAACAAAATAGAAAATCCAGAGATAAATCCATGCACCTATGGACACCTTATCTTTGACAAAGGAGACAAGAATATACAATGGATTAAAGACAATCTCTTTAACAAGTGGTGCTGAGGAAACTGGTCAACCACTTGTAAAAGAATGAAAGTACAACACTTTCTAACATCATACACAAAAATAAACTCCAAATGGATTAAAGATCTAAATGTAAGACCAGAAACTATAAAACTCCTAGAGGGGAACATAGGCAAAACACTCTCCAACATACACAGCAGGATCCCCTATGACCCACCTCCCAGAATATTGAAAATAAAAGCAAAAGTAAACAAATGGAACCTAATTAAACCTAAAAGCTTCTGCACAACAAAGGAAACTATAATCAAGGTGAAAAGACAGCCTTCAGAATGGAAGAAAATAATAACAAATGATGCAATTGCCAAACAACTAATCTCAAAAATATCCAAGCAACTCCTGAAGCTCAATTCCAGAAAAATAAACGACCCAATCAAAAAATGGGCCAAAGAGCTAAATAGACATTTCTCCAAAGATGACATACAAATGGCTAACAAACACATGAAAAGATGCTCAACATCACTCATTATCAGAGAAATGCAAATCAAGACCACAATGAGGCACCATTTCATGCCAGTCAGAATGGCTGTGATCCAAAAGTCTACAAGCAATAAATGCTGGAGAGTGTGGAGAAAAGGGAACCCTCTTACTCTGTTGGTGGGAATGCAAACTAGTACAGCCACTATAGAGAACAGTGTGGGGATTCCTTAAAAAACTGGAAATAGAACTGCCTTATGACAGAGCAATCCCTTTGCTGGGCATACACACCAAGGAAACCAGATTTGAAAGAGATACGTGTACCCCAATGTTCATTGCAATGCTGTTTACAATAGCCAGGACATGGAAGCAACCTAAATGTCCATCAACAGATGAATGGATAAGAAAGCTGTGGTACATATACACAATGGAGTATTACTCAGCCATTAAAAAGAATACATTTGAATCAGTTCTAATGAGGTGGATGAAACTGGAGCCTATTACACAGAGTGAAGTAAGCCAGAAAGAAAAACACCAATACAGTATACTAACACATATATATGGAATTTAGAAAGATGATAATTATAACCCTGTATGCGAGACAGCAAAAGAGACACAGATGTATAGAACAGTCTTTCAGACTCTGTGGGAGAGGAAGAGGGTGGGATGATTTGGGAGAATGGCATTGAAACATGTATAATATCATATATGAAACAAATTGCCAGTTCAGGTTCCATGCATGATACTGGATGCTTGGGGCTGGTACATTGGGAAGACCCAGAGGGATGGTTACGGGGAAGGAGGAGGGAAGGGGGTTCAGTGTGGGGGAACATGTGTATACCTGTGGCTAATTCATGTTGATGTATGGCAAAACCAATACAATATTGTAATTAAACTCCAATTAAAAAATAAATTTATATTTAAAAAAATTTTTTTTTAAGTGTTAATTTTCTTCAACTAACATATTCTCCAGGGTTAGGGAATCAAAAATGAACCCTCTGACATGATAGTTCAGTATTCTGTTACTTTGAGAAACCCTAGTGACTAATTGTTTACCTTTAAATTTCCTCAATAATTTTTGCTAGGGTCTGCTTTACAACTTACAGAGAATTTTCTGATCTGAAGGAAATACTGTTATTTGCGGTCTTGAGGGCATATATCTCAATAATGTAAGACAATTTTTATGAAGTCCAGACAAATGAGAAAAGCCTTCATCTTTACAGTAACTTTTAAGTCATTTCATTAGTGAATTTTAGCACAAACTAATTATGCCTACAACTTGTGTTTAGTATAGATGAACATGTAGTCTGGAGTTTCAGATTTATACATATTTTATTTATATTTACATGGATTAACTTAATGCAACACCAGTAGACAATGGAATCTTACCATTGGAAGGGGCAAAAGTACTTTGACAGAGGATCAATTTTTAGTATAAGCTTTAAAAATAAAAAAAAATACTCTTATTTTAGTGTTTTTCTCCTACACTGATATATTTCTTGATATTATTCTGGGACTCAAGTCCTTTATCTGCAGAATAATAACCATAACCATATCTATCTTATGGGGGTTATTTTGAAGTTTAAATGTAACAACAAAAGTAATGCATTCAATATAGTCCCTGTAATATAATAATGGAAAAACATAGATTTACTGGGCTTCATTAAGGCCATAGAGTAAATTGCCTGTATAATCACATTGCTTAAAATTGTGTTTTAGTTAAGCCATAGAATCCCAGAATTTTGGTTCCCAGCCAAGTGAAATGCAATGATGTAGGCTGGTAAGATCACTCAAATCCAAGGCATACTTGGAAATTTACCCCAGGCACAAAACTTTTATTTCTTTTTCTTTTGTAATCAAATATCACCAATGGCATACAGAAGAATAGTATTCAATTATCCCATTCAGAGGGAGTGGGGTCGTAGGGTATGTGATCAGCTCAAGCCCAGTTCTCTGACTGGTTGATGTCAGGTCGCAAGGGTTAACATTATCCAAATTTAGGGGTCACTAGGCCTGGGGCTGTGTGCTCAGGATCATCAAGTAGTTAATTTCTTCCATTTGATGGTGGATTTTTAGCATCTGAAAAACTCAGGAAATCTGCTGTAGATACTATTACCTGGGTACTTCAGAGAAGAGCTACAGCAGAGGACACAGGGAGAGGCCTGTCCTAGGAAAGCCCCATATGGTCCTGCTAAGTTACAAATCTTCTTATCAGATTCTTACCCTAAAACAACTCATGATTCCTTTCGGGATAAATATTTTTTGACTCCGATCAGGATCAATCACTGTTACAGCCAGACAATTTTTAACAACCTGGTGGCTTTTTGTCTTTATTAGCTCCTGACTCTTTCTCTTATCATGAACATTCTCTAAGGGTTACCTGAATCTTTGTCTTTTGAATGCAGTTCTTAAGACCTCACATATACTTTTTTTCCTGTTAAAAAATTATCCCATCCAGAAAGATTAAAAGCAAGAATAGAATGACAGAGGCTGTGTTCAAGAGTGCTAGATTTACCTCTGGAAGCAAGAGAGAAAGAAGAGATTCAGCCAATAAGATCTTAGTTCAATTTTAGAGTTAAGTTCATATATTTGACATGTAGGTTTGTTGTTCTGGCATGCTTCTTTCCAGATACTATTTCTTTTTCTAGGAATATTAATAATAATCTCTAAGCTTTTGAGTGTCAATGACTTGTTTTACTATCTTTTAATCATAATACTTTGTACAGAGCTCAGAGAGAGTACGGACTTAATTAATTTTGAAGGAATATATGAATAATTCTGGGCTTTCCTGTTGGCTCAGACAGTAAAGAATCTACCTTCACTTCAAGAGACCCAGGTTCAATTCCTGGGTCAGGAAGATCCCCTGGAGAAGGGAATGGCTACCCACTCCAGTATGGTTGTCTAGAGAATCCCATGGACAGAGGAGCATGGTGAGCTACAGTCCATGGGATCACAAAAAGTTGGACACAACTGAGTGACTTTCACTTGCATGCGAATAATACTAACACCACTATTACTAATAAAAATAATATTGACTATGCCAAATCATGTCATATGCATAAACAAACCACCACCATTTTACAGGCTGTAATAGCAGGACACTTTGTATGTCAGAAGGCCATATCTAACCAATTAGTCTCTTGTCCTTATTTAGTGAGCTCTTAGTGCTTGCAAGATACCATGCTACATACATTATATATATTCTCCCTAATCATCATAAATTCTTATATAATCTTGCACATGAGAAAACAATACTCTAATTAGTTAAGGTCATAGAGCTAGCAAGTGATCACCACATTTGAATTCAGTATTGTCTTATATCAATGCTCAAGTTGCTTAATATTAATGTTAGGTAGGTAGAACAGGGAAAAGGAGTCCAAAATGGCGGTGGCTACAGACAAGAAAGGGAAAAGCCCGTGAAAATGAAACAAAAGAAGGTCTGAGGGCCAGGGTGAGGACCTCAGGTAAAACAAACAACACTCCTAGCTGGCCCAATTTACATAGGGCAGGCCCAGGGAGAGATAAACATATAAATAGAAGAGCCAAAGCCAGCTCTCTCTCTCCCCCACGCGCTGGGGTGCTCTTCTCCTCGTGTCTTTAGATTGATGTGCCCTCACACCTCGAAGATGGATTTTCCTGCTATCTTCTAAATAAAATAGAGCTGTAACACTGAGCTGTAACACTGATTTGTCTAAGAGCTATAACACGGTCCATTCGAGACCTGAGAGCTATAACACGGTCTATCCAAGACCTGATAGCTGTGACACGCCGAGGGGGCTTTAATGTCCATCACTCCAAATTTTTGTTGTGACAAAACAAAGAATCGAGGAACATACACTCACATGACATTAATATTTGCTTTGTTTCAGTCTTTCTCCTTTATGCTCTTTCTTCCTTCCTCCCAATATATAATAAGCACCTAATGTGTGTCAGATACTGTTTTAGGCAGTCTCTATACTCTTCATTGCCCACTTACTTTACAGTTGCTCTATACTTTAGTATTCTGTGCTTTATACACATGATCTCATTTGATTCAACCTTCTACTCTATTTTTAAAAAGGAAAAAAAATTGCGCTCAGAGAAGTTAACAAATCCAAGATCATAGAAGTCTTAAATGAGGTTCTAGGACATAAAACATGATTGGACTTTTTTTCCCCAGTGTATTACATGATTGTAAAACCATGGGAAGAGCCAAGGCTTTGAGTTCAGACAGAACTGGGCTTTAATCTTCACTCCTGTACTTAATAAGTGTGAGATACTTAGCAAGTTATTTAAACTCTCTGAGACTCAGATTCCTCATAATAATGGTTGTGGTCAGAATTACAATAGTAGTCACTTCGTTTTAAAAAATCACAAAAGTACATAGGCATTAAATAAATTCCTCCCTATTATCAATATCATTGTGAGGATTGAAGATAATAAATATAAAGTGCCAAAAGCAGTACCTGCAAACAAAGTGGGTGGCAAAGTTTTAGGCACTGGGTATTACTACACTAGGAAAGGATTTTCATACTTAGAAGAATATAAATTTGGAGCAAATAAAATAGGGTACATTTTTTAATACATACTAGAAATGTACAGATTTTCCTCAGGTTATGATGGGGTTACATATTAAAAAATTCACTGTAAGTTAAAATATCATAAGTCCAAAATATATCTAGTATACTTAATGTACCCAAACACCATACCTTAGCCTAGCCTACATAAAACATGCTCAGAACACTTACATTTGCCTACAGTTGAGCAAAATCATCAAATATAAAGCCTATTTTATAATAAAGTCTTGACTACCTCATGTAACTTACATAATACCACACTGAAATGAAAAATAGAATGCTTGTCTAGGTATAAAAAGGAAAAAGACATCACATTGAAAAATGAACTCCCCAGGTTGGTAGGTGCCCAATATGCTACTAGAGAAGAGAGGAGAAATAACTCCAGAAAGAATGAAGGTATGGAGCCAAAGCAAAAACAATGCCATTGTGAATGTGACTGATGATGGAAGTAAAGTCCAATGTTGTAAAAAACAATATAAGAACCTGGAATCTTAGGTCCATGAATCAAGATAAATTGAAAGTGGTCAAACAGGAGATGGCAAGAGTGAACATCGACATTTTAGAAATCAGTGAAGTAAAATGGACTGGAATAGGCAAATTTAATTTGGATGACCATTATATCTACTACTTTGGGAAAAAAATATCTCTTAGAAGAAATGGAGTAGCCCTCAGAGTCAACAAAGAGTCTGAAATGCAGTACTTGGATATGATCTCAAAAATAACAGAATGATCTCTGTTCATTTCCAAGGTAAATGATTCAATATCACAGTAATCCAAGTCTATGCCACAACCACTAATGCTGAAGAAGATAAAGTTGAATAGCTCCATGAAGACCTATAAGACCTTCTAGGACTAACACTTAAAAAAAGATATCATTTTCATCATAGGGGACTGGAATGCAAAAGTAGGAAGTCAAGAGATACATGAGTAACAGGCAAGTTTGGCCTTGTAGTACAAAATTAAGCAGGGAAAAGGCTTACAGAGTTTTGCCAAGAGAATGCACTAGTCATAGCAAACACCCTCTTCCAACAACACAAGAGATGACTCTACAGATGGACATCACTGGATGGTCAATATAAAAATTAGACTGATTATATTCTTTGCAGCTGAAGATGGAGAAGCTATATAGAATCAGCAAAAGTAAATAAATAAATAAATAAAAAAGACTGGGAGCTGACCATGGCTCAGATCATGAACTCCTTATTGTAAAATTCAGGCTTAAATTGAAGAAAGTAGGGAAACCACTAAACCATTCAGGTATGAAAGAAAGTGAAAGTGAAGTCGCTCAGTCGTGTCTGACTCTTTGCGACCCCATGGACTGTAGTCTACCAGGCTCCTCCCTCCATGGGATTCTCCAGGCAAGAGTACTGGAGTGGGTTGCCATTTTCTTCTCCAGGGGATCTTCCCGACCCTGGGATTGAACCCAGGTCTCTCGCATTGCAGTCAGATGCTTTAACCTCTGAGCCACCAAGAAGCCCTAAATCAAATCCCTAATGATTATACCCTGGAAGTAACAAACAGAATCAAGGGATTCGATATGATAGACAAGTACTTGAAGAACAATGCACGGAGGTTCATGACATTGACCATCATCAGGAGAAAGAAATGCAAAAAGGCAAAATTGTTGTCTGAAGATACCTTACAAATAGCTGAGAAAAGAAGAGAAATGAAAGGCAAAGGAGGAAAGGAAAGATATACCCATCTGAATGCAGAGTTCCAAAGAAAAGCAAGGAGACATAAGAAAGCCTTACTCAGTGATCAATGCAAAGAAAGAGAGAAAAAGAATAGAGTGGTAAAGAGTTGAGATCTCTTAAAAAATAATTAGAGATACCAAGGGAACATTTCATGCAAAGATGGGCACAATAAAGGACAGAAATTGTATGAGGCAGAAGATATGAAGAAGAGGTGGCAAGAATACACAGAAGAACTATACCAAAAAAAAAAAAATCTTAATGACCCATATAACCATGACAGTGTGATCACACACCTAGAGCCAGACATCCTGGAACGTGAAGTCAAGTGTGCCTTAGGAAGCATCACTATGAACAAAGCTAGTGGAGGTGATGGAATCCCATTTGAGCTATTTCAAATCCTAAAAGATAATTCTGTGAAAGTGCTGCACTTAATATGCCAGCAAATTTGGAAAACTCAGCAGCGGCCACAGGACTTGAAAAGGTCAGTTTTTGTACCAATCCCAAAGAAAGGCAATGCCAAAGAATGTTCAAACTACCACGCAATTGCACTCATCTCACACTCTAGCAAAGTAATGCTCAAAATTCTCCAAGCTAGGCTTCAACAATACATGAACTAAGAACTCCCTGATGTTCAAGCTGGATTTAGAAAAGACAGAGGAACCAGAGATCAAATTGCCAATATCTGTTGTATCATATAAAAAGCAAGAAAGTTCCAGAAAAACATATATTTCTGCTTTATTGACTACACCAAAGCCTTTGACTGTGTGGATCACAACAAACTGTGGAAAATTCTTTAGGAGATGGGAATACCAGACCACATTACCTGCTGCCTGAATAATCTGTATCCAGGTCAAGAAGCAACAAGTTAAACCAGACATGGAAAAATGGACTGTTCCAAATTGCGAAAGGGGTATGTCAAGGCTGTATATTGTCACCCTGCTTGTTTACCTTATATACAGAGTACATCAGGCAAACTGCTGGGCTGGATGAAGCACAAGCTGGAATCAACATTGTGGGGAGAAAAATCAATAACCTCAGATATGCAGATGACACCACCCTTATGGCGAAAGCAAAGAGAAACTAAAGAGCCTCTTGATGAAAGTGAAAGAGGAGAGTGAAAAAGATGGCTTAAAACTTAACATTAAAAAAAACTAAGATCATGGCAACCATTCCCATCACTTCATGGCAAATAGATGAGGAGACAATGGAAACAGTCAAATACTTTATTTTCCTGGGCTCCAAAATCACTGCAGATGGTGACTGTAGCCATGAAATTAAAAGATGTTTGCTCTTGGAAGAAGAGTTATGACCAACCTAGACTGCATATTAAGAAGCAGAGACATTACTTTGCCAACAAAGGTCCATATAGTCAAAAGTGAAAAGTGAAAGTCGCTTAGTCGTGTCTGACTCTTTCCGACCCCATGGACTATAGAGTCCATGGAATGAATTCTCCAGGTCAGACTACTGGAGTGGGTAGCCTATCTCTTCTCTAGCGGATTTTCCCGACCCAGGAATTGAATCTGTGTCTCCTGCATTTCAGGCAGATTCTTTACCAACTGAGCTATCAGGGAAGCCCCATATAGTCAAAGCTATGGTTTTTCCAGTAGTCATGTATAGATGTGAGAAACATAAAGAAAGCTGAGCGCCAAAGAATTGATGCTTTTGAACTGTGGTGTTGGGAAAGACTCATGAGAGTCCCTCGGACCTTGGACTGCAAGGAGATCAAACCAGCTAATCCTAGAGGAAGTCAGTCCTGAATATTCATTGGAAGGACTAATACTAAAGCTGAAGCTCCAATATTTTGTCACCTTATGTGAAGAACTAACTCATCGAAAACTACCCTGATGCTGGGAAAGATTGAAGGCAGGAAGAGAAGGGGGTGACAGAGGGTAAGATGGTTGGATGGCATCACTGACTCGATGGACATGAGTCTGAGCAAGCTCTAGGTGTTGGTGATGAACAGGAAAGCCTGGCATGCTTCAGTCCATGGGGTCACAAAGAGTCAGACATGACTGAGTGACTGATCTGAAATGAATATGTACATATGAGTTTTGTGTAGGTTTTTCACTCTCATGATCATGTGACTGACTGGGAGCTTTGGCTCACTGTGCTGCCCAGCAACATGAGAGAATATCACCAGCCTGGGGGAAAAAAAAATCAAAATTTGAATTATGTTTTCTACTGAATGTGTATCACGTTTGCACCATCCTACAGTTAAAAAGAGAGTTAAAAAAAAAAAAAACCGTGAAAACAAAACTCACATGATTAAAAGAACTGACTCACTGGAAAAGACCCTGATGCTAGGAAGAATGAAGGCAGGAGGACGAGGCTACAGAGGATGAGATGGTTGGATTGCATCATTGACTCAATGGACATGAGTTTGAGCAAGCTCCAAGAGTTGGTGATGGACAGGGAAGCCTGGTGTACTGCAGTCCATGGGGTCCAAAGAGTCGGACATGATTGATTGAACTGAACTGAAAGTCAGAAAATCATAAGTCAAACCATAGTAAACTGGAGACAGTCTATACAGTGCTCATTACCCTTAGAGGCAGAAATATAAACATCAGGTCCAGACAAATTCTTCAAAAGCAGTTATTCAGGAAAACAAGGAATTGTTGTGAAGGGGTTTTTAGCCCTTAGTATCACAAAGGATAATTGTCAGTTTCTGCAGTATATACTTGTATCCTGAAAAAAAAAAAGATAAAATCCTGAACCAGGCAATCTAATATTTTAGCAAGGAAGATGAGAGTGGGCAGTTTTGAGATTATATAACTGAATCCTGAGTTTCCTAGATTACTGTTTAGAATTTTCTAAACCAAATATCTAAAAATCTGTGATCCTTTGGGATGCACACAGGCTATTCTGTGATTTCAAATGGTGGTTGGTAATTTTCCTTCTTCAATTTATGATGGGGTTACATCTTGAAAAATACATTGTAACTAAAAATATCATACAGTAGAAGTGCTTTCAAGACAGTCCCAAAAATTCCAGGGATATAGATATGTGTGATTCTTGCCCTTTTTTTTTTCCTCTGTATTGAGGAATAAAAAAGGCAATGTTTGTACTTAAAGACAGATTTCTTAAACACATGGAAATCTTTGAAAATACTTGGTTAATCGATTCTCTTCATTCAGCATAAAATTTAAAACTCTAATAAAATATGAATCACTATTGATTGATTCCATAAAGTATGGGATCATTAAGATTTGTTAGCTATGTAAGGAACAAAGTTACATGTTTTGTAAATTGGTTATTCTTACCATACAGATAACTAGTTTTTGTGTTCATATGAGCTAACAGAAGTTTAATTTTAGCTGAGTGCTTAACTTTTCCAGGCCTTTACTGTTGGTTTGGAAAAATGTAGGGATAGATAGTGAATGAAGCTAGCTGTCATGTTCCTAAAAAGGAGCAATGAAGATAACAGAAATATTGACCTCAATATATCCTATAATGAGCATATCTTTTGTGAATCAGCTATACCATCTTTGTCAGTACCTGCACTGAGATTTCATCATGGCCACTCATTTGTTTTCAGCCTTAGAATTTTCTAAAAATTTTTCAGATGCAGCAACATATTTGAAAATGATTAATTTGAAACCTACACATATGAGTAGTTAACCAATACAGGCCTCAATTTCTTCATATTGTTAGAAACCAGGAAAAACTCATAAACCATAAAGTCCAAAGCATGAGAATAAAGAAGCTTTCACTGACTGGAAGTGAAATCAGAAGAGCAAGGATAATGTAATGTTTTTTACATAAAACTAAAATTACTCAACTTAATATATTGTTTTCTTTCTGACATTATATGTCTGTCCTGTTCTTTAAATGTTAAATGTTATTTCTTTTGTAAAATGATGGTGATACTCAGTATGCTTCTCCCATGTTATTATCTGAGCAAAAAATTTGAACAAAAAAAGAGGTAAAAAAAAATTGACAACCTAATATAAGTCTTATTTTTTCCTTAAAAAATGAATTCAGGTGGGGGCAGTCCTAAGATGGCAGAGGAATAGGATGGGAGACCACTTTCTCCCCAACAAATTCATCAAAAAACATTTAAACACTGAGTATATTCCACAAAACAACTTCTGAATGCCAGCAGAGGACATCAGGCACCCAGAAAAGCAGCCCAGCATCTTTGAAAGGAGGTAGGAAAAAATATAAAGACAAAAAAAGAGACAAAGGAGGTAGGGACAGAGCTCTGTCCCAGGAAGGGAGTCTTAAAAAGAGAGAAGTTTCCAAACACCAGGAAACACTCTCACTGCCAAGTCTCTGGCGAGCCTTGGAAGCACAGAGGGCAACATAACAGGGAGGAAAAATAAATAAATAATTAAAACCCGCAGATAACAAGACCAACGGTAACTCCCTCAGTGGAGAAGCACCGCAGATGCCTGCCCCTGCCACTAGCAAGTGGGGGCTGGGCAGGGAGGCGTGGGTTGCATTGCTTAGAGTAAGGATCTGGCCTGAATGCCCCGAGCACAATCTGAGCGAACTAACTTGGGCTAGCAAACCAGACTTTGGGATAACTACCACACAAAAAGGCAGCCCTAACCTAAGACACCGCCTGGCCCGCTCACAGAACAAAGGACTGAACAGAGATAGCTGGCTACAGACCATCCCCCTCTGGTGACAGGCAGTCAGAGCCAAAAGGGGGCAATTACAGCCCCACAGATACATTATCTACAAAACTGTAAGCAGGCTTGTTTGCTAACTAAGACTTCTTGGGATTCTGGATGGTCAACATCCACCTCAGAAGGTGCACCGGTTGTACACCCAGAAAACCGAGCAGCAGGGAAGGGGGAGGCGATAAGTCGCAGCAACAGTGCTTGCCAAACACCTCATCACCTGAGCTGCTCGGACCTAGGAAGGGCACAAAACGCAGGCCCAACCAAGTCTGAGCCTCTGAGGACTACCCAAGTGCCTGAACCTGAGCAGCTTAGACCTGGGAGGTGCATGCGGCTCAGGGCCAGCCTCAGACGGTTACTGGTGGAGCAACCTAGAGCCTGAGCAGTGTGGGCAGGGAGGGTACATGCGCCGTGAGCGGGGGCAGGCCCAGTGTGGCTGAGGCACTGTGAGCACACGCGAGTGTTATTTGTTTGCAGTGTCCCCTCCCTCCCCAAAGCGCGACTGAACAAGTGAGCCCCAAAAAAGTGTCCACCACCACCCTCTTTGCGTCAGGGTGGAAATAAGACACTGAAGAGACCAGCAAACAGAAGCTTCAACAGAGGGAACCGCATTGGAAGTGACAGGTGCAATAGATTAAAACCCTGTAGTTAGTACCGACTACACAGGAAGAGGCCTATAGATCTTGAGAAATATAAACCGGACCAAGGAACTATCCGAAAATGAACTGACCCCACAATACCCACAACAACACCAGAGAAAGTCCTAGATATATTTTTACTATTTTTGCAATCAATTTTTTTTTAATTTTTTTAAAATTTTAAGTCTTCTGTTACACCTTTAATTTTCACTTTTATAACCTACTATTACTTGGCAAAAAAAAGACCCTATTTTTTAAAAGCAAACTTCATATATATATATATATATATATATATATATATATTCTTTTATAATTTTTGTGACTTTTTTCCCATCTTTTCTTTAATATTGTATTTTTGAAATTTTAAACTCTACTCTAGATTTTTAATCTTTGCTCTTTGGTATTTGTTATCAATTTTGTACCATTAAAAACCCAATCTTCAGTACCCATTTTCACTTGGGAGAGAGATTACTGGCTTGACTGCTCTCTCCCCCTTTGGACTCTCCTTTTTCTCCACCAGGTCACCTGTGCCTCTTCCCTACCCCCTCTCTTCTGTACCCAACTCTGCAAATTTCTGTGTGTTCCAAATGGCGGAGAACACTTAGGGAACTGATTACTGGCTGGATCTGTCTCTCTCCTTTTGACCCCCCCCCCCTTTTATCCTCCTGGCGACCTCTGTCTCCTTTCTCACTCTTCTCTTCTCTCTATAACTCCAGGAACATCTCTGAGCAGTAATGCTGTGGAGTGCACATAAGGAAGTGATTACTGGATAGCTTGCTCTCTCCTCTTTTGATTCCACCTCATCTCATTCGGTTCACCTCTAACTCCCTCCTCCCTCTTCTCTTCTCCATGCAACTCTGTGAACCTCTGTGGGTGTCCCTCACTACAGACAAACTTTTCATCTTTAACCTAGGTGTTTTATCAACGGTGCTATATAGAAGGAGAAGTCTTGAGATTGCTGTAAAATAAGACTGAAAACCAGAAGCAGGAGGCTTAAGTCCAAATCCTGAGAACACCAGAGAACTCCTGACTCCAGGGAACATTAATTGAAAGGAGCTCATCAAACGCCTCCATGCCTACACTGAAATGAAGCTCCACCCAAGGGCCAACAAGTTCCAGAGCAAGACATACCATGCAAATTCACCAGCAACACAGGAACACAGACTTGAGCTCCAATATACAGGCTGCCTAAAGTTATTCAGAAACAATTGACATTTCATAACTCATTACTGGACACTTAATTGCACTCCAGAGAGAAGAAATCCAGCCCCACCCACCAGAACACCGACACAAGCTTCCCTAACCATGAAACCTTGACAAGCCACCTGTACAACTCCACCCACAGTGAAGAAAGTCCACACTAAAGAGAATTCCACAAACTGCCAGAATACAGAAAGGACACACCAAACTCAGCAGTATAAACAAGATGAAGAGACAGAGGAATACCCAGCAGGTAAAGGAACAGGATAAATGCCCACCAAACCAAACAAAAGAGGAAGAGATAGGGATTCTACCTGATAAAGAATTCTGAATAATGATAGTGAATATTATCCAAAATCTTGAAATCAAAATGGAATCACAGATAAATAGCCAGGAGACAAGGACTGAGAAGATGCAAGAAAGGTTTAACAAGGACCTAGAAGAAATAAAAAAAGAGTCAATATATAATGAATAATGTAATAAATGAGATCAAAAACACTCTGGAGGCAACAAAGAGTAGAATAACAGAGGCAGAAGAGAGGATTAGTGAATTAGAAGATAGAATGGTAGAAATAAATGAATCAGAGAGGACAAAAGGAAAATGAATTAAAAGAAATGAGGACAGTCTCAGAGACCTCCAGGACAGTGTTAAATGCCCAAACATTCGAATCATAGGAGAAGAAAACAAAAAGAAAGACCATGAGAAAATACATGAGGAGATAATAGCTGAAAACTTCCCTACAATGGAGAAGGAAATAATCACCCAAGTCCAAGAAAACAAGAGAGTTCCAAACAAGATAAACCCAAGGCAAAACACCCCAAGATGCATATTAATCAAATTAGCAAGGATCAAACACAAAGAACAAATATTAAAAGCAGCAAGGGAAAAATAACAAATAACACACAAGGGGATTTCCATAAGGATAACAGCTAATCTTTCAATAGAACCTCTTCAAGCCAGGAGGGAATGGCAAGACATACTTAAAGTGATGAAAGAAAATAACCTACAGCCCAGATTACTGTATCCAGCAAGTATCTCATTCAAATATGAAGGGGTAATCAAAAGCTTTACAGACAAGCAAAAGCTTAGATAATTCATCACCACCAAACCAGCTCTCCAACAAACGCAAAAGGATCTTCCCTAGACAGGAAACACAAAAAGGGGGTATAAACCTGAACCCAAAACAATAAAGTAAATGGCAACGGGATCACACTTATCAATAATTACCTTCAACATAAATGGGTTGAATGTCCCAACCAAAAGACAAAGACTGGCTGAATGGATACAAAAACAAGACCCCTATATATGTTGTCTACAAGAGACCAACCTCAAAACAGGGGATACATACAGACTGAAAATGAAGGGCTGTAAAAAGATATTCCATGCAAATAGAGACCAAAAGAAAGCAGGAGTAGCAATACTCATATCAGATAAAATAGACTTTAAAACAAAGGCTGTGAAAAGAGACAAAGAAGGACATAACATAATGAACAAAGTATTACTCCAAGAAGAATATTTAACAATTGTAAATATATATGCACCCAACATAGAAGCACTGCAATATGTAAGACAAATGCTAACAAGTATGAAAGGGGAAATTAACAATAACACAATAATAGTGGTAGACTTTAAAACCCCACTCACACCTATGGATAGATCAACTAAACAGAAAATTAACAAGGAAACACAAACTTTAAATGATACAATAGACCAGTTAGACCTAATTGATATCTATAGGACATTTCACCCCAAAACAGTAAATTTCACCTTTTTTTTAAGGGCACACAGAACCTTCTCCAGGATAGATCACATCCTGGGCCGTAAATCTAGCCTTGGTAATTTCAAAAACATGGAAATCATTCCAAGCATATTTTCCAAAAACAATGCAGTAAGATTAGATCTCAATTACAGGAGAAAAGCTATTAAAAATTACAACACATGGAAGCTGAACAACACGCTGCTGAGTAACCAACAAATCACAGAAGAAATCACAGAAGAAATCAAAATATGCATAGAAGTGAATGAAAATGAAAACAAAACAACTCAAAACCTGTGGGACACTGTAAAAGCAGTGCTAAGGGAAAAGTTCATAGCAATACAGGCATACCTCAAGAAACAAGAAAAAAGTCAAATAAATAACCTAACTCTACCCCTAAAGCAACTAGAAAAGGAAGAAATGAAAGACCCCAGGGGTAGTAGAAGGAAAGAAATCTTAAAAATTAGGGCAGAAATAAATGCAAAAGAAACAAAAGAGATCATAGCAAAAAATCAACAAAGCCAAAAGCTGGTTCTTTGAAAGGATAAATAAAATTGACAAGCCATTAGCCAGACTCAAAAGAAACAAAGGGAGAAAAATCAAATCAATAAAGTTAGAAATGAAAATGGAGAGATCACAACAGACAACACAGCTACAGACCAATATCACTGATGAACATGGATGCAAAAATCCTTAACAAAATTCTAGCAATCAGAATCCAACAACACATTAAAAAGATCATACACCATGACCAATCGGCTTTATCCCAGGGATGCAAGGATTCTTCAATATCTGCAAATCAATAATGTAATATACCACATTAACAAATGGAAAAAATAAAAGCCATATGATTATCTCAATAGATCCAGAGAAAGCCTTTGACAAAATTCAACATCCATTTATGATAAAAACTCTCCAGAAAGGAGGGATAGAGGGAACATACCTCAACACAATAAAAGCTATATATGACAAACCCACAGCAAACATTATCCTCAATGGTGAAAAATTGAAAGCGTTTCCCCTAAAGTCAGGAAAAGGACAAGGGTGCCCACTTTCACCATTACTATTCAACATAGTTTTGGAAGTTTTGGCCACAACAATCAGAGCAGAAAAAGAGATAAAACGAATCCACATTCGAAAAGAAGAAGTAAAACTCTCACTGTTTGCAGAGGACATGATCCTCTACATAGAAAACCCTAAAGACTCCACCAGAAAATTACTAGAGCTAATCAATGAATATAGTAAAGTTGCATGATATAAAATCAACACACAGAAATCCCTTGGATTCTTATATATTAATAATGAGAAAATAGAAAGAGAAATTAAGGAAGCAATTCCATTCACCATTGCAATGAAAAGAATAAAATACTTAGGAATATATCTACCTAAAGAAACTAAAGACCTATATATAGAAAACTTTAAACACTGGTGAAATAAATCAAAGAGGACACTAATAGATGGAGAAATATACTATTTTCATGGATCAGAAGAATGAATATAGTGAAATTGAGTATACTACCCAAAGCAATTTATATATTCAATGCAATCCCTATCAAGCTACCAACGGTATTTTTCACAGAGCTAGAAGAAACATTTTCACAATTTGTATGGAAATACAAAAAATCTCAAATAGCCAAAGGAATCTTGAGAAAGAAGAATGGAACTGGAGGAATCAAGCTGCCTGACTTCAGGCTCTACTACAAAGCCAGTCATCAAGACAGTATTGTACTGGCACAAAGACAGAAACATAGATCAATGGAACAAAATAGAAAATCCAGAGATAAATCCATGCACCTATGGACACCTTATCTTTGACAAAGGAGGCAAGAATATACAATGGATTAAAGACAATCTCTTTAACAAGTGGTGCTGAGGAAACTGGTCAACCACTTGTAAAAGAATGAAAGTACAACACTTTCTAACATCATACACAAAAATAGACTCAAAATGAATTAAAGATCTAAATGTAAGACCAGAAACTGTAAAACTCCTAGAGGGGAACATAGGCAAAACACTCTCCAACATACATCACAGCAGAATCCTCCATGACCCACCTCATAGAATATTGGAAATAGAAGCAAAAATAAACAAATGGAACCTAATTAAACTTAAAAGCTTCTGCCCAATGAAGGAAACTATAATCAAGGTGAAAAGACAGCCTTCAGAATGGGAGAAAATAATAACAAATGATGCAATTGCCAAACAACTAATCTCAAAAATATCCAAGCAACTCCTGAAGCTCAATTCCAGAAAAATAAATGACCCCATCCAAAAATGAGCCAAGGAACCAGACATTTCTCCAAAGAAGTCATACAGATGGAAAACAAACACATGAAAAGATGCTCAACATCACTCATTATCAGAGAAATGCAAATCAAAACCACAGTGAGGTTCCATATCATGCCAGTCAGAATGGCTGCGATTCAAAAGTCTACAAGCAATAAATGCTGGAGAGAGTGTGGAGAAAAGGGAACACTCTTACACTGTTGGTGGGAATGCAAACTAGTACAGCCACTATGGAGAACAGTGTGGGGATTCCTTTAAAAACTGGAAATAGAACTGCCTTATGACCCAGCAATCCCACTTCTGGGCATACACACCAAGGAAATCAGAATGGAAAGAGACACATGTACCCCAATGTTCATCGCAGCATGGTTTATAATAGCCAGGACATGGAAGCAACCTGTATGTCCATCAGCAGACGAATGGATAAGAAAGCTGTGGTACATATACACAATGGAGTATTACTCAGCCATTAAAAAGAATACATTTGAATCAGTTCTAATGAGGTGGATGAAACTGGAGCCTATTACACAGAGTGAAGTAAGCCAGAAAGAAAAACACCAATACAGTATACTAACGCATACATATGGAATTTAGAATGATCATAATGATAACCCTGTATGCGAGACAGCAAAAGAGACACAGATGTATAGAACAGTCTTTTGGACTCTGTAGGAGAGGGAGAAGGTAGGATGATTTGGGAGAATGACATGGTAACATGTACATATATGAAATGAATAGCCAGTTCAGGTTCCATGCATGATACTGGATGCTTGGAGCTGGTGCACTGAGACAACCCAGAGGGATGGTATGGGAAGGGAGGAGGGAGGGAGGTTCAGGATGGGGAACACGTGTACACTCGTAGTGTATTCATATTGATGTATGGCAAAACCAATACAATATTGTAAAGTAATTAACGTTGAATTAAAATAAATTTATATTTTAAAAAATGGATTCAGCTGGTGCACTGGTAGGACCCAGAGACATGGTACGGAGAGGGAGGAGGGAGGGGGGGGTTCAGAATGGGGAACACCTGTATACCTGTGGCAGATTCCTGTTGATGTATTGCAAAACCAATACAATATTGTAAAGTAATTAACCTTTGGTTAAAATAAATAAATTTATATTAAAAAATAATTTCAGAATAAAGAGCCCAGAAATAGGCCCCAATAAATATAGTTAACTGATCTTTGATGAATTAGTAAAGACAATACAATGGAGCAAAGACAGCTTTTTCAACAAATGTTGCTGGAACAATGGAATATTCCCATTAAAAAAAAATGAATCTAGATACTGACCTCAGACATTTCACAAAAATAATTTAAAAAGGGTCACACATCTAAATATAAAATGAAAAACTAGAAAAGTTCTATAAGATAACATCAATATAAAATCTAGATGACTTGAGTATACTGATACTTCTTTAGACACGATATCAAAGGCATGATCCATAAAAGAAATCATGAATAAGGCAGACTTCATTAAAATTACATACTTCTTCTCTGCAAACAATAATGCCAAGAGAATGAGAAGACAAGCCACATACTGGGAATAAATATTTGCAAATGACATATATAATAAAAGACTATTATCTAAAATACACAACATTCCTCAATACTCAACAGTAAGAAAACAACCCAATTTAAAAGATGTGTCCAAGACATTAAGAGATACCTCACCAAAGAAAATACACAGATGTAATAAACGTATGAAATGAAGCTCCACATCGGAGGTCATCAGTGCAATGAAAATTAAATGACAATGAAATATCACTACACACCAATTAGAAGGGCAAAAATCCAGAAAACTGATGGCACTAAATGCTGGTAAAGATGTGAAGCAACACAAACTCTCATTCTTCCTGGTGAAAATGAACACACACACACACACACACACACACACACACACACACACACAGTATGGCCAGGTTGGAAGACAATTTGTTGATCTCTAACAAAACTAAAGATACTCTTACTATACAATTGAGCCATCCTACTCCTTGGTATTTACCTAAAGGAGTTGAAAACTCATGTCTACACAACAACCTGCAGATGGATGCTGATAGTAGCTTTATTCTTAATTGATGAAATATGGAAGCAACCAAGATGTCTTTCAGAAGGTGAATGGATAAACTGTGGTACATACAAACAATGAAATATTATTCAGTGCAAAAAACAAATTATCTGTCAACCCATAAATAGACAGGGAAGAAACCTTAAATGGGCTTCCTTGATGGTTCAGATGGTAAAGAATCCACTTGCAATGTGGGACACCTTGGTTTGATCCCTGGGTTGGGAAGATTCTGTGGAGGAGGGCATGGCAAATCACTCCAGTATTCTTGCCTGGAAAATGCCCATGGACAGAGGAGCCTGGCAAGCTATAGTCCATGGGGTCACAAAGAGTCAGACACAATTGAGCAACTAAGCACAGCACAGAACATGTGAAAAAAGTCAATCTGAAAAGGCTACATACTGTGTAATTCCAATTTTATCACATTTTGGAAAGGGCAAAACTATGGAGACAAAAATATCAGTGGTTACCAGTAGTATATGTGTGTGTTGGGGGGAGGGTGTGAAGATGAAAAAGCAGAACACAGAGCATTTAAATGATAGTGAAAATACTCTGTATAATATTTTAATAATGGATTTATGTCATTATACATGTATTCAAACAGTAAAATGTACAACAAGGGCAAACTAAGATAAACTATGGACTATGAGTCCATGGATTAGGGATTGTGGATTATGATGTATCAATGCAGGTTCATCCTTGATAAAAAATGTACCATGCTAGTGATTGATGTTGATTATGGGAGATGCCATGCATATGCAGGGACAAGTATTATATGGGAAATCTCTGTACTGGTCTCTTCATGTTGTTGTAAACCTAGATTTGGTCTAAATGTTAGTCTTAAAAGTATTCAATATTTATGTAGATTGCATCTTACCTAAATAAATAAGATAAACTTACTGCTCTGTGAAACATAAAAGCCTAGGTGTAGAGATTCAAAAATGCTAATGAAATATCATTAAAATACCGGAAATATTGAAATCATTTCAGTACTATATAATTTAGATATCACTAGAACCTCAGTAAAATAGAATAGGTTCTACATCTATACTTGCATCTGAATTGAGGAAAACATGAATATAAATAAAGCGAGTTAAAGGAACAGCAGGATTTGTATAAATTCTGAATTAAATACAATTCTTAATGAAACAGAATTTTATTACTTTCCAGTACATTAAAAAAAAAAAAAACAACTTTAAACTCATGACTAGCAAATTGTTACCAAGTAGAGGAACTGAGGAGGAACTGACTTTTATGGATAAATGAACCATTTATAATTAGCATATTAATTATGCATAAGTAAATGAATGTCCCTGGAATGCTTGCACCAGCTTAAATATACACCCCCTGCAGATTTATTTCCAACTATAAAATCTACATTCAAAATGATAATACTTAGGGTATGGGGCATTCTGGTTAATTGAGATTTCTAATGAATTTTTTCATTTCTAATGAAAAATCCTAAACTTCTCATTTTGATTTGCCCTGATGCTGGGGATGTTTCAGTTGAGTTCATTTTCCTTATTAAATGTGCAATGTTTTGTTATACTATTTGAAACTACAAGACTGTGGATCATTATTACAGAATACACTGAGATACAAAAAAATGGACACATGATGCAGGATGAATGTTGACTGAATTTAAAACACATTCTTTTGGAAGATTTTAGTTCCATTTTAAGTAATTTTCTGATATCAACTTACTGAGATTTCAGATGACCCAATATACATGTGAAGATGTTAATTAATTTAGGTTATAGGGTTCAACTTGGTGGCCTTATTATATATTCTGAGGCTGGACAAAGAATGTCTGAATTGCAAGTTAATTTTAATTTTTGCAAGGTTTAAAAACTAGAAAACTACACAGAAATAAATAGCAAAATCCAACTGATCTGACAAAATTAATGGATGATAGTATTTGTCATTTTGATTCAGATACTTTGTTATAAAGTAGTAGAATATTTCAGATCTAGTTGAGATTCCTCACAGTCCTATTTATACCACTTCCCCATGGCAACCAACATCATGTGCATGGTGGTTTATAGATATACCAGACATGTATCATTCTAGAATATATATGTTGCTGTTCAGTCACTAAATTGTGTCTGACTCCATGTGACCCCATGGATTACAGCATGTTAGGCTTCCTGTCTTTCACTGTCTCATGGAGTTTGCTCATTCATGTTGCTTGAATCAGTGATACCATCCAACCATCTCATCCTCTGTCATCCTCTTCTCTTCCAGCCTTCAATCTTTCCCAGCATCTGGGTCATTTCTAATGAGTCAGTTCTTCCCATCAGGTGGCCAAAGTATTGGAGCTCCAGCGTCAGCATCAGTCCTTCCAATGAATATTCAGGATTGGTTTACTTTAGGATTGGCTGGTTTTATCTCCTTGCTGTCCAAGAGACTCTCAAGAGTATTCTCCAGGAACACAGTTTGAAAGCATCAATTCTTTGATGTTTGGCCTTCTTTATGGTCCAAATTTCACATCTGTACATGACTACTGGAAAAACCATAGCTTTGACTAGACAGATCTTTGTTGGCAAAGTGATGTCTCTGCTTTTTAATACACTGTCTATTTTTGTCATATCATTCCTTCAAAGGAGCAAATGTCTTTGAATTTTATGGCTGCAGTCACTGTCAGCAGTAATTTTGGAGCCCAAGAAAATAAAACCTGTGATGGGGCCGAATACCATAATTTTAGTTTTTTAAATGTTGAGTTTTAAGCCAGCTTCTTCACTCTCCTCTTTCACCTTCATCAAGAGGTTCTTTAGTTCCTCTTTGCTTTCTGCCATTAGGGTGGTATCATCTGCATATCTGAGGCTTTCAATATTTCTTCCAGCAATCTTGATTGCAACTTGTGATTCATCCAGCCAGGCATTTCATGATATAGTCTGCATAACAGTTGAACAAACAGGGTGACCATATATAGCATTGTCATACTCTTTTCCCAATTTTGAACCAGTCAGTTGTTCTATGTAAGGTTTTAACTTGCTTCTTGACCTGCATACAGGATTTTCTGGAGGCAGGTAAGGTAGTCTGGTATTCCCATCTCTTTAAGAATTTCCCATAGTTTGTTGTGATCCATATGGTCAAAGGCTTTCATGTAGTCAATGAGGCAGAAGTAGATATTTTCCTGGAACTCCATTGTTTTCTCCATGATCCAACAAATGTTTGCAATTTGATCTCTGATTCCTTTGCCTTTTCTAAACCCAACTTGTACATCTGGGAGTTCTCAATTCACATACTGCTGAAGCCTAGCTTGAAGGATTTTGAGCATAACCTTATTAGCATGTGAAATGAGCCAAACTGTATGGTAGTTTAAACATCCTTTGAAATTGCCTTTCTTTGGGATTAGAATGAAAATGACCTGTTCAGCCCTGTGGCTACTGTTGTTTTCCAAATTGATGCCATACTGGGTGCAGCACTTTAGCAGCATCATCTTTTAAGATTTGAAATAGCTGGAACTCCATCATTTCCCCTAGTTTTGTTCATAATGATGCTTCCTAACACCACTTGACTTCACACTCCAGGATCTCTGGATCTAGGTAAGTGACCACACAATCATGGATATCTGGGTTAGTAAGGACTTTTTTTGTATAGTTCTGTATATTATTGCCACCTGTTCTTCATCTCTTCTGCTTCCATTAGGTCCTTGCTGTTTCTGTCCTTTATCATGCCTATGGTGCATGAAATGTCCCCTTGATCTCTCCAGTTTTTTTGAAGAGATCTCTAGTCTTTCCCATTCTATTATTTTCCTCTATTTCTTTGCATTGTTCATTTAGGAAGGCCTTCTTATTTCACCTTGCTATTCTCTGGAAATCTGTGTTCAGGTGGGTATATCTCTCCCTTTCTCCTTTGTTTTTTGCTTCTCTTCTTTCCTCAGCTATTTGTAAAGCCTCCTTAAACACCTACTTTACCTTCTTGCATTTCTTTTTCTTTGGGATGGTTTTGGTCATTGCTTCCTGCACAATGCTATGAACCTCCGTCCATAGTTCTTCAGGAACTCTACAAGAACTAATAGCTTGGATCTATTTCTCATCTCCACTGTATATTCATAAGGGCTTTTATTTAGGTCATAACTGAAAGGCCTAGTGGTTTTCCCTACTTTCTTCAAATGAAGCCTGAAATTGCAATAACGAGTTGATGATCTGAGCCACAGTCAGTTCCAGGTCTTGGTTTTGCTAACTGTATAGAACTTTTTCATCTTTGGATGCAAATAATATAATCAATGCTATTTCGGTATTGACCATTTGATGATGTCCATGTGTAGAGTTGTCTCTTGTGTTATTGGAAAAGGGTATTTGCTATGATCAGTGTATTCTCTTGGCAAAATTCTGTTAGGCTTTGCCCTGCTTCATTTTGTACTCCAAGCCAGACTTGCCTGTTTTTCCAGGTATCTCCTGACTTTCTACTTTTACATTCCAGTCCCCTATGATGAAAAGGACACACCTTCATGGATCACAACCTTGCCATGGAAAAGGGGCTATGAACTCAGTGAAGCTATGAGTCATGTGGTGCAGGGCCACTCAAAACAGACAGGTCAGAGTAAAGAGTTCTAACAATATGTGGTCCACTAGAGGCGGGAATGGCAAACCACCTGAGTATTCTTGCTGTGAGAACCCTATGAACAGAATATATATATACACACAAGCATATACATGCATGCATATATACATATGCAAAAAGTATATGCTATGATATTCTTCTTTGGGTCACTTGTTGAAGTTAACATAAATTGTATCTATTGCACTACATTGCATTTTTTTTTTACTCAATAGTATTTTTAACATTTTTCAATATCAATATAGGAAAAGGAGTATGACAAGGCTGTATATTGTCACCCTGCTTATTTAACTTTTATGCAGAGTACATCATGAGAAACACTGGACTGGAAGAAACCCAAGCTGGAATCAAGATTGCCAGGAGAAATATCAATAACCTCAGATATGCAGATGACACCACCCTTATGGCAGAAAGTGAAGAGGAACTAAAAAGCCTCTTGATGAAAGTGAAAGAGGAGAGTGAAAAAGTTGGCTTAAAGTTCAACATTCAGAAAACGAAGATCATGGCATCTGGTCCCGTCACTTCATGGGAAATAGATGGGGAAACAGTGGAAACAGTGGCAGACTTTATTTTTTTGGGCTACAAAATCACTGCAGATGGTGACTGCAGCCATGAAATTAAAAGACGCTTACTCCTTGGAAGAACAGTTATGACCAACCTAGATAGCATATTCAAAAGCAGAGACAGTACTTTGCCGACTAACGTCCATCTAGTCAAGGCTATGGTTTTTCCTGTGGTCATGTATGGATGTGAGAGTTGAACTGTGAAGAAGGCTGAGTGCTGAAGAATTGATGCTTTTGAACTGTGGTGTTGGAGAAGACTCTTGAGAGTCTCTTGGACTGCAAGGAGATCCAACCGATCCATTCTGAAGGAGATCAGCCCTGGGATTTCTTTGGAAGGAATGATGCTAAAGCTGAAACTCCAGTACTTTGGACACCTCATGCGAAGAGTTGACTCATTGGAAAAGACTGTGATGATGGGAGGGATTGGGGTCAGGAGGAGAAGGGGACGACAGAGGACGAGATGGCTGGATGGTATCACTGACTTGATGGACATGAGTCTGAGTGAACTCCGGGAGTTGGTGATGTACAGGGAGGCCTGGCGTGCTGAGATACATGAGGTCACAAAGAGTAGGACATGACTGAGTGACTGAACTGAACTGAATATCAATAGAAAATCATATTTTGATATGTATGGTCCTATTATCATTTTCTTAATTGTTCCGGGTTTAAGTGCATATATGCACTTCCACCTACTGCATCACTCTAATAATTCCTCAAATGGTATGTAATTATTTTATATTGTCAGGTTATACATGCTTCCATTGTGGTTTGCAATTGTAATGATTATTATTTTTTGTCTGGCTATTGATTGTGAAAACTAATAAATGTCTTCTACTATTATGATTTTTGTTTAATACAATAGCTGTATCATGATTGGTCAACAGAAAATAATAGAATTCTGTATCACTAAAAGTACCAAAAAGTAAAATTCTAGTTTACTCAATGTTACAATTAAATTTTGCCTGAAATTTACATAGGAAAATATGCACAAACTTTAAGTATGCATATTAACTTATTCATGAATATCATTGTCTGAATATAATGCAATTCTTTATCCAGTCTCCCAATGATAAACGTTTGCCTTGTTTCCAGAGTTCTGCTTTTTACAGTATTTTAATGCACTTCCTTATGTGTCTCCTGATAAGAATGTGTAGGTTTTCCAAGAGAAGTAGAACTGCTGAGTTATGGAATATACTCAGAGTTAAGATATTCTGGTGAATAATTCATGTGCTCAGGCCCTGTTTACATGTTCCCACAAAACTGATACATGTTTACCCGTTCTGTTTACCTTGAGGTTTTTCTGGTTATAAAGCCACTTAAGAAAAATTTGTTGTATTCTTTTTAATGGTTGAGTAATACTCCATTGTGTATATGTATCACAACTTTCTTATCCATTCATCTGCTGATAGACATCTAAGATGCTTCCACGTCTTGGCTGTTATAAACAGTGCTGCGATGAACATTGGGATCCACGTGTCTCTTTCAATTCTGGTTTCCTTGGTGTGATTCCCCAGCATGAAATTTAGGAAGACAGTAATGATAACCCTGTATGCGAGACAGCAAAACAGACACAGATGTATAGAACAGTCTTTTAGACTCTGTGGGAGAAGGAGAGGGTGGGATGATTTGGCAGAATGGCATTGAAACATGTATAATATAATATCATATATGAAATGAATCGCCAGTCTAGGTTTGGTACATTATACTGGAAGCTTGGGGCTGGTGCACTGAGAAAACATAGAGGGATGGTACAGGGAGGGAGTAAGGAGGGGGATTCAGGATGGGGATCACGTGTATACCTGTGGCAGATTCATGTTGATGTATGGCAAAACCAATACAATATTGTAAAGTAATTAAACTACAAATAAATTAAATAAATTTATATTTAAAAAAAGTTTCGTTGTGCAGAAGCGTTTACATTTAATTAGGTCCAATTTGATTATTTTTGCTTTTATTTCCAGTATTCTGAAAGGTGGGTCATAGAGAATCTTGCTGTGATGGATGTCAGAGAGTGTTTTGCCTATGTTCTCCTCTATAAGTTTTATAGTTTCTGGTCTTACATTTAGATCTTTAATCCATTTTTTTTTTTTTTAATTTTTTTTATTTTTTTTTATTTTTTATTTTTTCTTTAGTTTTTTATTTTTTAAATTTTAAAATCTTTAAATCTTACATGCATTCCCAAACATGAACCTCCCTCCCACCTCCCTCCCCATAACATCTTTCTGGGTCATCCCCATGCACCAGCCCCAAGCATGCTGCATCCTGCGTCAGACATAGACTGGCGATTCAATTCACATGATAGTATACATGTTAGAATGTCATTCTCCCAAATCATCCCACCCTCTCCCTCTCCTTCTGAGTCCAAAAGTCCGTTATACACATCTGTGTCTCTTTCCCTGTCTTGCATACAGGGTCGTCATTGCCATCTTCCTAAATTCCATATATATGTGTTAGTATACTGTATTGGTGTTTTTCTTTCTGGCTTACTTCACTCTGTATAATCGGCTCCAGTTTCATCCATCTCATCAGAACTGATTCAAATGAATTCTTTTTAACGGCTGAGTAATACTCCATTGTGTATATGTACCACAGCTTTCTTATCCATTCATCTGCTGATGGACATCTAGGTTGTTTCCATGTCCTGGCTATTATAAACAGTGCTGCGATGAACATTGGGGTACATGTGTCTCTTTCAATTCTGGTTTCCTCGGTGTGTATGCCCAGCAGTGGGATTGCTGGGTCATAAGGTAGTTCTATTTGCAATTTTTTAAGGAATCTCCACACTGTTTTCCATAGTGGCTGTACTAGTTTGCATTCCCACCAACAGTGTAGGAGGGTTCCCTTTTCTCCACACCCTCGCCAGCATTTATTGCTTGCAGATTTTTGGATCGCAGCCATTCTGACTGGTGTGAAGTGGTACCTCATTGTGGTTTTGATTTGCATTTCTCTAATAATGAGTGATGTTGAGCATCTTTTCATGTGTTTGTTAGCCATCCGTATGTCTTCTTTGGAGAAATGTCTATTTAGTTCTTTGGCCCATTTTTTGATTGGGTCGTTTATTTTTCTGGAGTTGAGCTGCAGAAGTTGCTTGTATATTTTTGAAATTAGTTGTTTGTCAGTTGCTTCATTTGCTATTATTTTCTCCCATTCCGAAGGCTGTCTTTTCACCTTGCTTATATTTTCCTTTGTTGTGCAGAAGCTTTTAATTTTAATTAGATCCCATTTGTTTGAGTTTATTTTTGTGTATGGTATTAGAAAGTGTTGTAGTTTCATTCTTTTACAATTGGTTGACCAGTTTTCCCAGCACCACTTGTTAAAGAGATTGTATTTTCTCCATTGTATATTCTTGCCTCTTTAGTCAAAGATAAGGTGTCCATAGGTGCGTGGGTTTGTCTCTGGACTTTCTATTTTGTTCCCTTGATCTATGTTTCTGTCTTTGTGCCGGTACAATACTGTCTTGATGACTGTGGCTTTGTAGTAGAGCCTGAAGCCAGGCATGTTGATTCTTCCAGTTCCATTCTTCTTTCTCAAGATTCCTTTGGCTATTTGAGGTTTTTTTTTTTTAATGTTTCCATAAAAATTATGAAATTATTTGTTCTAGCTCTGTGAAAAATACCGTTGGTAACTTGATAGGGATTGCATTGAATATATAAATTGCTTTGGGTAGTATACTCATTTTCACTATATTGATTCTTCCAATCCATGAACATGGTATATTTCTCCATCTATTTGTGTCCTCTTTGATTTCTTTCACCAGTGTTTTATAGTTTTCTATATATAGGTCTTTAGTTTCTGTAGGTAGATATATTACTAAGTATTTTATTCTTTTTGTTGCAATGGTGAATGGAATTGCTTCCTTAATTTCTCTTTCTGTTTTCTCATTGTTAGTGTATAGGAATGCAAGGGATTTCTGTGTTTTGACTTTATATCCTGAAACTTTACTATATTTATTGATTAGCTCTACTAATTTTTTGGTGGAGTCTTTATTTTCTACGTAGAGGATCATGTCATCAGCAAACAGTGAGAGCTTTACTGCTTTTTTTCCAATGTGGATTCCTTTTATTTTGTTTTTGCTCTGATTGCTGTGGCCAAAACTTCCAAAACTATGTTGAATAGTAATGGTGAAAGTGGGCACTCTTGTCTTGCTCCTGACTTTAGGGGAAATGCTTTAAATGCTTCACCATTGAAAATAATGTTTGCTGTGGGTTTGTCATATATAGTTTTTATTATGTGGAGGTATGTTCTCTCTATTCCTGCTTTCTGGAGAGTTTTTATCATAAGTGGATGTTGAATTTTGTCAAAGGCTTTCTCTGCATCTGTTGAGATAATCACATGGCTTTTATTTTTCAATTTGTTAATGTCATATATTACATTGATTGATTTGTGGATATTGAAGAATCATTGCATCCCTGGGATAAAGCCCACTTGGTCATGGTGTATGATCTTTTTAATGTATTGTTGGATTCTGATTGCTAGAATTTTGTTAAGGATTTTTGTAACTATGTTCATCAGTGATATTGGCTTGTAGTTTTCTTTTTTTGTGGCATATTTGTCAGGTTTTGGTATTAGGGTGATTGTTGCCTCATAGAATGAATTTGGAAGTTTACCTTCCTCTGCAATTTCTGGAAGAGTTTGAGTAGGATAGGTGTTAGCTCTTCTCTAAATTTTTGGTAGAATTCAGCTGTGAAGCCGTCTAGACCTGGGTTTTTGTTTGCTGGAAGATTTCTGATTACACTTTCAATTTCTGTGCTTGTGATGGGTCTGTTAAGATTTTCTATTTCTTCTTGGTTCAGTTTTGGAAGGTTGTACTTTTCTAAAAATTTATCCATTTCTTCCACGTTGTCCATTATATTGGCATATAATTGCTAATAGTAATTTCTTATGATCCTTTGTATTTCTGTGTTGTCTGTTATGATCTCTCCATTTTCATTTATAATTTTATTGATTTGATTTTTCTCCCTTTGTTGCTTGATGAGTCTGGCTAATGGTTTGTCAATTTCATTTATCCTTTCAAAGAACCCCCTTTTGGCTTTGTTGATTTTTGGTATGGTGTCTTTTGTTTCTTTGCATTTATTTCTGCCCTAATTTTTAAGTTTTCTTTCCTTATTCTAACCCTGTGGTTCTTCATTTCTTCCTTTCTAGTTGCTTTAGGTGTAGAGTTAGGTTATTTATTTGACTTTTTTTTCTTGTTTCTTGAGGTATGCCTGTATTGCTATGAATTTTCCCCTTAGCACTGCTTTTACAGTGTCCCACAGCTTTTAGGTTGTTGTGTTTTCATGTAAGCAAGGTGAAAAGACAGCCTTCTGAATAGAAGAAAATAATAGCAAATGAAGCAACTGACAAACAATTAATCTCAAAAATACACAAGCAACTCCTGCAGCTCAATTCCAAAAAAATAAATGACCCAATAAAAAAATGGGCCAAACAACTAAACAAACATTTCTCCAAAGAAGACGTATAGATGTCTAACAAACACATGAAAATATGCTCAACATCACTCATTATTAGAGAAATGCAAATCAAAACCACAATGAGGTACCATTTCACGCCAGTCAGAATGGCTACAATCCAAAAGTCTATAAGCAATAAATGCTGGAGAGGGTGTGGAGAAAAGGGAACCCTCAATGGCACCCCACTCCAGTACTCTTGCCTGGAAAATCTCATAGACGGAGGAGCCTGGAAGGCTGCAGTCCCTGGGGTCGCTGAGGGTCAGACACGATTGAGAGACTTTACTTTCACTTTTCACTTTCATTCATTGGAGAAGGAAATGGCAACCCACTCCAGTGTTCTTGCCTGGAAAATTCCAGGGACGGGGGAGCCTGGTGGGCTTCTGTCTGTGTGATTGCACAGAGTTGGACACGACTGAAGTGACTTAGCAGCAGCAGCAGCTTACACTGTTGGTGGGATTGCAAACTAGTACAGCCAGTATGGAGAACAGTGTGGAGATTCCTTAAAATACTGAAATAGAATTGCTTTATGACCCAGCAATCCCACTACTGGGGATACACACTGAGGAAACCAGAATTGAAAGAGACACGTGTACCCCGGTGTTCATTGCAGCACTGTTTATAATAGCCAGGACATGGAAGCAACCTATCTAGGTTGCCCATCAGCAGATGAATGGATAAGAAAGCTGTGGTACAAATACACAATGGAGTATTACTCAGCCATTAAAAAGAATACATTTGAATTAGTTCTAATGAGGTGGATGAAACTGGGGCCTATTATACAGAGTGAAGTAAGCCAGAAAGAAAAACACTGATATAGTATACTAATGCATACATATCGAATTTAGAAAGATGGTAATGATATTCCTGTATGTGAGACAGCAAAAAATACACAGATGTATAGAACAGTCTTTTGGACTCTGTGGGAGAGGGCGAGGGTGGGATGTTTTGGGAGAATAGCACTGAAACATGTATAATACCATATAAGAAATGAATTGCCAGTCCAGGTTCCATTCAGGATACAGGATGCTTGGGGCTGGCGCACTGGGATGGCCCAGAGGGGTGGTACGGGGAGGGAGGTGGAAGAGGGGTTCAGGATGGGGAACATGTGTATACCCGTGGTGTATTCATGTTGATGTATGGCAAAACAAATACAATATTGTAAAGTAATTAGCCTCCAATTAAAATAAATCAATTTAAATTAAAAACAAAAACAAAAAGACAATACTATATGATTCCACTTCAATGAGGTCTCTAGAGTAGTCAAATCCTTAGAGAAAGGAAGTAGCATGGTGATTGCCAGGGACTGGGAAGAGGGGAAGATGGGGAGTTAATGTTTAATTGGTACAAAGTTTTAAGTTTTGCAAAATGAAATGAGTTCTGAAGATGAATGTTGGTGATTACACAACCGTATATATGCATTTAATACCAATGAACCATATACTTCTAAATCATTAAGATAACTAAGTTTTGTTATATATATTTACCACAATAAAAAAACTTTCAAAAAACGAAAAAAAAAAAAAGAGTTTTGATTTCAGAGCCCTTCACTTTATGGGTAGTGTGCTGTCAAACACTACAACCAAGCACAGGAGTCCTGTGTCAGGAGGGAAGGTAAGTACTTTGTCCTAGGAAGCCTAGCTCCTGTTGGGTGTATCCACGGGACAGAGCACCTGAATCTCCTTCTGTGGAAGAGACAGATCTGTGGAACCACAAGCCCTGCTGTGTATATCCGATTCTGATCCAAATCTTAGTTTTATTCTATTTATTCTTCTGGCTTGGTTTCTTTCTTCATTTCTGGCACCCTGAGATTTCCCTCTCTTGATGTCAAACTCAGTTATATATCTCAAAATCATTGTGATGTGGGTGGGAGCTGATGTAGAACGGGGTTAGAGTGTGTCCTGCTGTGTCAGCTCAGTCTACCCTATTGACTGGAAACAAATCAATGGGTGTCTACAAATTAAATTCTCCTTTCTAAAGCAGTGGCACAGGTGGTGCTTGGCTTTATTGACACTCTGCTAAAGAGGGCACAACATTGTGAAGAGAAAGAGAGGCCAAAGAGGGCAATTTTGTGAGTTGAATAAATCCCGCTGACTTTTCTGTACCAACTAGTGGAATTGGTGAGCAGGAGGAGAGTAGTCAAACAGATATGTGTACTACATATGACAGTTTTAGGGAATTAGATGGCTTCCATAAATGAATTGTATGCAAAACTTTGATGTACCTCTTTAGCTACTTTTAAATATTTCTTTTTGGAGATGCAGTTGTATGACTTTTTGACCATTTAATGAATAACTTCTTGGGCATGATATAACCTTAATAGTAAACAATCAAGATTGTCCTTATATAAATCAGGACCTAAGATTTTTACTACACTGGGTAGGACCATTTGACCCTAAACTAAATAGCTTTTGATGCCTGGGTTTCTCAGACGAGGATAGACAACTCAAATAATGCTGCTGACTTTTAGTTTGCTGTCAGGTAACCCTGTATTCTTGTCAATGTGCCTGCTTCTAGGTTTAGCACATCACTTTCTAAACATGGTGGGCTGAGAAAATAAAGATTAGTGTTGATCTGCATATAGGCCAAGATGGTCCATTTGGCTGGAAGACATTTTCTAGTCAATCTGTTACTTGAATTTTATTATAATGGACTTTGACTCATTTATTTATTCATCCACTTTCACTACTCAGTGATGAGATTTGCCTTTTTTCCCTGAAATCCTGTCCTTTTATCTAGTTAGATGAATTTGTAATATAAAATCTAAACATTCTGCATACATGTTTGTATGCATGTACATAAGAACCAGCTTCTGAGTCCTGAAACCCCAATGATGTCATAAATCTAGAAAACATACCCTTTTCCTGTTAATTATTACTTCTAAGGGTTTGATTAAATTTAATTTTAAAATTTTGTCATGGACACATTATAGGTTATGCCAGGTAACTCAGTTAAATATTTTAATGAATAAATTTTATATAGATTTTGAGTGAGAAAATGGAATAAATAAAACAAAAGGTCTTCTAAGAAAAATATATTTTGAAATATAGTATATTTTCTCTTTCAAATATCAGTATTTTGAAAAGAAGACAACACCTTAAAATAGTTTTCACAGGTTACTGTTCTGAAAAGTCTTTTGAGTGTATCAAATTTGCCCTTGTCTGAATATGAGCTATGAGTTGCTTTTCTGAAAATATATTTCTCTGTTTTTTAAACCAAAATCTCAAAATATATTTTTTAGTTTGAGCTTTTCTTTTAGCCGAAGTTCAAGCTTTTGCTTATGCATTACTATTTCACATGTGCTACAACGGACCATAGTCATTTTCATTGAAAAGGACAAAGAACAAGTAAAAGAGAACATTAATGAACTGTTGTAAACTGCAGTATTTATTTAGATCATTTCAGCACTGAAGACTTCCTTTTTGTCTGACCAGTATTTTTATCTTATTTTTTTCTATTTAAAATAAAATATCCCTGAACAGCACTTTTCGGTGTCCTCAACTGTGCTAAGCAATCATTTTGTCTTTCATCAGCCACTTAGGGTGATGCTCTGAGGACACACAACGCCAGGGTTCCGCCTCCATGGCAAGTGCCAGATTGTCTTGACCCCTCATTGGACTGTAAAATTAAAGTACTGTTAATGTTTTACTATTTAAAACCTGCTTAATTAAGTATAATTGAATAATTTAACAAATATATATTGAACATCTATATGCAAAACACTGTGCTAGTGTAATTCTCTTTGTACACTTAAGTACTTTCTATTTTTTGTAGATTTGTCCTCTATGTATCCCTTTTTCTCTCTACTTCTATTTCATCCCTGCTTCAGGGAAGTTACTGGAATACACATGAATGATGTTCTCTGAATTGTTTGAAGAGTACTGTTCTTGTAACCTTCATTACCAATTTTGATTACCAAGATAGATCCAATTGATGGAGCCATAGGTCAATGATAGCAACTTGTTTGGAAGGACAGCTGAACCAGTAACTGACAAGCTTGGCTTTGAATGTTCCTTTAAACTGTGTTTGTCAGTGCCTCATAACAGAGACAGGGATTAATAGTGTTTTGATTGTCACTATAACTCAAAGGGATCAACCCAAGGATCTGAGAGAAATATTAGGTCAAACTTTTATTGTGAGAAAAGAGAAATAATTCAGTTAATAATAGAGTTGGTATTTATTTGATTTATATTTATATTCTCTCAAGGTTCTCCACCCTTCTTAGATGGTGTATAATAAAAGGAGGCAGTAGTCATGTGAAAAGGAGCTGAGCTTATAAACTAGTAAGGAAAACTGATCAGACCACTACATTCTAACTTTTAAAATACAATTATTTCATCATTCAGCTTTGCAGTTATATTAATGTAGCTTAGTTTTCTTCAACTAAATCTTCTCTTGCCATTTGTATGGTTCAAATTGGTAGGAGCCTGTCTCTGTATTTTAGCACAAGTGTATGAAATTTCAACTGATTTAAGAGTGTTTGACCAGTTAAATGTTGCCTGAACCGTTATTAGCATTTTATTTTATTTTTTTAATGGGGGAAAATCAATTTTGTTATTAGCATTTTAATTGGTTGCATTTATGGGGAAGGGTTGTTTTACCACATTTCCCCCACACTTTCATTCTTACATAGCTTCCTAATGGCTTAATGGTCCATCTGGATCATTTCCTCTACGATAGTTTAATTCTATTTGCTAGTTTTGTCATCCGTAGATTTCCAATTTAAATATTTAGAAACATCACATGACACCATATTGCTTAAGTGTTTTAGTGTAATTATTTTGCAAGCATGAATGAAACATGCCTCGTGTCTTATTTTTATAAAATTTAAATGGAAGTTAATTTATACACAAGAATAATCAAACCCCTGCAGATATATGTTATCATTTAGATATCCAGCTCTGCATGGGACATCAAACATGAACAACTGAAAAATATGCTTTCTTTTTACCCTGCTGCTGTTGTGTTTCATATTTGTGTATAAGATGGCTCATCTTACACAGAGTTTTCTAATTTCTTATTATTGGATGATAGGAAAGAAATTCAAGGGTATCAAATGCCACATGTTTCTTGGATTTTTCTGGAAAAGTGGGGTTAAACTTGTATTTGAAAGTAGTAATAAAAATACCCAAGTTGCTTGCTGTACTGTCCAGATAAATAAGTCTTCATCAAGGAAATACACCCTTTGTATCCTGGTGCTAGAACAACCAGCAAATAATCCAACTCTGATATATTACTTTTAAGAGATTGAGTTGGATGAATGTGATTAAATACAGTAGGGCATTAATGAAAAAGGGATATGATAGCTTCCCTCAAGAATTTACAGATTGTTATGTCGGAAAGAATTAGACTATTTTTTCATTCTCTCAATGGCAGAATTAGAAGCAATAGGTCACAGATATAACAGAAGAAAAAAAAACCTGTAGATTCTGTAACATAAATTGTTTCAGTGGCATGAACTGCCTAACAATAAGCTGATTTTTCATAAAAGGGATGACTACACATTGCTGAATCTGTTTAATTAGACACTTAGTTTCCTCATAGTAGCAGATATACAGTGAATTTACATATTGTGAGAGGACTAGGCCAGATAACTGTTAATATAACTCTTCAATCTAGAGAAACCATGATTTCTGTAGTTTTAAAAACAACCAGGAAAACCAAACACAAACAGGAAACTTCACAGCATTGGTGATATGCAATAGCTAATGAGATACTTCCCTGCATCCTGTTCATAGTAATGTTGGGAAGCCGAATATCTGCTTTCAGACAATTTCTCATCTGGCTTATGTCAATGCATGGGATTTTCATCATATTGTTAACTTCTTTGGAAACTTCTGGGTGCATGCACATTTGACTTGAATGCAGGAAGGAGAGTTTCTAATGAATTGTGGAACCATTCAGAAGGCATTTAGTTTACTATACAACAATCCTATCTTACCACAAAGTTGAGCATGATACCTTACATAGTGCCATGCAATGATCCCTCTTTGTTTGTAGGTAAATACAAACTCTTCTAATAAGATTTGATTGAGTTTATAAGCAGATTTGAACCTACCTCTCAAATCTCAACTCCTATTGCTTATGCTCCAAATCAACCTATTTGTCATTCTTCCAATATTCCTCATTCTTCCATATCTCTGTGGCTTCAAACACACTATCCTCCTACTAAGAATGTGAATTTACCTTTCTTTGCTTAGGGAATGCCTGATCATCCCTCAAGACTCCCCCCAGATACAAAATTTTCTCTGAGGGCTTTCCTGAACTACTGGGTAAACTTAGTCACTCTCTCTTCTATTTTCTCATAGAATTTTACAAAATCTCAACTCTAATACTCAAATTTATTGTGTGAAGTTTTTCATTTTTAAGTATAGTTTCTAGTCCTTGCCATTGGACGACATCTGACTGCATTTTAGTCTATTACACTGAGTTCTTCAGGGCCAATGAATAGTGTTTTAGTCATCCATTATATCTTCAGTGTTTAGCTCATAGCCACACAGAATGTAGGTATTCAATTAATTTTGTTGGATATGGTATGTTTAGGAGGAATATTCTAATTAATAAATTTGTTGATTGACCAGAACATGCATAAACTTATAAGAAGGAAATGTAGGGACCTGTCCAGTACATTGTGTCCTACTGAAATTCTGGCTGTATCCATTAAATAGAGTGCTTATGTTGGACAAATACCTGGAAGTGGAAGAAAGCAGGCAGTGAGGAGAAAAAAAAAAAAAAAGCCTAGAAAGAGACAAAAGAACACTGAAATGAAGGGTTTAAATTAACTTATCCATGAAACAGAAGCAAAACTCACAGATATAAAGAACAGACTTGTGGTTGCCAAGGGGGAGGGGGTGAGAGAGGGATATTGAGAGTTTGAGATTAGCAGATGCAAACTGTAATATATATAGGATAGATAAACTGTATACAACAGGGAATCATATTCAATATCCTATGACAAACCATTATGAAAAAGAATACTGGAGTGTATTATACAGAATGAAGTAAGTAAAAACAACAACAACAACAACAAAAAAAATACCAATACAGTATACTCAGTTCAGTTCAGTTCAGTTCAGTCGCTCAGTCGTGTCTGACTCTTTGCAACCCCATGAATTGCAGCATGCCAGGCCTCCCTGTCCATCACCAACTCCTGCAGTTCACTCAGACTCACGTCCATCGAGTCTGTGATGCCATCCAGCCATCTCATCCTCTGTTGTCCCCTTCTCCTCCTGCCCCCAATCCCTCTCATCATCACAGTCTTTTCCAATGAGTCAACTCTTTGCATGAGGTGGCCAAAGTACTAGAGTTTCAGCTTTAGCATCATTCCTTCCAAAGAAATCCCAGTGCTGATCTCCTTCAGAATGGATTGGTTGGATCTCCTTGCAGTCCAAGGGACTCTCAAGAGTCTTCTCCAACACCACAGTTCAAAAGCATCCATTCTTCGGCGCTCAGCCTTCTTCACAGTCCAACTCTCACATCCATACATGATCACAGGAAAAACCATAGCCTTGACTAGACATAACTTAGTTGGCAAAGTAATGTCTCTGCTTTTGAATATGCTATCTGCTGCTGCTGCTATGTCGCTTCAGTCATGTCTGACTCTGTGTGACTGCATAGACGGCAGCCCATCAGGCTCCCCTGTCCCTGGGATTCTCCAGGCAAGAATACTGGAGTGGGTGCCATTGTCTTCTCCAATGCATGAAAGTGAAAAGCGAAAGTGAAGTCACTCAGTCGTGCAGACTTTTAGCGACCCCATGGACTACAGCCTACCAGGCTCCTCTGTCCATGGGACTTCCCAGGCAAGAGTACTGGAGCAAGTGCCAGGGTCCAGCCCTGGTGGATCCAGGGTAATTTGAAGGGTGGATGGAGTTGGCATCTTAGAAAAGAATTATTTAATTAGAAATATAAAGATTAATTAGGAAAGAATAGTATAGTAGGAAAATTAGTGGAGAAAAGAGGCTGAATAACTTGGTTTACGCAGAAAGCTGATAAAACTTCGAGACAAAAGGTTTGCACCATCTACACAGGCCACCGGCACCCACTTGAATAGCAGAGGGTGCTCCACCTTGGGCTCCCTCTCACGTGGGTCTTAGAAGCCAAGGCAAGTAAGTAGACGTGGTGAGCCTCCACGCTCCAGATGGGAATTCAGCCTGAAAAGAAGAGGGAGGGAGAGGGAGAAAAAGAGAGATGAGAGATTTGACACGGGGGGAGCCAGATTTCCAAGAAACTAGTTCGAGAAGCTGGTCTGAGAAACTGGTCCATCCTTTATTGTCCAGAAAGGCTTTCTATACTTTTGGTTGTACATAGAGATCAATGGATAATACAAAATTATGCAGCATCAGCAGCCCTGACTCTTATCGAGACCAGGCTTTCTTTCTGCAAATCTTTCCGTATACAAAGGGTCTCAGGTGATTTACATTATCTTCTGACCAGAAGGCCAATTAACATTTTACAGCCCTTTTCTGATAAGGATCTGTCAACCAGATAACTTATTTGCCTTAATAGTATTGTTCTTTTCCAAAATCTGGTGCCACTCTCAGAAAGCACTAAATAAAGTTACATTCTTACATAGTAAGGACACAACAATTTATAACAAAGAAAGAGGAGTACAGTGATTTATAACAAAGAGAAAATTAATTAACTCAAAAGTCTAGTGTTGCTAACATCAAAACTACTATATTCCTGTTTCTATATCCCGATTACATTGATTAATATCCTACAGGTGCCTAAGAGATAAAGGATATGGAGGCCTGGCAGTGAACATTAACTCAACAATCAAACTAACTCTTAGCTCTAAAAGGCTCTATATCTTTAAGATGTTTTAAGCTTCGTGCCTCTCACAGTTGGGGGCTGTAAACAATCACAAGTTGTAAAGTTAGAGAGCCATCAGAGGGATTTGAGCGGAAACATTCCTTTCATATGCAGGAGACCAGTTGGAGCTCTAAGTTAACTTTTTCCAGAAAAAGGTGGTCTGGGATAGCCCCCTGTAATGTCAGAAGAATATAGTATAGCAGACAGTAAACAGACAGATTTTGGTTTCGGGGTAGATGATCAGGCAGAGGACCCCTTGAGACCTGACTCGCCTTGCCCCGTCAGGTCTCTCCGCATGACCTTGTCATGTGTGGGATCTCCCGTGCTGGCTCCTGGCAAGTAAGCATCCTTTAATTTCATGGCTGCAATCACGATCTGCAGTGATTTTGGAGCCCCCCAAAATAAAGTCTGACACTGTTTCCACTGTTTCCCCATCCATTTCCCATGAAGTGATGGGACCGGATGCCATGATCTTCGTTTTTTGAATGTTGAGCTTTAAGCCAACATTTTTACTCTCCACTTTCACTTTCATCAAGAGGTTTTTTAGTTCCTCTTCACTTTCTACCATAAGGGTGGTGTCATCTGCGTATCTGGGGTTATTGATATTTCTCCCAGCAATCTTGATTCCAGCTTGTGTTTCTTCCAGTCCAGCATTTCTCATGATATCCCTTGCATATAAGTTAAATAAGCAGGGTGACAATATACAGCCTTGACGCACTCCTTTTCCTATTTGGAACCAGTCTGTTGTTCCATGTCCAGTTCTAACTGTTGCTTCCTGACCTGCATATAGGTTTCTCAAAAGGCAGGTCAAGTGGTCTGATATTCCCATCTCTTTCAGAATTTTCCACAGTTTATTGTGATCCACACAGTCAAAGGCTTTGGCATAGTCAATAAAGCAGAAATATATGTTTTCTGGAACTCTCTTGCTTTTTCCATGACCCAGCAGATGTTGGCAATTTGATCTCTGGTTCCTCTGCCTTTTCTAAAACCAGCTTGAACATCAGGGAGTTCACAGTTCACATATTGCTGAAGCCTGGCTTGGAGAATTTTGAGCATTACTTTACTAGCATGTGAGATGAGTACAATTGTGCAGTAGTTTGAGCGTTCTTTAGCCTTGCCTTTATATTAGCGCATAGATATGTAATTTAGAAAGATGGTAACAATGACCCTATAAGCAAGACAGCAAAAGGGACACAGATATGAAGAACAGACTTTTGGACTCTGGGAGAAGGCAAAAGTGGGATTGAGAGAATAGCATTGAAACATGTATATCACCATATGAAAAATAGATCACCAGTCCAAGTTTGATGCATGAGGCAGGGCACTCAAAGCCAGTGCACTGGAACAACCCTGAGGGATGGGATGGGGAGGGAGGTGGGAGGGGGGTTCATAATGGGGGACACATGTACACCAATGGCTGATTTATGTCAATCTATGGCAAAAACCACTACAATATTGTAAAGTAGTTAGCCTTCAATTGAAATAAAAATTTTTTAATCAATATATGTGTGTGTGTGTGTGTGTGTGCGTGTGCGTGTGTGTGTTAGTTGCTTAGTCATGTCCAACTCTTCGCAATTCCATGGACTGTAGCCTGCGAGGCCCCTCTGCCCTTGGGATACTCCAGGCAAGAATACTGGTTGGAGTGGGTAATAATTCCTTTCTCCAGGGAATCTTTCCACCCCAGGGATCAAAATCAGGGCTCCTGCATTGCAGGCAGATTGTTTACCATCTGAGCCACCAGGGAAGCCCATATATATGTGTGTGTGTGTATATATATATATTGTGTGTGCATGTGTATATAACACACACATAAAACTGACTCACTTTGTTATACAGTAGAAACAAATACAACATTGTAAATCAACTATATTTCAATGAAATAAATGTTTATTAAATTTTAAAAAACTCCATAGAAAAAATACTTGGGCATGCCCAGGTTCTGAGGACTACCTTTTTTGAAGCTCAAAACTAGAGTGAAGTTTTCTATTCATAAAGAAAGGTTAATACCATTTTATGTGTTGTTGGGAAACTGACATATACTTGATTTCTGTGTACCAGGAATTATAAATTTAGGACTTCCTTAAGAATTATGTTCAATTGCTAAAATTAAATCAAAATCATAATTCTGTTTTGCCTATGTCACAGTCATACTTTTTGACTCAGAATTAGTAGTGACTAAGTAGAAGCATATTACAAATACCCATGCACCAGAGATTAACACTGTTAAAACATGACTTCAAACTTGCTTATCTGCTCAACTCTAAGTTAACACATTCTGGTATCTCTCCCTCTAGACACAGAGTGTCAATCACATTGAATGAAATACCAAGATAAAAGAATCACTACCTTGGCAAGAACAAATAAACAGAAAGACTTCCAAAACATCAAGCTGAATACAGGGCTATTCTATTATATGTTTGTTTAATCAAAAGATGTTATTTAAACTGTATGCTACCTCTGCTCTATAGAGACTGGGGCATTGTTAGAAGTATGGCATAACAACTCTTGTCATTATTTTGGTGGGCTTTTTCTTCATAATTTCCAATTACTGGAGACAAAGGACACACCTGGCATATTATTTCATGTGCAAAGTTTTCCATACTTAAATATATTTTTCTATCTCCTGAAGGACTGAACAATTTAAATTAATTCTATAAACTGCATTAATTTATTTACACTTGTATTTGAGATGGAAATGTATGAAGATCATGATGATTTTGGTTTCCTGGAGACTAAAACTTGCAGTGGGTGGGGTGCAGGTGAGATAAATACACATTTGAGAAAGAAGCCAAAAGGCTAGAGAATAAAACTGAATCATCAGCAATTGATGTCTTGTAAAAGTTCTCATTTTATTTTTCATGTTTAAATACAATGAAACTTTTGGATACTTACAAAGTGATAGTAACCAAGCTCAGCTTATTATTTCAGGAGATAGAGAAATGAAGAAAACTTGATTCCTCTTTTCAAAGTTGTGCTGTTGACAAATCAGCATATTTTTCTTGCTTAATTGTTTACATCACATGCACATAATATGTTGGATGTAGCAAGGATTATGCTATGGCTACAAAGAATTCTCTCACTCTTCATTAACCAGGTACTTCTCAAAAACATAGAAATCTTCCATCATAATATTTCCTTATCATAAAATAGGGTATAAACGAACTGATAAGTTATAAATATAATAGATCATTTGGACAAGTCCTCTTTATTAATTTTTGGTAAAGTCTTAATTTTTTCTAGTTTGTCTATGAACAGAACACAAGACCACATTTTTTTCTCACAAGAGCTAAGTAGGCTATTTTCAGTTACTACACATCTAGTGAGGAAGCTAGGGATCAAGTTATTTCTCCAGTGGGCAGTTCTCCTTTTTATTTTCTTTTAACAGCCATTTTTCCATATTTTAAAAAGAGCATCCTCAAATTAGGTCAGATAGTATCAAGTTGGCTATTTTTCAAAGAGAGTGTAGGGAATCTGCCCTGACCAATATTCTGTTTGTATCATAGATTCCAGATGGTAGTAGCTGATAAATTTCCTCTGTGATAGATTAAGTATATGTCTTGATTAACACTGTTATGAATATATTAAAATCACATAGATGAGTTGAAATATGACCTCTGTCACCTACTAGTTAAGTTTCCTTGGATGAGTCATTTACACTCTTTAAGTCTCAGATTCTGTGCCATTAATTTTTCTTTGGCAATACCATTTTAGCATTTAAGTTAACATCAAGCACAATTTCTGGGATATATTGAATACTCAAAAAATGTCAGTTTCCTTTTATCCCTCTGATCTGTATAAGTATGTCCAATTTTGTTTTAGTTTTTGGTATCACACTGTTTCCGTAATTTTGGGGAGTCGTCTTGAAAATGTATACCTTTTGTTCAAGGGACACTGGCCAAAAACTATGAAGGTTTCAGTGTAAAATCATGCCACTACTGGAGACATGACTATATTTCTTATTGATAGTAAAATTCTAATACAGTTTTCAAGTATTTAAGGTAATATGCTATTGATGACATGATTTGGAGAGAAATAATTAAATATTTGACTCAAATCCTTACTAGGCAGCCTATAGAGACATCCCACATAGCTAGGAAATGTCACTTAAATATTAGATGCCTTGGTCTCTCCAATCTTAGAGGCAGGAATAATCCTTGTTCACTAAAAACATAACATTTGCATTTTATAATCTAATAAAAAACTCTCTAGGATATTACTATTGCTTTATTTTAGAAAGCATTCAGTAACATGTAAGCCCTTTCCAAAATAATAAAATTATATTATAGGAATTTTTCAAGATGCACATATAATGAACTTTTCACAACAAAAGGCTTTATATTAGAAGACAAAATTTGTCATTGAGTGGAGGGAAAGCATCATTGTAGTTATACAAAACATACTTGTTAGAGTTTATTACAATTCTTTTTATAATAAGAAAACTACACTGAACATTATAAAATATTTGGAAAGAAAAATGGCCAAAACCATTTTCTTAGAAAGGAAGCATTCTAAATTCTACATTAACAAGTTATTAAGTAATCCAATATTATCCTGAAGGCTTGGGGGGGAGGGATTCAGAGAAAATACTATACACATTCCCTACCTTTAAAAAATCTGAAATCTTATTAGAGAAAGAAGGCTAATATGCATGAAACAATAGCTTATAAAACCAGATAGGATACAATTCAGAGCTAAGCTAAGTAGTATGAACTTGTAAGTATTACACAGGTTCTGAGAAGAAAGAGATGACATCTCCAGAGTAACTGAAGATGACTTCAAGAAAGGGGTGGAATCTGACCTGGACTTTAACAAAAATGTAGAATTTGTATAGGCAGAAGAAGGTTTATGTATATAACAGACCACAATTATTATACAAGCAAAGTATTTGACTGGTAAATGAGCATGGCACATCAGTGAGAAATAAAACAGAGGAAACATTTCAGTAAGGATGAAAGCTGTAGAATTATATCAGGACAGGTTTAAACTATGAAACACAAGCAGATTATTTGGACTTGATGTCATAGGAAACAATATAGAAAGTATGCCTTGCCAGAGATTTCCCAGATGTGGGCCATGAGAGACTAGGTCCAGGGATATTTACAAGGAGCCTGTTGTAAGCATGAAATCACCACTTGAAGAAAGGAACTGAGAGGACTGAGTAATTGAGTACAAAGTTAAGATTTTTTAATGGTGATAGTTTATTTATTTCAGTTTATAGAATAAATGTCCACAATGTCTATGTACTCTTCAAAATAATGTTACCTTCAATTAGAGGATACTCCCAGCAGACTGTAGAAGTGCCTAAATCACAGTAATGTTAGCTGAAGAGTAGCTCTCTTGATGAAAGTGAAAGTGGAGAGTGAAAAAGTTGGCTTAAAGCTCAACATTCAGAAAACGAAGATCATGGCATTTGGTCCCATCACTTCATGGGAAATAGATGGGGAAACAGTGGAAACAGTGGCAGACTTTATTTTGGGGGGCTCCAAAACCGCTGCAGATGGTGATTGCAGCCATGAAATTTAAAAACGCTTACTCCTTGGAAGGAAAGTTATAACCAACCTAGATAGCATATTCAAAAGCAGAGACATTACTTTGCCGATTAATGTCCATCTAGTCAAGGCTATGGTTTTTCCTGTGGTCATGCATGGATGTGAGAGTTGGACTGTGAAGAAAGCTGAGCGCTGAAGAATTCATGGTTTTGAACTGTGGTGTTGGAGAAGACTCTTGAGAGTCCCTTGGACTGCAAGGAGATCCAACCTGTCCATTCTAAAGGAGATCAGCCCTGGGATTTCTTTGGAAGGAATGATGCTAAAGCTGAAACTCCAGTATTTTGGCCACATCATGTGAAGAGTTGACTCACTGGAAAAGACTGATGCTGGGAGGGATTGAGGGCAGGAAGAGAAGGGGATGACAGAGGATGAGATAGCTGGATGGCATCACTGACTTGATGGACATGAGTCTGAGTGAACTCTGGGAGATGGTGATGGACAGGGAGGCCTGATGTGCTGCGATTCATGGGATCACAAAGAGTCGGACACGACTGAGTGACTGAACTGAGCACAAGATAACATTCTTTTGCATAAGATTGAGATAAGTGTTTTTATGCATTTGTGGGGAAAAAATAATATGCTGAAAAAATAATCAAAATTGAACACTAGTCATTAGATATTTGCAAATGCTCACTATTTCATGTATTTCTTGCTAATTTTTTATTATTAAATGTATTCTGATCTATCCCATAGTCTTTATTTCCAGTTTTAATTTAGAACACTTCACTCAAACTTACTGTAAATAAAAACCTTGGAATGTGCCTCTTTTAGGGCAACTATACATCAAGCCATCTCGACGTCAAGACCTTTCCAATTTCTTGTAGCTGTCAGTGACTTAATTCTATCTGAGCCAAGGGCTGTTATCCACCTGATTCAGATAATCCAAAGAATAGTATTACCTCCCCTTCTGGCCTACAATAATCTAGCAGTGCCTTTTGTTTTGATTTTTTAATTCAAATGAATTACATAATGCTTTCTTCTTGGCCAGAGAAGGTAATTGAAGTAACTGGCTCTGTTTCCACTTCAGTGTGGAACCCAAATATCTTGATTTTGAGATCAGAAGAAAGGACCACATTCTTGTTCATGAACAAATATTTTCTTCTAAAGTACATTGCTGCTACTGCCCAAGTTAGGTTTCACTTTAAATAAAATATAATGTTTTTCTTACTAATATTAGTCTCTTTCAGAACAACTTACTTTTCTTTTAACTCTTTTCTTTTCTTTTACTTTTAACTCTTTGCTGTATCATAAAACACAATTTATTACAAAGTTCCTACCATCTGTATCATCTGGAATATTGGCCCTCATATTTGATGAAAACTAATTTTCTTCTCAATGCAATATGCTTATTATATTACCAGATTAGTTCACTCAGTAATATTTATTGAGAACATACTATGTGTCAGGTTCTCTGCTATGATCTGAAGAGATAATGGTAGACAAGACAGGTCAGCCAGAAGCCTTATAGAAATACCAAACCTACTGGATGGCACACATACCTTGATATGGATACAAAGAAGCACTGAACTTCAGTACAGCTTTCATCAAAGAGAATAAAAGACATATGAGCAGTCAGAGCACAGAGGGCTAGTATTTATTGTTCACTTCAGTTCAGTTCAGTTGCTCAGTCGTGTCCAAATCTTTGTGACCCCATGAATTGCAGCACACCAGGCCTCCCTGTCCATCACCAACTCCCACAGTTCACTCAGACTCACACCCATCGAGTCCGTGATGCCATCCAGCCATCTCATCCTCAGCCGTCCCCTTCTTCTCCTGCCGCCAATCCCTCCCAGCATCAGAGTCTTTTCCAATGAGTCAACTCTTTGCATGAGTTGGCCAAAGTACTGGAGTTTCAGCTTTAGCATCATTCCTTCCAAAGAAATTCTAGGGCTGATCTCCTTCAGAATGGACAGGTTGGATCTCCTTGCAGTCCAAGGGACTCTCAAGAGTCTTCTCCAATGCCACAGTTCAAAAGCATCAATTCTTTGGCACTTCGCCTTCTTCGCAGTCCAACTCTCACATCCATACATGACCACAGGAAAAACTAAACCTAATTTTATTGCAATACACTTTTCAGAAAGGCCTGATAGCTCGATAAAATATTTATATTCTGACACATTTTTTTTTAGTTTTCTATTTTTTTAATTTTAAAATCTTTCATTCTTACATGTGTTCCCAAACATGAACCCCCCTCCCACCTCCCTCCCCATAACATCTCTGTGGGTCATCCCCAAGCATGCTGTATCCTGCGTCAGACATAGACTGGCGATTCAATTCTTACATGATAGTATACATGTTAGAAGGCCATTCTCCCAAATCATCCCACCCTCTCCCTCTCCTTCTGAGTCCAAAAGTCCGTTATACACAGCTGTGTCTTTTTTCCTGTCTTGCATACAGGGTCATCATTGCCATCTTTCTAAATTCCATATATATGTGTTAGTATACTGTATTGGTGTTTTTCTTTCTGGCTTACTTCACTCTGTATAATCGGCTCCAGTTTCATGCATCTCATCAGAACTGATTCAAATGAATTCTTTTTAATGGATTAAAGATCTAAATGTAAGACCAGAAACTATAAAACTCCTAGAGGAGAACATAGGCAAAACACTCTCCGACATAAATCACAGCAGGATCCTCTATGATCCACCTCCCAGAATTCTGGAAATAAAAGCAAAAATAAACAAATGGGATCTAATTAAAATTGAAAGCTTCTGCACAACAAAGGAAAATATAAGCAAGGTGAAAAGACAGCCTTCTGAATGGGAGAAAATAATAGCAAATGAAGCAACTGACACATTTTGAATAGCAAACAATTTTTTACATCCAAATATAAAGTGGTTAAATCTACTCATAAAGATAAAGCAGCCTCAGTTAGGCCATGAAAAGCTAGAGTATCAAACACTTCAAACTTTCAAATGTTAATTACATATTGAGAACAGAAGAGAGTCCATTGGATATGTTGACCCTGTATACGATGGCTTTCAGCATAGTTATGGTATCTTAAAACCAGATTCAGAGATAAAGAAGATTGTGCATGGTTAGCAAGGACTGATGGAGAAGGCAATGGCACCCCGCTTCAGTACTCTTGCCTGGAAAATCCCATGGACAGAGGAGACTGGTAGGCTGCAGTCCATGGGGTTGCGAAGAGTTGGACAAGACTGAGCGACTTCACTTTTACTTTTCACTTTCATGCATTGGAGAAGGAAATGGCAACCCACTTCAGTATTCTTCCCTAGAGAATCCCAGGCATGGGGGAGCCTGGTGGGCTGCCGTCTATGGGGTCACACAGAGTTGGACACAACTGAAGTGACTTAGCAGCAGCAGCAGCAACAAGGACTGAAGCTAAATATTTAGAGAAGTTCTGCAAAGCAAACAAAAGACACTTCTAGAATGGGTGATTAAGGTAAGTAAAATTAGTTCCTGTTTGTTGTTCTTTTAAGAACAGGGCTTCCCTGGTATCTCAGTGGTTAAGAATCTGCCTGCCAGGAGTGAGTGCAGGAGTCATGGGTTTGATCCCTGGGTTGGGAAGAATTCATGGAGAAGGAAGCAGCAACCCACTCCAGTGTTCTTGCCTGGGAAATCACATGGATGGAGGAGCCTGGGGTTGCAAAAGAGTTGGACACAATTTTGTGACTAAAACCAAAATAACAAAGATAAGTTAAAAGTAAAAATCTGCTTTTATTTAAACAGGTTGAGTGCAATTTTAAGTTGGAAAAAGTATTTAGCATACTGTACATTTTCATCAAAGACTATATTGTGGAAACAACAGCCTCACAATTACAAATGTTAAAGTTCACATTCTTCACGGAAAACTCTTCTCAGTGGTTATCAGTTCTCTGATCTAAATGTTACATCATGGCAAAAGCTATTTAACTATGTGATAATGAAGTTTAAACTGCTTAGTTCCACAAATAAGACTGTTTAGGAAGATTAACATAAGATATAATTTATATCCTAGATGGGATTGTATAGAGAATCTACAGCAAGTATAATTTGAAAATCACTATGACTTTTGAGCTACTGACTGAGATCCATTTGTTTCAAAGTCACCATTGCTTGCAAACCAGTTTATTTTGAGAAAGGAAGAGTAGTAACGAAAATCACCTTTCTTTCGTTTTTTAGACATTTTATCTAATATTCATAGATTTCTTATTTCCCTGACATAACCTACAATCTACATAATTCACCTGTTTCTACTTTTACATAATTCATCATAAGAATTTGGGTTGACTGGAATATTTTTTCATTCATTACGTGCAATATATTTCAAATATTTTAAAGTGTTGATCCTTCTATTAAGTTACTGAATTAGAAGGAGAGCTAGGTAATATTTTATAATATTTTCTTATAAGAAAATATTTGAGGCTTGTTTTCTTTGAAGTTTGAGTTCGATTCCAATTTTGAGTCAGATATCTGTACATTTAAAACTAGTCTTAATATACTGTAGATGTGTACAACATTGAATTTAAAATGTGTTAATACTCCAAAATGCAATAATATATGGAAAAGTATAAAGACTACTCTTAAAATTAAAGGACTGTTTTACTGACTTTCCCTATTAAGTTCCAAAGAGCACACGTATTTGCTGTATAAGAGCATATGTATACACTATTTAATAACTGTATAATAATCCACAATTCTTCTGAAAGCGACAATGGAAAGATGAATTTATCTGTGGAATGAACTCTTAAGCCCTATTTGATCAGAACATTTGCAATCACAGAACTTCAAAAAAACTCATACATATATAAACAGACTATCTACCAAACAAAATCAGTGGAAAAAATTAAAGGGCCTTCTCTCATTTTTGTGAGAACAGTGAACAAAAAGTACTATATAACATGTTTACTTATAGAAAGTGTTTATTAAGTATTACTAAAAGAATGAGAAGAATGTTAAATAACTTATATCACCAAATATCATGTTAAAAATCCTCTCTTGTGAATGTTTTTGAGCAAATATTGTAGTGATACTGTGATGCATATGCAGGTGTAGATGTGAGATATCGTTTCTTTAACACTTCATCATTTTATGACATTTTAATTTCCCAGTGAGTATGATTAATACTACTTGGAAATAATTTATCACTAACACTAATTCAAATGGTGGATCATCTTTAAAAATCAGTTGGCAATGAAACTGATATCCTGCTGATATTCTACTAGTTTAATGCATTAACATACACTTTTATTAATACCATGCTTATCCTTGTTGACAGGTATCACATTTGCTGCTTTTAAAAAGAGTGTCCCCTCCAGTTCAAAGACATCTTGATTTTAGAAAACCAAATTATGCTAAAGCAAGAAAATGATGCATACAAGCTTGCTCTCAGCCATATGTTTAAAGCAATCAAAAAGTTAAACTTGCATCTTTACAGTGTTTATCCTCCTATAAAAGGACTAATATAATGAATCAGATGGCACTGCAAAGGAGGGAGTTTTGCAAAGGAGGAAGTTTTCCTTTTTGCCTTCATTTCCTATTAAATTTGGCTTGCAATTTCAATGACTCCAAAAGCAGGCTACACATGTGAGCTGAAATCACCTCATATGTATATGGGAAATAATCACCAAGAAATCTATACTATGCATGTATATGATTTAAATATACCATGTTGCTTATCTTTAGAAAATAAACTTTTCTTCTTGCTTCCACTCAGAAGATTGGCCTTGGATGACCCAAAGGGATGGTTCGGGGAGAGAGGTGGGAGAGGGGTTCAAGATGGGGAACACATGTACACCCGTGGCAGATTCATGCTGATGTATGGCAAAACCAATACAATATTGTAAAGTAATTAGCCTCCAATTAAAATAAATAAATTTATATTAAAAAATAATCAATATACAATGTCAAGTGCCTCTTTTCATATGACAAATGATTCTCTGAAAATGCCACAATATCTCCCAAATTCAGTTGCCCCTGAAGCATCCTGTATAATATGGACAATAATGCCAGGCTGCTACAATGAAAAAGGCAAAAGGAACTAGATGACAAGGTTAACACATATCTTTCATGTATAAGGCATGTAGCCACATTACTTTTTATGCTCATATGGCAGCCTCACTCAGTCATTGGTATTGCCAGCTGCAATAAATCCACCAAAGGTGGTGTCAAAAGGAATTTATACTTGTACCCTCCCCTACAGTTTCTAGACATTGATATTAATTAATATTGTCAGTTTAAATATAAAAATCCTGGGAGGTTTGCCTTTCTCCCTCAAGTTAATGCAATATGGCTCAGTTGGTAAAGAATCCACCTACAATACAGGAGACCCTGATTGGATTCCTAGGTCAGGAAGATCTGTTGGAGAAGGGATAGGCTACATACTCCAGTATTCTTGGGCTTCCCTGGTGGCTCAGCTGGTAAAGAATACATCTGCAATTCAGGAGACCTGGGTTCGATCCCTGGGTTGGGAAGATCACCTGGAGAAGGGAAAGGCTACCCACTCCAGTATTCTGGCCTGGAGAATTCCATAGACAGAGGAACCTGGTGGGCTATAGTCCATGGGGTCGCAAAGAGTTGGACAAGACTGAGCAACTTTCCCTTTTCACGTTAATGCCAATGATATTCTTGTAATTGTGATCTCATCTTTTAGAAAAAGAAAGTGAAATCTCACCTTTTAACAAACATGCATTAAGTTCTTTCTATGTGCCTGGCCCTGTATTACTTGTAAAGGATAACTGAACAGTTAGGACATGGTCTCTGATCTAAACGAGTTCTCCAATATCCAATTGTTCCTAAATCCATCTAATGATGGAGGAAAAGTACAAGGGATCAAGTTATATTGGCAAATGGCTTACTATGGGATTTATAACTGTGTTACTTCTACTCAAGCTCCAACCTACTCCCAGACATAGATAATTTACCAAATGTAATTCCCTTTGCTACAGTGCATTGCAATATGAAGGCACCTGTGAAGGGGAATCCAGTTATTGTTAGGTACCATGTTATTTTCTTCTAAATGTCATACAGCAAAGTGTATTCACACCACCTAAAGTGAATGGTAAATGGATTCGAATTTCCAGAAAGCTATCTTGAATTTTAGGTTAAGACCTGAGCTGGTCCACATTGAAAGACGTCATATGACTCAGAGTTAAGTACATACCACTGAGTCACAGAAAAATCTAACTATTAACACAACTGGATCTAGCCTAGCAGGGATCAGAAGAGAAAGTTTGGTAAGATCTAATAAGAAATAGTCACTGGGGACTTTATTTAATAAAAACCTATGCAGTGACCATTTCTGAAAACTTACTGGAAATGTTAACGTTTGGGCCATTTGAATGGACATGTGAAAGACGAATCTTCACTGGGAACTACAGTTAGCTCTTCTTTATTTATAATCCCTAAAATAAAATAGGTATGTCACACAGAAGAGAATGTTTATCTATCTATTTCCATTCTCTTTTAGACATAACATATATCTGATCTTCAAACATCCTCATTGTACAAAGGAGAAAGCTAAGGCTCAGAGGGGTCAAGTAACATTTAAGGTCTACTTTCAGCTAGTAATTGGTGGGCCTGGGATTCTATTAGCTTGGCCTGACAACAAGTCTCTCTATCACAGTGCAGTGAAAGGAATGGTGGAAGGGTAGAGAATGTTCCTGTCCTACACTTCCTGCAAAAACATGAAAGACTCATCTTTGCTAGGCCTTCATCTCTTCTATTTTGGTAAAAGAGAATTTAAGGAATAATCAGAGCTGCCCATTGTTAGACATTATACCTAAACATCTGAAAAGGAATGCAGAAGATTTAGCTTGTGGTAGACAGACTAATGGATCCCTCCAAAGAAATTAACACTTCAATTCCTGGAACCTGTGAGTACATGGCCTTACATGACAAAAGGGATTTTGCAGATGTGCTTAGAGAACTTGAGATGGTGATCCCAATTTAATCATAAGTCCTTAAAAACTGGAAGAGGAAGACAGAAGAGTGTGTCACAGAGAGACATGACAAGAGAGAAACTAAACTTGTCATTGTTGTCTTTGAAGGTGAGGGAAGAGGGACATGAGCCATGGAATGGACAGTCTCTAGAAAATGGGAGAACTTCAACTGACAGCCAACAAATTGAAGCCTTGGTCATACAATGAGACACAAGGAACATGAATAATCATGAAAACAGATTCTCCCTTAGAGTCTCTAGAAACAAATACAACCCAGCCAGGAGTGAGACACATATCAGACTTCTGACCTACATAACTGTTAGATAATTATTTTGTAGGCTTGAAAGTTGTGGAATTTGTGGTAATTTATTAGGTGAGTAAAAGAAAATTGAAACATAGTTATGTTTTCACACAAACTTCATCCTCTCCTATTTTAACATGCATACTTCACATCCTCCCACCCCTTTGATATAGTGTCAGTCAATTTGGTTAGTTCAACAGTTAATGCTTACATTAGAAGACTTTTGGTAAATGCTACTCAGCATGCCTGAGTCATGGAGTATAGTTTTATTTTTCCTTTCCTATGCAACTCTTTTCTTGTGCCACTGTTAAATATCTACCTCTCTTTCAATCTCTCCTCTTTCTCTTACCCTCACTCTCTTTCTCTCTGCTTGTCTTTCTACATTATTTCCACTAATTTATCTCTAAAATGCTCCCCCTCAGCTATGTAAAATTTCCATTAATGTATATAAGTACAAAAGGTATTTTATCAAGGTTAATTCTCTGGAATAAGTTTCTCCTGGAGCATTTTGAAATCTCTTTTCTAATAAATTTTATTGCCATATGAACCACAAAAAACAAATACGTTAAGTGTAAGGCTTGGAAATTTTTATCTGCTGAATATACCCATATAACTACCATCCAAAATAGGATCTGGAACATTCCCATAACTGCAGAAAGTTCCTACATACCCTTTAATATCAATCTCTCTTCCAGTCCCATTCTTGACTGAGGTAATTTCTGATAAAATATCTATAACCAAAAATTAGATTATTCTTTATATTTGGTGTAAATGAACATGAACTAAATGCATTCTTTTCTGCTGGGCCACTTTAACTCACTATAACACTGTGAGATTAATCCATGTTATTGTTCATTTTGGTAGTTCAATAATTTTTCTTCCTTCTTCTCCCTGCCCCCAGCTTTATTAAGATATAACTGACAAGTAACTGTATAAATTTAAGTTATTCAACATGTTGACTTCACACGTTTACAAACAACATAATGATCACAACCATAGCATTAGCTAACACCACCACTCTATCACATAATTACCATTTCTTTTTGTACTAAGAACATTCAAGATCTACTCTCGACAATATTCAAGTATATGATATACTATTATAGGTATAATGACCATGCTATATTAAGAATTGCAGAAATTGTTAGTCTTATGATTAGAAGTTTGTACCCTTTGTGCAATATCTCCACATTTCCACTACAACCCAGACCCTGGCAATCAGCATTTTTATGCTTTTCTGAACTTGACATTTTTAGACATTTGACATGTCTGAAATTGAAATTTTTGAAGATATTTCTGCTTATAAGTAATATTATACATTGTCTCTCTCTGATTTATTTCACTTACTCTAATGCCCTTTAATTTTATCCAAGTTGTTACAAATTGTAGGATTTCCTTCTTTCTCATTTCTCATTGGGCTTCGCAGTTAACTCAGTGGTAAAGAATCTGCCTGCCAATGCAGGAGGTGCAGGTTCGATCCCTGGGTCACAGAGATCCCCTGGAGAAGGAAATGGCAACCCATTCTAGTATTCTTGCCAGAGAAATCCCATGGACTGAGGAGCCTGGTGGGCTACAGTCCATGGAGTCACAAAGAGTTGGACATGACTGAGCACATACACACATAGCTGAATATTATTTCACTGTGTGTGTGTGTGTGTGTGTGTGTGTGTGTCGCAGTCACACCTTCTTTATCCATTCCCCTTTTGATGGGCACTTTGATTATTTCCTAACAGAAGCAGAAGATATTAAGAAGAGGGCAAGAATACACAGAAGAACTGTACAAAAAAAGATCTTCATGACCCAGATAATCATGATGGTGTGATCACTCATCTAGAGCCAGACATCCTGGAATGTGAAATCAAGTGGGCCTTAGAAAATATTACTACGAACAAAGCTAGTGGAGGTGATGGAATTCCAGTTGAGCTATTTTAAATCCTGAAAGATGATACTATGAAAGTGCTGCACTCAATATGCTTGCAAATTTGGAAAATGCAGCAGTGGCCACAGGACTGGAAAAGGTCAGTTTCATTTCAATTCCAAAGAAAGGCAATGCCAAAAGATGCTCAAACTACTGCACAATTGCACTCATCTCACATGCTAGTAAAGTAATGCTCAAAATTCTTCAAGCCAGGCTTCAACAATACATGAACCGTGAACTTCCAGATGTTCAAGCTGGTTTTAGAAAAGGCAGAGGAACTAGAGATCAAATGGCCAACATCTGCTGGATTAATGGAAAAAGCAAGAGAGTTCTAGAAAAACATCTATTTCTGCTTTATTGACTATGCCAAAGCCTTTGACTGTGTAAATCACAATAAACTGTGGAAAATTCTGAAAGAGATGGGAATACCAGACCACCTGACCTGCCTCTTGAGAAATCTGTATGCAGGTCAGGAAGCAACAGTTAGAACTGAACATGGAACAGCAGACTGGTTTCAAATAGGAAAAGGAAGACGTCAAGGCTGTATATTGTCACCCTGCTTATTTAACTTCTATGCAGAGTACATCATGAGAAACGCTGGACTGGAAGAAACACAAGCTGGAATCAAGATTGCTGGGAGAAATATCAATAACCTCAGATATGCAGATGACACCACCCTTATGGCAGAAAGTGAAGAGGAACTAAAAGTCTCTTGATGAAAGTGAAAGTGGAGAGTGAAAAAGTTGGCTTAAAGCTCAACATTCAGAAAACGAGGATCATGGCATCCGGTCCCATCACTTCGTGGGAAATAGATGGGGGAACAGTGGAAACGGTGCCAGACTTTATTTTTTTGGACTCCAAAATCACTGCTGATGGTGATTGCAGCCATGAAGTTAAAAGACACTTACTCCTTGGAAGAAAAGTTATGACCAAGATAGATAGCATATTCAAAAGCAGACATTACTTTGCCAACCAATGTCTGTCTAGTCAAGGCTATGGTTTTTCCTGTGGTCATGTATGGATGTGAGAGTTGAACTGTGAAGAAGGCTGAGCGCTGAAGAATTGATGCTTTTGAACTGTGGTTTTGGAGAAGACTCTTGAGAGTCCCTTGGACTGCAAGGCGATCCAACCAGTCCATTCTGAAGGAAATCAGCCCTGGGATTTCTTTGGAAGGAACGATGCTAAAGCTGAAACTCCAGTACTTTAGCCACCTCATGTGAAGAGTTGACTCATTGGAAAAGACTCTGATGCTGAGAGGGATTGGAGACAGGAGAAGAAGGGGACAACAGAGGATGAGATGGCTGGATGGCATCACTGACTTGATGGACGTGAGTCTGAGTGAACTCCAGGAGTTGGTGATGGACAGGGAGGCGTGGCGTGCTGCAGTTCATGGGGTTGCAAAGAGTTGGACATGACTGAGTGACTGAACTGAACTGATCTAGATTATTTCCATATCTTGGCTATTGTGAATAATGCTGCAGTGAACATGGGGGTACACTTATCTCTATGGAAATCCTGATTTCACGTCCAGTGAATATTCCCTGGGTTTGCTGGATATTATGGTAGTTCTATTTTTATTTTTTTGAGGAATTTCCATTCTGTTTCTTTTGTGGCTGTACCAATTCACTTTCCCACCAAAAGTGAAGAGCTCCCTTATCTCCACAACTTTAGCAATACTTTTTAGTCTCTTGTGTTTTTGATGATAGCAATTTCGACAAGTATGAGGTGATATTTTATTTGCATTTACTTGATGATTGGTGTGGAAAAGGCAATGACTCTCCACTCCAGTACTCTTGCCTGGAAAATCCCATGGATGGGGGAACCTGGTAGGCTGTAGTCCATGGGGTTGCCAAGAGTCAGACATGACTAGCAATTTCACTTTCACTTTTCACTTTCATGCATTGGAGAAGGAAATGGCAACCTAATCCAGTGTTCTTGCCTGGAGAACCCTAGGAACGGGGGAGCCTGGTGGACTGCCGTCTATGGGGTTGCACAGAGTCAGACACGAATGAAGCGACTTAGCAGCAGCAGCAGCAGATGATTAGCGATTAGAACACCTTTTCATTTATCACGTGTATGTGCCTATTATTTTATCATGTTTTTTTTACAAATTATAATTTATAATTATAAATTACAAATATGAATCATTTATATTATGAATAATGCATATGAATCATTTACATTATGGATAATGATCCTTTATTAGATATATGATTGAAAATATTTTTTCCCATTCTATTGGTTGCCTTTTCATTCCAACTGTTTCTTTCATCGTGAAGAAGCTTTTTAGTTTGACGTAGACCCACATATTTATTTTCATTCTGTGCTTTTGGTATTGTTGAAAAACCACTGTCAAAACCAATCTCCAAGATCAATATTTTTTCCTTAAAAGTTTTATGTCTTTAAGTCTTTAATCCATTTTGAGTTCATTTTTGTGCATGGTTTAAGATGGGATTGGATTTTATTCTTCTGTATATGGTATCCATTATTCCCAACAACATTTGTTACAGAAAATATTCTTTCTCCATTGAGTATTCTTGTCTCCTATGTCAAATATTATTTGACTATGTATGATGCAGGAGTTTATTTCTGGACTGTTTATTTTGTTCCATTCGTCAATGTGTCTACATTTATGCCAGTATCCTATTGCTCTAATTAGTAAAAAAATCAGGAACTGTAATGCCTCTAGATTTGTTCATCTCAGAACTGTTTTGGCTACTTACGGTCTTCTGTGACCTCAAATGAATTTTAGGATTGTTTCTTCTACTTCTGTAAAAATGTTATTGGAAGCACAGCTGGGATTGCATCAAATCCATAGATGGCTTTGAGTATGAATATTTTAACGATATTAATTCTTATGATCTATGAACATCAGATATTATTCCATTTATTTGTGTCTCAACTTCTTTGATCAAAGCCTTGAAGTTTTCAGCATATAGATCTTTTTCTCCTTTGTAAAATTTATTTGTAGTTATTTTATTATTTCTTATGTTATTTGAATGGGACTGTTTATTTCATCTTTAGATGTTTTCCTATTTGTATATAAAAACACTACTGATGTTTATATGTTGTTTTTCTATCCTGCAACTTCTCTGAATTTGTTGACTAGGTCTAGCAGGATTTTAGTGGAATCTTTAGGATTTTCTACATATATCACTTCATGGCAAATAGATGGGAAAAAAGTGGAAGTTAGTGGCAGATTTTTTTCTCTTGGGCTCTAAAATCACTGTGGACAGTGACTGCAGTCACAAAATTAAAAGAAACTCGCTCCTTGGAAGGAAAGTCATGACAGATGTAGAGAGTGTATTAAAAGCAGAGACATCACATTGCTGACAAACGTGTGTATCACCAAAAATAGAGTCAAAGATCATATTATCTGCTAACAAAGACAATTTTACTACTTCCTTTTCCATTTGGATGCTCTGGCTAGGATATCCAGTACTATCTTGAGTAGGAGTTGTGAGAATGGACACACTTGCAGTATTCCACAATTCAGAGGAAAAGTTTTCAAGCTCTTACCACTGAGTCTCATGTTGGTTGCGAGTTTTCCCTAAATGGACTGCACTCTGTTGAGGTATGTTCATTTCTTCTATAGCCGATTTGTTAAGTGTTTTTGTCATGAAAGGATGGTATATTATGTCAAATGCTTTTCCTGCATTATTAAGATGATGATATGATTTTTCTCTTTAATTCTACTCATGTGGTTATCAAATTTAGTGATATGCATGTGTAGAAACATCCTTGCATCTGTGGGATAAGTTCCACTTGATCATGGTTGCTGCTGCTGCTAAGTCACTTCAGTCGTGTCTGACTCCGTGTGACCCCATAGATGGCAGTCCACCAGGCTCCCCAGGCCCTGGGATTCTCCAGAACACTGGAATGGGTTGCCATTTCCTTCTCCAATGAATGAAAGTGAAAAGTGAAAGTGAAGTAGCTCACTTCACTTCAAGTCATGTCCTACCCTGAGTGACCCCATGGACTGCAGCCTTCCAGGTTCCTCAGTCCATGGGGTTTTTCAGGCAAGAGTACTAGAGTGGGGTGCCATTGTCTTTTCCATGATCATGGTTAATGATCCTTTTATAGGCTGTTGATTTTGATTTGCTGATATTTTGTTGAGAATATTTATATCTATGTTCATCAGGGATATTGATCTATAATTTGTATCCCTATATGCCATTGATATCACAGTAAGACTAGCCTCAAAAAGTGAGTTTGGAACTGTTCCTTCCTTCACGATTTTTTCAAAGGGTTTTAAAAGGACTGGTATTAATTCTTTAACTATTTGGTAGAATTTGCCAATGAATAATCTGGTCCCAGGCTCCTCTATGTTCAGAAGTTTCCTTATTCACATCCAGCCTGTTCAGACTTTCTACTTCTTCATGATTCAGTAGCTTTTTTGGAGCTTATGTGTTTCTATGGATTTATGTATTCTAGGTTACCCAGTTTTATAGTGCATAAATTGTTCATAGTACAGTTGACCCTTGAACAACATAGATTTGAACTGTGTGGGTCCACTTGTATGTTATTATTTTTCAATGGTAAATACTATAATACTACATAGTCTTCATTTGTTTGAAACCACAGATGCAGAGAAAGCTTGGATAGGGAAAGCTGACTCTAAGTTAGTTATAGGTGTATTAACCCCCACATTGTTCAAGGGCCAAGTGTAGTCTCTTGTGAACCTTTGTATTTCTGTGGTATCAGCAGTGATATCTCTTTCCTTTTTGATTAAAATTTAGGTCCTCTTTCTTTTCTTGAATTAGTGTAGCTACAATCTGGATTTTTGGTAGGTAACAGAGTTTTGTGTTTTTGTGTGTGTGTGTGGGGGGTCAGTGGTTGTTCAGTTAGTTGTGACTTTGGTATTTTTTTTAAGAAGGAATGAGTTCATGCCTACTACTCCACCTTTGTGCTGGCCCTGTTTTTTTCATATTATTTATAAATGTTTTTATATTTAAAGTTGTCTTTTGCTTTCTGGCTTACTTCACTCTGTATAATCGGCTCCAGTTTCATCCATCTCATCAGAACTGATTCAAATGAATTCTTTTTAACGGCTGAGTAATACTCCATTGTGTATATGTACCACAGCTTTCTTATCCATTCATCTGCTGATGGACATCTAGGTTGTTTCCATGTCCTGGCTATTATAAACAGTGCTGTGATGAACATTGGGGTACATGTGTCTCTTTCCATTCTGGTTTCCTTGGTGTGTATGCCCAGAAGTGGGATTGCTGGGTCATAAGGTAGTTCTATTTGCAATTTTTTAAGGAATCTCCACACTGTTCCCCATAGTGGCTGTACTAGTTTGCATTCCCACCAACAGTGTAGGAGGGTTCCCTTTTCTCCACACCCTCGCCAGCATTTATTGCTTGCAGATTTTTGGATCGCAGCCATTCTGACTGGTGTGAAGTGGTACCTCATTGTGGTTATGATTTGCATTTCTCTAATAATGAGTGATGTTGAGCATCTTTTCATGTGTTTGTTAGCCATCTGTATGTCTTCTTTGGAGAAATGTCTATTTAGTTCTTTGGCCCATTTTTTGATTGGGTCGTTTATTTTTCTGGAATTGAGCTGCAGAAGTTGCTTGTATATTTTTGAGATTAGTTGTTTGTCAGTTGCTTCATTTGCTATTATTTTCTCCCATTCAGAAGGCTGTCTTTTCACCTTGCTTATATTTTCCTTTGTTGTGCAGAAGCTTTTAATTTTAATTAGATCCCATTTGTTTATTTTTGCTTTTATTTCCAGAATTCTGGGAGGTGGATCATAGAGGATCCTGCTGTGATTTATGTCGGAGAGTGTTTTGCCTATGTTCTCCTCTAGGAGTTTTATAGTTTCTGATCTTACATTTAGATCTATAATCCATTTTGAGTTTATTTTTGTGTGCGGTGTTAGAAAGTGATCTAGTTTCATAGTATACTAACACATATATATGGAATTCAGGAAGATGGCAATGACGACCCTGTATGCAAGACAGGAAAAAAGACACAGATGTGTATAACGGACTTTTTGGACTCAGAGGGAGAGGGAGAGGGTGGGATGATTTGGGAGAATGGCATTCTAACATGTATACTATCATGTAAGAATTGAATCGCCAGTCTATGTGTGACGCAGGATATAGCATGCTTGGGGCTGGTGCATGGGGATGACCCAGAGAGATGTTATGGGGAGGGGAGGTGGGAGGGGGGTTCTTATTTGGGAACGCATGTAAGAATGAAAGATTTTAAAATTTTAAAATAAAAAACTAAAAAAATATATATATTGGTATATAATCATTCACAATGTTATGTTGATTTCTGCTGTATAACAAAGTGATTCAGTTAAAAAAAATAAAGTTGTCTTTTAAACAGTATTATTTGAATCTTCCTTTGTCCAATGTAAAAATATCTGTGTTTAATTCATTTGCATTTAACGTGCAAATTGACATGATTGATTTCAGCTCTATAATTTTGCTATTGATTTCTTATTTGTCATATCAGTGTTTTTCCTTTGTTACCAAATAGGAAAAGGAGTACGTCAAGACTGTATATTGTCATCCTGCTTATTTAACTTATATGCAGAATACATCATGAGAAATGCTGGGCTGGGTAAATCACAAGCTGGAATCAAGATTGCTGGGGAAAAATCAATAACCTCAGATATGCTGATGTCACCACCCTTATGGCAGAAAGTGAAGAAGAACTAAAGGGCTCTTGATGAAAGTGAAAAAGGAGGGTGAAAAAGTTGGCTTAAAGCTCAACAATAAAAAAACTATGATCAAGGACTCCAGTCCCATTACTTCATGGCAAATAGATGGAGAAACAATTGACACAGTGGCTGACTTTTTGGGCTCCAAAATTACTGCAGATGGTGACTGCAACCATGAAATTAAAAGACGCTTACTGCTTGGCAGGGAAGTTATGACCAAACTAGACAGCATATTAAAAAGCAGAGACATTACTTTGTCAATAAAGGTCCGTCTAGTCGAGGCTATGGTTTTTCCAGTAGTCATGTATGGATATGAGAGTTGGACTATAAAGAAAGCTGAGTGCTGAAGAACTGATGCTTTTGAAGTGTGGTGTTGAAGGAGACTCTTGAGAGTCACTTAGACTTCTAGGAGATCCAAGAAGTCCAACATAAAGGAGATTAGTCCTGGGTGTTCATTGGAAGGACTGATGTTGAAGCTGAAACTCCAATATGTTGGCCACCTGATTTGAAGAGCTGACTCATTTGAAAAGACTCTGATGCTGGGAAAGATTGGGGGTAGGAGGAGAAGGGGACAACAGAGGATAAGATGGTTTGATGGCATCACTGACTCAATGGACATGAACCTGAGTAAACTCTGGGCGTTGGTGATGAACAGGGAGGCCTGGAGTGCTCCCATTCATGGGGTCGCAAAGAGTCGGACATTACTGAGCGACTGAACTGAACAGAACTCTACTCTTGTTTTATTTTATGTTAGTCTACCAGTTCAGTTCAGTTCAGTCGCTCAGTCGTGTCCGACTCTTTGCGACCCCATGAATCGCAGCACTCCAGGCCTCCCTGTCCATCACCAACTCCCAGAGTTCACTCAGACTCACATCCATCGAGTCAGTGATGTCATCCAGTCATCTTATCCTCTGTCGTCCCTTTATCCTCCTGCCCCCAATCCCTCCCAGCATCAGAGTCTTTTCCAATGAGTCAACTCGTCATGTGAGGTGTCCAAAGTACTAGGGTTTCAGCTTTAGCATCATTCCTTCCAAAGAAATCCCAGGGCTGATCTCCTTCAGAATGGACTAGTTGGATCTCCTTGCAGTCCAAGGGACTCTCAAGAGTCTTCTCCAACACCACAGTTCAAAAGCATCCATTCTTCGGTGCTCAGCCTTCTTCACAGTCCAACTCTCACATCCATACATGACCACAGGAAAACCATAGCCTTGACTAGACGGACCTTAGTCGGCAAAGTAATGTCTCTGCTTTTCAATATGCTATCTAGGTTGGTCATAACTTTTCTTCCAAGGAGTAAGCCTCTTTTAATTTCATGGCTGCAGTCATCATCTACAGTGATTTTGGAGCCCCCCAAAATAAAGTGTGACACTGTTTCTACTGTTTACCCATCCATTTCCCATGAAGTTATGGGACTGAATGCCATGATCTTCGTTTTCTGAATGTTGAGCTTTAAGCCAACTTTTTCACTCTCCTCTTTCACTTTCATCAAGAGGCTTGTTAGTTCCTCTTCACTTTCTGCCATAAGGGTGGTGTCATCTGCATATCTGAGGTTATTGACATTTCTCCCGGCAATCTTGATTCCAGCTTTGTTTCTTCCAGTCCAGCGTTTCTCATGATGTACTCTGCATATAGGTTAAATAAGCAGGGTGACAATATACAACCTTGACATACTCCTTTTCCTATTTGAAACCAACTGCTGTTCCATGTCCAGTTCTAACTGTTGCTTCCTGACCTGCATACCAATTTCTCAAGAGGCAGGTCAGGTGGTCTGGTGATCCACACAGTCAAAGGCTTTGGCATAGTCAATAAAGCAGAAATAGGTGTTTTTCTGGAACTCTCTTGCTTTTTCCATGATCCAGTGGATGTTGGCAATTTGATCTCTGGTTCCCCTGCCTTTTCTAAAACCAGCTTGAACATCAGGAAGTTCACGGTTCATGTATTGCTGAAGCCTGGCTTGGAGAATTTTGAGCATTACTTTACTAGCATGTGAAATGAGTGCAATTGTGCGGTAGTTTGAGCATTCTTTGGCATTGCCTTTCTTTGGGATTGGAATGAAGACTGACCTTTTCCAGTCCTGTGGTCACTGCTGAGTTTTCCAAAGTTGCTGGCATATTGAGTGCAGCACTTTCACAACATCATCTTTCAGGAGTTATTATTCCATTGTATTTTCTATATTGCCTTTATAGCATAATTATTAACATTATTTTTAGTTTTTGGATTTGGGATTACAATATGCACTCTTACCACAATGTATTTAGCATAGAATTATAACACTTTGGACTTCATTTTCCAGACTTTACAAATATAAGAATCTTAAAATAGTATAACTATATTATCACTCTCTATTCTTTGTGTTATGGTTTTATAATTTTAATTCTACAAATGATATAAAATCCACTTTGTAATAATATCACTTTTTTCATTTAAAACCCATTTGTTTCATAAGATAATTAATATGTCATTTATAGGGAACAGGAATACAAATCATGCTGAACTTCTCATCAGAAACAATGGAGGCTAGAATACAGTGCAAGGGTATCATTAAAGCAAAGAAAGTAGAAAAATATACTAGCAACTTGGAATTTAACACTCCTTGAAAATATCCTTTGAAAATAAGGATGAAACAGGGACATTTTATCAATAAAGAAAATCTGAGAGAATTTGGTGTCTGTGTATTTATGTTAGCAGAAATCCTAAAGATTTTTCAAGTTGAAAATAATCATTTGATGTCTAAATCAGACAGAGAGAAACGAGTGGTAGATGAAACAACATTGCAGATGATAAATATATAACATAATTATTTCTTTTTTAAATTGTCTTAAGAAGCAAATGAGAGAATGAAGACATTTTATTTTATTTTATTTTATTTTTTTTTAATTTTAGTTTTTTATTTTTTAAATTTTAAAATCTTTAATTCTTACATGCATTCCCAAACATGAACCCCCCCTCCCACCTCCCTCCCCATAACAACTTTCTGGGTCATCCCCATGCACCAGCCCCAAGCATGCTGCATCCTGCGTCAGACATAGACTGGCGATTCAATTCACATGATAGTATACATGTTAGAATGTCATTCTCCCAAATCATCCCACCCTCTCCCTCTCCCTCTGAGTCCAAAAGTCCGTTATACACATCTGTGTCTCTTTCCCTGTCTTGCATACAGGGTCGTCATTGCCATCTTCCTAAATTCCATATATATGTGTTAGTATACTGTACTGGTGTTTTTCTTTCTGGCTGACTTCACTCTGTATAATCGGCTCCAGTTTCATCCATCTCATCAGAACTGATTCAAATGAATTCTTTTTAACGGCTGAGTAATACTCCATTGTGTATATGTACCACAGCTTTCTTATCCATTCATCTGCTGATGGACATCTAGGTTGTTTCCATGTCCTGGCTATGATAAACAGTGCTGCGATGAACATTGGGGTACATGTGTCTCTTTCAATTCTGGTTTCCTCGGTGTGTATGCCCAGAAGTGGGATTGCTGGGTCATAAGGTAGTTCTATTTGCAATTTTTTAAGGAATCTCCACACCATTCTCCATAGTGGCTGTACTAGTTTGCATTCCCACCAACAGTGTAGGAGGCATAAATCACAGCAGGATCCTCTATGATCCACCTCCCAGAATTCTGGAAATAAAAGCAAAAATAAACAAATGGGATCTAATTAAAATTAAAAGCTTCTGCACAACAAAGGAAACTGTAAGCAAGGTGAAAAGACAGCCTTCTGAATGGGAGAAAATAATAGCAAATGAAGCAACTGACAAACAACTAATCTCAAAAATATACAAGCAACTTATGCAGCTCAATTCCAGAAAAATAAACGACCCAATCAAAAAATGGGCCAAAGAACTAAATAGACATTTCTCCAAAGAAGACATACGGATGGCTAACAAACACATGAAAAGATGCTCAACATCACTCATTATTAGAGAAATGCAAATCAAAACCACAATGAGGTACCACTTCACACCAGTCAGAATGGCTGCGATCCAAAAATCTGCAAGCAATAAATGCTGGAGAGGGTGTGGAGAATGAAGACATTTTAAATAAAAGATAGCTATGAAGGAAACAAAAACTACCTGACACCATACACAAACATAAATATGAGCAAGAAACCAAGAAAATTTGTAGAATATAGGAGTATATTTTCATAATATCCTGTAAAATACCCCAGACAGGACATACAAAGCAATAATCAGAAAACAATGGATTGAATTCTATTTTAGTAACGATTTCTTTTCATCAAAAGGCACCATTGGCAGAGTGCAAAGGAAAGTCACACAGTGGGAGAACAATATAAGTAACAAAGGTACATTTATGGAACATGTGAAAACGCCTAAAAATCAGTAAGAAAAATTCAATCAGCCTAATAAATAACATGAGTAAAAGACCTGACTAAGCATTTTTTAAAAGGATGCTTCAGTTCAGTTCAGTTCATTTGCTCAGTTGATTCCGACTCTTTGCAATCCCATGAATCACAGCACGCCAGACCTCCCTGTCCATCACCAACTCTCGGAGTTCACTCAGACTCACGTCCATCGAGTCAGTGATGCCATCCAGCCATCTCATCCTCTGTCGTTCCCTTCGCCTCCTGCCCCCAATCCCTCCCAGCATCAGAGTCTTTTCCAATGAGTCAACTCTTCGCAAGAGGTGGTCAAAGTACTGGAGTTTCAGCTTTAGCATCATTCCTTCCAAAGAAATCCCAGGGTTGATCTCCTTCAGAATGGACTGGTTGGATCTCCTTGCAGTCCAAGGGACTCTCAAGAGTCTTCTCCAACACCACAGTTCAAAAACATCAGTTCTTTGATGCTCAGCCTTCTTCACAGTCCAACTCTCACATCCATACATGATCACAGGAAAAACTATAGCCTTGACTAGATGGACTTTTGTTGGCAAAGTAATGTCTCTGCTTTTGAATATGCTATCTAGGTTGGTCATAGCTTTCCTTCCAAGGAGTAAGCATCTTTTAATTTCATGGCTGCAGTCACCATCTGCAGTGATGCTTAAGTGACCACAATACATAAAATGAAACACACACACACACACACACACACACACACACACACACACACAAGCCATCAGAGAAATGCATATTGAAACCACAATGAATCACATTGTATACATATCCAAATGGCATAAAGGGGAAAAGACATGCAATACTATAGTTGTTCAAAGTATGGAGCAATGGGAACTCTCATAAGCTACTGATGGAAAAGTAAATTTATATAACTACTTTGGAGAACACTTTGATACTATCTATCAGTGGTGGGATACAAATAACTTATGACTCAGAAGTGATACTCTCAATAATTACACACATATTCCCATCAGGATGCATGTACAGAAATGTACATAGCAGCATTATCTGTAATAGACAAAAGCTGAAAAGGACTCGAATGCTCATTAATATAGATTGGATAAATTATGCCATACACATAAAATAGAACATTAGAAAATGAAGTATTATTATTACCCACATTTTCAAAATCTTCTATGAAATGGTTTTGATGAAATCCTTGACCTATTAACTAGTAATATTTACTACATGCATATTACATGCCAGGAAATACTTTGATTGTGGTTCTCACTCTCTCTGCCCTCTGATGGAGAAGACTTACGAGACTTATGGAAGACTTAAGAGACTTATGGAAGCTTCCTGATGGGAGAGACTGACTGGAGGGGAACCTGGGTCTTGTTCTAATGGGCGGGGCCATGCTCAGTATATCTTTAATCCAATTTTCTGCTGATGGGTGGAGCTATGTTCCCTCCCTGTTATTTACCTGGGGCCAAACTATGGTGGAGGTAATGAAGATAATAGTCACCTCCTTCAAAAGGACCCAGGCATGTAATGCTACACTCAATGCCCCCAACCCTGCAGCAGACCACCACTGACCCACACCTCCACTGGAGACTCCTGCACACTCCTGGGCAAGGCTGGGTCAGTCTCTTGTGTGGTTACTGCTCCTTTCTCCTGGGTCCTGGTGTGCACAAGGTTCTGTTTACACCCTACAAGAGTCTATTCCCCAGTCCTGTGTAAGTTCTGGCAGCTCTATGGTGGGGTTAATGGCGACTTCTTTCAAAAGGGCTTATGCCATACCCAAGTTGCTGCACCCAGAGCCCCTGTCCCTGTGGCAGTCCACTGCTGACCTGTACCTCCACAGGAAATGTTCAAACACAGTTCTGTCTCATTCTCAGTGGGGTCTCTGGGTCCTGGTGCACACAAGGTTTGTTTGAGCCCTGTGAGTGTCTCTGGTGGGAATGGGGTTTGATTCTAAATGTGGATTTGCCCCTCCCATCATATTTTTGGGGCTTCTCCTTTGCCCGTGGACGTGGAGTATCTCCTCACAGCCACTCCAGTGCCATGTGCAGACACCTGATATTTCATCTTTAAAGAGAATTGGCTTCTTCTGTCATTAACTCTGTAATTTCCAGGCTCTTACATGGTGTTATATTACTTGTTGTGCATCTGACTCAAAGCAAAAAGTGAGCCAAAATAAAAAGTGAAGGAAAGTTGAGGGTGGAGGGAGGAGTCACTCATGAGCTGCAGTATAAAAACTATGTCTCCCATGAGGCAGTGGGGCCTCAGGGCCAGACTCCCAGCATCTGCGAGGCTCAAGAAGGTCTAGGTGATTGGAGCATCATGTCGGGGCAAAACGTCTGCTAAAGCCCTGGAGAACTTATGCTAGTAAAGTAGTGCTCAAAATTCTCCAAGCCAGGCTTCAACAGTACCAAAACTGTGAATTTCCAGATGTTCAAGCTGGTTTTAGTAAAGGCAGAGGAACCAGAGATCAAATTGCCAACATCTGCTGGATCATGGAAAAAGGGAGAGAGTTCCAGAAAAACATCTATTTCTGCTTTATTGACTATGCCAAAGCCTTTGAGTGGATCACAACAAACTGGAAAATTCTGAAAGAGATGGGAATACCAGACCACCTGACCTGCCTCTTGAGAAACCTGTATACAGGTCAGGAAGCAACAGTTAGAACTGGACATGGAACAACAGACTGGTTTCAAATAGGAAAAGGAGTACATCAAGGCTGTACATTGTCACCCTGCTTATTTAAATTCTATGCAGAGTATATCATGAAAAATCCTGGGCTGGATGAAGCACAAGCTGGAGTCAAAATTGCTGGAAGAAATATCAATAACTTCAGATATGGAGATGACACCACCCTTACGGCAGAAAGTAAAGAGGAACTAAAGAGCCTCTTGATGAAAGTGAAAGAGGAGAGTAAACATGTTGGCTTAAAACTCAACATTCAGAAAATGAAGATCATGATATCTGGTCCCATCAGTTCATGGCAAATAGAGGGGGAAACAGTGTCAGACTTTATTTTGGGGGGGGCTTAAAAATCAATACAAATGGTGACTGCAGCCATGAAATTAAAAGATGCTTACTCCTTGGCAGGAAAGTTATGACCAACCTAGACAGCATATTAAAATCACAGACATTACTTTGTCAACAAAGGTCCATCTAGTCAAGGCTATGGTTTTTCCGGTAGTCATGTATGGATGTGAGAGTTGGACTATAAAGAAAGCTGAGTGCCGAAGAATTGATGCTTTCGAAGCGTGGTGTTGAAGGAGACTCTTGAGAGTCCCTTGGACTGCAAGGAGATCCAACCAGTCCATCCTAAAGGAAATCAATCCTGAATATTCATTGGAAGGACTGATGCTGAATCTGTTACTCCAAAACTGTAGCCACCTGATGCGAAGAACTGACTCATTTGAAAAGACCCTGATACTGGGAAAAATTAAAGGCGGGAGGAAAAGGGGACAACAGAGGATGAGATGGTTGGATGACATCATCGACTCAATGGACATGAGTTTGCCGAAACTCTGGGAGTTGGTAATGTACAGGGATGCCTGGCATGCTGTGGTACATGGGGTTGTAAATAGTCAGACACAACTGAGCGACTGAACTGAACTGAACGGAATGTTCTGAATGCTGTATATACATTATTCATTTGATATTAAAAAAACATTGAGGAGAGCACTTTTATTGTTCCCATTTTACAGAAGAGGAAACTGAGATGACATTTATGAATAATGTAACCAATAAAGGATAAAGTTGTGATTTGAACATAACCTCTAATTACAAACGTGATGCTTTTTCATCTCCTTCACATTGTATAATAATATTCTAGCAAGATACACTCTTTAGACAGTGGCTACATAACATAATGGTTAAAAATGGAGACAGATTAAATAGGATACACATGTAAAGTAAATAAAACACTGTTGATTCATAGTAATCAATTAATATTTTATTTTATTAAGATGGAAACAAACTGAAAATACGATTCTATATCATGCTTGATCATCTAAATGTTACATCATAAGCATCTCATACTATGAAATATTTTCAGAAAGCAAGGTTTAACTTTGTTATTTTTAAATTTTATGCACAGTAAAATTTGTTTGTTTGGTGTTCCAATTTTAGAGGTGTAACACAAGCACATATCCTTATAACTACCGCCACAAAATTCCCTTGTGCTGCCTTTTTGTAGCAGAATCTTCTCTCAACTCTCAACCCCGGAAAGTACTGATCTATTATACATCCTTAGAGTTTGCTTTTTCAGATAAATGGAATGGCATATGAATGAAATCACATAGTGTGCAACATTTGTGACTTGCTTTTTTTCCTCTCAGCATAATTATTTTTAGGTCTACCCACATTGTTACATGAATCAATAGTTTGTTCAATCACCATAGTTAGGCATGTTTCAAAGATATTTCTGGTGTGGCTCTAGGTCACCACAATTAAGGGAATATTGGAATAAAGCCAGTCACACAAATTTTAAAGACCCTTAGGACCTTGCTCTGGATTTGGTTTTTACTTAAGTGAATGCTGTGGCTGCTCTGACTTTCTATCCAGACCACTGAAATTTTCTCTTCACCAGCAATAAAGCTGTTTTGCTTTCTTATCATTCATGTGTTCATTAGAGTAACACTTTTATTAATAATTTCCTTCAATAACTTTTTCTTAATATATACATGCTAAGTCACTCAGTCTTATCTGACTCTTTGTGACCCCATGAACTGTAGCCTGCCAGGTTCCTTGGTTCATAGTATTTCCCAGGCAAGAATACTGGAGTGAGTTGCATGCTCTTCTCCAGGAGATCTTCCCAACCCACGGATCAAGTCCATGTCTCATTAGGTCTTCTGCATTGGAGATGGGTTCTTTACCACTAGCACTACCTGGGAAATCAAAGCACTTTTATTAATATTTTCTTCACTAACTTTTAAAATATATACATTTATATATACATATATGTTGTTTCTATTTGTTTTACTGAAATATAGATGATTTACAGTATTATACTAGTTTCAGGTGTGCAACACAGTGATTCAATATTTTTATAGATCATACTCCATTTAAAGTTATTCTAAAATATTGGCTATATTTCCTGTGTTGTAAAATATATCCTTGTAGCTTATTTTATACATAGTATTGATGGTTTGTACCTCTTAGTCTCCTACTCTAATATTTCTCCTCCCCTTTTCTGTCCCTACTGGTAATTACTAGTTTATTTTCTATAAATCTGTTTCTCTTTTGTTATATTCATTTATTTACTTTTTTTAGATTCCATATAAAAATGGTAACATATTGTATTTGTCTTCCTCTGTCTTATTCGCTAAGCATAATACCCTCTAATTCCATCCATGTTGTTGCAAATGGCAATTTTTTCATTTTTTAATGACTGTGTAGTATTCCACTGTATATATGTACCACATCTTCTTTATCCATTTATCTATCAGTGGACATTTAGGTTTCTTCCATGTCTTGATTATTAGAAATAGGGCTGCAGTGATCACTGGGGTGCATATATCTTTATCCAACTAGTGTTTTCATCTCTTGGGATACATACCTAGATGTGAAACTGCTGAATGCTATGGGAGTATTTAGTTTTTTGAGGACTATCCATAATGTTTTCAATGCATGCCACACCAATCTACATTGTATGTACCAAGCTTGTCTTCTTTCCACATCCTCACCAATATTTGTTATTTGTGGTCTTTTTGATGCTAGCCTTTCTGACAGGTATGAGGTGATATATCATTGTGGTTTTGATATGCATTTCTCTGGTAATTAGTGATGTTAACCGTCTTTTCATGTGCCTGTAGGCCCCCTGTATGTCTTCTTTGGAAAAATGTCTATTCAATTCTTCTCTATGTATTTGATTGGATTGTGCTTTTTTGATATTGAGCTGTATGAGTTGTTTATATATTTTTGATATTAACCACTCCTTACTGGTCATATAATTTGCAAATATTTTCTCCCATTATATAGGTTGTCTTATTCTGAACATTCTTTGACATAAATTGTAGCAACTTTTTCTTGAATCTCTCTACTCAGGCAAAGGAAGCAAAAACAGAAATAAAGAAATGAGACCTAATTTAAAAGTTTTCACAGAGCAAAGGAAACCATTGGAAAAATAAGCTTTTTCTTGCATTCAGAACTTTAACTTGTTAGTGCAAGAGGCCTAGCTTTTGGCTTATCTTGACTTTCAACAGGTCTTCCTCACTAAGCTTAAGCATTTCTAGATTTTGATTTAAAGTGATAGACTCCTCCTTTGACTTGAACACTTAGAGGTCATTGTAAGGTTATTAACTGACCTAATTTTAATATTTCTGCATATCAGGAAATAGAAAGATCTGAGGAGAAGGAAAGAGACAGGGGAATGGCCAGCTGGTAGAGCAGTCAGAACACACAGAACACTTATTGTTTGCCATTTCTTACAGGTATGTTTTGTGACACCCCACAATAATTAGAATAGTAACATCAATGATCATAGGTCTCCATAAAAAATATAATATGACAAAGATCAAAAGATATTGAGAATTAAAAATGTAACACACATATACAAAGTGAGCAAATACTGTTCGACAAATGGTACCAACAGATTTGCTCAATCTAGGGTTACCATAAAACTTCAACTTGTTAAAAAAAATGCAATATCTACAAAGTGCAAGAAGGAAAGCCTAGTAAAATGTGTGCATACCATTACGTGGGTATGAGACTGCTCATCACTCACTTGCTAAAAAAGACATGATATTAATGATTAAGACCTAATTAATTTTTTTTCATTTTTGAAACATTTAATGCATATTTCCAGCTTATCTGCACTAAGACTGAAACAATTAAATTCCTACAACCAGTAGATGGGAATGTATTTCTTCTCCCCTTTCCAACACTATGTACCTTCTTTAAATTATCACTTTAATTGAATCCACTTGACTAATAACAGCTAATAGCTAGAGGTTTTTTCACTTATTGTTTACATGATCCAGGCAGTTTAATTAACCCTTTGCATAGATTCATTGTGCAGTACTCACATTAATCGTATAAAAATCATTGTTTACTCTTACTTCATAGATGAATAAATTGACACACAGAGAGGTTAGGTAACGTATGCTAGATCATACAGACCTTAGTGACAGAGCTTGAATTTCAGCACAAAAAGTCTGATTCTATAGTTCAGGCTCTTAATCACTAAGTTATATGGCCTAATTCCCATACTTTTTTAAGCCAAACTTTTAAAAATGTTTATTATTCTCTTTCAGCTATCCATTCATGTGTTTCACATATTTCCCCAAATACAGGGTTCATTGTGATTTAATACAAATGTGTATTACATATATTGGCCCCTTTTCTCACATTTGTTGCCAAATATTTTTTTGCTAGCTTGCTATCTAGTTTTTGACACAGTTTAAGATATTTTTTAATTAAAAAAGCATTTAACATAGTCAAAACTGATTTCACATTTAGACATTCCTTATCTAAGATCAGTTAAATATTAATTCATCTCTCATATTTTCTATCTTAAAATCATCTATTAAAATATATTTACTATAATTTCTATAAAAATGAATTTGTTTTCAATTTACTTTTTACAAATATAAAAAGGAGGCTTAAAATTTCTTTATTTTCTGCTAATACGTGGCATGTTAAGAAACTGCCATAAACTTAGTGGCTTAAAATAACATAAAATATCTTATAGTTCTGCAAGTCTAAAGTCTGAAATGAGTCTTAGGCAAAAATCAAGGTGTTAGGAGAGCTATGTTTCTTCTGGAGGCTTTACAAAAGAATTCACTCCTTGCACTGTTAAATGGGAAGAGGCTACCCAAACTGCTTCACATGGTCACCTGCCATCTTTTAAGCCAGAAAACTTGAGTGATTTTCATATTTCATTACTCTGAAAATGGCTGTTTTTCTGTTTTCTACTTCCACACTTAAGGACCCTTGTAATTACTTTGGGCCCACCAGGACAATCTTCCTATTTTATGTACAGTTGCTTTGCAAACACATGTTCCAGGGAATAAGATATAGACATATGCCTGCAATGAGGGGCACCTGGGTTTTATCCCTGGGTTGGGAAGATCCTCTGGAGAAGGGAAAGGCTGCCAACCCCAGTATTCTGGCCTGCAGATTTCCATGGACTGTATAGCCCATAGGGTCACAAAGAATTGGACATGGCTGAAGCTACTAAGCACAGCACATTATTTTTTTAATCAGACTCCTGTAATCACCCTGATACTATCCTTTTCCATTTTTATGATGTATTTGTTTTAATGCATCCAAGGTAGTTAAGGAACGCTATTGTTATTTTCTATTAAAATTTTGTTTCTGTATCAGTTTATAAATCTTCTAATGGAAAGAATCCTACAGAGTATTTTCTTTTACCTTTCTACCAAAGGTGAAAAATTTTACTGAGGTCAACTGATTTTATCCTGAGAGGTTTATTAAGTCCCCTTACCAGATTTTTAGCCTGATAGCCAATTGATATTCTCATTTCTTAGGCATTTCTAAAAAAAAGAAACAAACAAAATTTAGCTAGAATTCATTTGGTGAACCTTGAGAATATTCTGATGGAATGTTATTTTGTCTCTAATGCCTTCTTTAATGCTACTTGCAAATTAAGATGAAAATAAAAATGTAGTACATAGCATAAACAGTCACCAAAAGTCTTTGTCTCACATGATCTAAACTGCTTCATTTATTATGATTACACCTCAAAAAGATAATGTGCCATGATTATCATTGCTTTCTCTTCCCTTCCCCCTCATGCTTTGACCTGTTTTTTTTTTTTTTTTGTCTTGTTTTAGTTTACTTAAAATTTTCTAAAATAATGCAGGTATGTGGATAGAATAAAGTAATTGCTTTCTTCTAAACAATACATTTGCAATAAAAAATTGTTACTCAATTTTCCCTTTGGTATGAACTCAGGTTAGTTAGTCCATGCCCCTCACTTTTTCTTGGTCAGAACAGGTTTCTTCCTTCTAAAAAATTGCAAGGACTTCTCTACTTCATGTAGGGAAATGAAGGGTTTACTGATTTTACTGTTCTCACTCCTACTCTTCCAGAAACATTAATCAAGAGAAGACATACAGATGCTTAAAAGTACATAAAAAGACACTCAACACCACTAATTATTTCAGTTCAGTTCACTCGCTCAGTCATGTCTGATTATTTGTGACTCCATGGACTGCAGCATGCCAGGCTTCCCTGTTCATCACCAACACCAGGAGCTTGCTCAAACTCATGTCCATTGAGTCAGTGATGCCATCCAACTATCTCATCCTCTGTTTCTCCCCTTCTCCACCTGCCTTCAATCTTGTCCAGCATCAGGGTTATTTTCAATGAGGCAGTTCTTCACATCAGGTGGTCAAAGTTTTGGAGTTTCAGGTTCAGCATCAGTCCTTCCAATTAATATTCAGGACTGATTTCCTTTAGGATGGACTGGTTGGATCTCCTTTCAGTCCAAGGGACTCTTAAGAGTCTTCTACAACACCAGAGTTCAAAAGCATCAATTCTTCGGTGCTCAGCTTTCCTAATGGTCCTACTCTCAAATCCATACATTCTGCTCAGTTCAGTCACTCAGTCATGTGTGACTCTTTGTGACTCCATGAACCACAGCACACCAGGACTCCCTGTCCATCACCAACTATCAGTTTACACAAACTCATATCCATTGTGTCTGTGATGTCATCCAGCCATCTCATCTTCTGTCGTCCCCTTCTCCTCTTGCCCTCAATGTTTCCCACCATCAGGGTCTTTTCAAATGAGTCAGGTCTTCACATCAGATGGCCAAAATACTGGAGTTTCAGCTTTAACATCAGCCTTTCCAATGAACACCCAGGACCGATGTCCCTTAGGATGGACTGGTCTGATCTCCTTGCCATCCAAGCGACTCCCAAGAATCTTCTCCAACACCACAGTTCAAAAGCATCAATTCTTTGGTGCTAGCCCTCTTTATAGCCCAACTCTTATATCCATACATGACTACTGGAAAAACCATAGCCTTGACTAGATGGACCTTTGTTGGCAAAGTAATGTCTCCACTTTTTAATATGCTGTCTAGGTTGGTCATAACTTTCCTTCCAAGGAGTAAGAGTCTTTTAATTTTATGGCTGCAATCACCATCTGCAGTGATTTTGGAGCCCCCCAAAATAAAGTCAGCCACTGTTTCCATTGTTTCCCTATCTATTTGCCATGAAGTGATGGGACCAGATGCCACAATCTTCGTTTTCTGAATGTTGAGCTTTAAGCCAACTTTTTCACTCTCCACTTTCACTTTCATCAAGAGGCTTTTTAGCTCCTCTTCACTTTCTTCCAAAGGGTGGTGTCATCAGCGTATCTGAGGTTATTGATATTTCTCCTGGCAATCTTGATTCCAGCTTGTGCTTCCTCCAGCCCAGCATTTCTCATGATGTACTCTGCATATAAGTTAAATAAGCTGGGTGACAATATATAGCCTTGACATTCTCCTTTCTCCGTTTGGAGCCAGTCTGTTGTTCCATGTCCAGTTCTAACTGTTGCTTCCTGACCTGCATACAGGTTTCTCAAGAGGCAGGTCAGGTGGTCTGGTATTCCCATCTCTTTCAGATTTTTCCACAGTTTGTTGTGACCCACCTAAAGGCTTTGACATAGTCAATATAGCAGAAATAGATGTTTTTCTGGAACTCTCTCCCTTTTTCCATGATCCAGGTGATGTTGGCCATTTGATCTCTGGTTCCTCTGCCTTTAGTAAAACCAGCTTGAACATCAGGAAGTTCACAGTTCACGTATTGCTGAAGCCTGGCTTGGAGAATTTTGAGCATTACTTTACTAGTGTGTGAGATGAGTGCAATTGTGTGGTAGTTTGTGCATTCTTTGTCATTGCCTTTGTTTGGGATTGGAATGAAAACTGACCTTTTCCACTCCCTTGGCCACTGCTGAGTTTTCCAAATGTGCTGGCATATTGAGTGCAGCACTTTCACAGCATCATCTTTCAGGATTTGAAATAGCTCAACTGGAATTCCTTCACCTCCACTAGCTTTATTAATAGTGATGCTTCCTAAGGATGACTTGACTTCACATTCCAGGATGTCTGGCTCTAAGTGAGTGATCATATCATTATGATTATCTGGGTTTTGAAGATCTTTTTGTGTAGTTCTTCTGTGCATTCTTGCCACCTCTTCTTAATATCTTCTGCTTCTGTTAGTTCCATACCATTTCTGTCCTTTATTGAGCCCACCTTTGCATGAAATTTTCCCTTGGTATCTCTAATTTTCTTGAAGAGATCTCTAGTCTTTCCTATTCTTGTTTTCCTCTATTTCTTTGCATTCATTGCTGAGGAAGGCTCTCTTATCTCTCCTTGCTATTCTTTCGAACTTTGCATTCAAATGGTTATACCTTCCCTTTTCTCCTTTGCTTTTCACTTCTGTCCTTTTCATAGCTATTTGTAAGGCCTCCTCAGACAGCCATTTTGCTTTTTTGCATTGATTTTTCTTGGGGATGGTCTTTATCCCCTGTACAATATCATGAACCTGCACCCATAGTTCATCAGGCACTCTGTCTCTTAGATCTAGTCCCTTAAATCTTTTTCTCACTTTCACTGTGTAACCATAAGGGCTTTGATTATGTCATACCTGAATGGTCTACTTGTTTTCCCCACTTTCTTCAATTTAAGTCTGAATTTGTCAAGAAGGTGTTCATGATATGAGCCACAGTCAGCTCCCAGTCTTGTTTTTGCTGACTGTATAGAGCTTCTCCATCTTTGGCTGCAAAGAATATAATCAATCTGATTTTGGTGTTGACCATCTGATGATGTCCATATGTAGAGTCTTCTCTTGTGTTGTTGAAAGAGGGGGGTTGTTATGACCAATGCATTGGCAAAACTCTATTGGCCTTTGCCCTGCTTCATTCTGTCATCCAAAGCCAAATTTGTCTGTTACTCCAGGTATTTCTTGACTTCCTACTTTTGCATTCCAGTCCCCTATAATGAAAAGGACATCTTTTGGGGTGTTAGTTCTAAAATGTCTTATAGGTCTTCATAGAACCGTTCAACTTCCGCTTCTTCAGTGTTACTGGTCCCACTGGCCCAGGAGTGGTGGCTGCATGACTGTGCAGGAGCAGCCAAGAAGAGCTACCCCAGGTCGAAGGTCAGGGGTGGCAGTGAAGAGAAGCTTCCCATGTCCAAGTCAGGGAGCAGTGGCTGCACTTTGCTGGAGCAGCTGTGAAGAGATACCTCACGTCCAAGGTAAGATAAACTCAAGTAAGACGGTAGGTGCTAAGAGAGGGCATCAGAGGGAAGACACACTGAAACCACAATCACAGACAACTAGCCAATCTGATCACATGGACCACAGCTGTCTACACTGCCTACGTTGGTCATTGCTTTTCTTCCAATGAGCAAGTATTTTTTAATTCCATGGCTGCAGTTGCCATTTGCAGTGATTTTGGAGCCAAAAACAACAAAGTCTCTTACTGTTTCCATTCTTTCCCCATCTATTTGCCATGAAGTAATGGGACCAGATGCCATGATGTTAATTTTTTGAATGTTGAATTTTAATCCAGCTTTTTCATTCCTCCTTCACTTTTATCAAGAGATTCTTTAGTTCTTCTTCACTTTCTGTGGTATCACCTGCATATCTGAGGTTATTGGTGTTTCTCCCAGCAATCTTGATTCCAGCTTGTGCTTCATCCAGCCCGGAATTTAGCATGATGTACTCTGCATATAAGTTAAATAAGCAGGGTGACAATATACAGCCTTGATGTACTCCTTTCCCAGTTTGAGTCCAGGCTGTTGTTTCAGGTCAGGTTGTAACTGTTTCTTCTTTCCCTGCATACAGATTTCTCAGGAGGTAGATAAGGTGGTCTAACATTCCCATCTCTTGAAGAATTTTCCACAGTTTGTTGTGAACCACACAGTCAAAGTCTTTGGCATATTCAGTAAAGCAGAGGTAGATGTTTTTCTGGAACTCTCTTGCTTTTTTGATGATCGAACAGATGTTGGCAATGTGATCTCTGATTCCTCTGCTTTTCTAAATCGAGTCTGAACATCTGGAATTTTTTGGTTCACACACTGTTGAAGTCTAGCTTGGAGAGTATTCAGCATTACTTTGCTAGCGTGTCCGATGAGTACAATTTTGCAGTAGTTTGAACATTCTTTGGCATTGCTTTTCTTTGAAATTGAAATGAAAACTGACCTTTTCCAGTCCTGTGGCCACTGCTAAGTTTTCCAAATTTGTTAGCATATTGAGTGCAGCACTTTAACAACATCATCTTTTAGGATTTGAAATAGTTTAGCTGGAATTCCATCACCTCCACTAGCTTCCTTTGTACTGATGCTTTCTAAGACCTACTTGACTTCGCAGTCCAGGATGTTTGGCTCTAGGTGACTGATCATGCCATCACGGTTAGCAGCGTCTGTATAGTTCTTCTGTGCATTCTTGCCATCTCTTCTTAATATCTTCTGCTTCTATTAGATACATACCATTTCTTTCCTTTATTGTGCCCATCTTTGCAGGAAATGTTCCCATGGTATCTCTAATTTTCTTGAAGAGAGTTCCAGTCTTTCCCATTCTCAAAACTACAATGAGGTATCTATTACTCATATCAGTCAGAATGGCCATCATCAATAAGTCTACAACTCTAAAAACTGGAGAGGGTATGGAGAAAAGGGAACACTCTTACATTGTTGGTGGGAATGCAAACTGGCATAGTCACTATGGAGAACAATATATAGTGTCCTTAAAAGTCTAAAAATAGAACTATCATATGATCCATCAATCCCACACTTGAGACATATATTTGGGAATACACATAATTTGAAAGGGACATGCACCCCAATGTTCACTACAGCACCATTCACAATAGCCAGAAAATGGAATCAACCTAAATATCCATCAAAAGAGGAATGAATAAGAGGATGTGGTACATATATACAACAGAGTATTACTCAGGTATACAAAAGGACATAATAATGCCATTTTCAGCAACATGAATGGATCCAGAGATTCTCACACTGAGTGAAGTTAAGTGAGACAGATTTTCTAGATATATACAAAATAAAAAAGGAAAGGAATAGAAGTAACTGAGGCAATAGAGATGCAGTGAGGATGAATATACCTTAAACACTGAACTTAGCACAAATGCATAGAGAAATATTGAGATTTGGATATGATTATTTTATTACCTGTAATTCGTAAGTGTGACAAGTTGCTCTGATTATATATAAGATATTCAGTTCAGTTCAGTCACTCAGTCATGTCCGACTCTTTGTGACCCCATGAAATGCAGCACGCCATATAGGTATATATCTATATAGATGTCTATAGATGATATCTATACATATATATGAGTGAGTAGACATAATTATGTAAGTATATATAACTACAGATAATGCTTTATCTATACATATGTATAGCTACTGAAAAAAAACAGACTTGCCATACATGTATGTATATATGTACATGTTTTTCATATGTGTGTTTATATAAACATGTATACATATATGAAATGAAAGCATATGTATGCACATATACAAACACATATTATGATTACATATATAGATATTTCATTTCAATGTATTATTTTATTTTATTTTAAATGCATTTGAATTCACAGAATACTGACTTAGCTGGTGCTTTAGATATTTTAAAGGAAAATGGTCAACATATGCAATCAATCCCTCCCTTGGTGCCCAGTTTCAGTAACACTTTTCAAAGGAATTTACAAGAGAACTAATTCTTGTAGGTAAATATTGCTTGTTAAAATCTCTCACTCATTATGTTTCCATTTACCCATATACAAGCCTATGTATATGGATCAAAATATAATATTCACTTTTAATATTTCTGAATAAACAGACTTTTGCCTTTCCAATCTCAGAGCTCTGGATTCTGAGACTTTTGAGTGGTCATTAATCAATACTATTTTGTTCTCGTCATTTCCTGAGGAAGAACCTGAAAATGTTCAGTTTTGTAAAGACTTACAATCTATAAAAACAGTTTCTGGTCTGTATTAGGCAACCTTTGAAGCAATTGCTCTTTCAGAATCCTTTATCTGCTGCCCCTAAACCCTTAAGCAAGCTTTGGAACTCCGGGAGTACAGCAGTTGCTGAAATACACATAGTGTATGTGTGTATATATATGGCTTCCCTTGTAGCTCTGTCAGTAAAGAATCCGCCTGCAATGCAGGAGACCCAGGTTCTATTCCTGGGTCAGGAAGATTCCCTGGAGAAGGAAATGACAACCCACTCCACTATTCTTGCCTGGAAAATCCCATGGACAGAGGAGCCTGGAAGGCGACAGTCCATGGGATCGCAAGAGCCCGACAAGATGCAGTGACTAAACCACTATGTGTGTGTGTGTGTGTGTGTGTGTGTGTGTGTGTGTGTGTGTGCATGCATGTGTGCACACTGTGGATTATCACTTAGGTATTTTATTTTTTAGTTGTCATAAAACGTTTTTCCCAAAACAAAGTTTGGCACAAAATATTGTTGTACAGATTGAATATAGAGTTACACCCCGCTGCATAAACCTTATAAAAGCCAGTGGAATTGAACTTAGAGAGGTTGTTAAAAAAAATAAGTTATCTATTTAGAGTCTAAAGACAAGAATCTAAATTTTTGATTATGTGCTGCAGAGGTTGATTTATCATTTCCAGATAATGGAAAAGATTTTACATATTATTTATAAGCAGCAAAATAGTTTTGTACATTTTCTTTTATATTCCTTTTTTTACTAAGCAAAGATCACATATACCATCATCTCCCAGGTATAGATATCATGTTTTATTTAAGATGTGCAATCCAGCATTGTACCTAAAGATATGTTCAGTGTTGATTTTTATCATAAATTGGAGGAAGATGTGAAGTTAGTGGTATTAATCTGATATTCTCTCAGGGAGAGTGTACTACTTGCTCATGGCTCAACTTCTGTTGTCAGTTTGGGTTTATCAGAACCAGAAAACATTATCTCTTGGCTTTGAAGTTACATTTTAGAAGAGTAGTCTATAGCAAAAGCAAACAATACTATAAAGCTACTAGATCACATTCTTGCTATATTCTGTTTCACAACATAGAGAATATAATGACTGTAAAAATAATAAACAGAACTGACTACTATTCTGTTTACAATAATGTTCTTATAACAGATAATGCTCTTCTTATAACAGATAATGCTATCAGAAGTTACACAGTTGAGTAACTAGCATGCTTCATGAACATATTTACTTCTCCACAATTGTATTATACATATTGGGAAAAGCATTTTCATATTGAAAGTCATTGAGCAGCAATTGCTTAGAGATCTGCTCATTTATGGACTGTTCAAGAAATTGATATGAAATATTCAAGTCTTGCATAGGGAATATATAAAGTGTGAATAGAGGATTCAAGGTTAATGATTGTTCATTTTGAAAGTAAAGCTCTTACAGTATTCATGGACCAAGTACTCATACTGTTGATGGTGCACTGAGTTTAACTTTTAATTCATTTGTTGTTGATGAAAGTAGACTAATATTACTCCTTAGGATGATAATAATACAAGAGAATGGCTATCCACTCTGGTATTCTTGCCTGGAGAACTCTGTGGACAGATAAGCCTGGTTGACTACAGTCCATTGGGTCGCAAAGAGCTGGACATGACTGAGTGACTTTCAATTCATTTCCATAGGATATAAAGAGATATACCCTGTATTACAAAATTACATATATGTAAGTAGGATATGTGGTTCATTTAATGTGCAGTCCTAATTCTGGTATGGACTATACCAGAAAATAGAAATAGAAATGAACTAAATAGAAAGCTAAGGAACTGGACTTTTTTCCTATGACTACATGCACTTAGATTGACTGACCATCACAATTAAAAATAACAATGAAGGTTTCCATAACACTTGGACATTTACAAAGTACTTTAATATATGTTTCATCTTATTCTGTTCTCACAGTAACTCTATTGATGTATGGTACTAATATTCCCATTTTATAGGCAATTTTATGAACTGCAATGTTTGTATCCCCTCAAATTTATATGCTGAAGTCATAACGCCAAGTGTGTGCTGATATTTGCAGGTGGGATCTTGGGAAGGTAATTAGATTTAATGAGGTCATGAGGGGAGAGCACTCATGATAGGGTTAGTCCCTTTACAAGAACAAGAAGACAAGGTTCAAGAGGGAGGGGACATAAATGCCTATGGATGATTCATGTTGATGTTTGACAGAAAACAACAAAATTCTGTAGAGCTATTATCTTTCAATTAAAAAGTAAATCAATTTAAATAATGGTGATCTCTTTCTCTCTCCATGCACAGGCACTAAGGAGAGACCAGGTGAGCACACAGAGAGAAGGTGGCTGTCTAAAAGCCAGAAAATAGGAGGCCACCAGACACTGAATCTTTGGATATCTTGATTTTTTGTCTGTTGTTTAAGCCACTCAGCCTATGGTATTTTAACAGAGCAGCCAACACTATCATACATACAAATGTCCAAAACAGAATATTAATAAAAATGTTAATAGTTTATTAAAGCTGCATAGTTCTATGTAACAGAGCCAAGATAAATTGAATAGAATTGATAGTCTATGGGTAAATCTTTGTATCTATGAACTAATTTTTTACCAAGGTAATCAAATGAAGAAATAATAGTGTTTTCAACTAATGATGCTGGGACAACTGGCTAGCCATGTGTAGAAAAATGAAGCTGGATATTTATCTCCCACCATATTCAAAATATATCTCATAATAGATCAAAAATGTAAATATGAGGGACAAAAATATAAAATGCTTAGGAAAAACACACATGAGTAAGTCTTCATGATCTTGGATAAGGCAATGCTTTTTAAAATGTAACACTTAAAGTGCAACGAATACATACAAAAATTAATTGGACATCATCAAAATTAAAATGACAGCTGTTCTTCAAAAGAACTATCAAGGAAGTGAAAATGCAACTCACAGAATGGGAAAAAATATTTTCAGATAAATCAAATAAAAATATTTTATCTGATAAGCATATATTATCAAGAATATATATAACTTGTACAATTCAACAGTAAAAAGAATAAAAACATTAAAAATGGGCAATGTATTTGAATAAACATTTCCATAAACAAGATATACAAATAGCCATTAAGCACAGGAAAAGATGATCAACATCATTAGATATCATGTTCAAGTTCAGTCAGTCAGTCATGTTCAACTCTTTGTGACCCCATGGAAACCCACTGGGTTCCTCTGTTCATGGAATTTCCCAGGCAAGAATACTCGAGTGGGTTGCCTTTCCAGGGGATCTTCCTCACCCAGGGATCTAACGCTTGTCTCCTGCCTTGGCAGGCAGCATCTCTGAGTCACCAGGGAAGCTCATAATTAGATATAAGGATAATGCAAACCCAAATCACAATGAGGAACCACTTCATACCTATTAGCATGGTTATAATAAAGAAAAAAGAGAAAATAGAAAATAATTGTTGGAGAGGATGTGGGAAAAATAGAATTCTAATTCATTGTTGATGAGAAGGAAAATAATTTGTTAGTTACATGTGGTAGTGCACTGTATAAATGTATAATACATACATGTTGTATGATTCCATTAATACAAACTGTCCAGAATAGGGAAATCCATATATACAGAACATACATTAATGATTGCCAGGAGCTCAGGAGGGTGGGAAATGGAAATCGACTGTTTGGAATATGAACTTTCATTTTGGGGAAATGAAAATATCCTGTAATGAGGAATGATTGATGCACAACTTTGTGAATATACTAAAATCTGCTGAATTGCACCATGTAAAAGGGTGAGTTTTATGGTATGTGAACTTAACCTCAATACAACTGTTAAAAATAAACTATAAGCACATATAGGGATAATGGCAACTGACACTTGCCCCTTGTGACAGAGAGAACAATACTTGCTGCCTCTTTATTATTAACCAAGTGGTGCTTGAAGTCCATTAGTGTTTTGATTACAGTTGACACACACACACACAGAAATGCATACAGTCCACACTTTTGTGTGTTGTTTTGGACATCACTAAATCTAATCTTACAATATTGAAACAGCAGAAGACCACAGGTCACAATGACATTCTTTCACATCAATGGATATATCAGTGCTTCATAATTAAAAGCAGGCTTAAACTATGAAAATTGAAACAGCTCATATGATATGACCTATGCATCTGTCTAGAAGAGTATCTATTTTTCCTTATATTATATTCCCCTACAAAGTCTCCACAGATAAGTCTCAGGGTCAATAATAGGAGATGTGTGATGTGGTTTATATCACTAGGTTTTCCAGCCTAGCCTTGCTGTAACACTGGAGCTTGAGGTATTTTGTTGATAATGAAAACAAGTAGGCTGTCAGTTGATTCTATTTCCATATGAATAAAGTGTGGAGTCTGAAGGGATCTTGCTTTGGGGATGGTGACTGTGACTGACATCTCATCTATTTCAGCAAGTCAGTTACTGACACAGAACTTCCAGTAGTTTCATTCATTTGGGGAATAAGGATAGGGGAAGAAGATTCACTAAAGCTGGGCTTCTTGAGTGGCTCTGTGGTAAAAAAAAAAAAAAAAAAAAAACACCTACCAATGCAGGTAGACACAGGAGATGCAGGTTTGATCCCTGAGTCAGGGAAGATCCCCTGGAGGAGGAAATGGCAGCCCACTCCAGTAATCTTGCCTGGGAAATCCCATGGACAGTGGAGCCTGGAGGGCTACAGTCCACAGGGTTGCAGAGCTGGACACGAGTGAGCACATATGAATAGCTGTTACACCAGAAAAGAAAGGGGCACAGAAGTGAGAACCTTATTAACAGAGTATAATCATAGGTCAGGATTTTGTTTATCATTTCAGCAGTGCTTCCCTCTTATGGCCCATCAGCATTCCCTTGAACAAACAAAATAGTTTGATTGTTTAATATCTTCCGAGAAATTCTGGTTAAATATCACCAATTTCAGACAGCACTTCTCAACAAAGAGTGACTGCCCCCAGTCATAGGACATTTGGCAACACCTGGAGACTTTTCTGGTTATCATACCTGGGAGGAAGGTACTATTGGCATTTAGTGGTAGAATCCAGGCAATGCTGTCTAACAGCCTACAATACACAGGACAGTCCTCTACAACAACGGATTATCTAGGCCAAAACATTAACATTCACAAAGTTAAAAATCCTGATTTGAGGATAAAAGTAACCTATCAATTATGAGTAAGATGGCAGCACCCTTATGGCAGAAAGTGAAGAGAAACTAAAAAGCCTCTTGATGAAAATGAAAGAGGAGAGTGAAAAGGTTGGCTTAAAGCTCAACATTCAGAAAATGAAGATCATGGCATCTGGTCCCATTACTTCATGGGAAATAGATGGGAAACAGTGGAAACAGTGTCAGACTTTATTTTGGGGGGCTCCAAAATCACTGCAGATGGTGACTGCAGCCATGAAATTAAAAGACACTTACTCCTTGGAAGAAAAGTTATGACCAACCTAGATAGCATATTGAAAAGCAGACATTACTTTGCCATCAAAGGTCCGTCTAGTCAAGGCTATGATTTTTCCAGTGGTCATGTATGGATGTGAGAGTTGGACTGTGAAGAAAGCTGAGCGCTGAAGAATTGATGCTTTTGAACTGTGCTGTTGGAGAAGACTCTTGAGAGTCCCTTGGATTGCAAGGAGATCCAACCAGTCCATTCTAAAGGAGATCAGCCCTGGCTGTTCTTTGGAAGGAATGATGCTAAAGCTGAAACTCCAGTACTTTGGCCACCTCATGCGAAGAGCTGACTCACTGGAAAAGACTCTGATGCTGGGAGGGATTGGGGGCAGGAGGAAAAGGGGATGACAGAGGATGAGATGGCTGGATGGCATCACTGACTCTATGGACATGAGTTTGAGTGAACTCCGGGAGTTAGTGATAGACAGGGAGGCCTGGCACGCTGCAATTCATGGGGTCGCAAAGAATCGGACACGACCGAGTGACTGAACTGAACTGAACTGAAAGACAGACAGGACATCCCTGGTGGTAGAAATCTGCCTGCCAATGCAGGGGACAGAGGTTCAATCTCTGATCTGGGAAGATTCCACATGCTGCAGAACAACTAAGCTCATGCCCCACAGCCAGCAAACCACAATTACTAAAGCCCATCCATGTTCCTAGAGCCTGTTCTCAACAACAAATCACCACAATGAGAGGGTCACATGCTACAACCAGAGTAGCCCATGCACAGCAACAAAAACCCTAGGGCAACCAAAAAATTAAAAGAAAGATAGAAAAAAACACAGAAATATTGGTATTATTTAGTATTCTTGCCTTCTTTTAATTGATCTGTTTTCTCTTGTTGCTCCAGAGCCAGGGCACAACAAACATACTGATGCACTAATTATAGCGAAAGTGAAAGTGTTAGTTACTCAGTTGTGTCAAACTCTTTGTGATCCCATGGATTATAACTCAACCAGGTTCCTCTGTATATGGGATTTTCCAGGCAAGAATGCTGGAGCAGGTTGACATTTCCTTCTCCAGGACATCTTTCCCACCCCAGGATCAAACCTGGGTCTCCTGTGTTGCAGGCAGTTTCTCTACCAACTGAGCCACCATGGAAGCTATACTAATTAGAACTACTCTTAGAACCTGTTGAAAACATTGAATCAATATAATTCACAATATGAGAATTTAGCTTTGTCTTCTTCATTTGGTCCAGTCTGACATTTTTACCATTTTTAAATAAACGTTTCCATTTAATGCATGACTACTGTTGCTGATCCACACCCACTGCTAAAAAGCTAGCTTGGTTCTGTTCAGTTAAACCAGGAAAATTTTTCTGTATATTTTCTGAATAATTATATTATACCACTTTTGAACATAATACTTTGTGCACAGGACACCCACATGTAATATGATTATTGTATTTAGTAATAAATTGTATAGTATTTCATATTTTTCAAGGGTTTTGCAGTATTTCCTCAGAGTAATTCCATGTGCCGAATCACTATTATTGTCCCCATTTCACAGATGAGAAAATAACAGTACAGAGAGGCTAATTATCTTGTTTGAGGGTCACAGATTGGTTCAAAATAGGGCTTGGACTGAGGTTTTTATTTAAAACAACAAGTTAATTCAAGCCTGTCAGCCTTTGTCAGCCCTTGTTTCAAAGAGATTTTTCAAATACAAAAGTCAGAGAAGCTGTATTGTCTATGAATGGAAAGTTTCCAGGATTAATTTGTGTGTGTGTTATTTAAAATTTTATAATTTTAAGTGTGTTACTTCAGTTTGAATTACTTTAATGTGGAACAGTAATTAAGTCAGAAATACACTGTTCAGTGGCACTGCTTTTATACTGAACTAGATTTGAATGAAGTAAAAATTAAGAATATGAAAAAAGACCTATAATTTATGAACGTGAGACATTGTTTAGCCACATGTCTCACATCGAAGATAAACAGCTAAGAGAAATTTTAAATTGCTTTCAATCTGTGTCCAGCTAGCTCAGTTTCTTTGCCTGATACTAATGAGATCAATGTTACACCATCAATCCCCAAATGGGTCAATTAGATATGCCCTGTCCATGAACAAAATCTGCACACAGAACTCAGAACAGCTGTCTTTTCAAATAGGCTTATTGTTCACACACAGCTGTCAGTGAGCAAGATAATATGTCCTACTTAGTACCACTCAGACCCACAGAATGGAGATAATTCTTTCTTACTGATTGTTATTTTAGAAATGTCAACTGGTCATAGCAAGGACAGAAAATACCTATGCATCAACCCATCATAAAAATATAATCCTAAAATGTGAATAATAAATGTTGATATTAGAGTAATAAAGAGTGATATGTGAGGCTTGTTTGCTGTGTGCATTGATCCCTATTCATTTGAGGAACCAGAATGAGTTTTCAAAAGCAATTAAAGAACAAAGGAACCTGATCTTAGACTTACGAGTCATACATACCCAGTCAATGACTTATTGAATTGATTATAACTGACAAGTCAATCAATACATTCTTTTCAGATTATGACTATTACATAAAATGTTATGTATAGCTGTATTTTAAAAAATGCATTAACACTAAGAAAGACTTTAGTAAAAATAGCATAATATAAACATAAGAACTTATTGGATAAGGAAAAACAGTAATTACAAGCAAAAAAGCAGAAACTCTGGAGACAAAATCATAGAAAAATGCCACTGAATATCAAGAGTTCATTGTAACTGCCACAGTGTTAGTAGAAAACAAAATTTTACTATTTACCTTGGGCCAAAGAAATGTTTTATTCTAGGTATTTGGATAACTTTCTTTCCACTTTCTTCATCTACGTTTCAAATTGTTACTAGGAAATTGTAGGAAGAATCTAGGGGGAGGATTGCAGTGAAGGAAAATTAAAATCATTTTCATAAAATTTGATGGAGATGTTGTTTTAAATTAATTACTAGATAAGTAATAATTCCAGACAGCATAAGGGTGGTAAAGAGTCTGTCAAAGGGAAGACCCAAACAAAACTAATATTGGCTAGAACAGCATAGTCTCTGGAAATGAACAGAGTTGGTATATAATCTAGATTCCATTACTTTCCAGTCATGAGATTTCAGGCAAGCTGATTATAAAAACCTTCTGTTTTCTTCTTTGTAGAGTGAAGATAATAAGAACTTCTTTATAAAGTTGTGATGAGGATTTAATGAAAATACATATTAAAATTTTAACCTTATACCTAATGGTTGCTTAATGTTAATGTTAGCATTAATTAGCACTGATATTGAATTCATATTTGCTTTGGTGTTAGTACTGATACTGGTATTAATTTTAGCATTAACATTACTATGTTTTACATGAGATAAGTGATACATGAAATGAGGACATTTTATTTATTTTGAGCATTGAGTAGAGTTCCCTGTTGGTTTTCATTAGTCATCTATTTTGTGCACAGTAGTGTGTATATATATATATATGTCAATCCCAATCTCCCAATCCATCCAACCTCCCACATTCCCCCTTGATGTCCATAAATTTGTTCTGTACATCTGTGTCTATATTTCTGCTTTGAAAATAAGTCCATCTGTATCATTTTTCTAGATTCTATATATAAGTGAAATTAAATGATCTATGTTTTCCTCTTTCTGACCCACTTCACTCTGTATATTACAGTTAATATTAGTACTAATACTATTTCTCCTTTCCTTACTTATAATCAGTGTTTCCAACTTGGGTGGGATTAGACAATAAGTTGGACATTTAGTCCAAATGTCTCACAGCAGAGAAATCTCCTCTAAAATAACATTAGCAGATGGTATTTTGAAACAAAATATTGAATTTTATAATAATCCTTGTCAAATTTTATTTTGTTGATTTTCTTTTATGGTAGGGCACTATTTCTCTAAAATCCAGAAATAATTAAACATGGCATTTAACAAAAAGGAAAAATGAAAATGGAGTTGACATACAGAAATGAAAATCACAAGTTCTGATGTAAACTTATTACTAACACTGACAAAAAAATTGAATAAACTAAATTTTATACAATTTTTTGTCTTTAAACCAATGATTAATCTTAAGCTTTTCATCTCAAATGATCTTAAAATTACAATCTCTCTCTTTTAAAAACGTTTCATTATTACATTGCTTGTGTCTGCATTATATTGTTTTTTGTAGGTTAAAGATGACATTCTTGGATAACGTTCACAAAATGGCTTTTTCTCCTTCTCTCCCTCACACTTTATCAAATATACAAACTTCTCTAAATGTGAAACAACTTGCTGAAGATTTCATATTAACATGAACTGTTATTTATTGATATTTTCTGTGCTAAGTACTGTGCTATTAGTGTAAAGTTTTTATTTTATTTTATTTTTACTTTATTTTACTTTACAATACTGTATTGGTTTTGCCATACATTGGCATGAATCCACCACGGGTGCATACGAGCTCTCAATCCTGAATCCCCCTCCCACCTCCCACCCCATATCATCTCTCTGGATCATCCGCATGCACCAGCCCTAAGCATCCTGTATCCTGTATCAAACATAGACTGGCACTTCGTTTCTTACATGATAGTATACATGTTTCAATGCCATTCTCCCAAATCATCCCACCCTCTCCCTCTCCCTCAAAGTCCAAAATTTCGTTCTATACATCTGTGTCTCTTTTGCTGTCTCGCATACAGGGTCATCATTACCATCATTCTAAATTCCATATATATGTGTTAGTATACTGTATTGGTGTTTTTCTTTCTGGCTTACTTCACTCTGTATAATCGGCTCCAGTTTCATCCATCTCATTAGAACTGATTCCAATGTATTCTTTTCAATGGCTGAGTAATACTCCATTGTGTATATGTACCACAGCTTTCTTATCCATTCATCTGCTGATGGGCATCTAGGCTGTTTCCATGTCCTGGCTATTATAAACAGTGCTGCAATGAACATTGGGGTACATGTGACTCTTATGCGATATTTTATGGACTGAATATTTTCTCCAAAAATTCCTAGGTTGAAACTCTCAACCCCAGTGGGATGGTATTTGGAAGCAGGGTCTTTGATAGGTAATCAGGGGCTAGATTAGGTCATTATAGGAGGCCCCTCATGATATATTATCGTTTATAAGAGCAGGAAGAAACAGGAGAGCTCTCTTTCTCTGCCATGTGAGGATACTGCAAGAGGGTGGCCATCTGCAAACTGGAAAGAGGCCCTTACCAAGAACTCAAATCTGCCAATGTCTAGATTTTGAACTTCCCAGCTCCAGAACTGTGAGAAATAGATGTTTCATTTTTAATCTACCCACTTTATGGTATTTCATTATAGCAGCCCAATCTGACTAAGAAATTAATACTATGAAAGGGGTGCTGTTGTAATAAACACCTAAAAGTATAGAAGCTGCTTTGGAACTAGATAACACGTAAAAGCTAAAAGTGTTTGGAGGTGCCTTCTGGAAAAAGTTTACATTTCAAGGAAAGACTATCTGTGTTAAATAGTAGCAAAACAAAATTAGCTCAATTATGTGTGTGTCTTAGTATTTTGTGCAAGGTGGAACTAGAAGCAAAAAAAAAAAAAAAAAAAAAGTTGATGGAGCAACGTGGATCTTCCAGACTGCTTACAGTAAAAAACAAGAAGAGAAAAATGAAAGGAAAACAAAATTTTCAAACATAAAGAAAGCAAAACTTAAAGATTTGGAAAATCTTGCCAAAAATTGAGAACGCATTCTTCTGGAGAGAACACTAACCAAAAGTGGGGGAAAGTAACTATTTGATAAGTAGATTAGTATGAGTGTAAACCTAACCAAGCCAAAAGACTGGAAATACTGCCAGTTTGAACTGAATGATATGGAGATAGGATGGAATGAAGGAACACTGCCAGACTTCTTATATTCAACAGGAAAATAAAGCTATCCATCTGTGCACTTGTGTTATTCTTCAAGAAAAGAGAATGGCCCCAAAGGTGGCAAATCAGACATCATCAGGGCTAACTCGTTAGTGTCAATAGACCAGAGATCATCCAACCAAAGTGAAATATGCATTGCCAGCTAGGGCTCTGACAGTGACAGTGTCACCCCAGTGGATCAGGGAGGCAGAGCATCTGGTCAGAGGATTATTCTTGAGGCTTAGTATCTCACTGAATTTGCCTTCTCAGCTGTTGGAATTTGCCTAGGACCCATCAGCTCTTCTTCCTCATATCTCTCTTTTGGAATGGAAATATCTAGTCTAGGCCATACCATTCTATTTCTTTTTTCCGTTCTTTTTTTAAAATATAAATTTATTTATTTTAATTGAAGGCTAATTACTTTACAATATTGTATTGGTTTTGCCATACATTGACATGAATCCACCACAGGTGTACATGTGTTCCCCATCCTGAACCCCCCTCCCACCTCCCTCCCCATCCCATCTCTCTGGCTCATCTCAGTGCTCATCCTGAGCACCCTGTATCATGCATCGAACCTGGACAGGCGATTCATTTCACATATGATAATATACATGTTTCAATGTCATTCTCCCAAATCATCCCACCTTCGTCCTCTCCCACTGTTCTATATATCTGTGTCTCTTTTGCTGTCTCACATACAGGGTTATCATTTCCATCTTTCTAAATTCCATATGTATGTGTTAGTATACTGTATTGGTGTTTTTCTTTCTGGCTAACTTCACTCTGTATAATAGGCTCCAGTTTCATCCACCTCATTAGAACTTATTCAAGTGCATTTTTTAAATGGCTGAGTAATATTCCATTTTGTACATGTACCAGGGTTTTCTTATCCATTCATCTGCCGATGGACATCTAGGTTGCTTCCATGTTCTGGCTATTGTAAACAGTGCTGTAATGAACATTGGGATACACGTGTCTCTGTCAATTCTGGTTTCCTCAGTGTGTATGCCCAGCAGTGGGATTGCTGAGCCATACGGCAGATCTATTTCCAGTTTTTTAAGGTATCTCCACACTGTTCTCCATACTGGCTGTACTAGCTTGCATTCCCACCAAGAGTGTCAGAGGGTTCCCTTTTTTCCAGACCCTCTCCAGCATTTATTCCTTGTAGACTTTTTGATAGCAGCCATTCTGACTGGCATAAAATGGTACCTCATTGTGGTTTTGATTTGCATTTATTTGATAATGAGTGATGTTGAGCATCTTTTCATGTGTTTGTTAGCCATCTGTATGTCTTCCTTGGAGAAATGTCTCTTTAGTTCTTTGGCCAGTTTTTGATTGGGTCATTTACTTTTCTGGAATTGAGGTGTTGCTTGTATATTTTTGAGGTTCCTTATAGTTGCTTCATTTTCTATTATTTTCTCCCATTATGAAGGCTGTCTTTTCCCTTGCTTATAGTTTCCTTTGTTGTGCAAAAGCTTTTAATTTTAATTAGGTCTCATTTGTTTATTTTTGCTTTTATTTCCAATATTCTGGGAGGTGAGTCATAGTGGATCCTGCTGTGATTTATGTCGGAGAGTTTTTTTGCCTATATCCTCCTCTAGGAGTTTATAGTTTCTGGTCTTACATTTAGATCTTTAATCCATTTTGAGTTTATTTTTATGTATGCTGTTTGAACGTGTTCTAGTTTCTTTCTTTTACAAGTGGTTGACCAGTTTCCTTAGCACCACTTGTTCAAGAGATTGTCTTTTCTCCATTGTATATTTTTGCCTCCTTTGTCAAAGATAAGGCATCCATAGGTGCGTAGATTTATCTCTGGGCTTTCTCTTTTTTCCATTGATCTATATTTCTGTCTTTGTGCCAGTACCATACTGTGTTGATGACTGTGGCTTTGTAGTAGAGCCTGAAGTCAGGCAGGTTGATTCCTCCAGTTCCATTCTTCTTTCTAAAGATTCCTTTGGCTATTTGAGGTTTTTTTTTTTTTTGTTGTATTTTCATACAAATTGTGAAATTACTTGTCCTAGTTCTCTAAAAAATACCATTGGTAGCTTGATAGGGATTACATTGAATCTATAGATTGCTTTGGGTAGTATACTCATTTTCACTATATTGATTCTTCTGATCCATGAACACAGTATATTTCTCCATCTATTTGTGTCCTCTTTGATTTCTTTCACCAGTGTTTTGTAGTTTTATATATATAGGTCTTTTGTTTCTTTATGTAGATTTAATCAAACTACCACACAATTGCACTCATCTCACATGCTAGTAAAGTAATGCTCAAAATTCTCCGAGCTAGTCTTCAGCAACACATGAAGCATGAACTTCCTGATTTTCAAGCTGGTTTTAGAAAAGGCAGAGGAACCAGAAATCAAATTGCCAACAACTGCTGGATCATGGAAAAAACAAGAGAGTTCCAGAAAAACATCTATTTCTGCTTTTTGGATTTTGACTGCATGGATCACAATAAACTGTGGAAAATTCTGAAAGAGATGGGAATACCAGCCCATCTGACCTGCTTCGTGAGAAACCAATACGCAGGTCAGGAAGTAACAGTTAGACCTGGACAGGGAACAATGGACTGGTTCCAAATAGAAAAAGGTGTACGTCAAGGCTGTATACTGTCACCCTGCTTATTTAACTTATATGCAGAGTACATCATGAGAATCGCTGGGCTGGAAGAAGAACAACCTGGAATCAAGATTGCTGGGAGAAATATCAATTACCTCAGATATGCAGATGACACCACCCTTATGGCAGAAAGTGAAGAGGAACTAAAAAGCCTCTTGATGAAAGTGAAAGAGGAGAGTGAAAAAGTTGGCTTAAAGCTCAACATTCAGAAAACGAAGACTATGGCATCTGGTCCTATCACTTCATGGGAAATAGATGGGGAAACAGGAAACAGTGTCAGACTTTATTTAAATCACTGCCCTTGGTCATTACCTCCATGAAATTAAAAGACGCTTACTCCTTGGAAGGAAAATTATGACCAACCTAGATAGCATATGCAAAAGCAGAGACATTACTTTGCCAACAAAGGTCTGTCTAGTCAAGGCTATGGTTTTTCCTGTGGTCATGTATGGATGTGAGAGTTGGACTATGAAGAAACCTGAGTGCCAAAGAATTTATGCTTTTGAACTGTGGTGTTGGAGAAGACTCTTGAGAGTCCCTTGAACTGCAAGGAGATCCAACCAGTCCATTCGAAGGAGATCAGCCCTGGGATTTCTTTGGAAGGAATGATGCTAAAGCTGAAACTCCAGTACTTTGGCCAACTCATGCGAAGAGCTGACTCATTGGAAAAGACTCTGATGCTGGGAGGGATTGGGGGCAGGAGGAAAAGGGGATGACAGGATGAGATGGCTGGATGGCATCACCAACTCGATGGACATGAGTTTGAGTGAACTCCAGGAATTGCTGATGGCCATGGAGGCCTGGTGCTGCAGTTCATGGGGTTGCAAAGAGTCGGACACGACTGAGAAACTGAACTGAACTGAACTGATTCCTAAGCATTTTATTATTTTTGTTGAAGTAGTGAATGGAATTTTTCCCTTAATTTCTCTTTCTGTTTTCTCATTGTTAGTGTATAGGAATGCAAGGGATTTCTATGTGTTGATTTTATATCCTACATCTTTGCTATATTCATTGATTAGCTCTAGTAATTTTCTGGTGGAGTCTTTCGGGTTTTCTATTTAGAGGATCATGTCATCTGCCAACAGTGAGAGATTTACTTCTTCTTTTCCAACCCGGATTCCTTTTATTTCTTTTTCTGCTCTGATTGCTGTGGCCAAAACTTCCAAAACTATGTTGCATAGTTTTGGAAGTGAGAGTGGGCACCCTTGTCTTTCTCCTGACTTAAGGGGAAATGCTTTCAATTTTTCACCATTGAGGATAATGTTAACTGCGGGTTTGTCATATATAGCTTTTATTATGTTGAGGTACATTCCTTCTATTCCTGCTTTCTGGAGGGGTTTTATCATAAATGAATGCTGAATTTTGTCAAAGGCTTTCTCTGCATCTATGAGATAATCATATTTTTTTCTTTCAATTTGTTAATGTGGTGTATTACATTGATTGATTTGCAGATATTGAAGAATCCTTGCATCCCTGGGATAAAGCCCACTTGGTCATGATGTATGATCTTTTTAGTATGTTGCTGGATTCTGTTTGCTAGAATTTTGTTAAGGATTTTTGCATTTATGTTCATCAGTGATATTGGCCTGTAGTTTTCTTTTTTTGTGGCATCTTTGTCAGGTTTTGGTATTAGAGTGATGGTGGCCTCATAGAATGAGTTTGGAAGTTTATCTTTCTGCCAGTTTCTGGAAGAGTTTGAGTAGGCTAGGTGTTAGCTCTTCTCTAAATTTTTGGTAGAGTTCAGCTGTGAAGCCGTCTGGTCCTGGGCTTTTGTTTGCTGGAAGATTTCTGATTACAGTTTCAATTTCTGTGCTTGTGATGGGTCTGATAAGATTTTCCATTTCTTCCTGGTTCAGTTTTGGAAAGTTGCACCTTTCTAAGAATTTGTCCATTTCTTCCAAGTTGTCCATTTTATTGGCTATAGCTGCTGCTAGTAGTCTCTTATATTCCTTTGTATCTCTGTGTTGTCTGCTGTGATCTATTTTCATTTCTAATTTTGTTGATTTGATTTTCTCCCTTTGTTTCTTTTTTCTTAATTTTTATTTATTTATTTATTTATTTTACTTTACAATATTGTATTGGTTCTCCCGCACATCAACATGAATCAGCCACAGGTGTAGGTGTGTTCCCTTTCCTGAACCCCCCTCCAACCTCCCTTCCCATACCATCCCTCTGAGTCATCCCAGTGCACCAGCCCCAAGCATCCTGTATTGAACCTGGACTGGCAATTCGTTTCTTATATGATATTATACATGTTTCAGTGCCACTTCCCCAATTCGTCCCACCCTCTCCCTCTACCATATAGTCCAAAAGACTGTTCTATACACCTGTGTCTCTTTTGCTGTCTCACATACAAGGTTATCATTACCATCTTTCTAAATTCCATGTATATACGTTAGTATACTGTATTGGTATTTTTTTTCTTGATGAGTCACCACCATTGTATTTTTGGAAGCACATAACTTGTCTGGTTTAACAGGTTTACAACAAGAGGGAAACTGGTCCCAGGATGAATCTTGAGTGTTATCCAAATCTGACTTAGATGATATTTGGGTGAGACTTTGGATTTAAATGCATGAAACAGTTAAGAGTTTGGGGGTGCTGAAATACAGTTCATGTATTTTATATCTGAAAAGGACATGAATTTGGGGGCTCAGAAGTAATGACTGATGACTATACACATGGATATCACCAGATTATCAACATCAAAACCAGACTGATTATGTTCCTTGCAGACAAAGATAGAGAAGCTCAATACAGTCAGCAAAAACGAGATGTGGAGCTGATTGTGGCTCACATCATGAGCTCCTTATTGCAAAAATTCAGGCTGAAATTGAAGAAAGTAGGTAAAACCACTAGGTCATTTCAGTTCAGTTCAGTTCAGTTCAGTTGCTCATTAGCGTCTGACTCTTTGTGACCCCATGAATCGCAGCATGCCAGGCCTCCCTGTCCATTACCAACCCCCGGAGTTCACACAAACTCATGTGCATCGAGTCGGTGATGCCATTCAGCCACCTCATCCTCTGTCACCCCCTTCTCCTCCTGCCCCCAATCCCTCCCAGCATCAGGGTGTTTTCCAATGAGTCAACTCTTTGCATGAGGTGGCCAAAGTATTGGAATTTCAGCCTCAGCATCAGTCTTTTCAATGAATACCCAGGACTGGTCTCCTTTAGGATGGACTGGTTGGATCTCCTTTCAGGTATGACCTAAATCAAATCTCTTATTATACAGTGGAGGTGACAAACAGATTCAAGAGATTAGATCTGGTAGACACAGTGCCTGAAGAATTATCAATGGAGACTTGTAACACTGTACAGGAAGCAGTGACAAAACCATCCCAAGGAAAAAGAAATGCAAGAAGACATAGTGATTGAGGAGGCTTTACAAACAGTTGAGGAAAGAAGAGAATTGACAGGCAAGAGAGAAAGATGTAGCCAACTGAATGCAGAGTTCCAGAGAATAGCAAGGAGAGATAAATAAATAAATAACTTCTTCAACAAACAATGCAAAGAAACAGAGGAATACAAAAGACTAGGAAAAGCTAGATACTTCTTCAAGAAAATTGGGGCTATAAAGGGAATATTTCATGCAAGGATGGGCATAAGAAAGGACAGAAATGATAAGGACATAAAAGAAGCAGGAGAGATTAAGAATAGGTGGAAAGGATACACATAAGAACAATACAAAACAACAACCACAACAAAGGTCTTAATGACCCAGATAACCACAATGTTGTGGTCATTCATCTAGAGGTCATTCATCCTTGAGTGTGAAGTCAAGTTGGCCTTAGGAAGCATTACTATAAACAAAGCTAGTGGAAGTGATGGAATTCCAGCTGAGCTGTTTCAAATCCTAAAAGATGATGCTGTTAAAGTGCTGCAACCAAATGGCAGCAAGTTTGGAAAGCTCAGCAGTAGCAACAGGACTGGAAAAGGTCAATTTTCATTCCAATCCCAAAGAAGGCCAATGCCAAAGCATGTTCAAACCACCACACAATTGTGCTCTTTTCACAGGTTAGCAAGGTAATGCTCAAAATCCTTCAGCCCAGGCTTCAACAGTACACAAACCAAGAACTTCCACATGTACAAGCTGGATTTAGAAAAGGCAGAGGAACAAGATATTAAATTATCAACATCCACTGGATCACAGAAAAAGCAAGAGAGTTCCAGAAAAACATCTACTTTTCTTCATTGACTATACTAAAGCCTTTGACTGTGTGGATCACAACAAACTGTGGGAAATTCTTAGAGATGGAATACCAGACCACCTTACCTGCCTCCTGAGAAATCTGTATGCAAGTCAAGATGCAACAGTTAGAACCAAACATAAACAATGGACTGGTTTCAAATTGGGAAAGGAGTACCCCAAGGGTGTATGTTGTCACCCTGCTTATTTAACTTCTATGCACAGTACATCATGTGAAATGATGGGCTGGATGAATCACAGGCTGGAATCAAGATTGGCAGGAGAAATATCAACAACTTCAGATATGCAGATGATACCACCCTAATGTCAGAAAGTGAAGAGGAACTAAAAAGCCGCTTGATGAAGGTGGAAGAGGGGAGTGAAAAATATGGCTTAAAACTCAACATTCAAAAAACAAAGATCATGGCATCTGGACCCATCACTTCATGGAAAAGATGGGGAAAAATGGAAACAGTGGCAGATTTTATTTTCTTGGGGTCCAAAATCACTACAGACAGTGACTGCAGCCATGAAATTTAAGGTGCTTGCTCCATGGAAGAAAAGCTATGACAAACCTGGACAGCATATTTGGAGTTGAACCAAAAAGAAGGCTGAGCACAAAAGAATTGATGCTTTCGAACTGTGGTACTGGAGAAGACTCTTGAGAGTCCCTTTGACAGCAAGGAAATCAAAACAGTCAATCCTAAAGGAAATTAACCCTGAATATCCATTGGAAAGACTGATGCTGAAGCTGAAGCTCCAATACTTTGGTCATCTGATGTGAAGAGTCAACTAACTGGAAAAGACCCTTTCCTGATGATGGGAAAGGTTGAGGGCAAGAGGAGAAGGGGCAACAAAGTATGAGACTGTTGGATGGCATCACTGACACAATGGTCATGAGATTCGAGTAAACTCCGGGAGATAGTGAAGGACAGGGAAGCCTGGTGTGAGGCAGTCCATGGGGTCGCAAAGAGTTGGACACAACTTAGCAACTGATCAACTGAACAACAACAAAAACAATGTGTAATCCATTCACCTGGTATGAATTTCCTTGGTTCTCATCCAGATTCAAGTAGTTGAAGTGTAATTATAGTGTTGCAGATAACCGGAATATTGCCATTACAAGACAATTATGAAAAACTCTAAAATGCTTTAAAAACAGTAATGCAAAAATAAAAAATAAAAAAATAAAAACAGTAATGCAACTGCAGGTATGCAATTATCATATATATTATACTATATATGTACTATGGTATATTTGAATTATTAATGCATAAAAGTATTGGAATCAAAATATTTATTACATCATGATTTAACATAATTATAATCAGATTTAATAAAATGATTTTACATGTTCTACTTTATGTAACAAATTACATAAAGTTCTGCTTTCTGTAATCTCTGCCTTAATTTTATAGTAACAAATAGAAATGAGTGCCTTAGTTAACCATTCCATTTAGAATCTCTTCTAATGAGGAACTTAAACAGTGATTTTGAGACAAATGTATGTGGATATGTATGAGTACATTTGCCAGAGTTGTTCTCCAAGCATGATTAAATGTAAGCTGATGAACACTGGAAACAAAATGATGCATTTACATAGAACTTATACTCACAATACACCATCTTGTCTTCACAGTGACCCATTTTGCAAGTAAGAAGCTTTGATGTAGATTAAGAAACTTGCTCAAGTTTACAAGTACAGTTACTATTAGGGCTCATGCACTTCCTAATTTGTGGCCAGTGCTCTTTTCACTCTATTTCCAAGAAACTCATAGTTCATTATTTTTTCAAGTCTTATGAAATTCATCTGAAAGCTACCCACTCTCAATGTTACAAAATGTCGTATTAATCAATTCTTTATCAAGACCATAAGAAGGCTTTTGAAAAATTTTGGATAGTAACTTGAAGAGGATTTTTAAAGGAACATAGAAGTATTTGACATTCAGGAAAAAAAAAATTGTCAAGTGTTAGAGATTTCTACACAATTTGTGAAGAGGATCTGAATTTAACTTCTACAAGCACATGGGGAATGAGAAAGGCTTTACACTTTCTACTGAGCTATTGTTATGACTTGCATTTTCTAAACTGTATTAACTACCCTGACCCTATGTAGGTGCTCATTAATGAAAAATTAGTAAGGAATCCTCACAAATTATAAGTACATAAGAATAGTTCCTAATGTGTTCAGCATAATCAGTTATTATGCTGTGAATGTACTGCAGTAGAAATCAAAAGTGATTGGAGAAATCAAAAGGAGATTGGAGTTGCAACTCTTAAGTGAGTTTTTTCAAAGCCAAGCGTTTTCTTAAAATTCGAATAAGCAGAGCATTTTTCAATCATTAAGCTAAAGGAAGAAATAAATACTTCTACAATAAGCATATATTGGCCAAAATGACAAAAGAAGCAAAATGGGCAGCTCAGGAAAACCTAGATGGGAATTTTCTCTATAAGATCACAGACACTTGAAAAAATTCAGTTGAAGTTAAACAATTTCTACCCAGTACCTTGGGCTTCCCTGGTAGCTGAGCTGGTAAAGAATTCGCCTGCAACATGGGAGACCTGGGTTCAATCCCTGGGTTGGGAAGATCCCCTGGAGGAGGAAGTGACAACCCACTCCAGTATTCTTGCCTGGAGAATCCCAGGGACAGAGGAGCCTGGAAAGCTACAGTCCATGAGGTCACAAATGTTTGGACACAACTGAGCAACTAAGCACAGCACACATCTAGTACCTACTATGTGCAAAAGAATACAATTAACATTTATTTTCTGCTTAAAGTATGCCAAACAACACTAGAAGCCTCATTACTAGTATTAGCACTAACAATAGTATTTATGAATCCTCACAACCCTGGGAGGTAGGTAGCATTATCCTGTTTGTACATCGAGAAAACTGAGGCTCAGAGAGGTGAGGAAGCAAGGTGTTACCAACCTTCAAGCCTCTCATGTTGCAGATAGTAGGTATTTTAATTTTTAGTTTTCAAGTAGTGAACCTGAGATCCAGGCAGGTTATGTCAACTGCAAAAATTCAGAAAGGTGATGAATGCTTTGACTATAACTCCAATAGTAAAGCTAGAATGCCATTACCCACCAGTGATTTTCCAACTTCAGCATGCATCAGAATCATCTTATTAAAACACAGGTACTAGATCAGAGATTGCTGGACTCCATCCCCAGAGTTTGAATTGGGAAGACTGGGGTGGGACTTCCATTTCTAAGAAGTTTCTAAATTATGTTGCTGCTGCTGCTAGTCCAGGGAATACACTTTGATAACTACCCTGGGAATAGTAGTAAAGAGAATAAACAAGTATAGTTGAAGTTGAACAAATAGATTAAAAGGCTAAAAAATATATTATCAGAACAATAACAGTCAATTACAGGTTCCATATGAAAGGTAAGAGAGAGCCATTGATGGGATTTTAAGATGTTGTCATAGGGATGACAGGGATGTCATAGGGATGATAATTGAGAGCAAGATATAAGGCTACCTATTTCTTTTAACTTTTCCTTTACTTTAACAGAAACAGAATAATGTCTGCAGACTGAAGCTAATTTTACATGGCTTTTAAATTACTCTTTTGTTTTTGTTTTGCATTCAGCATATCTTATTTTGAGCAATAGAGAGTTAAGCCACTGAAATCCTTAAGGAAACCATTTTTCCTGTTTCTTTCATTTCTTTGTTGCTGTGTGTGTGTGTTTTTTTTTTTTTTAACCAATTTCATTTTAACTGATAGACAGGGATTTTCCCCCTTTAATGGTAAAAGGATCAAGTAAATTGGATTTGAGATGTTTAATTAAGTCAGTTCACAGACAAAAGGACTTGATGAGTGGCAGGTTATTGTGGTGTGATCCATGAGAAACAACTGCAATTAGACTAAATGTGTGGACGTAAGATTAAGACTTTTTTCAAGGTCAAGCCACAGAACTCATTTGGAAAAGAATTAACAGAATGCAGATAAAGAATCAATATGAAAACCATCTAGTGGACACACAAACAATACAATAATGCCTGTGAACTCGAGTCCACATCTATTGCTGATTGATCCTGGGGATAAATTGTCACATGAAAATATTTTATAAATAAGCATATATCTGTATCATATTATTCCCTTGAAATGTATTTAACTATGGTTGGAAAATATTTCAGTCTCAACACAGGGAGAAATGCACTTCTTCATTCACTATCTGGACTACTAGTAAGTAGTTTTTATTTTTCTTTAAATTAGTAGAATATAACCTCATTTGGAGATCAAAATAAATTCTAAGAAAAAAAATAAGTAGGGAAAAAAACAATTAGTATCTAAGGCAGGATTTCTGAACTTTTGTGCTATGGCAATCTGATAGTATATGGACACCCTTTCTCAGACTAATATTTTTAATGCATAAAACAAAACAGATAGGATTTCAAAGAAATATAATGAAACACATAAAATATTAATAACTGAATATACTATTAATATATACTAATATACATGTTTCTTTGTCAGTCAGTTGGTAACAAATTAATATAGCAAGTTAAAATTAACCTGTGTAACACTTCAGTGTGAAGGTAGTGCCTGCTTGGTTTGAATAAGGCCATTAACCTGTGGGGCAATACACATGTCATACTGGATATCCAATCAATTCTTATATTTTTATTTTCATGGTCAGAAGAGAAGAAAATGTCTGCAAAGAGATATTAGTAAAAATGGAATTAAAACCTTCCCAGCTCTCTTTAAAATGCTAGGATAGGTTTCTCAAACTGAACACTATGACTGTCCAAGAACTTTTGAGTTAGATTCCAATAGTAGTAAATTCTTTTGTTCTAACAATCAATGAGTTCATCTTTAGCTAGTTTAACATCTTTGATAATACAGTTTATATTAGAAGAAAGGAATGTGAATCCATGTTTTAATTTTAATGCTATTAATGTAAAATATATGTTGCAAATGTTCTGATGTGTTTTTCTGATGTTTGCAGAGTTCTCTTTCCCAATTAATGAACAGAGAATTTTACCTCTCTACTCCATTTGGGTAATGCACTTCCTCCAGTTCAAAGTTTGCAAGAATGTTGACCTCTACTTCTTCCTTATTGGCAGGATAGCCAAGAAAGCTTAGAAATTTTATGAAGCATCTACAATGAGGACTTAAATATGTTGAAAATTTTATATTACATGTATGGTTAAATTATCTGTCAAGTAAAGCATCTAATAGGAAAAAATCCTTTCTTTCAAACTGATTCAAGAGAGTTTTGTGATTTTGGTTTTGGTTTTTTAAAAAAGTGATCTCTCACCTTGGTTTAAAGCATCACTGTAAGGCTTATCTTGGAAGCCATATATCTTCCATATGCTCAAGTAGAGCATAATATTTTCCTTCCACTATTTGGAAATAAATCTTTAAAAATGAAGAGATTCCGAGATCTGCATCTGATCTCATTAATAATTTATGGGTCTTGACAAAACTTCTTGCAGCCTTATTGACAAAGTCTTTGTTGCCAGTGCCTGTTTCTGTATAAAGGAGTGAGTGACAATGATGAGATTCTTGTTTTTCTTTTTTACTAAAGTGGCAAAACCAGATGCATTACCAATCATTATAGGAGATCCATCTGTGCAAAGAGTATGAAGCTTTTTATCCCAGTCAAATATTTGTTTGGCAAAATAACTTTTTACTATTTCCAAACATCAGCAGCTTTTTCAGCATCCAAAAGAGACTCATGAAATAGGATTTCTTTTTTTGACAGTGTCAGTATGCACATCATGAATTTAACAACAACAACAAAAAATCTGTTGGCCACCTTAAGTGATACCTGCAGCTTCATCTAGTTACACAGTCAATGGGAATATTGAAGCTGCTAATTTCCTTATCATCTGCTTCTAATATAAATCACAATATTTGTATAGGGACAAACTTCTAATTTTTTCATCTGTTCCATCCACAAACCATCTTAATATCTTTCCATCTATGTGACTTGCTAAAGTCTCTGTAATGGTGTGCAACCCCAAATACTGAGCACTCTCATGGCTGCTCTGATAGACTATCATAATTTTAGAGTAATAATGAACATAGATGATATTTCAAAACTAAAATATGATAGGAAAATATAGGTGATCTTTATTAGTGACAAAAATCATATCACTACCAAAGATACTGTGGTTTGCTTTCTGCATTCACTAGGAAGGAAAACACATGGAATACCTAAAATTTACCCGTAGGTCTCTTCAGTTCAGTTCAGTCGCTCAGTTGTGTCCGACTCTCTGTGAACCCATGAATCGCGGCATGCCAGTCCTCCTTATCCATCACCAACTCCCGGAGTTCACTCAGACTCACGTCCATCGAGTCAGTGATGCCATCAAGACATTTCATCCTCTGTCGTTCCCTTCTCCTTCTTCCCCCAATCCCTCCCAGCATCACAGTTTTTTCCAATGAGTCAACTCTTCGCATGAGGTGGCCAAAGTACTGGAGTTTCAGCTTTAGCATCATTCCTTCCAAAGAAATCCCAGGGTTGATCTCCTTCAGAATGGACTGGTTGGATCTTCTTGCAGTCCAAGGGACTCTCAAGAGTCTTCTACAACACCACAGTTCAAAAGCATCAATTCTTTGGTGCTCAGCCTTCTTCACAGTCCAACTCTCACATCCATACATGACCACATGAAAAACCATAGCCTTGACTAGACAGACCTTAGTCAGCAATGTAATGTCTTTGCTTTTGAATATGCTATCTAGGTTGGTCATAACTTTTCTTCTAAGGAGTAAGCATCTTTTAATTTCATGGCTGCAGTCACCATCTGCAGTGATTTTGGAGCCCCTGCCCCCCACCCCCCCCAAAAAAATTTTTACACCAAGAGGAATGAATAGGTTGGACTAGGGTGGTAGCAGTGGAGGTGTTGAGAAATGGTCAGATTCTAGATATGTTTCATAGGTTACATAGACAGGGTTTGTTGATGGATTGGATACAGAGTGTAGGGGGAAAAAAGGGAGTCTGGGACAGAGTCAAGATTTCAGAACTGAGAAAGTAAAATTGTGGAGTTACCATAAACTGAGATTGAAAAAGGCCCCACCCAGGAAGACCAAGTTTGAGGACTTCTGTTTTGAATATGTTGCCTTTTACATGTCTGTTGGATTTCCAAGTGCAAATGCTTAGTAAGTAGTTGAATATAGCGGCCTGGTGTTTAGGAATGTGAAAAAGTTTATTAGGAGTCAGAAGTAATAAAATAAGATGAATGAGAAATCGCCTAATAACAACAGACAGAGGTCTGGTGCAGTTAAGGGAATAAAAGCTTAACTGGCAGTCAATTTAAAAGAAAATAAGACAAGAATAATTTGAGGTACTATGTACCATCAACTGTTTCAAGAAATTTAGCTGCATGTGCAATACAAAGAAATTAGTCAGCTAGAAGGAAACAAGAAGAGCTTTTTGCTTGTTGTTCAGATGGGAAGAATAAGAGTATGCCGGTATTCTGAAGAAAATAATTCATTAGAAAACAAGAAACTAATGATGAAGAAAAGGGGGAAGTTACTGGAATATTATTTTTGAATAGGAAAGAAGAAAGATTTCATGTATAGGTGAGAGACTGAGTATAGATAGGCACACAGAGTTCATGTATGAAACAAGAAGTGTACTGGCTCTTAATATATGCTTGCTTTAGAGCTATGAAAACTGTTAATCATATTATCTGGCAAATAAAATTTACATTGTTTTGCTTTGAACAAATATATATAAATATATATAGGCATAGAGACCACTTTGTGGGTATATATGGTAGCACCAGTCTATGGAAGCTTGTTTTTAAACGTTTTTACTTTGGAAACTCAAATTTACACAAGAAAACAGTATAATAAACTTCTATGTACTATTATCACTTCAAATTTAGCACCTTTTGCCAATTTTGTTTAATCAAAACATTTGACTTTTTGTCAAGCTACTGTAATTCAAATACCAGATATTATATTATTTCACACATAAAATCTTCATCATTCACTTCTAATAGGATTTTTTTCTTTTAACTTGACTACCATACCATTGACACAATACTAAATTTAAGAATAATCTTGCAATATTATCCAATTCTCAAGGCTGATAATCTTTGTGTGCTAAGGTGCTTAGTCATTCACTCACATCAGACTTTTTGCGACCCCATGGACTCTAGCCCACCAGGCTCCTCTGTCCATAGAATTCTCCAGGCAAGAAAACTGGAGTGGGTAGCCACTTTCTTTCTCCAGGGGATCTTCCCAATCAGGGATCGAACCCCGGTCTCCTGCATAGCAGGAGAGTTCTCTACCATTGAGCCACCAGGGAAGCCACAAATTTTCATTCCATCCTCAAATTTCACTGATTATCAAGCCTAGAAAGACACGGAGCAACTGTAAACTCTTAGTACTAAGTGAAAACGCCAGTCTAAAAAGACTACATACATGCGATTCTAACTTTATGACATTCTAGAAGATGTAAAACAGTGGAGACACTAAAAAATCAGTGGTTGCTAGGGGTGAGCATAAGAATAGGCAGAGCACAGAGGACTTTCAGGGCAATTAAAACACTGTGTCTGATACTCTAATGGTGGATACAAGTCATTATACATTTATCCAAATGCACAGAATGTATAACACAAAGAGTGAAACCTAAAGTAAACTATATTTTGAGAAATCATCATTTATCAATGTAGGTTCATTAAGTATAAGAAACTTACCCTCTGGAGAGAAATGGTGATAATGAAAGAGACTATGCATGTGTGTGGGGGGGTGGGGGTAGGAGTATATGAGAAGCTCTGTACCATCCTTTCAGTTTTACTGTGAACCTAAAATTCATCTTAAAAATATAAAGTGCTATAAAGATTTTTCATAGATAAGTGTGTTTATCTATGTTTATTGTTTCATGATCTATGTTTATTAATGTTTATTTTTTATCCTTTATTGTTTCATGATTTGAGGTTATAGTTTGGAAATACTACATCTTCTGGTTATAATGAAATTTATCCATGTTTTCTTCTAATGCTTATATAGTTTCATATTTTACTTTTAGATCTCTGATACATTTAGAATTTCTCTTGGTGCATGAGATGAAGAATTTATCCAGTTTTATCTTATTTCCTTTGACAATCCAGTTTTCAAATTATCTCTTATTAAAATGTTCCTTTTTAATTCACAGATTGGGGATTTTTGTCTTCATCAATATTGAATTTTCATGTGAAGTTGGGCCTTTGGGGGAACTTCAACAATTTTGTTTCATTAATCTGTCTATTCAAGCATCAATACCATATTATTTTAAAACATGTTATAGCCATTATTATAACATGTTTTAAGGTCTATTAAGTTTATCCCACTTCTCATTGTTCTTTTTATCACAGTTTCATGAGGTTTTTTTTTTTTTTTGGTTCACTCCTCCAAATGAACTTCATGATAAATTATCTAGCTGATTATATTTTAATTGTTTACATTAAAATATAGTTCCATTGTCATCAATTCAATTTCCTTAGTGAAACAGAATGAAAGATCATCAATGAAGAATGAAGACTAGGGAGAGATATTGGAATATAAGGAGAGAGAAGAGGTAAAGTAGTTATCTAAGAGACAGGAGAGCCGCCCTTATAAGGCAGCATTAAGAATCCATTTGAGGTTTGTGGTCTTGAATTTACATGAATATCAGCCTGTAGAGTTGTGTGTTCTTCTCCAGTCAAATTCACCTGCATGAGTGCTAATGTGAAACAAATACATAACTGGGGTTGGTTTGGCCAGTTGAGTTTAGAGAAGGGAGAAAGAAGGCAAGAAAAAAGTATAAACAAAGAAGGATTATAATAACTAACCATGGAATTTAATTTTATAAAGAAATGAAGATTATCAAGGGCAGATCAATGGATTTTAGGTCATGGCTAATTTGAAATTTTGGTGTTTATCACAGGTAATGAGCTCATGGCATCAGTATGAATTATAATAAATAAAACTAAGTACAACTTTGTATGTTCCACACAGCATTAATTGCTATAGATGGATAATATTTTGGGGGTCATTTTAGGTAAATATGTACAATGAACAATCTTGTTGGAAAGGAAATTATGAAAGAAATTTCACTTACAATAGCATCAATATAATAAAATATAGAGGAATAAGTTTAAACAAGGAGGTAAAATACCAGTACAACAAAAACTACAATACACTGCAAAAAGAAATTAAGGTGTAAAGAAATGGAAACATACCCCATGTTTCTGGATTGGAAGACCTAATGCTATAAAATATCAGTACTTACCAATGCAATCTGTATATTTAATGGGACTCTTATCAAAATGCCAACGATGTTATATGGCAGCCGTGATGGGAGGAGAGTTTGAGGGAGAATGAGTACATGTATATGTATGGCTGAGTCCTTTTGCAGCCCACCTGAAACTAACACAACACTGTTAATTAGCTATACTCCAATATAAAATAAAAACTTAAAAAAATTATGAATGTTGTTTCTCACAGAAAAAAAAAAAGACATCAAATATCCAAAATAATCTTGAAAAACAACAAACTGGGAAGATTCATACTTCCTGAATTTCTCAACTTACTACATGCGTAGCTATAATAATCAAAATGTTATTGTACTGGCATAAAGACATAATAGAGAGACCAGAAATAAACCCTCACAATTATAGACATATGACTTTAATTAAGAATGCTGAAAATATTCAATAGGAAAAGGACAGTCCTCAACAAATGCTAAGAAAACTAGATACCTACACACAGAAGAATAAAGCTGTAACTTAGCCTGACACTGTATACAAAAATTAACTTAAAAGACCTAAACATAAGTGCTAAAACATTAAAACTGCTGCAAGAAAATATATAGGTAAATCTTTATAACATGAGAATTAGAATTGATTTAGTGAATGTGACATCAAAATCATAGACAATAAAAGGAAAATTAAGTTGGACTATATCAAAATTAAAAACTCTGCACATCAAAACACACAATCAACAGAGCAACCCATAGTGTGTGAGAAATACTTACAAATCACATATCTGATAAGTGAACAGAAAAATCCTAAAATTCAACAGCAAGAAAACAACTTGATTCAAAAATGAGCAAAAGACTCAAACTGATATTTCTCCTAAGATATACAAATGGCCAATAAACATACGAAAAGATGATTGACATCACAAAGAATCAGGGAAATGTAATTCAAAATTACAATAAGATACTATTTCATACTCACTAGGATGGTTACTATTAAAAAAGGAATCATAAAATAACAAGTGTTTATTTGGATGTGAAGGAAATGGAACTCTTGTTTTTTTTTAATATAAATATATTTATTTTAATTGGAGGTTTATTACTTTACAATATTGTATTGGTTTTGCCATACATCAACATGAATCCTCCACAGGTGTACACGTGTTTCCCATCCTGAACCCCCCTCCCTCCTCCATCCCCATATCATCTCTCTGGGTTGCCTCAGTGTACCAGCCCCAAGCATCCAGTATCATGCATTGAACCTGGACTGGCTATTCATTTCATATATGATATTGATGTGGAGGAAATGGAACTCTTGTAACTGCCAGTGAGAATGTAAAATGGTGCAGCTGCTAGGGAAAACAGAATGGCAGTGTCTCCAAAAAATTAAAAACTAAATTGCCATATGATCCAGAAATTCTACTTCTGGGTATGTACCCAAAGGTATTTAAAGCATGGTCTCCAATAGATATTTGCATACTCATGTTCATAGCAGCATTTTTCACAAGAGCTAAAAGATAACAACCTAAGCATTTGATGGAGAAATAGATGAACAAAATGTGAAATATAGTAACATATGCAATGGAATATTTTAAAAGTAAGGAGACTTTGACTCAGAATATAAATGAACCTTGAAGACATTTTGCTAGGTAAAATAAGCCAGCCACAAAAAGACAAATACCGTATCATTCAACTTATATTAGCTACATGGAACAGTCAAATTCATAAAGATAGAATGCATAATGGTGATTCTGAGGGACTGCAGTGAGGGGGCAATGGGAAGTTGTTGTTTAATGGGTGCATAATTTCAGTTTTATAAGATGAAGAGTTCTGGAGATGGATAGTGGTGATTAAGTGCATTCATATTATGATGAATGCACTTAATATCACTGAACTGTACAATTTTAAATTAAGATGGTAAATTTTATGTGTATTATAAATTAAAAAATCAGTTTCCATATGTGTGTATTTCTGGGTTCCCTTTTCATTCTACTCATTTATTGGGATATCCTACCTTGCTTACTGTACCTCATAATCATTCTTATAATCAGATAATATTAGCCATACAAATTATTCTTCTGTTTCAAAACTGTTTTGGCTATTCTAGGTCCTTGTACTTTTATACAGATTTTATAATTAATTTTTCAACTGTGTTAAAAAGCCTACTGGGATTTAATTGGGATTACATTGATTTTATAATTCAGTTGGCAGAAATATATTAACAATAATCAGTCATTTGGCCAAAGAAGATAGAGTACTTTCTGTTTCAATCTTAATTTCTCTCAGCAATATTTGGAGGTTTTCAGTGTACAGGTTTTGCAGATGTTGTGTCAAATTTCAGTTCAGTTCAGTCGCTCAGTCGTGTCCGACTCTTTGCGACCCCATGAATCTCAGCATGCCAGGCCTCCCTGTCCATCACGAACTCCCGGAGTTCACTCAGACTCATGTCCATTGAGTCAGTGATGACATCCAGCCATCTCATCCTCTGTCGTTCCCTTCTTCTCCTGCTCCCAATCCCTCCCAGCAGCAGAGTCTTTTCCAATGAGTCAACTCTTCGCATGAGGTGGCCAAAGTACTGGAATTTCAGCTTTAGCGTCATTCCTTCCAAAGAAATCCCAGGGTTGATCTCCTTCAGAATGGACTGGTTGGATCTCCTTGCAATCCAAGGGACTCTCAAGAGTCTTCTCCAACACCACAGTTCAAAATAATCAATTTTTCAGTGCTCAGCCTTCTTCATAGTCCAACTCTCACATCCATACATGACCACAGGAAAAACCATAGCCTTGACTAGACAGACCTTAGTTGGCAAAGTAATGTCTCTGCTTTTCAATATGCTATCTAGGTTGGTCATATCTTTTCTTCCAAGGAGTAAGCATCTTTTGATTTCATGGCTGCAATCACCATCTGCAGTGATTTTGGAGCCCCCAAAAATAAAGTCTGACACTGTTTCCACTGTTTCCCGATCTATTTCCCATGAAGTGATGGAATCGGATGCCATGATCTTCATGTCAGATTTATTCCTATGTATTTCATATTTTGCAATACTATTATAAGTGATTTTTTCCAAATTCTGATTTCTTGCTGCTAGTATAGAACAATGTAATTAACTTTGCATTTAATTATATATCATGAAAACTGTTAGTTCTAATAGCTTTTTTTCTTTAGATTTCATCATATATTCTTCAAGTAAAGACAGTTATTTATTTCTTCCATCCTGAATGCATTTTATGTTTTCATATTCCCTTACTGCACTGACTCTAACCTCTTGCATAAGGTTGAACAGAAGGGAAAGTGCTCATCCTCAAGTCTGTAACCCTGTATGTAAAGTGTCTATTTTCCTATTGCTGCTTTAAAATTTTTCTTTTTATTATTGACTTTGAACCAGTTGATTAAATTTTGTCTTGGTATGATATTCTTTTTTTTAATGTGTTCAATTTATATATTATTTGTTGAAAACTGACATCTTTATAACAGTATCCTCAAACAAATACATTTGTTTTGTATTGTTTAATTTCCATTGTTTAAGTGGTATTTAATTTCTCAAAATAATGTTTTCAGTGTTGAGGATTTATATGACTTTCATCAAATTTATTTCTAAATATTTTATATTTATTGCCTCCTCAATATTTAGAATTATTTTAAAATTTCATATCAATGGTATGATATTCTTATGGTACTTGTGCTTTGTTGCATTTCTTAGAAATCTGGGTTTAGGGACTTCCCTAGTGGCTCTGTGGTGAACTTGCCTGCCAATACAGGAGACATGGGTACCATCCCTGATCCAGGAAGATTCCACATGCCAAGGAGCATCTAAACCAGTGTACCACAACTATTGAGTCTGTGCTCTAGAGCCTGGGAGCAGGAACTGTTAGGCACACGTGACACGCATTCCCTACAGCTCCTGCTCTGCAACAAGAGAAGCCACTACAATGAAAAGCCTGTGCATCACAACTAGAGAGTAGCCCCTACTTGCTGCAACTGGAGAAAAGTCCACACAGTAACAAAGACCCAGCACAGCCAAACATAAATAAATAAGTAAAATTATTTTTTAAAACGTGGGTTTATACTTTTCATAAATACAGAAAGTTCTCAGCCATTATCTCTTCAAATGCTTTTTTCTCTTCTCCCCTCTCTTCTTCAGGAACTGTGATTAAACAAGTCTCGGGCAAAATGAATTAGTACAGTAACTCACAAATGCTCTTTGTCAATTTACTTTTAAGTCTTGTTTTCCTTTTCTTTTTGGAAAGTGTCTACTGCTGTGTGTTCAAGTTTGCTAATATTTTCTTCAAGATCTAATATCTTCTGAAGTCCAATCCTTATATTTTTTCCTTCATCTCAGATGTTGTAGCTTTCACTTCTTTAAATTTGATTGGTCACTTAAGAATAGTTTTTATGCTTCACTTTAACTTCCTCAATATCTACAATAGTTATAATAAATGTTCTGAAGTCTGCCAATAACAAAACCTGTTTCAGTTCTGGTTGGTTTTAATTGCTTGATTTTTCTCTTTATTATGGATCATATAGCCTTGTTTTGGTTCATACCCAACAATTATTGATTAGATGCCAAACATTGTGACTTCTACCATGTTAGGAGCTGCATGTTTTTGTTCAGTTCAGTTCAGTTCAGTCGCTCAGTCATGTTCAACTCTTTGAGATCCCATGGAATGCAGCATGCCAGGCTTCCCTCTCTGTCACCAACTCCCAGAGCTTACTCAAACTCATGTCCCTCAAGTCAGTGATGCCATCTAACCATCTCCTCATCTGGCGTCCCCTTCTCCTCCTGCCTTCAATCTTTCCCAGCATCAGGGTCTTTTCTAATGAGTCAGCTCTTCACATCAGGTGGCCAAAGTATTGGAGTTTCAGCTTCAACATCAGTCCTTCCAATGAATATTCAGGACTGATTTCCTTTAGGATGGACTGGTTGGATCTCCTTGCAGTCCAAGGGACTCTCAAGAGTCTTCTCCAACACCACAGTTCAAAAGCATCAATTCTTCTGTGCTCAGCTTTCTTTATAGTCCAACTCTCATATCCATACATGACTACTGGAAAAACCATAGCTTTGACTAGACGGACCTTTGTTGGCAAAGGATAACAAAATGTTTTTGTAATCCTATAAATATTTTTGTATTTTGCTTTATGATGCATTCACATTACTTGTAGGGACTTCCCTGGTGGTCCAGTGTTTAAGACTCTGAGTTCCCAATGCAGGGGGCCTGGCTTCTAGCCCTGGTCATGCAATTAGACTCCACAAGCCACAACTAAGACCTGGCACAGCCAAATGCATAAATAACTTTTTAAAAATAAATAAATAAATTATCTATAAACTATTTTATCCTTTTGAGTCTTGCTTTTGAGAGTAGTAAGCCACGTCCACTTAGCTCCACTTAGCTTACTATAACTATTACCAATACTGAAAAGAGGCCCTGGGTTGTCTGAATAGACTGAATTGTATTCCCAGTGCCCCATGAATGATTAACTTTTTCCTCTCTGCATGTTTGAATAGGCACGATCCCTGGCCCTGTATGATTGCTAAACACTGTTCCCTCTATCCTCTCAATTGGTTCTTTCCTTACTCTCAAGTGTTTTCCTTACAAACATTGAACAATCAGTACTCTGCTCAATGCTCAAGGATGACCATACACACATTTGCAAAGTTCTCTATGTACTTCTCTCTTCTCTGTTACTCTGACAAACAATTCTATTCACCTTGATGTCCTCAGATTCTTAGCTTCCTCTTCTGAATACAGGGAGTCTGACAGATCCACCTTGTATTCCCTCTATCTTCAACATAGCCTGGAAACGCCCCCAAGTCAGTAAAGTGGAACAAAGATGGGACTTATCTTTTTGTTTTGTTTTCATTTTTCCCCATCCCTTATGGATCACTGTCCTAATTTTTTTGATATCCATCACTTCTCATGTTTTACCAGGGCTTTGTTTGATTTTCTTTCCAGTTATTTTTGGGCACATGATGTGGTGGTAAATCCAGTGCCTGTTACTATATATTGTCCAAAATTTTAAAATCTCAGTATTTGAATCCTATAACTTTACATGAAATTAAACAATTAAGCCAATCTGAAAAAAAATATTTAAAGTGCTGCCCAGACTTATGCAGAAAATGGGACTTGCATTTTAATGATTTCTTTTAATTGGAATGACTTGTTCATTAATCCTGGAAAACAGCTATTTGTTTCAGTATCACAGAGATAATTTAAGCAATGATTAATAAATGTGAACTTAATATATCCAACGAAATGTCTCCTTTGTTTGCTCTACTGGCTACTAGTTAGAGAGAAATTCATCTTTCAAGTGAAAGCTCAAAATTAGACCTAATGGCAAGGCAAAGTCGAGAGCACCCCAACCCCTATGTGAAAAGTCTGTGTACTCTGTAAAACTCCCTACCAGTTATGGCATTATGTTTTTTTCCCCACAAAAAAGAAAATTTTTAATGCTTACCTATCAAGTAGAATATGTTCTACTTTCAAATTAACCCCTTAAATAAACCCAAAGCATCAGTTAGTTTGTTCTTTAAGAGTAAATTCTACTTTCTCTCCTGTATTACATTAGACTCTTGACCTACAATTGCACTGCTGAAAAAATTAAGGCAAATGAATTTTGTAATAGACTTGGGTTTTTAGAACAATTTTAGATTCACAGCAATACTCAGCAGAATGCACAGAGATATCCCATAGTTCCCCTACTGCCACATAGGCAGAAACTCTGCCATCATCAACGTCCACCAACAGAGGGCATACTTATTAGCATTTACAAACCTGCGTTAACTCATGATAAGTACCCAAAGTACATGGTTAATTTAGTGTTCACTCGGCTTCCCTGTTGACTCAGATGGTAAAGCGTCTGCCTGCAATGTGGGAGACCTGGGTTCCATCCCTGGGTTGGGAAGATTTCCCTGGAGAAGGAAATGGCAAACCATTCTAGTACTCTTGCCCGGAAAATCCCATGGATGGAGGAGCAGGGTAGGCTACAGTCAATGGGGTCGCAAAGATTCAGACACAACTGACTCTCTCTCTCTCTCTCTCTCTCTCTCTCTCTCTCTCTCTCTCTCTCTCTCTCTTTCTCTCAGTGCTGTACATCCTATGGGTTTGGACAAATGGATAATGACATGTATCTACTATTATAGTATCATTCAGACTAATTTCACATGCTAATAATCCTCTTGCTCTGTATATTAATCCCTCCGTCCTTCCTAGACCTTAGAAATCACTGATATTTACATTGACTCCAGAGTTCTGCTTTTATTAGAATGTCACATAGTTTAAATCACATAGTGTGTATCTTTCCATATTGACTTTTTTCAGTTAGTAACATGTACTTCTCCAATATTCTTGCCTGGAGAATCCTGTGGACAGAGGAGCCTGGTGGGCTGCTGTCCACAGGGTCACACAGAGTCAACAAGACTGAAGAAACTTAGCATGCATGCATGCGTTGGAGAAGGAAATGGCAACCCTCTCTAGTGTTCTTGCCTGGAGAATCCCAGGGACAGAGAAGCCTGGTGGGCTGCCGTCTATGGGGTCGCAAAGAGTCAGACATGACTGAAGCAATTTATTAGCAGCAGCAGCAGCAACATCCACTTATATTTCCTCCTTATCTTTTCATGGCTTGATAGCTCTTTTTAGTGATGAATAATATTCCACTTTTGTGGTGAACCATAGTTTGTTTATATATTCACCTACCAAAGGACAACTTGGTTGCTTTCAAATTATGGCCAATTATCAAGCAAATATAAAGATCTGTGTACAGGTATTTATGTTGTGGACATAAACTTTCAACTCCTCTGGGTAAATACCAGGTAGTCTGATTGCTGGTTAATATAGTAAAAGTATGCTTAGCTTAGTAAGAAGTTGCCAAACTGTCTTTCAAAATGGTTATAAGTTTTGTATTTCTACCAGCAATAAATGAGACTTCCTGTAGCTTTATTTCTTATTTATTTATTTGCTTTCTTGATGTGGACCTTTTTCAAAGTCTTTATTGAATCTGTTACAATAGGGCTTCTGTTTAATGTTTTGGATTTTGGATGCAAGGCATGTGGGATCTTAGCTCCCTGATCAGTGATCGAATCTGTGCTCCCTGCATTGGAAGAAGTCTTAATCACTGGACTGCCAGAGAAGTCCCTGAGACTTCCCATAATTTTATAGATTCACCAACATTTGGTATTCCTGATGTTCTGCATTTTTGCCATTCTAATAGGCGTGTGTAGTGACATCACCTTGTTTTAATTTGCATTTCCCTGATGACATATGATATGGAGGACCTTTTTAGAAGCTTCTTTGCCATCTGTACATCTTCTTCAGTGGAGTTTCAAAGTATCAACCTATTTTTAAATTGGTTGTTAGCTTTTTATTGTTGAGTTTTAAGAGTTCACTGTATATTTGGGTAACAGTCAGATGTATCTTTCACATATATTTTCTATCAGTCCATAGATGGTATTCTCATTCTATTCACACTGCTTTTACAGAGTGGGAGTTTCTGATTCTAATGAAATTCAGCATAGATTGAGCCTTTGGTGTTGTATCTAAAAAGTCATCACCTAACCCAAGATTATCTAGATTTTCTCCTATATTTTCTTCTATGTGTTTAATAGCAAATGTCCTGTGTGAGTTTGAAAAATAATGTATAGTCTACTTTTATTGCATCAAGTAGACTATCAGTTCAGTTCAGTTGCTCAGTTGTGCCCGACTCTATGACCCCCAGGGAAGCAGCACACCAGGCTTCTCTGTCCATCACCAACACTCAGAGTCCACCCAAACCCATGTCCATTGTGCCGGTGATGCCATCCAATCATCTTATCCTCTGTTGTCCCCTTAGCCTCCTGCCCTTAATATTTCCCAGCATCAGGGTCTTTTCAAATGAGTCAGCTCTCTGCAAAAGGTGGACAAAATATTGGAGTTTCAGTTTCAATATCAGTCCCTCCAATGAACACCCAGGACTGATCTCCTTTAGGATGGACTGGTTGGATCTCCTTGCAGTCCAAGGGACTCTCAAGAGTCTTCTCCAACAGCACAGTTCAAAAGCATCAATTCTTTGGCACTCAGCCTTCTTCACAGTCCACCTCTCACATCCATACATGACTACTGGAAAACCATAGCCTTCACTAGATGGACCTTTGTTGGCAAAGTAATGTCTCTGCTTTTTAATATGCTTTCTAGTTTGGTCATAACTTTCCTTCCAAGGAGTAAATGTCTTTTAATTTCATGGCTGCAGTCACCATCTGCAGTGATTTTGGAGCCCAGAAAAATAAAGTCTAACACTGTTTCCCCTGATCTTCGTTTTCTGAATGTTGAGCTTTAAGCCAACTTTTTCACTCTTCTCTTTCACTTTCATCAAGAGGCTCTTTATTCTTATTCACTTTCTGCCATAAGGGTGTTGTCATCTGCATATCTGAGGTTATTGTTATTTCTCCTGGAAATCTTGATTCCAGCTTGTGCTTCTCCAGCCCAGCATTTCTCATGACGTACTCTGCATATAAGTTAAATAAGTGGGGTGACAATATACAGCCTTGACATAATCCTTTTCCTCTTTGGAACCAGTCTGTTGTTCCATGTCCAATTTTAACTGTTGCTTCCTGACCTGTATACAGGTTTCTCAAAGATAGTATGAAAAGGCAAGTAGACTATAGATGTCCATTATATCTAGGTGATTGATGATGATGATATTGAGTTCAACTTTATTTTTACTGACATTCTGTCTACTTGATACATCCTTTTTTTTTTTGATACATCCATTTTTGATGGAGAGGTGCTGAAATTTTCATCTGTGATACTGGATCCATCTATTTCATCTTGCAGTTTTATCAGTTTTTGTCTCAGTTATTTCATCACTCTTGTTAGATGCATAAACTTTAAGGATTCTTATATCATCTTTGAAAATTGATCCCTTTATCATTTAAGGTACTTCTTTATCTCTCATAGCTTCCCTTGATGTGTAGGCTGTTGTATCTGAAGTTAATAAAGCTACCCCTGCCTTATTTTGATTAGTGTTAGCATGATGTATCTTTCTCCATCCATTATATTTAAAGCTGGTTTCTTGTAGACAACATAAATTTGGGTCATCTGGGGAGACCTACCCTGTCTTCTCACTTCCACTGTATAATCATAAGGGATTTGATTTAGGTCATACCTGAATTGTCTAGCGGTTTTCCCTACTTTATTCAATTTAAGTCTGAATTTGGTAATAAGGAATTCATGATCTGAGCCACAGTCAGCTCCTGGTCTTGTTTTTGCTGACTGTATAGAGCTTCTCCATCTTTGGCTGCAAAGAATATAATCAATCTGATTTCGGTGTTGATCATCTGATGATGTTCATGTGTAGAGTCTTCTCTTGTGTTGTTGGAAGAGGGTATTTGCTATGACCAGTGCATTTTCTTGGCAAAACTCTATTAGCCTTTGCCCTGCTTCATTCCGCATTCCAAGGCCAAATTTGCCTGTTACTCCAGGTGTTTCTTGACTTCCAACTTTCGCATCCCAGTCTCCTACAATGAAAAGGACATCTTTTGGGGGTGTTAGTTCTAAAAGGTCTTGTAGGTCTTCATAGAACTGTTCAACTTCAGCTTCTTCAGTGTTACTGGTTGGGGCATAGACTTGGATTACTGTGATATTGAATGGTTTGCCTTGGAAACGAACAGAGATCATTCTGTCATTTTTGAGATTGCATCCAAGTACTGCATTTCAGACTCTTTTGTTGACCATGATGGCTACTCCATTTCTTCTGAGGGATTCCTGCCTGCAGTAGTAGATATAATGGTCATTTGAGTTAAATTCACCCATTCCAGTCCATTTTAGTTTGCTGATTCCTAGAATGTTGACATTCACTCTTGCTATCTCTTGTTTGACCACTTCCAATTTGCCTTGATTCATGGACCTGACATTCCAGGTTCCTAAGCATTATTGCTCTTTACAGCATTGGACCTTGCTTCTATCACCAGTCACATCCACAGCTGGGTATTGTTTTTGCTTTGGCTCCATCCCTTCATTCTTTCTGGAGTTATTTCTCCACTGATTTCCAGTAGCATATTGGGCACTTACTGACCTGGGGCATTCCTCTTTCAGTATCCTATCATTTTGCCTTTTCACACTGTTTGTGGGGATCTCAAGGCAAGAATACTGAAGTGGTTTGCCATTCCCTTCTCCAGTGGACCACATTCTGTCAGACCCCCTCCCCATGACCTGCCTGTCTTGGGTTGTCCCACGGGCATGGCTTAGCTTCATTGAGTTAGGCAAGGCTGTGGTCCTAGTGTGATTAGATTGATTACTTTTCTGTGAGTATGGTTTCAGTGTGTCTGCCCTCTGATGCCCTCTTGCAACACCTACCATCTTACTTCGGTTTCTCTTATCTTGGCGTGGGGTATATCTTCACCACTGCTCCAGCAAAGCCAAGCCACTGCTTCAGTGGAAGTGAGAAATAGATTTAAGGGACTAGATCTGATAGATAAAGTGCCTGATGAACTATGGAATGAGGTTCGTGAGATTGTACAGGAGACAGGGATCAAGACCATCCCCATGGAAAAGAAATGCAAAAAAGCAAAATGGCTATCTGGGGAGGACTTAAAAGTAGCTGTGAAAAGAAGAGAGGCAAAAAAAAAAAAAAAAAGGAAAAAAGGAAAGATATAAGCATCTGAATGCAGAGTTCCAAAGAATAGCAAGAAGAGATAAGGAAGCCTTCTTCATCGATCAATGCAAATAAATAGAGGAAAACAACAGAATGGGAAAGACTAGAGATCTCTTCAAGAAAATTAGAGATACCAAGGAACATTTCATGCAAAGATGGGCTCGATAAAGGACAGAAATGATATGGATCTAACAGAAGCAGAAGATATTAAGAAGAGGTGGCAAGAATACACAGAAGAACTGTACAAAAAAGATCTTCACAACCCAGATAATCACGATGGTGTGATCACTCATCTAGAGCCAGACATCCTGGAATGTGACATCAAGTGGGCCTTAGAAAGTATCACTACAAACAAAAGCTAGTGGAGGTGATGGAATTCCAGTTGAGCTATTTGAAATTCTGAAAGATGATGCTGTGAAAGTGCTGCACTCAATATGTCAGCAAATTTGGAAAACTCAGCAGTGGCCACAGGACTGGAAAAGGTCAGTGTTCATTCCAATCCAAAAGAAAGAAAATGCCAAAGAATCCTCAAACTACCACACAGTTGTACTCATCTCACATGCTAGTAAAGTAATGCTCAAAATTCTCCAAGCCAGGATTCGCCAATAGGTGAACTGTGAACTTTCTGATGTTCAAGCTGGTTTTAGAAAAGGCAGAGGAACCACAGATCAAATTACCAACATCTGCTAGATCATGGAAAAAGCAAGAGTTCCAGGAAAACATCTGTTTCTGCTTTACTGACTGTGCCAAAGCCTTTGACTGTGTGGATCACAATAAACTGTGGAAAATTCTGAAAGAGATTGGAATACCAGACCACCTGACCTGCCTCTTGAGAAACCTATATGCAGGTGAGGAAGCAACAGTTAGAACTGGACATGGAAAAACAGACTGGTTCCAAATAAGAAAAGGAGTGTGTCAAGGCTATATACTGTCACCCTGCTTATTTAACTTCTATGCACAGTACATCATGACGCTGGACTGGAAGAAGCACAAGCTGGAATCAAGATTGCCGGGAGAAATGTCAATTACGTCAGATATGCAGATGACACCACCATTATGGCAGAAAGTGAAGAGAAACTAAAAATCTTCTTGATGAAAGTGAAATTGGAGAGTGAAAAAGTTGCCTTATGGCCCAACATTCAGAAAACGAAGATCATGGCATCTGTACCCATCACTTCATGGGAAATAGATCAGGAAACAGTGGAAACAGTGTCAGGCTTTATTATTTTGGGCTCCAAAATCATTGCAGATGGTGACTGCAGCCCTGAAATTAAAAGACACTTACTCCTTGGAAGAAAAGCTATGATCAACCTAGATAGCATATTCAAAATCAGAGACATTACTTTGCCGACTAAGGTCCGTCTAGTCAAGGCTATGGTTTTTCCAGTGGTCATGTATGGATGTGAGAGTTGGACTGTGAAGAAGGCTGAGCGCCAAAGAATTGATGCTTTTGAACTGTGGTGTTGTAGAAGACTCTTGACAGTCCCTTGGACTGCAAGGAGATCCAACCAGTCCATTCTGAAGGAGATCAACCCTGGGATTTCTTTGGAAAGAATGATGCTAAAGCTGAAATTCCATTACTTTGGCCACCTCATGTGAAGAGTTGACTCATTGGAAAAGACTCTGATGCTGGGAGGGACTGGGAGCAGGAGAAGGGGACGACAGAGGATGAGATCGCTGGATGACATCACTGACTCGATGGACCTGAGTCTGAGTGAACTCCAGGAGTTGATGATGGACAGGGAGGCCTGGCATGCTGCGATTCATGGGTCACAAAGAGTCGAACACAACTGAGCAACTGATCTGAACTGACCCTGTCTTCATCTTTTAATTGGTGCATTTATATCATAGATGTCAAAGTGATTATTGATATATAGTTGGATTATTATCTGTCACATTTGTTACTTTTTTCTTTTTCGTTCTTCTTAGTTCCTATTCTTATCTTCCATTATTTGTCTGCCTTTTCTGCTTTTATTTGAACATTTAATATGGTGCTCAGTATCCTCTCCACTTTGATTAGAAAAGATGGGTAGAGTGAGATTGAGTTGGGTATTTCTCTTGTTTCATGTGGTGGGCTAGAGCTGACTTGAGTATTTTCTTCCCCCTAGGTCAGTTAGCCTTTCCTAAAAGCCCAAGTAGGTTAAGATCTGATTAGTTCCTCCTAAGGGCACACATTGTTAAAAATAACAGAATGCTGTACATATTGCAAAATAGTTCTTTGTTCCCTCCCTTTCCAGAAGCAGGAGGGGATTTTTCTTCATTATTCATTATAAGAATCTGGTAAAATTCTAGTCCAGAAAACACAAAAGTTTGGGGATCCTAATGACTAAGTCTTCTTGGAGTTTGTATCTCTCAAACTTGTCTATATCGAGACTCTAGCAATTAATTACACTTTAGGATTTACTACTCTGGCACTGGTTCCTGTGGAGGTTTCTGCTCTTGGCCTGTGAACTCACTTCTCTCACAGATCTAAGAAGAGTTGCTGATATTTCAGTATATTTAGTATTTACTTCTAGGGTGAAGTGGTGACATCTAAACTTCTTACATGCTGGAATGGTAACCAAGAGTCCAAGGGGAATTTTTTATTGGCGAGTCGAAAGCCTCAGCATAAATGGAAGAATTTTCTGATTTATTTAAAAGATAAAATGCTTTCAGTATAAGTTTGCTTTAGTATATTTTACATTCTTTGATAATCTATTATGCGAATAAGATATACTCTTATAACATTCTATCAAATACAACATTGTATTAATCAGAAGATCCCTACAACATTGTATTAATCAGAAGATCCCATTCTCCAACTTTGATGGAGTACCCGTGTGCAAGTGGCCATATCAAGCTTTCAGGAAATAAAAATAAGGCAATTAATCTCCTTTTCTTCCAATGGTATTGTAACAACAATAATAAAATAACTAACACATCAGGCATTCTTAACTGCCTCATATACATCAACTAATTATTTGTGAAGAACATCCTTGATATAGATCCTGTACACTAGTATCCCTGTTTAAAAGACAAAAAAAAAAAAACAGAGACAGAAAGATGTTAACTGTCTTGCCCATGGTTACACATTTAACAACTGACAGGAGATAAAATATGGACTTGGATAAACTGACTCTAATTTAGTGTAAAAGGAATTAAAAAAAACAAGTTTTGGACTCTGATTTATTGCTTACTAGCTTCATAACTTTTGGTAAGTTGTATAGTCTTTATCTGCTTATTCTCATCTGTTAAATGTGACTTATTGTGTCTTATTTTAAAGAATATATATGACTGTGTGTGTATATACACACACACGTGTGTATGCATATATATGTATATATATATATATATATACACACGTGTATATATATATATGTCTCTCTCTATATATATACACATAGCATTTAACACAAACCTAGATCTGATGTTCAATAAATAGCATATATTGTCTCAAATTAGGCCTTAACTGAGAGTACTTTTCATTTTCTCACATTATGTTAAAAATTATTTTTAGTTTGATATATTCTAGTAGAAATTTGCATCCTTAACACATAGAAACAGGGATGTTGAAAGGAAAAAAAAAATAAATGAGCAAGTGTAATTGATACTATGACCTTATATTCCTCTTAGTATTATGGTACCTAGGCAATGTATCCATTAAGCAAATAGTTTAGCTCTTTCAATTTGCAGCAGGTCATATATTTAACTTTTATAGAGCTATTAATGAACTGTAAGGATAAAATTTGCATTCAGACACCTTAGGTTTTCAAATAGTTTCCAGAAATTAGGTCAAAGGCACCAGGGAACAGTTTATGAAAATGCTTTCAAGCTCTTAAAGGTCTTGAGCACAGACTCAGTCTAAACTTGGAAGTTTCATCAGAAAAAAAAAAAATCTTTGAAATTTTGTTTATTGGTTCTGCAGCATAATAAACGCTGTTGGCAGCTGGGAAGAAAAGAAGGAAAGAAAGATGGAGAAGGAGGAGGTAAGACCAAATTAGGCATGTTGACATGTATGTACACATTCCTTGGTGACCAGATAACCTTTTCTTACTAAGTAGCTTCTGTTTAACTTACCCACAAATTTCATTTGCTTGTTCTATGTATTTTCTCCTGTTGTATGTTGAATATGTAACTTTGCATTGCTCACTTGCCTTGAACAGTGCTTAATAACTATTTGGTTACCTTTTGAGGAAAGGGGTTTGTACTTTTTCCAACTCTGCAGTGTAAGCTTCCCAGGAGCACAGTCTATATATTCCCTATAGTCCCTGTTATTTTGTTTCACTTTCAGATTTTGTCATCAAATAGCTACTTAATCAATTTTGTAGACTAGATTGATAAGTTCAAACATCTGTAAGATTTTACCTTAAAACTAAATTAAATGCTCCTTTGGTAGTGGATAACAATACCAGGTACTGGGTAATTTTACCTCCACTATGCTAAATTTAATTAAGCAAGCCTAATAAAATGAAATGACAAATCAAAGATTGTCTTTAAATAGAAAATTCCCCTACTGCATGTAAAATGTAATTTAATTTTCCAGAATTCAGAATATACACAATTCTTCAGGGAAATACTCTGCAAATGTGAGTCCCACCTATAATTTTTAATTAAGTTTCTCTACAAAGAAATTGTTTGCAGTAAACTCTTATAACCTTAGGAAGAGGAGTTGTGGGAGCTTTTTGAGATTTAAAAATTCAAAAATGTATAGAAAGAGTAGAAAGCAGTTCTTAGATCTGTCGTTTGGTACAAAGCCCTGGTTTTCCACCAAAGCCTTTAAACATAGATTGTCATATACTTTTTGAAAATCTAATTTCCGGTTGCTGCTCAAAAGTCAAATGCTCCTCCCAACTTCCATCAGGAACCTAGATTTTAAAAGATATGTTTTTGGCGGTAAGCTGGAGGAGATAGAATAGAATGCAAAATTACTTACACCTGCAGTCATTGGTCTCTATAGCAAAATCAAGTGGCTATTTAATTCACCATTCAATCTTTAGCTGCATTTTAAGAATAGCAGGTGCAACTATTACACAGTTTGAGCCCAGACTGTAGAAGATGAATATATGGATTGGAGTAAAAACTTTAGGAAATCTTCCCAGTGTAACTTAGCAAACTTTCTGCTCCTCTGGTTAAGGTAGTACAATGTCTATGCTCAATCCGCTTCATCTGGCTTAACTCTTCCCCAACATCCTGTATGAGCAGCTACGTTAACAAATGTATTACAACAAAGAATAAATACATAAAGCAGCAAGATTTTATACCAAACAGCTCTTACCAAAAATCTCATAGACAACTGTCAAGTTTTGGAGACTGTCCTTATTTTCAATATCACACAAAAAATGGTACCTACAGTTGTCATGTATCTCAGGGTCCTTTTATAATCAAAGTAACACATCATTAGCTACTATTAATACTTCCTGTTTTCTCTGTAGTTATTTTAAAAGCTATTTTTGAACAGGTAAAATATGCATATGATACAAAAGATAAACTCTTAAACCACCACTTTTCTTCTCTAGGAGAGACTACTTTTATTCATCTTGTAAAATAAAAATAATTTGGATCACATGTACACCCGTGGTGGATTAATGTCAATGTATGGCAAAACCAATACAGTATTGTAAAGTAAAATAAAGTAAAAATAATAATTAAAAAAATAATAATTTGACAAAAGAAATATTATCTATAGATGGCTCACTTTTAAGAAAGATACTCCATTGCACACTATTTTATTTTATATACAATGCATATAGTTTATATTGGTAGGTATAGAACTATATCATTCTTTTCAATAACTGCACAGTTTACATTGCACAGAAGTATCTGAATTTATTTGAGCAGTCCCCTTTGATGAATACTGTTTTCAGCCTTATGCTGCTATAAAAATGCTGTACTGAATATCACTGTATACTTTATAAATGTATGAACATATTTGGAAGATATATTCTTAGAAATGTATCTGTGGGGGCACAGGACATATGTTTTCTTTAACTTTAATGACATATTATTTCCTAGAGAGATGTTATAATTTATATTTCCAGCAACAGTATATGAGAATTCTTTCATATCTTCATAAAACTTGAAGTTGTTGATATTTCAAATTTTTCCATTCTGATGATATGAGAAGTATTATAATTTTATTTTTCTGGTTTTTCTTTCAGGTTTAAATTGATTTTTTTTAAAATCTTGCTGGTTACTAATGAGTTTAAGTACCTTTCCCTATGCTTATCAGTGATTTGCTCATCTTATGAAATGTCTTTTTTTTCTACTTTGTTTTCAACCCTTTTTAGATAAATTGTAGGTTTTGAAGATGAATTCAGTATTGATATTATTAATATATTCTTTCACTACAACTTTTCATGGTAAGTTCTTAATTTTAATACAATCAAAATATATTCATCTTTTCTATTAAGGCTATTGCTTTCCCTACTCATCATGAAGCTATCCCCCTATATTATCTTCCATAAGCTTCATCATATGGCTTTAGCACTCAGTTCTATAATCCCCTACATCTGTATGATTTTGTGGAGAGGGAGGGTATAACACAAAGATCAAGTATATTTTCCTTCCTAAAAATTCTCCATGTAGTTGACCAGCATCATTTTATGAAAAATAGCACCCTCTCCCCACTGCACTGAGGTATTAACTTTGTTATGGGTTTGTTTTTCATTCTCCATTATGTTTGACTAATCTATTATTCAATCATTGCAAGAATATACACCCTGAAGGAAAGTTATGACCAACCTAGACAGCATATTGAAAAGCAGAGATATTACTTTGCCAACAAAGGTCCATCGAGTCAAGGCTATGGTTTTTCCAGTGATCATGTTTGGATGTGAGAGTTGGACTATAAGGAAAACTGAGCTCTGAAGAATTGATACTTTTGAACTGTGGTGTTGGAGAAGACTCTTGAGAGTTCCTTGGACTGCAAGGAGATCCAACCAGTCCATTCTAAAGGATATCAGTCCTGGGTGTTCATTGGTGGGAATGAGGTTGAAGCTGAAACTCCAATATTCTGGCCACCTGTTGCGAAGAGCTGACTCATTTGAGAAGACCTTGATGCTGGGAAAGATTGAGGGCAGGAGAAGGGGGTGATAGAGGATGAGATGGTTGGATGGCATCACTGACTCAATGGACATGGGTTTGGGTGAACTCTGGGAGTTGGTCATGGACAGGGAGGCCTGGAGTGCTGCAGTTCATGGGGTCACAAAGAGTCAGACATGACTGAGCAACTGAACTGAACTGAAAAATGATATGATTTTCTCCTTTTATTCTGATACTGTGGGAGACCAGTTTTCAAAAACTGAACAAATCCTGTATTAAATACAAACCCAGTCTACTACACTTTGCCTGCCTGCTAAGTCGCTTCAGTTGTGTCAGACTATTTGCGAACCTATGGACTGGGGCCCACCAGGCTCCTGTGTTCATGGGATTCTGCAGGCAAGAATACTGTAATAGGTTGCCATGCCCTCCTCAAGGGTATCTTCCCAACACAGGGATTGAATTTGTATCTCTTATATCTCCTGCATTGGCAGGCAGATTCTTACCACTAGCACCACCTGTATTACCACTTTATATCATGAAATTTGGTTTACCAATATTTTGTTTATGTTTTTGCATCTATGTCCAAGGGAAAAATTGGCATATAATTTCACCTACTCAAAATGTTCTTCTTAAATGTCACCTATTGCTGTATAACAATTTACACCCATGTTTAATAGGTGCATTAGTCAGCATTCTCCAGAAAAAGAGAAATAATAGGATATTTTTGGAACAGATTTCTTTACAAGGAATTGGCTCCTATAAATATGAAGGAGGTTCAAAATTCCCACAATCTACTGTCTGCAAGCCAGAGACCCTGGCAATGCAGTGACATAAATCAGTTTTAGTCTGAAAGCCTGAGAAGCAGGGATGCCAGTGGTGTCAATTTCAGTTCAGATTTAAAGGCTTAAGAACCAGAGGTTTTGGAGGGCAAATGAAGACCAATGTCTCAAGTGATCAGACTGGATGAATAAAAGGGGCCAATGCCTCTTTCTCCTGTCTTTTGATCTAGTCAGGTCTCCAATGAGTTGGGTGATGTCTACCCACCCACACTGGGAAGGGCAATCTACTGTTTTTAGTCCACCATTCAAATGCTAATCTCATCTAGATACAGTCTTATAGACACACCCCCAAATCATATATAATCTGGGTACCCTATGACCAGTTGATGGGGTTTTGACACATAAAATTAACCATCACAGTAGCCTAAAAAGTATTTCCCTATTATGGCACAGTGTCCATAGATCACGAATATACATGCATCTTAACTGAGTTCTCACTTTCAGAGAATTTCTCACAGGCTGCAGTCAAGATGTTAGCAAAGTTGGCAGTCATCACAATTTTCAAGTAGGCAATGATTGATTTCCAAGCTTGCTCACTTGACGGTTGGGAAAATTTAGTTATTTTAGGGTTATTGGACTATGAACTCCTGTCTGTTGCTGGTTTTTGACTGCAAACAGTCTGAGTTCCTTGGTACATAGTCTTTAGGGCAGTATACTACATGGCAGCTGGTTGTTTCATAGCGATCAAGCTAGAGCAAGAGAATATCACAAAGATACCACAAGCTGTTGCAATGTAATCTTGGAAGTACCATCCCATCATCTCTACCATATGCAATTCAAAGAAAGTCACTAGGTCCAGCCCATGTTCAACTGAATGGGATTGAACAAAAATGAGAATATCACATGGTTATGATTGATGGCCTCATGAAACATGCTGAAAACAGTTCCTTCTTTCTCAATTCTCTATAATTTTGTCTTATTTGTATGCATCTTTCTTAGGAATAATCTATTATTGCTTAATATTATATTATTTCTTCATATGATATATTTTTAAAAATATATCTAATACTGCTTGACATCAATTCTGTTAATAAGAATACATCCCCAATTGATTATATGTAAAATATAGTTCATATCAATTATAGGTATTAAATATAATTTATAATATATATCATAATATGTATCCCATGAAGTATTCTGGAACTGAAGTTGATAAAGTTTATTTTATATTAGGATGCCAAAAATGAATATGACCTCAAGGACCCAGGTCGCATTACAAATCTAAGCCTACGTCAGCCTGCATTTAGGGAAAACACTTGTCAAGAAAACCTAACATACACCAATCACAATCCTCCCACTGAGCTTAGGTGAACTCAGTTCAGTTCAGTCGCTCATCCTGTCTGACTCTTAGTGACCCCATGAATCACAGCACGCCAGGCCTCCCTGTCCATCACCAACTCCCAGAGTTCACTCGGACTCACATCCATTGAGTCGGTGATGCCCATGCAACCATCTCATCCTCTGTTTTCCTCTTCTCCTGCCCCCGATTCCTACCAACATCAGGGTCTTTTCCAATGAGTCAACTCTTTGCATGAGGTGGCCAAAGTACTGGAGTTTCAGCTTCAGCATCATTCCTTCCAAGGAACACCCAGGACTGATCTCCTTTAGAATGGACTGGTTGGATCTCCTTGCAGTCCAAGGGACTTTCAAGAGTCTTCTCCAACACCACAGCTCAAAAGCATCAATTCTTCGGCACTCAGCTTTCTTCACCGTCCAGTGCTCACATCCATACATGACCACAGGATAAACCATTGCCTTGACTAGACGGGCCTTTGTTGGCAAAGTAATATCTCTGCTTTTCAATATGCTATCTAAGTTGGTCACAACTTTCCTTCCAAGGAGTTAAGCGTCTTTTAATTTCATGGCTGCAGTCACCATCTGCAGTGATTTTGGAGCCCAAAAAATTAAAGTCTGACAATGTTTCCACTGTTTGCCCCATCTATTTCCCATGAAGTGATGGGACCAGGTGCCATAATCTTCATTTTCTGAATATTGAGCTTTAAGCCAACTTTTTTGCTCTCCTCTTTCACTTTCATCAAGAGTCTCTTTAGTTCCTCTTCACTTTCTGCCATAAGGGTGGTGTCATCTGCATATCTGAGGTTACTGATATTTCTCCTGGCAATCTTGATTCCAGCTTGTGCTTCTTCCAGCCCAGCGTTTCTCATGATGTACTCTGCATATAAGTTAAATAAGCAAGGTGAGCTCACCTTACCCTAAAAATAGGATCTGCTAGCCTTGTAAAGAAATCCCCAGGGAGAGAGGAAAGGAAGATAGAAGTAAGGAATTAAGAGACACAAATTACTGTGTATAAAATAAATAATCTATAAGGATATATTGTACAGCACAGGGAATATAGTCAATATTTTATAATAATTACAAATGAAGTATAATCTTAAAAAATTGTGTGTCAGAGGCAGTACTAAGATGGTGGAGGAATAGGATGGGGAGCCCACTTTCTCCCCAACAAATTCATCAAAAGAACATTTGAACACTGAGTAAATTCCACAAAACAATTTCTGAATGCTGGCAGAGGACATCAGGCACCCAGAAAAGCAGCCCATTGTCTTTGAAAGGAGGTAGGAAAAATATAAAAGACAAAAAGAGAGACAAAAGAGGTAGGGACAGAGCTCCGTCCTGGGAAGAGAGTCTTAGAAAGAGAAAAGTTTCCAAACACCAGGAAACACTCTCAATGCCGAGTCTGAGGTGAGCCTTGGAAGCACAGAGGGCAACATAACTGGGAGGAAAAATAAATAAATAAAAACCCACAGATTACGAGTGACCAACAGTAATTCCCACAGCAGGGAAGCAGCACAGATGCCTGCACCCGCTACTAGCAACCGGGGCCTGGGCAGGGAGGCATGGACTGCATTGCTTAGAGTAAGGACCAGGCCTGAATGCCCTGAGGGCAATCTGAGGGAACTAACTTGGGCTAGCAAACCAGACTGTGGGATAGCTACCTCTCAAAAAGCCCTAACCTAAGACACCACCAGGCCCACTCACAGAACAAAGGACTGAACAGAGATAGCCGGCTGAAGACCATGCCCCTCTGGTGACAGGCAGCCAGAGCCGGAAGGGGGCAATCGCAGCCCCAGAGAGGCATTATTTACCAAACTGCAAGCAGGCTTCTTTGCTAACTAAGACTTCCTGGGGTTCTGGATGGTCAACATTTGCCTGAAAAGATGTGCCGGTTGTACATCCAGAAAACCGAGCAGCAGGGATGGGGGAGGAGATAAGTTGCAGCGACCACACTCACCAAACACCTCATCACCTGAGCTGCTCGGACCTGGGAAGAGCACAAAATGCAGGCCCAACCAGTCTGCACTTCTGAGGACTACCTGAGTACTGGAACCTGAGTGGCTTAGACCTGGGAGGAGCATGCAGCCCAGGGCCGGCCTCGGATGGTTACTAGCAGAGCAACTTAGAGCCTGAGCAGTGTGTTCAGGGAGGGCACACAGGCTGTGAGTGGGGGCAGGCCCAGTGTGGCTGAGACACTGCGAGCACACGCGAGTGTTGTTTGCAGCATCCCTCCCTCCCCACAGCTCTACTGAACAAGTGAGCCTAAAAAAGTGTCCACCACCGCCCCCTTGTGTCAGGGTGGAAATCAGACACTGAAGAGACCAGCAAGCAGAAGAAGCTAAAACAGAGGGAACCGTCTTGGAAGTGACAGGTGCCATAGATTAAAACCCTGTAGTTAGTACCAACTACACAGGAAGAGGCCTATAGATCTTGAGAAATATAAGCCAGATCAAGGAACTAGCCAAAAATGAACTGACCCCACACTGCTCACAACAACACCAGAGAAAGTCTTAGATATATTGTTACTATTTTTACCATCATTTTTAATTTTTTTAAAAAATTTTAAGTCCTCTATTACTCCTTTAATTTTCATTTTTATAACCTACGATTACTTCGCAAAAAAAGAAAAGAGATACCCTATTTTTTCAAGCAAACTTCATACATATATATTTTTTATGTAATTTTTTGACTTTTTTTTCCTCTTCTTTAATATTGTATTTTTGAAAATCAAACCTCTACTCTAGATTATTGATCTTTGCTTTTTGGCATTTGTTATCAATTTTGTACCTTTAAGAACCCAATCTTCAGTACCCATTTTTCCTTGAGAGTGAGATTACTGGCTTGACTGCTCTCTCCCACTTTGGACTCTCCTTTTTCTCCACCAGGTCACCCCTATCTCCTCCCTCCCCCTTCTCTTCTCTATTCAAATCCGTGGATCTCTTTGTGTGTTCCAGATGGTGGAGAACACTTAGGGAACTGATTGCTGGCTGGATCTCTCTCCTTTTGATTCCCCCCCCCCTTTATCCTCCTGGCCACCTCTGTCTCCTTCCTCCCTCTTCTCTTCTCTGTATAACTCCATGAACATCTCTGAGCGGTTCAGATTGTGGAGTGCACATAAAGAAGTGATTACTGGCTAGCTTGCTCTCGCCTCATCTGATTCTATCTCATCTTATTTGGGTCACCTCTAACCACCTCCTCCCTCTTCTCTTCTCCATGTAACTCTGTGAACCTCTCTGGATGTCCTTCACTGTGGATAAACTTTTCATCTTTAACCTAGATATTTTATAAGTGATGCTGTATAGATGGAGAAGTCTTGAGGCTATTGTAAAAATAACACTGAAAACCAGAAGCAGGAGGCTTAAGTCCAAATCCTGAGACCAGAGAACTCCTGACTCCAGGGAACATTAATTGACAGGAGCTCATCAAATGCCTCCATACCAACACTGAAACGAAGCACTGCCCAAGGGCCAACAAGTTCCAGAGCAAGACATACCATGCAAATTCTCCAGCAACACAGGAACTCAGCCCTGAGTTTCAATATACTGGCTGCCCTAAGTCACTCCAAACCCATTGACATCTCATAACTCATTACTGGACACTTCATTGCACTTCAGAGAGAAAAAATCCAGCTTCACCCTCCAGAACATTGACACAAACTTCCCTAACCAGGAAACCTTGACAAGCCACCCATACAAACCCAGCCACAGAGAGGAAAGTCCACAATAAAGAGAATTCCACAAACTGCCAGAATACAGAAAGGCCACCCCAATAAAACAGAAAGAAAAACAGGATGAAGAGACAGAGGAATACCCAGCAGGTAAAGGAACAGGAGAAATGCCCACCAAACGAAACAAAAGAGGAAGAGATAGGGAATCTACCTGATAAAGAATTCCAAATATTGATAGTGAAAATTATCCAAAATCTTGAAATAAAAATGGAATCACAGATAAATAGCCTGGAGACAAGGACTGAGAAGATGCAAGAAAGGTTTAACAAGGACCTAGAAGAAATAAAAAAGAGTCAATATATAATGAATAATGCAAAAACACTCTGGATGGAACAAACAGTAGAATAATGGAAGCAGAAGATAGGATTAGTGAAGTAGAAGATAGAATACTAGAAATAAATGAATCAGAGAGGAAAAAAGAAAAACAAATTAAAAGAAATGAGGACAATCTCAGAGACCTACAGGACAATATTAAAAGCTCCAACATTCGAATCATAGGAGTTGCAGAAGAAGAAGACGAAAAGAAAGACCATGGGAAAATACTTGAGGAGATAATAGTTGAAAACTTCCCTATAATGGGGAAGGAAATAATCACCCAAGTCCAAGAAACCCAGAGAGTCCCAAACAGGATAAATCCATGATGAAACACCCCAAGAAACATATTAATCAAATTAACAAGGATCAAACACAAAGAACAAATATTAAAAGCAGCAAGGGAAAAACAACAAATAACGCACAAGGGGATGCCCATAAGGATAACAGCTGATCTTTCATTAGAAATTCTTTAGGCTAGGAGGGAATGGCAGGATATACTTAAAGTGACGAAAAACAAAAAACAAAAACTACAGCCCAGATTACCGTACACAGCAAGGATCTCATTCAAATATGAAGGAGAAATCAAAAGCTTTCCAGACAAGCAAAAGCAGAGAGAATTCAGCTCCACCAAACCAGCTCTCCATCAAATGCTAAAGGATCTTCTCTAGAGAGGAAACACAAAAAGGGTGTCTAAACTTGAACCCAAAACAATAAAGCAAATGGCAATGGGATCATTCACTTCAATTCAGACGCTCAGTCATGTCCGACTCTTTGCGACCCCATGAATTGCAAAACGCCAGGCCTCCCTGTCTATCACCAACTCCTGGAGTTTACTCAGACTTACGTCCATCGAGTCAGTGATGCCATCCAGCCATCTCATCATCGGTCGTCCCCTTCTCCTCCTGCCTCCAATCCCTCCTAGAGTCTTTTCCAATGAGTCAACCCTTCACATGAGGTGGCCAAAGTACTGGAGCTTCAGCTTTACGTCCATCGAGTCAGTGATGCCATCCAGCCATCTCATCATCGGTCGTCCCCTTCTCCTCCTGCCTCCAATCCCTCCTAGAGTCTTTTCCAATGAGTCAACCCTTCACATGAGGTGGCCAAAGTACTGGAGCTTCAGCTTTAGCATCATTCCTTCCAAAGAAATCCCAGGGTTGATCTCCTTCAGAATGGACTGGTTGGATCTCCTTGCAGTCCAAGGGACTCTCAAGAGTCTTCTCCAACACCACAGTTCAAAAGCATCAATTCTTCAGCGCTCAGGTTTCTTCACAGTCCAACTCTCACATCCATACATGACCACAGGAAAAACCATAGCCTTGACTAGACGGATCTTTGTTGGCAAAGTAATGTCTCTGCTTTTGAATATTCTATCTATGTTGGTCATATCTTTTCTTCCAAGGAGTAAGCGTCTTTTAATTTTATGGCTGCAGTCACTATCTGCAGTGATTTTGGAGCCCAAAAAAACTAATGTCTGACACTGTTTCCCATCTATTTCCCATGAAGTGATGGGACCAGATGCCATGATCTTCATTTTCTGAATGTTGAGCTTTAAGCCAACTTTTTTGCTCTCCTCTTTCATTTTCATCAAGAGGCTTTTTAGCTCCTCTTCATTTTCTGCCATAAGGGTGGTGTCATCTGCATATCTGAGGTTATTGATATTTCTCCCAGCAATCTTGATTCCAGCTTGTGCTTCTTCCAGTCCAGTGTTTCTCATGATGTGCTCTGCATATTAGTTAAATAAGCAGGGTGACAATATACAGCCTTGACGTACTCCTTTTCCTATTTGGAACCAGCCTGTTTTTCCATGTCCAGTTCTAACTGCTACTTCCTGACCTGCATACAGATTTCTCAAGAGGCAGGTTAGGTGGTCTGGTATTCTCATCTCTTTCAGAATTTTCCACAGTTTATTGTGATCCACACAGTCAAAGTCTTTGGCATAGTCAATAAAGCAGAAATAGATGTTTTTCTGGAACTCTCTTGCATTTTCCATGATCCAGAGGATGTTGGCAATTTGATCTCTGGTTCCTCGGCCTTTTCTAAAATCAGCTTGAACGTCAGGGAGTTCACGGTTCACGTATTGCTGAAGTCTGGCTTGGAGAATTTTGAGCATCATTTTACTAGCATGTGAGATGTGTGCAATTGTGTGGTAGTTTGAGCATTCGTTGGCATTTTTTTTTTCCTTTGGGATTGGAATGAAAACTGACCTTTTCCAGTCCTGTGGCCACTGCTGAGTTTTCCAAAGTTGTTGGCATATTGAGTGTAGCACTTTCACAGCATCATCTTTCAGGATTTGAAATAGCTCAACTGGAATTTCATCACCTCCACTAGCTTTTTTCGTAATGATGCTTTCTAAGGCCCACTTGACTTCACATTCCAGGATGTCTGGCTCTAGATTAGTGATCACATCATCATGATTATCTGGGTCGTGAAGATTTTTTTTGTACAATTCTTCAGTTTATTCTTGTCACCTCTTTTTAATATCTTCTGCTTCTGAACGGGATCATACTTATCAATAATTACCTTAAACGTAAATGGGTTTAATGCCCAGCCAAAAGACAAAGACTGGCTGAATGGATACAAAAACAAGACCCCTATATATGTTGTCTATAAGAGACCCACCTCAAAACAGGGGACACATACAGACTGAAAGTGAAGGGCTGTAAAAGATATTCCATGCAAATAGAGACCAAAGGAAAGCAGGAGTGGCAATACTCATATCAGATAAAATAGACTTTAAAACAAAGGCTGTGTAAAGAGACAAAGAAGGACACTACATAATGATCAAAGGATCAATCCAAGAAGAAGACATAACAATTATAAATATATATGCACCCAACATAGGAGCACCACAATATGTAAGACAAATGCTAGCAAGTATGAAAGGGGAAATTAACAATAACACAATAATAGTTGGAGACTTTAATACCCCACTCACACCTATGGATAGATCAACTAAACAGAAAATCAACAAGGAAACACAAACTTTAAATGATACAACAGACCAGTTAGACCTAACTGATATCTATAGGACATTTCACACCAAAGCAATGAATTTCTCCTTTTCTCAAGTGCGCACGTAACCTTCTCCAGGATAGATCACATCCTGGGCAATAAATCTAGCCTTGGTAATTTCTAAAACATGGAAATCATTCCAAGCATATTTTCTGAGCACAATGCAGTAAGATTAGATCTCAATTACAGGAGAAAAACTATTAAAAATTCCATCATATGGAGGCTGAACAACATGCTGAATCAAGATATGCATATAAGTGAATGAAAATGAAATCAAAACAACCCCAAACCTGTGGGACACTGTAAAAGCAGTGGTAAAGGGAAGGTTTATTGCAATACAAGCATACCTCAAGAAACAAGAAAAAGTCAAATAAATAACCTAACTCTACACCTAAAGCAATGAGAAAAGGAAGAAATGAAGAACCCAAGAGTTAGCAGTAGGAACGAAATCTTAATAAATTATGGGACAAATAAATGCAAAAGAAACAAAAGAGACCATAGCAAAAATCAACAAAGCCAAAAGCTGGTTCTTTGAAAGGATAAATAAAACTGACAAACCATTAGCCAGACTCATCAAGAAACAAAGGGAGAAAAATCAAATCAATAAAATTAATAATGAAAATGGAGATATCACAACAATACAGAAATACAAAGGATCATAAGAGACTACTATCAGCAATTATATTCCAATAAAATGGATAACTTGGAAGAAATGTTCCAATTCTTAGAAAAGTAAAACTTTCCAAAACTGAACCAGGAAGAAATAGAAAATCTTAACAGATCTATCAAAGCACAGAAATGGAAACTGTATTCACAAATCTTCCAGCAAACAAAAGCCCAGGTCCAGATGGCTTCACAGCTGAATTCTACCAAAAATTAGAGAGGAGCTAACACCTATCCTACTCAAACTCTTCCAGAAAACTGCAGAGGAAGGTAAACTTCCAAACTCATTCTATGAGGCCACCATCACCCTAATACCAAAACCAGACTAACATGCCACACAAAAAAGAAAACTACAGGCCAATATCACTGATGAACATAGATGCAAAAATCCTTAACAAAATTCTAGCAATCAGAATCCAACAACACGTTAAAAAGAAAATACACCATGACCATACACCATCCCTGGGCTTTATCCCAGGGATGCAAGCATTCTTCAATATTTGCAAATCAATCACCGTAATACATCACATTAACACATTGAAAAGTAAAAGCCATATGATTATCTCAATAGATCCAGAGAAAGCCTTTGACAAAATTCAACATCCATTTATGATAAAACCCCTCCAGAAACAGGAATAGAAGGAACATACCTCAACATAATAAAAGCTATATATGAGAAACCCACAGCAAACATTATCTTCAATGGTGAAAAATTGAAAACATTCCCCCTAAAGTCAGGAATAAGACATGGGTGCCCACTCTCACCACTACTATTCGCTTTCTAATACCATTCACAAAAATAAACTCAAAATGGACTAAAGAGCTAAATATAAGACCAGAAACTATAAAACTTCTAGAGGAGAACATAGGCAAAACTTTCTCCGACATAAATCACAGCAGGATCCTCTATGACCCACCTCCCAGAATATTGGAAATAAAAGCAAAAATAAACAATTGGGACCTAATTAAACTTAAAGGCTTCTGCACAACAAAGGAAACTATAAGCAAGGTGAAAAGACAGCCTTCAGAATGGGAGAAAATAATAGCAAATGAAGCAACTGACAAAGAACTAATCTCAAAAATATACAAGCAACACCTGCAGCTCAATTCCAGAAAAATATACGATCCAATCAAAAAATGGGCCAAAGAACTAAATAGACATTTCTCCAAAGAAGACATACAGATGGTTAACAAACACATGAAAACATGCTCAACATTACTCATTATCAGAAAAATGGAAACCAAGACCACAATGAGGTACCATTTCACACCAGTCAGAATGGCTGCTATCCAAAGTCTACAAGCAAAAAATCCTGGAGAATGTGGGGAGAAAAGAGAACCCTCTTACACTGTTGGTGAGGATGCAAACTAGTACAGCCACTCTGGAAAACAGTGTGGAGATTCCTTAAAAATTGCAAATAGAACTGTCATATGACCCAGCAATTCCACTGCTAGGCATACACACCGAGGAAACCAGAATTGAAAGAGACACGTGTACCCCAATGTTCATTGCAGCACTGTTTACAATAACCAGGATATGGAAGCAATCTAGATGTCCATCAGCAGATGAATGGATAAGAAAGCGGTGGTACATATACACAATGGAGTATTCCTCAACCATTAAAAAGAATACATTTGAATCAGTTCTAATGAGGTGGATGAAACTGGAGCCTATTATACAGAGTGAAGTAAGCCAGAAAGAAAAACACCAATACAGTATACAAATGCATATATATGGAATTTAGAAAGATGGTAACAATAACCCTGTATGTGAGACAGCAAAAGAGACACAGATATATAGAATAGACTTTTGGACTCTGTTGGAGAGGGAGAGGGTGGGATGATTTGGAGAATGGTATTGAAACATGAATAATATCATATATGAAGTGAATCACCAGTCCAGGTTCGATGCAGGATACAGGATGCTTGGGGCTGGTGCACTGGGATGACCCAGAGGGATGGTACAGGGAGGGAGGTGGGAGGGGGTTCAGGAAGGGGATCACGTATATATCCATGGCAGATTAATTTTGATGTATAGCAAAACCAATTACAATATTGTAAAATAATTAGCCTCCAATTAAAATAAATAAAATTGTATTAAAAATAAAAATAATAAAAATAAAAATTGTGAGTCACTACATTGTACAGAGGAAAATTATATAATACTATAAATTTACCATATCTCTTCAACAAAAAAAAAAAAACAAAGTTCCCAACCTCCTGGTCAATCATGCCCGTTTCCACACTACTTCTTCTAACTCTCTATAAAACTCATTCAGTTCAGTGCAGTAACTCAGTCGTGTCTGACTTTTTGTGACCCCAGGAATCACAGCATGCCAGGCCTCTCTGTCCATCAACATCTCCCAGAGTCCACCCTAACCCATGTCCATTGAATCGGTGATGCCATCCAACCATCTCATCCTCTGTCGTCCCCTTCTCCTCCTGCCCTCAATCATTCCCAGCATCAGGGTCTTTTCCAATGAGTCAGCTCTCCACATGAGGTGGTCAAAATATTGGAGTTTTAGCTTCAACATCAGTCCCACCAATGCACATCTAAGACTGATTTCCTTTAGGATAGACTGGTTGGATCTCCCTGCTGTCCAAGGGACTCTCAAGAGTCTTCTCCAAAACTACAATTCAAAAGCATCAATTCTTTAGCACTCAGCTTTCTTTGTAGTCCAACTCTCACATCCATACATGACTAATGGAAAAACCATAGCCTTGGCTAGATGGACCTTTGTTGACAAAGTAATGTCTCTGCTTTTCAATATGCTGTCTAGGTTGGTCATAACCTTCCTGCCAAGGAGTAAGTGTCTTTTAATTTCATGGCTGCAATCATCATCTGCAGTGATTTTGGAGGCCCCCCCCCCAAAAAAAAGTCTGACACTGTTTCCACTGTTTCCCCATCTATTTTCCATGAAGTGATGGGACCAGATGCCATGATCTTTGCTTTCTGAATGTTGCACTTTAAGCCAGCTTTTTCACTCTCCTCTTTCACTTTCATCAAGAGGCTTTTTAGTTCTTCTTCACTTTCTGCCATAAGGGTGGTGTCATCTGCATACCTGAAGTTATTGATATTTCTCCTGAGAATCTTGATTCCATCTTGTGCTTCCTCCTGTTTGTAAGACACTGTACTCCCTTAATCCATGGGTTATTTTTCCTTGAATAAGGGATATCACACTCATTACTAGCTGTCTTAGTAATTTGACAGTTTTGGCAATGAGATAGGACCCAAAGACACCTGCTGGCAATTCTGGATACAGCTCCTAGATGCAAATAGATAAAGATACACATGGAGTCCTTTTGGTTCACTGCATCTTGGGCTGCTCTCCAGGATTACTAAGTTTCTTTCAGGTCAATCACCACATATTTTGCATTCTGAGCTCTTCGAATTTGTTCTAATTCTTCCAGGTGGAATACTGGGATATGAGAGACTCCAGATTTTTCACGAGACTTACTGAACCACAGCATTTGGGTTTGTGGTAAATTTTGTCTACAAGGGAAGTACCTTCTGGAGGTCCTGACAGGTCTCAGGAACTGTACAGAGGAAGCCAGAAACATAAATCTGGTTGAATTAAGGAGGATTACTTCAACAAGGGAAAATAATGGGTACAATTCAGCTGAAGAAAGTCTTCCCTAGTGGCTCAGATGGTAAAGAGTCTACTTGCAATGCGGGAGACCCATGTTTGATCCCTGGGTTGGGAAGATCTCCTGGAGAAGGGAATGGCAACCCACTCCAGTATTCTTGCCTGGAAAATCCCATAGAATTTAGAAGATCCTGTTGGGTCTTAATCCATGGAGTTGAAAAACTCAGACACAACTGAGCGACTAACACACACAGCTGAAGAAAGTAAGATGGTAGCTGTTAGGTGATTCACAAAGTCTTGAGGTCAGTCGAGGGTATAAACTGTTAGGAAACTTGGAGAAATACATTAAGGCAAGAAATTAAAACTGCTTTTCAAAATCTTAGCAGGCACAGTCAGACTATTAGAAGCTATTAGGGCATCTACCAATATAAATAGTTCTTTACCTGAAAGAAATAATAGATCTATTCCTAACAGGAATCTTGGCAGCCAAAGCTGCAAAATTGGTGGGCATGTCTTTAGTACTTATATACTGTTAGAAGAAACAGATTAGGATAGGAGAGTAGGAGGACAGACATAGAGCTAATCTCTTCCCACAAACACATCAAAAATACATCCACATGTGGAAGAACTCTCATGGAAAACTAACTAGAAACTGGCAGAAGGACTCCAATACGACCAAGGTTGTAAGAAAGATAGAAAAAGTTACTGGATTCCGACCTTTGCCCCGGGAGGGGTCTCAAAGGAAAAGACAGATTGAAAAGGGCAGACAGCCACACTGGAGAGTGAGCGGGTCAAGCTACAGACTGGGTGACTCAGTCCTCGAGTTCTATACACAGAAGACAAATTCTCCCCCTCCTCCCCTCCCCGGGCAGACTGGAGAAATGCTTGGACAGGTAAACACGCTGGAAAGCCTAGACTCTACTCATGAAGATGTTAGCCTGCCCCCAGGCAGGACTTCCCTGACGGCTCAGACGATATAAAATCTGCCAGCAGGTGCATGGGGATGACCCAGAAAGATGTTATGGGGAGGGAGGTGGGAGGGGGGTTCATGTTTGGGAATGCATGTAAGAATTAAAGATTTTAAAATTTAAAAAAAAAATAAAAAAAATAAAAAAAAATTAAAATTAAAAAAAAAAAATCTGCCAGCAATGCAGCAGACCCAGTTTGACCCCTGGTGCAGGGATGTCCTCTGGAAAAGGGAATGGCTACCCACTCCAGTATTCTTGCCTGGGAAATCCCATGGATAGAGGATCCTGGTGGGTTATAGTCAATGAGGTTGTAAAGAGTTGGACACAACTAAATGACTAACAGGCAAGACTGAGAGAGGTCTGCCTTAGTGGATGCTAGGTTTCCCTACAACTGCTTCACCACACTGAGCTCCATTGCCCAAACTAAGTATGCACCTTGGTCCTGATCACTCCAAGCCACAGGGCAGCATTGGATGCAGGGCTTCTAAGACCTAGGAAAAAACTCAACCTTGGGAGGAAGAAGCAAGTGAATCCTGGAACAGAGCCCAGGTTGGGCAGTGATGGCCACGGCTGGTGCTTACTCAAGTGGCACCCAAGAAGCAGCCTGAATTCTGATGGCAGCACAGCTTCTAGGTTTCCTGTGACAGCCTTACTCTCTCCCCAAGTCAAAGATGAGCAAATTCAGTTCAGCTCAGTTACTCAGCCATGTCTGACTCTTTGCAACCCCATGGAATGCAGCATGCCAAGCTTCCCTGTCCATCACCAACTCCTGAAGCCTACTCAAACTCATGTCCATCACATCGGTGATACTATCCAACCATCTCATCCCCTGTTGCCCCCTTCTCCTCCTGCCTTCAATCTTTCCCAGCATCAGGATCTTTTCCAATTAGTCGGTTCTTTGAATCAGGTGGCCAAAGTATTGGAGTTTCAGCTTCAGCATCAGTCTTTCCAATGAATATTCAGGACTGATTTCCTTTAGGATGGACTGGTTGGATCTCTTTGCTATCCAAGGGACTCTAAACAGTCTTCTCCAACACCACAGCTCAAAAGCACCAATTATTTGGCACTCGGCTTTCTTTATAGTCCAACTCTCACATCCATACATGACTACTGGAAAAACATGACTAGATGGACTTTTGTTGGTAAAGTAATATCTCTGCTTTTTAATATGCTGTCTAAGTTGATCATAGCTTTTCTTCCATTCACTATTCACTCCATGTCAAAGTAAAGCACTATATCTGGGGTGGTCACCATCAGGGAAAAGATGCAACCATGGGCCACATCTGATTGGAGCCACAGATGCCAAATTGGGCACCTGATGGGAACAGCCAGCTCACTGAAAAAGACCCTGATGCTGGAAAAGATTGAAGGCAGGAGGAGCATGGGGCAAGGGAGGATGAGACGGTTGGATGACATTATCAACTCAATGGACATGAGTTTGAGCAAACTCCAGGAAATTGTGATGGGCAGGGAAGCCTGGTGAGCTACAGTCCATGGGTTTGCAAAGAGTCGGGCATGACTGAGTGACTGAACAACAACAACAGATGCTGACACAGGCAGAGGATCAAATCTATGTAAGCATAGGAGTCCTACTTACTTCAGTGTTCCCCTTCGTCAGAGTAAAAATCCTGGTACAGAGACAAGGAAAAACACACATTAAAAGAAAAGAGTGCCAGCTAGAGGTTGACACTGGGAGTTTCTGCTCCAATAACTGGATCAGACCTCAGCCCTGATGGGGAGATGATGATGACTGAGCAGAAAGGTAGTCACACCTCACACCCTGCACAAGAATCTAACCCCTCCATCTCCAGACCCACTGTCTACCACAGTGATAACTGTCAGCACACTCTGAGGAAAGATGTGACTGACTTCCACATCAAATAGAAACAAAAAGAAGAAACAAACAGAGAAGAATTAAAAGAACAACAACTGGAAAACAATAAAATGGCGTTAAGTACATACTCATCAATAACTACTTTAAATGTCAATAGACTAAATATTCCAGTCAAAAGACAGAGGGAGGCTGATTGAAATAAAAATGGGAAAAGCACAAACACATCAAGCCAAAATAGCATGTTGCAACTAAAAAGAGGAGGGGGGGGGGGTCAATGATGAAATCAAAGAGGAAATCAGAAAATATTTTAAGCCAAATGAAAATGGAAATATAACTTTCCAAAAAAATCAATGAAACCAAGAGCTGCATTTTTGGAAAGATAAACACACACACACACACACACACACACACACACACACACACTCCTTCTTTATCCATTCATCTATCGATGGACATAAAGGTTGCTTCCATGTCTTGGCTACTGTAAAGAGCATTGCAATGAACATTGGCATGCATGTACCTTTTCAAATTATGGTTTCTTCTGGATATGTGCCCAAGAGTGGGGTTACAAAATCATATGGCAGCTGTAGTTCTAGTTTTTTAAAGAACCACCATACTGTTCTCCATAGTGGCTATACTAATTTACATTCCCACCAACACTGTAGGAGAGTTCCCTTTTCTCCACACCCTCTCCAGCATTTATGCGTTGTAGGCATTTTGATGATGGTCATTCTGACCATTGTGAGGTGATATCTCCTTGTTGTTTCCATTAACATTTCCAAAGAATTATCCAAGTTGTGAATGCAAAGGAAAAGTTCATGAAGGAAATTAAAAGTGCTACTTCAATGAAAATATGAGCGATAGGAATGAAAAATAGCCCAATTGCTGATATAAAGACAGTTTTATTGGTCTGGATAGAAGATCAAACCAGCCACAACATTCCCTTAAGCCGAAGCCCAATCTAGAGCAAGGTCTTAACTGTTCAATTCCATGATGGCTATGAGAAGTGAGGAAGCTGCAGAAGAAAAGTTTTAAGCTAGCAGAGGTTGGTTCATAGGGTTTAAGAAAAGAAGCATTTCCCATCACATAAAAGTGCAAGGTGAAGCAGCAAGTTGCTGATGTAGAAGCTGCAGAAAGTTATCCAAAAGATGTAGCTAAGATAATTAACGAAGGTGGCTACACTAAACAACAGATTTTCAGTGGGGACAAAACAGCCTTCTATTGGAAGAAAATGCCATCTAGGATTTTCACAGCTCAAGAGGAGTAGTCAACACCTTTCTTAGAAGCTTCAAAAGACAGGCTGACTCTCTTGTTAGGGGGCAGTGGAGCTGGTGACTTTAGGTTGAAGCCAATGCTCATTTACCATTCTGAATCCTAGAGGCCTTAAGAGTTATACTAAATCTACTCTGCCTGTGATTTAGAAATGGAAGAAAAAGCTGGGACAATAGCATGTCTATTGACAGCATGGCTTAGTGAATATTTTAAGCCCACTGTTAAGACCTATAGATAAGAAAAAAATGATTCCTTTCAAAAATATTACTGATCATTGACAATGCATGTGGTCACCCAAGATCTCTGATGGAGGTGGACAAAGAGATTAATGTTCTTTACATGCCTGGAATACAACATCCATTCTGCAGCCCATGGATCAGGAAGTCATTTTGATTTTCAAGTCTTATTATTTAAGAAATACATTTCATAAATGCTATAGCTGCCATAGATAGGGATTACTCTCATAGATCTGGGTAAAGTAAATTGAAAATCTTCTGGAAATCATTCACCATCCTAGATGCCATTAGGAACCCTTGTGATTCACAGGAAGAGGTCAAAATATCACCATTAACAGGAGTTTGCAGAAAGTTGATTCCAGCCCCCATGATTTACTTTGAGGGGTTCAAAACTTCAGTGCAGGAGGTTAACTGCAGATGGTGTGGAAATAACAAGAGAATTAGAATCAGAAGTGGAGCCTGAAGATGTGAATTAATTGCTGCAATCTCATGATAAAACCTGAATGAATGAGGAATTGCTTCTTATGGATGAGCAAAGAAAATTATTTCTTGAGACTGTATTCACACCTGATGAGGATGTTGTGAAGACTGTGGAAATGACAACAAAAGATTTATAATGTTACAAAAACTTAGTTGACAAAGCAGTAGCAGTGTTTGAGAAGGTTGACCCCCATTCTGAAAGAAGTTCTACTGTGGGTAAAATGCTATTAAACAGCATTATGTTCTACAGAGAAATCATTTGTGAAAGGAGGAGACAATCATGAAGCAAACTTCATTGTTGTCTCATCTTAAGAAATTGCCGCAGCCACTCCAACCACTAGCAATAGCCACCCTGATCAGTCAGTAGCCATCAACATCAAGGCAAGACATGTTACCAGCAAAAAGATTAAGATTCCCTGAAGGCTCAGATGATGGCTAGCGTTTTTTCTTTTAGCAATAGAATCATTTTTAAAATTAATGGATATGCATTGTTTTTTAAGACATAATGCTATCCACACTTAATAGCCTACAGTAAACATAACTTTTATATGCACTGGGAAACTCTTGTTTTATTGTGGTGATCTGGAAGTGAATGCACAGTATCTTCAAGGTATGCCTATATTTTTTCATGGCATATTTTTGTAGATCTTTTGCTGATTCCTCATTAGCAATTATTTATCTTCAAATAAACCAAGTTATCTATGTACCAGCATTTTACAGGGGTTTATGTGGCAAAGGAGCTAGTATAGTATTATTTTACTTATGACACAGAGTTGTATGTGTTATTGAAATCTCTACTTCTCCCCAACCAGCCATAGACTACTTCCTGTTTAATACTTCAGTAAGTCTCAACCGGGCCTCCCTAGTGGCTCTGACAGTAAAGAATCTGTCTGCAATTCAGGAACCCAGATTCAATCCCTGGGTCGGGAAGATTCCCTGGAGAAGGGCATGACAACCCACTCCAGTACTTTTACCTGGAGAATCCCATGGACAGAGGAACCTGGCAGGCTATAGTCCATAGGGTCACAAAGAATTAGACATGACTAAGTGACCAACACTTTCACTTTCAAGCTTCCTTTTATTATTATTATTATTAACAAGGTTGTGCGGCTCGTGGCATATCAGTTCCCCAACCAGGGATTGAACCTGGGCCATAGCAGTGAAAGCCCAGAATCCTAACCACTAGGCCACCAGGGAACTCCCAAGCCTGGATCCTTTCAGTGCCTAATGGAATACAAGAAATATGCAGAGGTAACTCTGTAAATGACCATGCTTGCCTTTCTAAACAAGAGATTGACAAATTTAGCAATACCACTTTGAAATTCATAGCTGCAGACTCTTCCTTCATGTGTTTCTTGATATCCTCTAAGTTTTCAGTATTTGGCCAGTTTTCCCCATATAGAAGACATCTAAGTTTACTAAAATTTGCAGGTGTTTTGTTTAATGACAATAGTTTTGGCATAGATTTTGACAGCATTAGCCATTCTTTTATTTCTTCTTAAAACAAGGTGTTTAGAAGGCTCACCTTGTTTCCACTGTGCAACTTCAATACTTTAGAGAGTTCATTAACTCCCCTCCACAATTTAAAAATAATTTTCATTTGTCTCTTTATGTATTATAATAAATATTAAATAACACATTTAATTTAGGAATTTATTATTTTAATGTTCAGATGTTTTTTAACATGCTAGAAACCATTTGTCAAATATGTTTCCTTCCAATAAGAGTTTTAGCTATATCATTAAAATTCCAGCTTACACAAACTTACATATGTATCCTCAGTTCATCAAGAAATGTGCAGTCTTGCAAATCACACGTAACCTTTTCAATACTGTAGAGGACTTCTGCAGTATCAGCTACAGACTCTGCTTTAGTTTCTTTCTTAATATTGTCATTCAGAATAGTCTAAATGTCTGTCATCTACAAGTTTATAATGAACTCTGTGTGCTAAACACAGTGTCAAATCAGTTCATTAGCAGCTTTACCAATCATTTTCTCTTTTCATTGTTTCTTTCCATCACTGCTACCAGCTATGGCCTAATTCCAAAATGTCATCTAACAATGTAAAATAGCTTAGAATGATGAGATTTTTAATAGATTAAAGATTTTCCTTTAATATTCTAGATGTAATCCTATTGCCAGTAACTATTGAGTCCACTACTTATATGACTATGAAGATGCCTGTGTTATTATATGAATCAATAGATAGGCAGAAATACATAGAGTGATCAGTATAGAAAATAAGATATATATGTGCATGCAAGCATGAAAATAAACATCAAGCTCATAACTGTATAATTGTCTGCATAGTCAAAGCTATCTTCCCAGGTGGCACTAGTGGTAAAAACCACAGCCTGCCAATCTGGGAGACATAATAGACATGGGTTCGGTCCCTGGGTTGGAACGGTCACCTGGAGGAATACATGGAAACCCACTCCTGTATTCTTGCCTGGAGAATCCCATGGGCAGAGGAACCTGGCGGGTTATGGTCCATATGGTCACAAAAAGTTGGACATGACTGAAGCAACTTAGCAGGCACACATGCATAATCAAAGCTATGGTTTTTCCAATAGTCATATACAGATGTGAGAGTTGGACTGTAAAGAAAGATGAGCAATGAAGAACTGACGTTTTCGAACTGTGGTGCTGGAGAAGACTCTTGAGAGTCCCTTGGACAACAAGGAGATCAAATCAGTCAATCTTAAAGGAAATCAATCCTGAATATTGGAAGAACAGATGCTGAGAGGGTAACAGGCAGGAAGGCCAGGGGTCTCCAAATGGAGGAAATAGGCTGCAAGTGTCAGAAATTTTTATCTCTCTTAAACGGCAGGAGGAAACAAACTAGCGATATTTTTTTCCTTCTCTATACAAATTTAAAAGGAGGTTTCTCTTAAAATACTGTGTTGCCATAATGAAACCTGGTTTCATCTGAAGTTAACTATTCTCAAACCTTGAGTTAACCTATGCATTTTTCTTATGGAAATGTTTGTTTTAAGCTATGTTAATGTACCATACATTTACCCCAGACTCTGTCTTCAAATGATTCCACCTAATGGCTCAGAATCTATTTGACAAACCAGTATGTTATATTCAGACACTGTTCCCCTAATCTATGTAAACAAAACTATTTGTATGGTAATCTGCCCTTCTACAATATTCAAGTCAATCATTTTATGGCCCGGGATGAATCATCTGGTGCCTAGATTATCCCAAAATGCATCTTATGGATGAGGGGCCTGGTGCCATTCTAAGTTTTAAGGCATTCCTTTCTTTCATTAACAGACTGCTAGTGACTATATAACATCCAGCTGAAGACTAGCAGGGGGGTACTCTTTCTGCTCCCTTCTGATGCCTATATCAGAAGCTTTCTCTATCTCCTTTATACTTTAATAAAACTTTATTACACAAAAGCTCTGAGCAATCAAGCCTCGTCTTTGGCCCCGGATTGAATTTTTCTCCTCCAGAGGCCAAGAATCCTGGTGTCTTTTTGTTCAGCAACAACCTTTCAATGCTAAAGTTCCAATACATTGGCTGCCTGATGTGACGAGCTGACTCATTGGAAAACACCCTGATGCTGGGAAAGATTGAGGGCAGGAAGAAAAGGAGGTGACAGAGGATGAGATGGTTGGATGGCATCACCAACTCAATGGACATGAACGTGAGCAAACTATGGGAGAAAGTGAAAGACAGGGAAGCCTGGTGTGCTGCAATCCATGGGGCTGCAAAGAGTCGGACACAAATTAGTGACTGAACAACAACAACATAACTGCATACAATTACCTTTTCATAAATTAAGTTGGTTCTACTGGATTTGTTTAATAGATGGAATATAGAATTATTTACCCTGTATAAAAAATAATTTAGATTCCCAAGGCCAGGTAATAAAAATTTATATAACTCAGCACTGAATTAAAATACTTGGGATGACCACTTGATGGAATTGGTAGTAGGTTATTCTCAAAGAAAAATATAGTATAGAAAAAATAGTTTAAAATAAGTTTTACTCCCAAAGATGTTCAACAAATTATTGTTTTATAAAACATATTTTTAAGAATGATAAAGCTAATGAAATGCATGCATATTAAATTATATTTTTAATAGAGTCCTAATATCCTGTAGAAAAGCTTATTGTAATAAAGACAATAATTACAGAACACAAAAGTATGTAATATTGGTGGTGGTGGTGGTGGTATTAGTACTGATGGTATCAACAACTATAGCTAATAGTCATTGAGCACTCACTGAAAGCCAGGTATTATGAGAATGTTACATGGATTATTTCATTTATTGTTCATAATAAATTGGAGAAGTATAAGGTATTATCATACTAATTTAACAGATATGGAAATAAAGATCAGAGAGGTTATATGAATTATCCAAAATTCATATAGTTAGAAAGTGAAAGTAAAAAAAAAATAAATCCAATTGATTTAATTAAAAATGCAGAGGTTTCTCTGGTGGCTAAGTGGTAAAGAATCCACCTGCCAATGCTGGTAACATGGGTTCAACCCTTGATCCCGGAAGATTCTATATGCCATGGAGCAACTAAGCCCCTGTGCCACAACTACTGAGCCTGTGCTCTAGAGCCCAGGAGCTGTAACTACTGAAGCCTGTGTGCCCTATAGCCCACACTCCACAACAAGAGAAGCTACACCACAATGAGAAGCACATGCACTGCAACTAGAGAGTAGCCCATGCTCTCTGAAATAAAAGCCCACATAGCAACAAAGACCTAGCACATTCAAAAACAAATAAATAAATTTAAAAAATACACAAGTCTCCCTTATGTATGTATTGGAAACTATAATATTGTAAAAAATAAAATTAAATGAAATGAAATACATAAACCATGTGTACATATATGTATGAACACAATCACTAAAAAGCTAAATCAGTACAGTTCAGTCACTCAGTTGTGTCCAACTCTTTGTAACCTCATGGACTGCAGTATGCCAGGCTTCCCTGTCCATCACCAACTCCCAGAGGTTCTCAAACTCATGTCCATTGAGTTGGTCATGCCATCCAACCATCTCATCCTCTGTCGTCCCCTTCTCCTCCTGCCTTCAATCTTTCTCAGCATCAGGGTCTTTTCCAATGAGTCAGTTCTTCGCATCAGGTGACCAAAGTATTAGAGTTTCAGCTTCAGCATCAGTCCTTCCAATGAATAATCAAGACTGATTTCAGTTAGGATTGACTGGTTTGATCATCTTACAGTCCAAGAGACTCTCAAGAGTCTTCCCTGATACCACAGTTCAAAAGCATCAATTCTTCAGAACTCAGCTTTATTTATGATCCAACTCTCACATCTATACATGACCACTGGAAAAATCATAGCTTTGACTAGACTAAAAGCTAGTCAAACTTTGACTAGACTAAAAGCTTTTTTTTGACTAAAAAGCTAAATAGCTGTCTTTTTTGAATGAGAATATGACTGTCTTGTTCTCTATGTGTTACATATGTTTATATTGAACATAGATTTCTATTTGGAAAACTAAGTTTTAAAGACATAACAGTTACAGACAACTATATACAAATAAAAACACATAATTATCAAGGGGATAATTTGTATTTCAGGTGCTATAACAGTTTATAAAATTATTAAATGTGCTATATTAAGTATCAAGTAGAAAAGAATTCTAGATTCCTTGAGATTGAAGCACTTTAACAATAATGAATACAGTTTTTATAAGCATTAGAAGCAATCTATGAATAGAAGCTTGTAAATCACATAAAAGTAGAATAGATTTAAATATTTACAAACTGTGATAGTTTTACAAGTTCATAAAATCAAACGTTTTTCACACACTATTTATAGTGACCACATTGTATATACAGACATATTGTTTGTCAAGTGAGTTGATGTCAGGTAACACCAGAAGCTCGAGGAGTTAGTGCGTAACCTTTACATCAGATTTCAAAGAAGTTAAGAATTTGGACTTAATATCAGTACCAGATTTGATGTGTATTTATATTTAAGTATTGTTTACCTATGATACCAAACAAACACGTAATGTTGCTGCCAAGAAGTTGGAGACTGCAATGCTGGGAGACTCACATACTAGGCTGTTATTTAAAAACCGATCTTCCTTTTCCATATAATTTTCATATAAGTGATGATCCAGAAGGGTGTGTGTGTGTGTGTGTGTGTGTGTATGTATGTATTTTTTTTTTTACTCTTGCTTTCTTGCTTAAAATAAGAGGGGGAAAAGTACCCAAGCACAAACCATGGAAGTGACTTATGTCTTGGGATAAGGCTGGGAAAGAAAAGACGTATGCTCTGAATATTACGTTTATAAATTTGTCTGGATGTCATCCAAAATCATTGAAAAGAGCAAACAGACCTATATGCCAAATCCCAGAGTTATGTTCAAGTTGTTCAGCATACATTCCAGACTGAGAATCAATGTTACAAACAGCTACAACTGCCAGCAGCTTTGAGAATAACTTGAAAACATGACATTTTGGATTTTAGAAATATTTTTCATGGCAATAGAGATGGTAAAACACATACATTTATGTAGCATACAACTTTGTCTTCTGTCAGTAATTGCTGGCTTGGGCCTCTGAGATATCTCTATCAATCCTTGGAAACTAAAGTTAGAAGTGAGCCTTCTATGGGGGAGCAAAATTTCCATCTGTATTTTAAGTATCTAAATATTCTTAGTGCATTATTTCTGACACAGTAACAGTGACTTTTTTTTAACTAAACACTTTATTTTGAGGTAATTGTAGACTCACGTGCAATTATATGAAATAACATGGAGAGAACCTATGTATCATTTAATCAGTTTCTCCCAATGGCAGCATCTTGGAAAACTACAGTACAGTATCACAACCAGGATACACATTGACATTGACACAATCAACACACAAAACAATTCCCTTACCACAAGGATCCTTGACTTGCCTTGTTATAGCTATACTCACTTTATTTCATTCCACCCTGCTCCTAACTTTTGGAAACCTCTAATCTGTTCTCCATTTTTTGTGATTTTGTCATTTCCAGTTGCTTTTAGGAAATATTCTTTATTGATTTCTCCTTCCTATCTTTCAGTCCTTTCTCTGTGACTTTTACTCAGACATCTTTCAACTGAAGTACTGGAGGTTCAGTGTAAGCTCCCCCTTTTCAAAGGGGGATAAATAAATGCCCAGGGAATGTAAACCAAGTGTAGGCAGAATGATCAAAAGTTTAACTATTTATTGAGTATCATATGCAGGATATTGTTCTAGGCATTAGAGGATATAGTGAAGAAGACAGACGAGTTCCAGTTCATGTGAAACTTACATCCTAATAGGGAAAAAGGCACAATAATTAAATTTTAATATAGATCAGTGGAACAGGACAGCAAGCCCAGAAATAAACCCATGTACTTACAGTCATGGACTGCAAGGAGATCCAACCAGTCCATCCTAAAGGAGATCAGTTCTGGGTTTTCATTGGAAGGACTGATGTTGAAGCTGAAACTCCAATACTTTGGCCACCTGATGTGAAGAGCTGACTCATTTGAAAAGACCCTGATGGTGGGAAATATTGAGGGCAGAAGGAGAAGGGGACAACAGAGGATGAAATGGTTGGATGGCATCACTGACTCAATGGACATAAGTTTGAGGAAACTCTGGGTGTTGGTGATGGACAGGGAAGCCTGGCATGCTGCAGTTCATGGGGTCGCAAAGAGTCAGACATGACTGAGTGGCTGAATTGAACTTATGGTCAATTACTGTATACAAAGGGGGCAAGAATATACAATGGAGAAAAGACAGTCTCTTCAATAAGTGCTGCTGGGAAAACTGGATAGTTACATGTAAGAGAATGAAATTAGAACACTTACACCTTACACAAAACACCTTACACAAAAACACTTAACACCTTACACAAAAAATAAACTCTAAGTGGATTAAAGACCTAAATATAAGGCCAGATACTATAAAAAAAAAAAAAAAACCTCTTAGAGGAAAAGATAGGCAGAACTCTCTGTGACATGAAACATAGTAGTAAGCTCTTTTTTGATCCGCCTCTAGAGTAATAAAAATAAAAACAAAAATAAACAAATGGGACCTAACTAAACTTAAAAGCTTCTGCACAGCAAAGGGAAGCACAGACAAAACAAAAATGCAATCCACAAAATGGGAGAAAATATTTGCAGACAAAGCAGCCAACGAGGGATTACTCTCCAAAATATAAAAACAGCTCAGTATTTTTTAAAAAATTAACGGGGAGAAGATCTGAGAAATTTCTCCTAAGAAAACATAAAGATGGCCAAAGAGCACATGAGAAGATGGTCAACACCATTAATTATCAGAGAAATGCAAATGAAAACTACAATGAGGTATCACCTCACACCAGTCAAAATAGCCATCATCACAAGGGGTGGGATGGGGGTAGGTGGGAGGAAGGCTCAAGAGGGAGGGGAGATATATTTACTTATGGCTGACTCTCATAGTTGTAACAACAAAACCGACACAATACTGTAAAGCAATTATCATCCAATTAAAGATCTGAGGGATCTTCTGGACTCAGGAATCAAACCCAGGTCTCCCACATTTCAGGTGGATTCTTTACTGTCTGAACCATCAGGGAAATCCCTTACAATGTTGGTGTAAATGTAAATTGGTATAACCACTATGGGGAGCAATACAGAGGTTCTTTTAAAAAGTAAAATGAAAACTACCATATGGTACAGCAATCCCACTCCTAGGCATACATCCAGAGAAAACCATAATATGAAAGGTATGCACCCCAATGTTCACTGAAGCACTGTTTACAATAGCCAGGTCATAGGAGCAACCTAAATATCCATCAATAGATGAATTGCTAAAGAAGAGGTTTTATACACACACACACACACACACACACACACAATGGAATACTACTCAGCCATAAAAAGAATGAACTAATGCCATTTGCAGCAACATGGCTGGACCTAGAGATTATCATACTAGTGAAGTAAGTCAGACAGAGAAAGACAGATATCAAACATATGATATAACTCTTATGTGGATATAACTCTTACATAGATAATGATATAAATGAACAGATTTACAAAACAGACTTACAGATATTGAAAAGAAACTTATGGTTACCAAAAAGGAAACATTTGTGTGTGTGTGTGGGGGGGGGGAATATTCAGGAGCTTGGGATGAACATATATACACCACTGCATATAAGATAGATGACCGACAAGGACCTACAGTATACCACAGGAACTCTAGCCAATATTCTGTGATAACCTATGTAAGAAAAGAATCTAAAGAAGAATATATGTATAACTGAATCACTTGGCTGTATACCTGAAACTTACACACTGGAAATCAACTATATTCCAATAAAATTAAGATTTAAAAAAGTAGCAAAAGAACTTAAAAAATGATTAAATGTACAAACCTTAAAGTCTTTACCCTTATGTGATATTTCTCAGTTACATGTTCATGTGTGTATATATATTCAGTGGAAAATAATCCACTAGGCTATACATTCTATGAAGGCAAATACCTTATTTGTCTTCTTTGCTTTTTGATTTAAAAAAAAAATGATGACTGGAATGTAGTAGTTCATTATTTGTTCAACCACACTAGTTATAATGAACCCATACTGTAGTCATAGACATGGTTCTAGGTACTGAGAATATAGCAGTAATCAGACAAAACTTCCTGCCCTCACAGAGCTTTGTCAATTCCAAAGGTAGTTGACACCAAACAGATTTTCAATAACCTGTCAACTGCTGCTCTTGCTACTGTAATTATTTGTATTATTTTTAACATTTACTTCAGCTGATTCGCAGATGTAATTATTGCAGTAACTCCAGAATCCAAGGACAGATGTGTGAGAAAATTCAGTGTACAATGTTGCAAATGGTAAAGTTAATATTTTATGATCTTTCCTCCCATAACCACAAGAGATGTTTTGACATTCCTTCTGGTGACAAGTATTGTAGCCTTTCTTTTCCCAGCAGAGATGCCTAGTTTGATTATCATGCCAATGTTTGTTCTGAGCATGTCTGAAAGTGTATGTAGGTTGTCATTCAAATACATGGGAGTGCTACAGCTAGCATTGTGGAAAACAACACAAAACAAAAAACAACTTGGTTTATAATACATCTTTTTTTTAATTAAGTTACCTTTTTATTTGCTTTCAGAGAGAGAACATACATCTTTCTTTACATTTCTAAATATCTTCTAGATTGATTTTTTTTTTGGGGGGTGACTAGATGGATAAAGCAGAGAAATTTATAGAGTACACAATTTTTTCTTACAGTAGACAAAATATACAGTAGACAAAACTGTGTACTCTATAAACTTATATATATTTGCTGACATAAGACAAAATAAATTCAATTATTATGACATAATCCAATTCCCAAATATTCCCAAATTTGAGAATTGGACTGGGTGCAAAGAGCACCTATCAAGGATATTTGATAGAACACATATAATAGCAAGTTGCCACTTAATATCAACACGCTTAGACATACCTCCAGGGTGGTTTGAGGCTGCCTGTTCTTCTTTTGATGAAATGGGAGTGCTTTCATCTAATAATGCCTCCACCTCCAAGAGTGATACGTAGTATTATTTTGTACATAAATGGGCACTCTCATCTGAGACTTTTCTCTTCTGACCCTGCTCATCCTCCCTCCTCTGTTTAGGTGTTAGTTGTTTGCAGAAATATTGTTTGAGGATTTTTCTCTCTTTGTAACCTCTCTTCTGGTGGGGACAGAAAGATTTGAGGATCAAATGTAACCTCAGGGGTAGCCCAAGCTTTCCTTTGACTGAAAGGCATAATTCAAAGCAGAACCCAGGCTGATAGGATGACATTTCTAACTGTTTGAATTTCTGGTGGTTTATTCTATACAGATGTAAATTTAACATTATCTGGCCTTTAAAGCAAGAGCACACAAGAGCAGGACAAGACCAAACCAAAAATAGCAAAGAGAAACAGACTTCTGTGGAAATGTTTGACATTAGTAACAAAGTGTTTCATTACGACACTATCATAATCTTGGCACTCACCTTATGCCTAAAACCATATTAAAAAACCCTTATCTAAAATACCTGCTTCCACTGTCTCTCAAGAGATTGTCTCTTCTCATTCTATCAGTCCATCTTGTGCATTTCCCTGAAATTGTCTTCCTTTTTTCCTTTCATCAAGTTACTGTAAAAACAAATAAAAGCAAAAAGAAAATTAACACTACCTTGGCTATTCAATCTGGGTTGGAGTCCTGGAGTATGTAGTTTTAAAGCTTGCAGGTCATTCTGAGGTATAGCAAGATTGAGGAATTGCTGGAATGCAAGTAAAGTTCAAAGTCTTCGATTTCACATCCAAAGTCCAACTTCATCTGACCTTAATGTTATTATATTTAGCTGAAAATATATTTTAAAAACAATAAACTTCATTAATTTTAAAATCATCTGACTTGAGTGTGAAAAAAGATTTCTTTTTACTTATCCTCAACAAGTACAATTTTCATGCAAGTCTGGTGGGATATAAAATGCTAAACTATCAATTTTCTAACAACTCAACTTTAAAAGGCAGTTGTGTTCCCCCCCCCCCCCTTGGAATTCTAGAAGGCCTTTGGCGACAGCTCTGTATATAACAGAAAAGAATTTAAATAATGCAATAAATGATATTGCTGCAAGTAAAACCTTCATTATTGGGCTACTTAAGACAGACTATTTGCTAAAATATGCATCTATTTTGAGCATGTTTGATGGTTTATTCAAAATACTTATAACAACAGTGAGGCTTGTTGTGAAAACCTCATTGCACTACTAAACCCAAATATATGTAAGCAAGTTCATTGTCTGCAGTCTAAAGGAAGACAAGGTGTTGACTGGAGCAAGTTATTCAAAATATTGATGGCATACCAAGAGCAAGTGATCTTAATTTATTCAAAATTTTGCTGAGTATTCAATTTCCTCATTAGTAAATTCTGAAGATATCAGAAATTTCTGGTGTTTACCAATAATGCTTTCTTGTTTCTCTTTCAAATCTCAGGCCATTGCTAAAACATGAATTATTGATGGTTCATATATTTTTTAAATTTTATATCACTTTGGCATACATAACTTAATGTAATTGTGGTCCACAATCACACTGAATCTATATTCATACTAGATATGCGGGTTAAGCAATTCTTTAAAAGATTTTTTTTTCTGAAATTAAAATGTCTGCTTCTACTTCTTCAATTGTAAAATGGGTACTGTATTAGTTATTAGTTGATGTGTAGAAATTATTACAAAACTGAGTGGTTTAGGGCTTCCCTGGTGACTCAGTGATAAAGAAACCACCTGCCAATCAAGGGGACACAGATTCAATCCCTGGTTGGGGAAGATCCTACATGCCAAGGAGCAACTATGCCCATGTGCCACTATTGAGCTTGTGCTCTAGAGACTGGTAGCTACAACTACTGAGCCCACATGTCACAACTACTGAAGCCTGCTCACCATAGAGCCTGTGCTGTGCAACAAGACACGCCACTGCAATGAGAGGCCCATACACAGCAACTAGAGAGTAGCCCCTTCTTGTCACAACTAGAGAAAGCTGGCGCACCAATGAAGACCCTGCACAATCAAAAAAATAAACAAATGTTAAAAAAAAAAAACAACAACAGTGGTTTAAAGCCACCAACATTTTTTTGTGTGAGTCAGGAATTTGGGAGTAGCTTAATTATCTGGGTGATTTTGGCCTAAGATTTCTCATGAGGAGGTAACCAATAGTGCTGGTTTCCTTGAGACTGTGGGGGTTCCCAAAATATGGAACTTTCTGTTGTAAATCTGAGACAATCTCTGGAAAACTAGAAACTAGAGGATGTAAGGCTTTTAGTGTTAAAATCCAATAATAATCTGGATGATCTGATTTTATAATAACTAGCTTATTCTTAGGAATTCTCAAACTTTATTTAGATTTTAATGGTAGCAGAACCACTGAATCATTTCATCCTTCAATCATCTGGAATCATGCTCCATTACTTTTTCCTCTTTTTCTAAAAATTATGAAACAAATAAGCCCTAAATTATTAATCCCTCCTTTAAGTATGCTATCTCTTTGTACTGTATGAGCTCCAGGTAATACATATAAAACCTCAAAGTGCTTGCAAATATCCAAAATCCTTCTGAAGAAAGTTATCAAAATTAGTTCTCTGCTAAACAATATATACCTTAACCTGCAAAGTGTAACTCCTGCAATGACCAAACAACATAGACCCTAAAACAAGATTCCCATGGCTCCTTTGTCCTACAGAGTTTCTAAAATCTTACTTAGGAATACCATATTTCAACTATCTGAAGAATAATAAGTGGCAGAGGTATTCTTGGATAAGACAAAAAAAACCCTAAATTATGTAGGATAAATTAGAAGAATGAGGCAATTCAGTATGATATTACATATATTCCTATGACTATGTTTCTTTGGGATTATGTAATTTTGTTTTGTAATACTTTAGCCAATTAGGGATGAGGAAAGGTGTTTGACTATTACTTTAAAATCAACAAAATGACATATCACCAGTTAAATTACTAGTTTCCCAAATTGTGCCCTAAGGGGAAATGCATATTAGCTTGTACCCTAAGAACAGATAGTTTCGGGGGAAACAAAAGAGATGGACCTTATCAGGATCAAAATACTATTGACAGGGGTGGCATGGGGGGCGGGGTGGGAGTGGGAGGAAGGCTCTGTATGCTTAAAGCTGATTCACATTGTTGTATAACAGAAACCAATACAACATTGTAAAGCAATTATCCTCCAATTGAAAAAAAAATACTATCATCAATACTTAATACCATTCTTGTACAACTGTATACATTTGCTAATGATTTATCATTAGTTTCAGTGTTCTCTCTCATGCATTGGCTGCAATGACTTAGTTTTGACATTATATCTCACTAAAACCATCTCTGCTCTCCTCAAATTAGGCATCAACTCTTTATTTGAAAGCAATAGTATATGGGCTGTACGAAGGAGGCCAACTCTCCAGAAGTTGCTCTATATGATATAGCAGTCTATTAACTCAAGTCAAATTCTCCATTTGGACAACTGTGTTAGGGTTACAAAGAGAAAACAGGCTATTTCAGCCAAGCAAAGGAACACTGACTACATTTTCCAATTTTTTTTTTTAAATTGTGGTACACATCTGAAACTACATGGTTGATAGAGTGGTCTTTAAAAGAAATCATTCTTGCACATTACAACAAATCTCCAAAACTGAAAGTAACCAGGTGTGTCTCTTTCTAGCAACCTCAAAGAGCTTGACTAATATTTTTCTGCTATATCCTAAATGTTCCTCTTTTATTTTCTGCATCATGTAAAAAATAGTTCATGTACCCTGTCACACAAAAATCTTTAATGGTCTTCACAACAAACCCTCCAACAATGAAGAAAGTTTCCTTGATGAAAGGTTCTTAATCAACACGTGGTGTGAAAGCCAAAAACATGAGATTTGTTTTTCTTGATACAGTCCTATTTTCATGCCCTCTAAATAATTCCAAAGCTCAGTATTATTATTGTAAATTATGGAAGGGATGAAGAAAAAGGATAAATGCATTCATTCACCATATTAATATTTCTATTAGCATCTAATATTTCTATCTCTGGTCCTAAAAGACATTGTAGAATTAGGACACAAAAGTGGAAAAAAAAATCCAGAAAAGGTAGTAGAAAAGGGAAAGAAATGAATGCATTTTCAATACCACTATGGTTATGATCTTCATGTAGCTCCTATTACATTTTTTCTTAATAAGCAACACAAAAACTCTTCATGTATCCCCAAATACCCTTGTCTTTCAACACATTGATTCCAGCAGTAAAAGGAATTCTAAGTCTACAGTAGCTTCAAACTACTGTTTGAATAACTGAATTTCCCATCTGATTCTTTTCCAAAGGGAATAGGTGCTTGACAAGTTAGAAATTGTTTTCTTAGACAGGATGTTCTCAGAAGTCCCAGCGTGGCTCATAATCACATAACTAACTACAAACTTTCATTGAAATAGAAATAAATGAGCTGGTAAGAAATCCCCTCACCAATGGAATGCTTTCAAGTAAAAACATTACTGCTGAAAATAAATATTAGCTTTGTCGTATTTCATAGTCACCTGTCTCCACTTAACTGTCTAAGGAATGAACAAAACAAGCCCTAATGTGGCACACACTTTCTCCTTTGTCCTCTGAATTATCTCTGGATAGATATAAAGAGTGAAAGATGTTAACATTCTCATCTATTAGTCAGGGCTTTATCCAGGAGGATGAATATGTCACCAACCCTGAAACAGGAAGATTGCTGAGGTTGTCACAAAGAACTTGATTACCTCGGATATGAAACTTGCTCAATTTGTATGTTCATGAGATATACTGTCAGATTAAATACAGATGCCCCATTTGAGTACACAGGCATAGATAATGTACACACATATGTACCATCAATCCTGATAGATTCATATTTTTTTCAAAGTTTAAAATCTATTTCAAAAGTACATGAACTGACTTCTTCCTGCTGTGTGGGTTGTATATTACTAGAAAAGGGATACAGCCCTCTTCTTGGGTACTGTTCCCAGGAAGCAATGCCATCTCAAATAACATATTGGCAAGGTAAATTTCTTTCTGGATATGGAAAACACACACACACACAGAAACGAGCCAGAAATCCTTTCTGTTATCAAAGCTTTTTGACAAGAAAATAAGAAAGCTAAACTGTTCTGTATTTTTTCATCTCTCTGACCAATTCTGTCTTTACTACACCTAAGAGCAAACATAATGTTGTTAATAATAAAGAAATAAAACTCTCTAAAAGTCACTATGGTTGAAGCCTAGACTGAGGTTTTGACTTTTTCGAAGCTCACTATATTAACTGCATTCTTTAATTGAAAAATATTTTTTTTACATTGTGTGGGACTGAATCAGAGAAGGGAATATGTCAAACAAATAAAATCCCTTCCCCAAAATATATCACACATTAGGAGAGAAATGGAAAACCTTTAAAAATAAATTTGAATCTTGAATGGTAGCATGAGACGGTTTGCTATTTTTATCATAATCTTTTTAAAGAATCTATAAAGTCTTTATTTTCTTTGAAAATTCCAAGGGCATAGTGTTATAATCCAGAGGAAAATATTATAGTCAGAAATAAAAGGTGTTCTTAATCAGGTCTATTACTGTATATGTTTCAGGCACTGCCATAGCCATGCAGGCTGATTATGGCTGACCTTGTGTATTTGCTTCTTTATCCACCATTGTCTATTGAAAGGGAAATTGTTCCCATTTATTTCTTTGAACCTGAGGGTACAAAGGGGCTATCTAATCAACCATGACATACGACTTTAATCCTGTTCAAGAAGAAGAGCAATTGTAAATTACACAGCATAAGAAGCACATGAGTTATGGGAAATCACTATGGCGGTGTGGACTTGTCTTTTCAAATTAGACATTTTCTATAAAACTGTAATCGGTCAAGTATAGTTTCAGGTATGATATTCCTTAAAAAGGATATAAATTATTCGGGATGATGATGTGCTCACAGTGAGTTCAAACAAAACTATGACCCTTCCAGTTGGCCTTCTTTGGCCCCCAAGGATAGACGGACTGTCATGCACTCTCATGAGATATTAAAACATCCATATTTTCTAAGTTTATTAATAACATCTGTTGTAATTAAGAATAGTCACCTCTATTAAATGTGTTTTTAAACAAGTTATGTTTCGGCTCTACTATAAAAGAATTTGTTTTGAAATTTTGGCAAAGGTATTATTTATTTATTTTTTTAGTGAGAGAGAGCTTGGTAAAAAAATTAAGTGGTGCTTAAAATGTTTGCAAACTCTATTTGGACAGCTGCGATTCTCCTGTTAGAATATACCTTTCTAAAAGGGCTAAGGTGGCTCAGGGGTAAAGAATCTGCCTATCAATGCAGGAGATGCAGGTTTGATCTGTTAAAAAATCCCCTGGAGGAGGGAATGGCAACCCACTCCAGTATTCTTATCTGTGAAATCCCATGGACAAAGGAGCCTGGTGGGCTACAATCCACGGGGTTGCAAAAGAGCTGGACACCGCTTAGTGATTAAACAACAAAACAAAGAGTGAATTGTGTCTCCCAAACCCAAAACTACTATTTATGCCTCAGAGAGGTGGCCTTTGGTAAAAACTCAATGAAAAGACAGCTGTCTGTAAGCAAGGAAAAAGGCCCTGATGCCAAGCTGGCACCTTGAACTTGACTTCTAGCCTCCAGAACTATGAGAAATAAAGGCTTGGTGATTAAGTCACTCAGCCTATGGTATTCTGTTATAGCAGCCAGAGTAGATTAATACAAAACCCATCAAATGAATAGCTTATACAAATGATTTAATAGGTCTTAACAAATATGTCTTTTATAAATATTTATATTTATCAAGAGAGTTGGAGACAATCATCATCTCTAATGATAGGTTCCATGATCAATAACCACTCTGAAGAGTAGGAATCACAAAGCTATGAACTTGGGAGAGTTTGGGTCTATACTGTTTTAGCAGTTATAAAGTCCTGGCCTCTCAATTATTTTTCTTATACTTTTAATATGTTATCAGAATGTGACAGTACTGGCTTCAGTTGCAAGAAGATAAATTTCACTGTGAAGATATGGTGTTCTCTTTTTAACACTGTTCATTTGCTAATTTTAAAACATGTATATATTAATTTCTAATAATTTCTCTCAACTGACTTTATGTTCTTGTTTTATATACCTAGAGGTTCAAAGATAAAGTATAAACGGGGAAGAATCTTAACAAAGGTCATCTTCAAATTATCTTTCCAATCACTCTTCTGATTCTGAGCACAATCCCAAGAAGCTATACAACATTATTGCTTTTCTAAGGATACCATGTTCTCTCACATCTCGTCTTTGAATATGCTTCCCCCTTTGCATGGATGATCTTTCTGAATCTCATAAAATCCTACTAATCTTTTAAAGTTTGGGGAAATTTTCATTTAATCCTAAAGACTTTTCAGGCCACCTAAGAAATAATGCTGCCTTGTAGTGCCACAAAGAAAGAAATAGCTTAAAAATAATTGGAGCATGTTAAAGGGATACAGGTGCTAATTGAAAAAGTTCACAATGGCCACAGCTGGAAGAAAATGAGAAACAAAATAAATATTGCATAAAAGATTAAAAAATATTTTAAAATATTGGAGTATAATCTAAAGTATGAAATAAATATCCATAAGACCATACTTCTATATATAAATCAGTGATTGAATAAATAAGGGTGGGAGGAGGAGGGACAAATCTCCTTTGAAGAAGAATTCTAAGTAACTTACATAGATACTCCATTCTCCACAAAATGGAGCATAACACTTCACTCTTTACAGGTGAGCAGTTGATAGTGACTTCTTTCTAAAGGGTACAATTTGGAAAAGGGGAAACAGAGTAACCTTACAAAGGATAAACTTGACAAAAACTACCTCACCCAGGTGATCAAGTTTAATACCAACAGTGGTAAGTCATATTGATAGTATGTAAGGTTATGAATTGATGCTTTTGAACTGTGGTGTTGGAGGAGACTCTTGAGAGTCCCTTGGACAACAGAGAGATCAAACTGGTCAATCCTAAATGAAATCAGTCCTGAATAACCATTGGAAGGACTGATACTGAAGCTGAAACTCTGATACTTTGGCCACCTGATGTGAAGAACTGCCTTATTGGAAAAGACTCTGAAGCTGGGAAAGATTGAAGGCAGGAGGAGAAGGGGATGACAGAGGATGAGATGGTTGGATGGCACCACCGACTCAATGGACATGAGTTTGAGAGAGTTGGTGATGGACAGGGAGGCCTAGCATGTTGCAGTCCATGGAGTCACAAAGAGTCAGACATGACTGAGTGACTGAATTGAACTGATGATATTAAAGTGGCATTTTACCTGTTATCTTTCTCCCCAAAACCAGTAACTCCCACCTAATCATAAGAAAAACACTAGACAAATCTTAATTGAGACATATTATACAAAAGGCATGATTAGTAATCCACAAAACCATCCAGATCATCAAAAACAATGCAAGTCTAAGAAACTCTCAAAGCTAAAAGGAGCCTAAAGAAACATCATTTTTAAACATAATTGCTAATCTAGATCGAATTTTGGAACAGAAAAAAAAAATAGGGAACTAACTGAGGAATTCTGAATAAACTATATATATGTTAGGCAATAATAATGTTATTAGTATTTGTTCATTAAATGTGACACATGTACAGTGTTAATGTATAATATGAATAGGGCAAACTAACCTGACCTGCCTCTTGAGAAACCTATATGCAGATTAGGAAGCAACAGTTAAACCTGGACATGGAAAAACAGACTGGTTCCAAATAGGAAAAGGAGTACGTCAAGGCTGTATATTGTCACCCTGCTTATTTAACTTCTATGCAGAGTACATCATGAGAAACACTGGGCTGGAAGAAGCACAAGGTGGAATCAAGATTGCCATGAGAAATATCAATAACCTCAGATACACAGATGACACCACCCTTATGGCAGAAAGTGAAGAGGAACTGAAGAGCCTCTTGATGAAAGTGAAAGAAGAGAGTGAAAAAGTTGGCTTAAAGCTCAACATTCAGAAAACGAAGATCATGGCATCTGGTCCCATCATTTCATGGCAAATAGATAGGGAAACAGTAGAAACCGTGGCAGACTTTATTTTTTGGGCTCCAAAATCACTGGAGATGGCGATTGCAACCATGAAACTAAAAGACACTTACTAAGGAAACTATGAGCAAGGTGAAAAGACAGCCTTCAGAATGGGAGAAAATAATAGCAAATGAAGCAACTGACAAACAACTAACCTCAAAAATATACAAGCAACCCCTGTAGCTCAATTCCAGAAAAATAAACGACCCAATCAAAAAATGGGCCAAAATACTAAATAGACATTTCTCCAAAGAAGACATACAGATGGCTAACAAACACATGAAAAGATGCTCAACATCACTCATTATCAGAAAAAATGGAAATCAAAACCACAATGAGGTATCATTTCACACCAGTCAGAATGGCTGTGATCCAAAAGTCTACAAGCATTAAATGCTAGAGAGGGTGGGGAGAAAAGAGAACCCTCTTACACTGTTGGTGGGAATGCCAACTAGTACTATGGAGAACAGTGTGGAGATTCCTTAGAAAACTGGAAATAGAACTGCCTTGTGACCCAGCAATCCCCCTGCTGGGCATACACACCAAGGAAACCAGAACTGAAAGAGACACGTGACCCCATTGTTCATCGCAGCACTGTTTATGATAGCCAGAACATGGAAGCAACCTAGATGCCCATCAGCAGAAGAATGGATAAGAAAGCTGTGGTACATATACACAATGGAGTATTACTTAGCCATTAAAAAGAATTTAAAAAAAAAAAAAAGAATGCATTTGAATCAGTTCTAATGAGGTAGATGAAACTGGAGCCTATGAAACTGGAGCCTGGACATGAAAAAACAGACTGGTTCCAAATAGGAAAAGGAGTACGTCAAGACTGTATATTGTCACCCTGCTTATATAACTTATATGCAGAGTACATCATGAGAAACACTGGGCTGGAAGAAGCACAAGGTGGAATCAAGATTGCCATGAGAAATATCAATAACCTCAGATACAAAGTGAAGTAAGCCAGAAAGAAAAACACCAATACAGTATATTAACGCATATATATGGAATTTAGAAAGATGGTAACAATAAACCTGTATGCGAGACAGTGAAAGAGACACAGATGTATAGAACAGTCTTTTGGACTCTTTGGGAGAGGGAGAGGGAGAGGGTGGGATGATTTGGGAGAATGGCATTGAAACATGTATAATATCATATATGAATTGACTCGCCAGTCCAGGTTTGATGCATGATACTTGATGCTTGGGGCTGGTGCACTGAGATGACCTCGGGGATGGTATGGGGAAGGAGGAGGGAGGGGGGTTCAGGATGGGGAACACGTGTATACCTGTGGCAGATTCATGTTGATGTATGGCAAAACCAATACAATATTGTAAAGTAATTAACCTCCAATCAAAATAAATAAATTTATGTTAAAAAAGACACTTCTTGGAAGGAAAGTTATGACCAACCAAAATAGCATATTCAAAAGCAGAGACATTACTTTGCCAACAAAGGTCCATCTAGTCAAGGCTATGGTTTTTCCAGTGGTCATGTATGGATGTGAGAGTTGGACTGTGAAGAAAGCTGAGCGCCAAAGAATTGATGCTTTTGAACTGTGGTGTTGGAGAAGACTCTTGAGAGTCCCTTGGACTGCAAGGAGATCCAACCAGTCCATTCTAAAGGAGATCAGTCCTGGGTGTTCTTTGGAAGGACTGGTGCTGAAGCTGAAAGTCCAATAGTTTGGCCACCTCGTGCGAAGTGTTGACTCATTGGAAAAGACTGATGCTGGGAGGGATTGGGGGCAGGAGGAGAAGGGGACGACAGAGGATGAGATGGCTGGATGGCGTCACCGACTCAATGGACATGAATTTGGGTTAACTCCAGGAGTTGGTGATGGGCAGGGAGGCCTGGCTTGAGGCAATTCATGAGGTCACAAAAAGTCAGACATGACTGAGCGACTGAACTGAACTGAACTGAATGTATAACATAAATAGGGAGTGGGCATACAGATTTCTGTATTATCTTTGCAATAATTTTATAAATTTAAAACTTCTAATATTGAAAGGTATATTAAAAAATCTGTAATAAACATGAATCAGTTATACTTCAACAGAACAGCTACAGGGCTAGCCTCAGCACTCATTGAAATGCATTTTAGTTTCATTTTACCCTCCCCTAGTCTCTAACTCCTCCTATCCCCAGCCTCTGGTACAGAACACTCAACAATAGATCTATGGAGTGAATTAGAAATATGTATTTAGATATATAATTAATGATCAAAGCATTGCAACATTGTGAGAAATTTTTTTAACCAGAGAAATAATATAAATTGGCAATGCTATTTATAGTCAACTTTACACAAGTCTCAATAACAAACTGAATTTACTGAAGTTATAATAGTTATCCTTTAATCCTTCATATAAACACAGATGTGCACTTGAACTTGGTTTCCCCTAGAATTAAAACATTTTTAAATAGTCCTTGATGGGTCTGGAAAATAACCTTCATGTTGTCTTCTATGACTCTGTCCCAAATCCTAGACCCCTGGTAAGCTGCAGAGTGCTAGAATGAACTGACCCTGTAGTTAGCCTACTTGGATTTCAGTAGATCTGTTGCTTTCTGGATGAAAGACTTTGAACAACTTATTAACCTCCATAAGCCTCAGTTTCCTCATATGTAAAACAGAGATAATCATAGTAACGCCTCCCAGGATTACTGTGAGAATTAAATAAGTTCATGCCTGTCAATGGCTTAAAGTATTGTATGGCAAGTGGTAGGCAATCATTAAATAGCAGTTATTATTACTATTAAATTTAAAGAGCAATTATTCTAAAAACAGCTTTCAGTTGAGCGTACTTCTTTGGATTTTTGCAGTATACAGTGTGAATAAGTGAATTGTTGTTTATTTCTGATACTATGTTAATTATGCTACCTTAAGGGCAAGATTTTATTGATCATTATGACCAAAGTTAATTATTAGGCTAGTTATGACTGATTGCTAGAATCTAAGCTTTATGATGACAGATACTATTTAATTTACTTCCCAGTTGAAACCTCACCACCTAACATCAAACTTAGTACATAGTGTAGTTATATAGCATTTCTACCCAACATGAACTAGGCTACAAAAGTCATTTAAGACTGAGCTTAAACTAAACAATTTGTGATATACTTTTAAAAGCCTAGGCTTTGTTCTTTGGTCTTAAAGTCAATTGGTCCGGCCTCTATTGTTAGTCTAGAATAATTTTAAGAGTCTTTCTTCTATCAAAGTAATTGTTGCTGTACAAATGCATAAACAGCTACAGATGGATTTTCCTTTAAGCAGCCTTGAGAGATGTATTGAATTGGGTTAAGAATCTATTAACTTTGGATTTATTTCACATATGCCCTCTCATTGCTTCTTTCAGTGTCAGTCATACTAATATCTCCTCATTATCACTGCATATGCACAGTTTGCAAGATAAGACATTTGACTGTAGTGTAAAGTAGGGACAGAGGGGAAGAAAGGAGAAGAAAACAAATGAAATACTGAGAGATGTTAAAACGGTTTTAAATATATTGGGTTATATTTTCAAGAGAATAAAAAAGGTCCTTTCTGCTCCATATTCTTGTAGATAAATATAATTTTTATAAAAATAATTATAAAATATTTATTGAATGTACGTATGTGTAAGGCATCATGCAAAAACTGTGTAGAGAATAAAAACATGACTCCAATATGGCCCTTTCCCTCAGTGAACTTAACACGAAAAAAAAAAGGGGGGGGAGAATGATAGAAAATGTATATTAACAACTATAATACAAGCAGTAAAATTCTGCTTTGCTTCTAAGTTAATATTTTCAAAATCAACTTATTCTTAGGCATATCTTCCTTCTGAAGTCATAGATTAAGGCTTAGGTTTAATCAAAGGAAATATTTAGCAGACTATATATGTATATAAATCTATTTTGGTTGTCATATACTATACTTTCTGTAACCTATGCCTCATATCACTTTCACTTAAATCAGTACTTTTAGGTTGCAAAAATCTAGAAGGCAGAAACTATGAATATAATATGTCAGGGTTCTAATGTATAAAACTGCATATTATAATGCAAATGCTTAACTTTTTTGGTTCTGCTATAAATATTTAATAAAATACATATATAAGGACCCCAAATGGTTTGTGTTTTCTAACTCAGAGCCAGCATTATGAAGTTTAACCTTCCCTGAAAAGTCAGCTAAAGTTACATATACTTCACAGATAGTTTTTCTTTTCTAAAATGTGGGTATACTATTATTTGAATAAGAAATATAATAGCTTCAAATAGAAAAAAGAAATGAGTTAAATGCTCAAGATCTGTTTCTTTCTATACCTAATACATAATGCAAACTTTATATACTGGCAAATTTTGTCCATTATAAAAATTTTTGTTTGCATATGCATTTATATAAGATTCTAAGTTCCGTGAGCATGGCAATATTTTTTTTTCAGCTATTTATGTACAGAGTTAATTAGTAGCAGTCACCATATTTGTTGAATGAATGAATAAAAAGCTTCTCATAATCCTACATTCAAAATAAATGATTCCATTTTCTACATGCTCAACTATGTATTGTTAACATGCTATCTTGAAGATATAATTATATATTTCTCTCTAATCAACTAATATTATATAGCATACAATTTGTTTTGCACAGCTCTGATAATCATCTGATTAACTGCATAATAATGCATTGATATGATTCTTCATGTTTCTTTACTAATCAATTTTCACTGATATATAATGTTAGAGTGAAATATTTATACAAAAACTCCTTTTTCCTGACACACATTTCTTGGAGAGAATTTCCATGATAGAAGAAGAGTAAAGTGGTTGTGTGCAGATAACACTTATAAAACCTGGACTAAAAAAGGATGAAGAAGGAAAAGGCAAATCACTCCAGTATTCTTGCCTGGAGAATTCCATGGACAGAGGAGCCTGGTGGGTTATAGTCCATGGGGTGACAGGAAGACAGACACGACTGACTGACTAACACCCAATATAAAAGGCAACTATTTTTTACTTTATTTATTTTAATTGGAGGCTAATTACTTTACAATATTGTATTGGTTTTGCCATACATCAACATGAATCCACCACGAGTGTACATGTGTTCCCAATCCTGAACACCCCTCCCTCATCCCTCCCCATACCATACCTCTGGGTAATCCCAGTGCACCAGCCCCAAGCATCCTGTATCCTGCATTGAACCTGGACTGGTGATTCATTTCGTATATGATATTATACATGTTTCAATGCCATTCCCCCAAATCATCCCACCCTCTCCCTCTCACAGAGTCCAAAAGACTGTTCTATGCATCTGTGTCTCTTTTTGCTGTCTCGCATACAGGGTTATTGTTACCATCTTTCTAAATTCCATATATATGCGTTAGTATACTGTATTGGTGTTTTTCTTTCTGGCTTACTTCACTCTGTATAATAGGCTCCAGTTTCATCCACCTCATTAGAACTGATTCAAATGTATTCTTTTTAATGGCTGAGTAATACTCCATTGTGTATATGTACCACAGCTTTCTTATCCATTCTTCTGCTGATGGGCATCTAGGTTGCTTCCATGTCCTGGCTATTATAAACAGTGCTGCGATGAACATTGGGGTACACGTGTCTCTTTCAATTCTGGTTTCCTCGGTGTGTATGCCCAGCAATGGGATTGCTGGGTCACAAGGCAGTTCTATTTCCAGTTTTTTAAAGAATCTCCACACTGTTCTCCATAGTGGCTGTACTAGTTTGCACTCCCACCAACAGTGTAAGAGGGTTCTCTTTTCTCCCCACCCTCTCCAGCATTTAATGCTTGCAGACATTTAGATCACAGCCATTCTGACTGGCATGAAATGGTACCTCATTGTGGTTTTGATTTCCATTTCTCTGATAATGAGTGATGTTGAGCATATTTTTCATGTGTTTGTTAGCCAAATGTATGTCTTCTTTGGAGAAATGTCTATTTAGTACTTTGGCCCATTTTTTGATTGGGTCATTTATTTTTCTGGAATTGAGTTGCAGGAGTTGCTTGTGTATTTTTAAGATAGTTGTTTGTCAGTTGCTTCATTTGCTATTATTTTTTCCCATTCCTAAGGCCATCTTTTCACCTTGCTTATAGTTTCTTTTGTTGTGTAGAAGTTTTTAATTTTAATTAGAAAATTAGAAAATTTAATTTGTTTATTTTTGTTTTTATTTCCAATATTCTGGGAGGTGGGTCATAGAGGATCGTGCTATGATTTATGTCAGAGCGTGTTTTGCCTAAGTTCTCCTTCAGGAGTTTTATAGTTTCTGGTCTTACATTTAGATCTTTAATCCATTTGGAGTTTATTTTTGTGTATGGTGTTAGAAAGTGTTCTAGTTTCATTCTTTTATAAGTGGTTGGCCAGTTTTCCCAGCACCACTTGTTAAAGAGATTGTCTTTACTCCATTGTGTATTCTTGTCTCCTTTTGTCAAAGATAAGGTGTCCATAGGTACGTGGGCTTATCTCTGGGCTTTCTGTTTTGTTCCATTGATCTATATTTCTGTCTTTGTGCCAGTACAATACTGTCTTGATAACTGTGACTTTGTAGTAGAGCCTGAAGTCAGGCAGGTTGATTTCTCCAGTTCCATTCTTCTTTCTCAAGATTGCTTTGGCTCTTAGAGCTTTTTTGTATTTCCATACAAATTGTGAAATTATTTGTTCTAGCTCTGTGAAAAATATCGTTGGTAGCTTGATAGGGATTGCATTGAATCTATAGATTGCTTTTGGTAGTATACTCATTTTCACTATATTGATTCTTCCGATCCATGAACATGGTATATTTCTTTGATTTCTTTCAGCAGTGTTTTATAGTTTTCTATATATAGGTCTTTAGTTTCTTTAGGTAGATATATTCCTAAATATTTTATTCTCTTTGTTGCAATGGTGAATGGGATTGTTTCCTTAATTTCTCTTTCTATTTTCTCATTATTAGTGTATAGGAATGCAAGGGATTTCTGTGTTTTGATTTTATATCCTGCAACTTTACTATATTCATTGATTGGCTCTAGTAATTTCCTGGTGGAGTCTTTAGGGTTTTCTATGTAGAGGATCATGTCATCTGCAAACAGTGAGAGTTTTACTTCTTCTTTTCCAATTTGGATTCTTTTTATTTCTTTTACTGCTCTGATTCTAAGCATCTTTTCTGACCACAATGCAGTAAGATTAGATCTCAATTACAGGAGAAAAACTATTAAAAATTTCAACATATGACTGCAACTATTTTTAAAGGTGCTGGAAAGAATCCAAAAGCAAGGCAAAGTCAGTGGAGCTTCTTGAAAAACTATATGTGCAAGAGACAAGAAAGGAAAAAGTTTGTACTTTTTTGAGGGAGTTCCTCAAACCACACAGCCATGATGAATAGAAAATTATAGCTTTACCAGTTTGACAGTTTTAACAGTTTTACAGCTTTACCAGCCTCCTGCACTGACAGGTGGATTCTTTACCACTAAGCCACTTGAGAAGCCCAGGAGGCTGCTAAGAATAAAATCTGCAGTTTGATAGCACAAGGGTTTGAGAGGTTTATGAAATCTCTGCCAGGGTGGATTGAGGAAGTTCTTTTCCTTTATGAGACCAATCCATGAAGACTGGGAGAGATGGTGTTTTCATCTACTGTTTAAATATCAACATCAACATAGAGACTTAAGGAATGAAGACATAGGGAAACATGATCCAAACAAAGGAATAAGATAAAGCTGACCCTAATGAAACAGATATAGGAATTACAAGATAATTCAAAATAACCATCAGAAGAATACTCAACACATCAGGAAAATAATGCATTAACAAAATGAGAAGTTCAGCAAGGAGATAGATGTATGGTAGACTATTATGCATGTTTAAAAAATAAAATTATTCAATATAGAACAACATGGATAAGCATCAAGTACATCATGCTAAGTGAAATCATCCAGTCACAGAAAGATGAAGACCTTCAATAGAAAGGATCCTACAGTTCCTAAAATAGTCAAACTCATAAAAGCAGAATGTAGAATTGTGGTTGCAAGGGGCTGAGGGAAGGGAGAAATTCGGAGTTGTTATTCAATACAGTTTCAGCTATGCAAGATGACTAAGTTCTAGATATATGATGTGCAACAGTGTGCCTATAGGTAACAACATTTTGTTTTACACTTAAACAACTGCTAAAAGATTAGATCTCATGTTATATAACCAGTAAAAATATCCATAAAGTAAAGAAAAGTTAAATCATTCCCAGATAATAAAAAACTTACAGAACATATCACTAGCAGATCTGCCCCACAAGAAATACCAAAGAAAGTTCTTCAGGTTGAAATGAAATGATTCCAGAGAGAAAGCTGAATTCTCACCAAAAAATAAAACTGAAACAGCAGCAGTAAAGGTAACAACATACGTAAATATTATAAAATAGTATTAATTTATTTATTGTTTCTATCTCGTATGGTCCCTCTGATTTAGAAGACAAATGAATAATACAATAATTGCAAACTTGTTCTGAATTGACTGAGAATGTACATAATTTGTATAAATCATAGACAAGTATTATTTACAAATATGTGAATTTGTATGAAATAAAAAAAAGGAAAAACAGAAGAAATGGAGCTTTATTTGAGTAAAGTTTCCTGTTATTTAAATTAATCTGGTAATAATTGAAGCTAGATTATTTTAATATTAATGCAAATTCCAGAGCAACTACTAAAATAACTTAAAGTACAGTATTCTGTTCAGTTCAGTTCAGTCAGTCAGTCATGTCTGACTCTTTGCAACCCCATGAATCGTAGCACACCATGCTTCCCTGTCCATCAACAACTCCTGGAGTTCACTCAAACTCACGTCCATCGAGTCGGTGATGCCATCCAGCCACCTCATCCTTGGTCGTCCCCTTCTCCTCCTACCCCCAATCCCTCCCAGCATCAGAGTCTTTTCCAATGAGTCAACTCTTCGCATGAGGTGGCCAAAGTACTGGAGTTTCAGCTTTAGCATCATTCCTTCCAAAGAAATCCCAGAGCTGATCTCCATTAGAATGGACTGGTTGGATCTCCTTGCAGTCCAAAGGACTCTCAAAAGTCTTATGCAACACCACAGTTCAAAAGCATTAATTCTGCCATGCTCAGCTTTCTTCACAATCCAACTCTCACATCCATACATGACTACTGGAAAAAACATAGCCTTGACTAGACGGACCTTTGTTGGCAAAGTAATGCCTCTGCTTTTCAATATGCTGTCTAGGTTGGTCAGAACTTTTCTTCTAAGGAGTAAGCATCTTTTAATTTCATGGCTGTAGTCACCATGTGCAGTGATTTTGGAGCCCCAAAAATAAAGTCTGACACTGTTTCCACTGTTTCCCCATCTATTTCCCATGAAGTGATGGGACCAGATGCCATGATCGTTTTATGAATGTTGAGCTTTAAGCCAACTTTTTCACTCTCCTCTTTCACTTGCATCAAGAGGCTTTTTAGTTTCTCTTCACTTTCTGCCATAATGGTGGTGTCATCTGCACAGTATTACGTACAGTATTAGGATGGTGCAAAAGTAATTGCGGTTTTTGCATTGGTGAGTTTTGCCTTTGATATTGGAATACATTTTAAATAAATGTGATAATGTTATACATTTTATGCACATTCCTCACTTTCTTCTTTTATAATGACTTGTTACTTGCTGTTTATTTTATATTTATTTTAGACAATGGACATGATGTTAGACAAAAAGCAAATTTGAGTGATTTTCTTATTTGAGTTCAAAATGGGTCATAAAGCAGTGGAGACAACTCCCAACATCAACAAAACATTTGGCCCAGGAACTGGTAACAAACGTACCGTGCCGTGATGGTTCCAGACGTTTTACGAAGGTGATAAGAGCCTTGAAGATGAGGAGCGCAATGGCCAGCCATTGGAAGTTGTCTGACAGTTGAGAGTCATTATCAAAGCTAATCCTGTAACAACTACACTGAGGTTGCCAAAAAACTCAACATCGATCACTGTACAGTAGTTTGGCATTTGAAGCAAACTGGAAAGGTGGAAAAGCTTGATAAGTCGTTGCCCCATGAGCTGACCAAAAATTGTAAAAAATCAGCATTTTGAAGAGTCATCTCTAATTCTATGCAACAAAAATGAACCATTTCTTGATTGGATTGTGACATGCAATGAAAAGTAGATTTTATACAACAGCCAGTGATGACCAGTTCAGTGCTTAGACTAAGAAGAAGCTCCAAAGCCTTTCCCAAAGCCAAACTTCTACCAAAAAGTTCACGGTCACTGTTGGTGGTCTGATGACCATCTGATCCAAAACAGCTTTCCGAATCCCAGCAAAACCATTTTATTTGAGAAGTATGCTCTGCAAATTGATGGGATGCACTGGAAATTGCAATGCCTGCAGCCAGCATTGGTCAACAGAAAGGGCCCAACTCTTCTGCTTGACAATACCCAACCCCACAGTGCACAACCAACACTTCAAGAAGAACGAATGGGGCTACAATGTTTTGCCTCATCTGCCATATTCACCTGATCTCTCGCCAAATGACTACACTTCTTTAAGCATTTCAACAACGTTTTGCAGAGAAGACTCTTCCACAACCAGCAGGACACAGAAAATTCTTTCCAGTTCAGTTCAGTCACTCAGGCATGTCTGACTCTTTCCGAACCCATGGACTGCAACATGCCAGGCTTCTCTGTCCATCACCAATGCCCAGAGCTTGCTCAAACTCATGCCCATCATGTCAGTGATGCCATCCAACCATCTCATCCTCTGTTGTTCCCTTCGCCTCCCCACTTCAATCTTTCCCAGCATCAAGGTCTTTCAAATGAGTCAGTTCTTTGCATCAGGTGGCCAAAGTATTATAGTTTCAGCTTCCGCATCAGTCCTTCCAATGAATATTTAGGACTGACTTCCTTTAGGATGGACTGGTTTGATCTCCTTGCAGTCCAAAGGACTCTCAAGAGTCTTCTCCAACACCACAGTTCAAAAGCATCAATTCTTCAGCACTCAGCTTTCTTTATGGTACAACTCTCACATCCATACTTGACTACTGGAAAAATCATAGTTTTGACTAGATGGACCTATGTTGACAAAGTAATGTCTCTGTTTTTTAATATGCTCTCTAGGTTGGTTGTATTTTTTATTTCAAGGAGCAACCATATTTTAATTTCATGGCTGCAGTCACCATCTGCAGTGATTTTGGAGCCCAAAAAACAGTCTCTCACTGTTTCCATTGTTTCCCAATCTATTTGCCATGAAGTGATGGGACTGGATGCCATGATCTTAGCTTTCTGAATGTTGAGTTTTAAGCCAACTTTTTCACTCTCCTCTTTCATTTTCATCAACAGGCTCTTTAGTTTTTCTTCCCTTTCTGCCATAAGAGTGGTGTCATCTGTATATCTGAGGTTATTGATATTTCTCCCAGCAATCTTGATTTCAGCTCACGTCATCAAATTCAGAAGCACAGATTTTAATACTACAGGAATAAGCAATCTTAAACATATTTCTTACTGTAAAAAATGTGTTGATTGTAATGTTTCCTATTTTGATTGATAAAGATACATTTGAGCCTAGTTATAATGATTTAAATAAACACATTCTGAAACTGCAATTACATTTACACCAATGTAATAAAAGAAATGAAAAGGGAATAATAACAGTACACTATAAAATTTTTAAAATAAATCAGTAATGCTAGAACACAGGAAAAGAAAATACAAAAATATATAGAGAAGGAAAATAATAGCTAAATGCCAGATATTGATCCTTTCTATCAGTGGTTACATTAATTATAAATAAATAAAACATTCCAATTAAAACACACCAATCAGCAGAATAGATTAAAAAAAAATACATGATGCAAATACATGTTATCTACAAGAGGGGCACTTTATATCGAAAGCAAAACACAGGCTGAAATCAAAATGAGGGAGAAATAATATACCATGTGGTCAGTTTCCTCTAACTAGTGGTGGAAGCCAGACCAAATACAAGTGTGAAATAACAGATTTAATGCACCATTGCTATTTTGAGATGTAAGGATTCACATGTCAAGGAATATAGATCGTCTCTAGAAGTTGCAAGTGGGCCCCCACTGAAAACAGGAAAGAAATTGAGACCTCAGAATTAAAACTGCAAAGACATGAAATCTTAAAAAACATAAATGAATTTTGAAGTAGATTATCCTCAAAGCTTCCATTATACATTGATTTTGGTGTTTTGACACTGTAAGCAGAGAAGCCAGCTGAGCCTGCCTGGAATTATAACCCATAGAATTCAGTCAGTTCAGTTTAGTTGCTCAGTTGTGTCCGACTCTTTTTGACCCCACGTACTGCAGCGCACCAGGCCTCCCTGTCCATCACCAACTCCCAGAGTTTACCCAAACTCATGTCCATTGAATCAGTGATGCCATCCAACCATCTCATCCTCTGTCGTCCCCTTCTCCTCTTTCCCTCAATCTTTCCCAGCATCAGGGTCTTTTCCAGTGAGTCAGTTCTTCATATCAGATGGCCAAAGTATTAGAGTTTCAGCTTCAGCATCAGTCCTTCTAATGAATATTCAGGACTGATTTCCTTTAGGATGGACAGGTCTGATCTCCTTGCAGTCCAAGGGACTCTCAAGAGTCTTCTCCAACACCACAGTTCAAAAGCATCAATTCTTCAGTGCTCAGCTTTCTTTATAGTCCAACTCTCACATCCATACATGATCACTGGAAAAAAAACATAGCCTTGATGAGATGGACCTTTGTTGGCAAAGTAATGTCTCTGCTTTTTAATATACTCTCTAGGTTGGTCATAACTTTTCTTTCAAGGAGCAAGTGTCTTTTAATTTCATGGCTGTGGTCACCATCTGCCGTGATTTTGGAGCCCAAGAAAATAAAGTCTGTCACTGTTTCCCCATCTATTTGCCATAAAGTAATGGGACCAGACGCCATGGTCTTCGTTTTCTGAATGTTGAGTTTTAAGCCAACTTTTTCACTCTCCTCTTTCAGTTTCGTCAAGAGGCTCTTCAGTTCCTCCTCGCTTTCTGCCATAAAGGTGGTGTCATCTGCATATCTGAGGTTATTGATATTTCTCTCAGCAGTCTTGATTCCAGCTTGTGCTTCATCCAGCCCAGCATTTCTCATGAAGTACTCTGCATATAAGTTAAATAAGCAGGGTGACAATATACAGCCTTGACATACTCCTTTTCCTCTTTGGAACCAGTCTGTTGTTCCATGTCCATTTGTAACTGTTGCTTCCTCACCTGCATACAGATTTCTCAAGAGGCAGGTAAGGTGGTCTGGTATTCCCTTCTCTTTAAGAATTTTCCAGAGTTTGTCATGGTCCACACAATCAAAGGCTTTGGCATAGTCAACAAAATAGAAGTAGATATCTGGAACTCTCTTGCTTTTTTCATGATCCAACAGATGTTGGCAATTTGATCTCTGGTTACTGTTGAGGAACCAAAGATCAACCCATAGAACAATGAGCTAATAAATGTGTGTTGTTTTAAGCCCCTAAATGTGTGACAGTTTTCATACAGCAATAGAAAATTAATACATTCCTTGTTTTCTAACTGCTACATATGCGTTATCATCCTTAGGAGATTCCAAGCAGCTTGAACAATAGAACTAAGTCTTATACACAGCACACAGTGGATAGCTGATAAAGATCAGAAAGAATTAACTGAATAAAATACTGAGATCCGATTATATATGAGACTTAATTCACATGTATCTCTGACTTCCTTTACTCCAATAATGTTCAATATCTTTTAATGATAACATAATGGGTTTAAAATTATATACCCAGGGTAAAAAAAAAAATCATAGATAAGAGAGGTCCCAACCATTTCAAGATTCCACTTAGGATGCAAGATATATTTCATCTCTTTTTCTGAATAATTTCATAGCTTATAACACTATGAGGGAAGACCACTATTTTGTATCCATTCTTATTGTTTTACAACTGACTTTCCTTAGATGCATTCCAGTAGTAAATAATAAAATCACTGTGTTTTTTCAGATCTCAATATAAGTTACAAATGTTCATAATTTCTAAAGTATCCTTATTCATTAAGCTAGCATGTTTAGCCCCAACTTACTTAAAGAGTACTCTGGAAATAATGAATTTTCAGAAATGTGTGTGTAAACACACATCCTTTCCTGAAGAAAATGTACTTATCATTAATAATTCTCTTATTTGACACTGTTCTGGGGATATTCAAGTGATAAAATTGTCATGAAGTTAATATAATCCCCATTAGTTTTTAGAACAAAGTAAAAGTAACTTCCTCTCATATAAAGATCATGAGCAATTAACAAGCAAAATCATAATTTCACAGATAGTTGCCCATCCAAATTCATTCAGACTTAGGGAAGAAGTAAGGCTACATTAAATTTTAATCAAATTTCACAGCTGCTGAAATATATTCATGAGGTACTTGATTGACATTCCTAACACAAACAGAATGATCTATTAAAAAGAGCCGTTGCATTTTAAGGTCAAGCGTGTCATTTTCATCTTCCTATGTTCAAAATGTGTCATATTGAAAGATTGTAGCTGTTTCCTTATTTTAATATTCCTTTTCTTATGACTTCATCTATAGATACAACAGATGCAAATACCTAAAATTAGACTGGAATATTATTATCATTTTAAGATATGAGAATGGGTTTTCCAGAAGTTACTTATGATCCTGCTTTTGCCAACTTGACTTATTAATCCAATATGAAAGTGTTGTATGATCAGTTTTATAGTTGAAGTCTATTAATATACCTACTACAATAATATAATAACAACATTATTACTTTATAAGCTAGTCTTAGATAATCTCTATAAATATTCCCATTACAGACCCTACCTTCCAATATTTCTTGAGTTCTAGGTATGGAAGGAGGCAAACAAAAATTTATCTATGAATATAGGTGAACATTACTCTATGCAAAACAATATAAGAAAATTTTGATTTACTTAACAGATATTTTAGGAAATGAAATTTGTTTTATAGAAAGAATAATTTTACTTAAAAATTTAGTATATCATTTAAAGAATACTTGATTCACCTTCCAAGTAAAACAATAAGCACACTTGCACTTTATTTGATTGTGGTAAGAGCACTTGAAATGAGATCTACCTTCTTAAATTTTTACATGTACTAACACATTATTGCTGATTATAAGGGTGATGTTATACAGGAGATTTCTAGAGCTAATCTATCTTGCTTGACTGAAACTTTACACTCTATTAGTAACTCTTTTATTTTACCCTACCTGGAACAACCATTCTACTTTTTGATTTTATGAATTTAATTATTTTAGATACCTCATATAAGTAAAATGATCCAGCATTTTTCCTTCTGCTTCTTTCTGTGATGCAGTATTTTTCATTCTCTGAAATATTTTACTCTCATTTCATTTATCATAATATCATCAAGGTTCATCTGTATTTTAACATATTGCAGGATTTCCCCCTTTTTAAGAGTGAATACCATCATATTGTATGTATACATGCTGTTTTCTTTACCCATTCACCTTTGAATAAGTGTTTAGGTTGTTTCCACATATTGTGTGTTGCTAAGTTGCTTCAGTTGTGTCTGACTGTTTGTGACCCCATATATAGTAGCTAGCCAGGCTCCTCTGTCCATGGGATTCTCCAGGCAAGAATACTGGAATGGGCTGTCACTTCCTTCTCCAGTGATCAAACCCAAGTTTTCTAAGGTTCTTGCACTGCAGGAGGATTCTTTATCACTGTCACCAGGGAAGACCTTCCGCACATTGGCTATTGTGAATTATGCTGCAAGGAACACAGGCTTACTAACATCTCTTTGAAATTGTGATTTCAATTATTTTGTATAAACACTCAAACACTAAAAAAATCTGTAGGATTACCAGATCATACGGTAGTTAGTGCAATTTTTAACTTTCTGAGGACACTCCTTACTGCTTTCCATAGTAGCTGCCCCTTTTTTTAAATTTAATTTTTATTTTATATTGAAATATATTTGATTTATAATATTGTATTAGTATCAGCTATACAGCAAAGATATTCAGTTATAAATATACCTATATCCATTCTTTTTCAGATTTTTTCCCATATAGGTTATTGTAGAAAATTGAGTTCCCTGTACTATATAGAAGGTCCTTATTGCCTATCTATTTTATATATAGTAACATGTATGTGTTAATCTCAAACTCCTAATTTATCCCTTCCTCCTACTTTTCCCCTTTGGTAACCATAAGTTCACTTCCAAAGTCTGTGAGTCTGTTTCTGTTTTTTAAATAAGTTCACTTGTATCTTTTAGATTCCACATTTAAGGAATATCATATGATATTTGTCTTTAACTTACTTCACCTAGTATTAGTTCAGTTCAGTCGCTCAGTCGTGTCCAACTCTTTGCGACCCCATGAATCGCAGCACGCCAGACCTCACTGTCCATTACCAACTCCCAGAGTTCACTCAGACTCACATCCATCGAGTCCGTGATGCCATCCAGCCATCTCATCCTCGGTCGTCCCCTTCTCCTCCTGCCCCCAATCCCTCCCAGCATCAGGTTCTTTTCCAATGAGTCAAGCATTCGCATGAGGTGGCCTAAGTACTGGAGTTTCAGCTTTAGCATCATTCCTTCCAAAGAAATCCCAGAGCTGATCTCCTTCAGAATGGATTGGTTGGATCTCCTTGCAGTCCAAGGGACTCTCAAGAGTCTCCTCCAACACCGCAGCTCAAAACCATCAATTCTTCAGTGCCCAGCCTTCTTCCCAGTTCAACTCTCACATCCATACATGACCACAGGAAAAACCATAGCCTTGACTAGACGGACCTTTGTTGGCAAAGTAATGTCTCTGCTTTTGAATATGCTATCACCTAGTATGGTAATCTCTAAATCCACCCATGTTGCTACAAATGGCATTATTACATTCTTTTTTATGGGTGAGTAATATTCCATTGTATATATGTACCACATCTTCTTTATTTATTCATCTGTTGATAGAAATTTACATTGCTTCCATTTGTTGGGTATTGTAAACAGCACTGCAGTGAACAGTGGGACTCATCTATCTTTCTGAATTATGGTTTTCTCTGGATGCATGCTCAGGAGTGGGATTGCTAAATCATGTGGTAGTTCTATGTTTAGTTTGTAAGGAACCTCCATACTGTTCTCCATAACAAAAAGAAATTAAAGAACTCCAAATTGGAAACAAAGAAGTACAACTGTCACTGTTTGCAAATAATGATACTATAAATAGAAAATCCTAAAGATGCCACCAGAAAACCACTAGAGCTCATCAGTGATTCAGATAAAGTTACAGGACACAAAATTAATACACAGAAATTTCTTTCATTCCTATACACTAACAATGGAAGATCCGAAACAGAAATTAAGGAAACAATCCCAATTACCATCACATTAAAATGAAAAATAAAACACGTAGGGATAAATCTGTCTAAGGAGACAAAAGACCTGCACTGGGAAAACTGTAAGACACTGATGAAAGAAATAAAAATGACAGAAACAGAGGGAAATATATACCATGTTCTTGGACTGGAAAAAATCAATACTGTTAAAATGACTATACTACTCAAGATGATCTACATATTCAGTGCAACCCCTGTCAAACTACCAATGGCATTTTTCACAAAACTAGTACAAAAATTTGTAAAATTCATATACAAATACAAAAGACCCCGAATTGCCAAAGCAAACTCGAAAAAGGAAAACAAAGCTGGAAGAAGCAGGCTCCCTGATTTCATTTTTAATTTTGACCCACATTGTGCAAGAGTTCCAATTTTCCACATCCTCATCAGTATTTGTCTTTCGGCTTTTTGATAATAGCCACCCTGACAGGCATGAAGTGACATGTCTTTTATGAAAAAATAGCCAGGCTCTTGCTCCTTTTTTATTATCTATTACCTTCCTTTTATGGCAGATAATACATGGCAGCTTCTCCTGATTCTTTCTTGCTTTTGTTCCTGAAGCTTAGTTATTACATTTTTTCTTTTAATTTGCTTGGCTTTCTTTTTATTGCTAATTCTTCCAATCCTTCTCATGAACTTTCAATATAATTTCCACAGGTTTTATTACCATTCAGTTATTTTATCATTTTTATACTTTTATTCTTGTACTTATCCCTCTTGGAAATCTACACTTCTCTCCAGACTGGTTGTTTTCTAGATTTGTGAAACAACTGTCATTCTGAGACTTACTTCTGCCTTTCTTTTTTGTTGTATTTCCTGATTTCTGGGTATCATATCTTTCTATTTCTCTAAACTCTTATGTGTGCATGTCTGTGTGCAGTACAACCTTCATTAATTCCATCAAGTGAAAGTGGCACTTATTTTTAATTATTCTACATGTTTTTAAAAATTCAGAAGTTGATGAAAAATAATTTAAATATATAAAAAACCATAAAGCAGCTATATAATGGAAAAACACAAGACAATGAACACTTTCCATAAGTCTGTCTCTTGAGCCACTTGCTCCAGACTAGTTAGTTTGCCTTCTAGGCCTGATGAGTGCCATTCTAGCATCTCCCTCCAGTATTATCTTGAAGAATCTTTTTACTCTTTTGTATAACAACTGCAGTTTTCTGTAAGTCCATTTATCTTTCTTAACTCGCTCCTTTTGGAGCACACATCTTACTATCTTTTGAATATTTATTTATGAAATGCCTTCATTCTACAACTACCTTTAATTTTCGTTTGTCAGGTATAGAATTCTAGGTTTAAATTCACTGTGATTTAGAATTTTGAAGGCACTGCTCAGTTAATTGTATTCAACTCTTCAGGGTTTCATTGAGAGATATAAAGAAATTCTGGATGGAGTCAGATGACTTTCTTATTTGCCTTTAGAGATCTGAAACTTCTCTGCTGCTCCTCTTCTGAAAGTCTGCAAATATGAGTATGCAGTGAGCAGACGTACACTTAAATCTGCTACATCTTTTGAGATCTAAAAACACTGAAATTCAATTTTGTTGGCACTGAGAGTATGCAAAGAATAATGACTGCTTATGGAGTATAAACTTTCAGGAATTCAAAACATATATATCATTTTAGCCAGTAATACTGCTCCTGGATATCTATCTTAAGAAAACTGATCCAAAAGGTAGAAAACAATCTTAAAAAAAATATTAACAGAAACATTATTTACCATGATAAAATTAGAAATAATCTGTATCAGCAACAACTATGTAAATTGTGATAATTATATGATACAAGTATAAAGCAATTCAATTGGTTTTGAAAATAACATGGAAAAAATATTACTTTTATTTAAAGAAGAAAATATTGGAAATTTTGCATCAAATCTGATGTATTAAGAAGGATTCTTTGAAATTCTCAATTAAAAAGAGTCTCATCATTTAAAAGTGAACTGTGTTTGGCTAACATTTCCATTGTCTAGCTTGGCTTCAGCAATACATGAACTGAGAACTTCCAGATGTACAAGCTGGATTTAGAAAAGGCAGAGTAACCAGAAATCAAATTTCCAACATTTGTTGGATCATAGAGAAGGCGAGGGAATTCCAGAAAATAAAAAAAAAAAAATCTTCTGCTTCATTGATTACACTAAAGCGTTTGACTGTGTGGATCACAAGAAGTTGGGGGAAATTTCTTTTTTTTTTTTAATTTTTATTTTTACTTTATTTTACTTTACAATACTGTATTGGTTTTGCCAGACATTGACATGAATCCACCATGGGTGTACATGCGTTCCCAAACATGAACCCCCCTCCCACCTCCCTCCACATACCATCTCTCTGGATCATCCCGTTCACCAGCCCCAAGCATGCTGTATCCTGAGTTGGACATAGACTGGCGATTCGTTTCTTACATGATAGTATACATGTTTCAATGCCATTCTCCCAAATCATCCAACCCTCTCCCTCTCCCTCTGAGTCCAAAAGTCTGCTCTACACATCTGTGTCTCTTTTGCTGTCTTGCATACAGGGTCATCATTGCCATCTTTCTAAATTCCATATATATGCATTAGTATACTGTATTGGTGTTTTTCTTTCTGGCTTGCTTCACTCTGTATAATCGGCTCCAGTTTCATCCATCTCATCAGAACTGATTCAAACGTATTCTTTTTAATGGCTGAGTAACACTCCATTGTGTATATGTACCACAGCTTTCTTATCCATTCATCTGCTGATGGATATCTAGATTGCTTCCATGTCCTGGCTATTATAAACAGTGCTGCGATGAACATTGGGGTACACGTGTCTCTTTCAGTTCTGGTTTCCTCGGTGTGTATGCCCAGCAGTGGGATTGCTGGGTCATAAGGCAGTTCTATTTGCAATTTTTTAGGGAATGTCCACACTGTTCTCCAGAATGGCTGTAATAATTTGCATTCCCACCAACAGTGTAGGAGGGTTCCCTTTTCTCTACACTCTCTCCAGCATTTATTGCTTGCAGATTTTTGGATCACAGACATTCTGACTGGTGTGAAGTGGTACCTCATTGTGGTTTTGATTTGCATTTCTCTAATAATGAATGATGTTGAGCATCTTTTCATGTGTTTGTTTGCCATCCGTATGTCTTTGGAGAAATGTCTATTTAGTTCTTTGGCCCATTTTTTGATTGGGTCGTTTATTTTTCTGGAATTCAGCTGCTTAAGTTGCTTGTATATTTTTGAGATTAGTTGTTTGTCAGTTGTTTCATTTGCTATTATTTTCTCCCATTCAGAAGGCTATATTTTCACCTTGCTTATATTTTCCTTTGTTGTGAAGAAGCTTTTAATTTTAATTAGATCCCATTTGTTTATTTTTGCTTTTATTTCCAGAATTCTGGGGGGTGGATCATAGAGGATCCTGCTGTGATTTATGTCGGAGAGTGTTTTGCCTATTTTCTCCTCTGAGAGTTTTATAGTTTCTGGTCTTACATTTAGATCTTTAATCCATTTTGAGTTTATTTTTGTGTGCGGTGTTAGAAAGTGATCTAGTTTCATTCTTTTACAAGTGGTTGACCAGTTTTCTCAGCACCACTTGTTAAAGAGATTGTCTTTACTCCATTGTATATTCTTGCCTCCTTTGTCAAAGATAAGGTGTCCATAGGTGTGTGGATTTATCTATTGCTTTCTATTTTGTTCCATTGATCTATATTTCTGTCTTTGTGCCAGTAACATACTGTCTTGATGACTGTGGCTTTGTAGTAGAGCCTAAAGTCAGGCAAGTTGATTCCTCCAGTTCCATTCTTCTTTCTCAAGATTGCATTGGCTATTCGAGGTTTTTTGTATTTCCGTACAAATCTTGAAATTATTTGTTCTAGTTCTGTGAAAAATATAGCTGGTAGCTTGATAGGGATTGCATTGAATTTGTAGGTTGCTTTGGTTAGTATCATCATTTTCAGTATATTGATTCCTCCGATCCATGAACATGGTATATTTCTCCATCTATTACTGTCCTCTTTGATTTGTTTCATCAGTGTTTTATAGTTCTCTATATATAGGTCTTTAGTTTCTTTAGGTAGATATATTCCTCAGTATTTTATTCTTTTCGTTGCAATGGTGAATGGAATTGTTTCCTTAATTTCTTTTTCTACTTTCCCATTATTAGTGTAAAGGAATGCAAGGGATTTCTCTGTGTTGATTTTATATCCTGCAACTTTACTATATTCATTGATTAGCTCTAGTAATTTTCTGGTGGTCTTTAGGGTTTTCTATGTAGAGGATCATGTCATCTGCAAATAGTGAGAGATTTACTCTTCTTTTCCAATTTGGATTCCTTTTATTTCTTTTTCTGCTCTGATTGCTGTGGCCAAAACTTCCAGAACTATGTTGAATAGTAGCGGTGAAAGTGGACACCCTTGTCTTGTTCCTGACTTTAGGGGAAATGCTTTCAATTTTTCACCATTGAGGATAATGTTTGCTGTGGGTTTGTCATATATAGCCTTTATTATGTTGAAGTATGTTCCTTCTATTCCTGCTTTCTGGAGAGGTTTTATCATAAATGGATGTTGAATTTTGTCAAAGGCCTTCTCTACATCTTTGAGATAATCATATGGCTTTTATTTTTCAATTTGTCAATGTGGTGAATCACATTGATTAATTTGTGGATATTGAAGAATCCTTGCATCCCTAGGATAAAGCCCACTTGGTCATGGTGTATGATCTTTTTAATGTGTTGTTTGATTCTGATTGCTAGAATTTTGTTGAGGATTTTTGCATCTATGTTCATCAGTGATATTGGCCTGTATTTTCCTTTTTTGTAGTATCTTTGTCAGGTTTTGGTATTAGGGTGATGGTGGCCTCATAGAATGAGTTTGGAAGTTGACCTTCCTCTGCAATTTTCTGGAAGACTTTGAGTAGGATAGGTGTTAGCTCTTCTCGAAATTTTTGGTAGAATTCAGCTGTGAAGCCGTCTGGACCTGGGCTTTTCTTTGCTGAAAGATTTTTGATTACAGTTTCAATTTCTGTGCTTGTGATGGGTCTGTTAAGATTTTCTATTTCTTCCTGGTTCAGTTTTGGAAAGTTGCACTTTTCTAAGAATTTGCCCATTTCTTCCACGTTGTCTATTTTATTGGCATATAATTGCTGATAGTAGTCTCTTATGATCCTTGGTACTTCTGTGTTGTCTGTTGGGATCTTTCCATTTTCATTTCTAATTTTATTGATTTGATTTTTCTCTCTTTGTTTCTTGATGAGTCTGGCTAATGGTTTGTCAATTTTATTTATCCTTTCAAAGAAGCAGCTTTTGGCTTTGTTGATTTTTGCTATGGTCTCTTTTGGTTCTTTTGCATTTATTTCTGCCCTAATCTTTAAGATTTCTTTCCTTCTACTAACTATGGGGTTCTCCATTTCTTCCTTTTCTAGTTGCTTTAGGTGTACAGTTAGGTTATTTATTTGACTTTTTTCTTGTTTTTTGAGGTATGCCTGTATTGCTATGAACTTTCCTCTTAGCACTGCTTTTATAGTGTCCCACAGGTTTTGGGTTGTTGTCTTTTCATTTTCATTAGTTTCTATGCATATTTTGATTTCTTTTTTATTTCTTCTGTGATTTGTTGGTTATTCAGAATCGTGTTGTTCAGCCTCCAAATAATGGATTTTTTAATAGTTTTTCTCCTGTAAAAGAGATCTAATCTTAATACATTATGGTCAGAAAAGATGCTTGGAATGATTTCAATTTTTTTTTAATTTATCAAGGTTAGATTTATGGCCCAGGATGTGATCTATCCTGGAGAAGGTTCCATGAGCACTTGAGAAAAAGGTGAAATTCATTGTTTTGGGGTGAAATGTCCTATAGATATCAATTAGGTCTAACTGGTCTATTGTATCATTTAAAGTTTGTGTTTCTTTGTTGATTTTCTGTTTAGTTGATCTGTCCATAGGAGTGAGTGGGGTATTAAAGTCTCCCGCTATTATTGTGTTATTGTTAATTTCCCCTTTCATACTTGTTAGCATTTGTCTTACCTACTGTGGTACTCCTATATTGGGTGCATATATATTTATAATTGTTATATCTTCTTCTTGAAATGATCCTTTGATCATTATGTAGTGGCCTTCTTTGTCTCTTTTCACAGCCTTTGTTTTAAAGTATTTTATTGGATATGAGTATTGTCACTCCTGCTTTCTTTTGGTCTCTATTTGCGTGGAATATCTTTTTCCAGCCCTTCAGTTTCAGTCTGTATGTGTCCCTTGTTTTGAGGTGGATCTCTTGTAAGCAGCATATATAGGGGTCTTGTTTTTATATCCATTCAGCCAGTCTTTGCCTTTTGGTTGGGGCATTCAACCCATTTATGTTTAAGGTAATTATTGATAAGTATGATCCCGTTACCATTTACTTTACTATTTTGGGTTCGGGTTTATACACCCTTTTTGTGTTTCCTATCTAGAGAAGATCCTTTAGCATTTGTTGGAGAGCTGGTTTGGTGGTGCTGAATTCTCTCAGCTTTTGCTTGTCTGTAAAGCTTTTGATTTCTCCTTCGTATTTGAATGAGATCCTTGCTGGGTACAGTAATCTGGGCTGTAGGTTATTTTCTTTCATCACTTTAAGTATGTCTTGCCATTCCTTCCTGGCCTGAAGAGTTTCTATTGAAAGATCAGCTGTTATCCTTATGGGAATCCCCTTGTGTGTTATTTGTTGTTTTTCCCTTGCTGCTTTTAATACTTGTTCTTTGTGTTTGATCTTTGTTAATTTGATTAATATGTGTCTTGGGGTGTTTCACCTTGGGTTTATCCTATTTGGAACTCTTTGGGTTTCTTGGACTTGGGTGATTATTTCCTTCCCCATTATAGGGAAGTTTTCAACTATCATCTCCTCAAGGATTTTCTCATGGTCTTTCTTTTTGCCTTCTTCTTCTGGGACTCCTATAATTCGAATGTTGGAGCATTTCGTGTTGTCCTGGAGGTCTCTGAGATTGTCCTCGTTTCTTTTAATTCGTTTTTCTTTTTTTCCTCTCTGATTCATTTATTTCTACCATTCTATCTTCTATTTCACTAATCCTATCTTCTGCCTCCGTTATTCTACTATTTGTTGCCTCCAAAGTGTTTCTGATCTCATTTATTGTGTTATTCATTATATATTGACTGTTTTTTTCTTTCTTCTATGTACTTGTTAAATCTTTCTTGCATCTTCTCAATCCTTGTCTCCAGGCTATTTATCTGTGATTCCATTTTGATTTCAAGATTTTGGATCATTTTCACTATCAATATTTGGAATTCTTTCTCAGGTAGATTCCCTATCTGTTCTTCTTTTATTTGGTGGGCATTTCTTCTGTTCCTTTACCTGCTGAGTATTCCTCTGTCTCTTCATCTTGGTTATATTGCTGCGTTTGGGTTGGCATTTCTATATTCTGGGAATTTGTGGAGTTCTCTTTTTTGTGGAGCTTTTCACTGTGGGTGGGGTTGTATCAGTGGCTTGTCAAGGTTTCCTGGTTAGGGAGGCTTGTGTTGGAGTTCTGTTCTGGTGGGTGGAGCTGAGTTTCTTCTCTCTGGAGTGCAGTGGAGTGACCAGTAATGGGTTATGAGATGTCAGTGATTTTGGAGTAACTTTGAGCTGCCTGTACATTGAAGCTCAGGGGTGTGTTCCTGTGTTGCTGGAGAATTTGTGTGGTATGTCTTGCTCTGGAACTTGTTGGCCCTTGGGTGGAGCTTGGTTTCAGTGTAGGTATGGAGGCATTTGATGAGCTCCTATTGATTAATGTTCCCTGAATTCAGGAGTTCTCTGATGTTCTCAGGCTTTGGACTTAAGCCTCCTGCTTCTGGTTTTCTGTTTTATTTTTGCAGTAGCCTCTAGACTTCTCCATCTCTACAGCACTGATGATAAAACTTCTAGGTTAAAGATGAAAAGGTTCTCCACATTGAGGGACACCCAGAGAGGTTCACTGAGTTACATGGAGAAGAGAAGAGGGAAGGGGTAGTTAAAGGTGACTGGAATGAGATGCAGTGAGAACAAAAGAGGAGAGAGTAAGCTAGCCAGTAATCACTTCCTTATGTGCACTCCATAGTCTGGACTGCTCAGAGGTATTCATGGAGTTATACAGGGAAGAGGAGAGGGAGGAAGTAGACAGAGGTGGCCAGGAGGATAAAAGTGGGAAATGAAAAGAAGAGAGACAAATCCTGCCAGTAACCAGTTCCTTAGGTGTTCTCCACCGTCTGGGACACACAGAGATTCACAGAGTTGGATAGAGAAGAGAAGGGGGAGGGAAGAGACAGAGGCCACCTGGTGGAGAACAAAGGAGAGTCCAAAGGAGGAGAGAGTGGTCAAGCCAGTAATCTCGCTCTCAGGTAAAATTGGGTAGTGAAGTTTGGGTTTTTGAATGTACAAAATTGACAACAAAAACCAAAAAGCAAAGATTAAAAATCTAGAGTACAGGTTGGATTTTCAAAAATACAATATTTTCAAAAATACAATTAATTAAAAATACAATACAATACAAGAAGAAGAAGAAGGAAAAAAGAAACTAAAAGAAAAGAAAACCAAAAAAAAAAGAAAAAACAAACAAACAAAGCCACAAGAATTATTAAAAAACACCAACAAAAACCACACAAAGACTATATATCGTGTTTGCTTTAAAAAATATAGTCTTTTTTTTGAAAAGTAATAGTAGGTTTAGAAATAAAAATTAGAGGAGAAATAGAAGACTTAACAATTTTTAAAAGTTAGAAGAAAAAAGAAGTAAAGAAAAAAAGAAAAAACAACCCCACAACAGCGTCAACAACAACAACAACAAAACACAAAAAAGAAGAAAGAAAAAGAAAAAAGAAAAAAAAGGAGTGATTGTAAAAATAGTAAAGCTATATCTGGCCCTTTCTCTGGTGTTGTGGGCAGTATGGGGTCACTTCCAAGGTGGTTCCCTCTGTTTAACTTCTTCTGTTTGCCGGTCTCTTCAGTGTCTGATTTCCGTCCTGACATGGGGGGGTGGTGGTGGACACTTTTTTTTTTTTTTTTTAGGCTCACTTGTTCAGTCGCACTGTGGGGAGGGAGGGATGCTTCAAACAAATAGCACTGTTGTGTGCACACAGTGTCTCAGCCCCACTGGGTCTGTCCCTGCTGGCTGTGCACAAACCACTCCGGCTCTACGATGCTCAGCCTGGAACCGTCTGAGGCCGGCCCTAGGCTGCGTGCACCTCCCCGGTCGAAGCCGCTCAGGTTCAGCACTCAGGTAGCCCTCAGAGGCGCAGATTCAGTTCGGACTGTGTTTTGTGCCCTTCCCAGGTCTGAGTAGTTCAGGAGTTTGGCGAGCGTGGTTGCTGCGACTTGTCGCCTTTCCTGTCTCTGCTGCTTAGTTTTTTGGGTGTACCACTGGCACCCCTTAGGAGGCAGATGGTGACTGTCCAGCACCCCCAGAAGTCTTAGCAAAGAAGCCTGTTTGCAGTTTGGTAGGTAAAGTCTCTCCAGGGCTGCGATTGCCCCTTTCCAGCCCTTATGGCTCTGGCTGCTTGTCCCCAGTGGGGGATGGTCTGTAGACAGCTATTTCCGTTCCATCCTTTGTTCTGTGTGCGGTCCTGGTGGTGTCTTATGTTCGAGCTTTTCACATGGTAGCTATCCCACAGTCTGGTTTGCTAGCCCAAGTTAGTTCATTCTGGTTATGGGCAGGGTGTTTCTGCCCTATTCTTACAAGGCACTGCAGCCCGCGCCTCCCGCACCTCCCTGCCCTGCCCCACTTATTAGTGGTGGATACAGGCATCTGTGCTGCTTTTCCACTGGGGGAGTTACTGTTGGGCTTGTAATCTGTTGGTTTTGATTATTTATTTATTTTTCCTTCCTGTTATGTTGCCCTCTGTGCTTCCAAGGCTCGCCACAGACTCAGCAGGGAGAGTGTTTCCTGGTGTTTGGAAACCTCTCTTCTTAAAATTCCCTTCCCGGGATGGAGCTCCCTCCCCACCTCCTTTGTCTCTTTTTTCGTCTTTTATATTTTTTCCTACCTGTTTTTGAAGACAATGATCTGCTTTTCTGGGTGCCTGATGTCTTCTGCCAGCATTCAGAAGTTGTTTTGTGGAGTTTTCTCAGCGTTGAAATGTTCTTTTGAGGAATTTGTGAGGGAGAAAGTGGTCTCCCCGTCCTATTCCTCTGCCATCTTAGGACCGCCCTTGGGGGAAATTCTTAAAGAGATAAGAATACCAGACCATCTAACCTGTCTCCTAAGAAAACCTGTATGCAGGTCAAGAAGCAACCGAACCAGACGTGGAGCATCAGACTGGTTCAAAATTGGGAAAGGTGTGCATCAAGGCTGTATACTGTAACTCTGCTTATTTAACTTATATGCAGAGTACATTATGCAAAATTCCAGCCAGGATGAATCACAAGCTGGAATCAAGACTGCTGGGAGAGAAATATCAACAACTTGGAGAAGGATATGGCAATCCACTCCAGTCCTCTTGCCTGGAAAATCCGATGGATGAAGGAGCATTGTAGGCTACAGTCCATGGGGTCTCAAAGAGTCAGACATGACTGAGCGACTTCACTTTCTTTCTTTCTTTCAGATATGCAGATGACACCACCCTAATGGCAGAAAGTAAAGGGAACTAAATACCCTCTTAATGAGGGTCAAAGGAAGAGAGTGAAAAAGCTGGCTTAAAACTCAACATTTCAAAACCTAAGATCATGGCATCCAGTCCCATCACTTCATGGCAAATAGATGAGGAAAAAGTAGAACAGTAATATACTTTATTTTCTTGGGCTCCAAAATCACTGAGGACAGTGACTGCATCCATGAAATTAAAAGGTGCTTGCTCCTTAGAAGTAAAGCTATGACAAATATAAATACTGTATTAAAAAGCAGAGATGTCACTTTGCTGCAAAAGGTCCGTATTGTTAGAGCTATGGTTTTTCCAGTAGTCATGTACAGATGTGAGAGTTGGACCATAAAGAAGGCTGAGTGCTGAAGAATTGATGCTTTTGAATTGTGATGCTGGAGAAGACTCTTGAGAGTCTCTTGGAATGCAAGGAAATCAAACCACTCCTAAAGAAAATCAACCCTGAATATTCACTGGAGGAACAGATGCTGAAGGTGAAGCTTTAGTACTCTGACCACCTGACGTGAAGAGCTGACTCACTGGAAAAGACCCTGATACTGGGAAAGACTGAGGGCAAGAGAAGAGGGTGACAGAGGATGACATGTTTGGATGGCATCACAGACTCAATGGACATGAGTTTGAGCAAACTCAGGGAGACAGTGAAAGTCAGGGAAGACTGGCATGATGCAGTCCATGGGGTCACAAAGAGTTGTACACAACTTAGCTACTGAATAACAACAACATCATCTTGAGAATACTTTTCAAAGATCTATATCTTTTCAGATAATGTTCAGCATCATCCTATCTATGAAAGACAGTGGAATATTTTGGCAGGGTATATACATTATTTTAAAATGCATATATGTAGTATGTGTATGCATAATCTATTTGCAAAAGAGCTTTGTTGTTCTACCAAAAGAATTCTAGTAATTTAGAAAATTTAGAAAATTTGCCAACTTCTTTTCCAGACATTATTTCAACGATATTCACTATGGAAATACTGTGTCTTCACCACTGTTCATGAACACCCTGACCTAAATTCTATAGCCACTCAATTTGTAGAAGAGCATATGTTCTGATCTCATTCTAGTTTTCCTTAAGATGTTCTTATGTCTTTAAATTCTATAAATTTATTAAATATTTCACAATTAATATGTGTTTTTATCCTGTGGGTTCTCTTTGGATGGGTTGATGAGTTCCTAAGTCTAGTGCTTGCTTGCTTTGTGAAATAGGACTACTGAGTTTTCAAAGCACAACTTTTAATTTTAAAATTTAGAGATTTATTGAAATAGTGTTAATACATAATATATAGCATGTGCAATTTTTAAAATTTCAGACCTATCCAACACAAGATATTGCATTAAATAGTCCTAGAAGGGATGAATATAAGAATATCTATTGTAACCATATAGAGTTTTAAAGTAGAAGCAAAACTATGTGTAGAGCTCTTATTTCATATATCTATGTTTTTTGCTTCAGTTGATACTTTCCAAGGTTCTAATAGAAGAAGAAGGAATGAAGGGATGGAGCCAAAGCTAAACCAACACCCAGTTGTGGATGTGACTGGTGATAGAATCAAGGCCCGATGCTGTAAAGAGCAATATTGCATAAGAAGCTGGAATGTTAGGTCCATGAATCAAGGCAAATTGGAAGTGGTCAAATAGGAGATGGCAAGAGTGAACATTGACATTTTAGGAATCAGTGAACGAAGATGGACTGGAATGGGTGAATTTAACTCAGATGACCATTATATCTACTACTGGGGGCAGGAATCCCTTAGAAGAAATGGAGTAGCCATTACAGTCAACAAAAGAGTACAAAATGCAGTACAAAATGCAGTACTTGGATGCAATCTCAAAAATGACAGAATGATATCTGTTCGTTTCCAAGGCAAAACATTCAATATCAGGGTAATCCAAGCCTATGCCCCGACCAGTAACCCTGAAGAAGCTGAAGTTGAATGGTTCTATGAAGACCTACAAGACCTTTTAGAACTAACACCCCAAAAAAGATGTCCTTTTCATTATAGGGGACTGGAATGCAAAAGTAGGAAGTCAAGAAACACCTGGAATAACAAGCAAATTTGGCCTTGGAGTACAGAATGAGGCAGGGCAAAGGCTAATAGAGTTTTTCCAAGAGAACACACTGGTTATAGCAAACACCCTCTTCCAACAACACAAGAGAAGACTCTACACATGGACATCACTAGATGGTCAACACAGAAATCAGATTGATTATATTATTTGCAGCCAAAGATGGAGAAGCTCTATACAGTCAGCAAAAACAAGACTGGAAGTTGACTGTGGCTGAGATCATGAACTTCTTGCCAAATCAGACTTAAATTGAAGAAAGTGGGGAAAAAAACTAGACCGTTCAGGTATGACCTAAATCAAATCTCTTCTGATTACTCAGTGGAAGTGAGAAATAGATTTAAGGGACTACATATGATAGACAGAGTGTCTGAAGAACTATGGATGGAAGTTCATGACATTGTACAGGAGACAGGGATCAAGACTATCAACAAGAAAAAGAAATGCAAAAAAGCAAAATGGCTGTCTGAGGAGGCTTTACAAATAGCTGTGAAAAGAAGAGAGGCGAAAAACAAAGGAGAAAAGGAAAGATATGCCCATTTGAATTCAGAGTTCCAAAGAATAGCGAGGAGATAAGAAAGCCTTCCTCAGGGATCAATGCAAAGAAATAGAGAAAAACAATAGACTAGGAAAGACTAGAGATCTCTTCAAGAAAATTAGAGATACGAAGGGAACATTTCATGCAAAGATGGCTCCATAAAGGACAGAAATGGTATGGATCTAACAGAAGCAGCAGATATTAAGAAGAGGTGGCAGGAATACACAAGAACTATACAAAAAAGATCTTCATGACCCAGATAATCACGATGGTGTGATCACTCACCTAGAGCCAGACATCCTGGAATGTGAAGTCAAGTCAGCCTTAGAAAGCATCACTATGAGGAAAGCATCACTATGAGCAAAGCTAGTGGAGGCTATGGAATTCCAGTTGTGATATTTCAAATCCTAAACGATGATGCTGTGAACGTGCTGCACTCAATAGGCCAGCAAATTTGGAAAACTCAGCAGTGGCCACAGGACTGGAAAAGGTCAGTTTTCATTCCAATCCCAAAGAAAGGTAGTGCCATAGAATGCTCAAACTATTGCACAATTGAACTGATCTCACATGCTAGTAAAGTAATGCACAAAATTCTCCAAGGCAAGCTTCAGCAATACATGAATTCTGAACTTGCAGATGTTCAAGCTGGTTTTAGAAAAGACAGAGGAACCAGAGATCAAATTTCCAACATTCACTGGATCATCGAAAAGCAAGAGAGTTCCAGAAAAACATCGATTTCTGCTTTCCTGACTATGCCAAACCTTTGACTGTGTGGATCACAATAAACTGTGGAAAATTCTGAAAGACGGGAATACCAGACCACCTGACCTATCTTTTGAGAAACCGGTATGCAGGTCAGGAAGTGACCATTAGAACTGGACATGGAACAACAGATGGGTTCCAAATAGGAAAAGGAGTACATCAAGGCGGTATATTGTTACCCTGCTTATTTAACTTATCTGCAGAGTACATCATGAGAAATGCTGGGCTGGTGAAGCACAAGCTGGAATCAAGATTGCCAAGAGAAATATCAATAACCTCAGATATGCGATGACAGCACCTTTATGGCAGAAAGTGAAGAAGAACTAAAGAACCTCTTGATGAAAGTGAAAGTGGAAAGTGAAAAAGTTGGCTTAAAGCTCAAAATTCAGAAAACTAAGAACATGGCATCCTGCCCCGTCACTTCATGGCAAGTAGATGGGAAAACAGTGGAAACAGTGGCTGACTTTATATTTTTGAGCTCCAAAATCACTGCAGATGGTGACTGCAGCCATGAAATTATAAGACGCTTACTCCTTGGAAGGAAAGTTATGACCTACCAAGACAGCATATTGAAAAGCAGAGACATTACTTTGTCAGCAAAAGTCCTTCCAGTCAAGGCTAAAATTTTTCCAGTAGTTATGTGTGGATGTGAGAGTGGGACTATAAAGAAAGCTGAGTGCTAAAGGATTGATGCTTTTGAACTGTGGTGCTGAAGAAGACTCTTGAGTGTCCCTTGAACTGAAAGGAGATCCAACCAGTCCATCCTATAGGAAATCAGTCCTGGGTGTTCATTTGAAGGACTGTGTTGAAGCTGAAACTCCAATATTTTGGCCACCTGTTGCAAAGAGCTGACTCATTTGAAACGACCCTGATGATGGGAAAGATTGAAGGCAGGAGAAGGGGACGACAGAGGATGAGATGGTTAGTTGGCATCACTGATTCAATGGACATGAGTTTGGGCAATCTCCGGGAGTTGGTGATGGACAGGAAGGCCTGGCGTGCTGCAGTTCATGGGGTCACAAAGAAACAGACATGAGTGAGCAACTGAACTGAACTGAAAATAAGAAGGCAATAATAGTTAAACAAAATTTAAACTCATAGAAACAGAAAACAGAATGATGGCAGCCAGGTAGTACGAGTAATTGTATCTGTTGTCAAATGTACAGACTTTCAATTATAATAAAAATAAGTTTTGAGGCTCTAATATACAGGGTGTTGATTATAGTTAATACTGTATTGTAAACTTGAACTTTTCTTAGAGCATTATCACCCAAAAAAAAATGTGCAAGGTGATGGATGTGTTAATTAACTTAACCATAGTAATCATTTCAAAATATATACATATATCAAATGATCAAATACATATTAAATGTACTTCAATTTTATTTGTCAATTATACCTCAGTAAATCTTGGAGGAAAGAGGAATAAAGAATACTACCATGATCTGGCTCTATTTTTATATTAGCCATTCTCCAAAAACTGTTACATTTATCCTCTCATTTAACCTCCAAAGTAAGAATTTGTAGGATAAAACTGTAAATAGCAGACTAAGACAATTTTATGGATGAGGGGGAAGGAAAGCAGAGAAAATGTAAATAATTTTACCAAGGACATAGAGTTAGTAAGGGTTGGAGCAAGAATTCAAACACCAGCAATCTGACATAAGGTTAGGAACTCTTCAGGTTAGTTACCTATCTAACCTGAAGGTATTAGAGAACAGATATCCCCAAAATAAACTAACTTAACTTTTAACTAAGAAAACTAGTGATTCAGTAAAACAACTGGTTGATTCTCTTCTCTCCAGAAACTGCTTATTTCGCTCATTGTATTGAATCAACAGATGGCAAATTAATATATTCTGCATTAGCATTGATCACACATAAAAAGCAAAAGAATGGAAGGAGACAATTCGGGTATATGGACCAATAGACATATAACATGCAGGTTGTTTAGGTAAAAGATAGTAAGAAAATGAACTGCATCTGGCAAAAATTCTATGTCCTATATTTCCCTTCTCCAAGGTTGAAGCAGCAATATTTACTACTGTTTTAAATTTGTACAATTAGAGCATCAGATAATTTTATATAATGATAATAAAAGAGCCAAACAAAAAAGACTAGAATGCAATAAAATTTAGTGCTCCCAAATTTGCTGGGTTTCAGTCATCCCCTTCTTGACTTGGCAGCATATCAAGATATGTACAAACTAAACTACAAAGTGGCTCTGCACGGCATTTCTTCTCTCCTCCGCACTCTTTGAATGCACTGGCCAGAGATTTTTTAATTTCATACATCATTTACAACTAGCTGTGTTGATTCCACAGTTATTTCTGAGCTCAGCCTGAGTGCCAAAAAGGAACACACACCAACATACAGAAACGCATACTGTTGGCATCGTCATAGCGCAAAATAAACCAAGTCCACTGCACTAACTATGCCACTAACTGGAGAAGTCACAGACCTGGAATATAAAGTATCCAAGAACTAATTAATCTTTCTTCTTGTTTGTTTGCCAAGGCATGCTGGATACGGATGTCAATTCAAAACAAGTTGCAGACATTGTGGAAGTTATAATAAGTAGTTGAAAAACCCAAGGCAGAGGTTTCCTTAATAGCATGAGTGTCAGGTACAGGCATGCTTGATATTTATCAAATTTAACTCTCTCACTTACTAGATTCCCTGTCAGTCAACAAGTCAAATTTTAAGCTTTAGTTGAGATAATAAATGATGATGGGAAAATATCATTTACTTTGGAGTTTGAGGTTATTTTTAAAACCTTTTGTTTCTCAACTGTGCTTTTCCACATCCCCCCATCCCCATTCCAGATCCTCTGTAGGGAAAGTAAAACACTGAGATTTTTCAATGGTTTTTAGTTTACGCCAGGCTAGGCATACTGACATACTTTGCCCTTTGTATAAAATGTCTGTCTTTCTGAAATATATGTCTAGAGCAAAGTTAGCATAACCCATGGATCAGTTAGCGTTCTCTAGAGAAACTATACCTATATATCTATGTTTATCTGTCTGTTGAGAGCTTGTTTTATTTTAAGGACTGTGATTATGAAGGCTGGCAAGTCTGAAATTTGTTGGACAGGACAGAAGGATGGAAATTCAGGTAAGAGTTAGTGATGCAGTTTTGAGCCTCAAACCCATAAAATGGGCAAAAAGAGTGGAAACTTGGGCATGATTTTTATGCTGCAGTCTCAAGGTAAAATTTCTTCTTTGAGAAACCTCAGTCCTTTCTCTTAAGGCCTTGAACTGATTGGATGCGGTCCACCCACACATTATGAAGGGTAATCTGCCTTAAAGTCAACTGATTCTAAATATTTTCCTAGTAATATTTAGACAAGTGTTTCACCAAACAACTGTACAACACAGCAACATAAACTTACCCAACCTGACATATAAAATTACCCATCAACCTCCCAAACACACTTATGTATACATACAAACACAGACATGCACAACACTGCTTTCATTATTACTGTGTTCTAAACAACTGAGATAATCACACTGGATATTTTTTATAATTTAGACAACATATTTTAGTACTGAAAATTCAAGAATTATTAAAAATAGAACTTTCCTTAGTGGCTTTCTGAATAGTGTGCTCTTCCATTCTCTGAAAGTAACTGTATCACAGTTAATATGCTAGTTTATTGAGGATGAAGTAAGATTCCTGTGAGGAGGTTGCTTCCTTTTTCTATCATTCATAGGGGTTGATATTTCCAAAATGTCTAAAATGCTTAGGCAATTTTGCTTAGCTATTAGCACTGAAGATGAACTTTTTAATTATAGCATTCATCTCATTGGCAACTGACCAACACTACTAGAACCAAGCTTAAAACCTTTCAAGATAAAATATCATTTATCAACTGTTCAGTTTATTATTGATCTGACACATAGTATTTGTATTCTGAAGTTGTTTTGAAATTGTTGCTACATTTACATAAGTTGATTTGGTTTTCTATGATTCAGTAAGATCACTTTGGCATTCTTTTTTCTTTTTTAATTAATTTTTTAATTGGAGGAGATTTGCTTTATTAATGCATATACATGGAATCTAGAAAAATCATACTGACAAACCTATTTACAGGGCAGGAATAGAGGTGCAGACCTAGACAATGGACTTGTGGACACAGTGGGGGAAGGAGAGGGTGAGATGAATTAAGAGAGCAGCACTGAAATACATGCATTGACATGTGTAGAATAGATAACTAGTGGGAAGTTGCTGTTCCCTGGTGGCTTAGCAGTAAAGAATCTGCCTGCAATGAAGGAGACATGACCTTGTTCCCTGGGTTGTGAAGATCCCCTAGAGAAGGAAATGGCAACCCACTTCAGTATTCTTGCCTGGAAAATCCCATGGACAGAGAAGCCTGGTGGGCTACTGTCTATAGGGTTGCAAGAGTCAGACATGACTGAAGCGACTGAGCACAGAACAGGGAAGTTGATGTGTAACACAGGGAGCTCAGCCTGAAGCTCTGTGACGACCCAGAGAGGAGGGATGGGGGGTTGAAGTGGGAAGGAGGCTCAAGGGGGAGGGGAGATACATATATATATGTGTGTGTGTGTGTGTGTGTGTGTGTGTGTGTGTGTGTGTGTGTGTGTATGCATATTGGCTGATTGATGTTGTATGGCAGAAACCAACACAATATTGTAAAACAACTAACCTCCAATTAAAAATAAATTTTAAAAAAGGAAAAATAAGATATCATTTGCTCAATACAATTTTGGAAAAGAAACACTTTTGTTACACCATGTTTGACTGGCTAGTTAATGATTACAGGCTGCAAGAAAGCCATTTTGGACAGCTTATACCTTATACTGCTTGCCATCCATGATGCAGACATTCAGAGCCTTGGATGGTTTACCTATATAGTCACAAACAATGTGATGGCAGATGGATTTTTGTATCCACCACCTGCTATATTTGGATCAGCTTCTGTATTTGAAGGATGATTCTATAATATTTAGTTAGTGGCCAGTTTCATTTATTATTGACATCTATGTTAACAATTTTTTTTTTTTCTAGAAAAACCAAAGCTCTATTCCCATAGGTTACCGGCTTTATCCGTTTCTCTTAGAAAACTATTTTGTACCTTTTGACCAAAATCTCATTTCTATCAATAGCAAACTGAGGCTACAATTTAGGCAATTAAAACACACACTTTATTAAATCTTGGTCTTGCCCATTAAAATTAATTGAGACCTTAGCCCTTTGCTGAACTCTTCTTAATGAGCTTGGAGGAAAAAATAATAAATCCAGCAAACAAGATCCTTCTTTAATGACTATGGTCCATATCTTTTTTGGTTGGTTTATACTGAAACTTATTTTGTATTTCTACTTTAAATTTTTATGATTATCTTCCAGGAAATGCATATGTGCTTTTTAAAATTAAAAAAGTACTTTATGTGCCAAAACAGAAAAACACTGTTATGAAAACACAAGCTAAAACAATTTAAAAGAATAGTACTCACATAAAGGTCAGGTTTTGCTAGTTAAAAGGACAGCCTAGCCAGTGGATTATTAAAAGCTTCATTAATAGTCAATGAATTGCTGGCTACAGTCATACATTTGCACAACTGCTAAACCAAGGACAGAATTTATTCACCTAATTTAAATATTACACTCACAGTGTTCGAGTGTTTTCACTAGACAGGTGTATCAACTAGTATATGACAGAGTTGTCCTCCTGGATTTTGATATATTTTTATGTACAATGATTCTACAGAGGACCCAAAATAACTTTTATTTCTAATGTGATTAATGTATAACTAGATTTAGTTACTGAAGGAACTAGAGATTTGAGACATATTGTAGGCAGAGTCTCCTAATCTCCTGTGTATTTATCAGGACCTAAATAATGTATACCTAAATTTCATTAACTCCCTTTATGTTCATTACAAAATTTTCAAATATATCTCTATTAAAAAGAATAAAAAACATAATGATACCACAACAACATGTGACTACATTACTGAATCCTAGGCAAAAGAAACTGTCACATGTGTAAAAGTATTCATGTATTCAACCAAGCAATCACCATGAACACATGTAAGCAACTACATGATTTTAGTAGTAGTTTATGGACACATAATATCCACAGCTCTGGTCCTGAACTTTAATATTTTCTGAAGTGATGAATGATATTTTTATCCTTCTTCAAATAAACATGCAGTGTGAGAAAATGAGAATGATGCATTGTGCTTTCTTTAGTCTGTGTTCAAGGTACTGAGAACAAACAATTGTACTATGGAATCATGTCAAAATTTCTGTGCTGTCATCAGTGATTCAATAATGTCTCCCTACTAAATTATCTCACTAATCTTAACCATAAAAATCTATTCTTCCTTTTTCACAATCAGCCTTACTATGCTATTGAAAGAGTAGATATGATATAACTCATAGCCCCCTGAGAAAACCAACGAGGTCTGGATAGACAACACAACAAAGGTTTTTGATATCAATCAAACAATCAATATTTATTGAGTATCTCAAGGCTGCTTTGGGAGTCAGAATATGATTGAAGTTACACATTCCACACACATGAAAAATAAAAAGTTTTACTTCTCTCAAAAAATATAAAGCTAACTAACTAGGACTAAACCATATTCCTACATGACAAAAAAATCTCCCCTAATCTACTGACTTGATATGCTTTATTATTTAATTTACCACACAATGAAAAACAATAATGTTGCACAGTGCATCTGCAGTGGATGCTTGAGCAATATTAATACTCAGTGAATTATTAAACTAAGCCATGGTTTTATATAGGCACTAAGCCAGACAAAATTATGGCAATATATCTTAGATTGCTGTTTCTCAATACTGTCATTGAATAGTGTCAACAGTGTATATAGTAAATAATCAAAATACTGTAGCTGCGCATTGCCTTGAGAAAAGGAGATATCTGATATATCAATAGTGTCAGAAATTTAAAGCACAAAATCAGATCAGAGCCTATGAAAGAAACAGAAATATTGGACAATCTCAAAGTGCTCAAAATAGAAACATAATGAGCTCTATGTGTTGCTTATATATAAATGTCCTATTCAAAAATACTTTTTTGACTAAAAGAAGCACTTGGGTATATCAATTTAGAAAAGGGAAAAGTATATAAACTTGGCACAATTTTTTTTTTTTTAATGAAGACCCAGATGACCTATTCAGGTAACAAATATGTCAAAATTTCATGAATGATTTGCTTTGTTCATAGGTACATTTTTAGATGATTTTTCACATTAACAGAAAACTAGTAGAGCTAAATAATATAAATATTTGCCCTTTATTTTTCAGTTCATCTCACTGTATTGAAGACATTTAAAATAAGCAGAAGTCAAATGAAACATGCTCATTAACCTCACTCTTTCATAGTATAAGTGATCCTGTACATTCAATAACTCTATTGTTCTCTTCATTCAGTATGCTAGCAAAATTGGAAAACTCAGCAGTGGTCACGGGACTGAAAATGGTCAGTTTTCATTTTAATCCCAAAGAAGGGAAATGCCAAAGAATGCTCAAACTACTGCACAACTGTGCATATTTCACATGTTAGCAAGGTAAATACTCAAGATCCATTGAGCTAGGCTTCAACAGTACATGAATCAAGAACTTCAAGATGTACAAGCTGGATTTAGAAAAGGCAGAGGAACCAAAGGTCAAATTGCCAAAATCTGTTGGATCACAGAAAAATAAAGGGAATTCCAGAAAAAACATCTACATCTACTTCATTGACTAAACTAAAGCCTTTGACTCTGTGGATCAAAATAAATTATGGAAAATTCTTAAAGAGATGGGAATACCAACCACCTTACCTGCCTCCTGAGAAATCTGTAGGCAGGTCAAGAAGCAATAGTTAGAACCAGATATGAAATAATGGACTGGTTCAAAATTGGAAAATGGGTATGTCAAGACTGTATACTGTCACCTTGCTTATATAACTTATATGCAGAGTGCATCATGTGAAATGCTGGGATGGATGAAGTTCAAGCTGGAATCAAGATTGCTGGGAGAAACATCAATAACCTCAGATATGCATATGACACCACCCTTATGACAGAAAGTGAAGAACTAAAGAGCCTCTTGATGAAGGTGAAAGAGGAAAGAGAAAAAGCTGTCTTAAAACTTAACATTCAAAAAGCTAAGATCACGGCCACTGGTCCCATCACTTCAGTTCAGTCGCTCAGTCGTGTCCGACTCTTTACGATCCCATGAATCGCAGCATGCCAGGCCTCCCTGTCCATCACCGACTCCCGGAGATCACTGAGGCTCACGTCCATTGAGTCAGTGATGCCATCCAGCCATCTCATCCTCTGTCGTCCCCTTCTCCTCCTGCCCCCAATCCCTCCCATCAGAGTCTTTTCCAATTAGTCAACACTTCGCATGAGGTGTCCAAAGTACTGGAGTTTCAGCTTTAGCATCATTCCTTCCAAAGAAATCCCAGGGCTAATCTCCTTCAGAATGGACTGGTTGGATCTCCTTGCAGTCCAAGGGACTCTCAAGAGTCTTCTCCAACACCACAGTTCAAAAGCATCAATTATTCGGTGCTCAGCCTTCTTCACAGTCCATCTCTCACATCCATACATGACTACTGGAAAAAACATAGCCTTGACTAGATGGACCTTTGTTGGCAAAGTAATGTCTCTGCTTTTGAATATACTATCTAGGTTGATCATAACATTTCTTCCAAGGAGTAAGCGTCTTTTAATTTCATGGCTGCAGTCACCATATGCAGTGATTTTGGAGCCCCAAAAAATAGTCTGACACTGTTTCCACTGTTTCCCCATTTTTTCCCATCAAGTGATGGGACCGGATGCCATGATCTTCGTTTTCTGAATGTTGAGCTTTAAGCCAATGGTAAATATATGGGGAAACAATGGAAACAGTATCAGACTTTATTTTGGGGGGCTCCAAAATCACTGCAGATGGTGATTGCAGCCATGAAATTTAAAGATGCTTGTTCCTTTGAAGAAAAGCTATAACAAACCTAGACAGCATATTAAAAAGCAGAGGCATCACTTAGCCAACAAAGGTCCATCTAGTCAAAGCTATGGTTTTCCAGTAGTCATGTATGGATGTGAAATTTGGACCGTAATAAAGGCTGAGCATCAAAGAATTGATGTTCGAACTGTGGTGCTGGAGAAGACTATTGAGAGTCCCTTGGACAGCAAGGAGGTCAAACCAGTCGATCCAAAAGGAAATCAACCCTGAATATTCATTGGAAGGACTGATGCTGAAGCTGAATCTCCAATACTTTGGCCATCTGATGCAAAGAGCCAACTTATTGGAAAGGACCTGATGCTAGGAAAGATTGAAGGCAGGAGGAGAAGGGGATGACAGAGGATGAGATGGTTGGCTGGCATCACAGATTCAATGGACATCAGTTTGAGCAAATTCCAGGAGATATTTAAGGACAGGGAAGCCTGGCGTGCTGCAACCCATTGGGGTCACAAAGAGTTGGACACGACTGAGTGACTGAACAACAACAGCAACAAACTGAATGGAGCTACTGAGATTATTTTAGGAATAAAAAATAAAGATTACAACAAACATTTCCTGAATCCTGACTTATTCATCATGTAAACTGATAAAATTTCCTGAGAAATTGTAAAGATAATTTTAAAAGATAATTAAGAATCCAGCCTTTTAACAGTTTGTTCATTTGATTTGAAGCATAGTTCATGTTGAATGTGTCCTTAGTGATTTTCTGTTTGGATAACCTATCCAGTGCTACAAGTGGTTTTGAAGCCCCTTCCTATTACTGTATTATTGTCTATTTCTCCCTTTAGATCCATGCGTATTTACTTAAAATATTTAGGTGCTCCAGTATTAGGTGCACATAAATTTATGATTTGGAGAAGGCAATGGCAACCCACTCCAGTACTCTTGCCTGGCAGATCCCATGGACGGAGGAGCCTGGTAGGCTGCAGTCCATGGGGTTGCTAGGAGTAAAAGGACATGACTGAGCGACTTCACTTTGACTTTTCACTTTCATGCACTGGAGAAGGAAATGGCAACCCACTCCAGTGTTCTTGCTTGGAGAATCCCAGGGACAGGGGAGCCTGGTGGGCTGCCCTCTATGGGGTCGCACAGAGTCAGACACGACTGAAGCGACTTAGCAGCAGCATCATGGCAACCCACTCTAGTATTCTTGCCTGGAGAATCCCATGGACAGAGGAGCCTGACAGCTACAGCCTGTGGGGTCGCAAGAGTCAGACATGACTGAGCGACTAAGCACAGCACAGCACATTTATGATTGTTTTATTTTCCAGATGAATTGACTCCTTTATCATTGTGTAATGACTTTCTTTGTCTCTTCACACCATTTTGGCTTAGAGTCAGTAGAGCTACGTCTTCTCTCTTTTGGTTTCCATTTGCATGGAATGTCTTTTGACTCCACGTGTGTCTGGAAGCAGAAGTGAGTCCCTTGTAGGCAGCATATAGTTGGGTCTTTTTTTTTTTTTTAACACATCCAGACACTCTACACCTTGTTATTGGAGAATTAAATCCACTTATACTTACAGTAATTATTGATAAATAAGAACTTACTAATGCCATCATATTGCTTTCTGGGTGTTTTATAGCTCCTTTCTTCCTCTGTTGCTGCCTTTGGAATTTTTGGTTCTCAGTGGTGGTATTCTCTAATGACATTATCTTTATCTTCTGTGAATCTACTATAGGCCTTTACTTTGTATATACTATAAGCCTTATATAAAATATCTTATAATAATCTCAAACTAATAGAAAACTTAATTTGGATAGAATATAAAAAAATTACAATTTCATTACTACTTGTTATGTTAATGTCACAATTTACCCCTTTTTATAGTGTGTATTCATTAATAGATTATAGTAATTGTAGTTGTTTTTAATAATCTTGCCTTTCAACCTTTATATTAAAATGGTTGACACACCATCATATGACAGTAGAAGAGTATTTTGAATTTGACTACATTTACAAGAGTGGTGCGTTTTTTCATGCTATTAATTTGTGTCCTTTAATTTCAGCTTGAAAGAGTCATCTCAGCATTTCTTATAAGGTTGGTCCAGCAGTGATGAACTCCATGAGCTTTTGTTTGTCTGGGAAAATATTTGTCTCTCGTTTATTTCTAAAGGACTGCTTTGCCAGACAGAATATTTTTGGTTGGCAACTTTTGTTTCGTTTTTTCAGCACTTTAAGTATTCTAACCAACTCTCTAAAAGGTGGCCTAAAAGATTTCTAATGAGAAATGTGCTAAAAGCCTAAGTCTGGTTCCTTTCTAGGTTACAATCTTCTTTTCTCTTGCTGCTTTTAAGATTCTTTGATTTTTTAAAAGATATATTTATGTAATAAAATCACTTTGCTGTACACTTGAAACTAACATGATACTGTAACACAGTTCAGTTCAGCCACTCAGTTGTATCTGACTCTTTGCGACCACATGAATTGCAGCACTCCAGGCCTCCCTGTCCATCACCAATTCCCAGAGTTTACCGTAACTCTTGTTTATCGAGTCAGTGATGCCATCCAACCATCTCATCCTCTGTCCTCTCCTTCTCTTTTTGTCCCCAATCCCTCCCATCATCGGGGTCTTTTCCAATGAGTCAACTCTTCGCATGAGGTGGCCAAAGTACTGGAGTTTCAGCTTTAGCATCAGTCCTTCCAAAGAACACCCAAGACTGATCTCCCTTAGGATGTACTGCTTGGATCTCCTTGCAGTCCAAGGGACTCTCGAGAGTCTTCTCCAACACCAGAGTTCAAAAGCATCAACTTTCTTCACAGTCCAACTTTCACATCCATACATAACTACTGGAAAAACCATAGCCTTGACAAGACAGATCTTTGTTGGCAAAGTAATGTCTCTGCTTTTGAATATGCTAACTAGGTTGGTTACAACTTTCCTTCCAAGGAGTGTCTTTTAATTTCATGGCTGCAAGCACTATCTGCAGTGATTTTGGAGCCCAAAAAAATAAAGTCTGACACTGTTTCCACTGTTTGTCCTATTGACACTGTTTCCACTGTTTGCCCCATCTATTTGCCATGAAGTAATGGGACCAGGTGCCATGATCTTAGTTTTCTGAATGTTGAGCTTTAAGCCAACTTTTTCACTCTCCTCTTTCACTTTCTTTTTTTTTTTCCTCTTTCACTTTCATCAGGAGGCTCTTTAGTGCTTCTACACTTTCTGCTATAAGGGTGCTGTCATCTGCATATCTGAGGTTATTGTTATTTCTTCTGTCAATCTTGATTCCAGCTTGTGCTTCTTCCAGCCTAGCGTTTCTCATGATGTACTCTGCATATAAGTTAAATAAGCAGGGTGACAATATACAGCCTTGATGTACTCCTTTTCCTATTTGGAACCAGTCTGTTGTTCCATGTCCAGTTCTAACTGTTGCTTCCTGACCTGCATACAGGTTTCTCAAGAGGCAGGTCAGGTGGTCTGGTATTCCCATCTCTTTCAGAATTTTCCACAGTACTATATTTCAATTAAAACATTTTTAAATAGGTATTTGTCTGACTCTTTGTGATCCCATGGACTGTAGCCCACCAGGCTCCTCTGTCCATGGGATTCTCTAGGCAAGAATACTGGAGTGGGTTGCCATGCCCTCCTACAGGGGATCTTCCCACCCAGGGATCAAATCCAGGTCTTCCTCATTGCAGGCAGATTCATTACCATCTGAGCCACCAAGGAAGCCCTGATTCTTTATCAGATTGGGTAAATCACAGATCTTCATGTTTTGGGGGGCAGTTACCAGAAGACTGCTGTAATCCTTTCATGGTACCAAGTTTCCTTGATTTTTCATTTTCACTGAAGCCTTGGGTTGCTATCTTCGAGACTTGGTTGAACAATTTTGACCTGGTTGCATTTGTAGTTGCAGCTACCTCATCCATGCTTGACTAAATGACTTTCATCAACCCTGCTAGGGTTTCTTAGGTTTTCTCAGACCTTCTATGGGTAGCTGTACACCACACTTCTTTCTTCCTCTTGTGACAGAATTCTTAAGATTATACACTGTCTTCCAATCCTGAGCACATCTGGCCTGGTCATGACAGCCTCCTTTATGCTTTCCCAAGGGTGGAGTTAAAGCTCAATTTTATGGTCATTCTGAAGCAGATTTAGGTGGGTTTTCTGTGTATGCTCACTGACCCTTTGCCAAAGCTTACTTTCACCACCACCAGGAGAGTGTACAGATAGCTGGCCAAAGAATGCAGTAAGGGGTGAAGCACATGACAAGTTCATTGTACCTGTATGTCATCCGAGGGATCTGAGGATGAAGTGAACTCAGCAGTTCATGGGCAGGCTTCTTGATGGAATCTGTGATGCAGTTAATAAGATCCATCTCCCATTAATGCCTTCTGAGTCCTATCTCTGCCAACCTCTTCTTGCCTTGCCCCCAACACATAGCTCACAACTCAGTACTCTGGATGGGGTTACTCTGGGTGGGGTGAGAGAGAACTGGACAACTTAGAAACTTCTCACATAGCTGGGTAAGTCAGGAGCTCATGTGCATGCTCTCCTTTTTCCCTGAGGGAAAAATCACAAGCTGAGAAGTTCTCTCCTGGCACTCATCTGTACCAGGAAAGTGGGGAGATGGGTAAAGTCAAATTGTTCCTCTTACCCTCTCCAATGCACCCAGTCTCATATTTTTGTTTCCCCAATGAAAGGGGCTTCCCTGATAGCTCAGTTGGTAAAGAATCTACCTGCAATTCAGGAGACCCCGGTTTGATTCCTGGGTTGGGAAGATCCATCAGAGAAGGGACAGGCTACCCACTCCAGTATTTTTGGGCTTCTCTGGTGGCTCAGCTGGTAAAGAATCCACCTGCCATGTGGGAGACCCGGGTTCAATTCCTGGGTTGGGAAGATCCCCTGGAGAAGGGAAAGGCTGTCCACTCTAGTATTCTGGCCTGGAGAACTCCATTGACTATATAGTCCATGGGGTCGCAAAGAGCTGGACACGACTCATATTTTTGTTTCTCCAATAGCATGCTGGAATTATCTGCTGAAAACCTAGGATTGTGCAAAGCCTCTCTCCTTTACAAGTGATTGTCTAAGATAATGTTCTCTAGGGGTTCTTGGACCCCTTGGCCAAGATGGGCTGGGGCCAGTTTACGGGACACTGCAGAATCCACAGCCAGGAGTAATTACGCCTATTATCTGATATAAAATTGGGCAAGACTCCTTCTGGGCCCATTGACTGGATTTCATAACTCACACATAGGAAATTTTAGTCCATGGATAAATGACAAACTGTTGTTGAGGGGTAAATACAACAAGGGATACCTTATTCAGGCATGTTGGTGACATGACTTACCTCTCTCTCTTTTTTGGAGGATAATAGATTTCTAGATGGTTATTACTGCAATTGCTACTGCTAATGCTATTGTTATGGTATTATATCTCTCTTCATGTTTGTATGGTTTCTAAAGAGAAGGATTTTTCCCCTCTGGCTATGTTCAAGAGTTTTTGTTTATATTTGATGTTCTTTAGTTTGAAAATAATAAAGCCAGGTAGAGTGGGGGCGGGGGCGCTTATCTTACATGGTGCCCTCTGAACTTCCTGGATCTGTAGTTTGTTCTCTTACATTAATTCAGGGAAATCTTCAGTCATTATTATTTTAAATAACATATCTCCTTTGTTCCTATCTATCTTCTCCTTCAGGGATTCCCAATACACATATTTAACAACTTTAGTATTTGCTCAGAACTATCTGTTTTTCTCCAGCTTTGCTTTGCTTTTTTTTTTACATGTGCATATGTTTATTTATTTATTTATTTTTAATATAAATTTACTTATTTTAATTGGAGGTTAATTACTTTACAATATTGTATTGGTTTTGCCATACATCAACATGAATCCACCACAGGTAAACATGTGTTCCCCATCCTGAATCCCCCTCCCTCCTCCCTCCCCATACCATCCCTTTGGGTCATCCCAGTGCACAAGCCCCAAGCATCCAGTATCATGCACCGAACCTGGACTGGCAATTCGTTGCTTTTTTTTTTTTTTTTTCAAATTTCCATTGACATATCAGGCTTCCCCAGTGGCTCAGTGATAAGAATTCTGTCTGTCAATGTAGGAGACATGGGTTCAATCCCTGGGTCAGGAAAATCCCAGAGAAAGAAACGACAACCCACTCCAGTATTCTCGCCTGGGAAACCCTATGAAGTGGAGCCTGGTAGGATACAGTCCATGGGGTCACAAAAGAGTGAGACACAATTTAGCAACTAAAACCCAACTGACATATCATCAAAGTCAGGGATTGTTTTCTTCAGCTATATCCAGTCTACTAATAAATCCATCAAAGGCATTTTTGCTTCTTCATTCTGTTTTTGATACCTAGCATTTCATTTTGGTTCTTTGTTAGGATTTCCATCTCTCTGCACAATTTACTCACATATTCTTGCAGTTTACTTTATCTATAATAGCCCTTAGCATATTAATCATCATTGTTTTAAATTCCAGGTCTAGGGGAGTGAATTCAGCATCAAGGTAGCATAAGACATCCCTTGTTTTTTTCTCCCCTGCCTCAACAACAGAAATTCAGTATCCATCTATAAAAAAGAGTGCCTCTGTGATTGTTGTGGGACTGGACACCATGTGCCTAGGTAGAAGAGAAATATAAAGAAATTAAGAGTTTTTATAAAAAAAAAATTTATAAGCCTTTAGCTAGAGTAACTAGGAAAATAAGAGAAAGACACAAATAAGTGTTGGAGGGAGGAGATATTACAATACCACAGAAATACAAAGGATCACAAGACATTACTCTGATCAACTACAAGCCAACAAACCAGATAATCAGGAAGTGGTAGAAATTTTTTAGAAACATATAACCAATCAAAACTGAAACATGAGGAAACAGAAAAATTGGAATAGACTACTGATGAATAAATATACTGAATCACTAATCAAAAACCCCCCAACACAGAAAAGCCCAGGATCAGATAATTTCCCTAGTGAAATGTACCAAACATTTAAAGAATTAATGCCAATTCTCTCAAATTTTTCCAAAAAACTGAAGAGGAGAGAATACTCCAAAACTCACTTTAAGAGGACAGAATTACCTTGAGAACAAAGTCACATAAGGACACTACAGGAAAAGAAAATTATAGACCATTATCACTGATGAATATAGATGCAAAAATTCCCATTACATATTAGGCCAATCAAATTCAGTAACACCTTCAAAGGACCAAACTCTATGACTAAATCAGATTTATCCCTTGGATGCAAGGATGGGTCAGCATATGCAAATCAATACACATGATACAATATATTAATTAATAGGGTGAAAAATGAAAATTGTATCATATCAAAAGATGAAAAAAAATTTGAAAAAATACATCTTTTCACTGATAAAAAAGCTCAATAAACTGAGTACAGAAGGAACATACTTCAGCATAATAAAGGTCATATTAGACAAACTCACACCTACCAACATACTCAACAGTGAACAACTGACAACATTTCCTCTAAGATTAGAAACAAGAAAAGGGTGCCCACTCTCTACACTCTATGGAAGTCAGAGCTAAAGCAACCAGGCAAGAGAAATAAGTAAATGGCATCCAAAAGGGAAAGAAAGAAATAAAATTGTCATCATTTGCAAACAATATAATCTTATATATAGGAAATCCTAAAGATTCTACCAAAAATCTATGAGAACTAATTCATTCAATAAGATTATTTTCATTATGATCTATCAAAAGTCAGCCCTTAACACAAGGGTTTGATAAAGTAAATATAAATATAAAGTAAGTAAAATTAAAAAAATAAAATTAAAATTAAAAATAAAATCATTTGACACAAAATCAGCATATAAAAATCAGTTTTGTTGCTACACACTAAAAACAAAATATCTAAAAATTAAATGAACAATATTATTCACAGTAGCATCAAAAAATAAATGCTTAGGAATAAATTTAACCAAGAAGGTGAAAGATCCCTACACTGAAACTGCAAGACTTTGATGAAAAAAAATTGAAGAAGACACAAATGTAAAGATATCCATGTTCAATGAGAGGAAAAATTAATATTGCCAAAATGTCCATATTACACAAAGCCAACTATAGATCAATGAAAGAAAATTCCAATGGAATTTCCCTCAGAAACAGAAAAGATAATTCTAAAATTTGAATAGAACTAAAAAATAGTTTATTTTTTAATAGCCAAAGTAATCATGAGAATGAAGAATAATGCTGGATCATACTTCCTGACATTGAATTAAACAAAAAAACTACAGTAATAGAAACAGTATAATCCTGGCATAAAAATAGTCATATAGACAAATAGATAATAAAGAGCCTAGAAGTAAAGCCGCCAATTGAAGTCAACTAATATGTGACAAGAGTCCAAGAACAATCAATGGGGGAGGGATATTATCTTCAAAAATTGGTGTTGAGAAAACTTCATAACTACATGCAGAAAAATAAAATTGGGCCTCTAACATACATAAATTAAAAACTTAAAGTAGATTAAAGATTTAAACATAACAACTGATATTATAATAATTCTAAAAGAAAATCCAGGGAAAAACTCCTTGATACTGGTCTCATTAATGAATTTTTTGGAAATTTTTATCATAAGCACAAGCAACAGAAACCAAAGTCATAAAGTAAGACTACATAAAATTAAAAAGCTTCTGCACAGCAAAAGGAACAATTTACCAAATAAAAAGGCAACCTATGGAATGGGGGTAAATATTTGCAAATCATGTAACTTATAATGAGTTAATGTGTGAAATATATAAAAACTTATACAGCTTAATAACAAAAACAATAAAACAATCTGATTTTTAAAAATGGGCAGAGGAATGGACTGTTTCCCAAAGAAGACATACAAATAGCCAACAGGTTCATAAAAAGATCTAAACATCACTAATTATCAAGGAAATGCAAACCAAAACCACAATGAGATATGACCTCACATCTATTCAGTTCAGTTCAGTTCAGTCACTCAGTCCTGTCCGACTCTTTGCGACCCCATGAATTGCAGAATGCCAGGCCTCCCTGTCCATCATCAGCTCCCAGAGTTCACTCAGATTCACGTCCATCGAGTCAGTGATGCCATCCAGCCATCTCATCCTCTGTCGTCCCCTTCTCCTCCTGCCCCCAATCCCTCCCAGCAGCAGAGTCTTTTCCAATGAGTCAACTCTTCACATGAGGTGGCCAAAGTACTGAAGTTTCAGCTTTAGCATCATTCCTTCCAAAGAAATCCCAGGGTTGATCTCCTTCAGAATGGACTGGTTGGACCTCCTTGCAGTCCAATGGACTCTCAAGAGTCTTCTCCAACACCACAGTTCAAAAGCATCAATTCTTCAGTGCTCAGCCTTCTTCACAGTCCAACTCTCACATCCATACATGACTACTGGAAAAACCATAGCCTTGACTAGACAGACCTTGTTGGCAAAGTAATGTCTCTGCTTTTGAATATGTTATCAAGTTGGTCATAATTTTTCTTGAATGTGCTTAATCACTCAGTCATGTCCAGCTCTTTGTGATGCTATGGACTGTAGCCCGCCAGGCTCCTCTGTCCATGGGGATTCTCTAAGCAAGAATACTGGAGTGGATTTTCATGCCCTTTTCCAAGGCATCTTCCCAACCCAGAGATCAAAGGCAAGTCTCCCACATTGCAGGTGGATTCTTTACCATCTGAACCACCAGGGAAGTCCTCACATCTATTCAAATAATTATCATTAAAAAGAGGTAACAAATCCTAGGAAGATGTAAAGAAAAGGGAAGCCTCATGCACTGCTAGTGAGACTGCAATTGGTACAGCCACTATGGAAAACAATATGGTGGCTTTATAAAAATTTAAAAATATAACTACCATATGATCCAGCAACGCCACTTCAGTATATATACCCAAAGGAAATGCAAATAGGATACTGAATAGATATCTTCAATCTCATGTTGATTGCAACATTATTCTCAGTTGCCAAGTTATTAAAACAACCTAAGTGTCAACAGACGAATGGATAAATAAGTTGTGATTATAGACACATGCACCCCCACACTCACACACAAAACATACACATAGTGGAATACTATCCAGTTGTAAGAAAGATGGAAATCCTGCCATTTGCGACAACATGGATGGATCTTGAGGACAATGTGCTAAATGAAATGATTCAAAGAAACACTGTATGTTATCAGTTATACGTGGAATCTAAAAGCTGATCTTGTAGAAATAAACAGTAGAATGGTGGTTATCAGGGGCTGAAAGTGTGGGAAATGGGTTGATGTTAATCAGAGTACAAACTTCCAGTTAAAATAACTATGTTCCAGGGATCTAGAACAGCACTGCACTGTTGTAAGAATACTGTGTCATATACTTAATAGTTGCTAAGAGTAAATCTTTAATGTTTTCACCACAAAGAAAAAGAAATGGTAATTGTGTGATGTGATGGAGGTGTTGATGCCACAGTAGTAATCAATTTGCAAAATAAATGTATGGAATCAACATCCCAATCACGTCTATTTCTGATACCATCACTGTCTTTTCAAATTGTGTTTATTGCCTTTCAGTATTTCTTGTCATTATTCCCTGCTCACTAGACATATTGTACTGGGTAAAAGAAACTGTTAGAAATAGGTCTTTAGTAATACGGTGGTAAGGTGTAAAAGGAAATGAAATACTCAATATTCCTATGATTAGGTCTCAGTCGTTAGTGAGCCTATGCCTTTAAAATGTGAGCTTCACAATTGTTGCTCAGTTTTTTCCTTCTGCTAGGTAGGACAGGATGGCAAGAATGGGATGTAGCTGGGTATTTACCTTCTCCCAACAGGCTTCCCTGGTGGTTCAGTGGTAAAGAATCTGCTTGCTTTGCAAGATACCTGATTCAATCCTTGGGTCAGGAAAATCCCCTGGAGAAGGGAATGGCAATCCAGTATTCTGGCCTGGATAATCCCATGGACAGAGGAGCCTGGTGGTCTATAGCCCATGGGGTTGCAAAGAGTCAGACACGATTGAACAACTAACACTTTCAAGTGTAAGGCTAGAATTGACTACAGTTAGCTATTTCCCTTGCCTCAGTTCAGTTAGGCCCTGATTATATCTCAACAGATTGCATGGTCAGTCATGTCAGACTCTTTGTGATCCCATGGACTGTAGCCCATCAGGTTCCTTTGTCCATGGAATTTTATAAGCAAGAATACTGGAGTGGCTTGCCATTTCCTATTCTGGGAGATCTTCCTGACCCAGAGATCCAACCTGAGTCTATTGCATCTCTTGCACTGGCAGGTGAATTCTTCACCACTTGAGCCACCTGGGAAGTGCATCCCAACAGGTTAGGCTTTGGTTAACTAGTTTCTCTTGAGTGTGGACCTATTTCAAATGGTTTCTTTACCTTTCCCCTGCTGGAAACTCAAGAGGACTTTTCTCAGATATTAACTACGGAAACTTGAAGCAAACCTCACAATTTTGTGGGGACTCCCCTATGACTAGGTGCTCCTGGAGTTTTCTAACTTTCAGAATTGTCCATGCTGAGCCTCCAGAAATTCTCAATTATAGTTCAGGTTTGTTTGTTTGTTTGTTTGTTTTTTCCCCAGTACTGGATCATGTGGCAATTTCTGATGATGAATCTGCTCTAATAAGACTTTCTGTCTCTCCGTTATTGGGGGCAGTGGTTTGCCCTGTGTCCTCTTCTTTCTTGTGGCTCCAAGAAGAGTTCATTTTTCAGTCTTCTCAGTTTTTTATGTTGTTAGGATTGAGCAGCAACTCTAAACTCGTTATATGTGAAATGAAAAACAAAGGTTAGGTACAGCTTTATGTTTTAGAAATGTTCTATTTCCACCTTGATTTTTGACTTTGTTGTTGTGTACATTATTGAAATTGGGTTATGAAGTCTTCAACAATTATTGTTGAATTATTTATTTTTCCTTTTAATTCTTATGTATTTTAAAACTTTGGTATTAATGGATATATATTTATCATTGGTATATCTTCTTGACAGAGTGAACACCTATTTAAACCAGTCTTTGTCTTAGAGATTTTTTTGTTTGATATTAGGTTAGACACCACAGCTCCTTTATTATAAGTGTCTGCATGTTAAGTTTGTCCACCATTTTGCTTTCAAACTATTTGTGTTCTTCAATCTGAAGATTGGATATATTGAAGATATTTGGATCATGGTTAGTTTTCCTTTTATCCACTCTGCCCATCTGCACTCTTTAATTGAAGAGTTTAATCCATTTCATTTAAGTTATTACTTTTACAGTAATATATATCTGCCATTTTTCCTATATTTTTATGTATGTCTCACATCTTTTTTGTACCCGTCATCCTCTATCACTTCCTTTGTGCTAAATTTATATTTTATACTGTACCTTTTGTCATCTATTTTACTGCATGTTGAACTATTTCTCTAGTGATTTATCTTGAAATTTTAATTCATATCTTTTAACAATGTAGTTTAGATAAATACTATTGCAATTTCAAGAGTATATAAATCTTTGCCCCAATATAGCAATATAGTTCTATTTCCTCCACCCTCCTTTGTACTATTGACATAAAAGTTACACTTCCATACTTTATGTTCTCATTACCCAGATTTATAACTTTTTCTATATGTATATGTCCTTTATATCAAATAAGAGGGAAAAAGTATTAAAATGCATTAATACTGCCATTTATATTTACCTATATAGTTCATTACCTATACTGGTACTCTATTTCTTTATAGGGAGTCCCTTTACTATTCAGTGTCCTTTCATTTCAGCCCAAAATATGATGTATAGGGTACATCTCCTAACAATAAATTTTCTCAGTTTTCATCTATCTGGGAATGTCTTGAGTTTTCCTTCTTTTTTTAAAGGTAACTTTTTTTAGATGCAGAAATCTTTATTATGTTATTTTTCCTAGCATTTTGAGTATGTTATTATACTTTTCAAATGCAAAACTTCTGTGTGATTTTTTTATTTTATAATGCATATTTTCTATTTTGTTGCAGGAGACATGTGTTCGATCCCTGGGTCAGGAAGATCTCCTAGAGAAGGAAATGGAAACCCACTCGGTATACTTGCATAGGAAGTCCCGTGGACAGAGGAGCCTGGTAGGCTAGAGTTCATGGGGTCTCAAAAGAGGTGTACATGACTTAGTGACTAAACAACAAAAAATTCCTCTATTTATATTCTCTATATCTTCCCAACACAGGGATGGAACCCAAGTCTCCCGCATTGCAGGCAGATTCTTTACCATATGAGCCACCAGGAAAGCCCATTCAAAAAGACATTATTTGCACACTTGTAGTTATTTAGACAGTTCTCTTTTTAAACACATTTAGGATAGCTGAATTAAGGTTTTCATGTAATAATTCCAATATCTGCATTTCCTTTGGGCAAGTTTTTACTGACTGTTGTATTACTTATGTATAGGTCATGCAGTTTTTTGCATGTCTTGTAATTTTTGTTAATAACTATACATTTTACATAATACAATGTAGACACACTGAAAATCAGATTCTTTGCCTTCTCAGGTTTTGTTGTTGCTACTGTTTGTTGACTTTACTATTCATCTGTTTAGTAACCTTGCTGAACTTATTCTAGATTTCTTTATTTGTATCTTGTATTACCACTAAAATCATTATTCAGACACCTTAATAGTCAGCTAGTGACTGGACAGATATTTCATTAATTGTCTAGAATCAATAAACCTCTTATTCTTTGCTGATAAGCTCTGTGTGCTTTTTGGAATGTAACTTTACCACTCCCAAGGTTGGGAGTTATTATTTTTCTGGATATTAAGCTGTATTTCTTGAATAAATTTTTTCCAGATTATTCAACATTTGGTTAATTTCCACTGCTAGTTGAAATAGCCACTACTTCCTGCTTGGAGAGTGCCTCAAAGTTAGCCAAGGTTGAGATTTTAAGGCTATCTCAGGACTCTTCTGGGTATGCCCACAGCCCTAAGCATAGTTCCTTGCATATACAGTCTTCTATTTTCCCAGGGATATGTTGGAGCGTTTCAAAGGCTTCTGTGGATATCCCATTCTCCAGTTTTTCCTTTTAAGTTTTTTGGTTAGCTTGTAGTTTGCCCCAACTATTACCTCCATCTTGGGCATATATGATTTAATACAATTGCCACTGAATATTTTGGGATAAACATATTTAGAGAAAAAATAGAACTTTTTACATTGTGTAATCTTTGAATCAGGTCAAATTGACAAGTTTTGTGACTAGGCATTTCCCAGGAAACTGCCAGCTAGGTCAAATTATAACAACTCCTTGACAATGGACTATTAAAATAGCTTTAATCTCTCTGATTCCTCCAGTACCTCCTAGGCTGCTGGTTTTTACTATGATAGAAGGCTGTTGCTATTCAAACTGCCATGGAATGGGAGATGGGTTAAACATAGGGAAAGGTAAAATGCAATAAAGCACATTTTTCTTACTGATATCCTGCTGTTAATAAACATTCATCAGATTGTTGCAAATCTTTTGCTAATTGCCTGAGTTCTGAAAAAGTTGATTTTTACAGTTTTTACTAGTGTTCATCTTGCTTTTATGGGCATGCATGCATGCTCAGTCGTGTCCAACTCTGTGACCCCATGGACTGTAGTCTGCCAGGCTCCACTGTTCATAGGGATTTTCCAGGCAAGAATACTGGAGTGGGTTGTCATGCCTTCCTCCAGGGGATCTTCCCAACCCAGGGATCAAACCCACATCTCTTGTGTCTCCTGCATTGACAGGCAGGTTCTTTACTACTGAGCCACTGGGAAACCCTGGCAGAGGATTTTCAAATCAGGGTTTTGGCTGTAATGAGCTCTTTCTTATTTGGGGGCTCTGGAGGAAATTTTATATCTGAGTTCATTTAAGAATTTACTGAGTTCAGTTTGTTGTGATTGTACGACTGATATTCCTATTTTCTAACTGACTGTCAGGCAGAAGACTCAGTCAACCACTAAAAACTGTCAACTATTTTTGGCACATGGTTTTTACATTTTCAAATTTGCAATGACAAATTGAATTTCTTTTGTGTATTTAATATCTGCCCTCATATTTTGCTGTCAACCACATAAATCCATCTGCTTTTAAAAGGGCTCATGCCATTAGATTGTGCCCACCCTGATACTTTCCCTATCTTAAGTGATTATACAGAGAGAGAGAGAGAGAGAGAGAGAGAGAGAGAGAGAGAGAGAGAGAGAAAGAAAGAGAGAGAGATCTAGCTATATGTATATGGAGAGAGAAAGAAATCTATCTAATCATGGCAGTGATACCATATGAACATGAGATCTGGGAGGGCCATTTAAAAAACACTGTGTAACACACCATCCAATTCAGAATGTACTATCACTTACAATAATAATCTTGAAAGCAGTGACTGTATTGCTCATAATTTTAGCCTCAGTAGCTAACATAATGCTAGTCCTAGAATAGGATCTTCACAAATGTTTGTTGAGAAACAAAGAAAGAAACAAACAAACAAAGAAAGAAAGAGCTATGAAATTAAGGGTGACAATGACTATCACCCATTTAATGATTATAAATAAGCCAGCAAGGAACATGGTTACATACTCAAGTTATTTTTTTCACTATAACCAGAAATCAATTAAATGAAGTGTTCTATTTCATACAATATAAAAATAGATGCTAGTAGATATATAAATCAGGAACACAGGTATCTAGAATTTCATGGAAGAAGTCAAGAATAAATTCAACATACTATTGTCCATTATTCAGTAAGACAACCTTATAAATTTCAATATTTTTATACAATGTATATTATTATATGAGAAAATTAATAGTTATAGTCTGTAATTCTACTTATATTGACTCTGCTTAGGAGTTTCTTCCTAATTGCCAAACTTATCAATGTTATAATAAAACTTGACCTTTGTTTTGGAAGAATTTAATTATTAAGTTTCCTGTACAATGTCACAAACCTCATTCCATAGTTTATCAGGCACTCTATCTATAAGATCCAGGCCCTTAAATCTATTTCTCACTTTCACTGTCTAATCAGAAGGGATTTGATTTAGGTCATACCTGAATGGTCTAGCAGTTTTCCCTGCTTTCTTCAATTTAAGTCTGAATCTGGTAATAAGGAGTTCATGATCTGAGCCACAGTCAGCTCCTCATCTTGTTTTTGCTGACTGTATAGCGCTTTTCCATCTTTTGCTGCAGAGAATATGATCTATCTGATTTCGGTGTTGACCATCTGGTGATGTCCATGTGTAGAGTCTTCTCTTGTGTTGTTGGAAGAGGGTGTTTGCTATGACAAGTGCATTTTCTTGGGAAAACTCTATTAGTCTTTGCCCTGCTTCATTCCGCATTCCAAGGCCAAATTTGCCTGTTACTCCAGGTGTTTCTTGACTTCCTACTTTTGCATTCCAGTCCCCTATAAAGAAAAGGACATTTTTTTTTTTTTTTTGGTGTTAGTTCTAAAAGGTCTTATAGGTCTTCATAGAACCATTCAACTTCAGCTTCTTCAGCATTACTGGTTGGGGCATAGACCTGGATTACTGTAATATTGAATGGTTTGCCATGAAATTAAAAGACGCTTACTCCTTGGAAGAAAAGTTATGACCAACCTAGATAGCATATTCAAAAGCAGAGACATTACTTTGCCGACTAAGGTCCGTCTAGTCAAGGCTATGGTTTTTCCAGTAGTCATGTATGGATATGAGAGTTGGACTGTGAAGAAGGCTGAGCGCCAAAGAATTGATGCGTTTGAACTGTGGTGTTGGAGAAGACTCTTGAGAGTCCCTTGGACTGCAAGGAGATCCAACCAGTCCATCCTGAAGGAGATCAACCCTGGGATTTCTTTGGAAGGAATGATGCTAAAGCTGAAACTCCAGTACTTTGGCCACCTCATGCAAAGAGTTGACTCATTGGAAAAGACTCTGATGCTGGGAGGGATTGGGGACAGGAGGAGAAGGGGATGACAGAGGATGAGACGGCTGGATGTCATCACTGACTCAATGGATGCAAGTCTGAGTGAACTCCCGGAGTTGGTGATGGACAGTGAAGCCTGGCATGCTGCGATTCACGAGGTCTCAAAGAGTCAGACATGACTGAGCGACTGAACTGAACTGAATTATTGAGTCTGCAGTTTGGTCTGTAAAATTCATAAAACTTTTACTCATATTTGTAGCCTTTCTAGGCATGCCTATTTTCTATAGTAACTGCCCACACATGAGAAGCACATCCTGCATCAAGCAGAATATTCTGGAACTTTTCTAAAAAATTAAAGCACCTCCTTGAAAACTACCCAAAATACATGCAAAACATATGTAAGTACTCATATCTTGCAGCGGATGCTGTGGTTTGCTTCCCATAACCTCCTCTTTTTCTCTAGAACTAAAACATTTATTATTCTAGCTGCTCTGAGCATTGGTGTCCAACAGCTCTCAGCTATGTCCCTTTCCAGAACTTACCTTAGCCTGAAAAGAGCTTCCATGTCTATGGTCACTCCCGTGCTAAGGATCCTCTCACATCCAATGGCTGGTTGTATAAAAAGAGTATAAAAGCCTGAAAGAGTATAAAAGCCTGGTTTGACTCTTGTCAATTCAGGACAACTCTGAAAGGTCAAATCAATCCCAGAATTCTCTAGGGGATTATCTGAGCCCTTTATTGAAACTGCTTCAGTGTTCTCTCTGCCCCATCCTATTTTTTCTACTCTCGAACATATTGTTCCAGATTGCATAATGTAATTCTCTGAATCCAAAGTCCCACCTTAGAATCTGCTTCCCAGGTAACTTAATCATGAAGACCCCCACAGGTCTAAAGGATCAAATACCTCAATTAGCACCAAATTACACTTAAAATTTTAGAAATTTCTCCATATAATTTTGTTGTCATGTTATTGGCTGTTATATGTTAAACTGCATTATAATCTATATTAACAACATAATTCAAATTAAGCAGATTTAGTCCATGTATACAGTGAAGTAATAGGTGGAGAAACCATAAGAATCCATTATACCAAGTATATTAGCAAACTAAAGAAGAAGCTAAATCTAATACTATCAATACACAGATATCTGGAGACAGTGTTCAAATTCCACCATACATGTAAATTCCCAAGAAACACACAAGTGTAGAGAAACAAGAAATTAAAGGTAGAACATTTTACATTTCTTTTCTATGTATCATCCAGTATTTATTAGATCTGTCACACTTCCTCACCTAGTTGATGCGTTCAACTGGCAAACAGCCCATCAGTACCTTTCAGTTAGTAATAACCTTGACATTCTACACACTATCTTTTATTTAAGCTCTCCAAACATAAGTGTCAATTGCATCCATCTGCCACATCCTATTATCTGACAATAGATTGATTTAGTGATGGTCTAGCACAGTGAGTGCTGACCATACATTGTTCTTTTCCATCCAACTTTCCTAACAGCAGTTACCACTTTGTCATTCCCTCCCAGTATGTTCCCACACTTTCCATCTCAAAGTCTAAATGATTTTCTATTGTCAAAAGTCTTCAATAATTTCCTCGTCTCTTCCAGTCACGAAAAGGCAATAAAACGGGCACTGGAGAAGGAAAAGACAGCATCTACTTCTACATCTCCTCTTCCTACACACAAGGAGTTTGGGAATTCAATCACAATTCAGTAAGGGAGAGGATAGATCATGTTCACAATTTTGTAAATGCTGTGTCTTGGATCTCATAGAAAGTGTACATTATACTATGGGCTTTTAAAATTTAGAAATAAGGAGAATGAAGAGAGGCTAATTGGAAGAGTACAGGTCCCATATAATCTTTTGCCCAGAAAAAAAGAAAAAAGACAGTGATATAAATAATTATTGAAGAATGCAGACAAAAATCATAGATAATATAAGCAGAGGATTCTGGCTTTCATGTAAGGCTGAATAATAATAGCTAGCCTCTTGAGAAACCTATATGCTGGTCAGGAAGCAACAATTGGAACTGGACATGGAACAACAGACTGGTTCCAAGTAGGAAAAGGAGTACATCAAGGCTGTATATTGTCACCCTGCTTATTTAACTTATATGCAGAGTACATCATGAGAAATGCTGGACTGGAAGAAACACAAGCTGGAATCAAGATTGCTAGGAGAAATATCAATAACCTCAGATATGCAGATGACACCACCTTTATGGCAGAAAGTGAAGAGGAACTAAAAAGCCTCTTGATGAAAGAAAGAGGAGAGTGAAAAAGTTGGTTTAAAGCTGAACATTCAGAAAACGAAGATCATGGCATCTGGTCCCATCACTTCATGGGAAATAGATGGGGAAACAGTGGAAACAGTGTCAGACTTTATTTTGGGGGGCTCTAAAATCACTGTAGATAGTGACTGCAGCCATGAAATTAAAAGACGCTTACTCCTTGGAAGGAAAGTTATGACCAACCTAGATAGCATATTCAAAAGTAGAGACATTACTTTGCCAACAAAGGTCCGTCTAGTCAAGGCTATGGTTTTTCCTGTGGTCATGTATGGATGTGAGAGTTGGACTGTGAAGAAAGCTGAGTGCCAAAGAATTGATGCTTTTGAACTGTGGTGTTGAAGAAGACTCTTGAGAGTCCCTTGGACTGCAAGGAGATCCAACCAGTCCACTCTGAAGGAGATCAGCCCTGGGATTTCTTTGGAAGGAATGATATTAAAGCTGAAACTCCAGTACTTTGGCCACCTCATGCGAAGAGTTGACTCATTGGAAAAGACTGATGCTTGGAGGGATTGGGGGCAGGAGGAGAAGGGGACAACAGAGGATGAGATGGCTGGATGGCATCACAGACTCGATGGACGTGAGTCTGAGTGAACTCTGGGAGATGGTGATGGACAGGGAGGCCTGGCATGCTGTGATTCATGGGGTCGCAAAGAGTCGGAGACGACTGAGTGACTGAGCTGAACTGAACTGAACTGAACTGAGTCTTCTTCATAAGCTTATCTTCACTTTACATAGAATATATATGTGTGTATGTTTATTGTTTCCCCTAGTAGCTGTCAGTGACAACAGTTTCTTCAATAATACTAGCACATCTAACAGCATCTGGTACATAGTAAGTACCAAAATATATTTGACTGATTCAATAAATAATATTCAAGGTTAGCAGGTCAATTCAACCACTTTAAAAAAAAATGGTGTGTGTGAGTTAGTGTGTATGTACGTGTGTGTGTGTGTACATGTGCATGTTTGTGTGTCCAAAATTACCTGAGTGGATGGAACTGTCATTTGTGACAAATAAAATGCAAATATGATAAAAATCTCAATAGGATAGCACTTAGCCTTTGAAAACAGATTTGATATCTTCATAAATATAGTTACGGTAAGAACAATTTAAGTACATAAACAAAATAAGCTAACTCTCCCAACTTTATTCATTGTCCACAAAGGATCAGAGAATAAACTATTTATTACACATAGAATCCTCCATTCACAAATAATAGTTATCTAATCACCCTAAATTATGCTATTATAAAATAAATTGGCACTATACAAATTTTTGAGTAATATGTTTAGATCACTACCTCTCCATTCAATAGTTATAAAAATAGCTAATTCTGCAGAAAAGTAATATAGTTAAACATTTTTTGACTTAGGCTTAGAATCATTTCTAAAATGTTACTTTCTACATCTTTAACTTTTAATTCTTGATGCCAAGTTTTCAACTTGATTCTGTTACAATTTGCTAAAGTATGCTATTTCTAGGTCCTAAACAGGGAAACTATAACACATTTCAAGAGTCTCAAAGTTCTAAATTTTACAAGTTTATATAAAATTCATTAAATTTGGTCACAACACTTGGCCAAATGGAAACTTTTGAAAATGCAAAACAGGACTACTATGTTTGTAATAGTTTACATCCCCCAAGTTGACCATAAAGCAAAATATATTGCTATTACCTGGCATCATAAGCAAGAAATGCCATATGCTCACAGTTTCATTTTCATTGTGCTGCTTTAGTACAAAACCCTAATTTAATACATTTGCTATTGTTTGTCAGATTATCTGTTCTTATAGAGGCACAGGGCAAGAATATATAGAGGAAAATGAGACATTATTTGATTTAAAATGGGTAAAACATTACAAGCTCTTTACAAAATCTATACAGAAGAAAACTACTGTGAAGTGCACATTTTTAGTCTCCTTGTGCATGCAGCATGCTAAGTCACTTCAGTCATGTCTGACTCTGTGTGACCCTATGAACACGACTGAGTGACTGAACTGAATAATGTTTCTGCTTTTTAATATGCTGTCTGTGTTGGTCATAACTTTCCTTCCAAGGAGTAAGCGTCTTTTAATTTCATGGCTGCAATCACCATTTGCAGTGATTTTGGAGCCCCCCACCAAAAAAAAAAATAAAGTTAACCACTGTTTCCACTCTTTCCCCATCTATTTGCTATGAAGTGACAGAACCAGATGCCATGATCTTAGTTTTCTGAATGTTGAGCTTTAAGCCAACTTTTTCACTCTCCTTTTCACTTTCATCAAGAGGCTCTTTAGTTCTTCATTTTCTGCCATAAAGGTGGTGTCATCTTCATATCTGAAGTTATTGGTATTTCTCCTGGAAATCTTGATTCCAGCTTGTGCGTCTCTCAGTCCAGCATTTCTCATGATGTACTCTGCATATAAGTTAAATAACCAGGGTGACAATATATATCCTTGACATACTGCTTTTCCTATTTGGAACCAGTCTGTTCTTCCATGTCAGATTGTAATTGTTGCTTCCTAACCTGCATACAGGTTTCTCAAGAGGCAGGTCAATGGCTTCAGTGGCTTTTATAATACTCATATCCTTTGATATACTTATTGTACATAAGAGAATTTTTCCTGAAGAAAAACCAATTTGGAAAAATATTTATCAGTATGGCTTTTACAATGGTATTGTTTAGGAGTCCTAAAATTGGAAACATGTTAAATACCACCAGATTTGGATTAAAAAAAAATTTGGTACATGTAAGTGATATAACAAAAAATAAGGTTGAAGAGTGTTTACTGATATGGGAAAATATTTATCATCTCTTGTTAAGTAAAAATAAGCAGAAATAAACTCTTATAGTAAGATGTTAATTGTATGAATGGATACTTACACAGGTACATTAAAAAAAAAGAAAAACTAGAAATATTGGGTTGGCCAAAAACTTTTCTGGGTTTTTCCATACCATTTTACAGAAAAACCCAAATGAACCTTTTGGCCAACCCAACATATATAGCCTATTTAGACAATTTTGCTGTTGTTCTGTCACTAAGTTGTGTCTGACTCTTTGGGACTCCATGGACGGCAGCACGCCAAGCTTCCCTGTTCTTCACTCTCTTGAGTTTGCTCAAACTAAGTGACTGCTAATATTTTCAGTACCTTTCTCCTTCTAGGCAAAAGGGGAGGGTGTACCTCCCTGTTTCCTTGAAGTGACACTTGACCATATTAACATTATTTAGCCAATAGAGTGAACAAAAATAACATTTGTAGTCTCTGCTGCTGCTGCTAAGTCACTTCAGTCGTGTCCGACTCTGCATGACCCCATAGATGGCAGCCCACCAGGCTCCCCTGTGCCTGGGATTCTCTAGGCAAGAACACTGGAGTGGGTTGCCATTTCCTTCTCCAATGCATGAAAGTGAAAAGTGAAAGGGAAGTCGCTCAGTCGTGTCCGACTCTTAGCGACCCCATGGACTGCAGCCTACCAGGCTCCTCCGTCCATGAGATTTTCTAGGCAAGAATACTGGAGTGGGGTGCCATCGCCTTCTCTATTAGTAGTCTCTAGGCAGGAATATTTAGAAGCCAGTTCATGATTTTCCATGGTTACTTTTCCACTTATCAAACTTTAAAGTCTCATCTGGAGAATTTAGTTTCCTAAAAAGTGGTAGAAGCTATACCAGCCTATATCTCTTGAGTGAATACTCCAGGCATAAGCCTACTGCCCATCTTTGCTTTACATTTAGCATGAGCAAGAAATAAACACTGCTGTTTTAAACCACTTGTGTGTGCAGTTTATTTGTTATTATAAGATAATCTAGCATATTCTTACTACTACAAACTATAAAATATTTTGGTAGATCCCTCTGCTTAAGACCTTATGAGTATTCTTCTCTTCTGTATTCTCTTTTTCTGTTTTTTCCCAATTAGGCAGGATGAGTATAAATTTTTATGACATAATAATAATTACTAAACATTAGTGAAGAAAATGAAAAAAAATCTAATGAGTTCCACTTTTAACATTTATATAAAATTTATTTTAATAGACCAATCTCTTCATTTAATTCAGTATTTCTAAAAAACATTTCATATGTCATTCAAGAAAATATGATGGCAGAAACTGGACTAAGATTCCTATGGATTACTGGTATCAGTTCAGTTCAGTCGCTCAGTCGTGTCCGACTCTTTATGACCCCATGCATCGCAGCATGCCAGGCCTCCCTGTCCATCCCCACTCCCGGAGTTCACTCAGACTCACGTCCATCGAGTCAGTGATGCCATCCAGCCATCTCATCCTCTCTCATCCCCTTCTCCTCCTGCCCCCAATCCCTCTCAGCTTCAGAGTCTTTTCCAATGAGTCAACTCTTCGCATGAGGTGGCCAAAGTACTGGAGTTTCAGCTTTAGCATCATTCCTCCCAAAGAAATCCCAGGGCTGATCTCCTTCAGAAAGGACTGGTTGGATCTCCTTGCAGTCCAAGGGACTCTCAAGAGTCTTCTCCAATACCAAGGCTATGGTTTTTCCAGTGGTCATGTATGGATGTGAGAGTTGGACTGTGAAGAAAGATGAGTGCTGAAGAATTGATGCTTTTGAACTGTGGTGTTGGATTACTGGTATGGTTAGTACCAAATTCTTATACAAAAATTTTATCCTGATGATGTACCACCTTTCAGGCCTTAATTGGGAAACTTAGAAATCATCAGAGCTTCAAGAAGCTTAAACTGAAATTGTGAGGAACCATCTATTTCTGTTATCGTCTCTCAACATAAGAAAAGGATTTTAAACATTTGAGATTATTTTCCTCAAATAGCCTTTTAAAAATAACAAGAAAATGTTCAGTGAGAAAATAAATTCTCTCAGACCATAGTACAACAGCAATTATAATTTATTGACACCTATTCAGTGTAAGTATTTTAAGTTCCTCATTGCTGATCCTTGCAAGAGCCCTGCAAGATTAGCATAATAATTTCCATTTCATAAAGGAAGAAACCAAAGCAAAAGAAGTAAAGAGATTTGATCAAAGCCACAAACAAATCCAGAAATCAGTAACAACAAGAAAAGGATAATAAGGGAATAGCGGAAACAACCTTATCCATACTCATTTGATAACCTACATGAAATGGAAAAATTTCTTGAAAGATACAATTTGCAAAAACTCACACAAGAAGAAATAAACAATCTGAATAGGCCTACATCATTTGTAGAAATTGAATCAATAATCTGCCTTTCAAAACAGAAAGGACTAGGACCAGATGGGTTCACTGGTTAAGTCTTCTGAGCATTTAAGAAAAAAATTATATTAATCTTGAATATCTCTTTCAAAAGATAGAAGCAGAAGCAGTATTTCCTAACTTATTCTATAAAGCCAGCATTACTGTAATATCAAAATCAAATAAAGACATTACAAGAAAAGACCAGTATCTCTCATGAAAATCAGTTCAGTGAACAATGAACTTTCAGTGAAAGTCGCTTAGTCGTGTCTGACTCTTTGCAACCCCATGGACCATACAGTCCATGGAATTCTCCAGGCCAGAATATTGGAGTGGGTAGCCGTTCCCTTCTCTAGGGGATCTTCCCAACCCAGGGATCGAACCCAGGTCTCCCGCATTGCAGGCGATTCTTTACCAGCTGAGCCACACGGGAAACCCAAGAATGCTGGAGTGGGTAGCCTATCCCTTCTCCAGGGGATGTTCCCAACCCAGGAATCGAACTGGGGTCTCCTGCATTGCAGGCAGATTTTTTACCAACTGAGCTATGAGGGAAGCCCCAACAGTTCAGTTCAGTTCAGTTGCTCAGTCATGTCCGACTCTTTGCAACCCCATGGATTGCAGCATGCCACACCTCCCTATCCATCACCAACTCCCAGAGTTTACTCAAACTCATTTCCATTGAGTCGGTGATGCCATCCAACCATCTCATCCTCTGTTGTCCCCTCTCCTCCTGCCTTCAATCTTTCCCAGTATCAGGGTTTTTTTCCAACGAGTCAGTTCTTCACATCAGCTGGCCAAAGTATTGGAGTTTCAGCTTCAACATCAGTCCTTCCAATGAACACCCAGGACTGGTCTCTTTTAGGATGGACTGGTTGGATCTCCTTATAGTCCAAGGGATTCTCAAGAGTCTTCTCCAACACCACAATTCAAAAGCATCAATTCTTTGGTGCTCAGCCTTCTTTATAGTCCAACTCTCACATCCATACATGATTACTGGAAAAACCATAGTCTTGACTAGATGGACCTTTGTTGGCAACTAATGTCTCTGCTTTTTAATATGCTGTCTAGTTTGGTCATAACTTTTCTTCCAAAGAGTAAGCATCTTTTAATTTTTCATGAACATAGGTATATAAAATCCTCAACAAAATATTAGAAAATAGAATTCAACAACATATAAAAGAATTATATAATGTGACCGAGTGAGATTTATCCCAAATATAGAAGGCTGCTTCAACATTTAAATATCAATTAATGTAATCCATCACATCAATAAGCTAAAAAGTGAAAATCATTATCACATCAATAGATGCAGAAAAAGCATCTGAGAAAATCTAATACTCATAATTTAAAAAAAAACACTCAGTAAACTATGAAGAGGGGAACTTCCTCATCTTGACAATGAAAACAAAAACAAACAAACAAAAAACACTGTGAGAAACTAGAAGCTTTTCAATGAGAATGTCCCCTCTCACTATCCCTTTTCAACATCATAGTAATGCAGCTGATGCAAAAAGACAGGAGAAGAAAATGAAAAGTATACAAATTGAAAAAGAAGAAATAAAACTGTCTTTGTTCCCAAATAATGTAACTTGGGTATGGTGCTGACTTTTCTAGATAGAACACTAATAAAGGCACAATTCATGCAAAAAATTGATAAGCTGGACCTCATTCATTTAAAATTTTCTGCTTTGAGGAAGTCAATGTCAATAGCCTAAGAAGACAAGTCAGAGACTTGGAGAAAAATCTCTTCAAAAGATACATCTGAAGGACTATTATGTAAAATATCCAAAGATCCTTCTTAAAACTCAATAATAAGAAAACTCGATTTAAAAATGGGTGAAAAATCTTAACAGACACCTCACCAAAGAAAATACACAGATGGAAATTAAACATATGAAAAGATGTCCCATATTATCTGTCATCAGGGAAAAGTAAATTAAAATAATGAAATATTAAAATGACCAAAAATCCAAAGCACTGACAACTCCAAAGGCAGGTGAGGGTGTGGAGCAACAGGAAGTCTCATTCACTGCCAGTAGAAAGGTAAAATAGTACAACCACTTTGGGAGAAAATTTGGCAGTATTGGGCTTCGCTGGTGGCTCAGACAGTAAAGAATCCACCTGCAGTTCAGGAGACCTGCATTCGATCCCTGGGTTGGGAAGATCCCCTGGAAAAGGAAATGGCAACCCACTCTAGTATTCTTGCCTGAGAAATCCCATAGACAGAGGAGCCTGATGGGCTACAGTCCACCAGGGTCACAGGAGAGTTGGGCATGACTGAGTGACTAAGCACTGCTGCTGCTAAGTTACTTCAGTCATGTCCAACTCTGTGCGACCCCATAGGAGCAGCCACTGCTCTTTGGACATGGGGTTGCTCCTCCTGGCTACTGCCCTGGGCCTCAGAAATGGGGTGGCTCCTCCTGGCCGCCCCTGGCCTCAGATACAGGGTGGCTCCTCCTGGCCGCCCCTGACCTCAGACACGGGGTAGCTTCTCTCAGCCGCTGCCCCTGACCTCATACTTGGGTAGCTCCTCTTGGCCGTTCCTGCGCCGTTGCAGCCTGGCACCCTCGGCCGCTGCCCCTGAGCTCGGACGTGGGGTATAACTCCTCTTGGCCGCCGCCCTTCGGGCATGGTGTCCTCCCAGCTTCTGCCCCTGACCTCGGACGTGGGGTAGCTCCTCTCGGCTGTGCTTAGTGTGCCGGTAACAGCTGTAATCACTATAAACCACCCTGGGATCACCAGTCTTCACAAAGCTAACACATTCCTTGTTGTTGCTGTTGTTGATGATGATGCTGTTGATGTTACTGATGTCATATCACTGATCCAGGTAAAACTATTAGCATGAGTAAATATTTTTCAGCCAGTGTTTAACAAAGTTTCTTGTGATACAAATGGAATGAAAGCATAGAATAATATAAAGCATTCAGAAATTGGAAAATAAAAATTTAAATATCGGAAATACAACTTACTAGCTGTGTGATTTATGGATGTTAATTAAGTCCTCTTCAATTTCCTTATCTGCCAGTCTTCAGTTCAGTTCAGTCACTCAGTCATGTCCGACTCTTTGCACTCCATGAAACGCAGCATGCCAGGCCTCCCTGTCCATCACCAACTCCCGGAGTTCACTCAGACTCATGTACATTGAGTCGGTGATGCCATCCAGCCATCTCATCCTCTGTCGTCCCCTTCTTCTCCTGCCCCCAATCCCTCCCAGCATCAGGGTCTTTTCCAGTGAGTGAAGTCTTTGCATGAGGTGGCCAAACTATTGGAGTTTCAGCCTCAGCATCAGTCCTTCCAATGAACACCCAGGACTGGTCTCCTTTAGGATGGACTGGTTGGATCTCCTTGCAGTCCAAGGGACTCTCAACAGTCTTCTCCAACACCACAGTTCAAAAGCATCAATTCTTCAGTGCTCAGCTTTCTTCACAGTCCAATTCTCACATCCATACATGACCACTGGAGAAACCACAGCCTTGACTAGACAGACATTTATTGGCAAAGTAATATCTCTGCTTTTTAATATGCTATCTAGGTTGGTCATAACTTTCCTTCCAAAGAGTAAGCATCTTTTAATTTTTTGGCTGCAATCACCATCTGCAGTGATTTTGGAGCCCCCAAAAATAAAGTCTGAAACTGTTTTCACTCTTTCCCCATGCCAGTCTTACTGGTGGCTATATTGATTAAATTAAATAACATATTAAAGTAACTTTTTTTCTGGCACATGAAAGATGCTCAGTAAAAAATAAATATTGGAAGGATTATTTTCACAAGAATAACTAAGAGGGTAGCCTCAAATTGCATAACAAATTGCACTTGAATTAAAACTTTAAATATTTTTTTAAAACCTTATAAGCACATTAAAAAAAACAAAGGTCAATCCTAAGAGTTTAGGATGAGCAAAGATTTCCTAAATTTTAATGAATTAAATATATCCAAAAAATAGTAAGTTTCATTACAATGGTATCTAAGTTGATGGGTTCATTTGACATATATAATGGAAAGTTAAAAAAAAAAACAACAAAGGTAATATCTCAGCACTTTCACAACTATGCCTTATGGATACTTGGAAAAATAGCTCATCATTCCGATTACATAAGTAACTCTTATGAACCAACAGTAGCACTAGGTGATGCTATCATCTTGCCAAATCCATAAAGGTGGGTATCTCTCGCTGCCTACACTAGTGATTTAACCCAAAATCATTATTTAACCTCTCTATTCTCTATATACCCTCTTTTGTTCCTATTATTTATCCTTGTTCTTCACTCCAGCTATATTTCCCTCCATATCACACACTGAAAATGCCTCAAGACAAATGCTCAGATTGTGCTAGTCACAAGTGAAAATGAAATGCCCTATTTAGACAGAATTCTTAGCAAGGCCAACTTAGAATCTATTGGTCTCCCTTTTGATGAAAGAGTCCACCATGGTGACAATTCATTTTTTTAGCAATATCAGAGCTAAGCAAACTATATATGGGTCACAAGTTACTGAGTTGAGAATGCTGCTACAGAAAATTACCTTTGGCTACAGAGCCTGTCCCTGGTTGAATAAGTTACAAAAGATAAAGTTCATGACATATGTTTACAAATTATAGAGGAAAACATTAGTCTCATTGGCTTCTTTACAGGAAACAGGGAACCAAGAGAATGGTCTCTCTTGTGATGTTTTATGTTGCTTTGTCCCTGTGTTAGTCAAGATTCATAAGTGACTTCATTGATGACATAATGGGAAGCCTAGCAAAGGAGAAAGGGAAAGATATATCCAACACTGCAGAGTTCCAGAGAATAACAAGGAGAGATAAGTAAGCCTTCTTAAGTGAACAATGCAAAGAAACAGAGAAAAACAACAGAATGGGAAAGACTCGTGACATCTTCAAGAAAATTAGAGATACCAAGGGAACATTTCATGTAAAGATGGGCACAATAAAGGACAGAAATGGTAAGGACATAACAGAAGCAGAAGAGACTAAAAAGAGGTGGTAAGAATACACAGAAGAACTATACAAAAAAGGTCTTAATGACCTGGATAACCATGATGATGTGGTCATTCATCTAGAGCTAGATATCCTGGAGTGTGAAGTCAAGGGGGCCTTAGGAAGCATCACCATGAACAAAGCTAGGGGAGCTGATGGAATTCCAGCTAAGCTATTTCAAATCCTAAAAGATAATGCTGTTAAACTGTTGCACTCAATATGCCAGCAAATTTGGAAAACTCAGCAGTGGCCACAGGACTGGAAAAGGTCAGTTTTCATTCCAATCCCAAAGAAAGGCAGTGCCAGAGAATGTTCAAACTACCATACAACTGAATCATTTCACATGCTAGCAAGATTATGCTCAAAATTCTTCAAGCTAAGCTTCAGCAGTTATTTATCTTATGTAATAGGATTATGATTCAAATAGCCTTGATATGCTGAGGTGATAAATGCAAAATATTAAAGTTCTTCATTTTTGTTTCTACACACATACATATACATACACACATACACACATGGAAATGTGATGGTGTGCAAAATAACCTGAGAGGTTTTACCTAAAGACAGATTTCCAATGTAAAAATATTTTCACACCTGGATCGGTGTGACTTTTAGATAGCAATTTCTTTTCCTCAATTGTTGAAGCAAGTAACTATCAACCATCTATCAGGAATGTCATAGAAAATATTTCTATACAGAAATAGACATTCTACAGATGGCCTATCAGGGCCTTTGGGAGTCAATTTCCTTGAGACTGTTTCTAAAAAATTTATTTCCTTCTTCCTTTGGGTGACCTCTTCTAAAAGTATCTAAATTCTTTGCCTGAGGTTTTACCCACATTACCAGTTCACCAATTGAGAACTAGTCTAATAAACAGGAGCTCACCTAAGTGCCAGAGCAGTGCTCCTTCCCTACCACATTGCTGCCTCCCTAAGCAGTAACACTGGAAGTTGTCACTGCAATAGTCATTCCCCAGTCCCCTTGCTGCTCAACCTATTCGTCTCCACTAAGGCTATCCTTTAGGCTTCCCTGGTGGCTCAGATGGTAAGGAATCCGCCTGAAATGCAGGAGACCTAGGTTCCATCCCAGGGTTGGGAAGATTCCCTGGAGAAGGAAATGGCAACCCACTCCAGTATTCTTGCCTGGGAAATCCCATGGACAGAGGAGTCTGGAATCACGTCGCAAAGAGTCAGACATGACTGAGTGACTAAGCACAGGCTATCATTTAATGCAAATGACTCATATATTTCTGGTCACACACAAGCAACTGATAAATATATGCAAAAAGAATCCATGCACTTAGAGCTGTTTTTATGTGAATTTTCTCATTTCTGCCTGTGTTTCCCAATAAAAATGAAAAGCTATTAAAAATTGAACTCAAATATTACCCTTTGTTCTCTATGCATTTCCATTTAAAAATATTTTAGCCTCCCCCTTTATTTTTACTCATACCAGAAAGTATAAGTAATAGGAAATTGCTTCCATAAGCCTTATATTCATATACAGATTTGCACATTACAGGCTGCCATAACCTGGTATTTGTTGAATTATTGATATTCATACAGTTGTTTGTAGACATTTGAATACCTCCTATTGAGAAAAGGTTGAATTGATCAGAATCATCTGAATTACATATGCAAATATCAAAGAACAGCCATTTCTTGCCATGCCAGGCTAAATGACATTAAAGAGGCTTATCATATGTTTACTTCGTGCATTTTGCAGTTCAGCCATGTTATTTCAGAGCTGCTACTGCTAAGTCACTTCAGTCGTGTCCAGCTCTGTGCGACCCCAGAGATGGCAGCCCACCAGGCTCCCTCATCCCTGGGATTCTCCAGGCAAGAACACTGGAGTGGGTTGCCATTTCCTTCTCCAATGCATGAAAGTGAAAAGTGAAAGTGAGGTTGCTCAGTCTTGCCCGACCCTCAGTGACGCCATGGACTGTAGCCTTCCAGGCTCCTCCGTCCATAGGATTTTCCAGGCAGGAGTACTGGAAAATTGCCTTCTCCAATTTCAGAGCTATGTGCTCTTAAAGCAATGGAAGAAGCCTTGGCATGATGTTCACTATAAAAGGGCAATAGAGAGAAATGCTTTGAACTTTTACATGCAACTCTTAAAAGTGGTATTTGGCAGTTCACTTTCCGTAAAAGTGAATTGTTATAGTAATCATGAATGTTTTATTCTAAGGACTCATTCACTCTTATGCCACTTGTATAAAAATGTTTTTGGAGTTTAAGTGGCCATCATTCCATGTCTCCATTTTACACCACTTGTAAAAATCATCATCATCATCATCATCATCATCATCATCATCTCATATTAACTTTGAAGTTATCCTTCTAACCCCTGATCTCATCTCTGAACATTAAGTTCTTCATTAAGAAGAATAACAGGCACAGATGTAGGGCACGAAGCTGTTTCTCATTGTAGCTCTTTTTCATGCTTCTCCTTGTGACCCTCTCTCTGAACCTCTCCACTGTGTTTACATCTCACTGAGCTTTCTTTTGATGTGTCTGAAGAGTTTGCTTCCAAGAAAAGACAGATTGTCCCTGTCAAAGTCTCATCAGAAACACATAAACAAGAAGTGTAGTATTAATAACTATCATCACCTCAACAAGAAAATCTGAAATGACGTTAACTTCCCTCTTCCTCTTTCTAATATTTATATCTAGATGGGGACAAAAACCAACCCTTTTGCAAATGCATTTCAGCTGATTGATTTTATAGTGTTGCCAGGACAGCCAAACCTGCTAAGGACCTTTTGGTTCCAAACCTTTAAGTGCAGTCCATCATATTCAACACAATCAATCAATATTCCCGGGAAAGCTGCTGCTCCCGCCTTGTCCTGGATCACAGCCCGAATGGAAAGGAGCTGAAATGTGTTCAGCCCTCTCTTTCCAACTGTTTCCAGCCCTTGGTGTTCAATCTCTCCAAAAAAAATTTGCTTTCTCCTACTGGGATTTTTTCTAGACGAGTGATTCAGAAAGACCCAAACTCACAAATATGATAAAGAATGAGGACGGCTTCAAGTGTCATGCCTCCTAGAAGAGAGTGGCATCTTTCAGGCATTTTGGCACATAGATGAGAGAACTCTGTTTTTTTACTAGAATCCCTTCAAAGGAAGCACACCAGGATATAGTTCCTTCCCTTTTGCTCAAGCATTGAAATAGTATTCTTCTGTGCAAAAATAAAGAAAAGGAAGGGGGTGTAAATCTGGCTTTGTGTTTGACAAAATGCTTAATTTTAATAGTTTTTTGGTTGACAATAATGTGGCTATCATCATCTTTTTTGTTTTTAGGGTTTTGTTGTTGTTGTAGTTGTTGTTATTGTTGTTGTTGTTGCACCACATTGCTTGTGGGATCCTCAGCCAGGAGTTGAACCCATGCCCCAGCTGTGAAGCTGCTAAGTCTCAACCACTAGACCACCAGGGAATTCCCTGTCATCAGCAAATCTTACCTTTTTGCTTAATAGTGCTTTTCCCACCCTTCGGGCAACCTTTGGTCCTCCTCACTCTGCCTTGACTAGGATACAACAGAACACCCCCAAAAAGCGTTCCAATAACTTTGATTCTTCAAAAGATATTTGGGTCCTAATTTTTAAGCTCAGCATATCAATAGTTCTCCTGCAAACGTAAAGCTGTTTTTCTGGATGCACTGTTTCATATTAATATGCAAAACAGACACATTAAGAGGGATAATTCACATTGCCAAATGATAGATTCAAGGGAAGTTTTAATCTTTAAGCCAAAGTTCAACTAGTCTATTTCATGTTTTCTATAACTGAGCTATGCTCAGCTTTACCACAGTGAGGCAGTATTGTGCAGTGGTTTAAAAGTATGGACTTTTTGAGTCAATTGTAATGAAATTTAAATTCTGGCTTTTTCTTTTATTAACTGTAAGATAAATATGTCACTTCCTCCAAACTTCAGTTTAATCTTCTGTAAAAGGGAAAGAATAATAACTCAAAGGTTTAATGTTAAGCTTAAAGTACTTAATATAGGGTCTTGCACTCAGTAAGTTTTCAATAAATGGCAGCTTAACAATAGAATCAAAGGAGTAAGATGCTTGTATGTAAATAAAGCAAACTTTTCATACATACTTTTCTAATTAATCATGCACATATACACAAAACCTGTAACAGCCACCTTTTTATACACCCATAGACTCTGTGCGTTGTTCACACTGTCATGTCTCTTTGCAACCTCATGTCCTGTAGCTTTCCAGGCTCCTCTGTCCCTGGGATTCTCCAGGCAAGAGTACTGGAGTGGGGTGCCATTTCCATATACTCTACAAATAAATATATCAATGGATGACTTGGAAGGAATCTAAGTGTCCTTATCATCTTCCCTCTCAACCATGTCTCTCTCCCTTTGAGTGTTTTTAAGAGAGTTTTGTGATTTGAATTGCCACTTGATAAACTGCCATTGCTTTTTAGAAATACCAAGAGAAATGTCAGACTGTGGTTGCATGATTCCACAAAGGGGACAGAAAATGAGATGTGTCACAGGTCTGTGCTCTATCAAGTCCCAGAGAAAGGAGCTGTTATAACTGCTTCATACTCCTACCACTATCTTGGGAAGGGGCTGGAGGTTAAGATGACCTAAAGTAAAAAAAAGAAAAACAAAAAACTGGTGCTATAAAAATTTCTCACTAGTCTCTTGGGACTTGCTATAGTTACTGTGACAAAAATTTTTGGAAACAAGTGGAAAAGTTCATCTCAGCTTTCCTGAAAATCTAGACGATGATTTTCATGGCACTTTAGTCCTTTTGTTAAGTTCACAAAGGTGTTAAGTACACATTCATTATGGTGCTTGGTACATTTACCAAGGAACACAAGACTCAAGAGAAATAAGGGACTGTGTATGATTATGTATACATTTATTAGACTGTCTAGAAGTGAGGGGAATGGAAGCTGGAAAAAGGTTGATATCATCTGCTCTGTAAAGGGTATGTGCTCTAGAATGCAAAAAAAAATAGTAAAGATTAATACTGTTAATGATACAGTAAAAAGAAACTATACTACTTTATACTGAAGGCTAAATATAAATTAATAGATCATCATTAAAAATGAATAGATCAGCATTCACGGTGCTCAAACTGTGATATAGCTGGAGTTTATCACAATTAGTGCAGAGCAGGTAGGTAATAACTACGTGATGAATGAACAGAAACTTCAAAACTTTATAAGGTGTTATTTAGAGATTCCCTATGGAAAATTAGTTCAATAAACAATTATTGAGAACCTAGTATGTGCAGTCAATAAGGGACAAAATTGCAAGTTAGAGAACCCAATCACCAGAACTCACAATCTACAATAATTAGTCAAAATCTCATTTTACTAGTATATGACTTTTTTCCTTATAAACTTGGAAGATTTCTTAAAATAGAACAAAATCTTAATGCATAAGTGCTTAAAAGAATATCTGAATAAGAAACATCTGACTAGACTGTCACTGTGCTAGACATTCCCAAAACAACAAGAAATCCTAATCGAATTATTGTTTTTTCATTATATTAAGGCAATATACTATTTGGGAAAAGTAAACATTTTCAGGAATGAACTTGCCAGAGGAATCTATTACTTTCCAGTTATATATAGTCTGATAAAAGGAAAATAGTATAGAAGCATTCTGATTCTGAAGAAGTTGAGAATCCTTTGAAAGTAATCCAATGGTCTAATTTTATAGAAGTGGATACTAAAACCTTAAAAGACCTAAAGTCAAAAATGAGTTATAAGAACTAAGATTTAAACTTAGGCCATCTGAAACTCAGTTCTGTTTTCAGTCTTCTAGTCCAACCAATCTGTATGAGACAGAGTTATTTATTGCATTTCTTTTTAAAAAAAAAAAAACTTTTTATTTTACATTATAGTTGATTACCACTCTAATGGCACAAAATGAAGAGGAACTAAAAAGCCTCTTTGATGAAGGTAAAAGAGGAGAGTGAAAAAGCTGGCATAAAACTCAACATTAAAAACACGAAGATCATGGCATCTGGTCCCATCACTTTATGACAAATAGATGGGAAAAATGGTAACAGTGTCAGATTTTATTTTCTTGGGCTACAAAATCACTTCGGACCATGACTGCAGCCATGAAATTAAAACAGACAAACAAACAAACAAACAAACAAAAAACAAACGCTTGTTCCTTGGAAGAAAAGCTATGACAAATCTAGACAGCATATTAAAAAGCAGAGACATTAATTGGCCAACAAAGGTCCATATAGTCAAAGCTGTGGTGTTTCCAGTAGTCATGTACAGATGTGAGAGTTGGACCATAAAAGAGGCTCAGGGCCAAAGAATTGATTCTTTCAAACTGTGGTGTTGGAGAAGACTCTTGAGAGTCCCTTCAACTGCAGGCAGATCAAACCAGACAATCCTGAAGGAAATCAACTCTGAATATTCACTGGAAGGACTGATGCTGAAGCTCCAATACTTTGGCCATTTGATACAAACAGCCAATCTTTGGAAAAGATCCTGATGCTGGGAAAGATTGAGGGCACAAGGAGAAGGGGGCAACAGAGGATGAGATGGTTGGATGGCATCCCCGACTCAATGGACATTGAGTCTGAGCAAGCTTCAGGAGATAGTGAAGTACAGGGAAGCCTGGCATGCTGCAGTCGATGGAGTCTCAAAGAGTAGGATACAACTTAGCAACTGAACAACATAGCTGATTAACAGTGTTGTGTTAGTTTCAGGTATAAAGCAAACTGATTCAGTTATACATGTAAATATATCTACTCTTTTTCAAAGCCCTTTTCCCAATTAGGTTGTTATATAACATTGAGCAGAGTTCCCTGTGCTATACAGTAGGTCCTTGTTGGTTACCAATTTTAAATATAGCAATGTTTCAATACAAGGGAAGGAAAAGAGTTGCCAAAGATCAACTTGGTGTATCTAACCATTTTGTCTAGAGATCACTTTGAGAAGGATGACCTCATGGGCCAATCTTGTAACAAATGTGTTTGTTAGACCTACATGTTATTAAATTTTGTATTATTCACCAGCGTTTTAAAATTAAGAATTAACATTAAGATCCCAACTAGAGGTTTCTCTTGAAAGACAAAGAGATCTGGAACACTGGGTCCTCATCTCTGCATGACAAAAATTTATTAAAGCTAAGAAGGAGATTTCACTGTTAAACAGGACATGTGTGTTTCCATTTACCATTCTCCACAACTCTCTAATGGATCTTACACAGAGCCTATTTCACTCATTTACATTTACATACGTGTTCCTGGCACCCTAAGGTTTTGAGTTTGTGACTTCTCAAACTGACTCCCAATAGAAGATTTCTTCAAGTTTGAGTGTCATGTGGACTCAAAGCTCTTAAATAATTAAGAAAATGAGAAGCTTGAAGTGTCTAACACTATAGAAAGATGGTTAAAAACTCATTCTGGTACTACTGTAAATATTTCTTCAGTGAGGTTCTTTTCTTCCTTCATTAGTTAGCAAGGGTGATTTGAGGTTTAAAAAAGAAGTATGTTAAACAAGATGCCCAGTAATGAAATAATTTACTGTGACACACTGACATGTTTAGTAAAGAAGGATGAGGGAAATTTCACAGGTTTCAAAAACAATGTGTGCTTTGGCTGCAAAATGTACAATGTGTAAAATGTATAAAATTTTTCAGCTAAACTATAGTACAACAAAGGATGGAAAAATGTTAACTATTGTTTCAGGATTACAAATTGCAACTCATATACTTATGGCATCACAGTTTAACACAGTGCTGATAAAGACTAATAGATAGCAGGTAACTAACCAATTTTAAGAAGTATACAAGTATAGGCAGAGATAGCCACCTCATTAATCTAAAGCCAAGACCACCAGCCAAAAAGCCAATAGATACACTCAGTTCAGTTCAGTTCAGTCACTCAGTCGTGTCTAATTCTTTGTGACCCCATGAATTGCAGCACGCCAGGCCTCCCTGTCCATCACCAACACCCAGAGTTCACTCAAACTCACGTCCATCAAGTCAGTGATGCCATCCAGCCATCTCATCCTCTGTCGTCCCCTTCTCCTCCTACCCCCAATCCCTCCCAGCATCAACATTTTTTCCAACGAATCAATGCTTCACATGAGGTGGCCAAAGTACTGGAGTTTCAGCTTTAGCATCATTCCTTCCAAAGAACACCCAGGACTGATCTTCTTTAGGATGGACTGGTTGGATCTCCTTGCAGTCCAAGGGACTCTCAAGAGTCTTCTACAACACCACAGTTCAAAAGCATCAATTCTTTGGCACTCAGCTTTCTTCACAGTCCAACTCTCACATCCATATATGACTACTGGAAAAACCATAGCCTTGACTAGACAGACCTTTGTTGGCAAAGTAATGTCTCTGCTTTTGAATATACTATCTAGGTTGGGCATAACTTTCCTTCCAAGGAGTAAGCGTCTTTTAATTTCATGCAATCACCATCTGCAGTGATTTTGGAGCCCCATATCTTTTGTCTACATAATGTCATACAACTAGCTTGACTACTTTGAAAAAACATTATTTGCCTGAAATGACTTGATAATTTAGAATAGTTATAGGCCACTACAGAATTATAATTTGATCTGAAATAGAAGATGTTTCTATTTTATACTTAAATTTTTTTTTCAGCCAAATGATTTAAGAAGGAAAAATGATCACACGTAGTCTTGGCTTTAGAGTATCATCATCATTCCCTGACTAGATGAAAATCTGCTTTTGCACTCCCGTTTTCCTCATCATTTGATTCTCCTTCCACTGTATTCTTCACTCAACATATACAGACTATTCAAATGGGCAAATTGACTATGTATGCTGAAATCAAATCTCCCATACAAAATACGTTCTTCCTTCCATAAATAATACATAGTTATGACCATAAGGAAATATACAGGCTCAGCTTTTATTTTCCCTTCTACACACATTCTCCTATGGACCTGAAGTAAGCACAGCTCGAGAACCATTATCCTGAAAAGAGGATGCTTAGGGCTGCAGCAAACTTCCAAAGACACGTTTGCCCTCAAAATTAAAAACTCTCGTGTAAAGTTGTACTCAAAGCGTAGAATTATTTTCTGTTCAAGGTAATTCCAGTATGACTTTCATAATGCTTTATTTGGCGTTTTGTTTTAGTTCTTTTTTTTTTTTTTTTTTTCTTCCCACTCATAGATTCCTTGAAAATTCCTTTCAAAGTTGGTTTGAAAATTCTTAAATTGCCCACTGGAGGGCCCTTGAGTTAACTGGAGAATCACAACTGATGGACCTTTGTTCAAGTTCTAGAAAATCATGCAAGGTAAATTGTAGATAATTTAAAAGACTCAAACTAGGTTGTTATTTTTTTTAACATGTTGTTTTATTTTCCATCTTCCTCTCTAAAATCACCTTTGTTTCCCAAAATTTTCTTTGTAAACCTCATTATGATCTTGTTCCAGCAAAAACCCTTCATATAAGAAAGTGTTATAAGTAACTATTGTTTAATAATTTTAACATCTCTCTAGCATTTTCTATTTGGTTGCTAAGCAATAAATTTAACTATGTTAGCGACTTGGACATTGAGTGTACATGATTGAATCTTCAAACAAAACTTATCCTGTAACTGGTGAGCAGAGTATTTGGCAGGGAATTATGGTGTTATGATTCCTTCCATGTTAAAGAGATAAACCCCAAAATAAAAATTATCCTAATATAATTGCAATATTTTTAGAAAATCGAGTCTGATATAAGGTTGATGGTTATTTGTTAAAGATGCTTATGGTTTGAAACTTATGGCCATAAGACAGTCGGCAAGGATCATTTGCCTATCACTCTGTGGAGAGACCTGAAGAAAGTATCTCTGCTTTCACAAAATTTAGATTCTGATTGGATTGTTCAGATGAATATGGAGGCATGCACACATATATAAAAATAAGTAGCATCATAATATGAATAATAATTCTCAGAAGTTCAGAATTTTTATTATAGCATCACTGAAAGATGGTAATTCAGCCTGATGGATAATTCCAAAGCTGAAGAGCTTACCATCTCATGAGATGGCTCATGTCTTTGACATTTTTTGGAGAATGTCTGGCTCTCATGTTAAACTGGACATGTAATGCTAGATTCTCAGCACTTAACAGTGCCTAGAAAATGGTACATACTCAACAAAATTTTGTTGAATATACTTTTTTATATCAAGTCAATAATTAATGGCTGTAATTTCTTTCCCTAGTATCACTTAGATTTTCTCTTTGGACAAACACAGAACAAGCCTGGTCTCATTTGTAGGATAGAACTTTAAATATTTGGAGTGAATTCCTAAAATCATAGAGTTCCAAAACTGAGAGTTACTTTATTTTCAAATTAGTGGACTCAGCCCCCAGGATATGTGCCAGGGCATAAAGGAAGCCATGAGAGAAATGATCATATTGTTCTGCAACATCTATTTAAAAAATCTGCATAAAATGTTTTTATATTAAAATATAGGTACAAAGTGAACTGGTATGAAAATTTTACATGAATTTGTCAAATAAAACAAGAAATTTCAATGAAATGACATATTTGGAAAGGGCTTCTGCTATACACCCCAGCCTACAGAGAAACCATAGCTATTTTCCTTATCAGTTATTGGCTTGTTGGCAGAAATGTTTGAGAAGATAGTTTCAGAAGGCTGCTGCATAGTATCAGTGGGAAAGCTGACATCCAGTGAAAAGAGACAACCTCACAGAAGTCACGACATATATTAATGACAAATTCCAGACTACAATCTATGTAACATCACTCATATCCAATAACTTTTTTTCAATCATGTGTGTAACATATTTCATGATTCTTCATTGCCCAGATTATTCTCCTGCAAGGTCTATCTTAATATATAATGCCTCAAGTTATCCTTTAGATTGCCAACAAGTTCTAAGATACAAGTCAATACATGAACTCTCCTCTTCAGAAACCTTCAGAAACATTCAGTACCAAAAAGTATGGAAGTGTTCAAAACACAAAAGGATGGGGGCATGTTAAAGGAGCATGGGAGACAACCTATAAAAGTTCTCAATGGCAGAAGCTTTAACAAATTGAACAGCAAATAAAATAGCAAATTATTGGTAATGACTCAAAATATGAAATAAGTATGCATAAACACATAAATAAATGAGTGAATAAGTAAATAGAGACAAATCTTCCTCAAAGAAGAATTCCAAATAATATCTGTAGATACATCTCCCTCCAAGGAGTAGAGATTAACTGCCTCCTTCAGAGTGTCAATTTCCTGACTGCTATAGAATACAGAAGCCTGGCAAATACCACTGTAAACAAGAGATGAAGGTTAATACCACCACTGAATCCAAAGGGATATCACATATCCTCTTCTATGGTATGAGAAGAAGCCCAGCTCACTTCTGATATATTCTTGCCCAAATCTATAACCTCAGTCTTAGGAAAAAAATATCTAACTGAGAACATTATACAAAATACCTGACCAAAATTCCTCACAACTGTCAAGGTTATCAAAAACAAGAAAAAATCAGAGAAATTGTCACAATAATTAGGAGCCTAAGGAGAGATGATGACTAAATGTAATTTGGTCTCCTGGATAGAATTCTAGATTTTTAGAAAAAGACATTATTTCTGGTGAGTGATGCTGGTAATGGGGGAGACTATAGATGTGTAGGGGCAGGGAATATATGGCAAATCTCTGTAACTTCCTCTCAATTTTTGTTACAAATACAAAGCTGCTCTAAAAATGTCTTTCAAAGGAAAAGAGGGTAGGAAAAGAGTGATGAAATCCCAAAGTGTATATCACTTAGTTAATGGTAATATATCAACACCAGTTTCTTAGTATTGACAAAAGTATCTTGATAATGTATGATGTTAACATTAAGAGAAACTGGGTGGAGAGGATATGAGAAGACTTTCTACTAGTTCTGCAATATTTCTAGAAATCTAATTTTTTAATATAAATATTTATTTAAATTGGAGGTTAATTACTTTACAATATTGTATTGGTTTTGCCATACATCAACATGAAACTGCCACAGGTATACACGTGTTCCCCCGTCCTGAACCCCTCTCCCTCCTCCCTCCCCATACCATCCCTCTGGGTCGTCTCAGTGCACCAGCCCCAAGCATCCAGTATCATGCATCGAACCTAGACTGGTGATTCATTTCATATATGATATTATACATGTTTCAATGCCATTCCCCCAAATCATCCCACCCTCGCCCTCTCCCACAGAGTCCAAAAGACTGTTCTATACATCTGTGTCTCTTTTGCTGTCTCACATACAGGGTTACCATTACTATCTTTCTAAATTCCATATATGCGTTAGTATACTGTATTGGTGTTTTTCTTTCTGGCTTACTTCACTCTGTATAATAGGCTCCAGTTATATCCACCTCATTAGAACTGATTCAAATGTATTCTTTTTAATGGCTGAGTAACACTCCATTGTGTATATGTTCCACAGCTTTCTTATCCATTCTTCTGCTGAAGGGCATCTAGGTTGCTTCCATGTCCTGGCTATTATAAACAGTGCTATGATGAACATTGGGGTACACATGTCTCTGTCAATTCTGGTTTCCTCAGTGTGTATGCCCAGAAGTGGGATTGCTGGGTCATAAGGCAGTTCTATTTCCAGTTTTTAAAAGAATCTCCATACTGTTCTCCATCATGGCTTAACTCGTTTGCATTCCCACCAACAGTGTAAGAGGGTTCCCTTTTCTCCCCACCCTCTCCAGCATTTATTGCTTGTAGACTTTTGGATAGCAGCCATTCTGACTGGTGTGAAATGGTACCTCATTGTGGTTTTGATTTGCATTTCTTTGATAATGAGTGATGTTGAGCATCTTTTAATGTGTTTGTTAGCCATCTGTATGTCTTCTTTGGAGAAATGTCTCTTTAGTTCTTTGGCCCATTTTTTTTTTTTTTTATTGGATCGCTTATTTTTCTAGAATTGAGCTGCAGGTGTTGCTTGTATATTTTTAAGATTAGTTGTTTGTCCCTTGCTTCATTTGCTATTATTTTCTCCCATTTTGAAGGCTGTCTTTTCACCTTGCTTCTAGTTTCCTTTGTTGTGCAGAAGCTTTTAAGTTTAATTAGGTCCCATTTGTTTATTTTTGCTTTTATTTCCAGTATTCTGGGAGGTGGATCATAGAGGATCCTGCTGTGATGTATGTTGGAGAGTGTTTTGCCTATGTTCTCCTCTAGGAGTTTTATAGTTTATGGTCTTACATTTAGATCTTTAATCCATTTGGAGTTTATTTTTGTGTATGGTATTAGAAAGTGTTGTACTTTCATTCTTTTACAAGTGGTTGACCAGTTTCCCAGCACCACTTGTTAAAGAGATTGTCTTTAATCCATTGTATATTCTTGCCTCCTTTGTCAAAGGTAAGAATAGGTGCATGGATTTATCTCTGGGCTTTCTATTTTGTTCCATTGATCTATGTTTCTGTCTTTGTGCCAGTACCATACTGTCTTGATGACTGTGGCTCTGTAGTAGAGCCTGAAGTCAGGCAGGTTGATTCCTCCAGTTCCATTCTTCTTTCTCAAGATTGCTTTGGCTATTCGAGGTTTTTTGTATTTCCATACAAATTGTGAAATTATTTGTTCTAGCTCTGTGAAAAATACCATTGGTAGCTTGATAGGGATTGCATTGAATCTATAGATATCTTTGTGTAGTATAGTTATTTTCACTATATTGATTCTTCTGATCCATGAACATGGTATATTTCTCCATCTATTAGTGTCCTCTTTGATTTCTTTCAGCAGTGTTTTATAGTTTTCTATATATAGGTCTTTAGTTTCTTTAGGTAGATTTATTCCTAAGTATTTTATTCTTTTTGTTGCAATGGTGTATGGAATTGCTTCCTTAATTTCTCTTTCTATTTTCTCATTATTAGTGTATAGGAATGCAAAGGATTTCTGCGTGTTGATTTTATATCCTTTCACTTTACTATATTCATTGATTAGCTCTAGTAATTTTCTGGTGGAGTCGTTAGGGTTTTCTATGTAGAGGATCATGTCCTCGGCAAACAGTGAGAGTTTTACTTCCTCTTTTCCATTGAATTTGTAGATTGCTTTGGGTAGTATCCTCATTTTCACTATATTGATTCTTCCGATCCATGAACATGGTATATTTCTCCATCTATTAGTGTCCTCTTTGATTTCTTTCAGCAGTGTTTTATAGTTTTCTATATATAGGTCTTTAGCTTCTTTAGGTATATATATTCCTAAGTATTTTATTCTTTTCATTGCAATGGTGAATGGAATTGTTTCCTTAATTTCTTTTCTACTTTCTCATTATTCGTGTATAGGAATGCAAGGGATTCCTGTGTGTTGATGTTATATCCAGAAACTTTACTATATTCATTGATTAGCTCTAGTAATTTTCTGGTGGAGTCTTTAGGGTTTTCTATGTAGAGGATCATGTTATCTGCAAACAGTGAGAGTTTTATTTCTTCTTTTCCAGTTTACACAACAACCCAAAACCTGTGAGACACTATAAAAGCAGCGCTAAGAGGAAAGTTCATAGCAATAAAGGCATACCTCAAGAAACAAGAAAAAAGTCAAATAAATAACCTAACTCTACACCTAAAGCAACTTGAAAAGGAAGATATGGAGAACCCCAGAGTTAGTAGAAGGAAATAAATCTTAAAAATTAGGGCAGAAATAAATGCAAAAGAAACAAAAGAGACCATAGCAAAAATCAACAAAGCCAAAAGCTGCTTCTTTGAAAGGATAAATAAAATTGACAAACCATTAGCCAGACTCATCAAGAAACAGAGAGAAAAATCAAATCAATAAAATTAGAAATGAAAATGGAGAGATCCCAACAGACAACACAGAAATACAAAGGATCATAAGAGACTACTATCAGCAATTATATGCCAATAAAATGGACAACGTGGAAGAAATGGACAAATACTTCTTTTACAATTTGGACAAATTCCATGAGCTTAACATTCAGAAAAATGGCAAAAACATGGAATTCTAACAGCTTGTTCTACCACAGAAACACCAAAGAATGTGAGTTAAAAACTGAATCAGTTACACAATGAAACTTTCAGAAATCTGAGAAACAATCAATGGTTTTCAGCAACCAAATGAATGCCCAATCAAGAAAGTAGTGACTTAAAACATGGGAAGAGGGCTTTGTAACATTTGAACTTAGTCTTGTCCTACCTTCCTCTCCAGAATGAGGGTGATTTTGTAGATGAGGGCCCATGTTTCCAGTGTAGTTACCTGACTCTGGTAAGAGAAGAGTAGGCCTTGTTCCTAAGAAATTTTATTCCTCTGTTTTGACCTTAAGGAGTTTCCCTGAAGGACTGGAATAGGATTTTGCATTTGTTTCTCTTGGAACTCTCTCAGGACAGAAAAGTGGCTAAGCATAGAGCTTTCCTCAAAAACACTGAATGGCAAACAAGCTGCTGCTTCCACTGGCAAAGATTAAACTTGGGTCAGCTGCTTCTCAAAGAACCTGCATATAATGAGGACTCTAGGAAGCCAAGCACATGTCCAGAGATAGATTCATGATAAGAAAGGACCTAAGCTTTCACCTCAGTAGATTTTTAGGTTCAGGGCCAGCAGGAAGCCAAGGTTAAGGCAGTGCTGCAGAGGACCCAAATAAGCTTTAAAACACCTCCCCAACAGAGAGTCAATTTGTGCAAAGATTGGCAGTGCATTTTTTTTTAATCTTTTTACTGTTTTCTTTATGCTTTTGGCTACATATATTTAAGAGTATTTCTGTCACACCACAAGCTGACCACAAGTTAAAGAGTGCCCACAGAAACCACACACAAAAAAAAGAAAAACAGCCAGAAAAAATAGTTTTGAAAAAACCACTAAACAAACAACTACAACCCACAGCAAGCAAGGAAAATAACACTGAAAAGTTTAAGGACTTGATTTTCAGAGTGACCACATTATAATATTCAAAAGTCAGTTTCAACAAAATCTTACAAGGCACACAAAGAAACAAAAAATATGATCCATTCACAGGGTAAAAGAAGAAATGAACAGAAACTAACCCTATCAAAGAAGAGATGTTGCTGCTACTAGGAAAAGACATTAAATTGACTGCTACAACTATGCTTAAGGGGCTTAAGCAAACCTTGGACAAACAACTAAAGTAAAATAGAAGAATGCTTCCTCGACAACAACAAAAAAGTAACAATAAATATAGAAATTATAAAATAGAATATATAATTTCTGACACTGAAAAGTATAATAACTGTAATAAAAATAAATCATTAAATAGTTTCAACAATAGATACAAGTAGCCAGAAGAAAGAATCAATGAATTTGAAGGTAGGTCCACTGAAATTAATTAGTCTGAGTAATAGAAAGAAAAAATGAAGAAAAATAAACAACATCCAAGAGACCTATGGGATACTATGAAGCATATCAACATATGCTTAATGGGAGTCCTGGAAAGAGAGGAGAGAGAAAAAGGAATAGAAAGAATATGTGAAAACTCAATGGCCAAATACTATCTAGATTTCATAAAGATATAAATTTATACGTTCAAGAAGTTCAACATATTCCAAGCAGAATAAATGTAAAGAGATCTACACTGAGACATATTATAATCAAATGATAAAAAGACAGAGCATCTTTAAAGTTGAGAGACCAAAGCAACTTCTCAAGTATAAGGGATCCCCAATAAGATTAACAGTCAATTTCTCACCAGACTTTGGATGCCAGAAAGCACCATGATGATATATTTAAAATACTGGGAAAAAACTGCATCAAATAATTATATTAATGTCAAAACTGACTTTGAGTTATGAAAGAGAAATCAAGGTGTTTCCAGACAAACAAAAGCGGAGAGAATTTGTATCTAGGTAACCTTCCCTCAAGAAGTCCTTCAGGCTTAAATGAAAAGACACTAGGTAGTAATTCAAAGCCATGTGAAGAAAACAAGAGTAAAAGTAACTACATATGGGACTTCCCTGGTGGCACAGTGGATAAGAATCTGCCTGCCAGTGCAGGACACACAGGTTCAATCCCTGGTCTGGGAAGATTTCACGTGCCATGAGGCAACTAAGCTTGTACTCCACAAGAGAAGACACTGCAATGAGAGGCCCATGCACCACAATTAAGAGTAGGTATAAATTTTTTTTTTTAATCTGTATATATAGTTTTACAGAATAGAAACTGAAAATGCATCAAAATGTTACATTGAAAAAAAAATCAAATAAGCACAAGAAAAATCAGCCACACAAGAAATAGAAAATGAAAGTTATTAAATGTATAGAAAACAAATACAAAATGGCAGAAGTCCTTCTTCATTGGTACCTACTTTAAATATAAATGGATTAAATATTGACTAAAAGACAGAGATTGGCAGAAAGGATAAAATAACATGACCCAACCATATGCTATGTACAAGATATTCACTTCACATCTAATGTTGTAAATAAGTTGAAAGTGGAAAAACAGAAAACTATATTCCATAAGAATTGTAGTCAGGAGGGCAGAGATGGCTATACTAATATTCTACAAAACAGGATTTTAGTTGAAAAGGGTTATCAGAGACAAAGGATGTTTTATACTGATAAAAGGTCAGTATATCAAGAATATATAACAACTGTAAGCATATGCAAACCTAAGGAACAGTGCTCAAAAGCATATGAAGCAAAATTTAACAGAACTATAGTGAGAAAGGAAACAACAGCTTCATGTAATCAGAGTTCAACAACCCATTTATAATTGATAGATCAACCAAACAGACAATAGGTAAAGAAATAGAAGATTGAATAACCATATACAATTAGACTTTTCACTGTTTTCAGTACTTTTCAGTGTCAGAAATTATATCTGCTTCTATTTTATAATTTTTATATTTATTATTATTCTTTTGTTGTTGTTGTTGAGGAAGCATTCTTCCTTTTTCCTTTAGTTTTTTTGTCCAAGGCTTGCTTTAGCTCCTTAAGCATAGTTGCAGCAGTCAATTTAATGTCTTTTCCTAGACAGAGACAGAATCACTCCACAGAAAAATCATAAGCAACTCTTCTCAAGTTTACAGGGAACGTTCTCCATGATAGACCTTGTGTTAGCCCATAAAAAAAAAATCTCAATATATTTTAAAAAATTAAAGTCATACAATTTACCTTCTCTGACAACAGTGAATTTTATTGAGTGAAACTAGAAATAAAATATCAGAGGAAATATGGAAAATTAACAAATATATGAAAATTATATATCACACTCTCAAGCAAGCACTAGATCAAAGAAATCACAAGGGAAATTAGAAAATATTTAGAGACCAGTGAAAACAAAACATGACATACCAAAACTTGTTAGATGGAGCAAAGGCTGTGCTTTATATACTATAAAAACTACTTTAAGAAAGATGAAAGATCTCAAAAACCAAACAACTAAACTTATACCTTAAAGAACTATAAAAAGAGCAAACTAAATTCAAAACTATCAGAGGGAAGAAAATAAAAACTACAGAATAGATAGAAATTTTTTTAAAAAACTAATGAAACAAAAAGTTGGTTCTTTGAAAAAATCAACAAAATTGATAATTCTTTAGCTAGAATGACTAAGAAAAAGAGAGGAGACACATATAATTAAAATCTGAAATTAAAATGAGGGATATCACTACTGGTGTTATATAAATAAAAGGATTATAAGAAAATACTGTAAAGCAACAAATTATATTAACCAAGATGAAATGGACAAATTTCTAGAAACACAAAAATTACCAAAACTGACTCAAAAAATAGATAATCTGAAACACATCTAAAACTACAGAGATTAAATCTAAAACATACCAGAAATGAAAAGCCCAAGACCAGATGGCTTCACTGGTATTTAAAGAAGATTAACAAAATCTTTCTGAAAAAATTCTTCCAAAATAGAAGAGGAAGTAATTCTCTCTATTCCATGAAGCCAGCATTACCCAGATACCAAAGCCAGACAAGGACAAAACAATACAGACCAATATCCCTCATGAAAATATTATAGATGCAAACCCCTCTATTGAACACTACCAGAGTCTAGGAGTATTAAAAGGACTACACATCATGACTGCTACTGCTAAGTCATTTCAGTCGTGTCTGACTCTGTGTGACCCCATAGATGGCAGCCCACCAGGCTTCCTCGTCCCTGGGATTCTCCAGGCAAGAACACCGGAGTGGGTTGCATTTCCTTCTCCAATGCATGAAAGTGAAAAGTGAAAGTGAAGTCGCTCAGTCATATCCGACCCTCAGCGACCCTATGGACTGCAGCCTACCAGGCTCCTCCATCCATGGGATTTTCCAGGCAAGAGTATTGGAGTGGGGTGCCATTGGCTTCTCCGACATATCATGACTATGTGGGATTTATCCCAGAAATGCAGGGGTATTTCAACATCCGAAAATCAACCATTAGTAAAACAGAGGTGGGGAAAAAAAAATCTCAAATTGATGAAAGAAAAGCATCTGATAAATTTCAACACTCTTTCATGATAAAAATCCTCAAAACCTAAGAATAGAAGATGCCTTCCTCAATATGATAAAGTTATTCATGACAAACCCACAGCTAATATTATACTCACTAGTGGAAAAACTGAAAGCTTTTCCCCTAAGTTCAGGAACAAGACTAGAAATTCACTTTCACCCTGGTATTCAACATAATATCAGGAAGTTCTAGCTAGAGAAGTTGACAAGAGGAAAAAATAAAAGTAGCTAAAACAGAAAAGAAGAAGTTAAACTAAATCTATTCACAGACAAAACAACCTTATATATAAAAATGCTAAAGAATTCACACACACACACACACACACGCACACACGCACACACACACAAAAGGCTTACAGCTAAAAAAACAGTAAAATTGCAGGATACAAAATGAATATACACAAATTGATTTTTTTCTATACAATGCCAATGCAGAATTAGAAAATAAAATATCAGATATGAGTATTGCCACTCCTGCTTTCTTTTGGTCTCTATTTGCGTGGTATATCTTTTTCCAGCCCTTCACTGTCAGTCTGTATGTGTCCCTTGTTTTGAGATGGGTCTCTTGTAAGCAGCATATAGAGGGGTCTTGTTTTTGTATCCATTCGGCCAGTCTTTGTCTTTTGGTTGGGGTGTTCAACCCATTTACGTTTAAGGCAATTATTGATAAGTATGCTTTTTTCCTGTCTTGCATACAGGGTCATCATTGCCATCTTCCTAAATCCCATATATATGTGTTAGTATACTGTATTGGTGTTTTTCTTTCTGGCTTACTTCACTCTGTATAATCGGCTCCAGTTTCATCCATCTCATCAGAACTGATTCAAATGAATTCTTTTTAATGGCTGAGTAATACTCCATTGTGTATATGTACCTCAGCTTTCTTATCCATTCATCTGCTGATGGACATCTAGGTTGTTTCCATGTCCTGGCTATTATAAACAGTGCTGCGATGAACATTGGGGTACATGTGTCTCTTTCAATTCTGGTTTTCCTCGGTGTGTATGCCCAGAAGTGGGATTGCTGGGTCATAAGGTAGTTCTATTTGCAGTTTTTTAAGGAATCTCCACACTGTTCTCCATAGTGGCTGTACTAGTTTGCACTCCCACCAACAGTGTAGGAGGGTTCCCTTTTCTGCACACCCTCTCCAGCATTTATTGCTTGCAGATTTTTGGATCGCAGCCATTCTGACTGGTGTGAAGTGCTACCTCATTGTGGTTTTGATTTGCATTTCTCTGATAATGAGTGATGTTGAGCATCTTTTCATGTGCTTGTTAGCCATCCGTATGTCTTCTTTGGAGAAATGTCTATTTAGTTCTTTGGCCCATTTTTTGATTGGGTCGTTTATTTTTCTGGAATTGAGCTGCATAAGTTGCTTGTATATTTTTGAGATTAGTTGTTTGTCCCTTGCTTCATTTGCTATTATTTTCTCCCATTCAGAAGGCTGTCTTTTCACCTTGCTTATATTTTCCTTTGTTGTTCAGAAGCTTTTAATTTTAATTAGATCCCATTTGTTTATTTTTGCTTTTATTTCCAGAATTCTGGGAGGTGGATCATAGAGGATCCTGCTGTGATTTATGTCAGAGAGTGTTTTGCCTATGTTCTCCTCTAGGAGTTTTATAGTTTCTGATCTTACATTTAGATCTTTAATCCATTTTGAGTTTATTTTTGTGTGCGGTGTTAGAAAGTGATCTAGTTTCATTCTTTTACAAGTGGTTGACCAGTTTTCCCAGCACCACTTGTTAAAGAGATTGTCTTTACTCCATTGTATATTCTTGCCTCCTTTGTCAAAGATAAGGTGTCCATATGTGTGTGGATTTATCTCTGGGCTTTCTATTTTGTTCCATTGATCTATATGTCTGTCTTTGTGCCAGTACCATACTGTCTTGATGACTGTGGCTTTGTAATAGAGCCTGAAGTCAGGCAAGTTGATTCCTCCAGTTCCATTCTTCTTTCTCAAGATTGCTTTTGGCTATTCGAGGTTTTTTGTATTCCCATACAAATCTTGAAATTATTTGTTCTAGTTCTGTGAAAAATGTGGCATTTACAAATTCAATGAAATACCTATCAAGCTACCAGCCACATTTTTCACAGAACTAGAACAAATAATTTCAAGATTTGTATGGGAATACAAAAAACCTCGAATAGCCAAAAGCAATCTTGAGAAAGAAGAATGGAACTGGAGGAATCAACTTGCCTGACTTCAGGCTCTACTACAAAGCCACAGTCATCAAGACAGTATGGTACTGGCACAAAGACAGACATATAGATCAATGGAACAAAATAGAAAGCCCAGAGATAAATCCACACACATATGGACACCTTATCTTTGACAAAGGAGGCAAGAATATACAATGGAGTAAAGATAATCTCTTAACAAGTGGTGCTGGGAAAACTGGTCAACCACTTGTAAAAAGAATGAAACTAGATCACTTTCTAACACCGCACACAAAAATAAACTCAAAATGGATTAAAGATCTAAATGTAAGATCAGAAACTATAAAACTCCTAGAGGAGAACATAGGCAAAACACTCTCTGACATAAATCACAGCAGGATCCTCTATGATCCACCTCCCAGAATTCTGGAAATAAAAGCAAAAATAAACAAATGGGATCTAATTAAAATTAAAAGCTTCTGAACAACAAAGGAAAATATAAGCAAGGTGAAAAGACAGCCTTCTGAATGGGAGAAAATAATAGCAAATGAAGCAAGGGACAAACAACTAATCTCAAAAATATACAAGCAACTTATGCAGCTCAATTCCAGAAAAATAAACGACCCAATCAAAAAATGGGCCAAAGAACTAAATAGACATTTCTCCAAAGAAGACATACGGATGGCTAACAAGCACATGAAAAGATGCTCAACATCACTCATTATCAGAGAAATGCAAATCAAAACCACAATGAGGTACCACTTCACACCAGTCAGAATGGCTGCGATCCAAAAATCTGCAAGCAATAAATGCTGGAGAGGGTGTGGAGAAAAGGGAACCCTCCTACACTGTTGGTGGGAATGCAAACTAGTACAGCCACTATGGAGAACAGTGTGGACATTCGTTAAAAAACTGCAAATAGAACTACCTTATGACCCAGCAATCCCACTTCTGGGCATACACACCGAGGAAAACCAGAATTGAAAGAGACACATGTACCCCAATGTTCATCGCAGCACTGTTTATAATAGCCAGGACATGGAAACAACCTAGATGTCCATCAGCAGATGAATGGATAAGAAAGCTGAGGTACATATACACAATGGAGTATTACTCAGCCGTTAAAAAGAATTCATTTGAATCAGTTCTGATGAGATGGATGAAACTGGAGCTGATTATACAGAGTGAAGTAAGCCAGAAAGAAAAACACCAATACAGTATACTAACACATATATATGGGATTTAGGAAGATGGCAATGACGACCCTGTATGCAAGACAGGGAAAGAGACACAGATGTGTATAACGGACTTTTGGACTCAGAGGGAGAGGGAGAGGGTGGGATGATTTGGGAGAATGACATTCTAACATGTATACTATCATGTAAGAATTGAATCGCCAGTCTATGTCTGACGCAGGATGCAGCATGCTTGGGGCTGGTGCATGGGGATGACCCAGAGAGATGTTATGGGGAGGGAGGTGGGAGGGGGGTTCATGTTTGGGAACGCATGAAAGAATTAAAGATTTTAAAATTTAAAAAATATAAAACTAAAAATAAAATAAAATAAAATAAAATAAAAACAGTGGCTACCAGTTTAAAAAAAAAAGAAAAGAAAATATACAAAATGATTCACTTTACTATACACTCAAAAACAATAAAATGCTTAAGAATTGATGTACAAGAATTTTACAGTGAAAACTACAAAATATTGTTCAAGTACACTAAAAAGAAATAAAGAAGTGGAAAGATATCCTAAGTTCATAAACACAAAGATAATATTATAAACTGTCAGGATCACTCAAAGTAATCTACAGATTCAATGCATTTTCTATCAAAAGCCCAATGGTTTTTTGTGCAGATACAGAAGTGCCAATCTTTAAATTTATGTGGAATTGCAAGGGACTCCAAATAGCTGAGACAATGTTGAAAAAGATGAAAAAAAAATGGAGGATTCACACTTCCTGATTTCAATATGGACCACAAAGCTACAGCAATTACACAATGTAGTAGTAGCATAAGGATAGGTGTATTAATCCATGGAACAGAACTGAAAGCCCAAGTACGTTCAACTAATTTTCAGCAAGGATGCCAAGATCATTCAATGGTAATAATCTTTTCAATAAGCAGTGCTGGAACAACTGGATATCCACATGAAAAGAATCAAAGTACCTATATCACACCATATACAAAGATTTACTCAAAAAGGATTAAAGACATTCATTTAAGAATTGAAACTATACAACTCTTAGAGGAAAACAATGGCAAATTTTCATGTTTCAGGTTTTGGCAAGGGGTTCCTAAATATGATACCAAGATCACAAGCAACAAAATTTAAAAACAAACAAAATGGACTTCATCAAAATTTAATACTTATGTGCAAAGGACCCTATCAAGAAAGTGGAAACAAGCTACAGTAATAAACTGAATAAACTTCTTTCTTCCTATCTGCTCATAGCATTTTGCAGTATATCTGTTAATTATTTAATTCTGCCTTGCATAGTGCTGGCATCCCTTATTCTTTTTTTTATTCTTTAGAACTCTCGAGTGGCTTGCATATTACAGGTGATCAAGAAAGTCTTAAGTACTGATTGAATGCCAATTTATCCTGTTTCCCTGATACTTATCACTCAGGAACACATGAAAACAATGCCTTGGTAATGAACAAACGTTCTAAGGAAGTGTGCAACAAAGGCATAACCAAACTCATTTTGGTACAGTAAGGAATACATCCTAGACAAATAAATTTCAAACCAAATTTTGAAGTAAGGAAATGCTTCATTGGTGCTTAGTGGAAAAGAATCTATAGTATGGAAGGGTGTGAAATGAGGTGACCAACAAATGAGACACGTGGGCTCTGATTGGGAGGAAGAGAAAATCGATGGTTACAAGCAGGAAATAAAAGGCATTTTGTTATTTAGGCAAGCCAGAAGAGATTTTTTTCTAACAACTTGTCTATCAAATCAAAAGGATTAAACATGGTGTTATATATCTCATGGTACCATATGAAATCTACTATGTGAGATATGAATGGATATATACCATTGATAGGGCTTCCCTGGTGGCTCAGATGATAAAGAATCTGCCTGCAGTGTGGGAGACCTGGGTTCAATCCCTGGGTTGGGAAGATTCCCCTGGAGGAGGGCATGGCAACCCTCTCCAGTGTTCTTGCATGGGGAATCTCCATGGACAGAGGAGCCTGGTGGACTAGAGTCCATGGGGTCGTAAAGAGTCAGACACGACTGAGTCACTAAGCACAGCACATACCACTGATAGGTTCCATGGATCCTATAAAATGAGACGATCCACACCATATGGCAGTATCTCACAATATAATTGAACAACTGAGATGTCAGGGTACAGATTGGTTTAGGCATCTATCTACTTACTGGGAGGTTACAGATTATCCTAAAGCCTTAGTTCTAGTTTTTTAAAGATAGTATTTATGTCACAATATAAATAAATCATTTGTACACTTTACTAATGTTATTGTCATATATGGCCATCAAAATACACTGTAGTAAGTCAAAATCAGTCACTATAATTGGATGGGACTATTTTATATGTGTGTGTGATTAATAGACATTGCTACAGGCATGTTTGTTTAAGTGTATTGATTATGAAACCTGCTTTAGCACTCTGTACCAATTGGTGTTTTTCATGATGCAGTCTGGTGATTGTCTACTGTTGACTTTTGTTGTTTTATCTTCTTTGTGTACAGGCAGAGTCTTCCTGGATATTAATATCTCTATCAGCTAAATGGGGACAGTAGTACTGGCAATGGCAACCTTCCTCCCCAGTCTAAAATGGTAATAGAGACATGCTAAAGCTAGATTGCTGATGGTTTCTTCCAAACTGTCCAGGTGACAAGAAAAAATTCACAACAGGCTCTTATCAATGAAGAATAACCTACAAGAATATTAAATGTTTCACTTATCCACTTAAATACTTTTCAAGCCCTTTTAACTTTGACAAGTATAAAGGAAAAAAAAATCTTCTTGACAATGATCAAGAGTGGAAAAATGTGGATGCAATTTGGTTGCCTGCCAGATAAATGAAGGACAAACTAAATAACACCTCCATGTCATTAGAGATGATGATACAGCTTGACAAGGAGTCTGACAGTATCTAAGTGTTTTTACTTCATAGAAAGTGGATTGACTCTTCAGGCCTTAAAAAGAATAGAAAACAAAGATGTTTTGTTGGGAGTAAGGAATGCTGTGGGATATTCTCATTATTTTTGTACCTTGAACCCACGTTTCTCATATGACAGAGGTCATTCTTCATTTAATCCCCCATACCCCTCAAAAAGCTGTAACTTAGAACCCAACAACAAAAATCTTCCACCTATGTATGGTTTAAGATAATTTAATTATCTCAAATGTCACTAAAGGAAAAACAATGTTAAAAGTTAAAAAAGCACACACAAAAAATCTACATCTAAAATCAACACACCTTGTTTTAATATATATGAACACAGCATTTACCCTGATTCATTTGCATTTGGATGGAACAGTGTAGTTTGCAATGCACTTTTAAAAAAGCTAACTCATTTTATCCTCACATAGAAGCTCTGAAGTTGGACAGAGGATGGGGAATGTTAGCATTCTCATTTCATAAAAGAGAATGTGGAGTCCTAGTCCAAGGTCATGGGTGTAAAGCCTTGTACCAAGGCCATCCCTGGAACTGACTTAGATAAATTGCAACCATTGTCATGAGCCCCACTGATCTAAACCGGCCCCCATATTGGGTAAAAATACCCACCTAGAGCACCCTAACCAATCACCTAATGCCATCCTTCAAGCAGGAATTTTTCTTTGTCTTGAGGCTGTAAACATTGGCTACTTTCTGAAGGAGATCCACCCTGGGATTTCTTTGGAAGGAATGATGTTAAAGTTGAAGCTCCAGTACTTTGGCCACCTCATGCAAAGAGTTGACTCATTGGAAAAGACTCTCATGCTGGGAGGGATTGGGGGCAGGAGGAGAAGGGGACGACAGAGGATGAGAAGTCTGGATGGCATCACGGACTCAATGGACGTGAGTCTGAGTGAACTCCGGGAGTTGGTGATGGACAGGGAGGCCTGGCGTGCTGCGATTCATGGGGTTGCAAAGAGTCGGACACGACCGAGCAACTGAACTGAACTGAAGCCATAAAAGTGGTCAGCTCTCCTTTGAGCCAGTCCACTGTTCTAATAGCATCTCCTCTCATTCTGCCTTCTGTCTGGAAGTTCCTTTCCAACCCACACACAGACCAAGACAGAAGACTTCTCAGTTGAAGTGATTCACTCAAGGTCACACAAGGAAGTGGCAAAGCTAGAACTAATAAGGAAGGTCTCCAAACTCTATATCTTGTCCTTTTTTTTCCCCAATGCGAATTGTCCCCTGCCTCATAGTAACATATTCATATAAACATTTTACTAGAGTTTCTCAAGTGCTTTCACATATATTAGGTGGAACCATATGGAACATTACTTAACCAACTAAAATGGCAATTCCACATGATTCAAATAAACATCACATTTTATTTTCAGAAGGTTCCTCATTGTTTACCTGTCTTGCTGTAGGCACTGCCTCTCCCATCATCCTCATCCCCAAACACTTTTAACATAAGCAGGGACCACTCTTGCCAGATGTTCTCAATTTAAGATCACATGTTGTGAATTTTTAATCACTCACTCCTTTCTAATTGGTTCTTTGCCCTCTTCCATCTAAATCCTTTAAGTAACTAATAAATGACTTTACACGAGTGTTCTAATAACTGAGATGAGCAGCATGTTACCTCTCAGAAAGGCATTTGCCCTAGTCTTCATAGGTCATTAATTCAAAGGAGTAAATTTCTAATGAATCTCTCTACCAGTATTGGAAGAGAACAGATGTTGCCCCTTATAACAGTGTCACTGATGTCCACCAAGAAGCTAATTAAACCTTTACTCGACCTGTATGGAAGATTTCCTCTTGATTTCTTGCACTTTCCCTCTCCATCCTTTACATCCTTCCCTCTTCCCTCTCCCTCCATTTGTCTCATTCTCTCTTGATTTATCTTTTTTTCCACTGTCCTTTTCCCCAGAAGCTTTTCCTCCCTTCTTTCCTTTCCCTCTTTCACCAAAGTAGCCCTTACTTATTTCAGGCCTTCTTTCTCATTACCTGTAAAATAATTTCACCTGTCAATATCCATAGGACAATGCTTAGCAATTATAATTTTTGTCTGTTCGCAAGTAGTGACTAGCTTCCAATTTAAAGCTATTCATAGCACACACAGTGGTCCATGGATCTATCTTTTGGTTCAACATTGTTTGTACCAGACTTGTGGACACCCCTTTTTCCAGCCTCTGACCACCCTTCAGCCTCTTTTCCAATCACATCCTCCGAGACTATCTTCTTTGCCCTCCTCAGCCTCCTGGACCAGCCAACTCCATTTCCTTTCTTTCTTTCTTTTCTTTCTTTTTTCTTTTTTTTTTTTTTTTTTTTGTTGTTGTTGCTTAACTGGTTATGGCTGACCCACCACGGGGACCCAGATTCATCAGAATTATTCCACTGAGATGAAGGCCACCATCAACCATGAGCTCATCATGAATCTGGATCCTCTTACACTTACCTCTCTCTGGGCTTCTATTTCAACCAAGAGGTTGTGACTCTGGAGGGGGTGGGTCACTTCTGTGACTTCGCGGTGGAGAAGCTTAAGGGCGCTCAGTATCTCCTGAAGATTCAAAACCATCGCGGTGTCCCTACCCTCTTTCAGGAGTGCAGAAGCTGTCCCAAGATGAATGGGATAAAACTCTAGACAATAAGGAAGCTGCCACGGCCCTGGAGAAGAACCTGAGCCAGGCCTCTTTGGACCTACCTGCCCTGGGTTCTGCTCATGCAGACCTCCATACCTGTGGCTTCCTAGAGAGTGGCTTCCTGGAGGAGCAACTGAAACTCATCAAGTAGATTACAACCACCCATAGCCCATACCCAAACCCCTGAAGACTGAGGGTGGGGTGGAGGGAGAGTTGAGCCAGTAACTCTTCCAAAGGTTCACCCTCAACCAGCCTAAGAGCCCAGAAACCTTTGACAGGGCCCTCTGCATCCCCCTGAAGTCAGAGCTTCTGTCTTAAGCCTCTCCCTGCAGTCACCAGACAGCTTCGTAACTACCTTGAAGCCCTGGCCCAAGCAGTGGACCAAAAGGAAAACATCAAGGACAAAGCAAAAATAGCCACAACAAAACAAAACTCTACCAAATCTTTTATTTAGCACTTACTGATTGTCCCTAATTGTACTAATCATCTTACATGCATTTGTGTTTAAATTAACTTTTAAACAATGTATTTATTTATTTTAATTGTAGGATAATTACAACATTGTGATGGCCTCTGCCATAAGTCAACATGAATCGGTCATAGGCATACAAATGTACCCTCTCTCCTGAATGCTCCTTCCACTTTTCTCCCCACCCCATCCCTCCAGGTTGTCATAGATCATCAGCTTTGGGTTCCCTGCATTATATATTAAACTTCCACTGGCTATCTGTTTTGCCTATGGTAATGTATACATTTCAATGCTATTCTCTCAAATCATCCCACTTCTCCTTCTCCCACTTGTCCAAAAGTCTGTTCTTTGTGTCTCCTTTGCTGCACTGCACATAAGATTGTCAGTACTAGCTTTCTAGATTCCAAATATATGCGTTAATATGCAGTATTTGTCTTTCTCTTTGAGGAAACCATAATTGAAAAAGAAACATATACCCCAATGTTCATTGCAGCACCATTTACAATAGGTAGCACATGGAAGCAACCTAGATGTCCATCCACAGATGAATGGATAAGGAAGTTGTGGTACATATACACAATGGAATTACTCAGCTATAAATTATCTTTTAACTTGAGATGATTATAGAGTCACATGAAGTTGTAACAAATAGTAAAGAGAGATCCTGCATGTATCATTTACGCATTTCCTCCAATGGTGATATCTGCCAAAACTAGTACAAAATCACGACCAAGATATAGACATTAGTATGGTCAAGATACAGAAGATTTCCATCACAAGGATCACTCATTTTGCCCTTTTTTAGTCACACCCACACTCATCCCTACCCTCTGCCCTGTCCCTGATCTAGGGTAATCATTGATCAGTTAACCATGTCTATAATTTTGTCATTTCAAGAATGTTGCATAAATCAAATTGTTTAATAGATAAGGTTTTAGCATCAGCTGTTTTTCACTAAGTATACTTCTCTGGAGATTCATTTACGTTGTTGCTTATATCAGTATTCCTTTTCTTTTTATTTCCAAGTAAGTATTCCAAGGTAAACCACTGTTTGTTTAACCATTCATCCATTGAAGAACAATTTGAGTTATTTTCAGTTTGGAGTTATCACAAACAAACCTGCTATAAACATTCATGTACAAATTTTTGTTTGGACATAAGTTTTCAGAGATAAATGTCTAGGAGTACAATTGATAGGTTTTATGCTAGTCACAAGTTTAGGGCTTTTATTTATTTATTTATTTTGGCTTTTGGTTTGCTTTTGACTGACAAACTTTCCCAGAGTTGCTATACTATTTAACATTTTACTGTCAGATATATGAGCAATCTGAATTCTCTGCATCCTTGCAAGCATTTGGTATTGTTACTAATTTTATAGTGAATATATTTTATATAGTGCCTATTTAGCCCTTCTGATAGATATTTGGTAAAATCTCATTGCAGTTTTCATTTACACTTACTAATGACTAATACACTGAATATTTTCCATGTGCTTCTTTACCATCTATATGTCTTCTTTTGTGAACTGTCTTTTAATGCCTTTTACCCATTTGGGTTTGCTTTTTTTTTTTTCTTTTTTTGAAGCTGTTGAGTTTTGCTGCTGCTGTGTCGCTTCAGTCGTGTCCGACTCTGTGTGACCCCATAGATGGCAGCACACCAGGCTCCCCCATCCCTGGGATTCTCCAGGCAAGAACACTGGAGTGGGTTGCCATTTCCTTCTCCAATGCATGAAAGTGAAAAGTGAAAGTGAAGTCACTCAGTCATGTCCGACTCTTAGCGAACCCATGGACCACAGCTTACCAGGCTATTCCGTCCCTGGGATTTTCCAGGCAAGAATACTGGAGTGGGATGCCATTGCCTCCTCCATTGAGTTTTGAGAGTTCTTTAAATAGAGCTATAAATCCTTTGTCAAATGATTTGCAAATAGTTTCTCCCAATCCATAACTTACACTTTCATCCTTACAAGGACTTCTTCCACAGAGCTAAATATTTTTAATCTATAAGTTTCAATTTATCAGTTTTACCAGATGTTCCTGAAGGGTATTTTAGTTTCTATAAAGCTAAAAAAAAATATATGTATCTGTGTATCTGTGGAGAATTGTGTGTGTGTGTGTGTGTGTGTGTGTGTGTGTGTTAGTCACTCAGTTGTGTCTGACTCTTTACGACCCCATGTACTACAGTCCCCCAGGCTCCTCTGTCCATGGAATTCTCCGGGCAAGAATACTGGAGTGGGTTGCCATTTCCTTCTCCAGGGGATCATCCTGAGCCAGGGACTGAAGCCAGGTCTTCTGCATTGCATATAGATTCTTTACCATCTGAGCCACCAGGGAAGCCTGGAAAATAGCATATGTATAAAAAATACATTGATACTCGTGTTGAAACACTGTTGCAATTATGGTGATAAATGGCACTTGGGTATGGTGTGTAACTCTTTTAATATGCTGCTGGATTTAACTTAATACTATGTTAAGGATTTTTACATCTATATTCATAGAGATACTGGCATATAATTTTCTTTTTTATATCATCTTTGTCTTGTTCTAGTATCAGAGTTAACTGTAGCTTCATAAAATGAATTACCAAGTGTTCCCTCTTTAAATTGTTTGGAAGAAATTTTATAGAATTGGTTTTAATTCCTCTTTAAATATATGGTAGTATTCTACAGATTTCTGATCATGAAGATTTCTTTGGGGGCACTTTTAATTTATTAATTCAATTTCCTTAATATTTATGTGGTTATTCAAATTAAATATTTTATATTGAACAAATTGAGATAATTTGTATTTTTCACGGAAGTGATCCATTTCATGTAAGTTGTCTAATTTATTTTTGAATAGTTGTTCATAGTATTCACTTATTGTCTTTTTCATGTCTTGCAGTGTCTTTAGTGATATCCTATTTAATTTCTGGGATTTTGTATCTTATCTCTTGTTTCAGTCAGTCTTTCTCAAAATTTGTAAATGTTATCAGTCTTTTAAAATTATCAACTCTTTTTTTCATTTATTTTCTCTATTGTTTTTCTGTTTTTAATTTCATTTACCTCAGCTCTTTATTATTTTACTCCTTCAGCTCGCTTCAGATTTATCTTGTCCTTCTTTTTCTAGATTCTTAAGAGATTAGTTTATTACTTTGAAATGTTTCTTCTTTTCTAATGTACGCATATGTGCCATAAATTTCCCTCTCAGCACTGCTTTAATGGTGTGCCACAAATTTTAATATGTTGGATTTTGATTCCATTTAATACATTTTTTATTTCCTTTAATATTCCATCTCTGACCCAAGGGTTATCTACAAGTCTGTCTGTTTCCCAAGTCCTTTGGGATTTTCCTGTTATTCTCTTATTATTGATTTCTAGTTTGATTCCATTGTGGTCAGAAAATATACTCTGAATGCTTTCAATTGCTTTAAAAATTTTGGTTTGTTTAATGGTCCAAAATGTGGTCTATCATAGTATATCTTCCGTGAGAACCTTAAAATAAAGTGTTTTCTGCTTTAAGGGGATGAAGTGCTCTATAAAGATCAATTAGATCAGCTTGTTTGATGTTATTGTCAAATTATATACTCTTGTGGATTTTCTTTCAAGTTGTTATGCCAGTTTTTGAGAGGGAATATTGAAGTCTCCAGGCAAGAATACTAGAGTGGGTTGCCATGGCCTTCTCAAGGTGATCTTCCTCACCAAGGGATCAAACCCATGTCTCTTATGTCTCCTGCATTGGCAGGCAGGTTCTTTACCACTAGTGCCACTTAGACCACTTATTTTTAAGGAAACTATTGATATCTTATAGCTTCATCTGCCATTTATTTTTTTTTCTGTTTCTTCTGGTTTTCATTTTTTCTGATTACTTTTTCCTGCCTTTCTGTGTTTTACTTAAATATTTTTAAAGTAGTCATGTACAGAGGTGAGAGTTGGACCATGAAGAAGGTTGAGTGCTGAAGAATTTGTGCTTTTGAATTGTGGTGCTGGAGAAGACTCTTGAGAGTCGCTTGGACTGCAAGGAGACCAAACCAGTCAATCCTAAAGGAAATCAATTCTGAATATTCATTGGAAGGACTGATACTGAAGCTGAAGCTCCAATACTTTGGCCACCTGATGCAAAGAAGAGAATATCCTGATGCTTGGAAAGACTGAGGGCAAGAGGAGAAGGAGGCAACAGAGGATAAGATGGTTGGATGGCATCAATGATGGCATCAAAGTCAGTGAGTTTGAGTGGAGCTCAGCAAGCTCCCGGAGATAGTTGTTGCAGTTCATGGGGTCACAAAGAGTTGGACACAACTTAGTGACTGAACAACAACAAAATTTCATTTCCATCTATCAATAGTTATGTTTTAATTTTTCTTTTTTATTATTTATTGACATTTATTTCTTGCTGTGTCGGGTCTTCATTGCTGCACACAAACTTTCTCTAGTTGCAGAAAGTGGAGGAGGCTTCTCTTGCTCTAGGTCCTAGGTGTGGGCTTCAGTAGTCGTGGCACAAGAGCTTGTTTGCTCTGTGGCATGTGGGATCTTCCTGGATCAGGGATTTAACAGGTGTCCCCTGCATTAACAGGTGGATTCTTCGCCATTGGACAAGCAGGTAAGCCCTTATCAATAGTGTTGTTGAGTGTGTTTGTTTCTGTAGCTTTTTAATGGTTGCTTTCAGTATTGACTTATATATATATATATATATATATATATATATATATATATATATATATAACTTATCCTTGCCCCTGCTGAGCAAAGTGAGTATTCTAGTTACCCATTATGCCTTCTCTCATGCCTCAAAAGTTTAGAAGGATAGAAGTGCCCCCCTTATTGTTCCTCATAAGGCCTCCACTGTTACTAAGGGTGGTGGCCTTATTACCAGTCAATTCAGTTCAGTCACTCAGTCACGTCCAACTCTTTGCAACCCCATGGACTGCAGAACAGCAGGCTTCCCTGTCCATCACCAACTCCCAGAGCTTGCTCAAACTCGTGCCCATTAAGTTGGTGATGTCATCCAACCATCTCATCCTCTGTCATCCCCTCTCTTCCTGCCTTCAATCTTTCCCAGCATCAGAATCTTTTCCTGTGAGTCAGTTCTTTACATCAGGTGGCCATAGTTTTGAGCTTCAGCATCAGTACTTCCACTGAGTAGTCAGGACTGATTTCCTTTAGGATGGACTGGTTAGATTTCCTCGCATTCCAAGGGACTCTCAAGAGTCTTCTCCAGCACCACAGATCAAAAGCATCAGTCCTTCAGTGCTCAGATTTCTTTATGGTCCAACTCTCACATCCATACATGACTACTGTAAAAACCATAGCTTCGACTGCTGCTGCTGCTAAGTCGCTTCAGTCGTGTCTGACTCTGTGCAACCCCATAAACAGCAGCCCACCAGGCTCTGCCATCCCTGGGATTCTCCAGGCAAAAACACGGGATGGGGTTGCCATTTCCTTCTCCATAGCTTTGACTAGATGGACCTTTTTTGGCAAAGATGTCTCTGCTTTTTAATATGCTGTATAGGTTGGTCATAGGTTTTCTTCCAAGGAGAAAGCAACTTTATTTTCATGACTGCAGTCACCATCTTCAGTGATTTTGGAGCCCCCCAAAACAAAGTCTGTCATGGTTTCCATTGTTTCCCCATCTATTTGCCATGAAGTAATGGGACCAGATGCCATGATCTTAGTTTTCTGAATGTTGAGTTTAAAGTCAACTTTTTCACATTCTTCTTTCACTTTCCTCCTTTCCTCAAGAGGATCTTTAGTTCTTCTTCCCTTTCTGCCATAAGGGTGGTGTCATCTGCATATCTGAGGTAATTGATATTTCTCCCACAAGACATTAAAATTCCTGACTCTTACTAGGCTCCTCTGACACCTCCTCAGTTGGAGGGAAACAAGGATACCTCAGTACTCCCCACAGTCTCTACTGACACCACTGGATAGGAGGCTAGCTTGTTACCACCAGTTGGGAATAAAAGTCCAAGCACCTTATTCAATTTTTTTTGATAGCACCACAAAGAGGGCAGGGAAGACCAGAACACCTTACATCAGCCTAGAAAGAGTGCAAGTCTAGGCTCTTCCTTTGCTGGTGGGAGTGGGTCCAAAATTTTTTCTGTGGTGTTTCACTAAAGTGGTTATTGACCAAAATTTTTCTGTCTTATTAGGCTACCCCTTTCCCGGTCTTTTGGCTAGAGAAAACAGGCTCTATTTTTAATCTGTATGCCTGTTGATATTCCTAGGTTGCTGGTTCTTCAAGACTGTATCTTCAAGAAGTGAAGTGAAGTTGCTTAGTCATGTCTGACTCTTTGCGACCGCTTGGACTGTAACCTATCAGGCTCCTCTGACCATGGGATTTTCCAGGCAAGAATACCAGAGTGGGTTGCCATTTCCTTCTCCAGGGGATCTTCCCAACACAGGGATTGAACCTGGGTCTCTTGCATTGCAGGCAGACACTTTACTGTCTGAGCCACCAGGGAAGCTTAAAAGTAAAGTTGAGGGAACTCCCTGCTATGTCATTCTTTGAGTTCACAGCTTACCAGCTGATCTGGCTTCCATTCATCTCTCAGAGTATTTTTGGCTCTGAAATAGAAACATCTCTCTGTTTCATGTATCATATCTTATCCATGGGTTTTAAATATACATAGCAGAAAAAAAAAAAAAACAATGGAAAGTATATCTAGTCTATCTTCTGGAAAGTAGTTGTACAATCATGTTGCTTTAACTTCACAACAACCCCAAAAGTTTGATCCTACATTATTCCTTAATAAAACTGAGACCCATAGACATTACCCAGGGCTTCCCAGGTGGTGCTAGTGGTAAAGAACTTGCCTCCCAGTGCAGGATCGGAGAAGGCAATGGTGGCCCACTCTGGTACTCTTGCCTGGAAAATCCCATGGATGGAGGAGCCTGGTAGGCTGCCGTCCATGGGACTGTGAAGAGTCAGACACGACTGAGCAACTTCACTTTCACTTTTCACTTTCATACTTTGGAGAAGGAAGTGGCAACCCACTCCAGTGTTCTTGCCTGGAGAATCCCAGGGACAGCGGAGCCTGGTGGGCTGCCGTCTATGGGGTCACACAGAGTCAGACACAACTGAAGTGACTTAGCAGCAGCAGCAGTGCAGGAGACATAAAAGACGTAGGTTTGATCCCTAGGTCAGGAAGATCCCCTGGAGGAGGACATGGCACACTCCACTTTTCTTGTCTGGAGAATCCCAAGGACAGAGGAGCCTGGTGGACTACGGTTCATAGGGTTGCAAAGAGCCGGACATGACTGAGGCAACTTAGCCTGCACCCATAGAAGTTACCCAGACTGCCTGAACCTACAAACCAACAAATGGTAAAATCATAATTCAAATTCAGCTATGTATCATCCCAAAGGTTAGATAAATTAAATGATATATTGACTTATAGGAAAATCATTGTCCTTACCCACCACAAGGTAGTGGTCCAAAATGTTGTTGAATATGGTAGCCACTAGCCATCTATGGATAACTAAATTTCTGTTCATTAAAATGAAATAAAATTTAAAATTCAGCTGCTCAGTCATACTAGATTCAAGTATTCAATAGCCATGTGTGGTTAATGGCTACTCTATTAGATGGTGTAATATAGAATATTTCCATTATTGTAGAACATTATACTGGACAGTATTGGTCTAGAGAGTATTCACACAATAAATATAAACTATGATGGATGCTTATAATAGAGGGATCCGTTATATCATAGATGATAAAATGCTATATAACTGAATACTAATGTGGTTTTACTCATGTAATCTAAGAAATGTTCATGGAAGGTACATCAAGAACTATAGGTATATTTAGAAAAATTCGACAACAGGGTTTGTTTGTTTTTTTAATCGGCAGTCTTTGGGGGTTTGTTTGTTTGCTTGCTTTTGTAAAGTTTTATTTTTTAATTAATTTATTTTTTATTGGAGGATAATTGCTTTACAGTGTTGTGTTGATTTCTGCCATTCATCAACATGAATCAGCCATTGGTATACACGTGTCCTCTCCTTCTTGAACGTCCCTCCCACTCCTCCATCCCATCCTGCCCCTCTAGATTGTCACAGTGCACCAGCCTGAGCTCCCTGTGTTATAAAGCAACTTCCCACCATCTATCTGTTTTATATATGGTAATGTATATGTTTCTTCCCAAATGAAGAAACTTCCCAGGTGAAGAAGACTTCCCAGGCGGTGCTAGAGGTAAAGAATTCCTCTGCAATGTGGGAAACGTGGGTTGAATCCCTGGGTTGGGAAGATCCCCTGGAGAAGGGAATGGCAACCCACGCCAGTATTCTTGCCTAGAGAATTCCATGGACAGAGGGAGCCTGGCAGGCTACAGTCCATGGAGTTGCAAAGAGTCAGACACAACTGAAGTGACTTAGCACTCAGCACACAGGTATATATTTCAATGCTACTCTCTCGAGTCATGCTACACTCTTCTTCCTCCACTGGGACAACAGGGATTTGATTGTTTGGTTCCCTGATATATTTCCAACATCTCAAAGAGGACCTCATCTCAAACAGGACCTTGCACATAATAGATGCAGAAAAAGTATTTCTAATAAATGCCTGAATTAATAAATAAATTAGAGGGCACTGTTAACAAGTCAAACTACTACTTCTGAGCAAGTACATAGAGAAGGGAGTGAACATGGTTTTTCAGGGAACAATAAGTGTAGTCAGCACAGCATTTGGTAAAGATGTAATAGATGAGACTAGAAAGGAGAGTAGGAGCCAGATCATGGAGGGCCTTATATAATCAGTAAAAGACCATTTCCAAACTCCATATACCCAAACTCTAATTAGTCCTCTTTCCCTCCATTGCATTCCTTCTCCTGCATTTTCTGTCTTTACCCAGTTAAAGTTATCAACATTAAAATGTGAAGATCATCTTAGACATTTTTGTCATTACATCTTTCCATTAATCCATCCCCAAGTCATTTCATTCCTGCTTCTCAAATCCCTAATGAATCTACCTCCTCCTCTCCATTCACACAACTGCTACCAAGCTTCAGCTTGTTGCTTCTTGCCTGAACCATTACAATAGCTTCCTACTTGGTTTTCTTGCCTTCATTCTCTTCTAGTCCATCCTTTACATTATAAGATTTATCAATTGAAAAAAAAAACCTATACAGATAAATACCCAGCTTAAACCCTTGGCATCATATTTAAATACTTAAGAGCTAACAGACTTTTCCAGATTTATCACCAGTCACCTATGAATTGCATTCCATTTACTTTGAGATACAGAAGCAATTGCATTCCTTGTGTGTCTCAAGCCTTTTGTATAAGCATGCCTTGTTTTTGCACAGGATGGTAACACTGCTGTAATAAATGAACTCTCCAGTTTGTCTTGAGAATACTTATTAAGTTAATATGACTGAGCTCTGCCCTTATCAACTCTATGAAGATCTATCCTATCCCTGACTTGTATTCCTTCAATCTCTAGCCTTGAATTTTATTAAATACTCTCTCCTCCCTGGTACATAGCATCCTAAGTATATTTCCATTGTGTCATCTAGCACACTACTTTTTCATCAATGTCTTCTTTCCTCATGCATTGTGAATTCCTTGAAGGTAGTTATTTCACCTATTTTTCTTTGTGTTCCCACGATGTCTCACTCAGAGGAAACTCTCAATAATAGACTCTAAGGTGAATTAATATTACTTTGTATGCTATTATGAGTCATGAAAGGATTTGAACAGGAGTGTGGCATCATAACTCTACTTCAAGACTATTATTCTGGTAGCAGTGTGAAGAATGGGTTAGACAGAGGGTAAGTATACTAACAGTCCCTTAAATGAGCAGTAAAAAAAAAAAAAAATAGAGGCTTCAAAATGAGCTTTTCTGTTATCAGTTTTTTTTTCTTTAAGCTTTTAATAATCATATATAATCACCCCATGAATCGAACCCGAGTCTCCCGCATTACAGACAGACGTTTTACCATGGGAGCCATCAGGGAAGACCCCCATTAAAGACTAGGAGAGCTTTAAAAATCATGCTCTTATGAATCCTTTGCAGACATAGCACTTAGTAAGTACAAAATTACAAAATGAGAACAATGAACCTATTTTTCTTCTATGAAGGAGTAACTGGTTGTTGTAAAGGCAGGAAATTATCCTAGGGGCCAGAGAGGGAGATCAAAGGGATTACTACCACCATTAATCTTCTGAAGGATAGCTTACTAATTAGCATCCTCAAATGAATAGCCTATGTATAGACATACTCACATGGGAATAAAGGAGATAATATTCTACCAAAAAGATACACTATGGTCCTCAAGGGAGTAGTAAGCCTGTAGAGTTTATGACACTACTGTATCTTTGAAGTACTAACACTCATCTGGTTAAGAAAGGTGTGGGAATTAGAAAGATCTCAGCAGCTCAGTATGAACTACTGTGCTTGGAAAAGTGGGTTTCATGTCAATGTTTATTCAGGGGAGAGGAGGAGAAGAAGGATACTGTTGATTTTTTAATTTTTGTTTGTATATGAATTAGCATTGTTCACTGGGTCTTTTGATGAGTTCGGCTTTTGTGAACAAATCTATTGGGTATGCAAAGAAGAGGTATGAACTGGAATTAAGAGCTTAATATCTGTCATGTGCTAACTCTGTATTCAGGGTGAATATATATTTAAATCTTATTTTTAGGGATGTATTTGGTATATGTGTACTATACTCCATACTAATATATATATATAGTATACATATGTGCTATAGTTTTAAAGAAATTGAAATTATTTCCTCCAAATTTTTTATATTATTTTTAATGGACAATATAAATACAGGATATTAAATGGTTGCAGACATGGATTTTTATTCTTTTGCTCCATATCTTAGCTTTAAAGGCACTATTTTGGAACCTCCCTTGATTAAAATAATGGCTTTCTTATATTCCATAGTAGTATCAGTAGTTTAGCCTGAAAAACTAGGCTCTCAAAGATGACTTTTGGAAAGTTTTTCTTTATATTAAGTTCACCATAACTAAAGCCACTTCCAAGTACTATTTTAATGTTTGACCTTTAGGGTTCATAATTTTTCTGATGGGGGACATAGGGGAAATGGCTGACAGGGCCCATTCTCTACCTCCTCAACTTTTGATGACACCACACTCTGTTTCACACTGGCCTCCTACAGCATAACAAAGAATGAACTCTCAACAAATTAAACACTAGTTCCTTAGCCAGTGAGTACTCTTGAAGTTTTAATTGAAGTCAGTACAAGCATACCTTGTTTTATTGTACTTTGCATTACAGTAAAAACAAGTCTTTTAACTCTCAAACAAGTCTTTTAATGCTATTTTTCCAACAGTATTTGCTCACGTCTTGCCTCTGGGTATCACATTTTACTAATTCTCACAATATTTAAAACTTTTTCATTATTTTATTGGCAGTGATCTGTGATAGATGGTTTTGATGTTACTATTGCAAAAAGATTATGATTTGCTGAAGGCTCAGATGATGGTTAGCATTTTTTAGCAATAAACTTTTTTTAAAATTGTGAGACATACATTGTTTTTGAGGACTTCCCTATAGCTCAGATGGTAAAGAATCTGCCTGCAATGCAGGAGACACAGGTTTGATCCTTGGGTCAGGAAGGTCCTCTGGAAAAGGGAATGGCAATCCACTCAAGTATTCTTGCCTGGGAAATCCCTTGGACAGAGGAGCCTGGTGGGCTACAATCCATGGGGATGCAAAGAGTCAGACATGACTAAGCAACTAACACTACTACTACTATTACTACTACCATCACCACCACCACTACTACATCGTTTTTAGACATAATGTTATTATATACTCAATAGGCTACTGTAGAGTATAAATATAACTTTTGTATGCACTGGAAAAAAAATTGTGTGACCTCTTTTATTATATATCTGCTTTATCATGGTGATCTGGAGCCACAATTGCAATTGAGGCAAGGAAGAGACTTTAATTAGGGAGCTGGCATACCATGAAGATGGCAGGCTAGCACCTCAAAATAACCATCTTATTGGGGTCTGGATGCCAAGTTCTTTTATAGATCAGAGATGAGGGGAGGTGAGGAACCAAAGTTAAAAGGCCATTAGTTTTATGAACATCTCCTAGAATGGCAAGCCTCAGGGAGGGAAAGTGTTACTTTCTTCCTTCCTGCCATCCACAGGTGAACAAGGATCTGAACAAGGCACTTCCATTTAAGAGTCAGGCCAAGGGGCAGGGTTCTCTGAGGCAAACCATCAGGAAGGACTGATGCTGAAGCTGAAACTTCAATACTTTGGCCACCTGATGCGAAGAACTGACTCATTTGAAAAGACCTTGATCCTTGGAAAGATTGAAGGCGGGAGGAGAAGGGGACAACAGGGGCTGAGATGTTGGATGGCATCACCAACTCGATGGACATGAGTGTGAGTAAGCTCTGGGAGTTGGTGACGGACAGGGAGGCCTGACGTGCTACAGTCCATGGGGTTGAAAAGAGTCAGACATGACTGAGGGGCTGAATTGACTGACTGCAACACCTGTTACTGACTGAAGAAAAACACACAACCTATAAGTTTCAAGTTAAGTTTTATTTACTGAGAACTGTAGTCCAGGAGACAGCGTTTCAGCTCTAAGGAATTGCTCCAGAGAGGTAAGGGAGGAAACAGAATGTATATTAGTTTTTGTTTAAAAAAATGTAGTTGAACATCAAAAGATTGCTGTTAGTTCCCAAAACAGACATGTAAAATTAATGATTTTGGTGCTTTTCTATGTATTAGAAGAAAGAGTCTAGGCTCATTGAAATTATACCTTAGATATTCGCCTTAACTGTCTAGGGCCAGAATCCTGTTTCTGTCCATCCTGAATTCCCCTGAGGGTACACTCTCATGGGGAGGGTGGGGCAGGAAATTGTAGTAGCTAATGACTTTATAGCTAGCAGCATTCATTGTTTACTGGAATGGCAGGCAACATTCCATTTTCCACACTGTACTTTAGGATGGATTTTAGGAACCTTTGGCTAATTTCCTGATCACAATTTAATCCTATTCTTTGCCATCCAGATTGGCTTTCCTGGGCCCCAATCTGACAAATGCTGTTTCAAACCAAAAATTGTGGCAACATGTCTGAGGGAAAAAACCTATTTATTTGCCCTTACTTCAGTTCTCTCAACTGAAAAATGGGACTGATAATTAGTATTTGGCTCTGCAGAAGGTTTTTGTTTTTGTTTAAATAGATAAAGGGAGACACATTTAAAAATCATATATGTTCCCTGGTAACTATACACTGTTAGAATAATTCTTAATAATAATTACTGGCTAGGGTAAATTTGTGGTAGAGAGGACTTTTAAATATGTTTAAAATTTAGAATTTTAGCATAGAATAACTCCAACTCTAGAACCATCTGTTTATTATGCACAACCCACTGACCGAGCCTCTGAAATCAAGCAGAGCACAAACCTGTATTCACAACAAATGGGAACTGTGTGTTTGTAGCTTGCCATGCTCTATTTTGAATCTTCCTCCCCAAATCCAATTATTCCAAAGATATTGTCAAGGAGCCAAATTGCTTTATTTTTCTTCCCTCCTGCTTACTTTGTGAGGTGCTGAGAAGTAGCTCTGAGCCCTAAGGGTAGGCAGCCAGAGACCTGAGAAGAGCTACAGCCACTTATAGCTGAAAACTTGTTAATTGGCCTTCAGATAAACAAGAGTTTATAGAAAATTTAGATCTATTGATACTCACTGAGTTTTACTATAACTGCACAATCTTTGTTTTGTAGTCATCAAACCACAAAGAAAAGAAATTAGCTTTCAGAGTGGAGAAATAAATGATAGGCCAGCTTGGCTTAGGGGAATATTTTTCCTTATTGTCTTCTAATACAATACTTATCAAAAGTATCTCTGAATTAAATGAAACCCCTTAGGACATTATGAAAATTAATGATGAATGAAATGAGAGTTCAGATAAAAATCATAATGCTCTATAAGAAAATACTCTACAATATAAATAAGGATCTTTATATCCATTCATTAAAAAGGTAACACAATATTTTTAATAATATTATGTATTTATTATATATTTACAGTTAACATTTAAATGATATTATGATAATAAATGTTCTTCAGTGTTTGTGTGGAGATTTCCCCACACCATAAAACAAGTATCTAACATCAGCTGATATTAACCAATCTGATCACAAAGAAGACAGGCTCATCTAACTCCGTGAAACTATGAGCCATGCTGTGTAGGTCCACTCAAGACAGATGGGTCATGGTGGAGAGTTCTGAGAAAATGTGGTGCAATGGAGAAGGGAATGGCAAACCACCTCATTATTCTTGCCTTGAGAACCCCATGAACAGTATGAAAGGCAAAAAGATAGGACACTGAAAAATGAACTCCCCGGGTTGGTGGGTGCCCAATATGCTAGTGGAGATCAGTAGAGAAATAACTCCAAAAAGAATGAAGAGACAGAGCCAAAGCAAAAACAATACCCAGTTGTGAATGTGACTGGTGATGGAAGTAAAGTCCAATGCTGTAAAGAGCAATATTGCATAGGAACCTGGAATGTTAGGTCCACGAATCAAGGTAAACTGGAGGTGGTCAAACAGGAGATGGCAAGAGTAAACATCAGCATTTTAGGAATCAGCAAACTAAAATGGACTGGAATGGGTAAATTTAACTCACATGACCATTATATCTACTATGGTGGGCAAGAATCCCTTAGAAGAAATGGAGTAGCCATCACAGTAAACCAAAGAGTCCAAAATGCAGTACTTGGATGCAATCTCAAAAGTGACAGAATGGTTTCTGTTTCCAAGGCAAACCATTCAGTATCACAGTAATCCAAGTCTATGCCCTGACCAGTAATGCTAAAGAGCTGAAGTTGAATGGTTCTATGAAAACCTACAAACTTTATAGATCTAAAACCCCCAAAAGATGTCCTTTTCATTATAGGGGACTGGAATGCAAAAATAGATAGTCAAGAAATACCTGGAATAACAGGCAAATTTGTCCTTGGAGTACAGAATGAAGCAGGGCAAAGGCTAATAGAGTTTTGCCAAGAGAACACACTCTTCATGGCAAACACCCACTTCCCACAACACAAGTGAAGACTCTACACATGGACATCACCAGATGGTCAACACCAAAATCAGACTGATCATATTCTTTGCAGCCAAGATAGACAAGCTCTATACAATCAGCAAAAACAAGATCAGGAGCTGACTGTGGCTCAGATCATGAACTCCTTATATCCAAATTCAGACTGAAATTGAAGAAAATAGGAAAAATGCCTAAAAAAATCAGCTATAACCTAAATCAAATCCCTAATGATTATACAGTGGAAGTGAGAAATAGATTTAAAGAACTAGATCTGATAGACAGAGTGCCTGAAGAACTATGGACAGAAATTCCTGACACTGTACAGAAGGCAGTGATCAACACTATCCCTAAGAAAAAGAAATGCAAAAAGGCAAAATGGTTGTCTGAAGAGGCCTTACAAACAGCTATCAAAAGAAAAGAAGCAAAAGGCAAAGGAGAAAATGAAAGATATACCCATCTGAATGCAGAGTTCCAAAGAATAGCAAGGAGAGATATGAAAGCCTTCTTTAGTGATCTGTGCAAAGAAATAGAGGAAAACAATAGAATGGGAGACTAGAGATCTCTTCAAGAAAATTAGAGATACGAAGGGAACATTTCATGCAAAGATAGGCTCAATAAAGGACAGAAATGATGTGGACCTAACAGAAGCAGAAGATAGTATGAAGAGGTGGCAAGAATACACAGAAGAACTGTACAAAAAAGATCTTCACTACCCAGATAATCATGATGTGTGATCACTCACCTAGAGCCAGACATCCTAGAATACAAAGTCAAGTGAGCCTTAGGAAGCATCACTACGAACAAAGGTAGTGGAGGTGATGGAATTCCAGCTGAACTATTTCAAATCCTAAAAGATGATGCTGTCAAAGTGCTGCACTCAATATACCAGCAAATTTGGAAAACTCAGCAATGGCCACAGGACTGGAAAAGTCAGTTTTAATTCCAATCCCCAAAAAAAGCAATGCCAGAAATTTCTCAAGCTACCACACAATTGTACTCATTTCACATGCTAGTATAGTCATGCTCAAAATTCTCCAAGCTAGGCTTCAACAGTGCATGAACTGTGAACTTCCAGATGTTCAAGGTGGATTTATAAAAAACAGGGGAACCAGAGATCAAATTGCCAACATCCGTTGAATCATCAAAAGAGCAATAGAGGTCCAGAAAAAATCTACTTCTGCTTTATTAACTACGCCAAAGACTTTGACTGTGTGGATTGTAACCAACTGTGGAAAATTCTTCAAGACATGCAAATACCAGACCACTTGACCTGCCTCTTGAGAATTCTGTATGCAGGTCAAGAAGCATCAGTTAGAACTGGACATGAAACAACAGATGCCTTCCAGATTGGGAAAGGAGTATGTCAAGGCTGTATATTGTCACCCTGCTTATATAACTTATATGCAGAGTACACCATGAGAAACACTGGGCTGGAGGAATCACAAGCTGGAATCAAGATTGCCAGGAGAAATATCAATACCTCAGATATGTGGATGACACCACCCTTATGGCAGAAAGTAAAGAAGAACTAAAGAGCCTCTTGAAGAAAGTGAAAGAGGAGAGTGACAGCTGGCTTAAAGCTCAACATTCAGAAAACTAAGATCATGGCATTTGGTCTCATCACTCCATGGCAAATAGATGGGGAAACAATGGAAACAGTGACAAACTTTATTTTGGAGGGCTCCAAAATCACCACAGATGGTGACTACAGCCATGAAATTAAAATATGTTTTTTCCTTGAAAGGAAAGCTATGGCCAACCTAGATAGCATATTAAAAATTAGAGTCATTACTTTGCCAACAAAGGTCTGTCTAGTCAAAGCTATGGTTTTTCCAGTAGTCATGTATGGATGTGAGAGTTGGACTATAAGAAAAGCTAGGCATCAAAGAATTGATGCTTTAGAACTGTAGAATTGGAGAAGAGTATTGAGAGTTCCTTGGACAGCAAGGAAATCCAACCAGTCCATCCTAAAGAAAATCAGTCCTGAATATTCATTGGAAGGACTGATGCTGAAGCTGAAACTCCAATACATTGGACACCTGATGCAAAGAACTGACTCTTTTGAAAAGACTCTGATGCTGGGAAAGATTGAAGTGGGGAGGAGAAGGTGACAACAGAGGATGAGATGGTTGGATGGCATCACTGACTCAATGGACATGAGTTTGAGTAAACTCTGGGAGTTAATTATGGACAGGGAGGTTGGCGTGCTGCAGTCCATGGGATTGCAAAGACTCAGACACGACTGAGCAACTGAACTGAACTGAGCATCAGCTGGGTGTCCTACAATTCAACTCAATTCTTACAGTATCTACCACGAGATAGCAATAGATTCCACAGGTTAAGGGTGCATTTCCACAAAACTGCCCTCTACTTCAGTGCCAATCACAAGTCTAGGTTGTTACTGACTAACCTGCAACAGATTGGAATTTCCCATTACTCCTTCCTTCCTAATGGTCCGTTCTTGGTTTAGAAAAGAATTTCCAGACATGAGGCAGAATGAGAGGAGAATAAAGTTTATTAGAGTAGGAGATGCTCTTTGAACATTGGGACATCTCAAGGGAGAACCAGACCCTTTCACAGGCTAGCAGCGTTTTTATAGTCTCAAGACAGAGAAAATTCCTATTGGAATGGTGGCATTAGGTGGTTGGTTAGGATGCTGTGGGGTGGATAATAGGGTGGATATTTTACCTAATATGGGGTCAGGAAACTGGCTGTTTTAAATCCAGAGGCTTATGGCAACAGTTGCTATGGGGCTTGGTCAGTTCCAGAGATTTTTATCATGTGACATTGGTATACAGTTCCAAATCCTTAGATTCAATTAATTTGGTAGAGCAACTCACAGAACTCAGAAACATTTTACTTACTCTCAGTCAGTCAGTTCAGTCACTCAGTAGTGTTCAACTCTTTTAAACCCAATGGACTGCAGCACCCCAGGCTTCTCTGTCCATCACCAATTCCTGGAGCTTGCTCACACTCATGCCCATCAAATCCATGATGCCATCCAACCATCTCATCCTCTGTCATCTCGTTCCCTTCCTGGCTCCAATCTTTTCCAGCATCAGGGTCTTTTCAAATGAGTCAGTTCTTCACATCAGGTGACCATAGTATTGGAGCTTCAGCTTCAGCATCAGTCCTTCCAATGACTATTCAGGACTAATTTCCTTAAGATTTACTGGTTGAATCTTCTTGCAGTCCAAGGGACTCTCAAGAATCTTCTCCAACACCACAGTTCAAAAATATTGATTCTTCGACACTCAGCTTTTTTCACGGTCCAACTCTCACATCCATACATGACTACTGAAAAAAACATAGCTTTGACTAACTAGATGGAGCTTTGTTGGCAATGTAATGTCTCTGTTTTTTAATATGCTATCTAAGTTTGTCATAGCTTTTCTTGCAAGGAGCAAGCGTCTTTTAATTTCGTGGTTGCAGTCACCATCTCCAGTGATTTTGCAGCCCAAGAAAATAAAGTCTCTCACTGTTTCCATTGTTTCCTCATCTATTTACCATGAAGTGATGGGACTGGATGCTGTATTACTGGCTTATTATGGACTTGGCACAGTGGTAAAGAATACCCTTGCCAATGCAAGAGATGCAGGAGACACAGGTTCAAACCCTGGGTGGAGAAGATCCCCTGGAGTAGGAAATGGCAACCCACTCCAGTATTCTTGCCTGGGAAATCCCATGGACACAGGAGCTTATTATAAAATAATGTAACTCAGGAACAGCTACATGAATAAGATGCATAGGACGAGGTATAGGAAATGATGTGACGCTTTCGTATTCTCTCTAGGTGTGCCACATTCCCCAGACCTCCACATGTTCAACAACTGCTAAGCTCTCTGAACCTTGTCCTCTTAGATTTTTATGGAGGATTCATTATACACATATATGTGTGAGTGATTAAATCATAGGCCATTCCATTAGTGGTTGATCAAACTTCCAATCCCTCCTTTCTCTAGGAATGTCAAGGAGGGTGGGACTGGAAATTCCAGTGTTCTATTCTTTTGCTGATTCCCCGGGCAACCAGCCTCCCTCCTTAGGTGATCTCTATAAGTTACCTGAGTAACTGTAAACTCAGTTCCGGAAAGGAGCTTGTTAAGAATAACAATACACCCATGTCATCTTTATGGGTCTAAAGCTGTTTCAGGAACTGAGGACAATAGACCAAACATGACAAAAGTTGCTTGGACTGCTCTTATTGCCCAGGAAATTCCAAATGTTTTAAGAGCTATGCATCAGGTACTGTGGAAGAACAAATATGTATGATAAATATATTTTAGTCACTTGAATGACAAAATGTACATTTCTTATAAATCACAATAACAGAGATTGAATTGGAGCATGACCCTGTGAGACTTCAGGTTACAAATCTATGTCTTCATTTCTTATTTGTAGTAAATAGCTTCATTCAGCTTCCATGACCTTCCCTGAGTTCCAAAGGGCAGGTTCAGTTCAGTTGCTCAGTCGTGTCCGAATCTTTGCAACACCTTGAACTGCAGCATGCCAGATTTTCCTGTCCATCACTAATTCATCAGAAGGCAGACAGAAAGAGCAGGTTCAAACAGTTGCTAATCAGGGAACAATGGAGGGAACACAGAAACAAAAGAAGAACAACCAGCTGGACTCATTAAAGCAGGATTCTGGTTCTTCCTCAAGGAATATACATAACAATATCTTTTAGTTCTTTTGCAGGAATTAAGGTTCCCACCCAGGTGCCTGCTCAGTCACTCTGTGGAGTCTGACTCTTTGCCACCCCATGGACCATAGCCTACCAGGCTCCTCTGTCCCCACCCAGGTGGAGGATGGTAACTTCTGGCCTAGCACAAGATTCCTGAAGCTCCACTCTGTTACCTGACCACCTGCCAGTCAGAAGAAATTCAAACACCCTGCAGCCCTCACCCCAAATTTTGCCTATAAAAACTCCCTGAAAACCCTCAGAGAGTTTGGGGTTTTTAAGTATGAGTCATCCATTCTCTTTGCTTGGTCCAAACTCCTACATCTGTGTTTGACACTGTGTGTCAAGTATAAGGTCTTGCATGTAACAATTTAATGATTAATTTTAAGTTATTTAGATTTAAATGAGCTTAAAATAAAATTTCCTTCATGGCATTTGCCACTGTTGGGGCTCAGGGTGGACTACCCCCAAATCTGTCACAATGGCATATTGATTATTTCAAATTACAGTTACTTATGAAATGGCCAACACAATAGTAACACTCTGACCCTCCTCTGTTGTCTCCTGTATGTAAGTAGGAAAAACAAGCCTCATGCAAAAAGTGTACTCCCTGCATCATGAGAAAGACAAACACCTTTATGACCAGTGATAAGGAATTTGAACTGAGAAGCCTGTTTAAACAAACCTTGTTATTTCTTTAATTTAATACCTCAAGGCTGAACTCTGTTTAGATTCTTCTCTGATTAAGCACCTATTAGCATAGAGAACTTGGCTTCACTCATTCACTATGCTGCAAAGTCAATGTATTGACACCAAGTTGTGGGAAAAGAAAGTACAAAGTACTGCAGGCAGAAGCAAGGGGAAAGGGAGGCTCGGTCTTTAGACCGAAACTCCCGGGTGGTTGTCAGAGAAGGGTTTTTAAGGCAACCTCAGGTGTGGGGTTTGTAGGGTATGCGATCAACTCATGGACTTTCTTCTGGTTGGTTGTTTTTGGAGAGGCAATAGGTTCGTGTTTCAAGTATCTTAATTATCACCCTTCTGGTTTCAACCGGTCTGGGGTCTCCTTGAATGTGCTCAGCATGTAGTCACCATCCTCCACCTGGTGGGAGTGGGGGAAGTGTCTTAGTTCCTGCAGAACAACTCAAAGGTATGCATCAGATTGTTATGTATATCCCTTGGGGAGGAACTGGGTCTCTGTTTTATCTCATCTTCCCTAGTAGCTCAGTCCCTAAAGAATCTGCCTGCAAGGCAGGAGACCTAGGTTTGATTCTTGGGTCAAGAAGATCCCCTGGAGAAGGAAATGGCAACCCACTCCAGTATTTTTGCTTGGAGAATTCCACGGACAGAGGAGCCTGGTAGGCTAGAGTCTATGGGGTCGCAAAAGTCAGACACAACTTAGCAACTAAACTACTTTGGTTTCTGCATTCACTCACTTCCCTAATTAGTAACTCCTTGAGTCTACTATTTGGAATTAGAGAAGGCCAAATGGCAACCCACTCCAGTATTCTTGCCTGGAAAATCCCATGGATGGAGGAACCTGGTAGGCTACAGTCCATGGGGTCACAAAGAGTCAGACACGACTGAGTGACATTTACTTTACTTACTTTACTACGAGATTAAAGGTTTTATCTACAAACAAAAAGTGAGAGGAACAGAAGGGATTGGTTTCATACACAAAACCCACATTTCTTTGTCCTGTCAATTTCTCACAAATTTATTCTCTGTTCAAATATTATAAACACTTCCTGCTTTGGACACTTCTCTATGAGACCTCTGTGCCCACGATTTACAATTCATTTTTCTCCTATTAATTTGGCTTGTGTCCATTTTCTTATTGGTTCATCTACAAAAACTCAAGAGAGACTGAGTGTTTGGGGGAAATGTACCCCTTCTTGACACCACTTACATCACAGCAATAAATTTTGAAAGGTTTATATTTACTTATAGATTATGGATTAAATACCCATAAAAATTCTATGTGCATAGGTACAAAGTAATAAATGATGACCACATATTGAAAATTCATGATAATTAAATGCTTTCTTAAAATACATCATTGAACAAAAAGGAAATAGTTTAGGACTGTGAAAACCAGAGAATTTGATAATCCCTAATTTCCTAAATTTCATACTAATTTGACACCATACTCAACTTACATTCAAAGGCCTGTAAAAGTTGGCATCAAATTAACTTTCAAGCTTATTTTCCTTAATAAATCTTCAACTTCAAATAAGTTTATTCTCCAATCGTTTATTTATTCATTTATTAAACAAATATACATTAAAATCATTCTCTACCTCAAGTACCATGATAGGTACTTAGAATACAATATATGACAGATATCTAGCCCTCAAAGACTCTGAGTTCTAGAGGGGTAACGAGGCATCACTTCAGTTCAGTTCAGTTCAATCTATAAAACAATGTGGAAGTGCAATCAGTGAGAGATGTGCAGGATATTAGAAAAGTACAGAAGATGTGAAATAAGAAGTAGTCTGTGGATAAAGAAGTGCTTTAAGAAAGGGTTTTTGGAGGAAACAACCTTCGGTTGGGGCTTTACAGGTGGTGCTAGTGGTAAAGAACACACCTACCAATGCAGGAGACATAGATGTGTGGGTTTGATCTCTGGGTGGGGAAGATTCCCCTGGAAGAGGCATGGCTACCCACACCAGTATTCTTGCCTAAAGAATACCATGGACAGAGGAGCCTGGAGGGCTAGAGTGCATGGGATCACAAAGAGTTAGACATAATTGAGTGACTGAGCATGCACACAGGAGGATTCTTAACCTCTGGACCACCAGGAAAGTCTTAAACAAAGCAATTTTCATTTTATATTAACATTAGTGGACACTGAATGAATGAATGACCTTTGATAGACTTATAAGGAAATTTAATGATTAAAAGCTTGAAAGCAAGGAAATTCATTAGGAGAATAATGCTGTAATTTACAAATGAGATTATGAAGGCTGAAACTATTACAATATTATCATGGGTGTAGAGGAGGTGGCTTCAAGAAAGATTTGATAAATGTTGTCAAGACATATGAATAATTGAGTTTGAGCAGGGCTCTCCACTGATGGCTACAAAGCAGACTAGATAATGTGTGAAACCTACTACTATAAATATCAAGAAAGGCTAAATAAAATATAAGAAGAAAATGTATTATAAGAGAATACTATGAATGACTTTATGCCAATAAATTATACGAAATAGATTATTTCTTAAAAATAATTTCTAAAGCTGATTCAATATAAAATGAAAAAGTGAACATAATTATAATCAATAAAGAACCTGGGGACTTCACTGGAGGTCCTGTGGTGAAGACTCTGCACTTCTACTTCAGGGAGCGTGGGTTCAGTCCCTGCTTGGGGAGCTAAGATGCCACATGGTGTGAGTCGTATCCAAAGAAAAAAAGAAGAACCAGAATCTATAATTTAAATCTAAGGAAGCCATGCACACACACAAACATAGACACACATACAAGTCTCGGATAGTTTTATAAGAAAGATTTGAAACCTGTATTACATATTTTTCCCTTTATATGATATAATTCATATACCACAAAATCTAACCTTTTAAAATATAGAACTCTTTATTAGTATACTTACAGAATTGTGCAACCGTCACCTATATTTAATTCCAAAATAGTTCATTATCCTGAAAGAAAACCTGATATCTATTAGCAGTCAATCCTCATACTTTCCTACTCTCAACTATCATCAACCACTAATATGTTTTCATTCTCCATGGATTTACCTACTCTGGACATTTCTCATGAATGGAATCAAATAATATATAGCTTTCTGTGACTGACTTCTTTCACTTAACAAAATGTTTTCAAGGTTTATACATGTTGTAGCATTTATCAGTACTCCATTTCTTTTAATGGCTGAGTAATGTTCCATTCTTTGAATATATCATTTTTCTTCCCTTGTAATAACAACTTGAGGAATGCAAAGATCAATACCCAAAACTCATTTGCATTCCTGTGTACCCTAAGGAAGGAGAAACCATTTTCCCTCTACCTATCTGGTTTCCTGGCTGAGGCCTTCCTTCAAAAAAACAGATTAATAGGAGAAAAATAAACAGAAGTTTAATAACATGCATACTTTCTGTATACCTGGAAGAGACCCAGGGAAACTGAGTAATTCTCCAAAATGTCCTAAGCTACCATTGTAAGTACCATCTCCAGCTAAAGACAAAAGATGCTGTGGGGGAAGGGAAGCCAGTTAAGGGAAGTTATCAAAAAAAAAAAAAAAACAGTAAACAAGTGTAAGGCAGTTATGCAGATTTAAGTCATTGCCTTCTCTATTAATAAGAGCTTCTAGAGTTTTAATCATCCTGGTACAAAGAGACAAACAGTAACAGATGGAGATTTCCACTTTAAGTTCAGTTCAGTTCAGTTCAGTCGCTCAGTCCTATCCAACTCTTTGCGATCCCATGAATCACAGTATGCCAGGCCTCCCTGTCCATCACCAACTCCCAGAGTTCACTCAGACTCACGTCCATTGAGTCACTGATGCCATTCAGCCATCTCATCCTCTGTCATCCCCTTTTCCTCCTGCCCCCAATCCCTCCCAGCATCAGAGTCTTTTCCAATGAGTCAGCTCTTCTCATGAGGTGGCCAAAGTACTGGAGTTTCACCCTTAGCATCATTCCTTCCGAAGAAATCCCAGGGTTGATCTCCTTCAGAAAGGACTGGTTGGATCTCCTTGCAGTCCAAGGGACTCTCAAGAGTCTTCTCCAACACCACAGTTCAAAAGCATCAATTCTTCGGTGCTCAGCCTTCTTCACAGTCCAACTCTCACATCCATACATGACCACAGGAAAAACCATAGCCTTGACTAGATGGACCTTAGTCGGCCAAGCAATGTCTCTGCTTTTGAATATACTGTCTAGGTTGGTCATAACTTTTCTACCAAGGAGTAAGCATCTTTTAATTTCATGGCTGCAGTCACCATCTGCAGTGATTTTGGAGCTCCCAAAACTAAAGTCTGACACTGTTTCCACTGTTTCCTCATAAGTGAAAATAAATGTCTATTATAAAAAGGTAAACTTTATTCCATTTTCAGAACTTCTCCTGTGGCTATTTCATAAAACAATCAGCTTGAAACAATCTTTATACCAAAGAGGTAGGTATCGAGATGGTATATTCTGATCCCCATCTGTATCAAGAATAAACAATAAAAGTTTAAATTTTTTAAGTTTTCATTTTTAATGGCAAGCAAAAAATACAATGCCTGGGAATAAAACTACTAAAATTTTGCAAAATATTTTTGCATAAAAATGAATATATGTGAAAATTATAAAATAAACTTAATTACTTGGAGTGTATATTACAGTCATGGAAAGGAAGACAAAATAGCATACATGACATTAATCCCTTAATTGATTTATAAATTTAATGTAGTTCCCCTCAAAATTCTAAAAAGGATGTTTTTCATGAAAATTGACATATAGATCTGAAAATTTATATAGTTATACAAGATATCAAGAATAGGAAATATAATTTTGAAAACCAAAGGGGATACATGCTTTATAATGTATCAATATTATAAAGATTTGGTAAGAAACACGTCATTACAAGGATAGACATTCCCTCATAGATGCTATGAGGTGATTCATATATAATGATCTGATATGTAAAGGGAAGGGCTACTACTATTAAGTACAAAAAAAATGGGCTTTTAAATAAGGGGTATCAGTACAACTAATTATATTTAAAATATTGATGGGCTTCCCTGGTAGATCAGTGGTAAAGAATCCACTTGCCAATCCAGGAGATGAAGATTTGATTTCCAGCTCAGATAGATCCCCAAGAGAATAAAATAATAACACTCTTTATTCTTACCTGGGAAATCTCATGGACAGAAGAGCTGGGGGTGTTACAGCCCGTGGATTGCAAAAGAGTTGGACATGAATTAATGAGCAAACAACAACAAAGAAAATATTTATATTTATCCCATATTTTAAGCTACAAACATAAATCTCAAATAGACTGAAGATTTAAATATGAAAAAAAATTCCACCAAACTTTTAAAAAGAAAAGATTAGAAAATATATGTGATTTGTGGGTACAATAGATTTTGTATATAAAACACACTCCAAAAAATGCTTAAATCTTACAAAAAAGAGTAACATTTTAACTTTATTAAAATTAGGCACTTCTTACAAAAAACTCAAACTACCGCACAATGGCACTCATGTCACATGCTAGGAAAGCCATGCTCAAATTTCTCCAAGCCAGGCTTCAGCAATACGTGAACCGTGAACTTCCAGATGTTCAAGCTGGTTTTAGAAAAGGCAGAGGAACCAGAGATCAAATTGCCTACATCTGCTGAATCATCAAAAAAGCAAGAGAGTTTCAGAAAAATATCTATTTCTGCCTTATTGACTATCCCAAAGCCTTTGACTGTGTGGATCACAATAAACTGTGGAAAATTCTGAAAGAGATGGGAATACCAGACCACCTGACCTGCCTCTTGAGAAACCTATATGCGAGTCAGGAAGCAACAGTAAGAACTGGACATGGAACAACAGACTGGTTCCAAGTAGGAAAAGGAGTGTGTCAAGGCTGTATATTGTCACCCTGCTTATTTAACTTCTATGCAGAGTACATAATGAGAAATTCTGGGCTGGAAGAAGCACAAGCAGGAATCAAGATTGCTGGGAGAAATATCAATAACCCCAGATATGAAGATGACACCACCCTTATGGCAGAAAGTGAAAAGGAACTAAAAAGCCTCTTGATGCAAGTGAATGAGGAGCATGAAAAAGTTGGCCTAAAGCTCAACATTCAGAAAACTAAGATCATGGCATCTGGTCCCATCACTTCATGGGAAATAGATGGGGAAATAGTGGAAACAGTAGCAGACTTTATTTTGGGGGCTCCAAAATCACTGCAGATAGTGATCGCAGCCATGAAATTAAAAGACGCTTACTTCTTGGAAGAAAAGTTATGACCAACTTAGATAGCATATTGAAAAGCAGAGACGTTACTTTGCCAACAAAGGTCCGTCTAGTCAAGGCTATGGTTTTTCCAGCCGTCATGTATGGATGTGAGAGTTGGACTGTGAAGAAAGCTGAGCGCCAAAGAATTGATGCTTTTGAACTGTGGTGTTGAAGAAGACTCTTGAGAGTCCCTTGGACTGCAAGGAGATCCAACCAGTCCATTGTGAAGGAGATCAGCCCTGGGATTTCTTTGAAAGGAATGATGCTAAAGCTGAAATTCCAGTACTTTGGCCATCTCATGCGAAGAGTTGACTCATTGGAAAAGACTCTGATGCTGGGAGGGATTGGGGGAAGGAGGAGAAGGGGACGACAGAGGATGAGATGGCTGGATGGCATCGCTGACTCGATGGATGTGAGTCTGAGTGAACTCTGGGAGTTGGTGATGGACAGGGAGGCCTAGCGTGCTGCGATTCATGGGGTCGCAAAGAGTCGTACACGACTGAGTGACTGAACTGAACTGTACAAAAAAGGCAAAAGCAAAATTAGAAAAACACCTGTCATATTAGAAGAACTCTTTGCAATCCATCATTCTGACAAAGGGTTCTGTTTAGAATAATACACATATATTGCAAAATAATAAAAAAATATAAAAATTCAATATGAAAGACCAAAGAATGTACACAGTCATTTGTAAAAGAACCAACCTTGATGGCTAATGCATATATAAAAATTAGGAAAATGCACATTAAAATAAATGAGACAGCATTTCACACACATTAGATTAAAACAGAAGTAAAATCCAACAGTATCAGGTGTTTGTGGAGTTGTGAAACAATTAGACTCTTTGCTGCTGGTAAGTATATAAATGGGTACAACTACTCTAGAGAAGAAGTAAAATAGATAGTAATGAAAAAAAAATATTAATGATAAAGATGGACATACCAAGTAATTGTACTCCAAGTTATTCCTTAGAAAATCTCCTATACATGTACACATGGACACATTTTTTGAAGAATAAAAATTGTATCACTGGTATTAAAAGAAAAGAAGGAAAACAAATTTCAGTCAAGAAGGTGAATCATGGCATGCTTCTACAAAGGATCATTATAAAACAATAAAAATGATTCAAAGCATATGGATCAATATCACCATTATAAGACTGAACAAAAACATCAAATTGTAGATGTATGTGTGCAGGATAATTGTATTCATTAAGGTTTAAATCATGTATATATATTCCAAATACATATGAATATATATGTTTATATATATCACTCTCTTATGGAAGTATAAAAACATTCTTGGAAATCATGAATACTAAGTTCAAAACATTGGTCACGTCTAGAGAGGGAGGGAGAAAAATGGTACTTTGGAGGTATGTACCTATATACATATTTCCAATGATTTGTTTACTTAAAACAGGGACCTAAAATACAGCAGAATTTTCAGTCATTACAAAGCTGGTTGATAGACATATGAGTGGCTTTTATGTCATACTTTAAGTTTTTCTGTGTATCTAAAGTATTTCACAACATCATTTTTTGAGGGGAAGACAATCCAAGGATATTGTCAGGTTCTATCTAGGATGATTGGATGGTGTGTTCGTGACATTAGACAAAATACAGAATAAATAAAGTAGAGCATGTTTTGGAGTTAAGATGATGAATTTTGTTTTGCTTGTTTTTGATTTGAGAGACTTGGAAAATCTAGGAAAAGAACTCCAACAGATGTGTAATAAATATGCTCGAATAGAATGCCAGTGCAGCAACAGGGTTAGAGATAGACTTGATGTTCAGAACCTGTATGACTTTGATGAAACCACATGCTTTCATGACAGTCCTGGGGAGAATGTGAAGAAGTGAGATAGTCAGTGTTTTGAGGGCAAAGCCACAAATTAATTTCTTATGGAATAGATAAAGGAAATATATACACAAAGAAGCAGAGGAAAACTGTCAGTTATTGGGAGAACCCAGATACAGTTGTTTCCCAGACATTAGTGAACTATGCTGTGTTAAGAACAAGGAAATTGTCTACTCTTGATTAACAAAGATAACCAAGCTGATAGCAACTTAGAAATTGTATGGAGCAGCACAGATATCCTAAAAATTAGGTAATACTGTTCTTTCTCTTTTAAAGATGAGGAAGCTGATGACAAGAATACAAGTAATTTACCTAACCTAATACTGATCGATATGAAGCACAGAGCTAAAACTCAAACTCAGGTTTGAGGGCCTCCAGAGACTAAGTTTTGATAAGATCCAAGTCTTTTTAATCTCTGTATATTTAATGTCTGAATATAGTTACTGTTCAATATGTTGAATGGATGCCTAAGTAAATGGGGACATATAAGTTGATAGAGTTTCATTTTTCTCTGGCGGTGTATATTGAGCACTTGTTGGGAAGAAAAGGTTTACATGTAACAATTATTTTCTTTGCTTGTATGACAGGTGAAATGGCATCCATTAGTGTTTTGTGCAAATCATGTTTTGCAAACAGTTTCTGAAAGGTATATATTACTCTGTACTGGTTGTTTACAACATTTTCAGAATTACAATTACCTAATGTTTTCAGTATTACTAAACAATGTGAAATATTCATATTAAATACATTAAAATAACTTACATCCATCCATCTTTAAGTCTTTTCTGTCACCTTATTTCACATTCTGGAAAGCTCTTAAGTCCATTAATTATCATCACCTGAGAACAAACTACCATTATTTCTTGCCTACACTACTATTATAGTCATCCATTTTCCTGCATCAGCCACGGTTTCTTTTCATTTCTTCCTCCACAGTTCAACAGAATACTGCCTGGAATGTTCCTCCACGCCCCCGCCCCCACATTCAGTTATCTTCTCTCCATTTTCTTATTTGAGGCCAAATGTTGTTCCCTCAAGATATCCCTCTTGATTCATCAGATCTGCTCTATGCTTTCATAGCATCCAGTACTTCTCTTTTTCATTTTGAGATAACTGTTGATCCATACATAGTTGTAAGAAATAATAAGAGTTTCTGGGTACATTTTACTCAGTTTCTTCCAATATTAACATTTCACAAAAGAATGGCCAAATAGTTTGTTCAAATAACCTGAACAAACTTTTTGGCCAACCCAGCATATCTTCTGTGAAATGCATATCATTTAAGCTATGTTCAGCAATGTTAAGTAGTTTAAATGGAGTCATGTTGGCCAATGTGAACTTCTGTATTTGTGGTTTTGAAGTGTCTAGACTCTAGATGCAAGAGTCTTAGAGGTTTAAATCAAGCAGTGTTACTTTACATAAGGAATCTGTTTGACAACGTCCACAAAAAATCTTTTATTCAATCATTTAAAAATTTTTTACTGTGTATCTGGTAGTTTCCAAGCACTGAAGGTACAATAGCAATAAAAAAAGACTTGAAACAAACCCCTGCCCTCTGAAATTTCCACTCTAGTCTATGGAGCTAAACAATCTTCAAAAAGTAAATGATATTTAATGTTAAAAATAATACTTTATGTTAGTTACATGGTAAATTAATAACATTTTTATATATTGGATATAATTTATTAAAATTAATTTTGTCTGCTTCTTTTTAGTTTGGTTATTAGAAAATCTAAAATTGTATAAACTGCTCACATATATTTCTACTGGAGAGTATTAGAACCCATCATAGAGGCTGATATATGATTTTAAGGCTTTTGTCTTTTACTTTGAGGTGGGAAACTGTTGGAAAGTATTGATCAAAGTTTAAATTACCTACTCTCCACTTAAAAGATTACCCAGTCTACTCTGTTTTGAATGGATTATAAGGGGGCGAATGGAAGCAGAGGGACCATATTTGAGGGGAAAGTATTGATCAAAGTTTAAATTATCTAATTTCCACTTAGAAGATCACCCAGTCTACTCTGCTATGAATAGAATATAAGGGCAAGAATGGAAACAGAGACCAAATTTGAGGCTATTACACTAACTTATGTAAGAAATGATGGTGGCTTGGGTCAGTTTGCTAGTGGTAGGTATGATGGGAAGTGGTCAGACTCTGGATTTATTTTGAAGAGAGAATCAATAGGATTTTGTGAGAAATTGGATGATGTGGTACACAAGAAAAAGGAAACATTGAAAATGACTCCAATGTTTTTGGCTTAATTTATCAATAATAGACGCAGAAAACTGCAGTTGGAAAAGGTTTGGAGAAGAAGATCAAGAGTTTGGATTTGGACACATAAAGTTTGAGATGCTTATTAGACATCAACCTGAAGATATTGAGTGTGCAAATGGATATAAAAGTCTGATTTTGAAGAAGAGGACCTAGATTGGAGATAACATTTGATATTTAAAGGTTTTTTGAAACTGGATGTGATGACCAGAAAGTTAGTTTAGATAAAGAAAAGGTGTAAGAAATGAACCTTGGAGCTCTCCAACTTTATGGAGTTAGGGAGAAAAGAAAGCCTGCAGAGAAATTTTTCCTTCTTCCTATGCATCTTACTGCTAAAAAATTGTTTTTGTTATTTAAGTTCAATATGAGAAGTTATTAGACATTCCTTTTGCAGTGATTAAAGTGTGAGCCCTGCTTTCCTTTTACCCCTCTAGTTTTCAAAGGTCTCCAGCCCTTGATCATATACTTTCATGTTCTAAAATGACCAGTAACTAATCGGTATATCTGACAAATTAATGTTAAGTGAATGATAATGATTAATCGGTTATCACATCCAGATAGCACATTGACCTTTTAAAGGGGGGCTTAAAATGTTTTAATTCAAGGATTTGGTTATGAGAGACTATTATAGGTTTACGAAGTAGATCATTTTGTGGCCTGGGTCAACCGTAAGAAGCAGATGACTAGTAACGATATAATGTAGTGAAAAGAGCACTGCACTAGACTAGGGAGTCAGGAACCCCAAGTTCTATTCCCAGCTCTACCATTCATCAGCTCTCTCCATGGTTCCCCAAAGCTGATCTGAATAGAGTGATTAGTAGCTTCTGGTAAAGTTGTTACTGGTTAAAAGTAAGGGTACTGTAGAGGGCTTTCCAGTAACTAAATATATATAATTTTAATAACTGTCCTGATTACTAAGGTTACTTCCTAATTGTTGCATTAAAATGGATAATAGTAGATAGTAATAGGTATAGTAGATATGACAATAGATGCCATTTTTAAAGATTTTTACTTGGCACATACACACACACACACCAGTGGCAACCCCTATTTATGATTTATCTATAAATCCATTTATTTATAAATGTTTCTCCTCCACAAAGTCTGAAAGTCTGAGAACCACTAATTTTAGATACGTCACTTCAACTCTCTGATCACCAGAGAGCTGTTCTGTATGCAAGAGTGTATATAAATGTAAGAAAGTAAAACCTATTGGCCTCAATATAAAGCAATCTTCAGAATGAAGAAAGAGAAAAGTTAATGCGGATTGGACTTCAGCTGTATCTACGAAAGTGAAGTGAAGGTGTTAGTCATTTGGTCCTGTCCAACTCTTTGCAACACTATGGACTGTAGCCTGCCATGCTCCTGTGTCCATGGGATTCTCCAGGCAAGGATATTGGAGAGGGTTGCCATTTCCTTCTCCCTCCCAACTCCCTTTACTTTTTATAGAAGATTTCTCCTTCCTTTAACATGGGGGGAATTTGCACAAGGTTTCTCATTGTTTCAGACCCCAAATCGCAAATCTCTCCTGATCCCAAAATAAGTTTGTCTTTGCTGGAGAAATAATTGTCAATCATTTTGTTTTAGGTTAATGTTTTTGTGGTCTGTGGGAGAACCAGAGAAGATTCAGTATGGCTCAAGGGCCGATAAGCAAACAGGTGCAGTACCCACAATTGGGACCACTGAGCTCACCGCTTTTCTCGCCAACCCCAGAAACTGAAGGTATGTTTTTCTCTTGGATCTGACCCTCTGCCCTCTTTCTATTTGAAGCTGTCCAGGCATTATTTGGATCTACATTATGGTTTCTCCCTTTCTGGTTAAAGCCTAGCTCTGTATACAAGTACTTGTTTGGCACTTCAGTCTGATTTTGAGATCAGAATGTTTCAATGGAAACCAGTTGAGAATCCTCCAGCTCACTTTGGGTATGAGGGATATTTCACTGAAACTGCCAGTTCAGCTATCACCCGTTCCTTTGGAAAGGAGCCATTCTATGTGAACTGACTGAAGCCTTCAACCTGACTACTTAAAAACCAAGTCATTCCCTTAGAGCTGGCTGGTATTAAACCTGCATGTTGTTTGAACTGTTTAGGGTGCAAGCTATTGGAATTGAGCTGTTTGAAAATTGTTCCTTTACTCTAGAGAAAAACCTCTGAGAAATGGGATTACTGTTATCTAAGTATTTTGACAGTACACACTCACAAAGGGCTCTGCCCAATTTTATGTTTAAAAAGGTTTTTCTTCATGCACATTTCTAGATAAATGCACAGAGCTGACCAAAGGTAGTTTAGAATATCAATGGCCATTATGGAGAACTTTAGAAATCCCAAAACTTAATTTTCTTAAAACGATATTGGACTATAGTCACTCAAAATTTTCCAGAACTGAATGGTATGCCAATTTCAATTGGTAATTTGAGGCTTCCAAATGTAATTAGAAGCCTAAAATTGCCTCTGAAAAAAAAAAAAAAAAGATTTTAAGATTAACTGAAGCATTAAAAGATTGCAGAAAGATAAAATGGCTCCTGAAGCTTCATGCTGCACTTCCCTGGCTTCTTTGGTTCAGACTCCACCTCCAGTGCCATCTTCCTTCCCTTGCATGTTGCTTTCACTTCCTCTATACCCTAAATCCCCCCCTCCATGCTAATGATTTTCCCAAACTTCTTTTTCTCTCTGAAACTTCCTCCCAATCTCTTTTCTATCCTTTCAACTTGTCAGAACCTATTTACTTGAAATTAAGCTCAACATTCAGAAAATGAAAATCATGGCATCTGGTCCCATCACTTCATGGGAAATAGATGGGGAAATAGTGGAAACAGTGTCAGACTTTAGTTTTGGGGGCTCCAAAATCACTGCAGATGGTGACTGCAGCCATGAAATTAAAAGATGCTTACTCCTTGGAAGAAAAGTTATGACCAACCTAGATAGCATATTGAAAAGCAGAGACATTACTTTGCCAACAAAGGTCCATCTAGTCAAGGCTATGGTTTTTCCAGTGGTCATGTATGGATGTGAGAGTTGGACTGTGAAGAAAGCTGAGCGCCAAAGAATTGATGCTTTTGAACTGTGGTGTTGAAGAAGACTCTTGAGAGTCCCTTGGACTGCAAGGAGATCCAACCAATCCATTCTAAAAGAGATCAGCCCTGGCTGTTCTTTGGAAGGAATGATGCTAAAGCTGAAACTCCAGTACTTTTGCCACCTCATGCAAAGATTTCACTCATTGGAAAAGACTCTGATGCTGGGAGGGGTTGAGGGCAGGAGGAGAAGGGGACGACAGAGGATGAGATGGCTGGATGGCATCACCGACTCGATGGATGTGAGTTTGAGTGAGCTCTGGGAGATGGTGATCGACAGGGAGGCCTAGTGTGCTGCGATTCATGGGATCACAAAGAGTCGGACACGACTGAATGACTGGACTGAACTGAACTGAACTGAAGTATTCTGAGGACCTAGAGATTAAACCTCCAACTTCTTTTTTTTTAATTAATTTATTTTACTTGGAGGATAATTACAATATTGTGATGGTTTTTGCTATACATCAACATGAATTGGCAATAGGTGTACATGTGTGCCCCCAATCCTGAACCCCTACCCTATCCTCACCTCCCTCCCCACCCTATCCCTCTGAGATGTCCCAGAGCACCAGCTTTGGGTGCCTTACTTCATGCATCGAACTCACACTAGTCATCTATTTTGCATATGGTAATGTACATGTTTCAATGCTGTTCTCTCAAGTCATCCCACCCTCACCTTCTCCCACTGAGTCCAAAAGTCTGTTCTTTATGTCTGTGTTTCCTTTGCTGCCCTGCAGGTAGGATCATTGGTACCATCTTTATAAGTTCCATATATATGAGTTAATATACAGTATATACAGTATTTGTCTTTCTCTTTGTGACTTCACCCTGTATAATAGGCTCCAGGTTCATCATATATGTAAGTCTATATGAGTCTCATTATAACAGACTCAAATGTGTTCCTGTTTATAGCTGAGTAATATTGCATTCTGTATATGTACTACGACTTCTTTATCTACTCATCTGCTGATGGACATCTATAAACCCTTAATTTCTTATATTCCCTGGGCTAAATCTGAACTACCAGCCATAGTCAAAGGTTTTCTCAGAGTAACTGCAGATCCTCACTGATTTGATGAAGAATTTAATACAGTCATTCAAGCTTATCAGCCTGGTTTCTCTGACTTACATAAGCCAGTCCGTATGTTTGTCTGTGAAGGCCAGGCCTGGCATTGGATGAAAACTGCTAACTGGGAAAATCCTGACAGGTTTCTAGAATTACAACTGGGAGAACATCCTGCTAATTTATTACATGATCATGCTCATGTAATTGCTGGGCAACTTCCTAGCAGGTCTTAAGGCTTTTCCAAACCCTGTTGATTGTAATAAAATTCAGGCTTGCACATAAAATCTGGTGAATATGTTTATGCCTATTACAACTAACTTCAGATTGTTTCTCAAAAAAATTCTGGTCTTCCTTCAGATGTTGATAACACTGCAGTAGTTTTTAACTATATGTTTACTGATGGGCTGAACTGGATCCTTCTAGTAAAAAGGATCAGAATGAAATGGGAAACTGTCTACTCCAGATTTAGTTAATCTGGAAAACCAACTTTCTCCCACTCCAGATGGGTCACCTAAAAGAAAGACCACCAAAATTATTGATCTTCAACTCCAGCAGCTGAAAGATCCTGTGCTATGCTGTGCTTAGTCATGTCCAACTCTTTGCAACCCCATGGACTATAGCCTGCCAGGAATATCTGTCCATGGGGATTCTCCAGGCAAAAATAGTGAAGTGGGTTGCCATGCCCCCATCCAGGGGACCTTCCCAAGCCAGGGATCAAACCCAGGTCTCCCACATTGCACGCAGATACTTTACCATCTGAGCCATTAGGGAAGCTCTGAAAGCCCCTGTGTAGTGTTAGTTGCTCAGTCATGTCTGACTGTTTGCTACTCCATGGGCTGGAGCCTGCCAAGCTCCTCTGTCCATGGAATTTTCCAGGCAAGGATACTGGAATGGGTTGCCATTTCCTTCTCCAGGATATATTCTGAACCCCGGGATCAAACCTGTGTCTCCCACATTGTAGGTGGATTCTATACCCCCTGAGCCACCAGGGAAGCCTCTGAAAGCCTCTAAATAAAACCAAAAGTTTCTTAGTTACTGCTATTATTAAAAACAGATAGGACACTGGAAAAGAGATTGTTACAAATTTAAGCTCTTCATATGCCTTCAACCTCTAATCAGCTTTTCCTACATTCTCCCAGTTCTCAGTGATGGGCTTCCAAGGAACTCTTCCTAACCCTTCTTCTTAGTTGGCTTGAAGAAACATGTCTCCATATTAGGGATGAATCTCTTTTAGTCCCAGTTGACACATGAACCACATTCTCAGTGTTCAAACCTACTAGAATAAAGCAACCCCTGCCTTGGAGTACTAAAACTGTCCAAATAGTGGGTATCTCTAATGAACCTCAAGAAGTTCCTCTCTCTGAACCTATTATCTTTTGTTTAAGGGTATTCTCTTTGAGGATATCTACCCTTTTCTCCTTGGATCTTCCATCCCTACACAATATTAGGCCTTCTCAGAGAAGTATCACGTTGAATTTCTTTCTGCCAAAAGGGGGAAATAATTCTAGATGGAGAGTAGTCATCAAAGTAACCAACCAAGGTGAATTAAACAACCCTTTGATATTTTCCATTTGTTCTGTTTCTGATAGTACTAGGGCTGATTATGGAACCACTAATCATTTATCCCTATTGATTCAGGAGTCACTTCCCTTAGTAAAATCTCAAACTGATACTGGCAAAATTCACAGTTACCTCCCATCAAGATTCAGATAGACACCTCAAAATCACTTTCCAGAATTGATTAATACTCTATAAGTATAGAAGTCCTTCAAGAATTAAGCCCACAGTGGAAGATTATAGGCTCAAGACAAAGTTATTCTTTATACTAGCCTCTGTGACATCGCATTTTACTGGTGAGAAAGCCTAAATGCTAATGCTGGAAATTTGTCCAGGACCATCAGACAAATAAATAATGTTGCTATCCTTCAACACTCTGTGGTTTTAAATCCTCACAAGTTTCTAACTTCCATTTGGACCAGAAGTAAATTCTTTACTATAATTGATTTACACAGATATTTATTCTTTAGTATTCCAGTTGGTAAATTTGGTTAATATGTTTTGCCTTCACTTGAGAAGAAAAATAATAATTTACCTGGACAATGGGAGAGTTTAACTCAGACAACCATTATATCTACTACTGTGGGCAAGAATCCCTTAGAAGAAATGGAGTAGCCATCATAGCCAACAAAAGGGTCCAAAATTCAGTATTTGGATGCAATCTCAAAAATGACAGAATGATCTTTGTTCCTTTCCTAGGCAAACCATTCAATATCACAGTAATCCAAGTCTATGCCCTGACCAGTAATGCCAAAAAAGCTGAAGTTGAATGGTTCTATGAAGACTTACAAACCTTCTAGTTCTAACACCCCAAAAAAGATGTCCTTTTCATTATAGGGGACTAGAATGCAAAAATAGGAAGTCAAGAAATACCTGGAGTAACAGGCAAATTTGGCCTTGGAGTACAGAATGAAGCAGGGCAAAGCTAATAGAGTTTTGCCAAGAGAATGCACTGGTCATAGCAAACACCCTCTTCCAACAACACAAGAGAAGACTACACACATGGACGTCACCAGATGGTCAACACCGAAATCAGACTAATTATATTCCTTACAGCCAAAGATGGAGAAGCTCTATACAGTCAGCAAAAAGAAGACCGGGAGCTGATTGTGGCTCAGATCATGAACTCCTTATTGCCAAATTAAGACTTAAATTGAAAAAAGTAGGGAAAACCCCTAGAACATTCAGCTATGACCTAAATCAAATCCCTTATGATTATACAGTGGAAGTGAGAAATAGATTTAAGGGATTAGATCTGATAGAGTGCCTGATGAACTATGGAAAGAGGTTCATGATGCACAGGAGACAGGGACCAAGACCATCCCCCCAAAAAAGAAATGCAAAAAGGCAAAATGGTTGTCTGAGGAGGCCTTACAAATAGCTGTGAAAAGAAGAGAAGCGAAAAGCAAAGGAGAAAAGGAAAGATACAAGCATCTAAATGCAGAGTTCCAAAGAATAGCAAGGAGAAATAAGAAAGCCTTCCTCAACAATCAATGCAAAGAATTAGAGGAAAACAATAGAATAGAAAAGACTAGAGATCTCTTCAAGAAAATTAGAGGTAGCAAAGGAACATTTCATGCAAAGATGCGCTCAATAAAGGACAGAAATGGTATGGACCAACAGAAGCAGAAGATATTAAGAAGAGGTGGCAAGAATACACAGAAGAACTACAAAAAAAAGATCTTCATGACCCAGATAATCACAATAGTGTGTTCACTCACCTAGAGCCAGACATCCTGGAATACAAAGTCAAGTGAGCCTTAGGAAGCATCACTACGAATAAAGCTAGTGGAGGTGATGATAGTCCATTTCAAATCCTAAAAGATGATGCTGTGAAAGTGCCTCAATCAATATGCCGAAAAATTTGGAAAATTCAACAGTGGCCACAGGACTGGAAAAGGTCAGTTTTCATTCCAGTCTCAAAGAAAGGCAATGCCAAAGAATGCCCAAACTACCACACAATTGTACTCATCTCACACGCTAGTAAAGTGATGCTTAATATTCTCCAAGCCAGGCTTCAACAGTATGTGAACAGTGTACTTCCAGATATTCAAGCTGGTTTTAGAAAACGTAGAGGAACAAGAGATCAAATTGCCAACATCTGCTGGATCATCGAAAAAGCAGGAGAGTTCCAGAAAAAAAACATCTATTTCTGCTTTATTGACTATGCCAAAGCCTTTGACTGCTTAGATTTAAAAAAAAAAAAAAAAACAAACAAACAAACAAAAAAAACGAAAATTCTGAAAAAGATGGGAATACCAGACCACCTGACCTGCCTCTTGAGAAATCTGTATGCAGGTCAGGAAGCAACAGTTAGAACTGGACATAGAACAACAGAAGCATTCCAGATTGGGACAGGACTACATCAAGGCTGTATATTGTCACCCTGCTTATTTAACTGGCAAAGTACATCATGAGAAATGCTGGGCTGGAAGAAGCACAAGCTAGAGTCAAGATTGCCTGGAGAAAATCAATTAACCTCAGTAATGCAGATGATACCACCTTCATGGCAGAAAGCAAAGAAGAGCTAAAGAGCCTCTTGATGAAAGTGAAAAGGAGAGTGAAAAAGTTGGCTTGAAGCCTAACATTCAGAAAACTAAGATCATGACATCCGGCCCCCTGATTTCATGGCAAATAGATGGGGAAACAGTGACAGGCTTTATTTTTGGGGGCTCCAAAATCACTGCAGATGGTGACTGCAGCCATGAATTTAAAAGATGCTTACTCTTTGGAAGAAAGGAGTACATTAAAGCTAGACAGCATATTAAAAAGCATAGACATTACTTTGCCAACAAAGATCTGTGGTCATGTATGGATATGAGAGTTGGACTATAAAGAAAGCTGAGTGCCAAAGAATTGATGCTGTTGAACTGTGGTGTTAGAGGAGTCTCTTGAGAGTCCCTTGGACTGCAAGGAGTTCTAACCATTCCATCCTAAAAGAGATCAGTCCTCAGTGTTCATTGGAAGGACTGATGTTGAAGCTGAAATTCCAATGCTTTGGCCACCTGATTCGAAGAGCTGACTTATTGGAAAACCCCTGATGCTGGGAAAGATTGAAGGCAGGAAGAGAAGGGGACAACAGAGGATGAGAGGGTTGGATGTCATCACCAACTCAATGGAGATGAGTTTGGGTAAACTCCAGGAGTTGTTGATGGACAGGGAGGCCTGGCATGCTGCAGTCCATGGGACCACAAAGAGTAGGACAGGACTGAATGACTGAACTGACTGACCTGAAAATTAATAATAATGCTTCAGGGTTCTACTGAGAGTCCTTCTTATTTCTCACAAATCCTGAAGGCTCATAAGGATGATATAAAGTTCCTTAGAGATTCTGCTTTATTGCATTGTTTAGATGATTTGCTTCCTTGCTCTTCTTCACAAGCCTCCTCACAGGAAGACAGGATCACTTACTAAAAGTTTTAACCTTCTAAGAAATATAAGGTTATGAGAGAATAATAGCAATGTGTCTAAACTCAGGTTTAACATTTTGGGTATGTGATTTCAAAACATGAAACTCAACAAGACCCAGATAGACTTCACTGTGTTTCCCAAAACAGAAAACTAAGAGCCAACTTTGAGTTTTTCTCAAATTAGTTGATTACTGAACCTGGGTTCCAAATTTCCCTCTGTTGCCTGGCCTCTGTTAATTGTTGCTGTTTAGTCGCTAAGTCATATCTGACACTTTTATGACTGCATAGACTGTAGCCTGACAGGCTCCTCTGTCCATGGGATTTCCCAGGCAAGAATAGTGGAATAGGTTGCTATTTCCTTCTCTAGGGGAGCTTTCTGATCCAGGGATTGAACCCGCATCTCCTGCATTGGCAGATGGATTCTTTACCCCTGAGCCACCTGGGAAGTCCTCTATAAATTTTACTGAAGAATAAAAATCCCAACCCAATTTTATGGGAATAGCTAGATGACATTGCTTTTAAGGCCTCATAAAAATTTGAAGAAGTCACCTGCCCTTGGGCATTCCAATTATCAGATTCCAAAGCTTATATATATCAGATTCCATATATGTGTATATATATACTGCAAGGAGATCCAACCAGTCCATCCTAAAGGAGATCAGTCATGAATGTTCATTGGAAGGATGGAAGGACTTTATATATATATGAAATGCCTTTGTGGTACTAACCCCAAAACACAAGGATCCCCATTGACCCATGATGTAATACAGCCAGCAATTGGACACTGTGGCATAGGGATACTTCCCTTCTTTTAAAGTCATTATGGCTACTGACTTTATAGTAAAAGCCATTGAGAGAATAATTGTGGAGTCCTCTTTAGTCATTTTTGCACTTCACAAAGTAGAAGCCCTCCTGAATTGTCACACTCAACATTTCTCAGCCACCTCACCTCCTATGAAATCCTTTTTTTTTACCTCCTCACATAACTCTTTTACATTGTAATAACCTTAACCCTGATACTCGTCTCCCTTCCATCACCAATGAAATCAATTACCACTGCATAATGATGATGAACCACCTCTTGACTATGCTACTGCAACTCCTTTTGATGTTACTGAGGCAGCATTTTTTACTTATGGCTACTTTGGTGCAACAGCTAAATTATAAGCTCTTACATGGGCTTGCATTTTAGTCAAGGACAAAGCTGCCAGTATTTATACTGATAGGAGATACACTTTCAGAGTAGCTCCTGACTTCAGAATGTTATGGAAACAAAATGGCTTCCTTGCTTCCAGCAGAAATAAAATTTAAAATGACCTCTACGTTTAGGAATTATTGGAAGCAATACTTTTACCTACAACTTCAGCTATTATTAAGGTTCTGAGACATTCTAAACTTGGCTTTCTGGAAGCTAAGACAAATAACCTTGCTGGCATTTCTGCAAGGAATGCTACTCTTAAAGGAACTAGCCACAGCCAAACCTCTGTCATGGTCCAAAGGGATATTTCCTGAAATGCTGATTTAGACAACTTGGCTAGAGAAGCCCAACAAATGACCTCATAAAAAGGTGAAACAAGATTGGAAATTCAGTAACTGTTGGTTTCATAAAAAATAGAAGAGGAAACTCTGGTTTAGACCAAATAACAACTCAGTCCTCCTAGAACCTCTAAAAGTCCCACTCCTTACCACTCTACATGCATTAAACCATTGATCTATTTAAGATAGTCTTCATGAATTATTATTGTTGGGAAACATTAACAAGGACACAAACAGTGACTACCTCACTTGTCCCACTTCTCTGAAGTACAATCCAGGGAAGACAGTTCGTACTGCTCCTGGACATTTTAAACCATCTAATGGGCCATTAGAAGCCTGGCAAATGCATTTCATGCAACTCCCTCCATCCTATGGATATAAATATGTTTTTGTCATGATCTGTGTTTTCACGCTGGACTGAAGTCTTCCTTGCAGACATACTACTACCTCTTCTGTGGCGGAAGCCCTTTTAGAGATCATCACTACCTTGGGAATTCCTTTCAAACTTCATAATGACTGAGGGACTCTTTTTTTTTTTTTTTTTTAAGATTGAGGAGCCCATTTTACTTGTCAGGTACTTTGACAAGTCTATGTTGGCTGGTCACTTTTACAACACTTTTGCAGAGTTTACCACCCTCAATCTTCTGGCTTACTCAAAATTAAGACTCAAATGGCAAAATTTGTAGGGACTCTGCAAAAGGGATCTTGGCCAAAAGTATTTCCACTGGCCCTTCTAAATATCAGATTCATCCCATTTGGAACTCATAAACTGTCACCTTTTAAGATAGTCACAGGTTGCCCAATGTACTTTCTTCTGTTTCTTTTTAAAGGAGAGGTACTTTGATATTGCACAAGGAGATCCAACCAGTCCATTCTGAAGGAGATCAGCCCTGGGATTTCTTTGGAAGGAATGATGCTAAAGCTGAAACGCCAGTACTTTGGCCACCTCATGAGAACAGTTGACTCATTGGAAAAGACTCTGATGCTGGGAGGGATTGGGGGCAGGAGGAGAAGGGGACAACAGAGGATGAGATGGCTGGATGATATCACCGACTCAATGGACGTGAGTCTGAGTGAACTCTGGGAGTTGGTGATGGACAGGGAGGCCTGGCGTGCTGCGATTCATGGGGTCACAAAGAGTCGGACACAACTGAGCGACTGAACTGAACTGAACTGAATGACTATACAATAATCTATGAATACAGTAAAAAACAGATTTGTGTATTTTGAATGAATGGATTATAGCTCAATGCATCTTTTTATTTAAAAAAGAATGACTATTTAAAAATTAAAGTCATAGCAGCAATACTAATTTTTGACATCATATTCTCCAGAATAAGAGATATCAGAGATAAAGAGGAAGAACTCTCTTCAATCTCATCGAAAGGACCCTATCAGATACTTCTAAGTGACCCTTGTGCCAATGAATTCCAAGGAATAAACTCTTGGATTCAATGACACATGTGAAAAATACACTGAACCCTGAGTGGACCTGCACATCATCCAGTGACCTGAAAGTAAAGATTTTCTGGAACTGAAGCAGATAACATGTAATGAAACAACTTTCCCAAATATCTGGACCAGGCTTGTTGGAAGTTTGTTGCCAAACATTTGATGATGACATAACACTTCAGATGATCTCCTATGATCTTGATAACACATGAACTTTAGATAAAAGTGCCTGAGAGTTTTCCCTTCTACCCCTCCTTTTTACTAGAATGTGACCTCAATAAATTTCCAGTCTGTGCATTTTTCCTCTGACATAAGACACTACACTCAGGAAAGATCTGGCCTGGCACTAAAGGACAAAAACCAGCTGAAACCAGAAAATCTGACCCTTGATCAGTAATATTTTCAGAGAAAGATGTTAATCAACAAGAAGAAATACACACACACACACACACACACACACACACACACACATATATATATATATAAAGGTATATATGTATATATATACATATGTGCCTCAATTAGAGCTGGGAGACCAGAAGGGGGAGCTCTCACACCCAACTGGGAGAAGAGAGACTCCTTCATACTAAGGACTCAGCGAAAGAAAAGCCATGGACTCTATGTTTACTATTATCTTCCCAACTTCCTTTTCCCTAGATAAAAGCATTTCTCTTCCCTCACCATGTGGGAGAATTACACGTGGCTTACCATGGTTTCAGATCTCAAATTGCAATTCTCTGCTAACCCTCCATGAACTCATTTTTCAGTTCAGTTCAGTTCAGTCACTCAGTCGTGTCCAACTCTTTGTGACCCCAGGAATCACAGCACCCCAGGCCTCCCTGTTCATCACCATCTCCCGAAGTTCACTCAGACTCACGTCCATCGAGTCTGTGATGCCATCCAGCCATCTCATCCTCAGTCGTCCCCTTCTCCTCCTGCCCCCAATCCTTCCCAGCATCAGAGTTTTTTCCAATGAGTTAACTCTTCGCATGAGGTGGCCAAAGTATTGGAGTTTCAGCTTTAGCATCATTCCTTCCAAAAGAAATCCCAGGGCTGATCTCCTTCAGAAAGAACTGGTTGGATCTCCTTGCAGTCCAAGGGACTCTCAAGAGTCTCGTTCAACACCACAGTTCAAAAGCATCAATTCTTCGGCGCTCAGCCTTCTTCACAGTCCAACTCTCACATCCATACATGACCACAGGAAAAACCATATCCTTGACTAGACGGACCTTAGTCGGCAAAGTAATGTCTTTGCTTTTGAATATGCTATCTAGGTTGGTCATAACTTGTCTTCCAAGAAGTAAGCGTCTTTTAATTTCATGGCTTCAGTCACCATCTGGAGTGATTCTGAAGCCCAAAAAACTAAAGTCTGACACTGTTTCCACTGTTTCCCCATCTATTTTCCAAGAAGTGATGGGACCAGATTCCATGATCTTCGTTTTCTGAATGTTGGGCTTTAGGCCAACTTTTTCGCTCTCCACTTTCACTTTCATCAAGAGGCTTTTTAGCTCCTCTTCACTTTCTGCCATAAGGGTGGTGTCATCTGCATATCTGAGCTTATTGATATTTCTCCCGGCAATCTTGATTCCAGCCTGTGTTTCTTCCAGCCCTGCATTTCTCATGATGTACTCTGCATAGAAGTTAAATAAGCAGGGTGACAATATACAGCCTCAATGTACTCCTTTTCCTATTTGGAACCAGTCCGTTGTTCCATGTCCAGTTCTAATTGTTGCTTCCTGACCTGCATACAGATTTCTCAAGAGGCAGGTCAGGTGGTCTGTATTCCCATCTCTTTCAGAATTTTCCACAGTTTATTGTGATCCACACAGTCAAAGGCTTTGGCACAGTCAACAAAGCAGAAATAGATGTTTTTCTGGAACTCTCTTGCTTTTTCCATGATCCAGCAGATGTTGGCCATTTGATCTCTGGTTCCTCTGCCTTTTCTAAAACCAGCATGAACGTCAGGGAGTTCACAGTTCACGTATTGCTGAAGTCTGGCTTGGAGAATTTTGAGCATGCCTTTACTAGCATGTGAGATAAGTGCAATTGTGAGGTAGTCTGAGCATTCTTTGGCATTGCCTTTCTTTGGAATTGGAATGAAAACTGATCTTTTCCAATCCTGTGGCCACTGCTGAGTTTTCCAAAGTTGCTGGCATACTGAATGCAGCACTTTCACAGCATCATCTTTCAGGATTTGAAACAGCTCAATTGGAATTCCATCACCTCCACTAGCTTTGTTCATAGTGATGCTTTCTAAGGCCGACTTGACTTCACATTCCAGGATGTCTGGTTCTACATTACTGATCACATCCTCATGACTTGCTAGAGGAATAACCAGCAGTCTATTGGCTTTAGGTCAACATCTTCTAAGCAAGAATTGATGACCCTTCTACCATAATAGCTGATTAGGTTCTCTTCCCCCCTACATTGACCACTCCTACCATTATCCTGGCATTGTCCAGTCTTCAAACCTTTCTTCACTCATAGCTTCTGACACTTCATGTTATTTGCATAGTATCTTCTTTGTGCTTCCCTCGTGGCTCAGAGGTTAAAGTGTCTGCCTGAAATGTGAGAGACCTGGGTTCTATTCCTGGGTCGGGAAGATCCCCTGGAGAAAGAAATGGCAACCCACTCCAGTACTCTTGCCTGGAGAATCCCATGGAGGGAGGAGCCTGGTAGGCTACAGCCCATGGGGTCCCAAAGAGTCGGAAGCGACTGAGCAACTTCACTTTCACTTTCATCTTGGAGTCATCTTGCTTTGGCACCTGCCAGCAGCCAATAAAATCTTTTTTTTTTTTTTTTGTATCACAGTCAACTTGATTTTATTAGTTTCCATAAGATTTGGAAAGAGCATTCCAGTAAGCTATCTTCAAACTTCTTTGACAACTATGGCTTTACTATATAGCATGAGGTGTCCTTCTAGTAAACTGAAATGGCAGCCCACTCCAGTGTTCTTGCCTGGAGAATCCCAGGGATGGGGGAGCCTGGTGGGCTGCTGTCTATGGGGTCGCACAGAGTCGGACACGATTGAAGCGACTTAGCAGCAGCTGTAGCAGCAGCATGGGGTGTCCTTCCAGTGAACTGTAGTCAAAAAGGCCAGATTATATGGCAGGTTAAAGGCAGAACACAGATATCTTATTGATGAATAATAAAGCCCTTTGCAAATGACTAATAAAAGTAATGAAAGCTACTCCCACAATACCTGAATTGATCCATCTAGCTCATTTATGTAATGAGCTAGGATTTCCCTGGGCAGAGCAGGAGGTCATCCAAGAGATGATCATGACTGAACTGAACCCTGTTATATATATGTACCACATCTTCTCTATCCATTCATCTGTCGATGGACATTTAGGTTGTTTCCATGTCTCGACTATTGTGAATAGTGCTGCAATTAATATCGGGGTATATGTGTCTTTTTGAATTGTGGTTTTCTCAGAGTATATGCCCAGTAGTGGGATTGCTGGGTCATATGGTGATTCTATTTTTAGTTTTCTACAGTGGCTATATCAATTTATACACCAACAATAGTACTAGAGACACAGATATAGAGAATGGACACGTGAATGTGTGGTGTGGGTGCGGGGAAAGGGGAGAGTGGGGTGAATTGGGAGATTGGATTTGACATAAATACACTGTGCTATGCTGTGCTTACTCGCTAGCCATGTCCAACTCTTCACAACCCCACGGATTGTAGCACACCAGGCTTCTCTGTCCATGGGGATTCTCCAGGCAAGAATATTGGAATGGGTTGCCATGCCCTCCTCCAGGGGATCTTCCCAACCCAGGGATCAAACCCAGGTTTCCTGCATTGCAGGTGGATTCTTTACTGACTGATCCACCAGAAATTGAAATTGTTGTTAGTTAATCAGTTATGTCCTATTCTTTGTGATCCCGTGAACTGTAGCCAGCCAGGCTCCTCTGTCCAAGGAATTCTCCAGGCAAGAATACTGGAGTGGGTTGCCATTTCCTTCTCCAGGTGATTTTCCTGACTAAGGGATCAAACCAGGGTCTCCTGCATTGTAGGTGGATTCTTTACCAGCTGAGCTACTAGGCAAGTCCATATATACACTATCATGTGTAAAATAGACAGCTTATGGGAAGCTCTTATATAACACAGGGAGTTCAGCTCGATGCTCTGTGATGACCTAGATGGGTGGGATAGAGGGGAGCGACACCCCAGAAGGAGGGGATATATGTATACATATAGCTGATTTACTTCATTGTATAGCAGCAACTAGGGGCTTCCCTGATAGCTCAGCTAGTAAAGAATCCACTTGCAATGCAGGAGACCCCAGTTCAATTCCTAGGTCGGGAAGATCCCCTGGAGAAGGGATAGGCTACCCACTCTAATATTCTTGGGCTTCCACGGTGTCTCAGAATGTAAAGAATCTGCCTGCAATGTGGGAGACTTGAGTTCGATCTCTGAGTTGAGATCTGCTGGAGTGGGGCATGGCAACCCACTCCAGTATTCTTGCCTGGAGAATCCACATGGACAGATAATCCTGGCAGGCTACAGTCCATGACTGAGTAACTAAGCACAGCACAGCATAGCAGAAACTAACACCACATTGTAAAGCAATTATATTCCAATTTTCCAGTAAATAGTGTGTGGGAGTTAGTCACTCAGTTGTGTCCTACTCTTTGTGACCCCATGGTCTGTAGCCTGCCAGGCTCTTCTGTCCTTGGAATTCTCCAGGCAAGAATACTGAAGTGGATTGCCATTTCCTTTTCCAGAAAAAAAAAAAAAAAAAGTAAAACTGAGCCCTAAAGGTGGAATAGGAGTCAGATAGGCATAGTTATAGGAGAATAGAAAGAGAAGGATAGAGTATTCCAGCCAGGAGGAGGAGTATGTCCAAAGATCTGAAAGCCAGACTGTCAGGCTTTGAGTCCCATAGTTTTTTGGACTGTAGAATATAAGGTTGGAGAAAGAATTCATTGTGAAAGTTGACGAATTTAAAAATGCAAAAATTCAGTATGCAGTCATACTTGGAGGGAAGGAAAATAAATTTTCCTCTACCCTTCTTGGTTTTTGGCTGAGACTCCTTTCTTCTATAATAAAAGACAGATTAACAGGAGAAAAGCAAATAGAAGTTTAATAACATGCATACCTCTTGTATTCAGAGCTTCCCTGGTGGCTCAGACAGTTAAGAATCTGCCCCTGAATGTAGGAGACTGGGGTTTGTTCCCTGGCTCTGGAAGATCCCCTGGAGAAGGGAATGGCTACCCACTCCAGTATTCTTGCCTGGGAAATACCATAGACAGAGGAACCTGGTGGGCTATGGTCCATGGGATCTCAAAGAGTTGGACATGACTGAGCAACTGAGCATGCACACACACCCCTCCTGTATACATGAGAGATACCTAGGAAAATCAAGTAACTCCCTGAAATGGCCCAAGCCATCACCTTAAATACCATTTCCAACCAAAGGCAAAAGAAAGATGATGGGGAGTGAGGCCTGTTATATGTGGTTACCAGTCAAAGCAAAAAGGGGTAATGTTGTTATGTAGATTTAAGTCTTTGTCTTCTCCATTGATAACAGTTTCTAGAGATTTAGAGTCATCCTTCTCTTTCTAATACAGTGAGGGAAACCTTACAAATGGAGAGTTTTGTAATAAATGTAAATGTTCCTTATAAAAGGGTAGCTTCTATTTGGTTTTCAGTCTCCTATTATTGTTGTTTTTTTTAAAAAAATATAACTCTTCTGATAACCTTTGTGATGATAACCCTTATGACAAAGAGTCATATTCTGGGTCAGCATATGCTGTTTCCTTCATGGTCAAGTCATAATATTTGAAGGTTGTTGAAAACCAAGATCATACTCTATAAAACACGCAAAGTTTTTACCTGATGTGCTTAACATTTAAATATAGTAAAAAGCAGGCAAATAATTACTTTCATGTATAATAAATTTTCATTCTTTTGTAGTGGGAAAAGACCTATCTGAATTCCTGAAATTATGAACTATGAGATATTTTAAGAGGAATAATTTTCAAACTTTCAAGGTTATAAGATTTTAATATATACAGTTAGTCAAATATGTAAAGTGCTTTCATATAAATATTATTTCATTGTTCTAACTCTTCTATAAATTTGGTCATCTCTATCATTTTTCCTATAAAGTTAATGTCTCAGAGAGTCTAATAATTTCCTGGAGCTCTCAAAGCCAAATCACGGAAGAACCAGGTCTGGAGTCATTTGTTTCAGTTCAAATTCCCTGTTTTGTTTATAGTGTTCATTGTCTCTGAAAATAATGCCCCAGATGTTCTTTGACAGTAAAGCATTTAGAGTAAAGGATTCTTTTCTTTTTCTTTCTTTCTTTCACTTTAAATTAACAAGGATGAGTAAATTGCAGACCACTTTGCTGATTGTACATGCTGAAATGAAGCAGGACCTTGTGGGGTCCTCCTGGGTACAAATCCTTTCCTTGTCCCTTATTTTTTGTTTGTAAGGTTCATTCATCCTCCCTGTCCTTCCCTGAGGTCCAAAAGGCAGATTCAAGCTGTTGCTATTCAGGAAGGGGAGGGACTGCAAAACTGGGGCACAACTCCTACCCATATATACTATAATGTGAATGATGTCTCCCCGATGATTTTTAGTTGCAGAGCAAGGGCACATATCAACCAACATTCATGTAATTAACAACTGACATTTTCAAGGCAACTAAAATCATACTAAGGCTAAAAGCGAGTTTAGAGATCATCTAAATCCAACTACTTCACTCTGTAGATGAAGAAACTGAGGCCTACAGATTTTAGTTCATATTTATAAGATCAGAAATCAATCTTTTTGATTCTCAATGCATTGTTTTTTTACACAAGTTTTAGGTATAATTTTCTTTGATGGAGGAAACTAATCTCCCAGAAATGAAATTCTTACCCTAGTGAGCTAGTAACCTAGGTATTATTTTATAGATAAAAAAATAATCATTTGATCTAAGAAAGAAATGAAAAGTTTTATTTGAGCCAATTTTGAGGATTATAGACCAAGAGCAGGATCTCAGAAAGCTATTCCACTCCTTTGAAGTCAAGGCACAGTTATGTAAGTTTTTGAGAGAAGACAGTTGACACAATCCAGATCTAAGTATCTTTGTGGCCCCTTTAAAAGATCAAGAAGGAATAATATTGAGGCAGAGATAGATGGAGTTCAGGCTGAACAGCTGGAGTTTGTCCCCTGTGGACAGATACGTAAGATGAAGAAGGAGAGGGTCTGAGTCCTTCCCAGATAAGAGACAACATAGTTCTCTTTCTTAAGATCAAGGAGACCTTCTCAACTACACATGTGCAGAAAGGCTCCTTGAGGCTAAAACAAGAGGGAGGGAGTGATATCAATCTATTCATAGGCCTCTTCACTAGAATCCATCTTGGCTAAGAGATGCACACAGTAGACATGCGAGAACCCTGAAATAAACCAAATACAGACTCAGAGCCAGGCAAAGCAATATGATTGGCCAGAGGAAACCCAGAATAAATTCTCCATATAAGTGATTAAAATGACCATGAGGGTTTGACTCCCACTCTGAGTCTGCCTGTGTGTCTATTCACACATACTGTTTTCCCTCCTAATACACACTTAACTTGTTTCACTACTTTTCATCTTTTTGTGGAAATTTATTTCTACAAAGCTGACTGGCTGGGACCTTGTCATTGGCCACTGGTCCCTGGTGGTCTAAAGGCTGGAATTCAGCCTTTTCATTGCCATGGCCTGACCTCAACCTCTGGCCAAGAGCCAATATCCATCATCAACCTGCTACAGGTTGAGGCTTCCAATATCATTGTCTTTTTTTTTAAATTAATTACTTTATTTTAATTGGAGGCTAATTAATTTACAATATTGTGGTCATTTTTGCCATACATTGACATGAATCAGCCATGGGTGTACATGTGTTCCCCATCCTGAAGTTTTCTCCCACCGCCCTCCCCATCTCATTCCTCAGGGTCATCTCATTACACCAGCCCTGAGCACCCTGTCTCATGCATCGAAGCTTGATTAGTGATCTATTTCATATATGATAATATACATGGTTCAATGCTATTCTCCCAAATCATCTCACCATCGCCTTCTTCCACAGAGTCCAAAGTCTGTTCTTTACATCTGTGTCTCTTTTGCTATCTCACATATAAGATCATTGTTATCATCTTTCTAAATTCCATATATATGCATTAATATCCTATATTAGTGTTTTACCTTCTGACTTACTTCATTCTGTATACTAGACTCCAGTTTCATCCACCTCATTAGAACTGATTCAAATGCATTCTCTTTAATAGCTGAGTAACATTCCATTCTGTATATGTACCAAAGCTTTCTTACCCGTTTGTCTGCCGAAGGACATCCAGGTTGCGTCCATGTCCTGGCTACTGTAAACAGTGCTGTGATGAACATTGGGGTGCATGTGTCTCTTTCCTTCTGGTTTCCTTGGTGTGTATGCCCAAAAGTGAGATTGCTGGGTCATATGGCAGGTCAATTTCCAGGTTTTAAAGAATCTCCACACTGTTCTCCATAGTGGCTATACTAGTTTGCATTCCCACCAACATTGTAAGAGGTTTCCCTTTTCTCCACACCATCTCCAGCATTTATTGTTTATAGACATTTTGATTGTAGCCACCCTGACCAGCGTGAGATTGTACCTCATTGTGGTTTTGATTTGTATTTCTCTGATAATGAGTGGGGTCACCAAAGTGAAAAGCAAAGAAGAAAAGGAAAGATATAAGCATTTGAATGCAGAGATCCAAACAAACAATAGCAAGGAGAGATAAGAAAGCCTTCCTCAGAGATCAATGCAAAGAAATAGAGTAAAACAACAGAATGGGAAAGACTAGAGATCTCTTCAAGAAAATTAGAGATACCAAGGGAATATTTCATGCAAAGATGGGCTTGATAAAGGACAGAAATGGTATGCACCTAACAGAAACAGAAGATATTAAGAAGAGGTGGCAAGAATACACAGAAGAACTGTACAAAAATCTTCATGATGGTATACCAAGATAATCATGATGGTATGATCTCTCACCTAGAGCCAGACATGAAGTCAAGTGGGCCTTAGAAAACATCACTATGAACAAAGCTAGTGGAGGCGATGGCATTCCACTTGAGCTATTTCAAATCCTGAAAGATGATGCTGTGAAAGTGCTGCACTCAGTATGCCAGCAAATTTGGAAAACTCAGCAGTGGCCACAGGACTGGAAAAGTTAATTTTCATTCCAATCCCAAAGAAAGGCAATGCCAAAGAATGCTCAAACTACCACACAATTGCACTCATCTCACACGCTAGTAATGTAATGCTTAAATTCTCCAAGCAAGGCTTCAGCAATACGTGAACTGTGAACTCCCTGACGTTCAAGCTGGTTTTAGAAAAGGCAGAGGAATCGGAGATCAAATTGCCAACATCCACTGGATCATCGAAGAAGCAAAAGAGTTCCAGAAAAACATCTATTTCTGCTTTATTGACTATGCCAAGACTTTGACTGTGTGGATCACAATAAACTGTGGAAAATTCTGAAAGAGATGGGAATACAGACCACCTGACCTGCCTCTTGAGAAATCTATATGCAGGTCAGGAAGCAACAGTTAGAACTGGACATGGAACAACAGTCTGGTTCCAGATAGGAAAACGAGTACGTCAAGGCTGTATATTGTCACCTTGCTTATTTAACTTATATGCAGAGTACATCATGAGAAATGTCGGACTGGAAGAAACACAGGCTGGAATCAAGATTGCCGAGAGAAATATTAATAATCTCAGATATGCAGATGACACCACCCTTATGGCAGAAAGTGAAGAGGAACTAAAAAGCCTCTTAATGAAAGTGAAAGAGGAAAGTGAAAAAGTTGGCTTAAAGCTCAACATTCAGAAAACGAAGATCATGGCATCTGGTCCCATCACTTCATGGCAAATAGATGGGGAAACAGTGGAAACAGTGTCAGACTTTAGTTTTTTGGGCTCCAAAATCACTGCAGATGGTGACTGCAGCCATGAAATTAAAAGACACTTACTCCTTGGAAGGAAAGTTATGACCAACCTAGATAGCATATTGAAAAGCAGAGATAGTACTTTGTCAACAAAGGTCCGTCTAGTCAAGGCTATGGTTTTTCCAGTAGTTATGTATGGATGTGAGAGTTGGACTCTGAAGAAAGCTGAGTGCCGAAGAATTGATGCTTTTGAACTGTGGTGTTGGAGAAGACTCTTGAGTGTCCCTTGGACTGCAAGAATATCCAACCAGTCCATCCTAAGGAAGATCAGTCCTGGGTGTTCTTTGGAAGGACTGATGCTAAAGCTGAAACTCCAGTACTTTGGCTGCCTCATGCGAAGAGTTAACACATTGGAAAAGATTCTGGTGCTGGGAGGGATTGGAGGCAGGAAGAAAAGGGGACGACAGAGGATGAGATGGCTGGATGGCATCACCAACTTGATGGATGTGAGTTTGAGGGAACTCCGAGAGTTGATGATGGACAGGGAGGCCTGGCATGTTGCAATTCATAGGGTTGCAAAGAGTCGGACACGACTAAGCGACTGAACTGAACTGAACTGAAGTGAACATCTGAAACAACTGGACAAAAAAGAAATGAATAACCCCAGGGTTAGTAGAAGGAAAGAAATCATAAAAATTAGGGCAGAAATACATGAAAAAGAAATAAAGGAGACAATAGCAAAAATCAACAAAGCTAAAAGCTGGTTCTTTGAGAAGATAAATAAAATAGACAAACCATTAGCCAAACTCATCAAGAAACAAAGGGAATAGAATCAAATCAACAGAATTAGAAATGAAAATGGAGAAATCACAACAGAACACAGAAATACAACAGATCATAAGAAACTGCTATCAGCAACTATATGCCAATAAAATGGACAACTTGGAAGAAATGGACAAATTCTTAGAAAAATATAACCTTCCAAAACTGAACCAGCAAGAAACAGAAAATCTTAAGAGACCCATCACAAGCACAGAAATTGAAACTGTAATCAGAAATCTTTCAACAAACCAAAGTCCAGGACCAGATGGCTTCGCAGCTGAATTCTACCAAAAATTTAGAGAAGAGCTAACACTTATCTTACTCAAACTCTTCCAGAAATTTGCAGAGGATGGTAAACTTCCAAACTCATTCTATGAGGCCACCATCACCCTAAACTCAAAACCAGACAAAGATGTCACAGAAAAAGAAAACTACAGGCCAATATCACTGATGAACATAGATGCAAAAATCCTTAACAAAATTCTAGCAAATGGAATTCAACTACATATTGAAAAGATCAAACATCATGACCAATATCATTGTCTTTTAAGGAGTTGTCTTGTTGATGCTAAGAGAATGTACCTTTTTGTGGTTGAGTAGATATTTCTTCTAATATGAGATATTTGGTACATGTGTCATGGAGACATAAAATTCAGAGTTAGGGTGAGAGAGGAGGATAAAGGACAGAGAAAATTTTTATATTTAAACTTTCCTTGTCTTGCTGTAAAATATGAATTTTATTTTACAAATCAAATCGTTAATACAGTACAGTAATATTATATAGTGAAAGCATATCTATATATATAGAAAAATATTATTATCTATGACATTTACTATTTCCGTCAGTTGTTCTCAAAGTTTGCCATGTGTCAGAATCACCTGGAGGATTTTTTTATTTTTATTTTTTGGTCACACTGTGTGGCATATGGGATCTTACTTCCCCAACCAGGGATTGAATCCATGATTCTTGTACTGGAGACACGGAGTCTTAACTACTGGACCACCAGAAAAGTCCCATGGAAGACTTTTAAAAAACAGTTGGTTGGGCTCTACACTTAGAGTTTCTGATTCAGCTGATTTAGAATGGGGCCTAATATTTGGATCAGTAGCTAATGATACTGGATCAAGGACCAAACTTTGAATACTATTGTTTTAGATCAAAGTCTTCTTTTTAAAAAATATTTATGTATTTATTATTTGTGTCAGATCTTGGAGCTGCACTCAGGATATTTCATCATAGTGCTTTGACTCTCTTGTTGTGGCACACAGGGTCTATTGCATGTGGAGTCTTAGTTCCCCAACTGGGGATGAAACTTGTGTCCTCTGCACTGCAAGGTAGGTTCTTAACCACTGTTCCACCAGAGAAGTCCCAAGATCAGAGTTTTTCAAGCCAGCTTAATTACCAGTGAAAGCTGTGTGTCCTATTAATCTTTGAGATTTATTTGTATCTATAAAATAATAATATGTACCATATAAGGACTTAGTATAACATGCACCAGTCTGTGTAAAAAGCTTGAGGAATCTCAGGGCAGATCTCCCTAAGATGTTTCACTTTGGCTCATGAATTATTTTGAGCTAAAGGCATTTGAGATCCTGCAGTCTCGCAGTCTCAAGAGACATTTCTGCTCCTCCCTTTACTACTTAGAATAATTTAAATAGGGATTCTTTCCAGAATGAGAGTTATTATCAGAGATAATATTTTTCTGAGAGACTCATTTGTGTGGCAGGGCAAACTTCTAATTACCTAACATATGCTCTTCTTTCTACTCTCCTGTGAATTGCCCTCCTTTCCTTTGAAGCCCCAGGGCCCCTTTCCTACTCCTCAGCTCAGGAAGGTATATAAACCTCTCTTTGCTTTTCTGTCTTTGAACTCCTCAGGTATGTGGGCTTTCCGTATGTAAGAAATTAAATTTGTTTTTCTCCTGATAATCTATCTCATGTTGATTTGATTATTAGAATAGCTGAAAGCACCTTTTGAGAGTAGAGGAAAATTATTTTTTGCCAACAAGTTATATCCTGGCATCTAAGAATACACAGTTATTACCATCATTATATATTTTTAAATCATTATCATATTGATTTCCTAAGCATTCAGATTCACCAAACATAGATAACAAAGTTCGTCAAGTATAGCTTACTAGGGTTCCTTTGGGACTATTTAATAAATGGAAAGAATGATTCTTTTAATATAAAAATATTTGTAATTCTGTGCCACTGAAAATGCTTGAAGTGGTTTCCCAGTTAAAGTCAAAATTTGGCTACCCTTCTTTCCTCCACTAAGTTTAATAAACTACCAGTTTGTTTGGCAACACCCTTCTTTATCTTCAGAAGGTAACTGGTTTAAACTGTTTTCAATTTGAGTTACTGAGGTATTTATTAATGAGGTGTTACTGTGTGTAATATGTTTAAGTGTGGGTGTCTTTGTTTAGGAAATAGAGTTTTTATGGAGGTCAAATACCTTTATTGATTGTTTGAAAAAAGTCTCTTCAAATGCAAATGATTCCAGTCTGGAGGTAAATAATCTCCAAGACATTTGAGCAATACATTAAAAAAAAAAAAAGCCAACTCTTTTAAACCCCAAATGTCAGCTGAGTGGTAAAAAGAATTTTGTTAAATGCATTCAGGGAGGAAAGTAATTTTTTTACCTGAGCTCTCTTTGCTACTGTGCCACTCTATATTCTGGGGCTTGCCTCCTGGCAGATTGTTTCATTATCCAGCAGTATCATTCATCTTTTTTATTAGCACCTTAAAAAAATAAACAAACAATGATTTTGTTATGTTTGACACAAGTAGTGCATTTTAATTTTGTAGGCTTGTATTATTGACTTGAAAAAAAAATCTGCAACAATTCAGACTGAAATACCACACTCAATTCTTAACAATATGAAAACACTATTCAATGTGTAGAAATATAATGGCATCTGTTATGCATATTAAATGAAGCAAGCTATTTTTACATCTTCCACATGGAGCTTTAGATTAACTAGGAAAGTTAGTATTAATTACCACTGAAAAATTAAAACTTGTCATTCAGTTTTGTACTCTCCATGAAACTGAGTCAACACTTCATGATATATCCTCAGAATCATTTGATGAAGACCATACAAAAAATGCATATGTATTAGTTAAATGATAAGGTAAATTTCAAAGTTAGTAAATAAAACTTAAAGATATCTGTTGCCACCACATTGTATTTTTTCCAGCTTCTAAAGTCTAGGTTTTCTTAATATGTATATTAGGCATGAGTAAGTATAACTAAACATAGTAAAAACTAACATTGTTGCAGGAAGAGGGACCCCTTCCAGGCCCCAAAACTGGGCTCTTGTCTAACACTTGGAAATGAATTGTCTGAGGTGACACATGTGCTGACAAAGCTAGATATTTTATTGGGAAAGGACACCCAGGTGGAGAGCAGTAGGGTAAGGGAACCCAGGAGAACTGCTCTGTCACATGGTTCACAGTCTAGGGTTTTATGGTGATGGGATTAGTTTCCAGGTTGTCTTTAGCCAATCATTCTAAGTCCTTCCTGGTGGCACACATCTTGTTCAGCCAAAATGGTTGCCAGAGAGAAGGACTGTGGGAGGTGGTCAGACATGTGGTGTCTCCTTTTGACTTTCCCAAACTCTTCTGGTTGGTGGAGGCTTATTAATTCCATGTTCTTTACCAGAACTTTCTGTTATAAAACAACACATGCAAATGGTTACTACAGTGCCTGGCCAGGGTGGGCAGTTTCAATCAGTGTGCTTCCCTTAACAACATTAGTTAGATGGCAATATTTGCTTTTATTCAGCATTTTTATATCTTTTATGTTAGAGATGTATTTGTTTACTGTAATTCAGGGCTTCCTAAATCTGTGCACATATGAGAACTTTCATAGAGTTTTTTTTTAATTAGTGATTTTTTTGAGGCTACATACTAAATCTATTAAATCTCAGTCTTCAGGGCTGAGGCTCAAGAACCTATATTTTTGTTGTTGTTGTTCATTAGTGGTTCCATTACTATTAGCAGGTCACCGGGCCTTTGGAAAATTTTATCATGATGTGTGTTTTTATTCTAAAGCCTTTATGTACAGTGTTAGTCCCTCAGTCAGATCCAGCGCTTTTGTGACCCCATGGACTGTAGCCTGCCAGGCTCCTCTGACCATGGGATTTCCCAGGCAAGAATACTAGAATGGGTAGCCATTCCCTTTCCAGGGGATCTTCCCAACCTAGGGATAGAACCTAGTTCTCTTGCATTGCAGGCATATTATTTACTGTCTGAGCCACTTAGGAAGCCCTAAACTCTTTATATATGATCTTAAACGGAATTTCATCTTCTGAGAAAAACAGAAAGGCAGAAATATCAAAGATACCCTCCTTATTGTTTCCCAAAAATTGTCAGTAAAGAAAAAAAATCAACAGAGCTAAAATAAATGATCAAAATCAAGCGTATTGTACATTATTATACACATATCTTTCATAGTCCACCATTAGCTGACATGTTATAAAAACTTGACTCCCAAAGGACACTTATTTAGAAGCCAAGTTCCTGCAATGGAGGTAGAAACAGATCTCGGCCTCCTTTTCAGCTTTTGATCAAGCCACGCCTTAAGAAAAGCACAACATGTAACCCAAACACTGAATGAGAATAAGAATGCATTCACCAAGTAGCCTGATTATCAGCCCTCATTATATGTCAGCATTTCACTGACAGCAAAAGTACTTCCCTCATTCAACTCTAGGGCTTCTCCCCAAATGGGAACAAGTCAATCTAAACTTTTGAAATCATCTTGGGATTCAGATACAAATCTAAGAGACAAAACATTTTTCCATGGCCTTGGTCTCTGAGGATTATAATTCATTACAATAGTACAGAAAAAGCTACTGTAACTCAAAGGCAAAGAAAGGAAGTTCAGGATAACGCATTTGATGTGGTACTACAAATTTGTAGTAAATACATTGTTTCATAAATGGTTTTAGAAAAATTGGCTTGCTATTTGAAGAAAAATAAACCTATTTATACTATAGCCAAACATAAGCACAAGTATTAAAGCCCTAAATCGAAAGATGAAAAGAGGAAGACCATCTTTTAATCTCAGAGTGGGGAAAGAGCTCTCAAGCAGTGGCAAAAGAATACACCATTAAACAGAAAATAAAAAGATATGATTATATAAAAAATGTGAATAGAAATTATGTATACACTTCAGCTTCCTTAGTTAAGCAAAGCAGCCTGATTTGGTCATTTTTGCTTTTAGCTAAATTGTTTTTAGTTGTACCCCTAATCAGGCTTGGATTGAGTGGAAGATAGCTCAACTGTTCTGCATAAAAATTGAAGTTGAATGCTGGAGTCAGAGGTGAAGGAGCTAGTGATTAGATGGAAGGAGGAAATGAGCATGAAGAGAGGGAGAGAGAAAAAAAGAGAGAGAGAATTTTAAGAAAAAATACTTATTATTCATTTTCAGATTTTCTTTTGCTTGTTGTTGATATGTAATGTTCTCCTACATACCCCCTCCCCTGTCCCCTGTTACCCTTAAACTTTCTGTTCTATAATACTACTACTACATACAATCCCTGGTGGCTCAGATGGTAAAGAATCTGGTGGCAATGCAGGAGACCCGGGTTCAATCCCTGAGTCAGGAAAATCCCCTGGAGAAGGAAATGGCAACCTACTCCAGTATTTTTGCCTAGGAAATCCCATGGACAGAGGAGCCTAGTGGGCTATACTCCATGGGATTGCAAAGAGTTGGACACGACTGAGTGACTAATGCACACACACACACACACACGCATATACAATGACTATGGTTAAATACAAAAAATCAAGAAGAGAAGACTATGTTTCACAGTTGGGTTTATGCAAAGTGGAAAAAAGAAAACAGCCACAAGAATCCATTTAAGTAGAATTTAAATATTCAACAAAAACAAAAAATGAGTAAAAAATGACCAAGACTGCATCATAACAAAGATATTTGGAAGAATGCAAAATTCATCACCGTATGTGGGATAGAGTTTCAAACAAACATGAATGCATATGTGTGTGATCAGTTGCTAAGTTCTGTCTGATTCTTTGCCACTCCATGGACTGTAGCCCACCAGGTTCCTCTGTCCATTGGATTTCCCAGGTAAGGATATTGGAGTGGGTTGCCATTTCCTCCTCCAGGGGATCTTCCAGACCCTGGGATTGAACTGTGTCTCCTGGATTGCCAGGCAGACTCTTTGCCACTGAGCCACCTGGGAAGACCCAAGCAAAAGGACAGGGTCATCCTCAGATAACAAATTCATGTATATGACACAAATTAGGCCAATAAGATCCTTTCTTCCTGGATTTGAATATTCAGAGTGAAGTAACACAAAAGCCAAAAGTGGCTGGTGTTCATTCATCTAAGCAATAATCTCTTGATGAGGCTGGATATTATATCTTACTCCCCAAATCTCCAAAGTTGCTTCAGTTCTTTTACTTTTGAAATTTATGTTGCAATCAAAAATCTTAATTAATGTACCTGTAAAACCTGCTGGGTACACCTAACCCAAATTAGTGAGGTGGGAGCTACATACTTTTTATTACCAGTATTCCATTCAAATTATAACTTCTCCATTCTCATTATTTTGATGTCTCTGCCATCTAGTTGTGTATCTCGTTTATTCTTCCTTATCTGAGACTTTAAAAAAACCTTCTAGTCATTATTTAATGTTCACAAAAGGTATTGGTACCTACTCAGAGTTTTCTTCTATACTCGTATTCCTGCTGTCACGCATGGTGAATTCTATGTGTGTATGTGCGTTAACTAACTACAATTTTTTTTTTCATGTTACTTCACCACTCACTCCCTCATCATGAATCTTGCCATCACTAATAACTCTCCCATTTGTGGGATAGTGAATTCAAATAACCTATTTTACAATGACTTCTTTTAATTCTCATTCTCTCTCTTCTCCCAGCTACATCGGCTCTATGATCTCATTGAATATGCCAGTCCAATAGTATATGCAGAGTACATCATGAGAAACACTGGACTGGAAGAAACACAAGGTGGAATCAAGATTGCTGGGAGAAATATCAATAACCTCAGATACGCAGATGACACCACCCTTATGGCTGAACGTGAAGAGGAACTAAAAAGCCTCTTGATGAAAGTGAAAGAGAAGAGTGAAAAAGTTGGCTTAAAGCTCAACATTCAGAAAATGAAGATCATGGCATCCGGTCCCATCACTTCATGGGAAATAGATGGGGAAAGAGTGGAAACAGTAGCAGACTTTATTTTGGGGGGCTCCAAAATCACTGCAGATGGTGATTGCAGCCATGAAATTAAAAGAGGCTTACTCCTTGGAAGAAAAGTTATGACCAACCTAGATAGCATATTCAAAAGCAGAGACATTACTTTGCTGACTAAGGTCCATCTAGTCAAGGCTATGGTTTTTCCAGTGGTCATGTATGGATGTGAGAGTTGGACTGTGAAGAAGGCTGAGCACCGAAGAATCGATGCTTTTCAACTGTGGTGTTGGAGAATACTCTTGAGAGTCCTTTGGACTGCAAGGAAATCCAACCAGTCCATTCTGAAGGAGATCAGCCCTGGGATTTCCTTGGAGGGAATGAATCTAAAGCTGAAACTCCAGTACTTTGGCCACCTCATGCAAAGAGTTGACACATTGGAAAAGACTCTCATGCTGGGAGGGATTGGGGGCAGGAGGAGAAGGGGATGACAGAGGATGAGATGGCTGGATGGCATCACTGACTCGATGGACGTGAGTCTGAGTGAACTCCGGGAGATGGTGATGAACAGGGAGGCCTGGCGTGCTGTGATTCATGGGGTCGCAAAGAGGCGAACACAACTGAGCGGCTGAACTGAACTTAGTACTTCATTTTCTCAGTTTATTAAGCTCTCTTGAATTTATTTCCTTTACCAGCCAATGCATTCCTCCATGACTTATCATTTCATTTTCTTATTATCACCTTTAATTCTCTTCTTGGCCCCTTGTTCTGCTTTTGCACCTGTCCTTCAAAATCTCCAGCCCTGGATTATTTGAAAGTTCTGCCATATTCATTGTTACACCTAAATAGCTGAAAATTGAAAGGAATCTTTATGGATTAGTACCATAATGAGTTATGACATTTAATCTCTCTTTTTTCCTTGTTTTTGATCACTGTACTTGTCTGTGAACTATTCCTAACTTTTTCTTTAACCTCGCTCTCTATCACCTTATTTTTATCCTATAAGCATGCTTGTCCACTCCATTACAAAGAGACCCTCTGCATATCTATCTTTCATTTGTGTGTCTTGTATTTAGTCACTAAGTTGTGTTGGTCTCTTTTGCAACTCCATAGTTTTGGTTCTGAGAGCGACTCTGAAGCAAAATGATTGTGTATGTAGATTAACCCTAAGCAAGGTTATAAATCACAATGTGATTTATAGGTTCAAGTGTATAACTTTTGAAGCCTTGTCTTTTTATACTCTTTCTTCTCAGTCTATGGAAGTCTCCTGAGCACACTAGATGTAGTAGATGTAGATGTGTGTGTGTGATCAGTTGTGTCCCACTCTTTGTGACCCCATGGACAGTAATCCACCAGGCTCCTCTGTCCATGGGATTTGCCAAGCAAGAACACTGGAGTGGGTTGTCATTTATTTTTCCAGGGGATCTTGCCAATCCAAGGATCAAACCCTTGTCTCCTGCATTAGCAGGCAGATTCTTTACTGCTGAACCACCAGAGAAGCCCCATATCTTTTGTTTACTTCTAGCCAAAATCTTCTCTCTCTCTCCACTGCCATTAACTCATCTTATGCTCTATCTTCTCCAAATAAAAAAAAGGTAGTCACATATTCCCCCTCAAAAAGCCTAAAATTTTGATGTAACGTCCTTCAACTATAGATCATACTTATTTTATTCTATTCACTTATTGGCTTACTTTCAGAAACTATTTCAACATTGCTGCTTTTTGGACTTAGTTTGCTTAGTGTATATGGTACTGATAGGACAGTAGTTCTCAACCAAGAATACCAAGTCATATGGTGATTCCCAAGTATGAGTGTTTTTAAAATATAATCCAGGCAATACTGATATGCACCACTGGATAAGAAAGAGCAAGTATTTAGGTACTCAAAACATCAATAGTAAAGAGTTTCAAAAGTTACTAACCACTTTTTTATAAGAAAATAGAAAAAATTAAATAATTTGCTTATTTCGATATATCACACAAGGGCTAGAGTAAAAATTTCAATATGGGTTGCCCTGTCGTTTTCTTAACACCACTGGTAGTATGAGGAAGAGGGACACTGCCTTATTGATACCAAACTGAGGTCCGGCTGCTTGCTGTTGAAAATCAATACCAGAAAGGCAGCTGTTGGAAGAAAAAAAGTTGCTTTTAATCAGAACAGGAGCAATCTGGGGAGAAAATGGACCGGTCTCCCCCCCACCCCAGCCCCGCCCCCACCTCGGGTAAACAAACTCCAAAGACTCTGCTTCACAATGAAAGCTTTTAAGAGGGAAAAAAAGGAAGTAATCTCAGTTAATCATTGAGATAGGCGATCTGGGTGGTCACCATCCTCCACTGCATGCAGGTTCATTGACTTCTTGACGTCTTATGATCTTTCTTTAGATGCTATCTTGTTCACACAGTTTGTTTGCACAGGTTGGTCTCAAGATTACTGAAGAGGAAGCTAGGGAAGAGATCTGGTCATCTGTTAATTACTTATTCTTTACTTATTTGATCTATGGAAAGAACCAATCGGTTTGCAAGGTATTGTGTGATCAAAAGACTTGAAAGTTGTTCTGGGGCCACAGATAAGTAGAGCATGGAGTTTAAGAGGTTAAGGTTTAAAGTTAGTTACAATAAAGCTTGGTAAAGTGACAGGAGAAACAGAAACAGGTTTTCCTGCTGAGGACAGTTTCCTGCAAGGAGCTGCTTACATTATATCCTGATATCAACCATTTGCTTGGAGATAAGGGTAGGTGGCATGACCTTTGGATTCAGACAAGCCTTAAACACATCCAACTCTAGTTATTTACCTACTTAACCATTTAGAATGTCAGTATTCTTGTTTGTAAAATGATATAGTATAAATACCTACCTCACTGAGCTGTTGTAAAAATTAAATGAGATAATGTATGCACAGAATTTAGCAAAATCCCTGGCACATTTTAATTGCTCAAAAAAAGTAACTGCTTATGGTCTTACTGATAGTACACATACTAGGCATTTGAAGTCCTGATGTTTCCCATGTTTGCACTTAGAAAAATAATTACTATCTGTGTTGGTATTTTATAGTTTACTAAGTGTTTTAACTTATGCTATTACAATCAACCTTTGAAAAACTCCTTCAGTCAGGCATGGTATACATATTTTACAAGTTAGAAAATTTAGCCACAAATGGGCAACTCAGTTTACATGGAAACCTAAATATGGGAGAATAGAGTATGCTCAACTTCCCAGGTGTTGCTAGTGGCAAAGAATCCACCTGCCAGTGCAGGAGACACAACAGTTGTAAGTTTGATACCTGGGTTGGAAAGATCCCCTGGAGTAGGAAACAGCAACCCACTCCAGTATTCTTGCCTGGGACATCCCATGGACAGTGGGCTAAAGTCCACGGGGTTACAAAGAGACAGACACAACTGATAACACACACACATCTACATCTATATCTAGTGTGTTCAGGAGACTTCCATAGTCTGAGAGGGAAGAGTACAAAAAGATGAGATCTGAAAAATAATGTACTTGAACCTATAAAGCATATTGTGATTTATAACCTTGCTTAGGGTTAATATCAAATTGCCAACATCCGCTGGATCATGGAAAAAGCAAGAGAGTTCCAGAAAAACATCTATTTCTGCTTTATTGACTATGCTAAAGCCTTTGACTGTGTGGATCACAATAAACTGTGGAAAATTCTGAAAGAGATGGGAATACCAGACCACCTAACCTGCCTCTTGAGAAATCTGTATGCAGGTCAGGAAGCAACAGTTAGAAGTGGACATGGAACAACAGACTGGTTCCAAATAGGAGAAGGAGTACGTCAAGGCTGTATATTGTAACTCTGCTTATTTAACTTCTATGCAGAGTACATCATGAGAAATGCTGGACTGGAAGAAGCACAAGCTGGACTCAAGACTGCTGGGAGAAATGAAATATCAATAATCTCAGATAAGCAGATGACACCACCCTTACGGCAGAAAGTGAAGAGGAACTAACAAGCCTCTTGATGAAAGTGAAAGAGGAGAGTGAAAAAGTTGGCTTAAAGCTCAACATTCAGAAAATGAAGATCATGACATCTGGTCCCATCTCATCATGGGAAATAGATGGGGAAACAGTGGAAACAGTAGCAGACTTTATTTTGGGGGCTCCAAAATCACTGTAGATAGTGATTGCAGCCATGCAATTAAAAGATGCTTACTCCTTGGAAGAAAAGTTATGACCAACATAGATAGCATATTGAAAAGCAGAGACATTATTTTCCCAACAAAGGTCTGTCTAGTCAAGGCTATCGTTTTTCCAGTAGTCATGTATGGATGTGAGAGTTGGACTGTGAAGAAGGCTGAGCACCGAAGAATCGATGCTTTTAAACTGTGGTGTTGGAGAAGACTCTTGAGAGTCCCTTGGACTGCAAGGAGATCCAACCAGTCCTTTCTGAAGGAGACCAGCCCTGGGATTTCTTTAGAGGGAATAATTCTGAAGCTGAAACTCTAGTACTTTGGCCACCTCATGAGAAGAGTTGACTCATTCGAAAAAACTCTGCTGCTGGGAGGGATTGGGGGCAGGAGGAGAAGGGGATGACAGAGGATGAGATGGCTGGATGGCATCACGGACTCGATGGAAGTGAGTCTGAGTGAACTCCAGGAGATGGTGATGGACAGGGAGGCCTGGCGTGCTGCGATTCATGGGGTTGCAAAGAGTCGGACTTGACTGATCGACTGAACTGAACTGAACTAGGGTTAATATATATACATAGTCATTTTGCTTCAGGGTTACCTTCATAACCAAAACCAGACTGGACAAAATAGCAAAAATGGTTATTAAACTAATCTAAATCTCTAGGTTTACTTCTGATATGTATAAATATTTATTAGACTTTCCCAAGACATCATCTGGTTAATGACATAATAATAGCATGTCTATTAATAGAATCAATTTCATGATATATGGAGGAGATTGATAAATGAACATCTCACCTACATCTTTCTATTTACTTAGACTATTGATTTTAGACTCTACCTGATCCTGTGTCTTTCAAAAAACCACACTTTTAGTTCATTCAATCAGCATGGGTTTTGTTGATTTTCTTCTTCTTTTTAACCAACAGGTGTTTATTTCTCTCTACCCTGCTGAGGTACGATCACTACGGAAGAGCTGCTGGACACTGTGCTCCTACATGCTTCATATTTTCTTCCTCTATCTTGGATTTCATCCAAAGCCAATTTTGTTTAATCTGCCTGCTGCTGCTCTAGAAGTGACATCTGTTCAAATTTATACTGTTTATCATGTCTGACATGTTGTTTGTGTGTCTGTTTACCTCAAGCCTAGTTCCAACTGTCTCTTGCTGATAATTTCTCATTTCTTCCTTCAGTCTATCATAGGTTGGTAGGCACTGTGTTTGTTTATGCAACCTGATTCATATCACTTATTTTTTCTGGCCCTTGTACTACCTGCAATTATGTCTTGAAGGGAGTTGGAGCTTATATGACAGGAAAAATTTAGATTAGTGAACTGAGTGGGAATGAAAATAATTTTCCTGCTTCCTCACCTTCAGGTACCACAAAAATATGCTCCAGTAATTAGGCAATTTGACCTCCATGAAACCCAGAAAACATTTATCAAGGAATTTACCCTGTAGTGTCTTTGCAATGTGTATGAAGAGAAATATATGGCAAAGAATGTTCAACTCCAGTTCTCTTTTTTCAAAGAGATCCTGGCATAGGTTGAGAATGAACAGAATAAAAATGTATCCCCATGGTAAATAATAAGTTGTGATTTTGCCACTAAATTTACTACAACTGGATCTAAGCCAATTAATTTAAGAGAATCCTTTAAAACTGAATCAAAAAATAAAGGTCAGAAAAGAACAGACATCAGAATTCCATACATATCGCAGTAGTGAAAAGAGACTAAAATAATAAAAGAAGCAGCAGTGGGAACGTGAATTATTGAAATTCTGCAAGGTGAATTAATTTTGAATACTGATTTTAAGAATATCAAAGAATACATTATGGATTAGTAATATCATATGTAAAAACAGATAATTAGAGTAGAAACTCATGGGAAAAAGTTTAGTAGAAATAATGAGTAAATCCATATAACAGGAGGGGCACATCTGAATGACAGAGAATAGAAGAATCAGTGATGAAGAACAGTGTGGATAAAAAGCCAGACAGTAAAAAACAAACAAAACACTGACGTTATTTCTCCTAAAAAAATCTGGATGATTATTCAGTATTTCTTATATTGAATTTTTAATATGTCTAGAAAATATTTTGAGATTTCAATGATTTTCATGACATATCCCAGGCAAGAGAATCAGCCAAAGATAGATGTGTGAGCAATATTTATTTATAGTAGAACATTTAAGAGATGGGAATACCTGCCTCTTGAGAAATCTCTTTGCAGGCCAAGAAGCAACAGTTAGAATGGACATGGAACAGCAGACTGGTTCCAAATTGAAAAATGAGTATGTCAAGGCTGTATATTGTCACCCTGCTTATTTAACTTATACGCAGAGTACATCAAGCCAAATGTTGGGCTGGATGAAGCACAAGCTGGAATCAAGATTGCCGGGAGAAATATCAATTAACCTCAGATATGCAGAAGACACCACCCTTATGGCAGAAAGCAAAGAGGAACTTAAGAGCCTCTGGATGAAAGTGAAAGAGGAGAGTGAAAAAGATGGCTTAAAACTCAACATTCAGAAAACGAAGATCATGGCATCTGGTCCCATCACTTCATGGGAAATAGACGGGGAACAATGGAAACAATGACAGATTTTATTTTCTTGGGCTCCAAAATCACTGCAGGTGGTAACTAGAGTCATGAAATTAAAAGCAGCTTGCTCCTTGAAAGAAAAGCTATGACAAACTTAGACAGCCTAGTAAAAAGCAGAGACATTACCTTGCCAACAAAGGTCCATCTAGTCAAAGCTGTGGTCTTTCCAGTAGTCATGTATGGATGTGAGAGTTGGACTGTAAAGAAAGCTGAGTGCCGAAGAATTGATGCTTTTGAACTGTGGAGTTGGAGAAGACTCTTGAGAGTCCCTTAGACTGCAAGGAGATGCAACCAGTTCATCCTAAAGGAAACCAGTCCTGAATATTCATTGGAAAGACTGATGCTGAAGCTGAAACTACAATACTATGGCCACTTGATGTGAAGAACTGAGTCATTGGAAAAAACCCTGATGCTGGGAAAGATTGAAGGCTGGAGGAGAAGGGTATAACAGAGGATGAGATGGCTGGATGGCATCACGGACTCAATGGACATGAGTTTGAGCAAGCTCTGGGAATTGATGATGGACAGGGAAGCCTGGCATGCTTCAGTACATGGGGTCACAAAGAGTCAGACACAACTGAATAACTCAACCGAATTGAATTGAACTGAAAATAGTTCCAATTGTCTACACACTTGCATTCTGTATCAATTCTCTACCAAGGTTTCAGATATTGGTATCTGTTTCATTGGTTGTTTATTTAACATGTAAGAAGGGATGCCTTTCTGAACTATGACATTATTATAAATGTCTTAGAACCATTTACAAGAATAGGAGGGGACTGCAAGATTAAGAGGGGAAAACAGAAAGTGCCTTTCTGTTCCCAAAGCTAGATTATTTCCTTTTCCTCAATGCTTCTTCCTTGATATACAATCTACCTAATATATTTTTTCATTTTAGGTTGTCTGGCCTAGGTACTGATAATATGCCAGCAATTTCAGCAGTGGTGGTGAACAATCATGACACTTGGAACAATTTTTTCACTGGTGCTAGGAACACCTTTGCTGCATCTTTTTCAAGTACTGTATTAATGAAATTTTCCTTTATTGAAGAACCTAGGCAGATAAGGGATTTCAAAACCTGGTCCTCTCTAATTATTTGAGAAGTATGAAGATAAGTAGCACAGAGGTATAAATTATATCACCTTGAAGACAGGTAGGTTAATGGAAAAAGAAACCAGATATTAGCAGTGTAATGTTTAGCTTAAGTACAAGTAAAAGGAAATTAATGCCTAAGGTGGGCACTAGTTTTGAAACTGAAACATAATAATGGGTTTGATTGATTTTCATAACTTCTCACCAAATGTCTTTATATCTTGATACTGTGAATTCCACAACACCTTCTGCAGTTAAGTCAGCCAGTACCTTGGAGTGGAGATGGGAAAGTTATGATACTTGAAATCACTGGTGACATTTTAAATGCTATTTTGACCTAGAAAATGGCTTCATTATTAGGGAATTCAGCAAGTGAAAACCTTGCTAAAGATCTTATTAATCAGTGTATAGAAAATTGTACTGTCCACCTCCTATGTGTAAGAGCCTTAGGGCGTATACTAAAATTTTTGCATAGTCAAAGACTTTCCTAATTTTTAAATTTTTATTTAATAAAATTGTATTGTTAAAAGAATTGTGCCATCTAGGACAATGATCTCTCTAGTGTTCTATCTCTGGCTAATGAACTCCAAGTGGGACTTGTTTTTTTTTTTTTTTTGGTGGGGGGGGAGAGGAATTGTTTAATTTCGTTTTTTCTTTTAAAAAGCATAGTTACTACATACATGTCAATCTTAAAAATGTCCTGTTCTTCTCATTAATAAACAAACTATTATGGACTTCCTTTCAACTGAAGCTTGAAGCTACTTTTTATTACATCTAGCTGTTTTCTTAAAAGGAATGATTTAATAGAAAACCAGTCCTAATAGTAAGCAAATAAACTATTATAGCACCATAACTTTCTGAATCACACTGATGAAGGCTTTAATAAATTGAGAAATTGTTCTGACAATATATTTCACATCAAATTTTTTATGTGGTATCACTTTAAACATTAAAATTAGTCTGAGTTGTTTGGTTATATTAATTACTCAAAAACACTACTTCACAAATAAATGTGAATATTAGATTAATTTAGATTTACCTAAGTTCTAGAGCACTTTATTTTCCCACGGTATTAGATTAGGTTTTGGTTCCCCTGAGCCAATGTGGTGATGAGTGGTCTATGTAAATGTGGCTTCAGTTATTTCTTGTGAAGATAAGATTTGAACAGGATACTTATAATTTGATTTCTTTGGTACAGACTATCATGCAGCTTAAACTACCTTTCGATGTAATAATGCAATCTCTTTAATTTCCTTCAAGAGCAATAATTGTAGGTGACATATACTTATGTCATTTTGCTTGTTGAAGCATTACTTCTTTCCTCACTTGAAATAATGAGGCAGTTTTTGCACACTGCCAAACATAAAATTCAAAGGCAAAATAATGCCATTACTCTCAAAAGAGTGGCAAAAGAGATTGAACAAACTGGAAGTGTTATCTTTTTGAAGATTTTCCTGCTACTGTAGGATAATGTATGCTCCTGGAGTCACTATATATTAAATTCAAACCTTTTCCAAACATATCAAGAGTATAGCAAATATGGCTCATTAAGGTATAATAGAGTGTATAATATATATTCCATGTAAATTACAACTTTAAAAAATAAAGTATGTGGACTATGGAATCATTTACCTGAAATAAAAATATTTGAATTTATTAGCACTTATTTTTTAATATAAATTTATTTATTTTAATTGGAGGTTAATTACTTTACAATATTGTATTGGTTTTGCCATACATCAACATGAATCTGCCACAGGTATACACGTGTTTCCCATCCTGAACCTCCCTCCCTCCTCCCTCCCCATACCATCCCTCTGGGTCGTCTCAGGGCACCAGCCCCAAGCATCCAATATCATGCAATGAACCTGGACTGGTGATTTGTTAGGGACTTCCCTGGTGGCTCCAATGGTAAAGTGTCTGTCTACAACCTGGGAGAACTGGGTTCGATCCCTGGGTTGGGAAGATCCTCTGGAGAAGGAAATGGCAATTCACTCTAGTACTATGGCCTGCAAAATCCCACGGACAGAGGAGCCTGGTAGGCTACAGTCCATGGGGTCGCAAAGAGTCAGACAACTGAGCAACTTTGCCAAAACTTAATACATTCCTTGGAATTTTTTTGGAAAGTGCAAAATCCTTGTCAATAAAAAATAAGTCTAATTATACTCCTGATATTATTTTTAAATGTTTAATGTATATTCTTCTTTTAATATGTTAATGTTAAGAGAACTGGGAATTTAATGTTACTTGTTGATAACTACATTTGAATTTAGAAATTATTAATTTCTCATTTTATTTTCACCAACATTGCTCTTTGCTACCATTCTGCATGTAAGGAAAAGGTCACATTTTACTCTATGGCTTTATAAAAGCTACTACACTTCAGTTCAGTAGCTCAGTCATGTCTGACTCTTTGCAACCCCATGGATTGCAGCACTCCAGGCTTCCCTGTACATACTGCACTACACTTGAGTATTATCTCAGATTTAAAGGAGATTTGAGAATACTGTCCAAATGAGAAATTTTCTAATAAGCTTATTGTTTCTTAAAATATTAAAATGAATCTATCTTCTAGAGTATTGAAAAAACATTGATCAGAAGCATAGTTAGAAACTATGAACTCTCAATAGTTAGAAAACAATAGTGCTGCCCCAGCATGTGTGAAGGGGCTTCCCAGGTGGTGCTAATCGTAAAGAACCTGCCTGCCAACGCAGGAGATGGAAGCGATTGAGGTTCAAACCTGAGTTGTGAAGATCCCTTGGAGGAGGGCATAGCAACCCATTCTAATATTCTTGCCTGGAGAATTCCATGGACAGAGAATCCTGGCAGGCTACAGTCCATGGGATCACAAAGAGTCAGACACAACTAGAGTAACTCGCACAAATGTTTGGGAAATACAAGTCCACTTATGCTTTCCAATGGTTCAAGATAGCTGTTAGAGGTGGACTCTGGAACTTTTGGTTTTGTGGCCCCTTACATGACACAGAGATGTCACATTGTGTATGATTTACAATAAAGCATAGAAATGACATCCACAAAATTGTGTTAACACAGCACATGCTGTTATTTAACTTACATCTGTGGCTACATTTTTTTAAAAAGCTTAACAGAATGTCAAAAAAGTTGTGATATGTATATGTATGATATATTTTTGTAAACATAAATCTTGTTTTACATATATTAAGGGCCATTATCATTTAATAATCATGTATATTTTCCCCTCTTCTTTTGTAAGATGTTTTTTAGTTTGACCATTGGTGGTGGTAATGGCAAAAATGTGCAATGCTGTGCTGTCTCGTCAGTCATATCCGACTCTTTGCGACCACATGGACGATAGCCCTCCAGGCTCCTCTGTCCTTGGGATTCTCCAAGCTAGAATACTGGAGTGGGTTGCCATGCCCTCTTCCAGGGGATCTTGGTGACTCAGGAACTGAACCTGTGTCTCCTGTGTCTTATGCATCGCTGACTGGTTCTTTACGATTGAGCCACCAGGGAAGCCCCAGTGGCATTAAAACATAAAACTTTAACATACTTATTGCAGATTGGTTCCAGAATTTTTGTTTTCTGAAAAAAATAAAAAGAAGAAAAAGAGATAAACATGGGTATGGAGATCTGAGGAGCACAGCAGAAGAAAACAGGGAGAAAAGGGGAAAAAGTAGGACATCAGTAAAGAAAAGATATCTTTTAGTAAAATTTAGCAAGAGATAGTCCTGAATAGATTGATTTGGAAAATTACTTAACCTCTCTGTGTCTCGGATTTTTTTTATTTTAAAATATATTTAAGAAAATTGTTAGAATTGTTTTACCTTTACAAAATTATTATGAAATAGTTCATTGAATATCATATATTCCACACCAAAATTTTTTTATTAGTAGCACTAAACTTACACTGGGCTTTCCTGGTGGCTCAGATGGTAAAGAATCTGCCTGTAATGCAAGAGACCTAGGCTCAGTGCCTGGGTTGGGAAGATCCTCTGGAGAAGGGAATGGCTACCCATTCCAGTATTCTTGCTTAGGAAATCCCATGGACAGAACAGCCTGGTGGGCTATAGTCCACGAGGCGGACATGAATTAGCAAATAAACAACAGCAACAAACTGCATATACTCACCCACATACATAGTTACTTAACATAGTTTGATTTACAACTTTTCAACTTATGATTTCTTAACTTTACAATGGCATGAAAGAATACTGAAGTGGATTGCCATGCCCTCCTCCAAGGGATCTCCCAACTCAGGGATTGAACTCATGTCTTTCCTATCTCCTGCATTGGCAGACAAGGTCACTAGCTCCACCTGGGAAGCCCCGAAAGAGATATGCATTCAGTGGAAACCATACTTTGAATTTAGGTCTTTTCCCAGGCTAATATGTGTTACAAAACTCGTTCCTGATGCTGGGCGAGCTGCAGATCCCAGTGAGCCATGTGATCATGATTAAATAATCGATACACTTACAACATTTCTCTACCCACACAACATCCTCTTTTTTTTACTTTCAGTGCAGTATTCAATCAATTCAATGAGTTATTCAACATTTATAAAATAAAATTTAGTTAGATAATTTTTTACCAACTGTAGGCTCAGTGTTCTGAGCAACTTTGAGATAAGGCTAGGCTAAGCTATAATGTTTGGAAGGTTAGGTGTCTTGAATGCATTTTGACTTATGATATTTTCAGTTCAGTTTAGTTCAGTCACTCAGTCGTGTCCGACTCTTTGCGACCCCATGAATCGCAGCACGCCAGGCCTCCCTGTCCAGCACCAACTCCCGGAGTTCACTCAGACTCATGTCCATCGAATCAGTGATGTCATCCAGCCATCTCATCCTCTGTCGTCCCCTTCTCCTCCTTCCCCCAATCCCTCCCAGCATGACAGTCTTTTCCAATGAGTCAACTCTTTGCATGAGGTGGCCAAAGTACTGGAGTTTCAGCTTTAGATTCATTCCCGCCAAAGAAATCCCAAGGCTAATCTCCTTCAGAATGGATTGGTTGGATCTCCTTGCAGTCCAAGGGACTCTCAAGAGTCTTCTCCAACATTACAGTTCAAAAGCATAAATTCTTTGGCGCTTGGCCTTCTTCACAGTCCAACTCTCACATCCATACATGACCACAGGAAAAACCATAGCCTGACTAGAGAGACCCTAGTCGGCAAAGTAATGTCTCTGCTTTTGAATATGCTATCTATGTTGGTCATAACTTGTCTTCCAAGGAGTAAGCGTCTTTTAATTTCACGGCTGCAGTCACCATCTGCAGTGATTCTGGAGCCCAAAAAACTAAAGTCTGACACTGTTTCTACTGTTTCCCCATCTATTTCCCATGAAGTGATGGGACCAGATGCCATGATCTTCGTTTTCTGAATGTTCAGCTTTAGGCCAATTTTTTCACTCTCCACTTTCACTTTCATCAAGAGGCTTTTTAGCTCCTCTTCACTTTCTGCCATAAGGGTGGTGTCATCTGCATATCTGAGGTTATTGATATTTCTCCAGCCAATTTTGCTTCCAGTCTGTGTTTCTTCCAGTCCAGCATTTCTCATGATGTACTCTGCATATAAGTTAAATAAGCAGGGAGACAATATATAGCCTTGACATACTCCTTTTCCTATTTGGAACCAGTCTGTGGTTCCTTGTCCAGTTTAACTGTTGCTTCCTGGCCTGCATACAGGTTTCTCAAGAGGCAGGTCAGGTGCTCTGGTATTCCCATCTCTCAGAATTTTCCACAGTTTATTGTGATCCACACAGTCAAAGGCTTTGGCACAGTGAATAAAGCAGAAATAGATGCTTTTCTGGAACTCTCTTGCTTTTTCCATGATCCAGTGGATGTTGGCAATTTGATCTCTGGTTCCTCTGCCTTTTCTAAAACCAGTTGAAACATCAGGGAATTCATGGTTCATGTATTGCTGAAGCCTGGCTTGGAGAATTTTGAGCATTACTTTACTAGCATGTGAGATGAGTGCAATTGTGTCGTAGTTTGAGCATTCTTTGGCATTGCCTTTCTTTGGAATTGGAATGAAAACTGACTTTTCCAGTCCTGTGGCCATTGCTGAGTTTTCCAAATTTGCTGGCATATTGAGTGCAGCACTTTCACAGCATCATCTTTCAGGATTTGAAACAGCTCAACTGGAATTCCATTACCTCCATTAGCTTTGTTCATAGTGATGCTTTCCAAGGCCCACTTGACTTCACATTCCAGGATGTCTCGCTCTAGATGAGTGATCACACCATTATGATTATCTGGGTAGTGAAAATCTTTTTTGTACAGTTCTTCTGTGTATTCTTACTACCTCTTCTTAGTATCTTCTGCTTCTGTTAGGTCCAGACCATTTCTGTCCTTTATCGAGCCCATCTTTGCATGAAATGTTCCCTTGGTATCTCTAATTTTCTTGAAGTGATCTCTAGTCTTTCCCATTTTGTTCTTTTCCTCTATTTCTTTGCATTGATCACTGAAGAAGGCTTTTTATCTCTTCTTGCTATTCTCTGGAACTCTGCATTCAGATGTTTATGTCTTTCCTTTTCTCCTTTGCTTTTCACCTCTCTTCTTTTCACAGCTATTTTAAGGCCTCCCGAGACAGCCATTTTGCTTTTTTTGCATTTCTTTTCCATGGGGATGCTCTTGATCCATGTCTCCTGTACAATGTCATGAACCTAATTCCATAGTTCATCAGGCAGCAGTGAATTTTTCAGGACGTAATCCCATCATAAATCAAGGAAGATCTATATACATACATATTTTTATATGTAAGCATTTGTATCTCTAGTAAGTTGACTAGTAAGTTCATACTAATGTCTCCCAGTCAAAATCTCTACCACATGGATCATGCTATCCTCCCTCTCCTTGCTTCTCTGTAAATTCACACTCCAATAGTGAGAAACATGACACTTTCCATTCATTTACTTAATTGCTCAATTCCAGTATTTAGGTACAGTGGTTTTAGAATTGCTGACTTGTACCCAGTGGGGGAAATTTTTATCAACTAGAATACATTGCTTATCTACAGCTACAGCTTATTTTGCACTTATTCTTATAGACTCTACTCATTTCAACAGTTGCTTAAGTTAGGACCTTATTCCCCCACACCTTTTAGGGGTATTGTTTCATACATTTGTCATAATGTTAGATTGATTTGTCACATTCTGCACTCTATTCTGGGATATGCTCCAACTTCCTAAATGGATATTTTTAAAAATGAAAGTGAAAGTCACTCAGTTGTGTCCTACTCTTTGCAACCCTATGGACTATACAGTCCATGGAATTCTCCAGGCCAGAATACTGGAGTGGGTAGCCTTTCTCTTCTCCAGGGGATCTTTCAAACCCAGGTGTTGAACACAGGTCTCCCACATTGCAAGCACATTCTTTACCATGTGTTCAGTTTAACTCCTTGGGCTGTAAAAAGCTCAATGAGTTTTCACAAATGAATAGTGAATGCAAGGTATCCACAATATCCACAATTACAGCATCAGAAAGAATAATTTTATCACATTAAAAAAAAACCTTATGCTTTACCTATTCAATAACATCTCCCCAACTCCCCCAAAAAACTTTGGAAATCATTTATATTTTTAGCATCTCTATAGTTTTGCCTTTCCAGAATGTCATATCATTTAAATCATGTAGTATGTAGCTTCTTGAGAATGGCTTTTTTACTTAGTAATATGCATTTGATTTTTCCATGGCTTGGTAGCTTATTTCTTTTTATCACTGAAAGATATTCCAATGTATGGATGAATACAGTGTGTTTATCCATTCACCTATTAAAAGACATCTGGGTTGTTAACAGTTTTTGTCAATTGTGAATAAAGCTGGTATAAATATTTGCATGCAAGGTTTTTTTTTTTTTTTGTGGACATAAGATTTTTAATCAGTTGGGTAAATACCCAAAAGTGTTATTGTTGTAATGTATGGTAAGATGATATTTAGTGATCCAAAACTAGCCAAATGATCTTCCAAAGTGGCTGTACCACTTGGCATTGCCATCAGTGATGAATTATATTTCTTGTTCCATCCACTTCCCAGCAGTTGGCATTATCAGTCGCTTGGATCTTAGCTGTTTTAATAAATGTGTTGTGTGTGTGTGTATGTTAGTCAGTCAGTTATGTCCGATTCTTTGCAATCCCATGGACTATATGTAACAAACCAGGCTCCTCTGTCCATGGAATTCTCCAAACAAGCATACTGGAGTGGGTTGCCATTTCCATCTCCAGGGGATCTTCCCAAGCCTGGGATTGAACTTGAGTCTTTCTTAACTATCTGAGCCACAAGGTCTGTTTTAATTTTCAATTTCCTAATAACAAATGATACTGAGCATATTTCATAATGCTTATTTGCCATCTGTATATCTTCTTTGGTAATGTATCTGTTTAGATCTATTGTCCTTTCTTTAAATAGAGTGTTTTCTTATTGTTGAGTTCTAAGGGTTGTTTGTATATTTTGGATACAAATCCTTTATCAGACGTGTGTTTTAAATTATTTTCTCCCAGTATATACCTTATCTTTTCATTTTTAAGACACTATTTTCTACAAAGTGGAAGTTATTTAGTGTTAATAAAATTCAACATCATTTTTTTCATGCAGAGTCCTTTTGCATTTTGTGTAAAAACTCATCACTAAACCCAAGGTCATATAGATTTTCCTTTATGCTTCAGTTAAGAAGTTTTATAGTTTTGTATTTTATATTATGTCTAAGATCCATTTTGGTTGAATATTTGTGCAAGCTGTAAAGTCTACTTATAGGTTCTTATTTTTGTATATGGACCTTCAATTATTCCAGCACCATTTGTTGAAAAGATTAATTTCTTCATTGAACTTTCTTTGCTACTTTATCAAAGATCTGTTGACTATATCTTTTTAGATCTATTTTGATTATATCTATTCTGTTTCATTGATCTATATTTCTACCCCTTGGCCAATACTACAGTGTCTGGAAGACTGTAGCTTTATAGGCAGACTTGAAATCAAGTAGTAAATCTTCCCATTTTGTCTTTCTTTCACATAAGCATAAGAATCAGTTTGTAGATCAGAATCTACAAAACAGTTTGGTGTTCTGGTATCTTGGTTGAGATATTGTTAAATATATGGATCAATTTGTGAAAAATTGACACAGTATTGAGTCTTTCAATCCATAAAGATGAACCAGATAGATAATAGAGTTGTTGTGAGAATTAATTGAAAAATATGTACAATATGCATTAAGCAGTGTCTGGCACAGTGAAAACACCTGATGATGATAATGATTATACCACAATCATTACTATTTGTGGGAACATTGGTTGTAATAAGGATGGCCAGAACTCTTTTGCCATATTAAGAGATAGCTTATTAATTTGCAGCTTACAATTTTTAGTGACAAGAAACAATTTTAGATGTTTTCTTATTATGTGTATGATATGTGATTACATTGATTAGTTTACTCTTCTTTTTAATTTTCAGTTTTGATTCCTTAGTCATTCTTTCTTTCCTTTCTTCAGGTTTTATCTATCAAATATTTATTGACATTCTAGTATGTCTCAGCATTATGCCAGAACCTTTGCAAAATCCCGAGACTACATAGCGAATAAAGTATAATTTCCATCTCCAGTTAGGAGGGTTAGTAAAGAAGACAAAAAAATAACCATCTCAATGTAAGTAATAATAATACAGTGTCATAAATGCTACTAAAATCACTTGTAAAGTTCCATAAAGATGCAACATTTTTTTTAATATTTATTAATTTCTTTGACTGAGCCTGGTCTTACTTGCAGCATGTGGGATCTTAGTTCCCTAACAAGAGATTGAACCAAAGTCCTGGAATACAGGTTCCCTGCATTGGGACTGCAGAGTCTTAGCCACTGGACCACCAGGGAAGTTCCTGGGGAAGGTTTAAGTGCACAGGTTAATCAAGAAAAAACTCAGAGTATATGACTTTTTAACCAAGTCTTGGACAATACAGATAATTTTTCCAGGCAAATGGGAACAGCAAGGGAGTATGAAAGACCACGTGTGTGTGTGTGTGTGTGTGTGTGTGTGTGTGTGTGTGTGTGTGTACCATAAAGAGAAGTTTAATATGGTTGAATCATATGGTTTGTATGTTGAGATATAAAGATATTCAGGGCACTAGATGGTCATTTTCTGTAAATGTGTGTAAGGACTTGGTCACATACAAATACAAAAAAAAGTATTTTGTATTTTATGCTAAGGAATTTATACTTTATCCAGTAGATTATAGACAACCCTTAAAAAAATTTATGCCAGATTTTTCTTTCAGGCTCTGATTTGTTTACCCTGGCTGTAGAACAAGATTATCCAATCCATATTTTTGAAAGAGGACTCTAAAGATTGCAGTAATAACTGGAAAATGAAGATGAGGAGCCAAGAATACCAGTTAGAAGAATTTGTAATAATCCAAGTAGAATGTAAGGAAGGCCAACACACTTGCACAGCAGCAAAGGAGACAAATAGAATTATTTGTTATTTTTGACAGAACTTGACAACTGACTAGAGGCAGGGAAGAGGAATTGAGTCAAAGCTGATTCTAGTTTTCTAGTTTGGGTAAATGGGCAGAGTATGAGTTAGAGAGGAATGGAAGAGATTACTAGAAGACTGAACTTGAGAGAAAGCAAAACAGCTTAATTGAGTAATGAAAACCTCAATGCAAGGTGAGAACTTGTGATCTCAGATCCACGGGACTTCAAATACTTTTAGTTACAGAAATCTCAGAAGAGATTTTACCAAAATCTAATAGTTATAAATCTTGAGAATTATAAATGCAGCAAAACACACATAAATTAATGAAAGTCTATGCCCGCTATCAGAATGTCAAGGAACCTAGGAAGATAGTCACTCCATTAGATCCCTGGGCCCATTTCTATTTTAACTTTTATAATAGAGAAAAATCATACCACAACATTCCCTTTTGGTTTTGAGAAAGACTTTGAGGGTACTTTCTGAAAATATATTGCTGAGTCTAATTGCCACTCATGCTTTAATATGTGTGTTTTTTTCTCCTTAATGCAATTTACAGAACAAATGTCTTCAACCCCCCACCCCAAGTAAAGCAAATCATTACATGCCAAGTGGTATTTCAATTATGTAGCATAATAAAAAACAGTATCAACTATCTAGAGAGGAAATTGAGCCTCAGAACTATTATGTCATCACATACTTCTAGTTTAGTGCCTTTTTACTGACCACTCGAAGAATGTAAACTACCTTTGGAAAAGTCTTCTTATTGTCTTTATGTATTCCACTGTTTCATTTCTGTGTTGAGTTTAGCCTTTTGAGATTAAAGGTAGTCTCTTTCATCTTTTTGTCATATCTTCCTAAGTAGAGAAGAAATTGGAACAGACAGCTTTAATAACTTTACATACAGTAAGGAAACAAGGCACAGGCAGAATATAAAAAAAGTAATCTAAAATTCAGCACTTTAAGTGCCGAGAGCTTGAAAATGACTAAGGTGTTATAGCTTAATAACATCTTTTTGGAATCACGTTTTGCACTCAAAAAAAAAAAAAAAAAAGAGGAGGAAATGCAACTTGTGATTTGCGGTACAGTATATTGCCCTTCTGAGGATAATCTGCTGCTTGTTCATAATTACATGCAGCTTGCTCAGAAGCAAGTCCAGGCTTAAATTAGCATTTGCAGATTATTGCGATTCTAATTTACAGTAAGTGAGGTTGGTAATTAAAACCAGTTGTATGTGGTACTAAAGTGTTGTGGAAACCTACTTGGGATGTTCAAACCTAAATATTAAGAAAGGTTTTTTTTAAAAGATAGGAAATTATTTTTTACTTTGCTATAAAAGAAATTGTTATAAGCAACTTGAGAACAAGTGTAATGTTTGAATTTTGTGTTTGTTTTACTTGTTTCCCTGATAGGTGTCATTTGAAGATAGATAATAGAATCCAAATTAATATGATTTGAGCCAAAATTCATTTAAAAAATTTCAAAACACACTTGATATGAAACTTGAAAAGAAATTACAGCAGTCTCAGTTTCTCCACTCTAATCCCATCAGAGTTTAACTTTGTCCTTCCAATGTTATCATGACCTTAGACTCCAGTAGAGACAGGGGGAAGAAGTAAGGAAAAATAAGTTTAAACTATTAGAATCTTTATGAAAAAATGGGATTCAAGCTGTCCCAAACTGCATAACCACTGCACTAAAATGACTTCTACCTTATTTGCTGAATAAACCCATGCTTTTGATAAGAAGTCTAATTGGATGGTGTTTATATATTTAGGGCTACAGTGAGATGCCATCAAAAACATGGAGATAAGGAAAATAGAGTTTGCTTGGAAAGGCAAAGTGCAAAATCAGCACCTACTGGATAAGAACAGAGATAAGCAAAGTCACCTAAGGGAGAAAGAAACTGCCTGTTAGGGCTTTAAGACCAGATTTTGTAATGTTCTATAAATAAATGAAAAAATTAGGGCTTTGTTTTTTCCCCTATTTATATATTTTCTTTGGGCATTGACAATACCTGATCTCTTCTAATCAGAAGGAACAGTCAGTACAACCTTTCTTCAAATAAAACAGAAATAAACAGGTACATATTTTGCATCAATAGAAATACTGCACTGAAAAGCAATCCCTTTTTGAGCCACACCTGGACTGAAGAATGGTAAAGAGCCTTAAATTTGATGGGTTTGTTGTCCTCTGGTCAGAATTAAGTTTTCAGAGTGAGGAATACAAAACACCAGGTAATAATATCAATTATTAATATACATATTGACTTATTTTATCCCCATGTTGATCCTATGAAATAAGCAGTTACCAAGTCCATTTTACAAAGTGAAGAAGAAAGAGATTAAATAACTTGCTTATTGTAACCCAACCATTCAGTGATAGAAGCAGAATTGGAACTGAGATACCCTAGCTATAGAGACTGTACTCCTAATTGTCATGCTACTTTATCTCCTATTGTGCACAGTACAACATGAATGTTGATAAATGAATCTAATATGATTGTTTGCTTATATGATATACATTGTAGTTTTCAAGGCAATTTCCTATCACATTGTTTATGGTTTTGTTTGTTTGTGGAAATCTGTTGGTATGCAGGGGAGGTGTCTTCACTTTGCATTTAATAGATGAGAAAGTTGGCTGTTGGATTACAAAAAAATAAATAAAGTTTTGTATTGTCTTGGAGAACTGAAGGTAAGATGTGGGGAAAGATATTTAAACAAATAAGAACAGAAATTTTGATAAGAGTTCTGATGACAGGTGTAATGTTCTAAACAGTAATATCAACTGTTGCTATTTTTAATAACAGGGGATATGTTTGCTTTGTTTCATGCTTTTCTTATTGCTCATCCTTGAGGTAATTTGAAAGAAAAATTTGTTGGGTTCCTAATATTGAACAAATTATTGGGAGGATGGAGAAACTGTCAACTGAAAAATGAACATCAGGAGTAAGATTCAAAACAGGGATTAAATTCCTTAGCTTAGGTTGAAGTGGGTTTAATTTGAGGTTCTCTGGAATATCCAGATGGAAGGTTTGGCAGGCAGTTTGAAATACAGATCTAGTGTACATTATGATTCATTATTTTAATAGTGCTGGGAGTGAGTCAACTCATTAAGAAATAAAAAAGGGCAGAATCTTGAAGATTAAGATGTTTTTAGGGAGAAGGAGTGTGGACAAATCTATGACTGAGACAAGAATCAAAGAAGGGCAAATAAAGTATATGACACGGTCATGAAAACCAAGGAATAAAAATAGTCCAAGAGGAGAGAAGTTAATGGTGCCAAGAGATTAGGAGGATATAGGCAAGGATGAATTCATTAAATATCATCATCTCCCTCATTTCATTGAGAACGAATATAGCAGGAGTTGCATTTGAACAGCATGAAATGTTCCTAGGTATCGTCTGGAAGTAACAGTGGAAATAAGGAGAACCACTTCTTCCTGTTTGTCCTAGGAAAAGCAGCAGCCTTCTTTAGAATATGTAGCCTAAAAGTGGCATTGTTAGTAGAGCCATATTTTAATTAAGTCAAAGGAGTGTTAAAAGTTTGAAGGAACACACTAAATATTTAACAAAGTTGTTAGCATCAAAATGGGGGACTTTGAGGAGAACAGAATAAATGTAATAAGTATAAGAACCAGGGGAGCAAGTGAAACTAAAAAGTAATATTGAGATGAATTAAAATGGCTACTAGCTACCTTAGGTTACACCATTCAATAACTAGATTTTTAGGTGTTTCAATAATTTAATTTGATGCATAGGATTCAAGATAGTTTCATATCACATTGAATTTCCTCTCTATGTAATATGCTAAGCATTAAGTTGAAATATGTTTAGAACCATTAGAACCATGGGAAATTACCTTTCTGAATTAGTCCCTCGTGGGACCAGAAGATTTATAGTATTTCTGAAGTTGTTATTTGTGAAATTAAGAAGTCATGAGAATGTGACTTTAATTTTTAAAGATTCTTTAAGTTTAGATCACACTAAAATAAATTATAAAGGAGAAAACATAGAATTAAATGTATCGTTGTTGTTGTTGTTTAGTCTCTAAATTATGTCCCACTCTTTTGCGACCCTATGAACTGTAGCCCGCCAGGCTCCCATGTCCGTGAGATTTCTTAGGCAAGAATACTGGAGTGGGTTGCCATTTCCTCCTCCAGAAGATCTTCCTGACCCAGGGATCAAACTTTCATCTCCTGCATTGCAAGCAGATTCTTTATCACTGAGCCAACAGGGAAGCCTAAAAGTATGGTTGCAGCCCTTCAAAATTTGCTTGAATATTTCCTTCACAGATGCTAAAATTTTGGACTTTAGAAATATGGATTTGCTTTATACACTTTTGAAGGTAGTATCAGCTAAACCACAGCACTATTTTGATTCCTAACATTGTAACATAGAATAAAATAAATATAATTTATATGCTTATGTTCATTAGTCTGTTACATCATTTAAATCTGAGAATTCAATTAAGAACCCTTTCAGAATGATTTAATTGGAACTAGATTTTTCAGTTTGCATTTTCTTGAAAAAAATCAGATCATTTCTGAATATATATCAAATAACATCATTTATATGATATTTTTCAAGTACATATTTCAAGTAAACACCCTCTGTGGTAATATAAACTGTCATAAATCATATTTCTGAAAGTTACATGTGCAATATATCATTAAATATGGGCACACAAATAAGTAAAGTGCATGGTTTATTTATGTAATTATTCAGGAAATTCAACATTGGTTTCTAGTGCAATAAAAAAGAATGTTGCCAGAGGATATAAAGCACACTGCTCCATCAGGAGTGTTGCTTTAATCTGGAAGCAGCTATAATTTAAGGACTGAAGGTTGAGACTCTTCATACATCTACTACAGACCATTTCCCTATTGGTTTTGGTTAACAGACTTTGTTTTGGTTTGGAAAATTATAATACCCATAACAGATCTTCTTAATCCTTCTTTTTAATCTTTATTTTTGTCTAAACTGTACCAATGAGTTGTGCCATTCTATTTTATAATTATACCTGCCATTAGAAAGTGATAAATGAGCCTGGGAATTGGAAGTCGGATATTTTTTCCTCCCTAATTGATTCAAATACAGGCTACATCAGATAAAATTGGAAAAAAAATCAGCATTTAAGGTGTTATGATAAATCACTGATTGAAAATTCCTTACTTGTGTGTATATATATACACACACACATATATATATATACACATATATATTTTATGAATGAATACCACTGTTCCTTTTGTGTCCTATAAAAATGTAAAGCATTCACTGGAAATAGACTAGATTACTCTTTGGATAACTATGTAAGCAGGACTTAGAAACAACCTCAGAAATGATCATTCTTACTATATTTAATTGCTATGTTTTGCATTTATTGATGTTGCAGGGTTTAGTTGTATACTAGCCTCAATTTTTATGTAATTTTTTATAACGATTCTGTCCGAGGCAGGCCTTTGTTCAGCAGTTGAACAAAGATAATATTTTTTTCCCCAGGAAAACAAATATTTTTATTCCATCTTATTTTTTTAATTTTTTTACTTTGCAATATTGTATTGGTTTTGCCATACATCAACATGAAACCGCCACGGGTATACATGTTTTCACCATCTTGAACCCTTCTCCCACCTACCTCTCTGTACCATCCCTCTGGGTCATCCCGGTGCCCCAGCCCCAAGCATCCTGTGTCCTGCATCGGACCTGGACTGGTGATTAGTTTCACATATGATATTATACATGTTTCAATGCAATTCTCCCAAATAATCTCACCCTCTCCTTCTCCCACAGAGTCCAAAAGACTATTCTATACATCTGTGTCTCTTTTGCTGTCTTGCATACACGGTTATCATTACCATATTTCTAAATTCCATATATATGCATTAATATACTGTACTGGTATTTTTCTTTCTGGCTTACATCACTCTGTATAATAGGCTCCAGTTTCATCCACCTCATTAGAACTGATTCAAATGTATTCTTTTTAATGGCTAATACTCCATTGTGTATATGTACCACAGCTTTCTTATCTATTCGTCTGCTAATGGGCATCTAGGTTGCTCCCATGTCATGTCTATTATAAACAGTGCTGCGATGAACATTGGGGTACATGTGTCTCTTTCAATTCTGGTTTCCTTGGTGTGTATGCCCAGAAGTGGGATTGCTGGGTCATAAGGCAGTTCTATTTCCAGTTTTTAAAAGAATCTCCATACTGTTCTCCATCATGGCTTAACTCGTTTGCATTCCCACCAACAGTATAAGAAGGTTCCCTTTTCTCCACACCCTCTCCAGCATTTATTGCTTGTAGACTTTTGGATTGCAGCCATTCTGACTGGTGTGAAATCGTACTTCATTGTGGTTTTGATTTGCATTTCTAGGAAAACGAGTGATGGTGAGCAACTTTTCATGTATTTGTTAGCCATCTGTATGTCTTCTTTGGAGAAATGTCTGTTTAGTTCTTTGGCCCATTTTTTGATTGTGTCATTTATTTTTCTGGAATTGAGCTGAAGGACTTGCTTGTATATTTTTGAGATTAGTTTTTTGTCAGTTGCTTCATTTGCTATATAGTTTCCTTTGTTGTGCAGCAGCTTCTAAGTGTAATAAGGTCCCATTTGTTTATTTTTGCTTTTATTTCCAGTATTCTGGAAGGTGGGTCATAGAGGATCTTGCTGTGATGTATGTTGGAGAGTGTTTTTCCTATGTTCTCCTCTAGAAGTTTTATAGTTTCTGGTCTTACGTTTAGATCTTTAATCCACTTTGAGTTTATTTTTGTGTATGGTGTTAGAAAGTGTTCTAGTTTCATTCTTTTTAAGTGGTTGACCAGTTTTCCCAGCACCACTTGTTAAAGAGATTGTCTTTTCTCCATTGTATATTCTTGTCTCATTTGTCAAAGATAAGATGTCCATAGGTGTGTGGATTTATCTCTGGGCTTTCTATTTTGTTCCATTGATCTTTATTTCTGTGTTTGTGCCAGTACCATACTGTCTTGATGACTGTGGCTCTGTAGTAGAGCCTGAAGTCAGGCAGGTTGATTCCTCCAGTTCCATTCTTCTTTCTCAAGATTGCTTTGGCTATTCGAGGCTTTTTGTATTTCCATACAATTCTTGAAATTATTTGTTCTAGCTCTGTGAAAAATATCTTTGGTAGCTTGATAGGGATTGCATTGAATCTATAGATTGCTTTGGGTAGTATACTCATTTTCACTATATTGATTCTTCTGATCCATGAACATGGTATATTTCTCCAACTATCAGTGTCCTCTTTGATTTCTTTAACCAGTGTTTTATAGTTTTCTATATATAGGTCTTTAGTTTCTTTAGGTAGATATATTCCTAAGTATTTTATTCTTTTCGATGCAATGGTGAATGGAATTGTTTCCTTAATATCTCTTTTTATTTTCTTATTATCAGTGTATAGGAATGCAAGGGATTTCTGTGTGTTGATTTTATATCCTGCAACTTTACTATATTCATTGATTAGCTCTAGTAATTTTCTGGTGGAGTCTTTAGGGCTTTCTATGTAAAGGATCATGTCATCTGCAAACAGTGAGAGTTTTACTTCTTCTTTTCCAATTTGGATTCATTTTATTTCTTTTTCTGCTCTGATTGCTGTGTCCAAAACTTCCAAAACTATGTTCAATAGTAGGGATGAGAGTGGGCATCCTTGTCTTGTTTATGACTTTAGGGGAAATGCTTTCAGTTTTTCACCATTGAGCATAATGTTTGCTGTAGGTTTGTCACATATAGCTTTCATTATGTTGAGGTATGTTCATTCTGTTCCTGCTTTCTGGAGGGTTTTTATCATAAATGTATGCTGAATATTGTCAAAGGCTTTCTCTGCATCTATTGAGATAATAACATGGCTTTTGTTTTTCAATTTGTTAATGTGGTGTATTATATTGATTAATTTGTGGCTATTGAAGAATCCTTGCATCCCTGGGTAAAGCCCACTTGGTCATGGCGAATGATCTTTTTAATGTGTTTTTGGATTCTGATTGCTAGAATTTTGTTAAGGATTTTTGCATCTATGTTCATCAGTGATATTGGCTTGTAGTGTTCTTTGTGTGTGTGTGTGTGTGTGTGTGGCATCTTTGTCAGGTTTTGGTATTAGGGTGATGGTGGTCTCTTAGAATGAGTTTGGAAGTTTACCTTCCTCTGTAATTTTCTGGAAGACTTTGAGTGGGATAGGTGTTAGCTCTTCTCGAAATTTTTGGTAGAATTCAGCTGTGAAGCTGTCCAGACTTGGGCTTTTGTTTGCTGGAAGATTTCTGATTATAGTTTCAACTTCTGTGCTTGTGATGGGTCTGTTAAGATTTTCAATTTCTTCTTAGTTCAGTTTTGGAAAGTTGTACTTTTCTAAGAATTTGTCCATTTCTTCCAAGTTGTCCATTTTATTGGCATATAATTACAGATAGTAGTTTCTAATGATCCTTTGTATTTCTGTGTTGTCTGTTGGGATCTCTCCATTTTCATTTCTAATTTTATTGATTTGATTTTTCTCCCTTTGTTTTTTGATGAGTCTGGCTAATGGTTTGTCAATTTTATTTATCCTTTCAAAGAAGCAGCTTTTGGCTTTGTTGATTTTTGCTATGGTCTCTTTTGTTTCTTTTGCATTTATTTCTGCCCTAATTTTTAAGATTTCTTTCCTTCTACTAACCCTGGGGTTCTTCATTTCTTCCTTTTCTAGTTACTTTAGGTGTAGAGTTAGGTTGTTTATTTGACTTTTTTCTTGTTTCTTGAGGTATGCCTGTATTGCTATGAACTTTCCTCTTAGCACTGCTTTTATAGTGTCCCACAGGTTTTGGGTTATTGTCTTTTTATTTTCATTAGTTTCTATGCATATTTTGATTTCTTTTTGATTTCTTCTGTGATTTGTTGGTTATTCAGCAGCGTATTGTTCAGCCTCCATATGTTGGAATTTTTAATAGTTTTTCTCCTGTAATTGAGATCTAATCTTACTGCATTGTGGTCAGAAAAGATACTCGCAATGATTTCCTTTTTTTTTTTTTTTTTTTTTTTTTTAGTTTACCAAGGCTAGATTTATGGTCCAGGATGAGATCTATCCTGGAGAAGGTTCCATGTGTGCTTGAGAAAAAGTTGAAACTCGTTGTTTTGGGGTGATATGTCCTATAGATATCAATTAGGTCTAACTAGTCTATTGTGTCACTTAAAGTTTGTGTTTCCTTGTTAATTTTCTATTTAGTTGATCTATCCATAGGTGTGAGTGGGGTATTATAGTCTCCCACTATTATTCTGTTATTGTTAATTTACCCTTCCATACTTGTTAGCATTTGTCTTACATATTGTGGTGCTCTTATGTTGGGAGCGTATATATTTATAATTGTTATATCTTCTTCTTGGATTGATTCTTTGATCATTATTTAGTGTCCTTCTTTTTCTCTTTTTACAGCCTTTGTTTTAAAATCTATTTTATCTGATATGAGTATTGCTACTCCTGCTTTCTTTTGGTATCTATTTGCGTGGAATATCTTTTTCCAGCACTTCACTTTCTGTCTGTTTGTGTCCCTTGTTTTGAGGTGGGTCTCTTGTAGACAACATATATAGGGGTCTTGTTTTTTTATCCATTCAGCCAGTCTTTGCCTTTGGTTGGGGCATTCAACCCATTTACGTTTAAGGTAATTATTGATATATACGATCCTGTTGCCATTTACTTTATTGTCTTTGATTCGAGTTTATACACCCTTTTGTGTTTCCTGTCTAGAGAATATCCTTTAGCATTTGTTGGAGAGCTGGTTTGGTGGTGCTGAATTCCCTCCACTTTTACTTGTCTGTAAAGCTTTTGATTTCTCCTTTATATTTGAATGAGATCCTTGCTGGGTACAGTAATCTGGGCTGTATGTTATTTTCTTTCATCACTTTAAGTATATCTTGCCATTTCCTCCTGGCCTGAAGACTTTCTATTAAAGATCAGCTGTTATCCTTATGGGAATCCCCTTGTGTGTTATTTGTTATTTTTCCCTTGCTGCTTTTAATATTTGTTCTTTGTGTTTGATCTTTTAATGATTAATATGTGTCTTGGGGTGTTTCTCCTTGGGTTTATCCTGTTTGGGACTCTCTGGTTTCCTCGGACTTGGGTGCCTATTTCCTTCCCCATTTTAGAGAAGTTTTCAACTATTATCTCCTCAAATATTTTCTTATGGTCTTTCTTTTTGTCTTCTTCTTCTGGGACTCCTATAATTCGAATGTTGGAGTGTTTAATATTGTCCTGGAGGTCTCTGAGATTGTCCTCATTTCTTTTAATTTGTTTTTCTTTTTTCCTCTCTGATTCATTTATTTCTACCATTCTATTTTCTACTTCACTAATCCTATCTTCTGCCTCCATTATTCTGATTTTTTGGCTCCAGAGTGTTTTTGATCTCATTTATTGCATTATTCATTTTATATTGACTCTTTTTATTTCTTCTAGGTCCTTGTTAAACCTTTCTTGCATCTTCTCAATCCTTGTCTCCAGGCTATTTATCTGTGATTCCATTTTGGTTTCAAGATTTTGGATCATTTTCACTATCATTATTTGGAATTCATTATCAGGTAGATTCTTTATCTCTTCTTATTTTGTTTGGTTTGATGGGCATTTATCCTGTTCCTTTGCCTGCTGGGTGTTCTTCTGTCTCTTTATTTATATTTCTAAGTTTGGGGTGGCCTTTCTGTGTTCTGGCAGTTTGTGGAGTTCTCTTTATTGTGGGGTTTCTTTGCTGTGGGTGGGTTTGTATGGGTGGCTTGTCAAAGTTTCTTGGTTAGGGAAGCTTGTGTCGGTGTTCTGGTGGGTGGAGCTGGATTTCTTCTCTCTGGAGTGCAATGAAGTGTCCAGTAATAAGTTATGAGATGTCAGTAGGTTTGGAGTGACTTTAGGCAGCTTGTATTTTGAAGCTCAGGGCTGTGTTCCTGTGTTGCTGAAGAATTTGTGTGGTATGTCTTGCTCTGGAACTTCTTGGCCCTTGGGTGGTGCTTGGTTTGAGTGTAGGTATGGAGGCGTTTGATGAGCTCCTGTCAATTAATGTTCCCTGGAGTCAGGAGTTCTCTGGTGTTCTCTGGATTTGGACTTAAGCCTCCTGCTTCTTGTTTTCAGTCTTATTTTTACAGTAGTCTCAAGACTTCTCCTTCTATACAGCACTGTTAATAAAACATCTGGGCAGCGTCGTAGGGCAAGTGGACTGGGGAACCATGAGGAAGAGAAGGAAGCGACAGAGAAGGGGCAGCCCAGGCCTGCGTTGGCTGCAGCTCCAACCTCTCCATGAATAAGCGCCTATGTGAGGAGATCCCTCCCACTCCACACAGCCTGGAGACAGAGCCTTCCACCATGTTTAAACACGAATGTTCTCTATTTTGACTGGAAAATAATCTGGCATAGATTTAGGTTTAATCATATTCCAAAAGTATTTCAGACAAAGATCATTACACATATCTCTGAAGAGTATGGCTTATCATAGACAAGTGTGTTTCTATGGACATTCAAAATGAAATAGCAATACAGGGTCAATCAACAAGGGCCAAGTGAGTTGGCCATTGTCGGCTTGATTTAGTATAATATTAAATTAGTGAGTGTTTAATAAGTAGCAATTCCACTTGGTTACCACTAGTCCACACTTTCAAATCAGTCATGCTACTATCTACGTTCAAATTTCGGTGAGTGTGTAGTGATGGATAAGAATATCCACATATCATTTTGTCTTCTCAGAAATATGAAACTGAAATATATTGATGTATTTAAAAGGATTTTTAACATGGATCTTGGAAGAGTAAGAGTAGAGACTTGCATTTCAAAATGCCACTGAACAATTTGACATCTATATTTAATAACAGAGTAGAAACTCCTAAAAATAAGGTTATGTCTTAAAACTTTTTGTAGCTACCAAGTTCCTAGGACTCAATAAATATATTTTGATTGAGAATGTCTTGAGTGAGATTAAAGTTTTACTGGACATGAGTTCAAATGTTTCACCCAGTTCATACTAATGCATATGTATCATGCTGTGTCAAAATGAGGACAGATGCCTTGGAGATTTTCTGTATCCTCTTACCACTCAACAGAGGGAGACAATTTGTCAGGCATAGTTCAAGATGAAATAATATCACCGAAGTCATTTCTTTAGTCTTAGTAATGGTTCCTCCCTCACACTCAGAAGTCATATTAAACTAAGATAAGGAGCCCCATGTATTATATGTGCACTATGTAAAAGGCATTATTCTAAGTATTCTTCTCATTTTTATTCATGAAAATTTAATTAATGGTACAACTTAGGGGTGGATGATGACAGAGCAAACTTTGTGTGTGTGTATATAGACAGAGAGGCAGAGAGATGGAAAATGTATATAAAGCAAACAATTTATTACAATGTTGGTCTGTACCATAATAAAATATATATAACAAATTTCAGTATTTTCTGTTCTATTTTAAAACTTTCGACTAGTATGAAAATAGAGTGAATTGAAAACAAATATGATACATTTTTAAAGACAATGTATATCAAAAAGTGTGTCACAAACCTCTTGATGTAAACAAATTCTACTAAAAAGTAAAACATTTATGAAGGTACAGTTGAAAAAGAAAATGGTAGCTTCAGGAAACATATTTTTCCCTGTGTTCCCAAGTTTTTATTTTTTGTAATGAACATTATATGAAATTTTAAGTATACAGAGTCACCTCAAAGTCTGGACACATAGGTGAAATACAAAAAGTGTTTATTGAAATTGCATTAAAATATATGATAGATTAAATGACATTAAATAGTATATTCAATGTGATGTCCCTCATTAGCAATGTTTAGGTCAATGTGATGTACAAAATTGCAATAGATGCTATACATTAATGCATGTCCATCAATCTCAGCACATATATTTATAATGTGCTCCTTTACATGATTTGTCTCTCTGATTTCCCCTGAAAACTTGTGACATTATTATACCCTAGAAGAAGTAATCAAGTAGATGCAATTGGCTTAAAAAATAAAATGGTATTAATCTGTATCTTCAAACTTAAGTGGAAGTTGCTCAATCGTGTCCAACTCTTTGTGACCCCATGGACTGTAGCCCACCAGGCTCCTCTGTCCATGGAATTTCCCAGGCAAGAATACTAGGGTGGGTTGCCATTCCCTTCCCCAGTGGAATCTTCCCAACCCAGGGATTAGACTCAGGTCTCCTATATTGCAGACATATTCTTTACCACCTGAGCCACCAGAGAAGCCCATATTTTCAGACTTAGGGCCACTCCAAACTCCATAGATCATTTAACAAAGACCATAGGTTTATTTCCCATAGGTATTCTCTTCCTTCTAATATTTTGCTGCCTACTTTGAAGTTCTTTACATAAAATATTTGTTCTTTACTATCCTTGCTATTAACATCTTTTTTTTTTTTGAGACTTCATGAGATTTTATATAATTGACTTTAAACAGAAAGATGGCAACCATTGTGTACATTCTTCATAATGTTCATAGATTACTAAATCAATCAGGAGAAAAGTGTTGATAATTTAATGTGCTTGATCTCACTGCAAAAAGGCTGGCAAATTGAGACACTGAAGATGGTTGACTCCATATATATCAAAAAGTTACAAGAGACAGATAACTCATCAATGCACTCTTCCATTAATTACCTAGGTGACTAGATTCATGTGAAGTTATTTTCTGTTTTCTGTTTTTCCTCATGCCTGTTCTTGACAACAGGTTACAGATTACCTCAGTCATTTCTTCAATATCAGTGGTAAAATATAAAGTTATAAAAACATTTTTAATTAATAGAAAATGTATATAGATACATATGTACATACATATTATATGACTTCAGTTGTGTCTGATTCTATGCGACCCTATGGACTGTAGCCCACAAGTCTCCTCTGTCTATTGAATTTTCCAGGCAAGAATACGGGAATGGTTTGCCCTTTCCTTCTCCAGGAGATCTTTCCAACCCAGGGATCAAACCGAAGTCTCTTAAGTCTCCTGCATTGGCAGCTGCGTTCTTTGCCACTAGCACCACCTGGGAAGCCCACAGATACAAGTTCTGTTCAGTTCAGTTCAGTTCAGTCTCTCAGTCATGTCCAACTCTTTGTGACCCCATGAATCGCAGCACACCAGGCATGCCTATCCATCACCAACTCCCGGAGTTCACTCAGACTCAAGTCCATCGAGTCGTTGATGCCATCCAGCCATTTCGTCCTCTATCGTCTCCTTTTCCTCCTGCCCCCAATCCCTCTCAGCATCAGAGTCTTTTCCAATGAGTGAACTCTTCGCATGAGGTGTCTAAAGTATTGGAGTTTCAGCTTTAGTATCATTCCTTCCAAAGAACACCCAGGGCTGATCTCCTTTAGGATGGACAGGTTGGATCTCCATGCAATCCAAGGGACTCTTAAGAGTCTTCTCCAAAACCACAGTTCAAAAGCACCAATTCTTCAGTGCTCAGCTTTCTTCACAGTCCAACTCTCACATCCATACATGACCACTGAAAAAGCATAGCCGTGACTAGAAGGACCTTTGTTGGCAAAGTAATGTCTCTGCTTTTGAATATGCTATCTAGGTTGGTCATAACTTTCCTTCCAAGGAGTAAGCATCTTTTAATTTCATGGCTGCAGTCACCATCTGCTGTGCTTTTGAAACCCCTCAAAATAAAGTCAGCCACTGTTTCCACTGTTTCCCTGTCTATTTCCCATGAAGTGATGGGACCAGATGCCATGATCTTAGTTTTCTGAATGTTGAGCTTTAAGCCAACTCTTTCACTTTCCTCTTTCACTTTCATCAAGAAACTTTTTAGTTCCTCTTCACTTCCTGCCATAAGGTGGTGTTATCTGCATATCTGAGATTATTGATATTTCTCATGGCAATCTTGATTCCAGCTTGTGCTTCTTCCAGCTCAGCATTTCTCATGATGTCCTATGCATACAAGTTAAATAAGCAGGGTGAAAGTATACAGCCTTGACACGCACTTTTTCCTATTTGGAATCAGTCTGTTGTTCCATGTCCAGTACTAACTTTTGCTTCCTGACCTGCATACAGATTTCTCAAGAGGCAGGTCAGGTGGTCTGGTATTCCCAACTCTTTAAGAATTTTCCACAGTTTATTGTGATCCACACAGTCAAAGTCTTGGCATAGTCAATAAAGCAGAAATAGATGTTTTTCTGGAATTCTTTTGCTTTTTCCATGATCTAGCAGATGTTGGCAATTTGATCTCTTGTTCCTCTGCCTTTTCTAAAACCAGCTTTAACATCTGGAAGTTCACGGTTCACATATTGCTGAAGCCTGGCTTGGAGAGTTTTGAGCATTACTTTACTAGCATGTGAGATGAGTGCAATTGTGGGGTAGTTTGAGCATTCTTTGTCATTGCCTTTTTTGGGATTGGAATGAAAACTGACCTTTTCCAGTCCTGTCGCCACTGCTGAGTTTTCCAAATTTGCTGGTGCATTGAGTGCAGCACATTCACAGCATCATCTTTCAGGATTTGAAATAGCTCACCTGAAATTCCATCACCTCCACTAGCTTTGTTCATAGTGATGCTTTCTAAGGCCCACTTGACTTCACATTCCAGGATGTCTGGCTCTAGGTGAGTGATCATACCATAGTGATTATCTTGGTTGTGAATACCTTTTTTGTACAGTTCTTCTGTGTATTCTTGCCACCTCTTCTTAATATCTTCTGCTTCTGTTAGGTCCAGACCATTTCTGTCCTTTATTGAGCCCATCTTTGCATGAAATGTTCCCTCAGTATCTCTAAGTTTCTTGAAGAGATCTCTAGTCTTTCCCATTCTGTTGTTTTCCTCTATTTCTTTGAATTGATCGCTGAAAAAGGCTTTCTTATCTCTTCTTGCTATTCTTGGAACTCTGCATTCAGATTCTTATATCTTTCTTTTTCTCCTTTGCTTTTCACTTCTCTTCTTTTCACAGCTATTTGTAAGGCCTCCCCAGACAGCCATTTTCCCTTTTTGCATTTCTTTTCCATGGGGATGATCTTGATCCCTGTCTCCTGTACAGTGTCACGAACCTCCGTCCATAGTTCATCAGGCACTCTATCTATCATATCTAGTCCATTAAATCTATTTCTCACTTCCACTGTCTGATCATAAGGGATTTGATTTAGGTCGTACCTGAGTTGTCTAGTGGTTTTCCCTACTTTCTTCAATTTAAGTCTGAATTTGGCAATATGGAGTTCATGATCTGAGCCACAGTCAGCTCCCAGTCTTGGTTTTGCTAACTGTATAGAGCTTCTCCATCTTTGGCTACAAAGAATATAATCAATCTGATTTCGGTGTTGACCATCTGGTGATGTCCATGTGTAGAGTCTTCTCATGTTGTTGGAAGAGGGTGTTTGCTATGACCAGTGCATTTTCTTGGCAAAACTCTATTACCCTTTTATCAAATTTATAGAGTTTTATAGAGACTGACAATTTCTGGGCAGTTTAGTTTCTAAATAACTATTTGCTTCTCCCATGGCCATTAGCAAGTAAGTAAGTTGTTTCATTTTCCTGGAACATCACCAAAGGTCTTCACTCTGTTTTACTTCCAAGTCAAGGCTTGTGACTTATAGCTTCCAAAAGTGATAAGAATTTTATTGCAAGGGTTGTTTTCATACTGTTCCATGGTACCTATCCTTGTCTGGGTGTCTTGTTGCATCTACTTACCTAAGGCTGGCAGTTGGCAGAAAGTTAGGGAAAAAAGAAGCACTCAGATCAAGTCTGATGGAACTTCTGTGCTTTGACATTACTGCTTCTAGTGCCAAGATTTCCCTCTTCAATATCATCTGAGGAGGGCATATAGGATCTTAATGATCAACAAAATATTCTCATTTCTGGAGAAGTGCTACAAAAAATGCCAGAACCTGGCTAACAATTTCCCTATACCACTGAATTTCTTTGTATTTTTTTTTAAAATACACAAGTATATTGTATTTAACTCAGTTTTTAGATAGATGGCTATAGACGCAAATTATCTGCAAAGAACCTCTAGAAGATATTTCTTTTAATTAGATATTTCAGTGAATTCTACTCATCATTGCATATGCTAAATTCAATGTTGAACATACTTGGCAATTTGAAGCTTTTAATGGAGGTTATATGACGTATCTGGGGTACTTAAAAGCAGAATTTCAGAGGACTCCTGTACACTACTTAATATGAGAAGAAGGAAAGTAGTAGGTGAGTTTCTACCTCAGATATCAAAGAATTCATAGATAAGTGGTATTTGTGGGTTCACCAAACACTTACTGAATATCTAATGTATGTCAGGCACTCAGGTAGGTATTAGGAGTGAATAGACAAATAAAACATGGCCATCATTTGTTTGTTATACTTTATGGTTAAGCAAGGAGGAAACAAACATGTAAAGAGATTACTGCAGTACAAATGTGGCAATTTTTTTTATAACAAAGTGCAATCAGAAACAGTTACTGAAGGTGGTCCTAAGATGGCAGAGGAATAGGACAGAAAGACCACTTTCTCCCCAACAAATTCATCAAAAGAACATCTAAATGCTGAGTAAATTCCACAAAACAACTTCTGAATGCCAGCAGAGGACATCAGGCACCCAGAAAAGCAGCCCATTGTCTTGGAAAGGAGGTAGGAAAAAATATAAAAGACAAAAAAAGAGACAAAAGAGGTAAGGATGGAGCTCTGTCTCAGGAAAGAAAGAAAGAAAATGAAGTCACTCAGTCGTGTCAGGACTCTTTGTGACCCCGTGGACTGTAGCCTACCAGGCTCTTCCATCCATGGGATATTTCAGGCAAGAATACTGGAGTGGTTGCCATTTCCTTCTCCAGGAGATCTTCCCGACCCAGGGGTTGAACCCGGGTCTCCCGCATTGTAGGCAGACGCTTTACCATCTGAGCCACCAGGGAAGTCCCAGAGGTAGGGATGGAGCTCTGTCCCAGGAAGGGAGTCTTAAAAAGAAAGAAGTTTTCAAACACCAGGAAACACTCTCACTGCCGAGTCTGTGGTGAGCCTTGGAAGCACAGGGGGCAAGATAACTGGGAGGGAAAATAAATAAATAATTAAAACCTACAGATTACTTGCCCAACAGTAACTCCCCCAGTGGAGAAGCAGCACAGAGGCCTGCACCCACCACTAGCAAGTAGGGGCTGGGCAAGGAGGTGTGGGCTGCATTGCTTAGAGTAAGGACCAGGCCTGAATGCCCCGAGGGCATTCTGAGGGAACTAACTTGGGATAGCAAACCAGACTGTGGGATAGCTACCATGCAAAAAGCGCTAACCTAAGACACTGTCAGGCCTGCTCACAGAACCAAGGACTGAACAGAGATATCTGGCTATAGACCATCCCCCTCTGGTGACAGGCAGCCAGAGCCAGGAAGGGGCAATCGCAGCCCCAGAAAGGCATTATCTACCAAACTGCAAGCAGGCTTCTTTGCTAAGACTTCTTGGGGTTCTAGACGGTCAACATACACTTGAGAAGGCATGCTGGTTGTACACCCATAAAACTGAGGGGCAAGAATTGGGGAGGTGATAAGTTGCAGCAACTGTGCTCACCAAACACCTCATCAGCTGAGCTGCTTGGATGTGGGAAGGGCACAAAACAGGCCCAACTGAGTCCACCACTGAGGACTACCTGAGTGCCAGACTGAGTGGCTTAGACCTGGGAAATGCATGCAGCCCAGGGCTGGCCTTGGACAGTTCCTGGTGGAGCAACCTAGAGCCTGAGCAGTGTGGGCAGGGAGGGCACATGCACCATGAGGGGGGGCAGGCCCAGTGTGGCTGAGATACTGTGAACACACGCCAGTGTTATTTGTTTGCAGTGTCCCTCCCTCCCCACAGCGCAACTGAACAGTTCAGTTAAGTTCAGTCACTCAGTAGTGTCCAACTCTGCGACCCCATGAATCACAGCACGCCAGGCCTCCCTGTCCATCACCAACTCCCGGAGTTCACTCAGACTCACGTCCATCGAGTCAGTGATACCATCCAACCATCTCGTCCTCTGTCGTCACCTTCTCCTCCTGCCCACAATCCCTCCCAGCATCAGAGTCTTTTCCAAAGAGTCAACTCTTTGCATGAGGTGGCCAAAGTACTGGAGTTTCAGCTTTAGCATCATTCCTTCCAAAGAAATCCCAGGGCTGATCTCCTTCAGAAAGGACTGGTTGGATCTCCTTGCAGTCCAAGCGACTCTCAAGAGTCTTCTCCAACACCACAGTTCAAAAGCATCAATTCTTTGGTGCTCAGCCTTCTTCACAGTCTAACTCTCACATCCATACATGACTACTGGAAAAACCATAGCCTTGACTAGACGGACCTTAGTCAGCAAAGTAATGTCTCTGCTTTTAAATATGCTGTCTACGTTGATTATAGCTTTCCTTCCAAAGAGTGTCTTTTAATTTCATGGGTGCAGTCACCATCTGCAGTGATTTTGGAGCCCCCAAAAATAAAGTCTGACACTGTTTCCACTGTTTCCCCATCTATTTCCCATGAAGTGATGGGACTGGATGCCATGATCTTCGTTTTCTGAATGTTGAGCTTTAGGCCAACTTTTTCACTCTCCTCTTTCACTTCATCAAGAGGCTTTTTAGTTCTTCTTTACTTTCTTCCATAAGGGTGGTGTCATCTGCATATCTGAGGTTATTGATATTTCTCCCGGCAATCTTGATTTCAGCTTGTGTTTCTTCTAGTCCAGGGTTTCTCATGATGTACTCTGAAGTGAGCCTAAGAAAGTGTCCACCACCGCCTCATTGTGTCAGGGTGAAAATCAGACACTGAAGAGATCAGCAAAAAGAAGAAGCTAAAACAGAGAGAACTGTCTTGGAAGTGACAGGTGCAATAGATTAAAACCCTGTACTTGGTACCGACTACATAGGAAGGGGCCCATAGGTCTTGAGAAATATAAGCCGGACCAAGGAACTAGCTGAAAATGAACTGATCCCACATTGCCCACAACAACACTGGAGAAAGTCCTAGGTATATTTTTACTATTTTTACTACCATTTTATTTTTATTTTTTGATTTTAAAGTCCTCTATTACTCTTTTAATTTTCATTTTTATAACTTACTATTACTTTGCAAAAATTAAAACAGACCCTATTTTTTTAAAGCAAACTTCATATATATATGTATTATATATATATATACTTTATAATTTTTGTGACTTTTTTCTTTTTTTCTTTTCCTTAATATTGAATTTTTGAAAATCCAAACTCCATTCTAGATTTTTAATCTTTGCTTTTTGGTATTTGTTATCAATTTGTACCTTTAAGAAACTGATCTTCAGTATGTATTTTTACTTGGGAGCGAGATTACTGGCTTGACTGCTTTCTTCCCCTTTGGACTCCCCTTTTTCTCCACAAGGTCGGCAGTGTCTCCTCCCTACCCCTCTCTTCTCTACCGAACTTTGTGAATTTCTGTGTGTTCTAGACGGTGGAGAACACTTAGGGAACTGATTACTGGCTGGTTCTGTCTCTCTCCTTTTGATTCCCCCCCCCCTCATTATCCTCCTGGCCACCTCTATCTCCTTCCTTCCTCTTCTCTTCTTTGTATAATTCCGTGAACATCTCTGAGCCATCCAGACTGTGAAGCATACATAAGGAAGTGATTACTGGCTAGCTTTCTCTCTCCGCTTTGGATTCCACCTCATGTCATTTGGGTCACCTCTAACTCTTTCCTCCCTCTTCTCTCCATGTAATTCTGGGAAGGGTGTCCCTCACTGTGGATAAACATTTCATGTTTAACCTAGATGTTTTATCAATGTGATGTATAGATGGAGAAGTCTTGAGGCTACTGTAAAAATAAGACTGAAAACAAGAAGCAGGAGACTTAAGTCCAAATCCAGAGAACACCAGAGAACTCCTCAATCCAGAGAACATTAATCGACAGGAGCTCATCAAATGCCTCCATATCTACACTCAAACCAAGCACCACCCAAGGGCCAACAAGTTCCAGAGCAAGGCATACCACGCAAATTTTCCAGCAACACAAGAACACAGTCCTGAGATTCAATATAAAGGCTGCCCAAAGTTACTCCAAACCCACTGACATCTCATAACTCATTACTGGACACTTCATTGCATTCCAGAGAGAAGAAATCCAGCTCCACCCACCAGAACACCGACACAAGCTTCCCTAACCAAGAAACCTTGACAAGCCACCCATACAAACCCACCCACAGCAAGGAAACTCCACAATAAAGAGAACTCCACAAACTGCCAGAATACAGAAAGGCCACCCCAAAATTAGAAATATAAACAAAATAAAGAGACAGAGGAAACCCAGCAGGTAAAGGAACAGGATACATGCCCACCAACCAAACAAAAGAGGAAGAGATAGGGAATCTACCTGAGAAAGAATTCCGAATAATAATAGTGAAAATGATCCAAAATCTTGAAACCAAAATGGAATCACAGATAAATAGCCTGGAGACAAGGATTGAGAAGATGCAAGAAAGGTTTAACAAGGACCTAGAAGAAATAAAAAGAGTCGATATATAATGAATAAAGCAATAAAAGAGATCAAAAACATTCTGGAGGGAACAAATAGCAGAACAAAAGAGGCAGAAAATAAGATTAGTGAAGTAGAAAATAGAAGAGTAGAAATAAATGAATCAGAGAGGGGAAAAAACGAATTAAAATAAATGAGGACAATCTCAGAGACCATCAGGACAGTGTTTAAACACCCCAACATTCGAATCATAGGAGTCCCAGAAGAAGAAGACAAAAAAAGACCATGAGTAAATACTTGAGGAGATAATAGTTGAATACCTCCCTAAAAAAAGGGAAGGAAATAATCACCCTTGTCCAAGAAACCCAGAGAGTCCCAACCAGGATAAACCCAAGGAGAAACACCCCATGACACATACTAATCAAATGAACAAAGATCAAACACAAAGAACAAATATTAAAAGCAGCAAGGGAAAAACAATAAATAACACACAAGGGGATTCCCATAAGGATAACAGTTATCTTTCAATAGAAACCCTTCAGGCCAGGAGGGAATGGCAGGATATACTTAAATTGATGAAAGAAAATAACCTAGAGCCCAGATTACTGTACCCAGCAAGGATTTCATTCAAATATAAAGGAAAAATTAGAAGTTTTACAGACAAGCAAAAGCAGAGCAAATTCAGCACCACCAAATCAGCTCTCCAGCAAATGCTAAAGGATCTTCTTTAGACAGGAAACACAAAAAGGGTGTATAAACTCAAACCCAAAACAATAAAGTTACCTTAAACCTAAATGGGCTGAATGCCCCAACCAAAGGCAAAGACTGGCTGATTGTATACAAAAACAAGACCCCTATATATGTTGTCTACAAGAGACCCACTTCAAAACGGGGGACACAAACAGACAGAAAGTAAAGTGTTGGAAAAAGATACTCCACGCAAATAGATACCAAAAGAAAGCAGGAGTAGCAATACTCATATCAGATAAAATAGTCTTTAAAACAAAGGCTGTGAAAAGAGACAAAGAAGGACACCAAATAATGATCAAAGGATCAATCCAAGAAGAAGATTTAACAATTATTAATATATATGCACCCAACATAGGAGCACCACAATATGTAAGACAAATGCTAACAAGTATGAAAGGGTAAATTAACAATAACAGAATAATAATGGGAGACTATAATACCCCACTCACACCTATGGATAGATCAACTAAATAGAAAATTAACAAGGAAACACAAACTTTAAGTGACACAATAGAACAGTTAGAACTAGTTGATATCTATAGGACATATCACCCTAAAACATCAAACTTCACCTTTTTCTCTAGTGCTCACAGAACCTTCTCCAGGATAGATCTCATCCTGGGCCATAAATCTAGCCTTGGTAAATTTAAAAAAAAATGGAAATCATTGCAAGCATCTTTTCTGACCACAATGCAATAAGATTAGATCTCAATTACAGGAAAAAAACTATTAACAATTCCAACATATGGAGGCTGAACAACACGCTGCGGAATAACCAACAAATCACAGAAGAAAGCACAGAAGAAATCAAATTATGCATAGAAAAGAATGAAAATGAAAACACAACAACCCAAAACCTGTGGGACACTGTAAAATAATGCAAAGGGGAAAGTTCATAGCAATACAGGCATACCTCAAGAAACAGGAAAAAAGTCAAATAAATAACCTAACTCTACACCTAAAGCAACTAGAAAAGGAAGAAATGAAGAACCCCAGGGTTAGTAGAAGGAAAGAAATCTTAAAAATTAGGGCAGAAATAAATGCAAAAGAAACAAAAGAGACCATAGCAAAAATCAACAAAGCCAAAAGCTGCTTCTTTGAAAGGATAAATAAAATTGACAAACCATTAGCCAGACTCATCAAGAAACAAAGAGAGAAAAATCAATAAAATTAGAAATGAAAATGGAGAGATCCCAACAGACAACACAGAAATACAAAGATCATAGGAGACTACTATCAGCAATTATATTCCAATAAAATGGACAACTTGGAAGAAATGGACAAATTCTTAGAAAAGTAAAACTTTGCAAAACTGAACTAGGGAGAAGTAGAAAATCTTATCAGACCCATCACAAGCACGGAAATTGAAACTGTAATTATAAATCTTCCAGCAAAAAAAAAGCCCAGGACCAGACGACTTCACAGCTGGATTCTACCAAAAATTTAGAGAAGAGTTAACACCTATCCCCCTCAAAGTCTTCCAGAAAATGCAGAGGAAGGTCAAATTCCAAACTCATTCTATGAGACCATCATCACCCTAATACCAGAACCTAACAAAGATGCCAACAGAAAAGAAAACTACAGGCCAATATCACTAATGAACATAGATGCAAAAATCCTTAACAAAATTCTAACAGTCAGAATCCAACAACACTTTAAAAAGATCATACACCTTGACCAAGTGGCCTTTATCCCAGGGATGCAAGGATTCTTCAATATCTGCAAGTCAGTCATTGTAATACAACACATTAACAAATTGAAAAATAAAATACATGTGATTATCTCAATTGGTGCAGAGAAAGCCTTTGACAAAATTCAACATCCATTTATCATAAACACTCTCCAGAAACAGGAATAGAAGGAACATACCTCAACATAATAAAAGCTATATATGACAAACCCACAGCATACATTATCCTCAATGGTGAAAAATTGAAAGCATTTCCTCTAAAGTCAGGACCAAGACAAGGGCGCCCACTTTCACCACCACTATTCAACATAGTTTTGGAAGTTTTGGCCACAGCAATCAGAGCAGAAAAAGAAATGAAAGGAATCCAAATTGGAAAAGAAGTAAAACTTTCACTGTTTGCAGATGACATGATCCTCTACATAGAAAACCCTAAAGACTCCACCAGGAAATTACTAGAGGTAATCAATGAATATAGTAAAGTTTCAGGATTTAAAATTAACACACAGAAATCCATTGCATTCCTATACACTAATAATGAGAAAATAGAAAGAGAAATTAAGGAAACAATTCCATTTCACCATTGCATCGAAAAGAATAAAATACTTAGGAATATATCTACCTAAAGAAACTAAAAAGTTATATATACAAAAGTATAAAACACTTGTGAAAGAATTCAAAGAGGACACTAATAGATGGAGAAACATACCATGTTCGTGAATCGGAAGAATTAATATAGTGAGAATGAATATACTACTCAAAACAATCTATAGATTCATGCAATCCTTATTAAGCTATGAACGGTATTTTTCACAGAGCTAGAACAAATAATTTCACAATTTGTATGGAAATGCAAAAAACATTGAATAGCCAAAGGAATCTTGAGGAAGAAGAATGGAACTGGAGGAATCAACCTGCCTGACTTCAAGCTCTACTACAAAGCCACAGTCATCAAGACAGTATGGAACTGGCACAAAGACAGAAATATAAATCAATGGAACAAAACAGAAAGCCCAGAGATAAACCCAAGTACCTATGGACACCTTATCTTTGACAATGGAGGCAGGAATATATAACAGAGAAAAGAAAATCTCTTTAACAAGTGGTGCTGGGAAAACTGGTCAACCACTTGTAAAAGAATGAAACTAGGACACTTTCTAACACCATACACAAAAAATATACTCAAAGTGGATTTAAGATCTAAACATAAGACCAGAAACTATAAAACTCCTAGAGGATAGCATAGGCAAAACACTCTCCGACATAAACCACAGCAGGATCCTCTATGACTGACTTCCCAGAATATTGGAAATAAAAGCAAAAATAAACAAATGAACCTAATTAAACTTAAAAGCTTCTGCACAACAAGGAAACTATAAGCAAGGTGAAAATACAACAGCCTTCAGAATGAGAGAAAATAACAGCAAATGAAGCAACTGAAAAACAACTAATCTCAAAATATACAAGCAACTCCTGCAGCTCAATTCCAGAAAAATAAACCACCCAATCAAAAAATGGGCCAAAGAACTAAACAGACATTTCTCCAAAGAAGACATACATGGCTAACAAACACATGAAAAGATGCTCACCATCACTCACTATCAGAAAAATGGAAATCAAAACCACATTGAAGTACCATTACACGCCAGTCAGAATGGCTGCAATCCAAAAGTCTACAAGCAATAAATGCTGGAGAGGGTGGGGAGAAAAGCAACCCTTTTACACTGTTGGTGGGAATGCAGACTAGTACAGCCACTCTGCAGAACCGTGTGGAGATTCCTTAAAAAACTGGAAATAGAACTGCCTTATGACCCAGAACTCCCACTGCTGGGCATACACACTGAGGAAACCAGAATTGACAGAGACACATGTATCCCAATGTTCATCACAGCACTGTTTACAATAGCCAGGACATGGAAGCAACCTAGATGTCCATCAGCAGAAGAATGGATAAGAAAGCTGTGGTGCATATACACAATGCAGTATTACTCAGCCATTAAAAAGAATACATCTGAATCACTTCTAATGAGGTGGATGAATCTGGAGCCTATTTTACAGAGTGAAGTAAGCCAGAAAGAAAAACACCAATACAGTATACTAACGCATATATATATGGAATTTAGAAAGCTGGTAATGATAACCCTGTATGTGAGACAGCAAAAGAGACACAGATGTATAGAACAGTCTTTTGGACTCTGTGGGAGACGGCGAGGGTGGGATGATTTGGGAGGATGGCACTGAAACATGTGTAATATCATATGTGAAATCAATGGCCAGTCCAGATTTGATGCATGATACAGGATGCTCGGGGCTGGTGCACTGTGATGACCCAGAGGGATGGTATGGGAAAGGAGGGTGAGGGGGGTTCAGGATGGGGAACACGTGTACACCCATGGCAGATGCATGTTGATGTATGGCAAAACCAATACAATATTGTAAAGTAATTAGCCTCCAATTAAAATAAATAAATTTATGATTAAAAAAAAAGAAACAGTTACTGAAGCAACCCCTGGGAGCATTGCAATTGAAAAATACTAGAATTCAAAGGAATTAATGTGCAAACAAAGAAATAATCCTTGAGTTTTCTTTTAAGTTATACAAGGTGTTTCTAGGGAATGGAGCAGAAAATGGTCATTTCACACAAAGGAAATCACATGTACAAACTCTATATGAGTTCAAGCAACAAAAAGTCCAATGTGGTATAAGATACATGTGGTCTGGGGACATCTGCTAGATGATATGGCTCTAAGGATATATTAAAACTTGATTGTGAGTGGCTTTAGAAGCCAAGCTATGGAATTTAAAAGTAATCTTACAGGAAATGAGGTTTCTTTTTCAGTAAGGGATTGCTATAATCCAATTTATGTTTTAAGAAGATAATCATGGGGCTTAGAGGTGATAGAAGAGTGAGAGAATACTGGCTAGAGCCCCTTTTGCACATAGTCAAGGGTTTCCAGATTAAGCAAATGAAAACGTAGGATAACCTGTTATATTAAATTTCTTATAAACAATGGACTTTTCTTTATTATAAGTATGTCCCATGAAACATTTGAGGACATACTTATACATAATAAGATTTATTGTTTATCTGAAATTCAAATATAACTCAGTATCCTGTGTTTTATCTGCCAGCTCTAACACAGTGCAAGACACAAATGATGAGAGCCTTAGGAAAGGTACTAGAGTGTACACATTCTAGAGATACAAGGAGAGAGAATTGACCAGACATAGTGACCAGTTAAATACTGGAGATTGGGAAGAAAGAAGGAGTGCTGGGTAATTCCCAGATTTCTAGCTCAAGAGACCTATTTGGGGATAGTAAAAGTTCAATGGCATAGAAACAGTATTCAGATTTGAATGTGTTGGGTTTAAACTGCTGGAAAAATGTCCAAAGATTCTATCCTTCCTACATTATTAGTAATACAATATTACTTATTTTCTTAAGAGATGTGATAAGTTATGTTTAGTGATATTTCTAGAAATTCTAAGAAAATCTTTGGGCCACGAATCATTGGAAAGGAGCCACTTGCACCGTAAGAACAATTTTGCCTTATATGTATCTGTTTTGGATAGTTTTGAGGGAGGTAGTGGCAATCATCAGCCCAGCCAATGCAAAAGTATTCTTGGTTTATTTGTTGCATTGTTTTAATGGACTTACTTGGAAAATACTCCCACCAGCACAATACATTAGGGATACTATCATTCTCAATTGTTTTTTTTAAAGTTTGTGTTGGTTCATTAAATACAAAATCTAGGAAGCATAGTCTTAAGTCTTCTGCATCTAATGGCTTTATCTAATTTGGATATTTTACCCTTTCCAAAAAGACTCCCAATCTCCTCTTTTTATCTTTCTCAGGGTTTGCCAATGAGGCAGTTATTGACGCTTTCCAGGAGAGGACAGGTACAGATTGAGATTACAGAATAGAATAGGGGTATCTGAAAGACAAAACTTTGTAGATACCAAGACAAAATTACAAAAGCATTTCAACATACTTCATAATATAAATAACTTTTAAGCAGAAAATTGATCCTAAAATTGTGCACTCCCTGGATGCTTAATACTCTGCAAGAAATACCCTCTTGAACTTGTATCATTTTTTAAAATTAGATGTCCATTAAGAAAAAGCATTAGCTCAGAGCAAGTGATTGCCAGTACTCAGAGCTGGGGTTTCCCGTCCCTTATACTGGTAAACATAAGGGTCCCTTGGACTGCAAGGAGATCCAACCAGTCCATTATAACGATCAGTCCTGGGTGTTCTTTGGAAGGAATGATGCTAATGCTGAAACTCCAGTACTTTGGCCAGCTCATGAGAAGAGTTGACTCATTGGAAAAGACTGATGCTGGGAGGGATTGGGGGCAGGAGGAGAAGGGGATGACAGAGGATGAGATGGCTGAATGGCATCACCAACTCGATGAACATAACTTTGAGTGAACTCCAGGAGTTGTGATGGACAGGGAGGCCTGGTGTGCTGCAATTCATGGGGTCGCAAAGAATTGGACACAACTGAGAGACTGAACTGAACTGAACTGAACTGATGGCCAGCCATTGGACATCATTTACCACATTCTGGAGATAAGCATGTCTAGTCACTGGTTATGTGCATAATGTCAATCAAATTGCATCATTAGCATTTTATCAAGGATATATTGGTTCATAAATCCCAGGATTAACCAAAATGCTTGTATCATATCAATGGAGAGAGGGTTCCATTAAGAACATACACTTGTTATACTACTTCTTATAATGAGCTTGGGTCTTCATAAATATCTGTTCCCTCATTTAAACGATTAATACAGACTTGACATTCATTACTTGCACTTGAACATTTCAACAAAAACAAATTTATACAACACATGACACAGATCTATTTCTGAATGTACAATACTGGGGAAGCAATTGCTGCTTATTTTCATTTAATTAACAATGAAGGATAAATGACATCAGCAAAGAAATATCAGCCAAAGGGGACCAAGTGTGTTTGTTGCAGCTTGCCTCATTAGCTTGTTTCCAAATATGTTCAGCAGAGTGAAGAGCAATCATGTGACTAGCTGGGTGACAAAACATCTGTTGTATTAACTCCAATAAGGCTACTGGGAGTGGGTAAGGACAAACTGTTCTTATTTAATCAAATTAAGTGGAAACAGAGATAATCTATCATTTGTGGTCTTTTCACAGGCTGCTGTTTCTCCTAAAATAAAAATAATAACAATTTACCAGGTAAAGGTTGCCATTTAAAGTTTTATGCTCTTTTTGTAAGTAAATTATTTCCATCTGCTTTGTAATGAATATAAATGCTGTAGCTGCAAATTGTCAAAAAAAACAAAAAACAAAAAACAAACCAACTGTCCTAGCTTTTGCAAAAACACACCAGGGAGTTTGAATGTACTTGTTATCTCTAAATGAAAGTTTCCAAAAACTTTATAAGAGATTCTTTGTGTAAAATATCAACCTAATTGTTCAAGCTATTAGTAAATGATGAAGGTGAAAATAACTGAACAAATTCACATCCAAGGAAGACTATATTTAGTTAATGAGAAGCATTTCAAATGGCTATCTATGGCAAAGATAAGTTATTTATGTCATTATGTGATACCAAGATAGAGTATATTTTTACCATGGAAAACTTGACTCTTCATTAAGGTATCTTGATAATTAAATAAGGTGAAAAATCTCTCCCTCTCATACACACATTGTGTGTGTGTGTGTATGTCAGAATGAAAAAATGAATTTAGTTTTAGATAGACAAAACTCACTGTTATTAAAAAGAAACATTACTATTTGCTGTGATCCACTGGTAAGTCAACTACTTGATCATTGCTCTAAGGAGTCTATTGTACATGGAAAGGTACCATTATTTTGAGAGAATAGATTCTGTGTTTCAAAATGTCCAGAAAGCATCACTGATAGATGCTTTCCTCTGTTTCTGCTTTCTGGGTATCAATTTCACTCTGCTAGGATGTGGAAAACTTGGTATTGCCACATGATTTATCAAGTGAAAAGATCCTATTAACTTCAATGCACTGCAAAATTAATCTTTAATTTTCATATTTTTGATCATACAACTAGCTCTAATAGAGTGTCTTAAAATATCTTGTTCCTAAATGTAAACAAAATATACTGATTTTATAATTGTGAAAATGATTGAGAGAAAATTATCTTTCACTTCAGAATGTAACAATTGATCACATATCTAATACCCGTATTATAAACAAGTTTTTTTTTTTTTCTTTTCAAATTTTAAAGTTATGTATCAGTGTAGCTTCCCTCTAACCGCTAACTTTCTGATTGAACAAAGACTGAGGAATTAGTAACCCACATGTTCTACCATTTCCTCATCTTCTTTTCTACTTTGTCTCAAACAGATTCTGAGACACTTTAATAAAACATGACCTAGAATATGTCCTACATTGTGTATGCTTGTGTGAATCACATTTATACACATATAGAAGTGACTTCCTAATATGTTCTTTTTACATTCATTTTCTTAGCTTGAATTGTTAAATATTTCATGAATTTTACATGAATTTGTCACGAAATAATCCAATCAGTATTTGTTCAATATCTTTGATTTTTCAGCATTAGGTTTAGCACTGCAAGGGATAAATAAAGCATTTTTACCATAAATATCTAACACAAAACAATGTTTGGAAGTTTTGGGTAGGCTGACTCGTTAAATGGTGTCTTCGGGGTCTTCATTGAGAAGGTACATTTTAACCGAAACTTGAAATAATGATGAGGTCAGCCTTGCAGTTATCTGTAGGAAAAGTATTCTAGGCAGAGAAAACAACCCATGCAAAGACTCTTGAGGCAGAAATGTGACTGACTTATTCAAGACAGCAAGGACATCAATGTGGCTGGAGGGAAGCAAACAGAGAGTTAACAAAGGTGGAGATTGCTTAAGACTTTATAAGCTCTTAGTCCCAGAGTGGCAAGTAAAGAACGTAAGTTACTGGAACAAATGCAAATTAAATCAACACATCCACAGAGAAACAGTGCACTGACTGGCTTATACTGCCTCCTGATCTCCCCTTGGATATATGGATGGAGTCAGCTTCCTAAGAACCACAAGAATATCTGACAATTAAAAAAGAATTATAATGCACACAGCCAAAGCAATCATAAATTTCCATGAAATGGCTGAGAGATTTTTAAATATTTGCAAAATATTGTTAAGAAAACAATTTTAAAAAAACAAAGATTTTTACTTATTAAACTTTCACACATCAGCATCTGCTTTGGGTTAACTGCAAAACAGACCAGTGTCTAATGGAGAAATGCCCTTCTTTAGCTATAAAACTACTCTTTCAAAGACAATGATGTGGCTGTTTCCCTGATAGCAATTTCAATGCTCTCTCTAGATTCACTGACCAAATAATTATGTGCAGCTAGATAACTGAATTGTTGAAGAGATGATGTTTGTATTCTGTAAGTCCATAATCAAATAGATGACCTGACTTCTTTTACTCCTTTGGTGTAATGGCAAGACATACTCAGAGATTGTAGGTATTTTAGAAAACTATTAGAATATACCTTCAATTGTTATTGAAAATATATAGTCCTGGTATTCTGATTTTATTATAGAGCAGCTCTACTACACAATAACAAAAGAGATATAGGGCATGTACTCTGCCCTCTTGTGTATCATAATGCAGTTATGGAAAGTGGGAAAAAATGCAAGAAACTACTCTAAAACAAAATACATTAAATTTTTAGTAAAATAGAGGAGAATATAAGCAATAGTGGGATCATAATGCCTATATGGTTTTAAATTTCTCACTTAGGTGAGTTTGACTTCTACTTACAGATTCCCCTGAAGTCAGAATACATATGGCTTAGGTAGTATACAAGGAAAAGATCTTTTTTATTCTGCTGATTTTCATTTTGAAGACCATATCCTTCCTAAATAAGGGTTAAAATCCTATAACTCTAGAGTGCTGTTATCATCTGTCTGGAAATCGCTACACAGTTTATGAACCAGAAAGGAATAGTCCTCATGTAGACTTCTCTTTACTAAAGGTGTAAATATATGCCACTACCAAAGTTAAGTCTTCATTGTATAACCTGCTTTATTAAGATTTATACACTTTTAGAAGAAAAATAAATAAGAGTTTGAGGTCTCAGAAATCTGAAAAAGGTCAGCCAGCCCCGAATGCTGATTCGTTTGTCTTTTCCTGTTTGTTTATGAATGAGAATAAAGGATCCATCACTTAAGATGGTTAAGTGGGGGAGTAATGGACCAAAAAAAGAAATAAAAATAACAAATGATCATTGAAATTCTCAAGTACACTTGAAAAATTATATTACAACTGTCAATCCAATATCTAGCTTTATTGCAGGATTATCTTTGGGGAAAAGGTCCCAATGTTAATGCCTAGTTTATGATTATTTGCACAAAATGTGGGTCGACACAAATGAAAATCTAGGACTTTATTATGTGCTGTCTTTTTTACCTCCTTATTTCCTCCATTGTGTTATAGCTTAGAGTTCATTCTGATTGTAAAGTCATGGCTACTTTCTAGCTAATCTCTGTCCTCATTTCTAGGTTTTATCCTTCACAAAAATACATAACCACGCAGTTCACTTGGGCTTTTGTTTGCATGGCATTTTATTCTCTAAATGACAAGTACAAATATTTTGATCATTCTGCTGAATTTAATTGCATATTCAATTATAAAAACAGTTCAGGAAAAACACAGAAAGTTTGGCAAAATTTTTTTCTGTCAGCTACATTGAGCTGAAAAAGGTGCTTGGCTCACGATTTAGGTCAAAATTATTGAACCAATTGTTCATGGAGACATAGTTTCACCAATTTTTATGTTAAAAAGAAATAAGGAAAAATACAGCAAAATGGTGTTTATTTTCTTAATATCAAAAATGTTTTTATCTCACTATTTTTTACTACTTTAAAATAGAATTACTATGCAAATTGCATTCATATTTAAAACAGGGAAACAATGTTACTGATAAAAGTCTGGATGAAATGTTGAGTGCAATGTATTATCTTATTTTTAATTCTCCCATACTGGTTAATTTATCTTTATTAATAACAGGAGCAAGTATGCATTATAAATTTTACAGGAGAATGCATATTTAATAGTTGCCTTTCTGAAAGTCTGGGCCCCTTTGTTTTAAATGATTAATGTAATTCATATAAAATAAGGATGTCAAAGCACATGGGTTTAAGTATATCCTATCTGACTATAACATTTTGAAAATTGCAATTAAACAAGAATGATGTTAATTTTATGCATGTGAAAAAAGACAATATTCTTTGTACTTATTAAATGTACCATGTTTATTCAGTGTATATCCATTACTTATTTTAAGACATCTGGGCTCTGAATGAGATATATTCTATTTGCAAATTGCTCCATTTTGTAACTTCAGAGTTACTGTGTTTTGGTAGATATTATTTCTTTAGAGAATTATTTTCCTAGAATGATGGAAAGAGTGGAAAGAAGTAAAGATCTGCTTTGAAACAAACTGACTTTATTCACACCAAACAGATGTAAGGTAAAAATCTCCTCTGGTATCACCTATTTCTAACATAAATATCAGTAACTGTTCTGTAAAGTTAAAATGAAATCTTAGAGATTGAATCAATAAACTAAAAACTTCCCAAAGGCAAAAGCCCAGGACCAGATAATTTTACTGTTAAATTCTATCAAACAAGTAAATTAATGCCAATTCATATAAAACTCTTCCCCAAAATCGAAAAGGTAGAAACACTTCTAAACTCATTTTTAGGAGGCCTAAATTACCTTGATACTAAAACCAGAAAAGGACACAAGAAAAACAAACAAACAAACAATATCCCTGCTGAATAGAGACAAAACTTTTCAGCAAAATATTAGCAAATCAAATTCAACAGCATAGTAAAATGATCATACATCATGATCAAGTGGAACTATTCCCTGAAGTGTTTCAAGGCATTTTAATTAATAAAGATAATACACTGCATTAGTATAATCAAAGACGAAAACCATGTGATCATCTCAATAGATGAAGAAGAATCATTTGACAAAATACAACATCCTTTCATGAAAAAAGCACACAACATCGTGGGCATAGTAGATACCTACCTCAGCATAACAAAGGTCATATATGACAAGTCCACAACTGTGAAATGGTTTGGAAGAGTGACCCCCAAAATGCCCAGTCTCACCACTCTTATTCAACATTTTACTGGAAGTTCTAGCTAAAGCATTCAGTCAAGACAAAGAAACAAAAGGCATCCATATCTTAAAGGAATAAGTTGCTTTTGTTTGCTGATGACATGATATTATAGGTAGAAAATTCTAAAAACTCCACAGGGAAAAAAAAAAGTAACTTAAATCAGTGGATTCAGTGAAGTTGCAAGATACCAATTCAATATGCGAAAATCACCTATTTTTCTATACACTAACACTGAAATATCAGAAAAAGAAATAAAATAATCCCATTCACAACAGTATCAAAGCAATAAAATATTTAAGAATAAATTTAACCAAGGAGGTGAAAGATCTATACATTGAAAGCCACAAAACTTTGTTGAAAGAAATTAAGAGGGACACACATGGAAATATGTTCCAGATTCACATATTAGAAAAATTAATATTGTCAAAATGTCCATACCACCTAAAGCCATGTGTAGATTTAGTGAAATCTTCAAATTTCCAATGTCATTTCTCACAGAAATAGAAAAAATAACCCTACGACTTGTATGTAGAAAAAATAACCCTACGACTTGTATGGAACCACAAATGACCTTGAATGGCTAAAGCAAACCTGAAAAAGAAAAACAAAGCTGGGGGAACCATGCTTCTCATTTGAAGCTACAACAAAGATACAGTAATCAAAACAGCATGGTACTGACATAAAAATAGGCACATAGACCAAGTAACATAATAGAGAGCCCCAAATAAACACTCATATATATGCTCAACTAACATTTGACAAGGGAGTCAAGAATAGTCAATGAAGAAATGATGGACTCTTCAATAAATGGAATTAGGGAAACTGGATAACCACATGTAGAAGAATGAAATTGAATGATTATCTTATACCACTCACAAAAGGTTAACTCATAATGGATTAAAGGCTTAAATATAAGCCCTGAAACTGTAAAACTCCCAGAACAAAACAGGAAAAATGTTCATTAATATTGATTTTGGCAATAATTCTCTGGCTATAACAAAAAAGCAGAAGCAGCAAAAGATGAAATATATGATGTCATTCAATATTTTGTATATGTGAACAATAAAAAGTAGCTGTAACTTTAAAGTGAGATGATGCACATGTTTTTAAACTGAAAGAAGTAAATAGGATTCTAATGTAATGACTGTTTAAAATATACTTCTTTTAGAAGTATAAAACATCTGCTGAAACACATCAAATAATAATAAATAGTATTTCCTTCTCCATTAACCCCATTCCCTTGACAGTCTGGTTTCTTCTTTCATTCTTACTTGCCCTTGTTTTCACTAGACACATTCAAACACATAAACATAAAGGGGATTTTTCTGACGTGTCTCATTTTTTAGTTAGATTCCCATCATTGTCTCCTAAATGGTCTCATAGCCTCTAATATGGCTTTGCTCCAGTCACTTTATTTTTTATTTATATATTTATTTTATTTGGAGGCTGATTACTTTGTAGTGGTTTTTGGCATATATTAACATGAATCAGCCATGGGTTTACATGTGTTCCCTTATCCCTCAGGGTCATAACAGTGCTCCAGCCCTGAGCATCTAGTCTCATGCATTGAACCTGGTCTGGCACTCTATTTCACATATGATCATATATATGTTTCAATGCTATTCTTTCAAATCATCCCACCCTCGCCTTCTCCCACAGAGTCCAAAAGACTGTTCTATACATCTGTGTCTCTTTTGCTGTCTCACACATAGGGTCATCATTGCAATCTTTCTAAATTTCATATATATGCGTTTGTATACTGTATTGGTGTTTCTCTTTCTGACTTACTTCATTCTGTATAATAGGCTCCAGTTTCATCCACTTCATTAGAACTGATTCAAATGCATTCTTTTTAATGGCTCAGTAATATTCCATTGTGAATATGTACCACAGCTTTCTTATCCATTCATCTGCTGATGGACATCTAGGTTGCTTTCATGTCCTGGCTATTATAAACAGTGCTGCAATGAACATTGGGTTACATGTGTCTCTTTCAGTTCTGGTTTCCTCGGTGTGTATGCCCAGCAGTGGAATTGCTGAGTCGTATGGCAATTCTATTTCCAGGGTTTTAAGGAATCTCAACACTGTTCTACATAGTGGCTATACTAGTCTGCATTCCCACCAACAGTATAAGAGGGTTCCTTTTCTCCACACCCTCTCCAGCATTTATTGTTTGTAGACTTTTGGATATCAGCCATTCTGACTGGTGTGAGATGGTACCTCATTGTGGCTTTGATTTGCCTGATGTTGAGCATCATTTCATGTGTGTGTTAGCCATCTGGCCATCTGTATGTCTTCTTTGGAGAAATGTCTCTTTAGTTCTTTGGCCCAATTTTGATTGGGCCCCGTTTTTCCCCTGGAATTGAGGTAAAGGAGTTGCTTGTATATTTTTGAGATTAATTCTTTGTTCATTCCTTTTGTATGTATTATTTTCTCCCATTATGAAAGCTGTCTTTTTACCTTCCTTATAGTTTGCTTCATTGTGCAAAAGCTTTTAAGTTTAATTAGGTCCCATGTGTTTATTTTTGCTTTTATTTCCATTACTCTGGGAGGTGGGTCATAGAGGATCCTTCTGTGATTTATGTTGGAGAGTGTTTTGCCTATGTTTTCCTCTAAGAATTTTATAGTTTCTGGTCTTACATTGATATCTTTAATCTATTTTGAGTATATTTTTGTGTATGGTGTTAGAAAGTGTTCTAGTTTCATTCTTTTACAAGTGGTTGAACAGTTTTCCCAGCACCATTTGTTAAAAAGATTGTCTTTCCTCCATTGTATATTCTTGCCTCCATTGTCAAAGATAAGGTGTCCATAGGTGCATGGATTTATCTCTGGGCTTTCTGTTTTGTCCCATTGATCTATTTTTCTGTCTTTGTGCTAGTACCATACTGTCTTGATGACTGTGGCTTTGTAGTAGAGCCTGAAGTCAGGCAGATTGAATCCTCCAGTTCCATTCTTCTTTCTCAAGATTGCTTTGGCTATTCAAGGTTTTTTTTTTTTTTTTTATTGCCATAGAAATTGTGAAATTATTTGTTCTAGTTCTCTGAAAAATATCTTTGGTAGCTTGATAGGGGATTGCATTGAATCTATAGATTGCTTTGTGTAGAATACTCATTTTCAGTATATTGATTCTTCTGATCCATGTACATGGTATATTTTTCCATCTATTTGTGTCATCTTTGTTTTATTTCATCAGTCTTTTATAGTTTTCTATATATAGGTCTTTTGTTTCTTTAGGTAGATATATTCCTAAGTATTTTATTATTTTTGTTGCAATGGTGAATAGAATTGTTTCCTTAATTGCTCTTCCTGTTTTCTCATTGTTAGTGTATAGGAATGCAAGGGATTTCTGCATGTTAATTTTCTATCCTGCAACATTGCCATATTCATTGATTAGCTATAGTAATTTTCTGGTGAAGTCTTTAGGGTTTTCTTTATAGAGGATCATGTCTTCTGTGAACAGTGAGAATTTTACTTCCTTTTCCAATCTGGATTCCTTTTATTTCTTTTTCTTCTCTGATTGCTGTGGCTACAACTTCCAAAACTATGTTGAGTAGTAGTGGTGAGAGTGGGCATCCTTGTCTTGTTCCTGACTTTAGGGGCAATGCTTTCAAGTTTTCACCATTGAGGGTAATGTTTGCTGTGGGTTTATTATATATAGCTTTTATTGTGTTGAGGTATGTTCCTTCTATTCCTGCTTTCTGGAGGGTTTTTGTCATAAATGGATGTTGAATTTTGTTAGGGCTTTCTTCGCATCTATTGAAATAATTATATGGTTTTTAATCTTTTAATTTGTTAATGTGGTGTATTACACTGATTGATTTGTAGATATTAAAAAATCCTTGCATCCCTGGGATAAAGCCCACATGGTCATGATGTATAATTTTTTTAATATATTGTTGGATTCTGTTTGCTAGAATTTTGTTAAGGATTTTTGCATCTATGTTCACCAGTGATATTGGACTATAGTTTTCTTTTTTTGTGCCATCTTTGTCTGGTTTGGGCATTAGGGTGATAGTGGCCTTATAGAATGAGTTTGGAAGTTTACCTTCCTCTGCAAATTTCTGGAAGAGTTTGAGTAGGATAGGTGTGAGATCTTCTCTAAGTTTTTGGTAGCATTCGTCTCTGAAGACGTCTGGTCCTGGGCTTTTGTTTGCTGGAAGATTTCTGATTACAGTTTCAATTTCTGTGCTTGTGATGGATCTGATAAGATTTTCTATTTCTTCCTGGGTCAGTTTGGAAAGTTATACTTTTCTAAGAATTCGTCCATTTCTTCCAAGTTGTCCATTTTATTGGCCTATAGTTGCTGATAGTAATCTCTTATGATCTTTTGTATTTCTGTGCTGTCTCTTGTGATTTCTTCATTTTCATTTCTAATTTTGTTGACTTGATTCTTCTGTCTTTGTTTCTTGCTGAGTCTGGCTAACAGTTTTCTATTATATTTATCTTCTCAAAGAACCAGCTTTTAGCTTTGTTGATTTTTGCTGTGGTCACTTTTCTTTCCTTTGCATTTATTTCTGTGCTAATTTTTTATGATTTATTTCCTCCTACTAACTCTGTGGTTTCTTCTTATTCTATTGCTTTAGGTGTAGAGTTAGGTTATTCATTTTACGTTTTTCTTGTTTCTTGAGGTAAGCTTGTATTGCCATGAACCTTCCCCTTAGCATGGCTTTTACTGAATCCCATAGATTTTGGGTTGTCGTGTTTTCATTTTCATTATTTTCTATGCACATTTTGATTTCTTTTTTTTAATTTCTTCTGTGATTTGTTGATTTTTCAAAAGTGTGTTTTTTAGCCTCCACATGTTGGAAGTTTTAATCGTTTTTTTTTTTTTTTCCCTTGTAGTTGACATCTGATCTTACTGCACTGTGATCAGAAAAGATGCTTGGAATTATTTCAATTTTTTTGAATTTATCAAGGCTAGCTTTATGGCCCAGGATATAATCTATCCTGGAGAACGTTCAGTGGGCACTTGGGAAAAATGTGAAATTCATTGTTATGGGGTGAAATGTCCTATAGATATCAATTAGGTCTAACTGGTCCATTGTATAATTTAAAATTTATGTTTCATTGCTAATTTTCTGTTTAGTTGATCTATCCATAGGTGTGAGTGAGGTATTAAAGTCTCCCACTATTATTGTGTTACTGTTAATTTCCCCTTTCATACTTGGTATAATTTGCCTTACATATTGCAATGCTCCTATGTTGGGTGCATATATATTTATAATTGTTACCTTTCTTGGATTGATCCTTTGATTATTATGTAGTGTCCTTTGTCTCTTGTCACAGCCTTTATTTCAAAGTCAATTTTGTCTGTTATGAGTATTGCTACTCTTGCTTTCTTTTGTTCTCAATTTGCATGAAAATGTTTTTCCAGCCCTTCACTTGCAGTCCTTATGTGTCCCTTGTTTTGAGGTGGGACTCTTGTAGACAACATATATAAGGGTCTTGTTTTTGTATCCATTCAGCCAGTCTTTGTCTTTTGGTTGGGGCATTCAACCTATTTACAATTTAAGGTAATTATTTATAAGTTTGACCTTGTTGCCATTTAGTTTGTTGTTTTGGGTTCGAGTTTATACACCTTTCCTGCGTTTCCTGTCTAGAGAAGATCCTTTAGCATTTGTTGAAGAGTTGGTTTGGTGGTGCTGCATTCTGTCAGCTTTTGCTTGTCTGTAAAGCTTTTGATTTCTCCTTCATATTTGAATGAGATCCTTGCTGGGTACAGTAATCTGGGCTGTAGGTTTTTCTCTTTCATCACTGAAAGTGTATCCTGCCATTCCCTTCTGGTCTGAAGTGTTTCTATTGAAAGATCAGCTGTTATCCTTATGGAATCCCCTTGTGTGTTATGTGTTGTTTTTCCTTTGCTGTTTTTAGTATTTGTTCTTTGTGTTTGATCTTTGTTAATTTGATAATATGTGTCTTGGGTGTTTCACCCTGGATTTATCCTGTTTGGGGCTCTCTGGCTTTCTTGGACTTGGGTGGCTATTTCCTTCCCCATTTTAGGGAAGGTTTCAATTATTATCTCCTCAAGTATTTTCTCATGGTCTTTCTTTTTGTCTTCTTCTGGGACTGCTATGATTCGAATGTTGGGGCATTTGACATTGTCCCCGAGGTCTCTGAGGTTGTCCTCACTTCTTTTAATTCTTTTTTCTTTTTTCCTCTCTGCTTCATTTATTTCCACCATTCTATCTTCCACCTCACTTATCCTATCTTCTACCTCCGTTATTCTACTGTTGGTTCCCTCCAGAGTGTTTTTGGAGGGAGTGTTTTTGTTTCCTCCAGAGTGTATTATAAATGCAATAAATCTCATTTATTGCATTATTCATTACTTATTGACTCTTTTTTATTTCTGCTAGGTCCATGTTAAACATTTCTTGCATCTTCTCAATCCTTGTCTCCAGGCTATTTATCTGTAACTCCATTTTGTTTTCAAGATTTTTGATCATTTTTACTATCATTATTTGGAATTCTTTTTCAGGTCGACTCCCTATCTCCTCTTTTGTTTGGCTTGATGGACATTTATCATATTCCTTTACCTGCTAAATATTTCTCTGCCTTGTCATCTTGTTTAGATTGATGTTTTTGGGGGTGTTCTTTCTGTATTCTATCTTGTCCAACTCTTTGTGACCCCATGGACTGTAGCCTACCAGGCTCCATTGTCCATGGGATTTTCCAGGCAATAATACTGGAGAGGATTTCCATTTCCTTCTCCAGGGTGTCTTCCCAACCCAGGGATCAAACCCAGGTCTCCCACATTGTAGAAGATGCTTTACTGTCTGAGTCACCAGGGAAGCACTTCTGTATTCTGGCAGTTTGTGGTTCGTCTTTATTGTGGAGGTTCCTCCATGTGGGTGGGGTGGACGAGTGGCTTGTCAAGGTTTCCTGGTTAGGGAAGCTTGTATTGGTGTTCTGGTCAGTGGAGCTGGATTTCTTCTCTCTGGAGTGCAATGAATTGTCCAGTAGTTAGTTTTGAGGTGTCTATGGGTTTGGGGTGACTTTGGGCAGCCTGTATATTAATGTTCAGGGCTATGTTCCTGCATTGCTGGAGAATTTGTGTGGTATGTCTTGCTCTGAAACTTGTTGGCTCTTGGGTGGAGCTTGGTTTCAGTGTAGGTATGGAGGCTTTTAGATGAGCTCTTATCAATTAATGTATTCTAGAGTCAGGAATTCTCTGGTGTTCTCAGGTTTTGGATTTAAGCCTCCTGCCTTTGGCTTTCAGTCTTAGAGTAGCCTCAAGAATTCTCCATCCATACAGCACCTATGATAAAACGTCTAGGTTAATGGAGAAAAGATTCTCCACAGTGAGGGACACCCAGAAAGGGTTGCTGAGTTACATGGAGAAGAGAAGATGGAGGGGGGAGACAGAGGTGACAAGGAGGAGAAGAGGGGGTGGTCAAAAGGAGAGAGACAGATCTAGCCCGTAATCAGTTCCCTAAGTGTTCTCCACAGCCCAGAATACCCAAAGAGATTCAGAGTTGGGTAGAGAAGAGAAGGAGGAAGGAGGAGACAGAGGTAACCTAGGGAAGAAAAAGGAGAGTCAAAGGGGGATAGGGCAGTCAAGCCAGTAATCACACCCTGAAGTAAAAATGGGTACTGAAGATTGGATTCTTAAAGGTACATAATTGATAACAAATACCAAAAAGCAAAGACTAAGAATCTAGAGTACAAGTTAAACTCTCAAAAATACAATATTTTTTAAAAATCACAATAATTATAAAAAATATATGAAATTTCATTTAAATATAGGGTATTCTTGCAAGGTAATATGTTATAAAATGAAAATTAAAGGAGTAATAAAGATCTTAAAACAAAAAATTTAAAAAAAATTGTAAATGATAATACTAAAAATATATCTAAGAATTTCTCTGGAGCTGTCATGGGCAGTGTGGGGTCAGTTCAGTTTCAGATAGTTCCTTGTTCCAGCTTATACTTCTCAAGATCTATAGGCCCCTTCCAAAGAAGTTGGTGCTAACTACGAGGTTATTATCTGTTGCTCCTGTCACTTCCAAAGTGGTTCCCTCTGTTTATTTTGGCTTCTTCTGTTTGCAAGTCTCTTCAGTGTCTAATTTCTGCCCTGACACAAGGGGGCAAAAGTGGTCATTTAGGCTCCCTTGTTCAGTCTTGCTGTGCTGTGGGGAGAGAGGAACACTGCAAACAAATATCACTTGTGGGTGTGGAGAGTGCTTGCAGTGTCTTGGCCACACTGGGTTTGCCCCCACTCATGGCATGTGTGCTTTCCCAGCTTATCAGGCTCCAGGTTGCTCTGCAAGGGAACTGTCTAAAGCAGGCCCTGCATTATGTGCATTTCCCAGGTCTAAGCCACTCAGGTTCAGGTTCTCAGGTACTCCTCAAAGGCACAGACTCAGTTGGTTCTGCGTTTTGTGCCCTTTACAGGTCCAAGCAGCTCAGGTGACCAGGTGCTTGTCGAGCACACTCTCCTCAGGTAGGGCGGTGCATCTTATCACCTCTCCCATCCCAGCTGCTCAGTTTCCTGGGTACACAATGGGAGTGTCATTTCAGTGTGCCATGTGTCTCCTCTGGGGAGCTGATTTCTGGCTGTGACCCTCCTGGTGGATGTCAACCGTCCAGGATCCCAGGAAGACTTGGTTAGCAACTGGGAGCCTGCTCACAGTTTGGTAGAAGACACTATCTCTGGGGCTGAGATTGCCCCTTTCCAGCTCTGGCTGTTGCCCGCCTGCCTCACTGCCTCTGGTGGTGGATGGGTTGGTACACAGACAGCTAGCTCTCCTCTGGTATTCGCTTAGTCCTTGGATCTGTGAGCAGCCCATCAGTGCCTTAGGTTAGAGCTTTTCATGGGAAAATTCTGTGTCTTGCTCACTCTCTCTCTGGCTATCCCACAGTTTGAGTTGCTATCTCATGTTAGCTCCTCAGATTGTCCTCAGGGCACTCAGGCCCAGGGTCCGTACCCTAAGCAATGCAGCCCGCGCCTCCCTATTCAGCCCCCGCTTGCTGGTGGTGGTTGTGAGTGTCTGGGCTACTTCTTTGCTGGAAGTTGCCGTTAGGCATGTAATCTGTGGGTTTTATTTATTTATTTATCGTCCTGGTTATGTTGCCCTCTGAGATTCCAAAACTTCCCATAGACCCGCCAGTGAGAGTGTTTCCTGGTGTTTGGAAACTTCTGTTTTACAACTCCCTCCCTGGGATGGGTCTCCATCCCTATCTCTTTTGTCTCTCTTTTTATCTTTTATATTTTGTTCTACCTCCTTTCGAAGACAATGGGCTGCCTTTCTGGCTGCCTGGTGTCCTCTGCCAGCGTTCAAAAGTTGTTTTGTGGAATTTGCTCAGTGTTCAAATGATCTTTCAATGAATTTGTAGGGGAGAAAGTGGTCTCCCTGTCCTATTCCTCTGTCATCTTAGGACTGCCTCGCTCCAATCATTTTAAATATAAAGAATGAACGCCTTAGTTTGGCCAAGACTCTTAATGATCTGACCCCTATCCATCTCTCTAACATACTGCCATATATAATTTTTGCCCCTTCCACCCATATTTACTTGTACCTCCTTAAAAATGTAAGTATGCTGATTTATTTCTATAGACTTTTACATCTTATACTCTTCTTACCTAGAATGTGTTTTCCTCATTCTTTGTCTAGGTTAAAGCTACTCTTTATTCAAAACTTATTTCAAAATCCTGGAATTATTTCCTGACTCACTCATCCTTTTTCCTATACTGCACTCTAGAAAACATCTAGGAAACTGAAGACTTTTTATTCCCCCAAAGATCACAATTCTGGTTAAAACTGTATTTTTAAAAAGTCTGATAGTTAAATATTCCCATAGCCTCACTGACATAGCTCCAGAAATGAAACCAAGGATTGATAAATGGGAGATGCTCACTGTCCTATGTCCTTGGTAATGGGTTATTTAGACAGTGTGTTGCTTGCATTAGTTTGTTACTCTTTTCATCATTCCAAAGAGTTTGGCCTGCCCAGAAGAAAGCAAGAAATCAACAATAAATCCAATGATTAACATTTTACAGTTGAAGAAATTGAACACAAAAGGCTAAACGTCTGTCTGAGTTACAGAGCTAGTAAGTGACAAAAACCAAAATTCTACCTCCGGCAGACTGATTATAGAGCAGATGCTCTAAACCATGATAGAATATTGACTTTTACCCCTAAATGGACAATATACACACATTACACTGGAGTTGCTCACTAAATTTTGTAGTTTCTAAGCTAGGTATGACTACTACATGCATGTTTCTATAGAACTATTTACATATTTTAATAAATTCCTTTCCTTTTAGCAAATATTTATTTTTGACTATCCTATTAAGTATAAACAACTGTGCTAGTTTAGTGCTAATTTGGACCAAATAATTTCAACGTTTGGGTTAGTCAAGGTGCTAAAAAAAAAAAAAAAACCTCTGAAAACAAATGAAAAAGAAAACCCCTAAGGGTTTTTGAAAACAATACTGACTCCAACATCAAATTGAGTCTAAAACCAGGCTTCTCTGCTTACTACCTATGTGACATTGAGTGTGTATCTTAGCCCTTCCAAGCCACTCTAAAATAATAACTGTAAGAATACCTACCCTTTTCAGTAATCCATATGTGAGAAAGTACCTAGCACCACAATGATCTATCATTGTCATTCTCTCTTTGAAACACTTAATAATACTGTTTATTCTTTATAAGCATCCTTTATCTATTTTGGAAAATAAAAATGACTTCATCATTTTTGCTGAATCACTAAATGTAATATTTCAGCATTACTACTTATCTTCATGCCAAAAATTTGTCATTTACAAATTATTGTTATCTGGTGTTTGACAAATGCTAAGGGACCTCTTAGTATTATTTAGCTCATATAAGTTGTATATACTTGGGAAAAAATTCCGTGATATTAAAACAAAGTGTTGGAAAATGATAAAGTCACATAATGAAATTTCTACATGATACCAAAAGAGAATATAAATCATGCTTACCCTTTTTATTTTTGTTCTGAGAATTGAACAAAAAGGAGATTGAATGAAATTAGAGAAAGATGTCACTGCCTATGGCTATCATGAGTTATTAAGAGAAATTGTGATGTTTCTTTTTATTCCTGTTAGTTTAGATTCTTAATAGAAGTGTATGAGAACTGTTTTTTCATCACTCTCTGTTTGACCAATGCCAGAAAATCAATAAGCCAGACATCTGTAACAAAACAAATAAATGATGATATCACTTACCTTGGCGTATCAGGACTGATGATTAAAAATAAACACATACATATTGGGCAGCTCTGGAATCACCTTTAGATGCCTAAACATCTCAGGTAAAACATGAATTATGAATAAAGACAGCCTCTATGTATAATGATGGGAATTCCATTACAGATAACTAATACAAATACCTGTACAATTAATTGTGTATATTAATATCATTTTTTAAGTATTTATTTGTCTATCTGTCATATTTATTTTTGGTTGCACTGGGTCATCATTGCTGCAAGCAGGCTTTCTCTAGTTGTGATGAGCAAGGGTTACCTCCTAGTTGTGGTGCATGTGATTCTCACTGTGGTGGCTTCTCTTGTTTCAGAGCACTGAGTCTTAGATACATGGACTCAGTACTTGCAGCTTGTGGACTCTAGAACGTGAGCTCAGTGGTTGTGGTGCACAAGTTTAGTTGCCCTGCAGCATGTGGAATCTTCTTGGACCAGGGATCCAACCCACGTCCCCTGCATTGGCAAGTGGATTTTTAACCATTTGACAGCCAGGGAAGTCCATACATTATTTGAAGTACTATGAAAGCATTGTGCCCTAAGCTTAACAGTTAACATTTAATGGGAAAAATGCCATAGAGAGCAACACTTAAATATTGAAAAAACTGAAGTATTGATTATGTGTTTCATTTTTACAGAAATAGAACATCTAGAAGCTTATTCCTTTTTAAATGTCAAGAGGACTTTGATTCTTTCATGACCAAAGTGGCTACATTAAGGATGCTGGACATTATATTAGGTAGAAACAATTTAGGTTGCTAGAAAAGATTCAGATAACACTGTCCTGTGGGAGTCTATTTTTCTCAAAGAGCATTTCATATTTTTTACTACAGGAGCTGATTCACTGACTAAATATAGTCAGGCTGGAATTTCTGTGATTCTATTTTCTTTCTCACATGGTTGCAAAATGTTTGCCACAGTTCCAGGAATCCCATTTGTATCCCAACCTATCTACATGCTTATTTAGCCAGAACTCTTTACCTGATCCTTAGGTACAAATGAAACTTATATTAAAAAGTATTTATCTTTTACCTCATATAGATTAGAGTAAGTAGAGTATAAAGGTTTGAGAAATGTGTATTGGGGAGAGCTGACCTACATTTCTGCCACAGAAGTAAAACTTTTTAACAGGTCTATATTCTTAAAAGGAATTATAGTCTCTCTTTTGGACATATTCTTCCAATGTGGTTGATACTATGGATAACACCCACTATGTTCTCCCATTAAATGACTCTTCAATACACTGCAAGAGAGAGATTGTGTTAGAGCATTTGCTTCAACCAATGTAGTATTAATTTCAGTTCCTGTGTCCAAATTGAATTTCAATAGACAGTGTGATATGTTTTAAATATATGTATTTGTTCAATAAATAGATGAAGCATCACATTTTTTAAAATTTATTTTTAATGGGAGGATAATTGTTTTACAGTGTTATTGTGGCTTCTGCTGTACATCAATGTGAATCATCTATAAATATACATATATCCCCTCCCTCTTGAGCCCCTCCCACCTTCCCATCCCCCTCTCTAGGTCATCACAGAGCAATGAGCTAAGCTCCCTGCATCACGTTGTTGATTTAGAATCCTTAGAATCATTATGATTTCAGTATTATTTCAATTATAATTGATAAGTTGGATGGACCCTCTGAATAAGACAAATTATTGAAGTTTCAGGAAAAAAAAAACTTTCTGTCAATTCTTAATAAAAACACAAACAGAAACACATGAAAATATATTTAAAATCAGAATATGCAACTGCTAAAGGAAATCTAACCCATCACTACAGTTCCTTACACTTACAAATTTAGCTATGCATTAGAATATCCTGAGATGATTTTCAAAATAAACGTTATGGTTCTACTTCAGTCTGGCTGAATCAAAATTTCTGGCTGGTGGTATCAATGTATCTCTACAGTCAAGTCACCAGATGGTTCTTATGCATTGGTTTTCAGACTCATTAAATAACAAGCACACAAAGTAATGTTGCACACCTTTTAAAAACTGTCTCTATTATTTTTAATACAGTGAACTGCAAAGAAAGAGGGATACTAATAAAGGATAAGTGAACCTCAGCAAGAAAATTGATTTGAAATAAAGCAAATAATCTTATTCTGGGAAATTTGGAGCCTCCCAGATCTCAAGTTATATGATCTGATTATACGCTTGTAACACTTAAGAGGAAAAATATTTTTTTTAAAAAAAGAGAGAATTGTACTTATGGAAATTAAAAAGTCTAGAAAGCTTTGATTTCCAGTTCATTGAAATTCAATTAGGCCACTTGTCTGAAAAGAAATTTCAGTTCAAGATCCTCAAAAAGTTCAAGTTCTCCTTGAGATTCTCTGCTACACAGCTACTGTTCATCAGACAGCTGAGCTTGCTTATGGGTTAATTAATCACATCAGCCCAACTGGATGGCAACAGTTTCAAATTACTCAATGGAGTGTTGTCACTGCCAATGATTTCTTATTATATACCTTGATGGCGGAGAGTTTATCATTAATGAACAAGTGGCTTCTAAGAGCTCTCTTAGAGACAAAAAGAATCAAATTTCCTCCCCAAATTTCTAAAATCCCCTTAATAAGATGGTCTGAAACTCAGAAATATGTTAGCAATGAACAAATGTACAGTAACAACTGAAAAAATATAATACATTTTAAATTCTTCAGATTAAAATATTATAATGGTAATAATTTCAGGTTAACAAAGTATATTCTAAATACAGATTGCTTTTCAATGTCTTCTCCTACATATCCTGCTTTTCTTGTACAGATAACTTTCTATCCTATTTTGGCATTTTTTTAACTTTCCCTATCATTCCACTTAAAGCAGTATAGAGTTCTCCCAACATTTTAGTGGACATCAGATTTACCATGTACTTTATGTTATGTTTCAATGTGTCATTGTTTTTATTAACAAAAAATTGAAAATAAGCCATCAGAATTTAATAAATTGGCATTCGAATTAGGCCAACCTTTATCTTTTCACCATGTCAAGTGTAAATGATAGTGACAAAGCATCAAATACATTATTATTTCAAATGATAATATTAACTATACTGATAATGTTCAAAACTTGCCAATCTGGGTAGTAGACCGACTTATTTGTTACTTTTCAAATAGTGTTTTAGTTCCTACTCAGGTTACTAGAATTTTCAAGTTTTATTTTAACTTTTTGTTCAATATAATCTCCTTAATAATTTATTGATAAATATGAAAAAATCAGATAATTTATTGATAAATATGAAAAAATCAGAAGACAACGTTTTACCAAGTCAGTTTTTTGCAGAAATCTGTATGTACATTATTTATTGTTATAAAGGATTTTTTAAAAATCTAAGACTCCAGTATTTTTGCCTGGAGTGTACCACTGACAGAGGAGCCTGGCACACTACAGTCCATGTGGTTGCAGAGTCAGACACAACTGAAGCTACTGAGCACACAAGACTCAAATAATAAAACAATACTAATAATGATAAGCATGGTAAAAATTGCCAATGCTTAGATAATGTTCTCTATATACCAGGTACTGTACTGTGTCAAATTGCAAAACAGATTCAATTTTAGTCTATTTTTTTTTACCTTGAGAGTTTCATTGAGTTCTCTAAGCCTCAACATTTCATCTGTAGTACAGGCATAATAAATATAACTGCCTCATAAGGTTGTGATGATGTGAAAATGAAGGAAAAATGCACATTGTAAAAGCAATATGGTAGACTGTATGATGATTATGAAGATGCTGATGGTAACATATTAACCCTGCCTTTTTTAAATTTTTAAACTGCTAATTGATCTTTTGTGTCTTTGTTATCTAGCACAGAAGCTGCAACTTTATAATTACTCAAAAACATTACATTGAACAGAGATTATATCAATGTAGAGTCAGAGAAGATTGAAATGGATTTTTCCTCTTAATAAGAAGCCAACAAGTCTACAGCCACACGGTATAGACACCCAAATATAAACTTATTCTGCTTATAAACCTTATTCTATTTTGAAATGTATTTTCAACCTAAGTGCTAACTTTGATTTTTGCTTTATTGTACCAGCCCTCTATACCATATTTTTTTTCTTAATATTTATTTTGGTTGGTCTTTCTTTACATTTTTAACCAATTTTTCACCTTTATAAATGATTTTGTTAACAAAGGATTGAAAATATATTCAATTGAAGCATATATTCTATTAATGAATAGAGGAAACATAGTAACATAAAACACACACAAAAAAATTGTTTTGTGTATATGTGTCTGTTTTTTTTGGAGGAGATCATGGAAACAATGTGACCATTGGTTGACTGAGTGATTAGAGGCTCCTTCACCTCCTCCTCTGTTCTTGAAATGTACATCCTGCCAACCATTCCTATGCCATAAGAGGTGTTTGAAGGACGCAAATTTGAGAGAAGAAGGTAAGTTGTTGAGACCATTTGGATTGAATGTGTGACTGAATCCAGTTAAGGCCTCTGTGTAAACTGTGAAGATTTTGACTGGCAGGTAGGGAGACCTACTCCTCTTGTGGGCCATCAAGGATAAGCCTCTTATGTAAGCTCCCTTGCTTCTTAAACCCTCCACCTACCAGTCTTGGGCCCTCTGCCTCTTTCTTTGGTCCCTTCTTGCCCTCTGAGTGTGGGGCCCAGTTTCAGATTTCACATGGGAACTCATGAGCAAACCAACAATGCTATAGTTTGAGTTACTATTTTAAAGAAGATATGGGAAGTAATCAGTATCTTTGAATAAAGGGAAATACAATGTTAGCCTGTAAATGGTCTAAAGGAGGGAAAAAAAAATTTGCTTATAAGTCTGAAACCAGGTAAGATTCCAGCAGTGGTTTTAAAATAGAAATGTCCTATGTGTCATTCTTTTGCTAAAAACAAACAAAATAGATCTACAACTTCTTTTCAACAAATAATAAAAGACAAACCATTTGATTGCATAGAATTAATGAAATCCAACAGTTATTTATAAACTACTGATCTTTATATTATACCTAACTCATGACTAAAATTTTAAATGAAAAAGAGAAAAACAAAATAGGAATGAATGAATCTGGGTGGAAAGATAGCAGGAGGGACAGATGAATGCCAAACTAGAAGAGAAATCAGAGTTGGATGTAATGTGCAATTATAATTTGGATTGAGATTATTGAAATAATATGTTCTCTTTCCATCTGGGAAAAATTAATACTAAATGAAGAGTAATAGACTAATGGTAAATAAACAAAAATACACTTTTTTTGGCAATTCTAGATGTTAGTAGGAATCATAATTTATAATGTTATTTTCGATATAACAATATATCATGGTACTACACAAAGATTAAAACCATATGATGATATATTAAAATAGAATCAATGTGATTCTTAGTAGATACACATCTAAAATTAATATTATTTCTACCACAGGTTAAGAAACATGATATGAGATTCATATAAAATGCTGTTTGCTTTTTAAAGAGTTGATACTAATAACCACTCGGAACCTTATGAGGGAGGTCTGATTTCTATTTTAGAATGTAAGTTTTCTTTTTCTTATTCAATTTGTTTTTTGTCTCCTGGCTTAAATAATCAAGTAATTCTTTTTAAAAAGAGGTGTTTGGGGAACTCTGGCATACTTGCAGAAATTAATTTAAACCTAATTGAACCTCTCCAAGACATCTTAGTATCCCTTTAGAAAAGTTTCAGGGGAAAGGAGCTCAATAACATGGGCTTACTATCTAAACAAACTCAATAAAAGAAATAAAAAAGTGTCTGGAGGGAAAAATTAAATGAAAGGAAAGTAAACCTATCAAAACAAATTGCTTTTCTCTATATTGACATGGCAGTGTTGTTTCTTCCATTGCTCTAACCCACGAGGATCAAGCATTCAGATCAATGTCTATTTTATTGGAAGATTATGGATTTGGGGCTGTAGGATGTCTTGAGAACTTGTCTGGTCGATCCCCTTGCCTTCAGGTGAGACTATCTCTAAACTAATTTAGACAGATGAGAATTGTAATTTTAATGAATTCTAGCGAAAGTGATCCCACACCCTTTATTTATTTCTTTCTTTGTTGAGGAACTCTATTATTTATTTACAGCTAAGCATTAATGTGAGTTCTTCATCCCAGATACTGCAGCGTACCTATAATAGTGCCTGATATCTTGCAGCTACTTACAAAGAGTTAAATAACTTAAACTGGATGAAAAGTCCTATGTCTTTTTTCCTAGTTTCCCAGTCTTTTAATTCTCTATTTTCAAAGTATGAAAGAATAATAGACTTTCAGATGTTAAGGAATCTTAAAAATGTTCCTACAATTCTCAACTTGGGAGTTCTCAAACTGAACTCCAGCCTTTAAAACTACATTAAATGACAACAGCAGCAACAGCAAAAAATGCAAATATACCATAGAGAGTGGGGCTTCCTTGGTGGCTCAATGGTAAATAATCTGCCTGCAATGCAGGAGTCATAGGAGATGCAGGTTTGATCCCTGGGTTGGAAAAGTCCCCTGGACGAGGGAATGGCTACCCTCTCCAGAATTCTTGCCTGGATAATTCCATGGACAGAGGAGCCTTGTGGGCTCCATGGGGTCCATGGGGTCTCAAAGAGGCAGGCATGACAGAAGTGACTTAGCATGCACACACACACAATGGAAAGTGCAATATGACAGGGAAAATGAATGGAAAGAAAAGGTCTCCAGTTGAAGTGGATAGTGCTCTGGAAGCCATCAGGATAAAGCCAGAGACATCCAGAAAGTAGTCAGTGAAGATGACAATCAGTGGACAAGGCGATAGGCTTTCCTCAACCAGGTGAAACCATTGAGGCTTCATGAGGTGAGAAACACAACTGAAGAAGTCATTAAGCATCCATTTGGCTTCTTAGGTGGCTCAGTGGTAAAGAACCAGCCTGACAATGCAGGAGACACAAGAGATACCTGTTTGATCCCTGAGTGGGGAAGATACCCTGGAGAGGGAAATGGTGACACACTCCAGTATTCTTGCCTGGGAAATCCCATGAAGAGAGGAGACTGCAGGCTGCAGTCCATGGGGTTACAAAAGAGTCAGACACAACTTAACAACTAAAAACCACACCACAGGCATCCAGTAGATACTGTCTGTGGTGTTGATTCTCAGATAGTAACAGAGAAAAATTACAACTTGACCCTGTTAAAAATGTTTCAATGCTGAAGAAGTTTAAAAATTATACTAAGATTGAAAAAAGCTGTTTTTCTCTTACTCACCTCTAAAAATGAATGCTATGGTAGAGTTAGTTTAAAGAAAGGGATAAGTAACATACTCTGATAGATATTCATCCAATGTAGTTTTTTTTTTTTTTTTTAGGGCAATCAAATCATGGCTTTCAGTGAGTGAAGTTCTCAACCACAGTAGATGAACGTGAATTGAATGGGCATGAACACCCAGATTATCAAACAATTCTCATTATTCAAGGAGTTCACATATAAGAGTTATTATAAGCATTTTATAATTTCTGTCAGTTGAGATTAAAGTAATTTTGGAGCAAGAATTTCATCTATTGTTGGGAACATAGATCAACCCAGCTATAGTCCAGGATCTAAGTATATGTGGATATTTGTATAAAAATGTCCCATAGTTAGTATTACATAATCTGTAATTTATATATTCAAAGAGAAGCTATCATTTCAACTTTCCTGATTTTTTTGTCACCTTTCCCATAGGAGTGAGTGGATGAGGAATAGTAAAGTGTTCGAGGTGGATAAAAATGATTTAAGATCTATGTGGAAGTGACTTTGCTGGGTATTCTGCTGTTAACCTGTCTCATGTCAATTTAATTCTTAGACTAGCCAGAAGAACCTAGAAGAGAAGAGGAAAATTTGTTCCTCCTCAACAAACTAGAAAGATTCAATTACCATTAGTTGAAATGGGGCTGTTGCAATAGAAGCAGGTCTTAGAAGGTGCAGAGTGATGAAAACTTTAGTTTTGATTGTCTAACTTTGATAGCCCCAATAGACACCCAAATGAAGCTACAAGTATCCATTTGAATATGAAAATAGTTTAGAAGAAGGTGAATACCCTAGGAAAATGAAAGATGGTTGCCAGGGATCATGCAAAGCCCACTTAAAGTTAGCAATTATGAAATTAAAACAGGAACCAGTTGTGATTTTTCTCCAGCTGTATTCAGCTGCATGAGTGCTGTCACAAAGTAGCTGGAAAACTGTAATGAAGTTTTCCAAGTGAATATGATGAAATAAGAAAAGAGAAAGAGAACAATACAAGGAAGTGATTATGTGATGTTATGACTTATAAGAAATAGATATTTGGTCATTCAGACACACATATTTGGTCTTCTTCCAAATATGTCTTGGTCTTATTCCATAATTCCTTGCTCTCAGTTCCCAAGACCCTTCCAGTTTCCTGAGCAATGGGAGCATCTTTTGTTATAATATTTGTTCTCACTTTTGAAATAGCTTCAGAGCCATCAAGGTGAAATGGGTGTCTTGATATTCATACCAAGTCCCTTTCTCCTACAACTGGGTTTATATTAATAAGGTGATGTTTGGAAAACAGCTAAAGATGGAGGCTGGTTGTGAGGAGAAACAACCCTGTAATTAGAAAGCCTCCTGGCAGGGGAGAGAGACTGGAGGTTGAATCAGCTGCTAATGGCTAGTGATGTAATCAGTCATGCCTATGGAATAAAGCTTCCATAAAAACCCACAAGATAGACTTAGTAGGTATTGTGTTAAGTGAAATAAGTCAGCAAAGAAAGACAAATACCATATTATTTCAGTTATATTTGGAATCTAAAAAAAAAAAAAACAAACTAATCAATATAAAACAGAAACCAAAATAAATATAGAGAACAAACTAATGGTTGCCAGAAGGTAGGGGAGTAGAAAGATCAATGAAATAGTTGAAAAAAATCAAGAGTTACAGACTTTCAGCTATAAAACAAATAACAGGATGTAATGTACAGCAATAGATAATATAGTGAGTAATACTATAATAACTTTGAACTGTGATGAATGGTAACTAGACTCAGAGGGATGATAATTTCATAATACATAAAAAAATCGGATAACTAACTACTTTATACACCTGAAACTAATGTTGTAAGTCAACTATATTTCAAAAATCAATTAAAAAAATGGGGTTCTGAGAACTTCTGGGTTGATGAAGACACTGAAGTGCTGGAAGAGTGGCATGCCTGGAGAGGACCTAGAAGCTCTGTGCCCTTTTCCCATACCTTGTCCTATGCATCTCATCCATCTGTTTCTGAGTTGTATCCTTTTATAATACACTAGTAATCTAGTGAGTAAAAATATTTCTCTAAGTTTTGTGACTTGTTATAGCAAATTATTTGAACCTAGGGAGAGGATTGTTATAACTTCTTATCTATAATAGGTCCATCAGAAGCACATGTCAGAAGCACTTAGACTTGTGATAGGCATCTGAAGTACTGGTTGAGGGGCAGTCTTGTGGGATTGAGCCCTTAATCTGTGGGATCTGAAGCTTTCTCCAGGTAGATACTATTAGGATTGAGTGAAATTATAGGACACCCAGTTTTTTGGTGTGGGGAACCCTCTCCCCCACAAACACACATTGGAATTGGGTATCAGAACCAATGGATTATAATGACTGGTCATGGAATTTAAGCTGAAACTGGGGATACCAGGGACTAAAAGACATTAAAAAGTTATGAATTTAAGCCCAATAAGAACAAAGGATTTCTGAAGATGGAGTAAAGGAAACAATAAATTGAAAAGTTAGGAAAGAGTGATGAGAGAGCAAGTTGCAGGAAACTGAAATTAGAAAGGAGTAGCAATGCTTGGTAATGATAGAGTTTGGGATATGATCATGAGACTAAGTGGTTGTGGTAGGATCAACATCAAAATCATTGAAGGAGGACTTCCCTGGTGGTGCAGAGGATAAAGATCTGCCCGCCAGTGCAGGGGACAAGAATTTGATCCCTAGTCCGGGAAGATCCCACATGTCACGGAGCAACTAAGCCATGTGCTGCAACTATTGAGTCTGCACTCTAAAGCCACAGTTTGCAACTACTGAAGGCCAGTAGCCTAAAGCCTGTGCAACAATAGAAGCCATGGCAGTGAGAAGCTTGCAAACTGCAATGAAGGGTAACCCCCACTCACTGTAACTAGAAAAAGCTTGTGAGCAGCCAAAAAAGAAAAAATATATATATTATATGTATATATATATATATATATATATATATATATATATATATATATATATAATTGAAGGAGAAGATTTTAAGGAACTTAGAGACTCTGCTATTGGAATGATCCTGTACACATATATTGAAACTGCCCAGAACAATTACAGGAGTGATTGTTAGAGAGCAGGTCAGGGATTCAGGAAGTAAATTCTTTATGATGAGAAGGTGAGGTATTGTGGTACAGTGGCAAGTGGTCCAGCTACCTGTAGCTGACTATAACATGAAATTCAAAACTGGGATGTTTTAGGAAATTCCCTGACAGTCTAGTGGTTAGGACTCTGTGCTTTCACTACGTGGGCCTGGATACCATTCCCTGATAAGGGAACTAGGATCTCACATGCCACCATATGACACAGCCAGAAAAACCAACAACAACCAAAACCCCAAACTGGGATATTTTAAGGATGTAAAAAGGAGAAGAATGGTCTGAAAGTAGCACTGAAAAGTAAGTATAACATTTATCTCACTTTCCAGGCCCAATAGTATGAGTGGTATAGGGGGAAAAAAACAAAACAAAAAACACCACTTGAGAAGCAGAGGAGGCAGTGTTCTCAAAGGAGCTAGGATTAAATCCAAGCAAAAAAGTAAAGTTAGGTCAGCATTTCTCAGTCTCAGCACTATTGACATTTTGAATTGGATACATCATTCCCTTTTCGGGAGGGCTGCCTTGTATATTGTAGGATGTTTAGCAGCATCGCTGGCCTCTATCCGCTAGATACTTGTAGCAACATCCCCTTGATTCCCATCCTGTGACAACCAAAAATGGAGTTGATCATGGAAAAGTTGAGGATATTGGGGATTTTTAGCCAGTAAATTCACCTACTTAAGTCCTCACAGTAAAATTATTTCCATCTTAGCTGACTTCTGTTATTCAAAATAATTAATGAAAATGAGGTAAATGTGATGCTGCTCAAATGTTATATGCTGTATCATTTCCATTGTAAAATCATAAAATTTTCTTATGAAAGGCAACATGGTTAATCTCAGTTGAGTAGAAACAGCACATTTTCTATGTTATGACATAAGGTAGGATCCAGTAAGTAAAGATTTACTGCAATTTACTGCAATTACTATAGTTTAAGACATTGTAATCTTTCACCTGAATTTCTACAGTGCCCTCATAAAACCTACCTGCATTTGGTCTGACCTCTCTTCTCTACGCATATACTCACATAGAACTCGGGATAAATGTACTCAGGTCATGTGATGACCCAGACAAACCTCAAATGCAACTCACACAGAACTCAGGATAAATGTACTCAGGTCATGTGATGACCCAGACTAACCTCAAATGCACAGAGAATAAAAATGAAACTGCTTAGAATGATCTGTAGCCACTATATGATTAAGTCTTGCTTACCTCTCCAACACCTCTGAGACCACTCTTCATTCCTCAAGCCAGAAACTCCAATCATAATTGAAAATTGCAACCATAATTGTTATTATCTTCAAACAACTAAGCCCACAATTATCCCACCTCAGTACTAATTCATTGTCTATTTTCTCTGTCAGGAATGCTTTTCTGCCACATCAGCTCCTCATTACTAAGATCATAACTAAAGTGTTACCACCTCAGAAAGTCCTTCCCTCACCATTCAATGTCAATCAGACATTGCCACAGCCTGAGAAGGTGATTGCCAGTCACTATCATATAACGCTGTTTTAGTTCCTTCATTATGTTAGAACAGCTTATGGAAAAACCCAAATGAACTTTTTGGCCAAGCCAGTACTTGCCACTACCTGAAGTTGAATTTTTGGTTTATTTCTATATTTACTTGTGGAAAATATGCAAGCTCAGTGAGATCAGTAGTATATTCCCAGCATCTGGCTCATAGTATGTAATTTGTAAATACTTGATGAATGAATGAATGAATTTGTAAAGTAGGGCTCCTACCATTTCCCCTGTCTCCTCTTTTTTCAATTCACTGTAATTTAATTTTGGTTTAATTTTTCAGTTTTAATCCTACTATTAATTCACACATAGAAATCCATCTTTGAGGGTAATTCCAAATGTAATTTTGTGAAATATTTTGCTAAGTCAATAGAGGGAAGGATTGTAATTTTAATCCACTTTGAAATCATTCTGTTTACCTGTTACCTAAGGAGGATCAAGGAGATTAAATTGGCTCTGAACAACCAGAAACTAATTAGAGGTGATAGAAAAAGTATAACCTATCCTTTTATAATGACACTTTTAAGACTTCTATTATGCACAAATTTGGCTAACATGACAATGTCTGGCTTGGCACTGTGAGGATAACATGAAATTTGAGCATTGCTTTCCTTAAGTATGTTTTATTACTTAATCTGAAGGGATTGGAATGGTCGTTATATGATGTTGAGTTTTATTTCCTTAGTTACACAGAACAGTTGTGGTATACATTGTTGCCGCGGCCAGCACAAGCAAGAGTCGCACCTGCACAGGGAGAGAACAGAGCGTCCCCACTAAGAAGATAAGAGAGAGACAAAAGATGGGGTTGAGAGGATCAGACCAAAATGGCTGATACCTTGCTTTATTGTGCTGCGGTATATATAGGGTAAAGTACGTGACTTAAGGCACTCACAAGGTTGTTTTTTTTAATCTCAAGATACAATCACCAGACCCTTACCATTGTATACAGAACACAATCAGAATATCTATCTTCTATGAAATATACACAATAAGATAATCTATCTTCTATGAAATGTTGCCGAAACCAAACATCTTGGAGCCTTAAGGGTTACAAAAGTTCTTGAGGGTGGCGGGACAGGGAGCTTAGGCACATGTCCTAGGGCCCGGCATACCTGCCAGGGAGCTCCCAAGACTTAACCCTTCACGGGTCGTCCCCCGCACATTGTAAGTAAATTTAATCTATTCTTTACTTTCATCTCAGTGATTGTCTCCAGCCCCAAGTCAAATAAATTGTTGTTGCAGAAGATCAGGTAGGTTGTGTTTCAGTAGCAACAGATTAGGCAAGTTTTCCCTCTCCCTTCCCACCACAACCCCTCAACTTCTAGAAACAGAGACAGTAAGTTTTCTTGATTTCACAAATTATTTTCATAGGAACAATTGTCTCAGGCTCATTCAAATACAAATTTTGTGCTAATATATGTAAGTAGGCCTAGTTATAACTATTATTTGTGTAGTCTTTTTCAGTCCACCTTGCTGAAAAGATAAGCTCTCTATACATCTTTTCTACCAGGTATCCAAACATTAGGATTATCCAAGGCTATTACAACTCTTTGTGTTTTCTAACAGCTAATGTCATATTCATAATCATTATTGAGAAAAAGTCTTTTTTGTTTTATTTTACATTTATAAACAGGACTTGTCTATGAAAAATAACCTAGAGTTGGCAAGTCCCAGTCTATAGCTAGCTCCCAGTTAATCAAATTGCTTTAATCAAAGCAATTTATAAAAAGAAATGAAACAATTAACCAGAATCCAATTGCTCAACATAAAGACCTTTTAACATATTAAATTGTCCCTAGATTCCACTACCAGTATTACAGTCTGGCTGAGTACCTTTTTTGCTACATGCATGCCCAGTTGCTCAGTTGTGTCTGACTCTTTGCAACCCCATGGGACTATAGCCCACTAGGCTCCTCTGTTCCTGGGATCTCCCAGGCAAGAATATTGGAGTGAGTTGCCATTTCCTCCTCAAGGGGTTCTTCTGACCCAGATATAGAATCCGTATCTCCTGCATTGGCAGGCAGATTCTTTACCACTTCCGCACCTGGGAATTTTTTTACTACAAGTAAGTGTCAAAAATGATACCCATAAATACTAAAATATTTGACACAGAATCCATTGAGAAGGATCAGATAGACCCAAGTAGTCATCGTTTCATTCAATGAACAGTTATTAATATTTATTTCCCACTGTATGCAAGGAACCATGCTTAGTGCTGGAGATACAATGATAGGAAAGACAAATATGGCTCATGCATTCACAATTTCCTCTTTCACAGCACTTGTGTAAAAGATTGTCCTTTTGAGGTAAAGTAAAATTACTAGTTGTGCTAACTTTTCTACTTAGCAGCAAAGATGGAAAAAGACTTATCACATATTTTCAGTTGTATATTTAATGGTGTATGTTCCATCTTTTCTGTAAAGGCTAGCACTTGAAGTAACTGTTATGTCTGCTAATTTATTTAAATGGAGATGGAAGCGGCAGCCCACTCTAGTATTATTTCCTGGGAAATTCCATGGACAGAGGAACCTGGTGGGCTACAGTTCAGGAGGTCACCAAGAGTCGCACATGACTAAGCGACTGAACAACAGCTATTTGTTTAAAAGACACTCTAATGATGCCTACCAATAGCCCCCTTACATAGCTCTCTCAAAATATATTTGCAATTATAACTACTCTCTGTTCATGCATTATTCTGTCTGATGTATAGAATTTATCAACTCTCAACATTTTCCTCAGCATGGAGCATTTTTCATCACAGTTCTTTCTCTACATGGAACTCTTTTCTTATACTTTGCTTACCTTTTTGAACTATATGCTATAATATTATACACTGATAGCAAGCCTGAAAAGAATATGTATTTTACAGTATATCTGGTTGTTATAGAAGGACTGAAAAATTAAATTTGCTGAGTAAAGTACAGAATATGTAGAGAATAAATGGGTAGCAACACAGCTGTTGCAATGAAAACTGGTGGAAAAAAGATACCCGCTGCATTTAGATTCATTATGAAATATTCCTGTTCCAGCTGGAATACACATTCTTTAACTAAATAAATAGCAATTTGTGTTTGGGATCATAAACCTGGAAAATAAATATCCTAATGCAGGAACAACTAATTAGAATCCAAATAACCAGAACCCTTAATTAAACATCCTTCCCAACTAACTCTTCTTTTTTAGCAGAAATGGACAAATTTTCAAATAAACTGGTTATAGAGATTTATCTACAAAACACTTCTATTGGAATGATATGGAATAAATAAGAATTCAGCTGACTCTTTTGTACTTTCTGTGACCCCATCAATAGTATTAGGCAAAGAAAATTTATATTTGCATCATGGCCCAGGGATATTCATATCATCCAACTTTCTACACTCCAAATTAACTGTAATAATTTTGAGAACCAACTTTATGTAAAGGTAAATTACATGGGGGAATAGTATTTATCAGACCAAACGATAAGCTTATTATTGAAATTTTTGTTGCAACTATTCACTTTTAACCTCTTCTCTATGTAGGATGTAATTAAGAGTGTAGTTAACAATTTTAAAAAAGATATTGCTGGCTAAAATGAGTTCCCTAAAGATAGCCTTTAACAATCAGGGATAAGGTTAGGGGAAATGAGAAGTTGAAGACTAAAGAAAAATCTCTCTAACAAGGAGAGATAACTGGGATTTGAAGCCTGAGTTTCAACTAACTATTCTAACATATAAGTATATAGATGTAATTATAAGTATATATATACTTATAAGTATATACATATAAGTATAATACTACTGCTCAATAATGCACATATAGCATCTAAACATCATTAAGAACTAATGATGTTTATAAAACTCTACCACTAATACACTTTAGATGTCTGTGCAGTTTAATAGTATTTATATCATAAAATAAAGACATGCTCATTATTAAAATATTTGCAATAACAGAAAGAATAAAGCAATTGCCTACTCTTCCACCATCCAAATTACAATTACTATCAGTATATTTTTTATGTTCTTTCAATGTTTTCCAAATATATGTGCATTTTTCTCCCTAGTTATCCATTGAATATAACTAACTTCATATTTACCTTATCACATCTGGAATGAATCAAGATTCATGTTTACAAGCAACAAAAACTGAGTCTGGACAACATAAGCAGGAAAACTTAATTTATGAAACGGTGTTGAGTAGCTAATCAAATTCATTGGAAAGTCAAAGACCCTGACTCAGAATATAGACAGGAACCAGTCTCTGCTTTCCAGTAATGATAATCTGTATAAGTTATACCAACCTACTCACTGAGGATGAGATATATATCTTTTTAAAAAACATCTTAAGAGATAACAAGTAGTGAGGAGTTACTGAGAAAATAGCCAGAATAGGAGATTCCAGAGGCATAAACATAGGTTCTCAGTGCTGCTTTTCCATAAGAATACTTGCAGATTTGGAAAAATCAATTTTAGGTGAATTGGACTGCATTGTAAGTGGCCAAAAGTACTTGAGAGAAAGCTAGGCCCTCAAAAAGGGATCAGACCACATGCATTAATATTAATTTTGTTTGCTCTATAACAAATTACCACAAACAATGTGACTTAAAACCTATTCATTATGACGTACTTTCTGTAGGTCAGAACTGTGTGTGTGGCTTAGATTAGTGTCCCCTCTCAGAGTATCACAAGGCTGGTATCAAGATGCTAGCTGATTTGTGTTCTCATTTGGAGGTTCAGTTAGGGAAGAACCTACTTCCAAACTACCTTGGTTTATTGGTAAACTTTGTTTCCTTCCAGCTATAGAACTCATATAAATTTTCCATTCAGAGCCAGCAATGGAAAATCTCTCTGGGGAAGTTTGGATCATTTGTCAAAGGCTTCACCTTCACCTAATTAAGTCAGACCCACCACAGCCAATCTTTTTTGATGATGCAAGTCCAACTAATTACAGAACTTAATTAAATCTGCACAATACCTTCACTTTGGCCACTTTCTATTGGTTAGAAGCAAGTTGCAATTTCTGTCCACACTCAAGAGGGAGGGGATGATACAAACGGTATAAGTAGCAGGAAAATAACAAATGAAGATTAAAACATACATAAAATCACTTAGACAAATAGGAAGTATATAATATAATATATAATAAGCTGGTAGATATAAACACAAATAGATGAGCAATTACATTATACATAAAAGGGCAACTGATTCAGATAAAACATAATTGTCAGGTGAATTCTTAAAATTAAATGCTACCATAAAAACCATAAGGAGTGTGAAAATAAAATGATGAAAAGGATAAACAAAAACAAAAATCAAAAGAAAGTGCTGTTATTATAATGTCAGATTCAACTTTAAACTTAATTAGTTAATATAGACATTTCAAAATCATTTTTTAAAGATTCAGATTATCAAAAGACAAAATAATTCTATATTTCTATGAACTGAAACATCTAGCTTCAAAATATAAAAAAACAAAAGTTGACAGAAACACAAAGTGAAATAAAGAAATGTATCATTATATGGTATAATTTAAGCTATTGTTTCTCATCAACTAATTGAATAAGTAACTGTGAGATTAAATGACAAAAATTAGTAATATTTAAACATTCAGTTTGTATATATGTCACACCACTCCAAAAGTACAGAATACATATTACTTTCAAGAACAGAAAAATATATATATTTATAAAACTTGGCCACCTGCTGGGCAATAAAGCAAGTTTCAATGCATTTCAAGTTTCAACACATTTAAAATGACTGACACAATCAAACTAGGTTTTCTAATCACAATGTAGATATACTCTAAATCATTAACAAAAATGAACCTATTCTCCACATATTTGGAATTTAAAAAATAGAGCTGTAAAAACACATGTACCACAATGTTCATTGCAGCATTATTTACAATAGCTAGGACGTGGAAGCAAACTAGATGTCCATTGACAGATGAAAGGGTAAAGAAGCTGTGGTGCATATATACAATGGAATATTGCTCAGTTATAAAAAGGAACAGTTCTGAGTCAGTTCTAATTAGGTGGATGAACCTAGAGCCTATCATATAGAGTGAGGTTAAGTCAGAAAGAGAAAAACAAATTTCATACATTAATGCATATATATGGAATCTAGAAAGATGGTACTGATGAACTTATTTGCAGGGTAAGAATAGAGATGCAGACATAGAGAACAGACTTGTGAACACAATGGGGGAAGGAGAGGAAGGGATGAATTGAGAGAGTAGCACTGAAGCATGTACATTATCATGTGTAAAATAAATAAGCTGTGGGAATTTGCTTTACGTTGCAGGGAGCTCAAACCACTGCTCTGTGGCAGCCTAGAGGGATGGGATGGGACAGGAGGTGGGAAGGAAGTTCAAGGCAGAGAGGACATATGTACATCCTATTGCTGATTCATGTGGTTGTATGGCAAAAACCAACACAATATTGTAAAGCAACTATCTTCTAATTAAATATAAATTATAAAAAACAATTTGTGTGTTAAAACATCATAATGAAATTAAAGACTAATTTGATCTAAGTAATATTCAAAACATTAAATATAAAATTCTGGGATATAGCTAAAGCTATACAGAGAGGAAAATGTGCCATCTTAAATGCATAGATCAGAAGAAAATAGATGATAGGCATATCCAACAAAAAACAGCAATTAATTTTCAAACTAAAATGAAAAGCAAAATGATAAAGCATTCGAAAGGCATTATTGGAGAATACATTAAGCACTTGCTACGGAAAATTTTCTCATACATTATATAAAAGCACTCAGCATAACAAAAAAATCACCAAATTTATCTACATTACTGTGATGTATAATTTAATTCAAAACTCACCTTAAAGAGAATGAAAAAACTAATGAAGAGTGAAAAGGTATTTATAAAACATGTAACTGACAAAGGGCCTATATCCAGAATGTATAAAAACTCCTACAAATCATTTTTTTAAGGCAAGTAATCCAATAAAAAAATGAGTGAAACACCCAATAAGTACTTCACAAAAGACACAATCCAAATGGGCAATAAAGATATGAAAAACTTCTCAACCTTGTTAGTAAATCATGGGAATGCAAGTCAAACCACATCACTAGGTTGGCAAAATACTTTTGATAGTGCTAAAATCATCCTAAATTTTTCCAGTGGGTGGTAGCCTGTTAGTTCTGGATTCCTTCCCAGAACCTCCTGTTGTAAGATAACTCATGAAAGCAGTTACTATTGGGACTGGCCAGGACATGTGTTTTTGGTCAATGGCTCCTATAATAGAAAGAATACATGTATATATTTTATGCAATGGAATAATCAACAACCATGAGTAAGGTATAGTGATACGTTGATACATTTGGATAATTCTTACAAATAAATGTTGAACAAAAGAAAAAGGGCACAAAATGTGTATATTCCTGTATAATTTTTTTAAAGTTAAAAAACACAAAATTAGACTGTATAGTTAAGGATTCATGTATAATGATAATGTAGAGTAAAGCAAGTATTAATAACTGCTTATCATAAAAGTCAGAGAAATCTTACTTTGCAGGGTGTGGGGTACTTAAAGGAATTTGAGAAAGGATACACTGGCAACTTCTGGTGTGCTGTCAATTAAAAATTTTTATTTCATTTTTATTTGTTTTGCTACTGTCAATGTTTTATTCATTGATTTGGGTGGATTTTATAAAGGTGCTTGCTTTATAATCAATCACTATGCCATACAGTTATGTTTTATGTACTTTTCTCATGTTATATCTCACCTTAAAATTAAAAACATTTAAAAACATAAAAAATAAATTGAAAGAAACCAAGGAAACCTAGGCAATAAGTAATGTAACTAAACTCTCTGCATCAGTACTTTTCAAAAGCTATATAGGTGATTCTATCAACATTGAGCATCAGTGTTCAGAAGAAAAAAAAATATATATCTTAAGCACAGAGCCTGACATATATATGTTAGTGTCAATCAACATCTGTTCCCCTCTTAGGATGATTGACAATTCTTTTTGTCCATCTCTGAGCACATATCCTGAAGCAAGTTATCAAAAATAATTTTTACAATGAGTTTATATGTGTACTTAAATTTAATAAAGAATCATTAAATAGAAAAGATAAAGGTATTTAAGAATATTAATGAAAATATTTAGTGTCACCCCAAGATGTTTCCTCTAAGAAAACAAGTGTTTTCAGACATTATCACTGGTTATTATTGGTGGTTTATGCTCACCAATATAATGTCTGTGCATGCTCAACCATGTCCGACTCTTTGCAACCCTGCGGACTGTAGCTGGCCAGGCTCCTTTTGTCCATGGTATTTTCAGGCAAGAATATTGAAGTGGGTTGCTATTTCCTCCTTCAGGGGATCCTTCCAACCCAAGGACTGAACCCGCATCTCCCACGTCTACTGTATTGCAGGCACATTCTTTACTGCTGAGCCATCAGGGTTTCCCCACCAATGCATAGAATGCCAATGTAAAAGACAGTTCATATCTGCTTTCTTCTTAGCTTTTACTAAATTAGAATCCTCAACAGTTAAAGCTTTAAGAGTTGAGGATTCTAATTTAAACATACAATTAAAGTTAATGGAATAATACACATTTCAGTATACAATAAAATATAGAATATATGTTTTCAGTAAAGAAAGTATGAAAAATGAAATTACATTTTATTGAGAAAAAATTAAAAAAAAAAAGATATCAAGTTGTTGTTCAGTCTTTCAGTCTTGTCCAACTCTTTGCCTCATGGCCAGGGTTCTCTGTCCATCATCATCTCCTGTAGCTCAAACTCATGTCCATTGAGTCAGTGATGCCATCCAACCATCTCATCCTCTGTCATTCCCTTCTGCTCCTGCCTTCAATCTTTTCCAGCATCAAGGTCTTTTCCATTCAGTTGGCTCTTCACATCAGGTGGCCGAAGTATTGGAGTTTCAGCTTCAACATCAATGCTTCCAATGAATATTCAGGACTGATTTCCTTTAGGATGGACTGATCGGATCTCCTTGCAGTCCAAGGGACCCTCAAGAGTCTTCTCCAACATCACAGGTCAAGAAAATCAATTCTTTGGCCTCAGCCTTCTTTATGTCCAACTCTCACATCCATACATGACTATTGAAAAAAACCATAGCTTTAACTAAATGGACTTTTGTTGGCAAAGTGATGTCTCTGCTTTTTATATGCTGTCCAGGTTGGTCATAATTTTTCTTCGAAGGAGCAAGTGTCTTTTAATTTCATGGCTGCAGTCACCATCTGCAGTGATTTTGGAGCCCAAGAAGATAAAGTCCGTCACTGTTTCCATTGTTTCCCCATCTATTTGCCATGAACTATGGTTAATTTTATTTGGATGGAAAATGAGAGTCAGCCTGGATATAGAAGGTGATGAGAGAGTGTAGAAAGAAACACTGAGGAGCAAAAAGTTTTATGCATTAACTATGCTTAGATTAAAGTTAACTAAGTAGATTATTAAGTAATTTAATATTATTATATTCTAACTAACTTCCCAATATCAAAATCTAGCTAAAGCTCAATTAGCCTTCAGCTGACTCTGGAATGCTCAAATAAACATCTCTGAAACATCATAGAGGGTAATGTTAAACTAAGTTTATTTGGTATTTTAAATTCAGAAACATTGCCAAGCGATTGAAGGTAAACTTTAGATTGTAATGTATAGATAGATAAATAAATATCAAGAATATAAATATTCCAAATTTATATGGAATCCTTAGCATCTGATATGTCCTGATACAATGTTATCAGTTATTCTAATTATTCTAGTTATTATCCTAAAATGTTATATATTGCAGAAATTTCCTGCTAATTATATTGTACTCAAGTCTTTAACCATGCTATTTTAAGTTTTGTCCTTTATAGACTATCATAATTTTACAATTATTTTATAATATGAAGATTTTCAAGAAGGCTTATGAAAAGAACCTTTCAAAACAAATGTAAATTTATAATGGCCTTTAGATTATGCCACTGAACTGGATAACAAATGACAAACTCTAATGGAAAACCTGATTACTTCATGTGGATCAACAGGAATCAATTATGTGGGACTGAATGATCAGATAAATATGATTTATAACTTTATGACTTGGAAATATACTAACTTGAATTTTTGTTTTCCTGTAAAACATTTTTTCTTATGATATGGCCTACAAGTTGATAAAGCATGCCTTTGTAAACAAAGATGAAATGTTTCTCTTTTTCTCTCTACCTGGCCCTGCCAAATTTGACTTCAGCTGGCTCTCCCTTGGGCTTGCTGGTTTATTGCAACTGGATTACAACCTGTTATACTAATCATTCTTTTAACCTGTTCTTGGTTTCCAAATTGTTTATGCTTTTGTCTCTGTGCTACTCTATGACTTTGTCAATGTTACTAACTACCTTACTTATATCTTGTCTACTTTATAAGATTGTCGTCTCTTACGATGTGTAACCAGGCCTCCAACAAGTGTAATGATGACTAGGTGACTTGAAGCAATTGATCAGATATATAGTTCTGTATGCAATCAATAACTGTAATAGTGTGATTCTAGGTATGGAAGAAACAACAATGGAAATAACTCCTGAATCATAGTAGGTTAAAACATAGAGGATCCAGAGAGCTTTTTATTACCTATCAATGGGTCTAATCCAGATATTAACACCTGGAGTGACATATCCAGGAGAAGTTTCACCTGATCTGGGATGAGCCTCCCAGCGTCTTGGAACAAAAATTGGTCATGAAATGTAGCCCAAATATGGTTCAAATTTCTGACCATGGAGAGGAACTGAAAAATGGAGTATTTCCTGCCATATGGGTAAACAGGATGTCACAGTCATCAGTGATGGCAGCCCTCCAACATGAGCCTTAAGGGCACTCAGGAAGGAGAAGAACACCTGAGATCTGGAAGCCATTAGGCTGGAGACGCTACCTATGATGAACTCAAGGGAGCTCAGGATGTGAAAAAAAGACAGGGTACTGACCCAAGAGAGCTGAGATGCATATGAAAGGAATGATTTCAGTGAGCCCAGACTCTTGCATTTTACCATACATAAAAAAGTGCTACTTTCCTTACCTTGAGATACCTGATTTTATTTAACTAACAATAATTTTTTGACATCCAGACTACCTACCCTTTGTTGCAAAACTTCTATATGACCTGACTCTTCCCCTCACCTCCTCAGAGCAGTTCACTCAGGTTCTGTTAAGATGTTGTCTCTTGGGCTTGAAGTCCTGAAAATTCCCACTGAATAAAACATAACTCTCAGGAAAAAAGAATTAGAAAGATATATTTAAACCTGTTGTAGATTAGACAGAGTTACAGAAAATGAAAAATTATTTGTGACAGTGTGTAATATATACAGGGGCTTCCCTGGTGGCTCAAACGGTAAAGCAATGTGGGAGACCTGGGTTCGATTCCGGGGTTGGGAAGATACCCTGGAGAAAGAAATGGCAGTCCACTCCAGCACTCTTGCCTGGAAAATCCCATGGACGGAGGAGCCTGATAGGCTACACGCCATGGGGTCGCAAAGAGTCGGACACGTATATACAGGCTCTAACAGCAGCAACAACAACAACAAAAAACCCAGAAATACATGAATACATTAAAACCTTTCAAATGGGAACTTTATGGCTTAAAATGGGAATTTTAGAATTCATAAAATCATGATTATTTAGGCAAATATCAGTTCTGTAAATTAATGTCTGCAGCGGTGACTGAAAAGTTAATACACTTTTTAAAAATATGGCAGCTTTTTTTTTTTTATAAATCCATGGTGAAGGATATGATGGTATAATTCATAATCAGTTCAGTTCAGTTCAGTTGCTCAGTCGTGTCCAACTCCGTGCGACCCCATGAATCGCAGCACTCCAGGCTCCCTGTCCATCACCAACTCCCGGAGTTCACACAGACTCACATCCATTGAGTTCTTGATGCCATCCAGCCATCTCATCCTCTGTTGTCCCCTTTTCCTCATGCCCCCAATCCCTCCCAGCATCACAGTCTTTTCCAATGAGTCAATTCTTTTCATGAGGTGGCCAAGCTACTGTATTCAGCTTTAGTATCATTCCTTCCAAAGAAATCCCAGGGCTGATCTCCTTCAGAATGGACTGGTTGGATCTCCTTGCAGTCCAAGGGACTCTCAAGACTCTTCTCCAACACCAAAGTTCAAAAGCATCAATTCTTTGGCGCTCAGCCTTCTTCGCAGTCCAACTCTCACATCCATACATGACCACAGGAAAAACCATAGCCTTGACTAGACAGACGTTAGTCTGCAAAGTAATGTCTCTGCTTTTGAATATGCTATCTAGGTTGACCATAATTTTCTTCCAAGGAGTAAGCGTCTTTTAATTTCATGGCTGCAGTCACCATCTACAGTGATTTTGGAGCCCCCCCCCCAAAAAAAAAAAGTCTGACACTGTTTCCCCACGTATTTCCCGTGAAGTGATGGGACCATATGCCATGATCTTCGTTTTCTGAATGTTGAGCTTTAAGCCAACTTTTTCACTCTCCTCTTTCACTTTCATCAAGAGGCTCTTCAGTTCCTCTTCGCTTTCTGCCATAAAGGTGGTGTCATCTGCATATCTGAGGTTATTGATATTTCTCCCGGCAATTTTGATTCCAGCTTGTGTTTCTTCCCGTCCAGCGTTTCTCATGATGTACTCTGCATATAAGTTAAATAAGCAGGATGACAATATACAGCCTTGACGTACTCCTTTTCCTATTTGGAACCAGTCTGTTGTTCCATGTCCAGTTCTTACTGTTGCTTCCTGGCCTGCATACAGATTTCTCAAGAGGCAGGTCAGGTGCTCTGGTATTCCCATCTCTGTCAGAATTTTCCACAGTTTATTGTGATCCACACAGTCAAAGGCTTTGGCATAGTCAATAAAGCAGAAAGAGATGTTTTCTGGAACTCTCTTGCTTTTTTGATGATCCAGCGGATGTTGGCAATTTGATCTCTGGTTCCTCTGCCTTTTCGAAAACCTGCTTGAATGTGAGGAAGTTCACGGTTCATGTATTGCTGAAGCCTGGCTTGGAGAATTTTGAGAATGACTTTACTAGCATGTGAGATGAGCACAATTGTGTGGTAGTTTGAGCATTCTTTGGCATTGCCTTTCTTTGGGATTGGAATGGAAACTGACCTTTTCCAGTCCTGTGCCACTGCTGAGTTTTCCAAATTTGCTGGCATATTGAGTGCAGCACTTTCACAGCATCATCTTTCAGGATTTGAAATAGCTCAACTGGAATGCCATCACCACCACTAGCTTTGTTTGTAGTGATGTTTTCTAAGGCCCACTTGACTTCACATTCCAGGATGTCTGGCTCTAGATGAGTGACCACACCATCGTGATTATCCAGGTCATGAAGATCTTTTTTGTACAGTTCTTCTGTGTATTCTTGCCACTCTTCTTAATATCTTCTGCTTCTGTTAGGTCCAGACCATTTCTGTCTTTTATTGAGCCCATCTTTGCATGAAATGTTCCCTTGGTATCTCTAATTATCTTGAAGAGTCTTTCCCATTCTGTTGTTTTCCTCTATTTCTTTGCATTGATAGCTGAAGAAGGCTTTCTTATCTCTTCTTGCTATTCTTTGGAATTCTGCATTCAAATGCTTATATCATTCGTTTTCTCCTTTGCCCTTCACTTCTCTTCTTTTCACAGCTATTTGTAAGGCCTCCCCAGACAGCCATTTTTCTTTTTTGATTTCTTTTCCATGGGGATGGTCTTGATCCCTGTCTCCTGTACAATGTCACAAACCTCATTCCATAGTTCATGAGGCACTCTATCAGATCTAGGTCCTTAAATCTATTTCTCATTTCCACTGTATAATCATAAGGGATTTGATTTAGGATATACCTGAATGGTGTAGCAGCTTTCCCTACTTTCTTCAATTTGACTCTGAATTTGGTAATAAGGAGTTCATGATCTGAGCCACAGTCAGCTCCTGGTCTTGTTTTTGTTGACTGTATAGAGCTTCTCCATCTTTGGCAGCAAAGAATATAATCAATCTGATTTCATTGTTGACCATCTGGTGATGTCCTTGTGTAGAGTCTTTTCTTGTGTTGTTGAAAGCGGGTGTTTGCTATGACCAATGCATTTTCTTGGCAAAACTCTATAATTCATAATGGTATTCTGTGATTAAATGGGATTATTTTTCCTAGACAGCTTTCGTTCTTTCCTTCTTTTACTGCTTTGGTTTAAGGAGATAGAAAAAAGAATAAAATGAAAGTCACAGAGAGTTCTTTAGGACTGTGAAGGTGTTTTCCCCTTTGATTCATTTCAAGAATTGCTTAAATGTGGGAAGGTATATCTAGCTGTGGCAAAGTTGATTCTTTTGTGTGAACAGAAAGACACAAGGAAAAAGTTTGTGGAGAACTTCATGAAGGAAAGCAAGTTGATGAATCAAGAATGATGTCTATTCAGCACCAAACAATTTCTCTCAATAGAGAATTTTATGCAATGAGTCCAATATTTTCCAATGGATGGGGCTGATGAAGCAAGTGTGGAAGATTTGGGCTGAGAGAGAAAAGAGGGAAAGGACCAGTTATGACTGAAGGATCAGCAGCATCTTTTTCTGCAACCAGAACAGGATCTGGAGCACTGTAGTAACTATTAGTGTAAATTGTGATGCAAAGAGAAAAATAGCTATGGGAATTATATCCCCATTACAGTTGTCATAGAGACTGACATGTTGGTAACACAATGTTTTACTCAAAAGGTGTTTGCAGGAAAACAAAACAAAACAACCAGAAAGCCATGATTTGGGGGCAGGGGGAATTCTACAATTTTTATGCACATAGAAGGAGACTCATAATAGAGGGTTTCAGGACATTTGTATCCCAAATATTCATTTTATTGGCATAATCATACCAACTGTTACAAAAATCATGATTTCCATGAAATGCTTTTTTATTATTAAACAGATTTTCTCCTTATGATTATGATGAATTGTTTTCTATCTCCTTCTATAGATGAAAATTATTTACTAATATTTCATTTTATCTGAATAAATCTGTCTATGCTTTTGAAACCATCTATCTATAAATATTAGTTCATCTAATCTACAATATGTATGGGCAATGTCTATTGGACTTGCCATACTGCAAATTTTAAACAATTTAAATTAATACTTAATGCTTAAAGACTCATTAAGAAGTAATTTGCTTTGCAAACACCCATGCACAAGAATTTACAATGAAGTATTTTATTTTTCATTATGAAAAATACAAATGAATAAATTAATGCATAGTTATACTATAGAATCCTTTCTTATTTAAAATTATGAAAATGAATGAAGTAGAGTTTCATATGTGAGCCTAAATATCTGAGAAAATAGAATGCTGAATGAGAAAACCAAGTTCCAGAAGAACTCAGAGTATAATTCTCTAGTTCTTATTAGGCACATACTGTATACTTGGAACTATGCTAAAGACTTTAAATACACTATCTCACATGATTGTCATCTTTATTATCCCCATTTACAGATGATGAAATTGAGGTTCAGTGACTTACTCAAGGTCACATAGCTACTGAATTGTGAAGCCAGGATTTGAACTCAGATCAGTCTGACACAAAAATCTGTACTCTTAACTACCGTGGAGTCAAAGCAGAACTAAAACCTACTGTTACCAGCATTCATGAGACCTTTCTTGTCTGGGCCACTGGAGGAACCTTCTTGGAGAAAACAGAACACCACAAGCTACATAAACTATATTCACAGTCCAATGAGATACAAGCAAATTAAAATTACAAAAGTTAGTAGCAGACAACTTCTGAACTATTCTAGGTTCAGGACAGTGTGGTATATATAGTCCACACATACTTACAAAAATGATTAAACACACTGCACAGCTCCAAGAGGAGCTATTCTCACAAAATACAGTATGGGTGGTGACATTGAGATGTGACAGTCTCCAGTCACTACTGAATCAAACACACTGTCAGGATACAAGTGTGCATTGTACAATAAATAACATATTCCTTTCATAAAAGATGCATTTTCATGAAGTGTACTTTGATGCAATGTTGTTTAGTCGCTAAGTTGTTTCTGACTTTTTGCAGCCACATGAACTATAGCCTGTCAGGCTTCTCTGTCCATGGGATTTCCCAAGCAAGAATACTGGAGTGGGTTGCCATTTCCTTCTCCAGGGGATCTCCCTGATCCAGGGATCAAACCTGCATCTCCCACATTGGCAGAAAGATTCTTTACCAATGAACCACCTGGGAAGCCCAGTTTAATGTAATGCTATTGGCTTAAATCAAGGTAGTTTACAAGAAATATTTCTATGAAATAAATATGATCATTTTATTAAATAATCTTGACTTCAATGGGTATCAAATCTTGACTTCTTCAGGTATCAAATCAAATGACTGGAACTAGACTGTATAAGAATCTAGTTTTAATACTTACTAATTATGTGTCATTAGTTAACTTATTTGACATCACCCTGATTCTGTTTTCTCATCTGTAAAATAGAATCTCATAAAGGCTTTGTAAAAATTAAATGAATTAGCACATACAAAGTACTATGACCAATGCTGAGTAGATGGTTAAGTACTACTTAATTGATAACCTTTGTCTTTGTTGCTGTTTATATTGTTCTTTCTTTTTTAATAATACTGAACATTGTCTTTATGTGAAAGACATTGTTAAATGCCCTTAGGACAAAGAACAGTTGAATGTTTTGAACAATTGGTCAATATTAGAAATGAGAGTCACAATATTTAATAACAGGTCTGATAAGAGCTCTCAACAAATCAGAAAGGGGATCAGCTATAAAAACCTTCTATGACTGTCCTGGTATACACTAGTTCATTATCAGTTCTGATCGTAGTCTATGAACAACACAAAGTGTAAAACTGTCTCAGAAAGCTCATAAACATTTGTGCTCCACCATAGCAAGTATTTAGCACTCCAGGGCAAGCATTTCCCTCATTTGTTCCTATTTTTAACCCCTCTCTCAAATTCTGTCTTTGCAAGTCACTGTAACCACTTAGGAAAAAGGTGTCAGAATAATTAAGTTCTCCTGTAATATTTCAGATATATACAAAACTAGAGTGAAAGAGACCTTTGGCAGCCCAAACCTTTATGAACTTAGGGAGGAAATTAAGCTGCATATTAAAAACTCACACCAAATTCTTCAGCTCAGAGTTCACATATAAAAATTTGCCTATGTGTACATGTGCATGTGTAGATTAACAACAAAGAGAAAGTGAGACAGAACAAAATTCATAGAAAGAGAAAAATAGAAACTAAAACAGGGGGCATCACTACTGTTGAGATTTCTCTCATAGCAAAGAAAGAGAAATTACCGAGAAATTATCTTCCTTACATTTTAATGTGATCAAATTTTATACAGTGTATCAATAAAATAGAAAAAGAAGTAGTGCATCTGGCCCTTTAAAATAAACTAGATTTTAGTCTAGGACTCAAGCACATTTCTGTTGGTATTCCTTTCATGGAACTACTTGTATTAAAGAGCTAGGAACTGCGGTTGTGAAAGCAATTCAGTCTTCAAGCTTCTAGAGAAAAGAAGAGCAGAAAACAGAAAGAAGTCCATTCAAGAGTAACCAAAGGAAAAGCTCGATATTGATTTAGAAGGCTCTCTATCCCAAACACAGCACAATCTCAAAATAGATCAATAAAGTTTTCCATCATTGTAGCTCTACATGGTAACTGTACAATTCAAATACACTAAAGTAAAATTCAAGAGCAGATTTTAAAATACAGAGCAGATTTTTAAAATGAAGAAAATGAAGAACTAATATTTTAATACAGTGTCATTTTAATTGAAGAGGCTGCTTTTATAGGTTTCTGTTTACATATTTCACAGGGTGATTTGCAACATGACAAGTCATGGTGTGTGGGAAAGAGCCATGAAAAAATAATCAGTCTGAGTTTTGAATTCAGCTCTGCCATTAACTTGGCTATGAGACCTTGGGCTACTCATCTCCCCTTTCCAAACATTAATCTTCTTATTTGTATTAGATCCGTGATGCTTCTAATTGCTTTAATTGAGACTCATAGTAAGAAATATATTTTACAACATGCATTGTATGGGACCCAGCGTAGTTTGAAATAATTATATTTGATGATTCTAGGATCCATCTAGAGCTGATACTCTATGACTAAGGTTAATTAGGCTGCAGGCACCTCTCATAATCTGAATCAGATCTCTTCTGAAAATGCAGTAAGAAGTAAATTTTTGTAAAGTGGAATGCTATATTTCATTGTTTTTAATGAGAAAAATAATAACATGTTTTTAGTTCATTTGTCCAATTCTTTGCAACCCATGGACTGCAGCACACCAGTCTACTCTGTCCATGGGGATTCTCCAGGCAAGAATACTGGAGTGGATTGCCATGCCTTCCTCCAGGGAATCTTCCCAACACAGGGATCAAACCCAGGTCTCCTGCACTGCAGGAAAATTCTTTATTTTCTGAGCCACCAGGGAAGCCCAAGAATACTGGAGTAGATAGCCTATCCCTTTTCCAGGGGAACTTCCCCACCCAGGAATCAATGCGGGGTATCCTGTATTGCAGGCAGTTATTTACCAGCTGAGCTACAAGGGAAGCCCAGCTCATTTAGTAACTAATCATTGTCCTAAAATATTCCTAAAGTGCTGTTATATACATATATATATATATATATATATATATATATATATATATATATGTGTGTGTGTGTGTGTGTGTGTGTGTATATGTATGTATATATAGGTATTTACACAATCCAGGACTTTCAGTTCAGTTCAACTGCTCAGTTGTGTCTGACTCTTTGCGACCCCATGAACCGCAACACGCCAGACCTCCCTGTCCATCACCAATTCCCAGAGTTTATACAAACTCATGTCCATTGAATCGGTGATGCCATCTAACCATCTTATCCTCTGTCATCCCCTTCTCCTCCTGCCCTCAATCTTTCCAGCATCAGGGTCTTTTCATTTTTTTTTATACATATACATGTATTTATTCTTTTTCATATAGGTTATCACAGAATATTGAACTCCCTCTCTAGACAGTAGGTCCTTCATCCTTTCATCTTTATTTTTTTTGAATTTTTGATTTTTTTTAAATTTTTATATTTTACTTTACAATATTGTATTGGTTTTGCCATACATTGACATGAATCCACCACGGGTGTGCATGTGTTCCCAAACATGAACCCTCCTCCCACCTCCCTCCCCATACCATCTCTCTGGGTCATCCCCAGGCCCCAGCCCCAAGCATACTGTATCCTGGATCAGACATAGACTGGCGATTTGTTTCTTACATACATGATAGTATACATGTTTCAATGCCATTCTCCCAAATCATCCCACCCTCTCCCTCTCCCTCTGAGTGCAAAAGTCCGCTCTACACATCTGTGTCTCTTTTGCTGTCTTGTATACAGGGTCATCATTGCCATCTTTCTAAATTCCATATATATGTGTTAGTATACTATATTGGTGTTTTTCTTTCTGGCTTACTTCACTCTGTATAACCGGCTCCAGTTTCATCCATCTCATCAGAACTGATTCAAATGTATTCTTTTTAATGGCTGAGTAATACTCCATTGTGTATATCTACCAACACGTGTATACCTGTGCTGAATTCATGCTGATCTAATCTTAATGCATTATGGTCAGAAAAGATGCTTGGAATAATTTCAATTTTTTTTAATTTATCAAGGTTAGATTTATGGCCCAGGATATGATCTATCCAGGAGAAAGTTCCGTGAGCACTTGAGAAAAGGTGAAATTCATTGTTTTGTGGTGAACTGTCCTATAGATATCAATTAGGTCTAATTGGTCTATTGTGTCATTTAAAGTTTGCATTTCTTTGTTAATTTTCTGTTTAGTTGATCTATCCATAGGTGTGAGTAGGGTATTAAAGTCTCCTGCTATTATTGTTTTATTGTTAATTTCCGCTTCCATACTTGTTAGCATTTGTCTTACATACTGCGGTCTCCTATGTTGGGTGCATATATATTTATAATTGTTATATCTTCTTCTTGGATTGATCCTTTGATCATTATGTAGTGGCCTTCTTTGTCTCTTTTCACAGCCTTTGTTTTAAAATCTATTTTATCGGATATGAGTTTTGCCACTCCTGCTTTCTTTTGGTCTCTATTTGCATGGAATATCTTTTTCCAGCCCTTCACTTTCAGTCTGTATGTGTCCCTTGTTTTGAGGTGGATCTCTTGTAAGCAGCATATATAGGGGTCTTGTTTTTGTATCCATTCAGCCAGTCTTTGCCTTTTGGTTGGGGCATTCAACCCATTTATGTTTAATGTAATTATTGATAAGTATGATCCCGTTACCATTTACTTTATTGTTTGGGGTTCAGGTTTATACGTTCTTTTTGTGTTTCCTGTCTAGAGAAGATCCTTTAGCATTTGTTGGAAAGCTGGTTTAGTGGTGCTGAATTCTCTCAGCTTTTGCTTGTCTGTAAAGCTTTTGATTTCTCCTTTGTATTTAAATGAGATCCTTGTTGGGTACAGTAATCTGGGCTGTAGGTTATTTTCTTTCATCACTTTAAGTATGTCTTGCCATTCCTTCCTGGCCTGAAGAGTTTCTATTGAAAGATCAGCTGTTATCCTTATGGGAATCCCCTTGTGTGTTATTTGTTGTTTTTCCCTTGCTGCTTTTAATATTTGTTCTTTGTGTTTGATCTTTGTTAATTTGATTAATATGTGTCTTGGGATGTTTTGCCTTGGGTTTAACCTATTTGGAGCTCTCTGGGTTTCTTGGACTTGGGTGATTATTTCCTTCCCCATTTTGGGAAGTTTTCAACTATTATCTTCTCAAGGATTTTCTCATGGTCTTTCTTTTTGTCTTCTTCTTCTGGGACTCCTATAATTCGAATGTTGGAGCGTTTCATATTGTCCTGGAGGTCTCTGAGATTGTCCTCATTTCTTTTAATTCATTTTTCTTTTTTCCTCTCTGATTCATTTATTTCTACCTTTCTATCTTCTATTTCACTAATCCTATCTTCTGCCTCCGATATCTACTATTTGTTGCCTCCAGAGTGTTTCTGATCTCATTTATTGCATTATTCATTTTATTTTGACTCTTTTCTATTTCTTCTAGGTCCTTGTTAAACCTTTCTTGCATCTTTTCAATCCTTGTCTCCAGGCTATTTAACTGTGATTCCATTTTGATTTCAAGATTTTGGATCATTTTCACTATAAATATTCGGAAATCTTTCTCAGGTAGATTCCCTATCTCTTCCTCTTTTGTTTGGTCTGGTGGGCATTTCTCCTGTTCCTTTACCTGGTGAGTATTCCTCTGTCTCTTCATCTTGGTTATACTGCTGTGTTTGGGGTGGCCTTTCTATATTCTGGGATTTTGTGAAATTCTCTTTATTATGGAGCTTCCTCACTGTGGGTGGGGTTGTATCAGTGGCTTGTCAAGGTTTCCTGGTTAGGGAGGCTTGTGTTGGAGTTCTGGTGGGTGGAGCTGGGTTTCTTCTCTCTGGAGTGCAGTGGACTGACCAGTAATGGGTTATGAGACATCAATGGTTTTGGAGTAACTTTGAGCTGCCTGTATATTGAAGCTCAGGGGTGTGTTCCTGTGTTGCTGGAGAATTTGCATGGTATGTCTTGCTCTGGAACTTGTTGGCCCTTGTGTGGAGCTTGGTTTCAGTGTAGGTATGGAGGCGTTTGATGAGCTCCTATCGATTAATGTTCCCTGAATTCAGGAGTTCTCTGATGTTCTCAGGCTTTGGACTGAAGCCTCCTGCTTCTGGTTTTCAGTTTTATTTTTACAGTAGCCTCTAGACTTCTCCATCTATACAGCACCGATGATAAAACTTCTAGGTTAAAGATGAAAAGGTTTTCCACATTGAGGGACACCCAGAGAGGTTCACTGAGTTACATGGAGAAGAGAAGAGGGAGGGGGTAGTTAGAGGTGACTGGAATGAGATGCAGTGAGATCAAAAGAGGAGAGAGCAAGCTAGCCAGTAATCACTTCCTTATGTGCACTCCATAGTCTGGACTGCTCAGAGGTATTCATGGAGTTATACAGGGAAGAGGAGAGGGATAAAGTAGACAGAGGTGGCCAGGAGGATAAAAGAGGGAAATGAAAAGGAGAGAGACAAGTCCTGCCAGTAACCAGTTCCTTAGGTGTTCTCCACCGTCTGGAACACACAGAGATTCACAGAGTTGGATAGAGAAGAGAAGGGGGAGAGAAGAGACAGAGGCCACCTGGTGGAGAAAAAGGAGAGTCCAAAGGAGGAGAGAGTGGTCAAGCCAGTGATCTCACTCTCAGGTAAAATTGGGTAGTGAAGTTTGGGTTTTTAAATGTACAAAATTGACAACAAAAACCCAAAAGCAAAGATTAAAAACCTAGAGTAGAGGTTGGATTTTCAAAAATACAATACTAAAGAAAAGAAGAAGAAGGAACAAAGAAAATAGACAAGAAAACAAAACAAAACAAAAAAACCACAAGAATTATTAAAAAACACCAACAACAACCACACAAAGAGTATATATGGTGTTTGCTTTAAAAAATATAGTCTTTTTTTGAAAAGTAATAGTAGGTTATAGAAATAAAAATTAGAGGAGAAATAGAAGACTTAACAATTTTAAAAAGTTAGGAAAAAAAAGAAGAAAAAGAAAAGAAGAAAAAACAAACCCACAACAGCGTCAACAAAAAACAAACAAACAAAAAAAGAAAAAAGAAAAAAAAAAGGAATGATTGTAAAAATAGTAAAGATATATCTGGCCCTTTCTCTGGTGTTGTGGGCAGTGTGGGGTCACTTTCAAGGTGGTTCCCTCTGCTTAACTTCTTCTGTTTGCTGGTCTCTTCAGTGTCTGATTTCCGTCCTGACACGGGGCAGGGGGGGCAGTGGTAGACACTTATTTTATTTTATTTTTTTAGGCTCACTTGTTCAGTTCTTCTGTGGGGAGGGAGGGATGCTGCAAACAAATAGCACTGTCGTGTGCACACAGTGTCTCAGCCCCACTGGGCCTGTCCCTGCTCGCTGCGCACAAACCACTCTGGCTCTACAATGCTCAGCTGGGAACCATCCGAGGTCGGCCCTAGGCTGCGTGCACCTCCCTAGTCGAAGCCGCTCAAGGTCAGCACTAAGGTGGCCCTAAGAGGCGCAGATTCGGTTGGGACTGCATTTTGTGCCCTTCCCAGGTCCGAGTAGCTCAGGTGTTTGGCGAGCACGGTCGCTGCGGCTTGTTGCCTTTCCCATCTCTGCTGCTCAGTTTTCTGGGTGTACCGCTGGCGCCCCTTGTGAGGCAGATGGTGACTGTCCAGCACCCCCAGAAGTCTTAGCAAAGAAGCCTGCTTGCAGTTTGGTAGGTAAAGTCTCTCCGGGGCTGCGATTGCCCCTTTCCAGCCCTTATGGCTTTGGCTGCCTGTCCCCGGCAGGGGATGGTCTGTAGACAGCTATTTCCGTTCTGTCCTTTGTTCTGTGTGTGGTCCTGGCAGTGTCTTATCTTCGAGCTTTTCGCGTGGTAGCTATCCCACAGTCTGGTATGCTAGCCCAAGTTAGTTCATTCTGGTTATGCGTGGGGCGTTCCTGCCCGATTCTTAGAAAGCACTGCAGCCCGCGCCTCCCTCGCCTCCCTGCCCTGCCCCCACTTGTTAGTGGTGGATGCAGGTGTCTGTGCTGCTTTTCCACTGGGGGATTTACTGTTGGGCTTGTAATCTGTTGGTTTTAATTATTTATTTATTTTTTCTTCCTGTTATGTTGCCCTCTGTGCTTCCAAGGCTCACCACAGACTCGGCAGGGAGAGTGTTTCCTGGTGTTTGGAAACCTCTCTTCTTAAAATTCCCTTCCCGGGATGGGCTTCCCTTCCTGGGATGGGCTTCCCTTCCCAAGATGGAGCTCCCTCCCCACCTCCTTTGTCTCTTTTTTCATCTTTTATATTTTTTCCTACCTGTTTTTGAAGACAGTGATCTGCTTTTCTGGGTGCCTGATGTCCTCTGCCAGCATTCAGAAGTTGTTTTGTAAAGTTTGCTCAGCTTTGAAATATTCTTTTGAGGAATTTGTGAGGGAGAAAGTGGTCTCCCATCCTATTCCTCCACCATCTTAGGACCCACCTCAGGGTCTTTTCAAATGAGTCAGCTCTTCACATCAGGTGGACAAAGTTTCGGAGTTTCAGCTTCAACATCAGTCCTTCCAATGAACACTCAGGGCTGATCTCCTTTAGGATGGACTGGTTGGATCTCCTTTTAGACCAAAGGACTCTCAAGAGTCTTCTCCAACAGGACAGTTCAAAGGCATCAATTCTTCAGCAATCAGCTTTCTTAATAGTCCAACTCTCACACCCATACATGACCACTGGAAAAACCATAGCTTTGACTAGACATATCTTTTTTTGACACAGGAATGTCTCGGCTATCTCGGTTGGTCATAACTTTCCTTCCAAGGAGTAGCATCTTTGGATTTCATGGCTGCAATCACCGTTTGCAGTGATTTTGGAGCCTGAAAAAATAAAGTCAGCCACTATTTCCACTGTTTTGCCATATATTTGCCGTGAAGTGAAGAGACCAGATGCCATGATCTTATTTTTCTGAATGTTGAGCTTTAAGCCAACATTTTCACTCTCCTCTTTCATCAAGAGGCTTTTTAGTTCTTCTTCACTTCCTGCCTTAAGGGTGGTGTCATCTGTATATCTGAGGTTATTGATATTTCTCCTGGCAGTCTTGATTCCAGCTTGTGCTTCTTCCAGCCCAAAATTTCTCATTATGCCCTCTGCATATAAGTTAAATAAGCAGGGTAACAATATACAGCCTTGACGTACTCCTTTTCCTATTTGGAACCAGTCTGTTGTTCCATGTCCAGTTCTAACTGTTGCTTCCTGACCTGCATACAGGTTTCTCAAGAGGGAAGCCAGGCAGTCTGGTATTCCCATCTCTTTCAAAATTTTCCACATTTTATTGTGATCCACACAGTCAAAGGCTTTGGCATAGTCAATAAAGCAGAAGTATATGTTTTTCTGGAGCTCTGCTTTTTCAATGATCCAGTGAATGTTGGGAATTTGATCTCTGGTTCCTCTGCCTTTTCTAAAACCAGCTTGAACATCAGGGAGTTCACGGTTCACGTATTGCTGAAGCCTGGCTTGGAGAATTTTGAGCACTGCTTTACTAGTGTGTGCTGCTGCTGCTGCTGCTAAGTCACTTCAGTCATGTCCGACTCTGTGCAACCCCAGAGACACGAGCAGTGTGTGAGATGAGTGCAATTGTGCAATAGTTTGAGCATTCTTTGGCATTGCCTTTCTTTGGAATTGGAATGAAAACTGACCTTTTCCAGTCCTGTCACCACTGCTGAGTTTTCCAAGTTTGCTGGCATATTGAGTGCAGCACTTTCACAACATCATCTTTTAGGATTTGAAATAGCTCAACTGGACTTGCAGCACCTCCACTAGCTTAGCTTGTAGTGATGCTTCCTAAGGCCCACTTGACTTAACATTGCAGGATGTCTGGCCCTAGTTGAGTGATCACACCATTGTGATTATCTGGGTTGTGAAGATCTTTTTTTGTACAGTTCTTCTGTGTATTCTTGCCACCTCTTCTTAATATCTTCTACTTCTATTAGGTCCATACAGTTTCTGTCCTTTATTGTGTCCATCTCTGCATAAAATGCCCCCTTGGTATCTCTAATTTTCTTGAAGTGATTTCTTGTCTTTCCCATTCTATTGCTTTCCTCTATTTCTTTGCATTGATTGCTGAGGAAAGCTTTTTTATCTCTCCTTGCTATTCTTTGGAACTCTGCATTCAAATAGGTATATCTTTCCTTTTCTCCTTTGTTTTTCACTTCTCTTATTTTCACAGCTATTTGTAAGGCCTCCTCAGACAGCTATTTTGCTTTTTTGCATCCCTTTTTCTGGGGATGGTCTTGATCCCTGTCTCCTGTACAATGTCATGAACCTCCAGCCATAGTTTATCAGGCACTCTGTCTATCAGATCTAGTCCCTTAAGTCTATCACTTCCTTTGTATAATTATAAGGGATTTGATTTAGGTCATACCTGAATGACTTAGTTTTTCCCCCCATTTTTTTCAATTTAAGTCTGAATTGGGCAATAAGGAGTTCATGATCTGAGCCACAGGCAGCTCCCAGTCTTGTTTTTGCTAACTGTATAGAGCTTTTCCATCTTTGGCTGTAAAAAATATAATCAATCTGATTTTGGTGTTGACCATCTGATGAAGTCCATGTATAGAGTCTTCTTTTGTGTTGTTCAAAGAGGGTGTTTGCTTTGACCAGGGCATTCTCTTGGCAAAACTCTATTAGCCTTTGCCCTGCTTCATTCTGTACTCCAAGGCCAAGTTTGTCTATTGCTACAGGTGTTTCTTGACTTCCTACTTTTATATTCCAGTCTCCTATAATGAAAGGGACAACTTTTCTGGGTGTTAGTCCTAAAAGGTCTTGTAGGTCTTCATAGAACCATTCAACTTCAACTTCTTCAGTGTTACTGGTTGGGGCATAGACTTGGCATAATACAAAAAATTTAAAAGGTTAATTTTTCAATTAATTAACAATGAGACTATTAGTGTTTTGTGCACTATGAGCAGTGGTGTGCCAGAGTTGTTCACAGTCTCTTGGCTTCACAGAACCAATTTTTTTAAATACAAGGAATATCTGAGCCAATTGTTAAACAGCAGCTGGAAATAGTCCATGGTAGGAGTATTTACATCACAAGAATCACCAAATGCTACATATCAAGGTTTCTCCCTCCTCTGACATACAGACCCAATTGTTAAACATTTACCAAACTGTAATTTACAGAGCTAGAGAAAAGAAGTCATGACTCAGAAGAGTAGATGGTGGTGCTTTCACTCTATTTTGATGAAGAGCAGTTTTGGTTGCTTTTCTCCCAATAATATCAACATTAACAATTACTATTAGTTACCATTATAGGTACAGATGTATGTGCCAAGAAACATGAAACTTTTCATACAATCTTTACAACCCTTCTAAGTAGTTATATTTATATTTCTATAAAACAGTACTTTCAGACCTTGAGAAAATAGATATATTTTGAAAACTGGCACAAGTAGTAAATGTTAGAACTGAAATTTGAACTTAGAACTGTCTGATGGTATATTCCATATACTTATTACTTTAACAAATGTTTATCTCCATGTGGAGAAATTCTAGCAGCATTTCAGTGTCCTATTCGAACATAAGTCATGTCCATGAAGTCTTCTCTACTAAGTTAGAAAATCACTGCTGACAGTGAGTGCAGCCGTGAAACTGAAAGACACTTGCTCCTTGAAACGGAAGTTATGACAAACCTAGATAGTATATTAAAAAGCAAAGACATCACTTCGCCAAAAAAGGTCCATGTATTCAAAGATATGGTTTTTCCAGTAGTCATGTATGGATGTGAGATTTGGACCATCAAGAAGGCTGAGTGCTGAAGAATTGATGCTTTTGAATTGCAGTGCTGGAGAAGCCTCTTGAGAGTTCCTTGGACAGCAAAGTGGTCAAACCAGTGAACCTTAAAGAAAATCAACCCTGAATATTCATTGGAAGGACTGAAGACTGATGTTGAAGCTCCAATGCTTTGGCCACCTGATGCAAAGACCTGACTCGTTGGAAAAAAACCCTGATACTGGGAAAGGTTGACGGCCAAAGGAGAAGGGGGCATCAGAGGATGAGATGATTAGATGGCATCATTGACCCAGTGAGCAAACTCTGGGAGATGGTGGAGGAAGGGAAGCCTGGTGTGCTACAGTCCATACGGCTACCAAGAGTTGGACACAATTTAGCAACTCAACAACAGCAACAGCAATAAGTTAGAATTGGCTTGTGATACTTTAAACTTTTATCATTATGCCTAATTTTCTGATGACATTTAACATATGCTTCTATTTGTCCAAATTATATCTGCTTCTTATTCCCTCTCCTGTTTTGTACTCAATAACTTTTCATAAATCAATATAAGAATGAATGAAAGTATAGAGTGACTGCTAATGTGTGTGTTGTTTCTTCTGGGAACAATGTGAATGCTATATGGAAATTAGATAGCGGTAATGATTACACAGTTGTGATTTAAAATGGAGAAAAGGCAGTCTCTTCAACAAGTGGTGTTGGGAAAACTGGACAGCTACATGTAAAAGAATGAAATTGGAACATTCCATAACATTATATGCAAAAATAAACTCAAAATGAATTAAAGACTAAATATAAGACTGGATACTTCAAATCTCCTTGGGAAAAACATAGACAGAATGATCCTTGACATAAATTTCAGCAATATTTTTGGGGGAATTTGTCTCCTAACGCAAAGGAAACAAAAGCAAAAATAAACAAATGGGACTTATTTAAACTTAAAAGCTTTTGTACAGCAAAGGAAACCATTGCAAAATGAAGACACACTTCTGAATGGGAGAAAATATTTGCAAATTATATAACTGAAAAGAGATTAATATCCAATATATACAAACAGCTCATACAAGTCAACATTAAAAATAATAATAATAATAAAAATGGGCAGAAGAACTGAATAGACAAGTTTCAAAAGAGGAAGTGCAGGTGGCCAACAGGCACATGAAAAGATGTTCAACATTGCTAATCACCAGGGAAATGAAAATCAAAACCACAGTGAGATATCCCCTCACACCTGTTAGAATGGCTGTCATCAAAAAGAACACAAATAGCAAGTGTTGGCAAGGATGTAGAGAAAAAAGAGCCCTTGTACACTATTGATGGGAATATAAATTGATGCAACCACTGTGGAAAACAGTGTACAGGTTCCTTAAAAAAACTAAAAATAGAACTAGCACATGACCCAGCAATTCCAATCCTGGGTATGTATCAGGAAAAAAAAAAACACTAATTTGAAAAGATATATGCACTCCAATGTTCATAGAAGCATTATTTACAATTGCCAAAGTATAGAAGCAACCTAAGTATCCATCAACAGTTAAATAGATATGGGTGTAATGAAATACTGCTCAGCCATAAAAAAGAATGAAATTTTGCCATCTGCAGCAACATGGATGGGCTTGGAGGGTATTATGCCCTTCAAGGCAGAGAATGAAGGACAGACAGAGAAAGACAAATGCTATGTCATATCACTTATATGTGGAATCTTAAAAAATACAACATACTAGTCAATATACTGAAAAAGGTAGATCCACAGATATAGAGAAAGGCCAGAAGGGGCAAAATGGGGTTGGAGTGTGGGGAGATACAAACTATTTAGTGTAAGATTGGTTCAAAGATGTATTGTATAACATGGAGAATATAGCTTCTAGTTTGTAATAACTGTAAATGGAACATAGTCTTTAAAATTATGCAAAAAATTTTTTAATGTTTAAATTGAATTGAAAAGTATCATTGACTCATATAAGTTAAAATGGCAAATTTTATGATACATGGATTATATCTCAACTTAGAAATTAAGATATAAAACTTTTCCAAAAAACTACATATTTCCACCATATGAAATTGTCTTTTTTGTCAATCAAAATTATTAATTCAGAAATTTAATAAAGTTTATTTTATTAATAGTAAGGAGTCCTTCCCACTAATATGATAAAACCAGGTAGTTTTCTAAATAGCACTAATAATTCTAATTGTAATGAATTCTCAATTCTAAAATACCATTGAATAAAGAAAAGCAAATAATCTCATTCGCATTCCCCACCAATCTCATAATTTCTCTTTGTCTTAAGTTAGTAGAGCTTTGTTTGGTAGCTCATTTTTGGCGTTAGGAAAACTGAATTCCAATAATATTAAGATTCACAAGGATAAAATGAGTCAAGACATACAAGATCACAGAACTTATGGGCTGAAATGGAGATATAGACATAGAGAACAGACTTGGAGACCCAGTTAAGGGAAGGAGAGGGTGGGATGAATTGAGAGAGTAGCTTTGAAACCTATAGATTATCATGTGTAAAATAGATAGCTGGTGGGAAGTTGTTGTATGACACGGGACACTCAGTCTGATGTTCTGTGATGACCTAAAGGAGTGGGAAGGGGTGGGAGGTGGGAGGGAGGCTCAAGACGGAGGAGTCATATGTATACTTATGGCCAATTCATGTTGACATATGACAGAAACCAACACAATATTTTAAATCAATTATCTTACAATTAAAAATAAATAAATTTCTAAAATGCAGTGATCAAAACACACACACACAAAAGAAATATTGTGCTGAGTAGCTGCTAAAAATAAGAAACTCACAATCACTTACGGGTAGCACTGGTCACGAACTCTGGTGCCGTCCTGCACACCATGTGGACACTTCTAGAAAATTACAGTAAAACTTCTGTGCATTCAAGAATGCCATTATTCTAGGTAAACATAAAGAATATGCTGCTTGAAGGAAAACTTGAAAAGTTTGAATTGCAAAATATGAGAAACAAAGGCAGAGGGAAAATAAAGATAACCATAAACTGAGCCGGGGCATGGGACAGTCATTTATTGAAGGCACATTTAGCTTGTGAATTTTTCTGTTTCCAGAGAGAAAATTACTCTGGGATATATTTGTTTAATTTGTTATCAAAGATGTTTTTAAGTTAAAGTGGAAAAACATAATTTCAACTTTTCAGCTTGTCTCTTGAGCAGAATGGTCGGTCATCTGATCGTCTCCTTTATTCATTGACAGAGTGCAGAGTGTGAAGTATGAATATTTAAGGAAGTATTACCATAGGAGAAGCACTGAAAGGGGAGAAGGCATTGCATTTTTAATTATATATTTAATAAAAGCTACAGAAGAAAATAAAGGCTAGTAAAAGACCATGAAGTGAAGGAAAGTCAAAGAACGTGTCCTTCACCTTTGTCCTGGTGCTCTCTTACCCTCTCTTAAATCTGTATAAGATTTTCTTTAGAATGTTCTACTCTACAGTCATAGAGTAGTGTGGAAAAAGAGGTGTTAACCTCCTGAATTCAGTTTGTTCACATACTATGACTTACTGCTATGCAGATTCAAGTGTTACTTTTTAAAACTTGCAACTTTCCCCAGCATAAAAAATTATTTTAAACCCCCCAAATTAACAATGTAAAGTGTTAGCCCTACTTCTAGGCACAGCATTATCACTGTTTTTGTTATGATAATACTACTGAATTGTAAACTTTTTAAAGGTGATCATCACATATCCTTTAGCATCCAGGTTGGTAATGGTTAGGTGATCTTTTTCCCAGTGATACCCTTAGAATCTCTTACAGTTTCTCTTCCAGAGAGCATGCTGAGGTGACAAAGCCCTGGAATTTTGCTTAAGAAGCCTGAGTTCTTTATCCGTGTGAGCGTTACATTCCTTGAACACAAAATTGGATATTTGAACTAGCTTATTTCTAAGTGTCTAATATATGTATGCCCATTTTCTACACAGATAACACCTATCTATTAATACTTCACTTTCAATGGATGTGATTTCCTCTTCCCTAAAAATATTCAGGAAAGTACATAGTTTAAGGAGATAATTATATAAAAATGAAGATTCTTATTTCCCTTCTATATGATATTCATCATTATCCTGAGTGGAAATTTAAATGTGATCTATTTAAAGGGAAAATGCCATATTCATAGTATGCTTTTGAACAAAATATTTCATTGCATACTCTGGAAAAATAAGAAAATAGCTTATTGTGCAGTTGAATGCATTTGTAACTGGTTAAATGGCCAGATACTCATAATACTGATTAATTGAGGAAGGTCTCTAGTGGAATGCCTCAGGACTTTGCATTGAAACTATTCCATATTTCCTATTACCAGTGATTTTCATGAAGTATTTTAAAACTACATGTCATAACTTGATATGAGGATGAAAAATATGTTACTACTTTGCAGTAAACATTTTTCAAATGACAGAGATTGTAAAAATGGGCTTAAATCAGCAAAGGAGAGTTTAAGGAGAGAAAAGTTAGGTAACTCTTGTGTCTAATTTTGAAGAATCACATAAAATAGAGCAAGGGAAATTTTAGCTTCCTAGCATCTTGAAGTTAAATAAGCACAGGTGTTTCTGTTTACAACAAATTCAACAGAAGTCAAGACTATGTTGGTAGCCAAACAATCTAGTGAAGTATGGGTGAACGTCTGTCTAGACGCTACATATGTTTGATCTTGGATTCAGAAGATTTAATTATATAGTCACAATTTAAAGGAATAAGATTTCATGTTTTAGTGTCATAGTTCAGAGGGAAAATAAGTTACCAAGTAAAAGTTTGCTCAGTTTTGTAGGAATACAAAGAACAAAGTGTGCTAAGTCTCTTCAGTCATGTCCAACTCTTTGAGACCCTATAGACCGTAGCCAGGCTCCTCTGTCCATGGAATTTTCCAGGCAAGAATACTGGAGTGGGTTGCCATGCTCTCTTCCAGGGGATCTTCCCATCCCAAGGATGGAACCCAGGTCTCCTGTTATGGCAGGAAGGTTCTTTATCACTAACGCCACCTAGGAAGCCCACGAAGAACAATAATTGTGTCAAATTTTAAGGAATATATGTACTTGATATTATATTTCAAATGAAAATAATTGAATACTTTCCACTTAGTGATGGTGTAATATCTAGGTATAGAGAGCAGCCCCTGGTGCAGTACTATGCTGTGAATTTACTGAAGGTTGTCTATGGAGACCTGGAAGGAAGTTGATACCAATATGTGACTTCACTCTGCACACAATTTCTAAGTGTTAGGGCTGTTCCTCCAATCTATGCCTTTGCAATTGCACTTAGGATAAAATCCAAGCTCTGCATGGCCACAGGTGTCTGCATAGTCTGGACCTGCTTACATTTCCTACCTCACTTTGTGTTCTTCTTCTTTTCACAACCCTTTAATCCTGGTGGTCTTGGAATATATCCAAAGTGCAGTACAACTCATTTAATGTACCTAAAACAGATTGAGAATGCCTGTAATATGTAGCTCATGTGTGCAAAAAATGCAGCTCAAGTAACATTGGTGTAGCTTTGTCTAGGAAAGATTAAAAAATTTTATAAATACAATATCAAAGTATTATTTAGGCAGTTATCTCCTACAGTTGTAATCATCAAATTTCACCACAGCTTTCTCAAAGTCAGGACTTCTAAGTAAACCAAATTTAACTTTAAAAGACTTTACCCATAACATCTCTCCATTGAAAATATGACAAATCACTGATAATATTTATCACATGGATCAGTGGCAAAAAAAAATTATTAATTTTTGTTCTATTTTTTTAGTGAGCATGATAGACTGAACTAAAATGCCTATATCATTCATTTAAAATAAAATCTTCCTAAATCCCTGGAGTTGAAGGTCTAGATAGACTGAAAAGGAATATAGGAAGAAAAGAAATTGAAGATACAGTATTGTGGCATGGTTTTGATTAAAGTGTACATTTTCTGAGCTTTGTAGTTAACAAATCTTGCATATGGACATTATAGTTGCTCTTAATCTGCTTTCAGAAGACTGATGCAAATATTAAAAAAATAATGAACTAGCAAGATTGTTTGCTAATGCCACATAAAAGTGCTAATTACACATTTTCTGCCTATAGCTAAACCCAAGAGACATTGTCTAAGAAATTTTAAAATAAGCTTCTTCACTAAAAACATGAATACAGCTGAGTGGCATGATGAATTTCCATTTACGGACCCCAGTGGTATCTCACCCTTTAAATAATAATAATAATAAATACAGAAAAATACAGCATGTTAAAGGTATTCAGGGAGCAAAGTTATTCTGCTCATGTAAAGTGACTCATTAATATATTTATACATGATATTTAACATATGCTATAAATGGTAGATTTCATACTGAACTATATTTAGTCCATATTTGTGGGATTATTATATTGGAAGGTTGCTGTGAATTTCAGTGATATTTTTTTAATATTTCAATACTGTCAGTCATAGCAGTAATTTTCCAAAGTATGTTTAAAATGTTAGCCTAGTGTTTGAGTTTTAGGGTTTTAGCTATATTTCTACATTATTCTCACTGAAAATTCTTTTTTTTACACAGGTGAAAGAGAAATGCTTCACAGGACTTTTACTTTATAGAAATACCATTAAAGCAACTGCCTTTTGTCAATTATATTTTTAATTTACTTTTTCATATGAATCCATTTTCTATGCCTAATGGTAGCTTTCTAGCAGGTAATTTGTAGTTGAGAATCTGCTGGTCTTTGATCATGTACTGGACATATTGAAATGACAATTATTTTTTAAATTCTCTCAACATTGACATTGTGGTTTCCCTAAACTATGCTCATGCTTTTTAATGATTTTCCAGTCATATTGAATATGAATATATTTGGACCCATTTGTTGTTAACCTGAACCACAGCTAGTAGCTGCTGTTTCTATGAACAAATCAGAAAAAGTATCCACTCTGGGTGCACAAATTAGAAAAAGTTACCTTTCCTCAAGTGTACTGTTTAGCAAGGAGGATAGTACAAACTGAATTTAAATCCCAGCTTTTACCATTTTGGCTAGACATCCTTGTGCAGTATACAAACTGTAAGATCATATCCTTGGTGGGCTTGCTCTTAATAGTCACTTTAAAGTGTAATTTTCAGACAAGTCATAAAAAACAATTTATACTCAGTATGTTGCTGTCAGGGTTAGGTTATATTCAGTTTTAAAATGCTTAAGTCATTCATGCTTGTCTTAACTTCCTATTTGTAAATTGCTCACATTCAACAGGAAACAGGGTAGAAGGGCAAGACATTGAGCCAAAAATTGTGATAATCTCAGCACCTTTGTTCCTGCCTAGATCAGAAACATGACTCATCTACATGCTTCTGACATTTTTCTGGCTACAGTTAACATGTGTGGGTACAGGCTGTTGAAATTAAAACAAGGATCATTGTAGTTCAATGGAAAATCAAGAACTTTTCAGTTAGAAAAGATGGAAATATGAAAGGATTGTTAAACGGAACTAAAGAGCCTCTTGATGAAAGTGAAAGAGAGATAAAAAGTTGGCTTAAAACTCAACATTCAGTAAAATAAGATCATGGCATCTGGTCCTATCACTTCATTGACAATAGATGGGAAAACAATAGAAACAGTGACAGACTTTATTGTTTTGAACTGCAAAATCACTGCAGATGGTGACTGCAGCTATGAAATTAAATAACACTTGCTCCTTGGAAGAAAAGCTATGACCGACCTAGACAGCATTTTAAAAAGCAGAGACATTACTTTGCCAACAAAGGTCTGTCTAGTCAAAGCTATGGTTTTTCCAGTCATGTATGGATGTGAGAGTTGGATTATAAAGAAAGCTGAGTGCCAAAGAATTGATGCTTTTGAACTGTGGTATTGGAGAAGACCCTTGAGAGACCCTTGGACAGCAAGGATATCCAACCAGTCCATCCTAAAGGAAATCAGTCCTCAATATTCATTGGAAGGACTGATGCTGAAGCTGAAATTCCAATACTTTGGCCACCTGGTACAAAGAACTGACTCATTGGAAAAGGCCCTGAGGCTGGGAAAGATTGAAGGTGGGAGGAGAAGGGAACGACAGAGGATGATATGGTTGGATGGCATCACCGACAGGGTGGACATGAGTTTGAGTAGGCTCCAGGAGATGGTGATGGATGGGGAAGGCTGGGGTGCTGCAGTCCATGGATCACAAGGAGTCGGACATGACTGAGTGACTGAACTAACTAACTATACCTACGTGCATGATGTTGCTTTAGCAGACCTGTCTGCATTTGACTCTTTGTCTAAGTAAACCTGCCATATAGGTCAGGTCCCATTTTCTGTTCAGGCTCCTGATTCCTAGCTCCTCGTCTCTTTGCACTGACCTCCCACCCTCAACTCATTGGCACACAATGTCTTGGGAAGACAAGTGTCAGCTAAATAACAGATCTTGGCTAAAACCACTGAAGTAGGGCCTCATTTCACAAAAGATCAAGAAGCCATAATTTGCTAAAGTAGAGTGCTCCTGAGTTAGTCTTACTCTGACATGAAAATGAAAGTGAGAGTGTTAGTTACTTCAGTTGTGTCACACTCCTTGCGACCCCATGGGCTGAAGTCCGCCAAGGTACTCTGTCCATGGAATTGCCAGGCAGGAATACTGGAGTGGGCTGCCATGCCCTACTCCAGGTAGTTTTCTCAACCCAGGGATTGTACCTGTGTCTCTTGCATTGCAGGCAGATTCCTTACCACCTGAGCCACCTGGGAAGCTTAAACTCTTTGACAGAATCCTCTATAACTATTCCCATCACATATGATTTTTTTCTCACTTTCTCTGGATACTCATTCATTTAAATTATAATTGCAAAATATATTATTCTGCTTTCTATTATACAATTGTTTCATTGAAATGCAGAGCTGAAAGAGACTATAGAAATCATATATGATTTCCTTTTTATCACAACTCCTAAATTTTACTATATGGGACTTCCCTGGTAGCCCAGTGATTAGGACTTCACCTTTGCTCCCTGATGGGAAAGTTAAGATCTCACATGGCTTGCAGCCAAAATAAATAAATAAATAAATAAATAAATAAACAAACAAACAAAACTTTAAAACAGAAGCAATATTGTAACAAATTCAATAAAATATTCAATAAAATCTTTAAAAAATAAATAAATTTCTTTACAAAACTAAAAACATTTATTATTATAAAAATTCAAAAATATAGATAAGCAAAGAGAAGAAACTCAATCATACTGTCACATATGTTTGAAATTTTCATTTTAAATGCATATAAACATTTTCATTTTATAAATTACAGTTCTCTGTTATTGTTGTGATGTGGGCATTATGTTCTGTCATCTGAATGGACCACAATTTAATTGAACAATTGTCTGTTTTGAAAAGTTTAGTTTATTTCTAAATGTTTGTTACATAATGATGGGATGAGCCTAATTGTAGATATAAAGTTATGAATTCTTGGATAAAAGAACATTACAGTTTTAGGGAATTTGTTTAATATTGTAACATGTTCTCACTAAATGTTCTCCCACTTATACTCCTATGAATAGTGTATGAGGGCACCCATATGCCCAACCTTCCCCAACAATGGATATAATCATGTGAAAGAAACTTTGCCAATTATGACAAAGAAAAATGTATTTTTAAAATTTATACTTATAAATTTATGATGTTATGTTTATTAGCTATTTTAATTTTTTCTCTTGTAAATTGCCTGTTAATGTCATTTATTCATTTTATATGAAGATATACACTTTTTATTTTGACTAACAAAATTTTTTTAATAACACTTAAACCTTTCTGTAGATATCCTGCATATTTTCCCCCAAGCTTTTCATTTACTTTTAAATTCTGTTTATGATAATTTTGACATATAGATCATTTAATACTGTCATCTGTTTTGATTTCTGACATTATTATGAGATCACAATTCTATAAATATTCACTTATTTCACTTATATTCTCCTCTAGTATTTATGGGCATTTTTATTTTCTTATTTGCATTTATATCTTTAATACATTTGAAACACATTTTGAAATATGGTATAATAAGAGGATTCTGACACTGCCACTAAGTCACATGTGGTTCTTGGTCAAATCACTAAATCTCTTTAATCTCAGTTTTTGTAAACTGATAACCTATCAGACCAACAGAAGAGGTGGAAATTCTAAATAGACACATGACCGCAAGAGAAATCCTTCTATTATAAAATGTATGTCTTCTATCACTGAAGATAAGCAAACATTTTCTTAGTAATGAGTCACTTTCACAGGTGTCTATTTGGTTTTTATTTTCTGTAGCATACAGTGGAAAGCTATTCATGCAATATGTCTTCCATTAATACACATTGAATGACTTTAGTCTTCAAGCCCATAGATTCTGTGTTCTACACTCTGATTTTTTTTTTTTTTTTTTTTTTAGTTTTGGCTTAATGAGCCTCAGACCCAAGACCTAAGGTCTCTTACCAGTTTCCCAGTTAAGGGTTGACTAACCTTTGTAAGCATCACTGCTGGCTCTGTTAAAAAGATAACACTATCAAGTTAAATAGAGAAGGTATAATTTAGGTATTGGAATTGGCACTTTCCTTATATAACTTCACTAAATTCACTTCATATCAAATGCTTGAAGGAGAAATGAGCTTTTACACTGTTTTGAAGTGATATGTACATGGATTCATTTGACTAGTGCTGTTTGCAGTGTTAATGAATCGTGAAGTTGAACAATTTGAGATGCACATACATTGCAACTGGTTTGTAAAAATGCCTAGCACCGAACCAATAAAGTTTATATGAAGTCTGAAGAATTGTTTATAAACTAAGTCATGTCATTCTGTTAAATTTGGGGTCATCTGTGATTTTGCTGAGAGTTTTCATTAGACTCTCTCATATACATTTTTAATTATGAAACATTATATTTGATTATTTTCCTTCAGGTGTGACTTATTACTGATACAAGATTTTAAGTATTGTTCTATTTATGGATAATCAACTTTTTAGTTGAGGCATTAAATAGTATCTTCAGCACATTGTAGAGTAAATTGCTAATAGCTATTAAGCACCAATGAGCATTAACACAATGTGTGAGGATTTTACACCTGAAGGAGGTATAAACATGCCCACTGAGAAAAATAATAGATTATTTGGTTTCTGGATGAAGTATGATTAATAAAGCCAACAACTGGACAGAGTGAAAAGGCAAAATTAGAAAAAGATCAGTGTACCTTGCTGGGATGGGGGAGTTTAAATTTAGAAAGAAAAACAAGCTTGGGGTCTGATATATCTGAGAACTTGAAGACAGAATGCTCTTTTCTGAGCCTAATTCATTTCATACCCACTTTGCTAATAAAGTAACCTGGATGATGTTGAGTTTGCTTGTCAAGACCAGTTTGCAGGATTGATGAAACCTAAACCAGAAAGGGCTTCCAGTTTCACATACGCAACATGAGATTGGCTGCTATCTAAAGAAAGATGATATTTATAGAAAAGAATGAAGTGTCAGAGATAGATTCATTTTTAGGAAGGCTGGTTAGTGTTTCTCTAATCATCTCATCCCCACCCTCTCAAATATGTGGCTCCTACACAGGGCCCTTTCTGTCACAAAACACTTAATCCATATAACTTCCTTCCTTTCAAATGCCTCTTTTTGTTTCCCCTGGATTGTATTTTCCTGTATCCAAATGTATTACTTTTCCCACAGTATTTTCAACATGCAGCTGCTTCCTCTTCAAAAGTACTTCATCTCTTCTCAACTGACAGTGGCCCTGCCCCTCTGTATTTTTAATCCTGTCTTTCTCCATCTGTTTTTCTCTTTCTCACATGCATAAGTGCTATCTGTCAACCCCATGTACCCCATGTTGCTTTGCTTCTGAGTCAAAGCTTTTACAATTAGAGTGTTGGATGAAGTCACTTATAAGTATATATTTCCCAATAAATCATACAATTATGCATGCTTAGATAGACAAAGCCCTTTATGATAGGAACGATGGAGTATAATCTTGTTTTGCTTGGGGAAAGAGATTTCAGAGTTGAGAAAAAATGTGGTCAGTTTTGTTGTTATTGTTGTTTGGTCACTCAGTCATGTCTGACTCTTTGCAACCCTATGAACTATAGCCCACCAGGCTCCTCTGTCCATGGGATTTCCTAGGCAAGAATACTGGAGTAGGTTGCCGTTTCATTCTCCAGGGGATCTTCCCAAACCAGGAATCAAACCTGTGTCTCCTGCATTGCGGCAAGTTCTTTACCACTGAGCTACCAGGGAAGAATTGTGGTCAGTTTACCTCCCTAAAATATTGTGGGGCATTACTTCATTCTCATAAAAGCAATAGTAGCATCACTTCAGGAAACTGAGTTTCACAGATAGTTTCTTTGAGAAATTGGGATACGGAGAACATCTTTCTGAATGGCAAAGGTGGCTGAGAAAGCATATGTATTTAATTAGTCTTTGGCAAGAGTAGCACCTTCTCAAGCACTTAAGAAAATGACTGCATGATGAAGCACAATTTTTTTCACTTCTCAAATCTAGACTTGATTGGATAAATGCTATAAATTTCCATTATTACAAGAAAAAGTGAATATCATCACAGAGAAACAGATGGGTTCTTTCACTTAATTTAGTCTCATCATTTGCTTTTTCTGTGGGAATATCACTCAATCCAGCTCATTATAAAGAAGACATGCAACATTTTGTGCTAGCTATAGAATTAACCTATGACATGACTTAGTGTTCTTGATCTGTGTAAAATTTCTTTTAACTCTGGTTTTGGCCCACTGATCTTGAAATAGAGTCATTTTGCATAGCTCTGTATTAGTGCCTTTAAAAATCAACACTTCTCAGTAGCACTTGATAATGTAATGTCATTGTTACAGTACAGTTTTGGAGAAGGAAATGTTAACGCACTCCAGTATTCTTGTCTGTAAAAGCCCATGGATGAAGTAGCCTGACAGGCTACAGTCCATGTGGTTGCAAAGAGTTGGACACCATTTAGTGACTTCGCTCAGTCACAGTACAGTTTAATAATTATGGAGATATATATATATATATATATAAAACATTTATTAGCAGTCATGGAATAAATTACTTGTTCCAGAGTAGATGAAGATAGTACTATGATCTCAACTTTAAGTCTCCAATGAAAATAAATTCTTTGATCCTGTTTAGTGTTTGTTATAATAATTCTCAGAAAAACAAGGTGTAATCTAAATGTTACTTTGGTTTATGAAATACTATAAGCTTTAAAAATTTTATAATGGTGCACTAAGATGACGCAGAGGGATGGTACAGGGAGGGAGGAGGGAGGGGGCTTCAAGATGGGGAATACGTGTATGTATACCTGTGGCAGATTCATGTTGATGTATGGCAAAACCAATACAATATTGTAAAGTAATTAACTTCCAATTAAAATAAATAAATTCATATTAAAAATAATAAAAAAGTTGCGTATCTGAAAAAAATTATAATTTGAACCTTAACCTTTTCCATATTCTACTGTTTGATTGGTTGCATGTGTACCTTTCAATCAGGCTACAGAAGTTGTAAACAGTGGAAAATAGAAATGGCTAATGAATAACACTTTGGGATACAGAAAAGGTCAAAATTGTACAGTTTTTTTTTATTATCTTCTGGCAACCCACTCCAGTACTCTTGTCTGGAAAATCCCATGGACGGAGGTGCCTGGTAGGCTGCAGTCCATGGGGTTGCTGAGTTGGACATGACTGAGCGGCTTCACTTTCACTTTTCACTTTCATGCATTGGAGAAGGAAATGGCAACCCACTCCAGTGTTCTTGCCTGGAGAATCCCAGGGATGGGGGAGCCTGGTGGGCTGCCATCTCTGGGATCACATAGAGTTGGAAATGACTGAAGTGACTTAGCAGCAGCAGCAACAGCAGAGAATATATAGGACATTAAAATTCTAATGCTACAGTCTTGTGACAAAGACTATAATGAGGACAATAAATAATAAACAGTACATCATGAATCTTCTCATGACAATTATGATAACTTACAATAGGGAATACTTAACCCATTCCCATTACTATCAGGAGAAAAAGGCTACTTTTTGTTGATATTTATCTTTCTTTCTGGCACTTAGAAGCTATATAAAACACAGAAAAGAAAAAGAAAACATATATTCAAGAGTATTGAATATATTGAATTATATGCATTTTCCAGAATGAATAGAATATTTTGGTCCAAAGCTAAAATTAATTTAGCTCATGTTGCACAAGAATAATTTTAAAATAGCCATTTCAAGGCAAATCATGTGTTTAAAAATGGGTGTTCTGCAGTCATTGAGGATGTTGGAACCTGTGATAATAAAGTAATTCCATACAGAGGCAAACATATTTGCATTTCACTTACATTTAACAATAGGATTCCTGTTGATATTTGATATATGTGTTTACTGAAACTTGTTATATAGTCATAGAGCTCTGCATCAACTAAAGAAAATGTGTTTCTCCTATGGCACAGCAGTATAAAGAAAACTTCAGTGCCTCAATTTGCTTAATAGTTATTTTTTGTTTCGTATGATAGGTGTTCAATTTTTTGAAATGTAGAAAATAATACACAGAGGGTATTAGGAAAGAGAACAGAGGGCTTAAAAAGAGCAGATTGTGTTGGTGGCACTTTCTTGTTAGAGTGAATTTGTCATGGATTGCAGTAATTGTGGGCAAAGTCTTTTGAGCGTTTATTGGAGCTACTGCCTTTGAGAAGGAAAATGTGTCCTATTCGGCTGTCACTTACCACACCTTTTGGCAACTCTCCAGAGATGCTGCATCGCCGTTGATGCAACAACTTGATTTCTTGTCAAAATATCTTTTAATATTTGGCTCAAAAGATATTTTCGAGGACTCTAAGCATGCCCAACTCTTCTGTTCATTAAGGCCGAAAATCCAATAAGTGTTTGGTATGCTGGGACTCAGCTACCTCAGAGTGAGCAGCTGTCAAATGATTTGCTGAATACTTTTGCTCAACTCACCACAGTGAATTGATGGAACTGTGCCAGCTTCAGGATGTACAAAGTGAGGGGAATCTTAAAAAGAGCTATCCAAATGTTCCTTTTAAGCCTTACACTACCACCTGGACATTTAGAACAATCCATTGTGAAACAAATGGATAAAAGAAACTTCATGAATTCATGGGCCCTTTTCCTCAGAGTGGTGAAGAACCCACTATTGGTGTGAAGAACACATTACTTGTTTTGCTTATAGGTTAGGTGTCTTTTTAGGCTTCCTGGTGGCTCAGGTGTAAAGAATCCACCTTCAGTTCAGGAGACCTGGGTTCGATCCCTGGGTCAGGAAGATCTGCTGGAGAAGGAAATGGCAACATACTCCAGTATTTTTGCCTGGGAAATCCCATGGACAGAGGAGCCCAGAGGGCTACAGTCCATGTGATCACAAAGAGCTGGACATGACTGAGTGACACTTTGAACACTTTAGGTGTCTGTGGATTTTGACAGCCTTTAACTGACTGCTTACATCACCTCCATCATCAGCTTTGTGCATAACAAAAGCTTATTGGAAGAATCATACTCTACAGATATTTCTAATTTAGTGTTTCTTCAGAGATAGTGGCAGTGTGTTTAGGACCACTGCCTGAATGACATTGTATAGAGGCCAGAATGGCCATCCTTCCTCCCTGCAAGCTGTGCCCATATCTTTGCTACTTGAACTTGAAGAAGCTCCCATTTGAGCTGTAGATAATCTCAGTGCCATCATGATAATGGGGTGCTGTAATGCATTATGAAGAGTATAAACATTGCAGCGTCAGAGAAAATAATTCCATAGGAATGAAACATTTTCACTTGCCTTTAAAAGTTCTGAGTATATAGTAACCTTTTGTTCAAAAGAATGGGTGAAGGGCTCAGCTTGGTTTTATCTTGTGCCTGGACTTCTATCAAGCCAGCCTTATCTATACTATGTACTTGCACTGGTGAAATGTTGAGAGACAAACACTGGTTCATGTTTGAAACAATGATGTAGAACTCTTCCATTTCCCCTGACCATTTTCTTTCCTGACCTTTTAGCCTGGTTCAGCCCTTAATTGGCTATGAAACGTTGGCCCCATTATTTTCACCTCAATCTTATCTTTTAGCATTTGTGCCTTCTTCTCTATTATCTGGACTTGGGTCTACCTTTTGGACCTTATCTTAATTCACCCATTCTGCACTGAGCAACCCCCATAGCTTTAGGTGGGTAGGAATTTCCTGCCCCAGACTTGGCCAAGTCTAACAAGAACCCAACCACCTTCTCCCACAGTCACAGCTGCAAGTTAGTGGTAGGGATTCAACGAAGCTACTTAGAAAACACTGTCACATAACTGCTTTCATTTCCTTAAAAGGTGAAAATGAAATCCAAGGCTTTGGCTCCCAGAGTGGCATTTTGAAAAATAATTGACAATATTTCAAAGTTTAGAATCTTTATTGAATTTCCAAGTATGTAAGGCACATTAGTGCCTGTAAAGAGGGTAGAGGGTTTCAAATATAAAAGCATAAATGAGTAACTTTCACATATTTTTTTCCAACCTTTTTTTCCCCTCCTTCCGTTTTTTTTTTTTTTTTTTTTTTTTGCCATCAGTTGTTTTCTCTGTTTGAGGATGCAGGAGCTAGCATTCCCCAAGAAGGGAAATCGGCAGAACAGGAAGGCAGTGGAGGACCAAATATTGGGGGAGGAGCAAAAGCCATAGGCATAGCCAGAAACGGATTGAACCTCGGAGGTCGAGGAGGAATGAAGCAATGAGCAGTAGTGCAGGAAGGTAAACCTGTAGTGCTGGAGGCCAAGGGCATAGGCCTTGGCCAGTTCTTCACAGGGTGCCGCGGGCCTCCTAGTGGGAAAGAAACACGAGCCAACCTCTCCTTTCCCGTCACTCTCGTGCTTCCTAGAGGCAACTCCATCATTATCCCCGATCTAAGGGTTGAGATGTGTGTAGGGCCTCTTACTTGAGGCCCCCTGGATGGAAAGAATCCTTGACCCCGTGGCAAAGCCACATATAACCCTGCATTGCTGCCACCTCTTTCAGTGCCCCCATTGCTGACCTTTGTCCCCCCCACCATCAGTGCAGGAGGGCTGCCAGAGAATTCCTGGGACACGTTGTTAATAGAATCTTGCCCCCTCTGCCTCCAGCCTGCCGGTCCCTCAGAGCTATTTACTTCTGTTGCTAAGGGCTCTTCTGCAACAGCAGGTGGTGGCCCATACGGGGGTTTGAGAGCTCTCAAGCCATCGACAGGAATGCAAGATCCTGTTCTCTCCGAGAGGTGCTCCAGTTGCTCTCTTGCCAGATAGCTCAGCACCTTGAAGGGCGGTCTCAGCGGGACTCGAGGGTGGCCCCAGGACCCTGCATCATCCTTCGGGCACTGGAAGGGCAGGCTGGGCCGCGGCTCCTGGTTCCCGTTTTCAGCTGCAGCTACTGCTGTGGGTGAAGGGGCGTGCCCTCCAAGGCTTGCCAAAACAGAAATCAATCAGTTAATTAAAATGACAATGCGGTGACCAGAAGATATCTGAAATACGTGATGGATCGAACTCGCTGGAGTGAAATATACCATGGGAAAGGGAGAGCCTGATCTCCTCCCGGGTGTAGTCAGCAAACACTTGTTCAATTCACTTGCCCTTCACCAGGCGGCCTCTTGAGATTCAGGGTTTGGGGTTTCCCTTTATGGCTGACCTGTGGCTCCACCCCATTCCCTATATTCCCACTTCCTCAAGGCCAGATAAACACCAGGAAGCTGAGGAAACACCAGTTCTTTCTGTCAAAGCAGTAGCTATGATCCGATCCACTAAAACCCATCATTTAGATTCTGACAGGAGTGCTCTGGAAAGTCTTATGAGGGAAAACTTTTTTTTTTTTTTTCCTTCCACATAAGTCTAAGAAACCTTAGTTATGTTAACAGACACTTCTGTTTGTTTCTGTTTCATGGAGCATCATTCAACATTTATACCATCTTGTGTTAAAATTTTCTTTCATTCAACCCACACCACACTCCAGAGTAAGAATTTCCTTATATCTAAACACCAAGCTTTAGACTAAAGATTTGCAATTTTTTTTTGTTTCAAAATTACATTTAAAGCTCCAGTGTTCTTAGTACCTGAATTTATATCTTTCATGCTTTTGTCTGGGATCCCTTTCTACATCCCCAGCAACCCACTTGGCCCTGTCACTCTTAACACAGGAAAACAATTCAAACTGCCTTTTGCCTTCAAATTAAACAGTTGCATCAGTTTTGTACTTACACATTTTCAATGCAAGCCATGGAGGAATTTGATCAGGAAAGCCTTCTTGAGGTGATGGAGAAAACCAGCTGAATGCCCACAGAGACCAGCTCAGTCTGGAGAAATGACTGGTGCTTCTTCCTTAGAGCAGCTTGGCAGGTCAAATGAAGCTGGGAACCAACCGCTTCTTTCCAGATTTGGAGTCCTCTTTCTGAGGTTACCAATTGCTAGGGAAGGGAGGGAGAAAGGGAGATGGGAAGAGGAGGAGGGGAGAAGTCTGTGACACTCCTCTAAAGCTAAATATATGATTCCTTTTTGCACAGTAGTAGATGAACTTAAGGGCATTCCCTACTTTAACCCTGTTGCAGCCCAGTTGGAAAGACACATTGCAAGATGATTTTAGAAGACTCATGGTGGCATGGCCTTTTGTTAAGAATTCTTTCTGAAGTTTTATTTAGAAAAGGTAGTCATCACATCTCTTCTTCCAGGTTGAAAGGACAAGCACTGAGTAGAGTACCATGTCTAATCTTGTTATTTAAATTTCCACTATTAACTTGGAGGAGAATGGAGGGTTGGGGGGATAAATTGCTTTGCAATCTGTGTTCTCTTGTGAAGATGAAACAAGAGGAATGCTATAAAAAATTCCTCTAAGAATCATATAAGCTTTCAGGTTTAGTTCCTCAAATTTCAGTTATTCCCTTCATCCTACCTTTCAGTTTATTGGCTCAGTATGGTGTATGTGTGTGTTTGTGTGTGTGTGTGTGTAGACATATTTCCCAGAATAGAGCTCTGGAAACTTGTCGCCAAGTGAAAGGAGAGATAAAAGTCATAACAGATAGCATCGATTTACAAATTTTAACTCAGATTTTTGCCTTATAACATTTTTTGCATAAGGTACTTTCTGTTCTTCTGGCCTAAATTTCATCCCCTTTCCTACCTTAAGCAAATATACTTTCTCAGTTTTTATTTTCTGCCAATGACCTACAGATTAATTGCTCTGAAATTATGAGGACCGTCCCCTCATCTAAGAGTACTAATCTTGCTTTAAGATAAAGCCCAAAACTTGGCCCACTTACTTAAATTCACCTAAGATATGTGCTGTTCTAACTAGACTTCAAAGATCTTAAAATAACTTTCTTTATTTCAAATATCAGAATCTACTGTATATGCTGCTGCATTTCAACAATCACACATATGTGTGTGTGTGTGTGTATGTGTGTGTGTTTCAATTATCTGTGGAATGTATGTGTGCATGCATGTGTACATATGCACTGCTACTAACAGTCATTTCTGGGAAGCAACAAACTCATAATAGAAAATTTGAGTCTCTAAGTCCACACCTTCCTGCCAGGGCACCTTGTCCCTGTCTATACACTACTGAGTTTTCTTTATCTCATTGAAAGATGAAAGCAGCATGTTTCCAAAACTTCTCCCAGAGGAATCTGTTCACTTGCCTAGCATGGTTCACTGTTAAGAAATCTCGATTCCCCAGACTTTGTTTCTGTTTTTCTTTAGCTTATTGTTTCCTTGTCCTTATATAAAAGAAAACTTATTATTAGCAATATAATTGTGATAGAGCATTAAAGCCCTTTTAACCCTTCCCAGATCAGTGAGAATAATGAAACTTGGGTTAATGCCTGCTAATAGTTGGTAAGTCATATTTACATAGTTTATGTTTGAGAGCTTGCATTTTTTTCCTGAATAATAGCAAGGAATCCCCAGGAAATCCTTTTATGATTATCAAAATATTACAATCATTGGCTGTTTTTACCTAAAAATGCCTATTTAGTAAAATATCAACTTAATTTGATTACATGAGAATGAAACGTAATATAGACACCAAATAGCTGGGCATAGTGATAAAGCTAATGGCACCTTAGAATTGTCCCAAACCATAATAGGTATAATACATTTATGGATTCTAGCTCAGATTTTGCCTTGCAACTTATTTGCTTTTATAAAATGAATGTTTATTGAATACCTTCTGCATGCATTCACTATTTGGTTTAGTGTGGATCATACAACAAAAGTTAAATATGAAATTGGTAGTGACTTCAAGGAATATTCAAACTTTCTGGGGAGAGAGAAAAGCATCTATATAAGAAGAATGCCATAAAAAAGAATAGACACAGACTATTAGCTGTCATTTTCCACAATGGAAATTCAGAAGAAGAAACTAATTTTAAGTGAAAGTAGCTGTGAAATAGTTCACGTGGTATTGGGGCTTGAGTTGTATTTTGAAGGGTGGGTACATTGTACATGGGTAGAGGAGGAGATGGTATTCCACGACAAGAACAGGTATGGAAGTAGGAATGAGAGGGAAATTTTGGAATTTTGTAGTTTAGAGTTTTAGTCCAAACTGGGCTCATATTTGGCAGAAATATAAGTATAAAGAGCCAATCGGACCCTCTAGAGATAGTAAGATCATCCAGATAATTAGTAAAGTTGTACCAGCAGGGAATCTTTGAAGGCACTCAGGTTTTATAAAAGAAATATAGGAATCATCTCAAAACTTGCTCTTTGACACAAAGCTGTTAGGCTACTTCAGTTATCCACTGAGCTCTGAGAATGAAATAATAAAGTGCATATATACATACATACATATTTGTTTTTTTTAAATAACTGTTTTGGAAAGCAAAAAATGGGTAATGGAAGTTGAAGATTTGCCAGAAAGTAACTTAGTTGTGAAAGTGGTTAAGCTCTAAATGCCTTTCATTACCCATTGCCTCTGATTTCATGACACAGCTCCAGATATTACTCACATATCTATCAAAAGGTTTTGAGGACTTTATTGAAATGCTAAGTGAGAACCATACAAGGATATATTTACTTCTGCCCAGCAATTATGAGGTCATAAAAAATGTGGTTGTCCTGCCAAAAGGATGTTGCTGGTTGTTTTTCAAAGAAATTTTGCAGATGTTTAAGTGCAGACAGAGTATCATTTAAAATTCATCATTTCTCTGTTGCTAGAAAAAGAATCCAGGAGACGGAAACATAAGGATGATTTTCTCTTTTTCCATCAGGCTAATAAGGAGGTGATGAAGAGATTGTCATGCTGATCTCTGGGGAGACAGTTGTCAAAAGATGCCATCCATGAACTCCCTTTCAAAATGTAATGTAGCTATGCCTGTGGAAAACTCTCAGTTTAGGATGTCTAAAAGTACTTCAAGAAGATAGACCAGATACTTTTAGGGAGCTGTTGCTATTTAATTCAGTGTATTAAGAAGCATGAGATTAATGAAGGCATGACACTACCCTAGAATGGGCCAGACAAAATTATTCAGTTGCACAACTATAAGCAGTACTCCTGTCCTCTCTGCCACCAGCTGTCCTGCAAACTCTGTGTGGTAAGTGACAAGGGTGAACAGGTGATAATGAGATTATGTCACTACCCGTACTGGCAAAAGCAACTGACAACTCATGCTTCACTCTTGGACTTATTTGTATGAAGATCAATAGGCTATTGCTTTTCCCAAGTTCTTTGCTTCAGACTTCTAAAAAAATTGTTTTAAAAGACGTCATTTATGGCAATGACTCCAAAACAAGTTATTGTCTTGTAGAAATCAGAAGCTATCAGAAATTCCTTCGACATAGATCACTCTAATTTTTCCTGAGAGTCAGAACTAGAAATTAAGTAACAATGGGGCATGCCAGATGAGAAAATATGAGGAAGGAAAAGGAAACATTTTTTTTTACTACTTACTCTGTGCCAGATATTTAATATGTTTTATCTCATTTAATAGTCACAACAAATTTTTAAGACAGTTACTATTATTGTATCCATTTTATAGATGAGGATAAAGACAGCTGGAGAAGTTAAAGTAGTTGTTTCCAAGGTCCGGGAGATGGTGAAGGACAGAGGAGCCAGGTGTGCTGCACTCTGTCACAAGGAGTCAGACATAACTGAGCAACTGAACAGCAACAACAAAACAGCTAGTAAACAGCAGACAATATTGAGACACAGGCAAGCTGACACCAGAACCCCTGTTTCTTTCATTCAACCACACGGCCTCAGGACTATAGCTGTATGTGCATCACATAAGTGGCTCAGATCAAAACATGTGTACTGGATCAGAGTTTAGTTTATTTAACAAATATATGCACTGACATCCATCCTAATATAGTTTTGCAATGAAGAAATCATCCGAATTGCAATACATCTCAGAAATGCAGTCCATGCAGAAATGCAGCAAATGATTGAAGATTACATATCTGCTGGGAGTTCAGCAGAAGGATGACGACTGAAAAGCTTCTCATGGAGCGATTGAGGCTGGTGACAGAGAAAAAAACTTAGCTATAGGACAGCACTGAGTGACTATTACTAGAGAATTCATTTTAATAGCATTAGCAGTGTTAAAATTATATTGATTTTGAGTTTTCAAATTGCAGATATAGGGTTACTCATACTATTTCTATGGCAGTAAGGTGTGATGGAACTGAGCTTATGATCATGGTTAAGCCACTCATTGTCTAGTATTGGAGCAAGTGTAAAAACATAGAGTTAATTGTGTGCGTGTATGGGGTGTGTGTGTGTGTGTGTTGAGTGAAGTGGGGTGTTGGGAGGGTAGAGTTGTACAAGTGAGCAATTATTAATGATAACTCTGGAGAATACCTTTCTGAATTAGGAAAATATATTGCTTAAAAATAAAATTAATGCATTTTATGTTCACTTTTGCATATATTATAAATTAAGATATAAACATGGACTAATAAGTAAAATGAGGAAAGTTAATGAAAAACATTGCTTTGCAGTAACCCATTAGACCATAAGTTTATAAATACACACACATAAATATATATGCAAAAAAATTGAAGGCATACTTAATTTCTTGAGTACTCAGTTTAAAAAGCAAAAGCTATTTTAGATTAATTTCTTTCTGCTTATAATTAAGACTATGTAAATTCATGCTGAAAACATTTTATCAAGCTTTATTAAAAATGAATCATATGTGCCAACCTGTGAAAGGCTTTGACTCTGAAATCAGAGGAACACAGACTTGGGTTCAAATCTCAGCTTTGCTACTTATTGGCTTTGTGACCTTGGGCAGGTTGCTTAACTTCTCTGAACCTCATTTTCCTCATTTGTAAAGTGGGATTATAAAGAGAATTATATTAAATCAGATGTGAAAAGTAACTGTTACAAACTAAGTGGCTAAAATATAATCTCTTTCTTTGTGCATATTTGACTCAGTTTTCACGTATGTAAAATGAGGATGATGAGACCTCTTAGCTATTTCAGGGCTGTTGAGAAAATTAATTTGATAATTATATGAAATTGTTTTGCAATGTATAAATCACTTTACATCTGTGAGTGCTAAGTCACTTCAGTCGTGTCTAACTAACTCTGTGTGATCCTGTGGACTGTAGCCTGCCAGCCTACTCTATCCATGGGATCTTCCAGTCAACAATACTAGAGTGGGTTTCATGCCCTCTTCCAGGGGATCTTCCTGTCCCAGGGATCAAACCTACATCTCTCATGTCTTTGGCACAGGGTTCTTTACCACTAGCACCACCTGGGAAGCCCCAAATCACTTTACATATGTAGGCTAATATAACCATGGGTGATATTTCAGGGCAAGGAAACTCTGGGGACACATTTTAAATATCACTGTGTAAATAGTCACCTATTTTATCTACTCGTAAGGCCACTTTTCATTTCCTGAATCATTAAGGTGGAGAGGATTAACCACAATTAAAAAAAAATCTCCAGGGTGTAAAATGCTTTAAACTTTTCAATTGATGATACATGAATCTCACCCATTGTTGTACTTAATGCAGTAGCTGTGTTAGAATAAAGAGTCTTCATTTTTGTATTTGACTTTATGTTTAATTGGATTTCAGAATCTTGTATTGCACAGCAGGAGCCATTGAAAGCCCCTGTGATGATTAGAATGAAAAGTCTTAACAAAAAGAAGGTTGTTTGGTTTCCTGATAGTGCAGATTTGATTGATTGATTCTCTGAGTGATTTACTACTTTAGACAAAAAATTCACTTTTTTCCCCCACTCTAGTAGTTGCACCCCACCCTCACCCCTACCACAACCACATACACACACACACACACCCCTCAAGTGGTCATATAAAGAGCCTGCTGGAGAAAATGTAACATTTTCATAGACTGATTATAATTCAGTGTGCAGGAAAATTTGCTGATGAAACTCAAAATCAAAATAATAATGAAGTCCATCTCTAGATACTATTTTTAACCATTTTAAAATCTTGCTTGAATTATGCTGTCTGCCTATTGCCAACATAAGCGTGTGTTCAAAGATCCTGGTTAATCACAAGTGCTCAGGAGCCATCTATTTGCCTTTATTTTTGAAGTATTTCAGATCCTCCACTTCCAGCTTTCAAAGAAATGTATTGATATGTGGATATTCTTTAGGGGGAGAGTTCATTAGAAAAAAAGATCCGATTCTGGAGGGCCAGGCAATGGGAAAGTGTCTCTTCTAAGATTACTGAAAAAAAAAAAAAAATGGAGGGATCTCACTCAGGTATTAAAGTTTCTACAGCCCGATAGTAGTATCTGAACCAAAGAAATGAGTCCTTCCAGAAGTACTGCGTGATTCTGCAAATGGCCGAACCAGAGCCAGTGGAACTACGGGTTGTTGCATAGTTTGGGTGACCTGTGGACTTATTCATGTCTGTGGTTTCTAAATTTTATTGAGTAACAGATTCACCTGGAGATCTTATTAGAATAGCAAGTTTCCATTCTCTACCTCTAGGATTCTGATTCAGTTGATCTGTAGTGAGGTCTGCAGTTTAAATCCTTAATGATTCTGATGTGGAGGTCTTTGGATCACAATAGAGAAATACTGACTAGATGGCCTTTTAACCTTGAAGCCTAGCTTTCTGAGGACGAATCCAGCCTTCAAGCGGATACTCATATCTTCTACTACTACTACTACTACTACTAAGTCGCTTCAGTCGTGTCCGACTCTGTGCGACCCCACAGATGGCAGCCCACCAGGCTCCCCTGTCCCTGGGATTCTCCAGGTCAGAACACTGGAGTGGGTTGCCATTTCCTTCTCCAGTTTTCCTTTAAAATTGGAGGCAGTTACAGTTCAGTACACACAGGCAAATATCTTCTAGGTCTAACCAACTGCCTACAGGAGCACTTGAGCAAAATACCCTTTTGACCATACCCTACGGCTTCAGTTCCTTTTCAATTCATAAACCTCCAAATACTACAATTAGTTTCAAACAAATGTGTTGAGTTTAGTTCATCTAGAGCAGCAGTTCTGAAAGGGTAGTCTGGGGAAAATTGAGGTCTCCAAGACCCTTCCCCAAAGTCCACGAGGTCAAAATATTTTCATCATTCTGTGTGCGTGTGCTGTAGTAAGTCATTTCAGTCATGTTTGACTCTTTGCACCCCTATGTACTCATCTGTCCATAGGATTCACCAGACAAGAATACTGGAGTGAGTTGCCATGCCTTCATCCTGGCGATCTTCCTGACCTAGGGATGGACTCTGCGTCTCTTACGTCTCCTGCACTGCAGGCGAGTTCTTTATCACCAGTGCTACATAGGAAGTCCTTTCATCATTATATGAAGACATTATCTGATTTGTTCACTCTCATTCTCTCACGAGTATACAGCGGAGTTTTCCAAAGGCTGCATGATATGTGATGTCATTCCTTTGAGGTTAATGAAATATGTACTTCTATATCCTGTGTTTTAAAACTTTTTCAATCTTAATTTCTAATATGGTAATTATTGGTAGATTTAACCCACCCAAACAAAATCTCTTTGGAGTCATGAATAGTTTTTAAGAGTTTTAAGTAGTACTAGACCAAAAGGTTTTAGGATTTATGTCCTATTTAACCAAAGTTTTAAAATGTGCATCAGTTAATATAAATGATGAAGTTGCTACCAAACCTCAAAGAAATTGCAAACCTGATTAAAACATTCAGATTCCTTTTTTGGTATCTTCTGATAAATCCTTCAGATAGAAATTAGTACAAAACAAGTTAAAAATTTTTGACTCATTGAATGTCTCCTGTATTAACAATACTATATAAGCTACTGTAAATGAGGTACAAATATGTTCTGACTTGAGCAGCTTATTGTCATTTAGGGAAAATAAAAATAATTGTAACAAGTGAATATCTAACTTTGGAATGTTTCCATTATTTTTTTTAGAACTTAATCTAAAGCAAAGATGTGTGAGAGGTAAACAGTCTAATCACAGTGGGCTCAAAAGAGGTAGAACCACAGCTCTACTTTGAAGGATGAATGAGATTTGAATGGGGAAAAAAATGGCTCCCAAATCAAATTCATTCCTGAAACCTACTGCAGATAGAATTTCAGGGGGTTTTTGTTTTCACTCCTTATCTTTCTGTATTTTTTTTTTAAGGACGCGATTTTACTAAGCAGCAACATTATTCTAAAACAAAAATATCTCTGAGATCTAAAGTAATATCCAGACTATTGGAGCTCAAAATAAGCTGAAGCCTTTGCCTCAGGGTCTTAGAAATTAAAGAGTTATTTTTCCAGTGAAATTAACCCAGATAATTGTCACAGACCTTTTACTCACCTTTGGCCTTTGGCTAAGACCATATAGAGAATTGTTACCACTTCATGGCTTCAAAATCATATTTTCTTTTTGTTTTCACTCTGTGTAGCCACCTCATTTTTATATGCCTCTGGGTACTTTTTGTTTGGTTGTTTTCTTCTTCCCCTTTTTTTTTTTTTTTGTGTGTGTGTGTGTGTGGGACTTTGTTTTGTGTATTTTTAACTGGTCAGATTATTTTGGAATGAAGGCTATGTACTGAGACTCAAGAGCCTCTAGGGAGCTTCAGCTAACATTACATATGGAATGTCCAGTTGCTGGATTGCTTGTGCTTAGAGCTTTGTAGGACCACTGGGAGGTTTTCCAACTGCTCTGGAAAGAAACCAAAGTCTTTTCTCTATTCAGTGCTGACAGTAACTTGCAATTTGCTTTAAATTCTCCTCTGATGACATTTTGTATTATATCAGCAGTACATAAAAGCAGTTGTTCCTGTTTTTACTAAATTCATCATACTTTTATACTGGAGACAAAAATCTCCTCCATTACTATATTTAGGTCCTTTCAGCTTTGTTGTGAATGTTCTAGAAAGATTTTCCCAAAGATCTTGGCTAGCCAGTTAAAAGAAGACATTTTCTTTGTATGCATCTGCTATGCATTCTATCACACAATTGTTTGATTTCTATAAGATTAAAATAACAACAAGTTTAATTTTCTGCTGTTTCCACCTTGTATTTTCAAGAAATTTTCACTGTGATTTTAGGAGACTTGGGGAAATAGTAGGGGAAATAAAATTTTAATTATGAAAGTATAAAAAATATCAAAGGGACTTGCATACCAGAAACATTTTATGAAAGTTCACATTGCTTTTCAATATTTACTACTTGTCATCAAATTAAATTTCAGATTATATTTAGTAAGAAGATTACAACATTTAAACAAGTAATAATTTTACTCAGCAAAACCTAATTATATTGGTTTAGTCTTATGCTTTGGATCACTCACAGGAGAGAGATTTGGAATCACTGGTATAGGGTTCTCAGTATTCATTATGTCAAAGACCCTATTATTTGCTAACAGAAGCTACATTTTCTACTCTGAACTGCCTTCCAAATCCAAGCTAAGATGTGATACATTAGCAAAGCCTTTTCTTTCTGGTGGCTTAGGTGATTTCATAGATGATACTACTCAACTTTCTGTTATAGAAAAAAATACAGTGCAAAATTAAAGATTTGGGAGAATGTAATGTAATTTACAAGAGCTGACTCATTTGAAAAGACCCTGATGCTGGGAAAGATTGAGGGCGGGAGGAGAAGGGGACAACAGAAGATGAGATGGTTGGATGGCATCACCGACTCAATGGACATGAGTTTGGGTAACTTCAGGAGTTGGTGATGGACAGGGAAGCCTGGCGTGCTGAAATTCATGGGGTCACAAAGAGTTGGACAAGACTGAGCAACTGAACTGAACTGAATGTAATTTATATATAAATTCATTGCATAGGAATTACCTGATGACAAAACCAATGCTATAGTCTTAAACTTAAAAGGAGCAAAGGGAATTTTTTAAGCAAGTGTGCCATTACATTTCATCCCTGTGAGCTTAATACGTGCATTAACATAAGCATAGATATATTCCATATATCTGTCAAGTATTTAAAGGGCACCTGTCTTTGGTTAAGTACCTCACCATTGGTTGGTTTGTTGTTAGGTATATGTTTTACATACATACTTAGTTAATTTTAGAACCCAGAAGCAGTGATGTGAAATACAAACTAAACACTTAGTGTCTAAAAAGTTAAACATACTAAAAGAGATTATGCCAAGAATATTATTTGACTAAACAAAAGACATCTTAAGAATTCTTCTTTGGAGAATGTGAAATAATGTATGGTATACTATTATTGGGCTATAACTGCATTCTCCAGAATTACAAAGTCTGCTGATAAAGACCTTCCATGCTTGCAAGTCAGAGAACACAAATCTATTGTCATTTTTGCTGAAAACATGCTTTTAACCAAAGTCTCTGGAACTGCTCACTCCTGCACACACATCTATTGAAGATTATTTTGAAAAAGTTGCCACTGACTTTTTAAATAGCTCATACTACAGCATGTGCAAGTGCAAGAGAAAGGAATGAAGAGAAGGAAGAAGATGAAAGGTGAACGAAAGGTGATATTCAGTTGTAAAGCTCTCTCTTTGTTCTAACCCTTCTGTTCCAAATATGCACCTATCTTTTGCTTTCTGTTATGTGTAAGATCAGATAGGATATAGAAGGTAATGAGAGAAAATGATAAGAAGCACAGAGAAAAGCAGCCTCTACTCAAAGAGAAAATGTCAAATGTCTATCTTCTGAGACTTTTGGAGGAGACAAAAAGTAATGTCTGGTCAAAGGCCAAGCTCCATAAATGTTTATTCTGTTGTTTATATATTTTGTTTTATTCTGAAACTTAAAACAACTCTGTAAAAGCCACTGAATCACAAAGGGAGAACTGACAACTGCCAGAAGGTCAAACTGATGACAAGTACTATGAGGAAGCAATTTATAACCACTTAGTTTTTCCAATTTCTGACCTATTGGCATTTTGTTTATGATGGAACTCCAGTTAATACTGTGATGTTGTTTTACTAATTGTGAATTCTAGATGTGATTTTAGATAACATTTGGTATTTCCACTCCTCCTTTTAATGCTACTTATCAATTCTTCCCTTTTTAAAACAGGCAAGTAGAAAAGAAGAATACTTTTAACTAAATGATTAGAATCATGGGAATTACCAGTAGTAACTAATATTCTAGCAAGCAAAGGATAAAAGCAGAAATGTTCTAACTTATCTAGGTAGGAAGCTGTTGAAATTTTCACTTACCATTTCTGAACATGATGGTTAAGAGTAACGGTTCAGGAATTACCTATGTGCCCTTAGCTAGGTTATTTATCTTCCTTGGATGTCAGCTTCTTCACCTATAAAATAAGGATAATAATATTGCTAAATTTATGAGATTGTTGTGAGAATTAAATAAAATATTGCATGTGAAATACCTAGCACTGTGCTAGGTAAATAATAATTGTTCAATATACTTGTTATATCATTTAGGAAGAGAGTTCCCAGGTTAATGTAATTAATATAGCTATGAGAATAGCATTTGTTTTTGTTGTTGAGAATTTGGGAGTGTTAGCTATCAACAACTGTGGGTGGATATCTTGAGGAGAACACCTTAGAATATTTTAGAGCATTTAGTAATACAACTACCACATCTTTATGTCCCAATCTTAAATAAATGAATTGTGTGAATCAGAGAAAATTATCTACCAAAATAAGGATTCTGATAAGGTACAAAGATTACAAAATGGATTTGCAGAATTTATTTTCTTATAAACTGACATTATCTTTCTCTTTTGAATGTTTCTTACTGGGGATATAGATCATTTTCCAGACTGAGAAGTAATGATCATTCAGACATAGTGATGAGACTGGGTTAGAATCTAAACTGATCTATTTGGAAGGATTTCATTATGCTTAATTTCTTACTGTTTTATTCTAATGAAGCTTTTTATGTTTTTCTGTTCTTGTTTTCCACTCAACAAAGGTGAGCTACCCTTCCTTCTCTCTAATCAATCATAATTGATTTCTCAACATTCAGTCATCACTGAGTGTATCCAGGTAAGAATACTGGAGGGGTTACCATTTCCTTCTGCAAGGGGTCTTCCCAACCCAGGTTTGAAACCAGGTCTCCTGCATTGCAGGCAGACTACTGATTGAACCACCAGGGAAGCTTTATAAAATTCACTATGTGAAAAAGAAAGTATGCTAATTTGAGTTATATCAAAAATTGATTAGAAAAAATGGACTTGGAGAAGAGGGAGTATGTTCTAGTCTTAGTTATGGCTGCTAACTCTTTCATGTAAATTGGGATGAGCCATTTGATCTCTCTAAACTTGATTTCCCTATCTATAAGATGGAGGAATTTAATATAGTCATCTTTCTGTTTTTTTTTTTTATTCTAGAAGCCGAATTCAGAATTCATAGGGTTCATTATTAGATGAAATTAGGTATACTGCTATTCAGACCATATTTATTGTAAGCCTGTTACTTAGTCCATTAACATCTTTAATATAGCTTATTGATAGATTTGGACTTTAGTTCTGTCTCCAAAATGGGAAACTGTTACGATATAAATGTTTATGTCCCTCCCTAATTCATACGCTGAAGGCCTAACTCCCATAGTAATGGTATTATAAGGTGGGATCTTTGGAAAGTCATTAGGTCATCATGACAGGGATTAGTGCCCTTATAAAAGAGGTCTCAGAGATCTAGCTCATCCCTTACACCATGTGAGGACATAGTGAAAACTTGGCAGTCTTCAACTTAAAGGAGCAGCTTCATCAGATCTCCATCACACTTGGCACCTTGCTTTTGGACTTCTAGCCTCCAAAACTGTGAGAAGTAAATGTTTGCTGTATATGAGCCACATGATCTACAGTATTTTGTTATAGCAGCCTGAATGGACTGAACTAAAAAGATATGTGTTTCTCTATTATCAAGTGAGAAAAGACAAACAGTTTATTATTATCAAAGTCCTACCCATAATCTCCTCATATAAAACTTTTGATGAACACACTTAAACTAAATATAGTACTTAGTGAATAATCTTTTGCCAATTAAACTGCTAAATAGTACATTCTGATGGGTAAGACCTGATGAATGACAGTAAATTAACTCTTGTGAACTCTCTGAACAAACTCAGGCAAAAGATTCATATTTCTCTCACAGATGAACAAGGAATTAAAATATTATTTTCTAGTCATCCCACCAAAATTTTGTCTATCTACTGTTTGACAAATTGCTTACTTGATTCTTCAAATAATATCCTAAATGAGAAACAGTTTAACTCTTTCTCGTTTTGTTTTTAAATTCTCTGTCGTTCTTTCTTTCTTTTTTGTCTTACAGCATGCTTAATTCACTATTTACCTTTCACATTTAGAAAATGCACAAATATATTTACAGATGCTGAACTTTTTATTCAGATCTTAAAATACATCTTTAGCATTCCATTTGATGTTTTGACAGTTGTATACATCTATGTAATCACCATCTAAAACAAAATGTAGAGGAACATTTTCATCATTCCAGAAGTTTCTTTCATGTTCCTTTTCAGTTTATTCTCCCTTCTCTCAGAGGCAGCTGCTTTCTATCATTTCTGTCATTGAAGACTACTTTGCCATCACTAAAATATTATTTAAATGTAATCATTAGATATGCACTCCTTTATGCCTAACTTCTTTGTTTTTAAGACTTATCCAAACTAATGCTCATTTTGTTAGTCCATTTCTTTTTATTGCTGAATAGTTTCCCATAATATGGAAGTAACATGTGTTGTTAATCAATTCTCCTGTTGATGGACCTTGGTGTTGCTTCCATCTAAGGGCTATTATTAATAAATGTGTTACGAAAATTGTTGTACAAAACCTGTGTATGTATATATGTGTGTTTGTTTTAGTGTACAATTGAAATTGCTTTTGGATGAAAAGAGAGGAAGGCTCATGTCATGTATAACGATAACAATAAATGAAAGAAATTAGCCTCCTCATATTAATTTCAAACAAAGTACACTTAACAAATAATAAAATTATTAAGGATAAAGATAGAATTACATGATGATAAAGGGTCAACTTGCCCCCAAATAGCAAGCCATAATGTGTACACATCTAACAGAGCATCAAAATATATGAAGAAAAATTCATAGAACTGTGATAAAAAATAGACAAATTCATTATTATAGTTGGGAACTTAAGCAGCACTCTTTCCGTAACTGATAAATCAAGCAAGCATAACATCAGTAAGCATACAGTTGACCTGAAAAGAATCCACCTGCCAATACTGGAGACACAATAGATTTGAGTTCAATCCTTGGGTCAGGAAGATCCCGTGGAGTAGGAAATGGCAACTCACTCTAGGATTCTTGCCTGGAAAATCCCATGGACAGAGAAGCCTAATGGGATCCAGTCCATGGGGTTGCAAAGAGTCAAACACAACTGAGCATGCACACACACACACACACACACACACATTCACACACACACACACATAGTATACTCCAACCAACAATAGCATAATAAAGTTTCTTTTTAAGCTCACAAGGAACATTTGGAAAGATAGATCACATACTGTCATAATACTCATTTTAACAAATTTTAGAAAATATAAATCACACAAAGTCCTCAGAGAATATCAGAGTTAAATGAGAAATTTATAACAGAAAGATAAAAAAAATACTGCCAGATATTTTGAAATTAAACACATTACTTCAATATTTTAATCAATTTAACAAATGAAATAGGTATCAAATAATGTCTCAAGAGAAATTGAAAATAATTTTAACTAGTGTACTTGAAATGAACACAACAATTCTTTGGCACTCAGCCATTTAATCATTTGTTAAATTGATTAAAATATATATGTTGAACTATACTTCAACATAAAAAATAATAATAATTTGAACTAAGTGAAAACATAACATCAAAAGTTGCAGGATGCAGCTAAAGCAGTCCTTACAAATGAAGTTATAGCACTGAATGTATATATTAGTAAAGAAGAATGTTCTAAGATCAATAAACTTATCTTGTACCTTATGAGGCAAGAGAAATAAGAAGAACTGAAGATTAGAGCAATCAGAAGGAAAGAAACAATAAAAATTGTAGAATTTCAATAACATTGAAAGCAGGAACATGATAGGGGTAATCAATGAAAATAAATGCTGATACTTTGAAAAGATCAAAGTATCAAAGTAATTGATAAACCTCTAGCCAAGCTAACCCAGAAGAAAAGTAGTCACAAAATAATAATATCAAAAATAAAGGCATTACTAATACCTTAAAATTATAATAAAAGTACTACGTACAGCTCTATGCTCACTAGTTTTATAATTTGATGAAATTAACCTTTGAAACTACTCTTTGAAAGACACAAACTACCAATACTCACAAGGAAAAAATTGATAATCTAAACAGGCATATATCCATTAGAAACTTGAATCAAAAATGAATAAATTACCAAAAAAGAAAGCCCTCATCTTAGACAGTTTCACTGAGAAATTCTACCAAATACTATGAAAGAAATAATACCAATTTCCCACAATCTCTTCCAGATGATAGAAGGAGAGGGAACATTTCCTAACTCACTTGATGTATGAGGCAGACATTACCCTGTACTAAATCACATAAATAAAATGTATAGACTACTACCTATCATGAGCATAGATGCGAAAATCTTCAACAAATTATTAGGAAATCAAATCCAGCATGTCCACAAATAATTTTGCACCATGCTTATTAGGATTTACTAGCGTTTTTTTTTTTTTTAAGTTTGCTTCAACATTTCAAGATCAATCAATGTAATTCAACACATCAATGCATTTAAGAATCATGTAATCATATGATTGACACAGAAAAATCATTTGAACAAATCCAACATCCATTCTTGATGAAGTTTCAACATAGAATAGAGAAAAGTGAAAGTGAAAGTCGTTCAGGCATGTATGACTCTGTGCGACCCCATGGACTATACAGTCCGTGGAATTCTCCAGGCCAGAATACCAGAGTGAGTAACCTTTCCCATCTCCAGGGGATCTTCCCAACCCAGGGATTGAACCCAGGTCTCCCACATTGCAGGTGGATTCTTTACCAGCTGAGCCACCAGGGAAGCCCAAGAATACTGGAGTGGGTAACCTGGCCCTTCTCCAGGGGAACTTCCCCACCCTGGAATTGAGCCAGGGTCTCCTGCATTGCAGGCAGATTCTTTACCAGCTGAGCTACCAGGGAAATCCAGTTCATTTAGTAACACTAATCATTTTCCTAAAATACTCTTAAAGTGCTGTTATATACCTCTAGGTATATACATCATCCAGGACTTTGGCATAATATAAAAAAAAAATTAAAAGGTTAGTTTTTCAATTAATTAGCAATGAAACTATTAGTGTTTTTGTGCACTATGAGCAGTGGTGTACTAGAATAGAAAGGAATTTCCTTAGTTTAATTAAAAGAAAAAAATAAAACTATAAGCTACTTAATGGTGAGAAATCTTATAAACTTAAAATTGAGAATAGAGTGTAAAAAAAAATGAATGAACTCTAAATGCACATTTTTTAGTTAAAGGAACCAGTCTAAGAAGGCTACATACTTTTTGAATCCCATTATATGACATACGGTAGTCAGAAAAATCACTGGTTACCAGAGGCCTGCAGGGAGGAGAAGACTGAATAGGCGAAGCACAGAGAATTATTGAGAATAGAGGAACTATTGGATATGACACTGTAAGTGTGAACTCATGACACTACATTTTGTCAAAACTCTAAGCATAGGAGTTAATCATAATGCATGCAAATTTAAAAAACATCCTTTATGAGGTCAAGGAAATCCCAGGGTGGAGGCTGAAAGTGACAAAACCAGCTAACTATATTAGAAATATATGAAATTATCTCACTGAAGGAAGTGAGAAAATAAGTTGCAGGCTTAAGTAACTTTAGAAATGAGTGGAGTTTTAAAGGCATATTTAGGTATTTGTATACATATTGTTTATTATCCAAATATATATTTTTGCTTTGTAACTGAATGATCTCGAGGAGACAGCAGTGTGCAGTGGCTTGAATAAACCTTATTTTCCTGCCTAGAAATTAAACTTGAGTCGCCCAGGTGAAAATCAGGAATCTTGGCCACCAGTCCACCAGGGGCTAGAGGTTAGAGGCAAAGTTTCCCTGGCTCTTGGCTCCACTGAAAAATGAATTTCTCAAGGAGGAAAAAACTGTAAAAACAGCTTTATTATTAGAGACATAACACAAGTGGGAGAGCACACAGAGAAACAGTTTGTTTAATTAAGATAGAAGCAAGACCAAGATGCACGCCCAAGAGAAAAGGTGTGAGCATCCTCCCTAATGAGGAGGAGCACAGTAAGAAGTGGTTAAATCATTTAAGCAGGGCAGTTCTTCTGGATCTCTGTTTACTTTTGCCCAATTATCTTTTTACATACCTGACCTGTACCAAAGACTTTGACTGTGTGGTACACAATAAGCTGTGGAAAATTTTGAAAGAAATGGGAATACCAGACCACCTAACCTGCCTCTTGAGAAATCTGTATTCAGGTCAGGAAGCAACAGTTAGAACTGGACATGGAACAACAGACTGGTTCCAAATAGGAAAAGGAGTACGTCAAGGCTGTATATTGTAACTCTGCTTATTTAACTTATATGCAGAATACATCATGAGAAATGCTGGACTGAAAGAAACACAAGCTGGAATCAAGATTGCCAGGAGAAATATCAATAACCTCAGATATGCAGATGACACCACCCTTATGGCAGAACGTGAAGAGGAACTAAAAAGCCTCTTGATGAAAGTGAAAGAGGAGAGCAAAAAAGTTAGCTTAAAGCTCAACATTCAGAAAACTAAGATCATGGCCCATCATGAATTGATCCAGTCCCATCAATTCATGGGAAATAGATGGGGAAACGGTGGAAAAAGTGTCAGACTTTATTTTGGGGGGCTCCAAAATCACTGCAGATGGTGACTGCAGCCATGAAATTAAAAGACACTTACTCCTTAGAAGAAAAGTTATGACCAACCTAGATAGGATATTCCAAAGCAGAGACATGACTTTGCCGACTAAGGTCCGTGTAGTCAAGGCTATGGTTTTCCTGTGGTCATGTATGGATGTCAGAGTTGGACTGTGAAGAAGGCTGAGTGCCAAAGAATTGATGCTTTTAAACTGTGGTGTTGGAGAAGACTCTTGAGAGCCCCTTGGACTGCAAGGAGATCCAACCAGTCCATTCTGAAGGAGATCAGCCCTGGGATTTCTTTGGAAGGAATGATGCTAAAGCTGAAGCTCCAGTACTTTGGCCACCTCATGCAAAGGGGTGATTCATTGGAAAAGACTGTGATGGTGGGAGGGATTGGGGGCAGGAGGAGAAGGGGACGACCGAGGATGAGATGGCTGGATGACATCACAGACTCGATGGATGTGAGTCTGAGTGAACTCTGCAAGTTGGTGATGGACAGGGAGGCCTGGCGTGCTGCGATTCATGGGGTCACAAAGAATCAGACAGGACTGAGCGACTGAACTAACTATGAACTATGACCTGTCTTAGGTCCCTCTCCAATATGAGCATACATCTTTTAGCCAAGACAGATTCCAGTGCAGAGGCCTATGTGAAGTTTCACAACCCTCATTATGGGGTGACATCCCCTCCCTTTGACCCCACTTTCTCCTCATGTGTCCTGTGAGAGGTCTCCTTGACTTTGAGAATGATAAATACTTGATTTCTTTATCTTTTATCCCAGCAGCACTCAGCTCCTCCTTGCTCCATCATTATCTTTGTCTTGGAGTATCTGTCCATAAGGAGACAGATTCAGCTGCTCAGCCCATCTATCTACTGCCTCATGAGAAGAAGCAACAACACCCTAGTAGCAAAGAGCACATGTAGTATCCAGATCTTGTTTTCTAACATCATTCTTCAGTGAGGGAACCAGGATCCCTTAAAGACAGAACTGCATGGAGACTGGGTCAAGAAATGTTCAGGATCAGACTGAATCATCTTATACTGACATGAAGAAAGGAAAGGTCAAAAGTACAAAGAAGAGAAAACTAAAAACATTACATAATGCCATCATGACAGCTCACATTTTCCCCATCAGGGTAATAATAGCCAGACCACAGCTTCATTCTTAGTTTACAACAATTAGTTTTATGCCATTTTACTGAGTGCATCTCCACTGCATAAAAAGAATATTAAGAAAGAAGTATGTTGTAACCTTTTACTACACAAGCAAATCCAGCATCTTCATGAGCATGTGTGGGCCAGTGATTTTGTCAGATAGTATCACAGGTTTAATATCACCATGTTAATTATAATTGCTTTATTATCTTCACTTTAGCATTTATGAATAAACATTGTTCAGTATTTAAGTTGGACATGTGAAACACGTTGACTATGAAGAGAAAAATCTGAGAAAAGGAAAAATGCCAAAAGTATATTTAAATGTAATGCCTCAAGAATACAAAGGATTGCTTCTATCTTACTCTTGGTCCCAGAGCAACAGCAAGAATTGGTAAAGGATGACAAGGCCTGAAACACGAGCTGCTCAAGCAGGTGGCAATCAGGAAACAGTCCAATGTGGAGAAGCCAAAAGCAGATGGCAAAGGTCAACAGATGTTTGAGAATGACTGTGAGACCTGTCAGAGGAGCACCAAGACTTAGCCAGGCAAAATTCTTTGATGCACTCTTCTTACATTTTCAGAGGAAATCCTATTTCTTTGTTTTAAAAATGTCATTTTCAACAGACAAATACTGTTATAGACATGCTGGCACTTTAAAAGACAGCTTCAGACTAGGGTGAGGCAGCTTGGGTACAATATTTAAGGATATTTGTGCTCTCAGGGTCACAAAAGAGTCAAACTTTAACTGAGAATGAGTGTTTCATTGAACATGCACCCTGCACACTATATTGGCCTCACTGTAGTCTGAGTCTGGTTTTAAAGATTGACTTTCATGTGATGGATGTTATCTGACAACTTAAGAGAAGGCATATAACATTATTTGATAGTTCTAAGTAAGTTTTCGGTCACTGTACATTTTTTGTAAAACATTCCACTAGGTGTTTCTAGAATGTTATGAAAGAAGGAAAATGCAAGCATTTGGGGAACAAAGCATGTATATGAAACATAAAGGCAGCAAGCAAGTAGTAGCATCTAAATATCACATGAAACAAATGGAGAACAATAGCAAATTTATGTTTTGGTATTGGCAAGCTAAAATTCCACACAGTAGTACTTGCTGATAGAGATTCACTGAGTGAGTGAAATGGCATTTAAAATTTGTATATCAGCTTCAAATAGTGTGTATTTGATTTTTTTTTTGAGGAATTATTTTATTTTAATATTTTTTAATTGTTATTTTTACTTTATTTTACTTTACAATACTGTATTGGTTTTGCCATACATTGACATGAATCCACCATGGGTGTACATGCGTTCCCAAACATGAACCCCCCTCCCACCTCCCTCCCCATAACATATCTCTGGGTCATCACCGTGCACCAGCCCCAAGCATGCTGTGTCCTGCGTCGGACATAGACTGGTGATGCGATTCTTACATGATAGTATACATGTTACAATGCCATTCTCCCAAATCATCCCACCCTCTCCCTCTCCTTCTGAGTCCAAAAGTCCATTATACACATCTGTGTCTTTTTTCCTGTCTTGCATACAGGGTCGTCATTGCCATCTTTCTAAATTCCATATATATGTGTTAGTATGCTGTATTGGTGTTTTTCTTTCTGGCTTACTTCACTCTGTATAATCGTCTCCAGTTTCATCCATCTCATCAGAACTGATTCAAATGAATTCGTTTTAACAGCTGAGTAATACTCCATTGTGTATAGGTACCACAGCTTTCTTATCCATTCATCTGCTGATGGACATCTAGGTTGTTTCCATGTCCTGGCTATTATAAACAGTGCTGTGATGAACATTGGGGTACATGTGTCTCTTTCAGTTCTGGTTTCCTCGGTGTGTATGCCCAGCGGTGGGATTGCTGGATCATAAGGTAGTTCTATTTGCAATTTTTTAAGGAATGTCCACACTGTTCTCCATAGTGGCTGTACTAGTTTGCATTCCCACCAACAGTGGAGGAGGGTTCCCTTTTCTCCACACCCTCTCCAGCATTTATTGCTTGCAGATTTTTGGATCGCAGCCATTCTGACTGGTGTGAAGTGATACCTCATTGCAACGAAAAGAATAAAATACTTAGGAATATATCTACCTAAAGAAACTAAAGACCTATATATAGAAAACTATAAGACACTGATGAAAGAAATCAAAGAGGACACTAATAGATGGAGAAATATACTATGTCATGGATTGGTAGAATCAATATAGTGAAAATGAGTATACTACCCAAAGCAATTTACATATTCAATGCAATCCCTATCAAGCTACCAGCCATATTTTTCACAGAACTAGAACAAATAATTTCACAATTTGTATGGTAATACAAAAAACCTCGAATAGCCAAAGCAATCTTGAGAAAGAAGAATGGAACTGGAGGAATTAACTTGCCTGACTTCAGGCTCTACTACAAAGCCACAGTCATCAAGACAGTATGGTACTGGCACAAAGACAGACATATAAATCAATGGAACAAAATAGAAAGCCCAGAGATAAATCCACATACCTATGGACACCTTATCTTTGACAAAAGAGGCAAGAATATACAATGGAGTAAAGACAATCTCTTTAACAAGTGGTGCTGGGAAAACTGGTCAACCACTTGTAAAAGAATGAAACTAGATCACTTTCTAACACTGCACACAGAAATAAACTCAAAATGGATTAAAGATCTAAATGTAAGACCAGAAACTATAAAACTCCTTGAGGAGAACATAGGCAAAACACTCTCTGACATAAATCACAGCAGGATCCTCTATGATCCACCTCCCAGAATTCTGGAAATAAAAGCAAAAATAAACAAATGGGATCTAATTAAAATTAAAAGCTTCTGCACAACAAAGGAAAATATAAGCAAGGTGAAAAGACAGCCTTCAGAATGGGAGAAAATAATAGCAAATGAAGCAACTGACAAACAACTAAGCTCAAAAATATACAAGCAACTCCTGCAGCTCAATTCCAGCAAAATAAACGACCCAATCAAAAAACAGGCCAAAGAACTATAATAGACATTTCTCCAAAGAAGATATACGGATGGCTAACAAACACATGAAAAGATGCTCAACATCACTCATTATTAGAGAAATGTATTTGATTTTTATATCAGCTCATGAATGTGTATAGAGTTTCAAGTGAATTTCTTGCTTTAAGACAGCTGTGGGTTTATTTATTTCCTTTTTTTAAAATTCCAACTTAAAATTAATATATGCACAGATTTGATTTGCTGTAGATAAGGATTGATTTGTTTAACTAGGCCCCCATGAGAAACAGTAATACTACACAGACAGTGGAGAAATATTTGTATTAGTTTCACTTGAGATCATACTCCATTACTTGATAAACAAAACTATGTGTTCTAATCTTTTTTGGACATTGCTTACTGAGGCTTTCAGTCACACAATTTTGTAGTTCTAAGGCTGAGCTTTCATTTTTTAAAAAAATCATTGTTAGAAGTCCAAAGAAGGCTAAGAACATGAATAGGCATATTGTTAGGAGAATGGATACAGGAAATCTAGTAACATATTTAAAAAAAAAACAATGAATAATTGAACAATAGAAGGAACAGAGAAGTTAAAACTATGTTATGTGTGAGAGACAGCCAGAGACTCAGAGACAAAAAGAGACAGAGAGAGAATAATTTTCATTTAAATACATTTATCTCTTTTACCCTGAAGTCAGAAACCTCTTATTTTTGTAACCTCTTTGGGAGCCCAGGTTTCTGAATGCTTCTTCTTTTCTCACCTTCCTTTTACTCATGGATAACCTCAAACAATATTTAGCTCTTGGAGATTTGGAATTGCTCATATTTTTGGGTTTGTTATCACTCTGCTGAAATTCTCTCATTAGTCTCTCCTGTTCTTCCAATGCCAAATCTTCGATTAGGCGCTAACCCTCATGCTATAGCTAGCACTCTTATCTGGGAATACATTATGCTTGTTATGGCAAAGCTTTGCAAGACTATTCATTTGTTGAAGTATCCCTTTCATGTATGGTTGCCAGTTCAAATATGGGACACCAAGTCTTATTTGACTTGCAGATAAATATTGCAGGGGACATTACATAAAAAATTATTATTTTGCTGAAATTCTAAATAAATAGGGTATTTTTAATTAAAATTTTTTTGCTTTACCCACCAATCTTACTTCCAGGTAAAAGAGGAGAGCATTAATGCAGGACTTATGTGCATATCCTACTTTCACAGATTTTATTCTGTTTAATCTTCATAACAACTTTGTGATGTATGAATAATCACCCCCAATTAATAAATGAAGAAAAAAGCTCAGAGATTTGCACAAGACCATGAAACTAATAGCTGGCACATTCAGGGTCCAACTCTTGCTCTACTATGAAATACAGTAAGCTTTTCCCTTGTTGAGGCTGCTTCTCTCTCAGCCTTTCCTGTTTTCCTTGCATAATAGAAAACAGATAAAAGGAAGGTTGGATCTCCTTAACCAATGTGAGTTTCAAATCCTTCTTCTCTATTTAAAATTTAAAATATGAGAATTTTCAACCATTCACACAGGTAAAGAGAATATTACAGAAAACTCCCATGCACTCATCACTCTGCCTGAACAATTATCAACATTTTTTCCCAGTCTCCTTTCATCTGTTTATTGTCCCTGTTTTTTCCCAGCAAGTACAAGATATCATTATATTTAAGCTCTTACCTATTATTTTCACAAACTTGGCCCATAATTAAATAGTTGACTAAACAATTCTTACTCAACTTATACTAGTGATGTCTTTATTCCTAATTACTCTCTGTTCCGTTCTGTCAGTCTACTTACGTACTTAATTTGGGATTAGATTTCCCTTCCAAAAGTGGCACTCTTTAGCAATTGGAGCTATTTAAGATTAGCTCTCCTCTCTAAAACTGCTACTCTCTTGTGAAAACTTTACTAAATCTAACTTTGTTTTCTGAGAATTTAAAAAACATTCTTAAATATACAGAATCACATACACAATAGCACATCTTTAAAGAAATGTTTCCAAATCATGACAAGATAATACACAGAGAAGTTGGTTTAGCAGTACCCAAGCAGTTCCAAAACCTTCTGAACACTCTAGGTTTGAAAGTAAGTCTCTATTTTGGATATAGTGGTGAAATTAATTTCTTTCCTTCTACCTTTACAGAAATGAACTCATTAGGGAACTCTATGGAGTTTTGGCCTTAAATATACTGTGGAAACATGTTACCAGCCATACACAGTTAGAAGCAGTGTCTGTAGGAAAACAAAACAAAACAAAACAAAAACTGGTCTCCATCCTTAGTAGAGCATAGTTAGAATGATGTTAAAGTGGAATCAAGTTAGCCATCATATAACTCCTGTACTGTATCACCCACCACTGTGCTAAATCAGAAAAAAAGGGATGGGGGAGGGGGTAAAATGTACATTTTGCAAAATGTGTAGACATTCTTTAATAAATAAAGTTAATGCTGTCATTAGTGGCAACTCTAAGCAAAACTTTTAACTTTTTTTCCTATGGATAAGCACTCTTTGGGGAGATGAATATTGCTGCAGTCATATTGTGCTTTCAGTTAATGAGATGTGGGTTCTATTTGTTAGAGTTTTATGGTAATGAAGCTTATAATTTACTGACAAACTGGCTTGCTTTCAAAACATTCTCTTATTGCACTTTTTTTTTTATCAGAAACATTGATGTGCTAATTTGTATGTTTATGGCAGCAGATGTGCACCTTCACTAAAAGGCTGCCAGAGAAGAAGGGGATGGGACGGAAAGAAAAGGAAGAAGGGGAGAGGTGTTCAGAGTTTGCACTTGGTAGTAAAATCCATACACAAATGAAAAAATGGCACAGTTTAGTTGAATCATCCATGAGCTCATTAAGTATGTTATCTGAAATATCAAATATTTATCACTAAAATTTGGTTGAGTTATAGATATGTATGCTAAGTGCCAAATCCTTTTATCCAGTGTGAAAACTGAAGGACAAAATTTATCATTTAAAATTCAATAGCTATAACAAGAAGTCATTAAATATAAACTAGGTGAAAAACACTTTCCTCCCTTAAAAGGGCAGAATATATTTTCTAAGTAAGGCACATTGAAATTATTACCAGTGGCTTAATACAGTACAGTTTTTCAGAGTTCTGGTTTTTCTCCAGCTCTGAAATTTTATGACTCAGAGGGGTAAAAATATTGCTCCTAAGTTGTGACCCTACTTCTGTTACTGCCAGCTAAGTGAGGTGTATAATAGGAATCATGGCATCATAAGACTTCCTTTTGTAGAAATTGAAATATTCTAATCACATGTTTATAATTTATAATAGAGGATATAAAACCATGATGATTTTTCAGACACCTCATTAAACACAAAACAAAGCAGCAATCTCTCTGTAACACATATAATGAGAAACAAATGAAGAGAGAGTAAGCTGTTTATCAGAGAAGGCTATGGCACCCCACTCCAGTACTCTTGCATGGAAAATCCCATGGATGGAGGAGCCTGGTAGGCTGTGGTCCATGGGGTCGCTAAGAGTTGGACATGACTGAGCTACTTCACTTTCACTTTTCACTTTCATGCATTGGAGAAGGAAATGTCAACCCATTCCAGTATTCTTGCCTGGAGATTCCCAGGGATGGGGGAGCCTGGTGGGCTGCCGTCTCTGGCGTCACACAGAGTCAGACACGACTGAAGTGACTTAGCAGCAAGCTGTTTGTAGTGCTTTCCATCTTCATGAGTTAGGGAACAAAGAGGAGACTGAAATGGAAAACATGGATTCACTGAGGGCTAAAAACTACCGGTTGAGAGGCACTTGTTGAAAATCCCAGTGACTTGAAAAAGTAGCTCCCAGAAGTTTCACTTTGTTAGTTGAAGAAATTGAACATAAGAATCTCAGAAAGAAAAGAGCTCGGCCCTACCTTTATGCTCAAATGCTTTTGGGTACATATGCAACCAAATAATAAATTCATTTTCTGTGAGTTCCTGGACACTTCTGATCCATAGGAAGCAGAGTGGTTGAAAAGTTCCAGAACATTTACAACAGACATATTCTTTGCCCTCAAAAACCTTGTAATCTATCTGGAGAGACAAAATAATTTTATAAGAAGTACGCATGAGTATAGTGATAAGTGTCCAGGATTTGAACAATGAATTTCTTATATGAGAATACAATTTAACCAAAGCAGGGTATTTAATGATATGAACAGCTCTTATCTTTTTGTTGTTGTTGTTGTACTTAAGCATCAACTTCTTATTAAGACTCCATCCAAACATATGTATTTACTACATGAGATATTTTTGAGATCCTGTTTTATGTAGCATCTGTCAGAGAGTAAACATTTAGCATTTATTTCTTAAATTCATCACATTATTTCAGAATTTGGTAGCTATTCAAAATAGCAAGCACCATTTCAACAATTAACATGATTTAATTCTCTACAAAAATTTTTAAAAAGTGACATTGCAATGAAAAGAATAAAATACTTAGGAATAAATCTACCTAAAGCAAAAGACCTATATATAGAAAACTATAAAACACTGATGAAAGAAATCAAAGAGGACACTAATAGATGGAGAAATATACTGTGTTCATGAATTGGAAGAATCAATATAGTGAAAATGAGTATACTACCCAAGCAATCTATAGATTCAATGTAATCCTTATCAAGCTACCAAGGGTATCTTTCACAGAACTAGAACAAATAATTTCACAGTTTGTATGGCAATACAAAAAACCTTGAATAGCCAAAGGAATCTTGAGAAAGAAGAATGGAACTGGAGGAATCAATCTTCCTGACTTCAGACTATATTACAAAAGCAGAGTCATTAAGACAGTATGGTACTGGCACAAAGACAGAAATATAGATTAATGGAACAAAACAGAAAGTCCAGAGATAAATCCATGCACCTATGGATGCCTTATCTTTGACAAAGGAGGCAAGAATACACAATGGAGTAAAGACAATCTCTTTAACAAGTGGTGCTGGGAAAACTGGTCAATCACTTGTAAAAGAATGAAACTAGAACACTTTCTAACACCATACACAAAAATAAATTCAAAATGGATTAAAGATCTCAACATAAGACCAGAAACTATAAACCTCCTAGAGGAAAACATAGGAAAAACACCCTTTGACATAAATCACAGCAGGATCCCCTATCAATCACCTCCCAGAGTAATGGAAATAAAAGCAAAAATAAACAAGTGAGACCTAATTAAACTTAAAAGCTTTTGCACAACTAAGGAAACTATAAGCAAGGTGACAAGACAGCCTTCAGACTGGGAGAAAATAACAGCAAATGAGACAACTGACAAAGAATTAATCTCAAAAATATACAAGCAGCTCCTGCAGCTCAATTCCAGAAAAATAAATGACCTAATCAAAACATGGTCCAAAGAACTAAACAGACATTTCTCCAAAGAAAACATACATATGGCTAACAAACACATGAAGAGATGCTCAACATCACTCATTATCAGAGAAATGAAAATCAAAACCACAGTGAGGTGCCATCTCGTGCTGATCAGGATGGCTACTGTCAAAAAGTCTAAAAACAATAAATGCTGGAAAGGGTGTGGAGAAAAGGGAACCCTTTTACACCGTTTTTGGGAATGCAAACTAGTATAGCTACTATGGAGAACAGTGTGGAGATTCCTTAAAAAACTGGAAATAAAGCTGCTTTATAACCCAGCAATCCCACTGCTTGGCATACACACCAAAGAAACCAGAATTGAAAGAGACACATCTACCTCAATGTTCATCACAGCACTGTTTACAATAACCAGAACATGGAAGCAACCTAGACGCCCATCAGCAGATGAATGGATAAGAAAGCTGTGGTACATATACACAATGGAATATTACTCAGCCATTAAGAAATGCATTTGAATAAGTTCTAATGAGTTGGATGAAACTGAAGCCTATTATTGAGAGTGAAGTAAACCAGAAAGAAAAACACCAATACAGTATATTAACACATATACATGGAATTTAAAAAGATGGTAATGATGACCCTATATGCGAGACAACAAAAGAGACACAGATGTAAAGAACAGACTTTTGGTCTCTGTGGGAGAAGACGAGGGTGGGATGATTTGAGAGAATAGCATGGAAACATGTATATTACCACATGTGAAATAGATCGTCAGGCCAGGTTTGATGCATGAGACAGGGTGCTCAGGGCTGGAGCACTGGGATGACCCTGGGGAATGGGATGGGGAGGGAAGTAGGAGGAGGGTTCAAGATGGGGAACCCATGGCTGATTCATGTCAATGTATGGGAAAAAATCACTACAATATTGTAAAATAATTAACCTCCATTTAAAATAAATAAACTATTAGTTTTTTTAAAAAGGTGGAAAAGTTTCTGCCTTCATAAACACCAGATAGTTGAAACTCTTTGAATGGGATGCCTGTTTGCATCCTAATGTTTGCTGATAATGTTGTAAAGTGTTCTCCTCCTCTTTTTACTCCCCCTTTCCTGCCTTCTTCTTTTTAAAAAAGTTCATCTTACCCACTCAAGCAGGAATTCAGATCTTCTCTACTCCTATCCCCCCATTTAAGGCTATTTATTGCAAGAGAAAAACAGACATACAATTAGTCTAGCATAGTTTTATTATTTTCTTAATTAAAGTTAAGAATTCAACACATGACATTTTAGAATAAAAATAGAAACCTATACTTAAAGATGGGCTTCCCAATGGATAAGAAAAAATAGAATCTATCTCTGTGTTGTTTACCATACTAGGAAATAATAGTAATAATAATTATAATAAGTGTGAGTGATGATGGCAAAATGAATAATAGTTAATGTTTATTGAAAACTTCCTACATATCAGGCATTGTTCCATGTGATTCATGTTCAATTTTCATATCAACTCTATGGATTAGATGACATTATTGTCACCCCTGTTTTATAGATGAGAAAGCTGAAGTGCAGAGAGCTTAAGCCCTCTGTATATTACTTAAGTAATATAATATTTAAGTAATATACTTAGAGTTGCTGAGGAAGAGAAGAAATACTTTAGAGAGAGGGTAGTATATGAAACGGGCTTCCCTGTTGGCTCAGATGGTAAAGATGAAGACAGAGAGGAGATCATTGGGGTTTAAGATGAGGATCATGGGTGTTTACTTTGAGATATTCATAATGTTGTCACCCAATGACCTGTGTTTGCCTTAAAAATATTAAGAACTAGACATATTCTCCGAATGCTCTTAATGGTTCCTGTTATCTATCTAAGACAACCTGAGGTCCCTATCACCACTTCAGGGATAGCCAGGAAGCCCAGTACTCCTTATTAGTGTAAAAGGGCACCCTCCCCTGGACAGTGTTGGAAATGCCCTGGGCTTTATGATGTTCAAGCAGGAGAAAACTAGAGATGGAGAAGTAGGGACAAAATTATGGGGGCATTTGAATTTAGGTATAGAGGAAAAATTAAAAGCAGTACCCTGAAAACTGAGCTTTATACAATTAATCTGATAGTTGAATTCAGAATTAAAAGAGGATAAATGAGAGAAAGTGAGATTAGTTACAAAACTCTTGGATTACCATGAGAAAAAAAATTATAAAAGAGGAATAGGACCATGAATTTGGGGAATATTGGTGATATTGTCTAGATATCATATCTCATATTAAAGTCTGAAGTCTTGATGTCTCTGTTTTCTAGCCTATGAACAAATGCAAAGTACAAGTGTCAATTATTTTTTGTTCTTTTCACTGTATTGAGTTCTCCCACATATAATGTTTTTATGTGATGAAAGGTAAGTTCATTATCTTTAATTCACATCATACAGTGTGACTGCTCTAAGAAAACCTAAAAATTGTTCTACCTAGTCAGAAGATGGGCTCTTCACTTAGTGCAGAACATCTCATCTTAACAAAATAGTCTTAAATATTAAACTTATAAGTCATATGTACACAAGATTTTTATTCATGTTATTATTGGGAAATAGCTCCATATTGACATGTTCTGAAAGCCCTGAGACTTTTACATATATTAATCTAAGAGTGATACTGAATTAAAAATATAATAATGTAATGTAATAAATTACAAGTTTATTAAAATAAAACTTGTGTAAAATAAATTGTTATTTTTACTAGTGAAAAGTATTGCAAATTCATATAAACTTAAGATGAAAGAGTTTTTTATTTGGATATTCATTTTTATGTGACTATAGTTACAGTAATATTAAACATTCATTAATATATATTTTCTTCAAACCTACATTTTGCAGTAGAGTGAGGAGAGATTTAGGAGATGCGATGAAAGAGAAAAGTGGGACACAAGAAAGTAGGATTGTGTATCCAACTGTGAGAATTAACTTGCCTGACTTCAGGCTCTACTACAAAGCCACAGTCATCAAGACAGTATGGTACTGGCACAAAGACAGAAATATAGATCAATGGAACAAAATAGAAAGCCATAGATAAATCCACACACCTATGGACACCTTATCTTTGACAAAGGAGGCAAGAATATACAATGGAGTAAAGACAATCTCTTTAACAAGTGGTGCTGGGAAAACTGGTCAACCACTTGTAAAAGAATGAAACTAGATCACTTTCTAACACCACACACAAAAATAAACTCAAAATGGATTAAAGACCTAAATGTAAGACCAGAAACTATAAAACTCCTTGAGGAGAACATAGGCAAAACACTCTCTGACATAAATCAAAGCAGGATCCTCTATGATCCACCTCCCAGAATTCTGAAAATAAAAGTAAAAATAAACAAATGGGATCTAATTAAAATTAAAAGCTTCTGCACAACAAAGGAAAATATAAGCAAGGTGAAAAGACAGCCTTCAGAATGGGAGAAAATAATAGCAAATGAAGCAACTGACAAACAACTAATCTCAAAAATATACAAGCAACTCCTGCAGCTCAATTCCAGAAAACTATATGACCCAATCAAAAACCAGGCCAAAGAACTAAATAGACATTTCTCCAAAGAAGACATACGGATGGCTAACAAACACATGAAAAGATGCTCAACATCACTCATTATAAGAGAAATGCAAATCAAAACCACAATGAGGTACCAATTCACACCAGTCAGAATGTCTGCAATCCAAAAGTCTGCAAGCAATAAATGCTGGAAAGGGTGTGGAGAAAAGGGAACCCTCCTACACTGTTGGTGGGAATGCAAACTAGTACAGCCACTATGGAGAACAGTGTGGACATTCCTTAAAAAATTGCAAATAAAACTGCCTTATGACCCAACAATCCCACCGCTGGGCATACACACCGAGGAAACCAGAACTGAAAGAGACACATGTACCCCAATGTTCATCGCAGCACTGTTTATAATAGCCAGGACATGGAAACAACCTAGATGTCCATCAGCAGATGAATGGATAAGAAAGCTGTGGTACCTATACACAATGGAGTATTACCCAGACGTTAAAAAGAATACATTTGAATCAGTTCTGATGAGATGGATGAAACTGGAGCCGATTATACAGAGTGAAGTAAGCCAGAAAGAAAAACACCAATACAGTATACCAACACACATATATGGAATTTAGAAAGATGGCAATGATGACCCTGTATGCAAGACAGCAAAAGAGACATAGATGTGTAGAGCGGACTTTTGGACTCAGAGGGAGAGGGAGAGGGTGGGATGATTTGGGAGAATGGCATTGAAACGTGTATACTATCATGTAAGAAATGAATCACCAGTCTATGTCTGATGCAGGATACAGGATGCTTGGGGCTGGTGCACGGGGATGACCCAGAGAGATGTTATGGGGAGGGAGGTGGGAGGAGGGTTCATGTTTGGGAAGGCATGTACACCCGTGGTGGATTCATGTCAATGTATGGCAAAACCAATACAGTATTGTAAAGTAAAATAAAGTAAAAATAAAAATTAAAAAAAAATTAAAGAAAGGAAAAAAAAGAAAAAAAAAATAAAGTGGTTGGCACTCTTAGACAGTAGATGCTGTCTAAGTTTTCTTCCAATCCTAGTGTTAAATTAGCATCTTGAAATTCTGCTTGGATGCATTAAATATTCTTTTTCTAAAAGCACTTTACTTAGTTACCCTGAAAATAGTACGATTTAGATAGCACTTAAACTTTGAAACAATAATGAAAGCTTCCGTGTTGATGTATTATCAAATTTCTGAGTGTCCCCATTCCTGTCTGAGCCTTGATTCTTGGGACATGCTTTTTTCTCTGATAACTATTGTATCAGAGTAAAACCACAGGAAAACCTTCTTAAGGTAATTGTTAAGGGTTTATTGACCAACAGGAGAATATGTCTTGGCAGAAATGTGAATCATAAATATTTAAATTAAAATAGACTTTTTGTATAATCTGTACAGACAAGTCACTCAGCTGAGCATTATGACATGCATCATTAGCCCTTTGAAACTTGTGAAAAAAAACTAATAAATGAATGGCTTGCAAAAGGAAATGGGTGCCTGTTTTGTAGTTTTAACCCCCCTCAACTTTCTTCTTTGGCTTTTGAATTATTATTTCTTAACACTGTGTAGGAAAATAAGCACTAGATTTGGAGACTGAAGGCTGGAATTCAAATTTTCTTCCTGGCATCTACTGACTAAACTCTAATTTTCCTAACTATACAGTGGATGGAAATGATGAAGCCACCTTTGTTGGAGAAGATTAACAGTGGACAAAACTGTCATTTGATCTGAGAGCTGGACCTGGGCAATCAGATGTCCCTCATCTTCTACCCTGTCCTTGGAATGTATATTCTGCCCACAGTTCCTGCTGTTGGAGTTACTTCAAGGACACAGCCTTGAAAGAGTCAGGTGTTATTTGTTATTCAGACTATTTGGACTAAGTATGTGACTAAAACCAGTCAGTCCTAAAGAAAATCAACTCTGAATATTCATTGGAAAGACTGATGCTGAAGCTTAAGCTCCAATATTTGGCCACCTGATGCAAAGAGCTGATTCATTGGAAAATACCCTAATTTGGGGAAAGACTGAGGGCAGGAGGAGAAGGGGGCAGCAGAGGATGAGATGGTTGGATGGCCTCACTGACTCAATGGACATGAGTTTGAACAAACTCTGGGAGAGAGTGAAGGACAGGGATGCTTCTTGGGCTACAATCCATGGAGTTGCAAATAGTTGGACACAGACATGACTGAGGGACTGAACAACAACAAAACCTATTAAGTCCTCTATTTAAACTCTTAAGATTCTGGAGGGCTGATGCAGAGATCTACTTATCTTATGATCACCTAGGATAAGTTGGTATGTAATTTCCCTTGTTTATTAAAATTTCCACCTGCCAATCTGAGGTGGGCAGCCTCTTTCTCTTGTCTCTCTCCTGTATGGGAACCAGTTTCAGATTTCATCCAAGGTGCTCTTGAAGTCTCAAACCAACAAAAGTATTTTATAAGCTGTGAAAAAAAAAACAATATCATAATGCAATATATTAGTAACTCTGATTTTGTTAAGGGATTATGTGTTGACTATATGACAGATCTCAAAGAGCTGCCAACAAAATGCTTTGATTTTCTTGAAGGAAACAAGATATTGAACTATTACCATCTTTATATAAAGTATCTCTGAAAAATTATTTATCTGCCTACGAATTTTCAAACATCCTAATATATAAACCTTCACTTGGAAATTTTAGAGTTTATAAAACATAATCCTGAAACAACACAGATTTAAAATGTGGGAATAAACAACAAATGGACAGAAGACCTAAATAGACATTTCACCAAAGAAGACATACAGATGGCCAAAAGGCATATAAAAAGATGTTCAACATCAATAATTATTAGAGAAATGAAAATCAAAACTACAATGAGATATCACCTCATTCAAGCCAGAACGGCCATCATCAAAATATCCACAAACAATAAACACCGGAGAGGGCATGAAGAGAAGGGAACCCTCCTACACTATTAGTGAGAATGTAAATTCATATAGCCACTATGGAGAACAGTATGAAGTTTCCATAAAAAAAAATAAAAATAGAGCTAGCATATGACCTTGCAATCACACTCTTGAGCATATATTCCAGAGAAGAACATGATCCAAAAAGAGGCATGCATCCCAATGTTCACTGCAGCACTGTTTATAATAGTCAAGTCATGGAAGCAACCTAAATGTCCATCAACAGAAGAATGGATAAAGAAGATGTGGTGCATATATACAATGGACTATTACTCACCCATTAAAAAGAATGAAATAATTAGATTTGTAGCAACATGGATGGACCTAGAGATTGTCATACTGAGTGAAGTCAGACAGAGAAGGAGAAATATCATATGATATCCTATATGTGTGGAATCTAAAAAGAAAAGATACAAATGAACTTACATAACAGAAAGAGAATCACAGACTTAAAAAACAAACTTATGGTCACAGGGGGGAAGGTTGGGGGAAGAAATAGTTAGGGAGTTGAGGTTGAATATGTACACACTGGTCTGTTTAAAATCGATAAATAATAAGTACTTACTGTATAGTATAAGGAACTCTGCTCAGTGTTACATGGTAGCCTGGATGGGAGGGGAGTTTGGGAAAGAATGGATACATGTATACATATGGCTGAGTCCCTTCATTGTTCAGCTGAAATTACCACAACATTGTTTGTTAACTTACTATAACTCAATACAAAATAAAACATTTAAAAAATAAAATTTTGAAACATTTAAAATTTTGGATTAAAGCATTCAAATATTTATTTTTTTTTGCAGTCACTCTAGGTTTGTATATTCAAGGAAGTCTTCACTTTTCTTGTCAAGGAGCTATCTATGAGTGAGCATGCAATAGCACTCATGTTAGGAAAAAAAATGAATAGTCTGCATTATTTACATTCTTTGTTTGTTTTCCAACCTCAGGCTAGGTTATGGATGTATAGGACATTATTGGTTTGGAAAAATATATATTGATGCAGTCAAGTAAGACAGAGTGTATGTTTTTACAAAGGATAATATTGTGATATGAGAGAACTTTTAAATTGTAATTATGAACTTAGCACTCTTTAGGACAAACATCTCCCAATTATCTCATTTTGTGCTTCATCCATTATGCAACTCTGTCAAAAGAACTCTCTGTTCCTCCAAGGCAATTGATTAACATTGACCAGTTTTTCCTCACTTTCAGTTCAAAGTAATGTAGTGAGATTAACAACACAATTATTTGCAGTGAGTTGAGTCTGTTATTCAATTAAAATAAAAGCTCTCCATGAAAAGCAGCTTGTTTGTACAAACACAGTGGAGTAGAACTGATTCTTGAATTTTAATTTATGGAGAAGTAATTCTTTTTTTATACAAGATAGGAGAATGGTTCTTTTACCATCAGTGTTGTTTGTGTGTGTGTGTGTGTGTGTGTGTGTGTGTGTGTGTATGTGGTGGTGGTGGTGGTGGTGTGGAATAAGAGGAAGATAGGGCAATTTTGCTTCACAAACTTTTTTGTAACAGAATTTGCTAATTTGACATGGTAGTATAAGCTTGAAATTGTCCTAAATTATTGTGATGTGAGCCTGCGGTGTGTAATTATTACTTTAATCATTATGCTACTAATTGCAGTCTATATTTCTTGAGGAAAAAGAGGGGGCAAGAGAACGATAAAATAAGAATGAAATGATTAAAAGTAAATATCGTTACAATTTCAATTGCTATACTGTTACTCAAGTCAATACAAGTACTTGTGGAGATAATCTTCATGCTTCCTCTCAAGTCACATTCAAAAATCTGTATGTTAATTGTGCTTGCACATGTTTACTTGTAAATGTTAGGGCTTCCCTGGTGGCTCAGATGATAAAGAATCTGCCCGCAGCATGAGAGACCTGGGTTCGATCTCTAGGTCAGGGTTTGATCCCTGGGTCAAGAAGATTCCCTTGAGAAGGAAATGGCAACCCACTCCAGTTTTCTTGCCTGGAAAATCCCATGAACAGAGGAGCCTGACAGGATACAGTCCATAAGGTCGCAAAGAGTCAGACACAACTGAACAACTAACATTTTCACTTTCACCTATAAAGGTTATTAAAAAGTTAGTATATACTTTCCAGAAAGTGAACAGATTCCAGGTTTTAGAGATGCTTTGATGAGGTTTTTCTTCCCAAAAGTTAAATTTACACTTTAATTATATTTTTTTTTCTCTAAATGCCATCACACATGAGCAATGAGATTCTAGCTGTTTGAGGGGAAATATTGCTTTATAATAACTGCCTTTGGTTGACAAGTTAAGCAATTGATACATTTTTAATTATAACACCTTGGAGCTTTTAAAGAAGTATTGTGGCTTTAAGCAATGAGAAACCTCTGAAGCAAGACTTTCTATTGTTTTTTGTCAGGTTGATATAAAGTTGCCTGAGGCAGTGCTACTGGCCAAAAAACAATTTGAGTAGATTAAAAACCAAGGCAGATGAGCTTCTATAAATTGAGAGTGATCAATTCATAGATAGTTTTCATTGTAACTAGTTTTGACCATTATTTAATGTGTAATGTATTATTTAACCAAGCTCTTTTATTATTGGCCCGTTTTTATGAATTCCTTATTTTTTTTTTCCTTTAGTCACAGACTTTATTATTTGAATATTTGTGACTATGACTCTATACAGAAATTTTATTTTCTTACAAAATTCTACATTCCATATTGCTAGGTCACTTCAATCTCCATTTTATGCCACATTTCCATCAAGAGGTATTTCTCCAAATCACAATCTGTCTGATTGTATATTTATTGTTGTTGTTCAGTTCCTAAGTTGTGTCTGACTCTTTGCAATCTCATGGACTGTAGCCCGCCAGTCTCCTCTGTCCCTGGGATTTCTGGACAGAGGATACTGGAGTGGCAAGAATATTGGAGTGGGTTACCATTTCCTTTTCCAATGAATTCTTTATTAATGACTCAGGAAGAGCCAGATGATCCTATGGAAGAGCTACAGTTAACAAGTGAAAATAAATCTTAAGGTGTGCTTGCTAAATCTTTCTCTCTTGCATGTATATCATCTATGATATGTTTGTGTATATTATATATATATATAATATAGATATTTAACTGTCTTTATAAGGTATGCATACAATATGCATCTATTTTTCTACTGAGTAAATGCCACTTTATGACACAATCCTGACTGAGTCTATAATCTTTCTTAAAAGCCTTGAAAATTGTGAAAACAATGTTTTCACAGGGAAAAGTAAGAAGTAACCCAGTGCAGTAATGAGAAGGCAATCATGCTTCAGTGATTTTCTTAAAGTACGTATATTCCCTGGATATACTATAAAAGGGTAGCTTATAGGAAATGTAAGAGAAAGAAGGTTGTGTCTCAAGAAATGGAATTGTAATTGGAGTACCATTTATTAAGGCAATAAATATAATGTACATCTTTGCTTTAATTAGTATCCCAGCACTAGGAAAAAAATATGATGTAAAGTTTACCTTTAGAGCCTACATCATGCTCTTCTAGTATCTCTTCTATATTCTTCAGAACAGTCCTGTTTCTATATCTTCAATGGACACCTAATATCTTTTACTTTTCAACCAAATTCAATCCTTATCAAAACGTACTATGAAGGAAAAAACTAAGAAATATTTTTTTAATTACTTTACAATATTGTATTGGGTTTGTCATACATCAACATGAATCCACCTTGGGTGTACACGTGTTCCCCATCCTGAACTCCCCCCCCACCTCTCTCCCCTAAGGTATTATTCATTTATTTTTATTCTTTTATTTGAAAATATTTATTAAGAGCTTATGAAGTGTCAAACTAAGCAGGGGTTTAGTGAGGTCTAAAAGCTTACAGGATTGGGACCTCCCTGAAGGTGCAGTGTTTAAGATTCTGAGCTTCCACTGCAGGGGTTGCAGGTTTGATCCTTGGTGAGGGAACTAAGATCTTGCATGGAACAGCCAAAAATAAAATAAAAGCTTACATAATTTTGATAGATCCACTTTGCAAAGAAGACTCTAAAATTATAAGTAAAAAATCACATGCAGGGCTTTGAAAGGGACCTATGCAAATGAGAGACCTTGAAGTTTAAGTTTCATTAGCTTCATAGCAGTAGCCAACTCTGGTGCTAGTGATACAAGAGTAACACAATAGACAGAAAGTTCTGTTTTCATGAAACTGATATTCTAATGGAGGAGTCACAAAATAGACAAGTATATTCAATGATGTCAGATATAAAAGAAAATTGACAGTGGTAAGAGGTTTGCAAGTGGTAGGTTGCTGTTTTAGATAAGATCCTCAGAAAGTATATCTCAAGAAACTGACATTTGAGCAGAAGCCTTATTGATTTAAGGGAAAAAGCCACGGTTATAGGCAAAGAGTACAGAAAGTGCAAAAGCCCAGAGATGAAACTGCGTTTGGCCTGTTCCAAAGAATATATATAATAGGGTTATGGGTGAGTCAGGTCAAGGTAAGCCTTGTAAGCTATGATGAAGTTTAGGTTTGTTTCCAGTGATGGAAATTTTCCAGAGATGTAAAACCACTAGAAGTCTGGACCAACAAATGCCCTAATTTACACTCTGGCTCCTTTTCAGTATGAGGCATAAATTCTGATGAGGCTTAAATAATTACTTCTCAAGTAGTTATTCCAGTATTACTGGGACCAGAAGCCATTTGATCGTTGCAATTAGAGTTCCTTTTTGACCTAAGAACAGAGCCCTTCTCTAAATTTGAGACTACCCTTGGTGCCCTAGCCACCTCCAGTTGGTATCAGGCATTAATTATGAATTTTGTTATAAATTCAAATCATTGTGCTCCACTTCTGGCTGTCATATCTCATTGTCTACCTATGTGCCAAGATCTTTTGACACTAACTACCCACTTAAATGTACTTCAATCTTCTCCCTGATGCTTCATTTCCTAAAGTAATTTAACTATGTGGCCTATCTTAATATGCATCCCAGCCAGTGCCCCCTTACTGTTTTCAATTCACAGTCTATGAAATACAAGTGATGATACAATTGTTCAAAAACTGGAAGATCTAAAAGTGATACAAGAAACATGTGTGTGTGTGTGTGTGTGTGTGTGTGTGTGTGTGTGTGTGTGTGTGAGAGAGAGAGAGAGAGAGAGAGAGAGAGAGATGTGGTTATACAAACATAATACTAATTAATTAGTATTATGTGTGCTACCTACTTACAATTTATGCCTACTTATTCTGAAAACAATTCATGAATGCCATTAAGTATACTTCAGATTAAGTTTGTCATAAGTCATTTGACTAAAATAGTAACCAGTATATATGTACATGTGTGTGTGTATATATATATATATATATATATATATATATATATACACACACACACACACTCAGACTTCTTAGTTTCTTACTCATGTACTAAAGTTGCTTTTCCATAAGTTAAACAAAATAAAGGAATTAATGGTCTCAGATGGTATCAACATATCTGAAGGATGACACATTTTCTTTTGGGAACCCAGGCTGGATTGTGTTGATACTTTCAGTGAATAAAGTTCCTTGATTTTGTTGGTGCTAGTCTATCTTTAATAGTTCTTACAAAATCTTAAAATAGATCAGTTGTAAAAAGCACACTATTTTGTTTAAGGAGTGGTTTTCTGGAATTTATTTTATGATTTTGTTTCAAGTTGTTTTACATTTTATGTGGCAATTCTTTACTTTATAAAAGCAATAATTACATAGATAGCTCTGGGGAGCTTGTTATGTTAATTGCATTATTGATTTGTAATAAAAAGAAAAGAGAAATGCAGTTATTACCTGCAGTGACAGAATAGAGTACCAATTTCTACTGCAATCACTGAAGCTAAATCTAAATTACCAAAGAAGGTGAATGTTGCAATGGAGTGAGATAGTCTCTTCAACAAATGATGCTGAAACAACTAGACATATACATGAAAAAAATAAATCTAGATATTAGCCTTAAACCTTTCACAAAATTAACTCAAAATGGATCATAGACCTAAATATAAAATATAAAACTATAAAGCTCTTGGGAGATATAACATAGGAGAAAAACTAGATGACCTTAAGTATGCTATTGTCTTTTTAAATACAATATCAAAGGCACAGCATGAAAGAAATGATTGGTGAACTAGCTGGACTTGACTACAGTTAAGAACTTCTGCTCTGTGAAAGACAATATTAAGAGACCTAAAGGACAAGCCACGGTCTAGAATAAAATATTTGCAAAAAACACATCTGATAAAGGACTTAAATCCAGAATATACAAAGAATCTTTAAAACTCAAAAATAAGAAAACAAACATACTGATTAAAAAGTGAACCTAAGACTTTAACAGGGCTTCCCTGGCAGCTCACTGGTAAAGAATCCCTCTGCCAATGCAGGAGACACAGGAGATGTGGTTTAGATCCCTGAGTCAGGAAGATCTCCTGGAGGAGGTCACAGCAACCCACTCCAGTATTCTTGCTGGAGAATTCCATGGACAGAGGAGTCTGGTGGGCTACAGTCCATAGGGTCACAAGAGTTAGACATGACTGAGCAGGCATGCACGCTGCTAAGATTTTAACAGACACCTCATGGAAGAAGATACACAGATAAATACCTAGATAAATAAGCACATGAAAGGATGTTCCATGTTATTTTTTATTAGGAAAAAGCAAATCAAAATTATGAGGTATCACTGCACATCTATTATTAACAGAACGGTCAAAGTCCAGAACACTGACAACACCAAATTCTGGGAAACATGTGGAGGAACAGCAACATTCTTTTTTAAAAATATAAATTTATTTGTTTTAATTGGAGGTTAATTACTTTACAATATTGTATTGGTTTTGCCATACATCAACATGAATTCACCACAGGTATACACGTGTTGGTACATATACACAATGGAGTATTACTCAGCCATTAGAAAGAATACTCAGTTCTAATGAGGTGAATGAAACTGGAGCCTATTATACAGAGTGAAGTAAACCAGAAAGAAAAACACCAATACAGTATACTAACACATATATATGGAATTTAGAAAGATGGTAATGATAACCCTGTATGCGAGACAGCAAAAGAGAAACAGGTACATTCTTATACTGCTCTTAGTAGTGAAAAATCATATGACCACTTTGGAAGACAGCTTATTGGTTTCTTACAAAACTAAACATACTCTTACCATAAAATCCAGAATTCACACTCCTGGGTATTTATCCAAAGGAGCTGAAAACAGGTACACACACACACACACACACACACACACACACACCCCTATATGTGAATGTTTATAGCAGCTTTTATCATTACCAAAACTTAGAAGTATCCAAGATGTCTTCAGTAGGTGAATAGGTAAACTGTGGTACATTCAGACAACAAAACTTCATTTAGCACTAAAAAGCAATGAACTCTCAAGCCATGGAAAGACATGGAGACATGGAGGAACCTTGAATAGCATATTGCTAAGTGAAAGATGCCAATCTGAAAAGGCTACCTACTGGGTGATTCCAACAATTTGACATTCTGGAAAAGGCAAAACTATCAAGATAGTAAAAAGATCCATTGTTGCCATGGGTTAGTTAGTTATGAGGGAAGAATAGGTGGAGCCCAGGGTATTCTTAAGGCAGTGAAAATACTCTGATATTATTATAATGCATATGTTATAATACTTTATCCAAACTCATAGAATGCACAACACCAAGAGTGAACTCTAAGGTAAACTATGAATATTGAGTGATCAGGATGTGTCATTCTTACTAAAAAAAAAAAAAAGTACTATTTTGGTGAGTAATGTCAATAATGAAGGAAGCCTGTTGATAATATTGATAATGAAGCACAAGCATGGATGTAGGGGATATATGAGAATGCTCTGTATTTTCCTCTCAATTTTGTTGTAAACATAAAACTGCTCTAAAAAAGTCTTTTTTTTTTAAAGGTGAATGTTACATTTATTCAGATAATGTGAACTGAATGTGGTAATATTCTGCTTTCATGCATATCTATAAAAAATCTTATGGAACCCATTTTAAAGAACTGATTTATGACTATTCTAGCCCTAAATTATTAAACTGGAAAATCTTCTGTAAATTTTTCTAAATGTGTGGAACAGGTTCAATTATCCAGTGTATTGGTTTCCTATAGACATAGACATCAATTTGTATCAACCAGTAATGATGTGCTTGGACATATCAGTTCAGCTCAGTTCAGTTCAGTGGCTTAGTCATGCCTGACTCTTTGCAACCCCATGGACTCCAGCACAACAGGTTTCCCTGTCCAACACCAACTCGTGGAACTTACTCAAACTCATGTCCATTACGTCAGTGATACCATCCAATCATCTCATCCTCTGTCATCCCCTTCTCCTCCAGCCTTCAATCTTTCACAGTATCAGGGTCTTTTCCAAGGAGTCAGTTCTTCACATTAGGTGGCCAAAGTATTGGAGCTAAAGCATCAGCATCAGTCCTTCTAATGAATACTCAGGACTGATTTTCTTTAAGATTGACTGGTTGGATCTTCTTGAAGTCCAAGGGACTCTCAACAGTCTTCTCCAAAACCACAGTTCAAAAGCATGAATTCTTTGGCACTCAGCTTTCTTTATAGTCCAATTCTCACATCCATACATGACTATTGGAAAAACCAGAGCTTTGACTAGATGGACCATTGTTGAAAAGTGTGTCTCTGTTTTTTAATATGTTGTCTAGTTTGGTCATAACTTTTCTTCCAAGGAGCAACCGTCTTTTAATTTCATGGCTACAGTCACCATATGCAGTGATTTTGGAACCCCCCAAAATAAAGTCTCTCACTGTTTCCAAGGTTTCCCCATCTATATGCCATGAAGTGATGGGATCGGATGTCATGATCTTAGTTTTCTGGATGTTGAGCTTTAAGCCAACTTTTTCACTCTGCTCTTTCACTTTCATCAAGAGGCTCTTTAATTATTCTTTACTTTCTGCCATAACGGTGATGTCATCTGCATATCTGAGGTTATTGATATTTCTCCTGGCAATCTTGATTTCAGCTTGTGCTTCATCCAGCTCAGCATTTCACATGATGTACTCTACATATAAGTTAAATAAGCAGAATGACAATTTACAGCTTTGAAGTACTCCTTTCTTGATTTGGAACCTATCAATTGTTCCATGTCCATTTCTAACTATTGCTTCTTCACCTGCAAGCAAATTAATCAGGAGACAGGTCAGGTGGTCTGGTATTCCCATCTCTTTCAGAATTTTCCACAGTTTGTTGTGATCCACACAGTCAAAAGCTTTGGTATAGTCAATAAAGCAGAAATAGATTTTTTTCTGGAACTCTCTTGCTTTTTCTATGATCCAATGGATGTTGACAATTTGATATCTGGTTCCTCTGACTTTTCTGAACCAGCTTGAACTGGAAGTTCACAATTCATGTACTGGTGAAGCTTGGCTTGGAGGATTTTGAGCATTACTTTGCTACTGTGTGAGATGAGTGCAATTGTGTGGTAGTTTGAACACTCTTTGAGATTGCCTTTCTTTAGGATCGGAGTGAAAACTTATCTTTTCCAGTACTGTAGCCACTTCTGAGTTTTCCAGATTTGCTGACATGTTGAGTGCAACACTTTCATAGGACCTTCTTTTAGAATTTGAAATAGATCAACTGGAATTCCATCACCTCCACTAGCTTTGTTTGTAGTGATGCTTCCTAAGGCCCACTTGACTTTGCATTCCAGGCTGTCTGGCTCTAGCTTAGTGATCACATCATCATGGTCATGAAGATGTTTTTTATATAGTTTGTCTGTGTATTGTTGCCACCTCTTCTTAATATCCTCTGCTTCTGTTAGGTCTATACCATTTCTGTCCTTTATTGTGCCCATCTTTGCATGAAATGTTCCCTTGCTATCTCTAATTTTCTTAAAGAGATCTCTAGTCTTTCCCATTCTATTGTTTTCCTCTATTTCTTTGCATTGATCACTTAGGAAGGCTTTCTTACCTCTACTTACTATTCTTTGGAACTCTGCATTCAAATGGAACTCTGCATTGAAATGGGTATATCTTTCCTTTTCTACTTTTCTTTCACTTCTCTTCTTTTCTCAGCTCTTTGTAAGGCCTCCTCAGACAACTATTTTGCCTTTTTGCATTTCTTTTTCTAGGGGATGGGCTTGATCACTGCCTCCTGTACAATGTTACAAACCTCTGTCCATAGTTCTCAGGCACTATGTTTATCAGATCTAATCCCTTGAATCTATTGAGGTCATACCTGAATGTTCTAGTGGTTTTTCCTACTTTCTTGATTTTAAGTCTGAATTTGGCAATAAGGAGTTCATGATCTGAGCCACAGTCAGCTCCTGGTTTTGTTTTTGCTGACTGTATAGAGCTTCTACATCTTTGGCTGCATAGAATATAATCAATCTGATTTCCATTATTGACCATCTGATGATGCCTGTGTAGAGTCTTCTCTTGTGTTGTTGGAAGAGGGTGTTTGCTATGACCAGTGATGGCAAAACTCTGTTAGCCTTTGCCCTACTTCATTCTGTACTTCAAAGTCAAATTTGCTTGTTACTCCAGTTATTTCTTGACTTCCTACTTCTGCATTCCAGTCCCCTATGATGAAAAGAACATCTTTTTTTTTTTTTTTTGGTGTTAGTTCTAGAAGGTCTTGTAGGTCTTCAGAGAACCGTGCAACTTCCACTTCTTCAACATTAGTGGTTGGGGCATAAACATGGATTACTGTGATGTCGAATGGTTTGCCTTGGAAACGAACAGAGATCATTCTGTCTTTTTTGAGATTGCACCCAAGTACTGCATTTTGGACTCTTGTTAACTATGAGGGCCACTCCATTTCTTCTAAGGGATTCTTGCCCACAGTAGTAGATATAACGGTCTTCTGAGTTAAAGTCACCCGTTCCAGTCCATTTTACTTCATTGATTCCTAAAATGTTGATGTTCACTCTTGCCATATCCTGTTTGACCACTTCTAATTTGCCTTGATTCATGGAGATAACATCCCAGGTTCCTATGCAATATTGTTCTTTACAACATTGGACTGTATTTCCATCATCAGTCACATCCACAGCTGAATGTTTTTTTGCTTTGGCTCCATCTCTTCATTCTTTCTGGAGTTATTTCTCCACTGTTTTCCAGTAGCATATTGGGCACCTACTGACCTGGGGAAATCATCTTTCAGTGTCATATCTTTTGCCTTTTCATACTGTTCATGGGGTTCTCAAGGCAAGAATACTGAAGTGGTTTGCCATTCCCTTCTCCAGTGGACCACGTTTCATTAGAACTCTCCACCATGACCCGTACATCTTTTGTGGCCCTACATGGCATGACTCATGTTTTCATTGAATTAGACAAAGTTGTGGTCCATGTGATCAGTTTGATTAGTTTTCTGTGATTGTGGTTTTCATTCTGTCTGTACTCTGATGGATAAGGATAAGAGGCTTATGGAAGCTTCTTCATGGAAGAGACTGAGAGGGAAACTGGGTCTTGTTCTGATGAGCTTGGGGCCATGCTCAGTAAATCTTTAATCCAATTTTCTGTTGATGGTTGGGGCTGTGTTCCCTCCCTGTTGTTTGACCTGAGGTTAAACTATGGTGGAGGTAATGAAGATAATGGTGACCTCCTTCAAAAGATCTCATGCCCCTACTGCTGCACTCAGTGTCACTGACCCTGCACCAGGCCTCCACCAACCTATGCCTCTGCCAGAGACTCCTGGGCACTCCTGAGCAAGTCTGGGTAAGTCTCCTGTGAGGTCACTGCTCCTTTCTCTGCACAAAATACTTTGTTTGTGCCATTCAAGAATCTGTTTCCCCAGTCCTGTGAAGTTCTGGTGGCTCTCAGTTCAGTTCAGTTCAGTTGATCAGTCATGTCCGACTCTTTGCGACCCCATGAATCGCAGCACGCCAGGCCTCCCTGTCCATCACCAAATCTCGGAGTTTACTCAGACTCATGTCCATCGAGTCAGTGATGCCATCCAGCCATCTCATCCTCTGTCCTCCCCTTCTCCTCCTGCCCCCAATCCCTCTCAGCATCAGAGTCTTTTCCAATGAGTCAACTCTTCGCATGAGGTGGCCAAAGTATTGGAGTTTCAGCTTTAGCATCATTCCTTCCAAAGAAATCCCAGGGCTGATCTTCAGAATGGACTGGTTGGATCTCTTTGCAGTCCAAGGGACTTTCAAGAGTCTTCTCCAACACCACAGTTCAAAAGCATCAATTATTTGGCACTCAGTCTTCTTCACAGTCCAACTCTCACATCCATACATGACTACTGGAAAAACCATAGCCTTAACTAGACAGACCTTAGTCGGCAAAGTAATGTCTCTGCTTTTGAACATGCTATCTAGGTTGGTCATAACTTTTCTTCCAAGGAGTAAGCGTCTTTTAATTTCACGGCTGCAGTCACCATCTGCAGTGATTTTGGAGCCCCAAAAAATAAAGTCTGGCACTGTTTCCACTGTTTCCCCATCTATTTCCCATGAATTGATGGGACTGGATGCCATGATCTTCGTTTTCTGAATGTTGAGCTTTAGACCAACTTTTTCACTCTCCTCTTTCACTTTCATCAAGAGGCTTTTGAGTTCCTCTTCACTTTCTGCCATTAGGTTGGTGCCATCTGCATATCTAAGGTTATTGATATTTTTCCTGGCAATCTTGATTCCAGCTGTGTTTCTTCCAGTCCAGCGTTTCTCATGATGTACTCTGCATAGCTGGAGAGGGTGTGGAGAAAAGGGAACCCTCCTACACTGTTGGTGGGAATGAAAACTAGTACAGCCACTATGGAGATCAGTGTGGACATTCCTTTAAAAATTGCAAATAGAATTGCCTTATGACCTAGCAATCCCACTGCTGGGCATACACACTGAGGAAACCAGAATTGAAAGAGACACATGTACCCCAATGTTCACCACAGCACTGTTTATAATAGCCAGGACATGGAAACAACCTAGATGTCCATCAGCAGATGAATGCATAAGAAAGCTGTGGTACCTATACACAATGGAGGATTACTCAGCCGTTAAAAAGAATTCATTTGAGTCAGTTCTGATGAGATGGATGAAACTGGAGCCGATTATACAGAGTGAAGTAAGCCAGAAAGAAAAACACCAATACAGTATACCAACACATATATATGGAATTTAGAAAGATGGCAATGATGACCCTGTATGCAAGACAGCAAAAGAGACATAGATGTGTAGAGCGGACTTTTGGACTCAGAGGGAGAGGGAGAGGGTGGGATGATTTGGGAGAATGGCATTGAAAAGTGTATACTATCATGTAAGAATTGAATCGCCAGTCTATGTCCGATGCAGGATACAGCATGCTTGGGGCTGGTGCACAGTGATGACCCAGAGAGATATTATGGGGATGGAGGTGGGGGGTGGGGGTTCATGTTTGGGAACGCATGTACACCCGTGGTGGATTCATGTCAATGTATGGCAAAACCAATACAGTATTGTAAAGTAAAATAAAGTAAAAATAAAAATTTAAAAAAAAAAGAAAGAAAATTACAAACAGTAAAAAAAAAAAAGTTTAATAAGCAGGGTGACAGTATACAGCCTTGACGTACTCCTTTTCCTATTTGGAACCAGTCTGTTGTTCCATGTCCAGTTCTAACTGCTGCTTCCTGACCTGCACACAGATTTCTCAAGAGGCAGGTCAGGTGGTCTGGTATCCCTATCTCTTTCAGAATTTTCCACAGTTTATTGTGATCCACACAGTCAAAGGCTTTGGCATAGTCAACAAAGCAGAAATAGATGTTTTTCTGGAACTTTCTTGCTTTTTCCATGATTCAGCAGATGTTGGCAATTTGATCTCTGGTTCCTCTGCCTTTTCTAAAACCAGCTTGAACATCAGGAAGTTCACGGTTCACGTATTGCTGAAGCCTGGCTTGGAGAATTTTGAGCATTACTTTACTAGAATGTGAGATGAGTGCAATTGTTTGGTAGTTTTAGTGGCTCTATGGTGGGGTTAATGGCGACCTCCCCTAAGAGTGCTTATGCCATACCCAGGTCTGCTGCACCCAGAGCCCCTGCCCCTGAAGCAGGCCACTGCTGATCCATACCTCCGTAGGAGACACTCACTCATAGGCAGGTCTGGTTCAGTCTCTGTGGTCTCCTGGTGTGCACAAGGTTTTGTTTGAGTCCTCCAAGCATCTCTGGTGGGTATGAAGTTTGATTCTAAATGTGATTTTGCCCCTCCTACCTTCTTGCTGCGGCTTCTCCTTTGCCCTTGGACATGGGGTATATGTTTTTGGTGGGATCCAACATTCTCCAGTCTATGGTTGTTCAGCAGCGAGTTGTAATTTTTGAGCTCTTGCAGGAGAAGATGAACTCACTTACGAGCGACTGAGTGAAAGTCGTTCAGTCATGTCTGACTCTGTCCATGGAATTCTCCAGGCCAGAATACTAGAGTGGGTAGCCTTTCCCTTCTCTAGGGGATCTTCGCAAACCAGGGTTTGAACCCAGGTCTCCCACATTATAGGAAAATTCTTTACCACCTGAGCCACAAGGGAAGTCCTGAAATTGAGAGTTGCTCAGTTATGTCGAATTCTTTGGGACCCCATGGACTACACAGTCCATGGAATTCTCCAGGCCAGAATACTGGAGTGGGTAGCCTTTCCCTTCTCCAGGGGATCTTCTCAACCAAGGGATCAAACCCAGGTCTCCCACATGCAGGCAGATTCTTTACCAGCTGAGTAACAAGGGAGGCCTTTGGACATATCAGTCTTTTCTAAATCTGACAGGGGAACAATAGATTGCTTTTCAGATCTGAGCTGTCATAAAATTTAATTAAGAATGGAATCAGTTATATCAAGGCAAGAGCTACAATTGCTACCCTGTGAGCTATTTACAGTATTTAGCATAAGATTAGGCAAAGCAGGTAAAAACATTTTGCTAGAAAAACACAATAATTTAGCCTTAGTTCTGGTTTCTAACTCTGAATTGGCACATGACTTATTGCATTGATAAGAATCTGGGTTAAAAAGGTAATAGGAATGCAAAACAGAGAAATTCAGCCTACTAGTGTATCTAGTTCTATATATTAGGAATGTGCATAATAATGCCAGAAAGAGAACTAATGATACCCACATTTTTGAACTATTGTGATCCCATTAAGTGTTTATTTTAATATTCATATCATCTACACAGATTAGTTTAATGCATTAAAATGACCAGTCAGTTCAATTTCTTACATCCCACCCCAAAAGATATTCAATTAAAATATCTGTAAAATCAATTTGAGGAATATTTTTCTCTGCTATGTAATTTAATTTTATAAAAATATCAATTTATTAACCCAATATAGAGACAGCTTGAAAAATGATAATTTAATATATTGCCCACTTTCCTACATCATGCATTTCAGTATATGTAGCTGCTGATACAGTTGTCTCAAATGTTTTTTTTTTTTCCATGAAAATTCTAAGTACAAGAGGAGGATTTATATATTTAGTGACCTGGCAGTATAATAAACTATCTCTAAAGCAGATTTCTACAGATGGATTTTTGACAGAATGTCTATTTTCAATCAATACATATCGTATAAACATGAATATTTCCTTTTATGCAGCTGTATTCATAAGTATATTAATAACACACTTTAGTACTATAAATTTAAAGTTGAGATACGGCCAGCTAAGTTTTTGTATCTTTTGTCTTTGGCTGTATTGTCCGATTATGACCAGTTAGCAACAAAATTGATCATGTGCTAATAGAAGGTGTGACTTGTTATGAGAAATGTGAAAAGTAATTTTCCAAGACAAATCTGAGATTTGAATTTTCAAGGTAAACTAAAAGAGGAATGGTTAAAAGTATTGCAAAGCTCAACTGATTCTTCTGAATGTTTGAGTCACAGTTGAGCTTGATTCTGTTCAAATTTCTCTTTCAAAATAGTGCCATATCTACCACTGTTTGGTGTTGGTTCATGTTAGCTCCAGTCTAATAAGCAATTATAGAGAATGAAGTGGCAATAGTAGTGCATCTTATAGGAGACAAGTCAGAATACCATGCATGAGAATGTCAAGCAATGGAACCAAGTGCCTCGTTATCAGTAAGCCTGAAGTTTTATTCCCAGTAATTTTCCTGATATTCTGTTTGACCTTTGGCAAGTTGTTTTTATCTATCTGTCTTATATCCAGTGTTAGAAAACAAGGATAGCAAACAGTCCCTTCTTCTGATGTGAAGGGTTGAATAAAAAGAAAGATGTCTTTCAAATTTAACCTTATATGTTAAACTAAGTAGCCTGGAAGATTTACCATGCTGTTGTTAATTATAATGAGTAATTATTTGTACTAACCACTGTCACTAATCCATGGTCATAGAACATACTTGTGTAGTCAGCATGTGAAGGATTGCAGTTTAACTAAAATATGAAGGGGTTTCAAATATGGCAATAAAAAGTGCATATATGATAGCCCTTCTACAGGAAATGACCTATTTGTTCATAGACTTGCCAATCAGTTGGTCTAAATGAAGAGAAAGTTTTAGGGTCATAGTAAACCATTTATTACTGTTGGCTCTGATATTAAATGAGCAAGGAAAACAAATCCCTATACAGGTGGAAATTAGTTTGACGTTCTTCCTCTGCTTTTCAAATCATCAAAACCAAGTCCTCAAAGCCTGACTCCTTTGCACATACTTTCTAATGGATTTCAGTACTATTTTGGTTTTGTGTCTTGAAAATATAGCTTTACATTTGTAAGACAAAATGTGCTGGCAATTCAAGTGGCTTTAAAATGAGTATTTGCCTATGAGGTGGCTTTTTTTTTGTTTTTGTTTTTTTTTGGTACTCCATCAACCCATGTCATCCTAAAATGTGCAGTTGCTGTCTCAGACACTGACTTTTTCATACACAGGTTGTTTAAAGATTCCTAGCAAAATGCGTGGTTTTTGCAAATGCTTATCATATCAATACAATAAATTTAGCCAGGCTAGAATGCCCTTATGCTTATAATGCTGACTATTTACTCCTACTTTCCCTCCTCTTCTCATCTCACCAACTCCTATCAATACTCTACATGGGGAGGAACAAAATTAAGAGACATTTATGGAAATGTAGGAATATCCATGGAAGGTATTTGAAAAACCTGTACCGCTGGAGTGGCTGCAATGATGTTAAAGCCTTCCAAAATTCCATTATGATTGCAAGTATTATGTAATTTTCATTTCTTCAAGCCATAAATAAGTTTTCCCTATGTCAGTTTTCACGAAAAGTTAAACTGTTTGCATCCATCATTGGTAGTTTTATTGATTTAAGATCCAAAAGGATACACAGGGAAGGGATAGGATGAGGAGAGCATTGCATATCAGTCTAAACTTTTCAATGAAGAATTTTCTAATGGACCTATATAATAAGAAATAAGAAGCAGAAGATGAGCATAGTATATAATTGGATCTTAAAAGACTGGTCTTCATGGTATATTTTTAGAGAAGAAAGAAATATTTAATACATGCTCAGAAATCCTAATTAGGTACTTGGGTTTGGCAAAGGCAAATTTACTATTTGAGGCTTCTAGGGGCTTCTGAGAGTATTACTTTTGAACCAGAAGGAGACATGCAAGGCAGTCCATTTGATGGAGAGATCTTTGTCATCATTTAAGAAGGGAAGTAAAAATGAAGACTCATGGCTGGCTCTCCAAATTTAAATTTTCAATTATTAAGTATGACAACCAACAGTACTGTAGATTCCAGGAAAATATGAACATTTCCAAATTATTATCATATTTTATAATCAATTATTAAACATATTTTAACTAAAGCTTTTAACTATTTTTTAGTTCACACTTACATGGATCCTTAACAAATTAATATTTCTTATATACAGACTATGGCATTTGATTCTGAAATCCTTATAATTTCCATTATCATTTGATCTGGTATCATCTCATCATCACTATTGTAGTTTTTGAGAAGAACACTGTATATTGTTCACCAATTCCAGGGAAGGATTTCAATGACCTGAAGAATTATCAAAGATCATTACAATGCCAGCCACCAGATACAGAAGTCCAAATGATTCTTCTCACTGCATCTTGGTATCAAGAGTAACCAAGGAAAACAGCACAGTCAAATACTGGATGGACAAAGCCTTTATTCACCTAGAGGAAAAACAGGGCAAGATCAGCTCCAACAGTGAACAGCAGTTCCCCAGGGGTAGCACGTGGTCAAGGCAGCTAGTGAAAAGCAATGGGCCTACTGGCAACACTCAATCTTCAGTAAAAGGACAACTCTCCCTTCCAGTGGAGTCTGAAATACTGAAAGCTGAGAGTGTGCTTGAGTACTCGAGTACTCACCTAAGCAGAACAAAAGAACAAATAGATATTCCCATACAAGGAGGTGGGCTTCCTGGTGGCTCAGCAGTGAAGAACTGGCCTGCAATGCAGGAGATTCAGGAGATGCAGGCTTGACCCCTGGGTCAGGAAGATCCCCTGGAGAAGGGAATGGCAACTCACTCCAGTATTCTTGGCTGGATATAATCCCATGGACAGAGGAGCCTGGCAGACTATAGTCCATAGAGTCGCAAAGAGTCAGACACGACTGAGTGACTGAGCATTCATGCCAGCATACGAGGAGATAATAAGTCCAGCAGAGACTGTGTAGGCTCTTTGTTGGATAGGAAGTGTTCCAGGCCCAGGTGATATGACTGAATAGAGGTCAAAACACTGTGCACTAGAGACTGCCTTTTCCAACCATAATCAACCTGGCCTCAACACAGGAGACTTGATGCCACATATTTAGAGAATCTCACAAATTCAAATTAATAACACATATAGTTTAGATAGGTTACTTTTTAAACTACCTGTGTAGAATAAATATTTTCTAAGTAAATTAATTGTATTAATTTCTAAGGTAATTAACTAAACTTAATTGAGGTATGTTTAGAATAGTCAGGAAGCTTTCCAAAGATTCTTGGGTATGTCAGTGTGCTTTTGGACACCTAACATATTAACCACAAACAATTTTTATATATTGACTAAAACCCAACATAGTATATAATATCCACCTTTTAAAAAAAAACAAGCTTTGAATCTTGAAAATGCAAGTACTTCTTTATTGATTAACATGACAGCTTAATGCTTGTAATTTATGAAACTGTGTTGATTACTCTATAGGAGACTTGGGGGTGACACAAAAATGAGTAAGACATAACCTCCAGACTCAAAGAACTTGTGGCTGAAAGTGAGGCAAACCAGGCTTCTTTTAATACAGAATTCAAATGTAATCTCCTCCTTGTTGCAGATGCTACATGACTTGGCTGCTTTATAGCTGCAGACTAAAATCAATTGATATTTACAGTAATGGAAGAACAAAAGACAAATCCATGCTGTTTTCTAGATGTCTGTTTTCAAACCCTACATGATTCCATAAGAGCATCTACCCTGAGTGAGGCCAGAGTCTTTTCAGGACCATGGTACCAGGCTCAGCAAATGCACAGCCCTATTTCTTCTATTTAAGTGCATCCTCTTCTTCTGTTTGTGAAAGTGAGAGTAGCTCAGTTGTGTTCGATTCTTTGCCACCTCATGGACTACACAGTCCATGGAATTCTCCAGGTCAGAATACTGGAGTGGGTAACCTTTCTTTGTTCCAGGGGATCTTCCTAACCCAGGGATTGAACATAGGTCTCCCGCATTGCAGGCAGATTCTTTACCAGCTGAGCCTGGTAGAAAGCATCTGGCTGCAATGCAAAATACCCGGTTCCATCTCAGGGTCAAGAAGATGCCCTGGAGAAGGAAATGGTAACCCACTCCAGTACTCTTGCCTAGAGAATCCCATGGACAGAGGAGCCTGGTAGGCTACAGTCCATGAGGTCACAAAGAGTTGGACATGACTGAGTGACTTCACTTTCTTTTCTCCTTCTGTTTGTGTGAATGACATTCTACTCTTCTTGTTTTGCTAAACTGCTGAATCTCCTCCCATTAACTGTGGCTACCAGTTATCAACTGACCACCACACAACAATCCATAGTGTCTCTTAGTACATGGAACAGATGACTAAAACCAGTAATCCTATACTGTTTTTAACATGAATATAGTACAACAGTAGACAAGTTAATTTTGCCATTAAAAAGTCATTTTAATGCAGTTCCTTTACAATGTACAGTTTTTGTTGTTTGTTTTATTTTAATAAATGTGTTGCTTTTCCTGGCTATTGGTTGAATGATAACTTGCTCCTTCCACTTTTTAACAGGACCATAGGATTGTAATAGCAGGTGCACAGCTATTACCTTGAGACTCTGCATGCAGTGGTTTGAAGTCCCACTCTGCCAGACTCCTAGCGGTCTTCTGGGCAGAGTGCAGTGAGAGGTGGCAGCTTCTTTCCAGACCCTCTGGCCTTAGGGTTGCCAGGTGAGCTAAGGAACCCAGGGACACGCTGAGGGCCATGCGCTGAGGAGCTCCAGAGCCCTTGCCTCGGCGAGCTCACGAGCTGGGCCCAGGCTTTAAAGCAGCTGGAACTGCAAGCTCATCCCCATCTCCATGACCTAATGGTGGCAGCAATCTCCTGAAGTGTATGGATGCTGCCATTAAGGTAAGAGCTTCAACCAACTCCAGTTTCTCCATTCATGTTTCAAAACTCAGTACAGCTTAGGTCAGTTGTCTACCTCTAGGAGGTGGCCTGAGTCAGGGTTAAGTTGTAAGGTGGTTGCCGTCATTACATCTGCTCCCTGCTCTGTAGTTGGGCTATCGTCAAAGCAGGGCCAATGTGAGCTGAGGATTCACCTGATGGCCTTTTGCTACAACATGCATTTATATTGATCCTATACAAATGATTCTGTCCAGGTTAAATGAAAAGCCTGAAGGCTGGCTGGGTCTTAGGCACCTGGCTCCCTCAGGGATGATGGCTGGGCAGGGTCTAGGGACCCGGCCCTGAGGGTGTCGTCAGCTAACATCTGCCTCTTCAGCCAGGCCTGGGCACTGGTGGGAGGACCCAGGCTGAGTGCTGGATGAAAGCTCCCCTCCTCTTGGCTGGGGCCTAGAACTCTGATGGCTTTACTGAAAGCTTTCAGAGTATTTGAGGGGATTGGGGGGACACCAGACATCCTGAAAGATGATGCTGTGAAAGTGCTGCACTCAATATGCCAGCACATTTGGAAACTCAGCAGTGGCCACAGGACTGGAAAAGGTCAGTTTTCATTCCAATCCCAAAGAAAGGCAATGCCAAAGAATGCTCAAACTACCACACAGTTGCACTCATCTTACACGCTAATAAAGTAATGCTCAAAATTCTCCAAGCCAGGCTGCAGCAATATGTAAACTGTGAACTTCCAGATGTTCAAGCTGGTTTTAGAAAAGGCAGACAAACCAGAGATCAAATTGCCAACATCTGCTGAATCATGGAAAAAGTAACAGAGTTCCAGAAAAACATCTATTTCTGCTTTATTGACTATGCCAAAGCCTTTGACTGTGGATCACAATAAACTGTGGAAAATTCTGAAAAAGATGGGAATACAGACCACCTGACCTGCCTCTTGAGAAATCTGTATGCAGGTCAGGAAGCAGCAGTTAGAACTGGACATGAAACAACAGACTGGTTCCAAATAGGAAAAGGAGTACATCAAGGCTGTATATTGTCACCCTGCTTATTTAGCTTCTATGCAGAGTACATCATGAGAAACACTGGGCTGGAAGAAGCACAAGCTGGAATCAAGATTGCTGGGAGAAATATCAATAACCTCAGATAAGCAGATGACATCACCCTTATGGCAGAAAGTGAAGAGGAACTAAAAACCCTCTTGATGAAAGTGAAAGAGGAGAGTAAAAATGTTGGCTTAAAGCTCAACATTCAGAAAACGAAGATCATGGCATCTGGTCCCATCACTTCATGGGAAATAGATGGGGAAACAGTGGAAACAGTGTCAGACTTTATTTTGGGGGGCTCCAAAGTCACTACAGATGGTGACTGCAGCCACGAAATTAAAGACGCTTACTCCTTGGAAGAGAAGTTATGACCAACCTAGATAGCATATTCCAAAGCAGAGACATTACTTTGCCAACAAAGGTCCATCTAGTCAAGGCTATGGTTTTTCCTGTGGTCATGTATGGATGTGAGAGTTGGACTGTGAAGAAAGCTGAGCGCCAATGAATTGATGCTTTTGAACTGTGGTGTTGGAGAAGACTCTTGAAATTCCCTTGGACTGCAAGGAAATCTAACCAGTCCATTCTAAAGGAGATCAGTCCTGGGATTTCTTTGGAAGGAATGATGCTAAAGCTGAAACTCCAGTACTTTGGCCACCTCTTGCAAAGAGTTGACTCATTGGAAAAGACTTTGATGCTTGGAGGGATTGGGGGCAAGAGGAGAAGGGAACAACAGAGGATGAGATTGCTGGATGGCATCACCGACTCTATGGACGGGAGTTTGAGTGAACTCTGCGAGTTGGTGATGGACAGGGAGGCCTAGCGTGCTGCAATTCATGGGGTCTCAAAGAGTTGGATAAGATTGAGTGACTGAACTGAACTGAACTGTGACACCTGTCTCCTTGTATGGCCCTTCAGTTAACCTTTCTCTGCTCCACACTTCGACATTTTGGTATTGTTTGACCTTACTGTGTATCAGGCATTCGGTAACAAGATCATAGAACTTTATACTGTATCTGGAAGTGAAACTGCACAACTCAGATGGAACTCAAACCTGCATGCTGGACTCCACCCTGCATAAACCCAGATTAGGACTTGAACACAGTCTTTTATTTGAGCTCATCTACCTGTTCTCAGAACTTAATGAACCTCAGGTTCTTTTTAAAATATTTTTAATTTGAGGATAACTGTTTTCCAGTGCTGTGTTGGTTTCTTCTATACAACAATGTAAATCAGCCAGAAGTATACATATATTCCCTTCCAACCCCCCATGCCACCTCTCTACATCATCACAGAGCTCCAGGTTGAGTCCTCTGTGTTCCCAGCAACTTCTTAATAGCTATCTATTTTACACACAGTAGTGTATATATGTCAGTGCTATCCTCTCAATTCGTCCCACCCTCTCCTTTCCCTGCTATGTCCACAAGTCAGTTCTCTATGCCTGTGTCTTTATTCCTGACCTGCAAATAAGTTCATCAGTATGATTTTTCTAGATTTCATATATATGCATTAATATACAATATTTGTTTTTCTCTTTCTGACTTACTTCACTTTGAATAACAGGCTCTAAGTCTATCCATCTCATTAGAACTGACTCAAATGCATTATTTTCTATGGCTAATAATATTTCATTGCATATATGTACCACATCTTCTTTATCCATTCATCTGTTGATGGACATCTAGGTTGCTTCCATGTCCTGGCTATTGTAAATAGTGCTGCAGGGGACATTGAGGTACATGTGTCTTTTTGAATTATGGTTTTCTAAGGGTATATGCTCAGTAGTGGGACTGCTGGGTCATCCTAACTAATCCCTAGTTTTTTTAAGGAATCTGTATACTGGCTGTATCAATAGTGACTGGTGGGAGTTTACATTCCCATCAACAGTGCGAAAGAGTTCCCTTTTCTCCACATCTTCTCCAGAATTTGTTGCTTATAGATTTTTGATGATGGTCATTCTGATAGGTGAGGTGATACTTCATTGTAATTTTGATTTGCATTTCTTGTGAAGCTCAGGTTCTTGATGTCTCATGGCAGAAAGAATTCAATGAGAGACAAAGTGATAGGTAAGAAATGGATTTATTTAGAGAGATACACATTCCATAGATAGAATGAGGTTTGTCTCAAAAAGCAAGAGGCCTTGGGGAGAAAGACACTCCACAGACAGAGTGTGGGCCATCGCAGAAGACAAGAGGCCCTGAAATATTGAGTGTCTAATTTTGAGGGGCTGGATAATTTCATTGGCTAATGAGTGGGAAGATTATTTCAATTATTTCAATTATTTCAGGGAAGAGGTGGGCATTCCCAGGAATTAGGTCACTGCCCATTTTTTGACCTTTTATAGTTAACCTCAGAACTGTCATGGCACTGGTGGTTGTGTTATTTAGTATGTTAATGTATTACAATATGCATATAATGAGACTCAAAGTCTACTGGAAGTGGACTCTTCCACCATCTTGGACCAAGTTGGCTCTAACCAATTTTTGCCATGTCCTATGGTATGTCATTCTTTTAAAGGTTGTGCCCTGCCCCCTTCTCTTCTATTTCAGAAGGCACCTTAAAGAACATATAGCTGATTCTCTTCATTTTAGAAAATGTAAAATTGAAGCAAAGAGAGAGAAAGAGAGATAGAGACAGAGAGGTAAAGAGATTGAAACACATGCTCAAGGCAGAGCAAGGGCCAAATTATATCTCCCAATGCAGAGTCCAGTGTACTTTTCTCCAGTGCATGACTGGCTTTCATTTTGCCATGAGATTTATAAATAATGAATAAGCCTGGCTTCTCAAACACACTAAATATAACTACTGAAGTCTGAGTTACACTTACTTTTTGGGTAGATAAAATGCTGGGAGAATGGATTAGAAGGCTGTCTATATATCTACCTATTTATTTTAATTGACTGAAGTATAGTTGACTTACAGTGTTATATTAGTTCAGGTGTACAACATAGTGATTCCATAGTTTTATACATTATACTCCATATAAAGTTATTACTAAATATTGGTTATATTTCCTGTTCTGTACATCACATCATTGTAACTTACCAATTTTATACATAGTAGTTTGTACCTCTTAATCCCCTTTACCTATCTAGCTACTCCCTCTATCCTGCTCCCCACTGGTAACCAATAGTTTGTTCTTGGTATATGTGAATCTGTTTCTTTTTGTTACATTGATTCGTTTGTATTATTTTTTAGATTCCTCATATAAGTGAAAACATGTAGTATTTGTCTATCTCTATCAGATTTATTTTACTAAGTATACTATTCTCCATGTCAATCTATATTGTAACAAATGGAAAAAAATCACATTCATGTTATAGTTGAATAATATTCCATTGTGTATCACATCTTTTTTATTCATTCATCTGTTATAGGACACTTAGGTTACTTCTATATAATGACTATTATAAATAAAATGCCACTATGAACATTGACATGCATATATCTTTTCTAATTAATGTTTTTAATTTCTTTGGATATATACTCAAGAGTGGAATTGATGGATCATAAAGTAGTTCTAGTTTTATTTTTTTGAGGAAACTCCATACTGTTTTCCATAGTGCCTGCACCATTTTATGTTCCCACCAACAGTGCATGAGGATTCTCTTTCATCCACATCCTTACCAACATTAATTATTTCTGGTCTTTTTGATAATAACCATTCTAAAATGTGTGAGGTGATATTTTGTTGTGCTTTGATTTGCATCTCCCTGGTGATTAGTGATGTAGAACATTTTTTCATTTTTTCCTACTGGCCATCTGTATGTATTTTTTAGAAAAATATCTATGCAGGTCATTTGGTTATTCTTTGAATTGGATTTCACTTGTTTTGCTATTGACTTATACAAGTTCTTTGTATATTTTGGATAGCAACACTTTATCAGATAGATGATTCTCAAGTATTTTCTCCCATTCTGTTTGATACCTTATCATTTTATTGTTTCTCTTGTTGTGGGAATAGTTTGATGTATTCCCACTTGTTTATTTTTGCTTTTATTACTTTTATTTTCGTGTCAAATTGAAAAAAAAAAACTATCATTAAGATCTATGTCAAGGAGCTTACTACCTAGATTTTCTTCTAGGAATTTTGCTGTATCAGATCTTACATTCAAGTCTTTATTCCCTTTTGACCTAATTTTGTATATGGTGTAAGATAATCATCCGGTTTCATTCTTTTGCAGTGGCTGTCCTATTTTCCCAACAGCATTTATTGAAGAAACCGTCTTTTCCCCATTTTACATTCCTGGCTCCTCTGTCATTAATTAATTGACCATATGTGCATGGGTTTATTTCTGGGCTCTGTGTTCCATTCCCTTGATGTATGTGTCTGCTTGTGTGCCGGAACCATGCTGTTTGATTACTGAAAATGTATAGTGTAGTTTAAAGCCAGGGAGTGAGATACCTCCAACTTTGTTCTTTTTTCTCAAGATTACTTTAGCTATTCAGGGTCTTTTCTGGTTCTATATCAATGTTAGGATTATTTGGCCTATTTCTCGGAAAGTGTCATGGATTACATTAAACCTGGAGATTGCTTTGGGTAGTATAAACTTTTTAACAATATTAATTCTCCCAATCCATAAACATGGGATATCTTTCCACTTATTTATATCATCCTCAGTTTCCTTCACAATGTCTTATAGTTTTCAGACCATAGGTCTTTCACCTCCTTGGTTAATTTTTTCCCTGTTAGTTCATTCCTTATGTGATTGTAAATGTGATTTGCTTTCTCTTTCTGATAGTTCATTATTAGTGTATAGAAAAACAACATAATTTTGTATACTAATCTTGTATCCAGCAACTTTACTGGATTAATTTATTAGTTCTCATATATATATATATTTGGTGAAGACTTTAGAGTTTTCTATACATAGTGTCATGTAATCTGCAAATAGTGACAGTTTTTAATTTCTTCCCTTCTAATTTCTATGCCTTTATTTCTTTTTCTTGTCTGATTGTTGCAGCTAGGACTTCCAATATTATGTTAAAAAGTAGTGGTTATAGTGGCCATCCTTGTCTTGTTCCTGATTTTAGAGAAAAAGCTTTCTATTTTTCACCATTGAGTATGATGTTAGCTGTGAGTTTGTCATAAATGGCTTTTATTATGTTGAAATATGTTCCCTCTATACCCACTTTGTTGAGAGGTTTTTTTTTTTTATCATGAATGAGTATTGAATTTTGTCAAATGTTTTTTCTGCATCTATTGAGATGATCGTGTGATTTTTATCCTTCATTTTATTAATGTGGTGTATAACATTGGTTGATTTGCTGATTTTAAAAAGTATATTTATTTATTTGTTTGGTTGCCTCAGGTCCTAGTTGCAGCAAACAGGATCTTTGTTGTGGCACATAAGCTTAGTTGTTCTGAAGCATGTGGGATCTTAGAACCCCAGCCAGGGATTAAACCTATGTCCCTTGCATTGCAAGGTGGATTCTCAACCACTGTACCACCAGCGAGTCCTGATTTGCAGATTTTGACCCATACTTGTATTCCTGTAATGTCTCACTTGATCATGGTGTGTGATTCCTTTTATATATCATTGGATTTGATTTGCTAATAATTCTTGGTGACTTTTGCATCAACATTCATCAGGGATGTTGGCTTGTAATTTTCTTTTTTATTTTGGAGTGTTTTTCTCTGGTTTTAGTATCAGGGTAATGTTGACCTCACACTATGAATTTGGGAGTATTACCTCTTCTTCTTTTTTTTTTTTTTTTTTTTGAATAATTTGAGAAGGATAGGTATTAGCTCTTCTTTATGTTTGGTAGAATTCCCCTAGACTTTCGTTTGTTGGGAGATTTTTGATTACTGATTTGATTTATATAATAGTAATCAATCTGTTTGGATTATCAATTTATTCCTAATTCAGACTTGGAAAATTATTTTTTTCTATGAATTTATCCATTTATTTTAGGTTGTCCAATTTGTTGGCATATAACTGTTGATGCAGTAATCTTTTATGATTGTATTTCATGATGTCAGCTGTTAGTTTTCCTCTTTCATTTCTTATTTTGTTTATTTGGGTGGTGGTCACCACCTTATCAGGAGGTGGGTCCAGAGCTGGGGCAGGAGCCTGAAGAAGCTGGGCTTCTTCCTGGCATGATGGCAGTTTCTGTCTTGGTTGGGGGCATGTCCACAATCTGGGGGGTTGGATCTATACTTATGATCTGGCTCTGGATCTCTGCCTTGTTCAAAGATGGAGCTACACTTCTGAGGTCTTTGCCCTGAATAGATGCAGGGCTCTAGCCTGATCTGGCTCAGTTCCTTTCTTGGCGTACTCTGGCACAGAGTGGTAGTGGGGCCCAAGCTGGCTGGCTTCACTTCTTCCCCAGGGTGTGTGTGTGTACAAAGCCAAAAAGATCTCTGTTCTGGCTAGAGGATTGAGCGCTGGTGCAGGAGGGGCTGGAGCAGGAACCTGGTGTGCACTGACATGCATGCTAGAGTGGTCCTGGCAGTCTATCCAGAGCACCAGTAAGTTTTCACTCTGCTGCCTATGTGCTGGGACTGGGAGCATGCACTCTTCAAGAGCAGAGTCATAGTTTCTTAGAATTCTCTGGTAAGCCCCATTGGTTTCAAACCAGGTAGTGGGTCTTATTTTTTTGATATCTGGACTCAAGGTTGGGGGGCCTAATATGGGCCTCAAACCTCTCATTTCCTAGGGATGATCTATGAACTTGTGAGATCCCCCTCTTCTTCTGTGTCTACCACTGGGGCATGAGTTCCAACCAGATAACTTTTCCTCCCTTCCTGTCAGACTTTGTATCTTTCTTTGCAGCCTTGGTTGTAGAAGGGCTCTTCTGATAGTCCCTGGGTCAATTTCAGTGAAAGTCACTGTATAAGTAATTGTAGGTTTGGTGTGTCTGTGGGGGAAGGTGAGCTCAGGGTCTTCTTAGTTTACCACCATGATCCTGCCCCATCTGAAAGGCATTTTAGAAAGACACAAAAAAAGTTAAGATTTTGACAAGAATCTAAGCATTAAGTAGATGCAATATATGGTTTCAGTGTTGACCTTCTGGTGATGTCCATGTGTAGAGTCTTCCCCTGTGTTGTTGAAAGCGGGTGTTTGCTATGACCAGTGCATTTTCTTGGCAAAACTCTATTAGTCTTTGCCCTGCTTCATTCCACATTCCAAGGACAAATTTGCCTGCTACTCCAGGTGTTTCTTGACTTCCTACTTTTGAGCTGACTGTGGCTCAGATCATGAACTCCTTATTACCAAATTCAGCCTTAAAATGAAGAAAGTAGGGAAATCTGCTAGACCATTCAGGTATGACCTAAATGAAATCCCTTATGATTATACAGTGGAAGTGAGAAATAGATTTAAGGGCCTAGATCTGATAGGTACAGTGCCTGATGAACTATGAAATGAAGTTCGTGACATTGTACAGGAGACAGGGATCAAGACCATCCCCATGGAAAAGAAATGCAAAAAAGCAAAATGGCTGTCTGGGGAGGCCTTACAAATAGCTGTGAAAAGAAGAGAGGTGAAAAGCAAAGGAGAAAAGGAAAGATATAAGCATCTGAATGCAGAGTTCCAAAGAATAGCAAGGAGAGATAAGAAAGCCTTCTTCAGCGAGCAATGCAAAGAAATAGAGGAAAACAACAGAATGGGAAAGACTAGAGATCTCTTCAAGAAAATTAGAGATACCAAGGGAACATTTCATGCAAACATGGGCTCAATAAAGGACAGAAATGGTCTGGACCTAACAGAAGCAGAAGATATTAAGAAGAGGTGGAAAGAATACACTGAAGAACTGTACAAAAAAGATCTTCATGACTCAGATAATCATGATGGTGTGATCACTCATCTAGAGCCAGACATCCTGGAATGTGACATCAAGTGGGCCTTAGAAAGCATCACAAAAAACAAAGCTAGTGGAGGTGATGGCATTCCAGTTAAGCTATTTCAAATCCTGAAGGATGATGCTGTCAAAGTGCTGCACTCAATATGCCAGCAAATTTGGAAAACTCAGCAGTGGCCACAGGACTGGAAATGGTCAGTTTTCATTCCAATCCCAAAGAAAGGCAATGCCAAAGAATGCTCAAACTACGACACAATTGCACTCATCTCACATGCTAGTAAAGTAATGCTCAAAATTCTCCAAGCCAGGCTTCAGCAATACGTGAGCCATGAACTTCCTGATGTTCAAGCTGGTTTTAGAAAAGGCAGAGGAACCAGAGATCAAATTGCCAACGTCTGCTGGATCGTGGAAAAAGTAACAGAGTTCCAGAAAAACATCCATTTCTGCTTTATTGACTATGCCAAAGCCTTTGACTGTGTGGATCACAATAAACTGTGGAAGATTCTGAAAAAGATGGGAATACAGACCACCTGACCTGCCTCTTGAGAAATCTGTATGCAGGTCAGGAAGTAGCAGTTAGAACTGGACATGGAACAACAGACTGGTTCCAAATAGGAAAAGGAGTACGTCAAGGCTGTATATTGTCACCCTGCTTATTTAGCTTCTATGCAGAGTACATCATGAGAAACACTGGACTGAAAGAAACACAGCTGGAATCATGATTGCTGGGAGAAATATCAATAACCTCAGATATGCAGATGACACTACCCTTATGGCAGAAAGTGAAGAGGAACTAAAGACCCTCTTGATGAAAGTGAAACAGCAAAATGAAAAGTTAGTCTAAAGCTCAACATTCAGAAAACGAAGATCATGGCATCTGGTCCCATCACTTCCTGGGAAATAGATGGGGGAACAGTGGAAACAGTGTCAGACTTTATTTTTCTGTGCTCCAAAATCACTTCAGATGGTGATTTCAGCCATGAAATTAAAAGACACTCCTTGGAGGAAAAGTTATGACCAACCTAGATAGTATATTCAAAAGCAGAGACATTACTTTGCCAACTAAGGTCCATCTAGTCAAGGCTATGGTTTTTCCAGCAGTCATGTATGGATGTGAGAGTTGGACTGTGATGAAAGCTGAGTGCCAAAGAACTGATGCTTTTGAACTGTGGTGTTGGAGAAGACTCTTGAGAGTCCCTTGGACTGCAAGGAAATCCAACCAATCCATTCTGAAGGAGATCAGCCCTGGGATTTCTTTTGGAAGGAATGATGCTAAAGCTGAAACTCCAGTACTTTGGGCACCTCATGCAAAGAGTTGACTCATTGGAAAAGACTGTGATTCTGGGAGGAATTGTGGGCAGGAGGAGAAGGGGACGACAGAGGATGAGATGGCTGGATGGCATCACTAACTCGATGGACGTAAGTCTGAGTGAACTCCGAGATTTGGTGATGGACAGCGAGGCCTGGCCTGCTGTGATTCATGGGGTCACAAAGAGTCGGACACGACTGAGTGACTGCACTGAACTGAATATATGGTTTCACTTCTTTGTCCCTTTTATTTACATACCATAAAAATTAAGTGTGATATGTTCTGTAATTCTGTGCAAAAGGCAGTTTAACCTTCTTGCTTATTGCCACCCTAGATATTACAAATTCTAATTTCCACAGACTTTTCCACTTTCCTATGAACTGCTACTGATATTATTATACAACTCTGGCTGTGCAGTGGGGTCTTTGGAAATCTGCTCAATGAACTTTTTTCAAATGCAAGTCCAGGGACCTGCCTCCCCTACCAACAGAATTTCTAATGAACTATGGCTAATCTTTGAACCACTTAAAATAAGTCCTTCAAGGCAAATATGAAATTTTTCATGAGATATTTCAAGGTCCCATTATGATCATAAAGTCTTTCTTAGACAGGCTCTACTTAAATAAAGTTTACCATTAACCATCAAAGCAATACAAATTCTTTTCTTCAATTACCACCCATTCCATCCTTCCCTTCCTCATTTTCAAATTGTATCCCACTCACTACAAAGCCTCATTTCACTCAGAAACTCTTCTTTAGATAGCTTTGAGCTATACTAATATGTATTGTCCAAGAGCCTGACATCTTGCTCTCTTTACTGATATTCTGCTTCCAGAATATGAAACTACTATGAAACACTTCATTTCATAGTTTTCAGTCTTAGTAGCTGTTAAGTTCTATAAAACAAAACAAAACCAAAAAAAATGTTTCAGTGGTTTGTGTAGGAGAAACTAAGAGAATTACTGACCAATTTTCACATATCTCGATAGAACAAGTAGCTGAAAAATATCCTTTTCTTTTGTGGAGATTGAAAGAGTGGGGTTATCAAAGCTAATGTGAATTATTCTGGTTTCCCAGAGACAACTTGAGACTGCTTGAGGAAAAGAAATCTTCTGACTTTCTAAGACACAAATTAGCTTCGTGTGAGTTTTACATGAATTGGGAATCATCTTTTTGCTATGTTGTACCTTTAATATTACGTGAACCGAGAAATTCCAGATGTACAAGCTGGATTTAGAAAAGGCAAAGGAACCAGAGATCAAATTGCCAACATTTGTTGGATCATAGAGAAAGCAAGGGAATTCCAGAAAAAACATCTACTTCTGTTTTATTGTCTACACCAAAGCCTTTGACTGTGTGGATCACAACAAACTGTGGAAAATTCTTAAAGAGATGGGAATACCAGACCTGTCTCCTGAGAAACCTGTATGCAGGTCAAGAACAACAGTTAGAACATTAGAACCAGACATGGAACAATGGATTGGTTCCAAATTGGGAAAGGAGTATGTCAAGGCTTTATTTTGTCACCCTGCTTATTTAACTTATATACAGAGTACATCATGAGAAACGCTAGGCTGGATGAAGCACAAGCTGGAATGAAGACTGCTGGGAGAAATATCAATAACCTCAGATATGCAGATGTCACCACCCTTATGGCAGAAAGTGAAGAAGAACTAAAGAGCCTCTTGATGAAAGTGAAAGAGGAGAGTGGAAAAGCTGGCTCAAAACTCAGCATTCCAAAAACTAAGATCATGGCATCTGGTCCCATCACTTCATGGCACATAGATGAGGAAACAATGGAAACAATGACAGATTTTATTTTCTTGGGCTCCAAAGGTCACTGTAGACAGTGACTGCAGCCATGAAATTAAGACACTTGCTCCTGGAAGGAAAGTTATAACACCCTTAGCATATTAAAAAGCAGAGACATGACTTTGCTGACAGAAGTCCATCTAGTCAAAGCTATGTTTTTTCCAGTAGTCATGTATGGATGTGAGAGATGGACCATAATGTAGGCTGAGAGCTGAAGAATTGATGCCTTCGAATTGTGGTGCTGGAGAAGATTCTTGAGAGTGCCCCGAACTGCAAGGAGATCAAATGAGTCAACCCTAAAGGAAATTAGTTCTGAATATTCATTGGAAGGACTGATGCTGAAGTTGAAACTCCAATACTCTGGCCATCCGATGTGAAGAGCCAACTCACTGGAAAAGACCCTGATGCTGAGGAAGTTTGAGGGCAGGAGGAGAAGGGAGTGACAGAGGATGAGATAACTGGATGGCATCACTGACTCAATGGACATGAGTTTGAGCAAACTCCAGGAGATAACGAAGGACTGGGAAGCCTGGCATACTGCAGTCCAAGAGTCACAAATGGTTGGACACGACTTAGCAAGTGAACACTAACAATAACCCTTAATAGAGAAGCTTTTATCCTTTCTGTGTTTGAAATGGAAAATGAAGTATAAAGATTTCAGCCATTTAGGTCTAGTCACTGTCTCCCTCTCTGTTCCCCGTCCTGATTTGTTTTCCCTTTGAGAACAAATAAATTTAATTCAGTTGACCAAACCAAGTTGGCCTTAGAAATGAAAGGAAGAATGGAATTGAGAGAGGTTGGGGGAAAATAGCATCATAGAGAGAAAAAACTATAGATAAGAAAAGGAAAATCTCTTCTCAGTCATGAAGGAGGAGGGCTCAATGTAGCAACTTAGAGGCTCTAGTCTTTACCTTGACATTAGCATTAGGAAGTGTGCTATAGGACAAGGGTCCTGTACTTTTATATATAAATTCATAATACTTTTGTGCTCAAGTCTCTGGTCCATATGTAAATCCCTAACATGAATCAAGGATGTAGCATCCAGAGCTAGCTGGAAATTTTTCAGAAAAATAGGTCAAGCCGTTTAAAGATTTGGTAGTAATAGGCCCTATATGTAGTTATCATCTCTATAATTTTTCATTTCAAAAGGAAATTTAGTAAATAGATGACCTTTTCTTTTGAGTGATAGCTGTATTTTTAAAATTACCAAGAGCAAAGAACCTACTTGAGTTTTGGAGCTTTAATTCCAGCTCCATTTATTAATTGAATGGCCCTGGACAAAGCATTTGGGTTTCTGCACCTACATTTTCTCATTTTTCAAAGGAGAATCTATTTTACAGTAATCAGTGGGCATGGTACTTCTGTTTGAACTAAAAAAAATAATCATAAGATAAGAAGGGTGGTATATAAGAGACAGACACTTTTCTGAGACCCTTAAATATTCCACATATATGGTCATTCACTCTGCTTGCTCTGGCAGCACTCATATGGAAAAAAAAAATAGGGACCAGTAGAGGTGAGGTTGAATGAACTGGAAATACAAGAAGAGAACCCAGATGTTATTATACCATAGGCAGAGAGGTTCTTAAAAATTCTCTCACCATAACCCACAGCAGCACTGACTGAGGACTTGGTGTGGGAAGTGTACTGTACATAGTGCCCTGCAGAGTGACACTGGGGTAAGTTCTTTTAGGGATTGTGATCCTAACAAGCTTTTTACATGGTAATAGTAGCAAACAGTAATCCAAATTAAAAAAAAAAACTAAACAAATAACAGATAACAGTAAATAGAATAAAGAATATGTAGTTAATTTTTCTGGGAAGGAATAATAGCTCAAATTTATTGAGCACATACTATAGGCTAGGCACTGAGCTATACTGTTATCTTCCCCACCTCTTATATAGTTCTAAACAAGCCTTTTCAAGGATTCAACTGACAGCAGTGGATCTAAGCCATTTCTTCTTTTTTGTGTAGGTCCTTTAAAGGAAGCCCCTTGCTTTGGTTATCTTATACTAGTCATGTACCAAGTACATGAGCAATAAATAAAGATTGAATTGGATCATCAGGGACCTTACTAAATACAAATCTCAAATACAAGAGAAGGGAGAAGACAGTAAAGGCATCAGAGAAGGTCCTAAAGTAGAAGTAAGAAAGCACATGAGACTCTGTCTACGTGGGTAAAGAATGCAATATTGCAGGTGAATGAAAGGAAGGTTTGACAAATGTAAGGATTTTACATTGCAGCTGCACTTTTCTTCAAAGTGTTTAAAAGCAGCATAACAACTCTAGACACAATGACTTTAAAACACATCACAGTTGAAGAGTAAGGTGGGAGAGACTTGATGGAGGGACTCTCAACTGGAGGGTTTTGGATATTAAGACTCACTTTGAAAGAAGACCAAACTTAGACAAGAAACTGTAGATTCTTATCATATTAATGCAGCCTATTTTTTTAACCATATAAAAAGTATTATGGTAGGTTCCTATCAATAATGAATATGTGTCGAGAAATGCTGATCATCTGTTTTTATGTATTTTATTTTCCTATATGATCTTTGAAAATGTTTAAAATGATGATTTCAATCACTGTATTTCCCTCCTGTATACTCTCTAGGAAAGGGGCTATTTAAAAGCAAAATAGTATTAGCAGCATTTTCCTAAACTTTTTAAGGGGTGAAATAAGGATTTAGGAAATAGCATAGTGACCACAGACTAAATAAATTATAGAAAATAAATCACTCATAAGAATAAATTTCAAGTTGGAAGGATTTTAAGAAGGAACTAAGAAACAAGATTGCATGAACTCTAATGTGTCATGGCATGCATTGAACACCTTACAAATATTATCTCATGTAATCTTTATATTAACTCCATAATGTAGGTAATATTCCATCCTCAGTTAATTCTATAATGTTATCCAAGTTTATAGAATTATTTAGTGAACAGAGTATACTATGCCTACTGCATTTGCTGCTGAAACTACAAAAGCAGTTTTGTTGAAATGGATGCAGGAGTGCTACATTAATCTAAGAAGAATGCCAGAGTTTCCTCACTCCAGGTTATTTTTTTTATACCATCCCTTCCCACAGGCTATACACAAAGAGTACTCAAATTATCACACATAAGAGACCCTAACTCCCCTCTCTGTATAAAGTTTTAATCAGAGCTGGCTTATAGTTAGTACTTTTTTTTTTTAATTGGAATAATGTCATTCTTAGGAAGAGTAGTGAGAAATTTTCAGTGATAGAGATGTCACACATCTACTTAGGCCAACAAGAGCACAGAAATTTTTATGGGAGGCACAATAGAAAGATGTCTCAAGGTAATTTCTGAAGGTAAAAGTTCAGTGCTTACTTTGCAGCTAAAATTATTTAGAAGCTTTCTATATCACTGGTATTCAACTAGCGTGAAATCTCACTTTAGTAAGTAAAGCATTAAAAACCTGCTGGATTATTTCTGGGAGAGTTTATATTAATAAAAGGTGGTTGGGTTCTTCATATCAATCATATAGTTACCTTAAGACTAGGATGAGTTGATGTTGAGGCTCAAAAATAAATCCCTCTTGAAGTCATCATATTTCTTTTTTATGCAGTTCTTATTTTTTTTATAAATAATACATGACCATGCCTTAAAAAGTCAAAATAAGAAAAACAGCAGTCTACTTCCCCACCCCATCTCCACCCTCAAGTACCATTCCCTAGACTAATAGCTTTCAACTCTTTTAGATGTTTCTTTTGACACTTATCTTGCTATTTCTGAATAGCATGCTAACACTTACAGTTTTTTAATTTTTAGTTTAAGATATTATCTCTTGGCTTAGTTGGTATTTGAAGAATTCTCTTAAGCATTATCTTAAGCATCACTTTTCACTTGTTTGAGGCTTTAATGAGATATAATTCTTTTTTTTAACCATATTTTTAAATTTAAATTTATTTAATTGGAGGCTAATTACTTTGCAATATTGTATTGGTTCTGCCACACATCAACATGAATCCGCCACAGGCGTACATGTGTTCCCCATTCTGAACCCCCCTCCCACCTCCCTCCCCGTACCATCCCTCTGGGTCATCCCAGTGCACCAGTCCCAAGGATCCTTATCGAGATATAATTCTTAGATTGAGAATTATTTTTGTTTTGGATTTTGAAAATATTTCTCCAATATCATCTGCCATCCAGTGTTACTGTTGAGAAAATGTATTCTTGTTGCAGAGCCTCTGTATGTTACTTTGTTTTCTGTTTGTTTTATTTCCTTTAGGGAAGTTTTTAGGATCTTCTCAGCACCTCAGTTCTCTGAAATTTCACAGTAATGTGAGTTTGTCTATGTTTTCTTTCATTTATTTTATTTTGTTGGCACTTTTATTCCAGAAACTCTTGTCCTTCATTTATGGGAAATTCTATTTCATTGTTTTATTAATAACTTCCTGCCCCGTGATTACTTTTCAGGCTTTGGGGGCAATTCTACTATGAAGTAGGACCTCCAGAACTGATCTGGGTTTTCATCTTTCCTGTTGTTTTCAAAGCCTGACATTTTACCCGCTTTCTGTGCAGTTTCATCAACTTCTTCGGACCATTCATTAATGTTTTTCATTGTTCTGTTCATGATGGTGATGATGATAATGACATTCTGTTTTGCTCCCTGTATTATCTCTGTTTCCTCTAAACTCCCTTTTTTGTTTGTTTTGGTCTATTTCTCATTTTAAGAGTTTTAATATTTAGGAATGTGGCCCTGTACAGCTGATTGCAGTGTGTATATGTGTATTATCTTTCCTTGGTAAACCAGTCCAAGCAGAATCCACCCCCCCCCAATCCCTTTCTTGGGATTTTAATCTTGGTTGTCAGTGCTGTAGAAATTGACAGACACAGAAAGAGCTGAGAGCATTCCATCACTCAGGATGTAGATTCCAAGATAATATCCTGACTTAAATTGTGGTATTCTCATTCTTAGTGATCCACAGGTCTAGAATCCCCTTGTTTAAATAGTCCCCATTTTATGTTGGAATGGGGAGTAGATCCGGAAGTCTTAGTGCTCTTTACACAGATTATCAAATATTCTGCTTCTCTCTCTCTCTCTTATTTCTTTGAACCATGCCCACATCCAAACCTTCAGAACTACCTAGAGATTATAATTTCTGACCCTTCCTAGGTTCTGAAAATAAATGTACTTGTTTCATTGCTCTCCTCTATCACATTCCTTCACTCCTCTCAGAGACTTAGCTTTCAGCTTTCTAACTTCTATTGTATCTGTTACTACTCCTCAAGGTTATTTGCATTTCTCCTTTATTGTTTTTGTTCTCTTTTCTCCTTCAGTATTATGATTTTTATTTAACTTTCATTATTTTCAAACATATAATCAGCCATGGTTAACCACATGTCACCATCTGTATTCTCCCCTTTTGTACAGCAAGTATTCTGTCACTCAGTTTGTATTTTTTTAAAGAATAAATGTAAATCTTAGAAAATTTCTTAAAAATATTGAAGCAAATCCACTTCTATCAGAATTTTAATTTGCTTTATATTTTATCTAAATTAAAAGAATCTATATCCCTCTAAATAGGTTTACTGGATGGCTAAGTGATAAAGAATGCGCCTGCCAGTGTAGGAGACACGAGTTCGATCCCTGGGTCAGGAAGATCCCATAGAGAAGGGAATGGCTATCCACTACAGTATTTTTGCCTGGAGAATCCCATGGACAGAGGAGTCTGGTGGGATACAGTCCATGAAGTTGCAAAGAGTCAGGCACAACTTAACAACTAAACGACAATAACAATATCCCTCTAATGTCATCAGTGGGTACATTTTCTCTTCACAGTCTCAACAAGACTACCAGAAAAAATATTGCTGGCTCATCTGATGTGCTTGTAGAACACTCAAGAAACAGGTACTATGCAGAGCATGATATGTTCTGTTTTTAACACGCTTCACAGTTGTAGAGTAAGATTGGAGGTGCTTGCTGAAGGGTCTCTGACCTAGGGGGTTTTGTATACTAAGACTCAGTTTGAAATCTCACTATGGTAATTTACATCTTAGCTCGGCCAGAGGAACTTAAGAATCACCCTGCACTGGCATTTATTGCAAACACATTTTCTGTATGAAGGATTTCAAAGGTCTCTTCTAGAAATATAGGTGCATACACAACTGGCCATGAAGGCTCCTGTTTGTGTCAATTGGTAAATCCTTTTCTTACAAGACCACTAGTCTGCACTGTGCTGTGCTTAGTTGCTCAGTCATGCCTGACTCTTCGCGACCCCATGGACTGTAGTCCACCAGGTATTCTGTCCATGGGGATTCTCCAGGCAAGAATACTGAAGTGGGTTGCCATGCCCTCCTCCAGGGGATCTTCCCAACCCAGGGATAGAAGCCACATCTCCCACATTGCAGGTGGATTCCTTAACATCTGAGCCACCAGGGAAGCCCAAGAATACTGGAGTGGGTAGCCTATCCCTTCTCCAGGGCATCTTCCCAACCCAGGAATCAAGCCAGGGTCTCCTGCATTGCAGGTAGATTCTTCACCAGCTGAGCTACCAGGGAAGCCTGACCTTTACTCTGTGTGCTGTGCTTAGTTACACAGTTGTTTCTGACCCTTTGTGACCACATGGACTGTAGCCCACCAGGCTCCTCTGTCCATGGGTATTCTCCAGGCAAGAATACTGAAGTGGGTTGCAGTGCCCTTCACCAAGGGATCTTCCCAACCCAGGGATTGAACCCAGGTCTCCTGCATTGCAGGCAGATTCTTTACTATCTGAGCCACCAGGGAAGCCTGACCTTTAGTCTACACCTCAGCAAAAACTCTCTGGGCAGTATATTTTCATGTTAACTTACAAATTTGAACCATTCCTTAGACCTGTTTGTGCTGCCTGTATTTGCATGAAATATCTTTGTTCAGAACTCTTACCTATGCCATTTTCAGAAAAAGGATGTTTGGAATAAAACTACACTTCTAGAGTTTTAGTTTATCCTGTCAGAAGCCTTTAATATACATAACTGGGGAAGGAATCATGGATACATTTGGCATTGTTGTTGAGAAGATTGTACATTCAGAACCAAATTCTTCTGGTGGGAAATACTTACCTCTCACTTGCAGCAGAGAGATTCTGTTATACAGATATCTGAATAAGGAAATCACAAGGATATTAATAAAACAAATTTTAGTGTAGCATAAACAGGGAAGCAATGTGGAGACACTTTTCAGAACAGAAAACTTCATACCTGAGACCATTCTCTTTGGTACAGAAAGGAGAAAGCTGCAGGAAGATGTTTAAAAATATATCTTTTATATTGTTTTTTAAATACTCCATACATCTTAAAGTTTAATAGCACAAATGAATGAGAGTGTATTGAGAAACTCATCAACCATTGAAAAGATGTTTTAAAAATTTAATATAAGACTTTCTATTTGTTAATGAACAAATAAACAAATAGGAATATTGAACTATTTATGCCTCTGGCTCCACCCCTGCCTGTGAACACATTTGGCTTAAAATGAAGGGACAGATGAACAGATGAATCCCTTTATGAAAATCAACTGTAGGCCAGAGAAAGCTTTGGTTAGAATAAATACTGACATCTGCAGATGGAGTGAACTGCAGGGCAATGTTTAATATATCTCAGCTTTTCTTGTTTAACATTTATTGAGATTCAGCAATGTGCTGGCGGCTATTCAGAATGTGAGCACAACAGGGTTTCCTCTCTTCAAGAATGGAGCAAAAAAATATTTCCTGGTTAGTTAAGGAGAACTTTGATATGAACATAATTTGTATGCCTTTGCCTGCTAAATTCAGGAAGCCCAGATTTATAAGATCATATGAAGTTAACAAGTAGATGAGCATCCACTGCATTCTTACTGTGATGGTGGAATACAAGAAAAAAAAAATAGTCTTACTAAGGAAACAATAAGAGATTGATATAGTGAATAAAATGAAAGATGGTATATCAGAGATTAAATAAGGCAAGTATTAAAGGAGGGCAAAGAAGGGAGAAGTAACTGTGAACTGGAATATGCAAGATAGAAGAGTTAGGATGGAAATGAAAATAGACTGATTTTCAAATATTCAGGGCACTGTGGACCCACACCTCCACTAGAGACTCCTGGACATTCCCAGGCAAGTCTGGCTCAGTCTTTTGTGGAGATACTCTTCCTTTCTCCTGGCTCCTGGTGCACATGAGGTTTTGTTTGTGCCCTCCAAGAGTCTGTTTCCCCAGTCTTATGGAAGTTCTGTAATCAAATCCCACTGGCCTCCAAAATCAAATTCCCTGGGGGTTCTCAGTCCCTTTGCTGGATCCCCAGGTTGGGAAATCTGTTGTGGGTCCTAGAACTTTCTTAACAGTGAGAGAATTTCTTTGGTATAATTGTTCTGCAGTTTGTGGGTTGTCTGCTAGACATCTGTATGGTGGGGCTAATGGTGACCTCCTACAAAAGTGCTTATCCCACACACTGCATGACCCAGACCTGGTGCAGCCAGAGCCCCTGTCCCCACAGCAGGTCACTTCTGATGCATGCCTTCACAGGAAACACTCAAACACTCAAAGGTAGGTCTGGCTCACTCTCTGTGAGGGCTCTGGGTCCTGCTGCACACAAGGTTTTGTTTAAGCCCTCTGAGCATCTCTGGTGGGTATGGGGTTTGATTCTAAATGTGATTTTGCCCCTCCTACCGTCTTGTTGGGGATTCTCCTTTGCCCTTGGATGTAGGGTACCTTTTTTTGGTGGGATACAATGTTCTTCTACTGATGGTTGTTCAGCAGTGAGTTGCAATTTTGGAGTTCTCTCAGAAGATAAGCACACATCCTTCTACTCCACCATCTTGTTAGGTCAGGAATATTGAATACAATAGTGCTAGCAAAAGTCCTTTTGAAGGAGGTCACCATTACCTTCATTACCCCTACCATAGTTTTGCCTCAGGCCAAACAACAGGGAGAGAACACAACCTTGCCAATCATCAGAAATTTGGCTTAAGGATTTATTGAGTATGGCCATACCCATCAGAACAAGACCCAGTTTTCCCCACAGTCAGTCTTTCCCTTCAGAAAGCTCCCATAAGTCTCTTATCCTTATCCATCAGAGGGTAGACAGAATGAAAACCACAATCACAGAAAACTAACCAAACTGATCACATGGACCACAGCCTTGTCTAACTCAATGAAACTATGAGGCATGCCGTGTAGGGCCATCCAAGAGAGACAGGTCATAGTGATGAGTTCTGACAAAATGTGGTCCACTGGAGAAGGGAATGGCAAACCACTTCAGTATGCTTGCCTCGAGAACCTCATGAACAGTATGAAAAGACAAAAAGATACAACACTGAAAGATGACCTCCCAGGTTGGTAGGGGCCCAATGTGCTACTGGAGAAGAGTAGAGAAATAGCTTCAGAAGGAATGAAGAGATGGAGCCAAAGCAAAAACAACACCCAACTGTGGATGTGACTGATGATGGAAGTAAAGTCTGATACTGTAAAGAACAATACTACATAGGAACCTGGAATGTTAGGTCCATGAATCAAGGTAAATTGGAAGTGGTCAAACAGGAGATGGCAAGAGTGAGCATCGACATTTTAGGAATCAGTGAGCTAAAATTGAGTTGAATGGGTGAATTTAATTCAGATTATCATTATATCTACTACTGTGGGCAAGAATCCCTTAGAAGAAATGAAGTAACCCTCATAGTCAACAAAAGAATCTGAAATGCAGTACTTGGGTGCAGTCTCAAAAATGACAGAATAATCTCTGTTCATTTCCAAGGCAAACAATTCAATATCACAGTAATCTAAATATATGCCCCAAGTAATAGTGCTGAAGAAGCTGAAGTTGAATGGTTCTATGAAGACCTACAAGACCTTCTAAAACTAACACACAAAAAAAGATGTCCTTTTTCATCACAGGGGACTGGAATGAAAATGTAGGAGGTCAAGAGATACTGGGAGTAACAGTCAAATTTTTCCCTGGAGTACAGAATGAAGCAGGGCAAAGGCTAAAAGAGTTTTTCCAAAGAGAACACACTGGTCATAGCAAGCACCCTCTTCCAACAACACAAGAGATGACTACACATGGACATCACCAGATGGTCAATAATGGAAATCAGATTGATTATATTCTTTGCAGCTGAAGATGGAGAAACTCTATAACAGTCACCAAAAAACAAGACCAAGAGCTTTCTGTAGCTCAGATCATGAACTCCTTATTGCAAAATTTAGACTTAAATTGAAGAAAGTAGAGAAAACCATTAACCATTCAAGTATGATCTAAATCAAATCCCTTACAATTATACCATGGAAGTGACAAATAGATTCCAGGAATCAGATCTGATAGAGAGAGTGCCTGAAGAGCGATGGACAGAGGTTTGTGACATTGTACAAGAGGCAGTGATCAAGAACCTCCCCAAGAAAAAGAAATGCAAAAAGGCAAAATGGTTGTCTGATGAGGTCTTACAAACAGCTTAGAAAAGAAGAGAAGCTAAAGGCAAAGAAGAAAGGAAAGATATACCCGTGTTCAGAGTTCTAAAAAACAGCAAGAAGAGATAAGAATGCCTTCCTAAGTGATCAATGCAAAGAAATAGAAGAAAACAATAGAATGGGAAAGACTAGAGATCTCTTCAAGAAAACTAGAGATACCAAGGGAATATTTCATGCAAAAATGGGCACAATAAAGGACAGAAATGGTATGAACCTAACATAAACAGCAGATATAAAGAAGAGCTGGTGAGAATTTGCAGAATTTTACAAAAAATGTTAATGACCCAGATAACCACAGTGGTAAGACCACTCATGTAGAGCCAGACATACTGGAGTGCAAAGTTAAGTGGGCCTTCAGTTCAGCTCAGTTCAGTTCAGTCACTCAGTCATGTCCGAATCTTTGCAACCCCATGAATCGCAGCAAGCCAGGCCTCCCTGTCCATCACCAACTCCTGGAGTTCACTCAGACTCATGTCCATCGAGTTGGTGATGACATCCAGCCATCTCATCCTCTATGGTCTCCTTCTCCTCCTGCCCCTAATCCCTCGCAGCATCAGGGTCTTTTCCAATGAGTCAAATCTTTGCATGAGGTGGCCACAGTATTGGAGTTTCAGCATCAGTCCTTCCAATGAACACCAAGGACTGGTCTCATTTAGGATGGACTGGATGGATCTCCTTGCAGTCCAAGGGACTCTCAAGAGTCTTCTCCAACACCACAGTTCAAAAGCATCAATTCTTCAGCACTCAGCTTTCTTCACAGTCCAACACTCACATCCATACATGACCACAGGAAAAACCATAGCCTTGACTAGACGGACCTTAGTCGGCAAAGTAATGTCTCTGTTTTTGAATATGCTATCAAGGTTGGTCATAACTTTCCTTCCAAGGAGTAAGCATCTTTTACTTTCATGGCTGCAGTCACCATCTGCAGTGATTTTGGAGCTCAAAAAAATAAAGTCTGGCACTGTTTCCCCTGTTTCCCCATCTATTTCCCACGAAGCGATGGGACCAGAGGCCATGGTCTCAGTTTTCTGAATGTGGAGCTTTCAGCCAACTTTTTCACTCATCTCTTTCACTTTCATCAAGAAGATTTTTAGTTTCTCTTCACTTTCTGCCATAAAGGTGGTGTCATCTGCATATCTGAGGTTATTGATATTTCTCCAGGCAATCTTGATTCCAGCTTGTGTTTCTTCCAGCCCAGCGTTTCTCATGATATATTCTGCATATAAGTTAAATAAGCAGGGTGATAATATACAGTCTTGACATATGCCTTTTCTTATTTGGAATCAGTCTGTTGTTCCATGTCCAGTTCTAATTGTTGCTTCCTGACTTGCATATAGGTTTCTCAAGGAAGCATCATTATGAACAAAGCTAATGGAGGTGATGGAATTCCAGTTGAACTACTTCAAATCTTAAAAGATGATGTTGTGAAAGTGCTGCACTCAATATGGCAGCAAATTTGGAAAATTAAGCAATGGCCACAGGACTGGAAAAGGTCAGTTTTCATTCTAATCCCAAAGAAAGGTAATGCCAAAGAAGGTTCCAACTACCACACACTTGTACTCATCTCCCATGATCTCAAAGTGATGCTCAAAATTCTCCAAGCAGGGCTTCAACAGTAAATGAACAAAGAACTTCCAGATGTTCAAGCTGGATTTAGAAAAGGCAGTGCAACCAGAGATCAAATTGCCAACATCCATTGGATCACAGAAAAAAGAAAAGAGTTCCAGAAAAACATCTACTTCTGTTTTATTGACTACACTATATCATTTGTTTGTCTGGATCAAAACAAACTGTGGAACATTCTTAAAGAGATGGGAATACCAGACCGCCTTACGTGCCTCCTGAGAAATCTGTATGCAGGTCAAGAAGCAACAGTTATAACCGGACATGGAACAATGAACTGGTTCCAAATTGGGAAAGGAGTACATCAAAGCTGTATACTGTCACCAAACTTGCTAAACTTACATGCAGAGTACATTGTGCAAAATGCCGGGTTGGATGAAGCACAAGCTGGGATCAAGATTGTCGGAAGAAATATCAATAACCTCAGATATGCAGATGACACCACCATTATGGCACAAAGTGAAGAGGAACTGAAGAGCCTCTTGATGAAAGTGAAAGAGGAAAGTGGAAAAAAGAAAATGAAAAACTCAACATTTTTAAAACTAAGATCATGGCATTCAGTTCGATCACTTCATGTCAAAGAGATGGAGTAATAATGGAAATAGGGAAAGACTTTATTTTCTTAGGCTCCAAAATCACTGCAGATGGTGACTGCAGCCATGAAATTAAAAGATGCTTGCTCCTTGGAAGAAAAATTATGACCAACCTAGACAGCATATTAAAAAGCAGAGATGTTACTTTGCCAACAAAGGTCCATCTACTCAAAATATGTTTTTTCCCAGTAGTCATGTATGGATGTGAAAGTTGGACCATAAGGAAAGCTGAGCACCAAAGAATTGATGCTTTTGAGCTGTGGTGTTGGAGAAGACTCATGAGAGTCCCTTGGACTGCAAGATTAAACCAGTCAATCCTAAAGAAAATCAACCCTGAATATTCATTGGAAGGACTGATGCTGAAGCTGAAACTACGATACTTTGGCCACCTGATGTGAAGAACTGACTCTTTTGAAAAGACCCTGATGCTGGGAAAGATTGAAGGCAGGAGGAGAAGGGGACAACAGAGGCTGAGATGGTTGAATGGCATCACCGACTCCCTGGACATGAGTTTGAGCAAGCTCTGAGAGTTGGTGATGGAGAAGGAAGCCTGGCTTGCTTCAGTCCATGGAGTTTAAAAGAGTCGGACATGATTTGGAGACTGAACTGAACTGAAGTCGAATATGCAGCCTATCATACTGTTAAATTACAGTGTTTAGACCATGAAAATATAGCTAAGATATATTACATAAAACAAAACAAAAAAATGTTTCCAGGGACTTCCCTGGTCATCCAGTGGTTAAGAATCCACCTTGCAGTACAAAGTGAAAGTGAAGTCACTCAGTCGTGTCTGACTCTTTGTGACCCCATGGACTGTAGCCCACCAGGCTCATCCCTCCATGGGATTCTCCAAGCAAGAGTACTGGAGTGGGTTGCCATTTCCTTCTCCAGGGATCTTCCCAACCCAGGGATCAAACCTGGTCTTCCGAATTCCAGGCAGACACTTTAACCTCTGAGCCACCAGGGATTTCACCTTGCAGTACAGGGGGCATGGATTTGATCCCTTGTGGGGAAACTAAGATCCCACATGCCTCAGGGCAAATAAGCCCAGGTGCTGCAACTACTGAACCCATGCCACAATGGAAGAACCTGTGTGCCCACAACTGGGACCCAATGCAGCCAAATAAATAAAGTATTTAAAAAAGAAATTTTCAAAGAGTATATTTACTGTGGTCTCATTCCTATGGAAGTAAATTATATGAAGAATATATTCCAATGTGTTTACAGTGATTACACCTATTGAAAAATTATAAGATACTATAATTTTTCAAATCATGTGTTTCCATGTAACTTACTTTTTTAAACAAATGTGATTTTCTCTAAGAATCAGAAGACAGTGAGATCACTTCCGACTTCCTGGTGTCTCACTTCTCCATAAATTTCAAAAGTATCTGCAGTCCTGGATGCAATTTTGCTGGGTATATCCTGGAAATCAGAATTCCTGGACCAGGTTTTTGTAATTAAAAAATAGGAAAAGGCATGATGCAGGAGATATTAAAAGTTAAATAGAGACTATCATGAACTTTATCTTAATAATTTTGAAAACATGGGTGAAACTAAAGAAATAAAATTTCTGAAACTGATGCAAGAAAAATACAACATTTTATTCATCTTATGTGATTATTCATGGAATGCAATCAGTATTTAAAAGTCATGACACAAAACTCACTAAACTGAGGTATTTTTATGAGCATGTTCTGTCAAACCTTAAGAAATTGTCAGGTGAGTGGGAATTGGAGGCAGGTGGTTGAAAGATAAAGTTCCACTTATAAGTAAACACAAGAAATATAATACAGAATTTGATAAATATATAGTTAATATTGCTGTATGTTGTATATGAATGTTGTTAAGACAGTAAATCCTGAATTCACATAAGAAAGAAAAAGTTTTATTCCCTTTTCTCATTTCTTCTTTCTTTGTTAAAACATTATATGTGAAGAAGGATATTAGCTCAGCCTATTGTGGTAACCGTTACACAATATATGTAAATTAAACCATCATGCTGTACACCTTGTGCTCAGTATGTTTGTGCTCAGTGCTCAATTGTGTCCAGCTCTTTGTAACCCCATGGACTGTAGCCCACCAGGCTCCTCTGGACATGGAATTTTCCAGGCATCCTCCCAACCCAGGGGTTGAACCTGTGTTTCTTGTGTCTGTTACATTTCCACTATATCACCAGGGAAGCTGTACACCCTAAACTTATACAACTGTGTATGTCAATTATTTCTCAATAAAACTGGGGGAAAATAAGTGAAGGGAAAATTTCAAACCAATTTTATTTTTTTAAAAAGCAGTACACTTTTTATACCATCACAAGGATAAAATGAAAAAAGAAAATGTATTGGACCCCATATTCATTAACATTAATGCAAAAATTCCCACTAAGTTATTAATGCCTTAATTTTAGCATGTATAAATTAGTCAAGCCATTAAAACCTTATTGGATTTATTCTAAGAAGGATAGTTTGACTCAACATTAGAAAATCTACTAATGCAGTGTACTACATTTACATATTATGGAGGAAAAAACATATGATTAACTCAATAAAGGCAGGAAAAAATTGGTAGAATTCAACATCCATTCATAATTTTAACATAATTTAGCAAACTAAAAAGGGGAAGAAACTTCTCAAACTTTAGGAAATAAAGGTATTTACAAAATCTACAGCACAGCTGGTTTGGAAAACAGTTTGGCAGTTCCTCAAAAAAATAAATATAGAATTGTCATATGATCTGGGTATACATCTGAGAGAATTGAAAACATATATGTGGGCAAAAATCTGTAAAATAATCATTTACAGCATCATTATTCAAAAAAGCCAAAAAGTAGAAATATCCTCAACATCCATCAGCTGATGATTTGATTTTAAAATAATGGTATATTTATATAATGAAATAGTATTCATCAATAAAAACTGACAAATTATTGATACTTGAATAAATTGCTTGAACATGGATAACGTTTAAACCATTAAGCTGAATGAAAGAAGCCAGACACAAAATGCCCCATATTATATGATTCTGTTTATGTGAAATGTATAGAATAGGCAAATCTATACAGACAAAAAATAGATTAGTGATTTCCAGGGACTGAGGGTTGGGAGAATTGTTAGTAAGTAAGGGGTTTATGTTTGAATGATGAAAATACTCTCAAGTTAGAAAGTGGCAATGGTTGTACTCTCTGAACATACTAAAAGGCACTAAAATATATACTTTTAAAGGGTAGATTTTATGTTACATGAATTATACACGAATAAAATGTTTTAAAAATCTGCAACAGACACCATAATCTACAGTGAAGTGTTAAAAGCATTCCCTCTAAAATCAGGAATAAGATAACATGCATCCTATAACCACATCAATCTAACATAGTACTGGAGGCACTAGATAGTGCATTTGGAAAAGATAGAGAAAGAACATATAAAGTTAAAAGAGAAGAAGCAAAGTTTCATTATTGCTCAACAGTATGAATATTTCTATGGGCTTCCCAGGTGGCTCAGAAAGTAAAGAATCTGCCTACCAATGCAGGATACACAAGTTTGATCCCTGGGTTGGAAAGATCCCCTGGAGAAGGGAATGACAATTCATTACAGTATTCTTGCCTGGGAAATCCCATGGAAAGAGGCTCCTCGTGGGCTATGGTTCATGGGGTCAAAAAGAGTCAGACACAACTGACCAACTAACAACAACAAGTAAATGTTTATATAGAAAACTGAAAAATTCAAAATAATAATCAGAAAAATTAAAATTATTACAATGTAAAGAAAAATGTTCAACAGTTGATGCCAGAACAACTGGACATCCATACACAAAAGAGAGAGAAAGAAAGAAATGGATCTTATACCTTTCATAAAAATTAACTCAAAATGAATCATAGGCCTGTTTCAAAAACACAGAAGTATAAAACTCCAAAACTCCATAATGCAGGAGAGGATATAGATGACCTTGGGTTTGTCAGTGACTTTAGATACAAGAAGCATGATCTGTGAAATAAAAATAATTTATAAACTTTGATTCATTAAAATAAAAAACTTCTGCTCTGCTAAAAGCAATGTCAAGAGAATTAAAAGACAAATTACAAACTAGAAAATATTTGAAAAAGACATATATGATAAAGGACTTTAATCCAAAATATAAAATCTCTTAAAATTCAACAATGAAACTAACAACCCAATTTTTAAAAGGGCTGAATACCTTAGCAGACACCTAACCAAAGAAGAAATACAGATGACAAATAAGAATATGAAAAGATGTTCCATGTCATATATCATTAGGGAAATGCAAATTGAACAATGAGATACCACTACATGCCTATTAGAATGATTATAATCCAAAAATTGATAACACCAATTAATGGTAAGGATATAGAACATCAAGAACTTTCATTTACTGAGGGTGGGGATGAAAACTGGCATTGCCATTTTGGGAGACAGTTTGGCAATTTCTCACATAACTAAACATAATCTTATCATGGTATATAGCAAGCATACTTGTTTGTATTTACACAAAGGAGTTGAAACCTTCGTGTGTGTGTGCTAAGTCACTTCAGTCACGTCTGACTCTTTGTGACCCTGTGGACTGCAGTCCACCAGGCTCCTCCATCCATGGGATTCTCCAGGCAAGAATATTGGAATGGGTTGCCATGCCTTCCTCCAGGGTATCTTCCTGACCCAGGGATCAAACTTGCATTCCTGTAGTTCCTGCAATGCAGGTGGATTCTTTACTACTGAGCCTCCAGAGAAGCCCATAGAAAACTTCAGATCTGTTGCTTACTTGTGACCCCATGGACTGCAGCACGCCAGGCTTCCCTGTCCATCACAACTCCTGGAGCTTGCTCAAACTCATGTCCATTGAGTTGGTGAGGCCATCCAACCTATAGAAAACTTACACATACAGAAATACCTGCACATAGATGTTTATAGAAGCTTTGTGCATAACTTAGAAGAAATCACGATGTCTTTTAGTAGGTGAATGGATAAATAATGTGGTGTATCTTGACAATGGAATACTATTTAGCACTAATAAAGAAATGAGCTATCAAACAACACAAAAACATGAAAGAAGTTTAAATACATATTGCCAAGTGAAAAAAGCCAATTTGAAAAGGCTGTTTGCCATGATTCCAAATATATGACATGATGGAAAAGACAAAACTGTGGACATAGTATGAAGATCAGCGGTTACTAGGGCTTCAGAGGAAGGCAGGGAGGAAAGAATTCGTGGGGTTCAGGGAATTTTAGGGCAGTGAAACTTTTCTGCATGATTCTGTAATGGGGTATATATGTCATTATACATTTGCCAAACTCATATAATGTTTAATACACAGTGAATTTGAATGTAAACTATGGCACACTATGTTAATAGTAATAAATCAATATTGACTCATCAATTGTAACCAATTGATTACAATTATAACCAATTGTATAACAATTGTATACAATTGTATAATAATTGTAACCAACTGATTCCAACTATATGACATGATGGAAAATAGTGTGGACATAGTGTGAAGATCAGGGGTTACTAGGGCTTCAGAGGAAGGGCTTCAGACACTGCAAGTGGGGACTGGACAAGGAGGTGCAGGCTGTATTGCTGAGGGTAAGGACTGGGCCTGAATGCCCCGAGGGCAATCTGAGGGAACTAACTTCAGATAGCAACCCAGGCTGTGGGATAGCTATCCCACAAAAACCCCTAACCTAAGACACTGCCAGTCCCACTCAAAGAACAAAAGACTGAGCAGAGCTAGCCAGCTACGGACTGGCCCATCCCCCACCTGAGACAGGCAGGCAAGGGCAGCCAGAGCCAGAAGGGGGCAATTGTGGCCCCAGAGAGGCATCCTCTACCAAACTGCAAGCAGGCTTCAGTAATAACCGAGACTTCTTGGGATGCTGGACAGTCAACATCTGCTGGGAGGGTCACAGCCAGAGATCAACTCCCCAGAGGAGAGACACGGCACATCTGAGAAGGTGTGCCCGTTGTACACCCGGAAAACCAAGTGGCTGGGATGGGGAGGCAATAAGACACAAGCCCCAACTGAGGGTGACTGCACTTACCAAGCACCTGGTCACCTGAGCTGCTTGAACCTGGGAAGGGCACAAAACACAGGCCCAACCAAGTCTCCTCTGTGGAATACCCAAGAACCTGAACCTGAGTGGCTTAAACCTGGGAAGTGCATGCAACCCAGGGCCCACGTTAGACAGTTCCTGGAAGAGCGAACTAGAGCCTGAGCAGTGTAGACTGGGAAAGCACACACGCTAGGAGTTGGGGCAAACCCAGTGTGACTGAGACACTGTGAGCACTTCCCACACATGCCAGTGATATTTGTTTGCAGTGTTCTTCCCTCCCCACAGCACGACTGAACAAATGAGTCTAAAAAAGGTGACTACCACTGCCCCTTTGTGTCAGGGCAGAAATTAGACACTGAAGAGACCAGCAAACAGAGGAAGCTAAAATAAACAGAGGAAACTGCTTTGGAAGTGACAGGTGCAATAGATTAAAACCCTGTAGTTAGCACTGACTACATAGGAAGGGACCTATAAATCTTGAGAAGTAAAAGCTGGATCAAGGAAATATCTGAAAATGAACTGACCCCACACTGTCCACAAGAGCTCCAGAGAAAGTCCTAGATATACTTTTACTATTATCATTTTTTAAATTTAAAGACTTTTTTAAGTCCTTTATTACTCCTTTAATTTTCATTTTTATAACCTACTATTACCTTGCAAAATAAAAGACCCTATTTTTAAAGCAAACAACACACACACACACACACACACACACATATATGTATGTATATATATATATTTTATAACTTTTGTGACTTTGTGTTTTTTTTTTAATATTGTATTTTTGAGAATCTAACCTCTACTCTAGATTTTTAATCTTTGCTTTTTGGTATTTGTTATCAATTTTTTACCTTTAAGAACCCAATCCTCAGTACCCATTTTTTTCTTTTTTTTTAAATTTTTATTCTTACTTTATTTTACTTTATGATATTGTATTGGTTTTGCCATATATTGACATGAATCCACCGCGAGTGTACATGAGTTCCCAAACATGAAACCCCCTCCCACCTCCCACCCCATATCATCTCTCTGGATCATCCCCATGTACCAGCCCCAAACATCCTGTATCCTGCATCGAACATAGACTGGCGATTTGTTTCTTACATGGTAGTACACATGTTTCAATGCCATTCTCCCAAATCATTATTTGGAAGCGAGATTACTGGCTTGATTGCTCTCTCCCCCTTTTGACTCTCCTTTTTCTCCACCAGGTCACCTCTATCTCCTCCCCCCCCCCCCCCCCCCACCCAACTCTGTGAATCTGTTTGTGTGTTCTGGGTTGTGGAGAACACTTGGGGAACTGATTACTGGCTAGATCTGTCTCTCTCCTTTTGATTCCTCTTTTATCCTCCTGGCCGCTTCTGTCTCCTTCCTCCCGCTTTTCTTCTCTGTGTAAATCTGTGTAACTCTCCGAATGTCCCTCACTGTGGAGAAACTTTCATCAACCACAGGTGTTTTATCATCAGAGCTGTATAGATGGAGAAGTCTTGAGACTACTCTAGGAATAAGACTGAAAACCAGATGCAAGAGTCTCAAATCTAAATCCTGAGAACACCAGAGAACTCCTGACTCCAGGGAACATTAATTGATAGGAGCTCATCAAAAACCTCCATACCTACAATGAAACCAAGCACCACCCAAGGGCCAACAAGTTCCAGAGCAAGACATACCACACAAATTCTCCAGCAACACAGGAACATAGCCCTGAGCTTAAATACACAGGCTGCCCAAAGTGACACCAAATCCATTGACATGTCAAAATTCATTAATGCACTCCAGAAAGAAGAAATCCAGCTCCACCCACCAGAACACCTACACAAGCTTCCCTAACCAGGAAACCTTGAAAAGCCACCTGCCCAACCCCACCCACAGTGAGGACCTTCCACAATAAAGAGGAACCACAAACTGCCAGAATACAGAAAGGCCACCCCAAACACAGCAATACAAACAAGATGAAAAGGAAAAGAAATACTCACCAGGTAAAGGAACAAGATAAATGCTCACCAAACCAAACAAAAGAAGAAGAGATGGGGAATCTACCTGATAAAGAATTCCAAATAATAATAGTGCAAAATGATCAAAAATCTTGAAATCAAAATGGAGTTACAGATAAATAGCTTGGAGACAAGGATTGAGAAGATGCAAGAATGTAGCTCAGTCAGTAAAGAATCTGCCTGCAGTGCAGGAGACCCAGGTTCAATCCCTGGGTTGGAAAGATCCCCTGGAGAAGGAAATGGCAACCCACTCTAGTATCCTTGCCTGGAAAATCACATGGACAGAGGAGCCTGGTGGACTGCAGTTCATGGGGTTGCAAAAAGTAAGGCACGACTGAGCGACTAACACTAACACTAGAAGAAATATAAAAGAGTTGATATATAATGAATAATGCAATAAATGAGATCAAAAACACTCTAGAGGGAACCAATAGTAGAATAATGGAGGCAGAAGATAGGATAAGTGAGGTAGAAGATAGAATGGTAGAAATAAATGAAGCAGAGAGGAAAAAGAAAACAAAAATAAAAGACATGGGGACAACCTCAGAGACCTCTGGGACAATGTTAAATGCCCCAACGCTGGAATCATAGGAGTTCCAGAAGAAGAAGACAAAAAGAAAGACCATGAGAAAATACTTGAGGAGATAATAGTTGAAAACTTTCCTAAAATGGGGAAGGAAATAGTAACCCAAGTCCAAGAAACCCAGAGAGTTCCAAACAGGATAAACTGAAGGCAAAACACTCCAAGAAATATATTAATCAAATTAACAAATACAAAGAACAAATATTAAAAGCAGCAAGGGAAAAATAACAGATAACACACAAGGGGATTCCCATAAATATAACAGCTGATCTTTCAATGGAAACTCTTCAGGACAGAAGGGAGTAGCAGGACATACTTACAGTGATGAAAAAGAAAAACCTACAGCCCAGATTACTGTACCCAGCAAGGATCTCATTCAAATATGAAGGAGAAATCAAAAGCTTTACAGACAAGCAAAAGCTCAGAGAATTCAACACCAGCAAACCAACTCTCCAACAAATGCTAAAGGATCTTTTCTAGACAGGAAAGACAGAAAAGGTATATAAACTCAAACCCAAAACAACAAAGTAAATGGCAATGGGATCATACTTATCAGTAATTACCTTAAAGGTAAATGGGTGGAATGCCCCAACCAAAAGACAAAGACTGGCTGAATGGATACAAAACAAGACCCCTATATATGTTGTCTACAAGGTATCCACCTCGAAACAAGGGACACATACAGACTGAAAGTGAAGGGCTGGAAAAAGATATTCCATGCAAATAGAGACCAAAAGAAAGCAGGAGTAGCAATACTCATATCTGATAAAATAGACTTTAAAATAATGGCTGTGAAAAGAGACAAAGAAGGACACTACATCATGATCAAAGGATCAATCCAAGAAGAAGATATAACAATTATAAATATATATGCACCCAACATAGAAGCACCGCAATATGTAAGACAAATGCTAGCAAGTATGAAAGGGGAAATTAACAATAACACAATAATAGTGGGAGACTTTAATACCCCACTCACAACCATGGATAGATCAACTAAACAGAAAATTAACAAGGAAACCCAAACTTTAAATGATACAATAGACCAGTTAGACCTAATTGATATCTAATAGGACATTTCACCCCAAAACAATGAATTTCATCTTTTTCTCAAGTGCACATGAAACCTTCTCCAGGATAGATCACATCCTGGGCCATAAATCTAGCCTTGGTAAATTTTTTTTTTTTACAAAGGAAATCATTCCAAGCATCTTTTCTGACCAAAATGCAATATAATTAGATCTCAATTACAGGAGAAAAACTATTAAAAATTCCAACATATGGAGGCTGAACAACACGCTGCTGAATAACCAACAAATCACAGAAGAAATGAAAAAAGAAATAAAAATATGCATAGAAATGAGTGAAAATGAAAACACAACAACCCAAAACCTATGGGATACTGTAAAAGCAGTGCCAAGGGAAAGGTTCATAGCAATATAGGCTTACCTCAAGAAACAAGAAAAAAGTCAAATAAATAACCTAACTCTACACTTAAAGCAACCAAAAAAGGAAGAAATGAAAAACCCCAGGGTTAGTAGAGGAAAGAAATGTTAAAAATTGGGGCAGAAATAAATGCAAAAGAAACAAAAGAGACCATAGCAAAAATCAACAAAGTCAAAAACTGGTTCTTTGAAAGGATAAATAAAATTGACAAACCATTAGCCAACTCATCAAGAAACAGGGAGAATAATCAAATCAATAAAATTAGAAATGGAACTGGAAAGATCACAACAGACAACACAGAAATACAAGGGATCATAAGAGACTACTATTAGCAACTATAAATGTCAATAAAATGAACAAAGTGGAAGAAATGGACAAATTCTTAGAAAAGTACAACTTTCTAAAACAGAACCAGGGAGAGGTAGAAAATCTTGTCAGACCCATCACAAGCATGGAAATGGAAACTGTAATCAGAAATCTTCCAGCAAAAAAAAAAAAAAAAAAAAAAGCCCAGGACCAGACAGCTTCACAGCTGAATTCTACCAAAAATTTAAAGAATAGCTAATGCCTATCCCCCTCAAAGTCTTCCAGAAAGTTGCAGAGGAATGTAAACTTCCAAACTCATTTTATGAGGCCACAATCACCCTAATACCAAAACCTGACAAAGATGCCACAATAAAAGAAAACTACAAGCCAATATCACTGATGAACATAGATACAAATATCCTTAACAAAATTCTAACAATCAGAATCTAACAACACATTAAAAAGATCATACATCATGACTAAGTGGGCTTTATCCCAGGGATGCAAGGATTCTTCAATATCCGCAAATCAATCAGTGTAATACACCACATTAACAACTTGAAAAATAAAAGCCATATGATTATCTCAATAGATGCAGAAAAAGCCTTTGACAAAATTCAACATCCATTTATGATAAACCTCTCGAGAAAGCAGGAATAGAAGGAACATACCTCAACATAATAAAAGCTATATATGACAAAGCCACAGCATACATTATCCTCAATGGTGAAAACTTGAAAGCATTTCCCCTAAAGGCAGGAACAAGACAAGGGTGCCCACTTTCACCACTATTATTCGACATCGTTTTGGAAGTTTTGGCCACAGCAATCAGAGCAGAAAAAGAAATAAAATGAATCCAGATTGTAAAAGAAGAAGTAAAACTCTCACTGTTTGCAGATGACATGATCCTCCACTTAGAAATTCCTAAAGACTCCACCGAAAAACTACTAGAGCTAATCAGTGAATATAGTAAATTTGCAGGATATAAAATCAACACACAGAAATCCCTTTCATTCCTATAACCTAACAATGAGAAAATAGAAAGAGAAATAAAGGAAACAATTCCATTCACCATTGTAATGAAAAGAATAAAATACTTAGGAATAAATCTACCTAAAGAAATCAAAGACCTATATATAGAAAACTGTAAAATATTGGTGAAATAACTCTGAAGACACAAATAGATGGAGAAATATACCATGTTCATGGATCAGAAGAATCAATATAAAGAAAATGAGTATACTACCCAAAGCAATCTACAGATTCAATGCAATCCCTATCAAGCTACCCATGATATTTTTCAGAGAACTAGAAGAAATAATTTCACAATTTGTATGGCAACACAAAAAACCTCAAATAGCCAAAGCAATCTTGAGAAAGAAAAATGGAATTGGAGGAATCAACCTGCCTGACTTCAGGCTCTACTACAAAACCAGATTCATCAAGACAGTATGGTACTGACACAAAGACAGAAATATAGATCAATGGAACAAAATAGAAAGCCCAGATATAAATCCACACACCAATCGACACCTTATCTTTGACAAAGGAAGCAAGAATATACAGTGGAGAAAAGACATGCTCTTAAGAAGTGGTGCTGGGAAAACTGGTCAACCACTTGTAAAAGAATGAAACTAGAACACATTTAACACCATACGCAAAAATAAACTCAAAATGGATTAAAGATCTAAACGTAAGACCAGAAACTATAAAGAGGAGTTTTCCTCTAAAACTCCTAGAGGAAAACATAGGCACAACACTCTCCGACATAAATCAAAGCAGGATCCTCTATGATCCACCTCCCAGAATATTGGAAATAAAAGGGAAAATAAACAAATAAGACCTAATTAAAATTAAAAGCTTCTGCACAACAAAGAAAACTATAAGCAAGGTGAAAAGACAGCCTTCAGAATGGGAGAAAATAATAGCAAATGAAGCAATGGACAAAGAACTAATCTCACAAATATCCAAGCAGCTTCTGCAGCTCAATTCCAGAAAAATAAACTACCCAATCAAAAAATGGGCCAAAGAACTAAACAGACATTTCTCCAAAGAAGACATACAGATGGCTAACAAACACATGAAAAGATGCTCAACATCACTCGTTATCAGAGAAATGCACATCAAAACCACAATGAGGTACCATTTCATCCCAGTCAGAATGGCTGCGATCCAAAAGTCTACAAGCAATAAATGCTGGAGAGGGTGTGGAGAAAAGGGAGCCCTCTTACACCATTTGTGGGAATGCAAACTAGTACAGCCACTATGGAGAATATTGTGGAGATTCCTTAAAAAACTAGAAGCTGAAGTGCCATATGACCCAGCAATCCCACTGCTGAGTATACACACTGAGGAAACCAGAATGGATAGAGACAGATGTACCCCAATATTCATTGCAGCACTGTTTATAATAGCCAGGACATTAAAGCAACCTAGATGTCCATCAGAAGAAGTATGGATAAGAAAGCTGTGGTACATATACACAATGAAATATTACTCAGCCATTAAAAAGAATACATTTGAATCAGTTCTAATGAGGTAGATGAAACTGGAACCCATTATACAGAGTGAAATAAGCCAGAAAGAAAAACACCAATACAGTATACTAACACATATATATGGAATTTAGAAAGATGTTATCAATAACCCTATATGCAAGAAAGCAAAAGAGAAACAGATGTATAGAACAGTCTTTTGGACTCTGTGGGATGATTTGGGAGAATGGCATTGAAACATGTATATTATCATATGTGAAACTAATTACCATCCAGGTTCGATGCGTGAGACAGGGTGCTCGGGGCTGGTGCACAGGGAATGACCCAGAGGGATGAGATGGGGAGGAGTGGGGAGGGGGTTCAGGATGGGAAACACATGTACACCAGTGGCAGATTCATGTCAATGAATGGCAGAATCACTACAATATTGTAATTAGCCTCCAATTAAAATAAATAAATTTATATTAAAAAGTAAATTTAAAAATATATATTAAATGTCAAGATGCACTGACATTAAAAAATATATAAAATATTCTTTCAAGGAACCAGACATAAGACCACTAAACAGAAATTCAATTGCATTTCTATACATTAACAACAAACATAAAATGACATTGAACAAGATACCTTTTTCATTGGTTAAATAATACTATTAAAACCCAAGAACAAATATAACAAAATATATGCACAGCCTTTGCATAGAAATTGATAAATACTTTATTAAAAGTCTTTAATGATAGAGGATTCAGAGTCTTATTTTGTAAAAAATAGTAGTATTTCTCAACTCTGCATGTGTATTGAAATTTCCTTGTAAATGTGAAAAATCTCTGTGCTTGACTAGCCCTCAACCTCTTAAGGTGAAATAAATCAGATTCTCCCACAAATAAAGATTTTTTGGAACACAACATTTGTAGTGGACAATCAATTAGAATTCAAAATACATAAAGAAATCTCCAATTCTGAAAGAAGATGGTCTGTTGGGGTTTTTTGCCCCTTTTGTTTTTGATTAGTTGAAAGACAAAACAGGGAGAAGAGGAGACACAATGTCCATAAACCTGAAAATATGTTTAACTTTTAATCAGAGAAATTCATATTAAAACTAGAGTACAATAGTTTCTTTTCCACATGAACCTGATTGAGCTAAATTTTAATATCTGACAACAGGTAATGTTAGCAATGATGCTGAGAAATTGAAATTCTCATCCAGAGCTAGAATATAAATTATTACACCCATTCTGGAAAATAATTTGGCTTTACCTATTAGGGCATGGTCTTCCCCAGTAGCTCAACTGGTTAAGAATCCACCTGCAATGCAGGAGACCCCAGTTCAACTCCTGGGACAGGAAGATCTGCTGGAGAATGTATAGGCTACCCACTCCAGTATTCTTGGGCTTCTCTGGTGGCTCAGATGTTAAAGAATCTATCTGCACTGTGAGAGACTTGGGTTCGATGTCTGGATTGGGAAGATCTCCTGGAAGACGGCATGGCAACCCACTCCAGTATTCTTGCCTGGAGAATCCCACAGACAAATGAGCATGGTGGACTACAGTCCATGGGTTGCAGAGTTGGACAAGACTGAGAGACTAAGCACAGCACAGCACATTAGGACCTATCCTCAACTTAGTAATTCTTACACTCCTTAAAATATTTCCTCTCTGGAAAAACTCTTATACATTTCTGTTAGGAGTCATATAGTAGAACACCAGTACCAACAGTTATGGAAAAAATACACCCCACAAAGTTCTGTCAATGGTAAGATAGACAGATAAACTGTGGTATTTTCCTATACGAGAAAATAATACACAACAATGACCACAGATGCATTCATCAACATACATGAAATTCAAAAACAACAATGCTGAAATATAAAAAATAAACCAAAATAATACAAACAATATGGTTTCATACATAGAAAATTTAAAACATGGGCAAACCTCAGTGGTATATTTTTAGATATGCATATAAATGTGATAAAATAACAAAGAAAAGCAATGAAATGATTAGCACAAAACTTAGGATGGTGTTTACTTCTTGTGAGGAGAGAGATTAAAGCAAAGAGGGGACATACAAAGGATTACAATCACACTGATGACATTGTATTTCTTAAACTGACAGACACAAGCTGTTCATTCTATTATTTTTTAACATATTTAATACTTTGAATCTTGTTAAGACTTTCCCTTTTTCATATGCTTCTATTTCTTTTTGTAAATTTTTCTAATGTACATTTTAGAAACCAGATCATTAATCCTCTCTGTGTGCCTATTTTTCTGTTAATCTCATTCAAGAAATTTTTGATTTTGGTTATTACATTTTTCATTTCTGTAATTTCTGTTTAATTTTCAAAAGGAATTACCTCTTTTTATAGAGTCCAGTTCATTGCTACATTTTTAAAAGTTTGGATTTTATTTCCATGACTATAATAAGCATAGTTGCTTTACAGTCTAAATCTGATCATTATAATGGTTGTCATATGCTTCATCATTGATTATTTTCAATGCATTTTATTTCAAAATATGTTTCTAGAAAGGATTTTATACATAGAATGACATTATCTATCTCCAGAAAGAAATTACTTTCCTCCTGCCTGACGTCTGGGATCACTAGTACTTCAAGATCAACATATTACGTGTTAGAGTACTACCCACCCACTATCTTAGAGTGCAGCTCTTAGGAGTCCCAGGATACAGTAGGAGATTTTTCTTTTTCTTTCTTTTTTTTTTTAATTTGATAAAGGGTTAACTTCCACTGTGATTTATTTATTTCTTTATTTTAAGGCTTTATTTTATTTTATTTTTTTATACTTGTTTGCATTTTTTTTTAGTTTTTTTATTTTTTTAATTTTAAAATCTTTAATTCTTACATGTGTTCCCAAACATGAACCCCCCTCCCACCTCCCTCCCCATAACATCTCTCTGGGTCATCCCCATGCACCAGCCCCAAGCATGCTGTATCCTGCATCAGACATAGACTGGTGATTCAATTCTTACATGATAGTATACATGTTAGAATGCCATTCTCCCAAATCATCCCACCCTCTCCCTCTCCTTCTGAGTCCAAAAGTCCGTTATACACATCTGTGTCTTTTTTCCTGTCTTGCATACAGGGTCGTCATTGCCATCTTCCTAAATTCCTTATATATGTGTTAGTATACTGTATTGGTGTTTTTCTTTCTGGCTTACTTCACTCTGTATAATCGGCTCAAGTTTCATCCATCTTATCAGAACTGATTCAAATGAATTCTTTTTAATGGCTGAGTAATACTCCATTGTGTATATGTACCACAGCTTTCTTATCCATTCATCTGCTGATGGACATCTAGGTTGTTTCCATGTCCTGGCTATTATAAACAGTGTTGCGATGAACATTGGGGTACATGTGTCTCTTTCCATTCTGGTTTCCTTGGTGTGTATGCCCAGAAGTGGGATTGCTGGGTCATAAGGTAGTTCTATTTGCAATTTTTTAAGGAATCTCCACACTGTTCTCCATAGTGGCTGTACTAGTTTGCATTCCCACCAACAGTGTAGGAGGGTTCCCTTTTCTCCACACCCTCTCCAGCATTTATTGCTTGCAGATTTTTGGATCGCAGACATTCTGACTGGTGTGAAGTGGTACCTCATTGTGGTTTTGATTTGCATTTCTCTAATAATGAGTGATGTTGAGCATCTTTTCATGTGTTTGTTAGCCATTCGTATGTCTTCTTTAGAGAAATGTCTATTTAGTTCTTTGGCCCATTTTTTGATTGGGTCGTTTATTTTTCTGGAATCCTTGTCCCCTTTGTTTTCAACATTGCTGCCTCACTAAACTTTTCAAAAAATATTTGATCATGTCTCTTTCTGTCAAAATTTTTCTTTCATTTGCAAGAAAAATTCTAAACTTTTTAGCAAACTCATTCCTTTTCTGGTCCTAACCTGCCCTTTCAATCTCATCTCTTGCTCTTAGTCCCTCATCATCATGCTCTACAGTTACATGGAACTTGTCAACTCTCTCTGAGCACACTATGTTCTTTCAAGTGTCTTCAACTGCATGCTTTTTACCTAGAGTGTCTCTCTGCACATTCTTCACCTTGTAAACTCATTACTTAATACACTACTCAAATTCCCTTCCTTTTAAAAATCTTCCCTAGCTTCCAGGAAAAATTAATTGCTCCCACTTCCAGACCTTCCTAGTACTACAATAAAATTGAAGCAAATATTTTTGAAAAGCAATTGGAAAATATGTGTCCAAATGTAACCATCGCATAAAGTGTTATAGAAAACTTCCATTACTAAAAATGTATTGCACAATAATAAACACAAAGCTTTTCGTTAGAGTATTGTTTGTTTTGAAATAGCAACCACTTGAAATACAACACAGTACACAGGAAAAGAGATGGGTTAAGCAAGTGTGGCTTATATCCATGCAATAAAATGCCACTTAGTTATTAGAGAGAGTGAAAAGTGGGTACTGATCTGGAAAAATCCCCGTTATTCAGGTAGGAGAAAAAAAAAAAAAGATGCAGAGGAATGGGCACACCATGGTGTGTGTGTGTGTGTGTGTGTGTGTGTGTGCGCATGTGCATACATGCAAAATTTTTGGAAAAAATATAAGAAACTGTGAACAGTGTTTGCCTTTGGGTAAGGAGACTGAGTATTTGGGGGTCAAAGTACCACTTTTTATTATAATTCCTTTTATACTGCCTGGATTTATTTTATTATGTGCATTTTTCTTTCTTATTACCAAAGGTTTTTTATTTTTATTTTTTTTATATTTATTTACTTTACAATACTGTATTGGTTTTGCCATACATCAACATGAATCTGCCACGGGTGTACATAAGTTCCCACTCCTGAAACCCCCTCCCACCTCCCTCCCCATACCATCCCTCAAATGAGAAGCCTTGTACCCTTTAAAACTGAAAATCCTACTTTGGTAGCCTATTACTTTTTGGGCTTCCTAGATGGCTCCGTGGTAAAGAATCCTCCTGACAATGTAAGAAACATGGGTTTGATCCCTGGGTCAGGAAGTTGCCCTGGAGGAGGAAATGGCAACCCACTCCAGTATTCTTGCCTTGGAAATCTCATGGACGGAGGAGTCTGGTGGGCTAAAATCCATGGGTTTGCAAAGAGTCAGACACAACTGAGCGACTGAGCATTCATTCATTCACACTTTATTTTATCTGCTTTCTCACTTATTGTAACTTAAGAATAGAAACCTTATTATTCATCATCATACACTCAGTGCCTAATACAGTGCCTGGTGATAATTGTCACTCAGGTAACTGAATAAAAGGAAGATTAAATATTGATTGCTGTAATGGATGGATTAATGAATGAATGCGTGAATAAATGAATGACTAGATGGTAGATAGCAATGTCAAGTTCATGAAAGGACAGCACTCAAATAGTTCTTCAGACACTTTCCTATGGTTCTTAATGCATGTTTTGCAAATCCAGTGTGAAAGGAAATTTAGGAAAAATATAATTGCTTTATATTCAGAGGTCATTTATCTGATGAAGACTACAGAATGATATTAATTATGCATGAGAGTAATGATGTACATTTCACCCTAGACTGCATCAAAAGCAAGTCACTGTGAAATGAACTGAATGATTTAACAACACCCAATGCATAAGAGCTCCTCCTCACCTTAAAGGTCTTCAGGACAACCTCTTAATTTGATTTTTGTTTTGTTGTGCTATCTTCATTTTATGGTCTTCAGTTCTCCTTATTACAAATGTAATTTTTAAGGGTCAAATTAATTTAATTTCACTTTGGCTTTGGGATGCTTGAATGCAAGGTTGTGAAAACCACTAGCTTAAAACAGGAGCTCTGCAAAACTTTCTGCCAAGCCTTCCTAAGTCACTGGGACATCTACAGGAAACAGTGTGAGCCAGAGAACTCACAGCTATGCTGGAACATAAGAAGAAATTATAGATGTCTCACACACTGTAACAACATTGGAAAGTGATATTGTCTTTGCTCACACTGAATTCCCCTGTATGTCTGCAACCTGCACGGTTTGTTTTGCCCTTCTTTTTTACCTTTCAGAATTTTGCCTATATTTCAAGACAACTCAAAGTCCACTTTCATCAGTGACATTTTTCCTTACTGTCTCAGCTAGAATTCTCTCTCCTTCCTCTAAGTCACTTGTTTAGAAGTGAACATATTGTATTGAATCTTATACTGTATTTACCTCCTTGACCATCCACTTCCTCAAGTGAATCATGAGCTCTTGGAGCACAGGGAACACGTGCCACACTGCTTTATATTCCCATCCTCCTCTGCATTCCATCCTAAGAAGTGTTGCTGTACTTTTGTGGAGTCATGGACAAGTTTGAGAATTTGATGAAAACAAACTTATGGGGAAACATGCTGATGCAGAGTCAAACTTTCCATACCATCCCAGAAGGCCAGGGGTATGTCATCTAGCACATGTTCAATTAATGTTGCTTACAATTAAGGAGGCAACATCAGCTACACTGATGAGCTTAGGGTTAAACTCGGGATTGTATCTCAGTACTGCTGTTTTTTTAAACTGTGTTACCTAGGACATATTACTTACCTTTTCTATGTCTTGTTTCTGTGATATGGGAATAATAACAGCACTTCCCTATAGGAAACATTGTGAGCAGAAGAGTTCACACTTATGGTAGATTAGTAAGGAGAAGTCACATGAGTAAAATCAAATGAAAGAAAGAGACTAGAAATAAAAGCCGCACTGAAGACATGAGACTAAGTAGCAGTCTCTACTGAATACATAAGGATGTAGTGAAAACACCAATGCAAATGGGAAACAGGAATGAAAATGGAAATTTAGCATGGTGCTTAGCTTACAGTTTGCACTTAGTTAATCTTTTCCCCATATTCGTACAATTAAATCCATAGTGGAGCCAGGATTCCAATCTGAGTTTGTCTGACTTACTGGGACTAGGCAGATCAAGATGTATAGGCTGCAACATTTCCTAGCCATTTGACCTTGGCCAGATAAGTTGGATGGTCTCCAGTACAATGCACATTTCCTCAACTAGCACATACAGTATTTAGTACATTTGTTGTATGTAGATAGAATTAGAGAAAGTACCTGAGACAACAAAAAGGAGTAGAAGGAACACATAGTTTCTGTCCTCAAGGACTTTACAATCTCCTTGGGGAAAGAAGATACTGAAGTGATAAATAATAAGTAAGGCTTAATAAGTGAAGTGTAAATGATCTGTGAAGGCTGTAGCCTGTGAATCAAAGGAAGCAGGGAAGGCCATCTGGAAAGGCTAGCTGGGCTCACAGGGGCAGGCAAGGCTCTGCCAATGGTCTTAGCCCTATATGCTTATGCATTCTGTAGAGGATGCATCACCCACTTATTTTCATATCCTTAGCATGGATTTCATTGTTAGTTTCTTATCATTTTTTTCATTTGATCTTACTCATCTTCTGACACTGCTACATAGGCTCAAAGCTGAGTAAACTGCTACCTTGGCGAGTTATCACAAAACATGGCAATATATATTGACTCTCTGTCAAACATCATAGAGATCTTTCAAATTGCTTTGATGACTTATAAGTCTCTGTTTACTTAAGTCTAGTTTTGTGGTATGATGACTAGGTTCTCATATCTGGAATGGAATGTACAGATTTTCTAGAATAAGGTGAAACATTTTGTCAGTTTCAAAGAATCTAACTCTCCTTTGACCTCTGACCTGATTAGAGAGAAAACACTTTCTGCCTGCCAGCAGACACAGATGAATAGATGGAAGCAATATGGATAAACCCTCATTTTCTATTCCCATTCATGCAATTGAATTAAAGACAATTCTTGAGACTTTTGGATAAAAGATTTAAATGAATAATCGGAAAGAAAGCCCTTTAGGAAAGGAGACAGTTATAGGGTGAACATTGTCCAAAAGGAGATTGGGAGCATCTACATAAAATCCTCTCATCTTTACTCATATAAAGTCTGTTTTTTTTTTTTTTCCTTACTGAATTTGCTATTTTCTTTGTCTCTCAATCTATGCTAAAGGCTGTTAATCCAGTCTGCAAAACAGTTCTCTTGTATTGTCATCATACATGCTGGTCCTCCTGCCTGGAATGTCTACTCTTTGCTTATTTAACTCTTTATTCCTTGGCTCTTGGCTCAACAGATATCTTTTCAAGGAAATCCTCCCCGACTTCCATGGGTATGTCAATACAACTATTATAAACTCAAATTAAATATATAGCTTTCCTTCACAGCACTTGGAACAGCTGCAATTTATGTTCCTGAAACTATTTTATTAATATCTGTCTTCTCCCTGTTTTAAGTGCATGAGGGCAAGGACCTGAGCACGTAGCATAGTACCTGGTGAAGTATGAACTTGGTGCTCAATAATCTCTTGGTGGGTGAAGGAATGTCTTTAAATTTTTTCTAGTAAAATCATATTAAGAATTTACTAGTAAGATGTAGCCACATGCTAAGCTTTAAGGAAACTCAATGTACAGAAATTGAAGCTTCATTTGTGAAATCAAGAACAAGTTAGGAATGGAGGGTTGTTTATTTGTTTGTTGAAAGTCCGCATTAATCAATTCTCATGGGATCTACTATTCTGGACTGTGCTATATATGAGAAGTGTTTAATGAGTATTCAATATCATAAACCCAAGAGCTCAGTAACTATAGAAATATAGCTCTCTACATTTGAGTAACTTCTTGTCAGTGTTTGGGATCTTAAATAAATTTAAAAAAATAGTACTAGAAATTAAGTTCAGTTCAGTTCAGTCACTCAGTCGTGTCTGACTCTTTGCGACCCCACAGACTGCAGCACACCAAGTTTCCCTGTCCATCACCAACTCACGGAGTTTACCCAAACTCATGTCCATTGAGTCGGTGATGCCATCCAACCATCTCATCTGCTGTCATCCCTTTATTCTCCCACCTTCAATCTTTCCCAGCATCAGGGTCTTTTCATTTTTTTTTTTAATTTTAGTTTTTTATTTTTTAAATTTTAAAATCTTTAATTCTTTTTTTTTTTTTTTTTTTTTTTGTTTTTTTCTTTCTTTTTTCTTTTTTTTTTTAAATTTTAGTTTTTTATTTTTTAAATTTTAAAATCTTTAATTCTTACATGCATTCCCAAACATGAACCCCCTCCCACCTCCCTCCCCATAACAACTTTCTGGGTCATCCCCATGCACCAGCCCCAAGCATGCTGCATCCTGCGTCAGACATAGACTGGCGATTCAATTCACATGATAGTATACATGTTAGAATGGCATTCTCCCAAATCATCCCACCCTCTCCCTCTCCCTCTGAGTCCAAAAGTCCGTTATACACATCTGTGTCTCTTTCCCTGTCTTGCATACAGGGTCGTCATTGCCATCTTCCTAAATTCCATATATATGTGTTAGTATACTGTATTGGTGTTTTTCTTTCTGGCTTACTTCACTCTGTATAATCGGCTCCAGTTTCATCCATCTCATCAGAACTGATTCAAATGAATTCTTTTAACGGCTGAGTAATACTCCATTGTGTATATGTACCACAGCTTTCTTATCCATTCATCTGCTGATGGACATCTAGGTTGTTTCCATGTCCTGGCTATTATAAACAGTGCTGCGATGAACATTGGGGTACATGTGTCTCTTTCAATTCTGGTTTCCTCGGTGTGTATGCCCAGCAGTGGGATTGCTGGGTCATAAGGTAGTTCTATTTGCAATTTTTAAGGAATCTCCACACCGTTCTCCATAGTGGCTGTACTAGTTTGCATTCCCACCAACAGTGTAGGAGGGTTCCCTTTTCTCCACACCCTCTCCAGCATTTATTGCTTGCAGATTTTTGGATCGCAGCCATTCTGACTGGTGTGAAGTGGTACCTCATTGTGGTTTTGATTTGCATTTCTCTAATAATGAGTGATGTTGAGCATCTTTTCATGTGTTTGTTAGCCATCCGTATGTCTTCTTTGGAGAAATGTCTATTTAGTTCTTTGGCCCATTTTTTGATTGGGTCGTTTATTTTTCTGGAATTGAGCTGCATAAGTTGCTTGTATATTTTTGAGATTAGTTGTTTGTCAGTTGCTTCATTTGCTATTATTTTCTCCCATTCAGAAGGCTGTCTTTTCACCTTGCTTATAGTTTCCTTTGTTGTGCAGAAGCTTTTAATTTTAATTAGATCCCATTTGTTTATTTTTGCTTTTATTTCCAGAATTCTGGGAGGTGGATCATAGAGGATCCTGCTGTGATTTATGTCTGAGAGTGTTTTGCCTATGTTCTCCTCTAGGAGTTTTATAGTTTCTGATCTTACATTTAGATCTTTAATCCATTTTGAGTTTATTTTTGTGTGCGGTGTTAGAAAGTGATCTAGTTTCATTCTTTTACAAGTGGTTGACCAGTTTTCCCAGCACCACTTGTTAAAGAGATTGTCTTTACTCCATTGTATATTCTTGCCTCCTTTGTCAAAGATAAGGTGTCCATATGTGTGTGGATTTATCTCTGGGCTTTCTATTTTGTTCCATTGATCTATATGTCTGTCTTTGTGCCAGTACCATACTGTCTTGATGACTGTGGCTTTGTAGTAGAGCCTGAAGTCAGGCAAGTTGATTCCTCCAGTTCCATTCTTCTTTCTCAAGATTGCTTTGGCTATTCGAGGTTTTTGTATTTCCATACAAATCTTGAAATGATTTGTTCTAGTTCTGTGAAAAATGTGGCTGGTAGCTTGATAGGGATTGCATTGAATTTGTAAATTGCTTTGGGTAGTATACTCATTTTCACTATATTGATTCTTCCAATCCATGAACATGGTATATTTCTCCATCTATTAGTGTCCTCTTTGATTTCTTTCATCAGTGTTTTATAGTTTTCTATGTACAGGTCTTTAGTTTCTTTAGGTAGATATATTCCTAAGTATTTTATTCTTTTCGTTGCAATGGTGAATGGAATTGTTTCCTTAATTTCTTTTTCTACTTTCTCATTATTCGTGTATAGGAATGCAAGGGATTTCTGTGTGTTGATTTTATATCCTGCAACTTTACTATATTCATTGATGAGCTCTAGTAATTTTCTGGTGGAGTCTTTAGGGTTTTCCATGTAGAGGATCATGTCATCTGCAAACAGTGAGAGTTTTACTTCTTCTTTTCCAATTTGGATTCCTTTTATTTCTTTTTCTGCTCTGATTGCTGTGGCCAAAACTTCCAGAACTATGTTGAATAGTAGCGGTGAAAGTGGACACCCTTGTCTTGTTCCTGACTTTAGGGAAATGCTTTCAGTTTTTCACCATTGAGGATAATGTTTGCTGTGGGTTTGTCATAGATAGCTTTTATTATGTTGAGGTATGTTCCTTCTATTCCTGCTTTCTGGAGAGTTTTTATCATAAATGGATGTTGAATTTTGTCAAAGGCCTTCTCTGCATCTATTGAGATAATCATATGGTTTTTATTTTTCAATTTGTTAATGTGGTGAATTACATTGATTGATTTGCGGATATTGAAGAATCCTTGCATCCCTGGGATAAAGCCCACTTGGTCATGGTGTATGATCTTTTTAATGTGTTGTTGGATTCTGATTGCTAGAATTTTGTTGAGGATTTTTGCATCTATGTTCATCAGAGATATTGGCCTGTAGTTTTCCTTTTTTGTGACATCTTTGTCAGGTTTTGGTATTAGGGTGATGGTGGCCTCATAGAATGAGTTTGGAAGTTTACCTTCCTCTGCAATTTTCTGGAAGAGTTTGAGGAGGATAGGTGTTAGCTCTTCTCGAAATTTGTGGTAGAATTCAGCTGTGAAGCCATCTGGACCTGGGCTTTTGTTTGCTGGAAGGTTTCTGATTACAGTTTCCATTTCCGTGCTTGTGATGGGTCTGTTAAGATTTTCTATTTCTTCCTGGTTCAGCTTTGGAAAGTTTTACTTTTCTAAGAATTTTTCCATTTCTTCCACGTTGTCCATTTTATTGGCATATAATTGCTGATAGTAGTCTCTTATGACCCTTTGTATTTCTGTGTTGTCTGTTGTGATCTCTCCATTTTCATTTCTAATTTTATTGATTTGATTTTTCTCCCTTTGTTTCTTGATGAGACTGGCTAATGGTTTGTCAGTCTTATTTATCCTTTCGAAGAACCAGCTTTTTGCTTTGTTGATTTTTGCTATGGTCTCTTTTGTTTCTTTTGCATTTATTTCTGCCCTAATTTTTAAAATTTCTTTCCTTCTACTAACAGTGGGGTTCTTCATTTCTTCCTTTACTAGTGGCTTTAGGTGTAGGTAGAGTTAGGTTATTTATTTGACTTTTTTCTTGTTTCTTGAGGTATGCCTGTATTGCTATGAACTTTCCTCTTAGCACTGCTTTTACAGTATCCCACAGGTTTTGGGTTGTTGTGTTTTCATTTTCATTATTTTCTATGCATATTTTTATTTCTTTTTTTATTTCTTCTGTGATTTGTTGGTTATTCAGCAGATTGTTGTTCAGCTTCCATATGTTGGGATTTTTAATATTTTTTCTCCTGTAATTAAGACTAATCTTACTGCATTGTGGTCAGAAAAGATGTTTGAAATTATTTCCTTTTTTTTTTTTTTTTTTTTTGCGTTTACCAAGGCTAGATTTATGGCCCAGGATGTTTTCTATCCTGGAGAAGGTTTCATGTGCACTTGAGAAAAAGGTGAAATTCATTAATTTGGGGTGAAATGCCCTATAGATATCAATCAGGTCTAGCTGGTCTATTGTATCATTTAAAGTTTGTGTTTCCTTGTTAATTTTCTGTTTAGTTTATCATTCCATAGGTGTGAGTGTGGTATTAAAGTCTCCCACTATTATTGTGTTATTGTTAATTTCCCCTTTCATACTTGTTAGCATTTGTCTTACATAATGTGGTGCTCCTATGTTGGGTGCATATATTTTTATAATTGTTATATCTTCTTCTTGGATTGATTCTTTGATCATTATGTAGTGGCCTTCTTTGTCTTTTTTCACAGCCTTTGTTTTAAAGTCTATTTTATCGGATATGAGTATTGGTACTCCTGCTTTCTTTTGGTCTCTATTTGTGTGGAATATCTTTTCCAGCCCTTCACTTTCAGTCTGTATGTGTCCCTTGTTTTGGTGGGTCTCTTGTAGACAACATATCTAGGGGTCTTGTTTTTGTATCCATTCAGCCAGTCTTTATCTTTTGGTTGGGGCATTCAACCCATTTACCTTTAAGGTAATTACTGATAAGTATAATCCCATTGCCATTTACTTAATTGTTTTGGGTTCGAGTTTATACACCCTTTTCGTGTTTCCTGTCTAGAGAAGACCCTTTTGCATTTGTTGGAAAACTGGTTTGGTGGTGCTGAATTCTCTCCGCTTTTGCTTGTCTGTAAAGCTTTTGATTTCTCCTTCATATTGGAATGAGATCCTTGTTGGGTACAGTAATTTGGGCTGTAGGTTATTTTTTTTTTTTTTCCATCACTTTAAGTATGCCCTGTCATTCTCTCCTGGCCTGAAGAGTTTCTATTGAAAGATCAGCTGTTATCCTTATGGGAATCCCATTGTGTGTTATTTGTTATTTTTCCCTTGCTGCTTTTAATATTTGTTCTTTGTGTTTGATCTTTGTTAATTTGATTAATATGTGTCTTGGGGTGTTTTGTCTTGGGTTTATCTTGTTTGGGACTCTCTGGGGTTCTTGGACTTGGGTGATTATTTCCTTCAACATTTTAGGGAAGTTTTCAACTATTATCTGCTCAAGTATTTTCTGATGGTCTTTCTTTCTGTCTTCTTCTTCAGGGCCTCCTATGATTCGAATGTTGGAGTGTTTAACATTGTCCTGGATGTCTCTGAGATTGTCCTCTTTTCTTTTAATTCGTTTGTCTCTCTTCCTCTCTGATTCATTTATTTCTACCATTCTATCTTCTATTTCACTAATCCTATTTTCTGCCTCTGTTATTCTACAATTTGTTGCCTCCAGAATGTTTTTGTTTTAGAAAACGAAGGGGAACCAGAGATCAAATTACCAACATCCGCTGGATCATCAACAAAGCAAGAGAGTTCCAGAAAAAACATCTTTTTTTCTGCTTTATTGACTATGCCAAAGCCTTTGACTGTGTGGATCACAATAAACTGTGGAAAATTCTGAAAGAGGTGGGAATACCACACCACCCAACCTGCCTCTTGAGAAATCTCTATGCAGGCCAGGAAGCAGCAGTTAGAACTTGCCATGAAACAACAGAATTGTTTCAAATAGGAAAAGGAATACATCAAGGCTGTATATTGTCACCCTGCTTATTTAACTTATATGCAGAGTATATCATGAGAAATGCTAACACAAGCTGGAATCAAGATTGCCGGGAGAAATATCAATAACCTCAGATATGCACATGACACCACCCTTATGGCAGAAAGTGAAGAAGAACTAAAAAGCTTGTTGATCAAAGTGAAAGAGGAGAGCGAAAAAGTTGGCTGAAGCTCAACATTCAGAAAACTAAGATCATGACATCTGGTCCCATCACTCCATCGGAAATAGATGGGGAAACAGTGGAAACAGTGTCAGACTTTATTTTTGGGGGTTCCAAAATCACTGCAGATGGTGATTGCAGCCATGAAATTAAAAGACACTTACTCTTTGGAAGAAAAGTTATGAGCAACCTAGATAGCATATTCAAAAGCAGAGACATTACTTTGCCGACTAAAGTCCATCTAGTCAAGGCTATGTTTTTCCTATGATCATGTATGGATGTGAGAGTTGGACTGTGAAGAAGGCTGAGTGCTGAAGAATTGATGCTTTTGAAGTGTGGTGTTGGAGAAGACTCTTGAGAGTCCCTTGGACTGCAAGGAGATCCAACCAGTCCATTCTGAAAGAGATCAACCCAGGGATTTCTTTGGAAGGAATGATGCTAAAGCTAAAACTCCAGTACTTTGACCACCTCATGAGAGGAGTTGACTCATTGGAGAAGACTTTGATGCTGGGAGGGTTTGGGGGCTGGAGGACAAGGGGACAACCAAGGATTTTATGGCTGGATGGCATCACTGACTCGATGGATGCAAATCTGAGTGAACTCCGGGAGTTGGTGATGGACAGGGAGGCCTGGCGTGCTGCCATTCATGGGGTTGCAAAGAGTAGGACATGACTGAGCGACCGAACTGAACTGAACTGAACTGAGAATGTTTTTTTATCTCATTTATTGCATTATTCATTATATATTGACTCTTTTTTATTTCTTTTAAGTCCTTGTTAAGCCTTTCTTGCATCTTGTCAATCCTTGTCACTAAGCTATTTATCTGTGATTCCATTTTTATTTCAAGATTTTGGATCAGTTTCACTATCATTATTCAGAATTCTTTATCAGGTAGATTCCCTATCTCTTCCTCTTTTGTTTGGTTTCGTGGGCATTAATCTGTTCCTTTACTTCCTGGGTATTCCTCTCTCTCTTTGTCTCATTTATATTGCTGTGTTTGGGGTGGCCTTTCTGTATTCTGGCAGTTTGTAGAGTTCTCTTTATTGTGGAGTTTCCTCGCTTTGGGTGGGGTTGTATGGGTGGCTTGTCAAGGTTTCTTAGTGAAGCTTGTGTCAGTGTTCTGCTGAGTGGAGCTGGATTTCTTCTCTCTGGAGTGCAGTGAAGTGTCCAGTAATGAGTTATGAGATATCAGCAGGTTTGGAGTAACTTTGGGCAGCCTGTATATTCAAGTTTAGGGCTATGTTCTTGTGTTGCTGGAGAATTTGAATGGAGAATTTGCACCACCGGTTTCAGTGTAGGTATGGAGCCATTTGATGAGCTCCTGTCAATTAATGTTCGCTGGAGTCAGGAGTTCTCTGGTGTTCTCAGGATTTGAACTTAAGCCTCCTGCTTCTGGTTTTCAGTCTTATTTTTACAATAGTCCCAAGACTTCTCCATCTACGCAGCACAGTTGTTAAAACATCTAGGTTAAAGATGAAAAGTTTCTCCTCAGTGAGGGACACCCAGAGAGGTTCACAGAGTTACATGGAGAAGAGGAGAGGGAGGAGGGAGATAGAGGTGACCCGAATGAGATGAGGCGGAATCAAAAGAGGAAAGAACAAGCTAGCCAGTAATCACTTCCTTATGTGCGCTCCACAATCTGGACCGCTCAGAGATGTTCACGGAGTTATACACAGAAGAGAAGAGGGAGGACAGAGACAGAGGTGGCCAGGTGGAAAAGGGGGATGAGAATCAAAAGGAGAGAGACAGATCCAGCAAGTAATCAGTTCCCTAAGCATTTTCCACTGTCTAGAACACACACAGAGATTCACTAGGTTGGGTAGAGAAGAGAAGGGGCAGGGAGGAGATAGAGGCGACCTGGTGGAGAAAAAGGAGAGTCTAAAGCAGGAGAGCAGTCAAGCCAGTAATCTTGCTCCCAAGTAAAAATAGGTACTGAAGATTGGGTTCTTAAAGGTACAAAATTGATAACAAATACCAAAAAGCAAAGATTAAAAATCTAGAGTAGAGGTTGGATTTTCAAAAATACGTTAAAGAAAAGGGTTTTAATCTATTGCACCTGTCACTTCCAAGGCAGTTCCCTCTGTTTTAGCTTCTTCTATTTGCTGGTCTCTTCAGTGTCTGATTCCCGCCCTGACACAAGGGGGCGGTGGTGGACACTTTTAAAGGCTCACTTGTTCAGTCGCACTGTGGGGAGGGAGGGATGCTGCAAACAAATAACACTGGCATGTACTTGCAGTATCTCAGCCACACTGGGTCTGCCCCCACTCACGGCGTGTGTGTCCTCCGTGCCCACACCGTTCAGGCTCTAGGTTGCTCCACCGGGGACTGTCCAAGGCTGGCCCTGGGCTGCATGCACCTCCCAGGTCTAAGCCGCTCAGGTTCAGGCACTCAGGTAGTCCTCAGATGCACAGGCTTGGTTGGGCCTGTGTATTGTGCCCTTCCCAGTTCCGAGCAGCTCAGGTGATGAGGTGTTTGGTGAGTGCAGTCGCTGCGACTTATCACCTCCCCCATCTCTGCCACTCGGTTTTCTGGGTGTACAACTGGCACACCTTCTCAGGCAGATGTTGACCGTCCAGAACCCCAAGAAGTCTTAGTTAGCAAAGAAGCCTGCTTGCAGTTTGGTAGATAATGTCTCTCTGGGGCTGTGATTGCCCCCTTCTGGCTCTGGCTGCCTGTCACCAGAGGGAGATGGTCTGCAGTGGGCTAGCTCTGTTCAGTTCTTTGTTCTGTGAGCGGGCCTGACAGTGTCTTAGGTTAGGGCTTTTCACGGGGTAGCTATCCCACAGTCTGGTTTGCTAGCCCAAGTTAGTTCCCTCAGATTGTCTGTGAGGCATTCAGACCCTGTCCTTACTCTAAGCAATGCAGCCCGCACCTCCCTGCCCAGCCCCCACTTGCTAGTGGCGGGTGCAGGCATCTGCGCTGCTTCTCCACTGGGGGAGTTACCATTGGGCACGTAATATGTGAGTTTTAATTGTTTATTTATTTTTCCTCCCAGTTATGTTGCCCTCTGTGGTTCCAAGGCTTGCCACAGATTCGGCAGTGAGAGTGTTTCCTGGTGTTTGGAAACGTCTCTCTTTTTAAGACTCCTTTCCCAGGATGGAGCTCCGTCCCTACCTCTTTTGTCTCATTTTTTGTCTTTTATATTTTTCCCTACCTCCTTTGGAAGACACTGGGCTGCTTTTCTGGGTGCCTGATGTCCTCTGCCAGCGTTCAGAATTTGTTTTGTGGAATTTACTCAGTGTTTAAATGTCCTTTTGACGAATTTGTGGTGGAGAAATTGGTCTCCCCTTCTTATTCCTCCACCATCTTAGGACCGCCCCCTCCCTACATAGAGTGTTAATTTCAAACAAAATGAAGAGACTGAGGTTCATTCTCTGTAAGTTCAGCTGACATTGGCTAACTTACATGATCATCCTCTCATCTGTCAGCAAGGTTCCTTTACAGCATTGAAGGAACTCTATAAATTTCTCACTTCTCCTCTTGCTACTCTTGATGAATCCGCCTTTGTGAAAATATCCCCCTCAGTGTATAATATTTTGTAGAAAATTCCAAGAAAACTCTGTACCCAAAGAGTGCTGATTCAGCACAGCAAATGAGATGACAAAGATGTATTTGGAACATTTCATTGACAGGTACCTGGTTCCACCAAGCCTACACAATAAGAAGGTAACTGTTTGGACAAAGGAAGCATATTGTGTACAAATCATTATATATGTTTTCTGCATTTGGAAGCACATGGCACATGGAACACAAAGGCATCATCATGTTTTAATGGCACTATCCTGTGCATTCAAATATTCAATATTTAATTCATGGCACATAGTAATCCCTTCTCCTTCTTCTTATGCCTCCATACATAATACAACAACTTCTAGAGAATGTACCCTGTAGTGTTATATGTCACCGTGCCGTAGGGCATGAAGTAGGAAGGCATCCTTTTCTATAATACATAAAAAGTAAATCAAAACTATTCATAGGCATGATTGAAGACAAATAATTCTCTCTGACTTATAAAAATTATTATACTGCAACTGCTTTACTCCCACACCTGGAGTTTTGACTGGCAGAGCCTTACATTTGGTGATTCTAATCTTTAGTAACACAATGCTTTCCTGAATTGTGTTCACACTTATTAATTTTAAGACACAGAAGGCAGTTTAAAGTATTATCTTCAAGGATCTCATAATGTGACAAGAATACGTGTGCCAGTAATAGGTGGTAGATTGTGAATGGTAGTGTTAGGATGCAATCTGAATGATGCTTCTTCAAAGGAGCTTGCAAAAGAAAGTCATTCAAACTAATTAGACAACATAAGTAGCTTTCTTATATTTTCCCTGGATACCACAGATATTTATCTTTTTCAAAGCAAATAAAATGCAGTCTAGTTAATCACTAAATTGAAGTAACAGATCAGCTCTCTTATAAGCATCAAATCTGAACTTTCACACAGGTACTGGCTGGAAAGAAAGAAACATTTTTTTTTTACTTTAAAATCATATTTCCATGTCTTTCCTATTCAAATGATCCAATGTTTCATGGAGTGAAGAAAACAGACTTGCTGTAAGTATCTAAGGAAAATAAGGAAAAGCCTGAGGAGAATAAAGTTAAATACTTTTGCCAAATATATTTTAACACTCATTGAAATATGTGTAGTGTTTCTATCAGGTTGATTTTCATGCAAGCTCAGAAAGTCAGCCAATATTTAGAATCTGCTAGAACTGGAAGAGCATTTGATTGTCCATCATTCCATCTCTGTTCCCATCTGTCTGTGAAGTCTAATGATTGTTGTGAAAGAGATCACAGCTGTTTTTCATCTTTTTGAGGCGTACAGTTTTATTCAGACTTACTATTATGTATTTTCATTTCCTGAAGTTATAGAAGCAACTTAGATGGAGTCATTTCCAGCTGGAAAGGCAGCTATTCTTTCTTCTGAAGCACAGTTGATGTCTATGATGCCTATTCCAAAAGTCTTACTTTGATAACTGGCATGTAGATGGGCTATTTTTGACCTTCCTACTTTATTTTTCAGTATCCATTTTCTCACTCATCTCAGCCCTCAGTTTTGACCTTCTCAATTAAGCATCTTTCCCATATCTATATCCTTTGTTGTTATAATCTCCCATCAGAATTTTCTGCTCCTACAAATCTTCCCCTTCTCCCTGCCCCCACTCCCTGCCCTGACTACAACAAGCCATAGAATCTGGGAATTGCCAGATTAAAATCAACACAATTCTATAAATTGTGTAAAGTTTATTAATACAAGTAATGGGTTAATACATTACTCATCCCAGGAATATTGCATTCAAACAAGAATTCCCCAGTGGAATTATTCCTTAATCACACAATCTTAGGGTCCATTGTCAGTTGCAAAGGATTATGCCTCTCAAAATATAAACCCACTAAGAGGTAAGTTGAATGAACATTCTTACCAGCAAGAGAAATAGTTTTTCATAAAAGGCTAATGTTTCTAAAAATTTGTGACTTCAAAATAAGAATGTTAAAGCTAATTTAGAACAAGCGGTCCTATATAACAAATCAATACATATTCTAATGGAGAAGCTTATATCAGTCAGTTCAGTTCAGTCACTAGTAGTGTCCAACTCTTTGAGACCCCATGTATCACAGCACACCAGTCCTCCCTGTCCATCACCAACTCCTGGAGTTCACTCAAACTCATATCCATCGAGTCGGGGATGCCATCCAGCCACCTCATCCTCTGTTATCCCCTTCTCCTCCTGCCTCGAATCCCTCCAAGCATCAGGGTTTTTTCCAATGAGTCAACTCTTCACATGAGGTGGCCAAAAGTATTGGAGTTTCAGCTTCAGCATCAATCTTTCCAGTGAACACCCAGGACTGATCTCCTTTAGGATGGACTAGTTGGATTTCCTTGAAGTCCAAGGGACTCTCAAGAGTCTTTTCCAACACCACAGTTCAAAAGCATCAATTCTTCAGCACTCAGCTTTCTTCACAGTTCCACTCTCACATCCATACATGACCACTGGGAAAACCATAGTCTTGACTAGACGGACATTTGTTGGCAAGGTAATATCTTTGCTTTTCAATATGCTATCTAGGTTGGCCATAACTTTCCTTCCAAGGAGTAAGCGTCTTTTAATTTCATGGCTGTAGTCACCATCTGCACTGATTTTGGAGCCCCCCAAAAATAAAGTCTGACACTGTTTCCACTGTTTCCCCATCTATTTCCCATGAAGTGATGGGACCAGATGCTATAATCTTTGTTTTCTGAATGTTGAGCTTTAAGCCAACTTTTTCACTCGCCTCTTTCATTTTCATCAAGAGGCTTTTTAGTTTCTCTTCATTTTCTGCTATAAGGGCGGTGTCATTTGCATATCTGAAGTTATTGATATTTCTCCTGGCAATGTTGATTCCAGCTTGTGCTTCTTTCAGCCTAGCGTTTCTCATGATGTACTCTGTATATGAGTTAAATAAGCAGGGTGACAATATACAGCCTTGACGTACTCCTTTTCCTATTTGGAACCAGTCTGTTGTTCCATGTCCAGTTCTAACCGTTGCTTCCTGACCAGCATATAGGTTTCCCAAGAGGCAGGTCAGGTGGTCTGGTATTCCCATCTCTTGAAGAATTTTCCACAGTTTATAGTGATCCACACAGTCAAAGGCTTTGGCATAGTCAATAAAACAGAAATAGATGTTTTTCTGGAACTCTCTTGCTTTTTTGATGATCCAGCGGATGTTGGCAATTTGATCTCTGGTTCCTCTGCCTTTTCTGAAACCAGCTTAAACATCTGGAATTTAATGGTTCACATACTGCTGAACCCTGGCTTGGAGAACTTTGAACATTACTATGCTGCCTCATTATTCCTCAGATAAAATTCTATCAAATAGTTCTAACAAAATGAAATATGTAAGTACCTCAAAGACTACTAATCTCTTCTCTTGAGCTATGTATTCACCCAATTGCATTTTTTTTCAAACTAGCATCACAAATAATACAATTTTAATCCTAACAAGGCTTTTGACACAGTTTTTCTTTACTGTATAAATGAGTCCTATGCTTTACTGTTTTTTTTTGCTTTGTTTTGTTTCTTAAAGTGGAACAGGGGTATAGAAGTAGTTATCTTAATTTCTGAATAAGAAAACTCAGTTGAAATTATTTTAGCATTCTGGGCATGCTTCCAGATTAGGAGATGGTCTGCGAAGTATGTTGTTGTTGTTGTTTAGTAGGCAAGTCATGTCCAGCTCTTTTGTGACCCCATGGACTTCAGCCCTCCAGGTTCCTCTGTCCATGGGATTCTCCAGACAAGAATACTGGAGTGAGTGGCCATTTCCTCCTCCAGGGGATCTTCCTGATCCAGGGATCAAATCTGTGTCTCCTGCATCTCCTCCATTGGCAGGCAGATTCTTTACCACTGAGCCACCAGGAAAGCTCTCTGGGAAGTATAGTTTAGTTGTTAAAATAATGTACTTTTGCAGGAGTTAATGTATACTGGAACTCTGTTTAAATTCAAACTTTTCTACCCAGGACAGATGGTCACTATAGATACAAGGTTAAGCTATTTTTCCATCTGATCTAAATTTGTTTTTGTGGGATTTTTATCTGTTAGTGGTTTGGGATTTCTAGAGGCATCAGAGAAGCTAGTTTGAGGCAGGTGGTGAGAGAAGCTAGGTGCTAAAGTAGAAAGCACCGTTAGCTTAGACTCAGACTTTTGCTCAAATCTTGGCTGATATTTTTTCTCATGGTGTGATTTGGGGCAATAATTTCCACTTCTGAGTAAGTTTCTTCTTCTTTAAAACAAGAAGGGTTATAACAACCAAATGGTAATTTTTTCCTATGCATTAAATGGGAAAATATATGAAATATTTGTAATAGAGTGATCAATGTACAGTGGGTACTCACAACATAATCATTACTTTCTAACCCCTCATTTTCATTTTCATTACCTCATTCAAACTGAGGATTCTTATGCCACTATCTGAGAGCTTTAGGGTCAGCTTTCCCTGTTAAGTGCAAGATAAAGTCAGTGTTATTATTAGAGTTAAAAGAACAAAATAATCCACAATAGATTTATAGGTAAATACAATAAAGATCAAGTTAGCTTGGGAGTTGGTGTACTGGAAATCTCTCATAAATGTTTCCTCAATGTTGTATCTTTTTTATTATCTCCAAAGTGTATTAGCTTCTTATTGAGGTGACATTGCACTGACCTTAAAGAGTTGAATCACATGGGTTCAGTGGACAGGATGTAAGGTATAATAGAAATATGGTCTAGTGATAACTTGGCTCAAGGCAGAGGCTCAGGGTGCTCACAAAAACCACATTGAGAGAGCAATCAAAATGAAAACTGAATCTGACACTTGTGGGTAATACGGATTGGCAAAACTGAGTTCGCCTTTTATTCATAGACTCTTTTACCATCTTCTGCTATTTAAAGATATTTGTGGCCTGAAATGAGATTTTCAGGTTCAACCTCCCTGATTTACTGTCCATGGTGTTTTTAAAAGAGACATGAGTCTATAGCAGCTTTTCTGTGGTGCTGGATCAAACTCAGATTGACATAGATGCTACTTCCTTCAAGGGGTATTTCAGCCATTGGAAAGATGATACAGCTCAAGAGCTGGTTTCTGAAAGATTATAATCAACTGTCACATACTCAGGAACCAGGCTCCAGAGAAAGTCCTTATTCTGTAGTTCTCATCTGCTGAGGTCAGTTTCTCTATTTACATGGATCATTTCCCCTTTCAGTGAGGTTTTTATATGTATAGTATATATCTGAATAAATGGATACAAAATATTATGGCATTCAAGAGAGACAACTGTTGGAAATACTGGAATGTAACTAAAACTATCTTCTCCACCTAATACGTATATATACATGTATGGCTTTATAATGATGTAATGCCATTATGTAATGTCATAATGATTACTGATGTAACATCAGTAATGTATCTGAAATTCTTCTTTCACCACCGTCACCAAACCTGACAACCTTCAGTGCTTAATGAGCACTTTACTGAGACATAGGCTAATTAGGCTATAGGGAGATAGATTCTAGCCTTGGATTAAAAAAATAGTCAATCTTCCTCTAATATCTGTAGCCTTCAGATCAATAGTTCACTTAACATCTGAGGATGCATAAAATGAGCTAATATTTCTTTACATTCACTACTTACTGGGATACCTTAGGACAGATAATATAATTATTTTAATGTTGGAAATATAAATTTATTTTTAATTTTAAAGATAGTTTACCATGTGTTTGATAAATGGATTGGCTATTTAAATTTTACCATAACTCAAACAGAATGAGAGTAAGAATAAAGCCCCAGGCCTTCACAATAATTAATTTGAAAAATTTATATGTTTTGTTTCCTATTCAGCATCCCATTGCGCCTTCAACTTCTGCCATGAGATTAGAATGATTTATAGATACCGTTAGACCTCAGAGTGATTCCCAGAAGTTAAAGCTGAATGTAGTACTTCAATAAACCACTATAATAAGATATTTTATTATTATGGTTCTAAATGTCCTGCAGTGTATGGTAATTCAGATATAAAATAATTAAAGGCAATTAAAGCCCATTATACTAAGGATTACTTTATGCTCATGACACAGAGATCGCTTGCCTCAAGAAAGAATTCCCTCTAAAGTCACCCAGGAAGGAAGCTGAAGTAGGTGATGTTAAGAGAAAGAGGCTTTTTTTTTTTTTTTTTTTTTGAGATAAGTGATAGGGAACACATTGACAATATCTCCAAATGGGGGAAACTAATAACTTTTTTCAAATGTTTCAACTGATGATATCTCAAATTGTTTTTCATTGATGGTCTAAATCAAGGGCATCCTGAGCTCAAGTGTGAAATAAATAGGTCAGAAAAAAATATTTCCCTGGAGTCCCTGGGTCTAAAGGTGACCTAGAGATGATGAAGACCATCTTTTCCCCTCTCACAAGGATCTGGAGCTCAGTCACACCTAGCTGCCAACAGAAGTGAACCATTCATTCCTCAATAAGCTTTTATTGAAAACTTAGCTGTTCCAAGGTAGCCCATTGCCTCCTCCAGGGGATCGTCCCAACTCAGCAATTGAACCCAGGTCTCCTGCATTGCAGGCAGATTCTTTACCATCCTAGCCACCACAGAAACCCAGGGAGACATTTTAATTTAATAATAATAAAATAATAATAAGAAACCAGTCTTTAACATTTTATTCTATTTTTTTTACCTCACTTTTTTAAACTTTAAAATGGTGTTGATAGCAAAACCTCCCTCACAGGATTACTGTGACTTTGAGTTAGTATATATAAAACAGTTTCAACAGTGCCTACTATTATTATATTATGGACAGAGAATGTAGCCTGCCATTCCATTTTCTCCATTCAGGTTGGAGAAAATCAGGAAGCATTCTGTGCTATGGATACTGGCCCTAAATAGTTGAGATGTGTATCTAAGGAGTAACTTCAGTGGGCTCAGATTCTTGCATTTTTGCTAAATAGAAAAATCACTAAAATCATTAGTGTGAGATACTTGGTGTATGTGTGTGTGTGTGTCTGTCTGTCTGTGATTAGCAGTAATCTTTTGATGTCTGGCTGCACTTATTTATTTTTTTTTTTCCCAGCAAAAAACTCCTATATATCCTGGCTCTTCCCTTACCTCTTCAGAGCTCCTCAGAGCTATCTGAGGGTGTCTTTCAGACTAAAATCCTCAGTAAGATCCCTGAATATAACTTAACTCAAAAACTATTGTTTTTGTTCAGTCTCTAAGTCATGTCCCACTCTTTGTGACCCCATGGACTGCAGCATGTCATGCTTCTCTGTCCTTCAGTATCTCCTGCAGTTTGCTCAAACTCATGTCCATTGAGTCAGTGATGCAATTTCGCCATCTCATCCTCTGCCATTCCCTTCTCCTTCTGCCCTTAGTCTTTACCAGCATCAGAATCTTTTCCAATGAGTCTGCTCTCGCATCAGTTGGTCAAAGTATTGGAGCATCAGTCCTTCTAATGCATATTCAAGGTTGATTTCCCTTAGGATTGTCTGGTTTGATCTCCTCCCTGTCCAAGGGACTCTCAAGAGTCTTCTCCAACATCAGAGCTTGAAACCATCAGTCCTTTGGTGCTCAACCTTCTTTATGGTCCAACTCCACATCCATACATGACTACTAGAAAAACCATAGCTTTGACTATATGGAAATTTGTTGGCAAAATGATGTCTCTGCTTTCTAATACAATTTCTGGGTTTGTCATAGCTTTCTTCCAAGGAGCAAGTGTCTTAATGTCATGGCTACAGTTACTATCTGTAGTGATTTTGGAGCCCAAGAAAATAAAATCTGTCACTGTTTCCACTTTTTCCCTTTCTATTTGCCATGAAGTGATGGGACTGAATGCCATGATCCTAATATTTTGAATGCTGAGTTTTAAGTCAGCTTTTCCACTCCCCTCTTTCAAGAGGCTCTTTAGTTTTTCTTTTGCTTTCTTTGTCATTAGAGTGGTATCATGTGCTGTTGATATTTCTTCCAGCAGACTTGAATTCAGCTTGGCATTTTACATGATATACTCTGCATATAAGTTAAATTAGCAGGGTGACAATATGCAGCCTTGACATACTCCTTTCTCAATTTTGAACCAGTCTGGTTTTGCATGTCTGGTTCTAACTGTTGCTTCTTGACCTGTACACAGGTTTCTCAAGATACAGGTAAGGTGGTCTGGTATTTCCATCTCTGAGAATTTTCCACAGTTTGTTGTGATCCACACAGCTATTAGATAGTGAATTTTTCTTCAGTCAACAATATTCTCTATACATTTGAGCTGTTTTTATTACAGTATTCTAATACCTATTCCTTACCAGGTCCTTAGTTGAAAAAAACATAGCTATTGAGGATTGGGAGTCAAACTGTGTATTTTTTTTTTCCTTCTGCAACTTTTTCATCAAGAGTCATTCATTTAACCATCATATATTTATTGGGTTCTTGCTATATGCCAATCATTGATCTAGGTATTGGTACTGAATGTTCAATGATAAACAAGACAAATAAGACCCTTGCTCCCAGGCTTTTCCCACTTTAACTGAGGGAGATGGACAATAAATAATGGAAGCCAATAAATGAATGTGATATTTCTAACCAATAACTGCTGTGAAGTGATGTGTTATGAAGAAAAAAACAAGCAATCAGGATAGAGAATGTTATGCATGGCATAATATTAAATTAGGAGATAAAGGAGAGCATATGTTATCATAATTTCACTCAGTCATCAGTTATCTACATTGCACAAGGCACTGTTCTTTGTTTTAGAGATAAAACATTGAATGAAGAAACAAGGTCCTTGATCTCACACAGCTTATGTTCTCATCTTGAGGCAGGAATTCAGACAAATAAAACCGTGAAGAGATTTAAAAGATCAGTTAGTAATCACTGTATGCTATAGAGAGTGGGAATGGGATGAAGAGTGACTAGGAGACTATCCAAATTAGATGACCATGAAGGAATTGTCTAATTAGGTGTCACTTACTTGTGACCTTATAAACAAGGAACTATCCTTGCAAAAACCTACATGTTTTATAGGTAGAGAGAATTCAAAGCACACAGATTCTGAGTTCAAAATGATATTTACATATTTGAGTAATGAAAACACAGAGAGCTTGGGTAAATCTAACAAAGGCCTTACGGGGCATGGTTTAGAGTTTGGAGTTTATTTTTGGTATATTGGGCACACATCAGGAGTCTTTTAAGCATAAGGATGAAAATATCTATTTTACTTAAAAAAACACTCTGACTGCTGAGTGGAACATATACTGTAGAAGGTGAATAGTGGCAGCAAGGAAATATATTAGGATATGATTGCAATGGTATAGGTAAAATATAAGAGTGGCTTAGATTAGGTTGGTGACAGTGGGTGCAGATAACTAGATGGATTTGAGATATATTTTGAAAGAAGAGCTAGTAGCATTTTATGATGAACTAGAAGGAGTAGACTTTTGAAACATAAAGGGATCAAGGGTGTTTTCTGAATTTTTTAGCCTGAGTAACTGGGTGGAAGGTGGTCATATCTGAGATCCAAATAGAGTTGTCAAATAAGGAAAAGATAACTGTAAAAATAGAGTTGTCAAGTAAGGAAAAGATAACTATAACATAAATCTGTAGCTTAGGACCAATGTCAGAGATAGAGAGATTTGGAAATTCATTGGCATATAAGCACTGTTTTAAATCTTGACATTGGATATGACCTTCTAGAAAGAGAGTTTAGAAAGTATAAACCTATTCCTGTCTTATGAATCATTCAGAGTATTGGTAATTGACCAGCCATTGAATGTCATATGACATGGCTAAGCTAGCCACCTGTGCTGTTCCGCTGATCCATAATGGGCCATTCTCACAGAAGACCTACATGATTTGTTCCTAACTTTATGCAGAATTTGGGACTTTTAAAAATGCTCCCTCTTTCTATTTGATTTTTGTATGTGTGCCTTGATCTTACCCTCTTCTTTGTACCAAAAGTGGAGCCAGTTGTCAGGCATTGATATCTTGTCATGAAAACATTTGTCACCTCCATGATTGTCTCCTTTGAAAATGTATCAGTATGTCACTTATTTATTTATTTTCTGATATTTGAATTAATGAGGTTATCTTTATAATGACTTGAAAGTGGATATGCAGCTATTTACTTCCTTTCACTCTGTGAAATCTCCCAAAATGAGTGGCCTAATTTTCCTTGGGATGGAATATTTGTTACTTATTCTTAATTTGAAAAGAGTGTGAAGTGTCTAGATACTCATCTATATGTATGCTTATGGAGTTTTATTTTTCAATGTGACGTATAATTCAGTGTGATGTATAATGTAGTGAAGATTGAGGATCCTATTGAAAAAATAGATATAGAGAGATGACAGAGAGATTTAAATTCAGGGTTCTCTTGATGACACTGTATCATAAGAACAAAATTCAGCTTATTATATTTTTTAAATTTCCTGCAATTTTCATTTTAACTATGTAGTTTTGCTTTTGGCAGTTTGACACCCCTGATATTGTTTTTAGATAGATTTTATATTTAATGTTATTTTTTTTCCAGTCAGAGATTTCAGCCAGAATATGAGAAATAACTTCTCTCCAATTTCGTTTTTCTTCTCCCCAAATAGGTTTGATTTCATTACAAAAATGTATCTGTGATTAAATTCCTCTTCTTGGGAGAGACAATAGGAAACTTTTTGCCTCTTCATTAAAAGCTTGATCCAGTAGGCACCCAAGGTTTTTCCTTTGCAGTATTCTCTGCTTTGTCTTTCCTAAAGCCTTATCCTTGGTACAAAAAATTCCTTCTTCTTCCCTGATCTATCAGTGATTCTTAGATAAGACCCCTTGCATCTTTCTATATCCCACATCTGACACCATCACTGCACTGAAAACCAGTGTGAGACACAACCTGAAAATAAAGTGAGATGCACACTTAAAAAGTGGACTTTTCAGGGAAGCCCAATGTTGTAATCCTTTACCTTTGGTGCCAAACTTCTCTCTGGTTACTGCTCAATTCTGGTATGGTTATAGGGAAATAGGGATAAAATTGGTTAGTGAGATTTGTAAGAGCAGCCCCTATCAAATAAAAAGAAATCTGTCAGCTGCCAGTGTGATGAATGACATCTGGAAGTCATTACACACTAACCCCAGAGAATTAACTTTTCCAGGGAAGTAAATTTTATTGTCCCCCAACCACATATTTGGAGAAATAATAGAGCTACAAGGTCTAAAAGTACAAAGCTTGTCCTGCTGAGAGCTCAGTGGATAAAGTAAGGAGTCATTCTAACCCTGCTTTTGCAAGTCTGAAAACATCTACAGGGTTAAGATGTGTTATGAGGTTCTTAAAACATTTTAAAATCCTTATTCATTCTAGAAATAAATGAGTACTTTCAGAAAAGCAAACAATAACTGGACCCTCTAACTCCAAGAAGATTAGGGTTTGGCAAACTTAATTAATGGTAAAATTATCTGTCCATTTTATCACCCATTTTCCCCACAGCAAGCCCTTAAATATTGCCATATCTGAGCTTTCTTGTTCTTGTGATTAAACTCAGTTTTAAGTCCTATGACCTTCTAGTATAAGGATTTTACATATTAGGGACAAAAATGACACAAACTACATAAAATTATACTTCAGAAAGGACATATATTCTTGAAGAAAGGCATTTAATTTTGTAATAATCTCCCACCTCCAAAGCCAGCCATGCACTTATGTTGATCATTGATATTATTGATGAATATGCGTGTCATTTTTTTCTCCACAAATCAAAATGCTAGTGAGTTTATTGCCTTTTTTGCTCATCTAACTATCTGTCTAGATAAAAATGCCCCCATGGTTGTGACATACTTTTTGTTGAAGTCTTTTTAATTCTGTGTTCACCTATAAAGTAGTAGGCTCAACTAATGTTAGCCTATCTGTTTTCACCTCTGATAAATGTTACCTAAATGTGTTGAGGAACAAGGTGACAAATTAGTGGTATGCTCTTGATAAATCTCATATACAGTATGGCAGCATATGAGTCATTCTTATAAGTGGTGTAGGCTTTATTGTCTTACATGACTTATGCTTATAGCCATACATAAATCACACAGAACCACCAAAGGAATTTTAGTGTTTAGTCATAATAAAAGAAGAGATTTCACAGATTGTCTCCATCAAGTCTGAAGGAGGTCATAGAAGGAAAAGATTTTCAATAAATAGTTGGTTTCAACTTCATGTCAGCTAATGATAAATAATTCTATACAAAATTTGAACAAGGAAACTTTGTTTTGTCTTAAATATACTCCAGGTCTGTGAAATAGATCTTCTGAGAAACCTGGGAAGGTTTCCCTTAGGTTTTAGTATTATAGGCTTTTGGTTTAGGGAAGGGAAATAATGCTCGTCTAGGAGTGCTCATAAGGCTTTATTTTAGTGTTAATTCAGCTCAAGAGTTCATCAGTTATTTGTTCAACAAACATTTATAGACAAATATTGGTGAATTTTGCCTCCCCAAATACTTCATAAAGAAAGTAAAAAAGCTAAAGTAACTAATCGAAAAATAGTAGAAAATTGTTTTTCATTCTTTTATTTAAATCACGTAAGAAGGAAAAAGAAAACACTAATTTCTGTAATATAAAAAAGCTTTTACAATTCTCTAAGTAGAAGATAACTCAGTTTTTGAAATTTGCAAAGAATTTTAAATTTGTATACTATTTGATTTAGCTAATTTCATTTAGGAAATCTATCCAGCCAACATATTTGCACAAGTTTGGAAAAACTAATTTTTTATTGTATTTTCATTGTGCCTTTGCTTGTAAAAGCTGAATAATAAAGCAAACTACATGCTCTTTAAGAAGTGAATAAGGGAAATTTAAATGATGGTGGTACATCCATACAATGGATACTGAAATGTTATTTTTTAAAATTAGTTATATCTATGTTTGGTTTTAAAAATAAGCTACATCTATATGTGCTGATATGAAAGATCACCAAAATATATCATTAAATAAAAAACAAGCTGCAGAAGTAGTGCTATAATATTATACTGTTTATTTAATATGGATATGAATGTATTACTCTGGGATATACATTCATAAACTATATCTGAGATTTAGAAGTGAGATTTGAGAAAGAGGGAGAAGTATATTTACCTTTCATTTTTAACCCCCTAGATTGTTAAAAATGTTTGCCTTGTGCATAATAAATATGGCACTTGAGAAGTTAAAATAATTAAAGGTGAAAATGGAGAAAATGAACTAACATATATTGAGTATTCATTCTCACGCATTTTGTTTTTTAAATATATGTCTCTACTTTTATCCTTTCAACAACACTTCAAGGTAAATGTTAATTTCCCCATGTCACAAATGAGGAAACTAAAGCCAAGACAAGTTACGTTATTTGACTGGTGTCACATAGCTAGTGTTAATGAGACTAAATATGGAAAAATTTGGAATAAGAGTAATAACAATAACAACCACTAATGTTCTGCACCAATTATGTCAAAATGCATTATATATTTGTGTTTCCAATCTCAAAAATTAGCTAACTCTCATTTATAATTAATGAAACTGGAATCCAAAGAGGTTATGTAATTTATTGAAGGTAACAGGGTTGATATTTGAACATAGTTTAATCTAATTTCAAACCCCAGTCCTTTCCACTACCCTATATCATTTTCCATACATAAGGTGCCTAGAAAGAGATATGTGAAACAAGAACAAAAATTAGTCTCCTGAAATAGTCAATGTGAGAAATTATCAAGAAGAGAATAAATACATGAACAAGGTTTAGAAGGTAAGCTCAGTAAGACATGGTGAGTAACTAGACATTATGGCCCTCGTGAAAGGAAAAGTCAAAGATGACCATGAAGTTTCTAGGTAGTTGGTGATAGCATTTGCCTATACAGGAGACAGAAGAGAGGAATATTTGGGGGGAATGACATGGTCATTGTTTTCATATGTTTATTTTCCAGTGTATGTGGAATATCCAGGTGGAGATAGGATATATGAATTTAATGTTTCTCTTTGCTATTGTTAGCATGCTCATGTTCAGTCACTGAATCACGCTCAAGCCTTTGTGACCCCATTGTAGCCTGCCACTCTCCTCTGTCCTTGCTGTCATCCATGTTTAAATCTCAGAATTATCTTTAATTCCTCCTCCCTCTCCTATTTATCTACATAAGCAAGTCCTATAAAGAAAAACCTATCAGTACAGTATCTCTTGGATCTATTTTTCATTTCCATTTGCATTGCACCCCCTTGTTCTGACCCTCACTACCTCTTCCTTATAATTTTTCAATAGCATCTAAACTTCAATCTGATAATTAAACCCTCCCTTTCATCAGTGTTACAGACTATTTTGTGAATACTCTTTTTTAAAGTACAGTGTATCCCCTGATAAAACATAAAACACAGAGAAAAAAAGCAACCAAGGCCTTTTAGTACCTACAAAATTCAATGTAATCTCAAAAACATATCACTTACAGTTCACCATGACCTGATACCAAGCTATTTTCCCTAGTTTTCTGTTTTACTATTGTGCTCACTGAAGCAAATCAGACAATTCAGAATATTACTTGATCTCCACCAAAGTAACTTTATGCTTTTAAACCTGTTGTTTTTATTATTAATGCATTCATTCATTTCTATATCTAACAACACACATTCAAAGGATCTATTTCAATGACAGTGGTAGAGATTGAAAGGCATGCAGGAATTTAAACTATATTTGGGAAGTAAAATTTACACAAATTAGGTATTGAGGAAGAGTGGTATGAAGATTGATTTTAGTTTTCTGGTTTACCCACTTGGAGATGTCTAGGAGAAAGCAGAAAGGAATCAACAGCATGGGGTGGAAGATTATGAATCCGGTTTTGCACATATTCAAATTGAAGTTCCTTTGATTATATCAGAATAGAGAGACCAAGTCAGCAGTTGGATATAGAAATCTGGTCCTAGAAACTATAAAACTCCTAGACGAGAACATAGGCAAAACACTCTCCGACATAAATCACAGCAGGATCCTCTATGATCCACCTCCCAGAATTCTGGAAATAAAAGCAAAAATAAACAAATGGGATCTAATTAAAATTAAAAGCTTCTGCACAACAAAGGAAAATATAAGCAAGGTGAAAAGAAAGCCTTCCGAATGGGAGAAAATAATAGCAAATGAAGCAACTGACAAACAACTAATCTTAAAAATATACAAGCAACTCCTGCAGCTTAATTCCAGAAAAATAAACGACCCAATCAAAAAAATGGGCCAAAGAACTAAATAGACATTTCTCCAAAGAAGACATACGGATGGCTAACAAACACATGAAAAGATGCTCAACAGCACTCATTATTAGAGAAATGCAAATCAAAACCACAATGAGGTACCACTTCACACCAGTCAGAATGTCTGCAATCCAAAAATCTGCAAGCAATAAATGCTGGAGAGGGTGTGGAGAAAAGGGAACCCTCCTACACTGTTGGTGGGAATGCAAACTAGTACAGCCACTATGGAGAACAGTGTGGACATTCCTTAAAAAATTGCAGATAGAACTGCCTTATGACCCAGCAAACCCACTGCTGGGCATACACACTGAGGAAACCAGAATTGAAAGAGACACATGTATCCCAATGTTCATCGCAACACTGTTTATAATAGCCAGGACATGGAAACAACCTAGATGTCCATCAGCAGATGAATGGATAAGAAAGCTGTGGTACCTATACAAAATGGAGCATTACTCAGCCGTTAAAAAGAATACATTTGAATCAGTTCCTATGAAATGGATGAAACTGGAGCCGATTATACAGAGTGAAGTAAGCCAGAAAGAAAAACACCAATACAGTGTACTAACACATATATATGGAATTTAGAACGATGGCAATGATGACCCTGTATGCAAGACAGCAAAAAAGACACAGATGTGTATAGCAGACTTTTGGACTCAGAGGGAGAGGGAGAGGGTGGGATAATTTGGGAGAATGGCATTGAAACATGTATACTATCATGTAAGAATCGAATTGCTAGTCTATGTCTGATGCAGGATACAGCATGCTTGGGGCTGGTGCGTGGGGATGACCCAGAGAGATGTTATGGGGAGGGAGGTGGGAGGGGGTTTCATGTTTGGGAACACATATACACCCGTGGTGGATTCATGTCAATATATGGCAAAACCAATACAGTATTGTAAAGTAAAATAAAGGAAAAATAAAAATTTGATAAGCACACACACACACACACACAAAAGAGAAATCTGGTCCTTGGTGCCAGAAATAAAAATTGTTAGCTCATGTGCATGCAGTTGATAATGGAAGCCTTGAGCATAAATGGGATTCAATGAGAAGAACATACAGAATAAAAGAAAAAATGGCCAAGAATAAAAACTTCAGCTTTTAATAGGAGGGAATTAATTACATGAGCCTACAAAGGAGACAGTGTTGTCATAACTGGAGAGGTAAAAGGAGGGAAATAGGGAGAGTGAGTTTTCATGAGGCAAATGTAAATAAAAAATAATCAATGATCCCAGAATGAGGGAGTGATTTAGAGTATTCAATAATGTTGGAGATTGAGTAAAATAAGGACAGAAAGTTTCAATTGAATTTAAGGACATGAAAATCATTGATGATTTTAAGAATGCTTTTAATAGCATGATGGAGACAGATGCCAATATGCAGTGAGGAGTACTAGGGAAGTGATTAAATGGAGCCAACAAGGTTGAGCACAAGATAACATGGCTCAGCTGAGATAGAGAAAACTAGATTTGGCTGTGGGATTTTAGCATCCTTAAAATATAGAATATAGTTATGTTTTGAGTGAGACCTTAAATAAGAGGTAGGAGAGGGAGTGAGAGAGAGGAAGAACAGTGCAATATTTTTATAGTATCTTGTAATAATTCAAGCAAATACACAATTAATTTAACTATGATTACCAATTGTTCAAAAAAATGCAAAGCCAAAATATACGTGAAAATACTGGGTTCTCAAGCAAAACTATCAGAAATAAATTGCTCTACTAGGGTAACCGGAAAGCAAATGTCTTTAATGAAGATTTAATGAATATTCTCATTTTTCATGAGACTACCTGCAAAGAAAAGGTGGCAAGAATACACAGAACTATACAAAAAAGATGTTAATGATCCAGATAACCACGATGGTGTGACCACTCACGTAGACAACCCGGAATGTGAAGTCAAGTGGGCCTTATGAAGCATCACTAAGAAAGCTAGTAGAGGTGATGGAAATCCAGTTGAGCTACTTCAAATCCTAAAAGATGATGCTGTGAAAGTGCTGCACTCAATATGCCAGCAAATTTGGAAAATTCAGCAGTGGCCATGGGACTGGAAAAAGTCAGTTTTCATTCCAATCCCAAAGAAAGGCAATGCCAAAGAATGCTCAAACTACCACACTCAGTTGCACTCATCTCACACAGTAATAAAGTAATTCTCAAAATTCTCCAAGCCAGGCTTCAATAGTATGTGAACCATGAACTTCCAGATGTTCAAGATGTATTTAGAAAAGGCAGAGGAACCAGAGATCAAACTGCCAACATAGGCTGGATCATCAAAAAAGTGAGAGAGTTCCAGAAAAACATCTACTTCTGCTTTATTGATTATACAAAAGCCTCTGACTGTGGGGACCACAACAATCTGTTGAAAATTCTGAAAGAGATGGGAATACCAGACCACCTGACCTGCTTCTTGAGAAACCTGTATACAGGTCAGGAAGCAACAGTTAGAACTGGACGTGGAACAACAAACTCGTTCCAAATAGGAAAAGGAGTATGTCAAGGCTGTATATTGTCTCCCTGCTCATTTAACTTATATGCAGGGTACATCATGAGAAACGCTGGGCTGGAGGAAGCACAAGCTGGAATCAAAATTGCTGGGAGAAATATCAATAACCTCAGATATGCAGATGGCACCATCCTTATAGCAGAAAGCGAAGAAGAACTAAAGAGCCTCTTGATGAAAGTGAAAGAGGAGAGGGAAAAGTTGGCTTAAAGCTCAACATTCAGAAAACGAAGATCATGGCATCTGGTCCCATCACTTCATGGCAAATAGATGGGGAAACAGTGGATACAGTTGCAGGCTTTATTTTTTGGGGCTCCAAAATCACTGCAGATGGTGACTGCAGCCATGAAATTAAAAGACACTTACTCCTTGAAAGGAAAGTTATGACCAACCTAGACAGCATATTAAAAATCAGAGACATTACTTTGCCAACGAAGGTCCATTTAGTCAAAGCTGTGGTTTTTCCAGTGGTCATGTAGGGATGTGAGAGTTGGACTATAAAGAAAGCTGAGGGCCAAAGAATTGATGCTTTTGAACTGTGGTGTTGAAGAAGACTCTTGAAAGTCCCTTGAATAGCAAGGAGATCCAACCAGTCCATCCTAAAGGAAATCAGTCCTGAATATTCATTGGAAGGACTGATTCTGAAGCTGAAACTCCAATACTTTGGCCACCTCATGCGAAGAACTGACTCATTTGAAAAGACCCTGATGATGGGAAAGATTGAAGGCAGGAGGAGAAGGGGACGATGGAGGATGAGATGGTTGGATGGCATCATCAACTCAATGTACATGAATTTGAGTAAGCTCCAGGAGCTGGTGATGGACAGGGAGGCCTGGCGTGCTGCAGTCTATGTGTTTGCAAAGAGTCGGACACAACTGAGTGACTGAACTGAGCTAAACCTGCAAATCATTAGTACTTTTCAAGAATTTTGTACTTATGTCATCTTTCATAAATGACTGTATGGCAGTAAAAAGAAAATAAAGATGAGTGCAATATTCGATGTCTTACTTACTATCGAGAAACTTTTTCTATACACCCCATTTCAATACTTAGCATTCTTAATTATATTTATCACTTTCCCACTAGACCAGTACTGTCCCATAGAAATATAATATAAGCCCTATATGAAATTTAGAGTTCTCTAGTAGAGACACTTAAAACATGAAAAGAAACAGGTAAAATTATGTAAGTATATTGTATTAAATTGTGTTCAAATTATTATTTTGACATGTCATCAGTATATAAAGTTAGTAATGAAATATTTGACATTTCTTAACTAAATCTTCAAAATCTGTTATGCACTTTTATACTTATAGCACATCTCAATTCAGACTAGCCACATTTCAATTGGTTAGTAGTGACACATATATAGTGGCTACCATACTTAACAATGGACAGGGAGGCCTGGATATTTAGGTCAAATTAAATATCCTTGAAATTTACTTTGTATGAACTTAGAAAACCCTTGTGTCCCCAACCCCAGCTCAGAGCCTAGCAGATAATTAAATAAATGAATAAAACACATTCTTATGTTATTATCTATTGCCTTATCAAGTATATTAAGGTCCATTTTAGGTATTATGGAAAAGAATAAAAATGAAGAGGAAAGGACAGGAATAAATATTTTATATGTGTTTATGTGTCTCCTCCAAGGTGTTGGGAGGGCAGTGAGATGTCCACCTTTACCTTGTTTCTACCATTTTGGCATGTAAAATGACAGATAGAAAAAATTCTTCTGGAATGTTCTCCTTTTGTTATGTACAATATATTCATGTAGTTTTATTTTTTTTTTAACCTCTGCTACATAATAGGGGCATTTGAAGACAGTATCCTTTTCTGGTTCATCTTTGTATTCCCTACTATGTGAACAACAGAATAGTCACTCCATAAAGATTTGTGCCATTCTTTAGAGTAGGTTTCCTCAGGTCTGCCTTTTTCCTTACAGGTTATTGACTATAACTATGTGAAATCTGCCTGCTGCTGGCATAGTTCTTCAAAGGTGGTTAGCTCCCTTACAATAACATAGTGCCAAAAATGCAATTTTCATGAAAAGCATATGTAAATAAAAGGTGCCAAAGGTGGTTTTTGGGAAACTGTATGGAACAGAAAGGCAAAGTCACTAAAGCCACATATTCATTTTTGTCAGGGGCCCATACTATTCTTAGAAATAAGATGATTAGAAAATATTGTGTGTTTTCCTTTATTTCAATCTCTTTGAGCTAAATGTAATTTTACACGAAGAATGAAGACAAGTATAAATAGAATTCTTAAATACAGTGATTTACTGTCTTCTCTCCAAGTTAGTAAAAGTTCCTTTCTTGGTTTGTGTGTTTACTTGCTTATTGCCTTTGACTCCCACCAAACTATAGTACCCATAAAAACGAGTGGTCATATCTTTCTTATTAATCAATATGTACCCAAATGGCAATCCACCCCAGTATTCTTGCCTGGAAAATCCCATGGACAGAGGAGCCTGACAGGCTATAGTCTATGGGGTCGCAAAGAGTCAGACACGACTGAGCAATTAACAATCCAATGTAGTATTATGTTGGGCATGTAGAAGGTGCTCAACAAATAATACTGGATTAATGCGAAAGAAAGAAAAATAGCACTAAGTCATGTCCAACTCTTGTGGCCCTATGGACTGTAGTTTGCTAGGATCCTCTGTCCTTGGGATTTCCCAAGCAAGAATACTGGAGTGGGTTGCCATTTCCTTCTCCAGGCGACCTTTCTTGGGCTTCCCTGGTGGCTCAGCTGGTAAAGAATCCATCTCTTATGCAGGAGACCTGGGTTTGATCCTTGGGTTAGGAAGATCCCCTGGAGAAGGGAAAGGCTACCCACTCCAGTATTCTGGCCTGGAGAATTCCATGGAATGTATAGTCCATAAGTTTGCAAAGAAGAATCAAGCAATACTGGATTAATGAAGGAATGGGATATTTATTGCACTGCAATAATATTCATGATTTTTACAAACGGATGATCAAAATTTAACTTAGAAGTAGGGAAAAACACAAAGTGTCATGATTTTTGAATGTTTTTTGGTGTAAATAAACATGATTTACTGAATATTGTTCCTCAAATAACTCTGAAGAATCTGCTGAATTTCTGATTAAGTTCTATTTGCTTTACATCCATGATCTGTTTAACTAAATAAACCCTATCCAATTATTTTTCATTCACTATATATAATAACACATTGCTTAAAAAGAAGAGATGAAGATGGGCCTTCATATTTTACTTTGGAAGTGTAAGGCTTGTTATTATTTTATTTTATTTTATTTTTTTGCATATAAGCTAGAACTACACTGACCTACTTAGATGAAGTTTAGCTAAAATTTAACCATGAGAAAAAAAGAAAAGAACTGTATTAAGCAAAGTTCTCTAGAACAGTTGGCAATTGGAGACATAGGAGAGCTGATGCTATAGTTCCAGTGTGAGTCCAAAGTTTTGAGAACTAGGACAGTTGATAGTTTATTCCCAGTTTGATTCCAAAATCCCAAGATCCAGCAGAGTTGATGCTGTGACTTCCAGTCTGAAAGCTGACAGGCTTAAGATCCATGAAGAGCTGATGTTTTAGTTCTAGTCCTAAGGCATGAAAAGATCCATGTCCCAGATCAAGTGGTCAGGGGGGAAGAGTTCCCTGTTTTTCAAGATATAGGCGTGTTCATCATTTTTGCATTAGGGAAAGCAATAAACTTTGCTCAATCTACCCATTCAAATATTAATCTCTTCCAAAAAACACACTCACGAACACACACAGTATGTTTGACCAATATCTGAACACCTTGTGGCTAGGTCAAGTTGTTTAATAAAATAAGTCATCACAGCTACTCCCAAAAAGGAACTCTTGAGATATTATAGACAGAGATTTTTATTGTTGCTGCATTGCTCTGTTTAGCTCTGCTGTATCTTGGAACTTTGTTAAAACTATCTTGTAAATCTGTTAAAGTGAACTAGTGGTTCTATAGAGTCTAGCTAAGGTTATCCACAAAGAATAGTGTGATTATGTACTATGATAATTTGGGGAGGAGTTAGAAAAAGCTGTTGCATAATTCATTAGAAAAGAGCCACTGCATGATTACATAATTTCTTAACATCTAGTCAATTATGGAAGTTACTTGACTGAACTTTCTCTGTTAACCCACAAATAGGATCAATCAATTTAATACCAGGAAGCAGTAGTTGGGATTGATACTAGTATTGGAAGTGATACACATAGGCTATAAAAGCAATTGCCTAACAATTTTAGTGCCTGACCTTAAAAAAAAAAAAAAAAGATTACTTTGAACTCCAGTATGTACAATAAATATAAAGTAGGAGCAATGGAGGGACATGGAGCCCTGCCTCCTCACTTTACCATCTCTTATACTCAAGCAAACTCAAGCACTCCTCCATAGAGGGCTCGGGTTACATAAAACACAGTTTGATACAATCATTCAGTTCAGTTCGGTCTCTCAGTCGTGTCTGACTCTTTGTGACTCCATGAATTGCAGCATGCCAGGCCTCCATGTCCATCACGAATGCCCGGAAGAGAAGGAAGGGAAAGTTGCTCAGTCGTGTCTGACTCTTTGTGACCCCATTGTCTGTAGCCTACCAGGCTCCTCAGTCCATGGGATTTTCCAGACAAGAGTACTGGAGTGGGTTGTCATTTCCTTCTCCAGGGGATCTTCCCCACCCAGGGATCGAACCCAGGTCTCCCGCAATGTAGGCAGATGCTTTACCACTGAGCCACCGGGGAAGCCCAAGTCCACCCAAACCCATGTCTACTTTGTCACTGATGCCATCCAACCATCTCATCCTCTGTCGTCCCCTTCTCCTCTGGCCCTCAATATTTCCCAGGATCAGGGTCTTTTCCAATGATTCAGCTCTCCACAGCAGGTGGCCAAAGTATTGGAGCTTCAGCTTCAACATCAGTCCCTCCAATGAACACCCAAGACTGATCTCCTTTAGAATGGACTGGTTGGACCTCCTTGCAGTCGAAGGGACTCTCAAGAGTGTTCTTTAACACCAGAGTTCAAAAGCGTCAATTCTTCAGCACTCAGCTTTCTTTATAGTTCAACACTCACATCCATACGTGACCACTGGAAAAACCATAGCCTTGACTAGACGGACCTTTGTTGGCGAAGTAATGTCTCTGAATTTTATTTTTTTTTTAATTTTTTATTTATTTATTTTTTTTTTTATTTTTTTATTTTTTAAATTTTAAAATCTTTAATTCTTACATGCATTCCCAAACATGAACCCCCCTCCCACCTCCCCTCCCCATAACATCTTTCTGGGTCATCCCCATGCACCAGCCCCAAGCATGCTGCATCCTGCGTCAGACATAGACTGGCGATTCAATTCACATGATAGTATACATGTTAGAATGTCATTCTCCCAAATCATCCCACCCTCTCCCTCTCCCTCTGAGTCCAAAAGTCCGTTATACACATCTGTGTCTCTTTCGCTGTCTTGCATACAGGGTCGTCATTGCCATCTTCCTAAATTCCATATATATGTGTTAGTATACTGTATTGGTGTTTTTCTTTCTGGCTTACTTCACTCTGTATAATCGGCTCCAGTTTCATCCATCTCATCAGAACTGATTCAAATGAATTCTTTTTAACGGCTGAGTAATACTCCATTGTGTATATGTACCACAGCTTTCTTATCCATTCATCTGCTGATGGACATCTAGGTTGTTTCCATGTCCTGGCTATTATAAACAGTGCTGCGATGAACATTGGGGTACATGTGTCTCTTTCAATTCTGGTTTCCTCGGTGTGTATGCCCAGAAGTGGGATTGCTGGGTCATAAGGTAGTTCTATTTGCAATTTTTAAGGAATCTCCACACTGTTTTCCATAGTGGCTGTACTAGTTTGCATTCCCACCAACAGTGTAGGAGGGTTCCCTTTTCTCCACACCCTCTCCAGCATTTATTGCTTGCAGATTTTTGGATCGCAGCCATTCTGACTGGGGTGAAGTGGTACCTCATTGTGGTTTTGATTTGCATTTCTCTAATAATGAGTGATGTTGAGCATCTTTTCATGTGTTTGTTAGCCATCCGTATGTCTTCTTTGGAGAAATGTCTATTTAGTTCTTTGGCCCATTTTTTGATTGGGTCGTTTATTTTTCTGGAGTTGAGCTGCAGAAGTTGCTTGTATATTTTTGAGATTAGTTGTTTGTCAGTTGCTTCATTTGCTATTATTTTCTCCCATTCAGAAGGCTGTCTTTTCACCTTGCTTATATTTTCCTTTGTTGTGCAGAAGCTTTTAATTTTAATTAGATCCCATTTGTTTATTTTTGCTTTTATTTCCAGAATTCTGGGAGGTGGATCATAGAGGATCCTGCTGTGATTTATGTCTGAGAGTGTTTTGCCTATGTTCTCCTCTAGGAGTTTTATAGTTTCTGATCTTACATTTAGATCTTTAATCCATTTTGAGTTTATTTTTGTGTGCGGTGTTAGAAAGTGATCTATTTTCATTCTTTTACAAGTGGTTGACCAGTTTTCCCAGCACCACTTGTTAAAGAGATTGTCTTTACTCCATTGTATATTCTTGCCTCCTTTGTCAAAGATAAGGTGTCCATATGTGTGTGGATTTATCTCTGGGCTTTCTATTTTGTTCCATTGATCTATATGTCTGTCTTTGTGCCAGTACCATACTGTCTTGATGACTGTGGCTTTGTAGTAGAGCCTGAAGTCAGGCAAGTTGATTCCTCCAGTTCCATTCTTCTTTCTCAAGATTGCTTTGGCTATTCGAGGTTTTTGTATTTCCATACAAATCTTGAAATTATTTGTTCTAGTTCTGTGAAAAATGTGGCTGGTAGCTTGATAGGGATTGCATTGAATTTGTAAATTGCTTTGGGTAGTATACTCATTTTCACTATATTGATTCTTCCAATCCATGAACATGGTATATTTCTCCATCTATTAGTGTCCTCTTTGATTTCTTTCATCAGTGTTTTATAGTTTTCTATATATAGGTCTTTAGTTTCTTTAGGTAGATATATTCCTAAGTATTTTATTCTTTTCGTTGCAATGGTGAATGGAATTGTTTCCTTAATTTCTTTTTCTACTTTCTCATTATTCGTGTATAGGAATGCAAGGGATTTCTGTGTGTTGATTTTATATCCTGCAACTTTACTATATTCATTGATGAGCTCTAGTAATTTTCTGGTGGAGTCTTTAGGGTTTTCCATGTAGAGGATCATGTCATCTGCAAACAGTGAGAATTTTACTTCTTCTTTTCCAATTTGGATTCCTTTTATTTCTTTTTCTGCTCTGATTGCTGTGGCCAAAACTTCCAGAACTATGTTGAATAGTAGCGGTGAAAGTGGACACCCTTGTCTTGTTCCTGACTTTAGGGAAATGCTTTCAATTTTTCACCATTGAGGATAATGTTTGCTGTGGGTTTGTCATAGATAGCTTTTATTATGTTGAGGTATGTTCCTTCTATTCCTGCTTTCTGGAGAGTTTTTATCATAAATGGATGTTGAATTTTGTCAAAGGCCTTCTCTGCATCTATTGAGATAATCATATGGTTTTTATTTTTCAATTTGTTAATGTGGTGAATTACATTGATTGATTTGCGGATATTGAAGAATCCTTGCATCCCTGGGATAAAGCCCACTTGGTCATGGTGTATAATCTTTTTAATGTGTTGTTGGATTCTGATTGCTAGAATTTTGTTGAGGATTTTTGCATCTATGTTCATCAGAGATATTGGCCTGTAGTTTTCTTTTTTGTGACATCTTTGTCAGGTTTTGGTATTAGGGTGATGGTGGCCTCATAGAATGAGTTTGGAAGTTTACCTTCCTCTGCAATTTTCTGGAAGAGTTTGAGTAGGATAGGTGTTAGCTCTTCCCGAAATTTTTGGTAGAATTCAGCTGTGAAGCCATCTGGACCTGGGCTTTTGTTTGCTGGAAGATTTCTGATTACAGTATCCATTTCCGTGCTTGTGATGGGTCTGTTAAGATTTTCGATTTCTTCCTGGTTCAGTTTTGGAAAATTGTACTTTCTAAGAATTTGTCCATTTCTTCCACGTTGTCCATTTTATTGGCATACAGCTGCTGATAGTAGTCTCTTATGATCCTTTGTATTTCTGTGTTGTCTGTTGTGATCTCTCCATTTTCATTTCTAATTTTATTGATTTGATTTTTCTCTCTTTGCTTCTTGATGAGTCTGGCTAATGGTTTGTCAATTTTATTTATCCTTTCAAAGAACCAGCTTTTGGCTTTGTTGATTTTTGCTATTGTCTCTTTTGTTTCTTTTGCATTTATTTCTGCCCTAATTTTTAAGATTTCTTTCCTTCTACTCACTCTGGGGTTCTCCAACTCTTCCTTTTCTAGTTGCTTTAGTTGTAGAGTTAGGTTATTTATTTGACTTTTTCTTGTTTCTTGAGGTATGCCTGTATTGCTATGAACTTTCCTCTTAGCACTGCTTTTATAGTGTCCCACAGGTTTTGGGTTGTTGTGTTTTCATTTTCATTAGTTTCTATGCATATTTTGATTTCTTTTTGATTTCTTCTGTGATTTGTTGGTTATTCAGAAGTGTGTTGTTCAACCTCCATATGTTGGAATTTTTAATAGTTTTTCTCCTGTAATTGAGATCTAATCTTAATGCATTATGGTCAGAAAAGATGCTTGGAATGATTTCGATTTTTTGAATTTATCAAGTTTAGATTTATGGCCCAGGATGTGATCTATCCTGGAGAAGGTTCCATGAGCACTTGAAAAAAAGGTGAAATTCGTTGTTTTGGGGTGAAATGTCCTATAGATATCAATTAGGTCTAACTGATCTAATGTATCATTTAAAGTTTGCGTTTCTTTGTTAATTTTCTGTTTGGTTGATCTGTCCATAGGTGTGAGTGGGGTATTAAAGTCTCCCACTATTATTGTGTTATTGTTGATTTCCCTTTCATACTTGTTAGCATTTGTCTTACATATTGCGGTGCTCCTATATTGGGTGCATATATATTTATAATTGTTATGTCTTCTTCTTGGATTGTTCCTTTGATCATTATGTAGTGGCCTTCTTTGTCTCTTTTCACAGCCTTTGTTTTAAAGTCTATTTTATCGGATATGAGTATTGCCACTCCTGCTTTCTTTTGGTCTCTATTCACGTGGTATATCTTTTTCCAGCCCTTCACTTTCAGTCTGTATGTGTCCCTTGTTTTGAGGTGGGTCTCTTGTAAGCAGCATATAGAGGGGTCTTGTTTTTGTATCCATTCGGCCAGTCTTTGTCTTTTTGGTTGGGGCGTTCAACCCATTTACGTTTAAGGTAATTATTGATAAGTATGATCCCGTTGCCATTTACTTTATTGTTTTGGGTTCGGGTTTATACACCCTTTCGTGTTTCCTGTCTAGAGGATATCCTTTAGAATTTGTTGGAGAGCTGGTTTGGTGGTGCTGAATTCTCTCAGCTTTTGCTTGTCTGTAAAGCTTTTGATTTCTCCTTCGTATTTGAATGAGATCCTTGCTGGGTACAGTAATCTGGGCTGTAGGTTATTGTCTTTCATCACTTTAAGTATGTCTTGCCATTCCCTCCTGGCCTGAAGAGTTTCTATTGACAGATCAGCTGTTATCCTTATGGGAATCCCCTTGTGTGTTATTTGTTGTTTTTCCCTTGCTGCTTTTAATATTTGTTTTTTGTGTTTGATCTTTGTTAATTTGATTAATATGTGTCTTGGGGTGTTTCGCCTTGGGTTTATCCTATTTGGGACTCTCTGTGTTTCTTGGACTTGGGTGATTATTTCCTTCCCCATTTTAGGGAAGTTTTCAACTATTATCTCCTCAAGGATTTTCTCATGATCTTTCTTTCTGTCTTCTTCTTCTGGGACTCCTATAATTCGAATGTTGGAGCGTTTCATATTGTCCTGGAGGTCTCTGAGATTGTCCTCGTTTCTTTTAATTCGTTTTTCTTGTTTCCTCTCTGATTCATTTATTTCTACCATTCTATCTTCTATTTCACTAATCCTATCTTCTGCCTCTGTTATTCTGCTATTTGTTGCCTCCAGAGTGTTTCTGATCTCATTTATTGTGTTATTCATTATATTTTGACTCTTTTTATTTCTTCTAGGTCCTTGTTAAACCTTTCTTGCATCTTCTCAATCCTTGTCTCTAGGCTATTTATCTGTGTTTCCATTTTGATTTCAAGATTTTGGATCATTTTCACTATCAATATTCGGAATTCCTTCTCCGGTAGATTCCCTACTTCTTCCTCTTTTGTTTGATTTGGTGGGCAACTCTCCTGTTCCTTTACCTGCTGAGTATTCCTCTGTCTCTTCATCTTGGTTATATTGCTGCGTTTGGGGTGGCCTTTTTATATTCTGATAATTTGTGGAGTTCTCTTTATTATGGAGCTTCCTCACTTTGGGTGGGGTTCTATCAGTGGCTTGTCAAGGTTTCCTGGTTAGGGAGGCTTGTGTTGGAGTTTTGGTGGGTGGAGCTCGGTTTCTTCTCTCTGGAGTGCAGTGGAGTGACCCGTAATGGGTTATGAGACATCAAAGGTTTTGGGATAATTTTGAGCTGCCTGTATATTGAGGCTCAGGGGAGTGTTCTTGTGTTGCTGGAGAATTTGCGTGGTATGTCTTGTTTTGGAACTTGTTGGCCCTTGGGTGGAGCTTGGTTTCAGTGTAGGTATGAAGGCTTTTGATGAGCTCCTATTGCTTAATGTTCCCTGAATTCAAGAGTTCTCTAATGTTTTCAGGCTTTGGGTTTAAGCTTCCTGCTTCTGGTTTTCAGTTTTATTTTCACAGTAGCCTCTAGACTTCTCCATCTATACAGCACCGATGATAAAACATCTAGGTTAAAGATGAAAAGTTTCTCCACCTTGAGGGACACTCAGAGAGGTTCACTGAGTTACAAGGAGAAGAGAAGATGGAGGGGGTAGTTAGAGGTAACTGGAATGAGATGTGGTGAGATCAAGAGAGGAGAGAGCAAGCTAGCCAGTAGTCACTTCCTTATGTGCGCTCTATAGTCTGGACCGCTCAGAGGTATTTACAGAGTTATACAGGGAAGAGGAGAGGGAGGAAGTAGACAGAGGTGACCAGGAGGATAAGAGAGAGGCATGAGTAGGAGAGAGACAAATCCTGCCAGTAACCAGTTCCTTAGGTGTTCTCTACCGTCTGGAACACACAGAGATTCACAGAGTTGGATAGAGAAGAGATGGGGGAGAAAAGAGACAGAGGCCACCTGGTGGAGAAAAAGGAGAGGCCAGAGGAGGAGAGAGTGGACAAGCCAGTAATCTTGCTCTCAGGTAAACTTGGGTAGTGAAGTTTGGGTTTTTAAATGTACAAAATTGACAACAAAGATTAAAAATCTGGAGTAGAGGTTGGATTTTCAAAGATACAATATTAAAGAAAAGCAGAAGGAAAAAGGAAGAAAGAAAAAAAAGAATTATTAAAAAACAAAAAAAAAAAAAAACAAAAAAAACAAAACACCAACAACCATCCAAAGAGTATATATGGTGTTTGCCTTAAAAAAAAAAAAAAAGTCTTTTTTTTTTTTTAAATAGTAATACTAGGTTATAGAAATAAAAATTAGAGGAGAAATAGAAGATTTAACAATTAAAAAAAAGCTCGGAAAAAAAAGAAAAAAATGCAAAATGCAAAAAAAAAAAAGAATGATTTTAAAAATATTAAAAAATTAAAAATATATCTGGCTCTTCTCTGATGTTATGGGCCGTGTGGGCTCACTTCCAAGGTGGTTCCCTCTGTTTAACTTCTTCTGTTTGCTGGTTTTTAGGCTCACTAGTTCAGTCGCGCTGTGGGGAGGGGGATGCTGCAAATAGCACTGTCGTGTGTACACAGTATCTCTGCCCCGCTTGACCTGTCCTTTCTCGCGGCGCACAAACCGCTCCGGCTCTACGATGCTCAGCCGGGAACCGTCTGGGGCCGGCCCTAGGCTGCGTGCACTTCCCCGGTCCAAGCCGCTCAGGTTCGGCCCTCAGGCAGCCCTCAGAGGCACAAATGCAGCTGGGACTGCGCTTTGTGCCCTTCCCAGGTCCGAGTAGCTCAGGAGTTTGGCGAGCGCAATTGCCGCGGCTTGTCACCTTTTCCGCCGCTGCCGCTCAGCTCTCTGGTTGGACCGCTGGCGCACCCCGTGAGGCAGACTGTGACTGTTCAGCACCCCAGAAGTCTTAGCAAAGGAGCCTGCTTGCAGTTAGGTAAGTAAAGTCTCTCCGGGTCTGCAGTTGCCCCTTTCCAGTCCTTACGGCTCTGGCTGCCTGTCCCCGGCGGGAATGGTCTGCAGCCGGCTTTTTCCGTTCCGTCCTTTGTTCTGTGCTGGGTCCTGGCGGTGTCTTATGTTCGAGCTTTTCGCGTGGTAGCTATCCCACAGTCTGGGTTGCTAGCCCAAGTTAGATCGTTCTGGTGGAGCGTGGGGCGTTCGTGCCCGATTCTTACAAAGCACTGCAGCCCGCGCCTCCAGCGCGTCCCTGCCCTGCCCCCACTTCCCAATGGCGGATGCAGGCGTCTGTGCTGCTTTTCCGCTGGGGGAGTTACTGTTGGGCTTGTAATCTCTTGGTTTTAATTATTTATCTATTTTTCCTTCCTGTTATGTTGCCCTCTGTGTTTCCAAGGCTCGCCACAGACTCGGCAGGGAGAGTGTTTCCTGGTGTTTGGAAACCTCTCTTCTTAAAATTCCCTTCCCGGGACGGGCTTCCCTTCCCGGGACGGAGCTCCCTCCCCACCTCCTTTGTCTCCTTTTTCGTCTTTTATATTTTTTCCTACCTGATTTTGAAGACAATGGTCTGCTTTTCTGGTTGCCTGATGTCCTCTGCCAGCCTACAGAAGTTGTTTTGCGGAGCTTGCTCGGCGTTGAAATGTTCTTTTGAGGAATTTGTGAGGGAGAACGTGATCTTCCCGTCCTATTCCTCCGCCATCTTTCCCCGAGTCCAATGTCTCTGAATTTTAATACGCTGTCTAGGTTGGTCATAACTTTCCTTCCTAGGAGTAAGTGTCTTTTAATTCCATGGCTGCAGTCACCATCCACAGTGATTTTGGAGCCCAGAAAAATGAAGTCTGACACTGTTTCCACTGTTTCCCCATCTATTTCCCATGAAGTGATGGGACCAGATGCCATGATCTTTGTTTTCTGAATGTTGAGCTTTAAGACAACTTTTCACTCTCCTCTTTCACTTTCATCAAGAGGCTCTTTAGTTCTTCTTTGCTTTCTGCCATAAGGGTGGGGTCATCTGCATATCTGAGGTTATTGATATTTCTCCCAGCAATTTTGATTCCAGCTTGTGCTTCATCCAGCCCAGTGTTTCTCATGATGTATTCTGCATATAAGTTAAATAAGCAGGGTGACAATATACAGCCTTTACATACTTCTTTTCCTATTTGGAACCAGTCTATTGGAACCAGTCTATTGGAACCAGTCTGTTGTTCCATGTCCAGTTCTAACTGTTGGTTCCTGACCTGTATACAGCTTTCTCAAGAGGCAGGTCAAGTGGTCTGGTATTCCCATCTCTTTCAGAATTTTCTACTGTTTATAGTGATCCATATAGTCAAAGGCTTTGACATAGTCAATAAAGTAGAAATAGATGTTTTCTGGAACTCTCTTGCTTTTTTGATGATCCAGCGGATGTTGGCATTTTGATCTCTGGTTCCTCTGCCTTTTCTAAAGCTAGCTTGAACATCTGGAAGTTCCCAGTTCACATATTGCTGAAGCCTATCATTAGGTATTAAGATAATCAATCTGTGACTATTGTAAATATGCTGTAGAATAGAGATTACAACAGTGTGTTCACTAGACTTTTTTTCTCACATGGCATTTAAAATCTAGAGATTTGCTAAAAGCATAAGACTGTTTCTGATATTTTAAATGGCTTGAAATGACACAGTATTTACACAATCTGTATCATCTTTTAAACTGTTTTGATATGTGATGAATACATTCATGGGAACAGGGTTAAGACTGATCTAGCTGGGAAACCAGACCCAGATCTTAGCGTGGCCTAACTTGAACTAGATTTTTTATTTCTAACTAGGTCTACCCCTCAAAATAATCTAAGTAAGTTGCTTGTAAAAGTTAAGCTTCCCACTATTTGTCCATACTGATTTGCCTCTGTGGGTTTTAACAGTTGTTACAGAGTTGATGCTTTTGAACTGTAGTGTTGGAGAAGACTCTTGAGAGTCCCTTGGACTGCAAGGAGATCTAACCAGTCCATTCTGAAGGAGATCAACCCTGGGATTTCTTTGGAAGGAATGATGCTAAAGCTGAAACTCCAGTACTTTGGACACCTCATGCAAAGAGTTGACTCATTGGAAAAGACTCTGATGCTGGGAGGATTAGGGGCAGAAGAAGAAGGGGACGACAGAGGATGAGATGGCTGAATGGCATCACTGACTCGATGGACGTGAGTGAGTCTGAGTGAACTCCGGAAGTTGGTGATGGACAGGGAGACCTGGCGTGCTGCGATTCATGGAGTCGCAAAGAGTCAGACACGACTGAGCGACTGAACTGAAGTGAGTGCATGGTAACAGAGATTCATATAGATTATTAGGAAGATCAGTCCTGGTGAACTGAATAAATCATTTTAACTATGTTTCTGATCAACTGGCTATAGATCAGAGAATCCAGTGACCCCCTCCTTGGATCCTTGGCTCACAGAATTCTGGGAATTTCTTATTTATGTTTTTGTTGTCATTGTTCAGTCACTAAGTCATGTTCAACTCTTTGTGACCCCATGGACTGCAGCACACCAGGCTTCCCTATCCTTCACCATCTCCAGGAGCTTGCTCAAATTCATGTTCATCAAGTCAGTAATGCCATCCAACCGTCTCATCCTCTGTCATCCCTTTCTCCTCCTGCCTTCAATCTTTGCTAACATCAGGGTCTTTTCTAATTAATTGGCTCTTTGTATCAGGTGGCCAAAGTATTGTAGCTTCAGCCTCAGCATCAGTCCTTTCAATGAACATTCAAGGTAGATTTCCTTTAGGATTGACTGGTTTGATCTCCTTGCAGTCCAGAAACTCTCAGGGGTCTTTTCCAGCACCACAGTTTGTAAACATCAATTCTTCAGTGCTCAGTCTTGTTTATGGTCCAACTCTCACATTCGTACATGACTACTGGAAAAACTGTAGCTTTGATTGCTATGTAGTTGAATTGTTTTAACTTTAGCCCTTGTACATAAATATATTGTAGAAAATAAAGAAACAGGGGCTGTAAGGTAAAAGTATTTCACCTTATCTGAGCACTCTTCATATCATGGCACAAAACAAAGGTTGTTCTATTAACTTCAGTAGGGGTCTCTTCAACAAATATTTCCTTTCAGAACAAAAATTAAAACTTTTGCTTTTAATTTGACATAGTCCATCATTCTTTCAAGCTTAATGTTCTATACCAAAGACAATACTTAGGGCTTTCCTGAAGATCTTCTGAATAATGTGAGAATTGAAGTGGATCGGTCTTTCTCCTAGGAAAGCTCTTCCAGTTCATTTCATTGAGTCAGTTTTTATTGACCTAATTCTCACTAGGATCTTACTTATTAACTCTAAGCCTTCTAGAAAGTGAAGTCGCTCATTCGTGTCCGACTCTTTGTGAACCCATGGACTGTAGCCTATTGGGCTCCTCTGTCCATGGGATTTTCCAGGCAAGAGTACTGGAGTCGATTGCCATTTCCTTCTCCAGGGGATCTTCCCAACTTAGGAATTGAACCCAGGTCTCCAGCATTGCAGGCAGACGCTTAACCGTCTGAGCCACCAGGGAAGCCCTTAGCCCTCTAAGGGGAGGTTGTAAATACCTAGAAGCTACGTTTAAGCCTTGAAAGTGAAAGTGAAGTCGCTCAGTCATGTCCAACTCTTTGCGACCCCATGGACTGTAGCCCACCAGGCTCCTACGTCCATGGGATTCGCCTGGCAAGAGTACTGGAGTGGGTTGCCGTTTCCTTCTCCAGGGGATCTTCCTGACCCAGGGATCCAACCGGGTCTCCTGCATTGTAGGCAGACACTTTACCATCCAAGCCAGCAGGGAAATCCTGTTTAAGCCTTAGCTATAATTTAATTATACATATATCAGATACTAATGTTACTGTTATTGTGGGATGGAACTTACACTTGCTAAATATGCTTACTATCATATCAGACATTATTTTTACAGAATTGTATTTAAACACATCATGTCTGAGATTTTTATTACATATTTTAAGGCAAATAAATGTTATGCAGTAGGAAGAGCATGGGCTTTGGAAATAAACAACCCTGGTCTGGAGTCTCAGCTCTATCACATAATGGTTCTGTGGTCCTAAGAAAGTTACTTATCCTCCCAGGTTTAATTTTCCTTATTGATATAACCATGGCACCAGAGGCTCATTCCTCAGCCTCCTGTCCATACAAACATACTCACTTACTTAAACGAAAACAGAAAAATAAGCAAAGAAGTATTAAAACATAAGATACACTCTACTTTTATTGATTTTCCTTTTCAATTTGTCCTTGAATTTTGAAAAAATTTATTTTGTTTCTAAATGTAATGTGAGAGAGGCCTTTTAAATGTCCATGTCACTATTCATTCACAAACTAAAATTTTAGTGTACTTATTAGAACCCAGTTAAGAATATAAAGGAATTTACATCATGGTGCTCAATGTGTCTGAGCAGTTTAAGCCTATGAATAGTCAGACATTTCAATATAATGTCTTAAATAATGTAATTAAATATATTATTGCCATCATACTGTTGGCTGGAAAATAAACCTAGTCGTATGATTGAAATGCAACTATTCAAAGATTAAAAATGATTGCTTTTTTCCCAGGTGCAATTTGGAAACAGAGTTAACTGCCAAATGCCAGAAAGTACAAACTGTTGTTATACAGTTTAAAAGTTTTTTGTTTTTGTTTTTGTTTTGTCATCAATATAGAACATTTCATTTGAATAAAAAGTTGGTGGGACTTTCCTGGTGGTCCAGGGGTTAAATTTCACCTTCCCTTGCAGGCAGTGCAGCTTTGGTCCCTGGTTGGGGAGATAAGATTCCATGTGCATTGTGGCCGAAAAAACAAAATATAAAACAGAAACAATATAGTAACAAATTCAATAAATGCTTTAACATGGTCCACATGAGAAAATCTTTTAAAAATCTGGTAATGGAAAATAAAATTAACACAGAATTTTATTCTCAAAATTTATAAAAACGTCTTCTAGTATTTCATTTGTTCTTTTCCTTCTTGCTGTTTAGGCTGTCCATTTGAGTGCCTGGTTTGCTATAAGTACTTCTCATATACTACTAACAAAAAGCTTAAAGGCTGTTGATTTCTCTGCAGTTTAGACTTATGAATGTGAGGCAGTATAAAGCTTTAATTTAAAGACAGTGCATAAATTTGAACTTCTTGTCTTAAGCCTGCAAAATAGAAAACTAATATTAAACTGAATCACAGTTGGATCTTTAAAGGATTGTTGTTTTGGTAGATGGGTTCCTTACAGAATACAAAACCAAATAAGGTATTTTAAACTTTAACAAAACAATTGTTTGATATAATCTTCAACTAGAAGGGAGTATCTTAATAAATACCTGTAATCGAAAAGATCTCAGCTTTTGTCCTCCATTAAATAATGTGTAAAGCAACACAATCATCTCCAGAGAGTCATTTGGTTTAATGCAGGAAATTATTATTAGTTAAGCTAAAATGGTAGAGGAGAAACTGAAGGAAATAACATTTGAATGAGTGATATAATAAAGCATGAAAAAATAATTGTACTATATCTTCATAGGTGTTTCCAGATAATAATGCCTTATAATTTTCAAATGTTTTAAAACAAATACATCAATCACTTTTCAGTGCAACATGCAGCTACCTTCTAGAATTTAGAAGAATTTTATATGTATAAAGCAACTCCATGTAACAATTAGAAGCAATAAAAGAATGCCATAGGCAATCAGAACACACTAATGTACTATTGTTGTACGCAAGCCAATCCAACATCATTTTCTTTCATCTTTGGAAATACTGCCGTTGAAATGCTTACCATTCAACTGCAGATTTATTCATTCTAAACACATCAATTTTAAAGACTATATCATATTTAAAATGTTTTATCAAGATTCAAATTTTCAAATGTAAATTCTTCAAATTTTATTTATCTGCCTTTAAACTCAGAATCCTGAATTGGGTCTTATTTCAACTAGTTAAAATGTCCTCGTTTCCAAAATGTGTTCAGATTTAGCTGGACAAAGCATGGGTGGGGAAACATGAAAAGTTCCATTAGATTAAATAATTCATTTCAGGTTTATAAAGCTTAAACTTTCTTTAAAAAATAATCACCACACATATGTTGAATGTGCATCTGGATTTGTGTGATTTTCTTTGAAACTGATGAGCTAGGTTAATGATAGCAGTTTAAGAAAATATAATGTGCTTGCATACATGAAATTGCTTTATGTATTATATGGGGATGAATAGACTTTGAATTAATTCTTAAATTGATAACATCAAGATCTCTAATCAAACTCTCCAACTTCTACTGGCTTACACTTGATTTGCTTTAATATGGGCTGTGAAAAAAAGAAAAACTATTGTGGCTCCATTTAGAGCTGCCTGGCAACAGACAGGAAGGAAGGATTTCAAATTACTATTTTTCATTACTGGAAGGTCCCTTGGGACTACACTGGAAAGAATTCTGTCTACCCCAGATAAGAGTCTCCTAGTAGTTATGCTCAGCAGCCCAGAATCATCGTATTGCAGCTATTGAATAGTTCCATACCATACGTTTCAAAGGATGGAAGATATATGTTACATTCCAAATAACGGTGATGAAGAGCATTAATATGCTGATGATGGAAAGTGGGAAATATAAGAGATTAAATTATGTGGGATGAACAGTACCTTAGAATGGAAAAAAATTACATAAGCATCAGATGTGTTTGCTCTAGCCATATTGTCTGTTCAACACTAGATTGTGCAATTTCTCTTCACTATTAAACCAACCTTTGGATTCATAGGGCACATAAGCACATATAAGAGAGACAGTGATAGAGGCTAGTTAGCTTCTTTTTTGACTCAGGGTTAGTATATGCTCTATCCTGAGAAGTCATATTCAAAATTGATCTAAAGTAAGATTAACTAGAACCTGATTAACTTCTGTGGTTACCACTACAATTTAAAAAAAATAAAAAAACAAGATTCTGAATATAGTATCTTTAAAATAAGGAAATAAGGGGGGAAAGTGTATTTTTTTTTCATCTTGAGGGAGGGCCCTCCTCTTATAAGATAAAGCAACCAGAATATGCTCATTCTTGAAGTGGCTAAATAAGATATGACATATGTTATCCGCATGCACTTAACATGGAGTATAGTTTGTCAAAAAATGATGACATAGTTCTAGGGTAAGAGTAAGACCTTTAGAGACCCAAAGCACTAAAAATAAAATTGTTCCCCATTTCCATCTCTGATATGTAATTAAAAATGAGTTTAAGGAAGTCCCATGGTGACTACCTAGATGATATGAAATTATTTTTAAGAAGTATTTTGGTGACTGTTTTGTTGGTGCCTTTAGCATATGTATCTGCCTTTTAGATAATTCAGCATTTGATTCTTAATATTACAGCTCAGTAGACTATGACCAAGCCAGTTGTCCAGGTTAAGGGATAGAGTGAAAGTGTGGGAATAGAAATATTTTCCATTGGGTGTGCATGAATGCCTCTCTGATAAGCTGAGAGTTAAATGAAGTGAGAGAGTTAGCCATGTGGGTAACTCAGGAAGGGTTTCCTAAGCCTCAGTTCAGTTCAGTTCAGTTGCTCAATCTTATCCAACTCTTTGAGACTCCATGAATTGCAGCACGCCAAGCCTCCCTGTCCATCACCAACTCCTGGAGTTCACTCAGACTCATGTTCATCGAGTCAGTGATGCCATCCAGCCATCTCATCCTCTGTCGTTCCCTTCTTCTCCTGCCCCCAATCCTCCCAGCATTAGAGTCTTCCAATGAGTCAACTCTTCGCATGAGGTAGCCAAAGTACTGGAGCTTCAGCTTTTGCATCATTCCTTCCAAAGAAATCCCAGGGTTGATCTCCTTCAGAATGGACTGGTTAGATATCCTTGCAGTCCAAGGGACTCTCAAGAGTCTTCTCCAACACCACACTTCAAAAGCATCAATTCTTCAGTGCTCAGCTCTCTTTACAGTCCAACTCTCACATCCATACATGACTACTGGAAAAACCATAGCCTTGACTAGATGGACCTTAGTCGGCAAAGTAATGTCTCTGCTTTTGAATATGCTATCTAGGTTGGTCATAACTTTCCTTCCAAGTGGTAAGCGTCTTTTAATTTCATGGCTGCAGTCACCATCTGCAGTGATTTTGGAGCCAAAAAAAATAAAGTCTGACACTGTTTCCACTGTTTCCCCATCTATTTGGCATGAAGTGATGGGACCAGATGCCATGATCTTCGTTTTTTGAATTAGAGCTTTAAGCCAACTTTTTCACTCTCCTCTTTCACTTTTATCAAGAAGCTTTTTAGTTCCTCTTCACTTTCTGTCATATGGGTGGTGTCATCTGCATATCATTCTTAGGGAACAGCAATTGTAAAAGTTTTAAAATGGAGCCTATTTGAGATGATTCAGAATTGCAAGTGGTGAGAGTGAGCAAGGAGAATGAGGGAGGAAATTTCAGGTAAGAAAAGCAATATAAAAAAAGCCTAGAGGTAACAGATGGCTCTCTTATCAGACTTAGTTTACTTCTAAAGCCAGACAGCCACCCTTAAAGGCCACTCAGACTCTTCAGTCTGTAGCTAAACCCATGTCCAGTATTATCTGTATATACGTAATTTTTTGATCTCTCTGAAAGTCACTGGGTAGATTGGGAACAACAGAGAACCCAGATGGCTAACATAAGTAGCATAAGGTTTACATGAAAGAAAAAAATGGACAAAAGCTAGCATTCTGAAAACAAAAAAGCAAGTTGAAAAAAGACGCTCTTGCTTTTTATGTACATGGCAACAAATGCTGTGCTATCAATTCAGAAAACTCACAATATAATTGTAATTATGCATAAGGTATACAGAAATTGATGGATTCTATTAAAATACAGAAACTTGGATAGTAGCACACAAAGGAGATTAATCAACAGTAAAATCCATTGACAACACTGATATAGAACACATTTTTATTATCTCACAATGTTGTTTGAATGCAAGGACATATGGACATGATCAGAAGCCATAAGTCCAGAAAATAAGATTGAATGTATTAAATATTAGCAGAATAAAATATTAGCAGAATCTATGGTCATAGCATAGCCATAGCAGAGTAGTGAATTTACCATTTTAAAGCATTATCAGATAATCAGTTTGTCCAATTTTTGTCTTCACTTAATTGAGGACTGGATGGACCAAACTGACTAATTGCTCAGATTTAGAAGGTGCTATATAACATTATGTTAACATTAATCATGCCAAGTTCAAACAACTGGTGAAAACTGGTCAATGGAGTGGTTTTAAAAAGTCAAATTGATTGACATTGTGAAGTCATAACCTAAATACCATCTTCCTCAATAGCTAATATGTTTCAATAAAAAACATATTCACTTATGCAGATAAAAGCATGTAGCTTTTGTTTTCCTTCTTGTATCAAGAATTTAGCATTTTCCTATAAAACCATCTTAAATTCTCATATAATGCTTTATACTTTTCCAACACTTTTATATGTATTTACCTTTCCAATGAGATCTGTGACCTTCCTATTTAAATGAAAGCCCTATTCCCCTTGTCTTACTCTGCCTTGATTCCACACCTAGAGTCCCCTAACCATGCTTTATTTTTCTCCATTACACTTATAACTTTCTACTATAGTATATCAATTACATATTTAATCTTTATTTTCTTCCTCCCCCATTTAATAGGTAAGCTCAATGGCACCATGGCTAGGTGAGTTGCCAGATGTCACAGGGAAAATTAGTGACAGTAAGAGCAAACTAAAGCATAGCATCCTGATTCCAAAACCTATATTTCTCCTAGAGAATCCAATGTCTATTTTGGCAATCATTCTCAATCTCGATACACATTGGAATCACCTCTGATGCTCTAAAAAATTATAATGTCTAGAAACTCCCCAAGAAATCCTGATGCAGATAGTATGTCAGCATTTTTATTTCATTCTCCTGCCTCAATACATTCTGTTTTTCAAACAAACATTTCAACAATATGGTGGATGGTATCAGATGGGCCTGGATTCAAATCCTACTATCTGTTTTATCTTATGAAGTTACTCAGCCTGTAAATCTGTTTCCTCAGCTCTCAAATAGGGATAATAATGCCAAATTTGCAGGGAAATGCAAAATCAAATAAGATAATGGATATGAAGGAGTCTGACAAATATTGTACATTCTCTATTCTGCCAATCTCTACAATTTATATTTAAAATATTGCAGACAAGTATCCATTCCTCCCTTTCTCTATGTTTTCTATGTCATACCTTTTTTTTCTGTAATTCCTCCTTTTTTGTGTCTATTTTTTTCAAATGTGCTGTTTTAATTCCCTTCTCATTTCTTTTACTGTATATTAAAATTTTTCCTTACTGGGTGCTTTAAATTATTAAGTATTTATACATTGTATTATATCTATCTATAATTTGAATTAATAGCAATTTAATACACACAAAATTTGCTCATATATAGCTCCATCCCTCCATTTTTATGTTTTTATAATCACAAAGTATTTTATTCCTCTTGTGTCCATTAAAATAGATTAATACTTGTCTCTATGCATTTGTCTCTTAGTTTATATGGAAGAAAGAGGAGTTATAATCCCAAAATATTATAATAGTTTTTCATATTTGCCTATATAAGTATTCTTTTCTTTTTCATATGGCTCCAAGTTACTGTCTAGTTCTATTTCATTTCAGCCGGAAGGACTCCGTATAGCATTTCTTATAGGGTAGGTCTACTAATGGCAAGCTCACTTGGCTTTGGTTTCTCCTTCATTTTTGAAGAACGGTTTGTGTATACAGACTTGCTTTTTATTGTTATTGTTGTTGTTGTTGCTGCTGCTGCTGCTGCTGTTTTTTATTCAACATTTTAAGTACATTGTCTCATTGCCTTCTGACCCCATAGTTTCTGGTGATAACTTAGCTCTTAATCTAATTAAGGATTATTGGTATAATAATAATTATCAAAATTATTATTTGAGTTTCTTCTTTTTTGCTGCCTAAAAGATTCTCTTTGTCTTTCAAAAATTTGGTTTTAATGTGTGTTGGTGTGATTCTCTTTAAAGTTTTCCTAGTTGAATTTCATTGGATGTGTAGGTTCACGTCTTCCATCAGATTGTGATATTTTGACTACTGTATCTTTAAATATTTTTCTTTTTTTTTTTTTTTTGTCTTTCTCCTCTTCTTCTGAGACTCTAATGGTTTATATATGGATATGTCTAATGGTGTCCTACAAGTCTTATAGGCTCTATTTATTTTTTTTATCCTTTTATCTTTCTACTCAGGCTGAAAAATTTCAATTGACTTATTAAGTTTGCTGATTTTTTCTTCTGCTTGGTCAAATCTGATGTTCAATCCCTTTAATATATTATTTCCATTATTTGTTTGCCATTTTAATTATCTATTTAATTGAAGGATAATTTCTTTACAGAATTTTGTGGGTTTTTTTGTCAAACATCAACAAGAGTCAGCCACAGGTACACCCATGTCCTCTGCCTCCTGAACATCCCTACCATCTCCTGCCTCATCCCACACTTTTAGATTGTCACAGAACCCCTGTTTCAGTTCCCTGAGTCATACAGCAAATTCCCATTGGTTATCTATTTTACATATGGTATTATAAGTTTCCAATCAGACATAGAGAACAGGCCTTTACTATATATTTTTAAATTATTTTAATTTTCAACTCTAGAATTTATATTTGGTTCCTTAATATCATTTCTATGTCTTTATTGATATTCTCTATTTAGTAAAATATTTTTCTACTTTTTGCTGTTTGTCTATTTCTTCCTTTAGCTCTTTGAATGTTTTTATAACAACTGATTTAGTGTCTTTGTGTCCTGATAAAAAGCGCCAACTCATTGGAAAAGACCCTGATGATGGGAAAGATTAAGGGCAGGAGAAGTGGGTGACAGAGGAGGAGATGGTTGAATGGCATTATCAACTCCTTGGACATGAATTTGAGCAAACTTCAGGAGATAGTCAAGGACAGGGAAACCTGGTGTGCTGTGTCCATGGGATCACAACGAGTCCAACAGGATTTAGCAACTGAACAACAATAATATCTTTGTATAGCAGTTTCAACATATGGACTTCCTCAAGGACAGTCTCTGTTAATATATTTCTGCCTATAAATGGACCAATTATTTTTCATGTTTCAAAAATTTTTGTTAAAAAGTGACCATTTTGAATACTATAATGTAGAAACTCTAGAAATTAAATTCTCCCCTTTCTCCTGAGCTGTTATGTGCTGTTTTGTGATTTTTTGATGTCTGTTTGTTTGGTGAATCTTCTGCATTAATCTTGTAAAATCTGTAATCTTTATTGAATGTGTTCACTGAAGGATCTGTTCCATTAGTTTAATGTCAGCTAGTGATTTGACTGATAACTTTATAGTCCTAAAAGAAAGAAAGAAAAAAAAAGAAAGAAAGAGGGAAAAGGAAGAAAGGAAGGAGGGAGAAAAAGAGGGAGGGAGGAAGGAATGAAGAAAGAAGAGAAGGAAAGAAAATAATGATAACAAAAAGAAAAGGAAAGTTAAAAATAGAAACTTCCTAGTGTAGGGTCTGTATTGGAGAATTCCTTAAGGCTTAACCAGACAGTTAGCCAGAGAGTTTACAACTCTGCCTTAACCATGACTTCTTGCTTGCATGGTAAGGTAAGTCAGAGCGGAGTGCTTACTGTCTTCTTAGGTGTTTTGGAGGATGTTCCTGTCACTGGCCATGCCTTTGTCCATCTTCATTCCCTAGGATATGCAGATATTTTTCAAAGCCCTTATTCCTGGAATCATGTTTATTTCTACCTTGTTTCCTCCCAAGCTTTTTGGTCTGTTTTCTATTTTGACTGTTGTTCTTTGCCCTTACCAACAGTGGCTAATAAATTTACTTTAATGCTGCTCAGAATGCTGCCTCAGCTCGGGTAAGGTTTTGTGGCAGGAAAAATTAATGTAAGCCCTTAGACCCATCTCTTGGAGAGCCACTGAAGTAAAGTGAAGTTGCTCAGTTGTGTCCGACTCTTTGCGATCCCATGGACTGTAGCCTACCAGCCTTCTCCATCCACGGAATTTTCCAGGCAAGAGTACTGGAGTGGGTTGTCATTTCCTTCTGCAGGGGATCTTCCCAACTCAGGGATCGAACCCAGATCTTCCACATTGCAAGCAGATGCTTTACCATCTGAGCTACCAGAGAAGCCCCTAGAGAACCACCGCCACTGCTGCTGTGGTTGGACACTTCAGTCGTGTCCAACTCTGTGCGACCCCATAGATGGCAGCCCACTAGGCTCCCCCATCACTGGGATTCTCCAGACAAGAACACTGGAGCCACTAGACAGATCAAAACATGGAAACAGAATTCTTTGAGAATAAGTTCTGTGTGACTTCCTCTGATACCAGTAATCTGCAACAGGAATATAGGTAGTTATCTTTAAAGCAGAGTACAGAATGGGAAATGTTAACAGGGTAAGTGATGTATGGCAAAACCGATAAAATATTGTAAAGTAATTAGCCTTCAATTAAAATAAATATATAAATATATATATATATATTTTAAAAATATCACAGAATTCTTACTTGAAATCATCACTTTATTTTTCTTCATTGAGTACTTCCCTGGTTGTTGTAAGTTCTTTTTAATTAAATTTCCAAGTTCTGAGTAACTGGATTCTGACAATTTTCCAGCTTATTCATTGTTATTATGAAGGGATAGACTTTTGGATTTTCCTACTCTGCAATTTTCAGTAACTTCATTTGATAAGAATCACTTTTAGTCTATAGATCTGTTTGAATAGAATTTCCATTTTCACAATGTGAGCCTCTAAATAAGGAATGTGAATTTTCTCTCATTTCACTGAGACCATCTTTAATTTCTCTTAGCAACGTTTTGTAACTCTCACCTAATAAATCAGTTCTTTTGTTAAGATTATGTCTAAGTATTTTTTCTTTTCCATTATATTTTGAATGAAATTATTTTCCTATTTTTATCTTCAGATAGTTTATTGCTAGAATATAGAAATACTTTTGATTTTTATACTTGTATCCTGAAAATTTTCTAAATTTATTTTTAGTCCTAATTGTATGTGTACATGAGAGTGTATTTTTTAAGGATTCTTTAAAATATGAAGAATCATACCAATGAATACTGCTTTTTCTTTCTAATTTTCATACTTTTTTATTTCCCTTTCTGTTTCTTTTCTGTCCTTTTTTTGATTGGAATAAGTAAAATCACCATTATAATGTTGAATAGAGGCAACAGAAGGAGACATTTTTGTCATCTTTATTTTGTTATCAACCTTAGGCAGTATGCAGTCTTTCACCATTAAGCATGATGTTGGTTGTACGTTTTTAACAGATGCCTTTTCTTGTGTTAACCAACTTCCCTTCATTTTCTAGTTAGTTGAGGTTTTTATTATGATTTAGTGTCAGATTTTGTCAAATTTTTTTTCTCTTTATTGAGAAAATAATGTGGTTTTGTCCTATTTTATTAAAAAAATATATATATTACATTGTTTTTCTGAGGTTAAAATAGTGTCATATTCCAGGGATTGCTGGTCATTCTATGTGGGTTTTTTTTTTTTTTTGATGTTGTGGATTCAGCTTTATAGTATTTTGTTTAGAATTTGTGTCTGTATTTTACTACTTGTTTTCTATATGTTTTACATCCTTTTGTTGCTATGTTTTCTCTTTAACTGGCTTCCATTTTGTTGCATAAATTTGTTGTTGTTGTTGTTGTGTTACTTTAGTTCCAATTTAATATTCTAATTGTTTCCTTTTAATATTTTTTCAGTTGTTTTTCCTAATGGTTACTATCTTAGTTGGCCTAGGTTGTCATAACAGAATACCATAATGAGTGGCTTAAACAACAGAGACCTACTTTCTCATAGTTCTGGAGTATGGAAGTCTGAAACCAAGATGCCTGCTTGTCTGGGTTCTGGGGAGGGCATTCTTCCTGGCTTGCATACCGTCATTTTCCTTTTAAAAAATTTTTTTTTTCATTTTACTTTATTTTACACTGTGTGTTCACATGGTCTTTCCTGAGTGTGTGTAAATGGTGACAGAGTTAAATATCCCATCTTCTTTAAAAGCAACTAATCATATCGGAGTAGCACCTTACTCTTATAATCTCATTTTACTTAAGTCATTACAAAAATTACTTCCCTATCTCCAAATATAGTCATATTGGTGGTTAGGGCTTTATCACAGGAATTTGGAGGGGGTGCAGTTTAGGACATAGTGGTTTGCAATATTCCTTTATACTTATTACAATTTACTTAAGATTGATGCTAACTTAATTTCAGTAAATGTATATAATTTTCTCCAATGTAACTCTATATTCACCACACTCCTCTGTATTATTGTCATATATATGTTTATATATTATAAAGCCAATGATTTAGTTTTATAGTTATTGCCTCATACAATTGTCATTACAAGTAATTATGATAAGAAAAAGTAAATAATGCATTCATACTCTTTTATATTTACACAGTTAACTTTACCAGTGCTTTTTATATCTTTGTGTCATGCTATTTCTTTTTATCTTGAAGGACTTCCTTTATTATATTTCACAAAGCATATCTGGTAGGTACAAATTCTCTCAGTCTGTATTTATGCAGGAATGCCTTGTTTGAATCTTCATTTTAGAAAGAAATTTTTGCTGGATATAGAATAGTTGTCAGGCAATGTTTTTCTTCCTGTACATTGACTGTGTCAACTCATTGCTTCTGGCCTCCATTGTTCCTGGTTATAAGTAATCTGTAATCTTACCTTGGTATGTAATAAGTTTTTTCTCTTGCCCTATTAAGAGTTTGTCTGTGTCATTGTCTTTCTTTTCTCTTTTCTTTTTTTTGGGGGGGCCATGCATCAGGTAGGATCTTAGTTCCCTGGTCAGGAATCAAACCTGCATCCGCTGCAGTGGAAGCATAGAGTCTTAACCACTGGACTGTGAAGGTAGTCCCTATGCCTTTTTTTTAAATTAATTTTTATTGGAGTATAGTTGTTTTATGAAGTCCTAGTGTCCTTGTCTTTCAACCCCTATTTACATATCTCTAGGCATGAGTCTATTTATGCTTATATTATTTTGATTCAGTTGAGTTTCTTGGATGTGTAGATACTTTTTCTCAAATTTGTAAATGTTTTGGTTATTTTATTCAACTATTACTTCTGTCATTCTTCTCATTCTAAGAATTTCATTATGCACATGATGGTATGGTTTCCACATCTTGACCAATCCTCATAGGCTACAAACAGGAATCCTATCCTCTCTCTGCAGTTTTCATCCTTGGCTTCACACTGGGATCACCCTGGAGCCGTTTGAACCACTAGGGATTGATTGAGACCGTCCTCAGATGTGTTGGTTTGACTGGCTGGGATGCCTGGGCATCACGATTGCTTCTAATTCCCCAAATGATTCCAGTGGATGGCCAAAGTTAGGTGCAACTGCTGTAGTCCCCCATATAATACCCCAAACCCCTATCCCTGCCTGGAGGCCCTGTCCTCACCCAAACAGAATCCCCAGCCCTCGCCCCTGTAGCAAACTCTGCCCTCAACCTGACCCTCACCTCTTTGGTCCTCCACCCAGCAGTGTGTTGATCCTCATTTGCTCTCTCCCCCAGATTGCTGGCAAAAGGGCAGGGACCCAATGTACCAACTGCCAGACAACCACCACTGCACTGTGGCAGAAAAACGCCAGTGGGGACCCCGTGTGCAATGCCTGCGGCCTCTGCTACAAGCTACACCAGGTACCCCGGGCCCTTGGAGCTTCCTTCCTATCCTTCCTCCCACTTCCCTTCCTTACCCTCCTCCCTTCTCCATTAGTTATCTTCTTCCTTCTTCCTCCACCCACCCTCCTCTATCCCCCATTACCCCCCACCCCTCCCTCCCTCCAGCTCTCCTCCCTCTACTGCCTCCCTCCTGCCCCCTCCTCCTTTGGCCATCAGCTAATCTCCACTCCTCTGCCCTAGACCAGAGGAGTCACCCATCAACCTGAGAGGCTTTTCCAAGCTCAGGGCCTCACAGCCTCAGGACTCCTGAGGACAGACAACACCAGCGCTGCATCAAGGGCACGCTCCCTACTCCTCGAACAAGTTCCCTGTCCTTAAGAAGTGGGATGGAGAGGGCATCCCTCGAGGAGTCCCAGAGGCAGGATGTGGAGTTGAGAAGCACCCATGGACTCCCTCTGGGCAGGTGAACCGACCACTGACCCTGAGGAAGGATGGTACCGAGACTTGAAAGCGCAAGGAACCTGGGAAAAGGAAAAGGAAATGGGCATTGAGCCGAGGAGCTAGAAGAGCCACAGAAGGAATATCTGGCAGCTTCCTGGTGGAGACTGGGGGCAGCAGTAGCGGGAAGTGTGGAGTGGTGACCTCAGGCTTGACACTGGGGCCGCCTGATACTGCCCATCTCTGCCAAAGCCTGGGAACTGTGGAGCTGTCAGGGCTTGTTAACTGCATACATCGTGCCTTTCCCAGGACCCCTGTTGGTCTCACCCACAGGCTCCTTCCCCACAGGCCCTGTGCTTCCCACCACCAACAACATTGTGGTGGCCCCACTCAGCTCATGAGGGCACGGAGCATGGCCTCAGGGCAGGGTCTGGTGCTCCTTCCCCATTTCTAACCAGCAGTGTGTCCCACCCAACCTTCCAGGACCCAGAAAAACCTTGGGCTGGATCTTCAAAACTTCTGTACAATAAAACCATCATTGTCCTGAAAATGGAGGTGTGAGTCTATGTGGGACTGGGGTGTGTGTGTTTACCTGTGTCCAAGTCAAGGCTCTGTTCATCCTTCTGTTTTTTCTATTCTTTATATTAGATATTCCTTATTGCTTTATCAACTCCAGTGATTCTTTCCACTGTTCAGCTCAAATATGCTATTGAGCCATTCAAGTGAATTTCTCACTTCAGTTATAGCACTATTCAAATTCAAAATTTGCATTTCGTATTTTTAAGTAAATTTTGTTTTTACAGTAATATCCTTTATTGAGCCATTGTCAACACAGGTTCCCTTAATTTTTAAAGGATCAGTTGAGTTCAGTTCAGTCACTCGGTCGTGTCCGACTCTTTGCGACCCCATGAATCACAGCACGCCAGTCCTCCCTATCCATCATCAATTCCCGGAGTTCACTCAGACTCACATCCATCGAATCCGTGATGCCATCCAGCCATCTCATCTTCTGTCGTCCCCTTCTCCTCCTGCCCCCAATCCCTCCCAGCATCACAGTCTTTTCCAATGAGTCAATTCTTTGCATGAGATGGCCAAAGTACTGGAGTTTCAGCTTTAGAATCAGTCCTTCCAAAGAAATCCCAGGGCTGATCTCCTTCAGAATGGACTGGTTGGATCTCCTTGCAATCCAAAGGACTCTCAAGAGTCTTCTCCAACACCACAGTTCAAACGCATCAATTCTTCAGCACTCAGCCTTCTTCACAGTCCAACTCTCACATCCATACATGACCACAGGAAAAACCATAGCCTTGATTAGATGGACCTTAGTTGGCAAAGTAATGTCTCTGCTTTTGAATATACTCTCTAGGTTGGTCATAACTTTTCTTCCAAGGAGTAAGCGTCTTTTAATTTCATGGTTGCAGTCACCATCTGCAAAGATTATGGAGCCCCCCAAAATAAAGTCTGACACTGTTTCCACTGTTTCCCCATCTGTTTCCCATGAAGTGATGGGACCAGATGCCATGATCTTTGTTTTTTTAATGTTGAACTTTAAGCCAACTTTTTCACTCTCCTCTTTCACTTTCATCAAGAGGCTTTTTAGTTCCTCTTCACCTTCTGCCATAAGGGTGGTGTCATCTGCATATCTGAGCTTATTGATATTTCTCCCAGCAATCTTGATTCCAGCTTGTGTTTCTTCCAGTCCAGTGTTTCTCATGATGTACTCTGCATATAAGTTAAATAAGCAGGGTGACAGTATACTGCCTTGACGTACTCCTTTTCCTATTTGGAACCAGTCTGTTGTTCCATGTCCAGTTCTAACTGTTGCTTCCTGACATACAGATTTCTCAAGAGGAAGGTCAGGTGGTCTGGTATTCCCATCTCTTTCAGAATTTTCCACAGTTTATTGGGATCCACACACTCAAAGGCTTTGGCATAGTCAATAAAGCAGAAATAGATGTTTTTCTGGAGCTCTCTTGCTTTTTCCATGATCCAGCAGATGTTGGCAATTTGATCTCTGATTCCTCTGCCTTTTCTAAAACCAGCTTGAAAATCAGAGAGTTGACAGTTCACGTATTGCTGCAGCCTGGCTTGGAGAATTTTGAGCATTACTTTACTAACATGTGAGATGAGTGCAATTGTGTGGTAGTTTGAGCATTCTTTGGGATTGGAATGAAAACTGAGCTTTTCCAGTCCTGTGGCCACTGCTGAGTTTTCCAATTTTGCTGGCATATTGAGTGCAGCACTTTCACAGCATCATCTTTTAGGATTTGAAACAGCTCCACTAGAATTCCATTACCTCCACTAACTTTGTTTGTAGTGATGTTTTCCAAGGCCCACTTGACTTCACATTCCAGGATGTCTGGCTGTAGATGAGTGATCACACCATCGTGATCATCTGGGTCGTGAAGATCTTTTTTGTACAGTTCTTCAGTGTATTCTTGCCACCTCTTCTTAATATCTTCTGCTTCTGTTAGGTCCATACCATTTCTGTCCTTTATCAAGCCCATGTTTGCATGAAATGTTCCCTGGTATCTCTAATTTTCTTGAAGAGATCTCTAGTCTTTCCCATTCTATTGTCTTCCTCTATTTCTTTGCATTGCTCGCTGAAGAAGGCTTTCTTATCTCTTCTTGCTATTCTTTGAAATTCTGCATTCAAATGCTTATATCTTTCCTTTTCTCCTTTGCTTTTCACCTTTCTTCTTTTCACAGTTGTTTGTAAGGCCCCCCCAGACAGCCATTTTGCATTTCTTGCATTTTTTGCATTTCTTTTCCATGGGGATGGTCTTGATCCCTGTCTCCTGTACAATGTAATGATCCTCATTCCATAGTTTATCAGGCCTTCTATCTATCAGATCTAGGCCCTTAAATCTATTTCTCACTTCCACTGTATAATCATAAGAGTATTGATTTAGGTCATACCTGAATGGTCTAGTGGTTTTCCCTACTTTCTTCAAGTCTGAATTTGGTAATAAGGAGTTCATGATCTGAGCCACAGTCAGCTCCTGGTCTAGTTTTGGTTGACTGTATAGAGCTTTTCCATCTTTGGCTGCAAAGAATACAATCAATCTGATTTCGGTGTTGACCATCTGGTGATGTCCATATGTAGAGTCTTCTCTTGTGTTGTTGGAAGAGGGTGTTTGCTATGACCAGTGCATTTTCTTGGCAAAACTCTATTAGTCTTTGCAGTGCTTCATTCCACATTCCAAGGCCAAATTTGCCTGTTACTCCAGGTGTTTCTTGACTTCCTACTTTTGCATTCCAGTCCCCTATAATGAAAAGGACATCTTTTTTGGGTGTTAGTTCTAAAAGGTCTTGTAGGTCTTCATAGAACCGTTCAACTTCAGCTTCTTCAGCATTACTGGTTGGGGCATAGACTTGGATTACGGTGATATTGAATGGTTTGCCTTGGAAACGAACAGAGATCATTCTGTTGTTGTAGAGATTGCATCCAAGTACTGCATTTCAGACTCTTTTGTTGACTGTGATGGCTATTCCATTTCTTCTAAGGGATTCTTGCCCACAGTAGTAGATATAATGGTCGTCTGAGTAAAATTCACCCATTCCAGTCTTTTTTAGTTCACTGATTCCTAGAATGTCGATGTTCACTCTTGCTATTTCTTGTTTGACCACTTCCAATTTGCCTTGATTTTAAAGCATAGTTTTCTTTATTTCTTTGAATACATTTGTAATATATGCTTTGAAGTTTCCTCTACTAAGTTCAACATCTGAACAACATTAGAGACAGTTTCTCTTGACTACTATCCACCTCCCTTGCCACTGCCACCAATTATGGTTCATATTTTCCTATTTAATTGAATTTCATATAAATTTTTGTTGAAAACTGATTATCTTAGAAATTTTAGCCTAGTTGTCTATGAATTTGGATCCCTTCTATGGACTTTTTGTTGTTATTAGTTTTGTTTGCTCTATTTGGTTACTTGCTCAAGCTAATTCTGTAACGTTTGTATTCATTGATGTCTCTGTTCAGTTTTTTATGGTATGTTTTAATTTTTTAAATTTAATTTTATTTTGAATTGGGGGATAATTTCTTTACAATATTGTTATGGTTTCTGCCATACATCAACATGAATCAGCCATAGGCATACGTATGTCCCCTCCCTCTTAAACGTTCCTCCCACTTCCTTCCCCAACCCACGCCTACAGGTTTTATCTTTTAAAAACTATTTTATTGCTTTTCTATAAAATATTGTTTTCATAGGATATTATCTCTGTGCCAGCATAACTTAATGGTAAATCAGTGATTGGTCAAATTTTATGTTTTAGCTTTTTAAATTAATGAAATGTTCACTCTTTGCTAATATATCTGAGTGTTCATTGGGGTACACATTCTAATTTCAGTCCGTGAACAAGCCAGTACTTGTAAAGTCAGTTCTTTCTGGGTACATAAAGCTTCATTTTCAGCTTGGGATGAGAAGCCTTCCATGATTGTTTGTCAGCAAGATTACAGTTGGCTTTGACAATACCTCTGGGCATGAATTTTTATTCTCTTTGCTCTAAATCTAGAGAGCTGCCTTCCAGCATGAGACAGACCAGTCTTCATAGTCTACCTTGCACTCGTAGAGCTCTCAAAAAATGGATCTGGGGCTTGAAGATTGGTAGGGCCCCAGGTTAAAAGCCCATGTATTCCTATTGTCCTTATTAAGATTTAGTTGTTTTTCGTGAAGAAACTTTTTTTCAATATGCTATATATGTTTGGTCAATTTCCAGAGTCCTGAAATATTTGGTTTGATAAATTTGTCCAGTTCCATCACTGCTTTCTACTGAGCTCCTCACTTTGCCATTATACAGGTCAAGTAGCATATGTCTTCTTGTTCCATTTGAAGGACAAAATGATGAGTTATTATCAAATGGTTATTTCAACTTAGTGGACATGACTTGATTGAATAATTTGTCATAGTGGTTAAGAGTTAATATAGCAATTGATTTCTATATTCTCCATTTCTGCATATGAATGTCTAAAATTTCATTGTGGCTTCACACATTTCAGACCTTATAATGTTATACCCAAGGACATTTTTGGCAACAAGAATAACTTATAGGCCTTTATAAAAATATATCCTCTTTTCCAAGACTTCCAAGACTTTGTTTCTTTGCTTTTTTTTATAAAAAATTTTTTTTGCTGTGTTGTTGTAGGCTTGGAGAAATATCTGACACTCTAAGAATATGCAAATATGTATTTGAATCTAAAATATGCAAGGCTTTTTAAAAACTTCTGCCAAATTTTGCTACCTCAGTCCATAAAATGTTGAAGATAATAATTAAATAATAATGCTAATATAAAGCTAAAAGTGATCTTACTGTATTCATAGTCTAGAAAGCACTTTCTGCTAGTAAGTCTGTCCACGAAAAACTTTTTTAAAGAACCAATTAAAATGTTATAGCCTAGAAAACTTTCCACACTACAATGGATATAGTATGAAGGAAACCTGAAAATAAATCTGGAAACAAAGATTAAAAGAGTAGGCTTATTTAGGCTCTTCAGGTATTGCTCCAGCATTTTTCCACATAGAATTAGCCTAGTTCTGCATTGCTGTATTGTTTTCATTTTTCCACATAGAAATAGCCTAGTTCTGCATTGATGTATTGTTTTTAACATGAGAGTCCAGATTTATTATTTATTTCCTGTTGAGCTGGGTGTTTTTTGGAAGGACTGATGTTGAAGCTGAAACTCCAATACTTTGGCCACCTGATGCAAAGAACTGACTCATTTGAAAAGACCCTGATGCTGGGAAAGATTGAGGGAGGGAAGAGAAGGGGACAACAGAGAATGAGATGGTTGGATGGCATCAGCAACTCAATGAACATGAGTTTCAGTGAACTGCAGGAGTTGGTGATAGACAGGGAAGCCTGGCATGCTGCGGTTCATGGGGTTACAAACAGTCAGACACGACTGAGCAACTGAACTGAACTGAACTGAACTGAGCAGTGAACAAATTGCTCTAGAAACAACGGATCATTTTTTTTATAGGGGAAAATAGATTGCAGAAAGAAACTTCTAAAATAATAATTCTAAAAAGAAAAACACAACCAACCTGTTTGTATTGCCCAATATAACTGGTGAAGCCAAATCAAGAAAAAGTAATGAAGAATTTATTTCAAACTAATTAATGACAGACCATTTCTGGGCCCCTTAATTCTACTTTTTATTCTATATTATCTATGTGGCCATAACTTTCACTACTAGGTGCAAATTTTCTAATTGTGAGTGAATGACATTTTGAATTTTAGAATTACAGAGTTATCACTGTAATCCATTTAGTTAAGAGAGCTAACATATGTAAACGTCTATGCCCTCCTCCACCATGGACAATTGTAAAGGAATCTTTTTCAGGGGAATGGTTAAAACAAGATTTCTACTTCCATTCCAAATGAATGCCTTTTAAGTATCAGTTCAGTTCAGTCACTCAGTCGTGTCCGACTCTTTGCGACCCCATGAATCACAGCACGCCAGGCCTCCCTGTACATCACCATCTCCTGGAGTTCACCCAGACGCACATCCATCGAGTCCGTGATGCCATCCAGCCATCTCATCTTCTGTCGTCCCCTTCTTCTTCTGCCCCCAATCCCTCCCAGCAACAGAGTATTTTCCAATGAGTCAACTCTTCGCATGAGGTGGCCAAAGTACTGGAGTTTCAGCTTTAGCATCATTCCCTCCAAAGAAATTCCAGGGTTGATCTCCTTCAGAATGGACTGGTTGGATCTCCTTGCAGTCCAAGGGACTCTCAAGAGTCTTCTCCAACACCACAGGTCAAAACCATCAGTTCTTCAGTGCTCAGCCTTCTTCACAGTCCAACTCTCACATCCATACACGACTACTGGAAAAACCATAGCCTTGACTAGACGGACCTTAGTCGGCAAAGTAATGTCTCTGCTTTTGAATAAGCTATCTAGGTTGATCATAGCTTTTCTTCCAAGGAGTCTTTTAATTTCATGGCTGCAGTCACCATCTGCAGTGATTCTGGAGCCCCCCAAAATAAAGTCTGACACTGTTTCCACTGTTTCCCATCTATTTCCCATGAAGTGATAGGACCAGATGCCATGATCTTCGTTTTCTGAATGTTGAGCTTTAGGCCAACTTTTTCGCTCTCCTCTTTTACTTTCATCAAGAGGCTTTTAGCTCCTCTTCACTTTCTGCCATAAGGGTGGTGTCATCTGCATATCTGAGGTTATTGATATTTTCCCCAGCAATCTTGATTCCAGCTTGTGTTTCTTCCAGTCCAGCATTTCTCATGATGTATTCTGCATATATGTTAAATAAGCAGGGTGACAGCCTTGATGTACTCCTTTTCCTATTTGGAACGAGTCTGTTGTTCCATGTCCAGTTCTAACTGTTGTTTCCTGTCCTGCATACAGATTTCTCAAGAGGCAGGTCAGGTGGTCTGGTATTCCCATCTCTTTCAGAATTTTCTACGGTTTATTGTGATCCACACAGTCAAAGGCTTTGGCATAGTCAGTAAAGCAGAAATAGATGTTTTTCTGGAACTCTCTTGCTTTTTCCATGATCCAGCTGATGTTGGCAATTTGATCTCTGGTTCCTCTGCCTTTTCTAAAACCAGCTTGAACATCAGGGAGTTCATGGTTCACGTATTGGCAAAGCCTGGCTTGGAGAATTTTGAGCATTACTTTACTAGCATGTGAGATGAGTGCAATTGTGTGGTAGTTTCAGCATTCTTTGGCATTGCCTTTCTTTGGGATTGGAATGAAAACTGACCTTTTCCAGTCCTGTGGCTACTGCTGAGTTTTCCAAATTTGCTGGCATATTGAGTACAGCACTATCACAGCATCATCTTTTAAGATTTGAAACAGCTCAATTGGAATTCCATCACCTCCACTAGCTTTGTTCGTAGTGGTGCTTTCTAAGGCCTACTTGACTTCACATTCCAAAATGTCTGGTTCTAGATTAGCGATCACATCATCTTGACTATCTGGGTCGTGAAGATCTTTTTTGTACAGTTCTTCTGTGTATTCTTGCCACCTACTTTTAAGTATAGGGCACCTTTAATAAGCTCTCAAGAAATCATGACTGTATGTGATTAAGGAGATTTTTAAGGCTTGTAGTTCAAAGTTGTCAAACTAAACTATAATATGGGAAAATTTCCTCTCTCTCTCTCTCTCTCTCTCTCTCTCTCTCTCTCTCTCTCTCTCTCTCTCTCATAGCATGTTTGTGTGTGCTCAGTCGTGTCCAACTCTTTGCAACCCCAGGGACTGTAGCCTTCCAGGCTCCTCTATCCATGGAGCTTTGCAGGCACAAATATTGGAGTGGGTTAACATTTCCTATTCCAGGGGATCTTCTCTACCCAGGGATCAAACCTGAGTCTCTTGCATCTCCTGAACTGGCAGGCGAATTCTTGACCACTGCACCACCTGGGACACCCTCTCATAACATAGGGGCTAACAATTTTGTCTCTGCTTCTGTCTGCCATGTAGCCCTGCCTTTGTCTTTCACTAGCTGTGTTAACTTCTATCTCAGCTTTCCTCCTCTGTAAAATGAGGAAAATAGTACACATCTAACACATAGACTGTCATGGCACCTGGTCCCATCACTTCATGGGAAATAGATGGGAAACAGTGGAAACAGTGTCAGACTTTATTTTGGGGGGCTCCAAAGTCACTGCAGATGGTGATTGCAGCCATGAAATTAAAAGATGCTTACTGCTTGGAAGGAAAGTTATGAGCAACCTAGATAGCATATTCAAAAGCAGAGACATTACTTTGCCAACAAAGGTCCGTCTAGTCAAGGTTATAGTTTTTTCAGTAGTCATGTATGGATGTGAGAGTTGGACTGTGAAAAAGGCTGAGCGCCAAGGAATTGATGGTTTTGAACTGTGGTGTTGGAGAAGACTCTTGTGAGTGCCTTGGACTGCAAGGAGATCCAACCAGTCCACTCTAAAGGAGATCAGTCCTGGGGGTGTTCATTGGAAGGAATGATGCTAAAGCTGAAACTCCAATAATTTGGCCACCTCATGCAAAGGGTTGATTCATTGGAAAAGACTGATGCTAGGAGGGATTGGGGGCAGGAGGAAAAGGGGATGACAGAGGATGAGATGGCTGGATGGCATCACCGACTCAATGGACATGAGTTTCAGTGAACTCCTGGAGTTGGTGATGGACAGGGAGGCCTGGCGTGCTGCGGTTCATGGGGTCGCATACTGTTGGACACGACTGAGTGACTGAACTGAACTGAACACATAGATTCATTGATTAATATATTGAGTTAGCCAAAAAGTTCATTCAGTTAGTGAATACATTGTTCAGTAAAGTTCTTGATGAATATGAAAAATACATCTTTTACTTTAACTTAAAATTGAGTGAACTTTTTGATCAGCACTATGCAAGGAACTGACACATGTTAAGTTCTTTGAAAGTATGTGCGGTTATTGTGAAATAATCCTTTTAATTTGGTGTTATTTGCACTACAGATGAAGAGCATGCCCTATAGATATCAATCTTAGTAAAACTGTATGAATGCCATTTTGACATAGAGGTTAGATAGCCAGAGGGTTTTGAAACAAACACAAGCAATTTGAGTCTTCAGTAAATTTGACCAAGCAACAATATCAAAAGTCCATTTTGAAGTGTAGATAATACAGGTGGCCTCTCTATGCTGAATATGGTAACTGAAATTTACTAAATATCTATTTGAAATTATGTTTTGTGACTTAGATGCACTCTGTTTGCAAAGATACTTAACATTTAAATGGTCAATCAACCTTCAATTTGTTTATTGCATAGGTCTTAAATCAACAACTCAACTTAGCTGTTTTTCCAACTGGGAAAAAAAAAAGAAAAAACTATTTACCTGATACCTGGAAGAGTACCTAACAGATAGCAGCCATTTAATAGTTATTAAAAGGATGGATGGAAGGATGGATTCAATTTGAAGTCAATGTAGACAAATTCAGTTTTATTTATGTCAGCATGTTATGCTAAATTCAAAGTTGGTTTTATGTATAGAAGTTAAACCAGTGTTAATTCATTTCCATAGAAGTCAGGTCATAGAAAAATGTATGAAACATATACTTTTATCAGTTAAGTCCTGTCTTGTTTGTTTGTTTGTTTGTTTGTTTTTGGCAAAGATGATATGAGGGAGATGAGAAGCAAGACCCAGTGATTTGACAGAATACTTTTCTAGAAGTTGCACAATATAGTCATATTATAAATGCAGTTGAGGGAACATACTGCAACTATTTTTATTTTGTATTATCCATCTCTCTTGAAGCTGAATGTCCCAAATATTCCCATTTTGGCACGGGTCCAAAAAGAGAGTTGTCATGTCGAGTTTAAGCCAATATACTATGTCAAGAATGTCATCAGTTATGTGACCACAATTTCGTGTGTCTATAGTGATGTGAATGTGACACCTCTTAACTTAGTTGCAATCATCTATTACTCTGGAACACGCAGCTTCATAAAGTCCTGAATTAATCTTCAGGGAGAAGAATGCCTAATAAAGAACACAATAATGTGCAGCAGCTCTGGCAATAAATTTGATGAAAGGTTTTCTGAAAGCCACAGCAAAGGGTAAATGAGTCCACTTATTAGCTCTGTGTTGGTGTTATTTATGTTCTGTGACCCACCGGGAGATGAGAGATTTTATTTTGCTGCCAGGGCTGCCTTCCCAGGGCTTCAGCATGTTGATGTGTTGGAACCAATGTTTGTACACTAAGTGGGAAAATTTTTTCATCTTAGGAAATGTCCTTTCTTGAAACAAGAAATTTGCCAAGTGTTGTTTTGTTTTGGTCTGTTTTTTTTTATTTTTTTTTTATTTTATTATTTTTTTTTTAATCAAAAAATATTTTCATTGGCACATAGTATATTGTTAGTTTCAGGTGTACAGCAAAGTAAATCAGTTATACATATACATATATCTCTTCTTTTTTAGATTCTTTTCTAGTATATATGTTTTTTTTTTTTTTAGTTTTTTATTTTTTAAATTTTAAAATCTTTAATTCTTACATGCATTCCCAAACATGAACCCCCCTCCCACCTCCCTCCCCATAACATCTTTCTGGGTCATCCCCATGCACCAGCCCCAAGCATGCTGCATCCTGCGTCAGACATAGACTGGTGATTCAATTCACATGATAGTATACATGTTAGAATGTCATTCTCCCAAATCATCCCACCCTCTCCCTCTCCCTCTGAGTCCAAAAGTCCGTTATACACATCTGTGTCACTTTCCCTGTCTTGCATACAGGGTCGTCATTGCCATCTTCCTAAATTCCATATATATGTGTTTATAATAGCCAGGACATGTTTTTTTTTTTAAATTTCAATCTTAGATTCTTGGAGTTTGGGAACCATGGTGTATTTTTGGTGGCTTGGAGGTTTGAGATAAAGTTATAAGTGAAAATGAGCTTATCACACATAGGATTTGTAATGATTCTCTGTGAAGTATATTTGAGGAGAAGATAATCGAAATGAAAAAAGTACAAGTTTTGTTAGATATTTTTCCAAGAGGTTTTGTTTGGTTTTATAACAATTCATTGTCTGAGAACTAGAAAAGATGCCATTTATTTTTACTGGTGTCTATTGGGTATGTGTGCATTCAAATTTTGAATTTATGTTTTATGGTTAACTTCTGATTGGATCCTTTTCAGAGTTGAGTTAAAGGAATGACTATGGTTTATTACTCTTTATATTCATAATTGAACTCATTTCATGGCACCATTGAATAAGGATGAAAATGAACCAGAAAACTTTGGCTTTACATCCCTTAACACTTTATGAATTTTCATTCATCATTTCTCTTCATTTCCAAATCCATAAATACCTAGGGTCCTTAATACCACTCCCTGAATGTTGTGTCCTTTCTTTTCATTATTGTCAGCACTGCCTTCAGCTGATCTTTGTGGGTTTCATTTATTATTGTTCTTGCTGTAGGCACTTTTGAGAAAATAAAGATGATGCCCATTGGGGCTTTACCTGAGTATTTGAACTTGTATTTTATGATATTACTTTTCTTTTTTGATATTACATTTTAATTATGTAGCATTCTGAACTCAAGAGTTGGAGAAGAGAGAAAAAGTGAGATGAAATGAATATGGTTATTTTTATTAATCATTATGGATCAAGTTTTCATTTTTCATTAATCCCCTACATCACCTGTATGTCCCATTCCTGATGTGAAATCGCAGAAACCAGTCATATAACTTAGACTAGAAAAATTCAATGCTATTTAATTTAAAATATAATTCAAGTGATAGATCATTCATAGAACATTTGAAACTGAAATATTTGTCCTACTCTAGAATAAATACTTGGAGTTATGAGAATTAAAAACTAAAGAAAGAAAGGTGTACAACCTCAAGAAAGAATACACTGAGTAATTCAGTGTTTTATTGTTACAAAATTCTAGAATTTACATGCATTTCTCTCCATGGAAGCAAATAAAGCTCTCTTCAAAGTTCAATTTATTGACATTTACTGACTCAATCAACAAATAAATATTTAATGCCAGTTTGTGTAAGGCAGTGTTCTACATAATAGAAGGGAGAATAATTCATGGACTCCTGCTCTCGAGAGGGTTACAGTCTGTAAACATAGGAAAAAACAATCTTAATATGAGGTAAAATTCTGTATAGTTTTAAACAAGGCTAGTTGCCTAAGCGATTTTCTATTAAAATGCAAGGGAATGAGGAATTCAGTATAAGAGTAGAGACTAGAAAAGACATTCAAAAGTTGTTATATTTGAAACTGAAAAATAAATAGTTTGTTAATTCAGTAAGTGAAAAGTTGGAAGAAGGTCATTTTTTTCTGGAGTGAATAGAAGAAGAAAAGGCACAGAGGTGAAAATACATATCATGCTGAGTAGATACAAGTGGATTCTTTGAGATAGATTCAATGGGACTAGCAACCAATCAGCACTTTGACAGTGAAAAGAAAATGAGAGATAAAACCTTGTTTTGAGGCTGGAAATTGGGTCAAGAGTAAGATTTTCAGAGTAAATGAAATAATTGACAATTAATTGGCATACTGGGAAGAGGGAAGCAGCTATTGACTGTTGTAGCATCACCTTGTATTTTGTTGCATTGATGTAAGTGTTCAGTTTTGAAGGGATATAGCATTTCTATAATACCACTCTTCTTAAAAGTTATATGAAAAATAAATTAGTTGGAGAATACGGAAAAGACTGAATCCTTGAAATGGGCAATGGCCTCCTGTCTGGTTTAGGAAAGAAATTGTTTTATCAGTATTTTTTACACCAAGTTCTTCATAAGGATTACATGGGGTGATGCTGGGGTCCAGCCCCGGTGGATCCAGGGAATTCAAAGGATGGACTGAGTCGGCGAGGAAAAAAACTTATTTATTTATTAATATAAGATTAGATTAGGAAGAAATAGTATAGTGGAAAATAAAGTGGAGAAAGAGGGCTGAATAACTTGGATTACGCGGAAGACCAATAAAATTCCAGACAAGGAATTTGCACCATCTACGTTGGGCCACCGGTTCTCGCTTGAATATCTAAGGGTGCCTCGCCTTAGGCTCCCTTTCGCGCTGGTCTTAACAGCCAGGGCAAGTAAGTAGACTTCGCGAGCCTCCACGCCCCAGATGGGAATTCAGCCTGAAATTAAAGTAAAGAGCAGAGGGAGGGAAAGGGAGAAAAGGAGAAAGACACACACACACACACACACACACACACACACACACACACACACACACACACACACACACATGGGGGAAACCAGTCCAGCAACTGGCTCCATCTTCTATTGTTTAGAAGGCCTTTTATACTTTTGATAAAACATGGAGATCAATGGGTAACACAAAGTTATGCAGCATTAGCAGTCCAGACTCTTATCAAAACCAGGCTTTTCTCTCTGCAATACCTAATTGTACACACAAGTCTTAGGTAATTTACATCATCTTCCAACCAAAAGGGCCAATTAACATTTTACAGCCTTTTTTCTGATAAGGGTTTGTCAACCAGAAGACTTATTTGTGTTGATCTTCCCAAAGTCTGGTGCCATTCTCAGAAAGCACTAAATAAAGTTACATTCTTACATAGCAAGGACCCAAGAGGAGTGCAGTGATATATAACAAAGAGAAAAGTAATTAACTTAAAAGTCTAGTGTTGCTAACATCAAAACTACTATATATCTTTTTTTCATATCCCATTTACATTGATTAACATTCTCCCAGGTGCCTAAAAGATAAAGAATATGGAGGCCTGGCAGCAGTCATTGAGTCAACAGTGAAAACCCGTCACCAATATGATTTTTAACTCTTTAGAAAAGGTTCTGTATCTTTAAGACACTTTTAAGCTTTGTGCCTCTCGCAATTGGGGGGCTGTAAGCAATTCACAAGCTGTAAGAGGTCTGGGGAACCTGTTAAGCAAGCTAGAGAGCTATCAGAGGAGGTTTAACTGAAACATCCCTTTCAAATGCAGAAGACTAAAGCCCTGAGTTGACTTTTTTCCAGAGAATATCAGAAGAGTGGAAAAGCAGACAGATTCTTATTTTGGGGGGGAAGTGGATGCTCAGGAAATGTCAGGGGGAACTCCTGAAGCCGGATCACGACCTTGCGTATGTCAGCTTCCTTCCTCATGACCTTGTCACGGGTGGAATTCCTCACACTGGCTCCTGGCAGGGTGAATGTCATTACTGCTGCTCATGGCCCTGTCTTTAATATATAAGTAGCACAGAATCCTCTAAAGAATGTTCACTGTAAGGTCCTCTAAGTAAAATTTTACAAGTAGACTTTTTTTTTGCACAACATCTCACACAGCAAGTGTTCCATAGAGACTATTTTGGGAAACATAGTCTTATATAAATAATTTATTTTAAAACCTATGGAGTATTACTCAGCCATTAAAAAGAATACATTTGAATCAGTTCTAATGAGGTGGATGAAACTGGAGCCGATTATACAGAGTGAAGTAAGCCAGAAAGAAAAACACCAATACAGTATACTAACACATATATATGGAATTTAGAAAGATGGTAATGATAACCCTGTATGCAAGACAGCAAAAGAGACACAGATGTATAGAATGAACTTTTAGACTCTGTGGGAGAGGGAGAGGGTGGGATGATTTGGGAGAATGGCATTGAAACATGTAAGAAACGAATCGCCAGTCTATGTTTGATACGGGATACAGGATGCTTGGGGCTGGTGCATGGCAATGATCCAGAGAGATGATATGGGTTTGGGTGGGGGGGGGCGGGGTTCAGGATTGGGAATTCATGCACACCCGTGGCTGATTCATGTCAATGTATGGCAAAAACAATATAGTACTGTAAAGCAAAATAAAAATTAGAAAAAAAGAAATACCATATAATCAAGCAATAAAAAAATAAATAAAAAAATAAAACCTGCCTAAAAGACTTACTAACTCTATGATATTCTCCAGCTTGAAAGTTTCATTCAAAAAATATGACGTTTTGCCATACATCAACATGAATCTAAATTTTTTTTAAAATATGATGTGCACAGTACTTTAATTCCCACCCTGAAGTTAACATATTTTTTGCATCACCCATTTTATGGGTCACAGGTATAACATTTTTACTACATTCATGCTGCTTAAAGCTCCTGAAGAAACGTTGGAAATAAAATGATTAAAGTTCTTCGTTTTGCAAAATTTGATGGCTCCCTGGTGGAATTCATTTCCAAAGAGACTGGATATTTAGTATCTTATCTTTCTAAAAAATTAGAAACATCCAGGCCAAAAGCTCATGAAAATGAAAAACTGTAGGAAAAAGAGGATGGAGGATGTTTATTTGCAGTTTGTGTTTCTAAATCTGTTGTGTATAGTAAAAGGAACGGTGATTTTTAAAAAGTTTCTACTTGTGTGGTCCTTGAGTCCTGGTCAGTGTTTGTTTCATTTTCTTTAGATCTCTGTAGTTTTAAGCCACCGAAGTTTTGGTTAGGTTTGGTGGAAAGTAGTGTGTCATCAAAATGTCAGACTAATTAGTTAAGTTACTGCTTTTGATTCATGTTAAGAAATATGAGGTTTATTTAGCAAGAAAGTGGGATAACAGAAGACAATGTATGCCAACTCTCAATACTCCAAGCAAACAGTTGAATAGGGAGTCCATCATGGAAACTGAGGTCACAGGTTATTTAAAATGACTTCTTTTAGGCATGTTGAAGATTTTGGTATCAGTCAATCCACCTAGTGGGACTCCTAGACTAAAACTTTATCTAGAAACCAAAACGTCTAGCCATAGCTACTTTCTGGGGTGCTAATATATGTAATAATAAGGCCTTGCACACACCACCCTTGCTGCAAATAAATTAACATAATTGATGAAAAGTTGCTTCTTAAAATCATAACTCACCAATATCATCACTCACTGCTCAGAGATGTCAAGGTACACAAGTGAAGATGCTCCTCTTAATGGCTTAGGACTGTGCTATCTTCTTTAGCACTGCTATAGGAAGTATTGTTTAGAGGTATAAAGAAAGAGAAGAAATAAGAGGAGGAAGGGGAGGGGAGGAGAGAAGGGAGAGAAACAGAGACAAAGAGAGAGAATACACTTGAGAATAATTTTGGACAGTTCATGCAATGACCCTTCAATGATGGTTCTCTGTGATTGCATGCATGCATGCTAAGTTGTTTCAGTCGTGTCTGACTCTTTGCGACCCTATGCACTGTAGCCTGCCAGGTTCTCTGTCCATGGGATTCTCCAGGCAGGAATACTGGAATGGGTTGTCATTTCCTTCTTCAGGGGATTTTCCCAACCCAGGGATTGGCAGGCAGGTTCTTTACCACTAGCACCACCGGAGAAGCCCTCTGTGATTAAACCAGATTTAACATTCCTACTTGTATAAGAAATATCAAGTGACATAGTTTCCAATATAAAAGAAGAACATAACATGAGGATAGAGAGTCCCTGACAACATGTTAACATAACACGGGAAATAAGGTTCAAAATATTTGCAGAATCATTCATTGCATAATATCAATCAAGATTAACGTTCTGGAAGCTATACATATATATGTATACACATACAAAAGTAGTCCTGCCCAAAGCGGCTTACATTTAGAGATATAAAGCCTTAAGTTAGAAACATTTTGGGTACAAAATGGTTTGTAACTCTTGGAATCACAGTCTAACACATTTCTAAAAATATATAGTTATAGATTTCCAAGGTATTCTTTTGGAATAGGAATGTTGTAAGGCAGAATTAGCATCATTTGAACTATGTTTGCATGCTAAGTTGTTTCAGCCATGTTCAACTCTTTTGGACAGCAGAGCCTGCCAGGCTGAAGTCCATGGGATTCTCCAGACAAGAATACTGGAGTGGGTTGCCATGCCCTCCTCCAGGGGATCTCCCTGACCCAGGATCAAATCCATGTCTTTTACATCTCCTGCATTGGCAGGTGGGTTTGTGTGTGTGTGTGTGTGTGTGTCTGTGTGTCTGTGTCTGTGTCTGTGTCTGTGTCTGTGTGTTTTATCATTAGCATCACCTGGGAAGCTCACTTGTAAATAAGAAATATGCCAGCTTCTCCACAGAAGAAAAGAAATTTGAGACCTTGAAGAAGCAGGAAAGCTTACTGATTGTGAAATATTTGGTGGAGAAAGTTGGTGCCTTGTTAACAATATGAGAAATGGTGCTATAAACTAACTCAATGTATGTATGTATGTATATTAGTTGCAAAGTCGTGTCCGACTCTTTGCGACCTCATGGACTGTAGCCCACCAGGCTCCTCTGTCCATGGGATTCTCCAGGCAAGAATGATGGAGTGGGTTGCCACTCCCTTCTCCAAACATCCCTCCTATTGAGAGGGTTATTTGATGTTATCTGTCAATTCAAAATTAACTTTCTCCCTGTAATTGTCCATAGCTCACTGGAAATAATTCTTTTAGAATTCAATGTATTATGTCTTTGCCATTGAATCAACAAGGTATAAATGTAGAGAAATATTTAAGTTATTCCTTAGCTTCTTTCCATGCCTTCCCTCTATTTTATTTATCCCTCTCCACCCTCCTTTTGTTTTCTCTTCTCCTTTTCATTCTCATTTTCTTCATTTAATAGAAACTTTAGTTACCACTTTTTGAACACAGACATTGTTGTAAGTGTTTGTAGATATTCTTCATTCATTTTTAAAATACATATTGAACACTTCTAGGACACAGAAACCTTTCTAGGAAACAATATCCTTGCTTACATAGAGCGTATGTTGTACTTGAGGAAGGGGATAAACATGTAAAGGAACAAGATAATTATAGATTATATTAGATGCTGTAAAGAATGTAAACAGGAAGATCATATAACATAACTAGTGGAAGAGATAAGAAAGACCATCTTGAGGAGGAGATATTTGGACTAAGATAAAAAAAAATTAGCTATACAAAAATCTGGGGTTAAAACATTCTAGGCATAAGGTACAATAGAGTTTAGGTTGTTAGAGAGGGAGGCCTGTTTGGGTAGAACTCAGTGAAGAAGAGGGCTCCCCTCGTGTCTCAGACGGTAAAAAATCCACCTGCATGCAGAAAACCAAGGTTTGATCCCTGGGTGTGGAAGATCCCCTGGAGAAGGAAATGGCAACCCACCCCAGTATTCTTGCCTGGAAAATCCCATGTTTAGGGAAGCCTGATGGGAGAATGAAATGAGAAGATGGAGAAGTAGTCAGGATCTTGATTACAGAAACCCTGTAAGCAGAAGTAAGAAATTATCTTGAGAGCAATGAGACTCTATTGAAAAAATTCTATGCAGGGAAGAGATATAATATGATTTGCATTTTAAAACTTTGTGGGGAGAATGGATACTGAGAGTCAAGAATGGAATTAGGGAAACCTATTAGGAGGCTGTTGAATCCAGCTGTGGTGTTGGAGAAGACTCTTGAGAGTCCCTTGGACAGCAAGGAGATCAGTCCTGAATATTCACTGGAAGGACTGATGCTGAAGCTGAAACTCCAATACTTTGGCCACCTGATGCAAAGAACTGGCTCATTGGAAAAGACGTTGATGCTGGGAAAGATTGAAGAGGGGAGGAGAAGGGGATGACAGAGAATGAGGTAGTTGGATGGCATCACTGACTCAATGGACATGAGTTTGAGTAAGCTCCGGAAGTTGGTGATGGACAGGGAAACCTGGCTTGCTGCAGTCCATGGGGTTGCAAAGAGTCAGACACAACTGAGTGACTGAACTGAACTGAAGTGAATTCATTCAGAGTTCTGTATTGGATTATAATGATATTTGTGTGTGTGTGTGTGTGTGTGTGTGTGTGTGTGTGTGTGTGTGTGTGTGCTCAGTCATGCCCTACTCTTTGCAACTCCATGGACTGTTGCTCACCAGGTTCCTCTGTCCATGGAATTATCCAGGCAAGAATAAAGTCCCCTGCATCTCCTGCATTGACAGGCTGATTCTTTACTACTACATCACCTGGAAAGACCCCATGATGGTAGTTAGTACTAGAAATATTGAGAAGTGAACTGACTGGGGACTTGTTTTGCAACCAAAGCCACAGGACTTGGTACTGCATTGGATGTGAAGAATAAAGGAGATGAGGTAGTGTAATAGGGAAGAACAATTGTTTGACAATTGCTACTTTAGTCAAGTTCTGAGTGCAGAAAATTGAAATAGATAGACTAGTATATTAGAGGTGATTTACTCCTTATAACAAAGCCAGAGATTATTACCATTAAACAGATGAGAAAATTGAGCCTCAGAGAGATTAAGTAATTCATTAAATGTCACAAAAATTCATAGAGGAAGATCAAAACTAGAGCCTCCTTGACATCAAAGGTTCCTGCCCTTAATCACTACCTATCAGGAATTTAGGCTTAGAGAAGAAAAAGACTCAGGATTTGAATAATTTAGTCTATTGTATCCATGCTGCTAAAGTTCACTTAATAGAACTCATAAGATATCTACTCCAAAACCAAAATAGGTCATTAAACTGGTCTCTGGAAATTGGTAGACTTCAAGGGGATGCTGGCAGTATTCAACGTACTGACTTTTATTTCACAAAAGGCAACTTCTACTAAGTCGTATTTCCTGCTTCGATGGTGGAAGTAGGGCTGTCTGACATTCTATGGCATTGAATTCCAGTTTTAAGTTCTTTTTGAGACTAGCAAACAGTTATTGACTTCAAGCCTGTGCTAGTACATTACAGAGAACATAAACCTCTTTTTTTTTTTACAGTTGATATTTCACCTTATGATTTTGGAGATGTGCCTGCCTATCCACAAAGAGCCAGATGGCATTGAAGCACCCATTACTAACTACTCAAGGGCAATTCCATGCACAGAATAGAAATAAACAGAAATTGATGAAAGAAGTCCTTCCTATCAATTATAAATTGCAAGACATTCTATAATGTCCCTAATTGTTTTGTGTTCACAATTATATTAATTACAAGTCTCTTTTGAAATTCTTCACAGGGTAAACCTGTGATGTTAATTATGCCACCATAGTGACAGTACTCCAGTATTTTAGACAAAAATAAACTGCTATGCTATGAACAGTCATCTGTCACTTCACACCTCAGATAATCATATGTCATCTCTATAGAAGCATTAATGGTAAAAGAACTCCTTAACTCACATATTTAGGATGATCAAATTACACACATAATGGAATTTTGGACTGGATATGGTTTTAATTTCAGTAAAGAGTAGATGTCTCTCAGAGGAACTTCCTGAGATAATGAAGTCATGTGTGCATGATATAGAAAATTGACATTGAAGATATATCTTACAGATTGTCCCATAGTTATTGCAAAAAAAAAAGTTTATAAAATTGTGCTTTGGCCTCACAACCTAAGTATATCTGGGAATTGTGCATATGAAAACAATGGCAAGATGTATTTAGTGGCCTGGACCTGATTTTTACATTGAGTAATAACTATACTGGAAAATAGTACATGTCAGACTACGTGGTGTAACTTGTTAAAGGTGATTTAGAGTGATAGTAACTAATAGTAATTGAATGACAGTCACTAGGCAGAGATGGAGAAGGCAATGGCACCCCACTCCAGTACTCCTGCCTGGAAAATCCCATGGATGATGGAGCCTGGTAGGCTGCAGTCCATGGGGTCGCGAAGAGTAGGACATGACTGAGCGACTTCACTTTGACTTTTCACTTTCATGCATTGGACAAGGAGAAGGCAATGGCAACCCACTCCAGTATTCTTGCCTAGAGAACCCCAGGGATGGGGGAGCCTAGTGGGCTGCCGTCTATGGGGTCACACAGAGTCGGGTACGACTGAAGCGACTTAGCAGCAGTAGCAGCAGGCAGAGAGAAGCCTTCTGTGTTTATCTTAACTAATTACCACCACAGCCATACAAGTTCAGTATTATGATCCTCATTTTACACAGAAGGAGTAAATAACATGTATAGACTCCCACAGTCAGTCACCATCAGAAACATAATGCAAGAGCTTTGGAAATAAAAATGTAGATTGTATATACATTATTTGTCTAGAATCCAGTTTGATTTCACTAGATTACAAAATAAATGGCTAATAGTAGGTCCTCATTTCAAACTTTTCTAAATCCCAAATTACAAAATACACAAAATAAAGTATATATGTGTATACATATATATGTATATGGGCTTCCCTAGTGGCTCAGATGGTAAAGAATCCGCGTGCAAGGCAGGAGGCCTCGGTTCCATCCCTGGGTTGGGAAGATCCCCTGGAAGAGAGCATGGCAACCCACTCCAATATTCTTGCCTGGAGAATTCCCATGGACAGAGGAGCCTGGCAGGCTACAGTCCATAGGCTCGCAAAGAGTCGGACGCGACTGAGTGACTATGCACATATATGTATATTCAATAATGTATTTTTTAATTAATTAATTTATTTGTTTTTGACTGTGCTGGGTCTTTGTGGGCTTTTTCTAGTTGCGATGAGTGGGGGCTACTCTCTAGTTGTGGTTCACAGGCTTCTCTTGGTGTTGGCTTCTCCAGTTGCAGTGCACAGGCTTTAGGATGCATGGGCTTCAGTGGTTGCAACTGGCAAGCTCTACAGCACAGACTCAGTAGTTATGGCCCTCAGGGTTATTTGCTTCATGGCATGTGGGATCTTCCAGACCAGGGATTGAACCCATGTCCCCTGCACTGGCAAGCAGATTCTTAACCACTAGGCCACCAGGGAAATCTGTGTTGTATGTTTTTAATATAACATTTTCCTGAAAATATAGAAATATAAGCTTATTGTAGACAATTCTGAAATTTTTGAATAAAATAATAGCGAACAGTATAACCTTTTTCTTAATATCTTCTGCTTCTGTTAGGTCCATACCATTTCTGTCCTTTATCGAGCCCATCTTTGCATGAAATGTTCCCTTGGTATCTCTAATTTTCTTGAAGAGATCTCTAGTCTTTCCCATTCTGTTGTTTTCCTCTATTTTTTTGCATTGATCGCTGAGGAAGGCTTTCTTATCTCTCCTTGCTATTCTTTGGAACTCTGCATTTAGATGCTTATATCTTTCCTTTTCTCCTTTGCTTTTTGCATCTCTTCTTTTCACAGCTATTTGTAAGGCCTCCCCAGACAGCCATTTTGCTTTTTTGCATTTCTTTTCCATGGGGATGGTCTTGATCCCTGTCTCCTGTACAATGTCACAAACCTCCATCCCTTAAACCTATTTCTCACTTCCACTGTATAATCATAAGGGATTTTTAGGTCATACCTGAATGGTCTAGTGGTTTTCCCTACTTTCTTCAATTTAAGTCTGAATTTGGTAATAAGGAGTTCATGATCTGAGCCACAGTCAGCTCCTGGTCTTGTTTTTGTTGACTGTATAGAGCTTCACCATCTTTGGCTGCAAAGAATATAATTAATCCGATTTCGGTGTTGACCATCTGGTGATGTCCATGTGTAGAGTCTTCTCTTGTGTTGTTGGAAAGCTGAGCACCAAAGAATTGATGCTTTTGAAATGTGGTGTTGGAGAAGACTCGAGAGTCCCTTGGGCTGCAGGGAGATCCAACCAGTCCATCTTAAAGGAGATCAGTCCTAGGTGTTCATTGGAAGGACTAATGCTGAAGCAAAAACTCCAATACTTTGGCCACCTCATGTGAGGAGTTGACTCACTGGAAAAGACCCTGATGCTGGGAGGGATTGGGGACAGGAGGAGAAGGGGATGACAGAGGATGAAATGGGTGGATGGCATCACCGACTTGATGGACATGAGTTTGAGTGAACTCTGGGAATTGGTGATGGACAGGGAGGCCTGGCGTGCTGTGGTTCATGGGGTCACAAAGAGTCGGACACGGCTGAGCGACTGAACTGAACTGAACTGAATTGAACTGAACAGTATAACAGTGGCTGGGCACTTATTATGGATCAGATACTCTGATAATTATTTCCATGGATTATTTTATTTAATGCTCATGACAACCAGATGCAGAAGATCTTACTGTTACTTCCTTTTCATAAATGAAGCAACAAAGGTACAGAGAACTTAAACCTTTTTTTCCTAAGGTGCCACAATTTTCAGTCAAGATTCAAACCCAAGCAGTCTATCTTGAATCCACACTCTTCACCATTACAGTGCTCAGTTCAGTTCAGTTCAGCTCAGTCGCTCAGTCGTGTGCGACTCTTTGCGACCCCATGAATCACAGCACGCCAGGCCTCCCTGTCCATCACCATCTCCCGGAGTTCACTCAGACTCACGTCCATCGAGTCCGTGATGCCATCCAGCCATCTCATCTTGGGTCGTCCCCTTCTCCTGCCCTCAATCCCTCCCAGCATCAGAGTCTTTTCCAATGAGTCAACTCTTTGCATGAGTTGGCCAAAGTACTGGAGTTTCAGCTTTAGCATCATTCCTTCCAAAGAAATCCCAGGGTTGATCTCCTTCAGAATGGACTGGTTGGATCTCCTTGCAGTCCAAGGGACTCTCAAGAGTCTTCTCCAACACCACACTTCAAAAGCATCAATTCTTCAGCACTCAGCCTTCTTCACAGTCCAACTCTCACATCCATACATGACTACTGGAAAACCATAGCCTTGACTAGATGGACTTTAGTCAGCAAAGTAATGTCTCTGCTTTTGAATATACTATCTAGGTTGGTCATAATTTTTCTTCCAAGGAGTAAGTGTCTTTTCATTTCATGGCTACAGTCACCATCTGCAGTGATTTTGGAGCCCAAAAAATGAAGTCTGACACTGTTTCCACTGTTTCCCCATCTATTTGGCATGAAGTGATGGGACCAGATGCCATGATCTTCGTTTTCTGAATGTTGAGCTTTAAGCCAACTTTTTCACTCTCCTCTTTTACTTTCATCAAGAGGCTTTTTAGCTCCTCTTCACTTTCTGCCATAAGGGTGGTGTCATCTGCATATCTGAGGTTATTGATATTTCTCCCGGCAATCTTGATTCCAGCTTGTGTTTCTTCCAGTCCAGTGTTTCTCATGATGCACTATGTGTATAAGTTAAATAAGCAGGGTGACAATGTACAACCTTGACGTACTCCTTTTCCTATTTGGAACCAGTCTGTTGTTCCATTTCCAGTTATAACTGTTGCTTCCTGACCTGCATACAGATTTCTCAAGAGGCAGGTCAGGTGGTCTGTATTCCCATCTCTCTCAGAATCTTCCACAGTTTATTGTGATCCACACAGTCAAAGGCCTTGGCATAGTCAATAATGCAGAAATAGATGCTTTTCTGGAACTCTCTTGCTTTTTCCATGATCCAGCAGATGTACTTTTATGCAATAACCATAGAAAACTACGGACAATGTTTTGATCCATTCCCTTCTAAGTGCTTACGCTTTAAAGGTAGTTGCCAGAATTGGCTTCTAAATTCCTACTCACAGTGCTGTATGAAAAATCATAAATTTCTATCAAACTTCATTTTTTTCTAAGTTCAAATGTCTACCCCAATATATATAAGGAAATCATATCACCAGGAATTCATCTGTAGTATCTAGGGGGGGAAAAGTAATTTTAAAAAAGTTATCATATACCTACATTTCTATCTTATGCTCAGAGTGCCTGACATTTGTAAAAGGCAAAAGCTCATGGCCGTGAATTTTCCAAGTTTCTGATACTCTGTTATTCTCTCTGTATTTTGCTATCCTGTAGCACTCCCAAGGCTTTCATTAGCTCTGTGCTGCTCCTCTGCTTATGCTTCACAAATTTTTGCCTTTAGGGAGCCATTCAAAATGACATGTAGTCTTCCAGAAATCAGAATATAACTAACAAGAGGCATGATCAAAAAGTGTTTTCCCAAAGCAGGAGCCTTAATCTTTATATGGGACTTTGTCTATAAAAGCTTTACTCCTCAAATTTTAAGTTCATCCTTAGCATTTTTCCTTATAATCTTTTACTTTATGGACAACTGTACATTTTGATATTAGAGTAGATTTTTTTTCTTTTTGGATCATTAGATTTCAGTAGTGATATGTCATCGTTTAGTCATTTAGTTCACCTGAGTAGGTCACCAGTTGTTAATCGATACCAGGAGGTGAGACAGCCAATTTGCCCTGCACTAATGTATAGTGATGGATAGTTTTGCTCACCTTATTTGTCAATTCAGCTGTACCTACCTTCACAATATGAAAGAAAAAAAACAAACAAACAGTTAATTCACCAACAAGTGCTTAATTGTTAAATTAATATCACATATTCTCTAATATGGTCTTCTCACTGACAAAATAGGAACTGTATGTATCTCATGGTAGTTGTCAGGATATAATGAGCTATTTGGGATTTAGGATGAGTTCAGTACCTATTACCTTAACATTATAAATTTTTGCAAGTTAGTTCCTGGTGGTCTTTATCAAGATGGACTTTATCAAAGGTGTCAGACATAGTGGGATTTGCAATAAAATTGAAATAAAAAGCTTCAAATGGATTGCCAACATTAAGGTCCTTAGTCTCAATACTATTTTTACCCCTGGGTTTAAATTTCAAGATAGAATGATATCCTTTAAAAACAGAGGCATTAGTGAAGCAGTTTCTTTTCTATTTACTACATGCACTGGCTAAAAGAATAACAATTACTTTTCCTATATGGTGGCCTATCAAAGTGAATTTTCATTGTACCAATCATTCCATTAAAATAATGCTTCCAGGAAAAAAAAAATGCAACTTTACTAACAGTTTGAAGTCACAAATGAGTTGGCCCTGGCCTACATTCACTGATATTAGATCTTCTGGCTCCATGTAAGAAGTTACTCATAGCACCTGTAAGATATGTTTTCAGTTTTAATCTAAATTGAATTTTTAATCTAAATTGAATTTTTAATCTAAATTGAATTTTTCTCCAATATAGAAGCATATGTATTTTTTTCCAGTTGAAACATGATACTCCAAATGGTAGTGTTTATCCCTTGACTACTAAGTGTGGCCTTGTATTGATGCCTGTTCATTTGAGGAAGTAGGCACCTCTTCCACTCTTATAGACTGGTTTTGGCAGGCAAAGTACTTCACCCAATCAGCATGTCCAGAGATTCTGGGTGGGCCACCTGGTGGTGTCTGTGGGCAGGCTTGCTGTTGGAGTCTTTGAGTGGGCAAATCTGGTGCTTGGGTAAGTAGGTAGGCATTATTTCTTACCCCTAATGACTTGACACTTTGGCAATCCAAACTACCATTATTCAAAGTATGAACCCTGGATCAACAGCATCATCATCACCTGTGGATTCATTAGAAATGCAAATGATCAGACTACACCACACACAGCTACTATCCACCTTGCTATACTATCTGCGTTCTTTCCATCTCTGCTCTGCTGAAGTACAGGTTTTTCTTGTAAGAGGAACATTTTCCTATCATATTATAGCCAATCTTACCCATACAGAACTTACCAGACACCATACTATCATGTGTCTTTCCTAGGTGTTTTCTGGAAATCAGTCTCCAAAAAGGTATACTTGGGTGATATATTGACGATGGTAAGGTGACTACAGCTCTTATGCTTCTTCAAGAAATGTGCATCTCCTAAATATTGGTAGTAAAAAAAAAATGCTGCCCAGTTTTGTGCTTCTTCTTGACTCCAGGAGAAGTCCTAAGATGTTCGCTACTTTATTTCTGGCTGGTAAATTTGTTCTCATTTAAGTGTCAAAGCATACATGAGCCATCAACTTTATTTTTCAGTTCTATTGATTATATTTTTGTGAAATGTACTTCTAAATTATAAAATTAGGTTAACTTTCAATCTTACTTTTGGTGTTAACTTAGTTTCCTCCAACACACATTTGTATTTTTATAGTTATTTTGTTTCTGTCAGAGTTGGCATTTCTATATTCAGTGTTTGTGCAGTTTCCTAGGTCTGATCCAAAATCTATAGCATATGGGTCTTTCCTGAATAGAACTTGAGGATCTTCATTTTACTATAATATACAAGTATATCCTATGTACATTAATGCTGGATAAACCCTTGGCCCAGAAGTATTTCATAGAAAGAACCTGGGAATTACAGTGCTTCCTGGCCTAAAGAACATGTTTGTTAATAATGGAGACAATTTTTATTTTATTTTTACTTGTCACTGCATGCTGCAAGTCAAATGACATATCAGTTTAGTCAGTTCAGTTGTTCAGTCATGTCCGACTCTTTGCGACCCCATAAATCACAGCACGCCAGGCCTCCCTGTCCATCAACAACTCCTGGAGTTCACTCAGACTCACGTCCATCGAGTCAGTGATGCTATTCAGCCATCTCATCCTCTATCTTCCCCTTCCCCTCCTGCCCCCAATCCCTCCCAGCAGCAGAGTCTTTTCCAATGAGTCAACTCTTCACATGAGGTGGCCAAAGTACTGGAGTTTCAGCTTTAGCATCATTCCCTCCAAAGAAATCCCAGGGCTGATCTTCTTCACAATGGATTGGTTGGATCTCCTTGCAGTCTAAGGGACTCTCAAGAATCTTCTCCAACACCACAGTTCAAACGCATCAATTCTTTGTCGCTCAGCCTTCTTCACAGTCCAACTCTCGCATCCATAACTGACCACTGGAAAAACCATAGCCTAGACAAGACAGACCTTTGTTGGCAAAGTAATGTCTCTGCTTTTGAATATGCTATCTAGGTTGGTCATAACTTTTCTTCCAAGGAGTAAGCGTCTTTTCATTTCATGACTGCAATCATCATCTGCAGTGATTTTGGAGCCCCAAAAAATAAAGTCTGACACTGTTTCTTCATCTATTTGGCATGAAGTGATGGGACCAGATGCCATGATCTTCGTTTTCTGAATGTTGAGCTTTAAGCCAACGTTTTCACTCTCCTCTTTCACTTTCATCAGAGGCTCTTTAGTTCTTCTTCATTTTATGCCATAAGGGTGGTGTCATCTGCGTATCTGAGGTTATTGATGTTTCTCCTGGCAATCTTGATTCCAGCTTGTGCATCTTCCAGCCCAGCATTTCTCGTGATGTCCACTGCATAAAAGTGAAATAAGCAGAGTGACAATATACAGCTTTGACGTACTCCTTTTCCTATTTGGAACCAGTCTGTTGTTCCATGTCCAGTTGTAATTGTTGCTCCCTAACCTGCATATAGGTTTCTCAAGAGGCAGGTCAGGTGCTCTGGTATTCCCATCTCCCTCAGAATTTTCTACAGTTTACTGTGATCCATACAGCCAAAGACTTTGGCATAGTCAATAAAGCAGAAATAGATGTTTTTCTGGAACTATCTTGCTTCTTCCATGATCGAGAAGATGTCAGCAATTTGATCTCTGGTTCCTCTGCCCTTTCTAAAATCAGCTTTAACATTGGGAAGTTCACGGTTCATGTATTTCTGAGGCCTGGCTTGGAGAATTTGGAGCATTACTTTACTAGCATGTGAGATGAATGCAACTGTGCCATAGTTTGAGCATTCTTTGGCATTGCCTTTCTTTGGGATTGGAATGAAAACTGACCTTTTCTAGTCCTGTGGCCACTGCTAAGTTTTCCAATTTTGCTGGCATATTGAGTGCAGCACTTTCAAAGCATCATCTTTTAGGATTTGAAATAGCTCACCTGGAATTCCATCACCTGCACTAGCTTTGTTTGTAGTGATGTTTTCTAAGGCCCACTTGACTTCACATTTCAAGATGTCTGGCTCTAGGTGAGTGATCACACCATCGTGATTATCTTGATCATGAAGATCTTTTTTGTATAGTTCTTCTGTGTATTCTTGCCTCCTCTTCTTAATATCTTCTGCTTCTGTTAGGTCCATACCATTTCTGTCCTTTATCAAGCCCATCTTTGCATGAAATTTTCCCTTGGTTATCTCTAACTTTCTTGAAGAGATCTCTAGTCTTTCCCATTCTGTTGTCTTCCTCTATTTCTTTGCATTGATCACTGAGGATTTCTTATCTCTTCTTGCTGTTCTTTGGAACTCTGCATTTAGTTGCTTATATCTTTCCTTTTCTCATTTGATTTTCACTTCTCTTCTTTTCACAGCTATTTGTAAGGCCTCCTCAGACATCCATTTTCCTTTTTTGCATTTCTTTTCCATGGGGATGGTCTTGATCCCTGTCTCCTGTACAATGTCCCGAACCTCATTCCATAGTTCATCAGGCACTCTATTTGTCAGATATAGTCCCTTAAATCTATTTCTCACTTCCACTGTATAATCATAAGGGATTAGATTTAGATCATACCTGAATGGTCCAGTGGTTTCCCTACTTTCTTCAATTTGAGTCTGAATTTGGTAATAAGGAGTTCATGATCTGAGCCACAGTCAGCCCCTGGTCTTGTTTTTGTTGACTGTATAGAGCTTCACCATCTTTGGCTGCAAAGAATATAATCAATCTCATTTCAGAGTTCACCATCTGGTAATGTCCATGTGTAGAGTCTTCTCTTGTGTTGTTGGAATAGGGTGTTTGCTATGACCGGTGTATTTTCTTGGCAAAACTCCATTAGCCTTTGTTGTGCTTCATTCCATATTCCAAGGCCAAATTTGCCTGTTACTCCAGGTGTTTCTTGACTTCCTACTTTTGCATTCCAGTCCCCTAGTGAAAAGGACATCTTTTGGGGGTGTTAGTTCTAAAAGATCTTGTAGATCTTCATAGAACCTTTCAACTTCAGCTTCTTCAGCGTTACTGGTTGGGGCATAGACTTGGATAATTGTGATATTGAATGGTTTGCCTTAGAAACAAACAGAGATCATTCTGTCATTTTGAGATTGCATCCAAGTACTGCATTTTGGACTCTTTTGTTGACCATGATGGCTACTCCATTTCCTCTAAGGGATTCCTTCCCGCAATAGTAGATATAATGGTCATCTGAGTTAATTCACCCATTCCAGTCCATTTTAGTTCACTGATTCCTACAATGTCGACGTTCACTCTTGCCATCTCCTATTTGACCACTTCCGATTTGCCTTGATTCTTGGACCTTACATTCCAGGTTCCTATGCAATATTGCTCTTTATAGCATCAGACCTTGCTTCTATCACCAGTCACATCCACAACTGGGTATTGTTTTTGCTTTGGCTCCATCCCTTCATTCTTTCTGGAGTTACTTCTCCACTGATCTCCAGTAGCATACTGGGCACCAACTGACCTGAGGAGTTCCTCTTTCAGTATCCTATAATTATGCCTTTTCATACTGTTCAAGGCAAGAATTCTGAAGTGGTTTGCCATTCCCTTCTCCAGTGGACCACATTCTGTCAGACCTCTCCATGGACTAAGTTCCGTCTAGTCAAGGCTATGGTTTTTCCTGTGGTCATGTATGGATGTGAGAGTTGGACTGTGAAGAAGGCTGAGCACCGAATTATTGATGCTTTTGAACTGTGGTGTTGGAGAAGACTCTTGAGAGCCCCTTGGACTGCAAGGAGATCCAACCAGTCCATTCTGAAGGAGATCAGGCCTAGGATTTCTTTGGAAGGAATGATGCTAAAGCTGAAACTCCAGTACTTTGGCCACCTCATGTGAAGAGTTGACTCATTGGAAAAGACTCTGCTGCTGGGAGGGATTGGGGGCAGGAGGGGAAGACAGAGGATGAAATGTCTGGATGGCATCACTGACTCGATGGCCGTGAGTCTGAGTGAACTTCGGGGGATGGTGATGGACAGGGAGGCCTGGCATGCTGCGATTCACGGGGTCGCAAAGAGTCAGACACGACTGAGCGACAGAACTGAACTGAACTGACTAGATGGACCGTAGTCGGCAAAGTAATGTCTCTGCTTTGGAATATACTATCTAGGTTGGTCATAAGTTTTCTTCCAAGGAGCAAGCGTCTTTTAATTTCATGGCTGCAGTCACCATCTGCAGTGATTTTGGAGCTCCAAAAAATAAAGTCTGACACTGTTTCTACTGTTTCCCCATCTATTTCCCATGAAGTGATGGGACCAGATGCCATGATCTTCGTTTTCTGAATGTTGAGCTATAAACCAACTTTTTCACTCTCCTCTTTCACTTTCATCATGAGGCTTTTTAGCTCCTCTTCACGTTCTGCCATAAGGGTGGTGTCATCTACATATCTGAGATTGTTGATATTTCTCCCGGCAATCTTGATTCCAGCTTGTGTTTCTTCCAGTCCAGCATTTCTCATGATGTACTCTGCATAGAAGATAAATAAGCAGGATGACAATATACAGCCTTGACGTACTCCTTTTCCTATTTGGAACCAGTCTGTTGTTCCATGTCCAGTTCTAACTGTTGCTTCGAAACCTGCATACAGATTTCTCAAGAGGCAGGTTACGTGGTCTGGTATTCCCATCTTTTTCAGAATTTTCCTCAGTTGATTGTGATCCACACAGTCAAAGGCTTTGGCATAGTCAATAAAGCAGAAATAGATATTTTTCTGGAACTCTCTTGCTTTTTCCATGATCCAGAGGATGTTGGCAATTTGATCTTTGGTTCCTCTGCCTTTTCTAAAACCAGCTTGAACAACAGGGAGTTCACTGTTCACGTATTGCTGAAGCCTGACTTGGAGAATTTTGAGCATTACTTTACTAACATGTGAGAGGAGTACAATTGTGTGGCAGTTTGAGCATTCTTTTGCACTGCCTTTCTTTGGGATTGGAATTAAAACTGACCTTTTCCAGTCCTGTGGCCACTGCTGTCACATCCACACCAGTCACATCCACAACTAGGTATTGTTTTTGCTTTGGCTCCATCCCTTCATTCTTTCTGGAGTTATTTCTCCACTGATCTCCAGTAGCATATTGGGCACCTAATGACCTGGGGAGTTCCTCTTTGGTATCCTATCATTTTGCTTTTTCATACTGTTCATGGGGTTCTCAAGGCAAGAATACTGAAGCGGTTTGCCATTCCCTTCTCCTGTGGACCACATTCTGTCAGACCTCTACACCATGACCCACCCGTCTTGGGTTACCCCGCAGGCATGGCTTGGTTTCATTGAGTTAGACAAGGCTGTGGTCCTAGTGTGATTAGATTGACTAGTTTTCTCTGAGTATGGTTTCAGTGTGTCTGCCCTCTTATGCCCTCTTGCAACATCTACCATCTTACTTGGGTTTCTCTTACCTTCGGCGTGGGGTATCTCTTCAAGGCTACTCCAGCAAAGCACAGCCACTGCTCCTTACCTTGGACGTGGGGTATCTCCTTACCGCTGCCATTCTTGACCTTCAACATGGGATAGCTCCTCTAGGCCCTCCTGTGCCTGCGCAGGCACCACTCCTCACAGCAGGAAAAGAGCAGGGCCTAAAAGTTTATCTACATATGGAACTTAGTATCTAGAAAGAATGATAATAGAATATACTGGTATTGTATTTGTCCACATGGAGAATCTGAGGTATTGATGAAAGGGGCCTGGCAACAAATTTAATTTCTAGAAATGAGGTACAAGATGGTGACTTTATCTTCAAAATAAAGCAAGCCACCCTTATGGCAGAAAGCAAAGAGGAACTAAAGAGCCTCTTGATGAAAGTGAAAGAGGAGAGTGACAAAGCCGGCTTAAAACTCAACATTCAGAAAACTAAGATCATGGCATACGGTCCCTCCACTTCACGGCAAAAAGATGAGGAAACAATGGAAACAATGACAGACTTTATTTTCTTGGGCTCCAAAATCACTGCATATGGTGACTGCAGCCATGAAATTAAAAGACACTTTCTCCTTGGAAGAAAAGCTATGACCAACCTAGACAGCATACTAAAAACAGAGACATTACTTTGCCAACAAAGATCCATCTAGTCAAAGCTATGGTAGTCCTGTTTGGATGTGAGAGTTGTACCATAAAGAAAGCTGAGCACCAAAGAATTAATGCTTTTGAACTGTGGTGTTAGAGAAGACTCTTGAGAATCCTCTGGACTCCAAGGAGCTCAAACCAGTCAATCATAAAGGAAATCAGTCCTAAATATTCATTGCAAGGACTGATGCTGATACCTTGACCACCTAATGTGAAGAACTGACTCATTGGAAAAGACCCTGATGCCGGGAAAGATTGAAGACAGGCGGAGAAGCGGACAACAGGGGATAAGATGGTTGGATGGCATTACCAACTGGATGGACATGAGTTTGAAAAAGCTCCGGGAGTTGATGATGGAAAGGGAAGCCTGGCATACTGCAATCCATGGGGTTGCAAAGAGTTGTACATGACTGAACAACTGAAATGAACTGAACTGAATTTTAGTGATGCATTTAATTAACCCATTATATTAAAATGTTAGCTTAAATATATAAAATGATTAATATTTTCATTTTGAACTAAATATTTAAATACAGTTGAAGATTGCACATGTCAAGTTGGATTTGCCACATTTTAAGTTCTGAGTAGCCACATGTGGCCAGGGGTGACCTTGGCCAGTTAAGTAGCAGCATAAATGCTCATGAGAATACAGTTTAAAACGTTTTGCAATAAAGGGTTGCTTTACCAAGGACTGCTCATTTTTTCATAATGTATGGCTATCTATAAAGTTTTCAAGTTTTGCTTATTAATTCCAAATGGATATTGAGAAAAGATATATGAGAGGAAAAAGGTTAATTTTTTCCCACTAAGTCAGTTTTCATATTTTGGAAGGATTGACCATTTTGACCTCCTTACCCAATAAGATCCTCGAGGGAAAAGAAAGACACATGTGTTTAATGGAGTCAGATAGTCTTTAATTTTAAACCATTTAAATAATAGGAAAGAGCACTGATTATGACCTCAATCTGATTAAGTTAAATCCGTTTTGGTATCATAATTATAGCTCTTAAATCTTCAATGCATAGGAGAATGTGCTTTATAAGACTGTTTTAAAAATCCATAAGAAATCTACATTTTCACAGGTGGAGGCTGGGAGAAAGGGAATTAGATGAAAAGGATCAAAATGTTCACAATTTCAGTTATAAGATAAGTAAGTACTAGGGATATACTGTGCAACATGAAGACTAAAATTAACACTGCTGTATGGAGTATTTCAAAATTAAAAGTAACTCCTAAGAGTTCTTGTGACAAGAAAAAAATTTTTTTTTCTTCTTTTGTGGTGTGTCTATAGGATATGATGAATGTTAACCAGACGTTTTGTGGTGATCATTTTACAATATATTTGAGTCAAATCATTATACTGTACACCTTAAATTTACACAGTGCTGCATGTCAATTATATATCAATAAACTGAGGGAAAACTAGAAATCCACATTTTCATTTTCCACATCTGTCTGGTAAAAGCTGAATGAAATATTGTACTGCTTGTAGTGAGAGAACCAAGAAAAATGTCAAATAGAAGTGTTCAGCTTTGAGTTTCTATGCACTTAACATTAAATGGCAAACTCTAATCTAGTCTGTTTATTCTTCAGAGGGGTTTATTTCCAGTTATTTTATTATTTTTGCCAATCATAGGGATAAGTCACTCTAGACCACTGTTTTCCAACTTTTTAAACTTTATAGAAATAAAATCTTGTAAATGTATTATGTTCAACAGATAAAAGCAGACATTTTCAGGAGGGATCACTTTCTGGTTTAATTTCCCTCCTTGAGGGCACTCTACATAACCCTAGATTTTCCTAAGCAAAATTCAACGAACACCACTTTAAACCATGAACATCTTCTCACCCATTCCTTTTAAAATCAATAGCACACATTTTCCAAGAGGTTGACATAAATTATGTTTAGAGAGCTAGCTTATGAATAAAGCATGTATGAATCCAAACTGCATGGCTTAAAGATGGGACAGATTGCCTTGGTCACATTAATACCTTTCTCAGTTCCATTCAGTTCAATTCAGACATGTTTTACTGGATGCAGGCATGTTCAACAAACTATGTGAGGTGGTAAGAAAAATAAAGATGAATTAGACAAGGCCTGTCTTAGAAGAAAGTATCATCTGAACAGTTTAGAAACTAATTGCATAGCTAAATTATAAGGCATAGATAATCTAAATAGTCACTTAACAAATATTTACTGATGCCTAGTATATGAGAGAACATGCACTATGTGAGGCTGGAAATGAAAGGGTGGAAAATTGAATAAGTGCATTTTCATCCTCAAGAACCGATATCAAGAAAGAGTAAAAACTTATGTCTTGGTGCTGATTCACACCTTAGGTAATTGCTATTATTGTGTAAAATGTAAGTATACTGTTTTTTATATGTATGGATTACATCCTCTGCATTGTTTAATCTTATGCTCTGGAAGCAATAACTTATTATTGCAGTTTGCTTTGTTGTGTTAGTGTTGGAAGCAGTGATTATTAATTTTTTATATCTGTGGGAAATTGGAATGGCACAAAACCTATAATATTAAGATTCAATTGTGGGCTTATATATTAATGGCTCAAATTTAATGAGTAAAATTAACACTTCCATAGCTTTTACATTTCAACCTTGTGTTTCCCAGAAATAAAAATGAACAAAACAATCCACTGAGCACTGAAAAAGATCATGAACTTGATCCAAAAACACCTTTTTCAGGCATCACGGAACAGCCAATTGACTAGGCATTGTTTTTTAAAGTATGTCTGCTGATTTAATGATTCTTGTTAGCTGCTTTATTATAGCTGATACTGTAATATATATGAAGGTACATAAGGTACATTATAAGAGGCTGATAGACTGAGCAATGAGAAGGAAAGCGATAGAGATAACAGAATCAACAACTTCTTTTTAAATTTTTTTAATTTAACTAATTTATTTTTTAATGTTATACTGGAATATGTAGTAACAAACATCCCTCAGCTGCTAAGTAACTCCAAGTAGGGCTCAAGGAACAGCGACAAAGAGAAAGCATACAAATTGAAGCCCATACAGTTTATTATCCTTTTATGGGAGTAGATCCTTAGCCCAAATAGAGCATTAATCGATGGCATATTTTAATGCATACAGGAAAAATCTAATGGGGAAACCAGAATCCCTCATCTGCTGAACTGACACTCTCCCCAAGTCTTCTCCAATTACCTTACAATAAGAAGCAAGTTAATTGGGGAATGACTGCTACTGCTAAGTCACGTCAGTCGCGTCCGATTCTGTGTGATCCCACAGATGGCAGCCCACCAGGCTCCCTCTTCCCTGGGATTCTCCAGGCAAGAACACTGGAGTGGGTTGCCATTTCCTTCTCCAATTCGTGAAAGTGAAAGTGAAGTCGCTCAGTCGTGTCTGACTCTTCGCGACCCCATGGACTGCAGCCTACCAGGCTCCTCTGCCCATGGGATTTTCCAGGCAAGTGTACTGGAGTGCGGTGCCATTGCCTTCTCCAGGGATTAACTAGGCACTTCAAAAAATCTCCAACTCCTCTGCTACATTTTTCAGAATGAAGGATATCTGGCAGTTGCAGCTAATATTAAGATTTAATTTAGGAAGAAAGTGGGAGAATGTCTAAGAGTGTGGTTTGATAAATTGTTATCCAACAATGTGAGGGAATGAAGTGTTTTGAGGAACCAAAAGTCTACTTACTAGATATTTATCATAGACCGTACATATATCACTATTATCATAGAATTAGGATACAAATAAAATAGATTTAGTACAGACGATATGCTGGGCATAATGCAATTTTCCCTTTTTGACTGAGGAAACACTTCAGTTAGTGTATATCTTTCAGGCTATAATTATTAATCTAAGTTCCCCCAAAATACAGCATTCCAGTTGGATTTTCCTGATTTAGACAATTTTATTTGGCTTATGAGACACAGCCAAATGAATAGGAACAAAATTTATTGAGCATAATCCATCATAATTTGTCATCTGAATACTGGATTTCTGTCTTCATGGCTATGAAACAATGAAAAAATAATTTACATCAAAATGAATAGGTATACATGTATTCCTTACTAAATTAAGATTTAGCTGTACTTTTCATTATTTATATTTAATTCTAAAATATTATAATAATAACACATTTTCATTCTACTATTGACCTCATACACAAGGAGATAGTTTCCCAGTATTATGATTCACTATGCATAAAACTCAGAAGGCTGTTGTAAAACCTTTAAATCACAAATCATAATGGATAAAAATGAATAGTAGATCAAAATGCAAGGTTATAAAAACTACTATCAACAAGTAAATGTCATGAAAATATAAATTATTTTTTCTCCAAGTAGGGTAACAACACGAATAAGAGAACATATAATAAATAACTTGTTATGATAAATTCAGTACAATAAAACAATTCATTGAAAGCTTGTGATAAAATATTTGGTGTACAACATCCATAAATATACCTTAGCACTGTTTAAAAGGCTTATTTAACAACAAGTCACATAAATTGTCAGCAGCGATTTAAATAACTATAAGGAAAACTGAGTATAATACTTATCACTTTATCATGCTTGTTTTTTAATTCAAAAAACTAGAAAGGCTTGCATTTTAAAATTAGATGAAATGTTTGGAAGTCCCCAATGTATTTCTGAATCTGATATTTAATATTACTTTGATTATGATGGTCTTCATGATAAACAGCAATACTTCAAAAATCATAGCTTCTATAACATTTTCTTTTATTCAGGGGAACCCTAAAAAGTGCAATATAGTCTTCAGCTTGACCTTTTGCCTTCTTTACTTTAATATGTTTAGATGAGTGTTAAAACCATTGTCTATAATAAGTTAGTGTTAGTGGCTCAGTTGTGCTGACTCTGCGATCCCGTGGACTGCAGCACGCCAGACTCCTCTGTCCATGGAATTTTCCAGGCAAGGATCCTAGAATGGGTTGTCATTTCTTTCTCCAGGGGATCTTCCTGACCCAGGGATCGATCCCGGGTCTCCTGCACTACAGGCAGGTTCTTTACCTACTGAGCTACCAAGGAAGCCCTGTTAAGTATTTACTAAATCAGTTCTTGGAGGATATAGCCAACTATTTCTCAGCATGGCCTTATCTAAAATGTACCTAGGGCTTTAAAGAGGCAAATTTCAGAGTCCCATCCCAAGCCTACTCAAAGCAAATATCTAGGTAAGGAGCCTGGAGCAAATTTGAGACCCTGCTCAAAACAATTACCTAAACAGACCTTTATTTTGAATACCTTGCCATCCACTTAAAGGAGGAAGTAGTTTCCATGAAGTTATTTCAACAAATGATTTAATATATTTTTATTGAGTGTTTATTCAATAAATCAGGCAGCATAGTGGTTCTCACTGTTGCACAGATTCTGGAACTAGACTTCCTGGATTCAAAATTCTGGCACTGCCACGAACTAGCTGTTTGACTTTACATGTGTCAATTAGACCTTAGAATCCCTCTCTATAAAATGGGGATAAAAAGTTACCTACTTCAAAACATGAGAATTAAAGATGTGCTCTTATGTGTAAGAAGCATAACAATCCCTAAGAAAGGCAATGCCAAAGAATGCTCAAACTACCACATAATTGCACTAATCTCACATGCTAGTAAAGTAATGCTCAAAATTCTCCAAGCCAGTCTTCAGCCATACATGAACTGTGAAATTCCAGATGTTTTGGAAAAGGCAAAGGAACCGGAGATCAAATTGCCAACATCCACTGGATCATCGAAAAAGCAAGAGAGTTCCAGAAAAACATCTATTTCTGATTTATTGATTAAGCCAAAGCCTTTGACTGTGTGGATGACAACAAACTGTGGAAAATTCTGAAAGAGATAGGAATACCAGACCACCTGACCTGCCTCTTGAGAAACCTGTATGCAGGTCAGGAAGCAACAGTTAGAACTGGACACGGAACAACAGACTGGTTCCAAATAGGAAAAGGAGTATGTCAAGGCTATATATTAGCACCCTGCTTATTTAACATATATGGAGAATCCATCATGAGAAATGCTTGGCTGGAGGAAGCACAAGCTGGAATCAAGATTGCCAAGGAGAAACAACAATAATCTCAGATATGCAGATGACATCACCCTCATGGCAGAAAGTGAAGAGGAACTAAAAGCCTCTTGATGAAAGTGAAAGAGGATAATGAAAAAGTTGGCTTAAAGGTCAACTTTCAGAAAACTAAGATCATGGCATCTGGTCCCATCATTTCATGGCAAATAGATGGGGAAACTGGAAACAGTGACTGACTTTATTTTGTGGGGCTCCAGAATCACTGCAGATGGTGATTGCAGCCATGAAATTAAAAGATGCTTGCTCCTTGGAAGGAAAGTTATGACCAACCTAGACAGCATGTTAAAAAGCAGAGATATTACTTTGCCAACAAATGTCCATCTAGTCAAAGATAAGGTTTTTCCAGTGGTCATGTATGGATGTGAGAGTTGGGCTATAAAGAAAGATGAGGGCTAAAGAATTGATGCTTTTGAACTGTAGTTTTGGAGAAAACTCTTGAGAGTCCCTTGGACTTCAAGGAGATCCAACCAGTCCATCCTAAAGGAGATCAGTCCTGGGTGTTCATTGGAAGGACTGATGTTGAAGCTGAAACTCCAATACTTTGGCCGCCTGATGCGAAGAGCTGACTCATTTGAAAAGACCCTGTACTAGTTTGCATTCCCACCAACAGTGTAGGAGGGTTCCCTTTTCTCCACACCCTCTCCAGCATTTATTGCTTGCAGATTTTTGGATCGCAGCCATTCTGACTGGACAGTGTGGAGATTCCTTAAAAAATTGCAAATAGAACTACCTTATGACCCAGCAATCCCACTTCTGGGCATACACACCGAGGAAACCAGAATTGAAAGAGACACATGTACCCCAATGTTCATCGCAGCACTGTTTATAATAGCCAGGACATGGAAACAACCTAGATGTCCATCAGCAGATGAATGGATAAGAAAGCTGTGGTACATATACACAATGGAGTATTACTCAGCCATTAAAAAGAATTCATTTGAATCAGTTCTGATGAGATGGATGAAACTGGAGCCGATTATACAGAGTGAAGTAAGCCAGAAAGAAAAACACCAATACAGTATACTAACACATATATATGGAATTTAGGAAGATGGCAATGACGACCCTGTATGCAAGACAGGGAAAGAGACACAGATGTGTATAACGGACTTTTGGACTCAGAGGGAGAGGGAGAGGGTGGGATGATTTGGGAGAATGACATTCTAACATGTATACTATCATGTGAATTGAATCGCCAGTCTATGTCTGACGCAGGATGCAGCATGCTTGGGGCTGGTGCATGGGGATGACCCAGAAAGATGTTATGGGGAGGGAGGTGGGAGGGGGGTTCATGTTTGGGAATGCATGTAAGAATTAAAGATTTTAAAATTTAAAAAAAAAATAAATAAAGCATTTTAAAAAATGTTAAAAAAAAAAAAAATGAAAAGACCCTGATGCTGGGGAAGATTGAGGGCAGGAGGAGAAGAGGATGATAGAGGATGAGATGGTTGGATGGTATCACCGACTCAATGGACTGGGTTTGGGTGAACTCCAGGAGTTGGTGATGGACAGGGAGGCCTGGCGTGCTGCGGTTCATGGGGTTGCAAAGAGTCGAATACTGCTGAGCGACTGGACTGAACTGAACTGAATGCTAGCCACTAATGTATTGTCTACTACTAGTGACTGCTAGTAATTTAGGTCATATGCTGTGGTTTGGTTTGGGGGGGGGGGGTTAAAAATAAACAGCAAATTTTTAGTAACTCATTTAATACAGAACACAAGTAAATAGATGTACTAGTTATCTTTTGCTACCATAATTTAAAATTGCCACAATTTTAACAGCTTAAAACGACATCCTATTTTTTTTCTTTTTTTCCCTGATAGTTTCTGTGGGCCAGAAGTCCAGGCACAATGTATCTCAGCTGGATTGTCTGTTTTGGGTCTCACAAGGCCAAACTCAAGGTAATCAACCAGACTGGGCTTTATCTGCAAACTCTGAGAAAGAATCTTGCTTTCAAGTTTATTCAAATTGTTTCAGAATTCATTTCTGTGAGGCTGTAGAAATGAGGGACTAGCTGGAGGCCACTCTGTTTTTCGAAGCTGCCTGTCTTCTTTCTCATGTGACTTTTACCATCTGCAAACCAGCACTGATGTGCTAAATCCTTCTCATTCCTAGAATCTCTCTGAGTTCCACTCCTGCCTTTCTTTTGTTTTTAAGAGTTAATGTGATTGTATTGGCCCCATATTGGTAATACAGGATAATGTACTTATTTTAAAGTCAGCAAATTAGTAATGATTACATACACAAAGTCCCTTTTTTCATATAACTTACTATATTCAGGGGAATAGCAGCAAGCATTGGAGATCATGGTGGCCAAAATTCTCTCTACCTCAGTGAGTAATTACCATACGTAATATTTAGTCTAAAGGGAATATAATTTTTTGCTGAACGGATTGGATTAACATCCCCATTCTATCATGCTTATCAGTGGTCTGGGTGTAAGTTTCCCTCATCTATACTGAGGGACTGAGTATATACCAACTTCACATGACTTTTATGAAGATGTACAAGTAATATCCAATTTAAATAGGAACAGGAAAGAGTTATTAATTCTGCTTGAAAGAACAAAGGAACGCTTTATAGAGTAAATACCATTTAAGTCGGATAATAAAGAAAATCTAGGTATGTAAGGTTGCCCCTTTTATAGCAGTCACTAGCACATATTTAAAAATATTATATCTCAGAGGCTATACTAAATATGCGAAATGATCAATGAATTCTGTTAACCCTAGAAGATACATGAAAGTGAAAAGAAAGTGAAGTTGCTCAGTTGTGTCTGACTCTTTGCAGCCCCGTGGACTGTAACCTACCAGGCTCCTCCGTCCATGGGATTTTTCAAGCAAGAATACTGGAGTAGGCTGCCATTTCCTTCACTGAGAAGATGCATAGAAGATACATAGTTTTATTAACTCCACCGTAAAATACGATTTTGATCAATACTGTTCAAATAGGTAGTGATGGCACTTGTTGCTTTCACTTGGGACACTTTCAGGCAACTGTGCAAAAAAAAAAAAAAAATATATATATATATATAGAGAGAGAGAGATAGGGAGATATGTATATACACACACACAAATATATATAGAGAGAGATATGCACACAAAAAAATCTAAACTGTATTTCTACTATCTCTAGAGGATCTAGAGCAGGGACTTGGGACTTTCAGTTTTTACCTTGTGTCAAACACTATTTATTTGATCCCCCAAAGCCATTCTCTTTTTCAATAAGACTGTCCCACATTTTAGCTGGACACATGGCTGTCCAGATTAGAGACTCCATTTCTCAGCCTCCTTGACACTAGATTTGGGCATGGGACTGAGTTTCATCTACCTACATTATGTAAGCAGGGTTTTGTGTAATGTCCTAGTTTGTCGTTATGGCTGCCATTACAAAGTATCACTAACTGAGTAACTCAAAGTATAGAAATTTTCTGTCTCACAGTTCTGGAGGCTAGAAGCCCAAAGTCAAAGCATCAACGGGGTTTGTTCCTTTTGAGGAAAGTGACAGAAGTATCTGTTCCAAACCTCTCTCCTTGGCTTATAGTGGACCACATTCTCCCTTTGCACATGCATGTTTCTTGTCCAAATGTCCCCTTCTTATAAGAACACTAGTCATTTTAAATCAGGGCTACCTTAAGGACCTCCTCTTAACTAACATATCTGCAAATACCCTGTTTCCAAACAAGGTCACATTCTGGATGCTGGGGTTAGGGCTTCCACATATGAACTTAGTACATAAATTAACCTGTGATGTGAATTTTCAGAAAAGTCTTTAAATAGGTCATAGAGGTACATACTTTTTTTGAGCATTTCCTCCTCCCTCTGTGATAGAATACAAATGTGCTGTCCAGAGCACTAGACAAGGCATAATGAAAGTTACACATGTGAAAAAAAAAAAAAACTGTATAGAAAGGACCTAGGTTCTTGAAGATGTGAAAGTGTTGGTTGCTCAGTTCTGTCTGACTCTTCGTGACCCCATGGGCTGTAGCCTACCAGGCTCTTCTGTCCATGGGATTCTCCAGGGGATCTTCCCAACCCAGGGGATTGAATCCCAGTTTTCTGCATTGCAGACAGATTTTTTTTTTTTTTTTTTTACTGTCTTAGCCACCAGGAAAGCCCCCTTGAAAATGTAGAGGCAGCCTAACCATCCTTGAAATACTAACCTCCAGATTTGGTTTACAAGAGAAAGATAGAAATTCTATCTAGTTTCAGTGACTGTTATTTTGAATTTTCTTTTACATGCAAATAAGCTAATCCAAGTGCATATTTTCAACCCCTCACTATGTTTTGAATTATTTTCCCACATGCATTTATTTTAATTGAAAGTATTTTTCTTTTCCTTCATTTAGTAAGCTCTCTTGGTATATTAAAAACATGATTAAAAAGATTCAACTGACATTTATTAGTTCTTGGTGAAATCTGCCATGGTTCCATATCAAGACTATTTTATGTAAATTACTTTCAAAAATCAAATTTTCAGCAAGCTTTTTATTTTTTCTTCCTTAGGTAACTGATTTGTAACTATTTCCCCTTTTCTCTTTTGGTGATTTTCAAATATTCACCTCATGAGAGACAGCACTTATCCATGTCATTGACCTTATTATAGAAACATTTATTTTGCAGTTTAAGAGTCTTTGTAAAATGGAAAAGAAGTTCTTTCTCAGTTACCTTTTCTCTTTGCCTTTGTTTTCAATTAATATGGTAAGTAGAAAACAGTATGCAATAATAGGTTAAGGTACTGGCTGTGACAGATAAGCAGTGGGGTCTCTGTGATGTGGGTAGTGTCACACATAGACTGTGGGATACTTTTTGATGTTGCAACCTTTAGCTACTTATATAAGAAACATTTTAATTCTATATGCCAGTGGTTCTTATCATCTCTGGGGTCATGAACCTATTTAAGAATCTGTTCAATGCTGTAGATTTTCTTCCCCCAAAATGCACATACCGGAAAAAATTTGCATACAATTTCAGAAGATTTACTGACTCTGAAAATTCATCCAGGGATACCAGTTGACTACTCTTGCTTTGTACAATCCTGAAACATATTTCCAGGACCCATTTCCTTGTTTCGTTGCTAACCTAACCTTAGAAAGTACATTTTGAAGCATGATGGAGTTGTGCCAAACATAGGACACACGACATTGACATGACATTTTCTTTTATTTGGGGGTCTTATAGGAATCATGAATTTTTATTTCCTTTTAAAGCATTCCTAGAAAGGACATGATAAATGATTTGTACTAAAAATATCAGCGTATTATAAGAATTAAACTGATATCCCTCCCTAAGATATTTGCCCTTTAGCAAAAGACAAGGAATACGGTGCTGAGTAAATTTTTCTCAATAGTAGATTCAGGCATCTGGGTGCAGGTGGGTGAGGTACATCATTGTAGTAGGAAGACTTTGGGGAGCCTATTAATCTTACTGTGAATGCAGTTGACCATTCTTTCATATGTAAAACCCGGTCATGAGGTAGTATAGTACTTTATAATGCAGATTTTACTTTATATATAGTGCTGTGATGGTTTTTCAATTATTTTGAGCAGTTATTACTCTAATTTATTTGAATTTTTATAATAATTAAGCCATGCCCTAATGGTGTTCTAGTGTACTTTCTTTGTAGAGATTATAAAGTCAGTACATTTTTCATCTCAATAACATTTCCATTCAGTGCTTGATACTTCTGAGTCACTGAATGCAAGATTATGTGTCTACCTGTTAGGAAGAGTTTTATTATAGAATTCCTTTTGCATAAAATTATGGTCAAGTCCTCTAAGAGTCAAAATATAATAGTACTAGTCATGCTAGCTTAAAGAGAAAACATAATGATGAAATTTGGTTCAATATGTAAATACAAAAGTATGCAATATACCATAGTATTTCAAGAATGCTCATTTGCTTTACTGATGAAAATCATTCCACTTAGAATATTCCATTTAGATTATTTTTATGATTGTTCTATTGTCATGATGCAGTGAAATGCAAAGTGAATAAGTGGAATGGAAATTCTTAAATACTAGTCTTTAAAATTCTGCAGACTACCCTTATTTACAAATGCATGCCTAGCCAATAAAAAAAGGCTCTTCTTTCATGTTCTTCTTAAAAGCAGAGTCTTTAAAATATCTGCTTGGTACGTTATATCAGGCAAGATAGGCTAAGTGATGCAAAAGAAGTAGGCAGCATCAAAATCTAAATGGCTTATGTATTACTTTTCTATCCTTCCATAACAGATTACCCCAAACTTGGAGACTTAATTCTAATTTATTGTCTCACTATTTCAATGGATCAGAAGTTCTGGTATAATGTAGCTGCTTTCACCAGGGTCTCACCAGGTTGATATCAAAGTGTCAGCTGGGTCTCTGATCTCATCTGAGACTTGAAATCATCCTCCAGACTCATTCAAATCATTGGCAGAATTCAGTTCCTAGCAGTTGATAAACTGAGGTCTCAGATTTCTTGCTGGCTGCCAGATAGTGACTCTAAGCTCTTAGAGGTTACCTTCAGGTCCTAGCATGTGGCCCTTTAACAACATAGTATTTTACTTCTTCAATGTCAGCAGGAAAATTTCACTCTGATCTGCTATAGGGGAGTCTTTGTAATGTAATATATGTGTCTATCTCATCACCACTGCTGTATAAGGCAACTGATCAAAGTAGCGACTATCTCGTGATAGTTATAGATCCTATCACACTCCAGGGACAGAATTAGACAGGACATGTACACTAGGGAGCAGGATTATTGAGAGTCAGTTTAGAAATCTGCTCAACACACTTTTTCAAGACCAATGTTCTTTTTTTTTTTTTTTTCTTCCTCCAAGTCTCTTGCAGGTATGTGTGACTCTCCAGGGTAGTCATTCTTCACAGTTAGCAATCCTCACTGCTTCAATCTTTTGGCACTGCTATATCTACATGACACTTCTTCCTCAACTGCCTTAGAAGGCAAGAAAGCACTGGAGAGATAAGAACCAGCAATTAAATATTTCCAGCCTAAAGTGATATATGTCACTCCTATTCACATTTTATCAGTCAGTGAGAGTCAAACGTCTCTGCCTAACTACAACAAAGGGAAAAGGAATCTCCCCACACATTTGGAAGGAGATGATAATCAGATATTTGTAAACAGTAGAAATGCCTAATGCAAAGTTTTTTATATCTATCACAGGCCCCTTTCTCATAGGTGAGTCATATATTATTGTAGGATAAGTTCTTTTTATTCTTAAAGTGCTTTAGTAAGTTATAATCTACACACCATAAAGTTCACACATTTAAAGTATATATTCAGTGATTTTTAGTGATTTTTAAGTGATTTTTAAGATGAGTTCTTAAATGTGTAATTTTAGTAAACATTTAAGCGTCTACTGTTTATGTGACAATATTAAATCTAATGCAGATAAAAAGAAAAAAAAAGTTTTAAATTTTTGATCATAGTCTAGTTGAGGAGAAAGTGAACATATAGGAAATCAGTAGTGAACAAGCTCAAGTATTTGTACTATAAGAAAATACCCAAAACATGATTGCAAAGCTGGAAGGTAAATTGCATTTACTGAATGTCTACCCTTTGACAGCCATCAGGCCAGATGTCTTATATATACTATCTCATGCAAGCATCATAATAATACTGTTTTCTTCATTTTTGCAGTTTTGGAAGCTAAGGTTCAGAGCAGTTAAATGTCTTCCTCAATTTCATGCAGCTAGAAACTGAGTCAGAATTCACTCTCAGTTCATTCTTAATCTAAAACCCAGGTTTTTATACTACATAACATTTTCATAGCAACAGATATAAAGCCAGTGGAGTGCAGTCTATCTGGGAGTATACTGATAGAACATCATTTTGAAGAAAGGGTTAGATATAAGTTGGTAAAATGTTGGTTCCTGTGTGTGTGTGGCTATGTGTATATTAACTGCACCTCGCTTACCTTCAAAAAAAAATAAACATTAGGACCTCAAACAACATCAGGACAATCTCGAGTCCTTCCATTTACTTTTCTGTTATAAAGCATTGGTATATTTATTTGTTCAATAAGAAAATATTTATAGAGAACAGGCTATGTCCCCTAGTACCTACCCTGTTATATGCTGAGATAAATACAGTTTGAATTTTTTTTTTTACTTTACAATATTGTATTGGTTTTGCCATACATCAACATGAATCCACCACAGATATACATGTGTTCCCCATCCTGAACCCCCCTCCCTCCTCCCTCCCCGTACCATCCCTCTGGGTCGTCCCGGTGCACCAGCCCCAAGCATCCAGTATCATGCATCGAACCTGGACTGGCGATTCATTTCATATATGATATTATACATGTTTCAATGCCATTCTCCCAAATCATCCCAGCCTCTCCCTCTCCCACAGAGTCCAAAAGCCTGTTCTATACATCTGTATTTCTTTTGCTGTCTGGCATACAGGGTTTCCTACAATAAAGATCATATAAGGTGAGTAATGGAAGTTCATAGTGCTATTGAAGCTAAGTAGTTAAAGATAGTTGATACTTAGAGGCAGACCAAGGAATGCTTATTAAAAAATAATGTAAGAAGGGAACCTGAAAAGTAAGTAAATGTTTTTGGACAGAGAAGAGGATAGAAAATGCCATTTATGTAGCAAGAATGTCATGATCAAAGTAGCAGAAACAGGAAAGCAAAGAGAGTATTGGGGAAAATATAAACCATCATGGTTTCTTGAACACAGGGAATATAAATCAGAGTAGTGGAAGATAATAGAAGGCTTTGAATGAAACTCTTTGGCAAGAGTTTTATAACTTTCTATTGATGTCAAGGCACTCGTAATAATCTCTAAGGAGGAAAGAAGAGATCCAAAAATTGGGGAAGAGAATTGGACTCAGAATCCTTCAACATGAAATTCATGGAATGAACTTTGTTATTACTTTGTAATGTAACCCTGAGTCTTGAGGAAGGAGGGTATTCCTCTGGCATTATAGGCTTGATGTTATATTGATGAAATTTTGTGCCTCTGATATAGATATAAGGATTGGTAAGAAATTAACCCTCATAATGTGAAATATGTCTGAATTTTTAGATACTTGGGGAGATCCAAATTGTAATCCAAAATGTGAGACCTGCTCTTACTTGCAAGGCTTACCTCTTTCATATAGCTAGCGGAAGAAACCTTGTTGAGAACACGCTTCTGACTCACAGGAGATATCTGAAGGTGTGCATTCTACAAGACATGTAAAGAAACCTGGGACTTGTTTCTTCAGGAAGAAGTAGCATATCCTGGGGAGGGGGGGAGGGAAGGCAGGAGTGGGACTTTTTCAAAGAAGATATTCATCAAGACAGAGACTATGGGAAGAAGGACAAATGACTGACCTGAGGAAGTATGTAGTCGTCATGTGGAATACCCCAAATATTCAGACAGAAGCTGAGCACCAAAGAATTGATACTTTTGAACTGTGGTGTTGGAAAAGACTCTTGAAAGTCCCTTGGACTTCAAGGAGATCCAACCAGTCCATCCTAAAGGAGATCAGTCCTGGGTGTTCATTGGAAGGACTAATGTTGAAGCTGAAACTCCAATACTTTGGCCACCTAATGTGAAAAGCTGACTCATTTGAAAAGATCCTGATGCTGGGAAAGATTGAGGAGGAGGAGAAGGCGATGACAGAGGATAAGATGGTTGGATGGCATCACCGACTCAATGGACATGAGTTTGGGTAGATTCCGGGAGTTGGTGATGGACAGGGAGGCCTGGCATGCTGCGGTTCATGGGGTCACAATGAGTCGGACATGACTGAGCAACTGAACTGAATTGAAGGTCTCAAGCATTTTTGCATGATACGAAGGGAAGAGGTAGCTACACTAGATGCATAATACCCACATTTCCACCCCCTTTTCTCTGTATAGCAAAGCAAAGTGAAATCACTCAGTCGTGTCCGACTCTTTGCGACCCCATGGACTGTAGCCCACCAGGCTCCTCAATCCAGGGAATTCTCTAGGCAAGAATACTGGAGTGGGTTGACATTTCCTTCTCCAGGGGATCTTCCTGACCCAGGGATCAAACCTGAGTCTCCCGCATTAAAGGCAGGCGCTTTGCTGTCTGAACCACCAGGGAAGCTCATCCTTTTTGCCAAGGTTGTGTGTATATGGAAGAGAGAAGCAAAAGAGCCTGCTCCCCTCTCTGCTACAGTCACTGAAAGCTGTCAGAAACAGCATCATTGTGTACTGGAGGGTGGTAAGTGTTTCTGTCTTCACACAACATCCCTATTAGACAACAGCTTCTCCCAATCCTGGCTTTGAGGCTAGATAAAGATAACTTAGATACCTTATGTGACAAAAAACAGAAAAACTTACCACACTGGTTAAATCTGTGGCACATTTCCTGGCTAAATCTGAACCAAACTATGCCTGAGAATTGAGCTAGGAGTAACTGCCATCCTGATCACCAAACTCTTATCAGCATGCTGCCAGAAGACAAAAGGGACTTACCAAAATCAATAAAAGTGCTTATATTAACCTCTTGTAGTAAGAGGGATTCAGTAAAAAGAAACCCTCTTTGACAGTAAAACTGGGGCTCTGAGTTGTACCATTTTAGAGTAGATATTCAATGTAGAAATTTGGCATTTTATAGTATCGCCTACATTTCCCAGTCCAACTCCTTTCACTGGGAGAGGGTGGACCATAGGCACTTTCACTCATATTCTGTAATCTCTCATATTCTGACAAATAGTTTTGGGTTGGTTTGTTTGAAGAAATTCAGATCAATTCTTGATACAAAAGTCAAATCTTTTCCAAGATGCTGAGATTGATTTAGAGACCTAGGCAAGCATAGACAGGCTAGTGGCTGTTTCTTTGTCTTGGATTGAAGGTCTATGGTAGATGGCAGGGGAAGACAGTATGGTCCGTGGTTGACAGAGCTACTAGATATGGAGGATACGGAATGCTTCCAGAGTTTATAACTTGATGACATTAAGGGGGTATGCCAGAAATGGAATTATTTACAATTTGAGAAATGATGAAGGATCACAGAGTGTTTGAAACAACATACTCTCCAGCTGGTGTTAGTGTAAATATGTATACTCTTCTTTTGGTAAAATGTTTCTATTGCCTAAGAATAAGTCTTTGATGGTGTAGAGAACTCCAAGGAAGTGCTCATGACTTTTTTTGACAACCCAGAAGGAGTTATTGGAAAATACCTCTTAATATGAAACAATATTATGACATTATTATGGAAGGCTGTAGAAGAGAGTGCTGCAGTTTGATGAACATCCTGAGAATCCTTTTAGGAATTTTAGTACAAATTCAAGAAGATTCAACTGATTCAAGTAGAGGAGAAAAAAGATTACAATAAATTTAAGTCCATAGATACTTGCAGGCCAAATAAATTGGCCAATATTTTGTCTTAGACTGAGCTCAATCTTAGTGGCTGAGGGATAAGAGCCATAGAAAGACTGATTGGGGTGCAGGTGGCAAATGCAAAGGTAAAGCATCTTGATCCTCAGTTCCAGAGAATGCCATGGTAAGCCTGTCTTTTTTGGTTTGCTTTTGTTTTCCCATGAGCAAATGGTTATTTAATGGTAAGCTGTGTGCTCCTGGAAGGTTGCTCCCCAATATGGATTTGATTTTGATGTCTTAATTATTAAATACTGGGCAGATTTTGAGGGTATGGTGTTGCTTTCTAACATGGCTAGTGGATTCATTTGCCTGGTAACCCTTCAAGTAGACTGCCCTTGTTGCATTGTTCTTTTGTTTTCTTTTGTTTTGTTTTAATGTAAGTTGTGGTTAAGGATCCTGGAAATCACCTAGAAATCCATTATCAAGTGAATTTGACCAGCTTCAGAATTCCCTTAGATTTGTTTAACGCTTTACTGACTGCAGTGGGTGAAATAGGAGGTAGGAGAGCAGTGATTTAGACAACAAAAACTCCATCCTTTCCTTCTCTTCCTTTTCTGAACTAAACAATCACTTCAAATGTAAATCAATTTAGCAGTCACAGTTTCTGTAGCATAACTACATTTGTATCATTTATCTCTATCTGTGTCTCTATCTCTATATAAAACTGCTTATATTCCAAGGTAGCATACAAGAAATAATTAATTCTGAAATAAATAAATAATGTTTGCTTAAATAATTGATTTAAAATTATCTAATTTCCTCAAAAAGACATATGTTATTTATACCCTGCCCCCCCCCCACCTTTTTTTGAAAACTCTGGCTGCTATGCTCTACTTTTGTTCTCTTTCAGTTCAGTTCAGTTCAGTCGCTCAGTCATGTCCAACTCATTGTGACCCCATGAACTGCAGCACGCCAGGCCTCCCTATCTATAACCAACTCCCAGAGTTCACCCAAACTCATGTCCATTGAGTCAGTGATGCCATCCAACCATCTTATCCTCTGTGGTCCCCTTCTCCTTCTGCCCTCAATCTTTCCCAGCCTCAGGGTCTTATCAAATGAGTCAGCTCTTCGCATCAGGCGGCCAAAGTACTGGAGTTTCAGCTTCAACATCAGTCCTTCCAATGAACACCCAGGACTGATCTCCATTAGGATGGACTGATTGGATTGCCTTGAAGTCCAAGGGACTCTCAAGAGTCTTCTCCTACACCACAGTTCAAAAGTATCAATTCTTCAATGCTCAGCCCTCTTTATAGTCCAACTCTCACATCCGTACATGACTACTGGAAAAACAATAATGTCTCTGCTTTTTAATATGCTTTCTAGGTTGGTCATAGCTTTTCTTCTAAGGAGCAAGTGTCTTTTAATTTCATGGCTGCAGTGATTTTGGAGCCCAAGAAAATAAAGTCTGTCACTGTTTCCACTGTTTCCCCATCTATTTGCCATGTAGTGATGGGACCAGATGCTATGATCTTAGTTTTCTGAATGTTGAGCTTTAAGCCAACTTTTTCACTCTCCTCTTTCACTTTCATCAAGAGACTCTTTAGTTCTTCTGCACTTTCTGCCATAAGGGTGGTGTCATCTGCATATCTGAGGTTATTGATGTTTTTTCTCAGCAATCTTGATTCCAACTTGTGCTTCATCCAGCCCAGCGTTTCTCATGAAGTACTCTGCATATAAGTTAAATAAGCACAGTGGCCATATACAGCCTTGACATACTCCTTTTCCTATTTGGAATCAGTCTTTTGTTCCACGTCCAGTTTTAACTGTTGCTTCCTGACCTGCATACAGGTTTCTCAAGAGGTGCATCAGGTGGTCTGGTATTACCATCCCTTTCAGAATTTTCCAGAGTTTATTGTGATCCACACAGTCAAAGGCTTTGGCATAGTCAATAATGTAGGAATAGATGTTTTTCTGAAACTCTCTTGCTTTTTCGATGATCCAGGGGATGTTGATGTCTTTACTAATGCTAATTTTCCCTGTTTTCCAAATGGGAGCTATTGACTTCTGTAAAGACTGAAATGGTGCTAGCAGTCAGTTGGTGAAATGATTCCTTGAACTAAATTCAGCTTATACCAAGTTCCAAAAAAGAAAGAATAAATGTGGTTTTAGAGAGAATCAAAGAATTAAAATCTATCTTTGTGTCTCACATGAAGAGGAATTCTGTGTCTGCCTATGCTAATGCCACCAGAGTGAAACCTTTTGATTGTTCAAACACATTGCACAGCTCTGTATTTACACATATAATAAAGGTCAAAACTGTAACTTATTATCAGATATCATTTTATTTAAACAGCCAAAGGAGAGACAGTTTATCTTATTGAGCCTTTCTACTAATTTGCTTTCCTGAATGTGGAACGTGTGAGGTACTATGTAATTTCATTTGTGCAGCTGCAGGAGAAAACCAACCAAACAAAAAATCTTCGCAACTGAGTATATAACTTGCTTGGAAGGGCATTAAGGTTTTTGAGCCAGAAAAATAACTGAGTGAATTTACAATAATCTTGAGAGGAAGCTGATCACTTGGAAAGAGAATGGGCTCTGGAGTTACAAAGAAATGGATTCAAATCTTGCCTCTGTCATTTACAGAGTGAATAACCTTAAGAAAATTAATTAATCCAGTACTTTTAAACTTTTATGTTTCAAGAAACAGTAACATAAAAAATAGTTTGTGTCCCAACTAAATGACATTTGGTCCCAACTTTTTATTTCACTATATAAATTTACAATTGTTGTTGATCAGTGTCTGACTCTTGAGGCCTTGTGGACTGTAGCACATCAGGCCCCTCTGTCCTTCACTATCTCCCGGAGTTTGCTTAGGCTCATATCCATTGAGTTGCTGGTTTTTCCCAACCATCTCATCCTCCACCACTCCTTCTCCTATTGCCTTCAAGCTTCCCCAGCATCAGGGTCCCTTCCAATGAGTTGGCTCTTCACATCAAATGGTCAAAGTTATTGGAGCTTCAGCTTCAGCATCAGTCTGTCCAAAGAATATTCAGGGTTGATTTCCTTCAGGATTGACTGGTTTGATCTCCCTGCAGTCCAGGGGACTCTCAAGAGTCTTCTCCAGGGCCATAATTCGAAAGCACCAATTCTTAAACTTTCAGCCTTCATTATGATCGAACTCTCACATTCAAACATGACTACAGGAAAAAACATAGCTTTGACTATATAGACCTTTGTCTGCAAAGTGATGTCTCTGCTTTCAAATACACTGTCTAGGTTTGTCATAGCTTTCCTTCCAAGAAGCAAGTGTCTTTTAATTTCATGGCTGCACTCACTGGCCACAGTGACTTTGGAGCCCAAGCAATGAAGATCTGTCACTTCTTCCTTTTTTTCTCCTTCTATTTGCCATGAAGTGATGGGGCCAGATAAGATGATCTTTTTTTTTTTTTTTAATGTGGAGTTTCAAGCCAGCTTTTTTTCACTTTCCTCTTTCACCTTCACCAAGAGGCTGTTTAGTTTCTCTTCATTATCTGCCATTCAAGTGGTATCATCTGCATATCTGAGGTTGTTGATATTTCTCCTGGCAATCTTGATTCCATCTTGTGATTCACCCAGCCTGGAATTTTGCATGATGTACTCTGCATATAAGTGAAATAAGCAGAGTGACAATATGCAGCCTTATGATACTCCTTTTCCAATTTTGAACTACTCTGTTGCTTTATGTCTGATTCTAACTGTTGCTTCTTGACATACATACAGGTTTCTCAGGGATAGGCAAGGTGGTCTGGTATTTCCATCTATTTAAGAATGTTCCGCAGTTTGTTGTGATCCACACAGTCAAAGGCTTTTGCATAGACAATGAAGCAAAAGTCGATATTATTCTGGAATTCCATTGCTTTCTCTATGATCCAATGGATGTTGGCAATTTGATCTCCTGTTCCTCTGCCATTTCTAAACCCATCTAAACCCAAGTTGTACATCTGAAGCCTTGCTTGAAGGATTTTAAGCATTACCTTCATGGCATATGAAATAAGAGAGCAATTGTATGATAGTTTGAACATTCTTTAACATTGCCCTTCATTGGGATTGGAATGAAAACTGACCTTTTCCAGTTCTGTGGCCACTGCTAAGTTTTCCAAATTTGCTAATGTACTGAGTGCAGCAGTTTAAAAACATTATCTTTAAGGATTTTAAACAGTTCATCTGGAATTCTGTCACCTCCACTAGCTTTGTTCATAGTAATGCTTCCTAAGGATCACTTGACTTGACACTGCAGAATGTCTGGTTCTAGGTGTGTGACTGCACCATCATGGTTATCTGAGTCATTAAAACCTTTCTTATATAGTTCTGTGTATTCTTGCCACCTCTTCTTAATCTCTTTTGCTTCTGTTAGGTCCTTATCATTTCTGTCCTTTATTGTGCCCATCCTTGCATTAAATGTTCCCTTGACATCTCCAATTTTCTTGAACAGATCTCTGGTCTTCACCATTATACTGTTTCCCTCTATTTCTTTGCATTGTTCATTTAAGAAGGCCTCCTATCTTGCTCTTCTCTGGAACTCTGCATTCAGTTGAGTATATCTTTCCATTTCTCCCTTGCCTTTTGCTTCTCTTCTTTCCTCAGCTATTTATAAAGCCTCCTCAGACAACCATTTTGACTTCTTACATTTCTCTTTCTTTGGAATATTTTGGTCACTACCTATTGTACAATGTTCTTTAGGCACTCTGTCTGCCAGATCTGATCCCTTGAATCTGTTTGCCATCCCCACTGTATAAGGAATTTAATTTAGGTCATACCTGAAGGGCTAGTAGTTCTCCCTACTTTCTTCAATTTAAGCCTGAATTTTGCAATAAGGAGCTGAAGGTCTGAGTTACAGTTTTTGCTGACTTGTTTTTGCTTTTTGCTGACTGTATAGAGCTTCTCCATTTTTATCTGCAAAAAATATAATCAATTTGATTTAAGTATTGATCATTTGGTGATGTCCACATGTAGAGTCATCTCTTATGTTGTTGGAAAAGCATGTGTGCTATGGGCAACATGTTCTCTTGATAAAAATCTGTTAGTCTTTACTCTGCTTCATCTTGTACTGCAAGGCCAAACTTGCCTGTTATTCCTGGTATCGCTTGACTTCGTATTTTTGCATTCCAATCCTCTATGATTAAAGGAGACCTTTTTTGGTGTTAGCTCTAGAAAGTCTTATAGGTCTTCAGAGAACCATTCAACCTCAGCTTATTTAGCATCAGTGATTGGGGCACAGACTGATTTTAATGTGATTATGAATGGTTTGCCTTGGAAATGGACCAAAGTCATTATGTTCTTTTTTGAAGTGTACCCAAGTACTGCATTTCAGACTCTTGTGTTGACTAGGCAGACTATTTCATTTCTTCTAAGGGAATACAGTAGTAGATATAATGGTCATCTGAATTAAATTCCTGTCCATTTTAGTTCACTGATACCTAAGATGTTAATTTCACTACTGCCATCTCCTGCTTCAGTGAGTATAAGTGATAGTCGCTTAGTCATGTCTGACTTTTTGTGACCCCATAGACTGTAGCCTGCAAGTCTTCTCTGTCCATGGAAGTTTTCAGGCAAGAATACTGGAGGTGGTCTTCCTGACCCAGGGATTAAACACGAGTCTCCATTGCAGGCAGATTCTTTACCATCTGAGCCATCAAGGACCACTTTCAATTTACCTTGATTAATGGCCCTAACATTCCAGCTTCCTATGCAATATTGTTCTTTACAGCATCAGATTTACTTTTATCACCAGACATATCCACAGCTGAGCATCATTTCTGCTTTAGCCCAGTTATTACATTCTTACTGGAAAGTGAAGTGAAAGTGAAGTCACTCAGTCATGCCTGACTCTTCGTGACCCAATGGACTGTAGCCTGCTAGGTTTCTCCGTCCATGGGATTCTCCAGGCAAGAATACTGGAGCTGGTTGCCATTTCCTTCTCCAGGGGATCTCCCTGACACAGGGATCAAATGCAAGTCTCCCACAGTACAGGCAGACTTTTTACTGTCTGAGCCACCAGGGCCTCCTTCTTACTGGAGTTACTAGTAATTGCCCTCCACTGTCACCCAGTAGCATATTGGACACCTTCCAACCTGTGGGGCTCATCTCCCGGTGTCCTATCTTTTTTGCCTTTTTGTGCTGTCCATGGGATTTTCCAGACAAGAATATTAGAGTGGGTTGCCATTTTCTTCTCTTGTGGACCACGTTTTTCTAGAACTCTTCACTATGGCTTGTCTGTCTTGGGTGGCCTTGCCTAGCATGGCTCAATGCTTCATTGAGTTGTGCAAGCCCCTTCACCATGACAAGGCTATAATCCATAAGGGGAAAAGTTACAATAAAACTCTACAAATAAGCATATGAAGAATTATGAATTATCATCACCATCTATGGCCAATGCCTACCCAATACACATTTCCACTTCTTCATATATAGAATCTAATTTTTGTTCAGAAAAGCAACAAACCAGCTAAAATGCTACACATAACTAGGAAGAGTCATAAGTCACAGTTCCGAGCAATGAGACATAAGAGGGAGTCTCTGGGGATTTCTGGAAGACTTCAACATTCCTGTTAAAAGATTAGGAAGTCTGTATTTCCTAGTTGCTTTCCTGTCTTTTCTTTCCACTCTTTGCCATGAGGCAGGGGGTTGGGCAGACATCTTGTTACCATGAGATAGACATAAGAATTAAAGTTATATGCTAAGGAAGTTAGAGGATGAGGAAAAGATGAAAAGGAGCCTGGATTCCTAAGGGCATTGTGAACCACCTTGTCAAATTTGGATTACCTATCAAAGGTTTGCTCATGAGAGAAAAATACTTCCTACTTTTATTTATTTATTTTTGGGGGGAGTGTAAATTTTATTTATTTATTTATTTATTTTTATTTATTTAATTTTTTACTTTATAATATGGTATTTTTTTTTGCCATACATCAACATGAATCCACCATGGGTGTACATGTGTTCCCCATTCTGAATCCCCCTCCCACCTCCCTCCCCATCCCATCCCTCTGGGTCATCCCAGTGCACCAGGCCCGAACACACTGTATCATGTGACAAACCTGGACTGGCAATTAGTTTCACATAAGATAATTTACATGTTTCAATGCCATTCTCCCAAATCATCCCACCATTGCCCTCTACTACAGAGTCCAAAAGACTGTTCTATACATCTGTGTCTCTTTTGCTGTCTCGCATACAGGGTTATTGTTACCATCTTTCTAAGTTCCATATATATGTGTTAGTATACTATATTCATATTTTTCTTTCTGGCTTACTTCACTCTGTATAATAGGCTCCAGTTTCATCCACCTCATTAGAACTAACTCAAATGTATTATTTTTAATGGCTGAGTAATACTCCATTGTGTATATGTACCACAGCTTTCTTATCCATCTGCTGATGAACATCTAGGTTTCTTCCATGTCCTGGCTATTATAGACAGTGCTGCGATGAACATTGGGGTACATGTGTCTCTTTCAATTCTGGTTTCCTCGGGGTGTATAGTCAGCAGTGGGATTGTTGGGTCATATGGCAGATCTATTTCCAGTTTTTAAGGAATCTCCACACTGTTCTCCATAGTGGCTGTGCTAGTTTGCATTCCCACCAACAGTGTAAGAGGGTTCCCTTTTCTCCATTCTCTCCAGCATTAATTGCTTGTAGACTTTTGGATAGCAGCCATTTTGACTGGTGTGAAATGGTACCTCATTGTGGTTTTGATTTGCATTTCTCTTATAACGAGTGATGTTGAGCATCTTTTCATGTATATGTTAGCCATCTGTATGTCTTCTTTGGAGAAATGTCTGTTTGGTTCTTTGGCCCATTTTTTGATGGGGTCATTTATTTTTCCGGAATTGAGCTGCAGGAGTTGCTTGTATATTTTTGAGATTAATTTTTTGTTGCTTTGTTTGTTATTATTTCCTCCCATTCTAAAGGCTGTCTTTTCACCTTGTTTATAGTTTCCCTTGTTGTGCAGAATTTTTAATTTTATTTAGGTCCCATTTGTTTATTTTTGCTTTTATTTTCAGTATTCTGGGAGGTGGGTCATAGAGGATCCTGCTGTGATTTATGTCGAAGAGTGTATTGCCTATGTTCTTCTCTAGGAGTTGTAGAGTTTCTGGTCTTACGTTTAGATCTTTAATCCATTTTGAGTTTATTTTTGTGTATGGCATTAGAAAGTGATCTAGTTTCATTCTTTTACAAGTGGTTGACCAGTTTTCCCAGCACCACTTGTTAAAGAGATTGTCTTTTCTCCATTGTATATTCTTGTCTCCTTTGTTGAAGATAAAGTGTCCATAGGTGCATGGATTTATCTCTGGGCTTTCTATTTTGTTCCATTGATCTATATTTCTGTCTTTGTGCCAGTACCATACTGTCTTGATGACTGTGGCTTTGTAGTAGAGCCCAAAGTCAGGCAGGTTTATTCCTCCAGTTCCATTCTTTTTTCTCAAGATTGCTTTGACTATTTGAGGTTTTTTTGTATTTCCATACAAATTGTGAAATTATTTGTTCTAGTTCTGTGAAAAATACCATTGGTAGTTTGATAGCTTTTGCATTGTATCTATAGATTGCTTTGGGTAGTATATTCATTTTCACTATATTGATTCTTCCAATCCATGAGCATGGTCTATTTCTCCATCCATTTGTGTCCTCTTTGATTTCTTTCACCAGTGTTTTATAGTTTTCTATATATAGGTCTTTGTTTCTACTTCTCTCTTTTAAACCATTATTTTCTAGGTTTTTGTTACTAATGATGAAAGGTAATCCTAACAGACATATTAGCATTTTGTAAAATAAAGGATTATTTTCATACTCAAAAGTTTCTTGCCTTCCTTTCTCCATAAAAATCTCTTCCTTTCTCTATATTTTTCCATCTTCAGAATCCTATCAGAGCATTTTTAGTCCTATGCCACCGTGGTTTTGGAGAGGAAATGGCAACCCACTCCAGTGTTCTTGCCTGGAGAATCCTGTGGCTGGAGGAGCCTGGTGGGCTGCTGTCCATAGGGTCGCACAGAGTCAGACACGACTGAAGCGGCTTAGCATGCATGCATGCACTGGAGAAGGAAATGGCAACTCACTCCAGCATTCTTGCCTGGAGAATCCCAGGGATGGAGGAGCCTGGTGGGATGCCGTCTATGGGGTCACACAGAGTTGGACATGACTGAGTGACTTAGCAGCAGTAACAACAGCACCTTGGTTTATGTTTTCTCTCTCCTACATGAACCTTCTCCTACTTCAGGATATTTCTCTCAACTGGGCAACCCCCTCAGGACTTTTCTAAAATCATGTTCCTGTTGATACTTCCCAACTTGTATTCTCATGTGCTAAGAAATAATGAATATGTCCTCTGCCACTTGTTCCTTGAAACTTTCCCTTTCCTTGTTTGAGTATTTTATAGGTTTTGTGTAATGTGAAACAGAATGGAAGAAAGCATCCTTTTTATGATTTCTTTCCCTGAAGGATTAGGATCTACCTTGAGAATTGAATGCTGCTCTCTTATTTCACTTCTCCTTAGAAACATTCCCAGCTGAGTTGTGTTTCAAAGATCATTTTATTTTTATACTTTGATGGTATATTATTTAAAGAATGAAAATTTATGACTAGTATGACTATTATAGCTTCATTATGGATTGTATTCTTTGTCCAGGAGTTTAAAATATATTCATTGTCTGGGTTCATCTTTTTACCTTTAACTCTATTTTTAAGTATAATAGTGAGAATCTCTTTTCATTATACATGGTTGATATATCTGTGCCTAACATCTAATTTTAACTTTTTCATACTGTTTACTTTAGGAATGTATCTTACAAGTATCATATAGATGAATTTGTCTCTAAATTCAATCTGAGAGGTTTTAATAAGGTAATTCATTTAAAATTTACTTTTGAAACTGAAAAGCTTGTTCTTATTTTTATCATTATATGCTTTCTCTCATATCTATTTTTACTAGAAAATATTTGGTTTATATTCTATTCCTTTATCATCTCAAAAGTATGCATTTTGTTTTTATTCTTAATATTAAGTGTGGGATAATTCATTTCACTGCCTTGAATCTCACAGGGAGATTCAAGCTGTTGTCTGTTAAGCTCCTTCTAAAGGTTATTGGGGCTTCCCTCATAAATCAGATGGTGAAGAATATACCTTCAGTTCTAGGAGACCTACATTTTATTCCCTGGAGAAGGAAATGGCAACCCACTCCAGTATCCTTGCCTGGAAAATCCTATGGACAGAGGAGCCTGGTGGGCTGCAGTCCATGGGATCGCAAAGAGTTGGAGACAACTGAGCGACTAACACTATGCACTAAAGGTTATTGGGTAAAATCTTGACTGATGTTGAACTAGGAAAGAAACACCCCTGGATGAATATCAGCTGAACTCTTAAACCAAAAGTGTTAATATCATAGTAGTCAGGGCCTTTAAACTTTCTCTTCCTTCCTTCCACAATCTCATTCCCCAGATTGTCTCCTGAAGTGTCAAACCCATAAATATAAGCTTGAATAGAGTAAGTGTGGTAGTGGAAAAATGGATAAAATACTAAATTTATTTCTAAAGCTCTAAATCAGTCAATGAGTGTCAAATTGTTGGAAACAATTAATTTAAAAACAATAATGCTCAAGGTGGACTACTCTCATAGTTCTTCCATGCTTATCTTTCTCCTATGTTTATTTAACATTCTCAGATGCAAGGTAACACCTCCTGGCTCATTTACTAAAGTCACATTATATATATAATAGAGCTCAAGATAATTAAGAATTGGATAATGGAGTATGGTTGGTGTTGGAGTCATTATCTCCAACCTCCGAACAAAGAAGCTACTGTGAAATAGATGTTTTCCCTTCTAGAATGATTCCATCATTCTCTGCCTCGGGGCTTTATTTAAACTTTCTTTAATTAGAAAGTACTCCTATTGTGTGATAGAACTTTAACTACCATTTTTGATCTGTTGCTATATTGCATCACTTACTGTACCTTTATTACTTATTCAATGGGAAGCTTGTAGAATGTGAACATGTAAGTCCCCTAAAACTGTTAAAGAAGGAAATTATTTTGTCAGATTTTCAATTTATTAAGAACATTCTGGCAGTAGTGTAGATCAATTCCAAGAAGTTGAGATTAAAGGAAAGATTGGTTAGAAAGCTTTTGCAGTAAAACAAAGATGATTAAACTGTGAATCAATGATACTGTAGTGAAGGTGGGAAGGAGAGGGCAGATCTGAGAAATTTTAGAGAGAAAATTAACAAAAAGTTGTAACAGATTGGATGCATTGAGGAATAAAGATAGATTGGTACTAAGGATGACTCCAGATTCTTTCTCTTGAAAGATAGGGAAAGTAGAAGGGTCAATGACCAAAATATGAAATACATAAGGAAAGGTAGGCTTAAGATGAAAATGACCAATGCCATTTCAAATATATATTTGAAGTAGTTTTAGGTGCATTTGAAATTCAGTTGGATACAGATAATACATAATTGGACTATAAGGGTCTGAAGGTCATAAAAGAAGTTAGGTGTAGAGATAGAGAACTTAGGTGTCATTACCTTTTAAGTGACAGCTAAAATTACAGAAATAGGTGAGATCATAGTGAGATTTTTGTAAAAATGGCAAGTGGGTTAGGAGAAATCCCTACAATCCTTATTTATACAGAGACAGGTGGAGATGATAAGAAATCATAGGAGTGTAGAAAATAGCCCAAGGTGTCGAAGAGAAGAGTGCACAACACAATGGGGAGATAACAATATGGGGATGGAGTTGTCGACAGTTAATTATACAAATGCCGTAAGTTTCTAAAAATTCACAGGCTGAACACTTACGATTTTGCATTCTGTTCTCTCTCATATATATATATATATATATATATATATATACATATACATACATATATATATATACACACATCTATATATATATAATTTAAATGTGAATTTATACTAAAATTATTATCATCCCATATGGTTCTTGATGAAAGGAAAGGGGTTAGACTTGCTGAAGTCAATGGTCACTAGAACTAAAATTTGTGTTATTTTTATCAAGGGAGAAAGTGAGAAATGGATATAAGTTAGCTAACCAATAGGCTCTGTTATTCATCCAGGTAAACAATAGAATTTGATTAAAGTAGCTTGTTAGACTTAACAAAATTAAAATTAATTTTTTTTCTAATTTAGTAGCACTACCTTTAGGTAAACAATTGAGTTAGACTTTTAACATTTTTACTGCTTGTAAAGGAAACAAAGATAATTATCCTACAATAAGAAAGATGTCATCTAATTCACCATGTCCCTGATTCTTCACTCTATCAGACTCAATAACAAATATTGTATAATGATCCTTATACTATCCTGAAATGGAATTTATGATGTAGCATACTTTCACACATAACTTTTAAAATGCAAGACCCCAATTGTAATACAAAGGAGAAATAAAAGTAAACTAATTTTTGAAAATATAATATGCATTTTAATATATAAATGCTGAGGAATTACTACATAGAAGCTCTAATGAAGGTGTAAGATACTTGCATATACTTATAATGAATATATTTGGTTTTAAAAGTAGGAGATGTAACAAAACCTAGTCCTTATAATAAGTACAGAAAAATGATAATGAAGAAGTTTATGCAGATGCTAAATTAAAAACTAGTGTCAGGATAAGCAATAACAAATCACAGTTATGGGTATATGAGGAAACAAATGAAGAAATAGTCTTAATTAAAGTAGCAATAATATGTTCCCCCAAATTACATATTGTGAAAGTGGAGAAATCTAGGAACTATGTTATTCTTGCAAATAAGCTGAACATTATAGATGAGGGGTACAAATTTTTTACTTTATGACATGGCACGTGGTAGGCATGAAGTAACAGCAAAACAATACTGTATCCCCATTTGTTGTCCTTGTGTTAGTCACTCAGTCATGTCTGACTCTTTGCGACCCCCTGGACTATAGCCCCCCAAGCTCCTCTGTCCATGGAATTTCCCAGGCAAGAATACTGGGATGGGTCGCCATTCCCTTCTCCAGGGGATCTTCCCCACCCAGGGATTGAACTTGGGTCTCCTGAATTGCAGGCAGATTCTTTAACATTCCTGGCAACCTAGATGTCCACCAGCAGATGAATGGATAGGAAAGCTGTGGTACATATACACAATGGAGTATTACTCAGCCATTAAAAATAATACATTTGAATCAGTTCTAATGAGGGGGATGAAACTGGAGCCTATTATACAGAGTGAAGTAAGCCAGAACGAAAAACACCAATACAGCATACTAACACATATATATGGAATTTAGAAAGATGGTAATGATAACCCTGTATGCAAGACAGCAAAAGAGACACAGATGTATAGAACAGACTTTGGGACTCTGTGGGAGAGGGAGAGTGTGGGATGATTTGGGAGAATGGCATTGAAACCTGTATACTATCATGTAAGAAACGAATCACCAGTCTAGGTTGGATACAGGATGCTTGGGGCTGGTGCACTGGGATGATCCAGAGAGATGATATGGGGAGAGAGGTGGGCGGGGGGTTCAGGATCAGGAACTCATGTACACCCGTGGCAAAACCAATACAGTATTGTAAAGATAAAAAAATAAAAAACTGGTTTAAAAAAAAATTCAGATGATTTATCTGTTAGTATAGGTTTTCAAATAATGTATCTAAGCATATGTTATATTTAGAATAAGAAAAGAACTTTTAACACTCAATAATACAGACAACACAATTGAAAAATGAACAAGTGATTTGAATAGGCATTTTACTAAGAATAAAACCTAACGGCTAATAAGCGTATTTAAGAAAGCTTGACATCATTAGCTATTAGATAAAGCAAAATACAACCATAGTAATATACCACTTCAGGCTCTCTAGTCATGTCCAACTCTTTGCGACCCCATGGACTGTAGCCTATCAGGCTCCTCTGTCCATGGGATTTTCCAGGTAAGTGTGCTGGAGTGGATTGCCATTTCCTTCTCCAGGGGATCTTTCCAACCCAGGAATCGAACCTGGGTCTCCCTCATTGCAGGCAGACGCTTTACCATCTGAGCCACAATGCCAAAGAATAAAAAAATGACAGACAATATCAAGAATTGGCAAGAATACAGAAAAACTGAATCCTTCATGTATTGTTGGTGGGAAGGATAAAATGGTACAGTCACTTTTGAAAAGAGTTTGATAATTCCTTAAAAATTTCACATAAGCTTACAAACAACTTCCTAATTCTGTACCTAGGTGACCACCCAAGATAAATTGAAACCTCAGCTCATTTCAGGTCCTCAGTCGTGTCCAACTCTGCGACCCCATGAATCGCAGAATGCCAGGCCGCCCTGTCCATCACCATCTCCCGGAGTTCACTCAGACTCACGTCCATCGAGTCGGTGATGCCATCCAGCCATCTCATCCTCTGTCATCCCCTTCTCCTCCTGCGTACAATCCCTCCCAGCATCAGAGTCTTTTCCAATGAGTCAACTCTTTGCATGAGGTGGCCAAGGTACTGGAGTTTCAGCTTTAACATCATTCCTTCCAAAGAAATCCCAGGACTGATCTCCTTCAGAATGAACTGGTTGCATCTCCTTGCAGTCCAAGGGACTCTCAAGAGTCTTCTCCAACACCACAGTTCAAAAGCATCAATTCTTCAGCCCTCATCTTTCTTCTCAGTCCAACTCTCACATCCATACATGAGCACAGGGAAAAACATAGCCTTGACTAGACGGACCTTTGTTAAAAAGTAATGTCTCTGCTTTTGAATATGCTATCTAGGTTGGTCATAACTTTTCTTCCAAGGAGCAAGCGTCTTTTAATTTCATGGCTGCAGTCACCATCTGTAGTGATTTTGGAGCCCCCCAAAAATAATGTCTGACACTGTTTTGACTGTTTCCCATCTATTTCCCATGAAGTCATGGGACCAGATGCCATGATCTTCATTTTCTGAATGTTGAGCTTTAAGCCAACTTTTTCACTGTCCACTTTCACTTTGATCAAGAGGCTTTTTAGTTCCTCTTCACTTTCTGCCATAAGGGTGGTGTCATCTGCATATCTGAGGTTATTGATATTTCTCCCGGAAATCTTGATTCAAGCTTGTGCTTCTTCCAGCCCAGCGTTTCTCATGATGTACTCTGTATATAAGTTAAATAAGCAGGGTGACAATATACAGCCTGGACATACTCTTTTTCCTATTTGAAACCAGTCTGTTGTTCTATATCCAGTTCTAACTGTTGCTTCCTGACCTGCATATATGCAAAAAAAAAAAAAAAAACCATGTACATGCATTTTCACAGTATTGTAGTTTATAATGGGCTTTTCTTGTGGCACTACCGGTAAAGAACCTGCCTGCCAATGCAAGAGATTCTGATTCAGTCTTTGGGTCACGAAGATCCCATGGAGGAGGGTGTGGCAACCCACTCCAGCATTCTTGCCTGAAGAATCCAGTGGACAGATGTGCCTTGTAGGCTACAGTCCATAGGGTCTCAAAGAGTCAGACATGACTGAAGCAACTTAGCATGCATACATTCATGGTTTATAATAGCCTCCCAATGGACACAGTCTTAATATCCTTCTGCTGTTGAATAAGTTGTAGTGTGTTAGTTGCTTAGTCGTGTCCGACTCTTTTGCAATCCCATGGACTGTAGCCTGCCAGGCTCTTCTCTCCATGGAATTCTCCAGTCAAGAATACTGGAGTGGGTTGCCATTTCCTTCTCCAGGGAATCTTCCTGACCCCGGGATTGAACCCGGATCTTCTGCATTGCAGGCAGGTCTTTACCATCTGAGCTATAGGGGCTTCCCTGGTGGCTCTAAAGAATCCATTCACAAAGAGTCAGACACGACTGAGCAATTAAGCATGTTGAATAAGTTGAATACTGGCACATGCTATAACATGCATGAACATGAAAAACATCACATAAAAGTAAATGAAGCACAGTGCAAAAGAGCAATTTCAATGACTCTATTTATTTTAAATGCCAAGGCATTGACTTCAAGAGAATTCTCATCAAAAGGAAAAATATATTTGTCTTTTTCTTTAATTTCATATCTATAAACTTATTGTGGCCATCATTTCAAGATGTATGTAAGTCAAATCATTATGCTGTTCACCTTAAACTTTCACAGTGCTCTATGTTAATTATATCTCAATAAAACTAGAAGGAAAAAATGTCAAGGCAGGGAAATTTTATAGATATAATAAGCAGTTAAGTAGTTACCTAAAGATGGAAATGAATACAGATTTAACTCTAAATGGTAACAAGGGAACTTGATGAAATATCAAAATTGGATTATGGTGAGGGTTGCACAATTGTGAAAATTTATAAATTTATTAAATATAATTGAACTATAACCTTATTAAAAGTAAATTTTATGATACATAAATTATACTTCAATAAAGCAGTTAAGAAGTGAGTAAGGTTTATGTATCAGTTCAGTTCAGTTCAGTCGCTCAGTCCTGTCCGACTCTTTCGACCCCATGAATCACAGCACACCAGGCATCTCTGTCCATCACCAACTCCCGGAGTTCACTCAGACTTGCATCCAACGAGTCAGTGATGCCATCCAGCCATCTCATCCTCTGTCATCCCCTTCTCCTCCTGCCCCCAATCCCTCCCAGCATCACAGTCTTTTCCAATGAGTCAACTCTTCACATGAGGTGGCCAAAGTACTGGAGCTTCAGCTTTAGCATCATTCCTTCCAAAGAAATCCCAGGGTTGATCTCCTTTAGAATGGACTGGTTGGATCTCCTTGCAGTCCAAGGGACTCTCAAGAGTCTTCTCCAACACCACAGTTCAAACGCATCAATTCTTCGACACTCAGCCTTCTTCACAGTCCAATTCTTACATCCATACATGAATACTAGAAATACCATAGCCTTGACTAGACGGACCTTAGTCGGCAAAGTAATGCCTCTGCTTTTGAATATGCTATCTAGGTTGCTCATAACTTTCCTTCCAAGGAGTAAGCATCTTTTAATTTCATGGCTGCAATCACCATCTGCAGTGATTCTGGAACCCCAAAAAATAAAGTCTGACACTGTTTCCACTGTTTCCCCATCTATTTCCCATGAAGTGATGGGACCAGATGCCATGATCTTCGCTTTCTGAATGTTGAGCTTTAAGCCAACTTTTTCACTCTCCTCTTTCACTTTCATCAAGAGGCTTTTTAGTTCCTCTTCACTTTCTGCCATAAGGGTGGTGTCATCTGCATATCTGAGGTTATTGTTATTTCTCCCGGCAATCTTGATTCCAGCTTGTGTTTCTTTCAGCCCAGTGTGTCCCGTGATGTACTTTGCATAGAAGTTAAATAAGCAGGGTGACAATATACAGCCTTGATGTACTGCTTTCCTATTTGGAACCAGTCTGTTGTTCCATGTCCAGTTCTAACTGTTGCTTCCTGACCTGCATACAGATACCTCAAGAGGCACATTAGGTGTTCTGGTATTCCCATCTCTTTCAGGATTTTCCACAGATCATTGTGATCCACACAGTCAAAGGCTTTGGCATAGTCAATAAAGCAGAAATAGATGTTTTTCTGGAACTCTCTTGCTTTTTCCATGATCCAGCAGATGTTGGCAATTTGATCTCTGGTTCCTCTGCCTTTTCTAAAATCAACTTGAACATCAGGAGTTCACGGTTCAAGTATTGCTGAAGCCTGGCTTGGAGAATTTTGAGCGTTACTTTACTAGGGTGTGAGATGAGTGCAATTGTGCGGTAGTTTGAACATTCTTTGGCATTTCCTTTCTTTGGGATTGAAATGAAAACTGACCTTTTCCAGTTCTGTGGCCACTGCTAAGTTTTCCAAATTTGCTGGCATATTGAGTGCAGCACTTTCACAGCATCATCTTTCAGGATTTGAAATAGCTCAGCTGGAATTCCATCGCCTCCACTAGCTTTATTCATAGTGATGCTTTCTAAGGCCCGCTTGACTTCACATTCCAAGATGTCTGGCTCTAGATGAGTGATCACACCATCATGATTATCTTGATCATGAAGATCCTTTTTGTACAGTTCTTCTGTGTATTCTTGCCACTTTTCTTAATATCTTCTGCTTCTGTTAGGTCCAGACCATTTCTGTCCTTTATCGAGCCCATCCTTCCATGAAATTTTCCCTTGGTATCTCTAATTTTCTTGAAGAGATCTCTAGTCTTTCCCATTCTGTTGTTTTCCTCTATTTCTTTGCATTGATCGCTAAAGAAGACTTTCTTATCTCTTCTTGCTATTCTATGAAACTCTGCATTCAGATGCTTTTATCTTTCCTTTTCTCATTTGCTTTTTGCTTCTCTTCTTTTCACAGCTATTTGTAACAATTTGAAAAAATATTATTAAGCACCAATGACTATTCAAGATTTTAAAATAGAAAGTCAGAGGATATGCTGTTAGACCTTCACTAAGCAGTGCTTTAGTATACCTACTTTTATTCACATAGCTATACTTAAATATGTTTCTAGTTTTCATGACCTTCTCTACTTTGCCATAAGCATATCCACAAAGTGTTAGATAGAGGAGAAAAAAGCAAGGTCACTCACAGTGAAGCAGCTTGGAGGGAAAAAAGAGGAAGGGAGGGAAAGAGGGAAAGACTAATATGTTTCAGTAAAATACTTCGGAGTTTTTCAGGGGTAAAGAACCCACCTACCAATGCAGGAGACGTGGTTTTGATCCCTGGGTTGGGAAGATCCCCTGCAGAAGGAAATGGCAACACACTCCAGTATTCTTGCCTGGAGAATTTCATGGACAGAGGAGCCTGGCAGGCTACAGTCCATGGGGTTACAAAGAATCAGACAACTGAGCCAACTGACCACTCACAGCAAATTATGGTGGTCAAGTATTTGGACTCTGGAGCCAGTTTGTGGAATTCATAATACTATCTCTAAAATTTACTAGTGTTATTACACTGGACTTCTCTGCACCTCAATTTCTTTACCAATAAAATGGGAAAATAATGTATTAAATTCTTCCTAGGGTTGTTGACAGGATTAGGCAAGTTAACACGTGCATAGAAATTTCAACACTAGGTAACTCAGCATAGAGTAAGCACCATACTCCAGTTACCTGTCATTAATCTCTAGAGAATAACACTGACTTAGCCAATCACTGTTTCCTTATTTGCAGAAATGAGGATGATAATAATAGTATCTATTTCATAGCTGTGTTATGAGTTAAATAATTGATGCAAAGTTTTTAGAATGTCTTGTATAAATTAGTGATTGTTACTTCTATTTTCAGAGGGCTTCTAGGTACATAATCTATATGAAAATATTTTCCCTTTGTCTTTATCTTTCCAATAGCTCTTTCATTTAGTCTGCATCTTGTCATATTGGGCAGAATTTCCTAGCTAATATTAACTAACTTTTCTTGTTCCTAATGTAATGAGATTATTGTTTCATAGAAAGTGGGGGGTTGTCTATTGACTTAAGAGCTATTATCTGTTACAGAGTATTGTAAGTATTCTTTCTTTAGTATTGGATATGAAATGGAATTTACCAAATATAAAAGTGTCTGCCAATAGTACCGCACCAGATTTGATCCCCTAACATGAGAGATTTTTTAACATTAAGTCATCCTTAGATTTGTTAGAGAAAGCATTTTTATAAATTATATTTTCAAAAAGTAAGAATTTCTTTAAGTGAAATTTTCAAATGTGTGGCCTAAGGTGAAAGTATAACTCTGAAATCAAATGCTTGTATTTTGTGCAGCTTGTATTTTTCCTTTTAGGGAAGCTACTTAACCTAACTTTGCTTCAGTTGTCTAACATCTAAAATGTTGCCTATTTTGTAGAATGTTTGTGAATATTAAGTGTGATATCCCCTAAGGATTTACCACACCTGACACATAATAAAAATTGTGTTTGTAATATCTATTCATGTCTCATATCATTGTTCTTTCTATGTATGTTTCGGTTCAGTTCAGTTCAGTTCAGTCGCTCAGTCGTGTCCGACTCTTTGCGACCCCATAAATCACAGCACGCCAGGCCTCCCTGTCCATCACCATCTCAAGGAGTTCACTCAGACTCATGTCCATCGAGTCGATGATGCTATCCAGCCATCTCATCCTGGGTCGTCCCCTTTTCCTCCTGCCCCCAATCCCTCCCAGCATCAGAGGCTTTTCCAATGAGTCAACGCTTCACATGAGGTGGCCAAAGTACTGGAGCTTCAGCTTTAGCATCATTCCTTCCAAAGAAATCCCAGGGTTGATCTTCAGAATGGACTGATTGGATCTCCTTGCAGTCCAAGGGACTCTCAAGAGTCTTCTCCAACACCACAGTTCAAAAGCATCAATTCTTCGGCGCTCAGCCTTCTTCACAGTCCAATTCTCACATCCATACATGACCACAGGAAAAGCCATAGCCTTGACTAGACAGACCTTAGTCGGCAAAGTAATGTCTCAGCTTTTGAATATGCTATCTAGGTTGGTCATAACTTTTCTTCCAAGGAGTAAGCGTCTTTTAATTTCATGGCTGCAGTCACCATCTGCAGTGATTTTGGAGCCCCCCAAAATAAAGTCTGACACTGTTTCTACTGTTTCCCCATCTATTTCCCATGTTTAACCTATATAAAATGAATCATTTTCCCCATTCAGTTATTTGTTGTTTTAAATTCATCTTCTTCTTATATTAATATTTCTTCTGTTTTATTTAGATTTGACATTAAAGATAATATTTTCTACTTTTGTGCTTAGCTTTTTATATGTAGTCTTTATAAATAGTCTTCCTTATCCTTGATTCCATTAAGTCTTATTTTCTACACTTCTATAAGCCATACTTTCAGAATGCCTCTTCCATCATAGATTTTGAGTCCAGGATGTAAGTAATACTATTGAAATACATAAATTTTGTTCTCAAGAGGCTTACACTTAAAAATATATTGAATATACATATATATATATATATATATATATATATATATATATATATATCTGTGCATGCATGTTCAGTTGCTCAGTCATGTCCAGCTCTTTGCGACCTTATGGACTGTAAGCCATCAGACTTCTCTGTCCATGGTATTCTCCAGGCAAGAATACTAGAGCGAGTTGCCATTTCCTCCTCCAGGAAATCTTCCTGACCCAGGGATCAAACCTGCATCTCCTGCATTGCAAGAGGATTCTTTATCACTGAGACACTTGGGAAAACTTAACATATATCTACTAATAGGAATTTTTTGTTTAGTCTGCCCAATATAAGGCAGCTGCTTTATTATATGATTGTATATTAAAGTAAGAAAATAAGAATCCTTACCTAGTATATATGTTCATTAATTGTGTGCATTGAAAATGTAAATACATTCTGTATTAAGAGTCTTCATTTAGTAATATCTGAAAGTTTTGCAAACCAGTCAATCTTAAGGGAAATCAACCCTGAATACTCTTTGGTCAGGGAGGCCTGGCGTGCTGCAGTTCATGGGGTTGCAAACAGTTGGACACAACTAAGCAACTGAACTGAACTGACTCTTTGGAAAGACAGACGATGAAGCTGAAGTTCCAATGTTTTGGTACCTGATGTGAACAGCAGACTCATTGGAAAAGTCCCTGATGCTGGGAAAGATTGAGAGCAGAAGAAGAAGAAGGTGTCAGAGGATGAGATGCCTGGATGGCATCACTGATGCAATGGACATGAACTTGGGCAAACTCCGTGAGATGGTGAGGGACAGGAAGGCCTGGCACGCTGCAGTCCATGAGGTAGCAAAGAGTTGGACATGACTGGGTGACTGAACAACAACAAAAGCGTTTTGCTGCTCTGCCAACTTGCATGACTTATGTGTGGTGTTTGGAAAATATTATATTTTACTATAACTATTCGAATGGAAGCCTAGTTAGATATTTATTTCTGTATGAGTGGGTATAAATATCTTAAGTTTAAGAAGACAATTTCTGTCTGTGTGACCCTTCAGATTTGGTAAATCTATTTGAGCTCAAAAATATTAAATGTACTCATAGGTCCTACTGAATTAACAAGCCAGAATTTCAATTTTGACTACAATAGCTGTCTGTGCTTAAGCCCCTATATTCTTACTGAGATTTAGACATTAGCCACCTCCAGTTTCTTTAGAATAAATACATCTAGTCATTATTTTTTTCTTGAAGAAATATCAGTTTCCCTGTAAAATATGACCTTTTACTCTCACTTTTCTGATTTCATACTAAAGAAATATGTATCTTCTTCAAGAAGGGAAAGAAAATAATGACATTAAAAATAAATAGGTGTCATTTATTTTTCTGGAGTTGAGCTGCAGAAGTTGCTTGTATATTTTTGAGATTAGTTGTTTGTCAGTTGCTTCATTTGCTATTATTTTCTCCCATTCAGAAGGCTGTCTTTTCACCTTGCTTATATTTTCCTTTGTTGTGCAGAAGCTTTTAATTTTAATTAGATCCCATTTGTTTATTTTTGCTTTTATTTCCAGCAATGACCCTATCAAAAAATGGGCCAAAGAACTAAATAGACATTTCTCCAAAGAAGACATACGGATGGCTAACAAACACATGAAAAGATGCTCAACATCACTCATTATTAGAGAAATGCAAATCAAAACCACAATGAGGTACCACTTCACACCAGTCAGAATGGCTGCGATCCAAAAATCTGCAAGCAATAAATGCTGGAGAGGGTGTGGAGAAAAGGGAACCCTTCTACACTGTTGGTGGGAATGCAAACTAGTACAGCCACTATGGAGAACAGTGTGGAGATTCCTTAAAAAATTGCAAATAGAACTACCTTATGACCCAGCAATCCCACTTCTGGGCATACACACCGAGGAAACCAGAATTGAAAGAGACACATGTACCCCAATGTTCATCGCAGCACTGTTTATAATAGCCAGGACATGGAAACAACCTAGATGTCCATCAGCAGATGAATGGATAAGAAAGCTGTGGTACATATACACAATGGAGTATTACTCAGCCGTTAAAAAGAATTCATTTGAATCAGTTCTGATGAGATGGATGAAACTGGAGCCGATTATACAGAGTGAAGTAAGCCAGAAAGAAAAACACCAATACAGTATACTAACACATATATGTGGAATTTAGGAAGATGGCAATGACGACCCTGTATGCAAGACAGGGAAAGAGACACAGATGTGTATAACGGACTTTTGGACTCAGAGGGAGAGGGAGAGGGTGGGATGATTTGGGAGAATGACATTCTAACATGTATACTATCATGTGAATTGAATCGCCAGTCTATGTCTGACGCAGGATGCAGCATGCTTGGGGCTGGTGCATGGGGATGACCCAGAAAGATGTTATGGGGAGGGAGGTGGGAGAGGGGTTCATGTTTGGGAATGCATGTAAGAATTAAAGATTTTAAAATTTAAAAAATAAAAAACTAAAAATAAATAAATAAATAAATAGGTGGATTTATGTCAATGTATGACAAAACCAATACAATATTGTAAAGTAATTGGCCTCCAATTAAAATAAATAAATTTATATTAAAATAAATAGTTAAAAGGGTGAGCAAGATTTCTAACTTGTATTAAGTAGTTTACTTATATTACTGTTAATCTGTGTTCAACCTAGCCTGACATTTGAATAAGTCACTAGTACAGGTAGTTAGACAATTCATGATTAAGTTTCAAGCACATGCAATTTATAGGGTAGCTTTACAGAATGACAGAATTTCATTTTCTAAGTTTATTATGCAAGTGGCTTTCTGGGGATACTTTTCCTCATTGTTTATAGAAAATCAAGTTGAAAAGAAGATACATTTTTTGCACTTCTTATTTTTCAATATTACTTTGCTATGTTAATAAAGTGTAACAGATCCCTAATTGCCTAGCAACTAAGCCTAATGGGATATAGCTCCTTTATTTTCTTCCTTCCTTCTTTTCATCTAGCCATCCTCGCTTCCTTTCTCTACTTAATTTTCTCTTCCTTATACTAGTATTAAGATTTTGTATTCATGTATACTGTTTTGTTTTCCTTGCTTTTGTTTCTAAATCATATGTAAGATTATAATATTTGATTCATGAAATTTCATGACTACGCATATTTCTCACCCCCTTGTCATGGCTAAAGGGCTTGCATTACTCAGTGAAGCTATGAGCCATGCCATACAGGGCCACCAAAGATGTATGGGTCATACTGAAGAGTTCTGACAAAATGTAGTCCACAGGTGAAGGAAATGACAACCCACTCTAGTATTCTTGCCTGGAGAACTCCATTGACAGTATGAAAAGGCAAAAAGATATGACACTGAAAGATGAGCCCCTTAAGTTGGAAGGTGCCCAGTATGCTACTGGGGAAGAGCAGAGGGCAATTACTAATAGCTTCAGTAAAAATATGCTTCCCTGGTAGCCTAGTCAGTAATGAATCTTCCTGCAGTGCAGGAGACTCAGGCTTGACCCTTGGGTTGGGAAGATCCCCTGGAGAAGGAAATGGCAAACCACTACAGTATTCTGCCTGGAAAATCCAATAGACAGAGGAGCCTGGTGGGCTACAGTCCATGGGGTTGCAAAAGTGTTGGACACGACTTAGCAACTAAACCACCACCAGCAACAATGAAGTGGCTGAGCCAAGGCAGGAGCAACACTCATCTGTGGATGTGTCTACTGGTGAAAATAAAATCCAAGGTGTAAAGAATAATATTGCATAGGAACCTGGAATATTAGGTACATGAGTCAAGATAAATTAGAGGTGGTCTAGCAGAAGATGGCAAGAGTGAATATCAACATCTTAGGAATCAGTGAACTGAAATAAACAGGAACGGGTGAATTTAATTCAGATGACCATTATATCTACTACTGTGGGCAAGAATCCCTTAGAAAAATGAAGTAGCCCTCATACTCAGCAAAACAGTTTGAAATGCAGTACTTGGGTGCGCTCTCAAAAATGACAGAATGATCTTGGTTCATTTCCAAGGCAAACCATTCAGCATCACAGTAATCCAACTCTATGCCCCAACATCTAATGCCAAAGAAGCTGAAGCTGACTGGTTCTATGAAGACCTACAAGACCTTCTAGAACTAACACTGAAAAAAGATATGCTCTTCATCATAGGGGATTGGAATGCAAAAGTAGGAAGTCAAAAGATACCTGGAGTAACAGGCAAATTTGACCCTGGAGTACAAAATGAAGCAGGGCAAAGGCTAACAGAGTTTTGTCAAGGGGACACACTAGTCATAGCAAACACCGTATTCCAGTAAGCCAAGAGAGACTCTACACATGGACCTCATCAGGTGGTCAATACCAAAATCAGATTGATTATATTTTTTGTGGCCAAAGATGATGGAGAAGCTCTATACAGTCAGGAAAACCAAGACCTGGAGCTGATTGAGCTCAGATCACGAGAAACCTGTATCCGTGTCAAGAAGCAACAGTTAGAACTGGACATGGAACAACTGACTGGTTCAAAAATTGGAAAATGGGTACGTCAAGGCTGTACATTGTCACCCTACTTATTTAACTTCTGTGCAGAGTACATCACGTAAAATGCCAGTATGGATGAATCAAAAGCTGAAATCAAGATTGCCAAGAGAAATATCAATAACCTCAGCTATGCAGATTATATCACTCTAATGGAAGAAAGCAAAGAGGAACTAAAATCTCTTGATGAGGGTGAAAGAGGAGAGTGGAAAATCTGGTTTGAAAATCAACTTTTAAAATGCTAAGATCATGGCATCTGGTGCCATCACTTCATGGCAAATAAATGGAGAAAAAATGGAAACAGTGAGAAACTTTATTTTCTTGGGCTTCAGAATCATTGCAGACAGTGACTGCAGCTATGAAATTAATAGACACTTGCTCCTTGGAAGGAAACATGACAAAACTAGACAGCATAATAAAAAGCAGAGACATCACTTTACTGACAGAGTTCCGTATAGTCAAAGCTATTTTTCCAATAGACATGTGTGGATGTGAGAGTTGAACCATAAAGAAGGCTGAAAGTGAAAGAAAGTGAAAGTGAAGTCGCTCAGTCGTGTCCAACTCTTTGTGACCCCGTGGACTGTAGCCCACCAGGCTCCTCTGCCCATGGGATTCTCCAGGCAAAAATACTGGAGTGGGTTGCCATTTCCTTCTCCAGGGGATCTTCCCCACCCAGGGATCGAACCCAGGTCTCCTGCATTGCAGGCAGACGCTTTAACCTCTGAGCCACTGGGGAAGCCCCTAAAGAAGGCTGAGCACTGAAAAATTGATGTTTTCAATTTGTGGTGCTGGGAAGACTCTTGAGAGTCCCTTAGGCAGCAAGGAGATCAAGTCAGTCAATTCTAAAGGAAATCAAGCCTGAATATTCGTTGGAAGGACTGATGCTGAAGCTGAAAAACTTTGGCCACCTGATGTGAAGAGCTGACTCATTGGAAAAGACCCTGGGAAATATTGAGGGCAAGAGGAGAAGAAGGAGACTGAAGATTAGATGTTTAGATAGCATCACTGACTCAATGGACACAAATTTGAGCAAACTCCAGGCGATAATGGAGGACAGAGGAGCCTGTCTTGCTGTAGTCCATGGAGTCACAAAGAGTAGGACATGAGTTAGCAACTGAACAACAAGACAATATTTCTCACCATCAACAGATAAAACATTTTTAGAATAAAACACAAGTAAATTGGTATTCAACTAGTCAAGCTCCTTTTGCTAACACATCATTATCTTTCAGTTATAGATTAAATATTTGTTTCCTCCCCAAATAAACATGTTGAAATCCTACACACAGGTGTGATGGTATTAGGTGGTGGAGCCCTTTGTGCTTAGATTATAAGGTTGAAACTCTCATGAGTGGGATGAGTGTTCTTATGAAAGAGACTCCAGAGAGCTCCCTTACTCTTGCCCTGTCAGGAATTGTCTATGAACCAGGGAGCAGGTGCTCTCCAAACATGGAATCTGCTTCCTCCTTGATCTTGGATATCCCAGACTCCAGAACTATAAGAAATAAATGTTTGTTGCTCAGTCACCCAATCTACAGTATTGAATAGTTTCTTATGCAGCCCAAACAGACTAAAACTATATATAGTAATTGTACATATATTCTTTATTTCTACCTTATAATAGTAAAACTACTTAGTAGTTTTTTTACTATGCAGATGTAAATAGCTCTTTCCTTCATACTAAAGTGATGGTCAGGGAGGCCTGGTGTGCTGCAATTCATGGGGTCGCAAAGAGTCGGACATGACTGAGCGAATGAACTGAACCGAAGGGAGTAATTTTCAGAGATTATGTGACATATCAGTTCACAGAGCTAGAACACAGGCTATCTGTTTGTTTGTTTTTTTTAAATTTTAAAATCTTTAATTCTTACATGCATTCCCAAACATGACCCCCCCTCCCACCTCCCTCCCCACAACATCTCTCTGGGTCATCCCCATGCACCAGCCCCAAACATGCTGCACCCTACGTCAGACATGGACTGGCGATTCAATTCTTACATGATAGTATACATGTTAGAATTCCCATTCTCCCAAATCATCCTACCCTCTCCCTCTCCCTCTCCCTCTGAGTCCAAAAGTCCGTTATACACATCTGTGTCTTTTTTCCTATCTTGCATACAGGGTCGTCATTGCCATCTTCCTAAATTCCATGTATATGTGTTAGTATACTGTATTGGTGTTTTTCTTTCTGGCTTACTTCACTCTGTATAATTGGCTCCAGTTTCATCTGTTTTTAAATCCAATGTCTTTCTCCAAACAATAGTATTTTCTCTTACAGTCAATAGCATATCAACAGGTATGAGAGAGTTGGATGAAAAAAATATTTAAGTGTTTCTTTCTTATAAAGACTTTCTGTATGAATGGGCTTTGTAAATCTGCACCAGGGAAAATATATTATACAGTACTTATCATCTCTGTCCAACTTAAGAAACTTTTTTTCTGTGGTACATCTGTTAACTTGTCCAGAAAATGTTTTTTCTCTAGTTCAGTAAACACTGCACAAGGCCAATACTCTCTATGAGGCATTATCTTACAGATGTGTGGTACTTTGCAAAGAATATTCATACTTTCTTTGAATTCATAATTCTATGAATGAATATCCATAATTTATATCTTTAAAAATGGTTATCCTCAGTATAACACTATGATAAATTCTGTACTCATTATAACCTTTTGATGAAGTAGGAGATGGCTTACAGTTGGGACATGGTAAGAACAATGAATTTTTTCCAACATCAGCTGGACATTTTTAAATTGAAGTATAGTTGATTTAAAATATTACTTTTCAATTTTTATTTTTACTTTATTTTGCTTTACAATACTGTATTGCTTTTGCCATACATTGACATGAATCCACCATAGGGGTACATGAGTTGCCAATCCTGAACCCCCTCCCACCTCCCACCCCATATCATCTCTCTGGATCATCCTTGTGCACCAGCCCCAAGCAACCTGTATCCTGTATTGAACATAGACGGGGGATTCATTTCTTACATGATAGTATACATGTTTCAATGCCATTCTCCCAAATCATCCGACCCTCTCCCTCTGCCACAGAGTCCAAAAGTCCGTTCTATACATCTGTGTCTCCTTTGTTGTCTCTCATACAAGATTATCATTACCATCTTTCTAAATTCCATATATATGTATTAGTATACTGTATTGGTGTTTTTTTTTTTTTTCTGGCTTACTTCACTCTGTATAATCCGCTCCAATTTCATCCACCTCATTAGAACTGATTCAAATGTATTCTTTTTAATGTCTGAATAATACTCCATTGTGTATATGTACCACAGCTTTCTTATCCATTCATCTGCTGATGGACATCTAGGTTGTTTCCATGTCCTGGCTATTATAAACAATGCTGCGATGAACATTTGGGTACACGTGTCTCTTTCAATTCTGGTTTCCTCAGTGTGTATGCCCAGCAGTGGAATTGCTGGATCACAAGGCAGTTCTATTTGCAATTTTTAAGGAATCTCCACACTGTTCTCCATAGTGGCTGTACTAGTTTACATTCCCACCAACAGTGTAAGAGGGTTCCCTTTTCTTCACACTCTCCCCAGCATTTATTGCTTGTAGACTTTTGGATCGCAGCCATTCTGACTGGTGTGAGATGGTACCTCATTGTGATTTTGGTTTGCATTTCTCTGATAATGAGTGATGTTGAGCATCCCCTCATGTGTTTGTTAGCTATCCGTATGTCTTCTTTGGAGAAATGTCTATTTAGTTCTTTGGCCCATTTTTTGATTGGGTCGTATAGTTTTCTGGAATTGAGCTGCAGGAGTTGCTTGTATATTTTTGAGATTAGTTGTTTGTCAGTTGCTTCATTTGCTATTATTTTCTCCCCATTCTGAAGGCTGTCTTTTCACCTTGCTTATATTTTCCTTTGTTGTGCAGAAGCTTTTAATTTTAATTAGATCCCATTTGTTTATTTTTGCTTTTATTTCCAGTATTCTGGGAGGTGGATCATAGAGGATCCTGCTGTGATTTATGTCGGAGAGTGTTTTGCCTATATTCTCCTCTAGGAGTTGTAGAGTTTCTGGTCTTACATTTAGATCTTTAATCCATTTTGAGTTTATTTTTGTGTATGGCATTAGAAAGTGATCTAGTTTCATTCTTTTACAAGTGGTTGACCAGTTTTCCCAGCACCACTTGTTAAAGAGATTGCCTTTGATGTATTTTCCTGCCTCCTTTGTCGAAGATAAGGTGTCCATTGGTGTGTGGATTTCTATCTGGGCTATTTTGTTCCATTGATCTATATTTCTGTCTTTGTGCCAGTACCATACTGTCTTGATGACTGTGGCTTTGTAGTAGAGCTCAAAGTCAGGCAGGTTGATTCTTCCAGTTTCATTCTTCTTTCTCAAGATTGCTTTGGGTATTCAAGGTTTTTTGTATTCCCATACAAATTGTGAAATTATTTGCTCTAGCTCTGTGAAAAATACCGCTGGTACCTTGATAGGATTGCATTGAATCTATAGATTGCTTTGGGTAGTATACTCATTTTCACTATATTGATTCTTCCAATCCATGAACATGGTATATTTCTCCATCTATTAGTGTCCTCTTTGATTTCTTTCACCAGTGTTTTATAGTTTCCTATATATAGGTCTTTAGTTTTTAGGTAGATATATTCCTAAGTATTTTATTCTTTTCATTGCAATGGTGAATGGAATTGTTTCCTTAATTTCTTTTTCTACTTTCTCATTATTAGTGTATAGGAATGCAAGGGATTTCTGTGTGTTGATTTTATATCCTTCAACTTTACTATATTCATTGATTAGCTCTAGTAATTTTCTGGTGGAGTCTTTAGGGTTTTCTATGTAGAGGATCATGTCATCTAAAAACAGTGAGAGTTTTACTTCTTCTTTTCCAATTTGGATTCATTTTATTTCTTTTTCTGCACTGATTGCTATGGCCAAAGCTTCCAGAAATATGTTGAATAGTAGCAGTGAAAGTGGGCACCCTTGTCTTGTTCCTGACTTTAGGGGAAATGCTTTTAATATTTCACCATTGAGGATAATGTTTGCTGTGGTTTTGTCATATATAGCTTTTATTATGTTAAGGTATGTTCCTTGTATTCCTGCTTTCTGGAGAATTTTTATCATAAATGGATGTTGAATTTTGTCAAAGGCCTTCTCTGGATCTATTGAGATAATCATATGGCTTTTATTTTTCAATTTGTTAATGTGATGAATTACATTGATTTGCAGATATTGCATCCCTGGGATAAAGCCCACTTGGTCATGGTGTATGATCTTTTAATGTGTTGTTGGATTCTGATTGCTAGAATTTTGTTAAGGATTTTTGCGTCTATCTTCATCAGTGATATTGGCTTGTAGTTTCCTTTTTTTGTGGCATCTTTGTCAGGTTTTGGTATTAGGGTGATGGTGGCCACATAGAATGAGTTTGGAAGTTTACCTTCCTCTGCAATTTTCTGGAAGAGTTTGAGGAGGATAGGTGTTAGCTCTTCTCTTAATTTTTGATAGAATTCAGCTGTGAAGCCATCTGGACCTGGGCTTTTGTTTGCTGGAAGATTTCTAATTACAGTTTCAATTTCCGTGCTTGTGATGGGTCTGTTAAGATTTTCTATTTCTTCCTGGTTCAGTTTTGGAAAGTTGTACTTTTCTAAGAATTTGTCCATTTCTTCCACGTTTTCCATTTTATTGGCATATAATTGCTGATAGTAGTCTCTTATGACCCTTTGTATTTCTGTGTTGTCTGTTGTGATCTCTCCATTTTCATTTCTAATTTTATTGATTTGATTTTTCTCCCTTTCTTGATGAGACTGGCTAATGGTTTGTCAATCTTATTTATCCTTTCAAAGAACCAGCTTTTTGCTTTGTTGATTTTTGCTATGGTCTCTTTTGTCTCTCTTGCATTTATTTCTGCCCTAATTTTTAAGATTTCTTTCCTTCTACTAACTATGTGGTTCTCCATTTCTTCCTTTTCTATTGCTTTAGGTGTAGAGTTAGGTTATTTATTTGACTGTTTTCTTGTTTCTTGAGGTATACCTGTATTGCTATGACCTTTCCTCTTAGTACTGCTTTTATAGTGTCCCACAGGTTTTGGGTTGTTGTCTTTTCATTTTCATTCATTTCTATGCATATTTTGATTTCTTTTTTTATTTTCTTCTGTGATTTTTTGGTTATTCAGAAGCGAGTTGTTCAGCCTCCATATGTTGGAATTTTTAATAGTTTTTCTCCTGTGATTGATATCTAATCTTAATGCATTATGGTCAGGAAAGATGCTTGGAATGATTTCGATTTTTTTTTAATTTATCAAGTTTAGATTTATGGCCCAGGATGTGATCTATCCTGGAGAAGGTTCTGTGAGCACTTGAGAAAAAGGTGAAATTCATTGTTTTGGGGTGAAATGTCCTATAGATATCAATTAGGTCTAACTGGTCTATTGTATCATTTAAAGTTTGCATTTCTTTGTTAATTTTCTGTTTAGTTGATCTGTCCATAGGTGTAAGTGGGGTATTAAAGTCTCCCACTATTATTGTGTTATTGTTAATTTCCCCTTTCATACTTGTTAGTATTTGTCTTACATATTGTGGTGTTCCTATGTTGGGTGCATATATATTTATAATTGTTATATCTTCTTCTTGGATTGATCCTTTGATCATTATGTAGTGTCCTTCTTTGTCTCTTTTCACAGCCTTTGTTTTAAAGTCTATTTTATCAGATATGAGTATTGGTACTCCTGCTTTCTTTTGGTCTCTATTTGCATGGAATATCTTTTTCCAGCCCTTCACTTTCAGTCTGTATGTGTCCCCTGTTTTGAGGTGGGTCTCTTGTAGACAACATATATAGGGGTCTTGTTTTTGTATCCATTCAGCCAGTCTTTGTCTTTTGGTTGGGGCATTCAACCCATTTATGTTTAAGGTAATTATTGATAAGTATGATCCTGTTGCCATTTACTTTATTGTTTTGGGTTCAGGTTTATATGCCCTTTTGTGTTTCCTGTCTAGAGAATATCCTTTAGCATTTGTTGGAAAGCTGGTTTGATGGTGCTGAATTCTCTCAGCTTTTGCTTGTCTGTAAAGCTTTTGATTTCTCCTTCATATTTGAATGAGATCCTTGCTGGGTACAGTAATCTGGGCTGTAGGTTATTTTCTTTCATCACTTTAAGTATGTATTGCCATTCCTTCCTGGCCTGAAGGGTTTCTATTGAAAGATTAGCTGTTATCCTTATGGGAATCCCCTTGTGTGTTATTTGTTGTTTTTCCCTTGCTGCTTTTAATATTTGTTCTTTGTGTTTGATCTTTGTTAATTTGATTAATACGTGTCTTGGGGTGTTTCACCTTGGGTTTATCCTATTTGGAACTCTCTGGGTTTCTTGGACTTAGGTGATTATTTCCTTCCCCATTTTAGGGAAGTTTTCAACTATTATCTCCTCAAGGATTTTCTCATGGTCTTTCTTTTGTCTTCTTCTTCTGGGACTCCTATAATTCGAATGTTGGAGCATTTCATATTGTCCTGGAGGTCTCTGAGATTGTTCTCATTTTTTTAATTTGTTTTTTTTTCCTCTCTGATTCATTTATTTCTACCATTCTGTCTTCTACCTCACTTATCCTATCGTCTGCCTCCATTATTCTACTCTTTGTTGCCTCCAAAGTGTTTCTGATCTCATTTATTGCATTATTCATTATATATTGACTCTTTTCTATTTCTTCTAGGTCCTTGTTAAACCTTTCTTGCATCTTCTTAATCCTTGTCTCCAGGCTATTTATCTGTGATTCCATTTTTATTTCAAGATTTTGGATCATTTTCACTATCATTATTTGGAATTCTTTCTCAGGTAGATTCCCTATCTCTTCCTTTTTTGTTTGGTTTGGTGGGCATTTATCCTATTCCTTTACCTGCTGGATATTCCTCTGTCTCTTCATCTTGGTTATATTGCTGCATTTGGGGTGGCCTTTCTGTATTCTGGGAATTTGTGAAGTTCTCTTTATTATGGAGTTTCCTTACTGTGGGTTGGGTTGTATCAGTGGCTTGTCAAGGTTTCCTGGTTAGGGAAGCTTGTGTCGGAGTTCTGGTGGGTGGAGCTGGGTTCTTCTCTCTGGAGTGCAATTAAGTGTCCAGTAATAAGTTATGAGATGTCAATGTTTTTGGAGTAACTTTGAGCTGCCTGTATATTGAAGCTCAGGGGTGTGTTCCTGTGTTGCTGGAGAATTTGCATGGTATGTCTTGCTCTGGAACTTGTTGGCCCTTGTGTGGAGCTTGGTTTCAGTGTAGGTATGGAGGTGTTTGATGAGCTCCTATCGATTAATGTTCCCTGGATTCAGGAGTTCTGCAATGTTCTCACAATTTGGACTGAAGCCTCCTGCTTCTGATTTTCAGTTTTACTTTTACAGTAGGCTCAATGCTACTCCATCTACACAGCACTGATGATAAAACATCTAGGTTAAAGATGAAAAGTTTCTCCACATTGAGGGACACCCAGAGAGGTTCACTGAGTTACATGGAGAAGAGAAGAGAAGAAGGAGCGGGGAGTTAGAGGTGACTAGAGTGAGATGAGGTGGGATCAAAAGAGGAGACAGCAAGCTAGACAGTAATCACTTCCTTATGTGTGCTCTACAGTCTGGACCACTCAGAGATGTTCACAGAGTTATACAGAGAAGAGAGGGAGGAAGGAGACAGAGGTGGCCAGGAGGATAAAAGAGGGAATTGGAAAGGAGAGAGACAGATCCAGCCAGTAATCAGTTCCCTAAGTGTTCTCCATTGTCTGGAACACACAGAGATTCACAGAGTTGGGTAGAGAAGAGAAAGAGGAGGGAGGAGACAGAGACAATCTGGTGGAGAAAAAGGAGAGTCCAAAGGAGGAGAGAGTGGTCAAGCCAGTAATCTTGCTCTCAGGTAAAATTGGGTACTGAAGATTGGGTTTTAAATGTACAAAATTGATAACAAATACCAAAAAGCAAAGATCAAAAATGTAGAGTAGAGGTTGGATTTTCAAAATACAATATTAAAGAAAAGAAGAAGAACAACAAGAAGAAAAAAAAAAACAAAGTTACAAGAATTATTAAACAACAACAACAACAACCACAAATATATATATATATATACGGTGCTTGCTTTAAAAATAGGGTCTTTATTTTTTGAAAAGTAATAGTAGGTTATAAAAATAAAAATTAAAGGAGATATAGAGGACTTAAAATTTTAAAAAGTTTAAAAAAAAAGAAAAAAGAAAAGAAGAAAAAACAATCAAACAACAACATCAACAACAATTAAAAAAAGAGAATGATCATAAAATAGTAAAGATATATCTGGGACTTTCTCTGGTGTTGTGGGCAGTATGGGGTCACTCCCAAGGCAGTTCCTTTTGTTTATCTTCTGTTTGCTGGTCTCTTCAGTGTCTGATTTCCACCCTGACACAAGGTGGGCAGTGGTGGACACTTTTTTTTTTTTTTTTTTTTTTTAGGCTCACTTGTTCAGTCGCACTGTGGGGAGGGAGGGATGCTGCAAACAAATAACACTGGCATGTGCTTGCAGTGCTTCAGCCATGCTGGGCCTGCCCCTGCTCATGGCGCACACCACTCAGGCTCTACCTTGCTCCACCGGGAACCATCTGAGGCTGGCCCTAGGCTGCATGCAGCTCCCCAGTAAAGCCACTCAGGCTCAGCTCTCAGGTAGCCCTCAGAGGTACAGATTCGGCTGGGCCTGCGTTTTGTGCCCTTCCCAGGTCCGAGTACCTCAGGTGTTTGGCGAGCTCGGTCGCTGCAACTTATCGCCTTTCCTGTACCTGCTGCTCAGTTTTCTGGGTGTACCGCTGGCTCCCCTTCTCTAGCGGATGGTGACTGTCCAGAACCCCAAGAAGACTTAGCAAATAAGCCTGCTTGCAGTTTGGTAGGTAATGTCTCTCCAGGGCTGCAATTGCCCCCTTCCAGCCCTTATAGCTCTGGCTGCCTGTCACCAGAGGGGGATGGTCTGCAGCCGGCTATTTCTGTTCCATCCTTTGTTCTGTGCGCAGTCCTGGTGGTGTCTTGTTAGAGCTTTTCGCGTCATAGCTATCCCACAGTCTGGTATGCTAGCCTAAGTTAGTCACTCTAGTTACACCTGTGGCATTCCGGCCCAATTCTTACAAAGCACTGCAGCCCCCGCCTCCCTGCCCAGCCCCCACTTGCTAGTGGCGGATGCAGGCGTCTGTGCTGCTTCTCCACTGGGGGAGTGACTGTTGGCCTCGTAATCTGTTGGTTTTAATTAGTTATTTATTTTTCTTACATGTTATGTTGCCCTCTGTGCTTTCAAGGCTTGCCACAGACTGGGCAGCGAGAGTGTTTCCTGGTGTTTGGAAACTTCTCTCTTTTAAGACTCCCTTCCCGGGACAGGACTCCCTTCCTGGGACAGAGCTCCCTCCCTACCTCCTTTGTCTCTTTTTTCATCTTTTATATTTTTTCCTACCTGTTTTTGAAGACAATTATCTGCTTTTCTGGGTGCCTGATGTCCTCTGCCAGCATTCGGAAGTTGTTTTGTGGAATTTACTTAGCGTTGAAATGTTCTTTTGATGAATTTGTGAGGGAGAAATTGGTCTCCCCATCCTATTCCTTTGCCATCTTAGGACCGCCCCCCCCAAAATGTTACTTTGAAAACGGAAGCAGACATAGAGAATAGACTTTGAGCACAGCAGGAAAAAGAGAAGGTGAAATGAATTTTTAGAGTAGCATTGACACATATACAGTACCATGTGTAAAATAGATAGCTAATGGGATGTTGCTGTATGACACAGGAAGCTCAGTGCAGTACTCTGTGACAACCTAGAGGTGTGGGATGGGTTAGAGGTGGGGGGGAGGTTCAAGAGGGAAAAGACATATGTATACTTATGGCTGATTCATGCTATTGTATGGCAGAATCTAACACAATATTATTTAGCAATTATCCTCCACTTAAAAATAAATTTAAAAATATTATTTTGAGGTATATAGCATAGTGATTCAGTATTTTATTGATATTACTCCATTTAATGTTACTACAAAGTAATGTTTGTCCCTGTCCCAATCTTGTACCTCTCCCCACTAGTAACCACTTGTTTGTTTCCTATACCTGTGAGTCTGTTTTCTGTTTTGCTGTATATATTTCTTTAATTTTTATATTCTATCTAAACATGGGGAAACAGTGTCAGACTTTATTTTGGGGGGTTCCAAAATCACTGCAGATGGTGATTGCAGCTATGAAATTAAAAGACACATACTCCTTGGAAGAAAAGTTATGACCAGCCTAGATAGTATATTCAAAAGCAGAGACATTACTTTGCCAACTAAGGTCCATCTAGTCAAGGCTATGGTTTTTCCAGTGGTCATATATGGATGTGAGAGTTGGACTGTGAAGAAGGCTGAGCACAGAAGAATTGATGGTTTTGAACTGTGGTGTTGGAGGAGACTCTTGAGAGTCCCTTGGACTGCAAGGAAATCCAACCAGTCCGTTCTGAAGGAGATCAGCCCTGGGATTTCTTTGGAAGGAATGATGCTAAAGCTGAAACTCCAATACTTTGGCCACCTCATGCGAAGAGTTGACTCATTGGAAAAGACTCTGATGCTGGGAGGGATTGGGGACAGGAGGAGAAGGGGACGACTGAGGATAAGATGGCTGGATGACATCACGGACTTAATGGACGTGAGTCTGAGTGAACTCTGGGAGTTGGTGATGGACAGGGAGGCCTGGCGTGCTGTGATTCATGGGATCACAAACAGACACGACTGAGTGACTGAACTGAACTGAACTGATACAATAATTGTCTTTCTCTATCTGACTTACTTCACTTAGTATGATAATCTCTAGGTCCATCTACATTGCTGTGAATGGCAGGATTTCATTCTTTTTTTATACATCCCATTATATCTCACATCTTCTATATGTATTTTTATGTTGATGTAAATGGGTTGCTTCCATATCTTCGCTATTGTAAATAGTGTGCTAAGAACATCGGTGTGCATGTATCTTTTTGAATTAGGTGTTTTCATCTTTTGGATGTGTACAAGGGAATGGAACTGGTGGATCATATGGTGGTTCTATTTTTAGTTTTGGGGAAACCTCCATACTGTTTTCCACATTGCCTGCATCAACTTATATTCCCACCAACAGTGTACGAGTGTTTCCTTTTCTCCACATCCTTGCCAATATTTGTTATTTATCGACTTTTGATGATAGCCATTCTGATAGTTCTGAGATATCTCACTGTGGTTTTGACTTACATTTCTCTAATAATTAGCTAGTTAAGCATATTTCATGTACCTGTTAGCCATCTGTGTGTTTTGGGGAAAATGTCTATTCAGCTCTTCTGCTCATTTTTTAATCAAATTGTTTGGATTTTCTTTATATTGAGTTGTATGGGCTGTTAATATATTTTGGATATTAACCGTTGTCAGCAGTATTATTTATGAATATTTTATCTCATTCAGTATGTTGTCTTTTCATTTTGTAGGTAGTTTCCTTTGCTGTGCAAAAGCTTTTAAGTTTACTAGGTCTCATTTGTCTATTTTTTGCTTTTGTTTCTTTTGCCTTAGGTGACAGATAAAAAAATATGGCTATGGTTTATGTCAGTCTTCTGCCTATGTTTTCTTCTAGAAGTTTTATGGTTTCAGGTCTTACATTTAGGTCTTTAATCCATTATGAGTTTATTTTTGTATAGGGTATGAAAAAATGTTCTAATCTCATTCTTTTAGATCTAGGTGTGCAATTTTCATAGCACTGCAAACTGAAGAGACTACCTTTTCTCCATTGTATATTCTTGTTTCCTTTGTAATAAATTAATTGACCATAGGTATGTGGTAATATTTTTAGGCTCTCTATTATTTTCCATTGATCTGTCGGTCTGTTTTGTGCCATTATTATGCTATTTTGATTGCTATAGCTTTATAGTATAGTCTAAAGTCAGAGAGAATGATTGCTCCAGCTTTGTTCTTTCTTCTCAGGATTACTTTGACAATTTAGGGTCTTTGTGTTTCCCTATGAATTTCAGGGTTATTTCTTCTAGTTCTGTCATGGGTATTTTGATATGGATTACATTAAACCTGTAGATTGCTTTGGGTAGTATGGGCCCTTTAACAATATTAATTCTTTCAATCCAAAACATTGGATAGCTTTCCATTTATTTATATCATCTTCAAGTTCTTTCATCAGTGTTTTAGTTTTCAGAATACAAGTCTTTCACTTCCTTGCCTAGGTTTTTCTCAGGTATTTTATTCATGTTGATATGACTTTAAGCAGAAGTTTTTGCTCTCTCTTTCTAATAGCTTTTATTATTAGTGTATAGAAAAGCAGCAGATTTTGATATACTAATCTTGCATCCTTCTGCCTTGTTGAATTCATTTACTAGTTCTAATAGATTTGTGTGTGCGTGTGTGTCTCTCTGTGTGTGTGGAGACTTTAAGGTTTTCTTTATATACCATCATGCCATCTGCAAATAGTGATGGTTTTGCTTCTTCCTTTCCAACTTAATTATCTTTTCTTTCTTTTTCTTGTCTGTTTGCTCTGGCTAACACTTCCAGTACTATGTTAAATAGAAGTGAGATTGGGCATCCTTGTCATGTTCCTTGTTATAGGAAAGGCTTTCAGCTTTTCACCATTGAGCATGATGTTCGCTGTGAATTTTTCATAAATGGCCTTTATGATGTTGAGATATGTTTTGTCAGTACCCATTTTGATGAGCATTTTTATCATGAATAGATGTTGAATTTTGTCAAATGATTTTTTTGCATCTTTTGGGAGGATTATGTGATTTTTATTCTTCAGTTTGTTAATGTGGTATATCAGATTGATTGATTTGTGAATATTGAGCCATCTTTGCATCTTAACTGCCATTTGATCATGATGTATGATCCTCTTTATATATATTAATGAATTTGGTTTCCTAATATTTTGTTGAGGACTTTTGCATCTATATTCATGAAAGATATTGGCCTGTAATTTCCTTTTTTTGTAGTGTCTTTGTCTGTTTAGTATAGGGTAATGGTGGCCCTATAGAATGAATTTGAGAGTCCTCTGTTTTCTCCAATTTTTGGAATAGTTTAAGAAAGACAGGTATAAATTCTTCTTTATATGTTTGGTAGAATTTTCCTGTGAAGCTTTTTGGAGCTGGATATTTCTTTGATGATTGTTTAAATAGTAATCATCCAAAAACTGCAGTATTTCAATAGAATGCAAGAAACAATGAACAATACACATTCCCTTGAGCATTCCTCAGTCCTTATTGTAATTTTTATTAGTTAGGTGTATTAATAAAAATGAAAATCACATTACATATTTGCAGTACATAAAACTCTACAACATTTTTTCATGAACCTTTGAGGTTCAGATAATTCTATTAGGTTCTATGCTCTCATTTTGTTTTCAAATATCTTGTGAGAAATGTCCTATTATTTCATGAGTTACATTTTGATTTTTTCAACATTATTGAGGTATAATTGATATGAAACACAAGCTGGAGCAAGATTGCCTGGAGAAATATCAATAACCTCACATGTGCAGATGACACCACGCTTATGGCAGAAAGCAAAGAAGAACTAAAGAGCCTCTTGATGAAAGTGAAAGAGGAGAGTGAAAAGTTGGGTTAAAACTCAACATTCAGAAAACTAAGATCATGGAATCTTGTCCATCACTTCATGGCAAATAGATGGGGAAACAGTGAAAACAGGGACAGGCTTTATTTTGGGGGGCTCCACAAAATTAGTTTGAAATTCATTTCTGCTATTATGTGTATGAATATCTCATTCATTTTTATTGCTTAATAGTGTTCTATTATATGTACATACCAGAATTTCTTTTAATCCATTCAGTTTTCATGGACACTTGGATTGTATCCAGTTATGGGCTGTGCTTAGTTGCTCAGCTTTTAGAGAGATGGGAATACCAGATCATCTTCCCTGTCTCCTGAGAAACCTTATGCAGGTCAAGAATCAACAGTTAGAACCCTGTATGAAACAACTGACTGGTTCAGGATTGAGAAAGGAGTATGACAGGGCTGTCTGCCATCACCTTGTTTAACCTATACAATGAGAACATCATGAGAAATGCCAGGCTGGATGAGTTACAAACTGGAATCAAGATATGTGGGAGACACATCAACAACCTCAGATGATACCATGCTAATGGCCAACATCAAAGAGGAACTAAAGAGCCTCTTGATGAGGGTGAAGGAGGAAATGAAAGAGCCAGCTTAAGACTAAATATTAAAAAAAAAAAAAAAACACTAAGGTCATGGCATCCGGCCCCATTACTGCATGTCAAATAGAAGGGGAAAAGTGGAAGTAGTGACAGATTTCCCTTCTTGGGCTCCAAAATCACTGAGGACAGAGACTGTGGCCAAGAAATCAAGGGACAATTGCTCCTTGGCAGGAAAGCGATGACAAACCTAGACAGTGTGTTGAAAAGCAGAGACATTACTCTGCCAACAAAGGTCTGTATAGTCAAGGCTCTGATCTTCCCAGTGCTCACATACAGTTGTGAGAGCTAGACTGTAAAGAAGGCAGAATGTCAAATAATTGATCCTTTCAAACTGTGGTGCTAGAAAATACTCCTGAAAGTCCCGTGGACAACAAGGAGATCAAATCAGTCAATCTTAAGGGAGATCAACCCTGAATATTCACTGGAAAGACTGATGCTGAAGCTGAAGCCCCAGTATTTTGGTCATCTAATGTGAACAGCTGACTCATTGGAAGTCCATGATGATGGAAAAGATTGAGAGCAGAAGGAGAAGAGGGCATCAGAGGATGAGATGCCTGGACAGCATCAGCAATGCAATGAACGTGAACTTGAGCAAACTCCGGGAGATGGTGAGGGACAGGGAGACCTAGCATGCTGCAGTCCATGGGTTCACAAAGAGCTGGTCACTACTGGGCAACTGAACAACAACATGGCCTATTATAAATAAAGCTGCTGTAACCATTTATCTGTAAGTCTTTGTGTAAGTATATGACGTAATTTCTCTGGGGTAGTTACCTTGATGTGGAAGAGCTGATTCATATGGTGAGGGTATGCTTAACATTACAAGAAATTATGAAGCTATTTTCCAAAGAGGCTGCACTAATTTACATTCCCACTAGGAGTGTTTCGGTTCTTCTGTATATTCCTCAGCACCGGAAATAGTCAATATTTTTTAATTTTAGCCTTAATGCACTGACTAGAACTTTCAGTTCACTGTAAATTGAAGTAGTGAGAATGGACTTTTTTTCCTTTTCATCTGATCTTAAAAGAAAAGCATTCAGTCTTTCACTATAAAGTATGATGTAAGCTGTAAGTTTTTGTCAAAATACATAAAGCTGAGTAAGTTCTGTTCTATTCCTGTTTTACTAAAAATTTTTATCATGAATGGGTGATGTTTTTGTCAAATACTTTTTCTTCCTCGACTGAGATGACCATAACTTTTTTTTTTTTTCCGGTCTTTAAATATCTTAATTTACATTGGTTTTCAAATGTTAAAATAACTTTACATTCCTAGGATAAACCCCTCTTGGGAGGGCTTCCCTGGTGGCTCTGGAAGCAAAGAATCCACCTATACTGCAGGAGACCTGGGTTCGATCCTTGGGTTGGGAATATCCACTGGAGGAGTGCATGGCAACTCTTTCCAGTATTCTTGCCTGGAGAATCCCCATGGACAGAGGGGCCTGGTGGTCTGCAGTATATGGGGATGCAAACAGTCACACATGACTGAGTTACTAAGCACACAGCACAGCAGGGAGGGTTATATTCTCTTTTAAGTGTATTTCTGGATATAATTTGCTAAAATTTTGTTAATGAAATTTGTGTTTATTAAAAATGTTGTTCTGTGGTTTTATTTTATTATAAGGTATACTTTTGGTATCAAGGTAATATTGACTTTATGAGCTTTGAAAATGTTTCTTCTTCACTTGTCTAGAAGAGTATGTGTAAAATTAGCATTATTCCTTCCTTAAATGTTTGGCAGAGTTACTAATAATGCTATTTTGTCCAGGAGGTTTTCAGTTATTTAGAAAATAAATAACATACTTCTAAATAACCCATGGGACTAAGAATAAATAATAAAATATAGAAATCATTTTTATCTGAATGACAATGAACACAGAACTTATCTAGTTTTGTAGGCTACAACTTTAAGGAAATGCATAGCACTAAATATTTATATTAGAAAGAAAGAAAGGTTTCAAATCAACAACCTCAGATTCTACCTTAAAAATTAGAATAAAATAAAATAATTAAATATACAAAATATTGCATTATGTCCTTCACACAGATTCTCCAAATGCTAATTCTTTACCACATTTGTTTAGTCACTGATTCTTTCCTCTCCCCTTCTCTCTTCAACATTTTGGAGTAAACTGAATATATTATGCCCCTTTACCTTTAAATATTTCGGTGGTAATTGCCTCCACTTCTCAAAAAGAGAGAGAGACAGAGACAGACACAGAGACAGAGACAGGGAGAGAGAATTCTGTAACCACAGTACAATCATAAAAATCTGGAAATTAATACTCACCTTGTTTGGTCATGGGTTTCCCTGGTGACTCAGATAGTAAAGAATCTGCCTGCAATGCAGAAGACCCAGGTTCAATCCTTAGGTAGGGAAGATTCCTGGAGAAAGGAATGGCTACCCACTTCAGTATTCTTGCCTGGAGAATTCCATGGACAGAGGAGCCTGGTGGGCTACAGTGCATGAGATTGTAAAGAGTTGGACAAGACTGAGCAACTAACATTTTCATTTTCAGTTTGTTTGGTCATTGCCATTGTCCTCCTGATATCCAAAAACCACTCAAAGATTGCAAATTTAGTTGTCTATGTCTTTAGTTTACTGTAATATGGAAAAGGGGAAAACAGATGATGAGATTGTTGGATGCCATCACCGACTCAATGGACATGAGTTTGAGCAAGCTCCACGAGTTGAAGGACAGGGAAGCCTGGCGTGGTGCAGTCCATGGGTTGCAAAGAGTCGGACATGACTGAGTGACTGAACTGAACTGAATATGGAAAATACTATTTTTGATTATTTTGTCTTTTTTTTTTTTTTGTCAAGGCAAAAACTGAAAACTTCAGTTCAGTTCAGTCGCTCTGTCATATCTGACTCTTTGTGACCCATGGACTGCAGCACGCCAGGCCTCGCTGTCCATCACCAACTCCCAGAGCCTACTGAAAGCTTAGCAGAATGTTTAAATAATTTTCCAAGGTCACAGTTGATAATTGCTATGGCCAGGGTTGAATTATCTTTTGACTCCTTCCTAGTACTATTTTTCCACTGAGATATATTGGGGTGTGTGTGTGTGTGTGTGTGTGTGTGTGTGTGTGTGTGTGATTCTGTTCCATAGGTTTCTCAACTTTGTGCCCCATGGCAGCCACCTTATCTTACCAACCCCATCACCTAAGGCAGTGCAGTAAAAACAGTACTCATTTACTTTTTGTCCACATTTGACTACAGATTAACAAAGTGACCTACATGATTGCAATATGACCAAATTTTAATTAGAAGTATTTTCATGTGGGTGATGAGAGTTAGCTTCCTTTTCTTTGATATAATATTAAAATTAATACATTCTTAACAGAAAAGAGTCTTGGTAAAATAGCTTTATATGTGTATCAAAGCACAGTTTGCTAACAAAGGGACTATTACGGGTGTGTGTCCAATGTCTTGTTACTTGACTTAAAATAATTATGCTTCACTGAAGAAAAATTGTTTGCTTTAAGGAACTTACCTAAGTGAGAAATTGTCCTTGTGAGTGTTAATAGGTGTGGTTTCATTGACATTTCAGATGTTATTTTTTCAAATGAACTTGACTTTTCTATTACTGAAATGAAGATTTTTTTCCCCCCAGCTGAGCAATGCATTGGGAAAAGATGTTTGAAATTAAGCAGTCATAAGCAATTTATTATTGAGAAAGAAAAAGTCTTTAAAGTACTTCAGTTCATTCTCCACACAAATACATAACCCATGCAAATTCAAACTTTCTTGCAATTCAAGTTAAGTTCTACAATGGAGGAATAAGCCTCTTAACAAGATTGAATTTACTATTGTGCATGTTACAAGCTGAACAAACACAGATTGGGGAAGGCTCTGTTCACTCATGTGCCTCCTTTAAAAAACAAATACCAGTTTAATATAAATGGAAATGAGGGCAACATTAGTGTGAACACAAATCTTGATCCATTGTAACCTAATAATGAAAGCCATACTTTTTTGAGGTTGGATAAATGGATAACATCATATATTTTAGAATCTGAATGATCGCCGTTTAACTAAGATTTTTCTTCTTTTTGAATTTTACTTTGCATGCTGGGATAATGATAAACTCTAGCACTGAAAGTCTTGAATGCTTATATGTACAACTATAATAAGATGATTAGAAATAATGATGAAAAAATCATATGCAGATTACAAAACAAAACTTGCAGACCAGATTTGTAAAATTCTGTATTTATAGTCTTTATATTATAAAAACACCACACCTAGTGATTATATTCAAACCTTTGTAGATGTACTCACATTTGCTTCAAAGGTGTGATCATAACAGCATTATTATATAACTTTTGTGAATAGCCAGAACTGTAATGTTTCCCTTAATTTGGGGGATGAATATTTCTGAAGAGTATAGTTTCTGACTCCAAAGAAATGATTTTATATTATTGTGTCTTAAAAGCTTTTAAAAGTTATAAATCAAAATTAATTAAATTCTGATTTGTAAACAGTAAAACTGTAATTTCTAAAAAAATATTTTCTTATCTTTCATAACATAAATAACATCATTAAGATGTTATTTAAAAAAAGGAATTATTGGAGTACAGTTGCTTTACTAGAGCCAGACATCCTGGAATGTGAAGTCTAGTGGGCCTTAGGAAGCAACACTATGAACAAAGCTAGTGGAGGTGATGGAATTCCAGCTGAGCGACTTTAGATCCTAAAAGATGGTGCTATTAAAGTGCTGCACTCAACTTGCCAGCAAATTTGAAAAACTCAGCAGTGGCCACAGGATTGGAAAAGTTCAGTTTTCATTCCAATCCCAAAGAAAGGCAATGCCAAAGGATGTTCAAACTATTGCACAATTGCACTCATCTCACACGCTAGCAAAGTAATGTTCAAAATTCGTCAAGCTAGTCTTCAACAGTACTTGAACCAAGAACTTCCAGATGTTCAAGCTGGATTTATAAAAGACACCAGAGATCAAATTGCCAACATCCTTTGGATCATCAAAAAGGCAAGAGAGTTCTAGAAAAACATCTACTGCTGCTTCATTGACTATACTAAAGCCTTTGACTATGTGGCTTACATCAAACTGTGGAAAATTCTTTAAAAAGATGGGAATAGCAGATGAAGAACACCAGCTAAGAGTGGACAGGAGTACCTGGCCAATGGAAAAGGTTATATATAGAACCACACAAAACTCGGTAAGATGAAGGAACTAGGGGGAAAAACAGGAGTGTTAGTAGGACTGGACCTGCCCTCAACGAATGGGGGAAATGAAGCAGAGGTCCAATCCCCACATTGGGGCAACTGTCTGAGTCAGAGGAGAAACATTTAAGGCTGAGAGTGAAACAGCTAATCTGTGGCAGCCTAAATGGTATAAAAATCATACAGTCCTTGCCACAGTCATACATATCCAGGACAGGGACGCTGGTCCCCTGCAAGGCATAGTGGCTGGGAACTGGAGTTTAGGAATTGTGGAACAATCACAGGGAGAGGGCTGCTGTTGACTGCAGAGAGACGGATCAAGGGGATATGAGGGAGGAGATTGTGGTGGGAAATGCCTGTGGAGGAAAGCTGGGCAGCCATGGAAGCAAGGCAATACTGCTGAGTCAAATGTAGTGGGTGGAGCCATCATCATAGCCTCTCTCTCCCCACACGCCAGCATTGACAGCTGAACAATAGAGAGGCTGGCCCATCAAATGCCTGACACACTGAACTGCAGAGTAGGACCCCACCCAGGGTGCTCCTTTAAGTAACTGATGCACCAAACTACAGAGTAGGACACCACCCAGGGTGCCCTTTTAAGAGCCTGATGCACCTATCTACAAAGTAGGACTCCAGCCAGGGGGCCCCATCTATAGGCCTGACATGCTGAACAGAGAAGAACCCCAGGCAAGGGAGCCCTCTAAGTCCCTGAAAGGGCAGAGCTATGGAGAAAGACTAGCCAACGAGGCCTTCTGATTGCCAGCTACAAGATGCTGGAAAAAAAGACTCTGATAGGGCCATAACTCCTGTGGTGGAGGCAGTCTGTGTCCCTGCACACCTGGGACTGCCAGAGTCCTGCAAGCCAAGCAGCTGTACCATCTTCACGCTCAACTCTCACTGGGGCAGAGCTGCTACAGGCAAAAAAGGTCTTGCGTCTATGGTGCAGGGTCGCTTTGGTTGTGTCCAACACTTTGTGACCCTGTAGACTGTGGCTTGCCATGCTTCTCTGTCAGGGGTTTTTTCCAGGCAAGAATACTGGAGCATATTGGCCAATACTGGTTACCATACCCTTCTAGAGCACTATATTTCCTGCTGCCCTAGCCACCAACTCCCCTGAGTACCTGGTGCTGCCACAACCCCTGCAACCTAAGCAGCTGCACCACCTCCACACCTGGCCCCCACAGGGGCAAACCCATGCCCTCCAAGGCAGCCTCAGGAGCAAACCCCCAGTGGATGACCCACATGCAGAGGTAGAAATAAAACTACAATTGAAACCCAGAGGCAGTGTGGCTAAGGAAGACCCAAAACCTTCCCACCAGTTGTACAAGCTGCAGATTAAATCCACACAATCAACTAGGCAAACTCTGTCTATGGGATATATAAAAGGACATTGAGAGCTCTCACAAAAGAAAATGCACTAGTTTTGATAGCTGTGGACATTGGAGGCAAGAGCACACAGAAGTAGGATCAGATTAGAATCTGAACTGCCCCCACAGCAGGTTCAGAGATCAGTACAGTGTTAGAGGGCATCCTAGGGAGGTGAGATGGACTGTGACTCCCAGTAAGGGAAGGGACTCTGACAGCAGTGACTCAAGAAAAACATTTATTATCCTTATGTTTTGACTTGTTCTGTAGATTTTTGGATTTTTTTCTTTTTTGTCCTTTATGTACCCCCCTCAGTTGTAGTTGTCAACTTTATTGGCGCTATGAATCCTATGAAATCTAATTAAGTTTTTGAGCTTTCTTTTTTTCCTCAGTCATATTTTTATTGTTATAAACCTGTGCCTCTCCATCAGGCTTTTGCAGTTCTGTGGAGTTTTCCTTTTTTTGCTTTTTCTTTTCTCTGCTTTTAATTTTAATTTTTTTAAACCTATCATTATCTTTTTCTACATTTTTTCTGTTGTTTGCCTTTCCTACTGTCTTTTCCCCTTGTAGTTAATCTTTAATGTATATGAATGGTCTTCATCTATATCTATTTAACTTTGCATATCTATTATTTTTTTCTTTCCTTTCATCTCAACATATTAGTTAGTTTTGTTTTCATTGCTATATTCCCCACTTGGCACCTTGCTTTAGTTTTGTTTTCCAGTTTGTGCTTTAGTTACTTTTGCTCTTAACTGGTCAATATAACTTTTGATTTTCTTTGTTCACTGGGTCAATCTACTGTACTTAACTTTGTTGAACTGTTTTGACTTTGCTCATGGGTATATATGTATATGTGTATATCCCATTACTTTAATTATTACCTGCCTGATTTTGTAATGGCCTCCTGTCTGAGGTTCATCTTTGGTTTCTCATTTTGGGATATTTCTTTTAATCTCAGTTAATGCCATAACAAACTACTTGTGGAATCTTTGTTTCTGACCAGAGATCAAGCCCTGAGCCTTTGGAGTGGGAGCACTGACTTGAAGACGCTAGACGACCAGAGAACTAACTCTAGGGAGTATCAAATAGTGAGAAATCACACAAAGGAAACCACCTGAATATAAGACCCTGCATCACTCAACCACCAGTAGCATCCTGTACAGGATGCTTCATCTAAACAAAAAACAAAACAAGAATACCAACCCAATCATCAGCAGACGATTACCACCTCACTCAGCCTTGTCCATCAGAGGAAAAACAAACATAAAAACACTTAGCACAAATCTCACCCTATATGAAGCTTACACAAACCACTGGACCAGCCTTAGGAGGACAGAAACTAAAAGGAAGAAAGAATTCAACCTTGAAGCCTGGGAAAAGGAGACCTCAAATACAATAAGTTTAAAAAAAAGCAGATAAATACTACACAAATGAAGGAACAAACTCTAAACACAGAAGTCAAAATAAATGAAGAGGATATAGGCAAACTACCTGAAAAAGAATTCAGAATAATGATAGCAAAGATGATCTAATACCTTGAAAACAAAATGGAGAAAATGCAAAATCAATTAACAAAGACCTTGAAGAATTAAAGAATAAACATATAGAGACCAGCAACATAACTACTGAAATTAAAAATACTCTAGAAGGAATCAATAAAGTAAAAAGAATGAAAATAACTGAGGATCGTCTCAGAAATCTCTGAGACAATATCAAATGTACCAACATTTGAATTATAGAGGTCCAAGAAGAAGAAGAAGAGGAAACAAAGGGTATGAGAAAATTTTTGAAGAGATTATAGTTGAAAATTTCCCCAGCATGGAAAAGGAAATAGCCAATCAAGTCTAAGAAACACAAAGAGCCCCATACAGAATAAACCCAAGGAGAAACATGCCAAGATACATACTAATCAAACTATCAAAGACTAAACACAAAGAAAAAATATTAAAAGCAGCAAGGGAGAAGCGACAGGTAACATACAAGGGAAACCCCATTTGCTGAACAGCTGATCTTTCAGCAGAAACTCTGCAGGCCAGAAAGGAATGGCATGATCTATTTAAAGTATTGAAAAGGAAAAATCTACAACCAAGATTACTGTACTAGGCAAGGATCTCATTCAAAATTGATGGAGAAATAAAAAGCTTTTCAGACAAACAAAAGTTAATGGAATTCAGAACTAGCAAACCACTTTTACAACAAATGTTAAAGGAACTTACATAGTCAAATATATATATATATATATATATATATATATATATATATATATATATATATACACACAAAATCAACCACAAACAATTAAGAAAATGGCAATAGGAACATATATATCAATAATTACTTTAAACGTAAATGGATTAAGTGCTCCAACCAAAAGACATAGACTGGCTGAATGGATACAAAACAAGACCCATATATATGCTGTCTACAAGAAATCTGCTTCACACCTAAAGACACATATAGACTGAAAGTGAGAGGATGGAAAAATATATTCCACGCAAATGGGAAGCAAAAGAAGGAGTAGCAATCCTCATATGAGACAAAAAAAGACCTGAAAATAAAGAATAAGGAAGCGATAAGGAAGGACACTACATGATGATCAAGGGATCAGTCCAAGAAGAAAGATGTAATAATTGCAAATATCTATGCACCCAACATAGGAGCACCGCAATACATAAGATAAACACTAACAGACAAAAAAGGAGAAGTTGTCAGTAACACAATAAAAGTAGGATACTTTAACACCCCACTCATACCAATGGATAGATCATCAAGATAGAAAATTAACAAGGAAATGCAAGTCTTAAATGATGTATTAGATGAGATGTATCTCATGATATCTTCCAGACATTCCATCCAAATGCAGAATACACCTTCTTCTCAAGGGCACATGGAACATTCTCCAGGATATAACACAACTTGGGTCACAAGTCAAACCTCAATAAATTTAAGATAATTGTATTTGTACTAAGCATCTTTTCCAACCACAATGCTATGAGACTACATATCAATTACAAGAAAAAAAAAAACTGTAAGAAACACAAACACATGAAAGGTTTCTAAATAATCAACAGGTTACTAAAGAAATCCAAATGGAAATCAACAAATTTCTAGAAACAAATGATAAAGAAAAAAAAATAACTCAAAACCTATGGGGTGCAGCAAAGCAGTTCTAAGAGGGAAGTATATAGCAATACAATCCTACCTCAAGAATAAAGAAAAAATATCAAATAGAAAACCTAACTTCACACCTAAAATAACTGGAAAAATTGGAACAAAAAAAAATTAGAAGGAAAGAAATCATAAAGATCCAAGTAGAAATAAATGAAAAAGAAATGAAAAAAATAGTAGTAAAAATTAATAAAACTAAAACCTGGTTATTTGAGTAGATAAAATTGACAAACCTTTAGCCAGACTCATCAAGAAAAAAAGAGAGAAGAATCAAATCAACAAAATTAGAAAGGAAAAAGGAGAGGTTACAACAGACAATGCAGGAATACGAAGGATTATAAGAGACTATTATGAACACATACAGGGGCTTCCCTGGTGGCTCAGTGGGTAAAGCGTCTGCTACAATACGGGAGACCTGGGCTCGATCCCTGGGTAGGGAAGATCCCCTGGAGAAGGAAATGGAAACCCACTCCAGTACTCTTGCCTGGAAAATCCCATGGACTGAGAAGCCTGGTAGACTACAGTCCATGGGGTCACAAAGAGTCGGACACGACTGAGCGACTTTCCTTTATAGTAAGTAAGATGGTAGGTGTTGCAAGAGGGCATCAGAGGTAAGACACACTGAAACCATACTCACAGAAAGCTAGTCAATCTAATCACACTAGGACCATAGCCTTTTCAAAGTCAATCAAGCTAAGCCATGCCCCCAGGGCAACCCAAGACGGGTCATGGTGGAGAGGTCTGACAGAATGTGGTCCACTGGAGAAGGGAATGGCAAACCACTTCAGAATTCTTGCCTTGAGAACCCCATGAACAGTATGAAAAGGCAAAATTATAGGATACTGAAAGAGAAACTTCCCAGGTCATTAGGTGCCCAATATGCTACTGGAGATCAGTGGAGAAGTAACTCCAGAAAGAATGAAGGGATGGACCAAAGCAAAAACAATACCCAGCTGTGGATGTGACTGGTGATAAAAGCAAGGTCCAATGCTGTAAAGAGCAATATTGCATAGGAACCTGGAATGTCAGGTCCATGAATTAAGGCAAATTGGAAGTGGTCAAACAAGAGATGGCAAGAGTGAATGTCGACATTCTAGGAATCAGTGAACTAAAATGGACTGGAATGGGTGAATTTAACTCAGATGACTATTACATTTACTACTGTGGGCAGGAATCCCTCAGAAGAAATGAAGTAGCCATCATGGTCAACAAAAGAGTCCAAAATGCAGTACTTGGATGCAATTTCTACAACGACAGAATGATCTCTGTTCGTTTCCAAGGCAAACCATTCAATATCACAGTAATCCAAGTCTATGCCTCAACCAGCAGCACTGAAGAAGCTGACGTTGAACGGTTCTGTGAAGACCTACAAGACCTTTTAGAACTAGCACCCAAAAAAGATGTCTTTTTCATTATAGGGGACTGGAATGCAAAAGTAGGAAGTCAAGAAACACCTGGAGTAACAGGCAAATTTGGCCTTGGAATGCGGAATGAAGCAGGGCAAAGACTAATAGAGTTTTGCCAAGAAAATGCACTGGTCATAGCAAACACCCTCTTCCAACAACATAAGAGAAGACTCTACACATGGACATCACCAGATGGTCAACACCAAAATCAGATTGATTACATTCTTTGTAGCCAAAGATGGAGAAGCTCTATACAGTCAACAACAACAACAACAAAAAAAAAAAAGACCAGGAGCTGACTGTGGCTCAGATCATGAACTCCTTATTATCAAATTCAGACTCAAATTGAAGAAAGTAGGGAAAACCTAGACCATTCAGGTATGACCTAAATCAAATCCCTTATACAGTGGAAGTGAGAAATAGACTTAAGGGACTAGATCTGATAGATAGAGTGCCTCATGAACTATGGAATGAGGTTCGTGACACTGTACAGGAGACAGGGATCAAGACCATCCCCATGGAAAAGGAATGCAAAAATAAAAATGGCTGTCTTGGGAGGCCTTACAAATAGCTGTGAAAGAAGAGAGGCAAAAAGCAAAGGAGAAAAGGAAAGATATAAGCATCTGAATGCAGAGTTCCAAAGAATAGCAGGAAGAGACAAGAAAGCCTTCTTCCGTGGTCAATGCAAAGAAATAGAGGAAGACAACACAATGGGAAAGACTGGAGATCTCTTCAAGAAAATTAGAGATAGCAAGGGAACATTTCATGCAAAGATGGGCTCGATAAGGGACAGAAATGGTATGGACTTAACAGAAGAAGATATTAAGAAGAGGTGGCAAGAATACACAGAAGAAGTCTACAAAAAAGAGCTTCACGACCCAGATAAAAATGATGGTGTGATCACTCATCTAGAGCCAGACATCCTGGAATGTGAAGTTAAGTGGGCCTTAGAAAGCATCACTACGAACAAAGCTAGTGGAGGTGACGGAATTCCAGTTGAGCTCTTTCAAATCCTGAAAGATGGTGCTGTGAAAGTGCTGTACTCAATATGCCAGCAAATTTGGAAAACTCAACAAGGGCCACAGGACTGGAAAAGGTCAGTTTTCATTCCAATCCCAAAGAAAGGCAATGCCAAAGATTGCTCAAACTACCACACAATTGCACTCATCTCACATGCTAGTAAAGTAATGCTCAAAATTCTCCAAACTATGCTTCAGCAATACGTGAACTGTGAACTTCAAGATGTTCAAGCTGGTTTTAGAAAAGGCAGAGGAACCAGAGATCAAATTGCCAAATCCGCTGGATCATCAAAAAAGGAAGAGAGTTCCAGAAAAACATCTATTTCTGCTTTATTGACTATGCCAAAGCCTTTGACTGTGTGGATCAAACTAAACTGTGGAAAACTCTAAAAGAGATGTGAATACCAGAGCACCTTAACCTGCCCCTTGAGAAATCTGCATGCAGGTCAGGAAACAACAGTTAGAACTGGACATGGAACAACAGACTGGTTCCAAATAGGAAAAGGAGTACGTCAAGGCTGTATATTGTCACCCTGCTTATTTAACTTCTATGCAGAGTACATTATGAGAAACGCTGGACTGGAAGAAACACAAGCTGGAATCAAGATTGCCAGGAGAAATATCAATAACCTTAGATATGCAGATGACACCATCCTTATGGCATAAAATGAAGAGGAACTAAGAAGCCTCTTGATGAAAGTGAAAGTGGAGAGTGAAAAGGTTGGCCTAAAGCTCCACATTCAGAAAACGAAGATCATGGCATCCAGTCCCATCACTTCATGGGAAATAGATGGGGAAACAGTGGAAACAGTGTCAGACTATTTTTCTTGGCTCCAAAATCAGTGCAGATGGTGACTACAGCCATGAAATTAAAAGACGCTTACTCCTTGGAAGGAAAGTTAGGACCAACCTAGACAGCATATTCAAAAGCAGAGACATTACTTTGCCGACTAAGATCCATCTAGTCAAGGCTATGGTTTTTCCTGTGGTCATGTATGGATGTGAGAGTTGGACTGTGAAGAAGGCTGAGTGCCGAAGAATTGATGCTTTTGAACTGTGGTGTTGGAGAAGACTCTTGAGAGTCCCTTGGACTGCAAGGAGATGTAACCAATCCATTCTGAAGGAGATCAGCCCCGGTGATTTCTTTGGAAGGAATGATGCTAAGGTGAAATTCCAGTACTTCAGCCACCTCATCCAAAGTGTTGACTCATTGGAAAAGACTCTGATCCTGGGAGAGATTGGGGGCAGGAAGAGAATGGGACGACAGAGGATGAGATGGCTGGATGGCATCACTGACTCGATGGACGTAAGTCTGAGTTAACTCCAGGAGTTGGTGATGGACAGGGAGGCCTGGCGTGCTGTGATTCATGGGGTCGCAAAGAGTCAGACACGACTGAGCGACTGAACTGAACTGAACTGAATTGATGAACACCTATATTGCAAACATATGGATAACCTGAAAGAAATTGACAGATTCTTAGAAAAGTTCAATCTTCCAAAACTGAACCTGGAAGAGATAAAAATTATGAACAACCCAATACAAGCACTGAAGTTGAAGCTGTGATTAAAAATCTCCCAGAAAACAAAAGCCCAGGACCAGATGGCTTAACAGGAAAATTCTATCAAACATTTAGAGAAGAGCTAATGCCTATCCTTTTAAAACTCTTTCAAATAATTGCAGAGGAAGGAACACTTCCAAACTCATTCTATGAGGTGACCATCATCCTGATACCAAAATCAAAGACAACTCAAAAAAAGAAAACTACAGTCCAATATCACTGATGAACATAGATGCAAAAATCCTCAACAAAATTTTAGCAAACAGAATTCAGCAACAAATCAAAAAGCTCACACACCTTGATTAAGTTGGGTTTATTCCAGGGATGCAAGGATTCTTCAATATACAGAAATCAATCAACGTGATACACCATATTAACAAATTAAAAGATAGAAACCATATGATGATCTCAATAGATGCATAAAAAGCCTTTGACAAAATTTAGCACCCATTTTTGGTTAAAACTCTTCAATAAATGGGCATAGAAAGAACCTACCTCAACATAGTAAAGGCCATATACTATAAGCCTACAGCAAACATTATTCTCAATGGTGAAAAACTGAAAGCATTCCACCTAAGATTAGGAACAAGACAGGGGTGTCCACTTTCACCACTATTATTCAACATAGTTCTGGAAGTCTTAGCCACAGCAATCAGATAAGAAAAAGAAATAAAAAGAATCCAGATCAGAAAAGAAATAAAGCTCTCACTGTTTCAGATGACATGATACGGTACACAGAAAACCCTAAAGATAGTATCAGAAAATTACTAAAGATAATCAGTGAGTTTAGCAAAGTTGCAGGATATGAAATTAATACATAGAAATCACCTGCATTTCTATACACTAACAATGAAAAATCAGAAAGGGAAATTAAGGAATCAATCCCATTTACCACTGCAACAAAAAGAAGAAATATCTAGGAATAAACTTACCTAAGGAGATAAAAGAACTGTACACAGAAAATTATAAGACACTAATGAAAGAAATAAAACATGACATAAACAGGTGGAGAGATATTCCAAGTTCTTTGGTAAGAAGAATCAATATTTTGAAAATTACTATATAACCAAATGCAATCTACAGACCCAATGTGATCCCTATCAAATTACCAATGGCATTTTTCACAGAACTAGAACAAAAATTTCGCAGTTTATATGGAAACACAAAAGACCCCAAATAGTCAAAGCAGTCTTAAGAAATAAGAATGGAGCTGGAGGAATCAGCCTTCCTAACTTCAGATTATACTACAAAACTACAGTCACCAAGACAGTATGGTACTGACACAAAAACAGAAATATAGACCAATGGAACAAGATAGAAAGCCCAGAAATAAACCCATGCACGTATGGGTATCTTATTTTAGACAAAGGAAGCAAGAATATACAATGGGGCAAAGACAGCCTCTTCAGTAAATGGTGCTGGGAAAACTGGACAGCTACCTGTAAAAGAATGAAACTAGAACACTTCCTAACACCATGAGTGAGTGAGTAGAGAGTGAGGTCACTCAGTCGTGTCCGACTCTTTGCGACCCCGTGGACTGTAACCTACCAGGCTCCTCTGTCCATGAGATTTTCCAGGCAAGAATACTGGAGTGGGTTGCCATGTCCTTCTCCAGGGGATCTTCCTGACCCAGGGAGTGAACCCTGGGCTCCCGCCTTGCAGGCAGATGCTTTAACCTCTGAGCCACCAGGGAAGCCCACAAAGATAAACTCAAAAGGAATTAAAGACCTAAATGTAAGACCATAAACTATAAAACTCTTCGAGGAAAATATAGGCAGAACACTCAATGACATAAATCAAAGCAAGATCCTCTATGACCCACCTCCTAGAGTAAAGGAAATAAAAACAAAAGTAAACAAGTGGGACCTCATTAAACTTAAAGACTTTTGCACAGCAAAGGAAACTATAAGCAAGGTGAGAAAACAACCCTCAGAATGGGAGGAAATAATAGCAAATGAAACAACTGACAAAGGATTAATTTCCAAAATATATAAGCAGCTCATACAACTTAATACCAGAAAAACAGACAACCCAATCAAAAAGTGGGAAAAAGACCTAAGCAGACATTTCTCCAAAGAAGACATACAGACGGTTAACAAACACATCAAAAGATGCTCAACATCTTTCATTACAAGAGAAATGCAAATCAAAACTACAATACACTGGTCAGAATGGCCATCATCCAAAAGTCTACCAACAATAAATGCTGGAGAGGGTGTAGAGAACAGAGAATGCTCTCACACTTTTGGTAGGAATGTAGATTGAAATAGCCACTATGAAGGATGGTATGGAGATTCCTTAAAAACTAGGACTAAAACCACATTACCCAGCATTCCCATTCTGAGGCATATACCCTGAGAAAACCAGGGTTGAAAAAGACACATGTATCCCACTGTTCATTGTAGCACAATTTACAATAGCTATAATTTGGAAGGAACCTAGATGTCCATTGACAGATAAATGGATAAAGAAGTGTGGTACATATACACAATGGAATACTACTCAACCATAAAAAGGAACACATTTTAATCAGTCCTAAAGAGGTGGATGAACCTAGAATCTATTATACAGACTGAAGTAAGTCAGAAAGAGAAAGATACTTATTACATTTTTTTTTCTTTTTTTTATTTTTTTTTATTTATTTTTTTTTAATTTTAAAATCTTTAATTCTTACATGCATTCCCAAACATGGACCCCCCTCCCACCTCCCTCCCCATAACAACTTTCTAGGTCATCCCCATGCACCAGCCCCAAGCATGCTGCATCCTGCGTCAGACATAGACTGGTGATTCAATTCACATGATAGTATACATGTTAGAATGTCATTCTCCCAAATCATCCCACCCTCTCCCTCTCCCTCTGAGTCCAAAAGTCCGTTATACACATCTGTGTCTCTTTCCCTGTCTTGCATACAGGGTCGTCATTGCCATCTTCCTAAATTCCATATATATGTGTTAGTATACTGTATTGGTGTTTTTCTTTCTGGCTTACTTCACTCTGTATAATCGGCTCCAGTTTCATCCATCTCAGAACTGATTCAAATGAATTCTTTTTAACGGCTGAGTACTTATTACATTTTAATGCATATACACGGAATCTAGAAAAATGGTACTGAAGAATTTATTTACAGGGCAGCAATGGAGAAACACACATAAAGAATAGACTTATGGACATGGGGTGAGGGGAGAAGAGGGTGAGATGTATGGAAAGAGTAACATGGAAATTACATTCAGTTCAGTTCAGTTCAGTCGCTCAGTCGTGTCAGACTCTGTGGTCCCATGAATCACAGCACACCAGGCCTCCCTGTCCATCACCATTTCCTGGAGTTCACTCAAACTCACGTCCATCGAGTCGGTGATGCTATCCAGCCATCTCATCCTCTGTCATCCCCTTCTCCTACTGCCCCCAATCCCTCCCAGCATCAGAGTCTTTTCAATGAGTCTTCACATGAGGTGGCCAAAGTACTGGAGTTTCAGCTTTAGCATCATTCCTTCCAAAGAACCCCAGGGCTGATCTCCTTTAGAATGGACTGGTTGGATCTCCTTGCAGTCCAAGGTACCATATGTAAAATAGATAACTAACAGGAATTTGCTGTGTCTCATGAAATTCAAACCTGGCTTCTGTATCAACCTAGAGGGGTGAGATGGTGAGGGAGTTGGGAGGGAGGTGCAAAAGGGAGGGGATATATGTATACCTATGTCTGATTCATGTTGAGATTTGACAGAGAACAACAAAATTCTGCAAAGGAATTCAGTTTAGTTCAGTCGCTCAAGAGTGTCTGACTCTTTTCGATCCCATGAATCGCAGAACACCAGGCCTCCCTGTCCATCACCAACTCCTGGGGTTTACCCAAACTCATGTCCATCTAGTCAGGGATGCCATCCAGCCATCTCATCCTCTGTCATCCTCTTCTCCTCCTGCTTCCAATCCCTCCCAGCATCAGGGTCTTTTCCAATGAGTCAACTCTTCGCATGAGGTGGCCAAACTATTGGAATTTCAGCTTCAGCATCAGTCCTTCCAATGAACACTCAGGACAGATCTCCTTTAGGATGGACTGGTTGAATCTCCTTGCTGTCCAAGGGACTCTCAAGAGTCTTCTCCAACACCACAGTTCAAAAGCATCAATTTTTCAGCACTCAGCTTTCTTCACAGTCAAACTCTCACATCCATACATGACCACAGGAAAAACCATAGCCTTGACTAGACAGACCTTTGTTTGCAAAGTAATGTCTCTGCTTTGGAATATGCTATCTAGGTTTGTCTAAATTTTCCTTCCAAGGAGTAAGCATCTTTTGATTTCATGGCCACAATCAACATCTGCAGTGATTTTGGAGCCCCCCCAAAAAATAAAGTCTGACACTGTTTCCACTGTTTCCCATCTACTTCCCATGAAGTGATGGGACTGGATGCCATGATCTTAGTTTTCTGAATGCTGAGTTTTAAGCCAACTTTTCACTCCCTTCTTTCACTTTCACCAAGTGGCTCTTTAGTTCCTCTTTACTTTCTGCCATAAGGGTGGTGTCATCTGCATATCAGAGGTTATTAATATTTCTCCCGCCAAACTTGATTCCAGCTTGTGCTTCTTCCAGCCCAACATTTCTCATGATGTACTCAGCATATAAGTTAAATAAGCAAGGTGATAATTATCCTTCAATAAAAATAATTAATTTTTTTAAAAGATAAGAATACTAGACCACCTTACCTGTCTCCTGAGAAATCTGTGTGCAGGTCAGGAAGCAACAGTTAGAACTGGACATGGAACAACAGACTCTTTCCAAATTGGGAAAGGAGTATGTCAAAGCTATATATTGTCACCTTGCTCATTTAACTTTTATGCAGAATCCATCATGTGAAATCTATGGTTGGATGAAGCACAAGCTGGAATCAAGATTGCTGGGAGAAACATCAATAAACTAAGATATGCAGATGATATTACCCTTAAAGCAGAACAAAGAGGAGCTAAAGAGCCTCTTGATGAATTGAAAAAGGTGAGTGGAAAATCTGGTTTAAAACTCAACATTCAGAAAACTAAGATCATGGCATCTGGTCCCATCACTTCATGGCAAATAGATGGGGAAACAATGGAAACAATGACAGACTGTATGTTCTTGGGCTCCAAAATCACTGCAGATGGTGACTGTAGCTATGGAATTAAAAGACACTTTCTCCTTGGAAGAAGTTATGACCAACCTAGATAGCATATTAAAATGTAGAGATTACTTTGCCAACAAAGATCCGTCTACTCAAACCTATGGTTTTTCCAGTAGTCATGTATGGATATGAGAGTTGGACTATAAAGAAAGTTGAGTGTCCAGCTATTAAAAAGAATGCATTTGAATCAGTTCTAATGATGTAGATGAAACTGAAGCCTATTATACAGAATGAAGTAAGTCAGAAAGAAAAATCAATACAGTATATTAACACATATATATGGAATTTAGAAAGACGGTAATGATGACCCTGTATGCAAGACAACAATAGAAACACAGATATACAGAACACACTTTTGGACTCTGTGGGAGAAGGTAAAGGTGGGATGATTTGAGAGACTAGCATTTTAAAAAATGTCTATTACCATATGTGAAATAGATCACCAGTCCAAGTTCAGTGCATGAAACACCACTCCAAGCTGGTGCACTGGAACAACCCTGAGGGATGGGATGGGGAGGGAGGTGGGAAGGGGATTCAGGATGGGGAACACATGTACACCCATGGCTGATTCATGTAAATATATGGCAAAAACCAACACAATATTGCAAAGTAATAAGCCTCAAATTAAAACGAATTCATTAATTTTAAAAAGAAGAAGAAAGCTGAGAGTTGAAAAATTGATGCTTTTGAACTGTGTTGGAGAAGACTCTTGGGTGTCCCTTGGACTGCAAGGAGATCCAACCAGTCCATCCTAAAGGAAATCAGTCCTGAATATTCATTGGGAGGACTGAAGCTGAAGCTGAAACTCCAATACTATGGCCATCTGATGCAAAGAACTGACTCTTTAGAAAAGATCTTGAGGCTGACAAGGATTGAAGGCAGGAAAAGAAGGGGATGACAGAGGTTGAGATGGTTGAATGGCATCACCGGCTCAATGGACCTGAGTTTGAGCAAGCTCCGGGAGTTGGAGATGGACAGGGAAGCCTGGCGTGCTGCAGTCCATGGGGTCACAAAGAATCAGACACAACTGAGTGAGAGAAGTGAACTGAACTGATAGTTGCTTTATAGTGTATTCAGTTCAGTTCAGTTCAGTCGCTCAGTCATGTCCGACTCTTTGTGACTCCATGAATTGCAGCACACCAGGCCTCCCTGTCCATCACCATTTCCCGGAGTTGACTCAGACTCACGTTCATCGAGTCAGTGATGCCATCCAGCCATCTCATCCTGGGTCGTCCCCTTCTCCTCCTGCCCCCAATCCCTCCCAGCATCAGAGTCTTTTCCAATGAGTCAAATCTTCTCATGAGGTGGCCAAAATACTGGAGTTTCAGCTTTAGCATCATTCCTTCCAAAGAAATCCCAGGATTGATCTCCTTCAGAATGGACTGGTTGGATCTCCTTGCAGTCCAAGGGACTCTCAAGAGTCTCCTCCAACACCACAGTTCAAAAGCATCAATTCTTCAGCGCTCAGCCTTCTTCACAGTCCAACTCTCACATCCATACATGACCACAGGAAAAACCATAGCCTTGACTAGATGGACCTTAGTCGGCAAAGTAATGTCTCTGCTTTTGAATATGCTATCTAAGTTGGTCATAACTTTTCTTCCAAGAAGTGTCTTTTCATTTCATGGCTGCAATCACCATCTGCAGTGATTTTGGAGCCCCCCAAAATAAAGTCTGACACTGTTTCCACTGTTTCCCCATCTATTTCCCATGAAGTGATGGGACCAGATGCTGTGATCTTCGTTTTCTGAATGTTGAGCTTGAAGCCAACTTTTTCACTCTCCACTTTCACTTTCATCATGAGGCTTTTAGTTCCTCTTCACTTTCAGCCATAAGGGTGGTGTCATCTGCATATCGGAGGTTATTGATATTTCTCCTGGCAATCTTGATTCCAGCTTGTGCTTCTTCCAGCCCAACGTTTCTCATGATGTACTCTGCATATAAGTTAAATAAGTAGGGTGAAAATATACAGCCTTGATGTACTCCTTTTCCTATTTGGAACCAGTCTGTTGTTCTATGTCCTTTTCTAACTGTTGCTTCCTGACCTGAATATAGGTGTCTCAAGAGGCAGGTCAGGTGGTCTGGTATTCCCATCTATTTCAGAATTTTCCAGTTTATTGTGATCCACACAGTCAAGGGCTTTGGCATAGTCAATAAAGCAGAAATGGATGTTTTTCTGGAACTCTCTTGCTTTTTCCATGATCCAGCATATGTTGGCTATTTTATCTCTGGTTTCTCTGCCTTTTCTAAAACCACCTTGAACATATGGAAGTTCATGGTTCACGTATTGTTGAAGCCTGGCTTGGAGAATTTTGAGCATTACTTTACTAGCATGTGAGATGAGTGGAGTTATGTGGTAGTTTGAGCATTCCTTGTGATTGGAATGAAAACTGAGCTTTTCCAGTCCTGTGGCCACTGCTGAGTTTTCCAAATTTGCTGGCATATTGAGTACAGCACTTTCACAGCATCATCTTTCAGGATTTGAAAGAGCTCAACTGGAATTCCATCACCTCCATTAGCTTTGTTCATAGTGATGCTTTCTAAGGCCCACTTAACTTCACATTCCAGGATGTCTGGCTCTAGGTGAGTGATCACACCATCATGATTATCTGGGTCATGAAGCTCTTTTTTGTAGACTTCTTCTGTGTATTCTTGCCACCTCTTCTTAATATCTTCTGCTTCTGTTAGGTCCATACCATTTCTGTCCTTTATCGAGCCCATCTTTGCATGAAATTTTCCATTGGTATCTCTAATTTTCTTGAAGAGGTCTCTAGTCTTTTCCATTCTGTTGTTTTCCTCTATTTCTTTGCATTGATCGCTGAGGAAGGCTCTCTTATCTCTCCTTGCTATTCTTTGGAACTCTGCATTCAGATGCTTATATCTTTCCCTTTCTCCTTTGCTTTTTGCATCTCTTCTTTTCACAGCTATTTGTAAGGCCTCCCCAGACAGCCATTTTGCTTTTTTGCATTTCTTTTCCATGGGGATGGTCTTGATCCTTGTCTCCTGTAGAATGTCACAATCCTCCGTCCACAATTCATCAGGCACTCTATCTATCAGATCTAGTCCCTTAAATCTATTTCTCACTTCCACTGTCTAATCATAAGGGATTTGATTTACATCATACCTGAATGTTCTAGTGGTTCTTCAATTTAAGTCTGAATTTGGCAATAAGGAGTTCCTGATCTGAGCCACAGTCGGCTCCTGGTCTTGTTTTTGCTGACTGTATAAATCTTCTCCATCTTTGGCTGCAAAGAATATAATCGATCTGATTTTATTTTGACCATCTGATGATGTCCATATGAGGGGTCTTCTCTTGTGTTGTTGGAAAGCTGAGTGCTTTCCAAAGATAGGATTTGGGGTTAGAGAATGTAAAACAGCCAATCACAATGTAGGTCAAATGGACATGATCCCTGTAATGACACAATCAATTATCCAAAATTAGAAAAATAAAGCAGTTAAATCCTGCAATATTTTTGAAGTTCTGCTCTTTTCTAAACATGTTATTTGAGGTTAGTGATAAACAAAAGGACTTCAAATCAAGGTACATATCCTAGTTTTGAGAAACATATAGTCTAACAGGACAAAGATAAAAACATTTATTTATCAAAATTTATCAGTAGACTACTGTGTATCAGGCAGTTTTCTGGACTCTGAGGAAACAGTGGTAGATAAGGTAAATCTAAGCTAACTGTTGGTCTGAGGTTATATTCTAATGAGAAGAGACAGACGGTAACCAAAGTAGTTAAATCTTCCCATGAGTGCTGTGAAGAAAATGAAAGTATGATGTGTTAATAACTGGGTAACTATTTAACTGAAATGATCAATTGAGCTCTCCCAGAAGATGACATTTAACCAAGGGAACTCAATGGCAAGGAGGAGCAGGTCCTATAAAGATTGCAGAAAATAACATCCCTGGCATAGGAGACAGCTAAAGCAAAAAGTCTGAAAGACATGAATGACTTTGGTGGCAATGTAATTAAAGAACATAAAGAAGGAAGTGTGGATAGACTGTGATACATTCTAAAGAGGCAGGCAAAGGTCAGACTGTGTCGGGCTTTGTAAACCAGAGTATATTTGAATTTTACTCTAAATATAATGGGAAGTCACAGGAAGTCTTTAAGCATAGTATAGTAAATGTTCTAATAGAGACATATGGAGGGTGATTTTGAAAACACAGCCTAGGGTGGGAGTGTAACGGAAAGCAAAGCTTGAAAAGATGATGAGTTAAACAGAGTTAAGTCAGAGAGTTAAAGTGTGGAGGAGGGAGGCAAAGGAGTCTGTGTATATGTTTGGAAGAGGGTTCTGGTATACTAGATGCAGAAATAATATTTCAGGGAAAAAGAATACAATTAAGGAAACTCTTTAAAACAGAAAACAGTATGGTGTATGTTAGGAAGAGCAAGTTTTGTTGGAAAGCAAAGGAGGAATGAAATAATAGCCAATGAGCTGAAAAATCACCAAAACTACAGACATCATAAATGAAGCAAGAGATAATGAGGTCCTGAATTAGGGCTACAGAAATGGGGATAACACTGGAACAAGAAATTGGTTTAATAAACATTTTGTGTATAATATTGTTGAGTTGCTAGTTTATTGGATGTCAGAATCAGAGAAAAGGAGCACCCAAGAATGACACGTGGGTTTTTCGGCCCAGGTGATCATACAAAGATCATAAAAATGTTAACCTGGCTTATGTATTCTTGATGGGATTATGAGTGATTTTGACTTTCTTTTTTACATCTAATAATGGGTGCAATTTTTACTAGTTGTCATGGATTCTGTGTAAAACATCCAGAGTCCTCCCCTCTTCAGGCCTGTGGCACTATTTACCCAGCTGCCTTGTAGTCAGATTAAAGGTGATACTTTTCCCAAGGTTACAGGTTTTCTGGAAGCCTCTTGCCTCCAATCACTAATTGGTGAAGGGGTTACAAAGGCTGGGCAACCTTACCTCCATCTAGGATACCTGTTAGGACAATCCCAGCTCCATAGCTCCCTGTGAGGTTGGTTAAGGCCCCTAGTGCAATTGCATGAGACTTAACTACTCCCTCTGTCCAGTGTCCTTCCTTCACTCACTCACAGATGCCCTTCCCAATAACCATCTGCATGCAAGTAACTATCTGAGTCTGTTTCCCAGACTATGGTAAAGCATGACTCTCCTAATATGAACAACAATTCAACAACAATGAATCCATCTTTATTTTGGAAAATGAAGGTGCTTGACACCGGGGGAAAGATATTTTGATTTTTTTTCAGTCACTATAAGTAATAGCTTCTGATAAGAATCCCTTTAAAAATGATGGACGTTTTGAAGAGACACTCTATAAAGACAAAATACACTTTAAGTTGTTTGTAAATGAAGTAGTATTCTGTACTGCTGTACGTGTCTAAATGCCTATTAAACTCTATGGATAAATTTGCATGTATTTGAGAGTAAGATTAGACTTTTTCTGAATAGGCTAAAGATCATCATTTTCATTTATTACATATTCTCTATGGTAATTAACAACTGTTGGGCATATGACTTGTTAAAAATAATCGTTATCCATAATACTATACAGTGTCTCTACTTCTATTCACAATTCTTTGTACTTATTATTCATTACCCTCAAGCACATCAGAGCAAAGGAGTTTGGAATAAACTTCCTTGTATTATAACAAAAGGCTCTTGAGGGTGCACATTGCACATTTCCACTAATAAGGATTTAATCAACCCTTAAACTTTTTTTTCCTGCTTATTATAACATCAAGCAACCTGTAAGAATGCCAAGAAGAATAGGAGATGTTTGTTGAATTTTCATCAGCTAGTCTGCCAATTCAAAAGTTGATAGCTTACCTCAAGTGATATCTGTAAAGTGAAAGCAAAATTAATTCAAAAATCTTCACTTCTGGAAGATAGACAAATACGTCTTTTCTTATCTTGTCTCTGACAACCATCTGCCTTCTGTTTATGAACAATGGATATAAGAAAAATAATATTTAAAAAGAAAATTATATACAGACATATACACACACCATGAAAAGACAAGTTAATTAGAATATACTTACTTTGTATATTTTAAGAATTGTTTATTAATGGCAGAAATGGCAAAAACTTCTTGTTACTGACTGAAAATAAATGGTAGAGAATACAGAAATTGTTGTTAATCTGTTTTCCTACATAATTAATAATTTCTTAGTAGTATTTAATTACCTGGGAGAAGAAATTATGTATTTCATCACATTAATTTCAAAAGAAATTATTTAAAATAACTTGCATTCTATTTTCTGGAATTAAAATATCAATTTTCTTTGCTTATATAAATAATATGGTCTTATTATGAAATGTTTTGATATAGAAAAAGTATAAATTTTAAAGTAAAATTTATTTCGAATTCTAACTCCTAGAAATAGTGTTAACTCTTTTGTGACTATCTTCTCATGAATATGTTCTATTTATGTATCTATCTACCTACATTCTGCTGTTTCATCACTTCAGTTGTATCTGACTCTGTGTGACCTATGGACTGTAGCCTGCCAGGCATCTCTGTCCATTGAATTCTCTAGGCAAGAATAGTGGAGTGGGTTGCCATGCCCTTCCTCCAGGGGATCTTCCCAACTCTGGGATTGAACCAGGTCTCCCGCATTGCAGGTGGATTTTTTACCATCTGAGCCACCAGGGAAGCCCATCTACCTACATACCTATACACAAATATCTTTAGCTGTAATGAGTAACACTATATTTACTACTTTAAATAGACTTTTTTTGTACTTAAAAAATCATAGACATCTTTTCCTGTCAATAAACATTCAACTACAATCTAACTTGGAATGGCTGCATACTTTTCCATTATATGTCATATTTTATTCAAATGATCCCCAAATAAAGATTTGAAGATTATTCTAAGCTTCATAATGTACAAAACTTCATATAACTACAATATAATAAATATATAGATGTAGATGAATAGATACATAAATAATTAGATAGAGGCTTGTGTGAACATCTATTCACTCATCTCTTTAGAACACTTTATTACATGTGGAATTTTAGGGTCAAAGGATACACTTTATACCAGGTTCCTTCTATTCACCCATTCATTCACTTATTTTGCTTATAGACATATTATTTTTAAGTAAAAATTACTGACAGTGAAATGCACAAATCCAAAGTGTACAATGCAATGAGAGTTGACAAACACCAATACCCACTTAGCTCATATCCTTACAAAGACATAGAACATTTCCTCAACCCGGAAAGTTCCCACATGTTATTTCTCCCCAGTAAGTCTTACACATAACACAGGCAATCGTTTTTCTTTTTTTCACTATAGGTTACTTTTGCTTTTTATACAACTTTGTATAAACAAATCATATTATATATTCTTTTTGTCTCCAGATACTTTCTTTCAGCTTAATGTCACTGAGAGGCATAGTTATTTCTGTGTAATCAGTAGCTTTTCCTTTTCATTGTGGAATAGTATGCCATTGTGTGAATAAAATAAAATTTGTTTATCCATTCTACTGAAAGACATTTGGGGTGTTTCCCTATGATTTTTAAATGGATAATATAAACATTTCTTTTAATTGTAGTAGGGCATATGTATGAAGAAAAATTACTCAAATCATCAGATTTTGAACTTTCTGTAAATGGTTTCATGCCTTTTCTTTTGTTTCTGGTTTACTTTGCTAAACATAATCAGTTGTGAGATTCATCCATGTTGCTGCACAAAGTTACAGTTTATGCATTTTCTCTAGTATTTTTTTAAAATTTTAATTGCACTTTAATAAAAATAATTTATTTTGTGTGTTTTTGCTCCTAGGTTCTGCTTTTTAGTACTTTTCAGCAGCTCATATATGGGCTTCCCTGGTAGTTCAGCTGGTAAAGAATCCACCTGCAATTCAGGAGCCATTGGTTCGATCCCTGGGTTGGGAAGATCCCTGAGAGAAGGGATAGGATATCCACTCCAATATTCTGCCAGGCTATCCACTCCGCTATGCTTTTTATTTTATTTTATTTTTTACTTTACAATACTGTATTGGTTTTGCCATACATTGACATGAATCCACCACGGGTGTACATGAGTTCCCAATCCTGAACCCCCCTCCCACCTCCCACCCCATATCATCTCTCTGGATCATCCCCGTGCACCAGCTCCAAGCATGCTGTATCCTGCATCGGACATAGACTGGCGATTCATTTCTTACATGATAGTATACATGTTTCAGTGCCATTCTCCCAAGTCATCCCACCCTCTCCCTCTCCCTCAGAGTCCAAAAGTCCATTCTATACATCTATGTCTCTTTTGCTGTCTCGCATACAGGGTTATCATTACCATCTTTCTAAATTCCATATATATGTGTTAGTATACTGTATTGTTTTTCTTTCTGGCTTACTTCACTCTGTATAATCGGCTCCAGTTTCATCCACCTCATTAGAACTGATTTAAATGTATTCTTTTTAATGGCTGGGTAATACTCCATTGTGTATATATACCACTGCTTTCTTATCCATTCATCTGCTGATGGACATGTAGGTTGTTTCCATGTCCTGGCTATTATAAACAGTGCTGCAATGAACATTGGGGTACACGTGTCTCTTTCAATTCTGGTTTACTTGGTGTGTATGCCCAGCAGTGGGATTGTTGGGTCATATGGCAGTTCTATTTGCAATTTTTAAGCAATCTCCACACTTTTCTCCACAGTGACCATACCAGTTTGCATTCCCACCAACAGTGCAAGAGGATTCCCTTTTCTCCACACCCTCTCCAGCATTCATTGCTTGCAAATTTCTGGATCACAGCCATTCTGACTGGTGTGAAATGGTACCTCATTGTGGTCTTGATTTGCATTTCTCTGATAATGAGTGATGTTGAGCATCCCCTCATGTGTTTGTTAGGCATCCATATGTCTTCTTTGGAGAAATGTCTATTTAGTTCTTTGGCCCATTTTTTGATTGGGTCGTATAATTTTCTGGAATTGAGCTGCAGGAGTTGCTTGTATATTTTTGAGATTAGTTGTTTGTCAGTTGCTTCATTTGCTATTATTTTCTCCCATTCTGAAGGCTGTCTTTTCACCTTGCTTATGGTTTCCTTTGTTGTGCAGATGCTTTTAATTTTAATTAGATCCCATTTGTTTATTTTTGCTTTTATTTCCAGAATTCTGGGGGATGGATCATAGAGGATCCTGCTGTGATTTACGTCAGAAAGTGTTTTACCTATTTTCTCCTCTAGGAGTTGTAGAGTTTCTGGTCTTACATTTAGATCTTTAATCCATTTTGAGTTTATTTTTGTGTGCGGTGTTAGAAAGTGATCTAGTTTCATTCTTTTACAAGTGGTTGACCAGTTTTCCCAGCACCACTTGTTAAAGAGATTGTCTTTACTCCATTGTATATTCTTGCCTCCTTTGTCAAAGATAAGGTGTCCATAGGTGTGTGGATTTATCTCTGGGCTTTCTATTTTGTTCCATTGATCTATATTTCTGTCTTTGTGCCAGTACCATACTGTCTTGATGACTGTGGCTTTGTAGTAGAGCCTGAAGTCAGGCAAGTTGATTCCTCAAGTTTCATTCTTCTTTCTGAAGATTGCTTTGGCTATTCGAGGTTTTTTGTATTTCCATACAAATCTTGAAATGATTTGTTCTAGTTCTGTGAAAAATATTGCTGTTAGCTTGATAGGGATTGCATTGAATCTGTAGATTGCTTTGGGTAGTATACTCTTTTTCACTATATTGATTCTTCCACTATTCTTCCAAGCTCCTCTGTCCATGGAATTCTCCAGGCAAGAATAATGGAGTGGGTTGCAATTTCCTCCTCCTGGGGATTTTCCCAACCCAAGGATTGAACTTTGGTCTCCTACATTGCAGGCAGATTCTTTATCATCTGTACTTTAGATACCTCATATAAGTAGAGCCATACAGCATTTGTCCCTTTGTGATTTACTTATTTAACATCATGTCCTTGAGCTTCATCCAACATTATAGCATTATATATTTATGCTGAATTTTGTCCATTCAACTATTGATGGACTTTCAGTATCCCCCCCCCCTTTTTGTCTTTTCAAATAATGCTGCATTGGACATGGATATACAATATTGTTCAATACTCTGATTTAAATTCCTCTGGATATATACCCAAAAGTGGAATTGATGTGTCATGTGATAATTATACTATTCATTTTTGAAAAGCCATGATCCCGTTTTCCACAGTGGTTGAACCATTTTATATTCCCACCAACAATGCACAAAGATTTCATACTGTGGCCAACACTTATTGCTTTCAGTTTATATGTCAGGCAAACCCCAGATAGGTTAGAACTCCCTCTGCTCCCTTTAGTTCAAGAGAAGATGGATTAGAAACTGGGCCGCCTCCAAATCAAGATGGTGCAGCACCAAGCAAGGAGTGGGGAATGGTGAGCTGAATAACATGCCAGACCATTTCGTATCATTCAAATTCTGTTTTTTTTTTTTTTAACTGATTGGGCATTTACTTGGTTGGGCATTTACTTTGATTGTTTTACAGAGTTCCTATAAAGTTACTTTAGCCAGTTTTAGTTTTGTTTACTTGTTTCTGTTTTATTTTATTTTTAATGTTTCCAAGGGGAAATGAGGACTTGGAGCTTCCTAGTTCACCATTTGGCTGATGTCACTTCTGAATCATTAAGTTTTAAACAGACTCCATCTAAACTTGAAGTTTCACTACATTGCTTATGATTTTACTATTCTTTAATTATTCAAAAGATGCTTCTGAATCTTGCTGAATCTGGGCGGCATCATTGTCAACATCAGTCCATCAGCAGGCTCCTTGACAGGTCAGACTTATTTTAGCCTAATATATCCTCCCTACAACTTTTATACTTTTAAAATAACTCCAATAAAATTTTAAAGAAAGGATCTAATATCTATCATTTGTATCTTTGTGTTAATATAATATTCTTTTCTAATTGTTGGATACAAGGTTTTTGTTTCATGTTAAAAGAACATCAAATATTGATGAGCTACTTAGAGGTAGATGAAATCACACCATTTGTTGATTGACCTCTTTCCTAAATATGAGGCATAGCTACACTCACAGCTTACCAGCACATGAGTAGGTTCATGAATTATATGTTTTATGCATGTACAGAAGAAAAGAAAATTATTGATGAAATTATGGCTTTGAAAATTGGTATTTCTCTCTCAATCATGGTCAGGTGAGTTGCTGCTATTGTCCAAATCATTCTTCCATATTTTCCAGTACCTATATTCATATAACCAAACAGACTATGTCAGTTTGCCACCTGAACTGTACCATTTATTAACATGCCTGCATTGGAAGTTTACCAACTGGGGCCAGAAATTAGAATATGTATAAAGGTTCTCTCCATATTTCACCCAACTCTGTTCTAAAAATGACTTCTCCATAGTCTATGTTCCTTCCTTTGGCAAGCCTCCAAGGACCTCAGAATCTCATGCTATCTATTAAAGTTCATGGAGAATCTCATACACCTGGCTCTTAAGTTCTATCAGCAATCTTTTACCAGGGTAATTTTGCATAGAAATCAAACAGTACAATAAAAATAAGCATAAAATAAAGCCAAGCATATGAAATCAGCCATTAAAATTAATTTGGAACTATATCTTAAATACAAGTGCCATCTTAATAGTGTTCATTTCTCAACCTATGGAATTTGGCTAGTTAGCTTTTGTACAATCATTATAATAGAGGTGATGTTCTGGATTAATTCTGAATCTTGTAATAATTGATATGTTCTGAGAATATTATTATTAATCCCACATCTAAAAATAAAGATTTTTTCTGCAAGTTTCCTGGCCAATAGCATCGTATTGTCTAATTGAGATACAGTACTCAGTTTGTCAAATCTAAGTATTTCAAGTCTGCTAGAGTGAGTTTTAGTTTGGGCTAAATTACACTATTGATTTAGTAATTTGGTTTTAATTAGTTATATTCACTTAATTGTTTCTAGGTCTGTCATGACATTTAAAAATGGGGTTGTGGAAATTTATTTCACACTTTGAAGGCTTTAGTATGTCTTTTTTTTTTTTAATTCATCACTTCCACTCTGAAACTTTGTGTTGAAGCTTTAATAAAATGAATCTCTCGCAATTGATTTTTACATGTAGGTTTGTTTTAAAGAGTGAGTGCCCTCAACAAATTTCTTCAGCCATATACATAAAAACTGTCATGTGCTTCAGTACAAGAATAGAGTCATGTAAATTGGGTACAGTGATCAGTTTTCTAGATTTTTAAAAGCCACCTTGATGAATGTGATGGTTAATGTTTTGTGTCAACTTGAATCATACTAAGCTCAGATGTCTGTGGTTAAGCATTACTTCTGGGTGTGTCTGTGAGGGTGTTTCCTGAAGAGACTAGTATTTGAATTTGTAGACTGTTTTTGCTTTGCTCTTCCCTATTTGGGTGCAGATTATGCAATCTTTTGTGGGTCTAAATAGAAGAAAAAGGAAAAGAAGGGGACATTATCTCCTTTTCTACCTGTGTGCTTCAGCTAAAACAGTAGTCTTCTTCCTGCCCTTATACTGGGATTTACACCATCAGCTCCCTGGATTCTCAGGCCTTTGGACTCAGATCACAGTTACACCACTGGCTTTCCTGGGGTTCCAGTTTGCAGATGCCAGATAGCAGATCATGGGATTTCTCAGCCTCCAAAATCATGAGCCAATTCCTTGGTAATAAGTTCTCTCTCTCTCTCTCTACAGACACACACGCACAGACAGACAGACAGACAGACACACACACACACACACACACACACACACACACACACACAATTGGTTATGTTTCTCGGGAGAACCCTGAACAATACAATGAGGGAGCAGTATTTCAATTAATTATCTTTGCTTCATACAACCTTACTCATCATCATTTCTTATCACCATCACTGTTATTATTTATCTATGCAAGATGCTGAATATTAAGCAAAAAAGTTAAGGTATGATACATAATACAGTTTCATACTGCCCCTGACATTTGTCTTAGCTTTTTCTCATCTGCTGGCAGAACCACAAATGCCAAGCAATTAAGCTTTCTGCTTTTTTTTGTGTTCACACTTGCTGTCCTTGTAACATGATGTGTTTTACATAAATTCCCAAAACCTATGTCATAATCCTATCCAGGAAGAATGTTGGAAGACCAGAGCATGACTGACAGAAACTAATTATTTCCCAAACTGTGTCTTGTGGAAAAGAGTTTAATAAAAAACCAAGTTTGGAAAACTCAGATTAAAGTAAAATAGATTTCCTTTGTGGGGCTTTACTTAGATCACATGCATTGTGAATATCTCCAGATTGAACACTGTGTACATCTACTTGCCAAATGTGTTTCACTGCAGGACACACATATACACTGTATGCAAAGCATCTCACAGTGATTGTACAAAATACACTTTAGAAATTCTTGTACAGAAAAATTTGAATTTTTTTAGTGGACTGTTTGTTTCCCCCAAATTCATATTTTATAGCCTTAATTCTTATATAATGGTACTATGAGGTGAGACCTTTGTGAGGTAATTAAGTACAGATGAAATCTTGAGAATGGAGATCCCATGATGAAATTAGTGCCCTTTTAAGAAGAGGAAGAGACAGGGGAGATTCTTTGTCACCCCATGTGATAACACAGAGAGAAAGCCACTGTCTGCAATCCAGGAAGACAGTCTGCACCAGAACCTGACTATGATGGTATCCTAATTTCAGACTTTAAAAGACAAAAATTAAAAGATGAAATTAAAATGCCCTTGGTCCTTGGAAGAAAAGCTATGACAAACCTAGACAGCATATTAAAAAGCAGAGACATTACTTTGTCTGTGTAGTCAAAGCTATAATTTTTCCAGTAGTCATGTATGGATGTGAGAATTGGACCATAAAGAAGGCTGAGTGCCAAAGAATTGATGCTTTTGAATTGTGGTGCTGGAGAAGACTCGTGAGAGTCCCTTGGACAACAACGAGCTCAAACCAGTCAATCCTAAAGGAAATCAGCCCTGAATATTCATTGGAAGGACTGATGCTGAAGCTGAAGCTCCAATATTTTGGCTGCATGATACCAACATCAAACTCCTTGGAAAAGACCCTGATGCTGGGAAAGATTGAGGGAAACAGGAGAAAGGGGCAGCAGAGGATGAGATTGTTGGATGGCATCACAGACTCAATGGACATAAAATGTAGTAAACTCCAGGAGATAGTGGAGGCAGGGGAGCCTGGTGTGCTGCAGTCCATGGGGTCACACAAAGAGTCAGACACAACTTAGTGACTGAACAACAACAAATCTCAGGCTTGTAGCCTCCAAAATGTGAGGAATAAATGTCTGTTTAAGACACCCAGGCTATGTGATCCTGGTATTTTGTTATGGCAGCCTGAACAACTGAGATAGTGCAGTTGAGGTAATTGGGATAAAACTAAATTTTCAGTTCATCTCTGACCCTTACTGGCAATCTAACTCTATCTCTAAGTCTGTCACCTCATCTCTAGGGTAGGGACAGAAATATTCAGCCTTAAGGATTTTTGTGAAGATTGTTTATACATAGCTTATATCAAGCGATCAATAAATGATAGCTATGATTATGATTATTCCTTGTTATTTTGGATTTCTCTTACTCCAACTCAAAGTTTAAAGAGAATTGAAAAATGTAGAAATTTATGAATTAGGCTACTCAAACTGGAAATTTTGTACAAAAGACCATATCTCCGTGGATCTTTTTAGAGAGGGCAATTACTCAAAATCTATTGCCGTAAAGTTGGATCCTGCATAGCTAACCTTGGAGCATACAGGCTGGTAATAGATCAGCTGCAAGTATGATCAATACCTAGTGATAAGCCTAAGTGAGAGCTTACTCTCCTGAGCTTACTGCTTTTTCAACGAACATTGGCTGCTTACCAGGTCCAACTGGATCATGTGACATGTTAGATGCATTAGGAAGGCATTCCACTGAGCTCTAACACTCCAAGAAAGCTTCTTGCACTGGACCCCTAAGGACAATTTCTGAGTGATGAAATATAATTTCTATACCCATAGTACTCCAGAGGAGCCTCACAATATCCTATTTCTGGTCCTAGTTGAAAATAACAGAGAAGGCAATGGCACCCCACTCCAGTACTCTTGCCTGGAAAATCCCATGGATGGAGGAGCCTGGTAGGCTGCAGCCCATGGGGTCACGAAGAGTCGGACACGACTGAGCGACTTTACTTTCACTTTTCACTTTCATGCATTGGAGAAGGAAATGGCAACCCACTCCAGTGCTCTTGCCTGGAGAGTCCCATTGACAGCGGAGCCTGGTGGGCTGCCGTCTATGGAGTTGCACAGAGTCGGACATGACTGAAGCGACTTAGCAGCAGCAGCAGCAGTTTAAAATAATGCTCATAATTCTTTTTTTTCCCCTGAAAAACTGTATTCATATATAGTCAGTCATTTTGTTTCATGTCTTCAGATCTGGATAACTATGCCTCTTCGTATAATTGCTTTGTAAGGCCTACCTGACAATTCAGCCTAGTACCTTAACTGTAAGGAATAAATATATTAATGCCAATTTTTTGACACTAAATAAAGTGATAAAACTATACTTGAAGCATTTATTCTACAACATACTTTCCTTCTAAAATATCATGTTTTAAAAACCTAATCTTAAGTTAAAAGCTTTCGTTCTAGGCATGGTTAGAAAAAAAATTAATGAGTAAATTGGGTCAGACTCTGTCTTTGGAGAAACTGTAATTTATTATTTTCATCTTTTCATATGCATATTATGTTCATATTTATTATATTTTAACCTCTGGTGGCTCCGAGGTTAAAGCATCTGCCTGGAATGCGGGAGACCCAGGTTCGATCCCTGGATTGGGAAGATCCCCTGGAGAAGGAAATGGCAACCCACTCCAGTACTCTTGCCTGGAGAATCCCATGGAGGGAGGAGGCTGGTAGGTTATAGTCCACGGGGTCGCAAAGAGTCGGACTTGACTGAGCGACTTCACACTCACACATACTCATATTTATATATATATACACATATGAAATTATATGTGTATACATATGTGTATGTGTGTGCAGAGAGAAAAATAGCTAAATAGATAGACAGTGAGATAGATTCCTGCTTCTTATTTTCAATTCATTTCTCCACAGGACAGCATTTTGTTATGACGGTAATTAGTTTCTCTTAAAACCACGAAGTTAATGTGAGAAAATACTACTGATAGGGTCTCTAATTTTTTCAGTGAAGTAACAATGCTTAGAGGACATTTAGACAAGTGATAATGGGAAAATGTACATGTATTTACAAGAAATTATCAGTGACTAAATTGAAACATATGCTAAATGCCAGTCTGCTCCTCCAAAATACATTAAAATAAAGAATTTGGAGATAAATGTATCAACTTAAGAAAAAAGTATAGTAACCAGAAGTCTCATTCTTCATTTCCCAATCAGCATTTATTGCAGTATACTGCAGTGTTACTTAATTCTGCTCACTGCCACTTTTTCCCACAAATCAGGGTTTTAAAAATTCCATTATGGACTAAGTATAGTGAATGCATATTACGTTCATAGTAGTTAGTATGTATTACATAAAATTACTGAAGCTGAGAATCTCACTGTCTTAGCTTATCCTTTAACTCTAATATCTGTCTTTCCATGGACTGACTTACCTTTATCATTGTACTTTCACTTGGTCCAGTCAGCTGAGATCAGGAGAACAAGGTCACATGATAAAATGCTGTATCAGCAAAAGGCTTCTTCTAGAACAAGAGCTCTGGGTGAGGTAGGCTGCCATTAAAGGTACTGTGGGAAGGCAGGTGCCATGAACCATCTCTTACTCCTCTCTTCAGGATAATTTGTTGTTGTTCAGTTATTAAGTCGTATCCAGTTCTTTGTGACCCTATGAGCTGCAGCACGCCATGCTTCCCTGTCCTTCACTATCTCCTGGAATTTGCTCACATTCTTGTCAATTGAGTTGGTGATGCCATACAACCATCTCATCCTCTGATGCCCCCTCTCCTCTAGCCCTCACTCTTTCCCAGCATCAGGGTCTTTCCCAATGAGTCAGCTCTTCACATCAGGTGACCAAAGTATTGGAGTTTCAACTCTGCTGATGTGTATGGCCCTATAATTCTATAAAGTAAGAATTAGGGAAAGTCCAGCAGTATCCATGGTCAATTGTGGTCTGAAAATATTAAATGGAATATTCCAGAAATAATTCATAAATTCATAAATTTTAAATTGCATATCATTCTGAGTAACATAATGAAATCTTGTGCTACCCATCCCCATCCTGCCCAAGACATGAATCATCCCTTTGTCCAGCTTATCCCATCTGTTAGCTGCTTAGTAGCCATCTAGCTTACCAGATCACCTGTCACAGTACTGTATTGCAGAAACCCTTATTTTATTTAGTAATGGCCCCAAATCACAAAAGTAGTAAAGCTGGCAGGTCGGATAGTCTCTTACTGTGCTTAATTTATAAATTAAACTTTATCATAGGTATGTTAGGTATGTAGGTATCATAGGTATGTATAGAAAAAGATAGTATATAGAGAGTTTGGTACTATCTTCAGTTTTAGGCACTGGGGGTGTAGGAATGTATGCCCTCTGCCTAAGGGGAGACTGTTGTATATGGAAAATAATACTGAAATAGTACATATTTCTTTTTGCTTCTTACTTATTTGAAAATGTTAATTGTGCTGTCTTTTAGATTTTTGAAATGACCAAGACTGACTTGACATGTCTAAAAAACTCTCAGCAAGGGGAATCAGACACTTGGATAAGAACTCAATATAGTTTAACTTTATCCTAACAGTTCTCAATACGTGATATAACTTTTTTGGCTGAGTTGTACATTTAGCTTTTATTCCTATGTTCCACCTTAAAAATAAGAGCAGTATTTCTTACTCTTCAAAGAAATAAGACAAAGCCTCACTATATCACTTCCTTTTATAAGCAAAATTTCAATACAGAATACATACTATAGCCTGTGCATGGTCATTGAAAACAAACCAAGATACATGTCAATCCAGGCTCTTTCACCTACTAGCTATATGAATTTGATAAGTTATCTTAAATTTACTATACTTCCATTCCTAATATAATTGCACTCATCTCACACGCTAGTAGAGTAATGCTTAAACTTCTCCAAACCAGGCTTCGGCAAGTTCACTTCTGTGAACTTCCAGATGTTCAAGCCGGTTTTACAAAAGGCAGAAGAACCAGAGATCAAATTGCCAACATCCGCTGGATCACTGAAAAAGCAAGAGAGTTCCAGAAAAACATCTATTTCTGCTTTATTGACTATGCCAAAGCCATTGACTGTGTGGATCACAATAAACTGTGGAAAATTCTGAAAGAGATGGGAATACCAGACAACCTGACTTGCCTCCTGAGAAATCTGTATGCAGGTCAGGAAGCAACAGTTAGAACTGGGCATGGAACAAAAGACTGGTTCCAAATAAGAAAAGGGGTACATCAAGGCTGTATATTGTCACCCTACTTATTTAACATATGCAGAGTACATCATGAGAGACTCTGGGCTGGAGGAAGCACAGGCTGGAATCAAGATTGCCAGGAGAAATATCAATAACCTCAGATATACAGATGACACCACCCTTATGGCAGAAAGTGAAGAGGAACTAAAAACCTCTTGATGAAAGTGAAAGAGGAGAGTGAAAAAAATGGCTTAAAGCTCAACATTCAGAAAATGGAGACCATGGCATTCAGTCCCATCAGTTCATGGCGAACAGATGGAGAAACAGAGGAAACAGTGGCTGACTTTATTTTTCTGGGCTCCAAAATCACTGCAGATGGTGATTGCAGCCATGAAATTAAAAGACGCTTAATCCTTGAAAGGAAAGTTATGACCAACCTAGACAGCATATTCAAAAGCAAAGACATTACTTTGCCAACAAAGGTCCGTCTAGTTAGGGCTATGATTTTTCCAGTGGTCATGTATGGATATGAGAGTTGGACTCTAAAGAAAGCTGAGTGCAGAAGAATTGATACTTTTGAACTGTAGTGTTGGAGAAGACTCTTGAGAGTCCCTTGGACTGCAAGGAGATCCAACCAGTCCATCCTAAAGGAGACCAGTCCTGGGTGTTCACTGAAAGGACTGATGCTGAAGCTGAAACTCCAATACTTCGGCCATCTCATGTGAAGAGCTAACTCATTGGTAAAGTCCCTGATGCTGAGAAAGATTGAGGGCAGGAGGAGAAGGGGACAACAGAGGATGAGATGCTTGGATGGCATCACTGACTCAATGGCCATGGGTTTGTGTGGACTCCGGGAGTTGGTGATGGACAGGGAGGCCTGGCATGCTGCTGTTTATGGGGTTGCAAAGAGTCAGACACGACTGAGTGACTGAACTGAACTGAACTGAACATTCCTATGGGAGAGATAATCCAGGGCTCCAGTTGTTGTGGTAGGTATTAAATGAAATAATTTATGTAAAGCACTTAGCATAGTACCTGTCTTACTAATACATTCAGTAAATAACAGTCCACTAGACGACATCTCTAAGCAGTGAGTACAAGACTATAAATTGAGGTACCAAAGAAAACATGAAACAGTAAATTTGTCTATTATTTAAAAATTATGTTTATACATACTGATAAGCAATTTTATATAAATGTAAATATGTAATCATACCATATATGTTGGGTTTGGAGGGTATTTATGTCTTTCCTTTTTGCTTGCCCCATCCCTATCTCTTTCTCCTTCCTCCATATCATCTCCCTTTCATATTATTACCATCGTATCATCATCCACCACACACAAGTAAACTCCAGATACCTCATACTAAAATACTAGTATACATCTGCATTGCATTAATCCATTAAATCTCTCTTACATCTCCTCAAGAAAGTATAAAATATACGGGCATAGTATTTTGTGTATATCATATTTAAATAAGCAGACAAAAATCAAATACGCCTTCTTGGATTTTTTTTTAATTGTGGGAAGTCCTCTGCCTACTACTGGAAGTCCTGGGAGGGGGTGAAAGCACTCTTTTAAACACTTCACTTAGACCTAATAAAGAAGCAGCTGGTCAGTATATTAACCTCAATCATCTAACCTGCACGGTTAGAAGGAAGTTTGACCATTCTCTGAAAGAATCCTGATTCCAGGACCTCGCTGAGGTTGTTAAGTTGCAGCCTCCTTAGGTACATTTATGGGGGGAAGCGGGGTCTGCAATGCTAAATGTTTTCTTTCTGCTCAGTTCTATTAGGTGCCTGACAGTTGTGCACAGTGAGGTGAAAGCTGCTCAGGAGAGAGAGTGGCACTTGACTATGTTTTCCCCTGCCCTAGCCCCCAAATGTTCTAAAGGCTTCTGTCAAGAGGCCAGGCTGCACAATTGTAAGCAGAGTCCAATGTGTCAGTGTTAGTTGTTGTTCAGTTGCTCAGTTGTGTTTGACTCTTTGTGACCCTATGGACTGCAGCACATCAGGCTTCCCTGTCCTTCACTATCTCCTGAAGTTTGCTCACACCCATGTCCTTTGAGTCAGTGATGTTGTCCAACCATCTCATCTTCTGTTGTCCCCTACTCTTCCTGCCCTCAATCTTCCCCAGCATCAGGGTCTTTCCAGTGAGATGGCTCTTCGCATCAGATAGCCAAAATATTGGAGCTTCAGCTTCAGCATCAGTCCTTCCAATGAATATTCAGGGTTGATTTCCTTTACGATTGACTACTTTGATCTCCTTGCTGACCAAGGACCTCTCAAGAGACTTTTCCAGAACCACAGTTCAAAAGCATCAATTCTTTGGCACTCAGTAAATATGGTCCAACTCACATCTGTACATGACTACTGGAAAAACCATAGCTTTGACTATAGGTCAATGTTAGACCTATTGACAAAGGAGTACTGATAGTTTCTTGTTGTTGTTGTTGTTGCGTATGATACTTTTTTTCAGTTTTTTAAAATAAATTTATTTATTTTAATTGCAGGTTAACTACTTTACAATATTGTATTCGTTTTGCCACACATCAACATGGATCCACCACAGATATACACGTGTTCCCCATCCTGAACCCCCTCCTTCCTCCCTCCCCGTACCATCCCTCTGGGTCATCTCAGTGCACCGGCCCCAAGCATCCAGTATCATGCATCAAGCCTGGACTGGCAATTCATTTCATATATGATATTATACATGTTTCAATGCCATTACCCCAAATCATCCCAGCCTCTCCCTCTCCCACAGAGTCCAAAAGACCGTTCTGTACATCTGTGTTTCATTTGTTGTCTCGCATACAGGGTTATCATTACCATCTTTCTAAATTCCATATATGCATTAGTATACTGTATTGTTTTTTTTCTTTCTGGCTTGCTTCACTCTGTATAATAGGCTCCAGTTTCATCTACCTCATTAGAATTGATTCAAATGTATTCCTTTTAATGGCTGAATAATACTCCATTGTGTATATGTACCATAGCTTTCTTATCCATTCATCTGCTGATGGACATTTAGGTTGCTTCCATGTCCTGGCTATTATAAACAGTGCTGCAATGAACATTGGGGTACATGTGTCTCTTTCAATTCTGGTTTCCTCGGTGTCTATGCCCAGCAGTGGGATCGCTGGGTCATAAGGCAGTTTTATTTCCAGTTTTTAAGGAATCTCCACACTGTTCTCCATAGTGGCTGTACTAGTTTGCATTCCCACCAACAGTGTCAGAGAGTTCCCTTTTCTTCACACCCTCTCCAGCATGTATTGCTTGTAGACTTGTGGGTCACAGCCATTCTTACTGACATGAAATGGTACCTCATTGTGGTTTTGATTTGCATTTCTCTGAAACTGAGTGATGTTGAGCATCTTTTCATGTGTTTGTTAGCCATCTGTATGTCTTCTTTGGAGAAATGTCTATTTAGTTCTTTGGTCCATTTTTTGATGGGGTCATTTATTTTTCTGGAATTGAGCTGCATAAGTTGCTTGTATATTTTTGAGGTTAGTTGTTTGTCCGTTGCTTCATTTGCTATTATTTTCTCCCATTCTGAAGGCTGTCTTTTCACCTTGCTTATAGTTTCCTTTATTGTGCAGATGCTTTTAAGTTTAATTAGGTCCCGTTTGTTTATTCTTGCTTTTATTTCCAATAATCTGGGAGATGAGTCATAGAGGATCCTACTGTGATGTATGTCGGAGAGTGTTTTGCCTATGTTCTCCTCTAGGAATTTTATAGTTTCTGGCCTTACGTTTAGATCTTTAATCCATTTTGAGTTTATTTTTGTGTATGCTGTTAGAAAGTGCCCTAGTTTCATTCTTTTGCAAGTGGTTAACCAGTTTTCCTAGAACCACTTGTTAAAGAGATTGTCTTTTCTCCATTATATATTCTTGCCTCCTTTGTCAAAGATAAGGTGTCCATAGGTGTGTGGATTTATCTCTGGACTTTATTTTGTTCCATTGATCTATATTTCTGTCTTTGTGCCAGTACCATACTGTCTTGATGACTGTGGCTTTGTAGTAGAGCCCAAAGTTAGGCAGGTTGATTCCTCCAGTTCCATTCTTTCTCCAGATTGCTTTGGTTATTCAATGTTTTTTGTATTTCAATACAAATTGTGAAATTATTTGTTCTAGCTCTGTGAAAAATACCATTGGTAGCTTGATAAGGATTGCATTGAATCTATAAATTGCTTTGGGTAGTATACTCATTTTCACTATATTGATTCTTCCAATCCATGAACATGGTATATTTCTCCATCTATTAGTGTCCTCTTTGATTTCTTTTAAAAATTTTCTCTTAACAAATTTTCAGTATGTTTATTTGTTCCATGATTTATTTTCTCATGATTTTTAAAATTTTATTTTGAGATAATTTTAGATTCACAAGTAATGGTAAGAAATAACACAGAGATTCAGTCTATACTTTACCCGGTTTGCTCCAATGAGAAACTCTAGTAGCATATCAGTACCAGAATATTGGCATTGATAGTGATGATTTTTTTTTTGAGAGATAGTGATGATTTAGAACATTTCCATCACTACAGTGATACCTACTGCAGCCCTGTTATGGACACAGACACTTCACTCCCAACTCTCACTTCATTTAATGCTTGGTAACTAATTTGTCTATTTCTATAAATTGGCCATTTCAAAAATGTTATATAAATGGAACCATACAGTTTTTAAACTTTTGACATTTGTTTTCTTCACTCAACATAATTCCCCTAAGACTCTTCCTTTACATGTGTGTGTATATATATATATATATATATATATATATGGCTGAAACTATCAGAACATTGCTAATCAGCTATACTCCAATACAAAATAAAAAGTTAAAAAAACTAAACCTTTTCCACCTAAACATTGTTCATTGTTCCCTTATTCTGAAACACATAAACATATTTAAAAATTTTTTCAATATAAAATTCAACTTCTAAAAATGATTCATTCAAGTTAGAGCATGTATCAGTAGTCTATTCTTTTTGTACTGCTGAGTCATTATCCATGATATAGATGGACTACAGTTTGTTTAACCATCCATCTCATGAAGGGCAATATCTAATCCATGTTGTTTCCAGACTTTGTCTATTATAAATAGAGCCAAAGTCTGGAAAAAAAAACATGGATTAAAACATTTGGTGTGTGTATTTCTATGTTCTTTGTTCTGTTTGTTGTGTCTGTAGCTCTGCTAATATCAAACTATCTTGATTACTGTAGATATGTAGAGTGATTCCTCTTACTTTTCTCTTGTATTCAAGATTGTTTTATAGGGACTGTGCCTTTCCATATAGATTTTGGAACAAGTTTATTTATGTCTCCAAAATACCTTGCTGAGATTTTGATAGAAATTGCATTAAAACTACAGATAAGTTTCTGGAGTATTCATATCTGTACTATGTTGTGTCTTCAAAAATATAAACATATCATATACCTAGATCTTAACTGATTTCATGCATTAGTATTTTGTCTTTTTAACCATACATCCTATACATATTTTGATAAGTTTATATGTAAATATTTCATTTTATCTTTATGATTTTAAATGGTACTGTGTTCTTAATTTTGGTCTGTATATGCTAGTTGTTGGTATACATAAATATAACCAAATTCTGAGAATCCTACAACCTTGTTGAATTCAATTATCAGTTCTAGGAATTTCTACATACACAATCATTTCATCTGCAAATAGGAACACATTTATTTACTTATTTCCAATTTTTAGGCCTTTTATTTATCTTTCCTGATTAAACTGGGTAGAAATTCTAATACTATACTGGATTAAAGTGGTGAAACCAGAAACCCTTGCCTTGTTTCTTTTCTTAGAGGTAAAGCATCTAGCTTCTCATCTTTCGATAGGATGCTTGTTGTAGGTTTTTATAAATATTCTTTACTCAGTTGAAGAAGATCTTTTCTATTCCAAGTTTGCTGAGAGTTTTTGTCATAAATAGGGTTGGATTTGGTCAACTGTTTTTTTTTTCTGTCAGTTGATATGATTATATGGGTTTTTTTTTTTCATTGTACTTTTGATACGTTGGTTTGCACAGATTTTCTGATGTCAAACTAGACTTGCATAACTAGAGTAAATCCAACTTGATCATGGAGTCACTCTTGTTTGGCACTTACAAATTTAGGATTGTAATGCTTTCTTTGTGGATTGATCCTTCTAGCATTATATAATGACTCTCTTTGTCTTTAGTAATTTTCTCAACACTGAAGTTCACTTTTTCTGATGTTAATATAGCTTCTCCTATTTTTTATGACTAATGCTTGTATTATTTTTCCATCCTTTTATTTTCAATCTATTGATGTCATGTTTGAAGGGAGTTACTTTTAGAAAACATATTTTTGAATCATGTTTTCTTTTTAATTCATTCTGCCAATCTTTGTCTTTTGATTAATGTATTTAGCATTACTATAAAGGAAGCTAGTATAGGGGACGGAATTCCAGATGAGCTATTTAAAATCCTATCAGACAATATTGTTTAAGTGTTGTCAGCAAATTTGGAAAACTCAGCAGTGGCCATGGGACTGGAAAAGGTCAGTTTTCATTTCAATCCCAAAGAAGCACAATGTCAAAGAATGTTCAAACTTCCACACAATTATGCTCATTTCACATGCTAGGAAGGTAATGCTCAAAACTCTTCAAGCTAGGCTTCAGCAGTACATAAACCGAGAACTTCCAGATGTACAAGCTGGATTTTGAAGAGGCAGAGGAACCAGAGATCAAATTGCCAACATTTTTTGGATCATGGAGAAGGCAAAGGAGCTCCTACTACTGCTTCACTGACTACACTAAAGCCTTTACTGTGTGGATCACAACAAATTGTAGAAAATTCTTAAAGAGATGGGAGTACCAGACCACATTACCTGTCTCCTGAGAAACCTGCATGTAGGTCAAGAAACATCAGTTAGAACTGGACATGGAACAATGGACTGGTTCCAAATTGGAAAAGGAGTTATGACAAGGCTGTATATTGTCACCCTGTTTGTTTAACTTATATGCAGAGTAGATCATGCAAAATGCTGGGCTGGATAAATCACAAGCTGGAATCAAGGGAGGGAGGGAAGTGGGAAAATGGAGGGGGGAGGGAGGGAAGAAATATCAACATCTTCAGACATGCACATGATACCACTCTAATGGCAGAAAGTGAAGAGGACTAAAGAGCCTCTTGATGAGAATGAAACGGCTGATTTGAAACTCAGCATTCAAAAAACTAAGATCATGGCATCTGGTCCCATCACTTTATGGCAAATAGAAGGAGAAAAAGTATAAACAGTAACAGATTTTATTTTCTTGAGGTCCAAAATCACTGCAGATGGTGACTGCAGCCATGAAATTAAAAGATGCTTGCTCCTTGGAAGGAAACCTATGACAAACCTAGATAGCATATTAAAAAACAGAGACATTACTTTGCCAACAAAGGTCCTTCTAGTCAAAACTATGTTGTTGTTTTTTTTCCAGTAGTCACATATGGATGTGAGAGTTGGCCCATAAAGAGAGCACCGAAGAATTTATGTTTTTGAACTGTGCTGCTAGAGAATACTCTTGAGAGTCTCTTGGACAGCAAGGAGATCAAACCAGTCAATCCTAAAGGAAATCAACCCTGAATATTCATTGGAAGGACTGAAACTGAGCTGAAGTTCTAGTACTCTTTCCACCTGCTATAAAGAGCTGACTCATTGGAAAAGGGCCTGATGCTGGGAAAGATTGAGGGCAGGAAGAGAAGAGGGCTGCAGAGGATGAGATGGTTAGATAGCAACACAAACTCAATGGATATGAACTTGAGCAAACTCTGGGAGACAGTGGAGGGCAGAGGAGCCTGGAGTGCTGCAGTCTACAGGATCGCAAAGAGTAGTACACAACTTAGGGACTGAAGAACAACAACGTGTATATTTATTAAGCTGCCTCTACCATTATCACATACACTAAAAGTTTGTGAACCTGTTCTCTACACTCTCTGTGCCATTTCATACATGGTTACTTCTTTCAAAAATGTTCTTTCCCCGCACCCACACCTGTAGATACAAAAATGCAGCTATCTCTATGAAGTAGTCCCTGCTTTCATTTCACCACCACCAGCCATTGCAAGGGACATGTGTTGCTATGAGATGAATAATATGGGGGAAATAATCAGAACTGGGGTGTAGGGGAGTGTTGGGGAACACTGGAATGCAGCAGCTAGACTACAGTGGTAGAAAGGACCCATGGTTTGTACTTGGAACTTGTGCATTTGAGCTAATATTGCAAAAAAAAAAAAAAAAGTGAGGGGAGCAGGGTGAAAAATAAACAGGGCAGGGTAAAGGAGAAGGAAGCAGCAACAGAGTAGCTCCCATGGACTCCCCTGATAAGTCAGAAAAGCAAATCCATCTCCCCGTGTATCCTCCCTCCTCACAAGCATCAGGTGTATTAATACTTCTGTTAGGAGGAGGGGTGTTTGTGCAGAATGGCTACCAACCACCAGCCTCCAGACGCCATGTTTTCAACTGTGTTAATTAAATGAGCCTGCCAAGGGGCTGGTCAGTCTGATGAGGCCAAGAAAATCATGGAACACCCACCTCCTAAGAACAAGCCTTCGCTCTGAACACTTATACTCTCATTTGTGCTTGTGGTTGCCTCCATCCCGAAAGCTCTTTATCCCAATGTTTGCTTGTGAAAACCTTGCCCATCCCTCAGGACCTCTCCCCAAAGCCCCAGGGGACTCTGCCGAAGCACCTGCCTCTGGAACTGAGAGTTGAGAACAGCACCTAAGTGCAGGAAGGAAGCTGCCCCTCCCCTTGACTATTCCTCTCCACGTTTTCAGGCTCTGAGTTACGATGCAAGCCTGCACCTCCAACCTAAACACACACGCACATATATTTGGTTGAGTCTGTCTAGGTTCAAGCAGAGGCTGATTGGCTGCTGTCCGATGGGTGGCAAAATACCCCGTATTATTTAGTGGGGATTCAGGACAGACCCACTTGGCCAGCTTGGGGTCCTGGAGCCAGGCCCCCAGCACATTCCAGGCTCATCTCACCGAACCCCACAGTCGAAGTGCCCTCCCACGCACCAGCCCCCCAGCTGGCTCCTCCCCCCGCCTTCTCCCCCGCCCCCTCGGGAATTCAGGAGCGCAGGTTCTGGATGAATTTCCCCCCCTCCAGGCTCCATTCACCCCTCCTTCCTGCCCTCTTTCGACCCCTCCCAGCCCGGAGCGTGCTACCCGGCCTCCCACCTCCGCCCCTCCCGCCGCCTCCACCCCCTTGCTCTCAGCCCCCGCATTGCCCTCGTCCCAAGTCGACTTCGCTCCCGCAGCCCTCGCCACCGGCAGCACTTCCCGCCCTCGCCTGGAGCCGCGTCACCGCCGCCCTCGCTGCAGCGCGCCGCCCACGCTCCGCTCGCCCGTCCGCGTCTCCTCGCCCGGCTTGCCAGCCCTGTCTTCCCACGCCGCCACCCACCCGCCGCCCGGCATGGCCCCGCAGCAAACAGGTAATAAGAAACGGGAAGAGCCCGCGCCCCAGGAGGCTGCAGAAGGCTCGTCGTCGCCGAGCTCGTCGTCGCCAGGCTCGGCGGCGGTGCACGCAGACGGCCCGCAGCCGCCCAAGAAGCCCAAGCGGATGGTGCTGCGGCGCTCCCTGGTGAACTACCTGAAGGGGCGCGAGGTGGGCGCGCAGGGCCGCGCCGGGCTCTCCGGCTTCGATGGCGAGCTGTGTGGCTTCGCGGTGCGGAAGCTGCCAGAGCTGCTGCGGGAGCGCGAACTGTCCTTGGGCACCATCGACAAGGTGTTCGCATCGCAGTGGCTGAACGCCAGGCAGGTGGTGTGCGGTACCAAGTGCAACACGCTCTTCGTGGTGGACGTGCAGTCCAGCCACGTAACGCGCATCCCCCTCATGCAGGATCGTCGGCCCCCACCGGCCCACACCCAGCCGGGCTGTGGCATCCATGCCATCCACCTGAATCCCTCCAAGACGCTGCTGGCCACCGGGGGCGAGAACCCCAACAGCCTGGCCATATACCGGTTGCCAACGCTGGATCCCTTGTGCCTGGGTGACCGCCAAGGCCACAAAGACTGGATCTTCGCCATCGACTGGATGAGCGACACGGTGGTGGTGAGCGGCTCCCGCGATGGCACCTTGGGCGTCTGGAAGATAGACCCCGACGTATTCCGGAGCAGCATAGCCTGGCACAGTGATGCAGGGCTCCCCGTGTATGCCCACATCCATCCCGCAGAAGTGGTGGATGTCCCCAGGGCCGGCACCAACCCAGGTAACTGCAAGGTGCGGGCTGTGGCCTTCAGCGCCAAGAGGCAGGAGCTGGGAGCCGTGACCATGGATGGCTACTTCCACCTGTGGAAAGCCCAGAATACCCTGTCCAGGCTGCTGTCCATCAGGCTGCCTTACTGCCGAGAGAACGTGTGCCTGACCTACTGCAATGAGTTGTCCCTGTACGCGGTGGGATCCCAGTCCCATGTCTCTTTCCTGGATCTGCGCCAGGGTCACCAGAGCGTAAGGCACCTCTGCTCCCGCGAGGGCGGCACGGGTGTGCGCTCCCTGAGCTTCTATGAGCACATCATCACCGTGGGCACCGGCCACGGCTCTCTGCTCTTCTATGACATCCGTGCGCAGAAGTTCCTGGAGGAGAAGGTCTTGGACAGCCAGCACTCCTCTCCGCGGCCCACAGGGAGGAGGTTCAGGCTGATTTGTGGCAGAGGCTGGCTCAACCAAGATGACCTGCAGATGAACTACTTCGGTGCCTTCGGCGACTTGCCCAATGCACTCTACACCCACTGCTACAACTGGCCAGAGATGAAGCTCTTTGTCGCTGGCGGCCCTCTTCCTTCAAGCCTCCGTGGAAACTATGCAGGCCTCTGGAGCTAAGGATGGCCGCCCTGTCCTCAAAGTGCCCAGATTTACCTTCCAGTCCCCTCCCACTTTTCTCCTTTGCTCTGTTTGTGCTTCTGAGTCTGTGTGGCTTTTTCTTTCAGATGAAAAAGATCCAGCTTACCTCTGCTTAGGGTATTAGGCGAAGAGAGATGGCGACCTAGAGAGTGAGTTACCCTTCAGTCAGTCAAAATTTGACTTTAACACTTTTATACACCTGTCCAATAGTGTTGTTTTGAATTATACAAAAAAAATTTTAACCAATTCTTAGTTCTGTTCACTGTTTGAGTCATTTACATATTCTCTCACTTTAATGCCTTGGTTTTACAATTCTGTATATTTTCTTTTTCTGTTACCAGTATTATGATAATACTGTTTTGGTCGTTTTTCATGGCAGATAGATGGTATATTGAGAGTATTTTTTTAAAAAGAGTTTGTACATGTGTTCTGGAAAGCTGGCTGTAGTATTATAATGTTGTTCCAGTGGGAAGGTACATGTCAGTTTCTAGATTACCAGGTTTTGGAAGCATTCCATTTGCAAATTGTAATCTTCATGTTTGTAGTTTGTAAGTTGTTGGTGCTAAACATGCTGTTTAAAAATTTCATTCATTTTGAAAACAAGGTTGTCATACAATCTTGGGTTTTTTGGTACCAAAATCTCAATTGGTCAGAATACTTTAGGAATGCAAGGGTTCTGCTGATTGACTGTTCAGAATTAATCTAAAAACCTATTTTCTCTGTTAAGTTTTCCTAACCTGTTGTTAAATAGATAACGGAATATATATTTTTTCACTTCTTGCCTTAGTAATATTAACACTTGTGAATATATTTAAATGTTTGTTGTTTAAGGTACTTGCACAGAGTTTCAGTGCCATCATTTAAAACGGATTCAATGTATAAAAATGTAGAATGTATCGTGGGCTGGGTAGAATGTATACTGATCCTGATCCAGGGTACAGAACTGGATATTTTTTATTTCACTGGTTTCAATACCAAATACTATACTTGAACATGCTTTAAAATTTCTAATTCTGCTTAACTAAGTCATAGGAAAAAAACCTCAAAGAAGGAAAACGAACCCAGTCTTTACTTCTGAAAAAGATTGTTAGTTTGTAAAGTTAAATTTGTTAAGATTTTATTTTGTCAACTTCAAAGATTCTTATCTAAAGTAGAATAAACAGATTATTAAAAAGTTATTGTGATGTTATGACTCTCAATACAGTAATAAGCGATTATCAAGGATACAGGATGTTTATTTTAAGAAGATGGGCCAGAAAGTAAAAGTAAATGCCATTAGGTTGAAGAAAAGTACTTTGGAGCATAGACAAATACAAAACATGTTTGTTAGGAAAACAGATTCTACTTCTCCATATGTGAGAATACTGGAAGTGAGAAGAGAGACTGGTCCTTCCTCACAACTGGCCAGGTTGTGCGGATCTTGCATTAGTGTTGTGGCATGTCTGTTTTTCCTTAAATGTTTCAGCACTCAGATGTTGCCTTGGTGTCCATTACATGCTGTTCAATTGAAAATCTGAACCAACTGAGTAATATAATGAGTGATTTTAGAAGTAAGTTAAGAAATACAGTGGGGAAAGGCAGTTTTTGTTTACAGAGAACAGGGTTATATAGTTGTTATATTGGAGAAGGAAATGGCAACCCACTCCAGTACTCTTGCCTGGAAAATTCCATGGATGGAGGAGCCTGGTAAGCTACAGTCCATGGGGTCGCAAAGAGTCAAACACGACTGTGACTTCACCTTCTTTCTTTCTATAGTTCCTTTTGGAGAAGGAAATGGCAACCTATTCCAGTGTTCTTGCCTGGAGAATCCCATGGACAGAGGGTCCTCGTGGGCTACCGTCTATGGGGTTGCAAACAGTCAGACACGACTAAGCAACTAACACACACATAGTTGTTATATGAGCTTCCCAGGTGATGCTAGTGGTGAAGAACTAGCTTGCCATTGCAGGAGAGGTAAGAGACGTGGGTTTGATCCCTGGGTTGGGAAGATCCCCTCGAGAAGGAAATGGCAACCCACTCCAGTATTATTGCCTGAAGAATCCCATGGACAGAGGAGCCTGGAAAGCTATAGTCCATGGGGTTGCAAACAAGCAAATCAGCATAGTTATTATATAGCAATAAAATGCATTTGTATCCATTTATGTGTCTCCAACTCAGCTGTAAATGTCTTAAGAACAGAGAATATAACTGTCATTTTTATATTCTCAAATTTCTACACTAATGCCTAGTAAAATATAGGCAATCAGTAAATATTTACTTAATGAATGTACTTGCCTCTAGAAACCTAAAGTTCAATGCATAAATACATAAAATTTTGACTGTTAAATAGTATGGAATCCTGTTGTATTTTCCTGTCTTTTTACCACAAGTGAAAGTCGCTCCATCATGTCTGACTCTGTTACCCGATGAAGTATACAGTCCATGGAATTCTCCAGGCTGGAATACTGGAGTGGGTAGGTGTTCCCTTCTGCAGGGAATCTTCCCAACCCAGGAATCAAACCAGGGTCTCCTGCATGGCAGGCGGATTCTTTACCAGCTGAGCTACCAGAGAAGTTTCCCCCTCCCCTGCTTTTTTTTTTTTTTTTTACCATAACATTTACTCTAATTCATTTGAGACCATGGTGCTTATCCATTCATAAGCTTTCCATATGTGATACCAGAAGATAAAGGAAAATGTATATGTTTTAGATGCCATTGGAATTTAGTATTTTCACCTGCAGATATTTATATTTGAAGATTTCTTTAAAATACTTTGCTTTTTACAAAATTAAATTTTGAAAGATCTTTTTTTGTAGGCAGTTTCTGTTTTTACCTTATGTGTATATATTTATTAAAAACTTCTTTAGATGTTACCCAAAAACTTCACCTAAATATTCACTGCCTGTCTTCTTGTAGGTTATAGGGTATTGTTGCGGTTCTTCATCATTGTTTGGGGATATTGGGTGAACATTTTCAGAGGAAATGACACTTTCTATGTGAGGTGATATTTTAAACAAATAGAAGGAACATCTCCCAATTTTTTTCTCTTGCTTAGCCCTTAACTTCGTCACTGACTCACTCATTGTTCTCATGAGTTAGGGTGTTAACTCCTTCATGTCGGGTCACATGGCTAGCCCTTAAAAAATTAGATAGCCTAACTCTGTATTTATATTAGTAGAAGTTTAATTATTTTAAATATTTTCTAGTTCTGGGTAAATGTGATTTACCGGAGTACAATCAACTGTGTAATCTGTAAGGATGAAATAATTGAAAAGGTAACCTTGCCAGCATTTCAAGAAACACATACATACAGTTCACTTAAAACAAGGGAGTACATGGCTGTAAGTACAAATTACCTATCACTGTTGCCTGGGAAACATTAGTTAACTTATAACAATGCATAAAAAAGGTTAATTCCATTTATCCCTAACTACATATTCCTCCCCAAGCTTGTTGCCGACTCAAAACTATGTGTTCCTCCCCTTTGCTCTCTAGATGAGATAATTTCTAAATTTTCTTTAAAAAGGAGAATTTACTAATCAAGGATATCCACTGAAATAAATTGGGATGACTACTCTGGAAAAAATTCATCTGTTAAATACACTGTAGCTTAAATGATAAACAAAATCAAATTCTCTGGAGTTTGAATTTTTTATCTGATTGTACTGCATGTTGAACAAGTTGTCAAAAATTTTCCATTAATTGCCAATTTAGAGTCGTATTACAAAGCAATTCGAAAAGCCCCCTGCCCCCATGGATGTTTTACTGACAGTTTCCTAATCTCTGCTTGGGTAACCCAACTATATTAAACATGTCACTATATGAGCTGCTCAGGGATGCAGTTCAGAGAGAACAACATGTACTTAGGTGAAAGCTGTTGCTGCTGCTGCTGCTTAGTCACTTCAGTCCTGTCCTACTCTGTGTGACCCCATAGACGGCAGCCCACCAGGATCTTCCATCCCTGGGATTCTTCTGGCAAGAACACTGGAGTGGGTTGCCATTTCTTTCTCCAATGCATGCATGCATGCTAAGTCGCTTCAGTTGTGTCTGACTCTATGCGACCCTATGGACAGCAGCCCACCAGGCTCCTCTGTCCACAGGATTCTCTAGGCAAGAATACTGGAGTGGGTTGCCATTTCCTTCTCCACTTAAGTGAAAGAAAGGCTGCAGAGTCCATAGGTGTTTAAGGGATGCTGTTTTAAGAGCTGCTGAAAAGGGTTGCCTGAAAGTATTTCCCCTTCTTGGCCGGCTACAAACCCAGAAACATTGAGCATTGGAAGGTGGCATCATTAAAAGACAGTATGTTTACAGGACTTTGCCATGACCCTCAAGTATCAACTCAGACCTGCAAAAACAATTTACTTCCAAAAACACCATTTTATCTGAGTGTTTTCTAATTAATCCATTCAGACACAAAAATGAGACCAACAACTAAACAGGACATCTGCCATAAAGGTTGATGATACAGCTGAGGTGAAAGATACCTAATTCACTAGTTGTAAAAATTCGCTAATGAAAAGAAAAGGTTAATAGAGTATTAAGGATATTTACTAAGTACAATGAGAAAATGGGAAGAATAAGAATGAATTCTGCTAGAAAGGACATGAGGAGCTCCCAGAAGACAGAATACTAGAGCTGGGTCTGGAAAATAAAATAACAGTGGAGAGGGAATATTGGTTTGAAAGTATATTGTGATTGCCTGGAATGTACATACATACTAGAATGTTACAGTTGGACCTGGTACAATTTGAAATGTGTGTGTGGAGATTCTAGATAGGAATGTCTGGTTGTTAGTTAGAAATACAGTTCTGAAGCTTGTAAAATAAATTAAGGCTAGAGATACAGATGTGAGAATCATCACTATAGAAATGGTGCTTGAAAGAGACTGAGGGATATAGGATCTCAGAAGTTAGGTCGTCTGATTCTCATTCCAAAACTCACCCATATATATAGATGTACAGACCTATATGCATTACATGTCTGGTGGGCTTCCCAGGTGGCTTAGTGGTAAGGAATCCACCTGCCAATGCAAGAGATGTGAGTTCTATCCCTTGCTCAGGAAGATACCTTGGAGTAGGAAATGGAAAGCCACTCTAGGATTCTTGCCTGGAAAATCCCATGGACAGAGGAGCCTAGCGGGCCACAGTCCATGGGGTCACAGAGTCAAACACAACTGATTGTGTGCGCATGCACATGCACACACACACACACACACACACACACACAGATGTCTGGCACATAGTAGGCAATTAATTGCTTGTAAATGGATGGCCAATGAATGTTTGTTTTGTGGATATTAAACACTACTTAATGCCCCCCCTAAAGTAACATTTCATCATTTCACTTGGTAATGATCAATTTTTAAATTTCCCTAGTGCAATCATAATAACCAAAGATGATCAGGGAAATCTACCAAAGGTTGCTGTTTTAAGTAAAGAAAAATCTATATATCAGTTAGACGTTTTTATGTCTTTTGTAGAATGTAGGTCATTCTACAGTTGGGCAAGAAGAAAACTAAATATTGATGATACTTTCTGTACAAATGACTTTTTTGTTTTTCCATTTTGGATGTACAGTTCACTGAAGCAAACACATTGATGATGTCAGTGAGAGTTATGGTGCTATTTTCACCTTTTCTAATGCCATTATTGTGCCATTCTCTGTTTCAACCTACGACATTAATGTTTCATGTTGATTAAATTTTAACATCTAAATTGCCGTTTTATGTTACACACAAATGATAAACTTGAATATTCCAGTCAGAGGGCAGCAAATTTAGTTTCCTCTAAGCGCCTAGTAAATTCATCAAATAATATCCCCCAACACCTTAGATATGGTTCATTGTTTTTCCTCCTTCCTTACTAACCCAGAGATACAGGATTGAGTGTGATTTTTGTTTTTGAATTATGCCATGTATGACTAAAAGTAGACGCTGCTTTACACAATAGAAGGCATTCCTGGACTTACGTACATAAAGCACATTTTTAAAAAAGGAATCACAGATTCCCTCATTGATTTACATTATAATTTTAGAAGTGTCATCTTGATTATGGATTGATTTCCAATTGACAGTGGTTTCTAACATGTTGCCACTGCCTCCACCTCTGAGACAAGTACTTTAAGTCCTCAAATAAACGCTAAGTGATGTAATGGAACCCCCTATTTCAAAGAATATTAAAGCATACTTTCAGAATTGATAAATTAAGTCATTTCATTTGTGTAGAAAATAGGGTTTCTTAAAATAGGACATCCTGTAATTTGATTTGCTCTGTATACATTTATCACCAGCCAGAGAAAATTCTACATTTTTATATGTTATGCCTAACAGCTTTCTTCTTCCTTTTTCTCTGGTTTTTCTTTATGAATATTGCCCTCAGCAAAGGTGTTTGGCTTATTGAAACTCCCAGGGGATGATAAATAATGTTTTTTTTTCATTACTACTTTAAACTTTTAAAAACTTTGGGTATTTAAGCCAGTTTTTTAAAAGATGGCTTCAGCAGCATCGTGTGAAGACTGACTGTGGCTCCAGAAATAATAATATAAAATGTTTCCTTAGTTGCCTTCTTAATGATCAGGGCTTTTTTAAAATTATTTTTTTCCACTGTGTTAAAACACACACAACATACAATTTATCACCTTACACATTTTTGAGTGTACAGTTCAGTACTGTTAAGTATATTTGCATTGTGCAACTAATCTCCAGGACTTTGACATCTTGCAAAACTGAAACTCTATACATACTAAACAAAACTTTTCCATTCCTACCTCCGCACCAACTCCTGGCAAATGCCATTCTACTTTCTCTCTGAGTTTGACTATTCTAGCTACCTCATATAAGTAGAATCAAACAATATTTACCTTTTTTGTAGCTAACTTATTTCACTTAATAAAATTTCCTTAAGATTCATCCATGTTGTATCATGTCAACATTTTCTTCCTTTTAAACACTAAATGGTATTCCATTGTCTGTATATACTACATTGTACTTATCCATCCATTTGTTGATGGACACTGGATGTACTCTTAGCTGTTGTGAATAATGCTGCTATGAACGTAAGTGTGCATATACCTCTTCTAGACTCTGCTTTCAGCTATTTTGGATAAATGCCAAAAATGCAAATGCTGAATATTATGGTAATTCTGTTTTTTATTTCTGTTTTCCATAGTAGCTATACCATTTTACATTCCCACTAACAGTGCACAAGAGTTCCAATTTCTTCATAGCTTCAACATTTATTTTCTTTTTTTTTTTTCTTTGACAGTGACAACTTCATGGGGTGTGCAGTGTCAGGGGCTGTTTTTAAACTCGTTTCAATTTATAATTGATTATACATACATGCCAGCCCAACCCTTAAGTATTCATAGTATGCTACATGTGGAACAGAATTTAAACCTATGATTATTATGGGGAGAAATCATAATGAGTTAGGGGCAAGCGAGTTTTGAAATACATCAAACATATAGAAAATCTGTTTTCTTTACATATTTTTCTTTAAAAGGTGTACTAGGTTGGATAATTTGAAATTTAGAGTTTGAATTACCACTTGAATAAAGATTTGGTTAGGTGAGATGGTGAATATATAAATGTGTACATAGGGAGAAGAGGCAAAGAAGGTTCTCAATAAATAGTAGCAATTGTAACTACCAAAAAAAAAAGAAAAAATTCTCAATACATTTAATTGCTAATTTATTTATTTGAAGACATCTAATGTTCCTAACTAGAGGTAAGGGAAAAGTTATACCTTAATTGTTATCCTTGGTGTATTTTCAAAGGAAATACCTATAGTAAAATTTAATTTCAGAAGTAACTAGTAATTATATTCTGCCCAATGATATAAGTTTCTTACAATTGACTTTAGCATAAAGTTTCTTAGGAGTGTCTTGGGAAATAAAGTGAGTTATAAATAGAGGAAATGTCACTTTCAGTGGCAGTTGATCGAGCAAAACATCATAGAAAGTTTCAACACCTGAAACGAATTTTAAACTCAGAGAGTACTCCTAGAATATCTGTTTTAAATAATGGATGAAACATACTACCTCTTGCTATCCAGTCTGCTTTACAGGTCAGATTACATAACCAAAGAGAAGCTATTGAACCTCTCAGTAAATAACTGAATATTCTCAGAAAGTAACTATTCTAAAATAGGCATCTTAAAACCTTGTGTATTTGGAAAGATCTAGTCTCATTCTATACCCTTAAAAATTTGCTGCTTTTATTATCAGAAAAATATATTGAAATATATAAAGGTGGAATGCAAAGAAATTTTTAATCTCTTCGATTGGCTATCTATATTTACAAATTTTGCAAAGTTTCAAATGGTTAGCAGTTTTTCCTGTTTTAAAGATCTCTTTAAAGCCAATCCCCCAATTTTATATTTTATCACACTTTACTCTCACTACTGATTTACTCATATATTTCTAATATTGCAAGCATTTTGCAAAACCATGTTTTAAATGTTAAATTTTTACTCTTCAATAAAGTGCATGGCATAATAAATGCCTGATATATTTTAAACAAATTGATTTGTAAATGAGATTTATTTGGCTTTCTTGATGGTTAGGAGCATCTCACTTCATTATAAATGAGAACTGTAACATGTGTGTGTGTGTGTGTGTGTGTGTATATATATATATATATATATATATATATATAATGGAGTTTGATATTTTTCATATACACTCTTCTAGATATTCTTGTTAAGATTCTTTTTACCTTCAAGACTTGGTATATTGGATTAAGAGATGGAATTCTCCTTAGTATATTCTAATTAGTGGGTGCTAGACATTCTTTTGATTCACTGTAATGGACCATGCACAAGCATGCCGGCTACTGCGACGGACTGCACAGAAGCATGGCCTAGAGGAGCTACCCCTTGCCCAAGGTCAGGGGCAGCTACCTAGAGTGCCAGGCTGTGTCAGCACAGGAGGGGCCTAGAGGAGCTACCCCACGCCCAAGGTCAGGGCGGTGGTCAAGAGGAGCAAGGTCAGGGCAGCAGCCGAAAGGAGCTACCCCATGTCCAAGGAGCGGTGGCTACATGGGCACAGGAGGGCCGAGAGAGCTACTCCACGTTCGAGGTCAAGAGGGGTGGCTGTGAGGAGATACCCCTCATCCGAGGTAAGGAGCAGCGGCTCCGCTTTGCTGGAGCAGCCGTGAAGAGATACCCCACATCCAAGGTAAGAGAAACCCAAGTAAGATGGTAGGTGTTGTGAGAGGGCATTAGAGGGCAGACACACTGAAACCATACTCACAGCAAACTAGTCAATCTGATCACACGGACCACAGCCTGTCTAACTCAATGAAACTAAGCCATGTCGTGTGGGGCCACCCAAGACGGGAGGGTCATGGTGGAGAGGTCTGACAGAATGTAGTCCACTGGAGAAGGGAATGGCAAACCACTTCAGTATTCTTGCCTTGAGAACCCCAGGAACACTATGATAAGGAAAAATGATAGGATACTGAAAGGGGAAGTCCCTAGGTCAGTAGGTGCCCAATATGCTACTGGAGATCAGTGAAGAAATAACTCCAGAGAGAATGAAAGGATGGGGCCAAAACAAAAACGGTACCCAGCTGTGGATGTGACTGGTGATAAAAGCAAGGTCCAACGCTGTAAAGAGCAATATTGCATAGGAACCTGGAATGTCAGGTCTATGAATTAAGGCAAATTGGTAGAGGTCAAACAGGAGATGGCAAGAGTGAACATTGACATTCTAGGAATCAGCGAACTAAAATGGACTGGAATGGGTGAATTTAACTCAGACAACCATTATATCTACTACTGTGGGCAAGAATCCCTTAGAAGAAATGGAGTAGCCAGCATGGTCAACAAAAGAGTCCAAAATGCAGTTCTTAGAAGCAATCTCAAAAACAACAGAATGATCTCTGTTTGTTTCCAAGGTAAACCATTCAATATCACGGTAATCCAAGCCTATGCTCCAACCAGTAATGATGAAAAAGCTGAAGTTGAACAGTTCTATGAAAACCTACAAGACCTTTTAGAACTAACATCCAAAAAAGATGTCTTTTTCATTATAGGGGACTGGAATGCAAAAGTAGGAAGTCATGAAACACCTGGAATAACAGGCAAATTTGGCCTTGGAGTACAAAATGAAGCAGGGTAAAAGCTAATAGAGTTTTGTCAAGAGAACACACTGGTTATAGCAAACACCCTCTTCCAACAACACAAGAGAAGACTCTACATATGGACATCACCAGATGGTCAACACCGAAATCAGATTGATTATATTCTTTGCAGCCAAAATGGAGGAGCTCTATGCAGTTAGCAAAAACAAGACTGGGAGGTGACTGTGGCTCAGATCATGAGCTCCTTATTGCCAAATTCAGACTTAAATTGAAGAAAGTGAGAAAAAACACTAGACCATTCACGTATGACCTTAATCAAATCTCTTATGATTAGACAGTGGAAGTGAGAAATAGATTTAAGGGACTAGATCTGATAGATAGAGTGCCTGATGAACTATGGAAGGAGGTTCGGGACATTGTACAGGAGACAGGGATCAAGACCATCCCCATGGAAAAGAAATGCAAAAAAGCAAAATGGTTGTCTGAGAAAGTCTTACAAATAGCTGTGAAAAGAAGAGATGCTAAAGCAAAGGAGAAAATGAAAGATATAAGCATCTGACTGCAGAGTTCCAAAGACTAGCAAGGAGAGATAAGAAAGCCTTCCTCAGCGATCAATGCAAAGAAATAGAGGAAAACAACAGAATGGAAAAGACTAGAGATCTCTTCAAGAAAATTAGAGATACCAATGGAAAATTTCAGGCAAAGATGGGCTCGATAAAGGACAGAAATGGTATGGACCTAACAGAAGCAGAAGATATTAAGAAGAGGTGGCAAGAATACACAGAAGAAGTCTACAAAAAAGAGCTTCATGACCCAGATAATCATGATGGTGTGATCATTCACCTAGAGCCAGATCCTGGAATGTGAAGTCAAGTGGGCCTTAGAAAGCGTCACTATGAACAAAGCTAATGGAGGTGATGGAATTCCAGTTGAGCTATTTCAAATCCTGAAAGATGATGCTGTGAAAGTGCTGCCCTCAACATGCCAGCAAATTTGGAAAACTCATCAGTGGCCACAGGACTGGAAAAGGTCAGTTTTCATTCCAATCCCAAAGATAGGCAATGCCAAAGAATGCTCAAATTATCGTACAATTGCACTCATCTCACATGCTAGTAAAGTAATGCTCAAAATTCTCCAAGCCAGGCTTCAGCAATATGTGAACTGCGAACTTCCAGATGTTCAAGCCACATTTAGAAAAGGCAGAGGAAACAGAGATCAAATTGCCAACATCTGCTGGATCATGGAAAAAGCAACAGAGTTCCAGAAAAACATCTGTTTCTGCTTTATTGACTATGCCAAAGCCTTTGACTGTGTGACTCACAATAAACTGTGGAAAATTTTGAAAGAGATGGGAATACAAGACAACCTGACCTGCCTCTTGAGAAACCTATATGCAGGTCAGGAAGCAACAGTTAGAACTGGACATGGAACAACAGACTGGTTCCAAATAGGAAAAGGAGTATGTCAAGGCTATATATTGTCACCCTGCTTATTTAAGTTATATGCAGAGGACATCATGAGAAACGCTGGATTGGAAGAAGCACAAGCTGGAATCAAGATTGCCGGGAGAAATATCAATAACCTCAGATATGCAGATGACACCACCCTTATGGCAAAAAGTGAAGAGGAACTAAAGAGCCTCTTGATGAAAGTGAAAGAGGAGAGTGAAGAAGTTGGCTTACAGCTCAACATTCAGAAAACGAAGATCATGGCATCTGGTCTCATCACTTCATGGGAAATAGATGGAGAAACAGTGGAAACAGTGTCAGACTTTATTTTGGGGGGCTCCAAAATCACTGCAGATGGTGATTGTAGCCATGAAATTAAAAGACGCTTACTCCTTGGAAGAAAAGTTATGACCAACCTAGATAGCATATTCAAAAGCAAAGACATTACTTTGCCAACAAAGGTCCATCTAGTCAAGGCTATGGTTTTTCCAGTGGTCATGTATGGATGTAAAGTTGGACTGTGAAGAAAGCTGAGCACCAAAGAATTGATGCTTTTGAACTGTGGTGTTGGAAAAAAATCTTGAGTCCATTGGACTGCAAAAATATCCAACCATTCCAACCTAAAGGAGATCAGTCCTGGGTGTTCATTGGAAGGACTTTTGCTGAAGCTGAAATCCAATATTTTGGCCACCTCATGTGAAGAGATGACTCATTGGAAGAGTTGACTCCCTGATGCTTGGAGGGATTGTGGGCAGGAGGAGAAGGGGATGACAGAGGATGAGATGGCTGGATGGCATCCCCGACTTAATGGATGCGAGTTTGAGTGAACCCCGAGAGCTGGTGATGGACAGGGAGGCCTGGCGTGCTGTGATTCATGAGGTCGCAAAGAGTCAGACTCGACTGAGAGACTGAACTGAACTGAACTGAGTAACATGTTGTTTGCTCCAAAAAATTCCAAGAACGTCACACACATCTCCACTCACTTCCAGTAATATTATTGCAGTCCATTTGGTATTCACTATATCAATTTACGAATTTGTTCTTCAGCATCATATTGTGTACAGTACTGTGTGTGTATGTGTGCTCAGTCACTCAATCATGTGCAACTCTTTGTGACGCCATGGACTGTAGCCCTCCAGGCTCCTCTGTCCATCCAATTCTCCAGGCAAGAATAATGGAGCAGGTTGCCATTTCCTACTCTAGGGGATCTTCTCGACCTAGGGATTGAACCCACATCTCCTGTGTCTCCTGCATTGGCAGATGGATTCTTTAGCCCTACAAATAGCAATGACACACTCGCATAAAAAAACTTTGTCTTTTTCACCTTTATTGACCCGTTTGTGTGAAAATTTTTATTAGCAGTAACACCAGGAGCAAACATTCCATTGAGTTTGACCCTTTATGTATGTATGTTCCCATTCTGCATGAAGTAATTGCAATGCTTTTTTTTGGGGTGAGGGGGTGGTGTTTCAATACAAGACAAGCATGAAGTGACTTAATCCATAGAAGAAAAACTTACTTTAAACCCAAACTATTATGGCAATTGGAAAAGTGCTATTTTCACTAGTGTCACTTGGTTTTCTTATTTCTACAGATTTAAAAACATTATGGGGAATTCCTTGGCTGCGCAGTAGTTTGGAGTCTCTGATCTCAATGCCCAGTGCCCAGGTTCAGTCTCTGGTCCAGGAACTAAGATCCCACAAGCCACATGGCCCTGTAAATAAAAAATAAATAAAAACATGAATCATTGTGTCAAATCCTACCAGATGATCAGTTTATTCCTTGATTATTAGTTGTAATTGCTTTGAAATAAATCAGATCTTGTTTTGATTCAAGGCACTGAATAGTATCTCCAACAGCATGTTTGGGAAATGTGGGCTAAGATTATTTTCAAAACTCTTCTATATCATGCAGCCATTACTAACCCATTTCCAAATGCCTGTAAGCTCATATAGCATCATCTCATCTCTCAAATTTCTATCATTACTCATTGTGACATCACTCAGGCTTTGAGACACAGCTTTGCATAGGAATTCCCTAGGTATTTCTATCCATCATGCTAAAAATGCCTCACCAAACATCTGACATCTAAGAGTGGTTTACTCTCTCAAGTGAACTGAAAAACATTGTTTCAGATCCCACAGCTCAGCATTAAATAGCCCCCATTGTGTAACAACTGTCTACTAGATTTGTTTTATATTAGATATTAAATAAAGGTATTATGTACTGTTCTATGTCAGTTGTACTTTCAACATCTTCCTGGATGTTATTTTCTAAAAATAAGATGACATATTTTAATGAGATATAGAGTTATTAAAATTGTAAAGTCCATTTGTGATTAGGAGCCAGAAGTTAGTGAAAAAATAGGAATGCTTATGTATGTAGGGATTCCCAGGTGGTACTAGTGGTAAAGAATCTGCCTGCCAATGCAGGAGACACGGTTCGATCCCTGGGTCAAGAAGATCCCCTGGAGAAGGAAATGGCATTCCACTCCAGTAATCTTGCCTGGAGGATCCCATGGACAGAGGAGCCTGGTCAGCTACAGTCCATGTGGTTGCAAAGAGTTGGACATGACTGAGCACACACACAGAAACACATATATGTATGTAACTTTAGACTTGAGACGATTATGTAAAATGTTTTATTGGTCTTTATATTGATCTTACTTAGCATGTACAAAGTGGATGTGTTTTATAAACTATTAAATGTATAAGAGTTTAATCCATATAGAAAAGGTTTATGTACTCAGCAGGGCAACAAAAAATGATACAGGACTTTATTCAGTTAAATTGGTTTTCATCTCAACAACCTCAAAATTAAAAAGGAAAGGACCATAGCAAGAAAATAACTGTTGCAAAAGGAAGGATCATTCAAAGAACAAATATTACGATCATATCTAAGTTAAAAATTATTAAAATGATTTATGGAGTTATGCTTTTAAAACATAAAAGTGGTCATGATCTCATGAACTTGGAGATATAGAAAATGGATAAGAAAGCTGTGGTACATATACACAATGGAGTATTATTCAGCCATAAAAAAGAATTCATTTGAATCAGTTCTGATGAGATGGATGAAACTGGAGCTGGTTATACAGAGTGAAGTAAGCCAGAAAGAAAAACACCAATACAGTATACTAACACATATATATGGAATTTAGGAAGATGGCAATGACGACCCTGTATGCAAGACAGGAAAAAAGACACAGATGTGTATAACGGACTTTTGGACTCAGAGGGAGAGGGAGAGGGTGGGATGATTTGGGAGAATGGCATTCTAACATGTATACTATCATGTAAGAATTGAATCGCCAGTCTATGTCTGACGCAGGATACAGCATGCTTGGGGCTGGTGCATGGGGATGACCCAGAGAGATGTTATGGGGAGGGAGGTGGGAGGGGGGTTCATGTTTGGGAACGCATGTAAGAATTAAAGATTTTAAAATTAAAAAAAAATAATAAAATAATAAAAAAAAAGAAAATGGCTAAAACATGGTAGTAATTAAAAATGTTTATCATTTTCCAACAGGTCATTGCTAGTCATGGTTTTTTTCCCAGACATTCCTTCTTTGTATGTGTCTTTAGGTTCTCTTAAGAGGGTAAATGAGGATGATTTTTTAAGTATCTTTAAAAAATGCCTCAGGCAAATATACAAACTACATTTTATTTCTCTATGGTTTATTTTTTTCAAATATCTTTAAAATATTGTCTGTGATCCTATCAGATGAGCAGCTTATTAGTTTCCTTTGTGTTTTTAACTGCAAATAGAAATAAAAGCCACAATAAATTTTGAGTCATTTATATTTTCCTATAAGTTGGAAGTAAAATGGATGCAATAAAAAATGGAGTTTAAGTTTAGTCAGTCTTTGATACTAGCTTCCTTTGTGGAGGTCAGTGTTTCTTCAAACATGTTCCTGGAACTAGCTGCACTAAACTTACCCAGGATTCTACCAAATCAAACCAAAGAAAAGAGATTGCAGACTCCTGGCTGGGCCCAGAAGTTCTCATTTAAACTATGGATATCAGAGATTTGGATGCCTCTTAAAATAAGGGAATATTTGCTTTTAGTAGTTGAGCTTTCAATTATCTGGTCTTGGAGGTCATTTTGCTCATTGCTTCCCCCCCCCCCCCAGCATTTACACTGAAGTTTCATTACACATATTAATTAGTTGTCTATTGGAGTAAATGTATAGCATCTATAGTCAAAGAAAAAGATTGAGAATTATGTTTATAAACATTACATACAATAATAAGGATTGAGCTTAACCTCTAAACATAATCAACTAGAAAACAATTGTTTTCAGACATTAATCAGGCAATTCAGATTGTTAATGAGAAAAAGGAAACAAAATGAATCTTATGGTTACCCTGTGTTTCTGCATTGAGGAAATTTCTGGACCATGGCACAGGGAAGGGGAGCATAAATGCAAACTGATTTGTTTGCTCATTGCTTTTTAACCTGAGAAAACTGCATGGAAGAGAACCAGCTATGATTTAAATGCTTAAATTCATTTTAGACTCAAGCTTTGGCTGTGATGTTCTTATTCCTACTTGCTAGTGAACAGACTAGGGAATTTATCTCAGCTAATGTTGCTTATGCATCCTCAGAACCTGGAAAAGTACCTGGAACATAGTGTGCTGTGCTGTGCTGTGCTGTGGTTAGTCACTCAGTCATGTTCTACTCTGTCACCCCATGAGCTGTAGCCCACCAGGCTCGTCTGTTCTTGGGAATTCTCCAGGCAAGAATACTGGAGTGGGTTGCCATGCCCTCCTCTAGGGGATCTTCCCAAGATAAGGATCGAATCCAGGTCTCCCATATTGCAGGTGGATTCTTTACTATCTGGGCCACCAGGGAAGCCCATAATATAGTATATGTTCAATTAATTTTAACTCTAAGAATAAGAAAGCTCAAAATTTAAATAGTACATTTCATTCTTCTAAAATACAACGTAATGTGGCTCCATCACACTTTATATTTGACTTCACTGACAAATGTTATTTGATTTGATGAGTATCCATTTTTTCTCAATAATGTAAATCTTAGCATCTCACATAAATTTCTATGTGTCAGGATTGATTTACATAATAAAATGCTCTGCTATACATTTACACTTATGGAGATTTTGAAAGACATTTGCTTTGTTTCCTTTGGATTTAAATTTCTTAAGACAATTATGCTTCATATAAAAGCCATTTTTACATTTTAAGAGCTGTATAAAATTTTCTACACTTATTTCTATCATCCCATGATACTCATTTTAAAATGTGTATCTCCAGAAACATAATAGGCCCCTTGAAAATAGAAAAGCATCTGAACTTTGAAGAATGCTTTAGAAAAACTCTCCATTTCCTATATACCTACCAGTGGAGTAAGAGTATATTCCCATAACTAGTACTTTATGATTGACAAAATTTCTATGCAGTGACCTTTAATTTTCTAATATTCATCATAGTTTATAGCTGGGTTGTATGACAATAGAAGGATTATTTTGAATACAGGGTACCTGTTTTATCCTGCTTAAAAAAAATCTCACAAATTTGTGTTTTTGTTGAGCAATATAAGCTACTTAAAAATGTTTATTGAAATATATCACTTCATGGGAAATAGATGGGGAAACAGTGGAAACAGTGTCAGACTTTATTTTGGGGGGCTCCAAAATCACTGCAGATGGTGATTGCAGCCATGAAATTAAAAGACACTTCTTGGAAGAAAAGTTATGACCAACTTAGATAGCATATTCAAAAGCAGAGACATTACTTTGCCGACTAAGGTCCATCTAGTCAAGGCTATGGTTTTTCCTGTGGTCATGTATGGATGTGAGAGTTGGACTGTGAAGAAAGCTGAGAGCCGAAGAGTTGATGCTTTTGAACTGTGGTGTTGGAGAAGACTCTTGAGAGTCCCTTGGACTGCAAGGAGATCCAACCAGTCCATTCTGAAAGAGATCAGCCCTGGGATTTCTTTGGAGGGAATGATGTTGAAGCTGAAACTCCAGCACTTTGGCCACCTCATGCGAAAAGTTGACTCATTTGAAAAGACTGTGATGCAGGGAGGAATTGTGGGCAGGAAGAGAAGGAGACGACAGAAGATGAGATGGCTGGATGGCATCACTGACTCGAAGGACGTGAGTCTGAGTGAACTCCGGGAGTTGGTGATGGACAGTGGCGTTCTGCGATTCATGGGGTTGCAAAGAGTCAGACAAGACTGAGTGACTGAACTGAACTGAACTGAACTGAATGCAAAAAAAAAAAAAATTCACAAATCACAAGTCATAGCTCAAAGAGTTCTTGCAAATTCAATGTATCCTTGTAAATCAACCAACAACCAGTTCATCAACCAGAACAATATGGACACATCAATACCCCCTATGCTTTCTCCCAGTCACTCCCGCCTTCCTATTATCAAAAGGGACTGCCCTGATGACTGATAATGCCATCAGTTTTGCCTATATTTGAATTTGATAAAAATGGAATAGTGTGTGCTCTTTTGTGTCTGGCTTCCTTCACTCATTGTTATGTCCTTGCTGCTGCTGCTAAGTTTTTCAGTCGTGATCGACTCTGTGCGACCCCATAGATGGCAGCTCACCAGGCTCCCCCGTCCCTGGGATTCTTCAGGCAAGAACACTGGAGTGGGCTGCCACTTCCTTCTCCAATGCATGCATGCTAAGTTGCTTCAGTCATGTCCGACTCTGTGCGGCCCTATGGACAGCAGCCCACCAGGCTCCTCTGTCCACAGGATTCTCCAGGCAAGAGTACTGGAGTGGGCTGCCAATTCTTTCTCCATTATGTCCTTGAGGTCTTGAATTTTGTCAGATGTTACTGTCTGTATCTATTTATAAACAATCATATAATTCTTTCCTTTATTCTGTTAGTATCATGTTCAGTCAGTTCAATTCAGTTCAGTTGTGTCCGACTCTGTGACCCTATGGACTGCAGCACACCAGGCCTCCCTGTCCATCACCAACTTCTGGTGTTTACTCAAACTCATGTCCATTGAGCTGGTGATGCCATCCAACCTTCTCATCCTCTGTCATCCCCTTCTCCTCCCACCTTCAATCTTTCCCAGCATCGTGTTACAAGCAATTATTTGTTTTTTAGTATTAAATCAATTTCCCTTTCCTGAAATAATCTCCTCTTGATCTTTTTGTATTATCTATCCATATGTTACAGGGTTGGATTTATTACTATTTTATATATAATATTTATATTATCAAAAGATAGAAGTCAGTAATATTTCTGTTATTATCAGTTTGGGTATTAAGCCATGTTGGCTTTATAAAATGAGGAAGTGGTTCTTTTTTTCCTATTTTCTGGGAGATACAGGGTATATTTGCTTAAATACTTATAGACTTCACCAGTACAGCTCTCTAGCACAGTATTTTTGTAGGAAGTTTTACAGATTCAATTTATTTATGAAATCTAAATGTTTTACGATTTTCTAGTTCTTCTTATGTCAATTTTATATTACTGCAGCTTCCAAGTATAGTTTGTCCATTTCATCTAAATTGAGAAATATATAAAATTACTTATAATAGTCTCATATATCTTAATTTGTATTCAAGGTTTAAGTTATATAAAGTACTCCAAATAGATTAACAGTATATTAACAGTACATACAAAGAGCTGACTCATTGAAAAAGACCCTGATGCTGAGAAAGATTGAGGAAGAGAAAGGGACAACAGAGGATAAGATGGTTGGGGTAGCATCACCGACTCAATGGACATGAGTTTGCACAAACTCTGGGAGATAGTGAAGGACAGGGAAGCCTGGTGTTCTGCAGTCCATGAGGTCACAAAGAGTTCGTCACTACATAGCGAATGAACTAAACTAAACCAAACAGTACATACACACAGACATACACACATACGTGTGTGCATACTTATGTGTTGTGCATATATACACACATACACATGCACACAATTTATTATAATACAGATTGTTTCCAGCTCTCATGATGCGGTGCTCCTTTTCCCTGATATTTGAATTTATCACCAGATGTTAATTTTGCCTATTTTTAAGCTTCATGATTGAGTCATATGGAATGGATTTTTGCGTCTCATTTTTCTCACTCAACATTATATTTGTGAGTTCTATCCATACAGTTACATGTCTCACTAGGGTTTTTTTTTTTAATTTCTGTAGTAATATTTCATTGTAGTAATATAGCACATTGTACTTGTGATGGACAGGGAAGCCTGTCATGCTGCAGTCCGTGGGGTTGCAGAGAGTCAGACACGACTGAGGTACTGAACTGAACTGATTTACCCATTTACTGTTGATGGATATTTTTTCTAGTTATTCGCTACTTTGTATAAAGTACTATGACATCTTTGTACATATTTTATGGTGGGCATCAACTCTTTTTTATTTTTATTTTTGGTTTATAACTACCCTTTGATTTTATTTTATTTATTTATTTTTTCTTGTATCGGTTTTCCGCCAGCTGAATGTATATTCATGAATGGAACTGCTGTATTGTAAAGTAGGCTTATGATTAGCTGCAATAGGTACTAACCTTTTTGGTTTTTTTTAAGTTGTACTATTTTATAGTTCCATCAGTGGATTCAGAAGAGAATTCTAGTTGATCCAAATTCTTGCCAAGTGTTGGTAGTCTTGGCCTTCTTTTCTGTTCTGATCTGTGTGCAATGGAACTTCATTGTGGTTTTCATTAGCAGTAGTCTGAGCAGTAAGAATGTTTATTACCTCCTCACCTGCTTGTTTTCCATTTTTTTCTCTTTTGTCAACTATCTCTTCAATTCTTAACCTATTTTTTTAAAGTAGGGTTTCCCTTTTTCTCATTTATAGAAGCACTTTTTTCTGGATATGAGAACTTTGCAAATATGTGTATTCTGAAAAATCTCTTACTTCATAGGTTGCCTTTTCTTTATTTTCTTAGCAAGCTTTTAGAGAAACAGAAGTTCTGACTTTCAATGAAGTGAAATTTAGCAACTAAAAAATTCTATAATTAGTGATCTGGTGTGCTGACAAGGAATTCTTTCCTTATTCTGAGTTCAATAAGATATTCTTCTGTTTTCCTCTTTAGGTTTTCTTCTTTTAGCTCTCATATTTAGATATATGATCAAATTCCAATTATGGTATTGAGTTTATTTTCATCTATATAGATATCCAATTAACCAAGTACATTTTATTTCTTTTATTAATTGCAGGGGAGTCTATGATAAAAATCATCTGTAGGGATCAGTTTGTGGATTTCACTCCATAATTTATTTGCTGCCTTTGCACTAGTACCAAACTGTCTGAATTACTTTTATTCATAGTAAATCTTGAAATTTGGCAATGTAAATCCTCCAGGTTTATTATTTTATGTAATATAACTTTGGATATTCTTGAAGCTTTTCATATCCATATTTTGAGAAACAATTTAAAAAGAAATCTGGGTATTAATTCAAGTTGTATTAAATCTATGAAATATTTGGGGAGATTTCACACATTTATAATGGTGAGCTTTTTATTCCAGGAGCAGAATATGTTTCTTTATTTATTTAAAATCTTAGTAATATTTTATAGTTTTTAGTACAATGGCACAACTTCCCTTAAATTTCTTCCTAGGTAATTTACATTTTAATACTATTATAAAGGACACTTAAAAACTTTAATTTTCCATTTCTTTAATGCTAGTATTTAGAAATACAATTGAAAGTTGTGTACTGGCCTTGTATCCAAAGAAATTGCCAAACTCTCTTCTCATTTCTAATACTTTTTATATAGGAGCTTGTGGATTATCTTTGTACTCAGTGATATCATCTGAGAATAAAGACAAATTTCATTTTTCTTTTCCAATCTCAATCAATACCTTTTATTTCTTTGTCTGGTTAATTGCATTAGATAGTACCTTCAATACAGTGTAGACTAGCATGGTGATAGTAAATACACACCTCTTGTTCTGAAATTCAGGGGAAAGTTTATAATACTTCATCATTAAGTATGACTCTTACTATATTCTTGAAGATAATGCTTTTCTAATTAAGAAAGTTCCCTTATATTTCTAGTTTGCTAAGATTTTTAAAGACTCTTGGCTGAGTATTGAATTTTGTCAGTATATATTATGCATCTCTCTAGAATTATCATATGATTTTTTGCAGTGAATTGTATTGCTTTTCAAACATTAAAATTTACATTGCATTTCTGAAATAAATCATTGGATTTGATTGGCTAATATTTATTAGGGTTTTTATTTTTCTGATATATACTTCAATTACTTAATTTTGTTGTTCAGATTGTTCATATTCTTACTGATTTACTGTCTGTTCATACTTTTGATTATTGTGAAAGTTGTGTTCCTATCTTACAGCATGGTAGTAGACATATCTGTTTTCCTTTTGAGGATTATCAATTTTTTCTCTTTATAAATATTTTAATTTATGTTATCTAAGGAATATGCATTTGAATTTTATATTTTTCTGCTGAACTATTTCACTATTTTTGAAATTTCCTTTTTTCCAGTTTTACTGAGAAATAATTGACAAAGTTGTCAACATGATGTTTGATTTGAATAAATTATGAAAGGATTATCGCAATAGGTTTAGTTAACATCCATCATCTCATATACATACCATAAAAGTAATAGAAAAAAAATTCTTGTCATGATGAGAATCTACTCTCTTAACATTTTTCCTATATATTATATAGCTATGTTAACTATAATCATGTTATACTCTAGGACCCTAGTACTTATTTACCTTATTACTGAGAATTTGTAAGTTTTTATGACTTTTATCCAATTCCCTACAGCCCTCTCCCCACCTCTGGTGAAGATAAATCTGATGTTTTTCTATGAGTTTGGTGTTTTTGATGTTTATTGTATTTTGTCTTGCTTTCAGATTCCACATATAAGTGAGATCGCATAGTATTTGTCTTTCTCTGTCTTACTTCACTTAGCATTATATTGCCTTCAAAATCCATTCTTATTGAGACAAATGGTAGGATTTCTTCATTCTTTATGGGTGAGTGATACGTATACACATACACATGCACATATGTGTGTGTGTGTGTATGTGTGTGTGTGTGTCACAGCTTATTTATCCATTTAGCTATCAATGGATGCTTAAACCTAAGTGTCCATATCTTGGTTACTATTACTAATGCTGCAATGAACACAGGGGTACAGATATCTTTTTGAGTCAGTGTTTTTGTTTCCTTTAGATCTGTTCCTCAAAGTGGAATTGTTGGATCATATGGCAGTTCAATTTTTAATTTTTTGAGAAACCTCCATACTATTTCCCATTATGGCTGTACCAATTTACATTCCCATCAACAGTGTACAAGGGTTCCCTTTTCTCCACATCCAGGCTAGCAATTGTTATCTCTTGTCTTTTTGATAATAGTCATTCTAACAGGTATGAGGTGATATGTCATTGTAGTTTAGATTTGCATTTCCCTGATGATTAGCGATTTAGAACACTTTTTTATGTACCTGTTGGCCTTTGGAATATCTTTGGAAAAATGTCCATTCAGGTGCTTTGTTTATTTTTAAGTGGATTATTTATTGTTTTTATGCCTTGTTTGCTATTGAGTTATATGTTGTTGTTGTTGTTCAGTTGCTAAGACATGTCCAGCTCTTTGCAACTCAATGGGCTGCAGCATGCTAGGATTCCCTATCTATCACTATTTCCCACAGTTTGCTCAAACTCATGTCCATTGTGTCGATGATGCCATCCAACCAACTCATCTTCTGTCACCCTCTTCTCCTCCTGCCTTCAATCTCCCAGCATTAGGGTGTTTCCCAGTGAATTGGCTCTTCGCATCAGGTGGCCAAAACTTCAGCTTCAGCATTAGCCCTTACAATGAATATTCAGAACTGATTTCCTTTAGGATTGACTGGTCTGATCGCCTTGCTGTCCAAGGGACTCTCAAGAGTCTTCTCCAGCACCACAGTTCAAAAGCATCAGTTCTTCAGCACTCAGCCTTCTTTATGGTCCAACTCTCACATCCATACATAACTACTGGAAATACCATAGCTTTGACTACTTTAGGGACCTTTGTCAGCAAACTCATGTCTCTGCTTTTTAATATGCTGTCTAGGGTTTTTTGTTTTTTGTTGTTTTTTTTTTTTTTAATTTAATGGCTGCAGTCACCATCTGCAGTGATTTTGGAGCCCAAGAAAATAATATCTGTCACTATTTCCACTTTTTCCCCTTCTGTTTGCCATGAAGTGATAGGACCAGATGGTATGATCTTATTGTTTTGAATGCTGAGTTTTAAGCCAGTTTTTTCACTCTCCTCTTTCACTTTCATCAAGAGGCTCTTTAGTTCCTCTTCACTTTTCACCCATTAAAGTAGTATCATGTGCATATCTGAGGTTGTTGATATTTCTCCCAGCAATCTTGATTCCAACTTGTGATTCATCCAGCCTGGCATTTCACAGGATGTACTCTGCTTATAAATTAAATATGCAGGGTGGCAATATACAGCCTGGATGTACTCCTTTCCCAATTCGGAACCAGTCCATTGTTACTTCTTGACTTGCATACAGGTTTCTCAGGAAGCAGGTGAGGTGGTCTGGTACTCCCATCTCTTTAAAAGTTTTCCACAGTTTGTTGTAATCCACACAGTCAAAGGTTTTAGCATAGTCAATAAAACAGAAATAGATGTTTTTTCTGGAATTCCATTGCTTTCTCTATGATCCAATGGATGTGGGCAATTTGATCTCTGGTTCCTCTGCCTTTTTCTAAATCCAGCTTGTACATCTGGATTTAGATGTACAAGCTGGATTTAGATTTAGATTTAGATTTAGATGTAATCCAGATATATATCTGGATTTAGATGTACATGTACTGCTGAAGACTAGCTTGAAGGATTTTGAGCATTAGTTTGCTAGCATGTGAAATGAGTGCAGTTATGTGGTAACTTGAACATTCTTTGGCATTGCCTTTCTTTGGGATTGGAATGAAAACTGACCTTTTACAGTCCTGTGGGCACTGCTGTGTTTTCCAAATTTGCTGACATATTGAGTGCAGCACTTTCACAGCATCATCTTTTAAGGTTTGAAATAGCTCAGGTGGAATTCTGTCACCTCCACTAGCTTTGTTCATGGTAATGTTTCCTAAGGTCCACTTGACTTCACATTCCAGGATATCTGGCTCTAGGTGAGTGACCACACCATCATGGTTATTCAGGTCCTTAAGACCTTTCTTGTATAGTTCTGTGTATTCTTGCCACCTCTTCCTAATCTCTTCTGCTTCTGTTAGGTCTTTGCCATTCCTGTCCTTTATTGTGCCCATCCTTACATGAAATATTCCCTTGCTATCTTCAATTTTCCTGAAGCAATTTCTACGCTTTCCCATTTCTATTGTTTTCCTCTTGCATTGTTCACTTAAGAAAGCTTTCTTATCACTCCTTGCTGTTCTCTGGAACTCTGTCTTCAGATTAGTATATCTTTCCCTTTCTCCTTTGCCTTTTGCTTTTCTTGTTTTCTCAGTTATTTATAATGCCTCCTTTGACAACTACTTTGCCTTCTTGCATTTCTCTTTCTTTGGGATGGTTTTGGTCACTGCCTCCTGCGCAGTGTTACAAACCTCATTCATAGTTTTTCAGGCACTCTATCTACCAGATCTAATCCCTTGAATTTATTCATCACCTCCACTGTATAAGGGATTTTATTTAGGTCATACCTGAATGGCCTAGGGGTTTTTCGTGCTTTGTTCAATTTAAGCCAGAATTTTGCTATAAAGTGCTGATGGTCCAAGCCACAGTCAACTCCAGGTCTTCTTTTTTTTTTTTTTTCCCCAGGTCTTCTTTTTGCTGGCTGTATAGATTTTCTCCATCTTCAGCTGCAAAGAATATAATCAGTCTGATTTCGGTTGACCATCTGGTGATGTCCATGTGTAGAGTCATCTCTTGTGTTTTTGGAAGAAGGTACTTGCTATGACCAGGGTGTCCTCTTGATAAAATTCTGTTAATCTCTTCCCTGCTTCATTTTCTACTTCAAGGCCAAAGTACTCTGGTGACTCAGCAGTAAAAAATCCACCTGCAATTCAGGAAATGTGTGAAATGCAGGTTTGACCTCTGGGTCTGGAAGATCCCCTGGAGGAGGAAATAGCAACCCAGTATTCTCCTGGGAAAATACCATGGACAGAAGAGCCTGGTGTGCTGCAGTCTGTGGGGTTGCAAAGAGTGGGACACAACTGAACGTGCACATACATCAGAATCAAAGCCTGCTGTCTCAGTAGATATCCAAAGCATATAGTGAGTTGTGTGTATTCTTCATATGTCTTGGATATTAATGCTTTATCATATAGATGGTTTGCAAATATGTTTCCCATTCTGTAGGCTATCTTTTCCCTTTATTGATGATTCCTTTGGCTGTGCAGAACCTTTTTAATGTGGTATAGTCCTACTTGTCTATATGTTATTTAGCTGCTTTTGCTTTAGGTGTGATTTCCAAAAAATGTGTTACCAATATCCATTTCAAGGAACACTTTTGCTTTGTTTCCTACTAGTTGTTTCATGGGTTTCAAGTCTTACATTTAAGTCTTTAATCCATTTTGAGTTAATTTTTGGCAGTGGTGTAAGATTTCTACCTTATACCAACATGAAACTACCTTCTTTTACATGTGACTATCTGATTTTCCCAGCACCATTTTGAAATATCCTTTTTTATCTCTAGGAATACTTCTTGTCTTCTTTGTCTACTATTATTATGGACACACCAGGTATTTTTTCAGTTATCATTTGCATGGCATATTATCTTCAGTCTTCTCTTTTTCTGTTTTAAAAATAAAGCATAGACTATAAACTATAGAATTGCTTTATATTTAGACACAGTTAGCCTTTTTTTTTTTTTTTGGAGAATTTAGCCCATTATATATAAAGTATATATTTTTATTGAACCCATTATATATAAAGCATTTATTTTTATTTGCATCCATCATCTTGCTATGGACTTCCCTGGTGGCTCAGACTCTAAAGAATCTGCCTGCAATTCAGGAGACCCAGATTCGATCCCTGGGTGAGGAAGATCCCCTGGAGAAGGAAATAGCTACTGACTACAGTATTCTTGCCTGGAGAATCCAATGGACAGAGGAGCCTGGAGGGCTACAGTCTATGGTGTCGCAAAGACTTGAACATGACTGAGACCCTAAGCACGCATGCACACATCTTACTATTTCTTTCGCATTGTATCTTCCTGTTCTATTTTTTCTCCTTTCTTAACTTCTTTCGAATGACTCAATTTTATAAGTTTATATCTCCCACTATTCCCTCAATAATACTAGGATCTTCAAATCTATTAATCCACTATATTCCCTACCACACTTTCCATTATTGCTGTCATGTATTTTAATTCTATGCAAATTTTAAATGCAAGACATTTGTATTATCATTCTATTAACTTTTAAATGTATGCACATATTTAGCCTTTCATGTGTTCTTCATTCTCTTTCATATTTCTTTTGTTTCCATGTAGAATAATTTTATTCCTAACTCAATTATATCATTGTGCATTTTGTTTAAGAATAATGTACTGGTGACAGCATCTCTTACTTGCTGTTCATCTGACAATATCTTTATTTCACTTGCATTTTTGAAAAGTGTTTTCACTGTGTATGGAATTCAGGTTGGCCAGTATTTTATTTCAGGTTCAATGTGTTATCCTTTTAGTTTTCATTTCCATTGAGTAGCCAGTTGCCAAGTCATATTACTTTCACTTTGATTGTGATGTACTCTTTGCCCCTCAACCTGCTTTTAAGATTTTATATTTTGTCTTGGTTTTTGTCAGTGTAATCTTGATATGTTTAGGTGTAATTTTTATTAATGAATCTTTATTGTATTTTTTTGAAATTCTTGAATCTGTGTGTTTCATCAGTTTTTAAAAATTCCTGGCATCATCTATTCAGATATTGTTTCTGTATCATTTTCTCTTTTTTGCTTATGGATCACAAATTACTGGTATGTTGGAACTTTTTAATATGTCCAATATGTTTCTTATCCCCTTTTCTATATTTTACACCATTTTTATTCTCACTTTACACTGTTTAATTTATTGTTAAAGCCACCTATTTGAGATTTTAAGGCTGTTATTTTATTTTTATATTCTACATTTTCTATTTTGGACATTTTCTATATATTTTATTTTTAATGGTAAAATTCTTAAACTATTATTTTACTGAACATATTACAGTCTCCTTCAGGGGAATGGTTTTAAGGTCTACCAAGGATATCAAAACACATGGTTGCACAGGTCCCATAGTCAACATTCCACATCCTGTGCTTCTCATCTGTGGATTCAACTAATTGCAAATCACGTTGACTGTATTTATTGAAAAAAAAAAAAGGCTTGGTTCAAGCCTCTGTTGTTCAAGTGTCAATAGTAATCATATTCAATAATTTCCTAGTCTACTAATTGCAAAATTTTTATCATCTATATGCTCGTTTCTAATATTTAATTCCACCCCCCCCCCCCGTTTTGGGGCATCTCGTCCTAATCCTTAGGATGTTTACTAATTATCATCAAATTTTAGAACTTTTGTTTAAAGTTGTAGAGGCTCCAGATGACACTGTCTTCAATCAGAAATGGTTTAAACTTTCCTCTTTTGGACAGCATAGTGAGAGGTGATTACCTTTATCCACTGAGAGACCAAGATGGCACAAGTCTAGGTTGTGGTTTTGGTAAGATTAAGATTGTGCTTCTGAGTAATTTCTGTTCCCAGAGCATAACCCTCCAGAGATTTCACCTAACAGCTTGTTGTTTTATCAGGGCCTCATGTCTTGGCAGGTCCTAACCTCTTACCTTTAGCTATTTGTCACAGCAAGATGGCTGAAAACTCCATTGTTTTTAGAAGATTTTAACTTCACACCTTTACCTCCTGATATGTACAGCTGTGCAATTCAGCAAATATTTTAAGGAGAAAACTGGTCATATGTTTGGCTCTTCATGTCTCTAATTTCGTGACTCCAGCCTTGTGAAAGCATCAAAAACTATTCTACATTCTCTCCTTCCCCTCCTGTCTCTGCTTACAGCCATTTGTCCAGGATAAACTCAGATTATTAGCCTCTGGCCTATATTCAGAATTGACAAATTGGAGAAAGCAACTACATAAAATCTGCTCACCTCTGCAAGATTCTACTGTCTAAAATGTTTGCCCTTCTTCACCTTGTAGCTTCTACAGAGCTCTAACTTATTTAAGCTGATGATTTATGTTGTTTCTTCTTTTTAATCCTGCTTTGCTAAGCATCCTTGGTAGTACTACTGGTCTATTAAAACATACTCCATCTCACCTGGGAAGTAGGAGTCTGCATCTTACTTTTTTGAGGTATTAGTAACATCTAACATTTTATAATCTTCAAAACAATCTTATGACTTAGGTACTACTATTATTCCTCTTTTTCATATGGAAAAATGATACAAAGAGAGGTTAAGTAAGTCCCCAAAGTCACAGCTGGTAACATAGCCAAAATTTGAACTCAGGTAGCAAAGTTCAAGGGGCTTCCCAGGTGGTGCTAGTGGTAAAGAACCCACCAGCCGGTGCAGGAGACATGAGACATGGGTTTGATCCCTGGGTTGGGAAGATCCACTGGAGAAGGATATGGGAACCCGCTCCAGTATTCTTGCCTGGAGAATCCCAGGGACAGAGGGAGCCTGGCAAACTACAGTCCATAGGGTCGCAAAGAGTCAGACACGACTAAAACAACTTAACATACACACACAGTAAAGTCTGAAGTCCATAGTCTTAACCTCAGTGTTATTAAGAATATACATTTGAGATCTTGTCAGCAAATGATGACATTGTATGCAAATGTATGAATTTACTGTAATTCATGTGCCAATTATTTTGTGTGAATAGATATTTATATTGCCTTTGGTTTGCATTTGGTTTTTAATTGGCTTCATCTTTCTCATTGTTGTTGTTCAGTCACTCAGTCATAACCAACTCTTTGCAACTCCATGGACTGCATCACGCCAGGCTTCTCTGCCCTTCACTATCCCCCAGAGTTTGTTCAAACTCACATCCATTGAATTGGTGATGCCATCCAACTATCTCATCTTCTGTCACCGCCTTCTTGTTCTGCCTTCAATCTTTCCCAACATCAGGATCTTTTCCAGTGAATCATCTTTTCTTTCTTAAGTTTTCCATTACAATGAGACTCAATGTACTTAGAAACTTAGAGTACTAAAGAGAAGAACTATTGATGTTGTCTTGAACATTTCAGTTATGATCACTTCTTATTCTTATAATTTCCTCACAGTGTGCAAAAAAAAGGTATGATTTAGCAATAGTAAAATCACTGTTTTGTTGTAACAAAGATGCATATACTTTTATTTCCATATAATGTATATCGGTTGTATAAATTCCTGGCAGTTGATCTTTTTGGTCAGTCAATATACACATTTAAAATTTTGGTATACATTACTAAATTTTACTCTAAAACTATCACAGCACTTTATACTTTCTCTTAATTGTATGAGAATTTGTATTTCCCACAATCTCACCAATATTCACTATAATTAAAAGTTTTTAATATGCATAGAATTTAACTTTAAACAAGAATAAAAGTTTAATGATTGTTTGCTTCCTTATCATTCCACCATTAAGATATTTGTTGAACCTTAGTAATTTGACTTTTCTAGTCTTATTTTGAATTAGCTTGAGAAAAATATTTAGATCATATTTCATGTTTACATATGGATTTCAAACATTCTTCTAAAATTCTTTTTTATTTCTAAGTCCCTGATGCTGGGAAAGATTGAGGGCAGAAGGAGAAAAGGGTTTCAGAAGGTGAGATGGCTGGTGGCACCACTGAAGCAATGGACATGAACTTGGGAAAACTTCAGGAGATGGTAAAGGATAGGGAGGCCTGGTGTGCTGCACTCCATGGGGTGGCAAAGAATTGGAAACAACTGAGCAACTGGACAGTTAACAACAGTAAATTCTTTATTATGTTATTGGGTTTCCTGATACATCATTTTACCATGATGTGCTTTAGAACTAGAAAGATATAATCAATCAATATTTAATATTTCTTTCTGAGAATTTCTCAAACATTCATTAATTTTTATCATATTCCATTGGGGTATAAATATGTATTCCATAAGAACTTGTTTTCTGTTGACAAATTTACTTAAGAAATACTGGATTAAGCAATATCAAACTACTCTTTTCCTTTCAGAGCTTTTCAAGTGGTCATGTGCTTTGTAACACTCCAAGAGGCAGGTATGATGTGTAGCATTTCTAAAACATATTTCACCAGAAAGAACTTTGTTGTTTTTTTTTCCCCCTCAGAGAAGCTCATTGAATTAGTATTCTAGCAATTTTCCTGTATGTGGAAGAATTATGTACACATTGCAAATGCTAAGAGTGGCCAAAGATAATGGTCATCTATATTTAGAGGAAATGTCTTCAGATAAGAAGTTTTAGATAGGCTAATGATTATTGGCCATGTATTTATAAGATCTGGTATCAGCCAATTGTGTGACTAAAAATCATTTGAAACTATTGTACTTCAGTTCAGTTCAGTTCAGTCGCTCAGTCGTGTCCGACTCTTTGCGACCCCATGAATCGCAGCACACCAGGCCTCCCTGTCCATCACCAACTACCGGAGTTCACACAGAGTCGCGTCCATCAAGTCCATGATGCCATCCAGCTATCTCATCCTCGATCGTCCCCTTCTCCTCCTGTCCCCAATCCCTCCCAGCATCACAGTCTTTTCCAATGAGTCAACTCTTCACATGAGGTGGCCAAAGTACTGGAGTTTCAGCTTTAGCATCATTCCTTCCAAAGAAATCCCAGGGTTGATCTCCTTCAGAATGGACTGGTTGGATCTCCTTGCAGTCCAAGGGACTCTCAAGAGTCTTCTCCAACACCACAGGTCAAAAGCATCAGTTCTTCAGTGCTCAGCGTTCTTCACAGTCCAACACTCACATCCATACATGACCACAGGAAAAACCATAGCCTTGACTAGACGGAACTTAGCCGGCAAAATAATGTCTCTGTTTTTCAATATGCTGTCTAGGTTGGTCATAACTTCTCTTCCAAGGAGTAAGCGTCTTTTAATTTTATGGCTGCAGTCACCATCTGCAGTGATTTTGGAGCCCCAAAAACTAAAGTCTGACACTGTTTCCACTGTTTCCCCATCTATTTCCCATGAAGTGATGGGACCAGATGCCGTGATCTTCATTTTCTGAATGTTGAGCTTTAAGCCAACATTTTCACTCTCCTCTTTCACTTTCATCAAGAGGTTTTTTAGCTCCTCTTCACTTTTTGCCATAATGGTGGTGTCATCTGCATATCTGAGGTTATTGATATTTCTCCCAGCAATCTTGATTCCAGCTTGTGTTTCTTCCAGTCCAGTGTGTCTCATGATGTACTCTGCATATAAGTTAAATAAGCAGGGTGACAATATACAGCCTTGACATACTCCTTTTCCTATTTGGAACCAGTCTGTTGTTCCATGTCCAGTTCTAACTGTTGCTTCCTGACCTGCATACAGATTTCTCAAGAGGAAGGTCAGGTGGTCTGGTATTCCCATCTCTTGAAGAATTTTCTACATTTTATTGTGATCCACACAGTCAAAGGCTTTGGCATAGTCAATAAAGCAGAAATAGATGTTTCTCTGGAACTCTCTTGCTTTTTCCATGATCCAGCGGATGTTGGCAATTTGATCTCTGGTTCATCTGCCTTTTCTAAAACCAGCTTGAACATCAGGGATTTCACAGTTCACGTATTGCTGAAGCCTGGCTTGGAGAATTTTGAGCATTACTTTACTAGCATGTGAGATGAGTGCGATTGTGCGGTAATTTGAGCATTCTTTGGCATTGCTTTTCTTTGAAATTGGAATGAAAACTGACCTTTTCCAGTCCTGTAGCCAGTGCTGAGTTTTCCAAATTTGCTGGCATATTGAGTACAGCACTTTCACAGCATCATCTTTCAGAATTTGAAATAGCTCAACTGGAATTCCATTATCTCCCCTATCTTTGTTCATAGTGATGCTTTCTAAGGCCCACTTGACTTCACTTTCCAAGGTGTCTGGCTCTAGATGAGTGATCACATCATCATGATTATCTGGGTCGTGAAGATCTTTTTTGTACAGTTCTTCCGTGTATTCTTGCCACCTCTTCTTAATATCTTCTGCTTCTGTTAGGTCCATACCATTTCTGCCCCTTATCGAGCCCATCTTTGCATGAAATGTTCCCTTAGTATCTCTGATTTTCTTAAAGAGATCTCTAGTCTTTTCCATTCTGCTGTTTTCCTCTATTTCTTTGCATTGATTGTACTTACCACATTTCAAAAAGCCTTTCTACAATTCTTTATGTGAATAACAAATTATCTCTGTTGAATGGTATCTCTATGTGATGTTTCTCAAATCTTCATGCAGTGTATAATTGGTGTTTCAACTGATCTCAGAACCCAGAAAAAGGAAATCAGCACTTAACTGTTATTTGTTATCATTTAGCTAAGAATATTTTCAGTGTAATTGATAAGAAGACAGTGATTTTACTCTTGGAGATCACATCTTGTTTGCAAACAGTGGAAAAATTGTGATAATAAGAAATGGTTATAATTTATAATGCAAGTTTTCAAGAGATCATCAGTAGTTCTTTTCTTTATTACTCTAAGTTTCTAAGCACATTAAGAATGAGTCTCATTGTAATGGAAATATTAAGATTAAGCCAGTTTAAAACCAAATGGTTATCTTCTAAACATATTTGATAATATTTTACAGAAATATGAATAAACATTCATTCATTTATCTTCAAAAATAATTGATATTATGACATTTTAATTTCAATGAAAGAATTTGGATGATCTTTTAATGGTGTGAAAGCTAAAAATTTGGAATAGCTTACTATTTTTTTTTGCTTCCTCCTGAATAAACTGCCTTCATTCTCCCGCTGATCCATTGATGCTAAATATATTTGGTTTTGCCAAAATAAGAATGTTTATGTCCTTCCCCACCCCAAATCATTTGTTTAAATCTAAATCTGCAAGGTGATGGTATTAAAACATGCTTAGGTCCTGAGGGTGTAGCTCTAATGAGTGGGATTAGTGCCCTTATAAAAAGAGGCTCCAGAGAGATTCCCAGCCCCTTCATGTGCGGACACAGTCAAAATATTCCACTATCTCTGAACTAACACATTAGTCCCATCAGACATTGAATCTGCTAGAACTTCTAATCTCTAGAATTGTGAGAAATGCAAGTTTATTGTTTGTAGGCCATCCAGTTTTTCTTTGCCAGAGCAGCTCAAGTAGACTAAGATACAAAACTGGTACCAAGAGTGGTGTACTGCCATGACAAATACCTAAAAATGTAAGAGTAGCTTTGGAAATGGGTATTGATTAGAGGCTGAAAGAGTTTCAAAGTTTATTCTAAAAAAAAAAAAAAAAAGCCTACATTCCACGAGGAGACTGTCGAGGACAATTCTGGTGAGGGCTCAAGGAAGAGAGCTGTACAGAAAGCCTCAATCTTCTTAGAGAATACCTAAGAGGTCACAAAGAGAATGTTGGTAGAAATATGGAAAGTGGAGGCCATTCTGATGGGTCTCAGAAGAAAATGAAAAACATATTGGAAATTGGTTTACCACAGGTGGTAAACCTGGGTAGCATCATCCAGGTACTGTCCCTCCCAGCCAGCAGAGTGCACAAGCCATGGGGGCATGGCTAGCTCCATGTTTCAAAAAATGCCCAGAGATCTTCGGGGCCAAGGCAGAGAGTGGCAAAGGAGGTGGAGCCACCTGAGAAAGCCCCAAGCAGGGCTATGCCCAGCTGAGCAGTGGGAACAGGGCTACTCTCCTGGTTGAGCTGCATCCTGCAAACTCATCATGGAGAAACCAGGCTCCAAAGTGTCCAGAAAGTGAGACATCTAGCCTTGGCATATACTGTTATTTGCCCCATTAAGTTTTGGACTTATATTGTACTTGTTAATCCTTTTTTCTTTCCTATTCTTCCATTTTGAAATTGGAATGTCTACCCTATGCCTGTACCACTATTGTATTTTGTAAGCCCATAACATCTTTGTTTTCACAGGTTCACAGCAAGGAAAGCAATTTGTCTCAGGATGAATCATATTTTGACTCTTGTCCATATCTATTTAAGAGGAAACTTAGATGAGACTTTGAACTTGGACTTTGGAGTTGATGTCATGTGAGGATATGAATTTGGAGAGACCCAGAGGCAGAATGCTATGGACTGAATGTCTTTCCCAAAATTCATGTTGAAATCTAATGCCCCAAGTGATGGTATTCTGAGCTGGGGCCTTTGAGTGGTGCTTAGAGGTCATGACCTGGGTTCGATCCCTGGGTTGAGAAGATTCCTGGAGAAGGGAAAGGCTACCCACTCCAGTATTCTGGCCTGGAGAATTCCATGAATTGTATAGGCCATGGGGTCTCAAAGAGTTGGACACGACTAAGTGACTTCCAGTTTCTTTCACTTTCACTTTAGAGGTCATGAAAGTGGACCCGTCATCAATTATGAGATTAATGTCCCTACAAAAGTGGCCTAATAAAGCTCCCTTGTCCCTTCTGCTATGTGAGCTTATAGTGAAAATACAGGTATAGGTGTCTATGAGAAAACTGACTCTGATCAGGCATTGAATCTGCTAGTGCCATGATCTTGAACTTAGCCTCCAGAACTGTGAGAAATTAGAGTTTATTGTTTATAATCCATGGAGTTTGTACTAGTTTTGTTATAGGGGCCAAAATGGACTAAAACAATTACTTTAGAAATATTTGTGAGATCTCTAATTGTACACATAGCTCAGAATTGCATGTCTATGGCAAGAACATTAGACACTAGTGGGAAAGAGCTATTACTAGCTATGACTCATTTGTTAGGATTTGTTTACAAATGGTTTATCACTTCTTAGCTTAAGTATTTATACCTTGTAAATACATTCATTCTAATAATAAAAACAGTATTAAGGGAAATTCCAAGCAAGGAAAGTAAGCCTACATACTTAATACAACTAGTGAAATGCATATATACATTACCAACCAGTGGATAGTACTGGCTGTAATAATAGAACTTCAGTTTAAACAAATCTTTATTATGGTTTACAATACACTTAAACACACCACTAATTAATTTTCCCGTAGTTGAATAGTTCACTGTATGTTTACATTCATTCACATTTAGGGCTAAATTCTGCCTAGTTCAGAATAACAATATGCCTGAAGATTTTTGAATGGTTGCTTGCTGAGTGTTATGTACTCAAACAGAAGGAACTACAAAGATAGGGAAGAGAGAAAGTAAATACTTCTGCCCTAAAATCAGACATTATAACCTTGTTTCTTAAAATAAACACTTGTAATTTTTTACTCTTTTTTCCCTAATCTGTCAGAATGTTTTTAACTATTTTCATGAGGCAGTAAAGAATATGCAGAAATCGCAATTAGAGAACTCCCAGAAGGGGGAGCTCTCGTGCCCTGAGAAGACCGCAGAGCCCAAGAGGAAGAAGAGACTTCGCTTCTTTCCTGGCCCATACGCAGTGAAGAGCCACGGATTCTATTTACTCTTACCCTCCCAAACTTCCCTTTCTTTTCTACAGAAGGCTTCTCCTCCCTTTTCCATGTGGGAAAGTTGCACATGGTTTGCCGTTGTTTCAGACCCCAAATTGCAATTCTATGCTAATCCCAAATATGCCCATCATTGCTGGAGAAGTAACTGTCAATCTATTTGTTTCTGGTCAACTAAGCACACCGCAACTCTGATTCTAACCCCTTGTCGGCTTGAATGTCTATTTGCCATCAGACCTCATAGTTCATTTAGTAGTATTTTTAGTCAGATATTTGCTTGGCCTATGTACATATATGTCTGTAAGTAACAGAGGTGGACTTGAAAGCTTCCCTTCAAGTGTGTGTGTCTGTGTGTGTATGATAATCTGCACACAAATTTCAGAGTAACTCATGATTTTATGGATAAATAAAACCTTTGGAAGATGGTTCTTTATGGAGTTACTTGCTTTTCTCGCACCCATATGCTATTATTTATAAAATATAGTCAATATTAACTCCTTTAAAAAATGTCCAAGGAGTGAATATATATAGAGTACTTTAGGATACTATTTTAAGGTTTACAAGATATTTGCTTACATGTCCATGAAGACAAACTGAGAATTGCTTTTCTCTTTCAAGTAAAACTTGCACCTAAATATATATACAATATAATTTGCCTTACTCTTTAAATACCTGTAACATCAGAAAATCTTTCACTGCTAAGGGACAAAGAAACAAAGGGAACAAAAAACCACTTTCTTAAGCATCCTTGCCAAGAGGAACTGTTCTGTCATTGTCTCTTGATCATCATTTTCATCCAATTTTGGCTAAAACAAGGACAGGATTGTTCACTAATTACCAATGTCAAGACATAACAATTTGACCTAAAACTTAAGGTGAAAATGAACAAAGCCAAAGTGTCATTTAAAACAGCAATAAATTGTAGTGGCAAGGAAAACAATTTGTTATACACTAAGATGAACATAAAGCATATTTTTTCTTCTGCAATTTGTAGCATTGATATAAGTAGCAATTTATAATGTTCACTTGTCATCACAGTAGTGCTTAATAAATCTAAGAAATGAGGCTATATTTGAATTCAGGGTTCATAAGAATTCTTCAATAAACTGGCCTTCTTTTAAATGAAAGAAGGGCATTTGTATTGAAAAGCAATTATTAGAATTTAATTTTATCAGCAAGGAGGATTAATCACCTACTTAAAATGATAATTTTGGATAATGAAGTTGCTAAGAAAATTTTTTCTTTTTTTGCACTTCCTGATTTTATGACGATTTTAGTCAGGTGCTATTTTTCTAACTTTGCCAGGATGATTAATCATTATTCATAACTTTACTGTTGTCATTATTATTTATTTATTGACTGTTGAGAGAAAATCCAATTCTACAAACTCTGGAGTTCAAACTTATATAGGTATATTTGCCATTTTATTCCACATAATCCAGTTAAAATGAATAACATAAAGTGAAAAGTGAAATTTTAATATTAACTGCATTCAGAATGCATCATTCCTAGTTGAAAATAGGTTTATCATTGAAAATGCATGTTTTTCATTACTAGAGGTTAATCCAATCTATTACACCTCTATTGTGACCTAATTAAAATATGAAAGAGATATTTAGCACAAGTAGCTATAGGGGACATGAAAACTAAATTGTCAATAATACCCACTGGTCTTAACATCTTATTTTGATCATGTCTATTTTTTTGAAAAAAATGTATTTAATAATTAGATTTCTAAATAAAAATATAACCTGATTTTTGAATTTAACTTTTGTTGATAAATTTAAAATATGTACCATGTGGATGCATATTATAATATTGTTATATAAAATCAAGTCTTTGTAGAAGTTCATTTTTATTCAATTAATGCATACTTTATGCCTGTTAGATGATGATTCATTACTTCTTTGAATTTTGATAATGGTCTTTAAAATTATCTTGGTAGCTGATACAACAAAGGTAAATAATATTTTAAATTTAAGAGAAAGGCATCTTTAAAACAATCTCACACAGCTTTATATGATTGCTATGGTATCAGGTTAATATATAGACTTAGTAATAAATATGAACAAGGAACAGTATGACTTTGACAATAAAAAACATTAGTAGTAATTCTATTTTAGTGTTTTTATGAATATTACCAGACACACAAAAGCCACAAGGTTTCTGAAAATTTAAAACAAAATTCAGACTTCTTTACAGACTTTAAGCTACTTGATACATTTGTGTGAAATTTAAATGTTTGTGGTATATTGTAGAAATGGAAGCATTTGATTGTTAATAGATATAAGAAAATCCCCTCAATATTATCATTAGCTCTAGAGTGACAGTGTTATCAAAATGTATAGTCTAAGGACCAAAATGATTTTACAGAGTTTGTCTATTTGCAAACAAATTTATCTCATTTTTGGTGAGAGAAGATAAAGAGAAATTTAAAACTGTATCACAAGTTGAAGCAAAAACTTGAAAAGGTGGAACAACTGTTGTTTAAAATCTGAGAAGCATCCTATCGTTGAACGTTCATTCTCATGCTTGAATTCTCATTCAACATGCATGCAGCTATATATCAGATAGAGTCTCTGCCTTCCTGCTTCCCAAAGATTCACGACCTTGCAAAGAAGCCCTCCTGTAGACATACTTGCACTGTGGCTTTATAAGTGCTATTATGTCGGGTTGGCCAAAAATTTTGTTTAGGTTTTTCCATAAGATGTTATATAACAGAAGTATTTAAAAGGTATGGTGGTGGCACAAAGCATGGAATAATCACTTCTCTTTGAGGGGTATGGTAAGAAAGAATAATCGATTCTTCTGAGGCTTTGGGGATCATATATATTAGAGAAGACTTTGATGAGGAGTTATTGAGATGATTTTTGAAGAATGAGTGAGAATGTCTTAAATGATAGGTAAGGGCATTCTAGGCCTAAAGAGCAAAGTATACAGAAGCATAAAAGTGAGAAAAAGCACTATATGGCATTCAGATAAAGTGAGATAATAGAGAGAGATGGAAATGGGGAAGATTATGAGATGCTCACTACAGAGGGCTTGTACACCATCAAGTGAGCTTCATACTATAGTAATGCAGAGATAAGGATTAATACAACTTCCAGCCATATTCCTAAAAAATGTTAAAATTTTAAGTTGGCAAACATTGTGTATAGACTTCTGAGTTTTTTAGTGGATACCAAGTAGCAAACCCTTATACGTATTTTAATGCATATTAAAATTCAATATTTCTCTTCAATGATTTATCTGAAAACTTAAAAGAGCAACTTAAAAAACTTTGCTTTGGCTAACATGGAAAGAGGGACATTAGAATTCTAGGGTGTTGAGATTTTCTAAACAAATATTTAAACAATGATACCTGACCACCCTAGCTAAGATGGATAATCCAGTTTAACAATTCTCACAGAGTCTTCCATCCCTGGTGATTATTGTACTTTATCCTCGATCATATCAACATCTTGCAGTCACAAAGTGAGTTAAATAAAGAATGGGAGACAAGATTGAAATATTCTGTCAACTTCAAAAACTTACATAGTCAAGAATGACGATGGAGAATGAGGAAACTGGTGATTTCTCTTCAGACTCTAATACAATTCTTTTTCTTTCCAGCTTTATTGAGGTATAATTGACAAATAAAAATTATATCTATTTAAGATGCATAACTTGATGTTTGAGATACATTGTGAAATAATCATCACAATCAAGATGCATAGTCATCACCATACACAGTTACTTTGTGTGTATGAACACTTAAGATCTACCCTCTTAGCAAATTTCTAGTATACAATAGAGTAGTGTTAATTACAATCACATTGCTGTACATTAGATCCTCAGAAATTATTTCATCTAGCACAACTGAAACCCTAGTTTTTACAAGATGCAAGTCTAGAATGCTATCCATCTATGTTCTAATATTCTATGTTCACATTTCCATATGCTGTTTTATTTATTCTTTTAAAAATTATTTATTTATTTACTTTTGGCTGTGCTGGGTCTTCGTTGCTGCACATGGGCTTTCTTTAGTTGTGGCAAGCAGGGGCTGCTCTCTAGTTGTCCTGCATGGGCTTCTCATTTCGGTGTCTTCTCTTGTTGCTAAGCATGGTCTCTAGGACATACAGGCTCAGTTACTGTGGTGCACTGGCTTAGCTCCTCTGCAGCATGTGGGATCTTCCTGGATCAGGAATCAAACCCGTGTCTCTGGAATTGGCAGGTGGATTCTTTACCACTGAGCCACCAGGGAAGCCCCTCTATGTGCTCTTTTAAATTCATTCCCCAAATTAACAGCCTACATATTGAAGCAATGTTACACATTACAGGATTTAGAAAAAAAGCCTTACTGGAAGGCTATTATTTTCACCTATGATGGAAATCAAGGGTGATTTCTGGCAGTAAATTTCTGGGCCTACCCTACTTTTGTGTCAGTAAGAGGTACAGTACAGTCATCCTTTCCAGATAAACAGTCATTAATAGATGTTTGTTAGCTCCCTGTCATATGCTCAAATCTGTATACTAGGATTAGTAAAAAGCTCCAAGCAAGAAGAAAACACAACACATGCCTTAATAAACAGGAGGAAGTTATGCACTAGCTGTGAAGACGGTATGTATATTCATCAAAAAGCTGGACAACAGCACACGATGTGTATGTAAGCTAAAGTAATACAGATGATATTGTGGAAATTTGTAAAATTTATATAGCTTAATTTCATCTATGAACCATCACTTTTCCTCTGTTGTTCATCTTTTCATGAAGATAGTGATAATAACCTACTACCTTCCTTAAGGGGACAATTAGAAAGATAAATGAACTAACCTTTGTAAAAGGGTTTGAACTCAGAGAGAAGAAGATATTAGGAAAATACAATGAAAAGGAGCTTATAAATCAGGGCTGATTTGGTTATAACAGAAAGAATAATAAATCATTCCTTAGTTTATTTTCATCATCTTCTGCATTTAACAATTAAGCCTTTTAAAATACCTGGTATTTAAACAGGCAAAAATAACAGTGAATTGCCCAAATCATACTAATTTTTTTTAAGCACAGTGCCTGTTTTTAGCCATGCCTTCATTTTAAAAAGTTTAGCCATGCCTTCATTGTAAAAAGTTCCTTTAATAATAGTCTGAAATAATAGAGGAAAACACTGAATGCATCTATTTGTCAGTAATTACAAGGCATTATTTTGTAGGGGGAAGGAGAGGAAGAAGTTTCCTTGGTTTTAATTTTTTTCAAATTTCTAAAATACCTTTTCCATCAGGATTCACTATAAGAGTATTTACCTATTTTAAATTAATTATACAGTGTTTTGTTTTCCCCAGAGTGATCTTCAAAGACCCAAGCCTGATATCACCAACAGTTCTTTTGATTACTGAGGGAGAATGATTCTTTTGAACAGGTATAGTGTGGTGTTCTGAATTTGATTTTTTTTTGGCAGTTTATGTTGTGTTCCACAGATATATCACCTTTAAGACTCTAAATGGTGTCTTTGAGCTATATATTTTTAAACCACAGCTTCAATTCACATATGTGGGACTGAACATTTCTTTCTTTAATCCTTGGTTCCCTCCCTCCCTTCCTTTCTGTTTTCCTTTTCTTTTTGCAACTCAGCTGAAGAATGTTGATTTATTCAGACACCTTTGTTCACGGGACATAATCAGTCACCAACCTGTGTAAAGCACCTTTTCAGTCTGCTTGTACATTGCATTGGTTCATTCATTTACTTATTAACTTCATTCATTCACTCATTCATTCATGCATTCTTTTTTTTTTGTAACATCTAGACAGTATTTATTTATTTTTATTTTTATTTTTTAGTTTTTTATTTTTTAAATTTTAAAATCTTTAATTCTTACATGCATTCCCAAACATGAACCCCCCTCCCACCTCCCCTCCCCATAACATCTTTCTGGGTCATCCCCATGCACCAGCCCCAAGCATGCTGCATCCTTTTAACTTCACTTTCTACTTCCTTTCCTCTTTATATATATAGATAAGCATTATAATATATTCAATATATTTTTTGTTTAAATGTATACTTTGATAATGTATGTCTCAATCTGCTCTCCTTGGTTGCAGGTAGCTGTCTCCTCCCTAAACATGTTTTTTTTATATGTTTATAATTTATATAAATGGCATTAATTTTAAATAATTGTTAAAACTGACAGCACTTTTCATGTGTCAGATGCTGTTCTAAGCACCTTTATATATACAAAGTCATTTAATCAACACAGCAATATTACAGTGTAAGTACTGTTATTATCCACATAAATAGAAGAAGAAACTAAGACGCAGAAAATTTAAGTAACTTAACCAAGATCATAAACACAATGAGAAAGAAGAGCTGGGAAAATAAAACCATATGTCTGGATGTCATATCCATACTCAACAACCTGTCAAATTGCATCTTGTCATGTTATAATATGTTTAAACTGTTTTTTTAGAGTTCATCTCTGTTGCTATGTGCACGTGCCAAGTCGCTTCAGTCATGTCCGACTCTTTGCAACCCTATGGAAGTAGCCCTCCAGGCTCCTCTGTCCATGGGATTCTCCAGGCAAGAATACTGGAGTGTGTTGCCATGCCCTCCCCCAGGGGATCTTCCCGACCCAGAAACTGAACCCACGTCTTTTATGTCTCCTGCATTGGCAGGCAGGTTCTTTACCACTCATACCACCTGGGAAGTCCTTTTATAGGTTTAGGCAACTTTTTGTCTTAATTCTCATCAAGGGTTCCAAGTTGATCTTCAGTACACTAGCATGTATGGACCAGGACAGAGGTGGAGGTCAGGATGGGTGTAACCAAAGGGGCCCTGAGAAATATTCTCTAGGAATGTGTCAGTGATATTTCTTAATTTATACTTAATAACAAACTCATTTTGAAACTATTCCAAAATAGGAAATTTCTGGTGATTTAAGCACAACTGAAAAAACCTGTATTAGTTTGGTAGGGCTGCCATAACAAAGTACCACAGACTAGGTAGACTAATAACAGAAATTTATTTTCTCACAACTATAGAGGCTAGAAATCCAAGCTCAAAGTGCCAGCAGGTGTTGGTATCTTCTGAGGGCCTTAAGAGAAGAATTTGTTCCAATCCGCTCTCCTTGGTTGCAGGTAGCTGTCTCCTCCCTATGTCTTCACAGGTCTTCGCTTTGTATGTCTGTGTCCAAATTTCATCTTCTTATAAGGACTCCAGTCATATTGGATTATGGCCCAGCCTAATGACCCCATTTTAACTTAATTACCTCTTTAAAGTTTCTCTCTTCAAATATGAGCACATTGTTAAGGTACTACCGGTTAGGACTGCCAACATACGAATTTGAAGGGGACACAGTCCAGCTCACAACAACATATAAGGGACATAGCTAGACCATGGCTTTGCTATGTATTAAAGGTAATGTTGCTCTTATGAAAATATTATAAGATGATTCTTTCAACAAACATATACTGGAAATCTGTTATGTGCCAAGAACTAGGCTAAGAAACCATAGAAGGAGAATTTGATGAATAAGTAATTTCCAGATGGTGAGGCTTCCATTATTACCATTATTGCTGAGGAAAATTTCAGAATCACATTGGGATAGCATTTTCAAAGCAGAATGGATTCAAAGCAGGGAGTGTTTTTTCCCCATGATGCTGTATTTCTTTGAAATCATGTTTTTTCTCCCCTTCTGGATCTTTTTAAACTTAAATTCCTCACACAATCTGTTCACCACAATAATCCTGACCCTCAGTCAAATGTCACTCCTTTTAAAACCACTTACTCCTGCACTCTTTCTTTTACCAGTTGACCTGGTAGTGGTTGATTAATTCATAAGCACACAGATTATACTTAAGCTCTGTGCCAACCGAAGCACATTGTATCCAGACTTCTAAGGTAAAGAGGAAAACATGCACCTTAGATCCAAAAGAGCAAAGAGCAAGAGTGAAAGGTTGAACTTGTTTAATATTACAAGGCAATGAATTTTCACAGCATTTAGATTCTAATCTGCTTCATGATTCAGTATATCTGAGGTTAACCAGAGCCATAATCAAGAAAGAAGAGGGCATTTGTGTGAGCTGGAAGAAAGTTTAGAAATAATCTAAACAAAGCATTTACTAGTGCATACCAGCTCAGTCGTATCTGACTCTGCAACCCTATAGACTGTATGTAGCCTGCCAGGCTCATCTGTCCATGGAATACTGGAGTGGGTTGCCATTTCCTCCTCTAGGAAATCTTCCAGCCCAGGGATTGAACCTATGTCTCCTGCACTGCAGGCAGGTTCTTTACGACTGAGCCATCCGGGATTTTACAAATCAAACATAGTACCTCATAATTGTGTATCCCATAAATAATAGCCAGTCTGCTATTGGCCTAGCTGATTGACTGAGTGGCAAGGTGGTTCCAAAATAACACTAACAAATGCCTGAGTTTAGAGAAAAATTCCTCCAATTCCCATGCAATGGAGTCCGCATGTGTTTTATCTAACATAAACTGGAATGGTTGTTGAAAAGTCCACAGAGTCCAGCTTTTTTAATTGAAAAAATATATATACTCATATATAAAAATACCAATGCAAAGTTAAATGCTTGAGATTAGACCTATAAAACAGGTTATTCTCAGCAGAGTAGTGTATTATTTTTTGGCTTTGATATTTCCTGTCAACTTACAAAGAATCCATTGTGAATGTCCTGCTTCTAACTTCTTTCAGAGAGGATTTGCCTGAGCTCTTTTTGCTGACTCTTAGTGTAACTATATTCCATTTAAAGAAAGGGGAAGGGAATAAAAGTTTTCTAGCTAAGCAATATTTATAATATGACATGGTTTCCAATACAAGCAGTTACATTATCTATTTTTTAACTCCTTAAATGAAGCTATTAACATGTTGTACGTCTCAGAACTGGCTTGTTTCTAAACCTAACCATTAGCATACTGCCTTTCATGCCACAAAACATGTTAATTATGTAATAGATATTATTTTTAGGTTTCCTTTGCTTTCAAATAATTGTATTAAAATATTTGAGCTATATGGAAGGATATTTTCAGACTCTAATAAGAAAAATTATATTGGACCAGAGCAAGGGAATGCTTCAATTAAAGGAGCATTTGCATTCAAATTAATTTTCTAGTCAGACTTGTTACACATTTTATTGCAACCCTTATCAGCCATTCCTTATGGGTATGAGATAAGATAACAATGATTTGCACTAGAAATATTAAACACAGTATCAAAAATTATTTTAAATAACTGCATTTAGTAAAAATATTAAACTGTATTTAAAAATATGTGAGTAGTGAAGAAGCTTGTAAACATTCTCTTTCTAGCCTTAAACACTTATTTTAACATCTAGCATACTCACTCTCTAGAGTCGGTAATACCCACTAGGATGGATTAACTCATGATTATTTAAATTGATTTTGCTGTTGATCAACTCTTACTCAGCAAATGGCAAGCTTGCTGACACAGCAGTGTAGATCCTTCCTCCCAGATTCTATCAGTCCTTTAATTCAGTGCAGATCTATCACTGCTGTTTCAATATGAAGATCTTTAATGTACCACTGTAAAACTTCTAGAAATTACATTAGGGACTTTCTGTTGTTTTGGGGCTTTGAAAGGAGCAACCAGATAAGAATAAAATGCAAATAGCTTCACTCAGTCTTTGAAGAAATTTTTATGTGATTTTTACTGGTGCATACAATGTATTTAGAAAAGACAGAGGAACCAGAGATCAAATTGCCAATATCCCTCAATCATAGGAAAAGCAAGAAAATTCCAAAACAAAAAAAGCATCTACTTCTGCTTTTACCTGACTATGCTAAAGCTTTTGACTGTGTGGATCACAACAAACTACAGGGAATTTTTTAAGAGATGGAAATATCAACCCATCTAACCTGCCTCCTGAGAAGCCTGCATCCAGTTCAAGAAGCAACAGTTAGTACTGGACATGGGACAATGGACTGGTTCCAAATTGGGAAATGGGTATGTCAAGGCTGTAAATAGTCATCCTGTTTATTTAACTTATATGCTTAGTATATTATGCAAAATACCGGCTGGATAAAGCACAAGCTGAAATCAAGATTGCCGGGAGAAATATCAACAACCTCAGATATGCACATGATACCACTCTAATGACAGAAAGTGAAGAGGAACTAAAGAGCCTTGAAAGAGGAGAGTGAAAAAGCTGGCTTAAAACTCAGCATTCAAAAAACTAAGATCATGATATCTGGTCCCATTACTTCATGGCAAATAGATGAGAAAGTGGAAACAGTGACAGATTTTATTTTTTCGGGGGGCTCTAAAATCACTGCAGATGGTGACTGCAGCTGTGAAATTAAAAAACACTTGCTCTTTGGAAGAAAAGATATAACAAACCCAGACAGTGTATTAAAAAGCAGAGACATCACTTTGCCACCAACGGTGCATATAGTCAAAGCAATGGCTTTTCCAGTAGTCATGTATGGATGTGAGAGTTGGACCATAAAGACGACTGAGCACCAAAGAATTGATGCTTTCGAATTGTGATGCTGGAGAAGACTCTTGAGAATCTTTTGAATAGCAAGGAGATCAAACCAGTCAACAGTAAAGGATATCAACCTTGAATATTCATTGGAAGGACTTATGCTGAAGCTGAGTCTCCAATACTTTGACGACCTGATACAGAGAGCTGACTCATTGGAAAACACCCTGATGCTGGGAAAGATTGAGGACAAGAAGAGAAAGAGGTGACAGAAGATGAGATGGTTGGATGACATCACCGTCTCAATGGACATGAGTCTGAGTAAACTCTGGGAGATAGTGAAAGACAGAGAAACCTGGCATGCTGCAGTCTAATGGGGTGCAGAATTGGACATGACTTAGTGACTGAACAACAATGTATTAGGAGTTGAAATACTGAAGCACACTCATATAACTTTAATACTTCTGAAGAATTTTTTACAAAGATTAACTTCTGCCTATAGTTTGTTATTCTAAGTTTCTTAATTCAAAGCAATCAATTCCTTGTCATCTCTTAAAAGCCTGCTCTCATTTATAAGTGCTACTCTTTTTTCTATTCTATGGATTATCTTCACCACTATTCTTCCGTAGACATCTTTTCAGCCTTATAGTTCAATCAAGTGGAACAGAGACCTTTTGTTTATATTAAATTTTGGATTATCACTATTTCTTTCCTCTGTATGTTAAACAGAGAATTGAAAATTGGCAGTTAATAACATGATCGAGTGGATAAAGTTTAACAAAAATTTTTAATAAGTTTCCTTTTATCAAGAGTATGAATGTTCTGTCTTTTCTACAGCTAACTCTTCCTAATGTGTTCTTTTCCATTTCTCTCAAGGCTACTCCAGAAACTTTACTGAATTATCATGCTTCTTTAGTTTTGATTTCTTCTTTTCCACTGATTTCCTGTTTGGCATATAGAAATAAATGGGATTGTCCATTTATAAAACACCTCCCTTGAGCTGGTAACTCCTCAAGCTACTGCTCTCTTTTCTTCTTTTCTTTCAAGCTTCTTGAAAGACTATTCATCTCTGGAAGATCTCCACTTGCTTTGACTTTCCAATCCACTGCCATAGTTTTTGTCCCAACTACTTCACTGAAACTATTGTCATTGACTCCTTTTTAGTTTTAAACACAGACTCCTTGGTTGCTAAATCCAGTTGGCCCCTAACTTGCTCTATCTCCAGCAGTTGATAAGAAAGTCATACCATATATTTCTTTCAGAAATTCCTTCTCATATTTTTTCCAGATTACTACTTTTCAACTCACTCTCCTACATTTCATCTTATAATTTTTCTTTGCTGCTTTCTTTTCCTCCAACTTCTAAATATTAATATTCACCAAAAGTCTTACCTTTGGCCACCTTCTCCAAACATCCCCTTGGTGTTTGGAAAAACTCCAAAAGTTTTTCTGAAGAAATAATGCAACCAAATGATATTATATGCAATTTAGGTACAGATAACTTCAAAATCCATCTCCTCAAACTTGACCTGTGTTTCAGACATATATGAATTTACTAGTAGTATTCACCAAGGGCTTTAAATATAGCAAATCTCAAATCAAACCCATATTTCCTCTATAATCAAAACCTGTTCTTACTTCTGAATTCCACATCATATCATGTCATCTATTTCTTCCCCTCTCAAGCTCCTAGATTAAACATTGACTCTTCACTCCCCTTCAATATCCACATCTAATACTTCACTGATTCAACCAATTATAACTCCTAAATTCTTTTCAAATATTTTTATCCTCCCCATCCCTACTTTCACTATTGAAAGAATTCAGAACATGCCACCCCAAGATATGCTGCTTTGCCATATCGATTATTTTAAGTTGAATGCATTTGAGAAAGGGTAAATGCAGAAAGGGATCTTTGACCTCTCCCCCTTTTTACATAAAAATAAGTCATAGAATACTTTATGAGAAAAATACCCTCTCTGTATTAGGAAGAGAAGAATACTTTTATCACACAAGACTGGGAGTTGATGCCAAAATGGATCTGTATAGAAAACCTACTAAAATAGTTCTTATCTTCTATGTTTCCCCTGTATATTTCCTACTCACTGTCCTCAAATTTACTGCCTTTAGCTCAAACTTTTTTGTCTCATCTCTTTCTTACAAATGTTTATATAAGCTCTTAGTCCTAACTGCTTCTTTGGATTGTCACTTTTCTTATGAAGACCCTTGTGTGCACATGAGAATATTTTTTTTAAATTTATATGGTTTTCTCCTATTAATCTGTGTCCATGTAATTCTTAGGCTCAATTACAGAACCTAGGAGGTAGAAGAAGTGTTTCTTCCCTTACACTATCTTATAATTTCTCCTACTGAACTATTTATTGAAATAGCTTCATTATTGATTACTTTATTAATATATTATCTTCTTTCTAGACCATTTTCCCAATTATCACTGTAGTTATATTTTTAAATATAATTGATTTGTGGGACTTCCTGCTTAGGATGCACATGAAGTATCAGCTCTGAGGTAGTACTGTGAGCTTGAGGTGCCATCCTTAAACATGCCTCCTACACTTGTGGAATAATACTTTTATTATTATACATTGTTTATAACAAAGTCCTTTCTACCGTACCTGAGTTTGTGCTAATGAAATGACTGCTGGCTGTCCCTAGTTAGCTTCGGCATGGGGGTACACTCCCAGAAGAACCAACTATGTAGTTAGAAAGTTGGAACTTTCAACTCTGTCCTCAGTCTCCAGAGAGGGTAGAGAGCTAGAGATTGAGTTCAGTCACTAATGACCAATGATTTAATCAACCATGCTTATGTAATAAGGCTTCATTGAATAATCTTGAATAACAAAATTTGAGAATCTTCTGGGTTGATCAATGTACTGGCATGGTGTTATGCGTGGACAGGGCATGGAATCTCTGCTCACCAGTCCTCCCCCATACTTTGACCTATCTCTTCCATTTGGCTGTTTCTGAGTTGTATCTTTTATAATAGAACTATATTTAGCATAGCACTTTCTGGAGTTCTAAGTATCATTCTAACAAATCATCTAACCTGAAGGGGGCTCATGAGAACCTTCGAATTTACAGTTGTTTGGTCAGAAGTGCAGGTGGACCCTGGGGCTTGTGACTGGAATCTGAAGTGTAGACAGTAGGCTGAGGCCTCAACTTGTGAGGTCTGCACTAACTTGGCACAGTTAGTGTAAGAGTTAAATTATATTCTGGGACACTCAGTTGATGCTGAAGAAATGAAAACTGCTATTGAAACAATATATTTAATATCAGAAAAAAAAAACACAGAATTTAATGCCAAAAAGTGGGGGATTTTCTAGAATGTCCCTGACTCACAGAAACATGTGGCTTGGGAAGAGAAAGGATGAAAAAGTGAAGGGTGAGGAACTTTAGATTCCTAGGTAGCTACAAAGTCAACCTTGGTATGGGAGAGCAGTTGTGTTCTAATCAATTGCTAAAGGTAAAAGTTATCAATGGAATTTAACAAAAGGCCCCTAGATTTGACTGCTTCTGAGGAGGTAAAATAGAAGGTGGGAAAAAGATGTTTCTGGAACTCTGTGATACGGGAGCCACAGTCACTAATAGTACCAAAACCTGTTGGATAAATCCTAATGCAGGTTACAGTTAGATTGAAAGAATATAGAAACACAAAAATTGACACAATTAAAGGGAAAGTTTGGATGAAAATTGCAATGTTTAAAAAGACTTTATGGAAAGGATTCTTGTCTCCTTTACTAGACTGTTTTATGGGAAAGGATTTAGTGTCTGACTGGGGAGCATTTATTCTACTTAGTACCATAAAATCAAAACCTGTTGAGGAAGTACAAAGAGAGGTTCCAATTAGGAATGCAAGGATTGATGGGATTACAGTGAAAGCTTGGACAAAAGTTGGTGTGTTTGAACAGGCTTTATGTGAAGTAGTTATGTCTCTTTCACTGTATATAATATGTAATATGGGAATGGATATTGTGGCTGACCAAAGAACAGTTCCTCTACCTAGCATTGTAAAACAGAAGGCATGCAAATCTGCCCTTCAACCAATATTAATTGGACGTGCTAAATAAAAATGAAGAAGTTTCCCGAGACACAAAGTATACAAAAAGACATGGAGTGCTGCGACAGACAGAGTCTTTGTATAAGAGCCATACATGGAGCCTAGACTGGGTTCATGGCAGAAATGCCTGCGAACAATGACAACTGGAACTTAGAACTAGAGAATTTCCATTTGAGGGGTAATACTAACTTGTAATCAACATTAATTGAAACTGTTCTTATGATCGAAGGACAAAAATAATTTTGAAACTGGAAATATCCAAAATGTCATGGGTGATTTTGGAGAAGAGTTTCTAATAGGAGGGCAGTGCTCAGAAAAGTTCCATCATAAAATGGAAATGATTTATACTATTGAGAAAATGTAGGCAGTTACTCAGTTTATTAAGCAGGTAGACTCATTTCCCCCAGTACTGACTTGGGAACCATGCAAGGACCTGCCAGATTTTATTGTCACTTGGAAGGAGCCTTTAAACAGATTTAAACTGAACACCAAAGAGCTGTTTGGTTTATGGATGACAGTTCCAAAGTTAATGAACAACAACCTATTTGAAATGCCACCACTGTGATCAAGGAAGATAAAAACCAAAACAGCTCAATGAGCTGAGTTTTAAGCTATTTGTCATAATATTTTGGATTTTACTGTCTCATAGGCAGTGGCCAATGCCCTGGCTATTTGGCCAAAAAGAGGGCAATGGAAAACTATCCTAGGAAGGGTGTGCCCCTATGAGGCATGGCCCTATGGAAAGAAAGAATTAGAGAATTTAAGGGATACATTAAAATAGAATATGTCAAGGCCCACCAGAGAATCCTCTTCCAAGTTTGAAATGTGATTGGAATCAGCTAGTAGATATTTTGATCTGTTTACCTAAGGTCCTATTTGACTCCATGAAATGAATGGATGTAGGGTAACTGCAGTAATGCAGAGATAGACTGAATCTAGACATGTTCCTCTTGCCACCTTTGAGGCCTAAAATGCCAATAAGAGTTGTTCTGTTTGCCAGAGAGACAGACTGCAGATGCTTGGTGGGAGAAGGGGTTTTAAAGTAGCTTAAATTCAGACAATGGCTTATAGCCTCAGGGTGTTACCTAGGGATCCCAACAGAAATAGACCTTGAGTCTGGGCTGAGCTTTGCTCACCCAGTATTAGACATTCACGTTTACTTAGAGTACTATAAAAAAGCTGAAACAGAAGATATTGTAACAATTTGTTAAATTGTTAATTTGTTAACAAATTTGTTAAATTTTAAAACCTCTGAGTCACATTTCTTCAGACAAGGAGCACATTTTACAGCCCATAATGTCTAACGAGGCAAAGAAATATTCTCCTGAGAGTAACAGTTAGATAAAAATTTGGTGCTGCTAACTGAAACACCAGTTGTCTAAAATGGGAAGAGATAGGGGCCTCAAGGGCTGACGTATGTGCTTTGGGGATATGTGCTCACCCTCAACATGAGAGCTGCTAAGGGAATGTCCCCATTAAATTCTCACTTGTTTCTCTGGGTCTGCAGAAGAGGGGAAGAAGAAAGATGCTGGCATGACTATACAGTTCTTCCCAGGAGGGGAGGATGCTGGTATGACGACTACACTTTTTCTACCCCACATAAGTTCAGCTCTCTTTTTCTTACATGATGCAGTGGGCTTTGCAGGTGGTGCCAGTGGTAAAGAACCTTCCTGCCAATTCAGGAGACATAAGAGATGTGGGTTCCATCCCTGGGTCAGGAAGATCCCCTGGAGGAGGGCATGGCAATTTATTCCAATATTCTTGCCTGAAGAATCCCATGGACAGAGTAACCTGGTGGAGTACTGTCCATGCGGTTGCAAAGAGTCAGATAGGACTGAAGCAATTTAACATGCATGCACAGTGATCAAAGGGCCAGAGCTGAAACTACAAGTGCCAGAAACACTTGTAGTGTTTCTGATTTCCTAAGCAAAAATATATATATAACTTTATATTTAAACCTGCATATCAAAATTCTTAACCAGGTTATTCCTTCACCCCACCTGGCAAAACTGGATTTTATAATGAATGCAGCTATAGTGCCTAGTGATTAAAATAGCCCATTAGTTCTGTCCCTATGTATCCATACCCTATATGAATGAGATGAGGGGGGAGGTACTCGCTAGACTATTGCTGCCTACAATCTAGACCAGCAAGGTGACTGAACTTAATGTTCCTTCAAAATGTGGGAAACATTGGGTATAAATAGAGATAAAGAGAAATAGTAGCTAAGGGTAAAGGATTGAATAAATGTGTTAAATAAGAGAGAAATACATTATTAGATTAATACCTTGAAAGAGGTTCAGATCAAGAGATGATATTGTCTTTTAGCTAAAATCTATCAGATTCTTTGAGAGTCCCTTGGACTACAAGGAGATCCAACCAGTCCATTCTGAAGGAGATCAGCCCTGGGATTTCTTTGGAAGGACTGATGCTAAAGCTGAAACTCCAGTACTTTGGCCACCTCATGTGAAGAGTTGACTCTTTGGAAAAGACTCTGATGCTGGGAAGGATTGGGGCAGGAGGAGAAGGGGATGACAGAGGATGAGATGGCTGGATAGCATCACTGACTTGATGGACGTGAGTCTGAGTAAACTCTGGGAATTGGTGATGGACAGGGAGGCCTGGCGTGCTGCGATTCATGGGGTCGCAAAGAGTCAGACATGACTGAGCGACTGAACTGAACTGATCTGATCAGATTCTTGAAAGGGTAAAAGCATATATTAATATTACTGAGTCTATGCCTGCTTTTGGAACCTGACAAGATCAAATGGAGGCCTGCAAATCTGACTGGTCCATCCTGAGAGATATTTTCATAGGATATGGTGAACTGAACTAATTATGACTGAATGACCTCTAGTAATATGCTAGTATCTTTTGACTTTGATGATATTTTACTGTATGGGCACTGTGGGCAAAAATCAGAGGGTTGCCTGTGGTATAATAAAAAATATATACATTTGGTTTTTGTCCCTGGCCCTTGCACAGAACTCCTCAAACTTGGAATTTCCTGAGTGATTGAGTGTCTTTTGTTATTTATAATAAGCCCCTTCTACTTACAGGAGCTTATGCTAATGAAGTGACTCTTGGCAGACCCTAGATAGTTTCCGCATGGGCTGGCTGCCAGAGAAATGAAGCACATGATTAAAGGGTAGCTTTCAACCCCATTCCTCAATTTCCACAGAAAATGAAGGGCTAGAGATTGAGTTTAATGACTAAGAGCCAATGATTTCATTAAACATACTTACATAGTAAGACTTTGTTAAGTACTCTTGAACAATGAAGTTCAGGGAGCTTCTAGGTTGGTGAGCACATCAATGTTCTGGGAGGGTGGCATGCCCGGAGAAGGCAAGGAGGTTATGTGCTCCTCATCCCCATTCCTCCATACCTTGCCCTGTGCATCTCTTCCATTTGTCTGTTTCTCGGTTGTATCCTTTATAATAAAACTGTAATTTTAAATACAGCTGACCCTTGAACTCATGGGTCAACTTATACATAGATATTTTTTAATTTTAAAGACTGCAGTACTGCATGATCTGCAGTTGGTTGACTCTACCATTACTGCCATGAATATGGAAGAACCTGAATACAGAGGAATTTTGATTGTATGAAGAGTTGGTACTATAAAGGGTCAACTGTATAATACTTTTATAATTTATGGGTTGTTCTAGTAAATTATTAAATCTGAGAGCTTCATTGTAGGAATATCCAAATTTATGGCTGATTGGCCATAAGTTGGCCAACAGGATTTATGACTGGTATCTGAAGTTAGGGCAGTTTTCTGAAACCGAGCTTTAACTTATGAGGTCTGCATTAACACTGGTTAATGTAAGAATTCAACTGACTTCTGGGACACACAGACAGTGTTAGAGGATCGAGAATTTTTCAAATTTCAAGGTATTTGGTGTCAGATAGAAACAAATAGCAAAGGACTCTATGTAGCACTGTGTCTGCAGTAAAAGGATACAGACAGGTCTAGGAATGAAGGAGTAGAAGTAAGATAGGCTCTGCATATTATCATTCCCAGTGACTCATTAGAGGATTCTGTGCTTTCTGTACCTGCAACTCTGGAATCTTCAGAGAGAGAGAGGTCCCAAAGTGGGTTCATCTTTACTGTGTGCCAATAAATTATAATCTATAATTACCACTAAGACAGTTTAGACTCTTTGTGTTCAGGGAACAAGCTGGAATAGAAGTTATTATTTGGAGCAGAAGTGACTGATAATGATAACAAGAGAGAGAAAACAGGGCTACTCTTACACAATGGGGGAAGGGAAGAATATATTTGGAATCCAATGGATCTATCTGGGTCCCTATTGGTATTATATTTCCTTGCCCTGTTGTAACTAACTGGACACAGGCAACAACTCCTACAAGGTAAGGATATGATTACTAGGGTTTAGACTCTTCAGGCATGAAGTTTTGAGTGATACCACATTGACCCCCAAGACCTTTAAGATGATAGCTAAGGATGAGGGCAATTTAAAATGAATAAATAATAGAGGAGGGAAAAGATGAGAGCTTGAGACCAACTACAATAGGACTCTAGTTTGTCCCACTAGCATCTCTCTTCTAAGTCTCATCAGGAAGAGAGATTCAAGAGAACTGTGGAGGAGCTGTTTCCCTGATCTTATACGGAGAAGTACATCTGTGCAATGCAAGTGGTGGGCTGTGGCCTCATTGAAGGTGCCCGCTTCACATTTTCCCTTCAAGAGAACCTGCTGCAGGATAGTGACCTCAGCATCATGGCAGCATAAGATGCGCCATCTTTTAATCCCCTCCTTTTAAACAACAAATCATATGTCCATTTGCAAACAAAGGTGCCTTTGTGAAAGCTGTTGAATCTAGTACATACACCAAGGGACCTAGAAAGTGTCTCACCCACCTGTGCATCAGGTAATAGGCATACAGACATTGGTGAGGACTATGGAACCAGCAGAGCCAGTGAACCTTCCCAGATCCTTCTCTGGGCAAAACAAAACCTCTACAACAAAAGAAACACTCAATAAGTAAAACGGCAACCTATGGGATGAGAGAAAATATTTGCAAACCACATTTTGAATAACGGCTTATTATTTAAAATATGTAAAGAACTCATACAACTCAATAACAAAGAACATAATCTGATTAAAAAAAGGGCAGGGTGATTAAATAAACACTTCTCAAAGACATCCAAATGGCCAACAGCTACAGGAAAAGATGCTCAACATCAATAATCACTTCAGTTCAGTTCAGTCACTCAGCCGTGTCCGACTCTGTGACCCCATGAATCGCAGCACGCCAGGCCTCCCTGTCCATCACCAACTCCCAGAGTTCACTCAGATTCACGTCCTTTGAGTCAGTGATGCCATCCAGCCATCTCATCCTCGGTCGTCCCCTTCTCCTCCTGCCCCTAATCCCTCCCAGCATCACAGTCTTTTCCAATGAGTCAACTCTTCGCATGAGGTGGCCAAAGTACTGGAGTTTCAGCTTTAGCATCATTCCTTCCAAAGAAATCCCAGGGTTGATCTCCTTCAGAATGGACTGGTTGGATCTCCTTGCAGTCCAAGGGACTCTCACAAGTCTTCTCCAACACCACAGGTCAAAAGCATCAATTCTTCGGCACTCAGCATTCTTCACAGTCCAACTCTCACATCCATACATGACTACAGGAAAAACCATAGCCTTGACTAGATGGAACTTAGTCGGCAAAGTAATGTCTCTGCTTTTGAATATGTTATCTAGGTTGGTCATAACTTTTCTTCCAAGGAGTAAGCGTCTTTTAATTTCATGGCTGCAGTCACCATCTGCAGTGATTTTGGAGCCCAAAAAAATGAAGTCTGACACTGTTTCCACTGTTTCCCCATCTATTTCCCATAAAGTGATGGGACCAGATGCTATGATCTTTGTTTTCTGAATTTTGAGCTTTAAGTCAACATTTTCACTCTCCACTTTCACTTTCATCATGAGGCTTTTTAGTTCCTCTTCACTTTCTGCCATAAGGGTGGTGTCATCTGCATATCGGAGGTTATTGATATTTCTCCCGGCAATCTTGATTCCAGCTTGTGTTTCTTCCAGTCCAGCGTTTCTCATGATGTACTCTGCATATAAATTAAATAAGCAGGGTGACAATATACAGCCTTGACATACTCCTTTTCCTATTTGGAACCCATCTGTTTTTCCATGCTCAGTTCTAGCTGTTGCTTCCTGACCTGCATATAGATTTCTCAAGAGGCCCATCAGGTGCTCTGGTATTCCCATCTCTTTCAGAATTTTCTACAGTTTATTGTGATCCACACAGTCAAAGGCTTTGGCATAGTCAATAAAGCAGAAATAGATGTTTTTCTGGAACTCTCTTGCTTTTTCCATGATCCAGCGGATTTTGGCAATTTGATCTCTGGTTCATCTGCCTTTTCTAAAACCGGCTTGAACATCAGGGAGTTCACTGTTCACGTATTGCTGAAGCCTAGCTTGGAGAATTTTGAGCATTACTTTACTAGCATGTAAGATGAGTGCAATTGTGCGGTAGTTTGAGCATTCTTTTGCATTGCCTTTCTTTGGAATTGGAATGAAAACTGACCTTTTCCAGTCCTGTGGCCACTGCTCAGTTTTCCAAATTTGCTGGCATGTTGAGTACAACACTTTCATAGCATCATCTTTCAGGATTTGAAATAGCTCAACTGGAATTCCATCACCTCCACTAGCTTTGTTCGTAATGATGCTTTCTAAGACCCACTTGACTTCACATTCCAGGATGTCTGGCTCTAGATGACTGATCACACCATTGTGATTATCTGAGTCATGAAGATCTTTTTTGTACAGTTCTTCTGTGTATTCTTGCCAACTCTTCTTAATATCTTCTGCTTCTGTTAGATCCATACCATTTCTGTCCTTTAACAAGCCCATCTTTGTCCATCTTTGTTCCCTTGGTATCTCTAATTTTCTTGAAGAGATCTCTAGTATTTCCCATTCTGTTCTTTTCCTCTATTTCTTTGCACTGATCACTGAAGAAGGCTTTATTATCTCTTCTTGCTATTCTTTGGAACTCTGCATTCAGATGCTTATATCTTTCCTTTTCTCCTTTGTTTTTCACCTCTCTTCTTTTCACAGCTATTTGTAAGGCCTCCCAGACAGCCATTTTGCTTTTTTGCATTCCTTTTCCATGGGGATGATCTTGATCCCTGTCTCCTGTACAATGTCACGAACCTCATTCCATAGTTCATCAGGCACTCTGTATAATAGATCGAGGCCCTTAAATCCTTAAATCTATTTCTCAGTTCCACTGTATAATCATAACAGATTTGATTTAGGTTATACCTGAATGGTCTAGCAGTTTTCCCTGCTTTCTTCAATTTAAGTCTGAATTTGGTAATAGGAGTTCATGATCTGAGCCGCAGTCAGCTCCTGGTCTTGTTTTTGTTGACTGTATATAGCTTCTCCATCTTTGGCTGCAAAGAATGTAATCAATCTGATTTCGGTGTTGACCATCTGGTGATGTCCATGTAGAGTCTTCTCTTGTGTTGTTGGAAGAGGGTGTTTGCTATGACCAGTGCAGTTTCTTGGCAAAACTCTATTAGTTTTTGCCCTGCTTCATCCCACATTCCAAGGCCAAATTTGCCTGTTACTCCAGGTGTTTCTTGACTTCCTACTTTTGCATTCCAGTCCCCTATAATGAAAAGGACATCTTTTTTGGGTGTTAGTTCTAAAAGGTCTTGTAGGTCTTCATAGAACCATTCAACTTCAGCTTCTTCAGTGCCACTGGTTGGGGCATAGACTTGGATTACTGTGATATTGAATGGTTTGCCTTGGAAACGAACAGCGATCATTCTGTCGTTTTTGAGATTGCATCCAAGAACTGCATTTCAGACTCTTTTGTTGACCATGATGGCTACTCCATTTCTTCTGAGGTATTCCTACCCACAGTAGTAGATATAATGCTCATTTGAGTTAAATTCACCCATTCCAGTCCAGTTTAGTTCACAGATTCCTAGAATGTTGCTGTTCACTCTTGCCATCTCTTGTTTGACCACTTCCAATTTGCCTTGATTCATGGACCTGACATTCCAGGTTCCTATGCAATATTGCTCTTTACAGCATCAGACCTTGCTTCTGTCACCAGTCACATCCACAGCTGGGTATTGTTTTCGCTTTGGCTCCATCCCTTCATTCTTTCTGGAGTTATTTCTCCACTGATCTCCAGTAGTGTGTTGGGCACCTAATGACCTGGGGAGTTCCTCTTTCAGTATCCTTTTTTCCTTTTCAGTATCATTTTTCCTTTTCATACTGTTCATGGTGTTTCAAGGCAAGAATACTGAAGTGGTTTGCCATTCCCTTCTCCAGTGGACCACATTCTGTCACACCTCTCCACCATGACCAGCCCATCTTGGGTTGCCCCACAGGCATGGCTTAATTTCGTTGAGTTATACAAGGCTGTGTTCGGCTGAGACCAGCGCACTAAGTGCAGGCAGCTGTGACCGGTGCACTAAGCACTGCCGAGAGGAGCTGCCCCACATCCAAGGTCAGGGGCAGAAGCTGGGAGGACCCCCATGCCCGAAGGGCAATGGCCAAGAGGAGTTGCCCCACGTCTGAGGTCAGGGGCCGTGGCCGAGAGTGCCAGGATGTGGTGGTGCGGGAACGACTGAGAGGAAGGCCAGGGGCGGTAGCCAAGAGGAGCTACCCAGCGTCCGAGGCCGGGGCGGTGGCTGTGAGGAGCCACCCCACGTCAAGGAGTGGTGGCTGCATGGGCGCAGGAGGGCCTAGAGGAGCTATCCCACGTTGAAGGTCAGGAAGGGCGGCGGTGAGGAGATACCCTTCGTCCAAGGTAAGCAGCAGCGGCTGCGCTTTGCTGGAGCAGCTGTGAAGAGATACCCCACGCCCAAGGTAATAAAAACCCAAGTAAGATGGTAGGTGTTGCAAGAGTGCATCAGAGGGCAGACATACTGAAACCATACTCACAGAAAACTAGTCAATCTAATCACACTAGGACCACAGCCTTGTCTAACTCAATGTCTAACTCAATAATCACTAGGGAAATGCAAATCAAAACTACAATGAAGTATCACCTCACATCTTTTAGAATAGTATCATCAAGAACACAAGAGATAACAAATGTTGGCCAGGATGTGGAGAAAAGGGACCTCTTATACACTGTTGGAAATGCAAATTGGCTCAGCCTCTATGGTTGACACTCCTCCACTCTTAGGTATAAACCTAAAGTATATACCCAAAGCAGGATATTGAAAAGATATAACAGTCCCATGCTTATTGCAGCCTTATTCACAACAGCCAAAATATAGAAACAAATTATGCTTGTCAATAGATTAATGGATAAAGATTGGTGTATATATAGTCAATGGAGTATTAGCCAGTTATGACAAAGAGGGAAATCGTACCATTTGCAACAACATAGGTGAAACTTAAGGGCATTATACTAAGTGAGATAAGTAAGACAGAGGAAGACAAAATACTGCATGATATTTATATATGGAATCTTAAAAAGCTGAACTTGTAAAAATAGAATGGTAGTTATCGGGGTTGGTGGGTGGGGGAATTTGAGAGATGCAGTTAAGCATGTATGTGTGTCAGTGTGCTCAGTCATGTCTGACTCTTTGCAACCCCATGGACTGTAGCCCTCCAGGCTCCTCATCCATGGTATTTTCCTAGCAAAAATACTGGAGTGGATTGCCGTTTCATCCTCCAGAGAATCTTCCTGACACAGGGATTGAACCCTCATCTCCTGTGTCTCCAGCAATGCAAGTGGATTCTTTACATTGAGCCACCAGGGAAGCCCAGTTTAAGGGTACAAATTTGAAACGAGTAGGTAAATAAGTCCTAGAGAACTAACACACAGCCTAATGATTATAGATGATAATAATGCATTATAAACTTAAAAGTTGCTGAGACTAGATCTTAATTGTGCCCACAGCAGAAAAAAAAAAAAAAGATAATTATGTGACTTGATAAAGGTTTAGCTAGCTAGTCATATTGCAATATATTAATGTATCAGGTCAACATGATGGACATCTTAAACTTATCCATTGTTACATGGCAATTATATTCAATAAAAATTAAAAAAAACACAAGCTTATGAATCCATAAAAAACATAAATGATCTTAATGTATATTGTTAAGTGAAAGAAGCCAGTCACAAAAGACTACATACTGTATGATTCCAATTACATGATATTCTAGAAAAGGCAAATTTTTAGCGATATTAAAAAACTAAAGGTTGCCATGAGTTGGGGTTGCAAGGGCAGAAGGATTTGAATGAGTAAAGCACAAGAAATTGTTTAATACAGTGAAATGCTTCTGTATGGTACAATAATGGTGAATACATGTCACCATGCATTTGTCAAAACCCATGGAACATTACAGTACAAAGTACAAACCATAACACATGCACACTTTAAAAAATAATTTAGGAGTTCATGAGGATGAAATGAAAAATGTGACGAATAATATTAATTTATTGCAAATATATGGAGCTAATTCACTGAAGGAAGTGATAAGATACTGACCTAAGTAAGTTGTCAGAAAAAAATAAATTCTACCTCAATAAATGTAGATTAAACGGACAGAGGAACCTCTAAGAGAAGTGCATTCCCTTTCAGTTCTTGGAGCCAAGAGTCCAAAATGAGTCTCATAAGCCTAAAGTCAAGATGTTCAACAGTGTTGGCTCCTTCTGGAGGCTCCAGGGAAGAATGTGTTCCTTATCTTTTCCAGCTTCTTGTGACTGCCAGCATTACTTGACTTCTGTTTCTGTTGTCACATTGCTTTCTCTTCTTCTGTAGTCAAATCTCCTTCTGCCTCCCTCTTTTAAGGGCATTTATGGTTACATATAGTGTTCACCCAGATAAGGAAGATAATCTTCCCATGTCAAAATTATTAACTTCATGATATCTGCAAATTTCTTTTTGCAATATAAGATTAACTTCACAGGGACTAGGACATAGATATATTTAGGGCCATTATTCAGCCCAGCACACTAACCGTGAGAAAAGACATCAGACATATTCCATCTGACAGATATTCCACAAAACATCTGGCCAGTAGGCCTCAAAACTGTCAAGGTTATCAAAAACAAGCAAAGTCTGAGAAACTGTCATAGACAAGAGGAGTCTAAGAGATGATAACTCCATGTAGTAAAATATCCTAGATGGAATCTCAAAGAGAAAAATACCATTAGCTAAAATTAAGGAAATCTGAATAAAGTGGGATTCTGTAAATAATAGTGGTCTATATAGGATTATTAATTATAAAAAATATACTAGATTAATGTAAACTGTTAATAATAAAGGAAATTGGATATATTGTTCATGAAAACTGTGTACTATCTACCATTTTTAATAAATAAATTCAACATATTTTATTTATAGTCTGATTTCAATTTTGCTCAGAACAATGTAAGTCTAAACAAAGTCCAAGAAGAAGCATATAAAATATGCAAAGTCAATTTAATTGATGGTTGCTGGTCTAAGACATGATTTTCATATTAAAAGCAAATATGTAATTATTATTAATATAAATTAAAATTTCCTTGAATTTTGAAGCTAAAAATGAAATTCCAGTATTGATGGTCATTGTGGATCATGGAACTACTTGTGATCATAAATGATATTACAACTAGCCACCTTGTACTTAAATTTTGGTTGCACTTCAAATTGTTTATTTAGGACAGACTCCAAGAAGCAGGTAGAATTACTAATAGATATGATAATTTAAGAAAGATTAAATATATTTATTTTCCCATAAGCCAGTTCACTGCAAATTTATCCACTGCTTTTCTGTCTAGCAAGTTTTTCTGAATCTAGAGATTATTTAAATATCTACCTATATTTTTTCTGATATTTAAGCCTGTTAATATATAATATTAAACTTTCCCATCTTGTACTCATACAGAAGAATTTTAAACTTGGTTGTTAAAAAGGATGGAAATTAGGAGAGTAAAATTATCTTTTCAAAATGTTTTGGTTATTGATTCTTAAGTTTATTTACTTGCATCAAAAATGAGAAATCATGAGTAGCTTATTTTTCTTGATCTTTATTTTTTTTTTAATTTTAGTTTTTATTTTTTTTAATTTTAAAATCTTTAATTCTTACATGCATTCCCAAACATGAACCCCCCTCCCACCTCCCTCCCCATAACAACTTTCTGGGTCATCCCCATGCACCAGCCCCAAGCATGCTGCATCCTGCGTCAGACATAGACTGGCGATTCAATTCACATGATAGTATACATGTTAGAATGGCATTCTCCCAAATCATCCCACCCTCTCCCTCTCCCTCTGAGTCCAAAAGTCCGTTATACACATCTTTGTCTCTTTCCCTGTCTTGCATACAGGGTCGTCATTGCCATCTTCCTAAATTCCATATATATGTGTTAGTATACTGTATTGGTGTTTTTCTTTCTGGCTTACTTCACTCTGTATAATCGGCTCCAGTTTCATCCATCTCATCAGAACTGATTCAAATGAATTCTTTTTAACGGCTGAGTAATACTCCATTGTGTATATGTACCACAGCTTTCTTATCCATTCATCTGCTGATGGACATCTAGGTTGTTTCCATGTCCTGGCTATTATAAACAGTGCTGCGATGAACATTGGGGTACATGTGTCTCTTTCAATTCTGGTTTCCTCAGTGTGTATGCCCAGAAGTGGGATTGCTGGGTCATAAGGTAGTTCTATTTGCAATTTTTTAAGGAATCTCCACACCGTTCTCCATAGTGGCTGTACTAGTTTGCATTCCCACCAACAGTGTAGGAGGGTTCCCTTTTCTCCACACCCTCTCCAGCATTTATTGCTTGCAGATTTTTGGATCGCAGCCATTCTGACTGGTGTGAAGTGGTACCTCATTGTGGTTTTGATTTGCATTTCTCTAATAATGAGTGATGTTGAGCATCTTTTCATGTGTTTGTTAGCCATCCGTATGTCTTGATCTTTAAAATGAAGAAATGTTCCCAAATGAGCACTTGCAGAGATTAAAGTCTGTTTTTCATTTAGGTAAGCTCCTCCAACTTCAGGTTGAAGTTCTCATCAGTTGAAACTAAAAATATATATATATATATATATATATATATATCCTTTGGGGAAGCGAGGTTTAGGTGCTTATGATAGCTCTGGCAATATCTTGATGACTTTCCCAATGGATATGTACCCAGGACACAGAAAAATATTCTTTTCAAAGAACAATGTTTGATCTAGGACAGTTTATGATAAAATATATTATAACCTATTTGTTTTCAAATTATATTTATTTAAGAAAAATTTAGATGTTTGACTAGATCTGTATTGTTAACAACTCTTGACCACATGAAATAATTGTTTTAGTAAGTGGTGTTGCACAGTTAGAGGACGATCTGGAAAACTACAGACAATCTTGAAATCACTTGTTTCCACTTCTTGTTCTCCTGGTAACATTAAGAGGTGAAAGTCTCAAGAACCTACTGAAAGTGTTAGATGTGTTAAGGCTTAATGGAACACTCTCATCATGCTACAAATAAGTGAATCACAGAATCATAGAGTGAGAATGCGATTCTCTGTTGACAATGTTAAACTAACTTGTTTAAAAAGAATTTTATACAAAAGTTTTAAAAAATTCTATTCTCGAAAATATATCTTGCATGCTCAGTGGATAACAACAAAGATTATTTGCATGTAGTTAGAAAATTATTACAGTCCATGTAATAAAGGGTAGCTTAATGGCAGTTGAGAATTCTACCACTGAACCACCCAGTCACCAAAATGGTAGCTTAATGATCTATCATATAACGGTATTAAAATATTATTCCATTCTCACATTGCCTTTATTCTTTGAATTTAAGTCGTAAAAGACTAAGTTCTGTTTCCTCAGGATGGAGAGTGGGGAAGGCATTATTTGAGAAGATAACTCAATGTATTTTTAAAATTATATTTAATTTTCAGGCATACTAGCTCTCCTCAATGTGAATTGGATCAAACCCACTAATTCTGAACTAATTGGTGCCCATACTTCAGGTCAGGTAGCACTGCATTGATATCCAGTGACTATTTTCTCATAGAGATTATATGTTAATTTTTTCCTTTTGCTTTCTTTAAATCTAAATCATTGATGTATTAAATATTCATAGAAGGAGAACATTTTCTTTTTCTTAATATTTTATTTTATTGGAGTATAGTTTATTTATAATATTGTTAGTTTAGGTGTACAGGAAAGTGGTTCAGTTTGATCTATATATATATTAATGAAAAGAATGAAATCATTATTTTTTAGATTCTTTCCCATATAGATCATTACAGAGTATTGAGTAGAGTGTGCTATACAGAAGGTCTTTGTTGGTTATCTATTTTATTCTAGAACATTCTTTATTCTAGAATATCCCCTTCTTGAGAACTGGGGTAAAGATTGATCTTTTCCAGCCCCGTGGCCACTGCTGTCTTCCAGATTTGCTACGGATGGTGACTGCAGCCATGAAGTCAGAAGACAATTGCTTCTTGGCAGGAAAGCTATGACAAACCTAGACAGTGTGTTAGAAAGAATAGCTATCACTCTGCCGACAAAGGTCTGTATAGTGAAAGCTATGGTCTTCCCACTGGTCATGTATGGTTGTGAGAGCTGAACCATAAAGAAGGCAGAGCACCAAAGAATTGATGTCTTCGATCTCTGGGGCTGGAGAAGACTCCTGAGAGTCTCTTGGACATCAAGGATATCAAACCCGTCAATCTTAAAGGAAATCAACCTTGAATACTCATTTGAAGGGCTGATACTGAAGCTGAAGTATTTTGGTCACCTGATGCGAACAGCCGATTCATTGAAAAAGTCCCTGATGCTGGGAAAGATTGAGGGCAGAAGGAGAAGAGAGCATCGGAGGATGAGATGGCTGCATGGCATCACCGATGCAATGAACACGAACTTGGGCAAACTTCTGGAGATGGTGAGGGACAGGGAGGCTTAGTGTGCTGCAGTTCATGGGCTCACAAAAAGTCAGACATGACTGAGCCACTGAACAACAACAAATAATATATTAACCAGATGTTTAAGTTGTCACTATAATCAGTCTGTTCTCACATGTCATGTGTACTACAACAGTGATCTAACTGGTCCCTGCTTGGTATGCTGGTCCTCTCCTTTCCTTTATTTCCATACTGCAATAGAATGATGTTTTCAATATAAATTGGATATATTTAAATTTATATCTGCTTATTATTGCATTTAGGATAAAATCTTAACTCTTTTATCATAGCCTTTTAGTAACTGTCCCCTAGACTTCATCTTGTATTCCTTTCTCTGCTTCAGACACATACACCTCTGCCAGTTCCTCACACATAATAAGCTAAGTCCTGCTTAGGGCCTTGGCATATGCTCCTCCTTCAACTTGAAACACTTTCCTGAAATCTTTACATGACTGACTTGTGTTATTTATGCCTCAGGTTAAATTTCACCTACCCAGAGAGGCCGTCCCTAATGTTCCCTCTAGAAAATACCACCACCTGACCCTAAACCTCCTTATCACAGAGCCTTGTTCATCTCCTTCTGAGCACTTGGCCACACCCTGTAATTGATGCATTCATTTAATTACTTCAATTATACCTGTCTTCCCCATGAAAATGGATGTTCCAGGAAAGTCCACTTGGCTTGTACACTAATGTATCAACAGTGCCCAGAAGTGTACTTGGCACAGAGTTATAAGTGCCAAGTTACATGTTTTTTGAACTAATGGATTTAACCTTTTTAGTACTGTGTTTTGTATTAAAAAAAAAAAGTAAGTGAAATTTATTCCTAATTAAAAATGCATTCCTTATCATTAAAAAATCAACACTTCAAAATTAATACTTGTAGTCATAATGTTTAGTATTGATATTTTTAGCTGCATGTCTTATCACTTGAATGCTGCTTATTTCAAATTGCCATTCAGAAAAAATGAACACTGCATTTTAAACTAGTAAAGATTTAAAGCATATACTAAAATGCTATAAACTTTAGTACAGCAAATCTGTCATTTATTTATAGTAAGTCACAGATGATATGCAACGTGTTTTTTCCTAACTGTACCTGTAATTCATTGTTTCTAAAATATTTACAATTTGCTAATCTCTCAATAATATTTCATTTTGGCATGATAAGAAAAAATATCATTGAAATTGAATACCTTCCCATAGTCAATGTGCTCTGATGAACTTAAACTATTTTAATCCTGATTTTCAACTACTTTAAGAATAAACTGTAGCTATACCTTAATTGCTAAGCATTTCTTATAACTATATTAAAATATAACAGAACCATACTATATTATACAATTAAATGTAGCTTTATTTTATTATATATAATGTATAGCTATAAATATACATAACAAAACATTGTATGCAGCTCTAAAATAACATTTTTAAAACAATGGAAATTTATATTAAGTTAAGAAGCTTATTATTTGTTGGAATTTTATTGTTGTTATCTTTTAGTTATCAATTTCTAATTTATTGAGATGTGGTCAAAGAATGTGATCTGTGTGATATGGATTTTTGAAATTTATTGAAAATGGCATTTCACACACATTATATACATGCACTTGAAAATAATGGGTATTCTTTGCTTGGATTTATAAATGTTTACTACATTAAGCAGGGCTTCCCAGGTGGCACAATGGTAAAAATCTGTCTCCCAATGCAGGCGATGCAAGAGATGTGAGTTTGACCCCTGGATAGGGAAGATCCCCTGGAGTAGGAGATGGCACCCCACTCCAGTATTCTTGCCTGAAAAATTCCATGGACAGAGGAACCTGATGGACTACAGTCCATGGGGTCACAAAGAGTCGAACACAACTGAGCCACTGAACACACACACACATTAGATTAAGCATGTGTGTTTATTAAGTCTCTTCATTGCATTTTGAATTCCGTATCTTGACTGATATTTGGGGATTTCTCTGGTGGCTCAGATGGTAAAGAATCTGCCTGTAGTGCACGAGATCCGGGTTGGATCCCTTGGTAGGGAAGATTCCCTGGAGAAGGAAATGGCGACCCGCTCCAGTATTCTTGCCTGGAGAATTCCATGGACAGCGGAACCTGGTGTGCTACAGCCCACCGGGTCATAAAGAGTTGGACATGACTGAGAGAATAACACACTGGTATTTTAAAAGATTTTTTTGATCTCTCTTTTATCATGAAGGTTATACTTATATTCACGTGTTTTTAAGCCAATTCCTTCTTGAAGAGACATAGCATTTTATTTCAGAACACTCTAAAATAGTGGTTTTCAGATGCTGGTATACACCAGCATCATCTTGGATTGGTGGTCCCACTCCTGGAAATTCTGATTCAGTAGGTCTGAGGTAGGTTCTAAGAATTTTCATTTCTTACAAATTCCCTGGTGATGCTGATGCTACAGGTCCAAGACTGCATTTTGAGAACAATTGCCCTAAAAGTGGACTTTCATTCTGGATGCTAACTATAGTCATGTTAGGGAACTAAAAATTAAAAATATCAGAGTTTGGGCCCCCAGTATGACCAGAAAGTTTAAGTGTAGGACTCAGACTCCATAAATTTAAGATTCCCCAGGTTAATCATCGTATAGCAGGAGTTGAGAAACATTAACCTAAAACATGTTTGAATCAATCTGAGTCAATGCGTGATTAATATTCATCAAAGAGTAGTTTCTCCACATTTGGTTACCTCTGATTTGACTAGAAATGTCCCCTTACTAGGCTACTAATGCCCACATTTCAATTTCCTGATATTTTTCAGTTACACAGACTTCACTGAATGAACATTACATGTGAATCACTATACCAGCTTGCTTTTTTTTAATACCTACTTTTGTGTTTCTTTGTCACATAGTTCTTTATCTTTATTTCAATTCATTATTATCTGAATAATAATCATCACAATGAAAATAATAATGATAGTATTAGCTATGTATTGGGCACTGTTATAAGTGCTTTCCATGTATTAACTCATTACTCATAACAACCCTATGAGGTAGGAATTTTTATTTCTATCATACAAATGAGGAAATTGAAGCAAATACAGTTTGAGTCAGTTAACCAAGGTCACCATTGTATTATAAGTGGCTGAAATTTAAATTTATATATGCATTCTACTTTGAGCTACTAACAATCACAAAGCATCTGTAAAATTAGAGTCACTAGTAAATAATTATTATCCAAAAATTAATTCACAGTTTTTCTTAAAAATTATATCTCCCATTGTTTGTTTTAGTATGAATGCTTAATGGAGTATCATTCTATTTTTTAATTCTGAAAAGGCAACCGTTCTCAGTCATAGATGGCATAAGTATTATTATTCTTTGATTCTGTACGTTTGAACTAGTGACAAAATTTTTTATTAATCTGTATAAATCAATGGAAAACTGTCATATAGTCTTTTAAAATGTTTTTTATATTTGGCTGCATCAGGTCTTAGTTGTAACACATGGGGTCCTTTTTGCAGTATGTGGGCTCTTCCTTTTGGTGTGTGGGCTTCTCTCCAATTGTGGCATGTAGGCTCCAGAGCCCGTGAGCTCTGTAGTTTGTGACACGTGGGCTCTCTACTTGAGGTATGCAGACTTAGTTGCCCTGTGGCATGTGAGATCTTAGTTCCTCGAACAGGGATGGAATCCATGTGTATATTGGAAGGCAGAGTCTTAACTGCTGGACTACCAGCAAAGTCCCTATCTTAATATTCTTATACTGCAATATATAAAATTCTTTTGTCTGACAAATAATATTATATACATAGAACACATGCTGTATAGGAAACATTTTTAACCTGTCTTTTGTTTATACAATATGCCCAGAATATTGCTAATTAGTACACATATTAGTCATCTGGGGATGTTAACAGAATACCACAGACTGGGTGGCTTTAAAAACAGGAGATTATTTCCTCTTAGTTCTGGAGGAACTAACAAATACAAGACTAATGTTTGGCAAATTTGGTTTCTGGGGACATTTCTCTCCCACCTTTCAGAAGAAAAGCTAGTATGTGCTCACATGATCTTTCTTCTGTTGTGTGCACGTGAAGAGAGGGAGCTCTCGTGTCTCTTCCTCTTTTTATAAGAACAACAGTTTTTCCAGATTCAGTTCAGTTCAGTTCAGTTGCTCAGTCATGTCCGACTCTGCGACCCCATGAATCACAGCACGCCAGGCCTCCCTGTCCATCACTAACTCCCGGAGTTCACTCAGACTCAAGTCCATCGAGTCAGTGATGCCAATCAGCCATCTCATCCTCGGTCGTCCCCTTCTCCTCCTGCCCCCAATCCCTCCCAGCATCACAGTCTTTTCCAAAGAGTCAACTCTTCTCATGAGGTGGCCAATGTACTGGAGCTTCACCTTTAGCATCATTCCTTCCAAAGAAATCCCAGGGTTGATCTCCTTCAGAATGGACTGGTTGGATCTCCTTGCAGTCCAAGGGACTCTCAAGAGTCTTCTCCAATACCACAGGTCAAAAGCATCAATTCTTCGGCATTCAGCCTTCTTCACAGTCCAACTCTCACTTCCATACGTGACTACTGGAAATACCATAGCCTTGACTAGACGGACCTTAGTTGGCAAAGTAATGTCTCTGCTTTTGAATATGCTGTCTAGGTTGGTCATAACTTTTCTTCCAAGGAGTAAGCGTCTTTTAATTTCATGGCTGTAATCACCATCTGCAGTGATTTTGGAGCCCCCTAAAATAAAGTCTGACACTGTTTCCACTGTTTCTCCATCTATTTCCCATGGAGTGATGGGACTGGATGCCATGATCTTTGTTTTCTGAATGTTGAACTTTGAGCCAACTTAGGGCCCTAATAATTACCTGCTCCTAAACTGATGATTTTCATGACTTGGACTTTTTGCTTGCTGGATGTATATAGAGTGAAAAGTGTTAGTGGCTCAGTCCTGTCTGACTCTTTGTGACCCCATGGACTGTAGCCCACCAGGCTCCTCTGTCCATGGAATTTGCCAGGCAAGAGCACTGGAGTGGGTTGCCATGCCTCCCTCCAGGGGATCGCCCCAACCTAGGAATCAAACCTGCGTCTCCCGCATTGCAGGCAGATTCTTTACCACTGAGCCACTGGTGAAGCCCCCATATGATCTTGTTGTTCAGTCACTAAGTCCTGTCTGACTGTGATCCCATGGACTGCAGATGCCAGGCTTCCCTGTCCATCACTATCCCCCAGAGTTTGCTCAAAGTCATGTCCATTGAGTTGGTGATGCCATCCAACTATCTTATCCTCTGTCGTCCCCTTCTCCTTCTGTCTTCAGTCTTTCCCAGCATCAGGGTCTTTTCCAATGAGTCGGCTAGTTAACCTTAATTACTCCCTTACAGAGGCTATCTCTAAATCAGTCACATTGGGGATTAAGATTTCAACATATGAATATTGTGAGGGAGCCGCAATCTAGTCCATAACAGTACCTAAAACTGTTATTACAAAAACATAATATTGCATGCATAAAAATTTTGCATTCTAAAAACTTGAGAATAAAGAAGAACAAGTGACCATTTTGACATATTAAGTAGCTTCTGAAATGAGGATTTATGTTGAGATTCAGATCCTAATTTTTAAAATAAAGTTTACATTACAGACCCAAAATTAGTTTGTAATCACAGGTGTAAGGTACAGTGAAATGTGAGGGTTTGCTGTGAGTTAAATTGGATCGCTTTATATATTTGTATAGAATATCTAGATAGAATGGCTATTTGGGAAGAAGCAAATGGAAGTATAGACAAAATTAATAAATCAAAAATTTGTAGTTCATTGTTGTGAGATTATATAAGTTGTTTTTAACTCAGCATTTGATTTGCTAAGTTCAAGAATATTGAGTGTATTAAAGAAATAAATGATAAAATAAAAAGGAAACCTTACTGTATTGGTGTTTTTCTTTCTGGCTTACTTCACTCTGTATAATCGGCTCCAGTTTCATCCATCTCATCAGAACTGATTCAAATGAATTCTTTTTAACTGCTGAGTAATACTCCATTGTGTATATGTCTGACGCAGGATGCAGCATGCTTGGGGCTGGTGCATGGGGATGACCCAGAAAGATGTTATGGGGAGGGAGGTGGGAGGGGGGTTCATGTTTGGGAATGCATGTAAGAATTAAAGATTTTAAAATTTAAAAAATAAAAAACTAAAATTAAAAAAAAAAGGAAACCTTATTGAAATAATATTATCTGTTGCAGGCATATAGAAAGACTAAACTCTACATATATTTACATACTCCTGAAGAGACAGAATTGTTGGGCTTATAGATATTGAGATATTATGGTTTACAAGAAAAATATATTTGGTCCTTCAGATGACCATGGTCTTTATTCATGGTTCCTGGCTCACAGCTCCCCAAACCTTGGGGATTTCCTGAGTGATAAGAGCAATGAGATAATATTTTGTTTCTTGTCCTCACTTCCTGAAACCACTTCCCAGAAAGTGACTTTGGTTCCCATCCAAGGGTGGGGCCTGGTTGCTAGGAGAACAAACCATGTGATTAGAGAGTTGGAACTTTTACTCCAATCTCCTGACTTCTGGGGAGGGTAGAGGCACTTGAAATTGAAGCAATTGCCATTGGCCAATGATTTACTCAATTATGACTAAGTAATGAAACCTTCACAAACATTTCAAATGACAGCTTTTTAACCCTTTTTGAAGAATTTCCACATGGGGGAACTGGAAAATTCCTTGTACCACCGTGCCAAAGCCATGAGCTCCCATGAGGACAGAAGCTCCTTTGTTCCAGACCTCAGATCTATGTATTTCTTCTTCTGATTATTGATTTGTATCTGGTAATCTAGTGAGTGGGCTTCCCTAGTGGCTTAGTGGTAAAGAATCTACCTTGCCAATGCAGGAGACGCAGGTTCCATCCCTGGGTCCAGAAGATCCCCTGGAGAAGGAATTGACACCCCCCTCCAGTATTCTTGCCTGGAGAATCCCATGGACAGAGGAGCCTGGCAGGCTACAGTCCATGGGGGTCACAAAAGAGTCAGATACAACTTAGCAACTAAACAACAACAACCTAGTGAGTAAACAGGTTTTCCAGAGTTCTGTGAGCAGTTCTAGCAAACTGTTGCTGCTGCTGCTGCTAAGTCGCTTCAGTAGTGTCCGACTCTGTGCGACCCCACAGGCGGCAGCCCACCAGGCTCCCCTGACCCTGGAATTCCCCAGGCGAGAACACTGGAGTGAGTTGCCATTTCCTTCTCCAATGCATGAATGTGAAAAGTGAAAGTAAAGTCGCTCAGTCGTGTCCGACTCTTAGCGACCCCATGGACTGCAGCCTTCCAGGCTCCTCCGCCCATGGGATCTTCCAGGCAAGAGTACTGGAGTGGGTTGCCATTGCCTTCTGCTCTAGCAAACTACTCAAACCTAAGTAGAGCCAGGACTTCTGAGGTGGCTCAGTGGGTAAAGAATCCTCCTGTCAATGTAAGAGATATGGGTTCGTTCAGTCCCTGGGTTGAGAAGATCCTCTGGAGAAGGAAATGGCAACCCACTCCAGTATTCTTGCCTGGAGAACTCCATGGACAGAGGAGCTCCATGGGTTGCAATCCATAGGGTCTCAAAAAGTCAGACACCACTGAAGAGATTTAGCATGCAAGCAATGTAAAGAATAAGACTCACTCTTTCCCCTCATACCTCTATACTTTAGAAGTAATTGGGAGAGGCCTCCTGGCTCACAGTGACTGGACTTGGAAACTGTTATAAGATAGCAGGCCAGTCTTGATCCATCAGCCATTCTGGGAAACAGACCAGGTGCCATTCTGGGAAACAGACCAGGTGCACAGGTAATACAGAGAAAGGATCCTATAACTCTATACACCTGGTACCAGCTTGTGCTATGGAAAAGCAGGGGCCCTGCAGACTGCTAAGATGCCCCTACTCTGGCTGACCTTTTGTTGTCCTAAGATGCACAAACATTCATAAAGATTATAAACTCATTTTATACCTGGCTGAGTTTTTACCTAATCCTTATTTGTCTCTGACTTCTCATATTTTAATGAAAACAATGTGTGTAAGGCTCTGTTTTGCATGAAAACAAAAACAAAACCAACTGTAATGTGTATGTGTGTATGTGTTTGTGTGTGGCTCAAATGATAAATCCCAATAGATAAAGTTTATTTCCATGTATTGGGGAGTGGAGGACACAGGAACTGTTGGGATATTTTTTTATATTCCTATGTTTTATACATTTTAAAAATTATATCTTAAAAGGAAAGTAATAGGTGAAAGTTAACATTAATTTGGAGTAGGGAAATCTTTAAAAGACAATTTAAAAATTCCATTGATGTTTAACATTTGAATAACTTGACATCGAAAGATAAAAAATAGAACAGAAAATAATTTTAAAAATTGAAAGGCTGATAAAAAATTGGGAAATCTTATCCTTTATATGATGAAGGAATATTTTCCTTAATACATACAGTATTCTTAAAAATCAATAAAATGACAAATACCTCAAGCTATGTAATAATCTTTGAGGAGTAGGGCTTTATCTTAGTTAATGCTTTATCATTAGCTCCTAGCACATAGTACATATTTGAAAAGTATTCTAAAGTGAATTATTTTCAAACAGAAAAATGAACTCATAAACAAATGGAAATATTCAAGTTTAATAAAAATTAATTAAATAAAATTCAAAATGTTATCCTTTGTTTGGATTATTTATCCATCTTCTTATGCACCTAGAAGATTAATCAAGCTTCACGATGTATACCAAGTATCATGTCATCTCTGAAGTCTTTCCTATTTCTCTATTCACATCATCTTCAGTGTTATCAGGTCACTGTATATTTTATCCTGTCATTGAATTTATCTTATTATAATTTGAGGGCATGTTTGTCTTCACAGCTGGGCTTAATTCTAAAGGGCAAGGAAATTTTCTTTTTATTCCGTTTTTTTATTTTATTTTTTTTATTTTATTTATTTTTTTTTAATTTTAAAATCTTTAATTCTTACATGCATTCCCAAACATGAACCCCCCTCCCACCTCCCTCACCATAACATCTTTCTGGGTCATCCCCATGCACCAGCCCCAAGCATGCTGCATCCTGCGTCAGACATAGACTGGCGATTCAATTCACATGATAGTATACATGTTAGAATGGCATTCTCCCAAATCATCCCACCCTCTCCCTCTCCCTCTGAGTCCAAAAGGCCGTTATACACATCTGTGTCTCTTTCCCTGTCTTGCATACAGGGTCGTCATTGCCATCTTCCTAAATTCCATATATATGTGTTAGTATACTGTATTGGTGTTTTTCTTTCTGGCTTACTTCACTCTGTATAATCGGCTCCAGTTTCATCCATCTCAACAGAACTGATTCAAATGAATTCTTTTTAACAGCTGAGTAATACTCCATTGTGTATATGTACCACAGCTTTCTTATCCATTCATCTGCTGATGGACATCTAGGTTGTTTCCATGTCCTGGCTATTATAAACAGTGCTGCGATGAACATTGGGGTACATGTGTCTCTTTCAATTCTGGTTTCCTCGGTGTGTATGCCCAGAAGTGGGACTGAGGTATAAATGACATATAACATTACATTACCGAAAAAAAAATGGAAAGCAATATTGATTCATAAAGAAAAATAGAAAGTGAATTAATCTTTCTTTATCATAGTATGCAAGTTTACTTAAAGTATATAATCATTTTTATGATTTTGTTAGTCTTTGCTAAAAGTTAAGATTTTAAAATTTATTTTTGTTTAGTGTTAAATTTTCCAAATTGCCAAAGCCTTTGACTGTGTGGATCACAATAAACTGTGGAAAATTCTGAAGGAGATGGGAATACCAGACCACCTGACCTGCCTCTTGAGAAATCTGTATGCAGGTCAGGAAGCAACAGTTAGAACTGGACATGGAACAACAGACTGGTTCCAAATAGGAAAAGGAGTACATCAAGGCTGTATGTTGTCACCCTGCTTATTTAACTTCTATGCAGAGTACATCATGAGAAATGCTGGACTGGAGGAAGCACAAGCTGGAATCAAGATTGCTGGGAGAAATATCAATAACCTCAGATATGCAGATGACACTACCCTTATGGAAGAAAGTGAAGAACTAAAGAGCCTCTTGATGAAAGTGAAAGAGGAGAGTGAAAAATTTGGTTGAAAGCTCAACATTCATAAAACTAAGATCATGGCATCTGGTCCCATCACTTCATGGAAAATGGATGGGGAAACAGTGGAAACAGTGGTGGACTTTATTTTGGGGGGCTCCAAAATCACTGCAGATGGTGACTGCAGCCATGAAGTTAAAAGACACTCCTTGGAAGGAAAGTTATGACCAACCTAGACAGCATATTAAAAACCAGAGACATTACTTTGTCAAAAAAGTCCCTCTAGTCAAGGCTATGGTTTTTCCAGTAGTCATGTATGAATATGAGAGTTGGACTACAAAGAAAGCTGAGTGCCAAAGAATTGATACTTTTGACCTGTGGTGTTGGAGAAGACTCTTGAGAGTCCCTTGGACTGCAAGGAGATCCAACCAGTCAATCCTAAAGGAAATCAGTCCTAGGTGTTCATTGGAAGGACTGATGTTAAAGCTGAAACTCCAATACTTTGACCACCTGATGCAAAGAGCTGACCCATTGGAAAAGACCTGATGCTGGGAAAGATTGCGGACAGGAGGAGAAGGGGATGACAGAGGATGAGATGGTTGGATGGCATCACCAAGTCAATGGACATGGGTTTGGGTAGACTCTAGCGGTTGGTGATGGACAGGGAGGCCTTGAGTGCTGTGGTTCATGGGGTCGCATAGAGTCAGAAAAAACTGAGTGACTGAACTGAACTGAACTGAAATTTTCCCAAGCATTTTCCATAGTGTGTTAGACTCATTGCACTGAATATTCTATTCTCTCTATAGTCAGGATACATTGATCCTACCCTTGAAACTGGAGAGACTGGTAATAGTTGTTGTACTGGCAAGGTACAAATTAGCATAAGAAAGTCCCCAATAAAATCTTTTAAATGCTCCAGAAAGAATGTCCATAGGGTTTCCCCTTCAAAAATGATACGGGGGATAGCTCTGTAAGTTAATCACACACTTGGAAGGAGGCTGAGGTCCTGAACTATGGTCCTCTTATTACAATAATTTTCCCCTACATTCTCAATCTGTATCCCTAAACTCAGTCTTTTTAAAATGTCTATGACATTATTGAAAAAATGAGAAAAGATCAATCCTCCATGAAAAGAATAGAAGGTACATATAAACTGAAGAAATTCTATTTATTTTCTACTGAGAATAGGACATGTTTACTGTGAAATAAACTTTGTTGAATATTTATATAATTTTAAATGTAAAATACCTATTAAAGTAGGTTATAGATAGAAAAGAATAAAGTAGACACAAAGCTCTGTGAGATTTTTTTCTGGTTACTCATCAGACTTTGGATTCTTGTATGATCTAGTTGTGGCTTTTCCTTCATGTTTCAGATGAAAGTAGATTTTATATTGGTGTAGGTTTAGCATATTTTTAAATTTTCTGTTTATTTTCTCTGCTATTTTTGAATTTTTCTCATCTTTTAAAAACAGAACTTGGCTTTCATCTGGTGCATTAGAAGACTTATTTAAATGTTATTAAGTCATTAATATAAATACTATATTTTAGCCACTCTGAATAAGAAATTTTCTGCCCACTGTCCATTTAGTGAATTAATGTATGACCTGACAGGGAACTAAAAATAAGAGATGAAAATCACATTTACTTCAAATCATTTTGGTTTAACTCAATTTATTAAGCCTTAGAAATGTAAATTATGCATATTTATTAAGTACTTAAATCAATATACCAAGATGATGAGGAAAATGTGAATTTATATTATAGTACAGCTTGCAGTTAATGTTTGGATGAATTCATGGAAACTTTCTCAAACCTGCCTGTCAAATTTTCTCTTAAATTAACAGAACTTTAGTATTAGAGGGAAAGAGTACCTTGGGCAAATGTAAGTTGAAATCGACCAGAGTGAAAACTCTTGATTACTTCATAGAGCCCACTGTTGATTGCAAAACATCCTTAAAATCTGAAGCATCAAAGAAGCAAATTTAATCGTAATGCCATGTGTCTGTCTATCTTTTCTCTTCTCACACTGTGGTTCACATTAAAATAAAATTGGAATGATTTTCTTGGGAAATCATTCATTTTGTAAAATGAAACTAATGAGTAGTCCACATCAATTTATGGAACAACTGTGAAGTAAAAATGGCATGTGCATGAATGCACCTTGAACATTTTTCCATGATTAAAAAGTATTATCAAAGATCAATCTGGGTAACATAAATTATTTTTTGAAATGAGAATGGTTTTATTTTTACGGAAGTAATATATAATTATTGTTAGAATTAGTTAATAAAGGTGAAAGGCAATCCAACCATAAAATACTTCCCAGGTATAAGCACTGGTAACGTCATATTTCTCTCACTATGTTTGTGTGTATGTGTGTGTGGGTTAAGAATGGAGTTCTATATAAGCATTTTTTTATATTCAGACTATATATCATTGATTTAGGATTATCTAATAAATTCAGAATAATCAGGTTAAATATGTGTGTAACCAAATTACCCTCCCTAAAATTTTTACGAACTTACTTTCTTACCAATAATGAATTTCTACTTTTTGCCATCCTTGCTAATATATTAATTGTTTTTGTTAGTCTAATAGATTTTTAAGGTATCTAATTGTTTTGACTTATACTTAACTTGTAGTGAGGTGAAATTTTTTCAGATTTTTATTGTTTATGTTTTCATGTTCAATACTTACTAGTTTTGAGTCCATTTCTTTCCTCATTGTTTTTTAGGCTTTCAGATACATTTGAAACATTTACCCTTTTTCAAACTCTTACAAAAAATTAAAGAGAACGTAATGCTCCTAAACTCATTTTACAAGGCTACTGTCATCCTGATACCAAAGCCAGTAAGATGAGCAGCTCAGGCTAAGCATTTAGTTGGTTCTTACTCATCAGTCCAGTTCAGTTCAGTCGCTCAGTCGTGTCCGACTCTGCAACCCCATGAATCGCAGCAAGCCAGGCCTCCCTGTCCATCACCATCTCCCGGAGTTCACTCAGACTCATGTCCATTGAGTCAGTGATGCCATCCAGCCATCTCATCCTCTGTCGTCCCCTTCTCCTCCTGCCCCCAATCCCTCCCAGCATCAGAGTCTTTTCCAATGAGTCAACTCTTCGCATGAGGTGGCCAAAGTACTGGAGTTTCAGCTTTAGCATCATTCCTTCCAAAGTAATCCCAGGGCTGATCTCCTTCAGAATGGACTGGTTGGATCTCCTTGCAGTCCAAGGGACTTTCAAGAGTCTTCTCCAACACCACAGTTCAAAAGCATCAATTCTTCGGCGCTCTGCCTTCTTCACAGTCCAACTCTCACATCCATACATGACCACAGGAAAAACCATAGCCTTGACTAGATGGACCTTATAGATGCACTTAAACTGTTAACACTGAAAGAAGAATGTGTTATTTGCTCAGTAGTGTCTGACTCTTTGTGACCCCGTGGACTATAGCCCACCAGGCTCTTCTGTCCATGGAATTCTTCAGGCAAAATACTGGAGTGGGTTACCATTTCCTTCTCCAAGGGATATTCCCAACCTAGGGATCAAACCAGGTCTCCTGCACAGCAGGCAGACTTTTTCCCAACTGAGCTATCAGTGAAGTTCAGTTAACACTGAAAAGGTACTCAATTAGTACTTTTCAATTGATTTCTTCAAGATTACTATGCATTCCAATTTCAGTAAGGACATGAAAAATGTTTAAAATACGTGTATAGATAACAGTGACTCATCAACAGTGACCCATCAAAATAATTTGCTTCTGCCTTTAACATTGAAACTGAGAATTTATAGTGTTTTAGCATCTATATGTTCCAGAAAGATGAAGCCAAACAGAAATAGTTACACATTTAATACCACCTGTGTTGCAGCAAGTACTTACCATCCCCAAATTTGTGCTATTTATATAATGAGAAGAACATCCAAGCATACATCCCTCCCTCCAAGTTTGTTTTTAAAAGCTAACCATGAATAATAGAATAAAAACTATAAGAAATTTAAAAAATAGAAGGAAAGAAATCATTATAATCTCAGGTCCTAACACTTCAGCCATTAGGTTTGTGTGTTCTCTCCATACATATCTTTCAAAAACAAAATGAAATTGTTAGTTGCTCAGTTATGTCTGACTCTTTGCAACTCTATGGACTGCAGCCCACCAGGCTCCTCTGTCCATGGGATTTTCCAGGCAAGAATACTGGAGTGGGCTGCCATTTCCTTTTCCCGGGGATTCCTAATCCAGGGATCAAACCCAGGTCTCCTGCATTGCAGTCGGATTCTTTATAATCTGAGTCAACAGGGAAGCCCCATTAATATGTTTAAGTAAGGGTTAGTTTCTCAGTCATGCCTGACTCTTTGCGACCCCATGCACTGCAGCCCACCAGACTCCATTGTCCATCAGATTTCCCAGGCAAGGATACTGGAGTGGGTTGCCATTTCCTTCTTCAGGGATCTTCCCAACCCAGGGATCAAACCCAGGTCTCTTGCACTGCAGACAGATTCTTTACTGACTGAGCAACAAGGGAAGCCGAACATCATGCCAGAAGTACCATCCTTGTTAAACATTAATTATATGGCTTTTCCAGTAGTCATGTATACATGTAGGAATGGACTATAAAGAAAGCTGAGCACAGAAGAATTGGTGCTTTTGAACTGTGGTGTTGGAGAAGACTCCTGAGAGTCCCTTGGACTGCAAGGAGATCCAACCTGTCAATCCTAAAGGAAATCAGTCCTGACTATTCACTGGAAGGACTGATGTTGTAGCTGAAGCTCCAATACTTTGGCCACCTGATGGGAAGAACTGACTCATTGTAAAAGACCCTGATGCTGGGAAAGATTGAGGGCAGGAGGAGAAGGGGACAACAGAGGATGAGATGGTTGGATGGCATCACTGACTCGATGGACATGAGTTTGAGTAAGCTCTGGGAGTTGGTGATGGACAGGGAAGGCTAGTGTATTGCAGTCCATGGGGTCACAAAGAGTTGGACACGACTGAGTAACTGAACAGAACTGAACTAATATTTTTAGCATCTTATTAATTGTTATCATAGTCATTTTGATTGCTGCGTAATGGTCATTCAAGTGAAGATACTATAATTTGCTCAATTGCCTCTTTATAGTTGCATCATTTGAAGGCTAATTTCACATATTCAAAATTAATTAAAAAACCCAACAGTCATTAGCTTTGTGTATTTATCTATATCTAAGTTTTGAATTATTTCTCTCAACATAAATTCCATCCTTTTATTCTAAAATAGGAGTGCTACCTCTAATGGTGATTGGATCAGTTTAAAATATTATTATGGGTTAATATTTTCATAATTAATCTCTACAAGTAACTTTGTGGTATTGTCTCATATCATGTAATATATTAGTAGCAATAATATTGTAAAGTAATTAACCTCTAATTAAAATAAATACATTTATATAAAAAATAGATCTCTAAGTTTCCTTCTAACTTCACATATCAAGTTTACAAAATTCCACTGGTTTTAAGGATAAACCATTTCTAGACTATTAGTTCAGTTCAGTTCAGTCGTTCAGTCGTGTCCAACGCTTTGCAACCCCATGGGCTGCAGCACAGCAGGCCTCCCTGTCCATCACCAACTCTTAGAGTTTACCCAAGCTCATTGAGTCTGTGATGCCATCCAACCATCTCATCCTCTGTCCTCACCTTCTCCTCTCACCTTCAATCTTTCCCAGCATCAGGGTCCTTTCAAATGAGTCAGCTTTTTGCATCAGGTGACCAAAGTATTAGAGTTTACGCTTGAACATTAGTCCTTCCAATAAACACTCAGGACTGATTTCCTTTGGGATAGACTGATTGGACTCCTTGAAGTCCAAGGGACTCTCAAGAGTCTTCTCCAACACCACAGTTCAAAAGCATCAATTCTTCGACACTCAGCTCCAACTCTCACATCCATACATGACCGCAGGAAAAACCATAGCCTTGACTAGACGGACCTTTGTTGGCAAAGTAATGTCTTTGCTTTTTAATATGCTGTCTAGGTTAGTCATAACTTTCCATCCAAGGAGTAAGCGTCTTTTAATTTCATGGCTGCAATCACCATGTGCTGTGATTTTGGAGCCCCCAAAAATAAAGTCGACCACTGATTCCACTGTTTCCCCACCTATTTTCCATGAAGTGATGGGACCGGATGCATGATCTTAGATTTCTGAATGTTGAGCTTTAAGCCAACTTCTTCACTCACCTCTTTCACTTTCATCAAGAGACTCTTTAGTTCTTCTTCACTTTCTGCCATAAGGGTGGTGTCATCTGCATATCGAAGGTTATTGATATTTCTCCCGGCAATCTTGATTTCAGCTTGTGCTTCATCCAGCCCAGCGTTTTGCATGATGTACTCTGCATATCAGTTAAATAATCAGTGTGACAACATACAGCCTTGATGTACTCCTTTTCCTATTTGGAACCAGTCTGTCGTTCCATGTCCAGTTCTAACTGTTGCTTCGAGACCTACATACAGATTTCTCAAGAGGCAAGTCAGGTGGTCTGGTATTCCCATCTCCTTCAGAATTTTCCACACTTTATTGTGATCCACATAGTCAAAACCTTTGCCATAGTCAATAAAGCAGAAATAGATGTTTTCTGGAACTCTCTTGCTTTTTACATGATCCAGCGGATGTTGGCAATTTGATCTCTGGTTTCTCTGCCTTTTCTAAAACTAGCTTGAACATCTGGAAGTTCACAGGTCATGTATTGCTGAAGCCTGGCTTGGAGAATTTTGAACATTACTTTACTAGCATATGAGATAAGTGCAACTGTGTGGTGGTTTGAGCATTCTTTGGCATTGCCTTTCTTTGGGATTGGAATGAAAACTGACCTTTTACAGTCTTGTGGCCCCTGCTGAGTTTTCCAAATTTGCTGGCATATATAGTGCAGCACTTTCACAGCATCATCTTTTAGGATTTGAAATAGCTCAGCTGGAATTCCATCACCTCCACTAGCTTTGTTCGTAGTGATTCTTCCTACCCACTTGACTTCACATTCCAGCATGTCTGGCTCTAGGTGAGTGATCACACCATCGTGAATATCTGGGTCATGAAGATCCCTTTTGTACAGTTTCTCTGTGTATTCTTGCTACCTCTTCTTATTATCTTCTGATTCTACACTATATATAATTGTAAATTACTACAAGAGGAAACCTTTTAGTTTTGTAAGCTACATCACAAGAATAAATGGATCTCACCTTACAAAAATCCACTACCCATTTTAGAATATCTTCAAAATGTAAGGCATCTATATTTTGCAAACAACTTGTGGCAACATGTCCAAATAATTTCCATTTGAAGGAATAATTATAGTGTTTCTCTGGAAACACTGATAAGAAAACATAATTTTGAAATTTACTTGTTTTAGAGTAGGACTAGTGGTACTAGCTAAACATGAGGGATGTGACAAATAGTGAAGCTATCTGAACTGTTTCATATAATAATATTGTATCTGCTGTTTACAGATTGAATTAGGTGCAATTTTAAATACTGAGAAATTATAAATATTAAAATGAATTTTAATTCACATGATAGTATACATGTTAGAATGTCATTCTCCCAAATCATCCCACCCTCTCCCTCTGAGTCCAAAAGTCCGTTATACACATCTGTGTCTCTTTCCCTGTCTTGCATACAGGGTCGTCATTGCCATCTTCCTAAATTCCATATATATGTGTTAGTATACTGTATTGGTGTTTTTCTTTCTGGCTTACTTCTCTCTGTATAATCGGCTCCAGTTTCATCCATCTCATCAGAACTGATTCAAATGAATTCATGTGAATTGAATCGCCAGTCTATGTCTGACGCAGGATGCAGCATGCTTGGGGCTGGTGCATGGGGATGACCCAGAAAGTTGTTATGGGGAGGGAAGTGGGAGGGGGGTTCATGTTTGGGAATGCATGTAAGAATTAAAGATTTTAAAATTTAAAAATAAAAAACTAAAATTAAAATAAAATAAAATAAAATAAAAAAATAAAAAAAATAAAAAAATGAATTTTAGAATTATGTATTATAATGTATATCTGGACTAACATTTCTTTCTACCTACTCTTCTGCAAATAGATACAAAGAAACATTCATATATCATGTAAGTTAACTTAATAATTCAATTAATTTTAAACTTATGGCATTAATTTTACCCAAAACTTTGACCTCATATATCCATCAGTGTTTATAGTATAAGCAGCTATTGATTCTCCCAAGTAATTTTTGATGGAACATGTATAAGAAGTTCCCCCCCCAAAAAAAAAAAAGAAAAGAAAAAGAAAGAACAACATAAATTTCCTTTTGGGAATAAGTAATGTAACTAATTCTTGATTGAAGGACACATACCAGTTTCAGCTGTAGAGCTCATTTTCAAGTCTAAGGAGAAGTGCTGCTAAAATATTGCCTGATAAAACTCAAATTCACAATGCTCTTCTATTATTTAAGTGAGCTTATATTAAGTGTTGGGTTTTTTTTTTTAAGAATTGGGCCTGAATAAAGTTGAATCTCTCATCATTGAAATTTGACTACACAGTTTTCATGTGTTCATTCATTCATTCAATAACAACAGCCACAATAAATATATATCTGGGGAGACAGACACATAGGGAGAGAAATAGAGATTCTGGGTCTACATTGGTGAAAAAGTGAGGTGCAGCCTCTCCTTACAATGAGTTTACAATCTAGTTAGATGAAACAAGTTAAAAATGAGAAAATTTCTCCTTGTTATGAGTGCTACACGGAAGATAAAACACGGTAATATGACAGCTGTTATGGTGAGGGTTGACACCGGTAACAGACTGTTTGGGGATTGCCTAGGGTTTTGAAATTTTAGGAGAGACTGAGTGAAGAGAGTAATTCAAGATGAGAACAGCTGGAGGGAAAGTGTTCCATGGGAAATATAGAGTAGAAGGATCCTAGCGGCAGAAATGAGCATAGAGTGTGCAAAGAATAGAAAAAAACGTAGTGTCACTGAAGCATAAAAAGGTAAGGAAGAATGGGAAGAGTGGGGCATCAGACTGTCAGCCTTTGCATGCTGTGATGGGCATTTTTATTGACCTTCCAAGCATATCAAGGGACACTATGTATCACAGTATGTAATTATTATATATTATATATGTGGTTTCCTAACAGATGTGTAACACTACCTTGTATTTATCACAGTGAAGGTTATTTTGATGACACAATTGTATTATTATATGTTAATATATTATTATATTAACAAGATTGCTGAATTAAGATTGCACATATAAAATTTTAAAATTCATTGATGTCTTATGATATGCCACTTAGAAGAGTAAGTACTATGTATAACATTTAATTAAATCTTCATGACAGCCTTCCTGTGTAGGAATTTATTATTACTCCCTTCCCTTTTGGGGGGCTTCCCAGTGGCTCAAGTGGTAAAGAATCTGCCTACAGGAGACATGGATTCAGTCCCTGGGTGGGGAAGATCCCCTGGAAGAGGAAATGTCAATCCACTTCAGTATTCTTGCCTGGGAAATCCCATGGACAGAGGAGCCTGGAGGGCCATAGTCTTTGGAGTCTCAAAGAGTTGGATGTGACTGAGCACTACAGCATCCCCCTCTGCCCCTTTTTTTTCCACCAACAGATGAAGAAACTGGAAATTTAAGGACTTGCTCAAGGTCATAGTGATAAGAAGTGGAGCTTGGATTCTTAGAGTTTTTGACTTCAACAAACCCACATGATCTGTAGAAGATTTCACCTCCTGAACTTGTCAAGGTCTAGGTGGCTAGCAAGTCAGTGTATTCAGCTGATTCATGGGTAGTGGTGATGTTAATAACTCAAATTCAGTGAACAAGCCTTGTTCTAAATACTTAAAATGTGTAAAATCATTGAATACTTACACCAATTTTATGAAGTAGGTATTACTGTAACTTTCATTTTATAGATGAGGATACTGAAGCACAGAGAGGCTAAGCAAGCAATTTGTCTTATGTCACAAAACTGGGAGAAAGGCAGTGCCAGAGTTTGAAGCCAGGAGTCTGATTCCAAAACTTATGCTCCTAACAATTATTCTTTAAATGCCTCTCAAATGTAAAATTTAAGAAAGATAAAATTCAAGGCACCAAGTGAGGCCAACAGACCAAGTATTGCTTTGGTCTTTTAGGTCAGACCAAAGCAAGTACTGCCTAGAAGCCTGCGGGGGGCGCTCCGCAGAAAGAGAAAGGCAGTGGAACTTCCCTCAGCAGAGCTGAGGGGTCCCGAGGAAAAGTGAGCCTGCTGTCCGCCAACCCAGCCCCTCAGCAAGCGAGACACGATCAGACACGACAGGGGTTCCGGCTAAGCAGCTCCCGGCTTATAAAGGCAAGCGGGGTGGGGCGGGGGGGCGGGGGGGTTTGCAATGGACTTTCCATAGTTGCACCAATCACGTTAAAGGTCAAATCGTCATGTGCCATCATTATAACAGGAGTCTATGGTGATCACACGATGTCCATGTGCACGGAAATCAAGAGAGCCAATCAAAAGTTTTGACAAACAACATAGACCAACCCCCTATTTCTTCCGCCAGGCGCCATCTTAGTTTCCCACGCAAAGCTAGCCCTTCTCTTTTTCTTTTTTAAGGTTTCCCATTTAGGGCCCCCAGAAGCCTCTTACAGGAATGAAGTCTTTCTGAGGGCCACCCCCCTCAAGTCACCAGAGCTAAACAAATGTGCCCTCATTGTTTCTCCACAGATGCATATTTAACATTTTAGGAGGCTCATTTTCTTTTTTCTTTCCTATCTTCCTTCCTTCCTCCCCACCTCCCTCGCTCCCTCTCTTTTTACTTTTGTCTCTTTCTGATATATTGTAGAGTGGCCATGGATCACTAAATGAAAATAGAACTACCCCTCTCTGCTCCCTCCTCTTGTCAGAACAACAACAAAGATGCCCAGAAAATTCCAGGAAAGTTTCTTAGGTCAACCAATGTGCTTTTGCATATCTACACCTTAGGGTAAGCCTTTCTATGTACTAGGATAGAAGGGAAGGACCAATCTTTGAGTGTCAGCTATGTGTGAGGCTATACCTTTATTCGTGTGTATACACATCTTGTAAAATTTTACAGTAATTTATAACCTTGTGAGGTGGGGATATTATCTCCAACTTGCATATAAGGAAAATCAGAATTAGAATTTACCTAGGGTCTTACAGTAGTAGAGAGGGAAATTGAGGTCTGAATAACAGGCACTGCATCACAATGCCTGAACACATATGATGACTACCATGCTGTTTCAGCTGTCTTGGTCACATCAAGAACCTTTTGATATTTACCTTAGGCATGGTTGGGGATATATCTTCTTAACTCATGATTAAGAGTTTCATCTGAGAGATATATCTTTAGAATATTCCAGATGATCAGGGATTATCTTTTATTCTTTAGTAGGTCACTGTTTCTTAGAGTTCCCATCTCTTCCAGAGCAATAATTCAACTTAGGGCTAAGGGCTCTGAGATGCTAGTCTCAAAAAAGGCTGTGAAACATTCATCTCTAGAAATTTTAGATAATAGAATTGTTTACTATTTTTCTAGTTAGAGTCACATTCTGAAGGCATGGAACTAGATTAATTGAAAAGAAATAATTTTTAACCATCTGATTAACAAAAAATAATTGTATACTGAAAGTAAGTGGCTATGAGTTAGTATAATTGTCATTACTTTTATCCTATACATTTTCCCAATAACAACTTTTCTGTTAATTTAGATGTCAATTGAACATAATTTCAACTACATTATTTAAGAGCTAGGAATAGACTGTGCTATAAGAAGAAATTTGTTTACTTTCAAAAGTAGAATGCTGACTAACATGATCTGAGGATTATTATAGCAGTAAAATGATTTATTTTTGAGAAGGTCTAAGGCTCAAATGATAAAGAATCTGCCTGCAGTGCAGCAGACCTGGGTTCGATCCCTGAGTCGGGAAGACATCCTGGAGAAGGGAACAGCTATCCTGTCCATTATTCTTCCCTGGAGAATTCCAGGGACAGAGGAACCTGGTGGGCTACAGTCAATGGGGTCACAAAGAGTTGGACACAATTGAGCAACTAACAATTTCACTTTCAAAGGTGTAAAGTGAAAAGGCTAGCATTTCAAAATCAATCAATTACAGAAAACAATCTAATTTTGACTGCAGTTTTCTTCCATACTGACATCATAGCATTAGCTTGCAAATAAGAATTTTTCTATATCAATGCTGTCGTTTTAAAACATTTTTAATTGGAGGACAACTGCTTTATAATATTGTGTTGGTTTCTGCTTTACATCAACATGAATCAGCCATAGGTATACATATGTGCCGTCCCTCTAGCACCTACTTTCCACCTCCCACCCCATCTCACTGCTCTAGGTTGTCACAGAGCACCAGGTTTGGGCTCCGGTTATTAGTTTTGTTGTTATTCAGTCACTCAGTTGTGTCTCACTCTTTGCAACCCCATGGACTGCAGCATGTCAGGCTTCCCTGTCCCTCACTATCTCCCTAAGTTTGCTCAAACTCCATTGAGTCAATGATGCCATCCAACCATCTCATCCTCTGTTTCCCCCTTCTCCTCCTGCCCTTAATCATTACCAGCATCAGGGTCTTTTCCAATGAGTTGACTCTTCACATCAGGTGGCCAAAGTATTGGAGCTTCAGCTCTAGGATCAGGCCTTACAATGAATATTCAGGGTTAATTTCCTTTAGGATGGACTGGTTTGATCTCCTTGCTGTCCAAGGGACTCTCAAGAATCTTCTCCAGCACAACAGGTCAAAAGCATCAATTCTTCAGTCCTCAGCCTTCTCTATGGCCCAAATCTCACATCTATATATGACTACTGGAAAAACCATAGCTTTGACTATACTGACATTTGTTGGCAAAGTGACGTCTCTGCTTTTTAATATGCTATCTAGGTTTGTCATAGCTTTTCTTCCAAGGAGCAAGCATTATTGAATTTCATGGCTGATTCTAGAAGACCTACAAAACCTTCTAGAATTAACACCAAAAGAGATGTCCTTTTCATCATAGGGGACTGGAATGCAAATGTAGGAAGTCAAGAGATACCTGGAGTAACAGACAAGTTTGGCCTTGGAGTACAAAATGAAGCAGGGCAAAGGCTAACAGAGTTTTGCCAAGTGAATGCACTGTCATAGCAAACACCCTTTTCCAATAACACAAGAGATGACTCTACACATGGACATTACCATGTGGTCAACACTGAAATCAGACTGATTATATTCCTTGCAGCCAAAGATGGAGAAAATCTATGCAGTTAGCAAAAACAAGACCTGGAGCTGACTGTGACTCAGATCATGAACTCCTTATTGCCAAATTCAGACTTAAATTGAAGAAAGTAAAGAAAACCACTAGGCCATTCAGGTATGACCCAAATCGATTATACAGTGGAAGTGACAAATAAATTCAAGGGATTTAGATTTGATAGACAGAGTGCTTGAAGAACTATGGACAGAGGTTCATGACAATGTACAAGAGGCAGTGATCAAGACCATCTCCAAGAAAAAGAAAGGCAAAATGGTTGTCTGAGGAGGCCTTTCAAATAGCTGAGAAAAAAACAGAAGGAAAGGCAAAGGAGAAAAGGAAGTATATATCCATCTGAATGCAGAGTTCCACCTATTAGTCCCCTACATTTTGAAGAGGGTACTATTTCTTTTTTTTTAATATAAATGTATTTATTTTAATTCGAGGTTAATTACTTTACAATATTGTATTGGTTTTGCCATACATCAACATGAATCCGCCACAGGTATACACATGTTCCCCCATCCTGAACCCCCCTCCCCCCTCCCTCCCCGTACCATCCCTCTGGGTCGTCTCAGTGCACCAGCCCCAAGCATCCAGTATCATGCATCAAACTATTTCTTAAGATGTGTTTGATAAGTTTGCTCATTTAATGTTTTGCTCTTGAAACTCAGTCTTATTTGAACATCAGTGATAATGTTTTCAGGATAATTATGACAATGCTGTAGGTTATTTATGTTGCATAAATCTTTTAATGTTTGTAAAATAGTTTCAGATTTATTCCAGTTAAGGGCCAATTTATTCTCCATTTCTCCTCACTCCTGCTAATATTACTATTATGTATTTAAAAAATAACCTCTGCCAATGTTATAGAGAAATATTTTATATAAATATTTGCATTTCTTTGATTGTTTATCATCCTTGTACAGAATATTTCAAGTATTCTGATTGTCATTTATTTTAGGAATTGCATTTTCCCCTCTCTTGCCCATTTTTGTCCTATTTCAGATTTTTTCTAAATCAGTATAAAACATTTATTTATATTAAACATATTAACTTATTGTCCATCATATTCAATGCAAGTTATTTCTTTAGTTCTTTGACTTTAGTTTTGCTAAAAGTGGATGTTTATTTTAAAACAAATTTGCATGTAGGCAATAGTGTCAGGCTTACACATCTGATATCCTTCTACCTTTGCATTGTTTCAGTCATTATAGCTGAATTTTATTGTGATAATAAAATTTGATCATAACTCTGATTTCTGGCTAAGTTTACTTATATTTTCTTGCTTATTTATTTCTCCATCTATATGATGGCATTGCTTTGTTATTATTTTTAAGATGGAAGAAGAGAGGGAAGAGATTTTGACTAGAATTTTATTATATATGTAATTTTGAGGAGAATTTTTGTAACTACAACATCCAGTCTTACACTTTTCCCTCGGTTTATTTACATCACTTTTTATCTATTCCAATATTAAAACTATTTTTAAGGTCATGCAAATATATGTACTGTACATTTTCAGTTAAAATTATCCTAAGATATTTTACATTTATATTAATGTTGCTATTTTCAATAAAATACACGTGTGTCATTATTTACTTCCCACTTTTTACACCTTTTTAAAATTTTATTGTTATGTAACTAGGTCTATAGTGTTATGCTGAGTAAAAGCGTTGATAGTGACCTTACACATCTTGTTCCAAATTTTAATGAAAATGTTTTTAACATTTCACTGTTATGTATTATGTGTGATATAGGTTTTTTTTTTTTTTAACTGTTTTTTTGACAGTCCTGGTGTCTGAATGATTCCCTGGGCCCAGCAAAGGGACCAAATTTCCGGAGCCTTGAAGACAAGGGATAACCCCCCAAAATACAGACTCATTTTCCACTCTACCTTGATTGGCCGAGCAGCTGCCAAGAACAAAGACCGCATCTCCCGATACCTAGCAAACAAATGCAGTATTGCCTCACGAATCTATTGCTTCTCTAAGGTGCCCACCAGTGTTTTGGGGGAGAAGCTTTGAGATCAAGCCTTTCTATGAGACTAGAGAGATTCCCTGAAAGAATCTGGATGTCATGAAGGAGGCAATGGTTCAGGCAGAGGAAGTGGCTGCTGAGATTACTAGGAAGCTCGAGAAATATCTTCCTAGTGGGGCATAACTTACAGAGGTATTGCCTATTTCATTGCCTAGAGCCCAATAAAAATAAAAACAAACACACACACACACACAAAACCAGCAACTGTGTTTTGAGGTATAATTTATATATCATGTAAGTTACTTATTTCAATTGAATAAGTGAATGCTATTTAGTAAATTTACTGAGCTCTAAAATCAATCACTCCAACGTGATTTAAAAAGGTTTCCAGTTCAGTTCAGTCACTCAATCATGTCTGACACTTTGGGACACCATAAACTGCAACACGCCAGGCTTCCCTGTACATCACCAGCTCCTGGAACTTGCTCAAACTCATGTCCATAGAGTTGGTGATGCCATCCAACCATCTCATCCTCTGTAGTCCCTTCTCCTCCTACCTTCAATCTTTCCCAGCATCAGGATCTTTTCCAATGAGTCAGTTCTTTGCATCAGGTGGTGAAAGTATTGGAGCTTCGGCTTCACCATCAGTCCTTCCAATGAATATTCAGGCTGATTTTCTTTAGGATTGACTGGTTGGATCTCCTTGCAGTCCAAGGGACTCTCAAGAGTCTTTTCCAACACCACAGTTCAGAAGCATCAATTCTTCAGCTCTCAGCTTTCTTTATGGTCCAACTCTCACATCCATTCATGATTATTGGAAAAACCATAGCTTTGAATATACAGACTTTCATCAGCAAAGTAATGTCTCTGCTTTTTAAAATGTTGTCTAGATTGGTCATGGCTTTTCTTCCAAGAAGCAAGCATCTTTCAATTTCATAGCTGCAGTCACCACCTGCAGTGATTTTTGAGCCCAAGAAAAACATGTCTGTCACTGTTTCCATTGTTTCTTCATCTATCTGCATGAAGTGATGGGACCAGATGCCATGATCTTAGTTTTTTGAATGTTGAGTTTTAAGCCAGCTTTTTCACTCTCCTCTTTCACTTTCATCAAGAAGCTCTTCAATTCTTGTTCACTTTCTGCCCTAAGTGGTATCATCTGCATATCTGAGGTTATTGCTATTTCTCCTGGCAATCCTGATTCCAGCTTGTGCTTCTTCCAGCCCAGAATTTCACATGATATACTCCACATATGAGTTAAATAAGTGGGGTGACAATATACATCTTTGATGTACTCCTTTTCCAATTTGGGAGCAGTCAGTTGTTCCATGTCTGGTTCTGACTGTTGCTTCTTGACCATCACCCCACAAAGATCCCTCATGCCCATTTTCAGTCATTCACTGAATATTATTCAGCCATGAGAAAAAAGGTAAGCCTGCCATTTACAGAAATAAGGGTTATAAGATATTTAATGAAACTAGCCAGACAAAGACAAATACTGTATTATCTCATTTATATGTGGAACCTTACCAAAAGTCAAACTTGTAGACACAGAAATTAGAATGTTAGTTACTAGGTGGTATGTGGTGGGAAAGATAGGGAGATTGTATTCAAAGACTACATGTCTTCAGTAACAAAATTAATAAGCTCTGGGGATCTAATGGTGACAATAGTTAATAATACTGTATTGTTTTCTTGAAATTTGCTGAGAGTCAACTTAAACATTATCATCACAAAAGTAAAACAGGTAACTAAGTGAGCTGATGGATGTATGAGTTAACCAGATATTGGTAATCATTTCACCAAGTATATTTATGCCTAATTGCCACTTTAAATATATACAATTTTATTTGTCAATTATACCTCCATAAAGCTGGGGGAGGAAAAAAGATTGCAAATAAAACACTGCCTTGAGTTTCCAGCCTGCTAGCCTGCTTTTGAATTTTGGATTCAGGCTGTATTATCAGCTCTTCCCTGAATTTCCAGCTTGCCAGCCAGCTTTACAAATTTCAGACTTGCTAGTTTTCACAATTGTGTGAATGATGTCATCAAAATCAATGCCTTTAATTTTAATTAGATCCCATTTGTTTATTTTTGCTTTTATTTCCAGAATTCTGGGAGGTGGATCATAGAGGATCCTGCTGTGATTTATGTCTGAGAGTGTTTTGCCTATGTTCTCCTCTAGGAGTTTTATAGTTTCTGATCTTACATTTAGATCTTTAATCCATTTTGAGTTTATTTTTGTGTGCGGTGTTAGAAAGTGATCTAGTTTCATTCTTTTACAAGTGGTTGACCAGTTTTCCCAGCACCACTTGTTAAAGAGATTGTCTTTGCTCCATTGTATATTCTTGCCTCCTTTGTCAAAGATAAAGGTGTCCATATGTGTGTGGATTTATCTCTGGGCTTTCTATTTTGTTCCATTGATCTATATGTCTGTCTTTGTGCCAGTACCATACTGTCTTGATGACTGTGGCTTTGTAGTAGAGCCTGAAGTCAGGCAAGGGTGTGGAGAAAAGGGAACCCTCCTACACTGTTGGTGGGAATGCAAACTAGTACAGTCACTATGGAGAACAGTGTGGAGATTCCTTAAAAAATTGCAAATAGAACTACCTTATGACCCAGCAATCCCACTGCTGGGCATACACACCGAGGAAACCAGAATTGAAAGAGACACATGTACCCCAATGTTCATCGCAGCACTGTTTATAATAGCCAGGACATGGAAACAACCTAGATGTCCATCAGCAGATGAATGGATAAGAAAGCTGTGGTACATATACACAATGGAGTATTACTCGGCCGTAAAAAAGAATTCATTTGAATCAGTTCTGATGAGATGGATGAAACTGGAGCCAATTATACAGAGTGAAGTAAGCCAGAAAGAAAAACACCAATACAGTATACTAACACATATATATGGAATTTAGGAAGATGGCAATGACGACCCTGTATGCAAGACAGGGAAAGAGACACAGATGTGTATAACGGACCTTTGGACTCAGAGGGAGAGGGAGAGGGTGGGATGATTTGGGAGAATGACATTCTAACATGTATACTATCATGTAAGAATTGAATCGCCAGTCTATGTCTGACGCAGGATGCAGCATGCTTGGGGCTGGTGCATGGGGATGACCCAGAGAGATGTTATGGGGAGGGGAGGTGGGAGGGGGGTTCATGTTTGGGAATGCATGTAAGAATTAAAGATATTAAAATTTAAAAAATAAAAAACTAAAAAAAAAAAATCGATGCCTTGTTCCCTCTCAGTGTATGTATCTGTCTCTCTCTGACACATATATATGCATATTTTATATATGATATTTTTGAGTAATCTTTTCTTACTGTTGCATTTTGGGTGTATTTTTCTAAATTTTTCATATTTAAAAACTTAAAAAATATACTTATTTTGGAAGTTTTCATTAAGCTATTTTCAATGTTCCTGTTATTTTTCTAACTTTTCGGTTAAGTAATTCATTTGCTTCTTTAAAAGTAATTTGGAAAACAGTGTGGAGATTCCTTAAAAAACTGGGAATAGAACTGCTTTATGAACCAGAAATCCCACTGCTGGGCATAGAACACTGAGGAAACCAGAATTGAAAGAGACATATGTACCCCAATGTTCATCGCAGCACTGTTTATAATAGCCAGGACATGGAAGCAACTTAGATGTCCATCAGCAGATGAATGGATAAGAAAGCTGTGGTACATACACACAATGGAGTATTACTCAGCCATTTAAAAGAATACATTTGAGTCAGTTCTAATGAGGTGGATGAAACTGGAGCCTATTATACAGAGTGAAGTGAGCCAGAAAGAAAAACACCAATACAGTATACTAACACATATATATGGAATTTACAAAGGCAGTAATGATAACCCTGTATGCAAGACAACAAAAGAGACACAGATGTATAGAACAGTCTTTTGGACTCTGTGGGAGAGGGACAGGGTGGGATGATTTGGGAAAATGACATTGAAACATGTATAATATCATATAAGAAATGAATCACCAGTCTATGTTTGATGCAGGATACAGGATGCTTGGGGCTGGTACCCTGGGATGACCCAGAGAGATCGTATAGGGAGGGAGGTGGGAGGGGGGTTCAGGATTGGGAACACGTGTACACTCGTGGCAGATTCATGTTGATGAATGGCAAAACCAATACAGTATTGTAAAGTAAAATAAATAAATAAATAACAAAAAAAGTAATTTAACATTGGCTTGATTTAAGACAATATATATGTTTAAAATTTATAGAATCCTATTGAATCCATGTTGAATTGGCTGCTACTCTTTCAAGCTCTCATTAAACTCTAAATCTTTTCCCCACAGGGGATGGGGGGAGAAGGAGATTTAGAATTTAATGAAAGCAGAGAGAGGGTATATACATATACATATATATATATATATATATATATATATATATATATATATAATTATGACTGATTTCTGCTGTTGGCCAATCAAGGTGACTCAGGAGATGCAGGTTTCATCCTTGGATAGGGAAGATCCCCTGGAGAAGGGAATGGAAACCCACTCCAGTATTCCTGCCTGGAGAATCCCATGAACAGAAGAGCCTGGTGGCTATATAGTCCATAGTGTTGGAAAGAGTCAGACACGACTGAGAGCCTGAGCACACACACACAACAGAAACTAACACAACAGTGTAAAGCAATTTTCTTCCAATTAAAAAATAAATTAAAAAAATTAGTTTTAGAAATGAGAAAAAAACAATATTTCCCTCTCTACCACTACTAAGAAATCACTGGTGAGTTTTTTACCACAAGGTTGACATGCTTTGATTTGTAATTTATATCATTTATTCTATCTAACATCAGCATGGGATATATACTGGCTGGGAGTAATGTTGGTGTAAAGGAAATCCGTCAGAGAGTAACCAGATAACTATGTGTATAGATAGTAGAAAGAAGAAGAGATTCAAGAGAGTTTAAGACATACAACCAATAGCATTGAGTAACTGATTCAATGGTGAATGAGAAAATATCAGGTACAAGAGTAGAAGTAGGTGGTTGGCCAGAAAAGAACATTTGAATTTATAGGATCTGTGTGATAGCTATATGGATATTAAGACACTAGATGGATTTGTCAGCAAGGTTTAGTTTAAAGATACAGACTTGTGAAGAAAATCATGAGCTCTAAGAATCAATTTAATGACTCAGAAAAATTAAGGAGAAAAAAACAAACAAACAAACAAACAGCTATGATTAGAATCCTAGGGAACATCTAAATTTAACATATAGAGAAGGGTATCCCATAGAGGAGTGTCTTCATCAGTTTGAGCTGCTACTATATATATATATAGCCTGTGTAGCTCAAACAACAAATATTTGTTTCTCATAGTTCTGGAGACTAAGTCTGAGATCAAGGAGCTGGTAGATTTTGTGCCTGATACAAGCCTGATTCTTGGTAGCACACTACCAACTTCTTGTTGTGTCCTCGTGTGGTAGAAAGAGAGCTAGAAATATCTCTGGGATCTCTTTTATAAGGACACTAGACACATTCATGAGGATTTCCCCATCATGACCTAATTGTCTTCCAAAAGCCCCAAAGGCATTAAGTTTTCAACATGTGAATTTAGGGGAGACACAAACATTCAGTCCATAACAAGGAGCTTGAGAAGAAGTTAAGTATGGGGAAAATCAGGAAATAGTGGTATCACAAAGCCCAAAGGTAAATAGCATTCCTGCCTTGCCCTTTAAGTTTGAGTATCTTTTAAGTAGCAGCCTGATGGAGTGTGAGAGGAAACAGTTTATGAATGCCTTCATTTGGCACCATTGCTCATTAAATACCATCTTTGTAAGATCTCATTCCCATAGAATTGGTTTGTGCTATGAACTCTGTGTTCTCCCTATTTGTTATAGGCCTTACTTGACTCTCATTCACAGAAGCTGATGAAACTGGGAACTAGTCTGCAGAGGAAAAATGTTTAGCAATGAATTTGGTAATGGAGTCTTTTTAGTCATAGAATTTTTTACAGGTTCTTTCAGCAAAGTTAATAGGACAATAGCACATTACATCTGTAGTAGTTTTATTTCACTGCTGAATGACTTGCACTGTATTTATTCTTTCCATTCCTTAAAATTCCAACTATTATTGAATTCTGTGCTGTCATGGGCTATGATCAAACATTAATAATATTTCGTATTCTAAATGTTTTGTTCACTAAGAATACACATGAAGAAAAACTTGGTTGTGAAATATTATTTTGGTCCCAATTCTAATGCCAGTGAAGGGGTATGAAAACTAGAGACACAAGAAAATATAGTCAATATAATTGCTCTCCTCTCATTTACCGTGTTTTTCCCCACTAGATTTAATTTACTCAACATTTTCACTTTAATTGTTTTTATACCTTGCAAACTGTAATAGTCATAAAGGAAATAAAAGACTTACATATTTCCAATAGTTTTAATTTGGGAGTGTTTGCACACAGTTTGTCTGCTGACAGTTCTAAAAAACAGTGGAATAGTCAACTGATCTAGCTTAGCTTTCTCCTAAAATCTATTCATACCAAATGTCAAAAGATTAAAATACACTAGGTTGTGTATGCCCTTGGGTACATAAGGGAGTAAACAAATCTTTTTCCTCTACATATCTTCTGTCTCTGTCCAGTACCTATAACTTAGACTAATGAAAGACAGCTTAAGGAGAGAAAAACAAATAGAAGTTTTTAACCTGTGCATGATGCATGGATAACTCTAAGAGGTAGTTAGAACTTGAGGTTATCTAACATCCTAACAAAAGAACAATGAATTTTTAGAATTGTGACAAGACAAAGGAAAAGGACTTGGACATATCATGAGACAGCAAGTAGATGGGGAAATTAATACTAGAGGAGTACCCCACGTCCAAGGTCAGGGGTGGCGGCCGAGAGGAGCTACCCAACACTGGAGGTCAAGGGCTGTGGCCGAGAGGAGCTACCATGCACCCGAGGTCAGGGGAGGCGGCCGAGAGGAGCAACCCCATGTCCAAGGATCGGCGGCTGCACGGGCACAGGAGGGAAGAGAGGAACTACTCCACCTTCAAGGTCATGAGGGGTGGCTGTGAGGAGATACCCCTCTTCCAAAATAAGGAGCAGTGGCTGCACTTTGCTGGAGCAGCCGTGAAGAGATAGCCCACGTCCAAGGTAAGAGAAACCCAAGTAAGATGGTAGGTGTTGTGAGAGGGCATCAGAGGGCAGACACACTGAACCATAATCATAGAAAACTAGCCAACCTGATCACACGGACCACAGCCTTGTCTAACTCAATGAAACTAAGCCATGTCATGTGGGGCTGCCCAAGACGGGCGGGTCATGGTGGAGAGGTCTGACAGAATGTGGTCCACTGGAGAAGGGAATGGCAAACCACTTCAGTATTCTTGCCTTGAGAACCACATGAACAGTATGAAAAGACAAAAAGGTAGGACACTGAAAGATGAACTCTCCAAGTCAGAGGTGCCCAATATGCTACCGGAGATTGGTGGAGAAATAACTCCAGAAAGAATGAAGGGATGGAGCAAAGCAAAAACAATACCCAGTTGTGAATGTGACTGGTGATAGAAGCTAGGTCCAATGCTGTAAAGAGCAACATTGCATAGGAACCTGGAATGTCAGGTTCATGAATCAAGGCAAATTGGAAGTGGTCAAACAGGAGATGGCAAGAGTGAACATCGATATTCTAGGAATCAGTGAACTAAAATGGACTGGAATGGGTGAATTTAACTCAGGCGACCATTGTATCTACTACTGTGGGCAAGAATCCCTTAGAAGAAATGGAGTAGCCAGCATGGTCAACAAAAGAGTCCAAAATGCAGTACTTGGATGCAATCTCAAAAACAACAGAATGATCGCTGTTCATTTCCAAGGCAGACCATTCAATATCACAATGATCCAAATCTATGCCCCAGACAGTAACGCTGAAGAAGCTGAAGTTGAATGGTTTTATGAAAACCTACAAGACCTCTTAGAATTAACACCCCAAAAAGATGCCCTTTTCATTATAGGGGACTGGAATGCAAAAGTAGAAAGTCATGAAACACCTGGAGTAAAGGCAAATTTGGCCTTGGAGTATGGAATGAAGCAGGGCAAAGGCTATTAGAGTTTTGCCAAGAGAACACACTGGTCATCACAAACATTCTCTTCCAACAACACAAGAAAAGACTCTACACAGGGACATCATCAGATGGTCAACACCAAAATCAGATTGATTATATTCTTTGCAGCCAAAGATGAAGAAGCTCTATACAGTCAGCAAAAACAAGACTGGGAGCTGACTGTGGCTCAGATCATGAGCTCCTTATTGCCAAATTCAGACTTAAATTGAAGAAAGTAGAGAAAACCACTAGACCATTCAAGTATGACCTAAATCAAATCCCTTATGATTATACATTGAAAGTGCGAAATAGATTTAAGGGACTAGATCTGATAGACAGAGTGCCTGAAGAACTATGGATGGAGGTTCATGACATTGTACAGGAGACAGGGATCAAGACCATCCCCATGGAAAAGGAATGCAAAAAAGCAAAATGGCTGTCTGGGGAGGCCTTACAAATAGCTGTGAAAAGAAGAGACGTGAAACGCAAAGGAGAAAAGGAAAGATATAAGCATCTGAATGCAGAGTTTCAAAGAATAGCAAGGAGAGATAAGAAAGCCTTCTTCAGCGATCAATGCAAAGAAATAGAGGAAAACAACACAATGGGAAAGCCTAGAGATCTCTTCAAGAAAATTAGAGATACCAGGGGAACATTTCATGCAAAGGTGGGCTCCATAAAGGACAGAAATGGTATGGACCTAACAGAAGCAGAAGATATTAAGAAGAGGTGGCAAGAATACACAGAAGAACTGTACAAAAAAGAGCTTCATGACCCAGATAATCACGATGGTGTGATCACTCTCCTAGCCAGACATCCTGGAATGTGAAGTCAAGTGGACCTTAGAAAACATCACTATGAACAAAGCTAGTGGAGGTAATGGAATTCCAGTTGAGCTATTTCAAATCCTGAAAGATGATGCTGTAAAAGAGTTGCCCTCAATACGCCAGCAAATTTGGAAAACTCAGCAGTGGCCACAGAAATGGAAAGATCAGTTTTCATTTCAATCCCAAAGAAAGGTAATGCCAAAAGAATGCTCAAACTACTTCACAATTGCACTCATATCGCACACTAGTAAAGTAAGGCTCAAAATTCTCCAAGCCAGGCTTATGCAGTACATAAACCGTGAACTTCCAGATGTTCAAGCTGGTTTTAGAAAAGGCAGAGGAGCCAGAGATCAAATTGCCAACATCTGCCAGATCATGGAAAAAGCAAGAGAGAAAAACATCTATTTTTGCTTTATTGAATAGGCCAAAGACTTTGACTGTGTGGATCACAATAAACTGTGGAAAATTCTGAAAGAGATAAGAATACCAGACCACCTGACCTGCCTCTTAAGAAATCTGTATACAGGTCAGGAAGCAACAGTTAGAACTGGACATGAAACAACAGACTGGTTCCAAATAGGAAAAGGAGTACGTGAAGGCTGTATATTGTCATCCTGCTTATTTAACTTCTATGCAGAGAACATCATGAGAAACGCTGGGCTGGATGAAGAACAAGCTGGAATCAAGATTGCTGGGAGAAATATCAGTAACCTCAGATATGCAGGTGACACCACCCTTATGGCAGAAAGTGAAGAGGAACTAAAACGCCTCTTAATGAAAGTGAAAGAGGAGAGTGAAAAAGTTGGCTTAAAGCTCAACGTTCAGAAAACTAAGATCATAGCATCTGGTCCCATCACTTCATGGGAAATAGATGGGGAAACAGTGGAAAACGTGTCAGACTTTATTTTGGGGGGCTCCAAAATCACTGGAGATAGTGATTGCAGCCATGAAATTAAAAGATGCTTATTCCTTTGGGAGGAAAGTTATGACCAACCTAGATAGCATATTGAAAAGCAGAGATATTACTTTGCTAACAAAAGTCTGTCTAGTCAAGGCTATGGTTTTTCCATTGGTCATGTATGGATGTGAGAGTTGGACTGTGAAGAAGGCTGAGCGCCAAAGAATTGATGCTTTTGAACTGTGATGTTGGAGAAGACTCTTGAGAGTCCCTTGGACTGCAAGGAGATCCAACCAGTCCATCCTAAAGATCAGTCCTGGGCATTCTTTGGAAGGAATGATGCTAAAGCTGAAACTCCAGTACTTTAGCCACCTCATGTGAATAACTGACTTATTGGAAAAGACCATGATGCTAGGAGGGATTGGGGGCAGGAGGAGAAGGGGATGACAGAAAATAAGATGGCTGGATGGCATCACTGACTCAATGGACATGAGTTTGAGTGATCTCCGGGAGTTGGTGATGGACAGGGAGGCCTGGCGTGCTGTGATTCATGGGGTTGCAAAGAGTCAGACAGGACTGAGGGACTGAACTGAACTGAAGTGAAGAGTAGTTTTACCAAGTTTGTTATGCAGATTCCCCTGGGGCTATTAAGGGTCTAGAGTTGTCTTCTGCTGCTAAGTCACTTCAGTAGTGTCTGACTCTGTGAGATTCCATTGATGGCAGCCCACCAGGCTCCCCCATCCCTGGGACCTCCAGGCAAGGACACTGGAGTGGGTTGCCATTTCCTTCTCCAATGCATGGAAGTGAAAAGTGAAAGTGAAGTTGCTCAGTTGTGTCCGACTCTTAGCGACCCCATGGACTGCAGCCTACCAGGCTCCTCCATCCATGGGATTTTCCAGGCAAGAGTACTGGAGTAGGGTGCCATTGCCTTCTCCAAGAGTTGTCTATAATGCTTAAATCTTGTCCTTCTTGGTAGAGAGGAAAGTGCAGTTGTGCTGTGCTTAGTCACTCAGTTGTGTCCAATTCTTTGCGACCCCTTGGACTGTAGCCTGCCAACTCTTCTGTCCATGGGGATTCTCCAGGCAAGAATACTGGAGTGGGTTGCCATGCCCTCCTCTAGGAGATCTTCCCAACTCAGGGATCAAACCCAAGTCTCATGCTTTGCAATCAAATTCTTTACTGTCTGAGTCACCAGGGAAGCCTAGAGAGGAAAGTGCAGACACTTTTTCGAATTTGTATCCTAGTTTACAAATTTATATATCCTCCTATTTAGGAGAAGAGCAGATAATTTTTCTTCTATCTGCTTCTTCTTAATTACTGTCAGCTCAAAAAAAAAATCTTTATGTCAAGGTGGCTTATTGGGGGTGGCATATTCTGCTACCATTCACTCCTGTCCTTCAAAGAGAATTTGGGTGGCATGGAAGTACCTGATTTTAAAGGCAATGCCTTTCTGATGAAGAAAGTTTTACTTCCAAATGTAATTCTTCCTTTGCCATACTTGATGTTGTATAGTGCATATTGGATAGGATTTCTGGGGTTTTTTTTGAGGATGTAACTCTAGCTCAACTTGAAGGCTTCCAGCTTTAAAACAAATGGGAAGATGGTCAGTATGCAAATTACAGAAGAAGCAGATACTGGGAGGAATGTGATGAGTTCAGATTCACACATATTCATGTTTTCAGTTTGATTTCATATGGGACATCCAAGTGGTGATACTGAATATGTGGCTGGAGTTTATAATTCAAGGAAAAAGCTTGGAGATGCAAACTTGAGATGGATTAGCTTATGTGTAGAAATTGAAGCCATGAATATAAAAAAAGATTTTCCCAGAAAGAAAGTGTGGAAGATGTCCAAAATAGTACATGAAGAAAATCCACATTTACTGGTTCATTTCAGTTCAGTTCAGTCGCTCAGTCGTGTCCGACTCTTTGCAACCCCATGAATTGCAGCACGCCAGGCCTCCCTGTCCATCAACAGCTCCTGGAGTTCACTCAGACTCATGTCCATCGAGTCAGTGATGCCATCCAGCCATCTCATCCTCTGTCGTCCCCTTCTCCTCCTGCCCCCAATCCCTCCCAGCATCAGAGTCTTTTCCAATGAGTCAACTCTTCACATGAGGTGGCCAAAGTACTGGAGTTTCAGCTTTAGCATCATTCCTTCCAAAAGAAATCCCAGGGCTGATCTCCTTCAGAATGGACTGGCTATATGCTACTAATTAATTCAATTAAAATAGTAAATATTTCTTCAGTCAGTTCAGTTCAGTCGTTCAGTCGTGTCCAACTCCTTGTGACCCCATGGACTGCAGCACATCAGGCTTCCCTGTCCATCACCAACTCCATCAAGTCGGTGATGCCATCCAACCATCTCATCCTGTCTTCCCCTTCTCCTCCCACCTTCAATCTTTCCCAGAATAAGGTTTTTCTTTTTTTTTTCCAGTGAGACAGTTCTTCACATCAAGTGGAGATTCAGCTTCAGCATCAGTCCTTCCAGTGGATATTCAGGGTTGATTTCCTTTAGGATTGACTGCTTTGATCTCTTTGCAGTCCAAGGGACTCTCAAGAGTCTTTACCAACACCACAGTTCAAAAGCATCAATTCTTTGGCACTCAGCTTTCTTTATAGTCCAACTGTCACATCCATTCATGATTACTAGAAAAACCATAGCTTTGACTAGACAGACTTTTGTTGGCAAAGTAATGTCTCTGCTTTTTAATATGCTGTCTAATTGGTCATAGCTTTTCTAACAAGAAGCAAGCATCTTTTAATTTCATGGCTGCAGTCACCATCTGCAATGATTTTGGAGCACAAGAAAATCAAGTCTATCACTATTTCCATTGTTTCCCCATTGATTTGCCATAAAGTGATGGGAATGGATGCCACGATATTCATTTTCCAAATGTTGAGTTTTAAGCCAGCTTTTTCACTCTCCTTTTTCACCTTCATCAAGAGGCACTTTAGTTCCTCCTCACTTTCTTCCATAAGGGCAGTGTCATCTCCATGTCTGAGATTATTGATATTCTTCTGGCAATATTGGTTCCAGCTTGTGCTTCATCCTGCCTGACTTTTAGCCTGATGTACTCTGCATATAAGTTAAATAAGCAAGGTGACAATATACAGCCTTGATGTACTCCTTTCCCAATTCAGAACCAGTCTGTTGTTCCATGTCTGGTTCTAACTGTTGCTTCTTGACCTGCATACAGATTTCTCAGGAGGCAGGTAAGGTGGTTTGGTATTCTCATCTTTAAGAATTTTCCACAGTTTATTGTGATCCACGCAGTCAAAGCCTTTGGCCTAGCCAATAAAGCAGAAGTAGATGTTTTTCTGGAAGTTGCTTTTTTGATGATCCAACAGATGCTGACAGTTTGATCTCTGTTTCCTCTGCCTTTTCTAAATCCAGCTTGTACATCTGAAAGTTCACAGTTCATGTACTGCTGAAGCTTCACTTGGAGAATTTTGAGCATTATTTAACTAGTGTGTGAGATAAGTGGAACTGTGTGGTAGTTTGAATATTCTTTGGCATTGCCTTTCTTTGGGATTGGAATGAAAACTGACCTTTTCCTGTCCTGCGGCCACTGCTGAATTTTCCAAATTTGCTGGTCTATTGAGTGCAGCACTTTAATAGCATCATCATTTAAGATTTGAAATAGCTTAACTAGAATTCCATCACCTCCACTAGCTTTGTTCATAGTCATGCTTCCTAAGGCCCACTTGACTTTGGACTCCAGGAAGTTTGGCTCTAGGTGAGTGTTCACACCATTATGATTATCTGGGTCATGAAGATCTTTTTGTATAGTTCTTCTGTGTATTCTTGCCACCTCTTCTTAATATCTTCTGCTTCTGTTAGGTCCCTACCATTTCTGTCCTTTATTGAGCCCATCTTTGCATGAAATATTCCATAGGCATCTTGAATTTTCTTGAAGAGATCTCTAGTCGTTCCCATTCTATGGTTTTCCTCTATTTCTTTATATTGACCGCTGAGGAAGGCTTTCTTATCTTTCCTTGCTATTCTTTGAAACTCTGCGTTCAGATGGGTATACCTTTCTTTTTGTCCTTTGCCTTTAGCTTCTTTTCTTTTTCAGCTATTTTTAAGGCTTCCTTAGACAACCATTTTTCCTTTTTCATTTCTTTTTCTTGAGGATGGTCTTGATCACTGCCTCCTGTACAATGTCACAAAACTCTGTCCATTTCTTAATTGCTTATCATGTCCAAATTTTGCTGCTTAAGTATTTAACAATGAAAATTTCATTTAAATCTTCATAATAATCATATGAGATAGATGCTATTTTTTTTTCATTTTACAGATGAATAACACTCTTACAGAGGTTAAGTGACTTGACCAAATCATATATCCAGTAAGTAGTACAACCAGGAATTTGACTTAGTCCATGCTCTTGACCATTGTCATATGCTTTCCAAATATGTATTGACCAAGCATAATACAAGGCACTTGAAATTCAGCAGTGAAAAAGACAGATAATCCTGCTTTCATGGGGCTTACTATCTTGTGGTGAAATAAGTCTTATACTTATAAGCTGTAAGTGAAATCATAAGCTTAAATTGCAATATCAGCTATAAGAAATTAATTGGGGTAATATGTTGGTGGGTGTAAAGATGGGGTGAGAGCCATTAGATAAGTTAGTTGAAGAAGACATATTTAATAGTATTTAATGTGAGATCCAAATAATGAGAAGAATCCAGGAAAAGAGCTTTATAGGAACAGAGAACAGCAAATGAAAATACCTTGAGATAAGATAGGATGAACAAAGGGAAAAGTGACATCAGAGGAGCATGGAGTAGGCAGGAGTCAAAACTGCATAAAGCCTTGCAGGCTGCAGATAATAGTTTAGACTTTATTCTAAGAATAATAGAAGGCATTAGAGAGTTTTAAGGAGTCATATGATATCATTTATACATAAAAATAGCACCTTGGTTGTTCCATGAATAGATTGAAAGTGAGGGAAAGTTTTAGTTGCTTAATTGTGCCTCACTCTTTGTGACCCCAAGAACTGTAGCCTGCCAGGCTCCCCTGTCCATGAGGATTCTGCAGGCAAGAATACTGGAGTGAGTTGCTGTTCCCTTCTCCAGGGGATCTTCCCAAACCAGGGATCGAATCTGCCTCTCCTGAATTGCAGGTGGATTCTTTACAGTCTGAGCCACCAGAGAAGCTGAATAATAAATTGGAGGGAGGTTAAAGTGAGAGGCACAGGAAGACCAAGAGGAACTTCCTACAATAATCCATGCAAGACATGATGGTATCTCATTTTAAAGTAGTATCAGTGGAGATGAGAGGAAGACCACTTTGAAATATATTCTGGATATCGATACTATAGAACAGGCTGATTGATGTGAATGTAAGAAAAGGGAAGAAAAAAAAGTGATTTGTAGCTTTTGGGTCTGAGCAACTATGAGGACATTGATTCCATTTATTTAGAAGGAGAACAGTGGTCAAGGAACATGTTGGTGAGTGGGAAATCAATAATGTTGTTTAGGTAATGGCTGAGTTAGACTTGTCCATTAGTTGCCAAAGTGGAAAGGTCAAGTAGAAAGTTGTAAATATGTCTGTAGCTCTGAAATAAGTTCTAGATTGTAGTTTTAAATTTAGAAGTCATCAACAGACAGATAATAAGATCACTTAAAAGGAAGAGAGATTTAAAATAAGAAAAGAAGAGGGCACTGAAGTCCCTGGGATTTCAGATTAAGGTACATGATTGGGGATTGGATACAGAAGAAGCAACTTCACTCACTCATATGTAGGAAGAACTGGCAAAGAAAACCATAAAGGAATAACTAGTGCAATAAAAATAATTGACAATTTAACAACTCCCTTATTCTTAGGATACACTGCTCCACTGGCTTTGGTGAAGATGTACATTTCTAGTTTTCCTTCATTGCACAAAGTAAGTAATTGGCTTTCAATAGGAAAAGGTAAACTTCTTCCTTGAGAAGAAGAAGATAGAAATATGAATACTAACACAGCTAAGTTTATAGATTTGGTTGAGAGAAGAAAATGTATTTCTCTTCTGATGACTTGTCATCTCAGTGAAGCATGTGCTCAGTTGCTCAGTCAAGTCCTACTCTTTGTGACCTCATGGACTGTAGCCCACCAGGGTCCTCTGTCCATGGGATTTTCCAGGCAAGAATACTGGAGAGAGTTGCCATTTCCTCCTCCAGGGGATCTTCCTGACCTAGGGATCGAACCTATGTCTCCTGAGTCTCCTGCACTGGCAGGCGGATTCTTTACCACTGCGCCATGAAGCATAAGGTGATGCAATAAAATAAGGGTAAAGATGGAAAGAGCTGGTGGAGAGAATCATTGAATAATATTAAGCAAGAGTGATCGGAGAAGGAAGGTAATAACCAAGACAGAATGATATTATGGAAACTTGGAAAATGAAGAGTTCAATTAGATGGAAGCAATCTGTGTTATCAAATGTTTTCTGGAAGCTCATTGACATAAATAAAAGATTTTACATCAGAAAGTTATTCTTAATGAAAGCAGATGCAGCAAAGTAGTAAACCAAGAAGCCAGAGTACAATGCCTGGGGAACTGTGCAAGATAAGGGTATAGAAACTGCTAGGGAGGACAGATTTTTCAAGATTTGTCCAGAAAAGAAGGGAAGTGAAAATAGCAAGAAAAAGTGACTTCTTTGAAAGAGAGCCTTATTTTATTTTATTATTTATATTTAACTTTTGCTAGTTTTATTGAAAAATACTTGACATGTTTGAGCATGTGATTATAGGAAAGCATCCAGTAGAGAAGGAGAGGTTGATAAGAGAGAAAGGAGAGTGGATAATTGATGAAGCAAAGTCCTGGGGGAAACTACCTGGGATGAGGTCAAGAACACAGGTGGAATTGACTGTAAATTTGACATTGCGGTTACAGACTATTCTAAGAACATTCATAAAAGAAGTTTGACCTCAACATTTTTTGACATTCTCTTCAGAACTATAATGTATTTTGTATTCGTAGAGGTATTCATTGATATTTCAATGTTTTTTTATGTTTTAAGTTATCTTACAGAAAATTGCTTAATCCAACCAGTCCATTCTGAAGGAGATCAGCCCTGAGATTTCTTTGGAAGGAATGATGCTAAAGCTGAAACTCCAGTACTTTGGCCACCTCATGCGAAGAGTTGACTCATTGGAAAAGACTGTGATGCTGGGAGGGATTGGGGGCAGGAGGGGAAGGGGACGACAGAGGGTGAGATGGCTGGATGGCATCACTGACTCGATGGACATGAGTCTGAGTGAACTCCGGGAGTTGGTAATCGACAGGGAGGCCTGGCGTGATGCAATTCATGGGGTCGCAGAGAGTTGGACACGACTGAGTGACTGAACTGAACTGAGCTCCTTATCCCCCCCAAATTTATTCAAAAAGGCATGTAACTGACTCTTTTAAAAAAAATCTCTCCTTTAATTAGTATTTCTTTCCTATTTCTTATTTATGTCATGAAGAATTAAATATTAACATATTGTCTATGATTTAACCTAGAGTGAATATAAATGGTATTCTGGGGAAAAAAATGACTTCAATTTTACTTGCTATGCCTCTGCTGAATACCTCATTAGTGCTTTAATTCATGCAGAAAAGGTTAAAATGTACTGAAACTGACAATACCTAAATGGAAAGCACTGTGCTTCTGGTTCACTCTCGCAGTAAAGTGCAATCATTCTGGGGAAAGGAAAATGCTAGAGAAGAGTTGTCAGAGTTAGGAGCTGAGTTGAGTTACCATATGACCGACCCTCTGAGAGGCAGAGACTTTGGAAGCAAGGCACCCTGGATGAATATGATCACATTATTTCTTTGGAAAATAGATGAATCAGGCGGGAGAGGATATTGCAATGCCTACTTTCACAGGCTCCTTTAGAACTTCTGTATGACTGAAATATCACTTCTTGGGAGACTGTAATATTGTGTGGGTTATGAATGCAAATTAAAATGAAAAATTTTTTTAAATGAATTGAGAGGATAACTGTTTTCATTCCTCATATCATTTGTTCTTTGGTTAGTTGCCTGTGTTGGCAACAGGAGATCTTCTGAAGAGATTATCAGAATAACTGATGATGTGTGAATAGCCCTATTTGCATGTTTAAGAAACAAAAACCCTTCTGTTTACAGTCACATTTTTACGGTTATCATACGAGGACTACACACATATATATGGAAACCAGAGAATCCAATCCCCCAAAATATTTTCAAGTTGAATTATCTCTACCTGGCCCATGTACACAAAGTCATTGTATTTTCTCTCTTAGAATTGTTTGTCATTGACTCCTGATTATAGATGAACTAATTTAGTTAAATGTCAATATTATAATTATAATGAATTTTATATTATAATGCATTTCTTGTTATTATGCATTTTTCTAGATATTTTCTCCAAATATTTAATTTTCACTAATATTTATCTAACTGGAAAGTTACCTTTCACGTTCTAGACTGTGGATCCAAATGAGTTTTCTTGGCTGCCCTGGAGGTAGATAGAGGAGCAGAGACCTTGGGAAGTTATGTTGGGAACACATGCCCTTCCTGATTGCTGTTATAGTGTTTGGTTAAGCTGACAATATTCTGTTTTAGGTATCTCAATTAATATAAATTAGATGCTGATTTTACCATATGGACAGCTATGCCATGAAACATATTATGTTATTTTAAAAATAGTATTGTAATATGTTTTAATAAGGAAATCATGCTAGGTTCTGTATAAAAGGAAATTATGCAGATGCAGCAATTGTCTTCATGTGCAAAGACATCTTTTAACAAAAGTGTATGTTACATTGGGCTTCCCTGGTGGCTCACGTGGCAGAGAATCCTCCTGCCAGTACAGGAGACGAGGGTTTGATCCCTGGGTTGGGAAGATCCCCTGGAGGAGGACATGGCAACCCATTCCAGTATTCTTGCCTGGGAAATCTCATGGACAGAGGAGCCTGGCAGGCTATAGTCCATGGGGTCGCAAGGAGTTGGACACGGTTGAGTGACTAACACTTTCACTTACACGTTCATATGTTATGTTGATATAGAACTTTGCAGTTTTCAAAGCACTACATTTGATGTTTTTACCACAGCTGTGGGATACAGGGATCTTGGCATTAAAAAGTAGTAAGCCAAGTCAGAATTTAGAATGTAAAGTGTATGTCCAGTAGAGATGGTCCATATCCAAATAAGAAAGCTGAGGTAATTGAGTACAAATTCCTTGGTGCAAACAATTTTACTTCTAGGAATTTCTCTTACAGAAATAGTCATTGCTTTGGGGAGATCATTGACCAAAGTTGAAGTAAGATCCTCCATTTTTTTTTAACCAGGCCACAAATTATGTAGTAGGTTTTATTTATAAAACAGTGAGTCAATGTTTCAAAACTTGAAGAAACAGACGTTAGATAGATGGATTTTTCCCAAATAAGTAATTTTAACATACACTCATGATAATCTTATAATAATCAGATATTGCCCTCAATGTTTTTCAGACCTGTGCTGGTGTGATTATTTTTTCTTCTTGAACAGTTTCAAATGTCCAAACTCAAGTGTAATCACTCTAAATTTACATGCTCACTCTTCTGAAAAGCAGACAGAAAGATATTTTTTTCATATCTGCATAATGGGACACAAGCTGTTAAGTATGTCCCCTTCTTTCAGTGTCCTGAACACCTTCCTTATATTCAGGATGATTAAGAAGAAATCCAGTGAAAACTTCATTTTATCAATGGGAGCACTGAGGGGTGAACTTCTTATGTTTGCTTACAGAAATATTGCAGTTTTCAGGATGTGAAATATTTCAAATGTGTAATCTGTCTTTCCCTTCTCTTCTTATAAATTATCTCATAGGACATGTAAGCATCTAAATTTTTCTATACTAAACTCAACTGACAATTTATTAAATTCATATGTTCACATATAGAAGAAGCATTGTCACATGGCAAATAGCCAAGGTTTTGGCATACAAAGGCAATATTATCCAGTTTGACTCCTTGGCGCTCATACAGCTATGCAAGGATTACACACAAACACACACACACACAATTACAAACACTGAAATTAATATCCTAGTGCTCCTATTTATCCAAATGTTGTATGCAGTCTGATTTGCAATAGTAAACATTGATATCAGTCTAAATATTTGTAAATAAGGGATGCAATAAATAGAGCATATAGGTAAATGGAACACAATAAACCTAAAATAATAAATCTACATGTACTGAGATGAAAAGATGTTCATAATGAGCTAAATGATATTTTATTTTAAAATGCATCCATATATTTATGGAAATATGTACAATAAAAAGTGGTTATCTAGTTACCATGATTTTATAGAACAACTTTCAAACCCACATAAGAGAATTCTTACAAATGTCTTTATAACACATGTACATTTTCTTACTGAGAAAAAAGTAAATATATTTACTTGAAGTAATATGAAGGGGAAATTGAAGAATAGCTATGTGTGATATAATTTTACTACATAAAATATGTACTTATATGTTTGTCTATGAATGAAAATACTGGAAGGATATATGGCTAATTTGTAATAGTGATTCTGTATTTCTAGTAAGTGGTAGATTTATGGTAGAAATTCCAGTCTTTATACCATTTGAATGTTTTGCAACCATTATTCATTTCAAATTCATCTGTATATAGTGATCTTAGCTAATACACAGATTCAGTCATTTTTTTATATATAGTAGTATTCTCTAGGCAATGGTAACTCTCTCCTCTTGTCAATTTATACTCAGAAAAATATGATTCTCTAATATTCTAAGGACTTGGATAACATTCTAAAATAATACAATTACTAATTAAAATGTATTGCCACTTCTGAAGAATAGTAAAATAGTGTTCATTATTTTGAAATTTGCTTCAGAGCATATAATTTGTCCTTTAACAGTTAATATATTTTTAAAATTTTTTTACTATTTTTGTCATAAAAATGATGCAAAGAGAATGATTAAAATATGTGCTTTAGTAAATAATCAAGAAGACATTGGATGAATAAATATGATGCATTTTAATGAGTCATTTCTGATAACTAAAATCCTGATTCTCAGATTTAAAATAAACTTGATAAAATGGAATCCTACAATTCAGTAAAAGTGCTAGTCTCTCAGTCGTGCCCAACTCTTTGGGACACCATAGACTGCAGCCCACCAGGCTCCTCTGTCTATGGGATTTTTCAGGCAAGGATACTGGAGTGGGTTGCCATTTCCTTCTCCAGGGGATCTTCGCAACCCAGGGATTGAACCCAGGTCTCCTGCACTGCAGGCAGATTCTTTACCATCTGAGCTAGGAGGGAAGCCCAAAAATTTCAGTATCTTAATTCCATTTACTTTGATTTCATATTTATTCTAAAACCAAAGATATTTGATAAACAACAGGGACCTACAGTACAGGAAGTTATTTTCATTGTCTTTTTTTTTTTTTTAATGTCATAAGACTTTATTCAGAAAACATATCATCCTTAACACAGCCCAAATCAATCAATTGGAAAAGATTAATAAGATAGAAACAAGGAGAAAATTGCCAATGAGAAAACACAAAACCATAATAACCTACAATGGAAAGAATCTGAAAAGGAACATATATATATATGTATGTATGTATGTTTATATATATATATATACTTACATATATGTGTGTGCAAGCTAAGTCGCTTCAGTTATGTCCGACTCTGTGCAACGCTATGGACTGTAGCCCATCAGGCTCCTCTGTCCATGGGATTCTCTAGGCAAGAAAACTGAAGTGGGTTGCTATGCCCTCCTAGAGGAGATCTTCCCCATCCCAGAATCCAAACTGCCACTGTTAAGTCTTCTGCATTTGTAGTTGGGTTCTTTGTCACTTGCGCCACCTGGTGGCTCAAATGGTAAACAACCTGCCTGACAATGCTAGAGACATAAGAGAACTGGGTTCAATCCCTGGGTTGGGAAGATCCCCTGAAGAAGGGAAAGGCAACCCACTCCAGTATTCTGGCCTGGAGAATTCCATGGACAGAGGAGCCTGGTGGGCTACAGACCATGGGATCACGGAGAGTCAGACACAACCGAGCGACTAACACACACACACACACACACACACACACACATATAAAGCTGAATCATTTTGCTGCACACTTGAAATATTGTAAACGAACTATCATTGAATAAAAAATTGAAATTAAAAAACTAAAATATTTGACTTAGATTGGAAAAAAATTAAAAGAATGATTGAACAGGCAATATCATAAATAAAATCAGAAATAACTACTTCACTTTATCCAACCTTTGGAAACAATTATGGAATATCAAACTTGTACATACAGGTGAAACAGAACAAATGTGTCTCATTTTCAGGTCAAGCAAAAAATAATCAGCTGGTTTTTGTGGGCTTTTCTTCTTAACTCTGCTGTTCTGTGGTCCTTTCTGAGAGCCCACTTATGCCACCTAGTACTATGCTACTAGTACTGGAAAAAAGCGGACCTTAGAAAAATAAATTCTATTCTATATCTGGGAAAAGTAAAAGAATATTTTTTTTATCGAAAAGGGAAATACATTTCCTTTGTGGTATATTTATTTAAACTTTGCCACACTTGAACACATATCATACAGTACTAATTAGCGAAACCAGGTTAAAGCTTAGTTGATTAACTGAAGGAAGGAGTATATATCATATAATTCCTTGTTGTGTAATTAAATAGACATTTCTATATAAATAACATGAAGGGTGCCCTTTAGGTAAAGTTTAATTATCTGAAAAAATAGCTGCAATTACTGTCATTAAATTTTTTTTAGTGAAAAAGAAGTTTATGGGAAATCATAAGACTATGATTATTAAACATGATCAAGCTATCAGAAAATGTTTTAAAAATGATACCTAAGAATTAATCAGTGAAATCTAAGGTAACTTGGTGTATATACACTATACTATTTATAAGTGGATTTTGTTTGTTTTTAATGTTTTTCCATTTTTTGTAAACAATATGTAAGAAAGTAAGTTGAAATATTTATAGTCTTTGATAGCCTATCAAAAGTGTTATTTTTCACAGAATCTCACATGATAATAGGATTATATTTCATTTTCCATAACTAAAGTAACTAAGTCATAACATAAGCACATTACTTTTGGTTGGGAAAATCAATTAACTTTCAAAATTAATGGACATGTATTATTTTTTAGTTTATTGTCATTTTACTGAAGGCTAGGACCATGTTGAAATAGTTTCTAAAATCAAGACCTCACACATTGTTTATAAAACTTTTCTCCTCAAGCATATCTAATAGCAAAGAAGTTGATATATATCCCCTAGAATTCTGGGGAGAAACTAGGCCAAAACAGCTCACAACAAATTCATTTTTTTCTTAAATCTTTAGTGTCCTCTGAAAAATGCACATGGATTTTACATTCTATTCCATGATATGCATTTGTTTAAATAAAAATGAAGATTTTTTTTCAACTGAAATTTGGAGATACACTTGATGTTACAGAAAGAGGCACTCATATTTATATTGTGAGTTTGTATAACTTTGTGCGGAAGTTAAGTTTGAGAAACACAGTGCTATCGAATGTCAGGGCCTATATTTGAGACTGAAAAGATGGGATACCATGTAATTTCTCTTTAGATGTATAGTAAAAGGAAATTAATGTAACATGTAATTTGAGCCTGGAAAAAAAAATCCTCTACTTAACACTACTAGTGTGAAACACTTACATTGAGGGAACCTATTAATTTTTGGTCATTTCAAAATTGTCATAAAGTATTTATTGTTATTTTTAACCAAACCTGAGTCTTTGTAATTGTGACTTATTTTGATTTTAGCTTTGTTCTCAGTGTCAATACCCCTAAAAGCATAAATCCCAAAGTTAAACTACCTATGAGTGTTCTTAAAGATGAAACAAATTTTAATATATGTTGAAATATGAGTGTGCCCTTTTCCCTTCTGTAATGTGTGTGTGTGGTGGGGAGGGGAGAAAGGGAGTGAGAATTACCTGGATCTACTTTTGAGGTGAACGGAATGACTGTATGACCAAGCTCAAAAAAACAAAGTCTCTTATATGGCAATGATGTAAATCAAAGTAAACACTGTTCAATTGTTAAAAACAAGTAAACACAAAATCATCCATCTACTTGAGGATATATATATTTGTAGCTAATTCATCTTAATGGACTCAAGTTGTTCTAGCTAATCAAACATTCTGTAGAAAGTATACGGATACTCTGTTACTGTCAGATACTCTGTTACTGCCTAGCACTCTCTTCCATTATAAATTTCCTAGTCAAACTTGGCTCCTTTGAGCAATAACATACAAAGCATAAAAAAGAAACATGAGAAAATTGTTCAAATAATAGTAAAAGTAACAACAAATAACAAACTCTTACTTACTTAGTACTTAATATGTGTCAGATGTAGTTCCAGGGCTTTAGATAAATTATTTTATTTAATCATGGCAACACACACAGAACTGATTATCTTTGTCCCAATGGAATAGATGACAAATTGAAATGCAGAGAATAAAAGGTTTACCTAAGGTTACATAGCTAGGTGATACTTGGTGAAACCAAGATTGAAACAAGACTTGGCTTCTTAAATTCTTTATCTCAGTAATTTATCTAAAAATTAATAGTTGTTCCATTGATTGAAGAGATTAAAACTACCTATTATGTCCCCTTTTCTTTTTTTATACTTTCCAAATTTACATTAAGTCTATATTACACGTATAAATAACAAAATCTTCTAAAATACTGTATTATTTACTTCACTGCCTATCACATGAGAGTCTTATAGTAGCTGTATATTGTTTTAGTCTCTTCGTTAATATTTTTTGAAATAAACTCTTCTCTATTCCATGTATATCTTTAGAGCTATCATTTAGGGGCTTCCCTGGTGGCTCAGATGGTAAAGAGGTATCATTTATGGTATCACAGGTGCCTTGCCTCGGGTATAGACTTTTCACTGAAGTCTAGCTAATCAATATATTCCATCTCACAGATAATAGCAATTGGTCCAGAATTTGATCATATTGTCCAGAGTCCTTTCCTGGAATTTATAGTATGACTCTAGAATAAAGAAGCTTCTTTCCACTGTGATGTTGGGAGAATATAAATATGAGGCTACTGGTGGCTATCTTCCTTGTAATATAGAGAGGACTTGTCTCTAAAAGAGGGGCTTCGTTGGTTGCTCAGATGGTACAGAATTCACCTACCAATGCAGGAGATGCAAGAGACGTGGGTTCAATCCCTAAGTTGGGAAGATCCCCTGAAGAAGGAAATGGCAACCCACTCCGGTATTCTTACCTGGAGAATTCCATGAACAGAGGAGTCTGGCGTTCTATAGTCCATGGGGTTGCAAAGAGTCAGACATGACTGAGTGACTAACACACACACACACACACACACACACACAGGCTGTGTTGAGAGAATCCTTGTCTATAAAAGGAAGTCAAGTAGATGGAAAGAGGGATGGGAAATGGTTGTCTTAATAACAGTGAACCCTAGTTTCAGTCCTTAAAGTTTTTGCTGTTCCCCCTTGTTCATTGTTCTTGCTTTATTCCCTTGCCTTATTCTGGGGTTGAGTCTAGGAGTTTATTATGATTAATATTAAAGATCCTCAATTGATTATGATGACTGGCTTTGTGTGGCAATTATGGGATATGTTAATAATCCATCCCTTTGTGTTTTTTTTTTTTTTACATTTTGGTTTTTGATCAATGTCAGTTTTTCACTAAATATTTTCTCTGAAATACTAGTTTCTCAAATACTCTACAGAAAAAAAGGTTTTTCAGTGTTCATTAAAGGGTCTGAGAAGTCTTTCAGTAAAACTGATTGTTGAACCCAGCATTTCTTAATTCTTACAGATTTGACACAACTCGTGCCCAGATAAACAGAAGTTCCATATCCAGAAGTCTTTTGCAGGCTCCCTTGCACTTAAAACCCCTCCTAGAATAATCACTATCCTAACTTCTAACTCCATAGATTTATTATGCCTTCTGGAATGGTCCACAGGTCCAGGTTCATTAGAAAGTTACAGTTCACAGAATTATTCTAAATGTTCAAGTTGAAGAAACTCAATGTTCTTCTTTAACATTTCTTGAACTTTCTGATTGTACAATCTTCGCCAAATTGTTTAACTTCTCTGACCCTCAACTTCTTCAACTTTACCATGGAAATAATAATGCTGTCTCATTGTTTTGTGAATAGTAATATTTTATGCATATATATGTATATTATTTATATCTATCTATGCAAATTTTGGAGTTGTTTTTGTTTTGCTCTCTACCAAAAAATATCTTCTATTAGTTACCATACCCACCATACTCATTTTGAGCTCCGCACACACATCTCTTCCCCTCTGGTAACCACTACTCTGTTCTCCGCATCTATGTGTTTGTTTGTTTTGGTGGTACTATGTGGCATCTGGGATCTTAGTTCCCCAACCAGGGATCAAACCTGTGGCCTTTGCCTTAGAAGCACAGAGTTTTAACCATTGGACCACCAGAGACATCCCTCTATCTGTTTGTTTTTGTTTGGTTTGTTCACTTATTATGTTTTTGTTTGTTTATTAGCTTTTTATATTCTACATATTAGTCTTTCTCCCTCTGACTTGTGTAACATAATACCCTAAACATCTATCCATGTTGTCACAAATTATAAGATTTCAACTTTTTATGGCTGAATAATATTTCATTGTACATACACATAGAATTTCTTCCTTTAAGAATGCTAATAACTTGTTATATATATATATATATATATTTGTGTTCCTATATTAGCTATACATACACACACATATATATATAGGTGCTCCTGTGTTAGGTACACATATATTAATCATGGTTATTTATTCTTGATAAATTGCCCCTTTAATATTATATGCTGTCCAATCTTTGTGTCTTGTTACCCATTTTAGGTTTGAAATCTGTTTTGTCTGATATGAGTATAGCTACATCCACTTTCTTTTGGCTGCCATTTGCCTGGAGCATCATCTTCCTTCCCTTCACTTTTAACCTATGTTAGTCTTTAGAGCTAAGGTGTGTCTTTTGGAGGCAGCATATATTTGCATCTTGTTTCTTAATCCACATAAGCACTCTGTGTCTTTTGAGTAGTGAATGCAATCCTTTTATATTTATGGTGCCTATTGACAAATGAGGACTTAGTATTGCCATTTTATTTCTTGTTTTCTTATTGCTCTGTATCTCCGTTGCTTGTTTTTCCTTGTAATTCTGTGTGCCATTTTGGCTCGGTCATTTTCTATATTGTCCTGGATTTCCTCTTTTTTATGTTTTCTGTCTCTGCTCTATGTTTATGTTTTGTGGTTATTATGAGGTTTGTATAAAACATCTCATAGATAAATTTCTCCTTTTTCTGCTGATAGCACCTCATCTTCATTTACTTATACAAATTCTTTTCTTTCCTTATTCTCCTTTAATGTTTTTGTTGTCTCAAATTATTTCTTTTTCTGTTGTAAGTTTGTTACCTGAGATAGCTATAATTATTTTTGTTTTCATTTTTCTAAAAAAAAAAAAAAACTTTTGAGTAGAATTTTTCTGGTTCTATTTATTATCCAACTCAGAGTTTTGTGTAGCTTTGCAGCTTTGTTTCTGGTAGAAGTTCAGCTCACTTCAGTCACTCAGTCATGTCCAACTCTTTGCGACCCCATGAACTGCAGCAGGTCAGGCCCCCCTGTCCATCACCAACTCCTTGAGTTCACCCAAACCCATGTTCATCGAGTTGGTGATGCCATCCAACCATCTCATCCTCTGTCGTCCCCTTCTCCTCCTGCCCTTAATCTTTCCCAGCTTCAGGGTCTTTTCAAATGAGTCAGCTCTTCGCATCAGGTGGCCAAAGTATTGGAGTTTCACCTTCAAAATGAGTCCTACCAATGAACACCAAAGACTGATTTCCTTTAGGATGGACTGGTTGGATCTCCTTGAAGTCCAAGGGATTCTCAAGAGTCTTCTCCAACACCATAGTTCAAAAGCATCAATTCTTCTGCGCTCAGCTTTCTTTATAGTCCAACTCTCACATCCATGCATGACCAGTGGAAAAATGATAACTTTTCTTGACAGAGTATTCTTGGGTGACAGTTTTTATCTTAGTATTTTCAGAATGTCATTCCACTTCTTTCTGACCTGTAGAGTTTCTACATAGCTCAGTTGGTAAATCATCTGCCTGCAATGCAGAAGACCCGGGTTCAACTCCTGAGTCAGGAAGATCCCCTGGAGAAGGAAATGGCAACCCACTCCAGTATTCTTGCCTGGAGAATCCCATGGACAGAGGAGCCTGACAGGCTTCAGTCTACGGGATTGCAAGAGTTGGACACGACTTAGCGACTAAACCACCACTGAAAAATCAGCTAATACCTCAATGGGGATTCCTTTGTATGTTACTATCCCTTTTCCCCTAGCTGCCTTTAAAATTTTTTCTCTGTTATTGACTTTTGACAACTTTAATATTATGTGTCTTAGAGGTCTTTCTGCATTGAGACCATTACGTGCTCTCCTAGCTTCATGGAGTTGTATATCCAGTTCCTACCACAAATTTGCAAAGTTCTCAGCTTTTATTTCGTTAAGTAAATCTCTCTGCTCCCTTTTCCCTCTCTTTTCCTACGAGGATACCCATTATCCTAATTTTGCCCTTCCTAAAAGAATCAGGTACCTCTTGTAGAATTTCCTTACTTTTTTATATCTTATTTCTATTTTACTTAAATCATGCCTAGATTTCTATCTTATATTTCCAATGCTTTCAGATGCATTTTTATTCTCAATTATTGAATTCTTCAGCTTCACAATTTCTGTTTGTCTCTTTTCAGAGTTTCAATCTCTTTGGCAAAATATTCCTTCTATTCATTAATTTTATTGCTAAGCTCATTAAATTGCCTTTCTGAGTGTTCTTATATCTCATTGAATTTCTTCATGACACCTACTTTAAATTCGCTATCAGTTAAATTATAATATTCCATGACTTCTGAAAAACCATCTTTTTGTGTGTGGTGGTATAGCATAACTGTGGTTCTTCATGGTACTTGAGTTGTTCCCCAGTTGGTATATGTTAAGTTAAATGACAGGTTAAAAGTTAGTCTTCTGTTTTCTGGTAGGTGGTGCTGTAACACAAGATTTTGGTTTCTTTTACCTGTGTTACCTCTGTTTATACTTGAGAGTTGGCACTTTTCATCCTCCATCTTCTCTGTAAGAAGTATGACTGCATGCTTTCTTTGTTTCTTCTTGTGTGCCTGGGGTCCTTGCTGCCTTGCTTCTGCCAGAATCACTGTCAACATTGGGCTCTTCCTTTGTGTTGGGGATCCCCTGAGACACAGGCTCTACCATGTGGGGAGGTGGCAGCAGTGGGGAGGGAGCTCAGGTCATAAAAGTGCTTCTACTTTGTCTAGTGTTGTAAGGTTCACTGGTTTCCACCACTGCCAATGGCGGGGTGTGAGGGTGGGGTGGTGGGGGTGGCCTGGCATCATAAGTGCTCCAGTGGCTAGAGGGATGGAATCCTAGGCTCCACGGCTTTTGCTGTCCAGTTACCTGAGGCTGAAGAGGCTGGTGTGTTTGGGAGGCAAGGATCACGTATGCAGCTTCCCCTGCTGCTACTGGGGTCTCTAAAACTGTGCACTCAGCTGCAGTCAGAAGGTCATGATTGCAGGCACCAGTCTACCCATGTTTAGATGTACAACATGGAAAATTCTCAGGCATCCTCTTGTGTTTAGCAGAGGCACTTTTGTTGAGCTGTGGATATTTTACTCATTGCAATATTGAAAGGAGATAAAGGTATATTTTCACTCTGCAATATTTCTGGCCTCACCACAAATCTACTATTAAGAAACAGAATGTTTTAAATTTTTTCAAATAAAAATACTGTTTTTATTGAACCTTACTATAAACACTAACATAATGAATATCATGTTCTTGAATGATTGAGTCACCTGTCATACATTCATTTTGTGGTTACAGTGATTAATTCTGGTGTGTTTGCAAGTTTATCTTATGTATTATGGTAATTTTAAAATTCCTGACACTGACATGGAAGTATGTCAATAATTTGTCAGCACATTCATGACTCACATAAAGTTCTACACAAAAAGCCATTGGTAATTTTCAAACATTTTAGAAAATGTCTGAAAAAATCAATTAACCATGAAAGTTACTTTTGATTTGTTAGTAGTTTTAATATTTTTGATTGCATTAGAATATGACTTTCTATCATTTTTAAGTGATAGTTTTTGAGAATTCACGTAGGAGTCTATTTAATGTTGAACCAGTCAATTGTGCCATATATGGTTCTAATGAACTAGTTCCAAATTGGGAAAGGCTATATGTTGTCACCTTGCTTCTGTGTGACCGTGCTAAGTCACTTCAGTCATGTCAGACTCTTTGTAATCCTTTGCAGTGTAGCCCACAAGACTTCTCTGTCCATGAGATTCTCCAGGCAAGAGTACTGGAGTAGGCCTCCTCCAGGGAATCTTCTTGACTAGGGATCCAACATGCGTCTCATGTCTCCAGCTTTGGCAGGTGAGTTCTTTACACTAGTGCCACCTGCGAAGTCCATATCAGTTCAATTCAGCTCAATCAGTCATGTCTGACTCTTTGTGACCCCATGGACTGCAGCACACCTGTGCATCACAAACTTCCAGAGCTTACTCAAACACATTTCCATCGAGTTGGTGATGCCATCCAACCATCTCACCCTCTGTTGTCCCCTTTTCCTCCTACCTTCAATCTTTCCCAGCATCAGGATCTTTTCAAATGAGTCAGTTCTTTGCATCAGGTGGCAAAAGTATTGGAGTTTCGGCTTCAGCATCAGTACTTCCAATGAACATTCAGGACTGATTTCCTTTGGATGGACTGGATGGATCTCCTTGCTGCCCACAGGACTCTCAAGAGTCTTCTCCAACACCACAGTTCAAAAGCATCAGTTCTTCAGTGCTCAGCTTTCTTTATAGTCCAACTATCACATCCATATATGAATACTGCAAAAATCATAGCTTTGACTAGATGGACTTTTGTTGGCAAAGTAATGTCTATGTTTTTTAATATGCTGTCTAGGTTTGTCATAACTTTTCTTCCAAGGAGTAAACATCTTTTAATTTCATGGCTGCAGTCATCATCTGCAGTGATTTTGGAGCCCTCCTCAAATAAAGTCTGTCATTGTTTCCACTGTTTCCCCATCTATTTCCCATGAAGTGATGGGACCAAATGCCATGATCTTAGTTTTTCCTAATGTTGAGTTTTAAGCCAAATTTTTCACTCTCCTCTTTCATTTTCATCAACAGACTCTTTAGTTCTTCTACGCTTTCTACCATAAGGGTGGTGTCATCTGCATATCTGAGGTTATTGATGTTTCTCCCGGCAATCTGGATTCCAGCTTGTGCTTCATCCATTCCAGCGTTTCTCATGATATACTGTGCATATAAGTTGAATAAGCAGGTGACAAAATACATCCTTGACTCCTTTCCCTATATGGAATTAGTCTGTTGTTCCATGTCCAGTTCTAACTGTTGCTTCTTGACCTGCATACAGATTTCTCAAGAGGCAGGTCAGGTGGTCTGGCACTCCCATCTATTTAAGAATTTTCCACAGATTGTTGTGATCCACACAGTCTAGGGCTTTGGTATAGTCAATAAAGCAAAAGTAGATGTTTTTCTGGAACTCTCTTTTTTGATGATCCAGTGGATGTTGTCAATTTGATCTCTAGTTCCTCTGCCTTTTCTAAATCCAGCTTGAACATCTGGAAGTTCACAATTCATGTACTACTTAAGCCTGGCTTGGAGAATTTTGAGGCTTTCTTTGCTAGCGTGTGAGATGAGTGCAATTGGGCGCTAGTTTGAGCATTTTGGGCAACCCTTTCTTTGGGATTAGAATGAAAATTGATCTTTTCCAGTCCTGTGGCCACTACTGAGTTTTCCAAATTTGCTCACATATATATTGCAGTACTTTCACAGCATCATCTTTTAGGATTTGAAATAGCTCAACTGGAGTTGAGACACTCAGATGCTCAGAGGGCTCAAACAATCCTTGTGCACACCAGCACCCAGAGACCCCGCAGAGACTGAGACAAAACTGTATTTAGGTGTCTCCTGCAGAGGTATGGGTCAACAGTGCCCTGCTTCTGAGGAAGGGGCTCTGGGAACAGCAGACCTGGTTATGGCATAAGCCCTCTTGGAAGAGATCACCATTAACCCCACCATCGAGTCACCAGCACCTACCCAGGACTGCGAAACAAATTCTTGGAGGGCACACACAGAATCTTGTGCACATCAGGATCCAGGAAAAAGGAGCAGTGACCCCACAAGAGACTGAATCAGACTTGCCCAGTAGTGTCCAAGAGTCTCTGGCAGATGCGTGGGTCAGTGGTGGGCTGCTGTAGGGTTGGGGCCATTGAGTGCAGCAGTACCTGCATGGGACGTTTTGAAGGAGATCGCCATTATCTTCATTACCTTCACCATAGTTTGGCCTCAGGTCAAACAACAGGGAGGGAACATAGCCCTGCACACCAAAAGAAGACTGAATTAAAGATTTACTGAGCATGGCCCCGCTCATCAGAACAAGACCCAGTTTCCCCCTCAGTCACTCTCTCCTATCAGGAAGCTTCCATAAGCCTCTTATCCTTCTCCATCAGAGGACATGCAGAATGACAACCACAATCACAGAAAACTAACCAATCTGTTCACATGGACCACAGCCTTGTCTAACTCAATGAAACTATGAGCCATGCTGTGTAAGGCCACCCATGACGGATGAGTCATGCTGGAGAGTTCTGACAAAACGTGGTCCACTGGAGAAGGGAGTGGTAGAGTACTTCAGTATTCTTGCCTTGAGAACCCCATGAACAGTATGGAAAGGGAAGCCCATATATAAAAATGTAGTTTTTATTACAATAATACCATAAAGAAGGATATTATACAATACCATATACTTTATCAAAGTTATTTTATGATATTGAAATCAAAATGAAATCAATCCAAGCTTGATAATTTTAAGTTAAAATGTTAGTTTTAATTGTAGGGCAACCACAAAGAAAGTAACTTCATAAAATATGGTAAAAGAGGCAATAAGGAACTTAAAATAGTTTGTTAGATAATGTAAATTTAACACACAAATATTAATAATGGAGGAATGAATGAGCAGAAAAGTATAAAGCATATAGACAACAAATAGAAAAATGGCAGAAACTAGTCTTACCTTATCAATAATTACAGTCAATACAAATGGCCTAAATACTGCAAGCAAAAGGCAGAAACTAGAAGAATGCATAAGAAAATAATGATTCAGCTATATATTGTATAAAAGAGAGAGACTTTAGATTCAAAGACACAAGTAGGTTAAAAGTAAAAGGATGGGAAAGTAAAAAATAAAAAGAAAAAATAAGATGAAAACTCCAAGCCAAGAAAGCTGGAGTGGCTATACAAATAATAAGGATAAAATAGACAATAAGATAAGAATCTGTACTAAAAACAAAAAGGATATTATGATAAAAGAGTAAACCCATTGATAATACATAATTACAAACTTACATGCATTTCATAGAGCTTCAAAATATATGAAACAAATCTGACAGAATTAAATAGAGAAATGGACAATTAAATAATAATAACTGGTGATTTCAACACTGCATTTTAATGATTACTAATGAATAAAACAAGGAGGCAGAATATCAAGAAGGAAACATAGACTTAAAGAACATTACACATCATTTAGAACTAACATCTATAGAACCTTCCACCCAACAATAACAGAACACACATTTTCTTAAAGGAACATGGAAAATTATCATGGATAGAACATATTTTAGGTCATAAAATAAGCCTCAATAAATTTAAAAGGATAAGATTTGTGTACAGGTTGTATCCTCCAATCACATGGAATAAAACCAGAAATCATGAATTAAAATAAATTTCAGAATTCACTAATATGTGAAAAGTAAAAACAAACAAACAAACAAACAAACCCATTCTTAGATAATCAGTGATTCAAAAAAGAAATCACAAGGAAAATGGAAAGAAAAACTATGAGAAGAATGAAAATGAAAATACTACACAGCAAAATTTATGGTATACAGCAAAAGCAAAGCTTAGAAGGTTATCTGTAACTATAAACACCAATGTTAGGAAAGATGAAAGATGTCAATTAAAAAATTTTAGTGTCCATGTTAAGAAACTAAAAAAAAAAGAGCAAACCAAAACCAACCAAGAGGAAGGAAGGAATAGTTAATGAAATAGAAAACAAATAATAGATTTACCAGTGAAAGCAAAAGTTGGCTTTTTGAAGAAAGCAAGAAAATTGACAAACTTTTAGCTATAATGAACAAGAAGGAAAGAGGGTAATTTCAAATTACTTAAATCAAATATGAAACATTCCTATGAAAAAGGAAACATCAATAGAGACTTTATAGGAATAAGAATGGTTATAAGAGAATATTATGGTCAATTGAATTCCAAGTAATGGATAACTAAGATGATACGGACATATTCCTAAAAAGACATAATATTCTGATATTGACATAAGAAGAAATAGAAAATATGAATAAATATATAACAAGTAAGGAGATTGAATTAATAACATAAAACAAACAAAAATGGGAAAACCTTACAGCAAAGAAAATTCTAGGCCCAATGAGTTTACTGGCAAATTCTGTCAAAAATTTGAAGAATTAATACCAATCTTTCACAGATTTTCCAAAAATTAGGAGAGTACACATCTCAGCTCATTCTCTGAGGTCAGCGTTAATCCTAATACTAAAACTGGAAAAAGACATCACATGAAAAGAAAATTACACATCAATATCCCTTATGAATATAGATATAAAAATCTTCAATAACATATTAACAAGCTGAATCCAGTAACATAAAAATGGGACTATACACTATGATCATTTGAGATTTATCATAGGCGTATGCAAGGTCAATTCAACATTAAAAAAAGAAAAAGCTATCAATATAAACATCATATTAATAGAATGAAGGGAAAACATCATGGAATCATCTCAATAAATGTAGAAAGAGCAATTGATACAATCTAACATCCTTTCATGATAAAAGCAATCAAGTTAAGAATAAAAGTAAATTTCCTCAACCTGATAAACATATTTAAGAGAAACCCATAGTTAACATCATGCTTAATTGTAAAAGATTAAATGTTCTCCTAAGGTCCAGATCCAAATAAAGGTCTCCACTCTAACTGCTTTCTTGTCAAAATTGTGCTTGAGGCTCCAACCAGAACTACTGGCACCAAAAAGTTGTAAAAGTGGTCATTGAATACAATGAGATAGGTATAGGTAAGTCAAAGTGATGGTATGTTGGATCTTGGAGGTTATATTAAGAATATTTAGATTTATTCTAAGAACATTGAAAATATAAAAGAAAGTAATGTCATTTAATAGAGAAGACATTATTTGCACTTTACTATTCAAAACTATTAGGCATTTATTTTAATTGTAGGTAACCACATGCTTAAATTCTAAAATATTGAAATAATTTAAATTTTAAACTGACATTTCAGATTATGTGTCCATCATAATATAGGTTTAAAATCTGATTTGATTCAAAATCATTCAACATAGATTTCTCTTTTTGTCACTCCTCGAAACATATTGAAATATGAAAGAAAAGTCCCTGGGAAATTCTCACCTCCTCATTTCAATTTAAATTGGAAATGCAATGCATAGTCAGAGAATACGTGCTGTGATTGTTTTTTCATCCTGTGCCCAGAATTCTCCATTGAATACTATACTGTGAAGGTTAATACTGGTAGGCTTAGTATTGCCTTGGGCTTTATTACTGAAATAAGAAATATCTGCCTGGCACTGATCCCTGGTCAATGCCTGTATTTGTGTGTGTGTGTGTGTGTGTGTGTGTGTGTGTGTGTGTGTGTGTGTGTGTGTGTGTCACTGTGGGTCCAAGGATTTTCAGGGAGCTTTGTTTCTGATTGTCAACATTGTTGAAATTGATGACTTGCACCTGGTCCCACTAAGGACCCAAGTGTCTTTGATATTGATTTGATAACATAGCAAAAATGGATCTTCAAAGGGAGCACAGTTGAAATTTGAGTCCAGTCATTTCAGAGTGAATGCCATGAGATGATATTTTATTGTGATTCATTTATTAACTTTAATGTGGTTTGTATGTTGTATCATACTTCTGCAATAAAACATGTTTATAAAAATTGTCATTTGGGGCCCTACTAGTATTCTTTAACAATGGAACCCTATCTACCTGCCACTTTCAGTGCAGATACCTATTTTCTATTGCCTGATTTTGAACTGTTCAATGTAATTAACAGGCCCTTCCCAAATGGCCTAATTTCTCTCTCCAAACGTGTATATGTCCCTCCCGCTGGCCCCTCACTCAATATAATTTCATTTTTTCCTTTGTATTTTCATAGAAAGTGGTTCATCCTGTCACTGTAATAGTACTGAGTTGAATCATGACTATCTGTATAATATTTTTGTATCCAGTATCATTAAAACACTGTCTGAAATACAGTAAGTGCTCAACAAACTTTGGATGGATAGATGCATGAATGGAATATTGTCCTTAAGTTTGGTCATACTGATCTTGAAATAACGTTTCTCTAACAAATGGCACAATGTGACAAATTAAAATGTGTTTGTAGAAATTATAAAAGCATAAAATAATATTCCTGATTATCTACTTGACCTTGCTAGTGTTCATAACTGGTTCTATTACCAGCTAATTCTATCCCATTGTTCATTTATTGCTATAATTTAACTTGGTCATCACATATAGCAGAAAGTTTCACTGAACTGCAGTCAAAGTATGGCTCTAAATGTGTCAGGGATAGTTAAATGAATTATAAAGTGATATTGGCCAAGGAGGGGCTCAGCCTAAAAAAAACTGAATGGACAGTTAGCTGATCTGAAAGGAGAATACAATGGAAATTTTAAACAATTCACTGATAATCACCCAGGAGGGATTTGGAAAGTATGCTTTTATAGATACCACTCACAAAAAAATATTTAAAATTAATGCTTAAAAACCTTTAGCCAAATTTGTTTTAATCCTTATAATAAGCAGAATATTACAGTTTTTTTAACAGTCAGGTTTTACATCAGGCTTTCATGTTCACGTAAAATACTAAAATGGAAAGGAAATTTCTAAAGTCACTTTTTAAGAATAGCTTCAGGACATTAACTTGGCCAAGAAGTGACAAACTCAGCCAAAGAATACACTCTTGGAGTTATGAATTGATACAATCATTGACCAAGAAGCTATGTTCCATTAAAAAGTGTCTTTTCTTCCCATCCCACAGCAATCTGATTTTTAAACTAATGGAGCTATTGACAGTAAAAGAGTTTTCACTCTGCAAAACAACAGTAACAACAAAAAAATGTTTGCAAACAAACTACTGTGTTCAGTTATTATAAAAATTAAAAGTGTTGTTGCAGAAAGCTATATAATAGGCAATTGTGCCAATAAAATTGAACAAGTTCTATCCATAAATCAAGGGCTTGCTGATAAAATGTTACTTTTTAATCTCTTGAGTTAACACAGGTGTTTTTATTGTATTAACATGACATTTTGAAAACTGAAATTCAGTTATTACTAAGTACAGGCCTTGCGGTTTTCACAGTGTGTTCCACAGAAATATGCACATACCTTTTCCCTCTGAATCCCTGAAAAACAGTAGTTTAATTTCAACTTTATCTTCAGTAATTTAATGATATTATTACTCAATACACAGGAGAATAAAGTGTGTGTGTGAGTTTGGGGAGCATGGTGCTAGTTCTCTTTCTTTCAAGTAATAGGGAATAACATGTCAAAGTCCTGAATATTTATTCCTTAATACATGCATCGCATATGTACTACCCAATTAGTTCAGTTCAGTCACTCAGTCATGTCAGACTCTATGCAACCCCTTGGACTGCAGCACGCTAGGCCTCCCTGTCTATTACCCACTCCAAGAGCTTGCTCAAACTCATGTCCATTGAGTCAGTGATGCCATCCAACCATGTAATCCTCTGTTGTCCCCTTCTCCTCTTTCCTTCAATCTTTCCCAGCATCAGGGTCTTTTCCAGTGAGTCAGTTCTTCACATCAGGTGGCCAAAGTATTGGAGCTTCAGCTTCAGTATCAGTCCTTCCGATGAATATTCAGGACTGATTTCCTTTAGGATGGATTGGTTTGATCTCCTTGCAGTCCAAGGGACTCTCAAAAATATTCTCCAACACCACAGTTCGAAAGCATCAGCTCTTCAGCACTCAGCTTTCTTTATGCTCCAACTCTCATATCTATACATGACTACAGGAAAAACATAGCTTTGACTAGATGGACCTTTGCTGGCAAAGTAATGTCTCTGTTTTTTAATATGCTGTCTAGGTTGGTCATAGCTTTTCTTCCAAGGAGCAAGTGTCTTTTAATTTCATGGCTGTAGTCACCATCTGCAGTGATTTCGCAGCCCAGTAAAATATACTAGAAGAAGGCCTAATATCCAGGAATGTGACACTCCAAATTATACTACCACTTCATGGGTGAGTCTGTGTGAAATGCCACCTAGTAGAAGTTTATATGCTATATTTGTAGTTGTTTGGTAGCTAAGTTGTCTCAGACTCTTTGTGTCTGCATGGACTGTAGCTCACGAGGATCCTCTATCCATGGGATTCTCCAGGCAAGAATACTGGAGTGGGTTGCCATTTCCTACTCCAGGGAATCTTCCAGAGCCAGGGATTGAACCTTCCTCTCCTGCATTGGCAGGAAAATTCTTTACCACTGAACTACCTGGGAAGCCCCAGTACATCATATACAAAGTCCTTACAGCGTACAGATTTATTGTTCTCAGCCCAGAGGCCCCAGTGTGCTAGGACTACCATTCTTGCCTTGGTGACCTCTGTGGCATTTTGGGCTATCTCTAGACAGGCTGTTGTCCCAAGGAATAGTGGAGCAGGAAGTAGAAAGTGGAAGGTAAGAGTGTGGTAGGGATCCAATCAATCAATCATTAGCATGCAATATCCTCTGAGAGGCTTCCCAGGTGGCTCAGTGGTAAAGATTTAGCCTGCCAATGCAGGAGATACAGGAGATGTCGGGTCAATTCCTGGGTCTGGAAGATCCCCTGGAGTATTAAATGGCTACCCACTCCAGTATTCTTGCCTGTGAAATCCCATGGACAGAAGAGACTGGCCAGCTACAGTCCATGGGGTTACAAAGAGTTGGACAGGACTGAACATGCACTCAATGCAATGCAATCCTTTGAACCTCCATGATTGTTAACTCCCTCAGATGTGTTTGTGCACCTTTATGTAGCTCCTTTTGGCAATATTTCAAACTACTGATTGCCATTTTTAGTATTTACTCTCTTGGCTTTGAGTGCCAATTTTTTCTACTCACTAATAACTAATAAGCTGTATTCCCTCCCTTGACTCCTGACTGAACTTCACATCAAATCTTAGTTCCCTCCCCTGCTCTGGCTTCATTATATTACTTCATAAAAAAACATCAAAAAGATCATTTTATCCAATTCAGTTGTAGTGTGGCTAACAATGCAGTCTCCAGGTAAATCATTTATTTTTGAAAAGATGTTTCTCAGATCATTGGATGAGCTGCATATCTAGGTTATTTAAAACACTGAATATTATAGTAACCATATGTGTTTCAAAGGCACTCTGAAAAGCTTTGCTTGAAGTTGTTAAGAATTCTCAAAATCATTAACACATACCCAGCTTAAAAGATTCTTAAAAGCATATGCTTGACAAAGTATAAAGTTTTAAACGAGAGGTTTCCTTGATCATGAATAGCTTTGTTAGGTTTGTTTGAAGAAATGCTCTATGAATTTCCTCAGGAAAATCAAGACAACTAATTATCTTGCTTGTAACCTTGCTTACCCCCAAATTAAAAAAAAAAAAAAAAACTCAAAGCTTTACATATCTTACATGTGGATTTTTCTGAATTAAGCCATATACCATTACTCTTTACTTCTTGGTCTTCCACTGGCAAAAGTGGAATTCTGTCTGTATGTACATTACTTTTCCTCATGGAAGTAACTCTCATTTAATACAATCTGAAAGAAGAAGCAATTTCAACAGTGTTCCTCAACTACTTAGAAGTTGGTGTGTGTTTACAAGGTTGGAAGTATGTAAAAACAAAAGAAAACAAACAAAAAGCACAATAGTTTCCTTTGTAGTCAAAATGACAATATATAGTCTTAGTTCTGTTTCCCAGAGTAGATCAAGGCATGACATTATGCAACATCTAGATCTGAATAGGTGGTGGTGGCCTAGTTGCTAAGTATGTTCAACTCTTTTGTGACCCCATGGACTGGAGCCTGCCAGCCTCCTCTGTCCATGAGATTTTCCAGGCAAGAATACTGGAGTGGGTAGCCATTCCCTACTCCAGGGGATTTTCCTGACCAAAGGATTGAACTCGGGTCTCACACATCACAGGCTGAGTGTTTACCGACTGAGCCATCAGGGAAGTCTCCTAGATCTGAATGGTACATATCAATTAGTGTATGATACTCATCATTGAAAAGGCAAGAGAGTTCCAGAAAAACATCTATTTCTGCTTTATTGACTATGCCAAAGCCTTTGACTGTGTGGATCACAATAAACTGTGGAAAATTCTGAAAGAGATGGGAATAACAGACCACTTGACGTGCCTCTTGAGAAAACTATATGCAGGTCAGGAAGCAACAGTTAAAACTGGGCATGGAACAACAGAGTGGTTCCAAATAGGAAAAGGAGTACGTCAAGGCTATATAATGTCACCCTGCTTATTTAACTTATATGCAGAGTACATCATGAGAAATGCTGGGCTGGAAGAAGCACAAGCTGGAATCAAGATTGCTGGGAGAAATATCAATAACCTCAGATTTGCAGATGACACCACCGTTATGGCAGAAAATGAAGAGGAACTAAAAGCTTCTTGATGAAAGTGAAAGAGGAGAGTGAAAAAGTTGGCTTAAAACTCAACATTCAGAAAACGAAGATCATGGCATCCGGTCCCATCACTTCATGGGAAATAGATGGGGAAACAGTGGAAACAGTGGCTGACTTTATTTTGGGGGCTCCAAAATCACTGCAGATGGTGATTGCAGCTATGAAATTAAAGGAAGCGTTTTCCTTGGAAGGAAAGTTATGACCAACCTAGATAGCATATTCAAAAGCAGAGATATTACTTTGCCAACAAAGGTCCATCTAGTCAAGGCTATGGTTTTTCCAGTAGTCATGTATGGATGTGAGAGCTGGACTATGAAGAAAACTGAGTGCTGAAGAATTGATGCTTTTGAACTGTGGTGTTGGAGAAGACTCTTGAGAGTCCCTTGGACTGCAAGGAGATCCAACCAGTCCATTCTAAAGGAGATCAGTCCTGGGTGTTCATTGGAAGGACTGATGCTAAAGCTGAAACTCCAATACTTTGGCCACCTCATGTGAAGAGTTGACTCATTGGAAAAGACTCTGATGCTGGGAGGGATTGAGGGCAGGAGGAGAAGGGGACGACCGAGGATGAGGTGGCTGGATGGCATCACTGACTCGATGGACATGAGTTTGAGTGAACTCCGGGAGTTGGTGATGGACAGGGAGGCCTGGCGTGCTGCAGTTCATGGGGTCGCAAAGAGTTGGACACGACTGAGTGACTGAACTGAACTGAACTCATCATAATATTATACATTTTACTTTTGATTCATTTTTTGTATTCTTTACTAATATTTCAGCATACATTGATTTTACTTACACTAATACTCTATTAAGCCAACATATTCATTGGAAAAGTGAGAACATTAATTATGTCAGCTTCATCAAGAAACTTTGTTAGACATCCACATTCCTATCCACCATCCAAACCACTGGATTAGCTGATTACCTTGGTATTTGTGTAAAAATAGTTCAGATTTTGGTCTATAGTTAGCTATGTTACTTATTTCCTTTCATCTAATAAGTTAGGCTAATTGTCTTTAATGATTGTAGAAGAAAGCTTATAGAACATTTTTCACTTGGAGATTAGGAAACTATTTCTCACTAAGTTCAATGTTTGAATTAATTATTTTAGTCATGAAATAAGATAAGTATCTGATTGCATTAGTTTTGAATTGTTAAAAATAGGAATACAGTTGTCCTAAGCAGCCATTCACATAGTTTATGAAAACCAAAGATACAAATAAGAATTTTTATGTTTCTGAAGAAATCAATATCATTTAATTTTTTGTAATAACTGTATTCAGAAACTTTTGGTGTGATTTAATATGTTAATTTTATATTTCTCCTGTTTTGATATACAGTTGACAAACAAAAATTATGTACATTCATGTGTACAAAATAATGATTTAATATACATATACATTGTGAAATAATTACTACAATCAAGCTAATTAGCACATTCATTATCTTACACAATTACTTCTTTTTCTTTTTTGTGATGAGAATACTCAAGATCTATAAGTTAAGTTAATTATAAAGTACATGCATGCATGTTAAGTCACTTCAGTCATGTCCCTATGAACTGTTGCCTGCCAGGCTCCTCTGTCCATGGGTTTCTCCAGGCAAGAATACTGGGAAAGGTTGCCATGTCCTCATCTTATAATTGGCTAACACCTTTCCACTTCCCTCAACCCTCAGCCACTGGCAACCATTATTTAACTCTCTGCTTCTATGACTTCAACTTCTTTCGAGTCCACATATTAGTGAGATCATAACAGAATTTCTCTTTCTCTCAAGATTTCCTTACTTTCATGGCTTAATATATAATATATATACCACATTTTCTTTACCCATCCATCTGTCCAATGGACATATAGGTTGTCACCATATCTTGGGTATTGTGAAAAATGCTGCAGTAAACATTAGAGTGAGATATCTCTTCAAAATGTTGATTTCACTTCTTTCAGATGAGTACTCAGAAGTGAGGTTGCTGGATTATACAGTAGTTCTATTTTTTAATATTTGAGTAACCTCTAAATTTTCTTCTATACTAGCTATACCAATTTACATTCCCATCAACAGTGCACAAGTGTTCCCTTTTCCTACTTCCTTGACAACATTTATTTTATCTTGCCTTTTAAAAAATAGCTATCCTGACAAGTGTGAGGTGATAGCTCATTATGGTTTTGATTTGCATTTCCCTGTTGATTGTGGAATAAAAAAAACTTGTATGACCGAGAGAAAAGCACCCCAAATATTTTGATTAGAAAATGGGCAAAGGATTTGAATAGACATTTTCCAAAAAGAAATATAAATGGCCAACAGATATATGAAAAAGTGATCATTATCAATAACATTAAATGTAATAATGCTAAGCTCAGAGAAGGCAATGGCATCCCACTCCAGTGCTCTTGCCTGGAAAATCCCATGGACAGAGGAGCCTGGTAGGCTCCAGTCCATGGGGTCGCTAAGACTTGGGCACGACTGATCGAATTAACTTTCACTTTTCACTTTCATGCATTGGAGAAGGAAATGTCAACCCACTCCAGTATTCTTGCCTGGAGAGTCCCAGGGACAGAGGAGCCTAGTGGGCTTCCATCTATGGGGTCGCACAGAGTCGGACATGACTGAAGCGACTTAGCAGTAGCAGCAAGCTTAGTATGACTGTTTATTCAGTTTTTAAAAAAGATTGTGTGTATATTTGTATGTATCTATAGTTATTTAAATGTGTCCTCTTCAGAATAATCTACATGTCCTTCAAGAAGAAAATGATTACATAAGACCAAAGAAGTATAAAATTAATCAAATCCCATATTTGATCTCTCTTCCATTAACTTGTTTCACATTATAAAGTGATGATATTACAAATACCTGAATAATTACATTATTAAAATGAGTTGCATATTACTTCAAAGAGTTGGACAAGCAGTTTAGTTCTGGAATAAGCAGGACAATTTAATGAGCTAGGCCAGCATTTCTTAAAGCATGCTTCCTGGATCACTAGTTTCATGGGATGCTAATAGGTATTACATGGGAAAAAATAGTTACACAGGGTTATCTTCTGTTTTAAACAGATTTCATTCCTGCAAGATTATTCAAAGCTTTTAGTATGCTAATGTTCATTATGACTCTCTAAGAATGTGGTAGACCATGTAGCATTTCTCAAACTTATTTGGCTATAGGACCTTTTGTTTCACAGAGCATTTTTTAAAATAAGTGACCCATGAATCACCCATTGTGAAACACTCTTTTATGCATAGTTGAAAGAGAAGCCAGAAGTGGAAAAGGAAAAGCCTAAGAGAGTACAAAAATGGAATTATAAATAAGCAACCAATAAGCATCCTAGGAATAACTGGGTGCCTTATACTGTGCTTGATAGATAGAATACATACTTGTAAATGTTCATAAAGTGAATAGAAGGGTGATTAGAGCACAGTATTTAAGAAATCAGTTTAGTGTTATAGTTAAAAAAGCATTGGTTTTGTGGTTAGACATACCCAAGCTTAAGTCTACAATCAGATGCCTCAGGCAAATTATTTTATGAACCAAATAAATTATGTCGAGCCTTAGTTTATCTGTGATTTACAATTAATACTATCTAATTTAAAACTTTTCATAAGGATTAAAATTAAAGTTGCTTGGCACAGAGTAAGTATTTAACTAACATTCCCTCCCAAATGAATTGGACTTTGGTTCCAAATTATCATGGCAGAACTTTTATATGAATGGGAGCCACCATGAATCCTGTTCCAGCCCCCACCCATAGACTTGCTAGCTATGTATCCTGGTGAAATCTTTGATTTCTCTAAGCCTTGTTTGTTTTTACATAATAATGAGAATAAAAAATACCAAGCTTGAGGGATTATTTCGGTGATGAAAACATAAGTGTTTAGCAAACAGCTTGCACAAAGTAGGTCCTCATAATTAACAGCTACTATTCCTGATTTCTGAGATATTCTGCTGTAGAAGGCCTATTTCATAAGCAGCCAAACCATTATAAAAATCTTTAAAGACTGTTGTAAGCTTATGATTTGTAGACAACAGTTTTTCAATCCACAGAGTCTATTCAAAGAAAAAATGAAAATAAAAAAGATTGACCACATAAGCAAAGATGTAGCAAAGCATTTTGTAGACTTGTGGAAAATTCACTGCCATTCAGAATGCAGTCAAATTAAAACCCATTTCTCTTTTTTTACTAACCCAAATAACAATATTAAGTTTAGAAAATATAGTAATCATAATTAGATTATCTGGAGCCAGAAATGAGGACAGTTGGTAAAAGGCAAGCAAAGAACTATGATGATAATTATAAAGCTATAACTCTGACTTAGATCATATTTTTTTCTCGATCTTTTCTCCTTTGTTTCCTAAACTTTCATGTTTTTAAAAATACTCATTATTTTCTTCCCCTTCAAAGCAAGTCCTGTAAGATAAGATCATACCACAACTTCCTCTAAACATACACACAGGCACACAATATTTTACTATAGCATAATAAATAGTCAAATAGATGTTATTTAGTATCCATCAGGTTTTAAAAAAATCTTTGAAAGACTGACACTTTCTCAGCTACTTTATTGACTGCAAGGCAAATTCTCTCAGTTGAGTTATAAAGCGCAGGAAGTAGACGTTTATAATGGCAAAGATGACAGACTTTTAAATAGAATGGCACCAGCACACCACTATAATTTAAATTTTTGTCTAATTCCTACAAGAGCCTCTGTAGATCATGGCTAATAGCACTCTAGGGGCGTCAACATTTCAAAGAGGGGCCACATAATTCAGTGAGTGTCTGGTGAGTATCCAGTATACATGTCAGAGGAGGAGGAAAGGAAGGAGCTGGCATTTCCTCAAATGCCACCAGTCAGAGCTGTTCTGAGAACAAGATGGAAACACTGAGAACAAAACAATGGCCAGTGGCATAGCACTCTGTATGGAAAATTTTTTCTGGCAGCCTTGTCAGTTTAGCTGCAATGTCAATTGTGGGCTGTGATTGATTTATCTGAATTATTTTCCTATTAATCCTTTCAACATTTTTGGTCTTGCAATTTTCCTGAATGCAGAGGACAATGGGCTCTAGGGGGATAAAAGAAAATACTGACTGTTGATATTTAAGGTGTTGGATTCATTAGCATCATTCTTCCAAGCTGTCCTAACCTCATCAATTTAGTGCTCTCATCCTTCTCCAAGAGAGGTTAAAAATAAAACGTATTATGAGGAAATTGAATAGTTACCTATGTTTTTTTTTCCCCTTGAGTGTCTCTCAAAGTAGAAAAAGTCCTCAAGTGAGTGTGTAAACTTAGTTGGTACTTTGTCAGCAAGAGGGACAAGCAAAACTTTGAAGGTGAGAAGTCTGGAAGCTTGATATTCAGAAGAAATGAAGTTTTTCGGTATAGAAAGAATTCTTTATTTCACCTTCCTTCTTCAAGGAATGATTGCAGAATGGGTATGTTGTGAAGTGAAAGTTGCCCAATTGTGTCTGAATTCTACAGGCTAGAATACTGGAGTGGGTAGCCTTTCCCTTCTGCAAGGGATCAAGCCAACCCAGGGATCAAACCCAGGTCTCCTGCATTCTTTACCAGCTGAGCCACAAGGGAAGCCCAAGAATACTGGAGTGGGTAGTTTATCCCTTCTCCAGCGGATCTTCTGAGCCCAGGAATCAAACTGGGTCTCCTGCATTGCAGGGGGATTCCTTGCCAACTGGGCTATCAACGTATGTTAAGGTTCTGTAAATTCAATAATAAATAAGTTTTGGACTTTGATTAGTAGTTTATAAAGTGCAATGCATGACTTTTGAAAAAGTGTTTCCTTTCATGAAATTCAAACTATCATTACAGGAGAGAAGAATAATGATTGGGAAAGACTGTGAGGGGTTGAGGTGCTGATAGTGTTCTATATGTATCCATAAGGAAGGTTGAGTGCCAAAGAACTGATGCTTTCAAATTGTGGTGCTGAAGAAGGCTCTTGAGAGTCCCTTGGAGAACAAGGAGATCAAACCAGTCAATCCTAAAGGAAATCAACCCTGAATATTCATGGGAAGAACTGATGCTGAAGCTCCAATCCTTTGGCCACCTGATGCGAAGAGCCGACTCACTGGAAAAAAATCCTGATGCTGGGAAAGACTGAGAGCAAGAGGAGAAGGGGGAAACAGAGGATGAGATGGTTGGATGGCATCACTGACTCAATGGACATGAATCTGAGCAAATTCTGGGAGATAGTGAATGACAGAGGCACCTGGTGTGCTGCAGTACATGAGGTTACAAAGAGTTAGTCATGACCTAGCAGCTGAACAACAGCAATGAGTTTGTGAAAAGCATTAGTCTCTCAGTTGTGTCCAACTCTTTGTGACTCCATGGACTGTAGCCCACCAGGCTCCTCTGACCATGGAATTCTCCAGGCAGGAATACTGGAGTGGGTTGCCATTTCCTTCTCCAGAGGATCTTCCCAACCCAGAGACTGAACACAGCTCACCCGCACTGCAGGCAGACTCTTTACCCACTGAGCCACCAGGGAAGCAACTGAACAACAGCAATGAGTATATATTATATATTTTAAAAGTTAATAATCTAATCACATTACAGAATAATAATGGAAGTTTAGACTACAAATTGTGCAAGAGAAAACTTTAAAAGTACAGCCAATTGATAATACAAAAAGAATTTTATTTCCTACATATTAATAAGAGACAAGCAAGTTTTGAGTTGTACAGTTATAAGATAAATGAAAATCACTTTGCAAATAGATTGGTATTAATATCTCTTTAATAACTAGCGATGGGACTTCCTTGGCAGTCCAGTGGTTAAGACCTCTCCTTCCAGTGCATGGGGTGCAGGTTTGATACCTGGTCAGGGATCTAAGATCCCACATGCCTCATGAACAAAAAAACAAAACATAAAACAGAAACAATATTGTAACAAATTTAATATGTGTGTGTGTTAGTTGCTTGGTTGCATCCAACTCTCTGCAACCCCATAGACTGCAGCCCACCAGGCCCCTCCATCCATGGGATTCTCCAGGCAAGAATACTGGAATGGTTTGCCATTTCCTTCTCCAAAAGGAACTATAGAAAGAAAGAAAGTGAAGTCGCTCAGTGGTGTCAGACTCTTTGCGACTCCATGGACTGTAGCCTACCAAGCTTCTCCATCCATGGAATTTTCCAGGCAAGAGTACTGAAATTCAATAAAGACCTTAAAAATGCTCCATATTAAAACAACAACAACAACAACAACAACAACTAGCTATGTTTAAGTTTTCTAACTTAGTCTCATGAGTTGTGTGAATTTCTCAGGTAAAGTGTTACTGTATGCCAGGTTTTTTTGTTGCTGTTCCCTGTAATAGCTAGAAGGAGTCAGACATATAATTTAGTTAACTTCTCTCAATCTCTGTATCAAGACACAGTTGTATATTACAAGTAAATTGTAAGTGAACAAAGTTAAAAATCCAAAGTTTATAAATATTTTATCTTATATAGTATTCAATCTTAAGATTATGTTATTCTCTTTAGTGTATATCCTTTTATGAGTGGAAGAGAGATAGAACATACTAGGAAGAACACATGACTGACAGACTATTTTATGTATTTCATTGCCCACAATTGAAATTTGAATCTGTCTATGGAAATGTGTTGAGTATGCAATCTTTATCCCTCCTGGGAGACACAACAAAAACAAAAGAACAACCAAATTTGACAACTACTGTTTTAACCCACAAACAGGGCTTTCCTGGTAGCTCAACTGGTAAGGAATCTGTTTGCAATGAGGAAGACCTAGCTTCGATCCTTGGTTTGGGAAGATCCCCTGGAGGAGGGCATGGCAACCCACTTCAGTATTCTTTCCTAGAGAATCCCCATGGACAGAAGAGCCTGGGAAGGGGGGTGGGTGCTATAGTCCATATAGGGTCACAAAGAGTCAGACAGGACTGCATGACTAACAATAGCACAGCACTGTTTTAGATCACAACCAGAGAATGTATTTGCAGCCTGGCCTTGGGAAACAGAACTGAGCACTATCTTAGAGTGCTGGCTGCCATCTGTGATTTCCTTATTCATATTTTCATTAAAGCCAAGTCCCATATATTGATAGAAAACCCAGCTTTGTCACTAATGAAGCCACAGAGATTCATTCCACTGTGATCTCTCATCCATAATCTCTGAGATATGTGAAGAAAAAGAACCAAGATTAGGAGAATATAGGAAAGTTATGACACTCTAAGCATATGTGTATGCTCAACTAACATAGGCAAATTCAATTATTGATTGAAAGAACTAACAGAGCAGTCAGTATTATGTTTATATTTCTATAAGGAAAGATAATAACTTTTAACTTATATAGCTTTGACTTGCATCTGGAATTGATTGTGTTTGGATGCCTGATCCAAAATTAAATACAGGCAAAAATAAGATATACTCTCAGACATTCAAAAGTAGTTTGAATGTCTCACAGGTCTCACCAGTTTCTGAGAATAGATGAGGTCACATATTAGGTAAGTATTCACATTCCCCTGGCTCTTTTCCACACCTGTTTACAAGATCTAACCATCTGTAGAGTCCCTTAAGTATTTCTGGGAATCCTTAGGAAATGCCTCACATGTAGTTACAAAAAACAAACAAACAAACCAAGTCTGATCCTGCTGGACTAACAGACTCAGATGTTAGTTTCACTATCGCTCACTGGGCAAAACAGACTCCAGCTAATGCTCACTGCATCTGCATCTTATTAACTCTGCCATTTTCCTGACAGGAACCAGTTTCCAGCTAGAGTCACTACCAATTTACTGGCATTCTCAGCACATCAATGTTGACTACTGTTTTGTGGTGAAGTATGAAAGAAAGCTTCCCCTAGCCTCATATCTCATCTTTAGTTAGGACTAGACTGTAAGTTTCAAGAAGGTAGGTACTGTGTCTCTCTTTCTCTAAAAAAGAGACAGCAAACAGCAATTTCAAATTTTAATTATAATCCCTGTTTCAGGACTCTGACACCGTCCAAAGTAGACCAAAAGCATCATGAGGGCAGTAACTATGTCTGCTTCATTCATCATATTGTTCATGAAATATTTGATTAAAAATGAATGAGGCTAGAACATGGGATGAATGAAACCGACACTATAGTGCACTTGGAATTGCTCTTCCTTACAATAACCAAAATTTTAGTACAATGTTCATTTCATGCTGGGCTCTTTCTTGCATTACATAAGTTCTATCCCAGAAAGCTTCACAGTTGTCACGCCAGTAGATTTTGTCAAGTTTGCTATCTTTTTTCACCATATATTTCTGATTACTACACAGAATCAAGCTGGGCTGTGTCTTTATACCTGAAAATGAAAGTGAAAGTGGCTCAGCCATGTCTGACTCTTTGCAACCCCATGGATTATACAGTCCATGGAATTCTCCAGACCAGAACACTGGAGTGGGTTGCCATGCCCTTCTCCAGGGGATCTTCCCAACCCAGGAATCGAACCCAGGTCTCCTCCATTGCAAGCAGATTCTTTACCATCTGAGCCACCAGGGAAGCCCCTAAGAACTTCTATTTTGACTTAATTTCAAAGGTATAATACCTCATAGAGGATGATTTATACTGGCAGCTTTAAAGATTTTTGTCTGGTAATTCCAACATCTTGGGATTGGTATCAGTTCATTATTTTTTGTTTGTTTTCTCCCCCTATGAATTAGTTCAATTTCCCTTTTTTTAAAAAAAAAGTCCAATATTTAAAAAGTTATTTCATGAATATTTTAAATTTTCTGTGTGGGACTCTGGTTCCTGTTAAATTCTTCTGGAGATATTTTATTTGCTTTTATTTTAGCAAATAAACAAAGTTAAATTTATACCACAAGTGCTGACTTTCTTTGTGTTCCTGGTGATACCAATGCCCTTTGCCATACTCTTAGGGTCTGACATCCATATAAGCCACTGGTAAGATTAGTCTGGAATTTGGGTGGTGGTTTATATTATATATCCAATGGCAAAGTCTTTACTATGCTTCTTTGGGTGTGTTCCACACATCTGCAGTTTGAGGCTGAGCCTGGGGTTTGTGTCAGTTCGTACAAGGGATTAGGGGATCCACTTTTCCAACTTTGTGAACTCCCCACACTCCCAAGGCTGTTCTTCTGGCTGAAAAATAGAGTTCTCTCAGAGTTGTAGCCGCCTGCACAGGTCCACAGTTCAGTGTGAACAGGCCTGCTTTAAGGAGAAGCAGCAAGAGAATAGAGAGAAAAAAGCAATCACAAAAATAATCAGTACTCTTTGCAGAAAAGAAGCTCATTTTCCTGGTCCCTTTATCCAGAGAGATGGGTTTTCTCTTGGAGTTTTAGATACCTCTGCCTCTGTGGCTGCAGTGCAGTTCAGCAGCTGGTCCTGGCCTCAGGGTAGGGAGGTGAGAAAAAAGGAAAAATTGAAAATTTCCCCCCTTCTCTGTGGCTTCATGGGTCCCTTTTCCAGACATTGTGGTCAGAAGGAGAGATTCTTGAAGTTTTGGCTGCCTGTGCCGGCTGCACAATTCCCCAAGATGGCTTTGTGTCCTGATAAAAGCCTGGAAGTAAAGAGAAAAAAAGAAACAAAACAAGAAAATTATCGCTGGTATTTCTACAAACTTTGACTTCCCTCCCCAATCTGAGTCTATTATTTACATCTCAGAGATCTCATATCTTTGTTTTTTTGGATTTTGTCCATGGTTGTTTGTTGTCATCAGCTGGGGAGTTAGTAGTAGCAGGCATATTTTACCTCCGTCAGCATCAGAAGTCTTCCCATTCTCTCTTCAAAAAGAAATAATCAGATAACATTTGTTGAAAAGTTAATGTTTATCAGGCACTTTTGTATGCAAGCTAGGTACTACTATTATTCTGGTGTTGCAAGCTTGGAGACATTAGGATGTTTGAGATCTCACAGTTGGTCAGAAAAGTTACTAAGATTTAAACACAGGTCATTTGAATACAAATGGTTTTCCCATTAGGGGAAAATTATTTCATAATTGTCAGCAGAATAAAATACATCAAACTCACAGTTTGTTTGTTTTTTTTTTTAAATTGTCAAGTGACAAAATTTGGTTTTCTGTATTGGAAGTGAGAAATGGAATAATTCCTGCCATATTAATAAATTAAGGATGTCATGTGAAAGTGAAAAGTCGAAGTGAAGTCGCTCAGTCGTGTCCGACTCTTTGCTACTCCGTGGACTGTAGCTTACCAGGCTTCTCCATCCATGGGATTCTCTAGGCAAGAATACTGGAGTGGGTTACCATTTCCTTCTCCAGGGGATCTTCCCGACCCAGGGATCAAACCCAGGTCTCCCACATTGAAGGCAGATGCTTTAACCTCTGAGCCACCATCAGTTTAGTTCAGTTCGGTCCCTCAGTCGTGTCCGACTCTTTGTGATCCCATGAATCGCAGCATGCCAGGCCTCCCTGTCCATCACCGGCTCCCGGAGTTCATTCAGACTCATGTCCATCGAGTCAGTGATGCCATCCAGCCATCTCATCCTCTGTCATCCCCTTCTCCTCCTGCCCCCAATCCCTCCCAGCGTCAGAGTCTTTTCCAGTGAGTCAGCTCTTCACATGAGGTGGCCAAAGTACTGGAGCTTCAGCTTTAGCATCATTCCTTCCAAAGAAATCCCAGGGCTTATCTCCTTCAGAATGGACTGGTTGGATCTCCTTGCAGTCCAAAGGACTCTCAAGAGTCTGCTCCAACACCACAGTTCAAAAGCATCAATTCTTCAGCGCTCAGCCTTCTTCACAGTCCAACTCTCACATCCATACACGACCACTGAAAAAAACATAGACTTAATCAGACGGACCTTTGTTGGCAAAGTAATGTCTCTGCTTTTCAATATGCTATCTAGGTTGGTCATAACTTTTCTTCCAAGGAGCCACCACAGTCATCAGCAATTGCAGTCACCATGGATGGTAAATTGGTGAGCCCTGAGGGAACTCAGGAAGCAAAGTTTATCTAGCATCTAGCAGCCATGAGACTGTGGCCACTTCTGATGGTGAACCCTGAGGAAGCTCAGAATGTGAAAACCCAGGATACTGGCCCCAGATAGCTGAGGGGCATATTAAAGTAATGATGTCAGTGAGCCCAGACTCTTGAATCTTCCTATACATAGAAAAGTGCTAAATTCCTTAACTTGATTTTCTTTAATTAATAATAATCTTTTGATGCTCATACTCTCTAACCTTTGTTGCAAAACTTCTGTATAGCCACTGGAGTGGCAGCTACATGGCTCTGGAGTGACTGTGAGGAGATACCCCATGTCTAAAGGTGGAGAAGCCCCAGCAAGATGTTGGGCACTGGGGCAGTGGCTGTGCAGTGCTGGAGCATCTGTGAGGAGATACCCCACATCTAAGGGCAGAGAAGGCCCAAGAGGATGGTAGGAGGGGCAAAACTGCATTTAGAATCAGACTTCATACCCACTAGAGATGCTAAGGTGGCTCAAGCAAACCTTGTATGCACCAGGATTCAGAGACCCCACAGAAACTGAGTCAGAACTGTGTTTGAGTGTCTCCTGTGGAGGTACGGGTCAGCAGAGGACTGCTGCAGGGCAGAGGCTCTGGGTGCAGCAGACCTGGGTATGGCATAAGCCCTCTTGGGGGAGGTCACTATTAACCCCACCACAGAACCGCCAAAACTTACACAGGACTGGAAAACAGACTCTTGGAGGGCACAAACAGAACCTTGTGCACACCAGGATCCAGGAGAAAGGAGCAGTGACCCCACAAAAGACTGACCTAGACTTGCTGGGGAGTGACCAGGAGTCTCTGGCAGAGGCGTGGGTTGGTGGTGGGCTGCTTCAGAGTTGGGGGCACTGAGTGCAGCAGTGCATGCATGGGACATTTTGAAGGAAGTCGCCATTATCTTCATTACGTTCACCATAGTAAGGCCCCAGGTAAAAACAGGGAGGAAACACAGCTCCACCCATCAACAGAAAATTGGATTAAAGATTTACTGAGCATGGCCTTGCACATCAGAACAAGACCCAGTTTCCCCCTCAGTCACTCTCTCCTATCAGGAAGCTTCCATAAGCCTCTTATCCTTCTCCATCAGAGGACATACAAAATAAAAGCCACAATCACAGAAAACTAACCAATCTGATCACATGGACCACAGCCTTGTCTAACTCAATGAAACTATGAGCCATGCTGTTTAGGGCCACCCAAGATGGACAGGTCATTGTGGAGAGTTCTGAAAAAATGTGATCCACTGAGAAGGCGATCTCAGAAATAGATCTTCACGACCCAGATAATCATGATGATGTGATCACTAATCTAGAGCCAGACATCTTGGAATGTGAAGTCAAGTGGGCCTTAGTAAGCATCACTATGAACAAAGCTGGTGGAGGTGATGGAATTCCAGTTGAGCTGTTTCAAATCCTGAAAGATGATGCTGTGAAGGTGCTGCACTCAATATGCCAGCAAACTTGGAAAACTCAACAGTGGCCACAGGACTGGAAAAGGTCAGTTTTAATTCCAATTCCAAAGAAAGACAATGCAAAAGAATGCTCAAACTACCACACATTTGCACTCATCTCACATGCTAGTAAAGTAATGCTCAAAATTCTCCAAGCCAGACTTCAGCAATACGTGAACCGTGAACTCCCTGATGTTCAAGCTGGTTTTAGAAAAGGCAGAGGAACCAGAGATCAAATTGTCAACATCCTCTGGACCATGGAAAAAGCAAGAGAGTTTCAGAAAAACATCTATTTCTGCTTTATTGACTATGCCAAAGCCTTTGACTGTGTGGATCACAATAAACTGTGGAAAATTCTTCAAGAGATGGGAATAACAGACCACCTAACCTGCCTCTTGAGAAATCTGTATGCAGGACAGGAAGCAATAGTTAGAACTGGACATGGAACAACAGACTGGTTCCAAATAGGAAAAGGAGTACGTCAAGGCTGTATATTGTCACCCTGCTTATTTAACTTATATGCAGAGTACATCATGAGAAACGCTGGACTAGAAGAAACACAAGCTGGAATCAAGATTGCTGGGAGAAATATCAATAACCTCAGATATGCAGATGACCCCACCCTTATGGCAGAAAGTGAAGAGGAACTAAAAGCCTCTTGATGAAGTGAAAGAGGAGAGTGAAAAAGTTGGCTTAAAGCTCAACATTCAGAAAACGAAGATCATGGCATCCGGTCCCATCACTTCATGGGAAATAGATGGGGAAACAGTGGAAACAGTGTCAGACTTTATTTTTTGGGGCTCCAAAATCACTGCAGATGGTGACTGCAGCCATGAAATTAAAAGACGCTTGCTCCTTGGAAGAAAAGTTATGACCAACCTAGATAGCATATTGAAAAGCAGAGACATTACTTTGCCAACAAAGGTCTGTCTAGTCAAGGCTATGGTTTTTCCTGTGGTCATGTATGGATGTGAGAGTTGGACTGTGAAGAAGGCTGAGCGCTGAAGAATTGATGCTTTTGAACTGTGGTGTTGGAGAAGACTCTTGAGAGTCCCTTGGACTGCAAGGAGATCCAACCAGTCCATTCTGAAGGAGATAAGCCCTGGGATTTCTTTGGAAGGAATGATGCTAAAGCTGAAGCTCCAGTACTTTGGCCACCTCATGCAAAGAGTTGACCCATTGGAAAAGACTCTGACGCTGGGAGGGATTGGGGGCAGGAAGAGAAGGGGATGACTGAGGATGAGAAGGCTGGATGGCATCACTGACTCGATGGACGTGAGTCTGAGTGAACTCTGGGAGATGGTGATGGACAGAGAGGCCTGGTGTGCTGCGATTCATGGGATCTCAAAGAGTCGGACACGATTGAGTGACTGAACTGAACCGACTGAACTGAACTGAGAAGGCGATGGAAAACTAGTATTCTTGCCTTGAGAATCCCATGAACAGAATGAAAAGGCAAAACAATAGGAGACTGAAATTGAACTCCCCATGTCAGTAGGTGCCCAATATGCTACTGGAAATCAATGAAGAAATAACTCCAGAAAGAATGAAGAGATGGAGCCAAACAACAACACCATAAAATTGTGGATGTGACTTGTGATGGAAGTAAAGTCTGATGTTGTAAGGAGCAATATTGCATAGCAACCTGGAATGTTAAGTCCATGAAGCAAGGCAAATTGGAAGTAGTCAAACAGGAGATGGCAAGAGTGAATCAACATTTTAGGAATCAGCTAACTAAAATGTACTGGAATGGGTAAATTTAACTCAGATGACCATCATATCTACTACTGTGGGCAAGAATCCCTTAGAAGAAATGGAGTAGCCTTCATAGTCAACAAAAGAGTCCAAAATGCAGTAGTTGGATGCAATCTCAAAAACGATAGAATGATCTCTGTTCATTTCCAAGGTAAACCATTCAATATGACAATAACCCAAGTCTATGCCACAACCAGTAACATTGAAGAAGTTGAATTTGAACAGTTCTAAAGCTACCCAACTTCCGAGGCCAGGGGCGGAGGCCAGGAGGAGCAAACTCACATCCAAGGAGCAGTGGCTGTGCGGGTGCAGGAGGGTCCAAGGAGCTATTTCACGTTCAAAGTCAGGAGGTGCAGCAGTGAGGAGATACCCTTGTTCAATGTAAGGAGCAGCAGCTGTGTTTTGCTGGAGCAGCCATGAAGAGATACCCCACGTCCAAGGTAAGAGAAACCCAATTAAGATGGTAGGTGTCGCAAGAAGGCATCAGAGGGCAACACACTGAAACCATAATCACAGAAAACTAGTCAATCTAATCACACTAGGACCACAGCCTTGTCTAACTCAATGAAACTAAGTCATGCCTGTGGGGCCACCCAAGACAGGCGGGTCATGGTGGAGAGGTCTGACAGAATGTGGTCCACTGGAGAAGGGAATGGCAAACGACTTCAGTATTCTTGCCTTGGGAACCCCATGAACAGTATGAAAAGGAAAAATGATAGGATACTGAAAGAGGAATTCCCCAGGTCAGTAGTGCCCAATATGCTACTGGAGATTAGTGGAGAAATATCCCCAGAAAGAAAGAAGGGATGGAGCTAAAGCAAAAACAATACACAGTTGTGGATGTGACTGGTGATAGAAGCAAGGTCCAATGCCATAAACAACAATATTGCATAGGAACCTGGAATGTCAGGTCCATGAATCAAGGCAAATTGGAAGTGGTGAAACAAGAAATGGCAAGAGCGAACGTCGACATTCTAGGAATCAGTGAACTAAAATGGATTGGAATGGGTGAATTTAACTCAAATGATGATTATATTTACTACTGCAGGCAGGAATCCCTTAGAAGAAATGCAGTAGCCATCATGGTCAACAAAAGAATCCGAAATGCAGTACTTGGATGCATTCTCAAAAATGACAGAATGATCTCTGTTCGTTTCCAAGGCAAACCATTAAATATCACAATTATCCAAGTCTATGCCCCAGCCAGTAATGCTGAAGAAGCTGAAGTTGAATGCTTCTATGGAGACCTACAAGACCTTTTAGAATTAACACCCCCAAAAGATGTCCTTTTCATTATGGGGGACCGGAATGCAAAAGTAGAAAGTCAAGAAACACCTGGAGTAACAGGCAAATTTGGCCTTGGAGTACAGAATGAAGCAGGGCAAAGGCTAATACAGTTTTGCAAAGAGAGCACACTGGTCATAGCAAACACCCTCTTCCAACAACACAAGAGAAAACTACACATGGACATCACCAGATGGCAACACCAAAATCAGATTGATTATATTCTTTGCAGACATAGATGGAGAAGCTCTATATATTCAGCAAAAACAAGACTGGGAGCTGACTGTGGCTCAGATCATGAAATCTTTATTGCCAAATTCAGACTTAAATTGAAGAAAGTAGGGAAAACCACTAGACCATTAAAGCATGACCTAAATCAAATCCCTTATGATTATACAGTGAAAGTGAGAAATATATTCAAGGGACTAGATCTGATAGACAGAATGCCTGAAGAGCTAGGGACAGAGGTTCGTGACATTGTACAGGTGGCAGGGATCAAGAATATGCCCAAGGAAAATAAATGCAAAAAGGCAAAATTGTTCTCTGAAGAGCCCTTGCAAATAGCTGAGAAATGAAGAGAAGTGAAAGGCAAAGGAGGAAAGGAAAGATATAAACATCTGAATGCAGAGTTCCAAAGAATAGCAAGGAGAGATAAGAAAGCCTTCTTCAGTGATCAGTGCAAAGAAATAGAGGAAAACAATAAAATGGGAAAGACTAGAGATTTCTTCAAGAAAATTAAAGATACCGAGGGAACATTTCATGCAAACATGGGCTCAATAAAGGACAGAAATTGTATTGACCTAACAGAAGCAGAAGATATTAAGAAGAGGGGGCAAGAATACATGGAAGAACTATACAAAAAGATCTTCATGACCCAGATAATCAAGATGGTGTGATCACTCAACTAGAGCCATACATCATGGAATGCGAAGTCAAGTGGGTCTTAGGAAAAAGCATCACTACGAACAAAGTTAGTGGAGGTGGTGAAATTTCAGTTGAGCTATTTCAAATCCTAAAAGATGATGCTATAAAAGTGCTGCACTCAATATGCAGCAAATTTGGAAAACTCAGCAGTGGCCACAGGACTGGAAAAAGTCAGTTTTCATTCCAGTCCCAAAGAAAGGCAATGCCAAAGAATGCTCAAACTACAGGACAATTGCACTCATTTCACATGTTAGCAAAGTAATCCTGAACGTTCTCCAAGCCAGGCTTCAACAGTACCTGAACTGTAAAATTTCAGATGTTCAAGCTGGATTTAGAAAAGGCAGAGGAACCAAAGATAAAATTGTCAACATCTGCTGGATTATCAAAAAAGCAAGTGTTTCAGAAGCACATCTATGTCTGCTTTATTGACTATGCCAAAGCCTTTGACTGTGTGGATCACAACTAACTGTGAAAAATTCTGAACAAGATGGGAATACCAGACCACTTAAGCTGCCTCTTGAGAAAGCTGTATGCAGGTCAGGAAGCAAAAATTAGAACTGGACATGGAAAAACAGAGTGGTTCCAAATAGGAAAAGGAGTACGTCAAGGCTGAATATTGTCACCTTGCTTATTTTACTTATATGCAGAGTACAGCATGAGAAACACTGGGCTGGAAGAAGCATAAGCTGGAATCAAGATTGCCAGGAGAAATATCAATAACCTCATATACGCAGATGACATGACCCTTATGGTAGAAATTGAAGAAGAACTAAAGAGCCACTTGATGAAAGTGAAAGAGGAGAGTGAAAAAGTTGGCTTAAAGCTTAACATTCAGAAAACGAAGATCATGGCATCTGGGGCCATCACTTCATGGCAAATAGATGTAGAAGCAATGGAAACAGTGACAGACTTCATTGTGGGGGGCTCCAAAATCACTGCAGATGGTGCCTACAGCCATGAAATTAAAAGATGCTTGCTCCTTGGAAGAAAAGCTATGACCAACCTAGTTCAGTCCAGTTCAGTCACTCAGTTGTGTCTGACTCTTTGCAACCCCATGAATCGCAGCACACCAGGCCTCCCTGTCCATCACCAACTCCCGGAGTTCACTCAGACTCACGTCCATCGAGTCAGTGATGCCATCTAGCCATTTCACCCTCTGTCGTCCCCTTCCCCTCCTGCCCCCAATCCTTCCCAGCATCAGAGTCTTTTCCAATGAGTCAACTCTTCACATGAGGTGGCCAAAGTACTGGAGTTTCAGCTTTAGCATCATTCCTTCCAAAGAAATCCCAGGGCTGATCTCCTTCAGAATGGACTGGTTGGATCTTCTTGCAGTCCAAGGGACTTTCAAGAGTCTTCTCCAACACCACAGTTCAAAAGCATCAATTCTTCGGTGCTCAGCCTTCTTCACAGTCCAACTCTCACATCCATACATGACCACAGGAAAAACCATAGCCTTGACTAGACCGACTTTAGTCGGCAAAGTAATGTCTCTGCTTTTGATTATGCTATCTAGGTTGGTCATAAAGAGATGGGAATACCAGACCACCTGACCTGCCTCTTGAGAAATCTGTATGCAGGCCAGGAAGAAACAGTTAGAACTGGACATGGAACAACAGACTGGTTTCAAGTAGGAAAAGGAGTACGTCAAGGCTGTATATTGTCACCCTGCTTATTTAACTTATATGCAGAGTACATCATGAGAAACGCTGGACTGGAAGAAACACAAGCTGGAATCAAGATTGCCAGGAGAAATATCAATAACCTCTGATATGCAGATGACACCACCCTTATGGCAGAAAGTGAAGAGGAACTAAAAGCTTCTTGATGAAAGTGAGAGTGGAGAGTGAAAAAGTTGGCTTAAAGCTCAACATTCAGAAAATTAAGATCATGGCATCCAGTCCCATCACTTCATGGGAACTAGATGGGGAAACAGTGGAAACAGTGTCAGACATTATTTTGGGGGGGCTCCAAAATCACTGCATATGGTGATTGCAGCCATGAAATTAAAAGACACTTACTCCTTAGAAGAAAAGTTATGACCAACCTAGATAGCACATTAAAAAGGAGAGATATTACTTTGCCAACAAAGGTCTGTCTAGTCAAGGCTATTGTTTTCCAGTAGTCATGTATGGGTGTGAGAGCTGGACTAAAAGCTGAGTGCTGAAGAAATGATGCTTTTGAACTGTAGTGTTTGGGAAGACTTTTGAGAGTCCCTTAGACTGCAAGGAGATCCAACTATTCCATTCTGAGGGAGATCAGCCCTGGGATTTCTTTGGAAGGAATGATGCTAAAGCTGAAACTCCAGTACTTTGGCCACCTCATGTGAAAAGTTGACTTATAGGAAAAGACTTTGATGCTGGGAGGGATTTGGGGCAGGAGGAGAAGGGGACGACAGAGGATGGGATGGTTGGATGGTATCACTGACTCGATGGATGTGAATCTGAGTGAACTCCGGGAATTGGTGATGGACAGGGAGGCCTGGTGTGCTGCGGTTCATGAGGTCACAAAGAGTCGGACACGACTGAGCGACTGAACTGAACTGAACTGATGTGAAGAACTGACTCATTGGAAAAGACCCTGATTCTGGGAAAGATTGAAGGAAGGAGGAGAAGGAGACTAGAGGATGAGATAGTTAGGTGGTATCACGGACTCAATGACATGAGTTTGAGTAAACTCTGGGACTTGGTGATGGACAGGGAGGCCTGGGATGCTTCAGTCCATGGGATCCCAAAGAGTGGTACATGACAGTGATTGAACTGACTGACTACTGAATCTTTTGATGTTCAGACTTTCTGCCCTTTGTTGCAAAACTTCTATATAACCTGGCTCATCCCCTTGCCTCTAAGCAGCAGTTCTCTTAGGGTTATTGAGATTCTGTTTTCTAGGTTTGAAGTCCCAAATATTCCTACCAAATAAAACATAACTCTCAACTTTTAGGTTGTGAATATTTTCTCTTGGCCGACAGAAGTGAGAAATCACAGTACTCAGTGTCTTGGTGCACTTCATTGATTCTAAAATATTCTAGTACATAAGATGCCACTAAATTCTGAGTTTCTTTTTTAATAATCTCACCAACTATATATCCTCCCCCAAATTATGGTTTGGGAGAAATATGCTTTGATTTTCTCTTCCCATAAAGTTAATTTTACTTCTGAACTTCATCTCTTCCTTCTCTGGTCCAGCCTCCTCCTCCCTTTCCACCTCCCTGCTTCTACTGACCTAAATTCAGCCCAAAGGGAAATATAGGAATCCTTAAGTTTCTTTCCAACATTTAGAGTACATTTTTCTTGGCAGAAAACTACAATTCTGTTTATATGGAAAATAATTTAGCCAAATGAATACTCCTGACCTATTCTATAAAAATAAGATTCTTTTTTTGCTCATGTATTTAAAGACTAATTTGTGCATGTTAAAATTGAGTAACAGGCCTTTGAAAGGGTCCCATAATTATCAATTTAAATTTATACAATTACAATCCTATTAAGTTGATTTATTTTAATAAAAATTTATTTATTTTAATTGGAGGTTAATTACTTTACAATATTGTATTGGTTTTGCCATACATCAACATGAATCTGCATTTTTAAAAATGAAGTATATGAGACTGACAGAAAAGGACACAAAATAATATACACCCATGTAACTACTACTCAGGTTAAGAAAGTGAACATTGCCAAGACAGTGATTTGACTTTTCATGCTTCTTTAAAGAGTGTTCTAGTGCTTCAGTAGTCATCCAGTAGCAGAACATCAGCTAAATTAAGTGCACTGAATTTATACACTTAAAAATATTTTAAATGTCTTTACAGAAAGAGATAGAGTAACTATATGTGTTTGTCCTTCATAGCTTTTATATTTATAGCCCGAGTAAATGCATGGGTAACTTGCTTTACCCCATAAATGTCTTCCTAAATATTGTATGGAAGTGAATTTCACCTATTATAAAGCATTTAAATGCAATAAGCAAGGGAATGGAATAATGTTAAAGCTGTTGTGAATCTTTTGTAACAAGGCAGTTCTCTTCACAAAATAAATAACCACCCCTAAGTTATCTGTTTTAAAACTGCATTTGTGTACTCTAAGTTTCCTTAAAGTGGGGTGTATATATTTCTAGTAAGGCAGATTTATTTCTACTAAGGCAGGGCTTCCCTGGTGGTTCAGACAGTAAAGAATCTACCTGCAATGCAGGAGACCTGGGTTCAATCCCTGGGTTGGGAAGATCCCCTGGAGGAGGGCATGGCAACCCACTCCAGTATTCTTGCCTGGAGAATTCCATGGACAGAGAAGCCTGGTAGGTTACAGTCCACAGAGTGTCAAAGAGTCAAACACTACTGAGCAACTAAGCATAGCAGAGCAAGGCAGATCTAACAATCTTTTGGTAGCTTTGATGGAACTGGATATTCCATATTATTAAGAGCTGGCCTTGTAGGGTCTAATTGGATATAGAGCAAATGTACCGAATTTTTAAAAATCCATGTTTATGCCAATAAAGAAGTAACTGTAGTTATCCTCACTTTAAGTCCACCTAACGACATGAGTCTGAGTGAACTCCAGGAGTTGGTGATGGACAAGGAGGCCTGGCGTGCTATGATTCATGGATTTGCAAGGAGTTGGACATGACTGAGTGATTGAACTGAACTGAACTGTATGAGTGTCAGATTTAGATGCTATAATACCCTTATTTTTTCTAAGTTTATATAGCTCAATTAAGATTTGAACATGTAGTGCAACTTTGAATAAAAGTATGACTGAGCATTTCATTTTAATTAATCTAAGTCCCAGAGTGTCCTAAAGTTTGTTCCAAGCTCATGATTTCTACTGAAAATGAAACAAATCACTGTGTAAGAAATATATTTAATCACCTAATGCTTTAGTAGGTTCACATATAAATCTGAATAAACAAAATTCATCTCTGAGAATCATGAGCAGTACCTTGTAGGTTGCAAAATCATTTTTTAAACTCCTAAAAGTCTTACCTTGTCTGAAAACTCCAGATATTAAATATCTAGCAAAGTACTCTATTGTGAAAAAATGTCCTGATTTCTCTCTCTAAAGTTATATACAGCTTTACATAATGCTGTTTTATTTTTTTCTTTAGTGATGTGAAGATTTTTTTCCCCTCAAAGGATTTTTAATTAGGCATTTATCTAAGACAAGATAAGCATAATTTTACACATCCATTAGTTAACACGCATTTAGAAATCTGTGATTAACAGTTTGAAATTGTGCCAGTTCTCTGTGCACCAATTAAATATTCACAAATAAATGTGAATAGCCTTCTTTAATTTTGATAACTTTTCCTTAAGTTAAATTGTTCCCACCTACTAAAACTAAAAATAGATCACCTTTTTTTCATTGAAGATAGCAATCATCCCCTTTCTTTTTTCTTTTAAAACTCCTGGTCTAGCTAGAGTTTTCATTAGTCGAGATTATACAGTGCAAATTCAGTTAGTGTTAGCCTAATGTCAGTATGTTTCATGTGGTTAAGATGATCTTAACAGAATTGTAAAAGGTGTCCTAAAATAAAGTAAAAGGTGGTTTAGTATTGTTAAAATGCACTTTAAAAAAAAAAAAAAACAGGAATACTAAAATCTGTGAAATGCAATTTGTAGTGTGTGTATAACAAAATATATGAACATGAAATTTTGAAATGTATACCTCTCCTCATTATGTGAAATAGCTGTTTTCTCTCACAAAAGCAATTCATGTGTTATTTCCTATCTTGTCTTGATACTAATATAAAATTCTGCACTTTTTCATGATTTTAAAATAATTTCTTATGGGATCTTTGTATCTTTTTGCATTAAATGATTTGTGCTTTCTTTGATATTTGAATGCATTATCCTGTAACATGGTAACTTATATCAAGTATATCAGCAAGCTAAAGTTTAGAAACAATAATACTTGCAGAAATATACTACTTTAAAATTTTTGAAATGTTTTTACATCCATTATTCATTTGATACTCATAAGAACTCTGTGGAATAGTGATGGCACATATTACTTCCCACATTTCAAAGAGGTGAAAACAAAAGTCTAAGATTACTTAACAAGTTAATATCAGAATTTAGGTCTTGCAATGCTTATGGTCTACCATCGAAATGTTGGGGGAGGCAATAGAGACTAACTTTTTTAGATGACTTGCTCTGACATTGTCTTTTTTTCAATGTATTTAATCTTTTAGATGGGCTTCCCTGGTGACTCAGATGGTAAAGAACTCACCTGCCAATGAAAGAGACCAGGGTTTGACCCCTGGGTTAGGAAGATCCCCTGGAGAAGGAAATGGCTACCCACTCCAGTATTCTTGCCTGGAGAATTCCATGGACAGAGGAGCCTGGCGGGCTACAGTCCATGGGGTCCCAAAGAGTTGGACATGACTAACAGACTAACACACACTTTTAGATTAGGACTACACTTTGTTTTACATTCTGTTAAATTACTTACCAGTATAGTTGAAGTGCTAATCTGCAAATGAAATATGTATACACACAATTATTAGTGATGTTTCAAATATCATTAAACAATGATTGGGGTTTTTAAAAAAATCTTTTAGATGAGTCATTTAATCCTTTAATCATCATTTTTCAAATTAATATTATTTTATCAAACATGAGTAACCAGAATAAACAATTACTCAGCAAAGCCATTAAGAACAATATTACCTTACTAAAATACGCTCAGTGGTAAATGATCACAGGTGCCAAGTCAAATTTTTAGCAATCCTTTTCAAATTTATTTTTAAAAACTGCTAATTTAACAAGCTCCTGCATCACTGACTCAATGGACATGAGTTTGAGCAAGCTCCAGGAGTTGGTGATGGACAGGGAAGCCTGGAGTGCTGCAGTCCATGGAGTGGCAAAGAGTCAGACACGACTGAGTGACTGAACTGAACTGGGTTACTGTATTTAAGACTCATCTGTCAATGGAAATTTTTATTTTGTCCCTATGAATGTATTTATTTTGGCTAGGGGAATCAAATCTTAAATACATAAAATAAAAACCTATAATATGTTGGAAACTGTGTAGTATCTTAATGGTCTTGGGGCAGATTGGAATAAAGGGCTCTTTATTGAGATAATGGGCTCTTCCATTAACAGAATTCCTTTGTCTTTTTCCTTGAATGTTCTCATTCTTATCTGTTTCTCACTCTTGTATCTTCCCTTGTTTCTATATTAATTCATTCTAGCTTGGATCATTTAAGCTTACATGGAACTCATACTATATAGCGACTTTGTGCCAATGTCTACTTGTGATGACTGAATTTACCCTTAACAACTGACAGTAAACGTTATCATTTATCCCTGTTATTCATTACCAATCTTATTCATCCTGGCCTTCCAATTTTTTTTTTTTTCTTACCAGTACCCCAGGGCCTCAAAGTCAACTAAAAATGTGCTTACTCCTTTTCTCTGACCACAATCTCTAAGAGATCCCTGACCTAGTTATAACCTAAAATAAGCATTATTTACATTTAATTTTTCCTGGATTCTTTTGTGGAAGACACTAAATCATGATTTTTTTTAACCTGAATGTGGCTTATTTTTTTATTAGAGTAAGTGGCTGATGAGGTCCAGGTGGCAGATGAAATCTTTATGTAGCCTTGTTAATGTTTTTCTTGGAAAGAATATTTTTGCTTATGTATTATTGATCTCAGTTCTCTCTCTTTTCATTAGAAAGAAACAGAATAAAGTTGAATTGAGAGGATCTATCTCAATGTATAGAATTAAGATGGTAATGATAACTCTATATGTGAGACAGCAAAAGAGACACAGATGTATAGAAAAGTCTTTTGGACTCTGTGGGAGAAGGTGAGGGTGGGATGATTTGAAAGAATAGCACTAAAACATGTATATTATTGTATGTGAAACAGATTGCCAGTCCAGGTTTGATGCATGAGACAGGGTGCTCAGGGCTGGTACACAGGGATAACCCAGATGCATGTAGACCCATGGCTGATTCATGTCAATGTATGGCACAAAACACTACAATATTGTAAAGTAATTTGCCTCCAATTAAAATAAATAAATTAAAAAAAAGAATTTGAGGTGTCATCTTTGTATTGTTGGGTAGGAAATTTAAAGCTTCTAGATGAGTTTTAAAGGTAGAATAAATCCAATATGAGGTACTGTTCAAACTGAACACTGTATTTATGTATGGGATAAGGTTACCAGCCCGAGATCTGCAAAACAAATATAAAAAAGCAAGATGAAGCCTAGAATTCACACCAAGAATTTACTGTCACAAAACAGAAGTGGAATACTCTAGAAAATGCCAATTATAAATGCACAACTCAAAATATCATGGCTAGAGATTTGAGAAGAGCCACCACAAAATGTTAATATGCTACTTTCAGAAATTTACCCCAAAGAAATAATACACAAAGATACTCTACTCTTATTTATATTTATGAAAAAAATGAAAATCTTCATTATAGGAATGGATAAGTAAATGATATTGCACATGTTATATGCTCATTAAAGTAATATTATGACTCTAATAACAGAAAGTGTAGAAAGTGAAAGAGAAAGTGTTAGTTGCCCAGTTGTGTCTGACTCTTTGTGACCCCATGGTCTGTAGCCCACCAGGCTCCTCTGTCCATGGAATTTTCCAGGCAAGAATACTGGAGTGGGTAGCCATTCCCTTCTCAAGGGGATCTTCCCAACCCAGAGATAGAACCCAGGTCTCTTGCCTCACAGGCAGATTCTTTATCATCTGAGCCACCAGAGAAACCCATTAATAACAGAGGAAAGTGTTAAATGAAAAAGGTGCAAAATACTATGCTCACTATTTTTGCCACCAGGCAAATACTTATGATTATGAAAACTAGGTTGAAATATCCCCCAAACATAAATATATCATTAGGGTTCTTCTACAGTGTCATAGAAGAGAAAATATTGGAAGCAGCAAATTAGCATAAAAATTCATTGATACTGTCTAAGAATTATGATATAGTTTATAGTATTTTTTTCCTTGCCAAACTCGTCCCAACATCTATTTACCCATTGACTCTGCTTGACTATGGTATGGAAATCTATCATATAAAAGTCACATCTTTCCCTTCAGTTATCCAGTAAGACTGTTGAACTCTTATCTCTTACTTGTTTATAGGGCCCGTATTATCCAACTCCTTGAAAAATTAAGCTCTGTATAGAATGTTATTATTAAGTCTTTTACGTTGATTGCCATTTAACCCTCATAACAACGTAATGACAACAAAAATATATTCTTGTCTTTAGTAGAAAGAAGCTAAAACTCAGGTATGTAAAACAACTTATTTAAAATTACACAGTCTGGTAGAACTAGTTCTTGAAACCCAGAACTATCTGAGTTCCAAATCAGTATTCTTTCTAATGCATCATCTTGGCTTTTTCTTCATAATTATTCCTTAATTGCCAAAATCTGTTGGATCATCAAAAAAGCAAGAGAGTTCCAGAAAAACATCTACTTCTGCTTTATTGACTATGCCAAAGCCTTTGAATGTGTGGATCACAACAAACTGTGGAAAATTCTGAACAAGATGGGAATACCAGACCACCTGACCTGCCTCTTAAGAAACCTGCATGCAGGTCAGGAAGCAACAGTTAAAACTGGACGTGGAACAACAGACTGGTTCCAAATAGGAAAAGGAGTACGTCAAAGCTGTATATTGTCCCCCTGTTTATTTAACTTCAATCTCATCAAGAGCAGCAAACCATAATGTTTTTATTATCATATAGGAAACCTAAAATTTTTAAATTTCTTCAGAAGTATTCCAACAACACATGTATTGTTCTGGGGCTGAATAACAGAAGCCATATACTAATCTCTCTCTCCCACTTGGGGATGATCCAAAAATGAGTCTGACTTGCTCTCTCTTACTCATGCTCCCTAGCTCTCTCCCTCTCTAATTTTATGGCTTATTCAGCAGACAAGATCAAAATGAACTGTCATAAGTAATAACTCTATTAAACAATTGGTTTACATGATAAAGAACTTAGAAGTGAGGATTATTCCAACTCTTTAGATAATGTAGGACCAATTTATGTATGGTTCAATTTACATTATGATGTTTACTTCTCAAAATTTGTTACCAAATCTGTAGGGGGATTCAGGATGTGGAACACGTGTATACCTGTGGCGGATTCATGTTGATGTATGGCAAAACAAATACAATATTGTAAAGTAATTAACTTCCAATTAAAATAAATAAATTTATATTAAAAAAGATTCCAGGCAGAGTTGGATTATTCTGCATATTTTCCCTAGATTATTGTTTTTTAAATCTATGTTGTTTAGGTGTATCTACCTCATATTACACTGAAGCAGTGTCTATATTGCTCTGGCATTGAGTTTAGCATTGAGGGATAGTTTGGTACATTGGAAAAAGCTATAGATGATGAGACAGTTTGGGTTTCATATCCTGCTTCCTCTATCACCAACAGTATTCACTTAGGCAATTGTGTCAGAGATGGATAGTGTAATTATCTCCCAAAGTTGGATGCAATGGCTGTTGTTACTTCTTATTCCCTCACTTGGGATGGTTATATGAGGAGGTCTTTTTTTGTGTGAATGACAGTTTCATCAGGTTAGTGCACAAAGTTGTTTTTATTGTACAGAAGTTCTAATATGTGCAGAAGGGTGTTATGAATGCTGAGAAACCAAAAAGGTGTACTGTCCCAGTTATTAAGCTATGATCCTTCAGCTTCAAACCACCCTTCTCTACCCTTTGGACTTTGCAAACCATATTTCTGCTGTGCAAGCTTGGCTATGCGTTCAGTTCTGGCAATATAGGGCATGACTGGGAGACTACAAGACTGGAATAGAAAGAAGAAACGCACTTCTTGATTAATCTCTGTTGGTTTCACATTGATTTCCTGTTCCTTTGGGTCCTACTCTTCTCCCCAACAAACTTCTACACTCTGGAAGCAGCAGGTCTTTTCCACTGTAGCATTTGAATGAAGTATGTCATTCTTCTAATATGTACAGAACCAGCCTCATCCCATCTGCCTACCTTTCCCCAGTCACCAGCGTCCCTGTTCATAGGCCTGAGAATAACTGCTGTAGAGCTCACCCTCTAAGTTTCTAGTTTTAATAGTCCCAAACTCCTTTCTTTGTTTGCCCAGCCCTAGGTGTGGTAGTTGCCTTCTATCTATAGTTGCTAACTCACTGATAGTTTAATATTCTCCTTTTACTTTTTCATTTATCAAGTCAGCAATTTTTATACCTAGTTAACTATTTCTTATACTAAATTGTCTTTGTTCAAAAAAAAAAACTAGTGTGGCTGGACCCTGACTGCTAGAGAGCTATCGTATTTCCATGAAACTCAGTTTCATCATCTAAATGTAGGGACAGCAGTGCAGAAGTCTTCATTTTCCAAGAGTAAATAGCACTAGGAAAGTCCACTTAGTGAATACACTTTAAAAGTGGACTTAAAATACATCATAAATTGAGAAAAAAAAAAAGCTTTGATTGGGATAAATCCATGAAAAAATAATCAAAATTATATAAAGCATTTATCTTATATTTAACAAAATTGTATTCATAATTACAATTATACTTTAGTTCTCAGAACAAAGATTGATTTGATGTTGATTTTGATTTTTGTTGTATATGTGTGCAATTTTTCCTGAAAAAAATTGTATAACAAATGTAATATATGCTGAACATTACTTCTTAATTTATTTGCATACTAACTAATGGGGTCATTTCTGGAAAGACATATAAGGGTTTCATACATTTTCTGAAGGACTCTTCATGATTCCGGTCAACGTTCTCTATTCAAATACTGACAAGTCTATCTTTGCAAGATTTCCATTTGTCATTGGCTTCACAAGTAATTTCCAATATCATTTTTATTCATTTCAAGAAATTTTGCATCTTTTGCAAAATTTGCAATTTTATATTGTGATGAATTTGAATATGTCTGCATTAAAATATTTGATTATGACTAGGATATAGCGGGAAGAGAGGAAAAATAGTATTTACCATGATGGAATAATTAAATGGGTATTAATTTTATGTAGTTAGTTTATTAGTGAATGATTTTGCACTTTGATTATGTTTGCTACTCAAGAAACTTTATAACTATGAGGAGTAACATGATCAATACTGGTTAGCAAGGATCATATATATATATATATATATATATATATATATATATTTGATGGAATAGTTATATCAGAAAAAGATCATTATAAAAAGTTTTTATCAGTGCCTGACCACAGTTGGTCATAATAGTTGCCGTTATTAAATTTTAACAATTTAGTTTAATAATTGTGGATTTTTATCATATTCTTTTAATTTTTCCACCTTAGTGTACATGACTTGATAGGATCCTTCAGTGAGAATAGGTTTAGGTAAGAAGACAAAACAGTACATTGGTACAACAACCTCAATCAAGGGATAGAAAGTATACTTTTCATTGTAGGTATGATATGGTGGCTTCTCCACCTTTAAAATAAGACCTTTATTGAAAAGCTGGTTTTAGAAACAGTGCCAGTGTATTTAGCTTTAAAGATGCATCAGTTTTGAAAACTGAAGCTCCTATAAGGGCACTTATGAGTATGTTTTCAATTTATGGATAGAGGTAAAGAGAAGTAGCAGGGTAATAAAATGGAGTTAGAAACATATTGCCCAATGTTCTATCTAACAGAAACTAAAATGAGCCATAATGTTTTGACTTTCTTTTAAACAGAAACAGCTCTGCTTGAACTTTTGACATAAAAACACTTACTATACTTACTGCAATTCTAGGGTTTACTCATTGCCTGCTGCTATCTAACATGAAGAGACTGAAAGCAAATTGAAACATGAATCTACGGTTTCTTAAGAGATGAGTATGTATGCCAGGTGTGTTGACTTGAATGTGTATTTCCTGTTAATAAAAATACATTCCGTTCAGTTCAGTCTCTCGGTCGTGTCTGACTCTTTGTGACCCCATGAAATGCAGCATGTCAGGCCTCCCTGTCCATCATCAACTCCCGGAGTTTACCCAAACTCATGTCCGTTGATCGGAGATGCCATCCAACCATCTCATCCTCTGTCATCCCCTTCTCCTCCTGCCCTCAATCTTTCCCAGCATCAGGGTCTTTTCAAATGAGTCAGCTCTTCACATCAGGTGGCCAAAGCATTGGGGTTTCAGCTTCAACATCAGTTCTTCCAATGAACACCCAGGACTGATCTCCTTTAGGATGGACTTGTTGGATCTCTTTGCAGTCCAAGGGACTCTCAAGAATCTTCTCCTACACTGCAGTTCAAAAGCAGCAATTCCTCTGCAATCAGCTTTCTTTATAATTCAACTCTCACATCCATACATGACTCCTGGGAAAAACATAGCCTTGACTAGATGGACCTATGCTGGCAAAGTAATGTCTTTGCTTTTTAGTATGCTGTCTAGGCTAGTCATAACTTTCTTTCCAAGGAGTATGTGTCTTTTACTTTCATGGCTGCAGTCACCATGTGCAGTGATTTTGGAGCCCCTCAAAATAAATTCAGCCATGGTTTCCACATCTATTTGCCATGACATGATGGGACCAGATGCCATGATTTTAGTTTTCTGAATTTTGAGTTTTAAGCCTACATTTTCACTCTCCTCTTTCACTTTCATCAAGAGGCTCTTTTGTTGTTCTTCACTTTCTGCCATAAGGATGGTGTCATCTGCATATCTGAGGTTATTGATATTTCTCCCGGCAAACTTGATTCCAGCTTGTGCTTCATCCAGCCCAGTATTTCTCATAATGTACTCTGTATGCAAGTTAAATAATCAGTGTGACAACATACAGCCTTGACCAGTCTGTTGTTCCATGTCCAGTTCTAACTGTTGTTTCCTGACCTGCATACAGATTTCTCAAGAGGCAGGTCAGGTGGTCTGGTATTCCCATCTCTTTCAGAATTTTCCACAGTTTGTTGTGATCCACACATTCAAAGGCTTTGGCAGAGTCAATAAAGCAGAAATAGATGTTTTTCTGGAACTTTCTTGCTTTTTTGACAATCCAGCAGATGTCGGCAATTTGATCTTTGGTTCCTCTGCCTTTTCTGAAATCAGCTTGAACATCTCGAAGTTCACAGTTCATGTATTGCTGAAGACTGGCTTGGAGAATTTTGAGCATTACTTTGCTAGCATGTGAGATGAGTACAATTGTGTGGTAGTTTGAGCATTCTTTGTCATTGCCTTTCTTTGGGATTGGAAAGAAAACTGAGCTTTTCCAGTCCTGTGGCCACTGCTGAGTTTTCCAAATTTGCTGACATATTGACAAATTTCACAGCATCATCTTTTAGGATTTGAAATAGCTCAACTGGGATTCCATCACCTCCACCAGCTTTGTTCGTAGTGATGCTTTCTAAGACCCACTTGACTTTACATTCCAGGATGTCTGGCTCTAGGTGAGTGATCACAGCTTTGTGATTATCTGGGTCATGAAGATCTTTTTTGTACAGTTCTTCCATGTGTTCTTGCCACCTCTTCTTAACTTCTTCTACTTCTGTTAGGTCCATACTATTTCTGTCCTTTATTGAGCCCATCTTTGCCTGAAATGTTCCCTTGGTATCTCTAATTTTTTTGAAGAGATCTGTAGTCTTCCCCATTCTATTTCCCCCTCTATTTCTATGCATTGATCGCCGAAGAAGGCGAACTCTGCATTCAAATGGGTATATCTTTCCTTTTCTCCTTTGGTTTTCACTTCTCTTCTTTTCACAGCTATTTGTAAGGCCTCCTTAGAAAGCCATTTTGCTTTTTTGCATTTCTTTTTCTTGGGGATGGTCTTGATTCCTGTCTCCTGTACAATGTCACAAACCTCTGTCCACAGTTCATCAGGCACTCTGTCTCTCAGATCTAGTACCTTAAATCTATTTCTCACTTCCACTGTATAATCGTAATGGATTTGATTTAGGTCATACCCGAATGAATGGTCTAGTGGTTTTCCCACTTTCTTCCATTTAAGTCTGAATTTGGCAATAAGGAGTTCATGATCTGAGCCACAGTCAGCTCCCAGTCTTGTTTTTGCTGAATATATAGAGCTTCTCCATCTTTGGCTGTAAAGAATATAATTAGATTTTGATGTTGACCATCTGGTGATGTCCATATGTAGAGTCTTCTCTTGTGTTGTTGAAAGAGGGTGTTTGCTATGACCAGTGTGTTCTCTTGGCAAAACTCTATTAGCCTTTGCCCTGCTTCATTCTGTACTCCAAGGCCAAATTTGCCTGTTACTCCAGGTGTTTCTTCACTTCCTACTTTTGCATTCCAGTCCCCTATAATGAAAAGGGCATATTTTGGGGGTGTTAGTTCTAAAAGGTCTTGTAAGTTTTCATAGAACCGTTCAACTTCAGCTTCTTCAGCATTACTGTTTGGGGCATAGACTTGGATTACTGTGATATTGAATGGTTTGCCTTGGAAACGAACAGAGATCAGTCTGTCGAGAATGCATCCAAGTACTGCATTTCAGACTCTTTTGTTGACCATGATGGCTACTCCATTTCTCCTAAGTGATTCCTGCCCACAGTAGTAGACATAATGGTCATCTGAGTTAAATTCACCCATTCCAATCCATTTTAGTTTGCTGATTCCTAGAATGTCGACGTTCACTCTTGCCATCTCCTGTTTGATCACTTCCAATTTGCCTTGATTCATGGACCTAACATTCCAGGTTCTTATGCAATATTGCTCTTTATAGCATCGGACCTTGCTTCTATCACCAGTCCCATCCACAGCTGGGTGTTGTTTTTGCTTTGGCTATGTCTCTTCATTGTTTCTCGAGAAGGCAATGGCACCCCACTCCAGCACTCTTGCCTGGAAAATCCCATGGACAGAGGAGCCTGGAAGGCTTCAGTCCATAGGGTCGCTAAGAGTCGGACACGACTGAGCGATTTCACTTTCACTTTTCACTTTCATGCATTGGAGAAGGAAATGGCAACCCACTCCAGTGTTCTTGCCTGGAGAATCCCAGGGACGGGGGAGCCTGGTGGGCTGCCGTCTATGGGGTCACACAGAGTCGGACACGACTGAAGCGACTTAGCAGCAGCAGCAGCAGCAGCTTCATTCTTTCTGGTGTTATTTCTCCACTGATCTCCAGCAGCATACTGGGCACCTACCTACCTGGGGAGTTCATCTTTCAGTGTCTTATCTTTTGCCTTTTCATACTGTTCATAATGTTCTCAAGGCAAGAATACTGAAGTGGTTTGCCATTCCCTTCTCCAGTGGACCACATTCTGTCAGACCTCTCCACCATCACCTGTCCATCTTGGGTTTCCCCACATGGCATGGCTTAGTTTCACTGAGTTAGACAAGCTGTGACCCATGTGATCAGATTGGCTAGTTGTCTGTGATTGTGGTTTCAGTCTATCTGCCCTCTGATGCCCTCTCTCAGCACCTACTGTCTTACCTGGGTTTCTCTTAAAATACATTAGAACATGTAAATGATTCTTTATATCTAAAATTCTTCCTGACTTTAAAAAAACATGGATTTGATTTCTATGAGTAACTGCTTCATCTTGTTAATTTATTTAAAAAAGAAATTTGAATCATTAAAATACTATGTGTTACTAATGCCATTTTGTAATCACAGTGGTTTGGTTTGCTTCCATTTTATAATAGAAAATGTGTTGATTAGATTTACTGGTGTCACACATCAAGAATATGTTCCTAACAACAGCAAACTTTGGCAACATGCATATATATCAATTATTATCTTCTCAATATACATATTATTCCTAATTTTAAATGATTAGTTATCAAGACCAGACTTAGCAACTGAGGTTGTAGCTACTTAATTAAAATTAAGTACTACATGACAAATAAATTTGGTCAAATATGTTATATATATTCCAAGAACATAAAATATTGAACCACAGGTTGAACTACATTTAATAGTATATATATATTAATACAAGTATAAATGCAATACCAAAGACATTTCATGAATCCTCTGCATAACGGAAATATAATGAATTTCTTTTTTCAGAATATTTCGCCTTTATCCATGTGTATTTTTAAATGAAATTATCCTTTCCTTTGTCCTCTGACTTACATCTTCAAATCATTCTTAATTCTTTTCTTTCTGGAGAGATGTAAAATTTTGGTTATGAAATTCATTTCCCTGCTAATCACAAATATTTTACTCTTCTCTCCCTTACATCTCTCATGAACCGCCAAATCCAAAGTACTCCTTTTCTTTTCTAATAGCCTTTCTTTTCATTCCTCCATCACAAGCCTGTTCAAACCCTAATCACTGCTTCCCTGGATGGCTGTCATGATCTCTTAACTAGTTTCCTTGCCATCAATCTTTCCCCATTGGTTGAAAGTATAACTTCATAAAACCATATTTTGTACACATTCATCTCTGTTTAAATCCTTCCATGGCCCCTTAATTGCCTAACAAATACAATTCCTCCATTTCACGTTTAAGTCTCCCACAATCTAATTAAATCTTTATATCACTTTGCTTTGCATGAATGCTATTTCCTGCTCTCTCTGCTTATTTAACTTCTACCCTATCTTCAAACTCCTGCTGAAACCACAAAGACTCTGTGAAGACTTCCCAGTTTGTAGCATTCCATGGTGCTCTTCCTAGTTACCTCTTAGCATCTCTAGGTGGTACCATAAAATCCTTCTGTAATATTATATTTCCTACCTGGCACATTTGTGGAACTCTGTCTGATATTTAACTTAATATATCATTTCAATACAAGCACTTACTATAGAAGCACAAGTAGTTTAAAGAATATATCTGTCAATTACAACTGTCATACTGTTGATTATTTTGACCTCTGTAAACCCTGATACAGTGGGTGTCCTTCAATTTAAGGAAATAAACTGAAGTTCAGAAATGTTTTTCATGGCACTGTGTCTAATGCATTTCACGGCATCATGTCAAATGTATCTCTTTTCTGTTTTGTTCTCTGTCATTTCTAGTGCCAAGTGGGAAAGCTAAAGTATTATTTTATAGATTTCTTCCTACCAAGCAGTGCTATAACCTTCTTTCTTTATATGTTATGCTGCATCTTTCTTGCAGGCAAAATTAACATGAGTTTGGTGCTTATCAATAATATCAGTGCAGTCTAAACAAAACTATACTTCCTCTGATGCATAGTGGTCTTTATAGCAACCCAGTTCTGCAACAGTCTTATAAATAGTAGTGATTGAGTTTTATTGTAATTTCTCCAGTCCAGATGGATTATTTAATATCCAAAATTTACAATGAAAGTGAATCATTTAAAACTAAGCTAGCTGTTCAATGCATGTTCACCATTTTCTTTAAATATAGCTTGGTGTAAATTTTTTCATGAACTGTCAAATATACAATATCAGAGTAAAAAAAAAATTATTTTCTCTGTGCTGTTAACATATTGTTTCCTCAAACTAGAACACTAGAAGCCTGACTTTTTTCTTCTTTTACTTCACAAAACAGTGAGAACAAAAACAGGATAAAGCCCATAGCAACAAGATGTTTCTTTTACCATGTTTGATTTATGTCGAATTTAAACTGCTTGTATTTTAGAAAGGAATCTGTTTTCTATCTTCAAAAGGATGCAGTCTAACATCTCTCAGCTGATAATTTTTAGCACTTAGAGGTTCCCTTGGGCTGCTGTCAACTACAACTTATTGCATAGGTACTTTTCACTAAACTCATTATAAAGTGATTAGCCTCCAGCAAGATAGTGCAATACTACAGCCTACTTGCATTATATGTGGCTTTGCAACTGAATTTTGTGCTGTCAAATCTCATCAGATAGTGAGTATAGAATGAATCTTGGGATTCAACACAGAGAATGTTGAGAGGGACCTTGTCTCTTCTCTTTTAAACCATCCCTTTCAAGAAAAGATATGCATGCACATATACAAATAAACACATGCACACATGGACCACATGTACACAATAGGTCATTAGTTTAAAATGGATGCCATCCTCAGGTAACATCAAACACATTTTTTATATCCATGAATTATTTTTTAGTTTATGCTTTAAATCCAAAAACTAATTAAGAAGCTTTACCCTGATTCTACAAATAGTTATCTTCAATATATGTAAGAGGGCTGTTTTTATTAGTACATTTAATTTGACATTGCTTCTTGCCTTAGGGTACCGGTGTTAGTCAATACTTTTGGGTCTAATAGGCTGTCTCAGTTTCTCCAATGAAACTGAAATTAGACTGATTATGTAGAGGCAGTAATTATTAGAAGTAGAAATGTTTTTTGGTTATTTATTTGAAAGTCTCCCTAACAAGGTATGCGTTACCCCAGCTTTCATATTCACTATTGCCTGAAACTAGCACTATCATGTGATACTGAATAGTCTAAACTAGAAGCTACCCTGGCTACATCATCCCCCTTCACTGGTCTCTACTTATTCATAAGGCTCTCATTGTCCAGTTCATACTCGTGAATGCTTATGACAGGGTTAAGCTCATGACACACCTGTAGATGCTTCCAAAGACAAAAATGCAAAGTGTGCAGTCCCTGGGAACAAACACAGAACTTCACATTCTGAAATTTTTCATGTTATGACCATTTCAAGTCTAAAGGCTAATTCAAAACAAATGTTTTACTTTGAGCAAAACATATAAATAAAGTTATCTCATTATTTACCATCTTTTCTGTTATTTAAGTTGAACTTGTAGTTATTCTTTAAATGGGATTGAAAAATTTTCACCATGGTTATTTATATATGGGTTTCATTTTGCAGATTATTTCTAGACAATTGCTGATCCTTGTTCAAAGATTCTGGCTCACTGGAAAGTTCTTAAACATTGTCTTTCCACAGTGTACTATGCAGAGAAAGTAGGAGATGGATTAAACAGAGATTATACTATCAAATAGATTCCATGGGTGATTGTTTCTCTATCTTTAATATGAAGATAATGCAACAAATTCAGTGCTGTCATGGTTTCATCGTATACATATTTATTTAAACATATATATTACATGTGTACATTTTTTTCCTGGCACACAGGGAACACAATAAATGCTAGATATTATTATATGTTATTTTATAATTATATGGCTGTATTTATCTGTTAATATTTATATTTTACATAAAATATGATATTTATGTAAAATTAATAATGTGATTATTGTGTAAAACATTTAAGAATTCACTGTAGATATAATATATATGTTTCATTCTGTATACTAATTATATATATTCATATATATTCCACTAATAATGTTTTGATGCTTAAAAAAAGTGAATAACAATTTTATCAAACTAAATAGAATTTTTACTACTTTCATTGTACAAAAAAATGAAAAAAAATTAGCTTTCCTTCTCCTGTTAGAGTCACAGATATTTTTGGCATTGTATATAAACTACTTCATGATCCATTTCCCAATCTATCTTGCTAGCTTTATCACCTTCAATCTCCCAATGAACTCTAGGCTCCAATCACACTTTTATTATCATTCTCAATATACTACTTATAATACATTATTTTAAATATTTCCTCATACTGAACCATTCTTGCATTCCTAAATTGAATCCTGAATTTTATGACTAATTCATACTATGGTTAATTTGATTTTTAGTTAATGCTTGTGCTTCAATATTCATAAGTCAGGTGAAGCTGTAGTTTTTTCAATTTAACTTAATTATAGTTGATTTACAATATTTTATTATTTTTAGGTGTATATGTTCAGATTCTTTTCCATTATAGGTTATTACAATATACTGAATATAGTTCCATGTGCTATAAAGCTGCAGTTTTAACACGCTCTTTTTGTGAGTTTTTGAGCATTAATGTGTGTCATTTCAAAGAAGACAAAAAAGTGAAACCTTTTCTTCTCACTTTATTTTTTGGGAAAGTGTAATAACATTGGAATCACCTTTTGCTTATAATGTTAACAGAATTCACTCTGTGAGGTTATTTTCATTGACTTTTTTTTAGAGGATAGGTAATCTGACAATTTTCTCCATTTATAAAATCGTTATACCTCATCATTTTTTAAGTGGGGGTTCAATAGGATATGAATTTATAGCTATATTATTTGCAATTAAAATGAAAAATTCAAAGATATTAAAAGCCAGGAATTAATACTCCTAAAGTGGAATGGGAGATAAAGGTCTGCACAATAGAATGGATTTTCACTTTTTATTTAAATTGTTCCCTATACCTTACATTTTTATACAAAGTAAGAATGCTGTTTTATTTTTAATAAAACTAGTTTAAATGTCATTAAAGGTACACTCATCAGTCATATGAATATACTTAAGAAATTGGAGATACTCACTTTTTACAATACTTTCTACACTACTGTACTAACAAGAGTAGATTCCTATTTTGATATCAAGGATCATGTTACTTAAGGCAAGGCAAGCTTTGCAAGTATTTACTGTGATTTGGATAACAGAAGATACCTCATTTGAAGAGAGAACAAGAAAATTGAAAGCTAAATTACAGTGGAAAGCAAAACAGACTCTCCTCAGCCTAATGCCAAATGGGTCCTAGAAACCATCTATAGAATGTGGAAAGGGAGAGATGATGTTCAAGATTATTTCAGTAGTCACTTTTTAATCTTGTAATAATCAGGAATATGTGACTGACAATTTAAAATATTTAAACAACTAGGTTTTTTCCATTTAAATTTATTCATGTTGTTGTTCAGAAGTCCCCAGGTTCTCTGAACTTATATTAAGAATTTTAAATGTGTGTGCATTTATTTTAAGAAAATTGTTCCTTCACCATAGCCCTAAGAACCAGCACAGGCTATGGATCAACACTTGGTCTAGTGTTCAAGCAGTTTGCTTTTAGTATTCTTGCTAGCAAAACAGCCCTATTGCTGATATGGACAAAGTTTCATGGTCTGGACCAGTGATCAAACCAGAGCAAGGCACTAACTCTCTTCAGTTCTGTGAAGGCTGAGAGAAGTGAGAAAGCTGCAGAACAAAAATTTGAAGTCAGCAAACATTGGTTCATGAATTTTAAAGAAAGAAGCCATTTCCATCACATAAAAGTTCAAGGTAAACCAGTAAATGCTGATGTAGTAGCTGCAGCAAGCTATCTAGAAGATCTAACTAAAATAACTAATGACAGTGGCTACACTGAACAACAGATTTTCAGTGGAAACTAAGCAGCTTTGTCTTGGAAGAAAATGCCATCTAGGACTTTCATAGCTAGAGAGGAGAAGTCAATGCCTGGCTTCAAAGCTTCAAAGGGCAGATTGACTCTATTGCTAGAGGCCAGTGGAGCTGGTGACTTTAGGTTGAAGCCAATGCTCATTTAGCTTTCCAAAAATTCTAGAATTATGCTAAATCAGCTTTGCCTGTGCTCTATAAATGGAACAACAAAGCCTGGATGACAGCACATCTGAATACTTTAAGCCCACTATTAAGGCCTACTTCTCAGGAAAAACAGATTTCTTTCAAAATATTACTGCTTATCGACCCCCACTTGGTCACCCACCCAAGAGCTCTGATGGAGATGGACTATGAGATTCATTTTGTTTTCATGTCTGCTAATACAAAATCCATTCTGTGGGCCAAGGATCCAAGGAGTTATTTTAAGTCTTATTGCTTAAGACATTTTGTAAGGTTATAGCTACTATAGTGATTTCTCTGATGAATCCAGGTAAATAACAGGTGACCCTGGTGTAACACAAGTTTGTACTGGGTGAGTTCATACTTAAACATAATTATTTTCAATAAATTTGTACTATTGTACTACATGATCCAAAGTTGTTTGTGTGGATATAGAACAGCAGATAGAGAGGACAGACCCTAAAGTTATACTTGGGTTTTGACTGTGTGGATGGTTAGGTGCCTCTAATTGCCATTTTGCTCAAGGGTCAACTTGAAGTTGAAAACCATCTGGAATGTTTTCACCATTTTCGATGCCATTAAAATCATTTGTGATTCATGGGAAGAGATCGAAATATCGACCTTAACAGGGGTTTGGAAGAACTTGATTTCAACCCTCATGGATGACTTTGAGGGTCTCAAGACTTCAGCAGAGGAAGTAACTGCACATATGGTCAAAACAGCAAGAGAACTAGAATTAGAAAGGGAGCCTGAAGGTGTGACTTGATTGCTGCATTCCCATGGTAAACTTGAATGGATGAGGAGTTGCTTCTTATGGTTGAGCAAAGAAAGTGGTTTCTTGAGATGGAATCTACTTCTGGTGAAGATTTTATGAAGATTGTTGAAATGACAAAAGAGGACTTACAGTGTTATACAAATTTAGTTGATAAAGCTGTGGCAAGATTTAGAGGATTGGCTACAATTTCAATAGAAGTTCTAATGTGAGTAAAATGCCATCAAATAGCATTGCATGTTACAGAGAAGTCATTTGTGAAAGGAACAGTCAGTCCATGGGGCAAACTTCATTGTTGCCTTATTTTAAGAAATTGTCACAACCACCCCAACTGCCAGCAGCCACTACCCTGATCAGTTAGCAGTCGTCAACATGGAGGCAAGACCCTCCATCACCCAAAAGATTATGACTCCCTGAAGACTCAGATGATGATTAGCATTTTTTAGCAATAAAGTACTTTTAAAATAAGGCATATACATTGTTTTTTGGACATAATACCATTACACATTTAATAGGTTACAGTATAGTGCAAACATAACTTTTAAATGCACTGGGAACCAAAAAAAAATTGGTTTTTCGCTTTATTTTGGTGGTCTGGAATGAGCTTCCCAGGTGGCATAGTGGTAAAGAATCTGCCTGCCAATACAGGAGCCACCAGAGACTCGGCTTTGATCCCTGAGTCAGGAAGATCCCCTGGAGGAGGGAATGGCAACCCACTCCAGCATTCTTGCCTAGAAAGTTCCATGGACAGAGGAGCCTGGCAGACTACAGTCCATGAGGTCACAAAGAGTCTGACATGACTGAGCATGCACAGAAGTAGGAACTGAACTCACAATATCTCTGAGGTGTGCCTTTAGTAACATTTCATTACAGAGGGATGTCATTAAAAAAAAATACACACACACAACAATAACCTTGAATAAAAAAAGAAAAAATCTCTTCTTCAAACTTGAACTGTCTGCTCGGCTACAGTGATTTCATTAGCTTAGCAGCAGCACTTTATAGTAGATGAAAATGCAAAAATGTCTATAGCCTGGTTACTTGCTAACTGAGAAATATCACTGATATTTGAAGACAATTGAATTGACATGCATATGTAATTTTATTTAAATAATGATAAGGCTGATAATTCCCATTTTGTCTGGGTAAGAAAGCCGCTGTTCTGGGATTAATGAAAGCAAAAGTGTCCCAAGTTGAGAAAGAGAGAGAGAGAGACAATGTAATTTGACTGTTTTCATGAGACAAAGAAGGGAAAATTCCACACCAAAGGACCAAACAGGGTTGTGGTTTTTATTTTTTATCAGACAGGATTTCCACAGGAAGCTTGGGAAAATAATGATAAAATATGTCTTATCAGGTTTCTGTAGGACTCTATGGTCCAGGAGGAAGATCCCAAATTCATTTCCTATCAGATCTTTGTGGTAAGATCAATATTTGAGTATGTTTATAAAGCAAGAAACTAAAAGGCTAAAATAATTTTGGACAATCCATCCCCTGAAAATTAAAGAATAGAAAACAACCCAATAGCAGTTGTTATCTAAAAATTTTAAGAGTACACTGGTATACCAAATAAACAGAGGTGATTACCAGGGTCATGATTTTAGGTGTACCAGGTACACCTCCTTTGTAAAACAGTCCTTCAATTTTATTTTGAGGCAGTTGTTTTGGATTTTTTCTATAATAAGCATTATTTTCTGATTCTGAAATTAAAATCTTCTCAATATAGATGACTTAGAAAATAGAAAATATTTTAAAAGGCAAGTAATCATTTGTCACCAAATGCAATATGTTGTTTTCCTTTTTCCTTTAAGATTTCCTTCATTGTTGCTTCAAGATGTCTTCCTCACTCCCACACTGCACAGTAATTACTTATATTTTCTTTTAAGATTTTGTTATTTATTAAGCATTTAGCTTTTTAATCCATGTTTTGGTGACTGGTGATAAGTGTACTATGTAAAATATCATTAACAAGTAACCAATTGCCCTAGAACTGTTTATTGGATAATCTCTTCTTTCCCTAATAGAACACAATGCCACATTCATAAATTTCTAAATTTGTACTTACATAGGTGGCTATTTGGGAAATATTTTTCCCATGTCCCTATATTCTTGCCTTAGTAATAAACTAATTTTCCTTGTAGTGTATTCCCTTAGCTATCCTAACAGTTTATTCTTCTACATAGATGTTAATACCACACTCTCACATCCCCTTCACCCACTCCCCCAAATAACCATCATTATTTTCACAGCAGCTATCCAACAACTAATTTTGGAATTATTGGTATCTTTACTATAGTGAAGAGTTTTGTTTTTCTTGCCATCTATTTATGCCTACACCACTCCCTGCTCTCCCCCAAGTCTTTGTTTATGCTATTGCTTTGGCTTAAAGCACCCTTTCTCCTTTTTGATGGCTCATTTTAAAGCTTGTTTAAATGTCTCAGTGTAAATGTTCAGGTGTCAGTTTAAATGTCACTTCTTCAGAGAAAAAAACTTCTTTGATCACCCAATCTAAACTCCTATCTACACACTCTGGATCATATCGCCCTGGGTTGTTTCTTTTGTAACACATGTAACATTTTGAGATTGTTTTATTTTATATTTGTTTATGTCTCCTGGGTCAGAATAGAAAAATAATTAAGAAAATAATATTGCCTGTTTTTTTCAGTGCTCTTTCCCCATCATTTCACACAATTGTTGGTACACATCAATGTTCAAGAATTGTTGGCTGAATGAACAATGAATGAGTGAATACAGGCAGCTCAGGGAAATCTCCTCTGCTTCATGCTCGATGTATGCTATACCAGTGGAGGCACTGCCAGCCTTGACTGTCGTGTGGAGTCATGTGTGGTATCTAGTGGAGTGGGATTCAGATTCCCAGTGGCTGTCTACTCCCAAGCCAGACTCCATTATTGACATTATTGATCATAATTGTGATCTGGATCTTTATGACTTCCTTCAGTCTTTTTTCCCACTGCAAGTTATGCTACAGAAATCTCTCAGAGTTTGTGCGGTGGTTGGCCCCTTGGAAGCAAGGGATTTCCCCACCCTTCCCCGCCCTCAATCATTTTTGTTTTTCTTTCAGTTCAGTTGGATCCTGGAATAGGGGTCAAGACAATAGTTCTTGGACCATCCTTCTGTCAAGATCACCTATTATAACACTGAAAGTGAAAGGGTGAAAGTGCTAGTCACTCAGTTGTGTCTGACTCTTTGCAACCCCAATTTGTCATTTAGCATCATATTGTGTATAGTACTGTGCACGTATGTATGCTCAGCTGCTCAGTCATGTGCAACTCTTTGCGACCCCATGGACTGTAGCCTACCAGGCTCCTCTGTCCATGATATTATCCAGGCAAGAATACTGAAGTGGGTTGCCATTTCCTTCTCCAGGGGATCATCCAGACCCAGGGATCGAACCCAGATCTTATATATCGCAAGCAGATTCTTTACTGTTTGAATTCCTGTATATCCTAATTTATTTATTTATTTATTCTGTTTATGTGATCAGTAAAATACTGGCAGGACATTTTAAAGTGTCCTGCTATGAAAATGTTTCTCTCGATTCTTCTTATAGCTATATTTATTTAAAAAATATGTCACAAGGTTATTTCATTTGGTGACTTACAGTTCTTGAGTCCTAATCTGTTAACATTTATTTTTTTAATTTACTATATTTTTCTGGTTTAATGCAATCATTGTCCTTGAAATTCAAAATTTTTACCAAAATATGTCTAGGCATTACATTAGCTTCCTCCTCTTGCCTCTCATCCACCCTCTACACACATACAGATTAAATCTGAATATTTAGCCTTCTCTTTCAAATTAAAAAGTCAAATATTTGTCCAGTCCAGGAAATTTTCTCTCCATTGTCCTTTGCTTTTTGCTTTTTTTTTTTACATCATGTCTTTTCTCATCTTCTAAAATTTCTACTTTCTGTGTATTGCATTCCTTGAATTTATCCATAATGTCTCTCATATTTTCTTTTATTGTGTTTCACAAATTTACCATTCTGTCAGAGTTCTGAATGAGTTTCTTGAATCCATAGGAGTGTTTTTAAATTCAATGATTACCTTATTGTATCATACTTCTTTTAAGTTTTTAATTTAACAATCCTACTTAAAAAAATCTGTGTGTGTATTTGTAACTGCCATTCATATCTCATAGTTACTTGTTCTAATGTTATTTTATTTATATTTTGGATCAATTATATTCTTAAATTCTGTTGAAAAAATCTTAAAACTTCTGTAATGTTCTTCTGTTACTTGGAAAACTTGTTTCCTAGTGATGCATCTCTTCTGATTCTTGATAATTTCCTTTGTTTAAACTGCAGTAGATTTTCATATATTGGGTAACGTTTTTCCATTTCCCTTTGAAAATTTTCACATCAGAGTATATGTGGTTGCTCACTACATTGCCACAGTTCAGGAGACATTGAGATAGATTCAATAAGAAATTGGTATAGACCTTTGCATAAATTTTTCAGATCTAGATGTGAAGAAGAGGAAATTTTTATAATTACTGTAAATTTATATTGTTAGTGATGTCATAGTCTGGAGGGATTGAGAAAGGATCCAGGACCCTAAAGTGAAGAAGTAGGAAACTTGGCCACTGTGCTACTTTCTTCATTTGCAAGAGCAAATTCAGTGCAAATAAGCACTACAAGCAAGCCCATCATAATCAACTTCTGTGTACCAAGAACAAGTCGTGGCAGTCTCCAGCTTCTTTCTTAGTAATGCTGCTTGTAGCATTGACTTTGGCTTCTGGTAAGCCCTTACTGTCAGTTAAGTTAATCTCACTTTCCCTCAGGTCTAATTATAGGTCTCAATGCTGTGTATAAATAGAGGTCAAGCAGCAATAAGGTGGTATGTCTTTCAAAGTTCTTTGGCCCACATCAGCCATCTTCTTTAAACTTTAAGAAGCACCACTGGGATTGGTTCAATTTATGTATCAGATTGTTTTTTTTTTAATTTTACAGGAAGCACTTTTCTGTTTTGGGTTATAGTCTTTCCTTCTTTCTTCACCTACTCCCTTTTTATTTTAACTAACAGGAAATCCTAAAAGTTTGTGGTGCATCGATTGGCAGGTTTCCACCCTGTTTTTATATCTTCTCAAGGAAGATATGGGGAATTACTGGGTTACTGTTTTAATGGAAGGCATTTCTTTCCCTTTATCTAGTCTTCCCTCCACGTAATTTCCTTTGAAATCTTAGAATTATTAGGAAAAACTTGGAATTATTAAGCAAATACTTATAGTGCAGTATTGACATTCTGGTTTGTTATTAAGATAAAATTATACTGGTAAGGTGATCCATTAAGGCATTATTAGACATTACATGAGTGTGTCCATGCTCAGTCACTCAGTCATGTCTGACTCTTTATGACTTTGAGTCTGCAGCTCACCAGGCTCTTCTGTCCATGGGATTTTCGAGGCAAGAGTACTGGAGTGGGGTGCCATTTCTTCATCCAGGGGATATTTCCTTTTCAGGGATGGAACCCTCTTCTCTTGCTGGCAGGCAGATTCTTTACCACTGAAACTCCTGGGAAGTCATATACTCTTTTCTAAAATTCAACATTTATTCATAAAAGTAAATGAGATATAATCATAGAATGATATATTTCTTGTAATTCAACAGAAAGAGGGATTAAACAAGGAAAATTTAGTTTTATATGCATGTATGCATGGGTTCTAAGTCGCTTCAGTCGTGTCTGACTTTTTGAGACCCTATGGGCTGTAGCCTGCCAGGCTCTGTCTGTCCATGGGATTCTCCAGGCAAAAATACTGAAGTGGGTTTCTTTGCCCTCCCTCTAGGGGATCTTCCTGACCCAGGGATCGAACCCATGTTTCTTACATCTCTGCATTGGCAGGTGGATTCTTTACCACTAGTGCCATCTGGAAAGCCCAGTTTCATATAAGGTTTATTCATAAGAAACATGTGACACTATGAGCACCTGTATAAGCAAAAATAAATCCAATGGAACTTTAGTAAGAGACTTCTTGCCAAGGTACAGAATGAGGATTCTGAATCCCTAAATCAAGACACAGAAAGTAAAAACAGTATTTCCAAAATGAGGACTGGGAAAATAGGGATTGGGAGGCAACTGGGAAGATACTGTGTTGACTCACAGTATTATCTAGGGTTGGATGAACTTTATTTTTTCCTTTGGCATCATCTTTAGTGTAGTATTTTCAGTACTTGAAGATATTTTCTTAAAGGTTTTCCAGTTAGTATTTGTGCATGTACACAAAGGTGAATGCTTGACAAGAAATCAATGCAGGTCAAAGCTAGTTATTTAGCTGCTGAATAAAGATTTTCTATTGCTTTCTATATGGCCATCCAGGAATGATGAGTCAAGTCTTTCTCACACTTTGACTTTCCCTTATTTCAACTTCTGTCCCATCTTTCTGACTCTTTTTTGTCCCTTTCTACTGCTTCCAAGGATCCACCTGAATACTTCAAGATCATTGATAATCTATCTCCCTGTTTTAAAGTCAGCTGATTACCAACCTTAATTATATCACAAAGTCCTTACCCAACAGTATTTAGAATTGAAAAACCTGGTCATGGGAATCTTGGGATAAGGATATCTTCAGAAATGTGCTTAATTCCAAAGGTAGACAGGGCAAGTTATAAGGGAGAGACTTATGCTTCACATTTTGCCACACCTCTCTTCTTTACTCACGATCTTATTTTTCTTTTACACATCTATGTATTCATAAATATTATAGATTTGTAATGTGACTTCTTAACCTTGACCTACCTATACAAAAAAAAAAGAGAGAGAGAGAGAGAAATTTTAACAAATTCCAAAAATTTGAGTCACTGACCAAAATAAAGTGTTGGCAGTTATTAGCCTTTGAGTCTTACATAATTTCTTATGATATAAAGTGCACAAAAAGCCCTATTAAAATACCACTGCAAGTTAATCATGAAAAGACCCTTTAGAATTCTTAGAGATGCTCATTTTGTAGAGAAATGGGGAAACAGAAATGTCAGAACTAGCAGCTGAAAGGGTACAGATCTCCTGGTAATGAAAGAGGCAGCTGTTTCAATACAAATTTTTTAAAGTAAAACATCCCATTGTGCCCTGTAATCCCCAATTAATTATGGTGAAGAACCAGAGTTTCCTGGGGATTTTTTTACCCATCCAGAAAAAGTAAAAAAAGATCTTAAACAACTAGGTATGATCTAAGAAAGTTTAGAGATTTATAAGGGATCAAAAACATAGAGTAAGCTATATTGTCAATTAGCAGTTCTCCAAATGAACAGAAGTTTGGCAAGTTAATTTATTTTTTATGTATAAATCTCTAGAAATGTAATAAGTCATTGAAACAGTTGCTCTTTAAAACATTTAAGATTCAAATATGTAGCTGGCTTCTTTAGACAGTATGATGTAATTAACAGAGTATAATCTTCGAAGACAGATAAAACTGGACCCAAACCTTGGCTTTCTCACTTAGTCAATGTATGAGAAGCCACAACAAGGTGGATTGGAGGAGCAGAGACCCAGTACAGTCAAGACTCACATCCTTAGGAAGACGGCCCACACATGGGAAGATAATCACAACTGCAGAGGTTCTCCTCAAGGAGAAAGGAGTTTGAGCCCCATATCAAGCTCCTGCATTGGGAAGATGAATGTCTGACTTTGAGGGCCAGTGGGGCTTGCAAACAGGAAAGCCATAGGAAATAGAGACTCGACTCATAAAATGATGCATGGAAAATCACACAGGCTCCAAGAACCTGTGCATAAGCAGTAATCTGAAAGGGACCTGTGTCTGACCCACTTACTGACCTTGGAGAACCCTCCAGGGAGACAGGAGGCAAGTGGAGCTCACCCTGGGGACACAGATGCTGGTGGCAGCCATTTTGGGGAGCACTTATTACCATGAAAACACTGGTACTGACAAGAGAAATTTTGGAGTCGTCCCTGTAGCCTACTAGTGCTGAGAGCTTATCCACCCACCAGGGGGCTGACACCAGTCCCAGGCCCTGCAGGTCACATAGCCAGCAGTCCTGGGACTCTGCCCCACCTATCAGAAAGCCCAGAATCAGCCTCACCTGCCAGTAGGCCAGCACCAACTCTAGGAACTCCCAGGCCCTACTGACAGCCTCTTCATGACACAGCCCTGCCCACTAGTGAGCCGGCACCATGACTACGATAACCCTGGGCACAACAGCTAGCACGCTGGGACATGGCTCTGCCCACCAGTACCAGCAGCATCCTCATGAGGCAGGGCTGGGGCCCGTACACCCATAATAGTCAGCCCTTCCACAACGCAAGGGCCCATGAAGCCCGTATGCTGGCACCCCTAGAGCACACAGCTCTGATGACTAGAGGGAAGTGTGCTGCTTCCCCAAGATCAGAAATGTGAACCCCTTATCTAACACATAGAAATAAAAACAGAGAATTCAGTGAAATTAGGCAACAGAGGAATATATTCAAAAGGAACCAGATAAAACTCCAGAAGAACTAAGCGAAAAAGTGATAAGCAATAAATTAAGTAAAATGATCATAAGCTCAAAAAGCTCTGGAGAGAAAAGGAGAAACACAGTGAGAAGTTTAACATAGAGTTAGAAAATATAAAAAAGGGTCAAATAGAGCTGAAAAATACAATAATTGAAATAAAAGATACACTAGAAGGAATAAACAGTAGATTAGATGATACAGAGGAACAGACCATTGAAGTGGAAGACAGAATATGGGAGTCACCCAAGCTGAATACACAATCAGACAAATGAAGAAACAATATTAATTCAAGTTGAAAGGAAAACTGTCACTGTTTACATATATTTATATATTTCTAAAGATGCCACCAAAAAAACTACTGTAAGAAATAAACAAATTGAGCAAAGACCATGCTGGATACAAAACTAGTATACAGAAATATGCTGTGTTTCCATACATTAACAATGAACTATCACAAAGAGAAATTAAGAAAATAATCCCATTTACAGTTTCATTAAAACAAATGAACTAACAAAAGAACAACAGATGTACAGATACAGGGAATAAACAGGTGATTGCTAAATTTGGGAGTTGGGATAAGTGAACTAGATGAAGTAGATTAAGAGGTACAAACTTCCAGTTACAAAATAAATTATTTATGAGGATGAACTGTAGAGCATGGGATATTTAGTCAATAATACTGTAATAACTTTACATGGTGACAGATAGTAATTATACATATCATGGAAATCATTCTTCTAATATATAAAAATACCAAATCACTATGTTGTGGCCCTGGGACTAACATAGTATTATAGGTCAACTGTATTTCAATTTAAAAAAAAAGAAAGCAAGAAAGGGAAAAACAGTAAGACAATGATGCCTTTGAACTGTGGTGTTGGAAAAGACTCTTGAGAGTCCCTTGGACTGCAAGGAGATCAAACCAGTCCATCCTAAAGGAAATCAACACTGAATATTCACTGGAAGGACTGATGCTGAAGCTGAAGCTCCAATACTTTGGCCACCTGATGCAAAGAGCTGACTCATTGGAAAAGACCCTGATGCTAGGAAAGACTGAGGGCAGAAAGAGAAGGGGACGACAGAGGATAAGATGGTTGGATGGCATCACTAACTCGATGGACATGATGCCTGGTGTGCTGCAGTCCATGGGGTTGCAGAGTGAAACAAGACTTAGAAACTAAACAAACAAACAAACAAACCCAAAAAAAAAAAAAAAAAAGGTGGCGCTAGTGGTAAAGAACCCGTCTGTCAAAGCAGGAGACAAGTGATGTGGGTCCCATCCCTGGGATGGAAAGATCTCCTGGAGGAAGACATGGCAACCCACTCCAGTATTCTTGCCTGGAGACCCCCATGGACAGAGGAGCCTGGTGGGGTACAGTCCACAGGGTTACACACATGCACTTATGATATAAAAAGTGAAGAAAAGGTCTATAACTTTTAATCCATCTAAAATATCTAGAATGATTAGGAATACATTAAAATATAATGCAGCTCCATATACTAGCAAAGTATTCTAAAAGGAACAGATATGTTTACCTTGAAAACCTTAACATTCTGCTTTTAATATTTAGAGGTTATTTCATTATTCTCTAATGCAGATAAGGGCTTCCCTGGTGGCTCAGTGGTAAAGTATCTGCCTGCAATACAGGAGATTCGAGTTTCATCCCTGGGTCGGGAAGATCCCCTAGAGAAGGAATGGCACCCCAGTCCAGTATTCTTGTCTGGAAAAGCCCATGGACAGCCTGGTGGGCTACAGTCCATGAGGGTCACAAAAGCGTTGGACATGACTTAATGACTAAACAACAACAATGCAGATAAAGTTATGCCAAAGGTTTTGTTTTTTGTTTTTTGTTTTTTGTTTTTGATGCAGAAGTTTTGACCTAGTTGATTAAATGTCTGCTTAGGAAAGAAATGTGTACTCTTCTGATGCTGCCCAACTCCAGATTTGATTGGCTCACAAAATGTGTTTCTGTATTCTTATTTCTATAAATCTATGAAATCTGTGAATTCTTATTTGTATAAATCTATGAAACTAAAAAATGTTGTGATACTTGTCAACTCCTTCCTCTTTCCTTTTGTTTGCTTTTATAAATGTGTTTATGTGTACTTAACAACTAAGTTAAAAATCACAGTTCAGCTTAGTAAAAAAACTGTCTATTTAACATGACTAAGCCACTTGGCACATGAAAAATATGGAGCAGGTTTTATAAAATTGCTTAACTTCCTTTAAATTCCAAATGGTTCATATGCATTCAGGGAAAATTAATCTAAACCACATTTAAATGATTGGCTCTGAAATATCCATCAAATCCCTAAATGAGGATTTGGAAGTCATCGTTGATTGTTTCTTATACAGAGGAGACCAACACATATCCTGTGTTGCGAAACCACAGAACATCTGTACCTGGAACTACATGCAATTATAATCACTGTATCACAAAGAAGACACAGAATGGGGAAGGAGGAACTGAAATCATTACAGAATAGATGTTGCCATAGAAGAACATACCTTAAACTAGGACCTTCCAGTGAAGTATCACTCTCTAGGTTCTTGTTTTATAGAACTAGGGCAATGTCGTGCAAAATGGCTATTTTTAGGACCATGAGAAAGAAGACGTATTTTCTACCGGAGCTTGAATGGCTTAAGAGAGAGAACATGGATGCTGAAGTAAAACAGGTTTGAGTGATAGTAGTATTTCCAACATTTACCCATTGTGTGACTCTGGGAAAGCTACTCTGTCTCTGAATCCCACCCTCTTTAACCCACAGAATGAGGATAATGACAATAATTTGTTTGGGGAGCTAAATGAAATGTTATTTTCATACACAAATGGAAATTTATTAAATGTTACTGAACCATTTTACACATAAAAATAAAGCAGAATTACTATTCAAAATGGACATATATACTAAAGATACAAATAATTTTAAAAAAGAATAATTACAACAGTGATACATCCAGAGTAGATTTTTAAACAGAAATTAGGAATATTAAGAAAGGATACAATTGTCAGAAGAATCAAATTCTGAGGATCTAATATACAACATGATGACTAAATGTATACAACTTTCATGTTGTATACATGAAAGTTGCTGAGAGCAGATTGTAAGTATTCTCACCACAAAGACCAAAAAAGAGTTTATGTCAGGTGATGAATATGTTTATTATCCTGACCTTGATAATCATTTCACAATGCCTATGTATACCAAATCATCACATTGCATATTTTAAACATACAATTTCAATTGCCAATTAGTCCTTTATTAAGGACTAATTTATTTAAAAAGAAAGATATCCCAAGCCTTTTGAGGTAAATATGTAAGAAGATATTTTAGAGGAAACCTTTGACTGGATATCAGGGGGAAATATTTTTTATTGCTCTGCAGCTGGATCCAAATAAACAGATTCTTTTTGTAAGGCAGTTAATGACAATTTCAGAGCTCTGAGATAGACATTGGTCTAAAGAGATTTCCATAAATGTCTTTTATTTTCTATTTAAGATACTATTAAACAGCAATCAGATATTATCCACCCTGGTTTTTCAGCCCTCCTCCAGTGACAGGGTTTCTCTACCATATGTTTAGCTGCTTCAAATGTCTAAGAAGAGAATCAAAGCAGTCTCCTGTCTTAGCCTAAAAGTGGTTTGTCTGTGGTCAGTCATTATGGGCATGCTCTGCTCCCTGATCCTCTCTTTTCACAAAATCTACCCCCCTTTTTTATATTTAAATTGACTGTTAGTCAAGACACTCAATTATAATTTTTCTTCAGTTACACATTGAGGCAAGAGCCTCCTATGATTGTTTACAAATTAGCATGTATATAAAAAACTTCAGGGCTTCTCCAGTGGCTCAGTGGTAAAGAATCTGCCTGCCAGTGCAGGAGATGCAGGTTTAGTCTCTGGGTGGGGAAGATGCCCTGGAAAAGGAAATGGCAACCCACACCACTATTCTTGCCTGGGAAATCCCATGGACAGAGGAGCCTGATGGGCTACAGATCTTGTGTGCCCTTGTGGTTAATTGCTCAGTCATGTTCAACTCTGTGACCCTGTGGACTGTAGCCAGCCAGGCTCCTCTGTCTATGGGATTCTCCAGGCAAGAATGCTGGAGTGGGATGCCATTTCCTTCTCCAGGGGATCTTCCCAACCCAGGGACTGGACCCACATCTCCTGTGTCGCCTGCATTGCAGGTGGATTCTTTACCTACTGAGCTATCAGGGAAGCCTGGGCTACAGTCCATGGAGTTGCAAAGAGTCAGACACAACTGAAGCAACTAAGCACACAATAATTCTCATGGCATAATATAAGCCATAGAGGCTAGAGAATAGCCCATGATCTTTTTCATTTCTTATTTATAACATAAAGAAATAATCTCTTGGGAATGAAAAGGTCCAAATTTTGTTATACTATGACATGCTAGTAATATTTCTAAATCCTTATGCTCCCAGATGAAGAATTCACCGTCCTGTGGAAAACAGCCAAGGAGCACTTGATTCTGTAGGATTGTCCAAGAGTCCCTGGAACAAAGGGCAAGCAGTCATGGTCTCTTTGGACTTCTTGTGTTTTACTGGGCTGTGTGAAATATGATTCTGACCCAGTTTGCTATCTGTTCTTCTTAGAAAATGATTTCAGTATTCTCTCTAAGAGAGTGGTTGTAGTGAACAAAAACAGAGCAACTTATTAGTAGTTTTGACTCTCTGTCTTTCTACTTGTAACTTTAGATGAGAAATATTCTGCATATACAGCTAAATAGAGAAAGAACAATGCACAAAATTTAATGTATAGCATGTCCACAACTATTTAAACTCCACAAGAAAATGTAATAAAGAAAACATTCTCAAGGACATTGATTTGAGTGGTAGGTCTGTGAGTGTGTGTGAGTGTGTGTGTGTGTGTGTGTGTGTGTGTGTGTGTGTGTGTGTTTAACTTTTTCTGAGGGACAGGGCTTCTCTTGTGGCTCAGTTGATAAAGAATGCAGGAGACCTGGGTTTGATCGCTGGGTTGGGAAGATCCCCTGGAGAAGAGAAAGGCTACCCCCTCCAGTATTCTAGCCTAGAGTATTCCATGGACGTCCAGGAGGTTGCAAAGAGTCAGACACAACTGAGCAACTTTCACTAACTAACTAACTAATTCGGTTTAAAAAAAAATCTGTAAAGCAATTATTCTTCAAATAAAAAAATAAACAAATTTAAACAAATAAGTTGCATACACATTTAAGAAAAAACCGTACATCAATTCCAAGAATTGTGAAACATTTTGGATGCTATGACATCTAATATGTTTGGAAGTGGCTGTGTAGAAAGAAAGCCTAATTATGATTTGACAGAAATGTAGAAATGTCCCTTTGCCTCAGATTAGATTCTCCACAAAATTTCATACAAATGCCTGAATCCCTGCAGTTACAACATTACTTTTCTGGACTATACATAATTTCCTTTGTTAAAAATGTGCACACTTTAGGAGGGGAAAACTACCCAACACTTCCTTTTTAAAAAAAATTTAAAATTAATTTATTTTAATTGGAGGCTAATGAGTTTAGACTATTGTAGTGGTTTTTGCTGTACCATTAACATGAATTAGCCATGGATGTACATGTGTTTCCTGTCCTGAACCCCCTTCCATCTCCCTCCCCATCCCATTCCTCTGGGTCATCCCAGTGCTCCAGCCCCGAGCACTCTTGTCTCATGCATCAAACCTGGGCTGGCGATCTGTTTCACATATGATAATATACATGTGTTTTTTAAATTTTATTTTATTTTTACTTTATTTTACTTTACAATACTGTATTGGTTTTGCCATACATTGACATGAATCCACCACGGGTGTATACAAGCTCCCAATCCTGAATCCCCCTCCCACCTCCCACCCCATATCATCTCTCTGGATCATCCCCATGCACCAGCCGCAAGCATCCTGTATCCTGTATCGAACATAGACTGGCACTTCGTTTCTTACATGATAGTATACATGTTTCAATGCCATTCTCCCAAATCATCCCACCCTCGCCCTCTCCCTCAGAGTCCAAAAGTCCATTCTATACATCTGTGTCTCTTTTGCTGTCTCGAATACAGGGTTATCATTACCATCTTTCTAAATTCCATATATATGTGTTAGTATACTGTATTAGTGTTTTTCTTTCTGACTCACTTCACTCTGTATAATAAGCTCTAGTTTCATCCACCTCATTAGAAATGATTCAAATGTATTCTTTTTAATGGCTGAGTAATATTCCATTGTGTATATGTACCACAGCTTTCTTATCTATTCATCTCCTAATGGACATCTCAGTTGCTTCCATGTCCTGGATATTATAAACAGTGCTGTGATGAACATTGGGGTACACATGTCTCTTTCGATTCTGGTTTCCTCGGTGTGTACACCCAGCAGTGGGATTGCTGGGTCATATGGCAGTTCTATTTCCAGTTTTTAAGGAATCTCCACACTGTTCTCCATAGTGGCTGTACTAGTTTGCATTCCCACCAACAGTGTAAGAGGGTTCCTTTTTCTCCACACCCTCTCCAGCATTTATTTTTTGTAGATTTTTGGATAGCAGACATTCTGACTGGCATGAGATGGTACCTCATTGTGCTTTTGATTTGCATTTCTCTGATAATGAGTGATGTTAAGCATCTTTTCATATGTTTGTTAGCCATCTGTATGTCTTCTTTGGATAAAGGTCTATTTGGTTCTTTGGCCCATTTTTGATTGGGTCGTTTATTTTTCTGGAATTGAGCTGCAGGAGCTGCTTGTATATTTTTGAGGTTCTTTGTCAGTTGCTTCATTTGCTATTATTTTCTCCCATTCTGAAGGCTGTCTTGTCACCTTGCTTATAGTTTCCCTTGTTGTGCAAAAGTTTTTAAGTTTAATTAGGTCCCATTTGTTTATTTTTGCTTTTATTTCCATTACTCTGGGAGGTGGGTCATAGAGGATCCTACTGTGATTTATGTCAGAGAGTGTTTTGCCTATGTTTTCCTCTAGGAATTTTATAGTTTCTGGTCTTAACTTTATTTTATTTTTTTTTCATTACAATATTTTATTTTATTTTATTTTATTTTTTTTAGTTTTTTATTTTTTAAATTTTAAAATCTTTAATTCTTACATGCATTCCCAAACATGAACCCCCCTCCCACCTCCCTCCCCATAACATCTTTCTGGGTCATCCCCATGCACCAGCCCCAAGCATGCTGCATCCTGCGTCAAACATAGACTGGCGATTCAACTTTAGATCTTTAATCCATTTTGAGTTTATTTTTGTGTATGTTGTTAGAAAACATTCTAGTTTCATTCTTTTACAAGTGGTTGACCAGTTTTCCCAGCACCACTTGTTAAAGAGATTGTCTTTTCTGCATTGTATATTCTTGCCTCCTTTGTCAAAGTAAGGTGTCCATAGGTGCATGGATTTATCTATGGCTTTCTATTTTGTTCCATTGATCTATGTTTCTGCCTTTGTGCTAGTACCATACTGTCTTGATGACTGTAGCTTTGTAGTAGAGCCTGAAGTCAGGCAGGTTGATTCCTCCAGTTCCATTCTTCTTTCTCAAGATTGCTTTTGGCTATTCGAGGTTTTTTGTATTTCCATACAAATTGTGAAATTACTTATTCTAGTTCTCTGAAAAATACCATTTGTAGCTTGATAGGGATAGCACTGAATCTATAGATTGCTTTGGGTAGTACATTCATTTTCACTATATTGATTTTTCCAATCCATGAACATCGTATATTTCTCCATCTATTTGTGTCCTCTTTGATTTCTTTGATCAGTGCTTTATGGTTTTCTATATATAGGTCTTTTGTTTCTTTAGGTAGATATATTCCTAAGTATTTTATTCTTTGCTTTGCAATGGTGAATGGAATTGTTTCCTTAATTTCTCTTTATGTTTTCTCAGTGTTAGTGTATAGGAATGCAAGGGATTTCTCTCTGTGTTAGAGAAGACTCTTAAGAGTCCCTTGGACTGCAAGGAGTTCCAACCAGTCCATCCTAAAGGAGATTAGTTCTGGGTGTTCATTGGTAGGACTGATGTTGAAGCTGAAACTCCAATACTTTGGCCACCTAATGCAAACAGCTGACTCATTTGAAAAGACCCTAATGCTGGGAAAGATTGAGGGCAGGAGGAGAAGGGGATGACAGATTGATGATATGGTTGGATGGCATCACTGACTCAATGGACATGGGTTTGGGTGGGCTCCAGGGGTTGGTGATGGACAGGGAGGCCTGGCGTGCTGCGGTTCATGGGGTCACAAAGATTCGGACACAACTGAGCAACTGAACTGAACTGAGTAGATTTGGGGTGGTTGTGTTTCCATTTTCATTCATTTCTATGCATGTTTTGGTTTCTTTTTTTATTTCTTCTGTGATCTTTTGGTTATTCAGCAGCATATTGTTTAGCCTCCATATGTTGGAATTTTAATAGTTATTTTTTCCTGTAATTGACATCTAATCTTACTACATTATGGTCAGAAAAGATGCTTGGAATGATTTCAATTTTTTTGAATTTGCCAAGGCTAGCTTTATGCCCCAGGATATGACCTATCCTGGAGAAGGTTCCGTGTGCACTTGAGAAAATGGTGAAATTCTTTGTTTGGGGGTGAAATGTCCTATAGATATCAATTAGGTCTAACTGGTCTATTGTATCATTTAAAGTTTTTGTTTCCTTGTTAATTTTCTGTTTAGTTGATCTATCCATAGGTGTGAGTGGGGTATTAAAGTCTCCCATTATTGTTGTGTTATTGTTTATTTCCTCTTTCATACTTGTTAGCATTTGCCTTAGATATTGTGGTGCTCCTATGTTGGGTGCATATATATTTATAATTTTTATATCTTCTTCTTGAGTTGATCCTTTGATCATTATGTAGTGTCCTTCTTTGTCTCTTTTCACAGCCTTTATTTTAAAGTCTATTTTATCTGATATGAGTATTGTTACTCCTGCTTTCCTTTGGTCTCCATTTGCATGAAGTATCTTTTTCCAGCCCTTCACTTTCAGTCTGTATGTGTCCCTTGTTTTGAGGTGGGTTTCTGGTAGGCAGCATATATAAGGGTCTTGTTTTTCTATCCATTCAGCCAGTCTTTGCCTTTTGGTTGGGGCATTCAACCTATTTACATTTAGATTTATAGTTGAAACCTTAAAAAACAAACCATGAAGCCAGATATACAAGATGATTTAGTTAAGGTTCTTAATTGCAGGCAATCAACACTATTTTATGATCATTTAGGAAAATAACATTTTTATTGAAGTCTATTTAATCGCTCATGCAATCATGCTGCTAAGTCACTTCAGTCATGTCTGACTCTGTGTGACCCCATAGATGGCAGCCCACCAGGCTCCCCCGTCCCTGGGATTCTCAAGGCAAGAACACTGGAGTGGGTTGCCATTTCCTTCTCCAATGCATGAAAGTGAAAAGTGAAAGGGAACTCGCTCAGTTGTGTCTGACTCTTCTCAACCCCATGCACTTCAGCCTACCAGGCTCCTCCATCCATGGGATTTGCCAGGCAAGAGTACTGGAATGGGGTGCCATCGCCTTCTCCATCATGCAATCATAAGAAGATGCAAAAAACAAGGTTTGAAGAATGAGCAGGGCAAAGGGAGCAAGGGTACAATGGAGAATACATTCTATTGTAAGTGACAAAAACAGCGGCAATTACATGAAATTCAAAATTTAGGTGGGTGACAGACTTAGTCAAATGGTTCTCCATTAATTAAGACAGAGGTTGGAGAAATGAGTATACTTTTTTTTCTTCAGTTTCTACAGTGTGAAGTGGGTTCTCTCCCTGCCAAAATTTATATAGCAAAAAATTTATCCACATGGGAGTTCAGATGACCAGCACCAAAATGTTCATGACAAATATGATGGGGGCAGAAAATACCAGTGATTTAAGAGAGTTTTATGTGCAAGGGTACAATATATTCATATGTCTTATATTTGGAATCAAAAGAAGTGTAGGTAGTAAATACTGCATAAAGAAGAAAGTTAAGTCAACTTTAAGGACTTCAGTGTAAGATTTCATTTGTAAGATGTTTATCCAAGTGGAATTTGATATGAATAATGTTTGAAAAGATTATCCTCGTGGCAGTAAGAAAATGCTAGACCCAGAAAATAAGAGACAGGAAGTGTGATAGCCAAGTCTGGCAATTATCAATGTTCTGTCCACATTTCACCTGGCACAAACTCAATAAGGTGAAAATTTTGGGCCTCTAGTTAATTGCTCTTTCTTATTGCTTCCCTCACTTGTTACGTTATTCCAAACAGGTCTATTTCCTGCCTCCTTATGATTAGTGGTAAACTAATAAAGCTTCCGGGAGTTGGTGATCGACAGGGAGGCCTGGTGTGCTGCGATTCATGAAGTTGCAAAGAGTCAGACATGGCTGAGCGACTGAACTGAACTGAACTGAATAAAGCTTCTGGGGCTTCCCTGGTGGCTCCGTGGTAAAGAATCTGCCTGCCAATGCAGAAAGCACAGATTCGACCCCTGGGTCGGGAAGATACCCTGGAGAAGGAGATAGCAACCCACTCCCATATCATGGGCAATCCCATGAACAGAGGAGCCTGGCAGGCCACAGTCCACAGGGTCACAAAAGAGTCAGATGTGATCAGCCACTAAACAACAAAAAAACGTTTCTAGAATTCTATCATTTCACTTGATTCTAAATTCTCAATATGTGTAGCTGCTGCATAAAGTATATCTATATGTACTTTATTTTCTATAAGCATATCTCCTAGCAATGCCTTATATTAATTCATTTCACTATTGAAAAAGAGCTTTGCAGCAAATCCTTATGTATTTGTCAACTTATATATTTTATAGACCCTTATTTTTAAATGTTTGTTCATAAAGAGAGGAACACTTATAATGCCAAAGCTTCCTACTCTTATCACATTTAAATGGGACATTGAGTCCTTCACATGTATCTATTTGTCATATTAACTTCAATATGCCAGATCCAGGGTATTATGTATTTGAGTATAAAGAGGTTAAAGTGAGTGAAAGTGTGCTAGTCGATCAGTCGTGTCCAACTCTTTGCGACCCCATGGGCTGTAGCCCACCAGGCTCCTCTGTCCATGGGATTCTCCAGGCAAGAATAATGGAGTGGGTTGCCATTTCCTTCTCCAGGGGATCTTCCCCACCTAAGGATCCAACTCAGGTCTCCTGCATTGCAGGCAGATGCTTTAACCTCTGAGCCACCAGGGAAGCTCCCATAATTTCTTAGAAAAGTCATATTTTATGGACAACTTTTAGGGTTATAATAAAATATATGTGTCGACCAGGCTTGGTTCAGAAATGCTGTTGTTGTTGTTCAGTCTCTAAGTAATGTCTGACTCTGTGACCCCATGGACTGCAGCCAGGCTCCTCTGTCCTTCACTATCTCCAGGAGTCTGCTCAAACTCGTGTCCATTGAGTTGGTGATGCCATTCAACCATTTCATCCTCTGTCGCCCCCTTCTACCCCCTGCCCTCAATCTTTCCCAGGATCAGGGTCTTTTCCAGGATCAGGTGGCCATAATATTGGAGCTTCAGCATCCATCCTTCCAATGAATAATCAGGGTTGATTTCCTTTAGGATTGACTGGTTTGATCTAGTTTAGCTTTTCCCAGGATGGAAATGTTTTTAAATTGAACGTTTTTTTCTCAGCGACAGAGCTAAGGGGCTGCAAGGAGCAAGGGTATTATGTTCTGTGGAATATACTTTTGAAGTAGAGACAATTTGGCATATAGACATGTTAGCCCCTGGTCTGTTCTGTGTATTGGTGAACAATGGCTTTATCATCCAACAGCTGGGACATATTTTGGGTAGAAAAAGTTTCTGTAAGCTTGTGGTATAGATTTATTTCATGTATATATCTTTGGTGATATCACTGTAGGTCAAATGTCCAACAAAGGTCAGAGAGTTCTCTCATTGCTAATATAGTTTAATGCAGAAACTTAGAAATAATACCAAGGTGGGAACTGGAGGATGAAATATGCCTCTTCCCATGAGAAAGATTTGTTTTTTTAGTCTTAGTGAATTAGAATTACCCATGCTTAGATAAAAAGAAAACATCTCATCCCAAGCTAACAAATTCCAGTGGATGCCAAAAGGAGCTTTTTCCAACTGCTAGCATTACCTATTGAAGAGATCTGTTATGGAAGAATTAACAAAATGAGAGAAATAAACTGTGACATTATCTGACCTAATCCCTCTTTTTTAGGCTAAACCTTTCAGGATTGATTATTGTCTATTGTCTTGCAGATCTTAATGCATTTTAGTATTTTATCAATCTTTTCTGTTTCTCTAAAAATCATATTTCTCAGTTCCATTTAAGGGAATCTCTTCTTGTTTAATAATATATGCACATTATTTTTTTAATATTCTTTCTTACAAGTTTCTTATGATATTACAGATAGTAATTTAATCTGACCTTAACCCTTCATTCTGCAAGTTAAACAACCTTAATTCCTTTAACATTCTAAAAATAATATATTGCCTATTAGATCAATTATTTTTGTTACCCTCCAAGAGAAAAAAAAAAGCCAGTTTCTTGATATTATTTATCAATGTGCAACCAAAGTTTCACATAACATATAGAGAAACTACACAATCCAGAGCATGGATATGGATCTAAAGCATGGGTTTACAAGGATAAAGAAGTGGTAAATCTGGCCACCAGGGACATAAAATAAGCTAGCCAAGAATTTTAATGAAAATTTTAAAAATTGTAAATTAAAATTCAACAAGAGCATATATATTGAACATCATTCTTGAGGTGGAGTCAAATAAATAAATCATCATCTATGTCTTACTTCATATATAAAAATTTTCTATAATGCAATTCAATCATTCACGCATCAGTTCTTACATAGTGGCCCCCAGTGTCAGACCACCAAGGTTTTCTTCCATCGTGGTAATAAAGATTGGAAAACGAGCACACCACACTTACTGTATTAGTCAATGGCTAAGATAGAGAAATATATAACAACTTTGTAGTATAGTTAGCATTAAAGTAATGATAATGTTGGCTTCCCTGGTGGCTCAGCAGTAAAGAATCCACCTGCCAATGCAGGAGACACAGGTTCCATCCCTGATCTGATAAGATCTCCTGGAGGAGGAAATGGCAATCTTCTCTAGTATTCTTCCCTAATAAATTCCACAGATAGAAGAGCCTGGCAGGTTATATTCCATGGGGTTGCCAAAGAGTAGGACACAACTGAGCAACTGAGCACTGAGCACAATGACAATGTTAAATCCACAAAAAGCAAAGATGATATTATAACATGTTTCAATGCCACGTGGCGGATTCATGTTGATGTATGGCAAAACCAATACAATATTGTAAAGTAATTAGCCTCCAATTAAAATAAATAAATTTCTTATATGATATTATACATGTTTCAATGCCATTCTCCTAAATCATTCCACCCTCTCCAAATAAATTAAAAAATAATAATAATAAAATAAAATAAATTTAAATTAAAAAAAGCAAATATGAATTAAGTCAATTGAATCAAGGTATACTTTGAAGCTAAACACTCAAAATTAAAGCTCTGATGATACTTATATCATCTATAGAGTTCTAGACTTCCCTTTTTTTCATTATTTATTTATTTATATTTTAGTTTACAATACTGTATTGGTTTTGCCATAAAATGTATCTTGAAACATTATAAAATAATTTTAATAGCAGACATACTTTGCTCATTTTTCAGGAGAATATATCTAGGGTTTCACCAATAAATAATCTGCTTTTTTTTCCTGGTGTGTGTTTCTGTATGTGTGAATGTACATATTTTCATTTGGAGTAGGCATATAATTGTATCAAGATTTTGATATCAGAATCACGAAATCTTTGGAAATTCCCTGGTAGTCCAGTGGTTAGGACTCTGCTTTCCACTCCAGGGGAACATGGGTTCAATTCCTGGTCGGGGAACCAAGATCCCACAAGCTGTCCAGAGTGGCCAAAAAATGAAGAATTAAAACAGGGAAATCTTGTTTCTCTCTCATTAAAAAAGAATGATGAAATCTTGGAGGAGTAAATTGTAAATTTGATGGTTTTCCATTATATGTAATAATGTATATATGTATGTATATTATAACATAAACATCAGCAAAATACAAACACAAACATAAACAAAAAAAAATCAAACAGTGCATGCAGGCATTAAATTAAAACCACAAATGAAAGTCCTTATTTGTGCTTTCCACAGGACAGTGAACTAGATATTCTGAAGAAAAAAAAATGGAAAATTCCAATGTAAAACACATAGATGTTGTTTAAAGTTAAAAATAAAATGTACTTTTAAGTATTGGGTTGGCCAAAAAGTTCATTCAGGGTTTTGCACAACATCTTATGGAAAACCCCGAACAAACTTTTTGGCCAACCCAATATATATATATTGGTGCTGTTTTCAGATCAGTTCAGTCACTCAGTTGTGTCTGACTCTTTGCGATCCCATGGACTGCAGCACACTACTAGGCCTCCCTGTCCATTACCAACTCCCGGAGTTTACTCAAACTCATGTCCATTGAGTCGGTAATGCCATGTAACCATCTTATCCTCTGTCGTCCCCTTCTTCTCCTGCCTTCAACCTTTCCTTGCATCAGGGTCTTTTCAAATGAGTCAGTTCTTCCCATCAGGTGGCCAAAGTATTGGAGTTTCAGCTTCAGCATCAATCCTTCCAATGAATATTTCCTTTAGGATGGACTGATTTCCTTTAGGATGGACTGGTTGGATCTCCTTGCAGTCGAGGGGATTCTCAAGAGTCTTCAACACCACAGTTCAAAAGCATCAATTTTTCAGTGCTCAGCTTTCTTTATAGCCCAACTCTCACATCCATACATGAATACTGGAAAAACCACAGCTTTGACTAGATTAACCTTTGTTGGCAAAGTAATGTCTCTGCTTTTTAATAAGCTTTCTAGTTTGGTCATAACTTTCCTTCCAAGGAGTAAGTGTCTTTTAATTTCATGGCTGCACTCACCATCTGCAGCGATTTTGGAGCCCTCCAAAATAAAGCCTGTCACTGTTTCCGCTGTTTCCCAACTATTTGCCATGAAGTGATGGGACCAGATGCAATGATCTTAGTTTTCTGAATGCTGAGTTTTACGCTGTCTTAGTTTAAGAGAACTGCCCAGGGCTGAAAAAAATTAAATAGGAATATATGGATTGTTCATATCAGGAAGCTGAGGCTTCGTGGATAAGTGGCCAATCTCATCAAAAATGAGAAATTAGACCTTAGGCTGTGCAAGGTGAGACAATGCTGAACTAGGAATCTCAGCAAAAGTCCAGATGTTTGAAGAGGACACAGCCTTAGTAAAATTGTTTGTGCTGTGTGACTTTTGTTTTATTTCCTTAAACAAGAGGATAAGATAATTATTGAACAGCAAGGTAAAATGGAAGGGTAATACTTATTTCAAACTGGAGGAAGTAAAATACTAACTCTTGATGTCAAATACATGAGACTTGAAAGAATCTACCACTTGACAAAAATTCCAGAGAAGTAGCATCTTCTGGAGATAGTCAAGTTTATATCAAAGCAAGCAGAGAAAATGTGCAAGACACAAGTACTGACTGATAGAGTGAGAGACAAGTGGATTTCATCTCAACAGTCTCATTCATGGGGAAATATCTATGATTTTAAAACTAACTGAATAATATTAAGTATAAATTTAACAATAAAATGCTACTGTGGAAACAATTTTTTGCCTTTATATACATATTTTACAAATATTCTAATGAAAGTTAAGTGGCATAGTATTATAGAGTAATGGTTAATCCCAAATAAATTATATTTGACTTTAGGATGTTGTTTGAATATCTTATTTAGACATTATTTCCAGAGTTTTCTTCCCTAGTGTTAGTGATTCAAGAGAATGAGAGATATAGAGAAGAAATACAGGGAAAGTAAGGCTATACATGGATTACCCACACAGAAATAATTAAAAGTCGATTGTTTGCCTTAATTTCAGTTACCTTGTATTGAATAACTTATTTATTTACTTTCTAAGAGAAGAAAATACATTTGGAAAACCTATTTATTATTCTCTGTAGAATTGTGAGTTTTAATACAGAAGTTACAGTTATGTTAAAAATATGAATAATTCTAACGTCTTTTTCTATGCTGTTGACATGAGGTATTTTTTTTTAATATTTCTTGTCATAATCACTCTATGATTTTGCTCAGCTAGCAATCTTAGTAATTCTTTTATCCAGTGATGGAATTCTTTTTGAGGGAATGAGGAAGATTGGATTTTTTTATTCAAAAGAAAAACTACTGTGAGGATTTCTTTGATATATTTAATAAGAACAATAGCTAAAATGTCACTCAACTGCTAACACATACAATCAAGAAACTTTCAGAAGTTTTAAATAAAACATAGTTTTAAAGATTGATCTTGACATATATACATAATGAGGGTCTGAATAGTGAGCAAGGTCACTGCTGAAGTAGACTAAAGGGATCTTTATTCTCCAAGCCATTTTCCACGAAAGACACTTAGTCCTTGAAAATCTTTGACCATGTTATTTGGCACCATATTACTTCAGTACACATGTAATAATAAAAATAAAAGCAGTAATTGGGATCTATTGCAATTAATCTTCTTCTTAAAGTCACTCAGTCGTGTCCAAATTTCTCCAGAGCAGAATACTTATGGGTAGCTTTCCCTTCTCCAGAGGATCTTCCTAACCCAGGGATCGAATCTAGGTCTCCCACATTGCAGGCAGATTCTTTACCAGCTGAGCCACAAGGGAAGCCCAAGAATACTGGAGTGGGTAGCTTATCCCTTCTGCAAGGGATCTTCCTGACCCAGGAATCAAACTGGGGTCTCCTGCATTGCAGGTAGATTCTTTACCAGTTGAGCTACCAAGGAACCCAAATTATGCTAATTGTAATTAATATAAAAGTCTCATTTGGAATTCCCTAGGAGTCCAGTGGTTAGAACTCCGTGCTTCCACTACAGGGGGTCTAGGTTCAATCCCTGGCTGGGCAACTAAGATGCTGCAAAACACCACATGGCACAGCCAAAAAGAAAAAAAAAATCTTATGAAATGTAAATATGGAATGAAAACCAGCATTTTAATTTGCCCTATTCCAATCTCCACCTCCAGATTTTCAATAGTTTTGAGAAACAAAGGCCCACATTTACCATGAAATCACCATCACAACTCAGGCCTTGCGATCACCAGAAGGAGCTGAATGGAGCTGAAATGCCTTCAAAATGTCATTTCCAAAAAATTCACATTATTTGACCTGTCTGGTATTTCCCTGGAAGACCATGCTTTCAAGGCTGTGTTATTTGATCTGACTTGAAGGTCACCAGGAGTAGAAAGATTTTTCTCAGTTGGTATTTGCCAAAAATAGTTACAGGCAATTGATTAAATTCATGGCTGCCTAAAGCAGTAGGTAATGGAACAAAGAATAGGCTAACCATACTGAGAATCTGTACAAGCAGAAAGTGAGTGTATTGTCAATTTCATGGCTGAATTTTAAAAGTGTCCACCAACATACATGGGCTTCCTTAGTGGCTCAGATGGTAAAGCATCTGTCTGCAATGCAGGAGAGCAGGGTTCGATCCCTGGATTGGGAAGATCCCCTGGAGAAGGAAATGGCAGCTTACTCCAGTACTCTTGCCTGGAAAATCCCATGGACTGTGGAGGCTGGTAGGCTACTGTCCATGGGATCTCAGAATTGGACATGACTGAGCAACTTCACTTTCACTTTCACCAACATACACACAGTCCCTAGGCAAAAAATTGAAAACTTGTAATATTAAGAAATATCTGAATAAATAATTATATGACCACTAAGCTAAATCAGAAGATATTTCCCTTGCTACACATGACTGTAGCCATGAAATTAAAAGACACTTACTCCTTGGAAAAAAAGTTATGACCAACCTAGATAATATATTAAAAAGCAGAGACATTACATTGCCAACAAAGGTCCGTCTAGTCAAGGCTATGGTTTTTCCAGTGGTCATGTATGAATGTGAGAGTTGGACTGTGAAGAACCTGAGACCTGAAGAATTGATGCTTTTGAATTGTGGTGTTGGAGAAGACTCTTGAGAGTCCCTTGGACTGCAAGGAGATCCAGGAGATCAGCCCTGGGATTTCCTTGGAAGGAATGATGCTAAAGCTGAAACTCCAGTACTTTGGCCACCTCATGCGAAGAACTGACTCATTGGAAAAGACTGATGCTGGGAGGGATTGGGTGCAGGAGAAGAAGGGGACGGCAGAGGATGAGATGGCTGGATGGCATCACTGACTCGATGGACGTGAGTCTAAGTGAACTCTGGGAGTTGATGATGGACAGGAAGGCCTGGCATGCTGTGATCCAAGGGGTCGCAAAGAGTCGGGCACAACTGAGTGACTGAATTGAACTGAACACATGACAAAGAATAGTAACCCAGTTTATGATGCAGATCTACCAAATCCATGATTCTCCTTGCATTCTTTATTTCTGCTAATAAAATTATCAATCAAATGCTTGTGTAAGAAATCTAATACTCATCTTTATCTTCTCTTTGTTATTTATTCCCTCTGAAATCCACTATATCTAAAAGTTCTATCTTCTAAATAACAAGATATATCACCTTGCTATAGACTTTTTTCAGTCTCCCATCATTTCTGACCTAGTCCATTGACAATAAATATCTTACTTAATTCTTATCCTATTCTCAGCCTTTACTTTTTCATTCTATTCCTCACTTTTTTATTAATGATTAAACATACATAATTGACTAATACAGACATATAACATATAATGTTATATTTTAGTTTCCAAGGGATGCTGTAACAAATTATCACAAACTAGGTGGTTTTAAACAACAGAAATTTATTTTTTTATATTTCTAGAGGGCAGACCAAAATCAATGTGTTTGCAGGGCTGGGCTTCCTCTGAATGTTTCAGGAGTGAATAATCCCTTACTTTGTCCAGCCTATGTTGCCTCCAGACATTCCTTGGTTAGTGGCAGGTTAACTCCAATTTCTCCCTCCATCTTTATATAGCCTTCTCCCTTGTGTGTCTGTGTCTCAAATTTCCTTCTCCTTTTCTCATAAGGGAAACTGTTCTTGAAGTTAGGGCCCATCCTACATCTTATATGATCTCACCTTGACATCCTTAATTTAAGTACATCTGCAAATGCCATATTTCTAAATAAGGTCACATTCACTGGTACTGCAGGTTTTGGACTTAGAGATATCTTTTTGGAGGCAACCCACTGTAATATATAAATATATAATGATTTATAATTGATTTTATATATAGTTATTTATTTTCATTAAAAATCCTTGCTTTAATAAATTCTTGATTCCTACGTTGTGAAGTTTGTTCATCTGTTTATGTATTCAGCAAGTACTGTGCTAGGAACTAGAGATACAAAGATGAGTCTGACAGATACATTCCCTGCCATCATGGATGTCAGAGTCTAAAGACATTGCAACTAATAAGTAAATATATGTGGTGTGCTGTGAGAATAGATGTTCATGATTCTATGGAAATATGTAACAGAAACACTTTCCCTAGTTAAAATATTATGCTGAAGGTCAGAGGTTGATCCTTAAGAGATTGATCCTTCACTGCTGCTGCTGCTAAGTCACTTCAGTCATGTCCGACTGTGCGACCACATAGATGGCAGCCCACCAGGCTCCGCCGTCCTTGGGATTCTCCAGGGAAGAACACTGGAGTGGGTTGCCATTTCCTTCTCCAATGCGTGAAAAGTGAAAGTGAAAAGTGAAAGTGAAGTCGCTCAGTCGTGTCTGACTCTTCACAACCCCATGGACTGCAGCCTACCAGGGTCCTCTGTTCATGGGATTTTCAAGGCAAGAGTGCTGGAGTGGGGTGCCACTGCTTTCTCTATTGATCCTTCACTCAGTTCAGTTCAGTTCAGTCACTCATTTATGTCCGATTCTTTGTGACCCCATGAATCGCAGCACGCCAGGCCTCCCTATCCATCACCAACTCCCCAAGTTCACTCAAACTCATGTCCATTGAGTCAGTGACGCCATCCAGCCATCTCATCCTCTGCGTCCCCTTCTCCTTCTGCCCCTAATCCCTCCCAGCATCAGAGTCTTTTCCAATGAGTCAACTCTTCACATGAGGTGACCAAAGTACTGGAGTTTCAGCTTTGGCATCACTCCTTCCAAAGAACACTCAGGACTGATCTTTAGAATGGGCTATCTGATTACAATTCCCTTTTCTTTCATTATCTCTCACTCACCAAAATGAACTCCATACTCCAATCATATAGACCTCTTTGTAGTTTTGTGAACACACCATTTCATTCATACTTCCTGAATTTATGCATTCTTTTCTTTATTCTGAAACACCTTTCCCCTCCTGTACTTGTACATCAAGCAATCTCAGTCACCAAAATTAAACTCAAGTGTTACTATTTCTGTGAAGCCTAGTCTTTCTATCATCTACCTCCAGTTATTTTTTTTCTTCCTAAAGAGCTTTCGACATATTTTTGACAGTTATCTCAATATGCTAATAATTACTCATTTACATATCTACTTCTGCACATACACTATGATTTTATTAAGGGCTCTATTGTAGTATGATGCATGTATACTGATCAAGTTCCAAAAAAGTGATATAGGAGTTAAATGCATACATGATAACTCAATGATGAATATACAGAGTTAAAACAAAATATTCATACTTGTCCTACATTTTATGCTATTCTATTTTATATCCTTTTGTTACCTCCTCAATCATCAAATAGATACAAACAGAATTTTTGGCTACCAAATCAACAATCGTGAAAAAGTGTAATATACTGTATTTTACAAGAAGAATAGAGCTGGAAGAATCATGCTTCCTGACTTCAGAGTATACTACAAAGCTACAGTAATAAACACAGTATTGCACTGGTACAAAAACAGACATATAGATCAATGGAAAAGGAAATACACCCATACACTTATGGTCAATTAATCTATGATAAAGGAAACAAGAATATACAATAGAGAAAATACAGTATCTTCAATAAGTGGTACTGAGAAACTGGACAGCTACATGTTGAAGAATGAAATTAGAACTTTAAATTAAAAAAGACAATCTATATACTGGGAGAAAGTATTTGCAAATGATGCTATTGAAAAAGAACTAATTCCCCAATTACCCAAATAGCTCATGAAGCAGAATATGTTTATTAAAAACATCCAATTAAAAAATGGGCAGGAGATCTAAATAGATATTTCTCCAAAGAAGATGCACAGATGGACAACAGGCATATGAAAAAATATTCAATGTCACGAATTATTAGAGAAATGAAAATCAAAAGTACAATGAAATACCACCTCACACCAATCAGAATGGCCATCATTAAAAAGTCTACAAATAACTAATGATGGAGAGCTTGTGGAGGAGAAAGAACTCTCCTACATGTTTGGTGGGAATATAAACAGGTGCAGTCACTATGGAGAACAATTTGAAGGTTCCTTTGAAAACTGAAAATAGAGCTACTATATGATCCAGCAATGCCACTCCTGGGCATATATATGGAGAAAACAATAATTTGAAAAACTATATGCACCTTAAAATTCATAGCAGTACAATTTGCAATAACTAAGACACAGAATTAACCTAAATGTCTATCAACAGATGGAAAAAGAAAATGTGGTAACATACAATGGAACGTTACTCAAAAAAGAATGAAATAATGCCATTTGGAGCAACATGGACGGACCTAAAGATTATCATATTAAGTGAAGTTGGTCAGATAGAGAAAGACAAGTATAATATTATTTATATGTGGAATCTAAAAAAAATGATAGAAATGAATTTATTTAAAAACAGAAACAGATCCACAGATGTAGGAAACAAACTTGTGGTTACCAAAGAGGGGGTGGTAGCTGCTGCTGCTGCTAAGTCGCTTCAGTCATGTCCGACTCTGTGTGACCCCATAGACGGCAGCCCACCAGGATCCCCTGTCCCTGGGATTCTCTAGGCAAGAATACTGGAGTGGGTTGCTATTTTCTTCTCCAATGCATTAAAGTGAAAAGTCAAAGTGAAGTCACTCAGTAAGTGGCCGACTCTTCGCGACCCCATGGACTGCAGCCTACCAGGCTCCTCCGTCCATGGGATTTTCCAGGCAAGAGTACTGGAGTGGGGTCCCATTGCCTTCTCCAGGGGGTGGTAGAGAGAGAGATAAATTAGAAGTCGGGATTAAGATATACACACTACAATATATAAAGTAGATAAACAAAAGGATGTACTATATAGCACAGGAAATTATATTCAATATCTTGTAATAACCTATAATGGTTATGCATAGTTTTATATATATATATATATATATATATATATATATATCTGAATCACTTTGCTGTACACCTGAAATTAACACAACATTGTAAATGAGCTATACTTCAATTTAGAAAATAAATAATTTTTAAAATTAAAAAAATAAAAAGTAAAAAATAAAATGGTTTAAAAAAAGGAGACAATCCCATCTCCTGAGGGGGTGATTTATTACTTGCAAGTTATGTGTACCTTTATTATTTATCATAACAGCCATCAGAAATGTCTTTGCTAATAACTTAAATTATACTTTATTTTTTAATAAAGCCTGAAATTTAACTTGATAAAAATAGACAACTTCTTGTCTATCAAATTAACAATACAGTATTTTATTCAAAGTGATGACACTTTCCTGCTATGTTGGTGAAAATGTAAATTTGCAAACACTGCAAGAATTTTAGAACATTCCTAGCCTTCATCTAGCATCTAAAGTTTTAGAAATCAAACTTAAGTAAATTATCAATATGTGGGCAAAGATCAATGAACAAAACTGTTTATTATGGTGACATGAAAAAGCACAAATGTCCAACAGTAGTGAAATGGTTAAGTAAATTGATATATTCCTTCTGTAGATATTAAACAATATTTAAATATCATATTTTTGAAGAATATTAATGAAATTTGTTGAATAGTACAGTGAGAGAAGAGTTGATTATGAGTCACTAACTCTAATATTCAGCTTTTTCTAAGGACAACAGGCGTGATAGAGTAGTCCTTTTCATGGGACCATGTGCATTTCCCAAATCCTCTTGGATTTCTTCTCCAAACAAAGATGATTTTGCTTTCCTTTTGCTTCTGTTTCTCTTTTTGTAAAGGCAGCATACTCCCAAGTTTCCATTTAATGATTTCCATTTAATTGAAATAAAAAATTGTTGGCATTTTAAATTCACTTCACAGCTCTCTCATCACCTACACCTGAAATTAAGGAAGTTTTGAGGGTTGTAAGCTTAAAGAGTCATTTACTTCAACAGCTCCACAGATATTCTTTTCTATCAGCACCAACTTACTAGGAGGAGAAAACTTTCCCCTACTTTATCTAAAACTTAACTTAGACTTACTATTGTGGCTTTTCTATTAGCATTTGGCAGCTACTTCCGAAACCTGGTGGCTCAGAGGTTAAAGCATCTGCCTGCAATGCAGGAGACCTGGGTTCAATCCCTGGGTTGGGAAGATCCCCTGGAGAAGGAAATGGCAACCCACTCTAGTATTCTTGCCTGGAGAATCCCATGGATGGAGGAGCCTGGTGGGCTATAGTCCACGGGGTTGCAAAGAGTCTGACACTACTGAGCGACTTCACTTTCACTTTCCAAAACCTGGCACTCCAGTCTCTTGACTATCTGCTTGAGACAGCGACATAGATGGGATTCAACAATTTCACTATGAAAAGAACACTATGGTCAACCTATTCAGCACCACCATTCCTGTAGATTTATCTCTTTGGGAGATTTTCTCTTTGGGAGATTTTCAGTCTAAACCTTTGGGCCTCTGACTTCTTCCATTGGTAGTAAAACATTTATTAATAGTAATGAAGACTCATCTTACCAAAACATTTTTAATAAGTGAGGGGTGAAACAAAACTTTAAGTGAACACGAAAGATTATAACCAGTTCACTTTAAAATTTTTCTAATATTTGACTTGTTATGTATTTCTAGCATAACTGATTCAGATAAAACTGTTAGTATCTCTTTTTTAAGTATAGAAGATTTTGAAAACTGGAAAGATTTAATTAAAAAGATGTGTTCTTTCACATGTAATACCCCCTAATGCTCTTAATTAATTTGAATATCCTTAATTACTTCTGTAATTTTTCCATGTGTAAATAGCTAATTAAAGTATTAAACTATCCTTAAATGTTGCAAAGAATTAAATATGTAATTATTCCCAGGTTGATTAAAGGATTACATGAAAAGGTATCAAGGCTTCAGATAGTTTTTTGTTGTTTCATTTTAAAATTCTGAATACTTTTAAATACATTTTCCCCAACATAATTGCTCTCAGAGTACAATTTGTCAGAGATAAGTGACAAAAGGGGCTTCTTTAGAACACCCCCTTTAGATTTTTGAAACCATTAGAGAACCTAAATGCAATTCAAGTACATATGAGTCATAAAATGCCTACTGAAGAAGTGAAGAGTCAAGATGGTGGAAATGGTTTCCCAGCCTCAGGATATCATCAGCCTAAGAACATTTGTATTGATGCCACACTTTTTTTTAAAATTTGTCTTCTAGTGGTTTAGAGTTGCCTATCAAATTACATCCTTCTGGCAAACCACTTGGATGAGATTTTGCTGGAAGATAAAATTTTCCTCAATTTACTGACACAAATCAATTAAACCTCATAATGAGTTCAGTTAATTTTTGAACTTGGCTCCAGTGTCATCTGAAACATTACACCAAACCTAATACAATAAACAGTAACCTAAAAGTTACAAGGTTCATTCATGTAATTAGCATTTCTTTTTTTCAATAATTCTGTGAACAGTAATTAAACTAATGTGCCAATGTGTAATATTAGCTTCAGTTTAGAAATGACAATAACAGCTATAATACTTTTAACAAAATCACCAAGAGATCCAGAGAAGAATATTTTACTTACTGAGTTTCTTTTTATTTAGTAGTAAACTTCCACGTGTAAGATCACCCTTCAGTGCAATGGGGCAACTAGAGCAATACTTAGTAAACAAAACATGTTTGACTCTGTTGTACATGTTCCCCTAAAAGTGCTCACTTCTCTTAAGTCTAGTGTCCTCTCTCACTAACACTATCTGATTTATTATACAAAGTATATTCTGGGTTTCACAAAATTCAAGTCAGTTAACATTGGCTTGAAAAGCTGGTAAAAGGCAGCCTCACAGGTGCTGACTGGAATTTGAACTTACATTCAATCAATTATATTCACAGTACAATTAACTATGTCTTCAAAATTGTTCCTAATACAAAATTTTTGATGACCAAAATCAGGCTCTTCCACATGAGGTACTTCACTTAAATATTTCAGGAAATGAGAAATTTATGTTGTTTAGATTTTGTAGTATCTCAATGGCCACTTTGATTACCTTTGTTATCTCACTATCACCATGTGAATATTTGATTACCCAAATATCATAGAAATCAGTGATGTTCTGATTTCTGCCTCCTAAGGTTTCGCATCTGAGAGCTTGCTAATTAAACTAACAAAATATAGATTAATAAGTAAAAAAAAAAGAATAATTCTTTCCTATGTGCATGTTAGCTAGCAAAAGAAGCTAATGTTAAGTAGTAATATTAAGGGTTTATGTGGGCTTCCTCAATGGCTCAAGAAGTAAAGAATCCGCCTGCAGATCCCTGGGTCATGAAGAACCCCTGGAGGAAAAGATGACAGCCCATTCCAATATTCTTGTCTGGAAAATCCCATGGACAGAGGAGCTTCCTGGGCTACAGTCCATAGGGTCGCAAAGAGCCAAACATGACTAAGCACTTGATGGATGGATGGAAGGGCTTATATATCTTACTTAGTAGGGAAAAGGGAGGGGAAAAAGGTTTCTTTTCTGTAGGAAGAACAAATAAGGTTTCTTTAGGAAAGACAAATTAAATTTTAGGAGAGCAAATGGGAGATAAGAAAGCTGGTTATTTTTGTAATGTTTATTTATGTAAAGTTATTAAAATTTGCAATGTTTATTTATGCAGGTACAACTGGTCTTTCTGACTTCTTGGCCTTGAAACTCTCCCAAGAGAGTATAATAGGTTTACTTTTGTTCTCTCTCTTGGGAGTAGACGCACTCCAAAAAACGAATTTTATGGCAGCTTCATTTCCCATAAGTTTCTGTTTTTAGTCAGATAGAAGAAGTTTTGAGAAAGTTTTTTTTTTTTTTGCATCTGTTTATTCTCAAATATGTCCACTTCACTATAATTTTCATACCAACCCTGGGGTTCCAGCTGGATCTGCCCAGTGGTTACTGACAGTCTGAGTCTTACTGTTGAAAATGTATTACAGGTAGATTTGTTATTTAATGAATCAATCATCTTTGATATAAATTGAGCGGAAAGACAAAATCTGAAAGGGTATGATATTTTAGGGGACCTGAGTTTTAAAGAACCCTAAAGTAAAAATTGTGTTCTTCAATGGAATTTTAAATTCTTTACATTCAGTTTATTTTATAATTTGCTTATTATTTTACCCTATGTTTTACCCCCAATTCACTCCATGATACAGTTTTAAGTCACACTCTTTAAAAATTATGCTGTCATTCTTCTGGGTTCTGGAACTAATGCTTTGTCCTAGATGATGATATAATGTTACCAGTATCATTAAGGCAAGCTCTTTCTCTTCCAAAAACTCATCAAATTGATATAGAAGACAAATACAGGTAAACAGATAGTGATGTGATATAATAAGATGTGAATAATGGCTAGGAGGAAAGATGCCATGATAGATTTTAGAGAACAGATAGTGTTTGACTTTTAGTCAAATTTACTGCCATTGCTTTGTCCTAGATTTTTTTTTTTTGATCCGAATATAATTCTACATGTTTAGCTTGTCATTGCACTAGCTTTCAAAATGACTGTAATTGCTTTCCAGGTATAAATGTCACCATTCATATGGATTAAATATGTTATACACTGGCTTCCTTGTATTATATTCTTGGGACTGTACTTGAAAGCCAGCCTAAGAATTTTATTATCAGTGACTTATTTATGAAAAGGTGTCACTACCAATCAGCATAGCATGAATTACCATAATAATGACCACATTTACCAATGACAGTTCCTATCTGAAGAAATGACATCACCAAATAAATTAATTTCAGAATAGTGGACTATTTTCAATTAGAATTAATATCTTTCAATTTATTTCCAATTTTCCTTCCATAAAACTTAAATTTAATCAATTTATTATTTAATAAAATTATATCTGTAAAGAATTCAATTGACTAGGCCCAAAATGCAAAATTCAATAGTACAAAATAAAATAGATTATAAAATATTATTGTCTTGCCAAGCCAGGTTTCATTCAGAAGCTCATTCACATGGTAACTTGTAAGCATTGCCTACAAAGAAACATGTCATAGAACCTATAACATCCAAATATAACTATATCTGTTAACATACTGATTAATATAAAAGACTAAATAAAATGTATTTACATTATTACAAGTAAAGATAACATTTCAGTTCACACCACCACTACAAAAAAAAAAGCAAATTCTAGTATGTATAACTGGACACAAAGTGATTAATTACAATTCAAATATATTTTACTTGCCTTGGGCTTTTATCTTGGTGTGTTTTAGGCTCATACATTTTGCAAACTAGCACATTTCCTCCAGATCAAAGTTGGAAGGATTTCAGATTAATTTATTTTTAGTCTATAATCATACTGTTCAGGAAACAGGTAAATTTCTCACATCAGACTAACCTTAATATACTAGTATAGACAAAAATTCAAATATCATATTCATATATATTGTTTACATTCATACTTTCACAATCACATCTCTATATACAGATACATACATTAACATACAACAGACAAACTCATTAAAGGATTATTTAATTTAAATTTTTTAAAAATGGTAAATCCAAATTCAATGTTTCTTATTTTCCTAGAGCAGGGTCAAAGACTAAGTCTTTCAGAAGAATATAGCCAAGTAATTGCTCCTTTGGCTGCCAAGAATGGTGAATTTATTTAGCTTTCCCAGATTAAAGGGCTTTCCTATTGTCTTAGTGGTAAAGAATCCACCCTGCCCCTAACAACAACAATAACCCAGATTAGACCTCCATATTCGGTTTTATGAATTGTTACACAAAATATAATGCCAGGAAAGCCAAATTTATAAATCCGAAATTTAGAAAAGTCCATTTCCATCATATTTGCTTAAACTTGGATAATGTTGTTTCTAGTATTTTTCCCCCACCCTAAAAACAAACTTTATTTTAGAGTACAATTTGTTTTCAGTTTAAAGCCAATTTCCCAAATGATGCTACTTATCTTGTCTCATTTATAAAATACAAACTTGTTACAACAATCCAATGTCCTGGCATTTATTCTCAGCCATGTACTAATATTTGAAAGTTTCTGTCTTCAGTTTGAACATTTCTTGGTGAAAAACAATGTTAATTCATGCATTTATAACTCTCAGAAATATATAAATTAATAAAATATGAACTTTTCCTAGCAGTCTTCTGCAATGTGGAAAAGGGTAAATAATTTTAAATAAATAATATGAAGAAATATGGGAAATAACTTTTAAACTATATATGAATACCACATTTTAGAAATATATAAATTATTTAGCTGAGATTGAAACTAGATGAAATGGAAAATTTGAAAAGAATAATAGACATTAAAGAAATCTATGAAATAGTCCAAACATGACTTCCCTCAAGAGATTATGGATCCAAAAGTTTTATCTACTAATATTTCAAAATCTTTAGAATATATCTTATTAAATGTGAATAAATTATTTACAAATTTGGAAAGATCCTTAATTCTTTTATGAAATTAGAATAATCTAGATAAGAAAACCTGAGAGGTACATGGAAAAAAGGAAGAAATATGAAAACTTTTGCCTAATCTTGCCTAATATACCTACACCAACAGTGTATTGGGTTGGCCCAAAATTTTGCTTGGGTTTTTCCATAAGATATTATGGAAAAAATCTGAATGAATTTTGGGGCCAACCCAAAACAAGGATTCTAATTTCTCCACATCTTTAACAACACCTATCTTTTTCTTCTTTTAACTATTTTTTGTTGTTGCTTTTTGATAATAGGCATCCTAACAGGTGTGTGATTTTGATTTGCATTTCCCTGATGATTAATGATGTGAGCACCTTTTCACATAACTGTTAGCCAACTGTATGACTTTTTTGATGGGGGATGAATGGTGTAGCATGCAGGATCTTAGTTCCCAGACCAGAGATCAAATCCTGTGTCCTCTGCATTGAAGCATGAGTCTTAACCACTGAACTGCCAGGGAAAGCCCCTGACTTCTTTAGAGAAATGTCTATTCAGGTCCTTTGCCTATTTTTAAAATGCAGTACTTGGGTGCAATCTCAAAAACAACAGAATGACCTATGTTTGTTTCCAAGGCAAACCATTCAATATCACAGTAATCCAAGTCTATGTCCCTACCAGTAATGCTGAAGAAGCTGATGTTGAACAGTACTATGACGACCTACAAGACCTTCTAGAACTAACACCAAAAAGAGATGTCTTTTTCATGGTAGACTACTAGAATGCAAAAGTAGGAAGTCAAGAGATAACTGGAGTACAAATACTTGGAGTACAAAATGAAGCAGGGAAAAGGCTAACAGAGTTTGGCCAAGAGAACATACTGGTCATAGCAAACACCCTCTTCCAACAACACAAGAGGCAGCTCTACACATGGATACCACCAGATGGTCAATATTGAAATTAGATTGATTATATTTTTGGCAGCCAAAGATGGAAAAGCTCTATACAGTCATCAAAAACAAGACTGGGAGCTGATTGTGACTAGGATCATGAACTCCTTATTGCCAAATTCAGACTTAAATTGAAGAAAGTAGGGAAAACCACTAGACCATTCAGGCAAATCCCTTATGATTATACAGTGGAAGTGACAAATAGATTCAAGGGATTAGATCTGATAGACAGAGTGCCTGAAGAAATATGGATGGAGGTTCATGACATTGTACAGGAGACAGAGTGATCAAGACCATCCCCAGGAAAAAGAAATGCAAAAAGGCAAAATGGTTGCCTAAGGAGGCCTTACAAATAGCTGAGAAAAGAAGAGAAGCTAAAGGCAAAGGACAAAAGGGAAAATATTCCCATCTTAATGCAGAATTCCAAAAAGAATAGCAAGGAGAGATAGGAAAGCCTTCTCAGTGATCAATGCAAAGAAATGAAGGAAAACAATAGAATGGGAAAAACTAGAGATCTCTTCAAGAAAATTAGAGATACCAAGGAAACATTTCATGCAAAGATGGGCACATTAAAGGACGGAAATGGTATGGACCTAATGGAAGCAGAAGATATTAAGAAGAGGTGGCAAGAATATACAGGAGAACTATACAAAAAATATCTTTATGTCCCAGATGACTGCAATGATGTGACCACTCACCTAGAGCCAGACATCCTGGAATGTGAAGTCAAGTGGGCCTTAGGAATCATCACTATGAACAAAGCTAGTGGAGGTGATGGAACTCCAGCTGAGCTATTTTAAGTTTAAAAGATGATGCTGTGAAAGTGCTGCACAATATATGTCAGCAAATTTGGAAAACTCATCAGTGGCCACAGGACTGGAAAAGGTCAGTTTTTATTCCAATCCCAAAGAAAGGCATTGCCAAAGAATGTTCAAACTACCACACAATTGCATTCATCTCACACACTAGCAAAGTAATGCCCAAAGTTCTCCAAGCCAGACTTCAGCAATACATGAACCGTGAACTTCCAGATGTTGAAGCTGATTTTAGAAAAGGCGGAGGAACTGGAGATCAAATTGCCAACATCCATTGTATCATAGAAAAGGAAGAGAATTCCAAAAAAATATATCTATTCTGCAGAGTACATCATGTGAAATGCCAGGCTGGATGAAACACAAGCTGGAACCAAGATTTCCAGGAGAAATATCAACAACCTCAGATATGCAGATGACAACACCCTTATGGTAGAAAGTGAAGAGGAACTAAAGAGCCTCTTGATGAAAGTGAAAGAGGAGTGTGAAAAAGTTGGCTTAAAACTCAACATTCAGAAAACTAAGATCATGGCATCTGGCCCCATCACTTCATAGCAAATAGATGGGGAAACAATGGAAACAGTGACAGACTTAATTTTCTAGGGGTCCAAAATCACTGAAGATGGTGACTGCAACCATGAAATCAAAAGACGCTTGCTCCTTAAAAGAAAAGCTATGACAAACCTAGATGGCATATTAAAAAGTGGAGGCAACATTTGGCCAACAATGGTCCATCTAGTCAAAGCTAGTAGTCATCTATGGATATGAGTTGGACTATAAAGAAAGCTGAGCACTGAAGAATTGATGCTTTTGAACTGTGGTGTTGGAGAAGACTCTTGAGAGTCCCTTGGACAGCAGGGAGATCCAATCAGTCAATCTTAAAGGAAATGAGTCCTGAATATTCATTGGAAAGACTGATGCTGAAGCTGAATCTCCAATACTTTGGCCATCTGATGCAAAGAACTATCTCATTGGAAAAGACCGTGATGCTGGGAAAGATAGAAAGCATGAGGAGAAGGGGAAGACAGAGGATGAGATGGTTGGATGGCGTCACCAACTCGATGGACATGAATTTAAACAAATTCCAGGAACTCACAATGAACAGGGAATCCTGGCATGCTGCAGTCCATGGGGTTGCAAAGCAGCGGACACAACTGAGCTATTGAAGTACATTGAACATACATGAATATATTCCAACGAAGTCTAAATGAAGATTTGTGGGATTATGAATGGAATTTTTTCTTTATGCCTGAATCTAATTTATTTTTCTAAAATGATCAGTTTGTCTTCATATAACTAAAAATTGTTATTGAAAGCAATAATTTTGAAAGAGGCCATAATATACTTAATAATTTATAATATGGTAAAGAAAGTATCATAAATTACTGGGAAAAGAAAGGCCTACCTAACAAATAGTTATGAAATAATTGTCCAGTTACCAAAAGAAAACAAATTTTATCTTTATATCTAAATTAACTATAAGTGTTTGAGGAATTAACTATAAAAATATAAGAAAATATAGAAATAGCTAGCAGAGAAAAGGAGGTAAAATATTTATCATATCTTAGATAACAGGTTTAGTGAAAATTTGAGGAGGGAGGGGGGTTCAGGATGGGAAACACATGTATACCTGTGGTGGATTCATGTTGATGTATGGCAAAACCAATACAATATTGTAAAGTAATTAACCTCCAATTAAAATAAGTAAATTTATATTAAAAAGTCACAAAAGACAATAAAAGTAAATGTTTTATATATAAACATGCAAAATGTTAAGCTTTGCTGATCAGAGACATTAAATTAAAAGAAAAATAACTATTTGAGAAAAATATTCACACAAAGTAAAATTATCTTATGATATAAAGGTCAATGAAAGCTCTAAATTATTCACAGACTAAGAAACACAGAAAGGCTAGCAAATTGAAAATGTTTGGCCTCACTAATAAACTAAGGACTTCCAATTTAAATAGTAGTGAGACATGTTGCCATTAGTTACATTTAAAAACCTTATTTTTAATTATCATAAGTAATGTTTCGAAGTGTAATGAGATAAACACTGTCTTTATCTGCTAATGAAAGTACAAACCAGTAATGCTTTTAGGATACTTTGACAGTTTGCATAAAATATTTTAAAAAATCATTATTTTTGACCAAATTCTCCTCTCTAGTTTTGATTGGAGGAAGGAATCTATTCTGAGGAGGAAGAGATGCCATCAACTTTATTGGTCCAAAAATCTAATTGAATATTTATACGTTTAAGAGTGAAACCTGAAAATCACCCAAATTACCAACAATAACTGTATACTATACCACATTCATCAAGTAAGCTATTATATATATTTTAAAAGTAACAGTGTGATGAAAGTTTGCAAATTCATTTGAAGTATAGAAAGCAGAATGTAAAATTATAACCTAATTGTATAAAACACAATAGTAGTTCCTAATAAAAATTTTTATAAAAAATAATAATGGAAAAATACAACAGTAGTTCTTTTAGCATCATAGGACTATGTTCCTTTAATTTTTAATCTTCATAATTGTTCAATATTTTCCAAATTTCTAAAAAGAGCTTTTATAATTGTTATAATCAGAAAAATGAAATGCAAGTTTCTTATCTTAGACTTCCTTAAATTATCTATTACTTTTGAGTTTTCAGAGAAATCCCATTCTACTTATCTTTCTTATTAACCTAAAAGTTGATTTGTATCTTACAGAAAGTGAATTTCCATTTTCTGAAAATTGTGTGTAAAGCTATTATCACCCTGTATCAGATTCCATAGTTGGAATTTAGATATTGTAAAGTTTGTCTTTTAAGGGATTAAAAAATAAAACTGCGATTTTTGCCCTAATGACTTAAATGGGGGGAGGAAAAAGTAAACTTGAATATTGAAACATTTATCCATCTCCCTCCATTTGATATTTTGATAAAAGTGTTAATTTGTATATCCAGGACTCTGTTTATTAAATTCTGTCATGAATTTAAGATTATGGAGGTACTTTTGTCTTTTATTTATTTATTTATTTATTTTTTGATATGATGTTGACTTGTCATTCCCTGAACACACCATGCACATTCATCCCTTCGTGCTTTTTACACAACTATTACTTATGCAGGAAACTTCCTTCCCACTGTTTGCTATCACATGAAACAAATATACCCTTTAGTATGCCATTTAAATATAAATGGTACTTTCTTAGGGACTACTTTCCAGTCATTCATTTCTTTTTGACCCTTTCTCATTTTGCACTCTGATTCAATATATATTACTTCTGCAGCAAATGACAGAAAATCTAACCTTGGTTTTCAAGGAAAATCAAAAGGATTAGGGATTATTATCCCCACAAACAGGTAGAATCAGGGACTAAAATAATTTCATTGGAATCCCATTTCTGGTGCTGTTTTACTCCAGTGTAAGCCATTTCCTGCAATGGCCAACTGCAACTTTTATCTTCTTGGCAAGTATCTAAAGAAGGCACAGGATTTACTTTCAGAGTAACTTGGCCCTAATACCCTGAGCCAATCACTATCATTAGGTCTAGATTGGCACTATCTTGATCACTGACCTACTCCTGACACAGTCTCTGTGTTTAGGAGTAAGTGTTCTGATCAGCAGTCTTGGAGAAACTGGATGAAAGCACTAAAGTAAAGAGTGGAAGTTAGAAAAAGGGAGATTTTGTCCCCTTTTAATGGGGCGAAAGAAATTTTCCTTTAGTGTTAGAGCAGAACTAGGCTTGTAGGAATCTACATGATTTTCCTACCTAGGTTAGAAGTAAATATTTCAATTTAAAAATTCTTTATAAATAAAACTCTTAAGTAACTTTTAAATATACTTTTTTTACTCAAACAATAGAATAATCCAAAATGTTTCTGTAGATTGATTTGTCAGCTAAAGGCATTTAAGACAAAAGGAAAGATATACCACATGGAATATAAAATGATATACTTGGTGAAAAACAGAAAGTTTCATACTGTTTTTCAGATATTATAAAAGAATTGCTCCATCTTTGCAATGATGGTACTATCCTATGAACCGTAAAATTAAATGTATTTATACTTTTCTTCTTCTACAAATACTTCATGACATCCAGTCATAAAAAAGCAGGATATATACGGTGACAAATGCTAGAGACTTTTTTTTTTTTCTCATCAAACTGGAATTCTGTGGATCAATAATTTTGCAAGGCAAGATTTACAATATCTTCCTAAGAAAGCCAGAAATCGACCAGTGGTGTAGTGCTATAAAGTAGACACTGCTATAAGGATGTATGTGAAAGACTGCACTCCCTAGAAACTTTCCATAAACAAATACTCCAGCCTACTTAGGTTACAATTAAAAGGTCACTCAACCAATCAACATCAGTGGACCACTAAATCTTCAGTTCTGACACCACTCTCTGCCACATTTTCCATCACATAACTATAGTCAATAATTTGCAAAGATGTCTAATGCAGTAGTCTCAGGTCTTGTTACTTTTGATTGGCCATACAGTCAGCCACAGTACCATTTGTTGCGTCATTTGCAAAGCATAATGGTGCTTCTGAGATGTTCATCCCCATGGTTATTTTCCCCAAATAGAAACTACGCCCAACAAACTAAGCAAATACCTCACAGTAGATCATAGAACAAAATTTTCTGGGATTCACAACAGTGTTGCTTCTTCATCAAAAGTGAAGCCCTTTGACTTTTCAATAGCAATAAACTTAATTTTAGTTATATTGTTCAATTAAAATGCTCATTGTAAAATATTTATAAAATAAACAAAACTGAATGAAATATTGATCATCCATAATCCTACCATCTATACATAATTTTTTTAACCAATGATATGCATTTCCAGCTAGCAATTTATGATTAAAACAAAAGCAAAGATAACTGCCATTTCCATGAACTCTAAGTACCCCAGGCTCTGTTTTAAATGCTTTAAATGGGTTGTATCACGAACTCTTGAAACAACCTAGATATAGATTATAGTAATTTATTTATTTATTTATTTATTACAAAGGAAAAGGTAGCTGAGACATGGAAAACAAATTATTCAAAGTCAAAGACCTTTTAAATTTTGGAGGCCAGGCTCAAACTAAAGTCTATTTGATTCCAAAGCCTGTAAACTTAAACCTTATGTTATGCTACCTGATAACACAACATAGTCAAAATCATTCACAAAAGAGTGTGTTAAGATGCACATTTTGATAGCTTTGGTACATTCACAGATTTGTGCATCCATCACCACTGTCTATTTACAGAATATATTTATTACCCCTAAAAGAAACTTCATACTCATTAGTAATCATTTCTCATTTCTACCAGGGTCTAGCTACTAGTGATCTACAGCATATCTTTATGGAATTGTCTATAATGGACATTTCATATAAATGAATTATACAATAAATGGCATTCTGTGTCTGACTTTTACTTTACATAATGTTATCAAGGTTCAACCATGTTGTACTATGCATCAATATTATACTGCCTTTTTTCAATTTTTTTATTGTGGTAAAATGCACTCATAAAATTTCAGTTCAGCTCAGTCGTGTCCGACTCTTTGAGCCCCTGTGAATCACAGCACGCCAGGCCTCCCTGTCCAACACCAACTCCCAGAGTTCACTCAAACTCACGTCCAACGAGTTGGTGATGCCATCCAGCATCCCATTCTCCTCCTGCCCCCAATCCCTCCCAGCATCAGAGTCTTTTCCAATGAGTCAACTCTTCACATGAGGTGGCCAAAGTATTGGAGTTTCAGCTTTAGCATCATTCCTTCCAAAGAACACTCAGGACTGATCTCCTTTAGAATGGACTGGTTGGATCTCCTTGCAGTTCAAGGGACCCTCAAGAGTCTTCTCCAACACCACAGTTCAAAAGCATCGATTCTTCAGTGCTCAGCTTTCTTCACAGTCCAACTCTCACATCCATACATGACCACTGGAAAAACCATAGCCTTGACTAGATGGACCTTTGTTGGCAAAGTAATGTCTCTGCTTTTGAATATGATATCTAGGTTGGTCATAACTTTTCTTCCAAGGAGTAAGCGTCTTTTAATTTCATGGCTGCAGTCATCATCTGCAGTGATTTTGGAGCCCCAAAATATAAAGTCTGACACTGTTTCCACTGTTTCCCCATCTATTTCCCATAAAGTGATGGGACCAGATGCCATGATCTTCGTTTTCTCAATGTTGAACTTTAAGTTTACCATTTAATTATTTTAGAGCATAAAATTCAGTGGCTTTTTACGTAGTCACGATATTGTATTATCATCAGCACTACCTAGTTCTAGAATATTTTCATCACCAAACAAAAGGAAACTCCATTCCTCCCACCCCAGCTGCTTGCAGCAAATAATATGTTCTCTTTATCTATGAATTTGCCTGGTCTGTATATTTCAAATAAAGAGTAGTGCAATATGTGGCTATTTGTGTCTGACTTCATTCTCTTAGCATAATGTTCAAGGTTCATCCATGTATGTGTGTAGCATGTAACAGTACTTCATTACCTTCTATAGCTGAATATAGCCTCCCTGGTTAATTTATCCCTAAATATTTATTATTTTTGATGCTACTGTAAATTAAAGGCTTCCCTGATGGCTCACACGGTAATGCCTGCATGCAGGAGACCCAACTTTGATCCCTGGGTTGGGAAGATCCAGTGGAGAAGGAATTGGCTACCCACTCCAGTATTTTTGCCTGGAGAATTCCATAGCCTGGTAAACTACAGTTCATGGGGTCACAGAGTCAGACATGACTGAGAACTAAGCACACACAGTAAATTAATTGTTTTCTTTTCTTTCTTACATGTCTTTGATAGATATAAGCTTTTATTATTGTGGTAAAAATATTTAACATGAGATATAACTTCAACAAGCTTTGTTAAGGTACAGTGTAGTATTGCTAACTATATAAACAATGTTGTGCAGCAGATAGCTAGAATTCCTTTATCTTGCATGATTGAAATTCTATGCTCATTGAAAACATTCTTCATTGCCTCTTCTTTCCAGCTCTTGATGATCACCATTCTCTTTCCTGTTTCAGTGATTTTGGTTAATTTAAATACCTCATGTAAATATAATCATGTTGGCTTCCCAGGTGGCACTAGTGGTAAATAATTTGCCTGCCAATGCAGGAGACAGGAGATGCGGGTCCAATCCATGTGTTGGGAAGATCCCCTGGAATAAGGAATGGCAATCCACTCCAGTGTTATTGTCTGGAAAATTCCAAGGGCAGAGGAGCCTGGTGGAGCTGCAGAGAGTCAGACACAACTGAGTGGCTGAGCACACACACAAATATAATCACACAGTATTTGTCTTTCTGTTACTGATTTGTTTAACTTAGCATGATGTCCTCAATACTGTAGCATGTGACAGTATTTCTGTCTTCTTAATGGCTAAATAAGTTCATCTTATATCTACACCAGATTTCCTTTTTTTCATTCTTTCCTCAGTGGATGTTTAGGTAGTTTTTCTATGTTGTTATGGACTGAAGTTTGGCTTCCTCACAAATTTATATGTTGAAAGTCTATCCCCCAAAGTGATGGTATTAGGAGGAAGGACCTTTGAGAAGTAATTAGGATTAGATTAGGTCATGAGTTTATATATAGTCTTACTTCCTTCTTTTTTCTGTTTTCTGCCATGTGAGAATACAAGGAAGAGTCTGTAATCTACAACCTGGAAGAGGCTTTCATCATTAATCAACCATGCTGGCCCTCTGATGATCTTAGAATTCTAATCTCCAGAACTGTGAGAATTTGGAATCCAGAACTCCAGAACTTTCTTACTGTGGCTTATAAGAAACCCAGTTTATGATATTTTACTATAGTAGCCTGAGCTAAGACACACTTCTTGGCTATTTTGACTAATACATGCAATGAATGTGGAAATGCAAATATCTCTTTGAAATCCTGATTTCAATTATTTTGGAAAATTTTTCAGAAGTGAAATTACTGGGTCATATGGCAGTTCTATTTTTTTGCAAGATTTTTCAATTTTGTTTGTATTTTCAAAAAGCCAATTCTTTTTTATGTTGGTACCTTTTCTATTTTTAAAAATTCTCTGGTTTATTTTTGTTAAAATCTTTATTATTTTGTTTCTTCTGTTGAATTTGGTCACTGTTTGTTCTTTTCCTATTTGGTGTAAATTTAGGTTGCTTATTTGCTGTCTTTTTATTTTATAATGTAGCCATTTACTTCTATATACTTTCCTCTTATACGATTCTTTTGGTGGAACCCATTAACTTTACTATCTGTGTTTTTTTTACCACTTGTCTCAAGAGAGTTTATAAATTCCCTGTTGATTTCCTCTTTCATCCAATTTTTGTTGAAGGGTGTTTTGTTAAGCTTTGATGTTTTTATGAATTTCCCCATTTTCTTGTTTATAATCTCTAGTTCCATCCCATTGTTATCAGAAAAATATTTGGAATTATTTTGATCATCTTAAGTTTGTTAATACTGTTTGGCAAAACCAATGCAATATTGTAAAGTAATTAACCTCCAATTTAAATAAATAAATTTATATAAAAATTGTTAATACTATTTTTGTGACCTAATATGTAGTTTATCCTGGAAAATATTCTGTATGCATTTGAGAAAAATGTGTATTCTCTTGTAGAGTGGGAAGTTCGGAATATATCTGTTAGGTTTATTTGTTTTGTAGTATTGTTCAAGTCTGTTGTTTCTTTATTAATTTTCTGTTTGGAAGTTCTACACATTGCTTAAAATGGGGCATTGACTCTAATATTAAATTCGTGTCAATTTTTTCTTTGGATTCATTAATATTTGCTTTATATACTTAGGTGTTCTGATGTTGGATGCACATATATTTATAATTGTTATATCTTTCTCTCAATTTGATTCTTTTAAACAAACAACAACAACAACAACAAACAAATGGGACATAACTAAACTTAAAAGTTTTTTTCACAACAAAAGAAACCATTAACAAAATGAAAAAACAACCTACAGAATAAGAGAAAATATTTGCAAATAATATGAAGGATAAGGATTAATATCCAACATATACAAACATATACAAATAGCTCATACAACTCTCTCTCTGTCTCTGTCTGTCTGTCTGCCTGCCTGTCTGTCTGTCTGTCTCTCTCTCTCTCTCTCTCTCTCTCTCTCTATATATATATATATATATATATATATATATACATATATATATAAAACAACCAGATTAGAAAATGGGCCAAAGAACTGAATAGACATGTTTCCAAAGAAGAAATGCAGATGGCCAACACGTACATGAAAAGATGCTCAACATCACTAATCGTCAGGGAAATGCAAATCAAAACCACAATGAGATATCGTTTCACATCTGTCAGAATGGTTAGTATCAAAAAGAACACAAATAACAAATGTTAGTGAGGATGTGGAGAAAAGGAAACCTTAGGATGCTGTTTGTGGGAATCTAAATTGGTGCAGCCACTATGGAAAACAGTATGCAGGTTTCTCAAAAAGCCAAAAATAGAAATATCATATGACCCAGCAGTTCCACTCCTGAGCACATATCAGAAATACACAAAACATGAATTTGAAAAGATACATGCACCCCAGTGTTTATAGTGGCATTGTTTACAATAGTAAATATATGAAAACAACCTGTGTCCATCAACAGATGAATGGATAAAAGAAGCCAATGAAAGAACAGAATTTTGCCATTTTCAGCTACATGGATAGACTCAGAGGGCATTTGTGTTTGTGCTTAGTTGCTAAGCTGTGTCTGACTCTTTGCATCTCCATGGACTGTGGCCTGCCAGGCTTAAAGGGCATTATGATAAGTGAAATAAGTCAGAGAAGTACAAATACTGTATGATATCACTTATGTATGGAATCTTAAAAATACAACAAACTAGTGAATATAGCAACAAAAAAAGCAGACTCACAGATACAGAGAACAAGCTATTGGTTACCAGTTGAGTGGGGGACAATATAGCAGTAGGGAAGTGTGAGGTACAAATTATCGGGTATAAAAGAGACTCAAGGATGTACTGTACTACTCAGGAAACACAGTCAATATTTTGTAATATCTATAAATAAAAAATAAGCTTTAGAAATTATATAAAATTTTTAAAATTAAATTAAAAATATTTTAAAAGCCCTCTAAATATTAGAATGAACTATGCTCTTATTCCTCTTATCACCTAGGAAATTACAAGGAGCCTACAAACATTATGATATCCTACCTATAAGTTAATCTGATGCATCACACAAGTGGATATTGTACTACATAACCAAAATACCACTATCATACCAATAAAAATCCATATTGATGAATTGTGGATTATTTTAAATATAAAGCAATGGACTTTGAATTTCTTTTACCATTTGAAATGTAGAAAACTGGAATGAGTGTTGTTTCCATACTACCAATAAGAACAGCCAGATAAACAAGAAAATGTTAACTTTTCTTGACCTTTCAGAGATGTGAAGTTTTGGGCCAATAAAACAGTCAAAATTTCAACAAAAGATAAGCCTCTCCAAACAGAAATGAGATGTGTACATCAGTTTACCTGTGACAGAGCTCAAGAGGAGGAGGTGGCTGCCACACAAGCTGGTAAGAAAGTATAAGCTAAAATCTTAACAAGTTGTTATGAAAACATTGGATGCCGGTAAGTCAGTCTACAATAGCCAGCAGGCCAAGATGTAGAGGGAGTTTGTGCTCAAAGGCATTTTTTCATGGGTGTCCACCCAAGTGCTCATAAAGGAGGCTGAGCACCAAAGAATTGATGCTTTTGAACTGTGGTGTTGGAGAAGACTTTTGAGAGTCCCTTGGACTGCAAGGAGATCAAATAAGTCAATCCTAAAGGAAATCAAGCCTGAATATTCATTGGAGGGACTAATGCTGAGGCTGAAGCTTAATACTTTGGCCACCTGATGTGAACAACTGACTCACTGGAAAAAACCCTGATGCTGGGAAAGATTGAAGGCAGGAGGAAAAAGGGATGACAGAAGATGAGATGGTTGGATGGCATCACCGTCTCAATGGGCATGAATTTAAGCAAACTCTGGGAGTTAGTGAAGGACAGGAAAGCCTGGCATGCTGCAGTCCATGGGGTCACAGAGTCAGACACAACTGAGTGAGTGATCAACAACAACAAGGGCTTCTCTTGTGGATCAGACGGAAAAGAATCTGCCAGCAATGCAGAAGACCCAGGTTCAATCCCTGGGTCAGGAAGAATGTTCAATCCCTGGAGAAGGGAATGGCTACCCACTCCAGTATTCTTGCCTGGGGAATCCCATGGACAGAGGAGTCTGGCCAGCTATAGTCAATAGGGTTGCAAAGAGTAGGACACAAGGGAGTGACTAACACTTTCATTTTCAGCAGAATATACAAAGTCCTGCTCTGTGGTACAGGTGCACAGGACATGGTCCTCTGCCACTTAGTGTCAGTCCTAAACCCTAACATGCCCAGATCCTTCTCTCAAAAGAATGCAAAGACTTAAACAATAGGGTAGAGAAACAGCAAACCCTGTTGCCCCTAAAACATAGACATAAATACATTGTGTCTCATGGGGTTGGTTTTACTAAATTTTCTTTTATTCTGTTTAAATTTTCTTCTGTAACAAAAGATTAAATTATATTAGTTTGCCATGATTCTGTTTTTTTTTAATTTATTTTTAATTGAAGGATAATTACTTTACAGAATTTTGTTGTATCCTGTCAAACCTCAACATGAATCAGCTATAGGTATACATATATCCCCTCCATTTTGACCCTCCCTCCCATCTCCCAGACCCTCTCACCCTTCTAGATTCATACAAAGCCCCTGTTTGAGTTTCCTGAGCCATACAGCAAATTCCCGTTGGCTATCTATTTTACATATGGTAATGTAAGGAGATCCAACTAATCCATTCTGGAGGAGATCAGCCCTGGGATTTCGTTGGAAGGAATGATGCTAAAGCTGAAACTCCAGTACTTTGGCCACCTCATGTGAAGAGTTGACTTATTGGAAAAGACTCCGATGCTGGGAGGGATCGGGGGCAGGAGGAGAAGGGGACGACAGAGGATGAGATGGCTGGATGGCATCACTGACTCAAAGGACGTGAGTCTGAGTGAACTCCAGGAGTTGGTGTTGGACAGGGAGGCCTGGCGTGCTGCGATTCATGGGGTCGCAAAGAGTCAGACATGACTGAGCGACTGAACTGAACTGAACTGAACTGAATGTAAGTTTCCATGTTACCGTACATCTCACCCTCTCCTCCCCTCTTCCCATGTCCATAAGTCTATTCTTTATATGTGTTTCTCCATTGCTGCCCTGTAAATAAATTCTTCAGTAACATTTTTCTAGATTCTGTATATATGCGTTAGAATATGATATTTATCTTTCTCTTTCTGACTCACTTCACTCTGTATAATAGGTTTTAGATTCATCTACCTCATCAGAACTGACTCAAATGTGTTCCTTTTTATGACTGAGTAATATTCCATTCTGTATATGTACCACACTTCTTTATCTATTCATCTGTCCATGGACATCTAGGTAACTTCCATTTACTATTGTAAATAGTGCTGCAATGAACAGTGGGATACATGTGTCATTTTCAACCCTGGTTTCCTCAGGGTATATGCCTAGGAGTGTGATTGCTGGGTTATATGGTGCTTTTGTTCCTCATCTGTTACAGAATCTCCATACCATCTTCTGTAGTGACTGTATCAATTTACATTCCCACCAACAGTGCAAGAGCATACCCTTTACTCCACACTCTCTCCAGCATTTATTGTTTGTACACATTTTCATGATGCCTATTCTGACCGATGTGAGGTGATATGTCATTGTAGTTTTGATTTGCATTTCTCTAATAATGAACAATGTTGAGCATCTTTTCATGTGTCTGTTAGCCATCTGTATGTCTTCTTTGGAGAAAAGTCTGTTTAAGTCTTTTCCCCACTTTTTGATTGGGTTGTTTGTTTTCTTGGCATTGAGTTGTATGAGCTGCTTGTACATTTTAGAAATTAATCCTTTGTCAATTGTTTCATTTGCTATTATTTTCTCCCATTCTGAGGGTTCTTTTCACATTGCTTATAGTTTGATTTGCTGTGCAAAAGCCTTTAAGTTTAATGAGGTCCAACTTGTTTACTTTTGTTTTTATTTCTGTTACTGTAGGAGGTGGGTCATAGAGGATCTTGCTTTGATTTATGTCATTGAGTGTTATGCCTATGTTTCCCTCTAAGAGTTTTATAGTTTTTGGTCTTACATGTAGGTCTTTAATCCATTTTGAGTTTATTTTTGTGTATGGTGTTAGGAAGTGTTCTAGTTTCATTCTTTTACATGTAGCTGTCCAGTTTTCCCAGCACCATTTATTGAAGAGGCTGTCTTTGCCCCATTAAATACTCTTGCCTCCTTTGTCAAAAATAAGGTACCTATAGGTTCATGGGTTTATTTCTGGGCTTTCTATCTTGTTCCATTGGTCTATATTCCTGTTTTTGTCCAAGTACCATACTGTCTTCATGACCATAGCTTTGTAAAATATTTTGAAGTCAGGAAGGTTGATCCCTCCAGCTCCATTCTTCTTTCTTAAGACTGCTTTAGTTATTCAGGACCTCTTGTGTTTCCATATGAACAGTGAAATTTTTTGCTCTAGTTTTTTTTTTTTTTTTTTTTTTTTTTTTAATTATAGAGACAAGATTTATTTATACCATAAATATTTCAACAAATTCCACTTTCTACGATGAGTTCAATCTTCACAAAAGTAGGATGAACAGCACCTGTTTCCACTAGGATCCATAGAGCGTGAAAATCTTAATGATGACCACCAGAAAGGTCAGCACGGTTGATATCACAGATTTTTCAGTGTTCCAATACAAGTTCTACCCAAATCCATAAAGAAAGACATACGCATAGGAAACTACAAATTGAAAGCAAGTCTATTGAGATAAATATTGGACATCAATTGTATGAATCTTTAAGGCATAACTGCAGACATTCTTCAGACATTCTTCAAATTCATAGAATGACAACAAAGTATGGCTACGTACAATCCATTCGGTTTTATAAGCCACTCATGAATAACCTCACAAGCCATTTGAAACCAGATGACAATTTCAAATAGCTTTGATCTACAAACAAGGCTGTAAGACAGAAAGTTAAAATCGAAATACATGAAGTAAATCCTCAATAGATATGAAAACATCCCATGGTAGTGAAGTCAATTAGCATTAGTTATTAGGGCTTTCATGCACAGACTCATCTCTGATCGATGTGATCCCAATTCATATTTGGCAAAAAATACGAAAGCTGATCTTAACAGTCATATTATTTTTCTTTGTACCCCTAAAAAGAAAAATGAACATGAAAAACTAAATTAAGCTTGGAGGCTCACATTTCCCAATCGGTATACAAAGCAACAGCATGTCAAACTTTCTAATTCACATATGCATTTAAATGAAATTGGATGAAATACCCCTAAATAAACACATACTTCTATGCCCAATGTTTCACAAGGCAGAAAACGCTCAATGAATGAAACTGAGAGGGTAACAGCCAGGAAGGCCAGGGGTCTCCACAGGGAGGAAATGGGGTGCAAGTGTCAGACAGTTGTTATCTGTCACTTCCGAGGCAGGAGGAAACAAGCTGTTATCTTTTTCCCCTTCTTGATACAAATTTAAAAAGAGATTTTTCTCTTACAAATCTGTGTTGCTATAATGACACCTGGTTCCGCCTGAACTTCACTTTTCTCATACTTTGAGCTGACCAAGGCATTTTTCTCATGGAAAGGTTTGCCTTAAGCTATGTGAATGTACTATGTATTTACCCTAGACTCTATCTTCAAGTAGGTTCTGCCTAAAGGCTCAGAACTGACTTGACAAACCAATATGCTTTACTCATACATGGCTCTCCTGATCTATGTGAATGAAGCTATGCATTTGCTCATATCAATCGTTTTATGGCCCAGGATGACTCACCTGGTGCCACGGTCATCTCCATATATCTTGTGGGTGAGGGGTCTGCTGCCATTCCTTTCTCTAATGAGTAGACTGCTAGTAGCTAGATAACATCCAGCCAAAGATGAGTAGGGGGGCACTCTTTCTGCCCCCTTCTGATGTCTATGTCAGAAGCTTTCTCTCTTTTATACTTTAATAAAACGTTGGGACACAAAAGCTCTGACTGATCAAGCCTCATCACTGGCCCCGGGTTGAATTCTTCCTCTAAGGAGCCCAAGAATTCAAGCATCTTTCATGGTTAGACAACAACCTTTCCAAACAATGGTCTTTTCAAAAAAAAAATGATGATAAGTGATGAGTATGCATATGTCTACGAATGAAATGGGACCTATATGTCAAACCACATAAAAATATATCTTCCCTCAACATACATATAACACAACCAGGCCTTCACATGCATCGATTCTCCAACTATCAAGTCATACAAATATGGATGTAAAATATCACAATACATTCCAAAGTTTAAAAGTGATGGATATTGACTTTCGCCCGCTGGTGCTTCTTTTTATGTCATCTCCATTATATTAGCTATGACAACGAATCATGTGCTGTGCGAAGTCACTTACATTGTGTCCAACTCCTTGGGATCATATGGACTAGGCCCCACCAGGCTCCTCTCTCCATGAGATTCTCTAGGCAAAGATACTGGAGGGGGTTGCCACGCTCTCCCTCAGGAGATCTTCCTGCCCCAGGGATGGAATCCATACCTCCCATGTCTCCTGCATGGGTATGTTCTGCATGTTCTTTACCACTAGAACCACCTGGGAAGCCCCAAGACACATGAACATCAGTGGATTTGGGGATCCACGGGGCATATACAGAACCATTCCTCCAACAAAACTGAAGAATGACTTTAAAATCTCAAACAAAACATGAGTATATGTGTTCACAAACTTCATGGAGCAAGGGTTTCTTCGATCTGAAAACTGGCATCGATGAAGGACTGTGTGAAGAATACTTCAAAGTCTATTTGGCAAACACAGCCTACGTTGGCTATATTTAGTCCTCAGTTGAATGGAATGTCATGAGTACTGGTCATTTCAAATAAGTAGCCTATGACGCTGTTTACACTTATTGGGACGCGTGGTATACCACATTCACACATTTCAGTAGCATTGGTGCAAAAACGATCCATTTCTCAGGGGAAGCTTCTACATGGACTCCTGGGATCAGAGCTCTAACTCATACACACATACTTTTCCTTTTAAAATGATCCTGCATGATAAGCAAACAAAACACTGGATGAACACCTAGACGGTGAGCTCTGTACTAAATGATTTTAAAGCCAGTAGATGGAATGAGCTGATGAGGAAGACTACAAACGAGTCATCTTCTTCAACTTGGTCAAACTGCTCATAGTCATACAAGTGAATGAAAAGTTGAGCCTGTTGTCATTAAATCCAGATGAAGTTCAAGGGAAGCTGCGATGCTCACTGCCCGTGAAGGAGTCCACGTGGAATGAAGAAGTAGTGTGGGAAGTCTATTAGTAACCACCATGTCTTGGGTCCTCTGGATGACCTACAGAATTCTGGAGAGGTCAGGAGATGGGAGGCTCCAGTTCAGAGGTCCTACCAACCTCCCAGGATCCACTTCGCTGGAATCCATCTCAGCTGAGTGATGCGTGTGCCCCCAAGAAGGATCCCAATTCAGAATGCCTGTGGCCCACAGCCCTGCGCTCTGCTCGCTGGATGCCAATCGACGGGGACCCAGGAGCCCACGAAACGAGCATTCCCAGCTGCAATGGCGAGCCCTGAGAGCCCTGGCCCCCGTCGCGCCGCCATGTTCATCCCGCCCCCTGCTCTAGTTTTGTGAAAAAATGCCATTGGTAATTTGACAGGGATCACATTGAACCTGTAGATTGCATTTGGTAGTATAGTTATTTTCACAATACCGATTCTTCCCACCCAAGAACATGGAATATCTCTCCATCTATTTATGTCGTCTTTGATTTCTATCATTCAGTTCAGTTCAGTCACTCAGTCGTGTCCGACACTTTGTGACCCCATGAATGGCAGCATGCCAGGCCTCCCTGTCCATCACCAACTCCCGGAGTTTACTCAAACTCATGTCCATCAAGTCGGTGATGCCATCCAGCCATCTCATCCTCTGTAGTCCCCTTCTTCTCCTGCCCCCAATCCCTCCCAGCATCAGAGTCTTTTCCAATGAGTAAAGTCATCACATGAGGTGGCCAAACTATTGGAGTTTCAGCTTCAACATCTATCCTTCCAATGAACACCCAGGACTGATTTCATTTAGAATGGATGGGTTGGATCTCCTTGCAGTCCAAGGGACTCTCAAGAGTCTTCTCCAACACCACAGTTCAAAAGCATCAATTCTTGGGCACTCAGCTTTCTTCATAGTCCAACTCTCACATCCATACATGACCACAGGAAAAACCATAGCCTTGACTAGACAGACCTTTCTTGGCAAAGTAATGTCTCTGCTTTTCAATATGTTATCCAGGTTGGTCATAACTTTCCTTCCAAGGAAAAAGTGTCTTTTAATTTCATGGCTGTAGTCACCATCTGCAGTGATTTTGGAGCCCCCCAAAATAAAGTCTGACACTGCTTCCACTGTTTCCCCATCTATTTCCCATGAAATGATGGGACCAATGCCATGATCTTCATTTTCTGAATGTTGAACTTTAAGCCAACTTTTTCATTCTTCTCTTTCACTTTCATCAAGAGGCTCTTTAGTTCTTCTTCACTTTCTGCCATAAGGGTGCTGTCATCTGCATATCTGAGGTTATTGATATTTCTCCAGATTCCAGCTTGTGCTTCTTCCAGTCCAGCGTTTCTCATGACGTACTCTGCATAGAAGTTAAATAAGCAGGGTGACAATATACAGCCTTGACGTACTATTTTTTTCTATTTGGAACCAGTCTGTTGTTCCATGCCCAGTTCTAACTGTTGCTTCCTGACATGCATATAGATTTCTCAAGAGGCAGGTCAGGTGGTCTGGTATTCCCAGCTCTTTCAGAATTTTCCACAGTTTATTGTGATCCACACAGTCAAAGGCTTTGGCACAGTCAATAAAACAGAAATAAATGTGTTTTTGTTTTTTTTTTTTCTGGAACTCTCTTGCTTTTTAGATGATCCAGTGAATTTTGGCAATTTGATCTCTGGTTGCTCTACCTTTTCTAAAACCAGCTTGAACATTTGGAAGTTCACGGTTCACGTATTGCTAAAGCCTGGCTTGGATAATTTTGAGCATTACTTTACTATCGAGTTAGATGAGGGCAATTGTGCTGTAGTTTGAGCATTTTTGGCATTACCTTTCTTTGGGATTGGAATGAAAACTCACTTTTTCCCGTCCTGTGGCCACTGCTGAGTTTTCCAAATTTGCTGGCATGTTGAGTGCAACACTTTCACAGCATCATCTTTCAGGATTTGGAATAGCTCAACTGGAATTCCATCGCCTCTGCTAGCTTTGTTCACAGTGATGCTTTCTAAGGCCCACTTGACTTCACATTTCAGGATGTCTGATTCTAGGTGAGTGATCACACCATCAGAATTATCTGAGTCGTGAAGATCTTTTTTGTACAGTTCTTCTGTGTATTTTTGCCACCTCTTCTTAATATCTTCTGCTTCTGTTAGGTCCATACCATTTCTGTCCTTAATTGAGCCCATCTTTGCATGAAGTGTTCCCTTGATATCTCTAATTTTCTTGAAGAGATCTCCAGTCTTTCCTGTTCTGTTGATTTCCTCTATTTCTTTGCATTGATTCCTGAGGAAGGCCTTCTTATCTCTCCTTGCTATTCTTTGGAATTCTGCATTCATATGGGTATATCTTTCCTTTTCTCCTTTGCTCTTCACCTCTCTTTTCACAGCTATTTGTAAGCCTTCCTAAGATAGCCATTTTGCTTTTTGGCATTTCTTTTCCTGGGGGAAGGTCTTGATCCCTGTCTCCTGTACAATGTCATGAACCTCTGTCCATAGTTCATCAGGCACTGTGTCTATCAGATCTAGTCCCTTAAATCTATTTCTCACTTCCACTGTATAATCATATGGGATTTGATTTAGGTCATACCTGAATGGTCTAGTGGTTTTCCCTAATTTCTTCAATTTAAGTCTGAATTTAGCAATAAGGAGTTCCTGATCTGAGCTACAGTCAGCTCCGGTCTTGTTTTTGTTGACTGTATAGAGCTTCTCCATTTTTGGCTGCAAATAATATAATCAATCTGATTTCGATGTTGACCATCTGGTGATGTCCATGGTAGAGTAGTCCATGTAGAGTCTTCTCTTGTGTTGTTGGAAGAGGGTGTTTGCTAGGACCAGTGCATTTTCTTGGCAAAACTCTATTAGTCTTTGCCCTGCTTCATTCTGTACTCCAAGGCCAAATTTGCCTGTTACTCCAGGTGTTTCTTGACTTCCTACTTTTGCATTCCAGTCCCCCATAATGAAAAGGACATCTTTTTTGGGTGTTAGTTCTAAAAGGTCTTGTAAGTCTTCATAGAACCATTCAACTTCAGCTTCTTCAGTGTTACTGGTTGGGGCATAGGCTTGGATTACTGTGATATTGCATGGTTTGCCTTGGAAACGAACAGAGATCAGTCTGTCGTTTTTGAGATTGCATCCAAGTACTGCATTTCAGACTCTTTTGTTGACCATGATGGCTACTTCATTTCTCCTAAGCAATTCCTGCCCACAGTAGTAGATATAATGGTCGCCTGAGTTAAATTCACCCATTCCAGTCCATTTTAGTTCACTGATTCCTAGAATGTCGGCGTTCACTCTTGCCATCTCCTGTTTGACCACTTCCAATTTGCCTTAATTCATGGACTTAACATTCCAGGTTCCTATGCAATATTGCTCTTTATATCATTGGACCTTGCTTCTATCACCAGTCATATACACAACTGGGTATTGTTTTTGCTTTGGCTCCGTCCCTTCATTTTTTCTGGATTTATTTCTCCACTGATCTCCAGTAGCATATCGGGCACCTCCCGATCTGGGGAGTTGCTCTTTCAGTATCTTATCATTTTGCCTTTTCATACTGTTTCTTTTATTAGTGCCTTATAATTTTCTGTGTACAGTTCTTCTGTCTCCTTAAGTAAGTTTATTCCTAGATACTTCTTTTTGTTGCAGTGGTGAATGAGATTGATTCCTTAATTACTCTTTCTGATTTTTTTATTGTTATAGAAATGCAAGTGATATCTGTGTATTGATTTTGTATCCTTCAACTTTGCTAAATTCACTGATTAGCTCTAGTATTTTTCTGATGTTATCTTTAGGGTTTTCCATGTACAGCATCATGTCATCTGCCAACAGTGAGTACTTTACTTCTTGTTTCCTGATCTGGATTCTTTTATTTCTTTTTCTTCTCTGATTGCTATATCTAGGACTTCCAGAACTACGTTGAATAATAGTGGTGAAACTGGACACCCTGTCTTGTTCCTGATCTTAGGGGGAATGCTTTCAGTTTTTCACCATTAAGAACAATTTTTGCTGTAGGCTTATCATATATGGCCTTTACTATGTTGACGTAGGTTCCTTCTATGCCTATTTATTGAAGAGTTTTAATCCTAAATCAGTGCTGAATTTTGTCAAAGGCTTTTCTGCTCTGTTGAGATTATCATATGGTTTTTATCTTTCAATTTGTTAATTTAGTATATTACATTAATTGATTTGCATATATTGAAGAATCCTTGCATTCCTGGAATAAACCCAATTTGATTATGGTGTGTGAATTTTTTGATGTGTTGCTGAATTCTGTTTGCTAAGATTTTGTTGAGGATTTTTGCATCTATGTTCATCAGTGTATTGATCTGTAGTTTTCTTTTTTTGTGTGTCTTTGTCTGGTTTTGGTATCAGGGTGATGGTGGCCTCGTAGAATGAGTTTAGAAGTGTTCCTTCCTCTGCAATTTTTTGAAAGAGTATTAGAAGGATAGGCATTAGCTCTTCCCTAAATGTTTTATCGAATACTCCTTTGAAGTCATCTGGTCCTGGGCTTTTGTTTTTTGGGAGATTTTTTATCACAGCTTCAATTTCAGTGCTTGTAATTGGGTTGTTCATAATTTCTATCTCTTCCTGGTTCAGTCTTGGAAGTTTAAACTTTTCTAGGAGTCTATCCATTTCTTCCAGGTTATCCATTTTATTGCCACAATTATTGTTCATAATAGTCTCCTATAATCCTTTGTATTTCTACATTGTCTGTTGTTACCTCTCCTTTTTCATTTGTAATTTGGTTAATTTGATTCTTCTCTCTTTTTTTCTTGATGAGTCTGGCTAAGGGCTTGTCAATTTTGTTTATCTACTCAAAGAACCAGCTTTTAGTTTTATTAACCTTTACTATTCTTTCTTTCATTTCTTTTTCATTTATTTATGTTTATATCTTTATGATTCCTTTCCTTCTACTAATTTTGTGGTTCTTTTGTTCTTCTTTTTTCCAGTTGTTTTAGGTGCACAGTTAGGCTTTCTATTTGATGTTTTTCTTGTTTCTTGAGGTAGGATTGTATTGCTATAAACTTCCCTCTTGGAACCTCTTTCAGTGCACTTCATAGGTTTTGAGTTGTGTTTTCATTGTCATTTATTTCTAGAAATTTTTTGATTTCCCTTTTGATTTCTTCAGTAACCTGTTGGTTATTTAGAAACATGTGGTTTGTTCCCCATGTGTTTGTGTTTCTTACAGTTTTTGTTTTTTTCTTGTACTTGATATCTAGTCTCATAGCGTTGTGGTTGGTAAAGATGCTTGATATAATTTCAGTTTTCTTAAATTTACTGGGGTTTGGTTTGTGACCCAAGATGTGGTCTATCCTGGAGAATATTCCATGTGCCCTTGAGAAGAAGGTATATTCTTCTACACTTGGATGGAATGTCTGGAAGATATCAATGAGATCCATCTCATCTAATGTATCATTTAAGACTTGTATTTCCTTATTAATTTTCTGTTTTTATGATCTGTCCATTGGTGTGAGTGGGGTATTAAGGTCTCCTACTCTTATTCTGTTACTGTAAATTTCTCCTTTTATGTCTATTAGTGTTTGTCTTATGTATTGAGGTACTCCTAGGATGGATGCATAGATATTTACAATTGTTATGTTTTCTTCTTGGATTGACCCCGTGATCATTATGTAGTGTCTTTCCTTATCTCTTGTAAACTTCTTTATTTTCAGGTCTATTTTGTCTGATATGAGGATTGCTACTCCAGCTTTCTTTTGCTTCCCATTTGCATGGAATATATTTTTTCCATCCTCTCACTTTCAATCTATATGTGTCTTGAGGTCTGAAGCAGGTTTCTTGCAGACAGCATATATATGGGTCTTATTTGTGTATCCATTCAACCAGTCTGTGTCTTTTGGTTGGAGAATTTAATCCATTTACACTTAATTATTGATATATATGTTCTTATTGCCATTTTCTTAATTGTTTGTGGTTGATTTTGTAGATCTTTTTTTCTTCTCATGTGTTTCTTGACTATATAAGCCCCTTTAACATTCATTGTTGGAGAAGGAAATGGCAACCCACTCCAGTATTCTTGCCTAGAGAATCCTGTGGATGGAGGAGCCTGGTGGGCTGCCATCTATGAGGTCATATGGAGTCGGACATGACTGAAGCAACTTAGCAGCAGCAGCAGCAACAACATTCATTGTAAAGCTGGTTTGGTGGTACTGAATTCCCTTAACTTTTTCTTTTCTGAAAAGATTTTATTTCTCCATCAGTTTTGAATGAGATCCTTGCCAGGTACTGTAATCTTGGTTATAGATTTTTTTCCCTTTCAATACTTTAAATATATCCTGCCATTCCCTTCTGGCCTGCAGAGTTTCTGCTGAAAGATCAGCTGTCAAGCATATGGAGTTTCCCTTGTATGTTACTTGTTGCTTCTCCCTTGCTGCTTTTAATATTCTTTCTTTGTGCTATTTTTTGTTAGTTTGATTAGTATGTGTCTTAGCGTGTTTCTCCTTGGATTTATCCTGTATGGGACTCTTTGTGCCTCTTGGACTTGATTGACTATTTCCTTTTCCATGTTGGGGAAATTTTCAACTATAATCTCTTCAAAATTTTTCTCATACCCTTTCTTTTTCTCTTCTTCTTCTGGGGCCCCTATAATTCGAATGTTGGTGCATTTGATATTGTCCCAGAGGTCTCTGAGTCTATCCTCAATTCTTTTCATTCTTTTTACTTTATTCTGCTCTTCAGAAGTTATTTCCATAATTTTATCTTTCAGCTCACTGATTTGTTCTGCTTCAGATATTCTGCTATTGATTCCTTTTAGAGTATTTTTAATTTCAGTAATTGTATTGTTTGTCACTGTATGTTTACTCTTTAATTCCTCAAGGTCTTTGTTAATTGACCCTTGCATTTTCTCCATTTTGTTTTCAAGGTTTTTTATTATCTCTACTATTATTATTCTGAATTCTTTTTCAGGTAGTTTGTCTATTTCCTCTTGATTCTTTTGCACTTTTGTGTTTCGAGTTTGTTCCTTAATTTGTGTAGTATTTCTCTGCCTTTTCATTACTATTTTTTTTAACTTATTGTGTTTGAGGGCTCCTTTTCTCAGGCTTCAAGGTTGAATTACTTTTTTAAAATTTAAATTTATTTATTTTAATTGGAGGCTAATTACTTCTTTTTGATTTCTGCCCTTCTAAGGTTGATCCAGTGGTTTGTGTAAACTTTGTATAGGGTGAGATTTATGCTGAGTTTTTGTTTGTTTCTTTGAGCCACTGTTTAGGGGTCCGGTTGTGGGGGGGGTGGTGGCAAGAGTACTGGAGTGGGTTGCCATTCCCTTCTCCAGGAGACCTTCCCCACCCAGGGATTGAACCCGAGTCTCCCACATTGTAGGCAGACGCTTTAGCGTCTGAACCACCAGGGTGGCTCACGGTAAAGCATCTGCCTACAATGTGAGAGACCTGGCTTCAATCCCTGGTTTGGGAAGATTCCCTGGAGAAGGAAATGGCAACCCACTCCAGTACTCTTGCCTTGAAAATCCCATGGAAGGAGGAGCTTGGTGCAGGCTACTATCCATGGGGTCGCAAAGAGTCGGGCATGACTGAGTGACTTTCTTTCTTTCTTTCTTTCTTTCTTTGTTTTCCTCTGATGGGCAAGGGGGAGTGAGGTGATAATCTTGTCTGCTGCTGATTGGGTTTGTATTTTTGTTTGTTGTTTAGATGCACAGGGTACTACTGGTGGTTGGGTGATGCCAGGTTTTGTATTCAAGTGGTTTCCTTTGTGTGAGTTCTCACTATTTGATATTCCCCAGGGTTAGTTCTCTGTTTGTCTAGGGTCTTGGAGTCAGTGCTCCCACTCCAAAGGCTCAGGGCTTGATATCTCTCCAAAGACCAGCCTAGGTCCAATCTACCAAGAGGAATTTCACCCAAAATGAAAGGGCCTTTACTTGAGGTCCAAAAGCCAGTGCACAAGAACACAACGGAGATCTCTGACTCAGTGGAAACTCAGTATTGCTTTCTACCTGGACAGGCCTCCTTGGATTGCAACAGATGCCTAGAGGGTCTGACCTTCACAGTGGTCAGCAGTACTCTGCCATGACTTCTTAGTGAACCTTTAATGGTTAAGGTGATCATCACATTTTAAAAAAACTTTTAACATCTATAAACCATAGTTAAGCTATTTTACCACTTTATTTTTGCCAGAAATATGTTTTAAACAAGTAAGTCTTTAGATATCAGTATCTATCTTTTCCCATTTTAGGGAATTGGGTTTGAGCTGTCTCTGACATCTATTTTCCAGGATTTTTCCATTATTGGTCCTGACCTTATAATTATATCCAAGCATGATAGAAATAGTTTCTTCCTCAAAGCAGCTTACTCAGGTTAAGTTTAAACAAGATGAATGTTGTCCAGAGTTGAAAATCCCCAGTAGAGTTTCTGGGACATTTTCAAAGCCTCTGGCAAAAATGTTAAAGCTTTTACTATTTCTTTTCTTTTTTTTTTTTTTGGCTATGCCATGTGATCTTAGTCCCCTGACTAGGAATTGAACTTGTGTCCCCTGCAATGGGAGCTCAGAGTCTTAACCATTGGATCACCAGGGAAATTTCTTAAGTTTGTACTATTTTAACAAGCATCTTTTATTTATGTTTAAGCAACTTTAGTGAAGGGAAATGTGTGTGTCATTAAATTATAACTGCATTACAGGTATGTTTTCAAAAGATTCTTGGCTTTTTATTCAGTAATCAAATTAAATAGCAGATTTATGATTGGATCCAAAATCATTAAAATCATGTGGTTTCTTCCAGACTAATAAATTATATAGACTATCATACGTAAAAATGGTTTATTATGCACACATATATTCCTTAATGTGACTTTTGGTGAGAGAAAACTGGTATTTTTTTCATAGGTGGTTTTTCCTCAAAGATGATTCTTACCTACTTTCAGGTGAAAATTGCTAGATGAACTTGCATAATCTGTTTTAAATCAGACTGGCTACACTTCATTTTTGAAACATTCTCTGCAGGGGTCCCCCAAATCTCCTGAATAAGTTCTATTTTCTTTTTCTTGGCATTTTACTTCATTAGTTAAAATGATAATATCTCCCTAAAGTATGAGTGATTACAATTGGTGTCATTTTGGTGAAGATTTGCGTCCTACTTTGTATCTGGGAACATTATTCTGAATACATTTATTACACACCAGTATTGTCCCTTCTAGGATCTCCAGGCATTTTTCCCTTTACACATTTGCATACTAAAAAGTTTAATTATGAGAATAAAAAATTATGTTATTACCTTTTGGAATAACAGTGCAATTTTTTCCTTTGATGGAGTAAGAATAGTCGACCAACTCTTCCACCTTATCACATTTTAAGAATCATTCCTCTGTATTCTTTTTGCTTCACTCAAGTTGTAATAGATGTTAGATATAAATACATATGCAAAATCTGTGTCTATTTTTGACAGATTACCTTTTACAAAACGTACATGCTCACAAATCATGTGGTACATTGGAACTTTAATGATATACTATATGCTTCTTTATATATTTATATTCAGTTTCAGTAGATTTGAGGAATGTGTCACATTGTGGCAATTACGATCCTTGATTAAAAAAAATCTACAGCAAATAACATTAAGATGTCAAGATGTCTGTTAATAAGTAAGTCACATGCAAGCAGCTGTTACATTGGTTACAGAATCCTGTTAAGTTTGATGCATGTTTGCTATCCTAAAATACACTTTCCACCATTCATGAGAGACATCCAGGCCAGTATTTCACAGGTATTCATTAATTATTCCGTGTATATCAGTATTATTTTAATGTGAGGGAAACATTTTTTTGAAGTAATACATTGGAGTCCATGAATCCTAAAGTCATTGTTTTCTGTAGTATGCTTTACAAGATTATTTACAGTTTTGATTCTTTGTTTCATATGTTTAGGGAAACTGTCCCCTACATTAGTTGGAAAAATAAAGATTGAAACTTGCTCTGTCACTTACTGTTCTCTATGGGGAGATTTTTCTTTTTCTTTCAATTTCATCCACTGATAGGATAGTGTCAGAATGCTGGGTCTATGCACTATGTGAGGGTTTCTCATCAGACCTCCCCCCATCTTCTCTTAAATCTACCCCATTAAAACCCAGTCTCTAGGCAAATGACAGTCTTCATGCACCCTCAGGGTAAACACTTGTTCTAGAGTTTGACTGTCTCTATGTATTAGAACTATTTTGCCATTTCTAGCTTTCTTAAACTTAGCTATGCTGTTTAATAAAAAGAAACCATCTACAAACACACATAGAGAACATTTTAGAGTATTCTATACTAGAAAGGATATCTCTGAACATCCATCCTATATTGATAGAAATCAAAATTATTTTTAAATTTAAAAAATCCTTTATCCATGACACATATGATCAACATTTTGAGTTAGCAGGGACAATCAATAATCTTGGGGCATGTGTTATCCTCTCATACTGAGCAATATCACTACAATATTATTAACATTTGTGTTTAAGTATACTCTCAGATTATTAAATAAGCAGCTGAAAATATAAGTACCAAATATTATATATATCTAGATTTCCTGTGAAAATCTCACATATCAACTGAAAATGGCCCATGCAATTATATCATAAGGAAGACTGTGCAAAATGAACTAGAAGAAATAAGCAGTTGTGTGTTTTTAAAGTAAATAAACAGTATTCATAAATCTAACTTCCTAGTCATTGAAACATTAGGAAACAAGCTCATGCATATGTCTTTGCATAAAACCTTGTATAATACTATTTTGTAACTATCCAAGTCACTAGTCTTCTGTTTATCAAAGATGATACTTGCTTAAAGGTTGACTTTCAGAGGCACGATACTGTGTTACACAGAATATATGCAGTGGTTAATGGCGGATTAGCATTCATTAAATGTAAAAATTGGTGAATAAAAAAGACAAAAGACCTATGCTTGAGAAAATTCTTTAGTCACTATTATATGGCTATAGTTTCCATGAGGAAAAAGACAATGATTAGCAAAGCATTGACTATTTACAAAACAGCTGCAGTCTGTTATGATGAGGAAATGTATTTTTAAAGATATGTTCTTCATAAAAGCATTTGAAGTTTTGTAATTTGTTATAAACTCTGGTGAAAGTGCAAAAATATAGAAGGAAAATGAATGACATTATTCTTACCCATTTTATTGTAGTATAATATATACTTCATGCATAAATATATATATATATATATACACACACAAAAGCACATACAATATAAGCATGCATCTTGCTTAATTTTCACAAACTGGACACAGTTATGTAAGTAGCATGGAGATTAAGAAACAGAAAATTACTAGCTCCCCCCAAAATGACCAATTCTCTTCTAGCTACCAACCTCCTAGAGAAACTTCTAATTTGACTTTTAATAGAATAGGCTAGTAGAGAAGAGATCTTCTTGAATTAGAGATACCAGGGAAACATTTCATGCAAAGACAGGCACAATAAAGGACAGAAATGGTATGAACCTAATAGAAGCAGAAGGTATTAAGAAGAGGTGGCAAGAATACACAGAAGAACTGTACAAAACAGATCTTAATAACCCGGATAACACAATGGTTTGATCACTCACGTAGAGCTAGACAGCCTGGAGTGTGAAGTCAAGTGGGCCTTAGGAAGCATCACTATGAAAAAAAGTTAGTGGAGGTGATAGAATACCAGCTAAGCTATTTCAAATTCTAAAAGATGATGCTGTTAAAGTTCTGCACTCATTATTCCAGCAAATTTGGAAAACTCCTTGGCGGTGGCCACAGGATCAGAAAAGGTCAGTTTTCATTTCAATCCCAAAGAAGGGCGCCAACTACCAGACACTGCACTCATCTCATGTGTACACAAAGTAATGCTCAAAATCCTTGAAGCTAGGCTTCAATAGTATGTGAACAGAGAAATTCCAGAAGTAAAAGCTGGATTTAAAAAAGGCAGAGGAACCAGAGATCAAATTGCCAACTTCCACTGGATCATGGAAAAGGCTAGAGAATTCCAGAAAACATCTACTCCTGCTTCATTGACTGCACAAAAGCCTTTGACTGTGTAGTTCACAACAAACTGTGGAAAATTCTTAACAAGATAGGAATATGAGATGACATCTTCTGCCTCCCGAGAAAACTGTATGTAGGTCAAGAAGCAACAGTTAGAAATGAACATGGAACAGACTGGTTCCAAATTGGGAAAGGAGTATGTCAAGGCTGTATATTGTAACCCTACTTATTTATGTCATATGCAGAGTACATCATGCAAAATACCGGACTGGATGCAGCACAAGCTGGAGTAAAGCTTGTGGGGAGAAATATCAATAACCTCAGATATGCAGATGGCACCACCCTTAAGGCATAAAGTGAAGAGGAATTAAAGAGTCTCTTGATGAAGGTGAAAGAAGAGAGTGAGTTTTAAGTGAGTTTTAAACTCAACGGTCAAAAAATGAAGTCATGGCATCCAGTCCCATCACTTCCTGACAAATAGATGGGGAAATACTGGAAACAGTGACAGACTTTATTTTCTTGGACTCCAAAATCATTGTGGATGGTGACTCAAGCCATGAAATTAAAAGATGTTCCTTGGAAGAAAACCAATGACAAACCTAGACAGCATATTAAAAAGCAGAGATATTACTTTGCCAACAAAGGTCCATCTAGTCAAATCTAGGGTTTTTTCAGTAGTCATGTACGAATGTGAGAGCTAGACAATAAAACAAGGCTGAGCACAGAAAAATTGATGCCTTGGAACTGTGGTGTTGGAGAAGACTCTTGAGAGTCCCTTGGACAGCCAGGAGATCAAACTAGTCAATCCTAAAGGAAATCAACCATGAATATTCATTGGAAGGACTGAAACTGAAGCTCCAATAATTTGGCCACCTAATATGAAGAACCAATTGATTGGAAAAGACCATGATTGCTGGGAAAAATTGAAGGCAGAATGAGAAGGGATTGACAGAGGATGGGATGGTTGGATGGCATCACCATCTCAAAGGACATGAGTTTGAGCAAACTCCGGCAGATGATAAAGGACAGGGAAGTCTGGTGTACTGACATCCATGGGGTTGCAAAGAGTCAGACATGACTGAGTGACTGAGCAAAAAGAATAGACTAGTATTGCCTATTTTGGTGTGTGTGCTAAGTTGATTAAGTCCTCTCTGACTCTGCAACCCTCAGACTGTAGCTCACAAGGCTCTTCTGTCCATGGGATTCTCCAGGAAAGAATACTGGAGTGGGTTGCCATTTCCTCTTCCAAAGTATCTTCTTGATTCAGAGATCAAACCCATGTCTCTTAAGTCTCTTGCATTGGCAAGCAGGTTCTTTACCACTAGCACCACCTGGGAAGCTGCCTAGTTTTGTACTTTATATTAATCATAAAGTATGAACTCTTTTTTGCTATAAAGTATTTTCTTCAACAATATTATTGAGACATTTCCCCATATTATTCAGTTTTGTTGTACATTGTCCATTTTCATTGCTATATAGTATTCCACCATGTAAAAATACCACACTTTACCGATTCTATTCTTTAAGAACATTTGAGTGGTTTCCAGACTGGGGGCTTTTGTGAATAATGTTGCTATAAGCATCCCAGTACATGACTTTTGGTAAGCAAATACCCACCTCTCTTTTGGGTATATACTTGGAGTGAAATTTTTGGGAAATGGAACTTATATATGTTCTACAAGTAGATCATGTCAAACAGATTTCCAAATTGATCATACCAATTTCCGCTTCACCACCAGCAATTTACAAGGTTTCAATTGTTCAACATCAATATCATAACTTGGTATTTTTAATCTTTTCTGTTTTAATGCCTATTAACATTCACATTTAGATTTGCAATTGACCTGGACTTGATATTTGGATATAGTATGAGGTAGGATTGAGATACATTGAACTTTTTATGGATTTTTAAAAGAACAAACCATTTATTGAAAAGACCATTTCCCCCCTCCCCACTTCACAAAATTGTCACCTTTGTCATAATATATATGTGTGCCTATAAAGTATGTGGCTACATAACTGAACACAGTTATGTAAGTAGGACCCAGATTAAGAAACAGAAAATTCTCTGCTGGCTCAGCAGTAGAGAATCTGCCTGTAATGCAGGAGATGCGACTTCAATACTTGGGTCAGGAAGATCCCCTGGAGAAGGAAATGGCAACCCACTCCAGTATTCTTGCCTGGAAAATCCCATGGACAGAGGAGCCTGGCAGGCTACAGTTCATGGGGTTACAAAAGAGTCAGACACAATTAAAAAACAACAGCAAAGGAAAATATAAGCAAGGTGAAAAGACAGCCTTCTGAATGGGAGAAAATAATAGCAAATGAAGCAACTGACAAACAACTAATCTCAAAAATATACAAGCAACTTCTGCAGCTCAACTCCAGAAAAATAAACGACCCAATCAAAAAATGGGCCAAAGAACTAAACAGACATTTCTCCAAAGAAGACATACGGATGGCTAACAAACACATGAAAAGATGCTCAACATCACTCATTATTAGAGAAATGCAAATCAAAACCACAATGAGGTACCACTTCACACCAGTCAGAATGGCTGCGATCCAAAAATCTGCAAGCAATAAATGCTGGCGAGGGTGTGGAGAAAAGGGAACCCTCCTACACTGTTGGTGGGAATGCAAACTAGTACAGCCACTATGGAGAACAGTGTGGAGATTCCTTAAAAAATTGCAAATAGAACTACCTTATGACCCAGCAATCCCACTTCTGGGAATACACACCGAGGAAACCAGAATTGAAAGAGACACATGTACCCCAATGTTCATCGCAGCACTGTTTATAATAGCCAGGACATGGAAACAACCTAGATGTCCATCAGCAGATGAATGGATAAGAAAGCTGTGGTACATATACACAATGGAGTATTACTCAGCCGTTAAAAAGAATTCATTTGAATCAGTTCTGATGAGATGGATGAAACTGGAGCCGATCATACAGAGTGAAGTAAGCCAGAAAGAAAAACACCAATACAGTATACTAACACATATATATGGAATTTAGGAAGATGGCAATGACGACCCTGTATGCAAGACAGGGAAAGAGACACAGATGTGTATAACGGACTTTTGGACTCAGAGGGAGAGGGAGAGGGTGGGATGATTTGAGAGAATGACATTCTAACATGTATACTATCATTTGAATTGAATCGCCAGTCTATGTCTGACGCAGGATGCAGCATGCTTGGGGCTGGTTCATGGGGATGACCCAGAAAGATGTTATGGGGAGGGAGGTGGGAGGGGGGTTCATGTTTGGGAATGCATGTAAGAATTAAAGATTTTAAAATTTAAAAAATAAAAAATTAAAATGGTAAAAAAAAAAATAAATAAATAAAAAAATAAAATCTGCAAACAAATTAAAAAAAAAAAATAAAATGGATAACCAACAAGGACCTACTGTATAGCGCATGGAACTCTGCTCAATGTTATGTACCAGGCTGGATGGGAGCAGGGTTTGGGGGAGAATGGATACATGTATATATATGACTGAGTCCCTTCACTGTTTGCTTGAAACTATCACAACATTGTTAATTGTCTGTATCCCAATAAAAATGCTTTTGGTGTTAAATAAAATTTTATAAATAAATAAAAAAAAAAAAAAAGATCATAGTGTAATGGAGGAGAGTATTCTCTAAATAAAATGTTTGAAATACAAAAAAAAAAAAAAAAAAACAACAGCAAAAACAGTATAGTATATAAGTATGTAACATAGCACATATGTGTGTCCCTTACTGAACTCTCTATCCTATTTCATCATTCATTTTTTCTATCATCAGACTAATACTAATCACTATTTTCTTAATTTCTGCCCTCTCTCCACTTTTGTCCCTTGCTATCTGATGATCTTTTGAAAATTTCAGAAATATGTTCTTTAATAAATGAAAATGGAGATTGTCCAAAATTATAATTTTTAAAGAGGTCTTAATTAAGGATTACTCATAAGTACTGTGCCTAAAACTAACCTACTGCCTTCATTCCCACATTCATCCTACTATATTTAGTTTTATGATGTAAGAGCTATGATTCTGCAATTTATATTCACCATTTGTCAGCTGATTCACTGTTAAATTCAAAGAATGGAGTTGAAGGCTGACAGGCTATTAGAGAGAGACTGGAAAACAAGAGACGGGTAAAGGGGGCTTGAACATTCTTGTTTTCTTTGCTGTTTCATGCTATGGGAATAGAGCCTCACCATGACAGCAGTTATTCCTTCTAGTATCCAACTACTTTTTGGCACTTCCAGATCTCAGTATTTTTTTTCACAGACATCAGTTAGCTCTAACTAAACAGCAGCCACTCACCAGAACTCCAAATCAGTTCTGAGAGCCCTTTCTCCAAGCTTCTAAATTCTAATAAACTAGCCTCTTCCCTTCTTTCTTAGAAATGGCAGCTACTTCCTGCATTTATTATATCTGTGTTAGCTCAATGTTACCTTTTTGCCCACTGAGTCCTCCAATACCTGTGTATCAACCTCCCATATTAAATTATAAATGTTGAAATCCTTACTGTGATTCTGTTTTTCTGACAGGACTTGAATACAAATATAGGTATCCCATGATATAAAACATACTTGGTAGCTGGGCTATAGTTTTTTAAGTTTAACTGTCTTATGTTAAACCTTTATTGCCCATCTCCACAATATTATAAATTGCATTCTAATACTGAAAATAAAATAGCATACTATGGAATATAAAATTAATTATGAATATAATTTAAATAAACCTAGCACACAGAAAGTATTAATAAATAAAAAAATGTTGCTTAAGATAATCCTTTTGGAAAGGACAGCTTGCATAGTAAATGTCACTTAATTGGCTTGGTTGTCAAATGTCTGATCCTGATATTACATATCAGCATAGTTATTATGTTTGATTTGTTTGGATTAAGGTTGTAAGAAGCAAAAGTAAAGCAGTATGTCAGGACTGACCTACACTGTTGAATAGTAACTTAAAAAAAAACTGACTATATTCATAGGTAGACTTGAAGATCAACTTTTAAGTATGAATGGAAAAGCAGGAATATGTCAGTCTTAAAATCTTCAATTGTATCCACTCTTAAAGCTTCATCATTAGAAATGAATGCCTCTGTTTTAAAGTGTTACCCCTGTTCAATGACAGATGACCCTGTGATGAGAAAATAGTTTAGTGAGCAGAAATAGTTATTTAATCTCACTGGACTCAGTTTCTCATCCATAAGACAAGGATAATTGGTACTTATAGAGCTGTTTTAAGGATTAAATTGGAAAATTGGAAAAGTGCTCTGTATAGTAGTTTACAGACATGAAACACTCATTAAATCTCAGATACTATGATAGCTATGATTTTCAGCCATTAACTCCTTAAGTATAAGATCTGACTTCAACTTTGGAGTTACCAGTGCAAATATTCTAATCACTAGAGCACAAGTGAGAGGACAGCTCATCTGGTAAAGAATCTGCCTGCAATGCAGGAGACCTCAGTTCGATTCCGGGGTCAGGAAGATCCCTTGGAGAAGGGATATGCTACCCACTCCCGTATTCTTGGGCTTCCCTTGTGACTCAGCTAGTAAAGATTCTGCCTGCAATGTGAGATACCTGGGTTTAATCCCTGGGTTGGGAAGATCCCCTGGGGAAGGGAAAGGCTCCCCATCCAGTATTCTGGCATGGAGAATTCCATGGACTACAGTCCATGGGGTCACAAAGAGTCAGACATGACTGAACAAATTTCACAAGTGATGGGATGTTACAAATGGGATTGCACTGTTTAAACTTCTTCAAATCACTGCTGTGGGTAAGTGAGGAGGTTCTCAGAGAGGATCAGATGAGTGTTTGGATGAGGCTGTAGAGGTTAACAGTAACCTATTCATGAAGGTTCCTGTTGGTAAGTCTGTAGTTTTCCTGTAGGTAATGAGGAACTTTTGACAAATTTAGATCAGTGTGTATGATCAAATTGACACTTTAGAAATATCACTTTGATAGTTATATGAATGATACTATAACAAGGTTTGAGAATAAGGCCTGACTATTACATAACTCATTTTACATATTAATAGATTCCTAATAGATCCTATTAATAAATTTAAGTAATAGGTTACTGTTAACCTATACAGCCTCATCCAAACACTCATCTGATCCTCTCTGAGAACCTCCTCACTCATTTTACATGTTAATAGATTCCTACATAACTTATAGGAATCTATTAATATGTAAAATTGAAATTACATGATAGATTGAACCAAGAAGTTATGCTTAGGGCTTATTCATAACAAAACTGGAAAGTAGAAAGTGCTGAATAAATTTCTGTAATGAATTTTATATTTTTTATTATGTTCAGAGCTTTATGCCATTTGCAAATCCAGTTAACATGCTATTACATAGTCTAGGAGTTATGTAATAATGTTTTTGGATGCTCTAAACTCATTTCCATTTCCCTAAACCTTACCATTTTGTATTCTAGGCTCCTTATCAATTATAGTACAGTAAATTCTCAAAGATATCATTTTCACATCATTATAGTTCAAGTAATAATTCTTAAAAATAAATTGAGGTACTAAAACATCATATAAATTTCAAATAAAAATACTACATTACATAAAATAGTTTTCAAACTAAATGCTTGTTTTATATTACAATTTTTAAAACTTGAAAAATACACTATGTTTTATTTATTCACTAGAGTACTATCTAACTTGGTTACCTTGGAAAGTTATTTAACTTTTCTGATTTTCATTTTCCTGAAATATAAAAAGAAGGAAATGAACACTCTATTACCTAATCATAGCAAATAGCCATAATCAAGCTATATGACTTGGGGTCATATTTTAATCATCTCTGTATCCTAAGTAACAAACTATGTGGAATATAATCATACACAGATGAAAAAGCAGCTTACTGAATGGGAACAGTTATCTGCAAACGATATTCTGATATGTGGTTAATGTCTAAAATACATAGATAACTCAAATAACTTAATATAAAAATAATCCAATTAAAAAATGAGCAAAGGATCTGCATAGGCATGTTTCCAAAGAAGACATACAGATGGCCAGCAGACACATGAAAAGTGCTCAACATTAGTAATAGTCAGGGAAATGCAACTCAAAACCACAGTGAGATATCACCTCTCACCTGACAGAATGGCTATCATCAAAAATACAAGAGATAACAAGTGTCATTGAGGATGTAGAGAAAAGGGAACAGCAGCAGCACACTATTGATGGAAAAGCAAATTGGTGTAGCCACGATCAAAAACAGTATGGAAGTTGCTCAAAAAGTGAAAAAAAAAAAAGAGAGAGAGAGAGAAGAGAGAAGGCAATGGCACCCCACTCCAGTACTCTTGCCTGGAAAATCCCTTGGATGGAGGAGCCTGGTAGGCTGCAGTCCATGGGGTGGCGAAGAGTCAGACACGACTGAGCTACTTCACTTTCACTTTTCATTTTCATGCATTGGAGAAGGAAATGGCAACCCACTCCAGTGTTCTTGCCTAGAGAATCCCAGGGACAGAGGACCCTGGTGGGCTGCCGTCTATGGGGTCACACAGAGTCAGACACGACTGAAACAACTTAGTAGCACCATACAATCCACCAACTCTACTCCTAGATATTTATCTAAAGAAAATGAAAACTCCAGTTGGAAAACAGACATGCATCCCACTGTTCATAGCAGCATTATTTACATTGGTCAGATACAGATGTTCTAATATGTTCATCAATGTATGAATGGATAATTAAGATATGAGATATATATATATATATTTACACACACATATGTATATACACATACACACACAAATATACTTACACATACACACATACATACACACAATGGAATATTATCCAATCATTCTTGCTATTTGCTTCAACATGGATGGGCCTAGAGGGTATTATGCTTAATTAAATGTCAGACAAAGACAAATATTGTATGTTTTCATTTGTATGTGGAATCTAAAACAGAACAAAAGAGCCAACATGACAAAACAGAAAGAGAATCATAAAGAAAAATCTAGTAATTGCCAGAGAGTAGATAGGTGGAGGAAGAAGCAAAATAGGTGAAGGGGATTATGAGGTACAAATTATCAGTTATAAAATAAATAAGTCAGAGGATGTAATATAGGGCATAAAAAATAAAGACAATAATAACAATGTATAGAGAGATTATTGGAAAAGGAAATGGGAACCCACTCCAGTGTTCTTACCTGGGAAACCCCATGGACAGAGGAGCCTGGTGGGCTACAGTCCATGGGATAGCAAGAGTCAGACACGACTTAGCAACTCAACAACAACATTGAGAGATTATAGACTATAGGTAACTGAAATAAATGATAGTAAACTCAAAAGAAATGAGAAAGAGGAATTGGGAAAATTCTTTTGTGAGGTAGTTGTAATACCCATAGTGTAGCATAGTGTTATTTGAAAGTGGATGTAGATTAGTAATAAAAGTGTATTGTAAATTTTACAGAAACCACTAATAATTTTAATGATAAGTGTAATTCATATGCTAAGAGAAGAAAACCCTAAAAATCATAAAGTCAAACTATAAAATTGTTCAAGTAAAGCCAGATAAGGCAGAAAAAACAGAGGTGAAAAAATGCAAAATAAATGGAATGGATAGAAAATAAATACAAGTATGCTAGATATTGATCCAACTATATTAATAATTTTAACTGTGAATGTTTTAAATACAATAAAAATACAAAGATTTTGGGAATTCATTAAAAATGTCTAACTACAGGCTTTCTGTAAGAAATATACTTTAAATATAAAAACACATATAGGTTAAAGGTGAAAAGATGAATGAAATCATACTTTTTTAATACTAACCAAAAGAAACTGGAGCAATTACTAATAATTTTGGACCAAGGTGACTTCATAAGAAGAATTATTATTAAGGATAAAAAAGGAACACACATAGTGTTAAAGGGATGTAAATCTCCAAGACTATGCAACAATCCGAAGTGTGTAAGCACTTAACAATAGAGTCCCAAACTAGATGAGGCAAAAGACAACACAGCTGAAAGAAAAGATGGAAAAATCCGCTATTATAATTGAAGACTTCAACACCCCTCCATAATTAATTGATACATCAAATTGGCACAAAATCAGTAAAGACATAGATGACCAAATAGCAGTATCTATCAAGTCGATCTCAATAACATTTATTGAATACTCCATTCAACAACAGTAGAATACACATTTTTCTTAATCTCTCATGGGACATTCAAGATAAACCACATATTGGGCCATGAAACACACTTTAACAAATTTAACACTAACAAATGTTATGAGATCACAATAGAATTAAGTTAGAAATCAATAACAGAAAGTTAGCTGGATAATATACAATTATTTGGTAACAGACACACACACGTACAAGTAATCCATGGGTCAAAGAGGAAATCTCAAGAGAAATTTTTTAAAAATATTTTGAACTAAATCAAAATGAAAACATAACTATTCAAAATTTGTTAGTTTCCATAAAAGCAGAACTTACAAGAAGTTATAAAATTAATGCATATATGTGAAAAGAAGAAATATCTAAACTTAGTAATCTAAATATACCATTCTAAGAAATGAGACAAGAAAGAGAAATTTAAGTATAAAGTAAGCAGAAGCAAATATATATTAATAATTATAGCAGAAACCCACAAAATTGAAAATAGAAACAATAGAGAAAATCATTGTAAATAAAAGCTGGGTTTTGGAAAAGATCGATAGAATTGATAAGCCTTTAGCCAGGCTAAGATTATAAAAGGGAAAGATACAAATTATTAATATGAGAAAAGAAGATAGGTCATCACTACAGATCTCATAAGCATGAAAAACATATTCATGAAGAATATATCATTTTATTATGCTTTCCTTTATTGAGCTTCACAGACACTGTTTTCACAAATTGAAGGCTTTATGGCAACCTGCATCAAAAATATTTATCAGTGCCAGCTTTTCACCTGCATTTGTTACTTGCTGTCTCTGTGTCACATTTTTGGTAATTCTTGCAATATTTCAAACCATCCCCCAGGAAAAAGATTACTACATGTTGAAGGCTCAGTGATGGTTAGCAATATTTGAGTAACAAAGTATTTTTTTAATTAAGGTATGTACATTTTAAAAAAAAATAACGCTATTGCACATCTAATAGACTATAGTATGGCATAAACATTAACTTTCACATACACTGGGAAATCAAAAAATTCATGTGATGTGCTTTATTGAGAAATTTGCTTTATTGCAGTGGTCTGGAACCAAACCTGGAATCTCTGAGGCATGTCTATTAAGGAATACTATGAACAATTCTATACCCACAAATTTGATAACTCAGATGAAATAGACCAAATCCTTGAAAGACACAAATCATCAAAATTCATACAAGGAGAAATTGATAATCTGAAGAGTCCTATATCGCATAAAGAAATTGAATAATTAATTAATAACCTTCTAAAAATAAAGCAACAGTTTCAAATAATTTCACTGGTTAATTCCACCGAACATTTAAGGAAGAAATGATGGCAACGCTCCAAATCTCTTCCAGAGAGTAGCCTTCTCAGCCCTTTTTTTGTTTGTTTGTTTTTTGGCCCCACGGGATGTGGGATCTTAGTTCCCCAACCAGAGGTGGGAGGGGGGTTCATGTTTGGGAACATATGTACACCCGTGGTGGATTCATGTCAATGTATGGCAAAACCAAAACAGTATTGTAAAGTAAAATAAAGTAAAAATAAAAATTAAAAAAAAAAAGAACCTGCATTGGAAGCCTAGAGTCTTAATCAATGGACTGTCAGGAAATACTACAACTCATTTTTTAAGACCAGTATTACCTTATTATCCAAACCAGAAAAAGATAGTACAAGAAATATAATCTTCAGACCTCATGAATCTCTCATGAATTTAGATGTGAAAATCCTCAAAAAAATTGAATCCAATAATATCTGAAAATAAGCATATCCCCAAATCAAGTGGGGTTTATTCAAGGGATCAAAGCTGGTTCACCATTTGAAAATCAGCCAATATCCACCATATCAAGAGGTTAAAGAAGAAAAATCATTTGGTCATATAAATTGGTGTAGAAAAAGCTTTTGATAGAATCCAAGACCTATTCATGATGAAAACTTCCAGTAAACTGGGAATAGAGAAAACAAGGCTCCAAAGAAGCTCCCGGCTGAGTAGCCTGAGGCCCATACATCTAAAACCAAGGAAGACTGGCTCCAGGCCAAGGAGCAGGAAATCAAGATCCTGTCCAAGGTAGAAGAGACCAAGAAATAAAGCTCCCCTTTTCCTGTGTGAGCAAGATAGCCTCAGCATTTACACAGATAAATCAACAAAATGAACCCTATCTCCCTGCAACAAACAAATGAATTTAAGTAAATCTGAATAACATGTGGACTTTGGTAAATAATGTATTCATTGTACCAAATGTACCATACTAATGTTACATGTTATTAAAGGGAGAAAAATGGCAAATGGCTGTGAGATATATGGAGACTCTCTGTACCATAATCACAAATACAAAGTTTAGAGGTAGTTTACTGTGTGCATGCTCAGTCACTAAGTTGTGTCCAAAAGTTTGTGACCCCATGGACTGTAGCCTGCCAAGCTGCTCTCTTCATGGGATTTCCCAGGCATGAATACTGGAGTGGGTTGCCATTTCCTTCTCCAAGGGGTAAAAACTATTATTGGTTGAGTTTGTGAACTGGAGTTTTGGTATTTAAAAGCCTGCAATATTCTACAAATCATTTCAATTAATCTTGTTCCTTTTGTTGTATTTTCCTTACCTATTGGGAGTAATACTGAATGATTGCTTCAAAAATAGAATTATAATTTCTATTTCCTTATACTAAATAAAATTACTTTATTTGATTATGCACTGAATAAAATATTGCAGTCATTCAAATAACTTGCTATCGGTATGATACACAAACACGCACACATGTTTATACCTATTTTTCTCTAGTTTATTGTGGTCAATATCAGTCCATCTTTTTGAGGTTTATTTTTCTAAGTCTATATAGCACAGTGATATAGTAAAAAGAAAATTAAACTGGGTGTCAGAAGAATGGGGTCTGAGACTTGGATTTGCCACACTAACTCTATGACATTTGCAATTTGCTTAATCCTATGAGCCTCATATTATTCAAATATAAAATGAGGAGATTAAAGTAGAAGATTTCCAAGGTCCCCTTCTAGATCTAATATTCTATCAGTTGATAATTCTAATATATTTAATAACTATAGATTTATTTGTTACATTTAACTCCTTTATCATATATTTAGAAAGATGGGATAAGAATGAAAGAGAGCATGAAAATAGGTGCCCTTTTGATGCACCTTGTCCTGAACAATGTCATTTAATTGTTACTCCTTTCTACTGTTCACAAAAATGTGATAAAGATATTAATTTCCTGAAGGACCCAGTGTTTGTTGACAGACACCAGAACAATAGGCAGAATGTATACATAAGAAGTTGGTAAAGGAAAGAAACTTAAAAGGAGATTTGAATTGATACTGATCTATTCAAGTGAAGGACAGGGTCAGCAGTTGAAGCAAGGCGTTCAGATACTGCAGGAGGGACTTCTTTCAGCAAGCCAAGACAATACATAAGAAGAAATAGATGATGGAACCTATCTTAGGCATTAGTGGATTCAGGGAAAGACATAAAAATAGAATCCAGAGCAGAAGCTACTTCAGAATTCTAATAAATGAGGAAATTAGAACAAACCAGTCTGAAAGTGTTATTCATTAGTCCTGTACATTACGTAAAACTAGATTCCAAGGGCAGCTAAGGACCTAGAATTTATCTGTTTATCCTATAATTTATTTATATATCTTCTAGAATCCTGAAATTCATCATATTCTATGTATCTTATTAAGCCAGGATGATGTCCTACTATGGAAGACCTCACACACACACATTTCCACACATGTCTGTAGTGCCAAGGTCACAGTTTAATTATATTTATTCACCTGGGTGGAGGTGGCAGAAATGATGAAAGCCAAACAGAACTTTTCCCTGAAGCAGTGATTATTTTGCAGTTAGGAAGTGGAATAGAAACCTGTTCTAATATTCTTACTTAGGGACCCATAATTTGAGCACACACCATTACCAGGATCCATTTCCTTGACTTTATAGGAATATATAGTCCACATTATTAAATTATTATCTCCTTTATAGATTTCTAAAATGAGATGACTCAGATGTTACAGGCATAATAACCTACATAACAACATGGGCCATCATTTGTGTTGTTCTTTTCTTCACAATAGGGACATATTAGCAGTTGTGTAACATTTAACCTCCAACTTCTAAAGTATTATTGAATAACACTTCCCATTTCACAGAAAATGTAATTTCAAGCATCAAACAGTGGAAGCTTCCTTGATTCTTTATTTTCACAGAACCTGCACTAAGCCGATCTCGAAATATGTTTACATGGTATTCACTACATCAACAAATTTGCTTTAACACCAATGCTTCCATTTTTGTGAACATTGTACATAGCAGACAGAAGTACTTCATACTTTCAACTATGTAATGATTTCTGATGTTACTGGAAAATACTGTATGAAGCATATAGGAACTTATACTAATAGCAATGTGAACACTTATTACACATACATCTAACTAGTGTGTGATTCATAAGAATGCATCCATTAGTCCTCTGGCCTCTGGATTCACACTTTCTTTAATATTCAAATTCAGCAGCTTCATCATAATACTGCTCCCTATGTCTCTAAATTTGCTTGGGTGACCTGGGAAGTGGAAGGCTGATGCTTTTCCTGGGTACATCATATCCTCCTATCCCTGTTTCTTCATTCCCTACATTCAGTCTCAACCAAACAATGCTTATCTAGTGTTTTACATATATCAGGTTTATATTGAAGGTTTGTAATAATACAGTGGGATTATCATTTCAGTTCAGTCGCACAGTAGTGTCCGACTCTTTGCGACCCCATGAATCGCAGCACGCCAGGCTTCCCTGTCCACCACCAACTCCCGGAGTTCACTCAGACTCACAGTGGGATTACAGCACAGCAGAAAACAAGAAAGAAATCCAAAATAGAAAGATTATGTGTAAACATATAGCTAATTCACTCTGCTGTACAGCAGAAACAAATACAACAATATTGTAAAGCAACCATACTCCAGTAAAAATAACTCAAGAAAAAGGAATGAGAGATGAAAATAAAACACCTTTTCCTTAAAAATAAAATAGCTATACAAAATTTCAAAAGAAAAAAGAAAACTTAAAATTCAGCATCAAATATCACTGCCTTAAACTTTTACTGGGCCTTCCTTACCACCAAGAGCTTCTTGGTGGCTCTATCCCTTCCTTAGGCTGTCACCTTTTCAGGTTTCTTTTTCTCTTTCAAGACTTGTTTTCCTCACTTTCATCTCCACCCTGGTGTCCTTTTGCCCTTTCTTTCAAGCTACATGCATGAACTCACAATCTTTTTTATGCTCTTAGGTAGCACTATAAAGTTGGCTCTCAGTGCTCGGGATTCTAACTTTTTCATCCAATAAGCCTCCTCAAAGTACATTGCAGTTATTTGGTCCTGAAAAAAAAGAAAAGACAAAGGTGATATTCACCATTAAGGAAATTGTTGACTTTCCTCTAGAATGCAGGAGAAAAGTAGACATTTTGCTTTTTAAATAGCACTTTTCCCATTTGACTACATATAAAGGAAGCCTTTATGGTCCAGAAATTCACAGGTGTACCACAATGCCCCCATCTCCATGGATATGGTATGTCAGACTATTTATCTAGCTTACAAGATTGTAGGGAGTTTCATCCTTAGTGTTCAGTCTCTCCAATTCTTATGAACATCAATAATCTCATGTCTTGTTGCTCACAAAAGGCCCTTCTTTTTCTCCCTGCTGCCCTAGTCATCTACCTTTTCACACCGTTTTTAAAGGATTGCTTTCCACCTTATTCCCTCAGGAACTTCTTGGCTGAGTGGTGATTTTAAATAGGATGCTGTTATCAAGAAAAAGCACATTTAGAAAAAATAGTCAAAAGATTGTATGTATAACTTTGAATGCTTCAAACTACATAATGAAAAGATAATATACGTGAATGTCCCCAAGAAGGAAAAAGAAAGTTTAAACAAAGTACAATTATACCTTACTTCATGTAGTGATTATATTTTGGGACAACTACATGTGAACCATGGCGGATTCATGTTGATGTATGGCAAAACCAATACAATATTGTAAAGTAATTAGCCACCAATTAAAATAAGTAAATTTATAATGAAAAAATAAAAATAAAGCATATGTGGCAACTCAAGAATAAAGCATTACTTAAATGGGACTCTGCAATAAATTCCTTTTAAAAGTGAACTTTTATTGAAGTACTGACTTGTTTCTATCTGAATATTATAAACTTGGTTATACTTGATTAATATAATAGTCCTGTTGGGAAATTTAACAGACGAACAAGCTTCCTTTGTGAAAGAGAACTCAGTTCAGTTCAGTCACTCAGCCATGTCTGACTCTTTGCAACCCCATGGGCTGCAGCACACCAGACTTCCCTGTCCATCACCATCTCCTGGAGCTTGCTCAAACTCACGTCCATCGAGTTGGTGATGCCATCCAACCATCTCACCCTCTGTTGTTCCCTTCTCCTCCTGCCTTCTGTCTTTCCTAGCATCAGGGTCTTTTCTAATGAGTCAGCTTTTTGCATCAGGTTCAAGTACTGGAGCTTCAGCTTCAGCATCAGTCCTTCCAATGAATATTCAGGACTGGTTTCCTTTAGGATTGACTGGTTTGAGCTCCTTGATATCCAAGGGACTCTCAAGAGTCTTCTCCAACACTACAGTTCAAAAGCATCAATTTTTTGGTGCTCAGCTTTCTTTATGGTCCAACTCTCACATCTGTATATGATTACTGGGAAAACTACAGTTTTGACTATATGGACCTTTCTCGGCAAAGTGATGTCTCTTCTTTTTAATATGCTGTCTAGGCTTAGAAATGGAAAAGGCAATGGCACCCCACTCCAGTACTCTTGACTGGAAAATCCCATGGATGGAGGAGCCTGGTGAGCTGCAGTCCATGGGGTCCCTGGGAATCGGACACAACTGAACGACTTCACTTTCACTTTTCACTTTCATGCATTGGAGAAGGAAATGGCAACCCACTTCAGTATTCTTGCCTGGAGAATCCCAAGGATGGAGGAGCCTAGTGGGCTGCCGCCTATGGGGTCACATAGAGTCGAACACGACTGAAGCGACTTAGCAGCAGCAGCAGGCTTAGAAAGAAGACTATGCTTTGTCAAAAGTCCTTCTCTACCTTGTAATGTAGATGAAGCTTACTTGAATTCATTCTGTTCCACAAATGAAAAGGAGAGGAGGGTGAAAATTCTCTGAGAAAGATTTCTTTATTGATTCCCCAGCCTTACTTGATTAGTTTACAGATGGAACTAAATTCAAGAAGAAATTTGATTTATACTTTATTAGTATGATACATCAAAAACATACTGTATAGACTTTAAGTGTTCAGGTTTATATTTTCCCAATTATAGTCACAATCCAACTCTCACATCCATACATGACTACTGGAAAAACCATAGCCTTGACTAGACGGACCTTACTCTGCTTTTGAATATGCTATCTAGGTTGGTCATAACTTTTCTTTCAAGGAGTAAGCATCTTTTAATTTCATGGCTGCAGTCAGTGAAGAAGGCTGAGCGCTGAAGAATGGATGCTTTTGAACTGTGGTGTTGGAGAAGACTCTTGAGAGTCCCTTGGACTGCAAGGAGATCCAACCAGTCCATTCTGAAGGAGATCAACCCTGGGATTTCTTTGGAAGGAATGATGCTAAAGCTGAAACTCCAGTACTTTGGCCACCTCATGCGAAGAGCTGACTCATTGGAAAAGACTCTGATGCTGGGAGGAATTGGGGGCAGGAGGAGAAGGGGACGACCCAGGATGAGATGGCTGGATGGCATCACTGACTCGATGGACGTGAGTCTGAGTGAACTCCAGGAGTTGGTGATGGACAGGGAGGCCTGGCGTGCTGTGATTCATGGGGTCGCAAAGAGTCGGACACGACTGAGCGACTGGACTGGACTGAACTGAACTGATTTATAGTCACCCATTTCATGAGTATATCTTACTTTGAAACCTGCAGAACAATAGATCTCCCTTAAAAAGTACTATTTCACACTTTTCATTATCATTGAGGGCAGTAGTAATTGTGGTTAAGATAAGAGTTTGAATCCTAATTCTAACATTTACAAGTTCTATGATCTTGGAAAAGTTGTTAATGATTTTCTGTATTTCTGTATATGTCATAAAGTACTAATGATAAAGCAAAAATTAAATGAGATAATATACCTAAAGGGTTCCACTCAATGTCCTAGACATAAATATTTGATAGCTATTTGCTATGAGTGCTCTTACTGCTTGTAAAAACCATAATATAAATGCTAAGTTAGAAATGTTCAATATTGTAGACAGACATGCTTTGTGTTAACAAACAGTAAAATATTCATTCATTGAGTATATTTCAAATCCACTACATTTCATGTGTACTTTATGCTACTATATATCATGATTTATGGTAAAATTCAGCCACCTTGGCAGTTGACACTGAGATAAAGGCAGACTTTCAGAAATTTAGCTCTTCTGAAAAGATAATGGACAGAAGAGATTAAAATGAATAAAGTATACTGTGTCCAATGTATATAGAAAGAAATATCTTGTGTCATGATGAAGCACAGTTTGAAGCAGTTAAGATTCACAGTAAAATCTGAATGCCAAGACTTGGGTTACTTGAGCAATTTTGCCTTGGCAGACTTGACTTGTGTAATGTTACTTCCCCCAACTAAATACCTAGACTTCTTGAATGTAGAATTCTGGATCACCAGAATAAATTTAACTGATTCTTTATTAAAAAATCAATTTTATATTATTGTTTTTATAAAATGATTCAACAACAGGGAATGGAGGAGAGATTAAAGGAAAAGATAAGTTTAATTCTACTATCAAATCCTCTCCATTTAATCTTTAGAAAATTTAATAATAAAGTTTGTGGTTAAAATCTTAAAATTTAGAATCATTTTCTTTCAGCTTAAAGTATTATATCTGAGATTCTAGTACAGCAAATGCTATTTTTACTACTTTCACAGTATGAATTTTAGTGAACTTTATTACAGCCATTCAAATAAAAAGCTGTCAGGAGAGATAAAAGGATGTAGATCTGGGGTTTAAGGGCCTTTAATTAGATTTAAAGGTCAGCATTGCAGAAAAAAGCAATGTATATAAATAAAGCATAAAATTCTATGAGAGAATATACTAATATTTCATGTAAAGTACTTGTCAGACTGATCATGGCACCTATTCCCAAGAGTTAACTACTTTCTGTGATGTAACTTTAACATGGTAGTCCCTGGTTAATTTGCTTTCCAAGTACATGATGTTTGCTTGTTTTTACAAATGGTTGAGTATAACTTGTAGATCATCCAATTACACTACATGATGCTTTCCCTCAAAATAAGCACTTTGGCTAGGAATCTTCAGTTCACTATTGTCTTTGTTTTCTTTCCTATACACAGTTAAATATTGATGGGATTTTTAAAAGACAAATGTTTCCGGTATTATAAATTACTCTTTACTACACTTTAATTAGTATACTCCTAGAGATGCTCAATTATAATAGCTGTTAATATTTCTGAAACTTAAATTAAGATTCTACACTGTTAGTGAGCAAACTCATTAAAGACATGAAAGGATGACAAGATGAAAAAGGATTTACATTTGTAGAATCTCCTGTAAAATTATTAGAAGTGACAGGTTCCATTTTTTGATGCTGAAATCAAGGTTGCATGTCTAAACCATAGTGACACCATGGTTACATTTTGCATAGCTGAGAACTAATAGGAAATTAATAGAGTGTAATACAGGCCTATTGAATTTGGTATAACGGTGCTGCTTTGATGCGCAAGAACAGAAGGCATAATTTCAATCTTTGTTTAGTGTCTTGGACAGCCAACCTCAGTAGCATCTAAGTATGGTCAGGATTAAAAATGTGATGGATAGTACCACAGCACCTTCTTGACAGCTTTTCTGTTCAAATACAAATTTCTGTCACAGCTCCAGAAAGTTTGAAGGAGAATTCGGAGATGAAATATCGTAGCTGCAACAAGCCCACTGTGAAGCTATTATGTTTTGAAAGGAAAAATAATTACAAATTGTACATCTCCTAGGCACATATCTGTATTAATAATTCAGAGTAATAAATACACTGGAGTATACTAATGAAATGTTATTGAACATTAAAGTTTTGGAAACTATAGGGTTATGAATCTGTCAAGAAAATGTCAATGCATATGTTGTGTTTGGATTTCTGTACCTGTTTTAGGCAAATAAATATTTGGGAGAGTTGTGAAAAACCATGATTTATTCCACCTTTCATACTGCCTCTTCAGTACATTTTTTAAAAGAAATTGAGGTACCTCTAAGCTGTTTAAAATCTAAATGATCAATACATCCATCCCCCATGAAAATTTTATGTTCATCTACCAAAATCATTTTTAACTGCATGAAAGATTATCTTTCTAAGAACTGTGGTTTTCATGAGGTATTATAGCATTGTTCTATCAAATATTTTTCCTTAAAAAAATTGAAGGGATCCTCCTGAAAATAAACATTAAATAACCTACAACCTCAAATCCCACATTTATTTCATAATAGAAATACATTCTGCAACAACTTTGAATTTTTCTATTGTGATGTATGTCTTCCTCTATTGTTTCCCCAAGTAAATTTGTTTTCATAGCAATAAATCAAAAGTGTTAGTGTTAGGAGTTTTCAGCACCCTAGAATATTAACTTCTACTCTGTCTTGAAGAAGGAAATGAGTAGAGTTGAACTGAAATGAGCATAAAATCATTTACAGAATTCTTCTTTTGTGAACCAAGAATAATCTGCCATCCTTCCTGACAAATTGTCTTTCAGTCTGGGAACCAAGCATTCCACAAGGACATTGCATACTACAGATCATTGGTTTATCAGGCACTGTAATCTATTTTTGATAATTTTTGCAATGAACATTTTCACTGTAATGAAATAGTGGTCCCCTATGTCAGAGTTAACACATAATTAAGATTAATCATTCAATTAATGTGTAATGCTTACTGCGATTAATATAGAAATATGAGTCAAGGTATCTTACACTGGCCTAAAATTTTCTCATAGAAATATTACTCATAAAGATAATAATATGTGCTTGAAAGAGAGTCAGACAGAAAATTTGAAGGCTAAATAATGGGAAACTATTTTGCTTGTTGCTCAATCTATTCTCAATATTTTTGTGTTGGTTTCTAGGGGTACTTCTGCATTTATTTACTCAGTATTCAGATTATATTTCTTAAATATCTATGTATGCATGGTACTAGGCTGAAGTTTTGAATATGAATATGACACAGACTCTTCCATGAAAAAGCATAGAAAGGAAAAGTATATAGAGTACACCAAAAACCATAATCTAATATGTAATATGATAAGTGTCAAGGAAGCTATTTTTACACCCGTGGTGGATTCATGTCAATGTATGGCAAAACCAATACAGTATTGTAAAGTAAAATAAAGCAAAAATAAAAATTTAATAAAAGAAAAAAAATAAAAGGAGGAAAGATTACCAAGAAAGCTTTCATGGAAAAGATGGGCCTAGAAGTATGGCTAAACTATGGACAGGCATGCTTCACCCAGGAGGAGCTCACGCTATTTAGAGATACAATGTGAATTACATTACAGAGGCAGGCAAGTTCTCATCATGGCCATGGTGCAATGAGTATTCCAAGTCCTTAAAGAGTAGAAGTGAAGGAGCCAAAGAAATGTTTGTGGGAAAAGTAGGCTGGACACAGTTTACAGAATTTTTCTGAGTGCAGTACTGGTAAGTTTATGCATACTAATAGGGATTGGATAACCATTAATGCTTTCTTAATATTTTTATTTTATCTCTGTTACTTTGAAAATGATGAAAGTTCCTCTTGAAACTGTTTCCTCACCATTACATGCTGTTTTCTTCTTACCTCTCTGTCTGTTCTTTCTTAGAATTCACAAAGTCTTTTCCCCATTCACCCCTTAAATGTTGTTGTTGCTTCATATTCTTCCTTGAGCATCTCACTTATTCCTTTATGTACAATTACCACCACTATCCTTAGAATTTCACAGTATCCATTTCCAACCCAATTTTCTCTTGAGTTTTATATCTGAAAATCCCATAGTTACTTCACTTGTCCATCTTTCTTACTAGACTATGAGCACTTTGAGTCTTATACATTTTTTATCCTCATTGTCTAGGTAGCCTAATACTTGACAGATATTCAAGACACATTTTGGAAGGCAGGAATGAAGGAATGAATAGTAACACTGTGATCATAATTATATTTTGAGAAAATGAATCCTGTAGTAGTTTCAGAGTGTATCAGAGTTGGCTTGAGAAATAACTTGAACTTTTCTACTATTGTGTTTCATTGTCCATATTACTTGTTCTTAGACCTACACAGAGATAGAACCCTATTAATTTACATACTCTTACAGAGGCACAGATGACATTTACTTATACAAATATGAATTTATGATGCTCATCCATTACAATTATTCTTATGGGTACCTTGAAGAAACTGCAATTTACAGGCCCTTGTGTCATTTCTACTTTTTGCTGTCTTCCACACCCAAGAAAAACTTATTTGCCATGTCTCTGTGTTACTTCATATTCACATGACAACTATCACAATTATAAGTCTACTGTCTAAGAAGGTATTTTCTTAAAAGTTAAGTTTTATGTTAGACTCAAGTTGAATGATGACAAACATAGAGGTATATTTTCTGATTCACAGTATCAGAAAAGTTCTATGATAAGTTTTACATTGGATTGTTTTATCTTTTCCTTTCCTTGGTGCTTTTTGGTTCCAAACTTATTTTATTGAAAAATAAATTTCTGTTGTTTACTACTAAACAACAATCAAGAATGTTACTTTGAAATACATATCTAAAATTGAAGCTCATTGATTCATTTGATAAACATTTATTACACATTTGCTAAGTATAAGATACTGTGCCATGCTGTTGTGAGGTATAAAGAACTTCCTTAATACAATATACATAGGTCAGATTCCTGGTTCAAGCCTCTGCCCTAAAGTATAAAGATGAAAAATCTTGGCATATTTAGCACTGCTCTCATCAATATTATTGTAATTCAACAAGTATTTGAACATCTAGAATGTGCAACACATTGCACTAATAAAGTAGAGAAAGAACAAAGGTAACAAAACCATTTCCCATCCTTTAAGAGCTTAAAACCAAATATATTTATGCTCAGTCACTTCCAATTATTTGCGACCCTATGGACTGTAGCCCTCCAGACTCCTTTGTTCATGGGATTTCCCAGGCAAGAATACTGGAGTGGGTTGTCATTTCCTTCTCCAGGGGACCTTCCTGACCCAGGGATTGAACCCATGTCTCTTACGTTTCCTGCATTGACAGGCGGGTTCTTTACCACTAGTTCCACCTGGGAAGCCAAGCACATTTTACATTTATTGAGACTTTACTATGCTTCACATACTTTCTGGCACTTATTAGCACAACCTACATGAAATAGCAACTTTTTTATCTGTATCAAGACATTTTAGGTGAAGAAACCCAGGCAGAGGTTTCTCATCTGAAGTCGTACACCTAGAGGATCTAGGATGTTCATTCAGGTCTTTCTGACATCAGAGACAGAGTTTTTAATGACTATTACTACACTATATTTCCTGGTGTAGGAAAGAAAGATGCATATACAAGTAACCATAGTTCAGGAATGATTGTGAGATATCAGTCATAAAGATGTCAACAAAGTACTGTGGAAACACAGCACAAGGATATGGGAAGATTTCATGGAAAAAGGCTTCATTTAAATCAAGTCTGTAATAGCAGTAACAGCTATGACTTTTGAGTAAATACAGTTTGCCAGATATTTGTGATGCTCTTGATATACACAACTTATATTCTAACAATAATGCTGTCAAGTTATTTTACACTTGAAACAAGTGCTCACAGTGACCAAAACCCTAGCCAATGGTCATACACCTACAAGTAGTAGATCTACCATTAAGAAATTGGCCTGCACAGATTGCCCTTCCCCCTCCCCAATCCCTTCATTTTCACTTCCCTACACTGCTACTCATAGTTTCAACTTACTTAAGCAGTGGTCATAGGGAAAGGCATGAAATTGGGGAAATTTAAGGGAATTTTTGGGAACGAAGAGTCACTATTATTTGCAGTATGAAGGAATATTGTGCAGAAGGGTAGAAGAGTAGTAAGGGATATAGCTAAAAGTTCATTTAGATTACATTGTGGCAGGAAGAAAACATCCAAGTTAGAATTTTGCCAGTCAAGATACATTTATAGCCAAGTATTAGATAAGTTGATATATGGACAGAGAGTGATATCTGTAAATATTTTACCATGATAATGCAGGCAAGGGATAAGGAATGCCAGAATTAGGTGATGAAGGTGGGAATTGCAATAAAGAGAACAAAGACATACTGTCAAGAGAGCATTAACAGGATTTGTCTCCAGTAGCTCACCTGGTAAAGAATCCACCTGCAATGTAGGAGATACCAGTTCGATTCCTGGGTTGGGAAGATCCCCTGGAGAAGGGACAGGCTACCCATACCAGTATTCATGGGCTTCCCTGGTAGCTCATTCAGTAAAGCGTATGCCTGAAATGTGGGAGACATGGGTTCGATCCCTGGGCTGGGAAGATACCCTGGAGGAGGGCATGGCAACCCACTCTAGTATTCTTGCCTGGAGAATCCCTATGGACAAAGAGTCAGACATGACTGATCAACTCAGCACAGCACAACATCCCCTGAAGCCCCATGTGTTCAAGTCTTTGCGACTTCATGGACTATACAGTCCATGGAACTCTCCAGGCCAGAATACTGGAGTGGGTAGCCTTTCCCTTCTCTAGGGGATCTTCCCAACCCAGGGACTGAATCCAGGTCTCCTGCATTACAGGTAGATTCTTTACCAGATAAGCCACAAGGGAAGCCCTTTTGTAAGATTCAAAAGTGAAAGTGAAAGTGAAGTCACTCAGTCGTGTCCTACTCTTTGGAACGGGTGGACTGTAGCCCGCCAGGCTCCTCCATCCATGGGATTCTCCAGGCAAGAATACTGGAGTGGGTTGCCATTTCCTTCTCCAGGGGATCTTCCCAATCCAGGGATCAAACCCAGGTCTCCCACATTGCAGGCAGAGGATTTAACCTCTGCACCACCAAGGAAGCCCATTGTAAGACTGTGTACTTCCTTTTTTTTTTTTTTTTTTTAGTTTTTTATTTTTTAAATTTTAAAATCTTTAATTCTTACATGCATTCCCAAACATGAACCCCCCTCCCACCTCCCTCCCCATAACATCTTTCTGGGTCATCCCCATGCACCAGCCCCAAGCATGCTGCATCCTGCGTCAGACATAGACTGGCGATTCAATTCACATGATAGTATACATGTTAGAATGTCATTCTCCCATATCATCCCACCCTCTCCCTCTCCCTCTGAGTCCAAAAGTCCGTTATACACATCTGTGTCTCTTTCCCTGTCTTGCATACAGGGTCGTCATTGCCATCTTCCTAAATTCCATATATATGTGTTAGTATACTGTATTGGTGTTTTTCTTTCTGGCTTACTTCACTCTGTATAATCGGCTCCAGTTTCATCCATCTCATCAGAACTGATTCAAATGAATTCTTTTTAACGGCTGAGTAATACTCCATTGTGTATATGTACCACAGCTTTCTTATCCATTCATCTGCTGATGGACATCTAGGTTGTTTCCATGTCCTGGCTATTATAAACAGTGCTGCGATGAACATTGGGGTACATGTGTCTCTTTCAATTCTGGTTTCCTCGGTGTGTATTCCCAGCAGTGGGATTGCTGGGTCATAAGGTAGTTCTATTTGCAATTTTTTAAGGCATCTCCACACTGTTCTCCATAGTGGCTGTACTAGTTTGCATTCCCACCAACAGTGTAGGAGGGTTCCCTTTTCTCCACACCCTCTCCAGCATTTATTGCTTGCCGATTTTTGGATCGCAGCCATTCTGACTGGTGTGAAGTGGTACCTCATTGTGGTTTTGATTTGCATTTCTCTAATAATGAGTGATGTTGAGCATCTTTTCATGTGTTTGTTAGCCATCCGTATGTCTTCTTTGGAGAAATGTCTATTTAGTTCTTTGGCCCATTTTTTGATTGGGTCGTTTATTTTCTGGAGTTGAGCTGCAGAAGTTGCTTGTATATTTTTGAGATTAGTTGTTTGTCAGTTGCTTCATTTGCTATTATTTTCTCCCATTCAGAAGGCTGTCTTTTCACCTTGCTTATATTTTCCTTTGTTGTCCAGAAGCTTTTAAGTTTAATTAGATCCCATTTGTTTATTTTTGCTTTTATTTCCAGAATTCTGGGAGGTGGATCATAGAGGATCCTGCTGTGATTTATGTCGGAGAGTGTTTTGCCTATGTTCTCCTCTAGGAGTTTTATAGTTTCTGATCTTACATTTAGATCTTTAATCCATTTTGAGTTTATTTTTGTGTGCGGTGTTAGAAAGTGATCTAGTTTCATTCTTTTACAAGTGGTTGACCAGTTTTCCCAGCACCACTTGTTAAAGAGATTGTCTTTACTCCATTGTATATTCTTGCCTCCTTTGTCAAAGATAAGGTGTCCATATGTGTGTGGATTTATCTCTGGGCTTTCTATTTTGTTCCATTGATCTATATGTCTGTCTTTGTGCCAGTACCATACTGTCTTGATGACTGTGGCTTTGTAGTAGTCATCACCCTAATGCCAAAACCTGACAAAGATGTCACAAAAAAAGAAAACTATAGACCAATATCTCTGATGAACATAGATGCAAAAATCCTCAACAAAATTCTAGCAATCAGAATCCAACAACACATTAAAAAGATCATACACCATGACCAAGTGGGCTTTATCCCAGGGATGCAAGGATTCTTCAATATCCGCAAATCAATCAATGTAATTCACCACATTAACAAATTGAAAAATAAAAACCATATGATTATCTCAATAGATGCAGAGAAGGCCTTTGACAAAATTCAACATCCATTTATGATAAAAACTCTCCAGAAAGCAGGAATAGAAGGAACATATCTCAACATAATAAAAGCTATCTATGACAAACCCACAGCAAACATTATCCTCAATGATGAAAAATTGAAAGCATTTCCCCTAAAGTCAGGAACAAGACAAGGGTGTCCACTTTCACCGCTACTATTCAACATAGTTCTGGAAGTTTTGGCCACAGCAATCAGAGCAGAAAAAGAAATAAAAGGAATCCAAATTGGAAAAGAAGAAGTAAAACTCTCACTGTTTGCAGATGACATGATCCTCTACACGGAAAACCCTAAAGACTCCACCAGAAAATTACTAGAGCTCATCAATGAATATAGTAAAGTTGCAGGATATAAAATCAACACACAGAAATCCCTTGCATTCCTATACACGAATAATGAGAAAGTAGAAAAAGAAATTAAGGAAACAATTCCATTCACCATTGCAACGAAAAGAATAAAATACTTAGGAATATATCTACCTAAAGAAACTAAAGACCTATATATAGAAAACTATAAAGACTGTGTACTTCCAATTAGTAAGTTTTCTGATAAAAACATTTTCCAGTGGATTGTACCTTCCTCACTATATATTCATGTTTTTTTCTAATCATATGTTAATTTTTGTTGAACTTTGGAATATTTAAGGTAACAGATTCTTGTAGTTTTGACTACTTCTAACTTCACCTTTATAATATGTATGAAAGTGCCAATCACTCAGTTGTGTCCAACTCTTTGAGACCCCATGGATTATCACCTGCCAGGATGTTCTGTCCATGGAATTCTCCAGGCAAGAACACTGTAGTTAGTAGCCATTTCCTTCTCCAGGGGATCTTCCTGGCTCAGGAATTGAACCCACATCTCCTGCATTGCAAGCAGATTCTTTACCATCTGAGCCATGAGGAAAGCCCCTAAAATATGTATATAAATTCAAATATACATTTAAAATATTAGCTACAATGTTAAAATCACTTTATAATGATTACATAGATTGATTTAGCACAAATTAATTCTTTCTTACCTTTACCATAAAGAAGTACCATATTTCAAAATTATTTACCTACCTCCACATATCCTCAGCTGTCTCCATTTTTTGATTCCATTCATAAAAAAATTCTCCAGGAGAATCCAATTCAAAAATCTGAAGACAGATTTTTATCCCCATCAGTTAAATAAAGCCATTCTTTTCAAAGTCAACAACTTCCAAATTCCCCAAAATGTGTCAGTTCAAATCTTTGTTTTACTAGGTCTATTAATGATATTTGACACAGTTGATCACTGACTGCTTTCTTGACTTAAACTCCAGAACATAAAATTTTTCTTGAATTTTTCCTGTCCTCTTTATCTCATTGGCTGCTCCTTCTCAGTATCATTTGTTCAATTCCTTCCTCTTCTCAACCTCTAAACATTGAAGTTCTCCAGGAGTCTCATCATGTGTTTTCTTGCTTTCTCTATTTAGACTGCATTCTTTGATGATCTCATACAGTCCTAATGATTTCAAATATCATCTGGATTTTGAAAATTTATGTATTATAGCCATGAGCAATCCATTTAACTCCAGGCTTCTAGATCCAGTTGCCACTTTGATATCTAATAGGTATCTCAACCCTTACATGATGAATAACTAAAGTGTTGATTTCTACTCCCCCATTCTGGAACTTGTTATTCCTGCAATATTTCACATAAGGTTAAAGGCACTCAGTTTCTTAGGCTTAACCTTGGACATAATCCTTGATTTCTCTTTTTTCCTTACATCGTTCCCATTGGATTCCCATCAGTCCTATCTTCAAACTGTACCTAAAGGTCAAAGACACCATCTTTCACCTGAATCACTAGTAATAGCCTTCTGATTACCCTCCCTATCTCTGCTCTCTCTCTGTTATAGTCTTTTTTTCTCTATACAGCATTCAGAGTTATCCTTTTAAACCTAAATCATATTGGGCTGATCGCCTGATCAAAACACCCCAATAAATTTGTGTTAGCTTCAAAGCATACTGCAAAATATTTAACACTTCTCCCATCAAGTAGTAAGATATATGTCTTCTCACTTTGAGTTGGGTTCTGTCTCTTTGATCAGTAGAGTACTGCAGAATGCTGCTGTGTGACTTCCAAAGGTAGGTCATGAAAGACTATGCAGCTTTCACCTTGTTCACTAGAATAGTTTCTCATAGCTCTGAGCTGCCATGTAAGAAACTCAACTGCCCTGAGTTTGCTGTGCTATGGTTGAAGGTCTCAGCTCAGACTAGCCTTCCACTCCTCCCCACTAAGGTGCCAAACATGTGAGGGAAGCTTTCATGGAACCTTCAAACCATTGCATCTGCCAGCTGAATGCCAACAAGTGACGTTCATCAATGCCACATGGACCAGAAAAATCATTCAGCCAAGCCTCATTTGTGGCCCTGACCCAGAAAATCATAAAATACAGTTAAATGGTTGCTATTGTAAGTTGCTGTTTGAATATTGATTGTTATGCAGATAGATGGAATATGCTTATCTTATTCAAATTAAAACTGATCTCTTTTCCAACTTAACATGATGAAAACTAAGCCCCATATCAACATCCTTAAGCCTGCTCCTCCATTAGGATTTCCTAACTTAGTTAGTGCTAACTCCATTTTTTAAATCTCTTAACCCCAAAACTTGAAGTTATCCTTGATTCATTTTTCTTCCATATTCCACCTAAGATCTAATAGCAAATATTTTGATTCTACCTTCATATTATGTTCAGAATGTGACCGCTTCTTACCATTTCCAGTGCTACCACTCTGATCCAAGCCAATCATTTACCATCCATATTACTGCTATAGTCTCAACTCAAAGCCATTCCCAATTCTTTTTAATAAAAATCTAAAACATTAGTATTTATTTTGAAAACAATTAAGTTCCAGTTATAATCTACTTCTTTATCTCCAAATTTTACTGGAATTGTATTTCTCTTCAATCATCCTTCACTTCTCTTTCTGAAACTTTTGCAGAGCTGGTAGTATGTATGGCATGCTCAGCTCTGAGACTGGTTCATGCCTAGATATCTCTAGATCACACAAAGACATCTGTTGTTTTCCTCAAGATGAGTAGTACATTCAATGGCACTGCTTTAGACTTGATCATGAACAAACTATTGAATGAGGGTGGTGATATAGGAACTCTATTAGAATCTCCTGATGAGCCTTTTCAAAGTACACACACACACACACACAGTCACTCACTTAGGGAATGATAACTCTGAAGTGTACTCCTTTCCCCAACTTGGCCTCTTTATAGACGAGAATTGACGTTGTAGTATATATAGAGAGTTGAAATCTATATAGAGTGCTTCTTCTGAGTAACACAGCATATTTCCCTAGCTAAAATAAAATATTTTAAAGGGAAGTGACCAGGCAAATGATACAGATTGAGTACCCAGAAAAACTAGTAGAAAAAGATGAAATGCAGAGAGTCCCTTGGACTGCAAGGAGATCCAACCAGTCCATTCTGAAGGAGATCAGCCCTGGGATTTCTTTGGAAGGAATGATGCTAAAGCTGAAACTCTGGTACTTTGGCCACCTCATGCGAAGAGTTGACTCATTGGAAAAGATTGTGATGCTGGGAGGGATTGGGGGCAGGAGGAGAAGGGGACGACAGAGGAAGAGATGGCTGGATGGCATCACTGACTCGATGGACGTGAGTCTGAGTGAACTCCAGGAGTTGGTGATGGACAGGGAGGCCTGGCGTGCTGCGATTCATGGGGTCGCAAAGAGTCAGACACGACTGAGCAACTGAACTGAACTGAACTAGAGAGAATGGCACCCTTGTTCTCTCATGGTCATACTGGACACTGCCGTAATTTAGTCCTTACATTTTCATTTTACTTGAACTGTTTTAGAACACATACAAAAAGAACAAATATTACACAGAATACACACTGAATGTGTTATTTATCTCATATAACTTAGATGCAGTTGCAAATATTGCACTTGAGCATTTCATATAGCATTTCATAAAGAAACAAAACCAAAATCTAACTTCAGGTAGAGCTGACATGATAATTTTATGCCCCAAACAAGATTTTTTTATGTGTCTTAATTTGTTTTGCTGCTTTTGGAACATAGATTTGGATAGGGGAAAATCAAGTTGAGGAAAAAGATCCAGGAAAGGGCAATGAATGATTCAGAAAATAATTTTAGAAAATAATTGTTGGCATCTACTGGTCCTCTTACAATGGATTAAAGTTAACATTAGTGTTTTTGTTCCCTGAGCTAATTGAGACTGCACTTTAAAAGTCACACTTGATGTAATAAAGAATGAGGTCAAGTTGTGCTATGTCTGGGTGACATACAGCACAATACAATGTCTAGACTGTGGGGTCCTTAGGTCCTTGCGGAACTTTGGAAACTTTATTGAACATGAATAATTTCTATGTACTTTTTGCATTAGGAACAGTTGTACTTCTGCATTTCCAAGTGATCTCTGTCCTCGAAAAGCAAATTTTTCATACTTCAGAATATGCTGTTGCCCTCTCTCCTTATGTGTTTCCTGCACTATGAACTTTTTATGTCAACATGATGTATTTTACAAGTAAATAATTTAGGGGGAGTTGGGGAGGAGAAAGAATGGAGGGTTAACTGCTTACAAAAAAACTGTGCTCTTGAGGTTTATTATCTATGGACCTTTTAGATAGAATTATAGTCTTATATTCACTGAGTGACCTAAAAAGAATCAGGTGAATACTAAAGGGCTTTTTCTTCATATTTGTAACTATGAAAGTAAATTAAATTATATAAAAAATAAAAGAGAAAGACAAGTTTAATCAGATGCCTTCATTGAACATCAAAACATATTCTAACGAAGCCAGTTCATATTATCCTTTTGAGAAAATTGATATTTGTCATCACGTTGTGACTTTTTAGTTTCCAAGGCCAGCATACTCCTGAAGCAGTTATTTTATTCCATTAAGCTACTAAGACTACACCTCAGGGGACCTTGTATTCTGAATCTCTAGACTTTCCATAAACTTAACCTGAATCAAAGATTATAGCATGATTCTTCTTTTAATTATGCTTTCCCCAATAAAAATAGTTGCTAGTGAACAGAACTACTTATAAACATTAAAGAGCTCTATGGATCAAATTGCATACAACTTGGAGTAACATTTAATAAATGCACAGTTAAAATAAAATAAACACAATTAAAATCAAGTCACTTTTTTGATGAATATTTATTTATTTATTTATTTTTGGATTTATTTTATCTAGTCTCTTTTGAAAATCTACTATGTGTTAGTATAATTGCCATTTGGTCTGATTATTGTCGTGTTGTCTGGTCTTAGTACAGTGCATAATTTATCGTTGATTTAATCATGACCTACTAAGTTCCTACCATGTGCCATACACTGTTCTAGGAATTGGGATGCAAAGATTATGAAGTTATGTATCAAAACTTCAAAGTGCTAATAGTGCTAACTCAATAAAAAAAGATGAATGTTTAAATATTGGGAGTACGGGCTTCCCTCATGGCTCAATAGTAAAGAATTTGCTTGCCAAAGCAAGAGAGATAGGTTTGATCCCTGGTTGTGGAACATCCCACATACTGTGGAGCAGGTAAGCCCATGTGCCGCAATGACTGAGCCTGTGTTCTAGAGCCTGGGAGCTGTAATTGCTGAGCCCACAATTACTGAAGCCAGCATGCCCTAGAGCCTGTGGTCAGCATCAAGAGGAGCCATCGCAATGAGAAGCCTGCGAAGCACAACTAGAGAATAGTCTCTGCTCCCTGCAACTAGAGAAAGCCCACACAGCAATGAAGACCCAGTACAGTCAGAAATAAATATATCAATACATAAAATTATTTTAAAAAATAAAATAAATATTGGGGAAAGTACAATAAGTTCTTCAATGGAACAGACTTGCATATGGACAAAATATCTCTGTAAAGGTTCATAAGAAGCTAATTAAGTGGTTGTCCTTAAGGAGCTGGGGAAAGGGCAGGCAGTGAGAGAGATTCACTTTTCACTGTATATATTTTCCATTTTGGAACTTTGTATGAACTACACTTATTATATTGAGAAAGAAGAATGGAACTGGAGGAATCAACCTGACTGACTTCAGGCTCTACTACAAAGCCACTGTCATCAAGACAGTATGGTACTGGCACAAAGATAGAAATATAGATCAATGGAACAAAATAGAAAGCCCAGAGATAAATCCCCACACCTACGGACACCTTATCTTCAACAAAGGAGGCAAGAATATACAATGGATTAAAGACAATCTCTTTAACAAGTGGTGCTGGGAAAACTGGTCAACCACTTGTAAAAGAATGAAACTAGATCACTTTCTAACACCACACACAAAAATAAACTCAAAATGGATTAAAGATCTAAACGTAAGACCAGAAACTATAAAACTCCTAGAGGAGAACATAGGCAAAACACTTTCTGACATAAATCACAGCAGGATCCTCTATGATCCACCTCCCAGAATACTGGAAATAAAAGCAAAAATAAACAAGTGGGACCGAATTCAAATTAAAAGCTTCTGGACAACAAAGGAAAATATAAGCAAGGTGAAAAGACAGCCTTCTGAATGGGAGAAAATAATAGCAAATGAAGCAACTGACAAACAACTAATCTCAAAAATATACAAGCAACTTATGCAGCTCAATTCCAGAAAAATAAACGACCTAATCAAAAAATGGGCCAAAGAACTAAATAGACATTTCTCCAAAGAAGACATACGGATGGCTAACAAACACATGAAAAGATGCTCAACAGCACTCATTATCAGAGAAATGCAAATCAAAACCACAATGAGGTACCATTTCACACCAGTCAGAATGGCAGCGATCCAAAAGTCTACAAGCAATAAATGCTGGAGAGGGTGTGGACAAAAGGGAACCCTCTTACCCTGTTGGTGAGAATGCAAACTAGTACAGCCACTATGGAGAACAGTGTGGAGATTCCTTAAAAATTGCAAATAAAACTGCCTCATGACCCAGCAATCCCATTGCTGGGCAAACACACCGAGGAAACCAGAATTGAAAGAGACATTTGTACCCCAATGTTCATCGCAGCACTGTTTATAATAGCCAGGACATGGAAACAACCTAGATGTCCATCAGCAGATGAATGGATAAGAAAGCTGTGGTACATATACACAATGGAGTATTACTCAGCCATTAAAAAGAATACATTTGAATCAGTTCTAATGAGATGGATGAAACTGGAGCCAATTATACAGAGTGAAGTAAGCCAGAAAGAAAAACACCAATATAGTATACTAACACATATATATGGAATTTAGAAAGATGGTAACGATAACCTTGTATGTGAGACAGCAAAAGAGACACAGATGTATAGAACGGACTTTTGGACTCTGTGGGAGAGGGAGAGGGTGGGATGATTTGGGAGAATGGCATTGAAACATGTATACTATCATGTAAGAAATGAATCGCTAGTCTATGTTTGATACAGGATACAGGATGCTTGGGGCTGGTGCACGGGGATGATCCAGAGAGATGATATGGGGTGGGAGGTGGGAGGGAGGTTCAGGATTGGGAACTCATGTACACCCATTGCTGATTCATGTCAATATATGGCAAAACCAATACAGTATTGTAAAGCAAAATAAAGTAAAAATAAAAATTTTAAAAAAGAAAAAAAAGAAAAAATATATAAAATCATTGATTTAAAAGCATTTTCAAATACTTGTACTTGCCATTCATAGTCCAATCTTATCAAAATGGGCTTGCTAAAGTGGCAGGTAACTTGAGATTTCAGTCACTGATTAAAATGCAGGTGAACAGGGTATTAAGTAGATAAAGATATTGGTCAGGAATTCAGGAGAACCATTTCTGGGGAAGAGATATAGAAACCATTCAAGTGGATAAGATTAACCAAACTGAGATAAGGTATAGACCCACCAAAGAATGCTATATGGAGAGAAGCAGGAACCAGCAAAGCAATTTGAGAAACAGTATGGTGAATATGAAATTTACAGAAATAGGATGAAAACTAGGAGAGTGTGATAAGAGAGCAATGCAGAACAACAAAGGACAACACTCAAATGTTGTTAAGGGATGAAAAAAAGAGCTAGAAGGTGTTTATTACTTGTAATAACAAGAAAGTTTTTGTTGTTGGGTTGTTAAAGTCATGTCTGACTCAGCAACTCCAAGGACTGCAGGACACCAGGCTTCCCTGTCCTTCACTATCTCCCGAAGTCTGCTCAAATTTATTGAATCGGTGATGCTATCTCACCATCTCATTCTTAGCCGCCCTCTTCTCCTTTTGACTTCAACCTTTCCCAGCAACAGGATCTCTTTTCTAATAAGTCGGCTCTTGGCATCAGGTGGCCAAAGTATTGGAACTTCAGTTTCAGCATCAGTCCTTCCAATGAATATCCAGGGTTGATTTCCTTTAGGATTGACTGATTTGATCTCCTTGCTGTCAAAAGCACTCTCAAGCGTCTTCTCCATCACCACAATTTGAAAGCATTAATTCTTCAGTGCTCAGCTTTCTTTATGGGCCAACTCTCACATCCATACATGACTATTGGAAAAACCATAGCTTTGACTATATGGGCCTTTGTCAGCAAAGTGATGTCTTTACTTTTGAATAAGGTGTCTACGTTTGTTACAGCTTTCCTTCCAAGGATCAAGCATCTTTTAATTTTATGGCTGCAGTCACTGTCCACAGTGATTTTGGAGCCCCCAAAATAAAATGTTACTATTTCCACTTTTCTCCCTTCTATTTGCCACGAAGTGATGGGACTGGATGCCATGGTCTTAATTTTTTGAATGTCGAGTTTTAAGCCAGCTTTTTCACTCTCTTGGTTCAGCTTCATCAAGAGGCTCTTTAGTTCCTCTTAACTTTCTGCCATTGAACTGGTATCATCTGCATATCTGAGGCTGTTTGTATTTCTCCCAGTAACCTTAATTCCAGTTTGTATTTCATCCAACCTGGCATTTTGCCTGATGTACTCTGCATATAAGTTAAATAAACGGGGTGACAATATACAGCCTTGACATATTCCTTTCCCAATTTTGAACCAGTTCATTGTTCCTTGTACAGTTATAACTGTTACTTCTTGACCTGCATACAGGTTTCTGAGAAGATAGATAATGTGATCTGGTATACCCATATCTTTAAGAATTTTCCACAGTTTGTTGTGATCCACACAAAGGCTTTAGCATAGTCAATGAAGCAGAAGTAGATGTTTCTCTGGAATTCTCTTTCTTTCTCTGTGATCCAGTGAATGTTGGCAATTTGATCTCTGATTCCTCTGCCTTGTCTAAACCCAGCTTGTACATCTGGAAGTTCCCGTTCATATACTGTTATAACCTAGCTTGAAGGATTTTGAGCATAACCTTACTAGCGTGTGAAATGAGCACAATTATACGGTAGTATGAACATTCTTTGGCACTGCTCTTCTTTGGGATTAGAATGAAACCTATCTTTTCCAGTCCTGTGGCCATTGTTGACTTTTCCAAATTTGCTGATATATTGAATACAGAACTTTAACAGCATCATCTTTTGGATTTGAAATAGCTCAGCTGGAATTCCATCACTTCCAGTAACTTTGTTTGCAGTAATGCTTCCCAAGGTAGACTATTTACTCGAGTACTTTCAGTGGTATCCTTAAAGAGACAGGGAGATTGGAATGGCTGGAGGAATGTGGCTATAACACATAGAGAAATCTCTTTTGAAAGATTAGCTATATAAAGAAAAATATTACCAGCTTGAGAAGTTATTTTTTATATTTGTAATTGAAGTGTAGATGATATACAATGCTATATTAGTTCCAACATAATGATTTTATATTTTTATAAATTATACTGAATATAAAGTTATTATAAAATATTGACTATATCCACTGTGCTGTTCATTATATCCTTGAATCTTTATTTTATACCTGAAATGAAGTCGCTCAGTCATGTCCAACTCTTTGCGACCCTGTGGACTGTAGCCCACCAGGCTCCTCTGTCCATGGGATTCTCCAGGCAAGAACACTGGAGTGGGTTGCCATTTCCTTCTCCAGGGGATCTTCCCGACCCAGGGATCGAACCCAGGTCTCCTGCATTGCAGGCAGACACTTTAAACCTCTGAGCCACCAGGGAAGCTATTTTATACCTAGTAGTCCATACTTCTTAATATCCTTTTTTATCTTGCTTCTCCCCCCATTCTTGTCTCCACTGATAATCACAAGGTTGTTCTCTGTATCCGTGAGTCTGTTTCTGTTTTGTTGTGTTCATTCATTTGTTTCATTTTCCACATATAAGTGAAAAAGAGTATTTATCTTTGTCTGACTTACTTCATTCAGCATGATATCCTGCACACCCATCCATGTTGTTGGAAATGGCCAGTTTCATTCTTTTTTGTGGCTAATATTCCATTGTGCATATATATACCACATCTCCTTTATCCATTCTTTAGTTGACGGACATTTAAGTTGCTTACATATCTTGGTTATTTTAAATAATGCTTCTGTGAACAATGAGGTGTATGTATCTTTTCAAATTAGTATTTTCATTTTCTTTGAAATGTACAAATTTACATTCCCACCAACAGTGTCTTAAGGTTCCTTTTTTTCCGTAGTATCATCAATATTTATCATTTGTAGTCTTCTTAACAACAGTCATTCTGACAAGTGTGAGGTGATATCTCATTCTGGTTTTTATTTGCATTTATCCCTTCCTATAATTTCCTATTTCTGGAGTGGGTTGCCATTTCCTTCTGCAGGGGATCTCCTCAACCCAGTGATTGAATCTGGGTCTCCTGCACTGCAGGCAGATTTTTTATGGACTGAGCCACCAGGGAAGTCCAAGGTAGCTTTAGTGTTGATGAAATCTTAGCTTTTGCTTGTCTGAGAAGCTCTTTATCACTCCTTCACTTCTGAATGGTAACCTTGCTGGATAGACGATTTTATGTCATAGATATTTTTCCTGTCAGCACATGATGAATATACCATGCCACTTCCTTTGGGCCTGCAGAATTTCTGCTGAAAAATAAGCTGATAATCTTGTTCATGGTTTCCTTGTATGTAATAAACACTTTATTTTTTCTTGCTCCCTTAGAATTTTCTCTTTACCTTTTGTCATTTTAATTATGATATATATTGGTGTGGGTCTCTTTGGAGTCATCTTGTGCTTCCTGTATCTGATATATATTTTCTTCTTCAGGTTCTGAAAGTTTTCAGCCATAATTTCATCAAATTTTACACCCCTTTGTCTCTCTTTTCAACCTTCTGGGACTCCCTACAATACACATTTATTATTCTTGATGTTGTCCCAGAGGCCAAATAAACTATTTTTTTTAATTTGTTTAACTTTTTGATGTTCTGATTATTTGATTTACTTTACTTTATTTTCCAGATCATTTATGTGTTCTTACGTATCACCTAAACTATTAATTCCCTCTAGTGTATTTTTCATTTCAGTTATTGTATTCTTAAGCTCTGACTTTTTAATATTTTATATTTTCCAGTTCTCTGTTAAAATTCTCCATGTGTTCCTCTGTTCTTTCCCCCAGTTCAGTTAGAATTCTTATCACTATTGTTTTGAACTCTTTATTGGGTATATTATTTATCTCTGTTTCAGTAGCATTTCAATAGGGCTTTTTTTCTTTTTCTTTCATTTTAAACATCTTCCTCTGTTTTCCTATTTTGTTTAAATCACTATTCTTCCTTCCTCTGTGAAATTAAGGGAAACAGTTACTTAACCCAGACTTAAAGGGAAAAGACTTCTAAAATTCAACTTGTTATAAGTCGTACTATCTCCCTCACTTTCCAAGATTACAGGGACCCCTTGACAACAGAGTTATCTGCTTCTATGCTTCACTATGTATACCATCACCTTTAGGTGCTGCTATGGAATATGGTTTTGGTCTATGCAGATTATGGGATTTACCAAACTTTGTCCCATTCCCAATTTCCAGGCATCTCTCATTCAGCTTGTCCAGCTTATATCAGTTAGATTTTGCAGTATATCAAATCAGCCCAAAATCTAGTGGTTTAACACAACAGCCATTTTATTTAGCTCCAGGTTTTGTGGGACAGCTGGATAATATTTCACATCGATTTCACATTCATTTGTTTTTATCTTTGCTGAGCTCTATCACATATCTGTGATCACCTAGTTGGTCAGCTAATTAGTGTTTGATCTAAAATGACCTCATTCACATGTATGGTAGCTGACAAGGTACTGCTTAAAGCATACCGTATTTTTCTTCAATGCATTTTCTTCATTTCCAGAAGTCTAGTTCATGATTTTTCACAGTAATGTTAAAACATATCTCTATCACATGTAATTTTCTATTTGGCAGCAAGAAAGCTAGCCCTAATGCAACAGTACTTTTCAAGTTTCTGCTCATGTCATTTTTGCTAGCTTACTACTGGTTCATAGGAGGCATATGGTCATCACACATTCAAGGGGTTGGGAAATAGCTTCACTGTTTAACTTAGGAGTTGCAACTTTTGTAAATGTTATTACAGTTGGCCAGAGTCATTAATGGTGATCCTTCTTTCTTCATCAGTGAAACTGTATTAGAAAAATTTATTTTAAACATTTGAACAGATAAGGCCAAGAAGGTGGGTCTCACTCTCCCCTTGGTTCCCAATAAAGAGCAACTCGCATAACTCCCTGGGAGGGCAATCAGTCAGCATTTCCAATCCCCTAAAACTCCAACTTGAAGATGCTAAATTCCTGGAGGGTACAGCTGAGAGGTCATGGGCTCCCTTCATTCAAACAGCCTTTAACATAAGATGAAGTATTCCATGTGTGGCAGGTTGAAAATATTGGAGCCCTAATCTCCCTTGATCCATCTCATATGTTAGGCAGAGATTTCATGCCAGGAGAGGCAAGCCAAAAAGGCAGCAAACTACCACCCAGCCCAGTGCACAGGGTAGTGGCTCAGAGATTTTCCTAAAGGGGAGAGTTGTTCCATAAGAAAAGAGGGCTCTGAAGCTTTATCCAAAGGAGAAATTCAAACCTCAAGGGCATTCTCAAAAACAATAGCTTCTCTTGATTAGGAGCAGCAAGCCAAAAGTAGGCCAACTATTTTGCCAAAAAGACTAGGGGAAGAAACAATCAAGAAGAGCCCACCTGGATAAGGAAAAAAAGTTCAAAGATTGGCCTTAAAATTTGGATCTATACAAAGTTAGTTGTATCAGATCACTGAGGAAATTTAGTTCTGGGGCATTGTCAAATACAACAGAGAAGAAATCAGACAGTAATCAGTGCAGCCTAATAAGTTTAATATAATACCAAATGAAGTAGCTTGCTTAAAAGAGAGATCAGAGATCAGAGAGATCTGTTTCAAAGAGAAAGAAAGTTCGGATAAAATCACTATCATACCAGTATGCCTGTGCACTCCTGCCAACGAGCAATACCAAAGACACTGCACTCTGAGTAAACAGACTTTACTAAAGTAACAGCTGAGTCAAGAAACATAAACAGAGAACAACAAAATAAGCCCTGGAAATGAGGAAGAGAAACCACTACCCAGTTTTGCTGCAACACATTCAATATTACCAAAAATGCCTAGTGTTCAAACAAAACTACAGGAGACATCCATAGAAACATTAAAATGTAACACATACATTGGGAAAAAAAAAAAAAAGCAAGCAACAAAAACTGCCTGTGAAGGGGGCTGGATATCAAATATAACAAACAAAAATTTCATAGTAACCTTTATAAATATGTTCAAACACCTAAAGGGGATTGTGGGGAAAGAGGGAAAGAAAAGTATGAAGAAACTGTCTCATTAAATACAGAATATCAATAAAGAGAAATCAGTGTTGTTGTTTACTCACTGAGTCATATCCAACCCTTTTGTGACGCCATGGACTGTAGCCTGTCAGCTCCTCTGTCCACGGGATTTCCCAGGCAAGAATACTGGAGTGGGTTGCCATTTCCTTATCCAGGGATCTTCCTAATATATGCTTTCTGATATATGACACCAAAAACACAAATAACAAAGAAAAAAATATATGAATTTGACTTAAAAACTTTTGCACACTATAGGACACTATCAAGAAAATGAAAGGGCAACCCATAGAGTGAAATAAAATCTTTCCAAAGCATATATCTGAATAAGATTTAGTATTTAGAATATATAAAGTACTCTTACATCTCAACAATAAAGACAAATAATCCAATAATAAAACACAGGCAAAAGATCAGAATAAACTTTTCTCCAAAAAAGACAAACAAATGGAGAATGTGTACATCAAAAGATGCTCATCAACAGTCATTAGGGAAATGCCAATGAAAACCACAGTGAGATATGCTGCTTACCAACTGATATGGTTATCATTAAAACATGGACAGTAATAATTGTGATGAGGATGCAAAGAAATTGGAACCTTTTTAATATATTGCTGAAAAGAATGTAAAATGGTACAGCCACTGTAGAAATTATTTTGGAAAATCCTCAAATAAAACATAGAATTATGAAATGACCCAGAAATTCTACTGCTAGGTATATTCCCCAAAGTAATGAAAATACATGTCTTCACAAAAATATGTACAGGAATGTGCACAGCAGCATTACTTGTAGTCACCAAAAAATGGCAATAATTCAAAAGTCCATCAACTGATGAATGGATAAACAAATGTTATATTTCAATACAATGGGACATTTTTCAGCCACATAGAAGAGTGAGGTACTCTTTCATGTTATGGTTGAACCTACAAAACATTCTCAATTAAATAAGCCAGACACAAAAGGACACACATTGTACAGTTTCACTTATATGAAATGTCCAAAATAAGCAAATCCATAGCAATAGAAATAAGATTAGTAGTTGTAAGGAGTTGGGTAAAAGTAGCAACTAGGAGTGATGGCTAATAGGTAAGGGGTTTCTTTTTGTGGAGATAAAAATGTTCTAGAATGAAATAGTGGTGATGTTTGCACAACCTTGTAAATATACTGAAAACCACTGAATTGAACACTTTAAAATGGTAACTTGCATATGATGGGAATGATAATTAATCTCAATAAAAATCGCAAAAATCCAGACTCCTTCAGGTAACAATTTCTTTTATATCAAAGTAGAAAAAATTATGTGATTTTAGTTTAGTTTGCTTAATAGACATAGAGCAAAGGGAAAAATAAATCAAAGGGGAAAGTTGTTTGAAGATCCTGTTCCAATAGACTGTTTTCTTTTAAAGTAGACTTCCTCTAACCATAGCTTTGTTTTTAAGTTCTATGACTCTTATTTATTTTTTTTATAATGGGTAATCACTTCCATCTCAACAACAATATGATTACAGAGCTTCCATGAAATCTTTCTATACTTCATCATTGTTATTATGTTTTGAAAATGTCAGTCTTTTTAAAGGGATAGTGTTTTTTAATAACTTTACCATTTACTTGGGAATAATGAATCTAATAAGATGGGTCATTCTCTGAATATGCAAACATGGTTATCTTCATATTCATTTTCACATGCCTTTTCAAATGAAAGAATTATTCCCTGATCAGTTTAATTACTATATTTCAAACTTGAGAGAATATTATCCATTTTATATTCAAATCAGGAGTGAGTTGTTCAATTTATATGCAGAAAATAACTACGTTTCTGAATATTCTGGAGAAGGCACAAGAGCAAATATTAGGAAGTACACCATTAGCACATCATATTTCCAATCTCTTCCCATTTGTTTCTACTTTGAGGGAAGAATCTCCAGATATAAATAGCTGGTAGACTTATGATGTCAGTCATTTCACTTTGGAACTCTCGATATACTTAGCAGGCATTTCTTTGCCTAAGGGGGTATGAGGGGAACTGGTTTCCATCATTTTATTTTATAACTTACAAGAGAAAAAAATAATCTATGTAAAAATACCTGACTAATGTTCTTCAAAATTGTCAAGGTACTGTAACACATGGAACAAATGATGAACTGTGAAAGAGTGGAGATAAAGCTCAAGAGGGAATCCTGAAAGACAAAAAGGTAAAACTTCACACTTTAGTTGAAACTTTAGTAAAACTGAAGTAAGTTCTGCAGCTTATTAACCACATTGTACCAATATTAACTGTTTGGTTTTGATCATTTTACTATTGTTATGTAAAATCTTCATATTAGGGGAAATTTGCTGTGGGAAAGGCAGGACTTCTATATGATTTTATCACTTTTCCATAAACCTAAAATTCTTCCACTATAAAAAGGAAAACAGCAGCAACAACAATAGCAAACAGGAACAACAAAAACCTCTCAAAGTTTAGAATCACAGATTGAATAACCCAAAATTACTTTAAGGATTAACTTACTATATTTTTAAGCTAATTCCATGCTAATAATGCAAGACAGAAGTTTTTTTAATTTAATTGCTATTGTTTTACATTATGAAAGTATGATAACACATTTACAGGAGACTTGGAAAATACCAAAAAAAGGTTACATATAGTTCCATTATATATTACAATTATTTTTAAGTAGATAAATAAAGATTTTTAGAGTTTCAATATCAAACTCTCAAAAAATAATAGAATGAATATACAGAGAAATAAGGAAAAGCACTTGAAACTTGAAAAGCACTGTGAACCAATTCAATATGATTAAGATTTATACAATTTTCACACAGTAGTAGGACATAAATTCTATTGAAGTTCCCATAGACTGTAAACTAGGAGACACTGGAGCATATCCAGGGACATAAGAAAAAAGTGCAAAAATTTCATGGCCTAAAGGTATTGAAATCATTCAGAGTCTGTTCTCTCATTACTGTTGAATTATGTTAGAAATCAATATCAAAAGATGTTTGAAAATAAAACACACATTTTCAAGTACCATGTGACATTTACTGAGACATCTTTGATTTAGCCATAGAAAACCTCCATAAAGTTAGACTGAATAAAATACAGAAGGTGATTGCAGAGAAGAAAACATTTAAATGAGAAATTAGTTGAATGATATTTTTTAAAGTATATTTATATCATATTGTTTACCTTAACCATACCTACCAAAAATGCATAATACTTGTGTCTACAATGACTAATACTAATCACATAACTGATCAAAACAGACTATATAGTCCAATAATGTAATTCACTGTTACAGGCATACATTCGTCTAAAAAAAAAAATCCCCTCTTTCCTTTTCCTAACTGTTATGTTCTTTAATAAGCTTTATGTTTCCTCCTTTGTCCCTCTGTATCTATCTCTCCCTTATTAATATCATTCATAATTATTTATTCTGGAACATTTTTCAGTAATAATAGAGAACAATCACCATTTGTTTCTTTTTTTTTAGTTTTTTAATTTTAAAATCTTCATATTTCTTAACATCAGCTATTGTATCTTCTCTTCCTTTTCCTTGTACTCATCCTCATAATCATTATAGCTCTTGTTTTCATTCTTATAAGAATTGTTGAAACAAAGTATATGTACTAATGCAATAGCTAATGATACTTGGAACTAAGAATACGAAGTATATTAAGCAAAATCAAGCAACCAACTGGGAGAATGTAGGTAGTAATAGCAATCTAAAAGACAACTCAGTGTTAGGGATAAGGAAATGATAATTGAATTGGGCTTTTAGTGATTCATTTTGATGTAAAAATAATTTGTTATGTCACTGAAACTTTTTAATGAAATATTAACAATCAAAATCATAAGTGCATATAATATTAATAATACACAAGAATCAAGTTTGGTTAATTACAAAATTATAAGAATGGTTCATCATTTTAATCATTAAGAAATAGATGAACAAAGGTCATTAAACAAACAAGTTAAGTAAAGAAAACCATATGGCTATATTTTAAGGATTGAAATGACATGTAATAGAATTCTAAAATTAATTTCATATGATTCAATAAAATAAAACTTGTAACTATGAAAATACTATTTATGAAAAGTAAATATCAAATATTATCTTAATTAAAGAATACTGGAACCAATTTCAATAAATTAGAAATAAGTCAAGAGATAATCTCATGTCAGTAAGATTTGTTTTAGCAATTTTATCCAATATAATAGACTAAAATAATTAGCACAAATATTAGAAACCAATTAACATATTTTTCTTATTTTGGTTGACTTAATTATCAATCTAGACAACTTAGTTGGAGAAGGCAATGGCACTCCACCCCAGTACTCTTGCCTGGAAAATTCCATGGATGGAGGAACCTGGTGGGTTGCAGTCTATGGGGTCGCACAGAGTCGGACACGACTGAAGCGACTTAGCAGCAGATACAGCAGCAGCAGACAGCCTAGGAAAGTCTATTTTTAAAAAAATTTCCAAAGCAGATAACATAATTTAGGAAGATTTCAGGGACAGGATAAATAAAAAGCATAATGGGTGGAAATACTTGCAAATCATATATATTAAAAGGGTTTAATGTCCAGAATATATAAAAAATTTATTAATCCAACAATAAAAAGTCTATATTCCAGTTTAAAAAGGGCATATGATTTTGAATATACATTTCTCCAAAGAAGGTATATATAAATGATAATTAAGAAAATGAACAGACTTCAACATCATTAGCCATCAGGGCTGTCCAGATGAAAATCACCATGTGATACAACTTCATACCCACTAGGTGAGCAGATAAATAAGACAGATTATAATAAGTGCTGATGAAGATATGGGGAAATTGTAACACTCAGACATTGCTGGTACAGGCTGTGTGAAAAAGTTTAGCATTTCCTCAAATGTTTAAACATAGAGTTACCCTACAGCTCAGCAATTCTACTCCTACCCTAGACAAACGAGAACAAATGTCCACACAAAGACTCATACATGAATGTTCATAGCAAAATTATTGTTGTTGTTCAGTCACTAAGTCATGTCCGACTCTTTGTGACCCCATGAACTGCAGCACACTAGGCTTCCCTGTCCTTCAGCACCTCCTGAGCTTGTTCAAACTCATGTTCATTGAGTTGGTGATGCCATTCAGCCATTTCATCCTCTGTTGCCCCCTTCTTCTCTTGTGCTCAATCTTTCCCAGCGTCAGTCTTTTCCACTGAGTCAGCTCTTCGCATCAGGTGGCCAAAGTATTGGAGCTCCAGCTTCAGCACCAGTCCTTCCAGTGAATATTCAGGGTTTATTTCCTTTAGGATTGACTGGTTTGATCTTCTTATTGTCCAAGGCATTCTCAAGTCTTCTCCAGCACCACAGTTTGAAAGCATCAATTTGACACTCAGCCTTCTTTATAGTCCAACTCTCGCATCCATACATGACTATTGGGAAAACCATAGCTTTGACTAATAATAATAGCCAAAAAAAGGAAATAACTCAAATGCCCATCTACTGAACAATGGATAAGTAATGTATGGTAAAAGGGCTTCCCAGGTGGCACAGTGGTAAAGAATCTGCCTGCCAATGCAGTAGACTCAAGATGCTGGTTCAATCCCTGGGTTGGGAAGATCCTTTGAAGTAGGAAATGGCAACCTGCTCCAGTATTCTTGCCTGGAGAATTCAACAGACAGGGGAGACTGGTGGGCTACAGTCCATGCATGGGGTTTCAAGAGTCAGATGTGACTGAGCAGCCGAGCACACACATATCCACAAAATGCAATACTATTTATCAATAAAATATATGTGTTGCAATATGGATGGACTTTGAAAACATTACACTAAATGAAAGAAGCCAGTCTCAAAGTACAACATATTGTTGTTGTTTTTGTTGTTGTTGTTCAGTTGCCCAGTCATGTCCAAATCTTTGTGACCCCATGGACTGCAGCATGCCAGGCGTCCCTGACACTCACCACCTCCGAGGGTTTTCCAAAGTTCACGTTGGGCAAACAACATTGCACTGGTGAGGCTGTCAAGCCATCTTATCCTCTGATGCCCTCCTCTCCTTCTGCCCTCAATCTTTCCCAGCATCGGGGACTTTTCCAATGAGTCAGCTGTTAACATCAGATGACCAAAATACTGGAGCTTCAGCTTCAGCATCAGTCCTTCCAGAGTTGATCTCCCTTAAGATTGACTGGTTTGATCTCCTTGCTATGCAAGGGACTTTCAGGAGTCTTCTCCAGCGCAACAGTTCAAAAGCATCAGTTCTTTCGCGTTCTGCCTTCTTTATGGTCTAGGTCTCACAACTGTACGTGACCATAACCTATTATGTGTTTGAATTTACATGAGATGTCCCAAGGCAAATCCATAAAGACAGAAATTAGATTAGTGGTTTTCAAGGAGTGAGGATGGAAAAGAATTGGAAATGATTGCTAATGGATACGTGCTTTCTTTTGGAGGTAATGACTTATTTGTAATTAGTGGTTATTCCTGCACATCTTTGTTAATATAGTAAAAGTGCCAGAATTAATACTTTAAAGAGATAAATCTTATCAAAGTGAATATTATCTCAATAAGTATTATTTAATTGAATTAAAAACATATTTTGTAGAAAGACATAAAAATATCAGAACTAGTGGGAATGAGTAGCATTCCCTGCAGAGTGATGGCTAACAGCATGAACAGCTCAATTTATGCCAAGCAAATATATAAATTTACTCATTCCAGATTTTTAGAATTGGATTAATAATATAAAATTGTATATAGAATAGTAAAGATCAGCAAATACCTAGAATATTATACCAAAACTGATAATGATTGTACTGATATAAGACCTTCTATACCAAATAGTAAACTTACTCTAAAGTCAGTTGGATAAGAATGGGTGAATAGATTAGTTACAGAACATAACTGTCTGAATAGATCTAATATATATATATAATCAATTAAAATGTGTCAAAATGGGCATTAAATTCAGTTTACAAAGCATAGTTTATTTAATAAATGGTGTTGGAAAAAATGAATATTCATTTGAGAAAAAAGTTTACACCTTGACATAAAAAAAATGAATTCTTTATAAAGATCCAAATGTAAAGATCTATATGTAAAAAGTAAAAAAAAGAGAAACACCACTTACGAAATCACTTGCAATCACTTGGAAATGCCAAGAAATGGTAAATATCTTCTTAATACAGATGGGAAAATCGAGGACATCAGAAATGATTACTAAATTCAGTTACCTAATTGGTAGGGAATATCATAAACAAAATCAAGTATCTAACAGAAGATGGGTATCCTTTCAATAAAATAACCCTATTCAATTAAATATGAATTTTAGATAAATAATCACTGAAAACTATAATCATGTCCCAAATATTTTCTAAATTTTCTATGGGTTAATGTGATTAATTAGCAAAAAATACTGTGCTTAATGAGGAAAGGACTAGTTATTAAATGTAAAAATGTATAAAGTTTTCAAATAACCAATTCAGAGTAAAGGAAATTTGAAATGCAAATATTCATATGAAAAGAGACTCAATCTCATCAGTGGTCATGGAAATTCAAATTCAAATAAAAATGTAATTACCTTTTTTAATGCCCACCTGATGGTAAAATTAACAAGGATAATAATATCCAATATAGGCAGAGATACGAGAAAATGCACACTCATTATTGATGTTGAGATTGTGAAATGCTGCAACTTTTTAAGAAAGTAATATTGCAGAGGGATTGTATCTGATAGAGAGAGTGCCCAAAGAACTATGGACAGAGGTTCATAACATTGTACAGGAGGTGGTGGTCAAAACCATCCCCAAGAGAAAAAAAAAATGCAAAAAGGCAAAATGGTTTTCTGAGGAGGCCTTACAAATACCTGAGAAAAGAAGAGAAGCAAAATGCAAAGGAGAAAGGAAAGACATACCCATCTGAATGCAGTGTTCCAAAGAATAGCAAGGAGAGTTAACAAAGCCTTCTTAAGTGAACAGTGCAAAGAAATAGAGGAAAACAATGAAATGGGAAAGACTAGAGATCTCTTCAAGAAAATTAGAGATACCAAGGGACCATTTCATGGAAAGAGGGGTACAACAAAGGACAGAAATGGTATGGACCTAACAGAAGCAGAAGATATTAAGAAGACAGGGCAAGAATACACAAGAACTGTACAAAAAAGATCTTCACAACCCAGATAATCATGATGGTCTGATCACTCACCTAGAGCCAGACATCCTGGAATGTGAAGTCAAGTGGGCCTTAGAAAGCATCACTACAAAAAAAGCTAGCGCAGATGATGGAATTCCAGCTGAGCTACTTCTAATTCTAAAAGATGATGCTGTTAAAGTGCTGCACTCAATATGCCAGCAATTATGGAAAACTCAGCAGTGGCCATAGGACTGGAAAAGGTCAGTTTTCATTCCAATCCCAAAGAAGGGCAATGCCAAAGAATGTTCAAACTACCACACAATTGCACTCATTTCACATGCTAGCAAGGTCATGCTCAAAATCCTCCAAGTTAGGCTTCAACAGTATATGAACCAATAACTTCCAGATGTTCAAGGTGGATATAGAAAAGGCAGAAAACCATAAATCAAAGTGCCAAAATTGGTTGGATCATAAAAAAAGCAAGAATATTGCAGAAAAAAACATCTACTTCATTGACTACACTAAAGCCTTTGTGTGGTTCACAACAAACTGGAAAATCCTTAAAGAGATGGGACTATCAGACCACCTTACCTGCCTCCTGAGAAACTTGTATGCAGGTCAAGAAGGAACAGTTAGAACAGAACATGGAACAACATACTGGTTCAAAATTGGGAAAGGAGTATATCAAGGCTATATATTGTCACCCTGTTTATTTAACTTATATACAGAGTACATCATGAGAAATGCTGGAATGGATGAAGCACAAGTTGGCATCAAGATTGCTGGGAGAAATATCAATAACCTCAGGTATTCAGATGACACCACCCTTCTGGCAGAAAGTGAAGAGGAACTAAAGAGCCTCTTGATGAAGGTGAAAGAGGAGAGTGAACAATCTGGCTTAAAACTCAACATTCAAAAAACTAAGATCAAGGCATCCTGTCCCATCACTTCATGGCATACAGATGGGGAAACAATGAAAGAGTGAAAAACTTTATTTTCCTGGGCTCCAAAATTACTGTGGATGGTGACTGTGGCCATCAAATTAAAACATGCTTGCTCCTTGGGAGAAAAGTGATGACAAACATGGGCAATGTATTAAAAAGCAGAGACATTACTTTACTAACAAAGTCTGTCTAGTAAAAGCTATGGTTTTTCCAGTAGTCATGAATGGATGTGAGAGTTGGACCATAAAGAAAGCTGAGCACCAAATTATTGATGCTTTTGAACTGTGGTTTTGGAGAAGACTCTTGAGAGTCCCTTGGACTGCAAGGAGATCAAACCAGTCAATCCTAAAGAAAATCAACCATGAATATTCTTTGGAAGGACTGATGCTGAAGATGAATCTCCAAAACTTTGGCCACCTGATGTGAAGAACTGACTCACTGGAAAAGATCCTGATTCTGGGAAAGATTGAATGCAGGAGAAGGGGAAGACAGAGGATGAGATGGTTGGATGGCATCATCTACTCAATGGGCATGAGTTTGAGTAAACTCCAGGAATTGGTGATGGACAGGGAGGCCTGGGGTGCTGCAGTCCACGGGGTCACAAAAAGTCGGATACAACTGATCGATTGAACAACAACAAAAATAGTGCAAAATCTATTAAAATAAATACAGGCATATTACTTGGCCTAACAATCACTCTTTTGAAAATTTCTCCTACAGGAAGACAAAAGGCACTAATATGTATGTAGGTACGCATGCATGTGTATGTATGTGTGTGTGTGAAAGAGAAAGAGAGAATAGAGAAAATTAGCAGATGTAAGGGTTACCATTGGAGAAGGCAATGGCAACCCACTCCAGTACTTTTGCCTGGAAAATACTATGGACGGAGGAGCCTAGTAGGCTGCAGTTCATGGGGTCGCTAAGAGTTGGACATGACTGAGCGACTTCCATTTCACTTTTCATTTTCATGCATTGGAGAAGGAAACGGCAACCCACTCCAGTGCTCTTGCCTGGAGAATCCCAGGGACGGGGGAGCCTGGTGGTCTGTTGCCTATGGGGTCACACAGAGTCAGACACAACTGAAGCGACTTAGCAGCAGCAGCAGCAGCAAAAGTTACCATTGGTTACTTTAGGAGGAAGGAAATAGAAGGAGTGGAAGAGAGTATTTTATATGCACATGGAAATAAAATTTCAAAACTACAGAAGAGCATTAAATAAAAATTTTTTAAAAATCCACTCCATTCCGACATAACCTGTCCCACTACCTAGGAGTAATTTGTTTCGTTTTTCTGGGGATTAAGTCAAGAACTCTAAATAATATACTTATATTCTTATTGTTTAAATTAAAATTTAAAAGTGTGTATTTAAATACAGTGAATTGAGCTCAATCAGTAGAAACTTTTTCTCTAATGTTCCCAATAACTATTAGATAGATTTTGTTTTTATAATCTTCTGTTGATTATTTTTACAAAATCCAATTTCTTAATTTATTGATTTTAAATTACAGCCATTGATGGTTCCACTAATTCAGAGAGAAAGTACAATCTTTTCTCTCCTCTTACATCCTAACTTGAATTACCATGACCTTTTCTTTTCACATTGACATGATTTATGACATAAACTTGCACTTGAAATACAACTAAACTTTCCAAATTTATAGGTTTTTTTGTTTAAATTATGTAAATATGTATGCTGTACTTTTCAATATTGTAATTATGTGAATATTTTTCACTGTAAAGCCAAGGAGCATGACTGGATCTACAGAAAAATCATATACCTTCTTAAAGGAAGATGCTTCAAGCATCAAAGTCAAATACATTCTTCTATTTTATGCTCCATTTAATGTTCACAATTATGCCATATTTTAATTTGCTTCGTATTTGGATCATTACACCCTTATAGAGCTTGTTTTTCCTAACATAACAGGTCAGGATTTTTTTTTTCTTTTTCCTTTTTGGTTGTTGACATAAGAAATGTATGCCTTATTTTCCTTATGACTAAGATCATACAGCTTCTTAAATTATGCTATTCTAAGACCTCTTTATCCATGTTTTTAAAAAAATCCTACTTAAAGTGAAAATGCTGAAAACCAGAACTAAAATTTCATACTTATGAAAATAGTGGAAAATAAAAGTTTTATTGAGAACTTGCCTGGATACAAATAAAATTAACATTTGTTTAATCTTATATTTAATAACATTTATATTTTAATTAAAACTTTGCACTAATTTTTTAAAATAAACAATGAATGAAAGAAGTATCAATTTTTAGGGGGTTCTGGGGAAGAATTTTCCCAATGAAATTTTAAGATAATATTCTACTGTATTCTTCTTTTTGCACTTAAATTTCACAGCACGAAAATAAAGGTCATTTTTGTAAAAATATTGGAAAACTTCATTAATTTTCCAAAAGAATTTCCCTAATATTTTGATATTTAAATTATTTTAATGTGAAACACCTTCCATATAATTATATTTATAAATTTTTCTCTTCCTTAAATTTTGAACTAATCTAATTTTACTAGGTATTCATTTACCAATGGCTCTGTCATGTGAGTCTGTTTGCCAGTAAAACTTACATCACCCTTGTGATATCCCATAGTTTTGCAATTTATTTTATATTTGATTTGAATTTATTCTGCTGACTCTAATTTTAATCAAATTTAAATTTTACTTTGTTTTCTGATTACTCTTCTTATAGTCATCTGCTCTTATTTTCTAAGTGTGGGAACTTTCTGATTCTCTCAAGGATATTAATTACTACAATTTTTAAAATTTATTTTCTTCCAAATCCCTGGTTCTTCCAGAGTTAGCTGTGCTTCTTTTTATGATCCTCAAATAAAGTTTTTTCTCAAATATCTGCTGATGCTTGGTTTTCTATTCATACTTACAAATGAAGGACTAGGTGTATTATTATAGGTCACTACCAAGCAATTCTGCCATTCTTCAGGTTTTCTTCCACTAGCCTATTTCCTAAAAGTCAGCTCTAACCTCAAATAAGTGGGTATTTTAGTGCTTGGCAGAGAACAGGCACACGGTCACTCTTCTGTATACCAGAATAAGGATGGCTCTTCTTTGAGCTGTCAACTGCCATAACAAGAGCATTAAACCCTTCCTGGTAGATCAGTCATTTCTTTAGAAGAGAGTACCTTGTCCTCTACCTGCACATAAAGGCCAGCATAGGGGTTTTGCAGGCTCCCACAGCTATCCTGATGACTTTATCAGTTACAAAAAAGATATCCATTAATAATTATATATATGTCAAAATTATTTAATATATAAATAAGTATAAATTCATACTTTATTTAATTTATATAGATAACTTAAATAATATCTATTTAATGTATCAAAATATACATTACATATACTTCTTAATCACATGCACAGACCACTGTGTTTATAAATCTGTTTATTGATTTATATTGATAAGCATCATATATTTCTTATTTTTTGATAGACAATAAGTAGAAATGGAAATCATTTTTTATGTGTGCCACATGGAATAACCTCATGCACACACAACCTTGGAAACCACTGCAACAGATCATCAATCCTGTTGCTGTATAGTTCTCTTCCTATTTCACCCCTCTGGTCAAAGCATCTCTAACATCTGCTGTAGCATTCTGTACATGCCCTGAGCTCTGGCTCTCACCATAATGTGTGTTACTCACTCAACCATGTCTGACTCTTTGCAGCCCTATAAACTGTAGCTCCCCAGGCTCCTCTGTCCGTGGGATTTCCTAGGCAAGAATTCTGGAGGGGGTTGCAATTCCCTTCTCCATGGAATCTTTCCAACCCAGAGATCAAACTCAGGTCTCCTGCACTGCAGGCAGATTCTTTACCATCTGATCCACCTGGGAGTAGATTGTCTATTAATACTGTCTGACCTTTCTTCCATCTACTGGAATATGTATCAAAGCTCTGATCTTCTATTGTCTTTCCTATTTTCAGTGAATTTACAGATTTACTATTTTTAATACTTCACTACTATTATCCAGAAGATTTTCCTATAAAGAGGATATAATGTGTGCTATCATCTTGAACCAGATACCCTATCAAGGATTTTCATTCTTATTTCTCAGAATATAAGACTCTGTGTTACATTATAGATATCCAGTAATTTATCCAAAGGGAAAATTATTTTATATTGATTAATATTGGTAATACTCTCAAGTGCACTAGTGTTACAACTCTGAATATAACTAACAGGCCAAGTCCCTAAGTTGTGATTCGCCTGATGTTCAACAGATTATAAATTCTCAATTCAAGTAGCATTAAGATGAATGTAAGATGGTAGGGAATTTTGTTGGACATAAATAGCTTTAAAATGCAGCATTTCCAGTTTAAGATATAATATTAATGATTTAGACCCATGTTAGTCTCCTCTCTCATTTAGTCCCATAATGACAAGCTTCCTTTTTAATGTTCAGGGCCTGCTGTGCCAGCAGTACTTTTAACAAAATACAGTTGCTTTAGGCTTTCTGACATGGCATCACACTGAGATGAACACAATTAACAAGATCTATTTAAATTCTGGCTCTTTTGTAATTGTTTATTAATGAGATTTTAAAGACTTTTTTGATATTTCAAAATTTTTCAATCAAGGTTTTTATTTGCTATGTGTTTTCATTTTTAACACTTGGGTATTGTCTGTTGGTTCCATTTCTCAATTGCAAACAGAGAATCTCAACCCCCATAAAATGATCAAAGGATCATCGATCGACAGGATGATGGAGAAGCAATCTTAGTTATCATAGGCTTACAAGAGCAATGGATTAATAAATAAATTTAAAAATCAAGCAAATAATTTATTTTTGTTCTTGCTTAGAAAAAAGGAGCACTGTATACCTTTTTACTCTGATTTTAAACTGTGCCATCAGTTATCATCATGAACTCATAGTAAGTAGTAGTACACCATATTATCGACAATAGAAGCAACATGGGAAGACAAACGAATGATCTTTGGTTTTAAACATAGCTAAATCTCAGCTTCACCACTTTTAAGATATGTAACTTTGGGCAAAGCTTAACCTCTATGAGTCTAAGCTTTACATATGTAAAATTGGGGGTTATAACTATCCCAGAATTGCTCTGTTGGTTACATGGGATAACATATATAAAGTGATATAAAGTGATATAATTACCAGCACAGGGTACACAATATATTTAAATTAACTCTCTTTTTTATACTTTAATTGGTGTACTTGATGAAAAAAATTTTAAGACATGCCACCATGTAGAGTTTCCAGGAACTCATGCTAATGCTATATCTATCATGTAAAATTTTACAGTTTTGAAAGTTTGGATTCCTAGATGTCACCTGGAAAAAATGTCTATAATATATCTTCTTGGGAGCCAAAGGAAAAAGAAACAAATGATAATAAAATACCACCAGGAAAACATAATACTTACAGGAGACATAAACATATTGATTGCATTCTGAGGAAACCCAGAGAATAAGGATGCCAAAGAGCCAACCAGAGAAAGATATTTAAAAATACTTAGCTCCATCTCAACCATATTGAAATGGCATACTAGAGAATCAGAACCAAAAGTGTATATTATTAAAGGTCTCCAGATTATTTTAACGAGTAGTAGAGATAAAAGCCACTGAAATAAAGAAGGTACTAATTAGAACTTTATGCTGTAGCTTTCTATCAAATCAGAATGTCAGACTATTCATATTTAAATAATGCTATTATAGTTCCATAGAAATGCCTCAGCGAATACACAGTTTCATGTTTTCTCTTTAGTCTTACTCTTAGTCACTGCTGAAAAGCGTGTAAAGACTGTCCTTGTGCTTTTATTTTGTAAGATTATCCAAGACAATATTTCTTTGCCTAATAGTTCTTACATGAATGGGATGTCAAAGATCACAACAATACTTTATCCCAAAGATGAGGGCTTTGACGCAATTTGTTTTATCTGAAAATGTGTATTGTTTCTTTCTATTAGAGAATAAGAGTTAGTCCATTAATTTTCCTTTCTTTACCTTGATTGCCTGGAAGCCAAGTATTTCTTCCACCTCCGTACCAACCTCTATCTATTATTGGTTGTTGCCAATTTTCATTGGCTGTAATGATTATAAAGCATCTGTAGCTCTCATTAAAAACCAATAGAAATCTTTTGTAGGGGGACAAGATATGGCAGAAATAAGAAAGTACATGTAATTGTTGGTACTCCTAAGCATCATAGACCTCATGAACTGAATTTTATTGCATAAAATCAGGACGTGGTATTGATTTTTTTATGGTTCACTGATTTTCCTCATAGGCTGCTTATAAGCAGATGCCCTAATAGAATCTTTGTTAATTTAGTATTTCTGATACCTGAATCTTGTAGAACAGCACTAACATGTTTACCTGAGCCCATGTTCCTTTGCTCTAAAAGCTTCCTTATTAGCAATGTCATTTTAAAAAGAGAGAACTTTAAGACTTAGAGGAATTGCCCTCAGCGTATTACGGTGCTAGCAAGTATGCAACCAAGAAAGCTTGGGGAAATGGTGTTAAATTCAAGAAGAAAAACGGGCATATTGAGTACTTTTGCATATGGAATCACTAGAAATCTTTTAACCTTGCTCTGTATCCAAGACTCCTTGACTGCTTTGAAAAGGGTAAACCGGGTGGGTTTCATTTGACAGCTGAGGTCATGCTTGCTTATAATACCACACTTGAAGAATGCCAATGCTACTTTACTATTCTGCTGATTCCTCTCCCTCTCTTCTCTCCTGTCTTCTCCTTCCCTCCCTTTTCTTCTCTCCCCTCACTCCTTCTATTCTAACTACCCCTCATCCCACCACCATTTCTCTCACTGTCTCACTTCTTTTTCTTTTCCTTTGTACTTCACAAGATGCGTCCATCCTTGAATTAGGCTTAACAGAAACTTAAGGATAAAGAGATTCCTAAATAATTGTAAAAGAAAACTTGTAAATTGAAAATCCTCAAATTTCCCAGAAATAGTTCTGGCTCTTAGATGTTGGGCCATTGTTGTTTCTCTTCATTGTTACATTTAAATATTTATACCAGAGACAGTTTGCCAAGTTCATAACAAGCACAAAAGAAAATAAATCCATTATGCTCAGGGTGATCAGTTTTACCACAAAGTCTATTATAGGGCAGCTGTTTGTTTTCAGTGTTCATTTTCTTGGATAAGTCAGGTAGCCAGCTGGTTTTTAGGGCATTTCTGTTCATTTATGTTCCCTTGAATTGTAAATCTATCATCACATTTAAAAAAATTCAGTCTGCAGCTCACAATTCTATCATTAGAAAATTCTTCAGATTACTAATTCAAAGAAGTATACATATATATATGTATATATATATATACATATATATATATATCTACATATTTATATATTCCAGGCATTTTAACACATGTGAAAATTTTGCACAATAAATTACCTTAATTCATTAGAACTTAGGTAAAACAAGATTCTGTTTTATGTCACTGCAGTGTGTCCTCATAATTCCTATGCAAGATAAAATATGTCTGCTGACATAATATCATAAAATTATACGGTGTGCTTCACTTTAGGCAAAGTGTGTATTACTGCTGTATGGGTGTGGCTAGGCATGTGACTTCCCACCCTCTGATACAATCATCTGATAGTAAGTGGTTGAATACTTAGGCAGTTGTCTACACAATGCTTAAAACATCTGGTCAATTCAATGGGGAAAATTCAAACTGCTAATTTGGCATCATGCAGTCTAAACAGTTAGGTTGACTGAACTTTTCATTTTGCTCTGGGTTGTTTAGATTTTGTATAGACAGACTTAGAAGTAATACAAGACATATTTAAGTTTGCTTTTTAACTGGGTATTTGAAGCAGATCATTTTAACTAAGCCAACTAGTAATTTTAATAGAATGTTAAAGGAGAATTACATAGCATAAGTATCACTGAATACTTGGTGAATAATGTGCTAATTTTGTTTGCTATTCTATTTTATTTTTTTAATGTGGATGATGAAGAAGGGTGTGGGGAAGGATGGCAACCATGCCATTTACATTTTCTGAGGAAGGTTAAAAAGCAAAAAATCATTTTTTTAGGTATCTGGATATCTCTCTTTCTGACAAATCAATAGCTGGACAGAATCTATCCCTTGGCCCTTCTTATCATCATATATAACACTCACAGTTTAGGGAACACAATCTCCAGAAGTCTCAATCTTAAAAAAACAAAATAAAATCCTTCTCTGTGTCAAAGTTTAGATATTTCTTACCTCATGACAATATGTGATCTTTTTATTTGATATGTAGTCATATTTTGCTATAATTTTGTAAACATTAGGCATTTTCTCATTGCTTTCTCACAGACTTCAGGGTTTGTTGTATTATTTTAGGAAGATTAGTCTATCAGTCATTAAAAGGAGGGAGAATGGGAAGAATATATAATACAAGAATCTTTTTTCACAGAATATATGTATATTATAAATGTTTATATGTACTAATTATTCAGAACTTCATCCAGATAATGTGACCTATTAACCAAATAACTTAGGAAAATATTGTAAACTATATTTCACCAATATACTGTCATCTCAAACCAAGTGATACATTTTATAGTCAAGAAAAATTCAAGGGAAAACAACTATTTGTGCATAATAACATTGCTTTATTTGCTTTTGTATTTTTAAGAGTTTGCTCCCTAGGAGAAAAAAAAATGTCAGAACATTTAATTCCATTAAAAAGCTAAACTTATCTAATCTGTTAAAAGAATGATGTTTTCTATAATAAAAGTATAATTTGAACCAATCAGCAAAGTCTCAGTTGATTCCAAAGTTGAAAGACAAAGAAATTATCTCTAATCACTAGATTCTGTTACTAATAGAGTCATCATTAGAATGGAAGTATCAATAATGGTTAATTTCAGAAATGAGATACAGTGTGTCACATAAGTTTTATATTTTCTTATTTATTCATTAATACACATTTTAGCTTTATCATTGATATTGAGTGACACACTCAATAGTTTGCTGTCTTTTCTTATCATCCGTTTTAGGTGTGTAAATCAGGTTCCCTAGGTGGTTCATAAACTCCCTGAGGGCAATGACCATATCAATGCATCTTTAGTTTTTTCTAGTTCTGTGGTAGACATTCTACATCTACAGAAAAATTTTAAAGTTTAAATATTGCTGAATTGAATGACAGTGAAATATTTATGGGCTATTCTGTTATTTGTACTATTTAAAGAGAAGTATAGCAAATATATAAAATCAAAAACAATAGATTTAGTTTTGTCAGTAATAAAGTTGATTATTTTTGTGATTCATAGGCATCAGCTACGACTGAGATAATCCAAAATATCCACTCAAAAATTAATTTCCAATCTCTTCCTACAGCTGCCTGTTGAGAACTGGTGATGAATAATAAAACAATCTGATTTGTTTCGAATTATTTTCCTTGCTTTTCTTGTTCACTATCTGATAGATATGCTAATGAACAGTGAAATTGCCAAAGAATGAACAGTAGTAGGAAAAGAAAATAGAAGGCATGAATAAATTACACCCCCCCCAAAATGGGGATGATAGATACCTAAGAATTATTATTACCATTTGAATGGGTATTATGCAGTGATGAATTTTATATTCTATGAGTCTCACCCTGCCCATCAGTTTTCTGAAATAAAAATGCTTAGGGAAAGAATTGATCAAACTTCCATTACATAAAGAATCCATGTAGGGCTTTACATGGAAATAACAGCTACTTTATAATAAACAATAGTAATGCTATGATTAAGATTTCTCTTTCATTAAAATAATTGCAAACATACAAAAGGATGAACATCCTAGAATCAAAGAACTGTAAGTGATTTACAGAAGTCATGTAATATATTGCCCTTCAAGTTAGTGCCACACCAAAACAAATATGAACAAATTCTCTTTCTTAAGCATTACAGGTGTTACAACTAGAGATAAACTAGAGCTTTACTATACAGATTCCTATATAAGAGCCCTTGACTCTTAAAGATCACTTATTGCCTCTATATTAGACAAATGAACTACACTCCATTTTCTTAATCCTCATGTTAGTAACACCTCTTAGCAGCTTTTAATATGATTGGATACCATCCTTGAAATAAAGTATGCTGTGCTGTGCTAAGTCACTTCAGTCGTGTCCAGCTCTTTGCAACCTCATGGAGCCCTGCCAGGCTCCCCTGTCCATGGGATTCCCCAGGCGAGAATACTGGAGTGGGTTGCCATGCCCTCCTCCAGGGGATCTTCCCAACCCAAGGGTCAAACTCACCTCTCATGTCTCCTTGGCAGGTTCTTTACATTAGTGCTACCAGGGAGGCCTGAAAGAGAGTATACTTCAGGCTTAATACCATTCAAAGGTGTTATATGATGCTTCACATAAAATATGGACTTCCCTTGTGACTCAACTGATAAAGAATCTGCCTGCAAAGGGGGAGACCTGGGTTCAGTCCCTGGGTTGGGAAGATCCCCTGGAGAAGGGAAAAGCTACTCACTCCAGTATTGTGACCTGGAGAATTCCATGAACTGTATAGTCTTTGGGGTCGGATAGAGTCCATATGACTGAGTGACTTTCATTTTCACATAAAATATAGCTTACAAAGAGAATGATCTGACTCTTCCCTATCTCAAATATGTAATTTTGTACCACTTTTCCCCTTGCTCACTACAGAGCAGTAACATTGGCCACCCGTTTTCTCAAATACACCAGTCAGGGCCTTTGCATAAGCTTTGGATATGTTAACACATATAAATCACTCAGCACAGAATATAGCTCATAGTAAGTTTTTAGTAAAAATATTTACATTTGTATTACTTATTAATGTTTAATCCTCAAAAGCCCCATAAAATGAGTCATATCATTATTATTCTACTTTACAGTCAGGAAAAACTGGTGCCCAGAGAGGGTAAGTAACTTGCAAGATCACATAGCTGATAAGTGGTGAAATTGTAGGGCTGGAATAAAAACCTTGCAAGCTCAGCTTCAGAGCTTAGGCTTTTAATCAACAGCCTATAAAATAGGTATTATATTGATCTCTTTTTGTAGATGGAGACTACAAGGCTACAAAGCTAATAAGTAACTGATTTATAATCAGGTATGTTTGATTCAGAAACTTAGGCTTCTTAATTGGAATGAGAACGATGAACAATATTAACTAGAAAATTCTGTGTGGGCTACCCCGGTTGCATAAATGGAGTTTAGCCAGGAGGAAAGTTATTATTTAATAGCTATATAATAGCTCTGAAGCTAAATAAAGGGAAAATTGGTGGAATGAACCTAAAGTAAGCTAAGCCTTGGTGAGAAAGGAAAAGGAATTGTTTTTAAGAGCTTTCATACTACATCTCACCCTATTCCCACTCCCACTTTTGTGATTGCTTGGGAATTTTGAAAGTAGGAATAAACTTTTTATTTGGAGGAGGGATTAAGGAGATGATAGGTCTGTTGCTTATTAGCCTGTCTCTGCTTTTATAATCTGCTTCTATAATCCTTGATGAAGGCTACTTAGTTCTAACCAATTGGCTGGCCATTCAGAAGTCAAAAATAACATAGCTGTATCATGTCCTTCTGGAGATTCATGGGATTGCTGCTTCCACATTTTTACTACCTTCCCAAATTTTGCTGAATTGACTGAATCTTATAAAAAATTTTGGGATTTACATAGCTCATATGCATCATTAGTATGTAAACACACACATACACACACATATGCAGAAATACCAGCAAGCAAAAATAATATTTAATGTCATCCCAATCTTTCTGATGTGAAGAGCCTTCTCATTAGAAAAGATCCTAATGATGGGAAAGATTGAAGGCAGGAGAAGAAGGGGATGACAGAGGAAGAGGTGGTTGGATGGCATCACTGACTCAATGGACATGCGTTTGAGCAAGCTCCAGGAGATAGTGAAGGACAAGGAAGCCTGGTGTGCTGCAGTCCATGGGGTCACAAAGAGTCGGACATGACTGAGTGACTAAATTGAACAGAAACTGATTCATTTATATTCAGCAGCTTTGATATTTGGATATGCATTTTGCTATTTTTCTTTTTCTTACACATAAACACTTCTTTTTTTGTTAAACCACCCCAAAATAGGCTGCAGACACTGTGTTACCTCACCACTCAACAAAGTAGTACCTCACCTAAGAAAGTCAACATTAATTCCAAAACATTATAGAGTCCCTATCTAAGTTCCCCAGTTGTCCATAAATGTACTTTATAGGTTTTCATTTATATTTTTCCATCGATGTTCTGTACAAGTTTCACATATGGCATTTGACTATAATGTCCCTTTGGTTTCCCCCGATCTAGATAAAGTCCTTTGACTTCCTTCTGTTTCCCTCTCTCTCTCTCTCTTTTTTTTTTTTTTTCCGCTTAAACAATGGAAATTTATTTTCTTGAGGCTAGAAATCCAAGATCAAGGTGTCAACAAGGTTGATTTCTACTGAGACCTTTCTCCTTGTCTTGCAGATGGTTACCTTCTGGCTGTGTCCTCACATGGCCTTTTCCTCTGTGCTCCCATGGAGAGACAGATCTGGTTTATTATCTACTTTCTTTTTTCCTACATCTTTTTTGAGCATATACTAAAAACTCAAAAAAATTTAGTTCTATCTCTGGACTCTATTTAGTGTACCACACTGTTATAATTATTTAGTTTTACATTAGCTTTTAATATCAGGTATAGTCCCACCTCATTGCCTTTTCCTTCAGAAGTTTCCTGGCTATCCTAGATTGTGCATTTTTCATGTGAACTTTATTATTTTTTTTATTTTGTTTACTTTACAATATTGTATTGGATTTGCCATACATTGACATGAATCTTCCATGAGTGTACATGTGTTCCCCATCCTGAATCCCCCTCTCACCTGCCTCCCCATCAGATCCCTCTGGGTCATCAGTGCACCAGGACTGAGCACCCTGTATCATGCATCGAACCTGCACTGGCGATCCATTTCACATATGATAATTTATATGTTTCAATGCCATTCTCCCATATCATCGTGCCTTCGCCCTCTCCCACAGAGTCCAAAAGACTATTCTAGACATCCATGTCTCTTTAGTTATCTCGCATGCAGGGTTATCGTTATGGTCTTTCAAAATTCCATATATATGTGTTCAGTTCAGTTCAGTCCAGTCGCTCAGTTGTGTCCGACTCTTTGCGACCCCATGAATCGCAGCATGCCAGGCCTCCCTGTCCATCACCAACTCCCGGAGTTCACTCAGATTCACGTCCATCGAGTCAGTGATGCCATCCGGCCATCTCATCCTCGGTCGTCCCCTTCTCCTCTTGCCCCCAACTCCTCCCAGCATCAGAGTCTTTTCCAGTGAGTCAACTGTTCGCATGAGGTGGCCAAAGTACTAGAGTTTCAGCTTTAGCATCATTCCTTCCAAAGAAATCCCAGGGTTGATCTCCTTCAGAATGGACTGGTTGGATCTCCGTGCAGTCCAAGGGACTCTCAAGAGTCTTCTCCAACACCACACTTCAAAAGCATCAACTCTTTGGCACTCAGCCTTCTTCACAGTCCAACTCTCACATCCATACATGACCACAGGAAAAACCATAGCCTTGACTAGACGGACCTTAGTCGGCAAAGTAATGTCTCTGCTTTTGAATATGCTATCTAGGTTGGTCATAAATTTTCTTCCAAGGAGTAAGCGTCTTTTAATTTCATGGCTGCAGTCACCATATGCAGTGATTTTGGAGCCCCCCAAAATAAAGTCTGACACTGCTTCCACTGTTTCCCCATCTATTTCCCATGAAGTGACGGGACCAGATGCCATGATCTTCGGTTTCTGAATGTTGAGCTTTAAGCCAACTTTTTCACTCTCCTCTTTCACTTTCATCAAGAGGCTTTTTAGTTCCTCTTCACTTTCTGCCATAAGGGTGGTGACATCTGCATATCTGAGGTTATTGATATTTCTCCTGATTCCAGCTTGTGCTTCTTCCAGCCCAGCATTTCTCATGATGTACTCTGCATAGAAGTTAAATAAGCAGGGTGACAATATACAGCCTTGACGTACTCCTTTTCCTATTTGGAACCAGTCTGTTGCTCCATGTCCAGTTCTAACTGTTGCTTCCTGTCCTGCATACAGATTTCTCAAGAGGCAGGTTAGGTGGTCTGGTATTCCCATCTCTTTCAGAATTTTCCACAGTTTATTGTGATCCACATAGTCAAATGCTTTGGCATAGTCAATAAAGCAGAAATAGATGTTTTTCTGGAACTCTCTTGCTTTTTCCATGATCCAGTGGATGTTGGCAATTTGATCTCTGGGTCCTCTGCCTTTTCTATAACCAGTTTGAACATCAGGAAGTTCACAGTTCATGTATTGCTGAAGCCTGGCTTGGAGAATTTTGAGCATTACTTTACTAGCATGTGAAATGAGTGCAATTATGCAGTAGTTTGAGCCTTCTTTGGCATTACCTTTCTTTGGGATTGGAATGAAAACTGACCTTTTCCAGTCCTGTGGCCACTGCTGAGTTTTCCAAATTTGCTGGCATATTGAGTGCAGCACTTTCACAGCATCATCTTATAGGATTTGAAATAGCTCTACTGGAATTCCATCACCTCCACTAGCTTTGTTCATAGTGATGCTTTCTAAGGCCCACTTGAGTTCACATTCAAGAATGTTTGGCTCTAGGTGCGTGATCACACCATCGTGACTATCCAGGTTGTGAAGCTCTTTTTGGTACAGTTCTTCTGTGTATTCTTGCCACCTCTTCTTAATATCTTCTGCTTCTGTTAAGTCCATACCACCATTTCTGTCCTTTATCGAGCCCATCTTTGCATGAAATTTTCCCTTGGTATCTCTTTTTCTTGAAGCAATCTCTAGTCTTTCCCATTCTGTTCATGTCCCCTATTTCTTTGCATTGATCACTGAAGAAGGCTTTCTTATCTCTTCTTGCTATTCTTTGGAACTCTGCATTCAGTATTAGTGTTTTTCTTTCTGGCTTACTTCACTCTGTATGATAGGCTCCAGTTTCATCTACCTCATTAGAACTGATTCAAATGTATTCTTTTCAATGGCTGAGTAATATTCCATTGTGCATATGTACCACTACTTTCTTATCCATTAGTCTGCCAGTAGACATCTAGGTTGCTTACATGTCCTGGATATTATAAACAGTGATGCAATGAACATTGGAGTACATGTGTCTCTTTCAATTCTGGCTTCCTCGGTGTATATGCCCAGCAGTGGGATTGCTGGGTCATGTGGCAGTTCTATTTCCAGTGTTTTAAGGAATCTCCACACTATTCTCCATAGTGGCTGTACTAGTTTGCATTCCCACCAACAGTGTAAGAGGGTTCCCTTTTCTCCACACCCTCTCCAGCATTTATTGCTTGTAGACTTTTGGATCGCGGCCATTCTGACTGGTGTGAAATGGTACCTCATTGTGGTTTTGATTTGCATTTCTCTGATAATGAGTGATGTTGAGCATCTTTTCATGTGTTTGTTAGCCATCTGTATGTCTTCTTTGGAGAAATGTCTGTTTAGTTCTTGGGCCCATTTTTTGATTGGGTCGTGACATGAGTGCAATTGTGCAGTATTTTGAGCATTCTTTGGCATTGACTTTCTTTGGGATTGAAATGAAAACTGACCTTTTCCAGTCCTGTAGCCACTGCTGAGTTTTCCAAATTTGCTGACATATTGAGTGTAGCACTTTCACAACATCATCTTTCAGGATTTGAAACAGCTCAACTGGAATTCCATAACCTTCACTAGCTTTGTTTGAAGTGATGCTTCCTAAGACCCACTTGACTTCACATTCCAGGATGTCTGGCTCTAGGTGAGTGATCAGACCATCGTGATTATCTGGGTTGTGAAGATCTTTTTGTACAGTTCTTGTGTATTCTTGCCCTGTCTTCTTAATATCTTCTGCTTCTGTTAGGTCCATACCATTTCTGTCCTTTATCAAGCCCATCTTTGCATGAAATGTTCCCTTGGTATCTCTAATTTTCTTGAAGAGAACTCTAGTCTTTCCCATTCTATTGTCTTCCTCTATTTCTTTGCATTGATTGCTGAGGAAGGCTTTCTAATCTCTCTTTGCTGTTCTTTGAAACTCTGCATTCAAATGGGTTTATCTTTCATTTTCTCCTTTGCTTTTCACTTCTCTTCTTTTTGCAGGTATTTGTAAGGCTTCTGCAGACATCCATTTTGCTTTTTTGCATTTCTTTTCTTGGGGATGGTCTAAATCCCTGTCTCCCATACAATGTCACGAACCTCCATCCATAGTTCATCAGGCACTCTGTCTACCAGATCTAGTCCTTTAAATCTATTTCTCACTTCCACTGTATAATCATAAGGGATTTGATTTAGGTCATACCTGAATGGTCTAGTGGTTTTCCCTACTTTCTTCAATTTAAGTCTGAATTTGGCAATAAGGAGTTCATGATCTGAGCCACAGTTAACTCCCAGTCTTGTTTTTGCTGACTGTATAGAGCATCTCCATCTTTGGCTGCAAAGAATATAATCAATCTGATTTTGCATTTGACCATCCAATGATGTCCATATGTAGTCTTCTCTTGTGTTTTTGGAAGAGCGTGTTTACTATGACTAGCGCAGTCTCTTAGCAGAACTCTGTTAACCTTTGCCTTGCTTCATTCTGTACTCCAAGGCCAATTTTTCCTGTTACTCCAGATGTTTCTTGACTTCCTACTTTTGCATTCCAGTCCCCCATAATGAAAAGGACATCTTTTTTGGATGTTAGTTCTAGAAGGTCTTGTAAGTCTTCATAGAACCATTCATCTTCAGCTTCCTCACCATTACTGGTTGGGACATAGACTTGGATTACTGTGATACTGAATATTTTGCCTTGGAAACGAACAGAGATCAGTCTGTCATTTTTGAGATTGCATCCAAGTACTGCATTTTGGACTCTTTTGTTGACTATGAGGGCTACTCCATTTCTTCTAAGGGATTCCTGCCTGCAGTAGTAGATATAATGGTCATCTGAGTTAAATTCACCCATTCCAGTCCATCTTAGTTCACTGATTCCTGGAATGTCGATGTTCACTCTTGTCGTCTCCTGTGTGACCACTTCCAATTTGCCTTGATTCATGGATCTAACATTCCAGGTTCCTATGCAATATTGTTCTTTACAGCATCAGACCTTACTTCTATCACCAGTGACATCCACAACTCGGTGTTCTTTTTGCTTTGGCTCCGTCTCTTCTTTCTGGAGTTATTTCTCCATTGATCTCCAGTAGCATATTGGGCACCTCCCGACCTGGGGAATTTATCTTTCAGTGACCTATCTTTTTGCCTTTTCATACTTTTCATGGGGTTCTCAAAATAAAAATACTGAAATGGTTTGCCATTCCCTTCTCCAGTGGACCACATTTTCTCAGACCTCTCCACCATGACTCGTCTGTCTTGGCTGGCCCCACACAGCATGGCTTAGTTTCATTGAGTTAGACAAGGCTGTGATCTGTGTGATCAGATTGGCTCATTGTCTGTGATTGTGGTTTCAGTCTGTCTGCCCTCTGAGAGGGCATCAGAGGACCAGCATGGAATTCCCCATAAGTTGTTGTTGTTTTTTTTTTTTAAGATTTAGATTAAATATAAATTCTAGTATTTTCTTCCTACATTCCAGCTGATCATCTTCACTGGGCCCTGAAATGCCTTCAAACCAAATAGAAACCCAAGGGGATGTGTGTGTGTGTGTGTGTGTGTGTGTGTGTGTGTGTGTGTGTTCCCATCTTCCCTTTATCCCCCCATCCTCAGCAGCTTGCAGCTAACTCCCTCTTGTACACCCAGCCTGGTCAAAGCATTTCCTCCAAACTCTGCCCTTCCTCCCCTCCAATCCTTCATTTTGCAGTCTATTTTCTCCTACTCCAGTGCTACTAACTCAGCCCCTACACTCTTTCAAGCCAAGTGTGCAGGCTTCCACCCTCAGAGCCCACTGGTAGGCTTCACATCCCCCAGCTTCAGAGGTGAGCATACCTCCCCATTTCCTGAGTCTGTCAAGGCTAGGGTCCAGGCCAGACCTCCTTCAGGCTGCATCCTTTCCAGGGAATGAGGGAAGTTGCTTCCGCATTCACTTCAGTCCTGACTGGGCCTTTGTTGGCATTTTCCAGCATTGGAGACTTGAAGAAGCAGCTATACAGCATGCTCTGTTGGGGCATAGTGACAGTGTAGGCCAAGCATGCTGCCCCAGTGAGTGACTAGAGAGAGTCCTGGCATCTTGACTCTCTTTCTGTAAGTCTCTCAGTCTGTTCCCAGGTAGTGGACCTAGAAAAGAAAAATAACTGGTAACTGTGACTCTCAGGCCTTTCAGACTAAGTCATATACTGGAATGGCTCTTCACAGGACTTGTTCCTATTGATATACCTTGACAATCTCCAAAAACATGTGCATTTTTAAAAATCTGTTGTATCCAGGTTAGCCTTCCAAGATAACAGTTTTGAATGGGCTAACATTGTGTATCACTTGTATGTTTGAATTCTGGAGTGTTCTTTAAGAAAACCACACTCGTTACTTTATCTCTATTCACTCTATCTCCAGGTCCATAGGCCTTATATATTCTCAGAGGAAACAATGGTTGGTTGGGTATATTAATTAGTCAAGAACTAATGGCTTAGAGGCTACCAATAGCATTTCATTTGTTGGTTACATCAAAAGAATACCTGTCAGACACCGACTCTCAGAAGATAAGAACAGTACCAGAATGACTGCCAAGGTGAACAAATATTTCATGGATGTCACTAGCTTACTGACTGGCTGCCTGCCTGCTTTTCCCTGGATTCCTTTTTCACCTAGGAAATTTTTAAAAATGCTCCAGCCAGAGTTAAACAGACTCAAATTGTAACTACTCAAATGTGTGGAACTACTGAATATGTGAATATGTTTAATGCTGCCACAGGGTCACAGCTATGTACAGAGCATCCTTTGTTTGCACCCTTGTCCCCTAAAACCAGAACTGCATACATATAATTTTTATTTTTATTCTAGAAGTAGAAATATATATATATATATATATATATATATATATATATATATAATTCTTGGGAAAATAATGAATATTTTTAAGATTATATATATATACATACATACATACCAAGATGAATATACCAGTGGCATAAACACAGGTTATATAATCAAGGAAACAGTATACAGAAAAGAGAGTGAAGATTGAAAACCAAACCAAACCAAACCAATTGATAATTCTCTGCAGTAACTGGCAATTAGTTCTTAAATTCTACTCTTCTTGCATCCTTGAGCCAAAAATAACTTCCAGTGAAGGAAACTAAAGATTTAACTTTTTCCCCTTTATTTTCTGATGTTGTATTTTTCTGTTTCTGGGCCAGAACTGCTACTAAGAATCATCGACTGAAAACACTGAAGGGCAGCCATTACAATCCTCCCATCCACTAAGCTGCTCTTCCCTTGGATCCCCAATGGTTCTTCATTAGTTTATTAGTTTCCTAGGGCTGCCATAACAAAGTACCACGAACTGGGTGACTTATAAGAGAAATGTATTGCCTCGTAGTCTTGGAAGCTAGATGTCTGAAATTAAGTTGTTGGCTCCTTCTGAAACCTGTAGATAAAGGATCCTCCCTTTCTTCTTATAACGTCTGTAAACCCTAGAAGCCTCTTAGGTTCAGAAGCTTAATCGCAATCTCTGCCTCCATTTCCATCTCAGTCTCTGTCTTCATCTCCTTCAAAGATTACTTTTTCACATGGTTTTTCCTCTATGTGTGTCTGATTTTTTTCTTTTTATAAGGACATCAGTCACACTGGGCCCACCCTAATGAACTTGTTTTAACTTGATTACCTCTGAAGAGACCCTACCTCTAAATAAGGTTACATTCTGTGTATGGGTGGGTTAGGACTTCAGTATGGCAAACTTCATTTTATTGAGCTTTGCAGATACTATGTTTTTTATTGTGTTTCTGGCAACCCTGCGTCAAGTAAGTCTATCAACACTAGTTTGCTAACAGTATTTGTTCGCTTTTATTTCAAACTTTTTCATTTATCATTATAATTGTCATGGTGCTCTGTGATCAGTGATCTTTGGTGTTCCTACTATAACTTGCTGAAAGCTCAAGATGATGGTTAGCATTTTCAGCTGTAATTTTTTAATTAAGGTATGTACATTATTTTTAAAGACACAATGTTGTTACCCAGTTAATAGACTACAGTATAGTGTAAACATAACTTTTACATGCACCGGGAAACCAAAAAATTCATGTAACTCACCTTATTATGAAATTCACTTTATTGCAGTGGTCTGTAAATAATATCTCCAAGGTATGTCTGTATGTCTTTTTTTTTTTTTTTGAAGGGAGACACAGTTCAACACATAACAAGTGGTACCACCAGGTTCCCTTCACCATTCACACCACCCTTGTCAAATGTCCCTTCTACAGCATGATGTCCATGACTGAGTACACTACTACACAGAAGTTTAACCCATACGGTGGACTGATGCTCAACCCCCTTTAGTCTGAACATTACATATTTATTTTAGTCTGGACACTACATATTTATCAATACAGGCAAGGATGGTACTAACTTATCTTTATCAGTTTGTGTTTTTGAATCTGAGGTCTTTTGCACAGACTACTGTCAAGCTAGGCCCCTTCCACCAAAATACACGATGTTCATTTTTTATTTTTTATTTTTTTTTACATTTTTCCTTGTGAAATTGTCTGATTGTTATTTTGGTCTTTAATTTTTAGTCCATCACTCTAACCCCTGAAAAAAAGTGATGAAAGTGCTAGTCATTCAGTAGTGGCTGACTCTTTGTAATCCCATGAACTAAAAGCCCACCAGGCTCCTCTGTCCATGAAATTCCAGGCAAGAATACTGGAGTGGGTTGCCATGCCCTCCTCCAGGGGATCTTCCTGATCCAGGGATTTAACCCAGGTCTCCTGCATTGCAGGTGGATTCTTTACCATCTGAGCCACCAAGGAAGCCCTGTGGGCTAGCCCCTGAAGTTACACAGAAATATTGTATGTATAAAAGTATCTCTTTCATCACCTAATCAGAGGATTTTGAGAGCTTTGTGAATATTCAGTCTATCATTTAACATCTAGTTATCACTCTAGGTTTGTGTGGAGATTAGACAAACTGGATTCTGTTAGCTCACTGAAATTATGATACAGTGTTGACCAAGATAAGACCAAATTCAGAATCTGGCAACATGGGAGGAGACCTCACCATAAACTGACACTGATCTATTGATCAGCACATATGAAAAGGAATACAAATTTACCTTATTCTACTACCAAGCATTCATCATGGTAACCATTCCACAAACACCTATAAAGGAGCCACATGTTCCTGTCACTGTGTTAGCTATTCAGAAGCACCTTATTGTGAAAGAATACAAAAATAGCACAGTTAAGTGTGAACAAACCAGACAAATGCAGTAAGATACAAGCAAGACAACAGATTTTAAGAGGTGGGATATGAGAGTGAAGAGAAAAAAAAGCGAAGATTTGAGAAAAGATCAAAGTCATCTTTTAGTATTTTGGACAGTAATCTTTTCTAAAAATAATGTACATCTCTTGCCTCATTCTCTTCACCTAATGATCACTTCTTACATTGCTTACAACCAGTCTCCTGCTCTTGACAACTCCAGTGGATATGTTTTAAAGGAGGTCATGAAGTATCTCTTCTCTATCTTTGAGATATTTATAGCTAAACTTATCTTTCATTATCAAATCCCCTCTTTCATTCACCTCTTAGAACCTTGGTTCTCTTCCAACTCCTGTGACCGCATCTTACATGTTTGCTTTGTTGCCTGATATTTCTCCTTAACACGGGCATTGACATGTTCTACCCTCAATTTACTCTAAAGCTGATAATGTTATAAAATAAAAGATGGCAGAAAACCTATAGATCATCTTCAATATCCTCATGAAGAAGAAATAACCTCCCCAGCCAATCCTTCCATTAGGAAAAATCTGTTTCCTCTTTTGCATATCAAACTATTATATGCTGGACAACTCTACTCTCCCTTTTTCAAATGAATGTGGATCATTCACAGGCTTCAATTTATATATATATATATATCTCCAGTACTTTGGCCACCTCATGTGAAGAGTTGACTCATTGGAAAAGACTCTCATGCTGGGAGGGATTGGGGCAGGAGGAGAAGGGGACAACAGAGGATGAGATGGCTGGATGGCATCATGGACTCGATGGACGTGAGTCTGAGTGAACTCTGGGAGTTGGTGATGGACAGGGAGGCCTGGCGTGCTGCGATTCATGGGGTCGCAAAGAATCGGACACGACTGAGCGACTGAACTGAACCCTACTGAACTGATTTTATACATATATATATATATATATATATATATACACAATTACCATATATACATATATGGAAATTACTTTCCAAAATTTGTCTCTAGTCTATGTCTTTCGAGCATCCAGTCTCACATTTCTGTCCCATGGGAAGTTCTTATGTATCATCTCTTAATCCCCAAGTGTCTTAGTCTTTCAAGACTTTTCAGGCTGCTATAACAACATAGTTCACACTTGTTAGCTCATAAAGAACAGAAATGTGTTTCTTAAAGTTCTGGAGTCTGCAAATCTAAGATCAGGGTGCCAGCATGGTCAGGTTCTGGTGAAGGTCCTCTTCTGGGTTCCAGGCTTTCAACTTATCTCTGTGTCCTCACGTGGTGGAAGAGGCACGGGATCTCTCTAAAACAGGAGCCGCCAACCCTCAGACCATGGCTCAGTACCAGTCCATGGCCTTAGGGACCAAGCAGCACAGCAGGAGGTGAATGGCAGTCTAGCAGCAAAGCTTTATCTGTATTTACACCCACTCCCCATCACCTGCATTATTGCCTGAGCTCTACTTCCTGTCAGACCATAGGTGGCCTAAGAAATGTAATGTGTTTGAATCATCTGGAAGCCATTCCCCACTCCCCTCTCCTGGCCCTCCATGGAAAAATTGTCTTCCAGGAACCTGGCCCCTGGTGCCAACAAGGTTGGGGACCACTGCCCTAAGGTTTTATTTATAAGGGAACTAATTCCATTCATGAGGCTCCTGCCCTCATGACTAATCAGCTCCCAAAGCCCCACCTCCTAATACCATCATGTGAGGGATTAGGACATTAACAAATGGATTTTAAGGGACACAAATATTCAGACCATAGCATTAAGTTTAGTAGTCCTTTTGAGGAACCCATCTTTGTCTACAGAGAGCTGACTAAAGCTGCCAATTAATCAGGAACAAAGCTTGAAATTATTTTGAATTATTTAATCTCCCTTGGGCTTCCCTGGTGGCTCAGAGGTTAAAGCATCTGCCTGGAATGCTGGAGACCCGGGTTTGATATCTGGGTCAGGAAGATCCCCTGGAGAAGGAAATGGCAACCCACTCCAGTACTCTTGACTGGAGAATCCCATGGAGGGAGGAGCCTGGTAGGCTACAGTCCATGGGGTCGCAAAGAGTCGGACACGACTGGGCAACTTCACTTCACTTCACTTCACTTATTTTCTATATCAAGTCATCATTGTTCCTTATCTTTATCTGGATGGTTCTTAACCTGAATTTTAAAAATCCATGGATAAAAGAAATGGAAATAATAAGTATACATTTTCACTAACTTCTAATTGAGCATTTTCTTCAATAATGAATGTAAGTGGCTTCTCTCTAGTATTTCAAATATCTAGTTAGTCCACAAAATCTGCCAATACTTTCCTCAGGACATTATTGCTATAATATGGGTTTAAAAATATCTGTTCAAGCCTCTGCATTCACTTCTTTTGGGTATAGATGCAATATTGGAATTTCAGGATTATAATTCTATATTTAATTTTTTGAGGAAATGCCATAATGCTTTCCACAGTGGCTGCACTATTTTACATTCTCACCAGCAGTGTACAAGAGTTCCAACTTTTCCACATTCTCACACACATTTGTTATTTTTGTTTTTTTGTTTGTTCTCTTGAAATAATAGCCATGCTAATGGGTATGAATTGGTACAACACTGTGGTTTTCATTTGCATTTCTCTAATGATTAGTACTACCAAGCATATTTTCATGTGTTTTTGACCATGTGTATATCTTCTTTGGAGAATGTTTATTCAAGTCATTTGTTTACTTCTAATAGAGGCTTTTTTTTTTGAATAGTGAGTTATAGGTACTAAATATCAATCTCATTTCATTTCATTGGTTACTTTTTAACTCTGTTGATAGTGTATTTTGATGCATGGAAGCTTTTGATGAATTTCAACTAATTTTTTCTTTTAGTGATTGTATTTTAGTGTCATATCTGTGAAATTACTGTCAAATCTAATGGCATCTTTGATCCATTTTCAGTTAATTTTTGTATATGGTATGTGTCCTATTTCATTCTTTTATACATGGATATCAATTTTCCCAATACAATTTGTTGAAGAGATTATCTTTCCCTGGTGAATGGTCTTAACACTCTTGTTGAAAATCCTTTGACCATATTCCTGGGCTGTGTATTTTATTCCATTGGTCTAAATATCTGTCTTTAATATAGTACCACTGTTTTAATTATGTTAACTCTGTAGCAAGTTCTGAAATCAGGATGTAAGAGACCTCCAACTCTGTTCTTCCTTTTCAAGATCGGTTTGGCTATTTGGGGTCCCTTGAGATTCCATCTGAGATTTAGAATGAAATTTTCTATTTCTGTAAAAGCAGTCATTGGGATTTTGAGAGGGATTGCATTAAATCTGTAAATCACTTTGGGTAGTGTTGACATCTTAACAATATTGTCTTCCAATCCATGTACACAGATGTTTTTCCATTTATTTGTATCTTTGAAATTTCTTTTGGCAAAATTTTGCAGCTTTGTAGTTTTTAGTTTATAAGATTTTACCTCCTTAGTTAAGTTTATTCCTATTTTTCATTCTTGTTTGATGTTATTATAAATACAATTATTTCTTAATTTCATTTTTGATTATTCATTATTAGTGTATAGAAATGGAACAGGATTTTTAGTATAGATTTTTATATTCTGCTACTTTGCAGAATTCATTTATTAGTTCTGGCAGGTTTTTGCAGAATCTTTATAGAGTTTTCTACGTAGAAGATCATATCATCTGCAAACAGAGATAATACTTCTTCTTCTGTTCCAATTTAGTTGCTTCTTCAGGTAACGTTTAGGGAAAGTCTTCATCATTAATTTCTAGATTTTATTCTCAAATACCTTGAATACCTCTTTGTGGTAATGTGTCTATATTTGCTTCCACGCTGCTTTCCCACATTTATTTTCATTATCAATGTCTCATTCATTGAAGAAATATTTAAACTTAAAAGCCTACTATGTGCCAGACATTGAGACTCTGGGATAAATTAGGGTCCTCTCTCCTCTTCTGGAATCTACTGGACACATTCACTCCCTAGAGAACAGCATCACAAAATTTGAACAGTATGATCTTGCAGAACCTCAAGACACTAAGTTTTCCATAATTATTATGTGATTGACAGTCAGTTTTTATTGACACTTAAATAATAGAAATACAGTTTTATTTATTGTAAGAATGGTTTCCTGGTTATATCTAATTTTGGTGCTACAACATTACCAGCAATTTCATTTGTCAAACACAAACTGTATACTTGAAATGGATGCTTTATTATACCTCAATAAAGTTGAAGAAAAAATTTATTCCCAATAAAGAGGACTCCTTTAAGTGAAGGATGGTGCATACTAGAATCTTACTTAGACTGAATAATTCAAGCTAAAGCTTATTTGCATTAGTAAGAAAGACTGAATTATAGCAATTTGAAATGAAATATATATATATATCAGAGAAGGCAATGGCAACCCACTCCAGTACTCTTGCCTGGAAAATCCCATGGACAGAGGAGCCTGGTAGGCTGTAGTCCATGGGGTCACGAAGAGTCGGACACTTACTGAGCGACTTCACTTTTACTTTTCACTTTCATGCATTGGAGAAGGAAATGGCAACCCACTCCAGTGTTCTTGCCTGAAGAATCCCAGGGATGGTGGAGCCTGGTGGGCTGCCATCCGTGGGGTTGCACAGAGTTGGACACAACTGAAGTGACTTAGCAGCATACATATATATATATATACACACACACACATATATAGATAGATATAGCTATATACATAGAGCTTTAGGTACATATACCAAACTGTTTTTATTAAAAAGATTTACCTATAAGCCCTATCAAATCTTAGTTCAAAAAACAGACAAGATTCAGCTATAATTGACCTGTTTACTTGCAAATTAATGATCCACTTAAGACAACTGACTTTTATTTCAAGTAGAGTAAATAATTTTCTTTCTGTTTTATTTATAATTTTACTTTGCTCAAACAGGGTCTTCATTATTGAAACACAATAGTAATTGATCTGTTGAGATCAATTGAGATCTGTGATTAGATTAGTAACTGAGTTTATGATCTCAATTTGACTTAATAAAGTTGAAAAGCTCAAGTGCTGAATTCACCATTTGCCAGCTATTTGATCTTGAGTAATTTGTTTACCTTGCTGTGTCTCCATTGCTTTCCTTCTAGAATCAGGAAAATGATAACATCTACTTCACTAGGTCTTTGAGATAATTAAGGGAAGGGATGAATGTGAAGCACTTAAAAAAGTGACCAATTCATGGTAAGTACTCAATAAATACTAACTGCTATTTCTGATGATTTCCCAGCTTTTTGAGATTTTCCAGCTTTTTGAGAGTAATTATTTGAGACTAATTTTTGGTTCTGTCCAGAGAAAAGAAACTGAATATAGTTTAATAATTTATTGTGCAAATAGCTTTAGAGTTATTTTAGATACTTTTTCAGTCCATGGAATGATGGAAAATGCAAAGATTATCAACTTTGTACTCATTTTCTCCTCAGTTATTATTTTAATATGTGGTATATTAGTTTTGAAAATTAAGATTGTCTTGTCTCTTAATCATTTGAATAATGTGGTTAAGACATTCAACCATATATCTTCACTTTGTTGGCTATCACGTTAATTTTTTTTTTTTTTTTTTTTACTGATGCTCAAACTGGATTTGCTCTACTGAAAGACCTAAATAATTAGAATCAAACAGTCTAGTTACTACCTTTGGCCTTTGGAAAGAACCAAGGTGATAGACAAGTTGGACTTCCCTGGTGGCTTGGACTTCCCTGGTGGCTCAGACAGTAAAGAATCTGCCTGCAATCTCTGGGTCGGGAAGAGCCCCTGGAGGAGGGCATGGCTACCCACTCCAGTATTCTTGCCTGGATAATCCCATGGACAGAGAAGCCTACAGTCCATGGGGTTGCAAAGAGTAGGACATAACTGAGCAACTAACAGTTTCACTTTCACTTTCAATATGTTAGACAAATTTCTTTGATAGGCATTGAAAGATCATATTTCCTCTTAAGTTTTAGTTATTTAGCTTAAACTTAGCAAAATTCAAATCAAAACATCACTTTTATAATTCAAAATGTGTTTCTGGCTCAGAGACTGGACATTTCTATGAATCTTCAGAGTTACATTTCCCAGAATGTTAGAGCTGGAAGCAACCTTAGAGTTCATCTAATGGCACCCCACTCCAGTACTCTTGCCTGCAAAATCCCATGGATGGAGGAGCCTGGTAAGCTGCAGTCTGTGGGGTCGCTAAGAGTCAGATATGACTGAGGGACTTCACTTTCACTTTTCACTTTCATGCGTTGGAGAAGGAAATGGCAACCCACTCCAGTGTTCTTGCCTGGAGAATCCCAAGGATGGGGGAGCCTGGTGGGCTACCATCTATGGGTTCACACAGAGTTGGACATGACTAAAGTGAATTAGCAGAAACTCTCATTTATGTTTGAAACACTGAGATCTACAGAGACCAAAAGCAAGTTCTAGAGAAAATTTATGTCTCCCAAGAGTCAATTTTTAAAACATCTCTACCTTTATAGGTCTTTGATTAGGAAGCTGGAAAACATATGTGTGTATATGCATGTATGTCTGTTTTGTCTTCATAATCATTTTATAGGTTTCTCAAATTCTCATGACTCTAGTATCTAGATTAGTTGGTTCCTAAATTGTATTGAATTCTGTATTAAGTCCCTCATTCCCAGGCTTCACTTTTAATCATTATATAACTATTTGGGTTCCTCAGTCAACAGTAGATTACAAGCACCAAATTTGAAGGGAATGAAGAGGCTGCCAGACCTGCTGTACCAATTCAATGATAAAGTGAAAATTGACAACTTGATAGGAAAGAAGACCACAAAAACAAAATCAAGCCCCCCCAAAAAACAAACCTAAAACTAAATCAAATGAATTACTTAAAAACTCTAGTCTATTAAGTGAAGAACAACTCAAACCAACATCTGTTCATTTTTAAATAGTCTCCTTAGTTCTCATAAATACTGTCAACAATTGATGCTAAAGCAAATGACTTAGGACCATACGGGATGTGTTAAATTTATGTGCATTGTTTTCTCTGTAAAGCAAACTCAAGAGTATGAAATAGAGTTTGGAAAGACCCCTGTCCCAAATGGTTAAAATAAAGTAAGTAAAAACTGTAAGTGTGCTTCAGCTATGATGAAATTTACCAGAGTAAAATATTTTAATTTATAGATCTATTTATCTGTCTCTGTCCCTATCTATTTATCTATTGAGGGAGAGATTGTGTATACTATTTTACCACTTTGGGCTTCTCTAGTAGCTGAGATGGTAAAGCATCTGCTTGCAATGAAGGAGACCCAAGTTCAATCCCTGGGTTGGGAAGATCCCATGGAGAAGGAAATGGCAACTGACTCCAGTATTCTTGCCTGGAGAATTTCATGGACAGCTGAGCCTGGCAGGCTACAGTCCATGGGGTCTAAAAGAGTTAGACATGAACAACTATCACACACACACATTTAATCACTTTTTTTTTTATTTCTAAATGGTCTTTCAAAAGAAGCACACATAAACATAAGAAAAATACAGATTATGTGTCCTAGCCAGCTTTTTTTATTCATAGATCAAATAACTATTAATCTCAGTTAAAACAAGCAGAATTTGAATTGAACTCCACTGTCTATGGAGCTATTCAGTTCAGTTCAGTCACTCAGTCGTGTCCGACTCTTTGCAACCCCATGAATCGCAGCACGCCAGGCCTCCCTGTCCATCACCAACTCCCGGAGTTCACTCAGACTCCCGTCCATCGAGTCCGTGATGCCATCCAGCCATCTCATCCTGGGTCGTCCCCTTCTCCTCCTGCCCCCAATCCCCCCCAGCATGAGAGTCTTTTCCAATGAGTCAACTGTTCGCATGAGGTGGCCGAAGTACTGGAGTTTCAGCTTTAGCATCATTCCTTCTGAAGAAATCCCAGGGCTGATCTACTTGCTATAGCATAATTAAAAATGTGTCTGCTTAAAGCCAACACTCCTAGTTTTGTGACAGTAAGCCAAAAGGAAAAATAAGAAAAGAGACTTTATACTTATGAATATTTCTTCTTGAGTTCTAATGAGTTATAATTTTATCACACCTATGCACATGTGAACAAGAAGTATGATGAGGAACAATAGAGCATTTGTTTCGTAAGAGGTTGATTCATGTCAATTGGTTATCTAGTATGTTGTACAACAACACTGAAGATACACAGAGATAAGTAATTTCAATATAGTTTAAGAATGGGGCTTCCTTGATAGCTCAGTTAGTAAAGAATCCACCTGTAATGCAGAAGACCCCTGTTCAATTCCTGGATTGGGAAGATCCACTGGAAAAGGGATAGGCTACCCACTCCAGTATTCTTGGGCTTCCTTTGTAGCTCAGCTGGTAAAGAATCCGCCTGCAATGAGGAAATCCTGAGTTCAGTCTCTGGGTTGGGAAGATCCCCTGCAAAAGGGAACAACTACCCACTCCAGTATTCTGGCCTGGAGAATTCCATGGACTGTGTAGTCCATGGGGTCTCAAAGAGTTGGACATGACTGTGCAATTTTCACTTTTTCTTCGCTTCTTATAAACCGTATGATTGTGGCTTCCTACCACATCAAAGCAATCAACTCTAGTCAGTTCTTAATGTATCTTGAATTTGTCCCTATTTCCATTACTCGTACCAGTACTTTTATGTAAGGCCTTCATCAGTTTCATTTGGAATTTTGTAGTTATCTAACAACTGTCCTCTTCATCTACAGGCTTTCTCCAATTACAATTAATCCTGAGGAAACCAGAATTGAAAGAGACACATGTACCCCAATGTTCATTGCAGCACTGTTTATAATAGCCAGGACATGGAAACAACCTAGATGTCCATCAGCAGATGAATGGATAAGAAAGCTGTGGTACATATACACAATGGAGTATTACTCAGCCGTTAAAAAGAATTCATTTGAATCAGTTCTGATGAGATGGATGAAACTGGAGCCGATTATACAGAGTGAAGTAAGCCAGAAAGAAAAACACCAATACAGTATACTAACACATATATATGGAATTTAGGAAGATGGCAATGACGACCCTGTATGCAAGACAGGGAAAGAGACACAGATGTGTATAACGGACTTTTTGGACTCAGAGGGAGAGGGAGAGGGTGGGATGATTTGGGAGAATGACATTCTAACATGTATACTATCATGTGAATTGAATCGCCAGTCTATGTCTGATGCAGGATGCAGCATGCTTGGGGATGGTGCATGGGGATGACCCAGAAAGATGTTATGGGGAGGGAGGTGGGAGGGGGGTTCATGTTTGGGAATGCATGTAAGAATTAAAGATTTTAAAATTAAAAAAAAAATCCTGTACTCTTCTACTATATTAATTTTCTTAAAGAATAGATGCAATCAAATCATCCTTGTACCCCAAAACCCTCATTAGCTCTTCACTGACTACTAAATAAGCCCAAGTACCTTATTTTCTCCAAGAATTTGGACAATCTAGCCCTAAACTACGTCTGCACTCTTACGACTTACATTTTCCCTGTTACTACAGCAAACATTGTTAATACTTTCACAAACAGTACACTCTTTATGCCTTCATGTCTTTTCTCTTATTCCTGTTAATTCAAATACTGCCCCTTAATTTGGTGAATATTTCCTTATCTTTTAAAACTCAAGTCAGGTGTCGCTTATTCTGTTATTCTCTGGTCCTTTTAAGATGTATCTGGTGTCCCACATGTATGATCATATTAATTCAAACCTCAATGACTGAACTTTCCATATTTAATCATAGTTTTCTATTACTGAGACTTTCCCCCTTATTAGACAATTAGCTCCCTGGAGCAAGGGACTGTATAGTATTTACCTTTATACCTTTAATGTTTGGTATATCTTAGATGCTCATTAAATGTTAACTGAATGAATGCAGATGCTTCCCACATCTGTTGATCCAGCCTCAAATTCTCTGGACACCAGTTACACCTTTCCATATGTCTGCAGTACAAATTTAAAATAAATCAAATTTACTTCCTATCCTCTTTTTTAACATCTACTAGTTAATTTTCTTATATTTCTTATATTGTTAATGGCAATACTACCCTCCTTGTTCCCCAGGATCAGCATTTCAGAGGCATATAGTTATTTGTGATGTACCTAGAAAAGCATTTTTCACATCTGTTTCATCTTTTTAATTTCTCTTGCTTCTATCCTAATTCAGGTCTTATAATATCTCTCAAACGGACCATCACAATAGCCTCCTAACTGCCTCCACACCTATCATCTATTTTCAACTTTTGAATTCATTATTCATGCTTCTGCCAAATTAATCTTTGTAAAACAAAATCTTATCACCTCATTCCCTTGCTCAGGAAAAACTTCAGCAAGTCTTACCAGTTAGGGAAACAAATTCCATTTCCTTAGGCTTATACTTAAGTCCCTGCATCATCTGGCAATCATCTACCTTTCAGGCCTTACCTCTACCACCTCAATACAAGTTCCTTGTAATTCAGCTAAATAAAGCTGCTGACTAATTTCCAAATCTGCCCCTCACTTTCCCCTTAGACTCCTTTTCACATACAGTTTTCTCACAACCAAATGCTTTGTATGACCTTTAATTGCTCAAATCTTTTAAAGACCTGCAGAGATGCCACACACTCTATAGAATCTTCATTGATCCTCACAGTTGGAAGCAAACTTTCCTCCTCTGAACTTGTGTAGCTTTTTTGCTCACTGTTTTTTTTCATGATATTCATCATCTTTTTTTAGTAATGAGTTTTCATCTCCCTTAATAGACTATAAAGCACCCTGAAGCAGTGATCATGTCTCTTTCACCTTTTTATTTTACTTCATTGTATTTTGTATGACATTTAGTAGAGTATGTTGAGTGGTCAATAAATATCTGTTGCAAGAATGGATCTGAATGTGTTTATCAAAATGCAAAGTATTGTTGGGTTATTAAAATAGTATATTAGAGACAGAAGATAGAAGCAGAGGAGAATTTCAATCCTGTTGATAATCTTTGGGCTACATATTCTCATCATAATATGGTAGAATAAAGGCGGTAAAGTAGCAAGTTATAATTGATAGAATACACTTGAAAAATGTGTGACCTTTGAAATGCCAATAGCATAGGCTTTGGATTTATCTGCACTAAGGTTTACCAAGCAAATAAACCATTTGAAATCAAAGTGACAGGGGAAATAAAGATGATTTTAGGTGTTTATACTATGTATAATTTTTCATTGTTTATATTTACTAACAAATAGTAAAAGGTGGTGCATAAAAGTGACATGTGCATCTCTTTATAGAACATAGTATAGGAATATAGTATGTATTTTACATATATACACTCATCTTAATACTTATTAAAGAGAGAAATGTGTTCTTAATAAAAATAAACTCCTATCCACTAAAACAGATCACTGAAGACAATTATATCGTGTGATAATATGCCATTTAAATGGTAAATCATTACCATAGAATCATTACCCCCAATATATATATGGGTTAATCTGTACTTGTAATATTTGCACTTGGTTCTCTCAGCTAGATTTAAACTCTTTAATATTAACTATTTTTGCATTACTCTTAAGCAAAAGTTGGCCTACAGTTTCTCAATAGTTAGTTGACCAAATGCATAATGAAGTGTCTTTTAGATAGAAGCCTGAATCTTGTTCCTGCAATTTACCATCTGCATTTTTATTTATATAATGTGCCTCAGTCACATACCTGGTATAACCTATGACTCACTGGAAGATTGTTTTTAAGGTTTTCTTTAATGGGGACATTTGTAATTAGAGTCTTTGAAAGTCTCTAGAGAAAAGACGCAGAAGGCAATGGCAACCCACTCCAGTACTCTTGCCTGGAGAATCCTAGGGATGGGGGAGCCTAGTGAGCTGCCATCTATGGGGTCACACAGAGTCAGACACGACTGAAGTGACTTAGCAGCAGCAGAGAAAAGACATTTCATTCTAAACTTTCATCTATGTTGCAGATTGAATTGTTTAACACTGTGCTGTGGTTTTGCCTGGGTCATATTGAAATACTTCTGTAGTACTTCCAGAATTTCTTTAAGTAATGAATGTACTATAATACTGTAAGGAAACATGAGGATTAAGGTTGACATAAAAAAGTGCTAACGTTTGTAAAAGGAAAATTGCTATGGATTTCTTATTTATTTCTTGATATTTGGAACTTTGAAAGGGCTGGGATTTCATTACATAATCTTAATGTGGCATGGATAGTGAATTTTAGCTTTCACAAGTATGTCTATAGAATCTTATGGGAAAAAATAATGAAGGTTTCCTATCATAACACATATCAACATAGTGTCTTCTGGGAAATACATTTTATTAATGATTTAACTTCTTATTTTTCTACAGGATTTGAGGTTCCAATTAAAACCCTGTTTGGGCCATTGCATTACTGTCTGCAAGTGCTTAATCTTCACCAAAAGCCTCATCGCTTATTTTAAAACAAAAGAACGTGGTAAGGAGAAAAGTAATGAAATGCAGCATAACACATCTTTCAAAGTAAGGGGAAGTAGCTTTTTAAAAATGATCTAGGATCAGTGACATTCAGAAATTATTTGCTGTGCACTAAATGTGCTCAAGTGTGGCATCTGAATTCCAAGCACTCTATGTCTTCTATTATGAAATGAACTACACAGTGTTATTTTTTTCTCTTTGCTGTTGCAGTAGCCTAAGGTAATAATTATTAATGTCACTGATATACCACATATGGTAATATGGATTGAACAATGAATATTCTTCTTTAATAGAGATTCTATGATGCTCTGATGCTAAAATGATGAGTATAACTGACAACCTTATATGTTATTTTTAAAAAATTCACAATTCTAGTATTATTCTCAAAAACAGATGTCTATACTTACTCATATCTTCAGTCATATTTAACAGCTTTCTGTCCAATACATCATGATGTCTTTTAATTCTTATGTTGTTAATACATCATTTTTGAAGCACTTAGTCTGATGGTTCTTTGGAGTGTTATGTTGTACTCAGTAACATTGGCTATATCAGAGGAAAGATATAATCAGAGATGTCATTGAAATATTCAATGAAAGTGAAAGTGTCAGTCACTCAGTTGTGTCCAACTCTTTGCAACCCCATGGACTGTAGCCACCAGGCTCCTCTGTCCATGGGGATTCTCCAGGCAAGAATATTGGAGTGAGTTGCCATTCCCTTCCCTGGTGGCTCAGACGGTAAAGCATCTGCCTACAATATGGGAGATCCGGGTTCAATCCCTGGGTGGGGAAGATCCCCTGGAGAAGGAAATGGCAACCCATTCCAGTATTCTTGCCTGGGAAATCCCATGGATGGAGGAGCCTGGTAGGCTACAGTCAGTCCGTGGGGTTGCAAAGAATCGGACACGACTGAGCAACTTCACTTTCTCTAGAGGATCTTCCCAATCCAGGGATTGAACCCACACTTGCAGGCAGATTCTTTACCATCTGAGCCACCAGGAGAGGCAATATCAATTTCCAAATTTAAATCTAATGAAATATGTGGATATTAAAAGATAATTGGAAAGTATTCACACTTTCCCCCAGTAGTCTCTAATAATGGGATGTTTTTCCTTACATTAAAAACTTGAATAAACAATTATTTGCCACCAAAGACAGATCACTCCCAAATGAACTGACATGAAACATTTATATTCACAGCAATTGGAGCTGACTTATTGAAGATGACAATTATCAATTCTGGATTTTCAAAGTATAAACATGTTAGGTAGCTAGAATAGGAAAAAGGAGTCCAGAATGATGGTGGTGGCTAAAAGACAAGGAAAGGAAAAGCCTGTGAAAATAGAACAAAGGAAGGTCCAAGGACCAGAGTGAGGGCCTCAGGTAAAACAAACAGCACTCCTGGCTAGGCCAATTTACATAGGGCAGGCCCAGGGGCAGGAGAAAAAATGTATAAAAAGAGGAGTCAAAATTGGGCTGGCGGGCCTCTCTTCCCTTTGCATCTTTTGGGTCGGAATGCCCTCACAATTCCAGGATATACTTTCCTTTACTTTCTAAATAAAACTGAACTGTAACATGTAACTGTAATACTGGTCCGTTTGAGGGCTGAACCACTGCTCCATCTGTCACTTCAAATTTTTGTTGCGACGAGACAGAACCCAGGAAATTACAAACTCCCCCTACAAACAGGTAAAGTTATGGCTATAGTAGTGTCAAAGATGCTAGTTTTGTTGGAGCTGTTAGCCTTAGAATGAACAATACTTTCAAGTGTATCTAGAACTTTCATTATGGTTGATAAGATTCAGGAACTATGTGTTAATCTCTGAATCTCAACCCTTCTTTTAGGGTTTATCAAGGTGCCTATATTTGTTGAATGTTAGAAGGTAGACAGCAAGGGAGCAACGAAGAAAAGAATTATGTTTCACAGCAGCCAAGAAATTGGTCTACTGCCCTGTTTAAACATAGTTTGCTATTTGGCACTAAGGATTTTGATAAAATACTTCGTTGGGATTCTTTCTTATAGTGGTCTCCACTTAAGAGTTTATTAATGAGCTATGCCCATGGTCCTCATTAATTCATCAGCAACTTCTTTAGTATATTTAACTTTCTTTTAAGCCCCAGATCGTAGCTGCTGAGAACACCAATGGGAAAAGTTTAACAGCCAGCATAATATGCTAATCTCTTTTCAATAAGATTTTATTTTATTTTACTCTATTTTAATAGTTGACTTATATATTAGATTCACCCTGTAAGTTCACTATAACCCTTTTTAGTGTATCCTAAAATTAAAATACATCTTTGTGAAATATAATTTACTGTTATTGGAAATATCAGTGCTCATATGTTTATTAGGTAAATGGTAGCTGGCTTATGTGCTGCATTTTTGTATATTACTTAGTCTTAAGACCTCAAATAGTTTGACTCACTAATTCTCATAGTTTTTTATAGGTATAAATAAGTAAGAGGAGACTGCCCTCCTTTTAGGATGTGGTAAAGACTACCCCAAGGCTACCTCTGCATTGAATCACCATTTTAAGTTCAGTTTGTCAAATAAATATTGGTCACATTCTATTCCAGGCAATGTCTCTAGGTTTATAAAAATTAATGAAACATGACGCTTTTTTTTTTTCTCAGATCATATAATGATGGATGAAGCCAAGTATATGCATCATTTAATATAAACTTTCTAGCATTCTGAGATATGTGTAGGATGATAGTAAAATCCTGAAGAGGGACATTCAAATCAGCTTGAAGAGGAGGTTAAGCCAGTGAAGAAATACTTAAAGAGATAATTATTAATCTATCAAAATAAGAGTAGAAGGCAATTAGGCTAAAAAAAAATAAGATGGGGCGTTTCATGGGGCAGCAGGGAGAGGAGGTGTAAAGTCACAGATCTGATTAAAATAAATGTCACCTCTCAGTGGATGATGTTAGTTAGTTCAGTCACTCAGTCGTGTCCGACTCTTTGCGACCCCATGAATCACAGCACGCCAGGCCTCCCCGTCCATCACCAACTCCCGGAGTTCACTCAGACTGGCATCCATCGAGTCAGTGATGCCATCCAGCCATCTCATCCTCTGTCATCCCCTTCTCCTCCTGCCCCCAATCCCTCCCAGCATCATAGTCTTCTCCAATGAGTCAACTCTTCACATGAGGTGGCCAAAGTACTGGAGTTTCAGCTTTAGCATCATTCCTTCCAAAGAAATCCCCAGGTAGATCTCCTTCAGAATGGACTGGTTGGATCTCCTTGCAGTCCAAGGGACTCTCAAGAGTCTTCTCCAACACCACAGTTCAAAAGCATCAATTCTTCGGTGCTCAGCCTTCTTCACAGTCCAACCCTCACATCCATACATGACTACTGGAAAAACCATAGCCTTGACTAGACAAACCTTAGTTGGTAAAGTAATGTCTCTGCTTTTGAATATGCTATCTAGGTTGCTCATAACTTTTCTTCCAAGGAGTAAACGTCTTTTAATTTCATGGCTGCAGTCACCATCTGCAGTGATTTTGAAGCCCCCCAAAATAAAGTCTGACACTGTTTCCACTGTTTCCCCATCTATTTCCCATGGAGTGATGGGGCTGGATGCCATGATCTTCGTTTTCTGAATGTTGAGCTTTAAGCCAACTTTTTCGCTCTCCTCATTCACTTTCATCAAGAGGCTTTTTAGTTCCTCTTCACTTTCTGCCATAAGGGTGGTGTCATCTGCATATCTGAAGTTATTGCTATTTCTCCCAGCAATCTTGATTCCAGCTTGTGTTTCTTCCAGCCCAGTGTTTCTCATGATGTACTCTGCATAGAAGTTAAATAAGCAGGGTGACAATATACAGCCTTGACATACTCCTTTTCCTATTTGGAACCAGTCTGTTGTTCCATGTCCAATTTTAATTGTTGCTTCCTGTCCTGCCTACAGATTTCTCAAGAGGCAGGTCAGGTGGTCTGTATTCCCATCTCTTTCAGAATTTTCCACAGTTTATTGTGATCCACATAGTCAAAGGCTTTGGCATAGTCAATAAAGCAGAAATAGATGTTTTCTGGAACTCTCTTGCTTTTTGCATGATCCAGCGGATGTTGGCAATTTGATCTCTGGTTCCTCTGCCTTTTCTAAAAGCAGCTTGAACATCAGGAAGTTCATGGTTCACGTATTGCTGAAGCCTGGCTTGGAGAATTTTAAGCATTACTTTACTAGCGTGTGAGATGAGTGCAATTGTGTGGTAGTTTGAGCATTCTTTGGCATTGCCTATCTTTGGGATTGGAATGAAAACTGACCTTTTGCAGTCCTGTGGCCACTGCTGAGTTTTCCAAACTTGCTGGCATATTGAGTGCAGCACTTTCACAGCATCGTCTTTCAGGATTTGAAATAGCTCTGCTGGAATTTCATCACCTCCACTAGCTTTGTTCATAGTGATGCTTTTAAAGCCCACTTGACTTCACATTCCAAGATGTCTTGCTCTAGATGAGTGATCACACCATCATGATTATCTGGGTCATGAAGATCCTTTTGTACAGTTCTTCTGTGTATTCCTGCCATCTCTTCTTAACTCAGCAGAGAAAAAAGAATGCTTCCTGAAGAAAAGAGTCTTCCTGAATGAGGTAAAAGTTGATAGAAGTCTGGAATCATAAGTATGAGTAAGCCCAATAAAGAATTGAGAAAGAATGTTTTCTAAGCAGAAAGAATAACATCCAAAGATTGTGTTCATAAGCTTGCTTGATGTCCATTTGCATGCCATCAGTGAAAATAAATTTAAGAATCAATGGTCCTTTTTTTCCTCATTCTCTACATTGTTAAGTAGTCAGTGCATTGATTTCTACCTCTTTGAACTCTGAGAAAATCACATAAATACAAACATGAAATTACAAAACTGAAGGAAATGCAGTTTCTACTTCATTCAGACGCTCATTTCCTAGATGAAGAAATTGAGGAAGCTCCGAGGAGTCTTATGACTCGTTCAAGGGTGAGCTGTTTTGTTATTTTCAGAGCCTCAGAAAAATCCAATACACCCATATAAGCAGAAATTTAAAAACCGAAGTAATTTAGTATTGTTTCCCTCAATTCCAGCAGATTACCATTAGGGGCAGTAAAGTGTAGAATTTAAAACTGTCAGCTCTAGAGTTAAAATATTTGCTTTCACAATGTACACAATAAGTGACTTTAAGCAAGTGATATAATCTCTTTTTGCTTCAGATCTATCATCTATAAAATATGAGATAATAATGCAAAATGCTTAGATCAGTGCCTAGCTCATAATAAGCACTCCACAAATGTGCTATTATTATCTGTCATTAGGATACATGCACAGATTGTGCTATGGGCACTCTTGAAATTGATTTGATTATCCAAATCATTTTTAAAATTTTGTTGTAATAACTATCACATCACCAGTTTTACCAAAACCTTTCCAATTTATGTTTTAGAACTGCCATGTACATAGAATCCAAATTATATGATTTTAAATTATTATCATTAATGGAAAATTTTAAATTTTTACAAATTTATCAATATGAAATACCTGTTAAGGGATAGTCAAGTAAGAATTGGAAATCTATTAATTTGAAATGTGAAAAACATTCTTACTCTAAGCATAATTGTCCATGAATCCATTTCTCGTATGAGAATATAAGAATGGCTATATGACCTTACATTCAATCACAATCTTATGTTCCAGTACTCCTATTATATTAAAAATACAACAGATTAAACATGAAAGCAAAGAGTATAAATTCCACACTTCATGGAATAAAAAGCTTAGTACTGTCCTGCACGTCAGAAGGATGATGGCCTTTGTTCCTTTGGCAAAACCACTTTAAGGACATTTTTATTCTTAAAATGTTTTGGTCTAATATAAATTTCCTACCCAGTGGATATTAGACTTTTGCTGCAAGGCTTTTGAACATTAGATAGCTACTTATGACATGAGACACCTCAATGCTTCTAAAGTCATTATATTCAGTGCTAATGAATTGAAACTTTTAGATCTATAGTGTGGTTCATAAATCAAGACAACATTTTATACACATTTGTGTTATCTATCTTTATGCACAAAGAAATTAACTAAACAGAACTATTATCATCGGGAAAAACATGAGTTTGTTTTGCAATTACAAAGATTTTTTAAAATAATTTTCTGTGTTTGGAGAAATAAGTAATTTATAAAATGCAGAAGATATGATTTTAAAAATAGAGGTTTACAGTACATGACCTACAAATAAAACTGTTACATAAAATACCCAATGAGGAGGCAGTCACATTTCACAAATCACAGAATGCTGGGTTTTCTTAACACAATGATAGTAGCATCAGTGTTGCTGTATAATGGTATAAGTTTCTATATACTATTATGAGAAACATTTATTTTCTGTTATTTAAAAACTATAGTAGTAATAAATGTTCAAAGCTTACAAGTTTAGATTACATTCTTTAGGGAGCAGAATTTGACAACTCCTTTCTCTCCTTTTGGAGAAAGAACCATAAAGGAAACCAGATATTAAGAATCTGTTTTAAAAACATACTTTCAGATAAAAGCTGGAGTATTTCTTTCTCCACACTGTTCTACTATGAGAACTACTATGTAAAACATATTTTCATGTACTCCATGGTTTACATTTATGACCTGATTTCTTTTATGTCCACAATAACTTAGCAAGGAAGGCAAAGAGGCTATACAATTTAGAAAGGTATTCATTAAAGGTGGGATAGAATCCACCAGGGAAAGAAAATGGTTCTGAGCTTTTATTTGTTGAAAGTTTTATTCAATGTCCTTTTGTGCTCATTCAATGTCCTTACTCATCTGCTCAGATTTTCTATCTCTCCATGATTCAGTTTTGGTAGGATATATGTTTCTGGGAATTTACCATTTTATTTTTTAGGTTACCCAATTTGTGTGTAACTGTTTATAGTGGTTTCTTATGATCCTTAGTATTTATGAGGTGTCAGTGTCATATCTCCTCTTTCATTTCTGATTTTATTTAAGTCTTCCCTTTTTTTTTCTTAGTCTAGCTAAAGATTTGTCAATTTTGTTTATGTTTTTAAAAACAAACTTTAATTTCATTGATTTTTTCCGTTGTTTCTCTAGTCTCTAGTTCATTTGTTTTCATTCTAAACATTATTTGCTTCAGTGCTAATAACTTTGGGCTTAGTTTTTCTTTTTCTAGTTCCTGAAGTGTAAAGTTGGGCTTCCGAGGTGGTGTTAGTGGTAAAGAACCTGCCTGCCAATGCAGGAGCCACAGATGTAGGTTCATCCCTGGGTCAAGAAGATCCCATGGAAGAGGGCATGGCAACCCACTCGAGTATTCTTGTCTGGAGAATCCCATGGACAGAGGAGCCTGGTTGCCTACAGTTCACAGAGTCACAAAGAGTCAGACACAACTGACAAAGCACACGTGAATGAGGTGTAAATTAGATATATTGTTTATTTGAAATCTTTTTTCTTGATGTAGGGGTTTGTCCCTCTCAGAACTGCTTTTGCTGTAGTTCATAAGTTTAGGTATGTCTTGTTTCCATTTCCTCAAGATATAGTTCTTCTTTGATCCATTGGCTGTTCAGGAGCATATTGTTTAATCTCCACATATTTGTCATTTTTTTCAATTTTCCTCATTACACTGTGTATAATTACACACATACACTGCATGTATGTATTAACATATATATGTGCATATATATATATAGTTGTATACTTTAAATCTATTATATTTTTATTTGTCAACTGTACTTCATTAAAGCTGGAAAAAATACACTTCACCTTCTCACATTAAAAATATAAATAAAAATGGAATTTTTAAAAAGTTATTCAACATCTGAGATTGAAACAAGAGATTTCCTTCTTAAGACTTGGTCAATCAAAACAAAAACGAAAACCAGCAGCAAACAAAAACTAAAACCTGCATTCCTCAACCATTCTTATTAATTGAAGTTTTACTAAGTTCATTATATTTTAAAGATGTTTTAAGTGTGCATTTTCATATCAGAACTCAGCCTTCAATTTCAAACATCTATTGACAGCTAATTTTCTATGCCTATTATTCATGATGTTTTTACTTTCTTTTGTATCACTATATAATATCCTCCTAAAGCTATTCTCAAATTTTTAAGTTTAGACATGAAACTCTCCTTTATTTTGACCAAAAGTGACTAAGTATTACATAGATTGTAAACATTGTCCTCACAGCAACTTGTTTCCTTGTGAATGGTATGCGTGAGTGTGTACGTGTGTGTTTCTGTCTCTGCCTGTATCCATGTGCATGTGTGTGTCTGTAAACATGATAGAGGGAAGAAGAGAAAGAGGGAGTGATGAGGGAGAGAAATCACTTTTATTGAGGAGAAAATTCAAGTAAGTTAAATAAGTGAGGTATACTAAAATTCAAGGAAGGGAAGTAAACAGTAATTCTTCATTGCTAGCCTAACCACCTATATATATATATACGCACATATATTTATGAGACTTCATTAAATTTTAATTTGAGGCTGGGTTTGGAAAAAATTTCTATAGTAAACAATAAATTTACTGACCTATTAAAAGTATAGTTTATTTCAAGTATAACTGAATTCCTCATAAATGGAACAACTTTTGGAAAACAGTCTTTATTACACTTGATATAATCCAAAAAAGTTAATCAATTTTTAAGGAGTGAAATGTTTTTTTTTTTTCCTGACCTTTTATTCCATTTCAAAACCCTTATTTGGGGTTCTATTATTGTTATTGTTGTTACTTTGAGTTGACTAAAGATGCTTTTGGAATTCCCAGGTGGCTCAGTGGTAAACATAACCCTGCTGATGCAAGAGACATACATTCAGTTCCTGGAGATTGCCAAACAGGAGATGCACGTTTGATCCCAGGGTCAGGAAGATACCCTGGAGAAGGAAATGGCAACCCACTCCAGTATTCTTACCTGGGAAATCCCATGGACAGAGGAGCCTGGCAGGCTGGAGTCCATGGAGTCGCTAAAGAGTTGGACGCGACTTAATGACTAAACAACAACAACAAAGATTCTTTTGCAGCATTGTATTAAAGACAAAAGAACATTAACTTCCTTTCATTGGAAAATTAAAGTTATGCCTGCGTTCAGAATAGTTTTATGGGAGCATTCTCTTACTTTAGCAAACGTGTTTTTGTTTGAACCATTAACTGTGAGTCATTTGGATCTATAGAAAATGAATTGAATGCCTGTAACTTACATATTTATTTTCACTAAGGCCTCATCAGTAAGATGGAAAAGTAATGCAGAAAAATTCTAGCTCCTGGATTTCTTCTCCCTCTCAGTAAATACAGCCATCTCTCAGTAATATTTTCCATTTTGGATGTACATCACCAAGAAGGTAATTTGTGGAAGGTAATTTGTCAGACTTTGTGATTACCTATTTCTTGGACACATTTGATTTCCACCAAAGTCTTTCTCCCTGATATTCTGGCTTTAAGATTTATTTTCAAATTCCTTTTGTATTTATAAATAATGTGCTTGACAGATATGTTACGAGGGTTGTTATACATGTAGTAGAGTGTTTAGAAAAATTACTCTCTTTGCTTATAAACCAATTTATTGTCCTTTGTGCAAAGTAACAAGCCATTCTGTCATGGATGAAAGATCTTGATTTGAGTGTTTGCAGTGCACAACTCCTTCATGGCTGAAAGCTTCTAGTGATTTCAATCTTTCTGTCACCCATGCAAATCCCCTATCTACATACAGTTTGATTACAATAGATAAAGATTTATTTTTCAGTTATTAATTGCAATGGTTTCTTGATTAAATGTTTCTATTACTAACTGTTCCATCCTTTCATGACCTCTACCAACCCCTCCACCACCACTCTTCACCCAGCTGCCATCATAAAATTCATTGACAATAAAACACTATTTCAGGTTTTTGTGTGGATCAGGGCTCTCTGTCAGCTTATTTTAAACTAATTCTTTGATTTTTAGCATATCACTCAAGCTTAAAGACATTATCATGACAATTCTTAATGTCAACTCTACATGTAAATGATTATACATTTAGAGAATTTTAAGGTTCATATTTGGGTGTTATTATCATGAATGAATAAGTCAGATTCTTACAATGGAAAAGCTACTGCCTAGGAGTGAACTACTTTTATTGACAGTTTAGAACTACGACAGTTCCATTTAGTAAAATGTTAACATAGTATTATAGTTTAACAGCAGGGGAAACTCTGACTCAATGCTTTTCTTAGCCAAAGAAACAGATTGGATAATGAAAACTCCTTATTGACAATAAGAAACACCCTGTTACATTTGCAATTACAGTATTTCTTTTAATCTAGTATCTCAGTATGTGTTATCACCCTTGAAATCCTTATATTAATCTGCACTAATTGGAGTAATTCTTGCTCCCATTTTGAGAACTAAGAAACGAAAAAGTAATTTTTTTTCAAGATCACGTATCACATCTGTGATAGAGACTGAAATAAAAATTTATCATTGCAGATCATGTGTGATGTGTTTCTTAAGCAATTTCTGTCATTATTCTCAGTCAATTTTCTTAACCATGAAATAACTGCTTCTGACAAATCAATGAAGACTGATCAAATCTAACACATGGAAAGTAGATCATGGATCTTGGCACTTTACAAAGTATTTTCGCACCCATTATCTCATTTTTTTTTCTTATAACAAACTTAGAAGCAGGTAAGGTGGGTATTTTATTCTCATTTTAGAGATATGGAATGTAAAATTCAGAGAGGTGAAATTACAGAGTTAGGAAGTGGAAGAGCCAGGATTCTGATGTATATCTTTTGTTTCCAAACACAGCAATATCAATACTAAAATATAGTGCGAGTCTTAACATTAAAATATAGTGCCAACCAAAAACTTATAATTTGTATCTAGACAAATATCTAAGCATTTTTGTCAAAACTCAAACACCACTTTTCAGATAATTGCATTTTAGTTAAGTATACCTTATTCACACAACTATGCATGTTAAGAAACAAAATATTCAGAAAACATAGATTTAAGAAACTGTTGTGCCTAAGTCAGATAAGGCAATGGCACCCCACTCCAGTACTCTTGCCTGGAAAATCTCATGGAAAGAGGAGCCTGGTAGGCTGCAGTCCATAGGGTGGCTAAGAGTCTGACATGACTGAGCGACTTCACTTTCACTCTTCACTTTCATGCATTGGAGAAGTAAATGGCAACCCACTCCAGTGTTCTTGCCTGGAGAATCCCAGGGATGATGGAGCTTGGTGGGCTGCCATCAGTGGGGTTGCACAGTCGGACATGACTGAAGCAACTTAGCAGCAGCAGTGTATCTAAGTATCCGTTCTATTGAACTATTTATACTCCAATAAACTTTTATATCTGTTATTTACTTATATGAGTATGATTAACCACATTTCATATGTGAAGAAACAGACTCAAAAAAATTTAATAACTTACCTCATATTGCAGTTTGTAACTTGGTAGAGCCAGTATTCAAACCAGTAGCTGTCTTATTCTCTAAGGCTTTGCTTTTTCCTAAGTCATGTAAACAATCAAGAAAGAAAAGAGCTACTTTATTGATGGCAGGAATCCTTTCTCAACATTCACATATATCAAATCATGTCCAGTTCAGTCACTCAGTCGAGTCTGACTCTTTGTGACCCCATGGACTGCAGCATGTCAGGCTTCCCTGTCCATCACAAACTCCCCAAGTGTGCTCAAACTCATGTCCCTTGAGTTTGTGATGCCATCCAACCATCTCATCCTCTGTCATCCCCTTCTCCTACCTTCAGTCTTTCCCAGTATCAGGATCTTTTCCAATGAGTCAGTTCTTTGCATCAGGTGGCCAAAGTATTGGAGCTTCAACTTTAGCATCAGTCCTTCCAATGAATATTCAGGACTGATTTCCTTTGATCTCTCTGCAGTCCAAGGGACTCTCAAGAGTCTTCTCCAAAACAACAGTTCAAAAGCATCAATTCTTAGGTGCTCAGCTTTTTTATGGTCCAATTCTCATACCCATACATGACTACGGGTAAAACCATAGCTTTGATAAGATGAAACTTTGTCCGCAAAGTAATGTCTCTGTTTATTAATATGCTGTCTAGCTTTGTCATAGCTTTTCTTCCAAGGAGCAAGCCTCTTTTAATTTCACGGCTACAGTCGCCATCTGCATTGATTTTGGAGCCCCCCAAAATAAAATCTGTCACTGTTTCCATATTTTCCCCACCTATTTGCCATGAAGTGATGGGGCCAGATGCCATGATGTTAGTTTTCTGAATGTTGAGCTTTAAGCCAACTTTTTCACTCTCCTCTTTCACTTTCATCAAGAGGCAGGCTCTTTAGTTCTTCTTCGCTTTCTGCCATAAAGGTGGTATCATCTGCATATCTGAGGTTATTGATATTTCTCCCAGCACTCTTGGTTCCAGCTATCAAATCATGTAGTACACTTTAAATATAGTACAATTGTATTTGTCAACTATACTTCAATAAAGCTGAAAAAAGTTACTTTGATACTGCAGGCTTCCTTGTATAGGAATTATTTATATATTTCACATGTAAAAGTTTTTGTTAAATATATAGCCAACTATAACTGTGATGGACATCACCAGATGGTCAAAACAGAAATAAGACTGATTATATTCTTTGCAGCCAAAGATGAAGAAGCTCTATACAGTCAGCAAAAAGACTGGGAGGTGACTGTGGCTCAGATCATGAACTCCTTATTGCCAAATTCAGACTTAAACTGAAGAAAGTATGGAAAATCAATAGACTGTTCAGGTTTGACCTAAATCAAATCCCTTATGATTATACAGTGAAAGTGACAAATAGATTCAAGGGATTAGATCTGATAGACACAGTGCTTGAAGAACTATGGACAGAGGTTCATGACATTGTACAGGAAGCAGTTATCATAACCATTGCCAAGAAAAAGAAATGCAAAAAGGCAAAATGGTTATCTGCAGAGGCTTTAAAGTAGCTGTGAAAAGAACAGAAGTGAAAGGGAAAGGAAAAAAAGAAAGATATACCTATTTGAATGCAGAGTTCCAAAGAATAGCAAGGAGAGATAAGAAAGCCTTCCTCAGTGATTAATGCAAAGAAATAGAGGAAAATAATAGAATGGGAAAGACTAGAGATCTCTTCAAGAAAATTGGAGATACCAAGGGAAAGTTTCATGCAAAGATGGGCACAATAAAGGGCAGAAATTGTACGGACCTAACAGAAGCAGAAGATATTTAGAAAAGGTAGCAAGAATACACAGAAGAACTATACATAAAAGATCTTCACAACCCAGATAATCTCGATGGTGTGATCACTTACCTAGAGCCAGACATCCTGGAATGTGAAGTCAAGTGGGCCTTAGGAAGCATCACTATGAACAAAGCTAGAGGAGGTGATGGAATTGCAGCTGAGATACTTCAGATCTTAAAAGATGATTCTGTGAAAGTGCTGTACACAAAATGCCAGCAAATTTGGAAAACTCAGCAGTGGCCACAGGACTAGAAAAGGTCAGTTTTCATTCCAATCACAAAGAAAGGCTATGCCAAAGAATGCTCAAACTACCACACAGTTGCACTCATATCACAGGCTAGCAAAGTAATGCTCAAAATTCTCCAAGCCAGGCTTCAACAGTACGCGAACTGTAAACTTCCAAATGTTCAAGCTGGATTTAGAAAACGCAGATGAACCAGAGATCAAATTGCCAACATCCGTTGGATCATTGGAAAAGCAAGAGAGTTCCAGAAAAACATCTATTTCTGCTTTATTGACTATGGCAAAGCCATTGACTCTGGATTACAACAAACTGTGGAACATTCTTAAAGACATAGGAATACCAGACCACCTGATCTGCCTATTGAGAATTCTGTATGCAGGTCAAGAAGCAACAGTTAGAACTGGACATGGAACAACATGTCCAAATAGGTTACAAATTGGAAAGGAATACGTCAAGCTGTATATTGTCACCCTGCTTATTTAACTTATATACAGAGTACATCACGAGAAATTCTGGACTGGATGAAGCACAAGCTGGAATCAAGATTGCTGGGAGAAATATCAATAACCTCAGATATGCAGATGACACCACACTTATGGCAGAAAGTGAAGAAGAACTAAAGAGCCTCTTGAAGAAAGTGAAAGAGGAGAGTGAAAAAGTTGGCTTAAAGCTCAACAATCAGAAAACTAACATCATGGCATCCAGTCTCATCACTTCATGGCACATAGACAGGAAGACAATGGAAACAGTGACAGATTTTATTTTGGGGGGCTCCAAAATCACTGTAGATTGTGACTGTAGCCATGAAATTGAAAGAGGCTTGCTCCTTGGAAGAAAAGCTATGACCAATGTAGACAGCATATTAAAATCAGAGACATTACTTTGCCAACAAAGGTCTGTCTAGTCAAAGCTATGGTTTTTCAGTAGTCATGTATGATGTGAAAGTGGGACCATAAAAAAGCTGAGCACCAAAGAACTGATGCTTTTGAACCGTAGTTTTGGAAAAGACTCTTGAGAATTCCTTGGACAGCAAGGAGATCCAACCAGTCCATCCTAAAGGAAATCAGTCCTTAATATTCATTGGAAAACCTGATGCTGAAGGTGAAATTCTAATACTTTGGCCACCTGATGTGAAGAACTGACTCATTTGAAAAGACCCTGATACTGGGAAAGATTGAAGGTGAGAGGAGAAGGGGACGACAGAGGATGACGTGGTTGGATGGTATCACGACTCAATGGACATGAGTTTGAGTAAACTCCGAGAGTTGGTGATGGACAGGGAAGCCTGGTGTGCTGCAGCCCATGGGGTTGCAAAGGGTCGGACATGACTGAGCAACTGAACTGAACTGAACTGGGATTCCTCAAATACTTAAGAATTCAAGATCAGAGATATCTTGAAGAGGTTAAGGGTTGTAGGGAAGGACTTAAAGATAAGCTTGAGATGTATTCATACTTCTGTATTTTAGAGTAAAGGTAGAATAAACTCTTGGTGAAGATTTTTGTCAAATAATCTCCTGAACTGTGGGGATAGAGAGATGTTTAAATCATGGCTGCTTTCCTTTAGAAGCTAATAGGAAATTCATTCATTTATTTATTCAAGAAGTATTTATTGAGCATCTAATAGAAAGATAGGAACAAAGAAAAAACGGTGTATACCTACTTAAACAGTTCAATCACTCATAAAATAGGAGGTATTAACTTTCTGAAATTCTCCAATCATTCTAGTTTTTTCATCTTTAAACTTCCACGGCAACTTAAAAATATTAGTTAAAAGAATCACTTTCAAGTGTTCCCAAATAACATTATTTATACTCATTCATGCTGCATAACAAATGTATATTGAAAGTCAGCATTTGCCGCAGTTTTGGTTAGTGACAAAGTGTTGTTAAGACTGTTAATTACCAAATCAAAAAGGTTTTTGGATAGTTGAACTTCAATGTGATACCTTGGGCCAATTTACATATTATAGAAAATATAAGTGAATTTTAATAATATATGTATATGGTCATTTGGACTTATCACAATAATCTGTATTTATCTGGTCAAGCAAACAAAATAACTCTGCGAAATTGTCTACCTTCATGCCTCAAGGTTTGTAAATCAATTAGTCAATAGCTCAAAGGGGATGAAATTAATCCATGATAAAAGCACAAGGCTAAAAAAAAAGCAAATAAATGCCTCTTATATCCCTCTCTCTGTATAATATTTTAACCTTAGTTCTCTTTCTCTATTTTGCTGGCAGAGGTTGTAAAATTAGACAATTCTTATCTTTATATGCATCCAATAATAATACTTTTTTTAGTGTGAGAATTTCAAGACACAATGAGTAAACCTTATGACATTCTATCATCTTTTCTTTACCTTTGCTGGTGTCAATGTGTCAATAAAAGTTAGAATGTCTGATTCCTCTTAATCCTCAAAAGCTTATAAAGTGACACATTTTATTTACACTTTTAAAATGCATATTTAATTCTTTTCTTCTGTGAACATCAATATTTTTCTGCTCAGTGGATGAATATTGAGTAGGGCAACTTGCCAGCTCTCCATTGGAGAACTGGGATCTGGCACTCCCTCCACTTTCAAAACACGCTCAAGCAAGGCTCCTTGTTCACATAGGGCTCACATTAAAAAGCAAACTCAAAATATCTTCAAACAACACGAAACACCCTGCTTTATGTACTTAGAGAAGGTCAGTAGTCTTTCTCATGCCAAGGAAAGCATATGATTTAAATTTCAGAACATGATTTCATCTAAAACTTGCAAAAATGTTTTTATTTGACTGGAAAGTTAAAGAAGAAAGGAAAGTTGTTGCTGTTTGCATATGTTAACTCAATACCTTCAGTGACATTTCTCTAACAACCACAAATTGTTGCATTCTCTATGGCGGGCAAATATAATTTTTTAGTTATTAGGCTTTCGAAATGACATTTTGTACTTTTGTGATAAATTAGCTTATCTACCAACCAAATAAAGAGTTTTTGAAACTCCATGGCAAATCGCAGTAGGTGGGGTGGGGGGGAACAACTTAACGAACATATACAAGAACAGCATGTTTAAGCTCTTAATTTTATTACTGTAAATTTATTTTGATTTGTCTCTGGAACACAGCAGGAACAGAAGGGGGAGATTGCGTGCAAGAGAACAAAAATAGCTCATTTAAGTGCATAAGTTCTGTAGATGTAAATTAAGCTCTATTTAGTTTCAAAGCTTAGAAAGTTTTAAAATAAATCATTAGATCTCTCTCTTGTTACCAGTGACATGTTTCTATTACCTTATTTTCATTCTTTGTACTCTTGAACATGCCAATTTGTACAAAGATAAAAGAGACTGAATCAAATTTTTAAAACCTGAAAGTTCTTGTCCAAGTCCCTTTGTGTAACCCAGGACTCAATAGCTAGTCCAAAGAGGAGGCAGGGTGTCCCAGGTTTTTATTTTTTTAATTTCTTTAAAAATTTCTTTTCTGTTATTTTTATTTTTTATTTTTTTTATACTTTAAATTTTTATTTTTACTTTATTTTACTTTACAATACTGTATTGGTTTTGCAATGTGATGATTGATAAACATATACACAGTGACAGGATTACTATATTCACTGCAGCATTTTTCACAATAGCCATGCATGAAAACAAACTATTAGTTGATGAATAGATAGAGAAATTGTGGCATATATGTGCAATGAAATATTATTCAGCCTTAAGAAAGAATGTGATCTTGTTGTTTCTGACAATATAGATGAACTTAGAGGACATTATACTAAGTGCAATAAACCAAACACAGAAAAACTGTATGATCTCATTTATATCTGAAATCTAAAGAAGTCAAATGCATACATCAAAGAGTAGAATGGCGAACACCATGGTAGGGAAGTGAATCAGATGTTGGTTAAAGGATACAAAAAAAGAATTTTGGAGGTGACCAGTATAAACAATTAGAGTTGTCAATATTTTGCCCAAAGGATTACAAAGTTTAACATTTTATTAAATCACTAGCATCATTATTCATATTTATTGAATAGCTACTGTGTGCAGTGCGTTAGAATCCACTCCAGCCAAATATAGCATCAAACTGGTCTGAATGCACTTTTCTTGGAATTTTCAACCAGTGGTGTTGACATAGTATAGATATGAACCAAGTTCCAAAAGTTCGCATTTCTTGAGTTTTTTTCTTTTTTTTTTTTCTTCATGTTTTCTTGTCCCATTAACAATTGTATAGAATATTTGGACATGAAAGAACACAGTATTTACCTTTAAGTTTCCTACACACACATATAGGATGCTTTTGCAAACCACATCAACTTGTATTCCCACTATCATTTGGGCACAAGTGAGACTGTACACACCTGCCTTCAAAAAGGAATGATGCTGAGACTTCCCTGGCTGTCCAGTGGTTAAGACTCCAGTTTCCAGTGCAGGGGATGGATGTGCGTTTGATCCATGACTAGGGTATTAAGATCCCACATGCCACATGGCAAAAGAAAGAGTGAGAAATGATGCTGAAGGCAGTAGGTTTTAAAAGCAGAACACAGTTTTCCTTTCCAAGATAAGAGAACATCTGGATGAGATGAAATGACAACCAGCACTCAGTCCTCTACTTTTCACAATGCTCTCTCCACCCTCCCTCAGTATTATCTTTTACTAAGTTTCTAAAGAATGGGGGTTATGATTGTGCTACAGCATTTTCTGTTTTCCCTAATACCTACCACCATATTTTGTTTAGGAATTCATAGCATGAGTTTTAGCATTTCAAAATAACAAATCCTAATATTTACTTTATCCTTTATACCTTCCAGTATAAGAAACCAAAGAACACTAAGGTTTTGTATTTGTGACTGCTATTATGAGGAAATCAGAAGAGAGAGATGTCTCAAAGGAACTTTTCAAGTTAAGAGAAAGATGTATTTTTTCATTACTTTTTTTTTAATTGAGCCAAATTAAATTCACTTGTTCAATACTGAATCAATTTAGAAACCCACATCCTCACTTTCTTTGTGTTCTCCTTTTAAATTTTGTTTTCTCTGTCAACTCTCAAGCTCAGAATTTTGTAGCCACTTGACTACTTCTCCATCTCATGTGCCCAGGCAATACACAAGTCTTGTTAGCATTATTTAGACATGTTTATATCTTAAATTTCATTTCCAGAGAAAATATATCATTCTAAACAGTATTCCCCTGTGAATGGATTATTACAGCCTACTTGTCTCTATAGTCTTTTTTATCCCTGATTAAGCCCACTCATAAACCATGGCTAATCTAATTTCCTTCGAATGATACACCCATCATCTCATTCATCTTCTCAAAAACCTATGGTATTTTCCTATTTACCAGTTCTACTCTGCATGACTTCCAAAGCCTTCTTCTGCATGACTTCCAAAGCCTTTAAACCTAGGGATGACCCTTAGTTTAATGTTCAAGTCAATTTCCCACTTTTTTATAACACAATTACTCTGCTTTCATCAGGCTATTTTATACACTGTGCTGCTCATGTTATCCAGATAAACTTCAAGGTTCAAGAAGGTCACAGCTCCTCCATGAATTTTCTCTGTGCCACAGCCTATACTGAGTAATTTTCTTCACAATTGTCCTATCAATATAAGACATTTTATGACTCCTTTATGACTACTTGTGTTGGTACTTAATTTTATACTTGTGAATTTTAAAAATTATTATAAATGTCATGATATTTTCATCTTACCTTTCTAACCAAAGTAGGATGGCATGGGACATTATTTGTTATTTCTTACAGATGTTCTACACAACCAAGGATATCATTACATATGTAATATATCCTCAATGAGTATCTGTTGATAAGGAGACTGTCAATGTTTATTGATAAGGAGAATCAAATGAGTTAAATCTCATTCCTGAATTTTTTACTTACTGCCATCACACAGTCCACCCAGTAAATGAGAATACTTGCCATATATACCTTCTTCCATCATTTAACAGGAGAACAAAAGTGGTTCCTTATTTAACATAGCCTGTCAATTTATAAAACTTTACCAAAATCGAGCTAATAATTTATGCTTTAAAAAGATATTTTGGCAATTTTGTAATTCTGTATATTGTGTAGATAGACAGTCATCATGTATTTTGCACTGTGGTAGTAAACATTTCTGTAGCATACAGATCAGCCATTATTTTTCCTTTCTTTGTCACATGTATAGTCTCCACATTCTGAAATTCACAGTTTACAAAGATATATATATAACATACTTATATTTTTCAGTTAGTCTTAATCCCAAACTTTCAGAGCATGACAGAACCTTAGAGTTTATCTAGTTCAAATGACCAATCTAAAGCTTGAATCTCTTATATGAAATTTATTCAACATGTAGTCATTGAACACCTCATATGTACTAGTCACTCAAGCAGATACTACTTGACTACATGTAGTAATTTGCAACTCTCAACAGCATGAAGTCACCAATTCTATCAGATAATGTTTGACTGGAGACATCTCTCTTGCATTTTACTAAAATCTGCTATTTGGAATTTTCTTTCTTTATCTCATTTTAGTTATTGGGACATCATAAAACAACTATAGTATCTGTTCTGTAGGACAAGCCATCAGTAGGACTTTTGGACTAAGAGGGAGAGGGAGAGGGTGGGATGATTTGGGAGAATGACATTCTAACATGTATACTATCTTGTGAAATGAATCGCCAGTCTATGTCTGACGCAGGATGCAGCATGCTTGGGGCTGGTGCATGGGGATGACCCAGAAAGATGTTATGGGGAGGGAGGTGGGAGGGGGGTTCATGTTTGGGAAAGCATGTAAGAATTAAAGATTTTAAAATTTAAAAATAAAAAACTAAAAAGAAAAAAAAATAAAATTAAGCCTTCTGAGGATCCAGAAAAAAAAAAAAAAAAAAACTCTCATGCTACCTTAGAGTAACATTTCTCTTCTCTCTGTCACACTACTTCACTTCTTTCCAGTTTCCCAAACGATTTGTTTCCAAGCCTCCTTCCCACCCTTGCTTGTTCTGCCCTAAATATGTTCCAGTGCTGTTCTTATCAAGCTTATCAGATTTAATGACCATATTTTGCAACATTCCCTTACTGAAATTAAACTCATAGATAATAGAGCCTCTTCCACACATCTATTACAAAATCTATATAATTCTTGAAATTTAATATAAATGAGAAATTCAATGAAATAAATTTATAGTAAATAAAATAATTTGCAATGTGTAAGTTACAACTAAGAACTTTTTTTTCATACAAAAAACACCCCCACATTTTCAGTTTTTCTGGGGGGCAGTAGCCACCCCCACAATACTGTGATAACATATTTTACCAGTGGGTCGAAAGTTCTTTAAAATAGGTGACTAATTTGAATATAGCCCTTCAGAGGTAATCTATCCTACTCATAAAGAGTAAAACTTGCTTTTTATATGTTCTGCACTTCTCTTATTACAGTCTAAAATCAGAGGACCTTTTTTATTCACTCTTTGGGTTTATTGTTAAATAAAATCCCAAGTCCTTTAACATGGATTTCCAAGTGTGAAGCCATGTCACTTTCCTTTTATCCCTAAAAGTTTAAAATATAGAAAGACAGCACATGTTCCAGTTAAATGTAACCATGCTAGAATGTAGCCCCAATCTATTGATATCTTTGAATCATGTTTCTTATGCATCATATTTGTTCTACTTCCCATTTTAATTTCATCTGTAAATTTGATCAATATTCCTTTTATGTCCTTTTCAAAAAAAAAAGAAAAAGACTGGGAGAAAGAATCACTTAGGTAGCCTCTAGGAAATATACTGATAATATGTAGCATAGTTGAGATAACATGGCTATCTAAGAATGCTTACTCTAGAGTCACAGTGCCTGTGTGCCTAGTCACTTCAATCATGTCAGAATCTTTTTGATCCTGTGAATTCTAGTCTCCTAGACTCCTCTGTTCATGGGATTCTCCAGGCAAGAATACTAGAGTGGGTTGCCATTCCCTCCACCAAGGGATCTTCCTGACCCAGGAATGGAACTTGTGTCTCTTATGTCTCCTGCATTGGCAGGCAGGTTCTTTACCAATAGTGCCACCTGGGAAGCCCACAGTCACACTATTGGGTAAGAATCAAAGCTTTACTACCATATTGGCTGTGCAAACTTGGAAAATTCTGTTCCTCAGTTTCCTCATCAGCAAAATGGGATTGAATACCGTATATCTACTGAGTTGTTTTAAAGAACTAAGATAAACCCCTATGGGTCAAGTACTTGGTAAATGCTCAGTAAATGTTTTAATGTTTCAAGAACTCAAATCATGTACTTGTTGCCATGTTGAGTCACTAGCCCAGCCATTGTTTTGGTTGAACCAACTATTAAGAAATTTGGGGAAAATTTCCCCCTAGTATAGGAATTGTTTGTTGCTATGGAAAAATTATCCGCAAACATAATAGCTTTAAAAAAATAAACATTTATCTCAGTTTGTGTAGATGAGAAAATCTGGGCACAGCTATATGTGAACTTCTGTGGCTCTGAGCGTGTCATCAGGCTACAATCAAGATGTCAGCCTGGGCTGTGGACTTATCTGATAGCTCACTTGAGGGCAGAGTGGGGGAAATCCACTCCCACTCATGTGGCTGTAGGCAAGCTGACACCAGGTCCCTTACCCAGTGAGTCTTTCCAAAAGGCAATGCATAACATGGCAGCTGGCTTCTCCCTCAGAGTAAGTCAGTGAGAGATCAAGGGGGGAGATGGACATCTCAGTCTTTTGTATTGGGTTGGCCCAACAGTTCATTTGGGTTTTTCCATAAGATGTTACAGAAAAACCTGGATGAACATTTTTGGTCAGTCCAATAAATGACTCTAAGACATCCTATCCTTTCTATCATATTAAGTTGGTTAGAATAAAGTCACTAGGCCAGTCCAGTGCCAAAGGAGGGGATTAAATAAGGGTATGGAAACTAGGAGGCAGAGCTCATTGGGGACCACCTTAGAGGCTATGTACACAACTGGCAAGATGCTGGCAGGGCAAGATATGAAGGCTAGGGATCACCCAGGTTGGGGTACCTCTCCAAATCACTCAGTGGCCAGGCAACAGGACTGGAGCATATTGATTTACCTTGTGCCACACTCAATACTTTTCTGGTACTGGGAAAGGTCCAGAAAAGAATATTGTAATGGACACAGTGTGATGGAGGAAAGGAAACTGGCCTGGGTTGGAATCAACCTTGCCTCTGTCACTTACTAGCTAATCACCAAACCGGGGTGTCTTTATCTGTACTACTGAAAGAATGCCCTCTGTTACACAGATTTGTTGTGAAGAATACAGATAATATATGCAAAACCTGTTGTACAACATAGGGAATAAAACACTGGAAGCTATAATAAATATCAGTTCAGTTCAGTCGCTCAGTCGTGTCCGACTCTTTGCGACCCCATGAATCACAGCACGCCAGGCCTCCCTGTCCATCACCATCTCCCGGAGTTCACTCAGACTCACGTCCATCGAGTCCGTGATGCCATCCAGCCATCTCATCCTGGGTCGTCCCCTTCTCCTCCTGCCCCCAATTCCTCCCAGCATCAGAGTCTTTTCCAGTGAGTCAACTCTTCACATGAGGTGGCCAAAGTACTGGAGCTTCAGCTTTAGCATCATTCCTTCTAATTCAAGCTTGTGTTTCTTCCAGTCCAGCGTTTCTCATGATGTACTCTGCATAGAAGGTAAATAAGCAGGGTGACAATATACAGCCTTGACGTACTCCTTTTCCTGTTTGGAAACAGTCTGTTGTTCCATGTCCAGTTCTAACTGTTGTTTCCTGACCTGCATACAGACTTCTCAAGAGGCTGGTATTCCCACCAGAGACTTCTGGTATTCCCATCTCTTTCAGAATTTTCCACAGTTGATTGTGATCCACACAGTCAAAGGCTTTGGCATAGTCAATAAAGCAGAAATAGATGTTTTTCTGAAACTCTCTTGCTTTTTCGATGATCCAGCGGATGTTGGCAATTTGATCTCTGGTTCCTCTGCCTTTTCTAAAACCAGCTTGAGCATCTGGAAGTTCATGGTTCACGTATTGCTGAAGCCTGGCTTGGAGAATTTTGAGCATTACTTTACTAGCATGTGAGATGAGTGCAATTGTAAGGCAGTTTGAGCATTCTTTGGCATTGCCTTTCTTTGGAATTAGAATGAAAACTGACCTTTTCCAGTCCTGTGGCCACTGCTGAGTTTTCCAACTTTGCTGGCATATTGAGTGCAGCACTTTCACAGCATCATCTTTCAGGATTTGAAACACCTCAACTGGAATTCCATCACCTCCACTAGCTTTGTTCGTAGTGATGCTTTCTAAGGCCCACTTGACTTCACATTCCAAGATGTCTGGCTCTAGATTAGTGATCACATCATCATGATTATCTGGGTCATGAAGATCTTTTTTGTACAGTTCTGTGTATTCTTGCCACCTCTTCTTAATATCTTCTGCTTCTGTTAGGTCCAGACCATGTTTGTCCTTTATTGAGCCCATCTTTGCATGAAATGTTCCCTTGGTTCTCTAATTTTCTTGAAAAGATCTCTAGTCTTTCCCATTCTGTTGTTTTCCTCTATTTCTTTGCATTGATCACTGAAGAAGGCTTTCTTATCTCTTCTTGCTATTCTTTGGAACTCTGCATTCAGATGCTTATATCTTTCCTTTTCTCCTTGGCTTTTCACCTCTCTTCTTTTCACAGCTATTTGTAAGGCCTCCCAGACAGCCATTTTACTTTTTTGCATTTCTTTTCCATGGGGATGGTCTTAATCCTTGTCTCCTGTACAATGTCATGAACCTCATTCCATAGTTCATCAGGCACTCTATCTATCAGATCTAGACCCTTAAATCTATTTCTCATTTCCACTGTATAATCATAAGGGATTTGATTTAGGTCATACCTGAATGGTCTAGTGGTTTTCCCTACTTTCTTCAATTTGAGTCTGAATTTGGTAATAAGGAGTTCATGATCTGAGCCACAGTCAGCTCCTGGTCTTGTTTTTGTTGACTGTATAGAGCTTCTCCATCTTTGGCTGCAAAGAATATAATCAATCTGATTTTGGTGTTGACCATCTGGTGATGTCCATGTGTAGAGTCTTCTCTTGTGTTGTTGGAAGAGTGTATTTGCTATGACCAGTGCATTTTCTTGGCAAAACTCTATTAGTCTTTGCCCTGCTTCATTCCGCATTCCAAGGCATATAGATATAATATATTTATGATATATTATATATATATTTAAATAGATGTAAATATGCATAAGGGCTTCCTTGGTAGCTCAGCATTAAATAATCCGCCTGCCAATGCAGGAGATGTGGGCTTGATCCTTGAGTCAGGACGAAACCCCTGAGAAGGGCATGGCAACCCACTCCAGTATTCTTGCCTGGAGAATCCCCATGGACAGAGGAGCCTGGTGGGCTACAGTTCATGGGGGTGCAAAAGAGTTGGACATGACTAAGCAACTAAACAACAACAAAATATATGTTAATAATAATTTTTAATGTAAAAAATATACATGATGTACCCACATGTCCTGGCGAAGTTCCTGATACATAATAGTTACCCATGTAAGTGTTTGGTGAATGAGTTTTGTCTCCTCTCTTTCCATTCTGTCTTTTTGTCACACTATAATGACAATTTGTTGAAAGACTTTATGTCTCATTAATCTTTGTATTTCTTAATATTTAATGCCATCTAGCATATCATAGGCATGTGATAAATCCTTGTTGAGTATTGTCCAAGGATATTTCCCATTTCTTCCATATTTTTTTTCACAATCATATCTGTGATCATTTTAAATGCATGTTCCATAATAAGAAGACTCTTTAGTTAGAGAACATATTGTAAAGCAATTGTTTCTTCTGTATTTTATATCCTAAAGAACAGTATGATATGATGTACCTGAAGGAAACTAGGATTGTGAGCCAAATCAGCAATCTGCATTCTTCCCTTATTTCCAGCTTTTTTTTCTTTTTAAAATATTTTTACCATTTTCTCCCCTTCATGCCTTTTTCCTCTAAGCAGTCCTTCTTGTCTTTAATCTTATTATTTCTGATGATAAGTTAGTAACACTTTAATGCATATTTGTGTGTTTACATTTCAAGAGTTCCATTGGGAGAGGAATCTCTAATGGTGAGATTTAATATATTGTGGCACTTAAAACGGGGGATGTGTAGAAATACTGGGGTTTCTTCTCTGTGCCTTAAATCTCAACATTCCCTACACTACATTAGTCTATGATAATTATAACTTTAAGTTTTCTAACTAACAGAGATTTTGTTGTTGTAGTTCAGAGTTCAGAGGTAATAATCCTTTTACACAGTTTATATGCATTATTTCCATATGATATAGTTTCAAGAATAAATTTTTTAAAAAAATCAAAATCAGGTCAAGAAAACATGGGAAGGTTGACATAGCTGCTACACGTTTGTCTCTGTGCTTCCTAGCAGCCAAGGGGAAAAAATATTAAATGATTTTTACTGCATACTGAACACATATTGTGTGCCAGGAATTTTGCTAGCTGCATTGACCTTATATCTATCTTCACTACAGCCATGGAAGGTAGGTGTTATAATCCTCATCTTGAGGGGAAAGTTTCTGAAGTTGGAACATTATCTTGCCCCGTGTCACAAAACTAATTCCTTAAGTGGAGCGAAGATTCAAATCCAAGGACTCTCTGACTTCATAGTCTGTTCTCTTATATAATTCTCATGGTCAGAAAGGAGGAAATATAATGAATCCATAGATAAAGACTTTTGTCATTATATTATAAAATTAATTTTCTGTGTGACATTGTATAAAGGGGACATTGAGCAATGTGATGAATGGTGCCCTTCATAACAGATTTACAGTAAATGCAGAAAGAATATCCATATAGCTGTTTGGCTATTTTTAATGACCTTTGATAACTGTCTAAAGCATAACATTAAAGTGCGGGTGAGTGAAACTGATTCAGCAAATACTAAGCCAATACGATCCTATGGTACAGTCTTCTGGTGGCCTAAGGTGATTAAAAAATAAAACTGAAAATATGTGAACCAGACTTTAGAATGCTATGATATTAACAAGGGTTTTGATAGAGAGCAAACTCAATTGTTCATTCATTCAGCAGAAGATTATGGGCCATCTATACAGAAGGCACTGTGCTAGGTTCTGGGGATCCAAATATATTTTTTAAAAAATATTTCTATTTCAAAGGGTCTTGCACTTATTTTAGAATTAGGTGAGCCAGTGCCTGCAATGAAGTAAGTTAATTGCTATAATGGAAGTGTGTACATATTGTACAAGAAAAGATGCCCTTAGACCTATCTGGAAGAATCAATGAAATAATCACAGTGGAGGAGTTAATGTTTGACTAGAAGGTAGCAAAAGTTCTTCCCTTCCACACTGTGTTCAATTAGAAGTGACTGAACAAATAGCATGAAGTTTGGGGTTCTGATATACCAGTTAAAGATCTGAGGCCTCTAAAATTTCAGTAGTATTATTCAACAAATATTGGCTGACTATTTCTGTGACATGCTCAACACTGGAGTTACAATAGTGAACACAACAGATACTGCCTCTGTCCTCATGAATTTTTCATTTGATCTTTTGGTAGATACAGACATTAAACCAAGAGTCACAGGAGTATCAACAGTCATGCCATTTCACCTGTGGTAAATGACATGAAGTAAAGTTAAGGGGATTTCCATGTATAGAAGATCAGACCTAGTCTGGGTTGGTCAAGGAGAGTCTCTATAAGAAAGTGATAACATAAAATCTGAAGGATAAGAACTTAACAAGGTCAAGTACCTATGGGAGGTAAAGGTGGGAAGATCTATAGGTAGAAAACATTCCAGGCAGAGAGAACAGCATGCAAAAAAGGATCTGAGGCATGAAGTTATGTAATGTCACAGAGAAAATTAAGAAGGGCCAGTATGTCTTGAGCAGAAAAAGCAATGAAAAGAAGATAGTAATGTAGCTGGAGAACCTAAGAACATAAGATCATGCTGGGTCTCGTAGGCTGTGTTAGAGATTTTGGTCCTTATTTTAAGACAGTAGGAAAATATCAGTTTGTTTAAATCAGATCAGTGACAAGACTATATTTGAATTTTGAAAATATTACTTTGGCTGCACTGTGGAGAGTTTAATGGAAGAGACCAGAAGCAGTTGCAGGAAAATCAGTTATAAGGCTATTCTAGATGTCTGGTCAAGACCAAACAGTGGCTCAGGAAAGAGTGACTGCTGTGGAAAGGGTGAAAAATGAATAGATTTGAAAACTGTTAGAAGATGGATGTTGGACCCAAAGATGGGGAGCACTGTGTGTCAATTCTTAGGACTCCAGTTTACTTGGCTGAATGGACGATGGTGCTATTCATTAAGATAGGAAATGATAAAAGAACAGGTATGTGGGAGTCAAAGTTCAGATCTTGAACTTACATGTGCTGAATTTGAAGTTCTGTTTTGATGTCCGAAATATCAAGTAGATAGTTGGCCATGTCAGTTTCAGACAAAGAAACTAAAGATTAATGTCTTCGTTGTGGACAAAGAAACTGAAGTGTGGTTGAAGCTAAGTGTAAGTGGGTATCTAAGTTAGGGAAAATAATAACTGGTATCTCTATCCAGTTAAGACACTACAGAACATGGAATAGAACTGTTTATCAATGAATTTCATAGGCTTCCTTTATGTATCTATCTGATATTACACCATGGTCTGTATACTTTTTTACAGTCACTTCTATCCAATTTAACTACTATCATCAAGTGGGCAAAGGTAGGCAATGTCCTCAAATGAAAGAGAAGGTCTACTTTTTGCACAGGAGTTCATATTTATTTTGACATCTATTAGCAATAGGAACTCCAATCTGGCTGGTTCATAGAATGAAACATTCCAAACTATTCCTTGATCATCTACTTCTTGTTTAGTCACTAAGTCATGTCTCTTTTGTGACCCCCATGGACTATAGCCCACCAGGCTCCTCTATCCATGGGATTTCCCAGGCAAGAATGCTGGAGAGGGTTGCCATTTCCTTCTGCAGGGGATCTTCCCAACCCAAGAATCAAATCTGTGTCGCTTGTCCCTTCTGCACTGGCAAGTGGGTTCTTTACCACTAAGCCACCACGGAAGTCCTGATCATCTACTGCTGCTGCTAAGTTGCTTCAGTCGTGTCCAACTCTGTGTGACCCCGGGAATGCAGCCTACCAGGCTCCTCCATCCACGGGATTTTCCAGGCAAGAGTACTGGAGTGGGGTGCCATTGCCTTCTCCTGTAACTGCATAATGATACACCAATTCAACTTACTGCTATGGGGGAAAAACACCATTTAATGAGACATGCAGCATACTATAAAGTTGTTTCTACAATAAATTTTTCCCATATGAATGCTTATCTATAACCCTACAGATAACCCTAACCCTATAGATTGGACAGAATGTTTATCTATAGATTGGACAGTTAATCGAGATTAATGAGCTGCGAAGTCGCTCAGTCCTCTCCGACTCTTTGCGACCCCATGGACTGTAGCCTACCAGGCTCCTCTGTCTATGGGATTTTCCAGGTAAGAGTACTGGATTGGGTTGCCATTTCCATTTCCAGGGGAAATTCCCGACCCAGGGATCAAACCCAGGTCTCCCGCATTGTAGGCAGACGCTTTACCGTCTGAGCCACCAGGGAAGCCCTGTTTCTACAATAAATTCTTCCCATATGAATACTTATCTATAACCCTATAGATAACCCTAACCCTATAGATTAGACAGAATGTTTATCTATAGATTGGACAGATAATCGAGATTAATGAGCTGTATGTGAGCAGACAAGCAGCTATCTCTGCAAATATTTTATCCCTGTGTGTACTAGTTTTTAGTAAGGGTGTTTAAGTGTGCATTGTATTGCAGTGCACACTCAAGAACTCCCATTTCTGAGATTTCCAAATTGTCTTTGTAACTTTAAATAAGGGAAAGGAGGGAAAGTCATTAGGGTTTAAGAGAAATGAAAAACTTCTAATCTTCCACACTGTTCTTAGTGTTCTTTATGTATTTAATCATCAAAACAACCCAAGGGCATAGGTGTTATTATCCTGTTTATAGATAATGGAAAAAGCCCAAAGAAAGTATACTAACTGACCCAGTTCTAAGATGAGAAAACCACATAAACAGAATTCAAACCATGCTATGTGGCTCTGAGGTCCACTTTCTTAAGCAATACACTAGTGTGTGTGTGTGTGTGTGTGTGTGTGTGTGTGTGTGTGTGCTAGGTCACTTCAGTCATGTCCAACTTTGTGACCCTAGGGACTGTAGCCTACCAAGTTCCAATGTCCATGAAATTTTCCAGGCAAGAAAACGACACTGTTGAGCCTCCCATAAAACATACAAGCAGCTCTGAATCTACCCTCTCAATAAACAAAGCCCAAGCTTGGGCTCTGACGCATTCTTTCCGCTTAGAGGAGATAGAGAGGGAAAGGGCAAGGAAGAGGTCATGGAGTCAAAATTGCCTCTTTCCCTATAATTCTGTTTCTAGTAAATGAAATACTGTGATAAATCTTTCCTTTATTTCCCCATCTGACAGCATATGCCTTTAGTAGTGCCTTTGTCGGGGGAAACATAGCCTGCTGAGTCATCCCTACCAGATTCTGCTTCATGAGGTTTGGAGCAAGTCTCTCATCTGACTACAAACCAGGTTCACAGCTGCTTATCTTAGGAAACTTGACAAGGTCACAGCTTGAAATGCTATGGCTGTATTGTAATTAGAGATTAAGTGACAATTTATTCAATTTAATAATTCAAGAATATTTTGCCTTGTTTGTTATAAATAACAGGCTATCATTATCATGTATTATTTTAAAAACAAGCCTAATTAACTACATTTCTTTATTTTTTAGTGTCTTATACTTGTGGATAAAGATAATGGAAAGGTATACATGTAAATATAGACAAGATGTCAAAAATATTCTTGAGGATAGCCTTGCTTTACATCTATAGACTATGTATCAGAAAGAATTATATAACCCCATTTCTGAAGACAGATACCTCTTTACCTGAGAGTGTGCTTCAATCTCTAAAGCTTCTGTTTCTAAGACCTATTTTTGCATGGAAGAATACATAAAAGAAAGTTTAAGAACACTTCTTCAAAAACACTTGTTACTAACCTAACAGTTTTATTATTACCCTGCCTTTCTTTTTCAGTGCCTTCACCCTGAGACAAATAATTTAACAATCAAGCTTCTGTCCATGATACCACAGTGCAATAACTAATCTTCTCCCTTAACTAATTTTAAATTGGTAATCTAACTTGCTTTTTAGCTAGACAGATCCTTTTTTTTATTCATAGATTAGAAAGGTGGACAGACACAGTTGATAAAATGATCCAGGATGCTGAAAAGCACCATATATAAATATAGAGAGATAAATAGATATAGATGACAACCCTACATAACTTGTTTGAATATATGTAATATATAGATCAATACAGATATCTATATTGACATTATATATATATATATATATATATATATCATCAAGCAAGTTGTGTACCAATATTACAAAAAAAATCCTTCACTTCCCCTGCTCAGATAATTTGATTTTGAAGTATCTTACTTGTAACATTTTTGATATTTAATTTTGTTTCTCTCCTTTGTTCTTTTAGTTTATCAATAGGACAAGCAAGTTTTATAACCATTTAGTGTTTATCTGGAAGGATGTGATGAAGGGGAAGAAGTAGAAAACATCACCTGATCCCTTGAGGAGTTTACAATCTGATTAAGAAAATAACATTTAAATGGATTAAGTGATTAGAGAACAGGATGAGACAGTGCCCTGAAACCATTCATATAAGCCCCTAACCAATGGAGGGGAATCTGGTGTAGGGGAGATAGGTGAGGCCAATACAGATTTACTCAGAGATATGTTAGTAGCACAAAGAAATAATGAATGTACAAATAGATTAGTAAGGACTGACAAGATGTTGTCATACATACTGTGGCTCTCACAGGTAACAAAATATAATGGAGACCCTGATACTCAGAAGGCTATGCAGACATCTGAAATTTTATCTTCAGGCCTTTACATCTACTGCTTTAACAGTAAATGCACTTTAACAATAAATGTGTGTAAACTTATATATTACCAGACATTGGGTTTTCCAAAAAATGGAAGCAATCAAATGTAAAGAAAAGTTCAATTTTGTAAGCCAAACAAAACTGTAAATCTCTCAACATAACTTGGCTCTGGTCTGGAAGCTTTACATCTTGAAGTGAAAAGCTCAAAGAAATCTAATAGTATAGACATAAATAAAATGTGTTTCATGTATTCTAGATGAAATTAACATAACTCATTACAAATACAGAATAGCAATCTGTACATTGTCTAAAAACACATCACTATACACAAATATTGCATATTTATATTATCAAAAAAGTAGAGAGACATAATACTAGGACTATTTATATGGGTGTTATTTTTATCAAACAAAAGCCAAACAAATGAAGGCATATATTATTACATTTTATAAATATTATTTTAAAAGAATTTGTAAAAGAAACAGTGTTTCAGGCATTCCAGTTTTGCCTTTAAATATCCTATGAAAAGCGTTATACATAATTTGCATTCAATATTTATTCATGCATTTTAGAAATTATGGCTGTCTTTGGAAAGTGCACAAAATGCACTAACTGTAAAATTTCCATGATGGGGTAGTTGACATGGTTTTTAAAGGGATAGAAATAGAAAAATTGTATTTATAAAATAATGAGTAGTTGTTATTTACTCCAAGTAAAAGCCTTGGAGTCAGACAGGGATTCACAATCTGACTTTTCCATTTACAAGCTGTGTGACCATGAGGGAGTCATCATTACTCTTTCTGAGCCTCAGTTCTCTCATTTTAAATTATGGCTATAAAAATAGAACCTACCTCACAAAGTTATTGTGAGACCGAATGCACATAAAATATTTGAAGTGTTTAGCACAGCCCTCCAACCTGTGACACAAATACACTATCAATAAATGATAGCTGTTATAAAAATTACTTTTACAATTGAAATATATCTATTTATCTACATATATGTGTGTATACATATATATGTATATATATATTTTTTCCAAAATATTCAGCCTATTTTGTTCTACCACAACAGGAAAAAGCATGCCATGAAGTCTTATTGTATAATATCCATTTTTATGAGGCGGAATAAAAAAAAAGGAAAGCATTATGGCATTATGGTAGGTTAAGTTAAAGGAATTTGCAATCAGTTATTCTCTAGTAATGTCAGTTCTAACTATGAAGTTGTCAGCACTCTTCATTGTCAGGTCTCTCCCTATCTACCATCCTCACCCACCTCCTGATATAGCATTAAACATGGAGAGGAATATGAGGGAGGAGTGGGCACTGTGACTTTCCAGTTGGACGGGAGTGGTGGGAAGGATCCACGGTCTATAATTAATTCACTGCTGCTGCTGCTGCTAAGTCGCTTCAGTCGTGTCCGACTCTGTGCGACCCCATAGATGGCAGCCCACCAGGCTCCCCAGTCCCTGGGATTCTCCAGGCAAGAACACTGGAGTGGGTTGCCATTTCCTTCTCCAATGCATGAAAGTGAAAAGTGAAAGTGAAGTCGCTCAGTCGTGTCTGACTCTTCGTGATCCCATGGACTGCAGCCCACCAGGCTTCTCCATCCATGGGATTTTCCAGGCAAAAGTACTGGAGTGGGGTGCCATCGCCTTCTCCTAGTTAATTCACTTCTCTTCCCCAAATGCACCCACTTCCCTTCCCCAAATGCACCCACTGAGCAAACACGGCTTTAGATAAGACTGGAGTGCGTGCAGAGTTGGTTTCGGCCACCAGTCACGTGTATTTCTGCGTAATTGAGCACGTCTGGACATACTGCTAAACCCATGCTCTGAATTCCTGCTCTCCACCATTGTGTCTATGTGGTTTTATCCTTCTGGAAAGATCTTCATTATCTGTGCTTCTGGAAATCCTGTACATCCCTCAGGCCCTGCCCCAACTTCCCAACGGGCTTCTCACACATGACAAGACTCCGCCTGGGATCCCCATCCTGAAGCTTCAATCTCGACCACAAGACCCTAACCCCACCGGGCGGGAGGTGGAGCCTGGAGAATTATATTTGGAATGCACCCCTGAAAGATGCTGATGCCTGAGCTCAGGGAACTCAATTTGAGAACCCTGGCGGGCGCGGTGGGGGGGTGGGGGGGGCGGGTTGCGATGCGGGGAATCGGTTGAACATTTTTAACAGACTTCAGTACAGTGGTCAAACCAGAGGGGCCACAGACAGCCCTAAAGGAGAGGGTCCTTGCCTCTGCCAAACACCACCATCCCTGGTCAAGTTCACTAAACTGCAACAAAGACGTTCCACAAATCGCACCAACTGCATATTTGTTTCAACAGATAACTTTCAGCGCTCCTTCTAGCCTCATACTTGACTGTACTTTAGCTTTCAGAACTATTTCAGTAAGGATTTTATGAATGTTAGTTGGTTGTTGCTGTCCTGAGGGTCGTGAAACTCCCCAAGTAGGCGATCGGGGGCTTGGGCAGGCGTATTAGATGTGTCTGCTGGGAGACCGCTAGGGAATACCAGAGCACTGGTCCTGGGTGAGTCTCCCCCAGCGGCGGCTCCATCCACCCCTCCCTTCCGACCCCTCCCACCTGCCCCCTTCCGACCTCTCCTTCCTGCCCCCTTCCGACCCCTCCCCGCCCGGCGCGTGCTACCCGGCACCTCACGCCCGCCCCTCCCGCGGCCTCCGCCCCCTCGCCCTCGCCCCCAGCGTCGTCCTTGTCCCACACGGACTTCACTCCCGCAGCCCTCGCCGCTGGCCGCACTTCCCGCCCTCGCCTGGATCCACGTCGCCGCCGCCCTCGCTGCCGCGCGCCGCCCCGCGCTCCGCTCGCCTGGTCGCCTCTCCTCGCCGGGCCGCCCGCCCTCGCCTCCGCCTCCGCCTCCGCCGCGCCCCGGGCTCGGTCGGCTCCGCGCCCCTGGCCGCCTCGGCCCCCCGCCGACTCTACCGCTGCCACGGCCAACCCCGGAGCCACGCGCCGCCGCCGCGCCGCCTCCACCCGCCCGCCGCCCGGCATGGCCCCGCAGCAAACAGGTAGCAGGAAGCGGAAAGCGCCCGCGCTCCAGGAGGCCGCCGCGGGCTCGTCGTCTCAGGTCACCGCGGCGGTGGACGGGGACGGGCCGCTGCCGCTCAAGAAGCCCAAGCGGCCGGCGGCGCGGCGTTCGCTGGTGAACTACCTGAAGGGGCGCGAGGTGGGCGCGCGGGGCCGCGCCAGGCTCCCGGGCTTCGATGGCGAGCTGCGCGGCTTCGCGGTGCGGAAGCTCCCCGAGCTGCTGCAGGAGCGCGAGCTGTCCCTGGGCACCCTCAACAAGGTGTTCGCGTCACAGTGGCTGAACGTCAGGCAGGTGGTGTGCGGTACCAAGTGCAACACGCTCTTCGTGGTGGACGTGCAGTCGGGCCAGATAACGCGCATCCCCCTCATGCGGGATCGCGGGCCTCCTCCGGCCCGCGCCCAGCCGGGCTGCGGCATCCATGCCATCCAGCTGAATCCCTCCAAGACGCTGCTGGCCACAGGGGGTGAGAACCCCAACAGCCTTGCCATCTACCAGTTGCCAACGCTGGACCCCATGTGCCTGGGCGACCGCCACGGCCACAAGGACTGGATCTTCGCCATCGCCTGGATGAGTGACACGGTTGCCGTGAGCGGCTCCCGCGACGGCACCTTGGCGCTCTGGAAGATAGACCCCGACATATTCCAGGGCAGCATTGCCTGGCACAGCGACGCAGGGCTCCCCGTGTACGCCCACATCCGTCCTCGGGATGTGGAGAACATCCCCAGGGCCAGCACCAACCCCAGTAACCGCAAGGTGCGGGCCCTGGCCTTCAGCGCCAAGAACCAGGAGCTGGGAGCCGTGTCCCTGGACGGCTACTTCCACCTGTGGAAAGCCCGGAGCACCCTGTCCAGGCTGCTGTCCATCAGGCTGCCCTACTGCCGAGAGAACGTGTGCCTGACCTACTGCGATGAGTTGTCCCTCTATGCGGTGGGCTCCCAGTCCCATGTCTCTTTCCTGGATCCGCGGCAGCGCCAGCAGAACATTCGGCCACTGTGCTCCCGCGAGGGCGGCACGGGTGTGCGCTCCCTGAGCTTCTATGAGCACATCATCACCGTGGGCACCGGCCACGGCTCTCTGCTCTTCTATGACGTCCGCGCGCAGAAGTTCCTGGAGGAGAGGGCCTCGGTCAGCCTGTACTCCTCTCCGGGGCATGCAGGGAGGAAGCTCAAGCTGACCTGTGGCAGAGGCTGGCTCAACCATGATGACCTGTGGGTGAACTACTTCGGTGGCATCGGCGAGTTCCCCAATGCGCTCTACACCCACTGCTACAACTGGCCGGAGATGAAGCTCTTCGTTGCTGGTGGCCCTCTACCTTCAGGCCTCCATGGAAACTATGCAGGCCTCTGGAGCTAAGGATGGCCGCCCTGTCCTCAAAGTGCCCAGATTTACCTTCCAGTCCCCTCCCACTTTCCTCCTTCACTCTGTGTTTGTGCTTTTGACTCTGTGTGGCTTTTATCTTCCAGGGGAAAGGGGTCCAGTTTACCTCTGCTTAGTTTATTAGGCGAAGAGAGAGAAGGCAAAAGTGGTCTCTTGGGCAGTCAACACTTGGCTTTAAGATTTTTCTGCACCTCCTCCAACCACCATCTCTTTTGCCTCTCACACAGAATTTTGGCTAATCCTTAATTGTGTTCTCATTGAATGATTCACACGTGCTTTCTCTTGGCTCACACAGTCATGGTTCCTACTATAATTCACTACTTTAGTTTGATCAATGTTTCAATAGTAACTTCAGGTCTTTTACACATTTCAGATATATTGTGTTTCTGGGAAATGTGTGCTATAAAGTGTCTTTTGGGCTGATCCAAGGAACTACCCATCATATAACAGAGCAGGTTTATAGCCCTACTCCAATTAGAAAATGCATTTCAAGTTCTAGATTGTCACCATTTGGGGTATGTTTCATTTGGATGTTGGAAACTGTGTTTGTTGTTTGTATATTGTTGGTGTATAAAACACTTTAAAATATGTTCTCTTTTTTAAAAAATCTTATAATTATGTTCATCCTATTAATCACAATTTTGATTATTTAGTAAAAAATTTAAGCATCAGTACCCCCAGGCCCTCAGTCTTCTTGTCTAAATATGCTATATTATAGCCTGCTTACTTGGGTAGTATTTATGCTACAAATTTTAGAGCTAATCAGAACTGGCCTCTATGTGGCAGGACAATCAGGGAGGTACTTTTGGGGGTGAACGTTTCTTTACATTTTAGGTAACACTATCCAGGCAGCCATTTATAGAGAAAGGCTGACTGTTGTGTTCAATGTAGGTGTTGTTGACCATTTTTTATTGTATATGTGGATAAGCCTTTTATCTGGATTGAGTATGTGGTGCACTGCAGGAAAGAAAAATAAAGTACATTCAGCATTTTGGCAATTAAGTGCTACGCTAAAGTTTCTGAATGCTTAAACATATTTTTTCTTAATTGCCCTTCTAGGAATATATTAAAGTCAAAATCTTCCAGAAGAGAAACAAGGTGAAATATCACCTATGCACATAGTACTCTGTATGTTTGGTTTTGAAAAGCAAACTTATGCTCTTATCATGGGTTAAAAGATTCAGTGACATCTTGAATACCATCAGGTCAGTTGCTCAGTCACGTCCCACTCTTTGTGACCCCATGGACTGCAGCACGCCAGTCTTGAATACCTTATCTAAATATATTTGCTACCGGTTAGGGCAGTTAGGTGTCTTGTGTTTTTAAGATGATTTAACACACTGGTTTTCATTTACACGACCATACATATTGTGCTCATAACCACCTACTCACACATACTATGTACTTGGGTATGTGTATATGTTACTTCCCATGTGAGGAAAAGGCATAAATACATGCCATTTTACATATGAAGATATTTTATATATTTTAAACTACATCTATCAAGACTTTCCACATTTTGTTTTAACTTAAGTAACACATGAATGTGAAAAAAGAATCATACTTTATAAAAGTGTATAGTAAAAATTTAGTCTCATACCCCAAGTTCCCTGATTTGCCTCTGGGTCAGAAGAGTACATCCTGTGTGTCTATCCACTTAGAGATAGTCTATATATGTGTGTGTGTGTGTGTGTGTGTGTGTGTGTGTGTGTGTGTGTGTGTGTGTGTCTGTGTGTGTGTGTGTGTGAAAGCATATATGTATATGTGTATGCAATTTTAATACAGATGATAGCATGTGTTTTACATATCCGTGCCTTTTATAACCAAACCTTAAAGATTTTCTCTCATACATATCTACCTAATTCATTTTAATTGTATAGTATTCCCTAAAATATGATTGGGACATAGTTTATTTCTTCTTAACATTTTGATTTTGTTACTATGAACTGTTTTACAGTGATTACTTAGGTGCATACATCTTTATGCACATGTGAAAGTATATCTGCAGGGTAAATTCCTAAAAGTGGAACTGCTGGGTCAATTTTATATTTAATAGCCATTGCCAATTTACCCTCCAAAAGGTCCTACCAACTTAATCTCCCATAAGTAATGTATACACGCCTGATTCACCACACTCTTGCCAACAGTGTGTCATCAAATTCTGTACTCCTTGCCAATCAGATATCCACTTAATCTTGATCCTTTGTTTCTAAGCCACTGTGGCCAAGTTAATTGGATTTGTGGTCAGAGTACCAAGTAAGTTCTGAAATAAAGATCAAGAATATGAGGAAATGAGGGCAAACAATAAAAATACTGTCAAACCAAAGGCAGAGAACACCTGCAGTTCAGGTTCACATATCTGCAAATGGATTACATAAGACTACATTTCTTAAATGCTCAGCTGGACCTAGTAGGGTTTCCTGGTTTATTGTACCCTGGCTTCACTTGGATTCAGTGTGTCACATGTTACTGAAGAAAATTCAAGGAGATGATGAGAGTCTGCACCAGGATATTTGAGGTAAGTGTGGAGAGGGAAGGAGGTATTAGAAAAAATGAGGGGAAAATAAAGTGAACAAGCAGTATTTGGTATTTCACTTGAAGGGTGAATAAAACCAGAGAATTTAGGTGGGCTCTAAGACTCTGGGATTGAATGTCAGTGAATAGTGGCAACAGATGAATATAGAAAATGGAGCCGCAGAGGATATGTGTGGAGGGTGATTAACTCAACTGGGGACATGTGGAATTTGCAGTGCCTTTGTGGCACCTTGAGAACATACCCAGTAAAGAACTGGTTACATATTCCAGAATGAGATTTCTCACTGCTGGAAAGGTGAGTGATATGAAATGCTGGGAAACTCTCCCTTTTAGGGGCAAGTAGAATAGAAAAGCCTTTAAAAGGGGGAGGGGGAGGGCAGAATATAAAATAGAAGAGGCCTATTTTACCCACATGCAAGGATGTCATCAGCATGAGACAACACATATTTCTAATTATTTTATAATAATTTTTAGTATCCACCTCAGTCAAAAAGGGCAGTTTTTTCTCTCAGATATCATCCCTAAGTATTTGCCCCAGGATCTCATATTGGTCCACTAATGAAGCTTTATCCTTGGTCAACTGCTGGTACCTTCTTGGAGAATGAAAAGTCAGACTTTGGTCACAAAGCAGGACTTCACAATGATTGCTGTACCACTTAACCTGCTGGTCTGAGATGTCTCCAGAACTCTCAACAGCCTGCTGGCACTGGCAGGCTGGCAGACATGCCAAAGCCCTGGCAGCCTCACAGAGGTGGAGTATCACCAGCTGCTAGTAGCCCGTGTTTGATTTCCTGCCTCAGTGCCACAGGTGCAGGGCTCTGCCACCTTTCCAAGGCTACCAAAGGACACGGGGTATCCGGTGGAGGATGCTCATTTCCTCGGAATTACAATCACAAAAGCACACATACAGAGAATTTAAGAGTGAAGAAGAAGAAACAACCACAGGCACAGATTTATTTATAAGGTGTGCATGCATGCTCAGTTGCTCAGTCATGTCCGACTCTTTGCCACCCCAAGGGCTGTAGCCAGGTAACTGTAAAATCCGAGTGAAGAAATTACCGAAAGATACAAATAACTAAACTGTTTCCAAGAATAGATAAGAACAGACCATTAACTCTAGAAAACTCTGAATGCTACTTTATTTACGTACTTGCCTTTCCTCTAAGAAAATCAAACATATAAACATATAATTATACACATGTAATAGGCATGCTAACCCTGATGATCTCACAAAGAAATTATTTCCCATTGTGAAGGAATATTTCATTTTGAGCCACTTTAGAACCCAAAGGGAAAAGTTTCCTTTTTTCTATAGGAGGGCAGCATAATATTGATTTAAAAACTTTACTAAAATTGCACAAAATGAGAAAAGACTAGTTTTACATATATAGATAGATAAATGCAATGTGTTTTTCAAATATAGTGAATTTAACCCATCAGTGTATTTAAGGGAAACCATACCATGCAAAGTGAAGCTAATTCTTTTTTTTTTTTTTTAACTTTACAATATTGTATTGGTTTTGCCATACATCATCATGAATCCTCCACAGGTGTACACGTGTTCCCCATCCTGAACCCCCCTCCCACCTCCCTCCCTGTACTATCCTTAGGTTTTTAATAAAACCCTACTACAATTCTGATAAAGTCCTTAATAAAGTATGAGGAAATATAGTCTTCATATGGAGAGTGTGTTCATGTGCTGTGTTTCAAACCTGAATCACAGTCCTCTTTAATGGTACAACATTGACTAGAATTAAATAGAACAATAAAATTCCTCACAGAAGAATTCCTATGAAAGTAAGGAACAAGACAAGGATTCTAAAAGTCACCACCAGTATTATAAAAATTCTAGATGTGGCAGTTTTTAAAGATAGGAAAATGAAAGAGAAATATTGGGAAAGGAAGAAGTTATAATTACTTGCAGATGATATGATTTTAAAAAAATAGAAATCCAAAAGATCATTGATAGCAAGAGTGATTTTTGAAATGGCAAGCATGATTGGAGGACTGTCCATGGATATGCTTGACTAGTTAGATTGTTCTCCAAATGATGGAATACTAGCTGCTGCTGCTGCTAAGTCGCTTCAGTCATTTCCGACTCTGTGTGACCCCATAGACAGCAGCCCACCAGGCTTCCCCATCCCTGTTCTTCAGGCAAGAACACTGGAGTGGGTTGCCATTTCCTTCTCCAATGCACTAAAGTGAAAAGTGAAAGTGAAGTCGCTCAGTCATTTCTGACTCTTCGCGACCCCATGGACTGCAGCCTACCAGGCTCCTCCGTCTGTGGGATTTTCCAGGCAAAAGTACTGGAGTGGGGTCCCATCGCCTTCTCCGGATGGAATACTAGAGAGCTGTTAAAATTCTGGAGTTGATTATTTACTGACATGGAGAAGTAGCTTTGATAATGTTAGATGAAATAAATAAATTGCAAACCAGAGGCATACTATAATCCTATCTTTGTTTAAAGTTAGGAGGGGGAAGATGAAAGGAATAAGCATACATTATATATAAGAATATATATAAAAGGGTTAACTGTATGTCTCTAAGATGTGGTATAATATGGGACTCTTTTCTTATTTTATATATTTATGTAATGTTTGAACAGTTTGTACTGACATTGATTTTTTAGTAAACATAAGGGAAGAACAACAATGAAGATATATTTCAAAAGGCCTGGATGGGGAAGAGAGGAAAGGAAGAAAGCAATGATCAATGGTGCTCAGTGCAGGAAGAAGTTCAAGATGAGACAAATCCATTTTCATGGAATATGGGAGTCCACTGAGACCTTTTGCCAGAGGAGTTGCAATAGCAATCAACTAAATGTTCTCCAAGAAGGATAAGGTTTCGGTGTGTCTCACAATTGACCATGGGATCTTTGGTCCCATTAACAGCTGACAGACTGTGGTTTTCTATTTATTTCATCTCATCTCCTCAAACCAGTTGATTTTGAACAAGTAGTATGAAAGTTACATAGGTACTAGCTCACAGTGTCTGCAGAATAGTGATATGAACACTCTTGATTCAGATGCAAAGACGATATGACCTAGCACCTACCAACTTCAAGAATCTGTGTTGTACTTTAGCCTTTCCTGGTTGAAGTTTTAATATGTTATAATAATAATTGCAATATATATGGACTATACATACATATATATGTGTGTGTATATATATATATAATTCATAGCCAGAGGCTAATTTGAAGAACCTGTAACACTAGAGACTTTCAATATTTTGGATACTCACTTTTCTTTTCAAAATATCTCTGCTTATTATATGACTGTAATTTTACTTTGAGTCTTGACACCTAAATGTCCATTAATCTTCTCTATTCATGTTTCCAACTACAATTATAGATGGGAGGTGAATTTTAGCTTTGAAACAAACCAAGGTGTATTCTCAGTAATTGCTGTAACACTTAAGTCCATTCCCATCTCTGATAACTTTAACTGATAATAAGGCCAGTGCAAAGGAATGGCAACCCACTCCAGTACTCTTGCCTGGAAAATCCCATGGACAGAGGACATGGTAGGCTACAGTCCATGGGGTTGCAAAGAGCCAGCTGAGCGACTTCACTTCATATTAATCTGTGCTGTACTAAGTTACTTCAGTCATGTCTGACTCTTTGTGACCCTATTGGACTGTAGCCCACCAGGTTCATTTGTTCATGGGATTCTCCAGGCAAGAATACTGGAGTGGGTTGCCATGTCCTCCTCCAGGGGATCTTCCTGACCCAGGGATCAAACCCGCATCTCTTACATCTCCTGCACTGGAAGGCGGGTTCTTTACCACTAGCACCACCTGGGAAGCCCCTACATAAATCTGACCACTGACAAAAAATGGTACTTAAGTTTTATTATTTGTAGGGAGCTAGAAGAAAAATAATCAACAAATACTTTAAAAAGGTGTATAGAGTCTATAGGCACAGATAGGGGAGAAACATAATTCATAAAGTCTTCTTTTATTCTCAATATTAGGACTTGAGCAATAGTAACATGTGGGAACATATTTGCTCTGATATCTAGACACTTTCATTACAAAGGATTAAATATCATAAATATATAACATCGAGAATATAAAGCAAAACCAAGATATAATACATAATTTTGCTCATTTGTCTTGCTTTTCACTAGCTTTTACCCAGTAATTAGTCATAATATTGGCACACAACATAATAGCTGGTTGATATAACTATGAATAGATGAGTCGATTCATTAAGAAGCATTCAAACCAGTGATTTATATTAATGTGGATTAAGCCACCAACTGAATGATAGTAATAATCTTTCTCACCCAGCCATCTAGCTGTTTTGAATTTGGCAACCTGAGAATATTATTCTGGAAAACCAAATAAATATTCTCTGTAGAAGAAGGTAAAAAATGGACATTAAATACTTCTCTTTTAAAAGGCAGTTTCCCATAAGCAAATAAGCAGAGACATCATAGTAGGATCAGAACCATCTGCTGAGACAGAACATTGGATAGAGACATATATTTGACCTTCAAGATCTCAATAGAATAATGATCCTTGTGTCACATTTATATACATAAGCAGTAGCTGGATCATCAAAAAAGCAAGAGAGTTCCAGAAAAACATCTATTTCTGCTTTATTGACTATGCCAAAGCCTTTGACTGTGTGGATCACAATAAATTGTGGAAAATTCTGAAAGAGATGGGAATACCAGAGCACCTAACCTGCCTTTTGAGAAACCTATATGAGGGTGAGAAAGAAACAGTTAGAACTGGACATGGAACAACAGACTGGTTCCAAATAGGAAAAGGAGTACATCAAGGCTGTATATTGTCAACCTGCTTATTTACCTTCTATGCAGAGTACATCATGAGAAATATTGGGCTGGAAGAAGCACAAACTGGAATCAAGATTGCCGGGAGAAATATCAATAACCTCAGATATGCAGATGACACCACCCTTATGGCAGAAAGTGAAGAGGAACTTAAAAGCCTCTTGATGAAAGTGAAAGAGGAGAGTGAAAAAGTTGGCTTAAAGCTTAACATTCAGAAAACAAAGATCATGGCATCTGGTTCCATCACTTCCTGGGAAGTAGATGGGGAAACAGTGGAAATGGTGTCAGACTTTATTTTTTTGACCCCCAAAATCACTGCAGATGGTGATTGCAGCCATGAAATAAAAAGATGCTTACTCCTTGGAAGGAAAGTTATGACCAACCTAGATAGGATATTCAAAAGCAGAGACATTACTTTGTCAACTAAGGTCCGTCTAGTCAAGGCTATGGTTTTTCCTGTGGTCATGTATGGATGTGAGAGTTGGACTCTGAAGAAAGATGATCGCAGAAGAATTGATGCTTTTGAACTGTGGTGTTGGAGAAGACTCTTGAGAGTCCCTTGGACTGCAAGGAGATCCTACCAGTCCATCCTAAAGGAGATTAGTCCTGGGTGTTCATTTGAAGGACTGATGCTAAAGCTGAAACTCCAGTACTTTGGCCACCTCATGCAAAGAGTTGACTCATTGGAAAAGACTCTGATGCTGGGAGGGATTGGGGGCAGGAGAAAAAGGGGACAACAGAGGATGAGATGACTGGATGGCATCACCGACTCGACGGACATGAGTTTGAGTGAACTCCGAGGGTTGATGATGGACAGGGAGGCCTGGCGTGCTGCAATTCATGGGGTCGGAAAGTCGGACACGACTGAGCGACTGAACTGAACTGAGCCAGTATTTCATCTTCACTTACAAAAGGATTTTATTACTATGCCTGTTTATTGGGGTCACTATCTTTGTTTGAGTGTTCACATATATAAACACTTGCATCCAGACAGAGATAAATTATCTTCAATGTAAAGAGCTCAAGATAATGTCTTATTAAAATCTTGAATCTTCTTTATTTTACTTTATAACTCTCTGTAGTGACTCACCCAGTCACCTAATGAAAAACACAAGTCAAACTAATGGCAGAGTACTGCAGTCACCCATTGCATCTGTTATTGTATTTTTTTCCAATTTGCTTGTATGAGCTTTGAGTAATGAATGATAACTTGGAACTACCATTCTTTGAGAATATGTAAAAATTTTTTAAAATCTCAAAAACTTCTAATCTTTGTACTAACCAGTTCTTCATTTTACCTCAATATTTTAAGTTGCTGCTCAGATAACAGCAATTAGTCCTGACGTTGTAAATGTCAAATATCAAGGCGCAATTGTATACTGTGCTTTGCCCAGTGCTTATGGGAAATCAGATTCCGGAAGTGACTACTTTTCAGAATCTATACTACCAATTAAGCTTATCCCTTAAGGTCACTTCTTATAAAGTAAAAGAAAGCGATATAAATAAATATGACAGTTTACTCATGTCATCATTAGAATGCACTTATCACAGAATATATGGTCAAGAATAGGTAGATGTATGTCTATACATTAAACATCATATAGGATAACACTCTTATTTTTAAGGATCAAGGTATTTTTATAATGGTCATTTTAAAAGCATTCCTTGACTTTTAATTTTTAAAATGACAAAATGTACACACAATGTAACAAAAACTCATGTTTCTGCCATTTAGAATTAACTGAAAGTAAAACCACGGATGAAGTAGAAGTCCTCGGTGAACACCTTCTTGTCTCCCCAGAGATAAGCACTCACTGTAACTGTTCAGTAAGTATCTGTCCAGTTAAAGTTTTATAGTTATCTATTTATAGTTATTTAACAAATTCTTAAGTACTTAATGTGTACTAGATGGTTAACACTTTCCAAAGATTTGCTTATTTAATCCTCATAGTAATCTACATTTTATAGATGATCATTTTACCAAGGAGTAATTAAATAACTTGCCTAAGGTCTTAAGAGGTAATAAGATGTTGAGTTATATCCAGAGTCAGTCTGTACATATTCATGTTTTTATCTATAACATTTAGAAAGAATTTCATTAATTTTCTGTCCTTTACAAAAGTTACATGAATTATATACTAAATTTATTCAGCAATTTGTTCTTTTTTTCACTCAACATTATGTAACATATCTTCTAATATGTATATGTATATATTTAGTTTATTTTCACCATTGAATCATCTGTTACATGAATATACCACAATAGATGTATTATACCACTGGATAATTGGGTTCTTCCCAAATTGTCTGTATTTCAAACTATGTTGCAATACACACATTTAAAAAAAATATTATGATGCACACATATGATAACAGCTCTAGATTTTTTTTAAGAAGAAGACTTGTTGTTTTATAGAGAGTGTGCATTTTTAATTTGGTTTGTGCTGCCAAAACAGAACCCTTAAGTGTTCTGGGGTAAAAGTAATGATCTCAAAGATGGCTGGCCCCAGGTAGATATACACCTTCTCCCAGCAATACAAGAAATAATCTGAGTGATGTTGTTAAGGGACTTTGCAGATATAATTAAAATCCCAGTGGATTTTAAAATAGGGAGATAATCTGGACTTAATAATCAGGTGAACTCTTTAAAGGGACTGGGCTCTTTCCGCAGATGAAAAAAAACCACAAGAGGTTTTTGACACAAGAGATATTTTCTGTTGCTGGCTATGAATATGGAGAAATGATATTAATAGGATCTGTGGGTAGCTTTAGGAGCTGATAATGACCCCCAGCCAACAGTCAGCCAGAAAATGGGAATTTCACTCCTTCAACCACACACACACACACACACACACACACACCCCTAAATACTGACAACAACATAAACACGTTTAGTAGATTCTACCCAAGTCTCCTGACCAGAACAGAGAAAGCCAAAATCTTGATTTCATTCCTGTAAGAATCTAAGCAGATAACCTAGTTATGTTGTATCTGAACTTTAACCTACAGAAGTATGAGGTAATAAGTGGGTATGTTTTTAAGCTGCTCAGTTTGTGGTTATTTGTTAGGCAGCAATAGAAAACTAGCACTGTGTACGTTTTACTCTTATAAACGGTATATAAAATTTCCTTTAGCTTCATATCTTCACCAACACTTGATATTTTTAAATTTTTCCAGTCTGGTGGATAAAATATGACATGTTATTGTTGTTTTAATTTGAATATCCTTGTTTACTAGCAACCACATGATTTTATAGATAATTAAAGTTAAACCAGAGTGAATGTGTTTATTCTGTCATACAGCTAATTAAGAAGCAGACAAGGACTAAAAGTTTGACTTAATAAAGTGAGATATAACTTTCTTCTGAAAACCCACTAAAAACTTTTATCTCAGCTATTCAATAAATATAAAGAGAATGTATGTCTTACATCTGCATCCCTATACATTATCTTCCCTAGTAGCACAGATGGTAAGGAGTCTGCAGGCAATGCAGGAGACCTGGGTTTGATCCCTGCATCAGAAAGATCCCCTGGAGAAGGGAATGGTAACCCACTGCAATATTCTTGCCTAGAGAATTTCATGGACAGACCATGAGGTCACAAAGAGTCAGACACGACTGAGTGACAAGCACACACACACGCATTATCACTGTAATATAAATATATTCTACAGCTGAAAGACAGTCTGAGAAAAACATGGTTGAGATGAGGAAAGCGATAATTGTGTATTTCATTGGTTTTTCATAAAATGTGTCCTATTGACTAAATTTTTACTAACCATTAGAGCTGCCACTGTCAAAACAAGCATGCACTGTTCCCTAATGCTTTTTCCATTAACAATTAAATAACATAATGACACAACCTGACAGAATAAGCATGCACTATGAATTCAATACCTTTTTACAGTAGTTACTATGTAACTGCTACCCAAGACCCTGATATGCTCTGCAAATATAAAATAGTGACAGGAAAACTTATGTAGATTACAAATTCACCTCTGAAGTAAAAGTCATAGATTTTTATTTGTCTGTTTATTCAATATAGTAACAGCAATGCTTTGCATGTTAATTGTACTTTTCTTAAAATATTGAAAATTAAATTAAAAAATAACAATGGCAGTCCTTAAAATAATAATGGTAACTGTTAAAATGTTCAAATCTGTAATGAGCACACTTTCTCTACCAATGAATTCTAGATTTTAGTTAATTGAATATTAGCAGAGTTTAGAGGGATTGCCTCTATGTGGCTAAACAGTAAAAAACAAGTTTAAATTTATATACACTTATCCAGGTGAGGCCTAGACATAAAAGCAAGGCTTAAGTCCTCCTAGACTCCTTGCTCTCCATTCCTCTAAATCATCAACCTATTCATGTCCAGTCTAAGATGTCTCTTGGATTTTTCTCCTCAGGTTATCTCTTCTACTATTGGCTTAGTTGTGATCCTCATCTTCTCCAGATGGAATTTTTAAATAATTTATTATCTTATCCCCTGCCTATGTCTTCATTCTTTACCAATCCATGTTTTAATATCAATATTTATCTTCCTAAACCCAGGTCTTCTTCTATACTGTCCAATATGGTAGTCACTAGTGACATGTGGCTAGTAAATTAAAATTAATTAAAAGGAAATAAAATTAAAATGTCACCACAGTTTCTACAAGTGGTTAATAACATGTAGCCAACAGCTACTACTTTGCACATTGCCAATACACACTATTTCCATTATTGCAAAAGATTTTGATAGGCAGTGAGGCTCTCAATTATTGGTTTACAGTTTTAGTAGGATATCAGATTCAAACTCTGAATCCACACAAAATTTCTACAAGAATGTTTATAGCAACATTATTCAAAATAGCCATTAGTTGAAAATAACCTAAATATCAATCAACCAAAAAAGAATAAACAATCCATGATATATCCATACAATGGTATACTATTCAACAATAAATTGAGAATGAAGTATAACACTTGCTACAACATAGATGAACCTTGAAGATGCTAAGTGAAAGAAGCCAGACACAAAAGACCACCTATTTTATTATTCTATTTATACGGAAGGTCCAGAATAAGCAAATCCATGGGAGTAGAATGTAGACAGGTATATACTATAACCAAAGAACTATACACTTTAAAGTTGTGAATTTTATAATACGTGAATTGTACGTTAATAAAGATACAATTGTTTTCTTATAAAGAAAACAAGAACAACAAAAGAATTGAATTGTGGAGGTTTTAAACATCAGACCCTGGATCCTAACTCATTCCCACAAAATAACAATCTCTATGCAGGATATAGGAAGATAGTGCTAGAAATATAATATCTAATATCTCTATAATATTGATCTATTTATCTATCATATATTATTTATCTCATCTATATATATATTTATCAATTTCGGGGAAGGCGATGGCATCCCACTCCAGTACGCTTGCCTGGAGAATCCCATGGACGGAAAAGCCTGGTAAGCTACAGTCCATGGGGTCGCGAAGAGTCGGACACGACTGAGCGACCTCACTTTCACTTTTCACTTTCATGCATTGGAGAAGCAAATGGCAACCCACTCCAGTGTTCTTGCCTGGAGAATCCCAGGGACGGCGGAGCCTGGCGGGATGCGGTCTATGGGTTCGCACAGAGTCAGAGACGACTGAAGCAACTTAGCAGCAGCAGCAGCATATATATCAATATCAATGGGTTATCTTGATATTCAAACAAGGTTGAGAACTACTGCTGTTCACTATGATTCCCTCAAGGGCAGGGACCATGTCTTAGTGAGCTTTTGATACTCGAAAATACTATAATTGTCATTGAAACATGTATAGTATCATATAAGAAACGAATCGCCAGTCTAGGTTCGATGCAGGATACGGGATGCCTGGGGTTGGTGCACTGGGATAACCCGGAAGGATGGTATGGGGAGGGAGGTGGGAGGGGGGTTCAGGAGTGGGAACTTATGTACACTCGTGGCAGATTCATGTTGATATATGGCAAAACCAATACAGTATTGTAAAGTAAATAATAATAATACTTAAAAAATTTTAAAAATACTATTAATGAATCAAAATGGAATTGTAAAAAATGTTAAAATAACCCACAGGAAGGCAGTAATAGTAAAATAGACAAACAGAAACGGAGAGAACAAAAGATATAAGCAAATTAATACAATGGCCTTACCATATCAATAATTATATTAAACGTATATGACCTGTGCTGTGCTTAGTTGCTCAGTTGTGTCTGACTCTTTGAGATCCCATGGACTGTAGCCCACTAGGCTTCTCTGTCTATGGGGATTCTCTAGGCAAGAATACTGGAGTGGGTTGCTGTGCCGTCCTCCAGGTGATCTTCCCAACTCAGGGATCAAACTCAGGTCTCCCACATAGCAGGCAGATTATTTACTGTCTGAGCCACCAGAGAAGCCCAAGAATACTGGGATGGGTTGCCTATCCCTTCTCCAGAGGATCTTCCTGACCCAGTAATTGTACCAGGATCTCTTTGCAGGCAGATTCTTTACCAGCCAAGTTACTAGGGAAGCCCATATGATCTAAATACACCAACTAAAACACAGAGATTATCACACTGGATTTAAAGCCTGACCCAACTGTATTCTGTGTACAAGAAACTCTCTTCAAATATAATAATATGGGCATGTGGAATATATATATATATATATATATATATATATATATAGACACAGAGATTATCACAATGGATTTTTAAAGCCTTACCCAACTGTATTCTGTGCACAAGAAGCTCTCTTCTGCTGTCTCACATATAGGATCATCATTACCATCTTGCTTAATTCCATATATATGCATTAATATACTCTATTGATGTTTTTCTTTCTGACTTACTTCACTCTGTATAATAGGCTCCAGTTTCATCCACCTCATTAGAACTGTTTCCAATGTATTCTTTTTAATAGCTGAGTAATATTCCTTTGTGTGTATGTACCACAGCTTTCTTATCTATTCATCTGCCAATGGACATCTAGGTTGCTTCCATGTCCTGGATATTATAAACAGTGTTGCGATGAACATTGGGATACACGTGTCTCTTTCGATTCTGGTTTCCTCGGTGTATACACCCAGCAGTGGGATTGCTGGGTCATATGGCAGTTCTATTTCCAGTTTTCTAAGGAATCTCCACACTGTTCTCCATAGTGGCTTTATTAGTTTTCATTCCCACCAACAGTGTAAGAGGGTTCCCTTTTCTCCACACCCTCTCCAGCATTTATTGCTTGTAGACTTTTTGACAGCAGCCATCCTGATCAGCACGAGATGGTACCTCATTGTGGTTTTGATTTGCATTTCTTTGATAATGAGTGATGTTGAGCATCTTTTCATGTGTTTGTTAGCCATCTGTATGTCTTCTTTGGAGAAATGTCTATTTGGTTCTTTGGCCCATTTTTTGATTGGGTCATTTATTTTTCTGGTATTGAGCTGCTGAGCTGCTTGTATATTTTTGAGATTAATTATTTTCCAGTTGCTTTGTTTGCTATTATTTTCTCCCATTCTGAAGGCTGTCTTTTCACCTTGCTTATAATTTCCTTCGTTGTGAAAAAGCTTTTAAGTTTAATTAGGTCCCATTTATTTATTTTTGCTTTTATTTCCATTACTCTGGGAGGTGGGTCATAGAGGATCCTGCTGTGATTTATGTCAGAGAGTGCTTTGCCTATGTTTTCCTCTAGGTGTTTTATAGTTTCTGGTCTTACATTTAGATCTTTAATCCATTTTGACACAGATATAAAGAACAGACTTTCAGACTCTGTGGGAGAAGGTGAGGGTAGGATGATTTGAGAGAATACCATTGAAACATGTATATTACCATATGTTAAATAGATCACCAGTCCAAGTTTGATGCATGAAACAGGGCACTCAAAGCCAGTGCACTGGGACAACCCTGAGGGATGGGATGGGGAAGGAGGTGGGTGGGGGGGTTAGGATGGGGGACACATGTACCTCCATGGCTGATGCATGTCAATGAACGGCAAAAACTGCTACAATACCGTAAAGTAATTAGCCTCTAATTAGAATAAATTAATTAATTTTAAAAAGCACATCATCAACTAATGCTGATCCATGTTGATGTATGGCAAAACCCATTACAATATTGTAAAGTAATTATACTCTGATTTAAAAAACACTAAAAGAATGAAAACATATCATCCAGAATGGATAAAGAAGCTGTGGTACATATATATAATGGTGTATTACTCAGCTGTAAGGAATGCATTTGAGTCAGCTCTAATGAGGTGGATGAATCTAGAGCCTATTATACAAAGTGAAATAAGTCAAAAAGAGAAAGACAAATATCACATGTTAAAGCATATATATGGAATCTAAAAGGATGGTACCAATGAACCCATCTGCAGGACAGCAGTGGAGACACAGGCACAGAGAACAGACTTGTGGACTCACTGGGGAAAGGAACGGGTGGGACAAATTGAGAGTAGCTCTGACACATATACACAATCCTTTGTAAAACAGATAGCCAGTGGGAATTTGCTGCATGACTCAGGGAGCTCAGATCAGTGCTCTGTGATAACCTAGAGGGGTGGGATGGGGTGGGAGGTGGGAGGGAGGTTCAGGAAGGAGAGATTATGTGTATACCTATGACTGATCGACACTGATGTATGTCAGAAACCAACACAATATTGTAATTATCCTTCAATTAAAAATAAATAAATTAAAAAAATCATCTATAACAAAAAAAGAAGTTCTCTTCAAATATAAAGGCACATGGCATGTAAATACATATGTGTGTGTATATATATATATATGTATATATGTGCATGCATGCATGCTAAGTTGCTTCATTCATGTCTGACTCTTTTGTGATCCCATGGACTGTGACCTGCCAGGCGCCTTTGTCCATGGAATTTTCCAGGCAAGAATACTGGAGTGGGTTGCCATTTCCTACTCCAGGGGATCTTCATGACCCAGGGATCGAACCTGCATCTCCTGAGTCTCCTGCATTGGCAGGCAGATTCCTTACCACTGAGCCACCTGGGAAGCCCTTAAAATACGATGCTACTTATAATTTCCTCAAAAAAGTGAGATATATCAGGGCTGTTATCTCTGTCTGGGCAAGTCCACAGGCTTTGCTCAGAGTCTGGGCAAGACCATAGGCTGCCCTCTGTTGTGAGGCAGAGCTGTAGAATGAGCTCTGCAGCTGTCCTGGTCCTCTGCCTAAGCTTCTTGGTTGAGCAGGACTGGACACTATGCTCAACAGTTGGCAAGGGCTGCTCTTTTGCTTCCCCATCTTGGTTAGTCACAAAATGTGCTCCACGGCTGCCACACATCTATGGCCATGATTCCTGGTGGGGTGGACCAGAGGTTATGCTAAGCAGTTAGCTGGGGCAGTAAACTTGCTTCCCTTCCTGGGGAGGACTATATATAGAATGGGCTCCATTACTAGTATGGTATGTTAGCTGCAGACCCATACTAGGCAGAACCACATGCTGAGCTCCCCGGCATTCTCTGCTTGGGGGCCACCACCAAATGGTCTGCCAAGAAGCAGCTGTATTCTCTGCCCCTACTTTCTGTTTATGTTTTATCTTTTTTTTTTTTTTTTGAATCTGTTCCCTAGTGGTCAAGCTCCACAGATTACCCCAATGATCCCTGTGAGATGAAAACCAAGTGGTTCTCCCAGGAACTGTCCTGCAATGCTAGAAAAACTGAATGTTTACCTTGGGCTCTCTTCTTCTCACTGGAGAAATTGTAGGCCCAATGTGGTGCAAAGTTAAATTTTTGCCACCTTTTTCAAAGACAATTCTGCAATATGCATCACATTATGTCTACTTCTGCATCTAAAACAAGTAATAAAATTGCATGAAAAATTATGCAAAAATATGTACAAATATCAGCATTCACAAAGTGGAATGGGCTGTTGAATTTAATATTTAACTTTGGATGTAAAAGTCTGGAACTTTGTGCTGTGCTGGTTCTAGAAATGGACTATGTACAATTATTGGAAGAATTCTGAGTTCTATTCCAAAATAGTTTATGGGTGACTTTGCACAGTGCCTGACATGTTTTCAATATGTTCATTCCAGTGGAAATAGTTTCTAAAAATTATTGATTTAAAAAAAATGGTACTAGGAGGGATAACACATAGATCCATTCATATTTAGAGTGAATGGGTTCCTCATCTAAAATACAGAACACTAAAAGAAAAAACTATTTAAGTGACTCTTTTCTAAATTTCCCTGAAGATGGTATAGAAATAGAACCATTCTAGATGCACAAGTATAGTGATTTCATTACATACAAGGAGAGTCTTAGGGCATTTGTGCTTAATTTTAATTCTCTCTCCAGAACCCACATGAGAAATGGTAGCAGTTATTGATATGAAAATCAGAGAATAGGTTTCTAATAACCAGACCCTGCCTGCACATAAATGTGGATAAGGGGAAAAGCAGGAGGGACAGACCTAGGACATGGGGTATTATCTGGGCTATTTGGACTGATGTGGTCAGCTCTGCCATGGGGCCCTAAGTAACAAGAGGAAATTGAGCCCCGTCATTTATTTATCTGACAAATATTCATTTAGTACACAGACTCTGGTAGGCATTAATACAATGAAGAAAATAAAACATAGTCCCTGTCTTCAAGACTATCCTAAGCAATTAGTTTTTTAAACTACATAATTGCTAAATAAAATAAATACTGAGGGAGAGGGATGGACTGTGAGTTTGGGGTTGGTAGATGCAAGCTATTACATTTAGAATGGATAAACGATAAGGTCCTAATGTATAGCACAGGGAAGTATATTGAATATCCTGTGATAAACCATAATGGAAAATAATATGAAAAAAATGTTATGTGTATGACTGAGTCAGTTTGTTGTCCAGCAGAGACTGGCACAACATTATAAATCAACTATACTTCAATAAGAAAACAATTTTAAAAAGTAAATATTAATCAATGTATTAAGTGATTGTATTTGTTTTCTATTGCTATGCCACAAATCATCATATATCTAATGACTAATTACACATTCATTTCTTACTTCATGGTTCTGTAAGTTAGGAGTCCAGACACAGGTTGGCTGGGTCCTCTGATCATGGACTGAACTATGTTTTGATCTGGAGTTCAGGATTCTTTTCAAAAATCAATCAGGTGGTTAGAAAAGTTAAATTCATTTGCAACTGTATGCTTGAGATCTGTTTTATTGCTGGCTTTCAGCCTGGCATCACACTCAGTTACTAGAGGCCACTGTAGGGTCCTTAAAACACAGCATGGCATCTTCTATAGGCCTTCTAATACTTTTATGCTTCAAATCTTTCTCACTTCAGTAAGGGTTCAGTCCCTTTTAATAGCTCTCCTGATTAGGTCAGGCCATGCACGATAATATTCCTTTTGATGAATTCAAATTAAACTAATTCGTTCCCTAATAATGGGAGTAATATCCCCATCGTATTCACAAGCCCTGTCCGCACTAAAGGGAAGAAGATTATACAGTGCATATACACCAGAGAGTGGAAATCTTGGGGTCTATCTGAGAATTCTGCCTAGCACAGAGATATAAAATATATAGATAAATTTAATGCCCCAAACCACAGAGCAGGAGCCATCAAACACTGTTTAGGGCAGGAATAGGAAGCATCAGGCTCACTTGCCACATTCTTCCTTGTCAGAACTCCTTTGCTAAATGGCTCCAGGCAATTTCTCACTGAACTGAAATATAGTTCAACAATCCATTTGTAACAAAACAAGTTGAAACTGCTTTCTCACTCTTAGCCTAGGGTAATTAGGTAAGTTGTCCCAGAGGACTTGATGTTTGTGCCTTTAGGAATGAATAAAAAAATCATTATGTGAAAAAGCAGAGGAAGTACGTATAGTTCAGACAGAAAGAACTATTTGTGCAAGAATATAAAGGTATAGCAAAGCATGGGATTTTCAGGGTAAATAGTTTCATGTTTCTGGAGGGTAAAGTACAAGTAGAAAAGATAGAGTGGGAAGTACAGCCTGGGGCCAGACTATAAAAAAATTCAGAAACTGTGTTAGTGATTTTATCGTATGGATAGGTTGACCATACAATATATCATCTAAACTGGAACATTTTTGAGATGGAAAGGTGAAACTATTAACGATAATGCCAGGACTACAGGTATAAACTGAAATTGCCCCAAGCAAATCCTACTTAAAGGCACTGACAAAACAAAGAAGGATTTTAATCTGGAGAGTAACCTTGGACAAGGGCACAGAAGAAGGTGGTTGGAAAATCAAAGCCCTATTTTATTCAAATGTGGTTTCCCCCTTGGCTGCTCAGCTGATAATTGTACCAATTTGTTAGATGGTCCTGGCTTTTGGTAAAGGTTTTCTTCTAAACTTTTCGTAATCACAATGAGAGTCGTACCAGCTATTTTAGATTATTGCTGAATTACTTCTGGATGATGTGAAAAAGAATGCCTACCCTCCTATAACATTTAAGGCATCATGACATTGTAGTCAACAGAAAATTCAAGGGCAAGATGACGATAACTGAACACACAAACACTTGAAAAGTTTATAAAAGAATTCAAATTGTGGTTTTTCTACCCATCAGAAAAACCACACAAGGCTTCCCTGGCGGCTCCAGAGTAAAGAATCTGTCTGCAATGTGAGAGACCCGGGTTCGATCCCTGGGTTGGGAAGATCCCCTGGAGGAGGGCATGGCAACCCACTTCAGTATTCTTGCCTGGAGAATCCCCATGGACAGAGGAGCCTTGCTGGCTACAGTCCATGGGATCTCAGAGTCGGACACCACTGAGTGCCTAAACACACACAATAAATACAAATTAGAAACCATCCTCAATTCTGTGATGCTGTTATTTTCTGTGTCATTTTGTGAAAACATAAGCTGAATAAATAGCTCAAGTCATATGAAAACACAGCAGGAAGAATGCTATTCCTCTGAATAAATTCCCTTTAATGAGCTGAACTCCATCGTGGTGATATAACTTTAGATTCAACCATGTAAAATAGGTACATGATTCTAAATTACTCTAAAGTTTTTGATCTGGATAACAAATAGAAGTTTGCTTTCCTTATTTTTCATCATCTGGGATGACATGATGTGGTTAAATATCACTTAAATTCACCATGTAAATTGGATAGAGACTATTTTACAATGTGAACCATTAACAATGGAATAAATTCTAGCTATTTTCCCTAGGGTATGGTATCTCAGTTTATGAATGTATTTGTACTTCATAAATCATTCTCAAGAGCAAAGATAAAAAAATGGAAATCCATTTTCTATAGACCCCATGGGCATTCATTTAATTTTTAATGAAATAGGGAAGATACTTTATCAATGGCAATAAAAAAATAGTTTCAACATCAGCTTTGCAAAAAGACTTATTGAAAATGTCAAAGACCTTCCAAATATAATAGACTTGTAAAGAAAGATGTGGTGTGAGAGAAGAAGAAATATAATATTTAACTCTGAAAAGTGGAGAATGACTAAAATTTAACAATATATGATAGCATCATGCAACACTCCCTATTTCAGCAGGAAACAGATAAAGAATGTTGGATATTTAAAAGACCAATTAATTTTCCAAGGCTGATAGCTGTCACTGTGCCACCATATTTTCCAAGAGATTTGCTCATTATTTGAAATCTATACTTTTGGATTGTGACAATCATCAATTTGTACTTGATATGTTTGTGTCTGCTTGACTGAATTTTTTAGTTACATCTTGCAAATTGTAACAAAAATAGGAGAGAAAAATTATATCTAACTGCGAAGTTTGTTGACCCAGTGAATATGTTCATGCCTAATATTCTTTACCACTTACACCTTTTGATATTCATATATTCACTCATTAATTTGTTCATGCATTCATTATTTATATAGGGACTATTTTATGCAATAAAACGGACAAGGTACAGTGATGGATAGCAAAATATGTGTCTTAATTCTAATAAGATTTACATAAGCTAATTTAATACAAAACAAAGTTTAGGTTGGGTCAAGAGAACTACATATAAAGGGAAGATTCAGGAAAGGTGTGATAGAGAAGTTGACTTTTAACAAGACAGGGCAGGTTGTGGAAGTCAAGATTTGAAAGAATGAGTTAAGAGAAAGGATAGCAGATGCAAAAAAATGAGTCTGAAAAAAAGGGAAAGAAGATAGAAAATATCAAAACAATAAATAGTCATGTTTTCCTGGACATTTGGTAATCATTTCTAGTGTATGCAGGTCAGTTGAAGGAGAGAAGTGTGGAAATGTGAGTTTGGGTGACATTGGGCAGTGACTTGAAAGGCAATATGAGACACAATTTGCTAAACTTGTGTATCATTTGGGCTTCCCAAGTGGCGCTAGTGATCGAGAGCCTGCCTGTCAATGCAGAAGACCTAAGAGATTTGGGTTTGATCCTTGTGTTGGGAAGACCCCCTGGAGGAGGGAATGGCAGCCCACTCCAGTATTTTTGCCTGGAGAATCCTCAAGACAGAGGAGCCTGGTGGGCTACAGACCATAGGGTCTCAAAGAGTCAGACATGACTGAGCGACTAAGCACAACTCATGCACAGAGTATCATTTAAGACTCCTTTTTTGTTTGTTTGTTTGTTTTCTCATGTAAATCCTACTTTAAATCAGCTGTATGGAGTCATAATTTATACATAAATGCACTCATTTTAAATTTATAATTTAAGGAATTTTGACATATATATAACCATATAACCACTACTAAAATCAGACAAGAATCATTCCCAACACCCTAATCTCTCCTTATGTCCCTGCGCACTTAACTTCTAGCTCCATTTCCTTTGTAACTAGCAATGTTGAGCATCTATTTGTGTGCTCATTGATCACTTATATATATCTTCATTTATGTCATGATATTTAAATTTCTGCCATTTTTATTGGGTTATTTATATTTTCATTTTCCATTTGTAGGCATCCTTTACACGCTCTAAGTCCTTGGTTAGATACATGTTCCACTGGCTACTTTTAATTCTAATTGGCTACTTCTACTTCTAATCACAAGCTACTTCAGTACTCTTGCCTGGAGAATTCCATGGACAGAGGAGCTTGGTGGGCTACAGTCTGTGAGGTCGCAAAGATTTGGACATCCCTGAGTGACTAACACATGCACTTGTAATTTAGGGAAATATGCTAATTTTTCCATAAATATTGTAGTTTTGTCTTTTATCTTTAGGCTTCTGAATAAGTTTGTATTATTTTTTTATTTATGGCATGAGGTTCAATTTGAGGTTTATACTTTTCTTTTTTTACATAAGGATACAAGTTGTTTTATCATCACTTCTTGAAAATACTGTTGTTTCCTGTGTTTTCTATTGCTGCTGTAACAAATTTCCACAAACTTAAGAGCCTGAAGCCAAGCACATTTATTATCTTACTGTCTGTAGTTCAGAAACATGACATGGATCTCACCAGGCCAAAATCAAGGGGTTCTCAGGGCTATGTTCCTTTCTGGAGGCACTCAGGGAGAATCCATTTCCTTGCTCTTTCAGGCTGTTGGTAAGACCCAGTTTCTTATGGTTGTAGGAATGGGGTCCGTTTCCTTGTTGGTTGTCATTTGAGGGGTGGTATTAACTTCTGGAGGCCACCTCCAATTCCTGTGTCCTCTTTCTATATCCAATGTCAGCAACTGTTAGTCAAGTAAATTAAAAGATGCTTACTCCTTGGAAAGAAAGTTATGACCAACCTAGACAGCATATTGAAAAGCCCGTTTCCTTGTTGGTTGTCATCTGAGGGGTGGTATTAACTTCTGGAGGCCACCTCCAATTCCTGTGTCCTCTTTCTATATTCAATGTCAGCAACTGTTAGTCAAGTAAATTAAAAGACGCTTACTCCTTGGAAAGAAAGTTATGACCAACCTAGACAGCATATTGAAAAGCAAAGACATTACTTTGTTGATAAAGGTCCATCTAGTCAAGGCTGTGGTTTTTCCAGGAGTCATGTATGGATGTGAGAGTTGGACTACAAAGAAAACTGAGCGCCGAAGAATTGATGCTTTTGAAATGTGGTGTTGGAGAAGACACTTGAAAGTCCCTTGGACTGCAAGGAGATCCAACCAGTCCATCCTAAAGGAGATCAGTCCTGGGTGTTCATTGGTAGGACTGATGTTAAAGCTGAAACTCCAATACTTTGGCCATCTGATGCGAAGAGCTGACTCATTTGAAAAGACCCTGATGCTGAGAAAGATTGAGGGCAGGAGGAGAAGGGGACGACAGAGGATGAGATGGTTGGATGGCATCACTGACTCAGTGGACATGGGTTTGGGTGAACTCTGGGAGTTGGTGAAGGACAGAGAGGCCTGGCATGCTGCGGTTCATGGGGTTGCAAAGAGTCGGACACGACTGAGCAACTGAAGTGAACTGAACTGAACTGAACTTAAGCTTTGAATGTCTCCTGTCTCTTCCACTGTCTCTTCTATCTGACTGACGCTTCTGCCTTCACTTTTAAGAACTCATGTGTTTACACTGGGCTTCTCAGGTGGCATTAGTGGTAAAGAACTCACCTGTCAATGCAGGAGATGTAAGAGACCTGGGTTCAATCCCTGGGTCAGGAAGATACCCTGGAGGAGGTCCTGGCAACCCACTCCAGTATTCTTGCCTGGAGAATCCCATGGACAGATGAGTCTGGCAGACTGCAGTCCATAGGATCACAAACAGTCAGGTATGACCAAGTGACTGAGCATACACACACGTTTACATTAGGCCCATGTGGATTATGCAGGACTATCTCCCTACTTATAGTCCTTAATTCTAATTCTACCTGTAAAGTCCCTTTTCCATGAAACAGAGCATACATAGGCATAACAAGAAGGGCCAACGATTATGAGAACCAAAATACTGCCTACCACAGTTCCCTTCTAAATTGCCTGGACACGTGTATGTAAAATCAATTATCCAAATATGTGTGGTTCTATTTCTGGACTCTCTATTCTGTTTCACGGGTCTAAATGTCTACTCTATGCCAATAATGCACTGTCTTGATTACTGTAGATTTATATTAAGTCTTTATAGTTGGTAGTTCAATCTTCCAATTTGTTCTTTTTCAAAATTGCTTTGGCTCTACAGGTTCATTTGCATTTCCATATGAATTCTATATGCAGGTGGTCAATACAATCAGAATTGAATTGAATCTATAGTTAAATTTGGGGATAATTTGTATCATAACTATCTTGCATCTTCCAAATCATGAGCATGATACAGTTCATTTCTTTGGGCTTTGCTGGTGGCTCAGATGGTAAAAGATCTGCCTGCAATGCAGGAGACCCAGGTTTGATCCCTGCTGTTCCAAATCATGAACATGATTCACTTATTTAGGCCTCCACTTATTTAGGACTTTCTTAATTTTTCTTTTGTTAAAGATGTTAATCTTTTCAAAAGAATTTGCAAAGTGAATTCTGGTCTCATGAAAATAGCTGGAATACATTCATCCCTCTTATATTTTTAAAAAAGTTTATTTTTCCTCCCTTGATATTTGATAGAATTCACTATTTAAACCACTTCTGGGCCTACAGTTTTCTTTATGAGAACATATTTCATTTCAAATTTCATCTCTTTAATGGATGTATTTGTATTAATATTTCCTATGTTTACTTGCACCAGTTTTAGTAGTTTGTATGAGCTGCTTGATGGCTCAGAGGTTAAAGCATCTGCCCCCAGTGCGGGAGACCTGGGTTTGATCCCTGGGTCAGGAAGATCCCCTGGAAAAGGAAATGGCAACCCACTCCAATATTCTTGCCTGAAGAATTCCATGGATGGAGGCTTGGTGGGCTACAGTCCATGGGGTCACAAAAAAGTCAGACACGACTGAGCGACTTCACTTTCACCTTTTAAGGAATTTTTCCGTTTCATCAAAGTTATCGAATTTATTGGCATAAATATCATGTTTATTTATTTATGTTGTTGCTCTTTTAGTTGCTAGTCGGGTCTGACTCTTGAGATCCCATGGATTGCAGCCCACCAGGCTGTGTCCATGGAGTTTTCCAGGCACCAGTACTGGAGTGGGTTGCCATTTCCATCTCCAGTGGATCTTTCTGACCCAGGGATCAAACCCACATCTCTAGCATTGGCAGGCAGATTCTTTACCACTGAGCCACCTGGGAAGCCCATGTTTTGGAGACCCGGGTTCAATCCCTGGATTGGGAAGATCCCCTGGAGAAGGAAATGGCAATCCACTCCAGTACTATTGCCTGGAAAACCCCATGGACAGAGGAGCCTTGTAGGCTACAGTCCATGGGGTCACAAAGAGTGGGACACGACTGAGCGACTTCACTCACTTCACTCATCCTTTTAAAATGTTGCATCTCTAGTGAGTTTCTCTTTTCCATTTCTTATATTGCTAATTTGTGCTTCTTCTCTTTATTTCTTAATTCATTTAAATAGAGCCTTTTCAATTTCACTTATCTTTCTTTTTGTGTTTTTGATAAGAACCAGCTTTTGGTTAACTCTACTGTTTATTCATTTTCTCTGTCATAGGTCTCTTTATTTTTTCTATTTCATGTTTATTTTGCTTCTTTATTTTATATATTTACAAGGTTACACCCTAAATCATTTATCTTAGATTTAGCTCTTTTTAAAATACAAGTATTTAATCCTATACAATATCCTCTGAAATCTAAATCTGCTGAATTTCACATTTTGTATCTTTTTTCATTATAATTCACTTCAAAATGTTTTCTAATTTCCTTTATGATTTCTTATTTGATCCAAGAGTGTTGTCTCTTTGGCAAATGTTTGGGTATATTACAAATATCTTTCAGTTATTGGTTACTAATTTAGCTTTTCAAATATTTTATTTGTAGGATAATTACTTTATAATATTGTGACAGCTTTTGCCATACATCGACATGAATCGGCCATAGGTATACATATGTCCCCTCCCTCTTGTACCCTGGCTCCTACCTCCCTCTCCCCCATCCCTCCAGGCTGTCACAGAGCACCAGCTTTGGGTTCCCTGTGTCGTATAGCAAACTCCCATCAGCTATCTATTTTACATGTGGTAATGTGTATGTTTCAGTGCTATTCTCTCAAATCATCCTACCCTCTCCTTCCCTCACTGTGTCCAAAAGTCTATTCTTTATGTCTGTGTCTCCTTTGCTGCCCTTCACGTAGGATCATCAGCACTATCTTTCTAGATTCCATATATATGAGTTAATATACAAGATTTGTCTTTCTGTTTATGACTTACTTTGCTCTGTATAATAGGCTCCAGATTCATCCACCTCATTAGAGCTGACTCAAATGCATTCGTTTTTATAGCTGAGTAAGATTCCATTGTGTGTATGTACTACAATGTCCTTATCCATTTATCTGTTGATAGATATCTAGGTTGCTTCCATGTGCTAACAGTAGAAAACAGTGCTGCAATGAACATTGAGGGTACATGTGTCTTTTTCAATTATGGTTTCCTCAGGGTATATGCCCAGTAGTGGAACTGCTGGGTCATATAGTAATTTTATTCCTAGTTTTTTAAGGGATCTCCATATTGTTCTTCAAATTTGATATTATTTTCATCAAATTTGGAAAAATAGCCATTTCTTTTTTCAAATATCTTTTTTTTTTACTGCCTACCCTCTCTCTCTCCTTCTAGATTTCAATTATTTGTATGGTCGACAACTTGATAGTATCCTACAGTCACTGTCACTCTGTCCATGGATTTTAAAGCTTTTACCTCTGTGCATTTCATAATTTCCATTGCTGTAACTTCAAGTTCATTATACATACATAGTAGATGTATCAATTTGCATTCCTGGCAACAGTGTAAGAGGATTCTTTTTTCTCCACATACCTTGTAAACTTTAATCATAATACAGCTAGATTGGCTCCGTTAATGTCAGAAAGTGTAAACTTCAAGGTAGTTAGTATCACCAGCAGTTAAGAGGGGCATTTTATAAATGTAGTAGTTCAATTCATTATGAATATCTAACAGTCCTAAATGTGTATATACTTAAAAACAGTTATTCATAATACATCTCCACACTCTCTCCAGAGTTTATTGTTTGTAGACTTTTTGATGATGGCCATTCTGACTGGTGTGAGATGATACAACATCATAGTTTTTATTTCTAATTTAGTTTTATTCAGGTTCACAGGGATACACAACGTGGTTATATCCTGTTTAACTTTATTGAGACTTGCCATGTGGCACTGAACATGGTATACCTTGGAGAATGTCTGTGTACACTTGAAAATAATCTGAATTCTGCTGGTTTTAGGTGGAGAGTTCTACAAATATAAACTAGGTCAAATTTTTCACTAGTGATTTTATGTTTCTATATATTTACTGATTTATCTTTTTTCAATTACTTAGAAAGAAGTATTAAATTATCCAACTACAACTGGGATTTATTTTTCTTTTCTTTCTTTCATTTATTTTTTGTTTTATGTATTATGAAAATTTGTTTTTAAGTACATACACATTTAGGAGTGTTAGATCTTCTTAATGAATTGAACTACTATATTCATAAAATGTCCCTCTTAACCTCTGGTGATACTTACTATCTTGAAGTTTACTCTTTCTAACATTAATGTAGCCAATCTAGCTGTGTTATGATTAAAGTTTACATGGTATGTCTTATGCTATCATTTTACTTCTAATCAGCAATATTTATATTTAAAGTGAGTTTTCTCTACACGGCATAAACCAGTTACTTTTTAAACAAATTTTATAATCCCTGTCTTTTAATTTGAGTGTTTAGAAATTTTATGTTTAATGAAATTTTTATATTTTTGGCTTTAAATCTATCATTTTCCTATATTTTTCTATTTGTCCATATCTTACTTGTTCATTAATTTCCATCATTTCCTGCATTTACTGAGGACAACTGGGTATTATTTTTTTCAGCATTCCATTTTATCTCCATTCTTTACTTAATTGCTATCTCACTTTTCATTTAAGTGTCTGTTTTGGAATTATGATATGCATCTCTAACTTTTCATTGTCTATCAAAATAATATAGCATTTCACATTTAAGAACTTTAGGACTTTATAATAGTCTATTTCTATTTACTCTTTTGTTTATTGCTACTTAAAATTCTACTGCTACATATTTTATAAGCTCCATAATACAGTGCTATTATTTTAGCTTTAAATTTCAATAATGTGTTTAAAATTTATTAAAAGTTTTAAAAATTATATTTGCCCACATATTTAACATCCTCATTATTCTTTATCTTTTCAGAGTCAAATTTTTCTTTAGTATCATTTTTCTTCACTCTAAAGAACTTCTTTAAATTTTCTTATAATGTAGGTTCACTAAAATTATCTCTGCTTTTGTCTATTTGAAAAACTATTCATTTTGCTCTCACTTTTTAAGAATATTTTCCTCTGTACAGAAATCAAAGTTGACAGTTTATTCTGTCAACAGTTAGAAATAGTTTCATTATCTTTTGGCTTGCATTATATCTGACAGGAAGTCTGCATTCATTCTTGCTTTTATTCCCTTATAATAATGTGTCTTTTTTCCTCTGATGATTTTAAGATTTTCTCTGTATCACTGATTTTCAGCAATTTGATGTCCATTGTTGTATTGTTCATATGTATCCTATGATACTTGTGCTTTGTTGAGTTTCTTGGTTATGTGGGTTTATTATTTTCATCAAATTTTGAAAAAAGGGTCATTTCTTTTTTCAAATATTTTTTACTGTCTACCCTCTCTCCTTCTAGATTTCAATTAAATATAGGTAGACAACTTGATAGTATCTTACAAGTCACTGTCACTCTGTTCATGGATTTTAAGACTTTTCCCCCTCTGTGCATTTCATTTTTTAATAATTTTCATAGTTGTAACTTTAAGTTCACTGATCATTATTATGCATTATCTAACATACTGTTAAACTTACAGTGTGAAACTTGTTTCAAATATTGTATTTTTAGTTCTAAATGCTTTGTTTATTGTATCCTTAATTTACCTCTTAATTCTGTTCATACTTTCTTTAAACTTTGAACATATTTAACAAGTCCTTTAAATTCTTTTTTGTTAACCATATCTCTATCATGTATTCTATCAAATATAATGTACTCTATTGAATGATATTTTCTCCTGCACCTCTTTATATGTCTAGTAATTTCTGATTAAAAGCTAAAATATCCAAGTGTTGTTCAATTTCTAGAATTTGTCATCACCCTTGAAGGGTTGTTGAAAATTATTTTTCAGGTTGTTAGGTGAAATGTAAGTCAAACTGATTCTTTTGTGGCTTGTATTAAAAGTTTCTTATGGTGATATCTCCAGTAGCTTTAAATTTAGTGTTATTTTAACCTCACTACTAAGGTGTGACCTTTCTGGTGTCTCTACCAAATGCTGTGGATATCCAAACAAATTATGCAATCTGAAAAGTGGGAATTAGAATGATTCCTAGCCCTATGTGAATTCTAACAGTTGCTCAGCTTGCAAATCACTGGTAGTTCCTTACCCAGCCTTGTGGGATTTCAACTTAAGCATGTATCACATAATATTCAGCAACAGATGTAGGGATGCATATGTGGATTTTTAGAAACTTATCTCTGCATAGCTATTCTATTCTCTTGTCTTCTGCCTCAGTCTCACTAAACACTGCTCTCTGAATTTTCAACAAAGTAATACCACTGTTATCTCCTTGAGGTTTCTCTCTCTTGCTGAGACCCAGGGACACATTTGATATGTCATTTTTTTCTTTTATGGATTATGCTATTGATGTTATATATTCAGATTTCATTGAATTTCTGGATCACTTGGTTTAGTATAGTTTTCATCAAACTTGGATATTTTTCAGCCACAGTTTCTTAAATATTTTTTTCTGTGCCTCACTTTCTCATCCCATTTGAGGACTGCAATTACACATATAATAGGCTCCTTGAAGTTGTTCCAGAGCTCCTCAATGTTATTTTCATTTTATTCTCCACTCTTTTCTGTTTCATTTTGGATATTTTCTACTGCTAGTTATGCAAGTTCACTAATAGTTTCTTGTACAATGTCTAATCTGCTTAATCTTGCCAGTATATCTTATCTCAGATATTTTTATTTTTCATTTCCAGAATTTCATTTGAAATTCTTATATTTTCCATGTCTCTACTTTACATTCTTTTTTTAGAAGTCAAATGGCCTTTATTTATCCATAACTTCTTAAAAATTAATTAATTTATTTATTTTTAATATAAATTTATTTATTTTAATTGGAGGTTAATTACTTTACAATATTGTATTGGTTTTGCCATATCCTCTGAAACATGTGTATAGTAACTCTTTTAACATCTTTGACTCCTAATTCTATCATCTCTGTCTTTAAAAATCTATTTCTACTGATTGGATTATTGCCTCATTATTCGTTATATTTTCCTATTTTATTGCTTCCTGGGTAATTTTTTTTATTAAATACCACATATTGTGAATTTTACTTTACTGAATGCCAGATTTCTTGTATTCCTATAAATATTCTTGATCTTGATTCTGAGACATACTTAAGTTATTGAGATTCAGCTTCACTCTGAAGTTTGTTAGGTAGGGCCAGAGTAGATTCTAGCCTAGGGATACTTTTGACCCACTAGTGAGATAACAGTATTCTGAGTACTGTATCTAATTCCCTGTGATTTACAAGGATTTGGCTTATAAAATTTCCAAGGATATGGCTGGTGGGAACAGGTACTTTTCCTGGCCTTTTGGATTGTTCCCTCTGTTTGTTATGGATGGTGTTTTTTTTGTTTTGTTTTGTTTTGTTTTCTGCCTCACAGTTAGATTTTAGCACATGCAAGAACTGATAGATATTTGACTCAACTCAAGAGGAACCCTCTGCAGATATCCAGAGTGCTTTCTCAATGCAACCCTTGCCTCTCCATTACTCTATCCTGTGAACTCTAGCCTTTTTTGCCAATTGGGTCTCTCCACTTAGCTTTTCAACCCAGAGTGACTATCAGGTTCCTCTCAGCCTCTAGTCACTGCACTGCAACATGGACGCTCTCTCCAGAAGGTAAGTTAGGACAGTTGTAGGGCTCACCTCATTTATATCTTTGCTCTCAGGAACCACTGTCCTGTCTTGAGTGCATGCATGCTAAGTTGCTTTAGTTATGTCCAACTCTTTGTGACCCTATGGACTGTAGCCTGTCAGGCTCCTCTCCAACCTCTTGCCATGAGATTCTCCAGGCAAGAATACTGGAGTGGGTTGCCATGCCCTCCTCTAGGGGATCTTCCCGACCCAGAGATTGAACTTGCGTCTCTTGCCTCCTGCATTGGTAGGCAGGTTCTTTACCACTAGTGCCAGCTGGGAAGTCACAGCCTATGTTTATTATTGTCTAATGTTCAGAAAATATTTCATACATTTCGTCCAGAATTTTATTTGTTCCATGTAGGAAGGTAAATTTGTTCCGTTTTTCCATTTTCATTTTTCTTAAAGCAGGAGTTCCAACCCTCTGGATTTTCACATTTCAATACGGAAAAGCATCTGCTTCCTATATTTTGCCTAGATTTCTCATTGTTAACTTAGAGACGAATCATGGACAGAAGTGAAAGTCACCATCAGTGATTTTGAATGTGCTTGCAGGGTGGGTTATATTTTAAGAAGATTCATACTTGAATATGTAGAATAGGTAGAAAGGTAAAGAAAAAAATAGAAATCAAACAAATGACTAATAAGGAGTACCAATTATGATGGAATGGATGATAAATTAAGTTTTAGATATGTATAACTGGTGGTATCAATGAGAAATCCAGAAAGCTATCAATCAGGAAATTGGAAATACAGGACTGTAATTTGAGAGAAAGGTCAGAGGCATATTGCCAAGGAAGAAAGAAACTTATGTTGGAAAATAGCTGAGGGTCTTATTCATATTTATAATTGCAACACTTAGCACACAATGCCTCACATACTTGCTCAGTATATGAATGCTGAATAAGTGAACTAAAAAATTAGAGCTTCATTTAATATAAAGAATAAGGGGAAAAGTCAGAGAAAAGATGATTAGAGAGGCAAGAGTTTCTTTGATATTAAATTCTTGAAAACAAAATCTTGCAAAATTTTACTTGCAAGTAGTTCTGACAAAAACCTATATTTTAAAAAATAATGAAAATTCGAGGAGACAAAAGTAGTATTTTTATGGCCATTTCTAGTTTCTATATGCTATCTACAAAATAAATGGCATGGTATATATTTCTCCTTGTAGTCATTACCTGGCCCTTATTACCAATCAGATCAAGCTGCCTTATTATTGCATTCCTCTTTAGGTTTATAAATGGAAGGCTTAAAATACCTATAGAACCAAATGTAATTGGCACTGAATTGTGTGCTTTTCACTCTCTCATTTTTTTCATCAGTCAAGTCATCCATGACTTTAGAAGAGTGTTTTCCAACAAAGAATCAGTTTCCAAATGAAAATTTTGCTTTGCTGTCATTTTTGTTGCCTGAATTGCACGACTCCTATTTTGCTACTGAAATATGTGGCTTCTGTTTTAAGTAAAGAAATATATTAATCCAGAAAATATCATAAATTGTAATCTTATTCTTTTGGGAAAAAGTTAATTACATTTCCAGACTATCAATAATTTATTTTCATCATATTTTATTTAGCATAGTATCCTCCTTAAAAGACATTTATATATTTTACAAAAGGTAAATATAGTTCCATAACATACATAAACCTCCAAAGAAAAATATACCAAAAATATTTAAAATCTCTTAAGTTGAAACTTTAAAATTTTACTGAATTTTAGCCTTCTTATTATGGGTTGGGTAAATGTATCAAATATAGAATGACAATAATAAGAATACTATATTTTCACATGTGTAGACTTTTATTTGTTTATCATAAAAAATTAGCCATTCTAAACTTTTGATTCCATTAAATCATTTTGTGATCAAGACACATTTTGTAATAGGAAGTATATCTGATAGATGAAGTTAAAGCACATTAAAACCTCAGACTTACTTTTATGAAAAATAAGAGTAGCTTGTTTGCTTGCTCTCTGCCTTTTCTAATACTTTGCTTCTCAGTGAAACAATCATCATCTTATTTTAAAACGATTTTGACCATGTCATCTCCCTTTTCAAAAGCCTGCAGTTCCTTACCATTGCTTTTTGTAAAATTTCTATTATCAAGTACCTGTGGCCTCCATCAGTTCTCACTTTCTCATCTCATTATGCTACAATTCACCAACTTTATTTTTAGACACTCTCTACCATGATCGGCTCTCAGCCAAAAAAAGTAACTTCTCATCCCTAATGAAACTTTCTTACTTCTTATCTCTGCCTCCAGAGGTTAACACTTATTGTTCAATGACCATTCTCCTTAGCCATATTTATACTAGATTTCTTTTAAAATTTTGATTCAAAAATACTTTATTACATGAACTCTTCCTTAGTACAAATCATATGTTTATATTTTGTATGGCTTTACCACTGACTCATACAACTTACTTTATATAATCAACATTTATACATTTATATTATACTTATTATTGTCATTTTCACAGTTGTCTCTTTTGGTAACTCATTATGACCTGATTTGTCTGGTTTGTATGTCTCTCTATGGAATTCTAAGAAACAATATCTAGCAAAGCCACCTCTGAGACAATATTATGACAGGGAGACAGCACTGGCCCTGGAGTTCCAGTCCTGGCTTATAACACTTACTAGTTGTTTGACCTTCAGTAATTTATCTACATTTCTAAGCCTCCATTAGCAGTACCTTCTTTCTTTTATCTGAAGATTAAATTAAATAAGCATACAGTAAGCACTTGACAATTGAAAGTTTATCAGCATTCGTATGGCCCATTCTATCATGTTAATACTGTTCCAGGGAGGTGGAGGGGCTGGGGGGTGGGGACTTCCTTGGAGGTTCAGTGGTTAAGACTTCTTCCAATGCAGGAGGTGCAGGTTCAATCTCTGGTTGGGGAGCTAAGATCCTACATGCCTCACAGGCAAAAAACTAAAAAACAGAAACAATACTGTAACAAATTCAATAAAGACTTACATTTTTTAAAAAATGGTCCACATCAAAAAAAATATCTTAAAAAATACTTCTCACAAAGGATTTGTTTCTCATCAACAGCTTCTATAATCTTGTTGCCCTTAGCAGATCTGCTCTACTTGCATGTTTACTCTATTAGCTAAATCCTGCTAATGGGCCAATCTAGAAGTTGTTTACACTGCTGCATTTCCTCTATCCTTCCTAAATCAATTCTGTATTTCTAGGGATTTCATGAGAGGTCATTTGTCTCATGTGGCCCCACCTACTTTGATGCTTGTAGGCAGGCATATTCAGAAAGCTAGTCTAGATTTCATAAACTCTGCATAAAATTAGAAGTGATAAGTACCTTAAGGAAGGTACAGAAAAAATAATATAGGATTTCCCTGGTGGCTCAGATGGTAAAGCGTCTGCCTACAATGCGGGAGACCCGGGTTCCATCTTTGGGTCGGGAAAATCCTCTGGAGAAGGAAATGGCACCCCTCTCCAGTACTCTTGCCTGAAAAATCCCATGGATGGAAGAGCATGGTAGGCTACAACCCATGGGGGTCACAAAGAGTCGGACCCGACTGTGCAACTTCACTTTCGCTTTTCAGAAAGTTAGCACTTGAAGTCAACTACAAAGAACTTGCAGTTTCATATATTAATTTACTTATAATGAACATGCTGCCTTATTTATGAGAAGATATTTGGTAGGCAAAAATATGTGAATAAACAAGTAAAATTGGATATTTCAGTAATGCTTTCATTAATCCTTACTGAGCCAATCAAAACAGAGACAGCACTCATATATTGCTGATTAGAGTATGAAACAGTTATATGATTACTTTGGGAAGTTATTTGACAATTTCATAAATTAAAAATATGTCTACTCTATGACCTAACAATTCACTACTAGGTATATACTGAAGAAAGATGAAAATGAGTGCATGTGTTGAAGGAAAGATTTGTACAAGCATGCTCTTAACAACTTTATTGATAATAGTAAAAAGAAATAACAAACACTAAAAGCACCCCAAATATTTATGAAGCTGGAATAAACAAACTGTGGTATTCACAAAATGGAATACTATCCAGCAATAAAATGTATTAACTACTGCTGGACTTCCCTGGTGGTCCAATGGTTAAGAGTCCGCTTGCCAGTGCAGAGGACTCAAGTTCAATTGCTGGTCCAGGAAGATTCCACATGCTCCAGGGCAACTAAGCCCATGTACCACAGTTACTGAGCCTGTGCTCTAGAGCCTGCGAGACACAACTACTGAGCCCATGTGCTGCAACTGTTGAAGCCCTGCACATCCTAGAGCCAGAGCTCTGCAACAAGAGAAGCCCCTGCAATGAGAAGCCCATGCACCACAACTAGAGAGTAGCTAGCCCCCACTCACTGCAACTAGAGAAAAGGCCATGCAGCAATGAAGTCCCAGCACAGCTAAAAATAAATAAAACATTATTTTTCTTTAAAAGTAATAACTACTGATATATGGAACACTGTGGATGAATCTTTAAAAAAATAATATGTCAAACAAAAAAAGAACCCAGGCACAAAAGAATATGTTATATGATTCAAATTATGTGAGATTCTGGAACAGACAAGGCCTAATTACGGTATCAGAAATCAGAATAGCAGTTAACATTGTAGGAGTATATAGTGAGAAAGATGCTGTCTGGGAAGCAGCATCTTTGGGGGTAATGAAATGGAATGTTGCTTCAGATAAAGATTACAAGAATATCCATACATAGGTAGAATTTCTTCACGAAGTATGCATTTTACTCTATGTAAACTCTACTTCAATAGAAAATACAAAAATACAAAGCAACAAAGAGGCAGATGTCTAGTAAAATATCAAAAGATGACTTCTACAATGTGTTAAGTAATACTTACCTGAGGGAGGGAGGAGACTATAAATAGAATATAAATCTATACATATAAGTTTTTCATTATTCCTTTCCTCTAATACATGCTGCTGCTAAGTCACTTCAGTCGTGCCTGACTCTGTGCGACCCCATAGACGGCAGCCCCCCAGGCTCCCCCGTCCCTGGGACTCTCCAGGCAAGAACACTGAAGTGGGTTGCCATTTCCTTCTCCAATGCATGAAAGTGAAAAGTGAAAGTGAAGTCGCTCGGTCGTGTCTGACTCTTTGCGACCCTGTGGACTTGTAGCCCACCAGGCTCCTCCATCCATGGGATTCTCTAGGCAAGAGTACTGGAGTGGGTTGCCATTGCCTTCTCCAAATACATGCTGAAACAGGCCTTATAATACATCCTGAAACAGGCCTTATTAATTATCATTTTTAAAATATGTGAAAATTATGTTGCATTATCATGTTGGCATAGGGTTCCTGATACCTCAGGACAAATGTTTACAACTCTTTTAAAATAAAAGTTATATTGATTTAGCAGACTGAAAAATACTTATCTAAGGATCACTTGACAGGAGGATAGTTGATCATTAATCTAGTTTAATAACTTGATCTCATAAGTTTCGAAGCCTGTAGTAGTATCATGGAGGACTATTTTGGTGGATGCATGGTGGTGGTGGTGGTTTAGTCGCTAAGTCATGTTCAACTCTTGCAAGCCCATGGACTGTAGCCTACCAGGCTCCTCTGTCCATGGGATTCTCCAGGCAAGAATACTGGAGTGAGTTGCCATTTCCTTCTCCAGGGGATCTTCCCAACCCAGGGAATCGAACCCGTTTCCTGAATTGCAGGCAGATTCTCTACTGACTGAGCTATGAGAGAAGCTTAGTGGATGCATACTTGACCATATTGTATGTTTTTAAAGATTCCTGTGCAAGTGTTCATACCCTGAGGCTAGTGTTGTATTTCAGTATTTTAAAGCAAACTAGCAAATGCCATAGTGCTGACAAAGTAATAGGCTCTGACTTATTTGAAGTGAGAACTCTCTCCTGTCTGTTCCATCCATCCTCCAATCAATTTCTAAGTTTTATGAAGAAGTTCTTAAAATTGGGATGAGAAGCATCCAACCATGTGAACATAAAGGGAGGTAAAACATAAAGCAAGCTGTACAAAGCTACTCCACAGGAAAAAGCTCTTCTACTAGTGTGCATTTGTTTGAATACATTTTAGCTGACTTAGTTAAGTGAACACCAACATGTCAAAATAATTAATAACAACTTACAATTATTTGGGCTTCCCTGGTGGCTCAGACGGTAAAGAATCTGCCTGCAATACAGGAGACCTGGGTTCAATCCCTGAGTTGGGAAGATCTCCTGGAGAAGGAAATGGCAACCCACTCTAGTATTCTTGCCTGGGAAATCCCATGAACAGAGGAGCCCGGTGGACTACAGCCCATAAGGTCACAGTCAGACATGCTCGGTCATACAGAGCTTCCAGGTATATAGCACTCTCCAGTTTCCAACACTTAATGGAATGTTTTGCCTATAGAGTGTTCCCGTATACCACAGTCTTGTTACTTGACTAGAGCCATTACGAATATGGCAGACTGGACTCTAATATTGAACATAAACATGTCTCTTTAATTTTGGCTTTGTGGAGAACCAAGTGTGTGTGTATTAGTTGCTCAGTTGTGTCCAACTCTTTGTGACCCCATGGACTGCAGCCCACCAGGCTTCTTTGTCCATGGGATTCTTCAGGCAAGAATACTGGAGTGAGTTGTCATTTCCCTCTCCAGGGGATCTTCCTGACCCAGGGATCAAACCCAGGTTTCCTGCATTACAGGCAGATTCTTTACCATCTGAGCTAACTGAGTAGTTCAACATAAGTGGAATTCCATATAAACTACAGCTTAGCATTTAAAGCACCAGCATGTTTAATTATAACCAATTTTAAGAGGAGTTCTCATAAAAATCTGTATAACATTTTATCTCCTTTTTACAATTCATATATTTTGACACATATTTTAGTTACAAAGAAAAACAGCAGCACATTGTAATATTTAGAAAATATAGAGATGTGTGAAGAAGAAAACAAAAAACATCCATATTCCTACAGTGTTTATTTAAAGATAAACACTTAATATTTCAGTATGATTTCATCATTTCTACAATGTAATATATTTCTATGTGTATAAATATAGTTGCATATTAATCTTATACTTTACATACTATTTTATCTTGGTTTTTAAATCAATACTATACCATGATAATATTTTTCACATTACTTCATGTCTAGATGTACTAATTACTCATCATTTTCTATATCCTTTTTATCTTCAAAGATAATTGATAAATAATTGTATTATAATTTAATTAAATAAATGTTTAATCAGTTTCATGATTATATTTACATTAAAAATTAAGGATGCTTAAATTATAAATAACAGACCAACCTATTCTCATAAATCTATATATCATATTATATAATTTATGAAGAATTGAACAACCATTGAGTGAAAAAAGAATCTATGCTATGTGTTTATAGATAACATTTTATATAGCTATGCTGTGATTATTTGGAGTTGTCTAAAATATGATCTCAATCTTGAGTTATCTGTGAAATATTTAAAATAGACACTGTCTAGTAGATTCTTAATATGGTTAAATTTAAATGCAGCATTCTCTATATTTCTTAGTATGCTTACTTACATTGAAATATAAAATGCTAAGATTAAACACAATACCAGTAAAACCAATAATTAACCTGAAGCTTCAGTATATATATATATATATATATATATATATATATATATATACATTATTAAGTATGAAGTGGTATGATACAGTAAAGGTGGGATAAAATGTCCTTTGAAATTTCACAATAAAGGAACACATCTCTATATTATTGAATCAGAAAACTTCAAGGTGCCTTCCTCCTTGAGATCTTAGGAAATACATTAAAATGGGGGTGGCATCTGCCTTTAATTTGAGTGATAGGTACAAAGATAGCTACCTACTCAAATAGACTTTATATGGTAGAATGTATTGAGAATACTTTATATTCTTCTCGACATTGAGAATGACAGATGACAAATATAAACCCTTAGGGCTTTATTTATAAAGTCACATCTGTACATTCACATTGGCTCTGTTTATGAAAAGAGACAGACTGGATAAAAATAGTCAGGTATGATAACGCAGTGAAGTGTTCAGAGGATGTTGTTAAACATGTAGTCAACTATAAACCATTTGGCCCTGTATTAGGGCCAATTATTCAGAAAACTAGTATAAATTTCCTTAAAATCCCAGTAAACCACAGTTTTGTCTTTTCTTTGAATTTTAACATGGATACAGTAATTCTGAGCTCTGTGGTGGCTCAGTGGTAAAGAATCTGCCTGCCAATGCAGGAGCTGCAGGTTTGATCCCTAGGTCAGAAAGATCCTTGGGAGTTATTCTCTGGGAAATCCCATGGACAGAGGAGCCTGGCAGGTTACAATCTTGGGGGTTGCAAAGAGTCTGACATGACTTAGCAACTAAACAACAACAGTAATTCTACAAGCTCCATGAGGATAGGAACCATGGGCATTTTGTTCTGTCTTGTATTCTTAGCACCAAGCATAGTGCCCCACATTCAGTAGGTGCTCAATAAATACTTTCATTGAATAAAAAAATATAGATTGGTTGGTTATAAAGTACTTGGAAACTAGAAATAGGGCATCTTGGGGAGATTAAATGTTGCATTACATATATGATAATATTCATATGCATGTATATGTATATCTATATTATAAAGTAATTAAAAAGCACAAAACTCTTAATGAAGTTATAATCAATAATTTATTTTCCTTCAAAAAAGTGTATCATTTAAAAATATTTTCATCCCCATAAGGCAAAGATCAAAGCTAAGGAATTTTAAGCAAACAATATGATTTGACTAGCTAATAATAGTGTTTAATATTGCCACAAGATGTAGCAAAACTTTCAGGCAGTGTGTAAGGAGGTATATTATAGCAGGCTGGCTAGTCCTGTCTAAAGTGCTGCCCTTAAATTTTTCCTGTTTCTTTTTTCTTGTTCACCTCTGGTACTCATAAGCTAATGTTTTTTTATTTTTAGGAATCATCTTCAATGTGGTGTCTTTGAGACTTCTGGCTGTGGTAGCCTGGACCTCAGGCAGTGAGAGATATTTGTTGGTGTTGGTCATTATAAGCTGAATATACAAAATGTGATCTACATATGTTACATTGAATATTTTCCTTGCTCAAACAATGGGGAAAATATTTAAAATCTTAAACAAAATAGTGGAGTATTCTGTCTATGCATTTTATATACAGATACACATGTCTTTGTGTAGGTCTTAGACATGTATACTCATTTTATTTGTACTAGAGGGTGTTTAGCAGGCAGTTCATTAAAACATGTCATCATTTTCCCAGTGATTTTATAAAAATACCACGACTGCCATTCTACACATCAGGAAAATGGTCCTCTGCTACAACATAAAAGCAAAGGTTTGTACATCTGTTTCATCTTAATGAATTTTGTGGTAGTAGATGATTTATGCTTCTTTTATCTTTTTATTCAATGAAAGCTCATATAACAGGATGGCAGTTTATTCATCATAGCTTCATTGAATTGTTTTTCATGATATTTAAATGATGAATGCTATTTTTTAGTAAATGGGTATTTCAAAGTAAGATTTTAGTATATTTTCTCATTTTAAAATTTGTGGTGTATGTGTGTGTGTGCATGTGTATTTTGACTTGAAGAGTCTCTACTGCTATCTTTGATATAGCTATTAATGATCTCTCTATCAATTCAATGGCTCTTTTATCCTACATCTATAGAAAATGAAGGAATGCAAATGTTAAATTGAGCTACAGACACCAATGCCCACAAAACAGATTTCAATATATAAAGGGTTTTATAGGCTTCCTAGGTGGTTCAGTGGTAAAGAATCTATCTGCCAAGAAGAAGAGATAGGTTTGATCCCTGGGTCAGGAAGATCCCCTGGAGAAAGAAATGGCAAACTACTCCAGTATTCTTGCCTGGGAAATCCAATGGACAGAGGAGCCAGGTGGGCTACAGTCCATGCAGTTGCAAAGAGTTGGACACCATTTATCAACTAAATAACAATGACAAAAGAGTTTTATGGTGTTGGTGGAGTATCATTATATTTTGTTGCCTAAGAAGAGGACGACAGAGGATCAGATGGTTGGATGGCATCACCAACTCAATGGACATGGGTTTAGGTGGACTCTGGGAGTTGGTGATGGATGGGGAGGCCTGGTGTGCTGTGGTTCATGGGGTCACAAAGAGTCAGACACGACTGAGTGACTGAATTGACTGACTGACTGAAGCTCCATTTAAATATCAGCACTCAATATGGAAAAATAAAAGGAAGTTAACTTGTCCTCCTTGGGGCTCTCTCCTCAGTGTTCAAGTTACTCTCCAGGAGCTAGTCACTCAAGTAAGGTCAGAAAGTTTTTTAGTGCTGAGTCTCCCTAAAAACCAATCAAGTGACTTTAAGTGTATGAAAACTAATGTATCAGGGTACTTGGGCTTCCCTGGTAGTTTAGCTGGTAAAGAATCCACCTGCAATGCAGGAGACCTGGGTTTGATCCCTGAGTTGGGAAGATCACCTGGAAGAGGACAAGGCAACCCACTCCAGTATTCTTGCCTAGAGAATCCCATGGAAAGAGGAGCCTGGTGTGCTACAACTGTACATAGGGTCACAAAGAGGTGGACAGGACTAAGCAACTAAGCACAGCACAGCATGTCAGGATGCACAGCTTTATTTAATTCCTACAGCAAACCCGTGAAGTATGTTTTTATCCACATTTTGCAGATGAAAGCCTACCCACTCCTATATTCTGGCTTGGAGAATTCCATGGACTGTAGTCCATGGAGTCACAAAGAGTCGGACACGACTGAGCAACTTTCACTTTCACTTTGGGCTTCCCTGGGAGCTCAGCTGGTAAAGAATCTAACTGCAATGGAGGAGACCCCGGTTCGATTCCTGGGTTGGGAAGGTCCTCTGAAGAAGGGAAAGGCGACCCACTCCAGTATTCTGGCCTAGAGAATTCCATGGGATGTATAGACCGTAGGATTGCAAAGAGTTTGACACGACTGAGCGAATTTCACTTTCAATCTAAACTCAGAAAGACTAAAAACATTGCCCAAGGTCCTAGAACTAGTAAGAGAGAGCTGAGATTCCATAATTGCTCTCCTTCCACAAAGGCTGTGTTTCCTTTTCTACTCTGTGCTGTCTCCCAGCAATGTTAACACTGTATTTAGAAGGCTAAATTTTAGCTTAAAGCCTTTAAATGCATACACCTTTCAAAATTGCTCTCATGTTTACTCAGAAAAGTCATTGAATATAAATGAATATGTGCCTCCCATTCAGTCAGTATTTCTGAGAAAAAATCCCGACCATCTTATTTCTCAGTGAAACACCCCACTGCTATTTTGAGAAAATACTTATTGCATTGAATAGTTGGAATGCTTCACAGAGTAAAATACCAGTTCTTTTTGCTCCAGCTCTAGCTAGATTTGAAATGTCAGGTTGAGTCATTTCTCTATATTCTGGAAGAATGTGAGACAGTAGGGAATATTTGGAGATGCCAGACACATACAATGTAGCATCCAGACCAAGGGGAATGATAGGTCATTGCCTGGCAGATGGCATAACGAGCTGGAGAGGCTAATGGCAGATGGACTTGACAATTTGGGCAAAGCCAAAGAGCGTTTGGCTACTTACACAAAGTACAGGAAAGCATTGAAGAAGTCTACTCCCACCTGATGATGATACCAACTTGGATTTAGCAGATGATGTGATGAGAATGGGGCATATGGAAGATAAAGTGATTTTTTTTTCTAAGTAAGGTAAAGAAAAGGCAGCTAATGTAAGCAAAGTGTCTGAAGTTTTTGGTTAACTAAACTCCTTTGTGTGTAGGGATGTATTTTTAATGTACTTAGTAACACTTTCACATAGTTAAGGTAAAGTATGAATTTATAAGTGGTTCATTAATACTATAAGGTTAAACTTTAAATCTTACCACAGGCTTCAGCCTTCATGAGTTAAGCAAATTAACTCCAATTATATATTTTGTTTTGTTAGGAAAATGATATATTCATACCACTTGAAGCAGTTCTAGTAAGTAGGTTTTCTAAGCTATATTTTTGCTCTGAGACTACTTGAAAGGAGCCACTATATTTTCATTTATCAATCAAGGTAGCTTTATGTGTATATAATGTTCTATCAGTCTAAAAACATGATGAAACTATTTAACAACCAAAAGAGAGCTTTGAGATATTTTCTCCAGTAGTAATAATTAATCTTCACTAATCCATCAAATTCTTTTATCCATCTGTAACACATACTATGTTGAATTATTGATTGGCAATTTCTGGTTAAAATGTATCTGAACTTTAGCCCCTGATGAAGTCTCTCCAAACTTCCTATGAAGATATTGTGAATACATAGAAAATAATGAAAACACATAGAGCAAAAGATTAAAACAAATAAACAAAACAAAAGACAAAAGCTAGTATCTGGGCTAATGAAACTAGACTAAGAAATGAGCAGAAGTTTGCCTCATGAAAGTGAGATGGGTTATTTCCATGTCCCAGATATTGTAAACAGTGCTGCAGTGAACATTGGGGCACATGTGTCTTTTTCAATTCTGGTTTCCTCAGGGTATGTGCCCAGTACTGGGATTGCAATTGCCAATATCCATTGGATCATAGAAAAAGCAAGAGAGTTTCAGAAAAACATCTACTTCTGCTTTATTGACTACATCAAAGCCTTTGATTGTGTGAATCACAACAAACAGTGGAAAATTCTTCAAGAGATGGGAATACCAGACCACCTTACCTGCCTCCTAAGAAGTTTGTATGCAGGTCAAGAAGCAACAGTTAGAACTGGACATGGAGCAATGGACTGGTTCCAAATTGGGAAAGGAGTACATCAAGGCTGTATATTGTCACCCTGTTTATTTAACTTCTATGCAGAGTACATCATGAGAAACGCTGGGCTGGAAGAAACACAAGCTGGAATCAAGATTGCCAGGAGAAATATCAATAACCTTAGATATGCAGATGACACCACCCTTATGGCAGAAAGTGGAGAGGAATTAAAGAGCCTCTTGATGAAACTGAAAGAGGAGAGTGAAAAAAACTGGCTTAAAACTCAACATTCAAAAAACGAACATCACAGCATCTGGTCCTATCACTTCATGACAAATAGATAGTGAAAAAATGGAAACAGTCACAGACTCTTATTTTCTTGGGCTCCAAAATCACTGCAGATGGTGACTGCAGCCATGAAATTAAAAGAGGCTTGCTCCTTGGAAGAATCGCTATGACCAATCTAGACAGCATATTAAAAAGCAGAGACATTACTTTGCCAACAAAGGTCCATCTAGTCAAAGCTATGGTTTTTCCAGTAGTCATGTATGGTGTGAGAGTTGGACCATAAAGAAAGCTGAATGCCGAAGAATTGATGCTTTTGAACTGTGGTGTTGGAGAAGACTCTTGAGAGTCCCTTGGACTGAAAGGAGATCAAACCAGTCAATCCTAAAGGAAATCAACCCTGAATATTCATTGGAAGGACTGATGCTGAAGCTGAAGCTCCAATACTTTGGCCACCTGATGCAAAGAACTGACTTATTGGAAAAGACCCTGATGCTGGGAAAGACTAAAGGCAGCAGGAGAAGGGGACGACAGAGGATAAGATGGTTGGCTGGTATCATTGATCCGATGGACTTGAGTTTGAGCAAACTCTGGGAACTGATGATGAGCAGGGAACCCTGGCATGCTGCGGTCCATGGGATCACGAAGAGTCAGACACGACTGAATGACTGAACTGAACTGATGGTAGTTTTATTCCTAGTTTAAGAGGAATCTTCATAGTGTTCTCCATAGTGGTTGCATCAGTTTGCATTCCTACCGACATTATAAGAGGGTTCCCTTTTCTCTATACAGATATTCATCAACAGAGGAATAGATAAGGAAGTTGTGGTATATGGAATTTTACTCAGCTATAAGAAGGAGTGCCTTTGAGTCAGTTCTAATGAGGTGGATGAACCTAGAGCCTATTATACAGAGGGAAATAAGTCAGAAAGAGAAAGACAAATATCATATATATTAACACAAAAATGGAATCTAGAAAGATGGTACCAAGATCCTAGGTGTAGGGCAGCAAAGGAGACACAGACATAAAGAACAAACTTTTGGACATAGTGGGAGGAGAGGGTGGGATGACTTGACAAAATAGTATTGAAACATATACATTGCCATACATAAAATAGATAGCTCATGGGAATTTGATGTATGATGCAGGGTACCCAAAGCTGGTGCTCTGTGACAACCTGGAGGGATGGGGGGAGGGAGATGGGAGGGGGGATTCAGGATGGAGGGGACACATGTGTACCTATGGCTAATTCATGTTGATGTGTGGCAGATGCCATCACAATATTGTAAGGTAATTATCCTCCAATTTAAAAAAATGTAAAAAGTAAGATGCATAGGGGTAAGATGCATGTAGTTTTACAAGTCTACACTATGGCCCATGGCTCAGAGTCCAAGGATCTATACTAACTAGAACTCTAGACAACCATATCTCTAATGCAAAGTTGGTACTTTATGAGGCAAAAAAAGTATGCATACTTTCATCCATTTTTCTCTGTTCACACTGAAAGACAGCAGCCCCAAGCAGAATGACTGGACAGGCAACTGGTAGCAGTATATCTTATTCTGAGAACATGTAAGACTCATGAATAAACTGTGATAACTGGAGATTAAATATTATAAATGCCTATTATACATTATGGAACAAGGTTGTGGGTAGAAAAAATGTTACTGAAGTAAAGCAAAGATATGTTAAGCACATGGAAGCTAAAAACTGGAAACAGGACTAAAATATGTGGGCAATTAACCTATCCTCTTACTCTGGACCAAAAAAAGCCATTCAACTATTCTTTGAGTTGGCAATGACTGGGACAAAAGGCAAACAACTCACTGATTCTGTTGCCATCTATTTTGTCTGAAGAGAACTTGCCTCATTTGAAAATGAGTAAATAGAAGGAACACCGTGTGAGTTATGAAAAAAATCATACCAGACTGGGGAAATGGAACATGCATTTTGAAAGAAGGGAATAGCACAGAAAATGAGTCCCTACAAGACAGAGAAGAAAATATCTTAAAACTCTTTGCCATTCTAAACACACTGAGGGGAAAAGCATGCCTTGGAGGCACAAAAGTACAAAGTCACATGGAAAACATTCTGAGATGTGCAGGCAACAAAAGTAGTTGAAAAGGGATATGGGTGAGATAACAAAGGGTTTCAATGTATCTAAAACACAATAGAAGATTAGGAAATTAAATGCATATTGGAGTTACTGAAAAGAAATATACTGCAGAATAGCAAATTAGTTATGTAAAATAAACACATAGGAAACTTTACTAGAGTCCTGGGAAAAGGAAAAAGAAATGAGAGGGAAAATGACAGCTATGGAAGAAACAAAATGGGGATCTAGCCCATGAATAATTGATATATCTGGGAAACAAATGTTACAGAAGTTATAATTTAAAATAAAGTGAAAGACAACATCTATGAATTGAAAAAATGCCCATGTATGTACCTTGAAAGGGCCTACTAAATTTCAGGATAAAAATAATGAAAGGAAACTCATATCTAAATGTATTCTGGTTATATTCTTACACTATATGTATACATTTTAAAGTCATGCTGGCATCTGTGAAGGGGAAAAATAATAAAGACAATCTAGGGAAAAAAAGCAAGCTGACTCTGGATTTATCTGTAACATCTTAGTCTTATTTTTCGTTTAGGACTAAGATGTTACAGATAAATCCAGAGTCAGCTTGCTTTTTTTTTTCAAAGGCAATATAACAACATCTAAAGAGGCAAATCTAGAGGTGGCAAGAGTTCGACATGTCTTTTACATTCAGCCATGATTACTTCCATGTGTGAAGGCAATAGAAGTAAATCTTCAGATGCAAAATGATTCATTTAGACTTTTGAAAGAATTTACTTTAGGCCTTATTCCAGCCAACTGAGAGATTCTTGTTTTTAAGGTCTAAAATGTGAAAATCACATTATTATGAAGCCAGCAGACATTTTTTTCCTCTGAAAATCATGTTAAAAGAATCAGGGTGAGAGTACATGTTTTCAGGTGGATTCTGCCAAACTAGACGTAGAGCTTTAATTTGCTGTATTGTCTTCAGATACTATTCTTCTTTCATTTCCACTCCTTTTTAGTACCAAGAAGTGTGTTTTCCAAGCCATATCTTTTATCTCACAGTTCATATGGAATCTTGTCATGTTTAATGACAACTCACAACAATTATTGGTGGTGTACCATTCCAGCACTTGTTAGCAATAGATAAACAATTTACATAGTCACTGAATCAGAACATTGTGCCAGGAGAATCACTGAATAATTTTTACTCTCTACAAAATCATACCTACTTAAAGAAATATAACAGACATTCATTATAAAGAAACGAGTAACTTGCTGCATCTTTAAAACACATTGACTGTCTTGACTAATTGCTACTATAGACTGATGCTTTGTGATTTACCACGTATAAACTCAGGTGTGGTCACAATAATGCATTGAGTAATTACTAAGGTTATGAGGTTAGTTTGAGAATTTTGAGATGTATCTTATTCACCAAAATGTCTTATCTGCACTAGAATGTGAAGTCTTATATAAAAAAAGAGAAAAGAAAAATAGTAAATGCAGAATCTTCCACTTTAACTTCACCCAACACCCTAATTACAATAAGATCAATATTGATGATCCAGATACACAGCATTATTCATTTATTCAGTCAGCAAATCTTTATTGAAGTACTCCTATATACAAAGAATTTTACTGGAACCTAGATACACATCTGCGATAGTCTTGCCTGGTAATTACCTCTTTTCTACTTTCTCATGCTTAATAAATATTTTCTTCAAACACTTCAAAATAGTCAGATCATCATCATTCTTGGGACTTTGGAATTCATTTTTTTTAATCTTTGTGGAAGGGAATTTATTGAGTGGGAAGACCACAAAGGAGCCTTCTTGGGACAAAAAGTGGGTGGTTATACATACATGTTCACAAGTCAGTTCAGTTCACTTCAGTTGCTCAGTCGTGTCCGACTCTTTGCGATCCCATGAACCGCAGCATGCCAGGCCTCCCTGTCCATCACCATCTCCCGGAGTTCACTCAGACTCACGTCCTTTGAGTCCGTGATGCCATCCAGCCATCTCATCCTCTGTTGTCCCCTTCTCCTCCTGCCCCCAATCCCTCCCAGCATCAGAGTCTTTTCCAATGAGTCAACTCTTCACATGAGGTGGCCAAAGTACTGGAGCTTCAGCTTTAGCATCATTTCTTCCAAAGAAATCCCAGGGCTGATCTCCTTCAGAATGGACTGGTTGGATCTCCTTGTAGTCCAAGGGACTCTCAAGAATCTTCTCCAACACCACAGTTCAAAAGCATCAGTTCTTCAGTGCTCAGCCTTCTTCACAGTCCAACTCTCACATCCATACATGACCACTGGAAAAACCATAGCCTTGACTAGACAGACCTCAGTTGGCAAAGTAATGTCTCTGCTTTTGAATATACTATCTAGGTTGGTCATAACTTTTCTTTCAAGGAGTGAGCGTCTTTTAATTTCATGGCTGCAGTCACCATCTGCAGGATTTTTTTTTTTTTAAACATCAACATGAATCCACCAGATAAGACTGAATTCCATCTTTATAAATATGTGTGTAGGTTTAGGGGCCAAAATCTAAAATTTATCTTGAAAGTAGATTTGCCTGTCCACATCGTTCTTGAAAACACTATGCCGTTATTTTATATGAGTTTGTTCACAGTTACCAATTATATGTGAAGGCCAGTTGTACATAACCTTTCCATAAATATAACTTTGAGGATGAATTTAGATCTCACTTTACTTCAAGAAAATAAGCCTCACACTCAGTGTCACATGATACAAATGGAAGGTCAAGTAAGGATGAAAGAAAGCTATATATGTATGCATGTGTGCTGAGTCTCTTATTTGTGTCCGACTCTTTGCAACCCCATAGACTGTAGCCCACCAGGCTCCTCTGTCCACGGGATGATCCAGGCAAGAATACTGGAGTGGGTTGCCAAGCTCTCCTCCAGGGGATCTTCCAGAGCCTGGGATCGAACCTGCATCTCTTTACATCTCCTGGATTGGCAGACAGGTTCTTTACCATTAGCATCACCTGGGAAGCCCAGGGTACATATAGGTTATATTATTTTAATGGATTCTCTTGGACAACCTATAGAAAGTTGGGAGTGATAGAAAGAAGAATTGGTTTAAACAGCTCAGACATAAAAAAAAAAAAAAAAGAATGAATTTGAATCCGTTGAACTGAGGTGGGTGAACCTAGAGCCTGTTATAGAGTGAAGTAAGTCAGAAAAAGAAAAATAAATATCGCATATTAACACATATATAGGGAATCTAGAAAAATGTTACTGATGAACTTATTTTCAGGGCAGGAATTGCTATATAGATGTAGAAAACATACTTGTGGACACAGCAGGGGAACAAGAGGGTGGGATGAACTGAGAGAATAGCACTGATATATATATATATATGTATATATATATATATATACACTGCCGTGTGTAAAATAGATACTGACTGGGAAGCTTCTGTATAGCACATGTAGCTCAGTCCAGTGCTCTGTGATGACCTAAAGGGGTGGGATTGGGAGGGTGGAAGGAAGGTTCGAGAGGAAGAGGATATGTGTATACTTATGGCTGATCCACATGGTTGCATGGCAAAAACCAACACAACATTGTAAAGCAATTATCCTCCAATTAAAAAATAAATTTGAAAAACAGATTATTGAAAGTTCAGGCCATTTTCCTATTTCTCCATCTTGTTCCTACTTTCTCATTTCTCATTATTTTATCATAAATAAATTTATAATATATTGTATCAGGGTGTTCTTCTTTCTTTTTTGGGGGGGGTGTTTTTCTTTAAGAAGTTTCTATGGGAAGTTATATGCCATAATGGGTAACAGAACAAGAGTCGGAAACCAAGTTACTTGGGTTTGAATCCCGACTAATCCATTCCCTAGATATGTGACTTTGTACTTAATTTTTTCCATTTTCACATGTGTAAAATGAAGGAATAGGTTATCTCCATAAAAATTCTTATGAGGCATAAGGAATAATATTAGTACCTAACTCAGGGTGGTTTTAAGAATTCAGTTATATTTATTTGTGTATGGGCAAACAGTTTGTATGCCCTAGATAGATAGTGCTTTTGCCTATATTACTCTTCATTAATCCTTGCAACAACTTTATAAGGTTCAGTTCAGTTCATTTCAGTCACTCAGTCATGTACAACTCTTTGCTACCCCATGAATTGCAGCACCATCCCTGTCCATCACCAACTCCCTGTCCATCACCAACTCCCAGAGTCCACCCAAAGTCACGTCCATCAAGTCGGTGATGCCATCCAGCCATCTCATCCTCTGTCGTCCACTTCTCTTCCTGCCCTCAATCCCTCCCAGCATCAGGGTCTTTTCCAATGAGTCAACTCTTCGCATGAGGTGGCCAAAGTATTGGAGTTTCAGCTTCAGCATCAGTCCTTCAAATGAACACCCAGGACTGATCTCCTTTAGAATGGACTGGTTGGATCTCCTTGCAGTCCAAGGGACTCTCAAGAGTCTTCTCCAACACCACAGTTGAAAAACATCGATTCTTTGGCCATCAGCTTTCTTCACAGTCCAACTCTCACATCCATACATGACCACTGGAAAACCATAGCCTTGACTAGACAGACCTTTGTTGGCAAAGTAATGTCTCTGCTTTTTAATATGCTATCTAGGTTGGTAGCATACTTCCAAGGAATAAGTATCTTTTAATTTCATGGCTGCAATCACTATCTGCAGTGATTTTGGAGCCCAAAAAATAAAGTCTGACACTGTTTCCACTGTTTCCCATCTATTTCCCATGAAGTGATGGGACCAGATGCCATGATCTTAGTTTTCTGAATGTTAAGCTTTAAGCCAACTTTTTCACTCTCCTCTTTCACTTTCATCAGGAGGCTTTTTAGTTCCTCTTCACTTTCTGCTATAAGGGTGGCATCATCTGCATATCAGAGGTTATTGATATTTCTCCCAGCAATCTTGATTCCAGCTTGTGCTTCTTCCAGCCCAGCGTTTCTTATGATGTACTCTGCATAGAAATTAAATAAGTAGGGTGACTATATATAGCCTTGATGTACTCCCTTTCCTATTTGGAACCAGTCTGTTGTTCCATGTCCAGTTCTAACTGTTGCTTCCTGTCCTGCATATAGGTTTCTCAAGAGGCAGGTCAGATGGTCTGGTATTCCCATCTCTTTCAGAATTTTCCACAGTTTACTGTGATCTACACAGTCAAAGGCTTTGGAATAGTCAATAAAGCAGAAATAGATGTTTTTCTGGAACTCTTGCTTTTTCGATGACCCAGCAGATGTTGGCAATTTGATCTCTGGTTCCTCTGCCTTTTCTGAAATCAGCTTGAACATCTGGAAGTTCACGGTTCATATATTGCTGAAGCCTGGCTTGGAGAATTTTGAGCATTGCTTTACTAGCGTGAGAGATGAGTGCAATTGTGCACTAATTTGAGCATTCTTTGGCATTGTCTTTCTTTGGGATTGGAATTTAAACCGACCTTTTCCAGTCTTGTGGCCACTGCTGAGTTCTCCAAATTTGCTGACATATTGAGTATAGCACTTTCACAGCATCATCTTTCAGGATTTGAAATACCTCAACTGGAATTCCATCACCTCCCCTAGCTTTGTTCATAGTGATGCATTAATCCTTGCAACAACTTTATGAGGTAGGTATTCTAATTATCAGAGAAGGCAATGGCACCCCACTCCAGTACTCTTGCCTGGAAAATCCCATGGATGAAGGAGCCTGGTAGGCTGCAGTCCATGGGGTCGCTGAGAGTTGGACACAACTCAGTGACTTCACTTTCACTTTTCACTTTCATGCATTGGAGAAGGAAATGGCAACCCACTCCAGTGTTCTTGCTTGGAGAATCCCAGGGACGGCGGAGCCTGGTGGGCTGCCGTCTATGGGGTCGCACAGAGTCAGACACGACTGAAGCAACTTAGCATTCTAATTATTGTCCTTATTTTGTAGATAACTGAATTGAGTCATTGAAAGGTTAAATAACTTGCTCAAAATTACATAGCCAATGAGTAGGAGAGCTGAGGTTTGATTCAATATAGTCTAACTTCTGAGTCTGTCTTCTTGACCACATTTTCTCCTTCTTTCAAGCCTATACTGAGAGAACTTTACTTCAGGAGCATTTACTAATACCCTGGGCAAAGAACAGAATTGCTAGTATGTTACCACTTAGATTTCTTGATGTTTTAAAGATAGGCTTGCTCTCCTGCTTTTAAAAAGAAATACTTTAGTTATCTGTATCTTTTCAAATAAAGGTGAAATAGAATATAATTGCAAAAATCATGACTGCATTTACAGTTGGCACTGAAATTCATAAATTATCCACATCTTCATCTACTCCAATTTCCATGTCACTTACACAAGTAATTGCTGATATGATTCAGAGCATTATTTGATGATTGACTTTTAACTTCTCTTGCACTGCCATCAAGAAATAGGAGAATGGCATTGAAACATATAACAAACAAATCGCCAGTCTAGGTTTGATGCAGGATACAGGATGCTTGGGGCTGGTGCACAGGGATGACCCAGAGGGATGGTACAGAGAGGGAGGTGGGAGGGGGTTCAGGATTGGGAACACATGTACACCTGTGGCGGATTCATGTTGATGCATGGCAAAACCAATACAATATTGTAAAATAATTAGCCTCCAATTAAAATAAATTTAAATAAAAAAACAAAAAACAAAGAGATCAACCCCCCCAAAAAAAGAAGAAATAGGAATATTTAAATGTGCAGGTAGTTGTCTCTGCCCTTCACATATCTGCCTTTAGAACTTATTACCAATAGCTTCAGGCATTTAATAACATATTTTATGTCAAGGTCATATTAGTGGGGTCTTTCATGTGTCAACATTTTGCCCAAAGAATTCTTAAACCCAAACTGCATTTCTACATTGGAAATAATTATCAGAATACTTAACAGCAAAATGAGCTCTAATAGGTAAAATAAGAATATAGGTAAAGAGCCAAATGAACAAGTACATGTTATGTTGATCACCAGCTCATATTTTAAAAATGCTTTTAGACAACTCTCACTCTGATAATCACTGACTATATCTCTGTGTTAATGTCTGTCATTTTAAACAATGTTATTATGTGAAATTGTGTATCTACATTGAATATCCTGAGAATAAATTAATAAGGCACTACTGAACTTGGTTTTCAGAAGCTATTAAAGCAAATAATGGATATTACTAATGTTAAGATGCCTTTGTTACTATTCAGTTCAGTTCAGTTTAGTAGCTCAGTTGTGTCCAACTCTTTGTGACCCCATGAACCACAGCACACCAGGCCTCCCTGTCCATCACCAACTCCCGGAGTCCACCCAAACCCATGTCCATTTTGTTGGTGATGCCATCCAACCATCTCATTCTCTGTCATCCCCTTCTTCTTCTGCCCTCAATCTTTCCCAGCATCTGGGTCTTTTCAAATGATCCAGCTCTCTGCATCAGGTGGCCAAAGTACTGGAATTTCAGCTTCAACATCAGTCCCTCCAATGAACACCCAGGACTGATCTCCTTTAGGATGGACTGGTTGGATCTCCTTGCAGTCCAAGGGACTCTCAAGAATCTTCTCCAATTCAAATGCATCAATTCTTCTGCGCTCAGCTTTCTTTATAGTCCAACTCTCACACCCATACACGACTACTGGAAAAACCATAGGCTTGACTAGATGTATTTATATGTATACGTACATGCATAGTAAGCACTATTTTAATAAAATAACCCCTGATTGCAAAATATTTCTTCAAATACTTAAAAGGAGCTTTATACCTCACATATCATAACCCCCACTCCTATGTACTTTGATCCAACCACAAAAGTACTTATCAAAAGCTTTGCTTGGACTAAAAGATTCCACATGTATGTGTCTGAATCCTTCATTAATCCATAAATTCCAAGATGATAGGGACTATGCTTAACCCAATGCACATCAAAATCGTTAATACATAGTAGGTGCTCAAAGTATTTCTTAAGTAAATGAAAGAGTCCTTACATGAAAAAAAATAAAAATTTGATTAGCATATAGATGAAAACTGAAGACAAGGGAAGAAATTGTTTTCCAGAAATGATTGCCAAAATGAGAATATAAAAATAGATATTCACAGAGCCCAAGGAAGCCCAGAATTAAATGAAAGGGTAAGTGATAGGAGCAAATAAAGGAGGTTCAGAGAAGTAGGAGAAAAAAGAGAGAGTAGTTATAAAACAAGGGAAAAGAAACATTCTAGAAGTTGAGACTTAATAACAATGCCAAATGTGTGGAAAAGGTAAGCAGTTTGAAGACTGAAATTAACTATGATTGTTAAGTCATTCTTATATATGGAATTTTATGTATAGTGTATCAGTGTCAATCTAAGCAATGGTAAATATTTAAGAACAAATCATTTTAATTAAAGGTCCTCCACATATGGTAAATCACCAAGGTTGGTTTGTGTTATACACTACAGAAACAATAAAAGACTTAAGGTAAAAGTGTTTATTAAAAACAGGATACCTAGTTTTCTTTTTCATTTCAAGAGGATGTTGGAATAGGAGACACAAATTAACAATGTTTATTACTGTATATGTAATTTCAATCAGAATCTGAAAGCCTAAAGCATATAAAGGGAAGTAAAATTAATACATGCGGGCACTTTAATTAGAATAAAAATAAAAATGTTCTTTAAGCATTTATCTCAGATACAATCATTATTTTTACAGTGAAAATGAACTCAAATTTCATACTTTTAAGCTGATTGAATAGATTTCTCCTCATTCAATTTCATGGAACTGCCCAGTTTACAGAGAATTTGGATATTAAAATTTACTGTACATGACAACTGGAGTCATTTTCAGAATGCAGTCTACCACCTCTATGTGATTAGACTTCCTATTATAAGCTCTGAAAAGGTTAATGAATAATACCTTTGCCAAGCAGCTCAGGTTTTATAATTGAGTATAATAAGTAGATATGGTGATGGAGTTCTTCGTTAATGTAATTATAATGCAGATCCACCATGTGTTATAAAAACACCATAGTGAGAGATTTAAAGAAAATACTTAACACATTTGTTGTTTGTAAATATGATCGAGAAACACATTGTATGTTTCTACTGACATTTGTCTATTAACTGCAAAATATACCTCAGAAACAACTATTCTTTCAAGCTATAAACAAAGTTAAAATGGCCTCATGACTTGAATTCCCATCTCTTCAGCCTGTCTCTTCCAGCCTTCTGATGAGAGAGAGCGAGCAGGAAAATGAAGGTTAGGGTAGGGAAGAAAGAAGAGAGAAATGAGGTATGAGAATATTTGCTCTTTGTTACCTGGGTTTCTTCTCTGCTCACCATGAAGACAACTACAACACTTCAAGTATCAATCTAAATTTATTCCCCCAAGACAACTGAAATGAACAACACCCTATACAATTACCACTTGCTTCCCAGTCCTTAGCTTGTACTTCATTCATAAAAGCTGTTACCTGTATATTTATCTACAGCCTAGTGATTAAGAGCACAAACTCTGGAGACAAGCCTGTCTACATTCAAATCTCAATTCTGGTTGACTCTTAGCTGTCTGCTCTTGAGAAAAGAATTTAAAATACCAGAAGTAGTGTATTTCTTGCACTATACCTAGATTAATAGTGATATATGAGGTGTTTTCCAGCTTGGTTCAGGCTTTCCTTGCAAGACTCATCTCCTACGAATTCTCTCTCATGATAGATGCTCTACGCATAGCACATATTCCTAAGCACATTGTCCATCTGAATACCTAAGTTTATACCATTCCTTTTGCCTGTAAAACTTCATACTATATGAGAAACTACTACATTTGTCATTCAAATGCCACCTTCTCTTTGAAGCCCTCCATAAATGCTGTGAAGCCTTTCCTTATCTGTGATCCTATAGCACTTACAATTTTAAATAAAGATCTGCTTTCAAAGTTTATTGGCAAGGTTTGAGGGAAAAATTACAGTGGATAAAGGTTGTTTTCAATACTATTTATGTTTTGGAGTAATCTAAAATTTTTAATAATGTAACTGGAAAATATTTTCTTAGTTAAAAAAAGAGTGAAACATCAGGATTGTTCTACTGATTTTCAGAAATTAAATGATGGTTGTATTGGAAATAAAACCAACTAATAAAATTTTCTGAACTATATCTATGTATTCTCATTGTTCTTTTTTAACTCATTAAACCTGATGCTTTTTCAGAAGGTCTGCCTTCTCAACAGGGCTTTTCTCTAATTGTCTCCTTATCTGTGAATGCAATGGGAATTTTAGGCAATTTAAGATGCACCTACTCAGTCTTTTATAGACTTTTTAAAAATGATGCTTATTCTGAACAGTATTACCAATTTTTGTGTTAATTCTTATTTAACAAAATATCAAATAGGCATTGAGGAAAGCCATTGATGGTTATTTCAAATAGTATTGTGTAAAAAGTATGTCAACTCCATCTAGTCATAAAGATCAAGGTAAAAAATGTCTAAGTTATTTATTTCCATAGATCCCTTAAGCCAGGAATTTAAAACCCATATAAGCCCAAATAAATTAGAATTGTCTTTCTTTTACTTTCTATTTCCAGAAATGCTTAAAATGCTTTATATTTATAACATTTAATGAAAATGCAGGAAACTGAAAGAAAGCCAAGTTAGGGAATAAGGAGATGGATAAAGACAGAGGGAGGAAAGAAGAGAGGCAGGAGGAAAATAAAAGTAGTAGCAATTAATGTCACTTTTCTTGGCTCTCTAAGGAATTTTTGATTCTGTGTAACAATTTAATGTCTCATATAAGAGCTATTTGATGGGCACTGAGGAGGGAGAAAAAAACATACTTTTAAGTGTCATTAGCTACCATTTATATCAGGAGATTATTTCTGTTTTTGTGCACTTTGGGGGTTCTTGGGTAATTTAAAAGAAAATGAAAACAAGTCATTTGGAAGCTATTATAATTTTTATGCAGCCGAAGAAATACACACAGTATCAGGCAATATAGGAACTTAAGTCTGTTTCCAAACTGCATGTCTGTATTCTCTTGATGAATTCTTGTATTTATCTGATAAAATGTTAAGCACTAAAAATGTGGGATTAAATAAAACAGCTTCATGCATGGAGACCTCTCTTACCTGGAGGAATATCATGTAGAGAAAAATGAAAAGCATTTTATTATTGAGGCTGTAGTATTACCTTTTTCTTGAATAACCATGACTGCATACCTCTGATGTTTACATGTAATGCTCAAAATAATTTCATCATGATAAATTAAGTTATACTGCAGCAACAAACAACTCCAAAATGTCAGTAGCTTAGAACACCAGAGATGTATTTCTCACACATAATACTGGTCTATTAACAGTTGTCTAGGGGCTCTGCTCCAAGCCACTTTACTCTGAAAACTGGGTGGATAGAACCGTCACCAGCTTGAACAGTATTAGTCATTGTGACAAAGAAGAAGGGAAGCTCTCTGGAAGGTTTTTTGCCTCAAATTAAATGCTCTGCATTGTCAAGTAGATGGTTCACGACTCAAGACAGAACTAGTCATAGCTCCATCCAACCACAAAGAGGTGGTACAGAAAATGCAATCCTGCCTCATGGCACTAAGGAGTGGAGAATAGGACTATTCCTTGAAAGTATTAATGATTCCTACATACATTTCCAAATGAAGTCTTCCTAGCAAGTTCTAAATTTCAAAGATTCTATACAGAGCAGAAAATGGATAAGAAGGAGCAACATTTAAATGAAATTAAATATATATACACACAGTTTGGGGGGAGTTTTAGGAATTTCTGACAATATTCTACAAAATACATACCTTTAATTTGAAAGTACTGTAACTAAGAGAAAACTATGGGGAAATCCTTGTTAAAACTAGCAAACAATCCTTTATAGAAAAATCACTGGGATGTATCAGGGTTAAAAATAATAATCTAAGTATACTATAGTCAGAAAAAATACTAGGAGCTTCATATTTTTGATAGATCGAAAATGCCACAGACATTTTCTAGAAGTTAAGAGATCACTGCTGGGTCAGCACTTTTATTCTCAGCCATGACACTGCTTTATAGATTTGATCATTACCATCCCTTATTTCCTATTTTCTGATTTACAAAACATTTATATTACTGTTTCATCCCAACCCATCCCATTCAATCACATTCCTGCCTCATCCCAGCATATTTATTCAATAAGTCTGATCTTCAATTTTCAAGAGGCATGGTAAGCCAGCTGGTCCTGATGTCATCTACCTTATGTCTATTTCTCTAAGATTTCAGCCCTTTTATTAAAAGGTAAAGAGGCTCTTTCTGATTTGATGTTTTTGTTGTTCATTACCTAGTGTTTGAGGGTCCATATTTTAACACACTGTAGGTTGGTAAACATATTTATTTTGAATGCCTGACAGGCTTCCCAGGTGGCACAGTGATAAAGAAAAGTGAAAGTCACTCAATCGTGTCTAACTCTTTGCAGCCCTATGGACTATACAGTTAATGGAATTCTCCCGGCCAGAATACTGGAGTGGGTAGCCTATCCCTTCTCCAGTGGATCTTTCTGACCCAGGAATCCAACCAGGGTCTCCTGCATTGTAGGCATATTCTTTACCAACTGAGCTATTAGGGAAGCCCTGATAAAGAATCTGCCTGCCAATGCAGGAGACACAAGAGACGTCGGTTAAATCCCTGAGTTGGGAAGGTCCCCTTGAAAAGGAAATAGTAACCTTCTCAGGTATTCCTTCCTGGGAAAATCCCATGGACAGAGGATCCTGGTGGGCTACAGTCCAAGGGGTCACAAAGAGTCAGACATGACACATACACAAATTATAAATATATAAAATATGAATTAAATCACTGTGACTTCTGGACATTCTGGAAGGAAAACAGAATTCTAAAACAAATTTTCATAAGCTCAAAATCACAATGTAGAAAAATATACCCTTTAAATGTAAAATTAGGTAGTCAAGGGTGAAATCTGGCTAAGGCAGGCAACAGGTCAAGGACAAGAAACTTGAACTGGCTAGGGCTTTATCAGACATCTAATCTCATTAAAATAAGTTAATGAAATAATAAGCTACTACATATTATAATAAACATGCACAGTTACCTCATTCTATATTCAGTAGCCCATTTAATCTTCAGTACAAACTGGGAGATCAATTTTCTTATAAGTGTTTACAGATTAGAAACCCAAAACTTAGAAAAATCAAGTAACTTGCCCCAGATTGCACATGTAGTAAACTACGAAGTTCAAAATCAAATCATATTTAGTGACTCTTATAGTGACTGTACCTTATTAAAATAACATATTTTTCACATCTCTTTGTACAAAAGTGAAAATTTTCTTTTTTAAATTTAAACACTTAAAAAATTTTAACCTAACTTTATTTGATGTTTTCTAATATGTAAAACATAGCTGTTTAATATACCAGATCAAATCGGATCAGTCGCTCAGTGGTGTCCGACTCTTTGCGACTCCATGAATCACAGCACGCCAGGCCTCCCTGTTCATCACCAACTCCCTGAGTTCACTCAGACTCATGTCCATCAAGTCAGTGATGCAGTCCAGCCATCTCATCCTCGGTCGTCCCCTTCTCCTCCTGCCCCCAATCCCTCCCAGCATCAGAGTCTTTCCAATGAGTCAACTCTTCGCATGAGGTGGCCAAAGTATTGGAGTTTCAGCTTTAGCATCAGTCCTTCAAATGAACACCCAGGACTGATCTCCTTTAGAATGGACTGGTTGGATATCCTTGCAGTCCAAGGGACTCTCAAAAGTCTTCTCCAACACCACAGTTCAAAAGCATCAATTCTTCTGTGCTCACCTTTCTTCACAGTCCAACTCTCACATCCATACATGACCACTGGAAAAACCATAGCCTTGACTAGACAGACCTTTGCTGGCAAAGTAATATCTTTACTTTTTAATATGCTATTTAGGTTGGTCATAACTTTCCTTCCAAGGAGTAAGCGTCTTTTTATTTCATGGCTGCAGTCACCATCTGCAGTGATTTTGGAGCCCAAAAAAATAAAGTCTGATACTGTTTCTACTGTTTCCCATCTATTTTCCATGAAGTGATGGGACCAGATGCCATGATCTTAGTTTTCTGAATGTTGAGCTTTAGGCCAACTTTTTCACTCTCCACTTTCACTTTCATCAAGAGGCTCTTTAGCTCCTCTTCACTTTCTGCCATAAGGGTGGTGTCATCTGCATATCTGAGGTTATTGATATTTCCCCCAGCAATCTTGATTCCAGCTTGTACTTCTTCCAGCCCAGCGTTTCTCATGATGTACTCTGCATAGAAGTTAAATAAGCAGGGTGACAACATACAGCCTTGTCAGACTCCTTTTCCTATTTGGAACCAGTCTGTTGTTCCATACCCAGTTCTAACTGTTGCTTCCTGACCTGCATATAGGTTTCTCAAGAGGCATGTCAAGTGGTCTGGTATTCCCATCTCTTTCAGGATTTTCCAGTTTATTGTGACCCACACAGTCAAAGGCTTTGGCATAGTCAATAAAGCAGAAATAGATGTTTTTCTGGAACTCTCTTGCTTTTTCAATGATTCAGCGGATGTTGGCAATTTGATCTTTGGTTCCTCTGCCTTTTCTAAAAACAGCTTGAACATCTGGAAGTTCATGGTTCATGTATTGCTGAAGCCTGGCTTGGAGAACTTTGAGCATTACTTTACTAGCGTGTGAGATGAGTGCAATTGTGCACTAGTTTGATCATTCTTTGGCATTGCCTTTCTTTGGGATTGGAATGAAAATTGACCTTTTCCAGTCCTGTGGCCACTGCTGAGTTTTCCAAATTTGCTGGCATATTGAATGCAGCACTTTCACAGCATCATCTTTCAGGATTTGAAATAGCTCAACTGGAATTCCATCACCTCCATTAGCTTTGTTTGTAGTGATGCTTTCTAAGGCCTACATGACTTCACATTCCAGGATGTTATATATAGTGGTATGTATTAAGACCAAGACTTTTCAGTAAGTGAAGTCACTCAGTTGTGTCTGCCTCTTTGTGACCCCCATGGACCGTAGCCTGTGAGACTCCTCCATCCATGGAATTTTCTTGCAAGGGAACTGGAATGGGTTGCCATTTCCTTCTCCAGGGGATCTTCTTGACCCAGGGATTGAACCTGTGTCTCTCATACTGCAAGTAGACACTTTTACCATCTGAGCCACCAAGGAAACTTCTCAGTAAGAGTAAGGCTAAATTTTAATGCAAAGGTGACAGGCTCTATATGCAACTTATAAAACATGTACCTTATTCTCTTATATGAACTACATTATTAACACTATTAGTATATTCTAAATATACATATCTTTAAACTACATAGCATACAGTATGTATCCTTTGTCCAATGTCTCTGCAACCTCTGACTTCCTGCCAGAGTACTGCTGAATGATATTTTTACAGTCTTGCCTGTTGAAAGAAACACAATGCAGCACTAGTAGAAAGTGAAATGAAAATATACTGGGGGATATAACAGGAAAAGAATGTAAGTACTACTAGGCTGGTTCATGCCAAACAGATTACAATAGTCGTTATAACAATTATTATTAAGTTCCTCTTAGGATTTTCTTCAAGTGGGACTGCTGTGTTCTAAAGTGTGGGTGGATTAGCATGTGAATATTATAGTTATCTAAAACTGTAGAGTATGAGATATTTTTAAATATTACAAGCAAAATTATTCACTTCTCATAAATGGATCGCTCTTTTCAACATGTTTGGAGGGGATGTATAGTTTTCAAAGTTTCGTGTTAATACCATCAAAATGATGTACTGGGCTTATTATTTAACTGTATTACAATAGTTTAGGGGAAGAAGTAAATAAATGACTTTAACTAGCTTCCCTTACCTTGAAAATAAGTTGGCTTAGTTTATATATGAAACAAGGACTAGCATTATAGAAATATGTACTAATAAAATGAATAGAAATGACACTGTTTTTACAAATCAGGAATGGAGATTTCTCAATTCTTCCTTAGGAACAATCCTTTAAACTTAAGTGCTCAAGTTTGAGGTGTAACAACACATTTTTAGCAAACATACTAGAAATTATGTGTCCAGTTATCTCAGGTACCATCTGATGTAGTCAACTTGGAAGGTTATATGCTGATTATTATTACCAATTTAATTATCATATGACAGTTATTAAGGACTGACCAAACTTGTCAGCAAATTCAGATGAAAATATTATGGGTTTCTCCAAAATACTGAATGTAATGACCTAAAAATGCCTATATGATGGGACTACATTTCTACTAAAGCCATTTTGTGAAGCAGATTTAATCTGATCAGCTCAATTCAGGGTAGTCTAAGAATGGCATGTCTCTCGTTTATTTAGATGTTAGATGTTTGAATGTTTATTTAGAGGTCAGCTTCTCTGTTGAGCACAATATCCCATTTCATCATCAGTTCTACCTTGAGAGACTGGTAAGTAAGATAGTATTCTGCAAGCTTTTTCTCTGGAAACTGGACACACCTATATTTTAGCACCATATCCAGCAAGTTCTTTCCACTCTCTGGTTATAAAAATAAAATTATTTAGTCTCAAAATCCAGGATGTATTGACAACCTTATACATACCCACCTCTGAAAGAGCAGTTAGACTCCAAATGAAACCTGGTTGTAACTTTGGGACTATTTCAAGGGCAGTCTGGAATTCACCAATACCATGGCACAAAGTCTTTAAAATCTGAACTAGAAACTCAGCTTCATGAAGCTATTTAGCTTTCCAAATTCTATTCCTTATCATTTTATGGAAATAATACCAGAAAAACAAGCCAAATTCATTGAATAACATCAAGCATAATGGTAAATTAGAGATTCTTTTCCAAGGTATTTGTTTTTACTAGCACATTTTAGGGAAAAGTTCCAAAAAAGGTATCTGATAATTCCATCCTCTTATTTTCCAAGTCTAATTTCTTGAGTTGTATGAAGAGTAGTACAGTGAAATAGAAGAAATATGGTGAAACTTATTTTAAATCCAATCTTATTTATTGGGCTCCCTTCATAGCTCAGTTGGTAAAGAATCTGCCTGTAATGCAGGAAACACCAGTTTGATTCCTGGGTCAGGAAGATACCCTGGAGAAGGGATAGGCTACCCACTCCAGTTTTCTTGGGCTTTCCTTGTGCCTCAGCTAGTAAAAAATCTGCCTGCAATGTAGAAGACCTGGGTTCTACCCCTGGGTTTGGAAGATCCCCTGGAGAAGGGAAAGGCTACCCACTCTAGTATTCTGGCCTGGAGAATTCCATGGCCTGTATAGTCCACAAAGAGTCGGACACGACTGAACAAATAGAAGAAATATGGTGAAACTTATTTTAAATCTAAACTTATTTATTAATTAGATCTAATTGGCATAAGTGAAACAAGAGTCCCAAATAGTAGCAGTCTATTATTTTTCCAGTAGTCATGTGTGGATGTGAGAATTGGTCTATAAAGAAAGTTGAGCACTGAAGAAATGGTGCTTTTGAACCGTGGTGTTGGAGAAGACTCTTGAGAGTCCCTTGGACTGCAAGGAGATCCAATCAGTCCATCCTAAAGGAAATCAGTCCTGAATATTCATTAGAAGAACTGATGCTGAAGCTGAAACTCTAATACTTTGGCCACCTGATGCGAAGAACTGACTCATTGGAAAAGACCTTGATGCTGGAAAAGATTTAAGGCAGGAGGAGAAGTGGACGACAGAGGCTGAGATGGTTAGATGGCATCACTGACACAATGGACATGGGTTTTAGTAGGCTCCGGGAGTTGGTGATGGACAGGGAAGCCTGGCGTACTGAAGTCCGTGGGGTCGCAAAGAGTTGGACATGACTGAGTGACTGAACTGACTGATTTTATTTTACAAGGATGTCAACTAAGGTACCAAAAGAATACCATTTTACATATTAGTGTTATTAGTAATATAAAAAAGAAATATACTGCATGTAAATAATATATTCAGCCAGTTTTAAAGCTGCCATTATGTATGAATTTTAGTATGAATGAAGACTTCAACTGAAATTTTGTTTCTTATCCAAGCAATATTTCATTTTAGGCATATATTGAACTCCCATAGACTTTGGGCTTGTGTCTAGGGTTGGAAGTAGACAAATTTGGCTTCCCTGGTGGCTCAGATGGTAAAGAATCCACCTGCACTGTGGGAGACCTAGGTTCAATCCCTGGGTTGGGAAGAACCCCGGAGGAGGGCATGGAAACCCACTCCAGTATTCTTGCCTAGAGAATCCCCATGGACAGAGGAGCCTGGTGGGTTACAGTCCATGGGTCACAAAGAGTCAGACATGACTTAGAGACTAAGCACAGCACAGTAGACGATTATTATGACCTGTTTATTTTGAAATATTCTATAAGGTGTCATGCAATTATAACAAGTAATTTAAAACACTGAATTCAATGACCTAAGTTTTATGATAATATTATAGGGGAAAGTAAAAACATGGAAATGTAAGTTAAATGTAATTCATGATCTTAATTGAAGACACTGAGGGTCATAAAGTATAAAGGAGTTAGATCAATGATCTAGAAAACAACTTTAGATGAATGAATATCAGACTTTAGAGATTTAAGTATTCTGCAAAGAACGAAATATTGAATATGATTTTCTGATTAGTTGTGATGGCCTTGGTATGAATGATTTGCCCTTTGAGGCACAGTGAAATATGTCCTGTCTTTGCTTGCATGCTAAGTTGTTTCAGTCATGTCAGACTCTTTGCGATCCCATGGACTGTAGCCTGCCAGACTCCTCTGTCCATTGGATTCTCCAGGCAAGAATACTGAATACCGGAGTGAATTGCTGTGCCTTCCTTCAGGGGATCTTCATAACCCAGGGATCGAACCAGTGTCTCTTACATTTCATGCCATGGGTTCTTTATCACTAGCACCACTTGGGAAGGACACCCATAAAATATTTTATAGTACCCATAAAGTACACATTAAAAAATTAAATTAATATTTAATAAATATATATGTATATATGCTTGTGTATATGCATATATTAAAATATATATGTATATATATATTTTTTACTCAAAGGAAGATTATGTCAATGATGCTGTAAAATTTGAGATTGGGTCTTTTATTATTAAAGCTCATATTCATATTTTTATGATGATGCTTATGCTCAACTTTCTTGCAGTATTAGAAGGAGACAATTCTTCTAGTAGGCATTGGACTGCTTTTTAATGAGTGACATATTGTTCAGTCTGAGCGACTGAACTGAACTGATGGAGACTCGATCTTATTGTTTGGTCATGGTCACATAAATCAGTACTTATGAATGTCAAGCCTTTGCTAGTATGATGAAGTGACATTGCTCAGTCGTGTCCATGGACTTTGCAGCCCCATGGACTGTAGCCTACCAGGTTCCTCTGTCCATGGGATTTCCCAGGCAATAGTCCTGGAGTGGATTGCCATTTCCTTCTCTAGGGGATCTTCCCAACCCAGGGATCGAACCCAGGTCTCCCACATTGTAGACAGACGCTTTACTGTCTGAGCCACCAGGGAAGTCCATACAACTTAAAAATTAAAAGCAAGAAAGTAGAATAATCCAAGCTATGTGTTTAAACAAAATTTTTTCTTTACCACAGCCAAAACAGTCAAAGTAAATATAGACACACAGTTGATAGAATGCTATAGATAAAGTACAGAGGCAAGTAAGAAATGAGGATATGATATTCATTTGAAATCAAAGTGTTCAATTGTTTAAAAAAATTATTAAGAATAAATATCTGTAAATAGACTCAAATAAAGATTAACATAAATATTTGAAAATGTATTGCCCTGTAGATCGAAGTTTCTTTAAAGAAAAACAAAAAGAAGTTCTGAGAGGACAACTGGTGAATTTCTTCTCAAGTGATATATATCGGGATGGGATAGTAATATATTGGGATGGGATAAATTTGGGATAAGTAATGGGATGGTATAAATTTCATGCCACATCATGGGAAAGGCAGAATTTATCTGACAATCTTATAGAAAATGCACAACCGCTATCACATATCTACCTAACATCAGAATCAGAACTGAAAAACACTTTTCATGAAAGTAGTCCCTATAGATAGGTTGAAAAGTCTCCCTGAGTTCTAAATGTCAGTAACTATACTTCCTTGTCTTCTTGTTTTATCCTCTTCTAAATAGTGCCTAAAGAGTAGTTTAATCACAATTATTTTGACTACTCATATTACAATTATTTTGCTATATTGATAAATTATGTTACTTTGTCATAAGTACTTTAAATAATTACAGTACTTGTCAGATATCTCTAAAGTAGATTATTTTATGCAAAAGAAAACTTACTGTATCCATACCCATATCATATTATATTCTGTCCTTGATGTGACATCACATCAGTTTGGTTGACAGTTGATAACATTACAGATAAAGATACCTATTTTATCAAAGGATTATGCCTGTCATGGTATAGGAGATTTAGTGTCACTCACTAACAGCTAGTAACATTCTTTTTGCAAGTTTGGGGAGTTACGGATAAGGCTAGATGACAGGGTATCACAAACAGTTTGCATCGTTCAGTAATTTAATACAAATGGACACATGAGTTTTTCCCATTTGAAAATTATATATTTGAGTTTCTAAATTTCCACTTGAAAGATAAGGTGAATGCCTGTGGTAGAAATGTTTCCACCCATCGCTTTCTGGTGGTTAAACTAGCTTCTACTTGGAGGAAATGTGTCACTTCTGATCAATTCCATGCTAGCAAGGAGACACTGCTTTTTAAACTCAAGATTTTATTTCCTAACAAGATAGCATATATAATATGTAATTAATATCAAGACTGCCAATATTTGTAATACTGTCAATGAGATATTGACTGATAAATTATTAATAAAGTACCAGAAAAACATGAAGACTGTGCCATAGATCTTCTCAAATGGTTTCTCCAAGTGATCTCAGTCGCTAAGGCCTGTCTGACTCTGCAACCCCATGGACCGTAGCCACCAGGCTCTTCTGTCCGTGGGATTTCCCAGGCAAGAATACTACGGTGGGTTGCTGTTTCCTCCTCCAAGGGATCTTCCCAATCCAGGGATCAAACCCGTGTCTCTTGTGTCTCCTGCATTGGCAGTCCAATTCTTTATCACTGAGCTACCTGGGAAGCCCAAATCCCATGAACAGAGGAGCCTGGCTGTCTTCAGTCCAAGGGGTCGCAAGAGTCAGACACAACAGATCATAGAGCACACACACATACACAATTCAAGTTTAATATATCCAAAATCTAATTTATTATCTTCTATCTACTGAAAAGATTCCACCTACAGTCTTTTCCCATTTTAGGTAGTGACAACTTTTTCTCACTCTACACATCCCATCCATCAACAAATTCTTTTGATTCCAACATCTATATAAATCTAGAGTATAACAGCTTCTCACAATTTCCTTTACTATCTCTATGATCCAAGAAACCATCATTTTTAAGTAAACATAGAGCCCACTAACTGCTTAATCTGCTCCCACCCTTCTCAGTCCTCACTTCTGTGTAGTATACAAAGTGTAGTATTCACACAGCAACAAAGAGATTCATTTATCTAACTCACATCTTGTCATTACTATGTCTCTCAATATCACATGGAGCATAAACAAATATTTTTACAATGATCTAAACACTAAAAATATTCTGCTTCCCCCTTACATTGTTCCAACTTCATTTCTGACCATTTTTCCCTTATTATGCTGGCTCTAGCCACAGTCTTCCTTGATGGTCTTCAAAAAAGTCACTCTCTCAACTTCGGGCCTTTCTATTATTTCTATAATGGCAAGACAAAAGTGACATATGATTTATCTTTATTTTCATGATGTGTAATAAAAGGAGATCAAACCAGTCAATCTTAAAGGAAATCAGTCCTAAATATTCATTGGAAAGACTGATGCTGAAGCTGACACTCCAAACTTTGGCCACCATTGCAAAGAACTGACCCCTTAGAAAAGACCCTGATGCTGGGGAAGATTGAAGGCAGGAGGAAAACGGGACAACAGAGGATAAGATGTTTGGATGGCATCACTGATTCAATCGACATGAGTTTGAGCAAGCTCAGGGAGTTGGTGATGGACAGGGAAGCCTGGCATGCGACAGTCTATGGGATCGCAAAGAGTTGAACGTGATTGAGTGGCTAAACTGAACTGAATAAAAGGAGAAATACTTTATGTTAACTGGCTTTTGAAGACTGCCCTCCCTAAGTTGCTAATATTGTGCTATTGAAGTGACAGTGAATCATCTTATTACCAGAGAACAGATTACCCATTGATAAGATATGGTTCTACCGGTTTATAGTTCATGCAAAAACATGCCTATGCTATACTAAAATAGTGCTTAACAGAGCATTAAAAATACATAAACTTTGGGTGCACTGGGTAGTATATCTACCTTTGTGTGGTATATCTATGATATTTAGAAAATAATGATAGAAAGGTGTTAATGCAAAGTCATTTAATCAGAAAACTCAAAAAAAGAAGTGAGGACTTGTGAACATACATATGTATTGAAGAGGAGAGTGTATATATTGGAAATAGGAAAACTTTTTTGAAGTTGATGACTTATAATTTCTATAGAGAAATAAAGCATGCTATACACATAGAAAAAAAGAGCCTTGGTCTTCTTAGTTTGCTAAATTTTCAAAGTACTAATACTCATTTAGATAGTGCTACTTTTTGGATAAATTAGTCAATATCCTTTAGATACAATGTCCTAAGTGTTATTAAGAAGCTATGGAACTCCCCCTACCCCAGTTAGGAGCATTATTAGGCAGCACATTATATGTTGAAAATCACTGCAGATGGTATTGCAGCCATGAAATTAAAAGACGCTTACTCCTTGAAAAGAAAGTTATGACCAACTTAAATAGCATATTAAAAAGCAGAGACATTACTTTGCCAACAAAGGTCCATCTAGTCAAAGCTATGGTTTTTCCTGTGGTCATGTATGGATGTGAGAGTTGGACTGTGAAGAAAGCTGAGTGCTGAATCGATGCTTTTGAACTATGGTGTTGGAGAAGACTCTTGAGAGTCCCTTGGACTGCAAGGAGATCCAACCAGTCCATCCTAAAGGAAATCAGTCCTGGTATTCATTGGAAGGACTGATGCTAAAGCTGAAACTCCAATACTTTGTCTACCTCATGCACAGAGTTGACTCATTGGAAAAGACTCTGATGCTGGGAGGGATTGGGGGCAGGAGGAGAAGGGGACGACCCAGGATGAGATGGCTGAATGGCATCACTGACTTAATGGACATGAGTTTGAGTGAACTCCTGGAGATGGTGATGGACGGGGAGGCCTGGTGTGCTGCTATTCATGGGGTCGCAAAGAGTCAGACACGACTGAGCAACTGAACTGAACTGAACTGATTAATTATCAAATACAATCAAGAATGCAATCGAATATACAAAATAAATCAGGAATGAGTCATCTTTCAAAGTAATGACAATAAAAAAAAAACCTGTGAGTCTTAAGGGTAAATATTTGTAGGATAGAATCCAACTTATCTAAGATAGGAAGTATTTCTCAAATGTCAAATAACTACTTTTATTTCAAAGGGCACTTTTGCAAGAAAAAAATATTTGAAATTCTCTTTTGTCATGAAATTCTCCTTTTAAGACACATTAAAAAATCTTAAAACCTGGAGCTAAATAATTGCACTTGGTACAGTAGCATTTCTATTTTCAAAGAAGGTTCTGTCTCACCAGTGCTTGTTAATAAAAGCTCCATCATAGTAAAATACAAGCTGGCATTTATTCCATGCTGTTACAAACAAGTTTGTGCAGCATACTTGAAGTGTATTTTCTTGATAATTCCTATAATACAGTGCATGGCCTCCTACTGAATGAGGTAAATGATGATAATAGCAATCATCAAAGTTATAATACTTCAAGTCCTATTAAAGTTGACTTCAGGAAAAAAAAAATTACTGTGTGCTGTTGTTTGTCACATTGTTACTTTTTTTTTAACTTTCACTTGGCTCTTTTATTTTTTTTGGTTTTGTAAAATTGTTAGGATGTCAAATCAGTCTCCATAGATTTAAATATTATGAGACTCTGCTTAACAGGCATGAATAATGACATTACTGAAGGTAAAGGTTAGTATAAAACACTTGAAGGTCAAAAGAAAATTTTCGTTGGAACAATGTCTTAACAAAATATGGGACCTAAGATTACTCCAAACATGTGTGCTAAAATGACTATTTAAACATGATTACAATGTGCTATTTATATATTTTGGTTGATGAATAATAATGCCTTTTGCACATGCTTAAAGAGTAATTTTATGTTAACCAAACCTTTAGTAGTAACCAGATTTTTCAAAAACTTTCAATGTGAGCAACTAAGGAACACAGGATTTCATTTTAACTGAGTTCAAAAGAAGGTCTTAGATAACTGCTTGTGATTTATTTTTAAATAATTCACTTGAAACCAGATTTATAAAATCTTCTGAAGGGAATCACTCCAAAATTAAAACTTTAGATTCTTTCCAAGGAATTAATGTTTCATTTTGCTACAGAGCTTTGCTTGCCCAAATCCAGAAGAATATTTTTCCCTCTCTGGTTACAGTTTCTTAGAGCAGAAGTAATTTATTCTTGCATACAAACTTAGTTATTTATGGTGTTTTACATGCTTATTATGGTAATGCTAGTTTATTTGCAAAAAAAGAAAAAAACAGTGTGCACTAATAGAAAGTAGTGGGATTCTATTCTCACTGGGCATTATTAAGAATCATTATTAGCTGCCTACTCTTTTATAGCATCAATACAGCCTTCTGGTATTTAGTCAATATTTTCTCATAATACTTCATATTTAATTAATCTCAAAGATAATAAATTGATGTTTGTCACCCATCCTTTACATTTAACCTTGAAAATCATTTTTATGTTTTGTTCTTTAGAAATAAAAAAAAATATTTATGGGAATCATCAGTTTAATCTGGTATGCATTTTTAAACCATGGATAAAGATCACCTATCCCCCGACATTTCATGGGGTGAAATTAGTATATTCATTAATTTTGTTTCTATTCCCAAGGTTAATTAATTTAAAGAAGTCTGACTTAATTATGTATCCTTTAGTCATTTCTGCCAGGTACAGGGCAAAGAAACCCATTTAAATACAATACCACAGATTCCACTTCATGGCTATGGCATACTCTTGTGCTCATTTACACTATATGACCTGATTTTTTTTCCTGAAGCATATGTTCATTGACATTTTATCAGTTGGGATTCAATGAGAGAAGCAGAATTAATGAAAAATGTATAGATATAGATACATTATAGATACTAGATATAGATTGTGCTGTACTCAGTCATTTCCGACTCTTTGGGACCCCCATGGACTGTAGCCCACCAGGCTCCTCTGTCCATGGGATTTCCCAGACAAGAATCCTGGAGTGGGTTGCCATTTCCTCCTCCAGGGGATCTTCCCAATCCAGGGATCGAACTGTGTCTTCTGTGTCTCTTGCATTGGCAAGTGGATTCTTTTCCACTGTGCCACCTGAGAAACCAATTAGATATAGTTCAAAGATATAGATACAGATATAGACACAAAAGCTTCCAGTTCTTTCTGAATAAATCCTCAGACTTATTAAATTAAATTGCCTTACATGATTGTGGGACTGGCTAAGGAAACCTAAAATCCATAGGCAGGTTGTCAGTAAGGGCAGAATGGATCTCATGGGCATGGATCTAAATTGTTGTCCACAGGCAGAATCTGTCCCCCCCCACCCACCTCAATCTCTCAACCTTCAGCACTATTTTTAAGGCCTTACAGGTGATTAAATCAGACACACCTAGATTATCCAGAGCAACCTCTTTTACTTAAAGTTAACTGATTAGGAACTTTACATTAGCAATATAGCATCACAACATCACCCAAATTAATGTCTGAGTAAACAGAGAATGTAGCCTAGTCAAGGTGATACATTAAAAAAGAAAAAAACTGTAGCCATGAAGCCAAATTTAATCAATAAAAATCTGTTACCATTTCAAAATATTACACAAATTTAACCTTTAAATATATTGGCATTATATCTTTAGAAGGTAGAAAAAACATAGCTGTTTGAACTGACAGGCCCTTTGATACTGCTAACAGGAGCAAGAGGAAATTAGAAGACAGGGGAGTAAAATACTCAACAGAAGTATACCATGAATATATTCCTTCCCAACCTGAATCTCAGGAAAAATAAATAATTCCTACAACCAAGGAAGACTGCAAATATGGTGAAAGGATTCAGTCATGAACTTCATGTAGCAAATAGCATATCGAAATATATAGAGGAGAATTTCCAGAAGCAAGTAACAGATCAGCTTGACTCAAACCATTCTGCAAAAATCAACTAGAAAAGCTGTGGAAAACACTGTTTAAAATATTTCTAAGGCATGAGTGGGCTACCAAGACAGCCAGAATCTGAAGAGCCAAGATCCAGAAACAAATGGGAAAAAAAATTTAAGAAGGGCATTTCAATTCAATTTTCCCATCAATGTATTAACCATTAAGTCAGTGTGTTATATGGCTTCTGAGAGGTTGAAAAACTATCAGAGCTTTTACTGGTCTCAGGTGTCTAAGGGAGACAACTAGAATTCACAGCCCAATAAGGAGAAGTTTCTCTCAAACAACCTGGCTTTCATTTTAGACTTTTCAAGGCTTATCTTTAAGGAAAAGCAGGAACTGGATATATAAAACTTCACACAAGAGATTAAATTCAACTTTTAATGAAATGAATCACTGAATTTATAGAGGTGTTATGTCTATATTTGGTCTTCCCTGGTGACTCAGTCACTAAAGAGTCTGCCTGCAATGTGGGAGATCCAGGTTCAATCCCTGGGTTGGGGAAATCCCTTGGAGAAGGAAATGGCAACCTACTCCAGTATTTTTGCCTGGAGAATTCCATGGACAGAGGAGCCTAGGGGGCTACAGTCCATGGAGTCACAAAGACTACACGACTGAGTGACTAACACTTTCACTTTCACTATGTCTATATTCTAATGAAAGCAAGAAGCAAAAGCAAATCCTCTCTTAGGAAATACTATACAGACAGTCACCAACTGAACAATGGTTTCACTTACAATTTTTTTGACTTTATTGTGATTTGAAAGTGATATGCATTCAGTAAAAACCATGCTTCAAAATTTGACTTTTTTTCTGGGCTAGTGATATGTGGAAGAATACTGTCTTGTGATGCTGGGTAAACAGTAAATACACTTACAACCATACTGTATCTGTGCAACCAGCTTGCTTTTCATTTTTTTGTGTAATATTAAACAAATTACATGAAATATTCAACACTATTATAAAATAGGCTTTGTGTTAGATGATTTTGCCTGACTGTAGATTAATGTAGGTGTTCTGAAAACATTTAAAGTAGGGTAGCTATCATATTTGGTAGGTTAGAGTATTAAATGCATTAATTTTCAATGTAGGATATTTTCAACTACGATGGGTTTATCAGGACATAACCCAATATAAGTTGAGGAAGATCTGTGATTCTGAACCTCAAAATACAATATTATAAAGTAATTAGCTTCCAATTAAAATAAATAAATTTAAATTAAAAAACAAACCAAAAAAAAAACATTTCCTATACCATTTCTGGCATATAATAAAATAATTAACATACTTAGCAGATAAGACCAGGTGACCAATATCAGTAGAAAACTAGATAATAGAAGTAGATGCATAAGAGACTCAAACTCTGAGGTTGCTAGACACAAATTTGAAAATGAGAATTTCAGTACAAAATAAGAAGCTGTAAATAACAATCGTATGGTTTCCAATTCAGCCCATGAAGAACTTAGAAGTCACCATTCCATCCCCAAAAGTAAAAATCTTAACAAACTGAAACCTCAACAGCTCTTCTTAGGTCCAACAGAAGAGCAACATCACAAGCAAATTGCTATCCCTCAATTTGGAAAGAAACACAGGCAGATACAGAGAATCAGAACATACCAGAACAAAAACTGAGGAGCAAAAGTCTCCACAGGAACCAGTGCTAGGATGGGAAAACCTGAACTATAAGGAACAAAGTACTGGAGGCTCAGTTTGCACAAGTCTGTGAGATAAAAACTCCAGGGGAACCTAGTCATAGGGGGACCACCTCACAGCAAATATTGGAGGAAATTTTCCTCTTGCTTCTGGCAGGGGAGGGGAAAAGGAACCATTTTGAAGTCTGCCATATCATTCTGTTATTAATAAAGTCTGTCCTCAGGATAAACTATTTAGCCAAAGTCTAACTGGTTTAAAGTTTTATCAGAGCCTAACCAATTTGAGGTTGGGGGCGGCAGCCAAAAGGAGCTACCCCACATCCGAGGTCAGGGGCAGCAGCCGAGATGAGCTACCACATGCCAGAGGTAAGGGGAGCAGCTGAGAGGAGCAACCCCACATCCAGGAGCAGCGGCTGCATGGGCGCAGGAGGGCCGAGAGGAGCTCTTCCACGTTCAAGGTCAGGAGGGGCAGCCATGAGGAGATACCCCTCTTCCAAGGTAAGGAGCAGTGGCTGCACTTTGCTGGAGCAGACGTGAAGAGATAGCCCATGTCCAAGGTAAGAGAAACCCAAGTAAGATGATAGGTGTTGCAAGAGGGCATCAGAGGGCAGACACACTGAAATCATAATCACAGAAAACTCGCCAATCTGATCACATGGACCACAGCCTTGTCTAACTCAATGAAACTAAGCCATGCTGTGTGGGGCCACCTAAGATGGAAGGGTCACGGTGGAGAGGTCTGACAGAATGTGGTCTATTGGAGAAGGGAATGGCAAACCACTTCAGTATTCTTGCCTTGAGAACCCCATGAACAGTATGAAAAGACAAAAAGGTAGGACACTGAAAGATGAACTCCCTAGGTCGGTAGGTGCCCAATATGCTACTGGAAATCAGTGGAGAAATAACTCCAAAAAGAACGAAGGGAGAGAACCAAAGCAAAAAAACACCCAGTTGTGGATAGGACTGGTGATAGAAGCAAGGTTCAAGGCTGTAAAGAGCAATATTGCTTAGGAACCTGGAATATCAGGTCCATGAATCAAGGCAAATTGGAACTGGTCAAACAGGAGATGACAAGAGTGAACATCGACATTCTAGGAATCAGCGAACTAAAATGGACTGGAATGGGTGAATTTAAATCAGATGACCATTATGTCTACTACTCTGGGCAGGAATCCCTTAGAAGAAATGGAGTAGCCATCATGGTCAACAAAAGAGTCCAAAATGCAGTACATGGATGAGATCTCAAAAACGACAGAATGATCTCTGTTCATTTCCAAGGCAAACCATTCAATATCATGGTAATCCAAGCCTATGCCCCAACCAGTAATGCTAAAGAAGCTGAAGTTGAATGGTTCTATGAAGACCTACAAGACCTTTTAGAACACCCAAAAAAGATGTCTTTTTCATTATAGGGGACTGGAATGCAAAAGTAGGAAGTCAAGAAACACCTGGAGTAACAGGCAAATTTGGCCTTGGAGTATGGAATGAAGCAGGTCAAAGGCTAAAAGAGTTATGCCAGGGGAATGCACTGGTCATATCAAACACCCTCTTCCAACAACATAAGAGAAGACTCTACACATGGACATTGCCATAAGGTCAACAACGAAATCAGACTGATTATATTCTTTGCAGCCAAAGATGGAGAAGCTCTATACAGTCTGCAAAAACAAGACTGGGAGCTGTCTGTGGCTCAGATCATGAAATCTCTATTGCCAAATTCAGACTTAAATTGAAGAAAGTCAAAGTTCGTGACATTGTGCAGGAGACAGGGATCAAGACCATCCCCATGGAAAAGAAACACACACAAAAAACAAAGTGGCTAACTGAGGGGGCCTTACAAATAGCTGTGGAAAGAAGAGAAGCATAAAGCAAAGGTAAAAAGGAAAGATATAAGCATCTGAATGCAGAGTTCCAAAGAATAGCAAGAAGAGATAAGAAAGCCTTCCTCAGTGATCAATGCAAAGACATAGAGGAAACAACAGAATGGGAAAGACTAGTGATCTCTTCAAGTAACTTAGAGATACCAAGGGAACATTTCATGCAAAGATGGGCTTGATAAAGGACAGAAATGGTGGTATGGACCGAACAGAAGCAGAAGATATTAAGAAAAGGTGGAAAGAATACACAGAAGAACTGTACAAAAAAGAGCTTCACCACCCAGATAATCACGATGGTGTGATCACTCACCTAGAGCCAGACATCCTGGAACGTGAAGTCAAGTGGGCCTAAGGAAGCATCACTATGAACAAAGCTAGTGGAGGTGATGGAATTCCAGTGGAGCTATTTCAAATCCTGAAAGATGATGCTGTGAAAGTGCTGCACTCAATATGCCAGCAAATTTGGAAAACTCAGCAGTGGCCACAGGATTGAAAAAAGTCAGTTTTCATTCCAATCCCAAAGAAAGGCAATGCCAAAGAATACTCAAACTACCACACAATTGCACTCATCTCACTTGCTGGTAAACTAATGCTCAAAATTCTCCAAGCCAGGCTTCAGCAGTACGTGAACCATGCGCTTCAAGATATTCAAGCTGGTTTTAGAAAAAGCAGAGGAACAGGAGATCAAACTGCCAACGTCTGCTGGATCATCACAAAAGCAAGAGAGTTCCAGAAAAACATCTATTTCTGCTTTATTGACTATGCCAAAGCCTCTGACTATGTAGATCACAATAAACTGTGGAAAATTCTGAAAGAGATGGGAATCCCAGACCACCTGACCTGCCCCTTGAGAAACCTATATGCAGATCAAAAAGCAACAGTTAGAAGTGGACATGGAACAACAGACTGGTCCCAAATAGAAAAAGAAGTCTGACAAGGCTGTATATTGTCACCTTGCTTATTTAACTTCTATGCAGAGTACATCATGAGAAACGCTGGGCTGGAAGAAGCACAAGCTGGAATCAAGATTGCTGGGAGAAATATCTATAACCTCTGATATGCAGATGACATCACCCTTATGGCAGAAAGTGAAAAGGAACTAAACAGCCTCTTGATGAAAGTGAAAGTGGAGAGTGAAAAAGTTGGCCTAAAGCTCAACATTCAGAAAACTAAGATCACAGCATCTGGTCCCATCACTTCATGGGAAATAGATGGGGAAACAGTGAAAACAGTGTCAGTCTTTATTTTTTGGGCTCCAAAATCACTGCAGATGGTGATTGCAGCTATGAAAGGAAAAGATGCTTACTCCTTGTGAGGAAAGTTATGCTAACATAGATAGCATATTAAAAAGCAGAGACATTACTTTGCCAACAAAGGTCTGTCTATTCAAGGCTATGGCTTTTCCAGTGGTCATGTATGGATGTGAGAGTTGGACTGTGAAGAAAGCTGAGGGCCGAAGAATTGATGCATTTGAATCATGGTGTTGGAGAAGAATTTTGAGAGTCCCTTGAACTGCAATGAGATCCAACCAGTCCATTCTAAAGGAGATCAGTCCTAGGTGTTCATTGGAGGGACTGATGCTAAAGCTGAAACTCCAATACTTTGGCCACCTCATGTGCAGAGTTGACTCATTGGAAAAGACTCTGATGCTAGGAGGAATTGGGGGCAGGAAGAGAAGGGGACGACAGAGGATGAGATGGCTGGATGGCATCACTGACTCAATGGAATTGAGTCTGAGTGAACTCCGGGAGTTGGTGATGGACAGGGAGGCTTGGCGTGCTGTGATTCATGGAGTTGCAAAGAGTCGGACACGACTGAGCCACTGAGCTGAACTGAACTGAACCACCCTGAAGGACTTCCCTGGTGCCTCAGTGGAAAAGAATCCACCTGCCAATGCAGGAAATGTGAGTTCAATCCCTGGGTCGAGAAGATCATTTGGAGAAGGAAATGACAATTCACTGCAGTATTCTTGCTTGAGAATTCCCATGGACAGCGGAGCCTGGCTGGCTGAAGTCCATGGGGTTGCAAAGAGTCGGACATGATTTAGCAACTAAACAACAACAAGAACAAATCAACCTGAGTTGCCCACCTTTAGATCCCTTTAGCCATCCTGCCACACCTAAAGGAGGAGACTGGAAGCACTGGTCAAATACATAGTCCAGGAACACAGCTCACCAAAATACTAAGACCTAATCGTTATAAATGATTATAACCATTATTAATGGTTAGAAAATGATTCCCCTCCCCCAAACCTTATCACTGCATTACTAAAGACCAATTTACTACAATTCCTTTTAACCAGGACAGCATGTCCACCTTTCAACAAAAAAAATTATATAGCACACTAAAAGGCAAAAGCACAGTCTGAAGAGATTGACCAAGCATCAGAACCAGGGTCACATATGGCAGGAATGCTGAATTATCAGACCGAGAATTCTTTTCAACTATGAATAACATTCTAAAGGCTTTCACAGAAAAAAAGTATAAAACAAGCAAGAACAGATGGATAATATAAGCAGAGAGATAGATAGCCTAAGAATTAAAATAAATACTAGTGTTCAAAAATACTAACAGAAATAGAGAATTGCTTTGATGGACTTACTAATAGACTGGACACAGCTGAGGAAACAATCTTTGAACTAAGGAATTGATATTAGAAATTTCCAAAATCTAAAAGCAAAGGGAAAAAAGAACAAAATAAAGAACTGTGGGATAACTACACAGCTATAAAATATGAGTAATGGAAATACTAGAAGAAGAAATATTTGAAGCAATAATGATTGAGAATTTACCCAAAGTAATATTAAGACATCAAATCACAGATCTAGGAGGCTCAGACAATACAAAATAGGATAAGTACAGAAAAAGAGAGGCAAACCCCTACAACCAGGCATATCATATTTAAATTTCAATAAACCAAAGAAGATAAAATTTGTGAGAGAAGACAGAGGGACAAAGATAATAATTATATTCAACTTCTCAGAAACCACATATGCAAGAATAGAGTGAAATTAAGTACTGAGGGAAAAAGAATTCCTACCAAACTGAAATTCTGTAACCTTCAAAGTTATCCTTCAAAAGCGAAGAAAAAACAGTGACTTTATTTATAATTTATATAATATACATATTCAATATTTAATGATGCTTATTTATAAGTGGAATGAATGACATCAATGATACAAGGGATGGGAAGAAGAAATTAGGAATCTTATTGCCGAAGTTGTAGTGTTATTTGGAAACTGATGTGGATTAGTTGGAAATGTATAAGAAACTTTAAAAAGTTGGAGGAAAAAGCTGTGATTCTGTCCTGCACAGCTATTCTCTGGAACAGTGGTGGTTTATCTCCATCTGCTTTCTCTCCCACCTAAGTTTGTGCCACTAACCCACAGAAGATTCAATGGTTTGACTAACACTAGCTTATAAGGAGATCCAACCAATCCATTCTGAAGGAGATCAGCCCTGGGATTTCTTTGGAAGGAATGATGCTAAAGCTGAAACTCCAATACTTTGGCCACCTCATGCGAAGAGTTGACTCATTGGAAAAGACTCTGATGCTGGGAGAGATTGGGGGCAGGAGGAGAAGGGGACGACCGAGGATGAGATGGCTGGATGTCATCACTGATTCGATGGACATGAATCTGAGTGAACTCCGGGAGTTGGTGATGGACAGGGAGGCCTGGCGTGCTGCGATTCATAGGGTCGGGAAGAGTCGGACACAACTGAGCGACTGAACCGAACTAAACTGAGCTGATTCTACACTTGAAAACACTTAAGATATCTAAGATCAAAAAATTTACTAGGTTTACAGTTCTTTCTCTGCCACCTTTTTCATGAAGCTCTCCTTAATCTTATTAGCAATTTTTTTTCCCTCTCTCTCTCTCTTGCTCTCCATCTTGTTTTCTCCTTTAAAGTCCTAGAATGATACTACAGAGTTTTTATTTCTATTATACCTAAATTACTTCCTTTGTATTATACTTTGTATAATTATAGGCTTCTTGAGGACAAGAATTCATTTTACATTTTTTAAAAAACACATGCAAATCCGGCATAGTATATCTTTGTTAAATTAAATTGAATTGAAAATACTATACAGAATATACTCAAGTATATTTTGAATCAATACTACACAGTGATTTCCTTTTCTGTGGGAAGGAGAGATTCAAACATGTATAGCCAGACCAAATCAATAACCTAAATCATTTTTCTGTGGCACATTAATATTTTTATAATTATTTATCTTATTATCCAAATTTGGAGTCTGTAACGCTTTTCATATTATGGCTCTGAAACTAGTCATTTGTAGACTGGATGCAAGATGATTTCTGGATGGAATCTTAGGGAAATTTACTATGCCTTCTGACTAAATTGAACCTAAGATGGTTTTCTTGCTCCCCAAAAGATTAGTGGGGAAGGTTGGTGTTGATTAGATATCTTTTCTGGATTATCTCCTACTTAGATTGTTACATTTAATTTATAAAATGTTTTCCATAGATGAACATAGAAGCCTATTTATTTTGTAGTTAAAAGACATTTCTTTGTATAAGTATGTTTTATTAAGATTACATCTAAATAACTGAAAGAGAAATGTTATGCTGAATCAGATATTACTTTATTTCATAAAATGTGTAAATTTGTATTTAAAATCCCACACATGAATAATTCAAAATACATATAATCATGTTCCTCAAATGGTTACAAAAATCAAAAAAGTAAAGCATACTGATTTTTAAAAGCACTTAAACATTATTAGAAGTCTATATTTAAAGTTAATGATTATTTTATGAAATAATCATTCCCTATATCTTTGGTGAAAAGTAAGCAACATTTGCACCATAAAATCATCTGAAAATATTTCTACATTAAACCTGAATGGGATGTTCCTTATCTCATTCAATTGTAGCTGTATGCAGCATTTCATTTTTAATAAATGAGAATATTGAAGCTCAGGAAACTTAAGAAAATACATTCACAATAGGTGGTAGAACTTGATTTACCTCTCTATGTGTAGTTTCTAGCAAAAGGTCTCTAATATTCTTCAATATTGGCAAGAAAAACTACTATGTACAGCTAACAAAAGCCCTAGGTCAGGGAGATTTACTAGCAATTTTTACCATTTTCTTTTCCTATTTTCCTATTTCTTTTCCTTCTATGTTTGAAGACTCCATGATATCTTAGCAACACATGTGTGCTGTCTTAAATATAAAAGTCATTCTCAAGGAGATACACACAATTAACTCTCTCATTGCCTTCATCATAGTGGTGATCTTAAATCTGTGTTGTAATCAATCAACAATGATTGAGTTGTTACAATGTACTCAGTAATATATTAAGTGCTGTGGAAATATAATAGTGCTATAACTTAAACTAAAGTAACAAAAAATAAGCACTTCCATCTGCTTATAATCTAATTTCATGTACACCAATTATTTTGAAATGAAAATTGCTCAGTCATGTCCAACTCTTTGAAACCCCATGAACATGGAATTCTCCAGGCCAGAATACTGTAGTGGGTAGCCTTTCCCTTCTCCAGGGGATCTTCCCCACCCAGGGATTGCATTGCAAGCAGATTCTCTGCCAGCTGAGCCACAAGGGGAAGCTCAAGAATACTGGAGTGGGTAGCCTATCCCTTCTCCAGCAGATCTTCCTGACCCAGGAATCAAACCAGGGTCTCCTGCATGGCAGGCAATTCTTTAACAGGGAAGCCCTGTTATCTTGAAGATATCTGCTATTAAATAATGTTTCTTAATAAGGTACTATTTGATTAATAGAAACAATAGATGCATTAGAGTTAAAGAAGTGAGAGATATGTGTTAATTGGAATTGGCAAACCTATTAATGTATGCCAATATTTGTGACAGGTTCTTTGAAATTATCCAGTCAGAGAAGAAAAGAAAGAAGGAAGGAAGGAAGGAAGAAAGAACAAAGAAAGCCTGCATAGACTATGAGATATCATCAAGAAAAACAATGTATGCATTCCTGGAGTTCCAGAAGAAGAGAAGGAAAAGGGGGAAATTTCTTTAAAGAAATAATGGCTGAAAACTTTCCAAATCTTGGGAGAGATTTGGACATCTGCCTTCATGAAGATCATAGGTAACATAAGATATCAACACAAAAAATCTTCCCCAGGATAATATAATAAAATGGTGGTAGAGAACCAAAAGGAAAATTAATGAAAACCAAAACAATTAAACATTACTTGTCTATGAATTTCTTTGGAAGGAATGATGCTAAAGCTGAAATTCCAATACTTTGGCCACCTCATGCGAAGAGTTGACTCATTGGTAAAGACTTTGATGCTTGGAGGGATTGGAGGCAGGAGGAGAAGGGGACGACAGAGGATGAGGTGGCTGGATGGCATCACTGACTCGATGGACATGAATCTGAGTGAACTCTGGGAGTTGGTGATGGACAGGGTGGTCTGGCGTGCTGCGATTCATGGAGTTACAAAGAGTCAGACATGACTGAGCCACTGAACTGAACTGAACTGAACTGTCTATGAATTATGTCTTTTTCAGTAGCCCTGAGAAGGAGAAAAGGGAATGCTTTAAAGATAGAGCTTGGTTTCACAAACAAAATAAATAACATTTGTAGCATGCTTAATAAGTACTAGGACTGTGGCAATACGCATTATGAGAGGATGAGAGTTATGCTTTCACAGTCATTTATGGATGTAAGTTCATTATTTCATGTGTTTCTCTTAAGTTCTTAGGGTCTTTGGGTGGAAAGAAAGGGAAAGAAGGAAAAGACTATAAGGAGGATTTTATACATCAAATGTGGCATACACTACTCGAAGTGGCATACACTACTTCTGCTGCTTTACTTTAGCTAGACCTAACTGCACAAGATGCTGAGAAATGCAAACTAGTAGAGATGCAGTCTAAATGGAAAGCCTGTTTTAGTCAACAGTTAGCCAGTCTCTGCCACAGGCTCATAGGTAATATCAAAGGAATGAGGATTGGCTTTGGGGATGCAATGAGAATAGCTGGTGAAAGAAACATGATAGAGATTTTAGTAATGAAGATTCTAAAGTGACCAAACAGTATGGTTATATAAGAAATACAAATTGTCAAGGGAACTTGGCAGTAAAATTCACCTTTTGTTATTGGCCATAGGGAGTTGTTGTTTCAGGTTCCTCCCTACCTGAGGTAACTTGGGTTCCAAGTTAAATGAAAAAGCAGCAAGAAGTATGATTGGGTGATTGAGAATCAAGAGTTAATGAGAAAGTTTCAAATACAGAGTCTGACTAGCATCTGGTATAAGTAAGAGAAAAAGAAACTTGAAAACTCAAAACCTGTTACTAAGTCACATAACCATGTAGCCTTGAAACTCTGGGACTCCAGTGTCACAGTACTCATGCTGGAAAGTCAGACACCAAATAGTAGCTTGTAATTTTGCTTATGTAAATTATTACCTATACTTAGCAGCTTATTGGAAAGCTATTGCAATTTTATAGACCTTACTTTACTTATTGGGAATGATAATAATAGTACTTAAACTACAGCAAGTATAGATTTAGATAATTTATTTGAAAACTTGCAGCACATTAAGTTCTGTCCAAAATGGCCATTGAGACATTTGGTCCATGATTCATTAAATAACACAAACATTTAACTTCATTAGTTTTATTTACATTATTTTTATTGTCATTTCTTATGAATTTTGGGTTTCACACTTATTTTTGTTCTTTCTCATCATGAAGTTTAGCAGGGTTAGTCTTAAGTTGATGAGCAACTGATCTAAAGTTTATAGCAACTTGATTATTGGCTTTATATTCATTGTATCTGTTGTATCTGGTTATAGGAATTTTATTTTATTGGCATCATCATGAAGTTGGTGGCTGTATTTGAGTGTTATCACCAAGAACCTGGGTGATAACTTGTTAATTTGCTCTTCATCTTTTAATACTCCAATAAATCTCCAAATTTAAGGATGATGCACTGCCATTAGTTTTTGAAATCTGCTATGCCAGTTTTTCACAGCATTGTTTGCCCTGTGCTTGTTATTCACTATTCATGTATAAACATTGCAAGTTTCTGGCAGAAATCTTGGAGCTTCTGTTCTTCCTCTACCTTCTCCATGACTTCCATGGATGTAATCCATCAGGTCATCTGAATTTTTTTTGTATTCTCCACATTTTACTCAAAGTTTCATTTATATCTTCCAAAGGTATAAATGGAAGTCCAAGCAACATGGATGGTCACTTACTGACGTCACTCTAATTGTTTTCAGTTCAGTTCAGTTCAGTCGCTCAGTTGTGTCCAACTCTTTGCGACCCCATGAATCGCAGCACGCCAGGCCTCCCTGTCCATCACCATCCAAGCAACATGGATGGTCACTTACTGGTGTCACTCTAATTGTTTTAGACTCACGTATTAGACCCAAAGAATATGTTATTCACCACAGTGACTAAAAAAACATGAAATAAGCATCCTTTTGCTTGTGAATTTGGTAAGAGTGAATTGAATTCATATTTGCAAACTCAAAATCTATCATACACAATGAAAGGTTAATATCAAGATTTCTTTTCCATGTAAATGCAAGTATTTTCAAATATACATACATATATATGCAAGTTTCTTCATGCTTTTTCATTGTTAGTGCATAAATCAATGACACAATATCACCTAACATGATACTATGCACAGTAAATAACTGTACTGGCCCCATCTTGAAGGTGCTATCACTGAATAATATGGTTGTTGTTCAGTCTATCAGTCGTGTCTGACTCTTTGTGACCCCATGGACTGTAGTACACCAGGCTTCCCTGTACTTCACCATCTCCTGGAGCCTGCTCAAACTCATGTCCATTGACTCGGTGATGCCATCCAACCATCTCATCCTCTGTCATCCCCTTCTCTTCCTGCCTTCAATCATTCCCAGCATCAGGGTCTTTTGTAATGAGTCAGCTTTCCACATCAGGTGGCCAAAGTATTGGAACTTCAGCTTCAGCATCAGTCTTTCCAATGAATATTCAGGACTGAGTTCCTTAGTGATTGATTGGTTTGATCTCCTGGCTGTCCAAAGGACTCTTAAGAATATTCTCCAACACCACAGTTCCAAAGCATCAATTCTTCAGTGCTCAGCCTTCTTTATGGTACAACTCTCACATCCATCCACAACTACTGGAAAACCTATAGCTTTGATTATATGGACCTTTGTTGGCAAAGTAACATCTCCGCTTTTTAGTACGCTGTCTAGGTTTGTCATAGCTTTTCTTTCAAGGAGCAAGCATCTTTTAATTTCATGGCTGCAGTCACCATCTGCAGTGATTTTGGAACCCAAGAAAATAAAATCTCTCACTATTTCCATTGCTTCCCCATCTATTCACCATGAAGTGATGGGACCAGATGCCATGATCTTAAGTTTTTTGAATGTTGAGTTTTAAGCCAACTTTTTCACTCTCTTCTTTCACTTTCATCAGGAGGTTCTTTAGTCCTTTAATTTTTGCCATAAGGTTGCTGTCATCTGTATATCTGAGGTTATTGATATTTCTCCCAGCAATCTTGATTCCAGCTTGTGCTTCATTCAGCCCAGCATTTCACATGATGGACTCTGCATATAAGTTAAATAAGCAGGGTGACAATATATAGCCCTGATGTACTGTTTTCCTGGTTTGGAACCAGTCCATTATTCCTGGTCCAGTTCTAACTGTTGCTTCTTGACCTGCATACAGGTTTTGCAGAAGGCAGGTAAGGTGGTCTGGTATGCCCATCTCTTTAAGAATTTTCCAGTTTGTTGTAATGCACATAGTCAAAGGTTTTGCATTATCAGTGAAGCAGTAGTAGATGTTTTTCTGGAATTCTCTTGCTTTTTCTATGATCCAACAGATGTTGGCAATTTGATCTCTGGTTCCTCTGCCTTTTCTAAATCCAACTTAAACATCTGAATATTATCAGTTCATGTACTCTTGAAGTAGCTTGCAGAATTTTGAGCCTTACTCTGCTAACGTGTGAGATGAGTGCATTTGTGTGGTAGTCCGAACTTTCTTTGGCATTGGAATGAAACACTGACCTTTTCATTCCTGTAATATGTACTGTCATTTAAATACTGGATATTGTCAAAGTTGTGTGAATAAGAATTCTTTCCTTATCTTGAGTACCAGAACTGTGCATAAGAAATTGTTCTCATGTCTGGTCACTTTATACTACTCTGGAATTTCATTTCCATGCAATGACTTCTTTACTGAGTTTCTTTCTGGTAGCGTTAATAGGACTTCTTCATCATGAATATGATGGAGAGTTCCTTGAAGGACCTACAGTGGTGTTGCATTTGGTTCTTCTGTGTGTCCTTTTAATCTATTCAGTTTTTTCCCTTACTTCCCCTTCAGCATCAACATTGTGCTGGTTTTCCCTTTCCCTTCTTGAATAATCGTACTGTTATCCCAAACCTGACTAACTTGTATATCAGGCATGTAGGTTCTCCTCTCTCACAGCCCCAGTCCTTTTACTCCTATCTATCAAATGAATGGAAATGGTAACAAAAAACATTACAATGTGCCATTGGCTTTTCTTTTTGTGAGTATATTATTTCTGCTATATTCCATTGCGAATTTTCAAATAAAGATGTCACATTGCCAAGCAACAGAAAAAAGGTTATTTATTTATTTATGTATTTTTCTTTTGTAGCCATCTGATCAATGGTCACTGGTTTGCTAGTAGAGGAAACTTTGCTAATGTCTTATGGATTTGACACCTGGATCGACTGGGCAGGATTAGCCAGTATGTAGGTACCAGTGGAGCGCATGGTAGTCCACATCCATAGGCAGGTAAGTGTGCGAATCACATCCACTAAAATCTCTCCAAATGAGCAAACACTTCTGGCAGTCTACCACAGTTCTAAGTGTTCCTCTGTAAGGTATCCATCCAAGGGAAACATCACCCATTAACCCTGGGTGACAGGGCAGTTGTAGGGAAGTTAATTAGATGCCTGTATCACCCTCATGACAGCTATTATACCTGATCACAGTATAGTAAGAGAGCCACACTCATTCTCATTCCTCCTGATGATGATCTGTAAGTATTTACAGATCAACAATTTAAACAATTTATATCAGCAGTTTCACTGCCTGCTTTACACAGCAGCCTGACCAAGCTCCTCCTTTCAAACTCTGTCCTAATTGAATGATTCAGCCATATCCAACCAAATGCCCAGTGGCAATAATACGTGGGATGGATTTTTGCCTTTTTTTCCTTCACAATTACAAACTCCTACCTAGATTTGTATATTGTATTTTAAAAATAAACTTGTTGAATAAAACTGTACAACATTATATCATTAAAAGTAATTGGGTTTTTTTTTATTTTTTTTATTAGTTTTTTATTTTTTAAATTTTAAAATCTTTAATTCTTACATGCATTCCCAAACATGAACCCCCCTCCCACCTCCCCTCCCCATAACATCTTTCTGGGTCATCCCCATGCACCAGCCCCAAGCATGCTGCATCCTGCGTCAGACATAGACTGGCGATTCAATTCACATGATAGTATACATGTTAGAATGTCATTCTCCCAAATCATCCCACCCTCTCCCTCTCCCTCTGAGTCCAAAAGTCCATTATACACATCTGTGTCTCTTTCCCTGTCTTGCATACAGGGTCGTCATTGCCATCTTCCTAAATTCCATATATATGTGTTAGTATACTGTATTGGTGTTTTTCTTTCTGGCTTACTTCACTCTGTATAATCGGCTCCAGTTTCATCCATCTCATCAGAACTGATTCAAATGAATTCTTTTTAACGGCTGAGTAATACTCCATTGTGTATATGTACCACAGCTTTCTTATCCATTCATCTGCTGATGGACATCTAGGTTGTTTCCATGTCCTGGCTATTATAAACAGTGCTGCGATGAACATTGGGGTACATGTGTCTCTTTCAATTCTGGTTTCCTCGGTGTGTATGCCCAGAAGTGGGATTGCTGGGTCATATGGCAGTTCTATTTGCAATTTTTAAGGAATCTCCGCACTGTTCTCCATAGTGGCTGTACTAGTTTGCATTCCCACCAACAGTGTAGGAGGGTTCCCTTTTCTCCACACCCTCTCCAGCATTTATTGCTTGCAGATTTTTGGATCGCAGCCATTCTGACTGGTGTGAAGTGGTACCTCATTGTGGTTTTGATTTGCATTTCTCTAATAATGAGTGATGTTGAGCATCTTTTCATGTGTTTGTTAGCCATCCGTATGTCTTCTTTGGAGAAATGTCTATTTAGTTCTTTGGCCCATTTTTTGATTGGGTCGTTTATTTTTCTGGAGTTGAGCTGCATAAGTTGCTTGTATATTTTTGAGATTAGTTGTTTGTCAGTTGCTTCATTTGCTATTATTTTCTCCCATTCAGAAGGCTGTCTTTTCACCTTGCTTATATTTTCCTTTGTTGTGCAGAAGCTTTTAATTTTAATTAGATCCCATTTGTTTATTTTTGCTTTTATTTCCAGCATTCTGGGAGGTGGATCATAGAGGATCCTGCTGTGATTTATGTCTGAGAGTGTTTTGCCTATGTTCTCCTCTAGGAGTTTTATAGTTTCTGATCTTACATTTAGATCTTTAATCCATTTTGAGTTTATTTTTGTGTGGGTTTTTATATTTTATTTGTAAATAAAAGATAGTGTGTCTTCATTTTTTTAAAAAACTTGATATTTTAAAATTATATACTGTTATCTGAGGCCTAACATTGTAAGAAATAGGAATAGTTTCCTTTAAACAACAGGTAGAAAATGGAAAATATCACTGTACAATATATTTTCTTTTTAAGAGTTTTTGAGCTATGTTAAAATTTGTCACTGTTATTTGCATTAAAATAAGGAAAAATATCTTTTGTGAAATCAGTTCAATTTTAGCCACACTGTATTTGCAAAATAAATATATGCTAGTTTCTTTCCTCTAAAACAGAGTGCATTAAGTGGCAATTACCATCCTACATACCCTTTAAGTTTAATGAGCAAGAAATCTGATGGAATGTATAATAACTAAGCATGGTAGATGCTTTTCATTTGTGCCAACAGTGCAGAGAGATAGAGATAGATAGATGAGAGAGAGAAAGAAAAAGGTTGGGGGCGGGTAGTGAACATTTGGCTAATATAAATCTCTCTTTATATATATTTTCTACCAACAATTTAAGTGTATGAGGCATGACTTGAAAGTAATGAGACTTGTTTTTTTTGTAAGACTACTAAATAAATCTATAGACAGTTCTAAAAGATGTTAAAAGATGTTTTATATAAAAATTCTGATGGGCTTTTTTAAAGCAAGCACTTAAATAAAACAGCAATGCATGTGATATAAAGTACCCTAGGAATACAGTGAGATATTCAAAGTTGAACTGATTCCCTCCTAACTGAACATATGATCTTTTATGATATTTTTGCTTTTGTGGATTTCTATTCCCTTAGTATTGAATGAAATAATCTCTAAAATCCATTTCATTTGTAAAAATCAGGAAACTATTTATTTTTTAGAATTATAGCTCATATTTATGAAAGATGTTTAATTCAGGTACAATTTCTTCAGCCTTCAAAAAAATAATCCATCTACTCCATAGTTATGCCCCCGAATGTTTTAAGTGATAACAATGACAGTTAAGTGTTTTACTATTTTAAAACATCCACTTCCTATTTGCCTAAATAGAAAGACTCAAAACTGTGCATTGTGGTTGACAGGTAACAAGGTCAGATTTACCAATACATCACCACAGTTCATATCTATGTAATTTGCTGACTGTATAAGGAGAGAAATTTCAATTTAAATACTTTTTAAATACAATTTAAATACTGTGACTAATCTGAAGCATATCTGAACTTTTATCAAAAGATTTCCAAATTAGAGCCCAAGGATCTAGAGGTATGGCTTTCTATATTTTCATTCTATAGATGGAGCCAGTGCAGTGGGGGAGGGAGAGAGGTGATCTCAAATTTGAAAAACAACAAAAACAAAAAACTATCCTCTGAGAAGGGTGGTTAACTAAAAAGCAGATATATTTTTTGTAAAGTGTTTCTAAATACTACATTTAAATTTAGCCTATGACGGATTCCTAAATGAATTACTACACTAATAAATAAACACATGAAGTCAGAAAATATTTTACCTGATTGATGTACATTAATGTTTAAATAATTATTTTGTCTTTCCTTGTATTTCAGATTTACCTGTGGATAACAGATTATTCATTCAGTTATTCATTCATTTAAAATATTTTTGTTAACTCCCAATTTCTACTTGGAATATACAAAACCGTACAGGACACCATTTCTACCTTTATAACAAAAACAACAAAGCCAGATATCCTGCAAATTCATAATTTTCTTGGTCCTCTCAGAAAGCTGTGGTCACAAAACAACCAAATAACTTTAAATCTAAGGAAAGACAGGGAAGAAGAGATAAGATACATATACTTATGTGAAGATGGATGTAGCCAGACACTGTTAAGAATTAAGCAATATTTAAGTGACTACTATAGTATAGTTTTTTATATTTAAGAATTTTTTAGTTTTGATAAGTGTTCAATGGTTATGTAAGATGTTAACATGGAAGGAAACTGGGTGAATGGCACATATATAAGAACTCCACTAGATTGCAGTTTTTATGTAAGTATCTAATTTAAAAAACTGTTATAAATTATTGACAGATTGGTAAAAGATGACTGTGGCTAGAAAGAATATAGAACCCTTGAGGGCACAGATATAAGGGAAATACACACTGCAATCTCTTCTCCATGGGCATCACTGGACACTGAAAAAATACTACTGACATTGTGAGAAAGCATCCCTCAATCTATGACATAAAAGCACCCTTCTAAGTACGCATCTGAGTGAGAGGAATAGCAGCAGCAAATCCTACCCAGACATATTTCTCTTATTGCACCTATGGGACAGAAACTTTAAACTGTGAGAGGGAAGGGCAACACTAACTGTCACCCTTAGAGCACTGGTGAAAATGAACTACAGCTGGTAGAAGGGAACAAGAAAAAAAAAAAAGTGTAACCCTGGGAAGGGCAAGAGGATGGGCTAAGAACTATATCCGGGGAAAGGTAAGAGTGCTGAGAGGGCCACACCTCCAAGACTTAGGGACACAGTTCTTGCCAGGATAAAGGATTCATTAGAATGACAGAAAACACTCCATCATCAGGTTAATCAGAGTCAAGTGATAAGTAACAGTGGAATAATGATGAAAGTGCATTAAGAGCCTGAATGAAAACTCTCCCTGAGACACAGCCCAAAGGAAGATCTAAAGCTGTGGAACAGACATTGATAAAACCGCGAGGCAACCAAAAGCCACCCTAAACCAATGTATCTCTTGAGGAATTTAAAGTCTGACACAACTTGTTAACAAGACTAACAATAGCAGCAAGAAACTCCACATTCTGTGCTACTCTTGACTAGAATGACACACATATACACACTCTAAAAACTTAGTAAAAACAAAGACATGCCCATTTCTTGACATAAGAACTATTCACTTAGCCTCTATTGTCTTACATAAGATGTCCAGGTTTTAACAACAGCAATAAAAATACAAAAGGTATATTAAAGAATCAATTAAAAACAACTTACTGCTAAGAGACAAAGTGGTCAACAGAATTAGATATGAAACAGATGTTGGAACTATTTGAAAGAATATTTAAAATAACTATGATGAATATGTTAGGGGTTCTCATAGATAAGAGAGTCAGATGGCAAATTTCAGCAGAAAAATGCAAATTATATGAAATAATCAAGTAAAATGTTAAAAATGAAAATCACAGTAGATGTGATACACAATACCTTTGATGGGCTCATCAGTAGATTGGACACAGCTGAGGAAAGAACCAGTGAACTTGAACATATGCCCATAGAAATTATCCAAACAGAGACACAAAGAGAAAAAAAGGGTGAAAATAAACATACAGAGCAGCCAAAAATTGAAGGACAACATCAAGTGATCTACCATGTGAGTACTGAAATCCATAAAGGAAAAAATAGAACAGGGAGCTAAAAAATATTTGGATAAATATTGGATTTGCTGCTGCTATTCCTCTTGCTCAGACTTGCACTACAAGGGATGCTTTTTTAGCAACTCACCAGTCTTTGTTCTGAGTGTCCTGTGATGCCCATGAGGAGTCTGTAATAAGTGTGTACTCCCTTTATGCCTATGCCCCCAGGGATAGCCATATTCAGCTTTTACCAATCTGTAAAAATTAATGTCACACAACAAACCACAGCGTGCAGAAGCTCAGAGAAAGCCAAGTAGAATAATTAATAACACACAAGCATGTACACATAAATACACACAAAAAAACTAGACTTACATTCAAACAGGTGAAAATATGTCATTTAGAAAGGACATGTGATATAAGGAAAAAAAAGATGATAATTACAGAATATTGTCAGAAACCACACAACACTGTATTGAAATGACACTTATAAAATGTTGAATTAAAAAAAAATCAACCCAAGTTCCATACCTAGTGAAAATGCATTTCAAAAAATGAGGAAGAAATAATTTCCCTGGAAACAAAAGAGTGAATGTGTTCCTACATACCTACATTACAAGAAATGTTAAAGGACATTCTTTAAGCAGAAGGAATATGATACTAGGAATAAATCTGAATCTACACAAAGAATAAAGGCCACTGGAAGTTGAAAAAAATGAAAGCAAAAGTTATTTTTGTCTTAATTCTAACTGCTTTAATTACATCTGTTTTGTGTCACTTATTTAAAGCAAAAGTAATACCAAAGCACTGTGTTTTTAAAATATATGTAAAGTGAAAATCATTACAAAAATAGTACAGAAGAAAGGAGGAAAGAATTTGGAACGTATAATTGTAAGGACCTTGCAATACACATGACGTGGTATATTATTTAAAGTGGACTCTAATTAATTGAAAATTTTAAACTCTAGGATAACCTTTTTTTTTAACAGAGGGAATAAGTCAATAATGGAGATAAAAATGGAATTACAAAAATAAAATGAAATCACTAAAGTGCTCAATTAATCCAAATGAAGGTGAAAAAGAGGAAAATACATGGAACAAATGGAAAACAGCTAGCAAGATGGTCAATTTAATCAAACCACATCAATAATCACATTAAAGGTAAGTTCTCCAAATATGGGAATTAAAAAAGATTGCCATATTGGTTAAAAAAATTCAAGGCCAATCTAAATCCTGTCTATCCTGTCAATCTGAATCCTGGAAATCGATAGACAATATATAGGTACACAGATTTAAAGAGAGGAACAAAACTATACATAATTCAAACACTGATCAAAACCAGAAATAGAACTGCCTTATGACCCAGCAATCCCACTGCTGGGCATACACACGGAGGAAACCAGAATTGAAAGAGACATGTGTACCCCCAGTGTTCATCACAGCACTATTTATAATAGCCAGGACATGGAAGCAACTAGATGTCCATAAGCAGATGAATGGATAAGAAAGCTGTGGTACATATATACAATGGAGTATTACTCAGCCATTGAAAAGAACATATTTGAATCAGTTCTAATGAGGTAGATGAAACTGGAGCCAATTATACAGAGTGAAGTAAGCCAGAAAGAAAAACACCAATACAGTATACTAATGCATATATATGGAATTTAGAAAGATGGTTATGATAACCCTGTATGAGAGACAGCAAAAGAGATACAGATGTATAGGAGAGTCTTTTGGATTCTGTGGGAGAGGGAGAGGGTGGGATGATTTGGGAGAATGACATTGAAACATGTATAATATCATATAAGAAACAAATCGCCAGTCCAGGTTGGATACAGGATACTGGATGCTTGGGGCTGGTGCACTGGGAGGACCCCGAGGGATGGTATGGGGAGGGAGGTAGGAGGAGGGTTCAGGATGGGGAAAACATGTACATCCGTGGTGGATTCATGTTGATGTATGGCAAAACCAATACAATATTGTAAAGTAATTAGCCTCCAATTAAAATAAATAAATTTAAATTAAGGGAGGTGGGAGGGGGGTTCATGTTTGGGAACGCAGGTAAGAATTAAAGATTTTAAAATTTAAAAAATAAAAAACTAAAAAAAATAAAATAAAATAAAAAAATAAAGCTAGAACATCCTTATTAATGTCAGACAAAGTACACTTCAGAACAAATAATGTTATCATGGAAAAAAAGGGCATTGTATAATAGTAAAGAGGCCCATTTTCTGAGAAGACACAACAATTCTGTGTGTGCACTTAACAAGTTTTAAAATACATGAAGCAAAAAGTGAAAAAACTGAAAGGAGAAAAAGAAAAATCTACAATTAAAGTTGGAGCCATCAACACTCTTCTCTTAGTAATCGATAGACCAAGTGGAAAACCAGTCAGGATAAAGATCTGAAAAACATTTTCAACCAACATGACCTAGACATTTATAGAACACTCATTCCAATAATAGCAGAAAATATTTTTTTTTCAACTGCACATGTAACATTGAACAAAATAGAGCATAAATTTTTAAAAGAACAGAAGTCATAGAGAGCATGCTTTCTGACAAATGAATGAAATAGAAATCAATCAATAGAAGGAAGATACCTGAAAATGCCCAAATATCTTGAAAATAAATAACACACTTCTAAATATAACCCATGTGTCAGAAAGGAAGTCTCCAAGAATGTTAGCAAATTACTTTGAACTAAATAAAAACAAAAGCATAACATATCCAAACTTGTGGAATGCAATTAAAACAGTACTAAGAAGGAAATTTATAACATTAAATGGTTATACTAAAAGGAGTACTAGTCCTTAAATCAGTAAACTAACCTTCCAATTTCAGAGATTAGAAACCAGAAAAAAAAAAAGAATATTTTTAACCCAAAGGAGGCAAAAGAAAGGAAATAAGATGAGAACTGAAATCAGTTAAACTAAAAACAAAAACAGACAAAGCAATGAAGCCTAAAGCTAGATCCTTGAAAAACAAAAACAACCTTTTTAAATTGCCTTACTGAGAAAGAGAGAGAGTATGTGTGCAAGACAGGATACAAATTACCAATATCGGGACTTAATTAGGGAAGAACTTTACTACAAAACATATAAATATTTAAAGGGTAATAAGAATATACTAATACTGTTCTATCTCCGTAAATTTGACAACATAGATGGAATGGAAAGATTGTTTAAAAGACATAATGCCAAGTTTACATAAGTGGACATAGATACTCTTTTAAACTTATATTTTTTTAAATAAATTGAATTTGTAGTCTAAAACCTTCCCACAAATAAAACTAGAGACCCAGTTGAATTCTACCAAATAATTAAGAAATAACGCCAACTGTACATGATTCTTCCAGGAAATAGAAGAGGAGAGACTATTTCCCAACTCATTTTATGAGACCAGCATTACCTTGATAGCAAACTACTCAAAGATATTACAAGAAAAGAAAAACCACCAACTAATATCCCTAATGAACATAGATGGGAAAATCCTCAGCTTAATATTAGAAAAGTAAATCTAGTAACATACAAACAAAGATAACCTTGACAAATGTGAAGCTGTTTCAGTACTTAAAATCAATCAAGATAAATCACAATGTTAACAGACTACAGAAGAGAAACCGTAAGACCATCTCAGTAGAGGCAGAGGAAAAGAAAACATCCTTTCCTGATTTAAAACAAAACAAAAATAAATCCTGAAAACTAGGAATAGAAGGGTGCTTAACCCAAAGGCATCAACAAAATACTTACAGTTAACATCATATTAAATGCTGAAAATGTAAATTCTTTCCCCATAACATTGAGAATAATATGAGGATGTTCACTACACCCCTGCTATTCAACATCTATTAAGCACTTGCAATGCAATAAGAAAAGGAAATGAAGGCACACAAGTTGAAAAGGAAAATAATTGTCTCTGTTTGCAGATGGTACAAATGTTTACACAGAAAATCTTCAGAAAGTCTACACTAAAGATACTAAAAGAAACGAGTTTAACACGGCCAAAGGAACAAGATCAATAGGAATAAAATGCATTTCTATGCATTAGCGATCAACTTAGAATTCAAAATTAATCAAGCATCATCATTAACAAAAATACCGGAAATGAAATGATTCTGTATGAATCTCACAAGATACATGCATTATCTATATGCTTAAAACTATAAGAATTTTAGCAACTGGAACTCTCATATCTGCTGGTGGGAATGCAAAATGGAATAGCAACTTTGGAAGATAGTTTGGCAGCTTTTAATAAAGGTAAGCATATATTTGTCATATGACTCAACTCTCCCACTTTTCAGCAATTACTTAGGGGGAAATGAAAATTTTTACACAAAGTTTTTATGTAGTTGCATATAGCTAGCTGTTTTATTCATATTTGCCAAAAACTGGAAACAACTCAAATGTCCTTCAAACTCTGAATAGATGTCCACATCGTCAGACATCCATAAAATGGAATACGACTCAGCAATAAAGAGGAATGAACTATTGATGTGGCAACATCAGTGACTCCCATGTGCATTTCACTCAGTGAAAGAAGTCAGTCAAAAGGTGGCATATTACATGATTTCATTTGTATGTCATTTTTAAAAAGGTAAGCATATACTAACAGAGCACATCAGTTACAGCCATGGTCTGGCTTTGAAAGAGCAGTTAGTTACAAAGGGTTGCACAAGGAAATTTGTGAGAGAGATGGACTCTTCAGCTTTGACTGAATACTGTAAAACCTAAAGACAAAAGGAGTTGTAAACACATTTTTTCTTTCGTCATTCTCTGTACTCCCTGGCCCCACAGGAGTATCAGCAACTGATTATGGATTTTCTTACAGCTACACTGTGGATGAACAAATAAATATATTGTGCATAGTGAGAGTCTCAGAAAGAAGTTATAATAAGCAAGATGAAAGGCTAGAATAAATCCTTTGGTGCTGAATTAGAGTCAACAATATCAATAAGTATAGGTAGAGAGATGAGAATAGGCAGATAAGATAGATGATAAACTGAAATAAAGATAATGAACTTCGGTTACTATGCATACACATATATCTTTGTTGTTTTAGAACCTACATTCTAGTTTGAATGAGTCAAACATACAACTATGTATTATGTCAGTAATAAATTCAGTGGAGAAAAATGAAGCAAATAGATACAGGAAATACATGGGTGTGTGTGCACTGATTTTATATATATGCATACATACATATGAATATATTTATGTATATGTATAATATATATGCATATTTATGCTGTCTGAGAAGTTGTCTCGGATAATGGGACAGTTGAGCACACAAATAAATAAAATTGGACTTCCTGGGTAGCTCAGCTGGTATAGAATCTGTCTGCAATGCAAGAGACCCTGGTTTGATCCCTAGGTCGGGAAGATCTGGAGAAGGGATAGGCTACCCACTCCTGTATTCTTGGGCTTCCTGGGTGGCTCAGATGGGAAAGAATCTGCCTTCGGTGGAGGAGATCTGGGTTCGATCCTTTGGTTGGGAAGATCCTCTGGAGGAGGGCATGGCAACCCACCCCAGCATTCTTGCCTGGAGAATCCCCATGGACAGAGGAGCCTGGTGGGCTACAGTCCATGGGGTTACAGAATAGAACATGACTGAGTGGCTAAGCACAGCACAACACAGCACATGAATAAAATTAGAGGAAACTTCATGTAGCTATTTGAGGGAAGAATATTCCTAGGATTGGGAAGAGTGAATGCAAAGATTGCGAGGCAAAAACTTTAGTACATGTTATTGCTAATAATCTAATATATATAAGGGATCTGTGGATATTTACCATCAGAGTCTTGTTATTTTTTCCCTTTTGAACAAAACCTTTTTCAAATATTAACATTATGACAGTCCCAAACATTAATGCTAATTGGTGAAAAAAATCTAAAGCTTCATTTAAAAGGGTAATATTTCGCATTCCAATGTGTTTTATTCACTTTCAAAATTCCTTACCACATAGTTGCCTTAGATAATTATCTCTCCGATCCCTTTTTACCTTTTAATTTCCAATAGAAATCCTGCAACATTTTTGAAAAAAGGGTTCTTAAGCACTTTTCCAGAGCATGTCTGTACTTAAAAGGAGTCCACCTATAAAAGTGTTATTGTTCCTATAACTTACTAAAGGCTTTCCTACTAGTTACCTTTCATATACATATCATCTATCTTTTTTCCATTGTGACTTTTATATAGGTAACAGATAATTCTCTTTCTATTTTGTAAATATGTATTTTTGCCTAGACTTACAAAATGCTAATATCAGTAATCTGGAAGTTGTGATCAAGTGTATAACTATCTTATCATCTGAGCAAACTATCAAAGAATAACCAATTCACATCCAAAAATTTGATTGAGTTTGTAAGTACAGACGTGTTTAAATAGGTTGGCATTTCATAACCATCACATGAAAACAAACATGTCAGGGAGAAACTTCCAGTGTAGATCTAGCCCCATGACCACAATTTTCTACCAGTACCTTATTTTTCTCTGGATGTTAGGGATAGTTATTTTTTATTTTATAGAATGAGCATGTTTTTCTAGTGAAGGAGATAGTGAAGTATAGGGAAGCCTGATGTGCTGCAGTCCATGGGGTCACAAAGAGTTGGACATGACTGAACAACAACGAAGCATGTTTTTCTACTATATTTATGCATATTTCTCAGTAGCTTGAAAAAGCATCCGTGAAATAAAATTTTTATCAGTTTCAGTGAAAATGGATAACTTCTGGTTGCATCCATCTTTTAAAATGTTTGGTTCGTCTTTTAGATTATGAGTGGCCCTTGATCTTGAAAAGAGTTATATAACACTGAATTCAACATGAAAATGTTGCAGTCCACTTTTGCTCTTTTATTTAATGTCCTATATACTCTAGATGCACGCAAAGGGTCAAATCATGTAATGTATCTGATAAAACATGGATAACCATGCTTCGTGATATAATGATGAGATGTTACGGTGACATTAAAACTGTAACAATAACTATCCCCTCATCATTCTCTCCAACCAAGGATCCAGATTAGCACTTTTTGATATAAATTATATTCCCAGTTTTTAGATCATTCTACTTTATTTTTATTACTTTTGACATCAAACAACTTTATAGAATATTGTACCAATGGCTTCTCAGAGGACAATAGAAATTTGAAAATGAAATAAAACTTTGCATTTCACACACAACCTTCTGTTGACATCATAAATCTGAGAGGAACAGAAAAAATTCATTATAATGTTTGTCATCACATAGAAGTATTTAACTTATGATCTTACTATATAAAACATTTTCCATATTTCCCTACATTTTCATATTTCATATAAAACTATCTAGTGTATAGATTTAACCATTGAGATTATAAATCCATTTTCTAAATGCTTCATTGTTGACATGAATTTTACATTATTCAATTTCTTAAAACCCCAAAAACCTCACGTAGTAGCTTCACTGCATGAATTAAGTGTTCTCTGGAATAAAAGACATTCTTTTTGTTTATAACACTTTTTTCCATTATCAAGAAGGCAATGTGAAAAATGCATTCGAGGGGAAAGAAATAGCATATCTTGGCACTGTGACTTAAGTAGATTTCCTATTCATTGAACAGATAAATGAAGCCAGTACAATGTGTTACAAAGAGTGTTGTTTCAACTGCTACTGTATTACTTTGTGATATCCTCCACAGGAAATAGTCTATCACTGGTACTCACTGTCAAATCCAGTTTCCAGCTGTGACGTTGTACCCCTTCCATTCATTTAAATGGCTGTCTTTTGCTTTAGGATATTAAAAATGTCATGGAAATAGTTCTCAGGTTTCCATTTCCATGCACAGCCAGTGTTTAAAAATAAATAGACAAACCAGGGAATATTATAGGATTAACATTAGGTAAACTTAAATGCAAGTCCTAATTTCAGTTTCATAGTACACAAATATTGCATACATTGATGGTGGAGCCTTTCTGCTTTCTGTGATTTATTTCTTGATCCTAAAATATCACTTAATCACAGATTAATTCTCTATATTCTTAATATATGCCTGGCTTTAGATAGCAGCTTAAGCAATTCCTAAAGTTGTTATTCCAAATAATATTCATTTAGCTAAATCAGTTGTCCTTCATCTATTCCTCACTCTCAGCCTTCTCCATAGAGAAAAGTGAGGCTATCATGATTGAGTCCTTTGGTTGTTATATCATAGATCTTATACATGCTTATAAGAGCATCCATTTCTTTCTCATTCCTTCTTTTGGAGTTTTCATTTATTCTAAGGATGATATTATGACATTTCCAGCAGGTTCCCTCACCCTCAATCTCTTCCAGGCCGTACCTCTATTACTAATGTCCACTTTCATCTGTATATTCAAAGTATTTTTGGCTACTCCCTGGTTTCCAAGCCTTTCCCCTTCTCCTGAGGGTCTATATTCTCCAGAATCATCCCATTTGTCAGAATCAGGGACATTATTTCAGGGAATGAAACTTAGACCAGCAACTAAAGCATAGCACCACCTAGTGTCTAAACTAGTGGCTGAGAAATAATGGAGGTGGGGTTCTGTAGAGGCACCAGTTGAGTTATTTCATCAGAATGAAGCAGGTACTGGGGAACTGAAGACAAAAGCAAAGCCAGTCCAGGCTATATAAGCAATAAAGCAACACTAAGAATATGTTTAAGTTAAGAGTATTAGTGACATGACAGAGGGAAAATCAAATGTTTAAGGAGCCAGAACTGGATAAAGAGCCACTCAGCCATAGGACAAAACCAAGATTGAATAGTACAAAAACTGTAGTATGAAACCTAGTTTAAACCAGAAAAAAAGGGACTTGAAGTTGTTAATCAGTAAAAAAAAGCTGTTTGGCAAATAAAAATATAATTATATGAAACGAGATTCTCTTTTTGTGACTGCTCAGGGATAGGAATTTGCCTTGATGCTGCTGCTGCTGCTAAGTCACTTCAGTCGTGTCTGACTCTGTGTGACCCCATAGGCGGCAGCCCACCAGGCTTCCCCGTCCCTGGGATTCTCCAGGCAAGAACGCTTGAGTGGGTTGCTATTTCCTACTCCAACGCATGAAAGTGAAAAGTGAAAGTGAAGTCGCTCAGTTGTGTCCCACTTCCAGCGACCCGATGGACTGCAGCCCACTGGGCTCCTCCATCCATGGGATTTTCAGGCAAGAGTACTGGAGTGGGGTGCCATTGCCTTCTCCGGGAATTTGCCTTAAAGTGCACTTAAAGTCTTCTCACTCTGTGGATCTGCGATTGAAAAAAGCTGAGAGCTTTTTCTAACCTTCCTTCCTCAAAAAATTTGCCATTTCTTCTGTGCCATTGATGTTGCAGAGGAACTCAAATTAATTTACTGGAGGGTAGAATCACTGGTACACTGAGAGGAGATAGTTAAATAGAAAGAGGCTGACTCTACAAAAGCCTACCACACAGGTCTACTGTACATATAAAATGATCAGACCTGGGTGGAATTATCATATACTATTGTGGTAGATGGTATTATTCGCTCAAATTGTTCCCCACCTCTCTATACAAGGTCCACCACTATCTCCCTGGGGTTTGGCCTGATGGGAAGAGTATCATTCTTACTATACTGTTCTCTGGCTTATTCATGTGACTTGCTTAGGCTAACAGAATGTGAGTAGAAGGAATATATGGCCCATCCAAGAAGTGATGAGACATTGAGTGGTTCTACCATTGCTCTTTTTGCTCTGCAACAAGACATACATGCCTCAGGAAGAGGGCTGTTCCTTCAGCCTGAGACTCTGAATGACAGGATCCTAGAGCAAGCCAAAATTTACCTATAAAGGAGATGTTAGGTGAGTGAGAAATGGAAATTTTTCTTTTGTGAGGCAGTGAAAATTTTAGGGTGCTTCTCATAGTTTAATATTGTTAGCTCTCTTACTCAACTACTCAGCTCTTCCACACTACCCATTACATTCCCTTGAATCATAGACTATCAAATCTAAAAAGCCCCCCCACAGGTAATTCAACTCCAAACTGAGGCATGAATTCTATTTACTGACTTCTTAGACAGTGATGGTGTGTGTAGCATTCACCTGGGTACCTCTGGTGACAGTGATTGCAATAAGTTTTGCAGTCATAATATCACTATTGAATAGCTCTGATTCTTCACATATATTTTTCTATACAGAATATGAATCTAATCACACCTCAGTCTAGAACTGTACAGATTGTTATTTCGTGTTGAGAAGTTGGAATTGTATCCTTTGCAGTACTTTGACTCTATAGTGTCACTCTGCTGAGATCTCTAAGACACAGGATCTACCAGCCAAAATACAGTATTAATTATCTGCATTAGTCTGGATAAGTAATAGTGGCTGCTATGAAAACAATCTGTTAAAGACTGAGGCTTAATATACATAAAATCTTATTTCTGGCTCATGCTACAGGTGAAAACAGGTCAAATCATGCCCCTGCATAGATGTCCTCCAAGTTGTGACTCAGGAATCCCAGTTCTTCTCATCTTGTGATGCTGCCTTCTGCAAGATGTGGCTTCCATAATGCATGTCAAAGGGGAAGAGAGAGAGCATGAATGATGATGGAGAGGAGGTAGGCCCAGCATATATATATATATATATATTCACATTTCATTGGCCAGAACCCATTCAGACACACTGAAACCAGTTTAAAGGGAAACTGAAAAATTTTGGTCTTCCTATTTATCTTCAGGAGGTGAAAATAGGATTGATGAGCATCTAGCTACTTTACAGATTTCCTAACATTTGTCTTCAATGCAGTAGTAGATAGTTAGCTATGGTATACCACTAGTCACCTTGACCTAATTGATATTTAATACGAACACATACATTGTAACATATTCAACAATTAGACTCAGTGGTAAAGAATCCACCTGCCAGTGTAGGAGTCACATAAGATGTGAGTTCAATCCCTAGGTTGGGAAGATCCGTGGAGAAGGAAATGGTAACTCGCTCCAGTATTCTTGCCTGGAGAGTCCCATGGACTAGGGGCGTTCAGTCCATGGGGTCACAAAGAGTTTTACATGACTGAGTGACTAACATGCACACAAATGTACTTATGTCCAGTTAATATTTCTATATCTAATAAGGCAAAATTTATGAGACTCTATTGTGTCATTATTTAAACACTAACATGCTATGTCTGCAACATTCTTCTAATCCAACAGGTTAGTAATTAAGAATAAGTAGCCCAATTCATTGATGGAAAATAACGTCACAGAAAGAGTCCATATTTTCCTCCTTCATATCCTCACATACAAAAGTATTAGCAGTGATACCTGTCCCCATTTTGTCAATGGTTTTGCCAGCATGGGAAGACTTATACAATTGTCTTGTAAATAGGAGATATTTTCAACTCAAATATTAATTTATTCATACAGATACTTATTAGTACTTTCTATGTATCTGAGGTTCTAATAGTATCTGGAGAGACAAAAATGGCCAAGATATAGTCTCTGCTCTCTAGGGACTCATTGCATTGAAACCAAGGAAAGAGACTGAAACAAATAACTAAGATTAAATATATTCAGTCAGCAAAAGTGATGCTGTAGGATACTTGAAAACCCATCTCAACCTAAACATAGTAGCAAAGGTCTGAGAAGCAACTTCAAATAATTCAAAACTCTGAAAACTAATTTACAGAAATCAGGTGAATGCTTTCAGTTCCATTCAGTCACCCAGTCATGTCCGATTCATTGTGACACCATGGACTGAAGCATGCCAGGCTTCTCTGTCCATCAGCATATCCCAGAGCTTACTCAAACTCATGTCCATCGAGTTGGTGATGCCATCCAACCATCTCATCCTCTGTCATCCCCTTCTCCTCCTGCCTTCAATTGTTCCCAGCATCAGGGTCTTTTTCCAAAGAGTCAGTTCTTTGCATCAGGTGGCCAAAGTATTGGAGCTTCAGCTTCAGCATCAGTTTTTCCAATGAATATTCAGGGTTGATTTCCTTTAGGAATCACTGGTTGGATATCCTTGCAGTCCAAGGGACTCTCAAGAGTCTTCTCCAAGACCACAGTACAAAAGCATTAATTCTTCAGCACTCAGCTTTCTTTAAAGTCCAACTCTCACATCCATACATGACTACTGGAAAAAACATAGCTTTGACTAGATGGACCTTTGATGGCAGAGTAATGTCTCTCCTTTTTAATATGCTGTCTAGGTGGGTCATAGCTTTTCTTCCAAGGGGCAAGGGTCTTTTAATTTCGTGGCTGCAGTACCATATACAGTGATTTTCAGTTCGGTTCACTTCAGTCACTCAGTTGTGTCCGACTCTTTGCAACCCCATGAATCACAGCACACCAGGCTTCCTTGTCCATCACCAACTCCCGGAGTTCACTCAAACTCATGTCCATCGAGAGAGTGATGCCATCCAGCCATCTCATCCTTGGTCGTCTCCTTCTCCTCCTGCGCCCAATCCCTCCCAATATCAGAGTCTTTTCCAATGAGTCAGCTCTTCGCATGAGATGGCCAAAGTACTGGAGTTTCAGCTTCAGCATCAGTCCTTCCAATAAACACCCAGGGCTGATCTCCTTTAGGATGGACTGGTAGGATTTCCTTGCAGTCCAAGGGACTCTCAAGAGTCTTATCCAACACCACAATTCAAAAACATCAATTCTTCGACACTCAGCCTTCTTCACTGTTCAACTCTAACATCCATACATGACCACTGGAAAAACCATAGCCTTGACTAGATGGAACTTTGTTGGCAAAATAATGTCTCTGCTTTTCAATATGTTATCTAGGTTGGTCATAACTTTTTTTCCAAGGAGTAAATGTCTTTTAATTTCATGGCTGCAGTCACCATCTGCAGTGATTTTGGAGCCCAAAAAATAAAGTCTGACACTGTTTCCACTGTTTCCCCATCTATTTCCCATGAAGTGATGGAACCAGATGCCATGATCTTAGTTTTCTGAATGTTGAGCTTTAGGCCAACTTTTTCACTCTCCTCTTTCACTTTCATGAAGAGGCTTTTTAGCTCCTCTTCACTTTCTGCCATAAGGGTGGTGTCATCTGCATATCAGAGGTTATTGATGCTTCTCCCGGCAATCTTGATTCCAGCTTATGCTTCTTCCAGCCCAACGTTTCTCATGATGTACTCTGCATAGAAGTTAAATAAGCAGGGTGACAATATACAGCCTTGACGTACTCTTTTTCCTATTGGAAACCAGTCTGTTGTTCCATATCCAGTTCTAACTGTTGCTTCCTGACCTGCATACAGATTTCTCGAGGCAGGTCAAGTGGTCTTTTATTCCCATCTCTTTCAGAATTTTCCACAGTTTATTGTGGTCCACACAGTCAAAGGCTTTGGCATAGTCAATAAAGCAAAAGTAGATGTTTTTCTGGAACTCTCTTGCTTTTGTGATGACCCAATGTATGTTGGCAATTTGATCTTTGGTTCCTCTGTCTTTTCTAAATCCAACTTGGCCATCTGGAAGTTCACGGTTGACGTACTGCTGAAGCCTGGCTTGGAGAATTTTGAGCATTACTTTGCTAGCGTGTGAAATGAGTGCAATTGTGCAGTAGTGTGAGCATTCTTTGGCATTGCCTTTCTTTGGGATTGGAATGAAAACTGACCTTTTCCAGTCCCATGGCCACTGTTGAGTTTTCCAAATTTGCTGGCATATTGAATGCAGCACTTTCACAGCATCATCTTTTAGGATTTGAAATAGCTCAACTGGAATTCCATCACCTCCACTAGCTTTGTTTGTAATGATGCTTCCTAAGGCCCACTTGACTTTGCATTCCAGAATGTCTGGCTCTAGGTGAGTGATCACACCATCGTAGTTATCTGGTCCATGAAGATCTTTTTTGTATAGTTCTTCTGTGTATTCTTGCCACCTCTTCTTAATATCTTCTGCTTTTATTAGGTCCATACAGTTTCTGTCCTTTATTGTGCCCATCTTTGCATGAAATGTTCCCTTGGTATCTTTAATTTTCTTGAAGAGATCTCTAGTCTTTCCCATTTCATTGTTTTCCTCTATTTCTTTGCATTGATCACGTAGGAAGTCTTTCTTATCTCTCCTTGCTATTCTTTGGAACTCTGCATTAAAATGGGTATATCTTTCCTTTTCTCCTTTTCCTTTCACTTCTCCTCTTTCTCAGTTATTTGTAAGGCCTCCCAGACAGCCCTTTTGCCTTTTTGCATTTCTTTTTTGGGGGATGTTCTTGATCAGTGCCTCCTGTACATTATCATGAACGTGTCCATTGTTCTTTAAGCACCTGTCTATCAGATCTAATCCCTTGAATATATTTGTCATTTCCACTGTATATTCATAAGGGATTTGATTTAGGTCATACCTGAAAGGTCTAGTGGTTTCCCCTTCTTTCTTCACTTTAAGTCTGAATTTAGCAATAAGGAGTTCATGATCTGAGCCACAGTCATCTCCCAGTCTTGTTTTTGCTACTGTGTAGAGCTTCTCCAACTTTGTCTACAAAGAATATGATCAGTCTGATTTTGGTAATGAGTATCTGGTGATGCCCATGAGTAGAGTCTTCTCTTGTGTTGTTGGAAAAGGGTGTTTTCTATGACCAGTGATTTCTCTTGGTAAAACTCTGTTAGTTTTTGCCCTGCTTCATTCTGTACTCCAAGGCCAAATTTCCTATTACTCCAGGTATCTCTTGATTGCCTCCTTTTGCATTCCAGTCCCCTATAATGAGACAGACATCTTTTATGGTTATTAGTTCTAGAAGGTCTTGCAGGTCATCATAGTACTGTTCAACTTCAGCTTCTTGAGCATTACTGGTAGGGGCATAGACTAGGATTACTGCGATATTGAATGGTTTGCCTTGGAAACCAACAGAGATCATTCTGTCTTTTTTGAGATTGCATCCAAGTACTGCACTTCGGACTCTTTTGTTTACTATGAGGGCTTCTACATTCCTTCTAAGGGATTCTTGCCCACAGTAGTAGATATAAGGGTCTTCTGAGTTAAATTCACCCATTCCAGTCCATTTTATTTTGCTGATTCCTAAAATGTCGATGTTCACTTTGCCATCTCCTGTTTGACCACTTCTAATTTACCTTGATTCATGGACCTAACATTCCAGGTTCCTTTGTAATATTGTTCTTTACAGCGTTGGACTTTACTTCCATCACCAGTCCCATCCACAACTGAGTGTTGTTTTTGCTTTGGCTCCATCTCTTTATTCTTTCTGGAGTAATTTCTCCACTGTTCTCCAGTAGTATATTTGGCAGCTACTGACCTGGGAAGTTCATCTTTCAGTGTCATATCCTTTTGCCTTTTCATACTGTTCATGGGTTCTCAAGGCCAGAATACTGAAGTGGTTTGCCATTCCCTTCTCCAGTGGACCACATTTTGCAGAACTCTCCACCATGACATGTCCCAAGATGGACACATGAATGCTTTAGTTGAGTTAAAAAAAAACTTGAATATTTATAAGAGAGATTTATATTTCTATTTATCCTGACTGTACCCCTTTGCTCCTAGCAGCTTTGAAGACAACATCCCACATTACCAGTTTAGATTCCTATTATCACACAGCACAAAACGGACTTTATTCTCAAAAATTTGTGGTTTCATGTTTTGACATGTCTGTAGCTCTCTCAAGGACCAAATTTTAAAACTTGCTTATCTTTTACCTAACTAAGAACCTTCCCAGGATATATGTGTGCTAAGTCACTTCAGTTGTGCCTGACTCTTTTGGACCCTACGGACTGTAATTAGTGAGGCTCCTCTGTTCATGGGATTCTCCAAGCAAGAACACTGGGTTGCCATGCCCTCCTCCAGGGGCTCTTTCCAACCCAGGGATTGAACTCATATTTCTTATGTTTCCTGCATTGGCAGGCAGGTTCTTTATCACTAGTGCCATCTGGGAAGCCCAGGATGGAGGCAGTTATACAAGGGGGCATTTGTCAAAAACATTTCAATTGCCTGAGCCACAGACACCAGTGGTAAAGTATAATGGCTGAGGTAATCAGTAAACAAACCAAAAGGTTTGGGAAAAAAGAATGGAGAATGAGATAAAAATCTAGAAGGTAACATTCATGAACAAGCCTGGGCACATGCTCAGAGTAAACCTAAGAAACACCTAAGCTCTCAACTCTGGATGATCTTTAGGGTCAGCACAAGCAGGAAGTGAAGACTAAAGCAGAGGTTTCTTTTTTTTTTTTTTCTTTTTCAGTTTTATTAAGATAAAAGTGACATAAAATTGTGCAAATTTAAGATGTACAATGTAGTAATTTTATATATGTGCATACTTAAATGATGGAGTTTTAAATTGCCTGGTAGAGAACTGAAGCATTACTAACCATATAATGTATGATTACATTTATATGAATTGTCCAGAAGAGGCAAATCCATAAAGATAGAACAGAGATTGGCAGAGGTGTGAGGAAAGGAGAATGGGGAATGAGTACTTCATGGCTACTGGATTTCTTTCTGTGAGTGCAAAAAGTTCTAGAATTAGGTACTGGCGATGGTTGTATAATATTGTGAGTGTACTTAAAACCACTGAGATGTACATTTTAAATTGGTGAAAACAGTGAATTTTATCTCAATAGAAAGATACACTATAGTATGTAATATTCAGATATATGCACACAGTACCCAGAGAAAGCCATCTAACTCATGTTTAGTGGTTAGGAAAAGCTTCCTGGATTGGGTAATATTTAATTGAGATTGACTTATCCAGATAGCTGCTTACTAGTCATGAAATGGTGATAACTGAGTCTGTATATAAGGAAGAATCTCTCCACAAAATCTGAGCTTTTTATAGAAAACTATAATTATAATTGGAATAGTCCTATAACATTTTCCTAAAGAACCAGATAGTAAATATTGCAGACCATATGTCATAGTAGCAACTGCTCATCTCTGTTGTTGCATTCCATAACCAGCCATAGGCAATATGTAAATAGTCATGATACTATTCCAATAAAATTTTCTTTACAAAAACAGGGCTGAAGGCCATTGTTTCCTGACCTTTGGCAAAGAAGAATAGCTATCCAGTAACTATTGAGATGATTTTCTGAACACTGGTCAAAAGTCAAATAATTATGGACAGGTTTTTATGACCATATTTTATATTTTGAAACCAAAGAGATGCTGTATCTAAAGTGATATGTCAATAGCTAGTTCTATAATTTAACTTCTTACCCCAGATACTTCCTACTTTACTTTTCCATGGTACCTGTGGTAGATGATCTCTAAGGTTCTGGTGCTCCTTGCATCCAGAAATTTTAAACTTGTCAAATTTTCTTTCCTTTGATGTTGGCTGGACTTATTAAATAGCATGTAATAAAAACCATAGGGTAGAAGCAATGAAATGTCACTTCTGAGATTGGGTTTGGAAAGGTCTATAGCTTCAGACTTCCTGTCTGTCTATCTCTCCCTCCTTCACTCTGTCTCTCTCAGAAGCAAGCTGCCATGTGGTGTGGAGCTATTTAAAAACTGGTAAGGAATTGATATCTCTGGTCAACTGAGTGTAAGGACCTGAGGCCTCCCGATAGCCGTATGAGGGATCCCCTACTCCAAACACCCTAGTTGAGCTCTCAGATGATTGCAGCCACAGCAAATGCGCTGAATAAAGCTTTGTCATCGGCCCCGAGTTGCATGAACCAGCTAAGCTATGCCTGAGTCCCCAAAAACCTGAGAGATAATAAATGCTGTTTTAAGCCACTGAATTTTGGAGTATTTTTGTTATGCAGCAAAATATAATGAATACAGTGTGATTTACTTACTCCTTTTTCCTATGTTGAGTCTTTAACTTAAATGTGTGTTTTCAGAGTTATATTTTTATGACTAGGAATCAAATGAATTGAGGAAATGCCAGGAGTTGGTGATGGACAGGGAGGCCTGACGGTACTGCGGTTCATGGGGTTGCAAAAAGTCTGACACGACTGAGTGACTGAACTGAACTGAACTAGACAGATAAACTCAAGTGTAAATGCATAGATTAGACAGACCATGTATACGAAAAAAAGAAACCCATCTTAAGCTATGACTTAAAGCTTCAAATTCCAATGTTATAAATCTTCGAGTTAAGATTGTAGTAGCATCATTAGGAACTTATCATGGCAATGATAATCAGTGAGTCTCTGGTCTAAAAATGTATATTCCTTCTCACTTGAAGGACATTTGTATTGTATAACAAATCAGAAAGAGACATGATTGAAAGCTATGACCTTATGCCAGCAAACAATGCAGAAATTTGCACTAATCATGCCTTTATACTCTTAGATGAAATGATGCTCTCTTCCTTTATATCTATTTTTCACTGACTCACTTTGAAGGGTTTATTTACATGATTTAAACTTTTCTCTGAATAAGATAGATATAATTTCAGGCTGACATTTGCTAAATTAAATATGCCCATCATTTGCCTTTATCTTTTTGATATATGTATATAGCAAAACTCTTAAAATGTGTTCATTCAGTCATTCCTTTCAATTATTCATTGTTAATTTGTAGAGCGATTTTTTAATTATTTCCTCCCATTTATCTATATAATTGTTCATAAGAGAGGATGTTAAAACTTATGATTTAATTTGGGGTAGCCTATGTAACTGTAATCTTCTTTATATTTCAAACACATGAAAAGAGTCTTTCTCTCTTCAGACACACACACACACACACTTCTTTTTTTCTGAAGTGCTAGGACAGTTCTGTTTATCTAAATGAATAAATATTATGCTTACTTTTTATATGTTTTGGGTAATAAGTACCCTCATTTGGTTTAATCCTCTTTCTATGTGAGAAATGATCACAATTGAGGAAAAATGTGGCCTTTATGAGTCTCTGAGGATGTACTGAGTTGACCAAAAAGTTTGTGTTTGTGTCTGTCTATAAATCTTATGGAAAAACCTGGATGAACTTTTTGGCCAACCCAAAAGAAGATTATATATGATGGGTGTAAAACTATATTCCACCTTAGCTGTGGTACATGAAATCAGACATAGGAAAATAAGCAGTGTGTCTTTGAGGACTACTGGATGTCTATGTATAGTCAGTATCAAATGCTGTTTAGTAGCTAAGTCATGTCCCACTTTTCTTGTCACCCCATGGACTTTAGCCCACCAGTGTCCTCTGTCCATGGAATTCTCCAAGCAAGAATACTGGAGTGGGTTGCCATGCCCTCCTTCAGGGGATCTTCCCAACCCAGTGATTGAACCCAGTCTCCTACATTGGTAGGTGGATTCTTTACTGCTGAGCCACCATGGAAGCCTCTTTCAGTCTTGAATAGAGATATCAAATTCAGGGCCTAGGTAGGGAACAAGTGTCCTGATATAATGTTGAAATGATGTCGAGATAGAAAAGTTGAATCCACTGCTGTGCAAAAAAGCAGTAAGTACTGTAGAAAACAAGTGACAAGAAGGCCTAAATAAATCTGGAGACTATATTTGAATTCCATTTTTTTTACACTGTCTGTCAAGTCATCAAGCTGCATCATATTTACCTAAAGCACAAGAGAAACAGCTGTTCACTCACTTATTCATTCCTTCAGAGAAAACATGAATTCAATACCTATTATCTTCTACTCACTCTACTGGATAATGAGGATACAGATATGAATAAGAAGCTATCACTGGAAAATAATATTTATATTTTCTGATTATTTGATATAGTATTCATTCAGCATAAATTCATTCAAAATTATTTATTGCACATGTATTGTATTCCATTTATTATGTCAAGAGCTACAAACACTTTGGTGAGCGAAAATGAATATGACCCCGGCTTTTATGTTTTGAATCATGAAGCAGCATATATATATATATATATATATATATATATATATATATATATATATATATATATATATATAATGAGCCCTCCTCCCCAGAGTGTGCCCTAATCCAGTCCAATTGGTTTTTTTTTTTAAACTTTTTAGTTTGTAGGAGTATAGCTGATTAACAATGTTTGTGATAGTTTCAGGTGAACAGTGAAGGGACTCAGACTTACATATACATATATCCATTCTCCCCCAAACTCCCCTCCCATCCAGGCTGGCACATAATATTGAGCAGAGTCCTCTGTGCTATACAATAGGTCCTTGTTGGTTGTATGCTTAGTCGTTCAGTCGTGTCTGACTCTGCGACCCCATGGACTGTAGCTTGCCAAGCTCTTCTTTCCATGGGGATTCTCCAGGCAAGAATACTGGAGTGGGTTGTCATGCCCTCCTCCAGGGGATCTTCCCAATCCGGGGATCAAATGCAGGTCTCCCACATTGCAGGTGGATTCTTTACCATCTGAGCCACCAGGGAAGACCAAGAATACTGCAATGGGTTGCCTGTCCTTTCTCCAGGGGAACTTCCCACCCAGAAATCAAACTGGGTTCTCCTGCATTGCAGTCAGATTCTTTCCCAGCTGAGCAACTTTAAATATGGCAGCATATACATGGTGCTGTTCTTATAAGAAAAGGAGATTAGGAAATATGAGAAACACCAGGGAAGTGTGTTCACAAAGGAAAAACCATATGAGGACATAATGAAAAGGTAGTCATCCACAAGCCAAGGAGAAGGGTCTCAAGGGGAATAATATTTGCAGACACCTTGATTTCTTAAACCGCCAGGCTCCAGAATTGTGAGAAATAAATTTCTGTTTTTTAAGCTACTCAGTCTGTGGTATTTTGTTATGGCAACTCAAGCAAACTAGTATAAGCCCTATGACAGAAAACACAGAAAATGTGACAAACTAGAAGAAGACAAGATAACTTAGTCAAACAGAGTTACATAGATGAATCTATGGAATAAACAAGTGGCTACACTATGCAGGGCTTTACAGGCCACATTAAGGATTTTGGTTTTCCTGTCAGAGTAATTTAGAAACCACTGAGAGTTCTAAGCAAGTGTTTGTATACCTGTTAGGATGCTTTTTGGAGAAGGAAATGGCAACCCATTCCAGTATTCTTGCCTGGGAAATCCCATGGACAGAGTAGGCTGGACAGCTACTGTCAATGGGGTCACAAAAGAGTCAGACACGACTAAGTCATTAAACAAAAAAACAACAAATATTTAAGTAAATGTAATATTTAAGTGGGCTTCCCAGGTGGTGTTAGTGGTAGGGAAACCACTTGCCAATGCAGGAGATGTAAGAGAAAGATGCAGTTCCATCCCTAGATCAGGAAGAGCCCCTGGAGTAGGAAATGGCACAATCCACTCCAGTATTCTTGTCTGGAGAATAGCATGGACAGAGAAGCCTGGTGGGCTACAGTCCACAGGGTCACAAAGAGTCAGTCACAACTGAAGCAACTTAGCACAGGATGCTTTTAGCTGTAACTAGCAGGAACTCCAATCAATGTACATTAAGCTATAAATATATTTAGCCATAAGAAGTCAAGAGATAGAGGGATTTCAAAGTTAGTTAATTCACTGACTTAAAGCAATCGAGTATAGAGAATCCTTTGGCTTTTCACCCCTCCTATGTTTGTTGGCTTATCCTCCTAGATTAAACCCTCCAATGGTCCTAAATTACTGATATAACTCTAGGTAGCATTTGATAATGTCAATATTTGAAGGAAGAACAATACCATTTTTTTCCTCAGAATCCTTTGCAAGAGTGAGTAGAACATTCTCAGAAGATGCTCAGTGTATTCATCCTCTCATATTTCATTTGCACAGAACTGCCTCACATTTCCATTCCTAAAAGAGTTACTTAACCAGGGAAATACAACTGTGATAACTGAGTTAGTGTAATCAAAATTCATCTACTCTTTGTGGAAAGAGGCCAAGCCTTCTCTGAAGAAAATGATCTCTTATAGAAGGGTGGATGATGTTGAGATCCATCTAGGAAGGAAGAAAGAATGGCTTCTGGTTAGTAAAATCTGTCCAAGGCTTTCTATAGTGTCTGTCCAAGGATTATATGATTACATTCATGTTTTGAAATATCTGCCTGGCTGCAGCACAGAAAATTGTTTGAAGGTGGATGGGAGGGAACAGAATAGAAAACAATTAGACCATTTATTTAACTATTACAGTATTCTTGGCTAGAGAAGATGGTATATTGGACCAGAATGGTGGGCATGAAGAAGAGTGAATGTATTAAGTCAGTTGAATTTGATGATAGACTAAGTTTGGGATATGCCTGAATGGGAGGTATTCTTAGTTTTCTGGTCTGTACAACTGGATGGAACACTGAAAGAACAGATTTAGTGAGGAAAATAATGAGTTTTACCTTAGTCATGTTGAGTTTGAGCTTCCATTGAGCTAGTCAGTTGGATGTATCAGGCAGATGATTGGATACATGAGTCTTAAGCTCATACTGGGGATATAAACCTGGAAAAATATATAAAATTATTTATGTATATGGATGGACAGGTGAATAAATGAGTGTTGAACTCAGATGGGAAATTTGGAATTCTCTGGTATAAAATAATAAAAAAAAAAGATTAGGAATTTTATAAAGGAGACTGTAAAGAAGCAGTCAAATCTATAGGAGAAAAATGTAAATAAATAAATAAAAATGGAAAGACATGATGTCTAGAAAGACAAAGGAGTTTTTTGAGACACAGGGCATAGCTAAAGAAAATATTCCAAGTTGTGCTAAGAATATAGAGGAATTTGATGCTTATGAAGTGCCATTTCCAAAGAGTGCAGTAAAAGGTTTTTGAAAGTAGAAGTGTGCAGAGCTTGGGCAGAGATGTACAGTGCATATTAGGTATGAAAGTGCAATAGAGAATTGATTTTTTTGGTTGATAACACATTAAACACTGAGAACGAGAAAGTGTGGCAGAAAGATTGGATGTACTGCTGCAAACTTATAAAATTTTTACCTCTACATACACACACACACAAAAGAAAATTTTAGTGTACTTATTTAAGGGTGAGGGATTAAGTAGTTAGTTTTCAGTAAACAACCTCTACTGCCACAATCTAATTCCTTTCAGGTTTAGGGTTGTTCAAATAAGTATACATGAGTTTCAATTATATTTTCTATTGAACAGATATAATATATAGAAGTTAGGTGTTTTATTCAGGAGATCGCTAATTGTAAATGTTAAGAAGTCTTGAATTATGTGGTTGAATTATTAAAGTGCTTAGTCATTCTTTGATTTCTGTTATGAAATGATACTTCGCCTTGGTCGAAAAACTTCAACCCAAAGAAAACTCAAGTTACACATTGAAAACATGAAACATTGATTTGGAAAAGCTGGATTTTTTTTTAATTTTCTTTGCTTAAAGATAAATATTTATGTAACACATTTGTACAAAACCTTCAGTTAAACCTGAAATGTGCTTCCCATTTCTGCAGTTATAATATTCAACCATTTTACTAAACAAATATTTATTAAGCATCTACCCTTGTGGCTCAGCTGGTAAAGAATCTGCCTGCAATGTGGGAGACTTGGGTTCCATCCCTGGTTTGGGAAGATCCCATGGAGAAGGGAAAGGCTACCTACTCCAGTATTCTGGCCTGGAGAATTTCATGGACTGTATAGATCATGGGGTCACAAAGTGTTGGACACAATTCAGTGACTTTCACTTTCACCTTCACCATATGAAAAACACTTTTTTATGATTGCAAATAAAGTTACAATATAGTCCATGTCCACAAGGAAAACATTTGAAAAGTCATACCTATATATAAACTATTACTTGTACATAGACTGTTACAAGAAGTTGTTATGATGAAATAAGATGAAATAAATTGCCCATTTACACAAACATTTGTATTTTACCTCATGCCATATATAATTTGGCATGGAAACAATGAGAGAATTTATATTCTTGGGCTCCAAAATCACTGCAGATGGTGACTGCAACAATGAAATGAAAAGACGCTTGCTCCTTGGAAGAAAAGCTATGACAAACCTAGATAGCCTATTAAAAAACAGAGACATTACTTTGCCAAGAAAGGTCCGTATAGTCAAAGCTATGGTTTTTATAGTAGTCATATATGGATATGAGACTTGTACCATACAGATGGCTGAGTGCAGAAGAATTGATGCTTTTGAACTGTGGTATTGGAGAAGACTTGAGAGTCCCTTGGACTGCAAGGTGATCAAACCAGTTAATCCTAAAGGAAATAAATCCTGAATATTCATTAGAAGGACTGAAGCTGAAGTTGAAGCTCCAATACTTTGGCCACCTGATGCAAAGAGCTGACTCATTTGAAAAGACACTGATGCTGGAAAAGACTGAAGGCGGGAGAAGTGGACAACAGAGGATGAAATGGTTGGGCGGCATCATTGACTCAATGGATATGAATTTGAGCAAGCTCTGGTGAAGGACAGGGAAGTCTGGTGTGCTTCTGTCCTGCTGCTGCTGCTGCTGCTGCTGCTGCTGCTGCTGCTGCTGCTGCTGCTGCTGCTGCGTCGCTTCAGTCGTGTCCCACTCTGTGCGACCCCAGAGACGGCAGCCCACCAGGCTCACCTGTCCCTGGGATTCTCCAGGCAAAAACACTCGAGTGGGTTGCCATTTCCTACTCCAATTCATGAAAGTGAAAAATGAAAGTGAAGTCGCTCAGTCGTGTCCGACTCCTAGCGGCCCCATGGACTGCAGTCTATCAGGCTCCTCCATCCATGGGATTTGCCAGGCAAGCGTACTGGCGTGGGTTGCCATTGCCTTCTCCGTGCTGCTGTCCAGGGAGTCACAAAGAGTCAGACATGACTGAGCAACTGAACAACAGCAGCATTTATAATTTATTCCATGGAGGGAGGAATTTGAATTTGAATTATTCTCTGTGATAGCTTTAGCACCAAGCTATTTACGTATCAGTCAACAAAGATTTATTAAAAGACTCAAAATCTCTGAATCTCTTCCTCTACCTTAAACCAAAGGTCAGGCATTTACAGTTCACTCATAGGTCATCTTTTGATCCAGTCAAACAAACAAACAGCTAGGGCCCTTTCTAACTCCTGGAGTTGCAGCATTCAATGCTTAGTGATCCCATATCAACAAATTCAACCTGATCAAATTTATATTCCTTCCAACCCTATCCTACATCCTCAGTGTAGGATATCCATTGCCACACATGTTCCTGGATTTTATTAGAAAATTCAAGTACCTCTTTTGAAGTATCACACCTCTTCAAGGGTCACACTATGTTCCTCACCATTAGGGACCTTCTGGGACTTGAGTCTAATTATAAGTTCAAAAGCAAAGAGGGATGGTTGGAGTAGATCCTGAGGAGAACCAGTATTGTCTTGCATGACAACTGTCTTAGAAGAGGCCATTACTATTTCCCTAGGCAAGGCAGGTTTAACCCTGCATTCTACTTCCTCAAAGGGAAAGGCCATACCACTGTGGGTTGGGAAGCCACTACCCCTGGGGCTGGAGATGCCACTGCCATTTTGGATTGGGAGGATAGTTTCACCAGCAAAGAAGACTCATCAGAATTTAGGAGCTCAATGTCCCCAGCTCCATCAAGGTCTTCCCACATGTCCCCATTTCAATTAATAGGGTCTCATTCTTTCCCAATCAATATTTTCACCTTAACAGTAGACACTTTACAGGACTGAGTTCAGCTTGCATTTAAGTCAATCACAGGATGGGTTTTACATTTCATCTTCAGCAATTTCAGCTCAGCAAGCTATAGAAGATAAGGGTCTTCTTCAGGGCACACACAGATGCTATTAGATCAATTTATTCAGTATTTGAGCTGGGAATTAGAATCCCTGAGCTCATTCTTTTCCTTCACCACTTTGTCCAGAGACATTAGGAGCAAACAACCAATGCCATTATATTACTTGTTCTATAAAAAATATTCAAAAGTACCATTTATAGAGTCATTTAGCTCTTTGCTTTTTCATTGATTAGGAGTATCCAATGAAGATAACTTGTGAATTTATGAACAGTGCACTCCATGGACTGTCAATGTTCTCTTTTATATTGGAAATAGACTCATTAGTGTTTTTCAGTCTAATCAGATTAGAGACCCAATTCCAGAAACCCCAGAGACAAATCAGAAAGTTCATCCTTAAAATTCTCTTCCAGAATCAGTTTTGGTACCCAAATCTGTTTTTTCAGGTTCTCCAGAGGAACAGAAACAGTAGGATATATAATGCATACAATTGATCTTTGAACAGCAGAGCTTTGAACTGCACAGATCCAATTATACATGGATTTTTTTTTCAACAGTAAATACAGTACTACCCGATCTATGGTTAATTGAATCTGTGGATGTGAAAGTGTGGCTACAGAGGACTGACTATGGGACCTGAATATCTGCAGATTTTGATATCCATGGTTGGTCCTGGAACCAATACCCATGGAGATGATTTATGCACATAAACCATTATTTATATATATTAATCACATTCAAGTCCTCAACAGATTGTGATACCAACATTCATTGTGCTCAGTGGCTCAGTTGTGTCTGAGTCTTTGTGACCCCATGGACTGTAGCCCACCAGGCTCCTCTGTCCATGGGGATTCTCCAGGCAAGAATACTGGAGTGGGATGCCATTCCCTTTCACATTCATTGCTGAGGGCAATTTTCTTTATTCAGTCTACTGATTCAAATGCCAACTCTTCCAGAAACATCTTTATGGACACACTGAGCGATTAAGTTCTATTAGCTTTTTGGGAATCCCTTAGTCCAGGCAAGTTGATGCATTAAATTAACTATCTTCTACTCTCTGCCTGGGATCTTCCTCATCAGCAACCTGGTTCTTAGACCTTCACACTAGGACTGAATTAAACCACTGGCTTTCCTGGGTCTCCAGATTGCAGGTGACAGATCACAGGATTTCTCAAACTCCCTAATTGTGTGAGCCAATTCCTCATAATAAGTCTCCTTTGATATTTTATTGTTTCTGTTTCTCTAGAAAACCCTGACTAATATATTGATCGTTTTTCCTTTGTTACTAATGCATTTGGTGTCATGTTTAAGAATCCATTGCCAAATCTGAGATCAAGAAGACTTATTGTATATTTACATCTAAGAATTTTACAGTTTCATATTCTTTTGTGAGATCAAGAAGACTTATTGTGTATTTTTCATCTAAGAATTTTATAGTTTCATATTGTTGTGTATGTATTGTTTCACATAATTTAGGTTTCATATTGCTGACTGACAAAAAAGCACAACCTAAAAGTTGATAATTTTGTTTTATTTGGCAGATTTACTGAGGACTTAAGCCTGGGGTAAAGACTGTCAGATAGCTCTGAGGGACTGTTCTGCAGAGGTAATGGAAGAGCCAAGGGTATCTGTTTAAAAAAAAAGAAAACAAAAACAAAAACAAAAAACAAAAAACAGGTGGTCAGAACATCAAAGGATCACTGTTAAAGAAAGCCGGACATCTCAAGTTAACGAATTTGCTGCTTTTCTAAGTATAGGAAGATGCAAAACTTTGGGCTTATTAAAATTATTTCTTTGATATGCACTTTAACTATCTAGGACCAGTCTCTTGCTTTTGTTTTGTTTTTCTATTCTGAATCCTCTTGGGGTACATGGTTGCTGATGGCTGCAGAGGTTGACTGGTGGCTGGCAACCTTTTTTAGTTCATCCTGGAATTTCTCTGAGGATTCAGCATCAGGGCAGCTGCAGTGGCTGGCAGCCTGACAGCCCTCTTTGTCCAGAATATTTAGGTCATCTGTTCAATTTTAGCTAAGTTTTGTAAGTGGTGTAAAGTAATGGTCCTAAATTCATTCTTTACTATATGATCATTTGTCAAAGTACCATTTGTTGAAAATTCCACTCTTTCTGGAGAGGGAATTCATAGGGCCTGGACTCCATCTTAAGCCTGTTCATGCTGATCATGCTCGGCCACCTCTCCAATGGACTCTGAACTCCGTGTTTAGTGCCTATGGAAACGACAACAGAAGGATAAGACTCCCTCCGGACAGAGGAACCTTGAAGATCGTATCCTGGTTACTCATCGCCTAGATGAGTAAACATACACTAATCCCTCCCTCCCCCCCCACCCCCCACCTCCGGACAGGCCATAAATTTTTCTGTACCTATTGGAGTGTAACCTCGGGCTTATTGATTATTGGCCAATTGTTTAACTGTTTGAATACATAACACGTGAATGTTGGGGTTATTGGGATTGTATTTACCCTTCCTTTGTTTTGTAAGTCTCAAGGAATTTGGAGTGATGGGTTCAGACATGTACACATGGGGTATAAAAGATTTTCACAAATGCTGGTCTGGGTCCTTGGCTAAGAGGAGACTCTGCTTTGGGCCCGCTGGTGTAATAAACTGCACTCCACTATCTGCATTGTCCTTCTGAGTGAGTTTGTTTCCCAGAACACGTGGCTACATTTCCCCACTGAATGGTCTTGGCACCATTATTGAAAGACAGTCGGCACAGACATGGGATTTTAATACTGGACTATCAATTATTTTCCATTAATCTATCAGTTCAGTCGCTCAGTAGTGTCTGACTCTTTGCGACCCCATGGCCTGCAGCATGTCAGTCTTCCCTGTCCATCACCAACTCCTGGAGCTTGCTAAAATTCATGTCCATTGAGTCAGTGATTCCATCTAACCATCACATTCTCTATCATCCCCTTTTCCTCCTGCCTTCAACCTTTCCCAGCATCAGGGTCTTTCCCAGTGAATCAGTTCTTCTCATTAATCTATATGTCTACATTTATACCATAAACATAGTTTCCTCATTAATCTCCGTGTCTATGTTTATACCAGGACCACATTGTCTTGATTACTGTTTCTTTGTAGCATGTGTTGAAACTGGGTAGTGTGAATCTTCCAAATTTGTTCTTTTTTAGGATTGTTTTACCTATTTTGACCCCTTGCATTTCCATATGAATTTACAATAAATTTGTCAATTTTTACAAAGTTCTTTCATATTGTAACGTGTATCAGATTTTGTTCCTTTTTATTACCACGTAGTACACCAGTGCTGGCTTCCCTAATGGCTCAGGGGTAAAGAATCTGCCTACAATGCAGGAAACATGAGAGACAAGAGTTTGATCCCTCTGTTAGGAAGAACCCCTGAAGAAGGAAATGGCAACGCACTCCAGTATTCTTGCCTGAAAAATCCCATGGACAGAGGAGCCTGGAAGACTACAGTCCTGAATATTCATTGGAAGGACTGATGCTGAGGCTGAAACTCCAGTACTTTGGCTACCTGATATGAAGAACTGACTTATTGATGGACAGGGAAGCCTGGCATGCTGCTGTCCATGGTGTCACAAAGAGTTGGGCATGACTGAGTGACTGAACTGAACTGAACTGACTTCATAGCTTTCTGTACTTTTTAAAGAAATTTTCTTTAGTTCTTTAGATATATTTATAGTGATACTTTAAAGTATTTATTCAATCTGACATCATATTCCTCACATAGACAGTGTTTGTCACTTCTTTTCTCCCCCCTACATATGGATCACACATTCCTATTTCTTTTCATGTCTCATAATTTTTAAGAGTGGACATACAGGGTAATATGCTGTATTAATTCTGTATACTGATATCACATCCCCTCCCACCAACTGCATGCATGCTAAGTCTCTTCAGTCATGTCCGACTCTTTGCTTCTCTGTGGACTGTAGCCTACCAGGCTCCTCTGTCCATGGTATTCTCCAGGCAAGAATACTGGAGTGGATTGCCATTTCCTTCTCCAGCCCACCAACTATGGGTCCTTTAAAATATATATATATTTGCTTGATTTTTTTTTCATGTGGATAGACTATTTTTTTGAAATTAACTTTTCTTCAGTATGAGGCCTTGGTGTTGTTCCTCAGCCTTGGTTTTGTGCAGTCAAGCTGAATAACAGTGGATTTCCTAGGGCCGTCTTTGATTGTCCCTTTCTGTGACCAAACACAGCTATTAAGGCTGGCTGATTTCACTATTGTTTTCAACAATACCCTGGGGCATAAACTGCTGAGCAGACCCATCAATTCAAATTCAATCTCTTTGGAAGTGACAATTCCTGAAGCCAGCATTTGAGATATGTTCTGACCTAAGGACGGCTCTTGACAGCTGTCTCCTAGGTTTCCTCCTGCAATCTAGTTGGCCTATATTTCCAATGCATCTACCAACATCCTTCCAATTACCTTTCACTAAAACCCACAACTGTTTTTTGAAAATGTCCTTCAGGCTTCTCCATACTCTGTTGCAAATGAGGTCATTTCCTTCAGGAAAAGACTGGAGTTCTCTGTCTTACCTGCTTCCCCAGATAAAATCTCCTGATTGGCTCTGGAGATGAGCTCGGGGATAATGATGCTCTTCTCTCTGAGTGACACCTCCAAATTAAGAGTACTAATTGGAGAGTGACAGTAGCAGGAACTAACTCAGGGATGATCTTGTATTCCCAGTATTCCCAGTAGTGTTGTTGAAGAGCTTTCAATGCGTAAATGGGGGCTGAGTAAAAGAAGGGAGCTCCTATCTCTCAATCACACTCACCAATTAGACTAAGTCACAGGTATCTGGGGGCAGATGAGAAATGCTGGCTTCCTACTTTCCTGGGAAAGTAGCCCTCTGGAAATGAAGGATAGTGGCAGCCCTGTGTTCTTGGCTGCACTAATCTGGAGTGAAGTTTTCATCTCAAAGCATAGAAGATGGGGAGGAAAGGGACATTTCTCAGTTCAAATATCATAGAATACTTCCTGGGCGAGCTAATCTTGAGGGTTACAATATGACTTGTCTTAAGCACGACTGTCTTCCTGGGAAGAAGAAAACACAGAACTTTAGGTAGTTGTAAGAGCTAGCATGACAATGTAAAATCAAGATAAGGACACAATATTAAAATATTTCATTTAAAAATATTCAATATTCAGCCACTGGATCATTTCTGAATGTTACAATAGCACAGGAGACTAGGCGAGGGTTGTCAATGAAAAAGCAGAAGGTATCTCAAAGAGTCTTAAAGTGTTTGGGAGATAGAGTCCTGATGGAAGTAGAAGCTTCCAAGGATACATCATATGTCAGATATCACCACTGAGATTATTGAAACTGGACATGGATTGAGTCTAATTAAAGCTGGTTTCTTGTCCTAACCCAGGTCAGACCTTGATTTCACTGACATAATCTGCAACTCAGCTTTTTTTGCCTGACAAATGAAAGGGTGAACTCTCTGGGAGACTGCCAATCTCTACAGTTCTTTTATACACACAAACATATAATGAAAAATTATGAGAAGTTCGAGTGCAGGAAAATGCAGCAAATACTCAAGATAAAGAGTGGAAAATAAAATTTTTAAATCCTGCAGTAGCTTCAGATATTGAAGTGAACAGACAATGACTAAATTAATTGCTCTTAAGTCAAAGAAAATAAATGAAAGATTAACAAAATGGATGAAGATATGAACATTATCATTAGATACTGGGATCTAAAAAAAAGTCAAATGGACATTTTCAGTTCAGTTCAGTTCAGTTCAGTTCAGTCGTTCAGTTGTGTCCAACTCCTTGTGACTCCATGAATCGCAGCACACCAGGCCTCCCTGTCCATCACCAACTGCCGAAGTTTACCCAAACTCATGTCCATCGAGTTGGTGATGCCATCTTAGAAGTTAACAAAACAATATTGGTAATCTGAGCCACCAGGGAAGCCAATTAAAAACTCAGATGGGTTTAATAGTAAACTGGTCAAAAATGAAAATAGAATTAGTTATCTCAAAGAAAGGTGAATAGAATGTCTCCCCAAAAAAATTATATACAGAGAAACAAATATAAAGACAGAACAGAGCATAAGAAATAGGTGGGACACAACTAAATGGCACAATGTGCAGGTAATTAGAAGTGATAGAATGGGAGGAGAGAGAGCATGGGCCAGAAGCAATATTGAGATACATCAGTTCAGTTCAGTTCAGTTCAGTCGCTCAGTCATGTCTGACTCTTTGCAGAAAATTTGCAAAACTCATTAAAGATATCAACACACAAAGTCTAGAAACTCCATGGACCCAAAGAAAGATGAATTCATAGAAAACCACACCAAGTTTAAAGTGCTGGAAACCACAAAAATGTTAAAAATAGGAATAAATAAGAACAACTACCTTGATAGAAGCAATAATAGGATTGATGCCTGACTTCTGAAAAGAAACTATAGAATCAGAAGACAATGGAATTGCATATCTACATTGCTAAAAGGATTTTTGAAAATTTCAACCTAAAATACTTTATTCATATAAAATTTCCTTGAAAAATAAGAGCAAACTAATAGAAACAAAAATTGGAACAAGAAAAACTGCATCATATGATAGACTACAGGCAGCTTTGCAGGCTGAAGAAAAATGATCTAAGTTGGAAGGAATTTTGAAAGTGATGAAAACAGCTTGAAAAGATAAAAAAAAATGTTTTCCATCAATATCACTTCTATACAACATTGTACTGAAATTCATAGCAGTAAGGAAGGACAGGAAGAAAAATGAAGGGAGTGAAGATTAAAATGAATGGAAGAAAACTATCCTTATTCATAGATACTATGATTTCATATGTACACAAATAATGAGAATTTAGAAATGGATCTAGCAAAGTTACTGGTAAACAGTCAATATGATAGTAACTGTATTTCTATATACCCAAAGTCAAAACAGGAAAAATAAAACTTGAAAAAAGAACTGTTTATAGTACCATTAAAAAAAAAAAAAACTGAATCCCAGAAATAAGTCTAACTAGATATGAGTAAAATCTCTGTGTTGATATCAATAACTATGAGAGATAAAATTGAAGCAAACCAGGAAAACAGAAAAACTAATCTTTTTCATCTTATGGAAAACTCTGTACTTGAAGATTTCACCTCTCCCCAAATTGATCTCTTTATATATATCATAATCTGAATGAAAATACATGGAGATTTCTTTTATGGAAATTGACAAATTAGTTAGCAGGCATATCCGTTTAGTTCAGTTCAGTTCAGCTGCTCAGTTGTGTCCGACTCTTTGAGATCCCATTGAGTGCAGCACGCCAGGCCTCCCTGTGCATCTCCCACTCCTGGAATTTACTCAAACTCATGTCCACTGAGTTGTTGATGTCATCCAACCATCTCGTCCTCTGTCATCCCCTTCTCCTCCTGCCTTCAATCTTTCCTAGCATCAGGGTCTTTTCAAATGAGTCAGCTCTTCGTATCAGGTAGCCAAAGTATTGGAGTTTCAGCTTCAACATCAGTCCTTCCAAAGAACACCCAGGACTGATCTCCTTTAGGATGGATTGGTTGGATCTCCTTGCAGTCCAAGGGACTCTCAAGAGTCTTCTCCAACACTACAGTTCAAAAGCATCAATTCTTCAGCACTCAGCTTTCTTTATAGTCCAACACATCCGTACATGACTACTGGAAAAGCCATAGCCTTGACTAGACAGACCTTTGTTGGCAAAGTAATGTCTCTGCTTTTTAATATGCTATCTAGGTTGGTCATAACTTTTCTTCCAAGGAGCTGCTGCTGCTGCTGCTGCTAAGTCGCTTCAGTTGTGTCCGACTCTGTGCGACCCCATAGATGGAAGCCCACCAGGCTCTCCCGTCCCTGGGATTCTCCAGGCAAGAACACTCGAGTGGGTTGCCATTTCCTTCTCCAATGCATGAAAGTGAAAAGTGAAAGTAAAGCTGCTCAGTTGTGTCTGACTCTTAGCGACCCCATGGACTGCAGCCTACCAGGCTCCTCCATCCATGGGATTTTCCAGGCAAGAGTACTAGAGTGGGGTGCCATTGCCTTCCAAGGAACAAGTGTCTTTTAATTCCATGGCTGCAGTCACCATCTGCAGTGATTTTAGAGCCCTCGAAAATAAAGTCTGTCACTGTTTCCACTGTTTCCCCATCTATTTACCATAAAGTGATGGGACTGGATGCTATGATCTTAGTTTTCTGAATATTGAGTTTTAAGCCAACTTTTTCACTCTCCTCCTTCACTTTCATCAAGAGGCTCTTTACTTCTTTGCTTTCTGCCATAAGGGTGGTGTCATCTGCATATTTGAGGTTACTGATATTTCTCCCTGCAGTCTTGATTCCAGCTTCATCCAGCCCAGGGTTTCTCATGATATACTCTGCATATAAGTTAAATAAGCAGACAATATACAGCCCTGATGTACACCTTTCCCTATTTGGAAACAGTCTGTTGTTCCATGTATGGAAAAGCAAAAGATCTAAGCAAAACAAGAACAAAATCAGAGGTTGATTGAATGAACTCACATAATAAATATAATCTCTATTAAAGGATACTATTATTTTTTGTTTTTCTACCTTAAGCTTACTATCAACGTGATAAAAATCAGAATACTGTGTATACCTCATCAAGTACTGAATATGAAGGCTCTGAGGAAACTTTTTGGAGTGCTTAGGATGTTCTATAATTTGAGTTGGCTAGTTGTTTGTTTCCTGGATGTATACATATGAAAAAATAATAAAGTTTTCCTATTAAAATTACCACTTTGCCTAATGTATGCTACATTTGAATAAAAATATGAAAAACAAATCTGATATCAGTTAATGCATATTCATTGGAATTTGATTATTATGTTAAGTGTGTGTATGTGTGTGTGTGTATGTGTGCATGCTCAGTCACTCAGTCATGACTGTAGCCCACCAGGCTCCTCTGTCCATGGGATTTTCCAGACAAGAATATGGGAATGGGTTGCTATTTCTTTCTGCAAGGGATCTTTCCATCCAGGGATCAGACTTGCGAACCTGCATCTTCTGAATTGGTGGGCAGATTCTTTACCACAGCACCACCTATGCTACAAATGCTATACAATAGAGTTTATGTTCTGGCCTAAGTTTTTAAAATATAATTACAAGATAAAATTGAAAGAAAAGTGCCTAAAAATTACATGAAGTGATTCAAATTTATTATCCCTTGGGTTAAATGTACTAGAAAACACTACTTTGAACGATATATTCTTTTCACCTAAAATTTCTCTGATTAGTGACAGGAGTTTTTAACTCTCCTTAGGGAATTTAATTTCTCATTAGAAATTACATTATTCATGAATCAAGAGCAGTAATTTTTGAGAAATTTCACCAATCATTAGCCTCTTTCTGCTAATGTCTCTACAGAACTGACTAATGCAGTTCTCTAGACAAGAGAGACTAATACTATTCTCCAGACAAGAATACTAGAGTGGGTCATTATTTCCCACATGCAAAACTATTTATTGATTGCCAATCATATGCCAGATAAAACGTTAGATGTTGGGCATATAATGGTGAATAAAGGATACTGTGTCTTTGCCTTCACAGTGCTGATACTCTCGTAAGAAGAGGGGAGAATTAATAAGACAAGTGAATAAAATGATTAATATTCTAGAAGATACCACAGTCTAGTGGAAGAAATAGATGAACAAGTAATAATTTTCATACATTTTAGAAGTTTTTATAATTATGATATCCCCATAGTACTACAGCAATAGGAACAAAAAATAATTCTATCGTGGGTGGGAGGGGTGGGAGAAGGGAATGGATATTTATTTATTTTGGTAACTTTGCCACTAGCTATACCTATCAGGTTTCATTTCTCTGTTGATCCTGATAATAATTTAATTAAAACTTTCTCTCATCTATTACATTTATTCTCATTTCTAATGCAATTTTTCCTTATATTGCTAACTTTCAAGTGCTTCCTTCCCTAGAAGATTATAAGAATTAAGGCAGAGAAATCAGTTAAGAGATATGAAGAGGGTCTGAACCAGGACAGTAAGGTCAGACAGAAGACAATTTTAACTGACATTTAGAAGAATATATTAATGACTAAAACAGGAGTGTGAGAGGTAAAGGTAAAGAAGAGGTCAAAGCTAACCATCACATTTTAGCGTTAGCATATTTTCAGACTCACGGGTCCTTTTGAGAATGTTATAAAACTTGTAGAGCTTTTCTCCCAAGAAAGGAAAATCGATATATACAGTAAGAATTTCACAAGCAATATAAAACAGTTTAGATTTCTCTGCTTTAGTAGGCCTAGTGGGATCAGTGGTTTGACTGTATGGAATTGTTTTGGTATCCTGATAAATCTTGATTGAATTTATAAGCTGTGATATAATTAAAAATTATGAAAAAGCCAATAAATTGTTTTAAATATATATCAGTTCAGTTCAGCTCAGTTGCTTGGTCGTGTCTGACTCTTTGAGACCCCATGAATCACAGCATGCCAGGCCTCCCTGTCCATCACCATCTCCCGGAGTTCACTCAGACTCACGTCCTTCGAGTCCGTGATGCCATCCAGCCATCTCATCCTGGGTCGTCCCCTTCTCCTCCTGCCCCCAATCTCTCCCAGCATCAGAGGCTTTTCCAAAGAGTTAACTCTTCACATGAGGTGGCCAAAGCACTGGAGTTTCAGCTTTAGCATCATTCCTTCCTAAGAAATCCCAGGGCTGATCTCCTTCAGAATGGACTGGTTGGATCTCCTTGCAGTCCAAGGGACTCTCAAGAGTCTTCTCCAGCACCACAGTTCAAAAGCATCAATGCTTCGGCGCTCAGCCTTCTTCACAGTCCAACTCTCACATCCATACATGACCACTGGAAAAACCAAAGCCTTGACTAGAGGGAACTTAGTCGGCAAAGTAATGTCTCTGCTTTTGAATATACTATCTAGGTTGGTCATAACTTTTCTTCCAAGGAGTAAGGGTCTTTTAATTTCATGGCTGCAGTCATCATCTTCAGTGATTTTGGAGCGCCCCAAAATAAAGTCTGACACTGTTTCCACTGTTTCCCATCTATTTCCCATGAAGTGATGGGACCAGTAGCAACGATCTTCGTTTTCTGAATGTTGAGCTTTAAGCCAACTTTTTTGCTCTCCTCTTTCACTTTCATCAAGAAGATTTTTAGTTCCTCTCCACTTTCTGCCATAAGGGTGGTGTCATCTGCATATCTGAGGTTAATGATATTTCTTCCGGCAATCTTGATTCCAGCTTGTGTTTCTTCCAGTCCAGCGTTTCTCATGATGTACTCTGCATAGAAGTTAAATAAACAGGGTGACAATATACAGCCTTGACGTACTCTTTTTTCTATTTGGAACCAGTCTGTTGTTCCATGTCCAATTCTAACTGTTGTTTCCTGTCCTGCATACAGATTTCTCAAGAGGCAGGTCAGGTGGCCTGGTATTCCCATCTCTTTCAGAATTTTCCACAGTTTATTGTGATCCACACAGTCAAAGGCTTTGGCATAGTCAATAAAGCAGATATAGATGTTTTTCTGGAACTCTCTTGCTTTTTCGATGATCCAGCAGATGTTGACAATTTGATCTCTGGTTCCTCTGCCTCTTCTAAAACCAGCTTGAATATCAGGGAGTTCACGGTTCATGTATTGCTGAAGTCTGGCTTAGAGAATTTTGAGCATTACTTTACTAGCATGTGAGATGAGTGCAATTGTGCGGTAGTTTGAGCATTCTTTGAAAATTGACCTTTTCCAGTCCTGTGGCCCCTGTTGAGTTTTCCAAACTTGCTGGCATATTGAGTGCAGCACTTTCACAGCATCATCTTTCAGGATTTGAAACAGCTCAACTGGAATTCCATTGCCTCCACTAGCTTTGTTCGTAGTGATGCTTTCTAAGGCCCACTTGACTTCACATTCCAAGATGTCTGGGTCTAGATTAGTGATCACATCATCATGATTATCTGGGTAGTGAAGATCTTTTTTGTACAGTTCTTCCATGTATTCTTGCCACCTCTTCTTAATATCTTCTGCTTCTGTTAGGTGCAGACCATTTCTGTCCTTTATTGTGCCCATCTTTGCATGAAATATTCCCTTGGTATCTCTAATTTTCTTGAAGAGATCTTTAGCCTTTCCCATTCTGTTGTTTCCCTCTATTTCTTTGCATTGATCACTGAAAAAGGCTTTCTTATCTCTTCTTGCTATTCCTTGGAACTCTGCATTTCAATGCCTATATCTTTCCTTTTCTCCTTTGCTTTTTGCCTCTCTTCTTTTCACAGCTATTTGTAAGGCCTCCCCAGACAGCCATTTTGCTTTTTTACATTCCTTTTCCATGGGATGGTCTTGATCCCTGTCTCCTGTACAATGTCACGAACCTCATTCCATAGTTCATCAGGCACTCTATCTATCAGATCTAGACCCTTAAATCTATTTCTCCTTTCCACTGGTAATCATAAGGGATTTGATTTAAGTCATACTTGAATGGTCTAGCAGTTTTCCCTACTTTCTTCAATTTAAGGCTGAATTTGGCAATAAGGAGTTCATGATCTGAGTCACAGTCAGCTCCTGGTCTTGTTTTTGTTGACTGTATAGAGCTTCTCCATCTTTGGCTGCAAAGAATATAATCAATTTGATTTTGGTGTTGACGATCTGGTGATGTCCATGTGTAGAGTCTTCTCTTGTGTTGTTGGAAGAGGCTGTTTGCTATGACCAGTGCATTTTCTTGGCAAAACTCTATTAGTCTTTGCCCTGCTTCATTCCGCATTCCAAGGCCAAATTTGCCTGTTACTCTGGGTGTTTCTTGACTTCCTACTTTGGCATTCCAGTCCCCTATAATGAAAAGGACATCTTTTTTGGGTGTTAGTTCTAAAAGATCTGTAGGTCTTCATAAAACTGTTCAATTTCAGTTTCTTCAGTGTTATTGGTTGGGGCATAGACTTGGATAACTGTGTAATTGAATGGTTTGCCTTGGAGACGAACAGAGATCATTCTGTCGTTTTGAGATTGCATCCAAATCTGCATTTCAGACTCTTTTGTTGACCATGATGGCTACTCCATTTCTTCTGAGGGATTCCTGCCCGCAGTAGTAGATGTAATGGTCATCTGAGTTAAATTTGCCCATTCCAGTCCATTTTAGTTCGCTGATTCCTAGCATGTCGACGTTCACTCTTGCCATCTCTTGTTTGACCACTTCCAATTTGCCTTGATTCATGGACCTGACATTCCAGGTTCCTATGCAAAATTGCTCCTTACAGCATCAGATCTTGCTTCTATCACCAGTCACATCCACAGCTGAGTATTGTTTTTGCTTTGGCTCTCTCCCTTCATTCTTTCTGGAGCTTTTCTCCACTGATCTCCAGTAGCATATTGGGCACCTAATGACCAGGGTAGTTCTTCTTTTGGTATCCTATCATTTTGCCTTTTCATGGGGTTCTCAAGGCAAGAATACTGAAGTGGCTTGGCATTCCCTTCTCCAGTGGACCACATTCTGTCAGGCCTCTCCACCATGAACTGCCCCTCTTGTGCTGCCCTGCAAGCATGGCTTGGTTTCATCAAGTTAGACAAAGCTGTGGTCCTAGTGTGACTAGATTGAGTAGTTTTCTGTGAGTATGGTTTCAGTGTGTCTGCTCTCTGATGCCCTCTTGCAACACTTACCATCTTACTTGGGTTTCTCTTACCTTGGCGTGGGGTATCTCTTCACGGCTGCTCCAGGAAAGCACAGCCGCTGTTCCTAACTTGGACGAGGGGTATCTCCTTACCGCCTCCGTTCCTGACTTTCAACGTGGGATAGCTCCTCTAGGCCCTCCTGTGCCTCCTCAGCCACCACTCCTCAGGTTGCTCTTCCCAGCTGCTGGCCCTGGCCTCTGGCGTGGGTGGCTCCTCCCAGCTGCCGCACCTGGCCTCGGGCTCCGGGTGGCTCCTCAAGGTCACCGCCCCGGCCATACAAATACATACATTAAAATGGTTGTCTTCAAATTGCATATACTTCAGTTCAGTTCAGTTCAGTTCAGTTTAGTCACTCAGTCTTGTCAGACTCTTTGCGATCCCATGAATCACAGCACGCCAGGCCTCCCTGTCCATCACCAACTCCCAGAGTTCACTCAGACTCAAGTCCATTGAGTCAGTGATGCCATCCAGCCATCTCATCCTCTGTCGTCCCCTTCTCCTCCTACCCCCAATCCCTCCCAGCATCCGAGTCTTTTCCAATGAGTCAACTCTTTGCATGAGGTGGCCAAAGTACTGGAGTTTCAGCTTTAGCATCATTCCCTCCAAAGAAATCCCAGGGCTGATCTCCTTCAGAATGGACTGGTTGGATCTCCTTGCAGTCCAAGGGACTCTCAAGAGTCTTCTCCAACACCACACTTCAAAAGCATCAATTCTTCGGCACTCAGCCTTCTTCACAGTCCAACTCTCACATCCATACATGACTACTGGAAAAACCATAGCCTTGACTAGATGGACCTTAGTTGGTAAAGTAATGTCTCTGCTTTTGAATATGCTATCTAGGTTGGTCATAACTTTTCTTCCAAGGAGTAAGGGTCTTTTAATTTTATGGCTGCAGTCACCATCTGCAGTGATTTTGGAGCCCCCCAAAATAAAGTCTGATACTGTTTCCACTCTTTCGCCATCTGTTTCCCATGAAGTGATGGGACCAGTAGCAATGATCTTTGTTTTCTGAATGTTGAACTTTAAGCCAACTTTTTCATTCTCCACTTTCACTTTCATCAAGAGGCTTTTTAGTTCCTCTTCACTTTCTAGGGGTCAATAATTATGATTATGTTAAATTTGAATGAGGAAAAAAACCTTAGGCATTTTAACATTTTGGTTTACATTTTACACAGAGACAGATAAATTAAATATTTTTCTTATACCTAACTAATATTTACTCTTTATTGAATTTCTATTTGCTATTGATTATAGTCCAAGCTATATTACATACAACTTCTCAGGAGCACAATGATTAGTAATAGATATAATAAAAAGCACACAAATAAGTAGAAAATAAAGGTCAATATGGTAAATATTATACAAGTGTGGCAAAGCATAGTTGTTTGAGAATGGGGCTTCCCTAGTAGCCCAGATAGCAAAGAACCAGCCTGCAATGCAGGAGACCTGGGTTTGATTCCTGGGTTGGGAAGATCTCCTTGAAAAGGAAATGGTAGCCCACTCCAGTATTTTTGGTTGGAGAATTCCATGGACAGAGGAGCCTGGTAGGCTACAGTCCATGGAGTCGCAAGAGTCAGACATCACTTAGCAACCAAACCACCAACCACCAAAAGAAAGAATCACATATCTATTTAGTGTCTTAACGCTTTTATGTAAGGCCCCAAATGAATGTGTAGGGCCATTCTGCATGTTTTAAATGACAGGTTTTTAGAGGGCAGAGACACTTTAGATTACTTCATGTAAGTGTGTAATAAAATAGATAATTTTGGAAATGGTAGAGAGGTTCTTTTTAAAATCTCAAATGTAAGACTACCTACATAGAGGTGTGAGATTCAGAATTAACTTTTATTCTATATGTTCCTTGCCTGAGGCATCTACACAAGAAATAAAATTTGTGAGAGTGTTTAATTAAAAATACACATAAAGGGCTTCCCTGGTGGCTCAGTGGTAAAGAATCTGTTGGATCCCTGATTCAGGAAGATCCCACACGCCACAGAGCAACTAAGCCTGTGTGTCACAACTATTGAGCCTGTGGTCTAGAGCCTGGGACTGCAACTACCTAAGCCCATATGTGCTAGAGCCCACGCTCGCAACAAGAGAAGGCACCACAATGAAGAAGCCTGCATACAGAAACCAAAGGTAACCTTTGCTTGCCACGACCAGAAAAAAACGCCCACACAGAAACAAAAACCCAGCACAGCCAAAAATAATGTAAATAAAATTATTTTTTAAATGTACATAAAATAATTATTAGCATAAATTTAAAAGTAGAAAGCAAAGAGAGTTTCCCTAAAAAGGTAAAATGAATATGTTTATGTAAAAATATCTGTGATGACATTAAGGAAGATATGAGGTATTCATAAAATAAATCCCCTTCATTTAATCTACCTCATTGTCAGGCTCTTCCTTCCATATAATATGATCATTCTTTTCAATAACCAGCATTTATGTTTTTTCTCTGTCCTGGTACTTAAGGCATGAGAATATCAGTTGGGTGAATGATAAACAGACAAGCATGAGGAACTGAAAGCACACAACACTTCTAAATATATACTATAGTAAATAGTCTTTGTAAACCACGTAAACTTGGTTTTCTTCCATGTTTTCTATTATTATCTTTAAATGAGAATAGCGACATTTTACTCATTTAACAATGATTCTTTACAGAAGCAGAATTCATATGCCTATTATTGGGTCACAATAAGCAACCAAGTGATTAAAACTGTCTTGATTTTCCAGAACACATGTGAGTTTCACTAGGTTATAATTCTGAAAGAGTAAATATTTTTTATTACACATGATGCATTTCATATGTTTATTTTTTTAATATTTTACCTCTGCATAAAATAATAATTAACAGCATGAAACAATATGAGCTTGAGAGCTTTGTTGTCCCTACAACAATATATGTCACCCTGGGCTGGTCACAAAATTGCATTTCTACTTTTGTACCTAATGAGGGGTCAGATTTAGAGGCTTTTGTATGTAGATATAGAAATGGAAAAGGAAAATCAGGTTATAAAAACAAAATTGGTATGATTTGACAAATCACTTGAAATGAAGTGAAGTCTCTCAGTTGTGTCTGACTCTTTGTGACCCCATGGACTGTAGCTTACAAGGCTCCTCTGTCCATGGAATTTTCAGGCAAGAGTACTGGAGTGGGTTGCCATTTCCTTCCCCAGGGGATCTTCCTGACCCAGGGATCAAACCCAGGTCTCTAGCATTGCAGGAAGACACTTTACTGCCTGAGCCATCAGGGAAGTCTCATGATTTGACAAGACATGAGATATAATGAGTGAAGTAGAATCATATGTCAATAAGCTCTCTAGAATTCCAGTGGAACTATTTCAAATCCTGAAAGATGATGCTGTGAAAGTGTTGCACTCAATATTCCAGCAAGTTTGGAAAACTCAGCAGTGGCCACAGGACTGCAAAAGGTCAGTTTTCATTCCAATCCCAAAGAAAGGCAATGCCAAAGAATGCTCACACTACCACACAATTGCACTCATCTCACACCCTAGCAAAGTAATGCTCAAAATTTTCCCAGTCAGGCTTCAACAATATTTGAACCATGAAATTCCTGACGTTCAAGCTGGTTATAGAAAAGGCAGAGGAACCAGAGATCAAATTGCCAACATCTGCTGGATCATTGAAAAAGCAAGAGAGTTCCAGAAAAACATCTATTTCTGCTTTATTGACTATGCCAAAGCCTTTGACTGTGTGGATCACAATAAACTGTGGAAAATTCTGGGAGAGATGGGAATACCAGGCCACCTGACCTGCCTCTTGAGAAATCTGTATGCAGGACTGGAAGCAACAGTTAGAACTGGACATGGAACAACAAACTGGTTCCAAATAGGAAAAGGAGTGCATCAAGGCTGTATATTGTCATCCTGCTTATTTAACTTCTATGCAGAGTACATCATGAGAAACGCTGGACTGGAAGAAACACAAGCTGGAATCAAGATTGCCGGGAGAAATATCAATAACCTCAGATATGCAAATGACACCACCCTTATGGCAGAAAGTGAAGAGGAACTAAAGAGCCTCTTGATGAAAGTGAAAGAGGAGAGTGAAAAAGTTGGCTTAAAGTTCAACATTCAGAAAACGAAGATCATTGCTACTGGTCCCATCACTTCATGGGAAATAGATGGGGAAACAGTGGAAACAGTGTCAGACTTTATTTTGGGGGGCTCCAAAATCACTGCAGATGGTGACTGAAGCCATGAAATTAAAAGACCCTTACTCCTTGGAAGAAAAGTTATGACCAACCTAGATAGTATATTCAAAAGCAGAGACATTACTTTGCCGACTAAGGTCCGTCTAGTCAAGGCTTTGGTTTTTCCAGTGGTCACGTATAGATGTGAGAGTTGGACTGTGAAGAAGGCTGAGCACCGAAGAATTGATGCTTTTGAAGTGTGGTGTTGGAGAAGACTCTTGAGAGTCCCTTGGACTACAAGGAGATCCAACCAGTCCATTCTGAAGGAGATCAGCCCTGGGGTTTCTTAGGAAGGAATGATGCTAAAGCTGAAACTCCAGTACTCTGGCCACCTCATGTGAAGAGTTGACTCATTGGAAAAGACTCGGATGCTGGGAGGGATTGGGGGCAGGAGGAGAAGGGGATGACAGAGGATGAGATGGCTGGATGACATCACTGACTCGATGGATGTGAGTCTGAGGGAACTCCGGGAGTTGGTGATGGACAGGGAGGCCTGGCGTGCTGCGATTCATGGGGTCTCAAAGAGTTGGACACGACTGAGCAACTGAACTGAACTGAACTGAACCCAACTTATGTCTATACCTAAGTTCTTTAAGATACATATCAGTCCCCTGGTAGTTCAGCTGGTAAAGAATCTGGCTGCAATGCAGGAGACCCTGATTCAATTCCTGGGTTGGGAAGTTGTCCTGGAGAAGGGATAGTCTACCTTCCCCAGTATTCTTGGGTTTCCTTGGTGGCTCAGATGGTAAAGAATCTGCCTGAATGTGGACCTGGGTGCAATCCTTGGGTTGGAAAGATCCTCTGGAGGAGGGCATGGCAATCCGCTCCAGTGTTCTTACCTGGAGAATCCCCATGGACAGAGGAGCCTGGCAAGCTACAGTCCATGGGGTCACAAAGAGTTGGACACAACTGAGTGAGAAGCATAGAGCAGTCAAGATACACTAGACTATGTTGTAACAGCAATATCTATTTCTCAGTTACTTAACGCTAAACTAGTTTATTTCTACTCATGCAAATTCTGCTCCAGCTCCCCATGATTTTTCAGGCAAATATTCTCCCTGTGGTGGTTAAGTATTTAAGGCTGATTCTCTGTATTTTACGGAACCATCATTTCGACATGCTGCTTCAGGGTCCATTTTGGCAGGTGAAGACAGCATGGCACACTGGTTCTTGAAGTGTGTCAGGCCTGAAATGATATATATTACTACCAGTCACAATCAATTAACCAGCATTAGTCATGTGGCTTTGATCAATTTTCAAGGCTGGGAAATAGAGACTTTTATACGACTAGTTAAGCACAGAGAAGTGGAAATAATGGTGAACATTAGTAATGTTTAGCTAGAACATTAGGAATTTGGTGGTTCCAACCAAGTACTTGAGTGATATAATTACTTCAAAGGGGAAAAAGACTAAACAACAGATGAAAACAAAATACAAAAGATGTGTAAGGAGATAAAATGTGGGATAATATATTTTAATAATTCAAAGTAATCAATATTATTATGACACAAAAGTTTCTAAGAAAAATATATACTGATAATTTTCAGTCTAGTCACTGAAAATGCCACATCATCTTAAGTTGATGCCTTTAGGCACAATAATCTTTAAAATTCTTTTGTAAATATCACTGTGCTTGGTAAATAGTTTTTCATGTAAAAATATCAATATGATTATTTTGACTGTTGCATGATATATTAGCTATATTAGAAATGGAATAGAGAAACTATTGGATAAACCATGTAATAGTCATCAGATATCAAAATGAACTTAAACTTTCTGCTCCCTAGTGTCTTCTTCTCAACATTTGTCTGACTATTGCAAATCAAAGAATTATGTGAATATATTAAAATAAACTTTCAAATGTGAAATTAACATTCATGAAAGAGGACATTTACAAAGTATTTTGAGTTAGTTAAGCTAAATAGTTGCCAATCAACTACATTTTAAACTTAAAAAAACTAATGAAAAAAAAAAAAACTAATGAATCATATACCAGAGCAAAAAGAAATACTTGATTCTTTATTTACACTTTCTTAATTAAAAATTGTCCACCACTTAAATATGCAACATTTTGTGTACCACTCAACAATATCAATAAAATGATTCCTTCAACAAAGTTAACAACTGCTTTGTCAGAGATAAGGTAATTGAAGCTAAATAAGAGAGCTGTGTTTGTCTTACTTCAATTTAATGAACTGCATTGTATATTCCTTAACATAAACATGAAAATATGAGACTGAAGTGGAAACACAATATCAATTTAAATTATTTTAGACCTTTTCTACTTATACCTTCATACAGATTTTGCATTTATGATAATTCTCATTTATTCCTCTTTCTTCTTTCATTTGCATAAAGCAAAACATCATCATCAACCCATATGGGAGCATTGGAAACTTCAGCAGCAAAAAAAGTTACAATTGAAAAGCATAGTGGAAAGAACAAGCTAAAGGAAGAGACATAATAGGATAAAAATAATGATAATTTCATTAAAGGAAAAATAATAGAAAAATAAGACCAAAATAGGATAAATGAAAAGACAAATAATAAAATATATTTAATCTTAGATATATAAATATTTACCTTGGAAATGAACGCACTCTGTCCAAGGGAAAATAATCCTTGATGGAATGACTAAACTGCAGAAAAGTATTAAAAGTACCAAAAAAGAATAAATAGGTAGTATATAAATTATATAAACCATTTTGGACAAAAGCAAAGTCTTGTGGGGTTTATAACATATATAGAAGAAAATTATGTAACAACAGTAGCACAATGAGAATTAAATGGTTCCAAACGATTTTAAGCTTTTTATTGTTTATTAAGAGGTAATCATTTAAGGTCAGTCAGTTCAGTTCAGTGGCTCAGTAGTGTCCAACTCTTTGCGACCCCATGGACTGCAACACGCCAGGCTTCCCTGTCCATCACCAACTTCCAGAGCCTGTTCAAACTCATGTCCATTGACTCAGTGATGTCATCCAACCATCTCATCCTCTGTCATCCCCTTCTCTTCCCGCCTTCAATCTTTCCCAGCATCAGGGTTTTTTCAGATGAGTCAGTTCTTTGCATCAGGTGGCCAGAGTATTGGAGTTTCAGCTTCAACATCAGTCCTTCCAATGACTATTCAGGACTGATTTCCTTTATGATTGACTGGTTTGATCACCTTGCAGTCCAAGAGACTCTCAAGAGTCTTCTTCATCACCACAGTTCAAAAGCATCCATTCTTTGGCACTCAGCTTTCTTCATAGTCCAACCCTCACATCCATACATAACTACTGAGAAAACCATAGCTTTGACTAGATGGACCTTTGTTGACAAAGTAATTTCTCTTCTTTTTAATATGCTGTCTAGGTTGGTCATAGCTTTTCTTCCAAGGAGCAAGCATCTTTTAATTTCATGGTTGTAGTCATCATCTGCAGTGATTTTGGAGCCCAAGAAAATAAAGTCTGTCACGTTTTCCATTGTTTCCCCATCTATTTGCCATGAAGTGATGTGACTGGATGGGCTTCCCTGATAGCTCAGTTGGTAAAGAATCTGCCTTCAATGCAGAAGACCCCAGTTAGATTCCTGGATTGGGAAGATCCCCTGGAGAAAGGAAAGGCTACCCACTCCAGTATTCTGGCCTGGAGAATTCCATGGACTCTATAGTCCATGTGGTCACAAAGAGTCAGAAATGACTAACTTTCAAAAAAAAATCATTTTAGGTAAGCTATAATAAGTTAAGTATGTATATTGTCATCTTTATATTAACCACTAAAACTATTCTATATATAATTATATAGCTAAAAATCTAATAGAGCAGGAAAAATGGAATAAATTAAAATAATTGAGTAATCCCCTCCCCCCACAAAAAGATAGGCAAATTGAAACAAGAAGACTAAGAGTAGATAGGAAATTTATAAAGGAATAGCATGATTGTAGATGTAAATAGCATACAAAGATATAAATATAATTATAATAATAATTGCACTGAATATAAGTTAGCTAAACACCAATTATCTGACTGAATTTAAAAAATGACTATATGCTGTTTACAAAAGAAATACTGTAATATAAAGATGAAACAGGTTAAACATAAAAAGATGGAAATATTTAATTTCACCTATGAAGGAATTTTACAAGAACTGTCTTCCAACTGTAAATAATGTGAGACTTAGGTAAAATATATGAAAAATTTGTTTTTGATGTTTGACCATAGGGAGAGAAAACAGTGACCTCTAGGAGAAGGGAAACAATGAAGTAGAGCAGTATAATTTCCCTGAGTAACTACCTGGAAGCAAATTTCAAGTTGAAGTACAAGCAGTTGAAACCAAAACAAGGCCCTGAAGTCTTTCTGAGTGGAAAAAAAAAAAAAAAAAACTGAGATTAGAACATGGAGGATTGCAAGGCAGAATTTGTAAAGCACATATTAGAAGAGGGAGCTCCATAGAGAGAAAAAGAGGGTTCTAAAATCTTTGGCTGAATACTGGTTTAGCCTTGTAAGTGTTGCATCTCCATAAGGATGAGGAAACAATCAGTGAAGTGTAGATTGCATATTTTCTGAAGATCATACAAAGCCTGGAAGTAGTTTGTGTTCCCACAAGCCAGAGTAGTGAGGCCTTGTACACAGGGTATCAGGTAGAGTTCTCAGAAAGCTATTGCCTTACAGTGGGGATAAATTAGCTCTGTATTAAAGGTAACCCTGGGTATTTCCTAAAACAGTATACAAATAAGCCTTGAAAACGTAAAATTTCCTGACAAATATAACTGCTTGCCAGAATAAAAGCCAATGTTTTATGCAGGAATGTAACAAAATTCAGAACCAACAACATTAAAATCATATTTGGTATCCAATTCAAAAAATGCCAGGCATTCAAGAAAACAAAAAAATATAATCAAAGAACAATCAATAAAAACAGTGCCAGAAATGAGAGAAATTATTGGTGTAGTAGACAAAAAGTTATTGGAAATGTTCTTTATATATTCAAGGATGTTGAAAAAATGCAAACATAATGAATATAGAAATTGAAGATTTTTAAAAACCAAGAGGAAACTTTTAAATACAGTATCTGAAGTAAAATAAATATACTGAGTGGGATTAGTAGTGGATTACATGAAACTGAAGAAAAGATTAGCAAACTTGCTGAACACAACAATATAACCTCTATTTAAAGAAGCATAGAGATTTAAAAAAAGGACAAAGAGATATAAGACAAAAAAGTTACAAAGAGGAATGAAAGCAAGCAGAGCATCCACCAGTGACTTGTGGGATGATATTAGGTGGTTTGATAGTCATGTAATTGAAGCCTCAGTAAGACACGTGTATGGGAAAGGAGGTTGCAAAAAAAAAAAAAATTTTTTAAAAACTGAAGAAAAATGTACAAAGGGTTTTTACAAATATGATTAAAATAATAAGCCAAATATCCAAGTTTCTTAATGAACTTCATGTAGACTAAATATAAAGATGATCATATCAATGCATAAGATAATTCAATTGCTAAAAAGGCAGCAAAAAATAAAATCTTAAAGGCAGCTATTTATTTAAAAAATACATGGAGGATAACAATGAAAAAAATAACAGCAAACTTCTCATAAAAACTCAGCAAGGCAGAAGACAATGGAGAAGCATAATCATAAATTGAAAGAAAAAAATCAACCTAAATTCATAAACCTATCAAAATATATCTTAAAACTATGCAGGTAAAATATAGAATTTTTACACAAATAAAGACAGAATTAATTGCCAATAGATGCTACTATATGAACCCATTTGAATGCAAAGTTTCAAAGAATAGCAAGGAGAGATAAGAAAGCCTTCCCTCAGTGATCAGTGCAAAAAAAAAAATAGAAGAAAACAATAGAATGGTAAAGACTAGAGATCTCTTCAAGAAAATTACAGATACCAAGGGAACATATCATGCAAAGATGAGCACAATAAGGACAGAAATGGTATGGACCTAACAGAGGCAGAAGATATTAAGAAAAGGTGGCAAGAATACACAGAAGAACTGTACAAAAAAGATCTTCACAGCATAGATAATCACAATGGATGATGATTGCTCATCTAGAGCCAGACATCCTGGAATGCAAAGCCAAGTGGGCCTTAGGAAGCATCACTACGAACAAAGCTAGTGGAGTTGATGGAATTCCAGTTGAGCTATTTCAAGTCCTAAAAGATAATGTTGTGAAAGTGCTGCACTCAATATGCCAGCAAATTTGGAAAACTCAGCAGTGGCCTCAGGACTGGAAGAGGTCAGTTTTCATTCCAATCCCAAAGAAAGGCAATGCCAAAGAATGCTCAAACTAGCACATAATTGCACTCATCTCACATGCTAGTAAAGTAATGCTCAAAATTCTCCAAGCCAGGCTTCAACTGTATGTGAACCACGAACTTCCAGATGTTCAAGCTGGTTTTAGAAAAGGCAGAGTAACCAGAGATCAAATTGCCAACATCCACTGGATCATCATAAAAGCAAGAGAGTTCCAGAAAAACATCTACTTTTGCTTGATTGAATATGTCAAACTTTGACTGTGTGGATCACAGTAAACTGTGGACAATTCTGAAAGAGATGGTAATACCAGAACACTTGACCTGCCTCCTGAGAAATCCGTATGCAGGTCAAGAAGCAACAGTTAGAACTGGACATGGAACAAAAGGGAAAGGAGTATGTCAAGGCTGTATATTGTCACCCTGCTTATTTAACTTATATGCAGAGTATATGATGCAAAATGCTGGGCTGGAAGAAGCACAAGCTGGAATGAAGATTTCCGGGAGAAATATCAATAACTTCAGATACACAGATGACACCACCCTAATGGCAGAAAACAAAGAACTAAAGAGCCTCTTGATGGAAGTGAAAGAAGAGAGTGAAATAATTGGCTTAAAACTCAACATTCAAAAAACTAAGATCATGGCATCCAGTCCCATCACTTCATGGCAAACAGATGGGGAAACAATGGAAACAGTGACAGACTTTATTTTCTTGGACTCCATAATCATTGCAGATGGTGACTGCAGCCATGAAATTAAAAGACGTTTGTTCCTTGGAAGAAAAGCTATGACCAACCTAGACGTTACTGAAAAGAAGAGATACTACTTTGCCAACAAAGATCCGTCTAGTCAAAGCTATGGTTTTTCCAGTAGTCATGTATGGATGTGAGAGTTGGACTATAAAGAAAGCTGAGTGCTGAAGAACTGATGCTTTTGAACCGTGATTTTGGGGAAGACTCCTGAGAGTCCTTTGGACTGCAAGGAGATCCAACCAGTCCATCTTAAAGGAAAGTGGTCCAGTTTCCGGGAGTTGGTGATGGACAGGGAAGCCTGGTATGCTGCAGTCCATGGAGTCTCAAAGAGTCAGACATGACTGAGCAACTGAATTGAACTGAACTGAATGCTAAAATAACATGTAGGTAGTAAAAATGTCTCAAAATATATGAAGAAAACATATAAATGAAATGGTAAATAGAAATATCCTCAATTATAGTTAAAATGTTATGTCAATCTTAGTATTTGATAGAAAAATTAGAAGATTTGTACAATACTACTAAGAGACTTTTCTAACTGATATTTTTAGAATATATCACTCAACATCAGCAGCATACACACATGTTTTTCAAATACAACTAGAGTATTCTGTAAGACAGGTCATATTCTGGGATATTAAATTTAACCTGACTTTAAAATAATTAAAATTATATAAGTAATATTTTCTGATCATAACTGGACAAAATAAGGTAATTACAAGGGAAGGAAAATTCCTAAGTATACAGCTTATCAAAATTTTGAGATGCAGTATGCAGAAATAAATTAGTAGCATTTACAGCTCCTATTAAAACAAGAATAAAATAAGAAATCAATTACTGACGTTTTCACCTTAAGAAACTAGAAAGAAAAAAATGAAACCATATAATGCAGATGTGAAGAAAAATATAATTAAGACAGAACTAAATAAAATAGTAAATAGACATACAATAGGGGAAATCAGTGAATCAAAAAACTGATTCTTAAAAAGATCAATAAATGTCATCAACTTACAGCCAGAATTATGAAGAAAAGCAATACATATCATCAATATCTGTTTGAAAGAGGGGATATTAATATAGACATGGTAGAGATGAAAAGGAATATTAGGAAACAAGGAAAATTTTACAACAATAAGTAGAACTTAGTTGAAACAAATTCTTTGAAATATACAAATTAAAAGTTCATTCAGATAAAATAGAAAAACTGAATAAATTTATATATATAATTAATAGAATACATCATAAAAATAAATTTCCACAAATTATACTCCAGATTATTATGTTACACTAGTAGTCTATTGAACATTTAAGGAAGAAATAACACTTCCTCTGTACAAAGTCTTCTAGAAATTACAAAAGAAGGGAAAAGATCTCAACTCATTTTATGAAGCTAGCAATAACCTAGTATCAAACCTAGGTATTGCATTACAAGAAAAAAATAAAAGCTACAAACAATATGCCTTTTGAACAGAGACTCAAAATTATTTAGTGAAACTAGTAGATTGAATTTACCATTCTATAATGGGGGCAATGCATCATAACTCATGAGAAATTGTGTCACACATTCAAGGTTATTGATCAGTTACTAAAAATTCAAGATTGTTTTTCAAATTTTAATCAATTTAGTTCTCCAAATTAAAAGAATTGAGAAAATCAAATGATCATCAAAGTATATGGAGAAAAGTTATATGAATGCTTCAACATCAATACATGATTTAAATGGTTTACATCAAATTAGGAATACAAGATAATTTGTTCAACCTCATAAAAGACACTTAAGAAAAATGTACAGGCTTTATATATGTTGTTGAAAGAATTTATGCTTTCACTCTAAGTTAAAGAACAAGTGAGGGATATCTGATCTTATCAACTCTTTACAATATTTTTTTGTCTGTCCTATTCATTTGAATAGGAAAAAAAATTAATAAGATAGAGTCAAAGCTATGGTTTTTCCAGTAGTCATATAAAGATGTGAGAGTTGGACCATTAAGAAGGCTGAGTACCAAAGAATTGATGCTTTCAAATTTTGCTGCTGGAGAAGACTCTTGAGAGTCCCTTGGACTACAAGGAGATCAGTCAATTCTAAAGAAAATCAACCCTGAATATCCATTGGAAGGACTGATGCTGAAGCTGATGCTCCAATACTTTGGCCACCTGATGCAAAGAACTGACTCATTAGAAAAGACCCTGAGGCTGGAAAAGATTGAAGACAAAAGGAGAAGGGGTGGCAGAGGATAAGATAGTTAGATAGCATTACCTATTTAATGGACATGAATTTGAGCAAACTCCAAGAGAGTCGAGGACAGAGGAGCCTGGTGTGCTGGAGTCCACAGGGTGGCAAAGAGTCAGACACAACTTAGCGACAAGTCAGATATTCAGACTGGAAAAGGCACAAAACTCTCTATCACTACTTGACATACCTACATCAAAATCTTAAGGAATCTACAACAATGGTACTGGGGAAAATTAATGTTTAGCACAGTCACAAGATAAAAAGTATGCAGAAATGAATTCTCTTTCTATATACTAGCAACAAATGATTAGGAAGTAAAACTTTAAAATACACCATTTATAATACCATTGAAAAGCATACAATACTAGGAATGAATAAATGCAAGACTTCTGTGCTAGAAGATATAAATTATTGTTAAGAGAAATTAAAGTAGACCTAAATAAATGGAGGATATACTATGCTTATGAAAGATTCAAAGTTATTAAGATATCAAACATTCTCAAGTTAAATCTATAGATTTAATACAATTGTAATGAAAATTAGAATAGAAAAGAGAACATGGTGAACATATTCTACAATTTGATGGAAATATAAAGGACCTGGACGAGTAAAACACAATTTTTAAAAAGAACAAAAAGAATTTACACTTTCTGATTTCAAGACTTATTACCAAGCTTCAGGAATCAAGACAGCATAGAATTGGTGTAAATATAGACATATAGATCAATGGAACAGAATACAAACTCTAGAATAGACCCACTCTATATAATCAATTGATTTTTTACAAATGTGATGGATAATTCAAAGGGGGAAAGGACAATCTTTTCAGCAAATGATGCAAGAACAATAGTTTATTGTGTCATAAAAAAATGGACATCATCCTTTACTTTTCATCATGAACAAAAATTAACTCAAAATGGATGGTAGACCCAAACACATGAGTCAGAGATATAAAAATTATAGAAGTGAAAAAGAATATCCTTGTGGCTTTAGGTGAGGAAAATATCAATTAAGACACTAAAGTATAAAACAGCAAGCATTTTAAAAAGTAAACTTGTTTCAATAAATTTTCAACTTTTGTTCTTCAAAAAACACTTTAAAAAATGAAAAGGCAAGTCACAGATTGGGAGAAAATATTTGCAAAGCATAGCTGATAAAAGAGAGTATTGTAAAGTAAAATGAAATTTAAATTTAAATTTAAAAAAAAAGAGAGAAAAAAAAGATTTATATCCAGGCAAGACCACTGACATAATTTGTGGGTGCAAGTGAAAAATGGAAATGTGGAGCTCCTTAATCAAAAAGCAAGAGAAATATGCTATTAAAAGGACAAATATATAAACTGTTTCCCTTTAAAAATATCATATTAGCTATTAAATATAATAGGGACAATTGTGGTTCTGAGTAGAAAAGAATTAATTATAACTTTAAATGATTATTTTAAATTATAAGAACAAATTTTATCATTTGTAATTCATCTTTATATTATGCAATACCAATTGTATTTATTGCTGTTATGTTTGGTGCCAAAACTCAGGATTAAAGCAATGCTACTTTTAAGTGCAAATATAAGAGCGTGACTTTTGTATATGCAATCACTGATATTTTATAACTTATACATGTATACATATTGTTCTTATCTCAACAGTAGAAACACAGCCTAAATTTAAGAGTTTTCATTGTATTTATTGACAGGTGCATGTTCTACCAACACACTGCCTAAAAGAGATGTTCTCAATAATTATAAAATAAAAAATAACAAGTTTAACTCAATGAAACTATTAGAAAAAAAGATTGAGTTCAGTTCAGTTCAGTTCAGTCACTCAGTCATGTCCGACTCTTTGCGATCCCGTGAATTGCAGCATGCCAGGCCTCTCTGTCTTTCACCATCTTCCGGAGTTCACTCAGACACATCCATCGAGTCAGTGATGTCATCCAGCCATCTCATCACCTGTCGTCCCCTTCTGCTCCTGCCCCCAATCCCTCCCGGCATCAGAGTCTTTTCCAATGAGTCAACTCTTCTCATGAGGTGACCAAAGTACTGGAGTTTCAGCTTCAGCACCATTCCCTCCAAAGAAATCCCAGGACTGATCTTCAGAATGACTGGTTGGATCACCTTGCAGTCCAAGGGACTCTCAAGAGTCTTCCCCAACACCACAGTTGAAAAGCATCAATTCTTCAGTGCTCAGCTTTCTTTATAGTCCAACTTACATCCATACATGACTACTGGAAAAACCATAGCCTTGACTAGAAGGACCTTTGTTGACAAAGTAATGTCTCTGCTTTTGAATATGCTGTCTAGGTTGGTCATATCTTTCTTTCCAAGAGGTAAGCATTTTTTAATTTCATGGCTGCAGTCACCATCTGCAGTGGTTTTGGAGCCCCCCAAAATAAAGTCTGACACTGTTTCCACTGTTTCCCCATCTATTTCCCATGAAGTGATGGGACCAGATGCCATGATCTTCGTTTTCTGAATGTTGAGCTTTAAGCCAACTTTTTCACCCTCCACTTTCACTTTCATCAAGAGACTTTTTAGTTCCTCTCCAATTTCTGCCATAAGGGTGGTGTCAACTGCATATTTAAGGTTATTGATATTTCTCCCAGCAATCTTGATTCCAGCCTGTATTTCTTCCAGCCCAGTGTTTCTCATGATGTACTCTGCATAGAAGTTAAATAAGCAGGGTGACAATCTACAGCCTTGACGTACTCCTCTTCCTATTTGGAACCAGTCTGTTGTTCCATGTCCAGTTCTAACTGTTGCTTCCTGACTTGCATATAGGTTTCTCAATAGGTGGGTCAGATGGTCTTGTATTCCCATCTCTTTCAGAATTTTCCACAGTTTATTGTGATCCACACAGTCAAAGGCTTTGGCATAGTCAATAAAGCAGAAAGAGATGTTTTTCTGGAACTCTCTTGCTTTTTTGATGATCCAGCAGATGTTGGCAATTTGATCTCTGGTTACGCTGCCTTTTCTAAAACCAGCTTGAACATCAGGAAGTTCACGGTTGATGTACTGCTGAAGCCTGGCTTGGAGAATTTTGAGCATTATTTACTAGCATGTGAGATGAGTGCAATTGTGTGGTAGTGTGAGCAATCTTTGGCATTGCCTTTCTTTGGGATTGGAATGAAAACGGACCTTTTCCAGTCCTGTGGCCACTGCTGAGTTTTCCAAATTTGCTGGCATATTGAGTGCAGCACTTTCACAGCATCATCTTTCAGGATTTGAAATAGCTCCACTGGAATTCCATTACCTCCACTACCTCCACTAGCTTTGTTCGTAGTGATGCTTTCTAAGGCCCACTTGACTTCACATTCCAGGATGTCTGGCTCTAGGTGAGTGATCACACCATCGTGATTATCTTGGTCTTGAAGCTTTTTTTTGTATAGTTCTTCCGTGTATTCTTTCCACCTTTTCTTAATATCTTCTGCTTTAGGTCCATACCATTTTTGTCCTTTATCAAGCCCATCTTTGCATGAAATGTTCCCTTTGTATCTCTAAGTTTCTTGAAGAGATCTCCAGTCTTTCCCATTCTGTTGTTTTCCTCTTTTTCTTTGCATCAATTGCTAAGGAAGGCTTTCTTATCTCTTCTTGCTATTCTTTGGAACTCTGCATTTCAATGTTTATATCTTTCCTTTTCTCCTTTGCTTTTCACTTCTCTTCTTTACACAGCTATTTGTAAAGCCTCCCCAGACAGCGATTTTGCTTTTTAGCATTTCTTTTCCATGGGGATGGCTTTGATCCCTGTCTCCTGTACAATGTCACAAACCTCAGTCCATAGTTTATCAAGTACTCTATCTATCATATCTAGACCCTTAAATCTATTTCTCACTTTCACTGTATAATCATAAGAGATTTTAATTAGGTCATACCTGAATGGTCTTGTGGTTTTCCCTACTTTCTTCAATTTAAGTCTGAATTTGGCAATGAGTTCATGATCTGAGCCACAGTCAGCTCCTGGTCTTGTTTTTGCTGACTGTATAGAGCTTCTCCATTTCTGGCTGCAAAGAATGTAATCAATCTGACTTCAGTGTTGACCATCTGCTGATGTCCATGTGTAGAGTCTTCTCTTGTGTTACTGGAAGTGGGTGTTTTCTATGACCAGTGCATTTTCTTGGCAAAACTCTATTAGTCTTGCCCTGCTTCATTCCATATTCCAAGGCCAAATTTGCCTGTTACTCCAGGTGTTTCTTGACTTCCTACTTTTGAATTCCAGTCCCCTATAATGAAAAGGACATCTTTTTTTGATGTTAGTTCTAAAAGGTCTTGTAGGTCTTCACAGAACCATTCAAATTCAGCTTCTTCAGTGTTACTGGTTGGGGCATAGACTTGGATAACTGTGATATTGAATGGTTTGCCTTGGAGACGAACAGAGATCATTCTGTCATTTTTGAGATTGCATCCAAGTACTGCATTTCAGACTCTTCTGTTGACTAAGACAGCTACTCCATTTCTTCTCAGGTATTTGTGTCTGCAGTAGTAGATATAATGGTCATCTGAGCTAAATTCACCCATTCCAGTCCATTTTAGTTCACTGATTCCTAGAATGTCAATGTTCACTCTTGCCATCTCTAGTTTGACCACTTTTAATTTGCCTTGATTCATGGACCTGACATTCCAGGTTCCTATGCAATATTGCTCTTTACAGCGTCAGACCTTGCTTCTATCACCAGTCACATCTACAACTGGGTATAGTTTTTGCTTTGGCTCCATCTCTTCATTCTTTCTGGAGTTATTTCTCCACTGATCTCTAGTAGCATATTGGGCACCTACTGTCCTGGGGAGTTGCTCTTTCAGTATTCTATCATTTTGCCTTTCATACTGTTCATGGGGGTTCTCAAGGCAAGAATACTGAGGTGGTTTGCCATTCCCTTCTCCAGTGGACCACAGGCTCTAGTCTTTCCTATCTTTGAAAAAGAAGAAAGCTTTCCTTTGACCCTGGGTTCTTCTTCAGCTCCCCTTCACAGCCAAGATTCTTGAAAGACTTGTGTGCACATGTTGTTTCTACTTCCTCACCCTACCCCTGCAGTCTCGCTCCCTCTCTTACCATTCCACTGGAACAACTCCTCAAGGTCACTACTGACCTCCTTGTTGCTAAATCCTAGGGATGCTCATGAGTCATTATCTGACTTGACCCTTTAGCAGTGATGGACTTTGGCACAAACGCTATTTCCTATTTGAAATATTTTTGGGCCTTTGTTTTTCTGAACACTTCAGTCTTGACTTATTTACTATCTTACAGGTTGCCACCACGTGGCAAATTTCTCATCTGTTGCTCACTGCCTAACTATGGTTGTTCTTGGGCCTTGTAGTATGTCCTGGGGATCTTGTCTGTTCCTGTGCTTTTAATGCCCACCTTTGTCAGAGACTTACTTCTCTCTCTCAGCGCAGACCCCTCTCCCCTGCCCAAGACCTATCTCCTGGCCCCCTTTTTCTGGATGTCCCACTTCATAGCAGACATGCCCCATATCTGTCCCTCCCATGTTCCCCAGCTTGGCTGTTTCCTCCATTGCCTGAACTGGAAATCTGGGATTGGTTCTAGACTCTTCCTTGTCTCTCCATTTTCATAGTCAAGCCGTTACAAAATCTGTCCTCTCCAGGATGTCTAAAATGCAGTTGCTTTTCTCCATCTCCTCTGCTCATACCTGAAGATTACACCAAAATAAAAATAGGAGAGAAATTTAAAATTGAGATGAACATAGTCAAAGGTTTTTCCTTTTTTTAAAAAGCTATTAAAGTATATAGGATCTTATGAGACTAACCAAGAATAATACAAAGAAGGCACACATAACCAATAGCACAAATACAAAAGGGGACTTTACTACAAATCTCTTAGTTATTAAAAAGTCATAATGTAATGTTGTGAACAACTTCATGTTGATACTTAGAACATTTACAAGAGATGGACTGATTTTCAGGCAATACATAATAAAATGGATGTGTTATAAAAGGCACAATATAAAATAGGAATTATAAATATTCTCATATATATTAAAAGAATTGCTCTATAGTTTGAAAATTTTCCCACAGAAAATTCCAGGTCTAGATGAATGACATGATGAAATTTATCAAATATTTAAGGAAAAATTATTTTAATCTTACACAAATTTTTATGAGGAATAAAAAATTAAGAACCTCTTTCCCAATTTGTTACATATTATGCCAGAATTATCTTGGTAACAAAATATGACAGGCAGATTACAAGTAAGGATAAATTATATACTTCTGTCACTCATATGTATTAATGCAAAAATTCTAAACAACATTTAACAAAATAAATTCAGTAATATAAATAAAGAAACACTATACCTCATAACCAAATTGCTTTCTTCCAGGAATATAAGATTGATTAAACATTTAAAAACCAATGTAATATAGCACAATAACACTTTAAAGGAGAAAAATCACATAAATATCTTAATGAATGTTGAAAATATATGAAAAAATATTACACTTATTTGTAGTCTAAAAAAATTAGTGAACCAGAAAATGAGTAGAACTTCTTTAATCTTATAAAAGGAAGCTTTCAAAACTAACAGCAAACATTATACTTAAAACTGAGATGATTAAGGTTTACCTTTGTGATCTAAAAAATACAAGCATGCCTGTAACAATTACTACTGCTTTTTTAAAGATGGACATTCCAAAATATATGAAATTAAAGTAAATTAAGGCATTTTTAATATACAATTAAAATATTAGAACTCAGCTCCCAGAGCATTTCCTTTAGTCAACTACTACTAATCTTGAACACTGAAGTGAATGTCCTAACCAATGTAATAAGGAAAGGAAAAGACATAATATTAAGTAACTGGAAAGGAAGAAATAAAATTCTCATGCCCTCTGCTAACAATAAATATGTAGTAAATGCTAAATAATCCATAAATCAATCATTGGAAGCATACTTATGGTTTCTGCATATAATGCAGTTTTAAAAAATTAGTTCTATATAGAACAACAAAACAAAATTTTTTATAGATATATGAGAGAGATGATTATCGTTGTGGAGATTATCATTAATGATTTATGATTACATGAAAAAGTATCAAATATCTTGGGGGAAAAGAAACATTGAAGATTGTGGAAGACTTCTATGCAGCAATCCACAAAATGTTATGAAGATAAATCAAAGAAAACCTAAGTATATAGAGGGATATTCTTTGCTCATGAATTGGAAGATGCAGTATTTCAAAGATGCTAGTTCTTCCTGTATTGATCTATAGATTCGATGTATTTCCAAAGAAAATCTCAATTAGGAAGACTGTGGAAATCAACATTTTCTAAAATTCAAATAGATATGTAAAAGACCAAAAACAGCCAAAGACCAATCAAAAAAGATCAAATTTGAAAAATTTGCACTGTAATATAATGAGATTTACTAAAAGCTGCATCAATTACAATTTTGTAGTATTGTTGCAAGGAGAGACAAACAGGCCAATGGAACAGAGTAGAGCCTAAAACTAGATTTGAATATATATAAACAATTGATTTATGACAAAACTGATATTACTGATAAAGGGAAATCTTTTAAACAAATGTGTGTGTGTGTGCAAGCTCAGTAGCTCAGTCATGTCTGACTCTTGCAACCACATGAAGTTTAACCTGCCAGGATCCTCTGCCCAAAGAATTTTCCAGGCAAGAATACTGGAGCCAGTTGCCAGTTCCTACTCCAGGGGATCATCCCTAACCCATGGATCAACACCATCTTGCATCTCTTGCACTTGTAGGCAGATTTTTTTTTTTTTTTTTTTTTACCACTGTGCCATCAGGGAAGCCCTTTAAACAAATGGTGCTGTGTTAATAAGATACTCATACGGAAAAAAAGTGAAATTTGACATCCAAACCTCAAACTACAGATAAAACTCAATACTAAATGGATTGTATGTCTAAATGTGAAAGACAAACAAGAAACTTCTAGAAGATAACAGGAGAAAATATCTTCGGGTATTGAGATAAGGTAATATTTTCAATTCATACATACATACATACAAGAACATACATAAAAAGAACAATCCCTTGGTGCACAAACATTTTAAATTTATACATAGTCAAATTTTATTTTTTGTTTTATTGCCTATTCCTTTGGTGACAGATCCAAGAAATCATTGCCAAATCCAATGTCATAAAGATTTCCCCTGTATTCTTCTAAGAGGGTTACAGTTTGAGCTCTTGTGTTTAAGCATTTGACCCTTTTTCAGTTAATTTGTGTGTATGGTGCAAGATAAGATCCAACATCATGTTTTTGCATGTGGATATGCCATTTTCTCAAGACGATTACCTTGAAAAACTCTCCTTTTGCCATTGATTGTTCTTGGTGACTTTGTGGTCAGAATTATTAAGATCTAGTCTCTTTACTTTGAAGTTTATAATACAGTATTATTGACTGTAAACACTATGCTGTACATTAGATCTCCAGGTCTTACTTACCTACTGGTTGCAAGTTTGCACCCTTAAACAAAATCTTTCTTTTTTTTTTTTTTAAATTTATTTTTAGTTTTTTTATTTTTTAAATTTTAAAATCTTTAATTCTTACATGCATTCCCAAACATGAACCCCCCTCCCACCTCCCCTCCCCATAACATCTTTCTGGGTCATCCCCATGCACCAGCCCCAAGCATGCTGCATCCTGCGTCAGACATAGACTGGCGATTCAATTCACATGATAGTATACATGTTAGAATGTCATTCTCCCAAATCATCCCACCCTCTCCCTCTCCCTCTGAGTCCAAAAGTCCGTTATACACATCTGTGTCTCTTTCCCTGTCTTGCATACAGGGTCGTCATTGCCATCTTCCTAAATTCCATATATATGTGTTAGTATACTGTATTGGTGTTTTTCTTTCTGGCTTACTTCACTCTGTATAATCGGCTCCAGTTTCATCCATCTCATCAGAACTGATTCAAATGAATTCTTTTTAACGGCTGAGTAATACTCCATTGTGTATATGTACCACAGCTTTCTTATCCATTCATCTGCTGATGGACTTTCTATCTCCTCACCCATCAGCCACTGTTAACCACCATAGAACGTTTTTACAAGTTCATCCCTTGCTTTCCTATACACTAACAATGAGAAAACAGAAAGAGAAGGAAACAATTCCATTCACCACTGCAACAAAAAGAATAAAATACTTAGGAATATGTCTACCTAAAGAAACAAAAGACCTATATACAGAAAACTATAAAACACTGATGAAAGAAATCAAAGAGGAAACAAATAGATGGAGAAATATACTCTGTTCATGGATTGGAAGAATCAATATAGTGAAAATGAGTATACTACCCAAAGCAGTCTATAGATTCAATACAATCCCTACCAAGCTGCCAATGGTATATTTCACAGAATTAGAACAAATAATTTCACAATTTGTATGGAAATACAAAAAAACATTGAATAACCAAAGCAATCTTGAGAAAGAAGAATGGAATTGGAGAAAACAACCTGCCTGACTTTGGGCTCTACTACAAAGCTACAGTCATCCAGACAGTATGGTACTGGCACAAAGACAGAAATATAGATCAATGGAACAAAACAGAAAGCCCAAAGATAAATCCATGCACCTATGGACACCTTATCTTTGACAAAGGAGGCAAGAATATACAATGGAGAAAAGACAATCTCTTTAACAAGTGGTGTTGAAAAAACTGGTCAACCACTTGTAAAAGAATGAAACTAGAACACTTTCTAACACCATACACAAAAATAAACTCAAAATGGATTAAAGATCTAAAGATAAGACCAGAAACCATAAAACTCCTAGAGGAAAACACAGGCAAAATACTCTCTGACATAAATCACAGCAGGATACTCTATGACCCACCTCCCAGAATATTGGAAATAAAAGCAAAAATAAACAAATGGGACCTAATTAAAATTAAAAGCTTTTTCACAACAAAAGAAACTATAAGCAAGGTGACAAGACAGCCTTCAGATCGGGAGAAAATAATAACAAACAAAGCAATGGACAAAGAATTAATCTAAAAAATATACAAGCAGATCATGCAGCTCAGTTCCAGAAAAATATATGACCCAATCAAAAAAAATGGGCCAAAGAACTAAACAGAGATTTCTCCAAAGAAGACATACAGATGGCTAACAAATACATGAAAAGATGCTCAACATCACTCATTATCAGAGAAATGCAAATCAAAACCACAATGAGATTCCATCTCATGCTGGTCAGAATGGCTGCTATCCAAAAGTCTACAAACAATAAGTGCTCGAGAGGGTGTGGAGAAAAGGGAACCCTCTTACACTGTTGGTGGGAATGCAAACTAGTACAGCCACTATGGAGAACAGTGTGGAGATTACTTACAAAACTGGAAAAGGAAATGCCATATGACCCAGCAATCCCACTGCTGGGCATACACACCGAGGAAACCAGAATTGAAAGAGACACGTGTACCCCAATGTTCATCGCAGCGCAGTTTATAATAGCTAGGACATGGAAGAAACCTAGATGTCCATCAGCAGACAAATGGATAAGAAAGCTGTGGTACATATACACAATGGAGTATTACTCAGCCATTAAAAAGAATTCATTTGAATCAGTTCTAATGAGGTGGATGAAACTGGAGCCTATTATACAGAGTGAAGTAAGACAGAAAGAAAAGCATCAATACAGTATACTAACTCATATATATGGAATTTAGAAAGATAGTAACGATTGCCCTATATGCGAGACAGTGAAAGAGACACAGATGTATAGAAATCTTTTTGACTCTGTGGGAGAAGGCGAGGGTGGGATGATTTGGGAGAATGGTATTGAAACATGTATATTAGCATATGTGAAACGGATCTCCAGCCCAGGTTCAATGCAGGGGGCATGGTGCTCAGGGCTGGTGCACTGGGATGACCCAGAGGGATGGGATGGGGAGGGGAGTGTGAGGGGTGTTCAGGATGGGAAACACATGTACCACCATGGCTGATTCATGGCAATGCATGGCAAATACACTACAATATTGTAAAGTAATTAGCCTCCAATTAAAATGAATAAATTAAAAAAAAATTTTTTTTGCTAAAACATGAACTCTACTGTATAGCATTTGTAGCTCAGGTGGCACAGTGGTAAAGAATCCACTTGCCAAGGCAGGAGACAAGGATTCACAGGTTCAGTCCTAGATGAATCTTTGAGACTCATGTGAAAGGCTTGCCCAAAGAGTAAGACAAACATTTGTACTCTGAACTGACATTATAGCTACTATCCACTGAAGTCAAGACAGACAGAACATTAATTTCAACCTAACTGGATTGACTCTTTCCTAAAACAAGCAAAAAACCAACATCATACAAAATATTTTAATATAGCCTATATTCTCATGACATAATTTTTAAAATGTTCAAGATGCAATCTAAAATTATTCAATATACAAAGAACCAGAAAAATGTAACCAATTCTCAAGGTAAAATATGGATGCCAATCCCAAGATAACTAAGATATTGGAATTACCAAAGACTTTATTTAATTTTTGTCTGTGCCATGCAGCTTGAAAGATCTTAGTTTCCCTTAGTTTCCCGATCAGGGATCGAACTTGGACCCCAGCAGTCAAAGCTCTGAGTCCTAACCATTGGACCACCAGGGAATTTTGAGAATGACCAAAAAATTTAAAACAGCTACTCTAGTCATCTTTCAGGAGATTGATACGATGCTCTTAAAATAATCAGAAAAAGTTTTCAGCAAACATGTAGAAATTATTTTTAAAAAGAGAACTGAAGGTAAATATTGGAACTGACAAATACAATATCAAAAGTAAAAAATTTCATGGTATGGGCTCTATAGTAGAATGAAGATGAAAGACTAAAGTCAGTGAACTTGAAGACAGATCAGTAGAAATATGAAAAACAAAGAGATAACGGGTTAAAGGATAAACAGAGGCTCAGGGATTACGAAGTAATAATAAAACATCAGATATTTGTTTCTAAAGTAGGTAAGAAGAAGGTTAATGCAGAAAAAATATTTGAAGAACAAAAGGCAGACAATAACCCAAATCTGAGATTTTCCTATTGTCTGCATTCTACTTTCCTTCAGGATTATTTTTTAAGTTTCCTATCAGGAAAATTCACTTCTACTCTGCCTAGTAGACAATTTTCTACTTATTATGTACACTGAAGTGAAAGTGAAAGTTGTTCAGTTGCATCCGACTCTTTGCGACCCCATGGATAGTTTATGGAATTCTTCTGGCCAGAATACTGGAGTAGGTAGCCTTTACATTCTCTAGGGCATCTTCCCAACCTGGAGATTGAACCCAGATCTCCCACATTGCAGGCTGATTCTTTACCAGCTGAGCCACAAGGGAAGCCCATGTACACTAACCTCATTTTTGCAATTATTTATATTTAAACAAAAACAAAAAACAAAAAACTAAATTGGAAGTTTCCTGTTTATATTGCTTACTATTCCAGAAATTAAAAATGTGGAACTTTGGGAAAAGGCCTTAGAGGCAGGGGCTTTTTTGAGTCCATAATAATTTCAAACTTTCTCTAAAGTTATGTTTAGTCTCTCAGTTTTTCTACTTCTATCTCCATTTTTCACATCACTGACAGAGAATTCACACACATAACTTCTTTTGGAGTGTACACACATCTGAGCAATAAGCTAAAAATACACTGATTTTATGTTTTCCTTAAAACAAATTCTCATAACTCATGGAGTGAGCTATGGAGAGCCAGGTAACAGAACTAGGCTTTAGAAGACATGGGCTTAAGTTATCATAGAACCTAAGTTTTGCACTAAAGTTTTAATACATTTACATTGCAAGCTAGATAAATTTATAATAAAGCAATTCAGCCTCCCAATTTGTTCAAAGCAGTGGATACCAACCACAAATTGTCTAGCTATGCTTGGGGACAATGATGATCAAGGTCAGAAAAGAGAACTGACATAAATATGACACAATGATTACACAAGTTAAGAACAGTACATGTATGGTGAGGGTCAAGGCAGTAATTCCTACTTAAGAGGCTTTCTCTTCCAACGAAGACAATGACATACAAAAAGGTAACACAACTGCATAGCTCACAAATCAGAGGTTAGCTTGATTATGGGTACAAAACTTCCACAAAAGTAAACAAAAGTTTTATAAAGGTGGCAAGATCTCTGTCTCCAATATTTTTTGTTGTCCCTAGATGGAGCATAAAAGCTTGCAACTACAGAGGAAATGGTTTGGGTTGTTGGTATAGCAATCTTTTAGTGAGTGCCTAATTATATTTTAGGGAGTTAGTATGTTAGCACAGTGACTCCAGGGGAATGGATTTGATTAATTCTGGTTTGGCAAATCGGGGAGAGCTTTAGAAAGGAGTTGACATTTGCGCTGAGCCTTGAAATACAGGAAGGGATTTTAAGAGTGGTGTCCCAAGCAAATGGCTTATCTTGAGAAAAGACAGAGTTGGAAAACTGTGAGCATGTTCAGGAGAAGGATGTGACTAGCAGTGTGTCTTTAGGGGTTATTTTTGAAGGAATATAAAGGGTGGAGGAATAAATTAAAATCAATGCAATTAGTGTTTTTAGGTATCAAACATTCTAAACAGTATAATATTTTCATTGAGCTTTTAACATATATCTACAGATGATAGATGTGTCAAGAAGTAGGGATTTTAGCATTCCTATAATCTTGAGATTGACCTATTAATGGTCATAGAGAAATAATCTTTTTATACAAAACTTTCTTTGGTGTCATGTCACAAGATTAAATGAACTTTGCCTAAGATGTTAGTTTTATTCAAACAAATGTTTGCTGGGCCATGCAGAGACAACGGGACACAGGGGGATTTTAACAAACAAACTTTGCTAGGCTCCTCCTTGTTTACCACACCTAGTTCATAGCAGAGTTACCTATGGTGATAGTTCCCTTTCTGGAAGAGGTCCTCTGCCTACATTCTTTCATTCAGTTAGGGGGAAGGTCAAAGTTTCTTCCTGAGTATTCAGGGCCTTGATTGTTTTTAGCTCAAAATAATCCATATGCTAAAGAGATATTTTGATGTGGCAAATTTTAATCCTCTGTACAGGTATAGAGAACTGAGTGGGTATTTTTCAGAAAAGAAAGTGATATGATATATCTTACACTACCTAATGGAAATTGAATATATCCAGGCTGGTGGAATGATGTATTGAATAATAACGGTGTCAAGCTTGGTGAGATCTGTGATAAGTAGTTTATAGTTGTGGCTTCTTAGCTATCAGCAACTATGCCCTATTATTCACGCTGAATGTTATACCTCAAGAATATCTCTAACCAGCACCTTTAGCATTACCTTTCACATTACGGAGGGAGCCAATGGAACAGAGTCATCAGGTGTGTTTGGAGGACTAGAGGAAAAGTAAATGTGGAAGTTCATATAACATATACCTAGATATTTAAAATATATTAATCAATATATTAAATTTTCAAATTAAATAAAATATGTTACAAACCCTATGTTGACAAATACACTTGCATAAAGATATGGAAGAACAGGCTGAAACTGAGAGTTTGGGGAATCCTTGGAGTTCCACAAAAAAATGTGTTGGTGTGGGTGAAAAGTTTTCAGTTTAATTGTTTCACTACCAGCTATATCTAGCACTCAAGGGTTCTCATTTGTGAGAGTTTAAATACACAGACAGAGAATGGCCAGATGATACATGGCAGCAGAATACTAACCCACAGCCTGTGCAACAATCATCCCAGAATGGTCAGTACTTGATTAATAACTGCCAGCTTCCCTAAGTTTTGTCTCCATTTCCTATTCAGAACCAATTGTTGTCATTGTTCAGTGGCTAAGTTGTGTCCAACTCTTTGCATCCCTGGGGACTGCAGTACACCAGTACACCAGGCTCCTCTGTCCTTCACTTTCCCTCAGGCTTTGCTCAAATTCATGTGCATTCAGTCAGTGATGTTATCCAACCATCGTATCCTCTCCTGCCCTCTTCTCCTTTTGCCCTCAATCTTTCCAATCATCAGGGTCTTTTCCAACAAGTCAGCTCTTCACAGCATTTATGCTGCTGCTGCTAAGTAGCTTCAGTCGTGTCCAACTTTGTGCGACCCCATAGACAGCAGCCTACCAGGCTCTCCCGTCCCTGGGATTCTCCAGGCAGGAACACTGGAGTGGGTTGCCATTTCCTTCTCCAATGCATGAAAGTGAAAAGTGAAAGTGAAGTCACTCAGTCTTGTCCAACTCTTAGCGACCCCATGGACTGCAGCCTACCAGCCTCCTCCATCCATGGGATTTTCCAGGCAAGAGTACTGGAGTGGGTTGCCATTGCCTTCTCCATCACAGCATTTATACTCTTTTGTAAATTGTGTTTCCTGCCTTATATATCTTTATGGTAGGCATCTTATTATTCATCTTTGTGCCCTGAGGTCTAACACAAAGTTGGAATTCAATGAAGTACTATTTGTTTATGAAAAACTATTAACTATATGTAAAAACACAATAAATTTTCCTCCCACAATTCAAAGAATGGGATGGCTAATATTTACTTAGCTTTACTAGTTTCGAAGTCTTACTTCCTAGGTTGGAGAGAAACTGGAAAATTTTAAATGACTCCTTTCAGTTCAGTTCAGTCACTCAGTCATGTCCGACTCTTTGTGACCCCATGAATTGCAGCACACTAGGCCTCCCTGTCCATCACCAACTCTCGGAGTTCACTCAAACTCATGTCCATCAAGTCGGTGATGCCATCCAGCCATCTCATCCTCGGTCGTCCCCTTCTTCTCCTGCCCCCAATCCCTCCCAACATCAGAGTCTTTTCCAATGAGTCAACACTTCGCATGTGGTGGCCAAAGTACTGGAGTTTCAGCTTTAGCATCAGTCCTACCAAAGAACATCCAGGACTGATCTCCTTTAGAATGGACTGGTTGGATCTCCTTGCAGTCCAAGGGACTCTCAAGAGTCTTCTCCAACACCACAGTTCAAAAACATCAATTCTTTGATGCTCAGCTTTCTTCACAGTCCAACTCTCACATCCATACATGACCACTGGACTCCTTTACTGCCATCAGTTCTAATATTCAAAGCTTGTTGCAAAATATTTTTTTGTTTTGAGGGGAGAAATGTTTTCCATTGTTTTTCTGTGGAGAGTTGAGACAGTCTGAAACTTTTGAAGGGGGTAATATAATCACAGTTCTGAGGATTTTTCCTTTAGCTGTTGGTCTTCAATTGTGTTTTTATATTGTAAGGCACCTAGGGAAGCATTGGCCTGATAGGTGCAATATAAATGAGAAATATTTTAAAAATACAGCTCTGGAACCTGATAACAGGATTTCTATTATTTCACTGTTGTTTTGTTCTGCATTATTTTGTTGTTCTCATTGTTTCCAGTGGGGTTATCTTCAAGACAATTTAAATCTAGTTTTTCTTGAGGCACTAAGTATACCAAAGCTCTTCTGTCAACCCATTGATTAAAAGTCAATTTTACATTTTTCTAGAAATTAGGGCAGGTACCTCCTAAGAAATAGTAGTCTTTCACTTTAATCACTTGTGAGCACCTCCTGTGGTTTCATTTGGAATTTTATGGAGAATTATAAAAGTCCTTGCAATGATATTTCCATGGAAAGAGAGAAAGATGAAACCACTCTTGGAAATTTTGAATCCTGACTGGAGCAAAGAAATTAGCATTTGGAATCAATGGTATAGCATAAAGGTGAAAAAATGCCTGATAAGCAGCTTCCCATTATTCCAGAATTACTGTGAACAGAAAGTACAGAAATTTTCAATTGAATGAATTGGAATGCTCTTGCATAAGGAATGTTTCTGTGGGTTATTTGTTTTTCCAAAAGGTGTCAAAAATGTATCTGAACCTTGTTGATTAGGAAAGAACTTCCACAGAAAGACATCTTCTTTATGTTCTGTAAAATATGCATGGTAGGTCTTCATTTTGGAAAATAAATATCCTCTTAACTGGTACAGAAATAATGGGTTCCCATCTTTATTGAACTCCCTGAATTGAAACTAAGCCCAGCTATCTACAACTATAATATATAACCTCAAAAGGTCATAAAGGATAATTGTAACTTCATGGAAATAGCTATTTGCTAAGTTGTATATTAAGAGATCACAGAAATGCTTACTAAAAGGAAAAGATTTCTTCATCTCTCTCTTCCCCAGTATCTCACCCTTTCTAAAGCTAAAATATCTGTCACTAAGAAAAGATGTAATTTCCTTAGCCCTGAATTTTCAGACTTCAGCCCTCCATGTGATTGCTTGATTCTTCTTGAAATCAGGTGAAAATATTCACTGTACTAGAAAAAACTTCCTCAATAATTGAAAAAATTGATGTTTAAGGGAAGAGAACCATGGTGGTACACTAATTTGCTGAAAAAATTCAAGACTTTAATAAACAGATCCTTTGTGTGTGTGCTACCACTGATGCCATATAGGTATGTGACCCTGGGAAAAATCATGTATTCTCAATTTTTCTAGTTTTGAAACCTTGACAATGTAAAATTGGCCTTCCTAATTTAGAGTGTATTTATGAGACAAGAACTCAAATTATTACTGTTGTTTGCCTTCCTCTCAAGAAAGCACTATGCAAAAACAAAGAATCAGTAGAATATATAGAATGAAACACTGAACCAAACCAGGAATCTCTGCAATGAATCTCTACAGTGCCAAAAGAGACATTATTTTCCTGTACAACCAGATAAGAATGCCAACATATGTTATCCTAAATATCATTATTTTTCCATTAATAGCCTATTATGAACATATCATTCAACATTCTTTCTAAACCACCTCGAATTTTCTTCTTTACTTTTTTTCTTTCCTTCCTTCACTCTATTCTTTTTCTATTCCTATATTCCTCCCTTTCAACATTTACTGAGGACCCAATATTTTTCAAGACAATAGAAAAATACAGAGGACAAAAAAAATGGTATTCTAGAAAGCTTAAAGAAAATGAAGTATGTTACAATAGGAAGCTGTAAGTATTTTCACTTGACTGTATCTAAGGGTATAAGAAAAAGCATGATAAGAGATGAAGCTGGAGAAGTAGGCAGGGGACAGACCAGGGAAGGCCTTAGGTACTTTCTAAAGGGGTTTCTATTTTATTCTATAGGTAATACAGAGCTAGTGAAGAATTTAATATTTTTGAACACTTTTATTCTGTCAACTGTTAGGGGAAAGGAAAGGTGTGCAAAAACTTTGTAGGAAAATCAGTTGTAAGAGGGTTTTAAGAATATTGTTGAAAGATACTAAGAGTGTGAAATTGTGATTGCTGCCTTGGAGATGGTGAAGAAGGGACAGAATTGAGATACATAAAAGGAAGTACAGAAGGGATGGATGGATAATATGTAGAATGAGAAAAGGAGAGAATTTTAAAGGATGACTACAGGAGAAGGTGCAATCTGGGGAGACAACAATGAGTTCAGTTTTACACATGTGAAATTTGATTGAGAGCCATTTGTAAGGAGAGAGCCTATAGGGGGATATCAATAGTATCTCAGTATTTTCACATATCCTGTTTCCTCACCTTGAACATTTATTATTATTATTATTTAGCCACTCCATGGCATGTGGGATCTCAGTTCCCTGACCAGGGATTGAACACATGTCCCCTGCACTGAAGCATAGAGTCTTAACCACTAGAACACCAGGGAAGTCCTCTAAACATTAGTTCTTAATCTCTTGGTTTGATTAATTCCTTGTTATCTTTTAAGTCTTATCCAAAATTATTGCTCAAAGATGTTAAGTCCCCTTCCTCATTTATTTGCTACCACAGTATTCTGTAATTTTCACTCCTAGAACTCCGAATACTTTATTTATATTTACCTGAACCATTATTTAATATCCATCCCTCCCAGTAAGTGGTAGAATCCATGAGAACAAGGGTAAAACATCTGTATCCTTTTCTGCTGTATCTCCCAAACCCAAAAAGAGTGCCAAATGAAGATAAATGATTCTTAAGTGAATAAGTTTGAGTTTGGTTTTAGGGGATAGCTCTGCCTCAAGGTGGGCTTCCCTGGGGGCTCAGATGGTAAAGAATCTGCCTGTAATGTGAGTGACCTGGGTTCAATCTCTGGGTCAGGAAGATCCCCTGGAGAAGGGCATGGCAACCCACTCCTGTATTCTTGCCTGGAGAATCCCATGGACAGAGGAGATTGGTGAGCTACATTCCATGGGGTTGCAAAGAATCGGACACAACTGATAGACTAACACTCCACTTCACTGCCTAAAGTGGAGTTGCATAGGGTGTTAACATATCAATTACTGATAGGAGATTGACCAAACAAAGCCATGAGAGTGGATGGAATTGCCTCAGTACAATGCATAGAATGGCCCAAGCATACAAGATGAAAGAAATTAGAAAGTAAGTTCCATGAGGTAGGAACATTGATTTGTTTACTTCTATATCTATGGAGCTTACAACAGGTCTGGGCTAAATAAGTATGATAATTTTTTTTTGGGGGGGGGGGATCAAGTCAGTTCATTTCAGTCACTCAGTCGTGTCTGACTCTTTGTGACCCCATGAACACACCCGGCCTCTGGGGGTGGGGTATAGAGTACTTTATTGAGGGTACTCAAGAAGGTAGGGCTCCCTAAGCCCCTCCCCTTCCTCAGGGCGTCTGGGATAGAAACCGTGTGGAGGTTGGGAGATTCTCAGTGTGGAGCATGATAATATTTTTAAGGAAGTAAAGGATTGAAATACTATTGTTGTCTGATTCTATCTGTCTCTTATTATAGTTGTATGTACTTTTCAGGTGGTTGTTTTGTTTCATGAGTAGCTTTTATCTGAGGCTTTTAGCTACTGCATTTGTTAGTTCTCAGCTATTAAAATTATTTTGGGGAATGAAAATAATGAAAGTCCAGGTCCAAGTCTGTGTACATTTCTAAAGAAAGAATGAGCCCTAGGCACCATAAAATTAGTGTTAGTCATTCTTGTTTGCTGCTATACAACAACATTGGGCAGGGTTTTATTTTGAAACTCAACATGAAAAAGTGGAAGGAGGCCTTAGATTATAGTCTATCTTTCCTGGGGATCTGGAGGAAGAAAGGGAGAAAGGCTTGGAAGAGTGAGTGCTGAGGGTAAGGGAATCACCTTGTATGCATTTTTGTCAATGCCTTACAGTAGCAAGGCTTTTGCACTGTCCTGATTTAAAGTGAAGACACTTGCAAAGTGAGATTAAACTGTAGATTTATTTGAAGAAAAAGACAGGTGGTCATTATCCCAAAGCATAAATAGGGGAGAACTAAGGATAAAAATGTAAAACCACTCACCATACTGTTCTTTCATCGCTGCCTCCATTAAGCAGTCTTTTTCTCCCAGGTAGCACTTAGCAAAGCACCATTTTCTAAAGTTTTTCTTTTTCTTTCTTTCACTTTTATCAAAGTAATATGTATATATATTTGTGGGGTTATTTTTGGGGGGTAACTATACACATTGAACATCAACTTCTCTATTTCCCCTTCCCCCCATTCCCTGGCAACTGCCATTCTATTCTCTGCTTCTGGGAGTCTGACTATTTTAGACACCTCATATAGTGGAATCATGCAGTATTTGTCCTTCTGTAACTGACTGACTTCACTTAGTGCATTTGCCATCTACATTGTCACAAATGGTGGGATTTTCTTCTTTTTAAGAATGAATATTCTGTTGTATGTATATACCACATTTTCTTTTGTCCATTATTCTGCTGATGGATATTTGAGTTGGGATATTTTATCTGTTGTGAATAATTCTGTACATAGTTAAAAAATGCCCCTAGATTTATGATAGCAGTTAAATAGCAGTTATCATAGCAGTTAAATATGGTACTGTTAAATAGCAGTACCCTGCTTTACTTATCTCTTCCACATTTTCTTTCTTCAGTCTTGTTTTTTTACATAGTTTTTTCCTCCAGATTTCTAAATGGTGTGCTAATACTATAAATGATTGTTAAATAAACATGTACAAACAGATTAAAGAACAATATTTATGCCAAGTTGCCAACTTTTTGGCAGATGCAAGCTTAACAAGACTTTCTTCTTATATCCTGCGTTATCACTTGATTTTAAAAATACACACTTTATGACTTGTTGCAGGACACTACTGTGAATAATCAGCAATTAATTAAAAAAATTATTCAACCAGAAAAAATTTTTTAATATTTCCTTTTGAATTGCTGTTATGGAACCTAACAATTTAGTCATCTTATACCACTGTCCCTTACCACATTTCACCTTCCTTTTTCCTAATATTGTTATAGCAATATCTAGTTTACTTTTCATTTGATGTGTACATTTTCCTTATTTTTAATGCAACTGACCCTCTGCATCCATGGGCTCCACATCAGCAGATTCATCCAACCAGATATTGAAAATATTCAGGAAAAAAACGATTCCAGAAAGTTCTAAAAAGCAAAACTTGAGTTTGCCATGTGCTGGCAATGGTTTACATTGTATTAGGCATTTTAAGTAATCTAGAGATGAGTTAAAGTATATGGGAGGATGTGTGTGGGTTAATACAAATACTACATCATTTTATATAAGAGACTTGAGCATTCTTAGATTTTAGAATTCATGTGGGTCCTGAAACCAGTCTCCCCCCACCCCAATGGATACTGAGGGATGGCTCTATATGTAAGTATTATGTTAACTGGGTCCCCAGTGTGTAGTTTGATTACATTTCCTTTCTTAGAAAATCTATTATTTTTCCTGGACTTAATAGTTGTCTTGCCTTTCCATTTCACTTGGTTTCCTTTGGCACTCTTCATTTATGATTCCAAATTCTCTAATATTGTAGAACTGTAAAACTCCCTTGAATACTATATTCTACATGGTCAAATAAATTATTCTTGGTTTCATTTTAAATCTTTTATCATGTATTATACTTAACTCAGGAAAGATCCCTTGGAGGAAGACACTGCAACCCACTCCAGTATTCTTGCCTGGAGAATCCCGAGAACAGAGGAGCCTGGTGGGTGGCAGTCCATAGGGTTGCACAGAATCGGACAGGACTGACGTGACTTAGCACACATCAATGCACACATGTTTACCTTAGAGGCTTCTTTCTGTCTGGAAACACTAATCCTTTAGTTCTGGGAAATTTTATTAACTTCTTTAATTCTCTTTCTGGCATTTTCTTTGCTCTCTTTCTGAAACTCCTGTACTACTTGCTTGATGAGTTAGACTGATTCTTTAATTTTTTTTAATTCTTTAATTTTTATACTCTTATTTTCTACATTTTTGTCTACTCAATTATTTTCTCAACTTTAATCTTCACAGTTTTACGAATTCTTTTTAAAATTTTCATTTAAAAAACTTCATTACTGAAACTGCAAACAAAAAGTGGAGAGAGAACCTCAAAACTGTGGTGCACCTATCATTCAGTTTAATGATTAACTTTTTACTAATATTTCATTTCTCTGTAGTTTCTGTGGAGAAGGAAATGGCAACCTGCTCCAGTTTTCTTGCCTAGAGAATCCCACGAACAGAGGAGCCTGGTGGCTACAGTCCATGGTGTCACAAACAGTCGGACACAACTGAGTGACTGAGCAGCAACACCACCATATATTTGTTGAATGAAACAATGAAAACACCAATGAAAAACATCTGTATTTAAAGGCTTGAGAGCTCTTCACATATGTGGACTTAGTTATCATGCTTCCCATACATCTCCTTTCTCTGCACAGAAATTCCCAGATTTCCTCTACCACCCCTCCCATATAGTTGGCAGACCTTTTATTTCCTCATCCCCTGTCTGCTAAAAAGACCATGTCACTCTTAAAAGGCATCTCTCCCACAAATTAACCCAACATTCACAATGTGGTCTGATCAGTGGAAGAAAATAAACTCCTTTATTGTGGACCTTACATCTAGGTGAATGCAGACTATTTCACAATTTTCATGTCAACAATACATCTCCCACATTCACTCTGAGTCAACAGAAATATCTCTTTTACTTAAGAAACTCTTAAGGAATTCTATCCTTCTCCTAAACTTTGGAGTAAGTTTTTACTAAATAGTAGAATCCATCACTGTAGTTTTGATTTATCATTTCAGCCTGTCAGATTTTTTTATTGGTTTTATATATAATAGTATTCAGTCAAGCTATGGAATCTACAAATTTGATAAGCTTATCTATGTTCTTTGTCTTAAGTTTTTGAAAAAATAGAAATGATTAAGTTTAATATCCAAGTCCTATAATTTTCCATTAAGGATAACCCTCCAGATGCAGGAGACCTAGGTTTGATCTGTGGGTTGGAAAGATCCCCTGGGGAAGGGAACAGCTACCCACTCCAGTATTTCTGCCTGGAGAATTCCACAGACAGAGGAACCTGGCAGGCTAGAGTCCATGGGGTTGCCAAGAGTTAGACATGACTGAGTGACTTTCACTTTCATAATTTTCCTCTAGGGACAACCTTCCAGATATGGATCCCATTTATGAACCAATACTCTCCGTGTATATCATGAAATCCCCTAACTTACATCTCTCTCTCTCTCTCTCTTTTTTTTTTTTTAGAATTTTTAGATCCTGTCAAATGAGTAAAATTCTTTATTTACTTATTTTAAATGGAGGCTAATGAGTTTACAATATTGTAGTTGTTTTTGTGATACATTGACATGAATCAGCCATAGGTGTACATGTGTTCCCCATCCTGAACCCCACTCCCACATCCCTCCCTATCCAATCCCTCTGGGTCATCCCAGTGCACTGCCCTGAGCACCCTGTCTCATGCATTGAACCTGGACCGGTGACCTGTTTCACATATGATAATATACTTGTTTCAATGCTATTCTTTCAAATCATCCCACCCTCGCCTTCTCCCACAGAGTCCAAAAGACTGTTCTATACATCTGTGTTTCTTTTGCTGTCTCTCATATAAGGTCATTGTTACCATCTTTCTAAATTCCATATATATGTGTTAGTATACTGTATTGGTGTTTTTCTTTCTGGCTTACTTCACTCTGTATAATAGGATGCAGTTTCATCCACCTCATTAGAACTGATTCATATGTATTCTTTTTAATGGCTGAGTAATATTCCATTGTGTATATGTACCACAGCTTTCTTATCCATTCATCTGCTGATGGACATCTAGGTTGTTTCCATGTCCTGGCTATTATAAACAGTGCTGCAATGAACATTGGGGTACATGTGTCTCTTTCAATTCTGGGTTCCTCGGTGTGTATGCCCAACAGTGGGATTGCTGGGTCATATGGCAGTTCCTTTTCCAGTTTTTTTAAGGAATCTCCACATTATTCTCCATAGTGGCTGTACTAGTTTGCATTCCCACAAACAGCATAAGAGGGTTCCCTTTTCTCCACACCCTCTCCAGCATTTATTGCATGTAGACTTTTGGATAGCAGCCATTCTGCCAGGCATGAGATGGTACCTCATTGTGGTTTTGATTTGCATTTCTCTGATAATGAGTGATGTTGAGCATCTTATCATGGGTTTGTTAGCCATCTGTATGTCTTCTTTGGAGAAATGTCTGTTTAGTTCTTTGGCCCATTTTTTGATTGGGTCATATATTTTTCTGGAATTGACCTGCAGGAGTTGTTTGTATATTTTTGAGATTCTTTGTCCATTGCTTCGTTTGCTATTATTTTCTCCCAATCTGAAGGCTGTCTTGTCACCTTGCTTATAGTTTCTTTCATTGTGCAAAAGCTTTTAATTTTAATTAGGTCCCATTTGTTTGTTTTTGTTTTTATCTCCGTTACTCTAGGAAGTGGGTCATAGAGGATCCTGCTGTGATTTATGTCGGAGAGTGTTTTGCCTATGTTTACCTCTAGGAGTTTAATGGTTTCTGGTCTTATGTTTAGATCTTTAATCCATTTTGAATTTATTTTTGTGTATGGTGTTAGGAAGTGCTCTAGTTTCATTTTTTTTACAAGTGGTTGACCAGTTTTCTCAGCACCACTTGTTAAAGAGATTGTCTTTTCTCCATTGTATATTCTTGCCTCCTTTTTCAAAGATAAGGTGTCCATAGGTCTGTGGATTTATCTCTGGGCTTTCTATTTTGTTCCATTGATCTATATTTCTGTCTTTGTGCCAGTACCATACTGTCTGGATGATTGTAGCTTTGTAGTAGAGCATGAAGTCGGGAAGGTTGATTTCTCCAGTTCCATTCTTCTTTCTCAAGATTGCTTTGTCTATTCGAGTTTTTTTTTTTTGTATTTCCATACAAATTGTGAAATTATTTGTTCTAGTTCTGTGAAAAATACCATTGGTAGCTTGATAGGGATTGCATTGAATCTATAGCTTGCTTTGGGTAGTATACTCATTTTCACTATATTGATTCTTCTGATCCATGAACAGAGTATATTTCTCCATCTATTTGTTTCCTCTTTGACTTCTTTCATCAGTGTTTTATAGTTTTCTATATATAGGTCTTTTGTTTCTTTTCTTTTTTTTTTTTTTTTGTTTCTTTAGGTAGATTTCTTTCTAAGTATTTTGTTCTTTTCATTGCAATGATGAATGGAATTGTTTCCTTCTCTTTCAGTTTCCTCACTGCTAGTGTATAGGATTGCAAGGGATTTCTGTGTGTTAATTTTATATCCTGCAACTTTACTATATTCATTGATTAGCTCTAGTAATTTTCTGGTGGAGTCTTTAGAGTTTTCTATTTAGAGGATCATATCACCTGCAAACAGTGAGAGTTTTACTTCTTCTTTTCCAATCTGGATTCCTTTTATTTCTTTTTCTGCTCTGATTGCTGTGGCCAAAACTTTCAAAACTATGTTGAATAGTAGTGGTGAGAGTGGGCACCTTTGTCTTGTTCCTGACTTTAGGGGAAATGCTTTCAATTTTTCACCATTGAGCATAATAGTTGCTGTGGGTTTGTCATATATAGCTTTTATTATGTTGAGGTACGTTCCTTCTATTCCTGCTTTCTGGTGGATTTTTTATCATAAATGAATGTTGAATTTTGTCAAAGGCTTTCTCTGCATCTATTGAGATAATCACATCGTTTTTTATCTTTCAGTTTGTTAATATGGTGTATACATTAACTGATTTGTGTATATTAAAGAATCCTTGCATCCCTTAGATAAAGCCCACTTGGTCATGATATATGATCTTTTCAATAAGTCGTTGGATTCTGTTTGCTAGGATTTTGTTAAGGATTTTTGCATTTATGTTCATCAGTGATATTGGCCTGTAGTTTTCTTTTTTTGTGGCATCTTTGTCAGGTTTTGGTATTAGATTGATGGTGGCCTCATAGAATGAGTTTAGAAGTTTACCTTCCTCTGCAATTTTCTGGAAGAGTTTGAGAAGGATCGTGTTACCTCTTCTCTAAATTTTTGGTAGAATTCAGCTCTGAAGCCATCTGGTCCTGGGCTTTTGTTTGTTGGAAGATTTCTGATTACAGATTCAATTTCCATGTTTGTGAAGAGTCTGTTAAGATTTTTTAATTCTTCCTGGGTCAGTTTTGGAAAGTTGTACTTTTCTAAGAATTTGTCCATTTCTTCCAAGTTGTCCTTTTTACTGGCATATAGTCGCGGATAGCAGTCTCTTAAGATACATTATATTTTTGTGTTGTCTGTTGTGATTTCTCCATTTTCATTCCTAATTTATTTGATTTGATTCTTCTCCCTTTGTTTCTTAATGACTCTGACTAATGGTTTGTCTATCATGTTTATCTTCTCAAAGAACCATCTTTTGGCTTTGTTGATTTTTGCTATGGTCTCTTGTGTTTCTTTTGCATTTATTTCTGCCCTAATTTTTAAGATTTCTTTCCTTCTACTAATGCTGGGGTTCTTCATTTCTTCCTTTTCAAATTGCTTTGGTGTAGAGTTAGGTTATTTATTTGACTTTTTTCTTATTTCTTGAGGTAATGAATTGCTATGAACCTTCCCCTTAGCATTGCTTTTACAGTGTCCCATAGGTCAAAATTCTCCAATCCAGGCTGCAGCAATACATGAACTGTGAACTTCCTAATGTTCAAGCTGGTTTTAGAAAAGGCAGAGTAACCAGAGATCAAATTGCCATCATCTGCTGGATCATGGAAAAAGCAAGAGAGTTCCAGAAAAACATTTTTTCTGCTTTACTGACTACGACAAAGCCTTTGACTGTGTGGATCACAATAAACTGTGCAAAATTCTGAAAGAGATGGGAATACCAGACCGCCTCACCTGCCTCTTGAAAAATCTGTATGCAGGTCAGGAAGCAACAGTTAGAACTGGATATGGAACAACAGACTCTTTCCAAATAGGAAAAGGAGTACGTCAAGGCTATATATTGTCACCCTGCTTATTTAACTTCTATGCAGAGTACATCATGAGAACTGCTGGGCTGGAAGAAGCACAAGCTGAAATTAAGATTGCTGGGAGAAATATCAATAACCTCATATATGCAGATGATACCACCCTTATGGCAGAAAGTGAAGAGGAACTAAAAAGCCTCTTGATGAAAGTGAAAGAGGAGAGTGAAAAAGTTGGCTTCAAGCTCAACACTCAGAAAATGAAGATCATGGCATCTGGTCCCATCACTTCCTGGGAAATAGATGGGAAACAGTGGAAACAGTGTCAGACTTTATATTTGGGGGCTCCAAAATCACTGCAGATGGTGATTGCAGCCATGAAATTAAAAGATGCTTACTCTTTGGAAGAAAAGTTATGCCCAACCTAGATAGTATATTCAAAAGCAGAGACATTACTTTGCCAACTAAGGTCGGTCTAGTCAAGGCTATGGTTTTTCCGGTAGTCATGTATGGTTGTGAGAGTTGGACTGTGAAGAAGGCTGAGCCCCAAAGAACTGACGCTTTTGAACTGTGGTGTTGAAGAAGACTCTTGAGGGTCCTTGCACTGCAAGGAGATCCAACCAGTCCATTCTGAAGGAGATCAGCCCTGGGATTTCTTAGGAAGGAATGAGGCTAAAGCTGAAACTCCAGGGCTTTGGCCGCCTCATGTGAAGAGTTGACTCATTGGAAAAGATTCTGATGGTGGGAGGGATTGGGGGCAGGAGGAGAAAGGGACGACAGAGGATGAGATGGCTGGATGGCATCACTGACTCGATGGATGTGAGTCTGAGTGAACTCTGGGAGTTGGTGATGGACAGGGAGGCCTGGCATGCTGCGATTCATGGGGTCGCAAAGAGTCGGAGACAACTGAGTGACTGAACTGAACTGATAGGTTTTGGGTTGGTCTGTTTTCATTTTCATTCGTTTCTATGCATATTTTGATTTCTTTTTTGATTTCTTCTATGATTTGTTGTTTATTCAGCAGCGTGTTTTTTAGCCTCCATATGTTGGAATTTTTAATAGTTTTTCTCCTCTAATTGACATCTAATCTTACTCCATTTTGGTGTGAAAAGATGCTTGGAATGATTTTAATTCTTTTTAAATTTACCAAGGCTAGATTTATGGCCCAGGATGTGATCTATCCTGGGGAAGGTTCCGTGTGCACTTGAGAAAAATGTGAAATTCATTGGTTTTGGGTGAAATGTCCTATAATATCCATTATGTCTAACTGGTCCATTGTATCATTTAAAGTTTGTGTTTCCTTGCTAATTTTCTGTTTAGTTGATATATCCATAGGTATGATTGGAGTATTAAAGTCTCTCACTATTAATGTGTTACTGTTAATTTCCCTTTTCCTACTTGTTAGCATTTGCCTTACATATTGCCATGATCCTATGTTGGGTGCATATATATTTATAATAGTTATATCTTCTTCTTGGATTGATCCTTTGATCATTATGTAGTGTCCTTTGTCTCTTTTCACAGCCTTTATTTTAAAGTCTACTTAATCTGATATGAGTATTGCTACTCCTGCTTTCTTTTGGTCTCCACTTGTGTGAAATATCTTTTCCAGCCCTTCACTTTCAGTCTGTATGTGTTTCTTGTTTTGAGGTGGGTCTCTTGTAGATAGCATATATAGGGGGTCTTGTTTTTGTATCCATTCTGCCAGTCTGTCTTTTGGTTGGGGCATTCAACCCATTTACATTTAAGGTAATTATTGGTAAACATGATCCCATTGTCATTTGCTTTGTTGTTTTGGGTTTGAGTTTATACACCCTTTTTGTGTTTCCTGTCTAGAGAAGATCCTTTAGCATTTGTTGGAGAGCTGGTTTGGTGGTGCTGAATTCTCTCAGCTTTTGCTTGTCTGTAAAGCTTTTGATTTCTCCTTCATATTTGAATGAGATCATTGCTGGGTACCATAATCTGGGTTGTAGGTTTTTCTCTTTCATCACTTTAAGTATGTCCTGCCATTCCCTTGTGGCCTGAATAGTTTCTGTTGAAAGATCACCCGTTATCCTTATGGAAATCCCCTTGTGTGTTATTTGTTGTTTTTCTCTTGCTGCTTTTAGTATTTGTTCTTTGTGTTTGATCTTTGTTAATTTGATTAATATTTGTCTTGGGTTGTTTCACCTTGGGTTTATCCTGTTTGGGGCTCTCTGGGTTTCTTGGTCTTGGGTGGCTATTTCCTTCTCCATTTTAGGGAAAATTTCAACTATTATCTCCTCAAGTATTTTCTCATGGCCTTTCTTTTTGTCTTCTTCTCCTGAGACTCCTATGATTCAAATGCTGGGGCATTTGACATTCTCCCAGAGGTCTCTGAGGTTGTCCTCATTTCTTTTAATTCTTTTTTCTTTTCTCTTCTCTGCTTCATTTATTTCCACCATTCTTTTACCTCACTTATTTTACTGTTGATTCCCTCCAGAGTGTTTTTTTAATCTCATTTGTTGCATTATTCATTATTGATTGCCTCTTTTTTATTTCTTCTAGGTCCTTGTTAAACATTTATTGCATCTTCTCAATCCTTGTCTCCAGGCTATTTATCTGTAACTCCATTTTATTTTCAAGATTTTATATCATTCTTACTATCATTATTCTGAATTATTTCTCAGGTAGACTCCCTATCTCCTCCTCTTTTGCTTGGTTTCATGGGCATTTATCATGTTCCTTTACCTGCTGAATATTTCTCTGCCTTTTCATCTTGTTTACATTGCTATGTTTGGGGTGGCCTTTCTGTATTCTGGCAGTTGGTGGTTCCTCTGTATTGTGGAGGTTCCTCCTTGTGGGTGGTGTTGGATGAGTGTTGTCAAGGTTTCCTGGTTAGTGAAGCTTGCATTGGTGTTCTGGTGTGTGGAGCTGGATTTCTTCTCTCTGGAGTGCAATGCAGTGTCCAGTAGTGAGTTTTGAGATTGTCTATGGGTTTGGCGTGGCTTTGGGCAGCCTGTATATTACAGTTCAGAGCTGTGTTCTTTTATTGCTGGAGAATTTGCATGGCATATCCTGCTCTGGAACTCGTTGGCTCTTGGGTGGAACTCGGTTTTAGTGTAGGTATGGAGGCTTTTGGATGAGCTCTTATTGATTAATGCTTCCTGGAGTCAGGGGTTCTCTGGTATTCTCAGGTTTTGTTTGGATTTAAGCCTCTTGCCTCTGGTTTTCAGTCTTATTCTTTCTCTAGCCTCAAGACTTCTCCATCCATGCAGCACCAATGATAAAACATCTAGGTTAATGGGAAAAAGATTCTTCACAGTGACAGAAAACCAGAAAGGTTAGTTGAGTTTCATGGAGAAGAGAAGAGGGAGGAGGGAGATAAAGGTGACCAGGAGGTGGAGAGGGGGAATCAAAAGGAGAGTTAGCAATCTAGCCAGTACAGCCTGGAACACCCACAGAAGTTCACAGAGTTACATAGAGAAGAGAAGAGGGAGAAAGGAGACAGAGGTGACCAGGAGGAGAAGAAGGGGGGGTCAAAAGGAGAGACATAGATCTAGCCAGTAATCAGCTCCCTAAGTGTACTCTACGGCCTGGAATACCCAAAGACACAGAGTTGCATAGAGAAGACAAGGGGGAGGAAGGAGATAGAAGTGATCTAGGGGAGAAAAAGAAGAGTCAAAAGGGGGAGAGGGTAATCAAGCCAGTAATCACACTCCTAAGTAAAAATGGGTACTGATGATTGGATTCTTGAAGGTATAATATTGATAACAAATACCAGAAAGCAAAGATTAAAGATCTAGAGTAGAGGTTAGACTCTCAAAAATACAATATTAAAAAAAATCACAAAAATTATAAAAAATATATATGAAATTTGCTTTAAAAATAGGGTATTTTTCTGCAAGGTAATAGTAGTTTATAAAAATGAAAATTAAAGGAGTAATAAAGGACTTAATTTTTTTAATTAAAAAATTAAAAAAAGTGATAATAGTAAAAATATATCTAGGAATTTCTCTGGAGCTGTTGTGGGCAGTGTGGGGTCAGTTCAGTTTCAGATAGTTCCTTGTTTCAGCTTATACTCCTCAAGGTCTATATGATCCTTCCAATGTAGCCAGTGGTAACTACAGGGTTTTAATCTGTTGCACCTTCCAAAACGGTTCCCTTTGTTTATTTTGGCTTCTTCTGTTTCCAAGTCTCTTTAGTGTCTAATTTCCACCCTGACACAAGGGGGGCGAAGGTGGTCACTTATTCAGGCTCACTTGTTCAGTCGTGCTGTGGGAGGGAGGAACACTGCAAACAAATACCACTAGCGTGTGTGGGGAGTGCTCACAGTGCCTTGGCCACACTGGGTTTGCTCATGGCGTGTGTGCTTTCCCAGTCTACACTGCCCAGGCTCCAGGTTGCTCTGCAGGGTAACTCTCTAAAGCGGGCCCTGGGTTTTGTGCATTTCCCAAGTCTAAACCACTCAGGTTTAGGTTCTTGGATACTCTACAAAGGTAAAGACTCGGTTAGCCTTGCATTTTGTGCCCTTCCCAGGTCTGAGCAGCTCAGGTAACCAGGTGCTTCGTGAGCACACTCTCCCCATGTGGAGTGGGGCATCTTGTCACCTCTCTCATCCCATCTGCTTGGTTTCCTGGGTGCTCAGTGGGAGCGCCGGCTCAGGTGTTCTGTGTGTCTCCTCTGGAGAGCTAATCTCTGGCTGCGACCCTCCCAGCAGATGTCAGCCATCCAGGATCCCAGGAAGACTTAGTTAACAACTGGGAGCCAGCTCGCAGTCTGGTAGAGGATGCTGTCTCTGGGGCCAAAATTGTCCCTTTCTGGCTCTGTCTGTCACCTACCTGCCTCTCTGCCTCTGGCAGGGGATGGGCCAATCTACAGTTATTCGCTCAGTCCTTTGTTCCGTGAGTGGGCCCGGAAGTACCTTAGGTTAGAGCTTTTCATGGGAAAATTCTCTCTCTCTTTCTCTTTTTCTGTCTCTCTCTGGCTATCCCACTGCTTGGGTTGCTGTCTCATGTTAGCTCCCTTAGATTGTCCTCAGGGCATTCAGGCCCAGTCCCTATTCTAAGCAATGCAGCCGCACCTCCCTGTTAAGCCCCAACTTGCTAGTGGCGGATACTAGCATCTGGGCTACTTCTCTGCTGGGAGTTGCCATTAGGCATGTAATCTGTGGGCTTTATTTATTTATTTATTTTTCCTCCTGGTTATATTGCCCTCTGAGATTCCAAAACTCCCCACAGACCCACTGGTGAGAGGGTTTCCTGGTGTTTGGAAACTTCTCCTGTTTTATGACTCCCTCGCCAGGATGGGACTCCATCCCTAACTCTTTTGTCTCTCTTTTTATGGTTTATATTTTGTCCTACCTCCTTTTGAAGACAATGGGCTGCCTTTCTGGGTGCCTGGTGTCCTCTGCCAGTGTTCAGAAGTTGTTTTGTAGAATTTGCTCAATGTTCAAATTATCTTTCGATGAATTGATGGGGGAGAAAGTGGTCTCCCCATCCTATTCCTAGGACTGACCCCCTAACTCACATCTCTAACTCCACACTTCTCTGCATTGTAATTCCATTCAATCTCAATGTAATAAACAATTATTATTTGTAAAACAATGTGATGGTCAGGATATTATACCAGGATAGTATTGTGTTTTTCTTCAAAATGTGGCTGAAATCCTGATTCATTATGTCTATGGCAACTTCTTTATCTGCTAATCTAAAAATAATGGCATATTTAGTTATACTTATAAGATCCTAAATTCTATCACTTGAAAATCTTGGATCTTCAGTTAAGTATTGCTATCAACATATGCCACGTTTACATATAGCATATACACTGAGGAGAGAAGATATATAATATAATAAAGTGTAATTGATTGAGGTATTTTGACTTTTATTTTCCATGTCAGAATCATGACACTCATTAAAGAATTTTTTTAAATGTCAATAGGGCTCAGAAAGTAAAGTATAAGAATAAAGATGAATAATCATCTAACATATTGAATTGTCTGGGATCTGCCCTGAGTAGTATAACATCAACCCAAAAGGAAGAATATGAATAACAGATGTCCATTGAGGAGCAGTCCTTTGATGAAAACAGACTTCTAAATGTAATAGAGTCCATTCGAATAGTTGATCCAATTTATCTCAAAGGATGGATATTTCAGAAAACTTCCTCTATGTACTGCTTTTCAGAAGAGTAAAGGCTATCCTTTGCAATGTTGGAACTTTGTGTTTTATATAGGCTTTATGGCATAGTCTTAATTATATATTCTTCTTCTTTTTTTAATTTAATGTTACTGAAGCAGTAGTGCAGGTTTTATAGTGAAAGAAAACAATAAATGGCTTTAGAAAGTGCTAGGGATTAGAGAAGAGATTATATTAAAGAGGAAGCTGTCTATTTCAATAGAGCTTACCACTTCAGTTTAGATATAATGTTTAAAATATTTGTCAATTAGCTGACAATAAAATAGAATAGCGAATGTTCCAGAACTTATAGGTAGTGAAAAGAACCAAACTTTATCTTTCTCACCTTCCACCTAAAAACCTAGTTTAGCCCTTTGCTATTCCTAATTAGTTTTATGGTGAAAAACAGAAACCAAAACTGTTGTAGCAGCAGAAAACTTACTTTTACGCTTGAATGGTCACCTCTAATAATTATGCAAGTAAAACGACAAATCTGCCATTTTTGTTACTCTGGCTATACATTGAATCTGCAGAACTGTTTCCCAGATGAGTTTAATGCCAACTCAGATTACACCCACTTTCCTTGTAGTATGTAAGAAAGGAATCCTATATTGGGAAGTATGAAACCTAGGTTCTGCCTCCTCAGTTCATAAGGTCATGACTCTGAAGATATTTAAACAAAGACCTCAACAGAGATCATTCTTCACCTGGCTGAATACAAGAAAGAGCCTCCACCTGAAAACTCTAAAGACTTCCAATATCTATGTTGAAAATACCTTTGAGGGACTTCTCTGGTGGCACAGTAGATAGGAATCCACCTGCCAATGCAGGGGACATAAGTTTGATCCCTGATATGGGAAGATTCCACATGCCTCAGAGCAACTAAGCCTGTAGCCACAACTCTGAGCCCATGTACTACAAATACTGAAGTCTGCAAACCTAGAGCCAGTGGTCTGCAACAAGAGAAGCCACTGCCACGAGAAGCCTGCATACCACAACAAAGAGTAGCCCCTACTCGCTGCAATTAAGGAAGCCTTTGTGCAGCAACAAAAACCCAATGCAACCAAAACTAACTAAATAATTTATTTTAATTAAAAAGCAAAAAAAAACCCCAACAAGACAATGTTGACACTTAAGTCTAACTTACTCTTTAAAAATGAAATAATTATTATAACAAGTGTGCTCTATTGACAAAAATGTGAAATAATGCTAAGATTTAATACTTACAGTATTAAATACAGTATTGCAGTGCTTAGTATGTCAAGCTATGTGTTAAACACATATATATTATAATATGTACATGTATTAGCTCTTCTAATTCTCACAATAGTTCTATAATCATTCCCTTATCACAGATAAGGCATGTGAGACAGAAAAGTTATTCAAGTTGCCTAGAATCACAATAGTCTGTGTCAGTCAGACTATAAATCATGGCAAAACTGACTATGGAGCTCATGTTTTAAAACCACTAAACTACATTGTCTCTTGATGAGTGACCTAGAAAAAGATTAGCCTTCATTAAAATAAACCACTAAAATATGGCTAACTATTATGCTACAAATTATAGCATAATAGCTACTGTGAATAGAACTGGAAATCTCTGAAGGTTGTTGAAAGGTGGTTGTCACAGGAAAACTGATTTTTGTATGTTTTCTGTTCTGACAGTAAAAGTTGTATGTGTTTGCCTTGGCTTTATTCATATATACAATGTTACTTGGCTTCTTTCTATATAAAAGCCATGCCACTGAAGATGTTTCATATGTTTAGATGGAAGCCAAGTGATATTATAAAATCTTACTGGAGAAGGCCAGGTCAACTAATCAAGTTCTTGACTACATAAAGAGAAGGCAGCAACTCAATTAATATAAAATAAAAATTGTTAGGATTGATGTTTAATGTATATGCATGACTGTGGAGAAATTTCTGAAATTGGCTGATTTCTTCAGAATACCTTATTGATAATAGTTCTATTTTCAGAAAGATCATGTCTGTGCATAGGCATTCTGTTTCTTTGAAATTTCTTATATATCTGTGCTTATCTACTTTTTAAATTTAAATATATTTGACATACAACATCATATAAGCATAAAGTATACAACATGTTGACTCTTTGCAACCCTGTGGACTGTAGTTCACCAGGCTCAGGCTCCTTTGTCCATGGAATTCTCCAGGCAAGAATATTAAAGTGGGTAGCCATGCCCTTCTCCAGGGAATCTTCCCAACCCAGGGATCGAACCCAGGTCTCCTGCATTGCAGGCAGATTCTTTGCAGTCTAAGCCATCAGGGAAGCCTCAAGAAATTAAGTTCCAAATGGACGTGCGATGGAGAACACGGGGCCTCATGCAATCATACAAAATTTGTCTTTCTCTGGCAGGAGAGAAGGGGATGACAGAGGACGAGATGGCTGGATGGCATCACTGACTCGATGGATGTGAGTCTGAGTGAACTCCGGGAGTTGGTGATGGACAGGAAGGCCTGGCGTGCTGTGATTCATGGGGTTGCAAAGAGTCGGACATGACTGAGCAACTGAACTGAACTGAAGATGAAACAACATATTACAACAGAATATGAGTGATTTACCAACGTTTCAAATCCTATGAAACACTGTGAGGTCTGAATGTATTTGAAATGTTTCCTTTTAGTTTCAGGTTAATTATTTTCCTCTGCTACTGTCCCCATTCAGCTTATTTCTAGAGTTATTTAGTTTTTCAATAGACACTGTTGAGATTCTATTTCAAAGGTATTTTGAAAACCATACTTTATTGTATTGATTGAAAATGAAGTACAAATGTTAATAAAATGCCCTTTCTTTATGATTAAATGAAGGAGATGGACAATGAGCAGAACATATTTAATTTGAGGATGATCGTTTAGTACACATTCTACATCTATGAAAAAGCTAGACTGGCTGGTTGTACTCTTAGACACACACACACACACACACACACACACACACACACACCCCAAAATAATTTAGCAAAAGGAGAAAAAGAAGGAAAAAAATAACCACAGAAGACTATGGTTCATCACTGATTACCTAAACTGTGTACTGTAGTAAAGTAATGACTCAAAAGCAATTTAAAGGATATCTTTATAGACGGGTTAAAATCACTCTGATACAGGAAAAAGAAGGAAACAAAATTAACAACTTTCAAGCTTTGGTTGACAGATTTCTGTCATTTTTATTTTCTATTATAGATAAATGGTATCCTAACAAAGAGAATCACTTTCACCAGGTTATGAAAGTAGTCCTAGGAGGTAGAAGATCTTCAAAATAATAATTGAATTTAAATTCTATTTCCTGTTGCTATATTGGTTATATTCACATGAAAGTTAACATTTAAGATAAAATAATTTATTGGGTTACATATTCCAATTCAGAGACATAAAATAAAATTTCCATGAGTACATATTCTATCTAATTCACCAAGTTTAAAACTGTGATGGACCATGCCTAGAAGTCCTAGGAATGTTTGACCTAAGTTTTATTTGTCTTAGTATTAATGAATTTATCTTTTAACAGAAAATGTACACTCTAATATGTAAGTCACTAAATTTTAACTTCTTGTTGAGACCCTTATCCTGTTTACTCATGTTCAAATTACCACATTTTTCTGTGGATCTGGGAAGAAAACAGCTCCTGACATTTCTATAAAATACTTGAGAATTTTGTAAGTGTGCCATTGATTAAGCTTACAGTGTTAAACTGGTCTTTAAAATACCTAATCCATGATTATGAAAGTAAATTGTATAGGCCAATCTATAACTATAGTGTATCCAAGCCACACTCAATTAAATGTCTGGCAAGGCATAGAAACATCTGCTCAGCACATTTGATTCAACAGTAATTTCGATAGTCAAAAAGGAAGGGAAAAAAAAAACCTATGACATTGTATTGGTTTTAGTACTTATTGAAAATGTTTTTCCTTTCTTGTCTAATTTAAATGCTTATGACAAGAAACCAAATCAGTTGGAATTGATACTTGAGATTGCAAGGCAAGTTGTTTTTAAAATGGCTATTATCATGTTATCATTTCATCTTCATAGATGAGTAAATCAGAATATTCTGTTTTTAACCTCCCAAATAAAGAGAAAGCCAAATTTTTAGATGCTGAGGCATGAGAAGAGCCTAATTACTCTCACTAATGTATTTATAAGAGTTATAATAATTATATACTAATATATATACTTTTACAATTTATATTTTTGTTTTTAACTATGTGCATGTGTATATATATATATTATATAATAATATATATATTTTATATATAAATATTTATGTTTTACTTTGCAGATCACTGTAACATATAATTTGAAAAAAGGCACCCCTCCCAAACATTTGTAAAGCCCTTACTTTAATTAAAATAAAACTGGAATTGAAGTTTATTTATCAGATGCTAAGAAGGACAGGGAAGCCTGGCATGATACAGTTCATGGTGTTGCAAAGAGCTGGACATGACTTAGCAACTGAACAATAACAATAAGGAGCAACAGCAACAACACATTTATGTTACTCCATATACCTTATAAAAAGAAAGAGAAAAACTAGATAACAGAACTAAATAACTATGAACAGCACTTACAACAGAATATAAGCAGATGATAAAATTAGTTGATATCAAATCTGAATGATGTTAGGAAAGCAATAAGGGTGATGTCCAATCAACTTGAGATTGGAGAATCTGAAATAGCTAAGAGATATACACTAGAAAGCACAGATGGCCAACTGGACAACAGCAGCTGAAAATAGAAGGGATTTTTCCCTCTCCAATAGCAAATGCATGTAAGCAGTCCATGGTAAGAAGAATTGAATATGCTCTGTTACTCTAACTTCTATGAACATTCACATATGCTCACATATGCTCACGTCTAGAACAAGTCCTATGCTAAGGAGAAACTTTTGGAAATGGAATAAAAATTGAGCAAGACAGGGACAATAGAGAAAGAGAAGCTATTCAAGGTAAGACAAGAAAATAGAGGTAGGAAATTCAGGACAGCAAATAGCAATATTTTGGAGCACTAAAGAAAAGAACAGGAGAAGGAAATCTATTAAGTACAAGAACATTCTTTTTTTTCTTTCTGTTTATTTATTTTACTTTACAATATTGTATTGGTTTTGCCATACATTGACTTGAATCCACCATGAGTGTGCATGTGTTCCCTATCCTGAATCCCTCCTCCCACCTTCCTCCCCATCCCATCCCTCAGGGTCATCCCAGTGCACCAGGCCCGAGCACCCTGTATCATGCATCAAACCTAGACTGATGATTCGTTTCATATATGATAATTTACATGTTTCAATGCCCTTATCCCATATCATCCCACCCTCTCCCTCTCCCACAGAGTTCAAAAGACTATACATCTATACACCTGTGTCTCTTTCACTGTCTCGCATACAGGCTTATCATTACCATCTTTCTAAATTACATATATATGCATTAGTATACGGTATTAGTGTTTTCCTTTCTGGCTTACTTCACTCTGTATAATCAGCTCCAGTTTCATCTACCTCATTAGAACTGATTCAAATGAATTCTTTTTAATGGCTGAGTAATATTCCATTGTGTATATGTACCACAGCTTTCTTATTCATTCATCTCCTGATGGACATCTAGGTTGCTTCCATGTCCTGGCTATTATAAACAGTGCTGCAATGAACATTGGAGTACACGTGTCTCTTTCAATTCTGGTTTCCTCAGTGTGTATGCCCAGCAGTGGGATTGCTGGGTCATGAGGTAGTTCTATTTCCAGTTTTTTAAGGAATCTCCACACTGTTCTCCATAGTGGCTGTACTAGTTTGCATTCCCACCAATAGGGTAAGAGGGTTCCCTTTTCTCCACACCCTCTCCAGCATTTATTGTTTGTAGACTTTTGGATAGCAGCCATTCTGACTGGTGTGAAATGGTACCTCATTGTGGTTTTGATTTGCATTTCTCTGATAATGAGTGATGTTGAGCATCTTTTCATGTGTTTGCTAGCCATCTGTATGTCTTCTTTGGAGAAATCTCTGTTTAGTTCTTTGGCCCAATTTTTGAATGAGTCTTTTATTTTTTTGGAATTGAGCTGCATGATCTGCTTGTATATTTTTTAGATTAATTCTTTGTCAGTTGCTTCATTTTGCTATTATTTTCTCCCATTCAGAGGCTGTCTTTTCACCTTGCTTATAGTTTCCTTTGTTGTGCAGAAGCTTTTAATTTTAATTGGGTCCCATTTGTTTATTTTTGCTTTTATTTCCAATATTCTGGGAGATGGGTCATAGAGGATCCTGCTATGGTTTATGTCAGAGAGTGTTTTGCCTATGTTTTCCTCTAGGAGTTTAATAGGTTCTGGTCTTACATTTATACCTTTAATCCATTTTGAGTTTGTTTTTGTATATGGTGTTAGAAAGTGTTCTAGTCTCATTCTTTTACAAGTGGTTGACCAGTTTTCTCAGCACCACTTGTTAAAGAGATTGTCTTTACTCCATTGTATATTCTTGCCTCCTTTTTCAAAGATAAGGTGTCCATAGGTGTGTGGATTTATCTCTGGGTTTTCTGTTTTGTTCCATTGATGTATATTTCTGTCTTTGTGGCAGTACCGTATTGTCTTGATTACTGTGACTTTGTAGTAGAGACTGAAATCAGGCAGGTTGATTCCTCCAGTTCCATTCTTCTTTCTCAAGATTGCTTTGGCTATTTGAGGTTTTTTGTATTTCCATACAAATTGTGAAACTATTTATTCTATTTCTGTGAAAAATACTGTTGGTAGCTTGATAGGGATTGCATTGAATCTATAGATTGCTTTGGGTAGTATACTCATTTTCACTATATTGATTCTTCCAGTTCATGAACACGGTATTTTTCTCCATCTATTTGTGTCCTCTCTGATTTCTTTCACCAGTGTTTTATAGTTTTTTATATATAGGTCTTTTGTTTCTTTAGATAGATATATTCCTAAGTGTTTTATTCTCTTCGTTGCAATGGTGAATGGAATTGTTTCCTTAATTTCTCTTTCTGTCATCTCTTTCATTGTCAGTGTATAGGAATGCAAGGGATTTCTGTGTGTTAATTTTATATCCTGCAACTTTATTATATTCATTGATTAGCTCTAGTAATTTTCTGGTGAAGTCTTAAGAGTTTTCTATGTAGAGGATCATGTCATCTGCAAACAGTGAGAGTTTTACTTCTTCTTTTCCAATCTGGATTCCTTTTATTTCTTTTTCTGCTCTGATTGCTGTGGCCAAAACTTCCAGAACTATGTTGAATAGTAGTGGTGAGAGTGGGCACCCTTGTCTTGTTCCTGACTTTAGGGGAAATGCTTTCAGTTTTTCACCATTGAGCATAATAGTTGCTGTGGGTTTGTCATATATAGCTTTTATTATGTTGAGGTGTGTTCCTTCTATGCCTGCTTCCTGGAGGGTTTTTATCATAAATGAATGTTGAATTTTGTCAAAGGCTTTCTCTGCATCTATTGGGATAATCATATGGTTTTTATCTTTCAGTTGGTTAATGTGGTATATTACATTGATTGATTTGCAGATATTGAAGAATGCTTGCATCCTGGGATAAAGCTCACTTGGTCATGATTTACGATCTTTTTCATATGTTGTTGGATTCTGTTTGCTAGAATTTTGTTAAGGATTTTTGCGTCTATGTTCATCAGTGATATTGGCCTGTAGTTTCTTTCTTTTTTTTTTTTTTGGTGGCATCTTTGTCAGGTTTTGGTATTGATGGTGGCCTCATATAATGAGTTTGGAAGTTTACCTTCCTCTGCAATTTTCTGGAAGAGTTTGAGTAGGATAGTGTTACGTCTTCTCTAAATTTTTGGTAGAATTCAGCTCTGAAGCCATCTGGTCCTGGGCTTTTGTTTGTTGGAAGATTTCTGATTACAGATTCAATTTCCATGTTTGTGAAGAGTCTGTTAAGATTTTCTATTTTTTCCTGGGTCAGTTTTGGAAAGTTGTGCTTTTCTAAGAATTTGTCCATTTCTTCCAAGTTGTCCATTTTATTTGCATATAAGTTGCTGATAATAGTCTCTTATGATCCCTTGTATTTCTGTGTTGTCTTTGGTGATCTCTCCAATTTCATTTCTAATTTTGTTGATTTTATTTTTCTCCCTTTGTTTCTTGATGAGTCTGGCTAATGGTTTGTTAATTTTATTTAACTTGTCAAAGAACCAGCTTTTGGTTTTGTTAATTTTTGCTCTGGTCTCTTTTGTTTCTTTTGCATTTATTTCTGCCCTAATTTTTAAGATTTCTTTCCTTCTACTAACACTGGGGTTTTTCATTTCTTCCTTCTCTAGTTGCTTTAGGTATAGAGTTAGGTTATTTATTTCACTTTTTTCTTATTTCTTGAGGTAAACCTGTATTTCTATGAACCTTCCCCTTAGCACTGCCTTTACAGTGTCCCATAGGTTTTGGGTTGTTGTGTTTTCATTTTCATTCATTTCTATGCATATTTTGATTTCTTTTTTTATTTCTTCTGTGATTTGTTGGTTATTCAGCAGCGTGTTGTTCAGCCTCTATATGTTGACATTTTAATAGTTCTTCTCCTGTAATTAAGATCTAATCTTACTGCATTGTGTTCAGAAAAGATGCTTGGAATGATTTCAATGTTTTTGAATTTACCAAGGCTAGATTTATGGCCCAGGATGTGATCTATCCTGGAGAACGTTCCCTGTGCACTTGAAAAAAAAGGTGAAATTCATTGTTTTGTGGTGAAATGTCCTATAGATATCAATTAGGTCTAACTGGTCTATTGTATCATTTAAAGTTTGTGTTTTCTTGTTAGTTTTCTGTTTAGTTGATCTATCCATAGGTGTGAGTGGGGTATTAAAGTCTCCCACTATTATTTTGTTATTGTTTATTTCCCCTTTCATACTTGTTAGCATTTGCCTTACATATTGCCATGCTCCTATGCATATATATTTATGATAGTTATATCTTCTTCTTGGATTGATCCTTTGATCATTATGTAGTGTCCTTCTTTGTCTCTTTTCACGCCTTTATTTCTAAGTCTATTTTATCTGATATGAGTATTGCTACTCCTGCTTTCTTTTGGTCTCTATTTGCATGGAATATCTTTTTCAGCCCTTCACTTTCAGTCTGTATGTGTCCCTTGTTTTGAGGTGGGTCTCTTCTAGACAACATATATAGGGGTCTTACTTTTTAATCCATTCAGCCAGTCTTTGTCTTTTGGTTGGGGCATTCAACCCATTTACATTTAAGGTAATTATTGATAAGTATGATCCCATTGCCATTTATTTTATTGTTTTGCATTTGAATTTATACATCCTTTCTATGTTTCCTGTCTAGAGAATATACCTTAGCATTTGTTGGAGAGCTGGTTTGGTGGTGCTGAATTATCTCAGCTTAAGAACATTCTTAAATACTGCCTCTTTTTTTAAAAATCAAGAAAACTTATTGAAAATAAAACTAAGCAAGAGAAAATTATCAAGATTAAATCCTATTCAAATTTATTATAAAAATAATAGAGAATGAGCAAGATAATTTGGCACAGACAATAAAAGATCTCCAGAAATATGTGCCCTAAAAGCAGATCAAAATAGCAAGATACTACTCTAAAATAAGCAAGAAGATTTAAGATAATAATCCATTTAAAATCAGAATTATAAAAATTCAGAAAGAAGATGAAAGAAGTAAAAAATAATTTCTAAAATAAAACTATAGTCACAAAGCACACTAGTGAATAAATAAAATAGTTACTTTCTTACAATAAAGAAAAGACAAAAAGGGAAATTATTAAAATAAAGAAAAATATTTGAAAGAAAGTAAAAAATATAATAAAAATAGAGAGAATGGACATAAAAATATTATATTTGATAAAGAAAAGCAAAGTAAGGAAAGAGAACAAAAGTAAAAAACCTAATTCAATAGAATGTTCCTAAAAATAATTTAAAATATTTGAAAGTACATATTGAAAGAGCATACTGTGCACATGAGAATATTGACACAGGACTATAAACACCATAACATATTTTATTAAAATTGCAAGATTTAAATAAAATAATATCCTTTGGGCAAGTAGAGAAAAAAAGCTCACAAAAAAAGGAAAATTAAATTATTATCAGACTTTTTTGAGAGCAATGATTTATGCTACACGAAACTAGTAATTTTAAATATTCAAGGAAAGAAAAGTGTGCCAAGTGTTTTATGTTCATCAAAGCTAACTTTCAGCTATAAAGTGCCTAAAGTTTTATCAAAATATAGGAACTCAGCAAATACCGTGCCCATGAATCCTTCCTAAGGAATAATAGAAAACAAGCTCCACACACAAAATGACTAGAGAGACCTTAATATAAGAATAGGTTGTTTTAAGCATTAAATATTTAGTTACCTGCAGAACTAAGGGTAAATGAGGTACTAAGAGGGAAAGAGGATATTCTGTGATGGTTATATGTTTTGACAATAAAGATACAATCAGTTCAGTTCAGTCACTTGGTCATGTCTAACTCTTTGCAACCCCATGGACTGCAGCATGCCAGGCTTCCCTATCCATCACCAACTCCTAGATCTTGTTCAGACTTATGCCCATCATATCAGTGATGCCATCCAACCATCTCATCCTATGTCGTCCCCTTCTCCTCCCGCCCTCAATCTTTCCCAGTATCAGGGTCTTTTCTAATGAGTCAGCTCTTCACATCAGGTGGCCGAAGTATTGGAGCTTCAGCTTCAACATCAGTCCTTCCAATGAATATTCAGGACTGATTTCCTTTAGGATGGACTGGTTGGATCCCCTTGCTGTCCAAGGGACTCTCAAGAGTCTTCTCCAATACCACAGTTCAAAAGCATCAATTCTTTGGTGCTCAGGTTTATTTATAGTCCAACTCTTACATCCATACATGATTATTGGAAAAACCATGGTTTCAGCTATACAGACGTTATCAGCAAAGTAATGTCTCTACTTTTAAATATGCTGTCTAGGTTTGTCATACCTTTTCTTCCAAGGAGCAAGTGTCTTTTAACTTCATGGCTGTAGTCACCATCTACAGTGATTTTGGAGCCTAAAAAAATTAAGTTTGTCACTGTTTCCATGTTTCCCCATCTATTTGCCATGAAGTAATGGGACCACATGCCATGATCTTAGTTTTTTTGAATGTTGAGTTCAAAACATTGAAATAATAACTGAAAGATTGAGATAATTTTACATGTACTCTATTTTATAACCATTTTTTAAAAAGTGGAAAATAGAGTACATGTAAAATTATTTCAGTGTTTCAGTAATCAAATTGTAGGTGGTAATAGTATTGGTATTGTGAGATTAATATATATGGAAATAGAGATTTTAAGAGTGAGCAGTTATATCCTATTCTAATTTTGCCATCCCCATGCTATGTCCTTAAGGAGCAGAGTTTTCAGTGTAGAGGAAAAGAGATAAAATTTTACAGAAAGGAAGTTAATTAAAACTCTATAAACATGAATAGGATATATATATATATATATATATATATATGCAATATATAGATATAGATACATTTTCCTTAAGAATTCGTATTGATATTCCTATCATGGTCACTAATACAGACGTATGGGGCTTCCCAGGTGGCACTAGTGGTAAAGAACCAACTTGCCAATACAGGAGACATTAGTGATACAGGTATGATCCCTGGGTTGGGAAGATTCCCTGGAGAAGGGCATGGCAACTCATTCCAGTATTCTTGCCTTTAGGATCCCCATGGACAGAGGAGCCTGGCAGGCTATATTCCATAGGATCACAAATAGTCAGACACAACTGAAGCAACTCAGCATGCATGCACACAGTACAGATGTATACATGCTTAAGAACCTTGACAGTGGCCAAGATGGGAGAGTAGGAAGATTCTGAGCTCACCTCCTCCCACGGGCACACCAAAATTACAATTAATTACAGAGCAAGTATCAATGACAATTGCTTCAAGACTACCAGCAAAGATTTTCTACAACTACAGACATAAGGAACCACAAATGAGACAGGTGGAGGGGAAGAGATGGACTATAAATCAAGACTCATACCCTTGGGTTGTGTGACTGACAAACTGGTGGATGATTACAGTTACAGAGTTTCCCCCAAAGAAGCGAAGTGTCCAAGCTGCACATGAGGCTCTCCAGCCTGGAAAATTTGGCATTCAAGGCCAGTGGGGCTTACTTTCAGGAGAGTCAGAGGGCTGTGGGAAACAGACTTCACTCTTAAAGTGTGCACACAAATTCTCATATGCTCTGGGACTAAGGGCAGAAACAGTAATTTGCAAGAAGCCTGGGTCAGGCCTTCTTGCTGATCTTGGCAACTCTCCCAGAGAGGCAGGAAGCATTTGAGACTCACCCTGGGGACACAGACGATGCAAGCAGTATTTAGGGGAGCTTATCTTACAAAGAGGACACTAGTTCTGGCACGTGTCATTTTAGAATCCTCCCTCTAGCTTAGTGCTAGACCCAGCCCTGCCGTTCAGATGGTCATCACCAGTCATTTGATGTACTAGACCAAGCAGCTAGCTGGATGAGGACACAGCCCCACCTGAGCTCCCACTTGCCCCAGGACCTGGTCCAGTGAAGCAGAGGGTCCAAGACCCAACCCAACTCACCAACAGGTCAGCATCAGTACCAGAACCCCTTGTTCCCCAGCCCCATCTATATGTGGGCTGATAGCAACTCCAGATCCCCAGGGGACTGCAGTCAGAGATCCCAGGACACAGCTCCATCCACCAGTGAGTTGGCACCATTTCTGGAACCTGATTGGCTTTACCAATCAGGGCCAGCTTCAGGCCTGGGACTACCTGGGGGTGCCCCCTAGCAGGCTGACACCTGGATCCAAGGGTACCACAGACAGAGATCCCAGTAACTTGGTTCTGCCCATCAGTGAGGGGGCACAGATATAGAGACTAAAAGAAAAATAAATAAATAACATAGAAAAGATCAATGAAATTAAGAAAGGTTCCTTGAAAAGATAAACAAAATTGATAAATGTTTAGTTAGATTCATCAAGAAAAAAGAGGACCTAAACAAATAAAATGAAATAGAAATTACAACCAATACCACAGAAATACAAAGGATCATAAGAGAATACTATGAACAATTATACAACAATAAAATCGACAACCTAGAAGAAATGCACAAATTCCTAGAAATGTGAAACCTCCCAAGACTGAATCAGTAAGATATAGAAAATGTGAACAGACTAATTACCACTAATAAAATTGAATCAATAATCAAAAAGCCACCAACATACAAAAGTCCAGAGCTAGATGGTTTCACAGGTAAATTCTAGCAAACATTTAAAGAAGAGTTAACACCTATCCTTCTCAAACTATTCCAAAAAATTGCAGAGGAAAGAACACTTATGAACTCATTCTATAAGGCAAGCACAACTCTAACACCAAAACCAGACAAAGATAAGACAAAGAAAAGAGAGAAAATTATATTCCAATATCATTGAAGAATATAGCTGCAGAAATTCTCAATGAAATAGTAGCACATTGAACTCATAAATACATTAAAAGGAACATACACCATAAACAAGTGAGATTTACTCCAGGGATGTAAGGATGTTTTGATATTCACAAACCAGTCTACATTATACACATTAACAAACTGAAGAATAAAAATCACATGATCATCTCAATAGATGAAGAAAAAGATTTTGACAAAGTTCAACATCCATTTATGGTACAAGCTCTCAACATAGTGGGTATAGAGGGAACATACCTTAATATAATAGAAGCCGGAACATACCTTAATATAATAGAGGCCATACATGACAAGCCCGCAGCTAACATACTCAACAGTGAGAAGCTGAAAGTTTCTCTCTAATATCAGGAACAAGATAATGATAGCTACTCTCACCACTTTTGTTCAACACAGTATTAACATTAGGAGTTTTAGACATAGTAATCAGACAAGAAAAAGAAATAAAATGAATCCAAACTGGAAAGGAAGTAGTAAAACTGTCACTAGTTGCAGATATTATACATAGAAAACCCTAAAGACACTACCAATAAAATACTGGAAATCACCTATTAATTCAGTACAGTTACATGATATAAAGCCAATATACAGAAATCTGTGGTGATTCTCTACACAAAGAACAAACTGTTAGAAAGAAAAATAAATGATCCCATTTGCAATCACATCTAAAAGAATAAAACACCTGTTAATAAATCTAATAAGGAAGGTAAAATACCCATACTCAGAAACTATAAGACACTGATAAAAGAAATTGAAGATAACACCAAGGACAGATGTACCCATGTTCACGAATTGGAAGAATTAATATTGTTTAAATGACCATACAACCTAAGGCAATCTATGGATTCAATACAATCTCTATCAAAATAACAATGACATTTTTCATAGAATTAGAACAAATAATTCTAAAACTTGTATGAAAACACAGAATACCACAAATAATCTAAACAATCTCAAGAAAGAAGTGCAAAACTGAAGGTATCATGGTACTTAACTTCAAGCTATACTACAAAGCTACAGTCATCAAAACTGTATGTTATGGGCACAAAAATAGACATGTAGATCAATGGAACAAAATAGAAAGTACAGAAATGGGCCTAAACTTATATGGGCAATTAACCTATAACAAAGGAGGCAAGAATATTCAATGGGAAAACATTAGCCTCTTCAATAAATGGTGTTTGAAGAACTGAACAGCTACATTTAAAAGAATCAAACCAGACTACTTCTCATACCATGTACAATACTGAGCTAAAAACTTAAATGTAAGACCTGAAACCATAAAATTTCTAGAAATAAGACATAGTATCCTCTGTCATAGGTCTTGGTAACATTTTTTTGGATATGTTTCCTCAGACAAGGGAAACAAGATAAAAAATTTAAAAATGGGACTACATCAAACTAAAATACTTTTGCACAAGGAAGGAAGCTATCAACAAAATGAAGAGGCAACCTACTGAATGGAAGAAGATATTTGCATACAGTATATTTGACAAGGGGTTTACATTCAAAGTACATAAAGAACACATACAACTCAACATCAAAAATACAAATAATCCAATTAAAATGAGGGCAGAGGACCCAAAAAGACATTTTCCCAAAGAAGATATACAGATGGCCAATAGTAGCTAAGATAGTAAAGAATCTGCCTGCAATGTAGGAGACTTGGGTTCCATCCCTGGGTTGGGAAGATCCCCTGGAGAAGGGAATGGCAACCCACTCCAGTATTCTTGCCTGAAGAAACCCATGGACAGAGGAGCCTGGTGTGCTACTGTCCATGGGGTCACAAAGAGTCAGACATGACTGAGAGACTAGCACACACACAATATACATAATGAAAAGATGCTCAACATCACTAATCATCAGATAAATGCAAATCAAAACCCCAATGAGATATCACCTCACACTTGTCAGAAAGGCTATTATCAAAAAGACAACAAATAACAAGTGTTGGTGAGAAGGTGTGGAAAAGGGTAACCCTTGTGCACTGTTGATGGGAATGTAAATTGGTGCCCCCAATATGGAAAACAGTGTGGAAATTCTTCAAAAATTTAAAAATATAAATACCATGTGATCTAGCAATTCTACTCTTGGATATATATCCAAACAAAACAAAAACCTGAAGATATATATATATATATATATATATATATATATACACCCTAATATTCACTGCAGTATAATTTACTACAGCCAAGCTATGGAAGTGATCAAAGTGTCCATCAATACATGAGTGGATAAAGAAGATATGGTATGCGTATGTGATAGGCTATTATTCAACCATGGAAAAGAATGTAATGGTGCAATTTGTGATGACTCAGATGGACATAGAGAATATTATGATAAGTAAAATAAGTCAGACAGAGAAAGACACATTCTGTATGATTTCACTTATATGTGGGACCTAAAAAACAAATGAACATAAGTAAACATAAATAGATTCATAGATACAGAGAACAAACAGGTTCTGAGAGGGAAAAGGGGTAAGGGGGTGAGGAGAAGAATAGGTGAGGGAGATTAAGAGGCATGAATTTACAGTTACAAAATCAATGAGTAATGGTTATGAAATGTACCATGTAAAGAATATAGTCAATAATTATGCAAAATCTTTGTATGGTGACAAGATGGTAACTAGACTTACCATGGTAAGCATTTTGAAAAGTAAAGAAATATCAAATCACTATGTTGTGTACCAGGAAATAATACAGTGTTGTTAGTCTATCATACTGCAAAAAGAAAAGAAACAACTTGTAGAAAAAAGGATCAGATTTGTGGTCACCAGAGGTAGGGTTTGGGGAGAGGGGCATTGAATGAAGGTGGTCAAACGTTACAAACTTTCAGTAATAAGATAAATAAGAAATAGGGATGTAACCACCACTGAGTGACTGAACTGATACAACATGATAAATATAATTAACACTGCTATACATTATATATGAAAGTTGTTAAGGGAGTAAATCCTAAAAATTCTCATAAGAAGAGAAAATTTTTTAATTTCTTTAATATCATATCTATATGAGATTACAGAGGCTTACTATTAATAAGCTTATTTTGATGATCATTTCATTACATATGTAAGTCAAATCATTATACTGTACACCTAAATTTATACAGTGCTGTATGTCAATTATATTACAGTGAAACTAGAAGAAAATATTTTAAAAAAAGAAGAGAATTTTCTAGGTTAGTTAACTAAAATATCCAGGTACAATCCCAACTCAGCAAAAACGAGCAAGCCTAGTGTCCAGATTGCAGTCTTGAAATATCATTTACCACTATCTAAAACAAGGGCTTCTTGGAGAAATGGTTGATTCCAGGTTAGGGTTTAAAAAAGTATACAAAACAAACTGGAAATTCTTGTAATGATAGGTAGTAGGGAAGCTACCAAATATGAGTAGGTCAGATGGACTTAGGAACCAATTTGAAAAGACTCCCACTGACCAAAAAGGGGATAACACAAACTTCTGTAATAATTCCTGCAAAGGACCGAACCCCATTAAATATCTTTAAATCATGAGTTATACAAATATATTTTTTATTTTTAATATAAATTTATTTATTTTAATTGGGGGTTAATTACTTTGCAATATTGTATTGGTTTTGCCATACATCAACATGAATCCGCCACAGGTATACACGTTTTCCCCATCCTGGACCCCCCTTCCACCTCCCTCCTCCCTCCCCGTACCATCCCTCTGTGTCATCCCAGGGCACCAGCCCCAAGCATCCAGTATCATACATCGAACCTGGACTGGCGATTCGTTTCATATATGATACTATAGATCTTTCAATGCCATTCTCCCAAAGCATCCCACCCTCGCCCTCTCCCACAGAGTCCAAAAGACTATACATCTGTGTCTCTTTTGTTGTTTTGCACACAGGGTCATCGTTACCATCTTTCTAAATTCCACATATATGCATTAGTATACTGTATTGGTGTTTTTCTTTCTGGCTTACTTCACTCTGTATAATCGACTCCAGTTTCATCCACCTCATTATAACTGATTCAAATGTATTCTTTTAATGGCTGAGTAATACATATACTCCATCGTATATGTACCACAGCTTTCTTATCCATTCATCTGCTGATGGACATCTAGGTTGCTTCCATGTCCTGGCTATTATAAACAGTGCTGCAATGAACATTGGGGTACACGTGTCTCTTTCAATTCTGGTTTCCTCGATGTGTATGCCAGGTCATGAGGCAGTTTTATTTGCAATTTTTTAAGGAATCTCCACACTGTTCTCCATAGTGGCTGTACTAGTTCGCATTCTCACCAACAGGGTAAGAGGGTTCCCTTTTCTCCACACCCTCTCCAGCATTTATTGTTTGCAGACTTTTGGATAGCAGCCATTCTGACTGGTGTGAAATGGTACCTCATTGTGGTTTTGATTTGCATTTCTCTGATAATGAGTGATGTTAAGCATCTTTTCATGTTTGTTAGCCATCTGTATGTCTTCTTTGGAGAAATGTCTATTTAGTTCTTTGGCCCATTTTTTGATTGGGTTGTTTATTTTTCTGGATTTGAGCTGCAGGAGTTGCTTCTATAATTTTGAGATTATTTGTTTGTCAGTCGCTTCATTTGCTATTATTTTCTCCCATTCTAAAGGCTGTCTTTTCACCTTGCTTATAGTTTCCTTTGTTGTGCAGGAGCTTTTAAGTTTAATTAGATCCCAATTATTTATTTTTGCTTTTATTTCCAATATTCTGGGAGATGGGTCATAGAGGATCCTGCTGTGATTTATGTCAGGTAGTGTTTTGCCTATGTTCTCCTCTAGGAGTTTTATAGTTTCTGGTCTTACGTTTAGATCTTTAATCCATTTTGAGTTTATGTTTGTGTATGGTGTTAGAAAGTGTTCTAGTTTCATTCTTTTACAAGTGGTTGACCAGTTTTCCCAGCACCACTCGTGAAAGAGATAGTCTTTTCTCCATTGTATATTCTTGCCTCCTTTGTCAAAGATAAGGTGTCTATAGGTCTGTGGATTTATCTCTGGGCTTTCTGTTTTGTTCCACTGATGTATATTTCGGTCTTTGTGGCAGTACCATACTGTCTTGATGACAGTGGCTTTGTAGTGGAGTCTGAAGTCAGGCAGGTTGATTCCTCCAATTCCATTCTTCTTTCTCAAGATTGCTTTAGCTATTCAAGGTTTTTTGTATTTCCATACAGAGGATGATAGGGAAGCAATTCATTAGCCGAAAAAGTGGTAAATAAAGGGAAGCACATAGCAAATGAGGAGGGTTATCACTTTATAAAAGTATGCAAAACTTGAGAAAAAAGTAATATTAGAACATTTCTATTTCAAGCCACAATGAATGAACAGATATAGGCATTAAGTATCAATGAGTGCTAACATTACAAAAGAAGAGACAATGAGATATTTTGTGCCTCCTAAACTCTTGCCATACACTATGTATTCATTTGTAAAAAGTGATAAAAATCTAAGTCTGATATAGTTTCCAGATCCAGCTGCCAATTTATAAGAAACTCAGAGGACAGTGAGGAGGAAAGTGATGATTTTACCATGAGTTTGGAAAATAAGGTTCTAAGACCTAGCGATGCATACCTGGGTGATAAAATTATTTTAAAACATTAAGAATTGATTGCTAAAATGGAAATAATATGTCCTTCAGTTCAGTTCAATCACTCAGTCGTGTTCGACTCTTTGTGACCCCATGAATCTCAGCATGCCAGGCCTCCCTGTCCATCACCAACTCCCGGAGTTCACTCAGATTCGCATCCATCGAGTCCGTGATGCCATCCAGCCATCTCATCATCGGTCATACCCTTCTCCTCCTGCCCCCAATCCCTCCCAGCATCAGAGTCTTTTCCAATGAGTCAACTTTTGCATGAGGTGGCCAAAGTACTGGAGTTTCAGCTTTAGCATCATTCCTTCCAAAGAAATCCCAGGGTTGATCTCCTTCAGAATGGACTGGTTGGATCTCCTTGCAGTCCAAGGGACTCTCAAGAGTCTTCTCCAACACCACAGTTCAAAAGCATCAATTCTTTGGCGCTCTGCCATCTTCACAGTCCAACTCTCGCATCCATACATGACCACAGGAAAAACCATAGCCATGACTAGACGGACCTTAGTTGGCAAAGTAATGTCTCTGCTTTTGAATATACTATCTAGGTTGGTCATAACCTTTCCTCCAAGGAGTAAGAGTCTTTTAATTTCATGGCTGCAATCACCATCTGCAGTGATTTTGGAGCCCCAAAATATAAAGTCTGACACTGTTTCCACTCTTTCCCCATCTATTTCCCATGAAGAGATGGGATCGGATGCCATAATCTTCGTTTTTGAGCATTACGCCAACTTTTTCACTCTCCTCTTTCACTTTCATCAAGAGGCTTTTAGTTCCTCTTCACTTTCTGCCGTAAGGGTGGTGTCATCTGCATATCTGAGGTTATTGATATCTCTCCTAGCAATCTTGATTGCAGCTTGTGTTTCTTCCAGTCCAGCGTTTCTCATGATGTACTCAGCATAGAAGTTAAATAAGCAGGGTGACAATATACAGCCTTGACGTACTCCTTTTCCTATTTGAAACTAGTCTGTTGTTCCATGTCCAGTTCTAACTGTTGCTTCCTGACCTGCATACAGATTTCTCAAGAGGCAGGTCAGGTGGTCTGGGATTCCCATCTCTCTCAGAATTTTCCACAGTTTCTTGTGATCCACACAGTCAAAGGCTTTGGCGTAGTCAATAAAGCAGAAATAGATGTTTTTCTGGAACTCTCTTGCTTTTTCCATGATTCAGCGGATGTTGGCAATTTGATCTCTAGTTCCTCTGCCTTTTCCAAAACCAGCTTGAACATCAGAAAGTTCATGCTTCATGTATTGCTGAAGCCTGGCTTGGAGAATTTTGAGCATTACTTTACTAGCATGTGAGATGAGTGCAATAGTGTGGTAGTTTGGGCATTCTTTGGCATTGCCTTTCTCTGGAATTGGAATGAAAACTGACCTTTTCCAGTCCTGTGGCCACTGCTGAGTTTTCCAAATTTGCTGGCATATTGAATGCAGTACTTTCACAGCATCATCTTTCAGGATTTGAAACAGCTCAACTGGAATTCCATCACCTCCACTAGCTTTGTTCATAGTGATGCTTTCTAAGGCCCACTTGACTTCATATTCCAGGATGTCTGGCTCTAGATGAGTGATCACATCATCATGATTATCTGGGTCGTGAAGATCTTTTTTGTACAGTTCTTCTGTGTATTCTTGCCATCGCTTCTTAATATCTTCTGCTTCTGTTAGGTCCATACCATTTCTGTCCTTTATTGAGCCCATCTTTGCATGAAATGTTCCCTTGGTATCTCTAATTTTCTTAAAGAGATCTCTAGACTTTCCCATTCTGTTCTTTTCCTCTATTTCTTTGCATTGATCGCTGAAGAAGGCTTTCTGATCTCTTCTTGCTATTCTTTGGAACTCTGCATTCAGATGCTTATATCTTTGCTTTTCTCCTTTGCTTTTTGCCTCTCTTCTTTTCACAGCTATTTGTAAGGCCTCCCCAGACAGCCATTTTGCTTTTTTGCATTTCTTTTCCATGGGGATGGTCTTGATCCCTGTCTGCTGTACAATGTCACGAACTTCATTCCATAGTTCATCAGGCACTCTATCTATGAGATCTAGGCCCTTAAATCTATTTCTCACTTCCTCTGTATAATCTTAAGGGATTTGATTTAGGTCATACCTGAATGGTCTAGCAGCTTTCCCTACTTTCTTCAATTTGAGTCTGAATTTGGTAATAAGGAGTTCATAATCTGAGCCACAGTCAGCTCCTGGTCTTGTTTTTTTGTTGTTGTTGTTGACTGTATAGAGCTTTCTCCATCTTTGGCTGCAAAGAATATAATCAATCTGATTTCGGTGTTGACCATCTGGTGATGTTCATGTGTAGTTTCTCTTGTGTTATTGGAAGAGGGTATTTGCTATGACCAGTGCATTTTCTTGGCAAAACTCTATTAGTCTTTGCCCTGCTTCATTCCGCATTCCAAAGCCAAATTTACTTGTTACTCCAGGTGTTTCTTGACTTCCTACTTTTGCATTCCAGTCCCCTATAATGAAAAGGACATCTTTTTTGGGTGTTAGTTCTAAAAGGTCTTGTAAGTCTTCATAAAACCATTCAACCTCAGCTTCTTCAGCATTACTGGTTGGGGCATAGACTTGGATAACTGTGATATTGAATGATTTACCTTGGAAACGAACAGAGATCATTCTGTCGTTTTTGAGATTGCATCCAAAAACTGCATTTCAGACTCTTTTGTTGACCATGATGGCTACTCCATTTCTTCTGAGGGATTCCTGCCCGCAGTAGTAGATATAATGGTCATCTGAGTTAAATTCATCCATTCCAATCCATTTTAGTTCGCTGATTCCTAGAATGTCAATGTTCACTCTTGCCATCTCTTGTTTGACCACTTCCATTTTGCCTTGATTCATGGACCTGACATTCCAGGTTCCTATGCAATATTGCTCTTTACAGCATCCAACCTTGCTTCTATTACCAGTCACATCCACAGCTGGGTATTGTTTTTGCTTTGGCTCCATCCCTTCATTCTTTCTGGAGTTATTTCTCCACTGATCTCCAGTAGCATATTGGGCACCTACTGACCTGTGGAGTTCCTCTTTCAGTATCCTATCATTTTGCCTTTTCATACTGTTCATGGGGTTCTCAAGGCATGAATACTGAAGTGGTTTGTCATTCCCTTCTCCAGTGGACCACATATATATGGATTAAATTCTCCAATCAAAAGTCAGAATGGCTTTTGCCACCCTCAATTGTTGCAATAGCCTCCTAACTGATCTCCTAAATTAGGGTTTTTGGTACCCCTGCAGTCTATTTTCTAGACAACTGAGTGGTCATGTTGAAACATATTTCTTACCATATTTCTACTCAAAACTTTTCAATAGCTTCCCATCTCTCTCTGAGCTGAAGCTAAATTTGTTAAAATGGTTACTCTGCCCTATTTGACCTGGTCCATTTGCCCCTCTGATTGGATTGCCTTCCATTCTTCTCCTTCATTAACTGTACGCAAGCCACCCAGACTCCATGCTATTCATATAATCCACTAGACATGTCACAACCTCAGGTCCTCTTACTGTTTCTTCTGCCTGGAATGCTTTTTCCCTCAATTCCTTTTGTCAATGTCAACTCTTCCTTGTCTGCAACCAATCTTGAATGTTATCTCTTTCCTATCTCAAATGCAGTCTCTCAGGGCAGGGGTTTTTGCTTTGTTCTGTGTAGTTCACTGTTTGCCACTGGCACATAAAACACTGCCTGGACACCTAGTGGATACTCAAAAAAGTATTAAACAAATGTATGACACTAATATTTGATAATGAGAAATTGAATCTACAGACAATGACTAGAGCATATATAAAAATAGAACTCTAAGCTACAACCTCTGAAGCAGTCAATTCAGAAAGATCAGGACTTGGTCAATGACGACAGCTTTCCTAATTTTGCCTCCTTTCAATTCAGGTACAATGAGAGAGAGCCAAATGTGTACCACAAACCAATCAGGTAGGATGCTCCGCTTCTAGAAAGCACATATCCAGCTTCTGAATACCAACAGTTTCTAATCACACATAACTGAAGCATTCTCTTTTTTCCACCTTAGTTTTCCTACTTCTTATCTGCCTTTGAGTCTCTGACAAAGCTAAGGTATGGTGACTGACTCCCTTGCTGAAGAAACTATGAATAAATATATTTTATTAATTATCATTTTGCTTCTCTTTATTTCCATAATAATAACAATAGGTATCTTCTCACCCTTATGCTAAGCATAAACAAAAACATTTTAAAACATCAATTTCAAAAAAATCTATAATATACAATCTAATATAGGCAATGGGCTTCCCAGGTGGCACTAGTGGTAAAGAACCCACCTGCCAATGAAGTTGACATAAGAGGCACAGCTTCGATCCTTGGGTTGGGAAGATCCCTGGAGAAGGAAATAGCAACTCACTCCAGTATTCTTGCCTGAAGAATCCTATGGACAGAGGAACCTAGCTGGCTACATTCCATAGGGTCACACAGAGTTGAACATGACTGAAGTGACTTGGCATGAATATAGGATATGTGTTTGCCCTGTCAAAATAAGCACCTTTGAGACAGACTGCTTCTCCTTAGACTCCTTTATTGTATAGAAAGTCTGAAGTTATTACTACTCTAGCTTTCTATAGAAAGATGTTTTATTCCCAAAGACAGTGCTTTGTGAAAACTACAGACCACCCAATGTAAAGTTGAAAAGAAAGTTGAGGTGCTGAGCAGCTGACTAGGCTCATTCATGTGCTAAGTGACTTTTTCCATTCCACCAAATTTATAACATTGTTAAAGTATTTGTTTTAATTGAATTAAATATTACTACAGCACATGTGCTTCCCTGGTGGGTCAGTGGTAAAGAATCTGCCAGCAAAGCAGGAGACATATACTGGAGATGTGGGTTCAATCCCTGGTGGGTTACAGTCCAGGGGGTTACAAAGAGTCTAATACGACTGAGTGACTGAGTACCCATGTACTACATGAAGTAATTTAAAGGTACATTAGGTGGATTTTTTTTATAACTAAGTGCTACAAATTGTATTCAAGTAAATATAATTACCAAGAAGATGATCAAACTTATTCTGATGTCTAAAATTTAGGCCATTTGGAAAATTCAGTAAGATTTGGGAAATTTATGCTGCAAAGAAATTCTTAGCGCTCAGGTAAACAGAACTGAAACAGAGAAAATGCACTGTATAGGGTCATTATCCATGTAAAGTCTACTCTTGTGTCATTAAGTTTTAAATAATTATGCTAGACCTAAGAGAATGTTACTCATGTTAACCTGCCCCACCCCACTGAATGACAAGCCAAAACCTAACAGCTTCCTTTTCTTGAGCATGCTGACTCCTCCAGAAATGTAACTTAAATTGACCAACGGAACCTGTCTGCCTAACCAAAATTATACAACCAGGCTCCAAGATTTCTTTGTGCACCAAATAAGGGAATTAACCCTGTTATTAGCCAATCAAATCAGATTTCCCCATTAGAGCTTCTTCACTCCTGTGTGTCTCTGTCTATAAAACACCTTCAACTTGCAGAGCTCTTTGGAGTTCCCTTTTATTTTCTGAATTGGATGCTGCCTGATTCATGAACTGTTGCAGCCACGTGTTCTGGGAAACAAACTCACTCAGAAGGACAATGCAGATAGTGGAGTGCAGTTTATTACACCAGTGGGCCCAAGGCAGAGTCTCCTCTTAGCCAAGGACCCCGACCAGCATTTGTGAAAATCTTTTATACCCATGTGTACGTGTCTGAACCCACCACTCCAAATTCCTTGAGACTTACATAAACCAAGGAAAATACAATCCCAGTAACCCCATCATTCATGCGCTATGTGCTCATGTGCTCAAACAGTCAAACAACTAGTCAATAATCAATAAACCCGAGGTTACACTCTGATTGATACAGAAAAATTTGTGGCCTGTCTGGAGGAAGGGGTGAAGTGTATGTTTTCTCTTAGGCAAAGAGTAACCTAGATATGATCTTCAAGGTTCCCCTGTCTGGAGGGGTCTTATCCTTCTGTTGTTGTTTTCATAGGCACTAAACACAGAGTTCAGAGTCCATTGGAAAGGTGGCCAAGCATGATCAGCATGAACAGGCCTAAGATGGAGTCCAGGCCCTATGAATTCCTTCTTCAGAACCAGTGAATAAAGCTAATAAAATCTTAACATATTATTGTTGTATTTTTCTTTTCATGATACTAAAAAATTTAATTCTCATGTCTTTGTCATTGTTCAGTCACTCAGTCATGACTAACTCTGTGACCCCATGGACTGTAGCACACCAGGCTCCTCTGACCTCCATTATTTCCCAGAGTTTGCTCAGATTCATGAAGCTATGTCTCAGGTCAGAATTTTACTGCTTTCTATCAAAGGCCATTGCAAAACTGATGGAGTAAGAGGTATATTTTAGCATAATCTTTAGAATAAAAGATCAAGATTGAAATGCAACAAAAAATAGGAATTTGGGTAAGAATAGGTAATATTTTATTCATGTTTCCATAAATGGAATCATCACCCCAATCTGTCTGTATTGAGAGGTAGATATCTACAACCACTTTAGTTCTGATTTTTAAAGTGCCAAGTGAAAACAAAGACTTAATAGCTATATCTGTGTCAGACAGAAAATAACAATTTTTCCAATCTTGTTCTCAAATGAATGTAAGTTAAAAATAAACTCATAGAACATCTGATGAGTTTTCTGGCAGGGTTCTAAATCCTAGTGAGGGGAAGGTAAAACCGGACATTTGTTTCAGGCCATTTGGGGAGTTTAAATGATACTTGTACTTGGCTTTCTATATGACTGGGATCAAATTGCTGAAGAATTTTGTTTAAGCTAAGAAAATCAAAGATTGAGTAGTGGGATTTGTTTTTAATTATCCTATACCATTCCTTTAAAATTTTTTTTTAAAGCCAGTTTGCTAAGACATGCTTTCTTCATTATTCAGCAGCATGAATTTAAGAGCTGCTTAAAATGAGATTTTGAGAGATGCAGCATGAAACAATGGAAATAACAGGAGCTTTAATTCAAACTGAACTAAACTGAATTCTCCTATGTGCCTTGGACAAGTTACTTAAGCAATTTCCTCTCAGTTTCTTCATTTGTTAAGTGGAGAAAATACACTGCACTGCAAATTTATTGTATGCAAAACACCTAGTAAAGCAGCTGACATAATATGGACTCAAGAAAATACAGTCATTGTCATAAACTTTATTTTGTGTAGCTTGCCTTAAAGGTAAAACAGAGACATTCAAGATAGTTAGATGACTTTAAATTATCCCAGCAAAAGGCAAATACTCTTCAAATTGCCCTCCATCACCCCAATCACCAAAATAAAACAAATCTCTATTTCTCAAATAACTTCCACAAGCAAAAACATTATACAAAGAATTCTTAAACTGGGAGAGGGTTGCAAGTAAACAGTATAATAGTTTCCTCTTTTCTTTGTGTAAGTTTAAACTGCCTTTTAGGCTTCTCTGGTAACTCAGTGGTAAAGAATCCACCTGCAATGCAGGAGACACCAGTTCCATTCCTGAGTCAGGAAGATATCCCGGAGGAGGAAATGGCAAGCCACTCCAGTATCCTTTCCTGGAAAATCCCATGGACTGACAAGCCTGGAAAGCTATAGTACAGGATGCAGTAAAGAGTTAAACATCACTAAATGACTAAAACAACAACAAACTGCCTTTTCTCCTGTGGACTGTGAGAATTGTGGATTTAAGTTTTGTTCAGTGACCTTACTGAGGATTATAGTCCAGGAAACAGCAATGGCTCTGAAGTGACTTCTCCACAGTGGTAGGGAACAAGCCAGTACATATACAATTTTGGCAAAAGAATCTGTGCAGTTAAGCATACATTTTGGTAAAAAGTTACAGCTAGTTACAAGGATCAGATATCTCAGTTAATGATTCTAATCCTTTTCTATATATAGGAAGATACATGAATTTGGGTCCATTAAATTTTGCTCCTGGGACATCTCTAAATATCTAAGGAGTCTGTTTTTCAGTCATTAATTCCTTTCAGGGTATACTTTCATTCAGTGATGGCAGTGGCTAATGACTTCATATTTATAGAACTGGATAGTGGGCAAAACTGTTTTATTCTCCCTTGCTACTGACAGACTGGTCTTCTCTGATTCTGAAAACCTATAGATTGATCAATTCAATTCAGTTCTATCACTCAGTCGTGTCTAACTCTTTGCAACCCCATGGACTGCAGCACGCCAGGCTTCCCTGTCCATCACCAACTCCCGGAGCTTACTCAAACTCATGTCCATCGAGTCGCTGATACCATCCAACCATCTCATCCTCTGTCATCCCCTTCTCTTCCTTCCCTCAATCTTTCGAAGCATCAGGGTCTTTTCCAATGAGTCAGTTCTTGGCATGAAGTGGCCAAACTATTGGAGTTTCAGCTTTAGCATCAGTCCTTCCAATGAATATTCAGGATTGATTTCCTTTAGGATGGAATGGTTGGATCTCCTTGCAGTCCAAGGGACTCTTAAGAGTCTTCACCAACACCACAGTTCAAAAGCGTCAATTCTTCGGCATTCAGCTTTCTTTATTAGTCCAACTCTCACATCCATACACGACTACAGGAAAAATCATAGCTTTGACTAGAAGGACCTTTGTCAGCAAAGTAATGTCTCTGCCTTTTAATATGCTGTCTAGGTTGGTCATAGCTTTTCTTCCAAGGGGCAAGCATCTTTTAATTTCATGGCAGCAGTCACCATTTGCAGTGATTTTAGAGCCCCCCAAAATAAGTCTCTCACTGTTTCCATTATTACCATAGATTCCAATCAATTCCATAGACTAATCATGAGCAGCTTATATATTTCAATGCACATTCCTAGCAACATACTAGAAATATTGACTTTTACTTCTTAATAAAATAATATATCTAATCATATTTACTAATACGCACAAGATATTCATCAGTTGTGCTGAAATAAATACCTGTAACTAGGAAAAACAGTGAACTATGGAGTCTCAACCAGGAAAAACCATAGATTATTTTTTTGGAGGCAAATAATAGATATAGCTCAAATATATCAACTATTTAAGTTTATCACTTACCTCTAAAAATTGAGCCATCCTACATTAGAATCTGACACATGTTCATGATGACATTCTTAATGAGCATTTCCAGAGCTTAATAAACTCTGCATCTGCACTATAAAAAAGTAAGAATAAAATATGATTTAGTAAAATATTTCTTTAGATGGTTGAAAGATAAGATCCAAATTTTTGAGCATGCTACAATTATTTTCTAGAATTTCTAATGTGAAAATAAAAACCATTATTTTCAAAAGGCACATTCAGTACCTCAAAGGTATTAATTATCTTAAATTTGCAAGAATTAAGAACACAGTTAGATGCCAAGTTAGTATCAGGTGCTTCAAACTATCTGTCATACTGCTAACAAAAGAACTATTTTTATGATATGCATTTTTTTTGTTTCTGCAAAGTTGTACCATTTAACAAGGGAAAAGAATCTAACAAACTTTTCTAAGCTTGTATAGTTAGTATTGAAGAAGTATGGAAAGAAATCTTATCCTTAATTTTGGCATATTTAAAATAATTAAACAATATCTGGTAAAATTTCTTTGCTTCTTGTTTCAGTTTTTATTTTTCCAGGGAGGTTATAGAAGCTTGGCTACCTGCTGCTTGTTATATCTTGTAGCTTTTCAGTTCTTGGAATTACAGAGTTCTTTACCTGCTAATAATAATAATTTTTAAAATCCCATTCAGTATAAGGACTTGTAAGATAAGTGAAAGGTGAAAGTTTAAAGGTATCCTATTATTTGATTTCTGCTCTTATTGCTTTATTTATTTATTCACAGAAAGGCATTTTATTTTAAATATGGGAGTGTGTATATGTCAATCTCAAATTTAATAAATGCATTTAAGCTTATTGTTTTAAACTTATTAATTAAAATTATTCTTAGCTTTTAGTCCTGTTTTGTTTTTTTATTTTTAATCACATGTTTTAATTTGTTCACTTTATTGTAACTCTCTATTTTCTTTTATAATTTTTATCTTGTTATCTGCCCTATATCCTTTATCTGAAATTTTATTATTTTATCATTTCAAATGTCTTGACTTTAATCTTCACTTGGTCTTAAAGTTCCTTTTTAATGTCTACTTTTCTAACTTAGATATTTGAAATTTCCCATTTTATTCTTTTTTTAGATTAACTCATTTTATTTTAATAATATCTCATTTTCTTTTCATTTTACTATATTAATTTATCCCCATTATGATTTTATTTTTTTCCATGGTTCTCTTTTTTTTTAATTTATTTAATTGAGGCTAATTAAGAGAAAGTGGGAATATAGAGGTAGGATTCATAGCCCACATGATAGATAGGAAACATTTTTCTCTTTTCCTCTAAACTACTTTGGCAAATATTTTTCTTGCTTCCAGAATGAACAGTCTAACCTTTTGAAGATTACTTATCAAAATTTTTACCAAGGTTTATAGACATCCACAAGTTAACCTTCTCTAGGAAAATTATTTTGCTCTCTGTACGTATAGCAATGGAGCAGTACTATGTACTTAAATTTTCAAACCATCTAGGCTTTATATGAGGAATATGTTACAACAAGATGCATGGTCTCCAATTTATTTATTCCTTGAACAAATGTGAGCTCAGGCCTAACCTTTAAAAGAAAATATATGGTGTTAAATGTCAAACAGATATTTATGAAACATAGTAATACATTGGCCTGCTTCTAATATATTTCCAGTTTGGTTAATCTCACTTCTCATCAGGGTCATAGCAAAGGTGATATTAAAAATATTTAACAAGTAGTACAGCACAGGCATCAATAAATCAGGTTTGGGTACTGGACTACTGGGAAGAGCTGCCAGATGAAACAGTTAATGTACCTTTACTAGTGTGTACAGTGTTCCCTAAACCCTACATCCTCCTTGTATGGATAAAGGAAAAACTGGCTTAGAAATTTGGAGTAGGAGGAAATATAATCTCCATCTTTGTTGAAAGCTCTATTAATTTATGGCTTCCCAGGTGGCTCAGTGATAGAAGAATCTGCCTTCTAATGCAGGAAATGGTGTTTTTTTTGTTGTTTTTTTTGTTTTTTTCCTGGATTGGGAAGATCCCTTGAGGAGGAATGGTAACCCACTCCAGTAATCCCATGGACAGAGGAGTCTGGTGGGCTATAGTCCATGGGGTTGCAAAGACATGGTTGAGGATGAGCACACATACTGTTATTAGACAATGTGAGTTAATCTAGAATCTGGTCAACTGGAAGAAAGAAAGACATGTTTCTACAATGATGCGATATTGGACATATCTTTAAGAAATGTTTTAGGATGACAGAAGAGAATTTAGACCTGTCTTTTCCAATCTTTAGATTCTTTAAGGAAGAAGATTTTGTCTCAGGAATATTGGAGTCCATGAAGAGTCATAACAGCAATGTCTTAAGATATTAAGAATATTTTATGAAAGCCCTAATTCAACTATTACTCAATCATACTGAGTAATCATACCTCCTATTCAGTATCACAAAATACCATCTTCTATGTGAATACCATCTTGTCATGAAGACTATAAGTGAGAATATCTGACAATCATTTATGTAAGTAAGAAGCTCTGAAAATCTTCCTTGTCTGAACTTTTTCTAGAAAGCTCACTCTCTGCTCAATTTCTAGAACTGTGATGAGCGCTAATGAGTCCCCCAACTTTTCAGTTTTAGATTGTAACACATGTAATTTTTATGAATCTCTTTAAATAATATTTTGGGATTATGATGAGAAATAAATAGTAAATTATTCAAACCACCCTTCCATAAATATTACATACAAAATTATAAACACAGTCATTCTTAATTTAATTTGGATGTTACCAGGGAAGAGTAAATTCCCCCAGCTAGCCGTCTTGAGTTTTTGTAGCTGGAATAAGACAGATTAACAAGAGAATAAGAAATAACTTTTAATTCATGCATATGGAGGTCTCATGGAAATGGGACCTAAGAAGTGGTGAACACAAGAAGCTTTTATATATTTTAGACAAAAAAAAAAAAAAAAAACAAATTTGAAAGGAAATGACAGGCCAAAGAAACTTAGGTTTAAGGTGCTCAATTAGTGAAGAATCTAAACAGAATCTGAACTAGGGGTAATAAACAAGTAACAAGCTTTGTTTACATAGGTGTCAAGTCACCAATTTTCTATTTTTGGCGATAAGGACATCCTTTTATCACCAGATGTAGGGAGTTTTCCTTTCACATGAGAGATTTATTTCTTGCTTTCAGGGTGACAGAGAAGAGAGTCACAGTATCCCCTCTTGCCTTGGCTGTTTCTTCAATTCGGTTCAGTCTCTCAGTCATGTCCAACTCTTTGCTACCCCATGGACTGCAGCACTCCAGGCTTCCCTATCCATCACCAGCTCCCAGAGCCTGCTCAAACTCAAGTTGGTCAAGTCGGTGATGCCATCCAACCATCTCATCCTCTGTTGTCCCCTTCTCCTCCTGCCCTCAATCTTTCCCAGCATCAGGGCCTTTTCAAATGAGTCAGTTTTTCGCATCAGGTGGCCAAAGTATTGGAGTTTTAGCCTCAGCATCTGTCCTTCCAATGAATATTCAGTACTGATTTCCTCTAGGTTTGACTGGCTGGATCTCCCTGCAGTCCAAGGGACTCTCAAGAGTCTTCTCCAACACCACAGTTCAAAAGCATCAATTCTTCATATAAAGCACTCAGCTTCCTTTATAATCCAACTCTCACATCTATACGTGACTACAAGAAAAATCATAACTTTGAATAGACAGATCTTTGTCAGCAAAGTAATGTCTCTGCTTTTTAACATGCTATCTAGTTTTGTCATTGTTTTTCTTGCAAGGAGCAAGTGTCTTTTAATTTCATGGCTGCAGTCACCATCTGCAATGATTATGGAGCCCAAGAAAATAAAATCTGCCACTGTTTCCCCATCTATTTACCATGAAGTGGTAGGACTGGATGACATGATCTTAGTTTTTGCAATGTTGAGTTTTAAGCTAGTTTTTTCACTCTCCCCTTTCACTTTCATTAAGAGGCTCTTTAGTTCCTCATTGCTTTCTGCCATCAGGGCAGTATCACCTGCATATCTGAGGTTATTGATATTTCTCCCGACCATCTTGATTTCAGATTATGCTTCATCCAGCCTGATATTTTTGAATGATGTGCTCTGCATAGACATTAAATAAGTAGGGTGACAATATACAGCCTTGAAGTACTCCTTTCCCTATTTGGAACAAGTTCGTTGTTCCGTGTCCAGTTTTAACTGTTGCTTCTTGCCCTGCATACAGATTTCTCAGGAGGCAGGTCAGGCGGTCTGGTATTCCCATCTCTTGAAGAATTTTCCGCAGTTTATTGTGATCTGCACAGTCAAAGGCTTTGGCAGGAGTCAGTAAAACAGAAGTAGATGTTTTTCTGGAACTCTGTTGCTTTTTCTAAATGCTCAGCCCTATTGTTAGAAGGGGGAAAAGGAGGAACATTTCATATTTAGCTGTATATTTTGGGGGCCCAGGAAGGTGCTCACCATTTTGCCTATTTTTAATATATTATGGACCTACTTCAACTACAGAATATTCTGGCATGGGTTTAGCAACATTTACATTAAAATGTACTTCAATGAAACTGTTTGAGAAGGAACTAGAGAAGGCTATACTCTGAGCTTACTTAGAAATATTTCAGAATTGCTTTTGCTTGTTAAAGAATCTTAAATTACTTATGTAAGATTAATATTATATTAAGGAGTCAAAGGATAAGAACACTGGTTTTGAATTTAGCAGTTTCATAGAATATCTTAAGCTGGAAAGACATATGGATTTCTACTGAAATATACCATTCTTTATCTCCAAAATAAAATGTCTCAGGTAGAAATAACCCTGAAGTTAAGCATTCAATAGTTCTGAATTAATTAAAGAATGAAATGGATTTCAATGTCCCCATTGCTTTAAATCCCCAGTTGTATGTATGGTATATAATTTTAAAAACTGAGAATGTACAAGGTTATAGTAATATGCTTTATAATCTTGAAGATCATTTTCTTTCTGTTCATGGAATACTGCTTAAATAACATGTAGAGATTAATGTTCAAAGTCAGTAATTTTATTTGCTGAATGCTATGCTAGTTATGTGAAGATCTGACTCATTTGAAAAGACCCTGATGCTGGAAAAGATTGAGGGCAAGAAGAGAAGATGAGATGAACAGATTGAGATGGTTGGATGACATCACCGACTCAATGGACTTGAGTTTGAGCAAATTCTAGGAGATAGTGAAGGACAGGGAAAGCTGGCATGCTGCAGTCTATGGGGTCACAAAGAGTCAGACAGGACTGAGCAACTGAACAACAACAGTACTAGTTAGACTTAGGTACAATCTGAAAGTGTACTAGGATTTACATACAAAAGAATTAACACTCCTTAGGTAACCCTCTCTAAACTTCAGCATGCTACAGAAGAAGAACAATGCACCCTGATGATTTCTAAGGTCTGTTGTCTTCTAACACGCAATATTTCTATGATCTTACATATGAAGTTTTCAGAAGATAAAAAGAATATATGAGTTGTAGTCCAATAAGCTGTTTAGACTTTGAAACATCTTTTTTTTTTTTTTTTTTTGGCTTGTTGCTGCTGCTAAGTCACTTCAGTCATGTCTGACTCTGCGCGACCCCATAGACGGCAGCCCACCAGGTTCCCCCGTCCTTGGGGTTCTCCAGGCAAGAACACTGGAGTGGGTTGCCACTTCCTTCTCCAATGCATGAAAGCGAAAAGTGAAAGCAAAGTTGCTCAGTCGTGTCTGACTCTTTGCGACCCCATGGGCTGCAGCCATGGGGTTTTCCAGGCAAGAGTACTGGAGTGGGTTACCATTGCCTTCTCCATTTTTTGGCTTAGGAGAAAACAAAGTTACATGAAGCCAATTTATGGAGAAAAGGAACAGTCTGGAATGTCCACTATTAATATTTTAATTGGGTTTAGTCATTGGATGTTTCTGTACATTAGGTGAAAGAGATAACAAAATAAATACTTAATGAACATTTTTTTTTAATCTAGATTAGTTTGTCAAATTAGTCTGAAAAACATTTTACTAGAGATTTAATAGGATGGAACTTCAGGGGGGTGGGATATTCCAGAACATTGTCCTCAAATGTGATAGTCACATCATAACCAATTGATCATCTTTTTTGTTTCCCTAATGGAAAGTCACTTTATTTTGAATTCAGCAGTGTGTACACATACATCAATCCCAAAGTCCTAATCTATTCATTCCTCCATCCTTCCCCCCTGGTAACCATCTTGCTAAACATACAGATTTCTAGGCCCCAGTGTGAAAGATTTTATTTCATTATCTCAGGGGTAAGACCTGAGACTTTGTAGTTTAGTTAGTAATGGAGGCGACTCTGATATGGCCAGTATATTGACTACCCATGAATACCACTGATAGAGAGCCTGAGTGGGGAGACAGAGTATAAGGCCTTGACTTCTAACAGCTAGATTGAGGGCACTAGGTATCCACTGAATAGAAGGAAAGAAAAGAGACCCTGTGAGTAGACTTTAAAAAGAAAGTTACTAATTTACAGTATCTCTTCAGGCACAGTTGAGAAAATGTATTGGCATGGAAATAGAAATGAGTTACCCTTATTTCCTACTGCTGTTCTTCAGGGAGGAAATCTTTTAATATTTATTTATTTATTTGGCTGTACTGGGTCTTAGTTGCAGCACATGGGATCTAGTTCCCTGACCAAGAATCAAACTCAAGCCCCCTGCATTGGGACGGGGGAGTACTAGTCACTGGACCAGCAGGGAAATTCCCTTCAGTGATGACTTTGACATTATTATATCCATGTTTTTGATTACCATAAAACTAAGGAGGTAAAAAAATCTATGATAAGTTCTTCTTTGAAATCCTATAATAATAAGAGTTACAGCAAACATCTTATAATAATCATGATGTGTCAAACACAATTTAAACTGCTTCTTGTGAATTAATGTAGTCCATCTTGCAACAACCATATAAGTCCTAAAAATATTTTCACACTTTATGACTTTGTATCATGCTTTACTGAAACAATAGGGATCTTTAGTCAGTAAACCCCTTACATTCCCACAATTATTTTTATGTGCTGCTACTGCTAAGTCGCTTCAGTGGTGTCCGATTCTGTGCGACCCCATAGTCGGCAGCCCACCAGGCTCCTCTGTCCACAGGATTCTCTAGGCAAACCCACCCACATTTGCACCAATGGCTCTTATTTCTATCCTGCTACAATGGAGAAAGTATTGCTTCTATAAAAAATCTATATCTATGTTTGTCTATGTACCAAAAATAAATTTCTTCATTTTTGTTCTGGATCACATACCCTCTGACCTTCTCAAGGAGGTTACTCCTTTATTTGTGACCCGTCTCATGCATCATTAACTTCTTTATCTCTACATTTTCTGGAGTCTGATATCATAAAATGAATTCTCTGATCACATACCTAGCCAGCACCCATTTTTTTTTTCTGCTCTGTTTTTTTCACAATCAAGCTTCTTAAAACAGATATTACAAATTCTGTGAGCACTCTATGCATTCTTTTATGCCCTGCTATCTTCTTTCTACTGAATTTCTCCTATCAAAGTTGCCAACCACCTCTAGTTTACAAAATACAATGGACACTTTTCTTCTCTGTTTCTTCACCTCCCACCCCTTCACAATCTTCTTTGATGATTCTTCCTCCTACACTACGTGGGAGGATATCCAAGAGTTATGTCTTCAGTCTTTGGCTATTCTATCTGGACATTGCTTTCCTAGGTGATAGGGTCTATTTCCCTAGTCTTATGATTTGCATATTACACAAGAGGAAATTGAGGTTCAGAAAAAAAAAGTAACTTTCCCTAGGTCATACAAGTATATAATCCCTGCAGAACACACTCATCTTTCTCCAGAATTTATGCTCAGTTATATGCTTAAAGCATATGCTTTAAAGTTATATGCTTTAAATCAGAATTGGTTTAGACAGAAAAGCATGGGATCTAGAGTCATATCTGGCAATTGTTTAAACCAAATCTCTAGCATTGACTGTTATGTGACTATGAGTTAATTATGTAATCCCTCTATGCCTTAGATTCATCATTTGTAAGGAGGATAATAATAGCACCTACTTCATAAGATAATTGTATTAAATGAGTTAATACATGTAAAGCTTTTAGAACAGTGCTGCCACATAATAACCTCTTAACAATAGGAAGGTATTACATTATTAGCAGATTTATATAGTTTTCTAATTGCTTTTTTTTATGAGTTTGCTATCTGTCCTGAACTATGTTGCAAATATCTAAAGGACAGGGACAATATCTAATATTTTGATAGATCCTGATACCCCACTACCACAATGCCTAGTATAAAAGAAGTCACATGGAAAATTCAATAAACACATGAGGGGAAAGAACAGAGTTGTAGCTCCTACAAAGTCACATTCATAGGTCATTATCATTGGACAGGTCTGATGTTTCCCTGGAAGATGTCACATGAAAAGCTTGCCCTCATTTGACCTGATTCAAAAAAAAAAAAAAAAGCCTCTCCATAAGGATTTGCTGAAAATAATTATTAAAAGTGTTTCAACTACATGATTTCCAAGGCATTAGTCAACAGTAGGGGCAAACAATGAAATAATCAAATGTCTTAGAAAGAAAGATGAGGAAAGAAATGTTCATAAGGACTTTGAAAAGCTCCCATATATTCCTGGAAATCTAGGAAGTACCATGTATGCCCAGGGCTGTGAAAGGAGCTAGAATTATGAAGCTACTCAAAAAAAGTTTTGAAAAGAATTTAAGCTCTTACTTTTGGATGACCTAAAAGCTCTGTGCAACCTTAAACTGGAAGTTCAGCTCAATTCAGTTCAGTTGCTCAGTCATGTCCAACTCTTTGTGACCCCATGGACTTCAGCACACCAGGCTTCCCTGTTCATCGCCAACTCACACAGCTTACTCAAACACATGTCCATCGAGTTGGTGAAGCCATCAAACTATTTCATTCTGTCCTCCCCTTGTCCTCCAAACCTCAGTCTTTCCCAGCATCAAGGTCTTTTCCGACGAGTCAGTTCTTCACATGACCAAAGTATTGGAGCTTCAGCTTCAGCATCAGTCCTTCCAATGAATATTCAGGACTGATTTCCTTTAGGATGGACAGACTGGATCTCCTTGCAGTCCAAGGGACTCTCAAGAGTCTTCTCCAACACCACAGTTCAAAAACATCAATTCTTTGGTGCTCAGCTTTCTTCATAGTCCAACTCTCACATCTGTACATGACTACTGGAAAAACCATAACTTTGACTAGACGGACATTTGCTGGCAAAGTAATGTCTCTGCTTTTCAGTATGCTGTCTAGGTTGGTCATAGGTTTTCTTCCAAAGGGCAAGCATCTTTTAATTTCATGGCTACAGTCACCATCTGTAGAGAATTTGGAGTGCCCCAAAATAAAGTCTCTCACTGTTTCCATTGTTTCCCTATGTATTTGCCATGAAGTGATGGGACCAGATGATATGATCTTAGTTTTCTGAATGTTGAGTTTTAAGCCAACTTTTTCACTCTCCTCTTTCACTTTCATCAAGAGGCTCTTTAGTTCTTCGCTTTCTGCCATAAGGATGGTGTCATCTGCATATCTGAGGTTATTGATATTTCTCCTGGTAATCTTGATTCCAGCTTGTGCTTCGTACAGCCCGGCATTTCACATGATCTTCTTTGCATATAAGTTAAATAAGCAGGGCAACAATATACTGCCTTGACATACTCCTTTCCCAATTTGGAACCAGCATGTCGTTCCATGTCCAGTTCTAACTGTTACTTCTTGATTTGTATACAGATTTCTCAGGAGACAGGTTAGATGATCTGATATTCACATCTCTTGAAGAATTGTCACAGTTTGTTGTGATCCACACAGTCAAAGGCATTGGCATAGTCAATAAAGCAGAAGTAGATGTTTTTTTGGAACTCGTTTGCTTTTTTGATGATCAGAGGATGTTGGTAATTTGATCTCTGGTTCCTCTGCCTTTCTAAAACCAGCTTGAACATCTGGAAGTTTTCAGTTCATGTACTGTTAAAGTCTCACTTGGAGAATTTTGAACATTACTTTGTTAGTGTGTAAGAGGAGTGCAACTGTGCAGTAATTTGAGCATTCTTTGACATTGCCTGTCTTTGGGATTAGAATGAAAACTGACATTTTCCAGTCCTGTGGCCACTGCTGAGTTTTCCAAATTTGCTGGCATATTGAGTGCAGCACTTTCACAGCATCATCTTTTAGGATTTGAAACAGCTCAAGTGGAATTCCATCACCTCCACCAGCTTTGTTCGTAGTGATGCTTCCTCAGGCCCAAATGACTTCATATTCCAGGATGTCTGGCTCTAGGTGAGTGTGAGTGATCACACTATTGTGACTATCTGGGCCATGAAGATCTTTTTTGTACAGCTCTTCTGTGTATTCTTTCAACCTCTTCTTAATATCTGCTGCTTCTGTTAGGTCCATACCATTTTTGTCCTTTATTGAGCCCATCTTTGCATGAAATGTTCCCTTCAAGAAAATCTCTAATTTTCTTGAAGAGATCTCTAGTCTTTCCCATTCTATTGTTTTCCTCTATTTCTTTGCATTGATCACTGAGGAAGGCTTTCTTATCTCTCTTTGCTATTCTTTGGAACTCTGCAATCATGTGCTTATATCTTTCCTTTTCTCCTTTGCTTTTCGCTTCTCTTCTTTCTACAGCTATTTTTAAGGCCTCCTCAGGCAGCCATTTTGCTTTTTTGCATTTCTTTTTCTTAGGGATGGTCTTGATCACTGCCTCCTGTACTGTGTCATGAACCTCCATCCATAGTTCTTCAAGCACTCTGTCTATCAGATCTAATCCCTTGAATCTTTTTGTCACTTCCATTGTATAATCATAAGCGATTTGATTTAGGTCATACCTGAATGGTCTAGTGGTTTCCCCTACTTTCTTCAATTTATGTCTAAATTTTGCAATAAGTAGCTCATGATCTGAAGCACAGTCAGCTCCTGGTCTTGTTTTTGCTGACTCTATATTGCTACATCATCTTTAGCTGCAAAGACTATAATCAATCTGCTTTCAGTATTGACCATCTGGTGATGTCCATGTGTAGAGTCTTCTCTTGCGTTGTTGTAACAGGGTGTTTGCTATGGCCAGTGCATTTTCTTGGCAAAATGCTGTTAGCTTTTGACCTGTTTCATTTTGTACTTCATGGCCAAATTTTCCTATTACTCCAGGTATCTCTTGACTTCCCACTTTTGTATTCCAGTCCCTTATAATGAGGAAGATATCTTTTTTGGGTGTTAGTTCTAGGAAATCTTATAGGTCTTCATAAAAATGTTCAACTTCAGCTTCTTCAGCATTACTGGTCGGGGCATAGACTTCTATTACCGTGATATTGAATGGTTTGCCTTGGAAATGAACAGAGATCATTCTATCATTTTTGAGATTGCATCCAAGTACTGTATTTCAGATTCTTTTGTTTACTATGAGGGCTACTCCATTTCATCTAAGGGATTCCTTCCCACAGTAGTAGATATTATGGTCGTCTGAGTTAAATTCACCCATTCCATTCCATTTTAATTCCCTGATTCCTAAAATGTCGATGTTCATTCTTGCCATCTCCTATTCGACCGTTTCCAATTTATTGATTCACGGACCTAACATTTTCAGGTTCCTATGTAATATTGCTCTTTAAAGCATCAGACTTTACTTCCATCACCAGTCACATCCACAACTGGGTGTTGTTTTTGCTTTGGCTCTGTCCCTTCATTCTTTCTGGAGTTAGTTCTCCACTGATCTCCAGTAGCATATTGGGCACCTACTGACCTGGTGATTTCATCTTACAGTGTCCTATCTTTTTGCCTTTTCATACTGTTCATGGGGTTCTCAAGGCAAGAATACTGAAGTGGTTTGCCATTCCCTTCTCCAGTGGACCACATTTTGTCAGAACTCTCCACCATGCTTAGTAGTCTGCTAATGATTTAATAGAGATTTCTTTAGATGGTTGGGACCAACAGTCTCCCAGTCCTTGCTGAGGGACTCTGTCGGCATTTTAGAGAATTTATTCCACAATCTACCAGTTAATTGACAACTCTAACTTAACTCCTTGTGGCATAAGACAGCAAAGTAGAAGGACGTGCGCTCATCTTTTCCTGTGAAAACTCCAAAACTACAACTCACTGCTGAACAACCATTGACTGGAGAATGTTGGATCCCACCAAAAAAAGGTACCCCACATCCAAGTGCAAAGAGAAGCCAAAGCAAGATAGTAGAAGGGGCAAAATTGCATTTAGAATCAAACCCCTTACCTGCCAGATATGCTCAGAGGACTTAAACAAACCTTGTGCACACGAGAACCCAGAGACCCCACAGAGACTGAGCCAGAGCTGGGTTTCAGTGTCTCCTGTGGAAGTACGGGTCAGCAGTGGCCTGCTGCAGGGGCAGGGGCTCTGGGTGCAGCAGACCTGGGTATGGCATAAGCCCTCTTGGAGGAGGTCATCATTAACACTACCATAAAGCCACTAGAACTTATACAGGACTGAGAAACAGACACTTGGAGGGCATAAACAAAACCATGTGTGCACCAGGACCCAGGAGAAAGAAGCAGTGACCCCAAAAGGGACTGTTCCAGACTTGCCCATTATTTATTTGTCCAGGAGTCTCTGGCAGAGGCTTGGGTTGATGATGGCCTGCTGTAGGAATGGGGACACTGCAGTGCGTGCATGTGACCTTTTGAAGGAGGTCGCCATTATCTTCATTACCTCCACCATAGTTTGGCCTCAGGTCAAACAACAGGGAGGGAACACAGACCCACCCATCAATAGCAAATTGAATTAAAGATTTACTGAGCATGACCCATCCCATCAGACCCAGTTTCCCCTTCAGTCACTCTCTCCCATCAGGAAGCTCCCATAAGCCTCTTATCCTTACCCATCAGAGAGCAGACAGAATGAAAAACAAAATCACAGAAAACTGACCAAACTGATCACATGGACCACAGCTTTGTCTAGCTCAGTGAAACTATGAGCCATGTCGTTTAGGGCCACCCAAGATGGAAGGATCATGGTGGAGAGTTCTGACAAAATGTCCACTGGAGAAGGGAATAGCAAACCATATCAGTATTCTTGTCTTGAAAACCTCATACACAGTATGAAAAGGCAAAAAGATATGACACTGAAAGATGAAATCTCCAGGTCTCTGGGTGCCCAATATGCTTCTGGAGACCAATTTCCAGATGTTCAGGGTGGTTTTAGAAAAGGCAGAGAAACCAGAGAACAAATTGCCAACATCTGCTGGATCATCGAAAAAGCAAGAGAGTTACAGAAAAAAACATCTACTTCTGCTTTATTGACTATGCCAAAGCCTTTGACTGTGTGGATCATAACAAACTGGAAAATTCTGAAGGAAATGGGAATACCAGATCACTTAACCTGCCTCTTGAGAAATCTATATGCAGGTCAGGAAGCAACAGATAGAACTGGACATGGAACAGACTGGTTCCAAATAGGAAAAGGAGTATGTCAAGGCAGTGTATTGTCACCCTGCTTATTTAACTTATATGCAGAGTACACCATGAGAAATGCTGGGCTGGAGGAAGCACAAGCTGGAATCAAGATTGCTGGGAGAAATATCAATAACCTCAGATATGCAGATGACACCACCCTTATGGCAGAAAGTGAAGAACTAAAGCGCCTCTTGATGAAAGTGAAAGAGGAGAGTGAAAAAGTTGTCTTTAAGCTCAACATTCAGAAAACTAAGATCATGGCAGCCGTCCCATCATTTCATGGCAAATGGATGGGGAAACAGTGGAGACAATGGCTGACTTTATTTTAGGAGGCTCTAAAATCTCTGCAGGTGGTGATTGTAGCCATGAAATTAAAAGACACTTTCTCCTTGGAAGGAAAGTTATGACCAACCTGGACAGCATATTAAAAAGCAGAGACATTACTTTGCCAACAAAGGTCTGTCTAGTCAAGGCTATGGTTTTTCCAGTAGTCATGTATGGATGTGAGAGTTGGACTATAAAGAAAGCTGAGTGCTGAAGAATTCATGCTTTTGAACTGTGGTGTTGGATAAGACTCTTGAGAGTCCCTTGGACTGCAAGGAGATCCAATCAGTCCATCCAAAAGCAGATCAGTCTTGGGTGTTCATTGGAAGGACTGATGCTTAAGCTGAAACTCCAATACTTTGGCCACCTGTTGTGAAGAGCTGATTCATTTGAAAAGACCCTGATCCTGGGAAAGAATGAGGGCAGGAGAAGAAGGGGATGACAGAGGATGAGATGGTTGGATGGCATCACCGACTCAATGGACATGGGTTTGGGTAGACTCCAGCAGTTGGTGATGGTCAGGGAGGCCTGGCATGCTGTGATTCATGGGGTCACAAAGGTCGAACAGGACTGAGTGACTGAACTGAACTGAAAGCTAAATGAAAAATTATCTTCAGTGGCCACGCAAAACAAAAATATGGATTTTTCAGAATTATTTCAGAAGTTCTCACAAAATGAACCAATAATAATTATAAGCAGCAGTAACTACAAACTCTTGAATGAGAGTGAATTTGATATTCTTAGTCACCACATTATACAAAATGCCAAGTGTTCTTCAACAAAGAAGTCATGAGTCATGCAGGTGGGTCTAATGCAGGAGTTATGAGACACGAGTTCTATTCCTGGGTCTAGAAGATCCCCTGGAGGAGGGCACAGAATCTCACTCCAGTATTCTTCTCTGAAGAATCACATGGACAGAGCAGCCTGGAAGGCTATGGTCTATAGGGTCACAAAGAGTCAGACACACCTGAAGCAACTTAGCATGCACAAAAATAAATAAGAAACTCTGATCATTGCAGAGTGGGGGAAATTATCCACTAGAAACTGTTCCTGAGGAGTCCAAGATGTTGGATTTACTATGTAGACTTTGGGCTTCCCAGGTGGAGCTAGTGGTAAAGAACCCCTCTGCCAATGCAGGAGAGATAAGAGACACGGGTTTGATCCTTTGGTTGGGAAGATCCCCTGGATAGTTCAGTTCAGTTCAGTTGCTCAGTCGTGTCCGACTCTTTGCGACCCCATGAATCGCAGCATGCCAGGCCTCCCTGTCCATCACCATCTCCTGGAGTTCACTCAGACTCACATCCATCGAGTCCGTGATGCCATCCAGCCATCTCATCCTTGGTCATCCCCTTCTCCTCCTGCCCCCAATCCCTCCGGCATCAGAGTCTTTTCCAATGAGTCAACTCTTTGCATCATGTGGCCAAAGTACTGGAGTTTCAGCTTTAGCATCATTCCTTCCTAAGAAATCCCAGGGTTGATCTCCTTCAGAATGGACTGGTTGGATTTCCTTGTAGTCCAAGGGACTCTCAAGAGTCTTCTCCAACACCACAGTTCAAAAGTATCAACTCTTCGGCGCTCAGCCTTCTTCACAGTCCAACTCTTACATCCATACATGACTACCAGAAAAACCATAGCCTTGACTAGACAGACCTTAGTCAGCAAAGTAATGTCTCTGCTTTTGAATATGCTATCTAGGTTGGTCATAACTTTTCTTCCAAGGAGTAAGCGTCTTTTAATTTCATGGCTGCAATCACCATCTGCAGTGATTTTGGAGCCCCCAAAAATAAAGCCTGACACTGTTTCCACTGTTTCCCCATCTATTTCCCAGGAAGTGATGTACTGGATGCCATGATCTTCATTTTCTGAATGCTGAGTTTTAAGCCAACTTTTTCACTCTCCTCTTTCACTTTCATCAACAGGCTTTTTAGTTCCTCTTCACTTTCTGCCATAAGGGTGTTGTCATCTGCATATCTGAGGTTATTGATATTTCTCTCGGCAATCTTGATTTCAGCTTGTGTTTCTTCCAGTCCAGCGTTTCTCATGATGTACTCTGCATAGAAGTTAAATAAGCAGGGTGACAATATACAGCCTTGACACACTCCTTTTCCTATTTGGAATGGCTCAGATGGTAAAGAAATCTACCTGCAACACAGGAGACCTGGGTTTGATGCCTGGGTAGGAAGGTCCCCTGCAGAAGGGAATGGCCACCCACTCCAGTACTCTTGACGGGAGAATGCCATGGACAGAAGAAGCTGGTAGGCTACAGCCCATGGTGTCACAAAGAATTGGACACAACTGAGTGACTAACACTTCCCCTGGCTAAGTGTACGGCAACCCACTCCAGTATTTTTGCCATGGACAGAGGAGCCTGGCAGGCTACAATCCAAAGGGTCCTGTAGAGTAGGACATGACTGAAGTGACTTAGCATATACCATGTAGACTTTACAACTATTGAAAATATATTTAAGAACTAAATAAAGTCATATCTAAAGAACTGAAGGAAAGTATGAATGTCTTATCAAAAGAGGATATCAATAAAAAGATAAAACCAAACAGAAAATTTTAAATTGAGATTTATAATAACTGAAATGAAAATTTCACTAGAAAGCTTTAAGTGAAGATTTGGTCAGGCAGGAAGAGAATCAGTGAACTTGAAGATGAATCAGTTGAGATTATCAAGTCTGAGAAAATAAAAGAATATAATTAAGAAAAATAAACAGAACCTCAGAGCTCTGTGGAACATCATCAGGAATGTCAACATAGGCATAACTGGAGTCATAGAATTACTGGAAAGAGATAAAGGAACAGAAAGAGTATCTGACTAACTGCTAGCTGAAAATTTCCTAAACTTCAAGAAAAACATTAATTTACATATTCAAGATGCTCAAATAATTCCAAGCAGGAGAAACTCAGAGATCATACCTAGATACATCATAATCAACTGAAGCAAAGACAAAGAGAGAGTCTAAAAGCAGAAATAGAACAGAAACTTATCACATACAATAAATTCTCAATAAAATTAGTGTTAAAAAACATAGAGTCCAGAAAATAGCGGGATGGCATATCCAAAGTGATGAAAGGAAGAAAATATCTACTAAAATTCTATATCTTTAAAAATAAAGAGAAATGAAGACTTTCCATGTTTTAAAATATGTAGAGAGTTCATCACTAGTAGACGTGTCCTAATGACTATAGTCTTTCAGAATTAAATGAAAGGACACTAGGTAGTAACTTGATTCCATGTGAAAAAATAAAGAGCACTCATAAATTTAATAACATAGGTTTACAAAAGTATAAATGCATTTTTTGCATTTGTTTTCCTATCCAATTTAGAAGTCTAAAAGTTGTGTGTTCCAGGGGCTAGAGAGAGGAAAAAATGGGGAATATCTACTGAAAGTAAGGCAGGGGAGGGGGTGGGTGGTATGATGACAATGATCTGGAAATAGATGATGGTACTAGTTGTCTAACTTTGTGAATATTATAAGAACTACTCTCTCGTATGTTATGGAAAGAGAGAAACTACTGAATTATATACTTTAAAAAATAAATCTTAACTTTTGCATGGCTGTACTAGGAGCACAAAGGGGAGGGGGGGAGGTGGTAAGAGGATCCTCAGTGAGGATCACATCAGAAAGTACCATAGCATAAAACATTTAGAATTTACCCCAAAGGCAATGGGAGCAACTGACAAACTTTTCTCAGAGTTAGGAAATATTCACATTCTGAGAAAAATCATTCTATAACAATAGTTTCCTAAATTAAATTATGACAAAACCTTGCTTAAATAAGAACATTGACAGAATACCAAACAGATAGTGAACTGAAGTAGGTGCTTAGCTTAAAGCAAATAACAAGATAATCTCAGAATAGTTTGTTGCATGAAATGATGAAAATATGATCCATAATGATTTTAAAACAGAATGTTAGATACTATAATATATATATTATAATGCTATTATATAAAATAAAAATACTATTGAGATACTATTCAGAATATTTCATATTTTATTATAAATACGACATGAAAATTCCAATATCTGAAGTATAGAAACTTAGTTCTTAGCAGAGTAATATGAAAATTCCATTTACTATCTTATTTACTACCTGTACATTGTGACTCCATGTTATGCATTATCCAGTTAGGCTGTGCTGTCCTCTGCTGTGCTAAGTTGCTTCAGTCGTGTCTGACTCTTTGTGACCCCATGGACTATCATCTGACAGGTTCCTCTGTTCATGGGATTTACCCAGGCAAGAATACTGGAGTGGGTTGTCATTCCCTTCTCCAGGAGACCTTCCCAACCCAGGGGCACTGTTACGTTAGGCTGCTCAAAAAAATGTTAATTATTTTATCTTGGACTACTCATCTGCTGACTTGTTTGAAACAAAGTGTCCAATTTGTTGTATTCTAGTTTTTTGCTTATTTGATTCAGATATAATCTACATGGAAATAGTTTTCCAATCTATATGGAAATGTGTGTGATCAACATATTTATAATATAGTAAATATTGAATGATAACACAAATACATGCTGAAATGATTAGATATAAATACATAGCCTAGGTAAACTTCAGTCAAAGAGACAAATCATTAATATGAAAGTTAGCAAAAGTCTATCAATGTGTAGAGCAACTATCATTACATTGAGTCATCATTCATTCTTGAGCCATTATTCATCTGGTGACTCATATGGTAAAAAATCTACCTGCAATGCAGGAGACCCAGGTTTGATCCCTGGATCAGGAAGATCTCTTGGAGAAAGGAGTGGCATTTAGACATCATTCATTCTTAGGTAGTACTTAGAGATAACTCATCAGATATCTGTAAAAATATAGTATTTAATGACACAAATATTGTATTTTAAAATGCTTATCATTTAAAATGCTTAGTATTTTAAATATTTTTAAATGCTCAGTATTTTGCTTGGTTGTATATTTAACATAAATTTGAGAAGAGAGAATTTCCTGTTGGTCCAGTGGTTAAGACTCTGCACTTTCATTGATGAGGGCCCAGGTTCAATCCTTGGTTGGAGAACTAAGATTCTGCAAGCTGCATGGAGTCACCAAAATAAAAAGTATCTTTTTAAAGTTCAGAAGAAAAATATTACTAAAATCACCTTTTTTTTTTTTTTTAGGAAAAAAGCATTATAACCAACTTGTAGCATTTTATTCTTTCTTATAAAATGGTTGAATTTTATTTAGAATGATTCCCAGTTTCTGGTTTGGGTGACTGAGTAGCTTTGTCATTTACTGAAAAAAGAAAAACCAGAAGAAGAATAAATCTTAAAGCAAAGAGTTCAGCTCAGTTCTTAATATGGGTTTGGTGTCCCTGTAAGACGTCCATGTGGATATATTCAATAGGCAATTGGATATGTATGTATTGGATTTAGGACAGAGATTTGAACTGGATTCATAGATTTTAGAGATATTAGCATATAAATGTTAATTGAAATCATAGGACTCGATGAAATCAGAAGGAGTGTAAAGTCAGAAAAGCAGACCTAGAGAAGAACACTGAATAATGCCAAGTTTGATACTGAATATATTTCCACACAAAAAAGCAAATATCAACAACAAACAGTGGGGTAATCAAAGGGGCAGATCAATAGTCAGCTATTATTATTTGGAGAAGGAATGAACTAGATTTCATGACTGACTGAAAGTGAAGAGTACGGAAGATAGAATAACTTCAGGATAACTCACAAGTTTCTAACTTAGGCAACAACTTGGGAAGGGAGAGCATGTTCGTATGATTCCTTGATATATGGAGGAGAAATAGCTTTTTAAAGGAAATTCATAGTTAATTTCTGAACTTACTAAATTATATGAAAGCTTTCATAAGTAGAAGAGGACTAGTGGAAAAGTTGTTCATTTGTTCAGTTGTTTTCTGCATAGTGAAGCTTATGTCTTGAATGTTCTTAACTGTCAGGGAGATAATAGAATAGACAACATTATTGTACTTCTTCCATAGGGGCATTAATCACTGGCTAATTTTACCTCCTGGCGGGGAGGAAAGTCAGAATATCTAATCTCTTATGGGCTTTCTAGTAACTCCTTAAGGTATCACCTGATTCATCCTAGATTTCCTAAGCATCTTTTTTTTCTATAATATCCATGATGTCCGATGTTCATGTAACATTCTTAATGCTTTCAAATGTATCTACTTATCCTATTTTGTATCTACCTAAGTAATTGCATGTCTTCTGCTGGACTAACATTAAAAAAAGATTCATTATGATTTATTCTGAAGGGAGTTCTGCTGCTCTGAATTAGGCCCTAAGTATTCTCAATTGGGTCATTAATTTGTCAAATGCTCTTGTATTTTTCCACAAATTAAAAAAAAAACAAAAACAATTATACCTAAAGCAAGAAGTTAGAACATGCACTATATTGTCTTTCAGGCTTCATATTATCTGGCTATTAGAATGAGGATAATAGTCTGAAAGCCCCAATAAAATGGTAACATTCAAAGTTGATTTATTTTTATCCAAGGCAAGTTTTATACAAGCCAATGAAAGATGCATGAGTTATATACATTTATGCCTGGCTGACTTGAACTTTACATTTAATTATTCTGTAGTTTAAAAAAGCAAGAGTAGTCTAAGTTTGCGTGTGTATGTGTTTATGTATGTGTTTGTCAACAAGAAGCTGCATATTAAGAAAAAAACTAACACAACATTGTAAAGCAATTATATTCCAATAAAAAAAATTAATAGATAGACAATGGGAATTTGCTATATGGCTCAGGAAACTTAAACCTGAGTTTAAGTTAAGATTAAGTGAAGATACGGGGCTCTGTATCAACCTAGAGGGATGGGATGGGGAGGGAGATGGGAGGGAGTTTCAAAAGGAAGGGGATATATGTATACCTATGTGGATTCCTGTGGAGGTTTGACAGAAAACAGCACAATTCTCTAAAGTGATTATCCTTCATTAAAAAATAGATAATTTTTTTTTAATGTTTAATATAATTTTATTTTATTTTTTTTTTTTGGTGGGAATGTAAATTTTTTTTTTTTTAAATTTTAAAATCTTTAATTCTTACATGCATTCCCAAACATGAACCCCCTCCCACCTCCCTTCCCATAACATCTTTCTGGGTCATCCCCATGCACCAGCCCCAAGCATGCTGCATCCTGCGTCAGACATAGACTGGCGATTCAATTCACATGATAGTATACATGTTAGAATGGCATTCTCCCAAATCATCCCACCCTCTCCCTCTCCCTCTGAGTCCAAAAGTCCGTTATACACATCTGTGTCTCTTTCCCTGTCTTGCATACAGGGTCGTCATTGCCATCTTCCTAAATTCCATATATATGTGTTAGTATACTGTATTGGTGTTTTTCTTTCTGGCTTACTTCACTCTGTATAATCGGCTCCAGTTTCATCCATCTCAACAGAACTGATTCAAATGAATTCTTTTTAACGGCTGAGTAATACTCCATTGTGTATATGTACCACAGCTTTCTTATCCATTCATCTGCTGATGGACATCTAGGTTGTTTCCATGTCCTGGCTATTATAAACAGTGCTGCGATGAACATTAAATAAAAGCAAAAATAAACAAATGGGATCTAATTAAAATTAAAAGCTTCTGCACAACAAAGGAAAATATAAGCAAGGTGAAAAGACAGCCTTCTGAATGGGAGAAAATAATAGCAAATGAAGCAACTGACAAACAACTAATCTTAAAAATATACAAGCAACTTATGCAGCTCAATTCAAGAAAAATAAACGACCCAATAAAAAAATGGGCCAAAGAACTAAATAGACATTTCTCCAAAGAAGACATACGGATGGCTAACAAACACATGAAAAGATGCTCAACATCACTCATTATTAGAGAAATGCAAATCAAAACCACAATGAGGTACCACTTCACACCAGTCAGAATGGCTGCGATCCAAAAATCTGCAAGCAATAAATGCTGGAGAGGGTGTGGAGAAAAGGGAACCCTCCTACACTGTTGGTGGGAATGCAAACTAGTACAGCCACTATGGAGAACAGTGTGGAGATTCCTTAAAAAATTGCAAATAGAACTACCTTATGACCCAGCAATCCCACTTCTGGGCATACACACCGAGGAAACCAGAATTGAAAGAGACACATGTACCCCAATGTTCATCGCAGCACTGTTTATAAAAAATAGATAAATTTTTAAAAAAGAAAAGCTGCATGTACATAAACTGGTTCATTTACAAATCATCTAATTTCTTTCCATTTCTATATATCTAACTTCATGCCATATACAATGATCATTGTTGTTAAAAACATTAATGACCCTTGAACCCTTGCAACATTCTAAATCAACAACTCTGCTATGATTATTTGACTTTAAATATACAGAATTAAACTAATACTTAAACTGTTTTTCAACAAGAGTTAAAATAATTATTTAACCCTCCTTTAAAGATATTCACTCATAATTTCAATTTCTTTATCACAACGGTCAATTTCAGACAGTAAATCCCATGATAATTTCTAGTGTCAGGGACACCTCATTGTAATAAAGGAATATGCTCTCATACACCATTATGTGCTCACAAGCAATACACGGATCTGTAGTATACCTAAATATATGGTAAAATGTGTGCTTTAAAACAAAATTTAAATATACTCCTCAATATAAAATATCTATCGTAATCTATATTTGTCATTTGATTGCTTTATGGAATGAATAATTTGAATAATGTTTATCTGCCAGAATCTTTGCTTCAGAACAGTTCTGTATTTGAGGACTAAGAAAATAGAACAATATAAAACAGATCCCATGATGACAGGATAGGGAGTACTGGAAATAAATGAGCCATGTTAAGCCCAGTGATATTCATCTGCAACAGAAAATGTTAATAGCTAATGGTTGTGATTTGAACTTATCATTGATTTTCATTTCTTTGCCATAAATTGCCCACATGCTATTAGCAGCAGGCCAAGCTAGTTGCTACAATGCTCTTCTCTAAAGCCTATAAATTATAAGCTTTAAATCAAAAAGTGCTCCAGTGGCTCTTGAAGGTTATACTGCTCTAGTTCTGTTGATGAGCTGAACTTTCTAAGACCATGAAGCATCTTCAGGTTAAACTCAGTGAGAACAATGAACACAGTGTTCAACTTTTTTATTATCTAACTATGCTTTGGGTGCTAATGTTTAATGAGAGCATCAATACAGAAATTCTAAGCTGACCCTACTAGATAGCACAGGTGTACTAAGAAATTAACTTTTCTACAACTATTCCACTAAACTTGAAATAGAAGGCATCAGAAGCACTCTCAAAGAAAGTCTTAACTGTAATACTTATTACATTTTGATCCACTTGGTTGTTTGGTTTTCTAATTGCATAAAAGTTCCTAATGGCAAACAAACTGTGAACTGAAATAGATATTATAGTTGAGCACATTTTCTTAGTAAACATATACTCTTCCAGAATAGAAAATGCTTTTTAGTTAATGCAGATGGAATAGAATTTCGATAAAAGATTTTACTGACCATCAAGGTGAGAAAAAGCAAGAATGAGTTAGTTAGAATGATTTTGATAGTACAATCCAAAAGAATTGAAGGAGATAATAAACAATCCTAGGCTTTTCAAATTTTAAATATTCATTTACCTTAGAGGGGACCTAGGAGATGTTTTATGGGAAGTTTTTGTAGTCCAAGTATCAGGTAGTTTCTGAGACACAGTGTGGCAATTAGCTTCCAACATGATCCCACCTTCTGGTATCCTTGCTCCCTTTCTCCAGTGGTCTTTTGGATCTCTGCTATATTGTGAGTAGCCCTATGGGGAGGTCCATGAGTAGAGACAGTAATCAATTAATGTCTTTGGTCAACAGCTGTCAAAGAATAGAGGCTCGTCAGCAACCATGTTATAAGCTTAGAGGTAGATTCTCCATTCCTTGAGATGACAACAGTCTGACTATAATCCCATGAAAGACTCTGAGCTAAAACAACTCAGCTAAGCTGCTCCCAAATTCCTGACCCTCAGAAAGTATTATGATAATGCATACTTGCTTTATGAAACTGTCTAGTTTTGGGGCAATGTGCTACACAGCAATGGATGACTGAAACACTCCATATATCAATTTTTTACATACTGTATTTCAAGATACATTATAACATGTAGAACTTTGAATGGAGAAATGTATGACATTTCAAACATTGTACATTATCCCAGAAAAGATAGACTGCTTTAAGAGTCTGAATCTTCAAAATAAAAAGTCAATTTCTTTTTACTGGATGGCCTTTGAGAAGATTGTCTATGTTCAATAAAGTAGTAATTATCTCATTTCATAGAAGTCATGATAGAAGGTTCATCTCATGGATTTTCTTGGATAAAGAGCAGTTTAGAAATAACCGTCTTGCTGTCAGTAAGAGTTACTTGATATATTTACAATGATGCAATCAATGGCAAGGTTTAAGAGTGATAAAAGTGATAACTGAAAGTTTTAAAAAGCGATTATCAGGTGTTAGGCCATGAAAATATTTTTTTTAATTTATAAATCCATTCCCAAATAGATTTTTAAAACAGAGCCCTTATAGAGCATTTGGGTAAAAGCAATGAATGGGTAGTTCATATCTTCAGTAGATAGGAGAAAATACTTCCTTGCTGCAGTACTATAAACAGTTACCTGAGAACCTGACAACAGTTTGAAAATCACTGTTTAAAAGTACACATCTACCTAGAATTATATGTTTAGATTGTAAAATTTAATTCTTATAATGAGGTAAAGTTATAATCAGTAGTTTGGCTATATATACAAGAACAGATTTTTTCAGCTCACTTGCTTAACACTATTATTTCTCATTTTTAAAATATTTTCTATTCCTTAGAGTCAGGAATCATATGCAACTTCTGATTGCTGACATCACCTATCACTGGTAAATTAGGTACAATTACATGCTAATATAGTAGGCAATTTTGAAAGCACTTTTATTTCTGTCACTCCAGGTATATGCAAATGTAAATGATTAGATTTTTATTATGATATTAGCAAAGCTACAGTTTTTCCAGTAGTCATGTGTGAATGTGAGAGCTGGACTATAAAGAAAGCTGAGCACCAAATAGTTGATGCTTTTAAACTGGTGTTGCAGAATTTTGAGGGTCCCTTGGACTGCAAGGAGATCCAACCAGTCAATCCTAAAGGAAAGTAGTCCTGAATATTCATTGGAAGGATTGATGCTAAAGCTGAAGCTCCAATACTTCAGCCACCTGATGTGAAGAACTGACTCACTGGAAAAGACCCTGATGCTGAGAAAGACTGAGGGTAGGAGGAGAAGGAGACAATAGAGGATGAGATGGTTGGATGGCATCACTGACTCTATGGACATGAGTTTGAGTAAACTCCGAAAGTTGGTGATGGACAGGGAAGCCTGGTGTGCTGCAGTCCATGGGGTCACAAAGGTCGGACATGACTGAGTGACTCAACTGAACCTATTTGCTTTAAAGATATTATAATAGGGCTGCTCATTTAACACATATAATCTTTATCGAGCTGTTTTCTAAGCACTTGTTACCATTCAAAATCCTATGACTTTGGTATTAGTGTTATCTCCACTTAACTGATGGGGAGGTAAGGGATAGAGATCTTCAGTAACTTGCCCTGGGTCAAAGAACTAGTAAGTGATGGAGCTGATTCCAGACGCTCTGGCTTCACAGACAGTTTGCTTGTCCATTAGACAGCTTTCCCTAGGGAGAAGTTAATCCACAGTTCCCAGTCAGCTGCAGCACACTCCAGAGCTTAGACTTAAAATGCAGTTTAGGTATTTTCCTTCCACTCAGAAATCTACCTTTGCCTCCCTCAAACCACCTTCGGTTCTACTCCCATAAAATGAGTGTATCTCTGCCATTGCATATATCTTTCCATATCTGAATCGTTTGTTTATGAGTTATTATAGACAGTGAGATCTTTGAAGACAAAAAGCATGTCTTATTTATCTTTACATTACCAGAGTTTTGTTTAGCATAGAGTCTGACACTCTGTAGGTACGTAATGTTTGGTGAACAAAGCTGACCTGAATACTACTGTATATGTCATGAAAAATTATTATTACCACACCCAAGATGTAAAACAATGATCTATTAAATGCTTATGATATGCAAGACACTATGCTATACATCTTATACACGTATTACTCCATTTTATTCTTACAACAGTACGTGTAAGGCAAATATAGCTATCATCATTTTACTCATAAAGAGACTGAGGCTCAAAAAGATTAAGTGATTTGTTTGCCTAAGGTTACGGCTATTAAGTGGTAGACTCAGTTCCCCTAAACTCTAGTCAATAGGTCTCATAAAGCCTATGCTCTTTACCTACCTAGTAAGCTGATTCCAAGAGGCAAATTTGATGGGAATTTTTCCCTGATTCTTGACTCTAAATTGCTGAAAATCCAAAGTTATATCCAAACTTATGGATACCTATGGATACTTATGGATACCTTAACAACTAAGAAATTGAGGCTAGGCAGAGAAATTGAGGCTACGTTCAAATGGAGGAGTAGGTCCAGAGAGGCATATAGTGAAGCCATTAGAGCAGTGCATATATGGACCTCCAGAGCTGTGAAATACACTTATGGGTAAATTGATAGCCCCCTTCTGAATCCAGTTTTTGTCCCTTTCTCTTCATTGCAATTATAGGTAATGTGTACTCATTCCTGTTAAGGACAGGAAAACTTACATTTCATCTACAATAAATCAAAGGGGGAAAAGTCATTTACCTAAGATGCTGTTTGAATTGGAGAGACCAGGGAAACATATTTTGTGTTTGACATTCATCAGGAAACATGAATATAATGAAAGATTTGAACTAGTCATTTTCCATACTTAGAGCTAAGGAAAATGTTGTATTTAAAACCTTATAGAATATGATTATACATAAGTTTCCTGTGCATATATTTTACACAGAATAGACATGCATTGGTATTAATACTGAAAAATAATGTAAATCTCCTAAAAATAACCCTATGAAACTGAAGCTTACTTGATTAAATGTTGCCAAATACTTAACATAGCTTTAATTGAATTTTACATCACACAGAAGGAAATGAGTAAAGAAAAATCACATTCTTGGTAAAATTTCAAAAGTCAATAAACTTTCTCTAAACGCAACAGATTTCCAATGACAAATTTTATGAGGGGTCTTTTCAGTTCAAAGCTGAAGAACTGTTATGAAGTGTAGTGATTATAGCAAGATCTGAACATTTATTCACCCATTATAGGTTCACTAGGAGGATTGAACAAAACTTATATATTTTACAACAACCTAGGAGAGCTGGCAGTTGCAGGAAGAAAATGTTCAAGTGAAATTTCATGACAAGAAATCCTTGATGGTTTGATATGGGCTCATCTACATCAGAAAAACCAACAACTGTATATTCCATTAGGGAATTTCTTACAAGCAATTATGATGAGTAGAGAGGAAACAACAAAAAGATAAGGCAGTCTTTTTTGAAGACATTTCTGAGTCATTTTGACCTGCTTTCCTTTGGATAAAACCACGTGCTAAATTTCTTCATAAAACTTTTTAGATGTTGAACTTTTGATGAAGGAATGGTGACTTTATTCTATTCTTAGTTCTTCACTAAGTTCATGATTGATAGGAAGCTAAATTCAAACTGACAGAGGAAAAGCTCTATAATGCATGTTTCTCTTAGAAAAATGTTTAAATTAAAAAACAAAATCCCAGAGTAATAGAAAAGTATTTAGTTCTCTAATTTCATTATTCAGCCTACATGGATTGTTTGTGCACATTAATACACTACAGCAGAAACTGTGTTCTTCTGGTATTTACCCCTATCATTGTACAGGAGGCAGTGATCAAGACCATCCCCAAGAAAAGGAAATGCAAAAAGGCAAAATGGTTGTCTGAGGAGGCCTTACAAATAGATGAGAAAAGAGAAGTTAAAGGCAAAGGAGAAAAGGACAGATATACTCATCTGAATGTGGTGTTCTAAGGAATAGCAAGGAGAGATAAGAAAGCCTTCCTCAGTAATCAGTGCAAAGAAAAAGAGGAAAACAATAGAATAGGAAATACTAGGTATCTCCTCAAGAAAATTAGAGATACCCAGGGAACATTTATGCAAAGATGAGCACCATAAAGGACAGAAATGGTATGGACCTAACAGAAGCAGAAGATATTAAGAAAAGGTGGCAAGAATACCCAGAAGAACTATACAAAAAAGATCTTAATGACCCAGATAACCACGATGCTATGATCACTCACTGAGGGTCAGACATACTGGAGTCTGAAGTCAAGTGAGCCTTAAAAGCATCACTATGAACAAAGTTAGTGGAGGTGATGGAATTCTAGCTGAGCTATTTCAAGTCCTAAAGATGATGCTGTGAAAATGCTGCACTCAATATGCCAGCAAATTTGGAAAACTCAGTAGTGGCCACAGGATTGGAAAAGGTCAGCTTTCATTCCAATCCCAAAGAAAGGCAATGCCAAAGAATGTTCAAATTACCACACAGTTGCACTCATCTCACACACTAGTAAAGTACTGCTCAAAATTCTCCAAGTGAGGCTTCAACAGTACATGAACCGAGAAATTCTAGATGTTCAGGTTGGATTTAGAAAAGGCAGGGGAACCAGAGATCAAATTGCCAATATCTGTTGGATCATAGAAAATGCAAGGGAGTTCCAGAAAAACATCTACTTCTGCTTTATTGAATATGCCAAAGCCTTTGACTGTGTGGATCACAACAAACTGGAAAATTCAAGAGATGTGAATCTCAGACCACCTGACCTGACTCCTGAGAAATATGTATGCAGGTCAAGAAGCAACAGTTAGAACTGGACATGGAACAACAGACTGGATCCAAATTGGGAAAGGAATACATCAAAACTGTATATTGTTATTCTGCTTATTTAACTTCTATGCAGAGAATATCATGCTAAATGCTGGATTGGATGGGGACAATCTGACATGAAGATTGCCAGGAGAAATATCAATAACCTCATATATGCAGATGACATCATCCTTATGGCAGAAAGTGAAGAAGAACTAAAGAGCCTCTTGATGAAAGAGGAGAGTGAAAAAGTTGGCTTAAAACTCAACATTCCAAAAACTGTGTCCATGGCATCCAGTCCCATCACTTCATGGCAAATAGATGGGGAAACAATGGATACATTGCCAGACTTTATTTTTGGAGGCTCCAAAATCACTGCAGATGGTGACTGCAGCCATGAAATTAAAAGATGTTTACTCTTTGGAAGGAAAGTTATGACCAACCTAGACAGCATATTGAAAAGCAGAGGCATTACTTTGCCAACAAAGATCCATCCAGTCAAACCTATGTTTTTTCCAGTAGTCATGTATGGATGTGAAAGTTGGAAAATAACTAAAGCTTAGCACCAAAGAATTGATGTTTTTGAACTGTGGTATTGGAGAAAACTCTTGAGAATCCGCTGGATTGCAAGGTGATCCAACCAGTTCATCCTAAAAGAAATCAGTCCTGAATATTCATTAGAAGGACTGATGCTGAAGCTGAAGCTCCAATACTTCGACCACCTGATGCAAAGAACTGACTCACTGGAAAAGACCCTGATGCTGGGAAAGATTGATGGCAGGAGGAAATGGGGAAAGCAGAGGATGAGATGGTTCAGTGGCATCACTGACACAGTGGCCATGAGTTTGAGCAGGCTCTGGGAGTTGGTGATGGACAGGGAAGCCTGGCGTTTTGCAGCCCATGGGGTGGTAAAGATTTGGACATGACTGAGTGAATGAACTTACTGAACAGATACATATGTATAAAATTGTTGTTGTTGTTTTTATATACATATGTATAAAATTGTTCCTTTAGTTGTGTCCAATTCTTTGCAATCCCATGAATTTTAGCTCACCAGGTCTCTCTGCCCATGGGATTTCCTAGGCAAGAATACTGGAGTGGTTTGTCATTTCCTTCTCCAAGGGATCCTTCCAACCTAGAAATTAAACCCATGTCTCTTGCATGTGCAGGCGAATTCTTTAATGCTGAGCCACCCAGGAAGCACATGTATAAAATTATCATGTTGTAAATATTAAATATATATGATTTTTACTTTAAAGGTTTTAAAATTAGAAAAGGTGGTTGAATTTTTAAAAAATTTAAAACTATTTACAAAACAGAAATAGACTCAGAGATATAGAAAACAAACATGATTATCAAAGGGTAAGATGGGAGAGGGATAAATTGGAAGTTTGGGATTGACATATATACCCTACCATATATAAAATTGATAACCAACAAGGATCTATTGTATACCACAGGAGACTCATCTCAATATTTGTAATAACCTATAATGGAAGAAAATGTAAAAAGTGTGCACACGTGTGTATATATATATATATATATATATATAAAACTGAATCATTTTGCTCTATACCTGAAACCAACACAACATTGTAAATCAATTATATTTCAACAAAAATTTAAAACATAAATAAACATTAAATGATTTATATAATGTATTATAATTTATCACATCAAATATATACACACAACAGTGCTAACATTTTAAAACACTGAGAACACTTTCAAGGGAATGTATTTGAATATATTATAGAGGTAGTCTGTGGGGGGAATGGGAATGGAGATCATGAATGAATAGGGGAAATAAAGAGAGTTTCCTTGTGTAGATTGAAGATGATGGTGTGTCATGAATACCTCAGTTCTCTGCACTTGAAGTCCCAGGAAAAAGAACAAAAAAAGAAAGAAAACCAAATGTGGCAGCTCTTTCTTGTTTCTTAACGATAGTTATAGACATATATTTTTCCTAATGCAAGTTTTGAAAACTGTTTTAGAGTCAAAAATTGACAAATGTGTAGTCAAATATTAATGTTATAACTCTAGCCATATTGTGGCCATTTTCATATTACTGTTAGATAATATTTCAATTTAACCTCACTCATGATTTTAAAATATTATGTAATATGACACTAACTGTAACTACAATGTCTAAGATATAGGAATAATTTATGTCTCTAATCTGCCAAAAGAAAAAGAAAGAGAGAAATACAAGAAGCATCCTAGACATGGATTGAAACAGAAACTTTTTTTTTCCTCTATTTTCAAGTCAAATGTGAAAATCAGGGCCAGGTTACTCAGTTTAGCAGTATCTTGAAGAAAGCTGAGAGCTGAAGAATTGATGCATTTGAATTGTGGTGTTGGAGAAGACTCTTGAGAGTCCCTTGGACTGCAAGGAGATCCAACCGGTCCATTCTGAAGATCAACCCTGGGATTTCTTTGGAAGGAATGATGCTAAAGCTGAAATTCCTGTACTTTGGCCACCTCATGCGAAGAGTTGACTCATTGGAAAAGACTCTGATGCTGACAGGGATTGGGGACAGGAGGAAAAGGGGACGACAGAGGATGAGATCGCTGGATGGCACCACTGACTCGATGGACATGAGTTTGAGTGAACTCCGGGAGTTGGTAACGGACAGGGAGGCCTGGCGTGCTGCGATTCATGGGGTCGCAAAGAGTCGGACACGACTGAGCGACTGAACTGAACTGAACTGAAGCACAACTTTATATAAAAATAAAATGTTCTCTTCCTGGTCTTCTCACATATTTTGTGCAGAGTAATAGCTAAGGAGTTTAACATCTGATGGATAAAATAAAAACAGGAGATTCCATCCCGCCCTCCCCACACACAAAAGAGAAGATTCCCCTTTTCTTATAAAAACCTGCAACTGAAATGTAGTTTCTCTGACCTTCAGTCTGTGATGAGGATAATATATAAATAAATGTCTTGAAGGATCTGAGTAGTCACAGCAGTAGGCGATCATCTCCTCTTGATGAAATTATGTAGGCTATGTGTTTCTGTGTGTATACATCTCTGTAGCTAAATCTAAAAATAATTTAATTTATAGTGTATTTTGTTAGAACTTATTTTGTTTCCTTTCTCATGATATTGCCTTACAACAGAGACGGGCCAATCTACACCTCTCAATTGCACTGTGTTCTGTGGAAATTACAAAGGAAATAGAGGTCATAACCCAACCCTTATGGAGGTGCTTAATCTAATGGGGGGATTAGGAAAACACAAATAAACACAGGTAATGGAAACACAATCAGTGACAGTAATCTAAACATGTCCAAGAGAAACACTTCATAATTATATTTAGTGACTAGATCCTAGGTGTGTAATAGCTCTGCCCTTTGACTATTGCTATTGAAGACAGGGTCCTGGATTAAGAATCGGAAAATATAGATTTTATTTCCAACTCCAGTCAAGTGGCTTTACACAAATTACCATCTGAACCTGAGTTTCTTCAAAAATACAGTTTGGACATTGGCTGTTTCTCTGCTGGCTTCAAAAAATATTATGAGGATTAAGTGATAAAATATGTGTGAAAGTGCTTTGTAAACTGGAAAGCTATATTCATATCTGAGGAAATATTTTATTTGAGATTCTTGTCGCTCATGCAATCTCCCCCTAGAGAGCCAACACCTCTCACTTTGTATCTTAAGTACTTTGTAACTTAAGTACCAACTCACCTCATGTTCTGTCTTTTCAGTGAAACCTACATATGGTCTTTCCATCCTCTGAACTCCTAAGACTATTTCCTAGTCATTTCCTTTCCTGAAACTGCCTGGTATTATTATTTAGTTTTTTGTGTACATTGTCTTTTCTACTTTACCAGGCTATAAGCCATTGGAGATCATGGATTTGTCTGATATATCTGAGTTTTTCTACAGTCAGTGCCTAGTATGGTTACTTTACATGAAGTATTTCAATACATATTTATTGATTGATTATAGGATGGTTCATTCATTCATTTGGCAAATATACTGAGTACATACTCTGTACCAGGTACTGTACTGTTCTAGGGATTGAGGACTATAACACCTACCCTCATGGAACTTACATCTAACTGGGAAAGTCAGTGTATATAAATAACAGTATGTTTGTATTTTTCTCAGGTGGTTTTAGTACTTGAAGAAAATATTTACACTTGAGGAAAAATGAAACAAGTGAAGGGAATTTAGTATGACTATTTATCACAGAGGTTGGGATGCTCTGTTATACACGATGATCAGAAATATCTTCTCTGCGAAGGAAACATTAGAGTAGAGACCTAAATGAAGGAGCAAGTAATACAAAGACCTGAAAGAAATGTGTTTCAAGCAGAAATGTATACCCCATCAGGTTTCCTTACTGATTGTGAATCAAGTTGACATGGAGTGATATATTTTATGAGTGTACAACTTTATTTTTGTAGGAGCTATATATTCACTCTTTTAAGAATTATTATATCACCTTGCTAATTAAAGTTTTTTCTTTGTTTATTTTTTGCTGTGCTAGGTCTTCACTGCTGTGTGGGTTTTTCTCTAGTTGCAGCAAGCTGGGGCTACTCTTCGTTGCTGTGCGTCGGCTTTTCCCTGCAGTGGCTTCTCTTGTGGAGCACAGGCTCTAGGGTGCGTGAGCTTCAGTAGTTGCAGCATGGGGCTTCAACAGTTGTAGCACAGGGGCTTAGTTGCTCCCCGGCAGGTGGGATTTTCCCTGACCAGGGATCTAACCCATGTCTCCTGCAGACGGATTGTTTACCACTGAGTTACCAGGGAAGCTCCATGCATTTTTAAAAATTCAACAAATATTTATGAGCTACTATTATGTATCAGGGCTTCCCTGGTGGCTCGACTGGTAAAGAACACACCTGCCAATGCAGGAAAAGCAGGATACTCAGGTTCAATACCTGGGTCAGGAAGATCCCTTGGAGGAGGAAATGGCAACCCACTCCAGTATTCTTGCCTGGAGAATCTCATGGACAGAGGAGCCTGGTGGGCTACAGTCCATGGGGTCACGAAGAGTCAGACATGACTGAATGTGCATGCACATATGCATGCATTAGGTATCAGCCACTGGTCTATAATGGAGTGAAAAAAAAAGATGCCATTCCTTCCCTTATAGAGCTTTTGTGATGTGATTTTCCCCTCTTTGGTTCTAAACACGCAAGTTGAATTTATTATTATTGACTGCAGTGATATCTCACCACCTAGTCTTGTCTCAGTGGTGGTGGTGTTTAGTTGCTAAGTGGTGTCTGACTCTTTGGTGGCTCAGTGGTAAAGAATCCACCTGCAGTGCAGGAGACACAGGTTCAATCCTTAGGTCAAGAATATCCTCTGGAGAAGATCTAGCCTAGAAGTGCCCCCTAAAGGAAGTGTAAACTGGTGCAACCATTATAGAGAAAAAGCTGGCAAATGGCATATTTTATGTATTATTAGACAAATGAAATATTATATTCTATTTACCAGCAATCATTTTCATATGCCAAAAGTAGATAATATATGCCAGATGCACAATCATTGTGGTATATTATACAGTAGTTAAAATGAGATTAGATAAAATAGAACTTCCAGTAGTCATGCACAGATATGAGAGTTGGACCATAAAGTAACCTGAGCACTGAGGAACTGATGCTTTCAAACTGTGGTGCTGCAGAAGATTCTTGAAAGTCCCTCAGATAGCAAGGAGGTCAGACTAATCAATATGAAAGGAAATCAGCCCTGAATTGGAAGGCCTGATGCTGAAGCTGAAGCTCCAAATCTTTGGCCACCTCATGCAAAGAGCCAACTCATTGGAAAAGACCCTGACGCTGGGAAAGATTGAGGACAAGAGCAGAAGAGGATGAGATGGTTGGATGGCATCATTGACTCAATGGGCATGAGTTTGAGCAAGCTCCAGGAGATAATGAAGGACAGGGAAGTCTGGTGTGCTGCAGTCCACGGGGTCACAAAGAGTCGGACATGATTGAGTGACTGAGAAACAACAAACTTACAAAACAGTCCTAGCATAAATGTTCTAAGGCTGACGTGGTACCTCCATGTTGTTGTTTGTTTGTTTGTTTGTTTTTTCAGAACACAGGATCATTCTATCATTTTGCTCTACCATCCTGAAAATGTAACCTAAGATGCCTACCCTACTACTACCACTAGTCCAAATTCCAGTCACAGTTAAGAGAAAGAGAAACAGAAAAAACATTTTAATTTCCTTTTAAAGGAATTACACATGTCACTTTCACTTATATCTCATTGGCAAGAAAAAAGGCTTCATGGAAACACTGAGCTGCAAAAGAAGCTAAGAAACATACTCGAGCAGAGCATTCAATGTTCAGCTAAGCTTTTATTATTATAGAGAAAGTAGAGAATGGTAATGGAGTGAACAATTCTTACTACGTGCCTAGCATGAAATATTTCACTTTTTTTTTCCATATCTTAATTTGGACTAGCCACATTTCAAGTGTCCTGTGTTCATATGTGTCTTGTGCTCATGCTCAGTCATTCAATCATGTCTGATTCTCTGCCACTCTATGGACTGTAGCCCACCGGGCTCCTCTAGTCCATGGGATTTTCCAAACAAGAATACAGAGTGGGTTGTCATTTCCTCCTTCAAGGGATCTTCCTGACAGGATCCAACTTGCATCTCCTGTGACTCCTGTATTGGTATGCAAATTCTTTACCACTGAGCCATCTGAGCCCACATGTGTGTCTAGTCCTTATCATAAAGGACAGCACACTTTTTTTTTTTAATTTATTTTTGGCCACACTGCCCAGCATGCGAGATCTTTGTTTCCTGAGGAACAGAGTCCTAAGTTCCCTGCACAGAGTCCTAACCACTGGACTGCCAAGGAAGTCCCAGGACAGCATACTTCTATGTAGCACTTGTCCATTTACTTCAAGGATCTTAATCCACTTCCCACAACTATTACTTCTCTGGTAGTTTCAGTTTCTTACTAAGCTGTCTGAAATATTCCTTTTTATGTTTAGTTATCAGACATTCATCTAGCCACAATAATTATGCAAGCACTTTACTGCACCAAAAGCAAACTTCTAACTAAGAACTTTTGTCTTCTGCAAAATGAAAACCAAAGACAAAAACAAAACAAATAGAAAATACTATCCCTAAAGAAAAACAAAGCAAGGAAAAAATCTTAGTGAGCATTTATCATTTTACACATAAAGTGTGACTTATAATTTGATTTTTTTCCAGCAATATCTCATAACAGCTTTTATAGATTTATTACTTCACATATGCTCAATTATCCAAGAAAATGTGTTTTACAAAAAATACTAAGGGCATGGAGTTTCTGAAATTTACACTTTTATGTTTGTTATTGTTTTTGATCAATTAATCATAGGGAGAGGATCTGACAATATGGAGAGTATGTGGAATAGTTATGAGCTGAGGAGTCAAGAAAGTTGCAAGCCAACTGAGACTTGTTTGATAAAATCAATCATTTTGAAGAACATTATTTTTTTAATTATTTCAAGTTCCTTGATAGGATAAAGTTAAAATCTATGAAGACTGTAGGGATCACTCATGCTGTGATTCTTGCTGAAAATGTCAAATTTAGCTGTAAAGAATTATCAGTTAGAGTGATATTGACACAAATCAAAGCAGCCACACATTTCTGAGAGTTTTTATAAGAGTGGAAGAATACTATGTTTACTTAAAGGAAAGAATGTCTTATCAATTCTAGCAGTGTTTTCACCCTCAAAAGCTGCATATTTCTGCTGATGCTAAGACTCATAATCAGTGCTCACAATGGGCTGTAGTGACCTATCCAAAAACTTTTGTTGTTTCTATTATAGTTTCCTTCATGACTACTTTAAAAATAACTGACTTGGAGGACATATATAGGGTGTGATCAAGAAACAAGGAATATTTTTACATAGTTAACTGGTCTATTTGGATATTGAACACTTTCAAAAACTTTTCATTAGCATCTTGTCCTACTACTCGACCATTCAAGTTTTACACTATACAGGCACAGGGTTTTACTGCTACAGTTAATAAGAGTTTACAAACTCCAGCCTGTGTTCTTTATTATAGATTGTTTATCCTACATATCTATGACACTGAATTTAGTACTTCTACCATTTATGTACCATGGAAAGTATGTCATAAAACATGGCGGATGATAGTACAAAAATTGAGTGATATTTTTCATTAAAATATAATTATTAAAAGCCATTTAGACCACTTATATTTTCTTAATATAATCTATTTTTAATCAATGAAACATTAGATTTTGATATTTCAGTCTTAAACTTTAAGTATAATTTAAATGTTTGCTAAACTAAATATTTTACCTAAAAAAACAATATGTAAATTTCAATTTTAGTGAAATCATCATTCTTGGAATAAAAAATTACTTCATTTCTAGTATATTTCAATTTTCTTTGCACTGGAATTAAGAATTTGTGGATTTCCTTGAAAACTGATATTTTTTTAATAAGTAGTAAATTACAAAAACAACATGATTTTCAGTTCAGTTCAGTTCAGTTCAGTCACTCAGTCATGTCCGACTCTTTGCGACCCCATGAATTGCAGCACGCCAGGCCTCCCTGTCCATCACCATCTCCCAGAGTTCACTCAAACTCATGTCCATCGAGTCAGTGATGCCATCCAGCCATCTCATCCTGTCATCACCTTTTCCCCTTTTCCTCCTGTCCTCAATCCCTCCCAGCATCAGAGTCTTTTCCAATGAGTCAACTCTTCACATGAGGTGGCCAAAGTACTGGAGTTTCAGTTTTAGCGTCATTACTTCCAAAGAATACCCAGGGTTGATCTCCATCAGAATGGACCGGTTGGATCTCCTTGCAGTCCAAGAGACTCTCAAGAGTCTTCTCCAACACCACAGTTCAAAAGCATCAATTCTTCGGCGCTCAGCCTTCTTCACAGTCCAATTCTCACATCCATACATGACCACTGGAAAAACCATAGCCTTGACTAGACAGACTTTTGTTGGCAAAGTAATGTCTCTGCTTTTCAATATGTTGTCTAGGTTGGTCATAACTTTTCTTCCAAGGAGTAAGTATCTTTTAATTTCATGGCTGCAATCACCATCTGCAGTGATTTTGGAGCCCCCAAAAATAAAGTCTGACACTGTTTCCACTGTTTCCCCATCTATTTCCCATGAAGTGATGGGGCCAGATGGCATGATCTCAGTTTTCTGAATGTTGAGCTTTAAGCCAACTTTTTCACTCTCCTCTTTCACTTTCATCAAGAGGCTTTTTAGTTCCTCTTCACTTTCTGCCATAAGGGTGGTGTCATCTGCATATCTGAGGTTATTGATATTTCTCCCGGCAATCTTGATTCCAGCTTGTGCTTCTTCCAGTCCAGCGTTTCTCATGATGTACTCTGCATAGAAGTTAAATAAGCAGGGTGACAATATACAGCCTTGACATACTCCTTTTCCTATTTGGAACCAGTCTGTTGTTCTATGTCCAGTTCTAACTGTTGCTTCCTGACCTGCATATAGGTTTCTCAAGAGGCAGGTCAGGTGCTCTGGTATTCCCATCTTTTTCAGAATTTTCCACAGTATATTGTGATTCACACAGTCAAAGGCTTTGGCATAGTCAATAAAGCAGAAACAGATCTTTTTCTGAAACTCTCTTGCTTTTTAATGATCCAGCGGATGTGGGCAATTCAATCTCTGGTTCCTCTGTCTTTTCTAAAACCAGCTTGAACATCAGGAAGTTCACAGTTCACGTATTGCTGAAGCCTGGCTTGGAGAATTTTGAGCATTACTTTACTAGCATGTGAGATGAGTGCAATTGTGTGGTAGTTTGAACATTTTTTGGCATTGCCTTTCTTTGGGATTAGAATGAAAACGGACCTTTTCTAGTCCTGTGGCCACTGCTGAGTTTTCCAAATTTGCTGGCATATTGAGTGCAGCACTTTCACAGCATCATGTTTCAGGATTTGAAATAGCTCAAGTGGAATTCCATCATCTTCACTAGCTTTGTTCATAGTGATGCTTTCTAAGGTCCACTTAACTTCACATTCCAGGATGTCTGGCTCTAGGTGAATGATCACACCATCGTGACTATCTTGGTCATGAAGATCTTTTTTGTACAGTTCTTCTGTGTATTCTTGCCATCTCTTCTTAAGGGCTGTTAATAAGATGTTTATGAAGCATTCATTGAGTCACTGTTTTATACAGACACATCAGACCAGACATTCCATGCTCACAGAACTCTTATAATCCTATCTGTGAAAATGCATACACAATTAAGAGCATCTCTAATTTATGAATAAATAGTACAAAGTACACATAAGTCCCAAGAAAAATGAAGCAAAGGAAATCCTTGTGCATTGATTTTCATCAGAGAAAGTTTTCTGGTAAGAAGGTTTAGGGATATAATGGGCATGAATTGGTTTATATGAAAGATGCTACCATTTGGGCCTGGAGCTAAATAAAGTCAAGTGGAAGTTATATATGTCTATGCTCATCATATGAATGAATTTGTGTTTTTGGCCATTTTTTCCTCTATATATAGATGTTTCCCAAATTAAATATATATATAGTAAAAATTATTTAGTTTAGAAAGTATAATAGGTGAGATTATTTCTTTAACCACCTGTATATCCATGCCATTATATATATATTTCAATCTGAAACTAAGACTACAGCATTCTTTCTGAAAATTATTATTGCTTCCAAATTTTTGAAAAATATTTTATCAATTTTGTTCAGTTTTAGGAAGAAAATAAGCAGTTTGGCCAGCCAGCTTTTATGGTAACAAATTGAATGTGACATGTATTTTCATGTTTTTAAATAATGCTTTTCTTTACAATGTAGATTTTTATTGTTGGTCAAAACTGACATTGCTAACATTGCTTTTGGTGCTGTCCATCAACTCCAAAGAAATAATGTTTTCAATTGTACACAGGTTTCATTTAAAGTAATATAATAATTAAAATACATTCAAAATATTACTGTTACTCTATGCAGTACTTCTTCACCTAAATTATATTGGAGCACTATCATAGTGTGCCTCCCTATTTTTATGCTATAGTTATGTCAAAGGCCATCTCTAAAGTGGTCATAATTTATCTTCATTAATTCTCCTGGTACACAGTTGTATAATTATTATGAATAGAAACAAATTATTCATATCTGGAAAAGTAAATACAGTAGTTTCTTTATCAACCTAACTGGAGCACTGAAATTCTATACTGGGATGTGAACAAACACAAATGATTATTTGAAAGAACAAATTTTAGAAAAAGCAAATAAAAACATTAGAATGATGTAATTTAGATTTGAGGCCTAACAATTAATTTTCATATTTAGGTGATAGAATATCAGTTTGGTTTACTTAATTGAGCCTTAGAACATGATAAAAAATTCCCTTGTATGGTTTTATTTTATATAATTTCACAGGTGTCTCATTTATGATAGACAGTGAAGTTGACTAGTAAAACTGGTAGGCACTGTACTTAGATATGTTTTCTAATTATAAGGGAAAATCAGCTATATTTATAACTTGTTCTTGGAACTATCTAGAAAGAACGTGTATGAATCTATTTTCATGACATTCTGGCAGATTTAAAAGTCCCCCATATAGTAGAATCATCTTATTAGACATGTGCAATCTTGAAACTAATTATATGCATTTTCAGTCTGTTCAGTTCAGTTGCTCAGTCATGTCCAACTCTTTGTGACCCCATGGACTGCAGCACTCCAGGCTTCCCTGTCGATCATCAGCTCTTGGAGTTTACTCGAACTCATGTCTATTGAGTTTTATTCAGAATTGATGATGCCATCCAATCATCTCATCCTCTGTCACCCCTTCTACTCTTGCTTTCAATCTTTCCCAGCATCAGGATCTCTTCCAGTAAGTCAGTTCTTCACATCAGGTGGCCAGAGTATTCAGCATCAGTCCTTCCAATGAACACCCAGGACTGATCTCCTTTAGGATGGACTGGTTGGATCTCCTTGCAGTCCAAGGGACTCTCAAGAGTCTTCTCCAACACCACAATTAAAAAACATCAATTCTTCAGTGCTAAGCCATTTGTATAGTCCAACTCTCACATCCATACATGACTGGAAAAACCATAGCTTTGACTAGATGGACCTTCGTCAGCAAAGTAATATCTCTGCTTTTCAATATGCTGTCTCTGTTGGTCATAGCTTTTCTTCCAAGGAGCAAGCATCCTTTAATTTCTTGGCTACAGTCATCATCTGCAGTGATTTGAGGGCCCCCCAAAATAAAGCCTCTCACTGTTTCCATTGTTTTCCCATCTATTTGCCATGAAGAGATGGGACTGGATGCCATGATCTTAGTTTTCTGAAGGTTGAGTTTTAAGCTTACTTTTCCACTCTCCTCATCATTATGCATTTTAATGATAGAGATAAAATTATTATTATTACACTGCTGCTTGATGTATATAGGTAATCAGATTTTTAATGGATGGCTGCTCTACTTTTATCTTTTAAGATTGTGGAAACATATATGATTATAGGAACTTCAACACTCACCTTTATTAAAAAGGAAAATAAAATAACTGTCATTACCAACCATTTATTCAACACATATTTGCTGAGTTCCTACTCTTCATAAGAAACCCTATGACAAAGAAATGATGAAAACATGACCTTTACTCACAAAGAGGTCATGGTCTAGGAGTATAGAAAGCTACGTACACTAATATTGCATTGTAATTATATTTACTATATGCACAATAATAGAGCATAGATAAAGACCTAGCAGTATAGTATATATTGCTAATGTTATTTTGATTTAAATGTATAATAAAATTAATTTTCAAACATCAGACTATCAAATAGAATGAGATTATTTTACTCACATTTCAGTTTTTTTTTTTTCTGGGAATGTTATAAATGAATTGAGTGCCTATTATGTGCAAGGTTATTGGCTCAGCTGGTAAAGAATCTGCCTGCAGTGTGGGAGACCTGGGTTCGATCCCTGGGTTGAGAAGATCACCTGGAGAAGGGAACAGCTATCCACTGCAGTATTCTGGCTTGGAGAATTCCATGGAATGTATAGTCCATAGGGTCACAAAGAGTAGGACACGACTGAGTGACTTTCACTTCACTTCACTTACGTGCAAGGAAGTTAGACAGTTAATTTACATTTATCTAAAAAGTATGACCTTGTTTGAGGAAGCAAAAAGAAAGAAAAAGCCAGACAATGATAATTTTCCTGCATTTTCTTTATCCTTCTTTAGTAATCAAATCTATTTTCCTTCTTTGCTTCCCATCTTCTATCTTGTGTACTTCCAAATGTTGAGAAGGCTTTTTAAAACACTGTTGATTTAAGTAACTTAATTGCAAATTGAGTGAAGAGAACAGTATATACAACCTTGAGTAGGTCCTGTTTATAAATAATAATCATAAAAATAATAGCACTATTTATAATAAGATCCCTGAGCAATTTCTGAACAAGTCGCCTCCTGTGGCAACTGATTATGACATTAAAAAATGAACATGAAACTGTTTCCTAAGAATCAGTTAAGAAATCAGTAAGGCAGACACAGCTGTCTTTATGAACACATCAACTATGACTGGTTTGCGCTAAATATTTATCTTCTTTGCAGCTATCCTCCACTGAGTGAAATTCCCACCAAGAGCCATTAATCGATTGGGCAACACAAGAAAGTCTGAGGTGAAAACTGCTGCTGGTGAGGATGCTTTAAGGCTCTTGGCCCAGATTATTATTTTTTATCAGATTAAGTAGTTGACATCTAGGATGGGTGTATTTTGAGGAAAGAATAAAAAAGGCAGCAGTTGTTATTGTTCAGTCGCTCAGTCATGTCCGACTCTTTGTGACCCAGTGGACTGCAGCCCTCCAGATTCCTCTGTCCTCTACTATCTCCTGCAGTAATGCAGCAGTACAACGATAGAAAAGAAGCTGTTTGGGGCACCTAATATGGAGACTCTGTTTCTTTTGCCAATACTCTCGATTTCCTGATTTGAACACTACTGTGAGAGAATAATGTCCTTCAATAATCCAGGATGAGCAGAAAGTGCCATCAAGGCATTTTCCTAAAATAAAAGAACACCTCACTTGAAATAAAATATGCCATTTTGAAAGACAAAAGTGGATGTAACATTTTCTTCACAGCAGGAAACCTAACCAGTAACAAATGTCAAGTGTCATACTGATGACAGTTTTTTCTGCATGGAGAATGTCTGCATCACATTAGTATAAGCCAGTGTCTATGTGCATGCTCAGTCGTTAAGTCATGTGCAAATCTTTTGTGACACCAAAGACCGTAGCCCATCAGGCTCCTCTGTCCATGCCATTTCCCAGGCAAGAATATTGGAGTGGGTTGCTATTTCTCCCTCCAGGGTATCTTTCCAAACCAGGGATAGAACCCACATCTCCTGTGTCTCCTTCATTGCAGGTGAATTCTTTACCTGCTGAGCCAGCTTAGCAAATGAGCTATTACTCCATCCTATTTCTAAAGCTAACACATGTCATTAATCATGGCATTCATTTCCTCAGTCAAGATGAAGCCCTAGAATTCTTTTTAGTTCAACACTTCAAGCAGCAACTACCAGATGCTTAGAGGTGGTCTTTAATAAGAAACATTTTTCTCCCCAAGAGTAAGGTAACTTCAAGAGAAAATAAGTGCATTGTCAATGCAAAATTTAGTTACACCATGTAAAGATATGGAAAGCCAATGTAACTTCCTTATTTCCCCAGAAATTTGCAATCTGATTTTTCTCAAGCATCTCATCCATTGGATCAGGGTCAGAGAGGGATGTAGTGACAAGAACTACTACATCGTTTTCCAGCCTGATAAGGCTGAGATTGATTCAGTAATTCAAGAATTTCCTTTATATGACTCAGTTTGTGCTGGGTGGACTCAGATATATTGCTAGTCTTTCAGAGTTCCTCCACCCTTCTCCTACAAGATGGAATCTGAATATTTCAAGAAGAGCTATGCTCAAGCATCAGTGATGCTGAACTGTTTATCTTTCACCACGTGAAAATGGCTTTGTGTTGCTTTTAAAGACTTGCAGCCTTTCCCTTATCTTAGCTTGGGCTGTTACAACAGAATATCACAAACTGGGTCACTTAAACAATGGAAATTTATTTTCTCATACTCTTGGACGCTGGCAAGTCTGAGATCAAGGTGCTAGCAGATTTGGTTTCTATGAAAGCTCTCTTCCTTCCCTGTACATGGCCACATTACTGCTGTGTCCTCAAATGAACTTTCTTCTTTGTGCATACACACAGAGAAGGAGAGAAAGAGAGAATGAGAGAGTAAGAAAGTGAGAGTAATAAGAGATGGGGAGAGAGAGAGAAGACAGAGACAGAAAGAGAGGAAAATGTTCTTCTTAAAAGGTCACAAGTCCTAGCTGATTAGGGTCTGACACTTATGACCTCATTCAACCTTAACTGCCTCCTTAAGACCTTATCTCCAAATACTGTACAGTCACACTGAAGGTTAAGCTTCATCGTATGAATTTGGGGGTGGAGACCCAATTCAGTCCATAGCACCCACTGTATTTGAGAAAATGGGGACTAGATCTGATACCTTCAATTTCCTGGGTACATACTTAGATATCTCTAAAGACCCTCCCGAAACACACACATAGATACATAGTGAGAAGTTCAGAATCAAATACAGGAGGGAGTCAGGGGTGTGGAAAAGTAAACTGACATCTGACTTTATCTAGATGACTCTATCTTATTCTCTCTAGAATCTCCTATGATGTGAGAACAAGAATTTCACTTTTTTTATCAAGTACTTCTCCCTATTATGCCTGGGTCAAAGGAAACAAGCTTCAGATTTTCTCCCTACTTAATATGATATAGTACCTCTTTTAACCCAACCCCATGACTACAGCCTTAAGGCAAGGTGTGAAGGAGAGATTTGCTTTCCAATAAATAAACCTAACTTAGGAGGTATTCCAAAAATATATTACCCACTAACAAAGTGTATCATTTCCTTATTGTATTTCTCCAGGGAAAGAGAAAAAACAGAAATTATTATTATTGTTTTTCTATACAAAAACTTAACACAGTGAAGAGGATTATAATTGCCTCTTAGATAATCTAGTAGACTGAAACCAAATAAAATTTGTGGAGAGGCATGAGTGACTATGACAAAATTTTGTTTTATGTTATGCCAATTTTCACAAGAAACATTAGCTGCCAAAATGCAACAAAAATAAATAATATTAGGTCTCATATAGAAAGCATGAATATATTAATATTATTTTCCAGATACCCACATACATTAAAACAAATCTATGTGCTGTACAGGTATACTCTGCTTTTTGAAAGTCTGCTTTATGCCACTTCGCTTTTACAAAACCTACATTAGTATCTGTTTTCTCTAACTGAAGGAAGCCCAAAAGGGATTGTCTCTTTTATGATAAAACGCAAAAAATAGCATCCAGCATTTGTTTTGCAGTGAGCTGTTACAGAGGCAGTGGGCACTCCAAGCAGAGACTGGCACCTCTAAGCTCCTTCCCCACTCAGCATCTCAGCATCAAGCTGCCATAGCTTTGAATTGTGATTGTATCTGCTGTTGTTGTTATGTAGTTGATAAGTCATGCTCAACCCTTTTTGATTGTTTGTGATTTCATGGACTGTAGCCTGCCAGGCTCCTCTGTCCATGAAATTTCCCAAGCAAGAATACTTTACTAGGTTGCCATTTCCTTCTCTAGGGGACCTTTCCAACTCAGGGATAGAGATCAAACCTGTGACTCCTGCTTGGCACCAGATTCTTTACCACTGAGCCACCAGGAAAGTGTCTATATCTGCACCTTATCTCAATTTGCTTTGTCTGTTTGTTAGTAAGATGTGCCCTAAGGTAACTGCTTCTTTGCTTTACACCATTTTGGCCTATGAAATGTTCTATAGGAACACTACTTTCAGACAGCACAATAAAGCTGTATATTTTATTAACAATTGTGCCTAGGAAATACTTCCAACCTGCAAATGAGCCTTAATTATAGCTAATGTTTTTTAAGTGTTTACTATGGTCCAGGCTCAAAGCTAAGGGAGTTCTATGCATTATATCATTAATACTCAAAATAAGGAAGGAGTTATTATGCTCATTTAATCAGTAAGGAAAGATGTTTAGAAAGTTTCCAAGACAACTCAATTATTCAGTGGACGACCCAAGATTTTCCTTGGTGGCTCAGATGGTAAAGAGTCTGCCTACAATGCAGGAGACCCAGGTTCAATCCTTGGGTCAGAAAGATACCCTGGAGAAGGAAATGGCAACTCACTCCAGTATTCTTGCCTGGAAAATCCCATGGATGGAGGAGCCTGGCGGGCTGCACCCCATGGGGTTGCTAGAATTAGACATGACTGAGTGACTAACACATACACAATTCATATATCATACTCAAAACTAGCCTTTTCCCCCAGTTTTACTGACATGTGATGGACCCAGTACATTTTATGGTGTTGGTTTAAGGTGTATAACAAAGCTATATATATATATATATATATATATATATGTGTGTGTGTGTGTGTGTGTGTGAGTGTGTGTGTGTATGTGTGTGTGCGCATATGTGTGTATATGTCTATATGTATATATATATATATCATGGACAAATATATATATATATATTTGTCCATGAGGATTCCTCATTTGTCCATGGGGATTCTCCAGGCAAGAAAATTGGAGTGGGTTACCATGCTCTCCTCCAGAGGATCTTCCCACCCCAGGGATTGAACCCAGGTCTCCTGCATTGCAAGTGGATTCTTTACCAACTGAGTCACCAGGGGAGTCCATCATTCATTTATATGTTAGTGTAATTGGATTAATTAGTTTCTTTCCTGAGAATAGTTTTCCTGAGTCAAGCAAAGAAGGAAGGCCACACGAAGTCACTGAGTTACAAGAAGAGTTTGATTATGAGCTGGTATCATGAAGTGGTAAGAAGTCCTGAGGTAATTTTTATTCCTTTTTGTTTTTTTAATGTGGATGAGGCTTGGAAGACAAGGACCAGCCCCAACCTCAGTAAACCAAAAGATCTGACGTTTAACAGTTGTTTCATCTTCTTGGGTTGGGCTTAGTCACTCAGTCATGTCTGACTCTTTGTGACCCCAGGGACTGTAGCCCACCAGGCTCCTTTGTCCATGGGGACTCTCCAGGCAAGAATACTGGAGTGGGTAGCCATGTCCTCCTCCAGGGGATCTTTCCAACCCAGGGATCAAACCCAGGTCTCTTGCATTGCAGGCAGATTCTTTACTGTCTGAGCCACCAGATCCATCTTCTTAGCACTATAAAATAAAGCTGTGGAATCTGTTTTATTTTGGTGGTTTATTTTTCAGAGATGGGGGAGACATACAGTAGTGCTATGAAATTACATCACTTTTTTTCTTTGCCTCAATATTTAACTTTCTTTCATTATCCCTCTGCATCCCTACTTCTCCTCCATCATATTAGTGGGTCTAGTTGGTATAATAAATTACCTCCCTGTGAATCATCAAGTTTACTGCTTAGGTCCTGATCCCTGTCCTGCTTCCACTGATCATGGCATTGCCTCCTGTGTCCCAGGCAAGCCTGTAAAGCTGGTCTGACAAGTGTTTCAGCAAAGGTTGTTTTAATTTAGAACAAGTTTAATTAAGACTCTCAGTAGAGGAGCCCCACAGGTCTGCCTAGAAACTTACTAATGTACAATGCAATTATTGGGATATCATGGGAATCAGAAGCAAGCAAATGGACAAATTTGTCTGTCAGAATTATAACATGCCATGTAACTAGTGACTACCTGATAAGACTGAGTGAGAATGTTATTAAGGAAGAGTTATGACTTAACCTAAAGACCTGAAAATTGGAGAGAGGAAGTAGGGAATGATTTATAAAAAGACATACTTAGGGAAATGAACTCCAGCATTTTTTGGAATAAGTAGTAAAATTATATGAAATAATTGTTCAACATGTTAATACTGTGCCTTGATATTATAGGGAATATATTTATATGGGGAGAAGAAGCCCATAACAAAATATAGCACTTTGATTTTCATAAGGAAGAATTATGTACTCCAGCAAAGACATGGAGAGGAGAAAACTTTACTCTGATCATTAATACACATGGTGGGAGGACAAAGAACCTTCTTCCCAGTCCTCATATGAAGCATTTCCTTATGCAAATTTGACAATTTAGTCTCAGTTCCAGAGAATGAAGAAACCAACTAACTAGATTCAAAGAATATTATTTTCTCCCCACTTGACAAGGGAAGGCTTAAGTTTTTGCTTCCTAATGTATGGTAGTTTATTTTTTCACTTGCCAAATTGGGACATATGAAACAACACATTCATTCCCCAAATAAAATATTGAAAGCCATTAACTAGATTATCTAAACTAATTTGCATCTACTATTTTCCAAGCCAGTGCCCGATTAATCTGTTTTTCCTTGTCTTCCTCCCTTTCTGTCAGCATTCTCCTTCTCCCTACACATTTGCTTCCTTGAAGCAAAGCATTTGTACGCTGCTTTTGGTATTTTTACAAAATCAGAAGTGGCATTTCCAGTCCACCTTTTGTAGTTGTTTGACCTTGCTGGTTTTCTGAACATAAAAGCCTTATTCTCTGTAGAACTGCTGGCAGTATGAAAAACTATCAGTCAATTTTACAGACACTACAAACACTTCAATTCACTACAAAGTTAAGAGTATCATAGTAAATCTCACATTATGGTTCTATTTCCAAATAATTGACTTAGAAGCAAGCATTATTTAGGCTCATCTCTTGCAAGCAGTTGGAATCATGTGTGAAAAGAAGACAGAATATCAATGTGGGACATTGGTGACATCATAACAAGTGTCATAGCCTGAATTTTTAGGATATAGTTTAGGAAGTACAAAATATTGCCCTTCAATACAGGGCATGTGTTTTAGGGGATACATGGGCATAAAGAGGCAAGGATTATTCTTCTATCAATGATGCTCACACCCATTGTCCATATAAGAAAAGATACTTTAAATTTTAAATATCAACCGAAATCTCAGTACTTGGATGCAATCTCAAAAATGACAGAATGCTCTCTGTTCGTTTCCAAGGCAAACCATTCAATATCATGGTAATCCAAGCCTATGCCCCAACCAATAATACTGAAGAAGCTGAAGTTGAATGGTTCTGTAAAGACTTACAAGACCTTTTAGAACTAACACCCAAAAGAGATGTCCTTTTCATTATAGGGGACTGGAATGCAAAAGTAGGAAGTCAAGAAACACCTGGAGTAACAAGCAAATTTGGCCATTGGGGAATGGAATGAAGCAGGGCAAAGGTTAATAGAGTTTTGCTAGAGAACACACTGGTCATAACAGACACTCTCTTTCAACAACACAAGAGAAGACTACACATGGACATCACCAGATGGTCAACACAGAAATCAGATTGATTATATTCTTTGCAGACAAAGATGGAGAAGCTCTATAGAGTTAGCCAAAATAAGACCGGGAGCTGACTGTGGCTCACATCATAAACTCCTTATTGCCAAATTCAGACTTAAATTGAAGAAAGTGGGGAATACCACTACACCATTCAGGTATGATCTAAATCAAATCCCTTATGATTATACAGTGGAAGTGAGAAATAGATTTAAAGGACAAGATCTGACAGAGTGCCTAATGAATTATGGACAGAGGTTCATGACATTGTACAGGAGACAGGGATTAAGACCATCCCCATGGAAAAGAAATACAAAAAAGTAAAATGGCTGTCTGAGGAGGCCTTACAAATAGCTGTGAAAAGAAGATAAGCGAAAAGCAAAGGAGAAAAGGAAAGATATAAGCAACTGAACGCAGAGTTACAAATAATAGCAAAGAGAGATAAGAAAGCCTTCCTTATCCTTATGGGAAAGACTAGAGATCTCTTCAAGAAAATGAGAGATACCAAGGGAACATTTCATACAAAGATGGGCTCAATAAAGGACAGAAACGGTATGGACCTAACAGAAGCAGAAGATATTAAGAAGAGGTAGCAAGAATACATAGAAGAACTGTACAAAACAGATCTTCATGACCCAGATAACCATGATGGTGTGATCACTCACCTAGAGCCAGACATCATGGAATGTGAAGTCAAGTGGGCCTTAGAAAGCATCAGTACGAACAAAGCTAGTAGAGGTGGTGGAATTCCAGTTGAGCTATTTCAAATCCTGAAAGATGATGCTGTGAAAGTGCTGCACTCAATATGCCAGCAAATTTGGAAAACTCAGCAGTGGCCACAGGACTAGAAAAGGTCAGTTTTCATTCCAATCCCAAAGAAAGGCGATGCCAAAGAATGCTCAAACTGCCGCACAATTGCACTCATTTCACACCCTAGTAAAGTAATGCTCAAAATTCTCCAAGCCAGGCTTCAGCAGTATGTGAACCGTGAACTTCCAGATGTTCAAGCCGCTTTTAGAAAAGGCAGAGGAACCAGAGGTCAATTGCCAACATCTGCTGGATCTTCAAAAAGAAAATTCCAGAAAAAAAAACATATATTTCTGCTTTATTGATTATACCAAAGCCTTTGACTGTGTGGATCACAATAAACTGTGGAAAATTCTGAAAGAGACGGGAATACCAGACCGCCTGACCTGCCTCTTGAGAAACCTATATGCAGGTCAGGAAGCAACAGTTAGAACTGGACATGGAACAACAGACTGGTTTCAAATAGGAAAAGGAGTATTTCAAGGCTGTATATGTCACCCTGCTTATTTAACTTATATGCAGAGTACATCATGAGAAACGCTGGGCTCGAAGAAGCACAAGCTGGAATCAAGATTGCGGGGAGAAATATAAATAATCTCAGATTTCCAAATGACACCACCCTTATGGCAGAAAGTGAAGAGGAACTAAAAAGCCTCTTGATGAAAGTGAAAGAGGAGAGTGAAAAAGTTGGCTTAAAGCTCAACATTCAGAAAACGAAGATCATGGCATCTTGTCCAATCACTTCATGGGAAATAGATGGGGAAACAGTGGAAACAGTGTCAACTTTATTTTGGGGGGCTCCAAAGTCACTGTAGATGGTGATTGCAGCCACAAAATTAAAAGACACTTACTCCTTGGAAGGAAAGTTATGACCAACCTAGATAGCATATTGAAAAGCAGAGACATTACTTTGCCAACAAAGGTCCATCTAGTCAAGACTATGGTTTTTCCAGTGGTCATGCATGGATGTGAGAGTCGAACTGTGAAGAAAGCTGAGCGCCAAAGATTCGATGCTTTTGAACTGTGGTGTTGGAGAAGACTCCTGAGAGTCCCTTGGAGTAAGGAGATCCAAACATTCCATCCAAAAGGAAATCAGCCCTAGGTGTTTACTGGAAAGACTGATGCTGAAACTGAAACTCCAATACTTTGGCCACCTCATGCAAAGATTTGACTCATTGGAAAAGGCCCTGATGCTCAGAGGGATTGGGGGCAGGACAAGAAGGGGACGACGGAGGATGAGATGGCTGGATGGCATCACCGACTCGATGGACATGGGTTTGTGTGAACTCCGGGAGTTGGTAATGGACAAGGAAGCCTGGCGTGCTGTGATTCACAGGGTTGCAAAGATTCGAACACAACTGAGCGTCTGAACTGGACTGAACTGAACCCAAATCTCAGAGTTTTGTTAAAGATATGAATTGTTAAATGCTGGAGAGCGTGCAGAGAAAAGGGAATCCTCTTACACTGTTGGTGGGAATGCAAACTAGTACAGCCACTATGGAGAACAGTGTGGAGATTCCATAAAAACTGGAAATAGAATTGCCATATGACCCAGCAATGCCACTGCTTGGCATACACACTGGGGAAACCAGAATTGAAAGAGACACGTGTACCCCAATGTTCATTGCAGCACTATTTACAATAGCTAGCACATGGAAGCAACCTAGATGTCCATCCACAGACAAAGGGACAAGAAAGTCGTGGTACATACACACAATGGAATATTACTCAGCTATTAAAAAGGATTCATTTGAAGCCATTCTAATGAAGTGGATAAAACTGGAGCCTTGTTATACAGAGTAAAGTAAGTCAGAAAGAAAAACACCAATACAGTATATTAATGCATATATATGGAATTTAGAAAGATGGAAACGATGACCCTGTCTGTGAGACAGCAAAAGAGACACAGATGTAAAGAGCAGACTTTTGGACTCTGTGGGAGAAGGCGAGGGTGGGATGATTTGAGAGAATAGCACTGAAACATGTATATTCAGTTCAGTTCAGTTCAGTTCAGTTCAGTCGCTCAGTTGTGTCCGACTCTTTGCGACCCCATGTATTGCAGCATGCCAGGCCTCCCTGTCCATCACCAACTCCCGGAGTTCACTTAGATGCCATCCAGCCATCTCATCTTCTGTCGTCCCCTTCTCTTCCTGCCCCCAATCCCTCCCAGCATCAGAGTCTTTTCCAATGAGTCAACTCTTCGCATGAGGTGGCCAAAGTACTGGAGTTTCAGCTTTAACATCATTCCTTCCAAAGAAATCCCAGGGCTGATCTCCTTCAGAATGGACTGGTTCGATCTCCTTGCAGTCCAAGGGACTCTCAAGAGTCCTCTCCAATACCACTGTTCATATGTGAAATAGATCACCTGTCCAGGTTCAATGTATGAGACAGGGATCTTAGGGCCAGTGTACTGGGATGACCCTAAGGGATGGAATGAGGAAGGAAGTGGGAGGAGGTTCAGGATGGGGAACACATGTACACGCATGGCTAATTCATGTCAATGTATGGCAAAAATCGTTCAGTTTAGTCACTCAGTCGTGTCTGACTCTTTGTGACCCCATGAATTGCAGCATGCCAGGCCTCCCTGTCCATCACCATTTTCCGGGGTTCACTCAGACTCACGTTCTTCGAGTCAGTGATGCCATCCAGCCATCTCATCCTCTGTCGTCCCCTTCTCCTCCTGCCCCCAATCCCTCCCACCATCACAGTCTTTTCCAATGAGTCAACTCTTCACATGAGGTGGCCAAAGTACTGGAGTTTCAGCCTCAGCATCATTTCTTCCAAAGAAATCCCGGGGCTGATCTCCTTCAGAATGGACTGGTTGGATCTCCTTGCAGTCCAAGGGACTCTCAAGAGTCTTCTCCAACATCACAGTTCAAAAGCATCAATTCTTCAGCATTCAGCCTTCTTCACAGTCCAACTCTCACATTCATACGTGACCACTGGAAAAACCATAGCCAACTAGATGGAAATCATTACAATATTTTAAAGTAATTAGCCTCCAATTAAAATAAATAAATTGATAAAATATGAATTGTTTTTCACTTTTCCACAACACTTTAGAAAATAATGAGTCATTTAGGTTATTTTTAAAAGTAAATGACAACCAATGTGAATTATTTTCTATTATATCCATTCATAAATAATCATCATTAGCCTATCTCACAAATATCTAAGAGGACCTTTGTTCACTGCTTATCTTAACCTAAAAAGCAAGTATGTGTGATAGCATTTCTTTCCCTTTATGTGGATATAAATTCAGTATAAAAGAAAGACTTGGATACTTCTATGACATAGAACATATCAAATAGGCTTATTACTACTTATCCACAAAGAATCACAAATGCAGCATGCATGTGGATACACAAATACACACACACAAGCTTCAAGATTCAAACTGCTTGTGCATTCCCTAAGAGAAATATTTCATGGTAGGTTCTCCCAGCAGCTTCCATTGTTTGAGAGTTTTATTCCCTCTACTTGAAATAACTTTCATATCATTTTAAACTTATTTTTCAACCTAGCAATTGTATTTATTTTTTAATGTAGAGTTCATATAATTTGTCCTCTGAAGAATCTTCTCAACTCCCACCCATGGTAGCAGAAGTAATCCTCTCTTTTATCACTTATCACATTGTTTTGTTATTATTTATTTTTGTTTCTGTCACTTCAACAAGAATGTTATCATTATGAGTGTCAGTTCAGTTCAGTTGCTCAGTCGTGTCCGACTCTTTGTGACCCCATGAATTGCAGTATGCCAGGCCTCCCTGTCCATCACCAACTCCCAGAGTTCACTCAGACTCACATCCATCGAGTCAGTGATGCCATCCAGCCATCTCATCCTCTTGTCCCCTTCTCCTCCTGCCCCCAATCCCTCCTAGCATCAGAGTCTTTTCCAATGAGTCAACGCTTCGAATGAGGTGGCCAAATTACTGGAATTTCAGCTTTAGAATCATTCCTTTCAAAGAAATCCCAGGGTGGATCTCCTTCAGAATGGACTGGTAGGATCTCCTTGCAGTCCAAGGGACTCTCAAGAGTCTTCTCCAACACCACAGTTCAAAAGCATCAATTCTTCAGCACTCAGCCTTCTTCACAGTCCAACTCTAACATCCATACATGACTACAGGAAAACCATAGCCTTGACTAGACCGACCTTAGTCAGCAAAGTAATGTCTCTGCTTTTGAATATGCTATCTAGGTTGGTCATAACTTTTCTTCCAAGGAGTAAACGTCTTTTAATTTCATGGCTGCAGTCACCATCTGCAGTGATTTTGGAGCCCCCCAAAATAAAGTCTGACACTGTTTCCACTGTTTCCCCATCTATTTCCCATGAAGTGATGGGACCAGATGGCATGATCTTCGTTTTCTGAATGTTGAGCTTTAAGCCAGCTTTTTCACTCTCCACTTTCACTTTTATCAAGAGGCTTTTTAGTTCCTCTTCACTTTCTGCCATAAAGGTGGTGTCATCTGCATATCTGAGGTTACTGATGTTTCTCCTGGCAATCTTGATTCCAGCTTGTGCTTCTTCCAGCCCAGCATTTCTCATGATGTACTCTGCATAGAAGTTAAATAAGCAGGGTGACAACATACAGCCTTGAAATACTCCTTTTCATATTTGAAACCAGTCTGTTGTTCCATGTCCAGTTCTAAGAGGCAGTTTTATTCATATTACTATTGGTGCAAAAGTAATTGCGGTTTTACATTGTTGAACTGCCATTTGATATTGGAATACATTCTTAAATAAGTGTTATACATGATTATAATGTTCATGTCTCAGTTTATGGTTGTTTTTTTTTTTTTTTTTTGCTAATGACATTACTTGGTGTTTATTTTATATTTATTTTAGACTAGGGAAATGATGTTAGACAAAAAGTAAATTTGAGTTCAAATGGGTCATAAAGCAGCAGAGACAACTTGCAGTGTTAACAACACATTTAGCCCAGGAACTTCTAATGAAAAAATGAACAGTGCAGTGGTGGTTCAAGAAGTTTTGCAAGTAGATGAGAACCTTGAAGATGAGGAGCACAGAGACCGGCCATCAGAAGTTGACAACGAACAATCGAGAGCAATCATCCAAGCTAATTCTCTTAAAACTAAACGAGAAGTTGCCAAAGGACTCAATGTCGACCATTCTATGGTCTATCAGCAATTGAAGAGATTGAAAAGGTGAAAGAACTTCATAACTGGGTGCCTCATGAGCTGACTGCAAATCAAAAAAAAATCATCATTTTGAAGTGTCATCTTATTCTATGCAACAACAACAAACTGTTTCTCAATCGGATTGTGACATGCAACAAACAGTGGATTTTATACAACTGGTGATGACCAGCTCAGCGGTTGGACTGAGCAGATACTCCAAAGTCAAAGTCATTTCCCAAAGTCAAACTTGCACCAAAAATTGGTCATGGTCACTATTTGGTTGTCTGCTGCCAGTCCAATTGACTACAGCTTCCTGAATCACAGTGAAACCATTACGTCTGAGAAATATGCTCAGCAATTTGATGAGATGCACTGAAAACTGCAACTCCTGTAGCCGGCATTGGTCAGCAGAAAAGGTCCAATTCTTCTCCATGACAATGCTCAACTGCACATCACACAACCAACCCAATGCTTCAACAGCTGACAAAATTGGTCTACGAAGTTTTGCCTCATCCACCATACTCACCTGATCTCCTGCCAACCGATTACCACTTCATCAAGCATCTTGACAACTTATTGCAGGGAAAATGCTTCCACAATGAGCAAGAGGCAGAAAATGCTTTCTAAGAGTTCCTCAAACCCTGAAGCAAGGATTTTTACACTATAGGAATAAACTTATTTCTCATTGGCAAAAATGTGTTGATTGCAATAGTTCCTATTTTGATTAATAAAGATGTGCTTGAGACTAATTATAATGATCTTAACATTCACAGTCAAACCACAATTACTTTTGCACCAATCTCTATTCTCACTACCTGTTAAAGACCTTCACACAGAGTAGGGGCCTAATAAAAGGTCAGTGAATTAATGAATGGGAAACCAAATGCTACTTTGTTCCAGTGAGTAAAATTAATAATCCCTTAAGCAAATCATAGCTTAGAGAGTAAAATCTATTGAAGAAGAAATCCCATGTCTATTTCAGTCAGTCAGTCAATCAGTTCAGTCTTTCAGTTGTATCTGACTTTTTGTGACCTCATGGATTGCAGCACACAGCAAATAGACTGTAGCAGTCTATTTCAGAGGCATATATAAGTAACATTGTTTTCTTCTCTACTTTAAATGTTATTTGTGGCCTTGTAATTACTAATGTAGCATATAGTATAACAAGCAGGGAAACTTCTCTTGGTATCAGTGCTCAGAAATATCTGGCACATTACTAGTGATTTTGAATAATTCAGACTTAGCAATAATATTATGAATTTATTTTTGTCAAGTGCAGCTTTTTATCAACCGGTATTATTTACATGCATACTGTGTCAGTCAGCACTATTTAGACATCTTTATCATAAGTTGAAATAAACTGGCTAATTTTATGATTAAGTCTAATTTGAAACTAGGTTATAATCTATACAGCATACACTGAATACACCCTGAACTGGGACACTGAAAGAGATTGAAAAATAGGAGCTTTTAAAAAGTAGCAATGATAAACAGTAAGCAGGATCCTAAAACAGAAGGGTCTTCTTCAAATTTTCAGGAGGGAGTTGATATAGGAGATTTCTAATGGAAAATGTGTTGTTTGGTGAGTTGATGAAATAGACAAAAAGCATATCAGTGTTGTTCAACAAGTTTTCCTTCAGCAGCCTAGTAGGGGCAGCCAAATGATTCCAAAATACAGAAAAGTCTCCGTTTTGGGATCTGTGAATATTTCTCTATTTCCAAAAACAAGTAGAGAAAAAAATGACAAGTATGGTTGATGTTAAAAAAAAAAAAAAAGAATGCCTGATCTTAATACAGAACATTGGAGAAATTGTTCAAAACCAATTTATTCTTTATAAAGATTGACCCCCAAGTGCTTGCCACTGTCAGGATCTGCTTGAATAATCTGCCTAAGGGCTGCTTCGATGTTTTCATCCATCTTTTTTGAAAAAAGAAAAATAAATAGTAAGACATTTTTGTCTGGCTGCTTCTCCATTTAGTCATGCTGGTGATGTTTCTTCCTTCTTGTTCTCTCTTAAAAATAAATAAATAAGAGAAAAATCTTTCCACATAGCAAGTTCTCACTCCCTATTGCACACCAAGGCTCTTGTTAATGAAAATTGATTTTTGTGTAGGTTACATAGGAGAATTGTGTACTTCCTGGCATATAGTAAGTCATTTCTGAATATAGCCTGAGAGAGAGATTCATATCTAGATGTGTGCATAGAATTACATGGAAATGCTAATGGAGACCGATGCCTGAAATGCTAGCAGCCAACTTTGCCAATACTTTCCTGTATTATCATCTGCCCCTCCCTTCCAAACACACCTTGACTATGTTTGTGGAGAAAGGGAGTCTAAAAAAATATACAAGCAACTCCTGCAGCTCAATTCCAGAAAAACAAACAACCCAATCAAAAAATGGGCCAAAGAACTAAACAGACATTTCTCCAAAGAAGACATACAGATGGCTAATAAACACAGGATAAGATGCTCAACATCACTCATTATCAGAGAAAGGCAAATCAAAACCACAATGAGGTACCATCTCGTGCTGATCAGTATGGCTGCTGTCAAAAAATCTATAGCAATCAATGCTAGAGGCGGTGTGGAGTAAAAGGAACCCTCTTACACTGTTAGTGAGAATGAAAACTAGTGTGGCCACTATGGAGAACAGTGTGGAGACTCCTTAAAAAACTGGAAATAGAACTGCTATATGATCCAGCAATCCCACTGCTCGGCATACACACCAAGGAAACCAGAATTGAAAGAGACACGTGTACCCCAATGTTCATCACAGCACTGTTTATAATAGCCAGGACATCGAAGCAACTAGATGTCCATCAGCATGTGAATGGATAAGAAAGCTGTGGTACATATACACAATGGTGTATTACTCAGCCATTAAAAAGAATTCATTTGAATCAGTTCTGATGAGATGGATGAAACTGGAGCCTGTTATACACAGTGAAGTAAGCCAGAAAGAAAAACACCAATACAGTATAATAATGATGGCAAGAATACACAGAAGAACTGTACAAAAAGGATCTTCAGGACTCGGATAATCACGATGGTGTGATCACTCATCTAGAGCCAGACATCTTGGAATGTGAAGTCAAGTGGGCCTTAGAAAGCATCACTTTGAACAAAGCTAGTGGAGGTGATGGAATTCCACTTGAGCAGTTTCAAATCCTGAAAGATGATGCTGTTCAAGTGCTGCACTCAATATGCCAACAAATTTGGAAAACTCAGCAGTAACCACAGGATTGGAAAAGGTCAGTTTTCATTCCAATCCCAAAGAAAGGCAATGCCAAAGAATGCTCAAACTACCACACAATTGTACTCATCTCACATGCTAGTAAAGTAATGCTCAAAATTATCCAAGCCAGGCTTCAGCAATATGTGAACTGTGAACTCCCTGATGTTCAAGCTGGTTTTAGAAAAGGCAGAGGAACTAGAGATCAAATTGCCAACATCCGCTGGATCATGGAAAAAGCAAGAGAGTTCCAGAAAACATCTATTTCTGCTTTATTGACTATGCCAAAGCCTTTGACTGTGTGGATCATAATAAAATGTGGAAAATTCTGAAAGAGATGGGAATACCAGACACCTGACCTGCCTCTTGAGAAATCTGTATGCAGGTCAGGAAGCAACAGTTAGAACTGGACATGGAACAACAGACTGGTTCCAAATAGGAAAAGGAGTACGTCAAGGCTGTATATTATCACCCTACTTGTTTAACTTATATGTAGACTACATCATGAGAAACACTGGACTGGAAGAAACACAAGCTGGAATCAAGATTGCCGGGAGAAATATCAATAATCTCAGAGATGCAGATGACACCACCCTCATGGCAGAAAGTGAAGAGGAGCTAAAAAGCCTCTTGATGAAAGAACAGAGGAGAGTGAAAAAGTTGGCTTAAAGCTCAACATTCAGAAAATGAAGATCATGGCATCCGGTCCCATCACTCCATGGGAAATAGATGGAGAAACAGTGGAAACAGTGTCAGACTTTATTTTTGGGGGCTCCAAAATCACTGCAGATGGTGACTGCAGTCATGAAATTAAAAGACGCTTACTCCAGGGAAGAAAAGATATGACCAACCTAGATAGTATATTCAAAAGCAGAGACATTACCGTGCCTACTAAGGTCCATCTAGTCAAGGCTATGGTTTTTCCAGTGGTCATGTATGGATGTTAGAGTTGGACTGTGAAGAAGGCTGAGTGCTGAAGAATGGATGCTTTTGAACTGTGGTGTTGGAGAAGACTCTTGAGAGTCCCTTCGACTGCAAGGAGATACAACCAGTCCATTTTGAAGGAGATCAGCCCTGGGATTTCTTAGGAAAGAATGATGCTAAAGCTGAAACTCCAATACTTTGGCCACCTCATGCGAAGAGTTGATTCATTGGAAAAACTTTGATGCTAGGAGGGATTGGGGGCAGGAGGAGAAGGGGACAAAAGAGGATGAGATGGCTGGATGGCATCACTGACTCAATGGACGCGAGTCTGAGTGAACTCTGGGAGTTGGTGATGGACAGGGAGGCCTGGCGTGCTGCGATTCATGGGGCCACAAAGAGTCGGACACGACTGAGCGACTGAACTGAACTGAACTGAAGGCATATATATGGAATTTAGAAAGATGGTAATGATAACCCTGTATAAGAGACAGCAAAAGAGACACAGATGCACAAAACAGTCTTTTGGACTCTGTGGGAGAGGGAGAGGGTGGGATGATTTGGGAGAATGGCATTGAAACATGTATAATATATGTGAAATGAATCTCCAGTCCAGGTTTGATGCATGATACAGGATGCTCGAGGTTGATGCACTGGGATGACCCAGAGCGATGGTATAGGGAGGGAGGTGGGAAGGGTGTTCAGGATGGGGAACATGTGTACACCCATGATGGATTCATGTTGATGTATGGCAAAACCAATACAATATTGTAAAGTAATTAGCCTCCAATTAAAATGAATAAATTTATATTAAAAAAAAATTAACTGTATTCAGTTCCACTATTTATGAAAGTCAATTTCACCAAGCCAAAGATGTGAGAAGAATTAGAATAAATAATGTCTGGGTGTTTTGACATCTCTGACATCATGTTGTTTTCTTTGTTTTGACATGAAAAAGTGGATCATATTTGTAGTGTTCATTATACCAATTAGCAGCAGATAATCTTGGTGAAAGAGTGTTCCTTGTTTTGCACACAATGCAAAGCATTAAGACCCAGTGTTCTAAGGCAAGGCCCATATGTGGCATCTTGTATTAAAATCTCTTTTCATTGATGCTATCCACCAACAAGGGCCAATGTATTATATGAAATGCCATGGGATAATTATATGCTTGTTACCTACAATGGGGACTTCCCTGGTGGCTCAGATGGTAAAGCGTCTGCCTACAATGCAGGAGACCTGGGTTCAATCTCTGGCTCAGGAAGATTTAATGGAGAAGGAAATGGCAACCCACTCCAGTATTCTTGCCTGGAAAATCCCATGGACCGAGGAGCCTGGTGGGCTACAGTCCACGGGGAGGCAAAGAGTTGGACACGACTGAGCGACTTCACTTTCACTTTCCTACAGTGATGAAAAATCCAATGTACTATATATTTTATATACACAAAACGAAAATTCTAATATGTTTTAATGTATTTAATTGCATATTAAATGTATCTTAATTATAAATTTGCAAGACCATAAATGCACTGGGCAGGAATTTCTCTGTCTTGTTGATTTCTACAAACCTAGTGTCTACAGGAATACTTTGCAGACAGTGGTTTGTCATAATAAACATTTTTGAATGAATGACTTCATAAAAAATATAAATTCATTTGCTTGAAATCAGTACCATTAAAATCATAAGACCCAGTTTTTTTTTCACCCTTAGCACTCACAGCAACTTCAAATATCAGATATGAAAGTAGAAGCATTCTTCTATCCGATACTGGTATTTTATTATTCTTCCAGTACCTTTTATTTAGTCTTAACTTTGTACGTTCCATTCACACTTGGATTTCCTTCAGTCTTCATCTCTACCAACCTATGGGCCTTTTTTACTTAAAGATCTGGTCCAGTATTCTAGTCCTTTGGTCATTCTTCCTTATGTCTCCTTGTGTATGTTCTCAGTCTTTCCACACTGTAAATAAAAAGTGAAAGGTGGTTTGGTAAATGTTCAGTAACTATCAATCAATCTAAATTAAATATTACCAACTAAATAAAAATGCCCTTAAGAGGAAGGATCAGTTTTCTTTGCATAACATCAGTATAGTTCTAAACCTGGTAGCATTTGCTCCTCTGCATTCACATCCTTTTATATTAATGTTTTTTTTTTTACCTCTCTCTCCTTTGCTAAGATCCACCCTTTCTTACTTTTCTGACTTTTTTTGTATCTTTTTCCTTTTCTTTTTTGTATCTCTTTTGTATATTTTGTATCTTTTTTGTATCTTTCTTTTGTTTCTTTTTTGTATCTTTTTTTCCCTCACCCTCACACTTCCTTCTCAAAACATGAGCTATGCTGAAGCATGTCAAAATGTTTTTAAAATGTACTTAAAAAACAAAATATATTTAACTTTTTCCACTAAAGATATAATGAACATTTGTTTTATAAATTTAAGCATGTAAAAGATAAATATTACTATCAGCTTTACCATTGTCAATAACAAGGATTATTTCTTCCATATTTTTACCATGATGTTAAAAATAAAACAGTTGAAGTCATATTCTGTCTATATGAATTTTGCCTGGAATTGTGAATTTTTTTCAAATTAAAAATTGTCATTATCACTTTCTAACCATTTAAGTGTACATATCCAAAGCCTTTCTATATCTTAAAACATTAACTTGAGGGCAGTATTTTTTCATCTTAAATAAATTATATGTATTAATTAGTAAAAATGCATGTACTGTGTTGGTATGGTTTTGGGGGAAGAAAAGAAAGAGTAGCCTGTGTGCTACTTAATGATGATTACTGATAATGAATTGTTCCATATATTTCCTAAATGAGTTTACATTTTATACTAACATCATGCTGCATCATTTCTTTAGAATTAATAGGTCTATCTTAATAAAAATATGTTATTATGTTAATATGTTATTCTTCACATATACAAAAACTTTTTCTGTGTGAGAAAATCTTTTGATATATAGGTAATTTATTGTCAAGCTATGTATAGAAAGAATTTAATAATAGCTATAGGGTGTTTAGAGCATGGTTATTCACTGAGGTATGACAAATAAGGTCACTGTAAGGTAATTTTGAGACATCATTATATTTCATTTGGTAGAGCTGACCTAGAAGACTTTTAAAAGCAGAGTATGCACCTGTACCTGTGGTTAGGTGATTCATTAAAGGAAAATTTATCCCTCATCTCAGTTTAATGTCATATTCTGGAGGATTGTCCCTTGTTTGACCCCCATATCAGAACTCTTCTATCCAAAGGCCTATCCAATAGAGTTTGGAACACAATGATGGACTCTTCATTTCAGCCACCAGTTATCAATAGCTCTTTCTCTTTTGACTTTAATCCTGTCTCTCAGCTTCTTCTATGTTTGGCTCAACGGGTTGTTGAGCATCATGCTCTCTTGTTCATATCCTTTTACAGGCTTTTCTTTTCCTAAACAAAGCAACTAGGAGTTCTGGGATTTTTTGTGAAACATTACTTCTAACTTCCACATCAATCAGAATATATCTTTACATATACCATGTCTTAGTATTTGTCTGAACTTAGATTGCAATTTTGAATGTCTTCAGGGCACTTAAAGCTTACTTTCATAGACTAAGGATGCTTGGAAGCAGATCTTCTGCTGCTTCTGAATAAAATTTGTAGCTACAGGCCCAAGTCCACTAGAGGAATAGCTTGTTTGAAGCCTTACCAAAACCATAGACAAGGGCCAACTTCTTTTATAACTTCCTTCACCAGAATCCCAGGACCAGGTGAGAGTTTTAGGTTATAAATTTTTAAACAGTTCTTTTTTCCTAACAGTTTCTTCCAAAAAAAAGTCTTCCGAATGAATATTTTCCACTCCACAATAAAAGATTTTTTAAAAAGCTCTCCCAGTCCCAATTCTAAATAACCTATTAGTTTCAATTTTATCTTGCTTTCCAATAGCACATATTTCAGCCAATTATCACATGGTCTTCCAATATATGTGTATAAATTGTGAAAGAATAAAAACTAAAAGCTGCTAATAAAATCCCCTAAATAAATCTAGATAGCATCCCTGTCTATCATATTGATGGGAACTTTGAAGGAAATACTCTCATGTGAACTGCAGAGTACTGGTCATGCTCCAAAGAGCATTTAACTACAAATACACTTATGCAACCATCTTGGCAGCAGTGAGGTAGATGGTGTGATTGACGTTTATAATGTCAAATTACCCCAAAACATTAAAAAAAATCAGAAGATGACATTTGCTTTTGTTATTTTCTATGGTGATGCCAGATTTTACTTATGCTACTAAGTACACTTTTTAAAAAGTATATTCCTTAACAAACTTGCTAAAAACCAATTAAAACAGTTCTTCTTCTGAAATATCTGCACTTACCATGTGAATTTTTTCTGATAATATAAGACATGCATCACTGCTTTCAGTTCCCATCAGCAGGGTGAGTCAGGGTGAGTTTGCTATTTGTGCCACTAAGTAAAGGGAACGGTTAGACCAAGGAGTTTATTTATTTATAATCAGTCTGTGCTCTTTACAGGCAGTGAACAGTCCATTGAAAACCTCTGTAACTGGTGCATTATTCAGTAACTAGTGCCCTTTTCATTTTGAAGTTATTGTCTATTTATAATGCCATTGGATTTTTAGCTCTATTTTTTAAAAAATAATAGCACTTTGAAAATTTAATAATGACTAGTACAATGTCCTGACATTACCCAGATTGCATTATATACAGTGGAAAAATATATTTCATGTAAAAACTCCATTCAATATAAAATTTTGTCTTAAACAATATTCTGTGTATATATCCTAAGCAATTTTCCCTCTACCCAGAAATGAATGTCCATTATATTGTATACAGTATTTTCTTTCCAGACTCGTGCATTTTAATCTTGTCTGAATTTTTGCTCAAAGGAAAAACCTGTGAAATGATCATATAAAAATTAATATGACTCTTATGAATATGCTTCTGACATTCAGAAGTATTATATTCAATACATTTCTCTTTTCATAATTTGTCTAATATACAAGTATGTTATGCACAAAGTGGATGCATTTAAGTTATAATTAACACACTTTGAGTTTGGAGGATGCAAATAACTATTGTCAGTTTTAATTAGCTAGAAGCAGATTATTAGTCCATTCCTCATACTGCCCTTGCAGATAGTCTGAAGAAACAATGAGACTTTCTAAATCGGCTAGTTTCCTAAATTCATATATTCTCTGCACAAAGATTCATTTATAATGGTTAAATCAAGAGGGCCATACACCAAGTTGATGCACAATGCTCTTTCTTATAGACACACACATACATGTACACAAACACACACACAGATGCATATTTATTCTCTGCTCCCCAAACTCATAAAACTGACAATTATTGAGTTAAAATCATTTTGAATATTTCAAATTACAGTAAGACTTGTATGTTTTGTTAAGATGGGCAAGTTGTGGCATCTAAGGGGCATTGGATAAAATACTGGAGGAAGGAAAGGAAAAGGAAACAAAAGAGATAATTTTTGTTTATTTTATAATTTTTTTCTAGGATCAGACATTGTAGACGGGGTACAAATGGTAATATTTTCGAGTCATTACTTTTTTTGCCTTGTATACGATCTTTCAGTGGGCAAGACCATTTTTGAAACCCTGAGTATGCACTAAATTATGATATTTGAAAGCTGTGGTGCATATACACAATGGAGTATTACTCAGCCATTAAAAAGAATACATTTGAATCAGTTCTAATGAGGTGGATGAAACTGGAGCCTATTATACAGAGTGAAGTAAGCCAGAAAGAAAAACACCAATACAGTATTCAGTCCAGTTCAGTTCAGTTTAGTCACTCAGTCGTGTCCGACTCTTTGCGACCCCATGAATCGCAGCACTCCGGGCCTCCCTGTCCATCACCAACTCCTGGAGTTCACTCAGACTCATGTCCATCGAGTCTGTGATGCCATCCAGCCATCTCATCCTTGGTCGTCCCCTTCTCCTCCTGCCCCCAATCCCTCCCACCATCACAGTCTTTTCCAGTGAGTCAACTCTTTGCATGAGGTGGCCAAAGTACTGGAGCTTCAGCTTTAGCATCATTCCTTCCAAAGAAATCCCAGGGTTGATCTCCTTCAGAGTGGAGTGGTTGGATCTCCTTGCAGTCCAAGGGACTCTCGAGAGTCTTCTCCAACACCACAGTTCAAATGCATCAATGCTTCAGCGTTCAGCCTTCTTCACAGTCCAACTCTCACATCCATACATGACCACAGGAAAAACCATAGCCTTGACTAGACGGACCTTAGTCGGCAAAGTAATGTCTCTGCTTTTGAATATACTATCTAGGTTAGTCATAACTTTTCTTCCAAGGAGTAAGCGTCTTTTAATATCATGGCTGCAGTCACCATCTGCAGTGATTTTGGAGCCCAAAAAAATAAAGTCTGACACTGTTTCCCCATCTATTTCCCATGAAGTGATGTGACTGGATGCCATGATCTTCGTTTTCTGAATGTTGAGCTTTAAGCCAACATTTTCACTCTCCTCTTTCACTTTCATCAAGAGGCATTTTAGCTCCTCTTCACTTTCTGCCATAAGGGTTGTGTCATCTGCATATCTGAGGTTATTGATATTTCCTTGTGTTTCTTCCAGTCCAGCATTTCTCATGATGTACTCTGCATATAAGTGAAATAAGCAATACAGTATACTAACGCATATATATGGAATTTAGAAAGATGGTAAACATAACCCTGTATGCGAGACAGCAAAAGAGACACAGATGTATAGAACAGTCTTTTGGACTCTGTGGGAGAGGGAGAGGGTGGGATGATTTGGGAGAATGGCATTGAAACATGTATAATATCATATAAGAAATGAATTGCCAGTCCAGGTTTGATGCAGGATACAGGATGCTTGGGGCTGGTGCACAGGGATGACCCAGAGGGATGGTATGGGGAGGGAGGTGGGAGGGGGTTTCAGGATGGGGAACACGTGTACACCTGTGGTGGATTTATGTTGATGTATGGCAAAACCAATACAATATTGTAAAGTGATCAGCCTCCAATTAAAATAAATATATTTAAATTAAAAAATAATAATAAACTAAACTCATGCCCCAAAATAAAAAGTAACCTTGAAGAGTTAATTTGTTTTCTTTTATATCTGAAGATAGCAGATAGCATTCCACTATTTACTTCTTTTTATGTTTAGGGAAAAAGACTTTCTGACCTAATTGGAGATTTCTAGCTCTAATGCCCCCATGAGTTAAGCTTCAGCTCACATAGTTAAAGAATGAAATATTAGCTTCATTTTTGAATTTCTTTGCTTTCATTGATTTGCTACTACTATAATGTCCTTTTAAATGTACTTTTAGTATGTTAATCATCATTAAGATAACCAACTGGCTGTTAAAATTAGAGCAGTGTGGAATAAAAAATTTTGATGTATGATTATGTCAAGCTTATTTATAATTAGTCATTAAGAACTCAGTAATGAGATGTTATTCAGCAAAACTAAATATTGTTCCTAGTTTCAGGTCTCACTGTATTTTGCTATTTTTTAATATAAATTTATTTATGCTATTTTTGATGAAAAGTATAATTTTAGTTCTCATAAGGACTAGATTTTATCCATGAAAAACCTGTCCCTAGATGTTTAATTCAATCCTTCAAATAACAGGTTAGAAAATAGCATCTGCTTGGAGAAAGACTAGCATCTCATGGTGGGGGTGGGGGTGGGGGGGTGTTACAGGGCATTTGGAGAAGATATAGGACTTTCACTACCCTGATATTTCTCCTGCTGAATCAGACAGTCTTGTGTTTCAATCAACAAACTTAAACATCACAGAATTTCAGGGTATGTATATATATATATATAAGCTTCCCAGGTGGTGCTAGTGGTAAAGAACCCGCCTGCCAATGCACAGAACCAAGAGATGTGTGTTCGACCCCTGAATGGGGGAGACCCCCTGAAGGAGGGCATGGTAACCCACTCCAGTATTCTTTCCTGGTAAATCCCATGGATGGAGGACCCTGGTGGGCCATGGTACATAGGGTCGCAAAAAGTCGGACATGACTGAAGTGACTTAGCACAGCACAGTACACATATTATCCATATATCAAATATATATATAATTATATTCACATATAAATGTTATATATCTCAAATACATTACTCTTTCACTAAAATTTTATAACTATGTAACATGCTTCAAACTCTCCCAAAGTCCTGTAGTCTGCAGAAACTTCCCTTGTAATTAAATCAAACGTCAGATTTCATCATTTAGAAGAGCCATAGCATTTTCTTTCTGAAAGAGACAGAGAAATCATATAATCCCATCCTTTGAGTTGACCAGGAAGGAGGCTGAAAATCTCACAGGCTTTTCTCAGTTCAATAGCTTCTTTGTTAAAAAATTCTTTTGTTTTTTTGGAATATAATTGGTTTACAATGCTATATTAGTTTCTGCTGAACAACATGAATCAGCCATATGCATACATATATCCTCGCCCTCTTGAACGTCCCTCCCACCTACCCCATCCCATCACTCTTGGTCATCACAGAGCACTGAGCTGAGCTCCCTGTGCTATACAGTAGCTTCCCACAAGTGATAGGGTGGTATCATGGCTCAACTCCTGCTATTTAGTCCACTATATCATGCTATCTCTCCCCATTTTTCCTGCACTTTTGCAAACTTTTCAGTTTCTTTCTTACATTTTATTCTTCTTCTAAGTAAAACAAACCAAACAAACAATATTTTAGATTCAAGAATTGACTTTTAACATCTAGTACCATGATTTCCCAAATAACGAGGACTGAGAGGTTACCTCTTTTCCTCTTTTCGTCCCTGCTTTTACCAACTGTAATTTCTATCATGCAGCATTTCTTGGCTGAAGATATATCACTTGGGAGGAGAAACACAAAGCTCTTATCACCAATTAACATCCTAAATCAAATTATCTCTTCAGATTAGGCAAATATATTTATTTTCTGTTACTGTATACCACTTTCCCATAAATTTATTATTTTATGGTTCCCATAAGCCAGGTTCCTGGGTTAACTGAGTTAGCTATGCTCAAGGTCTCAGCAGGTCAAAATCAAAGTGTTGGCCACGGGTTCCAGCCCCACCTGAAGTTTGAGGTCTTCTAAGTTCCCAAAAAAGATGTCCTTTTCATTATAGGGGACTGGAATGCAAAAGTAGGAAGTCAAGAAACACCTGGAGTAACAAGCAAATTTGGCCTTGGAATGCAGAATGAACCAGGGCAAAGACTAATAGAGTTTTGCCAAGAAAATGCAGTGGTCATAGCAAACACCCTCTTCCAACAACACAAGAGAAGACTACACATGGGCATCACCGGATGGTCAACACCAAAATCAGATTGATTATATTCTTTGCAGCCAAAGATGGAGAAGCTCTATACAGTCCACAAAAACAAGACCAGGAGCTGACTGTGGCTCAGATCATGAACTCCTTATTACCAAATTCAGACTCAAATTGAAGAAAGTAGGGAAAACCACTAGACCATTCAGGTATGACCTAAATCAAATCCCTTATGATTATACAGTAGAAGTGAGAAATAGATTTAAGGGCCTAGATCTGATAGATAGAGTGCCTGATGAACTATGGAATGAGGTTCATGACATTGTACAGGAGACAGGGATCAAGAACATCCCCATGGAAAGGAAATGCAGAAAAGCAAAATGGCTGTCTGGGGAGGCCTTACAAATAGCTGTGAAAAGAAGACAGGCAAAAAGCAAAGGAGAAAAGCAAAGATATAAGCATCTGAATGCAGAGTTCCAAAGAATAGCAAGAAGAGATAAGAAAGACTTCTTCGGTGATCAATGCAAATAAATAGAGGAAAACAACAGAATGGGAAAGACTAGAGATCTCTTTAAGAAAATGAGAGATACCAAGGGAACATTTTATGCAAAGATGGGCTTGATAAAGGACAGAAATGGTACGGATCTAACAGAAGCAGAAGATATTAAGAAGAGGTGGCAAGAATACACAGAAGAACTGTACAAAAAAGATCTTCACGACCCCGATAATCATGATGATGTGATCATTCATCTAGAGCCAGACATCTTGGAATGTGAAGTCAAGTGGGCCTTAGAAAGCATCACTATGAACAAAGCTAGTGGAGGTGATGGAATCCCAATTGAGCTGTTTCAAATCCTGAAACATGATGCTGTGAAAATGCTGCATTCAACATGCCAGCAACTTTGGAAAACTCAGCAGTGGCCACAGGACTGGAAAAGGTCACTTTTCATTCCAATTCCAAAGAAAGGCAATGCCAAAGAATGCCCAAACTACCGAACAATTGCACTCATCTCACAGGCTAGTAAAGTAATGCTCAAAATTATCCAAGCCAGGCTTCAGCAATACGTGAACCATGAACTCCCTGATGTTTAAGCTGGTTTTAGAAAAGGCAGAGGAACTAGAGATCAAATTGCCAACATCCACTGGATCATGGAAAAAGCAAGAGAGTTCCAGAAAAACATCTATTTCTGCTTTATTGACTATGCCAAAGCCTTTGACTGTGTGGATCACAATAAACTGTGGAAAATTCTTCAAGAGATGGGAACACCAGACAACCTAACCTGCCTCTTGAGAAATCTGTATGCAGGTCAGGAAGCAACAGTTAGAACTGGACAGGGAACAACAGACTGGTTCCAAATAGGAAAAGGAGTACGTCAAGGCTGTATATTGTCACCCTACTTATTTAACTTATATTCAGAGTACATCATGAGAAACGTTAGACTGGAAGAAGCACAAGGTGGAATCAAGATTGCCGGGAGAAATATCAATAACCTCAGATATGCAGATGACACCACCCTTATGGCAGAAAGTGAAGAGGAGCTAAAATGCCTCTTGATGAAAGTTAAAAAGGAGAGCGAAAAAGTTGGCTTAAAGCTCAACATTCAGAAAACGAACATCATGGCATCTGGTCCCATCACTTCATGGGAAATAGATGGGGAAACAGTGGAAACAGTGTCAGACTTTGTTTTTTGGGGCTTCAAAATCACTGCAGATGGTGACTGCAGCCATGAAATTAAAAGACCCTTACTCCTTGGAACAAAAGTTATGACCAACCTAGATAGTATATTCAAAAGCAGAGACATTACTTTGCCGACTAAGGTCTATCTTGTCAAGGCTATGGTTTTTCCTGTGGTCATGTATGGATGTGAGAGTTGGACTGAGAAGAAGTCTGAGCGCCAAAGAATTGATGCTTTTGAACTGTGATGTTGGAGAAGACTCTTGAGAGTCCCTTGGACTACATGGAGATCCAACCAGTCCATTCTGAAGGAGATCAACCCTGGGATTTCTTTGGAAGGAATGATTCTAAAGTTGAAGCTCCAGTACTTTGGCCACCTCATACGAAGAGTTGACTCATTGGAAAAGACTGTAATGCTGGGAGGGATTGGGGGCAGGAGGAGAAGGGGACGACCAAGGATGAGATGGCTGGATGGCATCACGGACCCGATGGACGTGAGTCTGAGTGAACTCCGAGAGATGGTGATGGACAGGGAGGCCTGGTGTGCTGCGACTCATGGGGTCGCAAAGAGTCGGACACGACTGAGTGACTGAACTGAACTGAACTGAACTGAAGTTCACGTGGCTTTTGGCAGATTTCATTTCTTGGGGCTGTCAAATTAAAATTTCCATTTTCTTGGAGCTATCAGCTCGGAGTCATTTCACTTCCTTGGGCCACCAGCGATTCCCTCCCGTGTGGATCTCTACACAATAAGGCAGTTTTTGTTTTTCTTTGAAACCAGAAGGAAAATCTCATTTGCTTCAAATTTCTAATTTTCAAGAAGGGCACATTCCCTTTTTTGGCTCCCCTGATTGAATCAGGCCTACCCTCAATAATGTTCCTTTTGACTAACTCAAAAGTCAACTGATATGGGACATTAATTACATCAGCATAATCCCTTCACTTGTATTATATGACATGACCAACTCAAGTGGAGGGGCTATACATGGCATATATACCAAGGAAAAAGAGTCTTAACGGTCACCTCAGAATTTCTCAGAATTCTGGTAACCACAATAAATATTTGTTTTACAATGAGGAGAAGATGAACAGTGGCAAAGATGAATAGCTTATGCATGTTTCAGGAAGATGGCCTTGAGACAATACCTTACCTGTTGACACTGACTACTAGGGTCAACTATGACTTAAATTATTTGAGCTCTTTTGTGAATCTTCTTTAAGTTCTTAGCCTAACTGCATTAAATGAATACTTATTAAAAGAAGGATATTTATAATTACCCATTATGTACTTCACAAATTTATTTTATTTAACCCACACAAAGAAAGACCTGGAAGAAAACATGTTTTTACTATTTTAAGAGATTATGCTTATAATATGCTCAAAGTAACATAACCATTTAACAAAAGTAGAGCTAGATTTGACCTTACATCTTAGACTTATGAATTGACTATATTTCTACTAAAAGAAAGGTCCCTTATCTTACTTGCTCTGTACACTGGACTTCGCTTAGAACAATTAGGGTACTAACAGCATTTGGTGCAATCCTTGCCCTCATGGAACATAACATACACATGGCCATATAGCCATCTGACAAGAAAACATATGTAATAATGCAAAATATTTAAGTGTGAAGTGAATACTAGTTAAGGAACAGATATGCCTGGTGTATCAGAGAATACCAAGCATATTTTTATTATAGTTTTCATTGTTCTCATTCACTTCTCTGTTTCCACACTAGACCACGAGCTACTTGAGGACAGGGACAGAACCAAATCCTACTACAGAATTTGGTATTCACAGAAGTTAGCACAGAACTTCATACTAGCACAGCCTACATAATAGGCTCCCAGCTTTTATGTTTGCTAAGAATTATTTTCCCTACATAGCAATTTGTATTTGTCATAATTGTAGCAATTTTGATTGCACATGTTCTTTATTCCAGGAGAAACGCTAGGTTATACTGAAACACTAATGAGTTTTGGTTAGTATTTAGTAAAGAGGATTTAAAATCTAGAATGAAGTTGTTTCAGAAAAGGAATACTGAAGTACAGATAAAAGAAATATATATGTATATAGTTTTGTTTATTTTAGATATTAATGAACCAAAGATCACTAATGTATGAGTTCTCTGTCTTTGAGAGGTATATATTTCTGCAGGAGAAAGAGCAACAAATAGAAAGCATGATAGATCATGAAGAGTATGACAACAGATTATCCAGTGTGGTAGCACTGAGGAAGAAGTGGCTAGCTCTGCCTGGAAAGGTATGAACAAATGTGTCTCCATCAATCCTATGTCATTGTTTAATAAAACAGACTTTGTCATTTTACACAAATTAGCAAGGTTTGAGATTTATTCGAGAGCAAAGAAAAACATGCTCTTTTTGTATTTTAGTTTCTAAGGCAAAGGAAGCATAATTAGAAATTAAATGCTGGATACACATAGGGAATTATTCATTCAATTAGGTGAAAGTTAATTGAAATGACTTAGTTTCATTAATGCAATGGAGAACAGAACAATCTAAGAATGATGAAGATCTCAAATATCAATCAATATATGCATAATTTAATGTATAGTATATATTTGCATATAAATAAATCCATATACCAAAGGGTATTAATGTTTTTATCATCTAAACATTGATTAAATATTTTCCATGTTAAATGACAAAACTTTAAAACCATTCAGTTCAGTTGCTTAGTCATGTCCGACTTTTTGCAACCGTATGGATTGAAGCACGCCAAGCCTCCCTGTCCATCACCAACTCCTGGAGTTTACTCAAACTCATGTCCATTGAGTCGGTGTGATCCTTGCTAACTGCAAGTTTCTCAAAGTCTGTTATTTGAAAGGTCTTTAGTAATAGACTCTTTGCAACCCCATAGACTGTAGCCTACCAGGCTCCTCTGTCCATGGGATTTTCCAGGCAATAGTACTGGAGTGGATTGCCATTTCCTTCTCCAGGGGATCTTCCCAACCCAGGGCTTGAACCCAGGTCTCCCACACTGTAGACAGACACTTTACCGTCTGAGCCACCAGGGAAGTCTTAGTAATAGAAGGCCATATAAATTATATAATAGGTCAAATCATATATTCCACTGTGACTATGACAGAAGAGAGATTATATGGAAAAAATGCACACATTATTACTGATCCTAATAATGCATCTCTATTTTCATTCTGCAAATGTTTTTAGGTTGCAATTAATCATTTTGTGAAATTATTTTTTTCCAAAAACAAAAAGTAGATATTCCTTGTCCCCTCTTCTGGTAATTCATCAATCTCATCAGATCACTATGTGCAGAATAGTCAAAGACAAAGCAGCATGTTTCATACAATACTAAGATGACTGTTATTAATATCCCCCTTTGAAGCTTGAAGGAATTATTGAAATAAATTTATTCTGAAAGGATAGTATCAGTTTGAATTCTGACCTAACTTAAGAAGGACTTAGGTATTTTTACCCCCCATTTAACTTAATATCTCATGTACTACCTGAGAGTTCTCAATAAATATTTGGTTCAGTGAAGGAAAAAATAAATAAATGCGTTCTTGGATAACAAGGTCATAGCGGGTTTTGGATTTGTTTGAAAGACCAGAGATAGCTTGGACATATTTCTAAACTTAGGAGTTAAGTATATAGAGGATAATTACTTGTTCTATGACAAAATATCAGACCATTATATTGACAGTTTCCATTGTTCATTTCCTATGTCCTTAAGTTCTCAAGATGCTTCTGAAACTTAACAGCTGCAGAAGTGTAGATATCAGAGTTAGAGCATCCCATAAGTCACAGAGCAAGGAATCAATGCAAGGGTAAAGTATGTCAATGCAACTCTAAAGTATTTCAAGTGTAAATATATATTTGGGGATCAGAATATGACCACCAGGCAAGCCTGTGTATCCATTAGACACACAATGCATAATTTAGGTATAGGAGAAAATTTTATTTATCTGTCCTTCATATGCCCCCTACCTAGACAGAGATCTTTGGGTACCAGTGTCAACTCATATTCTGGGTCCAACAGTCCTTGAAATGTTAAATAGTCCCTTTTTCCCAATGTACAGCTACACAAGCAAATGGTCATAGGTCCCTTTGGAGAAGGACTGGGGAATCAATACTAGACAGACTTGACATGTTTCAGAGTTCTTCTTAATGGAGACCCAGCATCCCCTTCTATTAATGGGTCTTGGCATGAGAATTGGCTTACTTTCCAAAACTAGGACCAGGATATTTTATTGAAGCAGCTGGCCTCAGCTCATAATCAACCATGCTCGACTATTTTGTGGTGTATAGATTGGGTAACCCCCCTTTTGATTGCCCATTTAGGTTGCTTCTGGGCATACTGTATTTTATTAACCATATCTATAGCTCTCTGCCTGGAAAATCCTATGGACGGAGGAGCCTGGAAGGCTGCAGTCCATGGGGGTCGCTGAGGGTCAGACACGACTGAGCGACTTCTCTTTCACTTCTCACTTTCATGCATTGGAGAAGGAAATGGCAACGCACTCCAGTGTTCTTGCCTGGAGAATCCCAGGGATGGGGGAGCCTTTTGGGCTGCCGTCTATGGGGTCGCACAGAGTCGGACACGACTGAAGTGACTTAGCAGCATAGCTCTCTGCAGTTCAGGTGCTACAGGCTACCATTTTGACCCTGCCTCTTATTACAGTGTCATGCCTACCTTGCTTCTGTTGATTATACACTAGTTGCACACAGTGTGCTCAGTCATGTCTGACCCTTTGTGACTCTGTGGACTGTAGCCCACCAGGCTCCTCTGTCCATGGGATTTCCCAGGCAAGAATACTGGAGTGGGTTGCCATTTCCTTCTCCAGCAGATCTTCCTGACTCAAGGATCAAACTGCATCTCTTGTGTCTTCTGCATTGGCAGGTGGATTCTTTACCACTGGGCCACCTGGTAAGCCCCTATATACCAGTACTTGGCATCTGTTATTTTGGGATTCTATCACATCCATTGATATCAAGGTCAGTTCTGTAATAGTATCTCCTACTCTGAGCCCAGGAATTCAGAGGATAGCCTTATCTGAGCATCTCAACAACACTTGTGCCACAGGACTTTGGTCAGTTGAGTGTCTCCTGGGACTTCCTACAGAAAATGCTACCTGGACATACACAGACTATCCATATCAGCGTGCTCACTTCTCTGAGCCTTTGATTCTTTCTTCCAATGTTTTCCAGGTAAGTCATGGCATGTCTACTTCACTTTGTGAGAGCTATCACTTTTTCAAAGCCTGCGAGAGGCCACCTAACAGTGTATTAGCACCGTAACCTATGATCCTTGTAATTAAACCTTGTATTATAAGAGAGTGACCTTATTCTGATACTCTTCCTTATCTAATTTTATATTTTTACATTTGATTCAATACCCTTAAGATCCAGCCTCATTAATATATTCTGAGTTCATTCTGATACATAACATGTTGGCTAGATCCTGAGGTAATTTCAGTACATAAACACTTTTATTTTAGGATGCCTAGAACTCCTTTTATATTTGATTATAACTTGATTCTAACTAATAAGCCTGTTATCCAGGAGGCATGGAGGCAGATTCTGAAGGGACAAGGTATTACCTTTGGAGGGATGGTCCTCTTAGCTGTCTCTAAGCAAGGGGGTTGCTTTTAACATGAAAAAGCAGGCTATATATAGGGTTCAATCCTATATGAAAAGTTAAAGAAAGTGAAGTCGCTCAGTCAAGTCTGACTGTTTACAACCCCATGGACTATAGCCTACCAGGCTCCTCTGTCCAAGGGATTTTCCAGGCAAGAGTAATAGAGTGGGTTGCCATTTCCTTCTCCAGAGGATCTTCCTAATCCAGGGACTGAACCCAGGTCTCCTGCCTTGCAGGCAGATGCTTTACCCTCTGTGCCACCAGGGAAGCCTTCAATCTTATATAGGTCTACAAAAATCAGTCCTGAGTATTCACTGGAAGGACTGATGCTGAAACTCCAATAGTCTGGCCACCTGATGTGAAGAACTGACTCATTGGAACAGACCCCGATGCTAGGAAAGATTGAAGACAGGAGGAGAAGGGGATGACAGAGGATGAGATGGTTGGGTGGCATCACTGACTCAATGGACATGAGTTTGAGCAAGCTCTGGGAGTTGGTAATGGACAGGGAAGCCTGGTGTGCTGCAGTCATGGGCCTGCAAAGAGTCAGACACGACTGAGCAACTGAACTGGACTGGGAGAGTTCAAGGTGATACTGAGATTCATGGTTTTCAAGTGCACTGATATACTCATCCCAAGTCTTGAAAACACAACATTTCTCAATCAGGACCCTGACTTTGGCATATCAGACCTGCCCGGGATGAGAATTCAACCTTCTGGAGTGCTGATACTTTTATAAATAAGTACTGGGTCTCATTCTCCCTATTTACTTCGTGCCAGGTTGAGGAGATGAGAACCTCTTTGTATGCTGCCAAGGAAATTCTCTGGCTTTCATACTTCACCTTATATCACTTATGAATCATCCTTAGCCTTTCATTGTCTTTCTCCAATACATAGATGACCTGTAGCACAGCCATCATATTGAAAAGCTCTTATAATTTTTCTTTCTCACCACTCTCCCTGCAAACTCTCAAATACCTGGGGTGTCATGCCTTCCAGGGCATTCCCTTCCTTTAGCATTTCATCCCAGTTTATCACCTATGAAAAGTTTGTGTTGTTCAACAACCATATGTCATGGGGTGTCAGTTATTTATCTCCTGCCAGTTATCCATCACATTTTAGAGTTTGTTCCCAGGAAACTTCCTAATTTCAATTCTTTCATGTTAGGTTCCTCAGGAAAGAGATTCTGAGGCTTTCACAGTTGCTTGCTGCAGTTTTATTGGGTAACAACACTGAACTGAGCAGAGGGAGAAGTAGAACTGAGAGGCAGTTGCTCCAGTGGCCTCCACTGTTCCTATAGGGAGCTCTAGTGCTGGAAGGGCCCTTCAGAGTTATTTGCCCATGAGACAAGAAGGTCAGGTGTTTATGCTCCATTTTTGAAAAGCAGCTGAATGTGATCTGACCCCTTGGAAGAGATAAGCTTTTCAGCGACACAGCTATCTTTTGCTGAGGTCAATTCGTAGAGAGATTAAAGTAAGAGATATTAGTCACCAACTCTCCAAATAGCTGGGGTCTTTACTGCCTCTTCCTGAAGGGGAGAGTTGGACAGATCACTACAACACCCACTCCACATTCCCAGAGAAGATTTGCAATTTTACAGGGGGTTTCTGGAAGCCTTGGGCTTTAATCCTTTGGAATAACTTGTGACAGTGATTCTAAGAATTGAGGTAACTTGAAAGTAAAGAGAATTTTAGTACAGGTGGTATACTTGGTGGTGTAGATCAGGGTGTCCTGCTGGGGTCTGAAGCATCCCTGCCAGCTTTTAACCTTATACAAACCCTAATGTTGTATAAAGTATAATGCAAACCTGTAGCTGCCATTTGTAGGGTTTGTATCGGGTTTGACTTGAACTCATATGAAAGTCTCTTCTGGAAAAAAAAAAAAAGGTCCTGATCTTAAGTACTGTGCTCCAAAGAGCTCCTCTGCCTAGCCATCCACAGCCAGATAAGTGTTTAAAGCCATGCTCACAGTCCTCCTTACAGCATTTCTTCTTCCCTTTCTTCTTGTAGTTGCCATATTTCAATTCACCATACAATAGCTGCTAGCTGCACGTATGATTTTCTGAGAAGTGATTATTAAAATGCCCGAGAGAGGAGACCATATTTTTAAAAAGTAAAACTCAGAAAGATTGAGAAAAATGGACAAACTATGCTTCTTCTGAGTTGAATATGTAATTAAGAAATTGGATTTGTCCTTTAAGAGAGCAAGATGGCCCACCATTTCTTAAGAATAAGTGGGAAGAAGGAAATAGAAGCTAATTTTAATATGTGAATAATAATTAGAATCTTAAATTGTTCCCATAAAATTTAAAAAACAATCTTCACTATTTGTCTTTATTTTTTCTTAGTTTAAATAATACCTCACAAATATTAAGTAATTTGAAAAATCCTCGCTATGGCAATATGGTTATTCAAGTGAAAAATTAGCACTTTAAGGGACTTCCAAACCCACAATGAAATGTTTCTTATAACAATCTCCTCACCGTTAAATTGGATTCACTTTCAAGTCGGTCTCCTTTCAAGCAAAATTACCACATGTAATTAGCTTACACAGAGACTTGCTCTAGCCAAATTAGGCTGTCACTTTATATACAAAGTATATTCTAACGTGAAGGGTCAAAGACCCTCATAATTATAATTGCGAAAGATTTCTCTAATGATAATAATACCCTTGCTTTTAATGGGACTGAGTTTAGTTTTAACTAAGGTCTAGCAAATGTAGAATGTATGGTTGAAGAATGGGGTATATAGAATTGAGTACCTTTCTGAAACAAACTGTCCCTGACCTTCTTTTCTATGAGTGATTTTAGTCAGGATGGCTTGTTACAGATTATTCTTTTTTGTCCTTCCTATGGCATGAAGAGTTTACAAATTCAATAAACAATGACTACACAAAATCCCACAGCATTTTGACACATATTTCCTAAATCCTCAACTTAGAGAAAAATTCCTTAGAAATAATTGACAGAAAAAAGTTGAATATTTTGTGAGAAAAGCAATACAAAGCACAGAGAAAGCTGTGGAGACACAGTTGAAGGGTAACTGTAAACAGTAATAATATTTCTGAAGCAGGTAATACATTAAGCGAGATGTGTGAGACATGAAGCAAAAACACCCTATCAACGCCGTGGGACTGTTACTTTTCACTCAACAAAGGGTAGCCCTTCTGAAATTTTTTTTTCTTTTTTTTTTTTTTTTTTTTTGGTTTGTAGACCTGGAAATACTTGCCAAAGAAGAATACATATTTCACAGCAGGAAAGGAGGGAAAAGTGACCTCTGTAGTTTGAATGAAGGCAAACATGTAAAAATGAGTGTGACAGGATGCAGTAGGAGCATCATCTTTAATAGAGAGAAGTCCTTAAAGAATGAACTATTCACCAGAGGAAATAGCTTGGTGGCAAATGGATGGAAATAATAGTTTCTCACAATTTGTCTCTGCTAGGTTGGCCCACGCTGCCAAATTTAAGCAATATGCTCATGTTCAGAATGTCCCTGCTTATTGAGAGATCCTTACAACTTCAGATCTTTCCGTATATCGCTCAGGCACATCTGCTTGATAGAAGCTAGTCATATGACTACACTCGGTTAAAAAAAAAAAGATACTGAAAATTTATTTAAATTTATTTGTGTGAAAGGCAAATTTAGGAAACTACTAAAACAGAAAGGGGTTTTTCAAAAAGTATTGGGCAACTACAAATTGCATAGTTCCTCTAGAGCAATGAAGATGATTTTCAGCTCAACCATAAAGACCCAAGACCTATGCAAGAGTCTGAGAAAACCAACAGTTCTTACTAAAACAGGAATACAGAGGACTCCAGGAAGAAAGTGTTCAGGAAACAATGGAATTAATAAATACACTGATGAGATGGATCATTCTTGAGTCATGACAGGGACTTAAAGTTTCTATTGAAAGATTTTGGTAGAGGGGTAGGCACAGTTCAGCAAATGGAGAAAATGATGTGATGTTTATCTTCCAGGATATTCTTAAAGTTGTTCAAAAAGAAGTTAAGACCATTATACACTATTTGGCTCAGTGATAAGAGTTCATATCTTTGTCTTATTCAAGGTATAAGGGAAAAGCTCCATAAACCATTGAATGTTATGTTAGCTGTAGGTTTATCATATATGCATTTTGTCAGGTTGGGAATTTTTCTTCTACTCCAAGTTTGCTGAATGTTTTTATCACAGAATAATTTTGAATGTTATCAAATACTGGACCTTTTCCATCATCAATTAAGATGATTATGTTGTTGCTTTTCTTCATTTTATTAATACATGGATTACACTGACTAACTTTTTTATGCTGACACATACTTGTATTCCTAGATAAATCTTACTTGGTCGTGGTGTAGATTCTTAATTTTTATAATATTAATATGCTAATGAATTTGGTTGTGAAAATGCGCTAGTATTTGCTGAGGATTCTTGCATCAGTATTCAAAAGAATATTGGTCTTTAGATTTCTTTTCTTACAAAGACTTTGTCTGCTTTTGGCATTGGGGTAATGCTTGCCTCATTAAATGTGTTGTTACATGTTCCTTCCTCATTTTGGGGGGATATGTTTTAGAAAATTGGTGCTTTTTTTAAAAAAAAAAAGTTTATCTGATTTGTTGGTTTACAATTTGTTCACAGTATTCTCATACATTTTTTTAAATCTCAGTAACTGGTAGTAATCTCCCCACTTTCATTTCTGATTTTATTATTTGTGTCTTTTCTTTTTTCATAGCAATTTTAGCTAAAGGTTTGTCAATTTTGTTGATCAAAGGACCAACTTTTGGGTTGTCTCTATTTTTTTAATACTCTATTTTGTTTATCTCCATGTGAGTCTTGATTATTTCCTTCCCGTGGCTAGCCTTAGATTTAGTTTGCTCTTACTTATCTAGTACCTCAAGATGTAAAGTTAGGTTATTAATTTGAGATTTTTCTTCTTTGTAAATATCAATATTTACAGAAATAAATTTCCCTCTGAGCACTGCTTCTGCTATGTTCTATAAGTTTTGGTATTTTGTGCTTTGATTTTCATTTGTCTCTATTAATTTCCCTTGTGACTTCTTTGATCTATTGGTTGCTTAAGAATGTGTTGTTTAATTTCCACTTATTTGTGATTTTTCCAATTTCCTTTCTGATATTAATTTCTAGTCTCATTCCACTGTGATCAGAGAAAATTATTAGTATGATTTCAATTTTAAAAATGTATTGAGACTTGTTTTATGACTGATCATGTGGTCTATCTTTCAGAATATTCCATATGTATTTGAGAGAAATATGTATTCTACTCACTTGGGGTGGAGTTTTCTCTATATGTCTATTAGGTCTAACTTGATTTATACTGCTGTTCAAGTCCTTTACTTACTGATCTTCTGTTTGGTTGTTATATTATTAAAATTGGGGAATTGAAATCTCCATCTATTATTCTAGAAGTATTTCTCCATTCAATTCTGTCAGTGTTTGCTTCATATATTTTGGAATTCTGCTCTTTGGTGTGTATATGCTAATAAATGTTCATATTGTTCATACATTGACCCTTTTGTCAATATATAATATCCTTCTTTGTCTCTTGTAATAATTCTTACTTAGAGTCTATTTTGTCTTATATTAGAATGAACACCACCAAAACTCTTTTGGTTACCATTGCACGAAATATATTTTTCCAATCTTTTACTTTCAAGTTATTTGTGTCTTTTTTTAGATCTTAAAGCAAGTACGTTACAGACAGGGATCAAACCCAGGTCTCTTGCATTGCAGGCAGATTCTTTACTGTCTGTGCCACCAGGGAAGCCTAGACAGCATATAGAAGGATGATTTTTAAAACTTCATTCTGCTAATCAATACCTTTTAACTTGAAATTTAATCAACTTATATTTAATAAATTACTAATAAAAATGATTTATTTCTGTCATTTTGCTATTTATCTTCTATATGCAATATATTTTTGGTTCCTCAAATCTTCTATTACTATCTTATTTTGTGTTTAATTGATTTTTCTTCTAGTGTACTGTTTTGATTCTCATTTTACTTTCTGCATATTTTAGTTATTTTCTTAGTCAATATCCTAGGATTACAACTAATATCTTAAAAATTATATAAAAGATTTGAATTAATAACAACTTCATTCACATGTAAAAATTCTACTATCTCATACCTCTCTTATGCTGTTATTGTCATAAATTACATCTTTCTACATCCTTATGGTAGCTGTGTATGGATGTGAGAGTTGGACCATAAAGAAGGCTGAGAACTAAAGAATTGATGATTTTGAACTGTGTTGTTGGAGAAGACTCTTGAGAGTCCCTTGGACTGCAAGGAGATCAAACCAGTCAGTTCTAAAGGAAATCAATCCTGAATATTCATTGGAGAGACTGATGCTGAGGCTGAAGCTCCAATACTTGGCTACCTGATGCAAAGAGCCAACTCATTGGAAAAGACCCTGATGCTGAGAAAGATTGAAGGCAAAAGGAGAAGGGGATGACAAGGGGACGACCAAGGATGGCATGGTTGGATGCCATCACCAACTCAATGGACATGTGTTTGAGCAAGTTCAGGGAGACGGTGAAAGACAGGGAAGCCTGGTGTGCTGCAGTCCATGGGGTTCCAAAGAGCCAGACACAACTGAGCAACTGAACAACATCTTTCTACACTGTGTGACCATTAGCATAACTTTCTATTTCTACTTTTATGACCCTACCTTTTAAATCACATTCAACAAAAAGAAAAGCTACAAACCAAAATTACAAGAATATCTGCTTTATATTTACCATTTTTTTTTATTTCTTTGTATTGCTTTGAGTTACTCTCTCGTTTCCTTTCATTTAAGCCTGAAAGACTTCCAGTAGCACTTCTTGCACAGCCATTCTACTGTGACAAACACTCCACTTCTACTTATCCAAGAATGTCTTAATTTTTGAATATTCCCCATTCATTTTTGAAGAATGGTTTTCCCCAATATGGATTCTCAGTTACAGGTTTCTTTCTTTTCTTTTTCTTTTTTTCTTTTAGCAGTTTAAATATGTCATCTTGCTGCAGTCTGGACTGCATGATTTCTGATGAGAGATTAGCTGACAGTCTTATTGAGGTTCCCTTATATCTGACAGAAGACTTCTTTGTTTCTCCTTTCAAGGTTCTCTCTTTGATTTGGCTTTCAAAGTTTGATATTGATATGTCTCTGTGTGCATCGTTTTACATTTATTATCCTTGGAATTCATTCAGTTTGTTGGACGTGTAGATTCTTGTCTCATCAAATTTGAGAAGTTGTTGGCTGTTTCTCTCCTTTTCTTTAGTATCCTCATTATGCATATGTTGGTACACTCAGTGGTATTCCACTTATTTCAAAGGCTCTGTTTGTTTTTCTTCTTCCTTTTTTGTGTTCATAACATAGGGTGATTTTGATTTACCTATATACAAATTTACTGCATCTTTCTTCTGCTGCTCAAAACTATTGAAACCCTGTAATAAAATTTTCATTTCACTTATTGTATTTTTTAATTTTCAGAATTTATATTTGATTCTTTTTTTTACATAGGTTTGATCTCCTTATTGATCTACTCTATTTGTTGAAACATTGCTCTTACTTTCTTTATTTCTTTGTACATAGTTCCCTAAAACTATTTGTGTATATTTAAGGCAGTTGATTTAAAGTATTTATCTGGTAAGGCAAATATCTACTTTCTCAGGAAAAGTTTCTGTTAATGTCTTATTTTCCTTTGAATGTTCCACAGTATTGTTTCTTCGCATGCCTCATAATTTTTGTTGAAAATTGGAGTTTTAAATATGATTTGGTGGACTTTAATGATGCAAATGTTACACTGTCAGATAGTTACTTTGTGATACCTCAGAGTCTCTAAACCTCACTAGTTTTGGGAACCCTTGACCACTTGTTCCAATCCAGTTGCCACTGTAACAACAAACTCTCTGTGGACATCAGTTGATTTAATCCCAAGCAGTAGACACCTTAGTAACATATCTGCCTCATCCTCTTTTTCCTCACCCTTCCTTGCCTCAGATTGTATTCTTTAATAAATTGGCAGCTCATAAAAAATAAATATTATAACTTGGTATCTCTAGAAATCAGGATATATCCTGTCTTCAGGGTTTATTGTTGCTTGCTATAGGTTTTAGGGTTTTTTTTTTTTTAATGACTTTCAAAATTTTAAAGATTATATTTTTGGTGTGTTTGTTGTATGAAGTCTTGGTTCCTTTAGCTAGGTGTCAGCTAGTGATTTGACAGATATTCACTTAATGCAGAGAGTAAAGAAAAGAAAAGCAAGGAAACAAAAGGAAAGGGAGAGGGGGAGAAAAAGAAAAAAGAAGAAAAACTTTACAGTTTTGCAGAATGCCTCTGTTTGGGGGCACTCTTTCAAGGCTTAGCCATGCCATTTATAATTTTACCTTACCCTTCTTTTCCCACTTACCATGAGCTTAAAATTCAGCCCAAGGTGGAAGCTTAGGATCACCTCTGACTTTCTGACCATTCTTCCTGTGCTGGGTGTTCACTTGACTTTCTGGATTCCCTGTTACATTGGTTTGACCAAAACTTTCATTCAGGTTTTGCCATAAGAAAACCCTGAACAAACTTTTTTGCCAACTCAATACACAAGACCACTTCAAATCTTTTATTCCTAAAAAGAACGCTTTTTTTTCAGTGTTTCTACTAGGTTTTCATAAGGTCAGTTGTTCACACCTAGTGTAATCTTGTGCCACAGGTGGCAGCAGATTGCTATCTGCCTCTCATTGTGTTCAATGAATGTCCTCTGCTTAGCTACTTTTCTAACCTGAAAAATTTTTGAGATAGGTGAAACAAAGGCAAATGTCTTGCATCAGTCTTTTAGGGAACCCCCAGAGAACTTTTTCCAGTAGTCATGTACGGATATGAGAGTTAAAGAAAGCTGAGTATCGAAGAATTGATGCTTTAGAACTGTGGTGTTGGAGACGACTCTTGAGAGTCCCTTGGACTGCAAGGAGAACCAATCAGTCCATCCTAAAGGAAATAAGTCCTGAATATTCATTGGAAGGACTGATGCTGAAGCTGAAACTCCAATACTTTGGCCACCTGATGCAAAGAACTGACTCATTGGAACAGACCTTGATTCTGGGAAAGATTGAAGGTGGGAGGAGAAGGGGATGACAGAAGATAAAATGGTTGGATGGCATCACCAACTCAATGGACATGAGTTTGACTAAGCTCCAGGAGTTGGTGATGGACAGGAAAGCCTGGTGTGCTGCAGTCCATGGGGTTGCAAAGAGTTGGCCACAACTGAGGGAATGAACTGAACAGATATAACTTAAAACAGATGAACACAATTCTTTGGGAGCAAGAAGGAAAGCAGGTTTCACAACTAGAATGCTGGCTGCTGTCTTCAGAACTGCTGCTGCATCAGTATTATCTGCATTTTATAGACATATAATCAAAGTTCTAGTCTGAAGTCTAGAGAGACTAAGTAAATTTCCAAGATCTCACAAATAAAGACAGTATTTGTGGCAAATAAAGACAGTATTTCTGACAAACAAAGACAGTATTTTATATCTGAGTCTTACTTCGGAGACTGTGATTGCAACATGCTATGTGTTGTCTTACAATGCCCATCACGTCTCCATACTTGGCTAAGCTGAACTAAGTATATGCTTTTTTCCTCCTACCCACGCACACAACCTCTGATTAAAGCTGCATTCTCAAGAACACTTTTCATATAATGTGCTCGTAAACTTCTACCCAGCTGTGGATGTGACTGGTGATAGAAGCAAGGTCCGATGCTGTAAAGAGAAATATTGCATAGGAACCTGTAATGTCAGGTCCACGAATCAAGGCAAATTGGAAGTGGTCACACAAGAGATGGCAAGAGTGAACGTCGACATTCTAGGAATCAGCAAACTAAAATGGACTGGAATGGATGAATTTAACTCAGATGACCATTATATCTACTACTGTGGGCACGAATCCCTCAGAAGAAATGGAGTAGCTACAATGGTCAACAAAAGAGTCCGAAATGCAGTACTTGGATGCAATCTCAAAAACGACACAATGATCTCTGTTCGTTTCCAAGGCAAACCATTCAATATTACTGTCTATGCCCCAACCAGGAACGCTGAAGAAGCGGAAGTTGAACGGTTCTATGAAGACCTACAAGACCTTGTAGAACTAACACCCAAAATAGATGTTCTTTTCATTGTAGGAGACTGGGATGCAAAAGTAGGAAGTCAAGAAACACCTGGAGTAACAGGCAAATTTGGCCTTGGAATATGGAATGAAGCAGGGCAAAGACTAATAGAGTTTTGCCAAGAAAATGCACTGGTCATAGCAAACACCCTCTTCCAACAACACAAAAGAAGACTCTACACATGGACATCGCCAGATGGTCAACACCAAAATCAGATTCACTATATTCTTTGCAGACAAAGAGGGAGAAGCTCTATACAGTCAGCAAAAACAAGACCAGGAGCTGACTGTGGCTCAGATCATGAACTCCTTATTGCCAAATTCAGACTTAAATTGAAGAAAGTAGGGAAAAGTGCTAGACCATTTAGGTATGACCTAAATCAAATCCCTTATGATTATACAGTGGAAGTGAGAAATAGATTTAAGGGCCCAGATCTGATAGATAGAGTGTCTGATGAACTATGGAATGAGGTTCGTGACATTGTACAGGAGACAGGGATTAAGACCATCCCGATGGAAAAGAAATGCAAAAAAGCAAAATGGCTGTCTGGGGAAGCCTTACAAATAGCTGTGAAAAGAAGATAAGCGAAAGGCAAAGGAGAAAAGGAAATATATAAGCATCTGAATGTAGAGTTCCAAAGAATAGCAAGAAGAGATAAGAAAGCCTTCTTTAGTGATCAATGCAAAGAAATAGAGGAAAAGAACAGAATGGGAAAGACTAAAGATCTCTTCAAGAAAATGAGAGATACCAAGGGAACATTTCATGCAAAGATGGGCTTGATAAAGGACAGAAATGGTCTGGACCTAACAGAAGCAGAAGATATTAAGAAGAGGTGGCAAGAATACACAGAAGAACTGTACAAAAAAGATCTTCACAACCCAGATAATCACGATGGTGTGATCACTCATCTAGAGCCAGACATCTTGGAATGTGAAGTCAAGTGGGCCTTAGAAAGCATCACTATGAACAAAGCTAGTGGAGGTGATGGAATTCCAGTTGAGCTGTTTCAAATCCTGAAAGATGATGCTGTGAAAGTGCTGCACTCAATATGCCAGCAAATTTGGAAAACTCAGCAGTGGCCACATGACTGGAAAAGGTCAGTTTTCATTCCAATCCCAAAGAAAGGCAATGCCAAAGAATGCCCAAACTACCGAACAATTGCACTCATCTCACACGCTAGTGAAGTAATGCTCAAAATTCTCCAAGCCAGGCTTCAGCAATAGGTGAACTGTGAACTTCCTGATGTTCAAGCTGGTTTTAGAAAAGGCAGAGGAACCAGAGATCAAATTGCCAACATCCACTGATTCATGGAAAAAGCAAGAGAGTTCCAGAAAACATCTATTTCTGCTTTATTGACTATGCCAAAGCTTTTGACTGTGTGGATCATAATAAACTGTGGAAAATTCTTCAAGAGATGGGAATACCAGACCACCTGACCTGCCTCTTGAGAAATCTGTATGCAGGTCAGGAAGCAACAGTTAGAACTGGACATGGCACAACAGATGGTTTCCAAACAGGAAAAGGAGTATGTCAAGGCTGTATATTGTCACCCTGCTTATTTAACTTCTATGCAGAGTACATCATGAGAAACACTGGACTAGAAGAAACACAAGCTTGAATCAAGATTGCCAGGAGAAATATCAATAACCTCAGATATGCAGATGACACCACCCTTATGGCAGAAAGTGAAGAGGAACTAAAGAGCCTCTTGATGAAAGTGAAAGAGGAGAGTGAAAAAGTTGGCCTAAGCTCAACATTCAGAAAACTAAGATCACAGCATCTGGTCCCATCACTTCATGGGAAATAGATGGGGAAACAGTGGAAACAGTGCCAGACTTTATTTTTTGGGGCTCCAAAATCACTGCAGATGGTGACTGCAGCCATGAAATTAAAAGACGCTTACTCCTTGGAAGAAAAGTTATGACCAACCTAGATGGCATATTCAAAAGCAGAGATGTTACTTTGCCGACTAAGGTCCGTCTAGTCAAGGCTATGGTTTTTCCAGTGGTCATGTATGGATGTGAGAGTTGGACTGTGAAGAAGGCTGAGCACCGAAGAGTTGATGCTTTTGAACTTGGTGTTGGAGAAGACTCTTGAGAGTCCCTTGGACTGCAAGGAGATCCAACCAGTCCATTCTGAAGGAGATCAACCCTGGGATTTCTTTGGAAGGAATGATGCTAAAGCTGAAACTCCAGTACTTTGGCCACCTCATGCAAAGAGTTGACTCATTGGAAAAGACTCTGATGCTGGGAGAGATTGGGGGCAGGAGGAGAAGGGGACGAAAGAGGATGAGATGGCTGGATGGCATCACTGACTCGATGGACGTGAGTCTGAGTGAACTCCGGGAGTTGGTGATGGGCAGGGAGGCCTGGCTGGCTGCGATTCATGGGGTCGCAAAGAGTCGGACACGACTGAGCGACTGAACTGAACTGAAACTTCTACTGTCTTCCTACTATCTACCTTTTCCCAAAGGTTTAGTTTCTCCTTGGTTCCCACCTAGTCCTGTGGCCTTATCAAATGATGTTTCTAAATTATACTGGAAACACACATTCATACTATAGATTCTTATCCATAAATTTCACTTGCCTCATGTGTCTTAATATGCAATAGCAGTTTTGTTCTCTGATTATTCGGTTTTATCCATCTTTCTCTCATCTTTAGTAATACATATTATTTGCCATTTGAACCTATATAATCTATCTTTTGTGCCCATTATCTTCTTGCCCCTTCCTTTCTTTATTTTCTCCTGTATTCTCACATTGGTTCAAAATTTTTTTCTTTGCATCACTGATTCAACTTTCTCCAGTGTTAAGTCTATTGTTTATCGCTATCAAAGCAGATTTGCTGCAGCATGCATAGATTGTTGGCAGATAGCAGTGATTCAGCAAATGCTAGTTTCCTTCTCCAAGTGTGAGACCAAGCAACTCAAATGCACATTAGGGTATGGTCCATTGGAAGCATCCTTGATAAGTAGAATCTTGTTTTAACTAAAAAAATGGAATGTCGTTAGTGGCTCAGACACACTGCTTAAAAAATTCTGAGGCAAATAAGGTTTCAGGGTGTGGCCTTTTGATGACCACTGAAGAACTGTTATTATCAATGATAGAGTAACCCAGGATAGCAACCTGAGTTACTTTAAGAGCTGGAATAAAGGACTATGTAGGCTTCAGAAAGTAAACATATCCAAATTATCCATAAAAAAAGGCTATCAATTTCTGCCAGGATCAGAAATAAGTTTCTATTTTTTTTTTCAATGTAATGGACTACATAGAATTTCTTTTCACATCAATTCTGTAGGGGAGTCAAGAATGGGATTCTTAGCACCTGAACACATTCTACAATCTTTCCAATAGAGTATACAATTAATAAAATTAGAAAGTATTTAAATACACTTAACTCTGCAACTAGACTAAATATAAATTAAACCTTTTCAAAATTCACAAGTCACTTCATAGTCTTGCAGTGCTTCATAGTACTCACTGTAATCCTAAATTCTGATTGTACTATGCATGTGGAAGTTACAAGTAGTTCAATTTGAATGAGCACTGATTTTATAGTCACCTAAGAGACCCTGAAAATTGGCATTAGCTATTCCCAGGTGGTGCTAGTGGTAAAGAACCTGACTGCCAATGCAGGAGATGTAAGAGATGCAGGTTCAATCCCTCAGTCTGGAAGATCCCCTGGAGAAGGGCATGGCAACCCATTCCAGTATTCTGGTCTGGAGAATCCCATGGTCCATGGGGTTGCAAAGAGTTAGACACAACTGAGTGACTTTCAGTTCTTGAGGAGAAGGGAACAAGCACATTTTATCTTTAGTTATTAAAACAAACAAACAAAAAAGAGTATTTCTCCTTAAATTGGTAAGGCAAACTGTACATTTTCTTCATTTGAAAAAAATCTAAATTTTACATAACAACTCATTTTCCATTCATTTCTGTACCAAAAATTCAAAGTGATTTTCCCAGGAATTCTGATGTAAAACACAGCATATGCATCAACTTGCATAATACAAAATCTATGCGAAATTTTACAAAAATTTCAATTTATATACGAGCTCACATGTTCCCATGTATCACCTGTATTCAATCAAGACTATGAGTCAAAAGTTAAAAGTACTACTGAGAGTATAATAAAATTAATTTAATGTAGAACAAATAAAACAAGAAAAGTGGAGTAGATTTTGTTAATTTGATCCAGTGTGAGTAAGAGTACAAAAATATATTTCTTCTAAACAATGGCATTTTTGTTTTATATTTCCTCCTTTCAGATGTGCATTTATTCATTGGGCTGTTATTTTGCTGGTACAGGGTATTTCCATTTCATATTGGCAGAATCCCAGGATAACACAGTAGATGGAATTTGGAACACTGTAGTTTAGGGAGGAGATCACTCAGGAGGATTCAATGGGTTTGGAATGCCAACTAATTAAACACCTGGAGATGAAAAGCACTCTCCCTGACTGAATTCTGGCAAATGTGTCATTTCAATATTCATAGAATCATAGCCAGGTCATGGATATATAGTTCTGGAGAAATAACAATCCCGCCAACCTAGAGAGTCGTTTCCTCAAAATGTAGAAAAGACACAAAGTTTTATTATTGAATAAGCACATCCAGATTACACTGCCTCATAAGTAAGCCAAAGAAATTCCCACCTTATTTATACAGCCAAACAGTCACAACCCATTATGTGCATATGTTCTCAAGTCCCTCTAATAGGACTTAACACCATCATTTGCTACAAATTTATTCATAACATTTCTTCTATGTTTACTTAGGAATTAAGGTAACCATTAATTGCATTTCTCCAAAGATATATTAAAACTTCTTATCTCTATGACAAGCAGATGGTTACAGCTCAGAGCAACTTATGCCTAGCTGAAACTCCCACCATGACAGGTAGCAGAGATGCTATCTTTGTAAATTTTTACATTACAGAAGAATAACTCTCAGACACTAAAAAAAGGAAAAAAAAAATCTTAGGTTGTAAACCTGACAATGGGGTTACTAAGCCTCTAAAAATATACACATGCATATCGAAAGGTTACTTTAGAGAAAGAATTTACAACTACTAGGTTTCTCATAGAAAAGCTGTAAAGGAGAGGGGAAAAATGGTAAGAGGAAAACATTCTTTCCATTTCTGTAACACAGAAAATTAAATTTCTATTTATCCTTATAAGGGGTAAATAGCAAAGTGCAGGCACAGGAAAGTACCTTCTGTCCTGATAGAGGCACTATCAGATTTGAGTGGGAGTTCCAGTGGCTTTGGATGAATGATGCAGGCCAGGTAACATTGCAAGCGTTCAGAAAACTAAATTATCATTGGAACTAAAGTCTACAAAAGTGGAAAGAATCTACAGACTAAACCAAAGGAGGGTCAGTGCCTGCTAAAACAAAAGTTTTAAATAGGATCAAAAGTCTAGTATAATAATCAGTATATTTAGGATACAATTAAAAATCACTCATTACACCAAGAACCAAGAAACTTGTAATTTGAATGAGAAAAAAAAACAATTAACTGGTGGTAATACTGAGATGAGTTGCATGTTAAAATTATCTGAAAAGAGTTTTAATTTATTGTATTGGAGTTTAGCTGCTTTATAATGTTGTGTTAGTTTCTGCTGTACAGCAAAATGAATCAACAATGCATATACATATATTCCCTCTTTGTCACCACAGAGCATTGAGTAGAGTTCCCTTTGCTATACACTTAACTTCTCATTAGTTTAAAAGCATTTTCAAGCAGAAGTCATAAAAATGCCTCAATCATTAATTACAAATTCTCTTAAAAGAAAAATAGATAATTTTAGCAAGAAACCAGAAATTGCAAAATATCTGAGTAGAAATTATAGAATAAAAAAAAAAATGCAATGACCAAAATTTTTAAAACTCTACTCAGTAGTAGACTAGAGAGGACAGAAAATTGAATCAGTGAACAGTGAACTTAAAGACAGATCAATAGAATGTATTCAATATAAACAACAGAGGAAACAACAGACTGAAAAAATGAGCACAACAATGATTTTCAAAACATTTTTAAAAATTGATTTAAAATTTTATCAGAATGAGAGGGAAAAGAGTGGAGCTGAAAGAGTAAGGCACACAGTGGCAGAAAATCTCCCAAATTTAGCAACAAGATATAGACCTATAGATCTGAGAAGCTGAATGAACTCTACATAGAATACACTGAAACAAAATAATTCAGAAACCCATTATAGTTAAACTTCTGAAAAACAAAGACAAAAAAAAAAAAAAAACCCTTGAGAGTGTTGTCAACAAACATTGCAGAGTGGGTAGCTCCAAGAGGCCATCTCTCCACAGAAACACTGGAAAACCCAGCAAAACAGAATCAACTTTGTTAGAACTCTGGGAAGCAGTCAAAGGTTTACAATGAGCAAGCAAATGAGGAATCAAGGAAAAGTCAACTTAAAAATGGTAGGAAAGCTTTGTAATATTTTACTTGTTCTTACCCACTCTCCTCTCCTGCATAGAAATAGTCTTAAGACAGCTGTCAAGTTTCCAAGATTGGACACTGGTCCTTAATTCCAGATGGAGCAGAGCATATTTTATTTTCTAATCACTGTGTTTATGTTTTCTTACATGTCTGATGGCTACCTGAAAGACTTGACTTACTTTTCTTAACTTAGAATTTCTTAGGGCGTAAAAGTGGGCACCCAGAAAGCATGCCTTAAAAACAGCAAAAGGCAAATGAATAATCCACTGCCACCTGAGGCACACATTACAGCTGAAGCAAACAATAAATACACCAAAAACCAGGGAAGAAAGCTCAAGGGAGAGATATTCTTTGTAATATTAGAGCACTGAAGACATACCTAATATACCAGGAAATTTGGAAGGCCATGTGCATGTCCAGGTTAGGATGCATGCTCAGTAAAGACCTGAGAAGATCCTACAAATTCAACTGTGACTAATCATTAGGCTCAGTACAAGCAGGAAGTGAGAACTAAGACAAAATTGTAAATAACCACACTAAAACCACAAAACCAATCTGCAAAGACTAGGGGATTTTTAAAAATTCTTTCCCCTTTTATTTGGCTATTGGCATTCAAGCAGATCTCTGTCAAAACACAAATTAAAATAACAGAGACTTTGTGACTACACATGACAAATAATTCAGATATTACAAAAATGATTTTAAAAATTCACTAAACAGCAACAAATCAAAGACTAAGGAAGAATCTTATTTCAGTCACAAAATAATATTATTCATAATATCTGGTTTTCAAGAAAACATTTCAAAGCATGTAAAGAAACAACACGATGCTCATTCAAAGAAACTAAAGAGAAACTGTCCCCAAGGAGATAAACACATTGGATTTAGAAGAAAAGGACTTTAAATTATCTGTTCAAATATACTCAAATAACTAAAGGAAAATATAAACAAAGAATTAAGGGAAATCAGTAGAAAAATGCATAAACAAGTAGAGAATATCAATAAAGAGATGTAAATTACAAAGAAAGGAACTAAATAGATTCTGGATATGAAAAGCATAATAATTGAAGTGAAATCACTCTAGAAGCTTTCAAAAGCATATCTGAGAAGGCAAAAGAAAGAACAATGAACTTGAAAATATGTGAATTGAAACTATCCAGTGACTTGTCACGTACAAGAGATCCTTAATAAAATTAACATTGGATTTTGCAATAGAATTCATAGAGGACAGATGCAGTGGGATGATATTTTTAAAGTGCTAAAAGAAGAAAACTGTCAATCAAGAATACTATATCTGATAAAGCAATCATTGAAAAATAAAGGAGAAATCAATATATTCCCAGATGAAAAAAACTCTGAGAGAGTTTAGTAGTAAATTTACCCCACAAGAAATGCTAAGGAAATCTATCAGGCTGAAATAAAAAGAAACTAAACAGTAGCTCAAAACTATATGAAGAAATAAAGGCCACTATATAGGAAAGAGTCAGTATTGTTGTATTTTTAGTTCATAACTTCTGTTTTTATTTCCTACATGATATAAAACACAAATATATGAAACTATGTGTGCTTGTGCATGCTCAGTTGCTTCAGTGATGTCTGACTCTTTGCGACCCTATGCACAGTAGCCCCCAGGCTCCTCTGTCCAAGCCTCCAGGCAAGAATACTGGAGTGGGTTGCCATGCGCTCTTCCAAGTGATCTTCCCGACCCAGGGATCAAACCCATGTCTCCTTACATCTCCAGCATTGGCAAGTGGGTTCCTTGCCACTGATGGCCAAACAATAAAGACATACTTAATACAATAACAGCAAAAGGGAGAGAAGTGGAGCTATCTAGGAGCAGATATTTTGAAGGCTATTGAAATTTAGTTAATATCAATTCAAACTAGAATATTGCACCTTTCTTAAATTTAGGGTATTAAATGTACACACTAAGAAAATATATTTAAAACACATATAAAGGAAGAGTAGATTTAAAAAATAGAAGCTAACTATTACTGTCTATAGGAGAGTCACTTTAACTCCACAGATACAAGTAGCTTGAAAGTGAAAGGATGGGAAAAGATGCTCTATCCAAATAACCACAAGAGCTAACGGGACTGTAATTTAAAAAAAATAGACTAAATAAAAGAATTATTATAAGAGAAAAGAGGGATATAGCATATTGATATGGAGAGGGCAATGGCACCCCACTCCAATACTCTTGCCTGAAATCCCATGGACGGAGAAGACTGGAAGGCTGCAGTCCATGGGATTGCCAAGAGTTGGACATGACTGAGCGACTTCACTTTCACTTTTCACTTTCATGCACTGGAGAAGGAAATGGCAACCCACTCCAGTGTTCTTGCCTGGAGAATCCCAGGGACGGAGAAGCCTAGTGGGCAGCCGTCTATGGGATTGCACAGAGTCAGACACGACTGAAATGACTTAGCAGCAGCAGTAGCAGCATATCGATAATAGTGTAAACTCATTGAGAAGTTTCAATAACTATAACACATCACATCAAATAAGAGTTTCAAAATACATATGGCAAACATTGATAGAGTTAAAGGGAGAAACAATTCTACAATTATGGTTGGAGATTTTATAACCCCACTTTCAATAACAAGTAGAAAATCTTGATAGGAAATCAGTAAGGAATTAGAAGAACTGAACAACACTTATAAGCCAACAAGAACTAACAGATATAAACAGCACACTCCACCCAACACCAACAGAATACACATTCTCCTCAAGTACATACAGACATTTTAAATGACAGATGAACTGTTAGGGAAAAAAAAAACTCCACATCTCAAAACACTTAAAATGCTGAAATCATACCACATCACAATGGGGTGAAATTAGAAATAAAAAAAAAAAAAACAAGAGAGAAAAAAAAAAAACCAAGACTCAACTAAATGTTGTCTACAAAAACCCCACTTTATTTATCTAGTGTGGGTTTGTCTGCGTGCATGTGTGTGTGTGTATGCACTTGCGTCTGCCTTTCCTGGCCACCGTTTCCTCTCTCCCTATGTAGGTCACTACTCTCATTATTTCCCCCATGCATTTTAAATGATAAACAAAACAGTTTCTTTCTTTGTGAACTTTACATGAATTTCAAACAACATAATGATGTTTATATTCTTTTGTGATTTGTTTTTGCCTTAGCATTGGTTCATCCTGATTGTTAAGTGTAGCTGTAATTCATTCATTAGTAATCACCCTATGACTATAGCATGATTTATTTACTTATTCTATTGTTGTTCCACCATATTTTATGACAATTACCTCCTCCAAATCCTTGATATTTACCATTGTGCTTCCTAACCCCTGTACCACAGGGGTGAATATCCATCTCCTTAAAAGCTATGCACAGGCCATATTTTATTTTTGTCTTCTGCACTCAAGTGAATCTGGAGTTATTTATACACGCTCAAAGTTCTTGGAATGTGAAGAGTTGCTTGGTTACTAATGAATAATTGTTTTAAAGACTTTTTTTTCCCCCCCTGTAATTGCAGCACTCGTCTCAGATAAGGCACATAGTCAGTGGCCAGCAAATTCTTCCAGGTGATAATACTATGCCTGGTCAGTCATGAGAATGACTTTAAAGCAGAGTTTTGAATTATATATTTTTAAAGCATATCTTTCATTTCCATACTGAACTGAATTATTAATGTTAAAAAACTTATCTGATGCTTTTTAACAACTGAAAAATTGTGACTGTAGTAGTGCCATGAGAGGTATAAAATCAAAGTCAAGCCCCAGATCCATTTGAAAATCAGTCTTTTGGTGATCCCTGCAGCTTCTTGTACCTCCTCCCACACTGCCTGACCAGCCCTGCATTATACTGACTGCTGAAGAGCAGTCAATTCCAAACCCACCGTGGAGAACAAAAAGAAGAAATCTTAACACCGTTTGGTGGGAAGCTGAAAAGTTTCCAGCAAACCATCAGTTAGTCTTTACACAGTACTGTGTGACTGAATAATCTATAGCAGTTAAGTGCTTTAAACTTTTTTTGTTCCTTTTAACTGTGAAATATATAAATATCTGAAATATGTATACAGTTGAAGAGAGTAATAAAAATACATCCACACAACAACTCAAACCAATAAACAAAATACAGCCAGCACCACAAAAGTCCCAACCTCATACATTCCTGTCCCCAATATCCATTTATCTTGACTTTTCTAAGAATCATTTTCTTACATTTCTTTGCAATTTTGGAATCTAAGAAAGCAAGTTTGCTTGGTTTTGAATTTTATATAACTGGAATTTTATTGTATGTATTATTTGGGGATCTGTTTCTTATTAAAAATTATAGTAAAATACACACAACATAAAATTTACCACCTTGATGATTTTAAGTATAAAGGTTAGTGGCATTAGGTACAATCACTTTATTTTTAAAATGTGTTAATCCATTTAAACTAAATTTTTTAAAAAATTATATTTCTCACACCCCCTGCCTCCTGTAGTCACCAATCTGTTCTTTGTATAACATGAACTTGATTTTTTTAAGAAACCCACTTTAAATATAAATGCATATAGATGGAAAGCAAGTGGATAGAGAAATATATAAAATGTTATCACTAATCAAATAAAGTTGTAGTAAAAATATTAATTTTAGAGCAGACTTTAAGGCAAGGAAAGTTATCAAGACAAAGAGGACCATTACATAATGATAAAGGGGGTCAGTTCTCAAAAAAGATATAGCAATTCTTAATATGTATGCACTTAACATCATAACACATTAAAGAATTTAAAAGTGTAGAAATTAAACAATGTCTACTTAGAATACCATGGAATTAAACTAGAAATCAAAAACAGAAAGACAGGGATTAAACAACACACTTCTAAATAACACACAGGCTAAAGAAGAAATCTCAAGATAAATTTTAAAATACTCCTGGTAGCTCAACTGGTAAAAAAAAAAAATCCATCTGCAATGCAGGAGACCACAATTCTACTTCTGGGCCAGGAAGATCCCCTGGATATGGGATAGGTTACCCACTTCAGTATTCTTGGGCTTCCCTGGTAACTCAGTCGGTAAAGAATCTGCCTGCAATGTGGGAGACCTGGGTTCCATCCCTGGTTGGGAAAATTCCCAGTAGGAGGGCATGGCAACCCACTCCAGTATTCTTGCCTGGAGAATCCCCATGGACAGAGGAGCCTGGAGGGCTACAGTCCAAAGGGTTGCAAAGAGTTGGACATGACTGAGTGACTAAGCATAGCACATACAAAGTAGAAATCTCAAGATAAATTTTAAAATATTTTGAACTAAATGAAAAAGGCTCATAGTTTCAATGAGTTAGAAACTAAAGAAAGTAGGGAAAACCACTAGACCACTCAGTGAAAGTGTAGTGAAAATGCAAGTCACTCAGTCATGTCTGACTCCTTGCGACCCCATGGACTGATCCATGGGGCTCTCCAGGCCAGAATACTGGAGTAGGTAGCCTTTCCTGTCTCCAAGGGATCTTCCCAACCCAGCGATTGAACCCAGGTCTCCTGCATTGCAGGCAGATTCTTTACCAGCTGACCCACAAGGGAAGCCCAAGAATACTGGAGCAGGTAGCCTATCCCATCTCCAGCAGATCTTCCCAACTCAGGGATTGAACTGGGGTCTCCTGCATTGCAGGCAGATTCTTTACTAACTGAGCTATGAGGGAAGCCCAAGACTATTCAAATCCCTTATGATTATACAGTGGAAGTGAGAAATAGATTCAAGGAATTAGATTTGATAGAGTGCCTGAAGAACTATGGACAGAGGCTTGTAACATTGTATAGGAAACAGGGATCAAGACCATTCCCATGGAAAAGAAACACAAAAAGGCAAAATGGTTGTCTGAGGAGGCCTTACAAATAGCTGTGAAAAGAAGGGAAGTGAATGGCAAAGGAAAAAAAGAAAGATACACCATTTGAATGCAGAGTTTCAAAGAAAAGCCAGGAGAGATAAGAAAGCCTTCCTCACTGATCAATGCAAAGAAATAGAGGAAAATTATAGAATGGGAAAGACTAGAGATCTCTTTAAGAAAATTAGAGATACCAAGGGAATATTTCATGCAAAGATGGGCTCAATAAAGGACAGAAATGGTATGGAACTAACAGAAGCAGAAGATATGAAGGAGAAGTGAAGTGAAAGTCGCTCAGTCATGTCCAACTCTTTGTGACCCCATGGACTATACAATACAAGGAATTCTCCAGGCCAGAATACTGGAGTGGGTAGCCTTTCCCTTCTCCAGGGTATCTTCCCAGCCCAGGTCTCCTGCATTGCAGGTGGCTTCTTTACCCGCTGAGCCACAAGGGAAGCCCAGAAGATATTAAGGAGAGGTGGCAAGAATACACAGAAGAACTATACAAAAAAGATCTTCACAACCCAGATAATCATGATGGTGTGATAACTCATCTACAGCCAGACATCCTAGAATGCGAAGTCAAGTGGGCCTTAGGAAGCATCTCTAGGAACAAAGCTAGTGGAGGTGACAGAATTTCAGTTGAGCTATTTCAAATACTGAAAGATGATGCTGTGAAAGTGCTGCACTCAATATGTCAACAAATTTGGAAAACTCAGCAGTGGCCACAAGACTGGAAAAGGTCAGTTTTCATTCCAATCTCAAAGAAAGGCAATGCCAAAGAATGCTCAAACTACTGCACAACTGTGCTAATCTCACATGCTAGTTAAGTAATGCTCAAAATTCTCCATGCCAGGCTTCAACAATATGTGAACTGTGAAATTCCAGATGTTCAAGCTAGATTTAGAAAAGGCAGAGAAACCAAAGATCAAATTGCTAACATCCACTGCATCATCAAAAAACAAGTGAGTTCCAGAAAAACATCTACTTTATTGACTAGGCCAAAGCCTTTGACTGTGTGGATCACAACAAACTGCAAAATTCCTCAAGAGCTGGGAATACCAGACCACCTGACCTGCCTCTTGAGAAATCTGAATGCAGGTCAACAGTTAGAACTGAACATGGAACAACAGACTGGTTCCAAATAGGGAAAGGCATACATCAAGACTGTATATTGTCACCCTACTTATTTAACTTCTATGCAGAATGTGAAATGCCAGATTGTCACCCTACTTATTTAACATCTAACTGAATGCAACAGTTAGAACCGGACATGAAACAACAGACTGGTTCCAAATAGGGAAAGGCATACATCAAGACTGTATATTGTTACCCTACTTATTTAACTTCTATGCAGAGAACATCATGTGAAATGCCAGATTGGATGAAGGACAAGCTGGAATGAAGATTGCCGGGAGAAATATCAATAGCCTCAGATATGCAGATGACACCACCCTTATGGCAGAAAGAGAAGAAGAACTAAAGAGTCTTTTGATGAAAGTGAAAAAGGAGAGTGAAAAAGTTGGCTTAAAACTCAACATTCAGAAAACTAAGATCACGCATCTGGTCCCATCACTTCATGGCAATTAGATGGGGAAAAAATGGAAACAGTGAGAGACTTTTTTTTTTTTTTTTTGGCTCCAAAATCACTGCAGATGGTGACTGTAACCCTGAAATCAAAAGATGCTTGCTCCTTGGGAAAAAGTTATGACCAACCTAGACAGCATATTAAAAAGCAGAGACATTACTTTGCCAACAAAGGTCCATCTAGTCAAAGCTATGGTTTTTCCAGTGGTCGTGTATGGATATGAGAATTGGACTATAAAGAAAGCAGAGCACTGAAGAATTGATGCTTTTGAACTGTGGTGTTGGAGAAGACTCTTGAGTGTCCCTTGGACTGCAAGGAGATCCAACCAGTCCACCCTAAAGGAGATCAGCCCTGGGTATTCATTGGAAGGACTGATGTTGAAACTGAAACTCCAATACTTTGGCCACCTGATGTGAAGAACTGACTCATTTGGAAAGACCCTGATGCTGGGAAAGATTGCGGGAGGGAGGAGAAGGGGACAACAGAGGATGAGATGGTTGGATGGCCTCACCAACTCAGTGGACATGCATTTGAGTAAACTCTGAGAGTTGGTGATGGAGAGGGAGGCCTGGTGTGCTGCAATCAAAGGGGTCACAAAGAGTTGGACACTACTGAGCAACAGAACTGAACCGAAATGAAATGAAAATGGAAATATAATTTACCAAAATTTGTGGGATGAGCCAAAAGAAGAGCTTAGAAGGAAATTTATAGCACTGAATGCACAAATTACAAAAGATAAAATGATCTAAAATCAATAAGATAAGCTTCTTCCTTAGGAAACTAGAAAAAGAACAAATTAAATCCAAAGTAGATATAAGTAAAGAAATAAGATTTAGTTAAATGTCAGTGTAGTTGCAAACAGAACATGAGTAGAGAAAATCAAGAAAGCCAAAGTTCATTTTCTGAATAGCTCAAAATTGAGAAGTATCTAGAGAGGCTGACTAATAAAACAGAAAGAAGATAAAAATTTCAAATATCAGAAATGAAAGAGGATATATCACCACAGATTCTATGGACATTAAAAGGATAATAAAGGAATGCTACAAATAATTCTATGTGCACAAATTTGATAAATTTAATGAAATGGACCAATTCCTTGAAAGATACAATTTGATAATGCTAACACAAAAAGAAGCAGAAAAATCTGAATAGACCTGTATCAGAGAAATCAAATCAATAATTAAACTTCCTAAATAGAAAATATCAGGCCCAGATGGGTTCACCAGTGAATTCTACTATATATTTAAGGGATAAATTATTTATATTAAATCTTGACAATCTCCTATAGAGGACAGAAGCAGAGGGAATATTTTAATACTCATTCCATGAGGCCAGCATTACCCTAATACCAAGACCAGACAAAGACATTAAAAAACGAAAACAACAGATGAATATCTCTTAAGAATACAGCTATAAAATCCCTTAATAAAATATTAGCAAATTACATCCAGCAATATATACAAAGAATTATATACCAACATCAAGTGAAATTTATTCTAGTTATGTACAGCTGGTCCAACACTGGAAAATCAATTGATGTAACCCATCACTTCAATAAGTTAAAAAAGAAAAATTACTTGAATATATCAATAGATGCAAAAAAAGCATTTGAAAAAATTCAATATCCATTCAGGATAAAATATAAACTAGGAATAGAGGGGAACTTCTTTTCTTTGATAAAAACAAAAATCTACAAAAATCCTATGGTTAACATAATACTTAATGTTAGAAACAAAGTTTTCTCACTAAGATCAGGTACTCTCACCATTACTTTTCAAGATCATACTGACAGTTCTAGCTCATGCAATAAAACAAGAAAAGGAAATGAAATATTTTCAGGTTAGGAAAAAAGAAATAAAATAGTCTGTTTGCAGATGGCATGATCATCTACAGAAATTCCAAAAGAATCAGTAAAAATACTCTTGGAACTAACAAGTAATCATAGCAAAGTTGCAGGATATAGGATAATATATAAAAATCACTTACTTTCCTATATGCCAGCAATGATCAAGCGGAATTTGAAATTAAAAAATGCAACATCTACTTAGGAACTAACTTAACCAAATGGTTGAAAAACCTACACTATGAAAACTATAATATATTGATGAAAAAAATTAAGATATCCTGTGTTCATGGATTGGAAGAATTAATATTGCTAAAATATCCATGCTACCCAAACAGATGTACAGACTGAATGCAATCCCTATCAAAATACCCATGACATTTTTCACAGTACTAGAACAAATAATCCTAAAAATTGTATGGAACCACAAAAGACCTTGCATACCCATAGCAATCTTGAGAAGAAAGAATAAAGTTGGAGACATTATACTCTCTGACTTGAGACTTTACTACAAATTATATTAATCTACACAACATGGCACTGGCAAAAAAATAAAAATAGACATATATATCAATGGAAAAGAACAAAGAGCTGAGAAATAAACCCATGCACTTATGCTCAATTAATCTACAGTATGGGAGGCAAGAATATACAACAGAGAAAAGACAGTTTCTTCAATAAGTGGTACCATGAAAATCATAAAGCTACAAGTAAAAGAATGAAATTTGGACAGCTTTTTTTTTTTACAAAAAAGATTCAGACTGTATTAAAGACATAAATGTGAGACCTAAAAAGATAAATCTCCTGAAAAAAATCATAGGATGAGCACTCTTTGATGTAAATTATAGCAATATTTCTTTAGATCTGTCTCCTAAAGCAAAGGAAACAAAAGCAAAAATAAATGGGACCTAATTAAACTTAAAAACTTGTATATCAAAGGAAATGATCTATAAAGTGAAAAGGCAATCTACTAAATGGGAGAAAATATTTTCAAATGATATGACTGATAATAGATTAATACCCAAAATATATAAATATCTCATTCAACTCAATAAAAAATCAAAACCTGATTAAAACATGGGTAAAAGACTTGAATAGGCTTCCCTGGTAGCTCAGATTGTAAAGAATCTGACTGCAATGCAGAAGACCTGGGTTTGATTCCTGGGTTGGGAAGATCCTCCAGAGAAGGAAAGGGCAACCTGCTCCAGTATTCTTGCCTGGGAAATCCAATGGACAGAGAAACCTGGTGGTCTATAGTCCATGGTATCACAAAAGAGTCAGATGTGACTAAACAGTTAACATGTTCACACGCTAGAAGACATGAATAGACATTTTTCCTAAGAAGACATACAGATGGCCAACAAGCATGTGAAAAGATGCTAAATATCACTAATCATCAGAGAAACACAAATCAAAGCAACAATGAGAGATCACCTCACATCTGTCAGACTGTTTATCATCAAAAAGGCCACAAATAATAAATGTTCACTAGCATATGGAGAAAATGGTACCTTAGGACACAGTTGATGGGAATGTAAATTGGTTCAGTCACTGTAGAGCACACTATGGGGGCTCTTCAAAAACTAAAAATAGAGCTACTACATGATCGAGAAATTCCACTCGGGTATATAGCTGAAGAAAACAAAACACTAACTCAAAAAGATACATGCACCCCAGTGTTCATAGAAGCATTACTTACAACAGCCAAGATATGACAGCAACCTAAGTGTCTGATAAGAGATGAATGGATAAAGATATGGTGTGTGTGTATAAATATATGTGTGTGTATGTTCACACGTAGCACATATATGTGTATGTATTATACACACACACACACACACACATATATATATATATATACACACACACACATTAATTGCGTTAGTCACTTAGTCATGACTTTTTGCGACTCCATGGGCTGTAGCCTGTGTTCATGGAATTCTCTAGGCAGGAACACTGGAGTGGGTTGCCATCCCCTTCTCCAGGGGATCTTCCCGACCCAAGTATTGAACCAAGGTCTTCCACATTGCCAGAAGATTCTTTACAATCCAAGCCACCAGGGAAGCCCTGTGGTATTAGCAAAAGAATACAGTGTGGTATTAGCAAAAGAACACACACACAAAAAAACAGATCAATGGGTTAGAACAGAGAGAGCAGAAATATAACCATATTAATATAGTCAACCAATCTTTGACAAATGAGCAAAGGCAATTCAATGAAACAAGCATAGTCTTTTCCATATATAGTGCTATAATGACAGATAATGCTGTGAAAGTGCTGCACTCAATATGCCAGCAAATTTGGAAAACTCAGCAGTGGCCACAGGAGTGGAAAAGGTCAGTGTTCATTCCAATCCCAAAGAAAGGCAATGCCAAAGAATGCTCAAACTACCACACAATTGCACTCATCTCATACGCTAGTAAAGTAATGCTTAAAATTCTTCAATCCAGGCTTCAGCAATATGTATGCTGTGAACTTTAAGATGCTCAAGCTGGTTTTAGAAAAGGCAGAGGAACCAGAGATCAGATTGCCAACATCCTCTGGATCATCAAAAAAGCAAGAGAGTTTCAGAAAATCACTTACTTCTGCTTTACTGACTATGCCAAAGCCTTTGACTGTGTGGATCACAATAAACTGTGGAAAATTCTGAAAGAGATGGGAATACCAGATCACCTGACCTGCCTCTTGAGAAATCTGTATGCAGGTCAGGAAGCAACAGTTAGAACTGGACATGGAACAACAGATGGTTTCCAAATAGGAAAAGGAGTACATCAAGGCTGTATATTGTCATCCTGCTTATTTAACTTATATGCAGCGTACATCATCAGAAATGCTAGGCTGGAAGAAGCACAAGCTGGAATCAAGATTGCCAGGAAAATATCAATAGCTTCAGTTATGCAGATGACACCACCCTTATGGCAGAAAGTGAAGAGGAACTAAAAAGCCTCTTGATGAAAGTGAAAGAGGAGAGTGAAAAAGTTGGCTTCAAGCTCAACATTCAGAAAACGAATATCATGGCATCCAGTCTTATCATTTCATGGGAAACAGATGGAGAAACAGTGGCTGACTTTATTTGGGGGGCCTCCAAAATCACTGCAGATGGTGATTGCAGCCATGAAATTAAAAGACGCTTACTCCTTGGAAGGAAAGTTATGACCAGCCTAGATAGCATATTGAAAGCATAGACATTACTTTGCCAACAAAGGTCCATCTAGTCAAGGCTATGCTTTTTCCAGTAGTCATGTATGGATGTGAGAATTGGACTATAAAGAAAGCAGAGTGCCAAAGAATTGATGCTTTTGAACTGTTGTGTTGGAGAAGACTCTTGAGAATCCCTTAGACTGCAAGGAGATCCAGCCAGTCCATCCTAAAGTAGATCAGTCCTGGGTGTTCATTGGAAGGACTGATGTTGAAGCTGAAACTCCAATACTTTGGCCACCTGATACAAAGAGCAGACTCATTTGAAAAGACCCTGATGCTGGGAAAGATTGAGGGCCGGAGGAGAAGGGGATGACAGAGGGTGAGATGATTGGATGGCATCACTGACTCAATGGACATGAGCTTGTGTAGACTCCAGGAGTTGGTAATGGACAGGGAGGCCTGGCATGCTGCTGATCATGAGATGGCAAAGAATCAGACACAACTGAGTGACTGAACTAACTATAATGACTGGACACCCACATGTATAAAAATGGATCAAACTATAGACCTTACAGCCTTCACAGAAATTAACTCAAAATGGATACATACCTAAATATAAAACTAAACTAAGGAACTTCTAAAATATAATACAGGAGAAGACCTAGAAAAAAACTATCAATAGAAAACTATAACACATCCTTAAAATATGAAGAGAAAATAAAGACATTCTTAAATGAAGGAATAATAAGAATGTGTTGCTATCATTTCTACCCTTAAAGCTATCATTTCTACTCTTAAAGAAGGATAAAGGAACCTCACCAAACAGAAGGATAATGATAATAAATTAAGACTTGATCCTTCACTAATGACAGAGTAGTGGACTAAGTAAAAAGAGAAATGATAGACTATATTTTATGACATGAATTTCTTTAGCAATATTTTATGATTAAGGCAAACACAGTAACAGCATCTTATGTGGTACTCAATGCTTAAGGAAGAAATTCTTAAGATATTTATATTTTAGAAGTGCAGAAGTTATAGGAACCTAATTGGAAGGTAAAGATTCTATATTTCATTAAAGAGTGAGGATACTGAATCCAATAATTCCAAATTATAATTTCACACACATAATAGCTAGAATAAAATGGAATTTCTGTATTTTTGCCTTACTATCTCTTATTTCACCCCTTCTCAGAATCAGTCCCATTGCATTAATTTTGAGACTTTGATCCAAAGATCTATAGGCACCTAGAGTATAAAGAAGTGATATTACTGTTTTTAAATATCTATACTTAAAGTGAGAATCTCTACTTACAGAATGATATGATTAAAAGTGTTTGACTAAGCAAGTCATCAGGAAAAATGCACTCATTATAAATTATTAAGACACAATGATGAAAAAAGTCAGAAAAGTAACTAGTATAATTTTGATGCAATGTTGGTTGTTATTGCTGTATTTTAAGCATGCACCAACCTTGATCTTGCTAATTCCATTTCTAAATTGAAATCCAAAAACAATGTTAAATGGCTTATATTTATCATTATTTTTTTTCAAATCAAACTCTCTAGAAGAAAATCAACTAGAGGTAGTCTTTTGTGCCTAAAAATATACACATAATTCTGTGGGGATACAATAAAGAAAGTGTAATATTCTTCCATAGAATAGATTATTTTATATTAAATAAAACATGTGTCTCTTCTGAGTAACTACTACTGAGATACCTATTAAAATGAAAATTATTTTTTTCAATTAGTCTATTTTTTTCTGTGCATGGTAATCTGCCTGGTCTGCCATTTTATCCAGGAAGTATCTGGAATGCATTTGACTAAACTCCTAAATCATTTACAGTAGAGAATTTTTGACCCATTGAAATTAAAAATTTACTTGTCTTCCAAAGTCAAGTCAATTGTTGATCTTTAGATTCATGGACAGACATCCCCCTAGTGGTTCCAGTAGGGGATTAAAACAAACTGGACAGTCATGGCTACTGTCACTTTTGCTGGTAAATTACTCAGTTTGCAAAGACTGATTTAATCTTATGGATACATGCATTACTTATCAAAGCTGTAGGTGTAGTATGTCCTAACTCATGAGCATGTGAAACCTAATACTCTAACTCAATCTTTGTGTCTCTATGTCTTTATTTAAATACTTGTTTATTGAAATATATGTGTGTATATGTGCCCTTGTGTAAATAGAAATGTCTTTCCAAATCAAAGAGGGTGTTGCTGTTCATGAAAATGACATTAGCAAAAAATGTGGCAAAAATATTTGTGTTTCTCAAAGACCTAATCTTGTTGTACTTAATGCTGCTGAACAATGCCCAGTAGATTGAAAAAATTAAAAGAATTGAAACCAAACTAAAACAAAATATGCTCTCTTGCACTAAAAGTGTTTTAAAAAACTAAAGTTAAATGAACACTGTAAAGAACATTTAAATATTTATTGCATGGTTCAGGAAGTTAGTCTGGGTTTCATCTAAGTTTAGATATTGGTGTCTTGCTTAAGTTTTAATACTGAAAGGGAGAATAATAATATAATACATTTATTCAGTAAGTAGTACATATAAGTCTTATACTACCATTTTGTAAAATTAAAATACCTTTCTATAATGTGCACAATTAACTCCTAATATTTTATAAGCCCAGATTTTTTTTGTATTGCCTCTTCTTAAAAGTGGATCTTGAATATATAGTGGAATTTAGTAGTTAGAACCTTTTGCTGGGCATGTGGTAGAAACAGTCTGCTTGTACTGAGGTTTCTGATCTTTCTGAAAATCAAAGAATGTGGTAATTTTCTTGACATATTCAGGAAATTCAGTTTTTAGAGTAGATTTCACTACAAATATCTTTTATAATAATAATATTTCATACCAAGCTGAATAATTGTGCTAAAATTTGAAAGATAAAATTAAATATTAGCACAGTGCAATGTTTGATAAATACTTGTTGAATGAATGATAGAGAACACAATTGATTAAATCCATAAAACTGCCTTCTTAATTGATCTCAGGAACAAATTAATTCCTTTAATAAAGAGGTTATCTTTTGAAAAGAAAACACAATATTTCTTTGTTAGACAAATATCCCCAAAGGGAATATGATTACACACTCTAAAGCTCTCCTGTTACTCATTTTCCAGGTACATGTTATTCTCCAAGTATCTTCTTTTCCCTTGTTTAGACTCATTAATAAAATTATTTACTTTGTCTTCATTACATATAATGCCTTACAGTAGTAGGAATTATGTATATGTTGATTGTTTGATCAAAGTGCCTCTCACTAAACTAAATTACTCAAGTGAAGAAACATGAGGAGGAGGGTGAAGTCAAGAAATTAAACATTTGCCAAATCTAAACAAGCTCAAAGTGGAATATTTTAGGGGTCTCATTTTAAATAACCCTATTGATGAATAACATTTATAGTTGAACCCACTGTTGATGGGATTAAGAATTGATAAAATCATTTGATCTTGTGTATTCAAGATTGTATTTTATATTAGATTTCCCTTTTTACAGGTTACTGATATGTAAAATATATTTAGTTAGTTTGCCTTTGAGGTTTGTTGGTTTAAAATAGCTATTTTTAAGTATGTTGCTCAAACTGTGATTGATACAGTCTAAGGAATTTTGTGGTGGTGGTTTGGAGCACAGTAGTAAAGTACATCACCATTAGACCTTGAGGCAACTGAAACAAACAAAGCAAAAACAAAATTATGCTCCAATATCCTTGAAATCTTTGTTGTTTTATAGTAAATGTGGATTGTTTCTTTAGCTTTGTTTTCTGAACAGATGTGTATTTGCATAATATGAAGATTTAGTTAGACTTCTGAAAGGAAAATCACATCTCTGTTTTACAATGGGACTAATATATGTATAAAGGATTAGATAAAGCAATCCAAAAACAAGCATATGATTTACACTTTAGCTCTAACCCACTCTTTGTACTTGAGGAGTTACAAGACATATTATGAATGTATAACACTATGCCTAATTTTCAATAGAGTACATAAAGGTATGCTTCATCTGTAGAAAATTATTCTCTTTGCATCCTTGGGAAATCAACTTGTACTATTGCAGTTTATTTATTTATTTATATCTGTATGCTTGGGTGCTTCCTTGTGAATGCTAACTCTGAATCTTAGATAATATCCAAACCAATAGCAGATACTAAAAAGTTTAATATAGTATATTATGACATTTCAAACAGTTGGGCTATTATTGTGTCCTGAATTATAATATCTCATTACTTTGAGTCATTTAGTGCCACAAAGACTTCTACGCACCAATTTATCATCTTTCCTCCCTTTTCCCCTAGAATGGAAGGGTTGATTGTGTACACAACATGTTCATATTAGAAATTTTTTATCATGAGCACGAAAGGCAGGTTGCCTTGTATTAGTACTATATTCTTATAACAGGTAGTGTTTATTGGTTACAGTGGTAAAGAGAAATAGAAGCTTACTAACCTATTAACAGGAGGTAGGCTGATATGAGACACATATTAAAAACTATTACAAATCATGTCCAGCCCAATTTATGTTAATCTAGAGCAGAACAAAATATATTGTTCTGATTTTAGATTCAACACATTTGAACCGAGCATAAAAATGAGGATGTAAGTTGAGGTCACAAATGTCTGAATTAAATTGGATATTTTCTCCTTTCCCTGTTTTAGTTAAATAAAGACTCTTAGTGCTTAGTAGTGTCTGACCCTCAGTACTAAAAATCCTGAATCCTCTCAACTGATAAGATGTGATAGAAGCAAAGAGCTTAAAGAAAAAAAACATTCAACTATATCACAACTGTAAAGAAAAATAAACACATTCAGCTACCTTACCTTTTTGACCTGATCTAAATTCATCATTGTAACAAATTTCTTATATTTACAGTTTCAGGAGTCCAAAGGTCAAATGCACTGACTTCTTAACTTTAGGTTATCCTTTGATTTATCTTGAGAGGCTTTATGGAAGACTTGGGAAAAGATTTTGCAAAATCAGAAATAAGGTCACAAAGAAAAAAGTCAGATAGCTTCAAACTTTTAAATAATATATAGAAATTGAAATTCTCCCAAAGAAGGATTCTTTTCATTCCTTTTACTTTACAATGCTATACTATTAAACCAACTTCATGCGGTGTTCCTATTTTTTAAAATTACAAATAAAAGTACAAGAAAGCCAATTAATATTATACAAAGTATTATCTTGATTTAATTCAATCCCTTACATAATAAAAGTTTGTAAAATAACATGAAGATCAAATCATTCCTCTGATATTATTTATTCAAGAATCTACTGCAATCAGATCCATAAAATAGTATTCTATAATATCTAGAAGAATATAAAAGTAACATTAACATAAAAAATTTCATCCAATTGTTTAACTTTGACTCAAATGAGTTCATTGAATTTTGTGTCTAGCTATGAAAGCCTTAACAATATCTGGTTTATTTTTCTTGCAATCTGGGAGAAATAAAATTCCTTATACCAGCTGGTAAAGAAGTAGAAGTTTTCAGGAAATAAATCACGACATGCATGAAAGGCATCTTGTTTTTAGATTTTATTTATATTATAGATTTATTCTTTATTTCATAAATTTTACCTACCAAGCATCATATTTTTAGATTTTATATTCTACTATTAAAACAATCAATATTCATATAGCACAATCTCATAAGCAGTGCCTCAGTTTTCTAAGATACATATGGAGCATTCAAAATAATTAATGAATATTAGAAACTATTAATGTGCATATTCTCTTTTTATATTTTCATTTTTTATAAACGTTTGCCTTCTGAATAAATCCCATGAGCTCAAAAACCTCAATGGAAACTACATTTTTTCTTAAATCCCTCCTTTTTTGTAGGAAAAATTTTAATGATATATTTCCAAACTGATGACAGCATTCTTAAATTATACTTCATAATAAATTCTATTTTTATGTTGCATTTTCTTATGGCCAGAGCCACATACTTTCAAAAAGCAAATAATAACTTTACTGTGTATACTCAAGAGCATATTTAGGCTATTGCATCTCTGACGGAGATACAAGCTGAATAGCCTTACTTGTCTGGCTTCTTGCAATTGCATTTCATTGTCTCCTTTTCACATTTTGTCTTTTCCATAATAAAAAGGCATAAGGAATGATCTTGCTTGAGACTCATTTTTTGTTTATAGTCCACTATGTCTTTCAGTGACTGTTCTTCATTTATTCTGGGTTTTTTATGGTTTTTAGTTTTTGATTCTTTTGTTTGTTTATGCACAAGTGTACATTTTGAAACTATATTATTTCAGCACTGTAGCACTTTGCTAGGCCATTTCATTTCTTTGTAATTCGGGTGGCTTTGGGATGGTAGAACTTTTGCAGAGTGATATAAAACTAATCCATGAACTAACTTTTATTTGAAATCTCTGTAAATGCTATAATGCTCATCAAGATAATATACATCAAAAGCAAAAATAGTTTATTGGACTTAAACAAGAAAAATCATTTCCTTTGTTTCATTCTATGTGATGCAAGTAATAATGATTGTAAGCCACAATGCCAATGTAGCATCAACAATGATAGCTAATTTTCATTGAGAACTTGCTTTGTATTAGGTGAAAGTCAAGCTTGTCATATGAATATTTCATTAATCTTCAAGCAATCTTATGGAGTCAATGCTATTATTATGTTTATTTTGAAAATAAAGAAACTGGTATAGTGATAAGCAAGAGCTCTGGATCATACTGCCTAGAGTTGAACATCTATCACCTTTGCAACCTGGGGATAAGTAATCTAATCTCTCTAAACTGCACTTTCTTCTTTTATTTGGAAATGACAGATAGTACAGAGTGGCTTCATCAACAGGGGTTTTGTATTAAAAGATTGCTGGATTTAAGGTTGGAACAGTGACTTGGGAGTGAATTTTGGAGAGCTTCCTATATTCAGCTAAAGATTTTGAATTTTTTCAACATGTAGTGGTAAATGACATATTTAAAAATATTTTTCACCAATAACTATACTATAAAGATGCATCTTCAGTTCAATTTATGACTCAGTAGTCTTAGATGTATAATTGAAATGTTCATATTTCTACTATTTTTAAGTATATGATGTCTTAGTTATTTTTTATATTCTAGGCCTGTGCTGTCCAATAAATAACAATTAGCCAAGTGTGGCTACTTAAATTTAAGTAATTAAAATTAAGTCAAATTTTGAAATTTTTTTCTCAATCACACCAGGCATATTTCAAGTGTTCAATAGCCACCAGTGTCTGGTGTTTACCAGATTGCATTGGACAGTATAGCTCTAGTCTTTTCCATTATTTTTATCCATTCTACTATTCCAAATATAACCTCAGAAATATCAATAACCTCAGATATGCAGATGACACCATCCTTATGGCAGAAAGCAAAGAAGAACTAAAGAGCCTCTTGATGAAAGTGAAAAAGAGAGTGAAAAAGTTGGTTTAAAGCTCAACATTCAGAAAACTAAGATCATGGCACCTGGGCCCATCACTTCATGGCAAATAGATGGGGAAATAGTGGAAACAGTGAGACACTTTATTTTCTTGGGTTCCATAATCATTGCAGATGGTGACTGCAGCCATGAAATTAAAAGACGCTTACTCTTGGAAGGAAACTTATGGCCAACCTAGACAGCATATTAAAAAGCAGAGATGTTACTTTGTCAACAAAGGTCCGTCTAGTCAAGGCTATGGTTTTTCCAGTACATGTATAGATGTGAGAGTTGGACTATAAAGAAAGCTGAGTACTGAAGAATTAATGCTTTTGAACTGTGGTGTTGGAGAAGACTCTTGAGAGTCCCTTGGACTGCAAGGAGATCCAACCAATCCATCCTAAAGTAGATCAGTCCTGGGTGTTCATTGGAAGGACTGATGTTGAAGCTGAAACTCCAATACTTTGGCCACCTGATGCGAAGAGCAGACTCATTTGAAAAGACCCTGATGCTGGGAATTATTGAAGGTGGTAAGAGAAGGGGACGGCAGAGGATGAGATGGTTGGATGGCATCACCGACTCAATGAACATGCATTTGAGTAAACTCCATGAGTTGGTGATGGACAGATAGTCCTATCATGCTGCAGTCCATGGGGTCACAAAGAGTTGGACACAACTGAGCGACTGAACTGAACTGAGCTGTTCCATTATTACCAAAATCTCTTTTGAACAGCACAGCTCTAAACTCTACCAGTGAACTCCTCGAGACTCATCCAAATCTCTTCACCTCTAGGATTTGACTGTTATTCATACATGTACTCAGAAGGGTGCTTTATGTTACAGTTTACCTATTAGGAGGGCCTGCAATATATTTCCTCTCCAGTTCTAATTCCCCTCAGCCAATTTCTTCCTAACTTAAAGCCTCCATTGCAACTGCAGTGTCCATGTCATAGTGCTATTTCCCAGTACTCCTAAAGCATCACTATTTTCATAATCTGTTAAAACACTTTGCCATTTGTCTGCACCCAGGACATTATTTTCCCCACTTTCATCCTCCTTTCAAAAAGAAAGCTACAAAAAAAAAAAAGAAAAGAAAAGAAAAGAAAAAAGAAAGCTACATAATTCTGCATAATCTCAAGCATGCACAACAATCTACATGACCAAAATGGAATACTTGGGAGTATATTCAGGTTACCAGGACTTTACAATCTCTCTAAAGACATTTGGAAGTGCACCTACTTTATATACTTAAAAGACTCAGAAACCATCTTCCCTGGAGATGATTTAAGTTGCTGCCACTACTAGGTAAAACAGATAGACAGTAACTTTGAAAGTGCCTCCTCCTTTTTTTTCTCATTCATATTTCAAAACCTTATGATGAATTTATAGACAGAGTGCACCAAAACCAACAAAACACTAATGAATAGAATCTTATATTGATTTATAATCTGAGGTTATACTAATTTCAGTAGTTCTCAGGTATTACAGATAGATAGATGGTAGGGAGAGAGCCATAGACAGGGGCTACCTTGGTAGCTCAGCTGGTAAAGAATCTGTCTGCAGTACAGGAGACCCTGGTTTGATTCCTGGGTCAGGAAGATCCCCTGGAGAAGGGATAGGCTACCCACTCTAGTATTCTTTCTTGGAGAATCCCCATGGAAGAGGAGCCTGGTGGGCTACAGTCCATGGGGTTCCAAAGAGTCAAACACGACTAAGCACAGCACAGCACAGCCATAGATAGAATACACTTGCATCAGCTATTCCTTTATAACACACTGAATTAAATAGAAATTTAATTACTATAGTTGAATTTACTATACTTGAGTAATCTGCATCATAAAACCCCTACTCTCTCCTCTTTCCACAAATTAGAGGTAACACAAGCTAGACAAAGATAATTATTTTCAAGAAATGTGATGTGATATAGCTGTTTGCTTACAATATTAGACAACTGGGTGCTGGCAATGAAATGAATTAGAGAAAGGAATAAAAATAAGAGGATAGAAGCAAGACTTAGTTTAAAATGAGATTATTGATGATAATTCCCAATCTCTGAAAAAGAACTTTAAAATTTCTTGAAAATGTGAAGTGTTAATAGAGGTGCTGAAAACTTTATTTAGGAACTATCAACTCCCTTTAGAAGTCAGAAAATGTTGGAATTTGTGATGTTCTTTTCCTTTACATACAATTGCATATCTATGGCTACAAATATGCCCATTTAACATTTCATTGCCTGCCTATCCAGAAGCGATTCAGGACATTTTGTAAACAGAGGTCAACATTTATTTCCGGTTTCCAGGATACTCATGCCATAATGTTTGCTTTAATGAATATGGGGGGCGGGGGGAGGAAGTTGCCATTAAAAAGAAGTATTGTGAGCATTATAGAGTAGCAAGGAAAAAACAACCACTATGATGGTAATAATAAAAAACAACAGATAAAAAGTGTTGGTGAGTATGTGGAGAAACCAGAACCCTCATATACGGCTGGTGATAACGTAAAATGGTGCAGCCACTTTGAAAAACAGCCCAGAAGCTCTTCAAAAAGTTAAACATATGACATAGCAACTTTACTACCAAGAGAACTGAAAATAAACATGCACAAAAAATTTGTCAATGAATGCTCACTGTAGCATTATTCGTATTAGCCATAAAGTAAAACAGTCCAAATGCCTATCAACTGATAAATGGGTAAATAATAGGTGGTACAGCCATATAATACATTATCATTCAGCCACAGAAAGGAATGAAGTGCTTATGCATGCTGCAATAGAGACGACTGGTGTCCTTATAAAAGGAAACTTAAATATACATACATGAAGAGGAAGATGATGTAAAGACAGTGAGGGAAGACAGCAATTCAAAGCCGAGGAGAAGTGTCTCAGAAGAGTTTAATTCTGCCACGACACAGATATCAGACTTTTAGCTTCCAAAGTTGTGATAAAATAAATCTCTGTTGTTCAAGCAATCCAGTTTGTGATATTTTGCCATGGAAGCCCTATCAAACTAAGACAAATTTTAATTGTGGATTCTCATCAGAAATCATGCAAGTCAAAGGAAAGTGGTATAAGATTGTCAATATGCTGAAGCCATCCTAGTTTCACAGACTACTGTGAGGTTGGGTCAGGCTTCTGTTCTGAGGGCAACTTTTGCAGCCTAACCGATCCTTTTTAAAAAAAAAAAAAAGAGGTATAATTGACATGTAGAAAGGCAATGCCAAAGAATGCTCAAACTACTGCACAATTGTAATCATCTCACACATTAGTAAAGTAATGTTCAAAATTCTCCAAGCCAGGCTTCAGCAATATATGAACTGTGAACTTCCAGATGTTCAAGCTGGTTTTGGAAAAGGCAGAGGAACCAGAGATTGAATTGCCCACATCCACTGGATCATGGAAAAAGCAAGAGAGTTCCAGAAAAACATCTCTTTCTGCTTTATTGACTATGCCACAGCCTTTGACTGTGTGGATCATAATAAAATGTGGAAAATTCTGAAAGAGATGGGAATATCAGACCACCTAACCTGCCTCTTGAGAAACCTGTATGAAGGTCAGGAAGCAACAGTTAGAACTGAACATGGAACAACAGACTGGTTCCAAATAGGAAAAGGAGTATGTCAAGGCTGTATATTGTCACCCTGCTTATTTAACTTATATGCAGAATACATCATTAGAAATGCTGGGCTGGATGAAGCACAAGGTGGAATTAAGATTGCCGGGAGAAATATCAATAACCTCAGATATGCAGATGACACCACTCTTATGGCAGAAAGTGAAGAAGAACTAGAGAGCCTCTTGATGAAAGTGAAAGGAGAGTGAAAAAGTTGGCTTAAAGCTCAACATTCAAAAATCTAAGATCATGGCATCTGGTCCCATTACTTCATGGGAAATAGATGGGGAAACTGTGGAAACAGTGTCAGACTTTATTTCTGGGAGCTCCATAATCATTGCAGATGGTGACTGCAGCCATGAAATTAAAAGACACTTTCTCCTTGGAAGGAAAGTTCTGACCAACCTAGACAGCATATTAAAAAACAGAGACATTATCAACAAGGTTCCATCTCATCAAGGCTATGGTTTTTCCAGTAGTCATGTATGGATGTGTGAGTTGGACTATAAAGAAAGCTGAGTGCTGAAGAATTGATGCTTTTGAACTCTGGTGTTGGAGAAGAATCTTGAGAGTCCCTTGGACTGCAAGGAAATCCAACTAGTCCATCCTAAAGGAGATCAGTCCTCGGTATTCATTGGAAGGACTGATGTTGAAGCTGAAACTCCAATACTTTGGCCACCTGATGCGAAGAGCTGACTCATTTGAAAAGACCTTGATGCTGGGAAAGATTGAGGGCAGGAGGAAGTGACGACAGAGGATGAGATGATTGGATGGCATCACCGACTTAATGGAGATACGTTTGAGTAGACTCCAGGAGTTGGTGATAGGAAGGGGGGCCTGGCATGCTGTGGTCCATGGGGTCGGGAAGAGTCAAACACAACTGAGCAACTGAACTAAACTGAACTGAACTGAACTGATATATAGCTTTACATTAGTTTCACGTGTACACTAATGATTTGATAACAAAATGATCAACACAATAAGTCTAGTTAACATCTCTGACTAATCTCGTTTTCTCACTTTTATCCAAAAGGTGTTAATTCTGAAAGAACTCCCTAATATAATCCCAGCATGCTTATCTTTGCCTCAGAGACTGTTTCCCAAGGAGACCAACCTTCAACAAAATGGAAGTAATATTTTCCTCCTCTAGGGATTTCTCACCTCTGTCTTGGTGGTGCTTGCATTCCATAGTATAATACACTTATGGCAATTTTTCCACAGCTTTTTCTTTCCCACTAATTTGCAACTACTTGAAATCAAGGGAAATGCATTGTTAATTTTTTTTTTTCTAGTAGCCAACCTTGATTCATTCAGTTCAATTCAGTCATTCAGTCATGTACAACTCTTTGGAACCCCATGTACTACAGCACGACATTTTTCCCTGTCCATCACCAACTTTGAGCTTGCTCAAACTCATATTCATTGAGTTAGTGATGCTATCCAAGCATCTCGTCCTCTGTCATCCCCTCCTCTTTCTACCCTTAATTTTTCCCGGCATCAGGGTCTTTTCAAATGAGTCAGCCCTTCACATCAGATGGCCAAAGTATTGGAGCTTCAGCATCAGTCCTTCCAATGAATATTCAAGACTGATTTTATTTCAGATTGACTGGTTTGATCTTGCAGTCCAAGGGACTCTCAAAAGTCTTCTCCAACACCACTGTTCAAAAGAATGAATTCTTCTGCTCTCAGCTTTCTTTATGATCCAACTCTCAAATCAATACATGACTACTGGAAAAACCATAGCTTTGACTATACAGAACTTTGTTGGCAAGGTAATGTCTCTGCTTTTTAATATGCTGTCTCGGTTGGTCATAGCTTTTTTTCCAAGGAGCAGGCGTCTTAATTTCATGGTTGCAGTCACTATCAGCAGTGATTATGGAGCCCAAGAAAATAAAATCTGTCACTGTTTCCATTGTTTCCCCATCTACTTGCCATGAAGGGATGGGACTGGATGCCATGGTCTTTGTTTTTGAATATTGAGTTTTAAGCCAGCTTTTTCACTTTCCTCTTTCACCTTCATCAAGAGGCTCCTTAGTTCCTCTTCACTTTCTGCCATAAGGGTGGTGTCATCTTATCTGAGGTTATTGATATTTCTCCCGACAATCTTGATTCCAGCTTGTTCTAAATCCAGGTCAGCATTTCTCATGATGTACTCTGTATAGAAGGTAAATAAGCAGGGTGACAATATACAGCCTTGATGCACCCCTTTCCCAATTTGGAACCAGTCTGTTGCTGCTCCACGTCTGGCTCTGTTTCTTCTTGACCTGCATACAGATTTCTCAGGAGGCAGGTAAGGTTGTCTGATATTCCCATCTCTTAAAGAATTTTCCACAGTTTGTTGTGATCCACAGTGTCAAAAGCTATGGAGTAGATAATAAAGCAGAAGTAGATGTTTATCTTGAACTCTCTTGCTTTTTTGATGATCTAACAGATGTTGGCAACTTGATCTCTGGTTCTTCTGCCTTTTCTAAATCCAGCTTGAACATCTGGAGGTTTTCAGTGCGTGTACTGCTGAAGCCTACCTTGGAGAATTTTGAACATTACTCTGCTAGCATTTGAGATGAGTGCAATTGTGCGGCAGTTTGAGCATTCTTTGGCATTGCCTTTCTTTGGGACTGGAATGAAAACTGACCTTTTCTAGTCCTGTGGCCACTGCTGAGTTTTCCAAATTTGATGGCATATTGAGTGCAGTACTTTCATAGCATCATCTCTTAAGATTTGAAATAGCTCAACTGGAATGCCATCACCTCCACTAGCTTTGTTTATAGTGGTGCTTCCTAAGGCCCATTTGACTTCACATTCCAGGATATACGGCTCTAAGTGAGTGATCACACCATCATGATTATCTGGGTCATGAAGATCATTTTTGCATAGTTCTTCTGTGTATTCTTGCCACCTCTTCTTAATATCCTCTGCTTCTGTTAGCTCCATACCATTTCTGTCCTTTTTTGAGCCCATCTTTGCATGAAATGTTCCCTTGGTATCTCTAATTTTCTGGAAGAGATCTCTAGTCTTTCCCATTCTATTGTTTTCCTCTATTACTTTGCATTGTTCACTGAGGAAGGCTTTCTTATCTCTCCTTGCTATTCTTTGAAACTCTGCATTTAGCTGAACATATCTTTCTTTTTCTCCTTTGCCTTTTGCTTCCCTTCTTTGCTCAGCTATTTGTAAGTCCTCCTCAGGTAACCATTTTGCCTTTGTGTATTTCTTTTACTTGAGGATGGGTTCTTGATTTATTACTTGGTTGGTTAAGTAAACATATTAATTAAGTGATATTGAAATAATGAAAAATTTTCCTGTTTGATCTCTTTAGAAATGTCAAAAATTAGTTTTGATAATTTTTTCTATTATAATAGAGGTTTTCTTTTTCCTATTCCTATGAACCTTGAGTTGTATTCATAACATTTGTATGGTTCTTTTAGTTCTGTGGCATCTTTACAATCATGTGATACTTAGGTTTTATTGCTTACTATGGATGTATTAAATACTTGATCCCATGATGGGTTTCCTAATTGGTTTGTCAATATTAAATTAGAGAATTTGAATTCTTTTAGAATAAATGAAGAAAAAAGTATGATATATCAAAGCATTAAAGGCAAATTTATTTGCTTTGTGTTATATATGTTAAGGCTAGTTGGTGATTTTTATTATTTTTTTAGTATTGAGGTTTCATTTTTAATCATTCATGGTTGGAATAGAAGTTCATTCAAATGTTACACAGTGATATTACTATTCTTAAAAGTGAAATCCACAGGTATAATCAGTTGCTATTCATTTGGAAGTCACAGATAAGAATACCATATCATTTGTAATCATGCATTCAATTTTATTCTTTGTCCCAGCTTTCATTTCTAAAGAGTGTTCCATTTAGTGGGAGTTTTTAGAATAATGTAAGAGATCGACCATGTACTATACAGCATTCACGTTGTATTAGCCCTTTTCCAAAGCTTTCCCTTCTGTTTTTCAAATTATATTCTTGTAATTCATGAACTTACAAGCTTTCTGCAATTTGAATTTCATGTTCAATCTCAGATGCTCTTTCAGTAAATCATGCCATTATTCAGTATTACCCTCTTTCAAAAAAAAGGTAAAGCCTCTACATTGATGATCCATTCATACCATTCCATTTTTATATCACTGAAACTCTTCACACTCTTCAAATAATTATATTCGGGATTTTAGTTTCAGGTAATAAACAGCAACTTCTATCTGGCAGACAATTATTTGAGAAAACAGCATAGAATATGAGCATTTCTACATTGCCACACCAAATTGCCAGTGACAGGCCAAAAATCACCTTAAGCATCTGTTGCCATTAGATGCATTTCTCAACACTGGTAGCAAACTTAGCAACTACTTTGTCAGTGTCAAAACTATCACTCCTCCCTCCCTCCAAATAATCCCATGAAGACACTTCTGAGGGAACATAATATTAACAAGGCACAGTACATTCATTCTTTGGATTTAGCTATATCTGTAAGAATTTACCCAAAGTGATATACTGGACATCTTGAGTAAAAAGAAAAAAAAATTCACAAAAAATATTAATGCTCTGATTGTATTAAAAATACAAAGAAAATGTATGGATATAGATATGCAATTACAGGATGGTCTTCCCTTGTGGCTCAGAGGTGGTTCCAATGGTAAAGAATGTGCCTGCAATGCAGGAGACTACGGTTCTATCCCTGGGTTGGGAAGATTCCAGTGGAAAAGGGAATGGCTACCCACTCCAATATTCTTGCCTGGAGAATTCCATGGACAAAGGAGCCTGGTGGGCTACAGTCCATGGGATCGCAGAGTTAGACAGGAATGAGTGACTAAAACTTTCACTTTCATAAATAAGCAATCATAAGACAGGTTATATTCAATACAATGTATAACCTAAACAGGTTATATTAAAAAATATTATCACTGGTTCCCTTGGAGGGAATAGTTTGAGTAACAGGAAATCATTAAGATTTTCTATATATATATACGGCTATGTGGTTTTTTATTTATTTATTTTAATTGGAGGCTAATTACTTTACAATATTATAATGGTTTTTGCCATACATTGACATGAATCAGCCATGAGTGTATGTGTGTTCCCCATCCTGAACCCCCCTCCCACCTCCCTCCCCATCCCATCCCTCAGGGTCATCCCAATGCACCAGCCCTGAGTACCCTGGCTATGCGGTTTTAATCACTGGCTTATGTAGTTAAAATGAAGGAAAGTATTTAAAAGCTAAGTAGCAAATGTTACCCTGTTTTAGTATCCATATGCTTTTTCAGTTCCAGTTCAGTCGCTCAGTTGTGTCCGACTGTTTGCGACCCCATGAACCGCAGCATGCCAGGCCTCCCTGTCCATCACCAACTCCTGGAGTCTACCCAAACCCATGTCCATTGAGTCGATGACACCATCCAACCATCTCTTCCTCTTGTCTTCCCCTTCTCCTGCCCTCAATCTTTCCCAGCATCAAGGTCTTTTCAAATGAGTCAGCTCTTCGCATCAGGTGGCCAAAGTATTGGAGTTTCAGCTTCAACATCAGTCCTTCCAATGAATATTCAGGACTGATCTCCTTTAGGATGGACTGGTTGGATCTCCTTGCAGTCTAAGGGACCCTCAAGAGTCTTCTCCAACACCACAGTTCAAAAGCATCAATTCTTCTGCGTTCAGCTTTCTTTATAGTCCAACTCTCACATCCATACATGACTACTGGAAAAAGCATAGCCTTGACTAGACAGACGTTTGTTGACAAAGTAATGTCTCTGCTTTTGAATATGCTGTCTAGGATGGTCATAACTTTTCTTTCAAGGAGTAAGCATCTTTTAATTTCATGGCTGCAGTCACCATCTGCAGTGATTTTGGAGCCCAAAAAAGTAAAGTCAGCCACTGTTCCCACTGTTTCCCCATCTATTTGCCATAAAGTGGCAAATATGCTTTTACATCCATATGCTTTTACTCTCTTTTAAAAACACAACTACTTTCCTTCTCTGGTATATTACAAATGGACTCCCCATCTGACATTTTTACTAATCTAGAATAGTATTTCTTTTTTCATAGCAGCGTCCTATGTTTCTTCTTTGTTTTAAACCATTCATTGAAGTGAATCTCTTCATGCAGTCTTATACTATTATCAAGTCCGTCAGTTAGGGCCCCGTTTACATCTTCACTATGAACTTAAATCATTTATTGTTTGAACATCTCCTTTTACTATAGTCAACAGTGACTTTTAGTGAACGATAATCTGTTTGCAGTTCACAACTTATGTTAGAATTTCACAATTTGCATTTCTTAGCAAAGCCTTAGCCAATATTTTCACAAACCAATACCTATTATAAATACATGGTAGGTCTTACATAAGCTTATAAATGTCATTTCTTAAATTGCCTTTTATTGGTATTTTAGCAGAAATTTTGATTAGTTGATTATATGTGGTATTTTCTGGGAATACTTTAATCTTAACTTAGTTTCATATGTAATCCATGTGTACATCAATTCCTGGGTCAGGAAGATCCCCTGGAGAAGGGATAGGCTACCCACTCCAGGATTCTTGGGCTTCCCTGGTGGCTCAGTCAGTAAAGAATCTGCCTGCAATATGGGAGATCTGGGTTCAATCCCCGGGTTGGGAAGACCCCCTGGAGGAGGGCATGGCAATCCATTCTAGTATTCTTGAGTGGAGGATTCCCTTGGACAGAGGTGCCTGGCGGGCTACAGTCCATGAGGTTGCAGAGTAAGATACAACTGAGTGACTTAGCCTAGCATGCATCTCTGCAGCCAATACTCCTAGGTGTATTTTTTATCTTTGTTATTTTTGATTTTGTGTGTGTGTGTTTCTTTGAGGCTGTATGTTTTGTGCCTTCCTCATTGAATTGCAAACTTCCCAGGAGATTATATCAGATTTTTATTGTAATACTTTATAGTTTTCATTAACTCTTTCCAAAATCTGATTGACCTATTCTATATATGGCATGAAAACAGAACATCAGAATTAAGAATATGTCATAAGGAGGTGTTAAAGCAGTGTTGCAGGGAAGAAAGGAAATTTGTTTTTTTCTTGTTTAAGTATAAATGTTAATCATGCTTTGTGCATTAGCTCTTTCTGGGTATATTAAGATAGATATTGAATATATGGGATAATAAATCCTAATTCATTCTTCACATCTTTGTCATGACAAGCAACAAGCAAAATTTAAGATGGGCACTTTCTGTTTAATTCATTGTGATAAAAGATGATATATCTATGTCCTAAAATTGAACCTCTGGCTATTGTATGCAAACAGTTTGACAGATATGTCAGAATGAAATTATATCAAGGGGAAACAAAATTATCTTTCTCTATTTTAACCTCAGGCAGAGACCAACCTTAGGTAGTTAGGATGATTTTCATAAGAATTATCTTAGAAAAATGTAGAAAAGATCATACTTTATTTTTTAGTGTTTCTCTAAGAAAAGTAAAGAGCCTGCGATGTGGAACATCTTAACCAAAAGAACGCTCTTCAGGTCTAATGGATTTAATATGGAGACATGCTTAGCAGAGCCTCTGAATCACTCTTTGGATAGAAACCTAAAGTGTTTCATTCAAAATCCCCAGGAGGGTCACATATGAATAAAATCAAGGTTCTCTGCCTCCCAGTGCTTTTTCCATACTATTGAGTTGCAGAAGAAACAAAAATATAAGTTGACTCCTTACCTATAGGTCCCACATTAGAAAATTCAGTGTATACCCTGAATCAAACTCTATGTTTAGTGACAAGAGGATAATTTAAGTCTTATTAGTTTTCTACAATAATTGGAGCCACTAGGTTACCAGCTGGCATATGAATAATTTTGAATTTTATGATTTTATATAATTTTTTAATCACAAAGAGGAAATTTACCTTTAAGAAATAATTTTTAGAATTTATTTTAAAACAACTGGTTCTCCCAAAAGTGAATGAAATGCAGACCCATAGTCACAGAAGTCATTAAATAAATACTTTTGACTGTAATCCTAAATTCTATAGTTTATACTTGTCACTAACTATAGCGATACTCTTGTTTTGAGATGATTGTATGTTAAAATCTAACCTTGAAGGAGCTACCTGTTTCAGTCTTTTTCCTCCAAGTTTGAAGAGTAATGTCAACTTCTTGTGCTGTGCTTAGTTGCTCAGTCATGTACGACTCTTTGCAACCCATGGACTGTAGCCTGCCAGGCTCCTCTGTCCATGGGGATTCTCCAGGAAAGAATGCCATGTCCTCGTCCAGGGGATTTTCCCAGTCCAGGGATCAAACCCAGGTCTCCTGCACTGTAGATGAATTCTTTACCATCTGAGCCACCAGGGAAGCCCAATGTCAACTTCTTATTCTGAAATGAATATGTTGGCAGAGATGATGGCAAAGATAGTTCTTATAAATTACTGGGCAGTAACTACAGCATTCTGCTTTGAAACATCTACCATCTGGAGTTCAGTACTTTTTGGGTTTTTATTTCTGACCCAACGCTGCTGCTACTGCTGCTAAGTCACTTCAGTCATGTCCAACTCTCTGTGACCCATAGACAGCAGCCCACCAGGCTCCCCCATCCCTGGGATTCTCCAGGCAAGAACACTCGAGTGGGTTGCCATTTCCTTCTCCAATGCTTGAAAGTGAAAAGTGAAAGTGAAGTCGCTTAGTCATGTCCGACTCTTGGCGATCCCATGGACTGCAGCCTACCAGGCTCCTCCACCCATGGGATTTTCCAGGCAAGAGTACTGGAGTGGGGTGCCATTGCCTTCTCCGTCTGACCCAATAGGCCCTATTATGTCCAAAGATTTCATAAGTTTACCTATAGCATTGTAGTATTTTAAACATAATTTTAAAATTTCCTAATGCATGCATTTTAGCATTCTTTCTCATATTGTTTTTGCACTTATATGGCACCCTTATAGCTATTATAAACCAGGCCAATGTGATTGATTGGTTGGCATTACATAACAAGAAAACATTTAAATGAACAGAAAATATAGATGCCAGAAATAAAAAGAGAACTGGGTTCTGTTACTCATATAAGACATTTATGTATTATATTTATATAGATATCTGAGGACATTAAAATAACTTTTAGACAATTATAAATAGGTCAGAAGAAACTTGCCAATTTTTGTCTAATGAAAACCTAGTTTTTCATTGATAAAATTTTTTTTATATTTTTCAAATATATTTCATGTATGTTTATACACTGGCAGAGACTTATAAGCTACTGGTGTTTTGTGCTGATTTGTCAGCAAAACTGCGACTGACTTTAACAATGTAACAAGACCAGCTATATACTCTTCTTTAGAATATGAGCCTCAGAAGAACTAAATTGGACAGTGCTTCACTTCATATTTATTTACCCCCTTAGGTACAGTAGGTTGCAGTGCAGACCGAAAATCTGGCTGAGATCAGCTATATCAGAACACCTGAGGGAAAATTCCACTACTCAGTTCTTCACCTGCCAATGTTCCAGGTAGAAAATTTAAAACACTCTTTTGTTTGTATGTGTGTGTGTGTGTGTATATGTGTATATGTATATGTGTACATAGGCATATAATTGCATATCTCAAATAAGGTTTATAATTGAAATATAATTGGTAATTTTGAGTCTTCCTAATTGTATCAAGTGCATGGGGAGGGAGGTGCGAGGGGGGTTCAGGATTGGGAACTCATGTACACCCATGGCGGATTCATGTCAATGTATGGCAAAACCAATACAGTATTGTAAAGTAAAATTAAAAAAAATTTTTTTAATTATAAAAAATTTAAAAAAACAGTTATTTGAAGTACTTATTACATTTTATAAATATTTTAAACAATTTTATGGATATTTTATAATTTTTAAAAGATGTTATATTATTTAAAATATTAAAGTGCATAGAGAGATCAGCCAAGATGGTGGAGTAGAAAGACAACAAGCTCACTGTCTCTCTCAGACACATCAAAGTTACAATGATTTACAGAACACTTGGTGCTGGAGAAGATACTTGAAAATCCCTTGGACAGCAAGGAGATCAAAACAGTCAGTCCTTATGGAAATCAGCCCTGAATATTCACTGGAAGGACTGATGCTGAAGCTGAAGCTCCAATATTTTGGCCTCATGAAGCAAAGAGCTGACTCATTGGAAAAGACCCTGATGCTGGGAAAGACTGAAGGCAGGAGGAGAAGGGGTTGGCAGAAGAAGAGATGATTAGATAGCATCAATGGACATGAATTTGAGCAAACTCCAGGAGATGGTCGAGGACAGAGAAGCCTGGCATGCTGCAGTCCATGGAGTCACAAAGAGTTAGACATGACTTAGCAACTGAACAGCAACAACCAAACAAAGCACATTTCTATAGCAGATACACACACAAAAGACAGAAAGGTATCCAAACACTGAAGACAGTCATCAAATCACAACAGAAGGGAGCAAAAGAAGACGAAAGGAAGAAAAGGGCTACAAAAATAACCACAAAACAGCGAACAAAATGGCAATAACTACATACATATCAACAACTGCTTTAAATATAAATGGATTGTTATTCCCATTAAAAGTCATAGAGTGGTTGAACAGATACAAAAACAACACCTGTATGCATGCTGCCTATAAGAGACAACTCCATCTCACACATACTGAAAGAGAGGATGGAAAATGGTATTCTATGCAAATGGGAATCAAAATAAAGCCAGTAGAGTAATATTTACATCAGACAAAATAGACTTCAAAAAAAACCAGTTATAATAAACAAAGAAGAACATTACATTATGATAAGAGATTGAGCCAAGAAGAAAACATAATAATTATAAGTATATATGCACCCAACATAGGAGTACCTAAATATACAAGGCAAATATTAATGGACATAAAAGAAGAAATTGACAGTATACAAGAGTAATAGGGGATTCTAACACCCCACTTACATCAGTGGACACATCATCCAGACAGAAAATCAATTAAGGAAGTAAGCAGACAAACTTAATAGAAATAGAGAGAATATTCCATTTGAAAGCTGCAGAATATACATTCTTTTCAAGTTTACATGGAACATTCTCCAGGATAGCTCATGGGTAAGGTCACAAAATAAGACTTCATAAATTTAAGAACATTGAAATCATATCAAAAGCTTTCCCAATCACAATGCTATGAGACTAGAAATCAACTACAAGAAAAAAACTGCAAAAATAAAAAACACATGGAGGCTAAACAGTGTGTCACTAAATAACCAATGGTTCCTTGAAAGTCAAAGAAGAAATTAAAAAATACATGGAGACAAATGAGAATGAAAATATGATTGATCCAAAATCTATAGCAAACATCAAAAGCAGTTCTAAGAAGGAAATGTATAGTAACATAAGCTTACCTCAGGAAACTATATATATATATATAAAATAAACAATCTAACTGTACTCTTAAAGGAACTGGAAAAAGAACCAACAAAACCCAAAGTTGGTAGAAGGGAAGAAATCATAAAGGCCAAAGCAGAAATAAATGAAATAGAGACTCAAAAAACAACAGGAAAAAATCAATGAAACTAGGAGCTCATTCTCTGAAAAGATCAACAGGGTTGATAAACTTCAGTCAGATTCAACAAGAAAAACAAAGGGCCCAAATCAAGAAAATCCAAGATGAAAATGGAGAAGTTATAACCAACACCACAGAAATACAAAGGATTATGAGATCAATACAACCCAATATATGTCAATAAAATAGAAAACCTAGAAGAAATGGACAAATTCCTAGAAATGTACAATCACTCAAGACTAAACCAGAAAGAAATAGAATATATAAACAGATTAATTACCATTAATGAAGTTGAATCATTAATTTAAAAAAATTACCAACAAATAAAAGTCCAAGACCAGATGACTTCATAAGTGAATCCTACCAAATATTTAGAGAAGAGTTAACATCTATCCTTCTCAAAATATTCCCCAAAATTGTGGAGGAATAAATTCTTCTGAACTAATTCTATGAGGCCAATATCAGCAAGATAGCAAAATCAGACAAATATATCACAAAAAAATAAAGTTAAAAGCTAATATCACTAATGAACATAGATGCAAAAATCCTCAACAAATATTAACAAACTGAATCCAACAATACATTAGAAGGATCACACAATATGATCAAGTGGGATTTATCTCAGGGATACGAGGATGGTTCACTGTCTGAAAATCCATCAATGTGATATACCATATTAGTAATTTGAAAATAAAAACCACATGACTGTCTCAATAAATGCATCAAAAAGCTTTTGACAAAATTCAATATCCATTTGTGATTAAAAACTCTCCATAAAGTGGACATAGAGGGAATATACCTCGACATAAGAAAGGCCATATATAATAAGCCTACAGCTAACATTATATTGTTAAAAATTGAAAATAATTCCTCTTAGATCAGGAACAAGACAGGGATGTTCTTACCACCACTTGTATTCAACATAGTATTGGAAATCCTCATTGCAATAATCATATACAAAAAAGAAATAACAGGAATTCAAATTGGAAAGCAAGAACTAAAACTGTCACTGTTTGCAGATGACATAATAATATCTATAGAAAACCCTACAGACACTAGTAAAAAAACTATCAGAGCTCATCTATGAACTTGGTAAAGTTTCAGAATACAAAAGTAATATATAAAAATCTGTGGCATTTATACACTAACAACAAAATATCAGAAAGAGAAATTAATGAAACAATCTCACTTAAAATAGTGTCCAAAAAAAAATACCTTAAACTTACCTAAGGAGCTAAAAGATCATACTCAGAAAATTATAAGACTTTGATCAAAGAATTTGAAGATGACACAGATAGAAAGATATAACATGTTCATGGATTGGAAGAATTAATACTGCTAAAACAACCATAATACCCATGGCAAATTCCAGATTCAGTGCAATTTCTATCAAAATACCAATGACGGTTTTTCACAGAAGTAGAACAAATAATTTTAAAGTTTTTATGGCAACACATGAGACCCCCAAATAACCAAACAATACTGAGGGGGAAAAAAAGTGCCCAAGGTTTCATACATCATGATTTCAGACTACACTACAAAGTTACAATAATCAAAATAATATAGTATTGACACAAAAACAGACACATAGATTAATGCAACAGAATAAAGAGCTGAAAAATAAACCAATGTACTTATGGTCAATTAATCTATGACAAAAGAGGGAAAATATACAATGGAGAAAAGACAGTCTCTTCAATAAGTAGTGCTGGGGAAACTGGACAGTTACATGTAAAAGAGTAAAATTCAAACATTTTCTTACACCATATATAAGAATAAACTCAAAATGGATTAAAGATCTAAATGTGAGAAGTGAAACCATAAAACTTCTGGAAGAAAACACAGGTGGAATATTCTATGACATAAAGCATACAAATATATTTGGGGATCTGTCTCAGAAGACAAAGGAAATCAAAGCAAAAATAAACAAATTGGATGTAATTAAACTTAAAAGCTTTTACACACCAAAGGAAACCATCAACAAAACGAAGAAAAAGTAAATCTACTGAACGGGAGAAAATATTTGCAAATGATATGATTGATAAGAGGTTAATATCTAAACAATATAAACAGTTCATATAGCTCAATGTATTAAAACAAACAACTCAAATAAAACATTGACAGACCAGGACAGACATTTTCCTAAGAAGACATACAAATGGTCAATAGACACATGAAAAGATGTTCAACATTACTAATCATCAGAGAAATGCAAATCAAAGTCACAATGAAATATTAAATATCACCTCACACCTGTCAGAATGGCTAGCATCAAAAGATTACAAATAACAAATGTTGGTGAAGATATGGATAAAAGAGCACCCTTGTACACTGTTGGTGGCAATATAAATTGGTGCACCCACTGTGGAAAACAGTTTAAAGGTTCCTCAAAAAACTAAAAATAGAACTACTGAACTACCATCTGATCCAACAATTCCACTCCTGGCCATATATACAAAGGAAACAAAAGCATTAATTCAAAAAGATACATGCAGCCCAAGGTTCACAAGAACATTATTTGCAAAAGCTAGGATATGGAAGAAACTTAAGTGTACATCAGCAGATGGATGGATTGCAACAAGGATAGTCCTGGAGGGCATCACGTTTGTAAAATAAATCAGAAAGAGAAAGACAAATACTGTATGATATCACTTCCATGTGGAATCTAAAAATTAAAACAATGTGGTGAGCACAACAAAAAAGGAATAGATTCACTTATGGAGAAAACAAATTAGTGATTACCAGTGGGGAAAGGGGAAAGGTAGGAGTAGCAGATTAAGAAATACAAAGTACTGTGTATAAAATAAATAAGCTACAAGGATATATTATACAGTACAGGGAATGTAACTGATATTTAAAACAACTTTAAATGAAGTATAATCTTTAAATTTTTTGAATCACTCTGTTGTACACCTGAAATTAATATAATATTGTAAATCAACTATCTTAATAAAAATAATGGCATATACCAAAAAATTGCAAATTAAAAAATAAAAGTCACAGAATCTATGAAGTATTGTTAAGGTATACCTGTTTTAAAAAAAATATTAACAGCCAAACAGAAGACCAGAGGATGCTTTGGTCACCTAATGACCATAAACTGAACCAATTAGTGCAACTCTTATGCCACAGTGCCAAAGAAACCCAATATTCTGTATTTGTTTTCTATGTGAGCTAGTTTGCTTACACATTAAAAGAAAAAAGAAAATAATCCCTGCTCCAAGACTATAGATTGCACTCTTCATACAAGCCAGCTTGTTCAAAACAATGTGTTACTATTCACAGGGAGGGCTTGGTGTAGGCATATCTCCTTACCTACAAAATAATTCAAAGTGCATGCCTTAGTAATGAGGGGTTGCATAATACCATGTTTATATGTGAAGGACAAGATACACAACTTGATTAGTAAATATTACATGCAGTTCTCACTGTCTTTAATTTTATTGGTATCTGTTTTTTAGTGGAAAATGAGCTCTGTCCTGTCTACATTGAGGCATCCAATAGGTTTAAGAAAAAATAATTGCACTAGCTAGGTATATAATGTAACCCCCAATATATTCTCACAACTGAGTCTACAAAGATGCGGAAGTATGTCTGATTTATTTTTTGTAAAACTCTTGAAAAATTATTATTCACAGACAGAACTCTGGATCTTATCACATAAGCACTAAGTCAGTTACCAATGAGCTGTAGAAGCACTACAGGCCTTTAACTGTCAGAGGAAGGAGACATGTTTACAGTCCTTAAAACGAATTTTTTTCCCCCTGAGAAATGGTAGTGTTTCTGCACCAGAGGTCAGTTATAGAAATTAAAAATCACTCATTTTTCCTACTTTTAAGTGGTCACTATAAATCTAAGTCACCAGTCTTGATAAAAACCTGTTTTGAATGCACAATAGGAGTCACGTTGTGTATATGTATGATTTACCTGTGCCAAAAAATAGTTTTAGAAGAACCACAAAAGTCAGGTCAGAAAAAATGTTTCCCAGGAAAAAGCAGGGGCTTCCCAGGTGGCTCAACGGTTAAGAATCTGCCTGCCAATGCAGGAGACATGGGTTCGACCCCTGGGTCGGGAAGATTCCATGGAGGAGGAAATGGCAACCCACTCCAGTATTCTTGCCTGAAAAATTCCATGGACAAAGGAGCTTGGTGGGTAAAAGTCTGTGGGTTACAAAGAGTCAGACACAACTGAGTGGCTGAGGGTGCACACACAGGAAAAAGCCAAAATGTAATTCTACAAGTTTCATCAATCTCTTCTTTTCCTGGTCTACCTATGTAAGAGTAATATTTCTCTGTAGTGAACATCAAAATATACTTAGTGTACTTGGAAGTGTTCGGTACATAAAGAGGCTATTGGTCTTTTTTATGTAGGGAATTTTTGAGACTTGGTTTGCAAGAATAGCAGTGCAGTTTTTGAGGTCCCTGGAACAATATAAGGTGTTTTATTTAAGAGACTTATTTAAGAGACTAATGTGCTTGACAATGGAATGAAATAAAATAGCCTAAAAAATAAGTTTGTTTGTTTGTTTGTTGAGAGAAAGTGAAAGAGGAAAGTGAAAAAGTTGGCTTAAAGCTCAACATTCAGAAAACTAAGATCATGGCATCCGGTCCCATCATTTCATGGGAAATAGATGGGAAAACAGTGAAAGAAACAGGGTCAGACTTTATTTTTCTGGGCTCCAAAATCACTGCAGATGGTGATTGCAGCCATGAAATTAAAAGACACTTACTCCTTGGAAGGAAAGTTATGACCAACCTAGACAGCATATTCAAAAGCAGAGACATTATTTTGCCAACAAAGTCAAGGCTATGGTTTTTCCAGTAGTCATGTATGGATGTGGGAGTTGGACTGTGAAGAAAGCTGAGCACAGAAAAATTGATGCTTTTGAACTGTGGTGTTGGAGAAGACTCTTGAGAGTCCCTTGGACTGCAAGGAGATCCAACCAGTCCATTTTAAAGGAGATCAGTCCTGGGTGTTCTTTGAAAGGACTGATGCTAAAGCTGAAACTCCAATTCTTTGGCCACCTCATGTGAAGAATTGGCTCATTGGAAAAGCCTCTGATGCTGGGAGGGATTGGGGGAAGGAGAAGAAGGAGACAACAGAGGATGAAATGACTGGATGGCATCACCAACTCAATGGACATGAGTTTGGGTGAACTCCGGGAGTTGGTGATGGACAGGGAGGCCTGGCGTGCTGCAATTCATGGGGTCGCAAAGAGTCGGACACGACTGAGAGACTGAACTGAACTGAACTATCCACTTAGATGACCCAAATTCATGTAATTTATTTTCTCTTTATATTCAACAAACCCGATTTCATTCAGCTTCAAATTTCTGTATGTATTTCTATTGAAATTCAGCTCTTCACGCATTTTGACCTTTTCAAGAAAGCCAGCTTCATACTGAATTGTGGTGCATTAGGAAGGTAAACACTTTTAGTGCTTGTTATTCAATGGGTTTGGATTTAGAAAGTCATTGTCAATAGGTTAATCCTTTTGTACAGACAGTCTCTTTGGCTAAGAGGCATCTTAAACAAATAAAGGATTTTACCAAAATGCTAATTTCTGAGTATTTCTGTCAACTGTCAAAGAATAAATCTCAGCAGAGGCCTTAAAATTGGTAATTCTAGTTTATATTCATTTCCCATCAGCAGAATTTCAAAAAGAACTTTAGTGTACAAAAGTCTAGTCAGACGTTATTTGCAACCCAGTTCAAAAAATCATTAGAACTATTGATTTCATGCAGTCATCCACTTTTAAGCAATTGTCTCTAATCAATAATGGAGCTGCCTACTTCAGAAGCACATTCAGGGATCACCAAAAAATAGACAAACCAGGATAATAATCCTGCCATTAATTTGGAATTCACAAGTTTTTATGTGCTACATGATATTGGCAAATTAAAAAAAAAAAACATGTGGACTTAGGTAAGGAGAGATTTTACTCAAAAAGATTATTGCAATAGGGCAGAGGGACTAGTGCAATATGGAAAATTCTCTAATCATAAGATCTGTAAACTTCTCAAAGGTCAGGCAGAAAAGGACTTTTCTTTTACAAGGAGAAAACAAGGCTAGAAAGAATCAAGATTCACAATTAATCAAGGAATGCCTCTCTTTATGGTCAATTCCAGGAGAGGTCCTTAAGGAGATGGGTGATGGTTAGTTTTACATGTCAAATCAGCTGTGCTATAGTGACAAAAAATGTAGACAAATGCTCTGGCTATCTTTATGAGGATGTTTTCAGATGGGATTAACATTTAAATTGATGGGCCTTGAATAAAGAAGAGTGCCTTCCATAATGGGAGTATGCCTTATCCAATAAGCTGAAGACCTAATTAGAACAAAGATTGACCTCTAAGAAATAGAGAACTCTGCCAGCAGAACACCTTTGGTTCTGAACTGTAAAACAGCCTCTTTCCTGGGTCTCCAGCATGTTGGTCCACCCTAAAAATTTTAGACTTAACAGCCTCCATAGTTGCAAGAGCCAATTCCTTAAAATTTATAAACAAATACATGCATACATACATATATATACACACACACTTTTTCTGGAGAGCCCTAATACAAGGAGGTAGTCCACTTTCTAATGCTAGTTCAGGTTAAGAGTGAGTCAAAGTTAAGGTCCCTAAGGGAAGGAGCGAAGCTTAAGTTTTGGTTAAGTTTACAAGCATTTTCTTCTCATTTTTCAGTCAATACAAACAATTTGGCTATCATTTATGAGGAAAAGCCAGGGAATTTGGAAGATCTGTCAGGCCTTGTCCTCAATAAAGAGGGGAGTTATCCAAAAGTCTTATCTAAGTATCTAAGTCACACTGTGCAATGTGGGTCTTTGCTCAAATCCCTTCCTGAATGACAAAGAACGAGAAAATTTGACTATCAATGTTTATTAAGAGCACAGAACTTGGTATATTCAAAATTATCATGATTATTTGAAATAAGTGTATATAAATAACTATTTTATAACTGTTATGCATAATTAGGTACTATAAGCCTACTGAGAAGTATAGTACTTTCAGTAATTTTATTTATTATTAATATCATTGTTCCTTTTAAAAATTTCTATTCAAGTATGTTCAATGAATATTGCATGTATTCCAAGAAACCTGGGATTGAAACCTTCATTTATCTGCTGTGCAAATTTGGGCATAGTTTTATACAGATGCAGTTATACTTAGTACTTATCTCAGAGTTTTTATGGCATTAAATAAAATCACATATATGCAAGTCCTGAGGAATAATAGGTCTTCAATTAATTTTTTTTCCATTTCAATGTGTTCAATAAGTGGTTTTTTTTTTCTGTTTAATTTCTACCCCTTCCTTCCATGAGCTAACTTTACTCCATGACCAAGACATTATGTAGATTGAGTATGAAGAAACATATTTTAATGGTTTGAGGAGAAAAGTCAATTAAGTCCATGTAGGATATTACTGGAACTATAAAATAGGTTTGACCCCCAAATAACAGTGTTAATAACGGGTTAACAGTTAGTCTCTTCACCAACATTCTTCAGCACTAAAACATGGATGGAACTTGAATGCATTATGCTAAGTAAAGAAAGCTAGCAGAAAAGGCCATATGAAATATTCAGAACAGGCTAATCCATAGAGATAGAAAGTAGGTTAGTAGTTTCCCAGGGATAAAGGGAAAGAGAAATGGGGAGTGCTGCTAATAAGGAGTGACTGCTAATGGGTGCATGTTTCTATTCCAGGTGATGAAAATGTTCTGGAACTAGATAATGGTTATGATTGCACAATTTTGCTAATATATTAAAAGCCACTAAATCATACCCTTTAAAATGGTGAATTTTAAAAATATATAAATTTATTTATTTTAATTGGAGGTTAACTTTTATGCTGTACGAATTCTATCAGAATAAAGATGTTATTTAGTACAGCCACTATGGAGAACAGTGTGGAGATTCCTTTAAAAATTGCAAATAGAACTACCTTATGACCCAGCAATCCCACTGCTGGGCATACACACCAAGGAAACCAGAATTGAAAGAGACACATGTACCCCAATGTTCATTGCAGCACTGTTTATAGTAGCCAGGACATGGAAACAACCTAGATGTCCATCAGCAGACGAATGGATAAGAAAGCTGTGGTACATATACACAATGGAGTATTACTCAGCCATTAAAAAGAATTCATTTGAATCAGTTCTGATGAGATGGATGAAACTGGAGCCGATTATACAGAGTGAAGTAAGCCAGAAAGAAAAACATCAATACAGTATACTAACACATATATATGGAATTTAGGAAGATGGCAATGACGACCCTGTATGCAAGATAGGAAAAAAGACACAGATGTGTATAACGGACTTTTGGAATCAGAGGGAGAGGGAGAGGGTGGGAAGGTTTGGGAGAATGACATTCTAACATGTATACTATCATGTAAGAATTGAATCGCCAGTCTATGTCTGACGCAGGATACAGCATGCTTGGGGCTGGTGCATGGGGATAACCCAGAGAGATGTTATGGGGAGGGAGGTGGGAGGGGGGTTCATGTTTGGGAACGCATGTAAGAATTAAAGATTTTAAAATTTAAAAAATAAAAAACTAAAAAATAAAATAAAATAAAAGAGAAGCAAAGAATTTCTAAAAACACACAAACAAAAAACAAATGAGAGAACCTCTCTGGTGATCCAGTGGTTAAGAATCCACCTTCCAATGCAAGGTTTGATCCTTGGTTAGGGAACTAAGATCCCACCTGCTGTGGGGCAATTAAACTCATGCACCACAACTACTGAGGCCCCACGCCATAACTAGGTAGCCCACGTGCCACAACTAAGACATGATGCACCCAAAAACAAACAAAATAAATAAATATTGAAAAACAAAACATTGCCAGCAGACCTGCACCATAAGAAGTTTAAAAGGGATTTGTTTAGGAAGAAGAAATATGATATTAGGTAGAAAACTGGACCTATAGGAAGAAATAAGGGTCTCTGAAAAGGAATAAATGAAGATAGAAATAAAATTAATATTTCCTGCATTAATTACTCTAACACATAACTGTTTGTTTAAGACAAAAGTAGTATCAATACCTTCTCTGTTCATAGCATAAGTGAAAATGACACAGATAACACAAAATAGCACAAAGGATGGGAAGGAGGAATTGGGAACACAATGTTGAAAGGTTCTAATACTACATGTGAAAATGTCTTACCTAAAGGCAGATAAAGATTAATTAAAGGTGTATATTATAACCCTAAGGCACCACTAAATTATTTCTTAATATATATAATCAATAAGTCAATAAAGAAGATAAAATAGAGTCCTAGGAATGATAAATTAGATCAAGTGCAGGCAGAACAGGGGAAAAATATAGCAATCCATGGAACAAACAGAAAATAGCTAACAAGATGGTAGATTTTTATTCAGTCATACAAAAATTATATTAAATGTCAATGTTTAAAAACTAGTTTTAAAATGGTTGCCATATTGGATTCAAAAAGCAAGGTCCAACTAAATATTGTCTAAAAGCACCCCCTTTACCTATGAAGACATAGATATACAAATATATCATGAAAGCATTAACCAAAAGAAAATGAGAGAGGCTATATTTCTATCAGACATAGCAAGCTTCAGAACAAGTGACATTATGATAGAATAAAGAGAGGCATCACACAAGGATAAAGAGATCAATTCTTCAAAAAGTTATAATGATCCTACCTATGTATGTACATAACAATGGAGCTTCAAAATACCCAAAGCAAAAACTTATAGAACTGAAATAAAGATTAGAAAAATTTGTAATTATACTTTTAGACATCAACATAATTTTCTCAGTAATAGAAAAATACACAGAAAACCAGGTAAGATACAGAAGAATCAAATAATAGTATCAATCAACCTGACCTATTTGATATATATCAAGAATTCAATGACAAAAAAAAAAAAACACAGCAAAATCCACATTATTTTCCAGCACATCGAAAAGTCATTATGATAAATCTTATTTGGGTAACAAAATAAACTTTAGAAAATTTAAAACAATAGAAGTCATGTCCTGTTTAGTTTTTAGACTATAAGAGAAACTAGAAATCAATAAATATATTCTGGAAATCCTCAAATATTGGGAAAGTAAATAACATGTCTATATAACCTAAAGGTCAAAAAGTGACTATCAAAGGAAAATTTTTAAATGTTTCAATTAAATGAAAATAAAATACAAAATGCCAAAATTTGGATACTATAATATTCAAATAGTTCTTAGAAGACAATTTATAGCATTAGGTGCTTATATTGCAAAAGAAAAATATATCTCAAATAGATATTCTAAGTTTTTACCACGATAAATTTTAATTAAGAGCAACACCATTTCTATGCAATCTTTTCAGAATATAGAAGGAAGCACTTCCCAAATCATTTTGTGATGTCAACATTACCTTAAAACAGAAACAAGCAAATAGAATTGAAGGGGAAAAAAGTCTCAAATTTTCAGATCTATACCTCTTATTAACATAGATGCACACATCCTCCACAGAGTATTAGTAAACTGAAACTATCAAGGTAAAATAAAATAATGCATCACAGTGAAATGGAGTTTGTCTCAAAATGCAAGATTGTTTTAACATTCAAAAATCAATGTAATTCACCATATTAACATATCATACTATCATCTCAATACAACAAAAGCAGTAAACAAAATCCTACAGCCATACTTTATAAAAATTCTCAAACAACTAGAAATAAACATAAGTTAAAATCTAGTAGAGGGTAATATGGAAAAACACTCATGCATTTTCCTTAATACTCACCCTCAGTACTTCACTTCTGTACTTTTGGTCACCAAATGTGTTGGGTTTTTTTCCCAGATCGAGCAATTCCAACAGATACAAGCCATGTTCCCTACATTTTAAGTCAATTCTCACATCGTTCATTTGGAGAGAGCACCAGATTTCACAGGCTAAGATTTCAGCTTCACAAGACTCTCTCCACCTCAGATGCTAATTTTAAATACAGATTATCACCTGTTCTTCTGATCTGATGCTGCTTCTGCTGCTGCTACTAAGTCGCTTCAGCCGTGTTCGACTCTGTGCGACCCCATAGACGGCAGCCCACCAGGCTCCCCCGTCCCTGGGATTCTCCAGGCAAGAACACCGGAGTGGGTTGCCATTTCCTTCTCCAATGCATGAAAGTGAAAAGTGAAAGTGAAGTCGCTCAATCGTGTCCGACTCTTAGCGACCCCATGGACTGCAGCCTATCAGGCTCCTGCGTCCATGGGATTTTCCAGGCAAGAGTACTGCAGTGGGGTGCCATTGCCTTCTCTGGTTCTTCTGATCAACTGACTATAAATTAGAGGGTCCCACAACCTCCACTTCAGGTTCAATTAATTTGCTAGAATAGCTCAAAGAACTCAGGAAAAGTTTATTTACTAAATTACCTGCTGGTTTGTCACAAAGGATATTAAAGGATACAAATAAACAACCAGATGAAGTGATATCTAGGGTAAGATCTGGAAGGATCCAGAGAACAGAGTTCTTTTCCCAGGGAGTGTGGAGTACATGGGTTCATGTTCACTAACCTGAAAGTTCTCCAAAACTAGTCCTTTCTATAGAGAATTCACTACCTAAACATGGTTGGTTAAATCATTAGCTACTGGAGATTAAGTCAATATCTATGCCCCCCACCCCTCAACTCCCTGGAGCTTGGAGCTTGGAATTGAAACTTCCAACCCTCTAACCAACTGAACAACTAGCACACATCTTAGTAAGAGTATTAGGAGCTCTATACCAGAATGTAGAGAAAAATCAATATGTATATTTATTATATATCACAGTATCACACAAGGTGACTACAAAAAGCTTCACCTAACATTCTACTTAATGGTGAAAGACTAATTGTTTTCTTACCAAGATTGGTAAAATGGCAAAAATGTTCCTTCACCTCTACTAGTAAACATTGTAGTAGAAATCCTAGCCAGTGTGACAAGGCTAAATAGATGAATCAATAGTATAGAAATTAGAAAAAAATGTAATCTTTTGCTAATAGCACAGTATTCCATATGGAAAAAAAATTCCAAGAATCTACCAAAAACCACTAGAACTGGGAGGTTAGTTACAGGACACATGGTCAATATATAAAAACATTTTATTTTTTACTTTAAGCTAATGGTGAACATTTGGAATTCAAAAGTTTTTCAATACCACTTACAATAACACCAAAAAATAAAATCCTTAGTTACATATCTAACCAAATCTTCTCTTATTCTAACCTAAGAATAGAATATGAATGCTTATAATTACAAATGATGAATTAAAGAATCAAAGATCTAAATGAATGAAGATATATTCAATGTTCATATGTTGTGTGACAATATTATTTACGTGCTAATTTGCCCCAAGTTGATCTGCAGATACAATGTGATCTCAGTCAAAATCCCAGAAGGAGTTTTGGCAGATTTTAATAAGCTGATTCTAAAATTTATACAGAAATTAAGAGAAATAGGGTAACCGAAACAGTTTGGAGGACTCACACTAACTGATTTCAATTGTGATTTTAAGATTTACATACATATACATATGTATGTATATAAATATATATATATCATATATACAGGCTTTCCTGGTGGTGCAATGGTAAAGGATATGCCAGCAGTGCAGGAGACACAGGAGATGCAGGTTTGATCCCAGGGTGGGAACAATCCACTGGAGAAGGGAATGGCAACCCACTCCGGCATTCTTGCCTGGAGAATTCCATGGACAGAAGAGCCTGGTGGGCTGCAGTCCATGGAGTCACAAAGAGTGAGACACAACTGAAGCAACTTAGCATGCACACATGCATATATAGAAATATATATATATATATACACACAGTAACAAAAGCAGTGTGATATTGGGAAAACAATAGATACACAGATCAATGAAAGTGAAGAGACCCCAGGAATAGGCACACAAAAATATCATCCATGGCACTTCAATGACAATCAGTTCAACAAACTGGATATCCACATGAGTAAAACAAACACTGACCTAAGCTTTAAATCCACACCTTAAAAAAATTGACTCATAGTGGATCACAGATATAACTGTTATGTAGTTAGAATAGGAAAAAGAGTCCAAAATGGCGGTGGCTAAAAGACAAAGAAAGGAAAAAGCCTGCAAAAATGGAACAAAAGAAAATCCAAGGGCCAGAGTGAGAACCTCAGGTGAAACAAACAGCCCTCCTGGCTAGCCCAATTTACAAAGGGCAGGCTCAGGGGGAGGAGACAAAACATAAAAAGAGGAGCCAAGATTGAGCCTCTCTCTTCTTTTAGGTCAGCCCACCCTCACACCTCGAGGATGTATTTTCCTTTGCTTGCCAAATAAAACTGAGCTGTAACTGAGGTGTAATACTGGTCTGCCATTTCAAATCTTTGCTATGGCAAGGCAGAACTGAGGAAATTACACACTCCCTCCACATAACTAAATATGTAAAACTCTAAACCTTACAGAATAAATCATAGGAGAAAGTTTTGTGATCTTATGTTAGGCAAGCATTGTTTTTTTGACATGATACTATAAGCACAGTCCATGACAGAAAAATTATAAATTTTGATTTATAAAAATTAAAAGACATTTGCTTATGAAAAAAAAGAAAATGAGAAGACAATTAATAGACTGAGAAGAAATATTTTCAAATCACCTATCTGACAAATGATTTTTAACTAAAATATTCAAAGAACTCTCAAAACTCAACAATAGTAAAATAGCCCAATTAAAAACATGCACAAAGAAAATCATATTTATTCCTCTGAAAATTCTCAAATCCTCATAAATTTTCCCTGTTTCCCAAAGAGAAGGAGTACCCTATGGTTGACAGTGTTGGTTGTCACTTTTGCCCACTGTTTGAGTCTTCTGTTTTATAGGGGAGAGGGATCTTATGTTTTGTTTTGTTTTTTTTCTCCTGCCTTTTCCACAATGGCTGCTGTTCTCCTCCCTGAGGCCTTCACAATGAGGAGTGCTTCTTTTGACACTTGCTATTCTAACCCAGTTAGGTTCATGGAAGAGTAGCCTTCAAATGAGCCCACATTCCCCTTACTTGTGTAGCCTTAAAAGATTCTATATTCCTTTGCTAACCCAGACTCGGCTTTTACAAGTTTGTTAGCAATTTTAGCTGAAATCTTCTTACAAGGGCCTATGTCTGCTCCAGGTAAGAAAAAAGAACTTGTGTTCTGTCTACTCTTGAAAATGTCTTGGTTTTCTTAGATAGTAGATTAATTGGTTGCCCTGTGACCTCAGCTTGATGATGAGATCAAGAAAATTGTGAATTCTATTTTGTTCAGTTTTATTGTTGGTGTCATAGAGTATAAATGATGCTCTCCTCAGGTTTTTACATGCCAAATGGAGACCAGAAGTTCCGTATAGATTTTTAAATGTACTTGTTGCATGTAGTATAGTGGCTCAGATGGTAAAGAATCTGCCTGCAATGCAGGAGACGTGGGTTTGATCCCTGGGTGGGGAAGATCTCCTGGAGAAAGGAATGGCTACCCACTCCATTATTCTTGCCTGGAGGATTCCACGGACAGAGGAGCCTGGAGAGTTAAAGTCCATAGGGTCTTAAAGAGTCAGACACGACTGAGCAACTAATACTTTCTTTCACTTTCATCTTTCATTTGTTGAATGCCAGGTACTGTGCAAGGTACTTTACATGTTATATCACTTGATCCACATAGCAGTCCACAAAACAGGACCTGTCCCCATTTTACAGTTGAGTTTATGAGGTTGAGGAAAATTATACAGTTTATTCTTGATGGTAGAGCCAGTAAATACAAGAGTTGGAAATCAAAGCTATGTCTGCTTGGTTCATGTTTCTTTGTTATTTATCCTCCTTGCTATATTATATTGTTTTTCTTCAGGAGTTCAGAGAATTTAGTATCCAATCTCCTGTATTGCTATTTGGTAAGAAATCTAACATTTTTTAGAAATGACAGGAGGCACAAAGAGGGTATGCAGAGAGCTAAGTAAGGACTCATCTGTGTTGGCAATGCTGACTCTGGGGAGTTTGGAGTAGGAGTTTGACTTCTGACAGCTTTCTCTAGGTGAGCTGGCAGGGATAGGTCTTTGCAAATGAGAACTTTGTAACAAAAGATTGATATGACCAATCACTAAGTTCAAAGATAACTGGTTGCCCCAAGAACAGGAGGCAGTTTGGATTAGTAACAAACTGGAGAGTGACACAGCAATCATTCGTGTCTGAGTCCAGCTGCTAAGCCTGGAGAGAGTTAAGACCCCATCAACATCCACCGAGGAAAGCTCCCCATTTGTAAATCAGTGTGATGATCTAGTGTTTTCCCTTCTCTTTAAATAAGGGATAAATATGCCATGACCAAAACAGAAAACATATTGCTGCCCTTAGAGTAAGTGTAGGTGTGCTTATGTTTTAAACAATTTGGGTGGCTCTCATAATTTCCATTTATGGGCCCTTTCTTTATTGCTGAAATCTTCCATTTGAATAGTCTTTCAATGGGATGTGCATTCAGTCCTGAAGAAATAAGATCCATGAGGTAGTGGGGGGAATAAATGTGGTAAGTGGTCAAAAGTAATAAGCAGAAGAGTTTGATAAAGCAGAAAAATGTACTGATTGATTTTGAAATCTTAGCAAGTTACTTAACTTCTCTGTTCCTCTAGTTTCTTTTAAATTGAAAATAATAGTAGTAACCTATTTATCATTATTGAAAATTAATGGAATCATTACATATAAAGCACTTAAGATGCCCTAGAAAATTAAGTATCATGCCAATGCTGGTTGTTGTTGTTATTATTAAATTTTATATTCAGAATAATGGAAACAAAGTGTGTTGATATAAATTTAATTTGCCAAAGATGCTTTTCACAATTATGTAACATACATTGGAGTGAAGAGATGCTAGAGATGACTTAACTGCTAGAAGGACCAGAAAAAGTGAAGTGAAAGTGTTAGTCACTCAGTTGTGTCCGACTCTTTGTGACTCCATGAGCTGTAGCCCGCCAGGCTCCTCTGTCCATGAAATCCTCCAGGCAGGAATACTGGAGTGGGTAGCCATTCCCTTCTGAAGGGGATCTTCCCAACTCAGGGACTGAACCCAAGTCTTCTGCACTCTAGGCAGATTCTTTACCATCTGAGTTACCAAGGAAGCCCATTAGTACCAGAATGGTGGCAAAAATGTAGAACGGAAGCACAGAAGTCAAAATATATTTCAGGGGAGGAAATGGCTGATCTTGCTAGTGTGAAAAGATGAAGGACAGTAGAATTTGGGAAGCTGGGAGATTTAGTGCAGCCAGTTGCTTTAATGAGAAAATTATTAAGGGGTTGACTGTTGGCAGGAGACTGGGGAGTATAGTAAACTTGAAGTATCATTAGATTCCAAAGAGAAATGTCATGGGGTTGACTGAGGCTGTGGGACAAACAGAGCAAGAGAGGTTAGCATTGGAGATGTGCATCTAGTAATTATTTATATTTAGGTAGTTCCTAAAATCATGTATGTATCTCAACTTCCTTCTAAAAGCTTCCAAAAGCTGTACTTGTGCCAAAATATAGACTTGGACTGGAAAATGAGAATTGGAGGATGAATAAAGAATGCTTATTTACATAAAATTATTCAAACAACTGAGGAGAAAATGAGATGCATAACATAGACATAATAAAATCAACAAGAACAACTGCCTGATAGTGTATTCTGATCCCTACAACAATTGCCCAAATTATACTCCAATCTAGATATTGCCTCTACTTAGAAAAAAAAATAATAAAGTACTCATTTTAAATACTGTGTCATTCAACTAAAGTAAAACTATACTTGAAAAGTTAGAGTTGCAATATAGTGTAAAATAATATTTCTTCATTACTTAGAAAATTGGTCATTAATGCACCCTCTGTAGGTCTTTAAAGATGTACTTTGTTTTGTGTAGGTGAATTCCTGAAAAGTTGTAGGCAAATACATTATACCTTAAATGTATTGGAATAGTTACAAATTTATAAGAAAACTTTTATGTGATTAATCATAAACTAGTTCATCTGTGTAGTTAATTTGGAACTATGTCTAATTACTTTTTAAATCGGGGCCAGATGAAGTTGCATATCAAGTAAAGCCTTGAAGGCCATTTTGAAAGTTTGGATTTTATTCTAAATGCAATGGAAAACTATTGAAAGTTTGTTAAGCAAAATGTTTACAGGGACTAATTTATAATGAGACAAAAGTAGAAATAAGCTGATGAGGGATACTTATGGATACTCATTATTTTTAATCAAATTTTCATACTCTTTGCTTTCTGGAAAGACATGTATATAACATAAAGTCAGTGTTGTCACATATTAGCAGTGAAGCCTTAGGCAAGCTACTTAACCTCTCTGAATATCAGCAACTTCATTGATTCTGAAGCACTGGAAATAATCACACTGACCTCACAGTGGTTGAGGGTTAAATTTTATACTGTATTTATTAATTCAACAATGAGTTATTACTTCTTGAGTCCTTACTGTATTGTGTGCCAGCTATGGTTCTGGGAGGTGAGGATATAGCAGTGACTGTTAGGAAGCCCTAGTTTCGTGTAGCTGGGTGAGAGAATGAAGAGGAAGCAAGGAAAGTTCCTCTGTCAAGGTGACAGATTTCTTAGGCAGAGATCTGAATGAGAAGAGGGTTTGAGCCATGCAAATATCTGTGAAAGAGATTACTAGACAGAGAGAACTACAGTTTCAAAACCGTGAGATAGAATCCTTCTTGGTTAGTGTACTTAAAAGACATCAAGGCCTGCATAGTTTGAGGTCAAAGAACAAAAGTAAGAGTGGTGTAGGAGATGAGATCAGAGAGATAACCTGGGGGCAAGATCATGCAGAACCATGTAAGTCAATGTAAGAACTTCGGGGAGTGACAGGGTCTGAATTATATTTTCACAGGAAAACTGGCTATTGAGTAGAGAATAGATTTCATACTTTAGCAAGAAGAGGTTAGATCTCTAAATTCAATACCTGGACTCTTTGGTCTCTGAAGCTATAACCAGAAAGAGATGGCACAGAGCTCCACTCCTGAAATGGAAGCCTCCCCATGCTGACTGGGGTATCTGGAAGCTGGGTATCTGGGTCCCTGGCTACAAAATTCTGGGGTCACTGCCAGTGGTTGTACCCATTGTCGATGTGTTTCCAGAAGAGGTAGGAGGGAGAAAGTTACCTTCTGTTCTAGAATAAGCTTTGTAATTTTCTTTCAGGGTGAGAGATCTCCAGGCAAGAAATTGAAACCTGGTTTTAATCCAGGAGAAGCCTAATGGCCTTGGTGGAGGCAAATGTAAAATCCCTAGACATGAAGAGGACAGAAAGTGGAGATAAACTCATTCATCAAAAGATTTTCAAACAAAAGAAAGCCCCACCCAAGATGAGACTGTAAAATAAAAGTTTACAGCAGGGAGAAAAACACTGTTATGAAAAACAGCTAACACATGGGAGAATTCCCTTGTAAGCTTCATGTCCCTCAGCAAGTGGTGATAGTTGTTCAGTCATGTCAGACTCTTTGGGACCATATGGATTGTAGCTTGCTCTTCTGTCCATAGAATCCTCCAGGCAAGAATACTGGAGTGGGTTGCCATTTCTTTCTCCAGGGGGTCTTCTTGACCCAGGGATTGAACCCGTGACTCCAGCATTCTCTTTCATTGGCGGGAGGATTCTTTACCACTGAGCCACCTGGGAAGCCCCCCAAATGTAAGAGTATGCTCATAGACATCAGAATATGACAAGGATTCCTGCTAACATACTTACTAAATAAAGTTTTAGTAGATAGTCTAGCCTCTACATGAGAGAAAAGAAAACAAAAGATTTGTAAGAATTAGGGAAAACCTAATTGTTATTTGTAGTGGAAGTCATTTTCTATATTGCAAATCTAAGAATCTACAGATATATAATATAACTAATAAAAAGCTTGATCAAATTTGCTGAATGCAAACTCAATAATCACAGCAATATATATCACCAATGATCAATTAAACAATGTAATAGTTAAAACATTCCATTTTATAATAGGAGAGGAAAAAAGTATGAATATATTTTGAATTAAATTTGGAAAGATTCTATATTATAAAGATGGTATTTTTTTTCCCCCAAATGGGTTTATTTAACAGTTTAATGCAGTTCCACTCAATATCCTAACAGGGCTTTTCACAGAACAAGACTTACTAATTCTAAACTGAATCATATGGAAGAGTGAAGATCCAAAATGTCAATAACAATTTTGAAAAGGAACGACATGCATGGAAGACTGACTCTACCATATATCAAGATTTATTATGTCTTTAAATTCACTCAGCATTACTTTATAATTTTTAGTATAAACTTTGTACATATTTTATATTTAGTCCAATATATTTGATTACTTTCATACTATTATGCATATTTTAAGTTGATTTTCTTGACACCCATTATAAGTAAATATTGATCTTGCAATCTGTGTCTGTTAAATTTGCTTATTTGTTCAAGTAGATTTTAACATCTTTTGGGTAGATATATAATCACATAAGCAATAAACACCAAAATTTTTTTTAAATTTTACTACTTAATCTACTAAATCTGCTTAAAAAAAGATTTATTATGAAGCTATAGTAATTTAAAATATGGTATTGGTACAAGAATGGGCAAATAGACCAATGGAGCAGAATGAAGAACTGGAAATAGATTCAAATTTATGAACATATGGAAGAAAGTATATGAACATATGAGAGAAGTGGTGTCACAAGTCAAAAGGGAAGTATAACCCGTTTAATAAACTGTATTATGGAAATTGGTTCCCCATCTAAAAAAAATATTCCTTTCTCAAACTGTACCCCAAAATAAATTACAGGGGCTTCAAAGATTTACATATAAAAAATAACTAAATCTATTAGAATAAATGTTTGAAGAATATTGTTATAATCAACAACAAAGGTCCACAAACTTTCTGTAAAGTGCTAGATAATAAATATTTTGGGTTTATATACCACACACAGGTTGTGTTATATATATATATATATAAATCTTTGCAAATAAAAAAAATATCATCATGGGCCATTCTAAATAGAAGGTTGCCTGAATTTGACCCAGTCAGACATATTTGGCTAACTTCTGATTTTTGGGTAAAGGACAATTAAAATAAGGTGAATATACACTTTAAAAATTAAAAGCCAAGTCAGATACTGGGAGAAAATATTTATAACCTATTTAACAAAGTTTTAGTATCTGGAAGATGTGAAGAGCTCCTACAGACCAATAAGAAAACAAAAACCCAATAGGGTAGGGAAATGGAAAATGGCAATTCAAGGTTAAAAAAAAAACTGGATTATTCTTAGGAATTAGGAAAATAGAAGCTAAAATAAAAATAAGATTCTATTTTTCCCCTGAGATTGCCAAAAATTATAAAGTCTGACAGATCCAAGTATTGAGGAAGATGTAGAAAAATTTTTGTACACTGCTGGTTGGAGTATAAATTGGTGCACCAACTCCAAAGACTTGTGATGAATCCCACATAACCAACTATGTCATGAGTTTGAAAAAATGCTAATAAAAATTTAAGATTAAGCTAATAAAGGCACACTGTCTAGATCACAGGATTTAATAGCATCAATTACCTCTGACCTTATATATCTATGTCTTTTATATTCAGATGCCCCATTTTAAGAGCAAAACTGATTAATTAGAATGCCTTGAGAATGCTGATGAAGTATCTGCTGAAACTATGAACTATAACAGTTGATTGATGTGGGAATATTTAGCCCTTGGAAGAAAAAGACAGTGCAACTAAAAGAATATAAACGTGGGAGCAGCTAGGCTTAGTTTGCAATCAGATGCTGTACATTTACCTACTGTTCCAGGGCTACCATGTTGCACAACTGGGCTTTGAAAGTGAGTGGGTTATGTAGAAGTCTAAACTGTATGACTTTAAGCAAGTTACTTAGAAACCTTCATTTTCTTATCTAAAAAACAGATAATAATTCAAAGTTTTTGTAGATTTAAAGATGATATAAGAAAACCCCCTACCAAATAGTATGCATTCAAGCAGTCATAATATTGAAATTTTAACAGTGGTTAAGAAAATGAATTTTAGATTCGAGCAGACAGACTTCAGCTCAAATCACATCTCTAATGTTTCCTGAGTGTGTTAAAGTTGATAAATTAACCTCTCTGGTACTGAGTTTCCTCATTTGTAAAATGTGAAGTAATAGCTCATCTTTAGTAAAAGTCAGAAACTATTCTGAGAACTGTATATACATTAAACTATTTGCTAACTACAGAAATTTTGGTGTGAGTACTGTTAATACCCCACCCCCTCCTTCAAACAGAGGCATACAGAGTTTGAACAAACTGCCTCAAATCATAAAACTGAGGAAGAGAGAGAGTTGAGATTTTAATCCAAAAGGTCTCAGTCCAGGATACAAGCTACACTAAATTGCCTTTCTAGGTCACTAAAAGGATTAAATGAGGTAATAGATATGAAGAATTTAGCATGGTGTGTACAAGGTAGTAAGCACTTAATGGATTTTAGCCTTGTAGTGCTCAAGATTCTTTTGGTAACAGATTAGTTTAAGCTGATCTGCCCACTCAAATACTCAGAGAGGACTATATTGATTTACATGACTAAAAACTGGGTCAAATGAGGTCAGCAGGACTCAATCTCTCTCTCCATCCCTTGCTCTGCTTTTCTTCCTGTTGGCTATATTCTTAGGCAGGCTGCTGCCATATAGTAGTAAAGATAGTTACCAGAAGCCTTCAGTATGCATTATCTTTATACTTAGCAATTCTTAGAACCTTATTTTCTAGTCATGTCTTTCATTGGCCTAGTATAGGTACAGGTTCTTTTTTAAAATGATGACAACAACCAGAAAGAGGAGCAATTTCTAGATCTAGGTCATGTCTCTCCCTGAGACTAGAGCATGAGATCAGCCTCATCCAATCATATCACTAAAACTGGAAGGGGATGTTTGACCCAAATTTATCCTTCACAATGTGGTTAAGAAACTTGTCTCTTCAGGTCTAGAAACCCAAAAAACAGAAAAGCATTAGAAAGAAAGATAAGGTCTTTCCAAAGAAAACCTGAATAAGGTGGCACCTGATTGATGATCAATAATATATCAAGATATGATCAACTATATCTAGATATGTTTATTCTCCATGCTTTGCTGATCACCTAGTCACTCTAAATTTACTCTTCAATATTCTTAGTTCTCCCAAGTAGAGGCAGGTTTGCCATAATATTCTAACCTTGACCTAAAGGCCTCTGAAACTCATGCGCATAGAGCATAAAAGTGGGGGATTTAAGGGAGAGTTTCAAAGTAAGAAAAACCATCAGTTCACTTTCCCTTTGGTTGCAAATTTCCAAATAATTACATTATAAATTAGATCAAGGTGTATAGATATGAACAAAATATTAAAATCTATTTTCAGGAAACTTTTAGTGTAAAATCTGTTTTCAGAAAACATGTTATTTAAAGGAATAGACCTATATATCAAATAGATCCAACTGATGCCTACCACTCTAATAAGATTTAAAAATTAATTCCTCTCCTGTAGTGATTTTAGGGAGGAGAAAAAATGAAAACTAGATTTTATATTGTTTAATGTATTTTTCCTTTTTTAAATTCATGTTTAGTTTTCAGTTGAGTTACATGAATTTTCTTTACTACCACACTCAGACTTCCAGTTTAGAAAATATTTTTTGAAAGTACAATATATCCAAACAGATTAGTTATTTTTCTTTAATGTAGCTTTGCCAAATGCTACAACATTAAAACAAGACATTCATGAGATATGATTCAGTTAGCCCATTCTTAGAAAAGTAACATAGCCACATGACAAGTACAGGGTATTAGCTGTACCTCATAGTATTTTGTTCTATGTGTACTCTTTGATCTGTTCATCAAAGTCCTTAATTTTTAATATGCCAATATGATTCAATAAAATTTAAGGGAAATTTATCCTCAGAACATTAATTGAATTATATGAAATGCAGAATATCAGTGGTATTGTAGGTACAAGAAAGAAAACTGCTGTCTATCAAAAATGTTGGGGAAAATGCTTATCAAGAAGATGCCCTAAGCAGTATAACATCCTTAAATAAATATTTCACATCTATGATACATTGCCCTAGATGTTGAAGATTCTCACCTGGCTAAAGGCAGGGTACTGGATATTATGGTCTCTGGGGACATTTTTCTAGGTCTGATCCTCTTCCTAATCTCATATTGATTTTAATATTAGGTCAGAAATGTCAAAAGTAAATTTTCTAGCTCTTCTTTGCTGGTATTTTTCTCTCATATCACTCTGTCCTGTGCCTGATTGGGGTCATCCTGAACAACATACCTGGACTATTTCAGTTCATCTCTTTCACCTCTCTTGTCATTTGTAATTCAAAAGAAAAGTCTTTCTGATGATTACAATTTTTAAATTTCTTCTTGCTGAATAAAGTTATGTAAAAGTAGCAATACTTTTGGTTCTTATTGTATGACTGGTACTATGCTTGGCTACTGAAACAAAATGAAATGGTGTATTGCTTATGGTCCAGTGTAATTTATTCAGTCATTTCAAATTGGTTACATATAAATGTTAAATGATTTTATGGAGTTTTTCTCCAAACTCTGCCTGCACCTGAGTTATGTTATAGCTCCCTTTCCTTTTCTTTAAAGACACCTAAAGTAAGTTACAAAACTCCCAGTCAAGAGTGGCTATTAAAAGCTCAGTTTAGACCATTTTATAACTGATGTACATCTCCCATTGCTAACCAATATAATATACATACAGGAACCTAAAGCAGAGAGGAATGCGCAGTCTGATATTGTCTCTTCCTACCTCTTCTTCGCCTTGAGGTGGTCAACCTCTAGAAGATCTACTCCTTCTTTCTCCCCTAGGCTCTGGTTTTTCAGAAGTGTTGAAAGTTAGGAAGATGTGAGATGGATAGATATAGAGAGAGATAGACAGACAAAGGAAGAACAGGTAGATATCTCTTACTTACGTGGCCACTGATTATAATCTTCTTTCTGTCATTGCTGCTCCTCTGGCTAAACAAACAAGGGAAGACAGAGACAGATATATAAAGAGGTCTGTGTGTGTGTGTGTGTGTGTGTGTGTGTGTGTGTGTGTGTGTGTGTAGAGTGAGAGAGACAGAGAGAAAGAGATGTGACCACACAGACAAATACAGATTGGGGTTCAGAAAAATACTCACCTGGAAAGCCAGAGAGCTATTTGGAGAACAGACCCAGAGATCACTTAGAGATACACAGAGAGATGGACATACGGAGAAGCAAAGACATACAGAGACACTCAGAAACAATCGATGCATACAGAATGACATAAAGGGATAAACAGACTTAAAGAAAGAGACAGAAACAGACAGCCTAAGAGACAGACATAAATAGGAGAAAGACACAAAGGGAAAAGCAATAGAAATAGACAGAAGGGAGAGTCACAAAGTGAAACAGAAAAATAGAGACCTGGAGAAAAAGAGAGAGGAAGAAAAAACACATTCTCACAAAAATATACAGAGAGAATGACTACATAGAATATGACAGACAAAAAACAAAGGAGATAAAGAAAGACATAAAAAAAAGAGCCACAGACAAAAAAAGAGACAAATGAAGACACAGGACATGGAGACACTGATGCTGACTCTGAGAGATGAGATACCCTCTAAGAGACAGAGATGGAAACGGGAAGATCACCAGCCCTGGAACTAACTTGATTCTTAGTCTTCCCGTCACCTGACCAGTTCACTTTTACTGATTACCACAGAAACTTCCTGGGTACTCTCCTCACCTCTCCCCAGCCTGGACTTTCACCAGGTTGAGTTTACTGTTTCTAGAACCCAGAAAGCCCTTAACAGCATCACAGGCACAGGGCCTGATTTAATACCGGTGCCCACTAGCATTAATATTAGTCCCATGCTTCATGTGACCACATTGTTTCATGAAATGCCCAATAGACAAAGCATCCAGGAGCGAATGAATAGTGCAACAAATTATTTGAACTAGGATTTTTTCCTTAATTGAGGATAGTCACTTTCTCAGAAACTACTGAACGCTAAAAACAGAATCCAACATAACCATTTTTATCTCAAAGTGAGTAACTAAGCAAACAAGTGTTAGGCATTCTCATTCTCCTTGTAATAAATTTAACCTCAGTCTCCATTTTATGGTTGAGTAGTGCTGCTGCTGCTGCTTCATCGCTTCAGTTGTAGGATTTCCTTTCCTCCACACTCTCTCCAGCACCTGTTGTTTGTGGATTGTTGATGATGGCCATTCTGACTGGTGTGAGGTGATATCTCATTGTAGTTGACTTGCATTTCTCTAATAATGAGTGATGTTGAATATCTCTTCATGTGTTTATTAGCCATATATATGTCTTTTGAGAAATGTCTGTTGAGGTCTTTTGCCCACTTTGAGTTGTGTGAGCTGCTTGTATGTTTTGGAAATTAATCCTTCGTCAGTCATTTCATTTGCTATTATTTTCTCCCATTCTGAGGGTTGTCTTTTCACTTTGTTTATAGTTTCCTTTGCTGTGCAAAAGCTTTTAAGTTTAGCCAGGTCTCACTTATTTATTTTTGCTTTTATTTCCATTATTCCATTATTATATTCCATTATATTCCATTATCAAATTATATTATATTCCATTATTCCATTTATATCCATATATTTATTCCATTATTCTAGGATCCATAAAGGATCTTGCTATGATTTATGTCACACAGTGTTCTGCCTATGTTTTCTTCTAAGGGTTTTATAGTTTTTAGTCTTACATTTAGGCTTCCCTAGTGGCTCAGACAGTAGAGCATCTGTCTGCAATGCAGGAGACCTGGGTTCAATCCCTGGGTTAGGAAGATCCCCTGGAGAAGGAAATGGCATCCCACTCCAGTATTCTTGCCTGGTAAATCCCATGGACCTGGAGCCTGGTAGTCTACCGTCCATGGGGTCGCAAAGAGTCGGACACGACTGAGCGACTTCACTTAGGTCTTGAATCCATTTCAAATTTATCTTTTTGTAGGATTTTAGAAAGTGTTCTCATTTCCATTCCTTCATGAAAAGACACTTCTACAGCAACCCTCCTCATCCTTTGCCTGCACTTCTGGTGCTCTTCTTCACTCCTTCTCAGAACCTCCTCTGCCCCTGCATTTTGTCCTTATCCTGTCCTCTGACCTGTATCCAAAGTGATGGTTTGGCAGTGGTAATGAAGGTATAGGATAGGAGATAGTAAGAGGGACATGGACTCACACTCACACACACAATGACCTGATTTCTTATGCACTGCAGAGACTGAGCGCCCTATCAAAGTCCACTGCTTCAGAGAAGTCTTCTCTGAACTTCAGGCTTCCCTCATTTCCAGTCTGAGTTAAGCATGCTCTCCCTTGTGAACTTACTAAATGGCACAAATATGTCTGTTTCCTCTACTACAATTATGAGTTTCCCCAAGAGGGTTGACAGTATCTTGTTCTTCTCCAATTTATCCCATATTATTGGCACATGGGCTTCCCTGCTGGCTCAGCAATAAAGAATCTCCCTGTAATGCAGGAGATCCAGGTTCAATCCCTGGGACAGGAAGATCCCCTGGAGGAGGGTATGGCAACCCACTTCAGTATTCTTGCCTGGAGAATTCCATGGACAGAGGATTGGCAGGCTATAGTCCATAGGGTCACAAAGAGTAGGATGTGACTGAAGAGACCTAGCATGCATGTATATGGCACAAGGTCTGAAACATTGTAGAAATTTAATAAATGCTTGAAAATGGATATGATGACTTCTCCAGATAAATTAATTTGTACTGCTTCTAACTCCAGGAAAATTTTATTTTAAGCTATGTATATATTCAATGAAACTCTATTAAAAATGTATTATGCTCCCCTTCTTAAAAATTAAACAAAATACTGAATGCAAGAGACAGTAAATTCTACTGGTCTTGTTGGATAAAAACCATGTGTTGTGGGAGCAGCCAAACTGAGCTTGGAGCCTTATCCTCTCACATACTGTTCACACATTCTTGTGAAAGTTATTTAACTCCCCTAAGATTCATTTTCTTCATCTGTAAAATGGACACAATAGAAGAACAGATTTAATAAGAGGTACTGTGCTTCCCTGGTGGCTCAGAGGTCAAAGCGTCTGCCTCCAATGCGGGAGACCTAGGTTCGATCCCTGGGTCAGGAAGATCCCCTGGAGAAGGAAATGGCAATCCACTCCAGTATTCTTGCCTGGAGAATCCCACGGACGGAGAAGCCTGGTAAGTTACAGTCCACGGGGTCACAAAGAGTCGGACACAACTGAACGACTTCATCACCACCACAACCACCACCACTGTGAAGTCAATATAAGTCAATAAATGAGAAAGACTTAGAAAAGTTCTTGGCACATAGTAAGTATTCAATAAATGTGAGCTGTTAATGTCTTCACTTTTTCCTTAATGACTCAGGAACTTCAATATGTGTCACTTTTATGCTGTGCTTTAATAAAGTGATGCATTTAGAAGCTATCAAGATATCTAAGGAAGTTTGTCTTTCTAGTAAATGAACTCAGACTGCTGGGTTTTTTTTTTTAATCCTTATGGCTATCATTTTCTTATTTTCTTGCTTGCTATCAGCTGACATTTATTGCTAAAACCATGTGTCTCTCCACGGTTTTGCCACTCAAATTTTTAGTATATCATACTTAACATTCTATGAACTAGGGAAACATACTACTAAGTTTTTTAGAATAATCTGGAAAGTAATAGATAAGACTATGAACTAAATCCTAATCATAAGGAATTCTCACATCCAGAAAATAAAAAGTATGTTATTATATGGACGCATTTATTTCCTAGATGCATTTTGTGCTTTCTTCCTGTCAACAGAAAATGCTGTATGTTTCTGAGTAATAAACTTCTGGGATAATTAAAGTGGTATCTCACTTGCATGCCATCTGTAGAAGGATAATATGGCACAGTGGAAATAGCAAAGACAACAGAGATCTGAGACCAAATTTTGATTCTACTTGCTCATGTGAACTTGAGCAATTTGTTTAGCATTTCTGAGCTTGACTTTCTTCACATTAAGGTAAAAACACTTCTGGAATAATAAGACCTATAGGAGTAGAAATTGTTGATGTAAATAACCAGTGTGCCAATAAACAATAGGGCTCAAAATATAATAATCATTAAAGTTATCATCTGTTCATCCATAATTGTCTTTAGTGTGCAATCCAAAAATTTAAATATTTTAACTTTTCACAGACTTATATTTTACTCTCTGAAATACCTCTATTTTGACTTTATAACAAATCTTAATATTTTACTGGATTAATAATGCCTTGATAAAATGAATTATCTCTGTCTGCTTTTCTTTTTTAACCTCCATTTAAAAATAATGTTGAATATTAAAATTTTAATTCAATATGTCTAAATTATTCACAGATAGTTTTGGTAAAAGAAGAATTAAAACTTTTATCCCTTTTGTTCCCTGACTGGATTTGAATAATTTGAATGGTCCTGGCTTGCCGAATAATACTCATCCACTATGTATTCTGCTGATGGTTTTCTTTGAACAGCTCTGTCTCCATCTGTCTCCAAATCTGTCTTGCATTTTTCAAATAAATATTAATAAATTATAGATGTTTTTGTTAAACAGACTGAATCTTAATAATAAAAGGAAACAAGACAGGAGTAAAGGAGAACTTTATAAACTGAATACACCCCAATGCTGGTTAAAATGACATCAGTGGTTTATCTAATTTTTAGGGGACCAGTAAGCACACAGTTTATATAATGTGTTTTGCCTATTGCTTGATCTAGCCATTTTTCAATATTCATGTATAAATGGTGATATCTAATGTATATAGCAGGCTGTAAATTCTAATTAGATCACAACTTCCCATTCTTGGAACAATAAACTACAATATTAATCATTTTGTCACGTTCAAGACATACTGGACTACCTTATTTGATCCATTTCCAAATCTAGTCTAAACTGAGGTAGAATTGTCTCTCATTCCCCTAAAAGATAGCTGAGAAATAAGAGGTCGGTAAAGGAGGAACTGATTTATTATGACTGGATGGCTATCTCTGTCTGATTAATTACTCTTTACTTTAAGATGCCTACATTTTAAACTTCTCATTATTTGTCCTCTCAAATAAAATATATCTTTCAGATCTCTGGAACATGTTTAAAATTAAATTTTAGTCCTTTAACATTTGAAAGCAGAGTTTCTACTAGCTCAGATTCATTACTGATTTTGCTGTGTCGCCTAAAATTTAATTATAAAGATGACACTTTAATCCCAGTGAAACTGGTTGGTTTATTATAAGTGAGGAACAAAAATGCCAACAAACAGATCAGAGCTCCAGAAATATTTTTTTAAATTTTTTTCCTACAGAATGAGTTATATTAACATGGAAATGTATGCGCAAGTAAACTTCAAATGTTATTCTTGTACCAGTGTACATTCAAAAGGGCAATGATACCTGACATTGTGGTTCCTTTTTAGGCACTTAATAACTTGTTGGATCATTAAACATCATTCGCTCCCTGCTTTCATGGACCCTCGAGATAGTCATTAACTCCATAGTAAGGAATGGGAACAATGGAGTTACTGTCTAATTGTAGTTACAATCTTCTCTCCCCTGTTATCATGTATCTATATAACTAATATCAGAAGCTTTGTTATTTCTACCACCTCTGTAGTGACTGATGCCTTCACTGAATAATTTTTAAATCTGTTTTATAAGAGAAAACTGTTATATGAATTTGGTACACAGAATGGCATTTTTCAATTTGGGGGAAAATAAAAGTTAACAATAAAATAATCCATATAAAATGATAATTCAAAACAAACTTGGACAGTACTAAAAAAACAGTACTGAAAAATAACTCAGGTACAAAACTATATTTTTAAAAATATAAGCCATGTTTATAAAATAAACCTTTCTTTCTGATCATTAGTTAGCTTAATTTATATTTACTGATTTTGAATGCTTTTCTCCCAATGTACAAAAGTGCACATTCTATGATTTTAGTTGTTAAATATTTTAAGGTATATTTTAAAAGTAAAAATATGTACTGTTTTAAAAGTACTTGCTTTTAAGGTCATTATTTGATTGCCCTAGGAAAGAGAGTTGTTGGATTCTTTTCCCTATTGATGGCTTCCAGATTAAACCATAGACTAAAGGTGACAAAATACAGCCCACAAGCCACATTCAGCTCAAAGATATAGATGTTTTTATAAAAATTCAATTAAATCAAAACACTTAAAATTGACTTCTAAGAGAAAGCTTAGAGAAAACTTTTTGACTTTGGCTTAGGCAAATATTTCTCAGATATAACACCAAAGTTCAATCTTTAAAAAGAAAAAGAATGATAAACTGGACTTTACCAAAATTAGAAATATATGCTCTTTGAAAGTCATGTTAGAAGAATGAAGACAGGCAACAGACTAAGAGAAAATATTTTCCAAATCATAAATCTGATAAAGGACTTGTATCCAGAATTTATAAAGGTCACTCAAAATTCAGTAAAAGAAAAATCAACAACACAATTTAAAAAGAGAAGGGATGTGAAAAATCACTTCACCAAAGAAGGTATATGGATGGGAAATAAGCACATGTAATCATGCTCAACATCATTAATGATTAAGGAAATTGCCAGGTAGTGCTAGTGATAAATTACCTACTTGCCAATGCAGGAGACTACTTAAGAGACACAGGTTCCATCTCTGGGTCAGGAAGATCCCCTGGAGGAGGGCACAGCAACCCACTCGGGTATTCTTACCTGGAGAATCCCATGGAGAGCAGAGCCTGGCAGTCCATAGGGTCGCAGCTTTAAAAAAATCTTATGATACCAAATGAAAGGATATGAAGTAACTATAACTCCTATTCATTGGATGGACTTAAAATATTTTTCCAAGTGGAAACTTCATATACACTTAAACATAAACTTACCACATAACCCATAAACCCCACTCTTAAGTATTCACACAAATGAAATTAAAACTTAAATTTGCACAAAAACCCACACATGAATGTTTATTAGTAATCAACAAAATATGAAAACAGCACAAATAGTTTTCATCTGGGAAATGGATAAACAAATTATGGCTTATCTGTCCAATGGGATGGAATACTACTCAGCAATGAAAAGAACAAATTACTAATAAATGAAATAACTGAGATGTATCTCTAATTAAATTAAATGAAAGGAACCGGAGTCTAAAAGCTACATACATCATGATTCTATTTATGAGATTGTTGGAAAGACAAAACTATAGATATAAAATAGAAACAAAAACACTAGTCACCAGGTGTTGGGGATATGGAGGAAGAATATACTGCAAAAGGATACAAGGAAAGTTTGGAGATGATGCAATTGTTTATCTTGATTGTGGTGGTGGTTACACAACTTACATGTCTGTGAATTCTCAGAACTTCACAATTAACAGGGAAATTTTTACTATATATAAATTGAACTATTTTAAGAAGATATAGGTGAAAATGGTACAATAATTCAGAAATTTTACATGTTACTACTGATTATTTTCCCTGGAGTAGGAAATGGCAACCCACTCCAGTATTCTTGCCTGGAGAATCCCATGGACAGAGGATCCTGGTCAGACACAACTGAGCAACTAACACACTGATTACTTTATCTTGGGGAAAAAAGAGGAAAACCAGGTAACACTAGGACAATATTTTGTTATTCAACAAGTATTTATGAAGCACCAATTGTCTTTTCCAATGAGTCAGCTCTTTGAGAAAGATGGAGGAGAAGGGGGTGACAGAGGATGAGATGGTTGGATGGCTTCACCAACTCAATGAACATGAATTTGAGCAAACTCTAGAAGACAATGAAGGACAGGGAAACATGGCATGCTTCTGTGGGGTCACAAAGAGTCTGCCAGGACTTTGCAACTGAACAACAACAACTGTAAGTTAAGTATTATTCTAAACAATGAAAATGTTGTTAGGAATAAAGCAAACAAGAATCTTCAAGCTTCTGGACTTATATTCTAGAAGAAGGAGACACAATTACCACATACACATGTAAACTAGATGGGTAGTCAGATGCTGATGAGTGCTGGAGAGAATAATAAAGCAAAGAGTTGACAGAGTCAAAAGTTGAAGATTGAAATGTAAAATAACATAGATAAGGAAAGCTTCACTGAGAAGGTGCATTTGAACAAACAGCTGAAGGAGATGAGAGCACTAGATATGCATTTTTCTGTATTCAGGAAGAGGGAAACACAAGGGCAAAGGCCTTGTGACAAGAGTGTACCAGGTATGCTTAAGGAGACATTAGCCCATGTGCCTGAATTAGAATGAGGGGAGAGGACGAATAACAGATGTCAGAAAATTAAAAGGAGCCAGGTTGGGCATGGCTTTGTTTTCATTGTTATGAAAAGCTACTAAATGTGTTCAGAATAGAAATGGCATTATTTGACTACCGTTATAACACTAGATTATGGTGGAAAAGGTAGAAGTAGCAAGGTTAAGATGCTATTACAGAAATCAAGATGAGAAATAATGATGACTTGGATAAGAGTGTGCACAGTAGAGATAGTGAAATGTTCAATTATATTATCTTTGAAAGGCAAAACCAACAGGATATGCAAATATTTGTAAGATATGGGCTGAAAAAGAAAGTGAGAAATCAAAGATGACTATAAAGTTTTTTACTATAAAAGAAAGAAATTTAAAGTGAAGTCGCTCAGTGATGTCCGACTCTTTCCAACCCCATGGACTGTAGCCTACCATGTTCCTCCATACATGGGATTTTCCAGACAAGAATACTGAAGTCGGTTTCCATTTCCTTCTCCAGAGGATCTTCCAGACCCAGGGATCGAACCAGAGTCTCCTGCATTGTAGGCAGACGCTTTACCGTCTGAGTCACCAGGGAAGTCTTATAGAACTGAAGATATCATTTACTGAGAAGAAGTAGATTTGGGGATAGAGAAAATCAATTGTGTCAAATACTGTGGTTATGTCAAGACAGATAAGGATTAAGAATCAAGCAATGAATTTAACAAAATGGAGATAATAAGTGACCTTGATAAGAGAAATAACGGTGGTATTGTAAAGGCAAATGCCTCATTGGATTAGGATCCAGAATCAAATGAGAGAAACTTAAAATAGTAAATAAATGCCATTCTTTTAAAAAGAGTTTTGTTGTCAAGAAAAGTAGCAAAATATGATGGCAGCTGGAGGAGTGTCAAAGAATGTGGTGTCAAAGAGGTTTTTAATTTTTGTTCTTTTGCAAGAGGAAAGGCTATCTAGTTTCAAGCAGGTGATATTGTTCAAAGGGGAAATTAATAATATGGGACAACTAGGAAAAACTGCTGAAAACCTGTTGTTGAACAAGATAAAGGGAACAGGGTCTAATGGACAAGTTGAGAATTTATTCCTTTCTAGAAACCCAGTTCATCTACAGAAGTGAAGGCATCTGGGAAGAGATGCTTGTATAGGTCCACAGGTAGATGTAGTAATTGAAGCTTGTGAAAATTAATTTCTGATTGATTCTGTTTTCTCAGTGAGATAGTAAGGATGAGAGTGAGACCAGGAGAGAAGGTGACTGAAGTTTGTAAAGGATAGAGGAGTTGCAAAATAGTCATTTTGATGAGTGAGAAGGTGGATGAATCCAGCCATCTGGTCAAATAAAAAGGAAAAATTGGAGAACTTTGTCCTTCATTGCCACATAGCAATCTTATTTTTCACTGTACCCTTTCATATCTGGGGAACAAACAGACATAAACAAACTGAACAAACAGCTGAACAGCAGCTGAACAAACATTTATATGAGGGAACTAAGAGTCAATCAGTTCAGTTCAGTTCCATCATTCAGTCCTCTCCAACTCTTTGTGACGCCATGGACTGCAGCATGCCAGGCCTCCCTGTCCATGACAAACTACTGGAGTTTACCAAAACTCATGTCCATTGAATTGGTGATGCCATCAAATCATCTCATCCTCTATCGTCCCCTTCTCCTCTCACCTTCAATTATTCCCAGCATCAGGGTCTTTTCGAATGAGTCAGCTCTTCGCATCACGTGGCCAAAGTATTAGAGTTTCAGCTTCAACATCAGTCCTTCCAATAAATATTCAGGACTGATTTCCTTTAGGAATGACTGGTTGGATCTCCTTGCAGTCTAAGGGACTCTCAAGAGACTTCTCCAACATCATAGATCAAAAGCTTCAATTCTTTGGTGCTCAGTTTTCTTTATAGTCCAACTCTCACATCCATACATGACTACTGGAAAAACCACAGCTTTGACTAGATGGACCTTCGTTGACAAAGTAATGTCTCTGCTTTTTAATGTCTCTGTCTAAGTTGATCAACACTTTTCTCCCAAGGAGTAAGCATCTTTTAATTTCATTACTGCAGTCACTGTCTGCAGTGATTTTGGAGGCCAAAAAAATAAAGTCTGACAGTGTTTCCACTGTTTCTCCATGTATTTGCCATGAAATGATGGGACCAGATGCCATGATCTTTTTTTTCTGAATGTTGAGCTTTAAGTCAACATTTTCACTCTACTCTTTCACTTTCATCAAGAGGTTCTTTAGTTCTTCTCACTTTCTGCCATAAGGGTGGTGCCATCTGCATATCTGAGGTTATTGATATTTCTCCCAGCAATCTTGATTCCAGTTTGTGCTTCCTCTAGCCCAGCATTTCTCATGATGTACTCTGCATATAAGTTAAATAAACAGGGTGACAATATACAGCCTTGATGTACTCCTTTTCCTATTTGGAACCAGTCTTTTGTTCCATGTCCAGTTCTAGCTGTTGCTTATTGACCTGCATTCAGATTTCTCAAGAGGCAGATCAGGTGGTCTGGTATTGCCATCTCTTTCAGAATTTTCCATAGTTTGTTATGATCCACACTGTCAAAGGTTTGGCATGGTCAATAAAGCAGAAATAGATGTTTTTCAGGAACTCTTTTGCTTTTGTGATGATCCAGCAGATGTTGGCAATTTGATATCTGGTTCCTCTGCCTTTTCTAAAACCAACTTGAACATCTGGAAGTTCACAGTTCACGTATTGTTGAAGCCTGGCTTAGAGAATTTTGAGCATGACTTGAATAGCATGTGAGGTGAGTGCAATTGTGTAGTAGTTTGAGCATTCTTTGGCATTGCCTTTCTTAGGGATTAGAATGAAAACTGACATTTTCCAGTCTTGTGGCCACTGCTGAGTTTTCCAAATTTGCTGGCATATAGAGTGCAGCACTTCCACAGCACCATCTTTTAGGATTTGAAATAGCTCAGCTGGAATGCCATCACCTCTTCTAGCTTTGTTCGTAGTGATGCTTCCTAAGGCCCACTTGACTTCACATTCCAGGATGTCTGACTCTAGGTGAGTGATCATACCATTGTGATTATCTGTATCATGAGGATCATTTTTGTACAGTTCTTCTGTGTATTCTTGCCAACTCTTCTTAATATTTTCTGCTTCTGTTAGATCCCTACCATTTAGTCATTTATCAAGCCCATCTTTGCATGAAATGTTCCCTTGGTATCTCTAATTTTCTTGAAGAGATCTCTAGTCTTTCTCATTCTATTATTTTCCTCTATTTCTTTGCATTGATTGCTGAGGAAGCCTTTCTTATCTCTCCTTGCTATTCTTTGGAACTCTGCATTCAATTGGGTATATCTTTCCTTTTCTCCTTTGCTTTTCTCTTCTCTTCTTTTCACAGCTATTTGTAATGCCTCCTCAGACAGCCATTTTGCTTTTTTGCGTTTCTTTTGCTTGGGGATGGTCTTGATCCCTGTCTCCTGTACACTGTCATGAATCTCCATCCATACTTCATCAAGCACTTTATCAGATCTAGTCCCTTGAATGCATTTCTCACTTCCATTGTGTAATCGTTAGGGGTTTGATTCATACCTGAATGGTCTAGTGGTTTTCCCCCCACTTTCTTCAATTTAAGTCTGAATTTGGCAATAAGGAGTTCATGATCTGAGCTATAGTCAGCTCCCAGCCTTGTTTTCGCTGACTGTATAGAGCTTCTCCATCTTTGGCTGCAAAGAATATAATCAATCTGATTTCGATGTTGGCCATCTGGTGATATCCATGCGTAGAGTCTTCTCTTGTGTTGTTGGAAGAGGGTGTTTGCTATGACCAGTTCGTTTCTTGGCAAAACTCTATTAGCCTTTGCACTGCTTCATTCTATACTCCAAGGACAAGTTTGCCTGTTACTCTGGTGTTTCTTGACTTCCTACTTTTGTATTCCAGTCCCCTATGATGAAAAGGACAACTTTTTGGGGTGTTAGTTCTAGAAGGTTTTGTAGATCTCCATAGAACCGTTCAACTTCAGCTTCTTAAGCATTACTGGTTGGGGCATAGACTTGGATTACTGTGATATTGAATGGTTTTCCTTGGAAACAAACAGAGATCATTCTCTCATTTTAGAGATTGCATCCAAGTACTGTATTTTGGACTCTTTTGTTGACTATGATATCTACTCCATTTCTTCTAAGAGTCAATAGATGGTGATAATATTGATAGGAGCTATTATTATTGAACATCTAGTATATGTAAAACATTCTATATAAATAACCTTTAATTCTCACAATATCCTTGCAAAGTAAGTAAGTATTGTTACCCTGCATACACGGAAAAGAAAACCAAACTGTGGAGAAGGTAATGTAGTTGAAATTTCACAACTAGGAGTGTCACAATTATCACTTAAACCCAGGTCTTTTCCTTTCAACAGGGCGTTTGGAAGTGATCATCCTTGTTCAGTGGCAAAGAAAGATCCTTGTTAAGTCTTTCTTTCTGTTCTGACATACCTGAGAGATAGATAAATTCCCATAATTAACAGTATGACTGTGTTCTCATCTGTAACAAGGAGAGAAGTATATGTCCAACTTTCCAAAGGAAGCATAGTTTGAAAAAAAAGAAGATAATTTGGAGATGATTGGGAACCTCTCTTAGAACCAGAAAAAAAACACTGCCCACCTTTGCATTCAGCCTCCTTTGTTGAGGGTGGCTCTCCTTAATGGTCAAAATGGATATAAATCTACCTGGTATTTTTTAAATATTTACATAAATTAGAGAAGCTGAATAGACCTCCATCAGTGACTGCTGAGGACTAGAGGAAAAATGGGAATGATGCTTCCAGACTCAGAATGTCACTTTATCAAAAATTTAAGAATGTCTGCAGAGACTGACCTCAATCTTCAGTACTATTCTATATTATTAATATGAGGATTCAAGATCACTTAGAAAAATAAATGGTGGCCCCTAGAAGCAAACACTGGTACACTAAAAATCTGTCAGATTATTTTTCTGATTGGTTGCTCAAAGTAAATCTCTTCAAAAGGAATTTGATGAGACTTTTCAGGTCATCTTTGTGAAAAAGATCATTAAGTATACACTTCATGGTAGTGCAAATAGTTTTAAAAAATGACCATGATTATTAGGTATAAAATAAGCTATAAAGATATATTGTACAATGTGGGGAATATAGCAAATATTTTATAATAACTATAAATGAAGCATACATATTAAAAACTATAAACTACTTTACTATACACCTGTAACATTATATATATATCAAGTATACTTCAATAAAAAATTTTTAAAACATACCATATGCTAAACCAACAAATCTCAATAAATCTAAATTCATATTATATAGTATATGTTTGCTGAAAGCAGAAATATCAAATTACAAATTAATACTAAAAAGATATCTGAAAATATTTGAAATGCTAGTAAACTAAAAAACATACTTTGAAATAAATTATAGGCCAAAGAAAAATTTACAAGTGAAATTAGAAAAAGCTTTGAGTTGGATGAAAATGAAACCACAATATATCAGAATGTGTAGAATGCAGATAGCACAATACTTAGCAAGAAATTTATAGCATTAAATGCTTTTTTTCAAAAGTCTAAAATCAGCTGTCTAAATTGCCATCTCATGAGGCTAAAAATAAAGAAATAAAATAGCAAGTTAAACCAGAGTAAAAAGTAGAAGGGAAATAAATTTAAGAATTGCAATCAGTGAATTAGAAAACAGAAAAACAATAGAGAAAATTTAATGAAAAAAATGCAGGCTCTTTGAAAATATGAATAAACTGATAAACCTCTAGTTAATGGAAAGAAAACCTCTAGTCAATGAAAGAAAACAAATTAGAAATATGAGAGATAAAAGAAAAAGTACCATTATCAATCATATGGAATTTAAAATAATGATGAGACTATTAAAAATTTTTAACAATAAATTTGACAACTTAGATGAAATAAACACACTTCTGGAAATCACTTAAATTACTAAATCTGACATAAAAATTAGAAAATTTGGATAGTCATATTTATCAATGAAACTGAATTCATAATTTATAACATTCTTACAAACAAAACTCCATAACCAAGTTGCTTCACAGGTAAATTATTTAAAATACTTAAGGAAGAAATGAAAACTAGAAAAGGTCAGTTTTCATTTCATTCCCAAAGAAAGGCAATGCGAATGAATGTTCAAACTACTGCACAATCGCACTCATCTCACACGCTACCAAAGCAATGCTCAAAATTCTCCAAGCCAGGCTTCAACAATACGTGAACCGTGAACTTCCAGATGTCCAAACTAGATTGAGAAAAGGCAGAGGAACCAGAGATCAAATTGCCAAAATCCGCTGGATCATCAAAAAAGCAAGAATTCCAGAAAAATATCTACTTCTGCTTTATTGACTATGCCAAGGCCTTTGATTTTGTGGATCACAACAAACTGTGAAAAAGTTTTACAGAGATGGGAATACCAGACCACCTGCCCTGCCTCCTGAGAAGTCTGTGTGCAGGTCAAGAAGCAACAGTCAGAACTGGACATGGAACAACAGACTGGTTCCATATCAGGAAAGGAGTACATCAAGGTTGTATATTGTCACCTTGATTATTTAACTTAAATGCAGAGTACGTTATTACAAAATGCTGGGCTGGATGAAGCAAAAGCTGGAATCAAGACTGCCAAAAGAAATATCAATAACCTCAGATATGCAAATGACACCACCTTTATGGCAGAAAGCAAAAAAGAACTAAAGAGCCTCTTGATGAAAGTGAAAGAGCAGAGTGAAAAAGTTAGCTTAAAACTCAACATTCAGAAAACTAAGATCATGGCATATGGTCTTATCACACAGCAAATAGATGGGGAAACAACAGAAGCAGTGAAAGACTTTATTTTTGGGGCTCCAAAATCATTGCAGATGGTGACTGCAGCCATGAAATTAAAAGGCGCTTGCTCCTTGGAAGAAAAGCTATGATCAACCTAGACAGCATATTACAAAGCAGAGACATTACTTTATCAAAAAAGGTCCATCTAGTCAAAGCTGTGGTTTTTTCAGTAGTCATGTATGGATATAAGAGTTGGACTATAAAGAAAGCTGAGTGCTGAAGAATTGATGCTTTTGAACTATGGTGTTGGAGAATACTCTTGAAAGTCCCTTGGACTGTAAGGAGATCCAACCAGTCCAACCTAAAGGAAATAAGTCCTGGATATTCATTGGAAGGACTGATCCTGAAGCTGAAAGTCCAATACTTTGGCTAGTTAATGGGAAGAATTGACTCACTTGAAAAGACCCTGATGCTGGGAAAGATTGAAGGCAGGAGGAGAAAGGGATTAGAGAGAATGAGATGGTTAGATGGCATCACTGGCTCGATGGACATGAGTTTGAGTAAACTCCAGGAGTTGGTGATGGACAGGGAAGCCTGGTGTGCTATAGTCCATAGGGTCCCAAAGAGTCAGACACAACTGAACAACTGAACTGAACTGAAGGAAGAAATAATGCCAAGCCTATCATTTTTTCACAGAAAATAAGGGATGTGAATTACAGTTTTCAACTCATTCTAGGAGCTCAATATTACCTTTATACCAAAGCCAGACAACAACATCAAAAGAAAAGAAAACTACAGGGACTTCCCTGGTGGTCCAATGTTTAGGACTCAGCACTTTCACTGCTGTGGCCCCAGGTTCAGTCCCTGGTCAGGGATCTAAGACACCATGAGCTGCATGGCACAGCTGAAAAAGGGAAAAAAAAGAAAACTATAGACCAATATTCTTCTTGAGCACAGACTTAAAATCATTAATAAAATATTAGCAAATCAAATACAGAAAATAATATTAAATAGACAATATATCCTCAACTGGATTTATCCTAGAGATGAAGTTTTCATTAATATTTGAATATTGAATGATATAGTTTTCCATATTAATAAATAATAATGAAAACCCAGAAGGTTGTTTCAATTTAACAAAAGATGTGCAGATTCAAGATCATTGGTACACTGAAAACTAAGATATTGCTAGGATAATGAGAGAAAACCTATACAAATATAGAGATATACCATGCTCATAGATTGGAAACTCAAAGTTACAATATCAATTCTCCCTAAATTGATATGCAGATTCAGTGCAATTCTGATCAATATTCCAGCAGTCTTCTTCATAGAGATTGACAAGTTGATTCTAAATTTATATGGAAATGCAACTTATTCTGAAAACAAAGGGGAAAGATGGAGGAATTATGCTACCTGCTTCATATTATTTTCCTACAAAAATTGAAAGAGTGAGATACTAATGGAACATAGACATATAGATTGAACAGAATAAATTGACCAAAAAAAAACCCTTCATATTTATGCTCCAGTTGATTTTCAACAAAGATGCCAAGGTAATTCAATGGGAAAAACATAAGCTTTCAAAAACTCTTGTTAGAACAACTGGATGTCCATGTGAAAAAAAAAATGAATTTCGATCATGATGACTTCATATATCCAAAAAGGAATTTGAAATGGATGATAAACTTAGATGTAAAATTATAAAACAGAATAAACAAGAATGATTTTGTGAGCCTAAGTGAAGCAGAGTTTTACTAAACAGGGCACAAATGTCACAAACTATGAAAAGAAAATAGAAAATGGAATTTGAATAGAATTCAAAATGTCTGATTTTAGAAAGACACAATCTGGAAAAAGAAACAAGTCAAAACTAAGGAAAATACTCAAAATATGTATATCAGATAAAGGAGTTGTATCAGGAGTATAAAAATAATGTTTACAATATAATAATAAATAGATAGAAGAAAACTCTCATTAAAAACAAGCAAATGATTAGAGCAGATGCTGCACAAAAAAGATAAACATCCCACAGACATGAAAATTTTTAAATGTTCAGATCAGTCATCAGAGCAATAAAAATTAAAGTGCAATATATTATCATTATATGCAAACTAAAATTTATAAAATTGAAAGACTGCAAAATCAAGTATTCATGACTATGTGGAAAACTTTCTGTTCTCATACTCCTGATGGGAGTGTAAAATGATACTTCCATTTTGGCAAATTTTTGTGCATACCTTCCACTTTCTATACTACCCATCAATTCTGTTATTAGTTATTAGCCCCAAGGAAATAAAATCAAAGTAAAGTCAAGACTTGCACATTAATGTTGATAGCAGCTTTAAATATAATAACCCCAAATCTGGAAATAACCCAAATATTCATCAACAGGTAAATGGATACAACCAATTTTGGTATTTCCATAAATGGAATATTACTCATAACCAATAAAGGAATGTACCACTGAAATGCTCAAACTACCACACAATTGCACTCATCTCACACGCTAGTAAAGTAATGCTCAAAATTCTCCAAGCCAGACTTCAGCAATACGTGAACCGTGAACTTCCTGATGTTCAAGCTGGTTTTAGAAGAGGCAGAGGAACCAGAGATCAAATTACCAACATCCGCTGGATCATGGAAAAGCAAGAGTTCCAGAAAAACACCTATTTCTGCTTTATTGACTATGCCAAAGCCTTTGACTGTGTGGATCACAATCAACTATGGAAAATTCTGAGAGAGATGGGAATACCAGACCATCTGACCTGCCTCTTGAGAAACCTATATGCAGGTCAGGAAGCAACAGTTAGAACTGGACATGGACCAACAGACTGGTTCCAAATAGGAAAAGGAGTACGTCAAGGCTGTGTATTGTCACCCTGCTTATTTAACTTATATGCAGAGTACATCATGAGAAACGCTTCACTGAGGAAGCACAAGCTGGAATCAAGATTGCCGGGAGAAATATCAATAACCTCAGATATGCAGATGACACCACCCTTATGGCAGAAAGTGAAGAGGAATGAAAAAGCCTCTTGATGAAAGGGAAAGTGGAGAGTGAAAAAGTTGGCCTAAAGCTCAACATTCAGAAAACAAAGATCATGGCATCAGGCCCCGTCACCTCACGGGAAATAGATGGGGAAACAGTGGAAACAGTGGAAACAGTGTCAGACTTTATTATTTTGGGCTCCAAAATCACTGCAAATGGTGACTGCAGCCATGAAATTAAAAGATGCTTACTCCTTGGAAGAAAAGTTATGACCAACCTAGATAGTATATTCAAAAGCAGAGACATTACTTTGCCAACAAAGGTCCATCTATTCAAGGCTATGGTTTTTCCTGTGGTCATGTATGGATGTGAGAGTTGGACTGTGAAGAAGGCTGAGCGCCAAAGAATTGATGCTTTTGAACTGTGGTGTTGGAGAAGACTCTTGAGAGTCCCTTGGACTGCAAGGAGATCCAACCAGTCCGTTCTGAAGGAGATCAGCCCTGGGATTTCTTTGGAGGGAATGATGCTGAAGCTGAAACTCCAGTACTTTGGCCATCTCATGCGAAGAGTTGACTCATTGGAAAAAACCCTGATGCTGGGAGGGATTGGGGATAGGAGGAGAAGGGGACGACAGAGGATGAGATGGCTGGATGACATCACTGACTCAATGGACGTGAGTCTGAACTCCGGGAGATGGTGATGGACAGGGAGGCCTGGCATGCTGCAATTCATGGGGCCGCAAAGAGTCGGACACGACTGAGCAACTGAACTGAACTGAACTGAACTACTGAAACTCACAAAAAATAAGGATGAATTAATAGCTTTCCTGGTGGCTCAAACAGTAAAGAATCTGCCTGCAATGCAGGAGACCTGGGTTTAATCCCTGGGTCGGGAAGATCCCTTGGTGAAAGGAATGGCTACCCACTCCAGTATTGTTGCCTGAAGAATCCCATAGACATAGGAACCTGGAGGTCTACAATCCATGGGGTTGCAAAGAGTCAGACATGATGGAGTGACTAACACTTTCACTTCAAGTACATTCACAACTGTTTTTTAAATTAAATTTTTTTTACTGAAGTATGTAGTTGATTTATAATGCTGTGTCCTCACATGGACTTTCCTCAGAGCATGTATGCAGACACAGAGAGACAGCTCTCTGGAATACCTTTCTTATGAGGACATTAATCCTATTGGTTAAGGCCCCACCCTTATTACCTTATATAAACTTAATTACTTAGAGGCCCTATCTCCAGATATAGTCACAATGGAGGTTAGGGATTCAAAATATGAATTCTAACTGGACACAAACATTCAGTCCCTAAGAAGCATAATGCTTTATGTGTGCTTGTGCTTAGTTGCTCAGTTGTGCCTGACTCTTTGCGACCCCATGGACTGTAGCCCACCAGGTTCCTCTGTCTATAAATTGTCAAAACATATAGAAATGAACTCTTAAAATGGGTACATCTTGCTGTGTTAAATAATGCTTCAAAAAATGTTTGTTTGGAAATAGTATAATTCAAGAAGTAGATGCAAATAAACAGATTATATAGATCAAGGAATAAAATAATCACATCACCATTTCTAAGTTTCATATCACATATAGGATATGAATAGATTATATCTCTTTGGGGAGAGAAAAATACCATTAAAATATTCATAAGAATTTAATCAACAGTTTTAGGAGCTTAAAAAATATCCTATGATGAACAGTTAAGAGAAACTGAGTTGCTCTGCTTGGAACGGGAAAAACATGATGGTGAGATAAGGCAAAGATAGATATCTTCAGGTATTTGATAACTGCTATGAAGAAAGTTAAGTGACTCAGAGTCTATGTAAGTGTAGAAGGTAGATATGGATGGTTAGACGAAAGTTACAACGGAAACTTTGAAGCTCAATTTGACAAAGTACCTTCAAATAATGTGTTGTCCCACAATATTCTCAACTTTAGAAATAAGTGATTTGATCAGGGGAAAGCAATACCAGTAACTGTCATTTCCATAATATTTCAGAATAATTATCATTCAAGCTTTAATAACTTTGCATATGATTAAGTATGTCAATTTCACTTTGTTGCAAGTTTCACTACTATACTAAATAACCCTGTTCTTGCATTCTCAGTTTTTTTCATTTTTATTACAAAACATGATCCTCCACTCATAAGTTAAAACAGTTACAGAGAATATTGCTCAGCAACACTATATACACTTGCTAAATGCTGTGGAAGAAGTGAAAAATTCACTGGATATTTTTCTATAATGGACTAATTTTTAGTACATTTTAAATCAAATATATGAAACTTTTACTGCAAATATTTGAAAAAAACATTTTCTGTATAGTGCCATGTAAATGCTATGCACCATCACCAAAGAGAAGAAATGGTATTTCAATTTAGGAATTCAAGTGGTTTTATTGTAATATTTTGTGTTACATTTTAAAATCTGAATATACTCAGGTCAGATTTGAGGAAAAATTAAAAAGCCAGTTTTATTATTAATAGCAACAAATCATACAGCAATTGTATAACAAATTCCTTTTTATCCTTCCTTTGAATTCAGAGAGAAGTATTCAAGGTGTATCAGTTCAGTTCAGTTCAGTCACTCAGTAGTGTCTGACCCTTTGCGACACAATGGGCTGGAGCGTGCCAGGCCCCCCGTCCATCACCAACTCCATGATTCATAAATATACAATTATATGAATCACAAGTATAACCTCCCACACATGTAGATTTTTACTTTACTTTAAAAAGACATCTTAATAACTTTTAGCTGTACAGTTCAGTAGCACTAAATACATTTATAAATTGCAACCATCACCATTATCCATCTCTATTTCTTTTCATCTTGTAAAATTGAAATTCCATGCTCATTAAACAATAACTCCCCATTCTCCTCTCTCCCTAGTCTCTAAGGACTACCATTCTACTTTCTGTCTCTATGATTTTGGCTATTTCAATTACCTTAAATAAGGGAAATCATATAGCATTTGTCTTTTTGTGAATGACTTATTTCACTTAATATAATGTCTTCAAGGATGATCCCCATTGTAGTATATGTCAGAATTTTCTTCTTTCTAAGGGTGAGTAATAGTCCATTGTATGTATGTATATATCACCTTTTGCTTGTCCATTTATTTATCAATGGACACTTGAGAGGCTTCCACATTTAAGCTATTATAATAAACAAGGCTGCTATCAACATGGGTGTACAAATACACCCTATAAATATACTCCTGCTTTCAATTTTTTTTGTATATATACCCAAAAGTGGAATTTCTAGATCATATAGTAGTTCTCTTGTTAATTTTGGAGAGTTCTGCCACATTGTTTTCCATAGTGGATGTACAACTTCACACTCCAATAGTGCACAAAGGTTCCAATTTTTCCACATCCTCACCAACTTTCTTATTTTCTGTTTTTTTCATAATATCTATCCTAGTGGGACTGAAGTGATATCTCAGTGTAGTTTTAATTTGCATTTCCCTAGTGATTAGTGATGTTGAGCATATTTTCATGTGCTTATTGGACATTTGTGTATCTTCTTTGGACAACTATTTAAGTAAACCAATATTTAAATTAGGTCATTTCTATTTTTATTGTTGAATTTTTGGTGTTCTTTATATATTCTGGATATCAATCCCCTATCAGAGTCATAATTTTCAAATATTCTCCTCTATTCTATGGGTTATCCTTTTACTCTGTTGATAGTATTTTTTTTTAAAGGTCACCAGGCTTTTAATTGCAGTTAAAGCAGACTCAAACAGAATGGTCTCAGCCTCAAGAAGGGATAGCCTGGGGCATTAATAGTGTTTTGATGCCAAATTCTACAGAGTGAAGTAAGAAAGAAAAATACCAATACAGTATATTAATGCATATATATAGAATTTAGAAAGATGGTAACAATAACCCTATACGTGAGACAGCAAAAGAGACACAGATATAAAGAACAGACTTTTGGACTCTGCAGGAGAAGGCAAGGGTGGGATGATTTGAGAGACTAGCATTAAAACACGTATATCACCATATGTGAAGTAGATCATCACTCCAAGTTCAATGCATGAAACAGGGCACTCAAAGCCAGTGCACTGGGACAACCCTGAGAAATGGGATGGGGAAGGAAGGGGGCTCAGGATGGGGGACACATGTACACCCATGACTGATTCATGTCAATGTATGGTAAAAACCACTACAATATTGTAAAGTAATTAGCCTCCAATTAAAATAAATTAATAAATTTAAAAAAATACTTTTGATTTTCATGAATTCAATTTGTCTATTAATATTTTTTCTTTTGTTGCCTGTGACATTGGGCTTCTTATTTCTTCTTGTTTTACTCTTAGTAGGTCATATGTTTCTACAGATTTATCCATTTCTACATTGTCAAATATTTTCACATATAATTGTTAATATTCATTTCTGCTAATCATTTTGTGTGGGATTAGCTGTAATATTGGAGAAGGCAATGGCACCCCACTCCAGTACTCTTGCCTGGAAAGTCCCATGGGCGGAGGAGCCTGGTAGGCTGCAGTCCATGGGGCCGCAAAAAGTTGGACACAACTGAGCGACTTCACTTTCACTTTTCACTTTCATGCATTGGAGCAGGAAATGGCAACTCACTCCAGTGTTCTTGCCTGGAGAATCAGGGGAGCCTGGTGGGCTGCCATCTATGGGGTCGCACAGAGTCGGACATGACTGAAGTGACTTAGCAGCAGCAGCAGTCATATAATGGTTTATAATAACAATGAAAATGAATAAATAATAACTACATACAATTATATGGATGAATATTTCAAACATAATGTTTAGTGAAAAGCAAACCACAGCATATGACTCAGAAAAACCTAATCTATGGGGTTAGAATGGTGGTTGCTTTTGAAAAAGGATGGAGGTAGTAACTGGGAGGTACTGAAGAATGAAGCTGATGTGCTAGCAATGCTTTATTTCCTAATCCGGGAAGTGGCCATATAAATGTATTAACTTTTTAATAACTGATTGAGTTCTTACATAGGTACTTCTTTGTACAATTCAGTAAAAAATTAAATATATATAAACACCAATAGTAGACATGTATTATTAGCAGGTATACTGGAAAGGAATCATTTTCTGGATTTCAGATTTAGATGTAGAACTGTACAAGTGACTATAAGTGATAAGGTTCTTTGGAATTTTAGTATAGTGGGCCAGAGAGAGAAAGAGAGAGGTTTGAGAAATATGGAGTTCCTTGAAATTTAAACTTGGAATGTGCCCCTTTTGGTATCATTCAAACTTCTAAAACAGGGAGGAATTTTTACAGTAGTGTAAGTTGAAATAATGGTTAAAATTCTTGATGGAAAATGTCTTGTAACTGAATCAAGAACTCTTTGGGGCTGCCACTGCATGCACGCTGGTGGTTGCTAGGGCTTCCAGGTGGCACCAGTGGTCAAGAGCCCACCTGCCAATGCAGGCGACATAAGAGACATGGGTTCAATCCCTGGGCCAGGAAGACCAGCTGGAGGAAGGCATGGAAACCCACTCCAGTATTCTTGCCTGGATCATGATTCCCATGATCAGAAGAACTTGGAGGGCTATAGTCCATAGGGTCACAAAGAGTCAGACAAGAATAAAGTGGCTTAGCATGCACATAGGCATGGACTGTAGCCCGCCCAGGCTCCCCTGTCCATGGGATTTCCCAGGCAAGAATACTCGAGCATGTTGCCATTTTCTTCTCCAGGGGATCTTTCCAACCCAGGAATCTAACCCATGTCTGTTAAGTCTCCAGCTTTTGGCTGGCAGGTTATCTACTGCTAGTGCCACCTGGGAAACCCCCATTAGCACTTCTTAAAATCAGACATTTTAAATATTACAACTCTATCTTACTGGTTCAATTGTATATGCAAGTAGTCAGTTTCAATTTTAGAGCAATCACCCATAACTTTAAGACAGAAAGTATATGCTACCCATTTTTCAATATAGATATTCGGGATGTAGTATAAGATTTTTTTCGAGTAACAAATCATCCTAATATTTTGGACATATTTTGAATTATAAATGCTTTTATTCTGTTCTACCAAGTCTTACTGTCTTTCCATAGAAAGCAGAGGGTTTCAAGAAATGTTCCATCATCATTCTTTTATTTTTTTTTTTAATTTTGAGAAATAGTACACTTTTTATCATGTACAACTTGCTCATATTTCAAGTATGATTTCTATTTTACACATACTGATGAAATTTCATTTCTAATATCACAATTGCTATGGAATCACACAAGAGTTATAATTTAAATATGTTAATGCTCTAATGAAAATTCTTTAAGTGGTTTCTGCTCTATCAGATTTTAGGAGATCCTGCTATGCTAACCAATATATAATTTTTGACACTGGCAGGAAAAAAGTCTCATGATTAAATATGTATTATTAAGGGGAGAAGATGTGATAGGTAACCTAAGAAATCAATTGAGAACAATTATTAGTGTGCACTATTATTACAAATCTTTGCCACAGAAGGTTTTCCACACAATTAATTTGACATAAGGCAATTTGGTCCTAAATGATAAAATAACTGGTTGATAGTTTGGTTTCATGGAAAAGGCAATGGCACCCCACTCCCGTACTCTTGCCTGGAAAATCCCATGGATGAAAGAGCCTGGTAGACTACAGTCCATGGGGTCGCTAAGAGTTGGAAAGTAGGAAGTCAAGAAACACCTGGAGTAACAGGCAAATTTGGCCTTGCAATGCGGAATGAAGTAGGGCAAAGACTAATAGAGTTTCGCCAAGAAAATGCACTGGTCATAGCAAACACCCTCTTCCAACAACACAAGAGAAGACTCGACACATGGACATCACCAGATGGTCAACACCGAAATCAGATTGATTCTACTCTTTGCAGCCAAAGATGGAGAAACTCTATACAGTCAACAAAAACAAGACCAGAAGCTGACTGTGGCTCAGATCATGAACTCCTTATTACTAAATTCAGACTCAAATTGAAGAAAGTAAGGAAAACGGCTAGACCATTCAGGTATGACTTAAGTGAGAAATAGACTTAAGGGCCTAGATCTCATAGAAAGAGTGCCTGATGAACTATGGAATGAGGTTTGTGACATTGTACAGGAGACAGAGATCAAGACCATCCCCATGGAAAAGAAATGCAAAAAAGCAAAATGGCTGTCTGGGGAGGCCTTACAAATAGCTGTGAAAAGAAGAGAAGTGAAAAGCCAAGGAGAAAAGGAAAGATATAAGCATCTGAATGCAGAGTTCCAAAGAATAGAAATAAGAGATAAGAAAGACTTCTTCAGCGATCAATGCAAAGAAACAGAGGAAAACAACAGAATGGGAAACACTAGAGATCTCTTCAAGAAAATTAGACATACCAAGGGAATATTTCATGCAAAGATGGGCTTGATAAAGGACAGAAATGGTCTGGACCTAACAGAAGCAGAAGATATTAAGAAGCGATGGCAAGAATACACAGAAGAACTATACAAAAAAGATCTTCATGACCCAGATAATCATGATGATGTGATCACTAATCTAGAGCCAGACATCCTGGGATGTGAAGTCAAGTGGGCTTTGGAAAGCATCGCTATGAACAAAGCTAGTGGAGGTGATGGAATCCCAATTGAGCTGTTTCAAATCCTGAAACATGATGCTGTGAAAGTGCTGCACTCAATATGCCAGCAAATTTGGAACACTGAGCAGTGGCCACAGGACTGGAAAAGGTCAGTTTTCATTCCAATCCCAAAGAAAGGCAATGCCAAAGAATGCTCAAACTACCACACAATTGCACTCATCTCACATGCTAGTAAAGTAATGCTCAAAATTCTCCAAGCCAGGCTTCAGCAATATGTGAACCGTGAACTTCCTGATGCTCAAGCTGGTTTTAGAAAAGGGAGAGGAACCAGATATCAAGTTGCCAACATCCTCTGGATCATGGAAAAAGCAAGAGAATTTCAGAAAATCACTTACTTCTGCTTTATTGACTATGCCAAAGCCTTGGACTGTGTGGATCACAATAAACTGTGGAAAATTCTGAAAGAGATGGGAATACCAGACCATCTGACCTGCCTCTTGAGAAATCTGTATGCAGGTCAGGAAGCAACAGTTAGAACTGGACATGGAACAACACACTGGTTCCAAATAGGAAAAGGAGTACATCAAGCCTGTGTATTGTCACCCTGCTTATTTAACTTATATGCAGAGTACATCATGAGAAACGCTGGACTGGAAGAAGCACAAGCTGGAATCAAGATTGCCGGGAGAAATATCAATAACCTCAGATATGCAGATGACACCACCCTTATGGCAGAAAGTGAAGAGGAACTAAAAAGCCTCTTGATGAAAGTGAAAGTGGAGAGTGAGAAAGTTGGCCTAAAGCTCAACATTCAGAAAATGAAGATCATGGCATCTGGTCCCATCACTTCATGGGAAATAGATGCGGAAGCAATGGAAACAGTGTCAAACTTTATTATTTTGGGCTCCAAAATCACTGCAGATGGTGACTGTAGCCATGAAATTAAAAGACGCTTACTCCTTGGAAGAAAAGTTATAAGCAGCCTAGATAGTATATTGAAAAGCAGAGACATTACTTTGCCAACTAAGGTCCATCTAGTCAAGGCTATGGTTTTTCCTGTGGTCATGTATGGATGTGAGAGTTGGACTGTGAAGAAGGCTGAGCACTGAAGAATTGATGCTTTTGAACTGTGGTGTTGGAGAAGACTCTTGAGAGTCCCTTGGACTGCAAGGAGATCCAACCAGTCCATTCTGAAGGAGATAAGCCCTGGGATTTCTTTGGAGGGAATGATGCTGAAGCTGAACCTCCAGTACTTTGGCCACCTCATGCGAAGAGTTGACTCATTAGAAAAGACTGTCTCTTTTAATTCTGGTTTCCTCGGTGTGTATGCCCAGCATTGGGATTGCTGGGTCATAAGACAGTTCTATTTGCAATTTTTAAGGAATCTCCACACTGTTCTCCATAGTGGCTGTACCAGTTTGCATTCCCACCAACAGTGTAGGAGGGTTCCCTTTCCTCCACACCCTCTGCAGCATTTATTGCTTGCTGACTTTTGGATCACAGACATTCTGACTGGTGTGAAGTGGTACCTCATTGTGGTTTTGATTTGCATTTCTCTAATAATGAGTGATATTGAGCATCTTTTCATGTGTTTGTTAGCCATCCATATGTCTTCTTTGGAGAAATGTCTATTTAGTTCTTTGGCCCATTTTTTGATTGGGTCGTTTATTTTTCTGGAATTGAGCTGCATAAGTTACTTGTATATTTTTGAGATTAGTTGTTTGTCAGTTGCTTCAATTGCTATTGTTTTCTCCCATTCAGAAGGCTGTCTTTTCACCTTAATGGAACAAAATAGAAAGCCCAGAGATAAATCCACACACATATGTACACCTTATCTTTGACAAAGGAGGCAAGAATATACAATGGAGTAAAGACAATCTCTTTAACAAGTGGTGCTGGGAAAACTGGTCAACCACTTGTAAAAGAATGAAACTAGATCACTTTCTAACACCACACACAAAAATAAACTCAAAATGGATTAAAGATCTAAATGCAAGACCAGAAACTATAAAACTCCTAGAGGAGAACATAGGCAAAACCCTCTCCGACATAAATCACAGCAAGATCCTCTATGATCCACCCCCCAGAATTCTGGAAATGAAAGCAAAAATAAACAAATGGGATCTAATTAAAATTAAAAGCTTCTGCACAACAAAGGAAAATGTGTGCACAGTTTAAAAGCAGAGTCATGGTTTCCTACAACCCTTTCACTCTCCCAAAAGCAAGTCACAGTGATCTTCATAGTCAAATGTTCTAGGGGCTTCTCTTACTAGTGCAAAACCCTATGCTGGAGAACCTGAGTGGGGCTCACACCTCTCAGCCCTAGGGGAAAACTTATGCAACTGTAATTATTCCTCCATTTTTAGGTCACTCACCCAAGGGTATACGGTGTTGACTATACTGCAACTCTGCCCCTCCTACCCATCTCATTTTAGTTCCTTCTTTATATCTTTGGTTGTAGAAGATTGTTTCTGCTCAGGTCATTCTCACTGACAGTTGATCTGTAAGTAGTTGTAATTTTGGTATGCCTGTGTTACGAGGTGAGCTCTGGGTCTTCCTACTCTACCACCTTGGTCACACGTGTCTCTGCCAGTCTTTTATTTTATTTTTAATATTTTATGTGTGTGTGTATGTGTGTGTGTGTGTACTCAGTCATGTCCAACTCTTTGTGACTCCAATGGACCACCAGGCTCCTCTGTCCATGGAGTTTTCCAGGCAAGAATATTCAAATTGGTTGCCGCTTTTTACTCCTGGAGGTCTTCCTGACTAGGGATCAAACCCGAGTCTCTTGCATTTCCTGCATTGATAGCTTTTGTTCTTTACCACTACACCACCTGGGGAGCCCTTTGTATTTTACAGCAAATTGCCTTATGGCCATTTAGCTGTGTAGTGAAGCTACATGCAGGAAAACTTCTTGCAGCACAGATGTTTTTAACAAAAATACTAGATACGTTTCCAGACCATATCTATATCTATCTATATGTATTATATGTATAGCTACATCTATCATCATATAACCCCCTTATTCATAAAATTAGTCCATACAATAAAACCATTGCTCTATATTTGACCTTTTTCATTTTGGGAAATTAAAGCTTGATACAGCTGCATCATTTAGTTTCATCATTTATTACCACCTAGGTTCAGACTTAACTTGTTGGCCATATATAGGTGTGCTTCCAACACCAGATCCAGGACGTTCTTGACACTGAGAGACTCATGACCACCGCCCTGAGTGGTTCTATTATAGATCCCCTTTCCTGATTGGCTAAAAGAGAGGGAGAAATGCAGCTTTCTCTTTTTCCATAAAACACTGGCAAGCACATCAAATGTTTTCTCCTGTTATTTGTGTTCCTACAACCTCAGTGATTATGTAGCATTTTAGCATTCTCCACAAATATGGTCTATCAGTATCACTAACAGTTCAGTTACTCAGTCATGTCCAACTCTTTGCAACCCAATGGACTGCAGCACGCCAGGCCTCCCTGTCCATCACTGACACCCAGAGCTTATTCAAACTCACGTCCATCGAGTCAGTGATGTCATCCAACCATCTCATCCTCTGTCTTCCCTTTCTCCTACCGGCTTCAATCTTTCCAGCATAAGGGTTTTTTCCAGTGAGTTACTTGTTTGCAAAAGATGGCCAAAGTGTTGGAGTTTCAGCTTCAGCATCATTCCTTCCAATGAATATTCAGTACTGATTTCCTTTAGGATGGACTGGCTGGTTCTCCTTGCTGTCCAAGAGACTCTCAAGAATCTTCTCCAACACCACAGTTCAAAAGCATCAAATCTTCAGCACTCAGCTTTCTTTATAGTCCAACTTTCACATTCACACACAACTACTGGAAAAACCATAGCTTTGACTAGATGGACTTTTCTTGCCAAAGTAATGTCTCTGTTTTTTAATATGCTCTCTAAGTTGGTCATAGCTTTTCTTTTTTTTCTTTTTTTTTTTTTTTAGTTTTTTATTTTTTAAATTTTAAAATCTTTAATTCTTACATGCGTTCCCAAACATGAACCCCCCTCCCACTTCCCTCCCCATAACATTTCTCTGGGTCATCCCCATGCACCAGCCCCAAGCATGCTGTATCCTGCATCAGACATAGACTGGCGATTCGATTCTTACATGATAGTATACATGTTAGAATGCCATTCTCCCAACTCATCCCACCCTCTCCCTCTCCCTCTGAGTCCAAAAGTCCGTTATACACATCTGTGTCTTTTTTCCTGTCTTGCATACAGGGTCGTCATTGCCATCTTTCTAAATTCCATATATATGTGTTAGTATACTGTATTGGTGTTTTTCTTTCTGGCTTACTTCACTCTGTATAATCGGCTCCAGTTTCATCCATCTCATCAGAACTGATTCAAATAAATTCTTTTTAATGGCTGAGTAATACTCCATTGTGTATATGTACCACAGCTTTCTTATCCATTCATCTGCTGATGGACATCTAGGTTGTTTCCATGTCCTGGCTATTATAAACAGTGCTGCGATGAACATTGGGGTACATGTGTCTCTTTCAATTCTGGTTTCCTCGATGTGTATGCCCAGCAGTGGGATTGCTGGGTCATGAGGTAGTTCTATTTGCAATTTTTTAAGGAATCTCCACACTGTTCTCCATAGTGGCTGTACTAGTTTGCATTCCCACAAACAGTGTAGGAGGGTTCCCTTTTCTCCACACCCTCTCCAGCATTTATTGCTTGCAGATTTTTGGATCATAGCTTTTCTTCCAAGGAGTAAGAGTCTTTTAATTTCATGGCTGTAGTCACCATCTGCAGTGATTTTGGAGCTCCCAAAAAGTCTCTCATTGTTTCCATCATTTCCCCATCTATTTGCCATGAAGTGATGGGACTGGATGCCATGATCTTAGTTTTCTGAATGTTCAGTTTTAAGCCAGCTTTTTCACTCTCCTCTTTCATTTTCATCAAGAGGCTCTTTAGTTCCTCCTCACCTTCTGCCATAAGGGTAATGTCATCTTCATATTTGAGGTTATTGATATTTCTCCCAGAAATCTTGATTCCAGCTTCTGCTTCATCCAGCCCGACATTTTGCAAGATGTACTCTTCATATAAGTTAAATAATCAAGGTGACAATATGCAGCCTTGAGATACTACTTTCCCAATTTGGAACCAGTCTGTTTCATGCCTGGTTCTACCTGTTGTTTCTTGACCTGCATACAGATTTCTCAGCAGGCAGGTCAGGTATCTGGTATTCCCATTTCTTGAAGAATTTTATATAGTTTGTTGTGATCCACAAAGTCAAAGAATTTTGTGTAGTCAATAAAGCAGAAGTAGATGGTTTTCTGGAACTCTTGCTTTTCGATGATCCAGTGGATGTTGGCAATTTGATATCTGTTTCCTCTGCCTTTTTTAATACCAGGTTGAACATTTGGAAGTTCATGGTTCATGTGCTGCTGAAGCCTGGCTTGGAGGATTTTGAGCAATACTTTGCTACTGTGTGAGATGACTGCAATTGTGTGGTAGTTTGAGCATTATTTGGCATTGCCTTTCTTTGGAATTGGAATGAAAACTGACCTTTTCCAGTCCTGTGGCCACTGCTGAGTTTTCCAAATTTGCTGACATATAGAGTGCAGCACTTTCACAGCATCATCTTTTAAGATTTGAAATAGCTCAGCTGGAATTCCATCACCTTCACTAGCTTTGTTCGTAGTGATGCTTCCCAAGGCCCACTTGACTTCGCATTCCAGGATGTCTGGCTATAGGTGAGTGATCACACCATCATCGTTATTTTGGTCGTGAAGATCTTTTTTTTATTTATTTCTGCTGTGTAGTCTTGCCACCTCTTCTTACTATTTTCTACTTTTGTTAGGTCCATACCTTTTCTGTTCTTTATTGAGCCCATCTTTGCATGAAATGTTCCCTTGTATCTCTCATTTTCTTGAAGAGATTTCTAGTTTTTCCCATTCTATTGTTTTTCTCTGTTTCTTTGCATTGCTCACTGAGGAAGGCTTTCTTATCTCTCCTCACTTTTCTTTGGAACTCTACCTTCAGATGGGTATATCTTTCTTTTTCTCCTTTGCCTTTAGCTTCTCTTCTTTTCTCAGCTATTTATAAGGCCTCCTCAGTAAAACATTCTGCTGTTTTGCTTTCCTTTTTCTTGGAGATGGTCTTGATCACTGCCTCCTGTACAATGTCATGAACCTCTACCCATAATTCTTCAGGCACTCTGTCTATCAGATCTAATCCCTTCAATCTACCTGTCACTTCCACTGTATAATCATAAGGGATTTGATTTAGGTCATACTTGAATGGTCTAGTGGTTTTACCTACTTTCTCCAATTTAAGTCTAAATTGTGCAATAAGAAGTTCATGATTTGATCCACAGTCAGCTTCCAGTCTTGTTTTTGCTGACTGTACAGAGCTTCCCCATCTTTGGGTGGCTCAGATGGTAATGTGTCTGCCTGTAATACAGGAGACTTGGGTTTGATCCGTGAGTCAGGAAGATCCCTTGGAGAAGGAAATGGCAACCAACTTCAGTAATCTTACCTGGAAAATTCCATGGACAGAGGAGCCTGGTAGGCTCCAATCCATGGGGTCGCAAAGAGTTGGACATGAATGAGTGACTTCACTTTCACTTTCTTTATTTTTTCCATCTTTGGCTGCAAAGATGATAATCCATCTGATTTTGGTATCGACAATGTAGTGATGTCCGTGTGTAAGGTCTTCTCTTGTGTTGTTGGAAAAGGATATTTAATATGACCAGTGCATTCTCTTGGCAAAACTCTGTTAGCCTTTGCCCTGCTTCGTTTTGTACTCCAAGTCCAAATTTTCCTGTTACCCCATGTATCTCTTGAATTCCTACTTTTGCATTCCAGTCAGCTATAATGAAAAGGACATCTTTTTTGGATGTTAGTTCTAGAAAGTCTTGTAGGATCATAGAACCATTCAACTTCAGTTTCTTCTGCATTACTGGTCCAGGCACAGACTTGGATTATTCTGATATTGAATGGTCTGCCATGGAAACAAAGACAGTTAATTCTGTTGTTTTTGAGCTTTCATCCAAGTACTGCATTTCAGACTCTTTTGTTGACTTTGAGGGCTACTCCATTTCTTCTAAGGGAGTCTTGCCCACAATATTAGATAATTATATGGTCATCTGAGTTAAATTCACTCATTCCAGTCCATTTTAGTTCCCTGATTCCTAAAATGTCCATGCTCACTCTTGCTATCTCCTGTTTGACCACTTCCAATTTACTTTGATTCATGGACCTAACATTCCAGGTCCTATGCAATATTGCTCTTACAGCATTGGACATTACTTTCATCACCAGCCATATCCACAACCTTTTCATACTGTTCTTTGGGTTCTCAAGGCAAAAATAATGAAGTGGTTTGCCGTTCCCTTCTCCAGTGGACCATGTTTTGTCAGAACTCTCCACCATGACCTGTCCATCTTGGGTGGCCCTACATGGCATGGCTCATAGTTTCATTGAGTTAGACAAGGCTGTGGTCCATGTGATCAGATTGGTTAGTTTTCTGTGGCTATGGTTTTCAGTCTGTCTGCTCTTTGATGGAGAAGGATAAGAGGCTAATGGAAGTTTTCTGATGGGAAAGACTGAGGGGAAACTGAGTCTTGTTCTGATGGGCAGGGCCATGCTCAATAAATCTTTAATCCAATTTTCTATTAATGGGTGGGGCTGTGTTCCCTCCCTATTGTTTGACCTGAGGCCAAACTATGGTGGAGGTAATGAAGATAATGGTGACCTCCTTCAAAATGTCCCATGCAGGCACTGCAGCAGTCAGTGCCCCCTACCCTGCAGCAGGCCACTGCTGACCTACACCTCCACCAGGGACTCCTGGATACTCACAGGCAAGTCTGGGTAAGTCTCTTGTGGGGCCACTGCTCCTTTCTCCTGGTCCTGGTGCACACAAGGTTTTGTCTGTGTCTTCCAAGAGTCTATTTCCTCAGTCCTTTGTAAGTTCTGGCAGCTCTATGATGGGGTTAATGGTGACCTCCTCCAAGAGGGCTTATGCCATACCCAGGTCTGCTGCGCCCAGAGTCCCTGCCCCTGCAGCAGGCCAGTGCTGACCCATATCTCTGCAAGAGACACTCAAACACAGTTCTGGTTCAGTCTCTGTGGGGTCTCTGGGTCCTGGTGTGCACAAGGTTTGTTTGAGCCCTCCAAGTGTCTCTGGTGGGTATAGGGTTTATTTCTAAATGTGACTTCACCCCTCCTACCATCTTGCTTGGGCTTCTCCTTTGCCCTTGGACATGGGATGGTTTTTTTTCTGGTGGAATCCAACATTCTCCTGTAAACGGTTGTTCAGCAACAAGTTGTAATTTTGGAGTTCTTGCAGAAGTTGCGCACATGTCATTCTACTCTGCCATCTTGTGATCAACACATGGTCTAACACCTTGTTTTGGGAGGCAGAGATTCTTTTTGCCTCTCTTTATATAGGTACCTAATATGCTACTGGAGATCAGTGGAGAAATAACTCCAGAAAGAATGAAGGGATGGAGCCAAAGCAAAAACAATACCCAGCTGTGGATGTGACAGGTGATAGAAGCAAGGTCCAATGCTGTAAAGAGCAATATTGCATAGGAACCTGGAATGTCAGCTCCATGAATCAAGACAAATTGGAAGTGGTCAAACAAGAGATGGCAAGAGTGAACGTCGACATGCTAGGAATTAGCGAACTAAAATGGACTGGAATGGGTGAATTTAACTCAGATGATCATTATATCTACTACTGTGGGCAGGAATCCCTCAGAAGAAATGGAGTAGCCATCATGGTCAACGAAAGAGTCTGAAATGCAGTACTTGGATGCAATCTCAAAAATGACAGAATGATCTCTTTTCGTCTCCAAGGCAAACCATTCAATATCACAGTTATCCAAGTCTATCTAACGAAGATCATGGCATCAGGTCCCATCACTTCATGGGAAATAGGTGGGGAAACAATGGAAACAGTGTCAGGCTTTATTTTGGGGGGCTCCAAAATCACTGCAGATGGTGACTGCAGTCAGGAAATTAAAAGACGCTTACTCCTTGGAAGAAAAGTTATGACCAACTTAGATAGCATATTGAAAAGCAGAGACATTACTTTGCTGACTAAGGTCCGTCTAGTCAAGGCTATGGTTTTTCCTGTGGTCATGTATGGATGTGAGAGTTGGACTGTGAAGAAGGCTGAGTGCCAAAGATTGATGATTTTGAACTGTGGTGTTGGAGAAGACTCTTGAGAGTCCCTTGGACTGCAAGGAGATCCAACCAGTCCATTCTGAAGGAGATCAACCCTGGGATTTCTTTGGAAGGACTGATGCTAAAGCTGAAACTCCAGTACTTTGGCCACCTCATGCGAAGAGTTGACTCATTGGAAAAGACTGTGATGCTGGGAGGGATTGGGGGCAGGAGGAGAAGGGGACGACAGAGGATGAAATGGCTGGATGGCATCACTGACTTGATGGATGTGAGTCTGAGTGAATTCCAGGAGTTAGTGATGGACAGGGAGGCCTGGCGTGCTGTGATTCATGGGGTCGCAAAGAGTCGGACACGACTGAGCGACTGAACTGAACTTATATTGGTCTCAGTTTGGGGGCTTTCTGATAAAAATCTGAGAATAAAGGAGAATGATTCTCCATTAATATCATTTTATTCCTAAGAATAAGAAGCAGTATTGGGTGGTTTGAAATGGATAAATAGTAATATTTTAAAATTAGTACAATGCACAGTGGCAAGGGCTTCCCTGGTGGCTCAGAGGGTAAGGTGTCTGCCTTTAATGCATGAGACCCGGGTTTGATCCCTGGGTCGGGAAGATTCCCTGGAAAAGGACATGGCAACTCCACTCCAATATTCCTGCCTGGAGAATCCTATGGATGGAGGAGCCTGGTGGACTATATATATAGTCCGTGGGGTCACAGAGAGTTGGACACTACTCAGCGACTTCACTTTTAGTGGTTAAGGGTACCCATTTCAGAGTTAGGTTTAAATCCAGGCTCCTCCACTTATTAAGCATGTGACATTTAGCAATTTTCTTATAACCTATGTGCCTTGGGGGATAATACCTATTTCAGAGGGTTATTATAAAGACTGGATTAATATTTACAAAGCAATTAAAATAGTGTCTGGTATAGAATAACTGTTCAATGCAGAATAAATTCTAAATATTAATTAAATAAGTAAACAGAAGTATGATATTTTTCCTTTGACATTTTGCCTTTTGTCTTTGACACCCCCAAATTAATTACTGATTAGGGTTTGGGCCTGAAAGCCTGAACTTTTGTCTCCTTATCCAATTTTCACATCCAACAGTTTTATGACATTTAGCCAACAATATAGGTAAGGCCCTACCTATAACATCCCCATGGAAAAGAAATGCAAAAAAGCAAAATGGCTGTCTGGGGAGGCCTTACAAATAGCTGTGAAAAGAAGAGAGGCAAAAAACAAAGGAGAAAAGGAAAGATATAAGCATCTGAATGCAGAGTTCCAAAGAATATCAAGAAGAGATAAGAAAGCCTTCTTCAGCGATCAATGCAAAGAAATAGAGGAAAAGAACAGAATGGGAAAGACTAGAGATCTCTTCAAGAAAATTAGAGATACCAAGGGAACATTTCATGCAAAGATGGGCTTGATAAAGGACAGAAATGGTCTGGACCTAACAGAAGCAGAAGATATTAAGAAGAGGTGGCAAGAATACACGGAAGAACTGTACAAACAAGAGCTTAACGACACAGATAATCATGATGATGTGATCACTAATCTAGAGCCAGACATCTTGGAATATGAAGTCAAGTGGGCCTTAGAAAGCATCACTACGAACAAAGGTAGTGGAGGTGATGGAATTCCAGTTGAGCTGTTTCAAATCCTGAAAGATGATGCTGTGAAAGTGCTGCACTCAATATGCCAGCAAATTTGAAAATCTCAGCAGTGGCCACAGGACTGGAAAAGGTCAGTTTTCATTCCAATTCCAAAGAAAGGCAATGCCAAAGAATGCTCAAACTACCACACAATTGCACTCATCTCACATGCTAGTAAAGTAATGCTCAAAATTCTCCAAGCCAGGCTTCAACAATATGTGAACCGTGAACTTCCTGATGTTCAAGCTAGTTTTAGAAAAGGGAGAGGAACCAGAGATCAAATTGCCAACATCCTCTGGATCATGGAAAAAGCAAGGGAGTTTCAGAAAATCACTTACTTCTGCTTTATTGACTATACCAATGCCTTGGACTGTGTGGATCACAATAAACTGTAGAAAATTCTGAAAGAGATGGGAATACCAGACCACCTGACCTGCCTCTTGAGAAATCTGTATGCAGGTCAGGAAGCAACAGTTAGAACTAGACATGGAACAACAGACTGGTTCCAAATAGGAAAAGGAGTACATCAAGGCTGTGTATTGTCACCCTGCTTATTTAACTTATATGCAGAGTACATCATCAGAAACTCTGGACTGGAAGAAACACAAGCTGGAGTCAAGATTGCCGGGAGAAATATCAATAACCTCCGATATGCAGATGGCACCACCCTTATGGCAGAAAGTGAAGAGGAACTAAAAAGCCTCTTGATGAAAGTGAAAGAGGAGAGTGAAAAATTTGGCTTAAGGCTCAACATTCAGAAAATGAAGATCATGGCATCCGGTCCCATCACTTCATGGGGAATAGATGGGGAAACAGTGGAAACAGTGTCAGACTTTATTTTGGGGTGGCTCCAAAATCACTGCAGATGGTGATTGCAGCCATGAAATTAAAAGACGCTTACTCCTTGGAAGAAAAGTTATGACCAACCTAGATAGCATATTCAAAAGCAGAGACATTACTTTGCTGACTAAGGTCCGTCTAGTCAAGGCTATGGTTTTTCCTGTGGTCATGTATGGATGTGAGAGTTGGACTGTGAAGAAGGCTGAGCGCTAAAGAATTGATGCTTTTGAACAGTCGTGTTGGAGAAGACTCTTGAGAGTCCCTTGGACTGCAAGGAGATCCAACCAGTCCATTCTGAAGGAGATCAGTCCTGGGATTTCTTTGGAAATAATGATGCTATGGCTGAAACTCCAGTACTTTGGCCACCTCATGCGAAGAGTTGACTCATTGGAAAAGACTGTGATGCTGGGAGGGATTGGGGCAGGAGGAGAAGGGGACGACCAAGGATGAGATGGCTGGGTGGCATCACGGACTCGATGGACGTGAGTTTGAGTGAACTCCGGGAGATGGTGATGGACAGGGAGGCCTGGCGTGCTGTGACTCATGGGGTCGCAAAGAGTCGGACACGACTGAGCGACTGAACTGAACTGATAACATGCAATCCAATGCTTTCCATCTCTTCAACTTATACCCTGGCATGTTATGCCATATTTTTAAATTTTATTATTTCTGTTTCTTTTGCTTTAAACCAAGACAACAGTCAGCATTATACTCCTAATTGGGTGAACTGCTTTCACAATAACGTTCTTGGGAATATATCAAATTTTCATCTAAGGTTATTTATTGAGACAAGTAGGAAATTGAAAGCCCAAGAGACATAAAGTGAGGAAAAGATGAAACAACTTAATATATATTATACTTTCTCTCTTTAGAGTTTTAAAATCTGTATGCATGAATAGGGTACAGTTGGACTCTAAAATCTCATCTGAGTGCATTTAAACTGTTGATATACAATAAATGCTTACAATATCAATAAACTCAATTTAACTTAAGCTCTTCTAAAGTGTCCATGTCTCTCTAGAGTCATTTTCTGAGCATGTCTTTTCTACATATTTATCATTAGATATAATTTCATTCTAAAGTTAAAATTAATTAGCTAATGTTGAAAGGCAAATGTACAACATTGTCAATGTATAAATAAAGCTATAAAATTCTCTTTCTGAGATGATGTGACATCTGACCATCAGTTATATTTATGTGGAGAATGTGCAAAAGGTAAAAAACAAAACAAAACAAAAAACCCATAAAGTCAGTGAATGAGAGTTAGGAAAACTCAAGAAATAACAGAATAACGTGATCTTCATAGTCTGTAAATGTATAGTTTGTGAAGGCAAAATCATTACAACACTGTATCATTAGGGTAGGCCACAAAGGCCAGCTTGAACCAAAGATCTATCTGATGAGACATAATAACTTCTCTAAGAACATGTGCAGGTTGAATTTAGAAATGCTACACTAAATTCTCTAGCTGCTGCAAATTCACAGCTGGAGTCAACCTGTCTAATCATATTGCTTGTCAGATAAATCTCCTTCCTGCAGCTATTCCACAACTGCATGGCAGTATGAATATACTTGCCTCAAATGTTCTGAAAGCAGAAGAGTATATTATTTCTATTCTCCCTACTCTATAGTCTACAATAAATAGGAAACACAGTAATTTTATAATTAGATTACTCTGTTTTATCTCAAATCCTGTTTGTCAGAACGCACACCTTTCTTTATTTAAAAATATAAGAAAATTGTCAGATCTGATTGGTGGAAAAAGGGCACCTTCTAACATGTGCTGGGTGCTGGTAATTTCACTGATCATGTATAGCTGACACACCAAAAAATGTAATTATCCATTTCTGTTAATCTTGGCAATTTACTTAGATTTTTTCCTGAATCAATTTTTCCTGAACCAATTTCTTCGTGTTCATGAGAATTACTGTTTGATTTTATTGTTTTCTTAGGTCTTTGTGGGGGAACTAGAGAATCTTAGATTTTTGTTTGGTGTTTTGCTTAACCCTGCTTTTCTGTCTTTGAGAAATTATAGAACACAGTAAGTCCAAGACTTACAAAAGGTTAAAGTTTTATACTATACAATGAGGGATACAGAAGTCAAAAGAATAGCCCTTGAGCTAAGCAAATTCAGTTGTAAAGACTTTTATATATAAAGCATAACCACAGGGAAGACACAAGGACAGAAAGATCATGGATCATTTCACTCATGTATCTGTATCACTTAAGTCCTGGGCTCAGCATATAACTTAACACATACTTGTTGCATGGATTAATTACTATCAGAATATAAAGAGGTACATTTGACATACATGATGTAACATCAGATATAACATTGACTAATTACCCACATGGTACTTAATTTTGTCTTGTGAAATTTTCATGCAAGCTGTGTCAGCTTATCTAAAAGTGAAAGCACAATGATATAAAGTAGCATTCTTCAATGTTTTGAAAAGCTTTTAATAAATGTAAAATTTCATCTCTCTGCTTGAAAATTCTGAAATTCATTCCCCTTATGTGTACATAGACAATTTTTGCTATTTTTGGCATATTTCCAGTAGCCAAGGAAGTTGTTAAGCTTTGTTTTCTATAGCATTTATGAAAACAATATTTCTATTCAGTCTCCAAAGATAAAACTGTATCAGAGTTTTGAATATGTATTTTGAAATGTTACCACAGGTGTTCATATACCTATATACCTCCTCACCACACACCTTGAGAACTCTAGTAACTGGATCTGTAATCAAGAAATGTATCCAGGTTAAACGCCACTAACCCAAACTGAATAACACTTCCTTTGAAAAATATGGAAAGTTTAATCAGAGGCAGTTAACTGTGATCTAATAGAAAAGGCTCTGGACTAGAGTAGGAGAGTCCTGAGTTTAAATCTCAGCTCTACAACTTACCAGTTGTTTGATTTTGATGACTAGTTGTTTGATCTATGACTAATTGTTTGATTAAGCTGCTTGATCTTTTTAAGTTCATTTGTCTATAAAATATAGATAATCATATTAATTTTCTGTATAAATTACCAGATATTTAGAGGGCACTCAGTAATTAACATTTGAAATTAAATAAAAGAACTGTTCCTCATCAGCGCTTACCCTAGTTCAGCTCTGTAACAAACTATGTAATTCTGATCATGTAAGTTCACTTCTCAAGGCTTAAATTTGTAATAAAACTAACATTTTTTTTCCATATTGCCTCATAGGGTTATTGCAAGAACTACATGAAATAATTACTCATGATGTATTAGCCTTTCTCTCCCGTATTTCCTGTTTAAATGGAAGTAACATATCATCTTATCTCTCTTGATTTACAATTACTCTGTTACAAGCTGACTTTCTTTGGAAGCAGATTGTAAAACAGTGTTATATGTTATAAAACATAAGGGAAGATTTAGGGAATGCTTTTAACATCAACTACCTACAGAAAAGATGAGAAGTAGGAGTGGGCAGTGGGAGAGGTTGAGCAGCCTAGATGGAAGTCTCAGCTGACTCTAAAGAGCCCTATGGAGATGAAATGACAAAACAGAAACAGACTCACAGACTTTGAGAATGAACCTGTGGTTCCTGAGGGGAAGGATGGAGGGAAAGGATAGTTGGGGAGTTTGGGATCAACGTGGACACACTGCTATATTTAAAATGGATCACCAAGGACCTACTGTATAGCACATGGAACTCTGCTCAGTGTTATGTAACAGCCTGGATGGGAGAGGGGTTTGCAGGGGAATGGATACATGTACATGGATGGCTGAGTCCCTTTGCTGTTCATCTGAAACTATCACAATGCTGTTTGTTAATGAATTCTACCACAATACAAAACAAAAAAAAAATCATAACCAAGAAAAATAATAAAAAGTTAATAGATTTTTAACTTTTTTATTAAAAAAAAAAAAAAGATAGGATGATCTTCCAGAGCCAATCAAAGGTAGGACAAGAGGGTCAGGACTTTATGCCTCTGTACCAGTCAGTCATTAGATGTTAACTGCTCAGGAAGAAGATGTGATTTCAAGGAGGGTAACTCACTTCAGCTGAGACAATCCTAAAAGGCAGGTGATAACTGGTATCTGTCTCCTGAAGGCATTCCCATCAGCTGGGGTAATAAGATCTACATTCCTGGAGGGGGACTTGGTGGTGAATCATGGTGTCTACCACAGTCTATTCCCTGAACTCAGATCTTTTTCTTGTCAAGCTCATAGCTTATAGTTCAATGGAGCTTTTATTGTGTCCCCTAGCAGAGACATTCTCCATGGGATTTTCCAGGCAAGAGTACTGGAGTGGGGTGCCAGCGCCTTCTCCAGTCCTTTAGGGAACAGGACCTCTAAACCCCCAGATCCCTGGGTTTCATGGATGGAAGGCATAAATTCCCCAAACTGTCCCCTAAGTTTGATGGTAGCTGTGGCCAATTGTACTTTCTTACCTTGGTTCCAAGACCCAAGTATTCTTTCAGTTGTAACACAGTATCATATAAAGGTATTTCTGCCACAATATCTTTGCTGTAGAATTGATCAGTTGGTCCGATGCAGTTGTTATGTGGTATCTCATGGTGGATCAAACTTTCTGTAAGCCTTTGCATAACAATGATGGCTGAGGCCCTGCAGGCAGAAGAAGCAAATTTATACCAAAAATATGTATTTATTCCTGTCCCCTTTCTCCTTTACTAGGTCTGTCACATTCTTAACCAGCTTAAGTTGAAACATAACCCAAGTCATAAGTTTAGTGGCCAGGATGAAATGTGAGAGAAGATGAAAGGAACACACGCTGTCTTGTAAAGGAGAGGCTTCTGCACTGTCTCCAAACAAGAAGGAAATATCAGGTCTTCATGGGAAGGAGTGGCCCTCTTCTACATGTTCACAGGATTCAGGGCAATCTGTAGATTCAAGACTTTCAGGAGCATCAATCCAGATCTTCCCGTCCCATGTGTCAAAGTCCCATTCTTTCCCAGTCACAGTCCTTAACTTTTAAAGCAGACCTGCCTTGGTTGAAACTTTAACTTCTCTGAAACTCTGCTATTCTTACAATTAAGTCCTAAGTCTCGTTCTGAGATTTCTCTACCCTTCTGCTTAAGGAGAACAGAGTGCTTTTAAACACAGTCAAGGAGGCCTTCTGGCATTCACACTTAGTCGATAATGTTCAATTAATCATGTTAAACATTTTCTTGTATTTTTCCTCAAAGTATCAATTGAGCTTAACTGGATAACCAAATTTCAATACTCTTCAGTTAGTATCTCCTCCCATTATTCTCAAAAACCTGATATATCCCATTAAATCATTTTCTAATAACATACGATCCCAATTTACCACATGTAAAAGTTTTTAACAATTATATCATTAGCCTGTGCCAGGAGACACCAGAGCTCCATCTATGATCACTGATAGAAATCTCATTGACAGCCAGACAGCAGGTGATACAGTACTAAAATCCCATCCCAAAATTTGCTTTCTAAGACTACTCCTGGCCTTAGCTATACTAGGTTAGCTCTCCAGGAACCAGATGCTTGAAAAACTAGAACCTAGCAGGCTTATTAAGGAATGATACTGGGGACAAGAACTGTGGAAGTGAAGGTAAAAAATAAGAATTTGCCAAAAGAAAAAGGTTGAGCTGTGAAACAGCTGCAGTGGAAGCCCCAACCAACCCAACTGGGTGTTGTGAAGATGAAATGGTCCTCTGTAGCTGTTTTGAGCTAGGGAAGGATGATCAAGCCATGATATCCATCAGTCATTGGAGACAGGCCACCTAAGGAAGGGAAGATGATCTTGGGAAAGGTAACCAAAGAAGTTCCCAAAGATGGCTGAAAGCTGAGGGCTGTCATTACCAAAGGGAGGTTCTGGGGAGTACGTCACAGCATTTTCTAAACATCCTCATTTCTTTTTTTTTTTTTTTCTATCTTTGGATATTTAAAAAAAAATTATTAATGTCAACTTTGCTTTATTACCTACTTCAGTGCCCAGTAAATCTAGTCTAAATCTGGTAGAAATCTCTATTTCTAGCTAAGTATACCCCTCTGTCTGGAGCAAAACATTTATCTGTAGACCTTCTCCTTGTATGTTTATCTTTGGAGCAAATCTCAGACTGGAGCTTAAGGCAAAAAGAAAGCTCAGAAAACAAGTAAATGAGCTGACACACTTAGGCAGATAGAAGTCCATTTTTAAAATTTAAGAGGATATAGAGGAAATTAGGGGAAAAGAGAAAACTGATATTGCAGCTACTTTTTGCTTCTGAGCTGACTGGAGAAGCTTCTCTCTGACATTTGAGAAGGATTCAAGCCTCTGCTACATAAACCAAATGGAGGTAGTACTATCTGCCTTGCTTAGGTACATAGGCTTATTGTGAAAATCAAATGAACAAATGAGATAATGTATGTAAAAGCACTTCAAAAAGAATAAAGCACAGGGAATTCTGAGTTGTATTATTTAAAATGCACTGTCTAAAACTAAGTTTCAATACAAGTGCCTTTTCAGTTCTCCATTAGGAAACTTCCTTTTGTTCTCTTCCCATCACACTGCATAATTCTCTTTTTGAGACATTATATAAGTGTTAGCTTGACTGACTAACATTGACATGAATTTGAAATATCCATATCATTATTGACAACCCGGAATCTGACCATTCACTTCTATATCCCCTGTCACAAAAAAAGATGTGCTATGCAATTACATGTTACTGGAAATGAAAGGTAACTGCAGTAATTGCTACTTTGGTAGGTTTGCAATAAGTATTAATTGAATGAATGCATGAATTTCTAAACTTATAACCAATTTTAAGATGTATTTTAGAATGTCCACGTTGTATGATTTGGTTTGTGGCTATACAAAATCACTAATTGCAATCTAGGCTAATTGTTCTTAATCTAATCAGCGGAAACCTTGCAACACTTTGTGAACTTGATGAAAAAGAAATACCTATATGTATGCTGCTGCTGCTGCTAAATCACTTCAGTTGTGTCAGACTCTGTGCAACCCCATAGACGGCCAGCCCATCAGGCTCCTCCATCCCTGGGATTTTCCAGGCAAGAACACTGGAGTGGGTTGCCATTTCCTTCTCCAATGCATGGAAGTGAAAAGTGAAAGTGAAGTCACTTAGTCCTGTCTGACCTTCAGCGACCCATGGACTGCAGCCTTCTAGGCTCCTCCGTCCATAGGATTTTCCAGGCAAGAGTACTGGAGTGGGACCTATATGTACAATCTCACACGATTTTGCATATAATTTCAAGAAAGGTTACAGACTTCCCAAAGTCCATTCATAAGTTCTAAGTTAAAAATTCAGAGTCTAGTCTAATGTGTTATGATTTTAATCCCAGTTCTATTCAGTAGTAATGTGACTCATAGTAAAACAATGTGCTTATTTATTGATATATTAAATAATTAAATTATCTAATAATAGCAAACATATTAAATAATAAAATCTATCAGTAAGTATAATAAATGATTTCAGTTTAGTGATATAAAATTATTTCAAGATATTTGAAGTAGGTATTAATATGAGTTTGACTATTTTACCTAACATGTGTAAGTAGAATCATTCAGTATCTGTCCTTTAACTGGCTTTTATCACTTAGCATAATGCCCTCCAGGTTTTCTCTTGTTGCCAAAATTGTCAGGATTTCCTTCTCTTATGAGGCTGAATAATATTCCATTGTGTGTATATAGCACATTTTCTATATCTGTTCACCTGTTGATCACCCTTGGTTTGTTTTCATATCATGCTAACTAGCCACATTTCAGGTGTTCAGTAACCACATGTAGCTAGTGGCTACTGTATTAGACAGCATAATTCTAGCTCAAATCTCAAATTGCAACAATTAAATAAATAGCTTGAGTATTTAAAACATAGTATTATCCAGTTATCTACAGATATTATTCTAATATTTAATAGATTTCAGATACACACCTTTGAACATGACTCACACTGATAACTCAGAGGACTGCCTTTGCTTTGCCATAAAAGGTCCGTCTAGTCAAGGCTATGGTTTTTCCAGTGGTCATGTATGGATGTGAGAGTGGGACTGTGAAGAAAGCTGAGCACCGAAGAATTGATGCTTTTGAACTGTCGTGTTGGAGAAGACTCTTGAGAGTCCCATGGACTGCAAAGAGATCCAGCTTGTCCATCCTAAAGGAGCTCAGTCCTGGGTGCTCATTGGAAGGACTGATGTTGAAGCTGAAATTCCAATACTTTGGCCATCTCATGTGAAGAGTTAACTCACTGGAAAAGACTGTGATGCTGGGAGGGATTGGGGGCAGGAGGAGAAGGGGACGACAGAGAATGAGATGGCTGGATGGCATCACTGACTCGGTGGACGTGTCTGAGTGAACTCCGGGAGTCGGTGATGGACAGGGAGGCCTGGCGTGCTGTGATTCATGGGGTCGCAAAGAGTCGGACATGACTGAGCAACTGAACTGAACTGATTTTCACTATAGGTAATAGGATGCAGTAGGTAAGAGGTAGAGAGCCTCTTGATGAAAATGAAAGAGGAGAGTGAAAAAGTTGGCTTAAAGCTCAACATTCAGAAAACAAAGATCATGGCATCCAGTCCCATGACTTCATGGCAAATAGATGAAGGAACAGTGGAAACAGTGGAAACTTTATTTTGGGGGGGCTTCAAAATCACTGCAGATGGTGACTGCAGCCATGAAATTAAAAGATGCCTACTCCTTAGAAAGTTATGACCAACCTAGACAGCATATTAAAAAGCAGAGATATTTCTTTGTCAACAAATGTCCATCTAGTCAAGGCTATAGTTTTTCTGGTAGTCACGTATGGATGGACATGAGAGTTAGACTATAAAAAAAGCTGAGTGCAGCAGAAGTGATGCTTTTGAACTGTGATGAGAGTCCCTTGTACTGCAAGGAGATCCAATCAGTCCATCCTAAAGGAAATCAGTCCTGGACGTTCATTGGAAGGACTGATGTTGAAGCTGAAACTCCAATATTTTGGCCACCTGATACGAAGAACTGACTCATTTGAAAAGACCCTAGTGTTGGAAAAGATTGAAGGCAGGAGGAGGAGGGGATGACACAGGATGAGATGGTTAGATGGCATCACCAACTCATGGCACATGAGTTTGGGTACACTCTGGGAGTTGATGACCAACAGAGAGGCCTGACATGCTGCGGTTCATGGGGTTGCAAAGAGTCGGACATGACTGAACAACTGAACTGAACTGAACTGAAGGCAAGGGGTGGAACACAGGGAAAGCAGAGCACACATGGAATCCATGGGCTAGCTCATAAATGCAACATTGGTGATGGACTTCTATATTGAGAAGATTTTTACACTGTTTTCAACTTTAAAAAAAGAAGTAACATAAGAGATTTAAAATGCCTCCTATGGATATATGCTTTAAGAAAGTAGCTTATTTAGATTATTACTAAAGTCAAAAGTCTAGCTAAAACATCTGCTTCTGGCAAAATACCAAATAAGATATTCTACATACTATATTTGTATACTAGACAAATGAAAACAAATACATATTATTTAAATGTATTTTTGAGCCTTAACTAAATGAAATCACCATGGGCCAAAGCAAACTATAAAAGAAAGAGAATACCAGTGAGCTAAAATTTGAAAGGTGAATAATAATAGAATATAAATTCTCAGGATGTCCTGGGTGTAGATACTGATACCAAGAGCTAAAATTTGGGAGATGACAAGGATAACAGCAAACTGAGGCATATTAGGAAATACTAACCAAAGGAAAGGGGGAGTAACTATGTAAATATCAAAACTATCGAGGTGAATGACATTATTATTGGGGCCAAAGAATACTCATAATGATAACAGGTTTTATTCATCAGGGAGATATAACAAATCTAAACTTGTAATGCCTAATAATATAGCCTTGAATGCATAAAGACATAATTGATAAAACTAAATAAAAAATGATACTTGTTTTATCACAGTAGGAGATATCAATAAACCTCTCTCAAATATCAATAGACCAAGAGATAAAATTAAAATAGCAAAAATATAGAAGATTTAAATGACACAATTAATGCACTTAATTTAAGGAATATACATATAGAATCCTGTGCCCAAGTTTCAAACACACCATCTTCTCAATACACATGAAATATTTGAAAAATTGATCACATCACATAGCACACTCAAAACACTTTAAGATTTTGTATCATACAGATCATGTTCTATAACCACAATGAAATGGTCAAAACCCTATACATTTGGAAATGTAAAAACATGTTGCTAAAATTCTACCAAAGAAGAATTCATAATAAGAATTTTAAAATAAAACTGCATAATAAAAATTTTTCATATGAAAACTTGTGGAATGCATCTAAACAGATACTTAAAAAACACTTTAGGTATGATTGGCATGTGAAAAACTATACATAATTAATGTATACAACTCAGTGAATTTGTAGATAAGTATATACCTATGAAACTATTACCACAATGAAGGCCATAAGCATATCCATCACCTCCTATTCACTTTTTAAATTTTTTCATTTGTGATAAGAGAACTTAATATAAAATCTACCTTGACAGAAAAACTTTAAGTAAATAATATAGTTTCGTTAACTATAGGTACCTCTCTTTAGTGATAACAGAAAGCATATTTCCAGGGTATATTAGGTAGTATTTCACTGATAACGAACTGAGGTTTAAAGAAATGAAAGAACAATTAAGGTCAAACTGTGAAAAATGCAGCTAGAAAGAACAAAACCCTTTTCACTGAATCTGTAAAATATTGGTGAGAAACTGTAATTGGTCCAAGGCCAAATAGCAATTAAAATGAAGAGATACCATTTGTATTGCAGCAATGTAGCTTTAGAATCCATATCTTTTCAGTTCAATTTAGTTCAGTTCAGTCACTTAGTCGTGTCCGACTCTTTACGACCTCATGAATCGCAGCACGCCAGGCCTCCCTGTCCATCACCAACTCCCGGAGTTCACTCAGACTCGCGTCCATCGAGTCAGTGATGCCATCCAGCCATCTCATCCTCTGTCGTCTCCTTCTCCTCCTGCCCCCAATCTCTCCCAGCATCACAGTCTTTTCCAATGAGTCAACTCTTCGCATGAGATGGCCAAAGTACTGGAGTTTCAGCTTCAGCATCATTCCCTCCAAAGAAATCCCAGGGCTGATCTTCAGAACGGACTGGTTGGATGTCCTCGCAGTCCAAGGGACGGACTCTCAAGAGTCTTCAACACCACAGTTCAAAAGCATCAATTCTTTGGCGCTCAGCTTTCTTCACAGTCCAGCTCTCACATCCATACATGACCACAGGAAAAAACATAGCCTTGACTAGATGGAACTTTGTTAGCAAAGTAATGTCTCTGCTTTTCAATATTCTATCTAGGTTGGTCATAACTTTTCTTCCAAGGAGTAAGCGTCTTTTAATTTCATGGCTGCAGTCACCATATGCAGTGATTTTGGAGCCTCAAAAAATAAAGTCTGACACTGTTTCCACTGTTTCCCCATCTATTTCCCAGGAAGTGATGGGACCAGATGCCATGATCTTCATTTTCTGAATGCTGAGCTTTAAGCCAACTTTTTCACTCTCCTCTTTCACTTTCATCAAGAGGCTTTTTAGTTCCTCTTCACTTTCTGCCATAAGGGTAGTGTCATCTGCATATCTGAGGTTATCAATGTTTCTCCCCACAATCTTGATTCCAGCTTGTGTTTCTTCCAGTCCAGCGTTTCTCATGATGTATTCTGCATAGAAGTTAAATAAGCAGGGTGACAATACACAGCCTTGACGTACTCCTTTTCCTATTTGGAACTAGTCTGTTGTTCCATGTCCAGTTCTAACTGTTGCCTCCTGACCTGCATATAGGTTTCTCAAGTTGCAGGTCAGGTGGTCTGGTATTCCCATCTCTTTCAGAATTTTCCACAGTTGATTGTGATCCACATAGTCAAAGGCTTTAGCATACTCAATGAAGTAGAAATATATGTTTTTCTGGAACTCTCTTGCTTTTTTGATGATTCAGCAGATGTTGGCAATTTGATCTCTGGTTCCTCTGCCTTTTCTAAAACCAGCTTGAACATCTGGAAGTTCACGGTTCACGTACTGCTGAAGCCTGGCTTGGAGAATTTCGAGCATTACTTTACAAGCATGTGAGATGGGTGCAATTGTGTGGTAGTTTGAGCATTCTTTGGCATTGCCTTTCTTTGGGATTGGAATGAAAACTGACCATATCTTTTAACAAGTATATAATGCTGCTTTCTCTCTTTTTCCTTCCATTGTTTGTTTCATTTCTTCTCTGAAAGAGACGTACATGGTAACTATCTCATGAATCTATCAGCAACTTTACTTGCAGCAGAAAGAGCTGAGGACAGTTGAGATGGTGGGTCTGAAACTAGTAGGCATAGAACTGTACCAGAGCTGCCATAAATGTTGTCATAGGTTAACAACTACAAATGAGCTACTTTTGTTGTTGTTCTATTAAAAATTAAAGGAAAACAATATTTTTAATGTGTTAAATGTGTCATTCAACTGAATGTTCTGTCTGCTTTAAAGTATATTTCTAGAGATTAAAGGAGTCCTCTTTTAAATAGCTAATACTATGGGCTTACCTGCTGGCTCAGAGGTTAAAGCGTCTGCCTCCAATGCGGGAGACCCGGGTTCAATCCCTGGGTCGGGAAGATCCCCTGGAGAAGGAAATGGTAACCCACTCAAGTATTCTTGCCTGGAGAAACCCATGGACGGAGAAGGCTGGTAGGCTACAGTCGATGGGGTCGCAAACAGTCGGACACGACTGAGCGACTTCACCTCACCTAACCTCCCCTCATGTTACAAATCAAATGGTATGGGATCAAATGTTTCCATGCATGCCACCAAGAGTTCTGCTGCTTTGCACATATTAAGTTCACATTTTCACATCACTATAAATGAATATTCCAAAGAGAAAAAAGTGAAGACTAATTCACACCTTTAAAATAAACTATATAAGTTGCAACTCTTTGTCAAACTATTGCCAAAATCAACAGGCCATGAGCAAACAACCAAGTTTCCACTCAACTCGTAAAAATGGTGTTTTAATTAATACTGCCAAACAACATGTTGAAGCACTAAGTTGAAGATAATGAAAAATGCTTCCACTGATACTTAGAAACGATTACATATTTTCATTGAGATATTTCTAATGTTCATTGGCAAGATATATAGCTAACAACAGCTTACAGCAGGAAAGAGAATATGTTAGAGAATGTGTTATTCTTCTGTTTAATGTGAATATTTACAAAGCTTAAATGTTGGTTTTCAGATTTTTATATCTTGACCAGAAATGATAATATATACATAGTTGAATACTAGACAAAACTCCCAAGTATAAAATTCAAGGTGTTAGATACTTGTTAAATCCGCATCTATACTTTCATATTTTTATGTATATCATTATTATCCTCCAAATGATATCCTCCCTGGTGGCTCAGACGGTAAAGCATCTGCCTACAATGCGGGAGACCCAGGTTCAATCCCTCGGTCAGGAAGATCCTCTGGAGAAGGCAATGGCAACCAACTCCAGTACTCTTGCCTGGAAAATCCCATGGACGGAGGAGCCTGGTAGGCTACAGTCTATGGGGTCGCAAAGAGTTGGCCACGACTGAGCGAATTCACTTTCACTTTTTTCATTTAATAATGTCTTGTATGTATTTCCCATGGTATTACATATTTACAATTATAATTTAATGCCTAATTTCTGTGCTATAATTTGTTTACTCATTCAGCTCTTTTTGGACATATATCTGGGTTCCAACTTTCTGCTATTATATATAATTCACTAACAAATATTTCCTTAGGCTCAGTTCCCAGGTGTAAAACAAGTGGTTAAAAACTTATGGCTCTTTATATATATTGCCAAATTGCTTTACATATTATACTAGTTTGCACTGCCATCACCAAGGCTGTGCTGTGCTGTGCTTAGTTGCTCAGTTGTGTCTGACTCTTTGCAACCTCATAGACTGTAGCCCACCAGGCTCCTCTGTTCATGGGGAGTCCCCAGGCAAGAACACTGGAGTGGGTTGCCATGCCCTCCTCCAGGGAATCTTCCCAACCCAGGGATTGAAACCAGGTCTCCTGCATTGCAGGTGGATTATTTACCAACTGAGCCACCAGGGAATCCTGCCATCAACAAGGCTAGGGTGCATTAATTTAACCACAGGTTTGCCTAGTTTTGGGGAGGATTCCCCAAAGAAGGAAATGGCAACCCACTCCAGTATTCTGGCCTGGAGAATTCCAAGGACAGAGGAGGCTGGCAGGCTACAGTCCATGGGGTGGCAAAGAGCTGGACATGAGTGAGCCACTTTCACACTTTGTGTAATTGAATTCATCAATCTTCCCCTTTAAACATTTATTACTTCAAATTGTGGAAAGTTATCATCTATCCAAAGATCTTATTCTATTTTCTGTTAGCTGTTCTATGGCATGATGTAATAGGTAATGCTTAATTCTTCTGGAGTTTCTTGGAGTTGATATAAAATATTTATCTAAACAGACTTTTAAATCAAATTTTTCTCCCAAAGGTACTATCCAATTATCCTAATACTAATCATTAGATAATTCCCCATTAGTGTGTTATTAATATTTTGGGATGCATGATTTTTTATATCAACTTCCTATATATATGACATAATTAGGTTGATTTTTAGGATAAGTCTATTTCACTGAAATTATTAATATAATAACCATAGTCCAACATCTTCTACAGCAGATTACTCCTATTGCTCTAGTATTTTCTAATTTTTAAAACCTCAGATGGTTTTTTAAAAATTAATTTTGAGAAGAATATTACTGTGTTTTAGAACAAATTTTGTTGAATTTTTACTGGTATCATTATTGTTATTGTTCAGTCACTTATCATATGAGCATGTAAATTAACATTTACATTAGCATGTAAATCAGAGTGACATGGTTTTGTAGATGATTCTTTTAGATTTTCCAGGTTTCATTCAAGTTATCAACAAATAAGAACATGTTGGTTTCTTCTAATACAATATTTTTTCCATGTATTTATTGTTTCAAGTCTCACTGCATTAATCAGAATTCTAAAAACCATTAATAAATAGTACACATCTAGAGAAATGTGACCTGAAAACCTCACAGGAACTTTTTGAAACTTTGGACAGATATATTTGTGCAGCGCAAATATGGGGCATTAGGGTAAATTATTTCAATAACACCATCATTAATATTACTCAATCATTGAGTTAATGTTTAAATCCCATGATTCCAATGTATAGTTAATTTATATAAGGAATAACATGGCTTGAGGAAATAATCATTTCAGGCAATTTCAAAAAAGGGCATTAGTGGGTTTTTTCCCCTCTTTTTAATGGCAGTGTTTTCTTCCTATTTTCCAGCGGCTATATCTCCAGGGTTTGTACAAGAAATAAGCAATATTAAGTATACCACTACTCTTCTTTGAAAATAGTTTCTCTTTCCCGTGTCAAGGAAGTTTGTTATATTCTTAATGTATTTTGCACCTGTCTCTATGGCCTCTGTTTCTGCATCTGTGACTTCCCTCAGAGTCATTCCTTCTTTTTCTTGAAAGGTAGTACATGTTTGCTACCAACTGGATATACCAGTCCATTTCTTGCTTGAGATTTTTTGAAAGGCCAGCTGCTTTCTTTCACTTAGTTCTTTCTGTCTCTGTTCCCTTTAGTTCAGGCAGACAATGTTTCTGCTAATACAAGATTTTTTAAAATCTTATCAGTCTTCTGTGTGTGAAGGGGGCCCACTCCAGTAGACACGAGGGCTCATCAAAGATCATTCCTGGGTAACTATCTTTATCCCTGACTTCTACTGAGATTGCTGATTGTATCCATGAGTCATACACCTCATCTCTTTGGTAAAGTTTTCCAGCCACACAACTGACCTCCTTTCCAATTAATGTTAGCATCTTTTGCAATTTGAATAGCCCCAAATCATCAAGTGCTGTTTCTTCTTACTTAACAGTCCTTCTTCAATATATTTCTTTCCTCTTGCATTTTACCAGAAGCAGCAAGGAGAAACAATTTGCCTGGAAATCTCAGCTAAATAACCAGGTTCATCACTTATAATTTCTGTTTTCCATCCCCAAATACAACACAATTCAGTCGACTTTTCTGTCATTTTAGGACAAGGATCACCTTTTCCTATAGTTTCCAATAATCTTCACTTCCATCTGAGACTTCATCGGGAACATGCTTAACATTCATATTTCTACCATCTGGTCCATGATGACATATGTATAGAAGCTTTCTTTAGAGTACTCTTCATCTCCTTCTGAACCTTAACCAGAATAGTCTTTAGCATCCACATTTCTACCGACAACCACTTCCAAACCATCTAGACTTTTCTTATCATGTACCTCGATATAACCGCAGCCTCCAGTCATTATCCAGTTCCAAAGCACTTCCACATTTTTAGGTATTTGTTATCACAGTGCCCTAAATCCCACTACCAAAATTTGTGTTAGTCTCCTATACTTGCTGTCACAAACTACCTCAAGCTGGGTGGCTTAGAACAACAGAAATTGATTTAATTACAATCGTGGAAGCTAAAAGTGTAAAATCAACTGTTTATAACAGCCAGGACATGGAAACAACCTAGATGTCCACCAGCAGATGAATGGATAAGAAAGCTGTGGTACATATACACAATGGAGTATTACTCAGCCATTAAAAAGAATACATTTGAATCAGTTCTGATGAGATGGATGAAACTGGCGCCGATTATACAGAGTGAAGTAAGCCAGAAAGAAAAACACCAATACAGTATACTAACATATATATATGGAATTTAGAAAGATGGCAATGATAACCCTGTATGCAAGACAGCAAAAAAGACACAGATGTGTATAGTGAACTTTTGGACTCAGAGGGAGAGGGAGAGGGTGGGATGATTTGGGAGAATGGCATTGAAACATGTATACTATCATGTAAGAATCGAATCGCCAGCCTATGTCCAATGCAGGATACAGCATGCTTGGGGCTGGTGCACGGGGATGACCTAGAGAGACGTCATGGGGAGGGAGGTGGGAGGGGGGTTCATGTTTGGGAACGCATGTACACCCGTGGTGGATTCATGTCAATGTATGGCAAAACCAATACAGTATTGTAAAGCAAAATAAAGTAAAAATAAAAATTAAAAAAAAAAAAGATGCTGGTAGGACTACACTCCTTTTGAAGGCTCTAGGGGCCAATTCATTCCTTGCCTCTCCCAGCTTTTGGTCACAGCAAACAATCTTTGGCATTCCTTGCTTTGTAGATATATCACTCCAATCTCTTTCTCTGTCTTTACATGACCTTTCCCCCATGTGTCTCAGTGTCTTTTCCTTTTCTGTTTCATATAGGAACATTGTCACTGTGTATAGGGCTGACTAACTCCAGGATAATCTCATCTTGAGATCCTTAATTACAGATGCAAAGACCTTATTTCTAAATAAAATCACATGCACAGGTGCTGGGTGTTTAGGACCTGAACATATCTTTTTGGGGCCATTATTTAATCTACCACAGATATCTACATAATACTTAAATAATACTAAATCTATTTTTAATATTCTCTTCGATACTTCAGTAGTAATGCTATTTTAGTTTCCCAAAAATATCAATTTCTCTGCATACTCATTTTTTATTATTGGTTTTATTAGGTAGGTAAATATGAATTAATATTGTATATTATTATTATTAGTCTCCCTTTTATCATTATGAATATATACTTTTTATCTCTTCAGTAGTTTTTGCTTTAAAATATATTCTTCATTTGATCAACATATATTTGTCCAGCATTTTTTTCAACTTTTATTATAAAAGTAACTCTTAACTGTCTATATTGTTGTAGTTGTTTTCCTAATTCACTACCAAGAATTTTAGCTTTTAATGGTAAATGGGTATGAGTAAGAATCATCATTACATAAACACAATTTTAAAATTGGCATCTGGATTTTCCTCTGTCTTCCAACTTTATACTTATGCATTTTTCTTACTTTTTCAAACTTTATTTATTTACTTATTTATGGCCTCATGCTCAGGGGATATACTTACATATTGTTGTTTTTCAGTCACTCAGTCGTGTCCCACTCTGCGATGCCATGGACTATAGCCCACCAGGCACCTCTGTCCATGGGGATTCTCCATGCAAGAATATTGAAATGTGTTGCCATTTCTTCTCCAGGGGATCTTCCCAACCCAGAGATTGAACCCAGATCACCTGCATTGCAGGCAGATTCTTACCAACTGAGCTAGAAGGGAAACCCAAATGAAAGTGAAAGTCGCTCAGTCATGTCGAACTCTTTGTGACATCATGGACTATACAGTCCATGGGATTCCCCAGGCAAGAATACTGGAGTGGGTTGCCATTTCCTCCTCCAGGGGATCTTCCTGACACAGGGATCAAACCCGCATCTCTTATGTTTCCTGTGTTGGTAGGCAGGTTCTTTACCACTAATGACACCTGAGAAGCCCTGAATTTCTATGTGTAGAATTATTTTTAAAATTCTCTTAACATCCTTATAATAACTATTGGTCTATTATTATATTCTCCTCTTTCTTTTATGCTATTGGTCATTTTTGTTTTATCTCTTTTTCTCTGCAAATCATGCTAGAGGGTTTTTATTTTATTGATCATTACAAACAAATAGCTTTTAGTTTCATTGATTTTGATCTTCTCTGTGCTTTTTCTGTCTTCAATTTAATTAATTTCCCATGTATCCTTAATTTTGCTTGATATGTGTTTTTCTCTATTATTTTCTACTTTCTTAAGATGAGGTCTCTCATTATTGATTTAACTTTCATGTATTGCAATTTAAATGAAATATAAAGGATATAATTACCTGACTGCCTTAATGCATCTAGGACCCTACATGTAGCTGTAGGATACTTGTTTTAACATGCACAAATATATACAACCCTTTTGTATAATTCAAGAAATATAACAGGACAATCACAACCCGCAGGAAAGTGTTAGTTGCTCAGTCATGTCAAACTTTTTGTGACCCCTTGGACTATAGCCCATCAGGCTCCTCTGTCCATGGGACTCTCAGAAAAAGAATCATAAACAGATTCTTATAAAAAGAAAACCAGCATAAAGAGTACTAATTAAATTTAAGTCAACTGAATGTTACCCATCTTCCAATGAAATGGGACTGTGAAAGAAATTATAAGAATGGCATATCATGATGTGGAGGAGGGATCAAAATGGTGGAATAGGAATAGACTGAGCTCATCTCTTCCCATGAACACATCAAAACTACAAATACATAGAGAGCATCTCTTGCTAACTCTTGAAGACTGTCAGGAGGGATCTTCTACCACCAAATCTGTAAAGAAAAACCACAAGGAACCTGATAGGAGGGGAGAAGAAGTGATTTAATCAATTCATTTACCCCTAGTGTGTGACTCAGAAGAGAAGAGGGATACCACAGGATTTGAAAGCCTCCCAGGGAGTGAGGGATTTGAACCCCATATTAGGTACCCCAACCCTGAGGTCCAACACTAGCAACGAGCCCTCTAAGCTGGTTTGAAAAGCAGTAAGGTTTACTGGAGGACTATAAGACTGAGACTCTGCTCTTAAAGAGCGTGTGCATAGACTTCCTTGCTCCTAGTCAAAGTGCAGCAGCAGCAGACTGAAAACTTTCTGCTTTGCTGGCTGGCTTACTAGGAAAGCCCGTGTGCCACAGCCCACACCAGACCACTGCTCAAGCACATCCTGTTCTAACACTACTCCTTGCTAAAGCAGAGGTCACCATTGCCAATGTGTGGGTACATGGGCACACACCAGGAAAGAAACAGACCCAACTCAACAGTGCAGCTCCAACCTCTCTGGACCCAATCCAGTTTCTAACCAAGGTGCACACACTGGGGAAAAAGCAGAAAGAGCTTAGAAGTGCAGCCTCAGACCCCAAGCCTCAGTCATACCCCCAAACAAGGCAGAGACTTCAACATAATGTGGAGAAGCTCAACTCCCTCAGAACTCCTGCTCCAGCTCCTTGGACCCTGGCCCACTCCCTGACAGGCAGCAACTGCCATTGAGCCTAAGAGAAGCCCCAACTAATATCTGGTTCTAGTTCAAACTCCTCCAACTCCATGCCTACCTCCCAGGAAGGCTGCAGCTGCCAGCACATTCCACTAGAAGATGCAATCTGTGCTCACTTCAGATCAGCTTTCCCATCAAATCCCCTAGGTACATGCAGACTTCATAGGGATTTACCCATACAAGGACACATCTTCAAGATCCATACAGATAACTGCTTCACCTAATTGCATTGATATGAACATAGAAAGTTAAACAAAATGAAAAGACAGAGGAATATATTTCAAAGGAAAGAATAAGATAAAACCACAGGGAATAAAACTCTAATGAAGCACAGATAAATAATTTACCTGTTAAATATTTTATATTATCTGTTAATAAAATATTTACAGTTAAATATTTTAAGACAATAGTAATAAAATTGCTAACAGAATTCAGAAAAAGAATAGATGGACACAACTGGAACTTAAACTGAACTAGAAAATATTTAAAAGAATCAGTGATAGCTAAAGAATGTATGTGTGTGTGTGCTCAGTCATATCTGACTCTTTGCAGACATGGGGGTCTTTGCAACCCCATGGATTGTAGCCCACCAGGTTCCTCTGTCCACGGGATTTTTTTCAGGCAAGAATACTGGAGTGGGTTCCCATTTTCTCCTCCAGGGGATGTTTCTGACCCAGGGATCAAACCTATGTCTCCCATGTATCCTCACTGCAGGCAGATTTTTTTACCACTGCACCACCTGGGAAGCCCCAAAGCTGAAGAATACAATAACTGAAATGAAAAATACACTAGAAGGAATTAGCAGCATATTAAGGGATACAGAAGAATGCATAAGTGATCTGAAAGAATAGTGGAACTCACCCAAACAGAACTGCAAAAAGAAAAGAAAAAAATAGAAAAAACTTTAGATAATGACAATTTAAGGGAATTCTGGGAAAATATCAAGCATACTAATAATTGCATTATAGGGGTCCCAGAAGGGGAAGAGAGAGAGAAAGTACTAGAAAATGTATTTGATGAAATTACAGATGAAAACATACCTAAACTAAATAAGGAGAAAGATAGCAAGGTAAACTACCAGGCTCCTCCATCCATGGGATTTTCCAGGCAAGAGTACTGGAGTGGGGTGCCACTGCCTTCTCCAATAAGAAGCATAGAAAACCCCATATGAGATGAACCAAAAGAGATCCACACCAAGGCATATCATAATTAGAAGGGCAAAAGCCAAAGATAAAGAGAGTTTTAAGGAAGCAAGAGAAAAACAAAGAATCATGTATATCTTCTTTATCCATTCTTCTACTGAGGGACGTTGTTTGCTTCCATGTCTTGGCTATGGTAAATAGCGCTGTGATGAATGCTGGGATGCATGTATCTTTTTGAAGCATGGTTTTCTCCAGATAAAGAAAATATGGTACATATATAGTACATATATACAATGGAATATTACTCAGTCACAAAAAAGAATGAAATAATGCCATTTGTAGCAACATGGATGGACTTAGACATTGTCATATTAAGTGAAGTAAGGCATACAAAGATAAATATCATATGTTATTGATTATATGTGAAATCTTAAAAAAGGCTATAAATGAACTTATCTATAAAATAAAAATAGATTTACAGATGTAGAAAACAAACTCATGGTTACTGGGGGGTAAGGGAAGAAGTGGTAAAATTGAAGATTGAGACTGACATATGCACAGTACAATAAATAAAATAGATAACTAACGACCGAGGATGAGATGGCTGGATGGCATCACGGACTCGATGGACATGAGTCTGAGTGAACTCTGGGAGATAGTGATGAACAGGGAGGCCTGGCATGCAGCAATTCATGGGGTCGCAGAGTCGGACACGACTGAGAAACTGAACTGAACTGAACTAAATAAGGACCTACTGTATAGCACAACGGACTCTACTCAATACTCTGTAATGACCTATATTGGAAAAAAAAATCTAAAAAAGAGTGGCTATATGTATACACATAGCAGATTCAGTTTGCTTTACACCTAAAACTAACAACATTGTAAATGAACTATACCACAATATTTTTTTTTAAATCATGTACGGGGGAATTCTCATAAGGCTATCAGCTGATTTCTTAGCAGAAACTTTGCAAGCCAGTTGGGTGTGGCATGAAATACTTAAAGTGCTGAAAAGAAAAAGATTACAACCTAGGATGTTCTACTTAATGAGGTTATAATTCAATTGAAAGAGAGTTTCTCAGACAAGCAAAGAAAAAAGAAAAGAAACAAACAGAAACAGTTCACAGCCACTAAATCAATCTAAAAAGAAATATTTTTTAGATAGATGAAAGGATAGATCACATGTTACACTATAAAAAAAAGCTGTAAAAATTTTAAGATGATTGAAGCCATATAAAGTATCTTTTCTGACCGCAAAGGAATGAAACAAGAAATCAATTATAGGAAAACAAATAGAAAAAAAAAATGGAGACTAAATAACTTGCTAGTAAAAAACCAGTGAGTTAAAGAGCAAATCAAAAAATCAAAGAGAAATCAGAAAATACCTTGAGGTAAATGAAAATAAAAACACAACTTTCAAAAATCTACATGGTAGAGCTAAAGTAGTTTAAAGAGAGAAGTTATAGAGACACAAGTGTACTTCAAAAAATAAAATAAAAAGCATAATGTTACATTAAAAAAAAAGAAACAAGAAAAATCTCATTAACACCCTAGCTTACCATCTAAATGAATAAGGTAAACAAAAACAAAGTCCAAAGTTAGCAGAGGAAGGAAATAATAAATATCAGAAAGGAATAAAGAAAATAAAGGGGGGAAAGTAATGGAAAAGATCAATAAAATCAACAGCTGGTTTTTTTTAAAGATAAATAAAATTGATAAGCTTTCAGAAAAGTTCGTTTAAAAAGAGAGAAGACACAAATAAAATTGGAAATGAAAGAAGAAAAGTTACAACTGATAACAAGGAATACAACCAAAAGAGAATATTATGAATGTTGATAAGCTGGACAATCTAAAAGAAATGAATGAATGTCTAGAAATATAATCTCCCAAGACTGAATCAGGAAGAAACACATAATTTGAATATACTTGCTATTCGGAGAAGGCAATGGCACCCCACTCCAGTACTCTTGCCTGGAAAATCCCATGGACGGAGAAGTTAGGCTGCAGTCCATGGGGTCACGAAGAGTAGGACACAACTGAGCAACTTGATTTTCACTTTTCTGCATTGGAGAAGGAAACGGCAACCCACTCCAGTGTTCTTGCCTGGAGAATCCCAGGGACAGGGGAGCCTGGTGGGCTGCCGTCTATGGGGTCACACAGAGTCAGACATGACTGAAGAGACTTAGCAGCAGCAGCAGCAGCAGTATTGAAATTGAATCAGTAATGGTAAAACTCCAAACAAACAAAAGTCCAGGACCAGATGCCTTCCAAGGGGAATTTACAAAACACAGTTAAAAAAGAATTAATATATATCTTTTGCAAACTATTCCACAAAAAAAATTAAAAAAAGAGGAAGGAGCACTCCCAAACTCATTCTACAAGGCATTATCTTAACACTAAAACCATGCAAAGACACTACAAAAAGGAAAATTACAAGCCAGTAATATTCCTAATGAACATAGATGCAAAAATCCTCAACAAAATATTAGCAAACCAGAGTCAACAATACATAAAATGTACTTCAGACCATGATCAAGTAGAATTTATCCCAGGAATGCAAGAATAGTTCAATATCTGCAAACCAATCAATTTAATATACCATGTTAACAAAATGTAGGGCAAAAATCTTATGATCATCTCAGCAGGCATAGAAAAAGCAATTGGCAAAATTGAATATCCATCCAAGATGAAATCCCTCAGCAAAGTTGGTATAGAGGGGATACATCTCAACATAATGAAGGCCATTTACAACAAAGCCACAGTTAACATCATATTCAATGGTGAAAAAGCTTCTCCTCTAATATCAAGAATAAGAAAAGGATAACCACCTAGCTCTTTCCATTTAACATAACATTGGAAGTCCAAGATGTCACAATAAGACAAGAAATAAAATGTATCCAAATCGGAAAATAAGTAAAACTGTCACTATTAACAGATGACATGAAACTATACATAGAAAATCATAAATACTCCATTCCAAAACTATTACACCTAATAAATGACATAAGTAAAGATGCAGGGTGGGAGATTAATATACAGAAATCTGTTGTTTTTCTATACACTAATAATGAAATACCAGAAAAAGAAATCAAAACAATCTCGCTTATGATCAGATGAGAAAGAATAAAATACCTAGGAATAAATTTAAACAAGGAGATCAAAGACTTATACTCTGAAAACTGTGAGATATTGATGAAATAAATTGAAAATATACAAATAAATGCAAAGCAATCCCATGTTCATGGATTGGAGAAATTAATATTGTTAAAATATTCATATTATTCAAAGTAATATACTGATTAGTAACCCATGACATTTTTGATAGAACTAGAACAAATAATCTTAAAATTCATATGGAACTGCAAAATACCTTGAGGATCCAAATCACTCTTGAGAAAGAACAAAGCTGGAAATATCATGAGCCCTAGTTTCAAAATATAATGCAAAACTATAATAATTAAAACAGTTTGGCAATGGAACAAAAACAGATGTGTAGGTCAATGGAACAGAATAAAGAGCTCAGAAGTAAACCGACACACATATAGTCAATTAATCTATGACAAAGATGGCAAGAATATAATATGACAAAAAGCTTCTTCAACAAGTGCTGTTGGAAAATCTGTCCTGCTACATGTAAAAGAATGAAATTAGAACACTTTCTCACACCATATAGAAAAAGAAATTCAAAATAAATTAAAGACCTAAGTCTAAGACCTAAACTCATTAAACTCCTAGAAGAAAATATAGACAAGAACACTCTTTAACATAGGTCTTATCAGCATTTTTTTATCTATGTCTTCAGGCAAGGGAAACAAAAACACAAACAAGTATATGTTTCAGTTCAGTTCAGTTCAGTTCAGTCACTCAGTTGTGTCCGACTCTTTGTGACCCCATGAACCGCAGCACGCCAGGCCTCCCTGTCCATCACCAACTCCCATAAATGTTTATATATGTTTAAAAATTTTAAATTTAAAAGCTTTTACACAGTGAAGGAAGCCATAGACAAAACAAAATAGCAACCTACTAACTGGGAAAAGATATGTCTGTTAAGCACTTTACATCCAAAATATATGAAAAACACGTACAACTCAACATCACAAAAACAACAACAACAACAACAAAAAAAAAACGATTTAAAAATGAGCAGTGGACCTGATTAGACATTTTTCCAAAGAAGATGTACAGATGGCCTACAGGCACATAAAAAATGTTCAACATCACTAATTATAAGGGAAATACAAATCAAAACCACATGAAAAATCACCTTACACCTGTCAGAAAGGCTATCATGGAAAGGAAGGAAATAACAAGTACTGGCAAGGATGTGGAGAAGGTGAAATTATAGTACATTGTTTCTGAGAATTAAATTAGTACAGCCACTGTGGAAAACAATAGAGATGCCTCAAAAAATTAAAAATAGAACAACCTTATGATCCAGAACTTTCACTCCTGGGTATACATCTGAAGAAAACAAAAACGCTAATTTGAAAAAATATATATACACCCTAATGTTCACAATAGCATGATTTGCAATGGGTTAGATATGGACTCAACTTAGGTGTCTAGCAACAGATGAGCAGATAAAGAAAATGTGATATATGTTATATATATATATGTATGTATGTATAAACTGGAATAATGGAAAAATACTCAGACATAAAAAATAATGATATTTTTATTCATTATCTGTGATAACATGGATGATAATTGTAATATTTACTCAATTTTTAACTATCTACTGGATTGTTACTAGGTTAGTATTTAGATATTCCTTTACTTTTCTTTTGGTATTTACCCCAAAGATACCAAAATGTATCCTTCACTTATGGGAGTATGATATAAATTAGTACTGTTACTGCTTCTCAACTGTAGAAGGTCCTTCTTTCCTCTCCCACCTCTTATGTTACCATTGGCTTGTACTTTAGATCATTATGTTTTTCCAACATCACGAGACATTTTCTTTTTTTTTTATTTCATAGTCAATATTTGTTAATATTCACTCTCAACTTATTATAAAGAAAATTGCTATTTAATAACTATAGGCAATCTCTCATCTCATTCAGAAAAAATTTCACATGGATCTCAGATTTCTCTAGTAACAAACAACATGTGTGGACCCAAAACTATTTAAAATTACAAGTAGGCAGAAGATGAATAGCCTTTGTTTCACTCTCATGAGGTCAGATGTGTGCTTGCTTATGCATTTCCACCTATGAAATATTAAGAAACAAAGCACTTAGAACAACTGGTACACAACACAACATAAAATCCACTGTAATCTCTGTGATGTCACTTGGACATTATCAGATGAAAGCAAATCATGTTGATATACTTGATCTCTTGATTATGTTGATCTCCTTATATCATCCAGCATATTGACATATATAATTCTTCCCACTATTTCTGCATTAACTGATTCAATTAGGCTCCCTCTTCATCTGCCTATGGCACTTTAGTTTACCTAGACATTATACCTGGACCTTTTTTAATCTGCCATAGATTATCCCTCACACACCTTAGCTGGGGAACTGGAGTTTATGAGAAAGATAAACAGGTGAGACTATAAAAATACATATTTTTTCATATATTATTTATTAAAACCATGTAAATATTGTATATATTCAAAAAATAATTAAATAAAGCAGTATACTCTAAAATAAGCCAAAATAAATCTAATTGCATAAGAAATTGGTAAAATAACCACATAAAAATAATTGTTTCCAGGGAATTTTGAATACAGTGTTGAGACTATATATATTTAGTAAGATACATTTTAAGGAAAAAGAAAAAGGCAGAGAAAATTAAAAATCCACTTAGTAACCTCACTCTTAGTAGCAATATTGGCATTGCAATTTTGAAACTATTGTGTATATTGTGGGATAAATCAACCTTTCTCGAGAATCAAAAAGAAAAGGCACAGATGTAAAATTTTAAAAATTAAATCGATTTATGTTTAATTTTAGTTGAACTTACTCCTTGGAAGGAAAGTTAGGACCAACCTAGAAAGCATATTAAAAAGCAGAGACATTACTTTGTCAACAAAGGTCTGTCTAGTTAAGGCTATGGTTTTTCCAGTAGTCATGTATGGGTGTGGGAATTAAACTATAAAGAAAGCTGAACACTGAAGAATTGATGCTTTTGAACTGTGGTGTTGGAGAAGACTCTTGAGAGTCCCTTGGACTGCAAGGAGATCCAACCAACCCATCCTAAAGGAAATCAGTCCTGGGTGTTTATTGGAAGGACTGATATTGAAGCTGAAACTCCAATATTTTGGCCACCTGATGCGAAGAGCTGACTCATTTGAAAAGACTCTGATGTTGGGAAAGATTTAAGGCAGGAGGAGAAGGGGACAACAGAGGATGAGATGGTTAGATGGCATCACCAGCTCGCTGGACATGGGTCTGGGTAAACTCCGGGAGTTGGTGATGGACAGGGAGGCCTGGCGTGCTGTGGTTCATGGGGTCACAAAGAGTCGGACACGACTGAGCAACTAAACTGAACTGATATATTTAAGAATTTATTTATTTATTGTTTTCACAAATATATGTCCTAGCTCGCTCCACTGAAGGTGTAGAGGCAATGACATCAGTAACAATGACAATACCTAGCCCCTAGATCTTGGTTTCTAAATAACTATTGCCAATCAAAAAGGACCATCACTTCTTGTTGAAATGGTTTATTCCAGGGCTAGAATAGAGAAGTAAAGATTACCATGGGCATCATGTTAGAGCAGAATGCAAGGAGGAGGATCAATAATTTACAAAAAACAAGAACTGGCGATTTTAAATTGAGTTGTAATTTGATAACAAAATACAGATTTCAGAGTTGTGGCATCAAATTAAAATAGAGGCAAAATGCAATGTTTCACTTCTGTACTATATGGTCCCCCCCCCCCAGTGATATTTTATTGTGAATCAACTTTCATTATGTTCTTAATGTGTCTCATAACTCCAGCACAGTGATTATCTGATCCACCAAGGCATTCATTTAATAGTACTTTTGATCTGAGATCTATATTTCCACATTATCTTTGCAGTAACTGTTTATTTAAAGTTGGTAACTCAGAAACATATTACTAATGCTTTAATTAATGTTTTGAATGGTTCTGAGTAATCATATGGTATGCATTACATCCCTCAATTATCCCCTGAATGGTATAATGGATGTATTATAAAATCTGTTGATTTCTAATTGCAGAGTAGCATGTACATGTATATATGTAAAAATATGTATTTTAAATAGATAATGCTTCAACTTGTTTTTCTGAAAGCTGGTGCTACTTTATAGTATTTATTTGCCAGTGAATATATCTTGTGCATGAACAAAGTTCTTTTTAGTGTAATTTAGAGAAGGCAATGGCACCCTACTCCAGTACTCTTGCCTGGAAAATCCCATGGGTGAAGGAGCCTGGTAAGGTTGCAGTCCATGGCGTTGCGAAGAGTTGGACACAACTGAGCGACTTCACTTTCACTTTTTGCTTTCATGCATTGGAGCAGGAAATGGCAACCCACTCCAGTGTTCTTGCCTGGAGAATCCCAGGGACAGGGGAGCCTGGTGGGCCTCTGTCTATGGGGTCGCACAGAGTCGGACACGACTGAAGCAACTTAGCAGCAGCAGCAGCAGCAATACCACACTAGTAATTCATAAAATGATCTCAGCTGTGAGGGATTGATCTGGTTGAAACTGCATTATTAATTTGTTTAAACATTAACCTTAAAAGAGAATTATACATAACCCTTGCCTTACTTTTACTAATGCCTGCTTTTATGTAATTCATGTTAATAAAACACATTGACTATTCACTTCATTATTTTATAATGTTTTTCTTGATATATAGTTTACAAAACATTCAACATTTTTAAAGAGTACAATCCAATGGCTTTTAGTATATTCACAAACTTGTGTAACCTCACCATTCTCTAAATTTAGAACTTTTTCATCACTCATAAAGAAACCCCACACCAATTATAATCACTCCTCATTCCCTCTGTCTCCAGCCCCAGGCATGTACTAATTTGCTTTCTGTCTCTGAGTATAGTCTTATTCTGGACATTTTATATAAAAGGAATTATACAATAGGCAGTCTTTTTTGACCAGCTTCTTCCACTTACCATAAGTTCTCAAGGCTTGCCCATTGAGGCTATACCATTTTTGCTTGATTTCTTTTTATGACTGAACAATATTTCATTGTGCAGATATATCACACCATATTTATCCATTTGTCAACTGATAGACATTTGAGTAGATTCCACTTTGGGGCTACTATGAATATCCACGTACAAAGATTTGTTAGTATATGTTTTCAATTCTCCTGGGTATAATACCTTCTGATTTTGACATGAGAAACCGTCAGTTTTCCAAACTGGTTGCACTATTTTATAATCTCACCAGTAATGCATGAGGGTTTTAATTTATCATCATCAACAACACTTGTTACTATATTTTTTCAATTATAATCATTCTAATGGATATGCAGTGCTAACTCACTGTAGATATGATTTACATTATTTAATAATTAATGATGTTGAGCATCTTTTCATGTGCTTCTTGGCCATATGTAAATTTTTGAAGAAATATCTGTTCAGATCTCTGCATGTTTCATTGTCATTAATTGTTGTTCAGTTACTCAGTCGTGTCTGACGCTGTGACCCCCATGTACTACAGCACATCAAGCTTCCCTGTCCTTCAATATCTCTCAGAGTTTGCTCAAACTCATGTCCACTGAGTCGATCATGCCATCCAACTATCTCATCCTCTGTTTGCCCCTTCTCCTACCCTTAATATTTCCCAGCATCAGGGTCTTTTACAATGAGTCAGGTCTTTGCATCAGGTGGCCAAAGTATTGGAGCTTCAGCATCAGACCTTCCAATGAGTATTTAGGGTTGATTTGCTTTAGGAATGACAGGTTTGATTTCCTTACTGTCCAGGGAACTCTCAAGAGTCTTCTACAGCATCACAGTTTGAAAGCATCAATTCCTTGGCACTCAGCCTTCTTTATGGTCCAACTCTCACATCTCTTCCCACATGTTTAAAGGGTCTATTCATCTTGTTATCATACAGATATGAGTACGTTACATATACTAATACAAGTTCCTCATCAGATATAGAATTAGCATTCTTGTCTCTCATTCTGTATCTTTTAATTTATAAATGTTGCTCTTTGAAGTATGATCTTAATGTTGGTTCAGTACAATTTATCTATTTTTTTCTTTGGCTGCATTTGTTTATGATACTGTATGGAAAAATTCATTGTCTTACCCAAGGCCACAAAGATGTACCCCTGTGTTCCCTTCTAATAGATTACAAGCTTTTATTCTTAAATTTAGACCTATCATCCACTTCAAACTCATTTTATTACATAGTGTGAGGTAGAGGTCCAACTTCATTCTTTTGCATATGTATATCAGTTGTCACAGCATCAGTTGTTTAAAGATCTATATTCTTCTCCATTGAATTGTTTTGGTAACCTTGTCAAAAATCAGTTAATGGTAAATGTATTTATTTCTGTATACTCAACTCTATTTCACTTACCTATATATTTATCCTAATGCCAGTTCCACATTGTAATAATTACTGTAATTTCGTACTCAGTGGGAAGTCAAATTTCAAATTTCAAATTTGTTCTTCATTTTCAAAATATTTTGCTGTTCAGAGGCCTTTGTTTTTCTGTATTAATTTTTGGGGCAGTTGTCAGTTTTCTGGGGAAAAAGCTAGAACTTTGATAAGGTTGCATTGAAATTATGATTCAATAGGGAACTCCTTCCATCATAACAATACATTATGTTTTCTGGTACATGAATAAGAAGTATTTCCACTTGCTTAATTTATTTAAATAATAAGTTCATCCCTGAATATTTTGTTCTTTTTGATCCTTTGGTAAAGTACAATTCATTTTTTAACTTCATTTTTGATCACTATTAGGAGAGTTCAGTTCAGTTCAGTTGCTCAGTCGTGTTTGACTCTATCCATGAAGCGCAGCACACCAGGCCTCCCTGTCCATCACCAACTCCCGGAGTTCACTCAGACTCACATCCATCGAGTCAGGGATGCCATCCAGCCATCTCATCCTCTGTCGTCCCTTTCTCCTCCTGCCCCAATCCCTCCCGGCATCAGAGTCTTTTCCAATGAGTCAACTCTTTGCATGAGGTGGCCAAAGTACTGGAGCTTCAGCTTTAGCATCATTCCTTTCAAAGAACACCGAGGGCTGATCTCCTTTAGAATGAACTGGTTGGATCTCCTTGCAGTCCAAGGGACTCTCAAGAGTCTTCTCCAACACCATCAATTCTTCGGTGCTCAGCTTTCTTCAGTACAACTCTCACATCCATACATGACCACAGGAAAAACCATAGCCTTGACTAGACAGACCTTAGTCAGCAAGGTAATGTCTCTGCTTTTCTATATGCTATCTAGGTTGGTCATAACTTTTCTTCCAAGGAGTAAGTGTCTTAATTTCATGGCTGCAGTCACCATCTGCAGTGATTTTGGAGCCCCCCAAAATAAAGACTGACACTGTTTCCACTGTTTTCCCATCTATTTGCCATGAAGTGATGGGACCAGATGCCATGACTTCGTTTTCTGAATGTTGCGCTTTAAGCCAACATTTTCACTCTCCACTTTCACTTTCATCAAGAGGCTTTTTAGTTCCCCTTCACTTTCTGCCATAAGGGTGGTGTCATCTGCATATATGAGGTTATTAATATTTCTCCCGGCTATCTTGATTCCAGCTTGTGCTTGTTCCAGACTAGTGTTTCTCATGATGTACTCTGCATAGAAGTTAAATAAGCAGGGTGACAATATACAGCCTTGACATACTCCTTTTCCTATTTGGAACCAGTTTGTTGTTCCATGTTCAGTTCTAACTGTCACTTCCTGACCTGCATATAGGTTTCTCAAGAGGCAGGTCAGGTGGCCTGGTATTCCCATCTCTCTCAGAATTTTCCACAGTTTATTGTGATCCACACTGTCAAAGGCTTTGGCATAGTCAATAAAGCAGAAATAGATGTTTCTCTGGAACTCTCTTGCTTTTTCCATGATCCAGTGGATGTTGGCAATTTGATCTCTGGTTCCTCTGCCTTTTCTAAAACCAGCTTGAACATCAGGAAGTTCACGGTTCATGTATTGCTGAAGCCTGGCTTGGAGAATTTTGAGCATTACTTTACTAGCAGGTGAGATGAGTGCAACTGTGCGGTAGTTTGGGCATTCTTTGGCATTGCCTTTCTTTGGGATTGGAATGAAAACTGACCTTTTCCAGTCCTGTGGCCACTGCTGAGTTTCCCAATTTGCTAGCATATTGAGTGCAGCACTTTCACAGCATCATCTTTCAGGATTTGAAACAGCTCAACTGCAATTCCATCAACTCCACTAACTTTATTCATAGTGATGCTTTCTAAGGCCCACTTGACTTCACATTCCAAGATGTCTGGCTTTAGGTGAGTGATTATCTGGGTCATGAAGATCTTTTTGTACAGTTCTTCTGTGTATTCTTGCCATCGCTTCTTAATATCTTCTGCTTCTGTTAGGTCCAGACCATTTCTGTCCTTTATCAAGCCCATCTTTGCATGAAATGTTCCCTTGGTATCTCTAATTTTCTTGAAGAGATCTCTAGTCTTTCCCATTCTGTTGTTTTCCTCTATTTCTTTGCATTGATCCCTGAGGAAGACTTTCTTATCTTTTCTTACTATTCTTTGGAACTCTGCATTCAGATGCTTATATCTTTCCTTTTCTCCTTTGCTTTTCACTTCTCTTCTTTTCACAGCTATTTTTAAGGCCTCCCCAGACAGCCATTTTGCTTTTTCGCATTTCTTTTCCATGGGGATGATCTTGATCCCTGTCTCCTGTACAGTGTCACAAACCTCTGTCCATAGTTCATCAGGCACTCTTTCTATTAGATCTGGTCTCCTAAATCTATTTCTCACTTCTTCTGTATAATCATAAGGGATTTGATTTAGGTCATACCTGAATGGTTTACTGGTTTTCCCTACTTTCTTCAATTTAAGTCTGAACTTGGCAATAAGGAGTTCATGATCTGAGCCACAGTCAGCTCCTGGTCTTGTTTTTGTTGACTGTATAGAGCTTCTCCATCTTTGGCTGCAAAGAATATAATCAATCTGATTTCAGTGTTGACCATCTGGTGATGTCCATGTGTCAAGTCTTTTCTTGTGTTGTTGGAAGAGGATGTTTGCTATGACCAGTGCATTTTCTTGGCAGAACTCTATTAGTCTTTGCCCTGCTTCATTCTGTATTCCAAGGCCCAATTTGCCTGTTACTCCAGGTGTTTCTTGACTTCCTACTTTTGTATTCCAGTCCCCTATAATGAAAAGGATATATTTTTGAGGTGTTAATTCTAAAAGGTATTGTAGGTCTTCATAGAACCATTCAATTTCAGGTTCTTCAGTGTTACTGGTTGGGGCATAGACTTGAATTACTGTGATATTGAATGATTTGCCTTGGAAACTAACAGAGATCCTTCTGTTGTTTTTGAGATTGCCTCCAAGTACTGCATTTCGGACTCTTCTTGACCATGCTGGCTACTCCATTTCTTCTAAGGGATTCCTGCCTGCAGTAGTAGATATAATGGTAATCTGAGTTAAATTCACCCATTCCAGTCCATTTTAGTTCGCTGATTCCTAGCATGTCGACGTTCAGTCTTGCCATCTCCTGTTTGACCACTTCCAATTTGCCTTGATTCATGCACCTGACTTTCCAGGTCCTTTGCAATATTGCCCTTTAGAGCATCGAACCTTGCTCCTATCACCAGTTACATCCACAGCTGGGTATTGATTTTGCCATGGCTCCATCCCTTCATTCTTTCTGGAGTTATTTCTCCACTGATCTCCAGTAGCATATTGGGCACCTACCGACCTGGGGAGTTCCTCTTTCAGATCCTATCATTTTGCCTTTTCATACTGTTCATGGGGTTCTCAAGGCAAGAATACTGAAGTGGTTTGCCATTCCCTTCTCCAGCAGACCACATTCTGTCAGACTTCTCCACCATGACCCTCCTGTCTCAGGTGGCCCCATGGACATGGCTTAGTTTCATTGAGTTAGACAAGGCTATGGTCCTAGTGTGATTAGATTGACTAGTTTTCTGTGATTATGGTTTCATTGTGTCTGCCCTCTGATGCTCTCTTGCAACATTTACCATCTTACTTCGTTTTCTCTTACCTTGGATGCAGGTTATCTCTTCATGGCTGCTCCAGGAAAGCACAGCAGCTGCTCCTTACCTTGGACGAGGGATATCTCCTCATCACCCTCCTTCAAGGTCAGGGCCCCTCCTGACCTTGAACGCAGAATAGCTCCTCTAGGCCCTCCTGTGCCCACGCAGCCACTGCTCTGACTATTAGGACACATAAATACAAATTATTATTTTAAGATATTGGTCTGTGTACTGCAACCTTGTTGTACCTGTTTATCAGTTCTAATATTTCTTCCATGAATCCCTTTGGATTTTCTACATATAAGATCACCTTATCAGTAAATACAGATATATTTACTTTTTTTTTCAAATCTAAATTGATTTATTTCCTTTTCTTGCCCAACTTCCTTGGCAAGAACATCCAGTATAACGCTGAGTAGAAGTGATGAGAGCAGACATCCCTGACTTATCATTTATTCATAATTAATTTTAGTAAATATTTTGCTAAGCTTAATAATCGTAATTTGATAGTAGAGATGGATGTGATGATACATCTTTATGTCTATATTTACAATGTTTTTATTGGTAGTTGTGATAGGAAAAAAAAAATCTGCCTTTTCTTTAAAGCATCAAATCTTTGGTGATCAGGTTCTTTATGGTCCAAATCTCACATCCATACATGACTACTGGAAAAACCATAACTTTGACTAGACGGACCTTTGTCGGCAAAGTAATGTCTCTGCTTTTCAATATGCTATATAGGCTGATCATAGCTTTTCTTGCAAGGAGCAACTGTCTTTTAATTTCATGGCTGCAGTCACCATCTGCAGTGATTTTGGAGCCCAAGAAAATAGTCTGTCACTATTTCCATTGTTTCCCCATCTATCTGCCATGAACTGATGGGACTGGATACTATGATCTTAGTTTTTGGAATGTTGAGTTTTAAGCCAACTTTTTCACTCTCCTCTTTCACTTTCATCAAGAGACTCTTTAGTTCCTCTTAGCTTTTTGCCATAAGAGTGGTGTCATCTGCTTATCTGAGGTTATTGATATTTTTCCAGGCAATCTTGATTCCAGCTCGTGCTTCATCCAGCCCAGCATTTCACATGATGTACTCTGCATATGAGTTAAATAAACATCGTGATAATATACAGCCTTGATATACTCCTTTCCCTATTTGGAACCAGTCCATTGTTCCACGTCTGGTTCTAATTGTTGCTTCTTGATCTGCATACAGATTTCTCAGCAGGCAAATCAAGTGGTCTGGTATTCCCATGTTTAAGAATTTTCCACAGTTTGTTGTGATCCATACAGTCAAAGGCTTTGGCATAGTCAAAACAAAAGTATTTGTTTTTCTGGAACTCTCACGCTTTTTCTATGATCCAACAGATGTTGGCAATTTGATCTCTCATTCCTTTTCCTTTTCTAAATCCAGCTTGAACATCTGGAAATTATTGGTTCACTTACTGTTAAAGTCTAGCTTGGAGAATTTTGAGCATTACTTTGCTAGTGTGTCAGATGAGTATATTTATGCAACTGTTTGAACATTCTTCGGCATTACCTTTCTTTGGGATTGGAATGCAAACTGACCATTTCCAGTTCTGTGACTGCAGCTGAGTATTCCAAATTTCCTGGCCTATTGGGTGCAGCACTTTAACAGCATCATCTTTTAGGATTTGAAATAGTTCAACTTGAATTCTATCACCTCCACTAGCTTTGTTCATAGTGATGCTTCTTAAGGCCCACTTGATTTCGCATTCCAGGATGTCTGGCTCTAGGTGAGTGATCACACCATTGTTGTTATCTTGGTCATGAAGATCTTTTTTGTATAGTTCTTCTGTGTAGTCTTGCCACCTCTTCTTAATATCTTCTGCTTCTGTTAGGTCCATACCTTTTCTGTCCTTTGTTGTGCCCATCTTTGCATGAAATATTCCCTTGGTATCTCTAATTTTCTTGAAGAGATCTCTAGTCTTTCCCATTGTATTGTTGTTCTCTCTTTCTTTGCATTGATCACTGAGGCTTTCTTTCCTTGCCATTCTTTGAAACTATGCATTCAAATGGGTATATCTTTCCTTTTCTCCTTTGCCTTTCACTTCTTTTCTTTTCTCAGCTATATGTAAGGCCTCCTCAGACAGCCATTTTGCCTTTTTGCATTTCTTTTCCTTGAAGATGGTCTTGATCACTGCCTCCTGTACAATGTCATGAACCCCCATCCATAGTTCTTCAGGCATTCTGTCTATCAAATCTAATCCCTTGAATCTATTTGTCACTTCCACTGTATTATTATAAGGGGTATGATTTAGGTCATACCTGAATGGTCTAGTCATTTTCCTTACTTTCTTCAATGTATGTCTGAATTTTGCAAAAAGGATTATAAAGAAAGCTGAGGGGCTAAGAACTGATATTTTTGAACTGTGATGTTGGAGAAGACTCTTGAGCGTCCTTTGGACTGCAAGATCAAACCACTCAATCTTAAAGGAAATCAGTCCTGCATGTTCATTGGAAGGACTGATGCTGAAGCTGAAGCTCTAATACTTTGACCACCTGATGAGAAGAGCTGATTCATTGGAAAAGACCCTGAAGCTGGGAAAGATTAAGGATAGGAGGAGAAGGGGATGACAGAGATGAGATGATTGGATGGCATCACCGACTCAATGGACATGAGTTTGAGCAATCTCCAGGAGTTGGTGATTGACAGGCAAACCTGGAGTGCTACAGCCCATTGGGTCACAAAAAATGGAACACAACTGAGCGATTGAAGTTTCTTTTAAAAAAATTTTGGTTAGGACCTCCTTGGAAGTCTAGTGGTTAGTACTCTGCATTTCTACAGCAGCAGGCATGAGTTCAGTCTCTGGTTGGGGAAGTAGTATCCCACATGTCATGCAGTGTAGCCAAAAAAGGAAAAGCAAAAAATAAAAAGAATTTTTAAAGTGTGCTCTCTGAGGAGTAAATGATAGTCTAATAAGATGCATAACCTCCATGTTTATTAGTGTTTGCTGTATTTGTCAGGCATAGCTGTTAGTGAATAGAAAATATTAAAAAAAATTTCCATTGGATCTCTTTCTACATATGTGGTTATGTTTGGGGGAGGGATAACAGAATACTCACAATATACTAATTTTTGGAACAAAATTTAAACATTTCTATATCCAATATGTAAAGCATTTAATTTTCTAATAGGTATTTTTGCAGAAAAGCTTATATGGTGGTGAATTTTATTTCAAGGCTTACTTTTTCCTACTCTTTCTTTAGTTTGTATGGCTTTAAAATTCAAAATTCAGTTTTAATCCAGCTGCAAATGACTCTTCTCAGGAACATGTATGCAGAGATTTCACAGGTGAACTATATCTGTTGCAAAGAGTCAGTTCCTTTTATTCATTTCAAATTAACTGCCTTTTAGTTCCATCAACTGTCTCCTGATTTTCAGGGATATGTTCAAGCCACTGAGGAGTGGTGGAAGCCAACATTCACTATGCCCATAATTATTTAGGGAGTTTTGATCAAGGTCTTTTTTTTTAAGTCTTAAAATAATTTTCATGCTCTTTTTAAGACTCAGCCAAGGAGCTAGTGTTGCAGTACAGTATGTACATTTTGGAACCTTTTTATGTACAGAGTATTTTCAGCACCTAATTTTATTTGTCATTGTAAATTTTCAATTGGTTTCTTTTTTAAGCAATCCCACTGCTGGGCATACACATCGAGGAAACCAGAATTGAAAGAGACACATGTACCCCAATGTTCATTGCAGCACTGTTTATAATAGCCAGGACATGGAAACAACCTAGATGTCCATCAGCAGATGAATGGATAAGAAAGCTCTGGTACATATACACAATGGAGTATTACTCAGCCATTAAAAAGAATACATTTGAATCAGTTCTAATGAGATGGATGAAACTGGAGCCAATTATACAGAATGAAGTAAGCCAGAAAGAAAAACAGCAATACAGTATACTGACACATATATATGGAATTTAGAAAGATGGTAATGATGACCCTGTATGCGAGACAGCAAAAGAGACACAGATGTATAGAATGGACTTTTGGACTCAGAGGGAGAGGGAGAGGGTGGGATGATTTGGGAGAATGGCATTGAAACATGTATACTATCATGTAAGAAACAAAGTGCCTGTCTATGTTCAATACAGGATACAGGATGCTTGGGGCTGGTGCACGGGGATGATCCAGAGAGATGATATGGGGTGGGAGGTGGGAGGGGGATTCAGGATTGGGAGCTCGTATACACCCGTGGAGGATTCATGTCAATATATGGCAAAACCAATACAGTATTGTAAAGTAAAACAAAGTAAAAATAAAATTTAAAAAAAAGACTTTTTCAAACTTATACATTAAAAGTAAAATTTTCAACCATATAGTATGTTTTAGTCAAATAATAGAGAAAGATTTATTATTAAAGCGATCTTAGGCTCTATTCTTCCATGGAGGGAACCATTCTTAAATATTTTAACTTCTTATTCTTGTCACTTTCATGGCTCAAAACAATATACTTACACTGTTAAATCTTGACCAATCAATTTCACACATTATCTTTTGGCTTCCTGATATAGGTTAGGGTTAATATTACTTATATCCTGTAAAATTAATGCCAAGGTAATCCTTACCTCTATGTAAATAATGCACTTATACCCTAGTATCTAGTTCCATCAAATATAAACAAAGTCTCTCAATTTGCACTTTGTAAGAAAATTTATTACCACTTGTATTTTCACTTCAATTATCCTGCCTCTTCCCTTACATTTGCTGTCTATACCTATACTTTATCATGGCAACGAAGGCATTTATATAATTTTTAGTAACAGAATTTAAGTAGTCCAAACTTTGCCTACAGATTATTTGAAAAGTTTAAAGTAAGAGAACTCGTGTTTATGTTAGTATGAGAATATAAAGAACATGAACAAAGTTGTGTACTATGATTGCCTTTCTTATTTTGTTACAACCTTTTTGCTTGTGCTGGGGTTTCTTCTCAAATAGTATTTATTGAGGTACAAATCATACACCATAAAACTCACCCTTTTAAAGTATACAATTCAGGATTTTAGTATGTTCACATAGTTTTTGCTGCCATCACCACAATCTAAGATTAGGAAACTTTTATAACTTCAAAAAGAAGCCTTGTATTCATCAGCACTTGCTCCCAACACTTGACTCCAAGTTCTAAGTAATGAAAAATCTACTTCCTATCTCTTTGTAACTGTCTGTCTTGGGCATTTCATGTTGGTCAAAGGGTATAAACTTGCAGTTAAAAAATGAATAAACTCTGGAGATCTAATGCAGAGCACTATGATTATAGTTAATAATACTATATTATATATTTCAAAGTTGCTAAGAGATTAGATCATAGATGTCCTCACTACAAAATGAAAGGATAATTATGTGACATGATGAAATTGTTAGATAACACTACGGTGATAATAATACTGAAATATATAAGTGTATCAAATCAACAAGCTGTATACCTTATACTTACAACATGTTAATATCAATTGTATCTCAAAAAAAGTAATCATAGTTTGTGACCTTTTTGACTGGCTTCTTTCACTTAGCATAATGTTTTCAAAGTCAATCAACATTTTATGAAACTTCAGTACTTCATTCCTGTCTATGGCCAAAGAATAATATTACTCTATATGGATGTATCACATTTTAGTTAACCATTCATCAACTGATGGGTATATAAATTATTTCTATATTTTGGCTATTGTGAATAACATTGCAACAAATATTTGTGTACATATTTCTATGTGGGCATTTGTATTCACTAATCTTGGATATATAAATAGGTGTCAAACTGCTGGGTCATATGGTAACTCTATGCTTAATTTTACTGCTAGTCATATCCAAGAAAAATTGAAGCAAATGTCTACACAAAAATGTATACACAAATTTTTGTTGCAATGCTATTCATAAGAGTCAAAATAGAGAAACAACTTATATATGCAAAAATAAACTCAATATGGATTAAGGACCTAAATGTAAGGCTAGAAATCCTAGAACTCCTAGAGTAAAATATAGGCAGAACACTCTTTGAAATAAAATATGGCCCTATTGTTTTTTTTGGATCTGCCTCCTAAGCCAAAGGAAACAAAAGCAAAAATAAAGAAATGAAAACTAATTGAGCTTAGAAACTTTTGCACAGCGAAGGTAAACCACTGACAAAACAAAAAGACAAACCACTGAATGGGAAAAATTTTGCAAATGACATAATCAATAAGCAGTTAATATCCAAAATATATAAACAGCTAACACAACTCAATATCAAACAATCAAATTTGAAAATTTGAAGACCTGAATAGACATTTTTCCAGTGAAGATATACAAATTGTCAACAGAAACATGAAAAGATACTCAATATGACTAATCATCAGAGAAATACAAATTAAAACAACAATGAGGTATCATCTCACACCTGTCAGAATGGCTAGCATTAGAAAGATCACAAATAACAAATGTTGGCAAAGTTGTGGAGAAAAGGGAACCTTAGAACATTGTTGTCGGGTATGTTACTGGTGCAGCTACTATGAAAAACAATATGGACATTTCTCAAAAAATCGAAAATAGAACTACCATATGATCCAGCAATTCTGTTCTTGGATATATATCTAAAGAAAATGAAAAAACTAATGCAAAAAGATACATGCTCCCCAATGCTCACAGCATTATTTACAATAGCCAAGATAGGGAAGCAACCTAAGTATCCATCAACAGATGTATAGATATAGAAGAGGTGTATATATGTGTATATATGTGTATATATCAGCCATAAAAAGAATGAAATTTTGTCATTTGCAACAACATGAATGGGCCTGGAGGGTATTACACTCAGTCAAAAGTCAAAGACAAAAAAAAAAATTATGTTACCACTTATATGTGGAATCTGAAAAATAAGACAAAGTAATGAATATAAGAAAGAGAAACAAACTCACAGATTAAAGAGAACAAGCTAGTGGCTACCAGTCATGAGAGGAAGAGCGGGAAGGACAAGATAGAGGTAAAAGATTATTGTTATTGTTGTTGTTGAATAGCTAAGTCATGTCCTAGTCTTGGCAACCCAATGGATTGTAGCCCACCAGGCTCCTCTGCCCATGGGATTCCCCAGACAAGAATATTGGGGTGAATTGCCATTCCTTTCTCCAAGAGAATTAAGGGGCACCGGCTATTATGTATAAAATAAGCTATAAGGATATATCGTATATAGCAAGGGAATACAGCCAGTATTTCATAATAACTTGAAATGTGATAAAATTTTTTAAAATGTTGAGTCACTATGTTGCAGACCTGAAACTAATGTAATCATGTAAATCAACCATACTTAACAGAAAAAAAAAAAAACAAACACCTTTTTTTTGAAGAATTGCCAGATTGTTTTCCAAAGAGCATACCTTATTCACATTTTCATCAGCAGTATAGGAGAGATCCAATTTCTCCACATTCTCTTCAACATGAATTATTATCTATTTTTTATAGTCACCCAAACTCTTGTTAGTAGTAGTAGTTTAGTCGCTAAGTCGTGTCCAACTCTTATGACCCCATGGACAGAGGAGCTTGGCAGACTATAGTCCATGGGATTCTCTAGGCAAGAATACTGGAGTGAGTGCCATTTCCTTTTCCAGGGGATCTTCCCGACCCAGGAATCGAAATCAAAACCTGCACTGCAGGCAGATTCTTTACCAACTGAGCTATGAGGGAAGCCCAAAAAACTCTTGTTATTACCTATTATTTTATAGTCACTTTAGTAAATGTGAAGTTAAAGCTCATGAAGGTGCTGACGTCCATTTCCTGGTTGATCAGTCAAGTTAAGCATCATTTCAAATACTTATTTTCCATTTCTGTATCTTTTTTAGAGAACTGTCAAAGTGCATCATTTGCCCATACATAAATATGTTATTTGTCATCATTTGGTAGAGTTGTAAGAGTTTCTGAGGTAGTCTGTGTACAGGTTTGTTACCAGATTTATGATATGCAACTATTTTCTCCCATTGTGAAGGCTTTCTTCACACTTTTTGATCAAATCATTTGTAACAGAAAAGTTTTTAATTGTGATGCAGTACAATCTGCAAGATTCGTGGCAAAAATGCACAGAAGTGAAGTGAAGTTAGTGAAGTTAAGTCACTCAGTCTTGTCCGACTCTTTGCGACCCCATAGACTGTAGCATACCAGGCTCCTCTGTCTATGGGATTTTCCAGGCAACAGTACCAGACTGGATTGCCATTTCCTTCTCCAGGGGATCTTCCCAACCCACGGCTCGAACCCAGGTCTCCCTCATTGTAGACAGACGCTTTATCGTCTGAGCCACCAGGGAAGTCAAAAAAAAAAAAAAAAAGCACAGAAGAACTATACAAAAAAAGTTCTTAATGACCCAGATAACCACGATAGTGTGATTACTTACCTAAAGCCAGACATCCTGGATTGTGAAATCAAGTGGGCCTTGGGAAGCATGACTATGAACAAAGCTAGTGGAGGTGGTGGAATTCCAGGTAAGCTATTTTAAATCCTAAAAGATGGTGCTGTTAACGTGCTATACTCAATATGCCAGCAAATTTGGAAAACTCAGCAGTACCCACAAGACTGGAAAACGTCAGTTTTCATTCCAAACACAAAGAAGGGCAATGCCAAAGAATGTTCAAACTACCACACAATTGTACTCCTTTCACATGCTAGCAAGGTAATGCTCAAAATCCTTCAAGTTAGGCTGCAACAATATATGAACTGAGAACTTCCAGATGTATGAGCTGGATTTAGAAAAGGCAGAGGAACCAGAGATCAAATTTCCAACATCGGTTGGATCATACAAAAAGCAAGGGAATCGAGAAACATCTACTTCTGCTTTATTGACTATGCCAAGCCTTTGACAGTGTGGATCACAACAAACTCTGGAAAATTCTTAAAGAGATGGGAATACCAGACCACCTGACCTGCTTCCTGTGAAACCCGTATGCAGGTCAAGAAGCAACAGTTAGAACAAGACATGGAACAAAAGACTGGTCTAAAATTGGTAAAGGACTATGTCAAGGCTCTATATTGTCAACCTGCTTATTTAACTTTTTATGCAGAGTACATCAAGTGAAATGCTGGGCTGGTGAATCTCAAGATGGAATTAAGATTGCCAGGAGAAATATCAATAACCTCAGATATGCAGATGACACCACGCTTATGGCAGAAAGCGAAGAAGAACTAAAGAGCCTCTTGATGAAGGTGAAAGAGGAGAGTGAAAAAGCTGGCTCAAAACTCAACATTCCAAAAACTAAGATCATGGCATCCAGTTCCATCAGCTCATGGCAAATAGATGGGGAGAAAATGGAAACAGTGACAAACGTTATTTTCTTGGGCTCCCAAATCACTGCAGATGGTGACTGTAGCCATGAAATTAAGACACTTGCTCCTTGGAAGAAAAGCTATGACAAACCTAGACAGCATATCTAAAAGCAGAGACATTACTTTGCTGACAAAGGTCTGTCTAGTAAAAGCTATGGTTTTTCCAGTAGTCATGTACAGATGTGAAAATGGACCATAAAGTAGGTTGAGCACCGAAGAATGGATGCTTTCAAACCCTGGTGCTGTAGAAGACTGTTGAGAGTCCCTTGTACAGCAAGGAAATCAAGCCATTCAATCCTAAAGGAAATCAACATTGAATATTCATTGGAAGGACTGATGCTGAAGCTCCAATATTTTGGCCACCTGATGCGAAAAGCAGACTCATTGGATAAGACCCTAATGCCCGGAAAGACAGAGGGCAGGAAGAGAAGGGAGCAATAGAGGATGAGATGGTTGGGTGGCATCATAGACTCAATTGATATGAGTTTGAGCAAACTCTGGGAGATGAGGAAGGACAGGGAAGCATGGCATGCTGCAGTCCATGGGATGGCAAAGAGTCAGACATGACTGAATGACTGAACAACAACCTCTAAATATTATGTCTATTGTTGTATTCTGTGATGTATCTAGATGTGGCTATATCTTTGTTTATTCTAGTTGGAGTTTTCTGTACTTCTTGGAAGTGTATATAAGTATTTTTCATTTCAAACTTGGCAAGTTTTGGTCATCATTTCTTCAAATATTCTTCCAGTTCTTTCTCAAAATTCTCTCCTCTCCTTTTTGTATTCCCACTATGCATTCGTTGTTGTTCAGTCACTCAGTCGTGTCCGACTCTTTGCGACCTCATAGACTGGAGCATGCCAGGCTTCCCTGTCCCTCACCATCTCCCAGAGTTTGCTCAAACTCATGTCCATTGAATTGGTGATTTCATCCAACCATCTCATCCTCTGTTGCCCTTCTCCTCTTGCCCTGAATCTTTCCCAGTATCTGGGTCTTTTTCAAGGAGTCATCTCTTCATATCAGGTGGCCCAAGTATTGGAGCTTCAGCTTCAGCATCAGTCCTTTCTCTATGCATATGTCCCACATTTCTTTTGAGACCATTTTTTTCGTTGTTTTTGCACACAATATTATAGACTCTCTTTCTTATGATTTAGTGGATTTTATTGACTGTTTCACCATTTGTTGTATGCCTTGAGGACAATTTACAGAGATGTTAAATGATGTTTATAGATATATAAGAGACACAGGTTCAGTTCCTCAGTCAGAAAGATCCACTGCAGTAGGAAATGGCAATCTGCTCCAGTATTCTTGCCTGGAAAATCCCATGGACAGAGGAACTTAGTGAACTACAGTCCATGTGGTCACAAAGAGGCACAACTGAGCTTGCACACACAGCGCAGCACATATATACACCCATAATTTGCATGCATTATATATGTACGTATTTTCTTCACTTAAATGCTTGTTTCTTGAAAGAGAGAGATTCTACTATACTCCTACACTAGTGAACCCTGCCTGAGATTTTTAATTGCCTTTTTAAATTTAGATTTTAAATTAATGGTCCCTCAAAGGTGGTCCCTCAAAGATGTCCTTGTCCTAATAATCTGTTAATGTGATAGGTTCCAGAGAAAAGGGGATTTGCGTTTGCAAACAGAATTAAGTTTACTAATCTGAAGACTTCGAAATAGGGGTATTATCCTGAATTATCTGTTGAACTCAATGTAATCAAAAGGATCCTTAAAAGTGAAAGTATAAAGCAGAGGAGTCAGTGTCAGATTGTTACAATGTGAAGACTTAACCAGTTATTTCTAGCTTTGAAAATGGAGGATTGGACTATGATCCAAGGAATGTGGGCAGCCCCTACCAGCTAGAAAAAGAAAACAAAATTGATTCTTCCTTAAAGCTTCAAAAAAGGAATATGGCCCTGTATTGATTGACACAATGATTTCAGCCCAGTGGTAACCACATCAGACTTCTGAACTACAGAACTGAAATATACTAGATTTGTGTCACTTAAACCATTTTATTTGTGTTAATTTGACAAAGCAGCAGTAGAAAACAATGAACTTAACAACATATCATTTATCTCTCTTTGCCTTCCACAGATCTCTATCCAGTTGCTCCAGGCTTTACTAGTTGCACTCTAAGTCTGCCACACATCCACACACACATCACCTGAAAAAGTAGAGGTAAGATTATAATCAATTTTAGTAAACCTTATGTTTTATTAGTTATATATTTGCTGTTACTGTTAAGTCAGTAAGTCGAGTCTGACTCTTTGCAACCCTATAGTCTGCAGCACGCCAGGCTTCTCCACCATTCACTATCTCCTGGAGTTTCCTCAAACTCATATCCTTTGAATTGGTGATGCCACCCAACCATCTCATCCTCTGTTGACCCTTGCTTTCCTGCCCTCAATCTTACCCACCATCAGGGTCTTAGTTATGCATAAGTCACCTGAAGTTTTCAATTGTTGAAAGAACTAATAGAATTTACACTGTTTATATTCATCAAAGAATTCATAACAAGAACAGGATATGATAGAGCATCAGAAAAAGAAGGATGTGCCTTGACAAATGTCCAAATGTATCAGGTGCTAGCTTCTTTCTTTCCATCTCTTAGATCATGCAATGATGCACTTTGGCTTCAGATCTCAAATGATTACCACTGTGGATGCAGTGTTTGGGTAACAGGAAGCTCAAAGTCTATTCATTGTGAAGGTATTTTATAATAAACTGATCACATAAGCATATACTGCCTTAATCATTGAAATTTCACAAGCCTCACAAAAACCCATTGCAAATCATCAATTCAATTATTGTTATACAGTGCTGACAAAATGTTAATCTCTGCCCATGAAAGAACTCATGGGCCCATGGTTCAGTTCAGTTCAGTTGCTCAGTTGTGTCCAACTCTTTGTGACCCCATGAACCACAGCACACCAGACCTCCCTGTCCATCACCAACTCCCAGAGCCCACACAAACCCATGTCCATTGAGTCGGTGATGCCATCCAACCATCTCATCCTCTGTCATCCCCTTCTTCTCCTGCCCTCAATCTTTCCCAGCATCAGGGTCTTTTCAAATGAGTCAACTCTGCATCAGGTGGCCAAAGTATTGGAGTTTCAGCTTCAACTTCAGTCCTTCCAAAGAACACCCAGGACTGATCTCCTTTAGGATGGACTGGTTGGATCTCCTTGCAGTCCAAGGGACTCTCAAGAGTCTTCTCCAACACCACAGTTCAAAAGCATCAATTCTTCAGTGCTCAGCTTTCTTTATAGTCCAACTCTCACATCCATACATGACCACTGGAAAAACCATAGCCTTGACTAGACGGACTTTGTTGACAGAGTAATGTCTCTGCTTTTAATATGCCGTCTAGGTCGGTCATAACTTTCCTTCCAAGGGGCCCATTGTTACAGAGCATCATTTATCTTTACTTAATACATATCATAGTATTAGCCATTGATCAATACCATGAAATAAGCAAAAATCAATTTAGACTAGATGAGATTAATCCATGTGATGTGTGCTTCTGTGTTTTCTCTTTTGTCTAATATACTGTTGTCTGGAAACTTTAAATCTTTGCAGCTCCAAATTTTCTGAGCTGTGCTCAGGTATAGATCTTTTGTTTGTTTATATTTGTTTTGCAGTTACTCATTTCTTTCATTTATTATGCTGGGTACACAATGCGCCCTTAATTCATGTTCTTTAGCTTCAGAAAATTTTGTTATGACTTTTATAGTTTCCTCTTTTCTACATTATATATTCTCTGTTTTTGGACTCCCAGTAGATATTGGGTCATGTGAACTGATACTCTGATCCTCTTAATATTTTCACTTATTTTCTTCTTGAGCTTGTTTCAGTAGTGTGTGTCCTTCTAGAAATTTGTCTTTCATCTACTTAACTGGGTTATTGACATACAGCTGTTCCTAGCATTCTCTTATAATTCTTTTTATTTTCATAAAGTCAGCATTCCATTGTAGCTGGAGAATATATTTTATATGATTTAAAACATTTAAAATTTGACTTATGTCTTAATATATCTTCTATCCTAGAGAATATTCTATCTTCACTTGAAAAGAATATTTATTCTGCTGTTACTGGATCAAGTGTTTTACAGATGTATTTTAGGTCTAGCTGGTTTACTGTGTTGCTCAAGTCTCCTATTACCTTGTGCCTAGCTGTTTTATCCATTGATCAAAGTGGGTGATTTATAGGCTTTACTATTATTATTGAATTGTCTATTTATCCCTTAAATTATTTCAGTTTCAACTTCTTCTATTGTGGATTTATGTGATTAGGTAAAGTGGCATTTATAATTGTTATGTCTGTTAGAATTGCCCCTCTTATCACTACAAAATTGCCTTTTTGTCTTTAGAAACATTTTTGCCTTCAAGTCTATTTTATCTCCATTAGTATGCCCACTCTACTCTCTTCTCGATATTTCTTGCATGATATACTTCTCTACATCCTTTTAGATTAAAACAATTTGTGCCTTTAAATCTAAAATGTATCTCCTATAGACAACAAATATTTGGATCATTGTTTTATCTAGTAACACAAAAATTCTAAATAAAATTCTAGCAATTGAATCCTGATATATGCAAAAATAAGTCAGACATGACTGAGCGACTGAACTGACTGACTGATGACACATCATAACCAAGTGAGGTCTGTCCTAGGAATATAAGATAGGTTTAACATTTAAAATTCAGCAATTTTTCAGTAAAACAATCAGTAATTACAATCTCTTACATTAACAAGAAAAAGAAAAACAACACTATAACCAACTCAACTGAAGCAGAACAAATATTTGATAAAACTCAGCCTTTATTCATAATAAAAATTATTCAGATAGTTGAAGAAAACTTTCTTAAACCTAAAAATTCTATAAAATTAGCTGCAGGAAACATTAAATTTAGTAACTCAATTTCCCTAAAAAGAGGAATATTGCATGCATGCTAACTCTTACCACTTCTATTAAACATTGTACTGAAGATCCTAGTTTGTGTTACTAGGCAAGAAGAAAAACTAAAAGTCACCAGAATTGGAAGCAGAGAAATAAAACTTTCCTTAATTGTATGATTAATTTTACATGGTTGTGTTTGTAGACAATCCAAAATAATTTCAATTACTATTAATAAATCAATTGAGCCATGTAGCTTGTTATGAGGTCAGCACTTTAAAAACTGTATTTATATAACAACTACAAATAGAAAATGAAGTTTAATATAAATAATTTTTAATAATATAAGAAGTATCAAATTCTTAAGGTAAATAAAATAAAATACATGCAAGGCCTTTAAAATAAAAATATTTTTGAGAGAAATTAAAGACCCAAATAAGTAGAGGAATTTATCATGTTCACAAATAGAAAGACATAATATTGTAATCACTTTCCCACAAATTGATCAGTTCAATGAATCCAAATAATAATCCTAGAGGTTTTAGGTTTTTGTAAAAGCTGACAATCTGGTTATAAATCTTCATGGAAATGCATCAGGACAATAATAGCTAACACAATCCTGAAAAAGAACAAAGCTGGAAGACTTATTTAGACATAAAAATTATTATAAGGCTATAATAATTAAGACAATATGCTATTAGTAATTTAGAAGTGTGTAACAACATACCAAGTCCAGAAACAGAGCCATGTATACGTGGATTGCTGTTGCTGTTTAGTCGCTAAGTCATGTCTGATTGTGACTTTTGTAATCCCATGGACTGAAGCCTGCCAGGCTCCTCTGCCCATGGGAGTTCCCAGGCAAGAAAACTGGAGTGGGTTGACATTTCTTTTTCCAGGGGATCTTTCCGACCCAGGGATCAAATTCACATCTCCTGGTTGGCAGCCGAATTCTTTACCACTGAGCCACCTGGGAAAGTGCAGACGTGTACAATCACTTTGAAAAGCCAATTGGACCCAGTCACACTCTATGACACAATTCCATCTTATAAATGTACTCAACAAAAATGCAACAGCATGTTATACAAAAGTTATGCAAGGATGTTCACAGCACTACTCTTCAACCTAACCCAGAGCTGAAAAAGACTCAAATGTCCAAAAGAGTAAAATTGGGAAACAAATTGTGAAATATTCATGCAATGGAATATTACACAACAATAAAAATATACAAACCTTTTGTAACAACATGGATGGCTCTCATAATGTTGAGTGAAAGAAGCCATACACAAGAGTCCATAACATATTGTTTCATTTCAGTAAAGTTCAAAATTATGTAAAATTCATATATCAGTCATTATAATGATTGCTGAGGTGAAGGTGGCAACAACTAGAAGTGAACATGAAAGGGTTTTCTGATATGTTGTCAATATTCTAGGATTTTTAAAATCTGGATTATGACTATAAGGTGCAATCACTTTAGAAATGTACCAGTATATCCTTATTAATTATGCAATTTTCTGTGCTTATTTTAGGCTTTTCTTCAATGAAGCCACAGAAGACTAAGAGCAGGAAATGTCTCACTATTTGGAGTCACTCACATAGTAAATATTTTAAAACAGCCAGAATCAGTCCATTTGTCTCCATCCCAATGATAATGACCTATTACTAGCATTCTCTCTCTTCTTGATTAGTGGTAAACTTCTGCTTCTACCTTTGTCCTCTTCTCATGTGTTCTGCTAAATGCAATTCAGTTCATATCATTTCTTGAAGTCTTAGAAATAAAAGACACAGTCCTTAAAATGGCTTACAGGGCTCTATGTAATATGGATCCCTTTATGTTTCTGAGCTTGTCTTATACTACTCTTTTCCAAATGACTTTCATTCTTGCCAAAATGGCATTCTTGTTTCTACTCCAAGCATAGATATGCTTCAGGGCTATTACATTTATTGTTTACTTAGATTGAAGCAGAGTTCTGTCAAATATCCATATAGCTCATTCATTTGCTCCCTTCTTATCTTTGTAGTCTGGGCTACCCTGGTGGCTCAGATGGTAAAGTTTCTGCCTAAAGTGAGGGAGACCCAGGTTCAATCCCTGTGTTGGGAAGATCTCCTAGAGAAGGAAATGGCAACCTACTCCAGTATTCTGGCCTGAAAAATCCCATGGACAGAGGAGCCCGTTAGGCTACAGTCCATGGGATCGCAAAGAGTTGGACACGACTGAGCAACTTCACTTTCACTTTCAATGAGATCTTCTCTGATTCTCTTACTAAAAGTTACAATTTCCTTACTTCTCAACAGCTTCTATTATTTTCCAACTTACTTTCCTCTGTGGCCCTTAATATCATTTCATGTATAACCATTTAAAGCCTTTATATGTTTCCTTATACTACAATATATGCTCAAGTAGAAGACAGATTTATGAGGATTTTTTAAAACCTTTTTTAAAAAATTTATTTACTTTCAGCTGTGCTGGATCTTCATTGCTATACAGCTTTCTTTAGTTGTGATGAGAGGGAGCTACTCTCTAGTTGAGGTATGTGGACTTCTTATTCCAGTGGCTTCTCTTGTTGTGGAGCACAGGCTCTAGGGTAGGTGGGCTTCAGTACCTGGGACACGTGGGCTCAGTAGTTGGATTCTTAACAACTGAGGCACCAGTGGTATGAGGACTTTGTGTTGTTATTGACCACTGTATATGTAATTCGATATAAAAAATTAATACAATTTAGTTAAATTAGATTTAAATTAATGCCCAATACTTTTCAGTGCTTTCCCATATCTACTGTCTCATTCATTTCTCTCAGCAACCCCATCAGAGATGTAAGAGTACATATTACTATCCTATTTTATGGGTGAGGAGTTAGATCTGGAACTCATTAATAGTACAGCCAAGATTGCACTGCTAGTATATGATTAGATTAGAGCCAAGAATTTGATTCTTCTGACTCTTAGTCCTGTGCTCTTCTTACCACATTAACACAGGTATATATCTAAACTTTTAAAATGTAACATCTGATAACTTTTCAGGTACCAGTTAGAGAAAAAAATCAGTCCTGCAAAATTAGAATAATCCTTTACTTTTTCAGTTTCCTTTGTTTAATGTCTTGTTTTTGTCATTCAAGAGGAGAGAAATGGTAGGTTACATTATGTCTTGAAATAATTGAATTAGATTTAAGTGCCTATTATTTACATATTTTTCATATTCTTTCTAATGCAATTTATTTTCAAAGACATTACAAGCATTAGTCAAAAGAACACCCAGTTTCCTCATTTCAGTGGAATCTTGGTCTTTGCATTAAAAAAAAAGAGAAATAGCGGATGTCAGAGGTTTAATTATACATTTTAAAATTTTTTATAAATCTAAGCTTTTGAATCCTGTTGTTATAGATGTCTTTCAATGATTTAGTTGAAAATTTAAGATTCTACATGGAAAAATACTAAAATATTTTAAGACTGTCATTTAATAACAAATTGTGAAAAGCCTAACTTAGCAGATGGGGAGAAAAATTTTGTGGTCTGAAACGGTTCTATTAACTAGGTACATAAACATTTCACAGAAAAGAAATGCTGAATGTCTTCTTGAGTGTCAGGGCTTTCAGAACTGAATATGTGTATATTTTACTCAAAAATGTCAAGTAATTGTGTACATGTGTGCATGCATATAGATTTTTACAATTTTTTTTTCTTTGAATATTTCCTCTGCTCCTTTCTATATTTATGGAACTTATTTTTTAAATTATTCCATGTCAGAACATTTCATTCATACTTCTCTCCTCCTTGTCCTCCTGTACTATCATCTTGAAAAAAACCTGACTTGGTTGTCCAGGTCATTAAATACTTATAGCTATGTTAATTTTATTAATTATCATCACTTTACCTGTCATTTTCAAAAACTGTGATTTATTTGGTTGGGGGTAGGAGTGCAGAAGTTTCTCTCCAAGCTTCCTCTTTCTATGCTACCATTATCCTATCACATTAATTTGCATTCTCTAGAGCTTTACATAAATGGAATCATAAAGTATGCAATCTTTTTGTGTCTGACTTTTTAATCAGTAGTTTATTTTGTGATTCATCCATTTTATTAAGAATATCAATAGCTTATGCCTTTTTTATTTTGCTGAGTAGTATCCCAATATATGAATATACTACTTACCCATTGAACTGTTTAATTGTTGATGGAAATTTGGGTTGTTTCCAGTTTAGGGATATTATGAGTAAAGCTTCTGTCAACATTGTATGGGTACAGTGTACAAGCCATTGTATGGATATATACTTTTTTTCCTACTTTATAAATATTTAGACTAGGAATATCTGGATATATGATAGTTGTATTTTTTTAAACTGTAAACAGCACATATGTCAAGTGTGCAATTTGATAAGTTTTGACATATATCTCCTCCTACGTAACCAGGAGATAGTGAAGGACATGGAAGCCTGATGGGGTGCAGTCCATGGGGTAGCAAAGAGTCAAACGTGACTTAGTGACTAAACAAAAACAAGGTAATCATCACCACTATCAAAACAATGAACATATCCATCATCCTCAAAAGATTTTTTATACTCTTTTGTAATCTCGCCCTTCTGTCCTTACCCATTTCTATCTGAAATATATTTTCTTTTTCCTACACAATTAATTCTTGTAGTTCAGATTGCCAATGATAAATTATTATAGATTGCATAGGAGGTTTTTCTGCCCTTTCATTATTTTGAAGTTGTTGCTCTACTGACTTTCACTTGCATTGTTTCTGATGAGAAATCTAATATCATCCTTATATCTGTTCCTTTGCACATAGTGTATATTTTTCCCTCATCTGGTGGTTTTTAGGAGTTTTCTCTTTATTGTTGATTTTGATTAATTAATTTTGATATATCTTCATATGTTTACCTTCATGTTCCTTGCACTTGACTGTCATTGAACTTCTTGGGTATTTGGATATTTTTCAGCCACTTTTATTTACTTTATTTCCGTTTCTTCTTCCATTTTTGAAGACTCTAAATACATATACACTAGGCAAGTTGAAGTTGTCCCACAGTTCATCAACACTTTGCATAACTGTAAAAATTATTTTTTTTTCTGAGTTACTTTTGGAATTTTCTATTTCCTCAGGTTCACTAATCTCCTGATAAATTTAACCTGCCATTAATTCCATTCAGTATATTTTTCATCTCACATATTGTAGTTTTTATTGCTATAAATTCAATCTGGTATTTTTTTGTATCTTTGATGCAGTCGCTTTATTTTTTTCATTAAAAAAATAAATTCTTATTTTAAAGTGATTTTACATTTACAGAAAAATATAAAGATAATACAGATTTTTCATACCTCCCAAGCCAATCTCCTGTATTAAGTAACATGTATATAAGTATATTTGTCATAGTAAGAACAAACATTAATGCATTATTACCAACTAAAGTATATATTTTATTAAGAATTCCATATTTTTTACCTAATGTCCTTTTTATGGGCTTTCCTGTTAGCTGAGACAGTAATGAATCTGCCTGCAATGCAGGAGACCCTGGTTTGATCCCTAGGTGAGGAAGATCTCCTGGAGAAGGGAATGGCAACCCACTCTAGTATTCTTCCCTAGAGAAATCCATGGACATGGTTGAGCGATTCTCAGATCTCATCCAAGATATCACATTACCTTTAGTAATCATGTATTTTCTCTTTAATTTCCCCATCTGCAACTCCCAAACTCCAGAAAGAACAAAGGGATGGATCCAAAGCAAAAACAATACCCAGCTGTGGATGTGACTGGTGATAGAAGCAAGGTCTGATGCTGTAAAGAGCAATTTTGCATAGGAACCTGGAATGTCAGGTCCATGAATCAAGGCAAATCGGAAGTGGTCAAACAGGAGATGGCAAGAGTGAATGTCGACATTCTAGGAATCAGCGAACTAAAATGGACTGGAACGGGTGAATTTAACTCAGATGACCATTACATCTACTACTGCGGGCAGGAATCCCTTAGAAGAAATGGAGTAGCCATCATGGTCAACAAAAGAGTCCAAAATGCAGTACTTGGAGGCAATCTTAAAAACGACAGAATGATCTCTGTTCATTTCCAAGGCAAACCATTCCATATCACAGTTATCCAAGTCTATGCCCCAACCAGTAATGATGAAGAAGCTGAAGTTGAACGGTTCTATGAAGACCTACAAGACCTTTTAGAACTAAAACCCAAAAAAGATATATTTTTCATTATAGGGGACTAGAGGCAAAAGTAAGAAGTCAAGAAACACCTGGAGTAACAGGCAAATTGGGCCTTGGAATACAGAATGAAGCAGGGCAAAGACTAATAGAGTTTTGCCAAGAAAATGCACTGGTCATAGCAAACACCCTCTTCCAACAACAAAAGAGAAGACTCGACACATGAACATCACCAGATGGTCAACACCAAAATCAGATTGATTATATTCTTGGCAGACAAAGATGGAGAAGCTCTATACAGTCAACAAAAACAAGACCAGGAGCTGACACGTGGCTCAGATCATGAACTCCTTATTACCAAATCCAGACTGAAATTGAAGAAAGCAGGGAAAACCGCTAGACCATTCAGGTATGACCTAAATCAAGTCCCTTATGATTATACAGTAGAAGTGAGAAATAAATTGAAGGGCCTAGATCTGATAGAAAGAGTGCCTGATGAACTATGGACGGAGGTTTGTGACATTGTACAGGAGACAGGGATCAAGATCATCCCCATGGGAAAAAAATGCAAAAAAGCAAAATGGCTGTCTGAGGAGGCCTTACAAGTAGCTGTGAAAAGAAGAGAAGTGAAAAGCAAAGGAGAAAAGGAAAGATCTAAGCATCTGAATGCAGAGTTCCAAAGAACAGAAAGGAGAGATAAGAAAGCCTTCCTCAGGGATCAATGCAAAGAAATAGAGGAAAACAACAGAATGGGAAAGACTAGAGATCTCTTCAAGAAAATTACAGATACCAAGGGAACATTTCATGCAAATATGTGCTTGATAAAGGACAGAAATGGTATGGACCTAACAGAAGCAGAAGATATTAAGAAGAGGTAGCAAGAATACACAGAAGAACTGTACAAAAAAAGATCTTCATGACCCAGATAATCACGATGGTGTGATCACTCACCTAGAGCCAGACATCCTGGAATGTGAAGTCAAGTGGGCTTTGGAAAGCATCACTATGAACAAAGCTAGTGGAGATGATGGAATTCCAGTGGAGCTGTTTCAAATCCTGAAAGATGATGCTGTGAAAGTGCTGCATTCAATATGCCAGAAAATTTGGAAAACTCAGCAGTAGCCACAGGACTGGAAAAGGTCAGTTTTCATTCCAATCCCAAAGAAAGGCAATGCCAAAGGATGCCCAAACTACCACACAACTGCACTCATCTCACACACTAGTAAAGTAATGCTCAAAATTCTCCAAGCCAGGCTTCAATAATATGTGAAGCATGAACTTCCAGATTTTCAAGCTGGTTTTAGAAAAGGCAGAGGAATCAGAGATCAAATTGCCAACATCTGCTGGATCATCAAAAAAGCAAGACAGTTCCAGAAAAACATCTATTTCTACTTCATTGACTATGCCAAAGCCTTTGACTGTGTGGACCACAATCAACTGTGGAAAATTCTGAAAGAGATGGGAATACCAGGCCACCTGACCTTCCTCTTGAGAAACCTATATGCAGGTTAGGAAGCAACAGAACTGGACATGGAACAACAGACTGGTTCCAAATAGGAAAAGGAGTACGTCAAGGCTATATATTGTCACCCTGCTTATTTAACTTCTATTCAGAGTACATCATGAGAAATGCTGGACTGGAAGAAGCACTAGCTGGAATCAAGAGTGCCAGGAGAAATATCAATAACCTCAGATATGCAGATAACACCACCCTTATGGCAGAAAGTGAAGAGGAACTAAAAAGCCTCTTGATGAAAGTGAAAGAGGAGAGTGAAAAAGTTGGCTTAAAGCTCAACATTCAGAAAACAAAGATCATGGCATATGGTCCCTTCACTTCATGGGAAATAGATGGGGAAATAGCGGAAGCCGTGTCAGACTTTATTTTTGGGGGCTCCAAAATCATTGCAGATGTTGAATGCAGGCACGAATTTAAAAAACACTTCCTCCTTGGAAGGAAAGTTTTGATCAACCTAGATAGCGTATTGAAAAGCAGAGATATTACTTTGCCAACAAAGGTCCGTCTAGTCAAGGCTATGGTTTTTCCTGTGGTCATGTATGGATGTGAGAGTTGCACTGTGAAGAAAGCTGCATGCCGAAGAACTGATGCTTTTGAACTGTAGTGTTGGAGAAGACTCTTGAGAGTCCGTTGGACTGCAGGAAGTTCCAAGCAGTCCATCCTAAAGGAGATCAGTCCTGGATATTCATTGGAAGGACAGATAGTGAAGCGGAAACTCCAGTACTTTGGCCACCTCATGTGAAGAGCTGACTCATTTGAAAAGATCCTGATGCTGGGAAAGATTGAGGGCAGGAAGAGGAGGGGACGACAGAGGATGAGATGGCTGGATGGCATCATCAACTCGATGGACATGAGTTTGAGTGAACTCCGGGCGTTGGTGATGGATAGGGAGTCCTGGCATGCTGCAATTCATGGGGTCACAAAGAGTCGGAATTGACTGAGTGACTGAACTGAACTGAATGCTTAACATTTTTGTTAAAACAGAATGCAATATACAGTACTTACATTCCTTACAAGAAATGTCTGTGAAATAATACATTTTTATACTATTTGTTGTTTTTGTTTAATTTTATTGTTCTGATAGCAATAATGACATTAATGCATTAAAATGCTCAAATTCTCTATAACACTTTTTCAAGTTTTCAATGATTTCCTGCATTCTTAAATATGTTTGTTATTACATCTGGAGGTCTTTTTTATGTGACCATATCTCATATTTTGCAATGTATGTTGGCATAGAAATGGTTTCATTATAGCTATTTTCTTATATTTAACTTGTGCAATATCTCTTCAATACAGTGAGACAGCCAAATTGTTAACTCTGCTTTTAAAGGCATCAGTTTTCCTCAAACACTGATATAGAAAATGGCAGCATTGATAATCAAAAAAACTATGATTTAAGTAAAAAACCCAAATCAACAGGTAATGTGCTCCCCTAAATGTATATTAAACACTTGAGTGAGTCAGATGTAGACTATTAGAACATACTAAATGACTCAAGTACTGTATCCTTATATGGTATAAAGGGCTACAACATTACTTTAAAAATAATCAAATATTTTGAATAAAGTTCAAAAAATATTTTGTTCACTTTATAATCATACAACATGGAATGATGAAGCTGCTGCACTGAATTAGGAAACAAATTATTAGCCAGAATATGGTACAATGTTACTTTTGCCAAGCTATGAATCTGTCCTCAGTTGGAATATTAATTTTTTCATATAAATATATATACAATACAGTTCTTTAAACACATCTGTTAATTACTTATATCACTATTCTATTTGTTTTAGAACAATGAGTTCTGTTGATAGTGAATAAAAATAATATGCATTATCCAAATTATTTCTGTGCAGTGAAATAAACTGTGCTGGTATTTACATATAGCCCCTCTAATATGTTTTCCATAGAAAGCAATCATTTCTAGTGGAGAACATGGTACTTGCATTACTTTTCCATGGGGATGGTCTTGATCCCTGTCTCCTGTACAATGTCATGCACCTCATTTCATAGTTCATCAGGCACTCTATCTATCAGATCTAGGCCCTTAAATCTATTTCTCATTTCCACTGTATAATCATAAGGGATTTGATTTAGGTCATACATGAATGGTCTAGCGGTTTTCCCTGCTTTCTTCAATTTCAGTCTGGATTTGGTAATAAGGAGTTCATGATCTGAGCCACAGTCAGCTCCTGGTCTTGTTCTTGTTGACTGTATAGAGCTTCTCCATCTTTGGCTGCAAAGAATATAATCAATCTGATTTCGGTGTTGACCATCTGGTGATGTCCATGTGTCGAGTCTTCTCTTGTGTTGTTGGAAGAGGGTGTTTGCTACGACCAGTGCATTTTCTTGGCAAAACTCTATTAGTCTTTGCCTTGCTTCATTCCGTATTCCAAAGCCAAATTTGCCTGCTACTCCAGGTGTTTCTTGATTTCCTACTTTTGCATTCCAGTCCCGTATAATGAAAAAAGCATCTTTTGGGGGTGTTAGTTCAAAAAGGTCTTGTAGGTCTTCATAAAACTGTTCAACTTCAGTTTCTTCAGCATTATTGGTTGGGGCATAGACTTGGATAACTGTGATATGGAATGGTTTGCCTTGGAGACAAACAGATTATTCTCTCACTTTTGAGATTGCATCCAAGTACTGCATTTTGGACTCTTTTGTTGACCATGATGGCTACTCCATTTCTTCTAAGGGATTCCTGCCCGCAGTAGTAGACGTAATGGTCATCTGAGTTAAATTCACCCATTCCAGTCCATTTTAGTTCGCTGATTCCTAGAATGTTGACATTCACTCTTGCCATCTCCTGTTTGACCACTTCCGATTTGCCTTGATTCATGGACCTGACATTCCAGGTTCCTATGCAAAATTGCTCTTTACAGCATCGGATCTTGCTTCTATCACCAGTCACATCCACAACTGAGTATTGTTTTTGCTTTGGCTCCATCCCTTCATTCTTTCTGGAGTTATTTCTCCAGATCTCCAGTAGCATATTGGGCACCTACTGTCTTGGGGAGTTCCTCTTTCAGTATCCTATCATTTTGCCTTTTCATACTGTTCATGGGGTTCTCAAGGCAAGAATACTGAAGTGGCTTGCCATTCCCTTCTCCAGTGGACCACATTCTGTCAGGCCTCTCCATGAGCAGCCCCTCTTGGGTTGGCCCACAGGCATGGCTTGGTTTCATTGAGTTAGACAAGGCTGTGGAAAGAAGAGAGGTGAAAAGCAAAGGAGAAAAGGAAGGATATAAGCATCTGAATGCAGAGTTTCAAAGAATAGCAAGAAGAGATAAGAAAGACTTCTTTAGCAATCAATGCAAAGAAATAGAGGGAAACAACATAATGGGAAAGACTAGAGATCTCTTCAAGAAAATGAGAGATACCAAGGGAACATTTCATGAAAGATGGGCTCGATAAAGGACAGAAATGGTATGGACCTAACAGAAGCAGAAGATATTAAGAAGAGGTGGCAAGAATACACAGAAGAACTGTACAAAAACATCTTCACAACCCAGATAATCACGATGGTGTGATCACTCATCTAGAGCCAGACATCTTGGAATGTGAAGTCAAGTGGGCCTTAGAAAGCATCACTATGAACAAAGCTAGTGGGGGTGATGGAATTCCAGTGGAGCTGTTTCAAATCCTGAAATATGATGCTGTGAAAGTGCTGCACTCAGTATGCCAGCAAATTTGGAAAACTCAGCAGTGGCCACAGGACTGGAAAAGGTCAGTTTTCATTCCAATTCCAAAGAAAGGCAATGCCAAAGAATGCTCAAACTCCCGCACAATTGCACTCATCTCACATGCTAGTAAAGTAATGCTCAAAATTCTCCAAGCCAGGCTTAAGCAAAACATGAACCATGAATTCCCTGATGCTCAAGCTGGTTTTAGAAAAGGCAGAGGAAGCAGAGATCAAATAACCAACATCTGCTGGATCATCGAAAAAGTAAGAGATTTCCAGAAAAACATCTATTTCTGTTTTGTTGACTATGCCAAAGCCTTTGACTGTGTGGATCATAATAAACTGTGGAAAATTCTGAAAGAGATGGGAATACCAGACCACCTGACCTGTCTCTTCAGAAATCTGTATGCAGGCCAGGAAGCAACAGTTACAATTGGACATGGAACAACAGACTGGTTCCAAATAGGAAAAGGAGTACATCAAGGCTGTGTACTGTCACCCTGCTTATTTAACTTATATGCAGAGTACATCAGGAGAAATGCTGGGCTGGTGGAAGCACAAGCTGGAATCAAGATTGCCGGGAGAAATATCAATAACCTCAGATATGCAGATGACACCACCCTTATGGCAGAAAGTGAAGAGGAGCTCAAAAGCCTCTTGATGAAAGTGAAAGAGGAGAGTGAGAAAGTTGGCTTAAAGCTCAACATTCAGAAAACGAAGATCATGGCATCCGGTCACATCACTTCATGGGAAATAGATGGGGAAACAGTAGAAGCAGTGTCATACTTTATTTTTGGGGGCTCCAAAATCACTGCAGATGGTGACTGCAGCCATGAAATTAAAAGACGCTTACTCCTTGGAAGAAAAGTTATGACCAACCTAGATAGTATGTTCAAAAGCAGAGACATTACTTTGCCGACTAAGGTCTGTCTAGTCAAGGCTATGGTTTTTCCTGTGGTTATGTTTGGATGTGAGAGTTGGACAGTTTAGAAGGCTGAGCGCCGAAGAATTGATGCTTTTGAACTGTGGTGTTGGAGAAGACTCTTGAGAGTCCCTTGGACTGCAAGGAGATCCAACCAGTCCATTCTGAAGGAGATCAGCCCTGGGTGTTCTTTGGAAGGACTGATGCTAAAGCTGAATCTCCAGTACTTGGTCACCTCATGCAAAGAGTTGACTCATTTGAAAAGGCTCTGATGCTGGGAGGGGTTGGGGGCAGGAGGAGAAGGGGACGACCGAGGATGAGATGGCTGGATGGCATCACGGACTCAATGGACATGAGTCTGAGTGAACTCCAGGAGATGGTGATGGACAGGAAGGCCTGGAGTGCTGCAATGCATGGGGTCGCAAAGAGTCGGACATGACTGAGCAACTAATCTGACTGACATGGTACTTATTAGACTTGATAATAAACACTGAAAATTATTTTATTAACAAATCCACCCATTACCCACAGAAAATTTCAATTTGCTTTTCACAAAGTACTTTTAAAATTTTTTTATAAATGGTTAATATTGGTGTACACATCATTAGAAAGAAGCAGAGACAGAACTAACCTATAAGAATAATCCATTATTCTTATAGGATTGATGAATAATCCCATAATATCCTTTATAGGATAATGAAGGAATAATCCTTTATATTGATGAATAATCATCAATAATGAATTAGATGAATGATATAGAGATCAAATGAATGTACTAAACAAAGAGATATAAAGTGTTAGGAATAATAATTCATAAATAATGCATTAAATATATTATAATAAATGTGTATGGGGACAGATGGTAAATAGAGTTATTATGGTGATCATTTCATAATGTATAAAAATGCTGAATCACTACAGTGTACACTTGAATCATAAAATATTATAAGTCAATTATACTTCAATAAAATTTTTTAAAAGAGTAAATAAAATAGAAACCTATTAATTTATTAAGGCCATTATATGGACTTTATGTGTTATAAGAGAATTAAGATGACAGATTCCAGGTAAAGTGGTTATGTAATCAGAAGTGTTAATTTCTCTCCATCCCATAATCTCCTTCAAACGAATTTGCAAAATATTTTTTTTTTAAAGTAAAAACCTATCAGTATCAATTCAGTCCCTCAGTCACGTCCAACTCTTTGCAACCCCATGGACTGCCGCATGCCGGGCTTCCCTGTCCACCACCAATTCCCAGAACTTGCTCATGTCCATCTAATTGATGATGACACCCAACCATCTTATCCTCTGTCATCCCATTCTCCTACTCCCTTCAATCTTTCCTAGTATCAGGGTCTTTTCCAGGGAGTCAGTTCTTGACATTAGGTGGCCAAAATATTGGAGTTTCAGCTTCAGCATCAGTCCTTCCAATGAATATACAAGACTGATTTCCTTTAGGAATGACTGGCTGGATCTCCTTGCTGTCCAAGGGACTCTCAAGAGTCTTCTCTAACACCACAGTTCAAAAGCATCAATTCTTTGGTGCTCAGCTTTCTTTATAGTCCACTCTCACATCCATACATGACTACTGGAAAAACCATAACTTTCACTAGACAGACCTTTGTTTGCAAAGGTATGTCCCTGCCTTTTAATATCCTGTCTAGGCTGGTCACAGCTTTTCTTCCAAGTAGCAAGTGTCCTTTAATCTCATGGCTGCAGCCACCATCTGCAGTGATTTTGGAGACCCAAGAAATAAAGTCTCTTAATGGTTCCATTGTTTCCCCACCTGTTTGCAATGAAGTGATGGGACTGGATAGCTGTGAAAAGAACAACAGCAAAAAGCAAAGGAGAAAAGGAAAGATATAAGCATCTGAATGCAGAGTTCCGAAGAATAGCAAGGAGAGAGAAGAAAGCCTTCCTCAGCAAGCCATGCAAAGATATAGAGGAAAACAAGAATGGGAAAGACTAAAGATCTCTTCAAGAAAATTAGAGATAGCAAGGGGATATTTCATGTAAAAATGGGCTCAATAAAGGACAGAAATGGTATGGACCTAACAGAAGCAGAAGATATTAAGAGGTGGCAAGAATACACAAAAAAGACCTTCACGACCCAGATAATCACAATGGTGTGATCACTCACCTAGAGCCAGATCCTGGAATGCGAATTCAAGTGGGCCTTAGAAAGCATCACTAGGAACAAAGCTAGTGGAGGTGATGGAATTCCAGTTGAGCTGTTTCAAATCCTGAAAGATGAGGCTGTGAAAGTGCTGCACTCAATATGCCAGCAAATTTGGAAAACTCAGTAGAGGTCACAGGACTGGAAAATGTCAGTTTTCATTCCAATTCCAAAGAAAAGCAATGCCAAAGAATGCTCAAACTACCACACAATTGCACTCATCTCACACACTAGTAAAGTAATGCTCAAAATTCTCCAAGCCAGGCTTCAATAATACGTGAAGCGTGAACTTCCAGATGTTCAAGCTGGTTTTAGAAAAGGCAGAGGAACCAGAGATCAAATTGCCAACATCTGCTGGATCATCAAAAAAGCAAGACAGTTCCAGAAAAACATCTATTTCTACTTCATTGACTATGCCAAAGCCTTTGACTGTGTGGTCCACAATCAACTGTGGAAAATTCTGAAAGATATGGGAATACTAGACGATCTAACCTTCCTCTTGAGAAACCTTTATGCAGGTCAGGAATCAACAGTTAGAACTGGACATGGAACAACACACTGGTTCCCAATAGGAAAAGGAGTATGTCACGGCTGTGTATTGTCACCCTGCTTATTTAAATTATATGCAGATTACATCATGAGAAACGCTGGACTGGAAGAAACACAGGCTGGAATCAAGATTGCCAGGAGAAATATCAATAATCTCAGATATGCAGATGACACCACCCTTATGGCAGAAAGTGAAGAGGAACTAAAAAGCCTCTTGATGAAAGTGAAAGAGGAGAGTGAAAAAGTTGGCTTAAAGCTCAACATTCAGAAAACGAAGATCATGGCATCTGGTCCCATCACTTCATGCCAGATAGATGGAAAACAGTGGAAACAGTGTCAGACTTTATTTTGGGGGGTCTCCAAAATCACTGCAGATGGTGATTGCAGCCATGAATTTAAAAGACGCTTACTCCTTGGGAGGAAAGGTATCACCAACCTAAATAGCATATGGAGAAGCAGAGATATTACTTTGCCAACAAAGGTCCGTCTAGTCAAGGCTATGCTTTTTCCAGTGATCATGTATGGATGTGGGATTTGGACTGTGAAGAAAGCTGAGTGCTGAAGAATTGATGCTTTTGAACTGTGGTGTTGGAGAAGACTCTTGAGATTCCCTTGGACTGCAAGGAGATCCAACCAGTCCATCCTGATGGAGATCAGTCCTGGGTGTTCATTGGAAGGACTGATGCTGAAGCTGAAACTCCAGTACTTTGGCCACCTCATGGGAAGTGTTGACTCATTGGAAAAGACCCTTGCCAGAGTCCAGCTCCAGCAGCCAGGGAATCAGCCTGAAGTGGTGAGTGGTGTTGGCAGACAATGATGTAGCCTCTTACTCAAGGTGGGGGGCTATATGTTTATTTCAAGCTTCAGGTTTTCTATTATACTTTGACAAATGCATTAGGTCAGAGGTTTGACAATTTTAGTTTCCCCCACCCACATTTATCGTCTCCAGAAATCATTGTTGCTCTACAAACAGAGTTCCTGCTTCAGAGATTCTCTCAAAATAAGCTTTACTATCTATTATCTACTTCCTCTTATGTGTCCTATACTTATCTTGTGATTGCATTGTAACTCATGCTACATTCCTCAGTTTATTTCTTATCTTTCTAAATCCTGTTTGCCCCTAGCATTTTAAGATCATTATCTCCTAAACAGGCTTCTAGTTATTAATATCTCTAAAATTCCTAATCTCTATGAGCTATAGTAAAATATGCTAACATTACAACATTCCTTAAACTTTTAGCTTCTAACTATTCTTAATTACTCCTCAACCCTAAACTCAGCAAACTTCTTTTGCCATAAATATTTCCCTCACAAACAAGTCTCAGATAACAATCCTTCCCATGTCCTCAAGCTGTGGCCTACATGCTCATCCTGGAATGTTCTTTGAAAAGATCCTTGAACAAATATCAATGGTTACTTTATGGATTATTTTCTGGGCACAACTGCAGAAGGCTTTGTGCTTTCTCATTCTTCTCTCAAGAACAATAAGCACCTTAACATTCTTCCCAGCCAACTCAACCTAAGAAAGGAAAGAACAAGTCAGAGTCACAAGACCTAACTCCTTTATCCTGGGACCATGCCTGTGGCATGAGCAGAGGGGGTTGGGGCCATGCCTCCATTTTGTCAGTAATGCCTAACGCGGCTCCCAACAGACCCTGATGCTGGGAGGGATTGGTGGCAGGAGGAGAAGGGGATGACAGAGGATGAGATGGCTGGATGGTATCACCGACTCAATGGACATGAGTTTGAGTGAACTCCGGGAGTTGGTGATGGACAAGGAAGCCTGGCGTGCTGTGATTCATGGGGTCACAAAGAGTCGGACTCAACTGAGCGACTGAACTGAACTGAAGGGACTGGATAATGGCACTGAAATATAGAGAAAGTATCTCAGCAAATATAAGAAGATAATCAGAGTTTTTTGCTCTATGAAAAAAACATGTTTGGCAAGTAATTGAAGGAAACACTGATAAAGCCCTTCAAAAGCCTCTAATTCACTTAGGTCAAGTGAAGACAAGATGAAGAAAGTTAATGTGGACATTATCCTTCCTGACAAGTCATATTTCCTTCAAGATGAGAATGTAGTGAGGAAATGAGGATAAATAGGCACAACAAATGAAAACAGGTACACTTGTGTATTTTTCCAGTGTGAGAAAATTCTCAATGTGATTGGATTTATTAAGAGATACTGTAGATCAGAAGAAAGGGGCCACTTTAAAAATCAAAGAAAAATTATTTCTTTTAGCTTTATGATGAGAAACATAAGAATATGTCTAACTTGGTTTTTTTTTTTAAGAGATTAGAAAGAATCCTTCATTTATGAAACCAAAGCAAGTAGTTGTGAAGAGAGTAATCTGAGATCAGGAAACACAGCATAGAGAATATTGCTAAATAAAAGCAATAGAGAATAAACTGGAATTTCTGATTTTAAAATATTTTAAACATAGAAGCAAAATATTTCATGCATTACATGATACAATTCTTTATTTCAAACCAACAACCAACTTTATGTATAATGGTGAGAAGCAAAAGCAGTGGTCTTCAAAATTGGTTGTACATTAGAAGCACACAGAGAGATTTAAAAAGAAATGTTTTGGATTCCTGAGTCTCACTAAAGATCAATTAACTCAGAATCTTTGGAGGTAGGCTCCAGACTTGAGTATTTTTTAAGTACCATGAGTGATTTTATGTGCAGCCAATATTGAGAAACACTGTACTCTAGCATCATTTTTCAAAGTGCTTCTTTAATATACTAATATGAATTGTAACTCTGCTGGAGAAGGATATGATATGTAGCACTTACACAGAAACTATTTAATGTGAAGCATCTGGTTGGACCACTGTTCTACAATATAATTTGGGAAATGCTGAACCAGAGGTAAAGTCATTCAAAACAGGAATTAGATGAAGGTGTTTTCAGGATCATTATTTAACATTCTGGACACACTGGCAACTACAATGAGATAAGAGATGAAATGAGATTCAAATATTGAAGGAAGGGGATATATTACAATTACAATATTTTAGTATTCATGTGGAAATTCAAGATAATCTGAGAGAAAAAAAGAGAATTAACTTCAATATCTGCAAATCAATCAATGTAATTCACCACACTAACAAATTGAAAAATAAAAGCCATATTATTATCTGAATAGATGCAGAGAAAGCCTTTGACAAAATTCAACATCCATTTATGATAAAAAACTCTCCAGAAAGCAGGAATAGAAGGAACATACTTCAACATAATAAAAGCTATATATGACAAACCCACAGCAAACATTATCTTCAATGGTGAAAAATTGAAAGCATTCCCCCTAAAGTCAGGAACAAGACAAGGGTGTCCACTTTCACCACTACTATTCAACATAGTTCTGAAAGTTTTGGCCACAGTTATCAGAGCAGAAAAAGAAATAAAAGGAATCCAAATTGGAAAGAAGAAGTAAAACTCACACTTTTTGCAGATGACATGATCCTCTACATAGAAAACCCTAAAGACTCCACCAGAAAATTACTAGAGCTAATCAATGAACATAGTAAAGTTGCAGGATATAAAATCAACACAGAGAAATCCCTTGCATTCCTATACACGAATAATGGGAAAGTAGACAAAGAAATTAAGGAAACAATTCCATTCACCATTACAACAAAAAGAATAAAATACTTAGGAATATATCTACCTAAAGAAACTAAAGGCCTATATATAGAAAACTATAAAACACTGGTGAAAGAAATCAAAGAGGACACTAATACATGGAGAAATATACGATGTACATGGATTGGAAGAATCAATATAGTGAAAATGAGTATACTACCCAAAGCAATCTACAGATTCAATGCAATCCCTATCAAGCTACCAACGGTATTTTTCACAGAGCTAGAACAAATAATTTCACAATTTGTATGGAAATACAAAAAAAACTAAAATAGCCAAGGCAATCTTGAGAAAGAAGAATGGAACTGGAGAAATCAACCTGCCTGACTTCAGGCTATACTACAAAGCTACAGTCATCAGGACAGCATGGTACTGGCACAAAGACAGAAATATAGATCAATGGAACAAAACAGAAAGACCAGAGATAAATCCACACACCTATGGACATCTTATCTTCGACAAAGGAGGCAAGAATATACAATGCAGAAAGGACAATCTCTTTAACAAGTGGTGTTGGGGAAACTGGTCAACCGCTTGTAAAAGAATGAAACTAGAACACTTTCTAACACCATACACAAAAATAAACTCAAAATGGATTAAAGATCTAAACGTAAGAGCAGAAACTATAAAACTCCTAGAGGAGAACATAGGCAAAACACTCTCCGACATAAATCACAGCAGGATCCTCTATGACCCACCTCCAAGAATATTGGAAATAAAAGCAAAAATAAGCAAATAGGATCTAATTAAACTTAAAAGCTTCTGCACAAAAAAGGAAACTATAAGCAAGGTGAAAAGACAGCCTTTGGAATGGGAGAAAATAATAGCAAATGAAGCAACTGACAAACAACTAATCTCAAAAATATACAAGCAACTCCTGCAGCTCAATTCCAGAAAAATAAAGGACCCAATCAAAAAATGGGCCAAAGAACTAAATAGACATTTCTCCAAAGAAGACATACAGATGGCTAACAAACACATGAAAAGATGCTCAACATCACTCATTATCAGAGAAATGCAAATCAAGACCACAATGAGGCACCATTTCATGCTAGTCAGAATGGCTGCGATCCAAAAGTCTACAAGCAATAAATGCTGGAGAGGGTGTGGAGAAAAAGGAACCCTCTTACACTGTTGGTGGGAATGCAAACTAGTCCAACCACTATGGAGAACAGTGTGGAGATTCCTTAAGAAACTGGAAATAGAACTGCCTTATGACCCAACAATCCCACTGCTGGGCATACACACTGAGGAAACCAGAATTGAAAGAGACATGTGTACCCCAATGTTCATCACAGCATTGTTTATAATAGCCAGGACATGGAAACAACCTAGATGTCCATCAGCAGATGAATGGATAAGAAAGCTCTGGTACATATACACAATGGAGTGTTACTCAGCCATTAAAAAGAATACATTTGAATCAGTTCTAATGAGATGGATGAAACTGGAGCCGATTATACAGAGTGAAGTAAGCCAGAAAGAAAAACACCAATACAGCATACTAACACATATATATGGAATTTAGAAAGATGGTAATGATAACCCTGTGTGCAAGACAGCAAAAGAGACACAGACGTATAGAACAGACCTTTGGACTCTGTGGGAGATTGAGAGAGTGGGATGATTTGGGAGAATGGCATTGAAACTTGTATAATACCATGTAAGAAATGAATCGCCAGTCTAGGTTCGATGCAGGATACCAGATGCTTGGGGCTGGTGCACTGGGATGACCCAGAGGGATGGTATGGGGAGAGAGGTGGGAGGGGGGTTCAGGATTGGGAACTCATGTTCACCCGTGGTGGATTCATGTTGATGTATGGCAAAACCAATACAGTATTGTAAATAAAATTTAAAAAAAAGAAGAAAGTTCAGTAAGCTTGCAGTTAAAAATTTAATATATTCAAGAAATAATAGCTTTATCTTAAAGCAGACACTCTCAGTCTCAATGCAACTGGCATTTTGGGTCAGATAATTCTTTGCTATCGAGGGCTGTCCTGTATGCTGTAAGATGTTTGGCAGCATTCCTGGTTTCTACCAATTAGCATTAGCAACACCCTAACTCTCAAATTTGGGACAATGAATGTCTCAGTCAGTGCCAATATTCCTTATGACACAAAATCACCTCTGGTTGAGAACCACTACATTATGGTGATAATACTGAGGCTATACAATGGAAAACATGAATTCATCAATAAAAGTATCAACAAATACAAAGCAGTTATGAATGAACTTGGCAAGATATCTTCAAGAAAACTATAAGCTTAATCAAAGGATATAAAAGGATGTAAATACATGAAAAGATAAATTACATTCTTATATAAAAAATATCAGGGATTTTTAGAGAAAGATGGCGGAGGAATAGGACAGGAAGATCACGTTCTCCCTCACAAATTCCTCAAAAGAACATTTCAACGCCGAGCAAACTTCACAAAACAACTTCTGTAGGCTGGCAGAGGACATCAGGCAACGAGAAAAGCAGACCATTGTCTTCAAAAACAGGTAGGAAAAAATATAAAAGACGAAAAAGGAGACAAAGGAGGTGGGGAGGGAGCTCCGTCCCGGGAAGGGAAGCCCATCCCGGGAAGGGAATTTTAAGAAGAGAGGTTTCCAAACACCAGGAAACACTCTCCCTGCCGAGTCTGTGGCGAGCCTTGGAAACACAGAGGCAACATAACAGGAAGGAAAAATAGATAAATAATTAAAACCAACAGATTACAAGCCCACCAGTAACTCCCCCAGCGGAAAAGCAGCACAGACGCCTGCATCCGCCATTGGGAAGTGGGGGCAGGGCAGGGACGCGCGGGAGGAGCGGGCTGCAGAGCTTTGCAAGAATCAGGCAGGAACGCCCCACGCGCAACCAGAACGATCTAACTTGGGCTAGCAACCCAGACTGTGGGATAGCTACCACGCGAAAAGCTCGAACATAAGATACCGCCAGGACCGAGCACAGAACAAAGGACGGAACGGAAAAAGCTGGCTGCAGACCATCCCCCGCCGGGGACAGGCAGCCAGAGCCGTAAGGACTGGAAAGGGGCAATTACAGACCCGGAGAGACTTTACTTACCTAACTGCAAGCAGGCTCCTTTGCTAAGACTTCTGGGGGTGCTGGACAGTCACAGTCTGCCTCACGGGGTGCGCCAGCGGTCCACCCAGAGAGCTGAGCGGCAGCGGCGGAAAAGGTAACAAGCCACGGCAATCGCGCTTGCCAAACTCCTGAGCTACTCGGACCTGGGAAGGGCACAAAGCGCAGTCCCAGCCGCATTTGTGCCTCTGAGGTCTGCCTGAGGGCCGAACCTGAGCAGCTTGGACCGGGGAAGTGCACGCAGCCTAGGGCCGGCCGCAGACGGTTCCCGGCTGAACATCGTAGAGCCGGAGCGGTTTGTGCACCGCGAGAAAGGACAGGTCAAGCGGAGCAGAGATACTGTGCGCACAGGACAGTGCTATTTGTTTGCAGCATCCCCCCTCCCCACAGCGCGACTGAACTAGTGAGCCTAAAAACCAGCAAACAGAAGAAGTTAAACAGAGGGAACCACCTTGGAAGTGAGCCCACACGGCCCATAACATCAGAGAAGAGCCAGATATATTTTTAATTTTTTAATATTTTTAAAATCATTCTTTTTTTTTTTGCTTTTTGCTTTTTTTTTCCATTTTTTTCCGAGCTTTTTTTTAATTGTTAAGTCTTCTATTTCTCCTCTAATTTTTATTTCTATAACCTAGTATTACTATTTAAAAAAAAAAAAAAGACTTTTTTTTTTTTTTTTTTTAAGGCAAACACCATATATACTCTTTGGATGGTTGTTGGTGTTTTGTTTTTGTTTGTTTGTTTGTTTTTTAATAATTCTTTTTTTCTTTCTTCCTTTTTCCTTCTGCTTTTCTTTAATATTGTATCTTTGAAAATCCAACCTCTACTCCAGATTTTTAATCTTTGCTCTTAGGTTTTTGTTGTCAATTTTGTACATTTAAAAACCCAAACTTCACTACCCAAGTTTACCTGAGAGCGAGATTACTGGTTTGACCACTCTCTCCTCCTCTGGCCTCTCCTTTTTCTCCACCAGGTGGCCTCTGTCTCTTTTCTCCCCCATCTCTTCTCTATCCAACTCTGTGAATCTCTGTGTGTTCCAGATGGTAGAGAACACCTAAGGAACTGGTTACTGGCAGGATTTGTCTCTCTCCTACTCATTCCTCTCTCTTATCCTCCTGGTCACCTCTGTCTACTTCCTCCCTCTCCTCTTTCCCGTATAACTCTGTAAATACCTCTGAGCGGTCCAGACTATAGAGCGCACATAAGGAAGTGACTACTGGCTAGCTTGCTCTCTCCTCTCTTGATCTCACCGCTTCTCATTCCAGTTACCTCTAACTACCCCCTCCATCTTCTCTTCTCCTTGTAACTCAGTGAACCTCTCTGAGTGTCCCTCAAGGTGGAGAAACTTTTCATCTTTAACCTAGATGTTTTATCATCGGTGCTGTATAGATGGAGAAGTCTAGAGGCTACTGTAAAAATAAAACTGAAAACCAGAAGCAGGAAGCTTAAACCCAAAGCCTGAAAACATTAGAGAACTCTTGAATTCAGGGAACATTAAGCAATAGGAGCTCATCAAATGCCTTCATACCTACACCGAAACCAAGCTCCACCCAAGGGCCAACAAGTTCCAAAACAAGACATACCACGCAAATTCTCCAGCAACACAGGAACACTCCCCTGAGCCTCAATATACAGGCAGCTCAAAATTATCCCAAAACCTTTGATGTCTCATAACCCATTACGGGTCACTCCACTGCACTCCAGAGAGAAGAAACCCAGCTCCACCCACCAAAACTCCAACACAAGCCTCCCTAACCAGGAAACCTTGACAAGCCACTGATAGAACCCCACCCAAAGTGAGGAAGCTCCATAATAAAGAGAACTCCACAAATTATCAGAATATAAAAAGGCCACCCCCAAACGCAGCAATATAACCAAGATGAAGAGACAGAGGAATACTCAGCAGGTAAAGGAACAGGAGAGTTGCTCACCAAACCAAACAAAAGAGGAAGAAGTAGGGAATCTACCGGAGAAGGAATTCCGAATATTGATAGTGAAAATGATCCAAAATCTTGAAATCAAAATGGAAACACAGATAAATAGCCTAGAGACAAGGATTGAGAAGATGCAAGAAAGGTTTAACAAGGACCTAGAAGAAATAAAAAGAGTCAAAATATAATGAATAACACAATAAATGAGATCAGAAACACTCTGGAGGCAACAAATAGTAGAATAACGGAGGCAGAAGATAGGATTAGTGAAATAGAAGATAGAATGGTAGAAATAAATGAATCAGAGAGGAAACAAGAAACACGAATTAAAAGAAACGAGGACAATCTCAGAGACCTCCAGGACAATATGAAACGCTCCAACATTCGAATTATAGGAGTCCCAGAAGAAGAAGACAGAAAGAAAGATCATGAGAAAATCCTTGAGGAGATAATAGTTGAAAACTTCCCTAAAATGGGGAAGGAAATAATCACCCAAGTCCAAGAAACACAGAGAGTCCCAAATAGGATAAACCCAAGGCGGAACACCCCAAGACACATATTAATCAAATTAACAAAGATCAAACACAAAGAACAAATATTAAAAGCAGCAAGGGAAAAACAACAAATAACACACAAGGGGATTCCCATAAGGATAACAGCTGATCTTTCAATAGAAACTCTTCAGGCCAGGAGGGAATGGCAAGACATACTTAAAGTGATGAAAGACAATAACCTACAGCCCAGATTACTGTACCCAGCAAGGATCTCATTCAAATACGAAGGAGAAATCAAAAGCTTTACAGACAAGCAAAAGCTGAGAGAATTCAGCACCACCAAACCAGCTCTCCAACAAATTCTAAAGGATATCCTCTAGACAGGAAACATGAAAATGGTGTATAAACCCGAACCCCAAACAATAAAGTAAATGGCAACGGGATCATACTTATCAATAATTACCTTAAACGTAAATGGGTTGAATGCCCCAACCAAAAGACAAAGACTGGCAGAATGGATACAAAAACAAGACCCCTCTATATGCTGCTTACAAGAGACCCATCTCAAAACAAGGGACACATACAGACTGAAAGTGAAGGGCTGGAAAAAGATATACCACGCAAATAGAGACCAAAAGAAAGCAGGAGTGGCAATACTCATATCCAATAAAATAGACTTTAAAACAAAGGCTGTGAAAAGAGACAAAGAAGGCCACTACATAATGATCAAAGGAACAATCCAAGAAGAAGATATAACAATTATAAATATATATGCACCCAATATAGGAGCACCACAATATGTAAGACAAATGCTAACAAGTATGAAAGGGGAAATCAACAATAACACAATAATAGTGGGAGACTTTAATACCCCACTCACACCTATGGACAGATCAACTAAACAGAAAATTAACAAAGAAACGCAAACTTTAAATGATACATTAGATCAGTTAGACCTAATTGATGTCTATAGGACATTTCACCCCAAAACAACGAATTTCACCTTTTTTTCAAGTGCTCATGGAACCTTCTCCAGGATAAATCACATCCTGGGCCATAAATCTAAACTTGATAAATTCAAAAAATCGAAATCATTCCAAGCATCTTTTCTGACCATAATGCATTAAGATTAGATCTCAATTACAGGAGAAAAACTATTAAAAATTCCAACATATGGAGGTTGAACAACACACTTCTGAATAACCAACAAATCACAGAAGAAATCAAAAAGAAATCAAAATATGCATAGAAACTAATGAAAATGAAAACACAACAACCCAAAACCTGTGGGACACTATAAAAGCAGTGCTAAGAGGAAAGTTCATAGCAATACAGGCATACCTCAAGAAACAAGAAAAAGTCAAATAAATAACCTAACTCTACAACTAAAGCAACTAGAAAAGGAAGAGTTGGAGAACCCCAGAGTTAGTAGAAGGAAAGAAATCTTAAAAATTAGGGCAGAAATAAATGCAAAAGAAACAAAAGAGACCATCGCAAAAATCAACAAAGCCAAAAGCTGGTTCTTTGAAAGGATAAATAAAATTGACAAACCATTAGCCAGACTCATCAAGAAGCAAAGAGAGAAAAATCAAATCAATAAAATTAGAAATGAAAATGGAGAGATCACAACAGACAACACAGAAATACAAAGGATCATAAGAGACTACTATCAGCAGTTGTATGCCAATAAAATGGACAACGTGGAAGAAATGGACAAATTCTTAGAAAAGTACAATTTTCCAAAACTGAACCAGGAAGAAATAGAAAATCTTAACAGACCCATCACAAGCACGGAAATTGATACTGTAATCAGAAATCTTTCAGCAAACAAAAGCCCAGGTCCAGATGGCTTCACAGCTGAATTCTACCAAAAATTTCGAGAAGAGCTAACACCTATCCTCCTCAAACTCTTCCAGAAAATTGCAGAGGAAGGTAAACTTCCAAACTCATTCTATGAGGCCACCATCACCCTAATACCAAAACCTGACAAAGATGTCACAAAAAAAGAAAACTACAGGCCAATATCTCTGATGAACATAGATGCAAAAATCCTCAACAAAATTCTAGCAATCAGAATCCAACAACACATTAAAAAGATCATACACCATGACCAAGTGGGCTTTATCCCAGGGATGCAAGGATTCTTCAATATCCGCAAATCAATCAATGTAATTCACCACATTAACAAATTGAAAAATAAAAACCATATGATTATCTCAATAGATGCAGAGAAGGCCTTTGACAAAATTCAACATCCATTTATGATAAAAACTCTCCAGAAAGCAGGAATAGAAGGAACATACCTCAACATAATAAAAGCTATCTATGACAAACCCACAGCAAACATTATCCTCAATGGTGAAAAATTGAAAGCATTTCCCTAAAGTCAGGAACAAGACAAGGGTGTCCACTTTCACCGCTACTATTCAACATAGTTCTGGAAGTTTTGGCCACAGCAATCAGAGCAGAAAAAGAAATAAAAGGAATCCAAATTGGAAAAGAAGAAGTAAAACTCTCACTGTTTGCAGATGACATGATCCTCTACATGGAAAACCCTAAAGACTCCACCAGAAAATTACTAGAGCTCATCAATGAATATAGTAAAGTTGCAGGATATAAAATCAATACACAGAAATCCCTTGCATTCCTATACACGAATAATGAGAAAGTAGAAAAAGAAATTAAGGAAACAATTCCATTCACCATTGCAACGAAAGAATAAAATACTTAGGAATATATCTACCTAAAGAAACTAAAGACCTATATATAGAAAACTATAAAACACTGATGAAAGAAATCAAAGAGGACACTAATAGATGGAGAAATATACCATGTTCATGGATTGGAAGAATCAATATAGTGAAAATGAGTATACTACCCAAAGCAATTTACAAATTCAATGCAATCCCTATCAAGCTACCAGCCACATTTTTCACAGAACTAGAACAAATAATTTCAAGATTTGTATGGAAATACAAAAAACCTCGAATAGCCAAAGCAATCTTGAGAAAGAAGAATGGAACTGGAGGAATCAACTTGCCTGACTTCAGGCTCTACTACAAAGCCACAGTCATCAAGACAGTATGGTACTGGCACAAAGACAGACATATAGATCAATGGAACAAAATAGAAAGCCCAGAGATAAATCCACACACATATGGACACCTTATCTTTGACAAAGGAGGCAAGAATATACAATGGAGTAAAGACAATCTCTTTAACAAGTGGTGCTGGGAAAACTGGTCAACCACTTGTAAAAGAATGAAACTAGATCACTTTCTAACACCGCACACAAAAATAAACTCAAAATGGATTAAAGATCTAAATGTAAGATCAGAAACTATAAAACTCCTAGAGGAGAACATAGGCAAAACACTCTCAGACATAAATCACAGCAGGATCCTCTATGATCCACCTCCCAGAATTCTGGAAATAAAAGCAAAAATAAACAAATGGGATCTAATTAAAATTAAAAGCTTATGCACAACAAAGGAAAATATAAGCAAGGTGAAAAGACAGCCTTCTGAATGGGAGAAAATAATAGCAAATGAAGCAACTGACAAACAACTAATCTCAAAAATATACAAGCAACTTATGCAGCTCAACTCCAGAAAAATAAACGACCCAATCAAAAAATGGGCCAAAGAACTAAATAGACATTTCTCCAAAGAAGACATACGGATGGCTAACAAACACATGAAAAGATGCTCAACATCACTCATTATTAGAGAAATGCAAATCAAAACCACAATGAGGTACCACTTCACACCAGTCAGAATGGCTGCGACCCAAAAATCTGCAAGCAATAAATGCTGGAGAGGGTGTGGAGAAAAGGGAACCCTCCTACACTGTTGGTGGGAATGCAAACTAGTACAGCCACTATGGAGAACAGTGTGGAGATTCCTTAAAAAATTGCAAATAGAACTACCTTATGACCCAGCAATCCCACTGCTGGGCATACACACCGAGGAAACCAGAATTGAAAGAGACACATGTACCCCAATGTTCATCGCAGCACTGTTTATAATAGCCAGGACATGGAAGCAACCTAGATGTCCATCAGCAGATGAATGGATAAGAAAGCTGTGGTACATATACACAATGGAGTATTACTCAGCCGTTAAAAAGAATTCATTTGAATCAGTTCTGATGAGATGGATGAAACTGGAGCCGATTATACAGAGTGAAGTAAGCCAGAAAGAAAAACACCAATACAGTATACTAACACATATATATGGAATTTAGGAAGATGGCAATGACGACCCTGTATGCAAGACAGGGAAAGAGACACAGATGTGTATAACGGACTTTTTGGACTCAGAGGGAGAGGGTGGGATGATTTGGGAGAATGACATTCTAACATGTATACTATCATGTGAATTGAATCACTAGTCTATGTCTGACGCAGGATGCAGCATGCTTGGGGCTGGTGCATGGGGATGACCCAGAAAGATGTTATGGGGAGGGAGGAAGGAGGGGGGTTCATGTTTGGGAATGCATGTAAGAATTAAAGATTTTAAAATTTAAAAAATAAAAAACTAAAGTAAAATAAAATAAAATAAAGTTAGAGTGGACTTCCCCAGTGGCCCAGTAGCTAAGACTCCACTCTTCTGCAGGGGTCATGGGTTTTAATCCCTGGTCAGGGAACTAAGACCCCACACAAACTGTAGCATGGACAAAACTGTAAGTTAAGAGAACTCCCTCCTCAAATATACTAAAACTATAGTAGCTCTCATCATAAATTTGAAGCAAAGTATGAGAACTCCAAACTGATCTACCCTGGTCTGCTCAGTGGGAAGATGTGAAAAATGACTTGAAAACCAGACAGAGTTTAAAGACTGCAACACGGAGCCCAGCGGTGGCCCCCGCGGGGCAAATGTCAACACGTGAGAATTCCCCTACTGACCCTGGTGTTATTCCGCTCTGCATTTAGCAGAGCTATTTCTTCTTCTCTTGCAAAAAGCTGTTCCCGGCATACATTGAGTTCCTCTTCCGTAGATGTTGCCAACTCCTAGAAAACAGTGAAATGAGTAAGTAACTAAATGCAAACACAAATTAAAAAGAGAGCGAGACTCTGAAGACTGACCCTGTCAAGTCTCTCCAGGCTCTACACAAAGGGTCTCCCTGCCCCTCCAGAGAAGAGGGGGTCCACTGACCCCAAGACCACACAGACCACCACAACTCAGACCGGCCTTCAGCCTCCACCTTGACCTGGCAGGCACGCGGCTGGGGAGAACCTGGAATCCAAGCCTGCCTTCTCAAGACCCAGGGAAGTCTGAGAAACTTCCCTAAACATAAACCTAACAACAAAGTAGATAAAGAGATTCTTAAACGACACACAGACAAGTGACCTAGAACCGCTGGGAAGAGTGAGGAAGAAAGATAACATCTACAAGGCCATCAGGCTTTGGAGTGTTCCTCTGGGAAAAAGGCTGATGGCACCCCAAGGCCATCTGTTAGCCTGACTCCATTGAAGTCACCCAGTCATTCAATAAACTGGAGAAAATGTTAAAAAAAAAATATCAATACTCTATAATAATGTGAACTCACCCCAAATGAATTTATGCATTTAATGCAATTTTAATCAATATCCCAGGGGACTTCATTGTGTATCAATGTAAAATTATTTTTAATTTATATGTAAAACTGAGTAGGCCAAAATAACAAGATATATATTTTTTAAAAGGTTACTAATAAATATAAAGATGCACTATCTGATAATAAAAACTGTTTTATTTTTTAATTCTTTCCATCTTTATTGGTACTTTGACATATAACATTGTGTAAATTTAAAGTGTATGTATGATGATTTGATATACGGTAAAATCATTACCACATTAGGATTGGTTTGACACATTCTTCGTTTTACATAGTTACTGTTTTGCGTGTGTGGTGAGAACTTTCAAGATTTACTCTCTTACTAATTTTTAAATATGCATGTATGCACGCATGCTCAGTTGGGTCCAACTCTTTTGTGACCCCATGGACTATAACCCACCAGGCTTCTCTGTCCACAGGATTTCCCAGGGAAGAATACTGGAATGAGTTACCATTTTTCTCCTCCAGGGGATCTTCCCCACCCATGGATCAAACCTGTATCTCCTGCATTGTGGGTGGATTCTTTACCGTATGAGCCATGAGGGAAGCCCAAAAGGCATTGTTATTTTTCTGGAAGGAAAAAAATTTGAAAAGAAAAGGAAATCCCTAAAAGGATTATTATAATGAATGCAGAAGAAATACAGTTTCATATTTAGAAAGCAAAAGTTGTAAAGAAATTTGTATATTTGTCTTTCCAAGTAGGTAACAGACTTGGCTATGTCTCTAGTTTCCATTTACATTTCCATATATCAGCCTTTGAAGCTGCATATTCCTAACTATAAGAAAATTTCATAGCTCATTTCCTCAAGAATATTCTGAAAACTGCATTTAATAATTGACTTTTTGACAATTGAAACTATGGTAGCTCAGCTGGTAAAGAATCCACCCGCAATGCAGGAGACCCCGGTTTGATTCCTGGAGAAGGGATAAGCTACCCACTTCAGTATTCTGGCCTAGAACTGTATAGTCCATGGGGTCGCAGAGTTGGACACGACTAAGCGACTTTCACTTTCTTTCACTAAATTATATTCATTACTCAAAAAATAAAAATAAAAATAGGACTAGCATGACTCAGAAATCCCACTTCTATGGCCACAGAAATTGAAAGCAGAGTATCAAAGAAAGATTTTCATACCTTAAATTCATAGTATTCACAATTGTGAAGAGATGGAAGCAACCCAAAGTCCATCAACTAATTAAAATAGTGACACACTAACTACGGAATATCACAGTCTTTAAAAAGAAGGAAATCTTGTTTCATGCTACTATGTGGATGTACCTTCAAGATATGATGTTAAGTGAGATAACCTAGTCACAAAAAGTCAATTACTATATGATTCCACCCATATGAAGTATCTAAAGTAGCCAAATTAATGGAAACAGAAAATATAATGGTGGCTACCTAGAGCCGTGAAGAGGTGAAAGTGGGAAGTTTTCAGTAGGTATAATAAAACTTCAGTTTTGCAAGATAGAAAAGTTCTGGAGATCTATTGCACAATAAAATGAATACACTTTAAGAGTGTGACCCTGCAGAAGAAAATGGCAACTCACCCCAGTATTCTTTCCTGGGAAATCCCATGGAGAGAGGAGCCTGGAGGGCTACGATGCATGGGGTCGCAAAAATTGGACAGAACTTAAAGACTAAACCACCACCACCACCAGGAGTACTGAACTATGCATTTTAAAATGGTTAAGATGGTAAATTTTATGTTTTGTGTTTTTGCCACAACTTTGAAAATTGTAAAAGTGTAAAATATATAGATGATATAGATATATCCAATTGTGATGAGTTGTCATATTTTAGAGTAAATCAGGATGACTTCTACCCAAAGGGGTTACTGGGACCAAGAAAAAAAAAGAACAAGTTAGGTGCACTATTACAATTCTTGGCCAGAATTAGCTTGTTTGGCTAACATGAGTTCTGAAAAAAAAAAAGAATAAATATCTGTTGACTGGAACTGAGGATGAAATGCTTTTCTTAAAATATGTCTACTATATTAATATAAGAATACATATAAGCATTAATAAATAGGACAAATATATGGATACTACTATTGGGATAAGAGTTAACTTATGTAGGGTACACTAATCTTATCAGTAATTTAGTAAGTAGAAACTTGCAGCACATACTAGCTGAAAATATGTCACAAATATGGTATTCTAGTATAGTTTATGACAGTAAACCAGAAAAGTTATAGACTGATTTTAAAATAAAAACACAGCACTGTATGCTATAAATAAAGCCTTCAGTACTTCGAATGCATTTTTTAAGTGAATTTTCTTCTTTTGGAAGAATAACATCAGTTGCATTGAGAATCACTATATTCATTTCATTTTGACAGATCCAGTGTTTCATTTGTATTTTATATTATATTTGATTTGTTGTGTTATAGGAAAGAGACACATATGATCCTTTCATTGAATCTTCCTATTCTCCCCATATGAGTAATATCTTTGCAACGAGTATGTCAGAAACTGAGCAAGATTTCAAGTTAGCCTTTGCCAGTCATCTATTGAAATGAAATCCAAATATAAGTATTGTCTCATTTTAAACAAATTTAATAAACAGAAATATAGGTTTATATGACAGATCAGTAAATCAGTGACTGCTCACTTTACAAAAGGATTCTTCTTAAATTATATACTTCCTTAGAAAAGCTTAAGTGGAATTAAGATTTGTTTACTGTAAATTCTCAGTAACAGGTTGACTATGTTGCTAACACCATTGAGCCAAAGCCCACCAAGAACATACTTGTAAATGAACAAGTTGGTTTTATTACTCATTTAAGTGTCTTCAGTAAGAAAGTGGTATTGTTACTGTTCAGTCACTAAGTCGTGTCTGACACTTTGAGACCCCATGGACTGCAGCACGCCAGGTTTCCCTGTCCTTCACTATCTCCCAGAGTTTGCTCAAACTTATGTCCATAGCATCAGTAATGCCACATGAACCATCTCATCCTCTGTCACCCATTTCCTTCCTGGCCTCAATCTTTCCCAGCATCGGAATCTTTTCCAGTGAGTAGACTCTTCCATTCAAGTGGCAAAAGTACTGGGGCTTCAGCTTCAGCATCAGTCCCTCCAATGGATATTCATGGTTTCTTTTCTATAGAATTGACTGCTTTGAACTCCATGCAGTCCAAGGGACTCTCAAGAGTCTTCTCCAGCACAATTTGAAAGTATCAGATTTTCAATGCTCAGTCCGCTTTATGGTCTAATTCTCACATCCTTACATGACTTCTAGAAAAATCATAGCTTTGAATATATGGACTTCTGTCAGCAAAGTGATGTCTCTGTTTTTCAATACACTGTCTAGGTTTGTCATAGTTTCTCTTCCAAGGAGCAAGTGTTGTTGTTGTTGTTGTTGTTGTTGTTGTTGTTTTGTTTTTGTTTTTTTTTTTTAATTTCATGTCTATAGTCACTGTCCACAGTGATTTTGGAGCACAAGAAAATATAATCTGTCACTGCTTTCACTTTTTCCTCATCTATTTGCCATGAAATGATGGAACCGGATGCCATGATCTGTTTTTTGAATGTTGAAGTTTAAGCCAGCTTTTTCACTCTCTTTCACTTTCAAGAGGCTCTTTAATTCCTCTTTGCTTTCTGCCATATCATCTGCATACCTGAGGCTATTGATATTTCTCCCGGCAATCTTGATCCCAGCCTGTGATTCATCCAGCCCAGCATATTGCATAAGATATTCGGCGAAGAAGTTAAAGGAGCACGGTGACAATATACAACCTTGACGTACTCCTTTCCCAATTTTGAACCAATCTGTTGTTCCATGTCCAGTTCTGTTGCTTCTTGACTTGCATACAGATTTCCCAGGAGGCAGGTAATGCTGTCTGGTATTCCCATCTCTTTAAGAATTTTCTGCAGTTTGTTATGATCCACACAGTCAAAGACTTTAGCATAGTCAATGATGAAGCAAATGATTTTCTGGAATTCCCTTGTTTTTTCTATGATCCAAAGGATGAAGGCAATTTGACATCTGGTTCCTCTGCCTTTTCTAAATTTTCTGCCTTTTTTTAAATTCCAGCTTGTACCTCAGGAAATTCTCGGTTCACATACTGCTGAAGACTAGCTTGAAGGATCTTGAGCATTACTTTGCTAGCATGTGAATGTGTGCAACTGTACAGTAGTTTGAACATCCTTTGACAGTGCCCTTCTTTGGGATTGGAATGAAAACTGACCTTTCCAGAAAGAGTTAGGAAGAATTTATGATACGATTTGGGCTTTGGTTGGGTGATATTGTGGAGGGTCAAAGGAACCAAGGCTTTGTTTTGTGTGGAGTACTGTTACGAAGTTGGGATAAATCTATGACTGAGCATCTTAATAAATTTTATCTATAGTGAGGGTATACTAGACTAAGAATACAGCTGCAATTGCTTAAGAAATAGCAGTCACTCACACTGGTTTATTTAGAACATGTAAGTTTTGCATAGAAGGTTAAAACCTGTATATTTTACATTTAAAATAAAGAGTATTTGAGAATTTAAATAAAGAATGGTATGTCCAGATTTTCATTTAAGAAAGACAGTGCTTAGTTTGAGCATTCTTTTGCATTGCCTTTCTCTGGAATTGGAATGAAAACTGACCTTTTCCAGTCCTGTGGCCACTGCTGAGTTATCCAAATTTGCTGGCATATTGAGTGCAGCATTTTCACAGCATCATCTTTCAAGATTTGAAACAGCTCAACTGGAATTCCATCACCTCCACTAGCTTTGTTCGTAGTGAAGCTTTCTAAGGCCCACTTGACTTCACATTCTAAGACGTCTGGGTCTAGATGAGTGATCACATCATCATGATTATCTGGGTCGTGAAGATATTTTTTGTACAGTTCTTCCATGTATTCTTGCCACCTCTTCTTAATATCTTCTGCTTCTGTTAGGTCCATACCATTTCTGTCCTTTATCAAGCACATATTTGCATGAAATGTTCCCTTGGTATCTCTAATTTTCTTGACGAGATCTCTAGTCTTTCCCATTCTGTTCTTTTCCTCTATTTCTTTGCATTGATCACTGAAAAAGTCTTTCTTATCTCTTCTTGCTATTTTTTGGAACTCTGCATTCAGATGATTATATCTTCGCTTTTCTCCTTGCTTTTCGCCTCTCTTCTTTTTCACAGCTATTTGTAAGGCCTCCCCAGACAGCCATTTTGCTTTTTGCATTTCTTTTCCATGGGGTTGGTCTTGATCCTTGTCTTCTGTACAGTGTCACGAACCTCATTCCATAGTTCATCAGGCACTCTATCTATCAGATCTAGGCCCTTAAATCTATTTCTCACTTCCACTGTATAATCATAAGGGATTTGATTCAGGTCATACCTGAATGGTCTAGCGGTTTTCCCTGCTTTCTTCAATTTAAGTCTGAATTCAATTTGAGTCTGAATTGAGCTGCAGTCAGCTCCTGGTCTTGTTTTTGTTGACTGTATAGAGCTTCTCCATCTTTCGCTGCAAAGAATATACTCAATCAATCTGATTTTGATGTTGACCATCTGGTGATGTCCATGTGTCGAGTCTTCTCTTGTGTTGTTGGAAGAGGGTGTTTGCTATGACCAGTGCATTTTCTTGGCAGAACTCAATTAGTCTTTGCCCTGCTTCATTCTGCATCCCAAAGCCAAATTTGCCTGTTACTCCAGGTGTTTCTTGACTTCTTATTTTTGCATTCCAGTCCCCTATAATGAAAAGGACATCTTTTTTGGGTGCTAGTTCTAAAAGGTCTTTAGGTCTTCATAAAACCGTTCAACTTCAGTTTCTTCAGCATTACTGGTTGGGGCATAGACTTGGATAACTGTGATACTGAATGGTTTGCCTGTGAAAGTGCTGCACTCAATATGCCAGCAAATTTTGAAAACTCAGCAGTGACCACAGGACAGGAAAAGGTCAGTTTTCATTCCAATTCCAAAGAAAGGCAATGCCAAAGAATGCTCAAACTACCGCACAATTGCACTCATCTCACATGCTAGTGAAGTAATGCTCAAAATTCTTCAAGCCAGGCTTCAGCAATACGTGAACCATGAATTCCCTGATGCTCAAGGTGGTTTTAGAAAATGCAGAGGAACCAGAGATCAAATTGTCAACATCTGCTGGATCATCAAAAAAGCAAGAGATTTCCAGAAAAACATCTATTTCTGCTTTATTGACTATGTCAAAGCCTTTGACTGTGTGGATCACAATGAACTGTGGAAAATTCTGAGAGAGATGGGAATACAGACCACCTGACCTGCCTCTTGAGAAACCTATATGCAGGTCAGGAAGCAACAGTTAGAACTGGACATGGAACAACAGACTGGTTCCAAATAGGAAAAGGAGTACGTCAAGGCTGTATATTGTCATCCTGCTTATTTAACTTCTATGCAGAGTACATCATGAGAAACGCTGGACTGGAAGAAACACAAGCTGGAATCAAGATTGCTGGGAGAAATATCAATAACCTCAGATATGCAGATGACACCACCCTTATGGCAGAAAGTGAAGAGGAGATAAAAAGCCTCTTGATGAAAGTGAAATAGGAGAGTGAAAATGTTGGCTTAAAGCTCAACATTCAGAAAACGAAGATCGTGGCATCTGGTCCCATCACTTCATGGGATATAGATGGGGAAACAGTAGAAACAGTGTCAGACTTTATTTTGGGGGGCTCCAAAATCGCTGCAGATGGTGACTGCAGCCATGAAATTAAAAGACGCTTACTCCTTGGAAGAAAATTTATGACCAATCTAGATAGTATATTCAAAAGCAGAGACATTACTTTGCCGACTAAGGTCCGTCTAGTCAAGGCTATGATTTTTCCTGTGGTTATGTTTGGATGTGAGAGTTGGACTGTGAAGAAGGCTGAGCGCCGAAGAATTGATGCTTTTAAACTGTGGTGTTCGAGAAGACTCTTGAGATTCACTTGGACTGCAAGGAGACCCAACCACTCCACTCTGAAGGAGATCAACCCTGGGATTTCTTTGGAAGGAATGATGCTAAAGCTAAAGCTCCAGTACTTTGGCCACCTCATGCAAAGAGTTGACTCTTTGGAAAAGATTCTGATGCTGGGAGGGATTGGGGGTAGGAGGAGAAGGGGAAGACAGAGGATGAGATGGCTGGATGGCATCACGGATTCGATGGAAATGAGTCTGAGTGAACGCCGAGAGATGGTGATGGACAGGAAGGCCTGGCGTGCTGTGATTCATGGGGTCGCAAAAAGTCGGACACGACTGAGCAACTGAACTGAACTGAACTGAGTGCTTAGTTGCTCAGTTGTGCCTGACTCTTCGTGATGCCATGGACTGTAACCTGCCAGGATTCTCTGTTCATGGGGATTCTCCAGGCAAGAATACTGGAGTGGGTTGCATTCTCTCCTCCAGAGGATCTTCCCAACCCAGGGATCAAACCCAGGTATCCCACTTTGCAGGCAGAGTCTTTACCATCTGAGCCACCAGGGAAGGCCAAGAATACTGGAGTGGGTAGCCTATCCCTTCTCCAGAAGAACTTCCCAACCCAGGAATCAAACTGAGGTCTCCCGCATTGCAGGCAGGTTCTTTACCAACTGAGAGAGGGGATAAATAATAGATACAACAACAAATTAGCAGATAGCTGTATTAATTAAGAATTTGAGGCTCACATTGACCATAAAGATGAAAAGATACAGATCTGAGAATGATTTGAGAGGTAGAATCTACTTGTTTTGATCAAGAGGTAGAAATACTTGATTTCTAACTGTGTATTAGTCATGGAGAGAGGAAAGTCATGGAAAACTCTAAGATTTCTGAATCATTTCCTAAAATGAGAATATGATCAAAGCTGCAGGGTTTTTGAAGGAGAGTGTATGGGTAGGGGGATGGAGAAGTTGAGTTAGTTATAAGTTGAGCATAATTCATGTTCTAGAAGACACCCAAATGGATATATCTAGATAGAAATTAAAATGTGAGATTCAAACTATAAATAAGCAAATAAGTAAATTGATAAATAAATTAAAGGTTTGCCCTGAAGGTAATATTTCGAAATCATTTCATCATATAATGTAATGGTTAGTTTCATGTGTGCATTTGGCTGGGCTATAGGATTCTTAGATATTTGAACAAATGTCATTCTGAATGTGTGAAGGTGTTTTGGGATAAGAAAGAAAGTGAAAGTGCTAGTCACTCAGTCAAATGTGACTTCTTGTGACCCCATGGACTGTACGAACCATAGCCTGCCAGGCTCCTCTGTCCATGGAATTCTCCAGGCAAGAATACTGGAGCAGCTTGCCATTCCCTTCTCCAGGGGGATCTTCCTAACCCAGGGATCAAACCCAGGTCTCCTGTATTGTAGTCCAGTTTTTTACTGTCTGAGCCACCAGGGAAGTCCCAGAGAGTTAATCTTTGGGACAAGATTAATATTCAAATCAGTGGACCTTGAGTAAAGGAGATTGCCCTACATAATGTGGGTCAGTCACATGCAACCAACAGAAGACTTAAGTGGAACAAAAAGACCTCCTCTGAGCAAGAGACAATCTCCAGCAGATTGTCTTTAGATCTCATCTGCATCATTGGCTCTTACTGGTTGTATGGCAGATGGCCTTCAGACTGGAACTGAAGCATCAGATTTCTTGGGGCTCCAACCTACTGGCCCACCCTGCAGATTTGGACTTGTCAGTCTCCTTAATCATGTGAGCCAATTCCTTATAATAAATTTCTTCATTTATATATATACATACATACTGTTAGTTCTGTTTCTCTAGAGGACCCTGACTAATGCATATTACACACACACACACACACACAAACACACACACTGGTTTGCCATCATATAGGGAGAAAATATAAAATAACCAAGAAAATGAAAAATATTTGGAGGTTGAATGGAGCAAGTAGAGGGATGGAAATAGACTGAGAAAGGGTATTAAGAAATACAGGAAGGGAAGTAGCCAAAAATAGTGTCCAAGAAGAGCTGACAAGAGCTAACAGCTCCTGTCAGAAGTGAATGGTGAACAGGGTCAAATGCTGCAAGGCAGTACAGGAAGATAAAGATTAAAAAGTGCCCATGTGGATTCTGTAAAGATGAGGTAGAAGTTAGATCAGTCAGAGCATCATCCTGTCTTTTATGAGATGCTATGACAGCAGAATATGAGAATAATACCTTACATTTGTAGAGTACTTCATCATCTACACAGCCCCTTCACACATTTATTTATTTGATTTAATCTTCATAACAACACACTGTGAGAGAAAAAGGTATAGCTATTCTCATTTTAAATTTGAGGAACTGAAAACTTAGATTGCTCAAAGGTTTAACATTTAACTGTCAAAATTGGCATTTAAAAAATCTAGACCTGCTAATTCTTAGTGTAATTCAATTACACTATACCACAAGGATCTTCTACCAAGCTATATAAAATTCTAGAGAACCTTGATGCAGACTAGCAAGAAACTTGGTTATCCTTGACATCAACATCAGAAGTTAGATTTCCCAAGCATTCCTGGTTTTAGTAAGCCATTATGGGAGTTTCATTCTTTAAACCGTTATGAGGTATCCTCACTTTTTTGTTCTCTACTACCTTGTAAGTTAATTGCATTCCATATGTTGATTACTATTTTTCATCTAGTCACACTCTCTTTTAAAATAATAGCTAATATTTGCATAGTAATTACCATATTCTGAATACTCTTCCAAATAGCTTGCATATATTAAATCATTTACTACTCACAATACACTTATGAGTTAGGTATTATTATTACCCTGATTTTGTAAAGAAGAAAACAGAAATGCTGATTATTTAAATAACTTGATTAAGGTAATACTGCTAAGAAGTGATGAGACAGGGATTCAAGCTTATTCCTTTCCAGTATTTGTTGTTGCTGTTCAGTCGCTCAGTCCTATCTGACTCTTTGCAACCTCATAGACTGCAGCACACCAGGCTTCCTTGCCCTTCATTTCCTGGAGCTTGCTCAAACTCATTTCCATTGAGTCGGTGATGTCATCCAACTACTTTGTCCTCTGTCGTCCCCTTCTCCTCCTGCCTGAAGTCTTTCCCAGCATCAGGGTCGTTTCTAATGAGTCAGTTCTTCACATCAGGCAGTCAAAGTACTGGAGCTTCAGCTTAAGCATCAGTCCTTCCAACGAATATTCAGGGTTGATTTCCTTTAGGATTGACTGGTTTTATTTCCTTGCAGTCCAAGGGACTCTCCAGAGTCTTCTCCAACATCACAGTTCAAAAGCATCAACCCTTTGGCACTCAGCCTTCTTCATGGTCCAACTCTCACATCCATACATGACTACTGGAAAAACCATAGCTTTGACTATATGGACCTTTGTCAGCAAAGTAATGTCTCTGCTTTTTAATATGCTATCTAGCTTTGTCATGAGACAGCAATGGCAACCCATTCCAGTACTCTTGCCTGGAAAATCCCAGGGACAGCGGAGCCTGGTGGGTTGCCGTCTATGGGGTCGCACAGAGTCAGACATGACTGACGCAACTTAGCAGCAGCGGCAGCAGCAGCTTTGTCATAGTTTTTCTTCCAACGACCAAGCATCTTTTAATCCCATGGCTACAGTCACCATCTGATCCATGTGATTATGGAGCACAAGAAAATAAAATTTGTCACTGTTTCCATTGTTTCCCCATCTATTTGTCATGAAGTGATGGGACTGGATTCCATGATCTCAGTTTTTGAATGTTGAGTTTTAAGCCAGCTTTTTCACTCTCCTCTTTTCATATTCATCAAAGAGGCTCTTTAGTTCCTCTTTGCTTTCTGCCATAAGGGTGGTGTCATCTGCATATCTGAGGTTATCTTTCTCCCAGAAATCTTGATTCCAGCTTGTGTTTATCCACCCAGCATTTTGCCTGATATACTCTGCATAGAATTTAAATAAACAAGGTGACAATATACAGCCTTGATGTACTCCTTTCCCAATTTGGAACCAGTCCATTGTTCCGTGCCTAGTTGTAACTGTTGCTTCTTGACCTGAATACAGGTTTCTCAGGAGGCAGGTAAGGTGTTATTGTCTTCTAACTTCAATGAGGCCCATTAACTCTGACATTCTAATATAGGGTTAACAAATTCATATATATTCAACTTGTCCCCTTATTATCTTACTGACTTAGATTTCAGCCTCTGAGTTTAAAGATGAAATTTTAGTCATCTTAGTCTGTACTCATGTGACAGCCCCTCTAGTTCTCCTTGTTTGGCCCTCTCTCCATCTCTTGTAGGTTTTTTTTATGCTTTTCTGCATGCTATTTGACACTTTAGCCTCTTTCTTCAAATGTGGTACCTGAATCCCAAGTAAGTTTTTATAAGTTACAGAGTCTTGTGTTTTTATATAGACTAAAGATAGAAGTATCAAATGCTCTTAGCAATGTTATCATAAAATTATATTATTACCATGTTTATCTTTTAGACTATGAGTAAAAATTTTTCATTTCTAAAGTCAGTAAGTTTATGTAAGTCTATTTTATCTGTTTTAAAAATAAGTAGTATGACAAGAGCAATGTGCTTATCCAGCTTTTGAAAGGATAAAACTCTTGATCTTTGCCTCTTCTCTGCCCCAAAGAAAGATTGCAATATAGAATTTTCATCAATCTTCCTTCCAGAATGTTAAAGTTATTAATTTGCTTAACCCATAGAACTAGTAATTAGAGCTGTAGAAAAGACTATCCTGGACTGTATAGTTTAAGTAGTTTACATAGACACAAGGTGGATAGGTTTTTGAAACCTCTAGCTGCTTAAAGCACATCTTCTACTCTGTCATTAATTGACTGGCATTCTTTTGACTGCTCTAAAGTAACAGAGAAAACTTCATTACACATTTCAATGACACTTTAGATAGAATGAATACTGGAGAGACAGTAGATTGCCTGAACTAGAAGAGAGAAGATAAGTAGATTTACAATCTTTTTTTTTTTTTTTTTTTGGCAACTCTGCAAAACACAAACAGAATTATATAGCCAATCATTAAAACTCCTTTATTTTATTACATAGGCCTAGATCAAGGAAACTCCTTTTTAACACAATAGTGATGATGTCGCAGTGTTTCTCAAACCAGTTCTCTTCCTAATGTTTCATTAGCTTTTTAAACTTCTTGCTTTGATCCAGAGTACTTTTTCTTTATTTCATTTGTAAAGCAAGTAAATGTAATAAGCTCCCTTTTGGAAAATCAGCCTGGCTTAAATCATGCATTCTTTATACAATGTTAAGAGGAGAATGGTTAACATTTGTAGCCTCATGACTTGCAAATGAAAGAAAATAATAACGCTTAGCAAGACATTAGAAGAACACATTCACCATGAATCATACTGCCCTTGAAGGTCCAGCTTAAAAAAGCAGAGAAATAGATTTGACACCACTTGGACTTGCAGCTCGGACATGCTGCATTAAACTGTTCAAAATTAATTTAATCTGAGCAAGGAGAATAATAGCCTCTCAGTTCAAGGCTTCTGATAGCAGTAATTTGCACTCGAAAATACTTCCAAAGGGAAAGAATAAATGAAGGGCGACTCTCCAAAACTGAGTGAGCAAATGTATTCACTAAAATGAAAGCCTTTTGATCACCCTATAAAGATCATGCAAAAAAAAAAAAAAAGACACATTCTATATCATTCTCTTGGGTAGGGATTTTCTCTTGCAACTCTTTAATGCTCTGCTTTGGGGATAGACTTATCCTTTTTTGAACTATTGATGGCTCTGGAGGAAGTGTTTAGCTTCAGAAGCTACATTAATTCAGTGACCCAAAATCAGTTTGACAAAAGATCATGCAGTTGTGGGCTTTGGGCCAATATTCTCTTTTATGCACTTGGGGAAGGCATTCTTCGGTGAGTAAGCAAACAAGAGTCATAGCAAGTATTTAGGGTTTGAGACAATTTATGCCACTTTCTTTGGTGTAGAAAATGGCAACCCACTGCAGTATTATTGCCTGGGAAATCCCATGGACAGAGGTGCCTGGTGGGCTACAGTCCACGTGGTCGCAAAGAGCTGGACATGACTGAGCACACATGCCACTTTCTTACAGTCACAAAACTACTCTCACCAAAGCCAGGTGCCAAGGAGCTGAGCAAAGAAAGGACATGTACCTAAAAAAATGTGTTCACACTAAAAGGCCTGATTCATCTAACCAATCAATGAAGTAACTCAGTGGGGGCAAATTGGCATACGGTCTAATTTGAGGAGAAACCCTAGGGTCTCCTTGCTCAAATTTTTCTCTTTCATTGACTTATCACAGAGTCAAAATTTCTGCCCATGTGTCATTCCCCTGGGGATAATGCCTTCAGGAATAACTAACATTTATTTACTGTATTAGAAATCATCTAGCACTTTCCAGAAATCTGAGAAATTGGGACACCACATAGGCATTGAGAAAATTGGCTTCAATGGTTTAGACAGGTGAGTCCCTTTGGAAGTAGATGGAAAAGGACTCCTGATAAATGCTTCTTATTTATAACTAGTAAAAAAAATAAACACAGACAAAAATAGTGATGCTAAGTACTCAAATAATTACATGCACAGAAAGACAAAACTAACTTCATTTTTGACAATTTTTTCTCCTTGATGTTAATCAAGTAGTTTTCAGCATACACTGGGGGAAATTATTTTTCCCTTGATTTGAGATCTAATGATGGTAAGAAAGAACATGCAAGGAAATACAAAGAATGAATTTTTCCAAATCGCATGAGAATAAGTAATATATTAGTATTCAAGTTTCATTTCCACTTCCTTAGTTGCTTTTCTTTTGCAAATTTAGAGGAAGGAAAATGAAAAGGTCTTTTAAAATTCTCTGGTAACACTTAATTTCTCCTGAATAATTTACCTGCCAGTAGTTATTTGTTCTATAATAATTCAAAGAATGCGGGTTATGCCAAAGGCCTTTTAAAAAAAGAAAAAAAAAGAACATCTCTAGAATATGTTAAAGGTTTAAAATAGATTGAGGACTTTCAGGACATTAGACAACATACTCAGTTCCTGTTGATCGCTGTTGCCAATTAAAGTGTCATCCTACTTCTGCCCCTCATACAAACAAACAAAACAAGAGTGAATATCATTTAAAAGTTGCACACAGTGTGTTGTATACTTTTCTGGTCTTTAATGAACACAAATGAAGTTTCTTCCCACAGTTGTATCATTTTTCATGAGTTAGATTGATACCACCAGATTAGTAATTTAAAAATATTTTTAGTTAACAGAAAATTTCAGAAATGGCTTAAATTCTGTTAATCTCTTTATTTAGCCAGTTTCTTCTTTTCACTTCAGAAGAAACAAAGAATTCCACATATTACTATTTGAAAGTGGGCCTGTGAACCATTTATACCAGAATCACTTGTGGTATTAAAAGAATGAATTCAGGCTCCATCCATGAGACTCCCACCATAATCAATTGATTACGTTTTTTTTTTTTTTCATTCTGAAGTTTGAGAACCACTGTTTTCCATATTTCAGACCAACTATCCAATGCAGGATAGGTTTATAGCCTCTGTTTTAAAATTCCAGTGAAATGGAACTTATGAGGTCACACATAGCATTCATTATTAAACAGCCTTAATAGAAAGTTTTCCTTGTACTAAGTCAAAATAGATCATGAAACTTCTACTTGTTGGTTTTAGCTCTTCCCTCTGCAACCACACAAAATAAATGTAATCCATTTTCAACATGGCAATTGTTCAAACATTTGGAGACAAGTACTATATTCCCTCTGTTTTCTATCCTGTCCTAAATATCTTCGATCTCCACAACCATTCCTTCTCTGATCCATTTCCATATGCTTTACCACTCTTGTTGCCAACCTTAGATACGTTCCAGTTTGTCAGTGTTAGTCTTAAAATATGATACCTAGAGCTGAACATAATATAGATGTGATTTGACCTTTAATTTTAATTAAATTTTAAATTTAATTTTAATTTAATATTTAATAATAGTTAATTTAAAATTTAATTTTAATTTTAATGTGATTTTACTTTAATTTTTTTCACTTATATTTGTGAATAAGTTTTTTCATGCATTTTTTTTTTTTTTGGTTTTTGATTATGAATTCATACTATTTACCCTTTATTCATCAGTATAAAGTGTTGTGACATTATTTTTTCTGTGACACATTTAGAACACTAGATATTAATAAAATACCCTAAACTTGTGCAAGTTTCTGTGTCCATGTGTGGTTTGTTTTTACATTTACATGTCACTAAAGCAGAATAATGTGGTTATAATGAACAAAAACTTCTAGGTCTTTGTCATGTAGAAGGCTATGAAGCCAGTCCTCCTTCATACTCCATGAATACAATTGACATTCTTATCTAATTCCAGGACTTAAATTTATTTCCTTTACATAGATTATATTAACAGTAAAACATCACTAAAGCATATTGATTTTTTGCTTATCAAACATAATTTGATAATATCCATTTCAACCAGCTTTTGCTAATCTGTTAATTTTGAGAAATCATATTTCTTATGCCTTCATTCAAGTCACCAACCCAAATATTGAAATTCAAGACAATGTTTATAATCCTGTTATTAAGCCCCTAATGATCTCCCACCAGGCTAATTTAAATCCATTAATTAAAGCTTTAATTTTTTTCACTTATATTTGTGAATAAATTTTTTTCATGCATTTGGTATTTTTATTTGGTTTTTGGTTATGAATTCATACCATTTACCCTTTATCTATTCATCAGTTGCCGGACATTTGAATTGTTTCTAAATTTTGACTCTTATGAATAATGCTTCTATGGACATTCCCGTACAAGTTTTTGCATGGACATGTTTTCACTTTCCTTGAGTATACATCCAGGTGTGGAATTTGTAGGTCAGATCTTAGCCCTATTTTTAATCATTTGATGAATTGTCAGATTGTTTTTAAACGTGGCTGTATGATTTTATATTAGCACCAGCAGTATATAAGGGTTCTAATTTCTCCATATGGTCAGCCACACTTGCTGTTATCTGTTTCTTTTCTTATAGCCATTCTAGTGGATAAGTGGTATTTCATTGCGATTTTTACTTCCACTTCCCTCATATATAATGATGTTGAGTCTAGTTTCATGAATGTATTGTCTATCTTCTTTGAAGAAATATTTATTCAGATAATTTGCCCATTTCTTGAAGTTTTTTGTCTTTTTATTAAGTTGTAAGAGTTCTTTATATAATATGGATTATAAGTAGGTTCATTATCAGATATCTGATTGACAAATATTTTCACTCATTCTACAGATTGGCCATGCACTTTCTTGATGATGTCCAATGACATGCACTTTTTTAAAATTTTGATGTTGTCCAATTAATCTATTTTTTCCTTTGCTATTGTACTTTTGGTGTGTGTGCTTAGTTGCTCAGTTGTGTCCAGCTCTTTTCATATCTTTATAAAAATACTGCATAATCTAAGGGGATGCTGATTCACACCTATGTCTTCTACTAAGAATCTTATACCTTTAGCTCTTATATTTACATCTTTAATTTTTATATGAGTTAGGGGTTCAGTTTTATTTTTAATTTATTTTTTAATTGAAGGGTAATTCCTTTACAGAATTTTGTTGTTTTCTGTCAGTTTTATTTTTTATGCATGCAGATTACCAGTTGCTCCAATGCCATTTGTTGAAAAGACTATTCTTTCTGTTTTGAATTGTCTTGATATCCTTGGTGAAAATCACTGACCATAGATAAATGGGTTTATTTCTATACTGTCTGTTCTACTCAGCTGATATCTATGTTTGTCCTTATGCCAGTACCACACTGTCTTGATTATTGCAGCTTTGTAGTAACTTTTGAAATCAGTAAATGTGAATCCATCAACTTTGTTTTCTGTTTTCAAGATCATTTGGCTGTTGTGAATTCCTTGAGTTTCCACATGAATATGAGGGTCAGCTTGTCAGATTCTGTAGCAGAGGCAATTGTGATTCTGATAAGGATTGCACTGAATCTGTAGATCAATTTAGGGAGTATTGCCATCCTAACAATGTTAAGTATTCCAATCCATGAACATAGGATATCTTTCAATTTATTTAGATCTTTAATTTCTTCAATAATGCTTCGTAGTTTCCAGGTATATGTCTTGCACTTCTTTTTTTAACTTTAATTCTTCATATACCTTGCTAATGCAACTGTTTTGTCAGTTTTAATTTTGGTTTGTTTCTTACTCTATAGGAACACAATTGATTTTTCTATATTAATCATGAATCTTGAAACCTTGCTAAAATTCTGTATTAGTTCTAATTGTTTTTAAATGTTTCCTAAGGATTATCTATGTACAAAGTCAGGTCATTTTCATGTAAAGATTTTTTAAAAATTTATTTCCAATATGAAATTCTCTTTCCCTATTTTCCATGACTAGGACCTCAAGAACACTTTCGAATAGAAGTGGTAAAAGTGTGTATCCTTGTCTTGTTTTTGATACTAGGGGGTAAGCATTCAATCTTTCACCATTACATCTGATATTATCTGTGGATTTTTCATAGGAACTCATTAAAAATTCAGGAAGTTTCCTATGATTCCTTGTTTATCCAGTGTCTTCATGATGAAACGGTGTTAAATTTTGCCAAAAGCATTTCTGCATCTGTTGAGATGATCATGTATTTTTTGTCCCTTCTTCTATTAATGTTGTTGTCTATAGTCATTAAGTCATGTCCAATTCTTTGTGACCCCATGCACTACAGCACACCAGGCTTCCCTGTCCTTCACTATCTCCTAGAGTTTGCTCAAACTCATGGTCATTGAATCAGTGATGCCATCCAACTATCTCATCCTCTGTCACTCCATTCTCCCTATGCCCTTAATCTTTCCCAGCATTGGGGTCTTTTCCAATGAGTCAGCTTTTCCATTCAGGTGGCCAAAGTATTGGAGCTTGAGCTTCAGGATCAGTCCTTCCATGAATATTTAGGGTTGATTTCCTTTAGGATTAACTGGTTTGATCTCCTTGCTGTCCAAAGGATTCTCAAGAGTCTTCTCCAGCACAATTCAAAAGCATCAGTTCTTCAGTGTTCATCCTTCTTTATGCTCTAACTCTCATATCTATACATGACTACTGGAAAAACCATAGCTTTGACTTGTATGGACGTTTGTAGCAAACTGATGTCTCTGCCTTTTTTTTTTCTTTTTTTTAATAGTGAAAACTTTTATATTTGGAATTAGTCAGCTGGACTCAGTTTAGATCATCTCAATTTTATTGGCAACATAAAGCATCATAGTCAGGAGCCAGTTGAACATATGTCTTCTTCTTTCCATCAGGCTTGATCATGGTATTGACCTTAGCCATGTCAATGTCATAGAGCTTCTTCACAGCCTGTTTAATTTGGTGGTTGTTGGCCTTGACAGCCACAATGAATACCAATGTGTTGTTACCTCCTATTTTATCCATGGCTGACTTGGTGATGAGGGGGAATTTGATGATGGCATAGTGGTCAAGTTTGTTTCTCCTAGGGGTGTTCATTCGAGAATATTGGGGCTGCCTCCTGAGCCGCAGTGTTTTGGGCCACCAGAAGGTGGGTGACATATGGATATATATATATTTTTTTTTTCTTTTGGTGACTGTGGACACCTTTCAACACTGCTTTCTTGGCCTTTAAAGTCTTCACTTTGGCTTCAGCTTTATGAGGGGCTGGGGTTTCCTTCTTCACCTCCAGTGCCATCTTCATAAAAAGGCACACCATCTTCATGGAAAGGCTCTGCTTTTTAATTCCACTGCCAAAAGCTTGTCATAACTTCTCTTCGAAGGAGCAAGCATCTTTTAATTTTGTGGCTGCAGTCAATGTCCACAGTGCATTTGGAGCCCAAGAAAATAAAGTCTGTCTCTTTTTCCAATTTTTCCCCAATTATCTGCCATGAAGTGATGGGACCAGATGCCATGATCTTAGATTTTGCTTTCTTTTGTTTTTAATTAATTAATTTATTTCAATTGGAGGCTAATTACTTTACAATGTTGTACTGGTTTTTGCCATACATTGACATGAATCAGCGATGGTGTACATGTGTTCCACATCCTGAACCCCTCTCCCACCTCCCACCCCATCCAATCCCTCAGGGTCATCCCAGTGCACCAGCCCTGAGCACCCTGTCTCATGCATTGAATCTGGACTGGTGATGTATTTCACATATGATAATATACATGTTTCAATGCTATTCTCTTAAATCATCCCACCCTCACATTCTCCCACAGAGTCCAAAAGACTGTTCTATACATCTGTATCTCTTTTGCTGTCTCGCATATACAGTCATTGTTACCATCTTTCTAAATTCCATATATATGCATTAATATACTGTATTGGTGTTTTTCTTTCTGACTTATTTCACTCTGTATAATAGGCCCCAGTTTCATCTACCTCATTAGAACTGATTCAAATGCATTCTATTTAATATCTGAGTAATTTTCCATTGTGTATATGTACCACTGCTTTCTTATCCATTCATCTGCCTATCGACATCCAGGTTGTTTCCATGCCCTGACTATTGTAAACAGTACTGCAATTAACAATGGGTTACATGTGTCTCTTTCAATTTTGGTTTCTTTGGTGTGTATGCCCAGAAGTGGGATTGCTGGGTTGTATGGCAGTTCTATTTCCAGATTTTTAAGGAATCTCCACACTGTTCTGCATAGGGACTGTACTAGTTTGCATTCCCACCAACAGTGTAAGAGAGTTCCCTTTTCTCCCCAACCTCTCCAGCATTTATTGTTTGTAGACTTTTGGATAGCAGCCATTCTGACCGACATGAGATGGTACCTCATTGTGGTTTTGATTTGAATTTCTTTGATGAGTGATGTTGAGCATCTTTTCATGGGTTTGTTAGCCATCTGTATGTCTTCTTTGGGGAAATGTCTGCGTAGTTCTTTGGCCCATGTTTTGATTGTGTCGTTTATTATTCTGGAATTGAGCTGCAGGAGCTGCTTGTATATTTTGGAAATTAATTCTTTGTCAGTTGCTTCAGTTGCTATTATTTTTTCCCATTCTGAAGGCTGTCTTTTCACCTTGCTTATAGTTTCCTTTTTTGTGCAAAAGCTTTTACGTTTAATTAGGCCTCATTTGTTTATTTTTGCTTTTATTTCCATTACTCTGGGAGGTGGGTCATAGAGGATCCTGCTGTGATTTATGTCAGAGAGTGTTTTGCCTATATTTTCCTCTAGGAGTTTTATAGTTTCTGGTCTTACATTTAGATCTTTAATCCATTTTGAGTTTATTTTTGTGTATGGTGTTAGAAAGTGTTCTAGTTTCATTCTTTTACAAGTGGTTGACCAGTTTTCCCAGCACCACTTGTTAAAGTGATTGTTTTTTCTCCATTGTATATTCTTGCCTCCTTTGTCGAAGATAAGGTGTACATATGTGGGTGGATTTATCTCTGGGCTTTCTGTTTTGTTCCATTGATCTATATGTCTGTCTTTGTGCCAGTACCATACTGTCTTGATGACTGTAGCTTTGTAGTATAGCCTGAAGTCAGGCACGTTGATTCCTCCAGTTCCATTCTTCTTTCTCAAGATTTCTTTGGCTATTCGAGGTTTTTGTATTTCCATACAAATTTTGAAATTATTTCTTCTACTTCTCTGAAAAATACTGTTGGTAGCTTGATAGGGATTGCATTGAATCTATGGATTGCTTTGGGTAGTATACTTATATTCATTATATTGATTCTTCCAATCCATAAACATGGTATATTTCCCCATCTATTAGTGTCCTCTTTGATTTCTTTCACCAGTGTTTTATAGTTTTCTATATATAGGTCTTTTGTTTCTTTAGGTAAATTTATTCTTAAGTATTTTATTCTTTTCATTGCAATGGTGAATGGAATTGTTCCCTTAATTTCTCTTCCTGTTTTCTCATTGTTAGTGTATAGGAATGCAGGGGATTTTTCTGTGTTAATTTTATATACTGCAACTTAATATATTTATTGATTAGCTTTAGTAATTTTCTGGTGGAGCCTTTAGGGTTTTCTATGTAGAGGATCATGCCATCTGCAAACAGTGAGAGTTTTGCTTCTTTTTCAAGCTGGATTCCTTTAATTTCTTTTTCTTTTCTGATTACTGTGATTAAAACTTCCAAAACTATGTTGAATAGTAGTGATGAGAGTGGGCACCCTTGTCTTGTTCCTGACTTTAGGGGAAATTCTTTCAATTTTTCACCATTCAGGATAATGTTTGCTGTGAGTTTATCATACATGGCTTTTATTATGTTGAGGTATGTTCCTTCTATGGCTGCTTTCTGGAGGGTTTTTTTAAAATCATAAATGGATGTTGAATTTTGTCAAAGGCTTTCTCTGCATCTATTGAGATAAGCATTAGGTTTTTACCTTTCAATTTGTTAATGTGGTGTACCACATTGATTGATTTGTAAATATTAAAGAATCTTTGCATCCCTGGGATAAAGCCCACTTGGTCATAATGTATGATCATTTTAATATGTTGTTGGATTCTGTTTGCTAGAATTTTGTTAAGGATTTTTGCATCTATGTTCATCAATGATTTTGGCCTGTAATTTTCTTTTTTGGTGGCATCTTTGTCTTGTTTTGGTATTAGTGTGATGGTGGCCTCATAGAATGAGTTTGGAAGTTTACCTTCCTTTGCAATTTTCTGGAAGAGTTGGAGTAGGATAGGTGTTAGCTCTTCTCTAAATTTTTGGTAGAATTCAGGTGTGAAGCCGTCTGGTCCTCAGCTTTTGTTTGTTGGAAGATTTCTGATTACTGTTTCAATTTCGTGCTTGTGATGGGTCTGTTAAGATTTTCTATTTCTTCCTGGTGCAGTTTTGGAAAGTTATACTTTTCTAGGAAATTGTCCCATTTCTTCCAGTTGTCCATTTTATTGGCATATAGCTGCTGATAGTAGTCGCTTATGATCCTTTGTATATCTGTGTTGTCTGTTGTGATCTCTCCATTTTCATTTCTAATTTTGTTGATTTGATTCTTCTCCCTTTTTTTCTCGATGAGTCTGGCTAATGGTTTATCCATTTTATTTATCTTTTCAAAGAACCAGCTTTTGGCTTTGTTGATTTTGGCCATGGTTTCCTTTGTTTCTTTTTCATTTATTTCTGCCTTAATTTTTTATGATTTCTTTCCTTCTACGAACCTGAGGTTCTTCATTTCTTTTTTTTTTTTCTAGTTGCTTTAGGTATAGAGTTATGTTATTTATTTGATTTTTCTCTTGTTTCTTGAGGTAAGCTTATATTGCTATGAACCTTCCCCTTAGCGCTGCTTTAACTGAATCCCATATGTTTTGGGTTGTTTTGTTTCATTGTCATTTGTTTCTATGCATATTTTGATTTCTTTTTTTTCAAATTCTTCTGTGATTTGTTGGTTATTCAGAAGCATCTTTTGAGCCTCCGTATGTTGGTATTTTTAATAGTTTTTTTCCCCTATAATTGACATCTAATCTTACTGCATTGTGATCAGAAAAGATGCATGGAATGATTTCAAAATTTTTTTTAATTTACCAAGGCTAGATTTATGGCCCGGGATGTTATCTATCCTGGAGAACGTTCCATGTGCATATGAGAAAAAGGTGAAATTCATTGTTTGGGGCTGAAATGTCCTATAGATATCAATTAGGTCTAACTGGTCCATTGTATCATTTAAAGCTAGTGTTTCCTTGCTAATTTTCAGTTTAGGTGTTCTATCCATAGGTATGAGTGGGGTATTAAAGTCTCCCACTATTATTGGCTTATTGTTAATTTACCCTTTCATACTTGTTAGTATTTGCCTTAAATATTGCTGTGCTCCTTTGTTGGGTGCATATATATTCATAATTGTTATATCTTCTTCTTGGATTGATCCTTTGATCATTATGTAGTGTCCTTCTTTATCTCTTTTCACAGCCTTTATTTCAAAGTCTATTTTACCTGATATGACTATTGCTACTCCTACTTCTTTTGGTCTCCATTTGTTTGAAATATTTTTTTTTCCAGCCCTTCTCTTTCAGTCTGTATGTGTCCCTTGTTTTGATATGGGTCTCTTGTAGACAGCATATATAGGGGTCTTGTTTTTGTATCCATTCAGCCAGTCTTTGTCTTTTAGTTGGGGTATTCAATCCATTTACATTTAAGGTAATTATTTATAAGTATGATCCCATCGCCATTTACTTTGTTGTTTTGGGTTTGAGTTTATACACCTTTTCTGTGTTTCTTGTCTAGAGAAAATCCTTTAGCATTTGTTGGAGAGCTGGTTTGGTGGTGCTAAATTCTCTCAGCTTTTGCTTGTCTGTAAAGCCTTTGATTTCTCCTTATATTTGAATGAGATCCTTGCTGGGTACAGTAATCTGGGTTGTTGGGTTTTCTCTTTCATCCCTTTAAGTATGTCCTGCCATTCCCTTCTGGCCTGAAGAGCTTCTATTGAAAGATCAGCTGTTATCCTTATGGGAATCCCCCTGTGTGTTATTTGTTGTTTTTCCCTTTCTGCTTTTAATATTTGTTCTTTGTGTTTGATCTTTGTTAATTTGATTAATATGTGTCTTGGGGTGTTTTGCCTTGGGTCTATCCTGTTTGGGACTCTCTGGGTTTCTTGGACTTGAGTGACTATTTCCCTCCCCATTTTAGGGACGTTTTCAACTATTATCTCCTTAACTATTTTGTCATGGCCTTTCTTTTTGTCTTCTTCTTCTTCTGGGACTCCTATGATTCGAATGCTGGTGTGCTTGACATTCTCCCAGAAGTCTCTGATGTTGTCCTCTTTTAATTCTCTCTCTCTTTTTTTTAAATTTTTTCCTCTCTGCTTCATTTATTTCCACCATTCTATCTTCCAGTTCACTTATCCTATCTTCTGCCTCATTATTCTACTGTTGGTTCCCTCCAGAGTGTTTTTGATCTCAGTTATTGCATTTTTAAAATTGATTGACTCTTTTATTTCGTCTATGTCCTTGTTAAACAATTCTTGCATTTTATCAATCCTTGTCTCCAGACTGTTTATCTGTAACTCCATTTTGTTTTCAAGATTGGATCATTTTTACTATCATTATTCTGAATTCTTTTTCAGGTGGACTCCCTAGCTCCTCCTCTTTTGTTTGGTTTGGTGGGCATTTAGATGTTCCTTTACCTACTGAATATTTCTCTGCCTTTTCATCTTGTTTAGACTGCTGTATTTGGGGTGGCCTTTCTATATATTGGAAGTTTGTGGTTCCTCTTTATTGTGGTTGGACGAGTGGCTTGTCAAGGTTTCCTGGTTAGGGAAGCTTGTGTGTCAGTGTTCTCGTGGGTGGAGCTGGATCTCTTCTCTCTGGAGTGCAATCAAGTGTCCAGCAATGAGTTTTGAGGTGTCTATGGGATTGGTGTGACTTTTGGCCACCTGTATTTTAATGCTCAGGATTATGTTCCTGTGTCGTTGGAGAGTTAGCTTGGTTTGTCTTGCTTTGAAACTTGTTGACTCTTGAGTGGAGCTTGGTTTCAGTGTAGGTATGGAGGCTTTTGGATGAGCTCTTGTCAATTAATGTTCCCTGGAGTCAGGAGTTTTCTGGTGTTCCCAAGTTTTGGATTTAAGCCTCCTGCCTCTGGCTTTCAATCTTATTCTTTTTTAAAAAATTTTTTTTAAAATTTTCTGTTATAGTAGCCTCATGACTTCTCCATCCATACAGCCCCAATGATAAAATATCTAGCTTAATGGTGAAAAGATTCTCCACAGTGAGGGACACCCAGAGAGGTTCACAGAGTTACATGAAGAAGAGAAGAAGAAGCAGGGAGATAGAGGTGACCAGGAAGAGAAGAAGGGGAGTCAAAAGGAGAGAGACAGATCCAGCCAGTAATCAGTTACCTAAGTGTTCTCCACAGCCTAGAACACCCGAAGAGATTCAGAGTTGGGTAGATAAAAGAAGGGGGAGGGAGGAGATAGAGGTGACCTGGGGGAGAAAAAGGAGTGTCAAAAGGGGAGAGAACATCCAAGCCAGTAATCACACTCCTAAGTAAAAATGGATACTGAAGACTGGATTCTTAAAGGTACAAAATTGATAACAAATACCAAAAAGCAAAGATTAAAAGTCTATAGTAGACATTGGACTCTCAAAAATACAGTATTAAGAAACATCACAAAACATTAAAAAATATGAAGTATGCTTTAAAAATAGGGTCTTTTTGCAAGGTAATAGTAGGTTATAAAAATGAAAATTAAAGGAGTAATAAAGAACTTAAATTTTTTAAATTAAAAATCATAATAGTAAAATATATCTAGGAATTTGTCTGGAGCTGTTGAGGGCACTGAGGGGTCAGTTCAGTTTCAGATAGTTCCTTGTTCCAGCTTATACTTCTCAAGGTCTATATGCTCCTTCCAATGTAGTCGGTGGTAACTACAGGGTTTTAATCTGTTGCACCTGTCACTTCCAAAGCAGTTCCCTCTTCTTTGTTTATTTTGTCTTCCTCTGTTTGCAAGTCGCTTCAGTGTCAAATTCCACCCTGACAGAAGGGGGCGAAGGTGGTCACTTATTTAGGCTCACTTGTTCAGTCGTGCTGTGGGGAGGGAGGAACGCTGCTAACAAATATCACTGGCATGTGTGGGGAGTGCTCGCAGTGTCTGTGCCACACTGGGTTTGCCCCCGCTCATGACAAGTGTGCTTTCTCAGTCTGCACTGCTCAGGCTCCAGGTTTCTCTGCAGGAGAACTGTCCAAAGTGGCCCCTGGGTTTCATGCATTTCCCCCATCTAAGCTGCTCAGGTTCAGGTTCTCAGGTACTCCACAAAGGCACAGACTCAATTGGGCCTACGTCTTGTGCCCTTCCCAGGTCCAAGCTGCTCAGGTGACCAGATGCTTGGTGAGCGCACTTTCCCATGTGGGCAGTGCATCTTATCCCCTCCCTGGTCCCAGTCCCTTGGTTTCCTGGGTGTGCAGCAAGAACGCCATCTCAGGTGTACCGTGTGTCTCCTCTGGGGAGCTGATCTCTCACTGAGACCCTTCTGGCAGATGTCAACTGTTCAGGATCCCAAGAAGACTTGGTTAGCAACTGGGTGCCTGCTTACAGTTTGGTGGAGGATGCCATCTCTGGGACCAAGATTGCCCCTCGCCTTCTGGCTCTGGCTGTCACCTGCCTGCCTCTCTTCCTCTGGTGGGGAGAGGGGTCAGTCCACAGCCAGCTAGCTCTCCTTTGATATTTGCTCAATCCTTTGTTCTGTGAGTGGGCCAGGCTGTGCCTTAGAGCTTTTCATGAGGAAGTTTCTCTCTCTCTCTCTCTTTTTTATTCTCTCTCTTGCTATCCCACATTTTGGGTGGCTATCTCACATTACCTCCCTCAGGTTGTCTTCAGGGCATTCAGTCCTGGTCCTTGCCCTAAGCATGCAGCCCATGCCTCATTGTTCAGCTCCCACTCACTGCTGGTGGACATGAGTGTCTGGGCTACTTCTCTGCTGGGAGTTGCAGTTAGGCATGTAATCTCTGTGAGTGTGTGTGTGTGTGTGTGTGTGTGTGTGTGTGTGTGTGTTTTCCTCCTGGTTATGTTGCTCTCTGAGATTCCAAAACTCCCCCCTGACCCACTGGTGAGAGGGATTCCTGGTGTTTGGAAGCTTCTTTTCCTTCATGACTCCCTCCCTGGTACTGGTCTCTGTCCCTAACTCATTTGTCTCTCATTTTATCTTTTATATTTTGTCCTACCTCCTTTGGAAGAGAATGGGCTGCCTTTCTGGGTGCCTGGTGTCCTCTACCGGCATTCAGAAACTGTTTTGTGAAATTTATTCAGCATTCAAATGATCTTTCGATGAATTTGTTGGGGAGAAAGTGCCTGGCCTATTCCTCCACCATCTTAGGAGCGCCTCTGATCTTAGATTTTGAATGTGGAGTTTAAGCCAGTGTTTTCACTCTTCTCTCACACTCATCAAGTGGCTCTTTAGTTCCTCTTTGCTTTCTGCCATTAGAGTGGTGTTATCTGCATATCTGAGGTTGTTGATATTTCTTTCAGCAATCTTCATTCCAGCTTGTGCTTCATCCAGCCCAACGTTTTACATGATTTACTCTGCATATTTTCACCCTCCTTATTTAACTTATATGCAGAGTACATCATGCGAAATGCCAGGCTGGATGAAGCACAAGCTGGAATCAAGATTGCCAGGAGAAATATCAATAACCTCAGATATACAGATGACAGCACCGTTATGGCAGAAAGCAAAGAACTAAAGAGCTTCTTGATGAAAGTGAAAGAGGAGAGTGAAAAAGTTGGCTTAAAACTCAACATTCAGAAAACTAAGATCATGGCATTCAGTCCCATCATTTCATGACAAATAGATGGGGAAACATTGGAAACAGTGACAGACTTTATTTTCTTGGGCTCCAAAATCACTGCAGATGGTGACTACATCCACAAAATTAAAAGATGCTTGCTCCTTGGAAGAAAAGCTATGACCAACCTAGACAGTATAATTAAAAAGCAAACATTATTTTGCTGACAAAGGTCTGTCTAGCCAAACTATGAGTTTTCCAGTAGTCATGGATGTGAGAGTTGCACTATAAAGAAAGTTGAGCACCAAAGAACTGATGCTTTTGAACTGTGGTGTTGGAGAAGACTCTTGAGAGTCCCTTGGACAGCAAGGAGATCCAACCAGTTGATCCTAAAGGAAATCAGTCCTGAATATTCTTTGGAAGGACTGATGTTGAAACTCCAATAGTTTGGCCACCCAATGTGAAGAACAGACTCGTTGGAAAAAACCCTGATGTTGGGAAAGATTGAAGGCAGCAGGAAAAGGGGATGACAGAGGATGAGATAGTTGGATGGCATCACCAACTCTGTGGACATGAGTTTGAGTAAGTTCCAGGAGTTGGTGATGGACAGGGAAGCCTAACATGCTGTAGTCCATGGGGTTGCAAATAGTCAGACACGACTGAGCAACTGAACTGAACTGAACTCTGCAAAGAAGTTAAATATGCAAGGTAACAATATACAACCTTGACATACTCCTTTCCCATTTTTGAACCAGTCCATTCTTCCATGTCTTGTCCTAACTGTTGCTTCTTGAACTGCATACTGATTTCTCAAGAGACAGGTAAAGGTGGCCTGGTATTCCCATCCCTTTAATTTTCCAGTTTGTTGTGATCCACACAGTGAAAGTCTTTAGCATTGTCAGTGGAACAGAAGAAGATGTTTTTCTGGAATTCCCTTGCTTCTCTATGATCCAATGGATGTTGGCAATTTGATCTCTGATTCCTCTGTCTTTTCTAAATCCAGTTTGTACACATAGAAGTTCTCTCTATTTTTTAAATTTTAATTGGAGGCTAATTACTTTACAATATTGTGATGGTTTTTGCCATATATTCGCATGAATCAACCATGGGTGTACATGTGTTCCCCATCCTGACCCTCCCTCCCTATCCCATCCCTTAGGGTCATCCCAGTGCACCAGCCCTGAGCACCCTGACTCATGCATTGAACCTGGACAGGTGATCTATTTCACGTATGATAATATACATGTTTCAGTGCTATTCTCTCAAATCATCCCACCCTCGCCTTCTCCCACAGAGTCCAACAGTCTGTTCTTTACATCTGTGTCTCTTTTGCTGTCTCACATTTGGATCATTGTTACCATCTTTCTAAAGTCCATATATATGTGTTAATATTTCATGTACAGCTGAAGCCTAGCTTGAAGAATTTTGAGCATTACCTTGCTAGCATGTGAAATGAGCACAATTGTACAGTAGTGTGGACATTCTTTGGCATTGTAGTGAGTTACAATTATTGATTTTTTGGTGGTTAAATTAACCCTGTTTTTCTGATACAAATCCCACTTGGTCATGGTTTGTAATCATTTTCATATATTGCTAGATTTTATTTGCTTGTACATTGTTGAAGGGTTTTCTGTCTATATTCATAGGACACATTGGTTTCTGGTATCATTTTTTTATTTGATATTTTTATCTGATTTTGTTATCATAGTAATCCTGGTATCACAGAATGAGTTTAGGTGTTCCCTCCTCTTCCATTTTTGGACAATTTTGTGAAAAGCTAGTATTAATTTTTTTTTCAGTGTTTGGTATAATTCAAAAGTACAGCTATCAGAGAATACCCATAACACATATGATGGTGCACTTAAAGATGTCCTACATATCTCTGAAGTTCTGTTGATTTTTCTTCATTCTAGTGTCTCTTTAGATTGCATAATCTCTATCAACATATCCATTTTCAAGTTTGCTTATTCTTTCTTATGCCAGTTCATGTACACTGTTGAGATTCTCTAACAATTTTTTTTTTCATTTTGGTTACTGTAATTTCCTACTCCAGAGTTTCTTTTTAAAAAACATAATTTCTTTTTTTTTTTTTTTGGTTTCTTTTTTTCTTTTTTTTTTATTTTTTAAATTTATTTATTTTTTTAATTTTAGAATCTTTAATTCTTACATACGTTCCCAAACATGACCCCCCCCCTCCCACCTCCCTCCCCACAACATCTCTCTGGGTCATCCCCATGCACCCGCCCCAAGCATGCTGCATCCTGCGTCAGACATGGACTGGTACACTTTAGTGATATTCTTTGATAAAGCATTGTCTTTATATAACCTCCTAGTTCCTTAAGAATGGTTTTCTTTAGCTCTTTTAATATATTTATAATGGATAATTTGAAGTCTTTGTTAAATCAGGCATCTGGCTCTCTCAAAATCAATTTCCATTGCCTGCTTCTTTTTACTGTGTGTCAGTCATATATTCCTTTTTCTTCACACATGTCATAAGTTTTTGTTCAAAACTGGGCAATTTCAGTACAACAGCTTAGGGTGCTGATTCCCCTTATTGCTCTCCAAGTCTTGTTTGTAATATTATTTGCTTATTTCTTTACTTTTTGAGTTGGCTAGGCTATTTTATTAGAGTCTATTTGCCCTGCAATATTAATCCAATTATGTTGCTCCTTAGCAGCTACAACCTTACAAAATCTATACAGTCATTCTGGGACTATCATGATTTTAACAGGGCTTGACTTGACGGTATATTCCCCTAATCTCTCTGTTAAACTGCCTGCTTCCTTCTGTATATCACTCAGCCCTTCCACCACACTAATTCCTGAGTGATTATCATTGTTTAATCATTCAGTTGTGTCCAACCCTAATCTGACCCCATGGACTACAGACCGTCAGGCTCCTCTGTCCATGGGATTTCCCAGGCAAGACTTCTGAAGTGGGTTGCTATTTCCTTCTCCAGGGGATCTTCTCAATCCAGTGATCAGACTCATGTGTCCTGTACTGGAAGGCTGATTCTTCACCACTGAGCCACCTGACAAGCCCTCGTAAGTGACTGTTCTGTTTTTTACAATGTCCTGGGGCACATAGTGTTTCATAGTCTGATCCAATTAATTCAGACAGGGATATTTTGAGGCCAGTTCTGAGGGTTGTTCTGACCCCAAGAGGGATCTTCTTACCTATGTCCTTCTATGGTTCTCTTTGGCAAACTATCTAGTGTTTTACTTATAACTGTTAATTAAAAGAAGAAACTGTTTTTGAGACTGCCTTTAAGCTTGAACTGCTGACACTCTGTTTCAAATATAATCAGTTCCTTTGAGGGACCTCTTTTCATATAAACTTCCTTACCCCTAAGACAAATGCTCTGTGTCACTAATTTGGGCACCTGAAGGTGTAATGTGTTGAATGTTGGCCACTCTCAAAGATATTTACAACTTGAACTTATTAATGTGAGCTTATTTTAACAAGGGATATTTGAAAAGGTAATTAGGTTAAGGATTTCAAGATGAGATAACTTGGTTTATCCATATGTGCCCTAATCTCAATGACATGTGTGGTTTTAGAATTGGGTAATAATAGGTGGAAGCTGGAAGAATTCAAAGGCAAATGATAGCAAGAGCTTAGATTGCCTTGAAGAGACTTGGTGGAAATTTGGACTTTAAATGCAATTTTTGCAAGAGCTCCTAGGGAAGTAAGGAGTACTTTACAGAAAACATCTATCATCTTGGATAATACATATATCATTATGGATAGAATGTGGGTGAAAATATGAATGTTAAAGGTCTTTCTAGTGAGAGCTCAAAAAGAGATAAGGAATATGTTATTTTGAACTGGAGGAATGGCAATCCTTGTTATGTAGTAGCAGAAAACTTGAATGAATTACATTCTGCTGTTGGTTGGAAAGTATAATTTATGAACAATGAGCTTGGGTGTTTAACTGAGGATGTTTTCAAGCAAAGTGTGAAAGCTACAGCATGGCTTCTCCTTGCTGCTTATAATAAAATGAAAGAGGAAATAGATAAATTGAAGAATTCAACACTTGATGATTTGGAAGTTTCTTACCTATCCAGATTATAAAGGATACTGAAATTGTGAAATTCACTGTCAGAAAAGATTAATCTAGAGAGAAGGACAAGCATTGCCCGGACAAACTTTTTAGGAAGAGACTGGACATGTGACTCAGGGATCCAATTGACCATCTCAAAAGTAGCCAGAAATAGGGTTATCCAGAAAGGATTTATGAAGAACTCTCTGTCTAATGTCATGGACCCTGCTGAAATATGTGAGAGACCAACCAGGTATTTAAGAATATTATATCAGCAGAAATACTGCTATCTTGCACTGAAGGGGGACAGACCGGACAAAATAAAGGAAGGCTCTTAGATATCTGAGTTTATACAGATTAGAAAATGGACCAATTGATATACTCAGCTATAAAAGTGCTACCTTTCAAGAAAAGGAAGAATGATTCCCATGAGCAGAACCTTGGACAGAGAGACAGAAACTCACCCATACCAGATTTAGATAAATTAGATAATTTAGATGATGAGACTTGGAACTTTCTAAGCTAATGATATTTACATGAGAGTTTAGACTTAGAGTTGATACTCCAATGAGTTGAGAGTTTGGGGATATTAGGATGGGTTGAATATATTTTTGTACATGGGAGAGAGTTGAATTTGGAGGACTCTAAGGAAAACTATGATGAGTTGATTATGCCTTCCTCCCCCACAGAGAAAAGATATGCATAGCCAGAACCTGTAAATGTGCAATGATTTAGAAAAAGAGTCTTTGCAGATGTAATTAAGATAATGACCTCAAGATGAGATCATTTTGCCTTATAAGAGTGGATCCAAATCCAAAAGCAAATGTTCTTATAAGAAGAAAAGGGAGGGGGGAGTAAGGCAAAGAGGAGAAGCTCATGTGAAGACCAAGGCAGAGCCTGTACTTAGGCACCATCAAACCAAGGAATACCCAGAGGTACTAGAAGCTAAAGGGGAAGAAAAAGATTCTCCCCTAGAGCCTTCAGAAGGATTGTGTCCCTGCTGATAACTTGAATTCTGACTTCTGGCCTCCAGAACTATGAGATAGTAAATATATGTTGTTTTGGACCAAGTGTTTTTGCTTCTTTGTTTTGCTTTATTTGTTTTACAACAAGAAACAATGTTTTTATAGAGTTATAGCCTCTGCACTTATGAGCTTGCCTCTCTTATTTAGAACTTTTTGCCTACCACTGAGCTGGGATATAGATTTTCAAGCTCAGCATTCTCAGCTTACAGTGCCTTCGGTAGGGCCTCTATCCTACAGGTAAAATCTTGGTAGGAAGGAATCCCCTACATTCTGGGTGACTCACCAAGACTGTAGTTTCTTCAATTCATAAGGGGAAAGAATGAGAAATGCTGGTGACTTTCTCTTCCCAATGAGATAAAGTAAGCCATGACTTGGAACTGATAGGATAGGGAATGTTGTCTTATTGATCACATACACCATTGGTGGAACATTCATCAGTCTGATTTTCATAGAGAGGAAGGGAGTAGATCATAGCTCAAATGCTACAGAGTCTTGCTATTCTTACCTAGCTTTAGTAGATTTTTCTTGAATAAATGTTCCATCATTTTCTGTATAACCATAGTACAATATTCACAGACTTTAAAAAATTTGGATTTTCTATGGTTTGTAATAGCTTTGCTTATTTCACTGGAGAGAAGGTCCACAAAATTCCTCACTATTATTCTGGAATTGGAACTCCTTTATTTTTTTTTTATTGGATAATTGATTTTTACTTAATTTTTAGATAATTTTAGATTCATATGCAGTTGTTATAAAGACTACAAAGAGATCCCATTTGCCCTTTACTATTTTCCCTAATAATAATACCTTGCAAAACTATAATACAATATCCCCACCAGGATATTGACATCGACAAAGTCAAGATACAGAACATTTCATCTCAACAAGGATCTTTCATGTTGTTGTTTTACAGCTACAACCACCTCCCTCAGAGACTAAGAGCCTTATGGTCACCATCAAGAACACCACTAGGGGAGCCCTAAAAGGAGAAGATGGGGTGGGGGAGGAGGTAGATAGGATTTTGAAGAAATAATGGCTAAAAATGTCCCAAATATGAGGAAAGACATGGATATATAAATACAAGAATCTCAATTAACTCCAAGTACAATAAACACAAAGAAACACAGTATAATCTAACTGTCGAACTAAAAAGACAATCTTGAAAGCAGCAGGAGAAAAGTACTCCTCACACAGAAGGAACCTCCAATAAGATTATCATTGGATTTCTCAATAGAAACATTGTAGGCCATAATGCAGTAGGATAATAGTATTTAAAGTGCTGAAGGAAAGAAGAACTGTTGAGAATACTATACATGGCAAAACTGTCCTTCAAAAATGAAAATGAAGGAAAACTTAAAACATTCCCAAATAAACAAAAGCTAAGGGAGTTCATTAGTATTAATATGTTAATGTTCATTAATATTACTCTATAAGAATAAAGCCCTTCAAATTCAAAAGAATGATACTAGATTCAAACTATATACATTTAATTTAAAATCATATGAAAATGTCAAAATCTTCAGTGAAGGTAAATACATATACAAATATAAAACATTTTAACTTTGAAAATGAACTAGAATTATCTTTTTTCAAAGGCAACCTGATTGTATTAGTAAAAACCCTACAGAATCCACACTGTTAGAACTAACAAAAAATTCAATCTATATATAAAAATGGTATTTGTATACACTAAAATGAAAAAAACAAAAAGGAATTAAGAATTATTCATTTTAAATAGTATAAAAAAGAATGAAGTACTTAAGAAAAACTTAACCAAGAAGGGAAAAATATTGTACATGAAACACAACAAAAATTTGTTAAAATAAATGAAATAAGACAAATTTCTAAAACCACATGTTCATGTATTGAAAGATTTAATATTGTTAAATTGTTCAGTACTAGTCAAATAAATCAAGAGATTCAATGGAATCCCTACCAAAATTTTTGCAGAAGCAGAAAAATAAATCCTAAAATTGACATGGACTCTCAAGGTACCCCCAAATAGCTAAATATTGAAAATTAAAAACAAAGTTGAAGGTATCCCACGTCCTGATTTCAAAACGTATAACAAAGCTACAATAATCAAAACAGCATGGTACTACCATAAGTTCAGTTCAGATCAGTTGCTCAGTCGTGTCTGACTTTTTGCAACCCCATGAACTGCCGCACATCAGGCTTCCCTGTCCATCACCAACTCCAGGAGTTCACTCAAACTCATATGGGAGACCTGGGTTCGATCCCTCGGTTGGAAAGATCCCCTGGAGAAGGAAATGGCAACCCACTCCAGTATTCTTGCCTGGGGAATCCCATGGACGGAGGACCCTAGTGGGCTACAGTCCACGGGATCGCAAAGAGTCAGACACGACTGAGCGACTTCACTTCACTTCACTTCATTTCACTTCATGTCCATCGAGTTGGTGATGCCATCTAGCCATCTCACCCTCTCTTGTACCCTTCTCCTCCTGCCTCCAATCCCTCCCAGCATCAGAGTCTTTTCCAATGAGTCAAATCTTCACATGAGATGGCCAACATATTGGAATTTCAGCTTCAGCAGCAGTCCTTCCAATGAACACCCAGGACTGATCTCCTTTAGAATGGACGGGTTGGATCTCCTTGCAGTCCAAGGGATTCTCAAGAGTCTTCTCCAACACCACAGTTCAAAAGCATCAATTCTTCAGTGCTCAGCTTTCTTCACAGTCCAACTCTCACATCCATACATGACCACTGGAAAAACCATAGCCTTGACTAGACGGATCTTTGTTGGCAAAGTAATATCTCTACTTTTCAATATGTTATCTAGGATGGTCATAACTTTCCTTCCAAGGAGTAAGTGTCTTTTAATTTCATGGCTGCAGTCACCATCTGCAGTGATTTTGGAGCCCCCCCAAAATGAAGTCTGACACTGTTTCCACTGTTTCCCCATCTATTTCCCATGAAGTGATGGGACTGGATGCCACGATCTTAGTTCTCTGAATGTTGAGCTTTAAGCCAACTTTTTCACTCTCTTCTTTCACTTTAATGAAGAGTCTTTTTAGTTCCTGTTCACTTTCTGCCATAAGGATAGTGTCATCTGTATATCTGAGGCTTTTGATATTTCTCCCGGCAATCTTGGTTCCAGCTTGTGCTTCTTCCAGCCCAGCATTTCTCATGATGTACTCTGCATATAAGTTAAATAAGCAGGGTGACAACATACAGCCTTGATGTACTTTTTTTTCCCAGTTGGAACCAGTCTATTGTTCCATGTCAAGTTCTAACTGTTGCTTCCTGACCTGCATATAGGTTTCTCAAGAGACAGGTCAGGTGGTCTGGTATTCCCATCTCTTGAAAAATTTTCCACAGTTGATTGTGATCCACACGGTCAAAGGCTTTGGCATAGTCAATAAAGCAGAAAGAGATTTTTTCATGAACTCTCTTGCTTTTTCAATGATCCAGCAGATGTTGGCAGTTTGATCTCTGGTTCCTCTGCCTTTTATAAAACCAGCTTGAACATTAGGAACTTCCAGGTTCACGTACTGCTGAAGCCTGGCTTAGAGAATTTTGAGCATTACTTTACTAGTTTGTGAGATGAGTGCAATTGTGCGGTAGTTTGAGCATTCTTTGGCATTGCCTTTCCTTGGAACTGGAATGATAACTGACCTTTTCCAGTCTAATGGTTCAGTTCAGTTCAGTCTCTCAGTCACGTCTGACTCTTTGTGACCTCATGAATCACAGTACGCCAAGCCTCCCTGTCGATCACCAACTCCCGGAGTTCATCCAGACTCGCATCCATCGAGTCAGTGATGCCATCCAGCCATCTCATCTTAGGTCGTCCCCTTCTTCTCCTGCCCCCAATCCCTCCCAGCATCAAAGTCTTTTCCAAAGAGTCAACTCTTCGCATGAGGTGGCCAAAGTACTGGAGCTTCAGCTTTAGCATCATTCCTTCCAAAGTAATGCCAGGGTTGATCTCCTTCAGAATGGACTGGTTGGATCTCCTTGCAGTCCAAGGGATTCTCAAGAGTCTTCTCCAAAACCACAGTTCAAATGCATCAATTCTTCGGTGCTCAGCCTTCTTCACAGTCCAACTCTCACACCCATACATGACTACTGGAAAAACCATAGCCTTGACTAGATGGACCTTAGTCGGCAAATAATGTCTCTGCTTTTGAACATGCTATCTAGGTTGGTTATAACTTTTATTTCATGGAGTAAGAGTCTTTTGATTTCAAGGCTGCATTCACCATCTGCAGCGATTTTGGAGCCCCCAAAAATAAAGTCTGACAGTGTTTCCACTGTTTCTCCATCTATTTCCCATGAAGTGATGGGACCGGATGCCATGATCTTCGTTTTCTGAATGTTGAGCTTTAAGCCAAATTTTTGACTCTCCTCTTTTACTTTCATCAAAAGGCTTTTTAGCTCCTCTTCACTTTCTGCCATAAGGGTGGTGTTATCTTCATGTCTGAGGTTATTGATATTTCTCCTGGCAATCTTGATTCCAGCTTGTGCTTCTTCCAGCCTAGTGTTTCTCATGATGTACTCTGCATATAAGTTAAATAAGCAGGGTGACAATATACAGCCTTGACGTACTCTTTTTCTTATTTGGAACCAGTCTGTTGTTCCATGTCCAGTTCTAACTGTTGCTTCCTAGCCTGCATACAGATTTCTCAAGAGGCAGGTCAGGTGATCTGGTATTCCCATCTCTTTCAGAATTTTCCACAGTTTATTGTGATCCACACAGTCAAAGGCTTTGGCATAGTCAATAAAGCAGAAATAGATGTTTTTCTGGGACTCTCTTGCTTTTCCCATGATCCAGCGGATGTTGGCAATTTGATCTCTGGTTCCTCTGCCTTTTCCAAAACCAGCTTGAACATCAGGAAGTTCATGGTTCATGTATTGCTGAAGCCTGGCTTGGAGAATTTTGAGCATTACTTTACTAGTCTAATGGTTAGGGTAATGTAAATCAAATATGCAATGTGATATAACCTCACAGCACTTAAGATGTTTACTACAGAAGAAGGAAGAAAGGAAGAAAGTAACAAGTGTCAGTGAAGATGTGGGGAAATTGGAACTCTGTGCATTGTTGTTGAGAGTATAAAATTGTGTATGAACAATGGACAACAACATGGAACTTCTAAAAAAGTTAATAGTAGAATTACCTTCAGGTATTCAATCAGTTCAGTCACTCAGTCATGTCTGACTCTTTCGGACCCCATGGACTCCTGAACGCCAGGCTTCCCTATCCATCACCAACTCCTAGAACTTGCTCAAACTCATGTCCATTGAGTCAGTGATACCATCCAACAATCTCATCCTCTGTTTTCTCCTTCTCCTATTGCGTTCCATCTTTCCCAGCATTAGGGTCTTTTATAATGAATTAGTGCTTCACATCAAGTGGCCAAAATATTGGAGCTTTCAACTTCAGCATCAGTCCTTTCAATGAATATTCAGGACTGATTTCCTTTAGGATGGACTGGCTTGATCTTCTTGTGATCCAAGGGACTCTCAAGAGTCTTCTCCATACCATAATTCAAAAGCATCAATTCTTTGGCTCTCCGCTTTCTTCATGATCCAGCTCTCACATCCATACATGACTACTGGAAATTCCATAGCCTTGACTAAACAGACCTTTGTGGGCAAAGTAATGTCTCTGCTTTTTAATATGCTGTCTAGTTTGGACATTCTACTCTTTTCTTCTATTTCTTTGTATTGATCACCTAGGAAGGCTTTCTTATCTCCTGTTGTTATTCTTTGGAACTCTGCATTGAGATGGATATACCTTTCCTTTTCTCCTTTGCCTTCTCTTTTCTCTTTTCTTTCTTTTTCTTTCCTTGCTTCTCTTCTTTTCTCAGCTATTTGTAAGGCCTCCTCAGACAACCATTTTGCCTTTTTGCATTTCTTTTTCTTGAGGATGGTTTTGATCACTGCTTCCTACACAATGTTATGAACCTCCATCCAGAGGTTCTAACTCTGTCAGATCTAACCCCTTGAATCTATTTGTTCAGTTTAATTCAGTTGCTCAGTAGTGTCCAACTCTGTGACCCATGAACCGTAGCATGCCAGGCCTCCCTGTCCATCACCAACTCCTGAAATCCACCCAAACCCATGTCCATTGAGTCGGTGATGCCATCAAACCATCTCATCCTCTGTCTTCCCTTTCTCCTCCTGCCCTCAATCTTTACATCCACTGTATAATCATAAGGGACTTGATTAGGTCATACCTGAATGGTCTAGTGGTTTTCCCTACTTTCTTCAACTTAAGTCTGAATTTTTCAATAGGGAGTTCATGATCTGAGCCACAGTCAGCTCCCAGTCTTGTTTTTTCTGACTATATAGAGCTTCTTCATCTTCAGCTGCAAAGCATATAATCAATCTGATTTTGGTAATGACCATCTGGTGATGTTCATGTGTAGAGCCTTCTCTTGTGTTCTTAGAAGAGGGTGTTTGCTATGACCAGTGCATTCTCTGGCAAAACTCTGTTAACCTTTGCCCTGCTTCATTTTTGTACTCCAAGGCCAAATTTGCCTGTTACTCCAGGTATCTCTTGACTTCATACTTTTGCATTCCAGTCCTTTATAATGAAAAGGACATCTTTTTTTTGGTGTTAATTCTAGGTCTTGTAGGTCATCATAGAACCATTCAACTTCAGCTTCTTTAGCATTAGTGGTTGGGGCATAGATCTGGATTACTGAGATATTGAATGGTTTGCCTTGGAAACAAACAGAGATCATTCTGTCATTTTTGAGATTGCACCCTAGTACTGCATCTAGATTCTTTTGTTGACTATGAGGGTAATCCATTTCTTCTAAGAAACTGTTGCCAACAGTAGTAGATATATTGGTCATCTGAATTAAATTCACCCATTCTGGTCCATTTTAGTTCACTGATTCCTAAAATGTCAATGTTCATTCTTGCCTACTCCTGTTTGACCATTTAAATTTACATTGATTCATGGACATAACATTCCAAGTTCCTATGCAATGTTGTTCTCTATAGCATTGGACTTACTTCATAACCAATCCCATCCACACCTGGGCATTGTTTTCACTTTGGCCCCATCTCTTCATTCTTTCTGAAGTTCTTTCTTTATTCATCTCCAGTAACATATTGGGCACCTACGGACCTCGGGAGTTCATCCTTCAGTGTTATATCTATGAACCATGCCATGTAGGGCCACCCAAGATGGATGGGTCATGGTGGAGACAAAACATGGTCCTATGGAGAAGGGAATGGCTATCCACTTCAGTATTCTTGCCTTGAGAACCCTATGGACAATATGAATAGTATGAATAGAATTACCTTATCTTCCAGTAATTCCACTTCTGGGTATATTCCCAAAAGAATAAAGAGCAGAGTCTTCAAGAGATATTTCTACGCCTGCATTATTCATAATTCCCAAAAGTTGGAAACAACCCAACCTTGCATCAGTGAATGAATGAATAAACAAACTGTGGTGTATTGCATCAGTGAATGAATGAATAAACAAACTGTGGTGTATCTATAATATTATCCAGTCTTAAAAGTGAAGTTCTGACATGTGTTATAACATTGATAAATTTAAGGACATTTTGTTAAGACAAATAGTGTATGATTCCACTTATTTGAGATACCTAAGGTAGTCAAATTCATAGAGACAGAAAGAAAATGGTGGTTGACAAAGGACAGGAATGCAACGAATGGGTAGTATTTGTTTCATGGTTATAGAGCTTCTGTTTAAGAAAAAAGAGTGTTCTGTTTGGAGAGAAGGACAGTGTCGTGGTTACCCAACAATGTGAATGTATTTAATATCACTGTATTTTACCTTTTAATGGTTAAAATTGAAAATTTTTGTCATTTATGTTATACTATATTTACAAATTCAAAAAAGATAAAGATTGAATGAATGTAAAAGAGTAAGTTTATTTCTGGACTCTCAATCCTATTGCATTTGTGTGTGTCTATCCTTTTGTTAGTACCACACAGTCTTAATTTTGTAGTTTTGTAATAATGTTAAAAATCAGGAAGTGTGGTTCCTTCAAGACTACTGTTATTTTTTAAAGACTTTTGTTTTTGTTGTTCTTCTGATCTTGCTGAGTTTTCCACATGGATTTTAGCATCAAAATGCAGGTAGCATTCTGACAGGAATTGTGTTAAATCAGTGAACCAATTTTAGAAGTACTGCCATCTTAATAATACTATTTTCCAATTACTGAATGTAAGATATCTTGTCAGTTATTTTTGTAAATTTTCAACAGTGATTTTTAACTTTTCAGAGTAAAAATTTTGCATTCATTTCATTAAATTTATTGTTATTCCTACCCCAACTTTCCCAATGGAAAGTTTGGGAGACCATATTAGAGCCTAACAAAGGTAGACGTCTAGGCTCTCCACTAAGCATTTTCAGTTTGGGGGAGGAATTGGGCCACACTTTTTGTTTGATTTTGGTTGGAATAGAAAAGTTACTGTCTAAAAGTTTTCTATTTTGATTCCCCTTTTATGATACTTTAGGCTTCCCTGGTGGCTCAGATGGTAAAGCGTCTGCCTACAATGCGGGAGACCCAGGTTCGATCCCTCGGTCAGGAAGATCCTCTGGAGAAGGCAATGGCAACCCACTCCAGTACTCTTGCCTGGAAAATCCCATGGACAGAGGAGCCTGGTAGGCTACAGTCTATAGGGTCGCAAAGAATTGGACACGATTGAACGAATTCACGTTATGATACTTTAGCTATAAAGAACAAATTTGGTGTTTAGTGCTTTTTTTTTTTTTTTTTTTGCTGTTATTCATGGTTTGGGATTTCAGTCTTCTGTTTTAGTTTGGTATATATGAAGAAAAAGAAAACCCAGGAGATTTGTTATCATGTTGTTCCTTTAGTCCTGAGGTTCTCAGCCTGGCTTCCTTTTTCTCTCCACTTTCAGAGTCTTCTTAAGTTTGTTTTATATATGTTCATAGGTTTCAGCCTGAGAAGGCAATGGCACCCTACTTCAGTACTCTTGCCTGGAAAATCCCATGGATGGAGGAGCGTGGTAGGCTACAGACCATGGGGTCGCAAAGAGTCGACATGACTGAGCGACTTCACTTTCACTTTTCATTTTCATGCATTGGATAAGGAAATGGCAACCTACTCCAGTGTTCTTGCTTGGAGAATCCCAGGGACGGGGGAGCCTGGGAGGCTGCCGTCTATGGGGTCGCACAGAGTTGGACAAAACTGAAGCGACTTGACAGCAGCATAGGTTTCAGCTGCACTTATCAGGAAAAAATATGAAAAATTCGATCTACTCCATCTTACCAGAAGTGGAACACTGCTAATCAAAACTTAAAATACAGTTGTTCAACCAGCTACACACCCATTTGAATTAGTGTTACCCATTCCATATTTAATCATTCTAATGCTTTAGTGTGTTCATACTATCACTTAACAAAGGATTTTTGAGCATCTCTTTATCGTAAGAACTAGTAAATAAGACCCCATGTTTGTCCTAAAGGAGTTTAGAATCTAGTGAGGGGAGACAAAAGGATATTTGATCAGAATATTTTTTTCAAATGACCAATGGCCTTGCAAAGAGGAGAAGCCTGCCTGATATATAACATAGGAGATTCTGTTAACATCTAGCTGAAATCTAAATATGGTATTCCCTTAGTTTCCCCTTAACTATCTCATAGGCTTCCCTGGTGGCTCAGATGGTAAAGCGTCTGCCTACAATGCGGGAGACCCAGGTTCGATCCCTCGGTCGGGAAGATCCTCTGGAGAAGGAAATGGCAACCCACTCCAGTACTCTTGCCTGGAAAATCCCATGGACAGAGGAGCCTGGTAGGCTACAGTCTATGGGATGACAAAGAGTTGGACACGACTGAGTGACTTCACTTTCACTTTCTTTCTTTTAACTATCTCAGTCTACCAGCCTAGTAAACCTTTTAACAAAGGTCAGTTCAGTCCAATTCAGTTGCTTAGTCATGTCCAACTCTTTGCAACCCCATGGACTGCAGTACACCAGGCTTCCCTGTCTATCACCAACTTCCGGAGCCTGCTCAAACTCATGTCCATTGAATCGGTGATGTCATCCAATCATCTCATCCTCTGTCGTCCCCTTCTCCTTCTACTTTCAATCTTGCCCAGCATCAGGGTCTTTTCCAATAAGTCAGTTCCTCACCAGATAGTCAACACCGAAATCAGATTGATTATATTCTTTGCAGCCAAAGATGGAGAAGCTCTATACAGTCAACAAAAACAAGACCAGGAGCTGACTGTGGCTCAGATCATGAACTCCTTATTGCCAATTTCAGACTTAAATAGAAGAAAGTAAGGAAAACTGCTAGACCATTCAGGTATGACCTAAATCAAATCCCTTATGATTATACAGTGGAAGTGAGAAATAGATTTAAGGGCCTAGATCTGATAGAGTGCCTGATGAACTATGAAATGAGGTGCATGACATTGTACAGGAGACAGGGATCAAGATCATCCCAATGGAAAAGAAATGCAAAAAAGCAAAATGGCTGTCTGGGGAGGCCTTACAAATACCTGTGAAAAGAAGAGAGGCGAAAAGCAAAGGAGAAAAGCAAAGATATAAGCATCTGAATGCAGAGTTCCAAAAAATAGCAAGAAGAGATAAGAAAGACTTCTCCAGCGATCAATGCAAAGAAATAGAGGAAGACAACAGAATGGGAAAGACTAGCGATCTCTTCAAGAAAATGAGAGATACCAAGGGAACATTTCATGCAAAGATGGGCTCAATAAAGGACAGAAATGATATGGACCTAACAGAAGCAGAAGACATTAAGAAGAGGTAGCAAGAAAACACAGAAGAACTGTACAAAAAAGATCTTCATGATCCAGATAATCATGATGATGTGATCACTCATCTACAGCCAGACATCTTGGAATGTGAAGTCAAGTGGGCCTTAGAAAACATTAATATGAACAAAGCTAGTGGAGGTGATGAAATTCCAGTGGAGCTGTTTCAAATCCTGAAAGATGATGCTGTGAAAGTGCTGCACTCTATATGCCAGCAAATTTGGAAAACTCAGCAGTGGCCACAGGACGGGAAAAGGTCAGTTTTCATTCCAATTCCAAAGAAAAGCAATGCAAAAGAATGCTCAAACTACCACACAATTGCACTCATTTTACATGCTAGTGAAGTAATGCTCAATATTCTCCAAGCCAGACCTCAGCAATACGTGAACCGTGGACTTCCTGATGTTCAAGCTGGTTTTAGAAAAGGCAGAGGAACTAGAGATCAAATTGCCAACATCCACTGGATCATGGAAAAAGCAAGAGAGTTCCAGAAAAACATATATTTCTGCTTTATTGACTATGCCAAAGCCTTTGACTGTGTGGATCATAATAAACTGTGGAAAATTCTGAGAGAGATGGGAATACAGACCACCTGACCTGCCTCTTGAGAAATCTGTATGCAGGTCAGGAAGCAACAGTTAGAACTGGACATGGAACAACAGACTGGTTCCAAATAGGAAAAAGAGTTCGTCAAGGCTGTATATTGTCATCCTGCTTATTTAACTTCTATGCAGTGTACATCATGAGAAAACTGGACTGGAAGAAACACAAGCTGGAATCAAGATTGCCGGGAGAAATATCAATAACCTCAGATATGCAGATGACACCACCCTTATGGCAGAAAGTGAAGAGGAACTAAAAAGCCTCTTGATGAAAGTGAAAGAGGAGAGTGAAAAAGTTGGCTTAAAACTCAGCATTCAGAAAATGAAGATCATGGCATCCAGTCCCATCACTTCATGGGAAATAGATGGGAAATAGTGGAAACAGTGTCAGACTTTATTTGGGGGGCTCCAAAATCACTGCAGATGGTGACTGCAGCCATGAAATTAAAAGACGCTTACTTCTTGGAAGGAAAATTATGACCAACCTAGATAGCATATTCAAAAGCAGAGACATTACTTTGTCGACAAAGGTCCATCTAGTCAAGGCTATGGTTTTTCCTGCGGTCATGTATGGATGTGAGAGTTGGACTGTGAAGAAGGCTGAGCGCCAAAGAATTGATGCATTTGAACTGTGGTGTTGTAGAAAACTCTTGAGAGTCCCTTGGACTGCAAGGAGATCCAACCAGTCCATTCTGACGGAGATCAACCCTGGGATTTCTTTGGAAGGAATGATGCTAAAGCTGAAGCTCCAGTACTTTGGCCACCTCATGCGAAGAGTTGACTCATTGGACAAGACTGTGATGGTGGGAGGGATTGGAGGAAGGAGGAGAAGGGGATGACCCAGGATGAGATGGCTGGATGGCATCACCGACTCCATGGACTTGAGTCTGAGTGAACTCCGGGAGTTGGTGATGGACAGGGGGGCCTGACGTGCTGCGACTCATGGCGTTGCAAAGAGTCGGACACAACTGGGCGATTGAACTGAACTGAACTCACATCAATATTTAACGAAGGTAAATAAATGAATTAGCTTAAGAAAATTTATTTCTATTAAACCAAGATTACTCTTTGTATTTACTTATATTTTGATAAATGCTCATAAACTTATCTGCTTATTTATATAAAATTGTGAGGTGATCAATGCCAAGATGCCTTTAGTCTATAACTGGATTTACATTTCTCACATTTCTGAGGGGAAATTTAATTAGAATAGTTTTGAATGAGAGAAATATTTGGATATTTGTGTTTTGGATAACTCTCTTATACTTACGATTTCTCACAAATTAGTGATATAGTTTCCATGACTACATCTGAAATTTGTTCCATTTCCCTTGAATAAATTCACATGGCCTAGAAGTTTAAAATATTGAAAGAACATTAATGCATTCTTACTATTTTTTGCCATTTACTGGCTATCATCTTAATCCTATCCACATTTATCCAATGGATTCCAACAGGAAAGTATTTCTTTTTTTTATAAAGCTTTGGCACAAAATAGCATCCAATCATTATATTTCTCTCTGTCATCAGTTAATTGCATGTCTATAGCAATGGCCCTCTCTTGTCCTGGTTTTTATCCTTACATCTAACACAGTAATCAAAGTGCTTTAATGTCTGTCCTCAACAATTTTATAGGTCTCAGCATATTTTATGTTTAACTTCTCTAAGCATATTCTTATAGGATGTTGTATTTTTCCTTGATTGTATGTATTTTCTTCTAAATTTGTACATGTAGCTGAAGAAAAATATGAACCCATGAGAGATTTCCCAGTGAAGCCACATAATTTTCTTCAGTTGCCTCTGCTATTCAAAATATACATACATATATATATATACATATATATACATATATATACACACATATATATACATATATATACATATATATACACACGTATATATACATATATATACATATATATACACACATATATATATACATATATATATATACATATATATATATATGTCTTATCCTTCTTGAGTTCTTTTCTGCTTTAGAGTCTCTGACTTCACATCTGGCCTGTAGAAATCTTATTTTTAAATTCAAGAATAACTTAATATCCAGACCTCCCTTCCCTTGGCCTTCTTCCCCCTTTCAGTGCTTTTTGTGGGTTGGTATGTGTCAGTAAAATAGATAAGCACTTTTTTCTAGAGTAACATTGCCAAGTGAAGTGAAATTGCTCAATCATGTCCAACTCTTTGCAACCCTGTGGACTGTAGGCCACCAGGCTCCTCCATCCATGGGATTTCCCAAGCAAGAATACTGGAGTGGGTTGCTATTTCCTTCTCCAGGGGATCTTCCCAACCGAGGGATCAAACCTGGGTCTCCCACATTGCAGGCAGATGCTTTAACCTCTGAGCCACCAGGGAAGCCCATCATTGCCAAATACTTTAAGGGAAAATCTTATTTTTTTGATGCAACATGCCTACTCAAACAAATAAACACTTTCCTCCCAACTCATCACTTTCGAAGGACAAAAGGTTCACATGGTAACCTGTGAATGTATGGATGTGTACATGTAATCTCCGTCTCCCCCATTTATATGAATATAAACTATCTAAAGCAGATGTTTCTGTTCCCATGCTTTGTCTTTACATCGAAAACATAAGATTTTCCCTTGAAGTATTTGGCAATGATGTTGACATTAACCAATACTTGGCCAAAAAAAGCATCATGTGAGGTTAGAATTAAAAAGATCAGAGAGCAACTGTAAAAGCATTTAATATTTTACTATCATTACCATAAGTTCTTATGTAAAAACTAAAATACAACCCATCACTCAAACACCACACACACAAATCTATGCCTCTCTCCAAAAAACACTTCACATAACCGCCCAGTGTTGTCTGTCTCCAACTTTTTTCATTCCAAAACCCTACATTATACAAAATAACATAATTCTGCTACCATAAGGCATATGAGAAAAATAAAATCTGGAGTAGCTATTTTTAATAGTTATATATAACTATGAATATTATGCTATTCATTAAAGATGTAGGATGCATGTAAAAAGCACACTTAATACCTCCAATGCTTTTTTTTTTCTCATGACAGTAAGACTAGTTTTATCTAGTAGTCTTTTTTCAGCTTTGAGGAATTATTGACAAATAAAAATTATATATATTTAGGTATACACTGTGATTGTTTCTAGGTATACATGGTGATGATTTAATATAGATAAAAGTGATTTATACATTGCCATTACAATATTACAGTATTCTGAATTTGACAATATATTTAGCTTTTCCAATGAGTTTTATACTTTCATATATTTTTATGCTGTTACTTAGTATCCTTTTAATTCAATCTGAAGGACTCCCTTTAGCACTTCTTATAAAACAGGTCCAGTCGAAAGAACTCCACCTTTTCTTTGAGAATGTCTTTGTCTCTCCATTTTTGAAAGTCAGCTTTACCAAATAGTACAGAACTCTTAGTTGGCAGTTTGTTTGTTTGTTTCCTTTGAGCACTTTTAATATACCATCCCACTGTCTTCTGGCTTTCAAGATCCTGCCCGAGAAATCTGCCAATAGCCTTATGTAGCAAGGATGAAGGGTTATTTGTATGTAATGAGTTTCCTTTCTCTTACTGCTTTCAAAATTCAGGCTTTGACTTTTGATAATTTGATTTAAATGTGCCTCAGGGTAACTTTCTTTGTGTTGATCTTGCTTAGGGGTGCTTTTGCTTCATATATCTGGAGTTCCATATCCCTCCTAAGACTTAGGAAGTTTTCAGGAATTATTTCTTTAACAGACTTTCTGCCCCTTTCTCTCTCTTCTCCTTTGGGGATTTCATAATGCATATATTCATTTTCTTGATGGTGTACCACAAGTCCCAAGTTTCTTCACTCTTTTTTTATTCTTTTAGCTTTTTGTTCCTCTAACTGGCTAATGTGAAAGGTTTTGAGTTTTCTTTATGGTTGAGTCTTCTTTTGAAGTTTTCCATTGCATTTTTCAATTTTATCATTGTATTCTTCAGCTCTAGGATTTTTGTTTGGGTTTTTACAGTTTCTACTTCTTTATTAAATTTCTCATTTTGCTCATGCACTGCTTGACTGATTTTGTTGATTGCTTGATTGTGTATCTGTGTTCTCTCACATCTCAGTGAGTCTCTTTAAGAAGATTGTTTTGAATTCTTTGCCAGGCTCTTGAATCTCCTTTTCTTTGGTATCAGTTACTAAAGTTGTATTAGTTTTCTCTGGCAGTGTCACATTTATTTGTACCTGTATGATCTGTGTAGCCTTCTGTTGATGTCTACCCATTTTAAGAAGCAAATTTCTCTTTGGGATTTCATAGACAATTTTAGGCAAGTAAAGACCTTATTCTGTCAGGTCCCCAGGCTAATAGCCTTGTATCTGGAAATACAGTCTAGTAGCTTTGGAGCTGGGTCAAATGGCTACTGCTGGGTCTCGAGTAGGTCTGTGGCACGCCTGTTAATAAGGGCTCAATCACTTGTAGATTCTGTTTGGTTTCTGGACAGATGTAGATTCCCTTCAGAATCTACAGGGCTGCCATTAGAACAGGGGTCTGCTTCAGGGTCCACAGATGGTGGGCCTTTTTTTATCAGGTACACGGATGGGTACGGTTTCCCCTGGATTCCTGAGAGTCCTCTTGACAGGTCATTGGGTGGGTCCACTGGTTGGTCTGAGACTGTAGCTGAGAGGGGCTAAAACTGAGTTACTCTCCAATACTTTTTGATTAGATGAAAATAAAAGTAAAGATCTACACTCAGTTGACACTTTGGTGTCAATGTCTCCTGGATTTTTCTTAAGTTTAAATAGCCACGTATTTTAAATTGACCACAGAAAGCAATGCAGTACCAGATCACAAACTGGTCATCCAGTGTAAGGGAAACCACGGATGACAGAGAATTCATGGTGTGGATTTATTTGAAAAATTACCTTTTATGTATTTTACATATGTTATCAGTAACAGTGAAAAATATGAACCTGTTAAAATTAGTTGTTCTTTTATTTGCTGACATATTGTCTAAAAGCTATTCTCTGTGCTCATACTCCCAAAATTATACAGCAACACTTAGTTACTTTTATTGTATGACATAAATGCTTAAGAGATGGTATGAAATATTGACCTCCACTGTTGAATTCAACTTATATCCTGCTTTGAAATCTGTTATCAATATATGAAGAGAATGATAATACAAACTTTTAGCTAGAAGCTAAATTTGTATTTTGGTCAGATATAGATGAAATGTAGGTACCTCTCTGGTAGAACAGATGAGATGATATATTAATGGAGTGGAATGGGAAGAGGCTGGGAAAACCAAAGATAAGAAGAGCAAACTTAATTGGTATTAAGATTTTGCTTCAAATCCTTTCCATTCTAAATGGAATAGGTAGATGTACTGGAGGGAGATTAAAAAAAAAATTCCTTGGCTATTACCTATGGTTAAAGCTTTAAAAATATAACAGTTTTACACAGCATGTCACCTGGGATTTATAGTTTAGACAGTTTTTTGACCCATTTTTGAAAACAAGAGCAAAATTACAATAGAAGGTTTCTAACGAACTTAAAGGGGTGAATTTTAGTTAATGTATCCATATCCAAGAGTAAAATATGTGATTAGCTATTTAAATGACTTCATAATTCTTTTAATATAATGAAAACTCTAAAATACCATATCATCTTTTATCACCACTTTCTTTTTATGAATTAATTAATTTATTCTAATTGGAGGCTAATTACTTTACAATATTGTAGTGGATTTTGCCATACATTGACATGAATCAGCCATGGGTGTACATGTGTTCCCCATCCTGAACTCTGCTCCCACTTCCCTCCCCATCCCATCTTTCAGGGTCATCCCAGTGCGCCAGCCCTCAACACCCTGTCTCATGCATTAAACCTGGACTGGTGATCTGTTTCACATATGATAATATACATGTTTCAATGTTATTCTCTCAAATCATCCCACCCTCACCTTCTCCCACAGAGTCCAAAAGTCTGTTCTTTACATCTGTGTCTCTTTTGCTATCTCGCATATAGGGTCATCATTACCATCTTTCTAAATTTCATATATATGCGTTAATATACTGTATTGGTGTTTTTCTTTCTGACTTACTTCATTTTGTATAATAGGCTCCAGTTTCATCCACCTCATTAGAACTGATTCAAATGCATTCTTTTTAATAGTTGAGTAATATTCCATTGTGTATGTGTACCATGACTTTCTTATCCATTCATCTGCTTCCATGTCCTGGCAATTGTAAATAGTGCTGCGATGATTATTGGGGTACATGGATCTCTTTCAATTCTGGTTTCATTGGTGTGTATGCCCAGCACTGGGATTGCTGGGTCATATGACAGTCCTATTTCCAGTTTTGTAAGGAATCTCCACACTGTTGTCCATAGTGGCTGTGCTAGTTTGCATTCCCACCAACAGTGTAAGAGGCTTCCCTTTTCTTCGCTCCCTCTCCAGCATTTACTGTTTGTAGACTTTTTGAAAGCAGCCATTCTGATTGGCATTGGATGGTATCTCATTGTGGTTTAGATTTGCATTTCTCTGCTAAGGAGTGATGCTGAACATCTTTTCATATGTTTGTTAGCCATCTGTATGTCTTCTTTGGAGAAATGTCTATTTAGTTCTTAGGCCCATTTTTTGATTGGGTCGTTTATTTTTCTGGAATTGAGCTGCAGGAGTTGCTTGTATATTTTTGAGATTAATTCTTTGTCCATTGCTTCGTTTGCTATTATTTTCTTCCATTATGAAGGCTGTCTTTTCACCTTGCTCTTAGTTTCCTTTGTTGTGCTGGGCATACACACCGAGGAAACCAGAATGGAAAGAGACACATGTACCCCAATGTTCATCGCAGCACTGTTTACAATAGCCAGGACATGGAAACAACCTAGATGTCCATCAGCAGATGAATGGATAAGAAAGCTGTGGTACCTATACACAACGGAGTATTACTCAGCCGTAAAAAAGAATTCATTTGAATCAGTTCTGATGAGATGGATGAAACTGGAGCCGATTATACAGAGTGAAGTAAGCCAGAAAGAAAAACACCAATACAGTATACTAACACATATATATGGAATTTAGGAAGATGGCAATGACGACCCTGTATGCAAGACAGGGAAAGAGACACAGATGTGTATAATGGACCTTTGGACTCAGAGGGAGAGGGAGAGGGTGGGATGATTTGGGAGAATGACATTCTAACAAGTATACTATCATGTAAGAATTGAATCGCCAGTCTATGTCTGACGCAGGATGCAGCATGCTTGGGGCTGGTGCATGGGGATGACCCAGAGAGATGTTATGGGGAGGGAGGTGGAGGGGGTTCATGTTTGGGAATGCATGTAAGAATTAAAGATTTTAAAATTTAAAAAATACAAAACTGATTTTTAAAAAAAGCTTTTAATTTTAATTAGGTCCCATTTGTTTATTTTTGCTTTTATTTCCATTACTCTGGGAAGTGGGTCATAGAGGATCCTGCTGTGATTTATGTCAAAGAGAGTTTTGCCTATGTTTTCCTCTAGGAGTTTTATAGTTTCTGGTCTTACATTTAGATATTTAATCCATTTTGAGTTTATTTTTGTGTATGATGTTAGAAAGTGTTCTAATTTCAGTCTTTTACAAGTGGTTGACCAGTTTCCCAGCACCACTTGTTAAAGAGATGGACTTTTCTCCATTGTATATTCTGGCCTCCTTTGTCAAAGATAAGGTGTCCATAGGTGTGTGGATTTATCTCTGGGCTTTCTATTTTGTTCCATTGATCTATATTTCTGTCTTTGTGCCAGTACCATACTGTCTTGATGACTGTAGCTTTGTAGTAGAGCCTGAAGTCAGGCAAGTTTATTTCTCCAGTTCCATTCTACTTTCTCAAGATTGCTTTGGCTATTCAAGGTATTTTATATTTCCATACAAATTGTGAAATTATTTCTTCTAGTTCTCTGAAAAATACCATTGGTAGCTTGACAGGAATTTCATTGAGTCTATAGATTGCTTTGAGTAGTATATTCTTTTTCACTATATTGATTCTTCCAATCCATGAACATATTTTTCATCTATCTGTGTTCTCTTTTATTTCTCTCATCACTGTTTTATAGTTTTCTATATATAGGTCTTTTGTTTCTTTAGGTAGATTTATTCCTAAGTATTTAATTCTTTTCATTGCAATGGTGAATGGAATTGTTTCCTTAATTTCTCTGTTTTCTCATTGTTAGTGTATAGGAATGCAGGGGATTTCTGTGTGTTAATTTTATATTCTGCAACTTTGTTATATTCATTGATTAGCTTTAGTAATTTTCTGGTGGAGTCTTTAGGGTTTTCAATGTAGAGGATCATGCCATCTGCAAACAGCGAGAGTTTGGCTTCTTCTTTCCAATCTGGATTCCTTTAATTTCTTTTTCTTTTCTGATTGCTGTGGTTAAAACTTCCAAAACTATGTTGAATAGTAGTAGTGAGAGTGGGCACCCTTGTCTTGTTCCTGACTTTAGGGGAAATTTTTTCAATTTTTCACCATTGAGGATAATGTTTGCTGTGTGTTTATCACATATGGCTTTTATTATGTTGAGGTATGTTCCTTCTATGCCTGCTTTCTGGAGAGTTTTAATCATAAATGGATGTTGAATTTTGTCAAAGGCTTTCTCTGCATCTATTGAGATAATCATTAGGTTTCTATCTTTCAATTTGTTAATGTGATGTATCACATTGATTGATTTGTGATTAAAGAATCCTTGCCTCCCTGGAATAAAGCCCACTTGGTCATGATGTATGATCTTTTTAATATGTTGTTGGTTTCTGTTTGCTAGAATTTTGTTAAGGATTTTTGCATCTATGTTCGTCAGTGATGTTTACCTGTAGTTTTCTTTTTTGGTGGCATCTTTGTCTTGTTTTGGTATTAGTGTGATGGTGGCCTTATAGAATAAGTTTGGAAGTTTACCTTCCTCTGCAACTTCCTGGAAGAATTTGAGTGGGATACGTGTTAGCTCTTCTCTAAATTTTTGGTAGAATTCAGGTGTGAAGCCGTCTGGTCTTGGGCTTTTGTTTGTTGGTTGGAAAATTTCTGATTACTGTTTTAATTTCATGCTTGTGATGGGTCTGTTAATATTTTCTATTTCTTCCTGGTTCAGTTTGGAAAGTTATACTTTTCTAGGAATTTGTCCATTTCTTCTAAGTTGTCCATTTTATTGGCATATAGTTGCTGATATTGGTCTCTTATGATCCTTTTTATTTATGTGTTGTCTGTTGTGATTTCTCCATTTTCATTTCTAATTTTGTTGATTTGATTTTCCCCCTTTGTTTCTTGATGAGTCTGGCTAATGGTTTGTCAATTTTATTTATCTCCTCAAAGAACCAGCTTTTAGCTTTGTTGATTCTGGCTATGGTTTCCTTTGTTTCTTTTTCATTTATTTTTGCCCTAATTTTTGTGATTCATTTCCTTCTACTAACCCTGCAGATCTTCATTTCTTTTTCTAGTTGCTTTAGGTATAGAGTTAGATTATTTGTTTGATTTTTCTCTTGTTTCTTGAGATAAGCTTGTATTGCTATGAACTTCCCCTTAGCACTGCTTTTACTGAATCCCATAGGTTTTGGGTTGTCATGTTTTCATTTTCATTTGTTTCTATGCATATTTTAATTTCTTTTTTTATTTCTTCTGTGACTTGTTGGTTATTCAGAAGCGTGTTTAGCCTCCATATGTTTGTATTTTTAATAGGTTTTTTTTTTTTTTTTCTGTAGTTGACATCTAATCTTACCACATTGTGATCAGAAAAGATGTTTGGATTTCATTTTTTTTGAATTTACCCAAGGCTAGATTTATGGCCCAGGATGTGATCTATCCTGGAGAAGGTTCTGTGTGCAATTGAAAAAAGGGTGAAATTTATTGTTTTGGGGTGACATGTCCTATAGATATCAATTGGGTCTAACTGGTCCATTGTATCATTTAAAGTTTGTGTTTTCCTGCTAATTTTCTGTTTAGTTGATCTATCCATAGGCATTATCACCCCTCTCTTGAGCTAACACCATGATGGGGCACCCAAACTGTTACTGAACTTCGTAATTACAGATTTTGCTTTGGGATCACATATGCTACTGCTATTTAGAGGAAGCTAACATAAAATCATGTAGTAAAAAATCTAAGATGGTATTCCAATTTTATTTACTTAAGCAATCTGTGTCACCTGAGTAATTTTTTGTCCTAGAAATCAACTGACTAGTTACTCCTAGGTTTCTCTTCTGCCTTTGACTGTAACATAGCCCACTCAATTTTTTGAGGGCATAGGTAAAATGCTGCCATACTCACCATATTCATTCTTATACATTTCCAAAGTACTTTCACATATGTAAAAATATGTCCTCCCTTCAAAATGAAGGCAGGAAATATACCTTGTTTATCTTTTCATTTCCATTCTCTTTTATGTGCATGATGAATAAATAGCCATTTTATCTCTGATTGCTTAAATTTACTGTTTTTTATTTATCCTCTTCCCCCCTTCTTCCACTTTCCATTAGTAAAAACTTTTAAGGGTTATACCACAGGAAGTCTCAGAATTCACATTTTAAGAAAACACACTGTTTAGATTTTCTTACCTCAGACCTTAAAATTCTGTTTTGAAAATAGAAGAAAAGCTTAACAAGAAATTTGAAAAAAAAAAAAAAAGCCTGCTGTTGAATTCGAATGTGAATAGTGAAAATGGGTCAGTATAATTTAGTAAGACTGCAAAATGAATTCTCCAAACGTAATCAAGTTCAAAAAGCAATTAGTGGTAGAGTGTGTTTAATAAGAAAGCTGTGGTACATATACATGATGGAGTATTACTCAGCCATTAAAAAGAATACATTTGAATCATTTCTAATGAGGTGAATGAAACTGGAGCCTATTATATAGAGTGAAGTAAGCCAGAAAGAAAAACACCAATACAGTATACTAACGCATATATATGGAATTTAGAAAAATGGTAATGATAACCCTGTATGCGAGACAGCAAAAGAGACACAGATGTATAAAACAGTCTTTCAGACTCTGTGGGAGAGGACGAGGGTGGGATGATTTGGGAGAATGGCATTGAAACATGTATAATATCATATGTGAAATGAAGTGCCAGTCCAGGTTTGATTCATGATGCAGGATGCTTGGGGCTGGGGCACTGGGATGACCCAGAGGGATGGTATGGGGAGGGAGGTGGGAGGGGGGTTCAGGATGGAGAACACGTGGCAGATTCATGTTGATGTATGGCAAAACCAATACAATATTGTAAAGTAACTAGCCTACAATTTAAATAAATAAATTTATATTTTAAAAATAATAAAATATCAGAAAGAAAGAAAAAGAATAAAAGCTCTGTCTGGTAACTTTTGTTTAGTGTTATCAAATAAAATCAAAGAGTTACAGTGTTAAGAAAAAGGACAGAGAAAGTAAAGAAGAAAAGGGAATAAATAAAATGACTTACAGGGAAACTATAGTAATATTTTTAAAACTCTCAAAGGTAAGTTTAATGGAATTAACTGCTAATATGTATTTGATTACAGTATCACAAAGTATATTTAATCTTAAATTTTAACATAAGAAATAGATGATGAGATTTTCAAAAATTAATATATGGATAGCTTGATCAAAATAGTACCATGAGCATGTCTAATCCTAATTCTCCTTAAAAATTCAATTAAAATTACTGAAAAGTACTTAAAGAGAATTATCTATAGCACCATAGGAAGAAAGAAAATATATATGCAATAAGCAAAGTAGAAATTTCTCTACTGTAATTTATTTTGCCCTCTGAACTTTTAAGACACATTTTTAAAAGGACCAATAGGCCCAAAATGGAATCACTTGCCCTATTGACAGCAAATTAAGACTTTATATCTCACATAACTTCAGCTTCAGCCTCTCCCAGAAATGTGATCTTTAATCAATCTGGGATTGTCTGATCAGCACTAATGAGGTAATCTGCAAGATATACCCACCCCTCACCCCACCCCCTCCTTTTCCCTTAAAGAAATGTGACCTTGCCTGAAATAATCCACTCTTTGTAGAAACCTCCTTTTTCCATCCCCTCTACCCATACAGACCATCCATTTTGTGTAGCTCCTTAGAGCTGCTTTCTACTTACTACATGGGATGCTGCCCAACTCAAGAATTGGTGAATAAAGCCAATTAGATTTTCAAGTTTACTCAGTTTAAATTTCTTTTTTAACAGATGAAAACGTTATTCCAAAATTTAATGTGTGTTCAGTCATATGTAAGAACAAAATAGGCATGAAAAATCTGATTGGAAACTCAGTATATGAGGGTGGGCTTTGTGATTGGTGGATCTTCCAATGAGTGATTGAGTGGGGACTTACGTTTACTCTAAAGTTTCAGTATTTGAAAGTTTCTTGAAGGCTAGTCAGATGTTTCAAAGGAATAGTCTAACCAGCTACTATGATTGTTGTTTTTCAGTCACTCAAGTCATGTCTGACTTTTTGTGACCCCATGAACCAGGGGTCACACCAGGCTTCCTTGTCAGTCACCAAATCCAGAGCTTGCTCAAACTCATGTCCATCAAGTCAGTGATGCTATCCAATGATCTTGTCCTCTGTCATCCCCTTCTCCTCCTGCCTTCAAGCTTTTTCAGCATCAGGGTATTTTCTAATGAGTCAGTTTTTCACATCAGGTGGCCAAAGTATTGGAGCTTCTTCAGCTTCAACATCTGTCCTTCCAATGAATATTCAGAGTTGATTTCCTTTAAGACTGGCTGGTTTGATCTTGCTTTCCAAGGGAAAGCTACTCTGATAGGGGTGAGTTATATTCATTGGACTTCCAATAATTAGGGAATAAGTTGGAGGGGGTGTTAGAATTAATTATGTAGAGTCTAGTCACATGGTCTCTCTTGACTAAGGTGCCATTCCTGTCCTCTTCTGTGCCTGGTGTTTTCCAGGACAAAGTCTCAATTGTTCAATTTTACCTGACACTAAAATTCTCATTTTCTACAAGAAGTAATGGTCTGATATTCATCCTTAAGTGCTAGTATTGGAGGGGAATCTTGAGTTTAAGCATTCCTTTTGTAGATTTTAACTACTTCTGTTTTTAGCCCCATTTTCCTCCTGCCTTCAAAGTTATCTGATGCCTCCAATTCTTGGATTTCCTGAAGTTACAGAGTGTAATTTGATTCTTTAATGTTGTGTACCCCCAACACTCCCAACTTTGCAGGCACTCAGAGTAGAGAAAATAGGAACATAAGTTAATTACCAAGTCTCAATCCACTTTCCACCTTCTAAAACTATTTTGGCAATTTTGTCTGCTTTCATCATTTCCCCTTTTGTCCCCGTGACTTTAACTAAAAGAGACACAGATGTCCATCAGCAGACGAATGGATAAGAAACCTGTGGTACATATACACAATGGAGTATTACTCAGCCATTAAAAAGAAGGCATTTGAATCCGTTCTAATGAGGTGGATGAAACTGGAGCCAATTATACAGAGTGAAGTAAGCCAGAGCCAATTATACAGAGTGAAGTAAGCCAGAAAGAAAAACACCAATACAGTATACTAATGCATACATATGGAATTTAGAAAGATGGTAACAATAACCCTGTATTCGAGACAGCAAAAGAGACACAAATGTATAGAACAGTCTTTTGGACTCTGTGGGAGAGGGAGAGGATGGGATGATTTGGGAGAATGGCATTTAAACATGTATAATATCATATAAGAAATGAATCGCCAGTCCAGGTTCGATGCAGGATACAGGATGCTTGGGGCTGTATACAGGATACAGGATGACCCAGAGGGATGATTCAGGGAGGGAAGCGGGAGGGGGGTTCAGGATGGGGAACATGTGTATACTTGTGGCATATTCATGTTGATGTATGGCAAAACCAATACAATATTGTAAAGTAATTAGCCTCCAATTTAAATAAATTTAAATTTAAAATTTTTTTCTTCACTATTATTGAGTTAGACCTCAGAAGGGGAGAAAAGATAAAGACATATTCATAGTTATATTTACAAAGAAATCTTAGAACTACATTTTAAACAAAGAGCTTCTGATATGAGTAATTAATCTCATGGAGATGCAAAATGGAGACTGACATAATTTGAAAAAAAAGCAAAAGGAATACCTGATTCTAGGAGTTTCCCTCAGGATAAAGCCCAGTTTAAGAAAGTGTGAAATTACAGTTCTGACTCAAGAGATTGCCAGGATGGATGATGGGCCCGGTGAAGCAAGGGATTTCTCTAGGAAGGAAAAGGAAATATCTATACTTAGACAATCTATGGATACACTGCATACAACTAAATGTTCAAGTTATCTCTCTCAATCACCTGAGACAGACATCTTAATCAAATCCTATATTCTTCAACAGCTGATCCAGGGTTCACATTTAGGCTAAGTTGAAATTTCTATTTAGAGTCTCAATTCTATGTATGAAGAAATTATCAAATTTTAAAATTAATTGGGAAAATAGAATAAAAGTTTAGAGGCAAATAACCAGTGTTATTAATTTTATAGGAAATAATATCCTCAAAAACAACAACTTTCCCAGTTAAGGAAATGCAGTTATTAAAAGTGATAAGCTAAAATAATTCATGAATAAAATGAATGAATGAACATGAAAACACATAAAAAACTTTGGAATGGTATTAAAGCAGTACTTAGGCAAACATCTGTAGTACTAAGTACCTATATTAGAAAGGAAGTCTCAAAATAATTTTAGCTTCCACTAAAATAAACAAGAAAAGTAAGAGCTAGTTAGAGTAAACAGAAGAAAGGAAATAAAGAACAGATCAAAAAATAATGAAAGATGAAAAAAGCAAAGTAAAAGTTTTGTTTTATAAGAAATAAAATTGACACGCGAACTTATAGCCAGATTTACATGAAGAAAAAAGAAGAAGACAGCAACTTTTATGATCAGAAATAATAAAAGGAGCATCAGTAAAAATGCTAGCAGTATTAAACGGGTACTTGGAGTAGGAAATGGCAACCTACTCCAGAATTCTTGCCTGGAAAATTCCGTGGACAGAGGAGCCTAGCAGACTAAAGTCAAGGGGTTGCAAAAAGTCAGACAAGACTGAGTGACTGAGCACAGCACAAAAGAATGGTAGGGGAAAATATGCCAGTAAATTTGAAATTTTAAGTTAGATGTGCAAATTCATTGAAAAATGGAAACCACCAAAACCGAATCAAGAAAAGATAACCTAAGTAGTCTAATCAATTATTAAAATTGAATTTATAACTAAAAACCTTAATGAGAAGAAAACACAAGGATTAGATCAGTTTACCGATGAGTTCTATTAAAAACTTAAGGAAGAAATAAAATTGATTTTATAAAAATTCTTCCAGAAATTTGAAAAGTAGGAAATGCTTGCCCAATAATTCCATGTAGCCAACGTTACCTTGCTATTCAAACCAGACAGATTATAAGAAAACTACCAATCAATATTCTTCAGGAAGATAGTTGCAAAAATTTTAAACAAATTTTAACAAATCAAATCAACAATATTTAAAAAATGATGATAGTTTATAACAAAATGGGGCTTATCTTAGGCTAATTTAACATTCAAAAATTAATTAACATAATATCAGTTCAATTCAGTTCAGTTCAGCCGTGCAGTCTTGTCCAACTCTTTGCAACCCCATGAATCACAGAATGCCAGGCCTCGCTGTCCATCATTAACTCCCGGAGTTAACTCAGACTCAAGTCCATCGAGTCAGTGATGCCATCCAGCCATCTCATCCTCTGTCATCCCCTTGTTATCCTGCCCCTAATCCCTCCCAGCATCAAAATCTTTTCCAATGAGTCAACTCTTCACATGAGGTGGTCAAAGTACTGGAGTTTCAGCTTTACCATCAGTCCTTCCAAAGAACACCCAGGACTGATCTCCTCTAGAATGGACTGGTTGGATCTCCTTGCACTCTAAGGGACTCTCAAGAGTCTTCTCCAACACCACAGTTCAAAACCATCAATTCTTCGGCACTCAGCCTTCTTCACAGTCCAACTCTCACATCCATACATGACTACTGGAAAAACCATAGCCTTAACTAGACAGATCTTAGTTGGCAACGTAATGTCTCTGCTTTTCAATATGCTGTCTAGGTTGGTCATAACTTTTCTTCCAAGGAGTAAGCCTCTTTTAATTTCATGGCTGCAGTCACCATCTGCAGTGATTTGGGAGCCCAAAAAAATAAAGTCTGACACTGTTTCCACTATTTCCCATCTATTTCCCATGAAGTGATGGGACTGGATGCCATGATCTTCATTTTCTGAATGTTGAGCTTTAAGTCAACTTTTTCACTCTCCACTTTCACTTTCATCAAGAGGCTTTTTGGTTCGCCTTCAATTTCTGCCATAAGGGTGGTGTCATCTGCATATCTGAGGTTATTGATATTTCTCCCGGCAATCTTGATTCCAGCTTGTGTTTCTTCCAGTCCAGCATTTCTCACGATGTACTCTGCATATAAGTTAAATAAGCAGGGTGACAATATACTGCCTTGACGTACTCCTTTTCCTATTTGGAACCAGTCTGTTGTTCCATGTCCAGTTCTAACTGTTACTTCCTGGCCAGCATACAGATTTCTCAAGAGGCAGGTCAGGTGGTCTGGTATTCCCATCTCTCTCAGAATTTTCCACAGTTGATCGTGATCCACACAGACAAAGGCTTTGGCATAGTCAATAAAGCAGAAATAGATGTTTCTCTGGAACTCTCTTGCTTTTTCCATGATCCAGCGATGTTGGCAATTTGATCTCTGGTTCCTCTGCCTTTTCTAAAACCAGCTTGAACATCAGGAAGTTCACGGTTCACGTATTGCTGAAGCCTGGCTTGGAGAATTTTGAGCATTCCTTTACTAGCATGTAAGATGAGTGCAATTGTGTGGTAGTTTGAGCATTCTTTGGCATTGCCTTTCTTTGGGACTGGAATGAAAACTGACCTTTGCCAGTCCTGTGGCCACTGCTCAGTTTTCCAAATTTGTTGGCATATTGAGTGCAGCACTTTCACAGCATCATCTTTCAGGATTTGAAATAGCTCCACTGGAATTCCATCACCTCCACTAGCTTTGTTCATAGTGGTGCTTTCTAAGGCCCACTTGACTTCACATTCCAAGATGTCTGGCTCTAGGTTAGTGATTACACCATTGTGATTATCTGGGTCATGAAGAACTTTTTTGTACAGTTCTTCCGTGTATTCTTACCATCGCTTCTTAATATCTTCTGCTTTTGTTAGGTCCATACCATTTCAGTCCTTTATCGAGCCCATCTTTGCATGAAATATTTCCTTGGTATCTCTAATTTTCTTGAAGAGATCTCTAGCCTTTCTCATTCTGTTGTCTTCCTCTATTTCTTTGCATTGATTGCTGGAGAAGGCTTTCTTATCTCTTCTTGCTATTCTTTGGAACTCTGCATTCAGATGCTTATATCTTTGCTTTTCTCCTTTGCTTTTCACCTCTCTTCTTTTCACAGCTATTTGTAAGGCCTCCCCAGACAGCCATTTTGCTTTTTTGCATTTCTTTTCCATGGGAATGGTCTCGATCCTTGTCTCCTGTACAATCTCACGAACCTCATTCCATAGTTCATCAGGAACTCTATCTATCAGATCTAGGCCCTTAAATCTATTTCTCACTTCCACTGTATAATCATAAGGGATTTTATTTAGGTCATACCTGAATGGTCTAGTGGTTTTCCCTGCTTTCTTCAATTTAAGTCAGAATTTGGTAATAAGGAGTTCATGATCTGAGCCACAGTCAGCTCCTGGTCTTGTTTTTGCTGACTGTATAGAGCTTCTCCATCTTTGGCTACAAAGAATATAGTCAATCTGATTTTGGTGTTGACTATTTGGTGATGTCCATGTGTAGAGTCTTCTCTTGTGTTGTTGGAAGAGGGTGTTTACTATGACCAGTGCATTCTCTTGGCAAAACTCTATTAGACTTAGCCCTGCTTCATTCCATATTCCAAGGCCAAATTTGCCTGTTACTCCAGGTGTTTCTTGACTTCCTACTTTTGCATTCCAGTCCCCTATAATAAAAAAGGCATCTTTTTTGGGTGTTAGTTCTAAAAGGTCTTGTAGGTCTTCATAAAACCATTCAACTTCAGCTTCTTCAGCATTACTGGTTGGGGCATGGACTTGGATTATCATGATATTGAATGGTTTGCCTTGGAGACGAACAGAGAACATTCTGTCACTTTTGAGATTGCATCCAAGTACTGCATTTCGGACTCTTTTGTTGACCATGATGGCTACTCCATTTCTTCTGAGGGATTCCTGCCCACAGTAGTAGATATAATGGTCATCTGAGTTAAATTCACCCATTCCAGTCCATTTTAGTTCGCTGATTCCTAGAATGTCGACGTTCACTCTTGCCATCTCTTGTTTGACCACTTCCAATTTGCCTTGATTCATAGATCTGACATTCCAGGTTCCTATGAAATTGCTCTTTACAGCATCGGACCTTGCTTCTATCACCTGTCACATCCACAGCTGGGTATTGTTTTTGCTTTGGCTCCATCCCTTCATTCTTTCTGGAGTTATTTCTCCACTGATCTCCAGTAGCATATTGGGCATCTACTGACCTGGGTATTCCTCTTTCAGTATCCTATCATTTTGCCTTTTCATACTGTTCATGGGGTTCTCAAGGCAAGAATACTGAAGTGGTTTGCCATTCCCTTCTCCAGTGGACCACATTCTGTCAGACCTCTCCACCATGACCTGCCTGTCTTGGGTTGCCCCGTGGGCATGGCTTAGTTTCATTGAGTTCAACAAGGCTGTGGTCCTAGTGTGATTAGATTGACTAGTTTTCTGTGAGTATGGTTTCAGTGTGTCTGTCCTCTGATGCTCTCTTGCAACACCTACCATCTTACTTGGGTTTCTCTTACCTTGGGCATGGGGTGTCTCTTCATGGCTGCTCCAGCAAAGCACAGCCATTGCTCCTTACCTTGGATGAAGGGTATCTCCTCACTGCCGCCCTTCCTGACTTTCAACATGGGATGGCTCCTCTAGGCCCTCCTGCACCCACGCAGCCACTGCTCCTTGGACGTGGGGTTGCTCCTCCTGGCCGCTGCCTCTGGCCTCGGGCACGGGGTGGCTCCTAGCCATATGATCATTACAATAAGTGCCATAAAAAGATTTGGTAAAATTCACTATCCATTTCTGTTATAAATTCTCGGAAAATTAGCAAGAAAAGGGAATTTCTTCAGGTTGATAAAGAATGTCTATGAAAACTTTTGAGTTAATATGATCCTTAATTGGAAATGATGGAATATTTTCACTATACTATCAGGATCAAGACGCACATGTCTACTCTCACTACTTCTCAAAATTATACTAGAAGTTCTAGTTAGGGCAGTTGAGAAAAAAAATTGAAGACATCAGTTTGGAAAGAAAGAAACCTGTTTGTATTTGCCGTCAACATGACTATGTATGTAGAAATTTTTATGAACTCTACAAAAAGCTACTAGAACTAATATATGAGTTTACCAATGTAGCAGAATATACTACCAATAAGCAGAAAGCAATTGCATTTATATATACTAGCAACAAACATAAAATTCAAAAAGTACTACTTACAAGAGTGTCAAAAAATAATAAATACTTAGCAATATCTCTGGGGGATAAAGGGGTATGCAGGATACCTCAAGTGAAAAACTACAAAATATTGCTGAAAGGAATTTTAAAAGATCTAAATAAATTATATATACACGTTGCTCATGGGACAGAAGGTTCAATATTATACTTTAAATTTCACCAAATTAATCTTTAAGTTCAAGTATCTATCAAAATACCAGTAGAAATTATTTTTTAGGAACTGACAAGCTGATTCTAAGCATTTATATGGAAATAGAAATAATCTAAAACAGTCAAAACAATTTTGAAAAAGAACAAAGCTGGAGGGCTCACACTTTTTAAATTTAAAACTTATAAAGTCTATTGCAATTAAAATGTTGTAGCGTTGGCTTCCAGAGAAGGCAATGGCACCCCACTCCAGTACTCTTGCCTGGAAAATCCCATGGACGGAGGAGCCTGGTAGGCTGCAGTCCATGGGGTCACTAAGAGTCGGACATGACTGAGTGATTTCACTTTCACTTTTCACTTTCATGCATTGGAGAAGGAAATGGTAAACCTAATCCAGTGTTCTTGGCTGGAGAATCCTGGGGACGGGGGAGCTTGGTGGGCTGCCGTCTATGGGGTAGCACAGAGTCAGACACGACTGAAGCGACTTAGCAGCAGCAGCAGCAGTGTTGGCTTCATAATAGATAAGTGTGACAGAATATAATCCATCAAAGTATCCATACATACATGGACTAATGATTTTTTACAACGGTGCAAAGTCAATTCATGGAGAAAGGATAGTTCTTTCAACAACTGGACACCCACCATGACAAAACTAAATTTTGATGCATACATTATACCATATACAATAATTACTTGAAAATGTATCATAGACCAAATGTACAACCACAAAATATAATTTCTAGAATAAAACAACCAAAATCTTTGTATTCTCAGATTAGAAAATGTTTTGTGATATGAATCCTAAAACCATTCACAAAAGAAAAATTATAAATTGTGGACTTCATGAAAATTTAAAACTTTAATGTGCTTTTAGAAATTATGTTAAGAGAATGTAATGACAAGCCATAGACTGGAAAAAAAAATATTTGCAAAGCACATATCTGATAAAGGACTTATGTCTAGAATATATAAATACCCCGCAGAGCTCAATACTAAGAAAACAACCTAATGAAAAAAAAGTGCAAAAATATTTGAACAGATACTTCAATAAAGAAGATATCTGTATAGTACATAAGGACATGAAAATTTGCTAAACATCATTAGAAGGAGAGCACTGGAATTCTCATACACTGCTGGTAGGAATGTAAAATATCATGGAAACTCTGGAAAACAGTTTGGCAGTTTTTTTCTTAAAGTTAAACATATGTCTACCATATGATCCATCCATTCCACTCCTAGGTATTTACTCAAGAGAAATTGCAACATACATTCATACAAAGACTTGTACATCAGTGTTACTAGCAGATTTATTTGTAGTAACTTCAAACTTGGAACAAACCAAATTATTAATTAACAAGAAAGAAGACAAAGAAACAGTCATATATTTGTACAAAGGAATGTTACTCAGAAATAAAAGGGATGAGCTATTGATGCACACAGCTACATTAATTAGTCTCAAAATAATTATGTTGATTGGAAAAAACCAGATAAAAAGGGAACATACCATATGAGTTCATTTATACAAAATTCTAAAAATGTAAAGTACTCTACAGTGACAGAAAGTAAATCTGAGGATGATTGAGGACATGAGGATGGAATTACCAACATGTATGAGAGAACTTTTGTCGGTGATGAATAGTTTATATGGATGTAGATCTCTTTATTGTTGTGATGGTTTCATAAGTATATACATATATCAAAACTTCTTTAATTGTATGCTGTAAATATGTGCATTTCCTTTCATGCCAGAAGGTTCAGGCACATGTTGCCTCTTTCTTAATTAGTAGAAAAGAGAGTCTGCTTCTCATATAGCTTGAACATACATCTCAGAATTTAGACTTACTTGCCCTGATGGGCATGGCTAATATCTTGCTCTTATTCTTGAACAAATCACAAATTAATTTTGTGAATAGTATATATGGCTTATAACAATTAAAACCTAACCCTAGAGCATGAAATGAAGTTCTAAACCATATGGTTGGAAATTCTGGGCTGTTAAGATTGGAGAAGAGAGTAATAAATTCTAGGGAGACCACGAAAAAATGTAACTTACAGATTTTAAATGATTGAGGATATTTTAAATATCAGAATTTCTCATCAAATCCCTCTCAAAAGCTAAATATTTTGATCAGGTCAACAAATATTTTGGGGTCTCCTGCTCATTTGTCAAGCAATATGATAGACTCTAAGATATAGCAATAATAGCAAAACAACATCTCTGCCTTCATGAAGATCACATTCTGGTGTGAGAGACAGATCATGATAAAGTACACAAATTTATCATTTTAAGCAGCAATCATGTTTTTTAATAAAATTGAAATATGACAAGTAGAAATAGTTATAGGGCTATTTTAACTTTTATTATGAAATATTTCTTGCATGCAAAGTTATAAATATATACAAGCATGCTTGTATATATAAAAATTTATATTTGCATATGCACCACTAAGTTTGAATAATAGAAAATTACTAATACATTTGAAACCCATTTTTTCACTTCTACCATATACCATATCTGTTCAGAGGGGGTTACTGTACATAGGATGAAAAGAAAGTCTCTATGAGGCCTCTCTACATTTTAAGGAGAGACCTAAATGAAGGAATGAACTGAGCTATATGATGATCTTGGGGAACAGTATTCCAGGCTTATGAAATAGCAAATGCAAGTCATTAGATATAAATGAACTCTGTTGTTTGAGGAAAAGCAAGAGCACTGTGGCCAATGAGATCTGGTTAAGCCTTTAAAGGCTGTGACAACAAGAGTAGATTTTCATATTTCTCTGGTAGTCCAGTGGTTAAGACTCTATGCTTCCAATGCAGGAGGCTAAGATTCAATCCCTGGTCAAGTAACTAAGATCCCACATGCTGCATGATCAAAAATAAAAATAAAAAAGGAGAGAGTAGATTTTATTTCAAATGTGGTTAGAAATCATTGGAAAAATTGAGCAAAGGTGTGATGTGGTCTGATTTTACTCTAAAGAAAATATTACTCTGATTGTTAGGGAACAAGGAAGGATGAAGAATCATTCATACAGTCCAAGGAAGAGAGATAATGGTGGCTTAGACAAGGATAAGGCAATTAATTGGATTTATAATTAATTGTGTTTGGGATACATTTTAAAGTTACAGCTGACATGACTTCTTGATAAATATGACATATAAAAGAAAGAAAGAAATCAAAGATAACCACTAGTTCTGGCAACTCAGTGAACTGTGGTGCTATTTCCTAAAACATGAACCATCAAAGCAGGAATGGGTTGGAGGACAATCAAGAGTGATGTTTTGGCCATGATAAGTATGAAATGCCTATCAGATATGGAATGAAAGATATTGAGTAGGCACTTGGGATAATTTTGGAAGAAAATTTCATGGCAGAAATCAGGAAAAAAATATAGTCCATCCATAGAAGAGGAACAGAATGATAGAGCAATGAACAAAAGAGACAAAAATCTAACCCTCATAAAGCTTATACTCTAGTGACAATAGCCAATGCTTCTTTAATTTAGCTCATTATGTGCTACATATTGGGGCTTCCGAGGTGGTGCTTGTGGTAAAGAACCTGCCTGCCAATGCAAGAGATATAAGAGATCCAGGTTCAATCCCTGGGTTGGGAAGATCCCCTGGAGGAGGGCACGACAACCCACTCCAGTATTCTTGCTTGGAGAATCCCAGGGACAGAGGAGCCTCATAGGCTATGGTCCATAGTGTCACAAGAGCTGAACACAGCTGAAGTGACAGCATACATGCATGTGCTACATATTATTCTAAGTACTTCACTTAAAATAACATATAATATGCACAAAATCCTATGTGATAGGTGTTACTAGTATATTCATTTTTGAAATGAGGAAATTAAGAAAAAGTAAAGGTAAGAGACTTACCAAAGGCCATATTGCTAATAGATGATAGTGAAATTTGAACTGAGTCCAGTCCTGGAGTCTGTGTTCTTAGCTATCACATTATGTCTCATTCAAAAGAAAAATAATTCAGGGGTGGTCCTAAGATGGCAGAGGAATAGGATGGGGAGACCACTTTTTCCCCCACAAATTCATTGAAAGAACATTTGAATGCTGAGCAAATTCCACAAAACAACTTCTGAATACTGGCAGAGGAAATCAGGCACACAGAAAGGCAGCCCATTGTCTTCAAAAGGAGGTAGGACAAGGTATAAAAGTTAAAAAGAGGCAAAAGAGGTAGGGATGGAGATCCCTCCCAGGAAGGGAGTCTTAAAACAGAGAGAAGATTCCAAATACCAGGAAACACTCTCACCAGTGGGTCTGTGGCAAATCTTGAAATCTCAGAGGGCAACATATCCAGGAGGAAAAATAAATAAATAAATAAATAAATAAACCCCACAAATTATGTGCCTAATGGCAACTCCCAGCTGAGAAGCAACCCAGACACTCACATCTGCCACTAGCAAGCAGGGGCTGGACAGGGAGGCGCAGGCTGCATTGCTTAGGGTAAGGCCCAGGCCTGAATGCCCCGAGGGCAGTTTGAGGGAACTAACCTGAGATAGCAACCCAGACTGTGGGATAGCCAGAGAGAGAGAGAACAGAGAGAGAGAGAGAGAGAGAGAGAGAGAGAGAGAGAGAGAGAGAGAGAGAGAGAGAGAGAGAGAACTATCCCGTGAAAAGCCCTAACCTAAGACACTGCCAAGCCCGCTCACAGAACAAAGGACTGAGCAAGGCTAGCCAGCTGCAGACAAGCCCATCCCCTGCTAGAGACAGGCAGGCGGGGGCAGCCAGAGCCAGACTTCATTGCTAACCAAGACTTCTTGGGATTCTGGATGGTTGACATCCGCCGGGAGCGTCTCATCCAGAGATCAGCTCCACAGAAGAGATACAGGGCACACCTGAGAAAGCATGCCCATTGTACACCCCCAAAAACTGAATGGCTGGGTCAGGGGAGGTGACAAGATGCAACCCCCACATGGGGGTGACTGCATTCGCCAAGCACCTGGTCACCTGAGCTGCTCAGACCTGGGAAGGGCACAAAACGCAGGCCCAACCGAGTCTGCACCTTTGTGGAGTACCCGAGAACCTGAACCTGAGTGGCTTAGACCTGGTAAGTGCATGCAACCCAGGGCATGCCTCAGACAGTTCCCAGCAGAGCAATCTAGAGCCTGAGAAGTGTAGACCATGAAAGCACAAACACTGTGAGCAGGTGCAAACCCAGTCAGAGATGTTTGCTTGCAGTGTTCCTCCCTCCCCATAGCATGACTGAACAAGTGAGTGTAAAAAAGTGACCACCATCGCCCCCTCGTGTCGGGGTGGAAATTAGACACTGAAGAGACCAGCAAACAGAAGAAGCTAAAATAAACAGAGGGAACCACTTTGGAAGTGACAGGTGCAATAGATTAAAACCCTGTAGTTAGCACCAACTACATAGGAAGGGGCCTATAGATCCTGAGAAGTATAAGCTGGATCAAGGAACAATCTGATAATGAACTGACCCCACACTGTCCACAACAGCTCCAGAGAAATTCCTGGATATATTTTTACTATTATCATTTTTTCTTAATTTTTAATTTTTTCATTTTTAAGTCCTCTATTACTCCTTTAATTTTCATTTTTATAACATACTATTACCTTGCCAAAAAAGGCCCTATTTTTAAAGCATACTTCATATATACATTTTATAATTTTTGTGACTTTGTTTTGTTCTTTTAGTATTGTAATTTTGAGAATCTAACCTCTACTCTAGATTTTTAATCTTTGCTTTTTGGTATTTCTTATCAACTTTGTACCTTTAAGACCCAATCTTCAGTACCCATTTTTACTTGGGAGTGAGATTACTGGCTTGATCGCTCTCTCCACCTTTTGACTCTCTTTATTCTCCACCAGGTCGCCTCTATTTCCTCCCTCCCTCTTCTCTTCTCTACCCAACTCTGTGAATCTCTTTGTGTGTTCCAGGCTGTGGAGAACACTTAGGGAACAGAATACTGGCTGGATCTGTCTCTCTCCTTCTGATTTCCCCTTTTCTCCTCCTGGCCACTTCTGTCTCCTTCCTCCTTCTTTTCTTCTCTGTGTAATTCCATGAACATCTCTGAGGGGTTCATACTGTGGAGAGCACATGGGGAAGTGATTACTGGCTAGCTTGCTCTCTCCCCTTTTGATTACCCCTCTTCTCCACCTGGTCACCTCTATCTCCCTCCTCCCTCTTCTCTTCTCCATGTAACTCTGTGAACCTCTCCAAGAGTCCCTCAATGAGGAGAAACTTTTCATCATTAACCTAGATGTTTTATCATCGGTGCTGTATAGATGGTGAAGTCTTAAGGCTACTGTAAGAATAAGACTGAAAACCAGAAGCAGGAGGTTTAAGTCCAAAACCTGAGAACACCAGAGACTCCTGACCCAGGGAACATTAATCGATGAGAGCTCATCTAAAGCCTCCATACCTACACTGAAACCAAGCACCACCCAAGAGCCAACAAGTTCCAGAGTAAGACATAGCACGCAAATTCTCCAGCAACACAGGAACATAGCCCTGAGCTTCAATATACAAGCTGCCCAAAGTCACGCCAAGCCCACTGACATTTCAAAACTCACTACTGGATATTTGATTGCACTCCAGAGAGAAGAAATTCAGCTCCACCCACCAGAACACTGGCACAAGCTTCCCTAACAGGAAAACTTGAAAAGCCACTTGTCCAACCCCACCCACAGAGAGGAACCTCTACAACAAAGAGGAAGCACAAACTGCCAGAATACGGAAAGGCCACCCTAAATACAGCAATTTAAACAAGATGAAAAGGCAGAGAAATACTCAGCAGGTAATGAAAAGAAATGAGGACAGCCTCAGAGACCTCTGGGACAATGTGAAATGCCCCAACATTCGAATCATAGGAGTCGCAGAAGAAGAAGACGAAAAGAAAGACCACGAGAAAATACTTGAGGAGATAATAGTTGAAAACTTCCCTAAAATAGGGAAGGAAATAGTCATGCAAGTCCAAGAAACCCGGAGAGGCCCAAACAGGATAAACCCAAGGTAAAACATCGCAAGACACATATTAATCAGATTAACAAAGATTGAACACAAAGAACAAATGTTAAAACCAGAATGGGAAAAACAACAAATAACACTCAAGGGGATTCCCATAAGGGTAAAAGCTGATCTTTTAATAGAAACTCTTCAGGCCAGAAGGGAATGGCAGGACATACTTAATGTCATGAAAGAGAAAAACCTACAACCCAGATTACTGAACCCAGCAAGGATCTCATTCAAATATGAAGGAGAAATCAAAAGCTTTACAGACAAGCAAAAGCTGAGAGAATTTAGCACCAATAAACCAGCTCTCCAGCAAATGCTAAATGATCTTCTCTAGACAGGAAACACAGAAAGGGTGTATAAACTCAAGCCCAAAACAACAAAGTAAATGGCAAAGGGATTATACTTATCAATAATTAACTTAAATGTAAATGGGTTGAACACCCCAGCCAAAAGACAAAGACTGGCTGAATGGATATAAAAACACGACCTTTACATATGTTATCTACAAGAGACCCACCTCAAAACAAGGGACACATACAGACTGAAAGTGAAGGGCTGGAAAAACATATTCCACACAAATAGAGACCAAAAGAAAGCAGGAGGAGCAATACTCATATCAGGTAAAACAGACTTTAAAATAAAGGCAGTGAAAAGAGAAAAAGAAGGACACTACATAATGATCAAAGGATCAATCCAAGAAGAAGATATAACAATTATAAATATATATGCACCCAACATAAGAGCACCATAATATGTAAGGCAAATGCTAACAAGTATGAAAGGGGAAATTAACAGTAACACAGTAATAGTGGGACTTTAATACCTCACTCACACCAATGGATAGATGAACTAAACAGAAAACTAACAAGGAAACACAAACTTTAAATGATTCTATGGATCACTTAGACCCAATTGATATCTATAGGACATTTCACCCCCAAAACAATGAATTTCACCTTTTTCTCATGTGCACATGGAACCTTCTCCAGGATAGATCACATCCTGGGCCATAAATCTAGCCTTGGTAAACTCAAAAAATTGAAATCATTCCAAGCATCTTTTCTGACCACAATGCAGTAAATTAGATGTCAATTACAGGAGACAAACTATTAAAAATTCCAACATATGGAGGCTGAACAACATGCTGCTGAAAAACAAACAAATCACAGAAGAAATCAAAAAAGAAATCAAAATATGCATAGAAATGAATGAAAATGAAAACACAACAACCCAAAACCTATGGGACACTGTAAAAGGGGTGCTAAGGGGAAGGTTGACAGCAATACAGGCTCACCTCAAGAAATAAGAAAAAAGTCAACTAAATAACCTAACTCTACACCTAAAACAACTAGAAAAGGAAGAAATGAAGAACCCCAGGGTTAGTAGAAAGAAAGAAATCTTAAAAATTAGGGAAAAAATAAATGCAAAACAAACAAACAAACAAACAAAAGAGACCATAGCAAAACTCAACAAAGCAAAAAGCTGGTTTTTGAGAAGATAAATAAAATTGACAAACAATTAGCCAGACTCATCAAGAAACAAAGACAGAAGAATCAAATCAACAAAATTAGAAATGAAAATGGAGAGATCACAACAGACAACACAGATATAAAAAGGATCATAAGAGACTACTATCAGCAATAATATGCCAATAAAATGGACAACTGGAAGAAATGGACAAATTCTTATAAGAGTATAACTTTCCAAAACTGAACCAGGAAGAAATAGAAAATCTTAGCAGGCCCATCACAACCACAGAAATTGAAACTGTAACCAGAAATCTTCCAGCAAACAAAAGCCCAGGTCCAGACGGCTTCACAGCTGAATTCTACCAAAAATTTAGAGAAGAGCTAACACTTATCCTACTCAAACTCTTCCAGAAAATTGCAGAGGAAGGTAAACCTCCAAACTCATTATATGAGGCCACCATCACACTAATACCAAAACCTGACAAAGATGCCACAAAAAAAGAAAACTACAGGCCAATATCACTGATGAACATTGATGCAAAAATCCTTAACAAAATTCTAGCAAACAGAATTCAACAACATACAAAAAATATCATACATCATGACCAAGTAGGCTTTATCCCAGTGATGCAAGGATTCTTCATTATCCACAAATCAATCAAAGTAATACACCACATTAGCAAATTGAAAGATAAAAACCATATGATTATCTCAATAGATGCAGAGAAAGCCTTTGACAAAGTTCAACATCCATTTATGAGAAAAAAAAAAAACTCCAAAAAGCAGGAATAGAAAGAATATACCTCAAAATAATAAAAGCTATATATGACAAACCCATAACAAACATTATCCTCAATGGTGAAAAATTGAAAGATTTTCCCCTAAAGTCAGGAACAAGACAAGTGTGTCCACTTTCATCACTACTATTCCAACATAGTGTTTGAAGTTTTGGCCAAAGCAATCAGAGCAGAAAAAGAAATAAAATGAATTCAGATTGGAAAAGAAGAAGTAAAACTGTCACTGTTTGCAGATGACATGATCCTCTACATAGAAAACCCTAAAGACTCCACCAGAAAATTACTAGAGCTAATAAATAAATATAATAAAGTTGCAGAATATAAAATTAACACACAGAAATCCCTTGCATTCCTATACACTAACAATCAGAAAACAGAAAGAGAAATTAAGGAAACAAGCCCATTCACCACTGCAATGAAAAGACTAAAATACTAAGGAATAAATCTACCTAAAGAAACAAAAGACCTATATATAGAAAACTATAAAACAGTGATGAAAGAAATCAAAGAAGACACAAATAGATGAAGAAATATACCATGTTCATGGATTGGAAGAATCAATATAATGAAAATGAGTATACTACCCAAAGCAATTTATAGATTCAATGCAATCCCTATCAAGCTACCAATGGTATTTTTCAGAGAGCTAGAACAAATAATTTCACAATTTGTATGGAAATACAAAAAACCTCGAATAGCCAAAGCAATCTTGAGAAAGTAGAATGTAACTGGAGGAATCAACCTGCCTGACTTCAGGCTCTACTACAAAGCTACAGTCAAGACAGTATAATACTGGCACAAGAACAGAAATATAGATCAATGGAACAAAATAGAAAGCCCAGAGATAAATCCACACACCTATGGACACCTTATCTTTCACAAAGGAGGCAAGAATATACAATGCAGAAAAGACAATCTCTTTAACAAGGGGTGCTGAAAAAACTGATCAACCACTTGTAAAAGAATGAAACTAGAACACTTTCTAACACCATACACAAAAATAAACTCAAAATGAATTAAAGATCTAAACGTAAGACCAGAAACTATTAAACTCTTAGAGGAAAACATACGCAAAATAGTCTCCGACATAAATCACAGCAGGATCCTCTATGACCCACCTCCCAGAGTATTGGAAATAAAAGCAAAAATAAACAAATGGGACCTAATTAAACTTAAAAGCTTCTGCACAACAAAGGAAACTAAGGGCAAGGTGAAAAGACAGCCTTTAGAACGGGAGCAAATAATAGCAAACAAAGCAATGGACAAAGAATTAATCTCAATAAATACAAGCAGGTCCTGCAGCTCAATTCCGGAAAAATAAAGGACCCAATCAAAAAATGGGCCAAAGAACTAAACAGACATTTCTCCAAAGAAGACATACAGATGGCTAACAAACACATGAAAAGATGCTCAACATCACTCCTTAGCAAAGCAATGCACATCAAAACCACAATGAGGTACCATTTCACACCAGTCAGAATGGCTGCTATCCAAATGTCTACAAGCAATAAATGCTGGAGAGGGTGTGGAGAAAAGGGAACCCTCTGACACTGTTGGTGGGAATGCAAAGTAGTACAGCCACTATGGAGAACAGTGTGGAGATTCCTTGAAAGTGAAAGTGAAGTCGCTCAGTCGTGTCCGACTCTTTGTGACCCCATGGACTGTAACCCACCAGGCTCCTCAGTCCATGGGATTTTCCAGGCAAGAGTACTGGAGTGGATTGCCATTTCCTTCTCCATGGGATCTTCCCAACCCAGGGATCGAACTCAGGTCTCCTGCACTGCAGGCAGATACTTTACCATCTGAGCCACCAGGGAAGCCTTAAAAAACTGGAAATAGGACTGCCATATGACCTAGCAATCCCACTTCTGGGCATACACACTGAGGAAACCAGAATTGAAAGAGACACATGTACCCCAATGTTCATCACAGCACTGTTTATAATACCCAGGACATGGAAGTAATCTAGAAGTCCATCAGCAGACAAATGGATAAGAAAGTTGTGTACATATACACAATGGAATATTACTCAGCCATTACAAAGAATACATTTGAATCAATTCTAATGAGGTGGATGAAACTGGAGCCTATTATACAGAGTGAAGTAAGTCAGAAAGGAGAACACCAATACAGTATACTAACTCATATATACGGAATCTAGAAAATGGTAATGATAACCCTATATGCAAGATAGCAAAAGAGGCATAGATGTATAGAACATTCTTTTGGACTCTGTGGGAGAGGGCGAGGGTGGGATGATTGGGGAGAATAGCATTGAAACATGTATATTATCATATGTGAAACAGATCCCCAGTCCAGGTTCGATGCATGAGACAGGGTGCTCAGGGCTGGTGCACTGGGAAGCCCCAGAGGGATGGGATGGGGATGGAAGTGGGAAGGGGGTACACAATGAGGAACACATGTACACCTGTGGCAGATCCATGTCAATGTATGGCAAAACCACTACAATATTATAAAGTTAGTAACCTCCAATTAAAATAAATTTATATTAAAAAATAAAAATATATTAAAAATTAAATTTAAAAGAGAAATAATTAATATATAGATAAATGTGAAGCCATATAAATTTTGAGATGTAGTTTTTTGTGACAGAGGGATATATCATATGTCTAGAAAGGGAGGAATGATAAAGAAACTCACAGGAAATTATGCAGCAGGTGCTTTCAAATTAGCATATTTGTTCGGTCCCCATGACAACACTAAATGCTAGATTATATGATTCTCATTTCCACACAGAAGACAAACAAGTAATGGCTTTGGGAAGAGATTTGTTTGCAGGATATGAAGAGACGCCCTTATATCTTAGGGTTATAGCCCTAACTCTAAAGTAAACGACAACAGTTTATGCAGAGTAAGTACATATACTTCAAAATGATGTGACCAAAAGGGCATAACGTTAAGTTTCAGTTCAGTTCAGTTCAGTTCAGTCGCTCAGTCATGTCCGACTCTTTGCGACCCCATGAATCACAGCACGCCAGGCCTCCCTGTCCATCACTATCTCCCGGAGTTCACTCAAACTCAAGTCCATTGAGTTGGTGATGCCATCCAGCCATCTCATCCTCTGTCGTCCCCTTCTCCTCCTGCCCCCAATCCCTCCCAGCATCAGAGTTTTTTTCCAATGAGTCAACTTTTCACGTGAGGTGGCCAAAGTACTGGAGTTTCAGCTTTAGCATCATTCCTTCCAAAGAACATCCAGGGCTGATCTCCTTTAGAATGGACAGGTTGGAACTCCTTGCAGTCCAAGGGACTCTCAAGAGTCTTCTCCAACACACATCCAAATTGTGACATATTGTTACCTGTGCCTAAAGCATCAGCCAGTCTCTCATGGAGCAGATTGTGAAGAGGATTTTATAGATCATTTAGTAGCTATGCTGTCTTGCTTAGGATTTAGGCCAGAATGGGAGTGTGATGGGCCTGTAGGCAAACAGCTAGTGTGTGGCATGGCCACACAAGAAGCTTCTGCATTCCACCCTTTGTACTTCTGTTATTTTTAACTTGCACCATAACGGTATGTGCAGAAATAAGTCCATGGATGTAAGTAAATACAGAAAAATCTTTCTTCTTGGGATGCTTCCATTTTCATATCAGCAAGATCATAATAATACCATGTGATTCTAAGGAGCAATTTATTACTAAACATCTACTCATTAATAGCTTGGTAAAAAGGAATACACATCTTTATCTGTTGCTTTACAATGATCTTATGTATTATCCATGCTTTGATAATTAAAGGTAGTGGCTTATATATCTTTGAATTAATGAGAGTTTATAAGGATATGGTAGCAAATTATAAAAGTATATTGGCTTTAAAAAATTAATTTTAAAGTTAAGACCTTTAAAATATCCAAATATCTTGCTTCAGGATAAAGCCCAATAGTTGGGTATAGTTTTAAAGTAAAAGGGAAAGAAAGACAAAAAAGTGAGAGAAGAGAAGAAGGAAGGGAGGAAAGAGAGAAGGAAAGGAGAAAGGAAAAAAGGGAGGAAAAAAGATAAGAAAGGGATTTTCCCCTCAAATGTCCATGGATCTATTTTCATTCTTTTAAGTGTCCATCTTTCTTCAAATTTAAAGAAACTGCAAATAATTAGTTTACATATTTAATGGCTGAATCTAACTTAACTCAAAACTGCACCTCTCTTGATGAAGAAATAAGGGGCTACTAGGGAGATATTTTGTTCACACTTATATCCCAGTGTTTCTATTCTCAGAACACTAGCATTGACATGTTTTGTGTGAAACAAAATGAAAAATACATGAGTTACTATAAGATTTTCCCTAGTGCCTCAGACGGTTGAAAAGTCTGCCTGCAATGCAAGAGATCAGGGTTTGATTCCTGAGTCAGGAAGATCGCTTGAAGAAGGAAAGGGTAACCCACTCCAGTATTCTTGCCTGGAAAATCCCATGGATGGAAGAGCTTGGCGGGCTACAGTCCATGGGGTCACAAAGACTCAGACATAACTGAGCACATGCACACTAGACTAGTCTTTTCTATACGCTATAGGCAATTTTAATATATCCAAATAGGAGAATATGGATTAAATATGATTTTATTATCAACATGATAAAATAAATTAATGATCTCCAGTCAGTCTAAGTCCCAATGGGACTTCCAAAAATCTTTCAGGTACTTAAATTAACATATATCTTGTGCACACTAAGTGCAGGCGGCTGCGACCAGCTCACTAAGTGCGGCCAAGAGGAGGTACCCCACGTCCGAGGTCAGGGGCAGCGGCCGAGATTGCCAGGCTGCGAAGGCACAGGAATGGCCAAGAGGAGCAACCCTGCGCCAGAGGCCAGGGGCGGTGGCCAGGAGGAGCCACCCCACGTCCAAGGAGCCTTGGCTGCCCGGGCGCAGGAGGGCCTAGAGGAGCTATCTCACTTGAAGGTCAGGAAGGGCGGCTGTGAGGAGATACCCTTCATCCAAGGTAAGGAGCAGTGGCTGTGCTTTGCTGGCACAGCTGTGAAGAGATACACCACGCCAAAGGTAAGAGAAACCCAAGTAAGATGGTAGATGATGCAAGAGGGCATCAGAGAGCAGACACACTGAAACCATACTCACAGAAAACTAGTCAATCTAATCACACTAGGACCACAGCTTTGTCTAACTCAGTGAAACTAAGCCATGCCCGCGGGGCAACCCAAGACGGGTGGGTCATGGTGGAGAGGTCTGACAGAATGTGGTCCACTGGAGAAGGGAATGGCAAACCATTTCAGTATTCTTGCCTTGAGAACCCCATGAACAGTATGAAAAGGCAAAAGATAGGATACTGAAAGAGGAATACCCAGGTCAGTAGGTGCCCAATATGCTACGGGAGATCAGTAGAGAAATAACCCCAGAAAGAATGAAGGGATGGAGCCAAAGCAAAAACAATACTCAGCTGTGGATGTGACAGGTGATAGAAGCAAGGTCGGATGCTGTAAAGAGCAATATTGCATAGGAACCTGGAATGTCAGGTCCATGAATCAAGGAAAATTGGAAGTGGTCAAACAGGAGATGGCAAGAGTGAATGTTGACATTCTAGGAATCAGCGAACTAAAATGGACTGGAATGGGTGAATTTAACTCAAATGACCATTATATCTACTACTGTGGGCAGGAATCCCTCAGAAGAAATGGAGTAGCCATCATGGTCAACAAAAGAGTCCGAAATGCAGTACTTGGATGCATTCTCAAAAATGGCAGAATGATCTCTGTTTGTTTCCAAGGCAAAACATTCAATATCACGATAATCCAAATCTACGCCCCAACCAGTAACGCTGAAGCAGCTGAGGTTGAACGATTCTATGAGGACCTACAAGACCTTTTAGAACTAACACCCCCAAAAGATGTCCTTTTCATTATAGGGGACTGGAATGCCAAAGTAAGAAGTCAAGACACACCTGGAGTAACAGGCAAATTTGGCCCTGGAATGCAGAATGAAGCAGGGCAAAGACTAATAGAGTTCTGCCAAAAAAATGCACTGGTCATAGCAAACACCCTCTTCCAACAACACAAGAGAAGACTCTACACATGAACATCATCAGATGGTCAACATCGAAATCAGATTGATTACATTTTTTGCAGCCAAAGAAGGAGAAGCTCTATACAGTCAACAAAAACAAGACCGGGAACAGACTGTGGCTCAGATCATGAACTCCTTATTACCAAATCCAGACTGAAATTGAAGAAAGTAGGGAAAACTGCTAGATCATTCAGGTATGGCCTAAATCAAATCCCTTATGATTATACAGTGGAAGTGAGAAATAGATTTAAGGGCCTAGATCTGATAGATAGAGTGCCTGATGAACTATGGAATGAAGTTTGTGACATTGTACAGGAGACAGGGATCAAGATCATCCCGATGGAAAGAAATGCAAAAAAGCAAAATGGCTGTCTGGGGAGGCCTTACAAATAGCTGTGAAAACAAAAGAAGTGAAAAGCAAAGGAGAAAAGCAAAGATATAAGCATCTGAATGCAGAGTTCCAAAGAATAGCTAGAAGAGATAAGAAAGACTTCTTCAGCGATCAATGCAAAGAAATAGAGGAAAAGAATAGAATGGGAAAGACTAGGGATCTCTTCAAGAAAATTAGAGATACCAAGGGAACATTTCAGGCAACGATGGGCTCGATAAGGGACAGAAATGGTATGGACTTAACAGAAGCAGAAGATATTAAGAAGAGGTGGCAAGAATACACAGAAGAACTGTACAAAAAAAGATCTTCAGTTCAGTTCAGTTCAGTGGCTCAGTTGTGTCCGACTCTTTGCGACCCCATAAATTGCAGCACGCCAGGCTTCCCTGTACATCACCAACACCCAGAGTTCACTCAGATTCATGTCCATCGAGTCAGTGATGCCATCCAGCCATCTCATCCTCTGTCGTCCCCTTCTCCTCCTGCCCCCAATCCCTCCAACCATCAGAGACTTTTCCAATGAGTCAACACTTTGCATGAGGTGGCCAAAGTACTGGAGTTTCAGCTTTAGCATCATTCCTTCCAAAGAAATCCCAGGGCTGATCTCCTTCAGAATGGACTTTTTGGATCTCCTTGCAGTCTGAGGGACTCTCAAGGGTCTTCTCCAACACCAGAGTTCAAACGCATCAATTCTTCGAACTCAGATTTCTTCACAATCCAACTCTCACATCCATACATGACCACTGGAAAAACCATAGCCTTGACTAGACGGACGTTAGTCGGCAAAGCAATAATGTCTCTGCTTTTGAATATCCTATCTAGGTTGGTTATAACTTTTCTTCCAAGAAGTAAGCCTCTTTTAATTTCATGGCTGCAGTCACCATCTGCAGTGATTTTGGAGCCTCCCAAAATAAAGATGTTTCTCCATCTATTTCCCATGAAGTGATGGGAGTGGTTGCCATGATCTTCATTTCCTGAATGTTGAGCTTTAAGCCAACTTTTTCACTCTCCACTTTCACTTTCAAGAGGCTTCTTAGTTCCTCTTAAATTTCTGCCATAAGGGTGATGTCATCTGCATATCTGAGATTATTGATATTTCTCCCGGCAATCTTGATTCCAGCTTGTGTTTCTTCCAGTCCAGCATTTCTCATGAAGTACTCTGCATATAAGTTAAATAAGCAGGGTGACAATATACTGCCTTGACGTACTCCTTTTCCTATTTGGAACCAGTCTGTTGTTCCATGTCCAGTTCTAACTGTTGCTACCTGACTTGCATATAGATTTCTCAAGAGGCAGGTCAGGTGGTCTGGTATTCCCATCTCTCAGAATTTTCCACAGTTGATCGTGATCCACACAGTCAAAGGCTTTGGCATAGTCAATAAAGCAAAAATAGATGTTTCTCTGGAACTCTCTTGCTTTTTCCATGATCCAGTGGATGTTGGCAATTTGGTCTCTAGTTCCTCTCTCTTTTCTAAAACCAGCTTGAACATCAGGAAGTTCACGGTTCATGTATTGCTGAAGCCTGGCTTGGAGAATTTTGAGCATTACTTTACTAGCATTTGAGATGAGTGCAATTGTGTGGTAGTTTGAGCATTCTTTGGCATTGCCTTTCTTTGGGACTGGAATGAAAACTGACCTTTTCCAGTCCTGTGGCCACTGCTGAGATTTTCAAATTTGCTGGCATATTGAGTGCAGCACTTTCACAGCATCATCTTTCAGGATTTGAAATAGCTCTACTGGAATTCCATCACCTCCACTAGCTTTGTTCATAGTGATGCTTTCTAAGGCCCACTTGACTTCACATTCCAAGATGTCTGGCTCTAGGTGAGTGATCACACCATCGTGATTATCTGGGTCATGAAGATCTTTTTTATATGGTTCTTCCATGTATTCCTGCCATCTCTTCTTAATATTCTGCTTCTGTTAGGTCTATAACATTTCTGTCCTTTATCGAGCCCATCTTTGCATGAAATGTTCCCTTGGTATCCCTAATTTTCTTGAAGGGATCTCTAGTCTTTCCCATTCTGTTCTTTTCCTCTGTTTCTTTGCATTGATTGCTGAAGAAGGCTTTCTTATCTCTTCTTGCTGTTCTTTGGAACTCTGCATTCAGATGCTTATATCTTTGCTTTTCTCCTTTGCTTTTCGCCTCTCTTCTTTTCACAGCTATTTGTAAGGCCTCCCCAGACAGCCATTTTGCTTTTTTGCATTTCTTTTCCATGGGGATGGTCTTGATCCCTGTCTCCTGTACAAAAAATGATCTTCATGACCCGGATTATCACGATGGTGTGACCACTCACCTAGAGCCAGACTTCTTGGAATGTGAAGTCAAGTGGGCCTTAGAAAGCATCACTATGAACAAAGCTAGTGGAGTTGATGGAATTCCAGTAGAGCTATTTCAAATCCTGAAAGGTGATGCTGTGAAAGTGCTGCACTCAATATGCCAGCAAATCTGGAAAACTCAGCAGTGGCCACAGGACTGGAAAAGGTCAGTTTTCATTCCAATCCCAAAGAAAGGCAATGCCAAAGAATGCTCAAACTACCACACAATTGCACTCATCTCAAATGCTAGTAAGGTAATGCTCAAAATTCTCCAAGCCAGGCTTCAGCAATACATGAACCGTGAACTTCCTGATGTTCAAGCTTGTTTTAGAAAAGTCAGAGGAACTAGAGATCAAATTGCCAACATCCACTGGATCATGGAAAAAGCAAGAGAGTTCCAGAGAAACATCTATTTCTGCTTTATTGACTATGCCAAGCCTTTGACTGTGTGGATCACAATCAACTGCGGAAAATTCCGAGAGAGATGGGAATACCAGACCACCTGACCTGCCTCTTGAGAAATCTATATGCAAGTCAGGTAGCAACAGTTAGAACTGGACATGGAATGCATGTAAGAATTAAAGATTTTAAAATTTAAAAAATAAAAAACTAAAAAAAAAAAAAAAGAACTGGACATGGAACAACAGACTGGTTCCAAATAGAAAAAGGAATACGTCAAGGCAGTGTATTGTCACCCTGCGTATTTAACTTATATGCAGAGTACTTCATGAGAAATGCTGGACTGGAAGAAACACAAGCTGGAATCAAGATTGCCAGGAGAAACATCAATAACCTCAGATATGCAGATGACATCACCCTTATGGCAGAAATTCAAGAGGAACTAAAAAGCCTCTTGATGAAAGTGAAAGAGGAGAGTGAAAAAGTTGGCTAAACCTCTATATTCAGGAAATGAAGTCATGGCAACCAGTTCCATCACTTCATGGGAAATAGATGGGGAAACAGAGGAAACAATGTCAGAGTTTATGTTTTTAAGCTCCAAAATCACTGCAGATGGTGACTGCAGCCATGAAAGTAAAAGACACTTACTCTTTGGAAGAAAAGTTATGACCTATCTAGATAGTATATTCAAAAGCAGAGACATTACTTTGCCGACTAACGTCCGTCTAGTCAAGGCTATGGTTTTTCCAGTGGTCATGTATGGATGTGAGAGTGGGACTGTGAAGAAAGCTGAGTTCTAAGAATTGATGCGTTTGAACTGTGGTGTTGGAGAAGACTCTTGAGATTCCCTTGGACTGCAAGGAGATCCAACCTGTCCATTCTGAAGGAGATCAGTCCTGGGATTTCTTTGGAAAGACTGATGCTAAAGCTGAAACTCCAGTACTTTGGCCACCTCATGCAAAGAGTTGACTCATTGGAAAATACTCTGATGCTGGGAGGGATTGGGGGCAGGAGGAGAAGGGGACGATAGAGGATGAGATGGCTGGATGGCATCACTGACTCAATGGACGTGAATCTGAGTGAACTCTGGGAGTTGGTGATGGACAGGGAGGCCTGGTGTGCTGCAATTCATGGGGTCGCAATGAGTTGGACACGACTGAGGGACTGAACTGAACTGTACTCTGATTTTATAAGTACCAAGCATCAGCGTCACTTCAGTAACATTCTGTTACAACACTATCTATTTAACCACTTCTTTTGAGACAAAAAACACTGAAAATACTAGTGCATGTGTTTTAAAAGTTACGCTTTATATAACTTTGACCAAATGTTTTTATTTTTAATAAGCTTCATTGATATATGCCTTATGTCTAATAAAATGCTCACAGTTAAGTACATATTTTGTTGAATTTTAAGAAACGAATACATCCATTTTGTTGTTGTTCATTCGCTAAGGTTTGTCCATCTCTTGCAACTCCATGGACTGCAGCATACCAGGCTTCCCTGTCCTTCAGTATCTCCCATAGTTTGCTTAAACTCATATCCCTTGAATCAGTGATGCCATCCAACCACTGTGTCCTCTGTCATCCCCTCCTCCTCCTGCCCTCAGTCGTTACCAGCATCAGGGTTTTTTCCCAATTTTTTAGCTCTTCTTATCAGGTGGCCAAAGTATTGGTGCTTCAGCTTCAGCATCAGTCCTTCCAATGAAATATTCATAGTTGATTTCCTTTTGGATTGACTGGTTTGATCTCCTTGCTGTTCACGCGACTCTTGAGAGTCTCTTCTCCAGCACCACAGTACAAAAACATCAACTCTTTGGCATTCAACCTTCTTTATGGTCCAACTCTCACATATGTACATGACTACTGGAAAAACCATAGCTTTGACTATATGGACCTTGGTTGGTAAAGTGATGTATCTTCTTTTTAATATGCTTTCTAGATTTGTCATGGCTTTTCTTCCACGGAGCAAATGTCTTTTAATTTCATGGCTGCAGTCACCTATGCACTCATGTTACCACCACCACAATGAACATAAAATATTTTTTCATCCCCAAAATTTTCCCTTGTGCTCCTTCTCAGACAACTATTTAAGTCAAATCACCCCTAAACATTGATTACCTCTTCTGGTTGACCAGGGACTGTCCTAGGATTTGCACTAAAATTCCTGCATCCTGGGAAAACTTCTCAGTAGCAGATAAAGCAAGATGGTGGACCACTCATCTGCTTTCTGACATTATATATTAGTATTGCCCGATTTAGAGTTTCATACAAATGGAATCATGCAATATGTATGCTTTCACATCTCAGCATAATAATTTAAGGTTCATCCTTGTGGTTGCATGCAATAGCAATTCATTAAAAATATACTGAATAGTATATTCTCTGGGTATACCACAATTTGTTCATTCATTTACCTATTGACGGATGTTTGGGTGGATCTCATTTTTAGTTGTGAAAAATACTGTTATGCAAATTGACACACAGATATTTTTGTGAACATATGTTTCAATTTCTTTTTGGTAAATTGCAGTAATTCTGTAGGTCATAAGGTAAATATGTGTTTAAGTTTAGAGAAAACTTGCAAACTACTTTCCAAAGTAGTACTATTTTACATTCCTACAAACAATATATGTGTCCTAATTGTTGCATATTTGCTATAAATTTTTTATCAGTATTTCTAATTTTAGCTATTCTAGTGGTTATGTAGTAAAAGCTTGTGGTTTTTGTCTACATTTCCCTTGATAATAATGCTGAGAATTTTTCAAGTCCTTACTTGCCATCCACATGTCTTTTAGGTGCTTGATAAGCATCAAAAACAGCATATGTAAATCCAAATATGTGATGCTGTCTCTCATCCCCATGAACCTTGAAATCATCTTTGGCTCTGTCACATCCCTCAGGAAGTCCAGTAACAAATTAAATTTGCCCTATATTTTAATATACTTATAAACTTACTCTGCTCACTACTTTCATAAGTATCCCAATCCAAGCCACCATCATTCTTTTGCCTGTAGTAGTCAATAGCTTATCATCTGGTTTCTCTGCTTCCACTCTTGCTCAACCATTAGCTTTATTCTCCACACGACAGCCAAATTGATGCTTGTAAAATATATGTCATACCATATATTCAGTACCTAATGAAACCTGAAGGCGCCAGGCCTATAAAATAACTGGTATAAGACACTATTTGATATTGCCCCTTTGCTACCATTCTGACCTTATTTCCTACCACTCATCCTTGTTTTACTTCATTTCACCCACAGAGACATCTTTGTTGTTCCCTGAACATATCAAGTATGCACCTGCCTTTAGGACATCTGCATTGTTATTTCCTCTGCCTGATTTCTTTTTTTTCACCATAGATATCCATGGGGCTTGCTTGCTCACTTCTTCAGATCTCAGCTCAAATGCTTTCTTAACATTGAGGTAGTCTTTGGCTACATGGCTTCCCAGGTGGCTCAGTGGTAAAGAACCCGCCTGCCAATGCAGGAGATGCAGGAGACGTGAGTTTGATCCCTAGGTCAGGAAGATCCCCTGGAGTAGAAAATGGCAACCCACTCCAGTATTCTTGCCTGGGAAATCCAATGGAGAGAGGAGCTTGGTGAGCTATAGTCCATGGGGTTGCAAAGAGTCGAACATGACTGAGCACACACGCACAGTCATTGACCATCTTATATAAAGTCACTCCCATCACTAGCTATTCCCCTTTTCCTATCTCATTTTTATTCATACTACATACCTCCACTTGGCTGTTAAATATTTATTTTTTAATTCATTGCCTGCCTTCTCCATAACATTCACTCTTCAATAGTGTCTGATTTTCTCCTACTGATATCCCTACAGCTCAAATTATGCTCGGTATAATGAGAACTATATAAATCCTTGTTGAATGAATAAACGTGAATTATTCTTCCATGCCAACCAAGTCCACCTCTTGGATCACATTTTAAGTTCTCCATAGGGAGGAATCTTACCTTAATCTTTCCATAGTACCTTATATGAGGTAAATACTAAACATGAAAAGATTCTTGATTGGTTTTTGCATACTTGAAATACTGACCAACAAGCCTAGTTAGGATTAAAATTAGCTAGGAAATGTTTATGTCTAACATTATCTTCTCTTATGTTGATGGAACAGGGTGTTTGCTATGACCAGTGCGTTCTCTTGGCAAAATTCTATTAGCCTTTGCCCTGCTTAATTCTGTATTCCAAGACCAAATTTGCCTGTTACTCCAGGTGTTTCTTGACTTCCTAATTTTCCATTCCAGTCCCCTATAATGAAAAGGACATCTTTTGGGGGTGTTAGTTCTAAAATCTCTTGTAGGTCTTCACAGAACCATTCAACTTCAGCTTCTTCAGCATTACTAGTTGGGGCATAGACTTGGATTACTGTGATATTGAACAGTTTGCCTTGGAAATGAACACAGATCATTCTGTCTCTACACATGGACATCACCAAATGGTCAGCACCGAAATCAGATTGATTATATTCTTTGCAGCCAAAGATGGAGAGGCTCTATACAGTCAGCAAAACCAAGACTGGGAGCTGATTGTGGCTCAGATCATGGGCTCCTTGTTGACAAATTCAGACTTAAATTGAAGAAAGTAGGGAAAACCACTAGACAATTCAGGTATGACTTAAATCATCCCTTATGATTATACAGTTGAAGTGAGAAATAGACTTAAGGGACTAGATCTGATAGAGTGCTTGAAAACCTATGGACGGAGGTTCAGGACATTGTACAGGAAACAGGGGTCAAGACCGTCCCCATGGAAAAGAAATGCAAAAAAGCAAAATGGCTGTCTGGGGAGGCCTTACAAAGAGCTGTGAAAAGAAGAGAGGTGAAAAGCAAAGGATAAAAGGAAAGATATAAGCATCTGAATGCAGAGTTCCAAAGAATAGCAAGGAGAGATAAGGAAGCCTTCTTCAGCAATCAATGCAAAGAAACAGAGGAAAAGAACAGAATGGGAAAGACTAGAGATCTCTTCAAGAGAATTAGAGATAACAAGGGAATATTTCAGGCAAAGATGGGCTCAAAAGGACAGAAATATTATGGACCTAACAGAAGCAGAAGATATTAAGACGAGCTGGCAAGAATACATGGAAGAACTGTACAAAAAAGATCTTCACGGCCAAGATAATCATGATGGTATGATCACTCACCTAGAGCCAGACATCTTGGAATGTGAAGTCAAGTGGGCCTTAGAAAGCATCACTACGAACAAAGTTAGTGGAGGTGATGGAATTCCAGTAGAGCTATTTCAAATCCTGAAAGGTGATGCTGTGAAAGTGCTGCACTCAATATGCCAGTAAATCTGGAAAACTCAGCAGTGGCCACAGGACTGGAAAAGGTCAGTTTTCATTCCAATCCCAAAGAAAGGCAATGCCAAAGAATGCTCAAACTACCACACAATTGCACTCATCTCAAATGCTAGTAAAGTAATGCTCAAAATTCTCCAAGCCAGGCTTCAGCAATACGTGAACCGTGAACTTCCTGATGTTCAACCTGGTTTTAGAAAAGGGAGAGGAACCAGAGATCAAGTTGCCAACATCCACTGGATCATGGAAAAACCAAGAGAGTTCCAGAAAAACATCTATTTCTGCTTTATTGACTATGCCAAAGCCTTTGACTGTGTGGACCACAATCAACTGTGGAAAATTCTGAAAGAGATGGGAATACCAGACCACCTGACCTGCCTCTTGAGAAATCTGTATGCAGGTCAAGAAGCAACAGTTAGAACTGGACATGGAACAACAGACTGGTTCCAAATAGGAAAAGGAGTATGACAAGGTTCTATATTGTCACACTAGTTATTTAACTTATATGCAGAGTACATCATGAGAAAACCTGGGCTGGAAGAAACACAAGCTGGAATCAAGATTGCTGGGAGAAATATCCATAACCTCAGATATGCAGATGACACCACCCTTATGGCAGAAAGTGAAGAGGATCTAAAAAGCCTCTAGATTAAAGTAAAAGAAGAGAGTGAAAAAGTTGACTTAAAGCTCAACATTCAGAAAACGAAGATCATGGCATCTGGTCCCATCACTTCATGGGAAATAGATGGGGAAACAGTGGAAACAGTGTCAGACTTTATTGTTTTGGGCTCCAAATTCACAGCAGATGTTGACTGCAGCCATGACATTAAAAGACACTTACTCCTCGGAAGAAAAGTTATGACCAACCTAGATAGCATATTCAAAAGCAGAGACATTACTTCGCCAACAAAGATCCATCTAGTCAAGGCTTTGGTTTTTCCAGTGGTCATGTATGGATGTGAGAGTTGGACTGTAAAGAAAGGTAAGCACTGAAGAATTGATGCTTTTGAACTGCAGTGCTGGAGAAGACTCTTGAGAGTCCCTTAGACTGCAAGGAGATCCAACATGTCCATTCTAAAGGAGATCAGCCCTGGGATTTCTTTGGAAGGAATGATGCTAAAGCTGAAACTCCAGTACTTTGGCCACCTCATGCAAAGAGTTGACTCATTGGAAAAGACTCTGATGATGGGAGGGATTAGGGGCAGGAGGAGAAGGGGATGACAGAGGATGAGATGGCTGGAAGACATCACCGACTCGATGGACATGAGTTTGAGTGAACTCCAGGAGATGGTGATGGACAGGCAGGCCTGGCGTGCTGTGATTCATGGGGTCGCAAAGTGTTGGACACAACTGAGTGAACTGAACTGAACTGAACATTATCTTGAATTGATGTTACAGGAATAACTAATGCATTTGATAAATTGTAAAATAGATAAACTTATTATTTTTCTGCTTCAGCTAATACTGTGCTTACTATATAACACAAAGAATTTTTAAGTGTTTTTGTATAACATTTAATATTAGATAAATTGCTTTTCAGATTTTAGTAACTCTCCTAAAGTTATAGATCTAGGATATTACAGAACTAGAATTCTAATTCTTTCACTTATGGTTCCAAATTCTGTGCTGTACTTCCTCCTTTTATTGTTTCTTCTCCAGCCACATGTTTCCTAGATATTGCCTCTGTCTATTCCATCTTTCATTCTCTAAACCATGTCACATCCTGAGAAGTGAGCTATTAGTCACACTATAGCCAGCCTCTTCACCTTCATCAAAACTTATCCCATTATTGGCTTATTGCTCTACTAACCGAAATCAAGGGTAAATGACTACTACAGCTTAGTGTGGTGACTTTACATAAAAAAATTGACATCGTGTTAACAGGAATCTTTGGCTACCTAATAAAATGAGAAGTCACTTTGACAATCTTTGATACTGGGCCCATACTAGAGAGGGAGCATAATAATGTATTTAGGCATTTTTGGAGGCCCTTTGCACATATGTTCCTAGATAGCTACAGACTGTGTGCCTTCTTCAAGTGTAAGCTATGGGTACACATACACAGATATGTTGATACACTACTCGCTCCAATAAGTATGAAACAATGAGAATTATTTTCACCTACCCTTACTAGGCACTCCAATGATAGTTATCATTTTTTTTAAACAAGGGGACACTTGAAATCAAAATAAAGGGTAAGAATTTGTATAAAGATTTTTATTTTTCTTGATCTTCATCTTTAAGTGTCATGAAGTGAGTTAAATAAATGTTAAGCCACACAATTTTTACTTATTTACACCATCTAGACAGGTAATAAACATTTACCAGATAGCATCTATGTTCAATGTACTGTGTTTTGCACTGTGAGAGTTTAAAAAAACTAAATACTACACAATTCTAGCTCTTAGAGATTTCTGGCCTCTGCTGGATAATACAAAAATGTCCATGAGAATTGGCAGGGAAGTGAGCTTAGTATTGACACATCCAGCTTCAAGTTCAATCCACTAATTCAACAATACATACTAAGCACCTGCTATATGTGATGCACTATGCTTGGAACTGGGGATTAAATGATTCACATAATCCCTTGCAATTCCAGTGTGATGATATATATGAAAATAGTGGGGAAGATATAGACACAAAGAAAAGTATTTTAAAAATAGAAAAATTTCAACTGTGAACAAGTACCATGGAAATTAGTTGACGAGAGAATTGTATCTGGACAGGAAGCTCAGGAAAGGCTTCATTGATAGAAGGATAATTGAGCTATGATCTGAAGAGTGAATAGGAGTTAACCAAGTAAAAAAGGGACAGAATAATGCCCTATGCCCTCTGGCAAGAGCAAGCAATAAAGAGTCTGAAAAAAGACCAGTGTGACAAAGGCATAGAAAACATGTACATAATGAATCTAGATAGGAAGATGAAGACAGACCTATGATGCAAAGACATGTGGAGTTTCAAGTTTCAAAATTAGAATAGCATTTTTATGACAGAAGAGAGCCTCCTTAAAAATTCTATTCATGTTGATGTATGGCAGAAATCAATGCAATATTGTAAAGCAATTATCCTTCAATTAAAAATAAAGTTTTTAAAAGTCTATCCTATGAATAGGCCTGATGTTAAAATCTTATTTATTTATATGTGAATTATATGTTTATTATTCCTATACATTATAGTTAGTTTGGCTATTCTTGTAAATTACTGTTTGACAAAAATATACAACAGATGAGAAAATTTTGCACTTCGTCTTTCATATTCTTTCCTAAACAGTATATTGAAAGAGAAAGGTGTGCCTTTACAAAGATTTATAGATCATGAGATAAATTTAAATTGGGAATTAAATATGAAAATCATTCTGGAATTCTGTAGTTTTAACATATTGAGATCATTTGTTTTTCTGAGAAAAGGTCTGAGGAAAATGTGCTAAATACCACAGTTAAGTTAAATATTCTCTAGTCCTCAAACTTCTCTGACTTTTAAAGAAACAAAAGAGAGGCAGATTATTTCCTAAGATACACAGGTTTGCTATTCTCCTCCATTTGGAGTTACAATTTTGTACTGTATTTAAGGTTTGACCAAGTGTAATTTTAACAATCTGGATAGTACAACAAATATGTGGTTTTTAAAAATACTATCTATGCCACTAAGAGCTGCTTTTATATCTTTGCAAATTGGAAACTGAAGGTAAATTAAATCCATGGTACATACTTAAAGATCTGCTTCAGCCCACACAGAGTTGTATATTTTTTCCATTATATTCATGGCAGATACAATATCATAGGCATTTAGCAGAAGAAATAGGCTGCATAGGTCATGCTCTCTCATTATGCACATCTATAACTTCAAAAATGCATGGATCCTGTTAACATAAAGGAACTATGTAGGTGAAATATCTCTACAAAAAGTTATAGCCTCTAGAGAGAAAATTGTGCTTCCTGGTTCCTACACTAAATAGATAACAAGAGAGCAAGAGTAAGCACAAAAGCCTCTTCTGATTTAAACAGTACAATTCTTTTATTAAGTATATGCTTGATCTAGGACCAACAGTATCCACTTTCAAATTGCATAAAATATTAAAGCATATTTTTTAAAAAATCAAATTTTACTAACATAAGAAACATTTCAGCATATTTTTTTTGGCTAGGTAATTTGAAAGTGAAAGAGGAGAGTAAAAAAGCTAGCTTAAAATTCAACATTCAAAAAATTAAGATCTTGGCATACAGTCCCATAACTTCATGGCACATAGATGGGAAAACAATGGAAACAGTGACAGACTTTATTTTCTTGGGCTCCAAATCACTGCAGATGGTGACTACAGCCATGAAATTAAAAGATGCTTGCTCCTTGGAAGAAAAGCTATGACCAAACTAGACAGCATGTTAAAAAGCAGAGACATTACTTTGCTGACAAAGGTCAGTCCAATCAAAGCTGTGGTTTTTCCTGCAGTCATGTATGGATATGAGAATTGGACTATAAAGAAAGCTGAGCACTGAAGAATTGATGCTTTTGAACTGTGGTATTGGAGAATACTCTTGAGAGTCCCTTGGACTGTAAGGAGATCAAACCAGTTAATCGTAAAAGAAATCAGTTCTGAATATTCATTGGAAGGACTAATGTTGAAGCTGAAACTCCAATATTTGGCCACTTGATGCAAAAAACTGATTCATTGGAAAAGACCCTGATGCTGGGAAAGATTGAAGGCAGGAGAAGGGAACAACAGTGGATGAGATAGTTGGATGGCATCACTGACTCAGTGGACATGAGTTTGAGCACGCTCTGGGAGTTGGTGATGGACAGAGAAGCCTGGCGTGCTGCAGTCCATGGGGTAGCAAAGAGTCTGACATGACTGAGCAACTGAACTGAACGGAATTGAATTTCTGTTTATTTATTGAAATATATTTGGAGTGCGTGGAGGCGGGGGAGGGCAGTGGGGGCCTACGCTTGTTCTCTGTCTAGCTGTGACCAGCTGAGGAGGCGCGGCGGCATAGGGACGGTACCCTTGCCGGGCTACTACAGCACTAGGGTGTCAGTTGGTCCCGCCCAGAACACTTCAGTTCTGCCCTGGAAGGATATATTTAATAACTGATTGGTGTGTCCCTTGAATACAAGAAAATGGAAACTGAACAGCCAGAGGAAACCTTTCCCAACACCGAAACCAATGGCGAATTTGGTAAACGCCCTGCTGAAGATATGGAAGAGGAACAAGCTTTTAAAAGATCTAGAAACACTGATGAGATGGTTGAATTACGCATTCTGCTTCAGAGCAAGAATGCTGGGGCAGTGATTGGAAAAGGAGGCAAGAATATTAAGGCTCTCCGTACAGACTACAATGCCAGTGTTTCAGTCCCAGACAGCAGTGGCCCCGAGCGCATATTGAGTATCAGTGCTGATATTGAAACGATTGGAGAAATTCTGAAGAAAATCATCCCTACCTTGGAAGAGGGCCTGCAGTTGCCATCACCCACTGCAACCAGCCAGCTCCCGCTTGAATCTGATGCTGTGGAATGCTTAAATTACCAACACTATAAAGGAAGCGACTTTGACTGCGAGTTGAGACTGTTGATTCATCAGAGTCTGGCAGGAGGAATTATTGGAGTCAAAGGTGCTAAAATCAAAGAACTTCGAGAGAACACTCAGACAACAATCAAGCTTTTCCAGGAATGTTGTCCTCAATCTACTGACAGAGTTGTTCTTATCGGAGGAAAACCTGATAGGGTGGTAGAGTGCATAAAGATCATCCTTGATCTTATATCAGAGTCTCCCATCAAAGGACGCGCTCAGCCTTATGATCCCAATTTTTATGATGAAACCTATGATTATGGTGGTTTTACAATGATGTTTGATGACCGCCGTGGACGTCCTGTGGGATTTCCCATGCGGGGAAGAGGTGGTTTTGACAGAATGCCACCTGGTCGGGGTGGGCGTCCCATGCCTCCCTCCAGAAGAGATTATGATGATATGAGCCCTCGTCGAGGACCTCCTCCACCCCCTCCCGGACGAGGTGGCCAGGGAGGTAGTAGAGCTCGGAATCTTCCTCTTCCACCACCACCACCACCTAGAGGAGGAGATCTAATGGCCTATGACAGAAGAGGAAGACCTGGAGACCGTTATGATGGCATGGTTGGTTTCAGTGCTGATGAAACCTGGGATTCTGCAATAGATACATGGAGCCCATCAGAGTGGCAGATGGCTTATGAACCACAGGGTGGCTCTGGATATGGGGGTCGTGGCTCATATGGTGATCTTGGTGGACCTATTATTACTACACAAGTAACTATTCCCAAAGATTTGGCTGGATCTATTATTGGCAAAGGTGGTCAGCGGATTAAACAAATCCGTCATGAGTCAGGAGCTTCGATCAAAATTGATGAGCCTTTAGAAGGATCCGAAGATCGGATCATTACCATTACAGGAACACAGGACCAGATACAGAATGCACAGTATTTGCTGCAGAACAGTGTGAAGCAGTATTCTGGAAAGTTTTTCTAAGACTAGTGAAGAACTGAAGGAGTCCTGCATCTTTTTTTTTTTATCTGCTTCTGTTTAAAAAGCCAACATTCCTCTGCTTCATAGGTGTTCTGCATTTGAGGTGTAGTGAAATCTTTGCTGTTCACCAGATGTAATGTTTTAGTTCCTTACAAACAGGGTGGGGGGTGGGGGAGGGTGTGCAAAAACTAACATTGAAATTTTGAAACAGCAGCAGAGTGAGTGAATTTTAATTTTTGTTCATTGTTGGTGGTTTAAAGAAGTCCCCCCATGTAATTATTGTGAACACTTTGCTTTGTGGTCACTGTAACATTTGGGGTGGTGGGACAGGGAGGAAAAGTAACAGTAGTCCATATGTCCCTGGCATCTATTCAGAGCAGTGTGCAGAATGTAACGCTCTTTTGTAAGAAACGTTTTATGATTTTTAAAATAAATTTAGTGAACCTAAAAAAAAAAAAAAGAAATATATTTGACTTACATTGTCATGTTAGTTTCAAGTGTACAGCACAGTGACTCAGTTATATTGTTTTTCAGATTCTTTTCCATCATAGGTTATTATAAAATATTGAGTATAGTTCCCTGTGCCATATAGTTAGGTCCTTGTTGGTTATCTACTTTATATGTAGTAGTGTGTATATCAACATGATAGTTTTTAAAGAATTCTTGCATAAAGGCTATTCTGTTGCTCAGGCTTTTCATTTTTTCTTTCACATGTACAAGAATCTTGAGAGATTTTAGAAACTTCAAAGATCAAAAGATTTAATTTTGTCAATTTTTCATTTTTAGTTTAACAACTACATCCCCATACAATGTTCTTGAAAACATTTTACAGTAATCAGCACTTGAAAGTTAATCTAATGATGTAGCTTAGCTAACTGTAGCTGCAACACTTCATTTTCTTTTAGTGTGATGGTAAAATGCAGGACAATTGCTTCCTGCCCATAACTAAAATGGTGGCTGTGACTGAATATGAGCTATGCTACTTATTTAATATTTATTATTTTTATTATTATTATCACTATTACATAGACATTTTGAATTTTATTCTAAGCAACTTTTCACATACTGTGATTTCTAAAATATTAGTTCATTAATGTCACTGTAATTTGAAAATATTTGGGCTACTATAACAAAGCTCATTAATAGCTTTTCTGTGGCTGGCTAAAACATTTGTAGGGATGGTCATACTAGGAAAGAGAGACTCATAGTTGCCTCTATTACATTGATTTGAAAAAGTTGGATTATGTTTTATAGACTCCTACTTCCTTCAATCATTCTGTAAGAGATATCTATTAATTTTTCTAAATCTTCACAAAGCAATTTATATCATTATGTAATTTCTACATTAGGCAATGAAAATTCTTAACAAAACATTACAGTAAAAAGTAGTCAATTCATGTTTTGCCTACTTTCTATGCATGGGATAAATCTAGATTTCATGCTTTCAGTAATCACAAGGGTTTCATCCTTGGTTCAAAAGAAGACAATGAGATACTGAGAAAGAAGACAGTATTGATGTTTTCACTTTTAAAATCATCATCCATTTTGAGTTTATTTCATATATAGGAAAATTATATCATTAAGACGTTCACACAGAACTCTTCTATCCAGCCTAAAATGCTGCCTATGGTAGATCCACAAATACCTCAATCTCTCCATTGAGAGAAATAACTGTTTCTGGCACAATGTGGAGTAGTGGGTATTCATTAGTCATATATTCCAGTTAGTATATTATCATATTATACTAATTAATTTACTATGTTCTATATATATGAATTTCCAGTCAGTAAAACATATAATAAAGTTAAAAATATTACAAATATGTGCAAGTATTCTTTTGCTGCTTCTACATTTGTTATTTCATTTAATCTTTACAAAGACTCTGTGCTATGCTGTGTTTAGTTGCTCAGTCATATCTGACTCTTTGCAGTTCCATGAACTGTAGCCCACCAGGCTCTTCTGTCCATGAGGATTCTCTAAGCAAGAATACTGGATTGGGTTGCCATGCCCTCCACCAGAAGAATCTTCCCAACCCAGGGATCAAACTCAGGTCTCCTGCATTACAAGTGGAATTTTTACCACCAGGAAAGCCCAAGAATACTGGAGGGGGTAGCCTGTCCTTTCTGAAGGAGATCTTCCCAACCCAGGAATTGAACTGGGGTCTTCTGCATTTCAATTGGATTCTTTACCAGCTGAGCTAACAGGGAAGCCCTACAATGACTCTATTCAGTAATTATCAGTATCCCATTTTACAGATGACTAATTTGAGGTTTAGCCAGGTAAGTAAGTTCCCTATAATCACATAACTAATGACTTAGCTAGAATTTGCAAGAGATTAAATCTAGCCTATGCTCTTTCTGTGGCCTTTGAAGTAAATAGTTAAATACAAATCATCTCTTTTAACCTTTCCTTCATAATCATCATGATAGAAATCATCCTTAATCAATAGATGTATAGATGTCACATATCAGAGTTTTAAACAGCTCTATATTCTTCTGGGCTCATGTTCCATGTGTTTCAATTGGATGACAGATTTGAGTTTCCTTTTAATTTTTTAAAAAGAAATTTATTTTCTCTAATTGTTCTTTATGCTTTTTAGTTAATATTTATTTTGACCTTGTTTTGAAAAATGTTTGACATAAATACTGTATAAATTTAAGATGTACAATGTGTTGACTTCATACGTATGTACATCACAAAATGATTGACACTGTAGAAATAATTAGCACTTTTACCATTTTGGATAAACAAGCCTATGGGTCAGTTATGAGAAGACTTAACATTTGAATACAGATATATGTGGTATAATTATTTGACATAAGCTCAATTTCCAAGCTTCCTTGGTGGCTCAGATGGTAAATAATCTGCCTGCAGAGCTGGAAACCCAGGTTCAGTCCTTGGGTTGAGAAGATCCCCTGGAGAAGGAAATGGCAACCCCCACAAGTATTCTTGCTTGGAGAATTCCATGGACAGAGGAGCCTGGCAGTCTATAGTCTATGAGGTCGCAAAGAGTTGGACATAATTGATCGATCAACACTTTCAGTTTCAATTTCCTTTTGGATGAGGTTTTCTGCCTTGAACCTTTCTTTCTCTCTTTGTCTTTCTTTTCTCACCCTTAGCACTATTGACATTTTGCACTAGACAATTCTCTGTTCTGTGGGGATGTCCTGTACATTTTAAGATGTTTATCAGCATCCTTGATCTCTGACTAGTAGATGCCAGTAGCACCTCCCTCTTCAAAAATGACAACTAAAAATTACTTCAGAAAATGTCAAAAAAAAAAAAATCCCTTTGGGGACAGGAGCACTTTCTGCTGAAAACCACAGGTTTCTGGAAATACCATGAAAGAAATAGAGAACAGATAAGCATTATCCATTGTGAATTAAGCATTATTCAACTCAGATAAAAAGCAAAATCACAGACACTGCTTTTCTGACCAACTTGAGAGTTATAAAGCTGACTACTGAAAAAGTTTTGAGTACACAATTATAAGCATAGTTTATTTTCATTAATTTTTTCATTAAATTTCAAAGTATTTTACTAAATAAATTCCCTATAGATGATAAAACCCTGAAAACTATGAAGAAATCACCATGTATTCTGTGTTTTTTCAATTATTACTATTGCAAATAATATTCTCAGTTGTGGTTATACCTTGCAGAGGTTACCCTACCTTGTGCTAATGTGAGTTGGATTCTGCGCTTGGCCTATTAAGTTATTTTCTCACTAGATTAACTATTGTAAAATAAAAAGAAAATATGTAAATATAATATGCCCCAAAGCAAAAAATTAATTTTCAGCACAGATGGGTTTTAGAAGGTTAAATGCCAAAGATTTAAAAAATCTCATACCAAGGGAACTTTGTTTGCAACTTTAAAAAATGTTTCTGGTATTACTCTTACAGAATGATGAGTTTCATTCCCAAAGCAGACATTTGAAGGGTTATTTGAAATAAAATGAAAAGCATTAATTATCCAGTTTATTTAGTCACAACAGTATCATTAACTCAACCCTTCTTGTCCCACAAAATGGAAAGAAGAAATGGTACATAGGAAGGTAGGCTTTATGACCTGATTTTTTACCAAACAAAAATTAATAACAAAAGTATATTTCTGAATTTTTAATTCAATGATACCTGTATATGAAGCCACAGGAGTTGAATCTAAAAAAGGACAAGGTTAATTCCCATTCCATATGGTGAACTGATACTAATGAAGTCTTCCACATTTAGCCAAGAAAATCTTATAATTATCATCAAATGATGCATTTACTTGCAGCCTTCCTTTATCAAAAAAACATTGAAGTTTATGGATGAGTCAGGTTACCCATTAAATAATGGATCCAGTCATTGCCTTCAAAGAACTCGTGTTAGTCTACTGAAGGTAGTTAGGTCAGAGATGCAGGCAGCTGCTAGAAGTACATAATTATGTTTTATCTTTTCCCCTCAACATACAAAATATACTCAATCAATGTTGAATGAAACTAAACTGAAAGAAGTTACAAGAGTTAGAAAGCAGACTGAATTGTTCTAGGGAGACTTATAAATGACCTTAAGTTCTTAAAATCCTCTTCAGGAATGTTTCAGGAAATTTCAAGAAACTCTGTTTGATTATTCAAAATGTGTAGCTTGGGCTAACAAACAAGTTGAGAAAGCATGATATTTGCAGCCACGAAATATCTCAGAAATCTGCAAGAGTCCATAAAATCAATAATTTCATACATGTTTGTCCAAATCTTTCATACCAAAAGTTTGCTCAAAATAGGTACCTTATTCTTAAATGCAAATCCCAAGGCATACACACAGTCGTGGCTTTGGTGTTCAGATTTTGTGTATATGTTCCTGTATAGTTAATTTGCAGTTGGACTTATACAAACAAGTTTTCTGGGGTCGGGGGGGGGGTGCTATTTAACATCCCCACTGTGGCAATATGGTTAATCTAGGAGACGCACTTCCAAATGAGAATGCATAAAAGGAGAGAGTTTATGAATGACCTTAAGGCACAAAGCGTATCTTGTAAGAAGTTGCTCTCAAGACTGTAGCTTTTTCTCCTTAGCAAAAGAGTAATACCACTCAGAGTTTGGGTGACTCAGCATGCTTAAGCCACCTTGTTTTGTTGTTCAGTTGCTAAACTGTGTCTGACTTTTTGTGGCCCCATGGACTGCAGCAAGCCAGGCTTCTCTGTCCTATTCCATCTCCTAGAGCTTCCTCAAACTCATGTCCATGGAGTCACTGATATCATCCAACTATGTCATCCTCTATTGCCCCCTTCTCCTCTTGCCCTCAATCTTTCTAGCATCAGGGTCTTTTCCAATGTGTCGGCTCTTCTCATCAGGTGGCCAATGTATTGGAGATTCAGCTTCAGCATAGGTCCTTCCAATGAATATTCAGGGTTGATTTCGTTTGGGATTGACTGATTTGATCTCCTTGCTGTATGAAGGACTCTCAAGAGTCTTCTTCAACACCAAAGTTCAGAAGCATCAATTCTTCGGTGCTCAGCCTTTGTTATGGTCCAACTCTCACATCCATAAATGACTACGGGAAAAAACCACAGCCTTGACTATATGGACCTTTGTTTGCAAAGTAATGTCTCTGCTTTTTAATACACTGTCTATGTTTGTCATGGCTTTTCCTTCCAAGGAACAAGCCTCATTTAACATTTTTTAATTTTTTGGCTGCAGTCGCCATGTACAGTGATTTTGGAGCCCATGAAAATAAAACCTGTCACTGTTTCCACTTTTTCCCCATCTATTTGCCATGAAGTGGTTATCTAGCATAAATAAAGGTTCATTATTTTGTACTAAATAGTTCCAAAAATCTGTATATGAAAATGATACTTAGCCTTGAAACTTTTATGCATATGATAATTCTTTGTAAACACTAGTACACTCTTTAATTTTAGATGGATATTATATCAGATTTAAAAAGTTACTCAAAATAAAAGTTCTACTCAACTCAAACAAAAAAACTAATCTTATGTATATATACCTCAAAGAGATACTCTATAGGGAGACCATACCATAATTGGATGACAAGAGACACCAGCAATGTTAAATTATTAAATGATAAAATCTACTTCTTACTATTAAAAGTACATTTTAAATATTCACATTTGAATGAAGTCTTATAAAATGATACCCGTACCTCATACTATATTTAGAGACATAATCATGGAAATTTACATTTAAAGAAACACAAGAAAGAGACTGTTGTTTAGTTGCTGAGTTGTGTCCAACTCTTTTGTGACCCCATAAACTGTAGCCCACCAGGCTCCTCTGTCCATGGGATTTCCCAGGCAAGAATACTAGAGTAGGTTGCTAATTCTTTCTCCAGAGGATCTTCCTAACCCAAGGATGAAACTTGGGTTTCCTGCATTGGCAGGCAGATTCTTTACCACTGAGCCACCAGGGAAGACCTAAGAAATTGTTGTGCTGTGCTTAGTCACTTAGTCATGTCCAACTCTTCATGACCTTTATGGACTGTAGCCCACCAGGCACCTCTGTCCGTGGGGATTCTCCAGGCAAGAATACTGGAGTTGGGGGTGATGCCTTCCTCCAGGGGATCTTCCCAACCCAGAATCGAACCAGGGTCTCTGGCATTGCAGGCAGATTCTTTACCAGCTGAGCTAGTAGGGAAGCTCCAAGAAATACATTAAATTGCATAATTATATCATTCAGCTTACTGTTACCATACAAATAGTTATTTTTTACTTAAAACTTAAGTTCAATTTGAAATATACATAATAAAGTCTACCCCATTCAGTGTGGTAGCCATTAGTTACATGTGTCTTTTATATTAAGATTTTAACTAATCAAAAATGCATAAAATTTAGTTTCTCCATCATACTACTCACATCCCGAGTGCTGAATAGCCACATACTCAACATTACAGAGACTGTTATTGTCAACTTGGCTATACACTGTATAGATAATTACATTAAAAATATATGTATCTTGAAAATATTTAAGAATTTCTAGAGAATTTATATTTTTCCCTTTGTAAAGCACTCAACTTTCAGAAGTAAGGCACTTCAAAACATTAACCAATTCTAACTGATTGTGAAACACTTCTATCAATCATTCTAGCTAGAACCTTAATATTAAATTAAGATTTTTCTACTTCATGCTCTTTTGAAAATAACTTTCCTAATTTCACTGACCAGCTATCCACCACATTGATGACAAGGGTGAAGAGTATAAAGAGAAAAGTATTACATGTAATTTGACTGCATGTCCCCATTATTATCATTATTTTCTACTTAGTTTTAATTTCGTTTAAAAACCTTGGGATAAGTATGGCATATCAGTAAGGATTCTCCAAAGAAACTAAACTAACAAGAATATGAATGGGCTTCCCAGGTGGCCCTAGTGGTAAAGAATTCATCTGCCAATGCAGGAGACATAAGAAACATGGGTTTGATCCCTGGATCAGAAAGATCGCCCAGAGAAAGAAATGGCAATCCACTCCAGTATTCTTGCTTGGAGAATTCCATGGACAGAGGAGCCTGGTGGGATATAGTCCATAATGTTGCAAAGATTCAAACACAATGGAAGCAAATTTGCATGCATGCACACACATACACATATACATGCATATTTATGATTTATGTCTAAGGAAGTGGCTCACATAATTGTGGGAGAAGGTAAGTATGAAAGCTGTTAGGCAGTCTAATAGATTGAAAACTCAGGCAGGCATTAATTTTGCAATCTTGAGGCAGAATCTCTTTCTCTTTTGGAAACCTCAATTTTTGCTCTTAAGCCTTAAACTGAATGGACAAGCCCTATTCATACTGTTAAAGGTAATAAAATCAAGAATTATAGATGTTAACCCATGGAAAAATGACCTTTACAGCAACACCTAGATAAGTGCTTGGTTAAATAACTGGCCCTAGTCTAGTTGACAAGAAGCAGTGATGTTACTTTGATGAAAAAGGTCCATCTAGTCAAATCTATCGTTTTTCTAGTAGTCATATATGGATGTGAGAGTTGGACTATAAAGGAAGTTGAGCACCGAAGAATTGATACTTTTGAACTGCGGTGTTGGAGAAGTCCCTTGGACTGCAAGGAGATCAAACCAGTCAATCCTGAAGGAAATCAGTCCTGAATATTCATTGCAAGGACTGATGCTGAAGCTGAAACCCCAATACTTTGGCCACCATTCAAAGAGTCAACTTATTAGAAAAGACCCTGATGCTTGGAAAGATTGAAGGCAGGAGGAGAAGGGGATGACAGAGGACAAGATGGTTGGATGGCATCACTGACTCAATGGACATAAGTTTAGGCAAGCTCCAGGAGCTGGTGATAGACAGGGAAGCCTGGCATGCTGCAGTCCATGGGGTGGCAAAGACTCAGATACAACTGAGTGACTGAACTGAACTGAGTCAAGTTTGACACAAAATTAACCATCATATTTGATGATGAAGTCATCTGAATTCTCTAAAGTGGGACTGGAATAGGAGGGAGGTCTTTTTCCATAGCCAAATTGTGCCCTTGTCCCTGTAAGAATTTCTGTCTACCACTTCACACATGGGTGAAAGACTAAGCAACCCTTGTTATGATAATGACCATAAGAGATTCTTCATTAGTGTAATTAAATGGGTAAATTGCAAGGATATCCATTCTTTTCAACTTTGGTGAATTGTCTGCAGTTTTCTGCCCTTATCTTGAAAACTATTTCCAAAAGAGTGGTGGGGTGAGTTTTCATTTATTTTCTATGTTAAAACTCAGTGAATATCACACTACTCAACTGTGTCCTGCCCTCTTTCCTCTCAACTTGATACTTTATTCCTACAACTACTGAGCTTCTTCTCAGCCTCCTTCCTTTTCCTCCATTGCTCCACCTTCTCAATTTATTTCAAAAATTTAAATGTAGATCAACTTCCTAAATAAAAATTTTAAATAATGTATTCTGAAAAAGTTGTTGTTGTTGTTCAGTTGCTCAGTCATGTCTGACTCTTTACCATCCCATGGACTGCAGAACACCAGGCTTCCCTCACTTTCACCATCTCCTGAAGCTTCTTCAAACTCATGTCCATGGAGTCAGTGATGCCATCCAATCATCTCATCTTCTGTTGTCCCCTTCTCCTCCTGCCTTCAATCTTTCCCAGTATCAGGATCTTTTCTAATGAGTCAGCTGTTTGCATCAGGTGACCAAAGTATTGGAGCTTCAGCTTCAGCGTCAGTCCTTCCAATGAATATTCAGGACTGATCTCCTTTAGGATGGACTGGTTGGATTTTCTTGCAGTCCAAGGGACTCTGAGGAGTATTCTCCAACACCACATGTCAACAGCATCAGTTCTTCAGTGTTTAGCCTTCTTTATGGTCCAACTTCCACATCCATACATGGCTACTGGAAAAACCATAGCTTTGACTATACGGACCTTTGTTTGCGAAGTAATGTCTCTGCTTTTTAATATGAGGTCTAGGTTTATCATATATTTTTTCCAAAGAGCAAGTGTCTTTTAATTTAATGGCTGCAGTCACCATCTGCAGTGATTTTGGGGCCCAAGAAAATAAAGTCTGTCACTATTTCCATTGTTTCCTCATCTATTTGCCATGAAGTGATGGGACCAGATGCCATGATCTTCATTTTTTGAATGTTGAGCTTTAAGCCAGCTTTTTCACTCTCCTCTTGAACAGTATGAAAAGGCAAAAAGATTTTTTAAAACGATAAAAAGAAAAAAAAGTCTGTCTTTCTCCACAGTTCGGTAGGTGCCAATATGCTACTGGAGAAGAATGAAGAAACAGCTCCAGAAGGAATGAAGAGGCAGAGCGAAACTGGAAACAACACCCAGTTATGGGTGTGTCTAGTGGTGAAAGTTAAGTCTGATGCTGTAAAGAACAATATTGCATACGAACCTAGAATGTTAGGTCCATGAATCAAGGTAAATTGGAAGTGGTCAAACAGGAGATGGCAAGAGCGAACATTGACATTTTAGGAATCAGTGAACTAAAATGGACTGGAATGGGTGAATTTAACTCAGATGACCATTATATCTACTACTGTGAACAAGAATCCCTTAGAAGAAATGGAGTCGCTCTCATAGTCAACAAAAGAGTCTGAAATGCAGTACTTGGGTCCAATCTCAAAAACAACAGAATGATCTCTGTTCATTTTCAAGGCAAACCATTCAATATCACAGTATCCAAGTCTATGCCCCATTCACTAATGCTGAAGAAGCTGAAGTCGAATGGTTCTATGAAGACCTACAAGACTTTCTAAAGCAAATACCAAAAAAACCATGTCCTTTTCATCACAGGGGACTGGAATGTCAAAGTATGAAGTCAAGAGATACCTGGAGTAACAGGCAAGTTTGGTCTTGGAGTACAAAATGAAGCAGGGCAAAGGCTAACAGATTTTTTCCAGGAGAACACACTGGTCATAGCAAACACCCTCTTCCAACAATACAAGAGATGACTCTACACATGGACATCACTAGCTGGTCCCCAAAATTACTTTGTATTAAAGGTGTTGATTTTGCACATTTAAAACTATTTCAAATTAAGATAAAATCATAGGAAAACATTACAACAATTCATGCTATATATTCCTTAAACTCTGAGTTTAAGAGTACACATTCTATATTTCTTATAGACATTCATTTAATATTTATTTTTGGTTTCAGAATAAAACAAGAGAGAAGCTGAATATTCTTGCATATTTTAATCTCAATGTACATACATCATGCATATACACCTATGAACTCAAATGTGAGAATGTTAAAGAATGTATTTTTGATAAGATCCTGCAGTAACATAGATAATCATACATCCACAGGATTCCAGGTTGTATGCTTTGAAACATCCAAATAAGAACGTTCAAAGTTACAACTTGGAACGGCAATTGCATTAGAAGATAAAAGATAGATAGTGAATAAATGCAAGGTTGTAATCATTCACTGAGAAGGCCCTTGCTTACATAATAAGACATGGGAGCAGAGCTTGAATAGGTTTTGTACGTTGGGAGACCCCCACGAGTGATTTGTAGCTACTTGCTTCTCCATTGCTGCACTTGATATACAGAGGGTATGTTTTTTTAACCCTTCTAAGAGCCTCACCTGAGAAACTTTTTTAATCTGTGAGAAAATTGAGAGAAGTATCCTGGCCCATTTCCATAAAAATACAGTTTGAAACATTTTATCATGACAGGACAATGTTTATTCATTCAAAAGATATTTGCCAATGACTGTGGTAGGTGTTAGAGATATAGAGAAGGAGACCACCGAGTACTCATCTGAAGGAACTTACAGTGATTTGTGTGCAGTTATCACTAATTTGTATCAAAGTCCCACCAAAAAGGCATTTATAGCTGTTGTTCAGTTTGGTTCCTGAATAACCACATATCAAACATTCTAGATAGATATTTTTAGATGCACTTTTATTTGGCCATAATTTTAGATGTATAGGAAACTTGAAAAGTTAGTGTGGAGATATGAAGATATTTTATGAGCCATCTTGACTAGGTAATGGTGTCCAGACATTTAGTCAAACATTATTTATAGTGTGTCTGTGAGAGGGTTTCTGGATGAGATTAACATCTGAACTGGTATACTGAATAAAACATATTGCACTCCCATATTGTCCTTATGTGGGTGGGTCCCATCTAATCATTTTAAGTCCTGAATAGAACAAAATGGAGGAGCCCTCACAGCATTTGGCATTGAAGGCCAGTGGGGCTTGAATGCAGGAGCTGCATAGGGCTGGGGAAAAAGCTAATCCATATTTGGAGATTTCACACAAGTGTTCATGTGCACTGGGACTGAGGGAAAAGTGGTGACTCCATAGAAGTTTAGGCCAGACCTAATTGCAGGTTTTAGGGGGTTTCCTGGGGAGATGGAGGTCAGCCGTGGCTCATTGTAGGGATAAGAACACTGGTGGCAGAGTCACTAGAGAATACTCATTGGTGTGAGCTCCCCCAGGGACCCCAGTTTTGGCAACTAGATCTGGCCACACCCTATAGTTTGCAGATTCTAGTGCTGAGATGTTTCAGGTCAAACAACCAACAGTGTGAGAACAGACTCACCCACTAGGAGACAGGCTGCCTAAAGTCCTTCTGAGCACATAGCTGCCTCTAAACACATCCCTTGACATGGCCCTGCTCACTAGAGGAACAAGATCCAGCTCCACCTTCCAGTGGACAGGCACAAGTTCCTCCCACTGAACAATTCCCTAGACCAACCACACCTACCAGATAGCAGACACTAGAAGCAAGAGGAATTATGACCCTGCAGCCTGAGAAATGAAGAACACAAACACAGAAACCTAGACAAAATAAGACGGCAGAGAAATATGTTCCAGCTGAAAGAACAATATCAAACCCCACAAGAACAACTAAGTGAAATGGAGATAAGAGAGAGAAAGGGACTGATAAAATATCTGAAGAGATAATAGCCAAAAACTTCTCTAACATGGGAAAGGCAATGCTGACTCAAGTCCATGAACCTTAATGAGTCCCATATAGGATAAACCTGAGGAGGAACACTCCAAGACACCTATTAATCAAATTGACAAAAATTAAAGACAAAGTTAAAATATTAAAAACAATGAGGGAAAACAGCAAAGAACATACAAGGGAACTCTCAAACAGTTATCAGCCGAATTCTCAGCAGAAATTCTGCATGCCAGAAGGGATATATTTAAAGTGATGAAATGGAAAAACCAACAACCAAGAATACTCTACCCAGCAAGGTTATCATTGATATTCAATAGAGAAATAAAAAGCTTTAAAGGCAAGCAAAATTAACAGAATTCAGTACCACCAAACCAGCTTTACAACAAATTCTAAAGGAACTTCTCTAGGTGGAAAAGAAAAGGGCACAACTAGTAACAAGGAAATAACAAATGGGAAAGCTCACCAGTAAAGGCAAACATATAGTAAATGTAGAACATCATCTACACATAAATATGATATAAAAACCAGCAATCATGAGGAGAGTACAAATGCATGATGTTAGAAATGCATTTGAAATTAAAAGACCAGCAACCTAAAATAATCTGGTGTGTGTGTATACATATGCTGTTATATGAAAAACTCATGGCAACATCAAACCAAAAATATACAATGGATGTACATGCAAAAGGGAAATATGAATCCAAATTCAACACTAAAGATAGTCATCAAATCACAAGAGACGAGAACAAAAAAGGAAGGGAAGAAAAAGGACCTACAAAATCAAATCCTAAACAGTGAATAAAATGACAATAAGAAAATTCATATAGATAATCAACTTAAATGCAAATGGATTAAATGATCCACCCAAAATACATAGACTGGCTGAATGACTACAAACACAAGACCCATGTATATGTTATCTACAAGAGACCCATTTCAGATCTAGGGATTCACACAGATTGAAAATGAGTGAAGGGAAAAAAGATATTCCAAGTAAATGGAAGTTAAAAGAAATCTGGAGTAGAAATACTCATATCAGACAAAATAGACTTTAAAATAAAGAATATTACAGGAGACAAAGAAGGACACTATATAATGATCAAGGGATTGATCCAAGAAGATATATCATAAAATGTTATATATGCACCCGACACAGGAGTACCTCAATATATAAGGCAAATACTAATAGTCATAAAAGGAGAAATCAGTAGCAACAAATAATAGTGAAAGACTTTAACACCTCAGACAGAAAATCAATAAGGAAACACAGATCTTAAATGACACATTAGGACAGATGGACTTAATTGATACCTATATAACATTCCATATGAAAGCAGAAGAATACATGTTTTTCTAAGTGCACATGGAACATTCTCCAGGATAGATCACATGTTGGGCCACAAAGCAAACCTCAGTAAATTTAAGAAAATTGAAATCTTATCAAGCATATTTTTCAACCACAGTGCTATAAGATTTAAAATCAAATACAAAAAAAAAAAAAGAAGAAATACCAACTTGGGGGGGTAAACAATATGTTACTAAACAACCAATGAATTACAAAAGAAATCAAAGAACACCTAGAGACAAATGAAAACAATAGGATGATGATCCAAAACCTTTGGGACTCAGCAAAAGCAGTTCTGAGAAGGAAGTTTATAACAATACAATCATGTCTCAAGAAACAAGAAAAATCTCAAATAAACAACTTAACCTTATACCAAAAGCAATTAGAAAAGCAGTAAACAAAATCCAATGTTAATAGAATGAAAGAAATCATAAAAATCAGAGCAGAAATAAATGAAATAGAGACAAAGTAAACAACTGCAAAAATGAACAGATCTGAAATCTGGTTCTTTGAAAAGATAAACAAAATTGATAAAGCTTTAACGAGACTCATGAAGAAAACAAAAAAGATAAAAGATCAAATCAATAAAATTAGAAATGAAAAAGTATAAGGCATGACTGACCCCAAGAAATACAGAAGATCATAAGAGACTACTACAAGCAATTATACACCAATAAAATGGACAACCTAGGAGAGACAAATTCTTACAACGGTACAACCTTCCAAGACTGAACCAGGAAGAAAAAGAAAATGAGAACAAACAAATCACAAGTACTGAAATTGAAACTGTGATTTAACAACTTCCAGCTAACAAAAGTCCAGGACAAGATGGCTTTGCAGACAATTTCTATCAAACCTTCAGATAAAAATTAACACCTATCCTCTCAAAATATTCTAAATAGTTGTAGAGTTTCTCAGATTCTTTCCTTGTTCTTCATGACTTTGACAGTTTTGAGGAGAACTAGTGATGTATTTTTTAGCATGAATCCCTATTTGGTTATTTCAAATGTTTTCCTTTTTCAAGATTAGACCAGGATTATGAATTTGGGAGAATACCACAGAGGTAAAGTGCTCTTCTCATGACATCATAACCGGTGGTGCATGATACCTAAATGATATCACTCATGATAGTAACACAAATCATTTTTTAGGGAATATTTGCCAGGTTGTTCTACTATAGTGTCCACATTTCTCACTTTCTGTATTCTATTCCTGTGAAACAAATTACTATTTCCAGTTCATATGAGGAGGGGTGAAGAGAGTTATCTTCACTTCTGAAAGGTAGAAGTATGTATATATATTATTTGGAACTTTGAGAATTATATATTTAAGATAGTTTTATTGCTCAATAGAAAAGATTGCATCAAGAAACTAAATATATGAGGCTCACCTATAGAAATTCAAAGTATAGAGCTTGTGATTCATCTTGATTATACATCATATCATGTTCATAGTGATACTTCTGAGGTTTATGGGTAATAAATCATTAAAGACCATTTTTGTCTTCATTAGGAGATGTTTTTATGTCCCTCATACTGGTGGAAGATAGCTCAGAGAAACATAGACTGAAATTTAACCCCTGTTTCTTCATTTCAGTTTCTGAAATGAATCTTCATTTCAGTTTCTGCCAGTATTGGTCCTTATGCTATCAACAGTAACTTAAAGTGTGGATCTGACGTCCTTGACAATGGGAAATATTAAATCTCATAAATTCTGAACACATTGTGAAAGTTACTAAAAGTCTCGTGTGTTTATTTAGCTCTAGCTATTTAAAAAATATGACACTGTTTTTGAAACAAATATTTCTCATTGTGGTCATCCTTGGATTTTGTGTTTTATAGGTTCCACTTTTAACTCCTTTTCCAATTCTTATCACAGTTGAGCAGTTTCCCTGTGGCTCAGTGGTGAAGAGCCTGCCTGCCAATGCAGTAAACATGGGTTTGATCCTTTGGTCAGGAAGATTCCCTGGAGAAGGAAGCAGCAATCCACTCCAGTATTCTTGCCTGGGAAATCCCATGGACAGAAGATGCCTGGAGGGCCACAATCCATGGTGGTCACAAAATAGTTGGACACAACTTGGCAACTAAACAATAACCATCACAGTTGAGCATATCCTATTATTCTCTATGTTGTATTAAGCAACTAATTTTTTCTCCTGAAATGCATCAATGTGTTTACTGGAATAACAATTTGATTCCAATTCAAAAATTGCCATTTGTCTTCTAACCCTTCTTTTTGAAAAATCAGCAACATCACTGAACATTGCTCACTAAATAATGACGGTGAAGAGAAACTATGATTCCTACGTTAATAATAGTATCACCTTGCAGTTTATAGAGGGCTTTCACATATGTTTTCTCATGTGATCATATGATTTGCTCCCAAAATCTCAGGAGGAAGGCATAGACTAGAAGTCATAATTTTAAAATGAAAAAACTAAGATGCATAGAAGTCAATGGCTTGCCCTTACTGCTCTTGAAAATTAACATCGTAAGGTATGTATATCTTTCAATCTGATTAGATGAGTTTAGGCTATTAACCAACATCTCAGTAGCTTAACACATCAAAAGTTTATTTCTTACACACAAAAATATCCACTCTGAGTCTGGGAGAATCTCCCAGAGATTCATCTATTGGTCATTTAATATTTCAGGCTTCTTTGGTTTATCTTCCTCACCTTCAATACAATAAAGGCATGCTTCCAGAATTACAATGGCAAAGAAAGAGAACATGAAGAAACTCACACCATTCCTTAGATACTTCTAACCAGAAATGGCACAGGTCACTTCTCTCATCCTATTGGATAAAGCAAGTTATATGACTGTGTCCAACTTAAAGGAGGCATGTGCCCAAAAGGAGAAGAAAATCAGAGACTTTGGTGAACATTTGTATGTCTGCTACAAAATATTTGTTTTGTTCCCTTCCACAAGATCATACTTCCTCAACTTAGAATGTTTATAAGCAGTGTTAGTAATGACTGACCAGCTAATGAAGTGTCCTTCTGGACTTACAGTCAAAACAATTTTAAGACTCCAGTACATTTTTTCAATCCACATTAGGCAAAAGATTCTCAAAGAGGCCTTGTTATCTAGTAGTGAAGTGCTTAAGGTTTGCAGTCAGAACAACAGTTCAAAACCATCTTTGCTACTTATTATCTTTGAGACTTGGGGCTAAGTGTTTTACATTTCCAAGTGAAAAGGAAATAAAAATGGTATCAACCTTATAGATTTCTTCTGAGCATTAAGAAAGATAATGCATAAAAGCACAGTGTTTGACATATAGTAAACCCTCAATCAATGTATACAGCTTTCATTATATTGTAGCCCACAATAATGATAATATATATATTATAAATAAACAGACCTTAGAAAGCATGAATACAAACAAAGCTAGTGGAGGGGATGGAATTCCAGTTGAACTGTTTCAAATCCTGGAAGATGATGCTGTGAAGAGCTGCACTCAATATGCAAGCAAATCTGGAAAACTCAGCAGTGGCCACAGGATTGGAAAAGGTCAGTTTTCAATCCAATCCCAAAGAAAGGCAATGCCAAAGAATGCTCATACTATCGCACAATTGCACTCATCTCACACAATAGTAATGTAATGCTCAAAATTCTCCAAGCCAGGCTTCAGCAATATGTGAACCGGGAACTTCCAGATGTTCAAGCGGGTTTTAGAAAAGGCAGAAGAACCAGAGATCAAATTGCCAACATCTGCTGGATCATCAAAAAACCAACAGAGTTCCAGAAAAACATCTATTTCTGCTTTATTGATTATGCCAAAGCCTTTGACTGTGTGGATCACAATCAACTGTGGAAAATTCTGAAAGAGATGGGAATACCAGATCACCTGACCTGCTTCTTGAGACACCTATATGCAGGTCAGGAAACAACAGTTAGAACTGGACCTGGAATAACAGACTGGTTCCAAATAGGGAAAGGAGTATGTCAAGGCTGTATATTGTCATCCCACTTTTTAAACTTCTATGCAGAGTACATCATGAGAAACACTGGGCTGGAAGAAGCACAAGCTGGAATCAAGGTTGCTGGAAGAAATACCAATAACCTCAGATATGCAAATAACACCACCCTTATGGCAGAAAGTGAAGAGGAACTAAAAGCCTCTTGATGAAAGTGAAAGAGGAGAATTAAAAAGTTGGCTTAAAGCTCAACATTCAGAAAACTAAGCTCATGGCATCTGCTCCTATCACTTCATTGGAAATAGATAAGGAAACACTGGAAACAGTGTCAGACTTTACTTTGGGGGGCTCCAAAATCACTGCAGATGGTGATTGCAGCCATGAAATTAAAAGACGCTTTCTCCTTGGAAGGAAAGTTATGCCCAACCTAGATAGTATATTCAAAAGCAGAGATATTACTTTGCCAACAAAGGTCTGTGTAGTCAAGGCTATGGTTTCTTCAGTGGTCATGTATGGATGTGAGAGTCGGACTGTGAAGAAGGCTGAGTGCCAAAGAATTGATGCTTTTGAACTATGGTGTTGGAGAAGACGCTTGAGAGTCCCTTGGACTGCAAGGAGATCCAACCAATCCATTCTAAAGTCCTGGGTGTTCTTTGGAAGGACTGATGTTAAAGTTGAAACTCTGTTACTTTGATCACCTCATGCGAAGAGTTGACTCATTGGAAAAGACTTTGATGCTGGGAGGGACTGGGGGCAGGAGAAGGGGATGACAGAGGATGAGATGGTTCGATGGCATCACGGACACAATGGACATGGGTTTGGGTGAACTCCAAGAGTTGGTGATGGACAAGGAGGCCTGGCGTGCTGCAATTCATGGGATCGCAAAGAGTCGGACACGACTGAGCGACTGAACTGAAATAAACAGGTCCTAGATTTTTCGAGGACAATTCCAGCATTGTCTTATTTATCTTCCCCTATATGTATTGACTTTGGTACAAAAACATCACTACAAATATAATTCACAATATGATAAATTTGAAATCTTAAGGAAAAACAGAACCTAAAGATTATCACATATGAATATTAAAACACTAAACTAATATTTTGGGAAGAATAATAGGAATATAATAACATCTGCTTTATTTCCATTTTATTTAATAAGGCTAAATGTCAATCAGAGGTATAAACTTAAATATTCCAATAAGAAGATTATTCATAATTTCATGTCATTTATTATATTATCCTGAAGTCTTATAGATATATGGCAATTAACTGTTTAGTTTTTAAAGCCATGAACCCTTAAGTTGGAGTGGTCTTACAAATTAGAAAGTAGGAACACAATTAAACCATGAGACACTTATCAACCAGGTATACTTTATGGTATCACTGAAGATAGACAAATTTATTTTAATCACAATAAGCACCAGCATAACAGAAATGATTTATTTAGTAATATTTTTGAAGTGCCTAATGTGACAGAAACATTTAATATTGTCAATGAATATGTTTGCAAACATTAGGTTTTCCCCCAACACCAATAGAACACTATAAAATTGGAAACTTTCTATTTTCATTCACTTTATATAAATAAAATTCTAAGTTTACAACATTTCTAGATAAGAAGCCATTTAGATAAACTCCTAATGAGTGTCAGGCTCATCTAATTGCTAATCAGAAAGGAATTTCTGAACTTTTGAAGTTTAGCCATCCATGATATTAACAATTTAGGGTTTTGTGTGTGTGCCTGTGTGAAGCATGAATTTATCCTTAATATTACACTGAGATAATCTGCTTTTGTGTACCTCAACAAACATACACAAATGGAAGTGGACTACTGACCTAAGGCAAAGACAAAATTATGAATTTACCTAAAGCTCTATGCTAGTTGATAACACTTATTGAATAATATTCTTCACACAAAGAACTATATATTTTCTAATATTTACCTCACTCTACTATTTTTTGTAAAGTAGTATGTTTCAGTTCAGTTCAGTTCAGTCACTCAGTCGTGTCTGACTCTTTGCGACCCCATGAATCACAGCATGCCAGGCCTCTCTGTCCATCACCAACTCCCGGAGTTCACTCAAACTCACATCCATCAAGTCGGTGATGCCATCCAGCCATCTCATCCTCTGTTGTCCCCTTCTCCTCCTGCCCCCAATCCCTCCATCACAGTCTTTTCCAATGAGTCAACTCTTCACATCAGGTGGCCAAAGTACTGGAGTTTCAGCCATAGCGTCATTCTTTCCAAAGAAATCCCAGGACTGATCTCCTTCAGAATGGACTGGTTGGATCTCCTTGCAGTCCAAGGGACTCTCAAGTGTCTTCTCCAACACCTCAGTTCAAAAGCATCAACTCTTTGGCGCTCAGCCTTCTTCACAATCAAACTCTCACATCCATACATGAGTACTGGAAAAACCATAGCCTTGACTAGACGGATTTTAGTCGGCAAAGTAATGTTTATCATAACTATCACTGATTAAAATTTGATCCATTTTCCCACTTTCAGAAGTGTAAGTAATCTTTGAAATCGGAATTTAAATTATAAATGACAAACTTTGCCCTTCTTTGCAGAAAGGAAGTAGATTTAAAGTCCATTTTCCTATATTCACCCACACATGTGTCAGTTCTGAGAAATTAATTTCCCAGATTGTCTCAGTAAGGTCCTGTTTCCTTACTAACTTATACTAAGTGAATTTTGTACCCTATATGAGGGAGACAACATCCAACAAAATTAGTAAAGTCTCACCAGCTTTATAGTTGTATACCAGATAGTTTCCAAGGTCAATTTTAAAATATTCTCCATTAAGGTCTATTCATGGGAAAAAACTAGTTTGCATATTAGAAAATGAAGATTTTTTAAAAATTATTACAGAAAACTCAGAACAGAAACAAAAATAACAACATTGAGTAAATAATTAGTATTTTATAGAAGCGCTGTTCTTTTAAATATGTGTGGGGAAATACGGATCCAGACAGTATGCTGCTCAAGGATAGTGACCATGATTTATTCTTCTATGCAATTTCACCAGTATGTATTTCAGTGCTAAGTGTCTAATACGTGTTGAAAATGTTGAATGAATGATAGGACAAAGGATGGATAGATGGATGGATGAAAGAGGGAATGAATTAACAAATGAATAAAATGACTTTTGATCAACAGCTACAATAGATCAGAGACTTCACTTTATGAGGTCAAAATTTCTTTGCCCCTAGAAAAATTCTTTTTGTACTTTATTAAATGGCCTTTTAAGATTTGAACTTGACATTATCATCAAATCAGTAGATACGTCTCAAGAAATAATACATGATTTTGACCTTTTTTATTGTAGCTGCCACATCATTACTCTGCTTGATTAACTTGTCAGCTTTCTCTTCTCCAGACAGTGAGTCAAGCCCTTTGCACTGAAAGCTTTTAAAATGGCTAAAGGATTCACGATAAGGTCAGACTATATCAATAGAGAAAGCAGAGCAAGATTTTTTATTTTATTTATTTTATTTTTACAAGATGAAAATGACAAAAATTGATTAGTGGCTATCTCATGAAAATTCACTTATTCATTTTTTAAAAAAATGCAAGTTGGACGCAGGGTTTTCTCAGTAAAGACTTTGAAATCAATTTAAGGTATATTTATATTTTAAGACCCCATAAACTAAAACTTCTATATGGAACTACAGCCTGAGTCACATTTTTAGGAAGTATCTTTTTTTATATTATTAAACAAACAGAATAGTAAAATCCCTGAACTAAGTAGAGAGAAATAAACTACATTTTCCAAGACTAGCTGCTAGCAATGTCAATCAACATTTTTGATGATTCCATTTTACACAAAGCATTGCATTATGTTTCATGAAGGAGTTAGAAAATAAGAGTTCTAAGTACCCCTTCATGGATCACAGCCTTGTTGTGGTAAAGGGGCTTGTGTAACTCAATGAAGCTATGAGACCTGCTGTGCAGGGCCACTCAAGAGAACAGATCATAGAGGAGAATTCTGATGAAACGTTGTCCACTGGAGAAGGGAATGGCAAACCACTCCAGTATTCTTGTCAGGAGAACCCCATGAACAGTATGAAAAGACACAAAGATTTGACACCAGAAGATGAGTCCCAGGTTGGGAGATGTCCAATATGCTACTGGGGAAGAGCAGAGGGCAATTTTTTTTTGAGGGGGTTGCAAAGAGTTGGACATGACTTAGCACCTGAAAAAGTATCTAAAACCCATATTATTCATGTAGAGAGAGAAAACAGTCATATGTGACTCAGTCTAAGACCACTTAAAAACACTGTGATAAAAACATATAAATTTAACTACTCAGAAGAAATAATATGCAGAGGACATATGAAGGAAGGATTAGGATGGTGGTTCAGAACGGATCAGCTAAGTCAGTGCTTCTCAGCTGGGGGAGATATTGCCCCCAGGAGAACAATATCGGTGAACAATTTTGATTGTCACAATTGGGGGTATGCTACTAGAATTTACTGGATAAACACCATGAATAATGCTAAGCATCCTACAATGCACAAGATAGTCCCCTACAAGAAAGAAGATGGCAAAAAAATATCAGTAGTGCTGAGATTGAGAAACTCTAAACTATGTTCTGGTAAGACAAATTCATGGTATTCTTGTTCAATTTTCATCATCTCCCCACAGTATTAGGTTACTAACTTTGCACTAAAGCAATCAATATTTGAATGCACAAATTGCTCTAAAAATTATGTGATCTAAGTCTATCTCCCTACTTTAATGTAATGACACTTGACCCTTATGCATCAAAATGATGTTAGTGGTGAATGTAAACAATATTATCATTTGTTAGGATATGAGATAAGACTACTTGATTTTCCATGGTGCTTTAAAATTTTCAAAAAAGGAGAACAATGTAATAAGGAAAGAGTTAATGACCGCTATTAAAAAATGTCTTATCTTGAAAGGTTAAAAAAATAGAACTATCCATAATGACCATAAGGCATATAATTATCATTGATGATTTTTATTTTAAATGACACTCTTTGCTCTAGTGTTTTTGTCTCTTAGAGAGGGCAGAATACTAATATAAAACCTTAGTTTATTTCCTCATTTCTCTCATCAAAGTTTTCTTTTTTAATATATAGTAAGAATCATAAGTAGGAATAGTTTGAATCTTGGTATAATGAAATTCTCATTTTTGTCAGTGAAAAGTACCTGGTTTATGAGTGAAAATATCTCAAATATGATGGTCTCAGTTCTCAGTGTCTTTGGCTAAGGTTTTACAGGCTCTTTGATTTGTGTTCTAAAAGAAATACAACAATCTCAGGAATGGCTTAAAAATTTCAGGATTTCATTTCTTATTCGGTCATCTGAGCAGTTGAGACATAATTTTCAAATGCCCTTTAGCAAAAAGTATTAAACAATGTCCTGAGCTTTTGTATTAGACAGGTAAATTCAGAATGGAAAACAGATTTTAGCAAAACATTTGAGTATAGTTCATATAGTAAATCCTATCTGTCTCTGGAATCTTGGTGTATCCATAATGCTCCTCAATTCCCAGCATCCTTTACCATGATCTTTCCATTCTTCCCTCCCTTTCTGGAGTAAAATTCCATAGCCAGAATCTATATGGCCCTGCTTCTCTCAGCAAATGTTCCATTTGACCACGGACAGGTAATCAAAATAACCAATCCATACTAGTCATTGACAAAGTATAATTTCTCCAAGATACTACATCTGCATTTTAATATGAGCCTTTTAGAAATACAATGTCTTACATAAAAGCAGTGATTCCAAAGCAACACTAGTTAATTACCATATTGATTGCATTTCTGGCTTAATAGATTTAGTAACATGTGAAAGATACAACATAACCAAATGATAATTGAAATGATGAATTCAAAGAACTAAGAAAATAAAATATGAAGTAATTGAGAGATGGGTGTCACTGATAGAAAGTGATCCTGTTCATAATAAAATATACACAGGCATATTCAGTGATTGTAGGAAAAAAAAACAATCCTGTCTAGTAATAATATACTTTTAGAATATCAAAAGTAGAATCTGAATTTTGTTCATTTTTGATAAATATTAATATAAAATACTATTCTAAAAATAATGTATTTCTTGCAGTTGTCATTTTCAGGTTATTTTTATTTAAAACAAACAAAAGAATACTGAATTGACAACTGTATAAGTGTTCATCATAAGATAAACAGTACACACACATCTGCCAGCTTATTTTAATAATAATTCTAGCAAAAGTCAACTATTACACTTTACAAATGAATAGAACATAACAAGAGGATACAGAAAGACAGGGATTCTATTAGACTAGGACTGTATATCATTTGGTTTGAAGTTTATTTTCTGTGACACCTACAAGTGAGTGTGATATTCTTCTCAATTATCATCCAAACTTCAAGAAAACGTAGACAAATAATGGCTGAACTCCTACAGCTTGAGAGGGAGGTTAAAGCGCATGTTACAATGGCAAACTGTAAAAGCTGGGAAGGTATAAGTCTAGATGTTACAGTTGAGAACATTAAGTGAAATGATAGGCTGAAAATAAGGATTACATCAAAGGAAGAGAGAAAATTTCACTGTAGGGGTAAAAGATAGCATGATAAAATAATATGTTCAGTTCAGTTCAGTTGCTCAGTCGTGTCTGACTCTTTGCAACCCCATAAATCGCAGCACACCAGGCCTCCTTGTCCATCACAAACTCCCAGAGTTCACTCAGACTCACGTCCATCGAGTCAGTGATGCCATCCAGCCATCTCATCCTCTGCCGTCCCCTTTTCCTCCTGCCCCCAATCCCTCCCAGCATTAGAGTCTTTTCCAATGAGTCAACTCTTCGCATGAGGTGGCCAAAGTACTAGGAAGGGTCAAAAAATAATGAATTGCCAATAGAGAAAAAACTAGTAAGAAAAATGAAAAAAAGAGAAAATTTTAATAAAATGCTACAATTACTTATCACTGAAATATGTTTTTTTAAAGAATTATAGCAACAACATATTAGCTTTAGAATGAAGCACAGAAAGCATCTAGTCAATCTCCATCATTTTGAAAATGAAGAGAATGAGGTCAAGATTGATAAAATTCAAGTAAAATCACAAAGTAAATCAGTGGCACAACAGTAACAATATTTATTATGGAATAAAGAAAATATCACTTAAATGCTGCAGACAACTTATTTATTAGACTTAGAGCCCAACATCCTCCACATTAATTCTCTAAAGTAAAAAGAAATATTATCTAATGGTGACTTTTTGCCCACTTAGTAAAAGACTGGTGTTCATTTTAGACTGACTTTAACCATATTGGAAGGCTTCCCAGGTGGCTCAGGAGTAAAGAACATGCCAGCTAATGCAGGAGACACAGTTTCGATCTCTGGGTTTGGAAGATTCCCTGGAGAAGGAAATGGCAACCCACTCCAATATTCTTGCCTGGAGAATTCCATGGACAGAGAAGTCTGGCAGGCCACAGTTCATGCAGTCACAAAGAGTCCATATTAGAAAATAATAATTAGCATATATTCATTGCTTACTGTATCAGATACTGTACATATCTTTTTCTTTTTTCTCATTTAGCTCTTACACCAACCCTATAAGGAAGGCACATTTAGTGTCCTCATTTTTCAGATGAAAAAACTAGAGGCTTAACAGGGGAATAAATTGCTCAAATTTTCACAAATAAAAATAGAAGGGTCAACAGTCTCCCAAGGCAATAAAAATAAAAGTTAAAATAAACAAATGGGGCCTAATCAAGCTATAAGCTTTTGCATATCAAAGGAAATCATAAACAAAATGTAAAGATAACCTATTCTCTGGGAGAAAATATTTGCAAATGATACAAATGATAAGGGCTGAATTTCCAAAATATACAAACAGCTCACACAACTCAATAACCAAAAAAAAGAAAAAAGAAAAATGGATAGAAGATCTAAATAGACATTTCTCCAAAGAAGACATACACATGACCAAAAAGCACATGAAACTATGCTCATCATAGCTAGTTATCAGAAATACAAATAAAATAAAAAATAAGGTACCACTTCACACTGTTCAGAATAGCCATCATTAAAAAGTCTACAAATACTAAATGCTGGAAAGGGTATGAAGAAAAGGGAACCCTCTTAACACTGTTGGTAGGAGTGTAAATTGATGCAACCACTATGAAAAACATCATGAAGTTTCCTTAAAAGACTAAAAGCAGAGTTGCCATATGACTCAGAAATCCCACTTCTGGACAGATAATGAGACAAAACATATTAATAATTCTAAAAGATACATGCTCCCCTACATTAATAGCTGCACTATTTTCAACAGCCAAGACACAGAAACAACCTAAATGTCCATCAACAGATAAATGGATAAATAAGATGCAGCAAATATATACAATGGAATATTCCTCAGCCATTGAAAAGAATGAAATAATGTAATTTGCAGCAATATGGATGGACCTAGAGATTATCATACTAAGTGAAGTAATTCAGAAAGAGAAAAACAAATATCATATGATATCATATATCATATGGTATCAAAAATATGACAAAATGATGAAAATGTCACAAATATCATATGATATCACTGGAATCTAAAATATGACACAAATGAACATATTTATGAGACGTAGAGAACAGACTTGTGGTTGCAAAGGTGGGTGAGGGAAAGAAATATTGGGAGTTTGGGATTAGCAAATAGAAATTATTAAATATAGGATGGATAAATAGCAAAGTCCTAATGTATACCACAGGGAACTATATTCAATATCCTATGACAAACCAGAATGGAAAAAAAAATACGTATATTCCTTGCTGAGTCACTTTGCTCTGTGGCAGAAATTAACACAATGTTGTAAATAAACTATATTTCAATAAAATTAAAAAAAAAAAACAGAAAACAACTAAGATCCAGAGAAGTACTTTTCACAAAGTCACAGAGCAGTTTTATGGTAGAACAGTACTAGAACAGTTTTTCTAGCACCTTGCCAAGTGTTTAATCCATTATGTATATTTTCTGAGTTTGTACAGATTTATAGTCTGTGACTCAAGGTATCAGTCAACATTGTATTTGCTTCAAGTTATTTCTCATATACACAGGACCCCTTCTCCCAACTAAATTGTCATAATTTAAATTCTCTTTCTTTTCTCTCGTTTTAATCTTTTAGAAGCATGTTTATCCATTCCTGGTAAGCACAATTTTCAACATCTTGATAATAAATAATTAAGCAAGAAAATAGACCAGGATTCTGACTCTAAGTAGTTCAGTTTTGGACACTTTTATTGTGTCAAAGGTCTTCCCTTGTAGCTCAGTCGGTAAAGAATCTGCCTGCAATGCAGGAGACCTGGGTTTGATTCCTGGGTTAGGAAGATCCCCTGGAGAAGGAGATTTCAACACTCCAATATCCTTGCCTGGAGAATCCCATGGACAAAGGAGCCTGGCAGGCTACAGTCCATGGGGTCACAAGAGTCAGACATGACTTGGTGACTAAACCTCCACCACCTCTACGTCAAAAAGGTGGAACTTATTCCTAATATGTAATTTGTCAAGGTCTGTAGGGTTACAAAATGAACAAGGTTTAACATTAATACCCTTGACTGTTCAGTAAAGCAACATGAAAATTAAGTAACATGCAAATAAAGCAACAAATAAAAGGACAGAAAATTGCTCGGGCTCTAAGGCTTCCCTTGTGGCTTAGCTGGTAAAGAACCCACCTGGGAGACCAGAGTTCAATTCGTGGGTTGGGAAGATCCCCTGGAGAAGGGAAAGGCTACCCACTCCAGTATTCTGGCCTGGAGAATTCCATGGACTGTATAGCCCATGGGGTGGCAAAGAGTCGGACACGACTGAACGGCTTTCACTTCAAGTAAACATTACTGCCACAAAAATAACCACAACAAAAGAAACCTTCAAGGATAATAACTCTTTATGGGAGAAGTTTAATTTGTTCATGAGGTGTATTAGTGAGGGTAGATGCTTAGAATGAGTCAACAAAAGCAAATGTGTTGGTGATACAACAGAGAAAGAATAATCCATGGTGCAAGATTTCTACAACAAAATAAAGGATGGGACTCAGCTCACAGATGAGATGATGAGCCTTGCAAAGGAGAAAGGATACCCCTCCCCTGTGAAAGAAGTGAAAAATGAAAATATAGGTATAGATGAAGATATAATTTTTGATTTGGTAGCAGTGAGACAAAGGGAGAAGGTAATTTAATGGTGTCCACTTCCTCTGTGAAATAGACAAGAGATAACCAACTGTGGAAGGTTAGAAATTTAAAGAGAACAAAAAAGTTTTGAATCTTTTCTTGCAGAAAATGAAAGAGAGCTGAATGGGGAAATGTAGTAATATTGTCAGGCAGCATTAAAGATCCCTCTGTAGTAGGAATTAATTCATGCAAATATTTGTTTGTGAAATATACATCATCTATGGTGGTTAATTTTATGTGTCAACTTGGCTGAGACACTGTGCCCAGATATTTGGTCAAACATCATTCTGGATATTTCTGGGAAAAAGTTTTTCAGTAAGATTTACATTCAAGTCAGTGGATTTTACGGAAAGCAGATTGTCCTCAATAATATGAACGGGTCTCTTCCAATCAATTGAAAGCCTAAATAGAACAAAAGGCTGACTTTCCTCTGAGCAAGAGGGATGTCTCTTCAGACTTCATCTGCAACATCAATTCTTCCTTGGGCCTTTGGCCTCACTGCCTTTGAACTTAAACTGCAACTTGTTCCTGAGTCTCCAGCCTGTCAGCCTCTCTCATCAGATTCTGGACTCACTAAGTCTCCCCAATTGCATGAGCCACTTCCTTACAATTAAGTTTTTTCTGTATATTTACACATATACTTGGTTCTGTTTCTCAGGAGAGCACTGAGAAACACTTTACCAATACAGAAAAGTGAATTAAACATAAATGTATGAAGAAAGGAGAAGGCAATAGCACCCCCACTCCAGTACTCTTGCCTGGAAAAATCCCATGGACGAACGAGCCTGGAAGGCTGCAGTCCATGGGGTCGCTGAGGGTCAGACACGACTGAGCGACTTCATTTTCACTTTTATGCACTGGAGAAGGAAATGGCAACCCACTCCAGTGTTCTTGCCTGGAGAATCCCAGGGACGGGGGAGCCTGGTGGGCTGCCATCTATGGGGTCGCACAGAGACTGACACGACTGAAGTGACTTAGCAGCAGCAGCAGCAGTATGAAGAAAATGTTAAAATTAAAAACATTGATGTTTACAGATCAAGAAACAGACCACCCCAAAGCTCAGTACCCCATCCTGATCCCACTTCTTCCCAAGACCATATTCTAAAATTGACAATAGCTTGCATAGTTGTATCTTTTTTTATAACAGCATTCAGCATTCCTCTGAAGACTGCAAAAACATAGATGTGGCTTGAACGAAAGTTGCATTTAAGAGAATGGTACAATATAAGGACAAAAAATTTAATAAAAAAATAGAATATTAATAGAAAGCCAATGTCCATACTGGAAAATAGGTAAGCTGAGAAGACTGGAAACCTATGAAATATGAGCTTAATTAGACAACATCCACTGTTGTCTGGCTAGCAATTGTTGCCAGAAAGAATGGCTTCCTGTATCACAAAATTAGTTATAATTTTTAGTAAATATCCACTAATATTTCACTGACTTATAACTAATAAAACTATCTCATCATGTAAATTATTTTGATCCTTTGCTGTATATTTTGCAAACAATTTATACTAGAAGGCTAACTGGGGAGTTATGTTGCTTGATTAAGATGTAAATGGATGATATACTCAGCTTTTCTTCTTCCACATGGCAATGCAGGTGGCACCAAATATTGGGACATTGGGTATTTGTTTATCTGTGTAGCAAAGCACAAACCAAAGCAGAACATGTAAGCACTGTAACTCTCAACCCACCTCTACAAAGATAAAAGGGTCTTTTTTCCAAACGAACTCTCACTAGGCTTCATGACTTGATAACAAGACATTGCTATGCCCCACTGACACCTACAGATTATGAGTCTGTACTTAACCATTACCACACTTCAGGTTATATTGTTGTTGTAGTTTAGTCACTAAGTAGAGTTCCATGCTTTTGTGACTCCATGAACTGTAGCTCACCAGGTACCAGTGTCCATGGATATTCCAGGCAAGAATACTGGAGGGGGTTGCCATTTCCTCTTCCTGGGAAACTTCCCCACCCAGGGATCTAGCCCATGTCTCCTGCTTGGCAGATGGATTCTTTACCACTGGGCCACCAGGGAAGCCCCCTCATGTTATACACTTCAAACCTATTCCAAATAAATATCTATTTAAAATATTATTAAGTAAAATATCACTTTTTAGAGGATTACCTAAAAATTTAGAGTTATGAAAGGATTCCACCTCCCTCCCTTCTCACACACTTCACCCTTCTCTTTTGTCCGTCTGCATCATCAAAACAAAACAAAAATAAGATACACACACATCTTTTTACAACTTGTTGATATTTTAATCATTAACATTTGAGTACCTTGGTCTCTACAGAGGGGACCATCACTGTATGTTTGATCCCTGTGTAAATGACTATTCTGTCCGGGCTTTCCTGGAGTGACAGCAGATTGCTCAAGGTCTCGGGCTCCAGGTGGGCACAGGAGGGTACTTGGAGACTCCTCAGGAGAACTGTTGGAAAAGCCCTCCAGGATTTCTTCATCTGCCATTGGCTGATTTTCATTCTTCTTTTCACTCTGAGGATGGTGGTAGAAGACTAGTATCATTGATTTCTTCCCTTTCTTATCCCTCCCCTCATTCTGCTGAAAGGTTGATTTTACCTTCCTTATTAGCTTTCGTATCTGGTAAGAAAACAAAGGCATCCAGAAAGACATTATTGAGGGAGGATGGGAAGGAGGACTTTGAGAGAACGGGGGTGCATTGAGGAGGGGTTTTGTCCCAGACAAGGGCAGGGTGGGGGATGAAGAGGAGGAACATGAGTAGGGTAATCTGACCTTCTCACTGTCCAAGCCCTTGGATTGATCAGACATCTTTCTCTTCCTTTGTTTAGTGATTGATGCTTGTTGCTCCAAACTTAAGCTATCTGAATCTCTGACTCTTCTTCCTTCACTTCCTCAGTTAGGTCTGCAACGTTGTAGCAACAGTAGCCTACACCAAGACTCCTGGACTCTCAATATATACCTTCCCAGGAAAATGAAGAGCCACAACCATTAGCTTTGATTGGTCAGCAATAAATCCCTCCAGCCAATGGTAGCCCTGCCATGGCTTGACATCACATAGTACCACTCTTGAATGTCCATGAGCGAAGGAAAGGCTGCAGAGGCGTCTATGTCCTCTGGTTTGAGAAGGGGAGTGCTTCATCAACCCCCATTAAAGAGCCTTCACAAGTACACTTTCCATGCTTCCTCATCTTGTCTGGTTCAGTTCTTGTGGTGTACCTGTTAGGGAGTGAGTGTTCCCTCCAAACCTTTCCTCATGGCCACTCCCATTCAGTGTTTAATTCTGTTGTCTTCCAGATCTCATTTCTTAGTATTTTGTGTGTTTTTTTAACTTTTTTATTTTAGAAGTTTTAGTTTACAGAATAATTGTGAAGTGTATATTCGTATACTCCACCACCAATTCCCCATATTAACATTGTACATTAGTATGGAACATTTGTTCAAATTCTTGAACCAATACTGAAACAGTATTATTAACTAAAGTCTGGACTTTATCAGATTTCTTTGGTTTTTGCCTAATGTCCTTTTGCTGTCCTAGTATCCCATCCAGCATAGTACACTAAATTTAGTCATTCTATGTTATGCCTTCTTAGGCTCCTCTTTGCTGTGACAATTTTTTAGATCTCTTGTTTCTGAGGACCTTGACAATTGGGAGTTTTGCATGTTGGCTTTTACATAGGTCCTGAGTTGTTATTGGTATTATCCTGAAAAGTTTTTATAACATTTTTCTTCCAAGGAAACTCAAATCAAGTTAGTACTATCAGGATTGTGAACTTGCCCTTGGCAATAGTTGAATTAGCCTCTTGGCTTTGTCACAGAGGTGACACACATGTTCCTCTCTGGAGCCCAGAGGATTAAGATCATTTGTATTTATAAGGCATACATGGCAGCAGCAGGAGCATTTTGTAAGGTACTAGTGAACACATCTGCCAGTGCAGGAGATGCCAGAGACATGGGTTGAATCCCCTGGAGGAGGAAATGGCAACCCACTCCAGTATTCTTGCCTGGCAAATTCTATGGACAGAGGAGCCTGGCTGGCTGCAGTTCATGGGGTCACAAGAAGTCACACATGACTGATCACACACACACACACACACACACACACACACACACACACTGAGTCATTTACTTTTGGAAGTATGACTTCAGTATCCCACACAGTAATTGCTCTTCTTCCATATGACCATCCTGTCTATTGAATAGACTATCAGTTTTTCACCTGAGTTCTATAGAAAGGGGTCAATATATGGTTGAGACAAAACCAGTCTTCACAAGGTAAGCATCATTTCTTTGAGGTTAGTATCAGTCACGAGTTAGTTTGGAATTGATACACATGATTCAACCTCAACTCACAATTAAGTGCAGGTTGAGATACACAATTCAGAACAGCTTTAAGGAGGGTCCCAATCCAATAATCCTTTCACTATATGACAACTGGCTAAACTGATTTATGTTAGTCAAAGCTTCAGCAGGCACTCACCAATATACAGCACAAAGAAGAAAGGTCAAAGCACAAGATAGCCAGAGGGCAATCACTCACAATGCATGTTCACAAGCATACAACAGAGGCAGTTTGAAAGCCAAAGAAGAGAGAAAAACACCTGGTGGTAAGGGACTGCATTTCAGTATTCTAATCTTGAGGCCAATTGCTGTCATCACTCCACAGAGACAGGATGGATTCTTCAACCAAAATTTGGTTTAGATGTTGAGACTAATGACACATAGCCCCAGAAAGCATGAAAAAATTCAACACTCACATAATGAGTTCTTCTGGGGAGAGCAAAGCAAGCTCTAAAGCAGGTTCAAGAATGGCTTAAGAGAGCAGAGGGAGACTGGCTTTACTTTTATGGTGGTAAAAGGGGATAAAGCTGGAGAATTCCACATATGTCAGGGCATGGATCCTCTGAACTTCCTTTTGGCCCATAGAAGAGAATACCTGGGCTTTCTTATCAGATATAGGTAAGTAGGGAAGACGTGTGGGAGGGCTCTTTTATAGAAAAATGTGATGTAAATTCAAGGCGTTTATCACAGTTTTGAATTCTCATTACATTATAACCAAACTTCACATGTTGTTTTCAGTTAAACCGCTTTTTACTAGATTTGTGGTTGCTCTTCAGTCACTCAGTCATGTCCGAATGTTTGTGACCCCATGGACTGTAGCACACCAGGCTTCCCTGTCCTTCACCATCTTCTGGAGTATGCTCAAACTGATGTCCTTTGAGTCAGTGATGCCATCCAACCATCTCATCCTCTGTCATCCCCTTCTCCTCAAGCCTTCCATCTTTCTCAGCATCAGGGTATTTTCCAATGAGTCTGCTCTTCGCCTCATATGACCAAAGGATTGGAGCTTCAGCATCAGTTCTTCCATTGAAAATTCAGAGTTGATTTCATTTAGCATTGACTGGTTTGATATCCTTGATGTACAAGAGACTCTCTACAGCACCATATTTCAAAGGCAACAGTTCTTTGGTACTCAGCCTTTTTATTGTCCAATTCTCACATCCATTCAGGAGTACTGGAAAAACCATTGCTTTGACTATACACATTTGTAGGAAAGTGATATCTCTGCTTTTTAATATGCTGTCTAGGTTTGTCATAGCTTTACTTCCAAGAGAAAATGTCTTTCAATTTCATGGCTACAGTCACCACCCATAGTGATTTTGGAGCTCAAGAAGATAAAGTACCTCACTGTTTCCATTGTTTCCCCATCTATCTGCCATGAAATGATGGGACAAACAGAATACAGAATAGAGTCAGACATGACTGAGCTACTGAACTGAATTTAACTGAATGGACATGATGCCATGATCTTAGTTTCTTGAATGTTGAGTTTTAAGCCAATATTTTTCTTTACCCTCTTCTTTCACCTTCATCAAGAGCCTCTTTAATTCCTCTTTGCTTTCTGAAATAGGGTGGTGCCATCTGTACCAGTTCAGTCACTAAGTTGTGTCCAACTCTTTGTGACCCATAGACTGCAGCACACCAGGCTTCCCTATCCATCCCCAACTCCCGGAGGTTGCTCAAACTCATGTTCATTGAGTTGGTGATGCAACCCAACCATCACATTCTCTGTCATCCCCTTCTCTTCCTGCCTTCAACCTTTGCCAGCATCAGGATCTTTTCCAATGAGTCAGTTCTTTGCATCAGGTGGCCAAAATACTGGAGCTTCAGCTTCAGCATCAGTCTTTCCAATGAATATTCAGGACTGATTTCCTTTAGGTTTTACTGGTTTGAACTCCTTGCAGTCCAAGGGACTCTCAAGAGTCTTCTCCAATACCACATTTCAAAAGCATCAGTTCTTCAGTACTCAACTTTCTTTATGGTCTAACTCTCACATCCATACATGACTACTGGAAAACCACAGCTTTGACTAGATGGACCTTTGTTGTTAAACTAACGTCTCTGCTTTTTAATATGCTGCCTAGGTTGGTCATAGCTTTTTCTTCCAAGGGGCAAGCATCTTTTCATCATGGTTGCAGTCAACATCTGCAGTGATTTTGGAGCCCAAGAAAATAAAGTCTGTTACTGTTTCCGATGTTGCCCCATCTATTTGCCATTAAGTGATCGGACTGGTTCCCATGATCTTCGTTTTCTGAAGGTTGAGTTTTAAGTCAGCTTCTTCACTCTCCTCTTTCACTTTCATCAAGAGGCTTTTTAGTTCCTCTTCTCTGTGCCATAAGGGTGGCATCATCTGCATATCTGAGGTTATTGATATTTCTCCCTGCACTCTTGATTCCAGATTGTGATTCACTCAGCCCAGCATTTCACATGATGTACTCTGAAAATAATTTTAATAAGCAGAGTGACAATATAAACTTTGACGTACTCCTGTCACAATTTGGAACCAGTCCATTGTTCCACGTCTGGTTCTAACTGTTGCTTCTTGACCTGCATACAGATTTTTCAGGAGGCAGGTAAGATGGTCTGATATTCCCATCTGTTGAAATTTCCACAGTTTGTTGTGATACACACTGTCAAAGACTTTGGCCTAGTCTGTAAAGAAGAATTAGATGCTTTTCTGGAAGTCTCATGCTTTTTCTATGATCTAATGGATGCTAGAGGTTGATCTCTAGTTCCTCTGACTTTTCTGGACCCAACTTGAGCATCTTACAGTTCTTGGTTCACATACAGCTGAAGCCTAGCATTGAGAATTTTGACAATTACTTTGCTAGTGTGTAAGATGAGTGCACATGTGCAGTAGTTTGAGCATTCTTCGGCATTGCATTTCTTTTCAACTAGAATGAAAACTGACTTTTTTCAGTCCTGTGGCCACTGATGAGTTTTCCAAATTTCCTGATATATTGAGTGCAGTACATTCACAGCCTCATCTTCCAGGATTTGAAATGGCTCAGCTGGAATTCCATCACCCCCACTAGTTTTGTCTGTAGTGACATTTCCTGAGGCCCACTTGACTTTTCATTCCAAGATGTCTGGCTCTAGGTGAGTTATCACACCCTCATGGTTATCCGGGTCATTAAAATTTTTTATGTAAGTTCTGTGTATTCTTGCCACCTCTTATTATCACCTGTTTCTGTTAAGTACATAACATTTCTGTCCTTATTGCGCCCATCTTTGCATGAAATATTACCTTGGTATCTCTAATTTTCTTGAAGAGATTTCTAGTCTTTCCAATTCTATTGTTTTCTTCTATTTCTTTGCATTGGTCATTTAGAAAGGCTTTCTTATCTCTCCTTGCTACTCTTTGGAACTCTGCATTCAGATGGGTATATCTTTCCTTTTCTCCTTTGCCTTTATTTATTTATTTTTTCCTTTTCTCCTTTGCCTTTAGCTGCTCTTCTTTCCTCAGCTATTTGTAAGGCCTCCTCAGACAGCCATTTTGCCTTTTTGCATTTATTTTTCTTGGCAATGGTCTTGATTACCACCTCCTATACAATGTCATGAACCTCTGTCCATAGTTCTTCAGGCACTCTGTCTATCATATCTAATCCCTTGAATGTATTTGTCACTACCACTGAATAATTGTAAGGGGTTTGATTTAGGTCATACCTGAATAGCCTAATGGTTTTCCCTACTTTCTTCCATTTAAGTCTGAATTTTGCAATGAGGAGTTCATGATCTGAGCCACATTCAGACTGGGAGCTGACTGTTTACCATCCTATGGAAAATCAGTTATTCCAGTGCAGTTCACTAAACAGATCATTGTTTCACCACTGATTTGAAAATTCAACTTTCATGTAAAATAAAAATACCAAAGTTTCTATTTGAATTCTCAGATATACTAGATAGATCTATTTTCTCTGAAAGCAGATAATCTTATACTACTGTAATTGGATACAACAAGATCCCATGTAAACTTCTCAGCCTATCCTAGTCTGATATATTTATTATTTCAGATGAGCATAATGTTTATCAATTTTTCATTGGGTATTCTAAAATACTCAAAGAATTTAAAACTATGTAAACTATTGGCCTAAATTAGCAAGTGAAAAACAGTTAGAATACCGCCTTCATCTATTTACCATCTATTTAAAGCCATGTTCAGAAAGATAGTTGTAAAAAGTGTGCATATCACAGGGTGTTTTCAGTCTTTAGTGCTTAGTGTTCTTTTTTTAAAACATACATTCATGTACTTGAGTTTGTAACAATAAAAATGCTAACTGATTTTAAGCTTAACATTTTCTAAAGCAAACATCATAAAGCAGGGGACATCATATAGTATATGCATAATGATTTGAGTATTCACTCCTCTAGTAGCTCATCAATGATGCATTGAGCAGTAACCATAATATTGTGTCTCATGTGTTCAGGTGGTTGGGATTATAGAGATGAATGACATATTTGTCATTATTGTCTTTATTGTATATTGGGATAGACGAATAGGTGCATAAAAATTTCTAATACAAAATGGCAATTGCTTTAATATAAGTATCTGTAGGAAAACAGAAGCAATAAACTCTACTGGCATTGGTGGCAGAGAGGCTTCAGAGAAGAGGAACCATTTGAGTTTAGCCTTAAAGAATAAGGACATTTTCATCACTCTGCAGCTCTAGGTGGGGAAGGGAAAGCAATTCCTAAAAAGAGGGAAAAAACATCTAGTCGTATTTTATTTTCTGGAGAAGGCACCTAACAGCTTATTATTCGGAGTCTTAAATGATGCTAATGTGGAAAGATGGGCAAACATCAGAGACCGAAAAAGAAAGCAAAAGCAACAAGGGAACAAGGGACTTTGGACAAGTGCTGATCAGGAAGTAATAAAATGAGAACCTGCTTTGAAAAATGCAAGATTTTTCTGAAGAAAGAAGAACTCAGAGCTGCATTTACTGGAAGAAAGCAACAGTCAAAGCAGTCTGACTAAGATCAGCTTGTTATGTTGGCAGTTATGTAAGAAATATGGGTTGCTGTACATTTAGGACCCATGAAGGAGGTTGGAGAAAACGAAGTAGGTATTCCAGAAATGATTCATTAAGTTGAAAGAGAAGGTTAGAAATCAGATACTACTGCCACTTATAAAATAAATTAATCTTAAGCCATAGACAGACACTTTTATCTAAGGAATGATGCTAAAGCTGAAACTCCAGTACTTTGGCCACCTCATACAAAGAGTTGACTCATTGGAAAAGACTCTGATGCTGGAAGGGATTGGGGGCAGGAGTAAAAAGGGACGACAGAGGATGAGATGGCTGGAAGGCATCACCAATTCGATGGACGTAGCTTTGGGTGAACTCCAGGAGTTGGTGATGGACAGGGAGGCCTGGCATGCTGCAATTCATGGGGTTGCAAAGAGTTGGACATGACTGAGTGACTGAAATGAACTGAACTGAACTGATAGACAGACACTTTTATCTAAAGGTACTATAATTCCTAACCTCTAAGAGAAGGCATCCCCAAATTCTGTGCAGTCAAGGAAAAAAACAAAGGCTCATGACTCAAGGCTTAACAGCAGTTAACATAGGACATGGTAGGTTTGGGGCAGTAGGGGAGAGAGAAGCAAGAAGTATGTATGAACATATGTATGTACATACATACTTACATTATCAATAAAAACAGAAGACAATTTAATCATATGCTTATTATTGTTCTAATATAATTTCAGGTTTTTTACATATATTGCTCCATTCAATCCCAGCAGATGCTAAGATATAGATACATGCTATCATTATTCCCATTTTAAACATGAGAAAACTAAGTGTTATAGAAGTTAAGAAACTTACTCAAGGTCAAATAGCTTTTAGGTAGTGAAGCTATAAATTGAGATTGGACTTCAAATCCTGTGGTCCAAACTGCTGAACTGGATAGTGTTACATTCCATCTGCTACAACCCTAGCTTTTAGGTGGTGAAGCTATAAATTGAGATTGGACTTCAAATCCTGTGGTCCAAACTGCTGAACTGGATAGTGTTACATTCCATCTGCTACAAACCTAGTCTCAGTCATCATCATATCATACCTGAGTAGTGCCAAGAACCTGACACTGCTCTGATTCTACACTGCTAACAACATTCAGTGAAATTTCTAAAACAGAAATCAGACTATGTCACTTTCCTTTTCTAAACCATGTAGCAGCTCTCTATTGGACATAAGAAAAAATTCAGGTTCTTACTCCACAAGTCCCTGCAAGACCTCATCTCTACCTCTCAGTTCAGTTCAGTTCAGTTCAGTCACTCAGTCGTGTTCAACTCTTTGTGACCCCATGAATCGCAGCATGCCAGGCCTCCCTGTTCATCACCAGCTCCCAGAGTTCACTCAGATTCATGTCCATCGAGTCAGTGATGCCATCCAGCCATCTCATCCTCTGTCATCCCCTTCTTCTCCTGCCCCCAATCCCTCCCAGCATCAAAGTCTTTTCCAATGAGTCAACTCTTCGCATGAGGTGGCCAAAGTACTGGAGTTTCAGCTTTAGCATCATTCCTTCCAAAGAACACTCAAGACTGATCTCCTTCAGAATGGACTGGTTGGATCTCCTTGCAGTCCAAGGGACTCTCAAGAGTCTTCTCCAACACCACAGTTCAAAAGCATTAATTCTCTGGCACTCAGCCTTCTTCAGAGTCCAACTCTCACATCCATATATGACTACTGGAAAAACCATAGCCTTGACTAGATGGACCTTAGTCGGCAAAGTAATGTCTCTGCTTTTCAATATGCTATCTAGGTTGGTCATAACTTTCCTTCCAAGGAGTAAGCATCTTTTAATTTCATGGCTGCAGCCACCATCTGCAGTGATTTTGGAGCCCCCCCAAAATAAAGTCTGACACTGTTTCCACTGTTTCCCCATCTATTTCCCAGGAAGTGAAGGGACCAGATGCCATGATCTTCATTTTCTGAATGTTGAGCTTTAAGCCAACTTTTTCACTCTCCTCTTTCACTTTCATCAAGAGGCTTTTAGTTCCTCTTCACTTTCTGCCATAAGGGTGGTGTCATCGGCATATCTGAGATTATTGATATTTCTCCCAGCAATCTTGATTCCAGCTTGTGTTTCTTCCAGTCCAGTGTTTCTGCCTCTCAAGCCTCAGTCTTTTATCTCTACTCTGCTTTCTCTGACTGTATTCCAGTTACACTCAACCGTTTACAGGTCCTCAACACACTGTTCTTGTTCTCACCTCATGACATGACTGCTTGCTCTTCAACCTAAAATGCTCTTCTTCAAAATCTTCACACAACTGACTGTATCTCATTCTTCAAATCTTGATTCATATATCAACTCCTCAGAGAAGGTTTTTCCACACCCTTTAGCCAAAGCAGCTCTCCTCTGCCCCACACAATGCCATGAACCACACTTTCACCATAAAAATAGAAATTACTTGATGACAGGAACTATTGACTTTATGTCTTTCACTATAAGTCCACAACAAAGAACAATATCTGACACATAATAGGCCCTCAAGACATTTGTTTACTGGAATACTGGTATCTTTCTTAAAGTGACATATGCACATGTATATATAAGTATACACGCACACACACACACACCTATGCTTTTGTGAAATATGTGAGCTTAATGTTATCTCATACAAGTGGAATGTATACCCAACACCACAAATTTCATCTCAAGGCCAATACTAATGATGCCACACATACACCAAGAAAATATGAAAACGATTATTACTCACATAATGAGTTATGCATCAAAAATAGAGTGAGGCCAAAAAAAAGGGAGGAAAAATAGTAACTGTGAGGTGATGGGTAATTAGATAATTGTGATTCTTTCATTCTATAAATGTAGGTATAGTAATAGATACACTCAAAATATCAAGTTCTATACCCTAAACATATGCAATTTTTATTTGTCCATTATAAGTCAATAACACTGAATAAAAATGAGGTTAATCTCTTTTACAATTTACCCATTATATTTGTTTGTTAACTATAACATTGCATGGTTAGTTTAATTTGAACTTGTTTGTGGAAGCCATTATGGCAACTTCAGCAGGAGACAAGAAAAAGAGGTGAGTGTTCCATTGAATATCTGGTTCAGGAAATAGTGCTGTGTACTCTCAAAAGCAAAATGAGCGTCTGGGTTCTCTCAATGTGTAGAACTCCAAAGAGGATAAGGAGTGCCATGGTGAGACATTGTATTGTGGCTTTAATATGTGCAGAAAATGTGTGATCTTGACTTTTATTTTGGGCATAATCTCTCTGGAGGAAAGAGATTCTGTGAGTTCATTACCCTAATGAGACAACCTTGGACATAAATTGTTTGAATTGGCCAGAACAGACGATCAACCCATTAGCAGTGGCCCAAATATCTATAAAGCTGTGAGTTCAATTCAGTTCAGTTCAGTCGCTCAGTCATGTCCGACTCTTTGCGACCCCATGAATCGCAGCACACCAGGCCTCCCTGTCCATCACCAACTCCCAGAGTTCACTCAGATTCACGTTCATCGAGTCAGTGATGCCATCCAGCCATCTCATTCTCTGTTGTCCCCTTCTCCTCCTGCTCCCAATCCCTCCCAGCATCAAAGCTGTGAAGATGAAGCCAATTCTTGGCCAACACATTCTCTGCTAAAGTAACGGCTTAAAGTTTGAACATTTGATCTGATCTTTGGGTCAGTCCTTTATCAGGAACATTCTGATTAAGAGACGAAAACTGGCAACTCTCAAGCAAGCTCCATCAAGCGTGATAGTGATGATACCATTGGTTCAGTGAATGAACTCCCTTTGGTTTTCACTATGTTGATCCTGAGGGGATCCACTGGTGTCCAAGGCTTCTAAGAGATGAACTCTTATAGTAGAGTGGCATCTGACAGGGGGCTGAGCACAGGAGAAGGTACCCTCTCCTGAAGATAGGGTATGCAGAGGGCCCAGGTTCAGCTCCATCCTGTAGCAAGGAGGCCTCACTAGCTATGCTGAGCTTGCAGAGTGCTACTTCTGTAATCAAAGGCCAAATGGGCAGCTGGATATGGAGGGTCATAGGTTCAAGACCTGAGATAGTCTATATTTCCAGGCAAGTCCAGCATGTATCCACAACTGCTACACTAAGGGCATACAGGACTGGGCAAAGATGTACAGTTCCTTGTATTAGAAGCCCATGAAACTAAGGGCCATCACTGATGGGGCAGGGACTCCAAGATACATGAGAGAAGGTTTCTAAAGCTTGCACACTGAAGAAGTCTCAGGGAGGCCTAATAGGAGTGCTTGTTCTATGGCAGTTTAGGCAAATTCTAGAATCTTTTGACACAGGGAGTATTATTCAAGGCGAGCCAATTAGGAGCCTACCAAGCAAAAAAAAAAAAAAATGTGTACATGAGGAAATGTTGCTTCCAGAATATAAAAATGTCTAAACCATGTTGGTCTTATTTTAGCAGTATGGGTACTGAGAAGACTAAAAGCAGTTTCTCGACACTCTAAAGATTGGAGCAGTCCTCCACTTATCAAAGAATTTTCAGGAAATTAACTAAAGTTATGGGACCATGTACTATGTGTGTTATAAGCATCTCTTCAAAGGAAGATGTCATCACTGTGAGGTCATAATTTTGTACCTGGAAAAAGATAGAGCTGGTGAAAATATTGCCTGCAAAGACTATGTGAGATGGCAAGTGTGGATACTGGGCACACTTAATACACAGGTGAAGGTGTATCGTGTCCATTTTCAGGTGAAGGTTAAGTATAGTTGAGAGGTTGTTGAAATAGGCACCGGAAAGAACATGATAGCCAAATGATTTGCTATGACTACAAATTATTTACCAGTTATTTATTGGAAGCAGTATTTTCAACAATATACATGGAGCCTTAGTGAGTGGGTCCAAAACCAAGGGCACACATTCACACTGAGGCATTGTTCTTGTTTTCCAGGTTTAAGATCAAGTACAATCTGTCCCTTAAGTGCAGGAGGAATGGGGATTACCACACCCTCTCTAAACTGGTTTCCTATAATGGTTCTCAATCTGTGAAGACCCTGCTTTCATTTAGATTGTATCTTTTTAAAAACAATTGAGGTGAAAAGTGTGATTGTAACTAAGGGGAAAGGCCCACAGGGTCTCATATTTTTAAAGCTGATTATAGGGGCCAAAACCTTAATTACTCATTGGGTCAGAATATCCAGGTGCCCTTGAGGATATTTGGGGATAATGGATGTTTTGGCTATGGAAAATGTAGGCAAGGCAGTAATTCCAATGTATAAGATCAGGTATATCTGCTTCTATTGCATGTTCCTTTATTCCCTGGCTATTTTTATCAGCTCACCCAATGGTGGGCCAGAAGAGGAACAGAAATTGATGAGGCTTAAAACTCAATTGTTAAACATCAAGAGTGGAACCTGTTTATTACACAAGGCCACCACTCCTACATAACCCCTCTCCCCAGATGGGACCTTCAAAACACCCAGGACACCAAGTCTTTTCCTCCTCTCCAGTGGGATAAAGTGTTCAGGAAGAAATCTTCAATGCTCAGAAATCTTCAGTCTTCAGTGCTCAGGCTTCACCCAGTTCTCATTTCCAGTTTTTGAGTAACTATGGACTGCCTGGTCTGGGCCCTAAGCTGAAAGGATGCCACCTCCCTCCCTTCTCACATACCTGACCGTTCCCTTCCTTCCCTTCCCATCACCAAAAAACACACACATCTTTTTACAATTTGTTGATACTTTAATCATCAACAACTAAGTATGTTGGTCTCTACAGAGAGGACCTTCTGGCATCTGGCTTCAACAGTATGTGAACCATGAAATTCCAGATGTTCAAACTGGATTTAGAAAAGGCAGAGGAACCAGACAACAAATTGCCAATATCCACTGGGTCATAGAAGAAGCAAGAGAGTTCTAGAAATACATCTACTTCTGCTTTACTAAGCCAAAGCCCTTTGACTGTGTGAATCACAACAAACTGTGGAAAATTCTTAAAGAGATGGGAATACCAGACCACCTGACTTTCCTCCTGAGAAATCTGTATGTAGGTCAAGAGGCAACAGTTAGAAATAAACATGGAACAACAGATCGGTTCCAAATTGGGAAAGGATTACATCAAGATTGTATATTGCCATCCTGCTTATTTAAATTATATGCAGAGTATATCATGAGAAATGCTGGACTGGATGAAGCACAAGCTGAAATCAAGATTGCTGGGAGAAATATCAATAACTTCAGATATGCAGATAACACCAACCTTTTGGCAGAAAGCAAAGAGGAACTAAAATGCCTCTTGATGAAAGAGGAGAGTTAAAAAGCTGGCTTAAATCTCAACATTCAAAAAACGAAGGTCATGGCATCCTGTCCCATCACTTCATGTCAAATAGATGGGAAAACAATGGAAACAGCCTCAGACTTTACTTTATTGCACTCCAAAATCATTGCAGATGGTGACTGCATCCATGAAATTTAAAGAGGCTTCCTTCTTGGGAAAAAAAATCTATTACCAACTTAGATAGCATATTAAAAAGCAGAGAGATATTATTTGCTAACAAAAGTCCATCTAGTCAAAGCTATGGTTTTTCCAGTAGTCATGGATGGATGTGACAGTGTCGAGACCAGCTCTACAAACAGGGTTCCTGAAAGCATGACGCGGTGGGAGAATGAGAAACAAGATACAAGAATTCAGTGAAAAGTGAGGATCAGGGGACCAACACTGCTCCAAGGTGAAGGTGCCAAAACTGAATCTGGGCCAGCTTTATTGTACTCTCAGCTGTGAAGGAAAGAATGTGCAGGGAGTTAAGCTATAACTCATGTAGCCTTCAGGTCCAAAGAACAAAGTGATTATTAACCACTGAGTAACTAAGAAACAGTAATCAATAAGATATCAGTAACTAAGACTCATATTCTTACCTATAGATTTTCCTCCAGATATGTAAAACATGTGACTTTGAGATGCCAGTTGGGAAACAGTTGGTCAATTTTCCGATCCCAGGATCATATCTTGTTTTCAAGATTATGAACTATTCCTTCTGGATTTGTTCCAAGAGTCTCATGCCTTATAGCATCCAGTTTATCAATCATTAAAAATTCCTTTTGTGGCCCTTGCTGGGGCCTGCTTTACTTTTATTCTTCCTGTCTCCTACATTAGAGTTGGACTATAATGAAACTGAGTACCGAAGGATTGATGCTTTTGAACCCTGGTGTTGGAGAAGACTTTTGAGGGGCCCTTGGTCTGTAAGGAGATCAAAATAGTCAATCTTAAAGGAAATCAGTCCTGAATATTCACTAGATGGACTGATGCTCAAGCTTAAGCTCCAATACTTTGGCCACCTCATGCAGAGAACTGATGCATTGGAAAAGACCCTGATGCTGGGAAAGATGGAAGGCAGGAGGAGAACTGGACAACAGAGGATGAGATGGGGGGATGGCATCACTGACTCCAGGGACATGAGTTTGAGCAAACTCCAGCAGATGGTAAAGGACAGGCAAGATTGGCGTGCTACAGTCCTTGGGGTTGCAAAGAATCAGACATGACTGAGGAACTGGATAACAACAAATCTAGTGAAAAGCAGTTTAACTGAAAACAATAGGAGATGCTTAGTTATAACGGTTGTGAGAATTCAAAACACTGCTAAACATCTTACATTTACATCACGCTTTTCCATAAAAGGGCCCTACCACACCTCTTCCCCTACTTACCTATACTGATAAGAAAGCCCAGGTACACCCGTCTGTGGGCCAAAAGGAAGTTCAGACCATACATGCCCTGACATATGTGTGGAACTCTCCAGCTTTATCTACTATTTCCACCATAAAAGTCAAGCCTGTCTCCTTCCTCTGCTCTCTTAAGCAATTCTTGAACCTGCTTGAGATCTTGCTTTGCTCTCCCCAGAAAAACTCATTATGTGAGTGGTGAATTTTTTCATATTCTCTGGGGGAATGTTTCATTAGTCTCAACATCCAAACCAAATTTTGTTTGAAGAATCCATCCTGTCTCTGTGGAGTGATGGCAGCAGTTAGTCCCAAGAGCAAAATACTGAGATGCTGTCCCTTACTGCCAGGAGTCTTTTCTCTCTTCTTTGTCTTTCGAACTGGATTTGCTCTATGCCAGTGTACATACATTCTGGCTAGCTTGTGCTTTGACCTTGCTTTTTTTTTTTTCTGCTGCATTTGTGGGTGCCTGCTAAAGCTTTTACCAATATAAATCAGTTTAGCCCATTAGCATATAGTGAAAGGATTTCTGTATTGGGACCCTCATTAAAGCAGTTCTTAATTGTGTATCTCACCCTGGACTTATGTGTGAGTCTCAGGCTGAATCATGTGTATCAATTCGAAACTTACTCAGGACTAATACTCCCCTCAAAGAAATGATGCATACCTTGTGAACACTGTTTGTATCTCAACCATATGTTGGCCCCTTTCTCTACAGAACTCATAACAAAAATTGATAGTCAATTCAATAGACAGGATGGTCACTAATATGGAGGAAGGGTAGTTACTATGTGGGATGCTGAAGTCATACTTCTAAAAGTAAATGACTCACTGTGTGGGGGGGGGCAGTCATGTCTGATCCTTTGTGACCTCATGAACTGTAGGCAGCCATGCTCCTCTGTCCATGGAATTCCCCAGGGGAGAATACTGGAGCAAGTTACCATTTCCTCCTCCAGGGGATCCAACCCGTGTCTCCTGCATCTACTGCACTGGCAGGTGCATTCACTAGAAAGTTACAAAATGCTCTTGCTGCTGCCATCTATGCTTCATAAATACAAATTATCTTGATCCTTTGGGCTCAAGAAAGAAACATGTGTGTCACCTCAGTGAAAAAGCCAAGAAATGTATTCCAAAACTGCCATGGGGAAGTCCACAACACTGATAGTACTAAGGAGATTTGAGGTTCTCCAGAAGAAGAAAATCATAGAAACTTTTCAGGATAAGGTCAATAACATCTAAGGATCTAATGTAAAAGCCAACATGCAAAACTGTCATTTGTCAAGGTCTTCAGAAACAAGAAAGCTAAAATATTGTCACAGCAAAGAAGAGCCTAAGAAGGCAGAACATGGAATGACTACATTTAGTGTAGCATCCTGGATGGGGATACTGGAACAGCAAAGAATATTAGCTAAAAACCAAGGAAATCTAATCAAGTCCAGACCATAGTTGATAATACTGATTAATGGTTGGTTCATGAAATTGAACTAATATTCCATAAAAACGTGCAATGCTGAAAAGGGGAATTGGTTGTGGAGTATATGAACATAATCTTCACAATTATTCTGTAAATCTAAAACTTCTAAGGTAAAAAGTTTTATTTTAAAAAATCAAGCACAAATTACTAGGTGATGAGATTTGGAAGACAGCAGTATTAAACACTGAATGAGGGTGCCATGATGAATGGTTTGCAAGGAACACTCGCTCCCTAAGTTTTACGCCACAAAAATGGAACCAGACAAGAGGTGGAAGCATGGAAAGTGAACTTGGGAAAGCTCATTAATGGGTGTTGATGAAGCACTCCTTCTCCCAAGCCAGAGCACGTAGACTCCTCTGCAGCCTTCCCCTACCACATGGGTCTTCGAGGGTGGTGCTTTGTGATGTCAAGCCATGGCAGGGCTACCGTTGGTTGGAGGAATTTCTTGCTGACCAATCAAAGCTGATGGTTGTGGCTCTTCATTTTCCTGGGAAGGTATACATAGAGAGGCCAGGAGCCTTGCTGTAGGCCACTGTTGCCTCACCATGGCTGACCTAATTGAGGAAGTGAAGGAAGAAGAATCAGAGATTCAGATAGCTTAAGTTTGGAGCAACAAGCATCAATCACTAAACAAAGGAAGAGAAAGATGTCTGATCAATCCAAGGGCTTGGACAGTGAGAAGGTCAGATTACCCTACTCATGTTCCTCCTCTTCATCCCCCACCTTGCCCTTGTCTGGCACAAAACCCCTCCTCAATGCACCCCCGTTCTCTCAAAGTCCTCCTTCCCATCCTCCCTCAATAATGTCTTTCTGGATGCCTTTGTTTTCTTACCAGATACGAAAGCTAATAAGGAAGGTAAAATCAACCTTTCAGCAGAATGAGGGAAGGGATAAGAAAGGGAAGAAATCAATGATACTAGTCTTCTACCACCACCCTCAGAATGAAAAGAAGAATGAAAATCAGCTGATGGCGGATGAAGAAATCCCAAAGGGCTTTTCCAACAGTTCTCTTGATGATTCTCCAAGTGCGCCCCAGTGCCTACCTGGAGCCCGAGACTTTGAGCAATCTGCTGTCATTATAGGAAAAGCCCTGACAGACTAGTCATTTGTGCAGGGATCAAACAACAGCGATGGTCCCCTCTGTAGAGGCCAAAACAGTCAGATGTCTGTGACTGAAGTATCAGCAAGTTGTAAAAAGATTGTGTGTGTGTGTGTGTGTGTGTATGTGTGTGTGTGTATGTGTATCTGGTTTTTGATGATGGCGAGGAAAGGAAGGGATGGATCAGGTGTGTGATAAGGGAGGGAGGTGGCATCTTTTCAGTTTAGAGCCCATACTAGGCAGTCCATAGCTACTCAGACACTGGGAATGAGGACTGGGTGAATACTGAAGATTTCTGATCACTTGAAGGTTTCTTGTTGAACACTTCATCCCACTGGTGAGGAGGAAAAGGACTTGGTATTTCTGGGTGTTTCAGAGGTCCCATCTGGGGAGAGAGGTGAGTTATGGGTGGTGGGCCCGTGTAATAATCAGATTCCACTTTTGATGTTTGACAATTGAGTTTTTCTGTTCCTCCTTGTGTTCTTCCTCATCAATTTCTGTTCCTCCTCTGGCCCACCTTTGGGCAAGCTGATAAAAACAGCCAGGGAATAAAGGAACATGAAATTGAAACAGATATACCTAACCTTAACCATGAATTACTGCCTTGCCTACATTTCCCATAGCCAAAACATCCATTACCCCCAAATACACTCTAGTGTCCATGAATAATCTGACCCAATGAGTAATAAAATTAAGTCTTTGACCCCTATAATCAGCCTTAAAAATATGAGACCCTGTGAACCTTTCCCCTTAGTTACAATCACACTTTTCACCTCAGTTGTTTTTAAAAATATACAATATAAGTAAAATCAGGGTCTTCAAAGATTGAAATCCATTATAGGAGACCAATTTAGAGAGGGTGTGATTATCCCAACTCTTCCTGCACTTAACAGACAAATTTTACTTGATCTTAAACCTGGAAAAAAAGAACAGTGCCTCAGGGTGAACTTGTGCCCTTGGTGTCATGGACCCACTCACTAGGGCTCCATGTATATTATTGAAAATACTGCCTCCACCAAATAACTGGTAAATACTTTGTAGTCATAGCAAATCATTTGGCTATCATGTGCTTTCCAGTGCCAATTTCAACAGCCTATCAGCTATACTTAAACTTTGCCTTAAAAGTGGCATGATACACCTTCACCTGTCTATTCAGTGGGCCCAGTGTCCACACCTGCCAACTCACATAGTCTTTGCAGGCAATATTTTCACCAGCTCTAGCTTTTTCCAGGTAAACAACTAGGACCTCACACTGATGACATCCTCCTTTGAGGAGATTCCTATGACACACATAGTAAGTAGGACCACCACTTTAGTTGAGTTCCTGAAAATACTTTGGTAAGTGGCTGACTGCTCCAATATTGACAGTGTTAAGAAGCAGCTTTTAGTCTTCTTACTATCCATACTGTTAAAAAAAAAAAAAAGCCCAACGGGTATCAGACATTTTTATATTCTGGAGGCAACATTTCCTCATATACACATTTTTTTTTGCTCAGTAACTTCCATATAGGCCCCTTGTATAATACTCCCTGTGCCAAAAGATTCTAGAATCTGCCTAAATTGCCATAGAACAGGTACTCCTATTAGGGCCCCTTTGAGACTCCTTCACTGTGCAAGCTTTATCAACCTTCTCTCATGTATCTTGGAGTGCCTCTCTCAACAGTGATGGCCATTAGTTTCATGGGCTTCTGATACAAGGAACTGCCCACCTTGGTCCAGTGCTGTATGCCCTTAGTATAGCAATTGTGGGTACATGCTGGACTTACCTGGAAATATAAACTATCTTGCTTTTAAAACTATGACCCTCCATATCCAGCTGCCCATTTGGTTATGGTAGTAGTACTCTGCAAGCTCAGCATAGCTAGTGAGGCCTCCTTGCTATAGGATGAAGCTGAACCTGGGCCATCTGCATACTATCTTCAGGAGATGGAACCTTCTCCTGTTCTCAGCCCCCTGTCAGATGCCACACTGCTACATGAGTTCATTTTTCAGAATCCTTAGACACAGGTGGATCCCCTTAGGATCAACATAGCAAAAACCAAACGGAGTTCATTTAATGAACATAGTATTGTCACTGTCACACTTGATGGAGCTTTCTTGAAAGTTTCACTTTTCATCTCTTAATCAGAATATTCCTGATAAAGGACTGACCCAAAGGTCAGATCAAATGTTCAATATTAAGCAGTTAATTTAGCAGTGAATGTGTTGACCAACAATTGGCCTCATTTTCACACCTTTATAGATCTTTGGGCCACTGCCAATGGGTTAATCATGTGTTCTGGTCAAGTTAAACAATTTCTATCCAAGGTTGTCTCACTTAGTAAAGAACTCACAGAACTTCTTTCCTCCCAAGAGATTATACCCAAAATATAAATCAGGGTCACACATTTTCTGCATGTTTTAAAGCCACAATACAATGTCTCACCATGGCACTCTTTATCCTCTTTGGAGTTTTACACATAGAGAGAATTCCAGACACCCATTTTACTTTAGAGAATGCACAACAGTAACTGCTGAACAAGATATTCAAAGGAACACTCAACTCCTTTACTGGTCTCTCACTGCAGTTTTCATAATGGCTTCCATAAATAAGTCCAAATTAAATTTAAAATGCAGAGTTTTAGGTATCAAAGAAATATCACAGGTAAACTGTAGTAGAAATTGATCCATTGTTTTAATCAGTTCTTTTGACTTATAATGGACAAATAAAATTTGCATATGTTTTACATGTGGTTGACCAGTTTTCCCAGCACCACTTATTAAAGAGACTGTCTTTTCTCCAATGTATATTTCTGCCTCCTTTGTCAAACATAAGTATCTATAGGTGCATGGATTCATTAATGGGCTTTCTTTTTTGTTCCATTGATCTATATTTCTCTTTGTGCCAGTACCATACTATCTGGATGACTGTAGCTTTCTAGTATAGTCTGAAGTCAGACAGGTTGATTCCTCCAGTTCCATTCTTTTTTCTCAAGATTGCTTTGCTATTTGAGTTCTTTTGTGACTCCATACAAATTGTGAATTTATCTGTTGTAGTTCTATGAAAAGAAAAAAGCGTTGATAGCTTGGTAGGGATTGTAATGAATCTATAGATTGCTTTGTGTAGTATACTCATTTTCACTGTATTGACTCTTCCAATCCATGAACATGGTATATTTCTCCATCTATTTGTGTCATCTTTGATTTCTTTCTGCAGTGTTATATATATATATATATATATATATATATATATATATATATATATATATATATGTCTCTTGTTTCTTTAGGTAAATTTATTCCTAAGTATTTTACTCTTTTCCTTGCAATGTGGAATGGGATTGTTTCCTTAATATCTCTTTCTGTTTTTTCATTGTTGTTATATAGGAATACAAGGAATTTCTGTGTGCTAATTTTATATCTTGTAACTTTACTTTATTCATTGCTTAGCTCTAGCAATTTTCTGGTGGTGTCTTTAGGGTTTTCTATGTTGGATCATGACATGTGCAAACAGTGAGAGTTTTACTTCTTCTTTTCCAATCTGGATTCCTTTGGATTCTTTTTCTTCACTGATTGCTGTGGCTAAAACTTCCAAAACTATGTTGAATAGTAGTGGTAAGAGTGGGCACCCATGTCTTGTTCCTGACTTTCAAGGGAACTAGAACACTTTCTAACACCATGCACAAAAATAAACTCAAAATGTATTAGAGATCTAAATGTAAGACCAGAAACTATAAAACTCCTAGAGAAAAGCATAGGCAGAACACTCTCTAACAGAAATCGTGGCAAGATCCTCTATGACCCACCTCCCAAATTAATGGAAATTAAAGGCAAATGGAACAAAGGGGATCTAATTAAACTTAAAAGCTTTTGCACAATGAAGGAAACTATAAGCAAGGTTAAAAAAAAAAACAGCCTTCAGAATAGGAAACTTAATAGCAACTGAAACAATTGAAAAAGAATTAATCTCCAAAATATACAAGCAGTTCATGCAGCTCAATTTCAGGAAAACAAAAGACCCAATCCAAAAATGGGCCAAAGAACTAAACAGATATTTCTCCAAAGAAGACATAGAGATGGTTAACAAACACATGAAAAGATGCTCAACATCACTCATTATCAGAGAAATGCAAATCAAAACCACAATCATATGCTATCTCACTCTGGTCAGAATGACTACCATCAGAATGTCTACAAACAATAAATGCTGGAAAGCGTGTGGAGAAAAGTAACCCTCTTTCACTGTTTGTGGGAATGCGAACTAGTACAGCCTTTATCAAGAACAGTGTGGAGATTCCTTTAAAAATTGGAAATAAAACTGCCATACTACCCAGCAATCCCACTGCTGGGCATATACCCTGAGGGATCCAGAATTGAGAGAAACACGTGTACCCCAATGTCCATTGCAGCACTGTTTACAATAGCTAGGACATGGAAGCAACCTAGATGTCCATCCGCAGATGAATCAGTAAGAAAGTCGTGGTATGTATATACAATGGAATTTTACTCAGCTATTTCAAAGAACACATTTGAGGCATTTCTAATGACGTGGATGAAACTGGAGACTTTTATACAAAGTGAAGTAAGTCAGATAAAAAAACAACAATAGAGTATATTAATGCATATATATAGAATTTAGAAAGATGGTAACAATGACCATATACGTAAGACAGCAAAAGAGACACAGATGTCAAGAACAGACTTTTGGACTCTATGGGAGAAGGTGAGGGTGGGATGATTTGTGAGAATGGCATTGAAAACTGCATATTACCATATGTGAAATAGATGACCAGTCCAAGTTTGATGCATGAATCAAAGCACTCAAAGCCGCTGCACTGGGACAACCTTGAGTGATGGGATGGAAAGGGAGGTGGGAGGGGTGTTGAAGACAGGGAGACACATGTACATCCATGGCTGATTCATGTCAATGTATGGCAAAAACCACCACAATAGTGTAAAGTAATTAGCCCCCAAATAAATGGAGTAAATTAATTTCAAATATTTGCATTTTTTAAAGTGTAGAAGGTTATGTTTTGATTGTATCTATACCTATATCTTGGAGAAGGCAATGGCACCCCACTCCAGTACTCTTGCCTGGAAAATCCCATGGATGGCGGAGCCTGGTGGGCTGCCGTCTCGGGAGTTGCACAGAGTCAGACACGACTGAAGCAACTTAGCAGCAGCAGCAGCAGCAGCATACCAGCATCTATAGACTGAAAAAATCAAAATCATTAAATTACCCAACACCTCACAGTTACTACTTTCTCTCTCTCTCTTTTTTTTGCCTATTTTTGATGCATAACTCATTATGTGAATGATAATCATTTCCATATTTTCTTGGTGTATGTGTGGTATCATTAGTCTTGACATTGAAATGAAATTTGGGATGGGGATGTATATTCCACCTGTATGAGATGACATCAAGCTCATATATTTCACAAAAGCTTATATATAACTGTGTGTGTGTGTGTGTGTATATATATATGTATGTATGTAAGTATGACACTTTAACAAAAATACCAGTATTTAAGGAAACAAATATGTCTTGAGTGCCTAGTATGTGTCAGATATTGTTCTTGGTTCTAGACTTACAGTGAAGGACATAAAGTCAATAGTTCTTGTCATCAAGTAATTTCTGTTTTCATGGGTGAAGGGGTAGTTCATGGCATTGGTGCGGGGCAGAGGAGAGCTTCTTTGGCTAAAGGGTGTGGAGAAACCTTCTCTGAGGAGTTGATATATGAATCAAGATATGAAGAATGAGATACAGTCAGTTGTGTGAAGATTTTGAAGAATATCATTTTAGGTTGAAGAGCAAGTAGCCATGTCATGAGGCGAGAACAAGAACAGTGTGTTGAGGAACTGCAAAGGGTTGAGTGTAACTGGAGTACAATCAGAGAGGGGCAGAACAGAGATAAAAGACTAAGGTTAGAGAGGCAGAGATGAGTTCTTGTAGGGATTTGTGGGGTAAGAACCTGGATTTTATCTTATGGGCAGTGGAGAGCCACTAGATGGTTTGATAAAGGAAAGTGATAGAGTCTGATTTCTGTTTCAGAAAGTTCGCTGAATGTTGTGAACTGTGTAGGATCAGAGGAATGTCAGGCTCCTGGCACTACACAAGTATGACACGATGATGACTGAGACTAGGGTTGTAGCAGAGGGAATATAGCAGTATCTAGTTGAGCAGTTGGGACCACAGGATTTGAAGTCCAATCTCAATTTATAGCTTCACCACCTAAAAGCTATTTGACCTTGAGTAAGTTTCTTAACTTCTATAACACTGAGTTTTCTCATCTGTAAAATGGGAATGATGATAGCATGTATCTATACCTTAGAGTCATTCTGGTATTAAGTGACAATTTATGTAAAACATCTGACATTATATTAGAACAATAATAAGCATATGATTAAATGGCTTCTGTATTTATTGATAATATAAATACATACCTGCATACATATGTACATACATATGCATTTCTTACTCCTTTCTCCCCTGCCCCCCTCCTCCAAACCTAGCTTGTCCTGTATTAGCTGATGTTAAGCCATTAGTCATGAACACTTGTTTTATTCTTGAGACACATTATTTGGGGGTGCCTTCTCTCAGAGGTTAGGCATTCTGGTACCTTTAGATAATGTGTCTCTCTATGGCTTATCATTAATTTATTTAATAAGCAGCAGTAGTATCTGATGGTTGGATGGCATCACTGACTCAATGGACATGAGTCTGAATAAACTCCAGGAGTAGGTGATAGACAGGGAGGCCTGGCATGCTGCAGTCCATGAGGTTGCAAAGAGTCAGACAGGACTGAGTGACTGAACTGAGTAGGTTCTGATTTTTAACCTTCTCTTTCTACCTAATGAATCATTTCTGGAATACCTACCCCCTTTTCTCCAACCTCTTCCATGGGTCCTAAATGAACAGCAATGCATTTGTCTTCCTTAGCTGCAAACATAACATGCTGAGCTTAGTCAGACTGCATTCCACTTGCTTCCTTTTAGTAATTGCACCTTTGAGTTCTTTCCTCAGAAAAATCTTCTTGCATTTTTCAAAGTGCGGTCTCATTTTATTACATCCTGATCAGACTCTTCCAAAGTCCCTTGTTCCCTTGATGCTTTTACTGTCTCTTTTTGGTCTCTGATATTTGCCCATCTTTCCATATCAGCATCATTTAAGAAGGCATGTAATAAGATGTTTCCTGCCTTCTCCACAAAATGAAATAGGACTGTATGTGTCCTTCCTCTTTGAAGGATTTGCTTTCTCTTCCCCACCTACAACTGCAGAGTAATCAAAGTGTCCTCATTCTAAAGGCTAAACTCAAATGATGCTTCCACTCTGAAGCCTCTCTGCTGACAATGCCATCAGAGTCCATTTCTCCTGTGGTCCTACAGATATTTACATTAAAGCAATTGCCATTTTGTATTAGAAATTTTCATGTACATATTCATCTTCCCCAATATGCAATATACAACAAAGGCAAGCATATGTCATTCATCTCTGTAATCCCAACCCCCTGAACATATGAGACACAATATTATGGTCACTGCTCAATTCATCATTGATGAGCTCCTGGAAGAGTAAATACTCAAATTGTTCTGCATATAGTATATCATGTACCCTGCTTTTTAATGTTTGCTTTAGAAAAGGTTGAGCTTAAAATCATTTAACATTTTTATTGTTACAACCTCAAAGTACAATGATGAAGGTTTAAGAAAAGAACCCTAAGCACTAGAAGCTGAAAACACTCTGTGATATGCACACTTTTTAGAGTTATTTTTCAGTCAGTTCAGTTCGGGTCAGTTGAGTCGCTCAGTTGTGTCTGACTCTTTGTGATCCCATGGACTGCAGCACTGGAGACCTCCCTGTCCATCACTAACTCGCGGAGTTTACTGAAACTCATGTCCATTGAGTCGGTGATGCCATCCAGCAATCTCATCCTCTGTCATTCCCTTCTCCCCCCTACCTTCAATCTTTCCCAGCATCAGGGTCTTTTCCAGTGAATCATTTCGTTGCATCATGTGGCCAAATAATTGGAGTTTCAGCTTTAGCATCAGTCCATCCAATGAATATTCAAGACTGATTTCCTTTAGGATGGACTGGTTGGATTGCCTTGCAGTCCAAGGGACTCTCAAGAGTCTTCTCCAACACAATTCAAAAGCATCAATTCTTCAGCATCCAGTTTTCTTTATAGTTCAACTCTCACATCCATACATGATTACTGGAAAAACCATAGCCCTACCTAGATGGACCTTTGTTGGCAAAGTAATGTCTCTGCTTTTTGATATGCTATCTAAGTTGGTCATTCAGTACATGGCTCTTCAGTTCAGTTCAGTTCAGTTCAGTCACTCAGTAATATCTGACTCTTTGCGACCCCATGAATTGCAGCACGCCAGGCCTCCCTGTCCATTACCATCTCCTGGAGTCCACTCAAACTCACATCCATTGAGTTGGTGATGCCTTGCATCCATCTCATCCTCTGTCATCCCCTTCTCCTCCTGCCCCCAATCCCTCCCAGCATCAGAGTCTTTTCCAATGAGTCAGCTCTTCGCATGAGGTGGCCAAAGTACTGGAGTTTCAGCTTTAGCATCATTCCTTCCAAAGAACACTCAAGACTGATCTCCTTCAGAATGGACTGGTTGGATCTCCTTGCAGTCCAAGGGACTCTCAAGAGTCTTCTCCAACACCACAGTTCAAAAGCATCAATTCTTCAGCACTCAGCTTTCTTCACAGTCCAACTCTCACATCCATACATGACCACAGGAAAAACCATAGCCTTGACTAGACAGACCTTTGTTGGCAAAGTAATGTCTCTGCTTTTGAATATGCTATCTAGGTTGGTCATAACTTTCCTTCCAAGGAGTAAGCGTCTTTTAATTTCATGGCTACAATCACCATCTGCAGTGATTTTGGAGCCTAGAAAAATAAAGTCTGACACTGCTTCCACTGTTTCCTCATCTATTTTGCATGAAGTGATGGGACCAGATGCCATGATGATAAATAGATGAAGGCAGTATTTTAGCCATTTTTCATTTGCTAATTTAGACCAAAAGGTTTCATAGTTTTAAAACACTATGAGTATTTAGGAACAGCCAATGAAAAATTGATAAACTAAACTTTATGTTCATCAGAAATACTAAATACATCAGACTAGATACAGCTGAAAAGTTTACATGGGATCTTGTTGTATCCAATTACAGTAGCATAAGATTACCTACTTTTAGAGAAAATAGATCTGTCTGATATATCTGAGAATTCAAATGGAAACACTGGTATGTTTATTTTACATGAAAGCTGAGTTTTCAACTCAGTGGTGAAATGATGATCTCTTTAGTAAACTGTGCTGGAACAACTGGTTTTCCATAGGATGGTAAACAGTCAGCTCCCGGTCTGAATGTGGCTCAGATCATGAACTCCTTCATGCAAAATTTATACTTTAGTTGAAGAATATAGGGAAAACCATTAGGTCATTCAGGTATCACCTAAATCAAATCCCTTACCATTGTACAGTAAAAGTGACAAATAGCTTTACGGGATTAGAGCTCATAGATACTGTGCCTGAAGACCTATGGACGAAGGTTTGTGATATTGTACAGGAGGTGGGCATCAAGAACATCCCCAAGAAAAATAAATGCAAAAAAGCAAAATGGCTGCCTGAGGAGGCCTTACAAATAGCTGAGAAAAGAAGAGCAGCTAAAGGCAAATGAGAAAAGGAAACATATATGCATTTGAATCCAGAGTTCCAAAGAATAGCAAGGAGAGATAAGAAAGCCTTTCTAAGTGATCAATGCAAAGAAATAGAGGAAAAAAAGAATGGGAAAGACTAGAGAACACTTTAAGAAAACTAGAGATACCAACGGAATATTTTGTGCAAAGATGGGCACAATAAAGGACAGAAATGTTATGTACTTAACAGAAGCAGTTGATAATAAGAGGTGGCAAGAATATACAGAAGAACTATACATGAAAGATTTTAATGACCCAGATAACCACGAGGGTGCGATCACTCACCGAGAGCCAGACATCCTAGAATGACAAGTTAAATGGGCCTCAGAAGCATCTCTACCAAGAAAGCTAGTGGTGGTGAAGTCATTCCAGCTGAGCCATTTCAAATCCTAAAAGATGATGCTATGCAAGTACTGCTCTCATTATGCCAGCAAATTTGGATAACTCAGAAGTGGCCACAATACTGGAAAAAGTCAGTTTTCATTTTAATCCCAAAGAAAGGCAATGCCAAAGAATGTTCAAACCAATGCACAATAGATATCATTTCACTCACTGGCAATTTAATGTTGAAAATTCTCTAAGCTAGGCTTCAGCAGTATGTGATCCAGGAACTTCCACATGTTCAAGCTGGATTTACAAAAGGCAGAGGATTCAGAGTGCAAATTGCCAACATTCGTTGGATCATAGAAAAAGCAAAAGAGTTCAGAAATACATCTGCATCTGCTTCATTGGCTATTCCAATGCCTTTGACTGCATGGGTCACAACAAACAGACTGGAATACCAGAACACCTGACCTGCCTCCTGAGAAATTTGCAGGTCAAGAAGCAACAGTTAAAACCGGACATGGAACAACAGACTGGTTCCAAATTGAAAGGAGTACATCAAGGCTGCATATTGTATTTTACTTATTTAACTGGTATGCAGATTACATCATACAAAATGCCCAGCTGGATGAAGCACAAGCTGGAATCAAGATTGTTGGGAGAAATATCAATAACTTCAGATATACACATGATACCACCATTATGGTAGAAAGTGAAGAGGAACTAAAGAGCCTTTTGATTAAATTGAAAGAGAACAATAAAAAAGCTGGCTTAAAACTCTACATTCATAAAATGAAGAACATGGCATCTGGTCCTATCATTTCATTGCAAATAGATGGGGCAACAATGGAGACAGTAACAGACTTTATTTTCTTGGTCTCCAAAATCATTGCAGATGGTGACTGAATCCATGATTAAAAGATGCTTCCTCCTTGGAAGAAAACCTATGACCAAACTAGACAGCATATTAAAAAGCAGAGATATTACTTTGCTGACAAATGTCCATCTAGTCAAAGCTATGGTTCTTCCAGTAGTCATGGATGGATGTGAGATTTGGACCAGAAAGAAAATTGAGTGCCAAAGAATTGATACTTTCAAACTTCTGTATTGGAGAAGGCTCTTGAACTGTAAGGAGATTAAACCAGTCAATCCTAAAGAAAATCAGCCCTGGACATTCATTGGAAGGACTGAGGCTGAAACTGAAGCAACAGCACTTTGTCCACCTGATGCAAAGAAGTGACTCAGTGGAAAAGACCATGATTCTGGGAAAGATGGAAGGAGGAGAAGGGGAGGTCAGAGGATGACATGGTTGGATGGCATCACTTACTCAAGGGACATGAGTTTGAGCAAATTGCAGGAGATGGTAAAGGACAGGAAAGCCTATTGTGCTACAGTCCATGGGGTTGCAAAGAGTCAGACATGACTGAGCGACTGAACAGCCACAGCAAATCTAGTGAAAAGCATTTAATTGAAAACAATATGAGAATGTTGGTTATAAAGGTGGTGAGAGTTCAAAACTGTGTTACACTCCTTGCATTTACATCACATTTTTCTATAAAAGAGCCCTACCACAACTCTTCCCCTACTTACCTATGTCTGATAAGAAAGCCCAGGTACACTCAGCTGTGGGCCAAAAGGGAGTTCACATCATCTACACCCTGACCTATCTGTGGAATTCTCCAGCTTTATCCCCTTTTACCACTATAAAAGTCAAGACTGTCTCCTTCCTCTACTCTCTTAAGCCTATCACGAGCCAGCTTGAGACTTTATTCTGCTCTCCCTAAAAAAACTCATTGTGTGAGTGATGAATTTTTTTCATGTTCTCTGGAGGTATGAGTCATTAGTCTCAACATCCCCACCAAATTTTGGTTGAAGGATCCATCCTGTCTCTGTGGAGTGATGGGAACAATTGGCCCCAAGAGCAGAATACTGAGATTGCTGTCCCTTACCACCAGGTATCTTCTCTCTCTTCTTTGGCTTTCATACTGGATCTGCTGTATGCTGGTGAACATGCACTGTGAGCTACTGCCCTCTGGCTAGCTTGTGCTTTGAATTCCTTCTTTGTGCTTCATTTGTGAGCGCCAGCTAAAGTTGATCAAAATACACCAGTTTAGCGAGTTGGCTTATAATGAAAGTATTACTGGATTGGGACCCTCTTTAAAGCCGTTCTGAATCTTGTATCTCAACCTGGACTTATGTATGAGTCTCAGATTGCATCATGTGTATCAGTGTGAAACTAACTTGTGACTGATACTAACCTCAAAAAATGATGCTTACCTTGTGAACACTGGTCTCAACCATATGTTGGCCCCCTTTCTCTACAGAACTGAGGAGAAAAACTGATAGTCTGTCCAATAGACAGGATGTTCACTCATATGGAGGAGGAGCAGTTGCCATGAGGGATGCTGAAATCATATTTCTAACAGTAAATGACTCTGTGTGTGTGTGCGTGCGTGCATGCGCGCTCCTGTGAGTGTGTACGCCTGTGTGTGTGTGTGCGCACCTGTGTGTGTGAGGAGAGTCATGTCTGATTCTTTGTGACCTCATGAACTGTAGCCAACCAGGCTCCTCTGTCCATGGAATTTCCCAGGGGAGTATACTGGAGTGGGTTGCCATTTCCTCCTCCAGGGGATCCAACCCACGTATCCTGCTTCTAGTGCATTGAAAGGTAAATTCACTAGTACTTTACAAACTGCTCCTGCTGCTGCCACATATGCCTCATAAATACAAATGATCTTGATCCTCTGGGCTCCGGGAGGAATATGTGTGTCACCATGTGATAAAGCCAAGTGGCTAATTCAACTATTGCCATGAGGAAGTCCACAACACTGACAGTGCTTACTTGATTTGAGGTTCCTTGGAAGAAGGATGTTATAAAAACTTTCCAGAATAAGCCCAATAACAACTCAGGACCCAATGTAAAAGCCAACATGCAAAACTCCCAATTGTCAAGGACCTCACAAGAAATCTAAAAACTGATCACAGCAAAGAGGAGCCTAAGAAGGCATAACATGGAATGAATAAATTTAGTGTAGTATCCTGGATAGGATACTGGGATGGCAAAAGAACATTAGCTAAAAACCAAGGAAATCTGATCAAAATCCAGACTTAACTTAATAATACTGTTTCATTGTTGCTTCACAAAGTTGAACTAATGTTGCATACTAACCGACAATGCTCATAAGGGGAATTGGTTGTAAAGCATATGAATATACTCTTCACAATTATTCCATAAATCTAAAACTTCTAATGTAAACAGTTTTATTAAATTAAAAAAAAAACACAAAATGCTAGGTGATGAGATCTGGAAGACAGCAGTATTAAACACTGAATGAGGGTGGCCATGGCGAATGGTTTGCAAGGAACACTCGCTCACTAAGTTTTACACCACAAAAACTGAACCAGACAAGACGAGGAAGCATGGAAAGTGAACTTGGGAAGGCTCATTAATGGGTGTTGAAACACTCCTTTTCTCAGACCAGAGCACCTGGACTTCTCTGCACCCTTCCCCTCCCTGATGGATCTTCAAGGGTGGTGCTTTGTGATGTCAAGCCATGTCAGGGCTTTGATTGGTTGGAAGAATTTCTTGCTGACCAATCAAAGTTGATGCATGTGGCTCTTCATTGTCCTGGGAAGGTATACATAGAGAGGCCAGGAGCCTTGCTGTAGGCCACTGTTGCTTCACCATGGCTGACCTAATTGAGGAATTGAAGGAGGAAGAGTCAGAGATTGAGATACACAGTGTAAATTTGGAGCAACCAGCGTCAATCGCTAAACGAAGAGAAAGATGTCTGATCAATCCAAGGGCTTGGACAGTGAGAAGGTCAGATTACCCTACTCTTGCTCCTCCTCTTCATCCCCCACCATGCCCTTGTCTGGCATAAAACCCCTCCTCAATGCACACCCGTTCTCTCAAAGTCCTCCTTCCCATCCTCCCTCAATAATGTCTTTCTGGATGCCTTTGTTTTCTTACCAGATACGAAAGCTCATGAGGAAGATAAAATCAACCCTTCAGCTGAATGAGGGAAGGGATAAGAAAGGGAAGAAATCAACGATACTAGTCTTCTGCCACCACCCTCAGAATGAAAAGAAGAATGAAAATCAGCCGATGGCAGATGAAGAAATCCTGGGGGATTCTTCCAACAGTTCTCTTGATGATTCTCCAAGTACCCCGCTGTGCCCACCTGGAGCCCGAGACCTTGAACAATCTGTTGTCACTACAGGAAAAGCTCTCACAGACTAGCCATTTGTGCACGGATCAAACAACAGCGATGGTCCCCTCTGTAGAGGTCAAAACACTCAGATGTTGGTGATTAAAGTATCAGCAAGTTGTAAAAAGATATGTTTGTGTATCTGTTTTTTGATAATGGCGAGGGAAGAAAGGGATGGGTCAGGTGTGTGAGAAGGGAGGGAGGTGGCATCCTTTCAGTTTAGGGCCCAGACCAGGTAGTCCATAGCTACCCAGACACTGGGAATGTGGACTGGGTGAAGACTTAACACTGAAGACTGAAGATTTCTGATCACTGAAGGTTTCTTCCTGAACACTTCATCCCATTGGTGAGGAGGGAAAGGACTTGGTATTTCTGGGTGTTTCAGAGGTCCCATCTGGGGAGAAGGGTGATGTAGGGGTGGTAGCCCTGTGTAATAATCAGATTCCACTTTTAATGTTTGACAATTGAGTTTTTAAGCCTCATCAATTTCTGTTCCTCCTCTGGCCCACCTTTGGGCAAGCTGATAAAAACAGCCAGGGAATAAAGGAACATGAAATTGAAACAGATATACCTAACCTTAACCATGAATTACTGCCTTGCCTACATTTCCCATAGCCAAAACATCCATTATCCCCAAATTCCCTTTAGTGCCCATGGATAATCTGACCCAATGAGTAATAAAATTAGTCCTTTGGCCCCTATGCTGCTGCTACTATAATCAGCCTTAAATATATGAGACCCTGTGAACCTTTTCCCTTAGTTACAATCATACTTTTCACTTCAGTTGTTTTTAAAAAAAGATACAATCTAAATTAAAGCAAGGTCTTCAAAGATTGAAACCCATTATAGGAGATCAGTTTAGAAAGGGTCTACCAGTTATCCCCATGCCTCCTGCACTTAAGGGACAAATTTTACTTGATCTTAAACCTGGAAAAAAAGAAGAATACCTCAGGGTGAACTTGTGCCCTTGGTGTCATGGACCCACTCACTAAGGCTCCATGTACATTATTGAAAATACTGCCTCTACCAAATAACTGGTAAATACTTTGTAGTCATAGAAAATCATTTGGCTATCATGCTCTTCCAGTGCCAATTTCAACAGCCTGTCAGCTACACTTAAACTTCGCCTTAAAGGGACATGATACACCTTCACCTGTCTATTCAGTGGGCCCAGTGTCTACACCTGCCAACTCACATAGTCTTTGCAGGCAATATTTTCACCATCTCTAGCTTTTTGTAGGTACACAATTACGACCTCAGACTGATGGCATCCTCCTTTGAAGAGATACCTATGACACACATAGTTAATGGGGCCACCCCTTTAGTTAAGTTTCTGAAAATTCATTCATAAGTGGCTGACTTCTCCAATTTTGACAGTGTCAAGAAGCAGCTTTTAGTCTTCTTAGTTCCCATACTATTCAAACAAGCCCAACATGTTTGAAACATCTTTTTATATTCTGGAGGCAACATTTCTTTATATACACTTTTTTTTTTTTTTGGCTCAGTAGCTTCCAAATAGGCCCCTTGAATAATACTTCCTGTGTCAAAAGATTCTAGAGTCTGACTAAATTGCCATAGAACACGCATTCGTATATGGCCACTTGAGACTCCTTCACTGTTCAAACTTTAGCAACCTTCTCTCCTGTATCTTGGAGTCCCTGATCCATCAGAGACGGCCATTAGTTTTGTGGGCTTCTGATACAAGGAATTGCACACCTTGGCCCAGTTCTGTTTGCCCTTAGTATAGCAATTGTGGGTACATGCTGGACTTGCCAGGAAACGTAGACTATCTCGGATGTTGAACCTATGACCTTCCATACCAGGTTGCCCACTTGGCCATTGATTATGGAAGTAGCACTCTGCAAGCTCAGCATGGCTAGTGAGGCCTCCTTGCTACGGGATGGAGCTGAACCTGGGCCCTCTGCATACCCTATCTTCAGGAGAGGGTACCACCCCCTGTGCTCAGACCACTGTCAGATGCCTCACTGCTACAAGAGTTCATATCTTAGAAGCCTTTGACACCAGCAGATCCCCTTAGGATCAACACAGTGAAAACCAAAAGGAGTTCATTCACTGAACCAATGGTATTGTCACTATCATGCTTGATGGAGCTTTCTTGAAAGTTGCTATTTTTCATCTCTTAATCAGAATGTTCCTGATAAAGGACTGACCCAAAGGTCAGATCCAATGTTCAGACTTTAGGCAGTTACTTTTTCAGAGGATGTGTTGGCCAACAATTGGCCTCATGGTCATACCTTTATAGATCTTTGGGCCATTGCCAATGGGTTGATTATCTGTTCTGGCCAAATCATACAACTCTTATCCAACGTTGTCTCACTTAGTGTAAAGAACTCACAGAACCTCTTGCCTCCTGAGAGATTATACCCAAAATATAAATCAAGGTCATACATTTTCTGCACATACTAAAGCCACAATACAATGTTTCACCATGGCACTCCTTATCCTCTTTGGAGTGCTACAAATAGAGAGAAATCCAGACACTCATTTTACTTTTGAGAATACACAGTGCTAGTTGCTGAACAAGACTTTCAATGGAACATTCACCTCCTTTACTGATCTCATGCTGCAGCTGCCATAATGTCTTCCATAAACAAGTCCAAATTAAATTAGCCATGAAATGTTTTAATTATCAAAGAAACAATATGGATACATTGTAAAAGAGATTGACCCCATTGTTTTACTCAGTTGTTTTTTGTTTTTGTTTTTTTTTTACTTATAATGGACAAATAAAATTTGCATATGTTTCACAGGGTGTTGGTCAGTTTTCCCATCACCACTTGTTAAAGAGATTACTTTTCACCATTGTATATTTCTGCCTCTTTTGTCAGAGAGAAGTGTCCATAGGTGCATGGATTCATTTCTGGGCTTTCTTTTTTGTTCCATTGATCTATATTTCTGTCTTTGTGCTAGTACCATACTGTCTGACTGTAGCTTACTCATATATTCTGAAGTCAGGCAGGTTGATTACTCCAGTTCCATTCTTCTTTCTCAAGATTGCTTTGGGTATTTGAGGTTTTGTGTTTCCATACAAATTGTGAAATTTTCTGTTCTAGTTCTGTGAAAACTACTGTTGGTAGCCTGATAGGGAATGTATTGAATCTATAGATTGCTTTGTGTAGTATATTTATTTTCACTGCATTGATTCTTCCAATTCATGAACACAGTATATTTCTCCATCTATTTTTGCCATCTTTTATTTCTTTCAGCAGTGTTTTATAGTTTTCTATACATACGTTTTTTGTTTCTTTAGGTACATTTTTTCCTAAGTATTTTATTCTTTTCATTGAAATGGTGAATGGGATTGTTTCCTTTATATCTCTTTCTGTTTTCTCATTGTTATTGTATAGGAATGCAAGGAACTTCTGTGTGCTAATTTTATATCCTGTAACTTTACTTTATGCATTTCTTAGCTTTAGCAATTTTCTGGTGGTGTCTTTAGGGTTTTCTATGTTGAGGATCATGACATGTGCAAACAGTGAGAGTTTTACTTATTCTTTTCCAATCTGAATTCCTTTGGATTCTTTTTCTTCACTGATTGCTATGGCTAAAACTTCCAAAACTATGTTGAATAGTAGTGGTGGGAGTGTCCGCCTGTGTGTTGTTTCTGACTTTAGAGGAAACTAGAACACTTTCTAACATCATACAGAAAGATAAAATCTTAAAGATCTAAATGTAAGACCAAAATCTATAAAACTCGAGGAAAACATACGTGGAACACTCTCTAACAGAAATCACAGTGTGGAGATTCCTTAAAAACTGGAAATAGAACTGCCTTATGACCCAGTAATCACACTGCTGGGCATACACACCGAGGAAACCAGAAGTGAAAGAGACACATGTACCCCTAATGTTCATCGCAGCACTGTTTATAATAGCCAGGAAATGGAAGCAACCCGATGTCCATCAGCAGATGAATGGATAAGAAAGCAGTGGTACATATATACAATGGAGTATTAGCCATTAAAAAATACATTTGAATCAGTTCTAATGAGGTGGATGAAACTGGAGCCTATTATATAGAGTGAAGTAAGCCAGAAAGAAAAACACCAATACAGTATACAAATGCATATATATGGCATTTAGAAAGATGGTAATGATAACCCGGTATGAGAGACAGCAAAAGAGACACAGATGTATAGAACAGTCTTTTGGGCTCTGCGGGAGAGGGAGAGTGGAGTGATTTGGGAGAATGGCATTGAAACATGTATATCATATATGAAATGAGTCACCAGTCCAGGTTTGATGCATGACACTGGATGCTTGGGGCTGGTGCACTGGGATGACCAAGAGGGATGGTACGGGGCGGGGGGGGGGGGGGGTCAGGATGGGGAACATGTGTATACCCGTGGTGGATTCATGTTGATGTATGGCAAAACCAATACAATACTGTAAAGTAATTAACCTCCAATTAAAATAAATAAATATATGTTTAAAAAAAAGAAAGAAAAGAAATCACAGCAAGATCCTCTATGACCTACCACCCAGACTAATGGAAATTAAAAGAAAATTAAACAAATGGGATCTAATTAAACTTAAAAGCTTTTGCATAATGGAGGAGAATATTAGCAAGGCGAAAAGACAACCTTCATAATGGCACAAAATAATAGCAAATGAAAGAACTGACAAAACATTAATCTCCAAAATATACAAGCAGCTCATGCAGCTCAATTCCAGAAAATCAAACGACCCAATCAAAAAAATGGGCCAAAGAACTAAACAGACATTTCTCTAAAGGAGACATACAGATGGCTAACAAATACATGAAAAGATCCTCAACATCAGTCATTATCAGAGAAATGCAAATCAAAACCACAATGAGGTGCCATCTCATGCTGGTCAGAATGGCTGCCATCAGAAAGTTTACAATGAATGCTGGAGAGGGTGTGGAGAAAAGGGAACCCTCTTTCACTGTTCATGGCAATGCAAACTAGTACAGCCACTATGGAGAACAGTGTGGAGATTCCTTAAAAAACTGGAAATAGAACTTCCATAAGACCCAGAAATCCACTGCTGGACATACACACTGAGGAAACCAGAACTGAAAGAGACATATGTATCCCAGTGTTCACTGCAGCACTGTTTACAATAGCTAGGACATGGAAGCAACCTAGATGTCCATTGGCAGATGAATAGATAAGAAAGCTGTGGTACATATACACAATGGAATATTACTCAGCTATTAAAAATAACATATCTGAGTCAGTTCTAATGTGATGGGTGAAACCGGAGACTATTACACAAAGTGAAGTATATCAGGTAAAAACAAAAACACCAGTAGCAAACCCCAGGGGACAACTCATATGCAGAGGTGGAAATAAAGCCGCAAGTGAAACCCAGGGGCAGTGTGGTTAAGAAAGAAGACCCAAAACCTTACCACCAGGTATACAAGCTGCAGATTAAATCCACATGATCAACTAGCCAGACTCTGTGTCTATGGAATGTATAAAAGGCCATTGAGAGCTTCCCAAAATGAAAGCTCACTAGTTCTGATAGTAGACATTGGAGGGAAGAACACACAGGAGTAGGACCAGACTAGAATATGAGCTACCCCCACAGCAGGCCCAGAGATGTTGGAAGGCATTCTAGAGAGGTGAGGTGGACTATGACTCCCAGCGAGGTAAAGGACTCTGACAGCAGTGTCTCAAGGAAAATATATATTTTTCTTATGTTTTGACTTGTTCTGTAGATTCTTTTGGATTTTTTCCTCCCCCCTGAACCCCTGTTGTATTCTTGATTTTATTGGCACTATGAAATCTAATAAATTTTTGAGCTTTTCTTTTTTCTCAATCACATTTTTTATTGTTGTTATCAACCTCTGCTCTCTACATTGGGCTTTCGCAGTTCTGTGTAGTTTCCTTTTTTTTTTTTTTTTGTCTTTTTAAAATTTTTTTAAACCTATTATTACTTTTTCTACATTTATTCCTTTGTTTGTTTTTCCTACTGTTCTTTTCCCCTTGTAGTTAATCTTTAAGGTATATAAATCTTCATCTACCTCTTTTAACTTTGCATATCTATTCTTTCTTTATTTTCTCTCTTTCCTCTCAATATATTTGCTAATTTTGTTTTCATTGCTTTATTCCCCAATTGGCAGCTTGCTTTAGTTTTGTTTTCCAGTTTGTGCTTTAGTTAGTTTTGTTCTGGCAGATAGAATTTTTGGTTTCCTTTCTTTGCCAGGTAAATCTATTGTACTTCATTTTTGTTGGACTGTTTTGATTTTGCTTATGGGTATCTATTTATATGGGTATATTCAGTCACACTTTTTATTGTTGCTACAAACCTCTGTCTCTATGTTGGGCTTTTGCAGTTCTGTGGAATTTTCCTGTTTTTTTTTTCCTTTCTTTTTTTTCTTCTTCCATTTTTTTCTTTTCTCTTTTTTATAATTTTAATTTTTTAAAAACCTATTACATTCTTTCTATGATTATTCCTTTGTTTGCCTTCCTTACTGTACTTTTCCCCTTACAGTTAATCTTTAATGTATATAAATCTTCTTCATCTACTTCTATTTAACTTTGCATATCTATTCTTTTTTTTCTTTTCTTTCTTTCCTTTCCTCTAATTATATTTGTTAGTTTTGTTTTCATTGCTTTATTTCCCACTTGGCACCTTGTTCTAGGTTTATTTTCAACTTTATGCTTTAGTTAGTTTTGTTCTTAACTGTTAAATATAATTTTTGATTTCCTTTGTTTGCAGGGTCAATCTGCTGTATTTTATTTTTGTTAGATAGTTTTGACTTTGCTCATGGATGTATAAGTATATGTGCATATTCTATTATGTTAATTATCATTTGCCTGATTTTGTAACTGCCATTTGCCTGGGGTTCATCTTTGGCTTCTCATTTTTAGATGTTTGTTTTAATCTCCCTTAATGCCAGAACAAACCACTTGTGGAATCTTTGTTCCTGACCAGAGATCAAGCCCTGTGCCTTTGGAGTAGGAGCACTGGCTCCAAGAGTCTAGACTACCAAAGAACTAACCCTTGGGAGTATCAAATAGTGAGAAGAAACACAAAGGAAACCACTTGAATTCAAGACCCAGCATCACTCATCCACCAGTAGGACCCTGTGCAGGACGCCTCATCTAAATAACAAGAAAACAAAAATACAAACCCAATCATCAACAGATAGGATTACCACCTCACTTAGCCTTGCCCATCAGAGGAAAGATAAACAAACAAAACTCAGTACAAATCTCACCTTATAAGAAGCTTACACAAACCACTGGATGAACATTAGGAGGGTAGAAAATAAAAGGAAGAGTGAATTCAATCTTGAAGCCTGGGATAAGGAGACCTCAAACACAATAAGTTAAACAAAATAATGAAAAGGCAGAGAAATACTATAAATATGCAGGAACAAACTCAAAACACAAAAGTGCAAATAAATCAAGAGGAAATAGGCAAACTACCTGAAAAAGAATTCAGAATAATGATAGTAAAGATGATCAAAAACCTTGAAAAACTCTGCAGGCCAGAAGGGAATGGCAGGATATATTTAAAGTACTGAAAGGGAAAAATCTACAATCAAGATTACTGTACTGGCAAGGATCTCATTCAAAATTGATGGAGAAATAAAAAGCTTTCCAGAAAAGAAAAAGTTAAGAGAATTCAGTACCACAAAACCAGCTTTATAATAAATGTTAAAGGAACTTATATAGTTAAGAAATACAAGAGAAGAAAAAAGATCTACAAAAGCAACCCCAAACAATTAAGAAAATGTCGATAGGAACATATATATCAATAATTATTTTAAATGTAAATAGACTAAATGCTCCAAGCAAAAGACACAGACTCGCTGAATGGATACAAAAACAATACCCATATATATGCTGTCTACAAGAAACCTGCTTCAGACCTCAAGACACATATAGACTGAAAGTGAAAGGATGGAAAAAATATATTCTATGCAAATGGGAAGCAAAAGAAAGCTAGAGTAGCAATCTTCATATCAGACAAAATAGACCTTAAAATAAAGAAGATTACAAGAGATAAGGAAGGACATAATGATCAAGGGAACAATCCAAGAGGAAGACATAACAATTGTAAATATCTATGCACCCAACATAGAAGTAAATCAATAGACAAAAGAAACACTAACAGACATAAAAGGAGAAACTGACAGTAACACAATAATAGTAGGAGACTTTAGCACCCCATTCACACCAATGGACAGATCATCCAAACAGAATATTAATAAGAAAAAAGAAGTTTTAAATGATACAATAGATGAGATGGGTCTCATTGATATCTTTAGGACATTCAATCCAAATGCAGAAGAATACACCTTCTTGTCAAATGCACAGGAACTATTCTCCAAGATAGATCTCATCTTGGGTCACAAGTCAAATATCAGTAAATTTATGGAAATATGGATCATATCAAGCATCTTCTCCAACCACAACGCTATGAGAGTAGATATCTTTTGCAAGAAAAGAATGTAAAAAACACAAACACATGGAGATTAAAAAACACATTTCTAACAAACAACAGGTTATTGAAGAAATCAAAAGAAAAATAAAAAAAAAAATTTCTAGAAACAAACGACAATGAAAACACAACAACCCAAAGCCTATGTTATGAAGCAAAAGCAGTTCTAAGAGGGACGTTTATAGCAATACAAGCCTACCCAACAAACAAGAAAAACATCCAATAGACAAACTTACTTTACACCTAAAACAACTGGAAAAAGAAGAACAAAAAGACTCCAAAAGGAGTCTAAGGAAAGGATCATAAAGATCCAAGCAGAAATAAATGAAAAAGAAATGAAAGAAACAATAGCAAGGATTAATAAAGCTATAAGATGGTTCTTTGAGAAGATAAACAAAATTGTCAAGCCTTTAGCCAGACTCATCAAGAAAAAAGAAAGAAGAATCAAATCAACAAAATTACAAACGAAAAAGGAGAGGTTACAAAAGACAGTGCAGCAATACAAAGGATTATGAGACTATTATGAACAACTATATGGCAATAAAATGGATAACCTGGAAGAAATGGACAGGTTTTTGAAAAGTTCAATCTTGCAAGACTGAACCAGGAAGAAATAGACACTATGAGCAACCCAATTACAAGCACTGAAATTGAAGCTGTGATCAAAAATCTCCCAAAAATCAAAAGCCCAGGACCAGATGGCTTCACAGAAGAATTCTGTCAAACGTTTAGAGAAAAGCTAATGCCTATCCTTCTAAAACTCTTCCAAAAAATTGCAGAGGAAGAGACACTTTCAAACTCATTCTACAAGGCCACCATCACCCTTATAACAAAGCAAGACAAAGACAACACACAAAAAAGAAAACTACAGGCCAATATCACTAATGAACATAGATGCAAAAATTCTCAACAAAATTTTAGCAAACAGAATTCAGCAACACATCAGAAAGCTCATACACCATGATCAAGTTGGGTTTATTCGAGGAATGCAAGGATTCTTCAATATATGCAAATGAATCAATGTGATACACCATATTAACAAATTGAAAGATAAAATCCATATGATAATCTCAATAGATGCCTAAAAAGCCTTTGACAAAATTCAGCACCCATTTATGACCAAAATTCTTCCAACAAATGGGCATAGAAGGAACCTACTTCAACATAGTAAAGGCCATATATGATAAGCCTACAGCAAACATTATTCTCAGTGGTGAAAAACTGAAAGCATTCCCCATAAGATCAGGAACAAGACCATTATTACTCAACATAGTTCTGGAAGTCCTAGCTACAGCAATCAGAGAAGGAAAAGAAATAAAAGGAATCCAGATCAGAAAAGAACAAGTAAAGCTCTCACTGTTTGCAGATGACACGATACTGTACATAGAAAACCCTAAAGATAGTATCAGAAAATCACTAGTGCTAATCAGTGAATTTGGCAAAGTTGCAGGATACAAATTTAATACACAGAAATCACTTGCATTTCTATATACTAACAATGAAAAATCAGAAAGAGAAATTAAGGAATCAGTCCCATTCACCATAGCAACAAAAAGAATTAAATATCTAGGAATAAACTTACCTAAGGAGACAAAAAAACTGTACAGAGATAATTACAAGACACTAATGAAAGAAATCAAAGATGACATAAACAGATGGAGAGATAGTCCATGTTCCTAGGCAGGAAGAATCAATCTTGTGAAAATGACTATACTACTAAATGCAATCTACAGATTCAATGAGATCCCTATCAATTTACCAATGGCATTTTTCACATAACTAGAACAAAAAGTTTCACAATTCATATGGAAACACATAAGACCCTGAATAACCAATGCAGTCTTGAGAAAGAAGAATGGAGCTGGAGGAATCTACCTTCCTTTGTAAGTTATACTACAAAGCTGCAGTCATCAAGACAGTATGGTAATGGCACAAAAACAGAAATATACACAAATGCAAAAGGATAAAAAGCCCAGAAATAAACCCATGGAACTATGGGTACCTTATTTTTGACAAAGGAAACAAGAATATACAATGGGACACAGACAGCCTCTTCAATAAATGATGCTGGAAAAACTGGACAGCTACATGTATAAGAATGAAATCAGAACACTTCTTAACAACATACACAAAGATAAACTCAAAATGGGTTAAAGACCTTAATGTAAGACCAGAAACTATAAAACTCTTGGAGGAAAACATAGGCAGAACACTTGATGACATAAAGTGAGATCCTCTATGACCCACCTCCTAGAATAATGGAAATAAAAACAAAAGTAAAGAAACAGAACCTCATTAAACTTAAAAGTTTTTCAACAGCAAAGGAAACTATAAGCAAGGTGAAAAGACAACCCTCAGAATGGGAGAAAATCATAACAATTGAAATAACTGACAAAGGATTAATTTCCAAAATATACAAGCAGCTCATACAACTCAATGACAGAAAAACAAACAACCTAATCAAAAAGTGGGGAAAAGACCTAAACAGACAGCTAACAAACACATGAAAAGATGTTCAACATTGCTCATTATTAGATAAATGCAAATCAAAACTACAATGAGATATCACCTCACACGGATCAGAATGACCATCATCAGAAACTCTACAAAGAATAAATGCTGGAGAGGGTGTGGAGAAAAGGAAATGTTCTTGCACTGTTGGTGGAAATGTAAATTGACACAGCCACTATGGAAGACGGTATGGAGATTCCTTTAAAAATGAGGAATAAAACCACCATATGACCCAGCAATCCCACTCTGAGGTCTATACCCTGAGGAAGCCAAAATTGAAAAAGATACATGTATCCCACTATTCATTGCAGCACTATTTACAGTAGCTAGAACATGGAAGCAACCTAGATGTCCATTGACAGATGAATGGATAAAGTTTGGTATACACAATGGACTATTAATCAACCATAAAAAAGAATGCATTTGAGTCAGTTCTGATGAGGTGGATGAACATAGAACCTATTACACAGAGTGAAGTGAATCAGAAAGAGAAAGATGAATATCATATTCTAATGCATAAATATGGAATCTAGACAAATGGTACCAAAGAATTTATTTACAGGTCAGCAAAGGAGAAACAGGAACAGAGTAGACTTATGGACATGGGAAAAGGGGAGGATAGGGTGAGATGTATGGAAATAGTAACATGGACACTTACATTACCATATGTAAAATAGGTAGCCAACGGGAATTGGCTGTATGGCTCAGGAAACTCAAGCATGTGCTCTGTATCAGTCTAGAGGGGTGGGATGGGGTGGAAGATGGGATGGAGGTTCAAAAGGGAGGGGATATATGTGTACCTATGGCTGATTCATGTTGAGGTTTGACAGAAAACAACAAAATTCTGTAAAGCAATTATCCTTCAATAAAAAGGAAATTAATAATAATAAAAACATCAAAGGAACAAGGGACTTTGGAAGAGTCCTGATCAGGAAGTAATAAAATGAGAACTTGCTTTGAAATATGCAAGTAGATTTTTCTGAGGAAAGAACTCAAAGCTTCATTTACTGAAAGGAAGCAACTGTCAAAGCAGTCTGACTTAGCTCATCATGTTATGTTTGCAGGTAAGAAAGAAATATGTGTTGCTGTTCATGTAGTATCCATGGAAGAGGTTGGAGAAAAGGGGGTAGGTATTCCATAAATGATTCATTAGGTAGAAAGAGAAGGTTCAAAATAAGATACAGCTGCTGTTTATTAAATAAATTAATCATAAGCCATAGACAGACACTTATTATTTAAAGGTACCAGAATTCCTAACCTCTCAGAGAAGGCACCCCAAAATACTGTGTCTTCAAGGATAAAACAAAGCTTGTGATTCATGGGTTAACAGCAGCTAACACATGATATGCTAGGTTTGGAGCAGGGGTAGGGGATTGGGGAGAAAGAAGAAAGAAGTATGTATGTACATATGCATTCAGTTCAGTTCAGTTCAGTTCAGTTCAATTGCTCAGTCGTGTCCGACACTGTGACCCCATGAATCGCAGCACACCAGGCCTCCCTGTCCATCACCAACTCCCGGAGTTCACTCAGAGTCGCACCCATTGAGTCCGTGATGCCATCCAGCCATCTCATCTTCGGTCGTCCCCTTCTCCTCCTGCCCCCAATCCCTCCCACCATCACAGTCTTTTCCAATGAGTCAACTCTTCCCATGAGGTGGCCAAAGTACTGGAGTTTCAGCTTTAGCATCCTTCCTTCCAAAGAAATCCCAGGGTTGATCTCCTTCAGAATGGACTGGTTGGATCTCCTTGCAGTCCAAGGGACTCTCAAGAGTCTTCTCCAACACCACAGTTCAAAAGCATCAATTCTTTGGCACTCAGCCTTCTTCACAGTCCAACTCTCACATCCATACATGACCACAGGAAAAGCCATAGCCTTGACTAGACAGACCTTAGTCGGCAAAGTAATGTCTCTGATTTTCAATATGCTATCTAGGTTGGTCATAACTTTTCTTCCAAAGAGTAAGTGTCTTTTAATTTCATGGCTGCAGTCACCATCTGCAGTGATTTGGGAGCCCAAAAAAATAAAGTCTGACACTGTTTCCACTGTTTCCCCATCTATTTCCCATGAAGTGATGGGACCAGATGCCATGATCTTCGTTTTCTGAATGTTGAGCTTTAAGCCAACTTTTTCACTCTCCTCTTTTACTTTTATCAAGAGGCTTTTTAGATCCTCTTCACTTTCTGCCATAAGGGTGGTGTCATCTGCATATCTGAGGTTATTGATATTTCTCCTGGCAATCTTGATTCCAGCTTGTGCTTCTTCCAGCCCAGCATTTCTCATGATGTACTCTGCATAGAAGTTAAATAAGCAGGGTGACAATATACAGCCTTGACGTACTCCTTTTCGTATTTGGAACCAGTCTGTTGTTCCATGTCCTGTTCTAACTGTTGCTTCCTGACTCGCATACAGATTTCTCAATAGGCAGGTCAGGTGGTCTGGTATTCCCATCTCGTGAAGAATTTTCCACAGTTGATTGTGATCCACACAGTCAAAGGCTTTGGCATAGTCAATAAAGCAGAAATAGATGTTTTCTGGAACTCTCTTGCTTTTCCATGATTCAGCGGATGTTGGCAATTTGATCTCTGGTTCCTCTGCCTTTTCTAAAACCAGCTTGAACATCTGGAAGTTCACGGTTCATGTATTGCTGAAGCCTGGCTTGGAGAATTTTGAGCATTCCTTTACTAGCATGTGAGATGAGTGCAATTGTGCAGTAGTTTGAGCATTCTTTGGCATTGCCTTTCTTTGGGATTGGAATGAAAACTGACCTTTTCCCGTCCTGTGGCCACTGCTGAGTTTTCCAGATTTGCTGGCATATTGAGTTCAGCACTTTCACAGCATCATCTTTCAGGATTTGAAATAGCTCAACTGGAATTTCATCACCTCCACTAGCTTTGTTCATAGTGATGCTTTCTAAGGCCCACTTGACTTCACATTCCAGGATGTCTGGCACTAGATGAGTGATCACACCATGCTGATTATCTGGGTCGTGAAGATCCTTTTTGTATAGTTCTTCTGTGTATTCCTGCCATCTCTTCTTAATATCTTCTGCTTCTGTTAGGTCCATACCATTTCTGTCCTTTATCATGCATGTATGTATTTATATTATTGTTTAAAAACAAAACATTTAGTCATGTGCTTTTTTTAATGTCATATGTTTTATTGTTCCATTCAATCCCAGCATGTATATAGATACATGCTCTCATCATTCCCAACTTACAGATGAGAAAACTATGTGTTATAGAAGCTAAGAAACTTACTCAAGTTCAAATAGCTTTTAGGTGGTGAAGCTATAAATTGAGATTGGAATTCAAATCCTGTGGTCCAAACAAGCCAACTAGATACTACTATAGCCCCTCTGCTACAACCCTGGTCTCAGTCGTCATCATATCATTCTTATGTAGTGCCAAGAGCCTGACACTTCTCTGATGCTACAGAGTTCAAAACATTCAGTAATTTTTCTAAACCAGAAATCAGACTACATCATTTTCCTTTATAAAAACATCTAGCAGCTCTCCAATGCACATAAGGAAAAAATCCAGGTTCTTACCCCAAAAGTCCCTAAGACCTCATCTCTGCCTCTCCAACCTCAGTCTTTCATCTCTACTCTGCCCCTCTCTAATTGTACTCCAGTTACACTCAACCCTTTACACTTCCTCAACATGCTGTTCTTGTTCTTGCCTCACGACATGGCTACTTGATATTCAACCTAAAATGCTCTCCTTCAAAATCTTCACACAACTGACTGTTTCTCCTTCTCCAAATCTTAATTCAGATGTCAACTCCTCAGAGAAGGTTTCCCCACATCCTTTAGCCAATGCAGCTCTCTTCTGCCCCACACCAATACCATGAACCACCCCTTCACCCATGAAAACAGAAATTACTTGATGACAAGAACTATTGACTTTATGTCCTTCAGTGTAAGTTCAGAGCCAAGAACAATATCTGACACATACTTGGCAGTCAAGAGATATTTGTTTCCCAAAATGCTGGTATCTTTTCTTAAAGTGTCATACTCATATATATATATATATATATATATATATATATATATATATACACACACACACACACACATATATTCACACACACATATAAATATATGCTTTTGTGAAATATGTGAGATTTTTCTCATCACATACAAGTGGAATATACACCCCACACACTAAATTTCATCTTAATGTCAAGACTAATGATGCCACACATACACCCAGAAAATATGAAAATGATTATTCCTCACATAATGAATTATGCATCAAAATTAGAGTGAGGCCAAAAAAAAAAAAAAGAGAGAGAGAGAGAGAAAATAGTAACTGTGATGTGATGGGTAATTTAATGATTGTGATTCTTTCATTCTATAGGTGTAGGTATAGATATAGATTCAATCAAAACATCAAGTTTAACACCTTACATATATGCACATTTAAAATTAATCAATTAATTTTAATTGGGGGCTAATTACAATTTTGTGGTGGTTTTTAGTACACATTGACATGAATCATCCATGGGTGTACATGTGTCTCCCTGCCCCAAACCCCCTCCCACATCCTTCCCCATCTCATCCCTCTAGGCTGTACAACTACAATGGCTTTGAGTGCCCTGTTTCATGCATTGAACTTGCACTGGTCATCTGTTTTACATATGATGTTATACATGTTTCAATGCTATTCTCACAAATCATCTTGCCTTTGCCTTTTCCCATAGAGTCCAAATGTCTGTTCTTTACATCTGTGTCTCTTTTGCTCTCTTGCATATAGGTTCATTGTTACCATCTTTCTAAATTCTGCATATATGCATTGATATACTATATTGGTATTTTTCTTTCTGACTTACTTCTGGAAAATAGTCTCCAGTTTCCTCCACATCATAGAACTGACTGAAATGTGTTCTTTTTAATATCTGAGTAATATTCCATTACATATATGTACCACCACTTTCTAATCCCTTCGTCTGCTGATGGACATCTAGGTTGCTTCCAAGTCCCAGCTATTGTAAACAGTGCTGCAAGGAACATTGGGGTACACGTGTCTCTCTCAATTCTGGTTTCCTCAGTGTGTATGCCCAGCAGTGGGACTGCCAGGTCATATGGCACTTCTATTTCCAGTTTGTTTGTTTTTTTAAGGAATCTCCACACTGTTCTCCATAGTGGCTGTACTAGTTTGCCTCCCCTTGAACAATGTAAAAGGGTTCCTTTTGCTCCACAGCCTCTTCAGCATTTATTGTTTGTAGACATTCTGATGGCAGCCATTCTGACCGGCATGAGATGGCACCTCATTGTGGTTTTGAGTTGCATTTCTCTGATAATCAGTGATGTTGAACATCTTTTCATGTGTTTGCTAGCAATCTGTAAGTCTTCTTTGGAGAAATGTATGTTTAGTTCTTTGGCCCATTTTATGATTGGATCGTTTAATTTTTTGGTAGTGAGCTATATGAGCTGCTTGTATATTTTGGAGATTAATTCTTTGTCAGTTGTCCATTTAGGACCCATGGAACAGATAATTTCATATTTTGTATGGAAATACAAAAGGCCTCAAATAGCCAAAGTAATCTTGAGAAAAAAGAATAGAACTAGAGGAATCAACCTGCCTGACTTCAGACTATGCTAGAAAGCTACAATCATCCAGACAGTATGGTACTGGCACAAAGACAGAAATATAGATCAATGGAACAAAAAAGAAAGCCCAGAAATGACTCCACGTACCTATGGATACTTATCTTTGACAAAGGAGACAGAAATATACAATGGAGTGAAGACAATTTCTTTAACAAGTGGTGCTGGGAAAACCGGCCAACCAACTATGAAACATATGCGTATTTTATTTGTACATCATAAGAAAAAAAAACTGAATAAAAAATGGGATTAAGCTCTACTACAATTTACCCATGATATTTGTTAGATAACTAAAACATTGCATATTTAAGTTAATTCGAACTTGTTTATGGAAGCCATTATGGCAGCTTCAGTGTGAGACCAGTAAAGGAGGTGAGTGTTCCATTGAATATCTTTCTCATCAACTAGTATTGTGTTCTCAAAAGTAAAATGAGTGTCTGGGTTTCTCTTTATGTGTAGAATTCCAAAGAGGATAAGGAGTGACATGGTAAGACATTGTATTGTGGCTTTAATATGTACAGAAAATGTGTGACCTTGATTTATATTTTTGGGTATAATCTCTCAGGAGGCAAGAGATTCTGTGAGTTCTTTACCCTAAGTGAGAAAACCTTGAATAGAAATTGTTTGGCTTGGCCAGAGCAGATGGTCAACCCACTGACAGTGGCCCAAAGATCTATAAAGTTGCGACAATGAGGCCAATTTTTGGCCAACACATTCTCTGCTAAATTAACTGCCAAAAGTTCCAACATTATCTCTTACCTTTGATTCAGTACTTTATCAGGAACATTCTGATTAAGATATGAAAACAGGCAACTCTCAAGCAAGCTCCATCAAGTGCAATAATGACAATACATTGGTTCAGTGAATGAACTCGCTTTGGTTTTGCGGTGTTGATCCTAAGGGGATCCACCTGTGTCTAAGGGTTCTAAGATATGAACACTCACTTGTAACAGTGTGGCATCTGACGGGGCTGAGCACAGAGAAAGTTGCCCTCTCCTTAAGATAGGGTATGCAGAGGGCCCAGGTTCAGCTCCATCCTGTAGCAAGGAGGCCTCACTAGCTATGCTGAGCTTGCAGAGTGCTACTTCCATAATTAAAGGCCAAATGGGCAGCTGAACATGGAGGGTCATAGTTTACATTTCCAGGTAAGTTCAGCATGTACCCAAATTACTATACTAAGGGCATACAGCACTGGGCAAGGGTTGCAGTTTCTTGCATTAGAAGCCCATGAAACTCTCCAAGATACAGGAGGGAAGGTTGCTAAACCTTGCACAGTGAAGGAGTCTCAAGGGAGCCCTAATAGGAGTGCCTGTTCTGTGGTATTTTAGGCAGTTTCTAGGATCTTTTGACAGAAGGAGTATTATTCAAGGGGCATCCATGAAATTAAAAGACGCTTACTCCTTGGAAGGAAAGTTATGACCAACCTAGATAGCATATTCAAAAGCAGAGATATTACTTTGCTGACTAAGGTCCGTCTAGTCAAGGCTATGGTTTTTCCTGTGGTCATGTATGGATGTGAGAGTTGGACTCTGAAGAAGGCTGAGTGCCAAAGAATTGATGCTTTTGAACTGTGGTGTTGGAGAAGACTCTTGAGCATCCCTTGGACTGCAAGGAGATCCAACCAGTCCATTCTGAAGGAGATCAACACTGGGATTTCTTTGGAAGGAAGGATGCTAAAGCTGAAACTCCAGTACTTTGGCCACCTCATGGGAAGAGTTGACTCACTGGAAAAGACTGTGATGGTGGGAGGGATTGGGGGCAGGAGGAGAAGGGGACGACCGAGGATGAGATGGCTGGATGGCATCACGGAATCGACGGACATGAGTCTGAGTGAACTCCAGGAGACGGTGATGGACAGGGAGGCCTGGTGTGCTGCGATTCATGGGGTCGCAGAGTCGGACACGACTGAGCGACTGAACTGAACCGAACTAAGCAAAAACATGTGTATATGAGGAAATGTTGCCACCGAATATAAAAATGTCTGAAACACGTTGGGATTTTTTTTAATAGTATGGGTACTAAGAAGACTAAAAGCTGTTTTGTTACAATATCAACACTGGAGCAGTCCTCCACTTATGAAAGGATTTTCAGAAACTCAATTAAAGTGGTGGTCCTGTTTACCATGTGTTTCATAGGAATCTCCTCAAAGGAGGATGTCATCAGTGTGAGGTCATAATTGTGTACCTGGAAAAAGCTAGAGATGGTGAAAATATTGTCTGCAAAGACTATGTGAGATGGCAGGTGTGGACACTGGGCCCACTGAATAGACAGGTGAAGGTGTATCATGTCCCTTTTAAGGCAAAGTTTAAGTGTAGCTGACAGGCTGTTGAAATTGGCACTGGAAAGCAAATGATAGCCAAATGATTTGCTATGACTATAAAGTATTTACCAGTTATTCGGTGGAAGCAGTATTTTCAACAATATACATAGAGCCCTAGTGAGTGGGTCCATGACACCAAAGGCACAAGTTCACCCTGAGGCACTGTTCTTTTTTTCCAGGTTTAAGATCAAGTACAATCTGTCCCTTAAGTGCAGGAGAAGTGGGGATTACCACACCCTCTCTAAACTGGTCTCCTATAATGGGTTTCAATTTGTGAAGACCTTGCTTTCATTTAGATTGTATTTTTTAAAAAAACAACTGAGGTGAAAAGCGTGATTGTAACTAAGGGGAAGGGTTCACAGGGTCTCATATATTTAAGGCTGATTATAGTAGCAGCAGCATAGGGGCCAAAGAGTTAATTTTATTACTCATTGGGTCAGATTATCCATGGACAGTAGAGGGAATTTGGGGATAATGGATATTTTGGCTATGGGAAATGTAAGCAAGGCAGTAATTCATGGTTAAGGTTAGGTATATCTGTTTCAATTTCATGTTCTTTTATTCCCTGGCTGTTTTTATCAGCTTGCCCAAAGGTAGGCCAGAGGAGGAACAGAAATTCAGTTCACTTCAGCTCAGTTCAGTCGCTCAGTCATGTCCAACTCTTTGCAACCCCATGAATGGCAGCACTTGATGAGGCTTAAAAACTCAATTGCCAAACATCAAAAGTGGAATCTGATTATTACACAGGGCCACCACTCATACCTCACCCCTCTCTCCAGATGGGATCTCCAAAACACCCAGAAATACCAAGTCCTTTCCCTCCTCACTGTTAAGGGACCAGACCTGAGCCATGACAGGCTCAACAAGCTATACTAGGCCTAAGATTCAGATTCTTGTAAAACCTGAGTCATGATTCCGGGAAATGACACCCTGGAAAGTCCCTGCTGGCACCAAACTGGATTAAAACCTGAGTCATGATTCCGGGAAACCACACCCTGGGAAAGTCCCCACTGGCGCCAAACCTGAGCCAATCCGGATAGGGATGCGGGATTTGAAAATTGCACTACAGCTCAGCCAATCATTACCTGCCAGCTGTACTAAGAACTGCCTGTATAAAAGCAGCTGTGATTCAGAGCTCTGGGCTCTCGTCAAGACTCCACTGCGCTGGATGAGATGGGAGCCCTAGCTCGAGCTAGCAATAAAACCCCTTTATGATTTTGCATTGCTGTGGACGTCTTATTCTCAGTTTTGGGGACTCAGACTTCGGACATAACACTCACCAGTGGAATGAAGTGTTCAGGAAGAAACCTTCAGTGATCAGAAATCTTCAGTCTTCAGTCTTCACCTAGTCCTCATTCCCAGTGTCTGAGTAGCTATGGACTGCCTGGTCTGGGCCATAAACTGAAAGGATGCAACATATAAGGAGGGTCTCAACACAGTAATCTTTTCACTAGAAGCCAACTGGCTAAAGTGATTCATTTTGGTTAACTTTAGCAGGCACTCACAAATGCAGCTCAAAGAAGCAAGATCTAAGCACAACCTAGCCAAAGGGCAGTATCTCACAGTGCATGTTCACCAGCATACAGCAGATCCAGTATGAAAGCCAAAGAAGAGAGAGAAGATACCTGGTGGTAAGGGACAGCAATCTCAGTATTCTGCTCTTGGGGCCAATTGCTCCCATCACTCCACAGAGACAGGATGGATCCTTCAACCAAAATTTGGTGGGGATGTCGAGACTAATGGCACATACCCCCAGAGAATATGAAAAAATTCATCACTCACATAATAAGTTTTTCTGGGGAGAGCAGAATAAAGTCTCAAGCTGGCTCATGATAGGCTTAAGAGAGTAGAGGAAGGAGACAGGCTTGACTTTTATGGTGGTAAAAGGGGATAAAGCTGGAGAATTACACAGATAGGTCAGGGCGTAGATGATGTGAACTCCCTTTTGGCCCACAGTTGAGTGTACCTGGGCTTTCTTATCGGATATAGGTAAGTAGGGGAAAAGTTGTGATAGGGCTCTTTTAACATAGAGCCCTATCACATAGAGCCCAATGTTTAACATACATTGCCTTTGTATGAAAAGGCAAAATGATAGGATACCAAAGAGGAACTCCCCAGGTCATTAGGTGCCCAATATGCTACTGGAGATCAGTGGAGAAATAAGTCCAGAAAGAATGAAGGGATAGAGCCAAAGCAAAAACAATACCCAGTTGTGGATGTGACTGGTGATATAAGCAAGATCTGATGCTGTAAAGAGCAATATTGCATAGGAACCTGGTATGTCAGGTCCATGAATCAAGGCAAATTGAAAGTGGTCAAACAAGACATGGCAAGGGTGAACGTCAACATTCTAGGAATCAGCGAACTAAAATGGACTGGAATGGGTGAATTTAGATGACCATTATATCTACTGCTGCAGGCAGGAATCCCTCAGAAGAAATGGAGTAGCCATCATGGTCAACAAAAGAGTCCAAAATGACGTACTTGGATGCATTCTCAAAAATGACAGAATGATCTCTGTTGGTCTCCAAGGGAAACCATTCAATATCACAGTTATCCAAGTCTATGCCCCAACCAGTAATGCTGAAGAAGCTGAAGTTGAACCATTTTATGAAGACCTACAAGACCTTTTAGAACTAACATCCAAAAAAAGATGTCCTTTTCATTATAGGGGACTGGAATGCAAAAGTAAGAAGTCAAGAAACACCTGGAGTAACAGGCAAATTTGGCCTTGGAATGCAGAATGAAGCAGGGCAAAGACTAATAGAGTTTTGCAAAGAAAATGCACTGGTCATAGGAAACAGCCCCTTCCAACAACACAAGAGAAGACTCTACACATGGACATCACCAGATGGTCAACATCGAAATCATATTGATTGATTATATTCTTTGCGGCCAAAGATGGAGAAGCTCTATACAGTCAACAAAAATAAGACCAGGAGCTGACTGTGGCTCAGATCATGAACTCCTTATTGCCAAATTCAGACTTAAATTGAAGAAAGTAGGGAAAATCGTTAGACCATTCAGATATGACCTAAATCAAATCCCTTATGATTATACAGTGGAAGTGAGAAATAGATTTAAGGGCCTAGATCTGATAGATAGAGTGCCTGATGAACTATGAAATGAGGTTTATGACATTGTACAGGAGACAGGGATCAAGACCATCCCCATGGAAAAGAAATGTAAAAAAGCACAATGGCTGTCTGGGGAGGCCTTACAAATAGCTGTGAAAAGAAGACAGGCAAAAAGCAAAGGAGAAAACAAAAGATATAAGCATCTGAATGCAGAGTTCCAAAGAATAGCAAGAAGAGATAAGAAAGCCTTCTTCAGCAATCAATGCAAAGAAAAAAAGGAAAAGAACAGAATGGGAAAGTCTAGAGATCTCTTCAAGAAAATGAGAGATACCAAGGGAACATTTCATGCAAAGTTGGGCTCGATAAAGGACAAACATGGTATAGACCTAACAAAAGCAGAAGATATTAAGAAGAGGTGGCAAGAATGCACAAAAGAATTGTACAAAAAAGATCTTCACGACCCAGATAATCATGATGATGTGATCACTCATCTAGAGCCAGACATCTTGGAATGTGAAGTCAAGTGGGCCTTAGAAAGCATCACTATGAACAAAGCTAGTGGAGGTGATAGAACTCCAGTGTAGCTATTTCAAATCCTGAAAGATGATGCTGTGAAAGTGCTGCACTCAATATGCCAGCAAATCTGGAAAACTCAGCAGTGGCCACGGGACTGGAAAAGGTCAGTTTTCATTCCAATCCCAAAGAAAGGCAATGCCAAAGAATGCTCAAACTACCACACAATTGCACTCATCTCACATGCTAGTAAAGGAATGCCCAAAATTCTCCAAGCCAGGCTTCAGCAATACATGAACCATGAACTTCCAGATGTTCAAGCTGGTTTTAGAAAAGGCAGAGGAACCAGAGATCAAATTGCCAACATCCGCTGGATCATGGAAAAAGCAAGAGATTTCCAGAAAAACATCTATTTCTGCTTTATTGACTATGCCAAAGCCTTTGACTGTATGGATCACAGTAAACTGTGGAAAATTCTGAAAAGATGGGAATACCAGACCTGCCTCTTGAGAAATCTGTATGCGAGTCAGGAAGCAACAGTTAGAACAGGACATGGAACAACAGACTGGTTCCAAATAGGAAAAGGAATAGGTCAAGGCTGTATATTGTCACCCTGCTTGTTTAACTTATACGCAGAGTACATCATGAGAAACGCTGGATTGGAAGAAACACAAGCTGGAATCAAGATTGCTGGGAGAAATATCAATAACAGATATGCAGATGACACCACTCTTATGGCAGAAAGTAAAGAGGATCTAAAAAGCCTCTTGATGAAAGTGAAAGAGGAGAGCAAAAAAGTTGGCTTAAAGCTCAACATTCAGAAAACAAAGATCAGGGCATCCATTCCCATCACTCCATGGGAAATAGATGGGGAAACAGTGTCAGACTTTATTTTGGGGGGCTGCAAAATCACTGCAGATGGTGATTGCAGCCATGAAATTAAAAGACGCTTACTCCTTGGAAGAAAAGTTATGACCAACCTAGATAGCATATTGAAAAGCAGAGACATTACTTTGCCAACTAAGGTCCGTCTAGTCAAGGCTATGGTTTTTCCAGTGGTCATGTATGGATGTGAGAGTTGGACTCTGAAGAAGGCTGAGTGTCAAAGAATTGATGCTTTTGAACTGTGGTGTTGGAGAAGACTCTTGACAGTCCCTTGGACTGCAAGGAGATCCAACCAGTCCATTCTGAAGGAGATCAACCCTGGGATTTCTTTGGAAGGAAGGATGCTAAAGCTGAAACTCCAGTACTTTGGCCACCTCATGCAAAGAGTTGACTCACTGGAAAAGACTGTGATGGTGGGAGGGATTAGGGGCAGGAGGAGAAGGGGACGACCGAGGATGAGATGGCTGGATGGCATCATGGACTCAATGGGTGCGACTCTGAGTGAACTCCGGGAGTTGGTGATGGACAGGGAGGCCTGGTGTGCTGCGATTCATGGGGTCGCAAAGAGTCGGACACAACTGAGCGATTGAACTGAACTGAACTTACCACAGCTTTGAACTCTCACCACCATTATAACCAAAAGTCTCATATTGTTTTCAGCTGAAGTGCTTTTCACTAGATTTGTTGTGATTGTTCAGTTGCTCAGTCATGTCTGACTCTTTGCAACCCCAATGACTGTAGCACACTAGGCTTTCCTGTCCTTCACCATCTCCTGCAGTTTGCTCAAACTCATGTCCCTTGAATAAGTTATGCCATCCAGCCATGTCATCCTCTGACCTCCCCTTCTCCTCTTCCTTCCATCTCTCCCAGAATCATGATCTTTTCCACTGTGTCACTTCTTTGCATGAGGTGGACAAAGTGCTGTTGCTTCAGCTTCAGTCTCAGTCCTTCCAACGAATGTTCAGGGCTGATTTTCTTTAGGATTGACTGGTTTAATCTCCTTACAGTTCAAGGAACTCTCAAGAGTCTTTTGCAATACAACAGTTTGAAAGCATCAATTCTTTGGTGCTCAATTTTCTTTATGGTCCAAATCTCACATCTATCCATGACTACTGGAAAAACCATAGCTTTGACTAAATGGACCTTTGTCAGCAAAGCAAGATCTCTGCTTTTTGGATGCACCACCATATGCGTCGGTTTTGGAGACCAAGAAAGTAAAGCCTGTGACTGTTTCCATTGTTTCCCCATCTATTTGCAATGAAGTTATGAGACCGGATGCCATGTTCCTCGTTTTATGAATGTTGAGCTTTATGCCAGCTTTTTTACTCTCCTCATTCAATATCATCAAGAGGCTTCTTAGTTCCTCCTCACTTTCTACCGTAAAGGTGGTACCATGTGTATATCTGAAGTTATTGATATTTCTCCTGACAATCTTGATTCCAGCTTGTGCTTCATTGAGCCTGGCATTTCACATGATGTATTCTGCATACCGATTAAATAAGCAGGGTGACAACATGCCCCCTTGACGTACTCTTTTCAATTTGGAAACATTCCTTTGTTCCATATCCAGTTTTAACTGTTGCTTCTTGACCTGCATACAAATTTCTCAGGAGGAAGTTCAGGTGGTCTGGTATTCCAATCTGTTTAAGAATTTTCCACTGTGTGTTGTGATTCAGGCAGTCAAAGGCATTGGAATAGCCAATGAAGCAGATGCAGATGTTTTTCTGAATCTTTTGCTTTTTCTATGATCCAAAGGATATTGGCAATTTGAACTCTGATTCCTCTGCCTTTTCTAAATCCAGCTTGAGCATATGGAAGTTCCTGGTTCATGTACTGCTGAAGCCTAACTTGGAGAATTTTGAGCATTACTTCGCCAGTGCGTGAGATGATTGCCATCATGCTGTAGCTTGAAAGTCTTTGGCATTGCCTTTCTTTGGGATTAGACTGAAAACTGAGTTTTTCCAGCCTTGCGGCCACCTTTAAGTTTTCCAAATGTGCTGGCATATTGAGTGCAGTACTTGCACAGCATCATCTTTTAAGATTTGAAATGACTCAGCCGGAATTCCATCACCGCCACTAACTTTGTTTGTAGAGATGCTTTCTGAGGCCCACTAGACTTCTCATTCCAGGATGTCTGGCTCTAGCTGAGTTATCACACCCTCGTGGTTATCTGGGTCATTAAAATCTTTTATGTAGAGTTCTGTGTGTTCTTGCCACCTCTAATTATCACCTGCTTCTGTTATGTACATAACATTTCTGTCCTTTATTGTGCCCATCTTTGCATGAAATATTCCCTTGGTATTTCTAGTTTTCTTGAAGTGATCTCCAGTCTTTCCAATTCTATTGTTTTCTTCTATTTCTTTGCATTGATCACTTAGAAAGACTTTCTTATCTCTCCTTGCTATTCTTTGGAACTCTGCATTCAGATGGGTATATCTTTCCTTTTCTCCTTTGCCTTTAGCAGCTCTTCTTTTCTCAGCTATTTGTAAGGCCTCCTCAGATAACCATTTTGGCTTTTTGCATTTTTTTCCCCCTTCGGGATGGTCTTGATGACCACCTCCTGTAGAATGTCACAAACTTTCATCCATAGTTCTTCAGGCACTCTGCCTATCAGTCTAATCCCTTTAAGCTACTTGTCACTTCCACTGGATAATGGTAAGGGATTTGATTTAGGTGATACCTGAATGGCTTAATGGTTTTCCCTACTTTCTTCAACTAAAGCATGAATTTTGCAAGAAGGAGTTCGTGACCTGAGCCACATTCAGACTGGGAGCTGACTGTTTACCATCCTATGGAAAAGCATTGGTCCCAGCACAGTTTACAAAACAGATCACTATTTCACCAGAGTTGAAAATTCAGCTTTTATGGAAAATAAAGGTACCAAAGTTTCTAATTCAATTCTCAGATATACCAGACAGATCTATTTTCTCTGAAAGTAGGTAATCTTATACTACTGTTATTGGATACAAAATCCCATGTAAACTTTTCAGACTTTCCTATTCTGATGTATTTATTATTTCCAATGAACATAAAGTTTAATCAATTTTTCATTGGCTGTTCCTAAATACTCATAGTGTTTTAAAACTATGAATTCTCTTGGTCTAAATTAGCCAGTGAAAATAGTAAAATACTGCCTTCATCTATTTACCACCTATTAAATCTATTTTTAGAAAGATACCTCTAAATAGTGTGCATATCACAGAGTGTTTTCAGCTTATAGTGCTTAGGATTCTTTTCTTAAACCTTCCTCATTGTACTTTGAGTCTGTAACAATAAAAATGTTAAATGATTTTAAGCTCAACCTTTTCTAAAGCAAACATTATAGAGCAGGGGACATGATCTACCATGTGCAGAATGATTTGAGTATTCACTCCTCCTAGAGCTCATCAATGATGAATTGAGCAGTGACCGTAATATTGTGTCTCATATGTTCAGGGGGTTGGGATTACAGAGATGAATGACATATGCTTGTCCTTGTCGTATATTTCATATTGGAGAAGATGAATATGTACATGAAAATTTCTAATACAAAGTAGCAATTGCTTTAATATAAGTATCTGTAGGACCACAGGAGCAATGGTCTCTGTTGGCATTGCCAGCAGAGAGTCTTCAGAGCAGAAACACAATTTGAGTTTAACCTTTCAGTATGAGGACACTTTGATCACTCCACAGCTCTAGGTGGGGAAGGGAAAGCAATTCCGTTAAAGAGGAAGGAAACACGTAGTCCTATTTCATTATGTGGAGAAGGCAGGAAACACCTTATTACTTACAGTATAAAATGATGCTAATTGTGGCAAGATGGGCAATATCAGAGATCAAAAAGAGACAGTGAAAGCATCAAGGGAACAAGGGACTTTGGAAGAGTCTAATCAGGATGTAATAAAATGAGACCACACATTGAAAAATACAAGAAGATTTTTCTGAGGAAAGAACTCAAAGCTGCAATTATTAAAAGGAAGCAACTGGAATGCAGTCTGACTAAGCTCAGCATGTTATGTTTGCAGCTAAGGAAGACAAATATGTTGCTATTCATTTAGGACTCATGGAAGAGTTTGGAGAAAAGGGGGTAGGTATTCCAGAAATGATTCATTAGGTAGAAAGAGAAGGTTAGAAATCAGATACTACTGCCACTTATAAAATAAATTAATCTTAAGCCATAGACAGACACTTTTATCTAAAGATACCAGAATGCCTAACCTCTGAGAGAAGGCATCCCCAAATTCTGTGTAGTCAAGGGAAAAAACAAGGGCTTATGACTCAAGGCTAACAGCAGTTAACATAAGACATTGTTGGTCTGGGGCGGTAGGGGAGAGAGAAGCAAGAGGTATGTATGAACATATGTATGTATATAAGTATTTACTTTATCAACAAAAACAGAAGCCATTTAATCATATGCTTATTATTGTCCTAATATAATGTCAGATGTTTTACATAAATTGGACCACTTAATACCATAATGACTCTAAGATATAGATACCTGCTATCATCATTCCCATTTTACAGATGAGGAAACTAAGTGTTATAGAAGTTAAGAAACTTACTCAAGGTCAAATAGCTTTTAGGTGGTGAAGCTATAAATTGAGATTGGACTTCAAATCCTGTGGTCCCACTGCTCAAATAGATAGTGTTATATTACTTTTGCTACAACCATAGTTTCAGTCATCATCATATCATTCTTATGTAGTGCCAAGAGCCTGACACTCCTCTGATCCTACACAGTTCACAACATTCAGCGAACTTTCTGAAACAGAAATCAGACTCACTTTCCTTTATCAAACCATCTAGTGGCTCTCCACTGCCCATAAGTAAAAATCCAGGTTCTTACCCCACAAATCCCTACAAGAACTCATCTCTGCCTCTCCAACCTCAGTCTTTTATCTATGCTCTGCCCCTCTCTGACTGTAGTCCACTTGCACTCAAACTTTAGGAGTACTTCAACACACTGTTCTTGTTCTCGCCTCATGACATGGCTAATTGCTCTTCTACCTAATCTGCTCTTCTTCAAAATCTTCACACATGATTGTATCTCATTCTTTAAATCTTGATTGAGATATCAACTCCTCGGAGAAGGTTTCACCACACCCTTTAGCTAAAGCAGCTCTCCTCTTCCCCACACCAATATCATGATCCACCCCTTCGCCCATGAAAATAGAAATTACCTGATGACCAGAACTATTGACTTTATGTCCTTCACTGTCAGTCCAGAACCAAGAATAATATCTGACATATACTGAATCAAGACGTAGTTGATTCCTTAAATACTGGTATCTTTCCTAAAGTGTCATACTCATATGTATATATATGCACACACATATATATATGTTTTAGTGAAATATATGAGATTGATGTCATCTCATGCAAGTGGAATATGCTCTCCCCCACTCCAAATTGCATCTCAATGTCAAGACTAATAATGCCACACATACACCAAGAAAATATGAAAATCATTATTATTCACATAACAAGTTATGCATCAAAAATAGACAGGCCAAAAAAAAAAAAAGAAAGAAAATAGTAACTGTGAGTTGATGGGTAATTTAATAATTCTGATTCTTTCATTATATAGATGTAGGTATAGATATAGATACAATCAAAACATTACTTTCTATACCTTAAAATATGCAATAATTAAAATTAATTAATTCATTTTATTTGGGGGCTAAATATTTTACAATATTGTGGTGGTTTTTGCTATACATTGACATGAATTTCAGCCACAGGTGTACATGTGTCTCACCGTCTTGAAGCCCCTCCCACCTCCCTCCCCATCCCATCCTTCTGGGTTGTACAAGTGTATGGGCTTTGAGTGCCCTGTTTCATGTATCGAACTTGCACTGGTCATCTATTTCACATATGGTAATATACATGTTTCAATGTTATTCTCACAAATCATCCCACCCTTGCCTTTACCCATGGAGTCCAAAAGTCTGTTCTTGACATCTGTGCCTCTTTTTCTGTCTTGATATAGGGTTGTCACTACCATCTTTTTAAATTCCAGGACAGGGAGGCCTGGCGTGCTGTGATTCATGGGGTCGCAAAGAGTCGGACACAACTGAGCGACTGAACAGAACTGATATATATATATATATATCAGTTCTGTTTATTGGTGTTTTTCTATCTGACTTACTGCACTTTGTATAATAGTTTCCAGTTTCCTCCATGTCATTAGAACTGACTCAAATGTGTTCTTTTTAATAACTGAGTAATATTCCATTGTGTATAGGTACCACAACTTTCTTATCTATTCATCTGCCAATGGACATCTAGGCTGCTTCTATGTTCTAGCTGTTGTAAACAGTGCTGCATGTACCCCCAATGGAAACATTGGTGTCTCTTTCAATTCTGGTTTCCTCAGTGTGCATGCCGAACAGTGGGATTGCTGGGTCGTATGGCAGTTCTGGAGAAGGCAATGGCAACCCACTCCTGTACTCCTGCCTGGAAAATCCCATGAATGGAGAAGCCTGGTGGGCTGCCATCTATAAGGTCTCACAGAGTCAGACATGACTGAAGCGACTTAGCAGCAGCAGCATGGCAGTTCTATTTCCAGTTTTTCAAGGAATCTCCATACTGTTCTCCATAGTGGCTGTGCTAGTTTGCCTTCCCATCATAGTGTAAGAGGGTTCCCTTTTCACAATACCCTCTCTAGCATTTAGTGTTTGTAGACTTTCTGATGGAAGACATTTTGACCAGCATGAAATGGCACCTCATTGTGGTTTTGATTTGTATTTCTCTGATAATGAGTGATGTTGAGCATCTTTTCATGGGATTGTTAGCCATCTGTATATCTCCTTTGGAGAAATGTCTGTTTAGTTCTTTGGCTCACCATTTGGTTGGGTGATTTATTTTTCTGGAATGAGCTGCATGAGATGCTTGTATGTTTTGGAGATTAATTTTTTGTCAGTTGTTTCGTTTTCTATTATTTTGTCCCATTCTGAAGTCTGTCTTTACACTTTGCTTATAGTTTCCTTTGTTGTGCAAAAGCTTTTAAGTTTAATAGATACCTTTGTTTAATTTTCCTTTAATTTCCAATACTCTGGGAGGTGAGTGATAGAGGATCTTGCCATGATTTCTGTCAGAGAATGTTCTGCCTATGTTTTCCTCTAGGAGTTTTCTAGATATTGGTCTTACATTTAGATCTTTTATCCATTTTGAGTTTATTTTTGTGTATGGTGTTAGAAAGTGCTCTACTATCCTCTAAAGTCAGAAACAAGATATGGGTGCCCAATAAAACCACTACTATTCAACACAGTTTTGGAAGTTTTAGCCACAGAAATCAGTGAAGAAAAAGAATCCAAAGGAATCCAGTTTGGAAAAGAAGAAGTAAAACTCTCACTGTTTGAACATGTCATGATACTCTACATAGAAAACCCTAATGACACCACCAGAAAATTATTAAAGCTAGTCAATGAATAAAGTAAAATTAGTAAAGCTAATCAATGAATAAAGTAAAATCACAGGATACAAAATTGACACACAGAAATTCCTTGTATTCCTATACTTCAGAAGTGAGAAAACAGAAAGAGATATTAAGGAAACAATTCCACTCAACATTGCAATGAAAAGAATAAAACACAATTACCTAAAGAAACTATATATATATATATATATATATATATATATATAAAACACTGCTGAAAGAAATCAAAGATGACATGAATAGATGGAGAAATATACTGTGTTCATAGATTGGAAAAATCAATATAGTGAACATCAGTATACTACACAAAGCAATCTATAGGTTCAATACAATCCCTATCAAGCTGCCTACGGTATTTTTCACAGAACTAGAACAGATAATTTCACAATTTGTATGGAAATACAAAATACCTTGAATAGCCAAAGCAATCTTGAGGAAAAAGAATGGAACTGGAGGAATCGACCTGCCTGACTTCAGACTACACTAGAAAGCTACAGTCATCCAGACAATATGGTATAGGCACAAAGACAGAAATATAAATCAGTGGAACAAAAAAGAAAGCCCATAAATGAATCCATGCACCTATGGATACTTATTTTGACAAAGGAAGCTGAAATGTATAATGGAGAAAGACAATCTCCTTAACAAATGGTGATGGGAAGCCTTGCCAACCCCCTGTAAAATATATGGAATTTTTATTAGTCAATTATAAGTCAAAAAAACAGAATACAAAAATGGGGTCAATCTCTACCACAACTTACCCATACAGTTTGTTTGATACTTAAAACATTGCATGGTTAATTTAATTTGGACTTGTTTATGGAAGCCATTATGGCAGCTGCACCATGAGACCAGTAAAGGAGGTGAGTGTTCCACTGAATATCTTGTTAAGCAACTAGTATTCTGTATTCTGAAAAGCAAAATAAATATCTGGGTTTCTCTCTATATGTAGAACTCCAAAGAGGATAAGTTGTGCCATGGTCAGGCATTGTATTAAGGCTTTAGTATGTGCAGAAAATGTGTGACCTTGCTTTATATTTTGCATATAATCTCTCAGGGGGCATGAGATTCAGTGAGTTCTTTACCCTAAGTGAGACAACCTTGCATAGGAATTATTTGACTTGGCCAAAACTGATGGTCAACCCATTGGCAGTGGCCCAGATATCTATAAAGGTGTGACCATGAGGCCAATTGTTGGCCAAAACATCCTCTGCTAAAGTTTGAACATTTTATCTGATCTTTGGTTCAGTCCTTTATCACTAATATTCTGATTAAGAGATGAAAAGTAGCAACTTTCAAGAAAGATCCAACAAGTGTGATAGTGATGCTTCCATTGATTAAGTGAATTTACTCCCTTTGATTTTCACTGTGTTGACCTGAGGGGATCCACTGGTGTCCAAGGCTTCTAAGAGATGAACACTTTTAGAAGTGCGGCATCTGACAGGGGGTTTAGCACAAGGAAAGTTGCCCTCTCCTGAAGATAAGGTATGCAGAGGGCCCAGGTTCAGCACCATCCTGTAGCAAGGAGGCCTCACTAGCTATGCTGAGCTTGCAGAGTGCTATTTCCATAATCAATGGCCAAATGGGCAGCTGGATATGGAGGGTCAGAGGTTCAACACCTGAGATACTCTATATTTCCAGGCAAGTCCAGGATGCACCCACCATTGCTATACTAAGGGCATACAGCACTGGGCCAAGGGGGGCAGTTCCTTGTATCAGAAGCCCATGAAACTAACCGCCATCACTGATGGGACCAGGATTCCAAGATACAGGAGAGAAGGTTACTAAAGTTTGAATAGTGAAGGAGTCTCAAGGGGCCCTAATAAGAGTGCCCGTTCTATGGCAATTTAGGCAGATCCTAGAATCGTTTGACAGAGGGAAGCTACCAAGCAAAAAAATGTGTATAAGAAGAAATGTTGCCTCCAGAATATAATAATGTCTAAAACACATTGGGCTTGTTTTAACAGCATGGGTACTAAGAAGACTAAAAGTTACTTCTTGACACTGTCAAGATTGGAACAGTCCTCCACTTATCAAAGAATTTTCAGGAACTTAACCAAAGGGGTGGTCCCGTTTACTACGTGTGTCATAGGAATCTCCTCAAAGGAGGATGTCATCAGTGAAAAGTCATAATTTTGTACATGGAGAAAGCTAGAGATGGTGAAAATATCACCTGCAAAGACTATGCGAGATGGCAGGTGTGGACACTGGGCCCACTGAATAGACAGGTGAAGGTGTATCAATGTCCCTTTTAAGGCAAAGTTTAACTGTAGCTGACAGGCTGTTGAAATTGGCACTGGAGAGCATGATAGCCAAATGATTTGCTATGACTATAAAGTATTTACCAGTTATTCAGTGGAAGCAGTATTTTCAACAATATACATGGAGCCCTAGTGAGTGGGTCCATGACACCAAGGGCACAAGTTCACTCTGAGGCATTCTTCTTGTTTTCCAGGTTTAAGATCAAGTTGATGTATGGCAAAACCAATAAAATATTATAAAGTAATTAGCCTCCAATTAAAAAATACATTTATATTTTTAAAAATCAAGTAAAATTTGTCTGTTAAGAGCAGGAGGAGTGGGGATTACCACACCCTCTCTAAACTGGTCTCCTATAATGGGTTTCAATCTTTGAAGACCTTGCTTTCATTTAGATTGTATCTTTCTAAAAACAACTAAGGTGAAAAGTGTGATTGTAACTAAGGGGAAAGGTTCACAGGGTCTCATATATTTAAGGCTGATTATAGGGGCCAAAGAGTTAATTTTATTACTCATTGGGTCAGATTATCCATGGACACTAGAGGGAATTTGGGGATAATGGATGTTTTGGCTATGGGAAATGTAGACAAGGCAGTAATTCATGATTAAGGTTAGGCATATCTGTTTCAATTTCATGTTCCTTTATTCCCTGGCTGTTTTTATCAGCTTGCCCAAAGGTTGGCCAGAGGAGGAACAGAAATTGATGAGGCTTAAAAACTCAATTGTCAAACATCAAAAGTGGAATCTGATTATTACACAGGGCTACCACCCCTACATCACCCTTCTCCCTAGATGAGACCTCTGAAACACCCAGAAATACCAACTCCTTTCCCTCCTCACCAGTGGGATGAAGTGTTCAGGAAGAAACCTTCAGTGATCAGAAATCTTCAGTCTTCAGTGTTCAGTCTTCACCCAGTCCACATTCCCAGTGTCTGAGTAGCTATGGACTGCCTGGTCTTGGGCCTTAAATTGAAAGGATGCCACCTCCCTCCCCTCTCACAAACCTGATCCATCCCTTCCTTCCCTCACCATCATCAAAAAACAGATACACAAACATATCTTTTTACAACTTGCTGATACTTTAATCACCAACATCTGAGTGTTTTGGCCTCTACAGAGGGGACATTGCTGTTGTTTGATCCCTGCATAAATGACTATTCTGTCAGGGCTTTTCCTGTAGTGACAGCAGATTGCTCCAGGTCTCAGGCACAGGGGGGTACTTGGAGAATCGTTGGGAGAACTGGAAGAATCCTTCCGGATTTCTTCATCCGCCATCGGCTGATTTTCATTCTTTTCATTCTGAGGGTGGTGGCAGAAGACTAGTATCTTTTATTTCTTCCCTTTCTTATTCATTCCCTCATTCTGCTGAAGGGTTGATTTTGACCTTCCTCATGAGCTTTTGTATCTGGTAAGAAAACAAAGGCATCCAGAAAGACATTATTGAGGAAGGATGGGAAGGAGGACTTTGAGAGAACGGGGGTGCATTGAGGAGGGGTTTTGTCCCAGACAAGGGCATGGTGGGGGATGAAGAGGAGGAACATGAGTAGAGTAATCTGACCTTCTCACTGTCCAAGCCCTTGGATTGATCAGACATCTTTCTCTTCCTTTGTTTAGCGATTGACTCTGGTTGTTCCAAAGTTACTCTGTATCTCAATCTCTGACTCTTCCTCCTTCACTTCCTCAATTAGGTCAGCCTTGGTGAAGCAACAGTGCCCTACAACAAGGCTCCTGGCCTCTCTATGTATCCCTTCCCAGGACAATGAAGAGCCACATATTTGGCATTTAGCTATCATTATTCTCCAACTGCCACATCCATACATAACTACTGGAAAAACCATAGCTTTGACTAGATGGACTTTTGTCAGCAAAGTAATATCTCTGCTTTTTAATATGCTGTCTCGGTTGATCACAGTCTTTCTTCCAAGGAGGAAGCCTCTTTAAATTTCATGAATGCAGCCACCAGTCTGCAATGATTTTGGAGTCCAATAAAATAAAGTCTGAGACTGTTTCCATTGTTTCCCCGTCTATTCGCCTTGAAGTGATGGGACAGGATATCATGACCTTTGTTTTATGAATGTTGACTTTTCAGGCTACTTTTTCACTCTCCTCTTTCCCTTTTAACAAGAGGCTTTTTATTTCTTCTTTGTTTTCTTCCATAAGGTTGATATCACCTGTATATCTGAGGTTATTAATATTTCTCCCGGCAATCTTGATTCCAGCTTGTGCTTCATCCAGCCCAGCGTTTGACATGATGTACTCTGAATACAAGTTAAATAAGCAGGGTGACAATATACAACCTTGACGTACTCCTTTTGCAATTTCGAACTAGTCTGCTGTTCCATGTCTGGTTCTAACTGTTGTTTCTTGAGCTACATACAGGCTTCTCAGCAGGCAGTCAGGTGGTCTGGTATTCCCATCTGTTTAAGAATTTTCCACAGTTTATTGTGATCCACACAGTTCAAGGCTCTGGTGTAGCCAATAAAACAGAAGTAGATGTTTTTCTTAACCCTCTTGCTTTTTCTATGATCCAACGGATTTGTCAATTTGACCTCTGATTCCTCTTCCTTTTCTAAATCCAGCTTGAACTTGTGAAAGATCCTGGTTCATGTACTGCTGAAGTCTAGCTTGGAGAATTTTGAGCATTACTTGGCCAGCATGTGCGATGAGCACCGCTGTGTGTGAGTTTGAACATTCTTTAGCATTGCCTTTCTTTGGGATTGGAATGCAAACTGACCTTTTCCAGTCCTGTGACCGCTGCTGAGCTTACCAAATTTTCTGGCATACCAAGTTCAGTACTTTCACAGCATCATCTTTTAGGATCTGAAATAGCTCAGCTGGAATTCCATCACCTACACTATCTTTGTTCGTAGTGATGCTTCCTGAGGCCCACTTGACTTCTCATTCCAAGATGTTGGCTCAAGGTGAGTTATCACACCCTCATTGTTTTCTGGGTCATTAAGATCTTTTCTTGCATAGTTCTGTGTATTCTTGCCACCTCTTAATATTTCCTGCTTCTGTTAGGTCCATACAAATTCTGTGGTTTATTGGTCCCATTTTTCATAAAATGTTCCCTGGGTATCTGTAATTTTCTTGTAGAGATCTCTAGTCTTTCCCATTCTATTGTTTTCCTCTATTTCTTTGCATTTATCAGTTAGGAAGGCTTTCTTATCTCTTCTTTCTATTCTTTGAACTCTGCATTCAGATGGGTATATCTTTCCTTTTCTCTTTTGCCTTTATCTGTTCTTTTCTCAGCTATTTGTAAGGCGTCCTCAGACATCCACTTTGCCTCTTTGCTTTTCTTTTTCTTGGGCAAGTTCTTTATCACCGCCTCCTGTAAAATGTCACAAACCTCCATCCACAGTTTTTCTGGCACTCTGTGTATCAAATCTAATCCCTTGAATCAATTTGTCATTTCCGCTGTATAACTGCAAGGAATTTGATTTAGGTCATACCTAAACGGCTTAGCGGTTTCCCTCCTTTCTTCAATTTAAGTCTGAATTTTTTTGCAATAAGGAGTTCATGATCTAAGCCACATTCATACTGGAGCTGACTGTTCACCATCATATGGAAAGTCAGTTTTCCTAGTGCAGTTTACTAAACAGATCATTGTTTTACCACTGATTTGCATATAAAATAAGCATACCAAAGTTTCTATTTGAATTCTCAGATATACCAGATAGATCTATTTTCTCTGATAGCAGCTAATCTTATACTAGTGTAACTGGATGCAACAAGGTCCCACGTAAACTTCTCAACCTATCCTAATCTGATATTATTTCTAATGAAAATAATGTTTAGCTTATCAATTTTACATTGGCTGTTCTAAAATACTCAAAGAATTTTAATACTATGAAAACTTTTCATCTAAATTAGCAAGTGAAGAATAAAATACTGCCTTAATTTATTTGCCATCTATTTAGAGCCATGTACAGAAAGATAGTTGTAAAAAGAATGCATATCACAGGATATTTTCAGTTTTAGTGCTTACGGTTCTTTTTTTTAAAACGTTCATCCTTGTACTTTTGAGTTTTTAACAATAAAATTAAATTATTTTAAGCTTAACATTTTCTAAAGCAGATATTATAAAGCAGGGGACATGATCTAGTATATGCAGAATGATTTGAGTATTCACTCCTCCAGGAGCTCATCAGTGATGTATTGAGCAGTGACCATAACATTGTGACTCATGTGTTCAGGTGGTTGGGATTACTGAGATGAATGACATATGTTTGTCCTTGTTGTATATTGTATATAGGGGTAGACAAATAGGTACATAAAAATTTCTAATACAAAATGGCAATGGCTTGAATATAAGTATCTGTAAGACCACAGGAGCAATGGACTCTGCTGGCATTGGGGGCTGAAAGGCTGCAGAGCAGAAACATCATTTGAGTTTAGTCTTAAAGCATGAGGACAATTTCATCATTCCCCAGCCTTAGGTGGGAAGGGAAAGCAATTCCTTATATTGGAAGGAGACATCTAGACCTATTTCATTTTGTGGAGAAGGCACTAAAAAGCTTTTTACTTGCTGTCTTAAATGATGCCAATATGGAAAGTTGGGCAAAACCAATACAATATTGTAAAGTAATTAGCCTCCAATTAAAACAAATTTTTAAATAAATAAATAAATAAGAAAGAAACCTAAAAGAGAAAGTAAAACCATTAAGGTGAGAGAGAACAAGATGGCACAGGAGTAGCTGAACATGGAATACTTCTCTCTCCATGGATAAATCAGGGATACACCTTCAGACACAGAAAAACATGCAGAACACCAGCTGAGAGCAGACAGGAGTACCTGACCAGAGGAAAGGAATATATAGAACCACGAAAAACTCAGTAGGACAAAGGTCTAGGGGGAAAAACAGGAGTGTCACTAGGACTGGACCTGCCCTCAGCAGGTGGGGGAACTGAAGCAAGGGTCCCATCCCCACATCAGGGCAATTATCTGAGTCAGAGGAGAAACATTTAAGGCTGAGAGTGAAACAGTTGATCTGCAGCAGCCTAAATGGAATGAGAATCAGACAGTGCTTGCCACAACCATACATACCCTGGTAGGGATGCAAGTCCCCTCGGACCTGGAGTTTAGGGATTGTGGAGAAAACCCAGGGTGAGGGCTTCTATTGATTGCAGAGAGACGGATGGAGGGGATGTGAGGGAGGAGATTGTGGTGGGAAATGCCTCTGGAGGAAAGCCCAGCAGCCATGGAAGCAAGGCAATATGCTGAGTCATGCTAGGAGTAGAGCCATCACCATAGACTCTCTCCCCCAAAATGCCAGCATCAGCATTGGCAGCTGAACAATAGAAAGGCTGGCCCATCAAATGCACTGAAGTACAGAGTAGGACCCCACTCAAGGTGCCCCTTTAAGTACCTGATGTGCGGATCTATGGAGTAGGACCCCAGCCAGGGGGGCATCTCCATGTGCCTGATATGCTGAACAACAGAGAAGGACCCCAGGCAAAGGAGCCCTCTAAGTGCCTGAAGGGGCAGAGCTGTGGAGAAAGACTGGCCAAAGAGGCCTTCTGATCGCTAGGTACAGTTCAGTTCAGTTCAGTCACTCATTCATGTCCGACTCTTTGTGATGCCATGAACCTCAGCATGTCAGGATTCCCTGCCCATCACCAACTCCCAGAGTCTACCCAAACTCATGTCCATTGAGTCGGTGATGCCATCTAACTATCTCATCCTCTGTTGTCCCCTTCTCCTCCTGCCCTCAATGTTTCCCAACATCAGGGTCTTTTCAAATGAGTCAACTCTTTTCATCAGGTGGCCAAAATACTGGAATTTCAGCTTCAACATCAGTCCTTCCAATGAACACCGAGGACTGACCTTCTTCCAACAACACAAGAGAAGACTCTACACATGGACATCACCAGATGGTCAACATCGAAATCAGATTGATTATATTCTTTGCAGCCAAAGATGGTGAAGCTCTATACAGTCAACAAAAACAAGACTGGGAGCTGACTGTGGCTCAGATCATGAATTCCTTATTGCCAAATTCAGACTTAAATTGAAGAAAGTGGGAAAACCACTAGACCATTCAGGTATGACCTGAATCAAATCCCTTATGATTATACAGTGAAAGTGAGAAATAGATTTAAGGGACTAGATATGATAGACAGTGTGCCTGATGAACTATGAATGGAGGTTCATGACATCGTACAGGAGACAGGGATCAAGACCATCCCCATGGAAAAGAAATGCAAAAAGCAAAATGGCTGTCTGAGGAGGCCTTATAAACAGCTGTGAAAAGAAGAGAAGCCAAAGCAAAGGAGAAAAGGAAAGATATTCCTATCTGAATGCAGAGTTCCAAAGAATAGCAAAGAGAGGTAAGAAAGCCTTTGTCAGAGAAAAATGCAAAGGAATAGAGGAAAACAACAGAATGGGAAAGACAAGAGATCTCTTCAAGAAAATGAGAGATACCAAGGGAACATTTCATGCAAAGATGGGCTTGATAAAAGACAGAAATGGTATGGACCTAACAGAAGCAGAAGATATTAAGAAGAGGTGGCAAGAATACACAGAAGAACTATACAAAAGAGATCTTCACAACCCAGATAATCACGATGGTGTGATCACTCACCTAGAGCCAGGTTCAAGAGGCTGTGAAAAAAAAAAAATCTGTTAGGGCCATAACTCCTGCCGCAAAGGCAGTCTGTGTCCCTGCACACTTGGTGCCATCAGGGTCCCTGCAAGCCAAGCAGGTGTGCCACCTTCACACTCAGCTCTCACTGGGGCAGAGCTGCCACAGGCAAGAAAAGCTTGCATCTATGCCCGCAGGTTTGCTTCGGTAGTGTCCAATTCTTTGCAACTCTGTAGACTGTGGCTTGCCAGCCTTCTCTGTCAGGGAGGGGGTTTCTCCAGGCAAGAATCCTGGAGCATATTGGCCAATACTGGCTCCCATACCCTTCTAGAGCACTGCATTTCTTGCTGCTCTAGCCGCTAGCTCCCCTGAGTATCTGGTGTTGCCAGAACCCCTGTGATCCAAACAGCTGTACCACGTCCTCAACTGGCCCTCACAGGCACAAACCCAAGTCCTCCAGGGCAGCCCCAGGAGCAAACCCCAGTGGGTGACTCACATGCAGAAGTGGAAATAAAACCACAAATGAAGCCCAGGGGCAGTGCAGCTAAGGAAGTGAAGTGAAGTGAAGTCACTCAGTCGTGTCCGACCCTTTGCGACCCCATGGACTGTAGCCTACCAAGCTCCTCTGTCCATGGGATTCTCTGGGCAATAGTACTGGAGTGGATTGCCATTCCCTTCTCCAGGGGATCTTCCCGACCCAGGGATAGAACCCGGGTCTCCCGCATTGTAGACAGACACTTTACCGTCTGAGCCACCAGGGAAGTCTAAGGAAGAAGACCCAAAACCTTACGACCAGCTATACAAGCTGCAGATTAAATCCACATGATCAACTAGCCAGACTCTGTATCTATAGAATATATAAAAGGTCGTTGAGAGCTCCCAAAAAAGAAAACCCACTAGTTCTGATAACTGTGGACACTGAGGCAAGAACACACAGGAGTAGGACCAGACTAGAATATGAGCTACCCCCATAGCAGGTCCAGAGATCAGCACAGTTGTTGGAGGGCATCCTAGAGAGGTGAGGTGGACTGTGATTCTCAGCGAGGGAAAGGACTCTGACAGCAGTGACTCAAGGAAAATATTTTTCTTATGTTTTGACTTGTTCTGTAGATTCTTTTGGATTTTTTCCTCCCCCCCCCCCCCCGCCCAAATCTAATGAAGCCTTTGAGCTTTCTTTTTTCCTCAGTCACATTTTTTATTGTTCTTATAAACCACTGCCTCTGTGTTGGGCTTTTGCAGTTCTGTGGAGTTTCCTTTTTTCTCTCTCTCTTTTTAATTTTAATTTTTAAACATTATTACTTTTTTCTATTTTTATTCCTTTGTTTGCTTTTCCTACTATTCTTTTCCCTTTGCAGTTAATCTTTAATGTATATAAATCTTCTTCGTCTACCTCTATTTAACTTTGCATATCTATTCATTCTTTCTTTAGTTTCTTTCCTTTCTTCTCAATATATTTCTTAGTTTTATTTGAATTGCTTTATTCCCCAATTGACACCTTGCTTTAGCTTTGTTTTCCACTTTGTGCTTTAGTTAGTTTTGTTCTGGTAGATATTATTTATTATTTTTGGTTTCCTTTGTTCGCTGGGCCAATTTATTGTACTTTTTTTTTTTTTTTTACTTAATTTTACTTTACAGTACTGTATTGGTTTTGCCATACATTGACATGAATCCACCACGGGTGTACATGAGTTTCCAATCCTGAACCCCCCTCCCACCTCCCACCCTATATCATCTCTCTGGTGTACTTTATTTTTGTTGGACTGTTTTGATTTTGCCTATGGGTATATATGTATATGTATATATTCAGTCACACATTTTATTGTTGTCATAAACTTCTGCCTCTACATTTGGGCTTTTGCAGTTCGTGGATTTTTCCTGTTTTGTTTTTTTTTTCCTTTTTACTTTCTTCTTCCATTTTTTTCTATAATTTTAATTTCTAATTTTTAAAAGACCTATTATTTTTTCTACATATATTCCTTTCTTTGCCTTCCTTACTGTTCAGTTCCCTTTGCAGTTAATCTATAATTTATATAAATTTTTTTCATCTACCTCTATTTAACTTTGCATATCTATTATTTCTTTCTTTTCTTTCTTTCCTTTCCTCTCAACATATTTGTTAATTTTGTTTTCTTTGCTTTATTCTCCACTTGGCACCTTGCTCTAGTTTTGTTTTCCATTTTCTGCTTTAGTTAGTTTTGTTTTTAACTGGCAAATATATTTTTTAATTTCCTTTATTTGCTCAGTCAATCTACTGTGCTTTATTTTTGTAGGCTGATTTGACTTTTCTCATGGGTGTATATGTATAAGTGCACATTCCATTATTTTAATTATTATTTGCCCAATTTTGTAACTGCCATTTCTCTGGGGTTCATCTTTGGCTTCTCATTTTTTGATATTTGTTTTAATCTCCCTTAATCCCAGAACAAACTACTTGTGGAATCTTCATTAATGACCAGAGATCAAGCCCTGAGCCTTTAGAGTGGCAGCAGTGGCTCCAAGCCTAGATTACCAAAGAACTAACCCTTGGGAGTATCAAATAGTGAGAACTCACACAAAGGAAGCCACTTGACTATAAGGCAGGAGATGCCGGTTTGATTCCTGGGTTGGGAAGATCCCTTGGAGAAGGAATAGGCTACCCACTCCAGTATTCTGCCTGGAGAATCCCATGGACTGTACAGTCTGTGGGGTTGCAAAGAGTCAGACATGACTGAGTGACTTCCACTTCACTTCATTAGCCAACCACTAGTAGCACACTGTGCAGGACACCTCATCTAAACAAAACAAAACAAAACAAAACTACAAACCCAATCATCAGCAGACAGGATTACCACCTCACTCAGCCTTGCCCATCAGAGAAAAACAAACAACTCAACACAAATCTCAGCCTATAGGAAGCTTACACAAACCACTGGACCAACCTTAGGAGGGCAGAAACCAAAAGGAAGAAAGAATTCAACCTTGCAGCCTGGGAAAAGGAGACTTCAAACACAATAAGTTAAAAAAATAATAATGAAAAGGCAGAGAAATACTACACAAATGAAGGAACAAACTCAAAACACAAAAGTGCAAATGAATCAAGAGGAAATAGGCAAACTACCTGAAAAAGAATTCAGAATAATGATAGTAAAGATGATCAAAAACCTTGAAAACAAAATGGAGAAAATGCAAGAATCAATTAACAAAGACCTAGACGAATTAAAGAATAAGCATACGGAGAAAAACAACAATTATTGAAGTTAAAACTGCTCTAGAAGGAATCAATAGCAGAATATCTGAAGCAGAAGAGTGAATCAGTGAGCTGGGGAAAAAAATGGTGGAAATAATTTCTGAAGAGTAGAATAAAGTGAAAAGAATGAAAAGAACTGAGGATAGTCTCAGAGACTTCTGGGACAATATCAAACACACCAACATTCGAATTAGCACAGTCCCATAAGGAGAGAAAAAAAAAAAGCATCTGAGAAAATTTTTCAAAGAGATTATAGTTGAAAATTTCCCCAGCATGGGAAAGGAAACAGTCAATCAAGTTCAAGAAGCACAAAGAGTCCCATAAAGGATAAACACAAGCGGAAACACTCCGAGACACATACTAATAAAAATAACAAAGACTAAACACAAAGAAAGAATATTAAAAGCAGCAAGGGGGAAGCAACAAGTAACATACAAGGGAAACCCCATACACTTAACAGCTGATCTTTCAGCAGAAACTCTGCAGACCAGAAGGGAATGGCAGGATATATTTAAAGTACTGAAAGGGAAAAATCTACAATCAAGATTACTGTATCTGGCAAGGACCTCATTCAAAATTGATGGAGAAATAAAAAGCTTTTCAGAAAAGAAAAAGTTAAGAGAATTCAGTACCACAAAACCAGCTTTATAATAAATGTTAAAGGAACTTATATAGTCAAGAAATACACGAGAAGAAAAAAGACATCCAAAATCAACCACAAGCAACTAAGAAAGTGGCAATAGGAACATATATATCAATAATTACTTTAAATGTAAATGGACTAAGTACTCCAACCAAGACACAGTCTGGCTGAATGGATACACAAACAAGACCCATATATATGTTGTCTACAAGAAACCCATGTTAGACTTCAAGACACACATAGACTGAAAGTGAGAGGATGGAAGAATATATTCCATGAAAATGGGAAGCAAAAGAAAGCTGAAGTAACAATCCTCATATTAGATAAAATAGACCTTAAAATAAAGAAGATTACAAGAGATAAGGAAGAACACTACATAATGATCAAGGGATCAGTCCAAGAGGAAGACATAACAATTGTAAATATCTATGCACCCAACATAAGAGCAAACAATAGATAAGAGAAACACTAACAGACATAAAAGGAGAAACTAACAGTAACACAATAATAGTAGGAGACTTTAACACCCCATTCACACCAATGGACAGATCATCAAAACAGAAAATTAATAAAGAAACACAAGTCTTAAATAATACAGTAGATGAGAAGGATCTCATTGATATATTCAGGATATTCCATCCAAATGCAGAAGAATATATATTCTTCTCAAATGCACATGGAACATTCTCTAGTATAAATCCACATCTTGGGTCACAAATCAAACTTCAGTAAATTTTAAAAAATTGAAATTGTATCAAGCATCTTCTCTGACAACAACACTATGAAACTAGGTATCAATTACAAGAAAAAAACCTATAAGAAACACACACATGGAGATGAAACAACATGTTTCTAAATGATCAACAGGCTACTGAAGAGATCAAAAGGGAAATCAAAAAATTTCTAGAAACAAATGACAATGAAAACATGACAACCCAAAACCTATGTTACACAGCAAAAGCAATTCTAAGAGGGAAGTTTATAGCAATAGAAGCCTACCTTAAGAAACAAGAAAAACATCGAACAGACAACCTAACTTTACATTTAAAACAATTGGAAAAAGAAGAACAAAAACAAAAAAAAAATAGTAGGAGGAAAGGCATCATAAAGATCTGAGCTGAAATAAATGAAAAAGGAATGAAAGAAACAATAATAAAGATTAACAAAACTATAAGCTGGATCTTTGAGAAGATAAACAAAACTGTCAAGCCTTTAGCCAGACTCATCAAGAAAAAAAGAGAGAAGAATCAGCAAAATTACAAATGAAAAAGGAGAGGTTACAAAAGACAGTGCAGCAATACAAAGGATTATGAGACTATGGCAATAAAATGGATAACCTGGAAGAAATGGACAGGTTTTTGAAAAGTTCAATCTTCCAAGACCTAACTAGGAAGAAATATAAATTATGAACAACCCAATTACAAGCATTGAAATTGAAGCTGTGATCAAAAATCTCCCAAAAAACAAAACTTCAGCACCAGATGGCTTCACAGGAGAATTCTGTCAAATAGTTAGGGAAGAGCTAACGCCTATCCTTCTAAAACTCTTTCAAAGAATTGCAGAGGAAGAGACATGTTCAAACTCATTCTATGAGGCCACCATCACCCTGATAACAAAACCAGACAAAGACAACACAAAAAAGAAAACTACTGGCCAATATCACTGATGAATATAGATGCAAAAATTCTCAACAAAATTTTAGCAAACAGAATTTAGCAACACATCAAAAAGCTCATACATCATGATCAAGTTGGGTTTATTCGAGAAATGCAAGGATTCTTTAATATATGCAAATGAATCAATGTGATACACCATATTAACAAATTGAAAGATAAAATCCACATGATAATCTCAATAGATGCATAAAAAACTTTTGACAAAATTCAGCACCCATTTATGATTAAAATTCTTTAAAATATGGGCATAGAAGGAATCTACCTCAACATAGTAAAGGCCATATATGATAAGCCTACAGTTCAGTTCAGTTCAGTCTCTCAGTCTTGTCTGACTCTTTGGGACCCCATGAATCGCAGCACACCAGGCCTCCCTATTCATCACCATCTCTCGGAGTTCACTCAGACTCACGTCCATCGAGTCCGTGATGCCATCCAGCCATTTCATCCTCTGTCGTCCCCTTCTTCTCCTGCCCCCAATCCCTCCCAGCATCAGAGTCTTTTCCAATGAGTCAACTCTTTGCATGAGGTGGCCAAAGCACTGGAGTTTCAGCTTTAGCATCCTTCCTTCCAAAGAAATCCCAGGGTTGATCTCCTTCAGAATGGACTGGTTGGATCTCCTTGCAGTCCAAGGGACTCTCAAGAGTCTTCTCCAACACCACAGTTCAAAAGCATCAATTCTTCGGTGCTCAGCCTTCTTCACAGTCCACCTCTCACATCCATACATGACCACAGGAAAAAGCATAGCCTTGACTAGACGGACCTTAGTCAGCAAAGTAATGTCTCTGCTTTTGAATATACTATCTAGGTTGGTCATAACCTTTCTTCCAAGGAGTAAGTGTCTTTTAATTTCATGGCTGCAATCACCATCTGCACAGCAAACATTATTCTCAGTGGTGAAAAACTGAAAGCCTTCCCCATAAGATCAGGAACAAGACAAGGGTGTCCATTTTTACCACTATTGTTCAACATAGTTCTGGAAGTCCTAGCTACAGCAATCAGAGAACAAAAAGAAATAAAGGAATCCAGATCAGAAAAGAAGAAACATTCTCCTTGTTTTCAGCAGGCATGATACTCTACATAGAAAACCCTGAAGATAATATCTGAAAATTACTAATGCTAATCAGTGAATTTAGCAAAGTTGCAGGATACAAAATCAATACACAGAAATCAGTTGCATTTCTAAATATTAACAATGACAAATCAGAAAGAGAAACTAAGGAATGACTCCCATTCACCATTGCAACAAAAAAATCAAATATCTAGGAATAAACTTACCTAAGGAGACAAAAGAACTGCACACAGAAAATTATAAGACACTACTGAAAGAAATCAAAGGTGACATAAACAGATGGAGAGATATTCCATGTTCCTGGGCAGGAGGAATCAATATTGTGGAAATGACTATACTACCAAATGTAACCTACAGATTCAATGAGAGCTCTAAGAAATTACCGATGGGATTTTTCATAGGACTAGAACAAAAAGTTTCACCATTCATATGGAAACACAAAAGACCCCAAATAGCCAAAGCAGTCTTGATAAAGAAGAATGGAGCTGGAGGAATCAACCTTCTTGACTTCAGATTCTACTACAAAGATACATGCATTAAGACAGCATGGTACTGGCACAAAATCAGAAATATTGACCACTGGAACAAGCTAGAAAACCCAGAAATAAACCCATGAACCTATTGGTACCTTAGTTTTGACAAAGGAGGCAAGAATATACAATGCGGAAAAGACAGCCTCTTCAATAAAAGGTCCTTGGAAAACCGGACAGCTACATGTAAAAAAAATCAAATTAGAACACTTCCTAACACCATACACAAAGATAAACTCAAAATGGACTAAAAACCTAAATGTAAGACCAGAAACTGTAAAACTCTTAGAGGAAAACATAAGCAGAACACTTGATGTCATAAATCAAAGCAAGAACCTCTATAATCCACCTTCTATAGTAACGGAAATAAAAATAAAAGTAAACAAGTGAGACCTAATTAAATTTTAAAAATTTTGCATAGCAAAGGAAACTGTAAGCAAGGTGAAAAGACAATCCTCAGAATGAGAGAAAATAATAGCAAATGAAACAACTGACAAAGGATTAATTTCCAAAAACATACAAGCAGCTCATACAACTCAATGACAGAAAAACAACCCAATCAAAAAGTGGGGAAAAGACCTAAACAGACATATCTCCAAAGAAGACATACAGATAGCTAACAAAAACATGAAAAGATGCTCGACAACACTCATTATTAGAGAAATGCAAATCAAAGCTACAATGAGATATCACCTTACATGGATCAGAATGTCCATCATCAAAAAATCTACAAAGAATAAATGCTGGAGAGGGTGTGGAGAAAAGGGAAGGCTCTTGCACTGTTGGTGGAAATGTAAATTGATACAGCCACTATGGAAGGAGGTACAGAGATTCGTTTAAAAAATGAGGAATAAAGCCACCATATGACCCAGCAATCCCACTCTGCGGCTTATACCCTGAGGGAGCCAAAATTGAAAAAGACACATGTATCCCATTTTTCACTGCATCACTATTTACAATAGCTAGAACATGGAAGCAACCTAGATGTCCATCAACAGATGAATGGATAAAGAAGTTTTGGTACATATACACCATGGACTATTAATCATTCATATAAAGGAATGCATTTGAGTCAGTTCTGATGAGGTGCATGAGCCTAGAACCTATTATACAGTGTGAGCAGAGTCAAAAAGAGATAGATAAATATCGCATTCTAACACATAAATATGGAATCTAGAAAAGTGGTATTGAAGAATTTATTTACAGGGTACTTTGGCCACCTCATGCAAAGAGTTGACTCATTGGAAAAGACTCTGATGCTGGGAGGGACTGGGGGCAGGAGGAGAAGGGGACGACAGGGGATGAGATGGCTGGATGGCATCACTGACTCGATGGACATGAATCTGAGTGAACTCCGGGAGTTGGTGAAGGACAGGGAGGCCTGGTGTGCTGCGATTCATGGGGTCGCAAAGAGTCGGACATGACTGAGCGACTGAACTGAACTGAAAGGAGAAACAGACATAGAGAATAGACTTATGGAAATGGGGAAAGAGGAAGAGAGGATGAGATGCATGAAAAGAGTAACATGGACACTTACATTACCATATGTAAAATAGATAGCCAATGGGAATTGGCTGTATGGCTCAGGAAACTCAAACATGTGCTCTGTATCAGTCTAGAGGGGTGGGATGGGGCAGAAGATGGGATGGAGGTTCAAAAGGGAGGGGATATATGTGCACCTATGGCTGATTCATGTTGGGATTTGACAGAAAACAATAAAATTCTGAAAAGCAATTATCTTTCAAAAGGAAAGTAATAATAATAAAGCATCAAGGGAACAAGGGACTTTGGAAGAGTCCTGATCAGGAAGTAATAAAATGAGAACCTGCTTAGAAAAATGCAAGAAGATTTTTATGAGGAAAGAAGAACTCAAAGCTGCATTTACTGGAAGAAAACAGCTGTCAAAGCAGTCTGACTTAGCTCTCAGCATGTTATGTTTGCAGGTAAAGAAGAAATATGGGTTGCTGTTCATTTAATACCCATGGAAGAGGTTGGAGAAAAGGGGGTAAGTATTCCAGAAATGATTCACTAGGTAGAAAGAGAAGGTTAGAAATCAGATACTACTGTCACTTCTTAAATAAATTAATCATAAGCAATAGACAAACACTTATTATCTAAATGTACCAGAATTCCTAAACTGTGAGAGAAGGCACTCCCAAATACTGTGTCTTAAGGATAAAACAAGGGTTCATGACTCAAGGGTTAATAGCAGGTAACACAAGACATGCTAGGTTTGGGGGGGGGGTATGGGAGAAAGAAGGACAAAGTATGTATGTACATATGTATGTATGTACATATTTATATTATTGATAAATATAGAAGCCATTTAATCATGTGCTATTATTTTTCTAAAATAATATTAGGTGTTTTACATACATTGTTCCACTTAATACCAGAATGACGCTAAGATATAGATACATGCTATCCTCATTCCCATTTCACAGATGAGAAAACTAAATGTTATAGACTTTAAGACACTTAGTGTTAGTCGCTCAGTTGTACCTAACTCTTTGCAACCATGGACTGCAGCCCTCTGTCCATGAGATTTTCCAGGCAAGGATACTGGAGTGGGTTGCCATTTCCTTCTCCAGGGGATCTTCCCAACCCAGGAATCAAACCCAGGTCTCCTGCACTGCAGGCAGATTCTTTACCAACTGAGCTACAAGGAAATTTACTCAAGGTCAAATTGCTTTTGGGTGGTGAAGCTATAAATCAAATCCTGTGGCCCTAACTACTCAACTAAATACTGCTATATTTGCTTTGCTACAACCCTAGTCTCAGTCATCGTCGTATCATACTTATGTAGTGCCAAGAGCCTGACACTCCTCTGATCCTACACAGTTCACAACATTCAGTGAACTTTCTAAATGAGAAATCAGACTGCATCACTTTCCTTTATCAAACCATCTAGCAGCTCTCTACTGCACATAATAAAAAACCAGGTTCTTACCCCACAAGTCCCTACAAGACCTCATCTCTGCCTCTCCAACTTCAGTCTCTTATCTCTGCTCTGCCCCTCTATGACTGTACTCCAATTACACTCAGTCTTTGGCAGTTCCTCAACACACTGTTCTTGTACTCACCTCATGACATGGCTACTTGCTCTTCTATCTAAAATGCTCTTCTTCAAAATCTTAACACAACTGACTGTATCTCATTCGTCAAATCTTGATTGAGATATCAACTCCTCAGAGAAGGTTTCCCCACACCCTTTACTCAAAGCAGCTCTCCTCTGCCCCACACCAATACCTTGAACCACTCCATTGCCCATGAAAATAGAAATTACTTGACAACAGGAACTATTAACTTTATGTCCTTCATCATAAGTCCAGAGCCAATAACAATATTTGACACTTACTTGGCACTCAAGACATATTTGTTTCCTGAAATATTGATATCTTTCTTAAAGTGTCATACATATATACGTGTGTGTGTGTGTGTAGACACACACATAGATATATGCTTTTGTGAAGTATGTGAGCTTGAGTCATCTCATACAAGTGGAATGTACACCCCACACCTCAAATTTCATCTCAATGTCAAGATTAATGATGCCACACATACACCAGAAAATATGAAAATGATTATTTTTCACATAATTAGTTATTCATGAAAAATAGAGTTAGGTCAAAAAGAGAGAGAGAGAGAGAAAATAGTAACTGTGAGGTGATGGGTAATTCAATGATTGTGATTATAAATACAATCAGAACATTATGTTCTACAGCTTAAACATATGCAATTTTAAATTAATTTATTTATTTTAATTGGGGGGCCAATTACTTTACCTGGTGAAAGAGGCAAATTTGGCCTTGGAGTACAGGATGAAACAGGGCAAAGGCTAACAGAGTTTTTCCAAGAGGATGCACTGGTAATAGCAAACACCCTCTTCCAACAACACAAGCAAAGACTCTACAAATGGACATCAACAGACAGTCAATACCGAAATCAGATTGATTATATTCTTTCCAGCCAAAGATGGAAAAACTCTATACTGTAAGCAAAAAAATAAGACCAGGAGCTGACTGTGGCTCCGATCATGAACTCCTTATTCCCAAATTCAGACTTAAATTGAAGAAAGTAGGGAAAACCAGTAGACAATTCAGATTTGACCTAAGTCAAATCCCTTATGACTATATAGAGAAAGTGACAAATAGATTCAAGGGATTAGATCTGAAAGACAGAGTGCATAAAGAACTATGGACAGAGGTTCATGACACTGTACAGGAGGCAGTGATCAAGACCATCCCCAAGAAAAAGAAATGCAAAAAGTTTAAATGGTTGTCTGAGGAGGCCCTACAAACAGCTATGAAAAGAAGAGAAGTGAAAGGCAAAGAAGAAAAGAAAAAAATAGACTCATCTGTATGCAGAATTCAAAAGAATAGCAAGGAGAGATAAGAAAGCCTTCCTTATTGGTCAATGCAAAGAAAGAGACGAAAACAATACAATGGAAAGACTAGAGATCTCTTCAAGGAAATTCGAGATAACAAGGGAATATTGTATGCAAAGATGGCACAATAAAGGACAGAAATGGTATGGACCTAACAGAAGCAGACGATATTAAGAAGAAGTGGCAAGAATACGCAGAAGAACTATACAAAAAAGATCTTCACGACCCAGAAAATCATGATGGTGTGATCACTTACCTACAGCCAGACATCCTGGAATGCGAAGTCTATCATTACGAACAAAGCTAGTGGAAGTGATTGAATTCCAGTTGAGCTATTTCAAATCCTAGAAGATGAGGCTGTGAAAGTATTGCACTCAATATGCCAGCAAATTTGGAAAACTCAGCAGTGGCCACAGGACTGAAAAAGGTCAGTTTTCATTCAATCCCAAAGAAAGGCAATGCCAAAGAATGCTCAAACTACTGCATAATTGCACTTACCTCACACACTAGAAAAGTAATGCTCAAAATGATCCAAGCCAGGCTTCAACAGTACATGAACTGTGAATGTCCAGATGTTCAAGCTGGATTTAGAAAAGGCAGAGGAATGAGAGATCAAATTGCCAACATCTGCTGGATCATGGAAAAAGCAAGAGAGTTCCAGAAAACCATCTACTTCTGTTTATTGACTATGCCAAAGCCTTTGACTGTGTGGGCCTCAAAAACCTGTGGAAACTTCTTCAACAGATTGGAATACCAGACCACCTGACTTGCCTCCTGAGAAATCTGTATGCAGGTCAAGAAGCAACAGTTAGAACTGGACATGGAACAACAGACTGGTTTCAAATAGAGAAAAGAGTATACCAAGGCTGTATATTGTATACAGCTTATTTAACTGCTTATTTAAACTTATATGCAGAATACATCATGAGAAACGCTGGACTGGATGAAGCAAAAGCTGGAATCAAGATTGCTGGGAGAATTATCAATAACCTCAGATATGCAGATAACACTACATTTATGGAAGAAAGTGAAGAGGAACTAAAGAGCCTCTTGAAAGTGAAAGAGGAGAGTGAAAAGTTGGCTTAAACTCAACATTCAGAAAACTAAGATCACGGCATCTGGCCCAATCACTTCATGGCAAATAGATGGGAAATCAGTGGAAACAGTGACCAACTTTATTTTGGGGGGCTCCAAAATCACTGCAGATGGTGACTGCAGCCATGAAATTAAAAGACCCTGGTTCCTTGGAAGAAAAGCTATGATCAACCTAGACAGCATATTAAAAAGCAGAGACATTACTTTGTCAACAAAGGTCTGTCTAGTCAAAGCTATAGTTTTTCCAGTAGTCATGTATAGATGTGAGAGTGGACTATAAAGAAAGCTGAGCACTGAAGAATTGATGCTTTTGAACTGTGGTGTTGGAGAAGACTCTTGAGAGTCCCTTGGACAGCAAGGCAATCCAACCCATCCATCCTAAAGGAAATCAGTCCTGAATATTCATTGGAAGGACTGATGCTGAAGCTGACACTTCAATACTTTGGCCATTTGATTTGAAGAATTGACTCATTTGAAAAGACTCTGATTCTGGGAAAGATTAGGGGTGGGAGGAGAAGGGAACGACAGGGGATGAGATGTTTGGATGGCATCACCAACTCAATGGACATGAGTCTGAGTAAACTCCACAAGTTAGTGATGGACAGGGACGCCTTGCATGGTCAGTCTATGTGGTCACAGTCAGACACAACTGAGCAACTGCACTGAACTGACTAAACTACTTCACAATTTTTTGGTGGTTTTTGCTATATGTATCAGCCAAGGTTTTACATGTGTCTCCCTGTCTCAAACTCCCCTCCCACCTCCCTCCCCATCCCATCCCTCTGGGTTGTACAACAGCAATTGCTTTGAGTGCCCTGTTTCATGCATCGAACTTGGACTGGTCATCTATTTCACATACATTAATATACATATTTCAGTGCTATTCTCTCAAATCATCCAACCCTCGCCTTGTCCCATAAAGTCCAAATGTCTGTTCTTTACATCTGTGTCTCTTTTGTTGTCTTGCATAAAGGGTCATTGTTACCATCTTTCTAAATTCCACATATATGTGTTAATATACTGTATTGGTGTTTTTCTTTCTGACTTACTTCACTCTGTATGATAGGCTCCAGTTTCATCCACCTCATTAGAACTGACTCAAATGAGTTCTTTTTAATAGCCGAGTAATATTCCATTGTTTATATGTACCACTGCTTTCTTATCAATTAGTCTGCCGATGGACATCTAGGTTGCTTCCATGTTCTAGCTGTTGTAAACAGTGCTGCAATGAACATTGGGGCACAAGTGTCTCTTTCAATTCTGGTTTCCTCTTGTGTATGCCCAGCAGTGGGATTGCTGGTTCGTATGGCAGTTCCATTCCCAGTTTTTTAAGGAATCTCCACACTGTTCTCCATAGTGGCTGAACTAGTTTGCATTCCCAGCAACAGTGTAAGAGGGTTCCCTTTTCTCCACATGCTCTCCAGCATTTATTGTTTGTTGACTTTCTGATGAAAGCCATTCAGACTGGCATGAGGTGATACATCATTGTGGTTTTGATTTGCATTTCTCTGATAAAGAGTGATGTTGAGCATCTTTTCATGTGTTTGTTAGCCATCTGTATGTCTCCTTTGGAGAAATGTCTCTTTAATTCTTTGGCCTGTTTTTTGATTGGGTCGTTTATTTTTCCAGTATTGAGGTGCATGTGCTACTTGTATATTTGGGAGATTAATTCTTTATCAGTTGTTTCAGTTGCTATCATTTTCTTCCATTCTGAAGGCTCTCTTTTCACCTTGCTTATCATTTTGTTCATTATGAAAAAGCTTTTAAGTTTATTTAGGTTCCATTTGATTAATTTTCCTTTAATTTCCATTACTCTGGGAGGTGGGTCATAGAGGATCTTGCCATGATTTATGTCAGAGAGTATTCTGCCTATGTTTTCCTCTGGGAGGTTTATAGTTTCTGGCCTTAACATTTAGATCTTTGATCCATTTTGAGTTTATTTTTGTGTATTGTGTTAGAAAGTGTTCTAGTTTCCCCTAAAGTCAGGAAAAGGACATGGGTGCCCACTCTTACCAGTACTATTCAACATAGTTTTAGCCACAGAAATCAGACAAGGAAAAGAAAAAAAAAAAAAGGAATCCAGATTAGAAAAGAATAAGCAAAACTCTGTTTGCAGAAGACATGATGCTCTAATAGAAAACCATAAAGACAACACCAGAAAATTACTGGGGCTAACCAATGAATAAAATAAAGTTGCAGGATATAAAACTAATACACATAAATTCCTTGCATTCCTATACACTAACAATGAGATAACAGAAAGAAAAATTAGGGAAACAATCACATTCACCATTGCAACAAAAATAATAAAATACTTAGGAATAAATTTATCTAAATAAACAAAAGACCTATGTATAGAAAAGTATAAAACACTGCTGAAAGAAATCAAAGTTGACTCAAATAGATAGAAGAATATACCATGTTCATGGATTGGAAGATCAATATGAAAATGAATATATTACCCAAAGCAATCTATAGATTTAATCAATCTCTATCAAGCTACCAATGGTATTTTTCACAGAACTAGAACAGATAATGTCAAATTTTGCATGGAAACACAAAAGATTTCAAATATCTAAAGCAATCTTGAGAAAGAAAAATGGGATGGCAGGAATCAACCTGCCTGACTTCAGATTATACTACAAAGCTACAATTATCAACACAGTATGGTAGTGGCACAAAGACAGAAAATAGATCAACAGACAAAAATAGAAAGTCCAGGGCACGCATCTATGTACAATTTATCTTTGACAAAGGAGGCAGTAATATACAATGGAAAAAAGACAATATCTTTAACAAAAGACCCTGAGATGTTATTGGTCTCATCCTGAGAAGTTTTTATAAGTTTCTTTTCCCAGAGAACCTCAAATCAAGTTAGTACTATCAGTGTTGTGGACTTCCCCATGCAACTGAATTAATCTCTTGGCTTTGTCACAGATGTGACACACATGGTCCTCTCTAGATCCCAGAGGATCAAGATCATTTGTATTTATGAAGCATAGGTGACAGCAGCAAGAGCATATTGTAAAGTACTAGTGAACGCACCTTTCAATGCAGGAGATGCAGTTTGGATCCCTTGGAGGAGGAAATGGCAACCCACTCCAGTATTCTTCCCTGGGAAATCCCATGGACAGAGGAGCCTGGCTGGCTACAGTTCATGGGGTTACTAAGAGTCAGACATGACTGACCACACAGACACACAAACACACACAGACACACACACACACACACACACACAGTGAATTGTTTACTTTTAGAAGTATGACTTCAGCATCCCACATGGTAACTACCCTTCCTCCATATGAGTGAACAGCCTGTCTATTGAACAGACTATCAGTATTTATCCTCAGTTCTACAGAGGAAGGGGTACACACATGGAAGACACACAACAAGTGGTCACAAGGTAAGCATCATTTCTTTGAAGTTAGTATCAATCACTAATTAGTTTGGAATTGATACACAGGGTTCAACCTGAGACTCACACATAAGTCCATGTTCAGATACACAATTCAGAACTTCTTTAAGAAGGGTCCCAATGCAATAATCCTTTCAGCATATGCCAATTTAGCAGGCACTCACAAATGCAGCACAAAGAAGCAAGGTCAAAACCAGATGGCAGTAGCTAAAAGTGCATGTTGACCAGCATACAGCAGAGCCAGTTTGAAAGTCAGAGAGAAAAGGCACCTGGCAGTAAGGGACAGCATCTCAGTATTCTGCTCTTGGGACCAATTCCTGTCATCACTCCACAGAGACAAGATGGATTCTTCAAACAAAATTTAGTTGGGATGTTGAGACTGATGACACATATCCCCAGAGAATATGAAAATAATTATCACTCACGTAATGAGTTTTTCTGGAGAGAGCAGAACAAGCTCTCAGGCAGGTTCAAGAATGGCTTAAGAGAACAGAGGAAGGAGACAGGCTAAACTTTTATGGTGGAAAAAGGGGATAAAGCTGGAGCGTTTCACACATAGATCAGGGCTTGGATGGTCTGAACTTCCTTCTGGCCCACAAAAGAGTACCTGCACTTTCTTATCAGATATAGGTAAGTAGGGGAAGTGGTGTGGTAGGGTTCTTTTATAGAAAAATCTGATGTAAATTCAAGGTTTTTAGCACAGTTTTGAATTCTAATAACCATTAAAACCAAGCTTCTCATATTGTTTTCAGTTAAACTGCTTTCCACTAGCTTTGTTGTTGTTGTTCAGTTGCTCAGTCATGTCCATCTCTTTGCAACCCCATAGACTGTAGCATGCCAGTCTTCCCTGTCCTTCACCATCTCCTGGATTTTGCTCAGACTCATGTCCCTTGAGTCAATGATGCCATCCAACTATCTCATCCTCTGTTTCCCCCTTCTCCTGCTGCCTTACATCTTTCCCAGCATCAGTGTCTCTTCCACTGATTCAGTTCTTTGCATCAGGTGGGCAAAGTGCTGGAGCTTCAGCTTCAGCATCAGTCCTTCCAATGAACATTCAGGACTGATTTCCTTTAGGATTGACAGGTTTGATCTCCTTGCAGTCCAAGGGTCTCTCAAGAGTCTTCTCCAACACCACAGTTCAAAAGTATCAATTCTTTGGCGTTCGGCTTTCTTTATGGTCCAACATGCACATGTATCCATGACTACAGGAAAAACCATAGCTTTGACTAGAGAGACCTTTGTGAGAAAAGTAATGTCTTTGCTTTTAATATGCTGTGTAGTTTGGTCATAAGTTTTCTTCCAAAAATGAAGCTTCTTAAAATCCAGTGGCTGTATACAGTCACTGTCTGCAATTATTTTGGACTCTAATAAAATAAAGTCTGAGACTGGTTCCATTGTTCCCCACCTATTTGCCACGAAGTGATGGGACCAGATGCCATGATCTTCATTTTTTGAATGTTGACTTTTAAGCCAGCTTTTTCACTCTCCTCTTTCACTTTCATCAAGAGGCTTTTTAGTTCCTCTTCAGTTTTTACCATAAGGGTGGTGTCATCTGCATATATGAGGTTATTGATATTTCTCCTGGCAATCTTGATTCCACTTTATCCTTCATCCAGCCTGGTGTTTGCATGATATACTCTGCATTTAAGTTAATAAAGCAGGGTGACAATATACAGTCTCAATGTAGTCCCTTCCCAATTTGAAACCTGTCTGTTGTTGCATGTCTGGTTCTACCTGTTGCTACTTGATCTGCACACAGATTTCTCAGGAGGCAGGTAAGTTGGAAGGTACTCCCATCTGTTTAAGAATTTTCCACAGTGTGTTGGAGTCCACACAAAGTCTTTGATGTAGCCAATAAAGCAGAAGTAGATTGTTTTTCTTGAATTCTCGTTTTTTCTATGATCCAGCGGATGCTAGCAATTTGATCTCTGATGCTTCTGTCTTCTTTAAATCCAGCTTGAACATCTGGAATGTCTTCATTCACGTACTGCTTAGAGAATTTTGAGCATTATTTTGCCAGCATGTGAGATGAGCACATTTGTGCATTAGTTTGGACATTCTTTGGCCATTGCCTTTCTTTAAGATTGGTATGAAAACTGACTTTATCCAGCCCTGAGGCCATCACAGAGTTTTCCACATTTGCTGGCATATTGAGTGCAGCACTTTCACAACATCATATTTTAGGATCTGAAATAGCTCATCTGGAAATCCATCACCTCCACCAGCTTTGTTCATAGTGATGCTTCCTGAGGCCCACTTGACTTCTCATTCCAGGATGTCTAGCTCTAGGTGAGTGATCACACCCTAGAGGTTATCTGGGTCATGAAGATCTTTTTTGTATAGTTCTTTTGTGTATTCTGTCTTCTTTTTCCACTTCTTAATATATCCTGCTTTCTTAGGTCCATACCATTTCTGTCCTTCATTGTGCCCGTATTTGCATGAAATATTCCCTTGGTATCTCTAGTTTTCTTGACAAGATCTCTAGTCTGTCCCATTCTATTGTTTTCCTCTATTTCTTTGCATCAATCACTTAGGGAGGCTTTCTTATTGCTCCTTGCTATTCTTTGGAACTCTGCAGTTAGACAGGTGCATCTTTCTTTTTCTCCCCTGTCTTTTGCTGCTCTTCTTTTCTCGGCTATTTGTAAGGCCTCCTCAGACAGCCATTTTGCCTTTTTGCATTTCTTTTTCTTGGGCAAGGTCTTGATCACCGTCTGCTCTACATCATCACAAACCTCTGTCCTTAGTTCTTGAGGCACTCTATCAGATCTAATCCCTTGAATTTATTCGTCACATCCACTGCTGTATTATTGTAAGGGATTTGATTTAGGTTATACCTGAATGGCCTAGTGGTTTTCCCTACTTTCTTCAATTTAAGTCTGAAATTTTTTGCAATAAGGACTTCATGATCTAAGCCACAGTCAGACCAGGAGCTCACTGTTTGTCATCATATGAAAACCCAGTTTTCCCAGCGCAGTTTACTAAACAGATCATTGTTTCACCACTGATTTGGAAATCCAGCTTTCATGGAAAATAAGCATACCAAAGTTTCTATTTGAATTCTCAAATATAACAGATAGATCGATTTTCTATCATAGCAGATAATCTTATACTACTGTAATTGGATACAACAAGATCCCATGTATATTTCTCAGCCTATCCTAATCTGATGTATTTATTTCAGATGAACATGTTTAATTTATCAGTTTTTCATTGGCTGTTCTAAAATACTCAAAGAATTTCAAAACTATGAAAACTCTTGGTCTAAATAAACAAGTGAATAATAGTTACCATACTACCTTCATCTATTTACCATCTATTTAGAGCCATGTACAAAAAGATGTTTATAAAAAGTGTGCATATCAAAGGGAGTTTTCAGTTTTTAGTGCTTAGGTTTCTTTTTTGAAATGTTCATCATTGTACTTTGAGTATGTAACAAAAATGTTAAATGATTTTAAGCTCAACCTTTTCTAAAGCAAACATTAAAAAGCAGGGGACATGATCTAGTATATGCAGAATGATTTGAATATTCACTCCTCCAGGAGCAGCTCATCAATGATGAATTGAGCAGTGACCATAATATTGAGTCTCATGTGCTCAGGTGGTTGGGACTACAGAGATGAATGACATATGCTTGTCCTTGTTGTATACTGTATACTGGGGAAGACGAATAGCAACCTGAAAATTTCTAATACAAAAAGGCAATTGTTTTAATATAAGCATCTGTAAGACCACAGGAGCAATGGACTCTGCTGGCATTGGTGGCAGAGAGGCTTCAGGGAGGAAGCACTATTTGAGTTTAGCCTTAAAGAACGAGGACACTTTCATCACTCCGTGGCCCCAGGTGGGAAACGGAAAGCAATTCCCTCAAAGAGGAAGGACACATACAGTCCTATTTCATTTTATGGAGAAGGCACTAAACTTCTTATTACTCACCATTTTAAATGATGTTAATGTGGAAAGATGGGCAAATATGAGAGACCAAAAAGAGAAAGTTAAAGCATCAAGGGAACAACAGACTTTGGGAGAGTCCTGATCAGGAAGTAATAAAATGAGAATGCACTTTGAAAAATGCAAGGAGACTTTTCTTAGGAAAGAACTCAAAGCTGCATTTTACTGGAAGGAAACAACTGTGAACGAAGTCTGATTAAGCTCAGCATGTTATGTTTTCAGGTAAGGAAGAAATATGGGTTACTGTTCATTTAGGACCCATGGAAAAATTTAAAGGAAAGGGGGTAGGTATTCCAGAAATGATTCATTAGGTACAAAGAGAAGGTTAGAAATCATATACTATTACCAATTATTGAGGATAATAATATTGAGGAGGAGAAGGGGACGACAGAGGATGAGATGGCTGAATGGCATCACTGACTCAATGGATGTGAGTCTGAATGAACTCTGGTAGTTGGTGATGGACAGGGAGGCCTGGCATGCTGCGATTCATGGGGTCGCAAAGAGTCGGACACGACTGAGCGACTGAACTGAACTGAACTTCCTTTTCTGGCAGTTTTTGGAGTTCTCTTTATTGTGGAGTTTCCTCACTGTATGTGGGGTTGGACGGGTGGCTTGTCAAGGTTTCCTGGTTAGGAAAGCTTGCATTGGTGTTCTGGTGGGTGGAGCTAGATTTCTTCTCTCTGGAGTGCAATCAATTGTCCAGTATTGAGTTTTGAGTTGTCAGTGGGTTTGGTGTGACTATGCGCAGCCTGTATACTGAAGCTCAGGGCTATATTCCTGTGTTGCTGGAGAATTTGTGTGGTATGTCTTGGTCTGAAACTTGTTGGCCCTTGGGTGGTGCTTGATTTCAGTGTAGGTATGGAGACTTTTGGATGAGCTCTTATCAATTAATGTTCCCTGAAGTCAGGAGTTCTCTGATGTTCTCAGGATTTGGACTTAAGCCTTCTGCCTCTGGTTTCCATCTTATTCTTACAGTAGCCTCAAGACTTCTCCCTCTATACAGCACCGATGATAAAACATCTAGGTCAATGATGAAAAGTTTCTCCACAGTGAGGGACACCTGGAAAGGTTCATAGAGTTGCATGGAGAAGAGAAGAGGGAGGAGAGAGATAGAGGTGACCAGGAGGAGAAGAGGGTGAATAAAAAGGTGAGAGAGAAAGCTAGCCAGTAATCAATTCCTTATGTGCTATCCTCAGTCTGGACCCCTCAGAGATGTTCACGGAGTTACACAGAGCAGAGAGGAGGGACAGAGGTGGCCAGGAGGAGAAAAGGGGGAATCAGAAGGATAGAGACAGATCCAGCCAGTAATCAGTTCCCTAAGTATTCTCCACAGCCCACAACACACAAACAGATTCACGGAGTTGTGTAGAGAAGAGAAGGGGGATGGAAGAGATAGACACGACCTGGTGGAGAAAAAGGAGAGTCAAAAGGTGGAGAGAGCAAACAAGCCAGTAATCACACTCCCAAGTAAAATTGGGTACTGAAGATTGAGTTCTTAATTGTACAAAATTGGTAACAAATACAAAAAGCAAAGATTAAAAATCTAGAGTAGAGGTTAAAGTCTCAATAATACAATATTTTTTTAAAAGTCACAAAAATTATAAAATATATATATGAAGTTTATTCTAAAAAAAGTGTCTCTTTTTTGAAAGGTAATAGCATGTTGTAAAAATGAAAATTAAATGAATAATAGAGGACTTAATATTTTTTTTAATTTAAAAACTGATAATAGTAAAAACATATCTAGGACTTTCTCTGGAGCTGTTGTGGACAGTGTGGGGTCAGTTCATTTTCAGATAGTTCCTTTATCCAGCTTGTACTTCTCAAGTTCTATAGGTCCCTTCCTATGTAGTAGGTGCTAACCACAGGGTTTTTAATCTATTGCACCTATCACTTCCAAAGCGGTTCCCTCCGTTTATTTTAGCTTCTGTTTACTGGTCTCCTCAGTGTCTAATTTCTGCCCTGACACAACGGGGCAGTGGTGGTCACTTTTTCAGGCTCACTTGTTAAGTCATGCTGTGGGGAGGGAGGAACACTGCAAACAAATATCACTGGCGTGTGTGGGGAGTGCTCATAGTGTTTCAGTCACACTGGGTTTGCCCCCACTCACGGCATGTGTGCTTTCATGGTCTACACTTCTCAGGCTCTAGGTTGCTCTGCCAGGAACTGTCTGAAGCAGGCCCTGGGTTGTGTGCACTTTCCAGGTTGAAGCTGCTCTGGTTCAGGTTCTCAGGTACTCCACAAAGGCACAGATTCAGTTGGGCTTGCGTTTTGCATCTTTCCCAGGTTGGAGCAGCTCAGCTGACCAGGTGCTTGGTGAGCACAGTCAGCCCCAGGTGGGCGTGATGCATCTTATCGCCTCTCTCGGTCCCAGCCAGTCGGTTTTCTGGGTGTACAACAGGCACACCTTCTCAGGTGTGCATTGTGTCTCTTCTGTGAAGCTGATCTCCTTCTGCGACCCTCCCAGGGGATGTCAACTGTCCAGAATCCCAAGAAGTCTTGGTTAGCAATGAAATCTGCTTCAGTTTGGTAATGGATGCCTCTCTGGGGCCGGGGATTGCCTCCTTCAGATCTGGCTGCCCCGCCCCCTGCCTTCTCTTGCGGGGGATGGGCTGGTCTGCAGCTGGCTAGCTTTGCTCAGTCCTTTGTTCTGTGAGCAGTGTCTTAGGTTAGGGCTTTTCGCTGGATAGTTCTCTCTCTCTCTCTCTCTCTCTCTCTCTCTCTCTCTCTCTCTCTCTCTCTCTCTCTCTCTCTCTGGCTCTCCCACAGTTTGGGTTGCTATCTCAGGTTAGTTCCCTCAGATTGCCCTCAGGGCATTCGGCCAGGTCCTTACCCCAAGCAATGCAGCCTGTGGCTCCCGGTTCAGCCCCTGCTTGCTTGTGGCTTCTGTGAGCACTGGGAGTTGCTATTAGGCACGTAATCTGTGAGTTTTATTCATTTATTTATGTTTCCTCCTGGTTATGTTGCCCTCTGAGATTCCAAGACTCCCCACAGATCTGCCAGGGAGTGTTTCCTGGTGTTTGGAAATGTCTCCTCTTTTAAGACTCCCTTCCTAGGACGGATCTCCATCCCTTCTTTTTTCTCCCTTTTTATCTTTTATATTTTGTCCTACCTACTTTCAAATACAATGGGCTGCCTTTCTGGGTGCCTGATGTCCTCTGCCAGCATTCAGAAGTTGTTTTGTGGAATTGCACAGCATTCAAATGTTCTTTTGATGAATTTGTTGGGGAGAAAGTGGTTTTCCCATCCTATTTCTCCGCCATCTTAGGCTGTATTAAATGTTAGAAAGCTCAGAGCTAAATGTTTTGCTGACTTCTACCAGGGGCACCAATATTATGGCACTAATTCTGTGTATTTATATCACCCTTGGCTTTGTTTCATTTTTCTGTTTATTTTGCCCTGATTGATCTTTCTCACTTTTTGCTTCAACTCCTTTATGCTGTATGAATTTTATAAGCCATCTTAAATCCTTTTGGGAACAAGACAGGGCATAAATCAGTAAATATACTATATATAAATTATGGACAAAGACAGAAGCATGGACTAGTGGAAAGAACAAATGCTAAGGTCACTTAACCAGACCTCTGTTTTCTAACATAAAAAATATATGTTATATTTTCTTCTATTGATCAAGATCTTTGTGGGAAAAATAATCAGATAGTCTATATGAAAATACTTTAAACAGCAGACTAATACTTAATTGCAAAACAACCATAGTATTGTAATCTTTCAAGTAGAATATAATTGATGATTTGTGCAATAATTAGTCCAATAAGAATTATGTCCCCCAATCACATTAAAAATAAAAAGTGTCATCTATAAAATGACACTGTGGCCAATATAAATGGTTTTATCCTAAGTCTTGGTGACAATCTAAAATTTGGCATTATTGTCATCTAATTAAAAATTATTTATCAGTTTCCTATGAGCACAAAATGTTATGCTACAATTCACAAAGCTCTTTATTCTAGGAAATAAGTTACTAAATTATATATCTATAGATTAAAGAGGTTGGACCACATGTTCCCTATGTTTCCTTCCAGACAAAATCTATGTGATTTCACAGTTTTTCTAGATTATATAAGCCAAACAACTATCTACAGTATTTTTATGATGTCATAATAATTACTATTTACTTTATGAAACATTTATTTACAGAACACTTACTACAAGCTCAGTGCTCTATTCATTGTTTTATGCCATATATAATAGCCTCCTGCTTAATACCAAGGCCCAATTCACAATGGTATCATAAAAGATGTTAGGTTAGTTAAATAGAAAAACACTGGTAAGGCTATTCAACACACATGTTAGGAGCCAAACACAGGGCAGATGAAACATTTCCCTCATAACAGATATAGGTGACTGCTTTGAATATGGCTATAAAGATCTAGGAAAGAGAATTAAGTCTATTTGGAAGCACTGTTAATAAAGTATACAATAATATTAAGATGTTAAAATGACTCAGGAAAAATGTATAGGTACCAACTACCATAGCTGCCATTAAAGCCAGAGAGAAAGAAAATCACAAACCCAGGTGCCTTTCTTAGTGACTATGAGGAATGATGAAGAGGAATAAGTGACCAATCTGGTGGATTTAAGAAATGTACAAAAATCCTATTGTACTCCTCACTTAAGAGGCAGAACCTAATTTGCTTCCCCTTGAATGTGAAATGCTTCTAACAAATAGAATTAAACGTTGCTTGACTTCAGAGATTACTTCATAAAAAGCACTTCATCTCTCTGTATCTCTGTCTCTCTCTCCTTCTCTCATCACTCATTCTGGAGAGCACCAGATGCTAAGACATGAAGATACTCACTTACCCAAGACCCATGTGGTAAGGAACTGAGACCTTTGGCCAGTGAGGAACTTGAGGACTCTGACCAACAGCCATATAAGTGACATTGGAATTGAATTCTCTAGCTTCTCAATCAATCACTTGGAAGACTACAGTTCTGGCTGACATCTTGGCTGTAACCTCATGGAAGTTACACTCAGCTAAGCTTCTCCCAAATTCTTGACTCAATAAAACTGTGAGATAATAAATGTTGTTTTAAGCCATCAAGTTTGGGGTTAATTTGTTATGCAACACTGTGCAACTTGTACAAATAAGGATCTCAATCTGAGATATTAATATATCGGGTATATGAATTCATAGAAAAGAGGGAGAAAGAAATTAGCTAGTGAATACTGGGGAACACCAGACAATGTATTATCCATTCATGTTTCAGTGCATGTGGGGTCATCTAGGTTGTTGTTGTTGTTTAATCACTCAGTCATGTCTGACTCTTTTGTGACTGCCATGGACCGTAACCTGCCAGGCTCCTCTGTCCATGGAATTTTCCAGGCAAGAATACTGGAGTGGATTGTCATCTCCTTTTCCAGCAGATCTTCCAAATCTCTGTATCAAACCCACATCTCCTGCATTGGCAGGTGGATTCTTTACCACTGAGCTACCAGGGAAACCCTAAGGTCATCTGTGTAATAACTTATTCAAGTGTGAGAGTTTTTTTTAACATATTTTGAAATCAGAAAAATTTAATTTTTTAATGTCTTTACTAGTAACTCTAAAGAAACTCCTATGAAAGAAGCATCGTTCATATAACACAGGGTGCTTTATAATACTTTTTCCTTCTTTTTTAGACACTGTGATTATTACTAATCACCCCCAGACTAGTAATCAATGTGAAAGCATTTGGCATTTTAGTATTGCTAGAATCATAACCTTTTCATACTGTTCATGGAGTTCTCAAGGCAAGAATGCTGAAGTGGTTTGCCATTCCCTTCTCCAGTGGGCCACGTTTTGTCAGAACTCTCACTACGACCTGTCTGTCTTTGGTGGCCCTGCATGGCATGGCTCACAGTTTCTTTGAATTAGACAAGGCTATGGTCCATGTGATCAATTTGGTTAGTTTACTGTGATTGTGATTTTCATTCTGTCTTCCCTCTGATGGATAAGGATAAAAGGCTTATGGAAGCTTCCTGATGGGAGAGACTGACTGTGGGGGAAACTGGATCTTGTTCTGATGAGCTGGGCTATGCTCAGTGAATCTTTAATTGAATTTTCTGTTGATGTGCGGGGCTGTGTTCCCTCCCTGTGGCTTGACCTGAGGCCAAACTCTGGTAGGGGGTAATGAAGATAATGGTGACCACTATGCTCCTGGAGAAGAGTGGAGAAATAACTACAGAAACGATGACAAGATGGAGGGAAAGAGAAAACAATGCCCAGTTGTGGATGTGACTGGTGATGGAAGTAAGCCCCATGCTGTAAAGAACAATATTGCATAGGAACCTGGAATGTTAGGTTCATGAATCAAGGTAAATTGGAAGTGGTCAAACAGGAGATGGCAAGAGTGAACACCAACATTTTAAGAATCGGTGAACTGAAATGGACTGGAATGAGCAAATTTAATTCAGATGACCATTACATCTACTACTTGGGCAAGAATCCCTTAGAAGAAATGAAGTAGCCTTCATAGTCAACCAAAGAGTCTGAAATGCAGTACTTGTGCAATTTCAAAAATGACAGAATGATCTCTGTTTGCTTCCAAGGCAAACCATTCAATATCACAGTAATCCAAATCTATGCCCCAACACTAATAGAGAATAAAGAAGTTGAATGGTTCTATGAAGACCTAGGAGACTTTCTAGAACTAACAGCAAAAAAAAATAAAAAAGTTTGGCCTTGAAGTACAAAATGAAGCGGAGCAAAGGCTAACAAAGTTTTGCCAAGAGAACACATTGGTCATAGCAAACACCATCTTCCAACAATACAAGAGAAGACTCTACACCTGGACATCACTAGATGGTCAATACCAAGATCAGACTGATTATATCCTTTGCAGCTGAAGATGGAGAAGCTCTATACAGTCAGCAAAAACAAGACCAGGAGTTGACTGTGGCTCAGATCATGAACTGCTTACTGCCAAATTCAGACTTAAATTGAAGCAAGTAGGGAAAACCACTAGAAAACCACCAGGCATGACCTAAATCAATCCCTTACAATGATAGAATGGAAGTGACAAATAGATTCAAGGGATTAGATTCAATAGACAGAGGACCTTAAGAACTAGGGAAAGAGGTTCATGACATTGTACAGGAGGCAGTGATAAAGACCATCCTCAAAAAAAAAATGCAAAAAGGAAAAATGGTTGTCTGAGGAGGCCTTACAAATAGCTGAGGAAAGAAGAGCAGCTAAAAGCAAAGGAGAAAAGGAAAGATATATCCATTTGAATGCAGAATTCCAAAGAATAGCAAGCAGAGATAAGAAAGCCTTCCTAAGTGATCAATACAAAGAAATAGAGGAAAACAATAGAATGGGAAAGACTAGAGATCACTTCAAGAAAATTAGAGCTACCAAGGGAACATTTCATGCAATGATGGGCACAATAAAGGACAGAAATGATATGGACCTAACAGAAGCAGAAGATATTAAAAAGAGATGGCAAGAACACAGAAGAACTATGCAAGAAAAGATACTAATGACCCAGATAACCACTAGGGTGTGATCACTCACCTAGAGCCGGACATTAGGAATGCAAAGTCAAGTGGGCATTAGCAAGCATCACTACAAACAAATCTAGTGGAGGTGATGGAATTCCAGCTGAGCTATTTAAAATCCTAAAAGATGATGCTGTGAAAATGCTACACTCAATATGCCAGCAAATTTGGAAAACTCAGCAGTAGCCACAGGTTTCGGAAAGGTCAGTTTCATTCCAGTCCCAAAGAAAAGCAATGACAAAGAATGTTCAAACTACCACACAGTTGCACTCATCTCACACGCTAGCAAAGTAATGCTCAAAGTTCTCCAATGAGGCTTCAACAGTATGTGAATGGAGAATGTCCAGATGTTCAAGCTGGATTTAGATCAGGCAGAGGAACTAGAGATCAAATTATGAACATTCGTTGGGTCATAGAAAAAGCAAGAGAATTCCAGAAAAATATCAACTTCTGATTTATTGACTATGCCAAAGCCTTTGACTGTGTGGATCACAACAAATTGTGGAAATTTCTTAAACAGATGGGAATACCAGACCACCTTACCTGCCTGAGAAATCTGTTTGCAGGTCAAGAAGCAACAATTAGAAATGGACATGGAACAACAGACTGTTTCCAAATTGGGATGGGACTACATCAAGGGTGTATATTGTCACCCTGTTTATTTAACTTATATGCAGAGTACATCTTGTGAAATGCCAGGCTGGATGAAGCAGAAGCTGGAATCAAGATTGCCGGGGAAAATATCAATAACTTCAGATAGGCAGATGACTCCACCCTAATGGCAGAGAGTGAAGAGGAACTAAAGAGCCTCTTGATGAAAGTGAAAGAGGAGAATGAAAAAGCTGGCTTAAAACCCAATATTCAAAAAGCAAAGATCATGACATCCAGTCCCATCACTTCCTGGCAAATAGATGGGGCAACAATGGAAAGAGTCACAGACTTTATTTTGCTGGGCTCCAAAATCACTACAGATGGTAACTGCAGCCATCAGATTAAAAGATGCTCGCTCCTTGGAAGAAAAGCTATGACCAACCTAGACAGCATATTAAAAATCAGAAACATTACTTTTCTGACAGATATCCATCTAGTCAAATCTCTGTTTTTTCCAGTAGTCATGTATGGATGTGAGAATTGGACCATAAAGAAGGCTGTGCCAAAGAATTGATGCTCTTGAACTGTGGTGTTGGAGAAGACTCTTGAGAGTCCCTTGGACTGCAAAGAGTTCCAACCAGTCAATTGTAAAGGAAATCAGTCCTGAATATTCACTGGAAGGACTGAGGCTGAAGCTGAAACTCCAACACTTTGGCAACCTGATGCAAAGAACTGACTCATGGAAAAGACCCTGATACTGAGAACGACTACAGGCAGGAGGAGAAGGGGATGACACAGAATGAGATAGTTGGATGGCATCACCGACTCAATCAACATGAGTTTGAGCAAGGTACGGATGTTGGTGATGGACAGGGAAGCCTGGCTTGCTGCAGTCCGTGGGGTGGCAATAGTCAGACACAACTGAGCAACTGAACTGAACTGAACTGAGAATCATAATCATTGCTAGGAGTTTAGAACCAAACCAAAAAAAAAAAAAAAAAGATGCTTTTAAATATCACGGAGGCCTAACATTACCTATCTATAAACAAACCTAAAAAAAAAAAAAATGTAGATAATCACTCTCCTGAACATATGCTACTTAAAATGCACTCCCCAATCAATTTTGATTGCCCTCATCATTTTTTAAGCTGACAAATCAGAAAAATGGACCTTTTACTTTCTCTTCAGCTATTGTATTTTTTCAAAGGTGAACCATGAATAGGCTTGGAAAAAAGTAAATTTAACTGACAAGGTGACAGTTGGGCAATGATATAAAATACTACTTCAGCTTTCACCCACCTCACTTTTAAACATCTCCAGTGCTGTTGTCTTATACATTTTTACTCTTTGATTCTTATACATGCAAAATAGAAGAACCATTCTATCTTATTTTTATTAGATAAAAATAACATTGAAAATTTACATTCCTCCTCATTGATTAATACACTAAATCATCACCATAACAAGATCTGCTACATAGAAACTACTATTGTGTGTATGCATGTTAAGTCACTTCAGTCATGTCCAACTCTTTGCAACCTCATGGACTGTAGCCAACCAGGTTCCCCTGTCCATAGGATTCTCTAGGCAAGAATACTGGAGTGGGTTGCCATGCTCTCCTCCAGGGGATCTCCCAGACCCAGGGATCAAACCTGCATCTCTTAACATCTCCTGCACTGGTAGGCAGGTTCTTTGCCACTAGTGCCACTTGGAAAGCACAGAAACTACTACGTCCATCCAAATGCAGACTAAAGGACCAAAGATATTATTATGAGGCAGTTTGGTCTCTGATGGCCTCAAGAAAGACAGTAAGACTACAGTAAAATGCCTGGTGTGCTTATTTTACCTCACCAAAGTATGTTGTGATGTTTACTAAGAATGTTAGTTGAAAATAATAGGATATGAGTTCTAATGTTTGATTTTTTTAACTAAAAGTACATTTACTTTGAATAACATTGCAAATCATTTAAATTAATACACATTTTAAGGCTTTTAAAAATTAAAGAAAGTATGTGAAGTTGCTAAACAGGCCACAGATTGCAGCATGGGTTTAATAGATACTACTTAAGTACTTAATAGATTCTTACTACTATCACTAGCATTATTGCTGCTCTCATTTTCAGAATGGTGGCACTAGTGGTAAAGAAATCATCTGCCAATTCAGGAGATTTAAAAGAGGTGGGCTTGATCCCTGGGTCTGAAAGATCCCCTGGAGGAAGGCATGGCAACCCACTCCAGTATTCTTGCCTAGAGAATCCCACGGACAGAAGAACCTGGTGGGCTATAGTCCATAGGGTCGCAAAGAACTGGACATGACTGAAGCAACTTAGCATGCACGTAATAATGCAATAGCTTCAGAGTAGTTCTCTGCTCTCCTCTCCCTTTTCACATGTGCATTTTTTCCAGAAGGGAACATCATATCAATCATAGAAGGGCCAGTCAATGAAACATTGTCAAAATGATCACTGAATTCCCTTATTATTTATAAACAAGAGAAAAGGACCAAACTTTATGAAAGACAATGAAAGACCCAAGTTACAGAAAAAAGGAGGGAAATCTGGAGAATTCTCCTCAACTTTTGCAAAGGAAGAAAAGCCCATACTTTAGCTATTTTAGACACATATAATAATAGCAATCCACTATGGGATCCATGGATATGTGATGCAACAGATATTACCACTATAAAATCCATAGAAAGAAGAGGAGAAAAAGGCAGAAAATGAAAATCATCATCACCAACAACCAATACAGAGAATACAGAAAGGATAGCAGTGACCCATACAGAAAAATAAACTCAAAACAGAAAATAAAAACAAAAATAAACAAATGGGATCTAATTAAACTTAAAAACTTTTGCTCAGCAAAAGAAATCATAAACAAAATGAAAAGACAGTCCTTAGGATGAGAGAAAATATTTGCAAATGAAGCAACAGATAAGGGATCAGTCTCCAAAATTTACAAATAGCTCATGCAACTCAATATCGATTAAAACAAAAAAAATCAAAAAATGGGTGGAAGATCTAAATAAACATTGCTCCATAGAAGACACGGGTAAAGAGCACATGGAAAGATGTTTAATATCACTAATTATTGTTTTTGTTCAGTTGCTAAGTCATGTCCAACTCTTTGTGACCCCATGCCAGACTCCTCTGTCCTCCACTGTCCCCTGGAGTTTGCTCAACTCAGGTTCATGTCCAGTGAGTCGGTGATGCTATCCAACCATCTCATCCTCTGCCGCCCTTTTCTGCTTTTGCCTTCACTCTTTCCCAGCATCAGGGTCTTTCACAGATGTATTAATAGAAGACAAACTTATGGTTACCAAGGGGTAAGGGTGAGGGAGTGATAAATTGAGATAGTTATAACTGATAAGGATGCACTGCATAGCACAGGGAACTCTACTCAATACTGTAATGACTTATATGGGAAAATAATTTTTAAAAGAGTACATATATGTATATGTAAAACTGATTCATTTTGTTGTACACCTGAAACTAACACAACATTGTAAATCAACTATACACCAATAAAAAATTTACTGGAAAAAAGAAACAGTGACAACAACTGAAGACAAATTTTCTAACTGTAAAATCATGTTGACAAGAAGAGCAGAGACAAAATGTGGACCTCTCTTTCAAAGCTTAGTATTTTACATTCCTAGGCATTCCCCATCTATTTTTTTGTAAGAGGGTGACTCTGGTCCTAACTTCCCCACAGAAGTTGAATTTATAGAGGTATACAAATTTCCAAGAAAGGCAACATAAGAGAAGCTTGTAGGTAGATATTTGGGTTGAGGAACTATAAATCCTAGGGGATCTCTAGTTTAGACACTGAATTACTCTTAATCCTCTTAAATCACTCAGCCTCTCTGACCTACTATTCTACCTAGTTAAGAGGTTTCTTTTGTAAAGTCTAAACAATGTATCCTAATATATCAGTCATGAAAAAGAGTCCTTAGAAATGCAATATAAATTTCAGCTGTTACAATTTCTTTTAAAATTAAAAGCTCTGGTTTTATCTAAGATCAGAGTGAAAGTGAGACTGAGGTGGAAGTGCAAGAGGAATTTAGAGTCTAAGAGATTTATTTTTCTCTATCTTCAGCCCTTCTGAAGAATTCACAGAAATACTAATATCTGTTTAACTGAAAGTAAGAGAGAGGAAAAAGATTCACAGACTTAGAGAAAAAAAACATGATTGCCAGGGTAGGGAGTAACACCCCAGGGTAATTGCCATAGCTAGGGAGTTTGGGATGTACATGTACACGTGCATGCATGCCTGCTGCATCGCTTCAGTCATGTCCGACTCTGAGATCCCATGGACTGCAACCTACAAGGCTCCTCTGTCCATGGGATTCTCCAGACAAGAGTACTGGAGTGGGTTGCCATGCCCTCCTCCAGGGGGATCTTCCTGACCCAGGAATCAACCCTGTGTCTCTTATGTCTCTTGCATTGGCAGGCAGATTCTTTATCACTAGCACCATCTGGGAAGCCAGGACATGTACAAATTCCTATATTTAAAATGGATCACCAACAAGATCCTACAGTCTAGCACATGGAACTATGCTCAATGTTATGTGGCAGCCTGGATGTTAGGGGAGTTTGGGGGAGAATGGAAACATGGTTATGTATGGCTGAGTCCCCTCACTGTTCACCTGAAACTATATCAAAACAGTGTTAATTGGCTATACCCCAATACAAAATAAAAAGTTAAAAAACAGTAAGAGAGAGGAAGTAGTGGTGAATTATTTAAAAAAAAAAGAACTGAATTTGATCATTAGTTCCTTTTGTTATCAAAGTTCTTTCAAAACACTTTTCATGTTGAGTTAAATGTTAGCAGCAGAGAAAGTAGGTAAATTCAGATACTTTTTGCACTTACTTCATTTAAAACAGGGGCATTTGATAGGATAAAAAGAGCTGTCATTGTTGTCTTTGCTGTTGAACAAACATTTGTACAGACTTAGTATTTTATAAGGGCAAAGTGCCAAGAATAATATTTATTAGTTATTGTTCACAGGTACCTAAATGAGCCAATGAGTCAGCTCTTCACATCAGGTGGCCAAAGTATTAGAACTTCTCATTGGAAAACACCCGGATGCTGGGAAAAATTGAAGGAAGGAGGAGAAGGCAATGACAGAGGACGAGATGGTTGGATGGCATTACCGACTCAATGGACATGAGTTTGAGCGAGCTCAGGGAGATAGTGAAGGACAGGGAAGACTGGCGTGCTGCTGTCCACGGGGTCGCAAAGAGTCGGACATGAATGAGCGACTGAACAACAACAAATGAGCCAATATTTATCATCTCATTATTCAAATGAAAACACTGTAGTACTGACATTTTCAGGTAGCTCTTATCTAAATAATTCATTGACAAAGAGTTTTTTAAAAGTGGTTCATCCAAATAGGAACCAGCTCTAATTAGAAGTTATTCTTATAATTGATAGGATTTTAACTAAAATGGCCACCTCATGCGAAGAGTTGACTCATTGGAAAAAACTCTGATGCTGGGAGGGATTGGGGGCAGGAGGAGAAGGGGACGACAGAGGATGAGATGGCTGGATGGCATCACTGACTCGATGAACGTGAGTCTGAGTGAACTCCGGGAGATGGTAATGGACAGGGAGGCCTGGTGTGCTGTGATTCATGGGGTCGCAAAGAGTGGGACACGACTGAGTGACTGAACTGAACTGAACTAACTAAAATGGTATTTGAATCCATCCAAACCAAATGTCTTGTTAAAATATAAATTGATACTTTAAATTCAAAATTTCAAAAATATCACAAAAATATAAGAAGAACAAAATCAATGCAGAATAAGAGATATATACAGTTTGCTGCAGGCTTGCCAAGTGGTACTAGTGGTAAAGAACCCACTTGCAAATGCAGGAGACAAAGGAGACCTGGGTTCCATCCCTGGGTCAGGAAGATCCCCTGGAGGAAGGCATGGCAACCCACTCCAGTATTCTTGCCTGGAGAATCTCATGGATAGAGGAGCTTGGCAATCTATAGTCCATGAGGTCACAAAGAGTCGGACACAGCTGAAGCGATTTAGCACGCACCCACTCACAGTTTGCTGAATGTCAGTTTAAGCATGCCATTGTTGTGTTGTTCAGTCACTAAATCCTGTTCGACTCTTTGCAACCCCATGGCCTGCAGCACATCCGGCTTGCCTGTCCTTCAGTATCTCCTGGAGTTTGCTTAAATTCCTATTATTGGTCTGTGATGTCATCCAACCATCTCATCCTCCGTTGCCCTCTTCTTTTGCCTTCAATCTTTCCCAGCATCAGGGTCTTTTACAAAGAGTTGGCTCTTTACTTTAGGTGGCCAAAATATTGGAGCTTCACCTTTGGCATCAGTCCATCCAATGAATATTCAGGGTTGATTTCCTTTATGATTGACTGCTTTGATCTCCCTGCAGTCCAAGGGACGCTCGAGAGTCTTCTCCAGCACCATGATTCAAAAGCATGAAATCTTCGGTGCTCAGCCTTCTTTATGGTCCAACTCTCATATCCGTACATGACTACTAGAAAAACCATAGCTTAAACAATATGGACCTTTGTCAGCAAAGTGATGTCTTTGCTTTTTAATATGCTGTCTGTGTTTGTCATAGCTTTCCTTCCAAGGAGCAAGTGGCTTTTAATTTCATGGCTGCCATCACCATCCACAGTGATTTTGGAGTCCAAGAAAATAAACTGTCACTGCTTCTACTTTTTCCCCCTTCTATTTGCCATGAAGTGATGGGAACAGATGCCATGCTTAGTTTTTTCAATGTTGAGTTTTAAGCCAGCTTTTTCACTCTCCTCTTTCTTTTTTTTTTAATTTAATTTTTTTTTTCCTTTACAATACTGTATTGGTTTTGCCATACATCAACATGAATCCACCACGGGTGTACATAAGTTCCCACTCCTGAACCCCCCTCCCACCTCCCTCCCCATACCATCCCTCTGGGTTATCCCAGTGCACCAGCCCCAAGCATCCTGTATCCTGCATCGAACCTAGACTGGCGATTCATTTCTTATATGATATTATACATGTTTCAGTGTCATTCTCCCAAATCATCCCACCCTCTCCCTCTCCCACAGTCACTCTCTTCTTTCATCCCCATCAAGAGGCTCTTCTCCTCTTCTCTTTTTGTCATTAGAGTGGTATCATCTGCATATCTGAGGTTGTTATTTCTCCTGGAAATCTCGAATCCAGCTTGTGATTCATCCAGCCTGGCATTTTGCATGATGTACTCTGCATAGAGGTTAAATAAGCAGAGTAACAATATATAACCTTTTCATACTCTTTTTCCAATTTTGAACTAGTCAGTTGTTCCATGTAAGGTTCTAACTGTTGCTTCTTGATCCACATACAGATTTCTTAGGAGACAGGTAAGGTGGTCTGATATTCCCATCTCTTTAAGAGTTTTCCAAAGTTTGTTGTGATCCACACAGTCAAAGACTTTGGCATAGTCAATGAAACAGAAGTAGATGTTTTTCTGGAATTCCCTTTCTTCCTCTATGATATAAAGAACATTGGCAATTTGATCTTTGGTTCCTCTGCCTTTTGTAAATCCAACTTGTACATCTGGAAGTTCTCAGTTCACATACTGTTGAAGCCTAGCTTGAAGGATTTTGAGCATTACTTTACTAGCATGGGAGATGAGAGCAATTGTATGGTAGGTTTGAACATTCCTTGCCATTGCTTTTCTTTGGGACTGGAATGATAACTGACCTTTTCCAGTCCTGTGGTCACTGCTGAGTTTTCCAAATTTGCTGACATATTGAGTGGAGCACTTTAACAGCATCATCTTTTAGGATTTTAAATAGCTCAGCTGCAATTCGATCACTTCCAGTAGCTTTGTTTGTAGTAATGCTTTCTAAGGCCCACTTGACTTCACACTCCTGGATGTCTGGCTCTATGTGAGTGATCACACCATCATGGTTTTCTGGGTCAAGACCTTTTTTGCATAGTTCTGTGTATTCTTGCCACTTCTTTTTAATATCTTCTGCCTATGTTAGGTCCTTACTGTTTCTGTCTTTTATTGTGTCCATCCTTGCATGAAATGTTCCCTTGATATCTCCAATTTTCTTGAGAGATCTCTAGTCTTTCCCATTCTACTGTTTTTCTCTATTTCTTTTCATGTGAACTGTACATTAAAAAACAAATATCAGGGAATCCTTTTTCACTGGTCTCTGGTATTTCCACATCTGTCACTATTTTATGCCTCTGCTGGACTACAAGACTTAACTAATTTCTGATACAATAATTGTAGACTTGTCATTCTCTCTCAGAACTTATTCACAGTTCAGACTTCATATTTCTTAAAGGTCTTTTCCTCTTAGCCAGTTCCTTTAAAACTGCACATGGTAGAAGCCAGAATTAAAAGTTTATTCCTAGCAACAACAATAAAAAATAATCTATTTTGCTGAGTTTTTCCCATTCAGTTACTTCATGCCTTTGGCCTGTGGGTTACAAATATAATTCTCTGTTCCTGTCTTTCTATTCAGTTGCTTAACTACCTGTAAAAATCCTTTACTACCTTCAACACCTGAATAATCATTACTACTTGACCAAGAAATGACTACTGGGGGAAAATGAAACTGTATGGGAAAGAAAATAGATAACTGATCTAATTCTAATACTGCAGTATACCAGTACTATCCTTGTGAATATTTTTAACAGTATTCCTTTTAATATTTTCCTGAAAAATAGATTATGTATTTCTGTTCACAACAACACAATTTTTCCTCTGGCTTATATATAATTTTTAATTAGAGGTATATTCCAGAGACTGAACAACAACTATTCCAGAGGGTTTATTTGGCAGAAAAGGAGAAAAAGATCATTTTAAAAATGTGTAAGCAATTTAAAACCACACTTTTAAGGAATTATTAAACTATTTCATTAATGAAAATACTCAAAAACATGAATAATTATTACCAGAGACTTGTACATTGTTGGTGATCAAAATGAATTTGTTGAATAATAAAATATCACCATGTAATCTGGCATAATCTCAATGGAAAATACATCCCTTAAGGCACTCAATTAACATGAAATTATATATACACTCTGAAACATCAAAGGTCTGTAGAAAGCAGATAGAGAAAAGCAGGCCTGTTTCATTTTTAACAGTTCAATAGATTCATTGTGTGCCAACTAAATATTCCTTTTTTCTATATTTACTATTGAGTTGGTAAGCTACAACCAAGAGTTTCTTATAATCTCTTAATAGCTCCATTTATTAATGTTTCTAACTGGGGTTGTTAACTTCTTAAAGAATATGGGAATAAAGAGGAAATTACTTCTATTTCACTTGAAATAAACGCCTCAACTAGAAGGCACTGCCCTCCTTAGCAGATATGTCTCCATGTATTAGAAGAACTAATTCTCCATTAGTTTCATAAAAATGATTATTTCATCTCCTTTGGAATCACTTTAAGTAAAGTGTATAATGTCTTATATATGCTGCCCCTCCCCCCTAAAAAAAGGGGCTGCACTTTTGGTTTGTTGATTAATACCTCCATCACACATAGCAATTTCTGTCAATGCTCTTTATAGTTTCACCTTGTAATAAACAATTGTAGACTTCATTTATTTTACATCATTGTATCATTCAGTAAAGGACTAATTGTTCTATACAAAAGTCACAACATGTAAGTGGAGCAAATGCCCTATTTATTTAATGTTGTTTTAAAGTTTTTCAACAGTGCTGAATTAGAAAAGCAACATAAACGCAGAAAACAATCAAAATCATCAATAGTGGATCAAAAAATAATGTGAATAACCCCACCCTAAATCACTGTCACACAGAACCACTAGTCTGCAAAGGAAACAAACACTAAGGGGAATTCAATGGAAGGAAAATTCCAAGATTTAACCAAAGAGTACAGAGGATTTAACTACAGATATTTTTTTCCTTACAAGAGTGACAAAGAAGGAAAAGATTTTGAGTTTACTTACTTCACCCTGTGCACCCAGCAGTAGAAATAATGAGATTAAATAGCTATAGTCCCGAAGAGCAAGAGAAACAAAACAGCACTTGGATCACCAATTGGGAACATCTGATGGTGAATGGTGCTAGAAAAAGACTTCTTCATTTGTCTTGTGTTAGTAATCATGCTTCACTTTGTACTTATGCTTTTTTCCCAGTTGTCTTTTAGAAATATAAAGTATTTTGAAATATTGATTGCTAGATTCCTGATACTAGAATTGGGTCATGAAATAAGTGTGAATTACCCTACACTACCTGCCAAGATAAATCAATCTTCACTTGAAACTTTGACTTGGTTAAAGTTCACGGACAGTTTTTCATCAGGTGATTTTTCACATAATTGCAAAGCCAGTGTAAAAGCATTTGGCAGATTATCACAAAATTCATTACTAGCTAGTATTCTGGTCAAATAAGAGAGTCAATTGTTTGTTCCTAGGATATGTACCTGTAATCAAAGCCTTGCAGCCACTAATACAGCTGTTCTTTCACATGTACATAGAACATCTGCACACTTCAGTTACATGATCAGTTTTAGTAAAAGAAAAAGATGAGAGAGAAGACTGAGGTAAGGAGAGAGGAGGAAAGGGAAGTGAAAAGAGAGAGAGGAAAAAGAAGAAATTATAATGTGCTACCAAATCAAACTTGGGTCCACTCACCCATCATGAAACAAAGCCAATCTACTGACACAGACTGTAGTGAAAGTATAGCACTTATCACAAGCTGGAATAAAGACTGCCAGGAGAAATATCAACAACCTCAGATATGCAGATGATACCACCCTCATGGCAGAAAGTGAAGAACTAAAGAGCCTCTTGATGGGGGCGACAAAGGAGAGCGAAAAAGCTGGCTTAAAATTCAGCATTCAAAAAACTAAGATCCTGGCATCTGATTCCATCACTTCATGGCAAACAGGTTGGGGAGAAGTGGAAACAGTGACAGAGTTTATTTTCTTGGGCTCCAAAATCACTGCAGATAGTGACTGCAGCCACAAAATCAAAAGATGCTTGTTCCTTGGAAGAAAAGCTATGACAAACCTAGAGAGCATATTAAAAAGCAGAGGCATCACTTACAAGGGTCCATTATAGTCAAAGCTATGGTTTTTCCAGAGGTCATGTGAGAATTGGACCAAGAGAAGGCTGAGGGCCAAAGAATCAAGGCTTTTGAATCATGGTGCTGGAGAAGACTCTTGAGAGTCCCTTAACAGCAGGGAGATAAAAGCAGTTAATCTTAAAAGAAAACAACCCTGAACACTCATTGGAAGGACTGATGTCCAAGCTGAAGCTCCAATACTTTGGCCACCTGATGCAAAGAGCTGATTCACTGGAAAAGACCCTGATGTTGGGAAAGATTGAGAGCAGGAGGAGAAGGGGGTGACAGAGGATAAGATGGTTGGATGGCATCACTGACTCAATGGACATGAGTTTGAGCAGACTCTGAGAGACAGTGAAGGAGAAGGAAGCCTGGCGTGTGCAGTCCATGGGGGTCACAAATAGTCAGACATGACTTACTGACTGAACAACAACAAACAAGGAGAACAGTCAGCTCTTGCTTAAAAGACCCCCAAAATTCCTCAGTGGCTTTCAGGGAAGGGTTTTTAAAGGCAACATTTCAGGTTAGGATTATGTACTTTCTTCTTATGGATTGTAGATGAGGTAACAGGGTGTTGTTGGGAGAATCTTAATCATAAACCTCATGGTTCCAACCAGTCTGGGATCCACGGGCTTGTGGTCAGTGTGTAGTCACCATCTGTCTAGGCAGAGGAGTCAGAATTTCTACAGATCTCAAAGATATGGATCAAACTGTTACATATATTTCCCTCCCTTTAAGTGTAGGTGAGACTGATGACTTTTAACCAACAAAATATGTCAAAAGTAATAGGATGTCAATTCCATCACTGTGTTATATTATACAAAACTCTCCCTTACTAGCAGACTTACTCTAGGGTATTGTTCTCCTTGCAGGCTTTGAAGAAACAAGCTGCCATGAGTCCTACAGACATAAAGAAATGAATCATGTCAACAACCCGAGAAAGCTTGGAAGCAGACACTCAGTCAAACTTTCATGTGAAAATTCAGCCTTTGATGACACCTTGATTAGAGCTTTCCTGAGGACTCAGATAAGCTGTGTGCAGATTCTTAACCAACAGAAATTGTGAGATAGTAAGTATATGTCTTTAAGCAATTAATTTTGTGGTAATTTGTTTTGTAGCATAGAATATACAACTCCTTTTGATAACATAAATATGTATCCAAAATTAACCTATCCTACTTACTGCTTTTTTCCTGAATAAATCTAAAAGTCTTGTGTAACATTTTGAAATTTTCATATTCTATCTATAATTGAGATGTGAATGCCAACTACTGATAACTTAAGTACTTATTTTCCTCAAAATAATACTATAAAATACTTGGGAAAAGAGAAAAGTCAGTTTTCTACTCCTTTTCACATGTTATCATCACATAATTAGACACTGTTTATGAAAAGAATTAAATGTTGAATTTTTAGATTATTATTAAGATTATTTAAATTAAATCATAGATTAATAAGAAATGAAAGGGACCTTTGAGATGTTTTTTGAGATGTTTAAATCCTTATTATTCTTTTCAGAGATAAAGAAGTTGAAACCCAGAGATGTGAAGCGACTAAGGTAACTTAGCTAATTAGTGGCAGAACAGGAAATAGGAAACTTGGATACTACTACTTTTTACCAGTTTGTCCTTATATCTAATAATTGTGCTGTTATTTATTTTTTTGTTTTTTGCAATTGTGCTGTTATTTTAAAAGAAATGCATAACTCATTCAAATGAATATTACATATTCAGAATGTAACTAAAGGTTTAATTATAAAGATAAGAATTACAGGGGCTACTATATTTCTGGGTTTTCTTTTTTATTACAAGAAATGGTGTGCTATTACATTCATGAAGTTATGAAATCTCTTTTTCTATCACATTGTCTCTCCACATTAGTGCAAAAGTGACAGAGGTCAATCCATCTTTGCTTTACTGATTTAAGACAGAGTTACATGTGATTCTTGTTGAAAAACATACTATTTGAATTGTATAGTAGAATAATTCATTATATTGATTAAACATTGCAGTTTCTGTAAGTGGCTCTTGAGTTGTTGAGTCAATACAGAAACACAATAATTCTCATACTTTCAGTTGGCTCAAAACGTTTCTATATCAATCTGCCATATATTAAAGACCATCTGGTACTACATTCTATATTATAACATTTTATTTGGGTTTTGTTAAGACAATTTTTTTCCAAATAAGAGTTCTTTGCCCCCTAAATGAGCTAGTTATTTTATTTTCATGCTACAGCATCATGAGGTAACTGAGTCAGCAAATACAGTTACCACTAATGAAGCAATCCAATTAGGTAAACTTTCAAACTATAATATTTGTGTCACAAATAGTCCCTTTAAAGATGTTCTGGTGGAAAAAAATGAAAGGAAAACATACTATCTATATTCAAAATTCAAGTTACAGCCTTAATTTATCATTTCTTTATAAAGTCTTATTGCCCAATAGATGTTTCTGTAATCTATAGCCTTCAATACCTCCCAGGGAAGAAAATAAAAGGAAAATGAAAGGAAGAAAGGGAAAAAGGAGGGAAAGATTAACAATGCATTAATAAAAGAGTAGTAGAATATCACTAAAGATTGCTTTAGCTAATCCAAAATTTCACACCTATCTCTAGGTTATTCAAACTATGTTTTGAAGCTCTCAACACACATACATGCATGCACACTTTGATCTGACCTTTTGAATAACAAACAGAAGTAGACTAAGGGAATTTACCTGGAGAATAGCACATTTTGCCATTCACCCTTTGGTAAATACATTCCCACCCCAATAGGCCAAATTGTCCATTATTCTTTTTGTGTACTTTATGAGACAGCAAGGTACTACAGTATATGGATATGCCAGGCAGTAAGTGGCCTACAGCTTGGGAGCCAAATCAAAAGGACCAGATGACCCTGATGTTATAGGATTGCTCATGTGAATATTGTAAGGTAATTAGCAAAAACCACCACAATATTGTAAAGTAATTAGCCTCCAATTAAAGTAAATTAAAAAAAGAAGTTAATGAATACCCTTTATTAATTTCTTGTCATTACTTGGGAACTATATGACCGAGTAGAAAAGTTATGACCAACCTAGATAGTATACTCAAAAGCAGAGACATTACTTGCCGACTAAGATCCGTCTAGTCAAGGCTATGGTTTTTCCTGTGGTCATGTATGGATGTGAGAGTTGGACTGTGAAGAAGGCTGAGCGCCGAAGAATTGATGCTTTTGAACTATGGTGTTGGAGAAGACTCGTGAGAGTCCCTTGGACTGCAAGGAGATCCAACCAGTCCATTCTAAAGAAGATCAGCCCTGGGATTTCTTTGGAAGGAATGATGCTGAAGCTGAAGCTCCAGTACTTTGGCCACCTCATGCAAAGAGTTGACTCATTGGAAAAGACTGTGATGGTGGGAGGGATTGGGGGCAGGAGGAGAAGGGGACGACAGAAGATGAGATGGCTGGATGGCATCACAGACTCGATGGACGTGAGTTTGAGTGAACTCCAGGAGATGGTGATGGACAGGGATGCCTGGCGTGCTGCGATTCATGGGGTCACAAAGAGTCAGACACGACTGAGCGACTGAACTGAACTGAACTGATATGACTGAGTTCAATCACGTCTTTTCATTTTCATTTTAGTTTCTCCAAATATACTGCAGATAATAAATACATTGTGGTGGTCCAGTGTTGTAAAAGTTGTTCAACTAGTGTTCTTAAACAATGTTTAAAATGATATTTTTCTTAAGTTGGCATGAATCATGTTGCTAAATTGCTTTTAATATGATAATGTTTACAGTTTATTATGCCATAAGTGAAGTTTGGCAGTAGAGTGTACATGAATATTTCAACCAGCAAAGGCCATGATTCTATAATTATAAATAGACCTGTTCCAGTAGAAGCACACAGATGCTTGTGTCTCGAAGCAAATGTTCTAAAGTATGAGTTTCTGGTTAAAGGCTTGGGGCAAGACAGAAATATGTGGTGTGTGTGTATGTATGTGTGAATGTGTGTGTACACACATACATGTGCATGTGTAAGCAAGTGCACACACCCAAGTGTGCTGTAGTCTCTAGGAAGTTATTATTTTAGGCAACATGAAAGCTGAGAAGGCAGCACTAAAGCTGCCTTCAGCCATAGCTGTCACTTAAGACTACACTAGCACTATAGTACTCCACTCTACTTTTGTTTTACTTAGATTTCATTTCAGAAAAGAGCTTCTGTCATTTGCTCCAATAACAAGTATCAAATAGTACAAAGATTACCAAAGGGGTTAAACAAGCTGTGTGTTCTATACTGTGGCATGAGTAAATTAATTAGCTAATGCAATGTTTTTCTCTTTTCTTTTTTCAAAATAATCATGATGTATATTGGGTATGATGCTACCCAGATGAGATGACTTGTATCAAAATGAAGAAAGAGTTAAAGAAAAAAAATTAATGAAGAGTAAATGTTGTCCATCTACTCATGGATACTGCTAGTAAACTCTTAACAGTCTGAAATTTTCAAAGCTCTACTCATTTGATCAGTTCAATTCAGTTCAGTTCAGTCACTCAGTCATGCTCAACTCTTTGCAACCTCATGAATCACAGCACGCCAGGAGTCCCTGTGCATCACCAACTCCCGGAGATTACTCAAACTCATGTCCATTGAGTCAGTGATGCCATCCAGCCATCTCATCCTCTGGCTTCCCCTTCTCTGCCTGCCCCAAATCCCTCCCAGCATCAGAGCCTTTTCCAATGAGTCAACTCTTCACATGAGGTGGCCAGAGTATTGGAGTTTCAGCTTTAGCATCAGTCCTTCCAATGAACACCCAGGACTGATCTCCTTTAGAAGGGACTGGTTGGATCTCCTTGCAGTCCAAGGGACTCTCAAGAGTCTTCTCCAACACCACAGTTCAAAACCATCAACTCTTTGGCACTCAGCTTTCTTCACAGTCCAACTCTCACATCCATACATGACCACTGGAAAAACCATAGCCTTGACTAGACGGACCTTTGTTGGCAAAGTAATGTCATTGCTTTTCAATATGCTATCTACATTAGTCATAACTTTCCTTTCAAGGAGTAGGTGTCTTTTAATTTCATGGCTGCAGTCACCATCTGCAGTGATTTTGGAGCCCCCCAAAAATAAAGTCTGACACTGTTTCCACTGTTTCCCCATCTACTCCCCATGAAGTGATGGGACTGGATGCCATGATCTTCGTTTTCTGAATGTTGAGCTTTAAGCCAACTTTTTCACTCTCCTCTTTCACTTTCATCAAGAGGCTTTTTCATTCCTCTTCACTTTCTGCCATAAGGGTGGTGTCATCTGCATATCTGAGGTTATTGATAACCAGCAATCTTGATTCCAGCTTGTACTTCTTCCAACCCAGCATTTCTCATGATGTACTCTGAATATAAGTTAAATAAGCAGGGTGACAATATACTGCCTTGACTTACTCCTTTTCCTATTTGGAACCAGTCTGTTGTTCCATGTCCAGTTCTAACTGTTGCTTCCTGGCCTGCATACAGATTTCTCAAGAGGCAGGTCAGGTGGTCTGGTATTCCCATCTCTTGAAGAATTTTCCATAGTTGATTGTGATCCACACAGTCAAAGGCTTTGGCATAGTCAAGAAAGCAGAAATAGATGTTTTTCTGGAGCTCTCTTGCTTTTTCGTTGATCCAGCGGATGTTGGCAATTTGATCTCTGGTTCCTTTGCCTTTCCTAAAACCAGCTTGAACATCTGGAAGTTCACGGTTCACATATTGCTGAAGCCTGGCTTGGATAATTTTGAGCATTACTTTACTAGCGTGTGAGATGAGTGCAATTGTGTGGTAGTTTGAGCTTTCTTTGGTATTGCCTTTCTTTGGGATTGGGATGAAAACTGACCTTTTCCAGTCCTGTGGCCACTGCTGAGTTTTCCAAATTTGCTGGCATATTGAGTGCAGCATTTTCACAGCATCATCTTTCAGGATTTGAAATAGCTCAACTGGAATTCCATCACCTCCACTAGCTTTGTTTATAGTGTTGCTTTTTAAGGCCCACTTGACTTCACATTCCAGGATGTCTAGCTCTAGGTGAGTGATCACACCATTGTGATTACCTGGGTTGTGAAGCTCTTTTTGTACAGTTCTTCTGTGTATTCTTGCCACCTCTTCTTAATATCTTCTGCTTCTATTAGGTCCATACCATTTCTTTCCTTTATCGAGCCCATCTTTGCATGAAATGTTCCTTAGGTATCTCTCATTTTCTTGAAGAGATCTCTAGTCTTTCCCATTCTGTTGTTTTCCTCTATTTCTTTGCATTGATCGCTGAAGAAGGCTTTCTTATCTCTTCTTGCTCTTCTTTGGAACTCTGCATTCAGATGCTTATATCTTTCCTTTTCTCCTTTGCTTTTCGCTTCTCTTCTTTTCACAGCTATTTGTAAGCCTCTTCAGACAGCCATTTTGCTTTTTTCCATTTCTTTTCCATGGGGATGATCTTGATCCCTGTCTCCTATACAACGTCACAAACCTCCGTCCATAGTTCAATTGCAGCGGCTGGGATGGACCACGCAGAAGCGCGGCAGCTGCAACGGACCTTGCAGAAGGGTGGCCAAGAGGAGATACTCCTTGCCCAAGGTCAGGGGCAGTGACCAAGCTGTGATGGCACAGGAGCAGCCGAGAGGAGCTACCCCACGTTCGAGGAGCAGTGGCTGCATGGGCGCAGGAGGCCAGAGAGGAGCTACTCCACTCATTTAATAGTGCCTGTTAAATGACTTACCGCTCAGTTCATAAAGAATCCACCTGCAATGCAGGAGACCCCGGTTTGATTCCTGGGTTGGGAAGATCCCCTTAAGAAGGGATAGGTTACCCACTGCAGTATTCTTGGGCTTCCCTTGTGGGTCAGCTTGTAAAGAATCCACCTACAATGCAGGAGACCTGGGTTCGATCCCTGGGTTGAGAAGACCCCTGGAGAAGGGAAAGGCTACCCACTCCAGTATTCTGGCCTGGAGAATTCCATGGATTGTATACTCCATGGGGGTCACAAAGAGTCGGGCACGGCTGAACAACTTTCACTCACAAAAGACTTATGCACTCAAAGATGGTGGAGTAGAAAAACACTAAGCTCACCTCATCTCATGAACATACCAAAATTACAACTATAGGGTTTCCAAAATCACCACAGATGGTGATTGTAGCCATGAAATTTAAAGACGCTTACTCCTTTGAAGGAAAGTTATGACCAACCTAGACAGCTTATTAAAAAGCAGAGACATTACTTTGCCAACAAGGTCCATCTCCTCAAGGCTATGGTTTTTCTAGTAGTCATGTATGGATGTGAGAGTTGGACTGTGAAGAAAGCTGAGCGCAGAAGAATTGATGCTTTTGAACTGTGGTGTTGGAGAAGACTCTTGAGAGTCCCTTGGACTGCAAGGAGATCCAACCAGTCCATCCTAAAGGAGATCAGTCCTGAGTTTTCACTGGAAGGATGGATGTTGAAGCTGAAACTCCAATATTTTGGCCACCTGATGCGAACAGCTAATTCATTTGAAAAGACCCTGATGCTGGGAAAGATTGAGGGCAGGAGGAGAAGGGGAGGACAGAGGATGAGATGGTTGAATGGCATCACTGACTCAATGGAAATGAGTTTGAGTAAACTCCAGGAGTTGGTGATGGACAGGGAGGGCTGGCATGCTGTGGTCCATGGGGTTGTGAAGAATTGGACATGACTGAGCGACTGAACTGAACTGAACTGAAAGAACACCTATGAGCAAAAGAGACCTGGACCTATCAGAAAAGATCTACTACTCAGGATATAAAGAAGGAACCACAATGAAATGGGTAGGAGGGGCAGAGTTATGGTATACTCAAGACTTATATGTTTGGGTGGGAAACCCAGAAATGGAAGAATAGTTACAAGTGCAGAAATTCTCCTTAAGAACTAAGAGGCCCGAGCCACACATCAGACTCCCCAGCATAAGAGTCCTGTGCTGGGAAGACAACTCCCTAGACCATTTGGATTAAAAGGCCATTGGGGTTTTCATCTGGGAGACCCACAAGACTGCGGGAAATAGATTCTATTCTCAAAGTGTGCACAGAAAGATCTCACATGTGCCAAAGAAGAAGCAGTACTTTGATTGGAGCCTGGGTCAGACCTACCTGCTAACCTTGATAAGCCTCTTAGAGAGGCAGGAAGCATCAGGAGCTCACCCTGAGGACATAGAAACTGGAAGCAGCCATTTTGGCGAGCTTGTTCTACCATAACGACACTGGTGCTGGGAAGCATAATTTTGGAATTCCATCCTCTAGCTTATTAGCCCTGGCACCCAGCCTCACCCAATACCCTGTCAGCATCACTACTGAGACAAGCAACTAACTGGGTGCAGACACAGCCCCATCCACAAACCAGCAAATAATTTGCCTTAAGAAATCCTGAGCCCAAAGAAACCCCTGAACATGGCCCTGGCCATCAGAGGGGCCAGCACCAAGCTCCACACACCAGTGCACAGGCACTAGATCTAAGCCAGAGACTCTAGAACCGATCTCCACCCAACAGTAGGCAGGCACCAGCCCCAGAATCACTAACTCTGCCCACCAATGAGCCTGCTCAAGCCCTGTGACTAGCCTCACCCACCAGAAGGAAGACAACAGCCCCAGGAACATCTCAGTCTTGCAGCCAGTGGACAAAGCCCATCCACCAGCAGAACAGCTCCAGACCTGGAACAGCAGGGCCCAAACACTGGCCACCAGTAGGCCAACACAAGCTTTGGGACACCCCAGACACTGCAGCCAGCTGTGTCAAGAATCAGCATCACCCACCACCAACTCTGGGACTCCTTGATTCTGCAGCTAGACCCCAGGAACTGGCTTTGCCTGCCAATGGACCAGCACCAGCTCTAGGACCAAGCTCCATTCACCAATGTGCAGGTACCAAGTGCAGGATCTCCTGGAATCCAACTTTGGCTACCAAGGAGATAGCACTAGCTCCAGGACACTCAGAAATCTATAGCCAGCCACCTTGTGACCCAGCCTCACCAAGCAGCAGCCAGAAGTCTCTGCACCAGGTGGGACCTGGTAACCAATTAGACCAGGGGCCAGAGTACTCATTAGACCACCCAGAGTACTCATCCCACCACAACAGAAGGACCCAAGAAGCCCACATAGAAGGCACAACTAGAGCTTATACCTCCAGTGACCAGAGAGGAGTACATGATTCTGAAACTAATAGGATAGCTCCTAGAAAAAAAAAGCCACTTCTCCAAGTTCAGGAAATGTACCCAACATACCAGATACACAGAAATAAAAACAACAAGGTAGGTGAAATGAGATGACAGATGAACATTTTCCAAACAGAAGAACAGGATAAAATCCCAAAAGAAGAATTAACTGAAGTGCAGATAGTCCATCTAGCTAAGAAAGAGTTCAAGATAAAGATCATAAAAGACACTGAAAGAACTCAGGAAAAGAATAGATGCACAGAGTGAGAAGACAGAAGTTTACAGAGTTAGAAAACATAAAGAAAACCAAACAAAGATGAAATGAAATGAAAAATACACTAGGAAGAATTAAAAGTAGGCTAAATGATACAGAGGAAAAGATCAGCAAGATGGAAGAGAGTAGTGGAAATCACAGAAGATGAACAGAAAAGATAATAAAAAGAAATGGGGGCATTTATGAGACCTCTGAGACTATGTTAAACATACTAAAATCCCTAATCTGAGAAAGGAAACAGATATCCAAGTCTACACAAAGAAAGTTCCAAGCAAGATCAACCGGAAAACAAACACATCAAGATACATTGTAATTAAAATGATAAAAAAATATAGATAAAGAGAGAACATTAAAAGTTGCAAGAGAAAAGTAACTAGCTACATACAAGGGAATTATCATAAGGCTATCATCCTTAGAGTTATGCAAGCTTACCTCAGGAATCAAGAAAGATTTCAAATAAAGAACCTAATTGTACACCTGAAAGAACTTGAAAAAGAACAATCAAAACACAAACGTAGTAGAAGGAAAGAAATAATAAAGATTAAAGCAGAAATAGAGACCAAAAAAAAAAAAAATAGAACAGATCGATGAAACTTAAGAGTTGGTTCTTTGAAAAGATTTTTTTTTGAATGATAAACCTTTAGCTAAACACATCAAGAAAAAAGAGAGGGTCCAAATCAAGAAAGTCAGAAATGAAAAAGAAGTTACAACTGATACCATAGAAATAAAAAGGGTCAAAAAATATTACCACAAATAGCTATACACCAATAAAATGGAAAGCTTAGAAGAAATGCACAAATTCCTATAAATGTGCAATGAATAGAACCAATAATGAAATTGAATCCGTGATTTAAAAACAACCTCCCAACAAACAAAAATCCAGGGCCAGATGTCTTCACAGGGGAATTCTACCAAACATTTAGAGAAGAACTAATAACTACCCTTCCCAAACAACTCCAAAAAATTGCAAAGAAAGGAATACTGAATTCATTCTATTAGGCTAGCATCACACTGATACCAAAACCAGACAAACATATCACAAGAAAATTACAGGCAATATAATTGATGAATATAGATGCAAAAGTGCTGAACAAAATATTAGCAAACCAAATCACACAATACATTAAAAGGACCATATACCATAATCAAGTGGGACTTATCCCAGGGATGCAAGGATGATTCAATATCCACAAATGAAACAATGTGATAAACCACATTAACAATTTGAAGAATAAAAATCTTTTTATAAAAGTCATTTTAATAGATACAAAAAATCTTTTAACAAAGTTCAACATTCATTTATGATAAAAATTCTACAGAATGGGGATATAGAAGGAATGTACCTGCACATAATAGAGGTCATATATAATAAGCCCACAGCTAACATCATACTCAGTGGTGAAAACCTGAAAGCATTTCTTCTAGGATCAGAAATAAGATAAAGATGACCATACTTTCCACTTCTATTCAGCACAGTATTAGAAGTCCTAGGCACAGGAATCAGGTGCACACACGCACGCACACACACACACATACAAAAGAAATAAAAGAAACCCAAATTGAAAAGGAAGAAGTAAAACTGTTACTGTTTGCTGATGGCATGATACTATACATAGGATATCCTAGAGACATCACTAGAAAATGACTAGAGCTTATCAATTAATTAGGAAAGTTGTAGGATACAAAATTAAGATACAGAAACCTGCATTTCTATGCACTAACAACAAACAAGAAATTAAGAAAGCAATTCCATTTACAATTGCATTAAAGAAAATAAAATACCTAGGAATAAACCTACCTAAGGGGGTGAAAGATATATACTTGGAAAATTATAAAACACTGATGAGAAAAATTCAAGATAACAGAAACATATGAAAAGATACACCCTGTTTGTGAACTGAAAAAGTTAATATTGCTAAAATGACCTTACTAACCAAGGCAATCTACAGACTCAGCACAATTCCTACCAAAACGCCAATGGCATTTTTCACAGAACTGAAATAATTTTAAAATTTCTATGGAAACACAAAAGACCCTGAAGAGCCCAAGCAATACTGACAAAAAGAACAGAGGTGGAGGTATCACATTCCTTGACTTTAGACTACACTACAACACTACAGTAATCAAACAGTATGAGTACTTGCACAAGGCAGATATATAGATCAATGAATCAATATAGAGAGCCCAGAAGAAAATGTACACATTCATTAACAAGTAATCTATGACAAGGGAAACAAGAATATACAACAGAGAAAAGACAATGTTTTCAGTAAGTGCTGCTGGGAATACTGAACAGGTTGGGAAGATCCCCTGGAGAAGGAAATGGCAAGCCACTCCAGGACTATTGCCTGGAAAATTCCATGGACAGAGGAGCCTGGTAGGCTACAGTCCATGGGGTTGCAAAGAGTCAGACACGACTGAGCAACTTCACTTCACGTGTAAAACAATGAAGTTAGACCATTATCTACCACCACCACCACCACCACCACCACACAAAAATAAACTACAAGTAGATTACAGACCTAAATGTAAGATTAGAAACCACAGAACTCCTAGAGGAAAACACAAGCAGAACATTCTAACATAAATCATGGCAATTTTTTTTTTAATCTCTCACCTAAGGCAAAGGAAGTAAGAGCAAAAATAAATAAACTGGACCTGACTAAACTTAAAAGCTTTTGCACAGCAAAATGAAAAGAAATCCTACTGAATGGGAGAAAATATTTGCAAAGTACATGATGGATAAGGGGTTAATACTCCAAACATATAATACAACTCAACATCCAAAAAATCTGGTTAAAAAAATGGACAATGAACATAAGAACTGAATGGACATTTTTCCAAAGAGAATATGCAGATATCCAACAGGCACATGGGAAGACACTCAAAACTGCTAATTCTTAGGTAAATAAAAACCAAAACCAAAATGAGCCATCACCTCACACCTGTCAGAATGGCTATCACCAAAATAACATGAATAATTAATGCTGGTGAAGATGTAGAGAAAGGGGAACCCCCCCAACACTGTTGGTGGGAATGGAACTTGGTGTAGCCACTGTGGAAAATGATATAGAAGTTCCTCAAAAAACTAAAAATAGAACTACCACATGACCGAACAATTTCATGCTGGGACTTATCTGAAAAACAAAAACACTAATTCAAAAAGATACATGCTCCCCAATGTTCATAGAACCATTATCTACAACAACCAAGTTATGGGAGCAACCTAAGGGTCCAACAACAGATGAAAGGATAAAGAAGATGTGATATACATATACAATAGAATACTACTCAGCTGTAAAATCAAAGGAAATAATGATATTTACAGCAACATGGATGAATCTGGAGGGTATGATGCTTAGTGAAATAAGTCAAGCAGAGAAAGACAAACACTGTATGTTTTCACTTATATGTAGAATCTAAAAAATAAACTATTGAATGTAGCAAAATAGAAATAGACTCACAGATATAGAGAACAGACTAGCTGTCACCAATGAGGAGAGGGGAGGGAAAATAGGATTAAGGAATTAAGAGGTACACACTATACTACATCTAAAATATACAAGCTACAAGGATATATTTTATAGCAGAAGGAATATAGCCAATATTTTATCTATAAGTGGAATATAATCTATAAAAATTTCTAATCACTATTTTGCACACCTGAAATTAATTTAATATTGTAAATCAATCATACTTCAATTTTTTTTTAAAGACATACACTGGTTGTCACATTTTTATGTTTATTTTGTGTTCCTTTTTCTCCTAATGTTTGATCTGATGAAAGTAATAACATACATGTTGGCAGAACACAATACACAGATAATACTAACGATGCACAGAACTAACAATTATGGTAATTTTCCATAAGACTAAATCTTCACCATACATCTAAAAAGAAATTCTCTTAGTGTATCTCAAGATTGAAGTCTTGAATAAAAATGCAAATGGTCTATAAACCTGGAAAAAGAAGAAAAGCTCTTTGAACCTGTGAAATAGCCAAAAACAAATCCAGTCTGAATGAGTTTCTATTTGAATAAAAATTGCTACGGAGTTCAGAAGTACTCAACATTTCCTTGCTTTACCAATAATGGAATCTTTAGCAGTGAGATAAGTTAACACCATTTTATTATAATTTTTCTAAGATTATTATTTCAAACACTATTGGACTAATAATAAATGTAAACTATAATTTTTTATGTAATAACCCATGCAATTAAAATGTATGTGAGTTACTTGAGCATTTTATGTTCATTTATCAGTGACCTTTATAGTTAGCATTGTTTCCTTCACTGTTGTTTAGTCACTAAGGTATGTCCAACTCTTTTGCCACCTCATGGACTGTAGCCCACCAGGCTCCTCTGTCCATGGAATCTTCCAGGCAAGAATACTTGAGTGGGTTGCATTTTCTTCAGGAGATCTTCCCAACTCAGAGATCAAACCAGAATCTACTGCAATGCAGCAAATTCTTTACCACAGAGCCTTGTTGTTCAGTTGTTCAGCCATGTCCAACTCTGCAACCCCTTGGATTGCAGCACACTAGGCTTCCCCGTACTTCACCATCTCCCAGTTTCCTCAAACTCGTGTCCATTGAGTAAGTGATGCCATCCAACCATCTCATCCTCTGTCATCCCCTTCTCCTTCTGCCTTCAATCTTTCCCAGCATCAGGGTCTTTTCCAACAAGTCGGCTTTTAGCATCAGGTGACCAAAGTATTGGAGCTTCAGCTTCAGCTTCGTCCTTCCGATGAATATTCAGGATTGATTTCCTTTAGGATTGACTGGTTTGATCTTGCTGTCCAAGGGACTCTCAAGAGTCTTTCTCCAACACCACAGTTCAAAAGCATCAACTCTTTGCAAGTGGTCAGCCTTCTTTATGGTACAATTCTCACATCCATACATGACTACAGGAAAAACCATAGTCTTGACTAAACAGACCTTTGTCAGCAAAGTAATGTCTCTGCTTTTTAATATGCTGTCTACGTTGGTCATAGCTTTTCTTCCAAGGAGTAAGCACCTTTTAATCTCATGGCTGCAGTTGCCATCTGCAGTGATTTTGGAGCCCAAGAAAATAAAGGTTTTCACATTCCCATTGTTTACCCATCTATTTGTCATGAAGCAATAGGACCGGATGCCATGATCTTCGTTTTTTGAATGTTGAGTTTTAAGCCAGCTTTTTCACTCTCTTTTTTCACCTTCATCAAGAGGCTCTTTAGTTCTTCACTTTCTGCCATAAGTGTGGTGTCATCTGCATAAATGAGGTTATTGATATTTCTCCCAGCAATCTTGATTCCAGCTTGTGCTTTTGCCTGGCATTTCACATGATGTACTCTGAATATAAGTTAAATAAGCAGGGTGACAATATACAGCTTTGATGTACTCCTTTCCCAATTTGGAACCAGTCCATTGTTCCATGTCCAGTTCTAACTATTGCTTCTTGACCTGATACAGGTTTCGTAGGAGGCAGGTAAGTTGATCTGGTATTCCCATCACTTGAAGAATTTTCCACAGTTTGTTGTGATCCACAAAGTCCAAGGCTTTAGTGTAGTCAATGAAGCAAAAGTAAATGTTTTTCTGGAATTATCTTGCTTTTACTGTAATCCGACAGATGTTGGCAATTTGATCTCTGGTTCCTCTGCCTTTTCTAAATCCAGCTTGTACATCTGGTAGTTCTCGGTTCACATACTGTTGAAGCCTAGCCATCTTCCTTAGCCAGCAGAAAATTAGATGGATACAGTTTATATGTAAGACAAACAAAATTTTGAAAATTGTAAAGTACATTCTTGGAGGATGTTTTTCTTTTCATGCCAGTTTTGTTTTAAAGTTATTTCCATCTGGTTTTTACTTCTAAAAAACATACTGCCACCCATGTGTTTTGTACCATTGTTCATTCTGCTCTGGTCACAGGGTTTCTTTGCTCAATTAAAAATTTGTTTTCTACAGAACCAAAAACAATCCAGCATAGGATTTATCATGTTTTCTAATTTGTCTAATCTCTCCGTTTAAAAATATTCCTGCATATCTAGTTTTCCTTGAAAGTCAATTCAATTTGAAGTGGACTAGGAAAGTTTCTTAGCAAAACTAGACTGAATTTTTCTCTCTAGGTTGTACAGATAAGGAAAAACATTTTTTTTCCAACTAGTTTGGGTAACCTGGGTCACTACTTAGGTTAAATTGCATGTTTTATCTTTCAAAGAATATACCTAAATATGAATATTTGCCATTATAAATTATCTCAAAACCAATTCCTAACTGAATAAAACTAATGTTTCATTAATCACTTCATTTGTGTCTGACTGTAGCTCACCAGGTTACTCTGTCCATGGGGATTCTCCAGGCAAGAATATGGGGTGTGTTGACATGCCCTCCTCCAGGGGATCTTCTCAGTCCAGGAATCGACCCCAGCTCTCCTGCATTGCAGGCAGATCCTTAACCACCTGAGCCACCAGGGAAGCCCAATGTATCATTAATACTGCTAGTAACCATTTATAGTTACATCCTAATATATATCCACTTCTTTTACAATGCAGCTCAAGCCTGTCCTTTCTATTTCCTTTCTTTATTCTGTTTCCTCTTTCTCTTCTACACTTATGACTTAACTAAAGTTTTATTTCCCATCTTTGTAAAATGTCCCATGTTGCAATTTGTTTGAAGGATACCATAATAAAAAAAATGTAGAGTATTATATTTATATACCACTTTTCACCTCAAAGGGTCCCAAATCACTTCAAAAACTATACAATGAGCCAAAATCTACAGTCTGTGAACACATCTCCTATTAGCTTTATTGGAAATTCTGTGTTAAAAACTATTACAAGATCACATTTCTGAGTATATACTTTAATCATATCTCCCTCCACTGAAATACAGTCACCTCTGGGATTGGAAGTTGTTTGAAAGCACAGTACAACATTCCACAAGTTTAGAGTAGGAAATGAGATTGTGGCTATTCAAATTAGCAGTTTGTCATTATCTGATTCATAAATGTACCCAATGCTATATTCATAGAAAATTTAAACACTATTCCAAAAAGAAAGGAAAGCAGTTGGGTGAAAATAGGTGTATACTTTATAGTTGGGCTCATGTATTAAATAAATAAATTCTCTTATGGGGTGATTTCATCCTAATGTTTTTTGTTAAGCCAGGTCAAAATGAACAATACTGAGAAAAGTTAATAAAACAGCAAATGAAATGATACAGGAAAAAACTAGTATTCTAACATTTGACTCTCAAAAGAATTTGAGAGAATGAAGATTCAGAAAAAGTAATCTCTGAGGGAGTCCTCGACAAGGACTCAGAATATTTTCTTAGATTACCTGAATAGTTAGAGTATTTCTTTGCATCAACCCTCCACCATCCTTCTCCAAACTTCAGGCTCCTCCCAGCCTCAAAACTCTCTAATCTTATTTGGGCTAAAAACAATCGCATTAAGTACCTATACAAAGAAACACAGATTCATTTGTGCTCTTTTGCCTCTTTTCCTTCACTATACTTCAAATGGCTGTTTTCTTTATCTTCTACATTGTGGATTGATTTTCTGGACTATCTTCTGAAGCTCTTCACATTTCTCATCCTTTCAAGTGGAAACCACAATAGCTCCTTTCCTATATACATAAAATCACTCATATAAGGGAAGAAGATGTGTTTCTTACAGTTCTTTCAGGTACAACTATAAAAGCAGAAAAAAGATAAATCACTTTTCTTAGATCACACAGCTTAACAGTGACAGGTCAAGGACTCAAGTTTTCTAAACTTACTTAGTTTGATCAAGCAACTCTATTGCAAGAACATTTTTTCACTTGTATCTGATCAGTGAGGGTTACTGAATTTTATCTAAAATATAAAACCAAAGTATCAATATGTTTCTACCTAATTCATGACCTTCCTATAAACTTACATTTTTCATTGTTTTTATTTAGGTAAAATTCACATAACATAAAATTGACCATTTTAAAGTGTACAATTCGGTGGTATTTAGTACATTCTCAACATTATGCAACTGCCATCTCTTTTTACAAAATGTTTTCATCATTCCCAAAAGAAACTCCGTTCCCACTTAGCAGTCATTTCCCCATTCCTCCCTATTCTCAGCAATCACTAAAACTAATCTGCTTTTTGTATCTACCTGTTTTGGATGTTTCATACAAATGGAATCAAACAATATGCCACTAGTTGTATTTGGCTTCCTTAACTTGCTTCCCTGGTGCCTCAGATGGTAAAGCATCTGTCTGCAATGCCGGAGACCCACGTTCAATCCCTGGGTGGTGAAGATACCTTGGGGAAGGAAATGGCAACCCACTCCAGTACTCTTGCCTGGAAAATCCCGTGGATGGAGAAAACTGGTAGGCTACAGTCCATAGGGTTGCAAAGAGTCGGACAAGACTGAGAAATCTTTCCTTCCCTTAGCATAATGTTTTCAAAGTTGATCCATGTTATAGCACATACTGTATTTCATCCTTTTTTATGATGAAATAATATTCCACTGTATGGATATACCACATTTGCTTTATCCATTTATTACTTGATAGACATTTGAATTGCTTTATTTTATTTATTTATTTTGGCTATTATGGGTCATACTGGTAGGAACACTCCTGTACATCTTATGTACAGAAGTATGAACTTGTGCTTTCAGTTCTCTTAAATACATACCTAAAAGTGAGACTGTTGACTTATAAAATTATTCTATATTTAACTTACTGAGGAACTGACAAACTGTATTTCATAGTGACTGAATCATTTTGCATTCCCAACAATATTGCATAAGGGTTCTACATCCTCTACATCCTCACCAACACATGTTATTTCCTTTATTTTTATTTTAATCATAGCCCTCCTATTGGGTACAGTGTGGTATTTAGTGGTTTAATCTGCATTTCCCTAATGGGTAATAATGATTTACTTCTTTATATGTGCTTCTTGGCCATTTGTATATCTTCTTTGGATGAATGTCTAAATAAATCCCTTGTCCATTTTTTAATTTGGCTGTCTTTTTGTTGTTGTGTAGTGTTTTTTTAATATGTTGTGCATATTAGATATATATATATATACATATATAATTTGTAAATATTTTATATCATTCTGTAGATATTTTTTCAATTTCTTGATAATGTTCTTTGATGAGCAAAAGTATTTCTTTCACATATAAGCTTTTATTTATCATAGTATTTGGGGTCTTCCAAGTGCTGGTATAAATTTTACTTTGGTAGCAACTTTTATTGGTTTCTTTTATAAATATGCCTGTAATTGTATACCAACGGTGTCTACATTCATCTGACAGATGGTTTTTATTCTGTTATGCTTTCTCTAAAGCTATAAGTCACAATAAAAATGAACAAAAATGAATTACTTGAGTTCCTTTATCATTCTGTTTCAATTAAATGGCTGACAGTTGCTTCCCATAAAGTTGCTGTAAAACTAGACAAAATCAGAATATTATGCACTTCTTTAAAAAATGTATTCTCTTTCAATTCATAGTGCCTTTCTTCCCAGCTTTATGTGATAAGGATCTATTTTTTAAAGTCTGTTTAGAAAATAAATTATTATAATATTTATTTCACTTTTGCAGAATTCCCCGTCCTCCTGTATTATATTTAATATCTTCTTCTTTAAAAAGATATTCTTTAATTAATATTGCATAGACTTTCATGAGATCATAAATTATTTGTTTTCATTTTTTAACATTCTCAAGATGTTTGCTTTGATACAATTCCCTAAAATGTTAACATTAACACAGAAGCTAGTAGAAAACTTCCTGCAAAAGAAAATGATGAATGCTATTCTGAAACAGCTATAAAACCATCAATACAACAATATTTTCATCATTACATAGTTTTTTCTGACCAGCAAGAAAAACGGATCTTTCTTTACTTGAATCCAAAGAATATGGCCAGTATGAACCAGGAAGCTTAGGCATATGCAGTAAAAGACTCGGGTATTTACATTTTGAAATATCTAACATTTGTACATAACTAAAGAAAGAATGTTCATCACTTTAAAGGTGACAATTTCAGGAAAAATACAGCTTCCCCGAGGTGAGTGCTAATGAATCAATTAAAATTATAGCTAACAGAGTCATTTTAGTGGCTTTTATAACTAATGGCAAGAATTCTAGAAAAAAAAATAAGGAGAAGGAGTAAGAGGATTCAACATACAAGTTATAGCATAACTCCTCTGAGTCTAGGACCAAGTATTTATATTCTAGGCAGATATATAAAGGCCTCAGTAAGTCCAAAGGTAGAACAGCATCTGGTAATGCAACACTTTCAGTAATCGAGGCATCCTTTAGAGGAGGCAAGACAAGTAATGCCAGTAATGTGGTAGGTAGTACAGTAGAGGGCCAAAAGCCAATTTTCAGTTACCAAAAACATGTGCATGATGGAGAATTTTGCCATTAATTATTAGTGATGCTCTACATCTGTGCATATACATCTCTAGTACCAAAATAAAGATAGAATTACTCTTATCAAGAAAGCATTATATAAACATCTTAAAAGGGAAAAAATATTTACCTGCAAATATTCCAGATCTAAAATAAAAAGGATAAAACTGTTACAATAATAGTTTCTTTTAAAATATTTTATTATTAAGGTAGTTGTACATTCACAGAAAAATCGAGTGGAAGGTAAGAGATTTCCCATATATCCCCTAATCCTATATGTGGATAGCCTCTTCCATTATCTACATTTCACACCAGAGTGGTACATTTGTTAGAAGCGCTGAACTAACACTGACACAGCATTATCATCCAGAGTCCATAGCTTATATTAGGGTCCACACTTGTTGTACATTCCATGGGATTTGACAAATATATGATGGAATGTATACATCATCATAATTTCACACAGAGTAGTAGCACCACCCTAATAATCTTTTGTGTTTCAATTACTCACCTCCCCTTCTTCCCAAGACACTTGGCAAACACTGATCCTTTTATTGCCTCCACAATTTTGTTTTTCTAGAGTATCATATAGTGTATAATATTTTCAGAGTCACTTCTTTCACTTAGTAATATGTATTTAAGGTTACTCCATGTTTTTCATACCTCAAAGATCACTTGATTTAAGGCACTAAATAATATTGCACCATCTGAGTGTGCTGTTTTATTTATCCATTCCACCTAATGAAGGACATCTTGGTTGCTTCCAAGTTTGAGGCATTATGAATAAAGTTGAATAAATGTTCACATGCAGATTTTTGTGTGGACAGAAGTTTGCAACTCATTTGAATGAATATTGAGTGATACAACTGCTAGATTGAATGGTAAGAGTATGTTCGGTTTTGTGAGGAACAGTCAGACTGTTTTCCAGTGATGCTGTACCATTTTGCATTCCCACCAGAATTGGATGAGAGTTACTGCTACTCCACAATCTCCCTAGCACTTTGTGTCGTCAGTGTTCTCAATTTATGCCATTCTAATAGGTGTTTCCTGGTGGCTCAGAGGTTAAAGCATCTGCCTCCAATGCGGGAGACTTGGGTTCGATCCCTGGGTCAGGAAGATCCCCTGGAGAAGGAAATGGCAACCCACTCCAGTATTCTTGCCTGGAGAATCCCATGGACGGAGGAGCCTGATAGGCTACAGTCCATGGGGTCGCAAAGAGTCGGGCATGACTGAGCGACTTCACCACCATCACCACCAATAGGTGTTGAGTGGTTGATAATTTCTGGATAGATTATTTCTCTATAAAATAATCTTAATTCCCTTTCTTAAGAATATCAATAATATATACATAATATGTTACAGCATACATATTTTCTCAATAAGAATAGAAAGTTTTCAGATTTTTCTCTTTGGGGCTGTCTGCTTTTTAATGATGCTAAACCTGATGGTTTAGCACGAACCTGTACTCTAGGTGATCACTGCCAAAACTGCAAAAGAATAGGTATAGTTTGAAAATGGAGAATTGATTCTGTTTTGCAATTGCATGGATTTTCTTCCTTCTAAAACAAGTTCAGAGGGGCAGTACCAAGATGGCGGAGGAATAGGATGGGGAGATCACTTTCTCCCCCACAAATTCATCAAAAGAACATTTGAACGCTGAGCAAATTCCACAAAACAACTTCTGAATGCTGACAGAGGACATCAGGCACCCAGAAAGGCAGTCCATTGTCTTTGAAAGGAGGTAAGCCAAAATATAAAAGATAAAAACAGACACAAAGGAGATAGGGATGGAGATCTGTCACGGGAAGGGAGTCTCAAAAAAGAGAGAAGTTTCCAAACACCAGGAAACACTCTCACCAGTGGGTCTGTTGGGAGTCTTGGAATCTCAGAGGGCAACAAAACCAGAGGGAAAAATAAATAAAAAAATAAAACCCACAGATTATGTGCCCAATGGTAACTCCCCCAGTGGAGAAGCAGCCCAGATGCTCACATCCACCACTAGCAAGTGGGGGCTGGACAGAGAGGCAAGGCCTGCATTGTTTAGGGTAAGGACCAGGCCTGAATGCCCCAAGGGCAATCTGAAGGAACTAACTTCAGACAGCAACCCAGACTGTGCGATAGCAATCCCACGAAAAGCCCTAACATAAGACATTGTCAGGCCTGCTCACAGAACAAAGGACTGAGCACAACTAGCCAGCTGCAGACCAGCCCATCCCCCACCAGAGGGCAGCCAGAGCCTGAAGGGGGCAATCACAGCCCCAGAGAGGCATCCTATACCAAACTGCAGCAGACTAACCAAGTCTTCGTTGCTAATCAAGACTTCTTGGGATTCTGAATAGTCGACATCTGCCGGAAGGGTCACAGACAGAGATCAGCTCCCCAGAAGAGACACACAGCACACCTGAGAAGGCACGCCCATTGTACACCCAGAAAACCAAGCAGCTGGGACGGGGGAGGTGATAAGACGCAGCCATCAACTGGAGATGACTGCACTCACCAAGCACCTGGTCACCTGAGCTGCTCGGACCTGGGACGGGCACAAAACGCAATCCCAACCAAGTCTGTACCTTTATGGAGTACCTGAGAACCTGAACCTGAGCAGCTTAGACCTGGGGAATGTGTGTAACCCAGGGCCCACATCAGACAGTTCCCGGCAGAGCAACCTAGAGCCTGAGCAGTGTAGACTGGGAAAGCACACACACAGTGAACGGGGGCAAACCCAGTGTGGCTGAAACACTGTGAGCACTCCCCACATATGCCAAAGATATTTATTTGCAGTGTTCCTCCCTCCCCACAGCACGACTGAACAAGTGAGCCTAAAAAAGTGACCACCACCATCCCCTCGTGTCGGGGTGGAAATTAGACACTGAAGAGACCAGCAAACAGAAGAAGCCAAAATAAACAGATGGAACCACTTTGGAAGTGATAGGTGCAATAGATTAAAACCCTGTAGTTAGCACTGACTACATAGGAAGGGGCCTATAGATCCTGAGAAGTATAAGCTGGATCAAGGAACTATCTGAAAATGAACTGACCCCACACTGTCCACAACAGCTCCAGAGAAAGTCCTAGATATATATTTTACTATTATCATTTTCTAAATTTAAAAACTTTTATTTTTAAGTCTCCTGTTACTCCTTTAATTTTCATTTTTATAACCTACTATTACCTTGCAAAAAAGTAAGATTCTATTTTTAAAGCAAACTTCATATATATATGTAATAATTTTTGTGAATTTGTTTTGTTTTTTTAATACTGTATTTTTGAGAATCTAACCTCTACTCTATATTTTTAATCTTTGCTTTTTGGTATTTGTTATCAATTTTGTACCTTTAAGACCCAATCTTCAGTACCCATTTTTACTTGGGAGTGAGATTACTTACTGGCTTGATTGCTCTCTCCACCTTTTGACTCTCCTTTTTCTCCACCAGGTCGCCTCTATCTCCTCCCTCCCCCTTCTCTTCTCTACCCAACTCCATGAATCTCTGTGTGTTCCAGGCTGTGGAGAACACTTAGGGAACAGAATACTGGCTGGATCTGTCTCTCTCCATTTGATTCCACCTTTGTATCCTCTTGGCCACCTCTGTCTCCTTCTTTCCTCTTCTCTCCTCTGTGTAACTCCATGAACATCTCTGAGGGGTCCAGACTGAGGAGAGCACATAGGAAGTGATTACTGGCTAGCTTCCTCTCTCCCCTTTTGATTCACCGTCTTCTCCTCCTGGTCACCTCTATCTCCCTCTTCCTTTTTCTCTTCCCATGTAACTCTATGTACCTCTCTGGGTGTCCCTCACTGTTGAGAAACTTTTCACCATTAACCTAGATGTTTTATCATTGGTGCTGTATAGAGGGAGAAGTCTTGAGGCTACTGTAAGAATAAGACTGAAATCCAGAGGCAGGAGGCTTAAGTCCAAAACCTGAGAACACCAGAGAACTCCTGACTCCAGGGACCATTAGTAGATAAGAGCTCATCCAAAGCCTACACTATGTAGCCTCATACCTACACTGAAACCAAGAACCAACCAAGGGCCAACAAGTTCCAGAGAAAGACATATCATGCAAATTCTCCAGCAAAACAGGAACATAGCTCTGAGCTTCAACATACAGGCTGCCCAAATTCACACCAAACCCACTGACATCTCAAAACTCACTACTGGACACTTCATTGCATTCCAGAAAGAAGAAATCCAGCTCTAACCACCAGAACATCGACAGAAGCTTCCATAAACAGGAAACCTTGACAAGCCACCCAAACAACCCCACCAACAGTGAGGAACCTCCACAATAAAGAACCACAAACTGCCGGGATACGGGAAGGCCACCGCAAACACAGCAATACAAACAAGATGAAAAGGCAGAGAAACACCCTGCAGGTAAAAGAACAGGACAAAGTGAAAGCGAAGTTGCTCAGTCATGTCCGACTGTTTGTGACCCGTGGACTGTAGCCCACCAAGCTGCTCCATCCATGGGATTCTCCAGGCAAGAATACTGGAATGGGTTTCCATTTCCTTCTCCAGGGGATCTTCCTGACCCAGGAGTCGAACCCAGGTTTCCCACATTGCAGGCAGATGCTTTAACCTCTGCACCACCAGGGAAGCCAGCCATCAAAGAACAGGACAAATGCCCACCAAACCAAAGAAAAGAGAAAGAGATAGGGAATCTACCTGAAAAAGAATTCCAAATAATGATAGTGAACATGATCCAAAATCTTGAAAATAAAATGGAGTTACAGATAAATAGCCTGGAGACAAGGATAGAGAAGATGAGAGAAATGTTTAACTAGGACCTAGAAGAAATAAAAAAGAGTCAATATATAATGAATAATGCAAAAAATGAGATTAAAAGCACTCTGGAGGGAACCAACAGTAGAATAATGGAGGCAGAACATAGGATAAGTGAGGTAGAAGATAGAATGGTAGAAATAAATGAAGCAGAGGGGAAAAAATAAAAACTAATTAAAAGAAATGAGGACAAGCTCAGAGACCTCTGGGACAATGTGAAATGCCCCAACATTCGAATTGTAGGAGTCCCAGAAGAAGACAAAAAGAAAGACCATGAAAAAATACTTGAGGAGATAACAGTTGAAAACGTCCCTAAAATGGGGAAAGAAACAGTCACCCAAGTCCATGAAACCCAGAGAGTCCTAAACAGGATGAACCCAAGGCAAAACACCCCAAGAAACATATTAATCAAATTAACAAAGATCAAACACAAAGAACAAATATTAAAAGCAGCAAGGGAAAAACAACAAATAACACACAAGGGGATTCCCATAAGGATAACAGCTGATCTTTCAATAGAAAGTCTTCAGGCCAGAAGGGAATGGCAGGACATACTTAAAGTGATGAAAGAAAATAACCTACAGCCCAGATTACTGTACCAGCAAGGATCTCATTCAGATATGAAGGAGAAATCAAAAACTTTACAGACAAGCAAAAGCTGAGAGAATTCAGCACCATCAAACCAGCCCTCCAACAAATGCTAAAGGATCTTTCCTAGACAGGAAACAAAGAAAGGGTGTATAAACTCGAACCCAAAACAATAAAGTAAATGGCAATGGGATCATGCTTATCAATAATTACCTTAAATATAAATGGGTTGGAAGCCCCAACCAAAAGACAAAGACTGGCTGAATGAATACAAAAACATGACCCCTATATATGTTGTCTCCAAGAGACCCACCTCAAAACAAGGAACACATACAGACTGAAAGTGAAGGGCTGGGAAAAGATATTCCATGCAAATAGAGACCAAAAGAAAGCAGGAGTAGCAATACTCATACCCGATAAAATAGACTTTGAAATAAACGCTGTGAAAAGAGACAAAGGATGACAATACATAATGATCAATGGATCAATCCAAGAATATAACAATTATAAACATATATGACCCAACATAGGAACACTGAATTATGTAAGGCAAATGCTAACAAGTATGAAATGGGAAATTAAAGTAACACAATAATAGTGGGAGACTTTAATACACCACTCACACCTATGGATAGATCAATTAAACAGAAAATTAACACAGAAACACAAACTTTAAATGATAAAATAGACCAGTTAGACCTAATTAATATCTATAGGATATTTCACCTTTCTCTCAAGTGCACATGGAACTTTCTCCAGGATAGATCACATCCTGGGCCATAAATCTAGCCTTGGTAACTTTAAAAAAATTGAAATCATTCCAAGCATCTTTTCTGACTACAATGCAGTAAGATTCAATTCAGTTCAGTCGTTCACTCATCTCTATTTGTGACCCCATGAATCGCAGCCTGCCAGGTCTCCTTGTCCATCACCATCTCGCAGAGTTCACTCAAACCCACGTCCATAGAGTCAGTGATGCCATCCAGCCATCTCATCCTCTGTCATCCCCTTCTCCTCCTGCCCCCAATCCCTCCCAGTATCAGAGTCTTTTCTAATGAGTCAACACTTCGCATGAGGTGGCCAAAGTACTGGAGTTTCAGCTTTAGCATCATTCCTTCCAAAGAACACCCAGGGATAGAACGGACCTCTAGAACGGACTGGTTGGATCTCCTTGCAGTCCAAGGGACTCTCAAGAGTCTTCTCCAACATCACAGTTCAAAAGCATCAATTCTTCAGCGCTCAGCCTTCTTCACAGTCCAACTCTCACATCCATACATGACTACTGGAAAAACCATAGCCTTGACTAGATGGACCTTTGTTGGCAAAGTAATGTCTCTGCTTTTCAATCTGCTATCTAGGTTGGTCATAACTTTTCTTCCAAGGAGTGTCTTTTAATGTCATGGCTGCAGTCACCATCTGCAGTGAATTTGGAGCCCAAAAAAATAAAGTCTGACACTGTTTCCACTGTTTCCCAATCTATTTCACATGAAGTGATGGGACCAGATGCCATGATCTTCGTTATCTGAATGTTGAGCTTTAAACCAACGTTTTCACTCTCCTCTTTCACTTTCATCAAGAGGCTTTTGAGTTCCTCTTCACTTTCTGCCATAAGGGTGGTGTCATCTGCATATCTGAGGTTATTGAGATTTCTCCCAGAAATCTTGATTCCAGCTTGTGCTTCTTCCAGCCCAGTTTTTCTCATGATATACCCTGCATATAAGTTAAATAAGCAGGGTGACAATATACAGCCTTGATGCACTCCTTTTCCTATTTGGAACCAGTCTGTTGTTCCATGTCCAGTTCTAACTGTTGCTTCCTGACCTGCATACAGATTTCTCAAGAGGCAGGTCAGGTGGTCTGTATTCCCATCTCTTTCAGAATTTTCCACAGTTGATTGTGATCCACACAGTCAAAGGCTTTGGCATAGTCAATAAAGCAGAAATAGATGTTTTTCTGGAACTCTCTTGCTTTTTCCATGATCCAGCGGATGTTGGCAATTTGATCTCTGGTTCCTCTGCCTTTTCTAAAACCAGCTTGAACGTCTGGAAGTTCACGGTTCACGTATTGCTGAAGCCTGGTTCGGAGAATTTGAGCATCACTTTACTAGTGTGTGAGATGAGTGCAAATGTACGGTAGTTTGAGCATTCTTTGGCATTGCTTTTCTTTGGGATTGGAATGAAAACTGACCTTTTCCAGTCCTATGGTCACTGCTGAGTTTTCCAAATTTGCTGGCATATTGAGTGCAGCACTTTCACAGCATCATCTTTCAGGATTTATATTAGCTCAACTGGAATTGAGCTATTCCAACACCTCCAACTCGAATTCCAACTGGAATTCCATCACTTCCACTAGCTTTGTTCCTAGTGATGCTTTCTAAGGTCCACTTGACTTCACATTCCAGGATGTCAGGCTCTAGGTGAGTGATCATACCATCGTGATTATCTTGGTCGTGAAGATTTTTTTTTGTACAGTTATGTGTATTCTTGCCACCTCTTCTTAATATCTTCTGGTTCTGTTAGGTCCATACCATTTCTGTCGTTTATTGAGCCCTTTATCTTTGCATGAAATTTTCCCTTGGCATTTCTCATTTTCCTGAAGAGATCTCTAGTCTTTCCCATTCTGTTGTTTTCCTCTATTTCTTTGCATTGATCACTGAGGAAGGCTTTCTTATCTCTTCTTGCTATTCTTTGGAACTCTGCATTCAGATGCTTATATCTTTCCTTTTCTCCCTTGTTTTTTGCTTCTCTTCTCTTCACAGCTATTTGTAAGGCCTCCCCAGACAGCCATTTTGCTTTTTTGCATTTCTTTTCCATCAGGATGGTCTTGATCCCTGTCTCCTGTACAATGTCACAAACCTCATTCCCTAGTTCATCAGGCACTCTATCTATCAGATCTAGCCCCTTAAATCTATTTCTCACTTCCACTGTATAATCATAAGGGATTTGATTTCAGTCATACCTGAATGGTCTAGTGGTTTTCCCTACTTTCTTCAAATTAAGTCTGAATATGGCAATAAGGAGCTCTTGATCTGAGCCACAGTCAGCTCCCAGTCTTGTTTTTGCTGACTGCATAGAGCTTCTCCATCTTTGGCTGTAAAGAATATAATCAATCTGATTTCAATGTTGACCATCTGGTGATGTCCATGTGTAAAGTCTTCTCTTGTGTTGTTGGAAGAGGCTGTTTGCTATGACCAGTGTGTTCTTTTGGCCAAACTCTATTAGCCTTTGCCCTGCTTCATTCTGCATTCCAAGGCCAAATCTGCCTGTTATTCCAGGTGTTTCTTGACTTCCTAATTTTGCATTCTAGTCCCTATAATGAAAAGGACATCTTTTTTGGGTGTTAGTTCTACAAGGTCTTGTAGGTCTTCATAGAACCGTTCAACTTCAGCTTTTTAAGCATTACTGGTTGGGGCATAGACTGGGATCACTGTGATACTGAATGGTTTGCCTTGGAGACGAACAGAGATCATTCTGTCTTTTTTGATATTGAATCCAAGTACTGCATTTCGGACTCTTTTGTTGACCATGATAGCTACTCCATTTCTTCTATGGGATTCCTGCCCACAGTAGTAGATATAATGGTCATCTGAGTTAAATTCACCCATTCCAGTCCATTTTAGTTCGCTGATTCCTAGAATGTCAACGTTCACTCCTGCCATTTCCTGTTTGACCACTTCCAATTTGCCTTGATTAATGGACCTAACATTCCAGGTTCCTATGCAATATTGCTCTTTACAGCATTGGACCTTGCTTCTATCACCAGTCACATTGACAACTGGGCATTTTTTTTTGCTTTGGCTCCATCCCTTCATTCTTTCTGGAGTTATTTCCCCACTGATTTCCATTAACATATTGGGTATCTACTGACCTGGGGAGTTTCTCTTTCAGTATCTTATCATTTTGCCCTTTCATACATCCAAGGAGCGGTGGCTACACGGGTATAGGAGGGCCTAGAGAAGCTACTCCATGTTCAAGGTCAGGAGGGGCAGCAGTGAGGAGATACCCTCGTCCAAGGTAAGGAGCAGTTGCACTTTGCTGAAGCAGCTGTGAAGCAATACTCCACGTCCAAGGTAAGAGAAACCCAAGTAAGACAGTAGGTGTTACAAGAGCACATCAGAAGGCAGACACACTGAAACCATAATCACAGGAAACTAGTCAATCTAGTCACACTAGGACCACAGCCTTGTCTAACTCAATGAAACTAAGCCATCTCCTGTGGGGGCCACCCAAGACAGGCGGGTCATGGCTGAGAGGTCTGACCCACTGGAGAAGGGAATGGCAAACTACTTTAGTATTCTTGCCTTGAGAACCCCATGAACAGTATCAAAATGCACTAAGATTAGAAGTCAATTATAGGAGCAAAACTTAAAAATTCCAACATATGGAGACTGAACAACAAGCTGCTGAATAACCAATAAATCACAGAAGAAATCAAAAAGAAATCAAAATATGCATAGAAATGAATTAAAATGAAAACAAAACAACCCCAAACCTATGGGACACTGTAAAAGCAGTGCTAAGGGGAACGTTCATAGCAATACAGGCTTACCTCAAGAAACAAGAAAAAAGTCAAATAAATACCCTAACTCTACACCTAAAACAACCAGAAAAGGAAGAAATGAAGAACCCCAGGGTTAGTAGAAGGAAAGAAATCTTAAAAATTGGGGCAGAAATCAATGCAAAAGAAAAAAAAAAAAGAGACCATAGCAAAATTCAACAAAGTTAAAAGTTGGTTCTTTGAGAAGACAAATAAAATTGACAAACCATTAGCCAGACTCATCAAGAACAAAAGGGAGAAGAATCAAATCAACAAAATTAGAAATGAAAATGGAGAGATTACAACAGACAACACAGAAATGCAAAGGATCATAAGAGACTAGTATCAGCAACTATATGCCAATAAAATGGACAACTTGGAAGAAATGGACAAATTCTTAGAAAAGTACAACTTTCCAAAACTGAACCAGGAAGAAATAGAAAATCTTAACAGACCCATCACAAGCACAAAAATTGAAACTGTAATCAGAAATCTTCCAACAAACAACAACCCAAGACCCAGATGCCTTCACAGCTGAATTATACCAAAAATTTAGAGAAGAGCTAACACCTATCCTACTCAAACTCTTCCAGAAAATTGCAGAGGAAGGTAAACTTCCAAACTCATTCTATGAAGCCGCCATCACCCTAATAGCAAAGCCTGACAAAGATGCTACAAAAAAAGAAAACTACAGGCCAATATCACTGATGAACATAGATGCAAAAATCCTTAACAACATTCTAGCAAACAGAATCCAAAAACACATTTAAAAGATCATACATCATGACCAAGTGGGCTTTATCCCAGGGATGCAAGGGTTTTTCAATATCTGCAAATCAATCAATGTAATTAATATACCACATCAATAAATTGAAAGATAAAAACCATATGGTTATCTCAATAGATGGAGAGAAACCTTTGACAAAGTTCAACATCGACTTATGATAAAAACCCTCCAGGAAGCAGGAATAGAAGGAACATACTGCAACATAATAAAAGCTATATATGACAAACTCACAGCAAACATTATCCTCAAACATTATCCACTGAAACATTGAAAGCATTTCCCCTAAAGTCAGGAATAAGACAAGAGTGCCCACTCTCACCACTACTATTCAGCATAGTTTTGGAAGTTTTGGCCACAGCAATCAGAGCAGAAAAAGAAATAAAAGGAATCCAAATTGGAAAAGAAGAAGTAAAACTCTCACTGTTTGCAGATGACATGATCCTCTACATAGAAAACCTTAAAGACTCCACCAGAAAATTACTAGAGCTAATCAATGAATATAGTAAAGTTGCAGGATATAAAATCAACACACAGAAATCCCTTGCATTCCTACTCACTAACAATGAGAAAACTGAAAGAGAAATTAAGGAAACAATTCCATTCACCATTGCAACGAAAAGAATAAAATACTTAGAAATATATCTACCTAAAGAAACAAAAGACCTATATATAGAAAACTATAAAACACTGATGAAAGAAATCAAACAGGACACAAATTGATGGAAAATACACCATGTTTGTGGATTGGAAGACTCAATATAGTGAAAATGAGTATACTACTCAAAGCAGTGTATAGTTCAATGCAATCCTTATCAAGCTACCAACAGTATTTTTCACAGAACTAGAACAAATAATTTCACAATTTGTATGGAAATACAAAAACCTCGAATAGCCAAAGCAAGCTTGAGAAAGAAGAATGGAGCTGGAGGAATCAACCTGCCTAAGTTCAGGCTCTACTACAAAGCTACACTCATCAAGACAGTATGGTACTGGCAAAAAGACAGAAATATAGATCAATGGAACAAAATAGAAAGCACAGAGATAAATCCACACACCTATGGACACCTTATCTTTGGCAAAGGAGGCAAGAATATACAATGCAGAAAAGACAATCTCCTTAACAAGTGGTGCTGGGAAAACTGATTAACCACTTGTAAAAGAATGAATCTAGAACATGTTCTAACACCATACACAAAAAATAAACTCAAAATGGATTAAAGATCTAAACGTAAGACCAGAAACTATAAACCTCCTAGCAGAAAACATAGGCAAAACACTCTCTGACATAAATCACAGCAGGATCCCCTATGACCCATCTCCCAGAGTATTGAAAATAAAAGCAAAAATAAACAAATGTGTCCTAATTATACTTAAAAGCTTCTGAACAACAAAGGAAACTATAAGCAAGGTGAAAAGACAGCCTTTAGAATGGGAGAAAATTATAGCAAACAAAGCAACGGACAAAGATTAATCTCAAAAATATACAAGCAACTCCTGCAGCTCAATTCCAGAAAAATAAATGAACCAATCAAAAAATGGTCCAAAGAACTAAACAGATATTTCTCCAAAGAAGACATACACATGGCTAACAAACACATGAAAAGCTGCTCAACATCACTCATTATCAGAGAAATGCAAATCAAAATCACAATGAGGTACCATTTCACGCCAGTCAGAATGGCTGCTATCAAACAGTCTACAAGGAATAAATGCTGGAGAGGGTGTGGAGAAAAGGGAACCCTCTGACACTGTTGCTGGGAATGTAAAGTAGTACAGCCACTATGGAGAACAGTGTGGAGATTCCTTTAAATACTGGAAATAGAACTGCCATATGACCCAGCAATCCCACTTCTGGGCATACACACCGAGGAAACCAGAATTGAAAGAGACCCCAATGTTCATCACAGCACTGTTTATAATAGCCAGGACATGGAAGCAACCTAAATGCCCATCAGCAGAAGAATGGATAAGAAAGCCATGGTACATATACACAATGGAGTATTAGCCATTAAAAAGAATACATTTGAATCAGTTCTAATGAGGTGGATGAAACTGGAGCCTAGTATAAAGAATGAAGTAAGCCAGAAAGAAAAACACCAGTACAGTATACTAAGGCATATATATGGAATTTAGAAAGATGATAATGATAACCCTATATGTGAGACAGTAAAAGAGACACAGATGTGTAGAACAGTCTCTTGGACTCTATGGGAGAGGGCGAGGGTGGGATGATTTCAGAGAATGGCATTTGAACATGTATATTATTATATGTGAAATGAAGAGCCAGTCCAGTTTCAATGCATGAGACAGTGTGCTCGGGGCTTGTGCACTGGGATGACCCAGAGGGATGGGATGGGGAGGGAGGTGGGAGGCAGCTTCAGGACAGTGAACCAAGTACACCCGTGGCAGATTCATGTCACTGTATTTCAAAACCACTACAATATTGTAAAGTAATTAGCCTCCAATTAAAATAAATTAATTTATATTAAAAATAAAAATTTTAAAAATAAAACAAGTTCATTTTAACATAGCTTATGAAAAATTAAAAGCATTCAATTTAACTGTGAAGTTTAAAGAATTTTAACAAATGTATATATACCCACTTAACTACCACTTTTACAATAAGAACATTTACATCGCTATCCCCTCTCCAATACCTCCTCCAAACTTCTAACCCCCTCCAAACCTCTTCTTCCCCTTTTGCAGTCAACCACACCTTCCCCACATAAAGCCATCCATATCATTAACCCTAATCAACCACTGATCAGATTTCCCTCATGAAAGATTAGCTTGGCTGTTCGACAACTTCATGTCAATGAAATCATTAGACTATTGTTTTCTGTCAGTTCTTTTATTCAGCATGTTTTTGAGGTTTATTCATTTTTTTTCTGTGTAACAAGTTTTTCTTCCTTTTTATTATAAGTAATATTTCATTGCACATATATACTACAATCTATCCATTTACTTATAATAGAACTATAGTCATTTCAAATTGTGGGCTATTAAGAATAAAACAGCTGTTAACATTTGAGCATAAGTCATTTTGTAGATACAATGTTTTTACTTCTGTTAGATAAATACCTGTGAGAAGAATGGCTGGGTCATGTGGTAGGCATAAGTTTAACTTTATGAGAAAGCAGAAGACTGATTTCCAAAGTGGTTATACCTTTATTATATACTCCCATCAATGACATATGAAATTCTTCAATGCTCCAAATCCTTGTTAACAACTGTCACTCTTAATTTTAGCCTAGATCAGTGTGAAGTGGTAATACATGTGATTATCATTTGTAGTTCTATAATGGCAACCCACTCCAGTACTCGTGCCTGGAAAATTCCATGGATGGAGGAGCCTAGGAGGCTACAATCCATGGGGTTGCAAAGAGTTGGACACGACTGAAAAACTTCAAAAATCAATTCAATGTTAATGAAGTTGAGAATATTTCCATGTGCTTAGTTGCCATTAATTTCTCTCCTTTGGTGATCTGTGTTCAAATATTTCTCTCAAATTACATTGAGTTGTTTTTCTTCTTAGTATTTAGTTGTAAAAGTGCTATTTATAAAACATAGTATGAAGGTGAAGTTGCTCAGTTGTGTCTGACTCTTTGCGACCCGGTGGACTATAGCCTACCAGGCTTCTCCATCCATGGGATTCTCCAGGCAAGAATACTGGAGTGGGTTACCATTTCCTTCTCCAGGGGATCTTCCCAACCCAGGGATCTAACCTGGGTCTCCCGCATTGGAGCCAGACGCTTTAACCTCTAAGCCACCAGGGAAGTCCAAAACATAGTTTAGATAATTATATGTATGTAAAGAATATTCTCTCCAAGTCTGGAATTTGACTTGTCATTTCCTTCATGTTACATTTCAAAGAGCAGGAGCTTTCATTTTGATGAAATCCAATTTATCTTTTTATAAATTTTATGATTAATGCTTTTGTATCATCTCTAAGCTTTTTTTTTTTGCCTATTCCAAAGTCACAAAGGTTTTCTCCTATAGTTTCATTTAAATGATTTATACTCTTACTTCTTTCCGTTAGACCTATGATCCATTTCAAATTTAGTTTTGTGTATATTATGAAGTAAAGGTCAAGGTTCACTTTTCCCATATGAATATTCAGTTAATTTAGCACTATTAAGTTATTGGAAGGACAATCCTTTCCTCCTCTGAACTTCTTGATAATTTTGTTGAAAATCAATTTACCATATGTGTGTGGGGTTTTTTTGGACTCTTGTGCTTCAAAGATTGAATATATATATATATATATATATTTTTTTTTTTTTCACACACATGCACATAGGAGAAGGAAATGGCAACCCACTCCAGTATTCTTGCCTGGAAAATCCCATGGACAGAGGAACCTGATGGGCTACAGTCCATGGGGTCACAAGAGTTGAACACAGCTTAGAGACTAAACCACCACCACCACCATAATGGAATATTATTCAGCCATGAAAAAGAAGGAAGTCTTTTCACTTGCAAAAACACAAATGGGCTTTGAGGGCATTATGCTAATCAAAATAAGTCAGACAGAGAAAGACAAATACTATATAGTCTCATTTACATGTGGAAAAACAAATAAATTAACAAACCCAAGCTCATATTTACAGAGAACAGATTAGCGAGTGCCAGAAGCTAGGGAGTAGGGAGGAATGAAATGGGTGAAGAGGGTCAAAAGATACAAACTTCCATTATAAAATAAATAAGTCATAGGGATGTAATGTACAGAATGGCAACTATCATTAACAATAGCGTTCTCATATTTGAAAGAAGATGACTCTATACATAGAAGATCTAAAGACACCACCAGAAAACTAGAGATTATCATGAATTTAGTAAAGTCACAGGATACAAAATTAATATACATAAATCTGTCACATTTCTATGCACTAACAACAAACCAGAAAGAAAATAAGGAAAGAATCCCATTTACCATGACATCAAAAAGAATACCTAGGAATAACCTTACCTAAGGAAGCGAAAGTCCTAAACTTCAGAAACTATAAGACATGGATAAAAGAAACTGAAATGACACAAATAGATGGAAAGATACACTGTGTTCTTGGATTGGAAGACTCAATATTGTTAAAATGACCATACTACCCAAGGTAATCTACAGATTCAATGTAATCCTTATCAAATTACCAATGACATTTTCCACAGAACTGGGACAAAAAAATTTTTAATATGTATGGAAACACAAAAGACCCCAAATAGCCAAAATAATCTTAAGAAAGAAGAATGGAGTTGGAGGAATCATGAGCCTTGACTTCAGACTATACTACAAACCTACAGTAATCAAAACAGTATGATTTGACTTATACAAAATAGACTTATACAAAGATAGACATATATATCAATAGAACAGGATAGAAAGCCCAGAAATATTGCACAGCATTATAATTATAGTCATCATGCTTTACACTACATCCCCAGAACTTATTCACCTTAATAATTGGAAGACTGTACCTTCTGACTCCCTTCACACATTTCACCAATTCACACCCACTCCTGCTTCTTGCAACCAGCAATCTGTTCTTTGTTTCTATGAGGCTCTCTTTTTCAATAGATTCCACATATAAGTGAGACCATATAGCATTTGTCTTTCTCTGCCTGACATTTCACTTAGTATAATGCCCTTAACTTCCATCCAGGTTGCTGCAAATGCCACGATTGCCCTATTTTTTTGAGGTTGAATATGCCATATATATATACCATTATATTTTATTTATCCATTCATCCACTGATGGACACTTAGGTTGTTTCGCACGTCTTGGCTATTGAAAAATAATGCTTCAATAAACATGGGGTAGTGATAATACTTTAAGATAGTGATTTATAGTTTAGTTAGAGGTATTAAAAATAAAGTTTACATGAAATTAATGTAAAAATCTTTATGTGGACTTTTAAAAATTTATCTTATGTAAATATATAGCAGTGAAATTGCTGGATTATATGTTTGGCATTTTAAGAAACTGCCAGACCCTTTTCCAAAGTTTTCTGCCATTTTTAGACTCTGACCAACAATGAATGAGAATTATGATTGCCCTACATCCTTGCCAATGCTGGGTCTGTAAATATTTTCAATTTTAGTTACATGGCTACATGTGTATAGGACCTATATCCTTTTGAATGGTGCCAAGCACTGGCTAATCTTTCTGACTACAGAATCATGTGAACATGATATCCTTAGGAAACACTTTATGATGAATCCAAAGGTACTTTAAATGTCAACTATTACCTCACAACGTCTTAGCGAACTAGATAAATAGATGTAATAGTTAACTTCTCTATATATTACAATTATATAGTAATAACAGTAATATTGCCACTTAAACAAACAAGTAAGATCATTTCATATGGTGAATGATATATGTAGGCAATTTGCAAAAGAAAAGTATATATTGCAAAACCTTTTAAGATGCTGATATATACATAATTCAATGTACAATAACATTACTTTATACATAAATATGTTTAATGTATATAGCAAGTTAGTGATATACAGATTGATGGTGACAGTGTAGAGAAGACAGTGCTTCCACACATTATTGATGAAAATGCATATTAGAAAGACATTAGTGAAATTCAGCTGTGCAAAATATGTATCAAATTTTTCAATGTAAAGGATACATAAACTTAACCCCAGATATTCCATTTCTGGAAATGCATTCTAAGAAAATAAGCAGATAGGTATACAAATATATGTACAAGGATAATAGTTGCAGCACTGTTTATAAAAATAAAAATATCAAAAAAATGAAAATGCCCACAATATTAGTTATACTATAACATATTATAATATTATTAATCAATTTTAAAAGATGAGACTACAACTGACATGTGAAGTTATCCATACACATCATTAAATGAAAAGAACGGGTTACAGAATATGTTTAGTGTAAAATTTTTGTAGAAAACAAAAATGTGCATACATATGTAAGCTTTATATATGCAAAGAGAAAAGCTCAGAAGGAAAAATACTATACATTCAACAAGGGGTTGGAAAACTTTTTCTGAGAAGAGTCAGATAAAAAGTGCTTTAGAATTTGCAAGCCACATGGCATCTGTCACAACTGAACACCTCTATCATTTTAGCATGAAAGCAACACAGACAATATGTAAATAAATGGTCATGGTTGTGTTCAAACAATATTTATGGACCCAAAAAATTGAGGTTAATTTAATTTTTGTGTTGCATAAATTTTCCAACTTAATTTTCGTGTTGCATAAAATATTCTTTTCTTGATTGTTTAAAATAATTTAAAAATGTGACAAACATTTCAGTTTGCAAGCCATAAAAAATAGAAGGCAGGTTAGATCTGTTCCACAGGCTTTAGCCTGCCAACTTCTATTCAGTGAAGTACAATTTTTTTGGAGTGTTAGGTTGATAAAAGCATTTTTATTTTATACTTAATAAACTTTAAAATTATTAAAAGATTTTAGAGCTAATTTGTGCTACTTTTAATAGAAATAAAAATATTTTACACTGAACAACAAAATGTTGATTTTTCCAATTGGAGCTAGTAGAATTCAGAATGGATATTTCCTACTTCTTTGGTAGACAGCTTGTTTATCATTGTTAATTTTCTTCACTATAACCTACACTAAAATAGAATTTTCCTGGGAGAAATAAATAGGTATAGATACAGATTTAGATTAGATAAAGATATTATTTAAAGTTGAAATCATCCATGGTGGAAAAAGACTGAATGTTTTCCCTCTAAGTTTGGCAACAAGTCAAGGATGTATTCTCATCACTTTTATTTAACAATGAACTACAGGTTCTAGTGAATGCAACAAGCAAGAAAAAATAGCTGAAAAATTATACAGACTGGAAAAAAGGAATAAGATTCTCTTTATTTGTGGACAGACTCTCTTTATTTATCTCTTTATTTATATAAGGTCACATAGATTAAAAAATGTCCCAAATAATCTACATAATAGCAACTAAAACTAATGAGATTAATAAGGTCACAATATATGTGAATGTTTGCATCTCCCTCAAATGCATATTCTGAAACCTGATGCTCTCTATGATAGTATTAGGAGGTAGGGCAAATAGAAGGTGCGTATTAGGTCCTAAGGGTGGAGCCCTCATGAAGTGAAACTACTGCTTTTTTTTTTTAACTTTATTTTACTTTACAATACTGTATTGGTTTTGCCATACATTGACATGAATCGACCATGGGTGTACATGCGTTCCCAAACATGAACCCCCCCTCCCACCTCCCTCCCCATAACATCTCTCTGGGTCATCACCGTGCACCAGCCCCAAGCATGCTGTATCCTGCGTTGGACATAGACTGGAAATTCGATTCTTACATGATAGTATACAAGTTTCAATGCCATTCTCCCAAATCATCCCACCCTCTCCCTCTCCCTCTGAGTCCAAAAGTCCGCTATACACATCTGTCTTTTTTGCTGTCTTGCATACAGGGTTGTCATTGCCATCTTTCTAAATTCCATATATATGTGTTAGTATACTGTATTGGTGTTTTTCTTTCTGGCTTACTTCACTCTGTATAATCGGCTCCAGTTTCATCCATCTCATCAGAACTGATTCAAATGTATTCTTTTTAATGGCTGAGTAATACTCCATTGTGTATATGTACCACAGCTTTCTTATCCATTCATCTGCTGATGGACATCTAGGTTGTTTCCATGTCCTGGCTATTATAAACAGTGCTGCGATGAACATTGGGGTACATGTGTCTCTTTCAGTTCTGGTTTCCTCGGTGTGTATGCCCAGCGGTGGGATTGCTGGGTCATAAGGTAGTTCTATTTGCAATTTTTTAAGGAATCTCCACACTGTTCTCCAAAGTGGCTGTACTGAGATTCTTCAGAGCATGCTAGCCCCTTCCACTCTGTATGAACACAGTGAGAAGTCCACAGTGTATAACAACAAAGAATGCTTTCATCAGAACCCCAACCATGATGGCACCCTAATCTTGGACTTTCACACCCCAGAAGTATGAGAAATAAAGTTTTGTTGTTTATAAACCACCCAGTTTATAGTATTTTTGTTATAGACGTCCAATTGGACTGGGTCAACACAGGGTCAATATTCAAAAACTTATTGCAGTCCAAATACAAGTAATGAAATAAAGATAATATAAGTTTATTAAATAAAAAGTATAAACTACAATAACATGAAAACATAAAATATTTAGAGATATGGCTAACAAAATATTTATGTTGAAAACTATGAAACATAGATAAAAGAATTAAAGACATAAATGAAGAGATCTATCGTATTAATGATTTTTAAAATTCAATGTTTAGGATATCATTTCTTTCCCAAATTATCTATATATCCAGAGTAATCCCAAACAAAATTCCATTAGGCATTTTTTTAGTAGAAACAGAAAAGCTAATTCTAAATTTTATTTGGAAAAACAAAGAATAGACTCCCCTCCCCTAAAAAAATGATAAAGAACAAAGTTGAAGGACTTACAGTACCAGATTTTAAAACTTATTAGAATGGTAGACTAATAAAAATAATATAGTGTTGGCATAAGGATAGACATAAACCAATGGAACACAATAGAGAATCCCCAAATAAACTCATACATATATGGTTAACTGCTTTTCAACAAAGTTGACAAATTCTCAATGAAGAATGTAAAAGCTTATCAATAAAGTTTACTAGAAGAACTGAATGTCCATATAGAGGGAATAAAAACTCAACCCTTACCTTGCACCATCTACTAAATTTAACACAAAATGTGTCATACATTTATATATGAGACTTAAAACTACAAAAATTCTAGAGAAAACATAAGAGCAAACCTTTGTGACCTTGGGCTAGGCAAAGTCTCTCAGTAAAATCACAAAAAGCAAAAATATAAAAGAAATATTTGTTGAATTTTAAACTTCTCAAAAGATGATGTTTAGAAATAAAAGGACAAGCTACATATTAAGAGAAAACATTTAGACATATATTTCTGATAAAGCTCTTATATTTGAAATATGCAAAGAACTCAAACCACTTAACAATCAGAAAACTCAGCAATAAAATGGACAAAAGATTTGAACAGACACTTCACCCAAGAAAATATACAGATGACCAAAATGTACATGAAAGCATGGTCAACATTATTGGTCACTGGAAAAATACAAATTGAAACCACAAGAAAATATTACTGCACAATTGTTAGAATAGTTAAATCATTTTTTTATAAAACTGATAATATACCAATTGTTGGAGAGAGTGTGGAACAACTGAAATTCTCAAATAATGTTGGCAGAAATGCATAATGGTAAAGTCATTCGGGAAAACAGTTTGGCAGATGCTTGTAAAACATACACATATTTACCATACTACTCACCAATCTCTGTCCCTAAGTATTTGTCCACATGTACACACAAAGACCTATGCTTGAATGTTTATGTAGCTCTTTAATAAACAGAAATAATCCAATGTTGGTCAGTTGCTAAATGGATGTACAACTTGTGGTACATCACATGAATCAGTAGTTTGATTTTATTTTACTGATTCATGCAACAGCAATGATGAATCTCAAAAGCATTATGTTAAGTGAATGAAGCCACATTTCATTTACATGATATTCCAGAGAAAGTTAAACTGTAGGAACAAAAATCAGTTCAGGGAATAGGGTAGATGAGGTGATTGATTACAAAGGGGAAAAGGGATTCCCTTTTAGAAAGATGAAAATATTTTATAACTTAATTTCAACAGTGGTTATATGACCATCATGGTTACATAAAGAACATACATGGTTACATGTTACTGAAACCCATTACACTGTACATCTGAATAGGAAGAATGTTTCTGTAAATAAATAATACCTTAGTAAATCTGTCTTTAATGAGACATCAAAGTATCAAATTTTATAAATTAGGAGATTTTCATTTAGATCTTTGATAGAACTTTGAAAATCTGCTTTTTGTGAAATATTCAGGTATATAGACCATAGATTAGAAAATAAATTTCTAAGTAGAAGGTTATATTAATGCTCAAACAGAAATAGCAGCCACAACTTTATTATTTTGTTTTGGGTTCATCATGTTTGTCATGAAATAATTCAAAAATTATCTTTTTTTCCCTTTTCCTAAAAGTGAAAAGTACAAAATATTTAACACTAGTACTGAAAGCAAGGGGTTATTTTTTTAAGGGGTTATTTTTAATATTATTCTTTCACTTTACAGTTTTGGAAAACTATAAGTGGCACAAGTAGTCATTTGTTTTTGAAATTTACTCTCAAAAATTTTAGCCAAAAATAGCTCATTCTGCTAAAATATATATGCAGTTATACAATAAGTAAGTGAGTAAGTGAAATCGCTCAGTCCTGTCCGACTCTTTGCGACCCCGTGGACTGTAGCCTACCAGGGGATTTTCCCAACTCAGGGATCTAACCCGGGTCTTCTGCATTGGAGGCAGATGCTTTAACCTCAGACTTGTTTAGTCCAGTTGAAAATGCATACTGTGATTTCTTTGGGCCCATATGCATTTATCTTTGGTGAAAATAAACATTTTCTTTGGAATCTGTATATTTTTATGAATTAGAGTAGTAGATGCTAAACTATGCACTGAAATTCAAAGAGCTCTAGAAAGGAACTACCTGACAGAATCTATTTTCTCTGCTTGTTGGCTACTGATTATCAGAAATCCCATTGGCTTAACATGCAAGTCCATCTGCTTAACATGCAAATGCCCTTGGAAGAGAAAACCAATAATTTCTCAACACCTTAGTGTTAACAATATTAATTTATTTTTCTCTATTAGGAAGAATAAGGAATCAATTTGAATACCCTGGAGGAGTGGTCAAAGTATTAGTCATTCAGTAGGGAGGGTGCTAAAAGTGAGAGGAAAGGATCAAGAAGAAGACTGGCCCACAGAAGAAAATCTACTGACTTCACAATACTGCCTGGTACTAATTGTTGAAAGTTAAATGTGACTGTATCTCTACAAAGTTCATGAATGATGACAATTTTTTCCCTTTATATTGTCAATAAAATCCTTATTTTAAGGTACAAATAATGTTAACAACTATCATACATTTGCCCTTCTTATGTACCAAGTTTTACTTTCATAGCTCACACACTCACTTAATTTGATTCCAGGAGCACAATGGAAAGAATGGACAACTGTATATCATTCACTGAACATCCGTCTTACAAAATTAAAAAAAAAAAAAAAGAACAATCAATACAGGACACTTTACTCCTATTTGTAACACTGCAATGTGTGGCGTTACAACAGGAAAAAATATTGATGGTAAGCTTTTTCTTTCTTTAACTCTTCAGCAAGGTAAGAAATATGGCCACTTTTCTATTAAGGTTGTATTCATTTTTAATGATATTACTTTTGGTAAACAGTAATGATCTAGCCTTATATATAGCTTAAATACCAGTTTTATTGAAGATCCATGTTTTCGCTTTACTGTGCTCATCAAGTAAGATGAAGTGTAATCTGATTTTCTAAATAAATTTTAGATTTCTGACTTTAATTTTTTTACTGTGAATGGGAGAGAATCATTAGCTTCATCACTGATTAACTTATTAATATCTTAAAGCATATTTCTCTTACATTCAACTTCAGTTTCAACAATACCACCCCAATATAAAATTTTACTTAACTTTCTTCTCATGGTTTGCAAAACTGTTGAAGGTATAAAGGAAAATTACAGGTCTGGAAGGGATGGCAAGGACATCTTATATTGAAATGTTAAAGAAATTACTTCTCCCTCTTTTTTAGATTATATGTAGAACATATTTTATTAAATCAGTTCTCATAGATACTATATGTGGATACTATATTAATAGATTATACAGAGTGAAGTAAGCCAGAAAGAAAAACACCAATACAGTATACTAACACATATATATGGAATTTAGGAAGATGGCAATGACGACCCTGTATGCAAGACAGGGAAAGAGACACAGATGTGTATAACGGACTTTTGGACTCAGAGGGAGAGGGAGAGGGTGGGATGATTTGGGAGAATGACATTCTAACATGTATACTATCATGTGAATTGAATCGCCAGTCTATGTCTGACGCAGGATGCAGCATGCTTGGGGCTGGTGCATGGGGATGACCCAGAAAGATGTTATGGGGAGGGAGGTGGGAGGGGGGTTCATGTTTGGGAATACATGTAAGAATTAAAGATTTTAAAATTTAAAAAATAAAAAACTAAAAAAATTAAAAAAAAATAGATTAATAAGTACTATATAAAGATATTGTATATGGTATCTAAATAATATATGTGGATATCATTTATAGATACTATATATGGATACTACTAACTCTTAATAAATCACCTTGAGATATGATGATGAGCGGAATGTCTGCCAATTAGTTCTTGGGACTTCATTATAAACCTTAAAAATCTAAATTCTGTACATATGGAAATCTAGCTTTGGAAACCCAGTTAAGATGTTATGATAACGAAAATTATGCTCCTTTAATTTATAAAAGATCCTCAGAGGTTGATTCTCACTTACAAAGCTCAAATAAATAGATGATTATTTATTCTATAGTGAAGAAACAGCACAATTACAATTCTATATTTAATATCCATTTCATAAGAGTACTAGGCAAATTTCATTATAAAACATCTTCACACAGTGTATTGTTGGTTAGCTCATTTGGATATATTAACAGCTCTAATAGGTCAAGGTCATTGACCGTGGGGTATTAGCAAAAATGACAGTAGGAACTTCTAAAAAACTGCTCCACCATAAAAGCAAACAGTGGCCAAAAGTTGTTGAATTAGTTTTTCTAGAAACATGGAAATTAACCAAATTAAATTAAGTCTTGTAGAAATCTAGGAAGTATTTATTTTTTAAAAAAGCTGAATCTCCTAATAACAGCAAGCTTTGTGTTTTAAAATTCCTTTATTCTCATCTGCCCCTCTACCAGATAAGCAATACACTTGAAAATCAACAGCACACAATCATGGTGAAAACCAAAAGTCTTACAAGAACCAGAGGAGGCTACAAGGAGTCTGAGATCCTACTAAGCTTCATGCTCAGAGAATTATCATTATTAGACCAGTTGGCTATTCACGGAAAGATCTCACTTACAAAAATGTCATTATTTTAGGAACTTATCAAGTGTGAAAGCCTTTTGCCCAGGAGCCTTGGTCAAAGACAACTGCAGGGTGATTATGTCTGCTCCGTCAGTGTATACCAACTGAAGCAAACAACAGATTAATCAAAAAGTTTAAAACTAAAAACTTTCAACTAAGGAGCCTTGAGAAGCTATGGCATATTCCTGGGAATTTAGAAATCCGTGTGTGGGGGGCTGTGTATATAATCAGGAAAGATCTGAGAAGCACTTATTTCTCAAAACTGGCTGACCTTGAAGCTATCTGCAGAAGCAGGAAATAGAGACAAAGGAAGAGTTTGGTTTTTTGTTTTTGTTTTTTCCTTAAACATCTCTTTTTTAAAAGTAGTTTATTTTTTTCATTGAAGGATAATTGCTTTACAGAATTTTGTTGTATTCTGTCAAACCTCAACATGAACCAGCCATAGGTATACATATATCCCCTCCCTTTTGAACCTCCCTCCCTTCTCCCTCCCAATCTCCCTCTCTAGGTTGATACACAGCCCCTGTTTTGAGTTTCCTGAGCCATACAGCAAATTCCCATTGGCTATCTATTTTACATATGGTAATGTAAGTTTCCGTGTTATTCTTTACATACATCTCACCCTCTCCTCCCCTCTCCCCATGACCATAAGTCTATTCTCTATGTCTGTTTCTCCTTTGCTGCATTGTAAATAAATTCTTCAGTACCATTTTTCTAGATTCCATATATATGCATTGGAATATGATATTTATCTTTCTCTTTCTGACTCAGTTCTCTGTATAATAGGTTCTAGGTTTATCCACCTCTTTAGAACTAACTCAAATGTGTTCCTTTTTACGGCTGAGAAAGAGGAGAGTGAAAACGTTGGCTCAAAGCTCTCTGTGGGAGAGGGCGAGGGTGGGAGGATTTGGGAGAATGGCACTGAAACATTTATAATATCATATATGAAATGAATCACCAGTCCAGGTTCTATGCATGATAATGGATGCTTGGGACTGATACACTGAGACAACCCAGAGGGATAGTATGGAGAGGGAGGAGTTTCAGGATGGGGAACACGTGTATACCTGTGGTGGATTCATGCTGATGTATGGCAAAACCAATACAATATTGTAAAGTAATTAACCTTCAACTAAAATAAATAAATTTATATTTAAAAAAAGAAAACCAACACAAGGGTTCAAGCTCAAAAATAAGCAAAAAAAAAAAAAAAAAAAAGCTCAACATTCAGAAAACTAAGATCATGGCATCTGGTCCCATCACTTCACGGCAAATAGATGGGGAAACAGTGGAAACAGTGTCAGATTCTATTTTTCTGGGCTCCAAAATCACTGCAGATGGTGACTGAAGCCATGAAATTAAAAGACACTTACTCCTTGGAAGGAAAGTTATGACCAACCTAGATAGCATATTGAAAAGCAGAGATATTACTTTGCCAACCAAGATCCGTCTAGTCAAGGCTATGGTTTTTCCTGTGGTCATGTATGGATGTGAGAGTTGGACTCTGAAGAAGGCTGAGCACCGAAGAACTGATGCTTTTGAACTTTGGTGTTGGAGAAGACTCTTGAGAGTCCCTTGGACTGCAAGGAGATCCAACCAGTCCATCCTAAAGGAGATCAGCCCTGGGTGTTCATTGGAAGGACTGATGCTGAAGCTGAAACTCCAATACTTTGGCTGCCTCATGCAAAGAGTTGACTCACTGGAAAAGACCCTGATGCTAGGAGGGATTGGGGGCAGGAGGAGAAGGGGACGACAGAGGATGAGATAGCTAGATGGCATCACCAACTCAATGGACATGAGTTTGAGTGAACTCCCGGGAGTTAGTGATGGACAGGGAGGCCTGATGTGCTGTGATTCATGGGGTCGCAAAGAGTCGGACACTACTGAGCGACTGAACTGAACTGAACTGAATATTCCATTGTGCATATGTGCCACACTTCTTTATCCATTCATCTGTTGATGGACAGCTAGGTTGCTTCCATATTCTAGCTATTGTAAATAGTGCTGCAATGAACAATAGGATATATGCATCTTTTTCAATTTTGCTTTCCTCAGGGTATATGCCTAGGAGTGGAATTGCTGGGTCATATGGTCGTTTTATTCCTCGTTTGTTAAGGAATCTCCATACCATCTTCCATAGTGGCTGTATCAATTTACATTCCCACCAACAGTGCAAGAGCCTTCCCTTTTCTCCACACCCTCTCCAGCATTTATTCTTTGTAGACATTTTGATGATGGCCATTCTGACTGGTATGAGGTGATACCTCATTGTAGTTTTTATTAGAATTTCTCTAATAATGAGTGACATTGAGCATCTTTTTATGTGTTTGTAGTCATCTGTATGTATTCTTTGGAGAAATGTCTGTTTAGGTCTTTTTCTCACTTTTTGATTAGGTTGTTTTTCTGTCATTGAGTTGTATGAGCTGCTTGTATATTTTGGAAATTAATCCTTTGTCAGTTGTTTCATTTGCTATTATTTTCTCCCATTCTGAAGGTTGTCTTCTCACCTTGCTTATAGATCCCTTTGCTGGGCAAAAGCTTTTAAGTTCAGGTCCCTCTTGTTTACTATCATGTTTATTTCCTTTACTCTAGGAGGTGAGTCATAGAGGATCTTGCTTTGATTTATGTCATTGAGTGTTCTGCCTATGTTTTCCTCTAAGAGTTTAATAGTTTGTGGTCTTAAATTTAGGTCTTTAATCCATTTTGAGCTTATCTTTGTGTATAGTGTTAGGAAGTATTCTAATTTGATCCTTTTACACATAGCTGTCCAGTTTTCCCAGTATCATTTATTGAAGAGGCTGTCTTTGCCCCATTGTATATTTTTGCCTCCTTTGTCAAAAATAAGTTACCCATAGGTGCATGGGTTTATTTCTGGGCTTTCTATCTTGTTTCATTGGTCTATGTTTGTTTTTGTGACAATACCATACTGTCTTGATGACTGCAGCTTTGTCGTATACTCTGAATTCAGGAAGGTTGATTCCTCCAGCTCCAGTCTTCTTTCTCAAGACTGATTTGGCTATTTGAGGTCTTTTGTGGTTCCATATGAATGGTGAAACTTTTTGTTCTAGTTTGGTGAAAAATCCCATTGGTATTTTGATAGTGATCACAATGAATCCGCAGATTGCATTTCATAGTATAGTCATTTTCACAATATTGATTCTTCCTATCCAGGAACATGATATATCTCTCCATCTGTTTATGTCATCTTTGATTTCTTTCCATTCACTTCACTTCACTTCAGTCGCTCAGTCGTGTCCGACTCTTGGCGACCCCGTGAATCGCAGCACACCAGGCCTCCCTGTCCATCACCAACTCCCGGATTGCACTCATCTCACATGCTAGTAAAGTAATGTTCAAAATTCTCCAAGCCAGGATTCAGCAATACGTAAACTGTGAACTTCCTGATGTTCAAGCTGGTTTTAGAAAAGGCAAAGGAACCAGAGATCAAATTGCCAACATCCACTGGATCATGGAAAAAGCAAGAGAGGTCCAGAAAAACATCTATTTCTGCTTTATTGACTATGCCAAAGCCTTTGACTGTGTGGATCACAATCAACTGTGGAAAATTCTTCAAGAGATGGGAATACCAGACCACCTGACCTGACTCTTGAGAAATCTGTATGCAGGTCAAGAAGCAACAGTTAGAACTGGACATGGAACAGCACACTGGTTCCAAATAGGAAAAGGAGTATGTCAAGGCTGTATATTGTCACCCTGCTTATTTAACTTATATGCAGAGTACATCATGAGAAACAATGGACTGGAAGAAACACAAGCTGGAATCAAGATTGCCGAGAGAAATATCCATAACCTCAGATATGCAGATGACACCACCCTTATGGCAGAAAGTGAAGAGGAACTAAAAGCCTCTTGATGAAAGTGAAATTGGAGAGTGAAAAAGTTGGCCTAAAGCTCAACATTCAGAAAACGAAGATCATGGCATCCGGTCCCATCACTTCATGGGAAATAGATGGGGAAACAGTGGAAACAGTGTCAGACTTTATTTTCTTGGGCTCCAAAATCACTGCAGATGGTGATTGCAGCCATGAAATTAAAAGATGTTTACTCCTTGGAAGAAAGTTTTGACCAACCTAGATAGTATATTCAAAAGCAGTGTCTATAATTTTCTCTGTACAGTTCTTTTGTCTCGTTAGGTAAGCTTATTCCTAAATATTTAATTTTTTTGTTGTTGTTGCAATGGTGAATGGGAGTGATTCCTTAATTTCTCTTTCTGATTTTTCATTGTTAGAATATAGAAATGCAAGTGTTTTCTGTGTATTGATTTTGTATCCTACAACTTTACTAAATTCACTGATTTGCTGTAGTAATTTTCGGATACTATCTTTAGGGTTTTCTATGTAAAGTATCATGTCATCTGCAAACAGGGAGAGCTTTACTTTTTCTTTTCTGACCTGAATTCCTTTTATTTCTTTTTCTTCTCTGACTGCTGTAGCTAGGACTTCCAGAACAATGTTGAATAATAGTGGTGAAAGTGGAAACCCTTGTCTTGTTCCTGATATTAGGGGGAATTCTTTCAATTTTTCACCATTGACAAAAATGTTTACTGTAGGCTTATCATATATGGCCTTTACTATGTTGAGGTAGATTCCTTCTACATCTATTTTGTGGAAGAGTTTTAATCATAAATGGGTGCTGAATTTTCTCAAAGTCTTTTTCTGCATCTATTGAGATTATCATATGGATTTTATCTTTCAATTTGTTAATATGGTGTATCACACTGTTTCATTTGCATATGTTGAAGAATCCTTGCATTCTTGAAATAAATCCAACTTGATCATGGTGTACGAGCTTTTTGATGTGTTGCTGAATTCTGTTTGCTAACATTTTGTTGAGGATTTCTGCATCTATGTTCATCAGTGATATCTGCCTGTAGTCTTCTTTTTTTGTGTTGTCTTTGTCTGGTTTTGGTATCAGGGTGATGAAGGCATCATAAAATGAGTTTGGAAGTGGTCCTTCCTCTGCAATTTTTTGAAAGAGTTTTAGAAAAATAGGTATTAGCTCTTCTCTAAATGTTTGATAGAATTCTCCTGTGAAGCCATCTGGTCCTGGGATTTTGTGTTTTGAGAGATTTTTGATCACAGCTTCAACTTCAGTGCTCATAATTGTGTTGTTCCTAATTTGTATTTCTTCCTGGTTCAGTCTCAGAAAGTTGAAATTTTCAAAGAACCCGTCCATCTTCCAGGTTATCCATTTTATGGCCATATAGTTTTTCATAATAGGCTCTTTTAATCCTGTGTATTTCTGCATTGTCTGTTGTAACCTCTACTTTTTCATTACTAATTTTGTTGATTTTATTCTTCTCTCTTTTTTTTTTTTTTTTGACGAGTCTGGCTAAAGTTCTGACAATTTTGTTTATCTTCTGAAAGAATAAGCTTTTAGTTTTATTAATCTTTGCTATTGTTTCTTTCATTTATTTTTCATTTATTTCTACTGGATCTTTTTGATTTATTTGCTTCTACTAACTTTGGGGATTTTTTTTGTTCTTTTAGGTGTAAAGTTAGGTTGTCTATTAGATGTTTTTCTTGTTTCCTGAGGTAGGCTTGTATTGCTATAAACTTCCCTCTTAGAACTGCTTTTGCTGCATAACATAGGTATTGAGTTGTCTTGTTTTCATTGTCATTTGTTTCTAGAAATTTTTTTTTTATTTCCCTTTTGATCTCTTCAGTAGCCTATTGGTTATTTAGAAATGTGTTGCTTAATCTCCATGTGTTTGTGTTTCTTACACTTTTTTCCTTGTAACTGATATCTAGTCTCATAGCGCTGTAGTCAGAGAAGATGCTTGATATGATTTCAATTTTCTTAAATTTACTGAGGTTTTATTTGTGACCCAAGATGTGGTCTATCCTGGAGAATGTTCCATGTGCACTTGAGAAGAAGGTGTGTTCTTCTGCATTTGAATGGAATGTCCTGAAGATATCAATGAGACCCATCTCATCTAATGTGTCATATAAGACTTGTGTTTCTTTATTAATTTTCTGTTTTGATGATCTGTCCATTGGTGTGAGTGGGGTGTTAAAGTCTCCTACTATTATTGTATCACTGTCAATTTCACCTTTTATGTCTGTTACTGTTTGTCTTATGTATTGAGGTGCTCCTATGTTGGGAGCATAGATATTTATAATTGTTATGTCTTCCTCTTGGGTTGATCCCTTGATCATTATGTAGTGTCCTTCCTTATCTGTTGTAATCTTCTTTATTTTCAGTCTATTTTGTCTGATATGAGGATTGCTACTCCAGCTTTCTTTTGCTTCCCATTTGCATGGAATATATTTTTCCATCCTTTCACTTTCAGTCTATATGTGTCTTGAGGTCTGAAGTGGGTTTCTTGTAGACAACATATATATGGGTCTTGTTTGTGTATCCATTCAGCCAGTTGGTGTCTTTTGGTTGGGGCATTTAGTCTATTTACATTTAAAGTAATTATTGATATATATGTTCCTATTGCCACTTTCTTAATTGTTTGGGGTTGCTCTTATAGATCTTTTTTCTTCTTTTATATTTCTTGACTATATAATTCCCTCTAACACTTGTTATAAAGTTGGTTTGGTGGCACTGAATTTGCTTAACATTTTCTTTTCTGGAAAGCTTTTTATTTCTCCATCAGTTTTGAATAGGATCCTTGCCAGATACAGTAAGCTTGGTTATAGATTTTTCCCTTTCAGTACTTTAAATATATCCTGCCATTTCCTTCTGGCCTGCAGAGTTTCTGCTGAAAGATCAGCTGTTAAGCATATGAGGTTTCCCTTGTATTATACTTGTTGCTTTTCCTTGCTGCTTTTAATATTCTTTCTTTATGTTTAGTCTTTGTTAGTTTGATTAGTATGTGTCTTGACGTGTTTCCCTTTGGGTTTATCTTGTATGGGACTCATTGTGCCTCGTGGACTTGATTGACTATTTCCTTTTCTATGCAGGGGAAATTTTCAACTATAATCTCTTAAAAAATTTTCTCAAACCCTTTCTTTTTCTCTTCTTCTTCTGGGACCACTATAATTGGAATATTGGTGAGTTTGATATTGTCCCAGAGGTCTCTGAGACTATCCTCAGTTCTTTTCATTCTTTTTTACTTTATTCTGCTCTTCAGAAATTATTTCCACCATTTTATCTTCCAGCTCATTGATTTGTTCTTCTGCTTTAGATATTCTGCTATTGATTCCTTCTAGAGTGTTTTAACTTTCAGTAATTGTGTTTTTTGTCTCTGTATGTTTATTCTTTAATTCTTCTAGGTCTTTGTTAATTGATTCTTGCATTTCCTCCATTTTGTTTTCAAGGTTTTTGATCATCTTTACTATCATTATTCTGAAATCTTTTTCAGGTAGTTTGCCTATTTTCTCTTCATTTAATTGGATCTCTGTGTTTCCAATTTATTCCTTCATTTGTGTAGTATTTCTCTGCCTTTTCATTTTTTTTCTTAACTTAATGTGTTTGAAGTATCCTTTTCCCAGGCTTCAAGGTTGAATTCTTTCTTCCTTTTAGTTTCTGCCCTCCTAAGGTTAGTACAGTGGTTTTTGTAAGCTTCTTATAGGGTGAGATTTGTACTGCTTTGTTTGTTTCTTTGTTTTTCCTCTGATGGGCAAGGCTGAGTGAGGTGCTAATCCTGTCTGCTGGTGATTGGGTTTGTATATTTTTGTTTTGTTTTTGTGCAGGCATCCTGCACAGTGTGCTACTGGTGGTTGGGTGATGTTGGGTCTTATATTCAAGTGGTTTCCCTTGTGTGAGTTCTCACTATTTGATACTCTCTAGAGTTAGTTCTCTGGTAGTCTAGGGTCTTGGAGTTAGTGCTCCTACTCCAAAGGCTCAGGGCCTGATCCCTCTTTAGATGTTTGGGCACTTCAGTGCTTATTCCTAGGACTTCCCTTCTTCCCTGTATTTTCTCTCCTGTGATCTCCCCATGTCCTGTCTTCCGAGACCACAGTCATGTCAATGACTCACAAACTGACTTTTCCAGCTCGGCATATATAGATGCTGTTGTCTTCATCTTTTAAAGCTGGGAGTTAAGAGACACTATCTCTACAGTTATAGTTGTTGATGGTAGCCTGTTTCTAGGTAACTATCTTTTGCCACACACAGCCAGATCCTAGCCCTGCTGGCACCCATGCCTGCTGAGCACATGCTTGCAGCAGGGAACAGGACCGAGTTGGGGAAGGCTTGGTGCAGCAGTTCTGCCCTGCATCTCACCACTTGTGATCATGGATCTAAGGCAGAATTTTTAACTGTTTGTTTGAGTGCTGAAGGCATGCCTCAACAAACATACAGAGAACCTTTTGGTGAAGACTGAGAAACATATTGTTTCTATGCATTTAAGGAAATCTTAAATTTATAATCATTAGTTAACCACTAAACTAATCAGGCACAGAACAGGAAAAGTTAGGCTTTCATTCCAATCCCAAAGAAAGGCAATGCCAAAGATTTCAAACTACTATACAATTGCACTCATTTCACATGCTAGAATTCTTTAATCTAGACTTCAGCAGTATGTGAACCAAGAACTTACAGATGTACAAGCTTGATTTAAAAGAAGCAGAGGAACCAGAGATTAAATTGCCAACATTCATTAGATCCAGAGAAAGCAAGAGGATTCCAGAAAAACATCTACTTCTGCTTCATTGACTAAAATTTTTGACTGGGTGGATCACAACAAACTGCAAAATTCTTAAAGAGATGGAAATACTAGACCACCTTACCTGTCTCCTGAGAAACCTGTATGCAGTTCAAGAAGCAACAGTTAGAACCAGACATGGAACAACAGAATGGTTCCAAATTGGGAAAGGAGTACATCAAGGCTGCATATTGTCACCCTGCTTACTTAACTTACATGCAGAGTACATCATGCAAAATTCTGGGCTGGATGAATCAAAAGCTGGAATTAAGACTGTGAGGAGAAATACCAAAAACAGATATGCAAATGATACCACCCTTATGGCAGAAGGTGAAGAGGACAAGAAAAGCCATTTGATGTGGGTGAAAGAGGAGAGTGAAAAAACTGGCTTAAAATTCAACATTCAAAAAACTAGATCATGGCATACAGTCCCACCACTTCATGGCAGATAGATGGGGAAAAGTGGAAACAGTAAGAGATTTCATTTTCTTGGGCTCTAAAATCACTGTGTATGGTGACTACAACCATGAAATTAAGACACTTGCTCCTTGAAAGGAAAGCTATGACAAACATAGACAGTTTATTAAAAGGCAGAGATATCACTTGGCCAACAATGGTCCATGGTTTTTCCAGTAGTCATGTATGGATGTGAGAGCTAGACCTGAAAGAAGGCTGAGTATCCAAAAATTAGTGCTTTGCTGTGCTGGAGGAGACTCTCAAGAGTCCCTTGGACAAGAAGGAGATCAAATCAGTCAATGCTAAAGGAAATCATCCCTGAATATTCATTGAAAAGGTTGATGGCTGAAGCTGAAGCTCCAATACTTGGCCCACCAGATGCAAAGAGCTGACTCAATGGAACATATCCTGATGTGGGGAAAGATCGAGGGCAGGAGGAGTAGGGGATGACAGAGGATGAGATGGTTGGATGACATCACCAACTCAATGGACATAAGTGTGAGCAAGCTCCAGGAGATTGTAAAGGACAGGGAAGCCAGATGTGCTGCAGTCCATGGGGGTCACAAAGAGTCAGACACAATTTAGTGACTGTAAAACAATAACCCATCAATTAAAGGCCTCCAAATTTAATATCCTATATTATCTAAATTACAAAGTCCATCCAATCAGTAACTGGTATACATTTTGTTATTATAGATTTGGCCAATATGTTACACTGAGTGCCTATTTCAACATCCTTTCAGTCATATTTTGCTTTCACATCCATAGGGAAATGATACTTGGCCACCAATAGAATACTTCAGCAGCTTTACAATCATACACAACCTTCATAGGCTATATTTTAGCTGCATCAACTTTCCATCGTGAATACAGTTTTGACACTACATGGTTAACAGACATCCTCTGAGGCAAAATTTCATTTGCCACATTTATTCAGGATATACACATTTATAAAAGGGCTCATAAAAGTGGCATGGGCCATTGTCTTATATATATGTCATTTTGGTTAAATTTCTAAAAATTATTTGATAACCTAAGAGTTGCTTCAGATGTGACACTGTCAAGAGACAATTACTGATCCTCTCTATATCCTCAATGTTTAAAACAAGTTCAACTTCTTTAAGGCCTTTTTTGGCTCTATTGATCTTCATTGAAAAATTTATTTAACCTCACTTATACTGTTACTTGCAAATAAGCCTGCCATGAACATCAGCCCCTCAAAAAAGGCTCTAGAACCTGCCATGAAACACAGACTCCCATTAGTGGCCCTGAGACTTAATTTTAGAGGCTTTAAGCAACCTCCTCTCATGTCTCCTAGAGTCTCTGGACCACCCATTGCAAGTAAAAGTTGCCCACAGAATTCTGATGCAAGAAACTGCCCTCCTTGGCCACATGCTTTACACCATTAGAGCAGCAATAGCTGGCCACCTATTTGGGTCTTTTGGAAGTTTAGGCCCTGGGCCCACAAGCCTCTGTACTTAGCTGACCACTATGCCTTGAGATATAAAAGCAGCAGCGTAAAAGCTTAGCATGGCTACTAAGGCCTCCAGGCTACAAGATGGAGCCAAACCTGGACCCTCTAGCATATCCCACCTACAGGAAAGGGTGGACACTTTTGCTCTCAGTCCCTTCCCAGATTCCATGGTACTAGAGGAGTCACCCCTCTTCCAGACCTGTTGGCTATCCAGCAAGCCCTTTGGGATCAACTGAGTGAGTAGTAATAGAAATTTTACATTTTATGAATAGCATCACCACCATATAGGTGATGTAGCTCATTAGGTAGGTAGTGCCTTTTCATCCCTTAACCAGGACAAATGATAAGGGACAAAACCTAAATGTTAGCACAATTAGCCACACTTCATACAATCACCTAAGCACAGGATGCTGGAGCCAGAAAAATGGCCCTACCTAGACATTCTTTCAAACCCTTGGACCACTGCCTAAGAGATGTCCCCTCTGGGATAAAGAACTCTGGTAATCTCTTGCCTCAAAGAACTCAAATACAAAACAAGGTAACATGTCTTTTAGGCTTGCCAGGCAGCACTAGTGGTAAAGAACCTGCCTGCCAATGCAGAAGATGGAAGAGACAAGGGTTCAATCCCTGGGTTGGGAAGATCCTCTGGAGGAGGGCATTGCAACCTACTCCAATATTCTTGCCTGAAGAATCCTACGAACTGAGGAGCCTGAGGGGTACAGTCCACAGGGTCACAGAGTTGGACATGACTAAAGTGACTTAGCATGCACCCAACAGATGTGTTTATGATATTAAGACCATAATACAAGGTCTTACCAGGACATCTTATCAACTTCAGAGCTCCAGACATTGCTAATAGTGACCAAGACACTCAATTCACATTTTGTTGTTGTTGCTATTGTTCAGTCAGTAAGTCATGTCCAACTCTTTGCAAGCCCATGGACTGCAGCAGGCCAGGCCTCCCTGTTCAAACTCATGTCCATTGAGTCGGTGATGCCATCCAACCATCTCATCCTGTGTGGACCCCTTCTCCTCCTGCCTTCCATCTGTCCCAGCATCAGGGTCTATTCTAATGAATTGGCTCTTTGCATTCGGTGGCCCAAGTATTGGAGCTTCAGCTTCAGCTACAGTTCTTTCAATGAATATTCAGGACTGATTTCCCTTAGGATTGACTAGTTTGATCTCCTTGCTATCCAAGGGATTCTCAAGAGTCTTCTCCAACACCACAGTTCAAAAACATCAATTCTTTGGCACTCAATCTTCTTTATGGTCCAATTCTCACATCCATACATGACTACTGGAAAAACCATAGCTTTGACTAGACAGACCTTTGTCGGCAAAATAATGTCTCTGCTTTTTAATATGCTGTCTTTGTTTGTCATAGCTTTTCTTCCAAGGAGCAACTGTCTTTTAATTTCATGGCTGCAATCACCATCTGCAGTGATTTTGGAGCCCAAGAAAATAAAGTCTGTCACTGTTTCCAATGTTTCCATATCTATTTGCCATGAAGTTGATAGGACCACACGCCATAGTCTTAGTTTTCTGAATCTTGAGTTTTAAACCAGCTTTTTCACTCTCCTCTTTCGCCTTCATCAAGAGGCTCTCTAGTTCCTCTTCACTTTCTCCCATAAGGGTGGTGTCATCTGCATATCTGAGGCTATTGATATTTTTCCCAGAAATCTTTATTCCAGTTTGTGCTTCATCCAGCCTGGCATTTCACATGATGTACTCTGCATATAAGTTAAATAATCAGGGTGACAATATACAGCCTTGATATACTCCTTTCCCAGTTCTGAACCAATCTGTTGTTCCATGTCAGTTCTGTTGCTTCTTGACCTGCATACAGATTTCTCAGGAGGCAGGTAAGGCAGTATGGTATTTCCATCTCTTTAAGAATTTTCCACAGTTTGTTGTGATCCACAAAAAGGCTTTAGTGTAATCAATAAAGCAGAAGTAGATGTTTTTCTTGAATTATTTTGATTTTTCTATGACCCAGCAGATGTTGGAAAGTTGATCTTTAGTTCCTCTGCCTTTTCTAAATCCAGTTTGAACATCTGGAAGTTGTTCAATTCAACTCACTTTTTAGAACACTGTTAGGCTCTTGAAGAAGACATTCAGTGAAACTTCTACCTCCCCCGTAAGCCCTAGGCAACAGCAGTAATTGAGGAATAAAGGGCTCCTCAAAGAATTTCTACTTAAGTTTGAAAGAGTCAAATGGACCCCTCTGTGGTTGTCACTATTGCCACAGACATTGATTAGTCTAAATTCATGCCCCTAAGGAATGTGTACTCCCTATTCTAATGCCACACAGGTCTCTCAATTGACTTTATTGGCCATAAAGGGGAATACCTCTAAATTTCATGGTTTTTACTACCACCTCACCATGTGGCCCTCTCCCTTTTGGTCAAGAGCCTACTTTATTTCCTAAGAAGGCACTTCACCTACTTCTTTGAAGTTCTAGTCATCACCTAGATTTAAACTAATGTCAAGTTATCAAGGCGTCAGTTGTTTGTAAGCCTTAAAGTAAAGATCCAATATTATATGCTGCCTTGATATATGACAAAATTGGGAGGACCCCAAATGGTATAACTGCAAATCCCCCTCCCTAGTATGTTCCCCCAGGTAAGGTCCCCTAATCAAATAACCCTCCTCATCAAGTAAACCAGGCATAGTTTCTGTTCATCCCTGAGTAATAGAACTGCAGTTCCCTGCCAGCTCACAGAACTGTGCAAACAAGCCAAACACATCCTTCTGTGGGAAGCAGGGTGGACACCACACTCTTAATGCTATAAAAACTGCCTCCCACAGCCTGTGGTTATTTACTCTGTTCTCTAGTGCAACCCCCAGGTCACCATGCATGGTATACTGTGTCCTCCTTCCCTGGACCATGAGTCTATGTGCCTAATAACTACTGTCGGTCTCATCTGCCTGGTACTTGGTGTCATGTGTTTAGCATTCTCATACTCTTAGGGCAGGAATTCCTCCCTCATTAACAGAAAAAGTAAGTGATTAAAACACACCCTTTCTTTGGGCCACCAATAAGCACAGATAAACACCAAGCAGTTGTGCTTTCATTAAAACCTGTCCTCTGTCAGGCATGGAAAACAGGAGAAAGCAGGAGATAAATTTTATTTGGAAGAAGTGCAAGCTGTGTCAGGGTAAATATGTGTCATTGGTAAAGTGATTTACAAATTAGTCAGATTTGAGTAATGTAGGCTACATGATCTTCCTCATCCCAGACTAAAATGGTGATTCGTGAGAATTACAGGTAATGAAGTAAAAGGATAGCAAAGTAGTTGGGGGAGTGTTTAAATACCACTTCCTAAAATGTTCGTAAGGAACCTGTGAGACAGGAGGTAAATGACTTAAAAGAGCAAGATAGCAGGTGGAAAATGCACAAACACATGTTTAAATAGAAACTGGAGTTTCTATTTAAACAGAGAAAAATGTGCACTTGTAAGAGTGAGAGCAAATGAAAAAAAAAGCCTGTTACAGATAAGTTCTCTTATTGTTACATATATTCACAGACCCTAATAAGCAGTGGGTCCATGTAATGAATGTCAGAGCTAAATAATATAAAGAATCGTCTAGGTTACTAATCCTTTCCCTCAATTTATAAATGCAAGATTGTTTTGTAATTTTTCTCTACACTGTAATTGTTTTACCTGAAATAATTAACCACTCTGAATAAGAAAAGATCTCTGCTTAATCTTTTCATAAATATTTGTATAGGCTAGCTATTGGAAAGCTAGGATTCCATCGTGTGCTTGCGAGGTTGCTTCAGTGTGTCCTACTCTCTGCAACCCTATGGACTGTAGCCCACCAGGTTTCTCTGTCCATGGGATTCTCCAGGCAAGAGTACTGGAGTGGGTTGCCATGCCCTCATCCAGGGAATCTTCCTGACCCAGGGATAGAACCCTTGTCTCCAGCATCTTCCCAGGTGGGGCTAGTGGTAAAGGACCCACCTCTTTTAAAAATAAAATTCAGGACTGATCTTCCCCTTTCAGTTTGAAACCTGATAGCCTAAAATTGGAGCAAGGTTAAGGACAACTGATCAGTCTCTACATCTATTTCCAGGAAGTTGCAGCAAGCATTAGCTGCAACTTCAGATGGCAACATCATACTTCCAGAGAAGGTAAATACCTCTAAGTCTGGAGACAAAAGAGTCCATCCTTCTTAAGAAATCAGCACTGGAACAAGAAACAAATATGAGAATTATTATGGTTCCCTCCCTGGAAGCATTTCTGATTTAACTACAATAGTTTCTTAGTGCCCATTATATAGCAGCTGGGTAATCTTTTGATTTACAAGGAAATCCCTTCCTGCCCTGCTGCTCCCTCAGTTGTCTGTACCTCAGATACATCTACTTTGCTTTTCACTCTACCCTAGGAGTAGTCCAGTCATTGCAGTTTGCAAAAAATGCAAATGTACCCAAGGCACTAATATAACTTATCACCAAATGAGAGGTGCTACTTTCATTTATTTAGCAATTCAGAGTTAGGAAGTTAAAAAAAAAAAAAAGAAAGACATTTTCTTTGGTTTGGTTATTTTTTACTCTTCATACAGCACCTAGCAGAGTTCTAAACACACAGTAAGTATACAATAAATACCTACTGATTTTTCCCACTAAATATGCAAAAAGATGACTGTACAAATTGCTCAAATTGCTCCAGCATGCATAGAGTGCTTTTTTTTCAAGCATGATCCACATCTAATCAGAAAATACTGAAACCTAAACACAACACTGGAGAAAAGAGACCTTGATAATTCATCCTTGTATTCTTTCCTTAGTAACATGTATATATTTACATGCTTTTTCTTCTAGGTTGGATGGACAGTTCTGCTTGCTGATACAGTGAAAGTGAAAGTTGCTCAGTTGTGTCCATCTGATTCTTTGCTACCCCATGGACTATACAGTCCATGGAATTCTCCAGGCCAGAATACTGGAGTGGGTAGCCTTTGCCTTCTCCATGGGATCTTTCCAACCCAGCGATTGAACCCAGGTCTCCCACATTGCAGGCAGATTCTTTACCAGCTGAGCCAAAAGGGAAGCCCAAGAATACTGGAGTGGGTAGCCTATCCCTTCTCCAGCGTATCTTCCTAACCCAGGAATTGAATCAGGGTCTCCTGCATTACAGGTAGATTCTTTACCAACTGAGCTATTTGGGAGGCCCTGCTGACACAGGGTATAGCCTATAAATTTGGTTCCAAACCAGTAGATCATAGACTCCTGGGCAATTACAAAGTTATTTATTGTAACTAGTATATGATTCTAGAAGCAAATTACAATCATTTGCTTAAAATAGATGGGGAAGGGACAGTTAGGGAGTTTGGGATTGACATGTACACACTGCTATATTTAAAATGGATAACCACCAAGGATCTACTATCAGCTCAGTTCAGTTGCTCAGTCATGTCCAACTCTTTGTGACCCCATGGACTGCAGCACGCTAAGCCTCCTTGTCCATCAACAACTCCCAGAGATTACTCAAACTCATGTCCATTGATTGAGTCACGATGCCATCCAATCATCTCATCCTGTGTGCACTCCTTATCCTCCTGCTTTCAATCTTTCCCAGCATCAGGGCCTTGTCAAATGAGTCAGCTCTTCACAACAGGTGGCCAAAGTATTGGAGTTTCAGCTTCAGCATCAGTCCTTCCAATGAACACTCAGGGTTGATTTCCTTTAGAATTGACTGGTTGGATCTCCTTGCAGTCCAAGGGACTCTCAAGAGTCTTCTCCAACACCACAGTTCAAAAGCATCAATTCATCAGCACTCAGCTTTCTTTATAGTCCAACTCACACATCCATACATGACTACTGGAAAAACCATAGCCTTGACTAGACAGACCTTTGTTGGCAAAGTAATGTCTCAGCTTTTTAATATGCTGTCTAGGTTGGTCATAACTTTTCTCCCAAGGAGTAAGTGTCTTTTAATTTCATGGCAGCAGTCACCATCTGCAGGGATTTTGTAGCCCCCCAAAATAGTCTGCCACTGTTTCCACTGTTTCACCATCTATTTGCCATGAAGTGATGGGACCAGATGCCATGATCTTTGTTTTCTGAATGTTGAGCTCTAAACCAACTTTTTCACTCTCCTCTTTCACTTTCATTAAGAGGCTTTTTAGTTCCTCTTCACTTTCTGCCATAAGGGTGGTGTCATCTGCATATCTGAGGTTATTGATATTTCTCCTGGCAATCTTGATTCTAGTTTGTGCTTCCTCCAGACCAGCGTTTCTCATGATGTACTCTGCATAGAAGTTAAATAAGCAGGGTGACAATATACAGCCTTGACATATTCCTTTTCCTACTTGGAACCAGTCTGTTTTCCCATGTTCAGTTCTAACTGTTGCTTCCTGACCTGCATACAGATTTCTCAAGAGGCAGGTCAGGTGGTCTGGTATTCCCATCTCTTCCAGAATTTTCCACAGTTTATTGTGATTCACACAGTGAAAGGCTCTGGCATAGCCAATAAAGCAGAACTATAAACACAGGAAACTCTACTCAATATTATGTAGTAACCTAAATGGGAAAATAATTTAAAAAAAATAGATACTTGTATATGTAAAAAAAAATGGCCTTCTTCATTAATTATTTGTTTATATGATGCTTCCTATGTAAACAGTGTTCTTTTCCATAACTTATGATGATCTTTAAAGTTCTATTTTGAAGTCTGTGGCAGGGGTGGTGGGGAGAGGAAGAACATCATGCCAAGAAGATTTATGAAAAGTGAAAAGCAAGTTGAAAATAATATCTCATTCCAATATTTTTGTGTATGCATGATGAAGATCACTCATTAGTTAAGTGATTTACTCTCTTATGCAAATAATGAAAGGCTAATATAATTTAAATTTGGACTTAGTAAACATACAAAAATATTCCACGTGGCGGACCTTCAGGTATTTGGAAAAATGGCTTAACTCTTAAATGATATTTGTTCTTATATAATTTGTAATCTATTCAATCACCAAGAATATTTGATTAACCCCTATTATAAGATCATTTTTTTAAATTTAAAAAGACTTTTATGGAAGAATATATATATATATATATATATATATATATATATATATCGAACATCTACAGCTTATCTGTGTGTTGTATGCAATGAGAGAGATTTCTGATATTTTCATGGTTTATTTATCACTGCAACACTCACTTACTTTTAGCTTTTATCCACGTAGTGCACTGCCCTGAGTATCTGCATTTGGATATTGTATCTATCTTCTCCACAGCTTTAAAGGTCTACTTGTCTGTTGATTAAACTGGGCTGATATCTCAGCAAATACTTGGACTAATATGTAGTCAAAATGCCCTACATTATTTGTGTGGGAATCACTTAGGGAGTATACTGTGAAAAATAACAAAATATATCAAGGGGCTATAGATCAGTAAATATTACATGAGGGTTTCTTTCTTTTTAGCTTTATATAAAAATGCAAAGTAACAGATAGGATTCTTTTAAAATTTCTACTTTCTTCAGCAGATCTGAGGCCTTCCTCATGTAATACAACTATTAATATAAGGAATGCAGTTCCTATGAGGCAGTACATGCTCAGTAGTATTTCCAAGAAACAGAACTTCCTGTACTTTTTTCCAGCTGACATCTTTGTCTTAGCCTTGTTTTAAGAGCCAATAATTTGGAGACAGAACACTACAGTTAGAGTCCCAATGGTAGCACCTATAATTGTTTAACCTTGGGTAACATATGTGATTTTTGTGAACCTGATTTTTCTTTGAAAACGGTAAATATTATACAATACAGTATCATAATATAATAACACTAAAGAATGGTAATTATTTTCCCCTGGCCTGTACATTATAAAATGCCATACAATAATACCATTATTCATAGCAGTATTCAATCATCAAGCCTCTTTATTTTCTTTAGGGAATTCAAGAGGAGAGTTATAAGTGCATTAGATATAAACTTACTGTGAACTGTGCAACTCACTATGTTATACAAATTTTCCTGCACCTACTATGTGGAAAGCTTTATGCTAGCAAATGCTATGATATCTCTTAAAACATTTTTGGCTTTTTTATTGCCAAAAGAATTTACTTAACATAAAATTTACCATTTCATTTCTTTTAAAATGTATAATTCTGTGGTGTTTAGTACATTCATAATGATGTATGACCATCACCATTATCTACATCCAGAATATTTTCATCACCTGAGACCCCCATACTCTTTAAATACCCATTCCCATTTCCCCAATACTTTGGCCACCTGACGTGAAAAACTGACTCATTAGAAAACACCCTGATGCTGGGGATAACAGGCAGGAGGAGAAGGGGAAACAGAGGATGAGATGGTTGGATGGCATCACCAACTTGATGGACATGAGTTTGAGCAAGCTCTGGGAGTTGGTGATGGACAGAGAAGCCTGGTGTGCTGTAGTCCATGGGGTCACAAAGAGTCAAACATGATTGAGTGACTGAACTGAACTGATTCTGTAAATATCAGGTAAATGTAATTAACATGTGGCCTTTTGTGTCTGACTTCTTTTGTTCAGCATAATGTTTTGAAGACTCATCTGCATTGCACCATGTGTCAGTACTTCGTCCATTCTTATGGCCAAATAATATTCTATTATATAGATAAACCACACTATTTGTTTATCCATTCATTAGTTGATGGACATTCTGCTTTTTGACTGTTACAAATAATATTATATTGAACATTCTTGTATAAGCTTTTGTACGGGGATAAGTTTTCAATTTTCTTGATTGTATACCTATAAGGGGATTGCTGGGTCATGGATTCTCAATGTTTGGCACTATTTTTCACAGTGACTTCACCATTTTACATTCTCACCAGCAATGTGTTCCAGTTTCTCCATATCCTCATCGACACTTGTTATTTTCCTTTTATTATTGCCATCCTAGTGGGTGTGGAGTGGTATCATGTGATTTCAATTTGCCTTCCCTAATGATTAATGATGATGAGTATCTTGACATGTACTTGAAGGAACATACCTCCACATAATAAAAGCTATATATGACAAACCCACAGCAAACATTATCCTCAATGGTGAAACATTGAAAGCATTTCCCCTAAAGTCAGGAACAAGACAAGGGTGCCCACTCTCATCACTACTATTCAACATAGTTTTGGAAGTTTTGGCCACAGCAAAGCAGAAAAAGAAATAAAAGGAATCCAGATTGGAAAACAAGAAGTAAAACTCTGTTTGCAGATGGCATGATCCTATACATAGAAAACCCTAAAGACTCCACCAGAAAATTACTAGAGCTAATAAATGAATATAATAAAGTTGCAGGATATGAAATTAAGACACAGAAATCCCTTGCATTCCTATACACTAACAATGAGAAAACAGAAAGAGAAATTAAGGAAACAATTCCATTCACCATTGCAATGAAAAGAATAAAATACTTAGGAATATATCTACCTAAAGAAACAAAAGACCTATATATAGAAAACTATAAAACACTGGTGAATGAAATCAAAGAGGACACAAATAGATGGAGAAATATACCATGTTCATGGACTGGAAGACTCAATATAGTGAAAATGAGTATACTCATTTGGTATACTATATACCAAAGCAATATATAGATTCAATGAAATCCCTATCAAACTAGCCATGGTATTTTTTAGAGAACTAGAACAAATATTTTCACAATTTGTATGGAAAAACAAAAAACCTTCAATAGCCAAAACAGTGTAGAGAAAGAATGGAACTGGAGGAATCAACCTGCCTGACTTCAAGCTCTACTACAAAGCCACAGTCATCAAGACAGTATGGTACTGGCACAAAGACAGAAATATAGATCAGTGGAACAAAATAGAAAGCCCAGAGATAAATCCACACACCTATGGACACCTTATCTTTGACAAAGTGAAGTCGCTCAGTCGTGTCCAACTCTTCCATGGACTGCAGCCTACAAGGCTCCTCTGTCCATGGGATTTTCCAGGCAATACTACTAGAATGGATTGCCATTTCCTTCTCCAGGGGATCTTTCCAATGCAGGGATTGAACCCAGGTATCCCGCATTGTAGACAGACGCTTTCCCGTCTGAGCCACCAGGGAAGCTTTATCTTCAAAAAAGGAGGCAAGAGTATACAATGGAGAGAAGACAATCTCTTTAACAAGTGGTGCTGGGAAAACTTGTCAACCACTTGTAAAAGAATGAAACTAGATCACTTTCTAACACCATACACAAAAATAAAGTCAAAATGGATTAAAGGTCTAAACATAAGACCAGAAACGATAAAACTCTTAAAGAAAAACATAGGCAAAACACTCTCTGACATAAATCACAGCAGGATCCTCTATGACCCACCCCAGAATGTTGGAAATAAAAGCTAAAATAAACCAATGGGACCTAATTAAAATTAAAAGCTTCTGCACAACAAAGGAAATTATAAGCAAGGTGAAAAGGCAGCCTTCGGAATGGGAGAAAATCATAGCAAAGAAAGCAATGGACAAAGAATTAATCTCAAAAATATACAAGCAACTCCTGCAGCTCAATTCCAGAAAAATAAACTACCCAATCAAAATGTGGTCCAAAGAACCAAACAGACATTTCTCCAAAGAAGACATACAGATGGTTAACAAAAACATGAAAAGATGCTCAATATCACTCATTATCAGAGAAATGCAAATCAAAACCACAATGAGGTACCATTTCACACCAGTCAGAATGGCTGCAATCCAAAAGTCTACAAGCAATAAATGCTGGAGAGGGTGTGGACAAAAGGGAACTCTCTTACACTGTTGGTGGGAATGCAAACTATACAGCCACTATGGAGAACAGTGTGGAGATTCCTTAAAAAACTGGAAGTAGAACTGCCATATGACCCAGCAATCCCACTGCTGGGCATACACACTGAGGAAACCAGAATTGAAAGAGACATGTGTACCCCAATATTCATCACAGCACTGTTTATAATAGCCAGGACATGGAAGCACCCTAGTTGTCCATCAGCAGATGAATGGATAAGAGCCATGGTACATATACACAATGGAATATTACTCAGCCATTAAAAAGAATACATTTGAATCACTTTTAATGATGTGGATGAAACTGGAGCCTATTATACCGGGTGAAGTAAGCTAGAAAGAAAAACACCAATACAGAATACTAACAAATATATATGGAATTTAGAAGGAGAAAAGGAAAGATATAAGCATCTGAATGCAGAGTTCCAAAGAATAGCAAGAAGAGATAAGAAAGCCTTCTTCAGTGATCAATGCAAAGAAATAGAGGGAAACAACAGAATGGGAAAGACTAGAGATCTCTTCAAGAAAATTAGAGATACCAAGGGAACATTTCATGCAAAGATGGGTTCGATAAAGGACAGAAATGGTATGCACCTAACAGAAGCAAAAGATATTAAGAAGAGGTGGCAAGAATACATGGAAGAACTGTACAAAAAAGATCTTCACGACCCAGATAATCATGATGATGTGATCACTAACCTAGAGCCAGACATCTTGGAATGTGAAGTCAAGTGGGCCTTAGAAAGCATCACTATGAACAAAGCTAGTGGAGGTGATGGAATTTCAGTTGAGCTATTTCAAATCCTGAAAGATGACGCTGTGAAAGTGCTGCACTCAATATGCCAGCAAAACTGGAAAACTCAGCAGTGGCCACAGGACTGGAAAAGGTCAGTTTTCATTCCAATTCCAAAGAAAGGGAATCCAAAAGAATGCTCAAACTACTGCACAATTGCACTCATCTCACATGCTAGTAAAGTGATGCTCAAAATTCTCCAAGCCAGCCTTCAGCAATACCTGAACCGTGAACTCGCTGATGTTCAAGCTGGTTTTAGAAAAGGCAGAGGAATCAGAGATCAAATTGCCAACATCCGCTGGATCATGGAAAAAGCAAGAGAGCTCCAGAAAAACATCTATTTCTGCTTTATTGACTATGCCAAAGCCTTTGACTGTATGGATCACAATCAACTGTGGAAAATTCTTCAAGAGATGGGAATACCAGACCACCTGACCTGCCTCTTGAGAAATCTGTATGCAGGTCAAGAAACATCAGTTAGAACTGGACATGGAACAACAGACTGGTTCCAAATAGGAAAAGGAGTATGTCAAGGCTGTATATCATCACCCTGCTTATTTAACTTATATGCAGAGTACATCATGAGAAACTCTGGATTGGAAGAAACACAAGGTGGAATCAAGATTGCCATGAGAAATATCAATAACCTCAGATATGCTGATGACACCACCCTTATGGCAGAACCTGAAGAGGAGCTAAAAAGTCTCTTGATGAAAGTGAAAGAGGACAGTGAAAAAGTTGGCTTAAGCTCAACATTCAGAAAATGAAGATCATGGCATCCGGTCCCATCACTTCAAGGGAAATAGATGGGAAACAGTAGAAAGAGTGTCAGACTTTATTTTGGGGGGCTCCAAAATCACTGCAGATGATGACTGCAGCCATGAAATTAAAAGACACTTACACCTTGGAAGAAAAGCTATGACCAACCTAGATAGTATATTGAAAAGCAGAGACATTACTTTGCCGACTAAGGTCCGTCTAGCCAAGGCTATGGTTTTTCCTGTGGTCATGTATGGATGTGAGAGTTGGACTGTGAAGAAGGCTGAGCGCTGAAGAATTGATGCGTTTGAACTGTGGTGTTGGAGAAGACTCTTGAGGGTCCCTTGGACTGCAAGGAGATCCAACCAGTCCATTCTGAAGGAGATAAACCCTAGGATTTCTTTGGAGGGAATGATGCTAAAGCTGAAGCTCCAGTACTTTGGACACCTCATGCAAAGAGTTGACTCACTGGAAAAGACTCTGACGATTCGTTTCTTCAATGTATGGCAAAACCAATACAGTATTGTAAAGTAAAATAAAGTAAAAATAAAAATTAAAAAAAAAAAAGACTCTGATACTGGGAGGGATTGGGGGCAGGAGGAGAAGGGGACGACTCAGGATGAGATAGCTGGATGGCATCACTGACTCGATGGACGTGAGTCTGAGTGAACTCCAGGAGATGGTGATGGACAGGGAGGCCTGGCATGCTGCAATTCATGGGGTCGCAAAGAGTCGGACACAACTGAGCGACTGAACTGAACTGAACGATAACCCTGTATGGGAGATAGCAAAAGAGACAGTGATGTATAGAACAGTCTTTCGGACTCTGTGGGAGAGGGCATTGGAACATGTAAATTATCATGTGTGAAACGAATCACCAGTCTAGGTTTGATGCATGATACAGGGTGCTTGGGGCTGGTGCACTGAGATGACCCAGAGGGATTGGATGGGGAGGAAGGTGGGAAGGGTGTTCAAGATGGGGAACACATGTACACCCATGGTGGAGTCATATAATGTATGGCAAAACCAGTACAATATTATAAGGTAAAAAATAAATAAAATTTTAAAAAATAAATAATGTTGAAATTAAGTCATCTTTTGTAATATAAAAAACCGTTAGAATAATGCAGAGGTTGGGACACCAGCCTTCCACATAGTTGAAAATCTGTATAATGCACAGATTATACAGAAATCCTCTGTATCTGTGATTTCACATCCACAGATTTGAACAACTACAGATTATGTGGAACTACACCATGTATTTAGTGAAAAAGTTCACATATAAGTGGACCCAGAAATTTCAAACCCATGTTGTTCAAGTGTCAACTGTATTGGTAACGAAGGGATAAGAAGAAACTGTGTAAAATCTCTTTTGCCACAGATTCTATACATAGAGGAAATCAGAGGTCTAGTCAGATTCAAAAGAAAATTAAGAGGTATAAAAAGTAATAATTCAGGTAGGAGGTATCTGGAACCATGTTCTAACATTTCGAAGGAAGAGGGAAAAAGTAAAGTAAGGCACAGGGTGAAATCAAATTGTGTTATAGACTTAGACATTTTTGGTTAATTTCACCAAGATTTCTGTAGTGTATATGTCCCTCAGACTTATACCACAGTGGGTCAAAATGATTTGGCCTTTATACCTCATGTCAAGCAATCATTGGCTATGGGCTGCCCCTGGAAGGATGTGATCTCAAACAGGACAATTTTTTGCAGTTGAGTCACTACCTAGAGTTGCTGATACCCGAGGCAACTTGTCCTTCCTTGCAGGATCTGAATGATACATCACTGAGTCAACAATAAGTAGAAATTCTAATCTAAATTAGGTACACATTAATATAACTGGTGGTATTCTATCTTCATAGCATTTTGAAGAGAGGTATATAATACAAAGTTTAAATTGATGCCTAGATATCAGTAAAGATATATGTTATAAAAGGTAATGTCATTTCAAAGCCCTTAATTAGTGGTTCTTAAGAAAGCAGATTTTACGCCAATTTATGTTTCAAAGAAAAATAAAGACATTTGATGGTGCAGAGAAGGAACTGTGCAAAGATAGGAGATATCAATATATTATTGAACAACAATATTTGGTTGCCTGTTTTTTCCCCAAGGATGATCTGGGGACAGAATATAGTCTTCTCGTTGAAAATCTTTTTAGGTACACCACTTTAGAAGTCTGTAGCACATCTTACTATTATTGTTTTTATTCATTATCCTCCCAATAATCAACCTATATACCAATGTCCTCTATTAGTCAAAAAATGGCAATAAGGGCACATAACCCAGGTTAATCCCTGAAAAACTAGTTATTCTAATTTTAATGACCATTCCAAATAAGATTCTATATCATATATACATATATATTTATACACATATATATAATCCAGAAATATGACATTGCTGATTAAGAAGTTAGAAAGATAGCATATCATAAACATAATGCCTCTCCTTCCTGACCTATTAAGGAAAAGGAATAGAAATATTAAACACATTAAAGACTCATCAATATTAGTTAATAATGATATTATGGTATGTTATCAATGAGCTCTGATTTCAAAATTAGTAATTTCTGTCTTCCGTTTTAAATACTCTATTTGTCCTGCTATCCAGTGTTAGAACACTTTTGTATTCTTTGTTATTCAAAAAATGTTTACTCCTAGAAAAATCTGAAGAACGAGTAAATGCCTCCTTTCCAAAACAAAATGCATCTAGAAGGTTTTAAAGCACAAAGCAATTAATTTGGTCTCATATTTCTTTGTAGCTGAAATGAAAATGCCAAGACTTAGAATATTGGCTCATGTGTATGTAAGAGTAGACTTGCCAATGAAATTGATACAACTCTTAACAGATTTTTTTTCTCAATTCTCAGTTCTTCGCCAAATATCTTTATCATCACACAGCAATTCTCTAAAGGCTTATTACAATTGAGAAAAAGGGAACAACTTAAAATTTAATCTGAATCAATAAGCCACTATAGTTTATCAATTCAAACTTTAAAAGTTCTGGGAAAAGTAGTTTTTAACTGTAGTACATTATACATATTTAAACCTACACGAAGGATTATACATGAACTCACAGTGAGGAAAATACAAACAATGCTAATTATTGTAGTCTAACAGAAACATCAGAAGCAGCAAAGACTTCCCAAGTCAATAAACAAAACTATCCTCACATTTAGGAGTATTACGGATGTTATCAGTAAATGTATGTGCATGCACACTCAGTCATGCCCAACTCTGTGGGACCCTATGGGTTGCAGCTTGCCAGGCTCCTCTGTTCATGTTATTTTCCAGGCAAGAATGCTGAAGTGGGTTGCCATTTCCTCCTCCAGGGGATCTTCCCAACCCAGGGATCGAACCCGTGTCTCCTGTGTCTCCTACATTGCAGATGGATTCTTTACTGTTGAATCAATGGTATAGAGAATAACAAAGCAAAGAAATAGGAAGTGATATTGTGGAGAAAGTAGAGGGGTTGCCTCACAGGCCACATAGCCTCAGTGGGAATATAGTCAGGAATGGGATGATCTGGATTCTAGGAATTCTGGACTTCTTTCAAGGACTGAGACAAGAGAGGACATCAAGGGATTCATCCAGAAAATCTTAGAACACATAACAGAGGTGAAGTTGGGAAAATGAGAGGTCCAGAAGGGTGGTAAACCAATCAAAGTTCTAGGCCCTCACCTTCAATCTTGTGAATGATTTCTGGGAAAGATGGTAATCTTGCCCTAGGCTAATGGAACTCTTGGACTTCTTCTTGACTCTTCTTGAATGAGATAATCCACAAGATAAAATAGCATGTGTATGTGTTTTTAACACCTCAGAAATAGCCAACAACCTATTAAATGCAAACCAAAGGAAACATTTTTACAATTGTAAAGAAAGCCTCACACACACACTATTGGAGAGACTGCAAAGGTTTGTGGCACACGGACAAATTGTTGGTGAATTCTTCTTTTTTTTTTTTTTTTTCCTTGAGAAACTGTGCAAGTTCACGGGGCTGAAACAGGTGATGGAATTTACTGCATGTCTTACAGATACGTTGTTGGATAGCACAATATAAAGCAAAGTACAGTAATCATTTTTGGTTCACATTTATTCTTGAGTTTCTACAATATTTTACTGTCCACCAACATAAAAGCAAGTAACCTGAGGCACTGGTAATACTTTTATTGTGGCATTCTTCAATAACTTTTATATACTGTTTCCTTTCATAATTTGAGATGCAATAATGATTTTTGTTATAAATTTCTTCATAAATATTCTTACTGATAGATGATGCATTTATTTAAGCATCAATGGACAAATAAAGTTATCCACGGGTGACTAACAACCTTAAATAAATACCACTTCACTCAGTTGCTATCCATAGTACCTAAGAAATGCAATTACATGCTGGGACCTATTATCCCAATTAATGGACTGTTTTATATTCACTGTGCATTATACGTGAAACACTTTAGAGGCCTGGCCTTCACTTAGCTACAGGCAAAGTAAAATTTATAACAAATAACCAAGAAAAGTCTTTCATTTACTTACCAAGATATGTAGCGTGTAATTATACTTAAAGCGTAACTAGGCAGGGCTCAATAATGCCATTTGATTTAAACCACAATAAAAGGATATAATTTTTTAAGACTTTAAAATCTTATTTAGTTCAAACCCCTCCCCCCAAAAAGGATATTTTTAAAACCATAAGAAATATAACTTTGTAATGAACAAGTCATTGTAGTTTGCTGCAACACTGAAGGTTTCATTATCAACTATGTCTATCTTTCCCTTCTTGTAATGATGTGGCCAAAGGTTAAACTTGATTATTATTTGTTATACTCACAAAGATTCTCATTATTCCAGGCATATGGACTAAAAGAGCAACAATACTCCGAGGTCTTCCAGTAGCTATATGGGTGAACAAACAAAATAGTCAGCTAAGGGAGTATACAAACCCTTGTTGTGTTGCTCCTTTGTAAAATGTCAACCTGAGGCTATGTTTTACCGCAATGGAATTTGACCACTGAAGTTTAACTCTACTCCCTCTGGTGGTTTCTAAAGCTGTACCAAAGCTATAAAATAAAACACAGTTGTAATTCTTCGCCTTATTGTAAGAAGCATTGATTGCCTCTGATTGTATATTATAGCAAAGGGGCAGTCTATTACATGAATTTATTGCATTTTCTTCCTGATAATTACTGGAAGTTATTGAACAAGGCAGGGAGTTATAGCCAGTAAGTTCCTGTGCTAGCTGAGGAAGCAAATCTACAGATATTTAGTGGATCTAAACAGCTGTAAACAACACATCCTGTTTACAGTGTACTAGAAATTTATAATTTACAGTGCATTTGAGGTTATTTTAAGAATCATACTCTCAATTTCACAAATTTAGAATTGAAATATGAACTGTAGCAAAATGTCACACAAACTATATCATCTTTGAGCTTTTAAAACTGATCTGACACTTAAAATGGCAAAAAAGTCAAACAATTTAGATTTCCTAGCTCACTTTCTTAGGACAGATGAGTTCTGTTAATTTTTTATTTAAATTTGTCATGTATAGTGAACATATCATCTTTGGTCATATTTATTTTTGCACTTGAAATTATATTTATGTATCTAAACTCTTCTTGTTTAGTAAAAATTTATCCAATAATTAAAAAACAGATCAAATTGCCAACATCCATTGGATCATAGAAAAAGCAAGAGAATTCCCGAAAAACATCTATTTCTGCTTTACTGACTATGCCAAAGTCTTTGATTGTGTGGAACAAAACAAACTGTGAAAAATTCTGAAAGAGATGGGAATACCAGACCACCTAACTGCCTCCTAAGAAACCTGTATGCAGGTTAAAAAGCAACAGTTAGAAGTGGACATAGCCCCAATTTGGAAGCCCAATTTGGACTATTTCCAAATTGGGAAAGGAGTACGTCAAGGCTGCATATTGTCATCTTGCTTATTTAACTTATATGCAGAGTATATCATGCAAAATGCTGGGCTGGATGAAGTACAAGCTGGAAACAAGATTGCCAGGAGAAATATCAATAACCTGAGATATGCAGATGACACCACCCTTATAGCAGAAAGCAAAGAAGAACTAAAGAGCCTCTTGATGAAATTGAAAGAGGAGAGTGAAAAAGTTGGTTTAAAACTCAACATTCAAAAAACTAAGAACATGGCATCCATTCCCATCACTTCATGGCAAATAGATGGGGAAAAATAGGAACAGTGACAGACTATTTTCTTGGGCTCTAAAATCACTGCAGCCATGAAATTAAAAGACCCTTGCTCCTTAGAAGAAAAGCTATGATAAACCTAGACAGCGTATAAAAAAGCAGAGACATCACTTTGCCAAAAAAGGTCCATATAGTCAAAGCTATGGTTTTTCCAGTAGTCATGTATGAACATGAGAGTTAGACCATAAAGAAAAGGCTGATGCTTTCAAACTGTGGTGTTGGAGAAGTCTCTTGAGAGTCCCTTGGACAGCAAGGAGATCAAGTCAGTCAATCCTAAAGGAAATCAACCCTTAATATCCATTGGAAGGACTGATGCTGAAGTTGAGGCTCCAATACTTTGTACACCTGAAGTGAAGAGCCAACTCATTGGAAAAGACCTTGATGCTAGGAAAGATTGAGGGCAGGATAAGAAGGAAGTGACAGAGAATGAGATAGTTGGATGGCATCACTAACTAGTGGGTATGAGTTTAAGCAAACTTGGGGAGACAGCAAAGGATAGGTGTCAGGGAATGTTTAACAGGAGGATTCCTGCGTGCTGTTTCTCACAAGTCCTTTGTTTCTTTTTAAGCGGAACAGCACGCTGCTCCCAGGAACTGGGATCATTGTGTGAGACAGGCTTGAATCTCTTTTAGTAAACATTCTCTTTATGACAAAACTGCTTAGTCTCGATCCCATTTCTTGAGATATGGATTGTCTCCTGACCTTGTGACCATCATCATCCCTTGGTCCCTTGGTAACGGTTACTGTACGTTTTCTGATCTTTATCATTGACGAAAGAAACTTCTTGTACTACAGCCTATATATCCTCACAAAAAAAATCATTAAAGCACCTTTGCTCCATCAGAGCTTGGGTCCCCGTATCTTTCTTTCTTTCTCTCTCTCTCTTCGGCTGATTCCTTGGAGCACAGAGATGGGTCTTGCTCACTCTCCTGCCCGGGCTTCTAAGACTCTCTCGAGAAGATGCCCTATGCCTACATCACCCCTTGAGAGGGCACCCAGTGCCTTCGTGAGAGACGCAAGTCCTGTGTCAAGGACTTTATTGGTTTTCTGCATAAACCAGGGAGTATCAGCTTCTTTCTCTCTTTCACTTTCTATTGTTGCCTCTGGACCACCAGGTCCTGGTCCATTAAAGGACCCCAACAGACAGGGAAGCTTGGCATGCTGCAGTTCATGGTGTCACAGAGTCAGACACAACTTATTGACTGAACAACAAATACCATTACACACTCTTTAGTTACAATTAAAAGACTGACAATATTAAATGCTGGCAGAACACTCATACACTGTTATTACGAGTGTATGTGAGATAACTACTTTGTAAAAAGAATCAAGCAGTTTCTTATAAAATCAGATATACACTTACACCATCATCCAGCAATTCTACTTCTTCAGTTCAGTTCAGTTCAGTACAGTCACTCAGTCGTGTCCAACACTTTGCGACCCCATGAATAGCAGCACACCAGGCATCCCTGTCCATCACCAACTCCTGGAGTTCACTCAGACTCAAGTCCATCAAGTCAGTGATGCCATGCAGCCATCTCATCCTCGGTCGTCCCCTTCTCCTCCTGCCCCCAATCCCTCCCATCATCAGAGTCTTTTCCAATAAGTCAACTCTTCGCATGAGGTGGCCAAAGTACTGGAGTTTCAGCTTTAGCATCATTCCTTCCAAAGAAATCCCAGGGCTGATCTCCTTCAGAATGGACTGGTTGGATCTCCTTGCAGTCCAAGGGACTCTCAAGAGTCTTCTCCAACATCACAGTTCAAAAGCATCAGTTCTTCGGCACTCAGCTTTCATCACAGTCCAACTCTCACATCCATACATGACAAGTGGAAAAACCATAGACTTGTCTAGATGGACCTTTGTTGGCAAAGGAATGTCTCTGCTTTTGAATATGTTATCTAGGTTGGTCATAACTTTTCTTCCAAGGAGTCAGCGTCTTTTAATTTCATGGCTACAGTCACCATCTGCAGTATTTTGGAACCCAAAAAATAAAGTCTGACACTGTTTCCACTGTTTCCCTATCTATTTCCCATGAAGTGATGGGACCAGATGCCATGATCTTCGTTTTCTGAATGTTGAGCTTTAAGCCAACTTTTTCACTCTCCTCTTTCACTTTCATCAAGAGGCTTTTTAGTTCCTCTTCACTTTCTGCCATAAGTGTGGTGTCATCTGCATATCTGAGGTTACTGGTAGTTCTCCCAGCAATCTTGATTCCAGCTTGTGCTTCTTCCAGCCCAGCGTTTCTCATGATGTACTCTGCATATAAGTTAAAGCAGGGTGACAATATACAGCCTTGATGTACTCCTTTTCCTATTTGAAACCAGTCTGTTGTTCCATGTCCAGTTCTAACTGTTGCTTCCTGATCTGCATAAAGGTTTCTCAAGAGGCATGTCAGAGGGTCTGGTATTCCCATCTCTCTCAGAATCTTCCACAGTTTATTGTGATCCATACAGTAAAAGGTTTTGGCATAGTCAATAAAGCAGAAATAGATGTTTTTCTGGAGCTCTCTTGCTTTTCCATGATCCAGCGGATGTTGGCAATTTGATCTCTGGTTCCTCTGCCTTTTCTAAAACCAGCTTGAACATCAGGAAGTTCACAGTTCATGTATTGCTAAAGCCTGGCTTGGAGAATTTTGAACATTACTTTACTAGTGTGTGAGATGAGTGCAATTCTGAGGTAGCTTGAGCATTCTTTGGCATTGCCTTTCTTTGGGACTGGAATGAAAACTGACCTTCTCCAGTCCTGTGGCCACTTCTGAGTTTTCCAGATTTGCTGGCATACTGAGTGCAGCACTTTCACAGCGTCATCTTTCAGGATTTGAAATAGCTCCACTGGAATTCCATCACCTCCACTAGCTTTGTTCGTAGTGATGCTTTCTAAGGCCCACTTGACTTCACATTCCAGGATGTCAGGCTCTAGATGAGTGATCACACCATCATGATTATCTGGGTCATGAAGATCCTTTTTGTACACCTCTTCTGTGTATTCTTGCCACCTCTTCTTAATATCTTCTGCTTCTGTTAGGTCCATACCATTTCTGTCCTTTATCGAGCCCATCTATGCATGAAATGTTCCCTTGGTATCGCTAATTTTCTTGAAGAGATTTCTAGTCTTTCCCATTCTGTGGTTTTCCTCTGTTTCTTTGCATTGATCACTGAGGAAGGCTTTCTTATCTCTTCTTGCTATTCTTTGGAACTCTGCATTCAGATGCTTATATTTTTCCTTTTCTCCTTTGCTTTTTGCTTCTCTTCTTTTCACAGCTATTTGTAAGGCCTCCCCAGGCAGCCATTTTGCTTTTTTGTATTTCTTTTCCATGGGGATGGCCTTGACCCCTGTTTCCTGTACAATGTCACGAACCTCATTCCATAGTTCATCAGGCACTCTATCTATCAGATCTAGTCCCTTAAATCTATTTCTCACTTCCACTGTATAGTATTAAGGAATTTGATTTAGGTCATACCTGAATGGTCTAGTGGTTTTTCCCTACTTTCTTCAATTTAAGTCTGGATTTGGCAATAAGGAGTTCATGATCTGAGCCACAGTCAGCTCCTGGTAGTGTTTTTGTTGACTGTATAAGCTTCTCCATCTCTGGCTGCAAAGAATATATTCAGTCTGATTTCGGTGTTGACCATCTGGTGATGTCCATGTGTAGAGTCTCTTCTTGTGTTGTTGGAAGAGGGTGTTTGCTATGACCAGTGCATTTTCTTGGCAAAATTCTATTAGTCTTTGCCCTAATTCATTCCACATTCCAAGGCCAAATTTGCCTGTTACTCCAGGTGTTTCTTGACTTCCTGCTTTTGCATTCCAGTCCCCTATAATGAAAAGGACATCTTTTTTGGGTGTCAGTTCTAAAAGGTCTTGTAGGTCTTCATAGAACTGTTCAACTTCAGCTTCTTCAGCGTTACTACTTCTTAGTATTTACCAAAGAGAAATGAAAGTTTATGTTCACAAAAAGTCCTTTAAAGGAAATGTTCAAAACTGTTTTATACATAATAACTAAAATCTAGAATTAATTTGGGTATGTGACTCAAAAAAAATGAATAGACAAATTGGGATGCATTCATACAATGGAATTCTACTTAATAATAGAGTTGAAATAAATAAATACAACAAGGATGAATCTCAAAATCATTAATCTGGATGAAATAAGCCTTAAATAAAGAGCAAAAACATCTATAGTAACTTTTATATTAAATTCCAGAACATAATAAGTTGACAGAAGAAAAAAATTAAGCAAATGTCTTCTTGAGGTACTAGCTAGAGACTAACCAAGAAGGGACATAAAGGAATTTTCTTCAGTTATGTTAACACCCTCTATCATCATGAAGGTTTGGGTTACACAAGTGTAAAACTTGTTGAAACCCAGCAAATTTCACTTAAGATCTATCTAGGTTGGTCATAACTTTTCTTCCAAGGAGTAGGCATCTTTTAATTTCATGGCTGCAGTCACCATCTGCAGTGATTTTGGAGCCCAAAAAATAATGTCTGACACTGTTTCTACTGTTTCCCATCTATTTCCCATGAAGTGATGGGACCGGATGCCATGATCTTCGTTTTCTGAATGTTGAGCTTTAAGCCAACTTTTTCACTCTCCTCTTTCACTTTCATCAAGAGGCTTTTTAGCTCCTCTTCACTTTCTGCCATAAGGGTGGTGTCATCTGCATATCTGAGGTTATTGAGATTTCTCCCAGCAATCTTGATTCCAGCTTGCGATTGTTCCAGCCCAGCGTTTCTCATGATGTACTCTGAATATAAGTTAAATAAGCAGGGTGACAATATACAGCCTTGACGTACTCCTTTTCCTATTTGGAACCAGTCTGTTGTTCCACGTCCAGTTCTAACTGTTGCTTCCTGACCTGCATACAGATTTCTCAAGAGGCAGGTCAGTTGGTCTGGTATTCCCATCTCTTTCAGAATTTTCCACAGTTTATTGTGATCCACACAGTCAAAGGCTTTGGCATAGTCAATAAAGCAGAAATAGATGTTTTTCTGGAACTCTCTTGCTTTTTCCATGATCCAGCGGATGTTGGCAATTTGATCTCTGGTTCTTCTGCCTTTTCTAAAACCAGCTTGAACACCAGGGAGTTCACGGTTCACGTATTGCTGAATCCTGGCTTGGAGAATTTTGAGCATTACTTTACTAGCATGTGAAATGAGTGCAATTGTGTGGTAGTTTGAGCATTCTTTTGCATTGCCTTTCTTTGGAATTGGAATGAAAACTGATGCTGAAGCTCCAATACTTTGGCTACCTGATGTGAAGAGCTGACTCATTAGAAAAGACCCTGATGCTGGGAAAGATTGAAGGCAGGAGGAAAAGGGGGCAACAGACAAAGAGATGATTGGATGGCATCACTGACTTAATGGACAAGAGTTTGAGCATGTCTGGGAGATGGTGAAGGACAGGGAAGACTGGAGTGCTGCAATCCATGGGGTCGGACATGACTGAGTGACTGAACAACAACTTACATCACCCACTGCATTTATTTACATGTGTATCTCACCCACTGAAGCAAAAGCCCTTAGATGGCAGGGAAGGTGACATACTTTTCGATGTACCTCAAATAAGTGAATAAAGATTTCAATGAATTTTTATGAAAGAGGCAAAAAATTAATAATCCACTAGCAGCTCTCCTGAGTTATTTTGAAGTCCAACTCTGGAGGATATTTTAGCCTGTAGCTCCACAAAATTGCCAAGGGATGTGACTTTAGACATAGAGCTACAAACTTTCTCAAGGTTCACCTCAAAGTGGGAAAAGAGATACATCTTAATATTATAAAAGTACCCCTGCAGATAGAGACAGCAGGAAAGGGGCCTCATTTGGAGCTCTACCCCTTGTGCTGATAGCTCCTTTTCTATATTCAAAAAAGCATGAAAATTAAGGAGTTGGAAATATTTCTATAAATTAATGAATAAACTTTAGAATATATAACAATAATGATAAAATGAGTGGCAGTATTAATTTTCAAATGATAACATTAATTCCACAATGATAAGAAGGGATGGTAAGATGCATGCAAAGTCCTTCGTCATCATTAAGAAAAACTAAAGCAAATAAAAAGCTACAAAATGTCCTGTCAACTGAGGTGAAAAATCTTGTCTCCCACTCTGATCCTCTGGTTTGAAGAAGAGAATCAGAGAACGAATAACCTCTTTAAAGTTCTTTAGTGAGATAGCCAACAGCAGAGAGTCCTTTTCCCAACAGAGCCTTGATCGGATGCTTTCAGACCAGATTCCCACAGGAGTAGGGATAGCCTCAATCATTTCTGTCTAGTCAGTGATGTAAAAACTTTTAAACAGATCCCGATTTTACTTCACAAAGATTCAGCTTTGCCTGATACCAAAGCCTTAGTATTAAATTATTACTAAAGAGAGAAAAACAATCACTCCTTAGCTCAGGAAGTCTCAAGGCCATTCTATTTACTGTGATCCTGAGAAGGGCCCCTTTTGAGAAAGCAAGTATGTAATTTTCATATAGTTGTAACATTCTGAAACACTGTCAGTGATAACAGTTAATGTTATAATGAGGAGATCTGTGATGGGCAAGTAACAACTGTAGTGGACAAAATAAAAATAAACACAATCAATGAGTTAATAACTGATCTCTGTTTCAGTTCAGTTCAGTCCAGTTCAGTCGCTCAGTCGTGTCCAACTCTTTGTGACCCCATGAATCACAGCACGCCAGGCCTCCCTGCCCATCACCAACTCCCGGAGTTCACTCAAACTCACGTCCATCGAGTTGGTGATGCTATCCAGCCATCGCATGCTCTGTCACCCCCTTTTCCTCCTGCCCCCAATCCATCCCAGTATCAGAGTCTTTTCCAATGAGTCAACTCTTCGCATGAGGTGGCCAAAGTACTGGAGTTTCAGCTTTAGCATCAGTCCTTCCAAAGAACACCCAGGGCTGATCTCCTTTAGAATGGACCGGTTGGATCTCCTTGAAGTCCAAGGGACTCTCAGGAGTCTTCTTCAACACCACAGTTCAAAAGCATCAATTCTTCGGTGCTCAGCTTTCTTCACAGTCCATCTCTCACATCCATACATGACCACTGGAAAAACCATAGCCTTGACTAGACGGACCTTTGTTGGCAAAGTAATATCCCTGCTTTTCAATATGCTATCCAGGTTGGTCATAACTTTCCTTCCAAGGAGTAAGCATCTTTTAATTTCATGGCTGTGATCTCTGTTTAATGAGTCCCAATTTCTTCATTAGCTATAGATCTTCCATTTCCATCTTTCTCTCCTGTGTATATAATTTAGATGTACATTTCTCCCAGTTCAGAATAATTTTTTTCTGATTGACACAATTATATTTTGATTTCATGATTTGATGAAAGAAATTTGATGTATTCCCCCAAACTTTTGTCTAAATGAAAATTATTAAAATTCTTTTCTTATTATACATGGCAAGCTTCCCTAAAGGTTGTTGGCTAAACAAATATATATGTCTTTTCACTTTACATTTACTGACATATCATATTACTTTTGAGAAGATAAAGGATTTATCTTTAATACAAAGTCATTACTGCCATAATATTTCACAACTGACTTGCCATTTCCTTTATTATCATAAAGTCCAAATTATCCCTGATGATCACCCAAGTCAGAAGTAAAGACATAATAAAAGGCACCATATTAAAGGAAATTTTAAAGCTATTAATCATTGTCCCAGATTTTTTTTAATATAAAAACTTCTAGAGTAAACATTAGGGCCATACCTTTTTAATCTCGTTTTTTAAATAAAATGGATCTTCTTCCCCTAAAAATATTCCTTCCCAAATATTTACATTTATTTTCCACTTAATGCATATTTTATTTAATCAGATATACGTAATTCTTGTTACATAATAAGAGCTAATATTACTGAGTCCCTATAATGTTCCAGGCACAGTTTTGTTTTATATATAATACTAAAAACAACATCCATAGTGACAAATAACACTTAATGAGTGCTTACTATGTGAAGTATTATTCTAAGTACTTACATTAAATTCTAACAACTTTTCAAGATGGCATAATCATTACAGTTTTATAAATGAAGACACTAATGCATCAAGACATAACTTACAATACCAAAGCATGAGCAACAACAACAGACAGTTAAACTTGACCTCATCAAAATTTAAAACTTCTGTTCTTCAAAGGACACCATCAAGAAAGTGAAAAGATAACCCACAATATGGGAGAAACCATTTGTAAATCACATATCCAAGCAACTTGTATCTCGAATACGTAAGAATACTTATAATTTAAAAGACAAATAACTCAACTAAAAAATGGGGAAAGGTCTTAAATAGACATTTTTCAAGGAAGATACACAAATAATCTCATTAGTCACCATGGAAATTCAAAACTATACCACAGTAAAATACCACTACACACACACTAGTATGGGAAGAATCAAAAAGTCAGAAAATAAGAAGTGTTGCCAAGGATGCACAGAAATTAAAACCCTTTCAGCTGTTTTGGTGTACCAGAACAGATGGGCACTTATGAAAACAGATTGGAAGTGTTTCAAATGATACATATAGAGATATTACAGGACCCAGCAATTCCATTCCTAGACATATACCTAATAGAAATGGAAACATAGGCCCACACAAAAGCTTATATACGAATGTTTCTAGCAATATTATTCATAATAACCAGAAGATGGAAACAATCAAAATGTTCATCAACTAACAAATGGATAAACAAAATCTGATTTTCCATACAGAGGAGTATTATTCTGCCATAAAAAGGAATGGAGTTCTGACTCAAGCATATGCGTCTGAGAAACATTATGCTGAATGTTAAATCATATATGTGGCCTGTGACTGAATTCACAAAATTCACAATTCATATGAAATGTCCAGATCAGGGAAATCTACAGAGACAGAAAGCAGATTAGTGGTTGTTTAAGGCTGGGGGAGAAGGAAATGGGAGATGCTGGGATGAGAGCTAAAGGGTGTGGGAATTTCTTTTTGTGGCAATAATAATGTTCTAAAATTGACTATGGGTACATCCTTGGTGGTCTAGTGGTTAAGAATCTGCCTTCCAGTGCAGGAGATGCAGGTTCAATTCCTGGTCAGCGAACTATGATGCCACATGCCCTGGAGCATAGAGAGGCTGCATGCTGCAACTAGAGAAAGCCCATATGTAGCAATAAAGATTCAATGCAGCCAATAATAAAAATACACAAAATTAAAAGAACAAAAAATCAAATTGACTGTGGTGATGGTTGCACATCTCTGAATGTACTAAAAACAATTCAACTGTAAAATTTAAAGGGACAAATTATATGTTATGAATTGTATTTCAATAAAGCTGTTTTTAAAACAAAGATTAAATAACCTATTAAAGATTTCACAGCTGGTAAGTGGCAGAACTGGGATGCAAGCTCAGACAGCTGAGTACTTGAGTTTAAACTTTTAACCAGCATATCCTTGGTCTGTCATGTGTTTCTTCTGTTTAATCTTTAGAATAACCCAAAGAAGGGGGTACTGTTATTAAATACATATTATAATGACAAATAAATATATAAACGTGCTCTCTGCCTTCAGGGAAATTTTCATCTAGTATGGAGGAGATATCAATTCATGTGCTAAAAAATAAGTATAATACAAGGTAAACTAATAATGGATTAATGAATAAAATGAATACTATATAAAATTACACACATAATAATAATTATATATATGGAACATTGATATAAAGTGTAGAGAAGAGATCAGACAAGCATTTGTTGTATAAAACTGTTGTAGAAAATTTAAGAAACTTGGTCCATATAGCACTATTCCTTTACATGAACAAAGAGCACTTAGAAACATTTTTAGAAACTGCTCAAAAACCTTCACCATTCTTTCTTTCCATCTCACACTGCCTACAGAATGAAATTCAAAATTCTTATCAATGGTATTTAGGGTCTGTCACCATCTGGCCTTAAATGTACCTCCTAGTTTCATCAATGACTGTATCCTATTACATATATTATGCATTAGCCATAGTAAGCCATGTCTTTTCAGGTCTCATCACTTGTCATGATTCTGGTATGGAATACTCATTTCTCCCTACTCTTTTAATCAAAAAGGCAATAGTCATGGCTCAAATGAACCTTCTCTCCCTCTACAAAGGTTTCCCATCCACTTGGTATTAATTATTCCTTCTTCTGCATTCTATATCAGGGTTTTTTGGTAATAATATTATAAATCTTATTTTAACTTTTTTTTTTTCAACTTTGGGCTTCCCTGGTGGCTCAGATGGTAAATAAACTGCCTGCAATGCAGGAGACCAGGGTTTGATCCCTGGATCAGGAAGATCCCCTGGAAAAGAAAATGGCCACCCACTCCAGTACTCTTGCCTGGGAAACCCTATGGACAGAGGAGCCCGATGGGCTACAGTCCATAAGGTCACAAAGACTTGGGCACGACTGATCAACTAACACAACACTATTTCAACTTATTTTGCTCCATCTTGCATTATACTTAGTTTGTTCCCCCTCCACCACTACATTATACACTCTCTGAAGGCAGAGACTATGTCTCATATATTCATTCATTCTTTTCAGCACTTTGAACATCAAAAATGTTTGCTGAATGAAATCCTGCCAGTTCTGGATGGCAATTATATAACTGTTTCCCCTATTTCACCTATGGTTTTATTTAGATATTTGTGTCACGGGCTTGTTATACACTTCACTATCAACTGTGACTGGAGACAATTAGCTTATGCATGAACTGTAATGCCTCTAGACAGAGTGCCCTGACGATTCTGACTTTATATTTTGTATTTGTGTCTCTAATTCTGTGACTGGTACACATTTGGCCTATAGTGAAATGTTACTGAATGAATAAAAAAAACATTCAAATGAGAATATTTCTCCTAGTAACATAAAACATGCACACACTGCTACTACAGTTATCATATCTGAGCAATATAAACAAGGGACAGAGCAGCATAAAAGTTGTGTAAGTGAAGATTAGTACCTAACAGTGCAAATACTGGTTTGTCACTCGTTTCCATTAAATTGCATTGTCAATCCTTAGTTTCAGGACAGTTGTTATCACAGTTGGTTCTTAAATAATTCAAAAGTCCGGTTTTAAAAAGGAATTAATGTAAAAGCACATTTAAATATGTGTCATGCCAGAAAATAAAGTGTCACCACACATGCTACAATTAAGGCTAAAAACTCAACTAGATTATAAGCACACAATTTTAAGGCTTTTATTTCTCACAGATTTGTGAAGGTAAACATTTCCATGGTTGTTCTTAGCATAACTGTCCATTTTATTTTAGAAAGTTTTAGCAAATGTGTCACCATTTTGTAGTGAGTCTGGCCTAAAATACATATTCTAGTCACTACAAAATTATTTATATGCTGTTCTTACTGCTAAATGATTCAAAACAATTTTATTTTAAAATGTCAAGCTTGGTCATGTGTGTAATGCTGAATGATAATGTGTAACGTTACTGTAATCAAGTGAGTTTGATTTTTGAAATTGAAAAAATATATATGGAAATTTTAAATAGCATATTGAAAACAGTGTGCACTACAAACATTACTGTTTTTCTTCAAAAGAGAGAATTCTGATGTTTGTTCTACTCTCTGCAGTTGTAGAATTAAAGGTTCTATTAGTTAGAGCAAAAAAAAAGAGAAAGAGGAGAAGGAAGAGGAGGAGAGAGAGAAAGAGCGAGGGAAAGAGAGAAAGAGAGAGGTTGATTCAGCTCTCCCTTTTAAAGGAAATGTGTTCTTTAAACTTTTCTTTTCGGTATTCCAAGAACATTTATATGACAAAAACATTATTTTTCTATTGGAAGAGTCAAGAAGAAGAAATATTCTCTACTGCAGGACCTGATCCATTCACGGTTCATTTTTTAAATTATTATTATTAAATAAACACACAAGATTTACCTTCTTAAATTTTTAAGAGTATAATACAGTATTTTTAACTGCAAGCACAATGTTTTGCAGCATAAGCATATCTCTGAATTTTTCATTTTATGTGACCGAAAATTTGCATGCAATGAAAGAACCTCCCCCATTTCCTCCTCCCCCCAATTACCAACAACCACCATTCTACTTCCTGCTTCTGTGAGTTTTACTACTTTAGATACCTCATATAACTGGAATCAAGCAGTATTTGTCCTTCTGTGCTGGTTTATTTCACTTAGAATAATTTCCTCAAGGTTCATTGATACTGTAGCATACGAAAGAATTGTCTTCCTTTTTAAGTATGAATAATGTTCCACTGTATTTATATACTACATCTTATTTGTTCATGTATCAATGGACATTTAGGTTGTTTCTACCTCTTGGCTATTGTGAATGATGCTGCAATGAACATGGGAGTGCAAATATCTCTTGCAGATCCAGATTTCAATGTTTTTGAATACCCAAAAGTGGGATTGCCAGGTAACGTGGCAGTTCTGTTTTTAACTTTTTTCAGGAAATTCCATACTGTTTTCCATAGCAGCTACAACATTTTAAAGCCCCACCAACAGTGCATAAGCATTCCAATTCTTCACATTTTTACCAACATTCATTATTTCGGGGGTTTTGATAATGGCCATTCTAACAGGTGTGAGATGATAGCTCAATGAGCTTTTGATTTGCATTTTCCTGATGATTAGTGATGTGGAGCATCTTTTCATGTGTCTCTGGACCATCTGTGTCTCCACTTTGGATAAATGTCTACTGAAGTTGTTTGCCCATTCTTTAATCAGATTATATGTTTTTTTTATGCTAAGTCATAGGAGTTCCCTATATATTTGACTATTAATCCTTTTTCAAGTAAATGGTTTGTAAATGATTTCTCCCATTCCATAGGTTTGTTTTTTTACTCTGTTGATTGTTTCTTTTGATGTTCAGAAGTTTTTTTAGCTTGATATAGTCCCACTTGTTTATTTGTGCTTTTGGTGTTATAGCCAAGAAATCATCACCAAGACCAATGTCAGAAAGCTTTTCCCCTTTGCTTTCTTCTAGGAGTTTTACGGTTTCAGGTCTTACATTTAAGTCTTTAATTTATATCAAGTTGATTTTTGTGAAGGTCCAATTCCATTCTTTTCCATGTGGATACTAGTTTTCCCAGCACCATTTGTTAAAGAAACTGTCCTTTCCCCACTGTGGATTATTAGCATGCTTGTCAAAGATAATTTGATCCTATGTACATGGTTTTATTTTGGGTCCTTATATGATGTTCCATTGGCCTATATATCTCTCTGCCAGTGCCAAACTATTTGAATACTGTAGCTTTGCAATATTTTTTTAAATCAGGAAGTGTGAGGCCTCCTGCTTTGTCTTTCTTTCTCAAGACTGACTTGGCTATTCAGGGTCTTTTGTGATTTCTTATATATTTTAGGATTATTTTTTCTATTCCTATAAAAACATCTTTGAGATTTGATAGGGATTGAACAGATGCTGTACATTAATTGGGTAGTATAGACATTTTGACAATATTAATTTTTCCATCTCACAAGCGTGGATTATCTTTCCACTTATTTTTGTCTAATTTCTTTTATCAATGTTTTGTAGTTTTCAGTGTACAAGTCTTTTTCCACCTTAGTTAATCTTATTCCTAAGTATTTTATTCTTCTTGATACTACTATAAATGAGATTGTTTTCTTAACTTCCTTTTCTGATCATTTTTAGTGTATCAGTCAATGTACACATTTGTTCATTGTTAGTGTATTATTTATTGTTAAGAGTATCAGTGTACACAATGGATTTTTATGCTGACTTTCTAGGATGCAACTTTATCATATTCATTTATTAGCTATAACATATTTGCAGAAAATTCAGAGAGTTCTATACATATATGATCATATAACCTATGAACAGATACAAATATACTACTTTTATAATTTGGAAAATTGTAAATATTTCTTTCCTAAATTCTCTGTCAAGAACTTTGAGTACTATGTTGAAATCAAAACAGCAGGCATCCTTACCTTGATTCTGATCTTAGAGGAAGTTTTTCACCATTTTTCACCATTGAGTATGTTAGCTATGGACTTTTCATATATAGCCTTTGCTATCTTAAGCAAATTATTTTCTATTCTTACTCTGTTGAGTGTTTTTATCATGATAGTGTTTTGAAATCTGTCAGTGCTCTTTCTGCATCTATGGAGATGACCATGTGATTTTTATGCTTTGTTCTGTTAATGTGGTATATCACCTTGATGGATGCTTCGTATTCTTTCATGAGATGGTCAGTCAGGTTCAGCCACAAGAGTGGGACACAAGAGGGCTACAGGAATACAAAATGTATTATCTCAAAAGTCCTAGAGAGACAGTCACTGCATCCCATTAGGGAACTACACAGGGTGAGCACCAAGGGAGCAGGCTCTACCAAGCAGGTAGGAACTCAGAGAAAGAGCAAGAACCCATAGACAAGTGCTTTATTGAGGAGGGGGTGGGTAGGTTGGCGGGGAGCATGTCCTGAATGGAGAACGCAAGCAAAAGGCATGAGGTGATTTCATTGGTGAGTTTGAATGTCACAGTAAGGGGAAGAAAAGGGGGGAAGTAGTGGCAGGGATCAGCCTTATCACACTAGCGCACCTGGTCATCTGAACAGGGTGCAAACAGCCTGTTTGTGGGGATGTTGAAAAAGAAGGAAATAATGAACATTTAAAATTTACTCTAAAATTTATTTTTGTATGATTTTAAACCATCATTGCCATCACAGGGATAAATTCCAGTTGGTCAAGGTGCATGATCCTTTTAATGTGCTATCAAATTCAGTTTGCTAGCATTTTGTAGAGAATTTTTGCATCTATATTCATAAGGGATATTTTCCTGTGGAATTCTTTTCTTTTAGTTGCTTTTATTTTTAATTTCTGGCTTTGGTATCAACTTACCAATGACCTCATAAAACAAGTTTGGAAGTATTCCTTCTCCTTCAATTTTTTGGATAAATTTTAGGAGAACTGGTATGAATTCTTTAAATGTTTGGTAAAAGTCATGAGTGAAGTCATCTGGTCCTGGGTTTTTCTTTGTTGGGAGATATTTGAATACTGATTCAACTGATTTACTACTTATAGGAATGTTCAATTTTTCTATTTCTTTATGATTCAGTCTTGGTAGATCATATCTTCCTAGGAAATTATTCATTTCTTCTAAACTGTCCAATTTGTTGGTGTATTTTAGTTTTTCTTCTGCTATTGATTTCTAGTTTTCATTTTAATATAGTCAGAAAAGATACTTGGTGTGAATTCAATCTTCTTAAATTTATGTGATCTATCCTGGAGATATATTATGCTTGAGAGTGTTTATTCTGCTGTTGGGTAGACTGTTTTCTATGTTTTCTATGTACACTTGGTCTTAAGTATTATTCAAGTCCTCTGCTTCCTTATTGAACTTCTGTCTCGATATTCTGTTATTGAAAGTGGGATACCGAAATTCACTACTACTGTGTTGCCGTTTATTTCTCCCTTCAGTTCTTCTAATGTTTGCTTCAAATATTTAGGTACTCTGATGTTGAGTGCATTTAAATTTGTAATTGTTATATCTTCCTGGGGAATTGACTCTTTTATATACAATGTCCTTTTATGCTTATTGTGAGAGTTAGTGACTTGGAGTCTATTTTGTTTGACATAAATGTGGCCACGTCTGCTCTCTCCTATTGCCATAATCAAGGAGCATCATATTCTATTCTTTCAAGTATCAGTTCAGTTCAGTTGCTCAGTCATGGTCGACTCCTTGCAACCCCATGAACTGCAGCATGCCAGGCTTCCCTGTCCATCACCAACTCCCAGAGCTTGCTCAAACTCATGTCCATCAAGTTGGTGATGCCATCCAACCATCTCATTCTCTGCCATCCCCTTCTCCTGCCTTCAATCTTTCCCAGCATCAGGGTCTTTTCTAATGAGTCAGTTCTTTGTATCAGATGGCCGAAGTTTTGGAGCTTCAGCTTCAGCATCAGTCCTTCTAATGAATATTCAGGACTGATTTCCTTTAGGATTGACTGGTTGGTTCTCCTTGCAGTCCAAGAGACTCTCAAGAGTCTTCTCCAACACCACAGTTCAAAAACATCAATTCTTTGCAACTCAGCTTTCTTTATGGTTCAACTCTCACATCCAAACACGACTACCAGAAAAAAATATAGCTTTGACTAGATGAATCTTTGTTGGCGAAATAATGTCTCTGCATTTTTTTTTAATTTAAACTTATTCATTTTAATTTGAGGCTAATTACTTTACAATATTGTATTGGTTTTGCAATACATCAACATGAATCTGCCACAGGTGTACACGTGTTCCCCATCCTGAACCCCCCTCCCACCTCCCTCCCCATACCATCCCTCTGGGTCGTCCCAGTGCACCAGCCCTGAGCATCCTGTATCCTGCATCAAACCTGGACTTGAGATTCGTTTCTTATATGCTATTATACATGTTTCAATGCCATTCTCCCAAATCATCCCACCCTCTCCCTCTCCCACTCCCACAGAGTCCAAAAGACTGTTCCATACATCTGTGTCTCTTTCGCTGTCTCTCATATAGGGTTATCGTTATCATCTTTATAAATTCCATATATATGGGTTAGTATACTGTATTGGTGTTTTTCTTTCTGGCTTACTTCACTCTGTATAATCGGCTCCAGTTTCATCCACCTCATTAGAACTGATTCAAATGTATTCTTTTTAATGGCTGAGTAATACTCCATTGTGTATATGCACCATGGCTTTCTTATTCATTCTTCTGCTGATGGACATCTAGGTTGCTTCCATGTCCTGGGTGTTACAAACAGTGCTGCGATGAACATTGGGGTACACGTGTCTCTTTCAATTCTGGTTTCTTTGGTGTGTATGCCTAGCAGTGGGATTGCTGGGTCATAAGGCGGTTCTATTTCCAGTTTTTTAAGGAATCTCCACACTGTTCTCCATAGTGGCTGTACTAGTTTGCATTCCCACCAAGAGTGTAAGAGGGTTCCCTTTTGTCCACACCCTCTCCAGCATTTATTGCGTGTAGACTTTTGGATCACAGCCATTCTGACTGGTGTGAAATGGTACCTCATTGTGGTGTTGATTTGCATTTCTCTGATAATGAGTGATGTGGAGCATCTTTTCATGTGTTTGTTAGCCATCTGTATGTCTTCTTTGGAGAAATGTCTATTTAGTTCTTTGGCCCATTTTTTGATTGGTTCACTTATTTTTCTGGAATTGAGCTGCAGGAGTTGCTTGTATATTTTTGAGATTAGTTGTTTGTCCATTGCTTCATTTGCTATTATTTTCTCCCATTCTGAAGGTTGTCTTGTCACCTTGCTTATAGTTTCCTTTGTTGTGCAGAAGCTTTTAATTTTAATTAGGTCCCATTTGTTTATTTTTCCTTTTATTTATAGATTCTGGTCTTATGTTTAGATCTTAAATCCATTTTGAGTTTATTTGTGTGTATGGTGTTAGAAAGTGTTCTAGTTTCATTCTTTTACAAGTGGTTGACCAGTTTTCCCAGCACCACTTGTTAAAGAGATTGTCTTTAATCCATTGTATATTCTTGCCTCCTTTGTCAAAGATAAGATGTCCATAGGTGCATGGATATGTCTCTGCTTTTTAATATGTTGTCTAGATTTGTCATAGCTCCTTTTCTTCCAAGGAGAAAGCATCTTTTAATTTCATGGCTGCAGTCACCATCTGCAGTGATTTTGGAGCCCAAGCAAATAAAGTCTCTCACTTTAAAATATGGGTATCCTTAAATATGAAGTGTCTCTTTGTAGACAGCATAGAACTAGATTATCTTTTCTACTCGTTCAGTCACTCCATGGCTTTTGATTAGGGAGATTAATCCATTTACATTTAACATAATTATTAATAGGGAAGGATTTACTATCACTATTTACCATTGTCATGTTGTTAATTCTTTTCTGTTAGTCTTGCAGTTCTTCTGTCTCTTGCTGTCTTCCATCCCTTCCTCTTTTCTTTTTACATATTTTCTATTGGTATTTTCTTTGTGGTTATCCTGGAGATTATATAAAGCATCTTAAAGTTATAGCAATTTCGATTCATTTTAAACTGATAATAATTTAAATTCAACTACATACAAAAACTCTACACTTTTGGCTCCCTTTCCCAACACTTTGTTCAGTTCAGTTCAGTCGCTTAGTAGTGTCCGACTCTTTGCGACCCCATGAATTGCAGCACGCCAGGCCTCCCTGTCCATCACCAACTCCTGGAGTTCACTCAAACTCACGTCCATTGAGTCAGTAATGCCATCCAGCCATCTCATCCTCTGTCGCCCCCTTTTCCTCCTGCCCCCAATCCTTCCCAGCATCAGAGTCTTTTCCAAGTCTTTGGCATGAGGTGGCCAAAGTACTAGAGTTTCAGCTTTAGCATCACTCCTTCCAAAAGAAATCCCAGGGCTGATCTCCTTTAGAATGGACAGGTTGGATCTCCTTGCAGTCCAAGGGACTCTCAAGAGTCTTCTCCAACACCACAGTTCAAAAGCATCAATTCTTCGGTGCTCAGCTTTCTTCACAGTCCAACTCTCACATCCATACATGACTACTGGAAAAACCATAGCCTTGACTAGATGGACCTTTGTTGTAACTAACACTTTGTTAGTGTAACACTTTGTAATATAAAAGTAACTAACACTTTGTTAGTTTTATACTGTATATTCACTAATGTTTGTATAGTTTCTTTACTCCTAATTTCTGTGCCAGAATTAAAAGTGATTTAAACACCACTGTTACTATATTATGGGTTTCCTGGGTGGTTCAGTGGTAAAGAATCCATTTGCCAATGCAGGAGACAATATCATGTTTTATGTATGTGTCTATATATTTATCTTTACCAGTGAGCTTTATACTTTCACATGCTTTTATGTAGGTGCTCAGAATATTTTTGTTCCAATTTGAAGGAATCTTTTTAGAATTTTTTGTAAAGCAAGTCTATTAATGAATTTTCTCCACTTTTGTTTGTCTAGGAATGTCTTTATAGCTTCTTCACTTTCAAAATAAATTTTTGTCAGGTATAACATTCTTTGTTGGCATGATTTCTCTTCCAGGACTTTGAAAGACTATCATCCCGCTCCCTTCTGTTCTGCAAGGCTTCTGCTGAAAAATTCACTAATAGTTCTATAAGGGTTCCCTTGTATATGCTGGGCTTCCCAGGTGACTCAGTGGGTAAAGAATCCACCTGCAGCACAGGAGACACAGAAGTGGGTTTGATCACTGGGTTGAGAAGATTCTCTGGAGGAAGGCATGACAACCCACTCCAGTATTCGTAAGAATCCCATGGACAGAGGAGCCTGGCAGGCTACAGTCCATACAATCACAAAGAGTCAAACATGACTGAAGTGACTGAGCATGCATGCACTTGTATATGCTAAATCACTTCTCTTGCTATTTTCAAAAGTCTTTCTCTGTCTTTGAATTTTAACAATTTAATTATATTGGTCTCAATGTGTTCTATTTTTAGGGTCCAGGGGTATTCATGAATCTGGATGTCCAGTTCCTTCCCTAGATTTGAGAGATTTTCAACTAGTTTCTTGAAATAAGCTTTCTGACCCTTTCTCTTTCTTCTCCTTCTGGGACTCATAAAATTTGATGTCTCATAAATCCCTTAGGCTTTCTTCACTCTTTCATTCTTTTTTATTTTTTTATTTTTTGCATTTCTGACTGAATAATTTTAAATGACTTGTCTTCAAGTTTACTGTTTCTTTCTTCTGCTTGATCAAGTCTGCTCCTGAATCCCTATTGTGATTTTTTTCTGTTAAGTGCATTTTTTACCTCTAAAATTTGTTTCATTCTTCTTGTGTATTTTCTGAAATTCTTATTTGGTTCACACAATGTTTTCCTGAGCTCACTGTCTTCCTCATGATGGTTACTTTTAATTCCTTGTCAGATAATTTAGATACCTTCATTTCTTTAGGGCCAGTTTCTGGAGACTTATATTGTTCCTTTGGACAATTATTCCCTATTTCTTTGTGTTCCTTGTACTTTTGGGTCAGTATTCATACATTTGAAAAAAACAGGTGAGAGCATTAACAGCCTCAGTAGGGAGACCAGAGGTCCCCAAGCTGGAGGAGGAAATAAACTGCAAGTGGCAGACTTTTTTTTTTCTTTTATCTTCTGATCCTGTTTTGTCATGGTGATATCTGGTTTCTGCCTGAACTTAACTTTATTTCAAACCTTGAGCTATGGATCCTAGAAAAAGCAAGTGAATTCCAGAAAAACATCTATTTCTTCTTTATTCATTATGCCAAAGCCTTTGACTGTGTAGATCAGAACAAACTGTGGAAAATTCTTCAAGAGATGGGAATACCAGACCACCTTACCTGCCTCCTGAGAAATCTGTATGCAGGTTAAAAAGCAACAAATAGAACCGGACATGGAACAACAGACTGGTTCCAAATTAGGATAAGAGTACATCAAGGCTGTATATATTGTCACCCTGCTTATTTAACTTATATGCAAAGTACATAATGTGAAATGCCAGGCTGGATGAAGCACAAGCTAGAATCAAGATGGCCAGGAGAAATATCAATAACCTCAGATATGCAGATGACATCAACCTTATGGCAGAAAGCAAAGAAGAACTAAAAAGCCTCCTGGTGAAAGTAAAAGGGGAGAGTTTAAAAGCTGGCTGAAAACTCAACATTCATAAATCGAAGGTCATGTCATCCAGTCCCATCACTTCACGGCAAATAGATGGGGAAACAATGGAAACAGTGACACACTTCATTTTCTTGGGTTCCAAAATCACTGCAGATGGTGACTGCATCCATGAAATTAAAAGACATTTGCTCCTTGGAAGAAAAGCTATGACCAACCTAGACAGCATATTAAAAAGCAGAGACATTACTTTGTCAACAAAGGTCTGGTTTGGAAAAACCCAAAGCTAGGGTTTTTCCAGTAGCCATGTACTGATGTGAGAGTTGGACTATAAAGAAAGCTGAGCACAGAAGAATTAATGCTTTTGAACTGTGGTGTTGGAGAAGGCTCTTAGAGTCCCTTGGACTGCAAGGAGTTCAAACCAGTCAATTCTAAAGGAAATCAGTCTTGAATATTCATTGGAAGGACTGATGCTGAAGCTGAAACTCCAATAATTGTTTTGGCCACTTGATGTGAAGATCTGACTCATTGGAAAAGACCCTGATGCTGGGAAAGATTGAAGATAGGAGGAGAAGGGGAAGACAAGAGGAAGAGATGGTTGGATGGTGTCATCGACTCAATGGACATGAGTTTGAGCAAGCTCCAGGAGTTGGTGACGGACAGGGAAGACTAGTGTGCTGCAGTTCCACTGGCAAAGAGTGGGATAGACTGAGTGACTGAACTGAACTGAACCGAGCTAACCACTACATTTTTCTTACGGAAATGTTTTCTTAAGCTATGTTAAAGAACAACATATTTGCTTGGAAATCTGCCTTTCTTCAAGATTCATGTCAATTGTTTTACCGCCAGGGATGACTCACCTTGTGTCAATACTACCTCAATATTCATGTTGTGGGTGAGGGGTCTGGTGCAACTCTCTTAGGTTTTGAGGCATTTCCCTTCTCTAATTAGCAGCTTGCTAATAGGTATACTGCTGCTCCTAAGTTGCGTCGGTCGTCCGACTCTGTGCGACCCCATAGATGGCAGCCCACCAGGCTCCCCCATCCCTGGGATTCTCCAGGCAAGAACACTGGAGTGAGTTCCCATTTCTTCCCCAATGCATGAAAGTGAAAAGTGAAAGTGAAGTCGCTCAGTCTTTTCCGACTCTTAGCGACCCCATGGACTGCAGCCTATCAGGCTCCGCCGTCCATGGGATTTTTCCAGACAAGAGTACTGGAGTGGGTCGCCACTGCCTTCTCCAAATAGGTATATAACTCTTGATCAAAAGTAGCACGAGGACGAGGAGCCGGGCATGACGGGAGCGGGGGCTGGCCAGGGACTCGAGGCGCTGTGGCGGGCGAGCGGAAGACCCAGGGAGAGGGAGTCGGGAAGGCGCTCACCCAGGCGGGAAACCCGACCGACAGGCCGACCGACCGTCCCGCCCCGCCCGGGGCGAGGATGCCAGATCACGCGCACACCTTCGGTGTGCCGCCACCACCGCGTAGAGGAACGTCGGGAGGAGGGCAGCGGGCCCCTCCTCCTCCCCACCCCACTCTCGTCGCGAGCCCGCCCGCCCCGGCGGCCCCGGGAGCCGGGCCGGGAACCCCCGACCAGGCCACACTGGGGACGGCCGACGTGCCTTCAGCGTCCGTCGGTCCACCCGCCCCAGAGGGGTGGGGTATGCCAGGCGGCAAGGACACGGCGACCGGCCCGCGGGGGACAGACCGGGGACCCGACCCGCGCTCGGGCGAGCGCACCGGAACCGGGGCGCGGCGGGGGTCTGGTGGGGCGGCGGGGGTCACGAGCGCTCCCCCTCGTCCAGCACGCGATGACGTCGGTGGACAGGAGGTGGCAAAACCGGCAACGGATCGGGGCCGCGGCGGGCCCGGGAAGCAAGACACACCAGGGGAGCAGCAGACGGGGAGAGGACTGGGGAGGACGGACAGGGAGAGGGGCACAGACGGGGTGCGGCCACCTGAGGCCAAAGCCACAGAACCGGCGGTGGAGGTGGGGTGGCGGCGCGCCACCACGAGAGGGATGGCTCAAAACGACCCGGGGGAAGCGAGTCGGCCGCCAGGGCGCACCGCGGGATCTCACCGCCAGAGGCCTCCCAGCACAGGGGCGGCCTCCCGGCACACCTGGGACGACAGACTGGCGCCCCGCTCACGGGGCTCGCGCCACCGCCACCTACTCACTCAGAGCCGCAGCCGGCCAGGGAGAACGCTCTCCCGCCGCGTACCGGCGTCCCCCATGGCCCTCACACGCGCAACCCTGCTGTGCCAGGCTCCCCGCCCCGCCCCCTTTCTCAGGGCCTCGAGGGCACTGCTCTGCCCGGGGACGCCACCGGCGGACGGAGGCGGGGGGACGACACTCACGTGAGGCGAGGCCGGCTCGGTCCCACACAGCGGAAGGGAACGCGGGCGGTCGCACGCGCGGGGCGAGGAGGAGGGCCGGCAGCGGCGGGGAGGGGTCGGCAAGTACGCACAGCAGGGGCCTTCCGGGGACCAGAAAACCCCGGGACACGGCCGGGCAGCCAGGAAATCCAGCGCGGGATCCCACCGCCACCCACACAAAAGGGCGGCCCCCCGACGCCTGGGACGCCAGCCAGTCCAAGCCATCCCCAGAGCGGGCCCCACAGCCCGGCCCCACCGCCAGGGCCGGCGTGCCGTCCACCCGTCTTCCTCCGTCCGTCCTCGACAGATCCGTCTTTCCATCTAGTCTGATCCTGAGGCTCAACATCTTAGGGACACGCTCTGGAGCGAGGCGGCCCAGACCTTGCCCGCACGCCGCCACCGGCTGCAGCCTGGGGGTGAGGGCGGGTGCGACAGGCTCCTCCTCACCACGGCTGCGGGGCTAGGGAAGACGGGGCCCACCGGGCGTCGCCCCCCCCACGCCCTTCCCCCTGGGCTCACACAGGGCACACACATATCCCCACACTTGCAGGACGCCCGTCGGGGCCCAGCGGGACCCTCCCCCAACTCTGCAGTGGTCATGTATGGATGTGAGAGTTGGACTGTGAAGAAGGCTGAGCACCGAAGAATTGATGCTGTTGAACTGTGGTGTTGGAGAAGACTCTTGAGAGTCCCTTGGACTGCAAGGAGATCCAACCAGTCCATCCTAAAGGAGACCAGTCCTGGGTGTTTATTGGGAGGACTGATGCTGAGACTGAAATTCCCAATACTTTGGCTACCTCATGGGAAAAGTTGACTCATTGGAAAAGACCCTGATGCTGGGAGGGATTGGGGGCAGGAGGAGAAGGGGACGACAGGTGAGATGGCTGGATGGCATCACTGACTCGATGCACATGAAGTTAGGTGAACTCCAGGAGTTGGTGATGGACAGGGAGGCCTGGCATGCTGTGATTCATGGGGTCGCAAAGAGTTGGATACAACTGAGCAAATGAACTGAACTGAACTGATAAAGTAGCAATGGGACACTCTTTCTGTCCCTTTCTGATGTCTATGTCAAAAGCTTCCTCTATCTCTTTTATACTCTAATAAAACATTGTTACACAAAAAGCTCTGAGTAATTGAACCTTGTCTCTGGCCCTGGATTGAATTCCTCTCCTCCAGAGGCCACGAATCCTGGCGTCATTCACGGCTTCCAGCAGCAACCTTTCCCAGGTTTTATAAAATGACTTTGTACAGAGAAAGATCATCAATCATCCTGACTGGAGATGTGGGGGGCGTCTCTCAAACTTTTCCTGTGGATTGGACTTCTCTAACCTTCTGTGTGTAGATTCCTTATTAAAGGGATTTGCCACTTTCTTTTTCAGGAGCTTGTTATCTCTTGATCTTTCTGGTGTCTCTCTGCTGTCCCTTTGGACCATGGAACAGCAACACACCACCCACTTCTCTCTCATTTTCCCCCCCAGTGGCTCCCAGGTGGTAGAGTATGCTCAGTCCTATCTACATTCTGTTGGTTGAGACAAAAATCTAGCTCCTCATTCAGCTCTCCAAAAAGCCAGAATACTGTCCACTTGTTCCACTCTTCCCTTTCCCTGCTAAGGGAAATGTCACAACCTGTGTTAATCTCTGTCTGATTTACCACAGGCCCTTTGGAGCAGTAACAAGAGTCCAACTCTTTTTTGTTCTCAGTGCCCCAGGCTTACAGGTCCTGTTCATGTTTTGAGACAGGTGAGACATACCTGTCCCTCAGGTCACCCCTTTAAAAAAACCAGAATGTTCCATTCTTCTCTTTCCCACCGAGGCAGAAGCTATTAAGCTTTATTGACCTTTGTCTTCTGTACTGCAGGTCCTCTGGAGGTGCAACATGTTGCCCAGATTTTTTTTTAAAGTCTCAGTGGCCTCCATGCATCTAAAGAATAATGGATTGCATCTGTGTTCCAAAAAGGTGAGACAGGAGCTATTACTTTAGGCAGTCCCCTGAAATGTCAGAATGTTGGACATTTGATTCTTCTTTTCCTTTCCCCAGGAGAATACAGAAGCTGAAATTTTCTTCCCAATGAGATGGCACTGTGCCAGGGAAAGAGAGTATCATGAGGAGGTGACATGAATTTTCCTGTTGACTTCAGTGTGGCCAGTTTCACATTCACCTGGGTTAAGAAGCCACTTAACCTCAAAAAGGACACTGGTCCAGGTATTATTGATTGGTGTCTCTGTGAAAAGAAGGAAGGTCTGTTGCTTACTATTCTGCTACCCTGCTGCTGTCACTTCTATGAAAGCTTCATCTTGACTGAGAGAATATAGATAAAATTATGTAGGAATATTATTTTAATTCCTATGGAATTAAAGCAGATTTCAAAAGTACCATGCCAAATTAGACTTTTCTAGGATCAAAATGTGTGGTTGTCATGTTCATTTTAATAAGAATCAAAAACCTAAACTTTGCCTATTTTAACCAACCAACTTCACAACAGAGTGTCTTAACTAAGTATCCTTTTATTTTCATCTAATTCAATTAATTTATTTATTATTCTTTCATTCATCCATTCTCTAATTTATTAGCATCCTGCACTTTAGTTAGAGGGCTTAGGAGACAGAATCCACAGAAGTTAGCAAACTATGGCCCAGCTCCAAATTGACTTACCACTTGTTTTTATTAAAATGTTATTCAAATATGGCTAAACTTATTCATATTATTTAGGCCTACTTTCACTGTACCATGGCAGAGCTGAGTAGTCGTTACTAAGACCAAATGGCCTACAAAGCCTGAAGTGTTTAGTATATGGTCCTTTATAGAAAAAATTTGCCTACTCTACTCTGTGCTATCATTATTGGCTTGTGTAAACATTCTTCTTCATGTAAAATAGTGGCATTTATGTTTCTGCTCAAATTATATTTTGTGAATTGATTCATGTTATGGAAACCTCACCTCTAAGTTCTGGCATACATGAAGGAATCCTTTGGTAGTACAAATAGTACACTGCACGTGTTCTACTGGACTTAAATTCAAAAGCATTTTTTATAGTAACACCCAGATAGAACAGCTTGATGTACCAGTAAAACATGGTGACATCAAAGTGCATTTTGCTCTTAAAACTAAGAAATAGGTCTTTTACAATCCACTATCTAAATATTATCTGTTTTGAAAATGGGATATACACAGAAACACCATACACCAGAAGCTGAGATTGTTAATTATCACCCTGCACTTTTAGTGGAATATTAATGTTCATTTGAAACATAATTGTGATTATTTGTTAATTTCCTACTCTATTTCTTTTAAACTTGTATTTTTTAATAACAGCCTATTGTAAAGCAAGTTGCACTTTTACCTTTATTTAAAATAAATATTTATTTTCTACACAGAGTGTGGTTTATACATATTAAATGTATAACTGTAAACTACAACACTAATTCTAATGTGCATATTTTATTATTTTACCTAAGAATTTTTCAAAATAATCCTGTGGCTGTATCATATTCCTTTTTAAATTTTCCAAAATGCAGTCATTTTAAGTAAAGATATCTCTATGAGGAATAAAGTTCACTTTATTCAGTCATGTGTATATTTTAAATAGAAGATAATATTTCAATAACAAAGCAAGATGCTACTTGGCAGCAACTGCAGTAGAATTCATGTGACATGTTTCTTTACCCATTTTTCTAGTCCTCTAATTAGAAATGGAGAAAAAGACTAAATTCAGTATTTCTCAAAAATTATACATCATTATAAAATAATATCAATAAATATCTGAACTTTTTTAGACAAAGCTAATCAGCTTCTCCTTTAGGTTTTTACTATAAATAACTAGCTCATATAATCATTTTGCCATTATAATTGAAAAAAAACACATTACAAACAAAAGATAAGTATCCTACCATTTAAAACTGTGTAGTCATGATTAACAATCTCAGCTTCTAATGTACAATGTTTGTCTGTATGTTCCATTTCCAAAACATAGAATATGTCACTCTTAATAGTTAATTTTAAAACTCATATTTTTAATAGTAAAATCTTCTTTGGTGTCATTTCACTGGCTCACCAAGTCACCTCTAGCTGCATTCTGTTATAAAGTAGCTCTCTTTCTAGAAATTTAAACTTCCAGAATGTGTACATCACACTAAAACATATCTTGCATCTTTTTGCTTAAATAATGGTGGTGGTGGTGTTTAGTCACTAAGTTGTGTCTGATTCTTTGCAGCCTCATGTACTATAGCACACCAGGCTTCCCTGTCCTTCACCAACTCCCATCGTTTGCTCAAATCGATGCCCATTGGGTCAGTAATTCTATCTCATCCTCTGCTGCCCTCCTTTCCTTCTGCCTTCACTCTTTCCCAGCATCAGGGTCTTTTCCAATGAGTCGGCTCTACGCATCAGGTGGCCAAAGTATTGGAACTTCAGCTTGAGCATGGGTACTTCCGATGAATATTCAGGACTGATTTCCTCTAGGATTGATTGGTTTGATCTCCTTGCTGTCCAAGGATCCTCAAGAGTCTTCTCTAGCACCACAATTCAAAAGCATCAATTCTTGAATGCTCAGTCTTCTTTATGGTCCAACTCTGACATCTGTACATGACTACTGGCGAAACCATGACTATACGGACCTTTGTCGGCAAAGTAATGTCTTTGCTTTTTAATATTGTAATATGCTGTCTAGGTTTGTTGTAGCTTTCCTTCCAAGGAGGAAGGAAATTTCATGGCTGCAGTCACCATCCACAGTGATATTGGAGCTCGAGAAAATAAAATCTGCCACTGCTTCTACTTTTCCCCTTCTATTTGCCATGAAGTGATGGGACTGGATGCCATAATCTTAGTTTTGTAAATGCTGAGTTTCAAGCCAGCTTTTTTGCTCTCCTCTTTCACCCACATCAAGAGGCTCTTTAGTTTTTCTTCACTTTTTGCCATTAGAGTGGTATCATCTGCATATCTGAGGTTGTTGATAAATAATGGAAGATGCTTCCAATCTTCACATTTCTTTAGTTTGTCAAGAAAAGTAACAGTAGATTCAAGTGACCATGGAAATCTTTTATTTTTGAAAAAGAAATGTTTCTTTGTTAAGAGATTCTGTTTACTTTGGTAATGACTCTCATGGTGAAAACAAAGTCTATCAATGGCAACCCATTAATTTAGTGACTATTCTGCTCTTATTAAGCTTAGCTAATTCAGACAGCAAGTACAACAGTTGGTTTCAATCTGAGTTTATCGAACCTGCTTAAACAATTGATACACAAGAGTAAGTCAAAATTTCTTAAAATTTTTAAGGTGGTTTACTTATCATCTTCATTCTTTTAACACATACAGCCTTAATTTGTCTTAATTTAAGCGATCAATATACATTAAGGACCTACTCTCTATACTATGTAAAAGATACTACATTGGGCTCTATTTGTCATAGATAATCTATTACACAGGTTATCTAAAAAGTAATCTCTTAATCTTAATCTAGACTGTGTAATAGAAATTACTGTAACATAACAGATATGTAATAGATTATCTAAAAATTAATCTCTATTGCCAATGAAGTTGAACTTTAGAAAATAATAAAAGGCCAATGTCCAAATAGTTACAATATCAAGGAAACCAGACTACCTACAGTTTGAGTGTACTAGAGGGGTTCAGAGAAGGAAGACCAGGCATCTGAAGGAGGAATCCAGAGATATTTTAAGATTGAGGTAGCTTTAAGAATAAGCCACATCTAATTATAATTAAATAATGTATTACAGAAATATTTAATATCTGTTTCCCTAAATACAATTTAAATTTCATGAGAACTGTAACTATGTCTGTCTTGTATTTAGCACAATGCCTACAACACAGTAGGCATTCAGTAATTGCTGAATGAATAATATATGATTTTAAAAGGCAAATAACAAGATTAAAGTAAAACAATGCATTCTGATAATACTAGAAGGAATAGAGCTTTAAATAATTATAGGGAATTTCATTTAAGAAGACCACAAAACAGAAAGAACATAAGCTCTAGAGCCAGACTGGCTGGGTTTGAATTCTGACTCTCTGTTTGTAAACTTAAACAAGTTATTTAATTTCTCTGCATCTTACTTTCCTCATCTGTAAAATGAGAATACTAGTAATACAGACTCCATATGTCTGCTGTAAGATTAAATGTGTAAATACTATAGAACACTTGTAGCAGCAATTGGCATAGTAAGTGCTCAATAAACGTTATCAATACTGCTGCTGCCATAACTAACTACTACTACTACTATTATTACTATATGTCATAACCTATCCTTAAGACCCAAGGATCCAAAGACAGATAATACTGCTCTACATTTTTGGTAGGAAATAGACAGGGAAGTTATTATAACAAATATTAGCTATTTTTAATGACTGAACAATAGGATATCCATATGAATAATTCTGACTAATATAATGCTACTATATATGCCATGCATAAATCACCAATCTTCAAAGATTTTAACATCAATAAAGCACACTTGATGCTAAAAGTTAAACTGCATAGTTTACTTTTTTTGACAATTCAAAAGCACCCTGTATTTTACATTTTTTCAGGGTCATAATTCAAAGATCAATTATCAAGTATAGGAACACTTACCTGATAGTATAACAGACTATCTAGTTACATTGTTAACAGACAATCTGGATGGTCAAAACTAGAAGAAACTGAAACTGAGATAATTTCAGTAACACCAAGATAATCTGTTGTAGGAATTTATTTGAGATTAATCTATTAACTTACTTGAATATATAGGTAATTGTTAAAATGCCAGCAATTAAATCTACTTCTAGATTTCTTAAGAAATCTATATCTTAGGTACAAGTAAGTTAAATCTGAAATGAACTGAAACAAAATTGGTAAAATGAATAAATATTAATATCACATTATTTTACACAGTTAAATCTAAAAAGCCTTCAGGGGAAAAGAGGTATAACTATTAAATTACATTTAAAATTATTATAAATAAATGAATTATTGGTCAAAAGCATTATATAGCCACTGTTATTACTTTACTTACTTTAGAAAGAAAGAGAGGAAATGAAACACTTTGTATGTGTTTGTATGTATGTATGTATGCATATGTCTATACACACACACATATATATGTATATATATTATATAATGTGGAAATAAAGACTTGCATACTCTTTACTCTTGATCTTACTGAGAAATACCTAACATAGTTGCAGTAGATATTATATAAGTTCCTTTAAAGTTAATAAATGGAAATCCATCCCATGATTTGACAAGAAATTAAGACCCTATTCAGGATTTGACTTGGTGGAAGACATGAGTATATCTGCCTTCAATTATTCCTTCAAACAAAAATTTTTAGCTGTTCATCAGTAGATTTGGTCATGAAGTTTTACCAGAAACAAGAAAAAACACAAAGTGTTCTTTTGTACTGAAGAAAAACTAAAAATATTGGCAGGGGGGAAAAAACCCATCACATTATAGAATTTGGAACATTTTAAAATAATAATACAATTTTCTCTATCCATTCTGAGAATGAAGTAACAAACCCTATGCAGCTTTTTGGATGAAAACATTGAAATAGCCAAGAAAATGTGGGCTTTGGCGACAATGAAGTAGTCTGTTTAATAATACCACTTCATATCCAGAACCTCTTGGTCATTCTTGAGAATGGGATACTTTGGCTGGCTGCTGCTACTGGGGAACTTGGATTTTGGAACCTTTGGTCATTGTTTAAGGAGAACAAAAGGGAAAAAGCCAAAATGGAAAAGAGGTTTTAGTACTCAAACTATCTAGCTCTGTAAATTCAAGCTTGTCCTCCAATTTGGCATGGAAATTCATCAACTATATATTTTAATTTATTATTTTTTTACTTTTTATTTTGAAATAATTTCAGACTTAACACGAAGTTTGCAAAAACAATATGCAGTTCTAGTTAATGCCTTTGCCCAGCTTGTTTTATCTAACAAAGCCACAGTAAAGTTATCAAAACTAAGAAATTAAATTTGGTATACTACTATTAGCTAAACTACATGTTTTAGATTTCACCAATTTTCCCAATGATGTCAATTTTAATTTTTTATAACTTTAAAATTCGTGATTGTGGTAAGATACATATAACATAAAATTTACTGTCTTAACTGCTTTGATTACATACTTAAGAGGTATTAAGGTATTAATATATTCATATTGTGCAACTCATCTCCAGAAATTTTTCGTATTGCAAAACTGAAACTCTATACCTATAAACAACAGTTCCCCATATCCCTCTTCCCCCAGGCCCTTACAACCACCTTTTTTTTTTTTTCCTATTGAGTTTGACTGTTTTGATACCTTACATACTTGGAATCATACAGCCTTTTTTTTTTTTTTTTGTGATCCGCTAATTTCACTTAGCATAGTGATCTCAAGGTTCATCCAAGTTGCAGCATGTAGCAAAATTTCCTTTCTTTTTAGGACTGAATAATATTCCACTGTATGTATACACTACATTTTGTTTATTCCTTCATCCACCGATGGACATTTGAGTTGTTTCCATCTTTTGGCTATTGTGGAGAATGCTATGAACATTGGTGTACAAATAACTCTCTGAGATTCTGCTTTCAATTCTTTGGGCTATATACACAGAAGCTGGATTGTTCTGTTTTTATTTATCGTGACATATAAAACTCCTATAGAAGAGTGTACAAAATGGAAATGAATAACTGAAATGAGTTTTCACAAAGTAAACATCTATGGACCTTCTAGCCAGCTGAGGTCATTATCCCCGAATGCTCTCCGAATCTTACTCCATCCCTATTACTACTTCATTCTTCACTGAATTTTTGTTGTTCAGTCGCTCAGTCATGTCCAGCTCTTTGTAACCCCATGGACTGCAGCCGGCCAGGCTTCCCTGTCTTTTAATTTCTAACCACCATAGTAAGATTTGCATATTGAAGACTACATATAAATTGATTAAAACAATATATATTCTTTTGCACCTGGCATGTTTCATGCACATATATATTTGTAAGAGCCACCCATGTGATTGATTGGTTACATGTAGCTATGATTCATTCATTTTCATTATCACATACTACTCATTGTGTGACCATAACACAATTTCTTCATCCTGATGGAGGTTTGGATTCTTTTGAATTTAAGGATATTCCAAATAATACTGCTATGAACATTCTTATATATCTTTGTTGGGGCAAATGTACACATATTTCTTTAGTATTAATGTTAGTTGTTCAGTCTGTCCAACTATTTGTGACTCCATGGGGCCCGCCAGGCTCCTCTGTCCATGGAATTTTCTAGGCAAGAATACTGGAGAGGGCTGCCTTTCTCTTCTCCAGGGGATTTTCCTGACCCAAGGACTGAACTCGGGTCTCCTGCGTTACAGGCAGACTATCATCTAAGCCAGGGTATTTATCAAAAAGTGAGAATCTTGGGTCCCATGAATATGTACAAATTTAGCGAATGCTGCCAAATTATTTTCCAAAGAGCTTGTACCAAGCTACAGTCCAAATAGCAGAGTACTAGTTGTTCCATGTTCTTGCCAATATTTGGTATTTTTCATCATTTTCATTACAGTCATTCTGGTAGTAAATCTTGTAGTGCTTTTAATTTTCATTTTCCTAATTACTAATGAAGAGCATGTTTACACATTTTTATTGTTTATTTGAATGTCTTCTTATGTGAATATTGTTTAAATCCCCACCTAGTTTTTGTTAGGTTGTCTATAGTTTTCTTATAGATTAGTACAACTTCTTTATATGTTCTGGATAGGAATCTTTTGTCAGTTATGTGTATTGTAAATGGTATTTTCCACTCTGTGTCTTGGCTCTATTTATAGACTATTAAACATGTATATTGACAAAGCCTTTACTTTATAATTACTGCTTTTCAGTCCTCTTTAATAAATCTTTTCCTAACTGAAGTTTAAGTAGATAGTCTTATGTTGTCCTGAAGATATTTTGTTGTTTTGCTTTGATTTTTCCATGCGGAATATGCATTTATATATGCTGTGAGGGACCAAGTTTACTTTCTCTTCCATAGGAATATCCAATTGACCCAGGAAGAGTTATTAAAAAAAACTCTTTTCCACACAGCTCTGCAGTCTCCCTTGACCGTACATGTGAAGGTCTTTCTTTTTACTCTATTATGTTTCATTTGTCTTATCCAATCCAGTGCCAATACTACAATCTCTACATTACTATAGCTTTAAAATGGACACTGATATCAAGAAGACCAAATACTCTGAAATTCGTCTTCAACATTTTTGTACTATTCTTGGCCCTTAGCATTTCAATAATAAATCTTAGAATCTGTCACATTCCACATAAAATCTGCTGATATTTAGTTGAAATTGCATGGACTTTTAAAAATTGCATTTTTATTGAAACATAAGTCATGTACCATAAAATTTACCCATTTTAAGGTGTACACTTCAGTAGTTTTTAGCAACTCCTAATGTTGTGACAGAATGATCTCTGTTCATTTCCAAGGCAAACCATTCAATATCACAGTAATCCAAGCCTATGCCCCAACCAGTAATGTTGAAGAAGCTGAAGTTGAACGGTTCTCTGAAGACCTACAAGACCTTTTAGAACTGACACCCCAAAGAGATGTCCTTTTCAGTATAGGGGACTGGAATTCAAAAGTAGGAAGTCAAGAAACACCTGGAGTAACGGGCAAATTTGGCCTTGGAATATGGAATGAAGCAGGGCAAAGGCTAATAGAGTTTTGCCAAGAGAATTCACTAGTCATTGCAAACAGCCTATTCCAACAACACAAGAGAAGACATTACACATGGACATCACCAGATGGTCAACATTGAAATCAGATTGATTATATTCTTTGCAGCCAAAGATGGAGAAGCTCTATACAGTCAGCAAAAACAAGAATGGGAGCTGACTGTGGCTCAGATCATGAACTCCTTATTGCCAAATCCAGACTTAAATTGAAGAAAGCAGGGAAAAACCACTAGACCATTCAGGTATGACCTAAATCAAATCCCTTATGATTATACAGTGGAAGTGAGAAATACATTTAAGGGACTAGATCTGATAGATAGAGTGCCTGATGAACTATGGAATGAGGTTCGTGACATTGTACAGGAAACAGGGGTCAAGACCATCCCCATAGAAAAGAAATGCAAAAAAAGCATAATGGCTGCCTGGGGAGGACTTAGAAATAGCTGTGAAAAGAAGAGAAGCAAAGAGCAAAGGAGAAGAAGAAAGATATAAGCATCTGAATGCAGAGTTCCAAAGAATAGCAAGAAGAGATAAGAAAGCCTTCTTCAGCGATCAATGCAAAGAAATAGAGGAAAACAACACAATGGGAAAGACTAGAGATCTCTTCAAGAAAATTAGAGATACCAAGGGAGATACCATGCAAAGATGGGCTCGATAAAGGACAGAAATAGTATGGACCTAACAGAAGCAGAAGATATTAAGAAGAGGTGGCAAGAATACACAGAAGAACTGTACAAAAAACATCTTCATGACCAAGATAATCACAATGTTGTGATCACTCACCTAGAGCCAGACATCTTGGAATGTGAAGTCAAGTGGGCACTAGAAAGCATCACTATGAACAAAGCTAGTGGAGGTGATGGCATTCCAGTTGAGCTATTTCAAATCCTGAAAGATGATGCTGTGAAAGTGCTGCACTCAATATGCCAGCAAATCTGGAAAACTCAGCAGTGGCCACAGGACTGGAAAAGGTCCGTTTTCATTCCAATCCCAAAGAAAGGCAATGCCAAAGAATGCTCAAGCTACCACACAATTGCACTCATCTCACATGCTAGTAAAGTAATGCTCAAAATTCCAAGCCAGGCTTCAGCAATACATGAACCGTGAAATTCAAGATGTTCAAGCTGGTTTTAGAAAAGGCAGAGGAACCAGAGATCAAATTGCCAACATCCACTGGATCGTGGAAAAGCAAGAGAGTTCCAGAAAAACATCTACTTCTGCTTTATTGACTATGCCAAAGCCTTTGACTGTGTGGATCACAGTAAACTGTGGAAAATTCTGAAAGAGATGGGAATACCAGACCACCTGACCTGCCTCTTGAGAAACCTGTATGCAGGTCAGGAAGCAACAGTTAGAACTGGACATGGAACAACAGACTGGTTCCAAATAGGAAAAGGAGTAAGTCAAGGCTGTATATTGTCACCCTGCTTATTTAACTTCTATGCAGTGTACATCATGAGAAAAGCTGGGCTGAAGAAGCACAAGCTGGAATCAAGATTGTCCGGAGAACTATCAATAACCTCAGATATGCAGATAACACCACCCTTATGGCAGAAAGTGAAGAGGAACTAAAAAGCCTCTTGATGAAAGTGAAAGAGGAGAGTGAAAAAGTTGGTTTAAAGCTCAACATTCAGTAAACGAAGATCATGGCATCTGGTCCCATCACTTCCTGGGAAATAGATAGGGAAACAGTGTCAGACTTTATTTTTGGGGGCTCCAAAATCACTGCAGATGGTGACTGCAGCCATGAAATTAAAAGACACTTTTTCCTTGGAAGGAAAGTTATGACCAACCTAGATAGCATATTGAAAAGCAGAGACATTACTTTGCCAACAAAAGTCCGTCTAGTCAAGGCTATGGTTTTCCCAGTTGTCATGTATTGATGTGAGAGTTGGACTGTGAAGAAGGCTGAGCACCGAAGAATTGATGCTGTTGAACTGTGGTGTTGGAGAAGACTCTGAGAGTCCCTTGGACTGCAAGGAGATCCAACCAGTCCATCCTAAAGGAGACCAGTCCTGGGTGTTCTTTGGAAGGAATGATGCTAAAGCTGAAACTCCAGTACTTTGGCCACCTCTTGTGAAGAGTTGACTCATTGGAAAAGACTCTGATGCTGGGAGGGATTGGGGGCAGGAGGAGAAGGGGATGACAGAAGATGAGATGGCTGGATGGCATCACTGACTCAATGGACGTGAGTTTGAGTGAACTCTGGGAGTTGGTGATGGACAGGGAGGCCTGGCGTGCTGCAATTCATGGGGTCACAAAGAGTCGGACACAACTGAGCGACTGAACTGAACTGAACTAACTGAACTGAACTGAACTGAATGTTGTTCAGCTACCACATCTAATCTCAGAATCTTTTTACCACCTTAAACTGAAGTCTCGTATTTGTTAGTAGATATTCCCAATTCTCTCTCCCAACCATCTGGCAACAAATCTATTTTCTGTATCGATAGGTTTGCCTGTTCTGGACATGATATAAATGGAAACAGAGGTATCCTTTTGTGGCTGGCTTCATTCACTTATGTTCCAAGGTTCATCCATGTTATAGCATGCATCAGTACTTCATTCCTTTTTAATGGCTGAACCCATTGTATGGATACACCAATTACATTTATCTACTCATCAACTGCTGGACACTTGGGTTGCTGGCACATTTTCACCATTATGAATAATGTTGCTATGAATATTTGTGTAGAATTTTTGTGTGGATATATGTCTTCATTTTTCTTGGGTATAAACTTAGGAGTGGAATATCTGGAACATAGAGGGTAACTCTGTTTAACCATGTGAGGAACTGCCAGACTGTTTTCCAGAGCATCTGCACCACTTTACATTTCCACCAGCAATATAAGGGCTCAAGTTTCACAACATCTTCATCAATATTCCTTATTGTCATTTTTAAAAAGTCTGTATTCCCCTAACAACTAATGATGTTGCATACCTTTTTATGTATTTATTGGCCATCTGTATACCTTCTTTGGAGAAAAGTCTATTGGGATCCTTTGTCCATTTTATAATTGGGTTGTTTGTATTTGGTAACTAAAATATGAGTTTGTTATATATTCTGGGTACAAATCCCTTGTCTTATAAATCATAAGCAAATATTTCCTTTCATTTTATAGGTTGTCTTCACTTTCTTGATAATGTCCTTTGAAAGATACAAATTTTCAATTTTGATAAAGCCCAATTATCTATTTTTTCTTTCATTGATTATACTCTTAGTGTCATAACTTAAAAAAAAAAAAACCTGTGAGCTATCCAAGGTCATATTTATACCTGTTTTTTTCTAAGAATTTCATAGCTTTAACTCTTGCATTTAGATCCATTTTGAGTTAGTCTGTGTCTATGGTGTGAGGCAGGAATCATAATTCATTCTTATGCAAGTGGAGAAACAGTTATTCCAGCACCATTTGTTAAAAAGACTACTTTTTACCACATTGAATTGTCTTGGCACCCTTGTCAAAAATCAATTGACTATACTTGGCGAAGGAAACCATTCACAAAACAAAAAGAAAACCTATGAACTGGGAGAAAATATCTGCAAACATGTACCAACAAGGGCTTAATTTCCAAAATAAATTCAATATAAACAGCTGATATAGCTCAATTACAAAACAAATAACCTAATCAAAAATTGGCAGAAGATCTAAATAGATATTTCTCCGAAGAAGACATACAGATGACCAACAGGCATATAAAAAGATGCTCAACATCACTCATTATTAGAGTTGTACAAACCAAAACTATAATGAGGCATTACCTCACATTGGTCAGAATGGCCACCATCAAAGAGCCTACAAACAATATATGCTAGAGAGGGTGTAGAGAAAAGAGAACCAACCCTCCTACACTGCAGGTGGGAAACTGGTGCACCTAGTATGGAAAACACTATAGTTAGTTAATTAAGTCACTCAGTCATGTCCGACTCTTTGCTACCCCATGGACTATAGCCCACCAGGCTCCTCCATCCATGGGATTCTCCAGGAAAGAATACTGGAGTGGGTTGCCACTTCCTTCTCCAGGGGATCTTCCTGACCCAGGGATCGAACACAGGTCTCCTACAATGCAGGCAGACGCTTTAACCTCTGAGCCATCAGGAAAGTCCCTGGAAAACACTATGGAGGTACCTTAAAAAACTAAAAAGAGAGTTATCACATGACCCAGCAATCCCACTCCTGAGCATAGTTCCAGAAAAGACAAAACTCTAATTCAAAAAGATACCTGTATCCCAGTGTTCATAGCGGCACTATTTACAAAAGCCAAGAAATGAAAGCAACCTAAGTGTCCATCAACATATGACTAGATGGAGAACATATATATAACCAATGGAATATTACTCAGTCATAAAAAGATGTTAATATTGCTATTTGCAGCAACATGGATGGACCCAGAGATTATCATACTAAGTGAAATCAGACAGATAAAGACAAAATATTATATGATATCACTTATATAGGAAACCTAAAAAAATAATACAAATGAGCTTATTTACAAAATAAAAACATATTCACTGACAGAAAACAAACTATGCTTACCAAAAGGGAGAAGGGGTGGAGGGATATACTAGGAGCACAGAACTAACAGAAATGAACTACTATACGTAGAATAGATAAGCAACAAGGATTTACTATATAGCACAGAGAACAATATTCAATATCTTATAATAATCTATAATGGAAAATAATCTGATTGAATCACTTTAAAGTGATTAAAATGAATCACTTTACACCTGAAACTAACACCATATTTAAATCAACTACACTTCAATCTTTTTAAAAAAGCATATGAGGGGAACTCTGAAAATCAAGATAGAAGAGAAGGATAATCAAGATGGGTTTTTAAAAAAAAATTGAGGTGAGAGTCACATAACACAATTGACCATTTTAAAGTGAACATTTCAGTAAATCAACTATACTTCAATAAAAAATAAATTGAAGACTTAAAGAAAGAAAGGGGGAAAGAAAGAGAAAAAGAAAGATATGAAATGAAATCTATGGCTTAATGCTTTTCAGCAATTTTGAAAAATCCTTGGCTATTATCACTTCAAAGATCGTTTCTGCTTCATTTTCTTTCTCTTTTCAACATGAGACTATACTACTATATGTTTTAGAACTTCTCTTATACCCCTTATGCCCTTACATTTTTTTTGTATATGTCTTAACAAGTTAGTTTTTCTCTCTGCTTCAGTCTAGATATTTACTCTAAAATATTCCATTTCCCTACATAACTCTTTGTATGAGTCTAACCTCTTAAACCCACCCATTGAGTTCTTAATTTCATTAATTGTATTTTTTTATTTTAAAAATTCATATGTGGGTTATAAATTTCTTTTATAGCTTTTAGGTTTCTGTTTCGGTTTTGTTTATAACCATTGATCTTATGGGCAGTTACTTTAAAGTTTTTCCGAATTCTATGATCAGAATTTTCAGTGTTTCTCTCTTTGTTGTGTATTGTTTTCTTTTTGTTCATTTGTTTGGTTTTGGTCATCCTGTCTCATTATCTTCATGTACCTAGTTCGTTTTATATTGCGGACTGACTACTGCATATTAACATCATAAAAAATATATTGAGACTTAGGATAATGTTATTTTCCTCCATAGTGTATTTGCATTTGCTTCTGACAAAGGAGCTAGGCAACTAATCATATAGATCAACATAATCCAAGCAGACTTTGAGATTATATGACACATACCTTTAATTTCTTGATAGTGCCAGAGTATGACTAGCTTACCCTTAGTCTAAATTATAATATTTTGGAGTCTCAATCTAAAGCATAAAGGGTTTACAAAGTTTCCCACTCCATGGTGAACCCTAGATAGCCCTATCAACTGTGTTCAACTTCTCAGGCTCTCAACAGCTTCTTCCAAAATCAACAAGCTAACAAGACCATCCCCATGGAAAAGAAATGCAAAAAAGCAAAATGGCTGTCTGGGGAGGCCTTAGAAATAGCTGTAAAAAGAAGAGAAGCGAAAAGCCAAGGAGAAAAGGAAAGATATAAGCATCTGAATGCAGAGTTCCAAAGAATAGCAAGAAGAGATAAGAAAGCCTTCTTCAGTGATCAATGCAAAGAAATAGAGGAAAACAACACAATGGGAAAGACTAGAGATCTCTTCAAGAAAATTAGAGATACCAAGGGAACATTTCATGCAAAGATGGGCTCGATAAAGGACAGAAATAGTATGGACCTAACAGAAGCAGAAGATATTACAAAGAGGTGGCAAGAATACACAGAACTGTACAAAAAAATCTTCATGACCCAGATAATCATGATGGTGTGATCACTCACCTAGAGCCAGACATCCTGGAATGTGAAGTCAAGTGGGCACTAGAAAGCATCACTATGAACAAAGCTAGTGGAAGTGATGGCATTCCAGTTGAGCTATTTCAAATCCTGAAAGATGATGCTGTGAAAGTGCTGCACTCAATATGCCAGCAAATCTGGAAAACTCAGCAGTGGCCACAGGACTGGAAAAGGTCAGTTTTCATTCCAATCCCAAAGAAAGGCAATGCCAAGGAATGCTCAAACACACAATTGCACTCATCTCACATGCTGGTAAAGTAATGCTCAAAATTATCCAAGCCAGGCTTCAGCAATATGTGAACCGTGAACTTCCTGATGCTCGAGCTGGTTTTAGAAAAGGCAGAGGAACCAGAGATCAAATTGCCAGCATCTGCTGGATCATCGAAAAAGCAAGAGAGTTCCAGAAAAACATCTATTTCTGCTTTATTGACTATGCCAAAGCCTTTGACTGTGTGGATCACAATAAACTGTGGAAAATTCTGAAAGAGATGGGAATACCAGACCACCTGACCTGCCTCTTGAGAAACCTGTATGCAGGTCAGGAAGCAACAGTTAGAACTGGACATGGAACAACAGACTGGTTCCAATTAGGAAAAGGAGTAAGTCAAGGCTGTATATTGTCACCCTGCTTATTTAACTTCTATGCAGAGTACATCACGAGAAACGCTGGACTGGAAGAAACACAAGCTGGAATCAGGATTGCCGGGAGAAATATCAATAACCTCAGATATGCAGATGACACCACCCTTATGGCAGAAAGTGAAGAGGATCTAAAAAGCCTCTTGATGAAAGTGAAAGAGGACAGTGAAAAAGTTGGCTTAAAGCTCGCCATTCAGAAAACGAAGATCATGGCATCCAGTCCCATCACTTCATGGGGAACAGATGGGGAAACAGTGGAAACAGTGTCAGACATTATGTTTTTTGGCTCCAAAATCACTGCAGATGGTGACTGCAGCCATGAAATTAAAAGACACTTACTCCTTGGAAGAAAAGTTATGACCAACCTAGATAGTATATTGAAAAGCAGAGACATTACTTTGCCGACTAAGGTCCATCTAGTCAAGGCTATGGTTTTTCCAGTGGTCATGTATGGATGTGAGAGTTGGACTGTGAAGAAGGCTGAGCGCCGAAGAATTGATGCTTTTGAACTGTGGTGTTGGAGAAGACTCTTGAAAGTCCCTTGGACTGCAAGGAGATCCAACCAGTCCATTCTGAAGGAGATCAGCCCTGGGATTTCTTTGGAAGGAATGATGCTAAAACTGAAACTCCAGTACTTTGGGCATCTCGTGTGAAGAGCTGACTCATTGGAAAAGACTTTGATGCTGGGAGGGATTGGGGGCAGGAGGAGAAGGGGACGACAGAGGATGAGATGGCTGGATGGCATCACTGACTCGATGGACGTGAGTCTGAGTGAACTCCGGGAGATGGTGATGGACAGGGAGGTTGGTGTGCTGCGATTCATGGGGTCGCAAAGAGTCAGACACGACTGAGCAACTGAACTAAACTTCACTCAGCTGTGTCCGACTTTTTGCGACTTCGTGGACTGCAGCATGCCAGGCTTCCCTGTTCATTACCAATTCCCAGAGCTTACTCAAACTCATGTCCATTGAGTCAGTAATACCATCTAACCATCTCACCCTCTGCCATCCCCTTTTCCCTCCGCCTTCAATGTTTCCCAGCATCAGGGTCTTTACTAATGAGTGTGTTCTTCACATTAGATGGCCAGAGTATTGGAGTTTCAGCTTCAGCATCAGTCCTTCCAATGAATATTCAGGACTGATTTCCTTTAGGATGGACTGGTTGGATCTCCTTGCCGTCCAAGAGACTCTCAGGAGTTTTCTCCAACACTGCAGTACAAAAGCATCAATTCTTTGGCGCTCAGCTTTCTTTATAGTCCAACTCTCACATCCACACAGTAGTACTGGAAAAAACATAGCTTTGACTAGATGGACCTTTGTTGGCAACAGATGTCAGATGTCTTCCAACAGATTCTATAAAATATTTTATTCAGGTGTTCTCAGTAGGCAAGTTGGTCTGCATTAGCTAGTCTGACACAGGAAATGGAAGTTTTCCTAAACAGAACTTTAATTAAAAATTTCAACCTTCTTCCAACCAGTATGTTGGAACTTGAGTGCTTTCTCCTTTCCTTGATCTAAAGATCAATTGTTACCCCCAAAAATAGACCAAGAGGAAAGGAGAAAGAAGGAAAATGAAAACTAATGCACAACTCTGATAAATCCTCTGAACAATCAAGAAGTAGCTTTATGTTAATTAATCAAATTGGGATAATTACTAAAATGAACAAGGAAGAGTAATTACTGCTAAAACTTTGTTTTATTCCCGAACTTTTTTAATTGATTAATCCTTCCTTTCCCCCAATCTAAATGCCATTTCTGTCATATACCAATTTCTTAATCATGTGCATTTCTGCTTCACTGGTCCATTTCTCCCTCTCTCCCCTACCTCCTTCTCTCCTTCTCCCTCCCTGTCTCCAATACCACACATTTTTTTTTTTTGGTATCTTTATAATATGCCTTAGAAACTAGTCGATAAAATAGACTGTTCTTTTTCCTCAAATTGTTTTGATAATTCTTCACCATTTTTCCATGGATCTGTGAAAAAAACTAGCTGTCATTGAGTGTAACTGCACTAAATTTGTAAGTAAATTTGATGAGAATCGATATCTTGACAGTATTGAATTTTGCCTTCCACCATTATGTATCTTTAATTTATACTATACTTTGGACACAATGCATTTATAAATATAATTTTCTCTAAATAGTTCTTATACATCAGTTAGATTTATGACTAGTTACCTCATGAATTTTTTGAAAATATGGTCTTTTTAATTTCAATTGCGTTTTCAAGTTGCTGCTGCTGGTGTGTAGCATCACTATTGGCTTTTGTATATATTAATATTAGGTCTGACAATATTGCTGACTAGTTTCAATATTTGGTCTGATATTTGTTTAGAATTTTATATAGATACTTAATTCCTCTTTGACTGAAGACAATTTTTTTCCCTCATTCTCATTACTGTTTTTCTTTTTTTTTCCTTTTATTTTTATCCTGGATAGAATTTCTATTGCAATATTGAAAAACTGAAAATAGGCATTTATCATTTGTTATGATTAGATATTAATTTTATTAAAAGCTTTTTCTGTATCTTTAAGATGATATCATGTCCCTTTCTTCTGTTAATTTCATTAATAGATTCTCTAATATGAAACCATATTTGAGTTACTTTTTAAAAATACGTTGCCAGATTATATTTGTTAACATACCACTCAGTATTTTTGCATCTATGTTTCCGATATTTGCCTATTATTGTCCTTTATTTTATTATTCTTATCAATATTGTGTATCCAGGTTATAAATTTCTCATAAAATAAAGAGAAACACTCCTTTTTTCTATTCTCTGGAGCTGTTAGAATAAAGAAAGGAATTATCTGTTCCTGAAGGGTTTACAAACATGCGTTTTTACACTCTCTGGACCTAGTACTTTGGAGAAACAGGTTAATAAAGTTAATTCAGCATATTTAATGTTTGCAGGACTATTCTGAGTAAATTGATCTAATTTTGTCAATACATATTTACCTAGAAGTCTTTCCATTTCATCTTTGTTTTCTTTTTTTATACAAATCTTTTATTGAAATAGTTACTAATAATAATATTATAACTTCAAAAGTTCCTGCCAAAACAATACAATGGCCAGTTTTCCATACTAATACTATTTAATTATGCCTTCTATTTGCTCAACAATATTTCCAGAAGTTTCTGTATCTTAATAATTATTTCAAATATTTAGTATTTCATTTTTTATCCCCTCTATTGCTTTCTTTTCTGTCTTTTCTTTGAATTAATCTGCTTTTCTACCTATGTATTTCTTCTCTATTTTTTTTTTTTGGCTTTATACTGTACTTTGTCCAAATTTTCCAAGTGAATGCTTGCCTCAGTAATTTTCAATATCTCTTCTCAATATGTTCATTTTAGACTATATATGTCCTTCCAAATACTGCTTTTTCTGCGTTCTACAAGTTTTTATTTATAGTGGTTTTATTGTTCTTTAGTTATAAGCATTTAATAATATTAATTATGGTTTCTTATTTGGATCTCTATTTATTTAGAAACTTCTTCCATCAAGTGTTTTTAATTTCCACATATGGCAGTTGCACATGCAAGCTTTATTTGGGTGATACAATGACAGGTTAGCATGCATGCTGGAAGTTCCTCACAACATGAGACTGCCCAAGGGTTTGGTGCATGGTTACCATCCAGGCAAAGTGGTTATCTGAGGAGGCCTTACAAATATCTGAGAAAAAGAGAAAAGAAAGGGAAAGGAGAAAGGGAAATATATACCCAGCTGAATGAAGAGTTCCACAGAATAGCAAGGAGAGATAAGAAAGCCTTCTTAAGTGAACAATGTAAAAAAATATATATATTATATATATAATATATACATATTATATATATATATATATATATATATATAGTGAGAGAGAGAGGAAAACAATTGAGTGGGAAAGACTAGAGATCTCTTCCAAAAAATGGAGATACCAATGGAACACTTTATGCAAAGATGGCCACAATAAAGGACAGAAACGGTAAGGACCTAACAGAAGCAGAGGAGATTAAGAAGAGGTGGCAAGAACACACAAAATAACTATATAAAAAAAGGTCTTAATGATCTGGATAACCACAATGGTATAATCACTCACCTAAAGCCAGGCATCCTGGAATGTGAAGTCAAGGGGGCCTTAGGAAGCATTACTATGAACAAAGCTAGTGGAAGTGATGGAATTGCAGCTGAGCTATTTCAAATCCAAAAAGATGATGCTGTGAAAGTGCTGCACTCAATATGCCAGCTAATTTGGAAAACTCAGCAGTGGCCACAGGACTGGAAAGAGTTCTATTTTATTCCAATCCCAAAGAAAGGCAATTCCAAGGAATATTCAAATTATCACCCAATTGCACTCATTTCACATGCTAGCAAGATTATGCTCAAAATCCTTCAATTAGGCTTCAACAGTATGTGAACTGAGAAATTCCAGATGTTCAAGCTGGACTTAGGAAAGGCAGAGGAACCAGAGATCAAATTGCCAACATCCGTTGGATCATAGAAAAAGCAAGGGAATTCTAGAAAAACATTTACTTTTGCTTCATTGACTATACTGAAGTCTTTGACTGTGTGGATCACAATAAACTGCGGAAAATTCTTAAAGAGATGGGAATACCAGACCTCCTTATCTGCCTCCTGCTAAACCTGTATGCAGATCAATAAGCAACTGTTAGAATAGACATGGAACAATAGACTAGTTCCAAATTGGGAAAGGAGTACATTGTCACCCTGTTTATTTAACTTATATGCAGAGTACATAATGCAAACTGCTGGGCCGGATGAATCACAAGCTGGAATCAAGACTCTTGGGAGAAATATCAATAACCTCAGATATACAGATGAGACCACTCTAATGGCAGAAAGTGAGGAGGAATTAAAGAGCTTTTTGATGAGAGTGAAAGAGGAGAGTAAAAAAGCTGACTCAAAACTCAACATTCAAGAAACGAAGATCATGCCATCCGGTCCCATTACTTCATGGCAAATAGATGGGAAAAAAAGTGGAAACAGTGGCAGATTTTATTTTGGAAGGCTCCAAAATCACTGCAGATGGTGACTGCAGCCATGAAATTAAAAGATGCTTCCTCCTTGGAAGAAAAACTATGAAAAACCTAAACAGCATATTAAAAAGCAGAGACGTCACTTTGCAGGCAAAGTTCTGTATAGTCAAATCTATGGTTTTTCCAGTAGTTATGTACAGATGTGAGAGTTGGACCATAAAGAAGGATGAGCATCAAAGAACTGATGTTTTCGAACTGTGGTGCTGGAGAAGACTCCTTTTGGCCAGTTGATGCAAAGAGCCGACTCATTGAAAAAGACCCTGATGCTGGGAAAAATTGAGGGCAGGAGGAGAAGGGGGCGATACAGGATGAGAAGGTTGGATGGCATCACTGATTGGATGGACATAAGTTTAAGCAATCTTCAGGAGATGGAGAAGGGCAGGGAAGCCTGGCATGCTGCAGTCCATGCATGCATGCTACGTTGCTTCAGTTGTGCCTGACTCTTTGCAACCCCATGGACCATAATCCACCAGGTCCTTGGAATTCTCCAGGCAAGAATTCTGGCGTGGGTTGCCTTGCCCTCCTCCATGTGGTCGCAAAGAGTCAGACATGACTTAGCAACTGAACAACAACAACCATCCAGAAGGGAATGTGGGCAAGGGAGCTCCAGAAGGAGGGGGAATCAAAGATGAGGCCCACATATCTAGGCGATGCATCTCAGCAGCACTACAAGGAATCTCTAGGTCAGAGAACTCTGAAGGGCAGCAGTGGTTCAGAGTCTCTATAGACATAGTTTTTATCTTATCTGTGGCTTCTCTTGCAGTTTCACTGGGTATGCAAATCAGGCAGACACACTCTAAATGGCTAAAAATCTGCTTATTTGGATATGTTTAAAACAATTAGATGTGTAAAAATTTGAGTTGGTGCCAGAGGGCATTTGGGCTAGGATCTCAGTCTACTATGTAGGAGTAAACCTAGGGGCCAATATACAGAGGTCATCTTCATTTATATAACAAATTTTAAAAGGGCATGTGCACTAGCTTAATATATCACCTTGCCTGAACTGCTATGCTTAGCTTTTACCAATGAGCACCATGCTAAACACTTTAAATTTCAAATATACTGGGCTAATTTTTAAAGAACTCTTGTAAATTCTAGTAGAAATTTCATAATGAATGGTAATAAAGTAGTACTTAGCTGGCTGTGGCCAAGACCTGGTCTTCCTATATAAGCCAAAGTCAGTGAAATGTAAGATATTTGAAGGGAAGGAAACTTGGAGCTAAATCATCTGATCCAATGCTTCACTTTAAAGATAAAGAAACTAAGTCATAGAAAAACTAATTAAATTATTTATAATCACATGCTAGTTGGTGACAGAACCACAGGTAGAATCCAGGTTTCTTAGTTCTTAGTCTAGCAGTCTTCCTACTGTACTACAACAGACCAAACCTATTCTTGTATTAATAATTTTATAAATAGAAGCTATTGATTGTTTTGTTCCTACAATATTCCCTTTATTTATTTTCACTGCATTCCTCATTTTGTCTTTATCACACTTTATGTTACAAATAATAGAAGTGGAGTAAAAGTGTAAACAGACATAAAGCCAAGGTTAGCATCTAGGTATTACTTCCCAAGCTCTTCGTCTTTCTGCTATACAATGGTAATAGTGGGAATATGTTTATAGTTAGTAACGATATGGTATAGTTAGTGCTACATTAGTATGCTGAATTTTATCATGACCAGCATTTTTTCTTACTACATCAGCTACATCAAAGTGTTATTTGAAAAGAGCAACAAGTGAACAGCTTTATCAACTTTAATTCATTCTTAGCAATGCATACGTGTTTTTATGAGTACAAGCAAGTTTCTGCTTGCTAACAACTCTTGCTTCATGAGAAAGAGAGGATATACAGGAGATAAGAGGAATGCACATAGTGGGCTTTATTTTGCTGTGCTTCTTATTGTTTTGTGTTTCAGACAAAGTACAGTAATAAAGAGTATTTATCACGTACTCTTATGACTAACTCATGACCAAGTCTTTTGCCAGCCTTTGTGGACATGTGTTTGCAGAGCTACCATCTTAACTTATAAAACTAAAGTAAGCAATACTTATAAGTTGCTTCAGTGTTCTTTTTAAATTTAGGCACATTTTCCTCTTCAAATGATATGAGTGACATCTTCAAAGCTAATTTTGGCTCCTCAAATTACAAAAAAAAAAAAAAGCAGAGTATACAGTAAGCACAAAATTTACATTTATATGCAGACATGAGAAAAGCAAAAGAATATGCTGTGAAAGGTGAATATTTCAGAAATACTGGGAGCATGCATATTTCAAAGTAAGTTAGCTGATAACCTGTCAATCTTGGAACATAGATCATCTGCAACTAAAGCACCTCACCTGAGTCATGTTAATTTTATAGAAAAAGGGATTCTTTTCTTAGTTTACTAGTCCTCTTTTATTGCTTTTACTACAAAGTGTTCCACAAGAAAAATAACATCGATGGCCAGACAACACCATTTCATAAGTGTCTCTGGCATTAATCACTGTGTCTGAATCCAAGGAGCTATTATTTTAGCCACATTTAAATCCTGATTGCATTTTATTCTACTCTGAAATGCTCACAATGTGATCTTTATTAGGATGTATTTTAAGCTTTCACATGCTGGCATGGCCATTATTTGTATCCTGCACTTTGAGCAGTAAATCATGTGGAAGATGCCTAGATGCAGGGTTCCAGGCTCCAAAATTTGCCTTCTTTCTGTTTTCGTTTTGTTCTTAGTGTTTTTCAAGGACTGGAAGGGGATGTAGAATATAACTATCACTGGGAACGAAGCGCATTTACTAGAGAATTTCAGATCCATACCATCTTCAAAGAAATTTAAAGACGTCTATCCAGTTCCTCTAGTACCTTCACTCTTGTGAGTGAACACGAAATAGATTGCATGTATCCAGTCATGTTGGTCCATATCAGAACTCTGCATACTTACTTCCAGTGCTCTGAGACGCTGAAGCAAGTGTTAAAGAGCCTGATTTCCTGATGCTTCTCTTCTACCACCTGCACATTTGTGTCTCTGCTCTGGAAGCTCTTCTAACTCACTTCAGAAAGGGCTTCAAGGCCTCACACATGTTACATTTCCCTTAGCAGTGGGAAGCCCTAACATAAGAAGCTGTTTATAATGAGTTTTGCAGTCATTGTGAGTTGGGTTAAGTTTGGCACCCCCTACACCTGACTTCTCATAACATGTACTCTTTTATTCAGCCTGGCCATTCAGGGCATATCTGTGTCACATTTTATAGGAACAGTTTCACACAATGTTGAAAATCATGGGATTCTGAAACAGTAGAGTCAAGTTTGACTCTCGGCTCCCACATTACAAGCTTATGACCTAAGGCAGTGATTCTTAACAGGAGATAATTTTATAACCTGTCCTTAAATGCCCAGAATGTTTGGCAATGGGTAGAGACATTTTTGGTTTTCATAGCTGGTAAGTGCAACTAGCATCTACTTTGTAAAGACTATGTATGATATTAAACATCCTATAGTGCACAAGATAGCCCCTTGAAAACAGAATTATCTGGGCCAAAATGTCAATAATGCCACACATAATAATGCCACACACCCTGATATAAGGCAAATTACTTAGCCTTTTTAAGCTTCCTCACATTTAAGATGGGAATAATACAGTCAACTCTCAGTTCTTTGGTTCAAACTGACTATTTAGGCATTAACTTTGATTAGGGTTCAGGATCTAGGATGCACACATAAGGGGGAGGGAGACTGCTGATTTTGCCTTGAGGAGTGGAGGAGGCAAACAGCCCTGTGGTTGAAGCAGGGCTGGAAGCAGTGCACCACACCTGCTCTTGCTAGGCCTCTCCATCCTTTACCAGTCCCCAGTTTAATCAGATATATTTAAGTCTGGTTTAATATCAGAGAACAAGAGAGTACACAGTTTCCTACTAACTTGAGTTAGTTGCTGAGTCCTTCAGGAGACAGAGTCCCCTCCTTCTCTTTGTATTTCCCATTAGTAACTAACAGAATTTCAGACCACATAAGAAGGAACCCCTGGAGAAGGAACTGGCAACCCACTCCAGTACTCCTGCCTGGAGAATCCCATGGACAGAGCAGCCTAGACGGTTAGAGTCCATGGGGTCAAAAAGAGTCAGACACGACTGAGTGAATAGCACAAAAAGGAATACCATGAAAGAGCATCACAGAAGACAATTTTCTTCCAGTTGGTCCTTTCAGCATCTCACACAGCATGGCAGGCCGCTAGCTATTCTCCTGAAATGGAATGCACCCAATAAGTAAGCACACAGGACATTTACTGGAGAAGGAAATAGCAACCCACTCCAGTGTTCTTGCCTGGAGAATCCCAGGGACAGAGGAGCCTGGTGGGCTGCCGTCTATGGGATCGCACAGAGTCGGACACGACTGAATTGACCTAGCAGCAGCAGCAGCAGGACATTTATAATAACTAACACAGAGTACTACTTGCAAGCCACTATACCATCTAAGTGCTTTACTTTCAGTTCAGGCACTCAGTCGTGTTCGACTCTTTGCGACCCCATGGACTGAAGTACGCCAGGCTTCCCTGTGCATCACCAACTCCCAGAGCTTACTCAGACTCTTGATGCCATCCAACCACCTCATCCTCTGTCATCCCCTTCTCCTGCCTTCAATTTTTCCCAGCATCAGGGTCTTTATAAACAAGTCAGCTCTTCGCACCAGGTGGCCAAAGTATTGGAGTTTCAGCTTTAGCATCAGTCCTTCCAATGAATATTCAGGACTGATTTCCTTTAGGATGAACGAGTGGGTTCTCCTTGCTGTCCCAGGGACTCTGAGGAGTCTTCTCCAACACCACAGTTCAAAAGCATCAGTTCTTCAGCACTCAGCTTTCTTTATGGTCCAACTCTCACATCCATACATGACTACTAGAAAAACCATAGCTTTGACTAGATGGACCTTTGTTGGCAAAGTAATGTCTCTGCTTTTTAATACGCTGTCTAGGTTGGTCATAACTTTTCTTCCAAGGAGCAAGCGTCTTTTAATTTCATGGTTGCAGTCACCATCTGCAGTGATTTTGGAGCCCCCCAAATAAAGTCTGTTACTATTTCCATTGTTTCCCCATTTATTTTTTACTTTCCTTTACTCATTCATTTTAATCCTCACACGAACCCTAGTGAGGTAGCTACAAATATCTTATTTTTACAGATGAGAAAATTTGGGCACTGAGAAGCTAGATAACTTATCCAAGTTGACACTGCTAACAAAGTGGAAGGGCCAAGATTCAAACCCAGGATATCTGGCTCCAAAGTTTCTAGTCTATGCTATTAACCACCATACAAATCTGAGTCTCAAATAAGGAATACAGAAGGGACTTGGAGTACAACAATTTGTATTACAAAGAAATCTTGCTTGAAAGGCAACTGAAGTTTTGATGAATTGGGTGGAAAGGAAAAGGCAGTTCAAATACATAATAGCAAATCAGATTTTAAAGTGGAAGTGAATGCAGCATAGTGGAGTATACACAGGCTCTGAAGTCAGAAAGACTCCGGGGCCTAAATTCAGGCTTCTTAAATAAAGGAACTTAGTGACCTTAGGCAGATTACTACAGTCTTTGATCCTCACTTCTTTTTGAAGGCCAAATTAAGCAAATTTGTAAAATATCTTAAACAGTGGCTGGTACATAATTGTTTCTTAATAGATGTTCAGTTGCATCCTGCCTCCAACATTCTGTTCACATCTCTCATTCTCCAAAGGAGGCTGAACAGATAAATTTTCTCCTTGGAATAACCTAATCTATAGAGAACCATATCCTAGATCACACAGAGGAGATGGTAGCCTAGACAATATGGAGGACTATACATCCTCACTGTGCTTAGACTAGGAATATATATCTCTGCTACATTTGAGTATATTATCTCCCTACTTCAAGACTAAGGATGATATAGTAAACCTACCATCATAAGAGAAATTTAGTGTTACTGAATTTTAAAAATTTAATAGATTAGACAAGTTTAGAAAACCCAGCAAAGACAAGTAAATACTATATTGTGAAATATTTCTTTGGCATTATATACACATATATGCCGGAGAAGGCAATGACACCACACTCCAGTACCCTTGCCTGGAAAATCCCATGGACGGAGGAGCCTGGTGGGCTGTAGTCCATGGGGTCACTGAGAGTTGGACACGACTCAGTGACTTCCCTTTCACTTTTCACTTTCATGCATTGGAGAAGGAAATGGCAACCCACTCCAGTGTTCTTGCCTGGAGAGTCCCAGGGATCGGGGAGCCTGGTGAGCTGCCATCTATGGGGTCGGACAGAGTCGGACAAGACTGAAGCAACTTAGCAGCAGCAGCAGCACACATATATGCGGTATGATGATATATATGTATATACACTTATGTGCACACATTTTAACATATATTCATATACCCACACTCACACACACATATATATAATAGATATTGATGTAAAATGTATATCTTCTGTGGTTAAAAAAATTGAAAAGGACTACATTAGAGTTTGGGATTTGGTTTCTGTTTCTGACAGGATGTGTTCACAATGTGCCATTCATAATCTCTCACAGAAAGTCTCCCTTGTGATCAGGGCAACAGGAATTATAAGGTGATCAGCTAACATTGAGGTATAGGGCAATCTGTGACCATAAAAATACAATGTGTTTCATTAAAAAGGATCATAAAATTATTTCTTGGTATCCTACTTGTCTATCAGAGTACTCTGAATAGAGTAAGCAGTCAATAAATGATGTTTGACTTGATTTCATTAGGTAATACAATTAACAGGTTAAGTGCCACCTTGATGCTTTCAGAACCACATTCTAGAGCAGCCACAGAAAAAACTTCTGTTTTGCAAAAAAAAAAAAAAAATCCACTTCATTTTCATTTTAATTTTCTCTTCTGGAAGGGTAAATAATTGGTACTATCTCTAGATATCAGATTTTTGCCAGATTTTAACAGGATGGAGAAATGTGGAGCCAAATGATGCTAAAGTTAAGGGAATGTAGAGTTAGTTGAATGCCTAAAACAAGGATGAAATTTAACAAAACAACGTTGACCTAAAATGGAATAATGTTAACCTAAAAGGAGATCAACGATAGGCCTGTTTAATAATTTGATTAGTGAATTCTCTGAAAATATGAATGGCATATCTAGCAAATTGGTAAATGTCACAAATCTGGGTGGAAGAGAAAATGCTTTTGTTGGTAAAAATCAGAATCACTTTGGATTATCACAGGTTTGGAAAATGACAGGTGGAATCTAACAAGATGAAAATTATAGAGATAAGTATAAGGTCCTGGATTTGGATTCAAAAAAACCAACTCTACAAATACAAAATGGAAAGACATGACTCAGCAACAATATATATTAATAAAATATAGAAAAGATTTGGACATTTTAGTTAAAAAATAACACAAAATGAGTTAGCCTTCAAAAATTGGGTTACAATTTAGGTTATATTAATACAGCACATTATTTTAAAGATGGAAGTCAATATCTTCAGATCACACCTGAGTATGATGTTCAATTCTGTGAGCCATAATTTAAGAATCTGCTGATATGAAAGCAGTCAAACTGATGAAAGAATTCAAAGCCATTTTATATTATGAACAGGTAAAGGAATTATAATGTTTAATCTGACAAAGAGAAGTCAACGGAAAGATACTAGATTTACTTCTATAAACTCCTCAAAAAAAGAAATTGGAACTGTTGAGAAGAAGTTGCCACATGTCAGTTTTCATCTTGGTATAAGGAAAATCCTTGCTTTCTCTAGAGGTTATAAATTCCTGGGTAGGATGTGGGAGTAAACTATTCACTTGAACACGTGGAAGCCAAATGATCACTTTGAGGAAAGTTGCAAATAGGACTGGAAAGTTCTGATGTCCAATGACCTTTAACGTCCTTTCCAACTTCCAAAGTAAATACTTTAAAAATAAATATATATGCTATACATCCTTTTATGGACTTAGGGTCATCCTTAAAAATAATGTTAAAAGACTACTAAAACTCCATAAGTTTGCAAATCCTCATATTAAATCTTTTACATGGCATATATATGCTGACAATGGTTTGGCGTAAAACAAATTTGAAACTTGTAGTAGAAACGTGTATTTTAAAGGAAAAAGAAAAATAAACTCCATGATAAACTTCAAGTATTTAGATGAAAATTCATATATCTCTCTGCTGACTAACAGATTAAGGGAAAGAAAATCTCACCTGAATATTTTCAAAATATCTGTGTAGTTGTACTCACACATATGAAAATAAAACTAAGGGTATAGCAGATTTTTTTTTCACTTTTATTTTAGAATTAGATAAATAGAACCTGAATCCCCAGTTGCAGACTGATTTGCTGGGAGCAAATTTGAGTTTGCTACAGAAATTCAGACATTCTATTCCTTTGGTAACTGGTAAAAAGCACGATCACTTTGAATACTGCCCATTTTGACAAACTATTTTTTTTAATTGCAAAGAAAAAAGCCCCTTAGGAACATTCCTAATAAGATAATAGTCTTTAGGCTACTCAATCATTAAAATAACAAAACAATATGTTAATCACCAAAAAATTGAATCACCAAAGCATTGCTGAATTTCTATCATTTGTTTACAAATTCCCTTGAACAAGCTTTCTTGTAAGTTGTTTTGGCAGGCCACTCCTCAAAACAAAAAGTTTTAAAAAGCACCTCAAGTCGATGTATGGCAAAAACCACCAGAATACTGTAAAGTAATTAGCCTCCAATTAAAATAAATGAATTAAAAGAAAAAAAAAGAAAATGACTAGTTCCAATAATCACTTCATTGATGTGAACAGTGATTAATACTAATCACTGTTCCATTCCTAACCATGTTTATCACTGCTTCTGGGAAAGCAGCTATATGGCCACTAGGCAGTAAGGTATCCTGTAATATATCATAGCATAGTTTGGCATACCTAAGCATGTCATAATATGTGATCATCATGAAACTTGGGTACTTAAAATATTAGGTGATCAAAACATAAATTGTAATCGCACGAGTGTATATATTTATACATAAATGATTTCCAGGAATGATGTGTATTATGCAGTTCAAAGCCACAGCTATAAATATCAAAAGTTAACAGAAAATGGTAACTGTAAATGAACACAAATACTCTAATATATATAGTTCTCTTTACTGGGTACATCTCATGCATGTTTCCACTTATTTTCTTAAAGGTAAAAACAAAAGTAGTCCTACAACATCATGTGTTGTCTCTCATTCTGCAGATGATAAACACATTTTCAAATATTCCTTCAGTCCCTTTCTCATCATTATTATTAGACACTATTAATTTTATCTTGCCCTTTTAACATCTCACAGAACAATACAAGTACAAACAATAGGGATCAAAAGAAAAATGAATGTTACGTGCATTTGTTAAATGCCACAGCAGACAGTCATTTGTTTATTTGGTCCCCTTCTCTCTGGCCAGGAGAAGCTATGACTTTCAGCTTCACAAAAATACTGGTCTCTCATATGAGATCACACACACACACACACACACAATTATAAAGTATTTTAATCAAACATATTCAACACGTAAAATCAAATTGCAGGCAGAAGAAAAGGTGAGTTCCTCCACTCTAATAACAGATACTATACTTTTCTTTTAAAGGTGAGAAATATAACAAAAACCATGTTGTGAATATGTTTTCCAGAAAACAATGTTTTTCTTTTCATATTATCTTAGCTTCAAAGCAGTTTTATAAAGCACTCAATTTTTCCTAGGGACAGAATGTAATTATATATGAATTATTCTTTGCTAGTGTTTTAGCTGGTCATGTAACTCATTATTATGAGGAAATCAAATCAATATATTCACTTTGCTTTTCTTATAAAAGCAAAGGTATGTCCAATTTGAATCATTGCTAAGTTGTCATTTTTTTTTTTTCAGAGAAACCTCAGAGCATATCCTTCACTTTCAGTGTTATGACAAATCTTACTTATAACAAACCAGGGAAAAAGTGTCTTTTCTTCAGTTGAAACTTACTTCTACATGTTTAAATACGGAACTATCCAGGGGCATGACAAACTCCATAAAAAATAGGTGAAGGCCTCAGACACATGTAAGACCTTTATGCATATGATTTTAAAAAATAATCTTTGAATTTTTTCAAAGTTCTGTTGCTCTATATCTCTCATAAGAGGTTAAGAGAGATTTCTATATTTTTACAATAAATTTTTAATTCATTCTAAGTCTTTTAATTATTTTCCAATGAAACCTATGACCCATTTATTCTGTAATAAAAGACAATGTTGGGGTATATGGTTCATGAATGCAGAATATAACTTGCTTTCAATGAAAATAAGCTTAAGAACCCAATGCACATATCAAAATTAGCATGAAGCATTCATAAATGTAGAGAGTTTTATCTTTTAATTTTTCAAATAGTTTCATAAAATTTTAATTTTGATTATATATAAAACATGCTCATTGTAAAACTCGAAAAGAATATTTCAAAGGTCTTGAAATCCTTCCACCAGAGATCACAACATTTAATATTTCATTCATATTCTCTTCTTATTTCTGTATACCACATACATACATATTTTAATGAAAATATAACAGATGAGAAAGAAAACTAAATAAAGTAAGAACAGTGAGCTTGCCAGAAGTCCACATGGTTTTAAACATGAAAATACTGTGAGTTTGTATCAGTACTTGTGGTAGGCAGCTTCTGACATAGTACCTTGATCCCTGTCTCTCTGAGTCCACAGTCTTATGTGATCCCCTCCCCTCCACTGTGGGCTGGACCTTATGACTGGTTTCTAGCAAATGGAATACACCATAAGTGATGAGATGTCCCTTCTGTAACTAGGTTACAAAACACTGTGACTTCCATCTTTTCATTTCTCTCACTCTCTCTTGTTTTTGCTCTTTTTGAGAGGTTGCTCTGATGAATCAAGCTGAAGAGGTCCATATCACAAGGAACTGAGGATGGCCTCTGGCCAACCACCAGCAAGGAACTGAGGCCCTCACTCCAATAATACTTGAAGAACCGAATTCTGCTGCATTAGTTTCTTACTGCTGCTATAACAAATTATCACCTACTTAGCAGTTTAAGATAACAAGAATTTATCATCTTACAGTTCTGGAAATCATAAGTTTGAATTGAATCTCACTGAGCTAACCTCAAGGCATCAGTAGTGGTGCATTCCCTTCTGGAGGTTCTAGAGAAGAATCCATTCCTTTGCCTATTCCAGTTTCTAGAGGCTAATTGAAATCAAGCAGAATCCTGTGGGACCCTCCCAAGTACAAAAGCCTTTCCTGTTTTTAGGAAAAAGGTTTCTGCCTCCCAGAGCTTTCTTGAGTTCCAAAGGACAGATTCAAACAGTTAACTAATTAGAGGAGTGAGGGAATGCAGAAATAAAAGAAAGGCAGTCAAAAAATGATGGTGCAGCGATGTAGCAAAGTCCTGGTTTCTCTTCAAGGGATATACATAACAATTTGGTACACATCTCTGAGTTCTTCTACAGGAATTAAGGCCCTCACCCAGGGCCTCATTAATTATTAATGAGAGAAATTAATTACTTCTCTCATCAACAAGAAAGTTTAAAATTACACATTTCCATATGCTTGTATTTTATTTGGTAACTATTCAGAGAGACTGCCTGTTTAATACTATTCAGTTAGGTTTCATTGTTACTTCTGAGTAAGGAAAAAAATCATACAAATTATTTTATAAACTGAAGCCAGTACTGTTCTAAGTGCATTTTCATATATTATTTCATTTAATCCTCATAACATTCTTATTCAATAGGTATTATTATTCCCATTTTATAGATGGGAAAACTGAGGCACAGATAAGGAACTTGCTTAATATCACACAGCTAACAAGTGGCAAGGCTGAGAGTTAAATCTAGTTTACACACTATATTAGAAAAGAGTTCCAAGAGCTTTAAGAATTTTAATTGGTCTTAAATTTACATATCTAGGTAGAAAAAACTATATTCAGGATTCTTATGGGTTGAATTGTGTCCCCTAAAATTTCACAGGATGAAGTACTAGACTCCAGTACCTCAAAATAGGTACTGACCTTGGAAATAGGATCACTGCAGATGTTATTAAAGATGAGGTCATTAGGGTGGGCCCCAATACAATATGATTGGTATCTTTATAAAAAGCAGAAATATGTACACAGAAACAGAGATATACATAGATGAAAGACGATTTGAAGAGGAACTGGTAGACAATGGCCATTCATAAGCTAAGGAGAGAGGTCTGGAACAGATGCTTCCTGCTCACCCCTCATTGTCCAACTCTGCTGACACCTTGATTTTGAACTTCTAGCCTCCAGAACTATAGAAAACCAAGTTGCTTTTTGAAGACCACACCAAAACAACAGGGAGAAGGAAATGGCAACCCACTCCAGTATTCTTGCCTGGAATTTCCTGTGGACAGAGGATCCTGGTGGGCTGCTGTCCATAGGGTCCCACAGAGTCAGACACAACTGAAGCAACTTAGCAGAGTCAGACACAACTGAAGCAACTTAGCATGCATGCACGCACTGGAGAAGGAAATGGCAACCCACTCCAGTATTCTTGCCTGGAGAATCCCAGGGACAGAGGAGCCTGGTGGGCTGCCGTCTATGGAGTTGCACAGAGTCAGACAGGACTGAAGCAACTTAGCAGCAGCAGCAGCAGCCAAAACAACAGATGTGAGCTTTGAGATATTAGAAAAAATTCTGCTGAGCCATGCCTCCTTCTACAAGTTCAGAAAAACTAATTTCATTTTAAAATGAGTAACAGAAAATGAGAGAAGTAAAATCCCAAACAAAGTTATTAAAAGAGAAAATACGGAGCAGAATGGCATCTCTCTTGTCCGTGCGCGTCTATCCTGGAAGGGAGCATCGGCTGTGAATTCTGCGAATTTGTGATATCTAGATGCTCCAACCCCATCAACCTTATCAAGTATCACTTGCACCCATTTTTAGTTCCACTTGCTTTTCTCAAATTGGTCCATTGTGTTTTCTAGTAAATACCTGTAGAGTATTTTGGTTCACAGAGTATTTTAGGGTCTTCCTATTTTCTGGCCTGTGCAATGAGCCATTATTTCTCTATGCTCATTCCTTCACAGATTGCTCAGGTCTTGCAGCTGTCACTTGCCCCCAGCCTCTTCTATTTAGGGCTCATGGGAATACCTTATCACATAATTTTTTTTGCAGATGTTGTTCACAGATTAATATTAAAATATTAATATGAATATATCACACACACAGCTCACTCACCCATTCTGGCATCAGCGGTGATTCCCCTGCTCAACCTTCGGGGCTCCTGGGAACAGGCGCCACACAGTCACTCTGACTGGGGGAGTGGAGGGAGGGTGAGGCATAGATGAGGATGGGGTTTGCTTGATAAATGGTGCAAGCCAAAGTCTTTGCTGGACGAGTTCAGAACCGGAGGCTTCCGGCACCCGCCACTGCCCAGTGTTTCTCATCCTAGGGCTCCCCTGCCCGTCCCAGTAGAACTCCCGAGATCCCGTGAGATCCCTCGAGACTTGGTTTCCTCTGGGGCGTGAGGTAGCGGTGGCTGCGCTATTAGACTAATTCCACCGTCTTCTGGGCCACCTCTTGAGATCAGTGCATCCTAGCTCACTCTCTCTCTACCCCTCCCTCTGTATTCACATTTACACCTCCACACTCACCCGAAGCCACAAAGTGTATCCTGCACGCTCCAACTGCACCCTGTCTTTGCCTTCCTGGGAAACCCCACACTCCACGCAGCTGCACCAGGGTCTGGCCCTCGGCCCTGGCTGCAGGCGTCCCCTGCTGCTGCTGCTGCTGCTAAGTCGCTTCAGTCGTGTCCGACTCTGTGCGACCCCATAGACGGCAGCCCACCAGGCTCCCCCGTCCCTGGGATTCTCCAGGCAAGAACATTGGAGTGGGTTGGCAGGCGTCCCCTGTGCTGTTGAAAACAGAATGTTTCCAGATGGAGGGGCTCGGGTAAAGGGGCCAGCTTCCCCATCGCAGGATGCTCGCAATTGGGCTGATTCCGAGAGAGCAGGACCCTGTTCTTAGGCAGAGAGACTTCAAGTACAGGCAGCGATGGTCTCCTGGGACGAATTCTAGACATCTGGCTACTTCTGGGAGGAACAACTGGCCACAGCCACGTGCAGTGGAATGGGTGGGCTCGGGTTGTTTTAGTTTCGGACCTTGGGGCCCCACGTCACTGCCTCAAGAGAAGACTTAACGCCCCTTGCATGTGCCGTTCACTGCCCCGTTCTGGCCTCGGGAAAGTCCAATCCCTGAATCCCTCTAAGCCAGAGGTCCGTCTCGGACACCTGGCCACAGGCCCTGAGCCAAGGTGGAGCTGCACTGTGGCTCTGAATAGGAGGAAAGACATTGAAGAGGACTGGGGTTTGCTTAACGGGTGGCATGAGCCAGACTCCTTAGGAGTCTGGAACAAGGGGACTCCAACACTGGGGCACACAGGTGTAAAAGAAAAAAAAATTAATATGTTAATTTAAAATAAGGCTATAAAATTTCAATTATGCAAGACAGAAAAGTTCTGGAAACATGTTTATAGTTAATAACTAGACCTGATGGTTTTTTTTAACCACAATAAAAAAGACTAGAAAAGATGTACAATTGCCAAAAAATGCTTTAAAAAATTTATCATGCCAATATAAGTGTGTATATATACAGATATGGAATTAAACACATAAAAATATAAATAGTGGTACCTCTAGTGGTGAAATTCTGGTTGAATTTTTTTTTCTAATTTTTCTAAAGTGAAATCAAGCTACATTTATAGCTATTTTTATATAGCTGTGTTTATAATCAGACATATACTCAGGAAATTGATTTCTTTTGTTTCAGATCTCCTTGGTTCTCTCTTACATTTCTGAAATCAAAGAGGACAACTAGCCCCATAAGAAGACAGAATGCCTGTCCAGGATTAGACATCTCCTTTATTTGAAGCATGGTTGCATCCCAGGAATCATTTCTTACCACTTTCATCATTCCAGTTCCTTGTCTTTACAAGGTAGAATTCTCTCATTTCTAAGGGATCTTAAGAAATGCTGAGCCTTTTGCTCTTGTCCATTCTGATATTGAAGCTGCTGCCACCTCTTATCTACCACAGGGACTTTTTTGTAACCCACGCCTGCTGATAGGCTGTTCTAGTAGCAGATGCTCTCACAGGAAGTGCTCTTATTTAAGGCACTTATTCTGATTCTGCTTTTACTAGTGGGAATGAAAGGGGTTAAATGATAGATGGCATACTAATTGTGGATATAGAAATAGGCATTTGAAGATGCTGCTCCTGTGTAGGGTCCAATAGCAGGTACGAGATGATAGGATGGTGAGGAGGTGGTGTGAAGAATATTGTTGTGATCCTTCACTTTCCCCACACAGATTGCATCTTCTCTTGCTCTGAAGCTTCCACAGGATCTAAAAACCTCTTTCCACCTCCTCTACACCCTCCTCCTCAGAGAAATACCCATATCCCTCCTCCAGCATCACCACCTTCATAAGTGCCTGTAAGGGAGCAGTACCAGGCCCACTCCTATCATCAATAATGGCAGTGGCTGCTGCCAGGCCTGATTCTTTCTTCTTTTCCTCCACCACCATTTGTACTCTTCCTCTATTGCACCAGCACTGAATTTATATCCAACAGGAAAAATACCAGCACATGCCCACCTTTCCAAGTGTACAGGGGACATTAGGACCCACAAAATATCATACTATCTTCTCCCCTCCCTCTCAAATAATTTTGTTTATTCACCCTGATAATCCTCTTCTTTTCCTACATTCCTATCCCTAGCCAAGGCTCTTACCATTAGTCATTTCTGAGAAAGGAGAGTTCTCATATGACAGGGTCATTTTTCTCTTCCACCCCCTCATCTCACCATACTCATTCCAAGAAGATATTCAGATCTTGGCACCTCTTATCCCAGACAGCCTGTATCTGGTTTTCTATAATCCTGTGCACTTGGACCAAATTATGCTATGAAAGGAATGACCTAGAGAAAGAATACTGCTTTATAATGCCTACATACTCCTTACTCCATACCAGGACCCCAGGGAGAAAGCAGAGCCCCAGAAGGAAATGGTGATTGTAGAGAGACTTTGGTGCATGTAGAAAGACTAGGGCATCAGGGCTTCCAGCACTGGCAGACACCTTTAACCCCCATTGGCTATAGAGAAGCAGACATGCCCACCCTCAAGAGACCATGTGGACTTGGACAGTGAGAGTACCAGTGACAGTAACAATGGACTGAAGGCCCCCATAGAAGGCCCTCCCCCTCCCATTCTTGGGTAACTCACAGGAAGAAGAGGGGTCCTTCAATAGTGAAAGACATTTAACTTTCAGTCTTCTCAGTGAGATGGAGGGAAGATTCAGATTTAAATGGTCACTTCTGGGAATTACCTGGAGGTCCAGTGGTTAGGACTCAGTGTTTTCACTGCCATGGGCCTGGGTTCATTCCCTGGTTGCAGAACTAAGTTCCTACAAGCCTCATGGCTCAACCAAAAAATATTAATTAATTTAAAATAATTAAATCAACTGCCACTTCCGAGCAAACCTGCCCCCAAGGTACACACTACACAGAAGATACAGCAATAAGTGAACACTTTATTACTAGTTAGAAACAGAAAACTTCTGACAGAGCCTGAGCCTGGTGAGCTGGAATCTCTTGGGGAAACTTTAGGACATCTCTTGTTCAGACTGGAGACTGATCTGACTTCCCAGCCCTTGGGCTTTACCCTGGCTTCCCCTGGCTTGCAGCAGGTGCCTCAGGGGAGCAGAGCACCTGCAGAGAACACACAAAGTGGAAGAGAAGGGCCCAAGGGCATTCTCAAGAGTACTTGTCCCAGTCCAGTTCTACTTTTAATCCAATTAGTCCTCCCAAGAGAAGCACCATCCACAGCATGATGTCTGTCCTTGGAATCCATTTTGTTCTTCATCCACTGGCTGGAAAGGGACTTGGGATAGTGGCTGCCTGAAGTGGTATCGCCAACACGCCCCCAAGCACTTCTTTAAGTCAGTCACCCAGTGTTCTTTCAGGCAACCAAGAAACTAGCTGTCCCTCTCGAGGGAGGAAATCAGGAGAGTATCAGAAAAGTCCTGCCTGAACTTTCCTGCTCTTTGCCACTACTCATTTGTGTCATCTGGGACCAACGAGATGAACAGTTCGGAAATCAAGTCCATCCACAAAAATCTCTTTGATCTTGCCCCCAGAACTACAGAAATATCTGGATGCTATTTCAATTGGGTTTATCCAAAGTCCACACGACATGCAAAATAAAGTCACCTCTAATCTATAATGTATCTCAAATTATGCTGTCCCCTGTCATCTAACCAAACTCACCAAAAAGATTTGTGTACACTAGATAATACAATATAATTCTACCTCCTATCATATACTAGACAATCGGTAACTATTTGTTTAATTAAATGAAATCCATCAAATTTGCTATCATCTGTAGAATTTAACACTGCAAACCCACCCCCCCAGCACTTCTGAAATAATTCCATATCAACAGAGAAATTAAATCCTAACAAAATTATTTTGTATCCCTTTTCCCTCTAAGTCCCAAAAGCATCTCTTCTTCCCTGACTTCTTCTTAGCTTCAGCCAGCCAGGGGGTCTCACTGAGGTGCAGGTCAGTCAGAAATGAAGTGTGATTTCCCTAGGAGCTTGGAAGATCTTCTAAATAGGATAGGTTCAGATTCTTCAGCAACAGGCAAATTCCGTGGGGCTCAGAGACAAAAATGAGCTCCTACCTATAAAACTTAAATACAAGAAGCAAACATGAACACTACAGTAGTTTACAAAAGAACAATAGCATTTTCAAGGAAAAACAGTACTCCTAAAATTCAATGTAGCATATAACTCTAAAAGCATATGGCTATTCTGAGGCAAAGACAGGAAAAGGTGGCATTTTCAGGAAAAGGTGGTTAATAAGAAAACAGAAATTAGTGAAAAAGAAAAAAAAATTCTTCATGACTTCAGTGTCTAACCAATTAGCATCAGCCATCCAGAATCCAGTACCTGCAAACTTAAAAGGAATTAGAAGTCCTCTATTTTAAACACGTAATACTCAAAGTAGTCTATCTTTGTAAAAATAAGTGTACAAAATAAGAATATAATTGTGTGTGTGCATGCATGTGTGTATATATTTGTATGTGTGCTCAGATGATAAAAGGTGCTTAATTTGAGTAATGAAATAATGGATTATTTTATTTAATTTTTTATTTCATAATTTTGGTTTTCAAATTTTCTGTGAAGTAAATGAGTTACTTTTTGATCAAAAGAGGAGAGGTTGTTAGGAAACTGGTTTTTCCTTGGAGTGTTTCCATTCTTACTTACCTTCCGGAAATCAGTGAGCTTGTCCTGGATCCAGGCCTCCACTCTCAAATGCCCTGCAGCCGATCTTGCATTTATAGCAGGCCTTGCGCCGTGGAAAATTCACTGCTTTACAATGCAGGCACTCCCAACAATTTTGAATGGGATGTATAGCAGGCTTCTGCTGATGCTGGAAATTTGAGGATTTTTTCTCTTTGGGTTGCTTGGTCTTTTGCTCCTGTTTCTTGGGGCTTTTTCTCACAATATAACATTTGCTGGACCCCGAGGGACATGTCCCCTGGAGCCTCTCTGGACCTTCTTGTTTGGGGAACTTGCCGCTGCCCATGGAGTACTTCCCCTGGGGCATCACTGGACATTCTTTCTGGCTGTGGCTCCTGCTGTCTCCCTGGGGCGCTGTCCCCTGGGGACACACAGCACCTTCCTCTCGGCTGTGGTTTCTGCTGTCCCCGACGGAGGACATCACCTGGGGACACACAGCACCTTCCTCTAGGCTCTGGCTTCTGCTATCCGGCAGGGAGGACATCTCCTGGGGACACACAGCACCCTCCTCTCGGCTCTGGCTTCTGCTGTCCTGCAGGGAGGACATCCCCTGGGGACACACAGCACCTTCCTCTAGGCTCTGGCTTCTGCTATCCGGCAGGGAGGACATCTCCTGGGGACACACAGCACCTTCCTCTTGGCTCTGGATTCTGCTGTCCTCCACGGAGGACATCCCCTGGGGACACACAGCACCTTCCTCTCGGCTCTGGCTTCTGCTGTCCCCCAGTGTGGACATCCCCTGGGGACACACAGCACCTTCTTCTCGGTTGTGGCTTCTGCAGGCCTCCTGGGCATATTCCCCCTGGAGGTTGTCAGAATATTCCTCCTGGGCATTGAAACTCGGGTCATATGGTGGGGCCATCTCTTCCTGGGCCCCCCCTGCAGCCCACTGACCAGGTGGGTAGATCCCCAGAGGAGGCATCTGGGGTGCGACTGCTCCTGGCACTGCTGGTGCTGTGACTGCTCCCCCTTCCATAACTGCTAAAGGTGTCACATATGGGTATCCCGATGGAAATGGCACATGGCATGGGAATGGATGTGGCACCGGCATTGGTGGACGGGGTTGCATTGCCTGGGCAAAGGAGCTCTGGGGTCCGGGGACATAAACCACAGCTGCTGGGGCTGCCATCTGACTCTCTGAATGCGGCATGCCCTGTGCTCCCAGAGCCACCATCTTTCCGTGCGCCGGTACATTCATGGGCCATGCTGTAGCCCCAAGCTGCTCAGCTCCAGGCCCAGGCAGCATTTCATGTGCCACAGGTGCTAGCTGGGCCGATCTCTCAAACTGGAGCAGTCGCCAGCGCAACATATCTCGCTCATCCATCACCTGCTTCAGGGTGTACCGTGCACTTCGTAAATGCACTGCCGCCTCCTGACGCTCCTCACGGAGGCGCTTCAGCTCATTGGCCAGGGCCCAGGAAGCCGCCTCACGCTCCCCCACCTGCTCCTGGAGCTGCCTGATACGGTGCGCCTGCTGCTCCCACTGCCTTGCACCCACACGCACGCTCAATGCCAGTGCACTCCAGGCACAGGCCCTCTTGATGTTGTGCGGCACCCGGGGGTCAGCAACCACGGTTTGCAACTGATCCTCTATCTTGCTCCAGGGTCGCGAGCGGAAGGCCACGTAGAAATCGGGGCCACCCCCGTTCACAAGGACCTCATTGTTGATGAACTTGATTACATCAATGTGGCGAAAGCCACTGGCATGGTCCCCAAAGTCCACAGCCATGGCTGCTGAGGCCTAGTCAACCAACCACCTCACTGAGGAAGACGCTGCCTTCCGACAGTCGCGGCAGGTAAAAGCCGCAGCCGCTACCAAGTCTGCCCTTCACCTCCCGGCTCAGTCCTCCTTGAGTCCTAGTTCAGTCCTGGCCTCCTCGCCCGCCTCTTTTGTCCCTCACAGGGTCCCGCTTTCCTCACCGAAAGTAGAACACGTCCACTCACCACCGTGCCAACCGCCAAAGTGCAGAGAATGTGACTCGTCACAGGCGTGCTGAGTCACATGCACACAAGGCTGCTAGACCTGCCACCCAGCCAGAGCCCCCTCTACAGGGTGAGCGGACCGGAAGCTGCACTGGGTGCCGCAATGAGACCAGACGTGGCAGAGGGGAGGGGGGAGTTGGTGCAGGCAGCAGGACCCAAGCACTCTGTGGCAGCAGGCTCTGCGGATCCCTTCCAGATGCTAATAGTTGCCAATCATGCACCTAGGGGCTGTAACCGCACACATACACACACGCACACACACATACTCTCTATGCCGTTGTAAAAGGAAGGGTGAATCAATGGAGATCAGAGAACTTGAGTGGGGGGGACGTGGATTTGGGGGGTAGAGAGTTGAGGTTAAGGAGACTGGGGCTTCAAGACCCCTAGTATAGGGAGGTAAATAAGGTGCAAACTTGGGGTCTATCAAAACCCTAAAAGGGGTTGGACAGTGTTGGGAGAGACTTGAGAGAGAAAGCTGTGCTTGCACTACTGATGTGAGGAAAGTGATGAGGCTGCATGGTAGGGAAGCAGTAGGAACCAGGTAAATATGCCACTTTGGCATATTTATTAGTTTGAATTAAATTTACTTAAGAAACAGCCAGTGTAAGGACACCCTGACCCTCATCCCCCTAAAAGCAGGAAGTAAATATCCCATATGACAGATACCATCCCTATACCAGATAGTGTAAGGCATCCTGATTACCAGTTTCAACCTAAAAACAAAACAAAACAAAACAAAACAGGTAAATAATTCAGTCAGCAAAATTGAGTTTATTTTGGAAAAGCAGAAGTATTAAATTCAGGACATATGAAGTGTGGCAAACTGTAAGCAACTCCAATGAACAAAGAAGAGGAGTGATCTTTAAAGAGGAAAGGAGGAAGTTTGGAGGGACTGTTTTTAATTAAAGTTTTTGAATGGGAGCAAGAGTTTAGGATTGTGGCAGCTTCTCATTGGCAGAGTTATGGCAGTTTCCCATTGGCTGTGTGTTGCTGTGCAAAGAGAAAATCTTCCTTCTAATTGCTGGGGTGTGTAAAGTTCTTCCTGCTGGAATATGTAAAATAAGCTGTAAGAATGGTACGTTTCCTTTTTTGATTTTTACATTTCCCCCTTTTGATCAAAATCTTTCCTTGGAAGTATTGCTGATCAAGAGTCAGGTTTTCTATATTTGGTGATTTTGTTCCTCAGAGCCAGGAAGGACCTTTCCTGATCCTTGTCATGTGCCATGTCAGAGGGAAAGTATACACATTAGAAACTGTTGAGGTCACATTTGAGTAACAAGGAAGGATAGGAGGAACTCTTAAGCATTTTCCACCTAAATTATTTATCTTATCAAAGTCATAAGTGTTAGAGATTATCTTGAAGCATTAAGCTAGCATCACTTTATTGTACATTATTTCTAAAAGAATTTAACAAGCAATAGCTACAAAGCTTACAAATACTTATACAAAGTAGAATTGAAAGTAACATGAAAAATTCAGTTTGTATGATGGTTCTAAGCCACAACCTTAGACTTGAAGGTAGCCGACTGAACAAATAAGAGGATCATGTCAGATGAAATTTATTGCAACAAGTGTGCTTATTCTCTGATTTTGTGTAATCAAGTTTTGATATCTTCAGAAATACTTATCCATGTGCAACATCTCACAAATGCCTCATTGTTCAACGAGTAGATTATCAAGGGCTATGTAAACGTCTAAAACTACTTTAGCCACTAAGTCAAGTGATTGTTGTTTGGCTGCTACTACTTTGGCTGCAGAATTGGCTAGCTTTCCTAATGTTAGGGAGATATTTCTGATAATGCAATCAGTGGCACTTACTCTGATGTAAGGGAGAAAGTCTCACCCTATGGAGAAAAACCTGAAGTCATGTATGTATCCTGGAAGCTCCTATTTAATATAGACATGAAGGCTTAATGGGGTATACGAGAGAGAGGTTTCTGGCTTGTTATTGATATTAACAGGGACAGTTAAATACAATGATAAGTATTAACCTCCAATTCGTCAGCTATCTAAATATTCATATGTCCATGGGAAATGTCATCCACCACAGACAAAGATGAAGCCAGATGGAGCACAAGAGACTCCAGCTGAGGTCTGGAAATGGATAAATCCATTAGCTGAAAGTTTCTGATGTAAGATCTGATCCCTTTTCAAACTAGAAGTGAAGTGACGTCGCTCAGTCGTGCCCGACTCTTTGCGACTCCATGGACTGTAGCTTACAAGGCTCCTCTGTCCATGGAATTTTCCAGGCAAGAGTACTGGAGTAGGTTGCCATTTCCTTCTCCATTTCAAACTAGGGGTCAGACTAATTAAGATGACATTCTTTGAAATACCATCTCATGCCAAAAATAACTTTTCTAAAAGCCTTGCAAACAAGAGTAAGCTCATTTGTATTTCCCTTCCCTGGTAGCTCAGACGGTAAAGTGTCTGTCTACAATGCGGGAAACCCGGGTTTGATCCCTGGGTCGGGAAAATCCCCTGGAGAAGGAAATGGCAATCCACTCCAGTCCTCTTGCCTGGAAAATCCCATGGACAGAGGAGCCTGGTGGGCTACAGTCCATGGGATCGCAAAGAGTCAGACACGACTGAGCGACTTCACTCGAGTGCAGGAGACCATATTTGGATGAGGAAAATAACATGGAAAGTGAAGACCATATGATCACCAAAAGTAAAGTGTTTAGTTACAGTGGTATGGTTATGATTGGGGAAAGATTGAGATAAGGTATGGGAAAATTCAGTCATAACAGCTTAACCTGATTGGTAACATCCGTAGGCTTGTGGGTAAAATCAGCCTTGGCATTTGGGATTACAGAGAAAATGGTTACAAACAAGACCAACAGGTCTCCTACATGGTTTCCAACATGGTTCTCCAACATAGAGTTTCTGGTGACATACCCACCAGAAAAGTTTCCCCCTTTTTCAATAGAGTGGGAAATGTGGATAAGAGCATTGTCTTTCTAAGAAAAAAAGGGAAAATAAAGTGAGAAATGACAGCCATCTGGTCTAGTCATCTCAGGAAAACTGTCTCCTTCACCCGTTGTTTGCTTCAGTTCCTAGAAATCTTTGTTTTCAGGACACTAGTTAGTGTATAGGTCTAGTCAGGGTTTGGTGCTTTCTTTATATGACACATGAATCCAAGAGTCTATCTATAATTTGGAGTTTGGTAGCACAAAAGTTGGCTAATATTACCTTATTAGGACCTTTCCCATGGGGTTGAAGAGAGTCTTTCTAGAGATGTCTTTTCCAAAAAACAAAATCTCCAGGCTGCAAAGTATGGTGTTTGAGGTCTTCATCTCTCAGGAGCATGCTGTGAAAATATTGCTGTACTAAAGCATGACTATTTTCAGTGGATGTAATCAGAACTTTTCAATATTGAAGTATATCTCTTTTTATTAATTGTGGAGCTACATGCCTGAGGTGCCCAACAATTATGTTCCAAAGGGATGGATGTGAGATTTAGAAGGACCAACAAGCAATGCTTTTGGCAAAGGTACTTGGAGGGTCTCCACAAATTTTGCCAAATGAGTTTTTTTCTTTTAGTTTTTATTATTTATTTTTGGCTGTTCTGGGTCTTTGATGCTGCATGCAGGCTTTCTCTAGTTGTGGTAAGCTACTCTTTGTTGCTATGCATAGACTTCTCACTGCTTCTCATTGTAGTGGCCTCTCTTACTGCAGAGCACTGACTCTAGGAATGGGTTCAGTAGTTGTAACACATGGGCTTAGTTGCCCCAAGGCATGTAGAATCTTTCCATACCAAGGATCAAATCTGTATCCCCTGCATTGGCAAGTGGGTTCTTAACCACTGGACCACCAGGGAAGTCTGCCAATTTTGTTTTGATAGTGCTGTTAGTTCGTTCAACTAGTCCTAAAGACTGAGCATGGTAAGCATAAGGAAAGTGCTGTAGATCTAGGCAAACAGCACAAATATAGTATTTGGCCAGCAAAATGGGTTCCCCAGTCACGATGGAGCTCAAGAAGTTACCCAGGTAGGGATAATCTTTTCTATTAATATTGTAGATACTGAAGAGGCAGTAGCTTATCTACATCGAAAAACTTTGACCCAGTGGGAAAACATACAAACCATGACTAAAACATGTTTATATCCATGAGATGGAGAAAGCTGAATATAATCCATTTGCCAAACCTTGAATAGTCCATTGGGCAAGTTAAAGGGCATGCCAACTATCACTATAAAGTCTGCAAATTTACCCTTGGCTAGAGTACAACCCGAGTAAGAATATATAATTCAGCCTGGTAGACTGAGGTAACCAAAGGCAAAGGTGCTGTCTCAATGACTTCAAAAGGAGTTGCAGTTGTATACCTAACACAGTATTTGCATTTTTCATTCTTTAAATAAGAACCATCAGTAAACTATGAAAATTCAGCATTGGTTAGGGGATTTTTCGTTAAATCCTTGCAAGGGGTCAAAAGATGGTCTGTTAGAGTCAAACAATCATGAGGAGTATCATCCACAAATGAGGGAAGAACAGTGATACAGTTAAAGTTATCAGATGAAAAAGAGTTATATAAGGAGCAGTTAGCAAGAGGATTTTCTAGGAAGTGAGACAATTGGCCTAAAGGTGTTGAGTGTGATAAGAATTTAGAAAGTCTGCATGGACTACAAAGATAGTTTGAAAGGATTTGATGATTATTTCTTCAGTGGCTTTAACTAAAAAGACAGGAACAGGAATGGCTTTGAGGCAAGGAGGGTATTTTTATGCCATAGGGTCTAGCTGCTGACTTTAGTACTCAGCAAGACAAGGATGATCCCCATTTCCAAGAGTGTTTCCCTCCTCATATATGAAGAAGAACAAGGAAAAATGATAATCATGTATCCAAGAGTAGGGGGGTTTATCAGTTTTTCCTTTAACATTTTAAAAGCTAGGTCACTCTGATCTTCACAAGTAACAAGGTCAGGTTTCATGTTCCTCAGTAAGGCATATAGAGCTTGGGCCAGGTGATAAAAGTTTGGAATCAAATTCTGACAATTGCCAGCTAACCCGAGAAAACCTTGTAGCTGGTGTTTGATTTGGGCTTTCAGGAAATTCAGAATGCATCAAACCCCTATGGATCTAGGTACACCCTTTGTTCTGAGATCAGATGCCCCAAATAGTAAACTTTAGTTTGAATAAGTTGCAGTTTCTCATAGAAACTTTATGTCCCTTTGAGTATTAAAGCTTTAACACGTGGATGCTCTTAAATATCTTCCCGTGAGGAGACTTGGGAAGTGAAACAGAGAAGCAAGTCATCTACATATTGTAATAAAGTAGAGCCTCCAGGAAATTTTATATCATCTAAATCAGCTTTTAATTTTTATAAGAAATAGGAAAAACTTTTGGTAAAACCATGGGGCTTTCCTGTCCAGGTATATTGTTCTACTTCCCAAATAAAGGCAAAGAGAAATTGACTAGCTTTATCTATTGGGATGCTAATGAAAGCACTACATAAGTCAACTGCAACTAAAATTTTGCATTAAGTGGGGATAGAGGCTAATAAAATATGGGGATTGGGAACAATAGAGTAATGAGGGATAAAATATTATTTGTGGCTCAGAGGTCTTGGTCAAATCTCCATCCTCAGCCACTGAGTTTCTTTACAGGTAAAATATGGGTGTTACAGGGACTCCAACAACACAAGAGAAGACTCTACACATGGACATCATCAGATGGTCAACACCGAAATCAGATTGATTATATTCTTTGCAGCCAAAGATGGAAAAGCCCTATACAGTCAACAAAAACAAGACCAGGAGCTAACTGTGGCTCAGATCATGAACTCCTTATTACCAAATGCAGACACAATTGAGGAAAGTAGGGAAAACCGCTAGACCATTCAGGTATGACCTAAATCAAATCCCTTATGATTATACAGTGGAAGTGAGAAATAGATTTAAGGGTCTAGATCTGATAGATAGAGTGCCTGATGAACTATGGAATGAGGTTTGTGACATTGTACAGGAGACAGGGATCAAGATCATCCCCATGGAAAAGAAATGCAAAAAAGCAAAATGGCTGTCTGGGGAGGCCTTACAAGTAGCTGTGAAAAGAAGAGAGGTGAAAAGCAAAGGAGAAAAGGAAAGATATTCCCATCTGAATGTAGAGTTCCAGAGACTAGCAAGAAGAGATAAGAAAGCCTTCTTCAGCGATCAATGCAAAGAAATAGAGGAAAACAACAGAATGGGAAAGACTAGAGATCTCTTCAAGAAAATTAGAGATACCAAGGGAACATTTCATGCAAAGATGGGCTCGATAAAGGACAGAAATGGTCTGGACCTAACAGAAGCAGAAGATATTAAGAGGAAGTGGCAAGAATACACAGAAGAACTGTGCAAAAAAGATCTTCATGACCCAGATAATCATGATGGTGTGATCACTCACCTAAAGCCAGACATCCTGGAATGTGAAGTCAAGTGGGCCTTGGAAAGCATCACTACGAACAAAGCAAGTGGAGATGATGGAATTCCACTTGAGCTATTTCAAATCCTGAAAGATGATGCTGTGAAAGTGCTGCACTCAATATGCCAGCAAATTTGAAAATCTCAGCAGTGGCCACAGGACTGGAAAAGGTCAGTTTTCATTCCAATCCCAAAGAAAGGCAATGCCAAAGAATGCTCAAACTCCCACACAATTGCACTCATCTCACATGCTAGTAAAGTGATGCTCAAAATTCTCCAAGCCAGGCTTCAGCAATACATGAACCGTGAACTTCCTGATGTTCAAGCTGGTTTTAGAAAAGGCAGAGGAACCAGAGATCAAATTGCCAACATCCGCTGGATCATGGAAAAAGCAAGAGAGTTCCAGAAAAACATCTATTTCTGCTTTATTGACTATGCCAAAGCCTTTGACTGTGTGGATCACAATAAACTGTGGAAAATTCTGAGAGAGATGGGAATACCAGACCACCTGACCTGCCTCTTGAGAAATCTGTATGCAGGTCAAGAAGCAACAGTTAGAACTGGACATATAACAACAGACTGGTTCCAAATAGGAAAAAGAGTATGTCAAGGCTGTATATTGTCACCCTGCTTATTTAACTTCTATGCAGTGTACATCATGAGAAAACTGGACTGGAAGATACACAAGCTGGAATCAAGATTGCCGGGAGAATTATCAATAACCTCAGATATGCAGATGACACCACCCTTATGGCAGAAAGTGAAGAGGAACTAAAAGCCTCTTGATGAAAGTGAAAGTGGAGAGTGAAAAAGTTGGCCTAAAGCTCAACATTCAGAAAATGAAGATCATGGCATCTGGTCCCATCACTTCATGGGAAATAGATGGGGAAACAGTGGAAACAGTGTCAGACTTTATTTTTGGGGGCTCCAAAATCACTGCAGATGGTGACTGCAGCCATGAAGTTAAAAGATGCTTAGTCCTTGGAAGAAAAGTTATGACCAACTTAGATAGCATATTTAAAAGCAGAGACATTACTTTGCCAACTAAGGTCCGTCTAGTCAAGGCTATGGTTTTTCCTGTGGTCATGTATGGATGTGAGTTGGACTGTGAAGAAGGCTGAGCGCCGAAGAATTGATGCTTTTGAACTGTGGTGTTGGAGAAGTCTCTTGAGAGTCTCTTGGACTGCAAGGAGACCCAACCAGTCCATTCTGAAGGAGATCAGCCCTGGGATTTCTTTGGAAGGAATGATGCTAAAGCTGAAGCTCCAGTACTTTGGGCACCTCATGCGAAGTGTTGACTCATTGGAAAAGACTCTGATGCTGGGAGGGATTGGGGGCAGGAGGAGAAGGGGATGACAGAGGATGAGATGGCTGGATGGCATCACTGACTTGATGGACGTGAGTCTGAGTGAACTCTGGGAGATGGTGATGGACAGGGAGGCCTGGCGTGCTGTGATTCATGGGGTCGCAAAGTCAGACAGGACTGAGAAACTGAACTGAACTGAACTGAACTGAACAGGAACTAGTGCAGGAGATAAGGAGGCCCTGGGCCAAACAGTTTTCTATTATCAGTTTAATGCCCTGGAGGCCCTCTCTACTTATAGGGTATTGATCAATTCTTGGAGAGGCTTTAATGGATCTACTTCAATCTTGTTAGGAGGTGTACCATGGATTCTGGTGATACCTGTTGAAGATTTCATCCATAAGGAAAGTGATAGTTTATCCAAAAGGAACAAATTATTAGTATCCTTAGAATTAGCTCTAATGCTGTCAGAGACAGAACAAATAAAATACATTGAAGGGTCATTTGATTTATTTAGTCGCCTATTTTGGTTGCTGTTATCAAATTCTAGAACTATTTCCCCCTTTTGGGAGAGAGAAATTCCAGTATGTTATTTTATGAAGAAATATCAGCACAATAAATGAATGGGGTGGAGGAACTAAGGAGGAAAGGAGGGTATCTCTTAGAGGTCTTAAACAAAAGGAGATAGGTTTAGAAATAGAAACCTGCTGAGTTTAATTTGTAGCCCACATTATTTTATCCAAGTATTCTAAGGCAAGGACAATTTAATAACAGTGAGGTTGAATACAAAGAGTGTATTTCCAGTGTCAGTAAGTACAGAGAGACATTTATTCCCAATCTGGAGAGTGGTTTTGCAAAATTGGCCAAGGGGAAGGACTGGGGAAAACCCTGTAATTCCTCAGAGTCCCATCATTAGAGGTTAGAAGGGCATTGGAAAGGCTGGTTAGAGGGCTAAAGGCAGCTGGAGTGCTCAAGCTTGTAACTTTATTCCAATTTCCTGGATTTTTGTAATAACAGCAGAGATAAGGAGGATTTTTATTTTGCTTAAGAGCTTCCACTTCTTGGAGTTGAAAATTGAGGACTTTGATAGTCTTCTTCTTCATTGGATCACCTAGGGTCCAGGTCAGCTAGTTTGCTAAATTAACTAAATCTGAGGTGGGCATAATTTCCCATTCCATTCTATCTTTTTAACCAGAAGAGAAAGATCCCAGTTCAGTTGATTAATGAACACAGTTAAAGGCTACCCAAGTGCTGTTCCCTCCTTAGCACAGTAGGCAGCACATCAGTCTCATAATGCCTACCCAAGTGTATTCAACGTTCAAAAGAAGAGTTTCCTTTAAAGACAATTTAGAATCATCTACAACAATCATGCATGGGTTCTTTGGACTTGTAGGTACAAGCTTGAATTTTATTCCCATCAACTGGCTTTGGAAAAACCCTAGAAATTGCCAACTGTAGTTGTTCCCCAATCCTCATGGTATAGCAAACCAGCAAGGATTACTTTGTCCCCAGGGTATAACTCTAAAGACTTCCAAGGATTATCCCGATTAGGAGTTTTTATCCAGTGTTGGGTCTGAGTTTCATCGGCAAGCATATGAACTAGCTGATATAAGTCTGAGAAACTAGGGTGAAAAGTTTGAATGGCTATATTAAATTCCTCAGCAAATCTGTGAGGATTCTGTTATCTGGGGGAAATCTTTGACTATGGCTTATAGTTCCAGAGGACATAAGAAAGTAGGAGTTTAGAATTTAGATCCCCAGAGGGTCTGATGTTAAGAGGTTCAGGGGAAGAGGAAGCAGGGAGAGGTTGGGAGAAAAAAAGAAGTCCAATGGGAGGATTATAATGAGGAAACAGTATAGAGGTGACAGAATGATACAGAAGGGTAAGAGGAAGATGGCAACAGAGACAAAGAGGAAAAGGAAGGGCAAGAGTGAACGCTGACATTTCAGGAATCAGTGAACTAAAATGGATGGGAATGGGCAAATTTAATTGTTTTCTTCCAATTGTTTGTTCTCCTCAGTATATTTAGAAATGGTATTTTATAAAGAGGCAATTTTAGAGTCTTGAATGTGTTTGAAAGCTTCCAGGTACCTATTAAAATAACATTGCATTCAGTCTGTTTAATTTTAGAGCCATAGTCTTCTAACAGTTCTGAGAAAAACAAGTTTGGGGAGGTCTAAAATTCCCCATAATGGCCATTGGAGTTTTAAATTGTTTTTGCTTAAGTTGATCCATTTAGTTTAAAATGTGCATGAGGAAGGACCATAGTTTTTAACGTAAAACCAGACAGACTCCCAGAAGGAGGACTCTCCTGAGAGATTTTTTTATAGGTTTAGGATCACATACTTTAACACCAAAGATTAAGAAAACAAGTCAGTACTCACCAAAAGAGCAATGGCACCACACACACACACACACACACACACACACACACACACACACACACACACACACACACAAGCAGATCTCAACAAAAGTTACAGAGTTCAGTTAAAAGGAAGGAGATCAAATCTAAGACACTTGCCAGACCAGAAAGAAGAAGACAACTCATAGAAGTTAAGAGCACAGGGGGCTCAAGTGGGTTCAGCATAGTGTTCCAGGTGTACTGCATACTGTTCCAGTTCCTCAAGGGTTCATCACCTTCTATTTTTCTGACACCAAGTAATACCAACCTTTAAAACAAAAAATTAAGTGGTTTAACTGGTGAAATCAAGTTTATTTAAGAGTGGCAACAGAATTGCAATTCAGAACATGCAAGCTATGGCAAACCATGAACTGCAGCACGCCAGGCTTCCCTGTTCATCACCAACTCCCGCAACTTGCTCAAACTCATGTCCACCAAGTCGGTGATTCCATCTAACAGTCTCATCCTCTGTCGTTCCCTTCTCCTCCTGCCTTCAATATTTCCCAACATCAGGGTCTTTTCCAATGAGTCAGTTCTTCACATCAGGTGGCCAAAATATTGGAGTTTCAGCTTTAGCATCAATCCTTCCAATGAATATTCAGGACTGATTTCCTTTAGGATGGGCTGGTTGGATCTCCTTACAGTCCAAAGGACTCTCAAGAGTCTCCTTCAACACCACAGTTCAAAAGTATCATGAGGGGCACTGGAATTATTAAGGAGGAATGGGAAGCCAGACCAAGATGTTCTGGGAAAATAAACCCAGACATAGAGAACAGACTTATGGACAGAGTGGGAGACAGAGAGGGTGGGATGAATAGAGAGAGTAGCAGTGAAATGTATACATTAACATATGTAAAATAGATAGCCAGTGGGAATTTGCTGTATGATGCAGGGAGCTCAGCCCAGTACTCTATGACAACCTGGAATGATGGGATCAAGGTGGGAGGAAGTTTCAAGAGGGCAGGGACATATGCATGCCTGTGACGGATTCATGTTGATGTATAGCAGAAACCAACACAATATTGTAAAGCAATTATCCTCCAATTAGAAATAAATATTTTTTTAAAAAAAGAAATAAGCCACACTGAGATAAGTAACCTGATTCAATGAAGAAGAGGGAAGACATTTCAAATTTTAGCATTCAGCACTCTAATGAATAATCAGACAGTGTTTGTGAGCAAGTATGGTAAAAGTGAATCATAGTGAATATGTTGCCTCTAAAATACTTCTAAGGGCTTCTGGAGGCACCACAAGCTATGTAGAGGGGTTTTCCATTCTGGATTGTGTGGAAGGGAGTTATCTTTGCTTAGCTCCTTCTCTTATACTTCTCAGTTGCCATCCTCTCCTCAAGTCTCCTGCATTATTTCCCACCTTACTTGTTCTCACAGAAGAATTTTCTCTCCTCAATCTTGTTTTTTTCAAGATTTATTTATTTGTTTATGGCTGTGCTGGGTCTTCGTTGCTGTGTGGCTTTTTTCTCTGATTGTAGCGAGCGAGGGCTACACTTCATTGCAGTGTACATGCTGCTCATTGCAGAGGCTTCTCTCTTTGCAGAGCACAGGCTCAGTGGGCATGTGGGCTTGGTAGTTGTGGCTCCTGGCTTCTAGAGCACAGGAACAGTAGTTATGGCACACAGGCTTAATTGCTTAGTTGATCTTCCTGAATCAAGAATTGAACCCATGTCCCTTGCATTACAAGGTGGATCCTTAACCACTGGACCACCAAGGAAGCCTCTGTCCTCAGTTTTATACCTACATCCTTCCCCTGTGATTTGGATCTTGGCTTCTTCCATCTCCTCAGGAAGCTAAATCCACTCATAATCTCCCCACTCTCTTCTATATTTCAGCCTCTTCTTCTCTATTAGCTCTTCTTCATCAAGGTATGAGCGTGTCTAAGCTTCTTCTATCCTGTAAAATGTTCTTATATACATTTCCTGTACTTTAATTTATACCCGTAAAACTACAGAAAATATTCTAAGGGGAACACACATGGCCCTCTCCCTTCTGTTAATCAAGTTGCTTATAACTTTTCTGTAGCCTTTAAGTCTATTGACCACTACCTTTTGATATTCAATCTTCCCTTTTTTTTTTTGGTGACATCAAACTCTACTGATTTTTCTCCTATTTTTCTGGCTACTCCTTCTTAGTTTCCTTTTGCTGTCTGCTATGCTTCCATTCAGCCGTTAAATACTTATGTCTCTCCAAGTTTTGTTCTTAGACCCCTTATTTATTTTAGGCACCCTTCCTTCTTCTAAACAGTCTTTCTGTGTCATCATATCTATTCTCTTGTTCTTAACTGCCATCATTAATTGCTAAAGGCTCCAAAACTTTATATCCAGTTCTGCTCTGTTTCCCAAACTTGAGATTTAACTAATCAACTAACTAGAAACCTTTTCTTAGGTCTTCGATGGGCACCTTATTTTCTTCAAGTTCTCAATTCATCAACACTATGTAGGACAAACGGCTTGCCAAATTTCTTACCATTTTTGAGGATCCACTTCCTCAAAGAGTTGTTGCAAAGATGCAAGAAGAACACACACATATATAAAAGCTAATTTTCACTTTCATCATATCCTTATTAAATAAGTCTTCATGCAGAAGGTAGGACTTTATCTGGAATTTGAACAATGGGTAGACTTTAGATGAGAATAGTGAGGGAGAAAATGAAACTGAAATGGACAAAAGATGTCTGTTTTTTATTTACCAATCAGCTGCTTGGCCAAGATTTGCACTGGGTCATCCTGTTCTCACATACTCAGTTGAACTACTTTGCTCAATTCATACAACAACTGCCTCTTATATTTTTGTTCCACTATGTTTTTAGAAGCTGACATCTGGTCTCCCACCTACCTGCCTTCAACATTTCAGCTATTTCCATGGATGCTCTTTGCTATAGCTACACATCTGACACCACCAAGGAGGTACCATGTGTGTAATGGCATTTGTGGTATTTCCAGGATCTATGTAGCCTTCTGGGTGCTGAGACATCATCTGCCTCTGATCAGAAACAAAACATATTCTGTATATGAAATTAGAAAGATAAAGTGGTGGAGGGTAGAAATAAGACAATTGGAATATAGACAAAAACTGAAAACACATATTAAGAGGACATAATTATGAGGGTAAATGATTTTATATACAATAATAATCATATCTTCTCAGGTCAGTAATAGACAAATAAAAATAAAATGAAAAGCTCAGGTATGACCCTGAAATAAGAAGTAGCTACATTCAGTGTGTATATCTACTTTTCTATATAGATAACCAGATAACAGTTTTCCCTGAAAATGAAAATATTTTCATGCTTGGACCTGTTCAAATTGCCAAGTATTGAATAGATATTATAAGTAAGAGCATTGTTTTGCTAGCTATATAAAAAAGCATTCAGGCATAATGAGCAATTATCAATATTACCAGATCTAATTTCCAAATTGGCACTAATCATTGTTGCTATTATGTGAAGATAGCAATGATTCCATTTAAACTAAAACTAAAGTTGTTCGCTGATAATCTTTTCAATAGTCTTTTGCATATTATGAACAATAATGATGATGCTAATAAAAAGTTTCTCTGCTGGGCTTTTATATAGTAATAAATAATAGTTAGCTTTTTAGTACTTACTATGTGCTAGGTGCTGTGCATAGTTTGTAAGCTTTATGAAATCATCACAACTATGTGCATCAAGTAACAGTATTACCTTCATTTTTTAAATAAGGAAATTGGGGCTTAAGAAAGCTAAATAATTTTTACAAGGACCCATAGCTAGTGTATGGTAAAGCTAGAACTAATATGGTGATTGGTCTGAGTACAAAACCCATGTTCCTAAAATTACACTTTACTGCCTGCCAGGACATATTTCCCCAGAATGCTGAGACCCAAACTAATAAAGTCAATACATAATAGATGTGATAATGCATGTGAAAAAGTCATACTAAAAGAAAATCTTTCAATCCAAAAGCAAAAACAAATCTTGCCTATAACCTATTAGGTAGCCTAAACACATTTTAAAAATGAATCAAATGAAGAGGAATGACAATTCGAAACATAGGAAAGCATGAGTCAGAGGGTGCAAATTGAAATTAACATTAAAACCCATACAATGTAGAGGGTGTTGTAACCAATGGATGGTAACATTCTGGTCCTCTGCTCAGATCTGTCTCTATACTGGAGACAGAGGCATCAGGCTATAGAATTCCATGACAAAATTCTATGAAAATCTTCTGACCTATTCCAGTCATTCTCAGTACAGGTTCATCTATTGTTTCCTGATAATATTTGGACTTCAGTTTAATTTAAAGATATGGAGAGAACACCCTCATCATCAACTTAAGTGTTGCAGTCTGCTTGAGAGTAATGCTTATAGTTGTAAACAAATAAATCAGCACTCAATTTTGAACACTGATCCCTTTTGAATTAAGCTAATATAAGCTAGTCCGTGATAAATTGGAAATGTTTGGGCACCTGATCAAATTGAGCATCTGATCTACAGAGGTAAGAAGCATATCCTGGATACAGTATCCCCACAAAGATATATCCATTCCAGGTAACAACTTTATGTCATGATTCATGCAGCCACAGGTTCACCTACTTGACTTAGACTAATCAAGATAATCATTATAATTTTAGAGAGAATCAGATATATAGTGCCATTTATAATGTTTCATTGTCTGAAAGGCCTCAGTTCAGTTCAGTCACTCAGTCGTGTCTGACTCTTTGCGACCCCATGAATCGCAGCACACCAGGCCTCCTTGTCCATCACCAATGCCCACAGTTCACTCAGATTCAAGTCCATCAAGTCAGTGATGCCATCCAGCCATCTCATCCTCTGTCGTCCCCTTCTCCTCCTGCCCCCAATCCCTCCCAGCATCAAAGTCTTTTCCAATGAGTCAACTCTTCGCATGAGGTGGCCAAAGTACTGGAGTTTCAGCTTTAGCATCATTCCTTCCAATGAACACCCAGGGCTGATCTCCTTCAGAATGGACTGGTTGGATCTCCTTGCAGTCCAAGGGACTCTCAAGAGACTTCTCCAACACCACAGTTCAAAAGCATCAATTCTTCGGCGCTCAGCCTTCTTCACAGTCCAACTCTCACATCCATACATGACTACTGGAAAACCATAGCCTTGACTAGACAGACCTTAGTCGGCAAAGTAATGTCTCTGCTTTTGAATATGCTATCTAGGTTGGTCATAACTTTTCTTCCAAGGAGTAAGTGTCTTTTAATTTCATGGCTGCAGTCACCATCTGCAGTGATTTTGGAGCCCCCAAAAATAAAGTCTGACACTGTTTCCACTGTTTCCCCATCTATTTCCCATGAAGTGATGGGACCGGATGCCATGATCTTCACTTTAATAGTTAAAATTACAAATCATAGCATTTATTAAAAAAAAAAAGTTTGGTTATATGCTAGAAAAACTACCGGTATTCCACGAAAGCAATACTCCTTTCTGATGTTCTACTTTGAGTACTGACCCTCTATAACTAATAAGAATTAGCAATTAACTTTAAACGTCTGTAATAGAATACTATTGCTTTTGATCCACCAATTTAGGATATCAGTGTTAATATTTCTAGTGGCAAGCTTAGTGTGTTTTACTCCCCAGGTGAGTTATTTCCTGCTCTACCCCTGTGGTCTTGCTTCTGTTGTTTTCCTCTCAATAGTCTTTGTCAGAGAGCTAAAACTATTACATTACCCTTCTGAGACTGCATTCTAAGTTGGCAGGAAAATTAGGATGCAGTCATGTGTTCCTATCCCTGCTCTTATAGTGTGTCAATAGACTAAATAAAACCATGAGTTATCACCCATTTGATATCAATTCAGACAACACTACAAATGGTCCCTTGGGTAAGTGTTATGATAAAAACATAAGAAATGACTTTTATGTTTATGTATGTCACAGTTTAATGATACTACTGCAAGCAACCTTTCTTTTATTAATAAATACCATGGATCTTCAAATCACAAAATTATCTAGAAAAAATTAAGAGTTTTTTTTTTCAATCTGTATCATACCTTGGAATTTAGAAACTCCAGTGTTCTTCTACCTGGTCTATGTAAAAGAAATGAAGGCAACATCCTTCTATTAACTCTAAGTATTACCCTCTAAGTTTTCTACTCAATCCTCAATTTCCTATGCTCTGGATTCTATACTTACTTTCATAGCTTGTAAGCTCCATGGGAGATTTTTTAACCCTTACTTTTCTGGGCTTCTCTACCATATTCTGGTAACAATAATAATTCTCTATTTCCTGAAATCCTTCACTCTTGATCCCCAGGACCCCAAATGCCTTCAGTTAACTTAGTATATCTTTAACCATTCTTTTTCTTTTGTGGCTTCCTATTCTTGCATTTTCTCAGTAAATACTGATGTTTCCCAAAGTCCCTATAATTCTTCTCATCTTGTCACTTTATGCCTTCCTTCAGATGATCAAATTCAACACAAGTTCTTAAATATTACCTACATACACATAACTCCTACATCTGTCTTTCTAGCCTATATCATTCATTCAGGCTTAAGACTTGTACTAAATTGTATGCTAAATGTCTTATAGAAACTATAATACCACAACTGAACTCATCTCTAAATTCCATTTCACATCCTCTCCTCCCTCTGTATTTATTTGGTATGTATTATCATTATCTACTCAGTCACCAAAACTAGACATTTTAAAGCCATCTATACTCCCCCTCTCCTTCCTTCCTCCTTTATCCAATTGGTGGTTATATCCTCCTTAATATTCCTTGAGTTTGTCATCACTTTAATATCCATACTATCATTTATTGTTGTTATTTAATCACTGAGTCATGTCTGACTCTTTTGCAATCCCATGGAGTATAGCCCACCAGGCTTTTCTGTCCATGAGATTTCCCAGACAAGAATACTGGACTGGGTTGCCATTTCCTTCTCCAAGGCATCTTCCTGACCAAGGGATCGAACTTGCCTCTCTTGCTTGGCAGGCAGATTCTTTACCATTGAGACACTACCCAAAGCAACTATCATCATGTGCCTAGACTAGTACAACATCTTCCTAACTGTTCTCCCAACCTGTTACACATTCCCCTTTAAATTTATCTTCTAAAAATCTTCCAGGCCAATGAAGATGAGATGGTTGGATGGCATCACTGACTCAATGGACATGAGTTTGGGTAAACTCCGGAGTTGGTGATGGACAGGGAGGCCTGGCGTGCTGCGGTTCATGGGGTCACAAAGAGTCAGACACGACTGAGCGACTGAACTGAACTGAACTATGTTTAAAAGGGACTTTCCTGTGGCTCAGAAGGTAACGAATCTGCGTGTAATGTGGGAGACCTGCATTTGATCTCTGGGTCAGGAAGATCCCCTGGAGAAGGGAATGGCAACTCACTTCAGTATTCTTGCCTGGAGAATTCCATGGACAGAGGAGACTGGTGGGCTACAAAGAGTCGGACACGAATGAGCGAGTAACATACATATATACACCATGTTTAAAAATAATTAAATGCTCATATTTCCTATACAATAATGCCCAAATTCCTTATATGTTGTTTAAGCTCTTCATGATTATCCCTATTGGCCTTGCCAGTCTCATTTTTCACCCATTCCCCTAATTCCTGTTTTTCTCTCTTGCTCTTTCTTTCTCTTTCTCTTTTTTTGGACCAAGTCTGAAAGGCATTTGCAAACCTGGTTCCTGACCAGGGATCAAACCCGTGCCCCCTGCAGTGAAAGTGCAGAGTTCTAACCACTGGACCACTGGGGAATTCCCCCTTGCTCTTTCTCTTATATGTCCCTTGTTTCTGCTGTCTTCTCTGCCTAGTTCCAAATACTCTTCACCTGGCTAACTTCTAATCATATTTTAATATTCAAAATAAGTATCACCTTGTCCAGAAAGCATTTCCTAAAATCCCCACATCAGGCTTTTATGGACTATCCTATGAATTATTCTATTTTATTCATTTTCATGTCTCCAGCATCTAGCACATGACTTGTTACACAATGCATAACTATAGAATGAAGGAATTCCAAAGGGCAAGCCCTAGTTGTTAAATATGGAGATACAATGAACAGTTCTAAACTCATCTTTTCCCTTACAGTGTCTAACCTTCGGCTTCTGTCTTATCAGACTAAAGCAGTTACTTTTCAACACTATTTAATACTCATAGTCTACTCTTGAAGCTTTGTTCCTCAATCATCCCAATTAATTATATTTAGTATTTCCCCAGTTCAAGCTCATCTTCTAGATATGGGGATACATTTTTAATTTTTTAAACAAAGTGTTGTATTTTTTATGTTTGATTTCCACCATGATTATACTTTTTATTTTCTTGACTTTTTGGGTACAGTAGCATGCTAAATTGATGTCTTCAAGACATTCATGCATTCAGCAAATAGTTAATGTGTCTTTTTTTTTTTTTTTTTTTGCTAGGAGCTGATGATTCAGCACAACAGACGGTAATAACCAAAACCGAAGTCTGTATTCTCATGGAGCTTGCATCTTGTTTTGGGGTTGGGAGAAGTCGACATAGACAACAAACAAATAAGCAATAAATGAAATATGAATGGCAAGTGCTATAAAGAAAATAAAACAGGTGAATCTGACAAAGTGTCCTTGGATGTGTGAGTGGCTACATTAGACAGATTCTCAGCTCCATTCCATAGAGGTAACTGATAAACTGGGAATCCATTAGCTTATGAGTATAATTTGGATTGGGCTTCCTTGATGGCTCAGGTGGTAGTCTGCCTGCAGTGCAGGAGCTACAGGAGACTCAGGTTTGATCCCTGGGTCAGAAAAGATCTCCTGGAGGAGGGCATGTCAATCCATTCAAGTATTCATGCCTGGAGAATCCCATGGACAGAGGAGCCTGGTGGGCTACAGCCTATAGGGTTGCAAAGAGTCAGACACGTCTGAAATGATAGCACAGCACTGCACATAATTTGGATTATTAGCCTCGTGCTGTGTACCATCTGAACTTTCACACACCACTTTCCTGCCCACTCTCCTTTAAAAGTCATGTGTGACACATCTAATTCATTTCAGTCAGAGAAATGTTAAAAAGTGGTCTTTCAGAGTCCCTGGTTGAATTCTGTAATTTTCACATTATAGAAAGTTAGCATGATCTCACAGAGAATGCCTTTTCCTTGTTTTACAACCTCCAACTTAGCATTTCACTAACCTAGAAGATTATGATGTTAACTGACAACTTGACAGATGTACTATGGACTCACTCTTCCACAGAGTTTTATTTAACACACATTTGGAACCAGCATATTATGAATTCACGAAAGATAAGATTGAATCACAGCATGCATACCTGTGAGACATCGCAGTTGCCACTTGTCTATCTAGAGAAGTACACGCCTAGCATCAGTGTGTCTTTGTAGCTCTCTTCTGTTCACATTCTTGGTAACTCCTTTTGAAGTGATAAAACTTTTGTTTCTTTGTGAAAAATACCCCCAAATATCCAATGGCTGGTGCTGGTGATAGAAATGAAGAAAAAGAGAAAATGAGAAGCTCTAAAAGAATGATGGATCTGAGCCAGCAAAGTAGAACTTTTACGTGGGAAATTACAATGATTATAGTGGTATTTGCAATACTGATGATTTCCAAAAGTCTCTTGATATGTCCTTTGTTAACACTGAGTCTCCAGAAGTATTTTCTAAAATTGCCTTATCGTAAGAATCACCTGGGTTGCATTATATTAGGCCCCCCCTCCTGATTATCATTCAGGAGGTAAGTCAAGGGCAAGGAATCTGTATTTTTAACAATCGTACCAGATAAATATAATGACCTGACAGGACTGGGAAACACTGATCTATATTTCTTTCCTCATAGGGTAAAGATTGCATGAAAACAGAAAAAGTTCTCACAAATTTAGGTACTTGATAAATGTTTTTATCCCTTTCCCTTTCTTCCTTATTTTTATGGCCCCTTTACAAAATTGTGATATTCAAAAATGTTTGTATATCTCATTTCTGGAGCTCTGCTTCTGATGTGAAAGGAGAATCAAGTTCTTGCATATTATTGTGGTCTTCTCCCAGAATTTTACCATACTTAAAAGTATTTTTAAAAAAGTATTAAATCTTAATACTTTACTCACCCAAGTGCCATATTACCTATCATAATAAACATTCCTGTTAGCTGAATTCTATTTAATGTTTTGTTTAGGCCATTCAACAGTGTTATTTTATATTTATTACGTTTTCCATTTGAGTGGCTTTCAAGTCTCAATATTTTTCTTAGAGTAATGATAATTTTAGCCAATTTGTTATCCCTTAGAAAGAATAGCTTGGTATTACTATAACAATATTTTAATCAGAACAATCATAGAACTAATTAGGGGCAGAAGTAAAGCTGGAAAAAAATGTGTTAATTATCAGTCCAATACTCTTTCCACCACACTACACTATCTCTCAGCATACATTAATGTAAACAACTATAAAAGCTTGTTTCAGAACAATAAATAAATTGCTAGCCATTATTTACTCTACAACATCTTTATTCTGCTGAATCTATAAACCATTTGTACTCAAACTGAATAATATTTAGAGTAAATATTAATTTAATTCTTAAATTATCAAATAGAATTGGCAGTGTTGTTATCCGTTTCTAAACTTTTTACCCTTTTACATAGCAGAACTAGATATGTCAGGTTTACCTGTGAGAGGGAAAAACATTCTAAAATGCATTCATTTCTGTTGACCTGAGTTTCTCAGGAACAACATAATTAGGGAAACTTGCAGTAACACATAGATTTTTATGTATGGTACATCACCAAGTTTATGGGCTATTTGTAAGTTATCTTTGCACTTCCTGCATATCATTACTTCCCCACACATATGTCCTATTTTCTCAAACTAGATGACCAGCTCCTTAAGGGCAGAAATTGCATGGTAAACGTTTTTTTTTTTTCTTTTTTTTTTTTTTTTAGTTTTTTATTTTTTTAATTTTAAAATCTTTAATTCTTACATGCATTCCCAAACATGAACCCCCCTCCCACCTCCCTCCCCATAACATCTTTCTGGGTCATCCCCATGCACCAGCCCCAAGCATGCTGCATCCTGCGTCAGACATAGACTGGCGATTCAATTCACATGATAGTATACATGTTAGAATGTCATTCTCCCAAATCATCCCACCCTCTCCCTCTCCCTCTGAGTCCAAAAGTCCGTTATACACATCTGTGTCTCTTTCCCTGTCTTGCATACAGGGTCGTCATTGCCATCTTCCTAAATTCCATATATATGTGTTAGTATACTGTATTGGTGTTTTTCTTTCTGGCTTACCGTTTGTTTTTAATCCAGAGCCTAGTAAATTGTCATTAAGTGCATGCTATTTCATTGATCACCTTCTCAGAATATTATAAGGCACAAATGGACATGCTATGAGCATCTAACTGGTCTAAACCCATTCCTAAAACTGGGTGAGTGACTAAACCATAATTCACGCAAACTGGCAACCCTCAAGTTGAGTCTAATTTGCATCTAATAATTGTCACTAAATTTTTTAAAGAAACAACTTCAATAGTCTCACATCCACACCTTTCTGACATTTGCTATCTGCCTATCATGTCAGTCACTAATGCCATCCTCTTCATGAAAATTTCTAGAGAAAAAGAATTTAAATATATAAATCATCAGCCAGATGATCAAGAAAGTTTGCTCAGTAACCAACTGAAACTTCCCCACTCTTATAATTTTTTTTTCTTTTTCCATGTCATAGTAATCAGACACTAGACAAGAACCTTTCACACTATAAATCTTATATGGGAAAACTGGTGACCAAGTCATCCCTTAGCCATCCATTCTCCAGAAGTATGCTTAATTCACTTCACTAATCACCATAAATCTATTTTCTGTATCTTTCATTCTATCTCCCTGCCTCTAATCTTGCCCTTTTTAATCCCTACCACCACCAATGATTTGAGCTAAATGTAAATAGAATCATGTTCATTCTCTACCTTAAACCCTTGCCCGGCTCCCCACTGACACTGAGAATCCAACTTCTATCAAATTCAAAAGTACAAAAGATGATGCTTTGGAGTATGGAAAATATTAGAATGCTCAGTATTAGGATACACGTATATATTCTTAACTCATCTTTCTAATATTGACATTTTGGTGGTATCTGTAATAAATGTATTTATAAAATATACACATATACAGCTAAACTGATATACCCATATATTCCATGATACACATGCATAGAAGCCAAACTTTTATTGATGAAATACATTGCCAATAAAATTTGGAATGTATTGTTTTTCTCTTTTCACTTTTCATGATTTCTCTAAATGTATTCACTTCTGTAGCATCAGTTAACATATAAATACAGATGACTCTAAATTTTGAGCCCAAACTACCGTCCTGAACTTCCCATTTAAAGTTCCAACCAGTTTGTTCTGGAGTTATCTCAAAGGCTATCTAAGTTTGAACCAATTCTTTGTTCCTATTTATTTCTGATGCTGAAGCTGAAACTCCAGTATTTTGGCCACCTAGTTCAAAGAGCCAACTCATCAGAAAAGACCCTGATGCTGGGAAAGATTGAGGGCAGGAGGAGGAGAAGGGGGCAACAGAGGATGAAATGGTTGGATGGCATCACCCACTCAATGGATATGAGTTTGAGCAAACTCCAAGGGATAAGTGAAGGACAGGGAAGCCTGGCGTGCTGCATTCCACGGGGTTATAGTCAGACACCACTTAGCGACTGAATAGCAATTTCCTCAAACTGTTTTTCCACATAGGTTTCCTACTTTTGTTAAATACAGTTTTCTAAAATAGAATGCCGTCTATTTCCTAGAAGACTTTTTCACGCTTTATTTCTTCCAAATGCATTTCTTATTCTGTATGCCTATAGCCATGTCTTTATTTGAAGCCCTCAGATGATTACAACTGAAATGTTGCAAATCTCCTAATAATAGTTTCCCTACCTCCTTTTTCATTTCCCTTCAATTCTTTCTTCAGTCTACTGTCTGTCAAAGGATTCATATAAATTGCAAATGAGACTAACGTCACTTTTCTGGGCTTCCCAGGTGGTCTGGTGGTTAAGACTCTACACTTCCCCTGCAGGGGGTATGGGTGCCCTCCCTGATCACAGAAGTAAGATCACGTATGGTATATGGATGGTAAAAAAAAAAAAAAAAAAAAGAAAGAAAAAGAAAAAGAAAGAGATTGTGTCACTTTTCCTTTTTAAAACTTTGTCAGTCTCACTACCAATGTCAAGATATAATGCATGATCTCTTAGCATAGCCTGGTAGACACAGAAGGGCCTTAATGTTGTCCAGAGTCATTTTCTGAACCTCCCACAAAATACAGGCAGTGACTTGCTGTTTTCCAAGTGCACCATGCTCTTATTGCTCAGTGCTCTGGCAAGACTCATTTCAAATGGTCAATTCAATTCAAATCCAAATTCCTCCTCTAGGCATCCTTCGCTGATAACAATTTGTTCCAAGATTGATTATGTCCATCTGTTGTTCACAAAAAAATAGCTATTTAATCCTTAATTAACGGTTAATCTTGTTGACCTCAAAGAGTAAATAATCTGCCTGTAATGTGGGAGACTCTGGTTCGATCCCTGGGTTGGGAAGATCCCCTGGAGGAGGAAATGGCAACCCACTCCAGTATTCTTGCCTGGAGAATCCCATGGACAGAAGAATTTGTCAGGCTACAATCCATGGGGTTGCAAAGAGTCGGACAAGTGAACAATTAACACTTCACTTTCTTGTTAATCTTGTTGATCTTCTTAGGTGCTTCCAAACTTCAAATGCACAGTTTTACTGTGTGTAGAGTGAGTTTTTCTTGTTGTTCAGTCACTAAGGTGTCTCTGACTCTTTGCAACTCCATGGACTGTATCATGCCAGGCTTCCCCGTCCTTTGCTATCTCCTGAAGTTTGCTCAAACTCATGTCCATTATGTGGGTGATGCCATCCAACCATCTCATCCTCTGTCATCCCCTTCTCCTCCTGCATTCAATCTCTCCCAGCATCAGGTTCTTTTCCAATGAGTTGGCTCTTTGCATCAGGTGGCCAAAGTATTGGAGCATCAGTTTTAGCATCAGTCTTTCCAATGAATATTCAGGGTCGATTTCCTTCAGGATCGACTGGTTTGATCTCCTTGAAGTCCAAGAGACTCTCTAGAGTCTTCTCCAGCACCACTCCAGTTGAAAAATATCAGCTGTTTGGCACTCACCCTTCTTTATGGACCAACTTTCACATCCATACATGGCTACTGGAAAAACCATAGCTTTGACTAGGACCTTTGTCAGCAAAGTGATGTCTCCACTTTTTAACCCACTATCTAGGTTTGTCATAGCCTTCCTTCCAAAGAACAAGTGTCTTTTAATTTCATGGCTGCAGTCACTGTCCACAGTGATTTTGGAGTCCAAGAAAATAAAATCTGTCACTGTTTCTACTTCCTCCCCACCTATTTGCCATGAAGTGATATTTTTGAATGAGTGAATGGTCTCAAGCTATTTTCTGAAAAATCTCCAAGCTATCCATGTATCATTAGACATTCAAAGGAAAAAGTTTATAAGATCTGAACCAGTTCAGAAAAATGATGGAAAGATTATTTACTTCCTTTTGTGTAAATAGATTTTGTGAGATTTAGAGCTATAAGGAAACAAAGCAATCTATTAGACTCATTTTAATTGCACTGGTTCGGGATACAAGGCTCTGTATTTATATACTTGTCTAAGGTATGTAGGTAATAAGCAGCAGAGCTGGAAATGAAAACAACCTCTTCTGTCTCTCTTTTCAGTGTATTTTTTCTCCCAACAAAAGAAGTTCTTAACCCTTTTTGTGCCATAGTCCTCTTTGACAATCTGGTGAAGTTTATGAGCCTCCTCTCGAAATAATACTTTTAAATAAATGAAATGCATAGGATCACAAAGAAACTAAATATACTGAAATAAAACTATCAAACTGTTTAAAAATTTCTATATAGTAAAATAAATGTTCATTAAAGCATTGTAAGTAACAAGATCTATTGGCAGGTTTAATAGCTTTCCTAACTGTGAAGTCATGATAAACATGAGTGATATTTTGAGATAGCTACAAAAACCATTGGTGAAAAAGTCACATGCACAGCTAATATGATTTTTTTTAACCTATGTTGATAATTGAAGAAAATTTTAGATTTAAGTAACACAGTAGTGGAAATAAAGAAATAATAATTTCCCCATAAAAATTCATGAACACCAGATACTTTAACCTACACAGGTAATAAAATTGTATAAAAGTAGACACATACACACACACATGCATGCACATGCACATGACTATAAGACTGAGGAAATCTGAATAAGGTCAGTAGATTGTATAAATGTTAGTATCCTGGCTATGATATTATCCAATAGCTTTGTAAGATATTTTCATTGGGAGAAATTGGATAAAGGGTACACAGGACCTCTCTATATCTTAAAATTGCATGTGAATCTATACCTTAATAAAAATTCCAGTTAAAAAAATCTATACTCCAGGTTAAGAATCTACGAGGGAGCAAAATTTGCCACCTAAGGATACTTGGCATATTCATTATTTTAAGCTGGTTATTTTCTATGAAACAGCAGACAAAGGAAAAGCTCTGAAAACCAAGTAGGAGTTACCTTTTTGTAAGAAATATTTATATTTATAAGGGTAAGGGAAACCTCCATTTGTAAGAGTGTCTCCCTCCCTATACCAGGAAGACAAGGATAAATAAATCTCTAGAAACTCATCAATGAAGTAAAGGCAGTGACTTAGATCTGTTAACAACTTTACCCTTATTTTCTGTGATGATCCTAGTAACCTCTCATAATCGACTCTCACCATCCTTAATATCCTCTTTTTCTTTAACTAAATATGCTATTTAAGTGAGGGCTTAAGTCATTTTGCACTCAGTTTTCCTGGGTCTCTCTCATGTATACATTTTATTAAACATTTTTTTGAAGACATATCTTTATTTTTTAATATAAATTTATTTATTTTAATTGGAGGTTAATTACTTTAACAAACACATGAAAAGATGCTCAACATCACTCATTATCAGAGAAATGTTATTAAACTTTTGTTTGATTTTCTCCTGTTAACCCGTCTGATGTCAATTTAATTCTTAGACCAGTCATAAGAACCTAGAAGGGTAAAGGAAAATTTCTTCCTCCCCAACAAACATTCCTAATGTCAAAATCTTGATGTAGTGTTTTCCAAAGTGTTCTTGAAGATGTGTTCCAAAGCATTTGAAAGGTACTGAAGAAGTCAGAAATATTTTTTTAAAAAAGCTCTAACTCAGACTTGTCCAAGATTACTTGCCCCACAAAGCCTTATTTTTGTGGACTACTTACTAGGGTCTCAAACAGACTTGCATTCCGGACTTCACTTTGAAAGTGCTGCCTTGTTCATCGCAGGATCATGTCAGCTTTTATCACAAGAGCCCGAGAAAAGCATTCAAGAAAGCATTTGAATAAGGATATTGCATCAGACTGTTACCGCTTTCCTTTCATCATTGTTTTTGAGCAACACAGTTTGCTTTGGGGTGGTGTCTGTTTAGATCGATAAGGCAACCAGGTGGAAGGGCTATGTGGGTGTACTGTAATACTTTCACACTCTTTATTTTCCTTTGCAATTCAGTGAGCTGTTCTGAATTGAAAATAAATCTGTCAACAACCAAAGCAAAAGAAAAACTAAAAATGTTCTGAGGAAAAGAAGAATCAATTTAAGGGAACATGGTGCTATATATATATATATATTTATAGAGAGAGATATACACTCACAATGGTCACGATGAGATATGTACAGAAAACTCTTCACAAATTTATGCACATAAACTCACATTTAAAGAAATTTAGGTGTTTACCTGCTCTTTTTAATATTCTTAGAGAAGGAACTTCTAGGTTGAGTTTTGTTCAGCATATCAGCCCTTTTGAATCTTTCATTTTCAAGATTTCTGAGGCAACACTACTGATTGTAAGTTGCATTCAACTTACTGCACTACAGTGTGGTGAAAAGAGCTTGGAAACATGTAAGGGGGATTCCAATCACAACTATGCTACTCATTATGTGACAAGTCATTTTACCTCCCTTGGACTTCTATATGTGGTTTGTTGCTTATATTTATACTGAAGAGAGTAAAGTTTAGGCCAACTGCTCTCAAAGGAATCTTAGTTATACACAATTGTGTAACTAAAGGAATTATTATCCTTGAGCTGCTCAAATTGAAAGTATAACTGCTAGCATTTAATACAACTTTTTTGTGTGTTTTACTTATGTTATTTATTTGAATCTTCACTAAAACCCTAAGGGTAACTATTACTATTATCCATGTTTTATAGATGAAAAAAAACTGAGGCACAAAGAGGCCAAGTAACTTGCCCAGTTATACAGCTAATGAATGGAAAAGCAGGGATTTGAACCTAGGTAGTCTGACCTCAGAAACTCTGAGATTAACCAAGGTGTTGAAGTGGGGCAGAATTTGCCACCCTCAAAAATACCTCTTTGGTATAACGGGTATTTGACACAAAGGGAAATCTCCATTTGTAAGTGTGTCTCCCTCTCTGTAATAGGATGAGTGAAGTGAAAGTGAAGTGAAGTCGCTCAGTCATGTCCGACTCTTTGTGACCCATGGACTGTAGCCCACCAAGCTCCTCTGTCCATGGGATTCTCCAGGCAAGAATACTGGAGTGGGTTGCCATTTCCTTCTCCGTACAGGATGAGAGGGATGACTAAATCTCTAGAAACTCTTATCGATGGAGAAGACAAAGACCTAAATCTGCATAAAAATGATACCCTTGTTACTGTGCTTTTCCTGATAGCCTCCCATAACTGGTTCCCCTACATTCAACATCTTCTTTTGTCTTTAGCTGGAATTGATATTTAAGTGACTTGGGTCATTTTGGAGTTACTCAGTTTTCCTAGGTATTTCCCATGTGTACAGGAAGTTTACATGCTAATAAACTTCAGTTTATTTTTCTCCTGTTAATCTGTTTTTACAGAGGTAAGGGTGGGAGTATGAGCCAAGAACATAGAAGGGTAGAAGAAAAAAAAAATTTTTCTCTCCTACAGTATAAAAGAAACTGAAGATATAAATACTCCTGCAAAGAGAGAAGATGGAAACCAAAAAAAAAAAAAGGAAAACAGAACACTCTAACGGATCAATTTCAGTAGCTGCATATTCCATATGTATGTCAAGAACCTGAGTGGTATTACACAGAACAATATGAAGCACTTAGGAAGCTGTTTTGCTGTTTGAAAGCTATCCAGTGAAAGAAAGACACTAGTAAAGAATAAAGCTTCAGTGGCCTTAAATACTTATTCCCTGGCCTGCACTTAAGAAAATAAATCAATGTGTTGTTGCAACAGCTTATGGATAAAATGTTTTTCTTTTTATGTGTTATGTTTGGAACATATATAAAGTGTGTGTTCTCCATAGATAAACAATGCCAGCCTATACGTACATAAGAAATCTTCAGTTCAGTTCAGTCGCTCAGTCGTGTCCGACTCTTTGCGACCCCATTAATCGCAGCACGCCAGGCCTCCCTGTCCATCACCAACTCCCAGAGTTCACTCAGACTCACGTCCATCAAGTCAGTGATGCCATCCAGCCATCTCATCCTCTGTCATCCCCTTCTCCTCCTGCCCCTAATCCCTCCCAGTATCAGAGTCTTTTCCAATGAGTCAACTGTTCACATGAGGTGGCCAAAGTACTGGAGTTTCAGCTTTAGCATCATTCCTTCCAAATCCCAGGGCTGATCTCCTTCAGAATGGACTGGTTGGACCTCCTTGCAGTCCAAGGGGCTCTCAAGAGTCTTCTCCAACACCACACTTCAAAAGCATCAGTTCTTCGGTGCTCAGCCTTCTTCACAGGCCAACTCTCACATCCATACATGACCACTGGAAAAACCATAGCCTTGACTAGACGGACCTTAGTCAGCAAAGTAATGTCTCTGCTTTTGAATATACTATCTAGGTTGGTCATAACTTTTCTTCCAAGGAGTAAGCGTCTTTTAATTTTATGGCTGCAGTCACCATCTGCAGTGATTTTGGAGCCCCCAAAAATAAAGTCTGACACTGTTTCCACTGTTTCCCCATCTATTTCCCATGAAGTGATGGGACCAGATGCCATGATCTTCATTTTCTGAATGTTGAGCTTTAAGCCAACCTTTTCACTCTCCTCTTTCACTTTCATCAAGAGGCTTTTAGTTCCTCTTCACTTTCTGCCATAAGGGTGGTGTTATCTGCATATCTGAGGTTATTGATATTTCTCCCAGCAGTCTTGATTCCAACTTGTGTTTCTTCCAGTCCAGCATTTCTCATGATGTACTCTGCATAGAAGTTAAATAAGCAGGGTGACTATATACAACCTTGACATACTCCTTTTCTTATTTGGAACCAGTCTGTTGTTCCATGTCCAGTTTTAACTGTTGCTTCCTGACCTGCATACAGATTTCTCAAGAGGCAGGTCAGGTGGTCTGGTATTCCCATCTCTTCCAGAATTGTCCACAGTTTATTGTGATCCACACAGTCAAAGGCTTTGGCATAGTCAATAAAGCAGAAATAGATGTTTTTCTGGAACTCTCTTGCTTTTTCCATGATCCAGTGGATGTTGGCAATTTGATCTCTGGTTCCTCTGCCTTTAGTTTCCAATTTATCAATGAACAGTTGTATTAACAAAGAGTTTGGTTGGCCTTTGTCCTCAGTTCCTAGGAAATAACTTCTAAATTCTTAGAATTTCCTGAGTGATGAAAGTTTCTTTGCTATTCATGGTAGGTGCTGATAGTTTATGCTAATGAGGAGATACTTGGGTTTCTTATATAAGCTAGCTAAAATGACTTAGGGTAGGAGAGCTGGCCATTCCAGAAAGACCAACTATATGATTAGATATTTAAGGCTTTAAGCCATGTGACCTTCAAGGAGGAGAGAGGAGCTAGAGATTAAGTTCCATCACATGGCTAGAGAGTCCCAATCACATCTATTTAATGAAACTCTTTTAAAATATCTAGACATTGAGGCTCAGGTGAATTTCCCGGGTTAACAATGCTCTGTGCATATTGCTACACATTGATGTGCCAGGAAGATGACACATCCTGACTCAACGGGAAAAGTCACTGGAAGTCTCCACTTGATACCCTCCTGGATCTTGCCACATACATCTTTTCCTTTGACTGATCTTTGAAAGATTTTTTTGTTTGTTTGTTTTGTTTTTTGGTGTGGACCATTTTTAAAGTCTTTATTTAATTTTTTTAACAAATATTGCTTCTGTTGTCCGTGTTCTGGCTTTTTTGGCCACGAGGCACATGGGATTACAGCTCCATGACCAGGGATTGAACCCACATCCCCTACATTGGAAGGCAAAGTCTTAACCACTGGACTTCAAGGGAAGTCCCCTGATTAATATTGATTTCTATTCTTTTTACTATTATAAAACTGTAATCCTAAGAATAGCACTTTCCTGAGTTTTATGAGTCATTCTAGTGAATTATTGAACCTAATGGGGTAGTGGGAAATCTTTGATTTTATAGCCAGTAGATCAGAAATGTGCATGGTTTGAGACCACTCTTCATCCAGGCTGGTGGCTGATGTCTGAGGTAAGGACAGTCTAGGGAGGACTGTGCCTTTAACCTGTGAAGTTTGGTCTAGATACACATGGCTTTCCAGTAATCCAGTAAGAATGAAACAGAAATGAAGGGAGCAGGGCAAAGTTTTTAAAAGAATGACATAGCCATAGAACACGTCATAAACTGATTAGAAACAAGTCCAGGATGGCAGATAAGTTGACTTCCTCTAGAACTTGAGCTCATTGTAACACATCAGCAAGCTAAATGACACATCCACAGGTGCCATGACAGTTTCAAAGCCTACCATAAAGGGTCAAAGTGGGTAGTGGCCCAGTTCCTGGAAATGCCCACCCCTTCCCCAAAATAGTCATAATACTCCTCCCACTCATTAGCCTATGAAATTACCCACCCCTGTAGAAACTGACAACCCCATACCCTGGTGTTCTCTTGCTTTTTGAGATGGCCCACACTCTGTGGAGTGTGTTTCTCTCTAAATAAATCCACTTCCTATCTATCACTTTGTCCATCACTTAATTCTTTCTGCAACGAGATATCAAGAACCTGAGCTTCATTAAGTCCTGAAATCAGATGTGATCTCAGTTAAAAGACTGTGAGTTTAAGCCCTAATCTGAGATAGACAGTGTCAAGAACTGGCTTAAAGTATAATAACAGAAATATTTAATAGAATTGACCACTGCAGATTTCCATAATATATCAGGCTTATACAAACAACTTTTCAAATACATCTTGATAAATTTTTTCAACACCATAAATCATAATAGCATTGCCAAAATTACTTTTCTAGTCAGTCATTAAACCAAACTAATCATGTATGGAATCATATATTTCAATGTACAAAACTGAATTTCCTGGTGTAAAATAAAACATTCAGTTTCTTTTTTTTTCCACTAAAAATAAAGCTTTTTTACCAAGATAGTCTACATCACACTAAATAGACTAATATATTCATTAGTTTTATGTCAGCACTAGAAAGGTAACTTTCAAACAAAGCTTTTTTCCTCACTGAATCCAAACTAATCTTATATCTGTGTTCTTCAAATTGATCTTATAGTGACATCAACATGGTTGGGAAAAACTTAACATGTAATATGCAGATAATAGTGTTGACTTTTCAGTAACACGACAGTTCTACAACTATGTCCAGTGAGACTGAAACTTGTTTTCAGAACAAAAGAAAGCCATTTTCTTTGCCAACTGTATTAGATTTCCTATATCAAGTTTAAAGAAAACACATGCCATTAAGTAGAGGAAGGCTAGGGTTAAATAAGGAACCTAGTAAATAAGGAATTAATTAAATTCACCCCCAACATTTAGAGGGCGGGTCGATTTGTTTAATGTTTCTGAAGGAAGCTAAGAGTATCCAATATGATTTTTTAACAAAGTAAAGGACTATTGACCATTAGTGCTTATGATAAAGAGCAGTTTCAGATCCAGTGCTTCATTCATCTTTTCAATACATTTTTATGGTTATCCCCCACTTTTCAAAAGTTCATTTCATGCCACTTCTCTTTTCACTAACATTTGTTTTCACTAACAGAAAGAAATTTTATAGGATTTTTACTTTTATGGGGAAAAAAAGCAAAAATAGGATGTTGGTGTTTGTTTTGCAGTGAATCCTTACAGAAGCAGTGAGCACCCCAAACAGTGAGAACAGAAGCTCTTTTCCCACAAACTAAACTCAGCATTTCACCATCAAGCCACCTTAGCTTTGAAATGGATCTGTGGGTATCTGTGCTTGATCTCAATTTATTTTGTGCATCTGTTATCAAGATGTGTCTTAAGGTAATTCCTTCTTCACTTTTTGCCATTTTGACTTATGAAAGATTTCATAGGAATGCTCTAGACATCACTTTGCTGACAAAGATCTGTATAGTCAACGCTATGGTTTTTCTAATAGTCATGTATGGATATGAGAGTTGGACAATAAAGAAGGCTAAGCACTGAAGAATTGATGCTTTTGAATTGAGATGCTAGAGAAGACTCTTAAGAATGCCTTGCACAGCAGGGAGATCAAACCAGGCATTCCTAAAGGAAATCAACCTTGAGTATTCACTGGAAGAAGCTAAACTCCAATACTTTGGCCACCTGATGTGAATAGCTAACTCATTGGAAAAGATCCTGATACTGGGAAAGACTGAGGGCAGGGAGAGAAGGGGGCAACAGAGGAGGAGGTGGTTGGATGGTATCACCAACTCAATGGGCATGAGTTGACTCCAGGAGATAGTGAAGGACAGGGAAGTTTGGCATGCTGCAGTCCATGGGATCGCAAAGAGTCAGACACAGTTTAGTGACTGAACAACAGCAACTTTCGGATAGAGGACGAAACATGTATTGATTATTTTTTATGTGAGACACCAGCACTATGTTAGGCACCAAAAAAAAAAAAAAAAACCAGAGATGAGAAAAACTCACTTCCTGTCCTAAGGAACTCTTGTCTAATGGGAGAAACAACAAAGGAAGCAATGTGATAAATTCTATAGAAGTGATATCCAGTGTTCTGTGAGAGAAGAGACAAAGGAGCGCTTACCTCAACCAGGAAGTATCAGAAAATTTCATGGAGGAGATGGACTCCTTAGGTCAAGCCTTCAAGCTGTTGTTTGAAAACAAGTCAAGGCAAAGACAGACAGTTGTAGGTGTAGAATGAAGACATGGAGACAGAATGACCACTCATCCTGTTTTTCCCAGAACTGAGGAGGTTCCTGAGACATAGGACTTATAATGCTAGAAGGAAAGTCCCAGGCAAACCAGGATAATTTTGTCAAATTTCAAGGAAATTGTATGCGTTTAGTGAGTCAGGATAAGCATTTTTAAAAAGAATGCATCTCACATAGTAAGATTCATTATATTTTTATAACATTTTTGTTTCAGAAATGAGATGTGAGTGGGTGGATGTGCATGTGTATAAGTAAAATCCTAGAAGACAACTTTTTTCATGTCTTTTTTTCTTAAGTACTTTTGCGCAACTACCTATTCAGAGAATAAACAGGGCCCTTGTTTTCTCAAGTGAGCACATCTTGTAAGACAGGCTTTACATGGAAAACTAGCCCTGATTTCATAATGAGTCCCACACTTGATTTAATGTTCTGCTATCACCATCATGAAATCCTTAATAGTTTTGCCTTTGAACTTGTGTTTTGTAAATCACATCCAAAGGTACAATGGTGTATGGGCATGGACAGAGGAAATATGCATGGCACCAGCGTACATACCAAAAGCTAAGGCTCAGGAGAACAATGAGCACTGTACTTGGTTGTCTGAAACCTGCTTGCTACCTTAGGGCAGTCTAGGGCTTTGTGAACCCTAAGGAATGATTGGGGCCAAGATTCAGACCCATATATACAACTACTGTGATGGCAGCAGCAGTAGAATTAGCTGCTGTGGTAGCAGTGGCTGTGGCCTGGGGTAAAGGAAGGATTCCTCATGTGGGCAATGTTGAGAACTGCAGCGGAGGGTCAGTTTGCCTGTCCATCCTGGCTTCCCACCCCATCATCTCCACAAATATTAACTGTCTGAGCAGGAACTTCCATATCTCAGGAACAGGCAGTAAATGTTTTCCAATAACTTTTACAAAGTAAAAACATATACATGGACATTGCAATAAAACAGATCAAAGGATTATTAGAATTCTTTTAAGAATTTAGAATTTGTGGATTTAAAAATTGCTGCAACATAAAAAGCAAATATCTATGGGCATAGAAATTAAATAACACTATTTTCCTTTTTTAAAAAATTTAATCCATTTATTTTTGACTGTGCTGGGTCTTTGTTGCTGTGCGAGCTTTCTCTGGTCCTGACGAATAGGAGCTACTCTCTAGTCATGGTGTGTGGACTTCTTACTGCAGTGTTTTTTCTTGTTGTGGAACATGGGCTCTAGGGCACACAGGCTTCAGTAGTTGTGGCTCCTGGGCTCTAGAGCACAGACTCAGTAGTTGTGGTACACGAGCTTAGTTGCTCTGAGATATGTGAGACCTTCTTGGATCAGGGATGGAACCCATGTCTCCTGCATTGACAGGTGGATTCTTTACCACTGAGCCACCTTAAGAACATTCATTTCATTTTTATTAGAGTTTCACATGAATTAATTACTAGAGAATAAAATGTTTAAATTAATTTTCCTTATAATTGAAGATAAAGTAATAGAATGTATAAGCAAGTATTTTGAGTTATGAACATACTTTCAGTTTCTTCTACAAGTTTAACTTGCCTAGAAAATCCTATGGACAGAGGAGCCTGGCTGGCTACTCCCATGGAGTCGAAAGAGTTGGACAAAACTTAGTAACTAAGACATCACCACTACAACCTTAACAAGTTACAGAAGATATCTAAGGACATATTAAAATGCCATTACATGAATTCACATTTAAAATTAAATTCAGACTTACATGAAACTGATTTGTATGAAAAGTTAAGTCTTTTTAGAAACATTGTTCTGAAAAAACATCAGCTTTAGATGCACTCAATTTTTTAAAATTTATTTATTTTAATTGGAGGTTAATTACTTTACAATATTATATTGGTTTTGCCGTACATCAACATGAATCCACTAATTTTTCAGAAATAATCTCAATGTTGTCATGGCCTCTAAAATACTCTTAACAGGTTCATCACCAGAAAGATCTTTATCAAACAAAAATTATCAATAATTATTTACAGTCTTGCATTTACCAAGAGCAACTGATGTTACTTTCAGTTCAAGCAATTGAAAATGAAATGGCTAAGAAACAGAGAACCAGTTAGTCATCACCATAGGGGAGAGGAGTGGGAGGAAGGGCAAAATATGTGAAATGGATTTGTACTAGGTATAAAATAAATAAGTTACAAACTGGTAATATACAATACAGGGAACACAGTTAATATTTTATAACAATAAAGGTATGAGGCATATTATATAAAAATAGCAAATTGCTATGCTATCACCTGAAACTAATAAGTTCATTGTACCTCAATTTTTTAAAAAAGGAAAAGAAAATAAAGTGGCTAAAAGTACACACTTTTTTTTTTTTTTAAATTTTAAAATCTTTAATTCTTACATGCATTCCCAAACATGAACCCCCCTCCCACCTCCCTCCCCATCCCACCCTTTTAGGCTGTCACAGAGCACCGGGTTTGTGTTCCCTGCATTATACAGCAAATTCCCACGGACAGTACTGATGATCTTACTCGCAGGGAAGCAAAGGAGACATAGACATAGAGAACAGACATTCGGACACAGTGGGGGAAGGAGAGGGTAGGATGATTTGAGAGACTAGCATGAAACATATACATTACCATATGTAAAAAGTACACATTTTTATGGCCTAATAAATTAATTTACAGAACATTGAGCCAGAAAAAGCCTTTGATGGATCAAGATATCACATTACTAAAGTATTATCATTTGTTTGAAAAAGCCTTCCTCAGCAATCAATGCAAAGAAATAGAGGAAAACAATAGAATGGGAAAGACTAGAGATCTCTTCAAGAAAATTAGAGCTACCAAGGGAACATTTCATGCAAAGATGGGCTCAATAAAGGACAGAAATGGTATGCACCTAACAGAAGCAGAAGATATTAAGAAGAGGTGGCAAGAATACACAGAAGAACTGTACAAAAAAGATCTTCACGACCCAGATAATCACGGTGGTGTGATCACTCACACTCACCTAGAGCCAGACATCCGAAGTGAGAAGTGGGAAGTCAAGTAGAGAAGGAAGCATCTCTAGGAACAAAGCTAGTGGAGGTGATGGAATTCCAGTTGAGCTATTTCAAATCCTTAAAGCTGATGCTATTAAAGGGCTGCACTCAATATGCCAGCACATTTAGAAAATTCAGCAGTGGCCACAGGACTGGACAAGGTCAGTTTTCATTCCAATCCCAATGAAAGGTGATGCTGAAGAATATTCAAACTACCGTACAATTGCATTCATTTCACATGTTAGCAAGGTTATACTTAAAATCCTTCAAACTTGGCTTCAGCAGGACATGAACTGAGAACTTTCAGATGTACAAGATGGGTTTAGAAAGGGCAGAGGAACCAGACATTGAATTGCCAAAATTTGTTGGATAATGGAGAAAGCAAGGGAATTTCAGAAAAACATCTACTTCTGCTTCATTGACTATGCTAATTGCTTCATTGACTAGCCTTTGACTGTGTGGATCACAACAAACCAGAAAATTCTTAAAGAGATGGGAATATCAGACCATCTTACCTGCCTCCTGAGAAATCTGTATGCAGGTCAGGAAGCAACAGTTAGAACACTGTGTGGAACAACTGACTGGTTTAAAATTGGGCAAGGAGTATGACAAGGTTGTATATTGTCACTCTGCTTATTTAACTTATATGCAGAGTACATCATGTGAAATGCCAAGCTGGATGAACTACAAGCTGCGATCAGGGTTGCTGGGAGAAATATCAACAACCTCAGATATGCAGATGATACCACTCTAGTGGCAGAAAGTGAAGAGGAACTAAAAAGCCTCTTGATGAGGGTAAAAGAGGAGAGTGAAAAAGCTGTCTTGAAAGTCAACATTCAAAAAGCTAAGATCATGTTATCTGGCCCCATCACTTCATGGAAAATAGAAGAGGAAGAAGTGTAAGTGGTGGCAGATTTTATTTTCTTGGGCTCCAAAATCACTATGGATGGTGACTACAGCCATGAAATTAAAAGGCACTTCTCCTTGGAAGAAAAATTATGACAAACCTAGACAGTGTATTAAAGAGCAAAAACATCATTTTGCCGACAAAGGTCTGTATAGTCAAAGTTATGGTTTTTTCAGTAGTCACGTATGTATGTGATAGTTGAACCATAAAGAAGGCTGGGTGTAGACAAATTGATGCTATCAAATTATAATGCTGGAGAAGACTCTTGAAAGTCCCTTGGACTGCAAGGAGATCAAATCAGTCAATCCTGAATATTCATTGGAAGGACTGATGCAGAAGCTAATGCTCCAATACTTTCACCACCTGATGTGAAAAGCTGACTCACTGGAAAAGCCCCTGATGCTGGGAAAGATTGAGGGCAGGAGGAGAAAGGGGTGACAGAGGATGAGATGGTTGGAGGGCATCACTAAGTCAATGGACATGAGTTTGAGCAGACTGTAGGAGATAGTGAAGGTCAGGGGAGCCTGTCGTGCTGCTGTCCATGGGGTTGCAAACAGTCAGACAAGATTGAGCAACTGAACAACAACAAGAGAAATAGAGAGAATCTAAGATATTCTTCACCCTTATGGCAGAAAGTGAAGAGGAACTAAAAAGCCTCTTGATGAAAGTGAAAGAGGAGAGTGAAAAGGTTGGCTTAAAGCTCAACATTCAGAAAACAAAGATCATGGCATCTGGTCTCATCACTTCATGGGAAATAGATGGGGAAACAGTGGAAACAGTATCAGACTTTATTTTGGGGGGCTCAAAAATCACTGCAGATGGTGACTATAGTCATGAAATTAAAAGATGCTTACTCCTTGGAAGGAAAGTTCTGACCAACCTAGATAGCATATTCAAAAGCAGAGACATTACTTTGCCAACAAAGGTTCATCTAGTCAAGGCTATGGTTTTTCCAGTGGTCATGTATGGATGTGAGAGTTGGACTGTGAAGAAGGCTGAGCACCGAAGAACTGATGCTTTTGAAGTGTGGTGTTGGAGAAGACTCTTGAGAGTCCCTTGGACTGCAAGGAGATCCAACCAGTCCATTCTGAAGGAGATCAGCCCTGGGATTTCTTTGGAAGGAATGGTGCTAAAGCTGAAACTCTAGTACTTTGGCCACCTCATGCGAAGAGTTGACTCATTGGAAAAGACTCTGATGCTGGGAGGGATTAGCGGCAGGAGAACAAGGGGATGACAGAGGATGAGATGGCTGGATGGCATCACTGACTCGATGGATGTGAGTCCGAGTGAACTCTGGGAGTTGGTGATGGACAGGGAGGCCTGGTGGGCTGTGATTCATGGGGTCGCAAAGAGTTTGACATGACTAAGCGACTGAACTGAAGACATTCTACATGGGTTTCTGTTTTTTTTTTTTTTTTTTGTGTGTGTGTGTGTGTGTGTGTGTGTGTGTGTGTGTGTGTTTTGTAATCTAAGTTCTCCAACCAGGGTTCAAACCTGAGTCATGGCAGTGAAAGCCTGAATTCTAACCACTAGGTCACAAGGGAACTCCCTTGTATTTTTGGTAGATAAGGCATTAAGCAAATATTGTAGTAATTATTATCTTTGCTCAGGATATTTTTCCTAGCTCCATTTTTTAATAAAAATGAATGAATATGTGACCCAGGCTGAGACCATCATAGAAACCCAGTTGTATGACCTCGGTGATTAGCAATGGGAAGAGTATGCCATCCTTGCATGCAATCAGAGTCCTTCTTCGGGATTTTTAGGATTTTTCAGAAGTGTGTATCCTAACTCTAGTAAGGATATCAAAGAACTATAGAGATATGATTCTAGGATACAATTATAAGGATACGACTCTAGGGGTAACATAGGCTATTTTTTCCACCAAGTGGAGAAGCCTGAGAAGAAGCAGCTAATGCAATGGTCCCCCCTCCCTTATCTGTGGTTATGCCTTCTGCAGTTTCAGTTACCCAAGGTCAAGCATGGTCCAAAAATATTAAATAGAAAATTTCAGAAATAAACCATTCATAAGTTTTAAATTGTGCACAATTCTGAGTAGCATGTTCAAATCTCACACTATCCTGTTCCATTCCACTTGGGACATGAATCATCCCCTTGTCCAGCATATCACACCCATATCATGCCCAGCTACACTCAGTAGCAGTCTTGGTTATCAGATCAACTGTCCAGGTATCTCAGTGCTTATGTTCAAGTGATCCTTATTTTACTTAACAGTGGCTCCAATATATAAGAGTAGTGATGCTGGCATTTGGGATATTCTCTGTGCTTAGTTTATAAATTAAACTTTATCAGGTATGCGTGTATAGGAAAAAAAAAAACAGTATATGTAGGGTGTGGTACTTTTTGTGGTGGAGGCATCCACTGAGGAGTCTTAGAACCCTCATGGATAAAGGGGGACTACTCTACTCTCCAGATGGAGAGAGAAGCAGGAGAAAAAGGAAAACTGATAGAAAAAGAAATTCATGGCACCGAGACCTTAATTGACATACCTGAGATTCCTAGAGTTACCCTGCCCTTGCAGTTTATTTTTTCTTTCTTCTTTCTTGATTCAGAGTGCTACGCTACCCTATGCACTTTCAATACATTCGTTTTTCCCTCTTAGGTTAGTTGGAGTTGAATTTCTATCTCTCGCAACCAAAATAAATCAGACTATTAGACAGATGACAGCAACTTTATATGATCAAATTCAAATGCTAACTTTTGTATAGTTGACCCTTGAACAATGCTAGTTGGAATTGCACAGATCCACTTATACATGAATTTTTTTCAATAGTAACTCCTACAGTACTATACAATCAGAGGTTTGCTTGAATCTAGGGATATATATATATATATATATATATATATATATATATATATGGTCACTATAAATTATACACATATTTTTTACTTCCTGAAGGGTCAGTGCCCCTAAACTTGACATTGTTCAAGGGTCAATTGTATTTTATAATGTGTAAAATATATACAGTATCTCATTTGACCTTCACATCAATTCTGTGAACAAGGTATGAGTATGAGTGGTAGTTGCTCAGTTGTGTCCAACTCTTTGTAATTCCATGGCCTGTAGCCTGCCAGGCTCCTTTGGATATGTCAGATGTCCCATGAAGGGGGGAGGGTTATCCAGGAAATTATTTTATCATTTGATAAAAAATTAAAATATGATGAAATATATGCACTTTGAGACCCTTATATAAGGATAGTTAATAAAAACCTACCACCAGACCAGTGATTTCAACAGGATGGAATGGGATATATCAGAATACAGGAGTGTATCTTTGTGAACCATTGCACTAGACTCTGAATTCTTTGAGAGCATCTTGTTTACCTTTGTATCTCCAATGCCAAACACAAAGCCTATCATAAAATACAAAATATAGAATATAAAGGGGAACTAGTTTCTGAAAGAAAGGCCTATAACACTTTCTATGAATTTACTACTAAATATCTCTACCTTTTCTTTGACATTACTTTTGATACCACAACCACATTATTTGCAAGCATCTAGTTTATGAAACTTGCATGGTTCATAGACTATCAAAGTTAAAATGCATTTCAAAGTAAGTTGTTAGTTGTCTAGTTGAGCTTGACAAGACACAGCCATTGCAATCTCCTTTTTCCCTCATTTACTTCCCTTTTGAGGAGAGTACTATCTAAACTTCTTTTGGGTACTAATATTAAGTCTGAATGTGAATTTATATGTATTCAAGAGATTAATTTAACTATCTTGTTAATTTGTAGTAATTATCTTACCTTTTTTCTAGTCTAATTTTCAAGAGATTTAAAAAGCAAAGTAGCATGCACCGATTAAAATTCTAAATTGACAAAGGCTATTAACTTGGGAAGCATGAATTTTATGCAAAATATGGTATCACACAAAGACATTTATTTCAGTGTAGGATGACCCAGTATGGCTATCAAGACACATGCAGATCAGATACCAGCATTATCCATATGATAGTTTTCTTTGGGGAGAAATAAAGAGCTGCCTTCAGATGCTGCAGTTTTAGCGTCTCTTAAAAAACACTTTGAATAGTTGCTCCATTCTGGTGAATCTATTTAATGTCAACAAAACAATTTCTTTTGTTCTATAACATTTCCTTAGTATAAATCAGGGGTCTACAAACTGCAGAGATGGTCCAAATGCAGCCTGCAATCCAATTTTGTAAATAAAGGTTTTTGGAACACATCCACCCAGGCCCAGTTGGTTATGTCTTGGCTGCTTCCCTGGCTTTACCATGACAGAGCTGTCAAAGAGACAAGAGTGTTGTTTGCAGAAAAGTTTTGCCACTCTCTCATCTAAATTATGGCTTCTCTGATGGCTCAGTGGGTAAAGGATGTGCCTGGAATGCAGGAGACACAGGAGACACAGGTTTGATCCCTGGATCAGGAAAAGCCCCTGCAGAAGGAAATGGCAACCCATTCCAGTATTCTTGCCTGGAAAATTCCATGGACAGAGGAGCCTGACAGGCTAGAGTCCATGGGGTAGCAAAGAGTTCAACATGGCTGAGGGACTAAGCAAGCAATTCTAAATTATTCAAACCTTTACATCATTTCTCTATTATCTTGAATCTGCCCCCAATTCACCAGAAACTTCACCAAGTCAAATTTGTGAACGGTGATAATATATTTTCACTTTTTCTCAAATTTCTTCAGAGTTTGAGTAGATCTGTTGGTCACATCTAATAATCGTATATCCACTCTGTGCCTAACTGCTGAGTGTTCTTAAACTTCTTATAAACAATTTTAGCAGTTTCCTTTTAATCCTTATTATTCTAAACCTTTGATACAGGACACTTATGACTCCTCCCACCAAGATAGAAGCCCTCTCTCATTTCTCGGCTCTGATATATGATAAAATCCGTTTCTCCTAACTTTTCTATAGTTGTCTCTAGTTCATCTTCTTCTTATGCTGTCTGTGAATGTTGTCCCTGGACATATTCCAGTTTCATGCTCTGTATATTTATTAAAAACTTATTTATTCTCATTACTTTAACTCTCACATCTATGACTGCTGACTTCAAAAAAGACCACCAACAAAAATTTGTTGATCAAATGTTACTAAATAGAAGTTTGTGTGCCTAATGCAGATTGAGGCCAGACAAACTGAAATCTCAGAGTTTGGAGCAGAGAAAGGTGTACTGCAGAGCCAAGCAAGGAGAACAGATGGCTTACACTCAGAAACTCAAAACACTCCAATGGTTTTCAGGGAGTAAAGGCTACAAGGTGTGTGATTTTTCTTCTGATAGGTTGGTAGTAAGGTAACAGGGCTGTGCTCCAGGAATTTCTTACTCAGCCTGAAGTTACCATCCTCCACCTGGGTGGGGGGGGGGTCTTTGTTCCTGCAGAACTCAAAAATATGGTTATGTATATCTCTTCCATTTCTTATTTGCAGGAAGAATGCTTCAGCCACCAAGACCTTCATGAATACCAAAGTGCGGATTTAAACAGTTGCTAATCAGGGAAGCTAGGGAATGCAGAAAACAAAGGAGTAGTAGTCAAGAAACAATAGTGCAGCAAGGGGCAGGGTCATGGCATCCTGTACCATCACTTCAAGGCAAATAGATGGGGAAACAATGGAAACAGTAACACACTTTATTTTGTTGGGCTCCAAAATCACTGCAGATGGTGACTGCAGCCATGAAATTAAAAGACGCTTGCTCCTTGCAAGAAAAGCTATAACCAACCCAGGAAGCATATTAAAAAGCAGAGACATTACTTTGCCAACAAAGGTCCATCTAGTCAAGGCTATGGTTTTTCCAGCAGTCATGTATGGATGTGAGAGTTGAACCATTAAGAAAAGGCTGAGTGCCAAAGAATTGATGCTTTTGAACTGTGGTGTTGGAGAAGACTCTTGACAGTCCCTTGGACTGCAAGGAGATCCAACCAGTCCATCCTAAAGGAAATCAGTCCTGAATGTTCATTGGAAGGACTGATGCTGAAGCTGAAGCTCCAATACTTTGGCCACCTGATACAAAGAAATTATTCAGTGGAAAAGACCCTGATGCTGGGAAAGATTGAAGGTGGAAGGAGAAGGGGACAACAGAGGATGAGATGGTTGGATGGCATCATCGACCAACCACATGAGTTTGAGCAAGCTTCAGGAGTTGGTGATGGACATAGAAGCCTGGCGTGCAGCAGCCCATGGGATTGCAAAAAGTCAGACAAGACTGAGTGACTGGACTGAACTGTACTGAACTGATATCCCTTCCAGAAGAACCAGGATCCTGCCCCTTGCTGCACTATTGTTTCTTGATTGCTCCTCCTTTGTTTTCTGCATTCCCTAGCTTCCCAGTTTGAATCTGCACTTTGGTATTCAGGAAGCTCTTGGAAGCTGGAACATTTTTCCTGCAAATAAGAAATGGAGGACACAGAAAGGCTTTTGTGCCCAGGAGGGCCCCATGGGGTCCTGCTTGGTTTCACAAACAAGGCTTAATGTATTACTTGTTTTAGTTAGGAAAGATATCAACTTAATAGTGTATTAGAAGGGGAAAATCAAAGGGATATATTTATAAAGTTTAGGTGTTTGGTTTAAGGAAACTCTTTCAATGTAGGGGTCTGATTGGAATCAGACAACATTTTTGATATAAATTCTTAGATTGGGGAATATAGCAAGGCAAGAGTTTTGAAGCATGTCTTGTTGAGTAATCATTTGATGAGTGAGCAAGTTGTCCATCTGAGAATGGTGATATTTATTCTGACTCGTAACCACTTGCTTTGAGAAGGGCAGCTAATTAAACCAGCTTATTATTCTAATAAATAACTTTTCAGAAAATTCCTGAAACAAACAATAAAGTTACTTAAAACTTTATTTTCCTAGGCAAAAATTTGCTAGAATAGTAATGTTAATATTGACAACTTTAGTTCTTGATCTTATTAAGTAGATGCTTATAGGAAACTTGTTCTCACTTCTTTTTAAATTTATTTATAAAAGTTATTTATATATTTTTAAATGAAATATCTAGGACTTTATTAGATGACTTTAGATACTGTTCTAAGATTTCCACATGAGTTTTTTTACAGTTCTACCATTTTCATGATCCCCTGGAGAAGGAAATGGCAACCCACTCCAGTATTTCTGCCTGGAAAATTCCATGGACAGAGGAGCCTGGTGGGGTACAGTCCATGGGGCTACAAAGAGTTGCATATGATTGAGTGACTTCACAGTTTTCATGTATCTCTTCATATTCTCTTTTATTATTTTATTTTAAACTTTTTGTTTTGTATTGGGTTACAGCTGATTAACAATGTTGTGTTTCAGGTAAACAGTGAAAGGACTCAGTCACACATACACATGTATCCATTCTTTCCCAAACTCCCCTCCCATCCAGGCTGCCACATAACATTGAGCAGAGTTCCATGTGCTATACAGTAAATCCTTATGGTTATCTATTTTAAAAAGCAGTATGCACATACCTATTCCAAACTCCCTAAGTATCCCTGCCTCCCATTTTTCTCCACCGCAAACCTTTTGTAAGGAACATTTATATTTATAAAGGAAATCTCCAGCTCTGCAATAGGAAGAGGAACATGACTAAATCTTTAGAAACTCCTGGAGAAGGGAATGACCTAAATTTGCATAACAACCATATCCTCCTTTACTATGCTTTTCCTGGTCACCTCCCATAACTGCAAACTAAAATGGACTGGAATGGGTGAATTTAACTCAGATAACCATTATATCTACTACTGTGGGCAAGAATCCCATATAAGAAATGGATTAGCCATCATAGTCAACAAAAGAGTCCGAAATGCAGTACTTGGATGCAATCTCAAAAACAACAGAATGATCTCTGTTCATTTCCAAGGCAAACCATTCAGTATCAAAGTAATCCAAGTCTATGCCACAACCAGTAATGCTGAAGAAGCCCAAGTTGAACAGTTCTATGAAAACCTACAAGACTTTCTAGAACTAACACCCCCAAAAGATGCCTTTTTCATTATAGGTGACTGGAAAGCAAAAGTAGTAAGTCAAGAAATCTGGAGTAACAGGCAAATTTGGCCTTGGAGTACAGAATGAAGCAGGGCAAAGTCTAATAGAGTTTGGTCCAGAGAACACACTAGTCATGGCAAACACCCTCTTCCAACAACATAAGAGAAGACTCTACACATGGACATCACCAGATGGTCAATACTAAAATCAGATTGATTATATTTTTTGTAGCCAAAGATGAAGAAACCTTATAGATTCAGCAAAACCTTATAGACTCAGCAAAACCAAGACCAGGAGCTGACTGTGGCTCAGATCATGAGCATCTTACTGCAAAATTTAGACTTAAACTGAAGAAAGTAGGGGAAACCACTATATCATTCAGGTATGACTTAAATCATATCACTTACAATTATATAGTGGAAGTGACAAATAGATTCAAGGGATTAGATATGATAGACAGAGTGCCTGAAGAACCAAGGACAAAGGTTCGTGAAATTGTACAGGAGGCAGTGATCAAGACCATCCCAGAGAAAAAGAACTGCAAAAAGGCAAAATGGTTGTCTGAGGAGGCCTTACAAATAGCTAAGAAAAGAAGGGAAGCGAAATGCAAAGGAGAAAATGAAAGATATACCCATTTGAATGCAGAGTTCCAAAAGAATAGCAAGGAGAGATAAGAAAGCCTTCCTCAGTGATCAGTGCAAAGAAATAGAGGAAAACAATGGAATGGGAAAGACTAGAAATCTCTTCAAGGAAATTAGAGATACCAAGGGAACATTTCATGCAAAGATGGGCACAATAAAGGATAGAAATGGTATGCACCTAACAGAAGCAGAAGATATTAAGAAGAGGTGGCAGGAATACACAGTGGAACTTTACATAAAAGATATTCATGACCCAGATAATCATGATGGTATGATCGCTCAACTAGAGTCAGACATTTTTGGACTGCGAAGTCAAGTGGGCCTTAGGAAGCATCACTACAAAACAAAGCTAGTGGAGGTGATGGAATTCCAGTTGAGCTATTTCAAATCCTAAAAAATGATGCTGTGAAAGTGCTGCACTCAATATGACATCAAATTTGGAAAATGCAGTAGTGGACACAGGACTGGAAAAGGTCAGTTTCCATTCCAATCCCAAAGAAAGGCAATGCCAAAGAACACGCCAACTACAACACAATTGCAGTCATCTCACATGCTAGCAAACTAATGCTCAAAATTCTCTAAGCCAGGCTTCAACAATATGTGAACCATGAGCTTCCAGATGTTCAAGCTGGATTTAGAATAGGCAGAGGAATGAGAGATCAAATTGCCAACATCCATTGGATCATTGGAAAAGCAAGAGAGTTCCAGAAAAACATCTACTCCTGCTTTATTGACTACACCAAATCCTTTGAGGGTTTCCCTAGTACCTCAGATGGTAAAGCATCTGCCTGCAATGCAACAGACCTGGGTTCAATCCCTGGATCAGGAAGATCCTCTGGAGAAAGAAATGGCAACCCACTACAGTATTCTTGCCTGGAGAATTTCATGGACAGAGGAGCCTGGCAGGCTATAGTCCATGGAGTTGCAGAGAGTCAGATTAAGCAACCTACATACAAGCCTTTGACTGTGTGGATCACAACAAGCTGTGGAAAATACTTTAAAAGCTGGGAATACCAGACCACCTGACCTGCCTCTTGAGAAATCTGTACGTAGGTCAAGAAGCAACAGTTAGAAGAACTGGACATGGAACAACACACTGGTTCCAAATTGGGAAAGGAGTATGTCAAGGCTGTATATTGCCACTCTGCTTATCTACTTTATATGCAGAGTACATCATGAGAAACACTGGACTGGATGAAGCACAAGATGGAATCAAGAATGGCAGGAGAAATATCAATAACCTCAGATATGCAGATAACACCACCTTTATGGAAGAAAGCAAAGAAGAACTAAGGAGCCTCTTGATAAAAGTGAAAGAGGAGAGTGAAAAAGTTGGCTTAAAGCTCAACATTCAGAAAACTAAGATCATGGCATCCGGTCCCATCACTTCATGGCAAATAAATGGGGGAAACAATGGAAACAGCGAAGCACTTTATTTCTGGGGGCTCCAAAATCACAGCAGATGGTGACTGCAGCCATGAAATTAAAAGACGCTTACCCCTTGGAAGAAAAGTTATGACCAACGTAGACAGCATATTACAAAGCAGAGACATTGCTCTGCCAACAAGGGTCCATCTAGTCAAAGCTATTGTTTTTCCAATAGTCATGGATGGATGTGAGAGTTGGACTATAAAGAAAGCTGAGTACCAAAGAATTGATGCTTTTGAACTGTTGGAGAAGACTCTTGAGAGTTCCTTGGATTGCAAGGAGATCAGTCCATCCTAAAGGAAATCATTCCTGAATATTCATTGGAAGGGCTGATGTTGAAGCTGAAACTCCAATACTGTGGCCACCTGATGTGAAGAACCGACTCATTTGAAAAGACCTTGATGCTGTGAAAGATTGAGGGAGGGAGGAGAAGGGGATGACAGAGGATGAGATAGTTGGATGTATCACCAACTCAATGGACATGAGCTTGAGTAAGCTCCGGAGGTTGGTGATGAATCGGGAAGCCTGGCATGCTGCAGTCCATGGGGTTGCAAATAGTCAAACAGGACAGAGCAACTGAACTGAACTGAACTCCCATAACTGACTCCCCACGCCCCACATCTTCTTCTGTCTGTAGCTAGAGATGATATTAAGGATGATGAGTTAGGCCACTTCCAGGAGTTTCCTGGGCATCTCCTATGTATTCAGAAGGAATGCATGCTATTAAACTTTGGTTTTGGTGATGGACAGGGAGGTCTGGCATGCCGCAGTCCATGGGGTCGCAGAGTTGGACATGACTGAGTGAACTGAACTGAACTGAAATGTTGGTTAGATTTTCTCCCCCTTTTAATCTATCTTTTATTATGGGTGGTGGGGAGGGAGTGCCTCAGCAAAAAACATAGAAGTGTAGAAGGAAATTTTCCTCCCCTATATCTCCCAGTATTCACCTGGTCACCATGTGCTACCTGTATTTTCTTTGACAAAATCTGCAACAATTGATGAGACTGGCCTAATGAGGCAGTAGTTGAACAGTCATATGGCATGAGACTAGAAGATGGCCAAGGAGAACACTCACAGAGAGTAAGAAGAAAAATGGGAGAAATATTACTGTGTCTCAGAGCCAACAAATGAGAGGGGACTTCTTTTTGAATTAGTTCAGTTCAGTCACAGAGTTGTGTCCAACTCTTTGCAACCACATGGACTGCAGCATGTCAGGCCTCCCAGTCCATCACCAACTCCCAGAGTTTACTCAGACTTAATGTCCATTGAATCGGTGATGTCATCCAACCATCTCATCCTCTGTCATCCCCTTCTCCTCCCTCCTTCAATCTTTCACAGCATCAGGGTCTTTTGTTCTGTGATGACCCTGTGATGTTCTTCACATCAGGTGGCCAAAGTATTGGAGTTTCAGCTTCAGCATCAGTCCTTCCAATGAACACCCAGGACTGATCTCCTTTAGGATGGACTGGTTGGATCTCCTTGCAGTCCAAGGGACTCTCAAGAGTCTTCTCCAACTCCACACTTCAAAAGCATCATTTCTTCTGTGCTCAGTTTTCTTTATAGTCCAACTTTTACATCCATACATGACTACAGGAAAAACCTTAGCCTTGACTTTGTTGGCAGAGCAACGTCTCTGCTTTGTAATATGCTGTCTACGTTGGCCATAACTTTTCTTCCAAGGAGTAAGTGTCTTTTAATTTCATGGCTACAGTCACCATCTACTGTGATTTTGGAGCCCCAGAAAACAAAGTGTGTCACTGTTTCATTGTTTCCCCATCTATTTGCCATGAAGTGATGGGACCAGATGCCATGATCTTAGTTTTCTGAATGTTGAGCTTTAAACCAACATTTTTACTCTCCTCTTTCACTTTTTATCAAGAGGCTCTTTAGTTCTTCTTCACTTTCTTCCATAAGAGTGGTGTCATCTGTAAATCTAGGGTTATTGATATTTCTCCTGCCAATCTTGATTTCAGGTTGTGCTTCATCCAGCCTGGCATTTCACATGATGTACTCTGTATATAAGTTAAATAAGCAAGGTGACAATATACAGCCTTGACGTACTCCTTTTCCTATTTGGAAACAGTCTGTTGTTCCATGTCCAGTTCTAACTGTTGCTTCCTGACCTGCGTACAGATTTCTCAAGAGGCAGATCAGGTGGTCTGGTATTCCATTTCTTTCAGAATTTTCCACAGTTTGTGGTGACCCACACAGTCAAAGGCTTTGGCCTAATCAATAAAGCAGAACTAGAAGTTTTTCTGGAACTCTCTTGCTTTTTTGATAATCCAATGGATGTTGGCAATTTGATCCCTCATTCTAAATCCTTTTCTAAATGCCTTTTCTAAATCCAGCCTGAACATCTGGAATTTCACAGTTCACGTACTGTTGAAGCCTGGCTTGGAGATTTTTGAGCATTACTTTACTAGCTTGTGAGATGAGTGCAATTGTGTGGTACTTGGCACATTCTTTGGCATTTCCTTTCTTTGGGATTGGAATGGAAACTGACTTTTTTCCAGTCCTGTGGCCACTGCTGAGTTTTCCAAATTTGATGGCATATTGAGTGCATCACTTTCACAGCATCATCTTTTAGGATTTGAAATAGCTCAATGGCTGAGAGGAGCCACCCCACGTCCGAGGTCAGGGGCAACGGTCTGGAGGAGCCACCCCACATACAAGGCCAGGGTCGGGGGCCGGGAAGAGCCACCCCATGTCCAAGGCCAGGGATGGCAACCAGGAGGAGCCACCCTGCGCCCGAGGCCAGGGGCGGAGTCTGGGAAGATCAACCCACGTCCAAGGAGTGGTGGCTGCGCTAGTGCAGGAGAATCTAGAGGAGCTATCCCATGTTGAAGATCAGGAAGGGCAGTGGTGAGGAGATACCTTTCGTCCAAGGTAAGGAGCAGCAGCTGTGCTTTGCTGGAGCAGCCATGAAGAGATACCCCACACCCAAGGGAAGAGATACCCCACACCCAAGGTAAGAGAAACCCAAATAAGATGGTAGGTGTTGCAAGAGGGCATCAGAGGGCAGACACACTGAAACCATACTCACAGAAATCTAGTCAATCTAATCACACTAGGACCACAGCCTTGTCTAACTCAATGAAACCAAGCCATGCCCGCGGGGCAACCCAAGATGGGCGGGTCATGGTGGAGAGGTCTGACAGAATGTGGTCCACTGGAGAAGGGAATGGCAAACCACTTCAGTGTTCTTGCCTTGAGAATCCCATGAACAGTATGAAAAGGCAAAATAATAGGATACTGAATGAGGAACTCCCCAGGTCAGTAGGTGCCCAATATGCTACCGGAGATCAGTGGAGAAATAACTCCAGAAAGAATGAAGGGATGGAGCCAAAGCAAAAACGACACCCAGCTGTGGATGTGACTGGTGATAGAAACAAAACTGATGCTGTAAAGAGCAATATTGCATAGGAACCTGGAATGTCAGGTCCATGAATCAAGGCAAATTGGAAGTGGCCAAACAAGAGATGGCAAGAGTGAATGTCAACATTCTAGGAATCAGCGAACTAAAATGGACTGGAATGGGTGAATTTAACTCAGATGACCATTATATCTACTACTGTGGGCAGGAATCCCTTAGAAGGAATGGAGCAGCCATCATGGTTAACAAAAGAGTCTGAAATGCAGTACTTGGATGCAATCTCAAAAACAACAGAATGATCTCTGTTCGTTTCCAAGGCAAACCATTCCTTATCACCGTAATCCAAGTCTATGCCCCAACCAGTAATGCTGAAGAAGCTGAAGTTGAACGGTTCTATGAAAACCTACATGACCTTGTAGAACTAACACCCAAAAAAGATGTCCTTTTCATTATAGAGGACTGGAATGCAAAAGTAGGAAGAAACACCTGGAGTAACAGGCAAATTTGGCCCAGGAATGTGGAATGAAGCAGGGCAAAGACTAATAGAGTTTCGCCAAGAAAATGCACCGGTCATAGCAAACACCCTCTTCCAACAACATAAGAGAAGACTCTACACATGGACATCACCAGATGGTCAACATTGAAATCAGATTGATTCTATTCTTTGCAGCCAAAGATGGAGAAGCTCTATACAGTCAGCAAAAACAAGACCGGGAACTGACTGTGGCTCAGATCATGAACTCCTTATTGCCAAATTCAGACTCAAATTGAGGAAAGTAGGGAAACCGCTAGACCATTCAGGTATGACCTGAATCAAATCCCTTATGATTATACAGTGGAAGTGAGAAATAGATTTAAGGGCCTAGATCTGATAGATAGAGTGCCTGATGAACTATGGAATGAGGTTCGTGACATTGTACAGGAGACAGGGATCAAGACCATCCCCATGGAAAAGAAATGCAAAAAAGCAAAATGGCTGTCTGGGGAGGACTTACAAATAGCTCTGAAAAGGAGATAAGCAAAAAGCAAAGGAGAAAAGGAAAGATATAAGCATCTGAATGCAGAGTTCCAAAGAATAGCAAGAAGAGATAAGAAAGCCTTCTTCAGCGATCAATGCAAAGAAATAGAAGAAAACAACAGAATGGGAAAGACTAGAGATCTCTTTAAGAAAATGAGAGATACCAAGGGAACATTTCATGCAAAGATGGGCTCGATAAAGGACAGAAATGGTATGGACCTAACAGAAGCAGAAGATATTAAGAAGAGGTGGCAAGAATACACAGAAGAACTGTGCAAAAAAGATCTTCATGACCCAGATAATCACGATGGTGTGATCACTCATCTAGAGCCAGACATCCTGGAATGTGAAGTCAAGTGGGCCTTAGAAAGCATCACTACGAACAAAGCTAGTGGAGGTGATGGAATTCCAGTGGAGCTATTTCAAATCCTGAAAGATGATGCTGTAAAAGTGCTGCACTCGATATGCCAGCAAATTTGGAAAACTCAGCAGTAGCCACAGGACTGAAAAAGGTCAGTTTTCATTCCAATCCCAAAGAAAGGCAATGCCAAAGAATGCTCAAGCTACCACACATTTGCACTCATCTCACACGCTAGTAAAGTAATGCTCAAAATTCTCCAAGCCAGGCTTCAATAATATGTGAACCGTGAACTTCCTGATATTCAAGCTGATTTTAGAAAAGGCAGAGGAACCAGAGATTAAATTGCCAACATCCGCTGGATCATGGAAAAAGCAAGAGCGTTCCAGAAAAACATCTATTTCTGCTTTATTGACTATGCCAAAGCCTTTGACTGTGTGGATCACAATAAACTGTGGAAAATCCTGAAAGAGATGGGAATACTAGACCACCTGACCTCCCTCTTGAGAAATCTGTATGCAGGTCAGGAAGCAACAGTTAGAACTGGACATGGAACAACAGATTGGTTCCAAATAGGAAAAGGAGTACGTCAAGGCTATTTATTGTCACCCTGCTTATTTAACTTCTACGCAGAGTGCATCATGAGAAATGCTGAACGGGATGAAACACAAGCTGGAATCAAGATTGCTGGGAGAATTATCAATAACCTCAGATATGCAGATGACGCCACCCTTATGGCAGAAGGTGAAGAGGAGCTAAAAAGCCTCTTGATGAAAGTGAAAGAGGAGAGTGAAAAAGTTGGCTTAAAGCTCAACATTCAGAAAATGAAGATCATGGCATCCTGTCCCAACACTTCATGGGAAATAGATGGGGAAACAGTGGAAACAGTGTCAGACTTTATTATTTTGGGTTCCAAAATCACTGCAGATGGTGACTGCAGCCATGAAATTAAAAACCACTTACTCTTTGGAAGAAAAGTTATGACCAACCTAGATAGCATATTCAAAAGCAGAGACATTACTTTGCCGACTAAGGTCCATCTAGTCAAGGCTATGGTTTTTCCAGTGGTCATGTATGTGATGTGAGAGTTGGACTGTGAAGAAGGCTGAGTGCCGAAGAATTGATGCTTTTGAAGTGTTGTGTTGGAGAAGACTCTTGAGAGTCCCTTGGACTGCAATCCAACCAGTCCATTCTGAAGGAGATCAGCCCTGGGATTTCTTTGGAAGGAATGATGCTAAAGCTGAAACTCCAGTACTTTGGCCACCTCGTGTGAAGAGCTGACTCATTGGAAAAGACTCTGATGCTGGGAGAGATTGGGGGCAGGAGGAGAAGGGGACGGCAGAGGATGAGATGGCTGGATGGCATCACTGACTCGATGGACGTGAATCTGAGTGAACTCCAGGAGTTGGTGATGGACAGGGAGGCCTGGCATGCTGCAGTTCATGGGGTTGCAAAGAGTTGGACACGACTGAGCGACTGAACTGAACTGAACTCAACTGAACTGGAATTCAGTCCCCTCCACTAGGTTTGTTTGTAATGATGCTTCCTAAGGCCCACTTGACTTCGCAGTCCAGAATATCTGGCTCAAAGATCTTTTTTGTAAAATTCTTCTGTGTATTCCTGCCACCTCGTCTTAGTATCTTCTGCTTCTGTTAGGGGCATACCAGTTCTGTCCTTTATTGTGCCCATCTTTGCATGAAATGTTCCCTTGGTATCTCTAATTTCCTTGAAGAGATTTCTTGTCTTTCCCATTATATTGTTTTCCTCTATTTCTTTGCACTGATCACTGAGGAAGGCTTTCTTATCTCTACTTGCTATTCTTTGGAGCTGTGCATTCAAATGGATATATCTTTGTGAATGGAGTGATCATAATTGTTATATGTGAGGTTAGGATAGCAGGAATTAAAAGGAGAGTGCTAAAGCCCTCTCTGTAAGGGCTATTTCTCCCATAGACCTATGGCTGGAGGTAAACTGAAACTTTATAACAAAATGTCTCTGGACAATGAGAGTTAGAGGAACAAAAAGACACTAATTCATCTGCAATTTGCTGTTTATAAGCCTAGCAGTAAAGAGACATTTTTTAGTTGCTTTGACCCTACAGATCTATTCTGTATTTTCCAGGTAGTTTCCTAGATGACGGAAAAAATCTGTAGGTTAAACAATTTTAATAGTTAATCATTAGTTTGAGGTTTAAGATTATACAGCTTCCAGAATGACAATGTGGAAAGAAAAAGTTAAATAGCAAGAAAAATGTTGGCAGAGAGATTCAGGTACTATTGGTAAAAATAAAATTTATAATGCTATGAAATGTCTTAATTAACATCTACAAGCAATTAGAAGTTAGGGGTCCATAAGAATTCAATATCAGTATGCAGTCAGGGTTGAAATAACATTTACCTTAGTGACCAAATACCCTAATCAGGAAAAAAAGCACAAGCATTAATTGAATGGAAACGATGAACCCTCACTACCTTTGGAAAGCAGTCAGGAGTAATGCCAATGTATCGCTGGTCTATCCTAACCTATGGCTGGTTGTAACCCCAGGGGATGGAACTTACAGAAATCAGCAAGCCAACTAAGCTTACCTCAACAAAGCAATTTCTTCCTTTCATTGACCCCCAACATTCTGGTCATGGATAACTTGATGTTTGGGGAAATGTTGATTCTGGTTCCCCTCTGGCAATCAATTCCCCACTGTGGCAAGTGGATCAAAGCTATTTTAGCAATTCTGTGAATGTGAGGTTCTTCTGGTAAATATCAGCAGCCTCCAGTGATGAGAAAATAAATGGAGGCTACCTATCTTTAACCCTGAAGTTTACTACTAGAAGAAATAAATTATCAAGCTAAATTCCACCAAAGGTACTATCATTTCTTGGCAACTCATTTATAAGTAAAAGAAGTCTTTTTCTCTGCTTGCATGAAAGGTTCACACTAAAACAAATATAATTATATTCTTCCACCCTAAATGGCAGAATGTGGAAGCCTTGTAGCCATACCAACTGGCAATATTTTCAATGAATAGGAGGTGCAGGGTTAATAAGCTTCAGACATAAGGCACTGTGCCTAGGACATAGACTTCTGGGCTTTCTGATTTCCAGCATCTCACAGTGTTGGGGCCAGTGTGAGGAAAGCAGGAGAGACTCCGTCTTGAAGCCTGTCATCTATCTTAAAGACAGGATGCAAACAAGACCTGAACCCTGCCCAAGAGTGAGGAAACTTTTGCTAGTGAAAACCATGTCTCCTGGAGTCTTCCCTCCCTACAGATGGCAAATGGAGACTGTAGTTGAGGTCAGGCCCTGTTAGATTAACCATGGAGACATCCCCCTTGATGTATAATTATTGTTCTCCCCCTTTAACCTTAATTGCTTGTTCTAGCACCTATTTGTTGTAAAACTCAATCATATACAACAAGGAGGTTGCTAACATGTAACCAGTCACGTAGTGGGGAGTATAAAACGGCCTCTCAGAAACATCAGGGTCCTTGTTGAGAACTGATTCCTCTTGGACCCATTGGTGTAATAAACTGTACTCCACTGTCTTGAGTATCCTCCAAGGTGTGTTTTGCAACTCCAGATTCCACAACATTTCATATGAAGGAGTTTGGTCCTCTTGCACTGTTCCTAACCAATCACATGTCTTAACACTGCTATTGATTTAAGATGGTTCATCAGGTAATTAGCTAGCCCCCAAATGTTGCTACATACAAAGATACTTTATTTGGTAATTACTCGGCCCTAGGATTTTAATTAGAATTAACTTCTTTTCTTTACTCATCACTACTAATACACTCCTGAAGTATTTTAAAGTAAATTCCCACCCAAACAATGTAACTCAGTAACTCCTGCAGGCCCACATATGTGTTAATATCAGTAAAGCCCTCCCCACTCTAAAACCTGGCTGCCAGGATGTGGATGAGCTACCATTCACAGATAACTGGGATGAACCCAGCTTGACTCTCAGCTCTGCCCTTTAATATATAATTGAGTATTTATGCCCATTAACCCTCCTAGAATTTCAAATCACTATTATTATCTCTTTCTCTGAATTATCACAGCACTTCTGAATCTCTTATAAGATCCTTAAGGCAGGGTCAGTCTGTCTTGATCACTGCTCTATTCATAGCTCCCAGAACGGTTTCTGATGAATAAATGTGTCAATGAATGAACACATTAATGAATAAACTGAGTGATATCAGGCTATTACTGAATCTCTCTAACCCTCTGAAATTTCCTTATGTTCAGAATAAGAATAGTAATAGGACCTACTTTATACTCCTAATTTGATATCCTTAGCTCAAGTGCACTTTACATAGTGCTACCACATTAATTTTCTTGAAGCAGTGTTTTATACAACCCTGCCACTGACTATACTTATATTGTTGCATAATTATCTCTTTACTCATCTGATTTCCCCACTGGATTGTGAATTTGTTGAAGGCTGAGACTTGACATTTTAAATTGTATCCCCAGATCTAACACTGTGAAAAGCACACAGGAAGACTCAGTGAACATTTGTTGAATGACTAAATCTGCCCAAGTCATTGAAATTATTAAAATGAACCTAATATAATTGCCCTCAAAAATCTGAGTACCAAATTTAATGTTACCTTTACTTTCAAAGTTTGCCCACTCTGAAGATTTGTAGTCTATTATTAAACTGTATCAAGTTAAAATTTAGCTTTTAATAGGAAATGAATTCCTCAGAGTAAGTTAACAGAGCCAGTTGATTTGTGGCTATGTGTACAAAGGCAAATGAAATAGAAGGTTGAGTAATTGTCCTGTCAATTTAGTCAATATTGACATCCACTCTGGAGCACCTACACAGTTTACTTTTTACTTAAATAGTTCAGATAATTGTCTCACATCTAAAAAGAATGGCCCTGAGTTTGTTCCCCACATGACATAAATGCTGTGAAATGGAAAATTAAAACTCATACAAAGATAATAATACAAAGGTGCTGTAAGTATCAGAAAGAAATAGTTCTAAAGAATTTTTCTATATAAACCAGTACATGAAATGAACCTTAAGGAGAACACCAGTGGGGACTATAGCTTTCAAGGAAGGGTGCCAAAGAGTTGAAATTGTTGTTTCCCCCATGCTGCTGCTGCTGCTGCTAGTACTAAGTTGCATCAGTCGTGTCCAACTCTGTGCGACCCCATAGACGGCAGCCTAACAGGCTCCTCCATCCCTGGGACTCTCCAGGCAAGAACACTGGAGTGGGTTGCCATTTCCTTCTCCAATGCATGAAAGTGAAAAGTGAAAGTGAAGTCACTCAGTCGTGTCTGACTCTTAGCGACCCCATGGACTGCAGCCCACCAGGCTCCTCCGCCCATGGGATTTTCCGGGCAAGAGTCCTGGAGTGCATTGCCAAACTCATTACAATTTCACACCAGTAAAGAAGCTTAACCTTTCTTTAGAAACATCTGTCCTACCACCAGTGAACCAGTGAAGTTGCTCAGTCGTGTCTGACTCTTTGAGACCCCATGAAGTGTAGCTTACCAGGCTCCTCCATCCATGGAATTTTTCGGGCAAGAGTACTGGAGTGGGTTGCCATTTCCTTCTCCAGGAAGATCTTCCTGATCAAGGGATGGAACCCAGGTCTCCTGCATTACAGGCAGATATCTTACCGTCTGAGCCACCAGGGAAGCCAAGTCCTACAACTTAGTTAAAAGATAAATTTACTAGTCACAACATTCCCAACTGTTCTGGCATAACTCTAAAATAAACAGAAACTTTTAAATTCCTAGTTTTGAAATTTTTAAAATAAAAAGCATTTGAAAAGAAACATTTATGTTTCTATTTCTGGTTCTTCCAAGTTCAAATCATTTTCTCTTCATTCTTATCTTCATATTGTTTTGCTCAAAATCTGAAAATTATTCCAATGGGTATAATATATTTTATCTTATTTTAAATTGATTTCTGATGTTAATCAGTGCTATCATCCATTAAAATTACTAAATTGACCTAAATATTAATGTATAGGGAATTCCCTGGTAGTCCAGTGGTTTGGACTGCACCCTTCCACAGCAGGGGACATAGGTTCAATTCCTAGTCAAGGAACTAAGATCCCACAAGCAATGCAGTACAGCAACAAGAAAAAGTGAAAAAAGAAAAAGAAAAAATATATGTGACAATCAAATGCCATTTGTTAGTAAAAAATGAATTTTGCTGGGAGTTTAGGCTTGATCTAGCTGTAGTTGAGCCTTAAATATAGTGTTAATCTTCCTGGACTCAAAAATAAAATGGGAAACATAATGAGGTTATATAGTTCTTATTTTCTGTAGAAGGAGACAAACGTATTTTTTTGCAGAGATAAACATTACTGGCATTAAATTATTACATGAATGTTTAAGGAACATGACATGGATATGGAGAACATGGCAGGCATTGACCTTTATTTTGATTTGACAGAAGGAACAGAAATACTTTCCATGTGGCCATTTCTTGTACAGACTCAAAAATATAATGTAAGGTCATGATGGAAAGTTATGATCCCATAAAGATATTATTGCTAGAAAAGAAATAGAATTTAAATTCCACTGGGAGAATCTCAAGTTCCTTCTGCAACATTTCTGTCCATCTCTCAGTCTCACAAATATAGTCCTTCCCCCTCTTCAGCCATTCCAGGACAGCCAAGAGGATAAGAAGGATAACTTCTTTAAAGTTCTCTTTATCAGATGATCTTTGAATTAAAACACTTGAAATAAATTTTATCTGGCGTGGCAGTAAACTATTAGAGTAGAATTTGCAAGAAGTGCCCTTTGTGTTTTAGGCAATCTTGCTGAAGATATACACCTTGTGTCTAAAAAGCAAATGCCAGATAGACATGAAAATTATGTCTCAAGGACTTCTGATTTCCAGTCCTGCATGTAAAGAGCTTAGAAATCTTCACTCCATTATAACAACAAATAAAAAGCTGATCAAAAGGAAAATTGCCAACACTTTTCAGATCCATCAGAGAAGGAAAGCCACAGGGTGAACCGATGTCCTTAGACTTAGAGAGACAGACAGGTGGATACAGAGAAGCACAATTTACAGGGGCAGAAATCTATAAGCAAAAACCTCTATGGAAATCAGTGCTGGTGTAGGAAAACCTAAGCTGTAATTGATGAATTGCTAGAGGCTCAGTTAGACATGTCTAACAAACCCACAAGGACCTTGTCTTGGGGATGTCCTCACACTTCTGTGGGTTTTACCTCCTGGATCCCCTACCAAGTCCTCAGAGTGAATATCAGAGAAAAATCTTCTCATGCTTTGAGCAGGAGGAATGGAAAAGGAAACGTTTTTAAATATGACAGAAAATTATTTGGAGGGGGGAGGGGCCACAGTGCAGCATGTGAGATCTTAATAATAATTCCTGAGCAGGGATCTAACCTGTGCCTACTGCACAGGAATCCTAACCACTGGACCACCAGGGAAGTCCCAGAGGAATTCTATTTCTCTTAATAAGGCCTGCTGTAGGAAAAACAATTTTACTGGAGCCTAATCTGCTGGTTACATCAGAGCTTAACCTACCTAGAGCGGGGTGGGGGAGGGTGGTGGGTGGGATATACAACACCAGGCCCTTCTAACCGTCTGTGTGGGAGAAGGAAATACAAAAGCCCTTTCCAGCCATCCTGTCCCACCTAAGCAGGTGTCAGGGATAAGGCACTGGGGAAAGGGCCACAGAGAAGCACTGCTGAGGTTCACAGTCCAGCGACAGAGGCTCACCAAAAGACTGAGACATAATCACAAGACTATGGAATGCTTCGCCTCCCCCACTAAAGGCCTATTTACAGCAATTCCTTTTATCCTGTATATCATGTCTACATTTCAGCAAAAAATATACAAGTCCTACTAAAAGGCCAAAAGCACAATTTGAAGAGACTGAACAAGCATTAGATGTGGCAGAAGTGTTGGAATTACCAGACCAGGAATTTTAAAAGGATTAAGATTATTATGCTAAGGACTTTAAATGCAAAAAGTAGACAACATGAAACAACAGATGCATAATGTAAGCAGAGAGGTGGAAATTCTAAGAAAGAATTAGAGATAAATGCTAGACACCCAGCATACATAATAGAAATGAAGAATGCCTTTGATTGGCTTTGTTAGTCAACTAGGCACAGCTCAGGAAAGAATTTGACTTTAAGAATATGACAATAGAAACTTCTAAAACTGAAAAGCGAACAGAAAAAAGACTGGAAAAAATAGAGGAAAGGAAATCTAAGAACTGGAGGACAACTACAAGAGATGTAACATATGTGTAAAGGGAATGCCAGGAGTAGAAGAAAGGAAGAGGAACAGAAGCAATAATTGAAGCAATAATGAATGAGAATTTCCCTAAAGTAATGTCAGAGAAACACAGACCCAGGAAATTCAGAGAGTACTAAGCAGGGTGAATGACAGCGAATATATAACATACTGAAACTTCAGAAAATAAACATTAAAACGAAAATCTTGAGAGAAGCTAAAGGGAAAAATAAAATCTTACCTATAGTGGTGCAAATATAAGAATTACATCCAGGACTTTCCTGGCAGTCCAGTGGTCAGGACTCCACACTTCACTGTCAGGGGTGAGGTTTGATCCTGGGTCAGGGAACTAATGACCTACATGCTGCACAACATGGCCAAAATATTAATTAATTAATTTTTAAAAAGAATTACATCCAGCCATGAAAGCAGTAGGAAATGGAATGAAATATTTAAAGTACTGAGAGAAATAATCACCAATCTACTATCCTGTTCCTATGAAATTATCCTTCAAAATTAAAGGAGAAATAAAAACAGTCTTGGGCACACAAAATTTGAGGGAATTTATTGCCAGTAAAGCCAACCTTGAAAAAAAAAACGTTAAAAGAAGTTCTTTGGAGAGAAGCAAAATGATATGGATCAGAAACTTAGATTGACATAAAGAAAGGGAGAACATCGAAAAATGGAAACAGGAAGTAAAATAAAAACATTCATTTTTAAAATCCTGAATTGAACCAACAGATAAGTTTGTTCAAAATAATAAAAGAAACAACATATTTAACTTTATGTGTGTATATACACACATGTATATATGCTTATGTATGTTTATATATGAGTGAAATAAATGACAGCAAAGGATGGAAGGCAGGAATTAGGAATATTTTATTATAAGGTACTTAACACTACTCATGGGGCTTCCAGGTGGCTCAGTGGTAAAGAACCCGCCTGCCAATGCAGGAGATGTAAGTTCGATCCCTGGGTCAGGAAGATCCCCTGGAGAAGGAAATGGCAACCCACCCCAGTATTGTTTCCTGGAGAATCCCATGGACAAAGGAGACTGGCAGGCTATGGGGTTGCAAAGAGTTGGACACAACCGAGTGACTGAGCATGCAAACACACTACCCATGAAATAGTATAGTGTCATTCGAAACTCATCTTAAATTAATTGTAAATATATATTGCAAACTCTAGGGCAAGAACTAAAAAAAGAAGTAAAAGAGGTATAGTTGATAGTCTAAGAAAGAGAGAAAATAAAGTCATATACAGTGTTCAATTAAAACCAAAAAAGGCAGAAAAAAGTGTGAAACAAAAAAGAGGAACAAGAAACAAAGGCAGCAAATAGAAAACAGTAACAAATATGGTAGATATAAGTCCAACTATATGAATAATCACTTTCAATGTCAATCGTCTAAATACATCAATGAAAAGACAGACTGTCGTCATATTGAATCAAAAACAAAACCCAGCTTGGAGTTCCGGGCAGTACAGTGGTTAAGACTTCATGCTTCCCCTGCAGGAGGCTCAGGTTTGATCCTTGGTCAGAGAACTAAGATCTCACATGCAATAAATAAATAAATGAACACAAGTTCTATATAAGATTAAAAACAAACAAAGACCCAACTATATGTTGTCTATAAGAAACCAACATTAAGTATAAAGACAAACATAGATTAAAAGTAAATGTAGAGAGAACGATAGACCATGCTAACACTAATGAAAAGAAAGCATAAGTAGATACATTAATTTCAGAAAGAGCAGAATTAAGATCAAGGAAAGTTATCAGAGAGAAATAGGTACATAACATAATGATAAAGGGTTTAGAGAAGCCTGACTGAAGTTTTGTTAATGAGTCTTTGTCAAGGCTTATTTCATATAAAAATATTTCAGTATACTCTTTCATTAACCTGGGCTCTGGAAAAAGACTTAGATTCACATCTATGTTCTGACACTTGTTAGCTTTGAGACTTAAAAAGGGATAATAAATAGTGCCTCTCTTGTGGGGTTATTATGAGAATTAAGTGGGAATATATTATAGGCAGTAAGTATGAGGAATGAAACAATGAAATGCAGTGTCTACCACATAGTAAGCATCTGAATGTTAACTGGTGTTAAAAATAAAGTAATAATTATAATGTAAGACTGAAGACACTGTATGACCAAAGAAGAATTTACTCCACATAAAATCCATATGATACTACTGAGCAATTCATAATGTTTCCTTATGACTAGAATTGTAATACACTCTTTAAGAAATGTTGATTAAAATGGAATTTTGTGTTACACAGGTTTTGACAACATTGCTAGGGAAATTTTTAACCTTTTTAGTACTGGGATAACTAAGAATTTTAAGGTTACATTTTTCCAGAAAGTATTACTTTATAAAAATCTGTTTCTTCACATCAGATAATATTTCTTTGATGTGCATGCTAGTTATCTACCATTGCCTAACTGATTACTATGAAACCTAAGAGTTTTAAAACAACAAATATTTATTATCTCATGATTTCTGTTCATCAGGGATCCAAGAGCAGGTTAGTTAGGTGGCCTTGACTCAGTTCTCTCATAAGATTATAGTCAAGCTGTCAGCTAGGGCTGTAGTATTTGAATACTAACAGAAGGCTGAAAGATCAACTTCCAAGCTCAAACCTGTAGCTTTTAGCAAGAGATTTTAGTTCATCAGCACATGGACCCCTTCATTAGCCTTCTCTCACATGGCTTTCTCAAGAGAAAGTGATCCAAGAAAGAGAGAAAGAGAGCAAGTGAGAGTGAGCGTATCCAAGAAAGAAGCCACCGCCATTTACATTGCTTCTGCCCTACTCTATGGGTCACACAGGCCAATTCAGGTATCATGTGATATGGAACTACACAGTATGAGAATACCAGGAGATGGTATTCTGGGGGTCATATTGGAGACTGGTCACCACAGTCAGTGACTGTGGGACTTAGATGCATCTGCCCATAGAGTCTTCCATCATTTATTGTCATTTTCTCCTAATACTTTACTCACATTACAATAGTGTCTAGATTAATATGTATCTCATATATCTGCATTTTTGTTTCTGTAAGATCTTAATTATATTGCAAACCACAGCATGCTCAGAGGTTGAAAATATGTACAACTGTATGTAAATTTCTTTCTCAAATATGATAAATTGTGACTGCAGCCATGAAATTAAAAGACGCTTACTCCTTGGAAGGAAAGTTATGACCAACCTAGACAGCATAATAAAAAGCAGACATTACTTTGTCAGCAAAGGTCCGTCTAGTCAAGGCTATGGTTTTTCCTGCGGTCATGTATGGATGTGAGAGTTGGACTGTGAAGAAGGCAGAGCGCCGAAGAATTGATGCTTTTGAACTGTGGTGTTGGAGAAGACTCTTGAGAGTCCCTTGGACTGCAAGGAGATCCAACCAGTCCATCCTAAAGGAGATCAGTCCTGGGTGTTCATTGGAAGGACTGATGCTGAAGCTGAAACTCCAATACTTTGGCCACCTGATGCAAAGAGCTGACTCATTTGAAAAGATCCTGATGCTGGGAAAGATTGAGGGCAGGAGGAGAAGGGAACTACAGAGGATGAGATGGTTGAAAGGCATCACTGACTCAATGGACATGGGTTTGAGTGGACTCCGGCAGTTGGTGATGGATAGGGAGGCCTGGCGTGCTGCGGTTCATAGGGTTGCAAAGAGTCGGACGTGACTGAGTGACTGAACTGAACTGAAGACATAAACTCCTCATGGAGAGTTCACAGCTTATTATAGTGCTCCTATTCTTGTATTGACCAAAATATGTAAAAATTTCAAATGTTATTCTGATTAAATGGAAACTGATACCTAGCCTCCCATAATGAGATTCTGCGGAATCATAAATAAATCAACACAGTTTGCTTTGAAATGACAATTTTGCACATAATGTATCTGCCTGTGCCAGGTATTTATGAATACTTGTATGTACCACAATAATGATCACATTTAAATATTCTTAGAAAATTTGCTTTGTAGGATATCTTTAGTGCCTAGCACAAAGTAAGAGCACATTTTATACCGTTGCATTAAATCTGCTAGAAGTTGACAGTGATGCTGACAGTTACCAGAAATAAAGAAATTTGCATCTAATGCTTACTGGAGGACACATGACATAGTTCAGTGGTTCTTAAACTTCCATACACAGCAAAATCTGTTTAATAATTTGTTTAAAATTCATATTCCTGGTCCCTAAGCCCAGGGATTTGTTTTGATATGTCGGAAGGAGCCATGTGATCTCTATTTTTATTAAGCATTTTTAGGTTATTCTGAAATAGGTAGTCAGTATTTAATATTGTACTCTGGACATGTACTAAAATATAGCTTAGATGTTACCAGGTCCCTTTTAATATCTAAACGAAATGCTTCAAGCTCCTATCTTCTCTACTATGAAAATTTGTCACCATATCTCAGCCTGCAGTATTTCCAATAGTTCCTTAAATGTGATACCAAAAGCACAAACAACCAAAGAAAAATTAGATAAATTTAACTTCACCAGATATTAAACTGTGCTTCGAAGAACACCATCAAAAATTGAAAAGATAATCCACAGAAGGGGACAAAATATTTGCAAGTCATATACTTGATAAGGGTCTAGAATCCAGAATATATAAAAAATTCTAACAATTCAAGAAAAGGAAGACAATTATCTCAATTAAAAATGGGCAGAAGATCACAACACATTTCTGCGAAGAAGTTATGTAAATGGCTAATAATTACATGAAATAATGCGGGAAATGCAAGTCAAACCCACAAAGAAATACTACTTTACATTCACTAGGGTGGTTGTAACAAAAAAGACACACAAAAACAAGTGTTGATAAGGATGTGGAGAAATTGAAATCCCTATATACTCCTAGTAGTACTGTAAAATGTGCACCCACTTTGGAAAAGTCTTGCAGTTCCCCAATATATTAAACACAGAATTACTATATGACTCAGAAATTCCACTCCTAGTGGCACACCTAAAATAATTGAAAACAGATGGTCAAAAAAAAAGCTTGTAAACCAGTGTTCACAGCAGCACTCACAATAGCCAAAAGATTGAAACAACCCAAATGTCCATCAAGAGATGAGTGGATAAACACAATGTGGTACATCTATACAATGGATATTATTCAGCCATGACAAGAAATGAAGTACTAATTCATGATACAACATGGATGAACCTTGAGAAAATTATACTAAGTGAAAAAAGCCAGACACAGAAGGCCACATATAGTGTGATTCCATGTATATGAAATGTCTGGAGTGGACCAATCCATAGTGGCAGAAGATAGATAAGTGGCTGCCAGGGGCTGAGGGATGGGGCAATGGGGAATGACTACTAATAGATATTGTGTTCCTCTTAAGAGTGATGAAGATGTTCTAGAATTAGATATTGAAGATCAATGCCCACATTTATGAATATACTATACAGTCGATGGAATTCTCCAGGCCAGAATACTAGAGTGGGTAGCCTTTCCCTCTCCAGGGGATCTTCTCAACCCAGGGATTGAACCCTATGAATACACTAAAAACCACTAAATCATACATTTGAAATGGTATTTTTGTGGTATGTAAGCTATATTGCAATAAAGCTATTATTTAATTTTTTTCATTTAACAAGTTTCCATCTTAGTTTGGCATGCTACATGAAAATTAATAAAACATTTCAAATATTAAAGTAAGTATTTCATACATATAAGGCACATCTTCATAGTTATGTTTTGAAGGAAAACATTTGTTAATATGAAAACTAATTCAAAACTTTTCCCTTCTTCATCCCATATTTTACCCATCATCATTTAACTGGAAATGTTTTCAGCTTTACCTAACAAAAAAAAAAAATCTCAGGCAACAGTGTTTAGATAGTATTTAATTATATTTCATAACTAGATGTCTGGAACCAGGCTGTCTTAGAGTTGCTTTTGGATTTCAGTGACAGGAGATTAAGGAGATGTGGGTTCCATCTCTGGGTTGGGAAGATGTCCTGGAGAAGGAAATGGCAGCCCACTCCAGTATTCTTGCCTGGGAAATCTCATGGACAGAGGAGCCTGACAGACTATAATCCATGGGGTTGCAAAGAATCAGACACGACTGAGTGACTGAACATGCACACATGATATCACAGTACTACTGTTGAGTTGGTATCACTTTAATCCCTTTGATTCTGTTGTGATCAAAAAGATCATTGCTACAGCTCCAAATATTACACCCTTATACCAATATCTGAAAAAGTGGGAGGCAAAAAGAAATTTCTTCTTACTCAGCTCATGCCATTTTTATTAGAGAAAAAAATCTTCCCCAGAAAGCCCCATCAGACTTTTATTTGCAAGAATTAGGTAACATGCCTAGACATAGACCATTTACTAACAAAGCAAAGGATAACAGTACAATCATGAATCATTCACGGGAGCTGAGAATGAAATTAGGAGGTCTGTGCTGTCAATTAATTGGAAAATGCCTGCCACAAGGCAGCCAAAATGATTTGCCACAATGTGACTGGTCCCGGAAAGACTTAATAGTTCTTAACAACTCTGAACATAGTACTGACTTCCCGCCCTGTTATAAGAAACTCCATGTTGTTTGAGGAAACAAAATTTCTCTACATAGAGGACCCAAATATTTGAAAAATAAAACTGATTTCTTTCCATTAAAATGACTGGTAATTTTCCCTGATTATTCCAATTTTTATTGGTCTCTCCTATGATATATTTTAACATGCATGCAGGTGTGCCAAGTCGCTTCAGTTGTGTCTGACCCTTTGTGACCCTATAGACTGTAGCCCGCCAGGCTCCTCTGTCCATGGGATTCTCCAAGCAAGAATGCTGGAATAGGTTGCAATGCCCTCCTCCAGGAGATCTTGCCAACCCAGGGATTGAACCCGAGGTTCTTACATCTCCTGCATTAGCAGGCAGGTTCTTTACCACTAGCACCATCCGGGAAACCTATATCTGGGGACAGATCCAAAGTTTGCAGAGACTGAAATTATATACAATTTGGGAACACTCTTTAAGTAAAATAGCGTACAATTAGGTTCAAAAGTGAAAATTTGTTTAAAATTAGGAAATAAATCAAAACAAATTACTCATTTCAATGCTGACAGATACCACAAACAACACAAAAATCAATAAAATATAACCTGCCTGACACTCATTGACTTCTTTGAATGCATACTCTTGATCACCTTTTAATATGACCATTATTTTGTAAATTTCATTGTCTATAGAGAGAATAGAAAGATAACTTAGTCTTTCACAAGATCAAAATTAGTGCCTTTTCTACTATTGCTAATAAGTATGCATGTAACTTCATACAGACATGTTCATTTTTTATAATACTGCTATAGATAAGTGACCTACAAACAGAAATTTTGATAAATTATATTTCATATAATTTCCATGAAAAGTAAAAAGAGCCATATGGTCCTTTTATAGTCACATTATCAAGAATATTGCTGATAGGAGACAATATTTAACTAGGGTCTAGTGAGAACCAATCTTTGCCTATAACTTTATACATTTAATATTTGGAAGACTTTTGCATAGATAGGCTTCTGACTTTATATATTTCAAATCTTGCTTGTCTTTCATTGCCTTCATATTTTGGGTGCCAGAAGCTATAGATCATATTTGTATCACTACACAGCTTTAACTTTGCATATTCATGTTGTAGGCACAGAGGTAACAGGAGTATTCCTGGAAGCCACTCCTACCCTGGGGCAGCTAGTAATAACTATACAGAAAAGTGACTATGTACCACACAGATAAATCCTACTAATGCCAAACTATATGATTTTTCCCTTAGCCAGATCTCTATTGTACCTATGGCTATATCAGTCCCAATCTACACAAGGCAAAGGGGTGGGAAGAAAAAAGTGAAATGTAGAAATGGAACTGGGTAATGGGTAGAGACTGGAAGAGTTTTGAGTTGCATATTAGAAAAAGCCTCAGTTGCCTTACACAGAGTGTTGATAGAAACATGGACATTAAAGACAACTCTGATGATGACTTAGGAAGAAAAGAGAAGAGCTGTGAATAAAGTTTCTATAATCTGAGAGGTACACATATATCATCATGAACAAAATGTTGGTAGAAATATGAATGTTAAAGGTACTTCTGTTGAGGTGTTGGATATGAGAAACATATTACTGGAAACTGGAGGAAATACAATCTACGTTATATTGGCAAAAATTTGGCCAAACTGTGTTCTAGTGTTTTGTTGAAAATAGAGGTTGCAAGTGATCAATGTGGATATTTAGCTGGGGTGATTGGTAAACAAAGTGTTGAAAGCACAGCTTGGTTTCTCCTTGCTGCTTACAGTAAAATGCAAGAAGAGAGAGAGAAAATTTGAAGAAGAAATTGTTAAGCAAAGGGAACCTGAACTTGGAGATTTGGAAAATTCTATCCTATGCCTACCCAACTATTGTATTTTGGAAGCAGACAACTTGCATTTACATAGGTTCACAGCTGGAGAGAAACTTTTCCTCAGGATGAATCAAACCTGGAATCTTTTCCATATCTGATTTAGATGAGACTTTGAACTTAGAGTTCATGCTGGAATGAGTTAAGACTTTTGTGGTTGTTGAGATGGAATGAATGTAACATATATGTGGCAAAGACATGAATTTGAGGGGTCCAGGGCGTAGAGTATTATGGGCTGTATTTTCTCCCCTGCAAATTCATATGTTGAATTCCTAACCTCCAGTAACTGAGAATGTGACTGTATTTGAATATAAGGCTTTTAAAGACATAATTAAGTAAAAATGAGGTTATATAGGTGGACCCTAATCCAATATGATTGATATACTTATTAAAAGAGGATATTAGGACACAGATACAGACTATATGAAGACACAGGGAGAAGGTGGCCATATACAAGCCAGGGAGAGAGGCCTCAGAAACGACCAAACCAGGGACTTCCATGGTGGTCTGCCTTGCTTTGATTATCATCATCAATATATAAAAGGGTAGGTAACAAATGTTTTTTTCTAATTCGAGTTCCATGATATGAAGTGCTGAAATAATACATTATATTTTCATAGAGTCATAAAAAAAATAGATAGGTGTTGCCACTGTTCTCTTCTATTTGTGGTTATTGACTAGGGTCCTGTTTGGGCTTCCCAGGTGGCACAGTGATAAAGAATCCACCTGCCAATGCAGGATATGCAAGATACAAGGGTTCAATCCCTGTTATCAGGAAGATCGCCTGGAGTAGGAAATGACAACCCATTCCAGTATTCTTGACTGGAAAATTCCATGCACAGAGGAGTCTGGCAGGCTGCAGTCTATGAGGTCACAAAGAGTTGGACATGACTGAGAGACTGAGCATGCGCACACAGGCACCCATTAAACAAATGTGTTTCCTGGCTATTAAAATAATATATGCTTATCATAGAAAATTGGGAAAACAAGAAAGTTTCAAGCTGATACCCTATATACAATTGTATCCCACTTTCTTTTTTTCTCATACGTTGCATGTCTTATGCATTTTCCAAGTACTTTATAATTCTTTGTAAACATCATTTTCAGAGTTTCTTTTTAATAGTAACTTACAATAATGGGCTAAATAAAAGGTTACACTTCAAAGTATATTAGACATATATAAAATGATGCTACTATTTTGAGAAAAAATATATGTAACCAGAGACTGTTATTTGTTGTTTGTTGGACAATAATACATTTTAAAACACTTATACTTTCTACTGTTGTTCATTTAATTGAATTTTCATTTATGGAAATGAATAACATATCTGTGAATAAATGTGTCTAAAGCATATAAACAGAAGCATGTCATTAATGCTTCTTCAGAAATATTTTAGCTGTGGTGGAAGTGGGAGTAGACTTTTAATTCGGACTTCTTATAACTCATAATTATAGCTTCTAGCTAAATTGATGTAAACATACAATAACTCAAATATTCAGCCACATGACTTTTTAGGACTTTAATTATATCTTCCCTAATTAAGGAACTCATTAAGCTAAAGTTTCAGATAACATATTCTCAGCACTTCACTGAACTTAGGTCACTTCCTAGGTTTTATTTTAGGTAGTGTCTATTCTGAGATTTTCCAGACCATTCTTTCAAATGTTATGGCAAGGACCATAACAAATTAGTGAACTGTCTGTCCATGAACCTTTCCAAAGTCTTACTAATAATTAAGAAGAATATCTTGCTTTCCTCTTGATGTGGTTTCCTTAGAATAGAGAATAATCAGAATCTTGAGATTATATTTAACAAAACCATTCTTAAAGAGAGAGAGAACAGGTGGCTTAAATAGGAAAGAATTTTAACTTTTGAAAGTGACTAAATCTTTCTAAATCTATAAATAGTATTCCAGTCCTCCAGTTGTTCAATTCTTAAAATTCAAGTGCTTTTGGCTATAAAAATATTACATCTAATAATTTTGAAGTATGCTTTCAGTAATGCATTTTTATTTAAAAATGTCTTAACATTGAGAATGTCATTGTGAATTATGAAACTTTTCTATATTTAATTTTATTTAGTGCCATGGGCTATGAGGAAAAGATTTTAGAGAAATAGAGGCTAATAATAACTTAAATTTAACCTTAACTATTTTTATTTATTTATTTTTTCTTTTTTTATTAGCTAATCATAATTGAGTTCCCTTTAAATCAGGACACCAATGATACTTTGTTTCCAATTAACAGTAAAAACCTTCTTTGATCCTTTGAGTTTTTATGAGATGAATTTATATTTCCCAGACTAACATGCATGACAACATAATTCTCTAGACTTATTAATATTCAACTTTACTGCTTTAATGAGAGAAACCAGGAGAAATGTAATGTCATCTGCTTATCTAAGGCATTAGTATCTTTTGCTAATATGTATGTGCTCAGTCGCTCAGTCGTGTCAGATTCTTTGTGACCCTGTGGACTGACTGTAGCCTGCCAGGCTCTGTCCATGAGATTCTCCAGGCAAGAATACTGAAGTGGGTTGCCATTTCCTTCTCCAAGGGATCTTCCTGACCCAGGGATCAAACCCACATCTCCTGTGTCTCATAAATTGGCAGGAAGATTCTTTACCACTGAGCCACCTAGGAAAAGAGACCCAAAAAATGCTTTTAAATAATAGTGAAAATGAAAGTGAAGTCTCTCAGTCGTGTCCGACATAAACTGTAGCCTACCAGGATCCTCCGTCCAAGGGATTTTCCAGGCAAGAGTACTGGAGTGGGTTGCCATTTCCTTCTCCAGTGGATCTTCCTGACCCAGGGATCAAACCCTGGTCTCCTGCATTGTAGGCAGACACTTTACCTTCTGAGCCACCAGGGGAACTTGCTATATGCTAGACACTGTTCTAAGTGCTTAATATGCATTAATCCATTTAACATTCAAAACACCCTTATGAGTTAGAAACAATTGAAAAATGAGCATAAATAAACATGCCTAACCTACTTTTAAGTGTAATATTTTATTGATTCCATGGTTCTATATTAACATTAAGATGAAACTCCTCTGAAAATGATGTTTAAAATACATATTGAATGACATGAAAAAGTGCATATGATTTCCTGCTTAAACTCTGTATACAGTGTTATATTAGCTCTATTTTATACAGGTGCAGATACAGGTGCACATATATAGAGAGAGAGAGAAAGAGGAAGTTAACCCAATATTCATAGTGTTCTCTCCAGATAATGGAATTTTAGGTGATTTTCTTTTTACACACTCTATGTTTTGAACCCAAGCAGCATCCACAAACTTAGCATGACAATGGACTATTAACAAAAATCACATGTACAATGTGCACTGGATTGATAGAAAAATTGTTGTATGTTAGTTATTACTACTCCAAAATAGAAGGACTAGGCTATAAAAATTGTTGATCCAGTTTCAACTGATGATCTAGGAGCTGTATTTAATTCATAATAACATGTGTAGGAGACAGTCAAAGCATTTTCCTTTAGTCATATATGTAATCCTTACTGATCCATTACTACTTTCTTAAAATTAGATTGAATTAGCCAATGCTAAGGATACAAAAATAGAATTCAACAGCACTTTTCAAACTTGTAGTATGTAAATTCAAAGAGGCCCATTTAATTCTGATCCATATTTAACAGGAGGGATTTGAATAAACTGTAATGAATTTGAAAGAGGTTGTTTGTTGAGAATGTGTATATTCACTAAAAATATTAGTTTCAGAATAAGATCTTCTACTCCAGTAAAGAAAACATATTTAAGTTGATATAGAAAGCTATCTAAACCATTGTTTCTCAAAGTGTGATTCTCTAGATCTCATGTATCAGAATCAACTGTTACAGAATCCTGGGTCCCCTCCTAAACTCCCAAACTAACTGAATCAAAATATCTGGGAGTGGGGACCATGTTATATGAATTTTTAACAAGCTCCTTATATGATGTTAAATGCAGTAAAGTTTGATGACTGCTGTCTTAGAGGTAAGATTTAAGTCTGTGACCATGAGATATGGTTAATATAGATCTATAAAGGAGGATTCAGTTGGACTAGAAAACTAAAATTAAGGACTCAATTGTGTCTCTCAGTTGTCACTGTCTTTAACACAGTGTTAAGGACAAATCCCTCTCATTATGCCTCTTGTGGTAATTTAGACTGCTGTTGCTAAGTCACTTCAGTCATGTCCAACTCTTAGCAACCCCATGGACTGCAGCCTACCAGGCTCCTCCATCCATGGGATTCTCCAGGCAAGAGTACTGGAGTGGGTTGCCATTGTGCATCTCAAATCTGGTTGAGTCTCAGAACTTCCTGGGAAGATTTTTAAAGCACAAAGTCTCAGACTCCACACCATACCTACTGAATCAGGATGTGGGAATTTGTCTGATTTTTTAACCATTTTGGGGTTATTTTACTATTTGCCAGTTATTCTTGGAGACCTCTGGTCTAGACGACACAGTAGACCAAGGGTTTCACCCTGAACTAGTTTTCCTTTCTGCCTAGAAGTTCAGTTTTCTAGCCCCCTGAGTCTGCTGTAGAATGAACTGGATGTTTTTTGTTTTGTTTCATGTTTTAGGAAATTGATCAAAATGCTGGTTGCTATGACATCTTATAGAAACTTGCTCATGGGTGCAACAATGCATCATTAGCTCCACTAACATTGATTTCTGTTAACTGCATTGTGCAAATAAACTGTGGCAGATTGGTTTGTCTGAATACTAACAGCAAATATGAGTTATATACTGTGAGTAGGCTGTACGTATATAAAACCAAAAGGTTGAAATTGTAAGACTGATTTGACTAAATTTATTTAACACTCCATTGAGAAGTAGAATTGAGGCTCATGAACCTTGATTATAATAAAATGTTCTATGATTCTTTTATTGGTAAATGCAATTATGTGGAAACTGGCAGTTCCTTCAAATTAAGCAAAACAAAAATAATTACACAAGAAACTTTTAAAATAAATATACCTAACCTCATTCTGGTGCTTTGTGTGTACTTTGTCCCTCAGTCGACTCTTTGCAACCCCATGGACTGTAGCCCGCCAAGCTCCTCTGTCCATGGGGATTCTCCCTGCAAGAATACTGGAGTGGGTTGCCATGCCCTCCTCCAGGGGATCGTCCCAACCCAGGCATTGAACCCAGATATCCTGCATTGCAGGTGAAGTCTTTCACATAAATTTTCTTATTTTATTTGTCCCTCGGAAAAATGTGTGAGATAGGAATGTCTAATATAAATTTTTCCACTTTATAGATGTTCAAGTTAAGGTCTAGATATTGAGTAATTTGTGTGTAAGTTTGTCTAGAGCGTATACAATTATAGAACCTAAACCAGAAACCAACCTTTTTAAGTCCTAGTGTCCCCCAATCCCGCTCAACTGCATTATGCCACCTCTTTCACTGAAACCCACTCAAGGTGACGAACACTAGACAAACTGATTTTCTTTCTTCTTTAGAGGAAAGAAAAGGGGAAGAAAGACATCTTTAATTGGAGATTTTTCTGAATTCTACCCTCACTGAATGCTGCCTTATTAAAATCTCATTTTCAGAAGCGTTTGTTTAGTTCAACCTTCTTACAGATAAGTCAGTCACCTAAGCTACAAATCCAAGTACACAGTAGATCCACACTGGTGGATTCATTGTATAAAAAAAAGACCATAATCTTTATTGATAAACAGAGTTTCAGACCATTAATGTATTACTTCATAAAATCATGAAAATAAAGAACACTGTTCAAAACTGCTCCAGATATTTTTATTAATGGGCAGTTAATAAAAAGAAACCAAACTGTCATTACTGTATTAAGCACATGAATATAAGGAGAAAAAATATCAGCAGTCAGATGGAAACTTTCAGGATAAAAGAAGCTTCTAGGAGATGTTATTAAATAAGGAATTGAAAAGTTAGGTCATAACTGGCTTCATCAAGGTATACTAGGTTACTAACAAAAACAAAAGACAAAATAAAACTAGACAAAATGGGGGCAGACAGGGAAGCCTGGTGTGCTGAGGTCCATAGGGTCTCAAAGAGTCAGACACGACTGAGCGACTGAACTGAACTGAACAACCTATGTCAGAACAGTGATGCAGAATGAAGGCAATTATTTATACTTTAGAGGATAACGCTTTAGATGCTGCCTACCTTGTTTTCAGTGACATGGAATGCTCAAATACAGACCAACCACAGACCAACCTTTCCAACCCAACAGGAAACTTACTGATATCATGTGAAGCACATTGGTAGAAACTAGAGAATTTTCTTCAGTTCAAATCAAGGATTTATACTGGACCTTAAAAAAGCATTTTTGTTGCTGAAGAATAAGCCTTTTATCTCATTCTGTAACTGTCATCTCAGCTGACAATTGTGTGGCAGAGGTTTCAAAATAGAGAAGCCAGATTGAACAAAAAAGTATAAGCAGCTTTTTAAACCTTATCAGCAAAACTTTTCTTGATCAAAACTGACTTTATCCAAACCAGATTTTTGTATAGTGTTTATGGGTGCCTAGAAGGTGATAAGCACAATAAACCCAATGAATAAAATAAATAGATTTGGCCATTTTCTCTCCTGTGTCAAAGTCTCTCTCTCTGGGAAGTGAGTGAGGTGGTTAAGGAGGTGCATTAATATTTTTAGGCTACTTACTCCATAACAGCTAAAGGGGTTAGTACCTTAGTGGGCTCCCTAAGCCTCTAACTTATTCCTGAGGAGAGACTTACTGGGAATATTAACCTCCAAATTACATAAAAAGCTTGATCAAGTGTTAAAGGTACAAGGGAAGTATTATTACAGTGCAGTCAGCCTTCCATATCTGCAGGTTCTGCATCCTCAGATTCAACCAACCACAGATCAGAAATATTAAAAGAAAAAATTTCTAGAAACCTCCCAAAAGCAAAACTTAAATTTGTTATGCTTCTGGCAACTATTTACATCACCTTTACATTGTATTTATACCTACTTAGATAGCATTTATATTATATTTAGTTATTATAAGTAATCTATAAATGGTTTAAAGTATAGGGAAGGATGTGCATAGGCTATATGCAATTACTATGCCATTTTATATAAGGGATGCTGCAAATACCTAAGGGTTCTGGAACCAGTTTTTAGCATTTGAATATTGAGAAATAACTGTATTCTAGATATACAAGGGAGATAGTCAGCATGACATGACTTTTGGCCTAGCTGAAAAAATGCTCCAGAAACTGTAGTGGGCCATGGTTCCAAATTGGGAAAGGAGTACGTCAAGGCTGTATGTTGTCACCCTGCTTATTTAATTTATATGCAGAATACATCATGTGAAATGCTGGGCTGGATGAAGCACAAGTGGGAATCAAGATTGCCAAGAGAAATATCAATAACCTCAGATATGCACCCTTATGGCAGAAAGTGAAGAGGAACTAAAAAGCCTCTTGATGAAAATGAAAGAGGAGAATGAAAAAGCTTGCTTAAAATTCAGCATTCAAAAAACTAAGATCATGCATCTGGTCCCATCATTTCATGGCAAATAGATGGGTAAACAATGGAAACAGTGTCAGACTTTATTTTGGGGGGCTCCAAAATCACTGCAGGTGGTGACTGCAGCCATGACATTAAAAGACACTTGCTCCTTGAAAGAAAAGTCAGGATGATTAACCCATAGAGCATCTTAAAAAGCAGAGATATTACTTTCCTAACAAAGGTCCATCTAGTCAAAGCTATGGTTTCTCCAGTAGTCATGCATGGATGTGAGAGTTGGACCATGAAGAAAGCTGAGTGCCGAAGAACTGATGCTTTTGAACTGTGATGTTGAAGAATACTTGTGAGGGTACCTTGGACTGCAAGGAGATCCAACCAGTCAATCCTAAAGGAAACCAGTCCTGAATATTCATTGGAAGGACTGATGCTAAAGCTGAAGCTCCAATACTTTGCCCACCTAATGCAAAGAAATGACTCACTGGAAAAGACCATGATGCTGGGAAAGATTGAAGGCAGGAAGAAAAGGGGACGACAGAGGATGAGATGGTTGGATGGCATCACCGACTCAATGAACATGAGTTTGAGCAAGCTCTAGGACTTGGTGATGGACAGGGAAGCCTGGAGTGCTGCAGTCCATAGGGTCGCGAAGAATTAGATATGATTGAGCAACTGAACTGAATTGATGTTTCCCAAAGGAAGAAACAGGAGCTAATCTACCTGGAATTTTCTCTTACATGGAGAGTTATTTAAAAGCCCAGCAAGGGGGTGGTTCTCCATTGCTTCATCATATGATCATATGAAGAAAAATCAATTATTACAAGGATACTAAACGCTGACCTGGGAAGAAGATGGACATATATGTGATTACGACTAAGGGAGAGCCAGTTTAGCAGGGAGATATATATATATCTCCCAGGTCAGTTATTGATAGTTTTATTATACTTCTTTTTTTCTTACATTTTTAATATTTATAGCATTGTCATCTAATTGTTTTAAAATAGAAGTATTATGTTTTTAAGTAAATTTTGTTGTGTTCTTGGCTTTTTAATTTTCTTATTGAAATAGCAATCTTTCTCCTCTTTAGAAAACTAGAAAAGGAAAAAGAAAAATAATAACTCTTCAAATCCTGCTGCCTAGTAGCAACTACTATTAACATTTAGTGTTCTTAACATTCACTCATCAGTATAGAAATATTTCATGTTAAAAATGCAAGTTTTATTGATTGAATCACTTCCTTCTACCTTGGTAAATCAAATGGCTTTACATGTTATCCCTCACTTACAGACAAAAGTCATAGTCTTCTTTGACATATATGGAGACTTGTTCATATAAATGTTTAAGTGGATATTAAAGTACATTTATCATCCTGTTATTTTAAATCTGGAATATGTATTGAATCTTGTATTCAAAGATTTTTAAAATTATATCAGTTAATAGGTGGGTGATTTCTAAGACAAATCCATCTTAAGAAGTATAATAATGATTATAATAGTTTCTTTCAGAAAAGTCATAATTTAGTGTTCATCCTGGATTAATGTTTGAATTAGAATTATATCATGGATGTTTAAAGAATTGAGTCTTTTGATTAAAAAAAGATCAGTATTTTTACCTCTAACATGAGGAAATCCTTATTCTTTAGAATTTATAACACTATATCTTTGGCAAAATATAACATGACTGATTTACTATTTAAAATGATTGTGAGAACAAAGCATGACATAGCAAAGCAGTGGGGCATTTGACTAAAATTTGAAAAAGATACATTTGGATGGAAATAACTGAATATTTTTAATTAAAAGTAGAAAAATAACTAAGGCATTGGTGCTCAATGGAAAAAATACACCTAAAGCTTTGTGTTCTATAAAGTGAATTTTCAGTATGCACCAAAATACATACATTAATATTTTTTATTTACTAGGTAAGAAATTAAACACTATGGAACCAATTCTTCTACTGAGGCATGAAGAAATTATATAGGAAAGTAATTCTCAAATGAATCAATGAAAGAGTAAGCTATTTAGCACTTACAATTCTTTTTTCATTCATTCCATTTCCCAGAGGAATATGCCCCAAACCTCAGAACCAGAATCTGTAAAATTATAACCTACAGTAACATACACTTTCAGGAAGGTGTTATGTGCTAGCACTTTGTGTATCTAGATATGTTTATCTTTGATGTTTTGGAATATTTAAAATGCGTTATGCTTATAAGTATCCTTTTTGAGATACCCGCATTGAAATCATTTTTTAAAACAATACTTACACTGCACTCTACTTTCTTCAGTTATAGGCCACACTCTTCCCCAAAGTATTTTGCAGGGCTTTTACTGGCAAAGAATTTCTCACTGCTTTCATATTTCAGATATTGGTTTACAGGAAATGCATACACCCTTGGAAAGTTCTGGGAAAGGGTAGTACACATTTGTTCAAACCTTTTTCTTTTTTTTTTAATATGTGTGCATGATATAGAGGAAGTTAATCTTATTGCATACAAAACCCTGCTACAAGTCAAAAGGTGTTTCAGGGATATGGGAATGCAGCTAATAAAAACATTTATAAAATTAAAAATGTCAGGTGAACTCTCAGGAGTTCTATTATAGATCCTTGCAAAGCAGAGCAAATGGAAACATTTAGATAACATATAGCTACATCAATGATCAAAACTTCTAACACTTTTCACTGTGTGTAGGTTGCACAAAATGAGATGCTTAGGAATTCCTGATGGAGATAAAAATCAGCAACAACTAATCAGGGAATGGGAAGTGATATGAAGAGGTTAGGGAGCCTAGTCTCAGGGTCCTAAAAGAAACTGTACTGACCTGAGATAGAACTTTTGCACCATCATCATTATCAGAAGCACTAAAACCTTATTTATCTTGAAATTCCAAATCAAAATTTCTGATGATAAAAATGGATTTGGGTTTGAAGCTTGCCTTTGTAATAACTGTGAAAGACAGATTTTCCATGTAATTAAGGGTTTGACACAGATAACTGGAGGAAATGTTCAATTTGATAGGAAATTATACTTTTCAAGCCCTCTTTAAAAATCACTTTGATGATTTTTATTTCCCTGATCATAAAATCACTATGGAAAACTTGAGGAAAATATAAAAGCAGAAAGAGAAAAATCAAAAACAAAAGTTCCAATAACGCAATAACTTAGAGATACCCACAATTAATATTTTAGGTAGCAAGGGGTTGAAATCTTTTCTGTGAAGAGCTAGATAATAAGTATTATAGTCTTTGTGAGATGTTTTGTTTTATTTGTAACAAGCCCTTCAAAATATAAAAAAACATTCTTAGCTCTAAAGTCACACAAAAACAGATCTTGAACTAGACTTGACCCATGAGCTGTACTTTGTCAAACCTTTTTTTGTGTGTATCCCTGACAGTCATTTTTCTTTTAAGATTATTGTCTTCAATGTAAAATATCTTAAACAGTTAAAAACTATATTTAAAATATTAATAGTTTACATTACCAATTTTCAGTATTAAATTTTGCTGAATTTTAACTCTTCCTTCTAAAAGAATTCCATATTACAGATGTCCCTTAAGTCTCATGCCCCTTTCCAGGAACCAAATACTAGAGATTTCATTTTCCTAAACTTCAGTTCAGCTCAGTCGCTCAGTCGTCTTCGATTCTTTGCAACCCCATGAATCGCAGCACACCAGGCCTCCCTGTCCATCACCATTTCCTGGAGTTCACTCAGACTCACGTCCATCGAGTCCGTGATGCCATCCAGCAATCTCATCCTGGGTCGTCCCCTTCTCCTCCTGCCCCCAATCTCTCCCAGCATCAGAGTCTTTTCCAATGAGTCAAGTGTTTGCATGAGGTGGCCAAAGTACTGGAGTTTCAGCTTTAGCATCATTCCTTCCAAAGAAATTCCAGGTTGATCTCCGTCAGAATGGACTGGTTGGATCTCCTTGCAGTCCAAGGGACCCTCAAGAGTCTTCTCCAACACCACAGTTCAAACGCATCAATTCTTCAGCACTCAGCCTTCTTCACAGTCCAACTCTCACATCCATACACGACCACAGAAAAACCATAGCCTTGGCTAGACTGACCTTAGTCGGCTAAGTAATGTCTCTGCTTTTGAATATACTATCTAGGTTCCTAAACTTATGTATATATTATTCCTGCACATAATTTTTAGACTTTTACTATTTCAATATGTACCCATAATGATATTTTTCGTGTGATTTTTAAATTTACATTGTTCAGTCGCCTACTCATGTCTGACTCTTTGCGATCCCATAGACTGCAGTACACCAGGCTTCACTATTCTTCACCATTTTCCGGAGCGTGTTCAGACTGAGTTGGTGATGCCATCCAATCATCTCATCCTCTGTTATCCCCTTCTCCTCCTGCCTTCAGTCTTTGCCAGCATCAGAGTCTTTTCTAATGAGTCAGCTCCTCCCATCCGGTGGCCAAAGTATTGGAGCTTCAGCTTCAAAATCAGTCCTTCCAATTAATATTCAGGACTGATTCCCTTCAGGATTAACTGATTGGATCTCCTTGCAGTCCAAGGGTCTCTCAAGAGTCTTCTCCAACACCACAGTTCAAAAGCATCAATTCTTCACTGGTCAGCCTTCTTTATGGTCCAAATCTCACATCTATACACGGCTACTGGATAAACTATAGCATTGACAAGATGGACCTTTGTTGGCAAAGCAATGTCTCTGTTTTTTAATATGCTGTCTAGAGTTGACATAGCTTTCTTTCTTCCAAGGAGCAAGTGTCTTTTAATTTCATGGTTGCAGTCACCATCTGCAGTGATTTTGGAGCCAAAGAAAATAAAGTCTGTCACTGTTTCCTTTGTTTCCCCAATAATTTGCCATGAAATGACGGAACTGGATGCCATGATCTTTCTTTTTTGAATGTTGAATTTTAGGCCAGCTGTTTCACTCTCCTCTTTCACTTTCATCAAGAGGCTCTTTAGTTCCTCTTTGCTTTCTGCCATAAGGGTAGTGTCATCTGCATATCTGAGGTTATCGATATTCCTCCTGACAATCTTGATTCCAATTGTGCTTCATCCAGCCTGGCATTTCACATGATGTACTCTGCTTAGAAGTTAAATAAGTAGGGTGACAATATACAACCTTGACGTATTCCTTTCCCAATTTTGAACCAGACCATTGTTCCATGTCTGGTTCTAACTGTTGCTTCTTGACATGCACACAGGTTTCTCAGGAGGCAAGTAAGATGGTCTGGTATTTCCATCTCTTTAAGAATTTTCTACAGCTTGTGATCCACACAGTCAAAGGTTTTGGCATAGTCAATGAAGCAGAAGTAGATGTTTTTCTGGATTCTCTTGCTTTTTCGATCATCCTACAGATGCTGGCAATTTGACCTCTGGTTCCTCTGCCTTTTTTAAGTCCAGCTTGAACATCTGGAAGTTCTCAGTTCATGCACTGCTGAAGCCTAGCTTGGAGAATTTTGAGCATTACTTTGATAGAATGTGAAATGAGTGCAATTTTGTGGAAGTTTGAACATTCTTTGGCATTGCCCTTTTTTTAGGTTGGAATGAAAACTGACCTTTTCCAGTTCTGTGGCCACAGCTGAGTTTTCCAAATTTCCTGGCATTTTTGAGTGCAGCACTTTCAAAGCATCATCTTTTAGGATTTGAAAGAGCTCAGCTGGAATTCCATCACCTCCACTAGCTTTGTTTATAGTAATGCTTTCTAAGGTTCATTTGACTTCACACTCAAGGATGTTTGCCTCTAGGTGAATGACTGCACCATCATGGTTATCTGAGTCATTATGATCATTTTTGTATAGTTCTTCCATGTATTCTTGCCACTTCTTCTTAATATCTTCTGCTTCTGTTAGATCCTTGCTGTTTCTGTCTTTTATTGTGCCCATCTTTGTATGAAATGTTCTCTTGGTATCTCTAATTTTCTTGACAAGATCTCTAGTCTTTCCCATTCTATTGTTTTCCTCTATTCTTTTGCACTCAAGAAGGCTTTCTCTGCTATTCTTTGGAACTTGTATTAAGATGGGTATATCTTTCCATTTTTCCTTTGCCTTTAGCTTCTCTTCTTTTCTTAGCTATTTGTAAGGCCTCCTCAGACAACCATTTTGCCTTTCTTTTTCCTGGGGATGGTTTTGATCACTGCCTCCAATACAATGTTATGAACCTCCATCTATAGTTCTTCAGGTACTCTATCAGTTCTAATCCCTTGAATCTATGAGTCACTTCCACTGTTTAATCCATTGTTTCCCCATCTATTTGCCATGAAATGATGGGGATGAATGCCATGATCTTAGTTTTCTGAATGTTGAGTTTTAAGCCAACTTTTTCATTCTCCTCTTTCACTTTCATCAAGAGGCTCTTTAGTTCTTCACTTTCTGCCATAAGGGTGGTATCATTTGCATATCTGTTGTTGAATTTGTCCCAGCAATCTTGATTCCAGCTTGTGTTTTATCCATTCTGACATTTCATGTGATGTACTCTGCATATAAGTTAAATAAACAGGGGGACAATATACAACCTTGACATACTCCTTTCGCTATTTGGAACCATCTGTTGTTTCATGTCCAGTTCTAACTGCTGCTTCTTGACCTGCATACAGATTTCTCAGGCAGCAGGTCAGGTGGTCTGGTATTCTCATCTCTTGAAGAATTTTCCACAGATTGTTGTGATCCACACAATCAAAGACTTTGGTGTAATCAATAAAGCCAAAGTAATTGTTTTTCTGGAACTCTCTTGCTTTTTTGATGATCCATAATATGTTGGCAAATTGATCTCTGGTTCCTCTGCCTTTTCTGAGTCCAGCTTGAACATCTGGAAGTTCATGGTTCACATAATTTTGAAGCCTGGCTTGGAGAACTTTGAGCATTACTTTGCTAGCATGTGAGATGAGTGCAATTGTGTGGTACTTTGAACATTCTTTGGCATTGCCTTTCTTTGGGATTGGAATGAAAACTGACCTTTCCAGTCCTGTGGCCATTGCTGGGTTTTCCAAATTTGCTGGCATATTGAGTGCAGCACTTTCACAGCATCATCTTTTAGGATTTGAAATAGCTCAACTGGAATGAAATTGAAAGATGCTTACTCCTTGGAAGAAAAGCCATGGCCAACCTAGAGAGCATATTAAAAAGTAGAGATTTTACTTTGCCAGCAAAGGTCCATGTAGTCAAAGCTATGGTTTTTCTGGTAGTCATGTATGGATGTGAGAGTTGGACTATAAAGAAAGCTGAATGCCAAAGAATTGATGCTTTTGAACTGTGGTGTTGGAGAAGACTCTTGAGAGTCCCTTGGACAGCAAGGAGATCCAACCAGTCAATCGTAAAGGAAATCAGTCCTGAATATTCATTGGAAGGATTGATGCTGAAGCTGAAATTCCAATACTTTGGCCACCTGATGCAAAAGAACTGACTCTTTGGAAAAGACCCTGATGCTGGGAAAGATTGAAGGCAGGAGGAAAAGGGGACAACAGAGGATGAGATGGTTGGATGGCATCACCGACTCAATGGACATAAGTTTGAGCAAGCTTCGGGAGTTGGTGATGGACAGGGAGGCCTGGCGTCCTGCAGTCCATGGGGTCGCAAAGAGTCGGACACAACTAGTGACTGAACTGAATTGAACTGTATAATCGTAAGGGATTTGATTTAGGTCATACGTGAATGGCCTAGTGGTTTCCCCTACTTTCTTCAATTTAAGTCTGAATTTGGCAATAAGGAGTTCAAGTTCATGATCTGAGCCATGGTCAACACCTGGTCTTGTCTTTTCTGACTGTATAGAGCTTCTCCATCTTAGGCTGCAAAGTACGTAGTCAATCTGATTTCAGTATTGGCCATCTGTCTCTTGAATTGTTGAAAGAGGGTATTTGCTATGACCTATGCGTCCTCTTGACAAAACTCTGTTAGCCTTTACTCTGCTTCATTTTGTACTCCAAGGCCAAACTTGCCTGTTACTCCAGGTATCTCTTGACTTCCTACTTTTGCATTCCAATCCCCTATGATGAAAAAGACATCTTTTGGTGTTAGTTCTAGAAGGTCTTGTAGGTCTTCATAAACCATGAATTTGTATAAGTTTACGGAAAATAATCATTTACCTTGTGTTTTACATTCAATGGTTTGTTTTTAGATGTCTCCAAGTATTTCTGCCTATTTAACTCCCCTTGATAATGCTATATGCACATGTATAAACTGCTATATGTCATTCTAACCTATTTTAGAGAGCTTGTATTTAGCAGTACCCTGTTGATAATATGTCTGTGTTATTGAATACATTATCCTCTCATCTTGTACATCATAGTTTAGACTTGAGGGTACTCAGAGACTATCTAATCCAAATCCCTCAGATGACAAATAAGTAAATAGGCCCAACAATATTAACTGGCATTGTCCAAGATCACGTAGCAAGTTAGTATCATATTCAGAACCAAGATCTAGTTTTTATGTTTATACTAATAAAGTTTGTACAATCCTTGCACTCTTAATTGGGGACAATAACAATGGCAATGGACTTCCCAGGTGGCTCAGTAGGTAAAGAAGCTGCCTGCAATGCAGAAGACCTGGGTTTGATCCCTGGGTCAGGAAGATTCCCTGGAAAAGGGAATGACTATCCACTCCAGTGTTCTTGCCTGGAGAATTCCATGGACAAAGGAGCCTGGCAGGCTACAGTCCATGGGGTCTCAAAGAAGTCAACACAACTTAGCAGCTAAACAACAACAGCAAGGCAACTCACAAATATTACCTTTGGCTCTTTCAAAACTGGCAGAGCTAGCTGGGGAATAAATTCTGCTCTTTTAGTAGACCTAGTTTCTTTCCATAGCTAGATTCCTTTCTTCTCCAAGGAATAGAATTTCTTTCTCCCTGTATACTTTTGAAAGTAGAAAATTCAATGTAGTACAGGTATAACAGATTCTTAGTAGAGGGGAAAAAAAAGATGAATCAACACTAAAGAAACATTAGCTACTTATAATTCATTGAGAAAATGCCTTTTAAGTCAGAAGAATCACAATGTGACTTCATTTAGTCACACGACTATCTCTTAAATCTTCCTAGTAAAATAGTGATAATAACAGATTGGCCTCAACCAGAATTCAGAAAGATCTTGTGATCTTATTTCATGCATTACATCCCATCTGAAGACAAGGATCCTTTTTTTTAATTGAAGTGTAGTTGATTTATAATGTGTTAATTTGTGCTGCATAGCAAAGTGATTCAGTTATATATATATATACACACATTCTTTTTTCAATGTTATCATAGGATACTGAACAGAGTTCTCTGTGCTATACAGTAGTACCTTGTTTTTTAGCCATTGCATTTATAATAGCTTACATCTACTAACTTCAATCTCCCACTCCAACACTCCCCCAACCCTCTCCCCCTTGGCAACCACAAGTCTGTTCTTTATGAAGACATACCTCCTTTTTAAAACAGCAAGAGCTTAATATATAGTAGAGAGAAATGAAAGAGCAACAAAAAAATTTTAAGTGTTGTTATTAATTTGTATAGTGGATGTCATGCCTTTATTTTGATTGTAGTATTTAATGGATGAAAACTCATTGTTTTTTATTGAATATTTAGATCCTTGTACTTCATGTATTTAAATATGGCAAATCATTAAGATAGTTAAATGCTGGAAATTGATAAATGAAAGTTAGGAATGTTGTTATATTTTAAAATATGGATCAGCATTTTCATACTTAGGGAGTTTCTATTCTCTCGGAGTAAAACAATATGTTCCATTGTTTAACATTCTAGAATCAGAAATATTGCATCAGCCGTGCAGATGGAGAAATCACTAGACTTCACAATGAAATTTTCAAAGAAACAGTAGTTACCAAAAAGCCATGGGGATGAATGCACACAGAACAGGCAGAATATGCCAATTTAGAACTGACAGAGTTCTAACAATAAAACTGAGTAATAGCAGTAAGACAATATTGTTTTTCAATAGTTTCTTCAATCATATTTTTATGTATAGACTTTAACATGTTATATATATTTCTAATCAAACAACATAAAAACTAGAGTCATATTTATGGTGAAATAATTGCTACAAAGCACGTTAAATCAGTCCTTGGAATGGTGGGACACTTGGAAAAGCTTACAGATACCCCAGGGACACTTGGAAAAGCTTACAGTGCATTTTTCAGAATAGGGGAAAAAAAATGTGGATTCTCCCTAGCCACCTAGCCAACAAAAACAGTTAACTCTCTGGGGATATCCTACCTTGTTTCCTATCAGACAACTAATGTGCTCTTCTTTTGTTTTTTTTTTTTTATTTTTTCTGCCAATAGTTCTCAGTCCTGAGCTGGAGGACCCACCTCCTTTTTGTTTCCTTGGTTCATTAAGGAACTGTGAATGGGATTTGTGGATCCTATAGAGGTATATAGATGGCTTCAGAGGTGTAATTCTTATACCCCCTGAACCTGTCTGCAAATGTATAAGAATGTACATTTCTCTGGGAAAATGGTATATAGCTCTTATCAGATTCCTGAAGGAATATGTTACCCCCAAACTTTAAGCATCATTGTTTGAGTGTCCATATATGTCCAGTGACTCAAACTTGACTTTGAAGATACAAGGGCATAGAATTATGATGATCATAGTATTTACAATGCCTTACACATCACATATGTTAAAAACTACTTGCACACGTCTGTCGATGAAGAGCTTATATCTCAGCTAGGGCAAAAATCATACATTTCAATTTTTTAAATAAATATTTAATTTTCTACTAAGTGTCAGGCTCTGTTCTAAGCACTCAAGAAACACTCATCTGTAAAACAAATATCTCTGACCTAGAAGATCATCTTACATTCTGCATTTAACAAAACATGAGAAGAGTTTGAAAGCAGTATATACTCTAAGACAAAGTGAATAGAAAATGATTATAGGCTGCAGAGTAAAGAATTTACATTTAAGGCTCTACTCTTTAAAAAGAGCACTGTCATATATCAGAAATACCTTGCCTTTCACACTGCTTCCTATTTTCAAATAATGTTAAGGAGTTAAGTTTGAAACTTGCCTGGCCCTAGACTAGCCTTGTGTGTGTGTGTGTGTGTGTGTGTGTGTGTGTGTGTGTGTGTGTGTCTGGGTGAGTGGGTGGGTGTGTGTGTATTAGTCACTTAGTTGTGACCAACCCTGCGACCCCAAGGACACTTGTAGCCCACCAGGCTCCTCTGTCCATGGGATTCTCCAGGCAGCAATACTGAAGTGGGTAGCCATTCCCTTCTCCAGCGGATGTTCCTGACCCAGGGATTGGACCCAGGTCTTCTGCATTTCAGGCAGGTTCTTTATGGTCTGAGCCACCAGGGAAGCCCAGACTAGTCTTGATAAGCTTCAATATATTTTATTTAGGCTAATTGTAGAAACAGCTGGTATATTTCAACACAAAAGCCTAGAGGTGAAAGTGACAATGATTTTTTTCTTTTTGTCTCTTTGCTAGAATAATGCATTATTTCATAGTGTTACAAACTTAGACCTTGTATATTACAAAGTATCTCTTCCTGTTTGGGTTTTATGCCTTGCTGGCACTGTGGCTGGTACAAGTGGTAAACAAAGCAATATGTTTTTTTCTTTCCAAGTAATGAGAAGGTAGCAATTTATTCATAGGAGCATGGAAAATAGAAAATACGCATTTATTTAAGTTGTGAAGAACATCAAGAAAAAAGCATTTGCTGACAAAGCCTAAGAAATTTGGATGGTGATGTATACTAAACCATGCAAATGAAAGAAATTTTAGTCAAACATATTAATTATTCAATATGTAGTTTCTGTGTTCTTAAAAGAAACTCATGACTGAGAGGGAAAAGCTGATATGGTAAAATATTGTAATGTTCAATTATAAATATTACATTACTAAATATTCTGACTAGCAGACTTCCTATCTCTTGGTCTGGACTAGTTAGTCTGCCTAATGTAAGCTAGAATACAGAATTGTCAGTTTGTTCCTTTTAGAGGCTGTTTGGTAATCAGAGAGAAAATCTCTCTTCCCTTGTCACGGTTCCCCCCGCCCTCATCAGTCACTGTGCAAATGCAGGTACTTAGGGGAATGCATGGAGAAGGAAATAGCAACCCATTCCAGTATTCTTGCCTGGAGAATTCCATGGACAGAGGAGCCTGGCAGGCTGCACTCCATGGGGTCACAGATAGTGGGACACGACTGAGTGACTAACACACACACAAGGGAATGCAGAGGGCTCAGAACAGAGTATCCCTTTGTCTAGGAGAGAAACAACACTTCTCCTACTAAATGAACCACAGATGTCACCTTAATGTACAAAAGATAGTGTGTGTTGTTTTTGCATCTTGATCATGACTCCAAGATTACCAGAACTCTTATCATTTTTATAATTTCCCCCTCGCACTCCCTTCTACACAGTGTATTCATTTAGCCTGAATTCTCGATTCCTAATATCACAGAAGGTGTTAATCTTTTCTCTAAGGGTCAGAATGGGTTCTGGTAAATCATAAAACTGATGTTCTGGGAAGAATTGCTGTAATTGCTATTCTAACAGAGTTCTTTGTGCCTTTGTATCTATGGAAGGAAGGGAAATTTTTCTCTTTACTAATTATTTTTCCTTCTCCTTAGAGTGCCAATTTCATTTAGTAGGACAATTTTAAAACTATTCTTTAGAAGATGATTTCTGTCATTCTTTATAATATCTAATTCTTGTGGGACTCATTATGCAGGTTCTCCAATGCCGCTTTCTATCCAAGTGATATACAAACAATATTTTCTCTTCTCCATTTTTACATCCTTAATACATCTATACTCTCTACTATGAAAACATGTCTACTTTTGCTTTAATCCTCATTTCTTTATCTGTCATTACTTTTAGGTCTATCATAGAATCACTTTAAATCCAATAAATAAAATCTTATTTTTAAAGTGCTCAGCTTTCAGAATTGGAAGAATGCTATTACTGAGAAAGTGGCTCTCAGAACTCACCCAACATGCCTTTCAGGCACTTCCCAGCCCTGAAAAAAACCAGAAGAGCCAGTAGTGAGAGCCCTCAGCTCAGTGTTTCAGATGAGCTTACCATCAGAATCAGTTAGCTCTTTGGCTCTTCTCCAGCTGCTCAGGTGCATGGAAAAGTCTGCTTGGGCTGCCACAACCAAATACCATCTACTGAGGTGGCTTAAACAAAAGAAATTTATTGTCTCACAGTCTGGAGGCTAAAAGTCCAAGATCAAGGTGCTAGCAAGGTTGATGCCTGCTGAGAGCTCTTCTCCTGACTTGTAGATGCCCGTCTTCTTGCTATGTCCTCTCGTGGCCTTTGCTCTGCATGAAGAAATATCTTTAGTGTTTTCCCCCTTTTTGATTTTATACATTAATTTATTTTTGGCAGCACTGGGTCTTTGCTGCTGTGTGGGCTTTTCTCTAGTTGCAGCGAGCAGGGGATACTCTTTGTTGGAATCTCTATTCTGAGGATTCAGTTTCACCTTCCCTGCTTCTACAGTATAACATACCTTGGCATGTCTCTTGGGTGACCTTATTGTATCTAACTTTTCCCTCTGAAAACTGGAAGCATTAGTCACTCAGTCATGTCTGACTCTTTGAGAGTAGACCGTAACCCTCCATAGACTGCAATCCACCAGGCTCCTCTGTCCATGAGATTCTCCAGGCAAGAATACTGAAGTGGATTGCCATTTCCTTCTCCAGGGGATCATCCAGACCCAGGAATCGAACCCACGTCTCATGTGTTGCAGGCAGATTCTTTACCGACTGAACCACCGGGGAAGCCCACTTTTCGCTCTAGTGTCTATTCCTGGTTCTTGGTTCCTTTGTCTCTATGTTTCAGGCACCACTTCTGTAGATCTATGTATTCAGACTATTCACTGGATTGTCTCCTCAGCTCTTTCCTCAGGAGACAAATTTTTCTAAGAAATGATAGAATGATTTTCATTTGATAGTAACATTTTAGTTGAATTCCCTTAAAGATCAGTGAACTTTACCCATTACCTACCTCCTACACACCTACCTACTCCCGCACGAGCATATGGCCTGCTGCTCTCTCAGTCTGCTCCGCTGTCTCCACTGTCAGCCTGTCAGTTACTGTAACACTAAACTCTAGTCAGGAAGCTCTGCCCTGCCCTGCCTGACTTCTTTGAATTCCATGTAAACATGAAACAAACTGCATACCCTATAGTTTTGTTCATTCGTTTGTTTTCAATAAGAACAAAGTAGCACTGCCATTCAGCGGTAACCCATGATAGCTCAGATTTTTGAAAGATAAGTTATTTTTAACATTGAACCTGAAACTGAAGAGCTGAAGTCACTTACTGACAATGCTATCATGAGATTTGTTTAAATTAAGTTTTTCATGCCTTTTATTAAATTTTAATGTCATTGTTCCCACCCCTCATTAATTACATTTTTTTCTAAATTGAGCCATATATATTTAACAATACATCTCTACACTCTAAATGCTAATATAACAAAATAAGTGTTTCCATGGTTTTCTGATATAGTTTCTTCCATAACAGTTTTTGGACTCTTTTCACTATCAAGTTTTATGAAAATTCCAAGTAAATGGCTTAGATTTTTGAGGGATAAGAAGGTGGCATGGGTAAAGGAGAGACTGCATTTCTAGTGAGAAAAAGAATCCTCTGAAGAACTTTGTACACCAGTGAAGCCCAAAGAGAATTGAAATTGATGTCTCTGGGGCAAAACGGCTCATATAGCCATAGGCAAAATTCTACCAACCCATCTGAACACATCTAACTGATGAGAAACTATGTTGCTTGAGATTCTTCTGTTTTCCCAAATGTGCTTAGACGCCTATATTCTTTGTGCTTTAAGTGGAAATGCTCCAGGAAGAATTGCAGTGATTTAAAAATAGATACTTGCCACACTTTTCTTTTCATATTTCAGTGGCATCTGACTGCAGATTATTTGAGGAGCTCAAATTTCAAAATATCCTAAACCTGCTTTGAAAACAAACAAAAATCTATGAGTGCTGTGCATTCACTATTAATGTACAGCTTGTGAAAACTAGAATTTCATATGTGCCTGTCACAAAAACCCAGAAAAAAGTTAGTACTTGATGCATCTGTGTCTAAAGGACTCCCTAATGCTGAAGGATGGATAAAATTTGTCTTCAGAATTATTGTTCCTTTAGAGCATATTATTTCTTTAATTGAAAAGATTTTAAAAATAACGTAGATGTTGCAAGAAGATTGCTGTGCCAAACCCTTTTTTAATGGATTTTTTCTTTTTGATGTTTCCACACTGATTATAAAAATAATATATAGTCATTCTGTAAATTTTGTAAAAATGTATCAAGAAAAATAAATTACCTTTTCATTAACCTACCAACTTGAAATGATCTACTAACATTTCAGCAAACATCTTTCCAAATATTTCTATACATTTTATAGAGTTGAAATATATAACTTTTACAACATTTTGCCATAAGTATCTTCTTAGATTACTAAGAGGTTTTCTAAATATAATATTAAATATCTATGTAATATTCTTTCATATGAACATTCCATAGATCTTTAAACATTCTTTTAACATGAGAATTTAGTTTGTTTTAAATTTTTCATTATTATAACTAACACTGTATAAATCTTGTGTGCAATTTCTTCATTATTTTTTCAGGGTAAATTCCCAGGTGAAGAACTATTGGATGAACAAAAAAATACTTGTGAAAATGAGAAAACTTAATGCTGGAGTTTCTAACCTCTTTGAGTGTGCAGATACCTCTAAGATTCTGATATAAGCTCTGCCCTACTTCCAGAAAATGCTAACAATTAGTTTCCTTCACATAAAGATACTATAAAATATTTTTAAGTATGTCTCCCTTACTCAAAACACTTTGAAATTCTGAAAATAACAAAAAACAAATTTAAGTTTTACTCAAAAGTAAATTTCAACCAGAATGTCTTTGTTTCAAATGAGCTTAAATTTTGGATGACAGCACATGCAATTTGAGTCACTAGTTGACTTTCGATGGCCACAAGTGCTGAAAACTCAGAAAATTTTGTAGAATCACCAATTGAATCACAGAGCTTTACCAAATGAGTAAATTGTGTCAATGAGCCTCAGGATGCTCCAGAATTCTTCCAATTGAAATCATGTCCAAACACGTCATTAGTTCACAAATGAATAAAGCTATCTATCTTCTGTCAGAATTTGCTTTGCTGATGCTGTCCATTGTACTAAGGGAGAAATCAATACTTCAGTTTCAACATAATCTGAGCAGGAATTTTAAAAGAATTACATAATGTTTTTAAGTATGAGCAAGTTTCTGCCTGTAGAAAAATTGACCCAGTTTTGCCAGTCTGGCTCCACCCAGCAGAGGAAGTTTGTCCAAGTTTGCAAAGTTTGTAGAGTTACCTGCTTCTAATCCCCCAATAGCAAGCGTGTCAAAACAAAAACAACAAAATTTTTATGTTTTTTTTTCCAAGGCAACTATAGTTGTGATTGCAGGACTTTTAGTGAAAAGATTTTTCTTAACCCTATAGCCAAAACTCCTCAAATAAACCAAACCATCATCTGGTAAGTAAGCTATACGTTAATCAATCAAACGCTCTAGAATGCTTTTTTGGAAAGCCTATGTGGTTAAAATTTTCAAATTCTGTCCACTTTTCTTTATAAAGCCTCTTGAAAAAAGGGTGATTCCAGATTTAGGCTTTCAGAAAGTTGGCAAATTTTACAATATAATAGATCTAGCAAAAAATGACAGGAGGCATAAGTCTCCTGATGCCAATCTACAGGTGCACCACTAAGATGGGCAATTTAGTCTTGGGTATGAGAGCATATGCAGTAGTCTCCCCTTATCTGCAGGGTATATGTTCCAAGAACCCCAGTGGATGTATATATATATGAGTGAGTGAGTGAGTGAGTGAAGTTGCTCAGTCGTGTCCGACTCTTTGCGACCCCATGGACTGTAGCCTACCAGACTCCTTCCTCCATGGGATTCTCCAGGCAAGAGTACTGGAGTGGGTTGCCATTTCCGTCTGCAGGGGATCTTCCCGACCCAGGGATTGAACCCAGGTCTCCCACATTCCAGGCAGACGCTTTAACCTCTGAGCCACCAGGGAAGCCCTATATCAGTTCAGTTCAATTCAGTTCAGTCGCTCAGTTGTGTCCGACTCTGCGACCCCATGAATCGCAGCACACCAGGCCTCCCTGTCCATCACCAACTCCCGGAGTTCACTCAAACTCACATCCATTGAGACGGTGATGCCATCCAGCCATCTCATCCTCGGTCGTCCACTTCTCCTCCTGCCCCCAATCCCTCCCAGCATCAGAGTCTTTTTCAATGAGTCAACTTTTCGCATGAGGTGGCCAAAGTACTGCAGTTTCAGCCTTAGCATCATTCCTTCCAAAGAACACCCAGGGTTGATCTCCTTTAGGATGGACTGGTTGGATCTCCTTGCAGTCCAAGGGACCCTCAAGAGTCTTCTCCAACACCACAGTTTAAAAGCATCAATTCTTCGGCACTCAGCTTTCTTCACAGTCCAATTCTCACATCCATACATGACCACTGGAAAAACCGTAGCCTTGACTAGATGGACCTTTGTTGGCAAAGTAATGTCTCTGCTTGTCAATATGCTATCTAGGTTGGTCATAACTTTCCTTCCAAGGAGTAAGCATCTTTTAATTTCATGGCTACGTGTATATATATATATATATATATATACACACACACACATATATATGAATATATACTTCTGGAGAAGGCAATGGCAACCCACTCCAGTACTCTTGCCAGGCAAATCCCATGGATGGAGGAGCCTGGTAGGCTGCAGTCTATGGGGTCGCTAAGAGTCGGACACAATTTCACTTAGACTTTTCACTTTCATGCATCAGAGAAGGAAATCGCAACCCACTCCAGTGTTCTTGCCTGGAGGATCCCAGGGATGGGGGAGCCTGGTGGGCTGCCGTCTATGGGGTTGCACAGAGTCAGACACGACTGAAGCGACTTAGCAGCAGCATATATATTTGCTTTTTCATGTACATACATACATATGATGGAGAAGGAAATGGCACCCCATTCCAGTATTCTTGCCCGGAAAATCCCATAGACGGAGGAGCCTGGCTAACTACAGTCCATGGATCACAAAGAGTTAGACATGACTGAGTAACTTCACTTTCACTTTCACATACATATGATGAAATTTAATCTATAATTAGGCAACTATTAATAAAATGGAACAATTATAAGAATATACTGTAATAAAAGTTATGTGAATGTGGCCTCTCTATCTCAAAATGTCTTTACAAATGAATGCCTTTTTCATCTTAACTAAGCGCTTATCACATACTGTGGCCGCAACTTTTGCAGTTTGAGATGTGACAGCAAAACTAGCATGAATTTCTTTTTTATTCTTCACAATTTCATGGACAGAAGATCTGTTCTTACCATGCTGCTGCTGCTGCTAAGTCGCTTCAGTTGTGTCCGACTCTGTGCAACGCCATAGACGGCAGCCCACTAGGCTCCTCTGTCTCTGGGATTCTCCAGGCAAGAATATTGGAGTGGGTTGCCATTTCCTTCTCCAATGCATGAAAGTGAAAAGTGAAAGTGAAGTCGCTCAGTCGTCCAGACTCTTCACAACCCCATAGACTGCAGCCCACCAGGCTCCTCCGTCCATGGGATTTTCCAAGCAAGAGTACTGGAGTGGGGTGCCATTGCCTTCTCCATAGACCTTAGCAATTTAAAACTTATGAATTGTTTATTTCTGGAATTTTCCACTTACTGTTTTCAGATCGCTGTTAACCTCAGGTAATAGAAACTGCAAATTAGGGGGGGACTAGAGTATAGGAGCCTGGTAGGCTGCGGTCCATGGGGTGGCAAAGAGTCAGACACGACTGAGCGACTTCACTTTGACTTTTCACTTTCATGCATTGGAGAAGGAAATGGCAACCTACTCCAGTGTTCTTGCCTGGAGAATCCCAGGGACGGGGGAGCCTGGTGGGCTGCTGTCTATGGGGTTGCACAGAGTCGGACACGACTGAAGCAACTTAGCTGCAGCAGCAGCAGAGTATAGAGACTGAGCTTGCTATAGAGTGAATGTAGCCCTCTAAATTTGTAAATTAAAATCTAATCTCTAATGTGAATGGTATTAGGAGCTGAAGCCTTTAGTGGGTGATTAGGTCAGAGAACAGAGCCCTCATGAATGGGATTCTTGCCCTTATAGAGCCTAGAAAACTTCTTTGCCATTTCTGCCATGGGAGGATACAACAAGAAGTTAATCTACGAAACAGGAGGCAGGCTCTCACCAGACACCAAACCTCATCAGACAGAGTTTGCTGGTGACTTGATCTTGGACTTCCAGCCTCTAGAACTATGAGAAATGAATTTCTGTTATTTGTAAGCCATCCAGTCTATGGTATTTTGGAAAACCAGATGTATGATCAAGCATTGCAGATATTGTATAAAAGACTACCAAGATTCTTGTCCCTATTGAAGTTTTGCTTGGCAGAAACCTTCCATTTTAAAGACATCAACATTTGAGTTTCTAAAAGGGGCTCACAAAAACAGGAATTCTGTTATGACATTAGCATGCATATAACATAGAAATACTAGATGCAGTCTGCCCTGAGAGAAGTGAGTGATGCTATAACAGCTCCAGTTCTTGCTGGAGGCAAATGTTTTAGCTGCCTATTTCTTCATGTTTCATTTCAAAATATTTGAAGAAAAATCATCAATTATGAAGTTGATGGGTTTGACAGAAACGCTGCCCATATTTTCTTTGGTTTCTCTAAGTCACAATCCAGTTCAGCCTTTTCCAGAATACATGGCTTCACCAAATCCTTCAAAGTGTATGTGGCTTCTTTTGACTGGCAATGTGACAAGCAATCTTACAAAAATACTAGAAAGGTTTTCTTGCTGAGGCAAATTTAAGAACTGGTTATTTCCTTGTCTTTTCAAACTGAGCTATCTTTTTAAAAATCGGCTAACAAACACATGAAAAGATGCTCAACATCACTCATTATTAGAGAAATGCACATCAAAACCTCAATGAGGTACCATTTCACACCAGTCAGAATGGCTGCGATCCAAAAATCTGCAAGCAATAAATGCTGGAGAGGGTGTGGAGAAAAGGGAACCCTCTGACCCTGTTGGTGGGAATGCAAACTAGTACAGCCACTATGGAGAACAGTGTGGAGATTCCTTAAAAAAATTGCAAATAGAACTGCCATATGACCCAGCAATCCCACCGCTGGGCATACACATTGAGGAAACCAGAATTGAAAGAGACACATGTACCCCAGTGTTCATCGCAGCACTGTTTATAATAGCCAGGACATGGAAACAACCTAGATGTCCATCAGCAGATGAATGGATAAGAAAGCTGTGGTACATATACACAATGGAGTATTACTCAGCCATTAAAAAGACTACATTTGAATCAGTTCTGATGAGATGGATGAAACTGGAGCCAATTATACAGAGCGAAGTAAGCCAGAAAGAAAAACACCAATACAGTATACTAACACATATATATGGAATTTAGAAAGATGGCAATGATGACCCTGTATGCAAGACAGCAAAAAAGACACAGATGTGTATAGTGGACTTTGGGACTCAGAGGGAGAGGGAGAGGGTGGGACGATTTGGGAGAACGGCATTGAAACTTGTATACTATCATGTAAGAATCGAATCGCCAGTCTATGTCCGATGCAGGATACAGCATGCTTGGGGCTGGTACACGGGGATGACCCAGAGGGATGTTGTGGGGAGGGAGGTGGGAGGGGGGTTCATGTTTGGGAATGCATGTACACCCATGGTGGATTCATGTCAATGTATGGCAAAACCAATACAGTATTGCAAAGTAAAATAAAGTAAAAATACAAATTAAAAAAAAATCCACACTGTTTGTTTCATGTTTTCATTGACAAAATCTTTGACACATAGGAAATATTAAGGTTTTGTATCACATTATATTCAGTAATGAAAGTGAAACCAAAGTATACCTTAAGTATTTTAACAAATGATTTTAATTTTTGTGTTTTCCAGCTTAGATTTGGACAGATATGAACAGCAATAGTACATCCTTTATTGTGAAATATGTTTGCTTTAATTTAAATTAACATAAATTATATGAAAAGTCAAAGCATTGTGATATTACCTGATGTGAGCTTTCATTCTACCCCATGGTCAATAACAGAGTTAGGATAAAATATTTCAACACAATTTTCAAAATGAAGGGGGAAATAAATTCACAAACATCTATAGACACATCTGTAGATGTGCATATATATTGCATACTTCAGCACAGTTAGCAACATTATTTGAATACATTTTTTTCATACAACTTCTAAAGTAATGGGAAAAACACTAAAGTCATATTTATAATCACATTATCTGAATTGGAATTATATCCATAGACTATAAATTCAAAGGCTGAGTAATCCTTTCTGTAAACACTTTCATCAAAAATAAGGGAATTTTCAAAATGTGCAGATGTCTTTTACTTTCCATTGGTGAGAACTGTGTCACATTAGAAGGGTCATAGTCTTTATATTCTATCATGTACAACAATGAAAGGAAATCAATGTATGCTTAGACATTGTTGTACTTTCTTACTTTGGAAGTTTTCTAACTTAAGCTAGGTTCATTGTAAACAAAAGTGATTATCCATGATTATAATAGCTGGATATATTTTCTTTAATTCCTAACAAGAGATATAATTCTAGATGTCATAATACGGAGATAGTAAGGATCATATACTGATGGTGCTCATTTAGCATACCAAGTCACCTATATTAACCAGAATAGGCTAGGTTGATGAAGCATTAACAATCAACCTTAACTTAATTGGAGGAGGGCATGGCAACCCACTCTAGTATTCTTGCCTGGAGAATCCCCATGGACAGAGGAGCCTGGTGGGCTGCAGTCCATGGGGTCACAGAGATGGATATGACTGAGTGACCAAGCACATATCTTAATGGCCTAACACAGAAAATACTTAGTTTTCATCCCCACAAAATCCCAAAAGATGATGCTGATAAAGTACTACACTCATTTGTCAGCAAATTTGGAAAATTCAGCAGTGGCCACAGGACTGGAGAAGGTCAGTATTCATTCAGATCCCAAAGAAGGGCAATGCCAAAGAATGTTCAAACTACTAGACAATTGTGCTCATTCCACATGCTAGTAACCTTATGCTTAAAATCCTTCAAGCAAGCTTCAACAGTCCTTGAACTGAGAACTTTCAGATGTACAAGCTAGGTTTAGAAAAGGCAGAGGAACTAGAAATCAAATTGTCACCATTTGCTGGATCATGGAGAGAGCAAGGAAATTCCTGATAAACATCTACTTCTTCTTCATTGACTATGCTAATGTCTTTGACTGTGTGGATCATAACAAACTGTGGAAAATTCTTAAAGAGATTGGGAGTACCTGACCACCTTACCTGTCTCCTGAGAAACCTGTATGTAGGTTAAGAAACAATCATTAGAAATGGACATGGAACAAATGACTGATTCAAAATTGGGAAAGGAGTATGACAAGCCTGTATATTGTCACTCAACTTCCATGCAGAGTACATCATGTGAAATGCCCAGCTGGATGAATCACAAGCTGGAATCAAGATTGATGGGAGAAATATCAACAACCTCAGATATGCAAATGATACCACTCTAATGGCAGAAAGTGAAGAGGAACTAAACAGCCTTTTGAGGGTGAAAGATGAGAGTGAAGTTTTAAGCTGGCTTAAAACTCAACATTCAAAAAAACTGAGATCACGGCATCTCGTCCCATCACTTCATGGCAAATAGAAGTGGAAACAGTGGAAACAATGACAGATTTTATTTTACTGGGCTCCAAAATCATTATGGATGGTGAGTGCGGCCATAAAATTAAAAGACGCTTGCTCCTTGGAAGAAAAGTTATAACAAACCTAGACAGCATATTAAAAAGCAGAGTCATCACTTTGCCAACAAACGTCTGTCTAGTCAAATCTATGGTTTTTCCAGTAGTCATGTACAGATGTGAGGGTTTGACCATAAAGAAAACTGAGCATTGAAGAATTGATGCCTTTTAATTATGGTGCTGGAGAAGACTCTTGAGAGTCCCTTGGACAGTAAGGAGATCAAACCAGCCAGTCTTAAAGGAAAATAACTCTGAGCATTCATTGGAAGGACTGAAGCTTCAATACTTTGGCCACCAGATGCGGAGAGCCAATTCACTCGAAAGGACCCTGATGCTGGATGTATTACTGATCCTGTTTCTGATGCCAGTTGTCTTGCTGTTCACGCTGTCCGCACTGTTTGCTGAATCTAGGGTAGGCAAGGTGCAGGCTAAGTGGCTGGATGGAAATGTGAGGAGCCCTAGGAATTACAGACCCTTTTATTCTCTCCTGGTTGGCATGGCAGCCATAACACAGCCTCTCTCCTGGCTGACACAGCAGCCATTGCAGCAGCCAGAGCATAAATAATGGAGCCATAAAATAACCTCATATAACATCACCATAATGTTACTCCAATGTAGCTCCAATGAAGCAGCAGCCAGGGCTTTCATGGTGAAGCTCATATAGGCATATTGCACAAAGTATCTCGTGATGAAGCAAGTACCTTGTGACGCTCATGTGCGATGCTATAAATGATCTCAGCTGTTACATAGTCATTATTTACAAAACGTGGGTGAGAGAGCCTGAAGATGCCATCTTGGCTAATTTGCTCTCTCCCTACCCTGGGAAAGATTGAAAGTAAAAGGAGAAGGAGAGGGCAGAGGATGAGATGGTTAGATAGCATCATGGACTCAATGGACACAAATTTGAGCAAACTCTGGGAGATAGTGAGGGACAGAGGAGCCTGGTGTGCTACAATCTGTGGGGTCACAAAGAAATGGACATGGCCTAGTCACTTAGTGACTAAGTCAACAACCCACAAAATCCAGTGTGGGTTGAGACATCCCTCTCGGCAGTTTCCCTCCATGTGGTGGTGATTCCTACAATAAGTAGACTAGAATCCTGCAATAATTTGACTCAACCATTTAAACAGAAGTTTCCACAATTGTCAAAGAAGAGTAGTAGGAGCTGACGAATTGTGCACTATGTCATAAGTTTTTCAGCCCAGAAATGACACATATTATGTCTGCACAGCCCTTTGAACAGAAACACAAACATGATCCCACCTACATATGAGAAATCTGGGAAATATTTTTGTAATTACTCAGAGGAGTACAGAGATGGATATTGGTGAGTAGTAATAATATCTACTAAGCCATTCTAGATTCCTTTAGTATGAGGGGAAATATTTTTCAAAGAAGTGAGAAGAAGGAAATCAAAGACACTGTGGTGATCTTTGGGATCTTAGTTAAGGACTCTTGATTTATTTTCTAAAAGTTATAAATCCAACTTTCACTCAACTCGTCCCAATAATAAGCAGAATCATTTAGTGAATTTAACATGCATTTTACATTCAGTTCTCAAGGTTACCATTTACCAACTCTGTGAGTGTGTGTTCTTGGACAAATGACTTAGTATCTCTTATTCTTGATTTTCTCAACCTAAGAAGGAAAATAATAATGTCAAACTTCCATGATATTATTCATTTTGGAGAGTAAATGAGATATCATGAAAAATTAACTAGCACTGTCTCTGCCACACACTTTGTGGCTACAAGATTGAACTCTGAAAAACAAAGCTTGCATCTTAGCTGTCACTCACCAGTGCCTAATCTTAGGAAAATTACTCAAATCTCCTGACCTTCAAATTTCTTATCTATAAAATAAGAGTCAATATAGTACCTACCTCAGAGTCAGACACGACTGAAGTGACTTAGCAGCAGCAGCAGCATAGGGTTTTTAGGATTCAATTATATAATATCTATAGAATATTTGGCAATCCACTCCAGCACTCTTGCCTGGAAAATCCCATGGACAGAGGAGCCTGATAGGCTACAGTCCATGGGGTGGCATAGAGTTCGACACAACTGAGTGACTTCACTTTCACTTTCATAGAATATTTAACAAGTTTCTCAATAATTGTTGGCAATTATCATCATCATTATTATTAACACTGCTGCATGTCTGCAGATTCATGTCAGAAATTTGGCCTGCTTAAGTCAAGCTTTGGATAATGCATTAATAACTAGTTCAGTTCAGTTCAGTCACTCAGTCATGTCCGACTCTGCGACCCCATGAATCGCAGCACACCAGGCCTCCCTGTCCATCACCAACTCCCGGAGTTCACTCAGACTCACATCCATCGAGTCAGTGATGCCATCCAGCCATCTCATCCTCTGTCGTCCCCTTCTCCTCCTGCCCCTAATCCCTCCCAGCATCAGAGTCTTTTCCAATGAGTCAACTCTTCGCATGAGGTGGCCAAAGTACTGGAGTTTCAGCTTTAGCATCCTTCCTTCCAAAGAAATCCCAGGGCTGATCTCCTTCAGAATGGACTGGTTGGATCTCCTTGCAGTCCAAGGGACTCTCAAGAGGCTTCTCCAACACCACACTTCAAAAGCATCAATTCTTTGGCGCTCAGCCTTCTTCACAGTCCAACTCTCACATCCATACATGACCACAGGAAAAACCATACCCTTGACAGGACGGACCTTAGTCGGCAAAGTAATGTCTCTGCTTTTGAATATACTATCTAGGTTGGTCATAACTTTCCTTCCAAGAACTAAGTGTCTTTTAATTTCATGGCTGCAATCACCATCTGCAGTGATTTTGGAGCCCCCCAAAATAAAGTCTGACACTGTTTCCACTGTTTCCCCATCTATTTACCATGAAGTGATGGGACAGGATGCCATGATCTTTGTTTTCTGAATGTTGAGCTTTAGGCCAACTTTTTCACTCTCCACTTTCACTTTCATCAAGAGGCTTTTAGTTCCTCTTCACTTTCTGCCATAAGGGTGGTGTCATCAGCATATCTGAGGTTATTGAGATTTCTCCCAGCAATCTTGATTCCAGCTTCTGTTTATCCAGTCCAGTGTTTCTCATGATGTACTCTGCATAGAAGTTAAATAAGCAGGGTGACAATATACAGCCTTGACGTACTCCTTTTCCTATTTGGAACCAGTCTGTTGTTCCATGTCCAGTTCTAACTGCTGCTTCCTGACCTGCACACAGATTTCTCAAGAGGCAGGTCAGGTGGTCTGTATTCCCATCTCTCTCAGAATTTTCCACAGTTTATTGTGATCCACACAGTCAAAGGCTTTGGCATAGTCAATAAAGCAGAAACAGATGTTTTTCTGGAACTCTCTTGCTTTTTCCATGATCCAGCAGATGTTGGCAATTTGATCTCTGGTTCCTCTGCCTTTTCTAAAACCAGCTTGAACATCAGGAAGTTCACGGTTCACATATTGCTGAAGCCTGGCTTGGAGAATTTTGAACATTACTTTACTAGCGTGTGAGATGAGTGCAATTGTGCAGTAGTTTGAGCATTCTTTGGCATTGCCTTTCTTTGGGATTGGAATGAAAACTGACCTTTTCCAGTCCTGTGGCTACTGCTGAGTTTTCCAAATTTGCTGGCATATTGAGTGCAGCACTTTCACAGCATCATCTTTCAGGATTTGAAATAGCTCAACTGGAATTCCATCACCCCCACTAGCTTTGTTCGTAGTGATGCTTTCCAAGGCCCACTTGACTTCACATTCTAGGATGTCTGGCTCTAGATGAGTGATCACACCATCATGATTATCTGGGTCGTGAAGATCTTTTTTGTACAGTTCTTCTGTGTATTCTTGCCACCTCTTCTTAATATCTTCTGCTTCTGTTAGGTCCAGACCATTTCTTTCCTTTATTGAGCCCATCTTTGCATGAAATGTTCCCTTGGTATCTCTAATTTTCTTGAAGAGATCTCTAGTCTTTCCCATTCTGTTGTTTTCCTCTATTTCTTTGCATTGATCGCTGAGGAAGGCTTTCTTATCTCTTCTTGCTATTCTCTGGAACTCTGCATTCAGATGCTTATATCTTTCCTTTTCTCCTGTGCTTTTCACCTCTCTTCTTTTCACAGCTATTTGTAAGGCCTCCCCAGACAGCCATTTTGCTTTTTTGCATTTCTTTTCCATGGGGATGGTCTTGATCCCTGTCTCCTGTACAATGTCATGAACCTCATATCAAAATATAATACATGGACCAAGAGAATTGGCATATTTTAGGAGTTTTTTTAGAAATGCAAACTCTGCCCTGAACCTACAGAATCAGAATATATAGTTTAAAGAGATTCTCAAGTGATTCTTATACATGCTGAAGTTTGAGAAGCACTACCCCCCTATATTAGAAAGGGAAATTACAACCCACTCCAGTATTCTTGCCTGGAGAATTCTATGGACAGAAGAGCCTGGCAGGCTACAATCCATAGTGTCACAAAGAGTCAGACACGACTGAGCACCTATCACTTTCACACTTTCACTCTACTATATGGGATGGTTGAGTGTTTTCATGCAGTGTATATATTATCAGAGTGGTGACAAATAGGATGTCCAAGAAGGTAACACAGTGCTTTGGAAAGGGCATTGGATTGAGAGTCAGAACATCAACATTTAAATTTGAACTCTTCCACTGACAAGTTGATTGACCTTCTACAAATAATTTATTTCAGCCCTTTCCCTAATTTATGAAATGAAAGACTTAAACTCTTCCTATGGTTCTTAATCTGGAAGATACATCAGAATTAGTAGAGGGAGTCACTACAAAATATCTGACTAGCCTACAACACATGAAGATTCTAATTCATTAGATCTGGAGAAAGCTGCCTTTTAATGGTAATCTCCAGAGGTGGGAGGAGTAATAAACTGGAGAGGGGACACCTGTAAGATAACCTTAGAAAAGAGCCGAGGGTGGGAACCTGGAAGCCAGCATGCATCATGCAATAGACATTAACAAGTGCTCCTGTGCAAGAGGACTTCCCAGGTGGTGCTAGTGGTAAAGAATCCACCTACTGATGCAGGAGACAAAGGAGATGCAGGTTCGATTCCTGGGTTGGGAAGATCCCCTGGAGTAGGAAATGGCAACCCATTCCAGTATTCTTGCCTGGAGAATCCCATGGACAGGGGAGCCTGGGCAGCTATAGTCCATAGGGTTGCAAAAGAGTTGGACATGACTAAGCACACATGCATGCTCTAATATCTAAAATAGATAACTAATAAGGATGTATAGCACAAGGAACTCTACTCGGTGCCCTGAATGTACTATATGGGAAAAGAATCTAAAAAGGAGTGGACGTATGTGTGTGTGTATATATATAACTGATTCCCTTTGCTGTACACTTGAAACTAACGCCAATAACATTTTTTTTAAGTGTCAAGAATTTCAAGACAGTGACAGCAGAGCATTAAAACCAAATGTAGGTACCTTCTGCATGTTGGCTCTTAGAAAATGCACAGGTCACAGGCCCTACAAGATTAACGAACTCTGGACAAGACTAAAGGAATTCTGGAGGCCTGGAAAATACACTAGCTAGGCAATTATTTTGGGCAGTTGATTTGAATCCCTTCGCTTTGTTTCTCTGGCCTTAATTACCACACCTATAAGAGCAGCTCTGATATTCTATGACTCTATTGCAGACATTGGAGTTTCCTAGAAAATACATTGCTTAATTTTTCACTCCATTGAATAAATTTTTAAATGACATTGGGCTCATGAAACAAATTAATTTGGATTTTTGTTTCCTGCTTGGACCTGTCTTTTGTTTAATGTGTGCTACTCACCATGAAGCAGAGTAATATAAAGGCTAATATAACTAATAAAAAGTATTTTTCCAATATCTGAATGCAAACAATTCATATTTTCAGATAATAAGGCTTATTGGGAGTAGCCATGCAAATAGTTGCAGGTCACAGCACTCCACTGGGAGAAGGGTACAGATTTACATGGAAAAACAGTGGAGATAAACACCAAAATCTGGTGCTAACATGCATGCATTATTTGGACTTATCTCAATTATTTGAAATATTTAGTCATACCAATAGCTTTGTTCCCATTATATTCAGTTTGCTATAGTCTAAAACAGTGACTGTTTCAAAAATACAAGGCTACATGAATGTTTATCCTCCTGATTGTTATTAAAGACCTTCACTACACAGACTACACTACACTCTCTTCTCTCAAAAAGAGAATTTGGCAAAGCACCAGTGAGATACAAGCTTAGCATGTGTGACCAAGATTAACTCAAAATTACTAGAAGGGAGACAGGAAAAAAATAAATTAATCCATATTCCCTGCAAGGGATAAAAAACATAAAAAAACCGGGCAGAAAGTTGATTAAAAAAAAATCTCCAAGTCGAAAAGACTATTTGAACAAAAGCAGCACTTGAAAAGATGAAACAGAATACCCCAGGCAGAACAGAAATGGTATCCACTGGAAAGCTAATGTTCCCTGAAGAAGGAAACTCCCCAGAAATTCAGAACAAAGATAAAGGCATAAAGAATCAAAGTGCACATTAAGAATATTAAATTCTACTAAGTGAACAAAGTGCTCAATTCATAAACAAGCACAGTAAGGAAGCTCTCTAAGGAGTATTGTGTTCTGTTTGAAAATGCAGGCAATGAGTGCAAACAGGCACACAGGCCATGAAGAGACCAACACCTTACTATGATTTCTTGTTCAGGGTTCTTGGCATAGGACCACAGTATTTATGAAATGGTGTTTTACTGGGTTGCTATGGACTGAGTGTTTGTGTCCCTCCATCTCCTAGTTCATATCTTAAAGCCCTAATCCCCAATATGCTAGTGTTTGGAGGTCGGGCTTTTGGAGGTAATTAGGTTCAGAGGAGATCATGAGAGCGGAGCCCCCATGATATGATCATAGGCCTGACTTCTCTGTCTCTGCCTTGTGAGGACACAGCAAGCTGGAAGAGGGCTCTCGTCAGTCACCCATTACCACCAGTACCATGAGGGTAGACTTCCTGGCCTCCAGATCTATGAGAAATAAATGTTTGTGGTTTAACCCAGACAGTCTGTGGTATTTATTTTAGCAGCCCATGTTGATGAGGACAAGGATTCTTTTCAGACTCTTAGAGATGATATCCACTCCCCACCCCCTGAAATCAAAAGACATCAAGATAGAGTTAACTTAAGCTGCTTTGTATAGTTTTTAAGTTTTGTTGAACATTATCACTTTTTTTGTTTGCTTTAATTTATCAAATATTTATTGAGCACTTAGTATCTGCCAGGCTCTGCACTAGGCTGTCTAGTCAAGGCTATGGTTTTTCCAGTGGTCATGTATGGATGTGAGTTGGACTGTGAAGAAAGCTGAGTGCCGAAGAATTGATGCTTTTGAACTGTGGTGTTGGAGAAGACTCTTGAGAGTCCCTTGGACTGCAAGGAGATCCAACTAGTCCATTCTAAAGGAGATCAGTCCTGGGTGTTCACTGGAAGGACTGATGCTGAAGCTGAAACTCCAATACTTTGGCCACCTGATGCAAAGAGCTGACTCATTGGGAAAGACCCTGATGCTGGGAGGGATTGGGGGCAGGAGGAGAAGGGGACGACAGGATGAGATGGTTGGATGGCATCACTGACTCGATGTGCATGAGTTTGGGTAAACTCCGGGAGTTGATGATGGACAGGGAGACCTGGCGTGCTGCGATTCATGGGATTGCAAAGAGTCGGACACGACTGAATGACTGAACTGAACTGACTGAATATTCTACTATATATTTTTGCCAGATTGGACTAATAATCATCTTCCTATTATGAGATATTTAGGCTTTCCCCTGACTTTTAGCACGTATAAGCAATAATGCATAAAACACAACTGAACACTTTATATTTTGCATATATGTCTGAATGCATGTTTAGGACAAATTATCATGCATAAATTGATTTATCAAAGCCTCTATACTTTTTAAATGTTTCAAAATTTTCTCTCAAAGGGCTTGACAACACATAGGCATAGAAATAGTACATACTTCCTCAAACTCATATAACAGATTTCAATCCTTTTTTAATATAAATTTATTTATTTTAATTGGAGGTTAATTACTTCACAATATTGTATTGGTTTTGCCATACATCAATGTGAATCCACCACAGGTATATACGTGTTCCCCATCCTGAACCCCCCTCCCTTCTCCCTCTCCGTACCATCCTTCTGAGTCTTATGATGAGTGAAATATTATATCAAAATGAGATTTGCATTTGTTTTTCACTAAAAATAAATTTCAATTATTAAAAAAATACATATTACATATGGAAAATGTAGAGGGTAGAGGTATAATACATTGACAGAAATATGAACCTTTTTTATCAACTAAGTTTGTCAGAGGGAGGCTCATACTGTTAGCAGTTTATGACCCTTTTGGCCTCTTTGACCAAATACTCCTTTTTAACCCCAGTATCATCTTTACTAGGTAAAGATACTGCCTATGCAGACAGGATGTAAACAAAACAAACCTCTCCAAAACAACCCGGTGCCTTGGATGGGGAAACTAAAGCAATCTTATGGCCCCCAGTTAATAGCCATCAGTGGACAAGATTGACTTTAAGGAACATTGTGAAGCTAGAGAGGTTTTCTTAGGCTCCTTTTTCCCCCTCCCTTTTTTTCTTTTTCCAGAATCCACCACTCTGGACCCTCAAAACCAGCCTGTGGCTCTTGGACCCAAAAGGCAGCCTTTAATTCCTTTTCAAAACAGAAAATTATTGGAGATCATTAAAGTGACAATTAGGGCTATGGTTTATTGAGCATTTAGAAACTGTCAAACCCCATGCTTAGCGTTTCCATATGATATCTCATTTAATTTTCACAATCCTGAGAAAATATTTAATTCATTTTATGGTTAAGAAAACAAACTCAGTGAAGGTAATTCAGCTGCTATTCCATAGCTTATAAGTGGAAGAACAGGGTTTCAACCCAGATCTATGTAACTAAGTCCTGTCCTTAAAACTAATTAATGCTGAATCTATAAACAAATTCTTGTCACTGTGTTAATAATTAAGAGGAATGGAAATTATCTTCTTCCCAAGCTGTTTGTATTTCAAAAGACAGCATTGGAGAATGCAAACCATTCATACCAAAGGAATGATTGAATAACGTTGGGATGAGTTCAGTTTAGTTGCTCAGTCATGTCCAGCTCTGTGTGACCCCACGGACTGCAATATGATAAGCTTCCCTGTCCGTCAACAGCTCCCAGAGTTTACTCAAACTCATGTCCATTGAGTCGTGATACCGTCCATCTCATCCTCTGTCGTCCCCTTCTCCTCCCACCTTCAGTCTTTCACAGCATGAGAGTCTTTTCAAATGAATCAGTTCTTCCCATCAGGTGGCCAAAGTATTAGAGTTTCAGCTTTAGCATCAGTCCTTCCAATGAATATTCAGGACTGATTTCCTTTAGGATGGACTTGTTGGATCTCCTTGCAGTTCAAGTGACTCTGAAGAGTTTTCTCCAACACCACAGTTCAAAAGCATCAATTCTTCTGTGCTCAGCTTTCTTTATGGTCCAACTCTCACATCCATACATGACTACTGGGAAAACCATACCCTTGACTAGACGGACCTTTGTTGGCAAAGTAATGTCTCTGCTTTTTAATACGCTGTCTACGTTGGTCATAACTTTTCTTCCAAGGAGTAAGCATCTTAATTTCATGGCTGCAATCACCATCTGCAGTGACTTTGGAGCCCCCCCCAAAAAATAAAGTCTGCCACTGTTTCCCCATCTATTTGCCATGAAGTGCTGGGACCAGATGCCATGATCTTCATTTTCTGAATGTTGAGTTTTAAGCCAACTTTTTGACTCCTCTTTCACTTTCATCAAGAGGCTCTTTAGTTCTTCTTCACTTTTTCCATAAGGATGGTGTCATCTGCATATCTGAGGTTATTGATATTTTCCCTGGCAGTCTTGATTCCAGCTTGTGCTTCATCCAGCCCAGTGTTTCTCATGATATACTCTGCATAGAAGTTAAATAAGGAAGGTGACAATATACAGCCTTGACGTACTCCTTTCCCTTTCTGTAACCAGTCTATTGTTCCATGTCCAGTTCTAAATGTTACTTCCTGACCTGCATACAGGTTTCTCAAGAGGCAGGTCAGGTGGTCTGTATTCTCATCTCTTTCAGAATTTTCCACAGATTTTGGTGATCCACACAGTCAAAGGCTTTGGCATCGTCAATAAAGCAGAAATAGATGTTTTTCTGGAACTCTCTTGCTTTTTCCATGATCCAGCTGATGTTGGCAATTTGATCTCTGGCTCCTCTGCCTTTTCTAAAACCAGCTTGAATATCTGGAAGTTCACGGTTCATGTATTGTTGAATCCTGGCATGGAGAATTTTGAGCATTACTTTACTAGCATGTGAGATGAGTGCAATGGTGTGGTAGTTTGAACATTCTTTGGCATTGACTTTCTTAGTGATTGGAATGAAAACTGACCTTTTCCAGTCCTGTGGCCACTGCTGAGTTTTCCAAATTTGCTGGCATATTGAGTGCAGCACTTGCACAGCATCATCTTTTTTTTAATATATAGTAACTGAATATATTTTTAATAGTTTAGTTTTTTCTGGTTTGTTTTTCCAAAAGTGTTTTTGCAACGTGACAAATTGAACTTGTGGAACTTGTGTCTATACTGATACTGTTGAGATCTTAACATTTTGGTTTTTTGAAGTACAAAATGAGTGGGATGCAATATATCAGCGTTTTCTTGATAATTAGGATTTGAAATAGCTCAACAGGAATTCCATCACCTCCACTAGCTTTGTTCATAGTGATGCTTCCTATGGCCCACTTGACTTGGCATTCCAGGATGTCTGGCTCTAGGTGAATGATCACATCATCATGATTATCTGGGTCATGAAGATCTTTTTTGTATAGTTTTCCTGTATATTTTTGCCACCTCTTCTTAATATCATCTACTTGTATTAGGTCCATACTATTTCTGTTCTTTATTGAGCCCATCTTTTCATGAAATGTTCTCTTGGTATCTCTGATTTTCTTGAAGAGATATCTAGTCTTTCCCATTGTATTGTTTTCCTCTATTTCTTTGCACTGATCACTGAAGAAGGCTTTCTTATCTCTCCTTGCTGTTCGTTGGAACTTGGGATGGTAAGCACTAAGAAAGAACAGGTAGGCACACATGAGACTTTTTACTGTACTTCTCTGATGTGGGGTAGGTAGGCACTTTCTCTACTTCTACAGAGGCTAACATCCAGTTCTTTAACCTGTCACATCTTTTAACCATGGCATGCATAGTTTTTGGTGGTTGTTATTTCATTCATTCATTCACTTAGTCATCCATTTAAGAAATATTAAGAGTCATATACTGATCTTCCCTGTAGCTCAGATGGTAAAGAATCTGCCTGCAATGCAGGAGACCTGGGTTCGATCCCTGGGTCAGGAAGATCCTCTGGAGAAGGGACTGGCAATCCACTCCAGTATTCTTGCCTGGAGAATCCCACGGATAGAGGGGCTTGACGGGCTACAGTTCATGGGGTCTCAAAGAGTCAGACACGGCTAGGTGACTAATCCACCCACCCACTGTGCAAGGCACTGGAAATGCAATGGTGAATGAGATGGATATTATTATCTTTACCCTCAGGGTTATAGAATAATTAGACATGATGAGTTTCTAAGTATAGAACATACAACAATGGCTATTTCTGTCCACATATGTATTATACCAAAGATATTCTTATATGCTAGTTATAAAATAATTTAAATCACTCTGGAGAGATGCTTAGTTTTCATATGAAGAAGAAGAAATTAATTTTTTAAACCTACAAGAAAGCATTGTGAATTAGAAAGCATTCTTCTGGATGAATTACTTTTTGAATAAGGAACTTAGGAGAGCTTTCAAATCAATATGGCTTATTGGATTCTGTGAATTTAGAAAGGAAATTGACTACATTTTGTTAGAAAAGTAAGAGCACTAGCTCCCCACTTCTTGATAAACTCTGGAATACACACCTCTTTATTTAAAGATGAGCAAAGAGACAGGTGTTTTCCAAGTCATTCAGCATTTAAATGGATCAGTCTCACTGAATACCTTTGCGATTCGAAGGTATTAAATGTTAAAGCAAGGATATTGTTGAATACAAAGCTTACAGTAACAGATCTGTAACAACATATTAAGACTACTTCTTTGACATATCACATTTAGTAGATGCCCTTTTCAGGAGACCACTTAACTGCCCATTTAACAATCCATTCCTTGCCTTTTGCTTTTGAAAGTGCATTGACATTTGCCCTTCTTATTTCTGTAAGCAGTGTCATAAAGCTTAATTTCCATCACAAGGTTCAGCAGCTCAGAAAATTCATACCCTTCTATTCCTCTTGTGTTGAAAAGATACTTTTTTTTTCCAGCAGGGAAAGGGGTAATGAGGTAAAGATTTAGTGTTCATGATTATGAGTGGTTTCTGTGGTTAATCAATTTGTCTTTTTAAAAAGTGTTTTTGGCTGTGTTGTAAGTATAACTCATGTTGATATAAAACATTTTTTTTTTTAGTTTTTAGTTTCTGTTCATTTTAGATAAAATCTTATCATTGGTTAATTAGCATTAACAAAATACAAGTGCTACTAACTCACTTAACCATAATTGATTTTAGTTTCAAACATACTGACATTTTTTGCTTTATTTAAGTATTCTGAATGGATCATTCTTTCATCAATGTTCATTATTTTTCATACCATGTATTTTTCAGTATAAATGGAAGAATATATTTAAGGAATAAACAAATTCAACTTAAAGTTGAGTATCCTCTGTATTGGTTTCCTATGGCTGCTACAACAAATGATCAGTTCATAGTCATTTGTTAGAATAAATAACAGACATTTATTCTGTATCAGTTTGGGAGGTTAGACTTGTGAAGACAGTTTTGCTGGGCCTAAATGAAGGTATTGGCAGATCCCTCCAAGCTCTCTCCAGAGGCTCTACCCCTAGAGCCATTCCTTGCTTCTTCCAGCTTCTGGTAGTTATCCACATTCCTTGGCTTGTGAGCCCATTACTGCAGTCTCTCTCTCCATGGTCATATTGTCTTCTCCTCTTCTGTGTGTCACATTTTCTTCTGCCTCCCTCTTATGAGGGCATGTGATTACATTTAAGGTCTACCCAGATAAACCAAGATAGTCTTCTCATCTCAAGATTCTTAATCCAAGCACACGTGCAAAGTCTTTTTTTCCCACATAAGGCAACATTCACAGTTTCCAGGGATTAAGACATTGATATCTTTCTCGGGGCCACTATTCAACCTACCACTCCTTCCTGAAATACATGCCTTCTGAGAGCTATAGACACTTGTTTTTGTGGGCCTTTCCTTCAAAAGTAAATTTAAAATTATATTTTGACTGCAATAACATAAAGATAAATATTCATATATTCATTGTTATCATTAATATATTTCCATTATTATTATGTTCATTTTTTCCCTCTGATGTTAAAAGAAATGAAAATGAAAACATTTTTGTGGATCCCTAAAAAGTGTTATGGGCTCTAGGCACTCTGCCTAATGGAAAAATCATCCCTGCATATAGAAAGCATATAAGTTTTCTGGATCTCTGCAGCTGATAATATGTTTGTTTGTTTGTTAAGTGTTTTTTATTTTTTTAAAAATTTTTATTTTTACTTTATTTTACTTTACAATACTGTATTGGTTTTGCCATACATTGACATGAATCCACCACGGGTGTACATGTGATCCCAAACATGAACCCCCCTCCCATCTCCCTCCCCACAACATCCCTCTGGGTCATCCCCCTGCACCAGCCCCAAGCATGTAAGAATCAAATCACCAGTCTATGTCCGACGCAGGATACAGCTGATAATATTTTAAAAGTACACAAGCTCAGGAAAGAATTCTAATACGTACACAGGTTCCTTAATTGCACTTGAGTTTTCAAAATTCACATGATTTCTGCTCCAGTTTAGATGTGTTCCATTTTCAAAACTCTATCATTCTTTTATCATACAATCATTAAAAGGAAAAGACAAAATAATGTCAATTTCTTCTATATCTCATTGATATGAAAATCAATAGAAAAATAAAGTGTAGATTTTTAATGTGATAAAATGGTTTTATCCTATATCATCTCACTGCACATTCTGCATGTAACAATACATAGCCCACTGTGTATGTTTCCTTTTTAAATTTTCAAGATTGAATATAAGAGAGAAGTAGCACTAATAACATTGAACTAAATCATACAGCTTCAATGTGGCCTGTTTGGACATCACCCAATTTACACCTTGTCCAAATTAGGTTTCTCAACAATAATGTTGTTCAACTATCAAACAGTTCATAATTGTTAACACATTTCATTTGCGGTGCAGAACTACATTTCCTTTGGCAATACAAGGAGAGTGAGAAATCATACAAATTTTGATTTTCACTGTGTTATGAAAGATTATGCTAATCAAAGAAATCACAGCTTGGGTATCTAACAGCAAATCAAAGTTTGTTTTTTCTCCTTTAGTAGGAAAATGCTATTATTATTGTATACAGCTTTTCAAATAGGAATTCAAAAATCATACATTTTTTAACATGTAAACTTTGTTTGAGTTTAACAAACTCTTCTGATTTACACAATGCAACAGATGATATTTTATATTATATTTTAATACCTCCAGGACAGTTTTAGGTACACCTTTTATATTTATTCATTGCTTTCTTTGGGAGAACAGAATGAGTTCTATATGAAAAGGATAGATGAATGTATCATACATACTTATTAAAGATTATTCCTATGTTTATTTTCAAATTGAATTAATTTTTTATGCTATTGTATAGTTTACAACATTCTAAGTCTCACATAGTTATGAACTTGCAGTAATAATAACAATAGTTAAACTTTTGGCTTCACATATATTGTTTCATTCATCACTCATAACAAAATCTGAAACAGTTTCTTTTATTATTCCATTTTATTGGTGAGGATACTGAGGCACAGAGAAATTAAATAAGTTATAAAGATCACAAAGTCAGATCTGTCTGCCTACAGAGCCTATACATTTAATCACTATATTATACTGTTTCTACATAGACTATCTTCCCATGTTATTATAATATTTTAGTACTCTTTGTTGAAAATGCCAACAATCATACAAAGTTTTGGATGACTGCAAAGTAATAGCCAAATTTGACTAGTAAGACCCATGAATCAAATGCAGAATACATTCAGAAAGTTAACTAGAGTTTGCACTGGATAGTGTGTGTGCAGTTTAGTGGACTGAAGAATGGGATTAAAAATCAATATTTTGATAGCCTTATAGATAAAGCTGTTTGTTTTACTTTTTAACAAAGTAACAGACTAGACTGGTAAACACAGTCAGTTTTATAAATATATGGAATACACAAAGAAGATTTGGGCAAAGAAGATGAATTGTTGTTGGTGGTCTATGACCATTGTTGTTGTTATTTAGTAGTTCAGTCATGTCTGAATCCTTGCGACACCATGGACTGCAGCACTGCAGGCCTCCCTGTCCTTCACCATCTCCCAGAGATTGCTCAAATTCATGTCCATTGAGTCAGTGATGCCATCCAACCATCTCATCCTCTGTCATCCCCTTCTCTTCTTACCTTCTATCTTTCCCAGCATCAGGGTCTTTTCCAATGAGTTAGCTCTTCACATCAGGTGGCCAAAGTACTGGAGCTTCAGCTTCAGCATCAGTCCTTCCAGTGAATATTCAGGGTTAATTTCCTTTAGGATTGATTGGTTTGATCTTGCAGTCCAAAAAGAGTCTTCTTCAACACCACAGTTTGAAAGCATCAGTTCTTCGGCACTCAGCCTTCTGTATGGTCCAACTCTCACATCCATACATAACTACTGAAAAAACCATAGCTTTGACTATACGGATCTTGGTCAGCAAAGTAATGTCTTTGCTTTTTAATACACTGTCTAGGTTTGTCATAGCTTTTCTTCCAAGGAGCAAGCATTTTTTAATTTCATGGCTGCAGTCACCATCCACAGTGATTTTGGAGCCCAAGAAAATAAGAAGATTAATAACTCATAAGATATGTTGTTTTGAATAAAAAGAAAATCAAAGATGAGTCTCACTGAGGAGGTAACAGTAGTGCCACATTACAATCAGAGAACAACATTACAGTCAGAATGGCTGCGATCCAAAAATCTTCAAGCAATAAATGCTGGAGAGGGTGTGGAGAAAAGGGAACCCTCCTACACTGTTGGTGGGAATGCAAACTAGTACAGCCACTATGGAGAACAGTGTGGAGATTCCTTAAAAAATTGCAAATAGAACTACCTTATGACCCAGCAATCCCACTTCTGGGCATACACACCGAGGAAACCAGAATTGAAAGAGACACATGTACCCCAATGTTCATCGCAGCACTGTTTATAATAGCCAGGACATGGAAACAACCTAGATGTCCATCAGCAGATGAATGGATAAGAAAGCTGTGGTACATATACACAATGGAGTATTACTCAGCCGTTAAAAAGAATTCATTTGAATCAGTTCTGATGAGATGGATGAAACTGGAGCCGATTATACAGAGTGAAGTAAGCCAGAAAGAAAAACACCAATACAGTATACTAACACATATATATGGAATTTAGGAAGATGGCAATGACGACCCTGTATGCAAGACAGGGAAAGAGACACAGATGTGTATAACGGACTTTTGGACACAGAGGGAGAGGGAGAGGGTGGGATGATTTGGGAGAATGACATTCTAACATGTATACTATCATGTGAATTGAATCGCCAGTCTATGTCTGACGCAGGATGCAGCATGCTTGGGGCTGGTGCATGGGGATGACCCAGAAAGATGTTATGGGGAGGGAGGTGGGAGGGGGGTTCATGTTTGGGAATGCATGTAAGAATTAAAGATTTTAAAATTTAAAAAATAAAAAACTAAAAAAAAAAAAATATAAAGGAGCCAAAGGCTTTAATTGAAAGCATTGTGTGCTATCCATTGCTGTTTTAAAAATGGGGGTATCTCTATTACAGCATGATATCAAAAGAAGTAAAATAATAATAATACATGTATGAATGTTTGAAGAATAGTAGAGCACTCTTTGACTCACCCCGTCATGCTGTTTAAATCCACAAATCATTTTGATGCCACAGAATCTAAGAGCTGGAAGAGACTGTAAGAGTTCCTGAAAACAGCTTATGAGCTCTGCAGGGTTTCCCTCTACACCTATGCCTAGTAGATAGATAACCAGTCTCAGCATAACACTGTCAGTGATGAGCAGCATGAAAAGTTGTCCATTCCATCATTGTACAGTGATAAATTTTAGATTTTGTTGTTTCAGCAGACTGTATGTACTTCCATTTATTAGGCCTGGTTGGCTTTTTGTAAAGGGCAAGATTAGACTTAACCTGTTCTCCATATGACAGTATTTTAAGGTATTATAAAAACAAAAAATTGTGTTTTTTTTTTCTATTCCTTTGGCTAATCACTGAAGATTATGGTAACCACTCTTCATATGGAATGTTTTCATAGAAAGAACATGCAACTCTTAATTTCCTACCTCCTGTATTTTGGGCCAAAGATCACAAGATGAATCTTGTAAGTTTCAAGTAAGAAACAGTAACCTACTGTGTATCTGCAGCTTTTCCTCAATTCTGAAGTTATCTAACTGTTTTTATTTTTCCTGAAGCAAATTTCCTAAGAAAAACATATTCCTCTGATATTTCAGTATGCATGTTCTTAAGCAATCAGAAAGGAGAATGTCTTTGCCAAAATGGTTTCTTGATTCAGAGGCATTTGAATTTGTTGTATCAGATCACGCATCCATGCAGTTAAAAGGTTTTTCACATCATGGATCAGCCCAGCACACTTTATTTTGACTGTTGATTATATTGGCTTTGTGCCTGCTTTACAGTTTTATCTTCATGTGGGCATCAGTTGCAGTCAGTCCTTAGGATACCATAAACATGAATTTGCGTTTTCATTGTGTGGATCTGAGTCAAGATGAGGTGAGAAGAAGCCTTCTAAAATGAAGGATAGTTTATATTTTATGCCCTGAGACATTCTATTCATAAACTTGAGGCCATTTAACCTTACTTGTCTCTAATCATTTCCTCACACATGCTTTCCCAAACTCTCAAGCCTCTATTGCCTTGAACGTCTTTCTCCCATTCTTCTGATGGGAATACGATTCCCCTCTCTACCCTTCCAACATTTTCCTCGTTTATAATGCTTTCCACTATGTCACTCTTTTTCATGATAAACAACATACCTCTTCTTTGTTCTTGTCCTCTGTTCTCTCCCCAAGACAAGGAAGCTTGTCTAAAAAGTCCTCTGGAGGAAAAGCTACTCATCCTCATGCTTTGAGTAAGGGGAGAGGAGGGGATATTCCTGGAAATAAGTATTAGCTAGCTCTCCTTTGGGCTTCCCTAGTGACTCAGATGGTAAAGAATCTGCCTGCAATGCAGGAGACCTGATTCAATCTTTGGGTTAGGAAGATCCCCTGGAGAAGGTAATGGCAACCCACTCCAGTGGTATTGTCTGAAGAATCCATGGACAGAGGAGCCTGACAGACTATAGGCCATGGGGTCACAACAGCATGACTGAGCAACTAACGCTAGAGAGAGCTCTCCTTTACTTCTTTTAAAACTTTATCTCACCTTCCCGCTAAAATATCTTGTTGTTGAAAATGACTTTACCATTGTCTAACTTACTCCATTACTATAATTTACAGATTTCCTAGTCAGTTTTCCACTGTTTAGTTTTTAGAAGCTCAATCAGCTTCAGTCAGCTCAGTTCAGTTGCTCAGTAGTGTCTGACTCTTTGCGACCCCATGGACTGCAGCACACCAGGCTTCCCTGTCCATCACCAACTCCTGGAGCTTGCTCAAACTCATGTCCATTGAGTCAGTGATGCCATCCAACCACCTCATCCTCTGTTGTCCCCTTCTCCTCCTGCCTTCAATCTTTCCCAGCATCAGGGTCTTTTCCAATAAGTCAGTTCTTTGCATCAGATAGACAAAGTATCGGAGTCTCAGCTTCAATCAGCTTACAGATGTTTTTTCTGGGATAGAAGACAGTTATAGGGCTTCCCAGATGGTGCTAGTGGTAAAGAACATGACTGCCAATGCAGGAGACATATGAGATGCAGGTTCGATCCCTGGGTGGGGACGATCCCTTGGAGGAGGAAATGGCAACCCACTCAAGTATTCTTGCCTGGAGAATCCCATGGACAGGGGGAGCCTGGTGGGCTACCGTCCGTAGGGATGCAAAGAATCGGACACGACTGAAGTGACTTAGCACATATATCTGGAAATTAGGATGAAACAGACAAAAATTTGTAGGACTGAGTCTGGAGTCTGTTGCCACATGCCACTGCCTCTCCTGATATCTAGAGCATATTCACCCATTATCTTCATTTATGCTTCCTGCCTCCTCTTGCTAAATCACCCTAGACAACAATAAGGGTTTGCTCTACCACTGCAAGCAAATTGTTCTTGCCAAGGTCTTCAATGTCTCCTTGTTGATAAATCTAGTTGATACAGTTTTTTTGACATACCAGTTAAAAGCTATAGGCCACTCTTAATTGATCTCTTACTTTGGCTCTTATGACACTACACAGTATTTTTCTCTAGGTTCTCCTCTTATCTCTTTTATCTCTGACCATCCCTTACATGTTGATTTCCCTCCCACTCTATCCTAGGATCGCTTCTGTTTTTACTTTATACTCTCTCCTGTGGAAACAGAATCCCTTGCTTCTTATCTCACTCTATTCACCACCATTACCCTGACTCTGAGCAGTGAGCACAGCAGCAAAGCACAGATGTTAGGAAGCCAGATATGCTCAGTCGCTCAGTTCAGTTCAGTTCAGTCACTCAAGTCGTGTCCGACTCCCGCTTGCACTGAGTGCTGCTCAGTCGCTCAGTCATGTCCAAATCTTTATGACGCTACGGACCCTGACTCTGGACCTGTCTAATTCTCTCTGATCCTTCGAGATTCAGCTCAGAAATTCTTTCCTCTAAAGCCTCTTTCTTGACTCATTTTCCCTCCTACCTCTTAGAGCCTCCTACATTTCTTGCTTTTAGAATATATATATATATATTCGTTAGATCTTACCTTTATTTTGTCTTAACTTTTTGAATGTTACTTTCTTTAAGGCCTATGGTATTTAATGGTCTACAGGTTTTTTTTCTTGTTTATTACAGTTTAAAAGAGGTCATTCTCTTTGAATGCTTCTATTGCTATCATTTCCTCAATTAGTTCTGCACTGTTAGTAAATATAAAGTGTTTCCCATTGTTTCTTTCTCCTTCTTTCCTTCTGAGGAATTAAATTGTCAGCAACATTAAGACAGGAATATATAAGTGTTTCTAATTTTAGCATAACTAACTCTAAAATATGTATATAGGTGAAGCTTTTATCCCTATGATGTCTTGCCTATGTAAGAATTGGGGCATTTCAAAGCAGATATCTACCACAGTCTCTAATCTATTTGGGTAGTGCATAGATGCTTTAAAAATTCATACAATTTGTCCCTCCTTCTCCTTTAACCTAATAAAATATCTGCACTGCCTTTCTACACTAAGATTCTTGGATTTTTTATAAGGGTGCCCATTTCAATAAATTGTGTCATAACACAATTCTTATTTTTTATTTCCATCATTGCCTCCTAAGTTTGAATCACATTTGTAGTAAGCAGTATTCTAAGATGGCCACAAAGATCCGCCCCCCTCCCACTCTGGTGTACAGGCCTTACATAATCTCCTCCTCTTAAATATGATCAAATCTATGAATATCATGAGATATACTACTCCAGTTAAGTTACTAATCAGCTGACTCTGAGGTGATCAAAAGCAAATGGGCTTGGCATAATCAGGTGAGCCAAGAAAGAAGCCAATCACCTTCTTTAAAAGAAGGTCATCAGGGAGACACTTCTGCTGGTCCAGAAAATTCACTTTCTCCATTTTTCTGAACCTATCACTACTACAGTTTAACCATGTTTCCCAAATTTCCCTAATGATAAAAATTCATGTTGTGAACTGCCATTAGCAATAGATCACACGACAAGGAAATATGGGCAGCTTGAAGAATCACCTGGGTGCTTGATTCCACACCCAGTGACAAGGATCTTCAGGAGGAGGGGCTTGGTTATCTGCTTTGTCAATAATTGCTTCTGGTGAATCTTATCCAGAAAACTGGGGAAATGCTGGTTTATGCCATGGTTCAGAAAACCAGCTTATCTTATTTGACATTAGTTATGGAACCACCTGATAAATCACTGTATTCCTTAATGCTTCCAAAATCATGATATTCAACTGAAAACAAAACAAAACAAAACAAAACTCCACCGTGTCCCAACACGCTCCATTTCCTACCCTAAACTGAAAAATTACTGGAGATTTTATCATTATTTATTCTGGCAATAAAACATATGCTCCTGGGCCTCACTGTGTTTGGATTTCACCCTCTTCACCCAGGACAGGACAGATGAGATTAAAAACAGTTTATTAACTACATATACTCAGTCTGGGGCAGGAGACACCACATGCCATGCAGTATCATAGAGCGGGGGGTGGGGTTGTATTCAGGAATCAAGTGAAGAACCAGGGTCTGCAGGAAGCAGGCTTTTTAGTGTCAGAAGGGAGGGGTGACCCATGGTTCTCTTGGAGGATGTAATTGGTTTGTTTTAATAATTCCACAGATGGACAAAGAACTGAAACTTGCTAGTCAGGGATAAGCAGGAACTGTGTCTAGTCTCCTGGATGAGGATGGTTGTTAGACAAGGGGACCTTATCCACGGAGCCAGAGTGATGAGGAAAACTTACGGCTAGGCTATTTGAGGCTCTCCTGGTTTCACTGAATGCCAAAGCATCACATAATTTTGGGCCTTAATTTTAGGCCTTACACGCACAATCTCGAATGAACAGAGGCAGGCAAGACCCTCAGTATATCCTTAATATGTGTACCTGGAAGGGTTGATGCCCTACTTAACCATGCTGGATGAGCAAATTGTTAATGTATATTTACATGTAACCATTTTTTGTTTGTAATATTTATAACAACAAAAAAATTAGGTTCTTGGATTTCTAGCTGAGTGCATGTCATGGATTTATTTCCCATTAAAATAACATATTTTCAAAATTATTAATGGAAGAGAGATATTAAACTATGTTCAGTTCAGTGCAGTTCAGTTGCTCAGTAGTGTCCGACTCTTTGCAACCCCATGGACTGCAGCATACCAGGCCTCCCCGTCCTTCACCAATTCCCAGAGTTTACTCAAGCTCATGTCCACTGAATCGGTTACCATGAAGTTAAAGTCCTCTTTAAAAAATAATTCATTTCAAATGTACTTAAAATATCTCACAGAATAGAAACACTGAGAAGACCACAGTGCATTAAATCAAATAAATGTGTGTTTTTCTTAGTTCTAGGAAGTTGTTCAAAGGACATATTGGTCTAAATATACTTACCACTGGCTCCAAGTTCAGAAACAAAGACCAGAAAGTCATTAGGGCTGCTATTTCATTTTTCTAATAAGGGGAAACTAGACAATTATTCCCTATATGGCTCAGACGGTAAAGAATCTGCCTGCAGTGCGGAAGACCTGGGTTCAATCCTTGGGGTAGGAAGATCCTTTAAGAAACACCAATACAGTATACTGACACATATATATGGAATTTAGAAAGATGGTAACGATAACCCTGTATGCGAGACAGCAAAAGAGACACAGATGTATAGAACAGTCTTTTGGACTCTGTGGGAGAGGGAGAGGGTGGGATGATTTGGGAGAATGGCACTGAAACATGTACAAGATCATATAAGAAACGAGTCACCAGTCTAGGTTCGATGCAGGATACAAGATGCTTGAGGCTGGTGCACTGGGATGACCCAGAGAGATTGTATGGGGAGGGAGGTGGGAGGGGGGTTCAGGATTGGGAACATGTGTACACCCGTGGCGGATTCATATTGATATATGGCAAAACCAATACAGTATTGTGAAGTAAAATAATAATAATAATAAGTTAAAATAAATAAATAAAATAAATTAAAAAAATGAACAACAACAACAAAAAGAAATGGCAACCTTCTCCAGTGTTCTTGCTTGGGGAATCCCATGGACAGAGGAGCCTGGTGGGCTACAGTCCATTGGGTCGCAAAGAGTCAGATACAACTGAGCAACACTTTCACTTCACTTTCAGATAATTCTTCTATGTGAAAAAAATTTTAGCTGTAGAACTTTTTTCTGTTGTTTTTTCACTTTAAAAGCAGAGACATTATTTTGCCAACAAAGGTCCGTCTAGTCAAGGCTATGGTTTTTCCAGTGCTCATGTATGGATGTGAGAGTTGGACTATAAAGAAAGCTGAGCGCTGAAGAATTGATGCTTTTGAATTGTGGTGTTGGAGAAGACTCTTGAGAGTCCCTTGGACTGCAAGGATATACAACAAGTCCATCCTAAAGGAGATCAGTCCTGGGTGTTTATTGGAAGGACTGATGTTGAAGCTGAAATTCCAATACTTTGGCCACCTCATGCGAAGAGCTGACTCATTTGAAAAGACCCTGATGCTGGGAAAGATTGAGGGCAGGAGGAGAAGGGGACGACAGAGGATGAGATGGTTGGATGGCATCACCGACTCAATGGACATGAGTTTGGGTGGACTCTGGGAGTTGGTGATGGACAGGGAGGCCTGGAGTGCTGCGGTTCTTGGGGTCACAGAGTCGGATACAACTGAGCAACTGAGCTGAACTGAAAACTGAACTGAACTGAGAAAAACGGAACTGAACCTAGAAAACTTTTCAAACCTGGACACATAGGCATTCTTCTTTTCCTCCTTTTCTGTTCCACCATATGATGTTATCTGCTAACGGAGGATGTTTCATTGGTACAGAATCAGTGCTGTATCCTCAGGATCACCATGAGTGTGATTAGAGGCAGAGCAGTTGATAACCACTGTGCAATAGTACAGTATTTCCCCTCCTTTTCACTTCCTTCTCTTCCCCTTTCTTTCTCCTTTTTCTCTCCCCTCTTTTTGCCTTACTGCTGTTGCAAGTTAATTGAAACTTTAAAAAAGGACTTCAGCTGTGTGTTATGAAAGAAGGCAATAACATAAATGAGTCTTGAAACCAAAGTTCTCATGGCCTATATTTGCAAGAGACTTAAAAGTCTGAAGTCTTAGAGCTGTACAACCTCTCTGGGGTGGATATAATTCTAAAACATAATTCAGGGTGATCTAGTGAGTAGTATCATCAAAACAATCAAAGTGAGGATTAAGAAGAGGATTAAAGTGTTGCTCCTGTTGAGAATTTCTGGAATATTCAGGGAATTTTTTCCCCAAAAGCTTACTCTGTAAGCATGATCTGTAAATATTTTATATTTTTAAAGTGTATCTATACATAGCTTATAAAGAAGAAAAATAAAGATAAATCTATTTGAGACTCGGGGAAACCCTTATTGTTTGGACCCAGTATTCCTATTCATAGTACCTTTGCCAACTGGGAGTAGTGATCATATTTGCAATAAAAGCAACTAAATGAAAAAATACCCCTAACTCTAGTTAGCTGAACTTACAAACCTCAAGTTAGGCAATAATTGCAAACATCATGTATGTCAATGTAATAGTTGCAAATGTGAAACATGATCTAGTTTAAATCCTAATTAATCACAGATGGGCAGTAGTTCAGAAATGTAATGTTTCCATTTAAAAGATGTTAAATTTCATTACTATATTAGCTTCATGTTTTTTAAACTTTTTGGACACTGGGTTTAGGCCCAGAGGAATTTCAAAAATCAAAATTGACAGTACATATTTAACTATCATAACCACTCAGCAATTATGCTTAGCTGCTATATTCTCATCCAACTAACTCAACAATCTAGGAACTTTTGTGCATATTGAGATTCCTATGGAAGTTATAGCATTAATGAAATTGAGTTTTAAATTTCCCTAGGCTCAACCTAGACATTAAGAATATAAATGTAAATTAACAGAGAAGAACTAGCAGCCATGAATACTAACACTCAAATCACATTCATTTTCATTTAAATTTTACACAGACATCAGGGAAACAATTTCTCCTCCTTCCCTCCAAAGAAATTTTATTCATAATTTTGGCAGTCTTCCTGTGAAGGAACAATGTGTAACATCTTTACATTACTTAGAAAATAGCATATTGTAACTAACACTTGATGGATCACTTTGTTTTTGCTTCTGGGACAATTTTGGAGACTATACTTAAATAGGCTACTCCTGACTTTAAGGCGAATCTACATTTTAAAAGTATGAGTTGAATATGCTACTAACCAATAGTTTATTAATGGTATACAATACTACCAAGTATACCAAAAATAAGAATATAATGTGATCCAGTGTAGGTAAGGAAAATGCATTTGAATATACTTATATACATAAATGTCTAGAACCAGGACTAAAGAAATGCATATCAAATTGTTGACAGGGTGAAAGTAGGAGCAAGACTAAGGTGAGTTATGCAGAGTTAAGTGCTGGGGACACAGAATTCAGTGGCCTGCTACTTAACAAGCTATGTGATCTTGGCAAGTTAGACCTGTAAGTTAAGCTCTCTGTGCCTCAGTTTCTTTATCTATAAAATGAAAGTGAAATCGCTCAGTTGTGTCTGACTCTTTGCGACCCTGTGGACTGTAGCCCACCAGGCTCCTCCATCCATGGGATTCTCCAGGCAAGAATACTGGAGTGGGGTGCCATTTCCTTCTCCAGGGGATCTTCCCGACCCAGGGATCGAACCCAGGTCTCCTGCATTGCAGGCAGACGCTTTAACCTCTGAGCCACCAGGGAAAATGGTGATGATTATATTGCTTACCTCAAAGACTTGCAAGGATTAACTGAGGTGCTGTAAGATAAAGCACTTAAAATGAAGCCTGGTCATTGTATAAGCTTACTGTGTAGGAGTTCACTATTATTTATCCCTTGAATATTTTGCAATAAGAATGCATTTATGGATTTCCTATGTAACAAAAAAGAAAAAACAAGAAGACAATGGGACAGAAATGCTTCTAAATAAAAAAGGGAAAAAATGACATCACCTGCACTGGAATTTTAACTATACCACAATCCAGTAGAACATTGAATTTATAATAATTCATATCTGAAATTGTGCCTATGATACAAAGAAAAACATGGCCACAGTATTTACAGCTCCTCATATCAAGAGATGAACAGTCTGTTTCTCCCATCCTGTGATCTCTTTTGAATAATAGAACCCAGCAGAAGTAACATTGTGTGTGTTCTAGAGCCTAGCCTTTCCAGGCCTTGTAGCTTCTATATCTGCCATCATGGGGTGCTTGTCCTGACACTAGCATCTGAGGCAGCTGGTGTAGCCAACTCTAGAAAGAGAGACCATGTGGAGAACTGACAAGTAAGGCATACAGACAGGACCCGGTTCCTATTGAGGCCACCTTGTACCTCTGAGCCCAGCCAACCTTCTTCAGCTGAATGTAGCCACGTGAATGTGTCAAGGAAAAATCAGCAGAGCAAATGTGTAGCTAACCTACAGAACCATGAGAAATACAAATTGCTCTCGTTTTAAGCCACTAAGTTTCAGGGTCACTTGTTATGCAACAACAGTTAACTGATACAGAGGATATGGCATCTCATGGCCAGACTGCACAGAGAGAGATTAAGGCACCTCAATTGTTCCCACTGGCCCAGCTGAGTCACCAGACACATGAGGCCATGTGGGATGAAGACAGTCCCATGTGACCTGCTAACTGAGTACAGCTACTTCATGAGACCAGGCAAGACCAGGAGAAAACATTCCCCTCTAGTTCACAAAATTGTGAGAAATGGTAAAATGTTGTTTTAAGCTAAGAAGTTTTGAGGTAATTTGTTATGCAGTAGAAGATAATTGATACCTTATCCAAAAAGCTTAATTTATTAGATACATAGAATTTCTTTCAAACACAATTTTACTTCTTAGACATTCCCATGGCATGGACTAAGGATTGTGTTAAACCAAGGCACCAGATTTTAAAGAAAATTACTTGCATGAGGTAGGAAATTTGATTTACAATTACAATTTACAATTTAATTTAAATTGCAATTAAATTTGATCAAACAGAACATATTAGAAGTTTCTCAATTCTCCATATTTTTATCCTTTGCTTTAGAAATAAAATTGCTAAATTAAAAATTTATCCCCAGTTATTTCTTAAGGACCTACTATGTATAACTAAGATATATAGAAGGACATGTCAAGAAATAAAAGTACAATGGGAGAAACAAGCATCTAAATAGCTACTTCTAATACAAAGGAGAATGGAATAAGGGCCAAGAAAGGAAAAGCAGTTTAGCAATTCAGAGAGAAAGCATTTCAGGATGGAAGTGCAGGGAAGGCTTCTTGGAAGAGGCAGTAATGGATATACGTCTGATAAATATGAATAGACAACTAAAGGTGGAGGACAGATGCAGAAGTGTTCTAAAGTATAGAATTTTTAGATTTTATTCATAATTGTATTTGAACAGAAGGATAGACTGCCCCACTGTAACCAAGTGTCCATTTGATGGTCTGTGGGATAAACTATACTTCATACAATTTCAAGACAGAGAGAGCTGCAGAAGCATGTAGCATCTAGAACTTCAACCAATGTATTGGGTATCCTAGAAAACTGATGAACTGTCTTTGTGGTGGTAGTGACTCCTGCCTATACCCATCCTGCAATTAGAATTCCTTTGGTGATAAAGTGGTCCTGGAGAAATTTGCATTATTAACATGATTATTACTGAAAAAAATGTGTTTAAAGCAAATCTTGAGATAGAATCATACCTTTAAAATGAAAGGCATGAAGACATGTAGGACGTGTAAGGAAGACTAGTGCTGTTTTTAATAGTCAGTCAGTTCAGTCCCTCAGTCGTGTCCGACTCTTTGCGACCCCATGAACTGCAGCATGTCAGGCCTCCCTGTCCATCACCAACTCCCGGAGTTCACTCAGACTCACATCCATTGAGTCAGTGATGCCATCCAGCCATCTCATCCTCTGTCGTCCCCTTCTCCTCCTGCCCCCAATCCGTCCCAGCATCAGAGTCTTTTCCAATGAGTCAACTCTTCGCATGAGGTGGACAAAGTACTGGAGTTTCAGCTTTAGCATCAGTCCTTCCAAAGAAATCCCAGGGTTGATCTCCTCCAGAATGGACTGGTTGGATCTCCTTGCAGTCCAAGGGACTCTCAAGAGTCTTCTCCAACACCACAGTCCAAAAGCATCAATTCTTCGGCACTCAGCTTTCTGATTATGAATTAGTACAAACTTATTTTAGAAAAGTAAATATCAGAAAAATGTAAAAAAGAAAATGAAAACTAACAATTAAAATTAACAATCCCATTAATCACTATACTATTGTGATTTTTTTCCTAGTCCTTTCTCCATGCACATATTTTAGTTTTAGTCAGTTCATATAAATCTCAGATTACATGCTTTTATAATCGCCTGTATTTCTTATTTAAGAATATTTGAGGGATGAGTTCAATTTTAAACAAGTTAAGTTTGAGGAAACTACTCTGTGGGAGAGGGAGAGGGTGGGATGATTTGGGAGAATGGCATTGAAACATGTATAATATCATATATGAAACGAATCGCCAGTCCAAGTTCAATGCATGATACTGGATGCTTGGGGCTGGTGCACTGAAACGACCCAGAGGGATGGTACGGGGAGGGAGGAGGGAGAGGGGTTCAGGATGGGGAACACGTGTATACCTGTGACAGATTCATGTTGATGTATGGCAAAACCAATACAATATTGTAAAGTAATAAACCTCCAATTAAAATAAATATAAATATTGTAAAGTAACAAACCTCCAATTAAAATAAATTAATATATATATATATAAAAAGAAATGTTCAGCCAGCTAGCTGTTAGAGGTGGCACCTGAGAGGAATGCTGAGACAGGAAATATGGTCTCAAAGGTATCAAACTAGAAGTAATTATTGAAACCTAGAAATGGAGTGAGATCATTCATGCTTTTTCTAAGTGTGGGTTACTGGGTTAAGAAAGCAATTGATTTGGTTGGAATGGATTAGATAATTTCAAAATGCATCATATAGTAGTTGTAAGTAATCATTCTGGATTGCAATGTAAAAATCAATTTCTTTTTGTGAATCTGAGGACTGAGCTTTTAGGAACAGAAAAAGACTCTGATAGGAGGGAAACCACAACCAGTTTTAAGAAAATAAGATTGGTGCTTGGCATTGGTTTCTGGATCTCTTTATGCTCTTAAAAAATTTTTGAAGAACCCCAAATTGGTGTCATCTTTGTGAGTTACCTCTATTGATATTTATGCATCATAAAATAAAATAATAAAAAAAGAAGTTAAAGCAGGCAGAAATCAACTATTTATGTACTGATGCACCTAAAATAACAGTAATAAACTTAATATATATTAATATAAATAAGAGTTTCATGAAAAAGTGCCATCTTTTCCCAAACAATTATTGAGGAGAGTTGTATTCTTATCTTTTAACACCTAGCTTAATCCCTGGTGGCTCAGATGATAAAGACACCTGTAGACACCTGTAGTGCAGGTGTCGGGAATATCCCCTGGAGAAGGAAATGGCAACCCACTCCAGTATTCTTGCTTGGAGAATCCCATGGACAGAGGAACCTGTCAGGTTATATAATCTGGCAGGCTATAGTCCATGGGGTTGCAAAGAGCTGGACACGTCTATGCGACTAACACTAATAGAACACAGCTAAATTCTCATAGTTGCTTTTGCATTCAATTAATTGTACATTTGTAAGAGAATGTGAGTGAAAGGCAAATATTATCTTGATATTATTGTGAAAATAATCTAGACTACACAGACACCCTACAAGTCTCTAAGTAGCTCCCAGGAGTCTCTGGACCAGATAGGTCAGGAAGAATAAGAATAGAAGAAGTGTTGTTATTTGAGAGTTGGCAAGTGTCAGAATCTGATTGATGCAGGTAAAGAGCCATTAGTAAATCAGATCATAGCACATCCTCTCATTGTCCTGAGGACAAAATCTAAAATCCTTATTAAGGCCCCTAAACCCTTGTATGATTTGACTCCTTCTTGCCTCTTCTTCCTCGTATATGTCACTCTCTGCCACCCCCCACCCCAATACACTACTCATGTTCACCACACTGCAGATGCACAGGCTGTCTTTCAGCACCTTGACATTGCACATTTCTCACGTCAAATACCATACATTCTTTACTCTGTGCCTGGAATGCTAACTACTACTCGTTCATGCCTCAGATTAGTAGCTGCTGTCTCAGGGACGCCTACCTCACTGCTTCAACCTCAATCTAAATTGAGTCTCCTCTGTTCTCTTGCCAATACTGTGTTCTTTTCTTTCAGAGTGCTCCTCATGGGATTGGTTATGTCCATCTCTTGCCAGTGGACTCTAATTTACACAAAGGCTGGAACAGATATGTTTTCTTTACCATTCTCTTTCCAGTACGTAGCACTGAATAGGCACATAGTGGGTATTCTATAAATCTTTGCCTAATGAAAGCATGAATAAGAGAATGAAAATATGTATTGGGAGCCTGTTTCCTTAATCTGAGAGGAAATTTTTGTGCTCATTGTGTTGCATGGAAAATGACAGCATCTTAGTTCCTGATTTTCATACAAAATGCATTTAAATTCTGTTTATGATAGACTATCCTAATAATTGTTAGCATCTAGTAGCAATTATTAATGTATGTAGCTATAAAAATACTCTTATGGCCATTATTAAGTGTGCGTTTTTGAAGTACAAAATGCTGTAGTTATTTCAATACAAATTAATAGTTAACTGTAAGTCAATCGTGATAATTCACTTAAAGGGTTATGACAACGAGGTCAAAAGTTAGAAGTTCAAATGCACATAAATGCCAACAGACCAATCCTAATTGTTCTATACTCTTTTCAAATTCTTTTTCAGGAGTGTAATTTCATCTCTCAAACAGAAATCATGGTACATTTTGAAATCAATATCTCCCCTTTTCAACAACTGTGATAGTTAAAAAGTGCCAGAAAGTAATATTCTTAAAAGTATTTCCAATAAAAAGACAAACACTAGCATAAAGTCAGCTTTCAGATCTGCAAGGGAAGGCACTATGTCATCTTTATGAGGGAACAAATTATTGTTATTGCCATATTTTTATGTGTATGCATATCAAGCATAAGTGAATTTCATATAAATTAAAGCCCAAGGTGTCATTCTTTACATGGTCCATAATTTTAAATTTAAGCAAATATTTGAATTCATTACAGCAATAATACAAATGAATTGTCACTACACCCTACTGAGAAGTCTTAGTTTCTGAAGGTTATGATTAATCTGTAATAAGGATACATTTTATTTTGAGAGTAAGGTGCAGCAACATTGATGGAACCCTTCCAGTGAGGGATATTCTTTATAAATGTACACTTCTATGAGCAGGGCTTGCTATATGGAATGCAAAGTGACTTGCTAAAGCCCAAAGTTAAAAAAAAATGTATTTTTCTTCTCCTTGGAACTCTAGCCAGAGAAGTGGATCCAAAGGATCCATCTGGATACTAAATAGGTATAGGTAGTGAAATTGTCAGTCACTCAATCGTGTCCAACTCTTTGTGACTCCATGGACTGTAACCCGCTGGGCTCCTCTCTGCATGGATATCTCCAGGCCAGAATACTGGAGTGGTTGCCATTCCCTTCTCCAGGGGATCTTCCTGACCCAGGGGTCAATCCGGTCTCCCACATTGCAGGCAGACTCTCTACTGACTGAGCCATCAGGGAAGACCTGGTGGGGTTAGGTAGGCAGAAGACTTTAACTGGGGATAGGAATAGACAGAAGACTTTAACTGGCTTTTCTGTTGTTCTCCCGAGCCTTACTTGGGCATGTGAAAAATGTGTCTGGCTATCTGTTCTGAACATACGGCTGCAGAATCATGGCCACAACCTGTTCACATCAAGCTCAAGTGAACTTCCTCTAATGTGGCTGCTTTTCTCAGAGGGGCCCCTGACTAACTGGAAATGGGCACTCCCTAGCAGCAAACTGGTGACTGCAATTTATAGCTGTTTATGAAAACTGATTGGGTACAAAATCATTAAGCTACCTTTCCCTGCTTCCAATCATTGTCGTCAAAAGCTGTGGTCCTGGCACCATTCATAATCTCTGGTAGTTGATCTCCAGATACCATTGTTACCAGTTGCAATAGGAAATAATGGTTCACTACAACCAGGATGTACTGAAGCTGTGCCTTTGAAATCATCTTACCATTAGACAAGCACCCCAAAAACCTTCATTTCAGATGCTTCACGTTGATTTCCTTTATGTAATTGTTATTGACTTCAGTCTTCTAATATTATTGTACTTACACTTTTACTTATGAGGGTACTTAGAAACAAGATAGAAATAAGTGATATTTTCCATTATGCATTCTTTGCAAAGAATGCAAGCTATGGATTAAACAAATTAACAAAAATCAAATCTATTGTTCTTTAGGACTGAATTGCTCTAGGAACATGGTAACAGCCATTCATTTTATGCTTGTTGATTAGTAAGTTGTTCACAAATCTTTGAACATATTTTAGCCTCTGCAATTTCTTTACTATTCTAAGATCTGGCACAGTTCCTGAAACAAGGTAGATGCTCCATATGCAACAGCTGAATTGAACTTATGTGATTACATTAATTCTGGGTATAAATGTGTGTATGCATGCATGTGTGTGGTCTTTGTTAACGAAAAAGGTATCTCTTTTAAAATTCCTAGCAAATTATTTGAATATTAATAACATAACCCAGGCAACTGGGTAACTGTCTTATACAGATTGCATGCTCCATTACAACTGGTTATATTTTCCTTCACATTGACCATTCTAAAACGGGCAATTTAGCGTGGCTTCTTTCTGATATCCACATTCAAAATAGAAATTCCTAGTCCCCTGAGCAAAACACTTAAAAATTCTTCAATTTCCTGTTACTTAAATGTGTCTAGGGAATCTCTGAAGTTGAATAAATGTTTTACGAAATCCACCTACAGTATCAAGCTATGGACCTCCAGAAGCAGTAAATCAGTTCTGCAGAAATGGAGAAAGGTGAGAGCCCCCTGTACTTTGGAATTAGAAAGGGAAACAATGTTTTTGAAGGAACTAAAGGGAGACAGGTGCAGACCAAATGAATTAAGGACTCCAGGGAGCTGTGCAAGACTGGTAAGGAAAATGAGAGGGAAGAATATGAGAGAAAACAGAAGGAGGAGGCGGTAGAGGAGAGTTTCTTTTTTTAAAAAAGATGATTAAACAGACTGCCAAATTGCCAGGAGAGAAACAAGCTGAGTTTCCTTTCATGAAATCCCTGGGTATCAACCGTCCCTTCCCCTCTGTGTCTTCGAAATGACTAACAAAGAGGTAGCAAACGTGAGAGTGAGATGATCATGGTTTTAAATCGTACATTTCATTTCCATGGCCGTTATGATTTGTCCAAGTCTCATTCTGCCAAAAGTCCCTTTTCATTAACGAGGAACTCCCTTTAATCATTATTTACAGAATTCCTTAGACTCAGAGAGTGATTTGAATCACTGGAGAAGTAACTGATCAGATGTTTCTATTTCCTCCTTCCAGAACTCTTAGATGGGAATTGAGGAGGTATCCTGAAAGTCTTTTCCCTCCACAGTTTGTTGGCCAGGTAGTTCTTAATGAGAAATCTTTTCTTTATTTAGGAGATATATATACACATCTCCTTAATATATATGTTTTCACATATACAGGTATTGGTTTTGTTTTTGGAGGAGGGTAGTGGGTTTTAGGAATGTTCGTTTACATACCAGTGGCTAGACACAGGTTTTATAGCCATCCCTTCCCCATTGCTTTTTCAACTGCCAACGGAGAGATGGTTCTGGAAGCAGTTGCTATCCCCCTACAGAGTCGGGTTGTCATCTTTTGTTTCTTTGTTGGCAGAGCGAGGGGTGATGGTGAGCGGCAGTGATCCAAACGATTCCTGCCCGAAGCTGAAGGCAGTGTTTAAAAAGGGACGATGGAAATAAACGTTCTCTCGATTCTCTGATTCTTACCCTGAGAGTGTTCAGCTCCCTGTAGTTCCTCCCCTCGTTGGTGTGCAGGGCTTACACTGTTCCCTCTTTGCAAATACCTGTATCAAAACCTGCGAAGATGGGAACACACGGTTCCGAGATCTCCACTGGCGTCATCCTGTACTATCTCTGTTTAGGAAACCGAATCCGGTCTCCCTGCTCAGGAGTGCAGGGACCGTCCAGCCCGGAAGCCATGCTCGTGCAGCTGCCACCACCCAGGGAGAAGAACAGCTGGAAGCTTTGGTGCGCACCCGCCGAGCCGCGAGCAACTCTTCCTGTTAATTAGCGCCAGCCAAGGCTCCAAATGTGCCTTATTGCAACCCCTAGCGGACTCTCAACTCGCCAATAGTTTCTCGCTTTCCTGTCCCTGCTCTTGCGGGGAAAAATTACAAACGTGCGTGCCCACATACACATTCACACACGCCCTTCTTTCTTCACTCAAGAAAACCATCGGTAACGTGTCTCCTAAAGAAAATTCAACTCTTCGCGCTCTCTTTCTTTACCTAGAGGCTAGCAGTCCCGGCAAACACTCACTGGGCTCTCTCCGCTGCTTTGCGCGCCCCCTACCTGCCTACGGCGGGGGTGGCGCTGGGGGAAGGGGGTCGGGAGTACGCTAGACTCGTTTCTCCAGTTGGTGCCGCTCCCCTGGCTCGGCACTTGGTATCTCCCACCGTCTTGCTCTCGCCGGGAAGCCGGGAAGGAGGAGGCGACTGTGGGCGTCGCCGCCGCCCTTCCCGGAACCGGAGCCAAACCCTGATCCGGGGTCGACGTCTCCTACTTCAGACTCACATCTGGCCCAGCCAGGCAGATATTGGCGGCTGGAGAGTTACTCCACGCGAGGCGCCCCAAGTCCTGAGCATGCCCAGTAGGACTCCTTAGGTTCCCAAAGCGAGTTTCTGAGCGTGCAGATTCCGCTTTTCCGCTTTTTCGTGGAAGCTCAAAAGGGTGGAAAAGGAGGGATCCAGGGCTTGGGGCACGGACCGAACCTGGGTGAGGGGCGGAGCCGGTTGGGGAGCCCAGGGAGCTGGGCGACCAGGCCGGGCAGCGGCTGGAGCGCAGGGCCCGGCTCCGGGGGTGGGGGTGGGGGGGGGGGGGGGGGAAGAGTGTCAGCGCTGACCCGACGCGCCGCCAGGAGGCTGCGTGTGGCCGGCCTTCGCTCACTGAGGTCATGCTGTCAGCGGGAGGCAGTCAGCGGTTCTCTCACGTGGACCGACACTAAGAAAGCTTGCGGGTCTTTTTCGCACCGCACTCACGGGCTGGGCTTTTCTAGAAGGCGGGGTAGAGGGGAAAAGGAGGAACCCAAACATTTCTCTTTCTCTCCGCCACCTCGCTTTTTTCTTTTTTCGCTAAAGTTATCCTGGCAAGAGACTTTGCATTCTCAGTCAGTCCTCAGGCTTTACACATCGCGGTCGTGATCACGCTTCTGTGTGTCTGTGTGGTGTGTGCAACAGTGCGTGCGTTTGTGTATGTCTTGACTATAAAACACTCTCCCAGGTTGATTTGGGGATGACAAACACTCCGCCGGACCCCACCTCCCACCCCACCTAACCCTTTGGAGAAAATAGAAGCTGGTCATGAGAGTACTCTGGCCGGGAACTCATCGTGGTACGAAATCTAAATTTTGTTGATCCATATTTCCTTCCTCTGCTCCCCCACCCCCAGCTTTCTCCTTCCCTCCCTCCACCTTCTAACACCGTGATCTTTCTCATTTTGATTTCCCTTTCCTTTGCCCGCTACCTGCTCCCTCAGCCCTCCTCTTCTGCTCCTCCTCCGGAGCTCCCTCTTCCTCCCCACCCCATCTCAGCTGCGGCTAAAACCTGGAGTCTTGGTGGAAAAGGGAGGAAAAAAAAAAAAAAAAAAAAACCCTTGGCTGTGGAACTGTCAAACCGGGCATGCTCAGTAGACAGGGCAGGTTTTTTGGTCTCGAGTAGCGGAGAAACATTTTTTGCACCACCGCGACCAGCCTTAGAGCGCGGCGGCGGCGGCCACAGCAACATCAGCACAGCCATCAGCGGTGCAGACGCCCCGCACCCGGGAGCGCGGCGGGCTCCGGCTTAGCCCGGAGTTCACCTCCGAGTGCCCCGGGGTCTGAGCTCATCCCTTCTGCTCGCACACACACGCACACTCTCTTTCACGGACACACACGCGTATACACACTCTCGCACCCACAAACGACCCCGGGCGCTAGCACCCTCCAGGCAGCGATCGTCCGCTGGCGCGGTAGTAGCCAGGTTCGGTACCTGCCCCCGGCGGCTGCCGGCTCAGAGCACCGTCGCGACGGACCGGAGGAGAGCGATGCTGGGGCCCGAGCGGCAGCTCGAACAGTAATGTGGATTTACAGTCGTTTCCCGCAGGAACCGGCTGAGACGCCTGAGGTCCCGGGCTCCGGCAGCGCCCGGCGGGGCTGAGCACCTGGCGAGGGGGCGGGGGACCGCACCTGGGGACGCCACTGAAACTTGCGCCTGGACTAGGTAGGTGCGTTGCTCCCGGCTCCCACCTCCTTCCCTTTGGTTCGCGGCCCCTACCCTCCCACCTCCCACCCCGAGGACTCCCGGTTAACTTCGCCCCGAGGCTGCAGGCGACGGATGGCGGCTCCCAGCCCTGAGTGGCGGGCAGCGTCCGCTCAGAGAGCCCTGCCCGAGGTGGCAGAACCTCGGTTCCTTCTTTAGGTCTTCGCCCGGCTCGGGGCTCTAGACCACCCGGGGCATATGGGAGGTCGGCCTTGTCCGCAGTTCAAGCTTTCAGCGGGCCCTGGGGGCGCTGCCCTTCGAGGGCTCCCTAGGCTTCTTAGGCGACACTTTTGCCAACCAACTCCTCTGGTTCTGAAAGGCGGGGGCGGGGGAGTGGGGCTCGCCTCTGCAGGCGCGCAGAGCCCCGGCGCTCTAACAAGTGGACCTGGACGTTGGGGACGGGGGCGGGCTCGGTCCGAGAAGAGACAAGGGGACGCCTCTCCTCCAGCATTTTTCCCACCTGGAGCGTCCGCCAGGGGCTCGGCCACTCGGTTCCCGCTCCTGTCTCTCTGAGAGAAGATGCCTAGGGTCTAGGACTCACTTGAGTACCTGTTTGCTTTCGAATTTCTCTTTGAACCACACTCGGGGAGTCCAGGTTCCGGGGGAAACTCCAGGACCTCCTTCTAACCCACACCGTCTGGGGCCCTACCCAGTGCGTCCTTCCTACACTCCAACCTTTGTCAAGAGACAGTCATTACGCAGCAGTCGGTGCTCTGGGAGCCGTCGGTGTTGGCTTTTACCACGCGCTCAGCTGCGCAGGTTTGTGTGTTTTCGCATTTTATCCTGAGATGTGGTTCGGGCAATATAGCAGCGGCCAGCACATTTGCGGAGTGCCAGGTACCCTCTAGGCATACCTGGGGAAATGTAACCTCACTTTCTACTCTACAACGGGCAGGGTGCCAGTTCAATTTTAGGAGGTGGAGAAGGGGAGACAGCGCGACTTGGTGAGTGGATGTGTTTGCAGTCAGGAGTATATTTAAACATTTCAGCAAACCGAGTGCGGTCGGTTGTTTACAATTGCGGAGACGGACGATCTCACTCCACTCGTAGATGTTGTCTCGACATCTGTTTCGCCACCGGGAGAGTAAGGGCGGGGGCGGGGGCTGGTTTGCAGCTCGTGCTAGCCGTCGGCAGCTTTGGGGCTTAGCGGATCTGCATCACTGCTACTGGCGATATGATAATATGGGTAGGTCTCCAAAATGAAGCAATTGGTCGGGAGATGTCCTGAACTTTCCTTTTTTTTTTTTTTAATTTACCTGGAATGTTAATTCGGAGGAGTATTTGAGGTGGCCGGAGAAAATACAAAAAGAAGTTCCTAGTGCCATAGTAGGGAAATTAGTAGCCACTCGGTTTTACAAACCGAAAGGAAACGAAACACCCCAGTGGATCCTATTAGGTACTGTTAGATTAGCACTTAATTGATTGCGTTTGTGCTAAGGGTCACAGGCAGCTTCCTTGAATTTCAGATTGTTGTTCTGTGATCATAATTAACAAACCAGGTACACTATACTATGAGCATCAATCGCTACTCTCAACCTGTTTGGGGAAAACATTGCAAATGTCTGCTTTATCTTTTGATTGAAATATCCTTGTCTGTCTTCTTAGTCCGAAGACTTCCGATTTGGAGCATAGGGCACCCCTGTACTGCTAAGAAAGAGCACAGTCTAAGGAGGAAAGGCTTTATTATTATTAAAAGGAGATCCACAGCCTTACATTCTGCTCCCTGGTTACCCAGCATTTACTTGCTTGCTTACCACCCCCCTGCAACGTGGGGGGAAAATGAATTTTCATAAGGCATTTGTATGACCCTTTAAGTAGATAACTGGAAAAGCAGAATCTTAATTTTGCCATTTTTGTCTAAGTTCATAAGACGTTTTATGTGTGTGTGATGTGTTAAATAATTTACTGTTGGAAAGTTTTTTTTTTTTTTTTAGAGTAGTGTGTAAGTATGTCAAAGTAATGTTGGAATCTTTTATTGATAATAAAAGAAAGTCCCAAAATGCATTTGGAAAGGGATTCAGGTAATTTCTAAAATGAATCCATGCTCTAAATGTTATTTAAAAGTTTTCAGATCGTCCCCCAGAATGTTTTTGAAAAACAGGTGTTTCTGGAAAACAGCTCAATGAACAAATGTTAACATTTGTATAATAAAACCAATAGAGTCTAGTCCCTAGAACCATGCCAGACACATAGTACAAACCGAGTATTTTTTGAATACATGAATTTGTATTTACCATTGGTTCTAGGTCCCCATTATGAATTAAGAATAGTCATGTCATTTGACAAAATATACAGTGGAACTGAAGGAAAGAATGCTTTGTGGAGTCATTGTGCTATAAGATTAAGTGAGATTCCAAATATTGAAATAAATAGCTGTGTTAAAAAGTAAAATCAGATTGTATATTAACTACCATCTCATTCAAAGGCCTAATTCAAAAATCTAAATACTCTAAAGGTTTTGGTGTTTCACTTCACTGTCATCTGTGTAAATAATGCTGACATGATCATAGTTTCCCTTATAGTCATTGTACCTTTCTGATGCCTTTAATACTAAGATTCTTGCTGAAACAGAGCAGTCTAACATTCAAGTTTATTCTGTACAATACGATTTTAAATTCTCAAACTGCAAAGTATTCTTTTGATATGTTGCCTCTGAAAACAGAAAGCTTATTTTCCATGACAGTCTTAAAACTTGGAAATGGTTAGAAGGTTCAGTATTAACATAAAGGTTTTTTTTTCCATTTTATGTTAGAAATAGCAATTAGAATCCATGTAATTTTTACTTGAAGCTTGCTTTTCCTGAAAGTCCATCAGTTTCAGTTTTCAGTATAGTTGTCAAGTACTTGGTATAGATTATGGTTAATAAATTTCCTAAGGCTTCTCAAACAAGTGATTTACTTATCTATTTACTTACTTACTTACTGACCTGAGGTCAAAAGAAGAGCAGTACTTTGAATACTTGATGCAAAGATTAATTAATGAAAGCAAATTTTCTTATAATATTCACATATTCTAGCATTCTCACACACACACACATACACACACACACTTTTAGAAACAATCTCATGAGAATGCTGTGCATCAGATATGAAACATGTATGATAATTTTATTAATATTATATATGTTTCTTTAAGCTCCTGTATGTAGATTTACCCTTGAAAGTAGTAATCTATGCAGCTTTTTTTTTTTTTTTAATAAGAAGCTTCCCTTCGTTTACCACTTGGAAGAATGGCTTGAATTGGATTACTAGCACAACTACAGGCAGATTAAATGATAAAGAATATTGTGAAGGATAGTATTTATTAATAGCAATTGTGATCAATAGAATATATCAATGACTGGAAATAAAGCTGCTGATTATAAAAAATTAAAAGGAATCAGCTTTCAAAACTGTTTCCATGTACAAAAACTGCTTTAAATCATCTGCAGATTCTGAGTATTAGATTAAATTACTGTTTTGAATTGAAATTACTCCATTTCCTTTCCCTAGACGGTAAAACATTCTGATTCCTGGCTTAATATATAATTTCTTTTTTCTATTTTCCATTGATTTTTTTTTTAAGAACTGAGGAAAGTAAATATCATATAGAACCAGCTAGAACTGTGCTTAGTTTGAGCAGGTGAATGCTATAAAAGGTTTCACACAGCTTTAGATTATTCCAAACAACCTTGATGGTCCAGCCATATGTGTGTCTACCGTATGTGGTACCCTGTAATGACAGTTAATATAATGTATAGAGATTTTATAGTTTTCTAGATGTACTGTGGTACAATTTAGCAAGACCAATGAAATTGCTTACATTTGGAACTCATGAAAAATAGGGCTGAGTGAATTGGAGTATGATGGCATAAACTGAAAATTGTTTTGTAACAATATTTGTACTGAATTGTACTGTATTTCTCTATATAATCAAAGCAAACTAGTTTTAATTGGAGATAGTAAATATTTTTACAGTTGATGTTGAATCACTAATGCTTTAAAAATAATCATTTAGAGTCTAATAAATAAAGCCTGTTAAATTCTTATGTAACTTTGGGACTCATTTCTAGACCTGGAAGTATAATCTTGGATAATTTACAGCTTAAAAAAAATTCTGACTTTTACTTCCTGTCCAGGCCTCCACTTTAGGTAAACAATAGCATATGGTGAAACATGCATATATGCCAACTAACCACTATCTCTTGGATGATGTTTTCAATGTGATGTAATGATTCTGAAATATTGGGTTCTCCATTCCCACCTACTTAAAATGGAGTGGAGAAGGGAATTGGAAAATGGACACAGGAAAATGTGTTAAATCATCTCTTTTTATATCACTGAATCATGCCCTGAGAAGCTCCTACTCAGATCCTTCATCTCTGTGTTTATGGTAGATATGTGCTGAGATTAATATTTTTTTTCCTGGGTACTTATGACAGGTCTCTATGGCTGTATCTAGGTGACACCTAAATATGTGAGTGAAAAGTTCCGTCAACCATCCAGCTGTTTGAGGTGATGCAAACAAACATCTGGTTGGTTGAGAGAATTTTTCACTTGGTCTCTGGATATTTTGGAGTCATTTAACAAGCTGATGAATCTTAATACCTATGTCAAAACAGAAAGACATAAAGTGAAACCCTTTAAAATACATGTAGAGTACCTTAAACACTCTTGGGTTACTATAACATATAATGAGCCAAATGCTACCCTGAATCTACAGCCTTCTATGAAATGTTTAAGGAGATGCAGTGACAAAGCAGTGACAAAAACAGAAACACACTGGCCTTTTCAAAAAGCCAGGAAATAAAACACTTTAACTTCAATTCTATCTCCCCCACCTCCACCCCCGGTACTGATTCATCAGTTTAAAGAATCAACTTAAAGAGTTTGATATGTTGGCTTCTTACGATTTCCTGCACCTCACTTTTCACCGATTCTTCCACTGCCATGGAAACTAGACGGGACAGACAGCTGGGAGTCACTAATTCAGGATGGGAACCTGCTTGTTAATTTAATTTCATGCCAGCCTGTTGGTCCCTGAGAGTAACTATAAAAGGCTAGGGGATTGAATTTGTGAGCAATAAACAATTAAGCAGAACAAAAATCAGTGCCATCACTGTCATTTTCCTGAAGATCTTACTGCAACCCCACTTATCCCTAATCAAGCAGTTCTTTAAAACTAGTCACAAAAAAAGAACTTTGATTTGTGCATTCCTATTGATATTTGTGTGTATGCTACAGTTTTTTGTTCTATGAGGACTTCACAGCTGTAAAATAGTTTCATATTAGCTATCGCATTGAAAAAATATGTTCAGTCAAATTATGATTTTGTAGACTTTTAAGAAGCCTAGTTAGAGATCATAGTAAAGTTAAATATAAATGATGCTTGAATTTTCTGGTAAGATTGGTTATTTTCCCTTTTCAAGTATAAAAACAATTTTATTAAAATATCTATGCCTCACATTTTTTTTATTACAGAGACCAAATGGATTTGAATACATTTATTTGAAATCTGTAAAACACTCATTTTACCCATCGCCATAAAGCATACTGATTGTTTTAACTTTAATTGACTAAGTTGTCAGTTGATAAGTAGTCAACAATGAGGAAATTGCCTTTTAATGTTTCTCATATTCTTTTATAATATTTTTGTGGCTGATTATGACTAACAAAATTGAATTTGGGGATCACAAACTCTAATATGAGCTGAATTGCGATCCATGTTAAGACTTTTGCAATATTATCAGCTATGGGTTCTGATAAACTAAAAATTTTCCCCCTGAATTTATAGCTGTAAACAAATTTCTATATTATGGCTAAGAAAGAGTGATTCTCAAAAAGGATTTTGGTGAGAAAAAAAAAAGAATGGAGATATAAATCTATATCTATATTTATATGTCATCAGGTAATTTCCTGTTTCAAAGTGACTAGAACTTCAAAATACAAATGTCTCAGATAGAATTATTAAAGATAGAATGAAGTAGTGATTTAAAAGTTCAGGAAAAATATTTTCATTTTTACATTTTAAGGAATATTTTTGATATCATTATCCAGTTTTCAGGTATTGAATTGCATATATTTTGTTAACTGGTTTATTTTTGTTACTTGAGCCATGTCTGAGTAAAATTACCAGAATATCTGAGTAAAACATGAAAATTTCAATCATCATTGTTGATCATGTAGATTTCCTAGTATCTATCTGTGTCATGTTGATTTCCTCTAACTTTTCAGCAGATGCTTGACTTTTGGATGCATAGTGAAAAAAATAATCATATGAATAGTTCCAAATATATAATCAGTTAATTTTAACTCTTCATCTAAATGATATTATGAAGATACAACCTCAGTTTCCCTTTAGAAATTAATGCATGCATGCTAAGTTGCTTCAATCATGTCTGACTCTTTGCGACACCACGGACTGTAGTCCAGCGGGCTCCTCTGTCCATGGAATTCTCCAGGCAAGAATACTGGAGTGGGTTGCCATCTCCTTTTCCAGGGGAATTTTCCAGACCTAGGGCTCAAACCTGTATCTCTTGGGTCTCTTGCATTGGCAGGAGGGTTATTTACCATTAGAGCCACCTGGGAAGCCCAGAAATTAATGTTTTCCTATTTAGATGAAAGATACTGTAAATATTCAGAATGCTGATTGAATATATGTATTAATATGTGTATGCATGTATATGTGTGTGACTTTAAGAAGAACCCCTATATGGTTTTATCAAAGGAAATCCAGTTTCATTTTAATGTTTGGAATCACAGCTTAGTGTTTTTAACTGCATGTGTGAATGAGAGTTTTTAAAGCAGCCAAAATAAAAAGTACATTGCTATCAGTTTGCATACTTCAGGGAAAGTCTGATCACAAGCTAAGGTCAAGGAGAAAATTTCCCAGTTTCAAGGTCTTATATAATTGGTGGATTCTAAGTGTTTATATTAATTCTACTGCCTCTATCTGGTTGAGACACCTGTCAAAGAGAAAGTGCCAGATTAGCTAGGCACTTGGTATATTAGACATTGCAATCCCTGTGTCCCAGCAGTGGATAGACATTTTAAGAAAATTCTTCAGTTGTTCAGAGAAATCAGAAAAAAGATACCACAGATGGCCTATCCCAATAATCCAGGTTTTTTTCAGGTACATTTAAAATTAAATGTCCTAAGAGATGATTAATTCAAGAAAGTTATTGATAATGAACTCATCTTATGTTACACATCCTTTGCACCTATGATGATGCCTTATTAAAGGTGTCTCAATCTTGCTAATTACCACCTGTGTTTAAATATAGAGTTGTATAAATACACTATAACCACACAGTGACTGGAAGCTTTCTAAACCTGAAATGTTCCCAGCTAACTCAATTGCTATCAACAAAATGTTTCTGATCAACATTTTGAATTTATACGCTGTGCATTACCCCCCTTTAGCATTAATGATTTTCTTTTTTTAAAGCTGCTCTGCTTAATTGCAAGCATTTGAGTGATATTGATGTGTGTTCTCCAGCTCTATTAACTAGCCCCCAAATATATTTGTATTTATGTGTGTGGATGGAATTTTTTCTAAAGTTATATTTATTAAAAATTAAGTGTACATTTTGATGTGGATTTAAGCATCATTTATAGAAACATATAAGTACATCACCTATTTGCTTGCTGCATGCTTGAAATGCATATATTTTTGTGACTAGCTCATATCTTTAGAGCTTTAAGGAATGTAGGGAAACATTGACAGAATTGCTGTGCAAGTCAAGTAAGAAACTCCTTTTATTAATTTCACTAATGAGATCTAGTGACTTCTAAGGGAGAAGATTGTGCTGTTGATTGGCCAGTTGATACCTATTTAACTTGAGAAGACTCTTGTACCTTTAAATACCAATATCATCACTCTCATTTCTTCCTTCCTCCTTTCCTTCCTTTCTTTTTCTTTCTTTCTTTCAGCTGTTTCCAAGAGTTGAGGTCGTAGATACAGACTTGTGAGAAAAGAAGCTCTGGGACATTCACTAAAGTTTTGGGAATGATTAATCTTTTTATTCTACTTCTAAATCTGACCTATTCTTTAAGTATATACTAGAAAAATATAAATATAATGTGAAATATTATTTGTATATTGTTTTTGGCTCATACATTCTTTCAGTTATCTTGGATAGGAGCTAAAATAGCACGCTAATATTCTGGGTTGGTACCTTTTATTACAGATTTACTCTGTGCATTTCTATATGTTAGTGCACTTGTGATTGATTTTTCTTGTTTATTCTAATAAAATGTCAACCTTTAGGTGTGACACCATTTATTTTTGGTTTCAATAAAGTGTTAACACAAGAGTGCTACATTTTTCATTTGTTTTGTTCTTATCCTGTTTGAGATATTGCCTTAATGAAACATTGGACAACTTGTAAAAGTGAGGTAATCTTAACATAATTAGAATTCAGTGCAAGGGAAATATTTTAAGATGTAATTTAATACAGAATGGAGAAAAATTTAACAATATATTTCTGTTAAGCATGGAATAAAACATGTTTAAGAAAATATAAAATACCACTAGACTAAGTAAGAAGGGAACACTGGTCCTAGACATTTAACAAAATACTTGGGACTGCTTTGTTGTTAAGAAAGCAGAAGAATCAGTGTTTACACAGAGCTCTGGGACAATAGGTCTTGAAATCTCAAGTGTTTTCCATAGACTCTCCAAGTCTCATGGACTGGCTTCTTTTTACTGAAGATTTCAGTATTACAGAGTTTTGGTTATACTTCATAAAACCATCTTCATGAAGAAAAAACTTCATCTGTTCAGTCATTCATCAAAACTTTGTAAATGCCTGTTTATCCAGTAATACAGAGATATTAAAAAAAAAACTTACCATATAATGGGAGAGACAGACATTTGAATTGACTTTTAAATAATAGGGAAGAATTTTTTTAGAGAATACAGAGACCCACAGTCCACATGGCTAAAGGATTGTGAAAGGGTACAAGTCTAAATTAGCAATGCGGAATATCAACCCAGGAAAATAGAATATTGTTTTATTTCCTGTCTGGGTTTGGGGAACAGAAGTCAAGGATAATGTCTTATTTCCTTTTGTGTGCCTGACACACAGAGGAGGCTTAGTACATATTTGTCGAATGACTGAGTGTGGTAGGATTTTCTTGCATGGAAAGAAAATCCTGGAGAATTGTGGTTTTTATTATTTTTATCCAAAATCACACAGTGTACTGCATTGTAGCAGAATCTACTGAATTAGATGAGAGGCTTTAAAGAGAGGGGGGCAGGTCACCAACTTTGAGTTTTAGAAAGACGGCAGCCAGTATGAAGGATGGATTGAAGTCCATGAAGAGTACATTAAGGGACTGTGTTGCAATTATGAGGGTGTGAACCATGGCAGGGACAGCAAAGATGGAGAGGAGAGGGAAAATTTGAAAGCTACTCGTAAGGTAACAGCATTTGGGACATGGAAATCGATTACCTTTAAAGGCTAAGGAAAAGGGAGGAATGACACTGAGGCTTTTGGCTTGGAAAATTGTGTAATGCTGTTAAGCCATACAGGGAACATAGAAGAAAAAGCCAGTTTTGATGGGGATAATCAGGTTACGTTTGGATTTACTTAATAAGAGACACTATCTAGACTTCCTGATAGAGATGATTTGTCACATATGGAAATTGCAGATCTGAAGATCAGGTCTGGAAAAAGATTTGTGTGTCATCAGTCAATGTAGTAGTTGAAATTGTGGGAAGGTGAGTTCACCTAGAGAGTATATGTAGAGTAAGAAGAGAAGTAAGGATGGAATCTCCAGACACACTAAACTTAAAACGTTGGTGAAATACGAGGAACATTCAAGAGAGAACACGTCAAGAAAGAATAAAGTCAGAGAGGTAGAAGGCAAACCAGGAAATAATGAAATAAAAGCTTAGGGAGGAAAGGGTTTTATAAGTGCCATCTGAGTAAAGACTTGGGAAACTAATTCATTAAAGGAAATTCAAATGGCTAGTAAGCATGAAAAAAGCTCAATCTCCAATAATCAAAATAAATGCAGACTACAAAAAATGAATACAAGGAGTTTTGTTTTGTAAGATGACACTTGGTGTAATTGCTCAAGTCCCAAATTTCAGAGTTTTCTTGATTCTTCTTTTTTCACACCTGACATTACTGTACCTTCAAGCCATATCCTTTGAATTATTTTCCTCTCATTCACCATTAGTGTTTTAGTCTAAGCCACTGTCTCTCACCTAGACTACTGAAATGGCCTTCGAATTTATGCCCTTATATACATTTTTGACCCTACATGGTTTTCCACACAGCAACTATGTTGATCCTTTAAAAAAATAAGATCTTGTGATTTTCCCACTCTCTACCTTCTGATGGCTGGCTTGTTATCACACAAAAAATTTTACACATCTTTACCATGTCCTACACAGTAGTGCAGGATTTAGTCCTTATATATCTGATTTCATATTGTTCTATTCTTCCCGCCAAATTTTGCTCATAATATTCTAGCCACCCTACCTTCCATTCTGTTCCTTAAACATGCCATGCATTTTTGTCTCCCAGGGCCTTTGCGCTTGCTATTCCCTCTGCCCGAAGTGAATTTTCTTACTTTGAACAAGTTTTCCTTTATCATAGAGATATTCCATGGCCATCCTATGTAGTGAGTCCTCTCTATGCCTTTATCTGCTTCTGTTTTTCCCTCATATTGCTCATCACTATTTGGTATCACTCTGTATGTTTATTTATATTTATCAAATCTACTAATATATAAGATCCCTGAGGGCATGGACTTGGTGTCTGTTTTGCTCACTGCATGGACTGAGTATCTGTTTTGGATTCATGTCACCTAGCACAGAGCCTGGTACATAGTAGATGTTTAATAGGAATTGGTAGAATAAATGAATGAATAATGAGGACATGATGAAATGTTAGTTGGTATGGATTTGGCAGCTTGCAGCCAAAAGCCTTAAAAATGCTCATACCATTTGACCCAGTAATTCCACCTCTGGGGATTTGTCCTAAAGAAATAGTGCAAAAAGCAGAAAAAGCTTTATTTGGCAAAGATTTTCACCAAGCGTTATTTATAAGAGTGAAAAAAATGAAGAAACTTAAATATTCAGCAAGGGAATTGCTAAGTGATTTATGGTAAGTTTAGACAATGTTATTTTATGATAAATGGAGAACTTTTAATGTTATACTATCAAATAATGAAGCAGAATACACAATTATGTATGCCCAATATGTAAGAAAAAAAGACTGGAAAAGATTAAATATCCAAAATAATTATCTCTGTTTAGAGGAGGTGGGTAATAGGTAATGTTTTTCCTTTTGTGTTTTTAAGATTTTCTAAATTAAGTCTATATAATTTTCATTACAGAAAAAATACGTTTATGAAACAAGGAGGAAGCAAAAACACAAATATAAATTATATTTCCAAATTAGAAGTGAAGTTTAGGTAATAAATAACAAGGAGAATAAACCTGTTGTCCTTGAGGAATATACCAATTGTAATTGGGGCCAACTTTTGTGTGGCTGCTTTATTTTGAAGAGTTCTACAGCCAGGGAAAATAATTGAGATCCACTGATCCAATCTAGTCTTCATTCACTGGAGAATCAAGGAGGGTTGAGTTTATCATGTTAGGATTTAAACAGGGTGTTCGAGGGAGATTAGGCAAGTTAAGGCTTCTTCATATTGCTGTGGAAAGCACTAGCAATTTACTTCATGTAAAACAGAAGTGATTACTCACTATATTTCTTCATGTCATGTAGTAAAAACAATTAAGTGTAGTTAGACTATAGATTACTTGGCTATTCAGCCCCAGTCACCTCTAATGGAAAAGAAGAAAAATAGCATTGACAAGTTTTGGCAGGTCTCATCATTAGAGGTTCCCATATTGCCAGAAAAAGAGAAGCTGAAGCCAATAATGGAAGCCTAGAAGTTCTCCTGGCCCTGGGGAAGAAAGTGACAATACAGAGTGCTACAGCGTTCATTGTCTGAGAACACTGATCATTGTAATGGGGAAACTGTCTCTGTTTTTAACACAATTATTTTCTACAAGGTTTTTGAGTAAATGTCCCATTAGAAAAAAAGCATTAGGGTTTTCAAAGCATGTGTAGCAATATGTAAAAGATATTCTTATCAGTAAAATAAAGTGTGACTTCTATGCATCCCAACGTCCTTTGAAAGTATAGTGTTAATATAGGTGTTTTGGTGTTTTAGTTATAATTGGTTTGTAATTGAGTAATTATTGAAAAACAAGTTTTAAAAGCCCCATTTTCTAAATGAGTAGGAGTTATACTTTTTAAATGCATCTGGGAAAGAGATCTAGCCATACACACATATAAGCATGTTCAAATTAATACATCTGAGTACAAACGATCTTCCCAACCCAGGGATTGAACCTGGGTCTTCTCCCACATTGCAGGTGGATTCTTTACCAGCTGAGCCACCAGGGAGGTCCTTTTTTTTGAACCAGATTTTTAGACCTTTCTTCTGCTCACCTCCAATTTATGCATTTTATATCCTTAGTCAATCTCAGATGGTAGTTTCATTTTAAGAAGCTGAGAACTGAAGGATGTAGAATATTATTCTCTAAGTGGGCCCAAACAAGAGGCAGTGGCACTAATGAAAGCTTAGGTTAGATGATCTCTTAATGAGCTTTTCAGATTTGGATTTAGTACTCTTCTTATGGGCTCTAGCCTACCTCCAAAACCAATAGTTCTGTAAGACGCATTTCTAACATTTGTGGCTCCTGCTGTTTTTGCCTCTGTTATGCATCATCTGGTTGTGTTCAATGATGGCCCTGTCAAACATTCTTCTTTCCGCCCCCCACCCCCCCGCCAAGGGTAGCTAGCCTTCATGCAGTATTAAGACAGTCAGCAGGTTTTTTGTGGTAATGAATTATTGAGTTGAACAAAGAGGTAAAAGGTAAGGGAAGTGGTACATGTTGGGAACTGGTAAGTGATGGCAAGTGACTTGGGGTATCTTACATAGATTGTGTGAACTGGCCTTCTCTAATCATAAGGGGGGAGATAGGCTGCTAAGGGCTCAGTCAGAAGGCAGTTGATAAGTGAGCAGAGAAGAGCTATCTGATTTTAAAGCCCTCTTTCTTCCCAGTCCTCTGTGTATCTCACCCAGGCAAAATGCTGCATATAGGACAGTCCGATTTTTAAAGCAATTTTGCTAGCTGCCTTGCAGAATCAGCCTGATGAGTATGAAGCCAATTTCTACAGACTGGCTCTGGTATATGTGGCAGAAGAGCCAGAAATACTTTTTGTAGTTTAGATCTAAGTACTTTCTGAAATGTCTTTCCATAAAAGATTCTAACTTAGCACTATTATGGAACTACATGAACACTTGAGCAAAAGCATGTCTTTTATGAGCAACATGAACAGTGATGAAAAATGCACATTGGGCAATTAGACTGCAGCCAATCAAGAGCACCACTCTAGTCTATTATGAATGATTTATATATATGGTGTATTGGATATGGAGATCATTACTAATAATATTATACTCTATTATCATTGCAAGGTCACCTTGGCGATCTTTGTCAAAGGTGACAATGATGTTATCGACCTACATTTTTAAAAAAATTGCTTTTAGATATTGTCTTCTGACTTGATTTACTGTGTAGAAAATTTAAATTGTTTTCCCTTATTACTGAGACTTTTGCCTCAAATATTAAAAAAGATGGGTTTGGGAATTAATTGATATATTGGGGCCATCAGGTTAATGAAGTGCCAATCATAAAGCACTAAAATGTTAATATTTTCCTTTCCTTTTTCTTTTGCTTTAATATACCACAATGCATTTTCTAAAATGGATTTTTGAAGGATTTAAAACGTATAGCTTTCTTTATATGGGTCATATAAGTTCATTTTAGAAAAATTAGAAAATAATGTTTTTTATTTATCAATATATTATTAATATATGTCTATTTCAGTAAAGTATATTATATATATATACACACAGAAATGAAGATACAGAGAGAGTCAGAGACAGCTGAAAAAGCAATCAAGAATGTAAGAAAAAAATGTAATTCTCTTCTTCCTCAATTCTTCCAGAGTATGATTTAAAAGCAGCAAATTAAAGCCATAGGTAGAGATGATATGGAATGATAATTAATATCCTAACAGTTCTCATATCATATGTAATGGCTTCTTAGTAAAACATATAGTTGTTCCGTGATATATTTCACCAAACTCTAATTATTGGGCATTAGGTAATTTCTAATATTTATATTAAAAAATCATGACAAAATTCTTATATATACGTCTTTGTATATACATCTCTGATAATTGCCTTATAAATATATAAACATGGAGTAAATGGATTGAAGGGAGTGTGTATTTTTTAGGCTTTTGGTACCTATTGCCAAGTTGCCCTCCAAAAATACTGTACCAGTTTACATTACTACTGAAGGAGAAATATCATATGATATCCTTCCATGTCAGAGAAGGCAATGGCATCCCACTCCAGTACTCTCGCCTGGAAAATCCCATGGATGGAAGAGCCTGGTGGCTACAGTCCATGGTGTCGCTAAGAGTCGGACACGACTGAACGACTTCACTTTCACTTTTCACTTTCATGCATTGGAGAAGGAAATGGCAACCCACTCCAGTGTTCTTGCCTTGAGAATCCCAGGGACGGGGGAGCCTGGTGGGCTGCCATCTATGGGGTTGCACAGAGTTGGACACGACTGAAGCGACTTAGCAGCAGCAGCAGCAGCAGCATCCTTATATGTGAAATTTAAAAAGAAATGATACAAATGAACTTACAGAACAGAAAGAAACTCACAGACTTAGAGAATGAACTTATGGTTGCTGAGGGGAGGTAAGGATTGGGGAAGATCCGGATAGTTAAGGAGTTTGAGATGGACATGTGCTATGTTTAAAATGGATAACCAACAAGGACCTACTATATAACACAGGGAACTCTGCTTAATGTTATATGGCAGCCTGGATGGGAGGGGAGTTTGGAAGAGAATGGATACATGTATACGTATGGCTGAGTCCCTTCACTGTCCACCTGAAACTATCATAACATTGTTAATTGGCTATAACCCAACACAAAATAAAACGCTAAAAAAAAGATACAGTTCTTATGTTAAACATCTATGTGACTTATCAATTAGAGGGAGAGGTCTGTCAAGTGGAGTAAATTAATGGGGTTCATTATAGGGTACACTTCCTACCCTATTCCCCAGTACCAAGTGTGCACATTTGTGGGCTTCCCAGATGGCGCTAGTCGTAAAGAATCTGCCTGCAATGCAGGAGACGCAAGCGATGCAGGTTCAATCCCTGGGTGGGGGAGATCCCCTGAAAGAGGAAATGGCAACCTACTCTAGTATTCTTGCCTGGGAGGCAGCACAGTCCATGGGGTTGCAGAGTTAGACATGACTTAGCACACAGGCTCACAAGTGTGCACATGGGGACATATACTCTATCTTATAACGTGAATAAGGAAAGTTGTGTGGAACTTGGGAAACCAAAGTGAGGGGACACGGGTTCTAGTCCTGGCTCTGCCACCTACCACATTATGTGACTTTACACAGGCCATTTCACCTCTCTGGGCCTCACTTCCTAATCCTATAACAAGGTTGTTCTGAGAATTAAATGAAATGTGTATATGAAAGTTTTCTGTAAATTGTGAAGGACTATCTTAATATAAGAAATTGCGATTGTTATAAATTGTCTACATTGGTGAAAAGGTCTTGAAATTGTGGGTATTTCATCTCAAAATGAGTGGTATGTTGAGTGAAAATTAAATTGTATTAATTTGGGAGAGTCTTTGTGGGTGAGAATTCCATAGCCCTTCATGTATACTCATTCATAATTAAGAAATTATTAGCAGCATAGTTAATATAATTGTTTGGTGTTTCAAGCAGATCTTTTAAGAAACTGACCCCTTTATCCTTTGTGAATTACAAAATGAAGCCTTAAATTCACAACTCCCGTGCCCACTCCCACCCCCACCCTACACGTCTCTCTCCTTTCCCTCATGTAAGGACTACTTTGGACCTGCTTGTACATATGTTTGAAGGATAATTTGGCCTAATTTGTTTACAGGAATTACAAGGGTGACCTTTATTCAGCTGTCTGCTTTTCGATTCTCATAACTTCTGGATCTATCAAGGTATGTACATTCTACACTGAAACTTTCTTTGGAAATTGAACACACACATATATGATGTGAAAAGAACAGAATGTTCCACCTTAATAATGTTATTTTTATTGAGTACCATGTAAATGAAATGCATTGTTTTAAACTTAAAATTTGGCTATTGTATAGATAATCTGTGTCTGTACTCCACAATTGTTTGAGTCTTTGCAAATTCAAATGTATGGGCTGCCCTCTGTGTTTGAATGATTCTGTGACCTTTTCCACACACAACTGCTAAAACCAGGAGACTCCTTAACTAATGGAGGCATCTGCAGAGTACAAGAGAATAACAGTGGCCTTTGAGGATGTATACTAAACCATTTAGTAGTTACCACTGACTGCAAATAAACATGGCCTTTCTCCATAATAATGGCAAAAATAGTTCCATTCAGATAATACTGCTTTAATGACAAAATAAATAGTTGCCTCCTGAAATGAATGTTTTAATTTTTTAGGAAAGTTCAAAGTAAAATGTCTGTATTGTCATGGTATTGCATTAATTTATTTACTCTTCCATCTTTCCTTCCTTTCATCTATCCATCTATGAAACCATACTGGTTAGAAGTCATTGTGTCTTTTCATTTGGTAAATATGCCAACATAGAATTCACCTAGAATATTGAGAAAGCGTGGGAGGGGGGTTCATGTGTGGGAACGCATGTAAGAATTAAAGATTTTAAAATTTAAAAAATAAAAAAAAGAAAAAGAGAAAGTGATTGGTTCTATACGAAGTCCTGTGTTAGAAGGAATATGTGAGAAAATGTGGCAAGATGAGAGAGATTTTCAGATTAATCAAAATCTTTGGTTACTTAAAAGATTTCCCTCATTGGGTTTCATTCTTATTAAAAATATTAATCAATGTTAAGTTTTTAGTAAGTACAGAATAGGAAGCAGTGACTTTTTTTCTTTAATACCTGTATTTGGCAGTGCTGTGCATCGTGATTCAAATATTAATTCTCACCCCACTTATAAAAAAAATCAAAAGAATGATCTGTATTTGTGATATTTTTGGAATCACTTCATACTTTATTTAAAGAACATTAAATAATGAAATTACATAAAAATGAAATCTTTAAAATCTTGGAATTTGCATTGTCCTTCGAAAAACAGTACAAGTGCATTAAGAGTTTTTAAATTGGGTTTTAGTTAATTGAAATTAGTCTGTTATGGGAATTTAAGATAGACTTGTCAGTTTTAACTACGCATGTAGTCCTACTTGCCATTCTTCTAGAGATACTGTCTTTAAGGGAATACCTTTGCCAAAAAACTCATTTCACTGTGGGATAAAAAGTAAGATCAGAAAATAAAATGACATTAAAAGAGAAACTTACTGGAAGGAAGATGTGTCATTCAATCCAGAAAATAATTTTCTTAATTTGGGAATTGTGAGTCTGCTAGTTGTGTAATATTAACTGAAAAGTATTTTTTTTCATACTAAAAAAGTTTAAATGTGTGAAAAATTATAGTCTTGCAAAGCTAATGTGAATGAATAGATCCGAATGGAGGAAAAATGCCTAGCAGGCCAAAAGAATGCACACTTATGGAAATAATTGACACTAAATATTTAAAAGGTTCAGAGAGCAGCTGCTTTTCCTTCCTTAGAGAGACAACATGGTATAGTAGAAAAGCCCTTGCCTGTCAATCAGAAAACATAAGATCTATTCCCAGTCTTATAAGAGTGATATGGTCCTCCTAGGTCACCTATCTGCTCTGAGCCTTGGTTTTATCACATCTATAACAAAACCTTTCTCATGCTAAAGCAGTCGATGACTTTTTATAAAATTAAGGGCTCTTCTCAAGTATGCAAAGTGAAGTCAAGATTAGCCATTAACTTGAAATATACACACCAGTTGTTAAAAAGATTGCTGCTTGTTTAAGTGCTTTAGTGCATTGGTAATAGGGCATTTATTTACTTTTTATCTAAAAGCAATTGTGTATGCTAACAGCACTAGCCACTTCCCCCTAACCCCCACCATGCACACCAGTATTGGCATTATACTAAATTGATTCAAGTAGAAGTTCAGTTAGTTAGTAGTCTCTTTTTCCTTTTTGATAAAATGCTTAACTTTGGGATGTTGTTGTGCTTCTCCTCTGTCTCTTGAAGTTCAGCAGAACTGTATGTTTTCTCCCTCTTGCAAGATAGTCATTCAAAGTTAAGTATCTCTCTGAAACTTGGAACCAGTCAAGTGCATAACCCGATGACTTCAGACTCCAGTGTTTTGATCGGGCACCCTTCATGAGCATTGAGTTCATATTAAAGCACTTAAAATATATGCTCCATCATGTACATATCACAGCAGTAACACCCTGGGCACAGGACAGTGCCTGGGAGTAAAAAAACCACTTGGAGTTAATGATCTGAGAGGCAGCTGAAGGACCATTGACTCTTCCTAGTCAGTCCTTCATCCCTGCTGCTGCTGCTAAGTCGCTTCAGTCGTGTCCAACTCTATGCGACCCCATAGACAGCAAGCCACCAGGCTCCGCTGTCCCTGGGATTCTCCAGGCAAGAAAACTTCATCTCTATAAAATGCCTATTCCTGAGATGCCAATCCTTCAATAATTTTTCTGTCTCACATCAGATTAAGGAGTAGCCATAAATAATAGCATTTAATACATAATAATGAGATATGGTAATGCAATAAAATGTCAACAATTCTAATACTATATAAAGATGTCTATTCTGATCAAACCAAGAGAAGTAGTGGTAGATGAAGTTCATGAATCATAGTATTTTAGAAGTGACTTTCCTCTTATTGATTTGAAATGAAATATAAGTAAGAATTCTTATGGTTTAGGGGAACAGTTCCCTTTCTTTTGCTCCTTATTCCACTGATGAATGATCCATTGTAGAAATAAATTTAAAATACCTCTGATATCTATTTTAAATAGATTTTTAAAAATTGTATATGTTCAGCTTCCTTCTTCCTTTTTAGCACTAGATTCAGTTTTCGAGATATGTACAGCTCTAAAATATGTAACAAATGCAACCCTATGATTTCTTTCCCAGAGAAGCATTTTTCATTTATTACTGTGATAAACTATAAGGTTTTACAATGTGCCAGGCATGGTGCTAGTTGCTGGGGAAACAAAAATCAATGAGGGACATGGTCCCCAATCACAAACTATTGGTAGAGACATGAGGACTGACCTATATAGAAAGAAGTAAAATAATCAAGTATTGTATATGTGTATTGCATATGAATTTATTTGCTCATGGCATTCATATTCTTTTTCTAAATTTAAAGAGCTTCATATATCAGAAACCTAATCAAATAGGGCAAGGAGATATATAATCTCAAATAGCTCCCACTCAAAAAATCTGTAAGACTCACTGGTCCTGGTAGGCAGAATACCCCCAAAGATGTCCATGTTCTAATCCCTGGAACTTGTGAATATGTTGCATCACATGGCAAAGGGAATGAAGATTGCAGCTGGGTAAGGTTGTTATTCAGCTGAGCTTTTAGTAAAGGAGATTATCCTGGTTAACTGGTAAACTCAATGTAATAGCAAGGATCCTTAAAAGTGGAAGAGGGAGGAGGCAGAAGAGAGAGAACCAGAGAAATGGCAGCATGAGAAGACAGTGTCCATGAGCCAAAGAATGGGGCAAAGTCTCTAGAAACTGAAAAGGTTAAGGAAAAGTGTTATCTACAAGAGAGTCTAGAAGGGAATGTAGCCATGCTGACACCTTGATTTTAGCCCATCCAAACCCATTTCAGACTTCTGACTTAGAGATCTGTAAGATGAACCGGTGTTGTTTTATGCCACCAAGTCTGTGGTTATTTATTACAATGGCAATAGAAAACTAGTGTGTTGAGATTTTCCCAGTACAGAAAATTTGGGGAGTATTCTCTAGTTGTTAGCAATTGCTGTGGCTAAAAGATATGGTTCATGCTGATTTTGGTACACAAAGGTATTTGTCTAGTGATTATTTTTCCTAGATATCCATATCAGGCCCCTCTCTTGTTGAAGTACAATCACTTATGATATCCCTGAGACACCTGACAATTCTCTGTTGCTCCCACCATGAGTCTCAGGGAGAATGTAGCCCTCTTGCCCTCTCCTTCTATAGAACACTGATGCCTCTTCCTCCCATCCCCTTATCTGTCATCCTCCTGCCTTGAAGTCTAGGATGCAAGACTGTGGATAGGTGATGAGTAGAAAATTCTTTCTTTCATGGGGCACCTACAGCAGTGAGAAAGACATAGGCACTACTATCGTAATAAATTATCCTGGTAGGGGCTTTATGACAAGCATAAAGTTGGAAATTGAATGCAGTATGGAATAGGAGTCTCAAGCTAGTGGATCAATCCTCAGACATATTTTGTTTGCAACTTGGGACTCTTCTTCTCCTCTCCTCTCCCTTTCCTTTTTAAAATGTTTATAGCTTGAGTGCTCTGTTCAATTCCATAGTGTCTGCCATCCACTGTTGTCTTATTCCTTGCTTACTTGACTTGTGTGATATGATCCTGGTCCCGTGCTGTAGTAGTTAAGAGCAAATACTTTGGAGTTTAAATGGTGAGATGATCCAATCCTGCCATATATTGGCTGTACACCTTGGGTAAGTAGAATAAGCATAATCTTTCTAACTTCAGTCTTCTCTCCTCTAAAATGAAATAATAATTAGACTTAATTCCTCATAGACTTGTGAAGTTTAAAATCGCCTGCACACGACACATAAAGCACTCTACATGGTGGCTGGTATACAAAATTGTACATCCTCTATAAATACTATCACTCCAACTACCACTCTCAGGGCACAAAGCAGGAGGGTTAATCAAGTCCATCTAGCACAAGGATAAGAAACAGGCATCTGAAAAGTTTTAATGAAGAAAGTAATGCTAGTACTAGAGATATTCTGTAAATATACACTAAAGTGGGTAGGGATTAGCAGTTTGGTTTCATCTGATGAACAAATGGTGGGGATGGGCAGATGTTCTATGCGAAAGAAGCAGTGGCACAAAAACATGAAATAGCCTGGTCTCTTAGAGGAACAGCAATCATCCTCTTCAGCGGAAGGGTGATGTAGAAGGCAGACATGAGAGATGAGGCTGCAGAGGTAGGCTAGGGACAGATGAAGAGGGACTTACCTGGCTTAAGAACATCTCCTTTTTCCAGGAAGCCAGTGGTTTTCTAACTCTACTTATGAACTTTGAAGTTTGTTGTACTACCCACTGAGCTTTTCTCTTGTCTGATAGGCAACCCTGGAAACCAGTTTACCTAGGAACATGGCTTAAAAGCTGCTTCTATAGTCATAGAGGAACGAGGGAAGGACTTTAATAACCATATTTGTGATATAGAGGGTTCACCCAGGTGATAGTATGAAGAATGGATTGGAGGGGGCAGAACTTCTGATGGCCAGGAAATCATTTAGGAAACGGTTAAAATAGGTCAGATGAGAGATGACAAGGGCCAGATAGCCACTACCAGTGGGAGCAATGATAAAGGAATAGGTTGAAAACAGTGGTTCTCAAACTTGAGGGTGTGTTGTGGGGCTTGTTAAATTGCAAATTGCTAGACCCTGCTCTTGAGTTTCTGCTTCAGTTAGTATGACGTAGGGCCCAATAATTTGCATTTCTAGCAAGTTCTCAGTGGATGCTGATGCCATGGGTCCAGGGACTACAGTTTGAGGATCTTGAGATTTGAATATGCTAACTTTGTAGAGCTGATAGGCATGAATCACTCACTAGATATGGGGAGTAAGGGGAAGGTTTCTGACTTGGGAGACTGAATGGAAGGTAATGCCATTCACTGTTACTGAGATCAAGTTTAGGCTGAGTTGAAAATTTTTTTTCATGACCCAAGGGAAGGTCTTTAAGTAGGATTTGTAGTCAGGTCCTGGGCCCGCTTTTAGATATCTTGACCCTGTACTTTTGCACTGTGTTTTTCCAACCATACCCCACCCACCCTAATCCCGTTTATCTGCCTTGGTGATGGAAGTGAAAGTAGGAGTCTAGCTGAGGGAGGTTAAGGAGTTCCATTTTATACTTACTTGTTTTTGAAGGCTATAGAACATCCAAATGAGAGAATCTCAAAAAATTGAAAGCTTTAGGGTTTTTAGTGTTTTTTTTTTTTAATTTAAAATAAGTCTATCTCCTTATATCAGTTTGGCCATCTTTCTTTGTATAAAATCAAAATAGTCATGATACAGGTCCAGATGTAGTTACATTGAACTTTCATCTAGTTACTTCCTGTATATTTGCAGTCAATCCTATAAGGATTTCTTAGTTTTAAATTTGCTCATAGCTGACAGTCATCCTTTTTATAGTATAGATCAGTGAATCCAAAACATGTTCATTTTTAAATTCCCCTTGAACACTCCTATGACCTAGCTCTCTCTAAATTGCCGCTTCACCAAAAAGAAAAATCAAAGTATGGCAGAATATCCATGCTGTTAAGTAGGGAAGAGTAAGAGAGTATCATGTAGGTTGCTCTTTTTTCTTCTTTTCTTTTTTGTGTGGCCTATTTCAGTAATGGTCAGATTTTTCACCAAAGCTACAAGCTCTCTCTGTAAGTTTGAAAGTAGGCAAAGAAAAGTCTTGCAATAGAATGAAGTACCTACATTCAGTGGTGAGATGAGGAATAAAGCAGAGCCCATGAGACCTTAGAGAAGCAGAAGAAGCAGATACTAAGCAAGAAGAAATAAACTGACTTGATTTTGTTGCAAGGGGGCAGTTGTACAAGTAAGTTGATCTTTTCTGGCATAGAATATATCCTTACAGAGACAGACAGACCGATAAAGTAGATAGAGATATATAGATGTATAGATTCCCAATTCACTTGTTAGCTTAGAGTTCCATGAAACTGTAGAATCACCTTAATATGGAGGCAGAAATACTTGGTTTGTAGATTCAATTCATTTTCTTGCAGCATTTAGTGCCAGTCTTTTAAGGAAAATGGAAGCATTGCGTGGTTGGTACTTATTCCTCTACTCCAGGAAACACACACACACACACACACACACACACACAATCACAAAGCTGAAAAGAAAGCCTTGGGCTTTCCCTAAGTATTTATAGATAAGCCATAATCTGAAATGCATCCATTATTTCCCAACAAAAAGTCCAAAACTGGATGTTTAGGAAATGGAATCAGAGTTAATAGAAATTGCTCTTAGGGTTTCTGGAAAATCTCTGTGAGCAGATCTTCTTTAGGAGTGTTATTTCAGTCCCATAATATTGTTAAACTGACAGCTGAATGCAGCAAAGTACCTTTTGGGTGAGACAAAGTCCAGCACTCCATCTTAGCTTAATAAATTTGAAATCACTATTTCTTCAACCTAACATACTTCCAAAGTATATGGAGAATCACTGTATATTATTTTTTAAGGTAAAAAAAAAAATCAGTGACAAAAATTCTAAAATAAGTACAAAGGGACCATGTAATCCCTTGCTGTGTGGTGTACTGTCTGAAGTGGTCAGGGTCTTTTCTATAGGATAGACACTGAATTTGTGACCTTCAAGTATTGTCCTACTTTTACTAGATGCCTGACATATGTCAGATGAAACTATCCGACTTATATGATTTTAAATGGCTGTTTTCTGAGAATACATCAGCTACCTATTTTCTCCCAGACTCATCTGTATGATGACTGCATGTGAACTTTAATTTTAAAAGATACACTTTCAGTGACATGGCTGACTATCACTGTGTGTAATAGATGACTTATTTGTTCTCTTCCTGTTTGCAAAATTCGCACCTGGTTAAATTGGATGGATATAATTCACAGTGCATGATGTAAACCTTCAGTGATAAATTCATGTAAAGTATACAAGTTTTCAATGCCCTTCTTAATTTTATTTATTTTTATACAGTGCTTTGTTCAAAAGCACTCTGATTGATGTTCGACTCTTTTGTATACTGTGTATGAACACAAAATACAAGATGCATTTATTTGCATGCCCTGGTGTAAGCTCGCATCTACATATTGTATGATGTGAATACCACCTAAGAGTACTAATTTGCATCGAGCTTATAGTTTTAATCACAAGAGAGCACACGAAGTTACTACTCATTTTATTGTTGACAGTAGTTTGAGGAGGCGGAGAAAAGAGCGGAAAGAAGACTGTTTGGTAATTCTAAGAAAGGCTGATTTTCAGTTAAGTACATTTTTGTAAGTCATTTTGTCATTTGGTAAACACACAATGATTATTCCTTCAGACAGATGAAATATTCATTAGAAGAAGTGAGGAAATGGCAGTACTATTAAAGAATAGCAAGGGAGTGGGAGGCCTGTCAAGAATATTCTGACCCCAGGAAAAAGAAATCAGAATTCCCATAGAGAGGGACTACAGAATGCAAACTTTTTAAACAGTTATTTCCATAAAGTCTGAGGAAATCTTGGCCTCCATTAAGATTTTTGTCCCTGAGAGCCTAAACTGTAAGTACGGTATCTGCTTTGTCTGCAGAATAAAAAAGGAGATCTTCGCTTAATCATTATCCTGGGAGCTGAACATCCTGCTACATTTGAATAAAAATGCCTACTTCATTACTGATGGGAACACAGAGTTCATCGTACCAAATGATTTACAGTAGAACTTACTGACAGGGCTACCTGATAAATGAATGGCCTCTTTAAAGAATACTAGTGGTTAATGTGTTTAGTATTAGATGAAGTATCTAAGGCCCACAAATTCTAGGAAATCTACCAAATGAGTGCTGTCTATAAACAAACAAAAAGAAATAATTCTAGTATACCCTTAGGTAAAACAGAAACTGATGACATAGAAAATAGGATTTTGATGCATCAACAAATACCCTCAGTTAATTTCTCTGGTGAAACCTCTCAAAATTATGGGAAATATAGAGCTGTGAAATAATTGAGCTGCAGGAGATCTTGAAAAATCATTTGCTCTAGGCTTCTGCTTTCAAACATGTGAATGACTGTACAAAGGGTAAGGGAGTCCTGTTGTCAGTGTTATGAGTATAGAATTCTTTATTTAGCAAATATATATACACCACCTGACCTGCCTCTTGAGAAATCTGTATGCAGGTCAGGAAGCAACATTTAGAACTGGACATGGAACAACAGACTGGTTCCAAATAGGAAAAGGAGTATGTCAAGGCTGTGTATTGTCACCCTGATATTTAACTTCTATGCAAAGTACATCATGAGAAACGCTGGGCTGGAGGAAGCACAAGCTGGAATCAAGATTGCCAGGAGAAATATCAATAACCTCAGATATGTAGATGACACCATCCTTATGGCAGAAAGCAAAGAAGAACTAAAGAGCCTCTTGATGAAAGTGAAAGAGGAGAGTGAAAAAGTTGGCTTAAAGCTCAACATTCAGAAAATGAAGATCATGGCATCCAGTCGCATCACTTCATGGCAATTAGATGGGGAAACAGTGTCAGACTTTATTTTGGGGGCCTCCAAAATCACTGCAGATGGTGATTGCAACCATGAAATTAAAAGATGCTTACTGCTTGAATGAAAGTTATGACCAACCTAGAAAGCATATTAAAAAGCAGAGACATTACTTTGCCAACAAAGGTCCATCTAGTCAAGGCTATGGTTTTTCCAGTGGTCATGTATGGATGTTAGAGTTGGACTGTAAAGAAAGCTGAGCACCGAGGAATTGATACTTTTGAACTGTGGTGTTGGAAAAGACTCTTGCGAGTCCCTTGAACTGCAAGGAGATCCAGCCTGTCCATCGTAAAGATCAGTCCTGAATATTCATTGAAAGGACTGATGTTGAAGCTGAAACTCCAATACTTTGGCCACCTGATGTGAAGAACTGACTCATTGGAAAAACCCTGATGCTGGGAAAGATTGAAGGCAGGAGGAGAAGGGGATGACAGAGGATGAGATGGTTGGATGGCATCACGGACTCAATGGACATGTGTTAGAGTAAACTCCGAGAGTTGGTGATGGACAGGGAGGCCTGGCCTGCTGTGGTCCATGGGGTCACAAAGAATTGGACACGATTGAGAGCCTGAAGTGATTGACTGATCTATATATCTATCTATCTATCTATATATCTATATATCTATATATCTATATATCTATATATATATATATATATATATATATATATCTTTTGTGGGTCAGGCACTGTTCTGAGCACTTTACAAATATTAACTGGGTACCTTTGTCATGGCATTGCTTTTCCCTCCTTCTATTCTTTCTTTTTTCTCAATACATCTTTTTCTGTTTCCCTTGCTCACTACTCGTTTCTTAGTTTCACCATAGGCCCTCCTTAGCACTCCTCCAGGTTTGTTGTGGCCATCCAGCATAATGAGGTTACTGAACACTAGTGTAATCCTCTTTTTTTCTCGTTGTTTTAAGGATGCCATGTAATTTAGGTCAAATTTCTTATAGAAATAAAAATAGATTTTTTTTTATCATTTTGCCTTCTGTGACTTCTCATTTTATCACTGAAATAAATAAAATTGTGCAAGGATAATTTAATATCTGTGTAGCATTGATAGTTACTTCCAGTGTCTTAAGATCATTTCTTCAATAATAATACTTTTGGATAAGACTCAAATTGGAAAAGGGGCTGCACATAGACTATTCCTTAAATAGTGATTTCCCATCTTAAAATTCCAGTTTGCCAAAACACATTGAATCTTTTTTTCTCATTCTTGGCATTTGGCAAAAGAGGGTGAATGTACTTTCTTCATTTTATATTTTGTCTTCTCATTCTCAAGTTTCTGTTTTTTACTTTGTAAGTAAGTGGTATGGCCAGTATACGAATATGGTTTCAGCTACTATTTTGTCTCTAAAAGTTAAAATGTTAGTCGCTCAGTTGTGTCTAACCCTTTGTGACCCCATGGACTGTAGCCATCCAGGCTCCTCTGTCCATGTGATTCTCCAGGCAAGAATACTGGAGTGGGTTGCCATGCCTTCCTCCAGGGGATCTTGCTGGCTCAAGGATCAAACCTGGGTCTCCCACATTGCAGGCAGACTCTTTACCATTCCACTCACCAGGGAAGCACCACTTATATCTCTATTTGTTACTAAATCAACTAAGAAAATAAATCAAGTTTTAAAAAATCTGACTTGTTTTTCTTGTTTGGGTGCTCACATTTTGGATCTCCTGAGTTAAGGCATCTGAATCTTGGACTGGCCCTTTGCATGATAGATGAATTTCAGACACCTGCACAGAGTGCTTTTATTGTGTGCGTGGTAAGTCTCTTCAGTTGTGTCTGACTTTGCAAACCTATGGACTGTAGCCCGCCAGGCTCCTCTGTCCATGTGATTCTCAAGGCAAGAATACTGGAGTGGGTTGCCATGCCCTTCTCCAGGGGACCTTCCCGACCCAGGGATCAAACCCATGTCTCTTAAGTCTCCTGCATTGGCAGATGGATTCTTTACCACTGGCGCTACCTACTAAAGGAGCCCAATGTTGCCCCTCTAAAGGATGATTCTAGCAGGTATATTCTGAAATAAGTCTTTAAAATGTTTGTAGTAGCCTGAGTAGAAAGAAAGAAAAAAATGAATCAGAGTAACTTGGTTTTCTTGTGTCCTCTAATCCTTTGCCTACTTGTTTCACCATTCTAGAACTTGTCTTCTCTTTGCCTGATGTCAGTATTGTTCATTTCCTGTGAAGTTTCCTTGAGTAAAGAAAATGGAGATTTTAGTACTTCCGTGGTGGCCCAGTGGTTGGGACTCCATGCTTACACTGCAGGGGGTAAGGGAGTTTGCTGCCTGGTTGGAGAACTAAGATCCCACAAGCTGCATGGCATGGCCAATAAGAAAAAAGAAAGAAAGAAAATGGATATTTCTTCCTGGATTATTTTCTGTTTCTTATAATCAAACTGTGGATATACCCAAGATCCATTATTATTTTTTCCCTCTGCCTTTTCTTTCTTGGAGATTTTGTCTACCTTTATGAATCTAACTACCATTTCTTATGTAACTGATTTTTAAATATCTATTTCCTGTACTGTGGTCCCATATCTCCAACTTCCTGCCACACCTGTATACTTGAATAGTCTACAGATATCAGAAACGAATTGTGTTTCTAATGATGAAGTCATAATCTTTCTGAGGTGGGATCCCCTATTCACCTTCTCACGTTCTGTCAGTACTTTATTAATTCTTCCAGCTGCCCAGGCTTAAAATCTTGAAGTTTTCTTTGCCCCGTTCTTGTATTGATACTTTGCTTTCTGTATATAATCAACCAGTGTGTCCCATTGGTGCTTCATAGTGTCTTTCACTTCCCTCCTTTCTTTTTTGTATCACTGTGATGAGGTTTACCTCTAGTTTAGACTGTTTAGCATCTTGCTCATTAGTCCCCTACTAAAGCTTAGTATGTAGCTCTGTCCATAGCAGGAACTCAGTGTATTTTGGTTTTGTGATTGACTGAGGCATGAGTTCCCTCCTACCTCTAGCAACAGTGAGCAAGTCACTTTTGGAACCAGATATTTGGAGTCCTTCTTTTCCTGCATGTGTGCACTGTTCCTTTTGTAGCCAAGTGTATATATTTTATCAGAGCAAGTATTATATATCTTTCGTGAGCTACTAGGGGGAAAGGGATTTAAATTGATCCTGAATTAATGAGTTCCAATGCTTTAGAAGGACAATCAGTACATTTTATCTAGTGATGGTGAGATAATAATCTTCATGATGGTGGAGACTATATAAACTTTATTCACTGCCGGACCCCAGCATCTAGCATCTAGTAAGTATTTACAAATGTATTTTGGATGACTTAATCGATAAATGACAATGATACTGATAACTATGCTGTCCCCAAATGGGAGAACAAAAATCTCCTGATGTCTTGCCTCATTCATTCTAATATGTTAGACTGAAGGGATTGTACCAAACACACTGAGATTTTTCCACATAGTCACATATTTAATGTAATAATTGAATCTTTAAGTAAAATTTATGTCCCTTCTAAATTATGCTTCTTATGGGATATCATGGCATGATTTTACTTAGGCACTACAAATTATATTGATGGAGTGAAATGTGTTTTCATGTCTGTCTCTGAAATGTGGAATGGTATTGAATTGCTTTAAGTGTCATGTTTGAGATGAGTTTAGGCTGGTTTCTTTGAGTTTGACACATTTCAGTCTGTCATCCTGTCCTTAGAGATGCTGGAAATTAAATGGGGATACTTAAATAATTTAATTTATAAACTTGCTTACAGCTATGTGGTTTATCAAGCCAGATGTTGGTAGCCTCAGTTTCTTGTGGCTCAGATGCTGCCAGAACATAAATTAAAACTGTTTCTGTATGTCAGGGATTAGCATGTAAAAACAGAAGAAACTATCTTTCAGAGGACCAGTCTCAGTATAGTCTCTGATGGGCAGTGCCATTTTTGTTAAACATTGGCTAATTTTGAAAAAAGAAAGAAAAGATAATTCACTTATAAAACAAGTTCAATGATACTTCTGGGGAAATCTTGCTCCCTGGGTATAGGATGACGTAACTCATTTCTATAACACAAAGTCTATAATAGAAATGGTATTCTGGTTTTATGCCTCTCCCTCCTCAGAAGTCATTTTTTGTTGTCATCTAACGCAATAGATTTACCCAACTTTGTATGGTTATATTGTCAACATTTCCAGGTTTTCTTTTAGAAATTGGTCTGGACAGTGTTTTAACAGGGTGTTCTTTCCTGGGAAAGATGTATGCCTCTGAGCACATCTTCCCCCATGCAAATAGAAACCTAGTAGTCTCTATATAATTTAAGTGAGGCTGTAGGAGACAACTTGAAGTGAGAGGAGCAATGAAGATTCTCTCCCAGCACTGCATACATGCATGCACTGTGGGACCTTGGGTAGGTCAGTTTCTCATCTGGGTTTATTTCTTACGTAAAATGAGTTTAGGTTGAATCATCTTTTAGTTTCCTTGAATGATCTAGAATTCTTTAAGATGTTTTAAAATCTTAGGCAGCCTTTATTTCAGTTCTCTCTGTATTATTGAATTCTTCTCATCCTTTCAGGTCCATGAAATATTCTAAGGTGCATGACTCTAACCTGACTTCCCCATGTTTTGAATTCCTACAACGTTTATATAGTCAACATGCAGAATTTTACATGTTTGTATAGTCCTCTATTTTATCTAATTCTCTTTTGTGCATTAAAATGATCTCCCCCACTGTAGTGCAAGTGTTTAATGTAAGAATATGTCTTATCTTTCTGCTGTTTCCTTCATTAAATCTGTTACATTATGAAGGAGATAGAATTATTAATTGATTTGGATGAGATGTGAATCACTTATCATCTGTATTGAAAGAATTTAGAGTGTAAACAAAGATAGCCTCTTTTCATGGGTGGTTGCGTCTTTGGTAGCTAAAAAAGAGTATAGAGGTTGCCTCTGAAATGACTACTCTATGCATGCTTGCATATTCAGTGGTGTCTGACTCTGCAACCCCATGGACTGTAGCCTGCCAGACTCCTCTGTCCATGGGATTTCCCAGGCATGAATACTGGAGTGGGGTGCCATTTCCTCCTCCAGGGGATCTTCCTGACCCAAAGATCAAACCCCCATCTCCTGTGTCTCCTGCATTGTAGGTGTATTCTTTACCACTTGAGCTATCAGGAAAGCCCCGAAACGACTACTCTCAAGCCCTTAAATTGAAGTCACATTCCAAACAAAAAGAGTGTTTCTGGTTCTTTAGATCTGGATTCCATTTGTAAGAAACAAACCCTTATTTGGCAGGAAAGAGCTATTTTGGTTATTTTTCTTCTCTGGACCTCTAATATAAATTTTCTAATCCTGTCCTGCCAACATAAATTGAACACACACTACGATCATGTTCTGTGATTAGTTTGGAGGAAGATGGGTGTGTGTAAAGACTGATGATCCTTTTTGCCCTCACGGGGTTCCTAGCGTGGATGTTGAGGTATATTCAACATAAAAACAAGCAAACAAACCCCTTCTACAATATTATGTAATATGAACAGTAATAGATGTATATATGAAGTGATTTGGAATCACAGAGAAGGAAGCTTCTGTCAGTACCTCATGTTTTATATCTGGAATATACTATAGAAAAGTGACATTTATTTGGAGTTTAGAAAATGAATAGGAACTTGGCTGTTAGAAAAGGTAGGAAAGTGAATCTAAGTTGGGTATATTATAATAAGAAGCATAAAGGCATGCAATCTATGGTATGTCTGAGCGACCATCTGGTATGACTAAATTATAGGGTGTTTAGGGAAAACGTTTCAGAAGAATGGACTGGAGTAGTAAGCCCGCTTCCTAGTTTATCACAGATCTTCCAAGTACATTTCATTCCCTAGAGGATATATATCATTGAGCATTTTCTAAAAGTGATGAAGACCACGCGATGGGGGAGATAGTACACAAGAAGTCCTTGGTGTGGAAATATATTCCCTTCTGCTATGAATTTTTCAGAGTCAACTTCTTCAATTGTCTATATATTCAGTGCAGTAATATTTTTGTCCTTTTCCCTTGCATGTGTATTAGGAATGATGAAACTTAATTCATTTTCATGACTAATTAAAATGGAAAAACATCAAGTTTGCATCTGAAACTAAAATCTTACAACTTGTAGCAGTAGACAACCACACAGACAGCTGACACTACATCACATTCAGGCTTGAATACAAGAAAATTCTTCTGCCAGTTTCGAATGAGGATCTCACTTTCTTGTGTACTTTTTCAAGTCTCAGTGGTGGATGTCTCCTAGTCCCTCAGGCAACCAGAGAATTTAAGTTTACCCTCTTCCTTTGTGTCTACTCCCTGAAAAACATAAAACCTACTTTAAGAAAAGAAGCTGATAAACTTAGTCATTTGGAACCCTAAAGTGACTTAAGGCTCTAAGGGATGGTCTCTCGGTGCTGTTTGCATTTTAACAAGGGGATAAAGGCCTTGCTTAAATTAAATAACAGACTTTAGAATTCCCTGCTAGCTGCTACCTCAGCATTAACAAGAAGTCACTGATAGCATTTTATGTTCTTTCATCTTGTCCAATAATATTAAGCTACTTGAAGTCTGATATTTCTAGCAACTGAAATGAGAATATATATCTAGATTTTATAATAAAAACTGTATGAAGGATTTGATTTTTTCATACTATCTCTCACGCTTACTGTTTCCCTTTATAGTAATGAATAAACAATATTTTAGCTGGAGAGAAAGAGAGTGAGAACAAAAGAAGAAAAAGACAGAATGAAGAAAGGACTCTGTCAAAGAGTCAAAGAAAGTTGACTCTGAAAAATTCATAGCAGAAAGGAATATATTTCTATACCAGAAAGATTGTCTGCTCCTTGAGTTCTTTCCTCTGAGACCTGTACTTTGGCTTCTCCTACATGTTGCTGAGTTTAAGAAATCGATCTTTGATTGGCAAGGAGAATGTTAAGGTTTTGTTTAGAAACTTAGCTATTAAGAGAGCTGGATTTTATGTAAGGAAATTAGCATGGTCTTGGGCTGTTTAGTTTTAAGATAAAACTAAATCTATTAAAAATTATCTGAAGGTCAGATAGGAAACAGATACCTCCGTTACTTTAAAAGCAAAGCTGTAGCCTGACTGAGAAGCAAATTAAGAAAGAGGAAAATAATTCTGATTTATACCAGCCATGTGTGGCCACCATAGCCAGTTTGTTAGTCAGTTCATTGTAATTGGATTTCTGAATTATTTTTTTTCATCTTACATTATTGCCATCTTTAAAAGGAATGTGGTCATTTTTCAGCTTCATGCATTGATAAGTAGGTACACAACTCTCACTCTTTCTCATGTGTGTCTAATTTTTGCCACTCTGCTGAAAAATATGTGACAAAACAGAAGTCAGTATATTGCATTTTACTTCCTCAGTAGAAAGCAGTTTCAGCAGGAAGTACAGTATAATACCTACTGTTCACAAGTAGAAACAATTTATTCCAGCCTGCAAGTATGCCCGTGCTGTGTACTTAGCTGAGCCCTTGACACTGAGACAGAGGGAAAGCAGATGTGCTTACTTCCCTCAAAGTGCTTAGCCTCTAGAATGAGAAATATGATCTGTACACACACAGAGTGTATTGGTTTTCTTTGGCCCTCGAGCAAATGACATCAATTTATTAGCTCACAATTTCTGTAAGTCAGACAGCTGGGGATGGCTTCCATGATTTCTCCGCTTTGAGTCTCACAAGGCTGCAATCAGGGTGTTGACTGGGCTTGTTCTCATCTGGAGGCTAGACTGGAGAGAAAAATCCACCCCCAACTTCCTTTTATTGTTGTCAGAATTCATTTCTTCCCAGCTATAAAATTCATGGTGGGTTGGTTCTTCAAAGCTAGCAAGAGAGCGAGAGAGAGGAAGAGTGTCTGCTACTTATAATCTCTAACTTCAGAGACAGCCTTAACAGTCTTTTAAAGGGCTCTTCTGTTCACGTTTGGAGAAGGAAATGGCAACCCACTCCAGTACTCTTGCCTGGAGAATCCCACGGAGGGAGGAGCCTGGTAAGCTACAGTCCATGGGGTCACAAACAGTCGGACAAGACTGAGTGACTTCACTTTCATTTTCACTTTCTGTTCACGTTAGGTCTACCAAGGATAATCTATCTCTTGATTAAAGTCAACTTATTCAGTTCAGTTCAGTTCAGTTGCTCAGTCGTGTCCGACTCTTTGTGACCTCATGAATCGCAGCACACCAGGCCTCCCTGTCCATCACCAACTCCCGGAGTTCACTCAGACTCATGTCCTTCAAGTCCGTGATGCCAGCCAGCCATCTCATCCTCTGTTGTCCCCTTCTCCTCCTGCCCCCAATCCATCCCAGCATCAGAGTCTTTTCCAATGAGTCGACTCTTCGCATGGGGTGGCCAAAGTACTGCAGCTTCAGCTTTAGCATCATTCCTTCCAAAAGAAATCCCAGGGCTGATCTCCTTAGGGTATCCTAATTATAACTGAAAAATCCCTTTGCCTTTTTCATATTCTGTTGATTAGAAGCAAGTGACAGATTCTGTCCACAAACAAGGGGAGAGGATTACATAAGAGCATAACTTATTGAGTGTTATCCTAGGATATGTTTGCCATGTACAGCAAACACCAAATACAAGCAAGGACAATACATGTACCTTGATCCAGACAACAAATTTAAGTATAAAGTGTGCATAGGAACTGAGGGAACACAAAACAACTGGGTAAACCCTGCATGAGAGTAACTCATTTATTCAGCAAAAGTTTATTGTATACTTACCATAAAGATGCTTGCTCCTTGGAAGAAAAGCTATGACCAACCTAGATAGCATATTAAAAGGCAGAGACATTACTTCACCATCAAAGGTCCATCTAGTCAAAGCTATGGTTTTTCCAGTAGTCATGTATGATGTGAGAGCTGGACTATAAAGAAAGCTAAGGGCTAAAGAATTGATGCTTTTGAACTGTGGTATTGGCGAAGACTCTTGAGAGTCCCGTGGACTGCAAGGAGATCCAACCAATCAATCCTAAAGGAAATCAGTCTTGAATATTCACTGGAAGGACAGATGCTGAAGGTGAAACTTCAATACTTTGGCCACCTGATGCAAAGAACTGACTCACTGGAAAAGACCCTGATGCTGGGAAAGATCGAAGGCAGGAGGAGAAGGGGACGAAAGAGGATGAGATGGTTGGATGAAATCACTGACTCAATGGACTTGAGTTTGAGCAAGCTTCAGGAGTTGGTGATGGACAGGGAAACCTGGCATGCTGCAGTCCATGGTGTTGCAAAGAGTCAGACACGACTGAGTAACTGAACTGAACTACCATATACCAGGCCCTGTGTTAAGATTGGAGGCTGAAGTAAATGCTGAAAGGCAAGTGCCTTAGGTTACTCTTGAAAACAAACAATGCTCAATTCCAGAATACTCTAGAACCCTATTAAAGTGTATCTGTCTGAAAAAGAGATGTTGAATAAATAGATTATAGAAATGTTTACTTATAGCCATGAATGGGCTTTCCTAGTGGCTCAGTAGTATAGAATTCTCCTGCAATGCAGGAGATGTGGGTTTGATTCCTGGGTCAGGAAGATTCCCTGGGAAAGGAAATGGCAACCCACTCCAGCATTCTTGCCTAGAAAATCCCATGGACAGAGGAGCCTGGCAAGCTTCAGTCCACAGGGTCACAAAAGAGTTAGACACGACTTAGTGACTAAACCACCACCAATGTAGTTATGAATTCTTTTTATCTTGCTGTGGAGGTACAATACAGACACACAGAGACACACAAGCATATTAGCAAAGCAACATCAATGCGTTTGCCTGAATATAACAATCTGCAAATATGTCCCCAGCCAGAAAATTGTGATTGCTTTATTCTGGCCTCTTTATTTACCTTGTGAGGAAGGTGGGGAATTGCAATGATCAAGGCCAGGGTTTGAAGATCTCACTGTTGAGGCTATTCAGGTAAGGATTGTTCATTTTAAAGCCCTGAAATAGGAGTTTGGAGTTTTTTTTTTTTTTAATGGAATCAAAATATTTACATTAAAGAGTTTATGAAAGTAAAAGTCATTGTTCCTAAAAAGTGCCCTCGGACACACCTAGAGGGACCACTTCCTGCCATTAGATTCTCCATGCTCCACAAGTTTCTTGATCTTTCTACTGAGAGTATAAACAAGCGTACCATTTTCACAGTGATTGTAGTGATGTGAATATCTGCCCCGTTGGGAATGAGACTGAAATCACCAAATCATTTTGTATAGGCTATTGCACAATTGACAGTGATGATAATAAATTTCAGGACACCGAGTCGGACATGACTGAAGCGACTTAGCAGCAGCAGCAGCAGCAGCAGCAGCAGCAGCAGCAGCAGCTGTCTGCTTTTTCAAATCCACTTTGGGATGTTTGCAGTTCATGCAATTTTGCCTCAGATTTTATTTTCTAAATATTTTTCAGGCTACTTTAAGCCAAATGCTTAGTCGGTTTTGAATTTTGTATCCTTACTATCTGCATTCAGGCTCTACATAGTATACTGGAGATACTGCTTAGTCACCTAGAATTGCCGCATCTTGTCAGTGGGAGAGTGCGTTGGGCACTAAATCCTGAGAGGAATGGGCTCTTGTTTCATATAGGTATCTCGCAAGTTAATTGCAAAGGCCTTCTCAGGATTCTATTGCAGTGTTTGTTTTCTGCAGGTGAAACTCAAAGATTAAGGAACAGTGTCATATCTGGCTGAAGCTAACAGCCACAGACCAAACTAGTTATGGGGATTTGATTATGGGGAAATGGAATTTATGACTCCATAGTCATTTAGATGCCACCTAATATACAGTTTTATCTGTCTTCAATTATTTGTATCTCATTCCACAGACACATTAAAGTTATACCAACCCTTACATCCAACCATTTTTGATACTCTGTTTCTCTAAAAATCTCTTTAATAAGAATAAATGTCAATGTTTCTAGTATCAATATTTAATATTTTATAGTATAAGCATAATAAGCCTTTCATTTTTGCATTGTAAGTATAAGATTAGTAATTTGGGTCCTTTCATTTTAATTGTTGACTTTATTACTAACTAGCTGTGTGTCACTGAATAAGTCACATAACCTCTCTAGGCCTTGGTTTTCTAGTTTATATCCCAAGGCTACTGTGATAAAAAATCAAGATAGTGTATGCAAAAATACTCTACGGAAAATGAAGTACAGTGGACAGAGTAGCTATTAATAATAATAGCAAATGTTGGTAACTTGGTTAGGGTTACTATTTAAATTCATATGGTAAATTTATATGGTAACACATTTGTAAATGGTGTTTATGGGCATCCTTAATGTTGCTTCATTTGAACTTCAGAGTTATTTTCTGATGTGTTTATGAGTTTTTAAAGTTACCAGGTATTAATGAAATAGGCCAAGTTTCTCAAAGATTCCTAATAATGTGTTTTCTTTAAAAAGTAAGATATTATATGTTACTAGAGTCTACTCCCTAACAAGTAGGGCACAGAATGAGAAACAGATACAGGTTTGTTTTGCTTGCAATGCTGTTGTGCATCCATATGCATTTTCAAAACATGCTCTATGTCAACATGTATCACATGTGCAAAACTTGAATGTCATGAGTACCAAGTCATTTGATTCATTCTTTATTAAAAATTCTTTTCTCTCTAATGACAAGAACTGTGGCTCTTGAAGTACCCAGAATGTAACTCAGGCCAACCACAATGGCTTAAAAATGTGACTACTTTGTTCATTATAGTAGTGATAAAATATATGGAGAACAAGGAGAAGACAAAATTTTTTCTGCCCAAAAAGTTCATATAATTTTCACTACCTGTGTCCTCTGTGGAGACAAGATTAAGGAGTTAGCATAATGCTCTTCTTGAATCGTGTACCTAGTGCCACTGGTCTCTCAAAAGTTGAAAAGAAAAGTAGCTCAGCTTTGTCTTCCTACAGTCATTAAAAACATCCCTGCTTCTCTTCCCTCTACCTGTATCCATGGGAGTCTCAACACATCAAGGAACATTACCTGCCACTGTGATGCCTTTATGATGCAGGTGTCTAAATTCTCCATTTTCCACTTTTTATTTCATGCAGCGTAGTAAAGTAAATTTAGGCTTCCTATGGAGAGGATGTCTTATAAATAAAATAATGTCTCAGATCTGCATGCACATTTCTCCATGTTAGTGCCTAATAATTTTGTTTTGAACCATGGGTATATTGGCTATTAATAGAGCCAGAGAATATGGCAAAAATCCAACTTCTTCCACATTTCTGTTTAATATGCAAAACCAATCCTTCTCCATCCTGTTCTTTCCCGCCTTCTCCTCCTGTGTCTCTTACAGCCTCATAATGGTGTTAAGAATTGGTATAATTTCATTAACTAGAGGTTATGCAAATTAACATAGAAGGTTTCTTTTGATGGTCCAGATAATGTGAATGAGAATCACTTTCTCACTGTAAACTAATCTGTAATGACAGACAATATCATTTGTGTCACTGACAGCTTTTTATGCCAGCTTTAGCAATCCTTGTCCTACTGAATCGAGTTTGTTTTCTAGGCATAAACACAGTCTTGAATACCTCTTTGGTAGTTGAATGGAGGAGGTGGTTGGTATTGGAAGTTAGCCCTAACTCCCTCTCCAGAAACTTACTGCCCATTGCAGGTTGACCCACTCTGTTATGTCTTTAGTGATAGAACATTGCCTACAACTATGGTATACTTATACAAATTAACATTGATTCAGTGGAGAATTAAAGGCACACAGGAAAAGAGCTTTTATCTTGTTATTTACTAAATGAAGTATAATTTAGAAGGTTGTTATCACACCTTAGGTACATTTTTATTCCATTGGAAGAAGTCAGTGAAGCAAGTTTACAAATGTCCATGGAGTATCTACCACATGCTAGGTAGTCTGCCAGGTACAAAGCAATAATTTTGACATTTCAAGTGTTACCTTTAAGTTCTTTAAATTTTAAGTGCAATACATATTAAGAGAAGAGAAATTCAGTGCATACTGTAGTAGTTACCGATGCTTTTGTAGAGGAGTTGAGACCCTGGAACTTGAGGGAAATCTACCATCTGGAGAGATGAGGAGTGAAAATATTCCATTTGGACAGAATGACATAATCAAAAGCTAAGACTTTATTTTCTAGGCAAGAAAAAATGATTTGAGGATTTTAAGCAGGTATGTGGCATGATAAATGATAGTATTGGAGGGATTGAAAGTGCCTTGGGAGGATAGGGGTTTATCATTTAAAAGGTTACCACATGATACTGGATGCTTGGGGCTGGTGGGCTGAGACGACCCAGAGGGATGGTACGGGGAGGGAGGAGGGAGAGGGGTTCAGGATGGGGAACACGTGTATACCTGTGGCAGATACATGTTGATGTATGGCAAAACCAATACAATATTGTAAAGTAATTAACCTCTAATTAAAATAAATAAATTTATATTAAAAGTAAATAAAATAAAATAAAAATGGATTAAAGGTAAAAAGTAAAACTAGCAAGCTGAAGTAATGAATCTGATCATAAAAGAAATAGTAACAACCTTCTCTTAGAATATGCACAATGTTTACCCTAGATATTAATGCTTTGATGATATATATGATTATTCATCTGTAACTGGTAATGTTTTCGGCCTTTTCAATGTTTTACTTCATTTAATTCTAAATGCATTTTATATCAAATATTATTCTTTGTTTAAGTAGAGTAGACAGAGGAATGGTGGATATAGGATAATAAAGACCCATAGTCCAGCCTTAGAGTCTGGGCTTCTCAATCACTCTCTTTAATATATCTAAGGGGGAAAAAAAAAAAAAATATATATATATATATATATATATATATAAGGGATTGGTTATTGTTGAGAACCCAAATCTGCCCCTGTGAATGCATGGCTCACTCCGCAAAAATCCAGAGCCTCACAAAATCGCTTGAACCAACACACAAAGATAGGTGGAATTTTTGGTATATGTGTTCACCAAATTATGTTTAAGTTATTTTCTAATTTTTTCATATATTACTACAGGTTTTTAAGATCCAATTGGATCCTTAAAATAGACAGATTGAATCAATTCTGCCTTATATAACAAACATCTAATGTTTTGCTATAAATTATTTTAATCAACAAAATAAATAAATAAAAGGTTACCACAGTAAGCTATGTCTGTGCTACTCAGTTGCTTCAGTCGTGTCTGACTCTTTGCGCCTCAATTACTATAGCCCACCGGGCTCCTCTGTCCATGGGATTTTTCAGGCAAGAATATTGAAGAAGTATGTTTCCATGTCCTACTCCAGGGGATCTTCCCAACCCAGAGACTGAACCCACATCTTTTGAACTGCAGGCGGATTCTTTACCACTGAGCCACTGGGGAAGCCCCAAGCTATGTCTGTACATTACTTAAATAAATGGCCATTTCAGGTTTTGTGTACGCACATGAGTGCAGTAAATCAAAGACCTAGTTGTTTTGAAATTAACTGACTTGGAACTGTTGTGAAAATATTCAGTTTGATTGAATTCACTTGTTTCTCTCCAAATCAGCTCATTATTATAGAAGCACTATGTGTTAATTACACTCAGAAAAAAAAATTACTTAAGCTTGTTGTTTCATGGCTTACAGGCAAACCAGCTTGTAGATAACCTAAAAATTTGGCTTTTCAGCTAAAAGTTTCAGTGTTGTGTCAATACAGCCTTTTAAGAGTTGCATAAGATATTGGCAGGCAGTACTAAGATATGTTAGAATTACTAGGTGTTAGGAAACAGACTTAAGTTATCACCCATAGCAAAATAAATCCTTGAGCAAAGAAATGACAAAAACCCATATAGTATACTTTTAAATTTATTTTCAGTGTTTTAGAATTTGATAACTTAAAGTTTATAGAATGGAGACTGGTTGAGAATAAAAAGTGACTAAAAGGTCCTTTATTTTATATATCATGTTGAAAATAATCCATATTGAAGAATATGATATTGTTAGGAAATAGTCTTTTCTGAAGAGAAATAGTTCATTTGTCAAAACCATATTCCAAAAGTTACTGCCATGCTAAACATTAAGCAGAGGTCATGAATATTTTTAAGCACTTATTTTCTCATATATGAATGATGTTTCAAACTACTCTTCCTAAAGGAATACCAACCAACTGCTCTATCCTTAATAATATCCTGGGACATCTTTATTTTTGCTTCTCGTAGCCAACCTATGTAGAATTGTTGTTGTTCAGTTGTTAAGTCATCTCCGATTCTTTGCAATCTCATGCAGCATTTGCAGCATGCTAGGCTTCCCTGTCCTTCACTATCTCCCGGAGTTTGCTCAAACTCATATCCCTTGAGTCGATGATGTCATTCAACCATTTCATCCTCTGTCACCCGCTTCTCCTCTTGCCCCCAATCTTTCCCAGCATCGGGGTCTCTTCTGATGAGTCAGCTCTTCGCATCAGGTGGCCAAAGTATTGGAGCTTCAGCTTCAGCATCAGTCTTTCCAATGAATATTCAGGTCTGATTTCCTTTAGGATTGACTGGTTAGATCACCTTGCAGTCCAAGGGACTCTCAAGAGTCTTCTCCAGCACCATAGTTCAAAATCATCAATTCTTCAGTGCTCAGCCTTCTATATGGTCTGACTCTCACATCTGTATGTGACTACTGGAAAAACAATAGTTTTGACTACATGGACCTTTGTCGGTAAAGTAATGTCTCTGCTTTTTAATATGCTATCTAGGTTTGTCATAGCTTTTCTTCCAAGGAGCAACTGTCTTTTAATTTCGTGGCTGCAGTCACCATCTGCAGTGATATTGGAGCCCAAGAAAATAAAATCTGTCACTGTTTCCACTTTTTCCAATTCTGTTTCCCATGAAGTGATAAGATCAGATGCCATGATCTTAGTTTTTTTAATGTTGAGCTTTAAGCCAGCTTTTTCACTCTCGTCTTTCACCCTCAAAAGGCTCTTCAGTTCCTCTTCACTTTCTGCCATTAGACTGGTGTCATCTGAGGTTGTTGATATTTCTCCCAGCAGTCTTGATTCCAGCTTGTGATTCATCCAGCTGGACATTTTGCATGATGTACTCTGCATATAAGTTAAATAAGCAGGATGACAATATACAGCCTTAACGTACACCTTTCCCTATTTTGAACCAGTTCATTGTTTCATATCTGGTTCTAACTGTTGCTCCTTGACCTACATACTTGTTTTGCAGGAAGCAGGTAAGGTGGTCTGATACTCCATCTCTTTAAGAATTTTCCACAGTTTGTTGTGATCCACACAGTCAAAGGCTTTAGCATAGTCAATGAAGCAGAAGTAGATGTTTTTCTGGAATTCTCTTGCTTTTACTGTGATCCAGTGGATGTTGACAATTTGATCTCTGGTTCCTCTGCCTTTTCTAAATCCAGTTTGTACATCTGGAAGTTTTTGGTTCATGTACTGTTGAAGCCTAGCTTTTGAAGAATTTTTGAGCATTACCTTACTAGCATGTGAAATGAGTGCAATTGTGCGGTAGTTTGAACATTCTTTGGCATTGCCCTTCTTCGGGATTTGAATGAAAACGGACCTTTTCCAGTCCTGTGGCCATTGCTGAGTTTTCTAAATATGCTGGCATATTGAGTGCAGCACTTTTATACCATCATCTTTTAGGATTTGAAATAGCTCAACTGGAATTCCATCACATCCACTAGCTTTGTTCATAGTAATGCTTTCTAAGGCCCACTTGCCTTCACATTCCAGAATATCTGGCTTTAGGTGAGTGATCACATCATTGTGGTATGCAGGTCATTAAGACCTTTTAGTACAGTTCTTCTGTGTATTTTTATCACCTCTTCTTAATCTCTTTGGCTTCTGTTAGGTCCTTACCATTTGTGTCCTTTATCACATTCATCTTTCCATGAAGTGTTCCCTTGGTATCTCTAATTTTCTTGAAGTCATCTCTAGTCTTTCCTATTCTATTGGTTTTGTCTATTTCTTTGCATTGTTCATTTAGGAAGGCTTTCTTCTCTCTCCTTGCTATTCTGTGGAACTCTGCATTCAGATGGGTATATTTTTCCCTTTCTCCTTTGCCTTTCGCTTCTCTTATTTTCTCAGCTATTTGTAAGGCCTCCTCAGACAACCATTTTGCCTTCTTGCATTTCTTTTTCTTTGGGATGGTTTTGGTTACTGCCTCTGGTACAATGTTATGAACCTCTGTTCCCAGTTCTTTAGGCACTCTGTCTACCAGGTCTAAGCCCTTGAATCTATTCATCACCTCCACTGTATGATCATAAGGGATTTAAGTCATGAATGGTCTAGTGGTTTTCCCTACGTTTTCCAATTTAAGTCTGAATTTTGCAATAAGAAAGTCATGATGTAAACCAAAGTCAGCTCCAGGTCTTTTTATTGTTGACTGTATAGAGCTTCTCCATCTTTGGCTTCAAAGAATGTAATCACTCTGATTTCAGTATTGACCATCTGGTGATGTCCATGTGTAGAGTCATCTCTTTTGTTGTTGGAAGAGAGTGTTTGCTGTGACTAGAGTATTGGCAAAACTCTGTTAGCCTTTGTCCTGCTTCATTTTGTACTCCAAGGCCAAACTTGCCTGTTACTCCAGGTGTATCTCTTGACTTCCTACTCTTACATTCCAGTCTCTATAATGAAGAGGACATGTGTTTTTGGTATTAGTTCTAGAAGGTCTTGTAGGTCTTCATAGAAATGTTTGACTTCAACTTCTTCAGTATTAGTGATTGGGGCATAGACTTGGATTACGGTGATGTTGAATGGGTTGCCTTGGAAATCATTCTGTCATTTTTGAGATTGCACCCAAAGTACTGCATTTTGGATGCTTTTGTTGACTATGATGGCTACTGTATTTCTTCTAAGGGATTCTTGCCCACTGTAGTAGAAATAATGGTCATTTGAATTAAATTTGCCCATTCCGGTCCATTTTAGTTTACTGATTCCTAAAATATCGATGTTCACTCTTGCCATCTCCTGCTTGATCATGTCCAATTTATCTTGATTCATGGATCTAACATTCCAGGTTCTTATGCAAGATTGTTCCTATGCAATATTGTTCTTTACAGCATCAGACTTGACTTTCACTGCCAGACACATCCACAGCTGAGCACCATTTCTGCTTTGGCACAGCCTCTTCATTCTTTCTGGAGCTATTTCTCTACTCTTCTGCAGTAGCATATTGGACACCTACCAACCTAGGGGTGGGGGTTTATCTTCTGCTTTCATATCATTTTGACTTTTCATATTGTTCATGGGGTTCTTGAGGCATAGAATAGTTAAAAGAGTCTCTCTTGAAAATTAGCTATTGATGCTTTCTAGGTAGCTATTATGATGATATTGTCAATGTCGAGTAAGTTTTCCAGTTGTGACAACATATGGCAAAGGTTAGTCACTGGCTAATGGCTATTGCCCCTAGGGTACATGGGGCAATATGAAGCAAGAGAGTCCCTTTGAGTAAAGAACCACTTCTCTGTTGGAGTCATTGACACATACTGCCACTACTAATTTATTTCCAGCTTCCTCTAGGGACTAGAGGCAGGCATACCATTTAAGAGGTCATTAGCACAGCCCAGGAAAGAGTTAATGGTTGTCTAAATTAAAGTATTGGCAATGGGTACAGTAAGCAATGGGTATATGGTTGAGACATTATGACAACTGAATTTTAAGGCATTGAAAACTCATGCAAGATGCAGTGTTAAGACTGAAAGGGAAGGTAAAATGACTCCAAGGTTTCATCCTTTGGCAACTGGGAATTTGGGTACTATTAAATGAAATTGCATATTTAGGAGGTGGAGTAGATTTGTGATGGGGAAAAATGTTATGTTCTAGACATGGTGTCCTTGAGGTGCTTAATGTAGTAAAAGTCAACTGACTATTGTGATTGTGAGATTGGGATTTAGGTAAGAGATTAGGGTTGAAGTAGTAGACATGTAAGTCACCAGTATATTCAGAGTTTGAGTGTCAACTGAATCTGCAGCAATGGGTACAGTTGCCCATGGAGAGAATATGAAGAGCAAACAAAACACAGCATATAAAATGGACTGAGGAAGAGACCTGAGATGCTGGTGGAAGAAGAGTAGCCAATCAAGAACTTAGTGAAGGGGCAGTCAAAGAGAGAGAATGAGAACCATGATAATGTAATATTTTGAAGTCTAAGGGAAAAGAGGGAATCAAGAGGTATGAGGGTGGTCAGCACTGTGATATGTTGGAGAAAAGCTGAAGAGACTGAAGATTGAAAGAGGCACTTGGCACTTTGACACTTTGGAGACCTTTATTTAAGGAGCAACTTCAGTGGGGTAGAAAGAGCAGATATCAGATTGCAATGAGTTATTGAAGAAGTAGAAGTAGGAAATATAAGCTGGGACACATATCATCAGTGATAGGAACTATGGTGATAAAGTAAAAAGAAATATGAGAATTACCTTAAGGTTATGGATTTTAATTCTAACAGTGCACAGATACTTCATTAGGTATATCCCCAAGTCCATATGCTTATCCCTAATGAATCCAGCATAGCATGGTGAAATTCTATCAATAGCCATTCTAAATTTTACAGCCAAAACAGAGAGCAACAGAGATGAAGTCAAGGAATTCATTCTCTTACTGAAACCTTTTCTGAGTTCCTCTGAGTCTCCCAGCACCAGCACATAGTAGGCACTCAACAATTGTTAGCTGAATTGAAATAGAATCCCTTGAGAATCTCTATAAAACGCTGATTGCCTGAGGCAAAAACAACCAGATAAAAGCTTTTCTGCCGGCAAGGGCCCACAGTTCAGTTCAGTCCCTCAGCCGTATCTGACTCTTTGCGACCCCATGAATTGCAGCATGCCAGGTCTCCCTGTCCATCACCAACTCCCAGAGTTCACCCAAACTCATGTCCATCGAGTCAGTGATGCCATCCAGCCATCTCATCCTCTGTCGTCCCCTTCTCCTCCTGCCCCCAATCCTTCCCAGCGTCAGAGTCTTTTCCAGTGAGTCAACTCTTCGCATGAGGTGGCCAAAGTACTGGAGTTTCAGCTTTAGCATCAGTCCTTCCAAAGAACACCCAGGACTGATCTTTAGAATGTACTGGTTGGATCTCCTCGCAGTCCAGGGGACTCTCAGGAGTCTTCTCCAACACCACAGTTCAAAAGCATTAATTCTTCAGTGCTCAGCTTTCTTCACAGTCCAACTCTCACATCCATACATGACCACTGGAAAACCATAGCCTTGACTAGATGGACCTTTGTTGGCAAAGTAATGTCTCTGCTTTTGAATATGCTATCTAGGTTGGTCATAACTTTCCTTTCAAGGAGTAAGCGTCTTTTAATTTCATGGCTGCAGTTACCATCTGCAGTGATTTTGGAGCCCCCCAAAATAAAGTCTGACACTATTTCCACTGTTTCCCCATCTATTTCCCATGAAGTGATGGGACCAGATGCCATGATCTTCGTTTTCTGAATGTTGAGCTTTAAACCCACTTTTTCACTCTCCTCTTTCACTTTCATCAAGAGGCTTTTGAGTTCCTCTTCACTTTCTGCCATAAGGGTGGTGTCATCTGCATATCTGAGGTTATTGATATTTCTCCAGGCAATCTTGATTCCAACTTGTGCTTCTTCCAGTCCAGCGTTTCTCATGATGTACTCTGCATATAAGTTAAATAAGCAGGGTGACAATATACAGCCTTGACGTACTCCTTTTCCTATTTGGAACCAGTCTGTTGTTCCATGTCCAGTTCTAACTGTTGCTTCCTGATCTGCATATAGGTTTCTCAAGAGGCAGGTCAGGTGGTGTGGTATTCCCATATCTCTCAGAATTTTCCACAGTTCATTGTGATCCACACAGTCAAAGGCTTTGGCATAGTCAATAAAGCAGAAATAGATGTTTTTCTGGAACTCTCTTGCTTTTTCCATGATCCAGTAGATGTTGGCAATTTGATCTCTGGTTCTTCTGCCTTTTCTAAAACCAGCTTGAACATCTGGAAGTTCACAGTTTATGAATTGCTGAAGTCTGGCTTGGAGAATTTTGAGCATTAATTTACTAGCATGTGAGATGAGTGCAATTGTGCGGTAGTTTGAGCATTCTATGGCATTGCCTTTCTTTGGGATTGGAATGAAAACTGACCTTTTCCATTCCGGTGGCCACTCCTGAGTTTTCCAAATTTGCTGACATATTGAGTGCAGCACTTTCACAGTATCATCTTTCAGGATTTGAAATAGCTCAACTGGAATTCCATCACCTCCACCACAGATGCTCCCGTATCTTTTGAAAAAGGAGGGGCTGACATTTTTATTCTTCAGTGCCAGTATTTGGTGCTGGGACTGTTGTGAAATGCTCTCAGTTTCTTTGTTTTACAAAGCAAGTTTAATTAGTAGTGAATTGATTTATATTAGCAAATGCTCTTAACAGAAACTAGAAATTCCCTCACCTAAATATACAGGCACAAACACTGCCTTAAAATCTATTGTGAAGTGGAGAATTTTCTATCTGGAACTGAGAATGATTTAGAGTTTTGTTTCATTAAATATTTGTCATGATTTCTCAGGCAAAACATTGCTGACATCCTTTCATCTAATTGATTTGTCATCCAGACTTAAGTATCTGCATCAAATCTACTTAATCTGGTTATTATGATTAGAACTACTTGTTAACTTACAAATTTTAAACATTTATAGTGCCTAAAATTTGTGCTACTCATGGTTTTGCATGTTTCTATATCATGTTAAGATTTTTCACATCAGGTTATATACAAGGAAGAACTTTCTAAGATATGTTAAACACTGGAAAGTAATGAAGAGAGAAGAATGTGTTCATTCTCTAAAGTCTATTAATGATTTAAATAATTGTCTCTTAGATAATGAGGTGCAGAGGTTCATTGTCAGAGAGGACTGAGAGCCATGGTAATATGACCTCATAAGGACTTTTTTCTTAATTTTAAATAATTATTTAGCCACCTCAAGTCATTTTTGGTATAAGATGGAATGTAAGTAAATACATTTTATTATTTAGGATGTTCTTAACTACAAATTGAAAAAATAAAACTCAGAGTGGCTTTAAGAATGAAGAGATTTATTATCTCACATAACAAGCACTCCAAAGGTAGTGTTTTCCACCTCTGTAGCATAAACAGAGTTTATTTTGCTGTTCATCCATCCACAATGTATAATTTGTCCCTCATATTTTCAGTATGGCTACAATAGCTCCAGGTATCACATCCTCACACAACAATGCAGAAAGCAGCAGAAAAAGAATTACTTTCTTCTTGTAAGTCTCTAAGTGCTAAGAAATCTTTCTCTTCCTTTTACCACCAAGAAACCATTCCCTCACATACTATTGGCTAAGATTGGGTCACATGAGTTTTTCTTAACCAATCATTGACCAAAGAGAGTGGAATTACCATAATCCACATATACTTATCTAGAGAGACTCTGTGACTGAGTCTGGGCTTGCAGCTTTAGCTGGGACTGGGGATGCAGCTGTGGATGGAGCATTTTTTCAACAGCTTTATTAAGATATAACAAAATACAATTCACGCATTTAATGTGTACAGTTCAGTGGTTTTTGGTCTATTCACAGAGTAGTGCAACCAACACCACAATCAACTGTAGAACATTTATATCACCCCTAAAGGAAATCCTATACCCTTTAAGTAGTCACTCTCTAGTCCTCCTTCAACTTTATATTCTATGCATTTTTTGAACTCTTAGAGTTTCTCAATTACTGACTCAAGAAAGATTCAGTATAATCAAACATAATCATTCTTTTTTAAAACTGAAGTCTAGTTGATTTACAATGTTATATTAATTTCATGTATATAACAGTGATTCAGTGTTTTTGTAGATTATATTCCATTTAAAGTTACTAAAAATTATTGGTTATATTGCCTGTTTTATACATTATATCTTTATATCTTATTTATTTTCTGTCTAGTAGTTTGTACCTCTTAATCCCCTTCCCCAGTCTTGCCTCTCTCCTCACTCCCTCCTCATGGGTAACCACTAGATTGTTCTCTGTATCTATGAGTCTACTTCTGTTTTGTTATATTCATTCATTTGTTTTATTTTTTAGATTCCACATATAAGTGATAACACACAGTATTTGTCTTTCTCTGACTTACTTCACTAAGCATAATGCCTTCTAGGCCCATTCATGTTGTTGCTGCTGCTGCTGCTAAGTCACTTCAGTCGTGTTTGACTCTGTGTGACCCCATAGATGGCAGCCCACCAGGCTCCCCCGTCCCTGGGATTCTCCAGGCAAGAGCACTGGAGTGGGTTGCCATTTCCTTTTCCAATGCATGAAAGTGAAAAGTGAAAGGGAAGTCGCTCAGTCATGTCCTACTCTTCACGACCCCATGGACTGCAGCCTACCAGGCTCCTCTGTCCATGGGATTTTCCAGGCAAGAGTACTGGAGTGGGGTGCCATCTCCTTCTCTGATTCATATTGTTACAAATGGCAAAATTTCATACTTTTCTATATAATAATAATGAACTACCAGGAAGTGAAAGGAAGAAAACAATATAATTGTGTCAAAAGCATAATATACCTAGGGATAAACTTAACTAAGGAGGTGAAAGACCTACACTCTGAAAACTAGAAGACATTGATGAAGGAAATTGAAGATGATAAAAATAAATGGAAAGATATACCATGCTCATGGATTGAAAGGATTGATATTGTTAAAATGTCCATATTATCCAAGGCAATCTACAGATTTAGTGCAATTCCTATCAAAATACCCAAGACATTTTTCACAGAACCAGAACAAATAATCCTAAAATTTATGTATTATCACAAAAGATCCCAAATAGCTGAAGCAATCTTAAGAAAAAAGAACAGAACTAGAGGTATCAAGCTCCCTGACTTCAGACTATATTACAAAGCTATAGAAATCAAAACAGCATGGTTCTGTTACAAAAACAGACACATAGGCCAATGGAACAGAATAGAGCCTAAAAATAAACCCACACACATATGGTCAACTAATCTACGACAAAGGAAGCAAAAATATACAATGGGGAAAAGACAATCCCTTCAAAAAGTAGTGTTATTAAAACTGAATGGCTAAAAAAAAAAAAAAAAACAAACAAACAAACAAAAAAAACTGAATGGCTATATGTAGAAGAATGTGATTAGAACTTTTTTTTACATTTATAGCAATAAAGTCAGACCTAAATGTAAGACCATAAATAATAAATTTTAAATTAAAATATGGCATGGATAATATAACTCTTGAAATTCATTTGGGCTGATGTGTTAATTACCCCCAACAGATGGTATGCAAGAGATGATTAATGTTATAACATCAATTCCTAGAAGACCACAATACTTGTCAGGTCCATATATCCCAAGACTTGGAGTTGGGTTTGGTGAAGAATGGCAAAGTAAAAATTTTTAGAAACATGATCATGCACATAGGAAGACTTATTTAGGAGATGGGTGTGTGGTAAAATCATAAGCCAAAGCTAAATTCAATTTGAGAAATTCAAAGGGGCTAATATGAGAAGTTAAGGACCTTAAAACCAAAAGAGTCTTAGCTTCTTTTTTTTCCCCTTTGATTAGCAATTATATGCCCATAGTGATTTATGTATACCTGTATACCTTCCTGATCATTTATGGGTCATTGTACCCAATTTCTTTTTTGACTGAACTCAGTTTCCTACTGGTTAGTTGTGTCCTTTTTGGATCTCAAAAATCACACCTCTTCATGTGTTTATGAACTATTTCTTCCTTTGTTCTCCTACACAGTTTGGATCTCTAGAGCTGACTCTAACCCTCCTTGTTTAAATAACCACATTTATTTGTGATTAGATACTGCTACTTGCCTATCCAACAACCATTTGCTCTTCCTTCTTTGTTAACATAATATCAGATATTTTTCAAGAATCCTAGAGTCATAATCATATTTGATATTTTATACATGAAAGGGAACATAAAAGTCATTTAGTCCTCATTTTCTAACTGTAGGAACTACATTCAAACCTATACCCTCCAGTTGGTCCTGTCATTTCAAACACTAACCTCTATTAGTAGTCATGTTCTTAATTATACAGTGGTTCCTTGACACCAGTCTGAGCATCACATTTTGCTTACTAATACCACATGGGCCCTTGCTCTCTCTTGGGAACCTATTAAATCAGAATCTCTTGGAGTGGAACCCAAAATTGGAACTTTATGAGCTCCCAAGAGTGATAAAAATGTGCATCTAGTGTTGAGATTTGCCGGTTAGTCTAACTTTCTAAAAAACTGCTTTGAGAAGTATGGATATTAATGCCATAAAGGGCTATGCTCGGATATAGTCCTAAATTTTTCTGGTTGATAGCATGTAGACACTCATGACCCTTCATCCCTACTCCGAAATGCTCCTTGATACCATTGTAACTGGGAAGGACCATAATCGATTCAGTTTGGTATTTTCTGTGATTTTTAAAAAACAAATATTATCCATGTCAGGATGTACGTAAGAACACATCCAAAAAATAATTCTCCCCTTCCATAAATTCAAAATCTTTTTGGTTTAGGGATGTATATCACAGAAAGTTCAGTTTCTTCCCATTTGTGGGATATATGCTATATATATTCAGTTTAAAAGATGGGTTTTATGAATACTGGAGCATATTGAGTATTCTGCTCTTTTACTTTTTATCAGCTAGTGAATTTGTTCAAATGATGACCCTTTTCTTCTGATTTAACGAGGTTATTACCCAGATATATGTTCTAGTGAAGCATTCTAGGAAACATATTTTGGCATTTCTAGGTTTTCTTTTATGAACTGTAATCGAATTAAGTTCTGAATAACATATGATTTTATTTTTATACCTTGGTTTTGGACTCTTTTCACTTTAGAAATGCATTCCAAACACAGCTATCAGTGTTGAATCCATAATGCAAAGTTATTTGGAAATTGCGACATGTTAGTTTGTTCACACCAAATAGACTTATTGGGAGGTCAGCCATTCTTGGAAATTACTCCCAGAGAAACCAATCATCATCAATTTTTATTACATGTGTATACTGTAAAGTGCCCCAAAATCCATAATAGCAACAAAAACTGTAATGATACAGAAGTATATGCTGAGTACTTGGATTGTGACCTGGTGCTGACATTTATATTTTCAAACTGCATTGTATATTGGGGTGATTGCTATAACAAGCTGGTTAAATGGAAGCAGAACATTATCCCAGAGCTTCTAATATAAGGCAAACAGCCTATGCCTACATGTATGACTACCTCAACTCTGCCTGCATGTTAAGATCAGCTAGGGAAATTAAAAAAAATAAATAATGACACCCAATCTCCACTCTCGCCAATTCTGACTTAATTGGTCTGGAGTGGGGCCCAGGCATCAGTATTTTTTTAAGTCCCCAAGATGATTCTCATGTACAACCAAAGCTAAGATTGCTGGACTTAACTATATGTCTTTTCCTTGTGAGAACAGGCCAGTGTCTGATATAATAAATATTCATTTCATGCAAAGTTATCAGCAGTTGATTTAGTAGAAAGCTGAACATCTAGATTCAATTTTTAGGCAATTCAAATAAGAACATTTGCTAAATGTTTAGAGGAATCAGAGAGCTGCATATGGTTACAAAAAATATAATCTCAGAAAAGCCCCCATTAAGAGGGTTTCATAACTAATGGTCCATTATGTTTGTGTCTTGCCTAAAATGCAGAAGTGTGAAAAACAAAAAATATACAGGCTTTGACCTCAAGGTGTTGGTAATCAACATAGTTTTACTAATTTTCCATGTTCTCCATTTTGTGTGATCTCCTTCCTGGTCTTTAATCCCCTAAGAAATGGAAACAAATACTACTTCAGGTGGATGTGCTTTTTCTTTTCATAATAATATAAAGAGGAGGAAGGTGAAAATAGGTTGAGTAAACAGACCAAGAGACTTCTGTAGAATTTTCAAGTTAGTTTCCAAGTCTGGTAGCACAGTAATGTCTTTGGTTTATACTCTTTCTGTAACTTCCTACATTTGAGATCTAGGTTACTCTTAATTGCATCTCAGAAACTTTTCCAAACAAAATTTTCAAGCTAGTTTCCATCTCTTACTCTTTGTCATAACTTCGATGACTTCAGAATCTTAATCGCATATCCCAGGGTTATGACTCCAATTAAAATATGTAAACTTAAGAAGTGTAACACCAGTACCCTTTCTATTCAGTGTAGATTGGCTTCAAATGCTGGCATAGCTGGGATTTGATAATTACTTTGGCCTATAGTAAATCTAGTTGGGTAGTGAATCAAGTAACATTTAACTAATTGATTGTATTTTCTTTTTATTAATTCCATGTTTGCAATTGAGTTATGTGTGAAGCAGTAAAAACATCCCACTGTTCTTTGAAAATGGTGTTATATTTTATCACACAGTGTCTTAAACATACTGTTTAAGGAGATGACGTGAGGATTAAAATGCAGCTTTAACCAGCAGTATTTTTTACAGAGCTAGAACAAATAATTTCACAATTTGTGTGGAAATACAAAAAACCTCGAATAGCCAAAGGAATCTTAGGACAGAAGAATGGACCTGGAGGAATCAACCTGCCTGACTTCAGGCTCTACTACAAGGTCACAGTCATCAAGACAGTATGGTACTGCCACAAAGACAGAAATATAGATCAGTGGAACAAAATAGAAAGCCCAGAGATAAATTCACGCACCTATGGACACCTTATCTTTGACAAAGGAGGCAAAAATATACAATGGAGCAAAGACAATCTCTTTAACAAGTGGTGCTGAGAAAACTGGCCAACCACTTGTAAAAGAATGAAACTAGAACACTTTCTAACACCATACACAAAAATAAACTCGAAATGGATTCAAGATCTAAACATAAGACCAGAAACTATAAAACTCCTAGAGGAGAACATAGGCAAAACACTTTCCGACATAAATCAAACCAGGATCCTCTATGACCCACCTCTCAGAATACTGGAAATAAAAGCAAAAATAAACAAATGGGACCTAATTAAACTTAAAAGTTTCTGCACAACAAAGGAAACTATAAGCAAGGTGACAAGACAGCCTTCAGAATGGGAGAAAATAATAGTAAATGAAGCAACTGACAAAGAACTAATCTCAAAAATACACAAGCAGCTCCTGCAGCTTAATTCCAGAAAAATAAACGACCCAGTCAAAAAATGGGCCAAAGAATGGCATTGAAACATGTATAATATCATATAAGAAATGAATCGCCAGTCCAGGTTCGATGCATGATACAGGATGCTCGGGGCTGGTGCACTGGGATGACCCAGAGGGATGGTACGGGGAGGGAGGTGGGAGGGGGTCGGAGGGGGGTTCAGGATGGGGAACACGTGTACACCCGTGGTAGATTCATGTTGATGTATGGCAAAACCAATACAATATTGTAAAGTAATTAGCCTCCAATTAAAATAAATTTAAATAAATTTAAATAAATAAATAAAATGCAGCTTTAGTTTATGGAAGAAATACCGTTCAACAATAGTCAGTACAACTTACATGCAGTGAAAATGACAATCAGCCGATTTATTAAGTGTGGAGACAGATGTCTTGTGTAAAAGATTTCTGTGTCTTTGCTGGAAGACGTGAGTGTGCATTATTCATCTCTGCTCAGGCACTACATTCAAATCCTTTCCAAGTGTTCCCTTTTAAAGCACTTTCATGCTGAATTGCTGTCTGTGAATTTGTGCCTTATATTTAACACCCAATTTGACTTGTAGCAGAATCACAGTAGCAAAGTAGGATAGAAACTAAGGGTCAAAGAATAGCTTAATCTGAAAATCCCAGCTTTATGTAGATACAGTGGGTATAAGAGGACTCCAGTGCCGAAGTGTTTTGTGAAAATGAAAGCTTCACGATGTTAGATGGGATTATTGTACTCAAGTATGCTTGGCATTAAAACATCCTCTTTTTTTCTGATTAGCAAACCTTCTCTAATTACCCATCAAGAAACGGGGGAAAGAAAGAAATACCTTTCACTTCTGTTTTAGTAAACTCACCTGAGTAATTTAAGCCTCACGTGAGGCTTTTTATTATTATTTTTTTTACTCAGGAAATTCACTTTACATCTAAAATAGGAAAAGACTTTTTTCTCCAAAGGGTTGAACTAGTGTTGAAAGGCTTATAATTAATGCAATAAGTGATTCTGGAAATTGTGTTTGAATAGAATCCCTGTCCCCCCAATCAGATACCCCAAGGGCGTTCTAACAGTTGAAACTCAGAGAACTCAGCTTGTTTTACCTTTCCTGTGTTAAAAAAGAACACATGGTGGCAGTCCTTAAGCACCATATTTCCTTGATTTAGTTCTTTCTTGGGGGAAACAAGAGTCTCCCTCAAGCTTTTCTAGGGCTCCTGACAGATTCTTTTCTCCTTTAAGTGGTAACTGAATTACTAAGACATTTCCTCTACTGAGGAAAGAGCAGTTGGGGGACTCTAGCCTTGTGATTTGCTTTCTCACTTGAGATTCAACCTGGTCAGGAAGGAATTGTTTCTTTGAAATTTTAAGACACACCTCCAGTTTTTGCATTATCACTGCCTTAATGGGTCTCTCCGGAGAAGGCAGTGGCACCCCACTCCAGTGTTCTTGCCTGGAGAATCCCAGGGATGGGGGAGCCTGGTGGGCTGCCCTCTATGGGGTCGCACAGAGTCAGACACGACTGAAGCGACTTAGCAGCAGCAGCAGCAGCAATGGTTCTCTCTTCCTTCTCTTTTCTCACTTTTCTGAAGCAACTTTTCCAGTGAGTATACTTTGGATTAGCCTTGTCATAGAGTTGGACTGTGAAGAAAGCTGAGCACTGAAGAATTGATGCTTTTGAACTGTGGTATTGGAGAAGACTCTTGACAGTCCCTTGGACTGCAAGGAGATCAGCCCTGGGGTTTCTTTGGAGGGAATGATGCTAAAGCTGAAACTGCAGTGCTTTGGCCACCTCATGCGAAGAGTTGACTCACTGGAAAAGACTTTGATGCTGGGAGGGATTGGGGGCAGGAGGAGAAGGGGACGACTGAGGATGAGATGGCTGGATGGCATTACTGGCTCGATGGACATCAGTCTGAGTGAACTCCGGGAGTTGGTGATGGACAGGGAGGCCTGGCGGAGAAGGCAATGGCACCCAACTCCAGCACTCTTGCCTGGAAAATCCCATGGATGGAGGAGCCTGGTGGGCCGCAGTCCATGGGTCGCTAAGAGTCGGACACGACTGAGTGACTTCACTTTGACTTTTCACTTTCATGCATTGGAGAAGGAAATGGCAACCCACTCCAGTGTTCTTGCCTGGAGAATCCCAGGGACGGGGGAGCCTGGTGGGCTGCTGTCTGTGGGGTCGCACAGAGTTGGACACGACTAAAGCGATGCAGCTACAGCAGCAGCAGCAGCAGTAGCAGCAGCAGGGAGGCCTGGCGTGCTGTGATTTATGGGTCGCAAAGAGTCGGACATGACTGAGTGACTGAACTGAACTGAGTCCTATTTAGTAGCATCTACCAGCCTCTTGATCATGTAACACATCTTGAATCCAGAAGATATTTTTGGGTGGCAAATAATCTTGGACTTCACAAGCTTTCTTCTTCACAATATCATAGTTTGCACAAACTAGTCAAGCAAATCTGCTTCTGTGTATTCCTAGAACTATGTGGCTGTAGCTCTCTCCTTAGAAATTTTCTTATGGAATGATGGCTCCTAAGTCATACTGGAAAGCTTTCTTTGAATATCATGAACAGAAAATCAAAGTATATGTGTTGTTTTTGATCAAATGAAAAAAAAATAGTCATTTTTTGGTAATTCATGTCCTCTCCTTTAATTACAATTAAATACTATTCCATACTTGTGACTTTTGTTTCCTCTTCAACCATATCTGCATTGCGTGGTGAGGAAAAAGATTTTTCCCTTTGCCTTTCTGAGTTCTTGGCTGTGATCTTAATCAAAGACATGTTAACCGGAGAACAAGCAGAAGTGTAATACCATGTATACCTATGTACACGTTGGAAGATACCCAGGAAAGCTGAATAACATTGAAATGGCCCAAGCCAGAGAAGGCAATGGCAACCCACTCCAGTACACTTGCCTGGTAAATCCCAGGGACAGAGGAGCCTGGTAGGCTGCAGTCCATGGGGTTGCGAAGAGTCGGACGCTTACTGAGTGACTTCACTTTCACTTTTCACTTTCATGCATTGGAGAAGGAAATGGCAACCCACTCCACTGTTCTTGCATGGATAATCCCAGGGACGGTGAAGCCTGGTGAGCTGCCATCTATGGGGTTGCACAGGGTTGGACACGACTGAAGTGACTTAGCAGCAGCAGCAGCATCTTAAATACACAAAAGAAGATTTGGTTGGGAGGCAGTTATGCAAGGTTACCAGGAAAAACACAATAAACAAGAATAAAGTTGTTATGCAGATTTAAGTCCTTGCTTTCTCCATCAAGAAGAGTTTCTGGAGATTTAGAGTCATTTTCGGGTAAAGCATCTGCCTACAATGCAGGAGACCCAGGTTTGATCCCTGGGTTGGGAAGATCCTCTGGAGAAGGAAATGGCAACCCACTCCAGTACTCTTGCCTGGAAAATCTCATGGACGGAGGAGCGTTGTAGGCTACAGTCCATGGGTTCGCAAAGAGTCGGGCACGACTGAGCGACTTCACTTTCTTTCTTTCTCTTTCTTATACAAAGAGGGAGTGCCAGGTCTGCTAAGTTGCTTCAGTTCAGTTCAGTTCAGTTGTGTCCGACTCTTTGCGACCCCATGAATCGCAGCACGCCAAGCCTCCCTGTCCATCACCATCTCCCGGAGTTCACTCAGACTCGCGTCCATCGAGTCAGTGATGCCATCCAGCCATCTCATTCTCATGTCCTCTTTGTGGCCCTGTGGACTATTGCCCACCAGTCTCCTTTTGTCCATGGAATTCTCCGAGCAAGAATACTGGAGTGGTGGAGTGGGTTGCATGCCTTCCTCCAGGGGATCTTCCTCACCCAGGAATGGATCCCACCTCACTCTCTTGCATCTCCAGTATTGCAGGTGGATTTTTTTTTTTTTTTTTACTTCTGAGCCACCAGGGAAACCTACAGAGAGGGAGACATCCTTACAAATGGAGATTTCACTTATAAATACCTATTACAAAAGCTTTCCCTTCATATGCTATTTCATTTATTTAATTATTTACTAAAAGTTCTATTAAAGTATAATTATCTTACAGTATTATTTTAGTTTCAGATGTACAGCATAGTGATTTGATAGTTTTATACATTACAGAATGATTACAATAGTTACTATCTATTATCATAAAAATTATTACAGTATTATAGATTATATTCAGTGTGCTGACATCACATCCTGAAGACTTATTTATCTATATCTGAAAGTTTGTACCTCTTAATTTCCCTCACCTATTTCACTTATCGCCTCCCCTCTGGCAACTGCCTGTTTGTTCTCTATGAGTCTGTTTCTGTTTTGTTTTTTAGATTCCACATGTAAGTGAAATCATACACTATTTGTTTTTCTCTGTTTGACTTATTTCACTTAGCACAATACTCTGTAGGTCCATCCATTTTATCACACAAGACAAGATTTTTTTTTTATGGCTGAGTAATATTTCTGTGTGTGTGCACAGAAATATATATATGTGTATATATATATGTGTATATGCTTCAGTGGACATAAGGGTACATATTTCTTTTCGAATTGGTGTCTTTGTTTTTTTAGGGAAAATACCCAAAAGTGTTCCATTTTTCATTTTTGAGGAAACTCCATATTGTTTTCCATAGTGGCTGCACCAGTTGCAATCCTACTAACAATGCACAAGTGTTCTCTTGTCTCCATATCCTCCCCAGCACTTGTTATTTGTTGTCTTTTTGATGATAGCCATTATGACAGGTGTGGTGATATCTCATTTTGATTTTGATTTGCATTTCCCTGATGAGTGCTGTTGAGCATCTTTTCATGTGCCTTGTTGGCTGTCTGTATGTCTTCTTTGGAAAAATATCTGTTCAGGTCCTCTGCCCATTTTTTAGTTGGGTTGTTTGTTTTTCTGATGTTCATTTGTATGTGTTCTTTGTATATTTTCACTATCACCCCCTTATCAGATGTATTGCTTTCAAATATCTTCTCCCATTTAGTCGGCTGCCTTGTTGTTCTGTTAATAGTTTCCTTTACTGTGCAAAAGCTTTTTAGTTTGATGTAGCCTCATTTGCTTATTTCTGTTTCCCATGCCTGAAGTGCCTATATCTGCTGTTTCTTAAAAATAATCAGCCTAGATTAATTCTTATACCAAAGAGGTGTATTTTGGGGTGCTATATTCCATTCCCCTTCAATTGGTCAAGTCATCTCTTATTTTCTTAAACCCACTGACATTCACACTATTTCTAATTCTTCACCGTCTTCCATGGAGTATACTGCCCTACTAGATGAATACTCAGAGCAGTTTTATTATAATGCTTTCTAGGCAAACAGATAAATTGAAAGTAAAGTCAATTCCTAGGTAAAAATATCTTTTATTATGTTTGGTACAGTGCTTGGACCTGAGATACATGATGGTATTCTTGGGACCCCTTTGGTGGTCCAGTGGTTAGGGCTCTGTGCTTCTAATGCAGCGGGCATGGGTTCAATCCCTGGTTGGGGAACTAAGGTCCCACATGTTGCATTGTGTGGCCAAAATAATAAATACAAATAAAAATAAGTAATTAAAAAAAATGATATTCTGTAAGACAAATCTCAGCTGACATTAGCTAAGGTTTGTGAGCTAAGGCTTCCCAGGTGGCGCTAGTGGTAAAGAACCTGTCTACCAATGCAGGAGACTGAAGAGATGTGAGTTTGATTCCTGAGTTGGAAAGATCCCCTGGAGGAGGGCACGGCAATGCACAATGCACTCAAGTATTCTTGCCTGGATAATCCCATGGACAGAAAAACCTGGAGGGCTACAGTCTATGGGGTCACAAAGAGTTGGACACAACTGAAGCGAATCAGCACGCAAGTTTTGTGAAGTCTCAACATAGTCACTAAAGCCAGGGTTTCTCCACAGAAGTACTATTGATATTTGGGGTTGGCAAGTGTTTGTTGTGAGGAGGTTAGGGTTGTAGGATGTTTTGCAGTGTCCTGGCCTCTACTTGCTACATGCCAGTAGCATATTCCCCACCAACTGTGACAATCAGAAATGTCTCCAGACACTGTCAGATGTCCCCAGGGTGGGGGTGGGGTGAGGACAAAATTGCCCCCGGTTGATACATCCTGGATTAGAGTATTTGGGGCCTGGCCTTTCATTAAAAAGATAGTTACTTTTCAATAGAAACCATATATACAATTATCAATTAATGCCCATTATACTATTTGTTTGTACCACCCTCCTGACTTTCAGTATGCTTCCTGTATTTGAAGAGTTAAAAATAGCTTCATCTCTTTTCTATGACTGTGACATATGATTATGCAAGTAATTTATAATATCCTTACCCAAACCCCATTTTCAAGCATTTTCTCTTACAAAGCAATAATCTATAATATACCACAAACAGTTCATCTGTGTCGTTTTCTGCATTGGTCTCTGATCAGTGTATTATGCTGACTTGCCATTATTTTTAAAGCAGTGATGCTAAACTATTTTGGATAAATACTTTCATTGCTTTGTAACTTTGCTGGAAAGATTAAAGACACTTTCTTTTAATATTTTGGGGGATTTCTTTTCTACCAAAGATTTTTAGCCAGCATTGCTTTTTAAGATATCATGCTCTGATGATTTATTTGTTAAGTTTACCCTTTCAGCATAACTGCTGCTATAAGCTTGAGATGCATCATACATTTTCAAAACCAGTCAGCCCACTAGAATTTCGATTTTTTCCCCATCACATTTGCAGGAACTTTATACAGACAGATTTCCTATTTAAAGATAACTTTGATTTTGTATAAACCTCACCGTGCCATTTAAGTAATAAATATTGGTTCATGAACTGGTTTAACTTTCTGCTGAGAACTGCTAAAAGCCTTTTAATAGAAAACAATAGGGAATGTCAAACATTGAATCACGATCTCACTGAAGCAATTTTTCTTAGACTTTCATCACACAGAAGTTTTCTCTGTGCTCAAATTTTGCTAGAGATTTTGTCGGTTCAAATCTGTTGTGATGCTTTGTGCCACTTGTCTACCCATATTTTATGCATAAAAAGCATAATTTTAATATGTTGCTCACTTTAAAGTTATTTAATTTTTATCTATAGATACAGTTATAGACAAAGTGAGATCATGACTTTATTTTAGGTTAAATATTCACTAGGAGATGTGGCAGAATAGCCACAGGTATGTTTAATAGTATATGACTTGTTACTTTGAAGCAAATAAGCTAGAATTCCCCCAAATGAGCTACTTATTTTCACTCTGTCTTCTTGCCAGTCTGTGCCCTCTAACCCAGGCCAGCTGTCTCACAACATAGACCAGGTGAAAGGAATGTAGACTTGGCAGAGTTCACTTGTCATATAGAAAATTTGCTAGAATAGTATAAGCTACTAGGTTTATTTATTTCAGTATTTTTCAGCTACAATACGCTTTCTGTGGGTTTTGACTAGATCCTAATTTTTACAACTCATGTAGATCTATTGAGAACAGTTGAGAGGGGAAAATATATAAATGAAAACAAAACAATAACTCAGATTATTCATTCTGGCTTCATGTAAACAGAGTCTGCATGTATGCTATGTGAAAAGTCCTTTTTCCAGCTAGCCACCATTTTGGACTTTTCCCTATCTTTCTCCTTCTCTTCCTTTCTTCCATTTCTTATAGAAATGTTTAGCAGTGATGATCCTTATTAAATGTTTTGCAAACATGTGTCCATTGCTGAAATAGTGGTTTGATTAGGCTAGAAAATAAGAATGTTGGACCCTAGAGGAGGTGGGTCTTCAGACACCTAAAAGATGTAAGTCATGATTGAAAGTGAAGTTGCTCGGTTGTGTTCGACTCTTTGCGACCCCATGGATTGTAGCCCATGGGATTTTCCAGGGAAGAGTACTGGAGTGGGTTGCCATTTCCTTCTCCAGGGGATCTTCCTGACCCAGGGATCAAACCCAGGTCTCCTGCATTGCAGGCAGAGGCTTTACCTCTGAGCCACCAGTGAAGCCCCTAAGTCATGATTAGGTTGTATTTTATATTCCCTCATTGTGGACTTCCATCCAGTTTAATGCCTCGCATATGAAAGGTACTTTTCCCCCCTTTGATCAGCGTATCCTTACATTAGAAATGAAAAATGATCCTATTTTCTTTTCCATTTACTTTCCTCAGTGACCACAGTTAACTCCTCTTCCCAGATGAGGCTAGAAAAACATTTTATACAGCTTACAATACAATATGTTAAGTATGCTCGATTCCATGGCACTTGAGGTATATTGGAATTTATCTTTTGTTGCATGGAAGTACATGACTTGTTTAACTTGTGTGTCATATATTCCAGTGTGGTTGGAGCATAAGTTGCATTGGGACAGTTTAAAGGATATGATACTAGAAAGATAGGACCTTAAATGCCAGTTAATGAATTTGGACTTTATTCTGTATGCATAGTCATGGGAAGTGTTTTAAAGGATTCTGGCATAATCTGGTTTCCATTTTGCTGAGAGAATTTTGGTAGTAGTATTAAAGATGAATTAAAGGGAAAGGATGTAGGATGTAAACAGTTAAGAGTTCACTACAGTTATTCAGATGAGAGATAACGAGTATATGAAATTAGTTCATGGGCAGTGTAAATGGAAAGGAACAAATATTTTGTAAATATGATAGACAGAAATTAGTGACTAATTACATATAAGGCATCAGGAGCAATAAAGAAGAATGACCCAAAAACTTCAGCTATGACCTAGGGGAATACAGGAGGAGGACAAGGAGGAGCAGGTTTGATTTGGAAAGGTGAGGTTGCATGTGTTTCTTATGAGATTACTGTAGAACACTAGGCATTCAGAACATTCAGAACAATGAAACTAGAGTTCAGGAGAGAACTCAGAGTAAGAGATATAGATCTGACAGCCATCAGCATATATGGAATAGTTTAAACTATGACCTGAGCAACATTGCTCAGCGAGAGCATATAGAATTGAGAAGAGAACAGGGAAGAGGACATAATGCAGGGGAAAGATGGGTTTTAAGAAGCTGGTAAAGAAAAGAAGCAGATAAAGGGACCACGTAGTTGGGCTATGGATGTCTTGATCAGACTAAAGGAAAATTAGGATATAGTGCTGCTGAGGAACTGAAAAAAGAGAATGCGAAGAAACAAAAGGAATGAGAAGAGAGAAATTAAGAAAGATTGAGAGAGAAATTGAGAGACTTAAGAGTGACTGAGAAACAGATTGCTAGGGAGATTAAGAGAATGAGCAAGAGAGGAATATATGTATGCGTAAATACAGAGTGAGAGACAGAACTTTGAGAGGAAATAAAACTGAGAGAGCAGATTTTCAGAAGAGACCATACAGGGGAGATGGAGTTAAAAGCATATATGAGGGAAGATTCTTAGAAAATTAGGAGGACATTTCTTCCTCTGGTGCAGAAGAGAGTAAGAATAGAGAAAATACTTTTTGAAGGATATATAGGTAAGGGAAGTTGAGAGTTCAGATCTGATGATCTTGATTTCTGTAAGAATAAGGGGAAAAGTCCCCCATGACCAAGAGCTGGCCTGAGTGAAGCAGGGCTGAGTAAAAGCATCAATGTTAGATTTTTAAAGACTAAGAGTTGTTAAAAAAAAATTATAACTCTACAGTGGAACCAATTAGCAAGAATGTGTGGGTTTTCTCTTGCTTTCAACTGCCTGTGATTTTGAAGAGTTAAATAAAAAAAATAAGGGATGGTTGTAGGGTTATGAATTGGCAGATCCAATGTGGTAACAGGTCGGAGGCCTTTTAGGCCTGTGAGTACTGATTAGGGTCAGGTAGGCATGTCAGGGTAGTCAGGAAGTGGCTGATCAAGTAGGATGTGATTGGAGGTCTCATTGAGATTGAAAAGCAGATTTAGTGGGAGTGAAAAAGTATATTTTAAAGCCTAATTATAAGGTTAGAGTCTTGCAGATTTAAAGAGAGAGTCTATTATGGCTTAACTAATTTTTATAACTAAAAAGTAATGTTGAGTAAAACATGAAAAGAATCCTTAAATGCCCATGAAGTGTGTGTGCCCATGAAGAGTTGAAAAATCTTTTAAGGGCTTTTAAGGAATAAAATCAGAAAAACTGAAGCTGAAATGAAATGTTCTTTCTCTCTCGTGTATGTATGTATATGCATGTGTGTGCATGTTAGTCTCTCAATCATGTCCAACTCTTTGTGACCCATTGGACTGTAGCCCGCCAGGCTCCTCTGTCCATGGAATTCTCCAGGCAATAATACTTGAGTGGATTGCCATTCCCTTCTCCAGTATGTATGTATGTATATGTATATGTGTGTGTGTATATAGTGTTCATATATGTACAAACTTATATACATATTGTTATATGTATTAATGGGCTTCCCAGGTGGTGCTAGTGGTAAGGAAGACATAAGGGACATGGGTTTGATTCCTGAGTCAAGAAGATCCCCTGGAGGAGGGCGTGGCAACCCACTGCAGTATTCTTGCCTGGACAGTCCCATGGACAGAGGAGCTACAGTCCATAGGGTTACAAAGAGTCGGACGTGACTGAAATGACTTAGCATACATGCATATATTAGTATTTATTATATGTGGTATATATTATATATTTTTCTTTCAGCCTTTTTGAAACAAGAAAAGCTTGAAAAAATGGATGAATCCATGTTTAACTGCAAAGGAAAAGATTGAATGAGGAAGGTCTGGCTTGCTAATCATGAACCCTTTAACTTTTTTATACCTCACTAAATGCTGCATTCAGAGAAGGTGATGGCACCCTACTCCAGTACTCTTGCCTGGAAAATCCCATGGATGAAGGAGCCTGGTAGGCTGCAGTCCATGGGGTCGCGAAGAGTTGGATACGACTGAGCGACTTCCCTTTCACTTTTCACTTTCATGCATTAGAGAAGGAAATAGCAACCCACTCCAGTGCTCTTGCCTGGAGAATCCCAGGGACAGGGGAGCCTGGTGGGCTGCCGTCTGTGGGGTCACACAGATTCAGACATGACTGAAGTGACTTAGCAGCAGCATCAAATGCTGCATTAACTTAAAATGTGAATAAATTTTCCTTATCAATATGAAAAACCTGCCATTAACTCTACCCTTTATTCTATTTACTATTAACTCTCTATCTCTCATCCTCTATCCAGTCCCTAATTTTGACTGGTTCTGCATCAGAAATATCTTCTTGAATTGATCTTTATACCTCTCTGTTGACATGTTGACTTCATGTTCACATAAAATTCACATGTTGCCTTGTGAATTTTGCTGATCTTTTCTGCATATTAAAAGGTATAAAAATTCTCTGTGAAAAGGGATAGTGTTATAGTTAGGATTGCTATCATAGTTTCCATAATTCAAAAAGTTAGAAAGCATGTTGTAAAGAGTTAACTTTGTCCTATGCCAGTGAACCCAACTTTGATCAAACTAAACTAGAGTCTTCAGCTCTGAGAGGGCATTTGTTCTCAGTGTTTTCTGCTTGATTTCCCTCAGTTGAAATGAAATGGATGAATAATTTTAATTTGTCTTTTTTGCATTCAAATATAAAAAGTCATTGAGTGTTAGTTGAAAATTTATGAAGTGACAGTCTTGTTAATAAAGATAAATGAGATGGCTTGTTTTATTAATATTAATGTTGCACAAAATATAGCTTTGCTAAATAAATATAGGGTTACATTTTACAAATTTTGCAAACTAAAAAAAAAATCTATAGCAATTGTAGAGCTTAAGGCCAAGTTGTAATCTTCAGGTGCATTTTATTTGTGGGTAAATTAAAAAAATTGGAGAATCACTTGAATTTATTTTAAATGTTTCTAAGAAAATCTGGTTACAGATTTAATGATTTCCAGTATTTGTAGTGATGTCTCAATCATCATACTTAAACAATGAGGACTAATGTAAAACATATAGATGTCTGGTAAATGAAAGGCAGAATCCTCCATGCTCTAATATAAGTCAGTCCCATCATTATGAACTCCATAGGGGAGTCACATGTTCTGGCTACGGTGAAATGCTTATAGCCTCAAAGAAAAAGTCAGGCCCAGATTTTCTGTTAAAGATGGGGATTGAATTAATAGTTAGGGGAAAATGGGGAAGGAAAAAGTCTTGGGAATGTTTTCATTTCAATCATTTATTCTTTAAATATTTGTGAGTGCCTATTATGAGATGGTTGGTCCATTACCAACTCAATGGACATGAATTTGAGCAAACTTTGGAACACACTGAAGGACAAGAAAGCCTGGCGTGCTACAGTCCATGGTGTTGCAAAGAGGTGGACACGACTTAATGACTGAGCAGCAACAACAACAAAAATTATGTACCAGGTCTATGATGGGTCCTGTGAATGAGACAATTCTTGCCCTCATGGCTGTTCATCCCTTTACTTCTCAGATGGGGTGTTCATGTGCTTCAATGGTATTTTTGCTTGTCTTGGAATTTGGCTGAATCCTTCTGGTCAAAGACATAACTTAGTAAAGATGATTAAGATGTTGAGGTAGAGAGAAGGGAGGCAAGTTATTGCTGAACAAAATTGATGTGAAGAGCTTAGGTATTTTCTCCTTAACCTCTTTCCCTTTTGACTGCATGCCTAAGCTTTCACAGTGGATTAGCAAGTGGAATGTATGATGTAGGCAACACAGGAATCGATTTCAAGTTTTTTCATGATTATTTTGGAAAGTGATAGAAATTAGAAGCCCAGTTTGCCTACACCAGAGATAGTTCAGTTCAGTTCAGTTGCTCAGTCATGTCCGACTCTTTCCGACCCCATGAATTGCAGCATGCCAGGCCTCCCTGTCCATCACCAACTCCCGGAGTTCACCCAAACTCATGTCCATAGTGTCGGTGATGCCATCCAGCCATCTCATCCTCTGTCGTCCCCTTCTCCTCCTGCCCCCAATCCCTCCCAGCATCAGGGTCTTTTCCAATGAGTCAACTCTTTGCATGAGGTGGCCAAAGTACTGGAGTTTCAGCTTTAGCATCAGTCCTTCCAATGAACACCCAAGACTGATCTCCTTTAGGATGGACTGGTTGGATCTCCTTGCAGTCCAAGGGACTCTCAAGAGTCTTCTCCAACACCACAGTTCAAAAGCATCAATTCTTTGGTGCTCAGCTTTCTTCACAGTCCAACTCTCACATCCTTACAAGACCACTGGAAAAACCATAGCCTTGACTAGACGGACCTTTGTTGGCAAAGTAATGTCTCTGCTTTTGAATATGCTATCTAGGTTGGTCATAACTTTCCTTCCAAAGAGTAAGTGTCTTTTAATTTCATGGCTGCAATCACCACCTGCAGTGATTTTGGAGCCCCCCAAAATAAGGTCTGACACTGTTTCCCCATCTATTTCCCATGAAGTGATGGGACCAGATGCCATGATCTTAGTTTTCTGAATGTTGAGCTTTAAGCCAACTTTTTCACTCTCCTCTTTCACTTTCAAGAGGCTTTTTAGTTCCTCTTCACTTTCTGCCATAAGGGTGGTGTCATCTGCATATCTGAGGTTATTGATATTTCTCTCAGCAATCTTGATTCCAGCTTGTGTTTCTTCCAGCCCAGCGTTTCTCGTGATGTACTCTGCATAGAAGTTAAATAAGCAGGGTGACAATATACAGCCTTGACGTACTCTTTTTCCTATTTGAATCCAGTCTGTTGTTCGATGTCCAGTTCTAACTGTTACTTCCTGATCTGCATATAGGTTTCTCAAGAGGCAGGTCAGGTGGTCTGGTATTCCCATCTCTTTTAGAATTTTCCACAGTTTATTGTGATCCACACAGTCAAAGGCTTTGGCATATTCAATAAAGCAGAAATAGATGTTTTTCTGGAACTCTCTTGCTTTTCCATGATCCAGCGGATGTTGGCAATTTGATCTCTGGTTCTTCTGCCTTTTCTAAAACCAGCTTGACACCAGAGGTAGAGGTGACATTTATTCCAGACTATTTTTTTTTTCTCATTTTAGTTTTATGGTGTAAGCTGTGATTATGAATGTAACTGTATTATTCAGTGTTTACACTTTACATATCAAAACAAGTATTAATGTATTGAATATAAGAGGGGGAAATGTAAAAATTGAGCTACATCTTTAGGTTTATTGGAAGGTTAGTTTTCCTAACTTTGATGCAGGATCACTAACAATGCTAATGACTTTGACCAAAAGTTATCATTTGAATGATCCTCAGACATCATGTACATTTGGATTTAGTATCATACTTTTCTGTACTTCAGTAGGGATCAAAAGTATTTCAAAATCATTCTGTTTTGAGAAATTTAGTTACTTCTTGCTGTTTTAAATGAAAGGATTTGCATTATGACTCAGAATTACCTGGTGTCAATAAGACATCAGAAATGTCTCTGACGAACTTATGGTTACAAGCAGGGAAGGTTGAGGGGAAAGGATAGATTGGGAGATGGGGCTTGACATATACACACTGCTGCTGTTGCCGCTGCTAAGTCGCTTCAGTCACGTCCGACTCTGTGTGACCCCATAGATGGCAGCCCACCAGGCTCCCCTGTCCCTGGGATTCTCCAGGCAAGAGCACTGGAGTGGGTTTCCATTTCCTTCTCCACTGCAAAAAGTGAAAAGTGAGAGTGAAGTCGCTCAGTTGTGTCTGAGTCTTAGTGACCCCGTGGACTGCAGCCCACCAGGCTCCTCCGTCCATGGGATTTTCCAGGCAAGAGTACTGGAGTCGGGTGCCATTGAAGGACCTACTGGATAGCATGGGGAACTCTACTCATTATTCTGTAATAACCTAAATGTTAAAAGAATCTGAAAAAGAATAGATACATATATATGTATAACAAAATCACTTTGCTGGACACCAGAAACTAACACAACATTGTTAATCAGCTATGCTTCAATATAAAATTTAAAAAAAATTAAAGATCTCTGAAAAATAAAAATATGTTATCCATATGTTTTTTTGAGACATCTAGGTGTTTAATTTCATGGTCTAGGAAAATTAACCTCTAGATTGACTATTTTTCCCAAATCTGCAATTGATATTTTAGATAATGTAAAGGGAGAAGATGTAAATGGTATTTTAGTCTCTTTTCCAAGAAGATTTATGCCTTTGTTTCTTGTTGTTTTTCTTCATGGAATTAATCATCACAGTATTAGAAGAATTCTTATTTAACAATGTTACATGCCTTTGCTTTGTGTGGAGAATAGTTAATTTCTCTTTGACAGAATTTCAGATTTCTAATATGCCTATGTTAGCATGTAGGTATTTTGGTGATAGGTACTTTAAAGAAAGTTACAAATGGTTGCACTACATTTACTAGTAGCTAACATTAGTTTCTATGGCAGAAGATATATAAGCTGTTTTCAGTCTTGACAATATATAAATAAGATCAGCTTTGTTCAAGAAAGTTTTCATTTACATTAATAATATTAGAGTAAAATCCCAGTTGAGTCTATATCAAGAAATCTTTCATGCTCTAATATCATTATACATTCAGAAATAACAACCTTTCCTTTAAATAAAATTAGAGAGAATCTGTTTGAGACTGAATAAAAAAATATATTGGAATACTGTGTACGGTGGAGATACGTACTCTTGCTCTGTTGGGAATCCATTTATCTCTGACTCTGAAACTAATCATATTATTAATAGTCATACACACTCTGGGAAACTTGAAGAACAATCAGTTTGTTCAGTTCCAGAAGGACCCTCTGAGATAGCTTCTCTTGCCTGAAAAACCCCATTTGACTCTCTTTCTGAGATTATTATTTTCTACATTTTTTGCATGTGTATGTATTCCAGGATGGTGCTTCATACTTGAACTATCTTCAGTATTCATATTCTTTTATCTAATTTTTTTTCTCCTTTGGTAGACCCTGTCAAGTATTATTGATCCTTAGCAGATATTTCCTTGGTGAGCCAGTTCGGGGACCTACATATTATTTCTAAAGGGCTCTAGCATACCGTTGGTCTGGAGAATCCAAATTGCTACTGCTATTTCCTTTATATAAGTTTGTTCATGACTTGTGTTTGGGCACCATACACTTATACCAGTATACTTAAAAGAGGTTAGATTTTCAGATAGCACTTCTGACCCATGTTAGAGTGACCTGAAGCCTTATGGTTATAGCTATACCAAATGAGGTGGCTGCTACTGCTGCTGCTAAGTCACTTCAGTCGTGTCTGACTCTGTGTGACCCCATAGATGGCAGCCCACCAGGCTTCCCCGTCCCGGGGATTCTCCAGGCAAGAACACTGGAGTGGGTTGCCATTTCCTTCTCCAATGCATGAAAGTGAAGTCGCTCAGTCGTGTCCGACTGTTTGCAACCCCGTGGGCTGCAGCCTACCAGGCCATCCATGGGATTTTCCAGGCAAGAGGACTGGAGTGGGGTGCCATTGCCTTCTCCAATGAGGTGGCTAGAAATGTGGAAAAGTCGCACTCAAGTAGAACTGCAGACCAGGCTTGACTGTCCGTGCCAAGGGAAAGAGGCCATGTTGTATAGGAGTAGGGTTTTACAGTGTTTTTTTTCTTGAAGAAGTGCAACCATCTTTTTAACTAAAATCCTATGTGGAACTCTAATATCTAAAATAACTAAGAAAATGCACTTGCCCCGATTAGAGTAGTCTTTCATCTACTCTGTCTTCTGACTGGCTTCCTCATCATCCCATACCTCTCTGGAGTCCTATGTGCTCTGAGAAATGAGACTGAAATCCACTGGAACAATAATAACTTTTTAAAATATTTATTTTTATTTATTTGGTTGTACCAGGCCCTAGTTATGGCATGCAGACCCTTAGTTGTGGCATATGAGATCTAGTTTCTTGACCAGGGACCAAACCTGGGCCCCCTGCATTGGAAGCATGGAGTCTTAACCACTGGACCACCAGGGAAGTCCCAATAAAATTTTTTTGAAATGCATTGATCATTGACTTTTGAATATTTATTAATTAATTAATTTTTTTTTTTTTTTACATTTTAAAATTGGAGTGTTGACCATTTAGGGATGTCATATTAAGTCACATAAGAATTATAGTCCTACTATACAAATTGGCCCCAGAGACATGAAGAGGAACTAAAAAGCCTCTTGATAAAAGTGAAAGAGGAGAGTGAAAAAGTTGGCTTAAAGCTCAACATTCAGAAAACGAAGATCATGGCATCCGGTCCCATCACTCCATGGGAAATAGATGGGGAAACAGTGGAAACAGTGTCAGACTTTATTTTGGGGGGCTCCAAAGTCACTGCAGATGGTGGTTGCAGCCATGAAATTAAGAGATGCTTAAAAAAAAAGCATCTTGGAAGGAAAGTTATGACCAACCTAGATAGCATATTCAAAAGCAGAGAGATTACTTTGCCAACAAAGGTCCATCTAGTCAAGGCTATGGTTTTTCCAGTGGTCATGTATGGATGTGAGAGTTGGACTGTGAAGAAAGCTGAGTGCCAGAGAATTGATGCTTTTGAACTGTGGTGTTGGAGAAGACTCTTGAGAGTCCCTTGGACTGCAAGGAGATCCAACCAGTCCATTCTAAAGGAGATTGGTCCTGGGTGTTCATTGGAAGGATTGATGCTAAAGCTGAAATTCCAGTACTTTGGCCACCTCATGCAAAGAGTTGACTCATCGGAAAAGACTCTGATGCTGGGAGGGATTGGGGGCAGGAGGAGAAGGGGACGACAGAGGATGAGATGGCTGGATGGCCTCACTGACTCGATGGACATGAGTCTGAGTGAACTCCGGGAGTTGGTGATGGACAGGGAGGCCTGGCGTGCTGTGATTCATGGGGTCACAAAGAGTCAGACACTACTGAGCAACTGAACTGATATAAATTAGAATCAGGAAGAATTGCAAATCTGTCCATCTTTACCATCTTAACAAAAGACTAAGTAAATATATGATATATAATGACATTTCATGTAATTTGAAAGCTGAATTCCATACGTACCTCCATATCCACCCACTGGCAGGAGGGAAACTAATTTGTTGAGTATCTCCTGTCTGGCAGGTACCCTGCCATGTGTATGGTATTCTCTAATTTAATTCTCACAACAACTCTAGGAGATAGCAATTATTCCTATTTTACAAATAATGAAAATTTGGCTTGTAGAGATAAAGAAACTATCTAAGGTTGCACAGCTAGGAAGAGAAGAATCTGAATTCTGAACCCTAAACTGGCTGGCTTACACCACGCCCGTACCATTTCCCCAGTGTTATGTTACCTTCCCAATTAATACAATAAGGGGAGGCAGTGATATCATGAGAGGTAAATTCAAGAGAGTTAGGAAAATCTGCATAAAGATGCCTCTGACCACAAATGCGGTCTTTTTCATTTACTACTTGTATTTTACTATGTTAGTACCTCTTCCTTTCATTTGCAGTATATTTAGTATCTTCTTCCACCTACACCCATCTTGTTCTCCCATGCCTCTCTCCTCCTTTCTCTTTTACCTTCTGTCTGTAGAGAGAGAATTGCACAGTCTTAAGAGGGCCAGGTCCTCCTTTCCTCTAATCAAGGTTCTTTTTGGTTACAAAAAGATGGAAATTCACTTAAGATAGTAAAATTGGGAGGTTATTGAGAAAACATACAGATAGCTCACAGAATGCAACAGCAAGACATGACTACTATTATCAGAAACTTAGGTGTCTATTTCTACCTCTCTGTGAGTGTATAGTTGTTCTTATGCCTGCTTCTTTCTCTTGGATTCCAACTAAATATCTGCTCTTTCCCCCTTCATACCTATACTCCCCTTAATTGGCTACCTCTTCTTAGTTATCTGAAGTGTTGGTCACTCTGGATGTCCAGACTAACTTGGACCTTTCATCCACGTGTCTAAGTTTAACCTCCTGATGGCTTATGATTAGCTTGGCCCAGCTCAGGAAAAATCTCTTTCTAGCATTAGGCATTCATCAGTGGTCCAATCAGCTATATTGGTGTAGCAGCCCACAGGTTCAGATATAGTCCCTTCAGTAGAGGTTCTAAGAAGGGCCTGAACCCCAAGACTTGTCAAGTATACTTTCCTCTATATTTTGCTTTGCTCCCAGATGTACTCTCCTCCTTTGTAGCCTCTGGCCTAGCAAAGAGGGACCCTGGTAGCTAGCCAGACTTTGTCATACAAAGGAGATTAGATTGTTCCACCCAGGACTTGTAGTGGGAGACGTGTTTAGTTCAGCTGGACTTGGGCATCCCAGAGTGTGGCAAAGGGCTCAGAAACCTTTGTAGGAAAATAAATGGAAAAATGTTCTTGGGTATTTATTTTTGCATGGAGTAAATCCTTACAAAATGACTTTTTGAATTAGAATGAATAACTTAAAAAGCCTTTACCATGTGGAAGAGTTGGTATACACATGGGTAAGAAACATGAATGCAATCTACCTTGCCTGAGGTTTTCCTACCTGTGTAAATAGTAGGAAACATATTTCTATATATAAATTGTACTGGATGCTTTGTTTCTCATAGGTTCACCCATACTTGAAAGAGGAGTATATATGATGTTGCTGCCATTTAAGGCCCAGGACTTCAAAGAGCATCATCAAACTACACTGCAACCCTTTTATACTCGTGTGTGTGTGTGTGTGTATCTGTGTTGAGAATGGAGAATTACAGTGTGAGGTGGGAGTAATGCTTACAATATAGGCTAATAAGGTTATAGGAAAGTTTGGCCTTTAGGAGTTATGATTTGAGTAGATGATAACAGTTGTGATATATAAGGACTTGGTTAAGAGAATTCTAGGGCCATGACTTTAGTCTTCATGTATCATATTGTGAGGTTGCAACTCTGATTTTCTAAAAAGACTAACAAAGGTTTCCTTGGTACTCCTCAGGCATCTTTCATTATGAATATTTAACTGGGGAGGTAAAGAAGGAGGTCATAATCAACAACTCCTCAAACTTGGCTGCATATCACTTTCAGATTTGAGAGTTTTTCCTGGAAGTGCTTTGCTTCTACCACTTGCCTCTCCCCAGTGTCAGCAGGTTTAGCAGCAGCTTAGGGAGGGCTCCCCTGGTGGCTCAGACAGTAAAGCATCTGTCTACAATGCAGGAGACCTGGGTTCGATCCCTGGGTGGGGAAGACTCCCTAGAAAAGGAAATGGCAACCCACTCCAGTACTCTTGCCTGGAAAATCCCATGGACAGAGGAGCTGGGTGCAGGCTACTATCCATGGGGTCGCAAAGAGTCAGGCACGACTGAGCAACCTCACTTTCAGGGAGGGCTCACCACTTTCTGGTTGCCCAAGCTTTTCTTCCTCAGGGCCTTTGCATATGATGAGTCTCCTAAACTTCATGGATAATGATGACCTGTCACTTCAGGGAGGCCCTCCCCAACTATCCTGTCTAAAATATCCCTCCTATTATCTCACTTAACACTCTTTTATTTTCTGCATTTTACTAATCACAACCTACACTTATTTTGTTTATTCATTTTATGCTTTAGTGAATGTTTCCCATCAGACTCTATCTATGTCAGTCACCATTGGTATCCCCAGTGCTTTACACAGCGTTTTGCACATAAAAGGTGTTCAGTAAGTATTTGATGGATGAATAAATGAAGAAAGCAGTGGAACATTATCACCCATGATTACAAAGGAGCCACATAAGCCATTGTTTCACTTTAGAAAACATGTAAGAAATGTATTGCCACACTGGCTGTGTCTCTAATATTCACTTGGTTAGCATTAGTATCATCAATGCAGAAAGGGATGAGGGATTTGAGCAAATCATATATATGGAAAGTCCTCACATCTGCCTTTTAAAAATGGTATTTATCAAAGTTTATTATAAATATAGAAAAGCTCCCTTACTATAACTGTGCAGGCCAATGATTTTTCAAACATTGAACATACCCATGTAGTCAATGCACAGATCAAGAAACTGAATACCCCTAATACCCTGGAAGCTCCCTTCATGCCTTCTTCCAGTTACCATCCCTTCAAGGTTAGCCACCATCTTGTCTTCTAACATCATACATTAGTTTTATCATAGTTTGTACTCTTTCAATATTGTGTTTGTGAGATTCATCCATCAGCCATATTCTTGCATGTCCACAGTTAACCTTTTTAAATGAGTAGAGATGAATCCCAAGACACAATGAGAAGCCAAGATAATGGGAGAAGGAGGTTACTCATATAGAGTGAAGATTGGAGATTTATGTGCTAAAGTGAGCCATGTTCCAGTCAATTCATTTCGCCTTCTTTGCTTCCTCTAGCCTTGCTTCCCAAATCTTGAACATGTAGCTTACAGATATTTTCCCTTGGGAAAAACACTTACTGATCCACTGAAATCCATCTCTGCTACTGCAAAATAAAGAAATAAAAAATCTTTTGAGCCCATGCTTTCTCCCTGAGGTGTGTCCATAGTGCCATTTTTTATATCAGGGGCAGCATTTAATTATTGATTCTTAATGCATATGTCTTGAAGGTGTTTATTAAATTGAGTTTAGGAGCATTGTTCTTTCCATCTCAATGCATGAGATTATGAGAAGATCTACTGGAGGATTGGCAATGAAAAAAACTGATTGAGTTTCTGGACTTTAACACAGAGACAGATAAAAATAGGATACTATGTGTGATTTAAAATTGGCAAGGACAGGCTTTCAGCATGAAGAAATCTCTTTGAGCTATTAATCATGAGTTATATGTTTTTGTGACAGTGAAAGGTAGAAGAAGCTTTAATTAAACACACCTTAATAACCTTCTCTTAGAAAATGTCTTTAAAAAAATAAATGTGGCATCAAATAATCTATGGAAGGTGGGGAGTAACTCTTCTAGAGTCCAATATAATGAGGAAGCACTCCCTGACAGAGAAGGTTGCCAAACACTTGCACAAATTACTAAAGAAAGCTGGGGAATCAGTGGCCATCTGTTCAGCGTGATTCTCAGGCAAATGTGCCTAGAGGCAGGGGGCTGGTTGACATGACCTTAGAAGGGAAAGGCCTTTTGCTTTACATTTGATGATTATTGAAGATTTTTCAAGCCTTAAAAATGCCTTAAAACTTAAGGAATGAAATAAGATGTGCCTTTGGCTCATGTGGTATATGTGTCTCCCTCTCGAACATTTTTAGACTTTATGCCAGAGACTACTTGGAGGCAAAAGACACCATTTATTTTCCTTTTTCTACTCTTAGTACCACACATTAAAAAAAGTTATTGTGCTGTTGCTTGGGTAAAGAGCTATTATTTACTGGGCCTCATTTTGAAATGTTTTTATTGCTTTTTAAAGTGGTCAAAATGACACTTTTAAAACCCACAATTTTGTGTGACCTGCGTATTGAACCAGCCCAGACACCACTTGAAAGGTCTTTGCAGGCCACTATGGCTCCATACACAATAATAATCAATACCACTTAGACTACTTATTGGGTGTATACTAGGTGCCAGGAACTGGTAGGCACTTTACATATGTTATCTCATTTAATTCTCTCAATGATCTGGCAAGGCAGGTATCATTATTATTTCACTTATAATGAGGGAAATATGTCTTGGCCAAGTCAGATAACTAGCCCTCAGTGACATAGCTAGTTGTTCTAAACACTGAATTATGAACTCAGGTCTCTTTGACTCCAAAGCCCACAGTTCTTTTCTGTATTACACTTTCCTAATACTTTGAGAACCCTGGTGTATTTAAAATAAGGCTCTGAAACAAATACAACTTCTGATTTGGACATATTTCTAGGTTCAACTGATTTGTTTCCTAGTCGTTTTTGACATATTGGTAAGATTGAGTTTCAGAATTGGAGAGTCCTAGGTTTGATGTTTGAAGTCCTCCTCTTCTACCCATCACCTATGTGACCTGTAGCAGGTTAATTAACCTCTCTGAACTTCAGGTTCCTCTTCTGTGAAGTAAATCAAGTTAAAGAACCAACCTCACAGAGCTATTTTAAGGATTAAATGAAGTGGTATAAGTGAAAGTATATATCAAAATAATAAAGAGCAGGTAGTGAATTTTCTAGAAATATTAATAATAATGATGCAAGAATGGATTTTGAACTTATGGGACCTTGACAGTCTCTCTTCCCCTGCTCAGTAGTTAACTTGATTACCTCCCTCAGAAGGCTTTCCAGTTCTAACAGGGCAAGAAAATGTTGCCTACCATTGAGAATTTAGGTTTATCAATTGAACGGAGGCTGTCATTACAAAAGAATCTTGTTTCTCAAACTTAAACTTCGCAGCAGCCTATCTTCCCATTCTTAAGGTCTGAAGAATAACTACAAAAATATAAACTAACCTCAATCAAATTAAATCATAGTGTTCTAGCACCATAAACCTTTAAAATGTTTTATGAGTAGAATTCATGCCTATTTACCTGACCTTTTCCCTGGTGGCTCAGTGGTAAAGAATCTGCCTGCCAATGCAGGAGACGCAGGTTTGACCCCTGGGTCAGGAAGATGCCCTGGAGAAGGAAGTGGTAACCTACTCTAGTATTCTTACAAGGGAAATCCCATGGACATAGGAGCCTGGAGGGCTATAGTCCATGGGGTCACAAAAAAGAGTTGGACATGACTGAGCGACTAAACAACAACAACATGAGTCTCATATATTGCAAAATAAAGATTGGGACACATGGCCTAAGCAAGAATTTATTTTTTCTGATTTATAGTCTTATTTATAGGCTAAGATTTATGGAGACATACAAATTAAACTGCATTTTTGTATTTTATGCATCACTTTTATGGGGAAAAGTATAGGAATTCCATAGAGTTGAACTCTCCCAAAAATCAGGTGCTGTTCCACCTCCTTCCTTGGGGTGAAAGCTCATCAATGATCTTTTGAATCTCCTTGAAAAGTAGAAGGTGATTAACATCTATTACAATATTAATAACTTCATTCTAGAGTTTCCTTGGGTTTCTCGTATATACCTTCACTTGTAGAACTCTTATTAATGCAATGCTCAGTTTACAGAAACAAATGTTTTCCCTAATTTTTGGTGTTGGTAAAAGTAATGCATATTCAGGGAAGGAAAAAAGATAATTAGCCCAGGGTTAGATAGACATTATTTAGTAGTTATCCAGGTAACCTAAAATCCTGCATATAATCAATTAATTAGCAGTGTAATGAGAACCTTAATTTTTAAACTTCCTATCAAGTGTCTTTCAGTCATTGCTGCAAAACATTTGAGAGCCAACAATGCAGAAGTTGCTTTATAGGCCTATGTTAGAAATGGTCAGATCTCCAGTAACCTAAAACAAATCACACACATAGAATGATCTTTTTACTCTGAACAGTATATAATTTAGGCTTTGAAAAAATTGTATTAAGGAGTAAATCTAGCAACTTTCAGTGATTGAAAAAAAAATTATTGCAAAAACAATTTGCAATCCTGTTCATAGAATACTCACCCAATGCCATGTTTTCTCCTGAGTTTTGCAAGGAAATTGTACTAACAAGTGAATCTAGATAAAGGATGTTGAAGGCCGTGGGGGTTAGTAAGAGTCTTGTTTGTTTTCTGTAGGTCTCTATGTGGCTTTTGCTATTTAGGGTCTTCTCTGCTTCTCCTCCCTCATCCTCTTTCCTCTTCTACCTTGTTCTTAAAGAGATTGCCCTATTAGTTGAGGGTGATTCATTTCTACTAGTGGTGAAAAGGCATTTTCTTCCACCACTCTGAGGCAGTATTAATCTGTTAGGCCTTCATAAATTTCATTGTGAAGGGACTTAATTTGTTTCCATTATGAGAACTTTTGAGCACATTCAGTTATCATAATCAAAAAGCACTTAACTGCATGTGTGCTACGCCAAGAGAATTACAGAGACACATTTTCTGCCCTCTGAGTGTTCAAGTTTGAAAGTAAGTGCCAGGTTTTGTGGATCACTGTACAAAAGGACAAGATGATGCCTGATCTTATTGAGCAAACTTCAGGTCAGAGTGTCTGTCCAGACCAGAGGACCTGTCTCACAACTGGGAATTTCAGGGTAGCTGGGAGGCAATATAAGAAGTCCAGCCATGATAAGGACACAAATGGAAGCATAGTTAGTTTGTGTAGATGGGAGAAAGAACTGTATCCAGAAAATCAAGCACAGCCAAAGGGTATAGGCAGGAGTGGAATCCAAGCGTATTCATGTCAGACAAGAAAAAACAGGTGATAGAGCTTTGGCCCAGACTCAAAACAAATAGGCCTGTCTACTTAATAACACAGCCATAGTGGGAATCTATTTTCCTTCCTTTGCCTTAATTTTAAACAACTTTTCTGATATATTTGGTTTAAGAATACTGGTTTGGGCTACTTCCTCAGGTGAAGCAGTTAACTATTGATGCTAGAATTGCAACACAGACTGGAATCCTGGAGTGAGCTCTTATTATTTTCCCTTTGAGGCCATATAAATATGAATAATCATTCATTTGAAGATCAGATGATATCTAGTGTCTCTGAGCTTCAGTGTTTCTGGACCTTTTCTTAGAATTCCTTCTTTCTTGGCAATGAAATACAGAATATAGACTGACTTCCATAAAAACAGCTTTTAACATTTAAAACAGAGGAAAACAATTGGTGTCTGAATAGAACTTTTTCTCCATTTCTTAGTCCCTAAGGACAGTAGATTTCCCAGAAAGGGATCTTAGATTATGGTAAAATCCAGTGAATCTGGTAAATACAATGTTAAGTACCAAATTAGTCCCTGTTTGCAACTTTTTAAAAAAAATTATTTATTTTAAAATATTTACCTTGTACCTCTAGTCGTCATTTAGATGCACATTGACTACTACACTGGTTTCAACTCAGGCAGTGGTATTCTTTCTTTATAGTGTCGACTGTGATTTGGTAAAGAGATACTAGTGCCCTTTCTGGAATAAAGGCAAACATAAGCCCTTGGGCGGGTAAGAGAGGAAGGAGTCAAGGTCCTAAAGGGATTCTTGACAAGCTGCTAATTACTTTCGTTAGCATTATGCCATTGTACTGAACGACTGAGCAACAAATGCCACTGTACATGCATTAAGGATTATCTTGATGTGGATCAATGAACCAGAGAGTATCACTTGGAACCCTGACGGCAGGAGTAAGGGGTTGAAAAAACTGTCCTAAAGAATTCTGGAGCAGTAAGTCCAAGAAAGAAGAGGGCTCTGTTTAAGTCTGACAAAAAGAAGTTCTCATAATTCTTGGCTCTATAATGAAAGCTCCATGGGGGCAAGGACTTTGTTTTTTCCACTATTGCATCCCCACCACCCAGAATAGTGACTGGTACATATGGATGCTCAACATATATTTACTGAATGAATGGATCAATGACCATAAACAAATGAATATAGTCACTCTTAAAACTTGAATTTGAATGACCTTTTTAGAAAAATATTTCAATTAAGTATGATCAAGGTAAATATTTTGTAGTATACATGTTCTATTTTAATTTTCCAGAATAATAAAAATACATAATACTATCTCACCTAAGGAGAATGATCTTCATGTTGACACTTGATGGTATCTAAAGTAATTAATTTTAAAGTAGTTATGCCAGATTTGTTAGCTTATTCCTGTATCATTAATGAAGATAATGAACCTTGTCATTGATGACACTACAATTTACTAGCATTTTGTTATTTGATTTCAGTTTTTCTGTTTTGAGCGGTTGTGTAATATTTTCTGGTGTCTCTGCTTATAATGACATCAGTTGTATTGAATCAGGACCCAGCCTTATGATCTTATTTAACCTTAATTATTTCCTTATCTCTAAATATAGCTAAATATAACTAAGATTAGGGTTTCAACATAAGAATCTAGGGGGACACAAACATTGAGTTTATAACACACTCCAAGAGCATCACCACAATAATGCTTAGAATAACTAACATTTTTTAAAATTTATTTTAATTGAAGGATAATTACTTTTCAGTATTGTGTTGGTTTCTACCAAATATAGACATGAGTCAGCCATAGGTTTACCCATGTCCCCTTCTACTTGTACATCTCTCCCACTCCCTCCCCAACCCATCCCTCTAGATTGTTACCGAGCCCTGGTTTGAGTTCCCTAAGTCATGGAGTCATGCAGCAAATTCCCATTGGCTATCTATTTTACGTATGGTAATGTATGTTTCCATGTTACTCTCTCCATACATCCCACCCTCTCCTTCCTCCCCACTAGCCGTGTCCATAAATCTGTTCTCTATGACTGTGTTTCCAATGGTGTTCTGCAAATAGGTTCATCAGTAGCAACTAAGATTTATTAAGCACTTTTTTGGATATACCAGGCACTGTAATAGACACTTTAAATGAATTATCTCATTTTAGTCATCAAATATTTTGGTGTCTTCTCACAATATTTATTTGGAATTCACATCATAATTCCATGAGGGTCAGTGAAAGGAACTCTTTTTCCATGTAATTATTCAAAACACAGACTCTTCCCATCTTGTGGCTCTCATTTCCTCTGAGTCCTAGGAGTCTAGCCAGTAGATGATTAAAAAGAGTGAAGGTTGCAAAAGGGAGGTTTTTAGGGCCTATGCATGAAAGTGGTACTTCACCACATTTCAGTATCATGAACCTAATCACATGGCTATACCTAACAGTTGAGAAATAGAGTCTACCTGTGTTTTGAGGAAGAGGACAACAAAGAAATATAGATCTTGGTGAGCTTCAGCAGTCTCTAGCACACTCATTTGATTTTCCTGGTAACCCACTGAGGTCAGTATCATCATTGTCCTTATTTTACCAATAAAGAAAGGAGAAGTAATTTGCTCAGAGTAACACAACTAGTAATTTGGAGTTGAACTCAGTCCAACTTCAGTGGTTTGCTTTTAAACACTATGCTGTTCTTTCTGAACTAGAAATAAAAGTATTATTTCATTTCTATAGTGAATGTTTAAAATGTTTAAACCATCTATCAAAAATGTTTTAGTAAATTGCTACGTTTGCATAATAGATCAGTTTATTTAGTGTTAATTTGTTTTGCTAAGGAAGGAAAGATGGAATAAAAGGAATGAAGGAAGGAAATAAAGGAAAGAGAGAGAGAAAGAACAAACAAGAATAACAAGCATTTGGTGAAGATCTTGGATGCTGTTTGTTGTATTCAATGTGTATTTATTAACAGGAGTTTATTCACTATCAGGGTCTCTTCTTCATTGGCATAAATTTTAGAGTTACTTTGAATGTGTTTAGGGTGTGATTGTGATAACAAAGTGCATGGAGTCTTTTGTCTGCTCTCCCCTCATAACTACCTCTTCCACAAAGGAGGTTGTACTGTCCAGAAAGACAATGCAAACTCATCTCAGAATTTAAATCCATTTGTTCACATTGACTGCAAATTGAAAGGTCAAGGACTAGGATCCTGCTTCCCATTGAACTAAGTGGTTCCTAAAGTGATCCAAGACAGGCAGGATAGAGATTCCCCCTTCCCTTTTATCTAAATGAATACAGTACTGAATATAAATGACAATAGGCTGTCACTTATCTTCTGTATCTGGAGTGACTTGTAGCCACTTGGATTGGACTTCCTTTCCCTTGTACCACATTAAATGGTGCATTGGTTAATTTGTGCTGTGCTGTGTGCTGTGCTTAGTCGGGTCCGATTCTTTGTGACCCCACCAGCCTCCTCTGTCCATGGAATTTTCCATGTAAGAATACTGAAGTGGGTTGCCATTTCCTACTCCAGGGGATCTTCCCGACCCAGCGTCAAACCCACATCTCCTGTGTCTCTTTCACTGGCAGGCAGATTCTTTACCACTGTGCCACAATTTGTAATATTCAACAAACATCCATTTTTTTTCCTATTCTTTTATTATAGTTGAGAGTTTTAAAATGTTTTATTGAAATATAGTTGATTTGCAGCATTATGTTAATTTCACTTGTCTATTTTAATTTCAGTTGTACAACATAGTGATTCAAAACTTTTATATTCTCCATTTAAAGTTATTATAAAATATTGTCTGTATTCCCTGTGCTATACAATATATTCTTGTGGCTTATTTACTTCATACATAGTAATTTATACCTGTTAATCCCCTACTCTATCTTGCCTCTCCCCACTTCCCTCTTCTCACTTGTAACAATTAATTTGTTCTCTATATCTGTGAGTCTATTTCTGTTTTTTAAATTCATTCGTTTCCTTTTTTATATTTCAAACATAAGTGAAAACACAGTATTTGTCTTTCTCTATCTTATTTCACTAAGCATAATACCCTCCAAGTCCATCCATGTTGTTGCAAATGGCAAAATTTCATTCTTTTTGAATAATGAATAGTTTTCCACTTTATATTTATCTGCTAATGTACTTTATCAATTCATCTGTTGATGGACACTTGGATTGCTTCCATATGTTGGCTATTGTAAATAATACTGCTGTGAACATTTGGGTGCATCTATCTTTTTGAATAAGTGTTTTCCTTTTTTCCAGATATATACCCAGGAGTGGAACTGCTGGATTGTATAGTAGTTCTATTTTTAGTTTTTTGAGGGACTTCCATACTGTTTTCCGTAGTGGCTAGACAAGTTTACATTTCTGTCTACAGTGTATGAGGGCTCCCTTTTCTCCACATCTTTGCCAGTATTTGTTATTTGTAGTCTTCTTAATGATAACCATTCTGACAGGTATGAGGTGATATCTTATTGTGGTTTTGATATACATTTCCCTGATAACTATCAATTTTGAGCATCTTTTCATGTGCCTGTTGGTCATCTGTATGTCTTCTTTTGAAAAATATCTATTCAGATATTCTGCCTATTTTTAATCACATTGTTTATTTTTTATATCGAGTTGCATACAGTGTTAATAAATTTTGAATATCAATCCCTATCAGTCATATTATTTGCAAATGTTTTCTCCCATTCAGTTGGTTGTCTTTTCATTTTGTTGATGGTTTCATTTTCTGTGCAAAAGCTTCTAAGTTTAATTAGATCTCATTTATTCTTGCTTTTATTTCTTTTGGCGTAGGAAACAGATTCAAAAATATATTGCTGTAATTCATGTCAAAGAATGTTCTGACTATGTTCTCTTCTGGAAGTTTTATGGTTTCATTTAGGTCTGTAATCCATTTTGAGTTTATTTTTGTACATGGTGTAAGAAAACGCTCTAATTTCATTCTTTTACATGTAGCTGTCCAATTTTCCCAACACCACTTATTAAAGAGAGTGTCTTTTCCTCCATTGTATATTCTTATTTCCTTTATGATAGATTAAGTCACCATAACCCACCCATAAAGTATGTGGGTTTATTCTTGGCTCTCTATTCTATTCCATTGACATATGTGTCTGTTTTCGTGCCAGTACTAAAGTGATTTGATTACTGTAGTTTTGCAATATAGTCTGAGGTCAGGAAGCATGATACCTACAGCTCTTTTCTTTCTCAAGATCACTGTTTTCATATAAGTTTTAGAATTATTGGTTCTAGTTCTGTGAAAAAATGCCATTGGTGTTTCGATAGGGATTGAACTGGATCCAAATAGGAAAAGGAGTACGTCAAGGTTTATATTGTCACCCTGCTTATTTAACTTATATGCAGAGTACATCATGAGAAACGCTGGGCTGGAAGAAACACAAGCTGGAATCAAGATTGCTGGGAGAAAATAACCTCAGATATGGAGATGAAACCACCCTTATGGCAGAAAGTGAAGAGGAACTCAAAAGCCTCTTGATAAAAGTGAAAGAGGAGAGTGAAAAAGTTGGCTTAAAGATAAACATTCAGAAAATGAAGATCATGGCATCTGGTCCCATCACTTCATAGGAAATAGATGGGGAAACAGCAGAAACAGTGTCAGACTTTATTTTTGGGGGCTCCAAAATCACTGCAGATGGTGATGGCAGCCATGAAATTAAAAGACGCTTACTCCTTGAAAGGAAAGTTATGACCAACCTAGATAGCATATTCAAAAGCTGAGACATTACTTTGCCAACAAAGGTCCATCTAGTCAAGTCTATGGTTTTTCCTGTGGTCATGTATGGATGTGAGAGTTGGACTGTGAAGAAGGCTGAGCACCAAAGAATTGATGCTTTTGAACTGTGGTGTTGGAGAAGACTCTGGAGAGTCCCTTGGACTGCAAGGAGATCCAACCAGTCCATCCTAAAGGAGATTAGTCCTGGGTGTTCATTGGAAGGACTGATGCTAAAGCTGAAACTCCAGTACTTTGGCCACCTCGTGAGAAGAGTTGACTCATTGGAAAAGACTCTGATGCTGGGAGGGATTGGGGGCAGGAGGAGAAGGGGACGACAGAGGATGAGATGGCTGGATGGCATCACCAACTCGATGTGCATGAGTTTGGGTGAACTCTGGGAGTTGGTGATGGACAGGGAGGCCTGGCATGCTGTGATTCACAGGGTCGCAAAGAGTCAGACACGACTGAGTGACTGAACTGAACTGAACTGAATTGGTTATGTAGATTGCCTTGGGTAGTATGGTCATTTTCACAATATTAATTCTTTGAATCTACATTGAGGGTTCATTTTCTTTTGATAGATGGTACAATACTGTCCTAATTCTAGCTAAGTTGCACTAACAAAGTACAGAATATGAAATTCTAAGCTTCTAAAAGTTATTTTCCTACCATTCAGATGGTATGTTTCTTAAAATGCCAACATATCTCAAACATCTTATTTCAGCCTTCTTGAAGCACAAGAAGGAAGTATTTCTCTAGCAAAGCTGTTCTCCTACCATATTAAGTGAAATTTATCCAATACTATAATAGTTCTGGTAGCTTTTGAAGGTGGAGGGAGATAAACTGTTTAGACAGTGTGTGAAAGAGCTTAAATGTTTCCTTCCTATATTAAGGAGAGTAGCTCACAGGGATAGTTTCATCTTAAAATAAATTTATGTTCTCTGGTTGTTGGTAAAGAGATAAGGAAGTACACTGGACTGACCTGTTCTGTTATTAAAAGCTAAGTCCAGATTGTTGCCTGTGCATATATATGTGGTCAAATGAGAGTTCATAGACAATGACATTACAACATTAGGCTTTCATCTGGTGCTGTTGATAGTGACAATAATATGGATTAGGCCTGTTTTACCAATTCTGAAGCACTCTATAATCTGAGAAGACATTGAAGTCAGACTTGTAGAACTGAGTTAGAGATGTGTGGGTATTAAAATACTCCATCCACCCCATTTCAACATGTACCATCTGTTGTTTCCAGATGTACTGCTTCCTAGAGGTGGTATTCATGGGCATGGTATTATAACAACAACAAATCGGCATTCCTAGTTCTGAGAACTAATTCCCAGAAATACAAGTTTTCATTGGCTGCACTTCAGGGAATTAGACTCCTCTGTGGCTAGGGACATGCCATTACAACCATGGTAATGGAAATAGACCAATTCAGAGCTTATAAGGCATTAGGGAGCCTTCAAGCTGGGAGCAGTACAAAGTTTCTCTTATGTGTCTGTAACTCAAGGTAAGTTGAGCAATACTTATTAATGCTCCCCCCCACCCTTGGTGATTAGATATGCCTAGCTCATTGTAGATAATGTGTCAGAAGTATCTCTTCTATGTTAATTTTGATAAGGAAAGTTATAAAACACTCCAAAGGTTCTAGAGTTTATGCTTAAAGCCTCGTATATTGTCCAGCACCTTAATCTGGTGCTGTCTGTAAAGCAATGGGCTGTCACCTCCCTCAAGACCACTGCTTGCCTCATTAATACCACTGGAACAAATTATCACTTCACAGCCCAGAAATCTTCTATAGCAGTTGTGGTGATTGATGTAACAAGGCTAAAAAATAATGATGAAATGCATGTTCCAGAAGACAGATTCAAATGGCAGGAGCTTCAAAGGCAATTAAATGTGACACAGAAGGAGTCTTCCTGGAATAAAGTATTTTCAAATAAATGGTAAGATAAGTGTGATAATCTCCTAGATTCACATTACACATAAATTAGTTTTCAATGAATAATTATTTCTGAAGGCTTAGTATGCAATAAAATAGAAGTTTAGAAACAGCCAGTTTGAACTATTTAAAAAATGTATTTTGGGGTTTAAAATGGGAAAAAAGCAATGCTTTGGGACTGGCATATAGGCTCATAGTCTCATAAAGGGATTCATTTATTTGTAGCCATAATATTTGAATGACACCTTTTGATATGCTTTAAAGATTGCTGTTGGTTGGAAAGTAATCGTGACTACAGATGTCAGGTTTAACTGCCTTCCTCCAAAGTGAGTCAAACGATCCTTATGATGTATTGATTCTATACCACTAGTTACTAACTATGCTGTGAGAGGAACCTGCCTACTCAAGAGAGTGTACCTGTGCATTAGACAGGCACATCAAGGTCACCATGAAGGGGAAATTTAAGACATGTGGAAGTAATTGAAACAGCTGGGCAATGTTAAAGCACTCTGGCATCTAAAGTCTTGGATAAGGTAAACCTCAAACTGCCTTTTTGGCCCTGTAAGTGCCCTTGTTTTCTTGAAATTTGGGCATAGGACAGATAAGATGAGCACTGGCTCAGATGTAGCAAGAGAGGTTATTTTTATAGGAATTCTCCACTAAAAAGTTAATCAGAGGACTGTACTTCCAAAGAGACTTTTTAAATAACTTCTAAATAGTAATTTTAAAAAATCATGTTTTTGAGTTTGGTGTAAAATTGTCAGGGGTTGTATTGGATACTTGTTTAAAGTTATTTCTTCACTAGTCTATTATTAGCCAAACCTGATGAGGTCATTTTGTTGATTTCTTGGCATAATCAAAGGAACATATTTATTTAAGGTGGATTATGTGTCTCTCTTACTCAGAATTATTGAGATATAAGTCAATGCAAGTAAAAAATCATGCATTGCACTTCAATAATCAGTTTGACATTTTTTTTACAATATCTCAACCATCCTTTTTAATAACATGATTGAATTATTCTGAAATGTTTTATAATTGTACAGGTCATCATTAACAGTATTATTTGCCCTGAGTGGGAGTTTGAAGTGTCCTTTTGAAAGAAAAATTAAAGATTATTTTGACCTAGTTCTTTAAAATAAGTAATATTTTATGTCAAGACACTGGTTAATATGTAGAACACAGACAGAAATATTCACCAACTGTCAAAAGGGGCTGAGGAATTATTTCCACTTTAAGATGTCTACAATTCACTAGGTTAGACTAAGAGACATAAACATGAATCAAGTGACTTTTTATTACTTAAATGAACTTTAAAAAATTGCATTAGCCTCTTAAAAACTTTGAGTTTGGACTTAGAAAATTCTGCCTTTTTCTTTCCTGGCCTGTTAATTGGTTGGAAATACTGAAAATACACAGTTATGTATCATGGATGGCAGAAAACACATATGACTAAAATGACAGCTGCTTAAAATAGAAAAAGCAATAAAATGACTGTACTTTTATGACACATTTATAGGCTGGTAATAAAGCTCCTTCCTAATCTCATTCTCTCATCATAGCACCCAAGTGATTTGTGTAATAATTGTTTATCTATCTTTTTAAACCATGGAAAAGCCAGAAGATGGACCTAATGACCCAGCATTCCTTTTTTTATTGTTACCATCCTTCAACTGCATGCACATTCATAGTCATTTTGAAGAAAACCCGGGGTGTTTTAGTCCAGTCCCCAAAGCATGTCACTAAATTCTTGTGACAATTGACAAAGAATAGCTAACATGTATTTTTTTCACTAACTGCTTTTAAACAATGTTGAGAACTGGTTGCTTATATAGCATAGTTAAATTAAAACACAGATGGTATGAGGAGGGAGGAGGGTGGGGGGTTCAGGATGGGGAACACCTGTATACCTGTGGCAGATACATGTTGATGTATGGCAAAACCAATACAATATTGTAAAGTAATTAACCTCCAATTAAAAGAAATAAATTTTTTTAAAAAGAAATAAGCCATTTTAAATGAATACTTGGAACCACCCCACTCCTAATTAGTCATGTAATATTTTGAGAAATAAAGTATACTTACATCCACTGAGTGCCTGCTCTGGGCCAAACACTGTCGTGTATGTAAACTTATTTAACAGCAATTTCACAACAACATTGTGCGGTAGTTATTTTTATCCCTATTTTTATAGAGGAAGAAACTCAACCTTAGAGATGTTAAGGAGCTTCTCCAGTGACATAACAGCTACTCCATGGCAGAGCCAATATTCAAATGTCCATCTGCCTTGTTCTAACTGTTACATTGCATAGCTTTGAAATAAATGTGGAGAATATGTTTGATAATAATGGTTATATTGTAATACATTGGAGTAGATCTTTGTAACACTATTCATCAAGATAAAGTATGTGTTTAGTTTGTTAAATTGCTTGATTTAACATGCTGGAATAAATTAAATGCATGAGCAATATCAGAATGTACAGAATTGTGTTGATTATATTAATGCTATTTTATAAATTATAGTAATGATTTTCATATAGGGACAATCTATACAAGTATTTAATGGAAAAAATAAAGTTATTTACACCCACACATTCATAAAATTATGGGTTTTAAAGCTACAATTTCTGTTTTCCATAACCTCATATATAAAATAATTCAACTACCAAAATTGAAAAATGATATTGCTTCACATTTGAACTATCTGTTGCTAGGTGTAGAGACTGGTAAAGATATTCAGGTGCAAATTACGCTTTAAAAAGAGGACTTAAATATATTTAATTGTATAATATACTTTTAGCTTTAGGTTGTAATACAATCAATTACTTCACTGTGATTTAATATTGACATATTTCTGCTGGAAAAAAAAAAAAGGCCAGTGACTATGGAAAGCAATTGTATCATTCTACATGTGTAGAAATCTTGCAATATAATTATATTCCTGTTATGTTCCTACTAATCGTTTATGAATGTTTAAGGCTTTTTATTTTTTTTCACTTTCAATTTAAATGATACTTTTTTTTTGCAGTATTACAGAAAGAATAGGCTAAACCTAGAAATGTATTTATAAGATATAGTGACTATATGAGAAATTATATCAAAATAAGTTCCTTTTTCTTTACAAGGTGAATCAGCGCTATGTACCTATGATAGCCCTTTAATTCCATATAACCTTGTAGTTCAGGGCTTCCCAGGTGGTGCTGTGCACTGTGCTTAATCACTCAGTTGTGTCCGACTCTTTCTGACCCCATGGACTGTAGCCCACCAGTCTGCTGTCTGCTCTGTCCATGGGGAGTCTCCAGGCAAGAACACTGGAGTGGGTTGCCATGCCCTCCTCCAGGGGATCTTTCCAACCAATGGGTCGAACCAAGTCTTCCACATTGCAGGCAGATTGTTTACCATCTGAGCCACCAGGGAAGCCCACCCCCCACCCCCTCAGGTGGCATTAGTGGTAAAGAACCTGTTTGCCAATACAGGAGACATAAGAGATGGGATTCTATCCCTGGGTCAGGAAGATCCTCTGCAGGAGGGCATGGCAATCCATTCGAGTATTCTTGCCTGGAGAACCCCATGGACAGAGTAGCCTGGCAGTCCATAGTGTCACAAAGAGTCAGGCACAACTAAAGTGACTTAGCATGCATGCATGACCTTGTAATTCTGTAACCTCTCTGAGCCCATAGTTTTCCTTTATTAACTGTTAAATGGGATAGTAACTACTACTCTGGGCTCCTATGATAATTGCATGATGTAATATACATAAAGAGTAATGAACAGTGCCTAGCAATGAGTTGTTATCAGTTTGTTATAAAATCAATTAATATTTTTGCATATAATTCAATATTTTGAAATAAGATTTATAATGTTTTAAAATCTGATGCAAAATTTGATTTTTAAAATGAATGAAATCTCAATTACATTGCAGCTGCTTATCATATCCTTTTGCTAGCTTCACCAACATTGATCAAAATGACATAGACCTCTCAAGAACATGCCTCCTTTACCATGTCTTACCCAGACTTTCCCTCTTGTGTTTCACTAGTTTCCATCTCAAAGCAGAATGTTTTGATATGACTACCTGACATGACTATTTTGATGGAAGCATATTGACATAACCATATCCAAATAATCCCTTCAAATATAAAATCACTGTTTTTTCCTTCCATGGGTTGTATATCATATCAGATTTTTTTAAAACTATGGCTCTTTATTTTCATATGGACAGTTCAAAGGAAATATCAATAGCTTTTTTTAATGTAAAAAAAAAAAAAGAAAAAAAGCACCACCCCTACACAAACACCTTCCTTGAGAACTTAACATCTGTTATTGGAAGCCTGGGTAAAGGATTCCATAGTTTAGAAGGGAAATACAGTGCAGATTTCTCTAGAGAGCAGTTATTAAAGAAGTTTGGGGGTAAGAAGTTTAAAGCTAGCTTTGTGGGCTAGCTTGGAGGGTGGGCTTATTTCCCAGGCTCAATGTGCTTTGGGAGAGGTGTCATAGGGCTGGGTATAGGGTATTGGGACAGTGGTCACTACCCAGAGCCTTGGAACAGATTTTGCTGTCACACAATTCAGGCAACAGAGACTGAGATAACTAAAAATAATCAAGGCACCAACCAACGTTTTAGGATCGTGCATTCATCAGAGGTCCAAAAGGTGTAGGTGTAGGCCATGTCGGGGTAGAGGTGCCGGAAACTGTCATTGAGTGGCACAGCCTGCAGCAGTTTCCCGAAGCCTTGCTGCTCTTGTGGAGTGAAGCCAGCATTCTTTCTATTTCCCTTTGGGTTGTGAAGGGCAATTTCTTCATGAGCCATGTTGAGGTCCCCACAGAGTACAAGGGGCTTGCAGGATGCCAAACCCTTCAGGAATTTGCAAAAGGCTTCATCCCAGTGCTGGCGGTACTTCAGGTGCACCAGACCTCCTCCTGCATTAGGCACATAGGCTGTCATGAGCACAAATGCATCATATTCAGCCACAATCACTCGGCCTTCCTGATCATGTTCTTCCTCACCAATGCCATAGGAGATTTTGAGTGGGCACTGACAGGAGAGGAGGCCCACACCACTGTACCCTTCCTTGTCTGAAGGAGCTGACCAATACTGATGGGATAACCCAGACAGCTCTTGAAGTTCAACTGGTAGTTTGTTCTCTGAACATTTGGTCTCTTGGAGGCACAGGATATCTGGGGCTTCTTCCTTTACCCAATCTAAACATTTCTTCTTAATCCAGGTTTGAAGCCCATCCACATTCCACGAGCAGAACTTGAGTGTGGCTGATTTGCCACTGGGTGAGGTTTTCTGATCTGGGGGGTCTTCATACAGAACTGCGCCCTCTCCTGCCGCCTCTTTTTCGCTCCTGCCTTACCCTTCTTGGCCTCTGGCTCGGTCTTGGGCTCTTCCCCGTCTTCGACCACCACTCCCTTTGTCCTATGTTTCAGGCATCACTGTAATGAACGCCCTTCTGCACCAGTTCCACGTCGCCCACTGAAGCAGTATTTTGATTGCATTGGTTGCTTCAGTCCCTGTCTGGCTCCTCCTTAACCCAGCACAAAGAATCCGTATCAGATATTCTTGAACCTAGTTGTCTCTCTACCACCCAGACTGCATGGTTCTTTCTCTCCCAGTTTTACTCATATTTAAATTGTTTGATTTTTTTCATTGAAATGCATTACTTTTATAGTCATAAAAAAGAGAACTATTTTTAAAATGCATACAATTGAGTTAGCCTCCGAGGGGACGGGTGATTTTTGTCTTCCAAAATCATCATTATAAGAGTGCATAATGTATGTATATCACTGTGGAAACTGTTAGAAGAATTATTCTCATCCATCATCCCCAGTATCTTATGGGGTTAGCAAAATCAAGAAACCTACCAAAAACAAATAGCCATTTAAAAACCATTTTCTACTGGAAAACAGGACAAATTCTATGATAACAAGGCTAAGTCTGTATATCACTAGAGATTAAGTATGACCATTGTAACTGTAAGAGATCATATAATTTGAAATGGTGGCCAGCAAACAAAATGAATTATGACTGATACTCCTTTGTGAGAAAAGCATGTGTGATAACCATGTGGCTCCTAGTTTTATGTCATGTGGATGCCAGATGGTGCCTAAGGCCAACCTCATCTTTTACTCCATTTCCAAGCTTCCTGTCATCTCATACACCTGGGATATAGATCAAGGGTGGGGTGAGGCTCAAAGATAGGCTGAGGATGACTGCTTTATATAACCCGAATATTTAATAATTTTGTTGCTTAGTCCTTGTCACATTATTAAAGTATAATGTACCCTCTTCCTTTCTTTTTAGTATACTTGTCTCCTCTCTCTACCAAAATATCAAGTGTTAGATAGTTGTGCTATAGATTGGGATTTTGTCTGTATGTGTGTATGTTCGTGAGTAGGGATAGAGTAGAGAATGATGTATGCAGTTGGTATAAGATGCTGAGAATCATTTTCCTTGATTTTTTAGAAATTTTGATTTCCTGTTTCTGTGAAATAATAAAGAATATTAAAATGTGCTTTCAAACTAAAAATTAATCTCTATTCAAAGAGAATTTCTTAGAAAATGCAGTGGAAAGGCCAGAACATTGGGAAGAGATACAGCGATTCGGAGAGATATTTGTGTTTAAAAAAGAAAAAAAAAACAGGCCCTTTTTTTGCAAGCAGCCTGCGTGACTTTAGTTATATAGTAATAGACAAAGATTTGAGTGAGTAGAATGACAATAGGAAATATTAATATGTATGTATATATATATATATATAACTGAATCACTCTGCTGTACACCTGAAACTAACGCAACATTGTAAATCAGTACTTAAATACTTTAATAAAGAGAAAAGAAAATACCAATATGGAACAGGCTCTACTTTATAAGGCCACATTGGTCTGGCCTATCCCATACAACAGGCAGATGTTCAGATAGTGTCAGTAATTAAGCATTTGATGAGGATCTATGAGCAGTGTGTTTTTATAATATAATGGATGCAGGCATTTTGATTCCTGTCTTTGATGGCTTTCAATCTAGAGGGAACCATAAGACATGCTGACATACAACTTATTGTAAAGAAGAAAAAAATTTTAATATTGCTTAGACTGATATTTAAATAGTGTTAGTGCATAGAACTCATATTATCTGGATCAGTCCAAAAAAGTTCTCTGAACCAAATGAACCTTAAGATGAAATTTCTAGTAAAGAGTTTTGTTACTCTTACTTTTGAACCAGACTTATTAAAGACTGCTCAAGGAACTCTGCAATCTGTATTATCTTCTAAGCCCAGAGAGGAAGATTGCTGTCATAAGAAAAAGTTCATGAAGAGAGACTGTTGGAGGCTTTGGTTGGGTTTAGTACATGCTGATTTTATGGCAGCAGTATTTCATCAACTGATACTATAAAGACTATTACACACTACTCACACGATTAGAAGATAACAACCATTCATTTCCATTTTGATCATCTTCATTATTTCTAGGATATTTGTAACTTATAGGATAACCTGATTAAATTTAGTCCCTTGAATCAAAAGGAATTCTAGATTATTTCCTTTTTAATTCTGGGAGAATTTAAGCCATCTGTTGCCTTGAAGCAGAGAGATTTAGCAATCAGGCACAGCAGTAAGAAGATATTTGTCTAGGGATGCTATTAATTAACAAACTTGGAAAGCATTCTGCATTTCTTACCTTAAAGTCAAAGCACCCTAACAAGTACATTGGACACTTAGATGATTAAACTTGTCTTGGATCAGATGCTCTTTATGTTCTGCTTTGGATATACAGAATAAAATGTGAATAGAATGTATTAGATCCATTACCATAAAAAATGGTACTAAATGACAAAATTGTTGATTCTGAGATACCAAATAAGTGTGCATTTATAAACCCTGAATATTTCTAAATAAATATGATGGTATTTTCACATAATCCTTTTTCTCTTAAAAGTAACTCTCCTGGCATTTCTTCTAATGAACTACTAAATTTAAATTTGAAAATTTGTGCAACAAATTTGGAGGGAACTGAAAGACATTTTTTGTTTCTTCTTAAATCAACTTTATTTAGGTATAATTACATACAATAAAATTCACCCATTTTAAGTACATGCATTAGTGACTTTTCACAAATACATAACCCGTAAAAATCACCACCACTATTCAAGACTGAGGATGTTTCCATAACCCCTTAAGATAGATTTTTTTTTTTTTTTTGCCCATTCCTGGTCAATTCTGTCCTATCCCCAATCTCATTGATCTGGGAATCATTGATCTGCTTTCTGTCACCATAGATTAAATTTACCTTTTGTAGAATTTCATGTTAGTGAAATTGTATAGTATTTCAGTTCAGTTCAGTAGCCCAGTCGTGTCTGACTCTTTGTGACCCCATGGACTGCAGCATACCAGGCTTCCTTGTCCATCACCAACTCCTGGAGCTTGCTCAAACTCATGTCCATCGAGTCGGTGATGTCATCCAACCATCTCATCCTCTGTCATCCCTTCCTCTTCCTGCCTTCAATCTTTCCCAGCATCAGGGTCTTTTCCAATGAGTCAGTTCTTCGCATCAGGTGGCCAAAGGATTGGAGTTTCAGCTTCAGCATCAGGCCTTTCAATGCATACTCAGTACTGATTTCCTTTAGGATTGTCTGGTTGGATCACCTTTCAGTCCAAGGGACTCTCAAGAGTCTTCTCCAATACCACAGTTCAAAAGCATCATTTACTCTTCTGTATATGACTTCTTTCACTTAGAATGAGGTTTTTGGAGAGTTTGCTTTGAGGGATAATTGACAAATTAAAAATTCTATATATTTAAGGTGTACACGTTGATGTTTTGATATATGCCTGCACTGTGGAATAGCATAGAAAGTTATTTAACATACTTACCACCTCACAAAGCTGCCATTTTCCCTGTCATTCCTTGCTTTGTTCCTTCCTCCCTCCCTCTCACTTTCCCTCCCTCCCTCCCTTTCCTTCATTCCTTTCTGTGAGAATACTTAAGATCTTCCCTTTAAGCAAATTTCAAATATTCAATAGAGTAGCTATGCGCTTCCCAGGTGGCTCAGATGGTAAAGAATCTGCCTGTAATGCGGGAGACCCAGGTTCGATCCCTGGGTTGGGAAGATCCCCTGGAGAACGGAATGGCAACCCACTTCACTATTCTTGCCTGGAGTATCCCCATGGACAGAGGTGCCTACAGTCCATGGGGTCGCAGAGTCAGACACCTCTGAGTGACTTAAGCACAGAACAGAACAGGAGTGTAGACATCTCTTTGAGATCTGGATTTCTCTTCTTTGGATTTATACCCAGAAGTAGGATTGCCAGATCATAAAGTAGTTCTATTTTAATATTTTGAGGAACCTTCATACTATCTTCAAAAATGGTTGTGCCAATTTACATTCCTAGCAACAGAGTACCAGGGTTCTGTTAGTTCTCTCTGTATCCTCATCAGTACTTATCCCTTGCCGTTTTTCCTAATAGTCTTCCTAAGAAGTATGAGGTGGTATCTTAATGTGATTTAGCTTCAGATTTCCCTGATGTTTAGTGACACCGAGCTCTTTTTCATGTAACTGTCAGCCATTTGTATGTCTTCTTTGAAGAAGTGTTTATACTCAGATTTTTTTTTCAGTCAGACACTTTTTGCTATTCAATTGTATGAGTTATATATATATATATATATATATAATTTTTATGTTAGATATAAATTTTATATATTTACATATATAGGTCTTCCCTGGTGGCCAAGTCAGTAAAGAGTCTGCCTGCAATGTGGGAGACCTGGGTTCAATTCCTGGATTAGGAAGACCCCCTGGAGAAGGGAATGGCAACCAACTCCAATATTCTTGCCTGGAGAATTCTGTGGACAGAGGAGCCTGGTGGGCTATAGTCCATGGGGTCGCAAAGAGTTGGACAAGACTTAGTGACTAATGCTTTCACTTTTCATATATATATATATATATATATATATATATAATTTGTATGTTAAATATAAATTTTATATATTTACATATAAATATATGTAGGATACTAACCCCTTATCAAATAGATGGTTTGAAAATACCTTCTCCCATTCAATAGGTTGTTTTTTAATTTTGTTGAATTTCTGTCCTCAAGTGCTTCCAGGGTACATAAATAAGTTAAGAATATCCAGTCTAGACTTTAACATCAAGCAGACTAGAATTGGAGTCCCAGCTCTTCTATTTACCACCTTTTTACTTTTGCAAGTTCTTTTACCACCCTAAACCATTACTTCCTCAATTTAGAATTAGTGATAGTACTTTATAGTGGATTTATTATTATTGCTAGGATTGAATAAGATTTTATATATACGTATATATATATACATATACATATGAAGTGCTTTTACAATAATGACTGCCACATAGATATTTCCCTCAAATGTTGGTCCCTTTCTTCTCTTCTGTCCCTCTAAGAATTGACTTTATTCTTTAACACACTTCTGTACATCCCATCCATGAAAGTGAAAGTGAAGTCGCTCAGTCATGTCCGACTCTTTGCAACCCCATGGACTGTAGCCTACCAGGCTTCTCTGTCCATGAGATTTTCCAGGCAAGAATACTGGAGGGGGTTGCCATTTCCTTCTCCAGGAAATCTTCCCAACTCAGGGATTGAACCCAGGTCTCCCACATTGTAGGCAGATGCTTTACCATTTAAGCAACCAGGGAAGTCCAGGGAAGATCCCATCCATGGGAATCTCCTAAAAATACATTTTGGACCATGGTATACCCTGCCACACAGCGTCCAATGGTGCCTTATTATCTACTGGGTGAAGTCCAAACTTCAAATTCAAAATTCAAGGTCCTCTACAATCTGAACCCAGCTGTTTCCTTCCTACCACTACATGAATATTTCACTCAAGTTCAATTAGTGGACACCAGGGTTTCTTCAGTCTGTCAGAGGGCTTGTTGTTTAAGAGTAGAGAGGTTTGGTCTTGTAGGGGTGGATGGTAGTGTGATGATGGAAGTTCTGATAGCATTTCAGAGAGGAGATGACAGGATTGAGAAAAAAATTGTCTTTTTCATTCTGCTCCCTTTTCTCATTAAAATATCCTTCAATGAAGTGTGCCCAGGTTATCTCAGCTAGGAAATATTTCTTTAAAAGACCAGTTACTGCACATCAACTCTGTGTAAGATATTACCTTAGCAATGAGGACCAAAGTGACCTGAGAGTTCATCACAAATAGGAAACAGACTTGAAAATAGATCATTTTAAAAAATTGTAATATGATATAGTACTGATCATGGCATCCAGTCCCATCACTTCATGGCAAATAGATGGGGAAACAGTGGAAACAGTGGCTGACTATTTTTGGGGGGCACCAAAATCACTGCAGATGGTGATTGCAGCCATGAAATTAAAAGACACTTACTCCTTGGAAGGAAAGTTATGACCAACATAGATAGCATATTCAAAAGCAGAGACATTACTTTGCCAACAAAGGTCCATCTAGTCAAGGCTATGGTTTTTCCAGTGGTCATGTATGGATGTGAGAGTTGGACTGTGAAGAAAGCTGAGCACCAAAGAATTGATGCTTTTGAACTGTGGTATTGGAGAAGACTCTTGAGAGTCCCTTGGACTGCAAGGAGATCCAACCAGTCCTTCCTAAAGGAGATAAGTCCTGGGTGTTCATTGGAAGGACTGGTGTTGAATAAAGGTAAGACACAGAGAACATCTGAGACAGAGGGAACAGAAAATACAGTGGGATAGAGGATGTGAAAGGATTCCATGGGTTCAGGGAATCATACAAAGTCTGATGAGGCTTCAGTATAGAACTGGGGCAAAGATGGAGTGGAAAATGAGAAATGAGGCTCTGAAGGTAGATCACAGTCAGTCTGTGGTTCTTATATTACAATAATAATTGCAATAATAATTTATTGAACACCTACTATGTATTAGGTGCTCTGTAAAGTGCTATATATACATTGCTTTTTCCAAAGATTTCTATCAGCCATGTGACATATAAGGAATATTATTATTCCCATTTTTTCATTGAGGAAACTGAGGCAGAAGTAGTTGCCCAAGGTCACCAACTGAAAAGGCAAAGCTAAGACTGAAATCCAGGTGTGAATAACCACCGAATTCATGAACATGAATGTACGAGGCAGTGATGGTAGCAACATAGATGTAGAGCAGAGGGAGCTGCATCCTCTGAGGCATCCTATGAGGTAGAAAGATAGTGTTTTTGGGGCCTGATGTTGAGGGATAAACCAGAGTGAGGCATAGAGGGTGATTCTAAGGTTTCTGGCTGGGGAGATATGGTTTTGAGAACATGGTTAACCCATTTGTGGACATGGAGAATTTAGGAAGGAGAAGAGTGAGAGGCGTTAATGAATTTGAATTTGGATGTTTCATAAACTTCAGGATCTTCCAGTAGATTGAAGCTGTTCACTAGAGATTTACAAATACGGATGGCGAGATCTGGACTGGATAGACAGATCTGGAATCAATCACCATGTTGACAATAATAGAAGTTGAGTCATGAATATAATTACCCAGGGAGAATGTATAAAAGTAAAACAGCAGAGCATCAAGAGCTACCTTATGACCCAGCAATCCCACTGCTGGGCATACACACCGAGGAAACCAGAATTGAAAGAGACACATGTACCCCAATGTTCATCGCAGCACTGTTTATAATAGCCAGGACATGGAAACAACCTAGATGTCCATCAGCAGATGAATGGATAAGAAAGCTGTGGTACATATACACAATGGAGTATTACTCAGCCGTTAAAAAGAATTCATTTGAATCAGTTCTGATGAGATGGATGAAACTGGAGCTGATTATACAGAGTGAAGTAAGCCAGAAAGAAAAACACCAATACAGTATACTAACACATATATATGGAATTTAGGAAGATGGCAATGACGACCCTGTATGCAAGACAGGGAAAGAGACACAGATGTGTATAACGGACTTTTGGACTCAGAGGGAGAGGGAGAGGGTGGGATGATTTGGGAGAATGACATTCTAACATGTATACTATCATGTGAATTGAATCGCCAGTCTATGTCTGACGCAGGATGCAGCATGCTTGGGGCTGGTGCATGGGGATGACCCAGAAAGATGTTATGGGGAGGGAGGTGGGAGGGGGGTTCATGTTTGGGAATGCATGTAAGAATTAAAGATTTTAAAATTTAAATAATAAAAAACTAAAAAAAAAAAAGTAAAAAAAAAAAATAATAGATTGCCCCTTCCTTGGAAAATTTTTAACATATTCCTTGTTAACTAGCATAAACTTCCTAGTGTTATATAGAGACTTTTTTAATCTCTCTGATGCCTGTTGGATTATCAACTACTTGAAGACAGAGACTGTCCTGAGTAATTTCTACAAGCATCTAGCAGAAAGCCTTGTGCAGAGTGTGAATTCATTACATTGGATTGTCCTGGTACACTGGATGGTTTTAGAGACAGGACTGTGAGAAACCATAAATAAGGGGCTTTCGGTGAGAGCTGTGTATTGGGAGCAGTGGAACTGAGGAGAAGGTGTCAATATCTCCATCCATACCAAGAGTTGGGCTATTTCCCTCATTTAAAGTTGGAAATATAGTCATTTCCCAAAGTACAAATTTTGTGCTTTGTTAAGCAAAGATTCTCAGGCTTGGTGTATGATAGAACTAATTAGGGCAGAGAGAAATCTTCCAATTTGAGCTTTCACATTCTGGAGAAAACTTCTGATTGTAATAAATGACAAACAGTTCTTTTTTTAATTGAAGGAGAGTTGATTTACAATATTGTGTTAGTTTCTGATGTACAGCAAATTGATTCAGCTATATACATACATATATATATTCTTTTAAAGTTATTTTTCATTATAGGTTATTACAAGATATTGACCAAACTGATTTTTTGTTTTAAAATTTAGGAATAATATTTCAACTATGCCTCACACTGCAACTGCTTAAATGAACTATTCACTGATTATTCTGGGATTTGAGAAGACTCAGGGCACCGAATAAAAGCTGACTATTGTTATTTAATTGTTGGTAAAAGACACAATCAATACTTGATTACTCTGAATTGGTACATCCAGCCATGCAAATCTTTAACCTCAGATTAATTAAATGTAGGACCATTACCCAACCTACAACAGTAATCTTTAGTAATAGAGAATTAACTGATGTAAAGTCCATTTGTAAAGCATGTAGTTGTGCTGATGTCCAAGCTAGTTTTCTACCTATCATTCTGTCTGAACTATCAGCAGAGTTATGGCAAGCAGAGTGTTAACATTGGCATTTCAGAGCTCCTTCCCCTTCTCCCTATTCCTACTACCCGTTTTTACCACAGTTCATAAACGAGATATTTCTACACCCAGTGGTATTTTGCATCTTAGTGAAGATTGTTTCCTTCCTTAAAATCCCAAATATTTTTACAAATTGCCATTTCTCATGTCTGGAAATAATCATTAAATCATTCAAAATGTAACACTTGTGTATTGGGTACCTGCTATGTGTCAGGTACTATACTACTACACTCGGCATTAGGGATGTTGTGGGGAACAAAACTGACAAGTAACCTGACTATACCTCCTGTAATGAGACAAATACATAATAGACAAACAAAGCATAGGTAAATGAGATAATTTTAGATTAGTGTCATGTAGACAATAGAAGTGAAAAGCAAAGGAGAAAAGGAAAGATATATCCATTTGAATGCAGAGTTCCAAAGAATAGCAAGGAGAGATAAGAAAGCCTTCCTCAGTGATAAATGCAAAGAAATAGAGGAAAACCATAGGATGGGAAGGATTGGAGAGATCTTCAAGAAAATTAGAGATACCGAGGGATCTTCATGCAAAGATTGGCTCAATAAAGGACAGAAAAGGTAGGGACCTAAAAGAAGCAGAAGATATTAAGAAGAGGTGGCAAGAATACACAGAAGAACTGTACAAAAAAGATCTTCACGACCCAGATAATCATGATGGTGTGATCACTCACCTAGAACCAGATATCCTGGAATGTGAAGTCAAGTGGCCCTTAGGAAGCATCACTACGAACAAAGCTAGTGGAGGTGATGAAACTCCAGTTGAGCTATTTCAAATCCTGAAAGATGATGCTGTTCAAGTGCTGCACTCAATATGCCAGCAAATTTGGAAAATTCAGCAATGGCTCCAGGACTGGAAAAGGTCAGTTTTCATTCCAATCCCAAAGAAAGGTGATGCCAAAGAAATGCTCAGACTGCTGCACAATTGCACTCATCTCACATGCTCCTAAAGTAATGCTAAAAATTCTGCAAGCCAGGCTTCAGCAATATGTGAACCGTGGACTTCCAGATGTTCCAGCTGGTTTTAGAGAAGGCAGAGGAACCAGAGATCAAATTGCCAACATCTACTGGATCATGGAAAAAGCAACAGATTTCCAGAAAAACATCTATTTCTGCTTTATTGACTATGCCAAAGCCTTTGACTATGTGGATCACCACAAACTGTGGAAAATTCTTCAAGAGATGGGAATACAGACCACCTGACCTGCCTCTTGAGAAATCTGTATGCAGGTCAGGAAGCAACAGTTAGAACTGTACATGGAACAACAGACTGGTTCCAAATAGGAAAAGGAGTACGTCAAGGCTGTGTATTGTCACCCTCCTTATTTAACTTTTATGCAGAGTACATCATGAGAAATGCCAGGCTGCATGAAGCACAAGCTGGAATCAAGATTGCCGGGAGAAATATCAATAACCTCAAATATGCAGATGACACCACCCTTATGGCAGAAAGTGAGGAAGAATAAAGAGCCTCTTGATGAAAGTGAAAGAGGAGAGTGAAAAAGTTGGCTTAAAACTCGACATTCAGAAAACTAAGATCATGGCATCTGGTCCCATCACTTCATGGCAAATAGATGGGGAAGCAATGGAAACAGTGACAGACTTTATTTTGGGGGGCTCCAAAATCACTTCAGATGGTGACTGCAGCCATGAAATTCAAAGACGCTTGTTCCTTGGAAGGGAAAGTTATGACCAATCTAAACAGCATATTAAAAAGCAGAAACATTACTTTGCCAACGAAGTGTTGTGTAGTCAAAGCTATGGATTTTCCAGTAGTCATGTATGGATGTGAGAGTTGGACTATAAAGAAAGGTGAGCACCAAAGAATTAATGCTTTTGAACTGTGGTGTTGGAGAAGACTCTTGAGAGTCCCTTGGACTGCCAGAAGATCCAACCAGTCTATCCTAAAGGAAATCAGTCCTGAATATTCATTGGAGGGCTGATGCTGAAGCTGAAGCTCCAATCATTTGGCTACCTCTTGCGAAGAACTGACTCATTTGAAAAGACCCTGATGTTGGGAAAGATTGAAGGCAGGAGGAGAAGGGGACAACAGAGGATGAGATGGTTGGGTGGCATCACTGACTCAATGGACCTGAGTTTGGGTAAACTCTGGAAGTTGTTGATAGACAGGGAGGCTTGGCGTGCTGCGTCCATGGGGTTGCAAAGACTCCGACATGACTGAGTGACTGAACTGAACTGAACTGAAGACAATAGAAGATGACAGGATAGAGTGATTTGGTGGTGGTAGTATTGGAGAGTTGTGAAACATCAACTAAGATTGTCACCTCCCTGAGGTGACATTTGGGCTGAAACCTGAGTGGTAGCCAGGCAAAGATACAGGAGAAGAGGGTCCCAGATGGGAGGAAGAGCAAGTGCACAGACTCCAGGCTGGGAACAAGTTAGCAAATCTAAAAAATGTAAAGAAGGTCACTGTGGGCCGAGCTAGTGATGGGGTGGGGGTGGTGAGTGTATGAGGTGACGCTGGAGAAGCAGGTGGAGTCTGGGTCACTCAGGGCCTCATGGGCCAGGATTCGTAGCTTGGATTGTGTTCCAAGAACAGTGGCAAGTCCCTGCTGGCTTTACCAGTTGGCTTCTGCGGTTTGCCTTTGGGGCCCCTGTGTCCCTCATCCTGCTTCTTTCTAGAGTGAATGAAGCCCAGTTTTCCCTGTCGCAGGGGAATGCTTGGATCTCGGGTGGTCTAGAACCATCCATTCTGTGCTGTCACTGCCCCTCCCCAGTTTCACCTCCCTCTGCCCCGTCTCTGAGTGAGAAATCCTCATCACTCTTAACAGAGGGGCACAGCTGGAACTGGGGGGGTCAGATCAGAAAAAGACACCCCCTCCAAGATGGAAAACAACAAGAGTCTTCCTGGAGTGGATCAGTGCCATCTCTTGTAGCAGCATCTCAAGACAGAGACAGACCTTCGTACAACCATGGGTGCAGGTGTTTCCAGTGCCAGGTAGGGCAGTGTCCCCAGGAAGGTGTCCACCTCGGAGGGAATTCACAGCACAGACTCTGCAGACAGCATCCATCATTTCTACCTGTGCTTCACGAGGAGACAGCAGGATGATGGAAGCTTTGGGTGTCTAAGAAGGAGTTTTGTAAAAGGTGCTAGAGACTGAGACTTCTCCATGTGTCCAAGGCACAGAGACTACGTGTGGGGCTCTGAGCCCTTAGAAAAGCTGTCTTGGTGCAGTAAGGATTTGTCTTCCTTTCCACCAGAGTGGGGATCATATTGCCTACAGAACTCTCCAATTCCCCTTTCCTAGACACTGTAGGCACCAAACTGCCTTCTTCTTGTTAAAAGTAACTCCTTCTATTTGTACTGTGCTCACAAATGTTGCCATCTATGCAATCTAGTTTAGTCGTAAAACCAACCCTACAAGGTGGGCTTATTCTCTGTCAAAAAAGATTATCAAATTAAAGCTCATAGAAAGTGCCCCCAGGAAAATATAACTCTGTATATAAACTGTAGGGAAATGAACATCAAATGTGGTAAATATCTTGGAAATAGAGCCAAGAGGATTTTTTTTTTTTAAGGATTCGATGTGGAAGATGAATAATATAGTTTCTTTGTCATTGTTACAGACAGATGAATTCGTTAAGGTTAGTCTGTAGTTCTTGCTAGAAAACAGCTATCAATTCTTCCAACACAGTGTTGTGTTTAGGTTTCTGACAACTAAAATAAAAACTTTTAGGAAGACTTTTCTCTTTTATTTTTTCTAGTTGTTTCATCCTTGGGATAGTTCTAGATTAGTCACCCAATTAAGTCATCCAATTGTGAGTATACTGTTTGCTTTCCTATTTACCAATGCAAAACCTCTTTTAATATGAAGAAATTGGCTGTTTCCTTTAGTGGGTTGATGTGGTTGAGATGGAGGAAATTGGACCTTTGAGGTGGGTAAAGAAGTTCTTATTGATGAAGAGCAGACTTCAGCTATACAGTGACAAATGGGGCAAAAGGAGGTCCGGGATTTTGTGAAGGACATTTGACAACATTTTAAATGAAGGACGGAGTTAGAGATAGATCTTAGTTTCCCTAGACTTCTGTGATCAGTGATGTGTTGCATGTAAATCACTCCCCTTTCAGAGTTGTTGGTCGTAAGGAAAAGTTTAGGAAGTAGCTGGGAAAGAGCAATTGAACTCAGATTTATAGACCTCCTACAACGTGCCAGGAATTGCTGCAAGATTTTTCCAAATATCATCCCATTTCCTTTGCACAAAAACACTGGGAGGAGGAAATATAAAGCCCTCTTTACAGATGAAAGGATGTCACTGACCCTTAAATAGTTTAAGTAACTTAGTCAAGGGACAAAGCTGCTAAGTGGCAGATTCATGATTCGAACCTAGGTGACTCCACCGCTTACCTTCTCTTTACACTTCAGCCCTTGTAAATGTACATGAATGAACTGGCTTAATTCAAATTGCTGGTTTATTTGTATTTTTTAATGTACATCTTAGGCTTCTGGCTGTAAGTCTTAATTTTACAGTAAGCAAGCAAGATTGATCTCCCTAACTCTGGAAATTCGATGGTTGAATTATGGAAAGATACTTTCTGGAACCACTCTAGATGATATTTCATTTTGCTCTCAAGTTTAGAAGAGCTATTTCTCTTAAAATCACAGTTTTTTGGCAATTTGATTAGCTTTTTCTTGGGATTGTCAAAAATATCTAGAGGGTTATAATAAAAACGGAGTCCTAAAAATGTGAACAATCAGGTCGGGGGCCAAAGAGAATGTCAAACATTAGTCAGCATGGGAACCAAGATACTTGATTATATACTGAGATATCATTAAGACCTGAGATGTTAGCTCCAAATGAGAACAAAATGGGACTCGTAATGTTCACAGCTTTCATGATGAATTTATAATATTGAAACCAAATTTACTTGGGGTACCATTTTATAAGGTCTGACATTGTTTCTACTGTTTCCCCATCTATTTCCCGGGCTCCAAAATCACTGCAGATGGTGATTGCAGCCATGAAATTAAAAGACGCTTACTCCTTGGAAGAAAAGTTATGACCAATCTAGATAGTATATTCAAAAGCAGAGACATTACTTTGCCGACTAAGGTCCATCTAGTCAAGGCTATGGTTTTTCCAGTGGTCATGTATGGATGTGAGAGTTGGACTGTGAAGAAGGCTCAGCGCTGAGGAATTGATGCTTTTGAACTGTGGTGTTGGAGAAGACTCTTAAGAGTCCCTTGGACTGCAAGGAGATCCAAAGTCCATTCTGAAGGAGATCAACCCTGGGATTTCTTTGGAAGGAATGATGTTAAAGCTGAAACTCCAGTACTTTGGCCACCTCATGCGAAGAGCTGACTCATTGGAAAAGACTCTGATACTGGGAGGGATTGGGGGCAGGAGGAGAAGGGGACGACAGAGGATGAGATGGCTGGATGGCATCACGGACTCGATGGACGTGAGTCTGAGTGAACTCTGGGATATGGTGATGGACAGGGAGCCCTGGTGTGCTGCAGTTCATGGGGTTGCAAAGAGTCGTACACGACTGAGTGACTGAACTGGACTGAACTGATCATTTTATAATATTTCCATCAAAAAGAAAATTACCAGAGCTGGGAGAATCTAAGAAAAGTCCATAAGAACTAAAAAGTAAAATCCTTATAATTGGATTTTTAAAAAATGGGCTTCCCTGGTGGTTCAACTGGTAAAGAATCTGCCTGCAATGCGGGAGACCTGGGTTCAATCCCTGGGTTGGGAAGATATCCTGGGGAAGGGAATGCCTACTCACTCCAGTATTCTGGCCTGGAGAACTCCATGAACTGTATAGTGCGTGGGGTCACAAAGAGTTGGACACAACTGAAAGACTTTCACTTTTTTTCAAGTTCAACACACACACAACTTTTGCATTAGAGTTGTAAACATTTTTGATTACATAGGAAAATATGTGTGCAATGTCAAGTCTGCTGCCTCAACAAGAATAATTTATTGAGAGTCCAAATATGGGATTTAAAAATCACTTCAGATTAGAACTATTTTCACCATGACTATTCTTAGTTTGTTTCCTATACTCCAGCAGAAATTTCCTCACTATTTTGGCTTCATTTTCCATCTCCAGGACATAATCTTGCAAGATCACCTCTCACCCTTATCTCTTGGTGACTGGGCACTGAGATGGGACATTATGAACTTGATCTGACAACTTAATAAGGTGTAATAAGACCTGAAATAGGGGCTAAGACCTGAAATAGGGGCAGTGCCCTCTCGACTGAGAAGATCTAGACAGGTGTAGAATCTTTTCAAGGGTATGTCTAACCAAATTCCCTTTAAGACTTCCCTTTAAAACATTAAATGTCTTTTCCTGTTTCATACTAAAATGTGATCAGTTGGAATATTGGCAAAGAACAGGTCATTAGCAAAAACTCCAATGAAGACAATTTGCTTTGGGTTTGATTTTCCTGTTTTTGTGGTTAGCTTAGCACCAGATGGTGCCCTAGTGAGTTCTGTATAAATAATACAATCATAGGGTTGAGTGATTCTCTACCAGTCACAGAATCAAGCAGAAAATAGCACTTGTCTTTCTGCACAAGCCCATGTAGATTATCTTATTGCAGATTTGTTCTTATGCAGCTCAAACTCTCAAATTCTTGTTATGGTTGGTGGTTTTTTTTTTTTTCCTATTTCTTTATTGGGCAAGCCAGCAGCCAACTCATTGTGACCCAGAGGGAAGGACTACTGACTTGAGGCTCTTTAGATGATACATCCATCCATTGCAGAGAGGAGAAGAGGTGAAGAAGCAAAAATCTCTGCATTCCCTCTCTTGTTCCTGAAAAGGAAGAGTGGCCCCAACACTCCCTTGACAGTTGGTGCACATTAGGGGGTGAGGGAACTGGCTTTGCCCACAGAAGCCCTGTGGCAACCCCTTACAGGCTTTCAAGGTCCAGCTCAAGTGCCAACTCCAGCCCATGATGCTCAGTGATCTTTCCTCTTTCTCCGGGTTCAGATGACAGTTACAGTTTGTTCCTTAAGATCTAGCTCTTCATTAGGTTCTGTTTGATATTATAGTTTCCCCACACCTCTCCCTTTGGATGAAAGTCTTATCTCACCCATGGGATTCTAAGTTGCTCAAATCTATTTTCTTACAACCTAAATGACTTAGCACAGAATTGGGCATTCAATAACTGCTGTTGAATTGATAATACATATGTGGGTCACAGCTCCCGCACACTGGAGCACAGATTTAATGGTCAGTACCCCATTCAATGAGCAGAGTTTATCTATGGTGACACAAAGGATTCTCATTTCTTAAGAGTGATAGAGAAAGAATGAAAAACTTCCCCCGCTTTTCCGCTTTCATTTTACTGTCCTGAAGATGACCCATATAGTAGCAAACCACAGAAAAGGTGATGTAGCCCATTGAAGGAAAATAGGTGGAATCACTGAGAACCTTTCTTCTTTTGAAAGCTGCCTGTATTTTTACTCTGGAAGCACAGATGACCATACGCTATGTCCAGCATTCACATAGACCTATAATAAAATTGAGCCACTCAAGTATTTTTCTGAGCTTGGGGCTCTGTTTACAAGTCTTTGCTTTAATAGTTCCTATGTATTAGATGTTTTGGGGTGACCTCAAAAAGGCACTTAGGAATTTAGATCAGACTATTTAAACCAGTAATTTACTAATTATAAAGAACTAATTTCTAAAGAATTTATTTCACGTATTTCCCAAAACATCTTATGGTCTGTGACAGAGTTCTCAAAGTGTGTCCTATAGAATATTAGTATTTCATGATATATGAATAGATGCTTCCTGGAAAAATAATTGGTTGCTTGGTTGTTGGGAGAAATGTTACGTATCCTGTTTGCTTCTTGGAGCATCACATAGTATATTAAAGGCTCCAAAGTGTCTTATAGCAAAAAAGTCCGTTTAACTTGTTTATCTTGGCATTTAGCAAACATATTTGATCTCAGGAAGAGAATAATATTTAGTGAGTATCCTGTGCCAGGTATATATTAGCTTATCAAATTTTCACAATAAAATTCTAAAATTCCCTTGTGGCTCAGATGATAAAGAAGCTGCCTACAGTGCAAGAGACCCAGGTTCAATCCCTGGATCAGGAAGATCCCCTGGAGAAGGAGAATAGCAACCCACTCCAGTATGCTTGCCTGGAGAATTGCATGGACAGAGGAGCCTAACAGGCTATATATATATATAGTCCATGGCGTCAAAAAGAGTCGGACACGTCTGAGCGACTAACACTTCACTTTCACCCATATTTAAAGATAGGGAACTGAGCTTCTGCTGTATTAAATGATTTGTTCCACGTCAAACAGTGGCAGAGTCTTATATAGTGAATTTTCATGTGGACTCTGCCACCAAGTAGCTATGTACAACTGGTTTGGACAAATAAGTCAATCTTAATTTCCTTATCTTTAAGTCACATGAAAATAATAATGGTTTAAAGATGAAAGGAGTTGAATTTATATTACCATGTTTTGACAGAAAAGTGCCATACAGGTAGCATTTGTACTTTTCAAAAATAGGAGGAGGAAGGGGGGAGGAAGAGGTCAACAACTAGTTCTAGGAAACATGTTCACTCAAAACATACAAGGTTAGGTGCTAAACTTGTAAGAAAGTGAAAGTGTTAGTCGCTCAGTGTCCAACTCTTTGCAACCCCATGGACTGGAACCCACCAGGCTCCTCTGTCCCTGGGATTTCCCAGGCAAGAATATTGGAGTGGGTTGCCATTTCCTCTTCCAGGGGATCTTCCCAACCTAGGGATCAAACCTGTGTCTCCTGCATTGCAGGCAGATTCTTTACTGCCTGAACCACCAGGGTAGCACTGCTGCTAAGTCACTTAAGTTGTGTCTGACTCTGTGCGCCCCCATAGACAGCAGCCCACCAGGCTCCCGTCCCTAGGATTCTCCAGGCAAGAACACTGGAGTGGGTTGCCATTTCCTTCTCCAATGCATGAAAGTGAAAAGTGAAAGTGAAGTCATTCAGTCGTGTCTGACCCTCAGTGACCCCATGGACTGCAGCCTTCCAGGCTCCTCCATCCATGGGATTTTCCAGGCAAGGGTACTGGAGTCGGGTGTCATTGCCTTCTCCACCAGGGTAGCACATGTAAGAGCAAATGTAAAAAAAAAAAAAAAAGTTACACCTACCCTGAATGTTCACCAGAACACATATTTTCATTTCATAACTGCTTTGTATTTTTGGTATAGATTCTCAGATTCATGGATTGATCAAATTGGGCAGTACAGCATTAAAGCACTCAGTGGTACTGTTTTGAAATGTTAAGACTAGAAATACATTATCACTAGATATTGGAACTTTGACTCTTAACAGCAACTTTCTTTGCTTCTATGACTTTAAGCCAGAAGCTAAGCTTCTTTCTGTTTATTTTTGTATCATTCATTAAGTAGGCATTGCAAAGAGATAATGGTCTTAGAGAGTGGCTCTGCCTCACTCTACCAATTCTAAGGTATGGTACTTGATTCTCAGGACTCTATCATCTCTCTCAATTTGTCTCAAGTTTACCATATGAGCTAACCCATTTTTACTTGGCCCCTTGCAAGCTTGAGTGAGTTGGATGTAGATACATTTTCCCCCTAAATTTTGAGAGTCTTTGTAAATTTGTTCTACCTGTAAATTTAACAGATAAATAACACAGTGTATAATATAACACTCTGGAACTTATTCCACATACTGACCTGAATGTGGTGATGGGTGTATGACAAAGGGGAAGAAGACTGCTAATTAGACATCTACTTTGCCAAACTGGAAACTGATTTCCTCGTTACCTAAGTTGAACTGAATTCCATTTCCAGTCTCGAAGTCATTATGAAGGCAGTGCACAACTGAACTGAGACAGACTGCATTTTGCATTCTGTATCCCTGAACTATCATTAGCTGATATCATAAATATTGATAGATAGTATAATACTCCACCAAGTTTATTAAAAGAATAATTTAGAAGCCCATGGTGGTTTTATCATCTGGGTTTCTACCATTCTCTAAAGTGTGATGACTGTTTCTGTGGTTTTCCTAGATTTGGTATTTATGAGTTGTTTATGGGTCTGACATTATTTTATGCTAGAATTCATTAACCTTTAAAATGTTTCTGATATGGTTACTCACTATTGTCACCTCTGGTTTCTAGACACACAGAATGCATCCTAAAAAGAGGAGATGAAACTGATAGCATTCAGATTCACCAGAAGTTGCTTTCTTTGGCTACTTGGTTTCTGAGGTGTAATGCCAGCTGTTCTGGAGAGAGCAGAACTGCCCTTAATGTGATGACATTCCGGTTCCTTTGATAGAGCCTCAAATTACAAGCTTCACTGTCTGATAACTGTGATTTCTTAAAAGACGTGCATCTATATCTTTGTTGTAAAGAATAGAAGAGAAATAATGGCACTATTTAAAGGATAGTTTCAATATATAAAAAAGGGTAATTGCTGTGAAATCTGTGCATAGCCTAAACGAGCTTATACTCTGATAAAAGCATTTCTCTAAAGGCAACTGCCTGGGTAGATTAATGCTGCCGTCTGGGTTCTGCTCAATAGAGCTTATGGGACTGAATGGGATGGACAGTAAAAACAGACAGACATAAAACCCCAAACTTCTTTCACTCTTTTCTAAACCCTTTGGTCTTTATGTAGCTCAAAAGATGAAGCAAGTATCAGAAGTACTTCTTAACACGCATTAAATACTGAGCCTTCTGCTGCTAAGAAGTGACTTAGGAAGGATTGAGGCTGAAGTAAGATATATTCTAATATTGATTCTGGCCTGAAATAAATGCTTATGTCCTTGAAATAATTTGCTGGTAGCTGTTTATTTATTATTTTTAAATATATATTAAATAAAAGTCCTTTGTTCTCCTTCAAGTTCTGGATGGGCTAATTAGCCATTTTGTAAACCAACATAGTACAGTATTTCATCTGGATAAATTAATTTATAGTCTTGCATTGAAATGTAATTAAAATGTTGTTGCAACTAGTTTTTAGTCCCTAACCAGCAATTGCTGTTACTCTTTACATGAATTGGATGGTAGATTTCATTAGCTTGTTTTCCTGGGCAAAAGATAGTGTCTAATTGCAGTCTCTGATCCACAGAGCTACAGAACAAACCCCCTTAGCTTCAGCTTGCTAAGCAAAAGTTTTCCATGCCCTGTAAAGATATAGAGATGAAGATGCTCCTTTTGCTTTGATAACATGTTTTTCATTTCCTTGAAGCTGTCTTTTGGGTTGCTAATCCCAATTTATGAACTTGCTAATCCCAATTTATGAACTTGAAGTGAGGCTATTTTTGGCTACAGTTTAAGCCAAAATTTGCTTATTTTGTTCTTCCTACATAAATGTCAAGTATAGTTACAATCAATCCATCAGTTTGTCTGCCAATGGTATTTAAAAGTAAATTTCAACACTGAAACATGTACGTTCATTCATTTATTCTGTCACTCAACAAATATTTATGTCTGACTATGTTGTTCAAGGCATTGTGCTAAATATACCCTATGATGCTTTTTGTGAACATAGCAGGACAATTTCTTAAGTTTAAAATTTGAAGTTGAAAAAATTAAAAATTTTGAATATCAGATTTTTAGTAGAACCAGGCCAAATTGGTGGCATTATCTATCAGTAAGCATGGTGTATTTTCACAACTTTAATACTTAGTAACTGTGTAAAGAGCAACATATTCGCTGAATTAGTGACTTTTTTGGAAATTTAAATTGTTTGACTGGTAGTCTTTTAAGAAAACACTGACAGATTTTTCTGTAATGGTCTGTGTAATCATGTGATTTACATTGCTAAGCTTTTTTCCTGGGAAGGCACATTGCTGAAGGATTAAAATAAAAATACTGTACTATGTTTGTGTCACAGACCTCAGTTTTTAACACATTTAGTAAATTAAATTGAGGAAATTAAAAATCAGTGAGGCTTTTGGGTTGTGAGAAGGTTATTTGGAATTTGGGGTAACAGCTCATTATACCTTAGGTGAGATTTTTAAAAATGCTTAATGTTGCTTTACAGCATCGCTTGAATTTGTAGAAATGGGGCTTTATGGTTGTTTCTATACACACACCCACCCACACCCCCCCCCCCCCACCCCCCCACCCCCCCCCCCCCCCCCCCCCCCCACACACACACACACACACACACACCCTCGTTGAGAACCCAGTTGAGGAAAGAAGATTGGATCTAGTCAAAACTAGTAGATACAACATAGTTAATGAATTCGCTTGTTTAATTCAAGGTATACTTCCTGATTGATTACAGTATAGGCCAGCAAAATATTCTGGTGTTTGAGCTAGTTTACATTATCCTTAAAGGGGTAAAGAAGGAACAGGAAATACCTTCTCATCTCAGCTTGTCCTCAGGCATCAGGTCACAACTACCACTCAGTACCAGAAACCCAGTCTTCAGGAGGTAGGTCCAGACGGGAAGCCAGCTTTCTAACATGAAGGTTGCGTAGTAATGCTTGGTGAATGTGGAGATTGACACCCTGGAGCACAGAGCAACACTCTGATGGAGGCTGAGCACACCACACAAGGTGCCACTCTTTGACTAGCTTTTCTGTGTCCTACCAGGCTCTTGTTTCCACACTGCTAGCTCATCTTTTCACCAATCTTTCTTTTAATGTTTTACCATTATGATAGTTGAAAAGAGAGCCTTTCTGAAGCAAGTGCTTGTTGAAGAAACTTTTTCCCATCACTCTGCTGCTGTGGTAGTTCTCCAGAGAAGTTTCCTCACTAGATGTCTGATCCAGGTATCATAGGGAATTAGTGGTATTTGTCAAGTCTAGTTGGGCTTCCCAGGTGGCTCAATGGTAAAGAATCCACCTGCCACTGCAGGAGATGTAGGAGAGTTGAGTTTGATCCCTGGGTTGGGAAGAGCCCCTGGAGGAGAAAATGGCAGCCCACTCCAGTATTCTTGCCTAGGAAATCTCATGGACAGAGGAGACTGTAGTCATGGGGTCCCAAAGAGTTGGACATAATCGGGCAACTGAGCACTCACACACACACACCTAATGTCTGGTTAATCATGTATCACGGACTTCCAAGGTAGGGGGAAACCTTCTGTTCATTTAGGCCGACATTCAGCTGATGTTTGGGTCTGTTGCTTTTAAAAAGAATCTCACAAGGAACTCATTGCCTCCCGAGACAGCCCTTATTCAGTATTTCCCCAAGGGTATCCTCTTTAATGGCAGTCCCACAAGGTACTTTACAAAAAGAAGTGTTCCACAGTCAAGTAAGTTTGAGAAGTAATAGTCAACATTTAAGCTCTGAATATTCCTACAGAAAGTAGACTTGTTTAACCTGCAGATTCCCTTAACTAATTTGTTCATGAAAACTCTTTCTCCCATATAACACATTTTAATATTCATTCTACAGAAAATATTTCAGTATATGTTTTTTTCCAGATAATACATGTTTGTTAAAGCAACTTAAAATTGCATTGGCTTTTTGGATGCGTATCAAGGTGACCTTTTGACTCCTTGAGTCTCATTCTCTAGTACTACTTGCTGTTTAGTCACATCTTCCTGTTTTGCTGTGGTTGGCTTTTTGGATTCAAGTATTGGTCTTCTTTTTCACATTTCATCTTATTGGATCTAGTCCACCTCTTCAGCTTGCCTTTTCGGATCCTGACTGTGTCATCCTGAACATTCATTAGCAGCCTGAGATCTGTGCTACTCACTGATGTCATGAGCATGCCATCTAATATCTTTATTCAATTTGTTGATTAGAAGTGATGAATAGGACTGGGCAAGGTTGGTACTGAAGAAGAAAAGTTAAAATTAGGCCTAACCTCCTGCTCATTCTGCCTCTCTAACTCAGCTTGCTTCTTGCAATATCTGGATCACGTAGGTCACGTAGTCTCAGAAAGTGGGGACTTAAAATACTAGGAACTGGAGCTTATCTCATTAACCCTTGTCCTGCTCTTTGCAACTGCCCAGCCTTGCAATCCTGCTTAATCATGCCTGTCCATGTAGAGGTCAGGCATCCCCCTCCCAGTCTTGACCACTATTCCCCCATGCATGAAACCCCTTAGTTTAAACCAGCCTATTAGCAGCTAGTGTTGCCCACTATAGTCTGTCTATAAAAACTCTGTAACCCCTTTGTTCTGGGCTCAGAGCTTGGAGAGTTTACTCCTCTGGGCCCGCTGGGGTAATAAACCTGAGTTCTCTAACTTTCCCAGTGTGGTGCTTGGTTTCTCGATTACTGGTTTCTGCAACAGTATCATTCCATAAGCCATCACCCTTTGGTTCCAGTTGCTAATCTCTCTAGTTAGTAACAAATCCTTCAGAAGAGAGTTTCCAGTTTCCCTGGCCTCTAGCCTCTAGTCTTTGTAGTTTGCAAACCTATTTTTTTTAAGAGGCAAATCATCTTTTCCTATTATTAGCTCTTCCAATTTTTCCAAAGCAAAACGTAATAATTTTGTTTCTAAATATAGTGGCTCATCAACTCTTCATAAATCTAATGCCACATCTTTTCAGGAAGTAATGCTGGTCAAAATCCTGCTATATTTTTGCAGAAAATATTTTGGGGAGATGTCTTAAAACACCAGGGTGTCTTTCTGTGCCTAGATAATTTAGTTGGCATGGTTTCAGTATATTTGTATTGTAATTTTCTATCTGGAGGGATAGTCTTTTGAAATTGTATGCACTAATTAGTGTAGTTTGCAAAATAATAGATATTTTTGTATGTGTGGGAGGTAAGGCTTTCAAATGCAGCATTTAAACATAATTGCTCTTTAAACATCATTTCACTCAAAAGACATGTATTAATTTTTCTTATAACTGCAGGTTTGAGGTGGCCTATTAATTAATCTCTACATCAAGCAAAAAAACACACAAAATCCAATGATTTCTCAAATGTGTCCCAAATATCCTATTTATCTGAAATTCTGAAGGTAATCCTGTCCAACATTGCGACACCATGGACTGTAGCCTACCGGGCTCCTCTGTCCATGGAATTTTCCAGGCAAGAGCGCTGGAGTGGGTTGCCATTTCCTTCTCCAGGGTATCTTCCCCACCCAGGGATCGGACCTGGGTCTCTTGCATTTCAGGCAGACGCTTTACCATCTGAGCCACCAGGGAATAGTTTATTTATAATTGTGCCAGTATATTTGCCAAAGTTTAGCCCCAATTATTTATTTACACCAAAATGAATCCTAGAGAAGAATTTTTGCTTTGTTTGCAAATCCCTAGAATAATTTTATTGAGATTTTGAATCTACTTTTCCGTATCAGAGCATCTTTACATTTTTATTTTTAAAGTTGACTTAGAAGTATGTCAGAAGTTATAGAAAGGTCAAGTTCTGATACTGAAACACATGAGTTCATAATAGGCACCATGCCTTTTTTTAGCTGAGGTACCTGGGATAAGGGCTTCCCTCTTAGCTCAGCCAGTAAAGAATCTGCCTGCAATGCAGGAGAACTGGGTTTGATCTCTGGGTTGGGAAAATCCCCTGGAGGAGGGCATGGCAACCCACTGCAGTTTCTTGCCTGGAGAATCCCATGGACAGAGGAGCCTGACAGGCTGTAGTCCATGGGTTCACAAGAGTTGGACACGACTTAGTCACTATATCCCACCCCCACCTGGAATAAGGTTATTCAATGTGTCTGAACCTCAGTTTTTCATCTGTAAGATGTGAGATAAGGATGATGATGGATACTTATCTCTTAGGATTCCTTTAAAGATTACATGAGGAGTATTTAAATAAAGCATGTTCCACATTGCTTTATACACATTGAGAATTGGATAAGCGATAATCTGTTAAGATTCATCTATAAGCAAAACCCTTAAAATGTCCAGAAAAATTTGGCATGTTATATCAAACTATATCAAATATTTCTACAGTGTTCTCCTAATCAAAATGGTTACATTTTTCCAAAGTCTTCAGTTTTCATGACTGTGGATTTATATTATTTGACTCACAGTCATAAAACATGGCAGCATAGTTAAAATTCAGACTGTTCCAGAAAGTCTATTTCACATAGCTACCATCCAGTAGTATCTAAAACGTTTCTCAATCACAGCACTTACCGCAGTGCCTGATTCAGTCTGTAGGAAAAACAAAACAAAGCAAAACAATAGGCCCTTTCCATGGGGCATCTGACTATTCTGAATTTTTCAAAGTTTGGGCTTTTTAAGTTGAGTTTAGGACATAATTCTGGATATTTTGTGTCAGACGAGTGTAATCTCCTCGATTCTGTCTTGTCTCAACAAAAATTTGAAGTGAGGGACATGAGAGCCCTCGGTGTGTTACAGCTCACAGACAGAGCGTGTTATAGCTCTTAGACAGATCAGTGTTACAGCTCTGTGTCACAGCTCAACTTAATTTAGAAAATAGCAGGAAAATACATCCTCAAGGTGTGAGGGTATGCTGACCCAAAGATGTAAAGAGAAGAGAAGAGAGCCCCGGCTCTTTGTCTCTTCTTTTTACGTGTTTTTTTCCGTTCCCACTGGGCCTGCCCTATGTAAATTGGGCCAACAAGGAGTGCTGTTTGTCCTACCTGAGGTCCTCACTCCAGTCCTCAGACCTTCCTTTGACCTTCCTTTGTTCCATTTTTGTGGGCTTTTCCCTTCCTTGTCTTTTAGCCACTGTCATTTTGGACTCCTGTTTCCTTCTCTAACTACCTAACATTTTGTTTCCCTATCAAAGTCAGATAGTTTGATTAATTTTTATTCTGGGTATTTTTCATTTTTTTGGAACACCACCCTTATGGCAGAAAGTGAAGAGGAATTCAAAAGCCTCTTGATGAAAGTGAAAGAGGAGAGCGAAAAAGTTGGCTTAAAGCTCAGCATTCAGAAAACAAAGATCATGGCATCTGGTCCCATCAGTTCATGGGAAATAGAAGGGGAAACAGTGGAAACAGTGTCAGACTTTATTTTTTGGGGCTCCAAAATCACTGCAGATGGTGACTGCAGCCATGAAATTAAAAGCCGCTTACTCCTTGGAAGAAAAGCTATGATCAACCTAGATAGCATATTCAAAAGCAGAGACATTACTTTGCCGACTAAGGTCTGTCTAGTCAAGGCTATGGTTTTTCCAGTAGTCATGTATGGATGTGAGAGTTGGACTGTGAAGAAGGCTGAGTGCTGAAGAATTGATGCTTTTGAACTGTGGTGTTAGAGAAGACTCTGGAGAGTCCCTTGGACTGCAAGGAGATCTAACCAGTCCATTCTGAAGGAGATCAGCCCTGGGATTTCTGTGGAAGGAATGATGCTAAAGCTGAAACTCCAGTACTTTGGCCATCTCATGTGAAGAGTTGACTCATTGGAAAAGACTCTGATGCTGGGAGGGATTGGGGGCAGGAGGAGAAGGGGACGACAGAGAATGAGATGGCTGGATGGCATCACTGACTCGATGGACATGAATCTGAGTGAACTCCAGGAGTTGGTGATGGACAGGGAGGCCTGGCATGCTGCGATTCATGGGGTCACAAAGAGTCAAACATGACTGAGCGACTGAACTGAGAACTGAGAAGTTACAAAAAGAAGGTTGTATCATGGGTAAGAGTAAAATGTCTTTGCATAGGGTATACACCTATTTAATATTAAAAGGGCAATGAAGTTTCTTGACTGAAAAAAATGCACAACCTAAAAATTGAGAATTATGTTTTTTTTTTTTTTTTTTTTTTTTTTTTTTTTTTCACTTTATTTTTTTTATTTTTTTTTTTCCATTTTTTTTTTTAATTTTTTAAATTTTAAAATCTTTAATTCTTACATGCATTCCCAAACATGAACCCCCCTCCCACCTCCCTCCCCATAACATCTTTCTGGGTCATCCCCATGCACCAGCCCCAAGCATGCTGCATCCTGCGTCAGACATAGACTGGCGATTCAATTCACATGATAGTATACATGTTAGAATGTCATTCTCCCAAATCATTCCACCCTCTCCCTCTCCCTCTGAGTCCAAAAGTCCGTTATACACATCTGTGTCTCTTTCCCTGTCTTGCATACAGGGTCGTCATTGCCATCTTCCTAAATTCCATATATATGTGTTAGTATACTGTATTGGTGTTTTTCTTTCTGGCTTACTTCACTCTGTATAATCGGCTCCAGTTTCATCCATCTCAACAGAACTGATTCAAATGAATTCTTTTTAACTGCTGAGTAATACTCCATTGTGTATATGTACCAAAGCTTTCTTATCCATTCATCTGCTGATGGACATCTAGGTTGTTTCCATGTCCTGGCTATTATAAACAGTGCTGCAATGAACATTGGGGTACATGTGTCTCTTTCAATTCTGGTTTCCTCGGTGTGTATGCCCAGAAGTGGGATTGCTGGGTCATAAGGTAGTTCTATTTGCAATTTTTTAAGGAATCTCCACACTGTTCTCCATAGTGGCTGTACTAGTTTGCATTCCCACCAACAGTGTAGGAGGGTTCCCTTTTCTCCACACCCTCTCCAACATTTATTGCTTGCAGATTTTTGGATCGCAGCCATTCTGACTGGTGTGAAGTGGTACCTCATTGTGGTTTTGATTTGCATTTCTCTAATAATGAGTGATGTTGAGCATCTTTTCATGTGTTTGTTAGCCATCCGTATGTCTTCTTTGGAGAAATGTCGATTTAGTTCTTTGGCCCATTTTTTGATTGGGTCGTTTATTTTTCTGGAGTTGAGCTGCAGAAGTTGCTTGTATATTTTTGAGATTAGTTGTTTTATTTGGGGTATTACTGAGGACTGTGAGCCTGGGATATTGCCATGTAGATAGCTCTGAGAAACTGTTCAAAGAGGTAAAAGAGGAACTAGGATTTGTAGTATTTGCTGAGGAAAAACAAAGCAAAACGTGTATTCAGACATCAAGAGTTTATTCCTAATCACAAAAAACAGACATCTCAAGTTAATAATTTCAGTGCTTTTTAACAAGGTGAGAAGAGTCAGGAGTCTGGGTTCATTGAAATTATTCCTTTGAAATAACTATCTAGGGCCAGTATCCTGTTGTGTTTTTTTCATCCTGAATTCCCCTTAGGGGGCATGGAGAAGAGTACAGTGGCTGATGGCTTGATGGCTACATCCTTTGTTTACTGAAATGACTGGCAGTATTCTTTGTCTACACGTTTATTCATGACTAGTCCTGTGAGGACCTAGGTGAAGACATCAGCCAGCAGCCCAAGTCCTCTGGAGTGACAGCTCCAGAGAATAAATCCAACAGATGATTTTAGGCAGTCAGCCAGAGCACACAGATTCTTGTGCAATTTGTTTTTTATACAAGGATGCCTTACAGTGAAAGTGAAGTGAAAGTGAAGTTGCTCAGTCGTGTCCAACTCTTTGCAACCCGTGGACTGTAGCCCACCAAGCTCCTCCATCCATGGGATTCTCCAGGCAAGAATACTGGAGTGGGTTGCCATTTCCTTCTCCAGGAGATCTTCCCGACCCAGGGATCGAACCCAGGTCTCCCATATTGCAGGCAGATGCTTTAACCTCTGCACCACCAGGGAAGCCCTTAAACACAAGAATACAGTCTCTCAGAAAACCTCCTATAGAGACACAGAACTTCAGATCTAAGTACTAACATCAAAGATTTCAAGGGAGAAAAGGAAGGCAGGTTGAAAGAAGAAGGGGGAGGAGGTGGGGGGTGGGTAAAAGGGGTGGCCTTACAGATGTCTCCTGCCACCTACAGATACCCAGGCGTTATGAGACTTTTCCCTGGGCCTCCAGAGAAGGGAGGACTGGAACTTGGCCCTACCAGAAATCAGACCAGACCAGAACCAGAATTCAAGTTCTCTGCTAAGAGGAGGTGATCAGTCTCCAATCCTCAGCTCAGGCTGAGGGCCCTTCTACCAGATTCCTGCATCCAGGACTGGGGGACTAGAAAAACAGGGAAGGAGAGGAAAGAGAGAGGGAAGGGGAGAGAGGTCAATACTCTTGTTCCTTACCGGTCAGGGCACTCTGGCCAGTTGTCCGCGTCAGGTGACCAGGGACAAAAGGGTCCCAGTTGCGGCCGCTGGGTCTGGTCCATTGGCAGGCAAGCTGGCCCTTGAGTACACCGAGTGGTCAGGATGTCAGTCTCAGTGAAGAAGAGTCCCGCCAGAGTCACCATTTGTTGCAGGAAGGCGGACCCCTTCCAGGGGACATGCCTTACAGAGGGGACATGAATTTGGGTTGAAATTTAGTCTGCATTATACTCAATGTAGGCTTCCCTGGTGGCTCAGTAGTAAAGAATACAGGAGATGCAGGTTCAATCCCTCGGTGGGGAAGATACCCTCAAGAAGGAACTGGCAACCCACTCCAGTATTCTTGCTTAGAGAATCCCATGGACAGAGGAGCCTGGCAGTCTGACACCACTGAGCACACACAGGCAGGGGCTGAGAAGACATAACCCAGCCCCTCTAGAACCATGCTCTTGGTTTCTGTGATATTGCGATTTATAAGAAAAATATATATTTGGTCATAGTTACTATTCAGTTGAGAGGTGGACTATAAAGAAAACTGGACACTGAAGAATTAATACTTTTGAACTGTGGTGTTGCAGAAGACCCTTCAGAGTCCCTTGGACTGCAAGGTGATCCAACCAGTCCATCCTAAAGGAAATCAGTTCTGAATATGCATTGGAAGGACTGGTGCTGAAGCTGAAACTCCAATACTCTGGCCACCTGATGTGAAGAACTGACTCATTAGAAAAGACCCTGATGCTGGGAAAGATTGAAGCCAGGAGGAGAAGGGGACAACAGAGGATGAGATGGTTGGATGGCATCACCGACTCAATGGACATGAGTTTGAGCAAGCTCCGGGAGTTGGTGATGGACAGGGAGGCCTGGTGTGCTGCAGTCCATGGGGTCACAAAGAGTCAAACAACTGAGCAACTGAACTGAACTGAAGGGAGTCTGGTTCTCAGCTCTCCAAACCCTTGGAATTTCAAATATATAGAGAGATTAAGGTATGTTTTGTTTTGTTAACGAATGTCCTTGGGAAAGAGCCTAAGGGTGGGGCCTGGTTGCTAGTAGAGCCTATCTAGCTGGTGCTAGAACTTTGGAACTTTGGGTTGCAACTTTCATTTCCACCCCACCCCCAAACTCCAGGGAGGGGAGGGGACCTTGAGTTTTAAATAATGGACAATAGCCAATGATTTAATTGAACATTACTATGTAATGAAGCCTCCATAAAACCCCCAAAGAGTGATCTTCTGGTTTGGTGAACTTGTGGAGATTTGGGGAGAATGGCACTCCTGGAGGGCAGGGGAGTGTTCTCGCCCTTTCCTCATACCTTCTCTTGCATCTGGCTATTCCTGAGTTATATCCTTTTATAATGAAGCAGTGATCTAGTAAGTAAAATATGTCTCTGAATTCTGTGAACGGTTCTAGCAAATTAAGCAAACCTGAGGAGGTGGTCATGGGAATCTCTTATGGATAACTGACCAATCAGGCAGAAGTACATGATAACCTGAACTAGCAACTGCCTTTTGAGTTGGGGGAGGGAGTGGAAGGGCAGACAGTCTTATGGAACTGAGGCTTTTATTTATATGTGGGGAATCTGATTCTATCTCCAGGTGGATAGTATCAGAATTGAGTTAAATTATAGGACACCCAGCTGGTGTTCTCCCCTCCCCATTGGAAACTGAGTTTCAGAATACCAAAAGAATTCCATAATATTTCTAGGAATCATTCAAGGATCACATTAGTGATACCATAGAAAGAACTAAAAGGCAGAGGAACCAGAGATCAAATTGCCAACATCCGCTGGATCATGGAAAAAGCAAGAGATTTCCAGAAAAACATCTATTCCTGCTTTATTGACTATGCCAAAGGCTTTGACTGTGTGGATCACAATAAACTGTGGAAAATTCTGGAAGAAATGGGAATACCAGACCACCTAACCTGCCTCTTGAAAAATCTGTATGCAGGTCAGGAAGCAACAGTTAGAACTGGACATGGAACAACAGACTGGTTCCAAATAGGAAAAGGAGTACGTCAAGGCTGGATATTGTCACCCTGCTTATTTAACTTATATGCAGAGTACATCATGAGAAACGCTGGACTGGAAAAAACACAAGGTGGAATCAAGATTGCCAGGAGAAATATCAATAACCTCAGATATGCAGATGACACCACCCTTATGGCAGAAAGTGAAGAGGAACTCAAAAGCCTCTTGATGAAAGTGAAAGAGGAGAGCGAAAAAGTTGGCTTAAAGCTCAACATTCAGAAAACGAAGATCATGGCATCTGGTCCTATCACTTCATGGGAAATAGATGGGGAAACAGTGTCAGACTTTATTTTATTGGGCTCCAAAATCACTGCAGATGGTGACTGCAGCCATGAAATTAAAAGACGCTTACTCCTTGGAAGAAAAGTTATGAGCAACCTAGATAGTATATTCAAGAGCAGAGACATTACTTTGCCGACTAAGGTCCGTCTAGTCAAGGCTATGGTTTTTCCTGTGGTCATGTATGGATGTGAGAGTTGGACTGTGAAGAAGGCTGAGTGCTGAAGAATTGATGCTTTTGAAGTGTCGTGTTGGAGAAGACTCTGGAGAGTCCCTTGGACTGCAAGGAGATCAACCAGTCCATTCTGAAGGAGATCAGCCCTGGGGTTTCTTTGGAGGGAATGATGCTAAAGCTGAAACTCCAGTACTTTGGCCACCTCATGCGAAGAGTTGACTCATTGGAAAAGACTGTGATGCTGGGAGGGACTGGGGGCAGGAGGAGAAGGGGACAGAGGATGAGATGGCTGGATGGCATCACTGACTCGATGGACATGAATCTGAGTGAACTCCGGGAGTTGGTTATGAACAGGGAGGCCTGGCATGCTGTGATTCATGCGGTCGCAAAGAGTCGGACACAACTGAGCAACTGAACTGAACTGAGGGTTTGTAGTCAGAAAGCCCAGGATTTTAATCCTAATTTCAACAGTTACTGCTTCATGACCTTGGTCAAGTTAATGAAAAATTTGGGCTGTTCATCATCTCTTATATAATGTCTGCCTCTAGGATTTAGAGGGAGTGACTCCCCATGGTGTTATCTGGCCCACTGAGGTTTGAACATTTTAAATGATCATATATGCTGTGAGTTGCATTACATTTTGGTGAAATTTGGTACAGAACTAGAAAGAAATGACTTGAGACAAAGAAATGACTGTGAAAGTATGAAACTGAAAGACGCTCAGTTGTGTCCAACTCTTTTCGACCCCATGGACTATACATCCCGTGGAATTCTCCAGACCAAAATAGTAGAGTGGGTAGCCTTTCCTTCGCCAGGGGATCTTTGCAACCCAGGGATCGAACTCAGGTCTTCTGCATTGCAGGCAGAATCTTTACCAGCTGAGCGACGAGGGTAGCCCAAGAAATGACTAAGTTGCTATTTTAAAGCCAACTAGTCATCCTGTCTACAGTATTTACCGTAGGTAAAAATCGCTTCTGGTTCACATTGACTGATAGAATATATGTATGATATTTACAATTGTGTGAATTCTAGAATTCAGAGAACCATCTCTTATATAATGCCAGAAAATTATTTCCTTTCATGTAAATTCTTTTAGTAAACAACACTGAATCATAAAGAATGTTCTGCCTTTTGTTTGCTAGTTGTTTTTACAATTTGATCTGTGATTCACATATTTAATTCTGTTCCATACATGTAGTTCCTTATTATTTTCTGGTGGTACTTTAGTCAGAACCCATATTAACTTGTGGTTTCCTTGGTTCACAAATTACTACTTCTCTGGGGCACTTTACCCCCATATTACATCATAGAATTACACTTTACCCAAAAATTGGTTTTTGTAGCACCTACATTCTTTGAAATCACATCTGCTATTGGGTTTTACTTTCCTGAAGAATATTTTCTTTCTTATGACTAGTTTTGTTGCAGAAACCAGTAATCAAGAAACCAAGCACCACACTTGGAGAGTTGGAGAACTCAGGTTTATTACACTGGCAGGCCCAGAGGAGTTAACACTCTGAGTTCTGAGAGCCAAACAAAGGGGTTATAGAGTTTTTATAGACAGACTATAGTGGGCAACTCTAGCTGTTAATAGGCTTGTTTAAACTAAGGGATTTTACATGCACAGGAATAGCAGTCAAGATGGGGAGGGGGGTACCTGACCTTTATAAGGACAGGCATGATTAAGCAGGTTTGCAGGGGCTGGGCAGTTGCAAGAGCAGGACAAGGGTGAGTGAGACAAGCTCCCGTTCCTAGTATTTTAAGTCCCCACTTTCTGAGACTACATGACCTGTGTGATCCAACTTTGCAAGGTGTAAGCTGAGTTATAGAGGCAGAACAAGCAGGAGGTTAGGTAAAATTTTAACTTTTCCTCTTCATTTCCTCTCTTGACGCTTCTATCACTCATTGTGGAAAGCATCATCTCATGTTTTGGTAGGACATTCAGAGCTCCCCATTGTTTAGGAGGCTATATTGAGCTATTACCATTTGTAACTTTATGGATTCAATCTAAGAGGTTATGAACTGGGTAATTGCATTGAGTATACAAGGGCCAAACAAGAGCACTGCAAAGAGCATGAAGAGAGGACCCGTTAAAGGGAAAAGCCATGATATTCAGCTCCAGATAATGTTACAGTTACCTCAGGAATTAGCTAGTTTCTCTCTCCTTTTTATGATTTGTTCCCATAGCTGCTGGGCCATGTCCCTGACTATTTCTGATTGGTTTACATAAAAGCAGCCTTCTTCATTCAAGAAAAGGCATAGTTCTTCAGCTGTCAGTAGGTCTGCTGCTGCTGCTGCTGCTAAGTCGCTTCAGTCGTGTCCGACTCTGTGCAACCCCAGAGAGGGCAGCCCACCAGGCTCCCCTGTCAGTAGGTCTAGCCCTCCCCTATTCTGTAAAACCATCTCAGCCAGCGAGTCTATTTGGTCCTATAATGAAGAGCACAGCAATAATATCGATTAGGAATAGAGGCCAGGGTTGACAATAAAAATCTATCAATATTTTGATAGCTGGTTCTCAAGCTCCTGCTGTGCATTGATCAGCCAGCTGCCAGAGTGTGGCTGGGGCAAGGCTGAAGAATCCTTAGGTTTCTTTTGTGCATTGACTAGTCACCTTCCAGAGTGACCAGAGCAGGACCCAGCATCCTTTGTAGGTGAGGGCCTTGTCTTTGGAACCAGACCTTGAGGATATTTTTGGGTTCCCGAACTGCTTTCCAGGTGTTCTCATCACAGGAAGTCACTGCCTTCTTGACTCTGGTGTGGTGGATCCAAGGGATGACACCTATAATTCTAACAGCAGAAGGGGTTGCCAGGATGACCGTGTGAGGACCTGTCCAAACTGACTGAAGTGTTTTTTTTCCCTAATGTTTAACCCGTACCTCATCTCCTGGTTGATAGGGATGAACCCAATTGCCCAAAGGAATTGGTGTCCTTTCTAAGGCTATATGACTGAAGACTTTTCCCAGAGCTTGGAGGTGTTGGGACATCTCCAGGTCAGCTAGTTGTTGATGGTTTCCCTTGAGCTTTTCTATCACTGGAGGTGGTCTCTGTGTAAGATCTCAAAGGGAGAATAGCCTGAGGACCTCAGGGTGCATTTACAGAGGGAGGTGAGAGTCCACAGAATGATAAGGCAGCTTATACTAGCATTGTCTTGGTGTTGGCTGGGGGATATTCTTGTTGTACTGCTGCTGCTAAGTTGCTTCAGTCGTGTCCAACTCTATGCAACCCCATAGACAGCTGCCCACCAGGCTCCCTCATCCCTGGGATTCTCCAGGCAAGAACACTGGAGTGGGTTGCCATTTCCTTCTCCAACGCATGAAAGTGAAAAGTGAAAGTGAAGTCGCTCAGTCATGTCCGACTCTTCGCAACCCCATGGACTGCAGCCTTCCAGGCTCCTCCATCCATGGGATTTTCCAGGCAAGAGTACTGGAATGGGGTGACATTGCCTTCTCTGCTTGTTGTACTACTACTTGGATAAACAAACTTAACAAGAAAGTTAAAGATATATGGCCCAAAGATTAACAGAGGAAAGCTGCTGAGGGGCTAGCCAGGAGAACGAGGTCCAGACATTGATTTGTGACATGAGTGTTTCCTAGGTATGAGAAGATGGAAGAATTTGGACTCATAAAAATATTTACGTGAAAACATCTGACTATCTGAAGGCCTGTTTTTTTGTTTTTGTTTTTCCCAGAGCACAGAGTGCTTTATTTCTTGTCTCCACCCTGAACTCCTTTCAAGGGGGTGTTGAAGGTCAGCATCTTGTAGTGCTCATGATTTAATCTTTGTAGAGACAGCTGGCAAGGGCCAACTTCCAGTCAGCAGGGCCCCTTCACAGCCACATATTTGACCATGTTTTGGCGGCATTTCATGGTAATTGTGTCCCATAGTGCTGGGAAGGCTCATTCCCAGGTCTAACAAAGATTTCATTGACAGGCCACTCAGTGTGTTTTCACTAGACCAGGCCTTGTAAATAGCAAAAGTCTTTGGACCATACCTGTCTTACTAGCCTCTTGGTCCAGGAAAATATTTCCTCTTGTTGCTTCTTCCCATATCTAGATTTACATTATTACAATTATTGATCTCATATGGGACTTTATATCAGCATTTTATCACAGGCTCAGTTACACATTCGGTAATGTAAGAAATAATCTTCTGAACAAGCTACTTAGAAAATTATATACCTAGCAGTTATTAGTAAGGTCACAAGCAAGAATTTAAGTCAAGAACTTTCATTGGGTATAGCCTGGTATACCCCAGGTCATCTGACTCAGTTAAATGATTATAGCCAGTTGTTCATCTCCTGGTTGTACATCATGGAACATCTGAGCTTTATCTAAAGATTGGTTACTGAGATAAGCTTTAGAAACAATCTTAGAGTGTCCTTTTTATAACTTAATTAAAGCTTTTAGCAATATAACATAACAAGGAACTATCTCAGAAGTGAGTCTTAGTAAGCACAGACCTTAATTAACAAAACTAGAATTTAATATTTAGTGAAGCATAAATTTTTTGGGGGTGGGGGAATTCATTGTGAGGGCATTGATGTAGCCAGGGAAGCCTTTAACCCATCAAATGAAAATGAGGTCTGTCAGGGAGCCAGGAAAGCCAAGCAGCCATCTTGGATTTCCCATAGCCTTGGCTCTTTGATTTTTAGCTGCTGTTTATCCATTTTTAATTTCCTGAGTCAGGAGCAGACTATTGCCATGTTTTAAGGACATCAGGATAGCAAAAGTCTTACCGTGAGGGGTTATTTTGTGTAGAAGCAGAATGAGCTTTGTCTACATGTGCCATGTACCATAATCTTAAATAATGATTATTTAGTTTACCAAAGTAACAAAAAGACTTTAAAAACAAATATAAATCACTTAAAGGCAAAGAAACTCATAATCTGTTACTGAAAGCTAGGTTGGTCATAACTTTCCTTCCAAGGAATAAGTGTGTTTTAATTTCTTGGCTGCAATCACCATCTGCAGTGATTTTGGAGCCCAGAAAAATAAAATCAGCCACTGTTTCCACTGTTTCTCCATATATTTGCCATGAAGTGATGGGACCAGATGCCATGATCTTAGTTTTCTGAATGTTGAGTTTTAAGCCAACTTCTTCATTCTCCTCTTTCACTTTCATCAAGGGCTCTTTAGTTCTTCACTTTCTGCCATAAGGGTGGTGTCATCTGCATATCAGAGGTTACTGATATTTCTCATGGCAATCTTGATTCCACTTTGTGCTTTCTCCAGCCCAGTGTTTCTCATGATGTACTCTGCATATAAGTTAAATAAGCAGGGTGACAATATACAGCCTTGACGTACTCCTGGTCTTGTTTTTGTTGACTGTATAGAGCTTCTCCATCTTTGGCTGCATAGAATATAATCAATCTGATTTCGGTGTTGACCATCTGGTGATGTCTTCTCTTGTGTTGTTGGAAGAGGGTGTTTGCTATGACCAGTGCATTCTCTTGGCAGAACTCTATTAGCCTTTGTCCTGATTCATTCTGTACTCCAAGGCCGAATTTGCCTGTTACTCCAGGTGTTTCTTGACTTCCTACTTTTGCATTCCAGTCCCCTATAATGAAAAGGACATCTTTTTTGAGTGTTAGTTCTAAAAGGTCTTGTAGGTCTTCATACAACTGTTCAACTTCAGCTTCTTCAGCATTACTGGTTGGGGCATAGACTTGGATAACTGTGTAATTGAATGGTTTGCCTTGGAGACGAACAGAGATCATTCTGTCATTTTGAGATTGCATCCAAGTACTGCATTCGGACTCTTTTGTTGACTATAATGGCTACTCCATTTCTTCTAAGGGATTCCTTCCCACAGTAGTAGGTATAATGGTCATCTGAGTTAAATTCACCCATTCCAGTCCATCTTAGTTCGCTGATTCCTATAATGTCAATGTTCAGTCTTGCCATCTCCTGTTTGATCACTTCCAATTTGCCTTGATTCATGAACCTAACATTCCAGGTTCTTCTGCAATATTGCTGTTTACAGCATCGGACCTTGCTTCTATCACCAGTCCCATCCACAGCTGGGTGTTGTTTTTGCTTTGGCTCCATCCCTTCATTCTTTCTGGAGTTATTTCTCCACTGATCTCCAGTAGCATATTGGGCACCTACTGACCTGGGGAGTTCATCTTTCCCTGTCCTATCTTTTTGCCTTTTCATACTGTTCATAGGGTTCTCAAGGCAAGAATACTGAAGTGGCTTGCCATTCCCTTCTCCAGTGGACCACATTTTGTGAGACCTCTCTACCACAAACCATTGGTCTTGGGTGGCCCCGCACATCATGGCTTATTTTCATTGAGACAAGACAGTAGGATCATATAAGTTACTGTGAAATAATATTTATTTCCTTAGCCAAAGTTAACAAAAAATTTCAAAGGTAAATATAGAACAGATCAATTAAGAGGTAAAGAAACTTTATTATTAAAAGCAGTTCAACATCTGAGGAAAGTATGTCTTCTTAACAGAGAGAAAGGCCGAATTAAAGTTTTTCACTAGCTTACTTTAAACTCATTTACGTAAACTTAATTAAATTTATTTTAAACTTAGTCAGTCCTAACCATCCACAAAACTTTTTTCAGGGTTACTTTCCACAAACCTTCTAATCACTTTTTGTAACAGTCAACTGTAAGTCAGACCTACTTTCTTTTCCCTTTATAAAATTAATTTTATTTTTTATATCTTCTTTATTAAAAACATACATCCTACTTCCTTATTAGATTAGCAAACAAACATTAATACTAGATATTTAATATTGAATATTTCCCAGTTTATGTGAATCTGAAATTTATTCAGGTTAATTTTTCTTGTATTTATAAATGTTTGATTTGTAAGCACTTACTTTCTCTGGTCCCATCACTTCATGGCAAATAGATGGGGAACCAGTGGAAACAGTGGCTGATTTTATTTATCTGGGCCCCAAAATCACTGCAGATGGTGATTGCAGCCATGAAATTAAAAGACACTTACTCCTTGAAAGGAAAGTTATGACCACCCTAGAAAGCATATTCAAAAGCAGACATTACTTTGCCAACAAAGGTCCATCTAGTCAAGGCTTAAGTTTTTTCCAGTGGTCATGTATGGATGTGAGAGTTGGACTGTGAAGAAAGCTGAGCGCCGAAGAATTGATGCTTTTGAACTGTGGTGTTGGAGAAGACTCTTAAGAGTCCCTTGGACTGCTAGGAGATCCAACCAGTCCATTCTGAAGGAGATCAGCCCTGGCATTTCTTTGGAGGGAATGATGCTGAAGCTGAAACTCCAGTACTTTGGCCACCTGATGCAAAGAGCTGACTCATTTGAAAATACCCTGATGCTGGGAAAGATTGAGGGCAGGAGGAGAAGGGGACGACAGAGGATGAGATGGTTGGATGGCATCACCGACTCAATGGACGTGGGTTTGGGTGGACTCCGGGAGTTGGTGATGGACAGGGAGGCCTGGTGTGCTGTGGTTCATGGGGTCACAATGAGTTGGACACGACTGAGCGACTGAACAGAACTGAACTTTCTTTAGGCCAATTAAATTAGAACTCATTTACAATTTTAATAATATTATCAAAAAAACCCTGATATACATAAATACAGACAGACAGACAGAGATCTTATAGTTTTTGTTTGAGATTTAACATATCTCTTTGACCCCCTTTTTTTTTCTTTGCTTGGAGTTCTAATTTGCCCAAAGCTGAGATCTCAGGCAAAGTTGGCTATGTATTTCAAGGACATGGAAAGGGTTAACTTCAAGCTTTTTCCTAGACAGGTCTTTTAACAAGCCAGTTGTTATTAATTGCATATGCAAAAAGAATTGGTTTTGCAGTTTCCAAAAAGAAAAATTTCTCTCATTCTATTCAATCAGCAGTCATGCACTTACAGTCATTCAGAGGCTATCAAAATGTTTCCCTTCTCCCAAGAACCCAGGTTTCCTTAACTGTTGCTCCTTTCCCGGGAGCTCCAAGGAGATTATCCGTCACAATGCCTCCCTTCTCCTGAGTCCCCAGTTCTCCCTATCTGATGCTCCCTTCCTAGGAGCTCCAAGTAGGTGATCAGTCTTCTCTTCTACCAGTTTGGGTAGGACCTGACTGGGGACTGGGCCCAGGGTCTTACCTAATCCTGCAGCCATTCCTGGTCAGTTGGTCTGTCCCTCCAATGAGTCCAGTTGGGATTTGGCTGTCCATAGAGTTGGAACACTGGTCTGAAAGAGAACCTGGAATACCATCAGGTGGTTTGCCTCCTTGTTCGTCTTGGGGTTCCTTCACTCCAGCCTGGCTGAGCCACCTGTCCAGTGACTCAAGGGGCTGGTGTGGTTGGAATCTTGCTGGGGCCTCCAGAAATGTTGCAGAAACCAGTAACAGAGAAACCAATCACCACACTCAGAGAGTTGGAGAACTCAGGTTTGTTACGCTGACAGGCCCAGAGGAGTTAACACTCTAAGCTCTGAGCCCTGAACAAAGGGGTTACAGAGTTTTTATAGACAGACTATGGTGGGCAACCCTAGCTGTTAATAGGCTGGTTTAAAGTAAGGGGTTTCATGTGCGTGGAAACAGCAGTCAAGATCGGGAGGGGAATGCCTGACCTTTACAGGCAGGCATGATTAAGCAGGTTTGCAGGGGCCAGGCAATTGCAAAGAGCAGGACAAGGGTGAGTGAGATAAGCTTCTGATGCTAGTATTTTAAGTCCCCACTTTCTGAGACTACATGACCTATGTGATCCAACTTTGCAAGGAGCAAGCTGTTACAGAGGCAGAACGAGCAGGAGATTATGTAAAATTTTAACTTTTCCTCTTCGGTTTTAATGTGCCTTTAGTTTTTTACTGTTGCCATTATTGACAACATTTTGGGGAGAAATGTTAAATTAGTTCTGCAACTTTTTTGGCTGCTCTAAAGTCTACAAAGCTTTACTTGCAAAGTAATATTGGCAAACATAATAATTTTATAATGCATAAAACACTTTAATTTGACCTTTCTCCTTCCTTTTCTTGATTAAATAGCTTCCTTCTGTTGGGATCCTTAGATTGACAAGCTAGTTAAGCAAGGCATGTGTTTATTTGGTAGATTGTCACATTCTAGTTTCATTTTGATGTGTGCTTTGATTAAAAGAATTTATATACAGGGGTGGGACATGCTTTCAGCAGTTGGTAGGGATTATTCAAACATGTTTTCCCTTACTTTTATGTGGATATCTTTCTTTCCAGAACATCACTTTGCAGATAATGGTGTAAGTATCCCAAGGTAAAGAAAAAAAAAAAGTTGTGACTGTCCTTTGTCCCAGTTACCACAAAATCATCATCCATTTGTCCCATTAAAAATACTACTCATGGTTTAAATTATCAGTCAGTCAGTTCAGTCGCTCAGTCATGTACGACTCTTTGCAACCTCATGGACTGCAGCATGGCAGGTTTCTCTGTCCCTCACCAACTCTCGGAGCTTGCTCAAAGTCATGTCCATCAAGTCAGTGATGCCATCCAACCGTCTCATCCCCTGTCATCCCCTTTTCCTCCTGCCTTCCATCTTTCCCAGTATCAGGGTCTTTTCCAATGAGTCTGTTCATTACATTAGGTTAAAATTTTAGGTCTACATTAGATGCAAAGGAAACACTTTTTTCATCTAGCTCTCCTGACCCCTAGATGACCTTCTTGGTATTCTGTTTACCTAGGGGCAGGTTTCTGGCCACCTGTCTTTATGCTCCCCAATGGATCAATTCTCCTGACATCCTGGTGTCATTTGCTTAACACACTCCACTTACATGGTCTCCTATACTACAATAGGCTATACTACAATTAAACATTTGCAAACTTAGCTGATCTCTTAGCATTTCTTTTATAAGACAATCTTTTTATCCCTCCAAAGTAAGCTTTTTTTCCCATTCCTCTGAATAGCTGTCTCCAGTCATGTCTTCCTCTCAGTAGATGGTTAGGTCTTCTAATTTCACTAAAATGCAGGTTATCAAGCATGAACGCTCTCAACTTTCCTCACCTCTGTCTTCAAAATATGCTTTAAAATAGGCTTAAAAGTACGGGGAGGGAGGAGGGAGGGGGGTTCAGGATGGGGAACATGTGTATACCTGTGGTGGATTCATGTTGATGTATGGCAAAACCAATACAATATTGTAAAGTAATTAACCTCCAATTAAAATAAATAAATTTATTTAATAAAAAAAGTATGCTTAAATCATTTTTCCTCTTTTCCTTTTGTTTGTGAGTAACAAACCTGTGCCAGTGTTTTCTTTTCTGTCCTTTTGCTTTCTACTTTCTTCCTGGGTTTCCCTGGTGGCTCAGGTGGTGAAGAATCTGCCAGACTATTGTCATCTGTTATCTTCTAACTATCATTGGCTCCAGTCTTATCCCACAGCCCATTGATACATTCTCTTCAGTATAGCCAGAGCAATTTACCAACTGAGCCATGTCACTTTTCTGTTTCCAATTCTTTGTTACCTGAAGATTAATATCTAAAATACTTGACACAGTGAACAAGATCCTTCCTAATCTGGCATGCTATAGTCTCATTTGCCACCGTTCTATTTATTACAGTCATAGTCACTGTTTCTGAACTGTAAAACATAATTTTATATCTTTGTGTTTTGCTCATGAAGCTATCTTTTATTGCATTTATCTACAATGTCTTACCCATCTTCGGGACATAGTAAGTTCCTACCCATTTTGCAAGACCAAGTTGAAATATTGCCTCTATGTGAAGTCTTTTCAAGTCTAACTCTAAGCAGCATTCAATTTTTATATATTAACATGGCCCTCTTTGCATATTTCTATACAGTGTCTCCACACTGCCTTCAATTATGTGTTTATGTGCCTTTATATCATTTACAGACTGGTGAGCATCATGTCCTAATCATGTTTGTTTCTCAAGCTTCTAGCATAGTGCCTGGCATGCATTGGACACTCTGTATTGCTGAATGAGCAAGTAGAAGAATTACAAGTGAGCAGAACAGGTTTCATTTTGGAAAGTCTAGAATAACTTGATGCCTCAAACTCTAGAAACTTGAAAAGATAACATGACAACAAAATTGTCAAAGTTCGAGATGCCACGTATAGTGGCAGAGATAATTATGGAATTGCTAAGGATGTATAAAAGATGAGGCATACATGTTGGTGGGGGAATAGGGATGCAGGGATAGAAAGAGAAGTAGGGAGGCAGAATGAGTGGCCAACAATGGTGGATCTCCTCTTCATCCCATGACTTCCGTACACACTTCTATATTTTCTGTTTGGCTTGTCCTGTAATCCTCTTAGATGAATATTGGAAGTCACTATCTTTCACTTCTCTCCAGGAATACTTTCCCAAAGGGTCATGTTTACCACTTGACTGTGGTGTCCTTGAATGTTCTTCTTTGTGCTTTTCTATGGTAGAAATACCAAAAGGAGGATGGTTCAACTTACTCCCTTCCTTACCTGCTATGGCTTTATCCCATAGAGCACGCCCAATATTTTTAGTGAGTTCTGTTTCAAAAGACTCTAGATAGATCTGATAGCCCACTAAGAGACATAACATGAGATTAAACTATGAGCTTCTAAACAAATGTGTTGAAAGACTGCCCTATTTGTTCATTTATTCATTAATTCAACAGATTAAGAGTACCTGCTGTGTGCCATATCACAGACTATTCAGAAACACATTCATCATGCCCTATGTGGATGTCATATCCTCACATCCTTTAAGATGATGCATTCCTCTTGCTTTTTAATTTTTAAATAGTTTTTTAGAGTTTATTTACCAGTCATGTATAAGGGTAATTAAAGTTGCTGCTGCTGCTGTTTAGTCGCTAAGTTGTGTCTGACTCTTTGAGACCCCATTGAACTGTAGCCCCCAGACTTCTCTGTCCATGGGATTTCCCAAGCAAGAATACTGGAGTGGGTTGCTATTTCCTTCTCCCAGGGATCTTCCTGACACTGGGATCAAACACACATCTCCTCCTTGGAAGGTGGATTCTTTACCTAAGTGGTACTAATTGTTAGACCCAACAATCTTAAAAAGTATCTGAGTGCAGGTAACCCTCAGGTAAAGTTTGACAAAAGTCTTACAAAGTAATTGATAAAATCCTAATATGAGGATCTTTGTGCAGATGACCCTGATAATTTATGAACCTTCTCTGAAGATCTTTATAAAAGATCAACACTCCTTTAAAATGTTACAGACAGTAATAAACTTGGATCGGTTGATCTTTTTGAGGTCCTTTGAGCCCTAAGATCCTATGGTTAGAATCCATGTTTGATATTATAGATTCTAGGACAAACCTCTACTCAGCTCTCTGATCCCTTTTTGGCATCTCATTTAGGAAACCAAACAGTCATTGGACTAATTTAAAGTACAGTGAACCCTCTTGTCATCACTGGTGATGGGGAAGGACTGTTTTATATCAAGATTTTAGTGTGTATAGGTATTTTTGAAGTTGTGATTTCATTCATATTGTAACTGATCCTATTGTAATGAGCAATGTTATGACATTGACATTTATGCACAGTGGACTTGATGTTAGGAAAAGCCTCCTTGGTCTTGTCTTTTTACCCTTTTTCCTGCAAGAGGTCTGGGAGTTGTTTTTCCCTCTTTTTTTACTATTGTCTGCCTGCGTGCTCAGTCATGTCTGACTCTTTGTGACCCCATGGATTGTAGCCTGCCAGGTTCCTCTGTCCATGGGATCTTCTAGGCAAGAGTACCAGAGTGGGTTTCCATTTCCTCCTCTAGGGAATCTTCCCTACCCAGGGATCAAACCCAGGTCTCCTGTGCCTCGTGCATGGTAGGCGGATTCTTTACCGCTGAGCCATCTGGGATAATCTTCTAATTTTTCTGATGTCTGCAGTTTTATAAAATAAAGTTTATTTACAACAGTTTTAGGTTTACAGAAAAATTAAGGAGATAGTTTAGAGATTTGCCATTATGCCCCCCTTCACACCCCCACACAGAATTTCCCCTCTTATTAACATCTAGCATTATTACAGTACATTTGTTATACTTAGTGAGCTTATATTGATTCATTAACTGAGGGGAATAGTTTATTCAGGTTTCTTTACTTTTTACCTGATGTCATTTTTCTGTTCCAGGATCCCATCCATGTTACCACACGACAGTTACTTGTCATATCTCCCTAGACTCCTTTTGACTCTGGCAATTCCTCAGACTTTTTTTGATGATTTGAACAGTTTTAAGGCATATAGGTCATGTATTTTGTAGGATGGCTTTTTATTGGAATATGTAATATGTTTTCCTCATGATTAGCCTGGGGTCATGGGTGTTTGGGAGGAAGACTACAGAGACAAATACAATTTTCTTCACAAATTGTCATAGGTACATATTATCAGCAGGACTTTTTGTTGATATTTGCCTTGCATCACCTGACTCTGATAGTGTTTGGTAGGGTTTTTCACTGTAAACTCATGCTTTCCCCCCTTTCTATAGTGTACTCTCAGGAAGGAAATCATTATGTGCAATCCACACTTACTGAGTAGAGTTAGAGTCCACTTCCTTGAAGACAGACTATCACCCCAAGTTATTTGGGGAACTGCACAGGATATCTGTCTCTTCTCTCTCATTCATTTATGTAATTGATTCTTTTTAGTTTTGATTTTTTTTTTAACTTTTGGTTGTGCTGAGGCTTTGTTAGTGCACGCAGGCTTTGTCTAGTTGTGGCGAGTGGGGGCTACTGTCTAGTAGTGGTGCGTGGCTTCTCATAGTTGTGGCCTGGGGAGTTGGTGGGCAGCATGTGGGATCTTCCTGGAGCAGGCAATGAACCTGTTTCTCCTGCATTGGCAGGCAGATTCTCAACCACTGGACCACCAGGGAAGTTTATGCATTCATTTATGTATTCAGTCATTCATTTATATCAGTGTGGACTCAGGAATATTTAGTTTATACTTTAGGTCCAATACTATTTGTTGTTGTTGTTGTTCACATTGCTCCAACTTTGGAGCTCTTTCACTTGGTTTCTTGATGCTCTAACATACCCCCATCAGTGTAGGTTGTGTTTTTTTTTTTTTTTTTTGTATGTACTTATGTTTTGGAACAAAGGGATGCTCCTGTTTTTTATTTCCATTTCATTTTGTACATTCATCTCTTTGCTTTTAATCTTAGTGATTTTTGTAGAAGTTGCTAGAGGATCACAGATGACCAGAACAAACTGATTAATGGTTTAGAAAAGTACGCTTTTACTAGTCTCTCATCTGTGACTTCAGATGGCAGTTAATAAGAATTCTTTTCATGCTTTATATTGATTTCCCCAAAATTTAAACTGTTTTCTATACTAGTAACCTGGAATTTGTGCGTGAAATCGTTCATAAATTTACAAAGCCTTCTGTGAATTTTAAATTCACTGAATCAGCCTTAGTCTTTACAAAAAAGTAGCTAATATGTTTGTGCTCAGACATCATAGGCATTAGTTATAATTAATGAGTTAGAAGAAAACATTTTTCTGTATGAAATATTGAAATATGATATATTATCTAAATAATTGAAATGGCTATGTAGATTGATTGTGCCCTAATAGTAATTTTAAGGGAGATAATGGACATTGAATATGATAAATAAGACAGTGATTCTCAGGGGAAAAAACATAGTTTACATATATTGCCTATGTATACAGATATTGTGATTTACACATAAGTGACATTAGAGATGCTCAGTCTTCTCTCATAAGGCCTGTCAGCATTTTCATTGTAAACTTGCTTTTCAAGGGCATATAACATCTCTTCTAAAATTTCATTTGGGATTTAAACTTCCAAGCACAATTGCAGACTGTGAAAATTTCTTTTGATAATTTAATCAGAATCATTGTTTTTGTCCCGGTGCTTTGACTTGGGGAGAGCTACTTTCTTCCTGTGCCTTGATAAATGGTTGCTCTCTCATCTGAGAATGATGACTGTTGAATGAGAATGTGGCCTTAAATTCTCTGAGTTTGATGGGGGTGTGTAACATCATAACTCTTTGATTCTACAAAAGGCAACTTCAAGCAGAGAACATGTTTCCTAAATGACAATGTTCTTTTTCTTAAATAGCCTATTAATAAAGTCCCTTTGGGATGTGCTATACTCCTCTGTTGACTTCTCTGCAATAACCAGTTAGAAATTATAAATATGAAAAAAAGTTTATTGGCAATACTTAAAATATCTTCAAATTCTAAGGATGACTTAACAAGAAAAATATAAAACCTATATTTTCTTCAAAATTACTAAAATGTCTAGAGAAAAATAAAGTAAAATTTGATTAAAGTGAGAGATGCATCATGTTCTTTGCTAGGATATCTGAATTACTAAAATATGCCAAGTTTTCCAGTTTAATTGATTCCAGTTCAGTTCAGTTCATTCACTCAGTCATGTCCGACTCTTTGCGACCCCATGGACCGCAGCACGACAGGCCTCCCTTTCCATCACCAACTGCCGGACTCTACCCAAACCCATGTCCATTGAGTCGGTGATGCCATCTAGCCATCTCATATTCTGTCATCCCCTTCTCCTCCTGCCCTCAATCTTTCCCAGCATCAGGATCTTTTCAAATGAGTCAGCTCTTTGCATCAGGTGGCCAGAGTACTGGAGTTTCAGCTTCAACATCAGTCCTTCCAATGAATACCCAGGACTGATCTCCTTCAGGATGGACTGGTTGATCTCCTTGCAGTCCAAGGGACTCTCAAGAGTCTTCTCCAACACCACAGTTCAAAAGCATCAGTTCTTCGGCGCTCAGCTTTCTCTATAGTCCAACTCTCACATCCATATATGACCATTGGAAAAACCATAGCCTTCACTAGACAGACCTTTGTTGACAAAGTAATGTCTCACCTTTTTAATATACTGTCTAGGTTGGTCATAACTTTCCTTCCAAGGAGTAAGCATCTTTTAATTTCATGGCTGCAATCACCATCTGCAGTTATTTTGGGGCCCAGAGAAATAAAGTCAGCCACTGTTTCCCCATCTATTTGCCATAAAGTGATGGCACTGGATGCCATGATCTTAGTTTTCTGAATGTTGAGCTTTAAGCCAACTTTTTCACTCTCCTCTTTCACTTTCATCAAGAGGCTTTTTAGTTCCTCTTCACTTTCTGCCATAAGGGTGGTGTCATCTGCATATCTGAGGTTATTGATATTTCTCATGGCAATCTTGATTCCAGCTTGTGCTTCCACCAGCCCAGTGTTTCTCATGATGTACTCTGCATATAAGTTAAATAAGCAGGGTGATAATACACAGCCTTGACACACTCCTTTTTCCTATTTGGAACCAGTCTGTTGTTCCATGTCCAGTTCTAACTGTTGCTTCCTGACCTGCATATAGATTTCTCAAGAGGCAGGTCGGGTGGTGTGGTATTCCATCACTTTCTGAATTTTCCACAGTTTACCGTGATCCACACAGTCAAAGGCTTTGGCATAGTCAATAAAGCAGAAGTAGATGTTCTTCTAGAACTCTGTTTTTTTTTTTTTTTTTTTTTAGAACTCTCTTGTTTTATCGATGATCCAGCGGATGTTGGCAATTTGATCTCTGGTTCCTCTGCCTTTTCTAAAACCAGCTTGAACATCTGGAAGTTCATGGTGCACGTATTGCTGAAGCCTGGCTTGGAGAATTTTGAGCATTACTTTACTAGCATGTGAGATGAGTGCAATTGTGAAGTAGTTTGAGCATTCTTTGGCATTGCCTTTCTTTGGGATTGGAATGAAAACTGACCTTTTCCAGTCCTGTGGCCATTGCTGAGTTTTCCAAATTTGCTGGCATATTGAGTGTAGCACTTTCACAGCATAATCTTTCAGGATTTGAAACAGCTCAACTGGAATTTCAACACCTCCACAAGTTTTATTCATATTGATGCTTCCTAAGGCTCACTTGACTTCACATTCCAGGATGTCTGGCTCTAAGTGAGTGTGAGTGTTCATACCATCATGATTATCTTGGTCGTGAAGATCTTTTTTGTATAGTTCTTTTTTTGTATTCTTGATTTAGGAAATTAAAACTTAATTTATGCTTCATATAAATTCAACATAAATTTCTGTTTACTTATTGACAATGATTCTAAAGTTCACTTTGGAAGAATAAAGATTTTAATAGTTAAAAATGCATTTAAAATATCAATAAAAGATACTAAGATGTATCACCAAGTTATAATATTTATTAGTATGGTAAGGTTGTAAGAATGAAAGGGTGAATAAAATGAAATAGATAGCTTTGAAAAAGTATCATGCTTATGATTATAAAAGCCATGAACAATGGGATAAAGAATAATTCAATAAATAGTTCTTTGAAAATTAGCCATTTGAGAGGTGAAGGAGTTTACCATAAAACCTCAGACTAGAGCCCCACTTCACATTAGATGCCTAAATAACTTTTTGAAACATTTGAGTTAAATGTTGTAAAAGTTTAAGAATTAAAGATTTTAAAATTAAAAAAATAATAATAATAATAATAAAAATAAATAAAAAATAAAAACATCGTAAAAACTGGAAAAAAAAAAACTGAAAACAAATAGAGTTGGCTATTTAATTTTATGATGAAGAGCAATCCCAGAAGAAGGGCTTTGGGTTTAAATCTATAAGAAACAATATTTGTTCATAAAAAATACAGTTAATAACATGAAAAGGCAACTCATAAACATGCAAAATAAATGCAATGCACATGACACAGGTCTAATATGTATAATAGATAAATATCTCTTATAAGTCTTAATAAAAAAGTGAATACTCCTATAGGAAAAAGGCAAAGATCTGAGCAGGAAATGCAAAGAAATGCACATTGACAATAAACATGTGGAAAATACAAATTAAAAGCAGATTTTTTTGCCAATAATATTCACAAAGATTAGTTCTTATGAAGTTCTGAAGACAGGCAATCTCCTGTACTTATAGAAGAGAGTAAATGTAATTTTTCTGGAAAGCAAATGGCAATATGTAAAAAAATAATGAAGAACTCAATTTCTGCTCCAAGTAGGTATATCAAAAGGTTGGCCATTCACTTGCCTAAAACTCTGTTTTCCTTACTGCTGGGTCGCCCCCCTTTCTGGTTGTTCACCCATATTTCAAATTTGTCCTCTACTGTCTTTCTAGTTTGAGTGGGGAGATACCATGCTGGTCCCTCAAACAACCCTCAGTTGTTGCAAATGACTCAGCTTTGGGTTAAGACACTTAATCTAGCATGAAACAGAATGATGAGTGGAGGATTGAGGGGCAGGCATACCCTAGCTTTGCTACCAGGTAGGTAGTGACTTTAGGCAAATGGCCTAACCTCTCTGAACTTTAGTTTGTTATGGATAAAAGATAAAATATGTATAAAACAGTTCATTGCCTGGAATATAGCAGGCAATTAAAATGGTCACTATTGTTACTACTATTGTGTATCAGGGACTGCAGGAAACCAATGAATTTCTAAGGAAATTATTGAAGTTTTTAGGAAAAGGTACTTTATTGTTATTATTAATATCTAGTGCTACCAGAAGGACAGAATATGAACTGAGCTGCCAATCTAAGTACTTAAGATATAAAGGAAAGAAGTAGCTCTCAGGAAATGTTCTAAGCAAGTGACTCTTAGAGACTTCATCCATTTCTTCCATTTCTCTATTCCCAGCACCAAGTACAGATCCAGAATCGAGAATCTAGGCTAACAGAGCAAAAGGACATGGCCTGAGTGACCTTTTTTCTGAACTTTAAATTGGGATACATGGTCTGACCAAAGATTTTTTTTAATACATGAATGTATTCATGGTGACAATCTAAAGAGATACATACGTCATATGTCCTTTAATAAATTACCATTATTGGAAATAATAAAATTCTCTCAAATCATAGCTGTCCTAAAAACTTGGAAGCATATGGTTGCCATGGTTTTTGGGATCTTTTAAAATATGAGAATTCTGAGGGACTTTCAAAAGATTCGGTATTCTCACAGATTATGCATGCACGCGCACACGCACACACACAGACATTTATTTGTTGTAGGAAGTCCTATCAGGGTTTCAGACTGGTAAATTTTTCCAGAGTCATGACCCAGGTAAAAAAAAGCCCAGGCAGGACATGTTCAGCTTCAGAAGTGGCAGAGGGGAGTCAGGGCCAACAGATGTAATGTTAAGCAGACTTGACTGATGAGGGTAACAGAATCTAGACAGCAGGAATTCAGGAATAAAAAATGGGACTAGAAGGGAGGGTTAAGCATTTATTGGGATTGGAGCATGATAATTATGTATACTTTGTCAATAAACCAAGAAGTAGATACATTTGTTCAATGAGAAAGTTAATCTTTGTGGGAAGACCACAAGAGATGTCAGGCTTTATGAAAGATGAAAAGGGGCACCTACTCATTTGGCTCGAAAAGAGAATACTAGGATGAAAGGTGAAAGTGTTAGTCACTCAGTTGTGTCTGACTCTGTGACCCCATGGAATGTAGCCCGCCAGGCTCCTCTGTCCATGAGATTTTCCAGGCAAGACTACTGGAGTGAGTTGCCATGCCCTTCTCCAGGGTATCTTCCTGACCCAGGGATTGAACCTGGGTCTCCCATATTACAGGCAGACTCTTTACCAACTGAGCCACCAGGGAAGACCAACTAGGATGAGGAAGGTGTTAAAGACAAAGGTGATGTCTACCAGTCTTCATTCAGTTAGTGAATATTCTTGGTGTGCCTTCCATGTGCCAGAGAGTGTTCTAGGCACCAGGGATTCTGTGCAATAATAAAGAAGATCTTCCAAGTTCCTGCTTTCTTGGAACTTGTATTCTAATGGGAAGGCAAACAGTAAATGAATAAGCACATGTAGGCATAATGTGTTAGGTATAAATGTTATAAAGAAAAGAACCCAAGACAAAGGGATAAAGAATGGTATAATGCAGTAGGAATAGGTTTTGGCTATGATCGTCATCAGGGTCATCCTTATTCTTGAGGAGGTGACACTTGAACAGAAGCATGAATGAAGTACAGTCAGTAACCATACAAAACCTAGGGGAGAAGAGACTGGCATTGCAAACGAATTGATTAAGTCAGTTTAACCCTGAGGTGGGTTTAAGCTTGGAGTATTAGAAGAACCGAAAGCAAGCCAGTGAGGTTGGAGCTGAGTGATTTTGAGGGAGGCAGGAACAGGTTCTGTGGGACCCTATAGGCCACGGTGGTTAATTCACTTTATGTTTGCCAGAAAGCCATTGAAGACCTTTGAGCAGAGGAGTTATAAGATCTGATTTATGTTTTAAAAGATTACCCTGGTTGCTGGCTAGAAAGAGACTTGAGGAAGGCAAGAATTTAAACAGTGAGGCCAGTGTAAAAGGTTATTGCCAGTTTTTTAGGCTCACTAGCAATACAGTGTGGAGATTCCTTAAAAAACTGCAAATAGAACTGCCTTATGACCCAGCAATCCCACTGCTGGGCATACACACCGAGGAAACCAGAATTGAAAGAGACACATGTACCCCAATGTTCATTGCAGCACTGTTTATAATAGCCAGGACATGGAAACAACCTAGATGTCCATCAGCAGATGAATGGATAAGAAAACTGTGGTACATATACACAATGGAGTATTACTCAGCCATTAAAAAGAATACATTTGAATCAGTTCTGATGAGATGGATGAAACTGGAGCCGATTATACAGAGTGAAGTAAGCCAGAAAGAAAAACACCAATACAGTATACTAACACATATATATGGAATTTAGGAAGATGGCAATGACGACCCTGTATGCAAGACAGCAACAAAGACACAGATGTGTATAGCGGACTTTTGGACTCAGAGGGAGAGGGAGAGGGTGGGATGATTTGGGAGAATGGCATTGAAACATGTATACTATCATGTAAGAATCGAATCGCCAGCCTATGTCCAATGCAGGATACAGCATGCTTGGGGCTGGTGCAAGGGGATGACCCAGAGAGATGTTATGGGGAGGGAGGTGGGAGGGGGGTTCATGTTTGGGAATGCATGTACACCTGTGGTGGATTCATGTCAATGTATGGCAAAACCAATACAGTATTGTAAAGTAAAATAAAGTAAAAATAAAAATTAAAAAAAAAAGAAATAAATTTTCAAAGGCACAAGGAAAAAAAAAAAGGTTATTGCCATAGCCTAGGTGCAGGCCGATAGTGGTGCGGATAAGAGAGTGGTGAGGACTGGTTAGATTCGGAAGATGTTTTGATTACAATTTGCTGATCGCTTGGCTATGGGATAGAAGGAAAAGAGGAACCAGGCAGGGCACGAGGTTTTTAGTCTGAGTAACTGGGTAAGTAGTGGTGCTATTTACAGAGGTGGGGTTATAAAGGTGGAGAATCAAGGGACAGATTTTGAACAACTTGAGATCTCTCTTACTTAGTGGCTGATAGGAGTAAGCAGTTGCATACATGAGTGTGAAGTTCAAGGTGTGGTCAAGACTGAAGTTACAATTTGAGGGGTAGATACATAGTATTTAGCTGTGGGACTCAACAAGATAATCTAGGGGATGGGTACAGATAGAGAAGAGCTCCCACAGATATGCACTCCATGGAAACTGCTGTCACTGAGATTTATTTGTTCAGTGAACACATGTTTTTGAGTGCTTATTTTATGTTAGACACTGTGCTAAACTCTGGAAATATAGTGGAGAACCAAATACAGCTTCTGTCTTTACAGACCTTCGAATAAAAAGCTACATGGCTGATAAAAGGATCAGGACAAAAATGTCACCCAGAAAGACAGACTAAAACATTGAGCTTTACAAAGAATAAAACAAACATAACAATTGCTAAGTCAATATGCTCCAGTTAAACCAGAAGACAGAGAAAATGAGTATTCAGGATATGTGTGGGAGTGGGAGATGGGGAAGCAGATCAGAGTCAGGCACACTTCCAGGAGTGAGGCTAAATATCTCTGGAGAACATACAGGCAAAGAAGCTTTGGATAGAAAATTTTGAACCTATGGGAAAATATCTTTCTCACTCGGTGAAGGTATGGAATAGTAGTGCATTCACATTGTGCCAGAAAAGATATCCTAGAGTCACATTAGAGAAAAGATCAGAAAGGAAATAAGTGGTTATGAGCTTAGGTTCCAAAGTCATGTGTGGATTACAGTGAAAAGTATGGAAAAGTATCTAGGAAGTTGCATGGCATATAGTACACAGCGAATAAATGTTATATAATAATACTTAATCTGATGATAATAAATTTGAGAATCTTCTACAGCTGAGCTAGTATTGCTCTTCGTTAGTGTGATATTTCCTCCCAACAAACTGAGGGAAGAAACTGAGTTAATTGAGGCTCATAGGTAAGCAGGTCAATGCTTGGTAAATATATCTGGGTTTGTACTTTAATTTTTTTTTTCTTAAGTTGATCCTTTCATTTTTCATTGTTTGCTGGTCAGGATCTTTTCATATGTCCCCTCTCAGTTACCTCCGAGAAATAGAAAATATTTTCTTTAACTGGGCATCTTACCATCTCTAGAGCAGTGCTTCTCAGACTTGAAGGTGCTCAAGAATCACCATGGGATTTTGTTAAAATGCAGATCTCCATTCATTAGGTCTGGGGTGGGGCTTGAGATTCTGTAGTTCTAACAAGCTTCCAGGTGATGCTAATATTGGTGCTGCTTTCCATGAGCCAAACTTTGAGTGGTGTTGAGCTAGGAAACCTACCTGGAAAACACTAGAAAACACAGGGCTGGGGCAATCAGTGATCTGAGTCTCAAATAAGTGAAGCATGCTTCACATGATTATCCCTGCTTCTCATCTCAGCCTCAGGTGGTTCTTTTACATTACAACAGTGTAAGGAGAGCATTTCATGGTGGGAAACTAGGGTTGCCAAAACAGAAAGCCTGCATGTGATCCCTTACTGCCTCCATGTTGTCCTGAAACAGATGTAAATGCACAGCTGTCAGCTACAGAGAAAGCTCCTGAGGAAAGTCTCCACAGAGCAATAAATCTTCCTTTTATCAGTTTCCTCTTCATGATGTTTTCTTTTCCCAATCCCATGAAAAATCACATAATAGGGTTTTTATTGTAACCTGTTTGAATGGATAGGACAATGGAGAAATATTGCAGCCAAGAAAGTGTTCTCACAACTAAAAGAAGTTTATCTGAGAAATGTTTGTGGCAGAACATAAGCCACTATTAGAAATAAGATTTGGGCAAGATGAAAAATCATTCAAAATAAATTGCATATTGTTTATCAGAAATACTTGCAGTATACAGAAAGATTTTCATTATGATTATTGAGATAAAAATTGTGGCTTTCAAATATATTGTTCCAATATGACCAGCATATTTTATTGCAAAAATAGTCCTTCCTCAAGAAAGGCCTCTGATAAATGGAGATGGAAATAGTATACTCTGATGCCACTGATTATCATTAGCTATCTTGGCCTTTTCTTTCTTTTATTTTTTTCTTATGAATTTATTTATTTTAATTGGAGGTTAATTACTTTACAATATTGTACTGGTTTTGCCATACATCAACATGAATCCGCCACAGGTATACACGTGTTCCCCATCCTGAACCCCCCTCCCTCCTCCCTCTCCTTACCATCCCTCTGGGTCGTCTCAGTGCACCATCCCCAAGCATCCAGTATCGTGCATCAGATATCTTGGCGTTTTCAACATGACCCACCCTTTTAATGAATGAAACATGGAATTTTATTCCGTTACTTTATAGGCATTTATTATCTTTGTATATTGTCCAGTCTTTGTTGTTTGAAATCATTTAGTTTTCCATCCACAGCCCTTTAGGAATTTTCTCTGTACGTGATTGATAGATATGAGAGCAGTATAGTGAAGTGTTTCCGCTCATGGCCTTTAGAGATCGATTTGAATCCTCCTGTTGGCACTTATTACCTGTGTGACATTGGAGAACCAATTTAAGGTTCTGGTGTCGGTTTCTTCATCTGTGAAATGGGAATAATAATAGTCCTTAATTTATAGAGCTGTAAGTAATAGTTAATACTTTAAAACAGCCTAAACTATGGCCAGTGTGCTTGTGAACATTTTCTAAGCTTTTAAAATATTTTGGATAATCTTATTAATGATGTTACATGGTAAACCATTTCATATCAGTGCTTATGTTGTATATCCCCAGCTAGACTACAAATACATTTTAATTATGGGAGCAATATCTTTATGTTCTGTTTATTACCTTCAGTGCATTGCTATTTCTGTATGTTTGCCATCGTCACAATGGATTTGGTTTGCAGATACCATGAAATAAATTATAAAAAAAATAGAGACTGCAATTAGGAAACATTGCCATCAATAAGCAAGTAATGAGGTGGGGTAAATAGAAAACATATTTTCTCACTAATAATTAATACTAATTATAATAATCCTATTTATCAAGTACCTACTTTACTATGTTAGACACTCTCTTTTATTGTTCATATTAATTATATGAATTAAAAAACTGAAACTCATAGAAATTTAGTAACAAGTTTCAGGCCACTGAAATAGGAGTCACACCTATTACTAATTACATATATTCCTTTGGTTTATTCCTTTAAAAAAAAATCTGAGATATGATTCTTGGTTAAAACAGGTGAATTGAGTTCACATAACAATTCTGCTTCTCACTAAACATGTGACAAGTTCGAATTCAGAACCCACGTTTGTACAGAAAGACTCTCTCTCTAAATGTAAATCTGAAGCTTCTTTGTAAAAGACTTCATCCTCTGTCATTTCCTGGGAGCTCTTGCCTCCGGAACTACATAAGTTGATCATTTCCTACAAATCTTTAGTTACTGCCAACCCAAGATGACGCATCCTCTGTTATCATGCCCCAAGATTTGTCCTCTTTTTCCTCATAGGTATAAGTTATGATAATACATTTCTGATTTTCCACTCAATGAGAATAATCCAGGTGTGAAAACATTGTATTTCTCCATCTGTTTCAACACTTGGGCTAGTGATCACATTTTAATTAGTAAAGCAGTGGTCCTGAACAGAAAGAGAATGATCAATACTATTGGTTCAAACCCAGTTGTACTATAATGAACATCTTGGCTATAAACTGGATTCTTTTGGTTGACTTACAGTCTTGCCATTGGCAGATTATTAAACCAGTAAAAATCTCCTAGTTCTACTTTACCTGGGGACAATAATTTCAAGAGTGTTTCCTTTCTCTCCTGATCACTTCAATTACTATTCTTATGAAGTGTGTGTTGAGTGGAGGCCTTGGTCAAAGTAGATGTAGAGATGGTGATAGATCAGAAAGTAGGAAAATCTGGATTGTACTTTATTCCCAAGTATCCTTAGTATAGGAATATATTTTGCCTTATGTTGATTCAGTCACCTGAATAATATGCATCTTTAAGGTTTCGATTACGGTTCCTTCATCATTTGCTTTTCTTCCAATTTGAGTATCATTTGCAAACTAAGAAATGTTTTCAATATCCTCATCCAAATAATTACATTCATATAAAAAATCTGTTAATGAAACATTAGAGCTAAGGGCTTAATTGCTGAAAAATCTACTCTCAGAGCTAGAAAATTCGTTTAAGGTTCCATGGCAACAAGATCTATTATTAACTGTATAAATGTTATCTAATAACATTTTGAAATTAATGTGCTAGTTTAGGTACTTTCAAGACTATATATAAAGGTAAGATGCTGTTTAAAAATAACATAGTCTGTTTAAATGGTTTCTCTGGATGAAAATTTTGGAAAACTTCCAGTTTCTTCCAATTATTTTAATCCTTATCAAATTTTATGCTCATTTTTCTAACAGTTAATGAGAAAATGCTCCATTTCTTTTGAAATACAGCAGCATTTGATATCCAAGTCTTATTTCTGTCTCAGTTTTTTCTAAAGAAAAAACTAGCAGAAAAGAAAAATGCAAATACAAATGTAATGAAGTAGGAGAGTTGCTATAGGATGTGTCTAAGAAGGGAATCCAGGAGAGCAGGTCATCCTTTGAAGGAAAAAACTTTAGACATGAGAAAATATTTTTGCAGTTTTAAAGTATGATAAGTATACCAAAGTATCTGAAGTTGAATGAAAGATATTAAATGCTTGTTTGCCACAAAGAAGTGAAAACTGGCCCAGGTTAATAAAAATGAATGTAGAAAGGTAGTAAGAGTTTTTAGTAAGCACTTTATTCATATCAAAGCAAAAATGATTGATTACTGAAACTATTGAATGTATGACTGAGAACTTCTAGTAAGCACATTGAACAGATGGTTCAGAAGTGGGAAACACCACTGAGATTTTTCTCATTCCAAACAATGCCCATACTACAGATGGCAAAACAAAGGCCCAGGGCTGGGCAGTAATTTTTCCAAAGGCACACAGTAATTATAGCAGCCTAAGCATGTGGAAGAATGCCAGGTTCCATTCTTCCAGCGCAGGGAGGGATATCAACATGAGAGATGATGAGAGTATTCACACACTGGAAGAAGCAGTCATTGGAAATATGTTGTTTATTCATCACTATGCTGGTTATCAGAGGGGACCCCAAACAAAAAGACATAGTATTTGTCCATGATAAGCTTCTTATCAAACTGGGAAGACAAGGGTCTAACATATTTACAGCAGCACCTTCAGGACAAGTCCACATTCAGGTAAAACATGAAGATCTAAAAGACTGCACAGGGCAGACTATGTACACGTTGCTGGAGCAGTTCTTCATAAAGGTAGTTATGGGGTAAGGTGACTAAAACATGGGGCTTCAGCCGCTGGTGCTAGATTGACACTAATGGAAAAGACAGGAAATTGGCTTTAATATGAGTACAAATTGAGGTTAATATTAAAGAATATTTCACTGAGTACTTCTTGGGACTGAGGAGAAGGCAAGGAAGTATAGTAAGTTGTTCCACCTTACCTATCGTTTCAGTTACCTGCAGGCAATTGTGGTCTGAAAATAATATACAGAAAATTCCAGAAATAAACAATTCATGATTTAAATTACATGCTGTTCTGAGTAGCATTATGAAATCTCATATTGTCGACTCCATCCAGCCTGGAGGTGAGTCATGAGTTTGTCCAGAGCACTGGGCAGCCTTTTAGTAGCCACCTTGGATATTGATTGAGAGGTACCCCTTATTTTACTTAATAATGGCCTCAAAGCACAAGAGGAGTGATGCTGGCAATTCTGTTATGCCAAAGAGAATACTTAAAGTGCTTCCTTTAAGTGAAAAGGCGAAAGTTCTTGACTTCGTAAGGAAGGAAAAAAAAAATCACTTACTGAGGTTGCTAAGATCTGTTGTAAGAACAAACCTCTTTAGGAAGCTGAAGAAGGGGAAAGAAATTAGTGCTAGTTTTGCTGTTGCACCTCAGACTGCTAATGTTATGGCCACAGTGCATGTTTAGTGCTTAGTTGAGATGAAAAAGACATGAAATCTGTACAGTAACCTATTTTGAGATATCACATTACCATAAATTTTATTAAAGTATGTTGTTATAATTTTTGTATTTGATTATTAATTATTGTTTTAATCACTTACTGTACTAATTTATAATTTAAACTTTATCATACATATGTATGTATAGGAAAAAAGTATTAAATTATATATGTATAGGGTAAAAGTATTGAATGTATATATAATCAATATATATTCAGTACTATCTAACTATCTGTCTATATATAGGGCTTGGTATTATTTGAGATTTCAGGCATCCACTTGGGTTTTTGGAACATATCTCTCCCTCAACCCCAAGGATGGTTGGGGGCTACTGTATGTGCTTCTTGCTCTTCATAAACTTAAGGTTTGATTGTAGGTACTAGGCATTATTTCTGAAGTGTAAGACATAGATAAGGAAGTTGATAATTAATTACTAAATGAGAGACATAAACAGGAAATCAAATGAATATCCTAGAGTGATCTCAAAGAAGAGGATTAGTGACTATATAGTAATGTGGAAATATTGTGAGCTATTGAGTCATACAGATTGAATTCTCATGCAGGCTATGATACTTAGCGGGTGTGTGGCTTTGCTGATCTTCTGTTTCTTTATCTGTAAAACTAGGGGTGTAATATCAATACTGGGGCTTCCCTGGTGGCTCAGATGGTAAAGAATTTGCCTGCAATACAGGAGACCCGGGTCCAATCCCTGGGTTGGGAAGATCCCCTGAAGAAGGGCATGGCAACCCATTCCAGTATTCTTGCCTGGAGAATTCCATGGACAGAGGAGCCTGGCGGGCTACAGTCCATGGGGTCACAAAGAGTTGGACACGACTATTTCTCACCACATGTCACTACTCACCCTACTCCCTCATCCTTCCTTCTTCCCTTCCCCAATTATCTAGCCAAAGCCTATCTATCACCCACCATCCAAAGTCCCTTTCTTCAGAAGGCCTTCCCTGATCGCTTCAACAATGATAAAAGCTATTATATTATGTTTAGCATATATTACTTGACACTTTGAATCTGTTAGTTTAATTGAGGTATAATTTACATACTATAGAATGCACCCATTTAAAATGTACAATTTAATGAGTTTTAGTTAACTTACTGAATTGTGCAACCATCACCACACACCAATTTTACAATGCTTACATTATGCCCCAAGTATCCATTAGCTGTCACTCTCTGTTCTCACCCCCAGTCCGTGACAACAGCTAGTCTATTATTTATCTCTAAAGATTTGCCTTTTCAGAATATTACTTATGAATGGAAACATATGATATGTGGTCCTTTGCATCTGGCTTCTTTCACTTACCATAACATTTTTGAGATTTATCCATGTTATAGCATGTATCAGAATTTCATTCTGTTTTATGGCTGAATAAGATTCTACTATATGGGTATTTTACATTTTACTTATCCATTCATCAGATATTTGGGTTGTGCCTGCTTTGGGGCTATTAGTAATAACACTGTTACAAACATTCAGGTGTGTTTTGTGGGCATATGTTTTTATTATTCTTATGTCTATACCTAGGAGTAGGTCATATGGTAAATTTTTCCAATTTGGTAAATTTATGTTTAATTTTTTTTAGATAACACCTTATAATCTGCCCATTTGAAGTATTATACAAGTCAATGCATTTTAATATATTCACAGAGTTGTGCAGCCATCACCACAATCAACTTGGATGTTGCTCATGAGAGTAGGGAGTCTGTTGTTGTTTCATCACTAAGTTGTGTCTGACTCTTTGTGACCCCATGCACTGTAGCCCACCAGGACCGTCTGCCCATGGGATTCTCCAGGCAAGAAAACTGGAGTGGGTTTCCATGCCTTCCTCCAGGGGATCTTCCTAACCCGGGGATCAAACCCACATCTGCATTGCAGGCAGATTCCTTATCACTGAGCCAGCAGGGAAGCCCCTTATAGTGTCTGTACTAGGAGCTGTTGTCAGATAAGAAACTGCTGCAATCAGACGGAAGACTGGTTGTGCATGGCTGACACATGCTGGTGATGAGTAGTTAAGAATGAAGATTTGAGTGATAGAGTCCCCGGGTGATAGAGACAGTTTGTTGGCTGGCTGGTACTGATCCAAACCATTTAGAGACTGAGTTTGGAAGAGCTTTGGTGATAGGATGGCACAGGTGGGTTGGGGTGTGATGTGATGTGACAGCTGTCTAAGCAGTAACTTACATAGTAAGATCAGTTTTATGTCTGAGCAAGTAGGCTAGAAGAGCCAGCCTTGAGGAGTCAGGCCCAGAGTGACTAGCTTCAGAACAGGTGAAGTAAAGATAGAGTTGTGAAGATGTGCTGGTGGAAAAAAAAAAAAATGGTGATCCAACTGGCTGTCTTTTCTCTGGCTGCTCTGGAATCATGGAAGAAGCACTGACTATATTACCTTCAGTCTAATGAGTTAATTACATAAGCAGCCCTGTCAACATTATGGCTTTCCAACAAATTCACTGAGGTTGCTGAGGGAGAAATGTCCACATGTCTTCTGGAAGTTGTCTAGAATTTTAAAGATTTCCTACTCAACCTGAAGCAAATCCTTACAGTGCTTAATCTAAGCAATGTGATAAGATCATGACCTTTTCAGAAATGCCTTTGATGTCAATCCTAATTCAGCTAAATTTTACCTGACAGAGTAAGAATGAAACATTATAAGCTAGTTTGTCAAGCATCTCAGTAATCTCTTGTGGCAATAATCTGCTATAACTCAGCTCTGCAATGACGGGGACTGGTGAGTGATGTTCTTTGACTTGGAAGGAACTTATTAAGTATTTGACCATTGATTAATGAAGTAAAAATGCACTAAGTAGAGCTTGAAGTGAAGTAGACTGAATAGAAACCTTGCAGGCATTAGTCCCTCCTGCCCACTATCCATACTGTGATTTATTTTGAAAGTGATGATTGTTTATAGCTACAATGACTCAGAGAAACCAGTGTTGAAAATCAACAGATCCAGAGATGAAAAACATTGTGGGTAACTCCTATCTTGAATTTTAATCACCATTATAAAAGTGAAAAAAAGGGGGCCTATAAAAGATTAGAGTTGTGAAAGCCCATTTTTCCTCAAATGACCATTCTGATGTATAAATTTAAAAGCTGTGCTATTATTTTTAATAATATAAACGTAAAAAATCAAGGAAATTAAAATTGCATTTTTCTTTTTTCAGGTACACTTTATGATTGGTCGTAACAGCAAAGTAAGTATATGATATTTTTGAGTTGATCATCCATTAAGTTTTAGAATGCTTTTAATCTCTTCTTCATCACTGCGTTCCATTTTCGCAAAGACAATAGATACTACAGTTCAGAAACTGAAGAAATGGGTTTATTTTGGTCATTATTACTTTTCTTAATATTTTCTTCATTAGTTATCAGGTTTCTTTCTGTTAAAATTTCCCTCTGTATACACAAAGATTATTGAGTGTTTAGAGGATTGATAGCATACAGCATACTGGTTTTTCTGCCTCTTGTGCCTCAAAGTGATACACAGGGTACAATCTGAAATATTTCATACTCTTGTAGACTATCATCTCATGAATTCTTATTGAGGCTTTTTTGCCATGAGAAACTCCTTTTTTTATTGTCCAAGTTAGATTTTAGCATGCCATTCCAGACTATATATAGTTTTTGAAGCTTCTTTCTAGAGCTAATCTCTCAATGTGATCATAAGGCAAATGACCAAAAACCTCCCCCTTTATCATAAAAAGGCTTTACCTAACATTATGAACATAATGTAACATTCATAATTGTCAGTACCAAATGAGATTTAAAATCAAGGTGGCATGGAAGCTTCAGCTAGAGATGGAGTGCTTGCCGTGTGGCCTTGCAGTTTCTTCCCTAGACTTTGAATATATTTTATTCATTACAGCCCCTTGGACTTTGAATACTGCAGCCCCAAACCTTGCTTCATGACAGTCCCTGTGTGGGCAACTAATTTACCAAGAATTACAATTTCTTTAAAAAGAAAGTGAGAAGATACTAGTGTGGTAACACAAAACAACTCTTCATGTCTTGGTGCCCAACAGGTACTCTTATAAATTACTGCCATATAATAGGAGATGGCAATTCCTGCATTACTGCCACTGAAAGATAAATCTATGATGCATTATTCTGGCTTTTATTGTCTCTTAAAACATCATCAGATTGAATTTAGAGTAGCAAGGATACAAAATAAATACACAGGACAGCCTTCTCATAAAGTAGAGAAAAGCCAGCCTTCTTTGTGCCCGAGTGCTCTAGTGTCAAAATGGAATGACAAGTCTGAGCAACTTCTTGTTTCAGCACACAAAAAATGTAGACGTGTTTCATCCTTTACTTTAAAGAATGCAGGGCCAATTTGTAATAGGGAAAGAAAGGCCAATGTTTCAGTCCTACTGCTATCACTAACAAGCTGTATGACCTTTAACAAGTCACTTATGTTCTCTGAACCATAGTTTCCACCTCTGTAAAGTTTTATGGTTAAATTAGATGACCTTCAGGTTCCCTTTTGGTTTTAATATCTTATAGCCTAATATGATTAATGTACATAATACCATATGTACCTTATTTATAATTGTATGTACCTTACTTGTATGACATGACAGCAATATATGACTACAGAGCTAGCAATTTTTTGAAGATGAAAAAGACAATATGGCTGCTGAGGCACGCTAATAATAGTAGTAGTAGCAGTACTTGTATATTATTAATTCATTTAAGAAATATTTATTGAACATCTGGGTGTCACATCAGTAGTAGGTGTAGAAGTGAAAATGAAATATTCCCTTTCCCTTCACATGTGATAGTGAAGGATATGGTTCTATAATATAGAAAAGTCCTGATTAACTAGATACTTAGGGAAAGGGATGTTAATTGAGGCTTTTAAAAAATTAAGTAGTACAGCTATCTTTTATTTCAGTCTTTGTGGTTAAACCATTTAATAAGACTGTAATCCATTTTGCTACCTTAGTGAACATAATTGAGTTTTACTTTAATATTTGGAGTATTTTTTCAGGGTCTCAAGTTCATAATTATGAAATCAGTCTTTATTGTACAGAAAAAGTAAGAGCTTGTGATGAATAGGACCAGACCATTTCTTAGGAGATTAGTTTGTTTTTCTTTAAGTATTCATACATTCAAGATGCCCACTCACTTAATCACCACCTTCCTTTTTCTCATAAAAGTTAAGTATAGAACATGAAATAAAATGTTTCATTAGTTGGGCTTCAGTTAATTAAGGTTTTACTGTACATAAAATCCTGACTAGTAACATGGGAATCTGGTTTGTTCTGGGGGGGAATTAGTACACTCAGCTTTCAGTGCCAGATTTGGTTAGGAACATGGGCTGACTATGTGATGTCATCTGGAAGAGATCAATCACAAAGGTAAAGGTGAAGTTGCTGTTTTTTTAACCCAGCTTTATTGAGATTATATATTTATATAAGATTGTAGTTTAAGACATATTCTGCAAAATGGATAAAGGGATTTAAAATATTGAGATTGAGGGAATTCTCTCCTGGTCCAGTGGTTAGGACTTACTGCTGTCACAGCTATGGCCTGGATTCAATCCCTAGGTTGGGGAAATAAGATCCCACAAACTGTGCAGGAGCTAGATCTATCTTCCATCTATTTGAAGAGCTCTCTTGTGGAAAGGTGAGTAGAATCCCACTTGGAAGGGATCTGAAAAGTTATCTATTCCAATACCTCCCCTTCTATATATCCATAATATATATGTATGTGTATATGTATATATGCACACACACACACATATATATACATATATATACATATAATCAGTCAGTCAGTCAGTTCAGTCACTCAGTCATTTCCTACTCTTTGTGACCCCATGGACTGCAGCATGCCAGGCTTCCCTGTCCATCACCAACTCCCGGAGCTTGCTCAAACTCGTGTCCATCGAGGTGGTGATACCATCCAACCATCTCATCCTCTGTCTTCCCCTTCTCCTCCTGCCTTCAATCTTTCTCAGCATCAGGGTCTTTTCCAGTGAGTCAGTTCTTTGCATCAGGTGGCCAAAGGATTAGAGTTTCAGCTTCAGCATCAGTCCTGCCAATGGATATTTAGGACTGAGGATATATATAATATCCTCATATATATTCTACGCTATCCCCATATATATGTATCCATATAATACCCCCATATATGTATCCATATAATATTTGAATCCCTTCTATAGCATTCCACTAAATGAGATCATCTGGAGAACTTCTGATGCAGCCCATTCCACCCTTGTTAGCGCTTTCTCTAGTTGGGGCAAGTGAGGGCTACTCTTCATTGTGGCACATGGGCTTCTCATTGCCCGGTAGCTTCTCTTATTGTGGAGTAGCAGCTCTAGAGTGTGGACTCAGTAGTTGTGGTGCATGGGCTTAGTTGCTTTGCATCATATGGGATCTTTCCAGACCAAGGATAGGGCCTGTCCTGGCTCTGACACTGCACTGACAGATGGATTCTTATCCACTGTACCACCAGAGAAGTCCCCACATCTTTTTTTAAAGTTTACTTTTCAGCCATGCTGTATGTGTGATCTTAGTTTTCTGACTGTATATTGAACCCACACCTCCTGCATTGGAAACACAGTTTTAACCAGTGGATAGCCAGAGAAGTCCCCTAATATATCCTTATACTCGTAACACGTAACTCTTGAATTATTTATAATATTTTTTATCATGTTTAGATTTTATGTATTTGCCCAGCTGAAACATGAGCTCGAGGTTAAATAATGTCTTGTTCATATAGCTTTCCTATAGATTTAACATATTTGAAACAAATAATGTGTAAATGATATATAAAGTAGTATTTTATTTCATTGGTCATAAACTTCATTCATCAGTTTCATTCTGGAAAAGGGATTCATTCAGTCCGTAACTTCTTTTGTTAGATTCCATCATATCCTTTTCTTTTCAACCTTTCTCTTTCTTGACTGAAGAATCTTTTTTTGTTGTTGTTGTCCCTTATTCTAACAATTAAGTTTTTTTCTGGATCTTTTCCATGTCTGTCATGGAGCAGAACAGTGAGCAGGAATAATTGGGGTTGACATGTGAAGAGAGAGGCACTGTGGTAACTGATAGCACCATTCATCCTAGGTGAAAATTCTAAACATTGTTATCAATATTTCTTTTCATTCTTGCTTGCTTTCCCCAGGTCAACTTCTAATTCTCACTGTATCACATAGCAATTGTGATTGTTTCCAGGTCAGTGGCTTCTTAGTTTGTCTTTCTTTGCTCAGTAATGTAAATCCAGAGTGCATATTTTAGTGTGTGGTACTAAAACGCTAATTCTTACTCTTCCTTTGGACATATGTCTTCCTTAGCACTGCATATCAATTCTGAATCAACTTTTCGCTGGAATTTATAGAAAATTAAAGGATCAAAGGCAACTTTTATTCTCTCAAAAAAGGGAAGGCAGGATGAGAAGGAGAAATATAAAGGTTGAATGGGAGCCTGAAGTCAGTTCCTTTGGTATAAGTTTGAAAACAAAAACCATCTCTTTCTGAAGGTGAAAAACAAAACAAAAACAGGAAACAACCACCTAGAGAATCCATTTCAAACTTTGGCAGCATTAAGAAAGCTGTGGCCTGCTACCTAGATTAGACATGATAGAAGTTTGCCTGCCTCACCAGTCTTTGAATAGCAATTCCTTTTGATGACTGAACTTGAGTTACTGAAAGCACAGATAAGTGATACCAATAGATCAACTGGAACCCAAGAAGTGATGAGCAGAGATGAATGATTTTTAAAATATAAGAAAGCAATAGGAAAATTGTTCATTAAATAGACTATATATATTTCTCCTTCCCTGTCAACAAATAGCATTTCAAATTATTTACCCTAGAGTCTCTGGCAAAGTGTGCCTTACCCAGAAGGCTCCAACATGATAAACTGAAATCTGTTTGAACAGCAATGTTATTTTGGGAATAAATGCTCTAAGATGCTTGGGGAATTGTTCATGTCTTTGGATGTTTTTATGAGATTGGATTTTCCCCCAGACTTATTGACTTGTATTCTAAGGAAAATGAACTCTTTCTTTGGGGGGTGTTGAGGCAAGAATGAGCTGTTAACATTTGGTGTGTATCTCTGTAAACCAATGTACTGTTATGGTGAGAAGTGAACATTGGTCTCTGAGTTGTGATTTCTGTTCTTTTTTTTTTTAATTGCCTTACAATGTTGTGTTAGTTTCTACTGTACAGTAAAATGAATCAGCCACATATATACATATATATCCTCTCTTTTTTGGATTTCCTTCCCATTTAGGTCATCACAGGGCACTGAGTACAGTTCCTTGTGCTGTACAGTAGGTTCTCATTAGTTATCTGTTTTCTACATAGTGGTGTATATATGCCAATCCCGATCACCCCATCCATCCCACCCTCCCTGAGCTGCCATTTCTGAGAAAATTACATTCAAAAGTCACTGAAAATGAAGCATTTATGCCTTAAATCCTACATCTATAAATACTGTTATGTTTGGGCCTTTTAGTTTTTCCTTATGTGAAATTTCCTTATTTTCCTTATATTTCTGCCTTTAAGTAAATGACACATTTACGTTCAAATATGTAAGTTGAATCAAACTAGAAGGAGCTATTATAATTTGAAGAAATCCTACTTGGGGAAGGAAATTCATAGCAATAGCAGGTTCACTCCTCTTCTGTGGTCTTTTAGGGCTTCTGACCTTCTCTCTCAAGCATAGAATTTTGGCTCCAAGTTCCTTTTTTGCTTGTCCTGGCATTTCCTGTGCTAAGAGGCAGCTCTTTAAAGAAGGAGAGTGTAAATTTCTACCAAATTGAACTAATGTTGTAATGGACCTGAGTTTAAACCAACCAACTAAACACCAAACAAGAGACCACTTAAAGTGATTAGAACCATAAATAAAACTGCTAAGTTGCTTCTGACTCTTTGTGACCCTATGGACCATAGCCCGCCAGGCTCCTCTGTCCATGGGATTCTCCAGGCAAGAATACTGGGGTAGGTTGCCATTTCCTTCTCCAAGGGATCTTCCCAACCCAGGGATCAAACATGAGTCTCTTATGTCCCCTGCATTGGCAGGCGGGTTTAATCACTGAACTTAAAGTTTGTAGCATTCTCTGATTTGAATACGAAACATGGAAATATTCCATTCAGTTTAATTCACTTACTCAAACAATGGCTTATTTTCATACTTTGTTGCTTCCTTAGAAAAAAGTCATAAGGTATCCTTTAAAAATTAACACAACAGTAATAGAATTATAGTATATTTTCAGTCTAAAAATGACCTTAGAGGCTAATCTGACTGCCTCCTTTCTCAGATGACAAAATTTAGACCCACAGAAAATGGACTAAAGCAAGTCTTATGTAACCTTGGTGTTCTCTCAGTTCAGTCATCTTTCCAACATTGCAAGATGTTCCCTATGTAGTCAACTCTTTGGGGATTATAACTTAAAGGGAACAATAATGAAGGATATTTTAAAAATCATCAGTGATTTTCTCTTCCTCTTCATTAGCATAAATAGCTAGGTTCAGAATCTGGCAAATTGGATGGAGGGGCTCTGGGCTAGAAGCCAGTAATAGTTGGAACTGGGGAAGGTTGTCCCAGAGCCTCTGAGTTTCAGAGAAATGCTAATCCGATTAGAAATTTATCAATGGAATACCCTTCATTTAGTACCAATCTTGTGTTCTTTAGTTCTCAGTTTCCCACAAGTTTGCCCTCTTTAAGGCATTGACTTAAGCTTGGAAAAATCCTTATATGTATGTAAGTCATCTGCTCCTGTTATCTGAGTCCCTAGCTTTCTTGACAAGTGGCCGTTGAATACATGCAGGGATGACATATTTCATGCTGTTCAGCCATCCTCATCACTCTCTTCTGAACATGCCCTATTTGGTCCATGGGTTTTTAAAGACAGGAAACCCGTAGTTGAGTACAATACTCTAAGGACTAGTTTGGGCAGCCCAAATTAGATCAAGAGTATCATATTTCTTGTCCTAAGAGTCTACGTTTCCATTCACATAGCCTATGCTCACATCAGCCACATCATCCTGCCAACTCATTGTGCTTGTAGTCAACTAGAATCTAGTCTCTATACACAGCACTGTTTTAAAGCCAATTTCTCCCACGATGTACTTATGTAGTATAGACAATTTTTAATGCAAATGTAAGATTTTATATATCTGTCTATGAAATTATAACATGTTATATTTGGCTCATAGTTCCATCCTGTCATGAATTTGGGGGGATCACAATTGTGTTATTCGACATGTTAGCTGTTCTGAATAACTCTGTGTCATCGAAAAACTACTTCCTCACCTATGGCATGGATTAAAAAAATGTTAAGTGAAATGCAGGTGAGGGGATTGCTAGACACAAATTAACCAAATTAAACCTTGATATGGTTGTTCATTCATTTAAGCATTAACTTAATTGGCACCATCGTTTGTCTCATGTGTTGTTTAAACTCAGCCAATAGTACATCATGAAAGACTTTGTAAAATGCTTTGCAGAATATGAAACACTTACATCTGTCTATTTCCCTGTTCTGTCAATTAGTCAGCCTGCTCAAAAGGAAAGTGAAGTTAGTCTGTTAAGACATATTCAGAGTTTATCTGCGTTGACTACTGGTACTGGATGCATCCTAGCCTCAGAACCAAGTCAATAATCTCAGAAGTCTTTTGTGAGAGCCAAGAAACATTAAGTGCTTTTATTAATAATACTTTTTTCTCATGAATCCTGGGCTTCAGTTTATTCTTATTAATGATTCTGTTATTCTTTTTAGTTTACAAATAAATCTCTTTGACAGAAAAGACAGATACAAAATAGGGGTTATCTACTTATTGATTCCAGGATTGGTTTGACAACTGTCATCATATTCATATTCACTCATTTTTTTTATCATGCCCTGGAGAGACCTTAAAAGCCCTCCACCCCTGAATTTTTTGGCCTCCATGTCTTTCCTAAGTTATATTAGCTTAAGCTAGTCATGCCCTGTTCTTTACTATATGCTATTATTTTCATCACCTTTAAAAAATTCTGACTTTGTGAAACAGTCCCCAGTGGTAGCCATATCTTAATCTGAAGGGAATTCCCCTTTTACCTCCTGTCAATAGTACTAAGATGATGATGATGAAGGTTATGAAAATGACAATGACAACAACAAAAGTATTATAGGAGCTGACAGCTATTGGGCACTTACCAGGTGCCAAGAACTATTCTTAGTTCATTCAGACTGCTATAACAAAGTACCATAGACAGATGGCTTATAAGCAGCAGGAATGTATTTCTCACATGTCTGGAGGCTGGGAAGTCCAATATCAAGGTGCCAGCTGACTCAGGTCCTGGTGAGGGCCCACTTCTTGCTGTGCCATCACATGGTGAAAAGGGCAAGAGAGGTCTCTGGGGTTTCTTTTATAAGGGTACTAATCCCATCTATGAGGATTCCACCCAATGACCTAATCTCCTCTCAAAGACCTCACCTCCTAACATGGTCCCATTGGGATCAAGATTGCAACATGAGTTTTGTGAGGGTGTGAACTTTCAGTTCATAACATATGTGTGTGTGTGTGTGTGTGTGCGCGCGCGCGCGTGCGCTCAGTTGCTCAGTCATGTCTGACTTGTTGCAACCCCATGGACTGTAGCCTGCCAGGCTCCTCTGTTCATGGGATTTCCCCAGGCAAGAATACTGGAGTGGGTTGCTATTTGCTACTCCAAGGGATCTTCCTGACCCAAGAATTGAACCCATATTGCTTACATCTCCTGCATTGGCAGGAGAGTTCTTAACCACTAGTGCCAACTGGGAAGCCCCTCATAACATATTCCTGGATTAAGTCTTAATTTCTATAACCCTTTGAGATAAATTCTATCATCTGCATTTCACATATGAGCAATATGATGGCATAGAGAGGTTGAGTACCTTTCCCCAGATCCTATAGTTAGTAAGTCTCAGAGCTGAAAGCCCAACATTTGGATTCCATAGCCTGGGATCTAAACCTTTACTGCTTGAGAACACAGGTCAGACAGACACTGAAAGGCTGAATTGTCAAAGGAATTATGATGCAGTCTCAGAATATCTTATAGGCGAACTTGTGGGGTGTACAGAATTAGTTTTGGCGTGCCTCATCTCCTCTTCTACACATTTAACTACCCTACAGCTTCTCGTTGCCAACCTCTAGGTTTTCTCCACTTGTAAGCTATCCTTAGATCTTCAGCTAAATTATAAACTTCTAGAGAGTATGGTTTATGTTTCCCACATACTATAGCCAAACACAATGTTAAATATGGGGTATATGTGAAATCCTTGTGGAATTAAATAAGTGACAAATGTTGGAACTCATTGTTTAAAATAATATAATGGATTGTGTTCTAGAAGAGGAATGTGTACACGTGCACATTCAGAAGCTTAAATGCATTCTCAAGTGAGCTCTAAGCAGTGAAGGGAAATACAATATTTGGCATAGAGCAGTGCTCAGTGACTGTCTGCTAAATGAATAAATGAATGAATCAGAGAGGCAGAGAGTTTCCTTGAATTAAGATCAATATCAGCACACCCCCATCCCAGCCTTATTTCTGCAAATTATATACTCTTTTGAGCCATTAACTAATGATGCAGTGTGCTAAAATCTTTTATTCAGGTCTGCGTCATAGTAATTATGCTAGCAGTTTACTATTTCATTACAAGTTCAATTAAAAACGTGAGTGTGTATCTGTATGGGATGTGTGTTTGTATATATAATCTCCAAAGACAGATAAGAATATTATGTGTTTTTTTGTCTGAGTAAACAGATCAACTTGTAGTCTCTTTCAGCTAGGTGAATACAGTTTATTATCTTAGTATCTGGGTAAATCTTGAGGTGCAAATTGACTCAGACCTATTCAAATTTAATATCAGACTTTAGACAAATCCTTTCATAGCACAAAATAAATGGAGAACATATGATGGCTTAGGTCTTTTATATATAATTATATGGTTCCCAGAGGGGAGTTATAATTGAATTATAAGCTGCCTCATGAGTATTCTAGCCAGTGTTTAGAGAACCGCGAAGCAGAGCTGAGCAATTTTTTTTTTTCACCAGCTAGAATGTGAACAAGACACCCTATAATTCAATTATAACTAGCCTCCAGGAACCATATAATCATATTATAAAGTAGTTTGGGGAAACGGCATGTTTTTCCAAACGTTGTATATGTTTAAATGATAATTTGATAATTCTACTTTCCCTCTCACCTTTCCTAAGCACACAGGTGTGGGGACACCTTCTGTGACCTTATTCTCATGTACTTCAAAAAATTTTTTGAAATAAATTATCATCCTAGGAAGGACTTCCCTGGTGGCTCAGATGGTAAAGCGTCTGTCTACAATGCAGGAGACCCAGCCTCGATCCCTGGGTTGGGAAGATCCCTGGAGAAGGAAATGGCAATCCACTACAGTACTATTGCCTGGAAAATCCCATGGACAGAGGAGCTTGGTAGGCTAAAGTCCATGGGATCGCAGAGTCGGACACGACTAAGCGACTTCACACCACACACCACACCACTTCACACACCACAGGAAGGCCTTAGCTTACTGTTCTTTGATTTTAGGACATGCCACTTAAAATCTTTGGTCCTCAATTTTCTCAACCATAAAAAAATAGGACTCAATTTAGATGATATTTAAAATACTTTCCAACATAAACATTCACTGGGTCTAACATTAGTCATGGTTCTTCAAAGTAGAAGACCAATAGGATGGATTGATTGATCTATGATATAAATATATGTTTTATATATATAGTATATATATGTAGTGCATTGGCCAAAATGTTCATTAGGATTTTTCTATAAGATATTATGAAAAACCTGACTGAACTATTTGGCCAACCCAACATGTAGTGAGAGAGAGAGAGAGAGAGAGAGAGAGAGAGAGAGAGAGAGAGAGAGAGAGAAAGCAACTACACAAGTGAGGGAGAAGGAGTTTAAGAATTGGCTCACATAATTGTGGGAACTGGCAAAGTCTGCAGGGTAGACTGGCCGGCTGGAGACCCAGGGTGTTGCAGCAAGTCTGGGAGCAAAATTCCTTATTCCTCACATTACGACAGTCTTTTCTCTTAGGTCTTCAACTGGTTGGATGAGACATTTATATTATGGAAGATAATCTGCTTTACTCAAAGTCTACTGATTTAGATGTTAACCACATGCACAAAATATGCTTCCACAGCAACATCTAGACTGGTGTTTGACCAATAAGTGAGTACTACGGCCTAGCCAAGTTTACACATAAAATTAACCATCCTAAGTCTGTATAGCAAGATAGTTTTGCACTCTTCAGGCTCTGCTTCTTCAAATTGTAGATTATCTTTTAGGAACTTGAATGTAAACTGGGAAGGTGAAACTTTAGCTCTGAAGCTTTGTTATAATTCAACATTGTCATGAATATAATATATGAAAGTAGTTATTTTTATTTCTAACAAACTGACCCATATGCCTTCATAAAAGGAAAGCCATGTGTTTAAATCTGTTTCCTATTGAAGACTTCCTCAAATTTTCTATTCTATAAGTAACTGACAGTACAATAACTCTCCATAGGAAACCCACCCTATCTACTTTCCCACTGTCTTACGGAGGTTTCCTCTGAGTGACTATAGTTCTGCTGGCTATATTACTTTTTAGTATTTGAACTAGTTTTTGTTTAAAAGTAATTCCTACACATGTACATTAGTGCTAGTAGCAGCACTATTCTTGATAGTTAAAAAGTAGAAACAACACGGATGTCCATCAAGTGCTCACTAGATAAACAAAATGTGGTATATACATACCATGGTACACAACAAATTATGGGGAATTCTTACAGAGATGGGAATACCAGACCACTTTACCTGTCTCCTGAGAAACCTGTATGCAGACCAAGAAACAACACTTAGAACCAGATATGGAACAATGGACTGGTGCAAAATTGGGAAAGGAGTACGACAAGGCTGTGTATTGTCACCCTGCTTGTTTAACTTATAAGCAGAGAACATCATGTGAAATGCCAGGCTGGTTAAAGCGCAAGCTGAATCTTGACTGCCAGGAGATATATCAGCAACCTCAGATATGCAGATGATACCACTCTAATGACAGAAAGTGAAGAGGAACTAAAAAGCCTCTTGATGAAGGTGAAAGAGGAGAGTGAAAAAGCTGGTTTAAAACTCAACATTCAAAAAACTAGATCATTGCATCTAGTCCCATCATCACTTCATGACAAACAGATGGGGAAAAAGTGGAAATAGAGACAGATTTTATTTTCTCTGGCTCCAAAATCACTGTGGATGGTGACTGCAGCCATGAAAGCAAAAGACACTTGCTCCTTGGAAGAAAAGCTATGACAAACCTAGACAGTGTATTAAAAAGCAGAGACATCACTTTGCCGACAAAGGTCTGTCTAGTCAAAGCTATAGTTTTTCCAGGAGTCAAGTATGGATGTGAAAGTTGGACCATAAGGAAGACTGAGTGCCGAAGAATTGATGCTTTTGAATTTTGGTGCTGAAGAAGACCATGGGATATTATTCAGCCATAAAGGAGAGTTCAATTCTGATTTCATGAAAAATCAAGGGACTCACCTCCAGACTCATTTCCTATCATAACCACTGTTAATGTCTTGTTCTATCCCTTCACTTTTCACTCAAGCATGTTTTAAAACTTTCTATATCAGCTCATGTACAGCTTTCACATTCTTTTAAATAGCTGTCTAGTACTCTGTTATGTGGATACATCAGAATCTTTTTAAATATATCCCTCCTGTGGAATTCTTAGTTCTTTCCAGTTTTGCAAAAATGCCACATAGATAGTCCACCATATCTATTCACAAAACAGTACAAAAATATATTTGTAGGATAAATTCTTAGACATGAAATTGTCTAGATAAAGGGAATGTGCATTTGAAATTTTGATAAGTATTGATTACTTCCTTTTCCTATACAATGAAGTGAAGTGAAGTCGCTTAGTTATATCTGACTCTTTGCGACCCCATAGACTACAGCCTGCCAGGCTCCTCTGTCCATGGGGTTTTCAAGGCAATAGTACTGGAGTGGATTGCCATTTCCTTCTCTAGGGGATCTTCCCAACCCAGGGCTCGAACCCAGGTCTCCTGCATTGTAGACAGATGCTTGCTTTACTATCTGAGCTACCAGGGAAGTCCTTAGTTGAACCAATTTAGACTCCCAATGACAAGACTTCAGAGCACTTATTTCTCCTAAGTTAACACTGGATATTATCAAACTTGTTAATCTTTGCCAGTATGACAAGTAAAAAATAAAACCTTTTTCTCATTTCACTTTGTAATTATGAAGAAAGTTGAACATCTTATATTTTGTTATATGTATTTTTTCTTGTGAATTTTCTGTATGCTTTGTTCACATTTCTATTGGGCTAATTGGTCTTTTTATTATTGATTTGTAAGTGCTCTCAAACATTAAGGAAATTATCCCCTTGTCTGTCTTAAATACTGTCAAGATTGCCCACTTTTTCATTTGTCTTAATTGTCTGTTTATGATACTTTTTGGATATGTACTTCTTTAAAGTGTTTGCTTTGCTGCCTTCAAATAGATTGGAATGAACAATAGAAAATATAGTCCAAACTAAAATCACACCTTTTTGTGACTTATTTTTTTTAATGAGACCATGAAGTCCCCTCTGGAGGAAGCCTTCAAATTGCAAGTGTTATCAGTACTCCACAGACCCTTGTCCTCAGAGACATCAGATATTCCTTAATTCTCATCCTGAAGTTTGCTTTTAGATAAGGGTATTTTTTGGTTGTTTATTTTTTAATTGGGCACAGATTGATCAATAAAAGCATGATAACATTGAACAGATTTCAGATCTTTTTTTCCTTTGCCAGGGCATTCTCACTTCACTCAATATAACAGCTGCCACAGTGCTTACATTATTTGCTAATTTAACTCTATTCCTCTTTTCTCATATACCACATAAGAGTCTTTACAACACACAATTTTATAATGGAGACAAAGAGACACATAAAATGGTTTAAAGTAGAAAAATACAGTTAGAAACCCAGAAGACCTGACAATAGAGTATAAGCTAAGGGTTGAAAAGAGTCAGACACGACTGAGCGACTTTCACTTTTCCCCTACTCTGGAACCTTCCCAACCCTTCAGGCACATACCACTGAAAGCACAAGTTTTCCTTATATGTAATGCTTTACTTGAGATTTTCTCTGCGAATACAAATGGGTGGATATGTGTGTGCAGTATATCATCTTGCAAGAATATCTGCATGCAAATGAATATGATTCTCTTAGAATAATCATCTCAGGCTACACACTAACTCTAGTGCCTTAACTGCTAACAATTTTCTTAGGGTTTTTTTCTGACTACTGCTTTTAGACCTTGAGAATTATCATGAAGTGTACTCACTGGTGGCATTTGTTTTCTTTGAAGACGGAGCTGATTTGGGGGGAACAAGCAAATGCTATTCTGAGTCAAGTTTGTTGAATATAGGTGTTCAAAATATGTAGTATGACCTGTGATCAAAAACTCCGAAATATTAAAGCTGATTTTTTTCAGTTGCTCATAAACAAACATTAAAGATACTAACCACTGAGGAATTCTAAAAGTGTTCTGAATAATGACAACATTGTATGTTTACAGCATCACAAGGTGACAGAATCAATGATGGAGCCAAGACTCATTTGGACCGTGCTGGTTTTCGGATGTCAGAGTTCTACTTTTAAATTTTGCCTTAGTTCCCCTGCTAAGGAGCCCAAGAAGCCTCATTCTAGGTCAGCAGTGCTGACAGTAGCCCTAAGGGGATAATGACAATTGCAGAGGTGAGGAAGAGCCCCCTGAATTTTTTTGGCAGTCTTTAATAATCCATTGTATAATGACTATTTTTTAAGAAGAAATCTATTTTTAAAAGACTGCCTGATTATAGTCTGTTTCTGACACAGATATGTTGTTTTAGTTTGGCTTAAATTCATCTCTTATCTCCTCAGAGATGTAAGATATACATCTTATGACATTCTCAATCATCATTCACATTGAGATACTTCAAAAAACTTCAAAAGCTGTCACTTAATGAAATCATTATTATGGCCTAATGTTCAAGAGTTTTTTTGCTTAAGGACAACTTCTATTTTCATTGACTTTGATGGCCATTATAGAAGCTTAAGATTAAACTGATAAGGGGCCCAATAATAATTTATGGTCAATCTTTGCTAGTTTAAGTAAGTATTGGGGCACGATAACTGCTTTTGTTTTTCATTCTGCAACGTGTACAAATGCTAGATGCAGTAGAACTAGGAAAAACATTGCACTGCAATTATAAAGAGAATTTTTGGTGCTATATGTGGGGCATGAAAGAAAGTAATTACAAAAACCATTCATAAGAAGTAAATCCTGGTTTCTAAATATGGTATAGTAGATAGGAGGAAGCCAGAGATTTGGATTCTTAATAAGAGCCCTGATTTTCAAAACGAAGAATAGTCCTCTACATTTTATGCACATTTCTTTCAATATATATATATTTTCAGATGAAATGTGATGAGACAGTCCTATGTTGATTAACTATTTTAACTATGTAACTGTTCAAGTTTACATATAATGAAGTCCTTGTCAGGCAATCCCAGTTCTTGTTAAGTACAAACTTCATGTTCCTCCTCGCTAGTTTTCTCCTTTTTGGAACACGGCCCTTCACTGCAACTGAATGGATAAAATGTGGGTAGAATTGTATTCCAAAGGCTTTATAGAATTTATGTTAACAAGATATCATTCCTTCATTTAAAAAGCATATGTTGAATATCCACTCTGCGCCTGTCACTGTGGTAGGTGCTGGAAATATGGGAATGAAGATGGCATATGCCCTTGAGGAACTCCTAGTCTGAGGGCAGATGTTGGAGTAAGGGGGAAATTTGATAATCAGGGCGATAAAGTATAAAAGGTGCCCAGAAAGAAGTATCTTTATGCCTTTATACCAAAGGCTTTCTCGATCTCTTCTTCCATTAAATTAATAAAAGGCAAATCTGATTTCAAGTCCCAGCCCTGCCACTTGGTATCTGCAAAACCTGGTGCAAATGCTCCAAATTCCTTGATCCTCTGTTTTCTCTTTGTGAAACTAAGATAATAATGACCTCACAGAATTTGAGTGCCTTATAATTTATGCATATAGTGTGACTAGTCTTTTGTAAACAGTCAGTAAATGGCAGGTAGGATCACGATTATTTATATATACTTTGTTTATGTAGATTGCAGTTGTGTGGCTTAGTTCTTTTTCATTTTTGCAAACATGATTGATATTTACAATTTGAAAAGATTTTTATTATTACAAATGATAAAAGATGCAAGAGATGTGGGTTCAGTCCTTGGACTGGGAAGATCCCCTGGAGGAGGAAATGGCAACCCACTCCAGTATTCTTGCCTGAAAAATCCTATGGACAGAAGTGCCTGGCTGGCTACAATCACTCACATAGCATACTCACATAGCACATTTCCCCAAAGTCTTACAAGTGCTTGTAGATCACAGTAAATATGCTTTTATCGTAGCAGTAAATGTGCTTTTTAATCACAGTAAACACACAAAAAGATGCATTTTGTATCTGTTCAGCATGGCATGCATATTACACTTGCCTTAAACACAATAATTTCATTTGCGGCTTAATTCCTGTCTCACATATTTTGCCTTCAAACTTCCCTTTTAAGAGTCATGCTAAGAAGAACTGTGCCAAAAAACGTTACCCTCCCTTCATCCACATGTCTCCTTTCTATTCTCTGATATCTTCCCTGTCAAATTGAAAACTTAAAATTGGACTCAGTATAGGACACGAAAAACCAACATGGAATAAAGAAACAAAAATACTTCAACCTGACTTAATGGCAAAAACTTATATAGGCTGTTTTCCTCTCTGTTCTTTATGTTGCTAGTTTCAAGCTTTCTCTGCTTAATGTTGAAACATTCAGTCATTGGGAAAAAATCAGCCAAATTAGTTGGCAATTTATAGATAGATTATTTTTTAACTGACTGCACTTCTTGTACTTTTTCACTTTATGATATGTTGGTACAGACTTAAATGTATCTTTCAAATGAGAGATAATATTTGCACTGGAGTAGGAGTGCCAACTTAATCACATTTGTTTTGTTAACTGACGATTAAGCCCTAAATTCAGTTTTAGTTTTTTGCTGATTAAAAGTCCAATAAGTAATGTTACTTCCTTAGTAAATTCAATAAAGGGGTGAATAGCACATATGTTTATATTAAGGAATATGTGTCATGTGCCAGCTGTTGTGAAACATACTGAGGAAGCAGATAAGATAATATCTCCTTCCCTTATCTTGAAGAAGGGTCACAGTGTAAACAGAGACCTACTGTAGAAGCTTGGTGAGTGCTATGATAGAAATATGAACAGATAAGAGAGGGCAGTTATCTTTTCAATAACTATCATTCATTCATTTAAGAATTGTTTCTTGAGCACCTACTATATGCTAGTTACTATGCAAAGCTCTAGGTATTTAGCAATGAAATACACACTCCTGGTCTTTGTTTGATGGAATTAATAATTGAGACAGCTATAAAATTAAAATTGTAACCAGTATGCTGAAGGATGATTACCAAATGGTATAAAAATATATCAAGGGGGACTTCACTGGTAGTCCAGTATATAGATGCACACTGTATGTCAGGGGCCTTAAACTCATTTGGTGGGCAAGGAAAGCTTCCCTCAGCAAGTGACATTTCAGCTGATAAGTGGAGGAAAAAGCAGGAATTATCAATGCAAGGAAAGGACAACAATTTGTCGCATTAGGACAGTGGTTCTCAACTGGGGATGACTTTGCCCTCCAGAGAACATTTGGATATTCATGGAGATGTATTTGATTGTCACAATTTGGAGGTTGGATGCTACTTAGCATCCAGTGCACAGAGGCCAAGGATGCTGCTAAACATGCAAGGTACAGGGCAACTCCCTCCCCCAACAAAGAATTATTCAGTAAGTAGTGATGAGATTGGGCTTCCTTGGTGGCTCAGTGAGAAAGAATCTGCATGCCAATGCAGGAAACTTGGATTCAATCCCTGATCCAGGAAGATCCCACATGCCGTGGAGCACCTAGGCTCATAGGCCACAACTATTGAGCCCATGTGCTACAAACTCTGAAGCCCGTGCACCCTAGAACCCATGCTCTGCAACAAGAGAAGCCACCACAGTGAGAAGCCTGCACACCCACAACTAGAGAGGAGCTCCCACTCACACCAACTAGAGGACATGGACAAAAATAAATAAATAAAATTATTCATAAAAATACTGATGAGGTTGAGAAACCCTGCCTTAGATTAAAAGAAGGGAAGGTCAGTGTACTGTGGAAAAGTATAGAAATAGTACAAAAGAAACCTGAGTTCAGTTCAGCAAACTTTATTGAGCATTTATTGTGTAAAAATAACTGCAGATGGTGATTGCAGCCATGAAATTAAAAGACGCTTACTCCTTGGAAGAAAAGTTATGACTAACCTAGATAGCATATTCAAAAGCAGAGACATTACTCTGCCAACAAAGGTCTGTCTAGTCAAGGCTATGGTTTTTCCAGTAGTCATGTATGGATGTGAGAGTTGGACTGTGAAGAAGGCTGAGTGCCGAAAAATTGATGCATTTGAACTGTGGTGTTGGAGAAGACTCTTGAGAGTCCCTTGGACTGCAGGGAGATCCAACCAGTCCATTCTGAAGATCAACCCTGGGATTTCTTTTGAAGGAATGATGCTAAAGCTGAAACTCCAGTACTTTGGCCACCTCATGCGAAGAGTTGACTCATTGGAAAAGACTCTGATGCTGGGAGGGATTGGGAGCAGGAGAAGAAGGGGATGACCGAGGATGAGATGGCTGGATGGCATCACGGACTCGATGGACGTGAGTCTGAGTGAACTCCGGGAGTTGGTGATGGACCGGGAGGCCTGGTGTGCTGCGATTCATGGGGTCGCAAAGAGTCAGACACGACTGAGCGACTGAACTGAACTGAGGTATGAGGGTGAAAGATATCATTCCTCTCTTTAATGAGCTTAATCTACTAGGGAAAACACAGTAATAGTTTTTTATAATACTGATGATATAAATACAGTGCATAGGACTCAGTGAGAAGGGCTACCTAACACATTTTGAAGAGGTCAGGAAAAGCTTCTGGACAGATAAGATACCCCAGTAGATTTTAAATTGTGAATAGGAATTAATCTTCCAGAAACCTCTGGAATCACTGATGTGAGAGAATTAGAAAGTGGACTGCAAAAAGTAAACATGGACTAGGCAGCCAAAATTCAGGCTTAGGAACACAAGACAGGCATAGGGCATTCCCTACACCTAGCAAGCAGGTTCATCCCAGTGGGTCCTGGAACAAATACAAATGGAGCCTCGGGCCTGTGACCTGACTGCCTTCTTTGCCATCCCCAGCTGTGTGCAGACAGTTTGGGAGAGGAATGGTGGAGCCTGTGAGGTCTGGATGGAGGGGACGATAAGGCTTGGTGTGGGCATGGCTGCCTGGCTCTGCAACATCCTCATTCCGTGAGCAGAACAGCATCGAGCGTCCTCTGAGGTTCAGGGCAGGGATGTCAGCAGCTAGAAAACCCAGAAAGTACAACTAGAGGCTTGGAGTCAGTTAAGTAGTTACAAGTCAGGGCACAGAAAACACAGATTACATTAGGTAATAGATATACTCTGGACTTAGGATAGCTTCAGGATAGTAAACATGAGACACTGTTAACAAGGACATCTTCATCCTGAGGCCCCAACTTCTCAAAGAACTGTCTTAACCAGAAGCTTTTTGTGTATCTCCTGCTAGTAAAGGAGCCGATACAAAAGTATTGCAGATAAGTGGATATTTCTTCGAAACAATTCAAAATTTGGAGTATATAATGTTCATTCTTCTGAACCTTTTTTTTCTGTTCAGAATTGCACCTAGACATGGTATAGACTGTTTAGATGATTGTATCTTGGCCCTTGTGCCCATGTTGTAAATTCTGATGCTAATTTAATTAATTTAGTTACCTCATTGTTGAGCTATGGAATTTTTTTTTTTTTTTTACAGCTAAAGAGGTCTTTAGAGCTCCTATAGTCTAATGGGGTTCAAATTTTTACCTTTTATTTTTAAGCAACAGAAACTCCTGTTTTTGAGACAGCATAGCCTAGTGCTCAGGGGCTTCCCAGGTGGTTCAGCAGTAAAGAATCTGCCTGCCAGTGCAGGAGCCACAGGAGACATGTATTTGATCCCTGGGTTGGCAAGATCCCTTGGAGGAGGAAATGGCAACCCACTCCAATGGACAGAGGAGCCTGGCAGGCTTCAGTCCATGGGGTCACAAAGAGTCAGACACAACTTAGCAACTAAAGAACAGCAAGAACAAGCATAGTGGTGAAGAGTGTGGATGGTGGAGCCAGACTGCCTAGGTTCAAATTTGCACCTTTTATTTACTGACTCCAAAAACGTGGGCAAGATGCTTAGTTTCTCTGTGTCTCAATTCTCTCATTTAAAAAAAATGGAGATCATGTGAAAATTAAATCAGCTAGTGCATTAAAAGGCACTTAGAACGCTTCTTGGTACCAAGAAAGTTCTATAAAATAATCTTTTATAGAACCTAAACCTATACAGCGGACAAAACAAAACCATTCTGGTTGAATGGGAGAGGGTAACAGTGCTGCTGCTTGGCCAGCTGCTTGGCCACACTCCATCCTAAGGCAGCTACCAGTGTGGATCCATTCTTTTTTTTCTTCAAGTAGAGGCGGTCTAGATAGACCTTGAAAACCTGGAAATAATTTGAAAACCACCAGTCAAAGCCAGTCACCTGATTTTGCAAATGAGAAAATTGCTTTAGTATATTAAATCACTTAATCCTCACAGAAGTTCCCATTTGGAAAAGTTCAATAACTTGCTCAAGGTCATGCTACTAGTAAACAGCAGAATGGAATTTGAACCTGTGAAGAAAGGCTAGTCATATGATATAGATATTTTTACAAGTTGGCTCCCACACCTACCATCTTCCTCGAAGAAGACTTTGTCAGTCATAGATTAGATATTTGATTTTGGAGTCATCTCAAGCTTCCCAGCTGGCTCAGTGGTAAAGAATCTTCCTGCCACTGCAGGAGCCACAGGAAACACGGGTTCAGTTCCTGGGTAAGGAAGGTTCACTGGAGGAGGAAATGACAAACCCAGTCCAGTATTCTTGCCTTGAAAATTCCATGGAGGGAGCCTGGTGGCTATAGTCCACAGAGTCTCAGAGTCGAACGTGACTAAGTGAGCACGAACACAACTTTGTTTAATCTCAATCAAATTAGAGCATAGTAAATTTTCAATCACTATTATTTTTCTTCCCTCCATTTTCGGTCAATTTCTACTTTTTTTTTTTTTAAATAATAGCAACTATCATGTCAACCGACTACCTTCAGTTCAGTTTAGTTCAATCGCTCAGTCATGTCTGACTCTTTTCAACCTCATGGACTGCAGCACACCAGGCTTCCCTGTCCATCACCAACTCCCAGAGCTTGTTCAAACTCATGTTCATCGAGTTGGTGATGCCATCCAACCATCTTGTCCTCTGTCATCCCCTTCTCCTGCCTTCAATCTTTCCCAGCACCAGGGTCTTTTCTAATGAGTCAGTACTTTGCATTAGGTGGCCAAAGTATTGGAGCTTTTCTACTACCTTGCTGCTGCTGCTGCTAAGTCGCTTCAATCGTGTCTGACTCTGTGTGACCCCATAGACGGCAGCCCACCAGGCTCTGCACATCCCAGGGATTCTCCAGGCAAGAACACTGGAGTGGGGTGCCATTTCTTTCTCCAATGAATGAAAGTGAAAAGAGAAAGTGAAGTCGCTCAGTCGTATCCGACTCTTCGCGACCCCATGGACTGCAGCCTACCAGGCTCCTCCACCCATGGGATTTTCCAGGCAAGAGTACTGGAGTGGGTTGCCATTGCCTTCTCCATTTCTACTACCTTAGAGTTTATTTAATTAAATTTGTGCCACTTTAGGAAAATGGGCTTGGGTGAACAACCATTTCTATGCTTGTGTTTTCTATTGGCAAAGCCTGAAACACCCATGTTCTACTCATAAGAGTACTTGGTACTGGTGAGCAGCAAAGTGGGAATTGTATTATCTGTTTTATTTGAGGGATCTGTCCTTTGGGTTGCAGTTTTTTTTTTTTAACAATATTAGTCTTCATGTGCAAAATGTCCTTTTCATATTATTGTTATGATGATGATGATGATGTCTCTCAAGGAGCAGAGAAATCTGGCTGTTTCTTGTGTGGCACAATGGTAGGAATTGAATTGCTCCTGCAGGAGGGCAAGCAAAGTTTCAGGGACTGACTGGGCTCTTTCCACTATAAAGTATCTTTTGTTAAAACTGAAAGCTTTATCTCCACTGCATCCAATTACTTCAGTGATTGAAAAGGATAGCATTCCACTTTAATTATGTGTTCTCATTTCTGCATTTCTTTTAATTTATGGGACAATAAAAAGTAAAGCAATGCAAAAAACAACCAATTGAAGAGCCATTTGGTGCTGTTCCTATTTGACCCCATCCATTTGAGATTTCCAGATTTTCTGTGATTTTGGTCTGTCTCCCTAAGTATGATTGGTTAACTTCACTGGTTATTTTCAATAACACATTAAATGCCCCCTAAGATCCTGCTTTCTGTCTGACATTTGACACTGTTTCTGCTGCCACTTTGAAGATTCTGTGCTTCTCCAGCTGTTGGGTTCTGGAGTAATCTGCCTGTGTTGCTTACATCAGAATCATTTAGAAATTAAAAGGAAACATGAATGGGAATGTCGTTGCATCAGTATTTCTAATGAGCACATTTTTACTAACTATAGATGAAGTAATAATAATCATAAAATGGCAGCAGCAATAATAAAAGTGAAAGATGGAGGATGAAGGTGAAGGTGGTGGATGTGGAAGATATCACCAAGAAAGAATGGGGAAAATATTTGCAAACTATTTATGTGATAAAGAACTTATGTCCAGAATATATAGGGAACGCTTACAAGCCAATAATATAAAAGGTAATAATCCAATTAAAAATGGGCAGACACCAGCAAGATGGCGATATAGAAGGCATTGCACTCATGTGCCCCATCAGCAATAATAATTTGACAGCCACTCACAGACAAAAGCACCTTTGTGAAAGCTTTGAGCTTCAGGTAGGAGACTGTAAAACCCCAGTATAGTCTAACACTGAGGAGGGCATTTTGAGAAGTCAGGCCCCTACCAGGTGGCCGATTCCTCAAACATTGTCCCCAGAAACAGTTCTGTCCCTTGTGGACTCAGCTATAGACCCATTTGGCTCTGGTCCTGCTGCACCATCACCATTTGCTGAAGAACTTGGCAGAAGTCATATCTGACCATACCCCAGATAACAGGCCTGCTGAACTCAGTCTTGTCTGACTATGACCCAGCTCCAGTCCCTCACAGCATGCAGTCCTGTCTGCCTGGGGACAGGGCAGGAAACATGCCTGATTGTGCCCTGAGGCAGACCTTCATATCCTGAAATGGCCCTGTGACTCAGTTGCAGCCCCTCTCAGCCATGAGTTAACAACACGTGGCAACATTAGCCATGGCCTGCTTAGAGACTGGGTAGGACACATACCCATCCATGCCCCTGAAGCAGGCCCTTTGACATCGGTCCAACTGAAGATATTGAAATGGCCCTGTAACTCAGCTCAAGTCCCTCGAAGCCTTGGGCCAAGAATACTCTTGTGTACCTAGGAGCCAGCTGGGAGGCATGGCTGTCTCTGCCTTTGGAGGTAGACCTGCTGGCCTTGGTCCAACTGTGGACCTTGATGCAGTCCCGTCACCTGGCTCCAGCTCCTTGCAGCCATAGCCTGGGAACAGTCCTGTCTGCCCAGGGACCCGTAGGGAGATATGCCTGTCTGTGCCTCTGAGGTGGTCCTTTAATCTCTGGTCCCAGTTGCAGACCCTGAAGCTGCCCTGTTACTTGGTTAAAGCCCCCCTCAGCTGTTATCTGGGGCCAATCCTACCTGCTCAGTGACCTGTTGGGAGCCTTCCCAGAGACTCAGAAGGAGCCACAGCTGTTTGCACAGCTGGTGACAGGTTTGCAGTCTGCCAACACTGGAGAACCCTTGTCACAGTGCCAGTGCTACTGACCGAGGTCCTAGAGGCAGTCTCATCTATTCAGGGACCAGACTGAATCCACACTTGCTGACACCCTGGGAACAGCCCCACCAATGAGCAACATCACCTAGCTCCAAATGACTTGACTGTGACTCTGAGGCAGTACCATCAGATGAGGGACCTGACAAGAAGACTTTACCAGCTAAAATTACTCTTTAAAGACTGGGAGAGAAACTTGCTTCTTCAAATGCACAAACACCAGTTCAAGGTTGCACAGATTGTGAAGAACCAGGCAAACAAGACACCACCCAAAGAAATTAATAACATTTCAGTAACCGACCCCAAAGAAATGGGGATCTATGAAATGCCTAACAAAGAATTCATAGTCCTCCTAAAGAAGCTCAGTGAGATGCAAGAAAACAGCAATAGACAACTAAAATAAATCAGGAAACAATGCATTAGCAAACTGAGAAGCTTGATAAAGAAATAGAAACTGTAAAAAGAGTGGAACAAAAGTCCTAGAGCTGAAGGATACAGTGATAGGACAGAAAAATTCAATAGAGAGCTTCAATAGCAGACTTGATCATGCAGAAGGAAGAATCATCTTCCTTTCAAATGACTCACAGAGGTCATTTGAAATTAGCCAGTTGGAAGAACACAAAGAAAGAAGAATGAAAACACACACAAAAGTCAACTAATGTTTGACAAAGGAACCAAGGAATACAAGATAGGGAAAGAATAGTTTCTTCAGTAAGGGGTGTTGGAAAAACTGGTGTCTGCATGCAGAAGAATGAAATTGGACCCTTATCTTGCACCATACACAGAAATTAACTTGAAATAAATGAATGACTTAAGTGTGAGACCTACAACCATAAAACTTCTTGAAGAAGCATAAGATAAAGTTTTCTTGATATTTGTCTTGGCAGTGATTTTTTTAAAAATGTATAATGGTTTGGAATATGACACCAAAGCACAGACAACTAAAACAAAAATGAAAGTGTGGGAATTATATTGAGTTGAGAACCTCTGTATAGCAATGGTAACAACTGAAAAAATTAAAAGGCAAGCTAGGGAAAGGGAAAAATCTGCAAATCATGTTTCCAATAAGGTACTAATATCCAAATATGAGAAAATCGCCTACAACTCAGTAGGTAAAAAGCAAATAGCCTGGTTTTAAAAATAGACGAAGGACCTGAATAGACTTATTTTCAAATAAGACACATACATGGTCAATAGATTTATGAAAAGGTACTCAATAACAGTAATCATCAGGGAAATGCAAATCAAACCACAATGAGATATCACCTGTGATATCACCTAGTAGGATGGTTATTATTAAAAATGCAAGAGGTAGAAGTTATTGGTGAGGATGTGGAGAAAAGTGAACCCCTGTACATTGTTGGTGGGAATATAAACTGGTACAGCCATTATGAAAACACTTTGGAGGTTTCTTAAAAAGTTAAAAATGAAACTATGATATGATCCAGGTATCTCTCATCTGGGTAGGTATCCAAAGGAAATATAAGTACTAATTAGAAAAGATTTATGTACCCCATGCTCACTGTAGCATTATTTACAATAACCAAGACTTGGAAACAATCTAAGTGTCCACTAATGGATGAATGGATAGAGAAAATGTTATTTTATATATAAATATACATACACAAAATGGGACATCATTCAACCATAAAAAAGAATTAAATCTTGCCATGTATGAGATGGATAGACCTTGAGGTATTATACTAAATGAAATATGTCAAGCAGTGAAAGATAAATACTGTATGATCTCACTTATATGTGGAACTTAAAAAAAAAAAAAGAAAGAAACAAGCCACGCTCCTAGATAGAAAGAACAGATTGGTGATAGCCAGAGTTGGAGGGTGGGGGTTGGCAAAATGGGAGGAGGGGGTCTAAAGGTTCAAACATCCAGTTATAAAATAAATCATGGGGATATAATATAGACCTGGGTGAATATGATTAATAATGCTGTATTGCATCTTTAGAGGTTGCTAAGAAAGTAAATTGTTAAAAGTTCTCAGTGCAAGAAAGAAATTGAAACTGTGACAGATTGTTAATTAGACATATTATGATCATTTCACAATGAATAAAAATATCAAATCATTAATACACCTGAAATTAATATGATGTTATATGCCAGTTTCAGTTCAGTCACTCAGTTGTGTCCATCTCTTTGCAACCCCATGGACTGCAGCACGCAAAGCTTCCCTGTCCATCATAAAATCCTGGAGCTTGCTCAAACTCATGTCCAGTGAGTCGTGATGGCATCCAACCATTTCATCCTCTGTCGTCCCCTTCTCCTGCCTTCAATCTTTCCCAGGGTCTTTTCAAATGAGTCATTTCTTCGCATCAGGTGGCCAAAGTATTGGAGCTTCAGCTTCAGCTTCAGTCCTTCTAATGAATATTCAGGATTTATTTCCTTTAGGATTGACTGGTTTGACCACGTTGCAGTCCAAGGGACTCTCGAGTCTTCTCCAACACCACAGTTCAAAAGCATCAATTCTTCTGCACTCAACTTTCCTTATAGTCCAACTCTCACATCCTTACATGACTACTGGAAAAAACATAGCTTTTTTCCCACTGTTTCCCCATCTATTTGCCATGAAGTGATGGGACCAGATTCCATGATCTTAGCTTTCTGAATGTTGAGTTTTAAGCCAGCTTTTTCAGTCTTCTCTTTGAATTTCATCAAGAGCCTCTTTAGTTCTTCTTCACTTTCTGCCATAAGAGTGGTTTCATCTGCATATCTGAGGTTATTGAGATTTCTCCCAGCAATCTTGATTCCAGCTTGTGCTTATCCAGTCCAGCATTTCTCATTATGTACTCTGTATATAAGTTAAATAAGCAGGGTGACAATAAACAGCATTGATGTACTCCTTTCTCAATTCAGAACCAGTCTGTTGTTCCATGTCCAGTTCTAACTATTGCTTTTTGACCTATATACAGGTTTCTCAGGAGGGAGGTGAGGTGATCTGGTATTTTCATCTCAAAGAATTTTCCATAGTTTATTGTGATCCACACAGTCAAAAGCTTTGGCTTAGTCCATAACGCAGAAGTAGATGTTTTTCTGGAACTCTTGCTTTTTTGATGATCCAATGGATGTTGGCAATTTGATCTGTGGTTTCTCTGACTTTTCTAAATCCAGCTTGAACATCTGGAAGTTCACGGTTTATGTACTATTGAGGCCTGGCTTGGAGAATTTTGAGCATTACTTTACTAGCATGTGAGATGAGTTCAACTGTGTGGTAGTTTGAGCATTCTTTGGCATTACCTTTCTTTGGAATTGGAATGAAAACTGACCTTTTCCAGTCCTGTGGTCACTGCTGAATTTTCCAAATTTGCTGGCATATTGAGTGTAGCACTTTCACAAAATCATCTTTCAGGATTTGAAATAGCTCCACTGGAATTCCATCACCTCCACTAGCTTTGTTCGTAGTGATGCTTTCTAAGGCCCACTTGACTTCACATTCCAGGATGTCTGGTTCTAGGTGAGTGATCACACCATCATGGTTATCTGGGTCATGAAGATCTTTTTTTGTATAATCCTGTGTATTCTTGCCACCTCTTAATATCTTCTGCTTCTGTTAGGTCCATACCATTTCAGTCCTTTATTGTACCCATCTTTGCATGAAATGTTCCCTTGGTATCTCTAATTTTCTTGAAGAGATGTCTAGTCTTTCCCATTATGTTATTTTCCTCTATTTATTTGCATTGATCACTGAGGAAGGCTTTCTTATCTCTCCTTGCCATTCTTTGTAACTCTGGATTCAAATGGGTATATCTTTCCTTTTCTCCTTTGCCTTTCGCTTCTCTTCTTTTCACAGCTATTTGTATATGTTACTTATACCACAACATAAAATATAAATAAATAAAATATAAGTAGATATTTTCCTTTTTCATTGTTTAGAAAGATGATTTACTTTTATAGTCTGTCAGCTGTGAATATTTAAAATGTTACCATTTTATCCTACACATATCTTGGCCATCAGGACCTTCTGTACTGACACAGGATGTTAGGTAGGAAGGTACATAAGACTTTTGATCCTCCTTCTTGATGAAAACTAGCAACAACAACAACAAAAGTGTCAACTTACTTGAGTGTTCAAACCAGCATTATTCATTATAGCCAAAAAATAGAAATTCACAAAATGTCCATCATGTGATGAATGGATAAGCAAAATGTGAAATATCCTTGCCAGGGAATATTATTCAGACATAAAAGGGAATAAAGTTCTGATGTATGCTACAACATGGATAAGCCTCAAAAATACTATGCTAAGTGAAAAAGCCACACACAAAAGGCCACACATTATATGATTCCATTTATATGAAATGTCCCAAACAGTCAAATCCAAAGAAACAGTAAGTAGATTATTGGCGAAGTCAAGTGGGCCTTAGGAAGCATCACTACAAACAAAGCTAGCAGAGGTGATGGAATTCCAGTTGAGCTATCTCAAATCCTGAAAGATGATTTTGTGAAAGTGCTGCACTCAATATGCCAGCAATTTGGAAAACTCAGCAGTGGCCACAGGACTGGAAAAGGTCAGTTTTCATTCTAATCCCAAAGAAAGGCAACGCCAAAGAATGCTCAGACTACTGTACAATTGCACTCATCTCACACACTAGTAAAGTAATGCTCAAAATTCTGCAAGACAGGCTTCAACAGTATGTGAACCGTGAACTTCCAGATGTTCAAGCTGGATTTTAAAAAGGCAGAGGAACCAGAGATCAAATTGCCAACATCCGTTGGATCATCAAAAAAGCAAGAGAGTTCCAGGAAAACATCTACTTCTGCTTTACGGACTAAGCCAAAGCCTTTGACTGTGTGGATCACAACAAACTGTGGAAAATTCTTCAAGAAATGGGGATACCAGACCATCTCATCTGCCTCCTGAGAAATCTGTATGCAGGTCAGGAAGCAACAGTTTGAACTGGACATGGAACAAAAGACTGGTTCCAAATAGGAAAAGGAGTATGTCAAGTCTGTATATTGTCACCCTGTTTATTTAACTTATATGCAGAGTACATCATGAGAAACACTGGGCTGGAGGAAGCACAAGCTGGAATCAAGATTGCCGGGAGAAATGTCAATAACCTCAGATATGAGATGACACCACTGTTATGGCAGAAAGCGGAGAAGAATTAAAGAATTAACCCTAACCCCTTCTTGGTTGATTGGAATATTCTGGATTTAGATACTGGTGATGGTTATACAATTATTTGGTTATATTAAAAATCACTGAATTGTGTACTTTTTTAAGGGTGAATTTTATAATATGTGAATTAGATCTCAATAAAGCTGTTACTATTTTTTTAAGGGAAAGAGTAATAGCCAACATTGAGCACTTACTGAGTAGTAGGTATTAGGCTTAGCATTCTGCCACACATGATAGGATTGAATGTTCACAACAACGGTATGTGCATAAGTACTATTTGTTTTCTCCATTTTTACAGATTTGAAAATTGCAGCTTCATAATGTTACTCAAGCTACTTCATAATTTACCCACGGTCCCATAGGCTAAAAAGTCCAAGAACTGAAATTTAGCCTCTAGGTAGCCATCTGGCACTCTTGATTACTACATTTTTCCTGCCAGTATTTTTTATAATAACTTTAAGATATAATTACCATACCATATAGTTTGCCCATTTAAACAAATCACCCGTCAGTGTGTTTCTTTGAGTACATTCATGGATATATGCGTGTGACACTAGTCAGTTTTAGGACATTTTCATCTTATAACACATACAAACCTCATCCCCACCCCAAGGCCTAAGCAACCACCAGTCTGTCATTGTGCTGGTTGATTGATACTGCTACCTGTAGTCACTTGCATCACTGTATTAACTGTTAAACAATAGTTGTGTTAGTCGATATCGATACAACCAGGAATTAAGTCGGTAGATTTCCTTTTAAAAATGGCTTTGAAGCCTCCATTACTAGAAAAGACAATAACTGAATATGATTTAAATGTACTAGAGGCAAGAGAGAGACACTGCATGTGTCAATTCGCCCTGTTTCTGGACTTAATTATTTTACTGAGGAGCTGGGTCTACCTGCTCCCTCCAAAACAAGAAAAAGGAAAGAAAATCTTGATTGCAAAAAATATATTTTGCTTCTGAGCAAGGATACAGAAATTGTTAGGAGCTTTCCTTGTCTTTGAAATTGGCACAATGCCCTCCAGCTAAATGGTTTTGCTAAGTGGCTTTGCAAGAAAACCTTTCCTCCCCTCCTTGCCTGGAAGCTACTGCTTTTCCTCCTGACCCTCTTGACTTCAGTTTGAGTGCATGTCTTCCAGTTAACAAGTAATTTGGGGGAGTGTCAAAAGGTAACTAGTGTCCCCTGGGTCACAATTAACCTAAAAATTAAAAGGTGGAGTTTGAAATCCTCATTAAGTATAACAAAACCATAAAAGGGAGTTTCTGAATTGGAGTTGGATTTAGAAAGTCACCTTTGAATTAATGAAACTGACCATACTGACTAAGTACCAGGCTCAGTATTTGAGAGAGGATATATGTTTGAGAGAGGATCTGCAGTATAGTTTAGTAGCGATTAATGGTTTAGGCAAAATGAGTAGAAAATAATTCTTTCTGAGAGCCTTTTCCTGTGATCCCACTCACTCACAGTGCACATACTAATGCCCTTAAAGTTCAATTACCACTAATTTCTGAAATATGCTTATGAGTATTACATTATTGGGATTAAGAATTAGTGTTTTCTCATTTAACCTGGCCGATAACTGGCAATGTCATATTGCCCTGAGAACTTTTCTTTGATAATTTATTTTTAAAGGTAGCATAATAAATATAACTGGGGTCTCTAAAAATGATTTATGGTGAAGTCTTACAGCTTAGTAGTAAATTCTAACTAATATGTGTTACTTATAATGGAGGCCTATAGCTTGTTAATTCTGAGCTAAAAGCGGGTAACAATATTGTTATTATGTAAACCTTAAGCACATGTTTTGTGCTTGATATAACTCAAACCATGGTGATGATTAAAATATTTCATAATTCAGATGCTAGTGTTTCTTTTAATAATTCTAAAAATTTGTTCTAGATGCAACAAGTTTCTCACTCTAAAAGAGCACTTAGAATCCCATTTTATAGAAGTCAGTTTGTGACCTCTAGAAGCAGAAATGTACAAATATCATAATCATCTACTGAACAGGAAACATTGATGGAAGGATTGAGAAATACCACTGCTCTTTTGAAATATTCAAAACTGAATTGTTCCCACAGATGTGCACACCCTCTCTTCTGGTATTTCTATTAAATGGTGCTTGGGCAGTAATAAACTTCATTTACTTATTTAAATGTATTCCTCTCACCCCCATCCCCGAACACATGTCTGAATGAGCAAATAAGCTGTGGGTTCCATTGTCTTAACCTTCTCAGTTGCCAGGGTTTTAGGGACATGGAAGGGGGGACATGGAAGGATTTAGAGGTGAAATGAAGGTGACCCCACTGACCCATAGTCAGCATGACATGTTCCTTGAGTTTAGAAATTCAGATGGCCTTAGCAATTCCTTTGTACTCTGTGGTAAATATTTCTGTAGCAGCTGAAGTTGGAGTTAGACTTTTTCTGTATCCATGGAGGAGAGACAAGATAACTGGCCCATTTGAAGATCAAACCCCCACCTAGGCCTCATTAGTGCTGGGCTTTAAGCAATGGATATGGGATTATATAGAAGATGAACAAGTAGCAAAGGATAGCTAGCAAGTTCAGGGTTATATGACAAAAATATAGTGCAGATATCTAGGACATTTTCTTCATTAGGAATGCCTTTGAAAGGCTCACACACTTGAGTTCTTTGGAGAGCCATTTAAGATATCTCATGTGTAAGGTTTCAAATAGATTCAAACTGAATTTAGACTGTAGGTTTTTTGACTGAGGTCAAAGATTTTTAGTTGGTGTGAGTGTGTGAGCAAATCTGAGTGTTTAAGATGTAGGCATACAGATAAAAATAACATGTTCTAAAAGGGTAGTGTTTTTGTACTTATTTCCTTCATCTTTTAATAACATCTATAAAAAGTGAACAGATTTGGTTACTTAGTAGACCTTCTCTCAATTAAGTTTCTATCACCAGAAATGGGTTGGCAATATTTAGAATTTGCATTTTTGTTGTTTTTAGTGCTACTCTTCCAGTATTTTTTTTTCCCCAAACTACCTCCAAATCAGGAGTACAATACAGGAAAATAGTTGCTCTGCTTCTTCAAGAGAAAAAAAATTTATAGTATTTGTGAATGAAAAATTGTATACTAATGCAAGTGAAAGTGTTTTTTTTTAATTGAAGTACAGTTGATACAATGTTGTATTAATTTCTGGTGTAGAGCAAAGCAATTCAGATATATATAGGCATCCCTGGTGGCTCAGATGATAATCTGCCTGCAGTGTGGGAGACCTGGGTTCAATCCCTGGGTTAGGAAGATCCCCTGGCAGAGGGCATGGCGACCCACTCCAGTATTCTTCCCTGGAGAATCCCTATAGCCAGAGGAGCTTGGTGAGCTGCAGTTCATAGGGGCCATAAAGAGTTGGACACGACTGAGCGACTAAGAACAGCACAGCATATATATATATATATATATATATATATATATATATATATATATATATATTCTTTTCCCTTACATTTTATTATAAGATATTGAATATAGTTCCTTGTGCTATACAGTAGGACCTTGTGTGTATGTGTCTGTCTGTGTGTATAATAGTTTCTATCTGCTAACCCCAATTTATCTCTCTCCCATCCCCTTTCCCTTTTGGTAACCATAAGTTTGTTTTCTATGTCTGTGAGTCTATTTCTGTTTTGTAAGTAAGTTCATTTGTATCATTATTAAATATTCCAGATATAAGTGATATTGTATGATATATATCTTTCTCTGTCTGACATTCTTCACTTAATATGATAATCTCATACATGTTGTTGAAATAGCATTGCTTCATTCTTTTTTATGGCTGAGTAATAGTTCATTATATATATAATATATATATACACACACACACCACATATATACATATGTATGTATATATACCACATCTTATTTATCCATTCATCTGTTGATGGACACTTATGTTGCTTCCATGTCTTGGCTCTGTAAATAGTGGTACTGTGAACATTCAGGTGTATATATCTTTTCAGATTGCAGTTTTCTCCAGATATATGCCCAGGAGTGGGATTGCTAGATCATATGTTGACTCTATTTTTAGTTTTTAAAGGAACCTTCAAGCTGTTTTCCATAGTGACTGCATCAGTTTTCACTCCCACCCACAGTATAAGAAGGTTCCCTTTTCTCTACACCCTCTCCCACATTTATTCTGATTGGTGTGAGGTGTTACCTTACTGTAGTTTTTTTCAAGCTTTATTTATTTATTTGGCTACACCAGATCTTCGTTGCAGCACATGGGATCTTTTTTTTTTTAGCTATGGCATGTGGGATCTAGTTGCCTGAGCAGGAATCAAACCCAGGTCCCCTGAACTGAGTGTACGGATTCTCAGCCACTGGACCACCAGGGAAATCCCACCTCATTGTAGCTTTGATTTGCATTTCTCTAATAAATATCAGTGTTGAGTGTCTTTTCATGTGCGTAATGTCCATCTGTATATCTTCTTTGGATGAATGTCTATTTAGGTGTTCTGCCCAGTTGTTAATTAGGTTATTTGGTGGATTTTGTTATTGAGTTGTTTGAACCGTTTATATCAATATATATTGGAAATTAGGCCCCTATTGGTTACATCATTTGCAAATATTTTCTCAATAGAGAGGTTTTTTTTAAAAAATGAAATTAATTGGTAAAACTGTTTTGGGGCTTAAGCTGAATGAGTCATTGATGTGCTTTAAACTCACACAAAATGAAGAGATCTGACAGAGAAAACTATCTGGAACAAACTGGTGACAATAATTCTCTAACTTGAATGTGGGGACTATTTTCTACTCTACTGAAGTCACAATGACAGTCAGAATTTCCATTGACAGTGGTTATTCTTAACTGGCATTCAATTCACTTCAGTTGCTCAGTCATGGCCGACTCTTTGCGACCCCATGAACCACAGCACACCAGACCTCCCTGTCCATCACCAACTGCCTGACTATACCCAAACTCATGTCCATTGAGTCGCTGATAACATCCAACCATCTCATCCTCTGTCGTCCCCTTCTCCTCCTGCCTTCAATCTTTCCCAGCATCAGGGTCTTTTCAAATAAGTCAGCTCTTCACATCAGGTGGCCAAAGTATTGGAGTTTCAGCTTCACCATCAGTCCTTCCAGTGAACACTCAGGACTGATCTCCTTTAGAATGGACTGGTTGGATCTCCTTGCAGTCCAAGGGACTCTCAGGAGTCTTCTCCAACACCACAGTTCAAAAGCATCACCTTTTTAGCACAACTCTCACATCCATATATGACGACTGGAAAAACCACACCTTTGACTAGACGGACCTTTGTTGGCAAAGGAATGTCTCAGCTTTTTAATATGCTGTCTAGGTTGGTTATAACTTTCCTTGCAAGGAGTAAGCGTCTTTTAATTATGACCATCTACAGTGATTTTGGAGCTCCACAAAATAAAGTCTGACACTGTTTCCACTGTTTCCCCATCTATTTGCCATTAAGTGACAGGACCAGGTGGCATGATCTTAGTTTTCTGAATGTTGAGTTTTAAGCCAACTTTTTCACTCTCCTCTTTCACTTTCATCACTTTCATCAAGAGGCTCTTTATTCTTCTTCACTTTCTGCCATAAGGGTGGTATCATCTGCATATTTGAGGTTATTGATATTCCTCCCGGCAATCTTGATTCCAGCTTGTGCTTCTTCCAGCTCAGCGTTTCTCATGATGTACTCTGCATATAAGTTAAATAAGCAGGGTGACAATATACAGCCTTGACATACTCCTTTTCCTATTTGGAACCAGTCTGTTGTTCCATGTCCAGTTCTAACTGTTGCTTCCTAACCTGCATATAGGTTTCTCAAGAGGCAGGTCAGGTGGTCTGGTATTCCCATCTCTTTCAGAATTTTCCACAGTTTATTGTGATCCACACAGTCAAAGGCTTTGGCATAGTCAATAAAGCAGAAATAGATGTTTTTCTGGAATTCTCTTGCTTTTTCAATGATCCAACAGATGTTGGCAATTTGATCTCTGGTTCCTCTGCCTTTTCTAAAACCAGCTTGAACATCTGGAAGTTCATGGTTCACATATTGCTAAAGCCTGGCTTGGAGAATTTTGAGCATTACTTTACTAGCGTGTGAGATGAGTGCAATTGTGCAGTAGTTTGAGCATTCTTTGGCATTGCCTTTCTTTGGGATTGGAATGAAAACTGACCTTTTCCAGTCCTGTGGCCACTGCTGAGTTTTCCAAATTTGCTGGCATATTGAGTGCAGCACTTTCACAGCATATCTTTCAGGATTTGAAACAGCTCAACTGTAATTCCATCACCTCTGCTAGCTTTGTTCATAGTGATGCTTTCTAAGGCCCACTTGACTTCACATTCCAGGATGTCTGGCTCTAGGTGAATGATCACACCATCGTGATTATCTGGGTCATGATCTTTTTTGTATAGTTTTTCTGTATATTCTTGCCACCTCTTAATATCTTCTGCTTCTGTTAGGTCCCTACCATTTCTGTCCTTTATCGAGCCCATTTTTGCATGAAATGTTCTCTTGGTGTCTCTATTTTTCTTGAAGAGATCTCTAGTCTTTCCCATTCTGTTCTTTTCATTATTTCTTTGCACGGATCGCTGAAGAAAGCTTTCTTATCTCTTCTTGCTATTCTTCGGAACTCTGCATTCAGATGCTTGTATCTTTCCTTTTCTCCTTTCCTTTTCGCTTCTCTTCTTTTCACAGCTATTTGTAAGGCCATTTTGCTTTTTTGCATTTCTTTTCCATGGGGATGGTCTCAATCCCTGTCTCCTGTACAATGTCACAAACCTCTGTCCATAATTCATCAGGCACGCTATCTATCAGATCTAGGCCCTTAAATCTATTTCTCACTTCCACTGTATAATCATAAGGGATTTGATTTAGGTCATACCTGAATGGTCTAGTGGTTTTCCCTACTTTCTTCCATTTAAGTCTGAATTTGGCAATAAGGATTTCATGATCTGAGTCACAGTCAGCTCCTGGTCTTGTTTTTGCTGACTGTATAGAGCTTCTCCATCTTTGGCTACAAAGAATATAATCAGTCTGATTTCGGTGTTGACCATCTGGTGATGTCCATGTGTAAAGTCTTCTCTTGTGTTGTTGGAAGAGGGTGTTTGCTGTGACCAGTGCATTTTCTTGGCAAAACAAACTTAGTTCCACCTTTACCTTTGGATATATGCATAGAAAGAGTATGTCAATCTACAATCTAGCTTGCTTTCAACCAACAATAAAAATAGAAAACTCTTTGTAGTTTTGAGATTATTTCCATATATCATTAATTTTAGGTATGTTTCAGAAAGAAAGCAAAGAACCAACTATTAAGAATTGAATCACTAATGGAATACTAACATCAACATTAAGATAATAAAATCATTGTCATATCTTGTAACTAGTTTGGAATTACTCATCAAGTTACAAGATCTTGTTAGCTCTCCATTCCTCAAAATGGTTCAGTTGCCATTTAATATAGAAAAATATTCTTGTATTGGTTTAACCAAAAAGTTCGTTCCGGTTTTTCAGTAAGATGCTGTAAAACAACCCAAACAGGCTTTTTGGCTAACCCAATATAATGACTTTGATTTAATAGAAAGATGTGAATGCTTTCTAGGCTGATAAGACATCACAGCCTAGAATTTATATAGGCTCTGTTGTAGTTAGTGATGAATCTTTCTGCTAAAGAGGTATATTCTATTTCAGGGTTAAGGAAGATTACCTATGATTTGATGATTTAATAATTTTTAAATCTCTGCAATTTAATAGGTACCTACTCATCTCTGAAAGATGAAAATCAAATGAACCTGTTCCTAAACTTTATGCCCCGATGTGATTTTCTTGCCGTATAATATCCTAATTTGTACAGTGGGCTGACCAACCTGTTTAACTCTAGGCCTGAATCTGACTTTTGTCACCAACCATCCCTCCAGATATTTTTTAAATGTCAGTGTTTATTCAGAGTCTTGAACTTTGTTACCTAATGATATCCTCTTCTAATGGGTCAATTACATTTGTTTTAAGAGCCCCACTTGGTATATGTTATAAAAGAGGAAGAATTTCTTATCAGTGCCCTCTCCTTGTGTGTATGTGTGTGTGCTCAGTCATGTCCGACTCTTTGCAACCCCGTGGATGTAGCCTGCCAGGCTTCTCTGTCTGTGGAATTTTCCAGGCAAGAATACTGGAGTGGGTTGCTATTCCCTTTCCAGGGGATCTTCCTAACCCAGGAATCAAACTTGCATCTCTTTTTTTTTTTCAAACTTGCATCTCTTGAGTCTCCTGCACTGGCAGGTGGATTCTTTACCACTGCACCACCTGGGAAGCCCTACATATTTTTATTTTGTCCCCAAACAGCTGTTACCACTCCCTCTGTGGTGCCTGAAATTCCTTCTTTGGAGTTAAGGCATTATTGCTCTAGGAGACCCATGCTGAAATGCAATTACCTGTATTGATACATTTTGTTTTATTAGTTTATCCAAGTCATCTTCTGATTTCTCATTGGAGAGCAGAGTCCTAAGGGAATGGTTAAATTTTGGCTTGGCTTTGAAATGAGAGGAAGAAGTCTGAAAATCATATCATTGTCCATTCTGTTATTAAGTGAGAAGACTGTTTGAATTCACTGCTGCTGCTGCTGCTGCTGCTAAGTTGCTTCAGTCGTGTCTGACCCTGTGCGACCCCATAGATGGCAGCCCACCAGGCTCCACTGTCCCTGGGATTCTCCAGGCAAGAACACTGGAGTGGGTTGCCATTTCCTTCTCCAATGCATGAAAGTGAAAAGTGAAAGTGAAGTCCCTCAGTCGTGTCCAACACCTAGGGACGCCACGGACTGCAGCCTACCAGGCTCCTCTGTCCATGGGATTTGTCTGTAGTGTTACCTATAAACAAGGGGAGGGCTAGAGAAACAGGGAAAGAGGACTTAGAAGGAAAAACAGGTCTGCAAAGACCAGCATCACCTACTTTACTGCTCTGGCCAAGCCTGATTAAAAAATGTAACTCAGTTCATTACTGCCATTCACTTCAAGGTATACTGGCTGCTTTTAAACTTAAACTATGTCTAATTCAGTGATGAAGAGAAATTAATGAACAACCTCAGCTTTTCATATTTTTTTTAAGTATACTGCTGTTGCTGCTAAGTTGCTTTAGTCATGTCTGACTCTGCCGACCCCAGAGATGGCAGCCCACCAGGCTCCCCCGTCCCTGGGATTCTCCAGGCAAGAACACTGGAGTGGGTTGCCATTTCCTTCTCCAATGCATGAAAGAGAAAAGTGAAAGTGAAGTCACTCAGTCGTGTCCAACTCCTAGCGACCCCATGGACTACAGCCTACCAGGCTCCTCCACCCATGGGATTTTCCAGACAAGAGTACTGGAGTGGGGTGCCATTGCCTTCTCTGTTAAGTATACTAGAGTCATACTTAAAGCTGTTGAATAGAAAGTGTCCATTAATTGATGTATGGGATATGTCCAGATATGAGAGATTTTATCCTTTGGAAGGTACAGTGAATAGTCTTTAAAAGTCATTAAAGTACATACAATCTTTTGACCTGCTATATTTACATATGCTTTGCCAGGTATGTACCTCTAAGATTATATCCGCTTCAATTTTTTTTCTACTCTTTCTCCCTTTTATCCTCCTGTCTCTTCATTCATTCTTACTTCAGCTGTTCTCAACATTGCTAAGCTAAAGTAATATCTAGTCCCCTGAGTGGTACCATTGAGGGATGTCCTGAGGTCTACTTGCTAGTGTCTTGCATTCTGTCCTGCACTGGTGCCTGAAATTGTGGCTAAGATGTTAGCCTAAAAAATAAAAGACAAAAAACCCATAAGGATAGTGTATATGTCCAAAGTAAGTGTTTTTACTTTTATTTCTTAGAAGGCAAAGAGAAAATATTCCATTTCCTTAAGACTTAACTAACTAGGCATGTTAGAATTGAAAAGGATCTTTGAGGTCATCTCCAGTTTTTAATTAAAGCTGGATTTTGTTTTGTTTTTGTTTTTTGGTTTCTTTTTGTTTTGTTTCAGAATCCTTTTATTAAATGGGACTTGATATGAAAGTTCAGTGAATAAAATAGATGAATGAGAGAACATTAAGGCTCATTCCTCTGGCCATTACCAGTTCAATGGAAAGTTAGTTCTTCCATTAATTTTAAAATGAACTCATAGACCATTTTGTCGAGAAAGGTGTTACTAGAAGCCCTGATTCCGATTCCTAATCTGTCCTCTTTCTATCCATTGAACTAGTCTCAGTTCAGTTCAGTTCAGTTCAGTTCAGTTCAGTGGCTCAGTCATGTCCGACCTTTGAGACCCCATAAGTCGCAGCACGCCAGGTCTCCCTGTCCATCACCATCTCCTGGAGTTCACTCAGATTCACGTCCATCGAGTCCGTGATGCCATCCAGCCATCTCATCCTCTGTCGTCCCCTTCTCCTCCTGCCCCCAATCCCTCCCAGCATCAGAGTCTTTTCCAATGAGTCAACTCTTCGCATGAGGTCGCCAAAGTACTGGAGTTTCAGCTTTAGCATCCTTCCTTCCAAAGAACACCCAGGGCTGATCTCCTTCAGAATGGACTGGTTGGATCTCCTTGCAGTCCAAGGGACTCTCAAGAGTCTTCTCCAACACCACAGTTCAAAAGCATCAGTTCTTCGGCGCTCAGCCTTCTTCACAGTCCAACTCTCACATCCATACATGACCACAGGAAAAACCATAGCCTTGACTAGACGGAACTTAGTCGGCAAAGTAATGTCTCTGCTTTTGAATATGCTGTCTAGGTGGGTCATAACTTTTCTTCCAAGGAGTAAGCTAGTCTGCTGCTGCTGCTGCTAAGTCGCTTCAGTTGTGTCCGACTCTGTGCGACCCCATAGATGGCAGCCCACCAGGCTCCCCCGTCCCTGGGATTCTCCAGGCAAGAACACTGGAGTGGGTTGCCATTTCCCTCTCCAATGCATGAAAGTGAAAAGTGAAAGTGAAGTCGCTCAGTCATGTCCAACTCTTTGCGACCCCATTGACTGGAGCCCATGGGATTTTCAGGCAAGAGTACTGGAGTGGGATGCCATCACCTTCTCCAAAGCTAGTCTAGTGATTATTAATACTTCTTGTTTAACTCACCCGAATTTCTTCTATTCTATGGAAATAGTCATATTAACATGCTATATAATAATTCTGCAGAAATACTAAATAGTGAAATGACAACCATAGGGACAGTAATCCAGAGGGGTAAGAAGAAGGGTGATTCTGATATAGAACCCTTCCTTGTGGAGTCTACAGTTTTTAAGAGAATCTTTGAAATATGACTACAAAGATTAGGGAAGGGGTTATATTATTAGCAATTTTTATTGTTTTAACAATTCCTCAATTAACATTAAATTATATTCAACTAAAGTGGCCTTTAATAGAAAGGAGAGTGAATTGTAGGTCAGATACTCTCAACTACAGAAGATTACTTTCTGAAAACAAATAACAATATCTGGTGAAAACCAGTTTACTGAGGTCATGAGCCTGAATTTTATTGCAAAGCTCCAAATGATGAATAGTATCAATTTTTTTTCCTTCAGCTCAGATTTTTAAAATTAGACGAAAAGGATGTTATGTATGGCAAAATAGATATAATCAGTGAATCCAATTAGAACAGTTATTGTGTAATGAATCAGTGGATCCAAATGGAATCTTATTAATCAAAATATTTTATATTAATTAGAAGGACAGTTGATGTCATAACATATATCCAGATGTTTTAAAATATTGGTGAGTTCCCTGTATTAAGCCTCTGAATGGGTTTTTGCAATGGATGGGCTTTTTCAATTTCCCAGTATTTGAGAATTACAATCAGAGTGTTAGAGAGGTACTCTCCATGAGGGAGAGAAATAAATATCAGATTATGAGAATTTATGGCCCTAATTTCCATACAATTCTAATTATTCAATTTTTGTTGTCCTGAGTTTCTATAGCTTTTCCTTTAGAAACATTTCTGGAAGACACGCAGGCAGTTAAAGATCCAGGGTTTGTTGGGGCCTGAGTTTTATGCAGTTTGGGGACCCTCTCTTTAAAAAAGAATACAAGATCACAAATGCAAAATTAGATATGAAAGTGAATATTTAGAAGGGCCCTGTGCAAGTGAGGTGCCGTGAGGCTTGAGCTTCAAGGTAAATCCACTCTGGCATGCAGAACACACCACTAAATAATTCAGTAGTTGATCAGTGAAGGAAAGGGAAATTTTTCAAAAGCCACAACCCTTTGATATTGGCAGAGTTTTTGATATGTTAATGACATGTATAAATACAAGTGACAAGATTGCAATCATTTGGTCAAAGAAAGATGGAATTATAATTCACAGTAAGATGAGATCTAAATTAGATCAATTAAACTGTGATAGTGCTGTGACAATCTGGTATATCTTTATGCAGTGCATCTTGAGAAGTTTAGTTACAATTATTTTAAATCACTGGTTGTGCAGTTTATACCAATGAAATGGGAATTACCAAAAAATACATTCAATCTGATCAAGGTTAATAAGAAAAGGCTCAACATTTTCATAAATGCCCTCTTAAACAGATGGTATTGTATAACATGTAAAATGAAATCTAGGATTAAAGTAATGATTCATTTTTAAATTTGTGATATATAGTCTGAAGTTGAATCTAGAATCACTATAGTTTTAGGCATCTGAGTCTATTGTCCAGGCTCTTCACAAGATAACAGCATCTAGTTGACTTCAGCTTCATTACAAACCTTTGTACACACTTTTATCTATCAGTTTCAGGTTTAATTATGGCTTTTTTTCCCCCTATAGTTCATTAGAAGCCTTTTTTAAAAGACTACATATACCATTACTAGCAGAAAAGTTAGAATATATGTTGATGGCTACTAATGGTGGATGAGCACAGTTGATTCATGCTTTGGGGACCAGTGATATAGGTTAGGGAAGCATTTAGCACCCTGAGAAGTACCATTTGTGGGGCACCACAAAATCTACTGCGAAATGTCTCCCCTCTGTCATATACTGGTGCCTGAAATTCTTCTCACCATCTTGGCTTTGGTTTGAGGTTAAAACACTGGTCTGAAAACACAGATCACCTGAAAAATTAAACCTGCTGAAGGAGAAAAAAACCTTATCTGATATCAATCTATACCAAAAATAAAACTGGTAAGAGCTTAGCTATGAATCCAGTTAAAGGTGTATCTTCAAGAAGATACTGAGTGACACTGGAATGTATTCATAAACATGTAACTTGAATTTAGGGATATAGATGTGTTAAATTGGCTCATTGGCAAAGAGACCTTAGTTCTACTCTTTAACTTGATTATTAGGTAACTTCAGAAAAGTCACCTGAATTCTGTAAGTTTTCCCTCTCTATAATATGTAGGAATTAGTCTCTTCCAGTGCCAAACTCTGTTTATTTAAATACATGTTCAGCATCAATTTTTTTTGTAGCTTAGTCTTCTGGAATATTAATCTGGAGTTCTTCAAACTTGGGTCTGTAAGCCACTTGCCACTGATGATCCTTGCAGTCACCATCTGTTGATGTACTACTAAACTCATATTCACTCTCCCTTTTTTACTATTCACTTTTAGTATAGAGGTCTAGGTCAATTACACTGGTTTTGTAAGATGAAAACCAAATTGGAAAATGATGACTGTATAGGATGACTTAAAATTTTAACTTGAAAATTGTCTACTGTAGACATCCATGGCATAATTCAAAACAGGTAGGAATGTCCTTTTGACCATGATATCTATTGCATATAGTTAGGTGTAGCCCTCAGAGAAAATTATAGTAGAGGTCTCAGTTTAAATAGCAGAGTATGCCATGTGCCTACAATAGCTGTTGTAAACAATAAGGTGCTTTTATACAGTAAATGTATGTTTGTAGCACTTACTATGAGTCAGGCACTGTTCTGAGTGCTTTAATATGTTTACTGATTTACTCTCTATAATGTATCAGTTAGGCTTGGCTCTATTATAATCCCCACTTTACGTATGATAGAACTGAGACAGAGAGGCTAAGTAACCTGCTGAAGCTCACAAAACTCAAAGTGGCAGATGATGGAAGGATTGAACTTTCTGACTCCAAGATCATACTGATTAAAGGAAAACAAAGGAAGGCTAAGCTATCAAAGGGCATAGAAACATCTTTGTAAGTAGCCAAGCAAAGCAATTTCACATCTACAAAACTATATTCTAAAGAATATATAGTTATTAAGAGCTTGGACTTCCCTAGTGGCTCAGCTGGTAAAGAATCTGCCTGCAATGCAGGAGACCTGAGTTCAATCCCTGGGTTGGGAAGATCCCCTGGAGAAGGGAATGGCTACCCACTCCAGTATTCTGGCTTGGAGAATTCTATGGACTGTATAGTCCATGGGGTTGCAAAGAGTCGGACAATACTGAGCAACTTTCACTTTCAATAGCCATAATCTACAAGAGTGTTTAGTATGAGATAGAGAGGAAATGTGAGACAAGCATGGCTGGAGAAGTGGGGAAGATAGAGTGGTGAGGCTCTGTTGTTTTACTGAGTCTGTCTTTCTGCCTTGGAATAATGATTACAGTTCCTGCAGAGATACACCTGTGAATGTGATGTTCCATATACCAATGTGAAACAGATAAAGTTCTTTCCCATTTGAGTCAGAATGGCATAAGGAAGACAGGGAAGCTTGTAACAAAGTCTGGGAGCAAGTAGTGCACAGTACTGAGAACATTCCAAGAGCCTAGAGAGATTAATCTATGGGGAAAGATTAAAATGATTATTATATACAGCTTTGTCAAGTAATGACTATGAGAAACATGAGAACTGTCTGTAAATATTTGAAGAGAAAATAATTACAAGGAGAGAAGGGATTTTCTTATAGATGAAACTGGAAACATCGGTTGAAATTACAGAATGGATCATTTTGGCCTAACAGTGTATAAAACTTCTTGACAGGTTATATCTACTATATTGTAAAATAGATTCAGAAAATAAAACATAAAAGGGTCCAATATGGCCTTTAAGAATATCAGTAGGGTTTACTGGAAGGTTCAGTGATGTATATCAAGAGGTATAGTCTAGGTTAAGTACTCTGGTTCTAGAATATGATATCCTTAGATTTGGGAAAGTCATTGCCCATCTCGCTCATAGCAGCACTGCAGTGCAAGTTAAGGTTGTAATATTTTTCTTTTTATTGCCCAGGGGCGTGTCCAGTAGTTTTTGTGCCTGGTTCCCTGGATAGGTGTTGACTGAGTGACTGACACACACACACAGCAAGAGGGGGTGCCAGTGAGAATCAAAACCTACTCTTCTGAGGGAGGAGGTGCTGTTTCAAGTAGAAAGGAGAGGCTAGAACTCAGGAGATTAGACATTGCAAATTGGGCATTTTACTTAACATAGTAAGTATTCACTAATTTATAGGATGAATGAACAAATCTCGTTGAATCAAAATATCCTAATCTGTAAAGTAAAGTTACCAAAAAAAAAAAAATGCATACCCATTAGCTAAATCAATGTATATGGAGCCTGACAAAGGGTATATATTCAATAAATGGTAGGTATTATTATCTGGTGCTCAGTGGCCTGGTACAGAACAATGTTTAAACTCTTCCACTGACTCCTTCCTGCTTTTGCACCCCTCTTTATGCCTGCCTTATCAGGAGGGTGTTGATAGGGGTCATAATAATTAAACTCCTTAGGAGAAGTTAGGACTTCAGAATGAGCCACTATTAAAGCATTCGCTTTTGGATTCAAATAAAGTCATTCTGCAGAGTGTAGAAGCCTGATGGTGCCATTGAAAAGAAAAAAAATCACCATGTTTCACAACATTGTTCTGGTAGAAGAAATTAAGATTATTTTATACAGTAGTTTGCCAAAGCGTTTGCTTATCCGTTTGATTCTCTGTCACCAGAAAGTAACCGTGTTTATTAGGCTGAAAGTCCCAGTTGGCCATTGGAATATTCTCACAGACACTGCAAGTTGTGATGAACATTGCTGTACAAATATATTATATCCTAACCTCTCCTCAACACCCTGTATTATATTGAACTCTATGGAGTTTTTGTCTTTGTTTCCCCTTTACAATTCTTTGCACATTTTGGCACCTTAACTCACAAGCATTTCAAACTTAAATGTGTTTTTAATTCTCAGATGTTAAAAATCAACACAAATATGTTGCAAAACTGTGATGCTTTATTTAGGGTGAAAAATCATTCTTTTTAAAGATACACTGGTTGAGCTTTCAACAAATGCATCCTCAAAATGAGTATAACAAAAGAAATACCAAGCATAAATTACATTCAAAGATAAATCAGGTAGAAATAGAAAATTTTGACTAAGTGCCAACTGCTACATAATGTTGCTAAGACTTAAAGAATACATTTACATTTATTTAGTAAAGATTAAAGGCATCTCTGTTTGTGAAATGTCAATTAATAAGGACCAAGAGTTTTTGTTAGAGTGAGCATGCATTTTAATTGTTTCTGTGGAATTTTAATAATGGTTAGATTGTCCTTTTAACCCGATTACTAGCCCTCTGTCTCCAGAGTAGCCTGAGAAAGAATACATAAAATAGTTCCTGGTGTCTCTCTGTGTTTTTTTTTATATAAACTTGTCCACTGAGAGTGACATGCTATTGTTTCTAAGGGAGCACTGTAATGGGAGGACAGCACACCTTCTCACTCATGAGAGAGAGGCCCTGAGACCTTTTTGACTCCCCACATCCTGAAATATCACTCTAGCATATAATTTCCCTCATAAAATGCAGTAAAGTATAACTGAAAAATTTAACAGACCCTTTTCAGATCATTAATGATTCTATAAATACAAGACTAAAGTCATTTACAAAGCCATTTTCTGGCTAAGAACTAGCACTTTCTTTTCACTGCCAGTGTTAGCACTAGCAGTTGTTTTCCTTTTCAGGGCCATTTTTCACACAGAAATAAAGTTAACTTTTATCACTTCGGTAGACTTGCTACATACACCCCAACGCATAGACAAGGGCACAGAGTTTTGGATGCTCGGCAGTTGACCAATTCACTCATTAGCTATACCAACCTGAGTAGACTGTGCTCTCAACACCAAAGATCCAAATTCACGTGTCAGCAACACTACCGGTTACTAAAGGTCACGGACCCACGGAGTCACTTCATGAGTAATCAAAGTTACAAATGTTAAATCCATAAATTCCAAGGATCTACTATATTTACTAGCTCAGTGAACTTAGAAGTTGCTCTTCACTGGTTGTTACAGCAGGGTATCATAAGCATCTGAATCTTATCGGACTCTTGTATATATAATTTTAAATGATTTATAGAGTATTATAATGATTTATCGGGCTTCCCTGGTAGCTCAAATTGTAGAGAGTCCGCCTGCAATGCAGGAGACCTGGGTTTGATCCCTGGGTCGGGAAGATCCCCTGGGAAATGGAATAGCAACCCACTCCAGTATTCTTGCTTGGAGAAGTCCATGGACAGAGAAGGCTGGCGAACGTCCGACATGACTGAGTGACTATCACAAACACACACGTAATGATTTATCAAAAATATAATAACATTAGAGTGAATACTTAGTCTTCATTGGACCAATCTGCTTTTGTGCTTTCCATTTCATAATCTTACCAGTGATCTTAGATCAAAATTGCATTTTTTTTTTCCATGGGAGTTGCAGGCATGAGGCAGTCCCAGGCTTGCTTCTTTTGAGCAAGCTCAACTTACTGAGTTAGAATTCGTTGATCAGTGCACATTGATGCCAACTTCTGCAAATGACAGTTTTTGGTCTCCCGCCTCCTCTGGTGTATAGTAACTGAGAGCAGTATAACATAGAAAATCCTGCAAAACCAAACAGATTGCAGGTCTAGCATCTCGGATGGTATGTAGATTTGTTGCTTTTCCTGGAGGACTCTTATCTGTAAAGCAATAAAGGCAGATAAATAAAGTCTCCTGAATTATATATTGTCTAGGGAGTCAAGAACTTTGGCTTTTAGTCTAGACTTTGACACAGACTATGTGACTTCTAGCAGGTTACTTTATCTCTGGGGGCCATGGTTCTTACAGCTGTAAAATGGGATGATGATGTCTATCTCATAATGAGGCCTCGTATAAGGACAAAAACACACAGTTCCCTTCAGAAGAAAGGTACAATATACATCTAAAATAGTGTTCTTAGATATGCATGTATGTATGTTTTCATTGTTGACATGTATAATGAAAACTATTTGTCATTTTATTTAACTGTTGCAGCCCAATAAGAGGTTCAGATGAATAAAATATGGTCATATACAAAAGAAGAATATGGTGTAGATGAGCTGAATAAATTTTCTTCTGCAGTGTATGCAGTTTCTGATTGTTATAGTCAGGAAGAGGATATGAAAAAAGAAAGCAAATCTACAGTAATTCAGCACCAATCTCTGTAAAGTAAAATGTTCTATTGCAAACTCATGGTTTAAGAGAAGGAATTGTGGCTTCCACTGTTTTACTGACCCTTTGTTGTTCCCTATCTCCTACTACTTATTGCCAGAACCTGCTTTTTCCACTCCTCAAATCCCATTGCTGGCCCTCATGAGGTTTAGCAGGCTCTCCTGTCCCAGCTTTTTCTTCTTCATTGATTTTAAAATGGAGTAAAGTCAAGTGGGCCTTAGAGAACATCACTACAAACAAAGCTAGTAGGGGTTATGGAATTTCAATTGAGCTATTTCAAATCCTGAAAGATGATGCTATGAAAGTGCTGCACTCAATGTGCCAGCAAATTTGGAAAACTCAGCAGTGGCCACAGGACTGGAAAAGGTCAGTTTTCATTCCAATCCCAAAGAAAGGCAATGCCGAAGAATGCTCAAACTACTTCACAGTTGCACTCATCTCACACGCTAGTAAAGTAATGCTCAAAATTCTCCAAGCCAGGCTTCAGCAATATGTGAACCATGAACTTCCAGATGTTCAAGCTGGTTTTAGAAAAGGCAGAGGAACCAGAGATCAAATGCCAACATCCACTGGATCATGGAAAAAGCAAGAGAGTTCCAGAAAAACATCTATTTCTGCTTTATTGACTATGCCAAAGCCATTGACTGTGTGGATCACAATAAACTGTGGAAAATTCTGAAAGAGATGGAAATACCACACCACCTGACCTGCCTCTTGAGAAATCTGTATGCAGGTCAGGAAGCAACAGTTAGAACTGGACATGGAACAACAGGCTGGTTCCAAATAGGAAAAGGAGTATGTCAAGGCTGTATATTGTCACCCTGCTTATTTAACTTCTATGCAGAGTACACCATGAGAAATGCTGGGCTGGAAGAAGCACAAGCTGGAATCAAGATTGCCAGGAGAAATATCAATAACGTCAGATATGCAGATGACATCACCCTTATGGCAGAAAGTGAAGAGAAGCTAAAAGCCTCTTGATGAAAGTGAAAGAGGAGAGCAAAAAAGTTGGCTTAAAGCTCAACATTCAGAAAACGAAGATCATGGCATCTGGTCCCATCACTTCCTGGGAAATAGATGGGGAAATAGTGGAAACAGTGTCAGACTTTATTTTGGGGGGCTCCAAAATCATTGCAGATGGTGATTGCAGCCAATAAATCAAAAGATGCTTACTCCTTGAAAGGAAAGTTATGACCAACCTAGATAGCATATTAAAAAGCAGACATTACTTTGCCAACAAAGGTCCATCTAGTCAAGGCTACGGTTTTTCCCGCGGTCATATATGGATGTGAGAGTTGGACTGTGAAGAAGGCTGAGCACCAAAGAATTGATGCTTTTGAACTGTAGTGTTGGAGAAGACTCTTGAGAGTCCCTTGGACTGCAAGGAGATCCAACCAGCCCATTCTAAAGGAGATTAGTCTGGGGTGTTCTTTGGAAGGAATGATGCTAAAGCTGAAACTCCAGTACTTTGGCCACCTCATGCAAAGAGTTGACTCATTGGAAAAGACCCTGATGCTGGGAGGGATTGGGGGCAGGAGGAGAAGGGGACGACAGAGGATGAGATTGCTGGATGGCATCACCAACTCGATAGACATGAGTTTGGGTAAACTCTGGAAATTGGTGATGGACAGGGAGGCCTGGCGTGCTGTGGTTCATGGGGTCGCAAAGAGTTGGACATGCCTGAGCGACTGAACTGAACTGAACATGATTATTTTTAGAACTATCCTTCCCCTTGATGATATAATAAGCTTTGAATTTGGGTGGTTTAAAAAAAACAGATTTCAAGTCAATTAAATCTTTACCTAGTATCCACCATGTATCCAGACTAGTGTTAGACACCACAAGAGACTGATGGAAAATAACCAACACCGTCTTGATACCAAATATTTACTTGTTGAGATGTAACATTTTTGTGGATAACACTCATGCTGTCTTCCCTTTGAACCAATAAGCTCATGAGCCATGTCTTATTCATGTCTTATTCATCTTGGGGTCTTCCATACTCACCTTTTGGAAAGAGACTTTTCCATGTACAGGACTGCCCCGCACTATTGCGTGATGATTATGGGCTCTGTGTATGAAATGCCAGTAACATCTCTCAGTCACTGTGACAACCAAAACCACCCCCACACATTTTCAGATTTGGAGTAACTGTCCCCTCAACTGGGAGTCCGGAGAAGGCAGTGACACCCCACTCCAGTACTCTTGCCTGGAAAATCCCGTGGATGGAGGAGCCTGGTAGGCTGCAGTCCATGGGGTCGCTAAGAGTCAGACATGACTGAGCAACTTTACTTTCTCTTTTCACCTGCATGCGTTGGAGAGGGAAATGGCAACCCACTCCAGTATTCTTGCCTGGAGAATCCCAGGGATGGGGGAGCCTGGTGGGCTGCCATCTATGGGGTCACACAGAGTCGGACATGACTGAAGCAACTTAGCAGCAGCAGCAGCAACTGTTCTATAGCCCCATAGATGTTATCTTGCACATGACAGGAGCACTCTTAATATTTTCTGAAGGAATGAATTCATCAACCATAACAATTGTAGAGTAATTTAAAAGAGTATAAAATCACATGTAAGAATCTTTGAAACAGAATGAGTACATTAGAGCTATGGGGAACAATATTGAGTTATGTTGGGTTGTATGAATTGTTATCTTGAGCTGGACGTTAAAAGCTAGGTAGACTTTCACAGTTGAATGGGAGAGTAGCATCACCTGTAAGAGCAGCAAAATTAAATAAAAATAGTTTTTGGAAGATGCCACACTGACTGGGTTAGAAGACTGTTCGGGGAGTTGGTGTAAAAAAGGTTTGTTTATGGAGGAGTGGACCAGGCTGTAGACAGGTAAAGGGTCTGGAGTTGAGCCTGTAATCAATAGTGTGCTCCCAAAGGCTCACGTACAAGGTTATAACAAGGTGGAAGTCCTATTTTATGAAGATGAATTTGATTATTTGGTATCAGTATCAGTTCAGTCTCTCAGTCGTGCCCAACTCTTTGTGACCTGATGAACCGCAGCACGCCAGGCCTCCCTGTCCATCACCAACTCCCAGAGTCCACCCAAACCCATGTTGAGTTGGTGATGCCATCCAACCATCTCATCCTCTGTCGTCCCCTTCTCCTCCTGCCCTCAATCTTTCCCAGCATCAGGGTCTTTTCAAATTAGCCAGCTCTTCACATCAGGTGGCCAAAGTATTAGAGTTTCAGCTTCAACATCAGCCCCTCCAATAAGTTGGATTCAAGAAGACACATGTTGATGACTAGTGAGAAAATTATTGACATAATCTAGTTTGTAAAACATGTCATTCCCCATTTTTTTTTTTTGTTTTCCCATCCATATTTCTCTTTTACTGTTTCTTCATCTGTCTTGGGTATTTTGATACCAGAACTCATTAATGTTTTCTTTTCCTTCTTACCCTTCTAGTATCAGTCAAACATATTCTATATCTTTTGTAAAAAAATTTAAAAATCTGGTTAATGGTATCTTCTGGCCTTTATTTCACAGTTTAAAAGCCTTAAAATTTAAGTACTGGAAGATGGAAATAAGAATCAATTTAGTGATCAATCTGCTCTGCTTCTAGGAGAAATGGGAGAATAAAAGGAAACATTTAACTCTAAATCTGAAGATTCTTAAATATGAATGGATGAAGCTCACAGAGGTGCAATGCCTTCTAGTTTCTGAAAAACAAAAATCTTGATGATGAATTGGATTATATTAATTTACGTTTTCCTCAGACTCTTTTTTTTTTTATTTTACTTTACAGTACTGTATTGGTTTTTGCCATACATCAACATTAATCCGCCATGGGTGTACATGAGTTCCCAATCCTGAACCCCCCTCCCACCTCCCTCCCCATACCATCTCTCTGGGTCATCCCAGTGCACCAGCCCCAAGCATCCTATATCCTGCTTTTATTCAATTGTCAATGTTTTAAAATTTCAGATGAAAGGGGATTAGAAGAGGAAATAGTGTATATCCTTACTTCTCAGGTCAATTGTTACTTACTTAAGATAACCAAAAAAGGGGCAATATAATTATCAATATAACGATCTAGGGCTTCCCGGTGATGCTAGTGGTAAAGAATCCGCCTGCCAATTTAGGAGACATAAAAGATGTGGGTTCGATCCTTGAGTTGGGAAGATCCCCTGGAGAAGGAAATGGCAACCCACTTCAGTATTCCTGCCTGGAGAATCCCATTGACAGAGGAGCTTGGCGGGCTACAGTCCATTGGGTTGCAAAGAGTCAGACACAACTGAAGTGACTGAATATTATAGCAATATAATATGGTAACAACTCATTAATTTCTATTAATTTATAAAACAGTTCAAATTAATAACCAATGCAAGATTCATAGGCTTGTGATTTAAATGTTGGAAGGAATACATTTCCCAAACATATTTTTACTCAAAATGAAGTTGCTCAGTCGTGTCCGACTCTTTGCAACCCCATGAACTGTAGCCTACCAGGCTTCTCCATCCATGGAATTTTCCAGGCATGAGTACTGGAGTGGGTTGCCATTTCCTTCTCCAGGGGATCTTCCCGATCCAGGGACTGAACCCAGGTCTCCCACATTGCAGGCAGATGCTTCACCATCTGAGCCACCAGGGAAGTCCAAAATGTTAGTTGCTTAGTCACGTCCAACTCTTCGTGACCCTATGGACTTTAGGTTCCTCTGTCCATGGGGTTCTCCAAGCAAGAATACTTGAGTGGGTAGCCATTCTTTTCTCCAGGGGATCTTTCCATCCAGGATTTGAACCTGGGTCTCCTGCATTGCAGGCAGCTTCTTTCCATCTGAGCTACCAGGGAATGCCTATTTATATACAATCAAAATTGTTTTTATCTAGTCATTATATGTCTGTAAGGGACCATCAGTTAGCAGTTAGCAAGAATCATTGTTTGCAAATTAATGAAACTATTGCATTAATTTAAATATTTGAAAATTTAGACCTTCGAAAAAATTCAGTTTTCTTACACCAGTAAGATTTTACTCTCTGTGTACTATATATGTTAACATATAACATTATATAGAACAACTGTTAGACTGTTTGAGTAGAGATTAGTGAACTTCTGGTATCTGTCATATATACTTTGAAAGAGAATTCTGGGGGAAAAAAGCATGAGATTGAACTTTTCTTGTGAACAAATAGTTAAGAAAATGTAGAACACAAAATTATAAATGATACAGGAAGCCATTTGGGTGGCTCAAAACTAGAATAGTAGTTTTTTACCTTGATAATTAAATTTCCTCTGACGTTTTTTTGAACTAAAGTCTTTTGGGAAGCCAATAAAAAATTGGTTATAGTAGATACACTTACGAAGCAAAGACAACAATGTAATTAAGGGTGAGAAGTGTATTTTTCCCATAAGAGTCCATTTGAGTTTCATGGGTTCCTAAATGTCAACCTTTGAATCTTTCAGGATTTAATTTTGGAAATATTTAGCCAATTGTGATTCTACGATTTGAAGGGGGCAGGAAACAATCTCCTATTGCCTGTGAACTCTTTTCAAACATTGATTAGATTAACCAAAAGATATGCCACATAAACAATGTTTAAATGTCTTGAAATACATATTAGTTAAAAAGTAGTAGATACACTAAAGTCACTTATCAACTTCAATCACTTAGAAAATACAAATGACACAAATCAAACTCTGAGGCAAATTTCTTTTGTTTAGTTGTGCCAATCAGTGGGCCAGGATCATGGTCTACAGTTGCTCCGATTACACCTTTGCTTGGTAGCCTTAGTTCTCTGTTCTCACCAGTGGGAACCTTGGGAACTCAGTTGGTCCACGTGTGAAGCGCAGGCCCCTTTTTGCCTAGGCTGTGGGCAGACTATAGTGATATGCAGCACCTCTTGTTTCCTCTTGGCTTTCTAAGAGGCTTGTGGTGAACTTGAGCCTGTGTTCCCTACAGAACTCCTCAACTTTCGTATTGTACTGGTTGCATGAGTTCCAAAAAATAAAATAGCAGAGCATTGTAATATTTAATTTTGAGGTTAACTAAGTTATCTTAAATATAGGAGAAGAACATGGACTTTGTCATTGGACCAACCTGAATTCCAATCCCAGGTTTGACAAATACGAACTTCGCCCTGTAACCTCAGGCAAGTTGTTCTACCACCCTGAGTCTAGGGTCTCCATCTATAAAATGCCCCAAAGTGTGTTTACTACCTGCTAGGATGCTTTTTCAGAGAAGGCAATGGCACCCCACTCCAGTACTCTTGCCTGGAAAATCCTATGGACGGAGGAGCCTGGAAGGCTTCAGTCCATGGAGTCGCTAAGAGTCGGATACAACTGAGCGACTTCACTTTCACTTTTCTCTTTCATGCATTGGAGAAGGAAATGGCAACCCACTCCAGTGTTCTTGCCTGAAGAATCCCAGGGACGGGAGCCTGGTGGGCTGCTGTCTATGGGGTCGCACAGGGTCAGACATGACTGAAGTGACTTAGCAGAAGCTAAGGATGCTTTTTAAAGTGTGGCAAGACATGAGAAGAGATTGGGGTATCTTCTTCTGAGTGTTGGAATGAGTTGATATAATATAGACTGGTTCCAAGAGTGATTAATAACTGTTGAGATTTAGCCTGAGGATAAAAAGAAATAAGAACAATCCTTAACATCTGGCCTATGAATACATTTAAGGAAAATCAAGCAGAACATAGACCAGGAAAAAAGCAAAGCTTCTGTTGACTGGAGCCAGAGAGCTCTCCAGAAGAAGAGTGAAAGAACTACCTTTAAGTTCAGGATCAGGCAGCCTGAAGACCTGCCTGAAGGCCAGTGTCATCATTACCCTAAGTGCATCGGGGCAGGATCAGCTGTGCCCAAGATATTTGCAGAGCAGAAAATCAGAATATTTTATGGCCAGTATCTATAAAATGGAGGACTATACCAGGAAACAAGAGTGAAATTTTTATCTAATGACAATAGGATTCACATCCATAAAGCCAATTAATTTTCACCACAGATCTGTGGAATACTCATGATGGTTATTTTATCTTTTTTTTTTTTAGTCTTTTTTTTTTTTTAAATAGACTAGAAACAGGTTTGAGGGAAGCAAGAAAATGATAAAAGATCAAGATAGGCCCATCCCTAACATTTGCCAGGCCTCAGGGTGAAAATCTATATATTATCATATGACTAAAAGTTTTAAAGCTGTATGTTAACCTGACACACTTTTAAATAAAATGTATAATACCTTTCTGCCTATGAAATTTATCTTCATAGTGACCTAGAGGATCAGGTTCCATTTAGAACACTTCTAAATGTCCTCATGTGTACACAGTTGACATTCCAGCCAATGTATAAACTCTATTCACATCTCCTGCCAACAGCTTCTTCTTGACCCCAGTGAACCTAGGGGTATGGACCCAGAAATCATTCTGCCATTAGGGGTAAGGACTTGGGGAAGAAACTCTTAAAAATAGAAAATGGCTTCTAGCTACTTGGGGAATTCCAGGGTTTTGGACACTGAGAGCATCATGTCTCCCTCCCTTCCTCTCTCCCCTTCCCTGTCTTCCTCACCCTGTCTCATCTTCTTTATGTGAAGCTTTGAGTAATTACTGTGTAAGATATTTGACTTCTCACATCAAATGTCATTAAAAGCATCTTTAACCTAGTAGCAATTCATAAGAAATTTAAAAATTGCTGCTCAGCTCACAATTTTTAGGCTTCTTTGGTTTCTCTTTTAAGTGCTACACTTTATTGGGGGGGGGTGGCATTAAGATGCATTAATATTTTTAAATCATCTTCTCTGTTCATTTAAATCATTTGATGTTTTATAGAATTTAATATCTTTGGAGTTGATATTTGGAAATCTTTCATGGCATGTGAAGTCAGCATACTGCTGCTAAATGCCAACTTAACTAGTACCTCAGTATAAAATTTTTAATTCTGGATGAGTTTATCCTGGGTTTTTAATGCCAGACTGGTTCCTAAACTTGGGAGAAAGTTTTAGGAACATTAGATTAAATGGTCTTTATTTTCCTCTAAATATTTTTATTAATGAGGAAATATGTCAAATACATAGGAATTCCACATAGCATATACTTACATACCCATCACGCTTTCCTGAGGTCAAATCTAACATACACCATTTTTCTTTTTTTTTTTAAACACCATTTTTCTTTAGATTTATTTCAGGCAATAAAACATTAAGAACAAAATTGAAACTTTTTATGTATCATCCCATCTCATTTCCCTCCCTCTCAAATATAGTTCTCAGATATAATCAGTATCCTGAACTTGATGTTTATCGTTCTCATGTATATATTTTTTCAGCATCCATTTAAATACGTATCCTTCATCAGTGGTATTTTATCTCTTAACATTGTTTCTATGCTGGTATGTGAGGTTCTGTTTCAATCTGTCAATTTATATAAATGGTCTATTAGATTCATGTACTAATCCTCTCCTACTAATAGATATTTGGACTGTTCTTCAAATTTAATTTTACAAACAGCTGCATTAGACAGATTCCTGAATGTTTTTTGTGTGTGTTTTTGTGTGAGAATCTTGTAGAGTGTATATCTAAAAGTTGAGTTTCTGAGTCAAAGAGCATGAGTATCTTTAATTTTGCTAGATTTGCCAGATTGCCCTTCAAAATGCACGCGGTAAGACTTCCACCATCAGTACCTGAAATTCCTAATTCTCTATATTCTTTTTTTTTTCTTTAATTCTTTATTTATTTTTAGCCATGCTGGGTCTTAGTTACTGCACAGGAGCTTTTGCGGAGAGCAGAGGCTACTCTGTAGTTGCAGTGCCAGGGCGTCTCTTTGCAGTGGGTTCTCTTGTTCTGGCCTCAGTAGTGGTGGCTCCAGGCCTCTAGAGCTCAGGCTCAACAGTTGCGGTGCACTGGCTTAGTTGCTCCGTGGCATTTGGGATCTTCGTGGGCTAGGGATCAAACCCACGTCCCCTGCACTTGCAGGTGAATTCTTAACTAGTAGACCACCAAAAAAGCCCTGAATTCTCTATATTATTCTCAACATTTGTTTTTTTAAAATTTTTGCCTATCTGCATTCATGTTATTTTACCTCACTGATTCAATTTATATGCCATTGATTGGTTGTGAAGTAAAGGACTTTTTCATATGTCTCTCCTCTATTCAGATTTCTTTGAGGATTGCCTCTTGGTATGCTTTGTTTATTTTTCTACTTTTTGTTTACTTGTAGTTTTTAAAGAGAGAAATTCTGGATACCAACCTTTCTAATTAGGAACTTTGCAATTGTTGTCTCCCAGTTTGTGACTTATGTTATCAGTTTGTTTCTTGTGTCTTTGGTTGATTGGCACTGCATCAGATTTATAGATTGAGTACGGTTCATATCTTTATGATATTGAGTCTTCCAATTCATGAACATGTTTCATCTCATCCATTCATTATAATCTTTTATATCCTTCAGTAGCTTTTGCAGCTTATTCCATAAAGGTCTTGCAAAGTGTTTGCCAGATTTATCCTTAGGTTCTTCTTAGCTTTTGTTAACACTATAAATAGGATCTTGCTTTTTTTTTTTTCCTATTGAATTTTCTAATTGGTTATTGCTTGTATAGGAGTTTCTATTGATTTTGGTATATTGATTTTGTTTCCAGCAACCTTGCTAAACTTTCTTGTTAGTTCTAATAGTTTTCACTGACTCTTGGATATTTTTTTTTATGTGGATAGCAATATCATTTGCAAATGATAACAATTTTGTCCCAAAAATGTCCCTTTTCATTTTTATACCTGATTTATTTTCCTTATTTTATTGCATTGTCTAGTACATCCATTAAAATGTTGAATAGGAGTAGTGAGAGTGTGTATCTTGACTTTAATGGGAACACTTCTAAAATTATATCATTACTTATTATGTTTATTGCAGGATTTTAATAGATATGCTTCAGAAAATCAGAGGACTACTGCTATATTCCTAATTTGTTATATAAAATATATTTTTAAACATAAATAGATGGTGATTTTGTTGAGTGTTCTTTCTGTATCTATTCCAATGATATATATTTTTGTTTCCTTATTTTTTTAATTTGGTTAATTACATTGATTCATTTTTCTAATGAATGCCTTTCATTTCTTGGATAAACTCAGCTTAGCCATGATATTTTATTTTTTCTCACACATTCATGGATTGATTTGTTCTTTTTTTAAAAAAGGATTTTTGCATAAGTAAGATTAGCCTGTAATTCTCCTTTCTTAAATTGCCCATGTCAGGTTTTTCTATCATAGTTATACAAGCCTCAATGAATGAATTGGATAGCTTTCCCTCTTTTTTTAGTCTCTGGAACTGTTTATGTAGATAGAAGCTATCTATACCTTGAAAGTCTTATAAATTTTGCATTTAAAATTGTGTGAGGCTGTGGTATTTTAGAATAGGAGACTTTTGGTTATACATTCCATTTATGTAATGATTATTGCTTATTTTTAATTTTTTATTTAAAGTGTTTTGGCAATTTATATTTTTATCTTTTATCTCATTTTTCAAATGTATTTGCATAAAGATGTTTATAGTTATCTTTTATGGTTTTTGTAGTTTTTGTTATATCTGTATTACTTCTTTTTGGTCTTACTTTGCCTTTTATCCTTTCTTATTTATCAGTTTTACCAAAAGATAGTTCATTTTATTTTTTTTAAGTGAACCAGCTTTTAGTTTTGTTTCTTTCTCTGCTTTCTTTTTTTCTATTAGAATAATTTCTGTGCATGTTTTTTTATTTTCCCTTCTGTTTACTTTCTGTAAGTTTAATTTGAGGTTATTTTAATAACTTTTTGAAATAAATATTTAACTCAATTTTCCTACCTTCCTTGTTAATAAAGGTTTTTAATGCTCTTTCCTTCCTTGTGTAACTTTAGGTGTGTCCCACAGATGTTGATATGTGCACTTTTGCTATCTCTAAATTCCAAATGTGGTTTTTAATTTCCATTATGATTTCATGTTTAACTCATTAGACATTAGATATTTGGAGGTGTCTTTAAATTTTCTGTACATCTGGGGGTTGAGGACGATCATGCTAGTGTTGATTTCTTAGTGCTCATCATTGTGTTCAGGGGCTCTCACTCATCCCGCCCCTGAGCCGGTGGGTACTAAGTTCAGTGCTGAAGTCTGTGCCTTGTTCTCTTTTCTCTCTAGGTCAGCAGTTTCTTATAAATCTGTAACTCTGTTTAGGAGGCCTGCTGTCAGGACTTTTTACTATTCACCTAGGTTGCCTGCCTCAGAGCACTTTTATTGCTGACAATCCTCTGGAACTGAAGTCTTGGGTAGCACAACATGTTTTTGGACTCAGAACCCAGCACATCATTTGCTTCACACCACTTTGCAGTTTCTTTTCCGTTCGCAATCCAGTTAGGTGTTAACCTTGTCTTTGAATGCAGCTGGGTTTTTTATTTTTATTTTTATTTTTGCTTTTCCCTTTTTATGAATTATCCTATCATTTCTATGCATTTAGAATAGAGGAGTGAGTCATTTTGATTTTCAGTAGCTTTCATATTGTTAAAGCATTTTATTTCTCTGTAAAGATGAAGAATTGGTGTAACATCCTCACTTTCCACTTCCTCACCCTGCAAACAACAGTGTGTATACTTATGGCCTCAATTAATCTTTTATTTTGACTAAACATTCTTCTTCATGAAATGTTGAAAATTCATTTTTGCTTTGTGGTCCTGTGGCACAATACTTACAGGAACTTAACCCTCTGATTTTTGGAGCCTCCAGAAGTGACTATTCCCAAATAAAATAATACTATTGTTTCAAATATTCTCAACATAACTTTAAAAAAAAATTTCAGCTTTTCAGTATAAAACTGAAGGTCATTCTGCCTGTTGATAACTAGCTGATTCAAGTAACAGTGAATCATAAGGCCAAACAGAATTGATTGGAAATTGGCAGGACTCTCTGCATTCTCAGGGCTTATCAGGAGATTTTGGGCTAAAGCTAATCACTTCACTGCAAAAAGAGCTAAAAATGTAAAGATCCCTTTTGCATTAGGTGAAGCTTATTGATAGTAATTAGATGAGAATAATAAAGCTAAGTGCATCATTCTAAGCACATCTTAATAGATAGTAAGGGTATAGGCTTTGGACTAAAGGAGGCATTGAAGAATGCAGCTCCTCTACCAGCATCCAAGACTGAAAACAGTGGCTACATGCTTTATACTGAATTATCTGGGAGTGTTACTTATACCGCTGACTCATCTAGTGAATTTTTTTTAGGTTCTTTTGTCCTTATTCATGATGCCCAAGCTGCTCAGTAAAATTGTATGCCTGTTATCCCCTATCATCATTTGATGTTACTCTTCTGGAGCATTATTCCTTTCCGGAAGTTCAGTCTTCAAAATATAATGTCACATATTCCTGCTGAAAATTTAGCGAAATTGTGGATTCCACAATCTGATACTTGCGACTTTCAGAAATCATGTGGGCAAAGCTTAGAGGACCACTTATTCCTTTAATCCTGTGTATAATTTCTATACACTCAATATGTAGAATATGTGATTTGTAATAAATCTACATTTTAAAAGATCACTGAACACACAAAAGATAAATGAAAAAGTCTTATAGAATTAAGTTTTGTTTCTTGGGGATCCACAGAGAATATGTGCACATTTATTGCAGACCTAAGTTTCTCGAATATTATAAAATCAATTGTACTTTAACTCATACCTTGGAGGGATAAATGGTCTATTTTAGTAGAAAGTGCCTTACTGTAAATTAATTGGGCCCCGTGATGCCTGGGATGCTAAACAGAAATTTCTAAAAGTAATTTTGTAGTAGGCATAGAAATGTTCTTTAAAGGGTTCATTATATATAATATTTGAGACTGGAGGTTTTAGAGCATTGGGCTCTACTGAAGTTGCTAAGACTAAGCATCAAACTCTATTTACTGTAAGAATTTTGCTACTTGGCCCCCATATCATAATGTCACCTGAATCTCCAAGGAGTTAACTTAAAACAAGATCTTGTATTTTATACATTTTGATCTGAAAGCTTTCATCTTGTATTCAGCCTAATTTTACTGAACCCTGAACACCATTTCTGCTGGTTCTTTGGCTTCCTCTTTGTATAGGACACTAGATAAGGTCAATATTAAGAAGATTGAAACCTGTAGATTCTGGTTTTATTTTTTCTACAATTTTACTTTCTTTGGGTCTATCATCCACTGAGTGTAGAGTCACTAAGCTGTACAGTGAGGCCTAGTTCCTTGTGGAAAGACTTATTAACTTATTATTTGCCCCACAAGGGTGAGACAGATATCAATATTTGAATACTGGGGTTGAGAGGCGCAATGTTACACACGAGGAGTTAGCCATCTAAACAGACACTCAACAAATAACTTGCTGAATGAATAAGTGACCATAAATTATACTAGAACTTGCTATAACTTCCTTAATTTTTTAATGCTGTATCATCGTCAGAGGAAAAGAGAATAATAATTTCTGGCATGTACAAGTGTCACAACTTAGAGTGGGGTTGGACAAACTACAATCCTCAGCCATATGCAGCCTGCCTCCTGTTTGTGTGTGTGTTGTATGTGTGTGGTTTGTGAGCTAAGAATGATTTTTGAATGGTTGAATCAAACAAAAAAAAATCAAAAGGAGGATAATATTTTGTGATATGATATGTAAAATTATATGAAAATTCCAATTTCTTTACCCCTAAACAAAGCTTTATGTTCACTTACTTACACACTTTCTGCTTTCACACTGCAAAGGAAGAGTTGTGTAAGACAGATTCTATATAAACTGAAAAACCTAAAAAATTTACTATCCAATTCTTTACAGAAAATTATATATATATATATGTGTATATATATATATATATATATATACACCAACCCCTGACTTAGTGGATTGATTAAATGGTCCTCATAAAGAAACCTGCTAGGGGAAAAACAGTGCAATATAAGCACAGAAACATTAAAACTTTCATTTCTAAATCTGTTGCTATTATTTCTGAGCTATTTGCTTGCAGGCCTTATAATGGTAACAGGTGCTAATGCACAAGAATAGAACAATAATTCCTACAATAATTGTCCACATTCATAAAAAACTACAGGTATAGCTACAGCCAGATGTTTAAAGAATAGGAACAGAAATGCAAATGTAAATGTAAAAGTCTTTACTGGAAGAAAAAGGATAAATGATATAGGAATTGCACCTAAGACCTGGTAAGAAGCACAGGCAAAATAATTGTTTGTCTTTAATTCATGTGTATAATCCCTGGGGTGGATTTTTAATAGCCCAACAAAAGCTCAATAAATTTTCTAAGACCATAAAACAGTTTTCTAAGGCAAAAACCTTAATTTACTTAAAATTTACACAACATCAACCAGTTCAAATAAAAGTTACATTTTATTAACAAAGAGTCATAGAGAAAATTTTGGTAATTTATTTACAATCACAACATAAAGCCTTGGTGAGATATTTATATCCCTATGGGGTAAATGTGTAGTGAATTAATTTCGTGGTGGTGGGGAACAAAGAATGGAATATTAAATTTTGAATAATACAAGGAAAATTAGGCAGATTTTAGGACCACAGCCATTTTTAGGACTAAAAGCTTGTAACGTAGGCTATCTTAAAAATGTACAAATGGAAGTGAAGTTTAACTAATGGAGTTCATTTAACTAATGTAGACACTAAAACCAGATACTTCACTCTCCGAATGGGATTACATTTTGGCAGTTATCTAGTTAATTTGATTCATGGGGATTTGTAAATTGGATCATTCTGAGTCCAAAGTGAAATGGTGATTTAAATGCAGCCCAATGGCCTCTGGAGAAATAATCAATTCTTTAGAATTCATGTGAAGAATTAAGTTTTATCCTAATTACTCACCTGGAGAATTAACTTGAATTTTGAAGCATTTGACTAGGAAAAAAAAAAAAAAAACCCTCGACCTTCCATTTAGAAAAACCCTCTAGGGAACAAGTTTGGAAACATTAGAGCCCAGAAACAACAGGCCCAAGGCCTTTCTTAAAAAAAAAAAAGAAAAAGAAAAGAAAGAAAGAAGAAGAAGAAGTAGTTATATTGCTTCATGGAGTTAGCAGATCTTTTCATTTGTTTATTTAGCAAATATTTACGAAATCCTTCTATATGCCAAGTATTTATGTAGCTACTGGGAATACAGAGGTAAACATGTGGACAAGACAAATAGGTTCTCTGCCTCTCTGGAGCTCACATTCCTGTGGGGGGAGATAGATAATAACTGTATTTAAAAAAAGCTTATTTCAAGAAGCAATGTGTTTCATGTAATAAAGAAATAAAACAGATAATTCCATAGAGACTGAGATAAGAGATACTACTATATGGTGAGCAAAGGTCTCCCTGAGGAGTGGCTTTTGAGCTGAGACCTGAGAGATGAGAAGGAGCTAGTAATGAGGGGTTAATAAAGAAGATACATGGAAATATGTGAAATTAATCCCAGTATAGAGGCAGATTTCTTTCTAGAGACTATGTGATTTTACTCCATATTGAAATCCAACCTGTGTTTTCCAATCGATACTCAAAAACACCTTTGAGGGACAATTAGAGCATGGATTTTATTGCTATCATTATTTTTGTTAGATTATGATGGATATTTTATAACTCTTAAGAGTTGTGGAATGTTTTCACGTATATCATACCATTTGAACCTCATGTGGTGTGGGTCCTAATAATATCCCCATTTTGTAGAAAAGAAGACTTGGGATTCAGGGAGTTCAAGTAGCTTGCCCAAATCCAATGAGAGAACAGTTTAGTCATTGTGAAGATAGGTCCTTGCATTCAGACTTTAGTTTCAAATGTTCAAACTGCTCACTTTATTATACCATTTCATCTTAAGCCATACCTTTAATTATAAATATCTCACTACTAATTAATATCCACAGTAGACAACGTATTTCTGTCTGATAAAGTAAGATGGTTTAATATGTGCTACTTAGGAAAAATAATCAGAACAAAATTTTCCATCTGAAGCGTCACGATGATTTATGATCAAAATAGAGGATATGATTGATTTTATGTAGTAGCACACATGAGTACCCATACTTAATTTTTTTGGCTTCCTCTTTTCAAAGTAATGCAACATGTGTGAATATCCGTATTGTTACTGGTTTATTTTTAAACGGTGAATGGTTCTTTGAGCATAGAATTAGTCAGTGTAAATCTGCAATTCAGTGAGGTTTGTTTGGTTTATTTTTTGTCTTGTTTTCTATTTTTATTTTTGAGCCTCCCTGGCACTAATGCTTAAAATGCCCACCTGCAGTGACCTGGGTTTGTGGGGTGTTCATTGACTTTATGTCCATAGTGAAGTAGTACACATCGTCTTACGTGCAAAACACATTTGGCTATGGTTGACAGGATTTTCATTTTCCATTCACAGATGTAAAGCGTTTTCAATATAACACAAGCCTCAGCATAACAAAGTCAGCAATTTATGAGAGTTATACAGCTCTGCTTACCTTTCATTTGTCAAAGGTTGATGGAAAACATCTATATTGCTTGTTCAATCTGTTAATTGTATGTTTTCATCCAAGCTGAACTGACAAGCTAAGATCTGTCCACTCATATTAGTCTGCAAGGATGTGCTTGTCAATAAGCCCTTTAAACTGCTTTACATGTGACCTATAATTCAAGTAATTCTTAATAAAACAATATTTAAAATTTTTCTACACTTTAACATTACAGTTGTGGCACACTCTAAAAAAGGATGCAAACTTCAAAGACTGCAGTTTCATTATCTCTAAGGTTTGTAACTTGGTTAATTTTAGATGGCTTAATATTACCTTTGAGGAAGGAGTTAGGAAATTGACCATAGAGATAGTGTGGTTTTAATTTTTAACTTACTCATACTTTTACAAGGAATTCAGAAAAGCTTCGATAAGTAACATTGTGAGTTTGAGATTTTTTTCCCGCTATAGATAAGACCTGAAAATTCATTTCAAAATTCAAATTGTAGAATATTCAAACTAGAAGCATAGTTGATTCTGGGCCCCATGAGAGGAGTGTCTCAACTGGCTAGCTCTGGGTCTAGTATATAAAAGGTGCTCAGTACACAATTGATGAGTGAGTCACTAGTCTAACTCATTATTATTATTTTTGAACCTGGGGTCCAAAAAGGTAGAATGACTTTTACGTGGTCACACAACAGGGAATGTTAGAAGAGGAAAGAACTTTGGTTTCTTGAATCCCCTTCTACTCACTGTCCTTTCCTCTACTGTGTGCATGCTTGTAAGTCGCTTCAGTCCTGTCCCACTCTTTGTGACCCCGTGGACTGTAGGCCTCCAGGCTCCTCTTTCCATGGCATTCTCCAGGCGAGAATACTGGAGCGAGTTGCCATGTCCTCCTCTAGGGGATCTTGCCGACCCAGGATTGAACCCATGTCTCTTATGTCCTGCATCGGCAGGCGGGTTCTTTACCACTAGTGACACCTGGGAAGCCCTTCCTCAACTGTACCATGTTTCTTTTAATTAATTTACCTTGCTTCCTCAATCCTAATTTCCAATGACTTGGGCTGAGTAGGTGATTGGCTATTTAGACTCTATCCCAGTATAAGGCTGCACTCTCAAAACAAAGAAAGTATAAATAATATATCAAAGCATATATATGGATCGTTTAAGGTTAATAATTTCTCCATAAAGGGGTCAGTTTTTATTTGCTATGCCTAGCATAGGTTGGAGCTCAGCAGTGACAGCTGAAACTAATGTACAGCAGAGCTTTTTCTCATTAAAGAGCTGTTGGGCAACATTGGAAGCAAGAACATTTTCTGAATAAATGATCAAGTTGAATTGCTTGCTCTGATATATTACATACATGCTCTTATGATATATTGCATAATCCCTTGGGAAGTGTTATTTTATTGATGCACTGGAAGGATGGTTTCACTAAGTGTTGCCAGATAAAATGCCAAGTGCCCAGTAAATTGTAACATCAGAGAAACAATTAATATTTCTTTTTAGTATAAGTATGTCCCAACTGGGGTTTATTTGCTAAACCTGGCAACCTGAGATTATCTATCACGTGAAACACCCAAGTCTATCTTGATTTGCTTTTTGACAGCCTGCTCTTCATTTCTCGATTTTAATAGTGGTGTTGATTGCTTTGCTCACTGTCCTCTTCAATGTGTGTTAACAAATCTTCAGAGCAGCACTGTGGGCCAGTTGCTAATGCTAGCAATTTATAGGACCTGTTAACAGATTAGTGATCCAGGCATAACAGAAACCTTTTCCCAGAGGATTTTGGGAGCTGTGGCTAAACTTTTGAACTACTTTTTTAAACCTATTCAAACACATATCTCCTCTTAAGAAACATAAAACTTACATCCCTGAACTCCACTGAGAGTGCTATGGTCTTAGATTCTCTTATGAAAATATTTTATCTTTTTTCATTTTACAACTATAAAATTATAATAGTAAGTATGCTTTTTCAAGTTACATTCCATATAACATTGTTCTTAAAATTTTGAATTCCACCCCTGGAGAATTAATTAGGCCCCTGATTGAGAATCAGTGGTCTATGAGATGCCAAAACCAATCAGTGAAAAGGCAAGTATTCAGTCAAGCTACCTATTTAAATTTTTCTTTTTTCTTTTTTGGCTAAATCAATGTTTCTTCAATGTAACTTCAACAAAGTTTAAATAATAGTCATATAGTTATTTTAATGTGTATCACAAAATTATAGCTTTCCATTCTGCTGGACATATAGAAAGCTTTAGTTTGGAAACCACTGGCGCACCTGAAAATAAAGAAACAGTTTGCCTTTTAAAAGAATTCCATCACCTTCTACCTTCCTCCCCTAACTTTGAGCCCTTTATAGGTAAGCAGAAGACTGCTGCCTTTAAAGATGGCCACATACACATCTGAAAAACCTTTTATTGTTAACAAATGTAATATTATAATACCTTGCACTTTTTTTCTCAATTTATCTTTTCAACACAGGGTTATAATGATATTATTCCCATTTCGCAGATGAAAAAGCTAAAATTCAGAGTGGAGTGATGTCTGGTTAAACTATTGAGGATCAGATCATATTCTTTAGTATAAACTATAACTTTTTTATCTCTATTGAATTAATTTAAAAATTACAGCATTGTACGTTTCTGTGTTTCAAGTGTATATTGATATTTGATCTATTAGATTTAAAGGAGGAAATTTTTATGAGAAGATTGATATCTAGGCAATTAGAGCTCTAGGTAAGAAGCTTAGAGATATGTTATTAATTCTCCTTATAGATATTTGTTTTATTTTCACCCAAATGATAGTTTTAGCATCATGCAAAGAAATATTTAATAGCCATGTTTTGTATTGTATTATCCACTTGTGGATTAAGCTTACTGAAATGCTGTAGTAGCCCAGGATTCGTACACTTAATCTGGTTAGGCTGTTGCCTGCCAGTTAACTAGGACTTATTGATTTTTCTCAAGTTCGAGAGCACTGTGACTCAGAAATCTTTACCCTTTGATTTAATCAACCTAAAATAAATACCAAACATAAACTGATTTCTGAGTTTATCACATAATATCACTCAAGTGCACACCATCATTTATCATTGTGGCGTATCCTGGCCTCCTAAATAAAGGAAAATGCAAATTACCTAGTGAAATTTTTTGGAAGAAAGGTATGAAAACACCATTTTTACAAATTAATTAGACATTCAATATTAGTTCTTCATGTTAACCAAAGGCAGAAATGAAGAATCAGAATCTTCAGTGGTTACTGTGACATGAATTATGTATTTTAAGGTTATTGCAGATTAAAGTATTAAGTACCCCTTATTATTAAAATTAAATGCTAAGATATTTATCAAACTCACTTTAAAATTCATCATCTGTCTTAAAATTTATACATCAATGAAATTTAGATAAAATATCTAAAATTCTAACCTAAAGCAATCATTTGATAGTTACTTTTCACTTATGACTACCCATCTCCATTTGCCTTCACAGCTTGACTTTTGAGACAATCAGTTTTGTATTTTCTGTTTATCATCATAGAAACCTAACACTGAGGTGTAAGATTAAGTAACATCATAAAGGACATTTCTGAAGCTTTTTCCTCAGCCATCACTAGACAGAATTGTAGATTTTGAATATTTTGGTGCTTTTTCTGATTAAAAAAAAAAAGCATTCATACAAAAAGTGAAATATTGCCTGTTAACTAGGTAATCAATCTACACAATGCCCCAGCTTTCAGATACTTAGATACTTGACAAGCTTATTGCCCAGGCCATCTTGAATATATTTAGATAAAGCTAAAATACCATGTCAATCAATGAAATAGATGCCAAATGACCTCAGCTAATATCCATGAATTGCTTTGATCACACGCACACCCATCTTTGGTCTTGTACTATATCAGTGTTTTCATGTTTCCTTCCTTTAGCTTTCATATAAATTGATTTAGGGATAACAAAGTATAATTCAGGTTAAATATAGTTCTCACTTGATTTACAGTGTTTTTTTGCAAATGTAATTATTATACTATTCTGTGAATATCTAAGTCACTTCCAATTTACTATAATGAGATTATCAAGATATATATCAAAAAGAACAGTTTAAATTATTAAAATCTAAAGAACTGGCTCTGGGTATGATGGTGTGATTAAATTACTATAATTGTATGATGCTCTTATTTTAAAGTACAGTTATAAATATATTTAATTTGAAAATCTACTTTATTACTTTAAAGTTGTAAGGAGCCAATTCACTTCTACATGGGTAGTCAAATATTAATTTTAATATTTGAAAGTGGACAAGAATCTTAGTTTCTATCATGGAAATATTACATCATTTTTCCTTGAAAGTTTTCTTGAGCATATAAAGTAAAGCAAATCCTAGATTCTCCTAGTGCAACATTGATCAAAATATTTTCTAGAGATGCTCCCTAAACAACAAAAGCAACACATACACACAGAGCAACAACAACAATCAAAAGAGATGTTTGGGAATGCATGTAAGAATTAAAGATTTTAAAATTTAAAAAATAAAAAACTAAAATTTTAAAAAAAAAATAAAAAAAAAAACTAAAAAAAAAAAAAAAGTTTATGTTCATGTTTGGGAACGCATGTACACCCATGGTGGATTCATGTCAATGTATGGCAAAACCAATACAGTATTGTAAAGTAAAATAAAGTAAAAATAAAAATTAAAAATTAAATAAATAAATAAAAATAAAAAAGGAGAAATATTGTGTAGTAACCGTAATATTATCTTGGAGATTCCCAATGAAAGTTCTGCAGTAAAGAAACCTGTTTATTTGACCACAAAAGTATTTTTGTGCCTGTGTGTTACATCTATTAACATCCTAGACAATGAGTAAGTATTATGTGGAACACACTTTGGCTAATGCTGAGCCAGTCTGATTCCTTTCAGTATTCTATTGGAATGAATCTTGACCAGCAGCTTAGTTTCCTGGAAAAGGCATATAGCTAAGAGGAAGGCAAGTTGCCATTACTATCCTAGTGCCTAGCCCAATGTCTGACACAAAAAAGGAATCCATCATTTCTGTTCAGTTACAAACTTGCCCTGGATCAGTCTTTTGAATATTTCTTAAATTTCTGTGTCTTTTGTCTCTTTTTTGTCTACTTCAGACCAAAAGACATAAGATCTCTTGCCTTGGTTGTTGGAAAAAATAGTAGAAATGTAAACATTTTGAAAGTAAAAGTACAGTATAAAAGGTTACATTATTTTTATATACAGAAACATTTAGGGAAGAGATATCATTTTAAATACTCCAGCAAAAAGATAAATAAAGCAAATTTAGTAAATATTCAACCTAGGTAATAGATATGTGGGTGTCTATTATACTATCCTATTTTAAGGTATGTTTGAAAATTTTCAGAATTAAAAGTTTTCAAAGTTAGAAAGGGTATACTTTTTGTATGTAAAGCTGCAATCACAGTTCAGACATGTTTGCATGATTGTGCAGAACAGGGCATAAGATTACAAAGAAGCATGCCTATTTTGCCATCTTGTCCTCCCTGTAACCTAGAGCAGACATATGTTGAACTGTCATATCTAGTTAGGGTGATCACATCAGAATTTTTCTCTGTGTAAAACCAACTGATTGAAATGAGATTTCAACTTAAAACCTCAGGCTCATTATGACCATGCTCTAGCACAGTAATTCTCAAAGCATGTCCCTGGAACCAGCAGCACTGGCATCACCCGGGAACTTACTTGAAATGCAAATCCACAGATCCTACCCCATACTCACTGAAAAAGGAACTCTGGGGGCAGAGTCTAGAAATCTGTGTTGTTACAGGTCCCCTAGATAATTGCTACTTCTCCATCTTTGGAGCATTGTTTACACAGGCTGAGTAGACCAGGGTAGGAGCTGGGAAAGTGTCTGCTCTCTTAATGACCTGAGAGCCTTGCTGCATGCCACAGTGGTCCCATTCACACAAGGCAGACTTCCGCCCTGCAGTAAGAACCTTTCATTGTGCGTGTATTTTTAGACACATCTTCTGAATTGCTGTGAACAGCTTATTATCTTGGTTTTTGTGACAAGGATATTCTCTAGCAGGATCTGCTTATCTATGGATGGTGGGTAACATCCCATCTCCATGCCCGCAGCATATATAAAAGCACTGAAATTACTGGATCACAGATTTGGGTTCAGTTACTATTTAACCGGAACTGGCTACTGAAGTAAAAACGTCCTTCTTAGTTTTGGTAAAAAGCAAAAGAAACCCGTAGTCATCAGGCTGAGTCTTCCAAAAATTATAAAGCAGCCCAAACTCTCTCCCTTAAGGCTTTATGGTAGAGGTATCTAATATCTTATAACTTGAAAATAAAATTCTGAATCAAACTTCAAAGGAATTCACAAATCTCTACAATCTGCTATTTTGAATTAGTGGCGAATTATTAATATTTCCATACGGGGGGAATTGATGAGGAAATAGAAATTTGGGAACTTTTCTCTAATTGCATACTTGGCATTATAGATGTATTCTAAATGCAAAGCAATATAACTCTCTGTTCTTAACATTTCTTAATGAGGAAGGCCATTTTGTTGCTCGTATTTCACATTTTATGCTAACACTTCGCAGAAGATTTTCCCAAATGTCTATGGAAACACAGGATGAGACATAGCATCACAGGTAATTTCCTCAAAACTTCTCCCTCTTTCTGTTGCCCCATTCAAAAATGGTAGAAGCTTCTGGCTTCATAGAGACCATGACAACTGTGGTATGAGATTTACTCGTGCTGTCTTGTTGGCAAATCAAGGGCATGGTCTCACTTTGTATACTGAATCAGTATTGCAATAGGTTTTATCATTTACAATGTTTCCTTTCCTGCCTACTTTTAATTTATTCCATTCTAGAGCAATTAGGACTGTGAGATTCCCAGTCCCATTTAAAAAGCCTCTTGGGACAGTCAAGTTAAGTCATTTTTTGAAGAGATGAATTGTAGAAACCAGAGGGCCCATTAATTAGTAGAATCACTTGGATTTTTAAAGGACGAGTCCATTTTCTGGGATTTCTCAGGCAGTTGCTATAACAGAGTCTAGTAAAGAGGAAAAAAGGAAAAAGCAAGTCTTATGAATATGGTTCATTTTCTTCTTTTACTTGATTTAAATGAACCATTTTAACTGAAACCCACTTGGAAAGGGCTTACTTTTGTGAGTCAAATGTACAGCAATAAGTGTTGAGGCTATTTTTTTTAGCTCTATTGAAATATAATTGACAGACAAATTGTATACTATTTAAGGTGTACAAAGTGTATACCTTAAATAGTATACAATTTTTGTCAACTGTCTGAGCCAATAGGGAAGCTTTAGAGCCTCAGGTTTTGACTTGAATTGTGTTGTGTGTATTTAATCTCTTTGGACAAATAGAGGTAGAGATAAAGGTATATGTAGAAATATATATGAAGTTAGAGTAACTAATACTTACTGTTGTAACAAACCACCCTCAGATCCCAGTGGTTAAACACAATGAAAGTTTGTTTGCTTGCTTCTCAGTCCAGTGTGGACTGATGGGAGTGGAGTTAAGAGATTCCACTCTGTGCTCTCATGCCTCTTGTTTTGGTACATAGCCTTTTCCTACCCTGTATTGTTTTGTATGGACATATCTTACTTATTTCTCTAACTAGGTGTCTAGCCACCTTTGGAATCGTATATCTCTTTGTCTGCACAGTACCTATCATGTTTGTTGATAATTTTCTACTTGTGTAGTTGATTAAATCAAATAATAGAGCAGATTTAAAGTGGGTTGAATCATAGATGGTTAAAGCAGGGGCAAGAATTTGGACATCATTTGGTCCCAACTACCTCATTTTACAGACAAGGAAACTGAGATCTAGAAAATAGTTCTAAGACATCATTTCTGTCAGTAAATCTCACCTTATACAGTTAGCCAACTGTTTCCTATCTCATATGGAAAGGATATTATGGGACCAGAGGAGATGATAAAAGGTACCTAACTATGGTGTGCCTTGCTTCCTATTACCTTGCAAGGGAGGCTGGAGGGGTGTTTTAGTTAATCCACATTATTCACTGTCTCTGATGCTTGGCTCCCCTCTTCATCTCATAAATTTATATATACAAGGATACTTTCAGATATACAGCAGACTTAGAAAAGAATTGAAATTAGACAAAAATAAAAACAAGGTCACACATGTAAGTACCGGATGACGGGAATACACTCTTAGAACAGTGGGCAAGCCGTTGGCAGGCTTGTAAAAAAGTCCAATCTGGACTTTAATCAAGGCACTAATTTGAATTGAAACGGGTGGGGGGGGGGGGAAGCAAGCTCATTCCAACTAAATTGAACTCTAGTGGAGTCAGTCTCTGGTTGTGATTAGAAGCCTTTGAAAGTCTCAAAACCTAGAAAGTCTCAAAAAACTCATAGAGTTGGCAGCTCAAGGTGAGCTTGGGGAAAGGGCTTATTTCAGAATATACTTCTCGGGTGGTTGGGCTTGCTGGCCAGCAAGAAACCATGTGGCTGCAACAAATACCACATGTACAGGTCATTTCTAATTTTATGTGAAAAAGCAGACTCAAACAGGTATTAGAATTTTCCATGCAGTTTATCATTTGGTGCAAAAAAATAAAAGACACTTTGATATTAAAAGGCAAATATCTTCTGTTCATACTGTTGCAGGAAAGGGGACCCCTTCCAGGGCCTGAAACTGGGCTCTTGTCTAACACTTGGAAATGAATTGTCCGAGGAGACAAATGTGCTGACAAAGCAAGAGATTTTATTGGGAAAGGGCACCCGGGTGGAGAGCAGTAGGGTAAGGGAACCCAGGAGAACTGCTCTGCCGTGTGGCTCGCAGTCTTGGGTTTTCTGGTGATGGGATTAGTTTCCGGGTGGTCTTTGGCCAATCGTTCTAATTCAGAGTCTTTCCTAGTGCACAGGCATAGCTCAGCCAAGGTGGATGCTAGCAAGAGGGATTCTGGGAAGTGGACGGACACCCAGTGTCTCATTTTGACCTTTCCAGAACTCTTCCGTTTGGTGGTGGCTTGTTAGTTCCTATTCCTTATCAGGATCTCCTGTCATAAAACAACTCATGCAAATGGTTACTATGGTGCCTGGCCAGGGTGGGCAGTTTCAATCAGTGTGCTTCCCCTAATAATACCAGACTCTCTAACTCGATGTACATTAATGTGGCTCCTCTCATATTTGTAACGTGTATTTTTAAAGTATGATGGTTTTAAAGGAATTCTGGAACTATAAATTCCACAGAACAATGGAATTTTCTTTGTTTATTTATTCTATATTTTTCTATTCTGACATAAATAAAAAGATAGCCCTAGTGTTCAAAGACTTCTGTTATTCTCAACCATGAATTTCAGATGAACTTTCGAGTTTCAACGTTTCCCTTGCTGTAGGTCAGATAGTATTTTCAATTATTAAAAACCATCATCTTGAAGATAAGCATAATTTTGTAGCTTACTTGTAAATTTGTAATTTTAATGACTTAGTTTATGCTGAACATGAATAATAAACTATCACCTATTAAACCTGGAGAGCACCAGAAGTTACTAATATGATTTACAATGCATTGCAAAATGGGATTCATTATTATCTTGCATTTTAAAGATTTGCTGTAGACCAGTATAAACCAAGTATTTAATTAAGGAAATAGCAAGTTTTTTTAGGGCTGTGTTTTATATAGAAAATAATTATCCAATAACCAGCAAACTCATCCTTGGTAAAAAGAATTCTCTGCATTTACTGAATTCTACCTGAAAACCCATTCATCCTTTTGAAAGCCAATAAGGCATTTCTAAAAGCTTATCTAGGAGGTACTGATGGCCCCTTTTCGATCTTGCCAGCTCACCCTGTCTTTAAAGCAAGGTCAGTGGGAGGGCCTTTACTCAAAGGAGAAAGAATTTGAAGTATCCATGTTACTTTTCTTTCTTTTTTTTTTTTACTTAAATTGCCTTTATAGAGCAAGACATTTATTAGTGGGCCTTGACAGATCCTTGAGACTTACAAAATCACAGGTGGAGGGATAATAGGCTAACTTTAGATCACGCTGCAACTCCCCAGCAAGCATTCATTCTGCAGTCCTCCTCCTGCTCTGATCTGGCTCTACCATACTGTCTATGTCTGTCTCTCACTCTTCTCTAATATTAACATCTGCTTTTGTTGATGTTTGATTTAAAAATGAGTTTCAGGAGGGCTTCTGTTTCATGGATTAGAATCTTTTTAAGTCCACTTGAATTAATTCATCAAATCAGATTCCTCTACCCTACATGGAAGATCTTTTCCCTTGCTTAGTGAAACTTTACTCATTCTTTAAGCCCAGGTCATCCAGTACTTTCGCCTGGAAAATCCTATGGACGGAGGAGCCTAGTGGGCTGCAGTCCATGGGGTCGCTAAGAGTCGGGCACGACTGAGCGACTTCACTTTCACTTTTCACTTTCATGCATTGGAGAAGGAAATGGCAACCCACTCCAGTGTTCTTGCCTGGAGAATACCAGGGATGGGGGAGCCTGGTGGGCTGCCGTCTATGTGATCACATAGAGTCGGACACGACTGAAGCGACTTAGCAGCAGCAGCAGCAGCAGCAGCATCCTTCCATAAAGCCCTTGTCAGCTAATCTAGTCCATGCTGATCTCTACATCATTTAAATTCACATTTTAGTATTTATAACGTATTTGTGCTTGGATAGCTCATATGTAGGAATTATTATTCTCTAATGGTCTTTTATTGGAGAAGGCAATGGCAACCCACTCCAGTACTCTTGCCTGGAGAATCCCATGGACGGAGGAGCCTGGTAGGCTGCAGTTCATGGGGTCGCTACGAGTCAGACGCGACTGAGTGACTTCACTTTCACTTTTCACTTTCGTGCATTGGAGAAGGAAATGGCAACCCACTCCAGTGTCCTTGCCTGGAGAATCCCAGGGACGGGGAGCCTGGTAGGTGGCCGTCTATGGGGTCGCACAGGGTCGGACATGACTGAAGAAACTTTGCAGCAGCAGCAGTGGTCTTTCATAAAACGTGATGTAAAGTGCATAACCTTTTAATTTTAATATAAATATTAGCACTTTAATATGAATGCACATACTAGAACCAGCATTTATAGAGATAGGTTTTCTTTTAGGAAGTTATTGCTGATTTTAGAGGTGCTGCCACTGCTCCAGAATTTGGGGGGAATACTTTCAGAGAAAAATTCCATCTCATTTCTTCATGTCACATCATGTTCTTGATCCTAAATGAAATTATGTAGCTTGAAAGCATACTTCATTTGACAGACTTTGTTCCAGCTTATTTTTTTTTTAGACGTTTACAATATTTAAACTTCACCCCAAGGATAGAAGGTCTCCACTAGTGAATAGGATGTTTTGGGTTTGAACACAGTCACTAAAAAGAGTTTTGGAAATGTTTGCAGCAGTGTAACACATGTATAGCTCCCTGAGATTTAATAAGACAATCCTCATTTGTTTGTATAACTTCTACTGTATGGTTAAAAATAATCCATGGTTGCTGTGCTCTCAGAAGGCATGTGTGAAATTGTATATCCAAATTGTATATCTTATTGCCTCAACCAGAATGTAACCTCATGACTCAACCCAACATTTAAACTCAGGAAACTTACTTGAGTTCTCTGTGCCTCCCTTTTCCTATAAGTCAATGGTTATAATAAGGTCTGTCTTATAGGATGCTATGAATACTAAATGAGAATACATAGAAAGCAGTTATATATCGAACCTGCCATGCAGCAAATATTCAATAAATATTAGCAGCTCTTGTTATTATCAATACTGGTTCTTTATAAATCCTTGTTCATGTCTACCCTCTTTTCTCAAATCCTCTGGTCACATTTCATATTTTGGATCCCGGTCATCTTACGTTAAGTGGACCATGCTCAACATTCCTGCTAAAATCATCTCTATTTGTTTCTAAGCTTTCTCTTGAAACCTCTCAGTACCTTTCAGTAGCTTATTTAATTCTGTTCCAGCTTCAAACCCCTTGATGCCAGTTTCAATGCTTATGTCCTATTACGCTCATTGAAGTCAGAGACTGTATGTCTTTATGGTATCTACCATCATGTAAATTACGTTAATAAATAACAATAAACCATAATGAGCTACATCTAAGAACTGGCAGCAACCAGAAAAGCACTTGTAGGAAAAGAAATTTTTTTTTTTGCTGAAATGAAACTCTCCAATTTGAAGTCACATGGTGATTGGCCATAATATAGAATCACAGGTGAAGCAATTGAAAAACTCATCCCTTGTAAAATGAACATGGACAACTGATGCTGTTAATAAACAAGTCAGGGATCACTGCCTTGACCTTGTATTATATATAGATGAAAACAGAGTGGTTTAGGAGATGGAGGCTTTCCAGGGTGGTTGAATAAATGGTCAGAGGTTGTTCTACTTGAGCAACCATACAAGCCATGTTGAAAATGGGACAAGGGAGCAATCAGATCTAAAGTAGAAAATTACAGCCCAATTTGTGTTCAGGTCTCCTCTGTATCTTCTTGTGGTATCCAGAACCACTGCCTCACACCTGTTACTACATGTGCCAGGAAATTTGAGACTCTGACATTTGACAGAGCACGTTGTCAAAATTCTTATCATTCACTTGACCCAAATTAATGGAAGCATTCCTGATGAGAGCACACCAGTAAGGTTAAAACACATTAAACTGAGACCTTTTGTCTCTGCAGAATAATGTTCTGTTTTGAGATTTCTCATTACACAAAGTAATGAAACAGCCAAATCACTATGTGCATCTGTGTTTGTTGATACTTGACATTTGGTTTTAAAGTGAGATTTAAGAGGACCCGTATTTAAACTGGGCTGGACTCTCCTGTGATCCAATGTATTTGCTGCCATTTGGATTTCATTTCTATAGTTGAGCATCCAGTTGCCCCAATATAAAATTAAAAAGCTTTCTCCCTTTAATTAATTATACTTACCATATTCTGTACTATTATTTAGCTCATTCGCCTTGAAGAGTTGGAATTAACTGTATCTCAGGGCCATAGACAAATGGTACTCTCAGCTAAAGTTGTGTTTTGGAGAGGTTTTGGAATAGAGTTGTAATTGCTATTGGCCCAAATTCAAACTCCTTAATCTACTAGCATTTGAGGCCTTCCAAAATCTGATCCCAGTTTGCTTTTTCCTTTCATAAATTCCCATGCATGTTCCATGCACAAGATAGTTGCTTAATAAATCAAGTATGTTCCTCTTTTTCCTAGCTTTCCTTGTGCTTTACTGTTGTCTTCATACTTCTGTGTTTTCAAACGACCTGGCTTTTAAAGTGTAGACACTAAAGTGAAATCCCACCTTTTCTTCAAAGTTTTCCTTGTAGTATAGTCTCCACTATGCTTTCTCTCTTTTCTGTAACGTCTTTGGGCCTAGGTGCTAAGTGCTGGTGGCTAGATGATAAATGTTTTACAAAGGCAGATCTTTTCAATAAAATTATAATGGCTAAGATGTCAAAAGGACCACGTCTTATTCACTTATAAATCCTCCAGAGTACCCAGCACAGTGATAAGCTTATAAACAGCATTTACTGACCTATGATCAAGTAGTTGATTGGCCTGCTGTACCTTTGAAATTGTTATTTGATGAGTAGATATTGCCTGCCATAAGGAGGATTTTGAGAAGGTGAGAATTTCATGATGAATAAAATATGTATTGAATTTCATTTGAAAATGCAATGTTATTCTGGAAAGATAAAAGTGGTTGTTTCTTATGGTGGTGGTGATGTTTTTATTTGTTTGTTTGTTTTTGGTTATTTGGTTATTTGCCTTTTAATTGTAATGGAATCAGTAAATCCCCTCCTGATTTAACATGGAATCTGTTGGTAAGCAGCTGTTAGGTTTCTAATCCTGAAATCCATAAAATTGGACTTTCGACTGGAATATCTATTTTTAGGAGTGCTGTATTAGACATGTTTTCGTATGGACTACTCAGAACTAAACTACATATGTAAGATAGTTGCTAACATAGAGCAGCTTGAAAAAATTAGGTTTTTGTGTCACTAAAATATTTTCAGGAACTTGAGTGTTTTCAAAAAGCTGGGTCAAAAAGTTAATATGGAGAAGGATTAAGGAATTTGAAAGATCAGGCATCTATTAGATGATTATAGTACTTCAGGATTATAACTTGGATTTTCTAAAGAATATGCACAATTCTCAGATTTCACTCTTAAAAGTCTACCTATTAGTTTAAAATAAAAACCTTCTATAAGTAGTTTTTCCAGAAAAGCATTTCATAAATTTTCTTTATTATGTAACTGAACTTTAAACGTCTAAAAATGTACGTACTTCCGCTTATTTTTTTTTTAGTTTTTATTTTTTAAATTTTAAAATCTTTAATTCTTACATGAGTTCCCAAACATGAACCCCCCTCCCACCTCCCTCCCCACAACATCTCTCTGGGTCATCCCCATGCACCAGCCCCAAGCATGCTGCACCCTGCGTCAGACATAGACTGGCGATTCAATTCTTACATGGACTTTTGGACTCAGAGGGAGAGGGAGAGGGTGGGATGATTTGGGAGAATCGCTTATTTTTTTTTTTTAAGGAAGAACGGTGTTCTGTTTTATATTTTCCTTCCAAATAAATAATGACTTAGTCTGTGAAAGGTTGTTTGTGATGTTTCTATAAAAACACTAGGCATTTTAGAGACAAATTCAGAAACCCAGGTCAGAAATCTAAAAGTATTGAGGAAAAAACTTTGAAAAGGAACTTAAATATGCTTGTACTAGTACTGCCTTCATTCCTTTTATGGTTAATGCTCAAATACTTACCTTTAAAATTCACATATATACATACTACTTTAAAGATAATAAAAATATGTTGTACTCACATTCTTTTTTTTCCCCAAACTTTAAATTTTTTATTTTGTGTTGTGATATAGCTGATTAACAATGCTATGATAGTTTCAGGTGGACAGTGAAGGGACTCAGCCACACATATACATGTATCCATTCTCCCCCAAACTCCCCTCCCATCCAGCCTGCCACATAACATTGAGCAGAGTTCCCTGTTCTATACAATAGGTCCTTGTTGGCTATCCATTTTAAATATACCAGTATTGTACTGACATTCTTTAAAGCAAGTGATTCATTTTTCTACTAATGACACTGAGTTGCTGATGCATTCATATATTCCCCATGGTGAAAGATGTCATACTTATATGTACCAGTTGGCAGAAGTTAAAGGGTTAATTTGAAGCCAAGAAATAGGAAAATGCTCCAATCCTGTGTTGTTGGCCTAAGTAGAAGCAACATTGTGCCATGAAGAGTTCTGAACTAGGACTCAGGAAACTTGGATGCTAACTTTGTGAACTTTTGGATATTCAAGCATTAATTTATTAAATTAGTATTTATTGAGTTAAGGTGGGCTTCCCAGGTGGTACTTGCAGTAAAGAACCAGCCTGCCAATGCAGGAGACATAAGAGATATAGGTTCAATCCCTGGGTTGGGAGATCTCCTGGAGGAGGGCATGGCAACCCACTCCATGGACAGAGGAGCCTGGTTAGCTACAGTCCATAAAGTCACAAAGAGTCACATGACTGAAGTGACTTAGCATGCACAGGCACATACGAGCTAAGGGCAGCCATTGGGCTGGGTATTGGGGCTACAGTGAAATAAAATAGACAGGATCCCTGACTTGATGGAACTTATAGTCCAGTGGTGAAGACAGACATTCTTAAAATGATCACACATCTATAACCCACGATAAGTACATGAAAGGAAAGTGAAAGTGAAGTCGATAAGTCATGTCCGACTCTTAGCAACCCCATGGACTGTAGCCTACCAGGCTTATCCGTGCATGGGATTCTCCTGGCAAAAGTACTGGAGTGGGGTGCCATTGCCTTCTCCGAAGGAGAAGGAAAGACAGTGCTAAATAAGAGCCTATAACAAGGGAATTTGAACAAGTCAGGAGAGTCAGAATAGGCTTTCCCAAAGAAGTGATGACTAATGCCTGAAGATACAAACTAGGCAAAGGGGGAGAGGGAAGATCAAGCCAGATATAGGAAAAGCATATGCAGAGGCCTGGCGGAATGAAGGAGCTTGGCAAGTTTAAGGGACTGAAAACAATTAGAATGATTAGAGCAGAGGGAGTGAAAATGGAGGTGGTTGATGAGACTGCAGAGATCTGCTCATAGATCGTATAAGGCTGTTTGGGTCATATTAAAGACTACCGTTCATCCTAAGATACCTTACAAGAGTTTTTGGCAAAGGTAAGTTGGGATTTGCAGTGTGAACACATCACTCAGACTATAGCATGAAGAGCAAATCGTAGCAGGACCAAAGGAGAAGCAGGGAAACCACCTAGGAGACTGTTGCGGTGGTACAGCGGAATGATGTGGCAGGTTGCAGTAGGATGGTGGCAGTGGAGAGAGGTGGAAAGACTTAGTAGGGAGAACACCTAATGAGAAGTGCTTAGACTGGATCTAGGGATGATATAGAGTGGTATGTCAGATGACATGTGAATTTCAGGCTTATCTAACTAGGTAGATGGTATGTCATTTCTTGACATGAAGAACACTAGAGGAATTGTGATTATTTGGGTAGGGGGCCAGGAGGGTGACAAAGACCATGCATTTCTAAGTCAGATATATTGAATTTAAGTCATTTAACCTGTTTGGGCCTCAATTCCCTAATCTATAAAATAGTGGTGGTGGTTCATTGAGGTCTCTGTCTCCTCTAGAGCAGAGGCTGGCAAGTTTTTTCTGTAAAGACTTGGACAGTGATTTTTGGCTTTGTGAAACATGCAGCCTCTTGTTGCAACTATTACACTTAGCTGTTGTAGTTGGATTAAAGCACTATACTTCAGTTATCAGATCAATCGTCCTTAGACCATGTCAACATGAACCTACCAACTGACTTGACCAATTACAGAAACTAATCAGTCAATTCAATGAAGAACCGATCATGTATTCAGTTAATGAGTCAAATTAGTAAAATTAATTGATGCAGTAGACATGAATAGACATAGCTATATGAATTATGAATATAACAGACTCTGCTGCCAACTTAAGGGGTGATGATCAGGAAGGTATGGATTACCCAAGAATGTATAATCAAAGCAAATCAGAACTATCATTGTGAAATGAGGGCTGTACTAGGCATTTACGTTCCTGATAGAAGTTACTGTTTTTGCAGATGTGACTTCCTGTTCCAGTCATGGATGTTGCCACTGCTTCTGTTTTGTAGCCTCAGACTAGTGGGACAGTCTAGCTACTAAAATGATATGTGTATACATGCACATTTGGGGAAATAAAACTATATGAAGAATATTTGATTGTAATCTGATTTTTCAACTTAATGTTTTGGATACATTAATTTTATTAACTTTTTGTGGAAAAATTCTTATTCTTAACTTTATGAATTATCTGTATTTTTTCTTTTTGGCACTGTGTCTTAGTTGAGGCATGCAGGATCTAGTTCCCTGACCAGGGATCCAACCCCAGGCCCCCTCCATTGGGAGTGTGGAGTCCTAACCGCTGGACTACCAGAGAAGTCCCGAATTGTCTGTATTTACTTCTCATTTGACTTTATACATGACTCTCAAATTTTTCTGAAATAGCTTCCTCACATCCTTAACTGGTATATATTTTGTCTATGGCCACTGCTCAATAAATGTTTTGTGGGAGTGGAGTAGAAGCATCATATAATGTTCTCCCCAAATCAGTAGATTTAGATTTTGAATAATGTGCTATTGTTAATCAAATATTTTTCTGCTCCTCACTATTAACAGGGATGATCAAGGGTTATCCATGTTTGAACATGACTTGTGTAATAGATGTGCAAAATGAGGCTTCTGAGTATATGGACTATGGCAATTGGGTGAATAATTGAGTATATCAGGGAAAAGTAAAACTTTTAATTGAATCATACCCATTTTCATCCTTATGAAATACTAGTTAATTTCCATTCTTTATGACTTATCATGAATAAATGTGAGAAAGAAAAACCTAAAAGCACAAATATTTTTCATAAAATTCTTTCAATTTGAGACAGGTAAGTCAATGATGATTTATTTATTTCCATGATTTATTAAATGAGATGCTTTTACTTCATGCTATATTATTGTTACTTAATATTAATTGAACACTAAATTTTCCTCTAGCACTGAATCCAAGCCACTCACCCCAACCCTATGATGAGTGGAACATGACCAGCATGTGGGCAAACTAAAGAGGCCAGACAAAAGAGAGAAAGTAGAGCATTACAAAACCCAGTAAAGTCTTGACTGTGGGGAGTATACAGAAGAAAAGTCTAGACATGTAGGAAATGGTCCTCAGGGAAACTGAGCAGTAAACAAAAATCTTAATAAGCAAGTTTAACATGTAGCAAAGAATGCCAGTGATGGATATCTAGGTATGCTGTTAGTCACTAAATGTTAAGTTTGGCTGTACCATGAGATGACGGGGCCTGAGATTCAGCAACAGGTTCCCATTTCCCCAAAAGTACTAGAGCGAAGATACTATCCATGCCCAGGGAAGTGTAGACTAGGGAGTATAAGGAGAGAAGTCAAAGACTCGGCTCTAGAGCTGGGAACATGGATGGGGCTTAATTGTAAAGGCACCATAGTAGAATACTGAATTTACAGAGTTAGGGCAAGTCCAGCACCAAAGCTGATTTGATGCCAGACACTTGAGTCACTTAGGGCTTTTAAAAATGATTCCACTTGTCTAACTGATCCCAGATTCAGGGATGGGAGGGGGAACACTGGACACAAAGGTGGGGTCCTATTAATACTGGCTGCTCATAAAAGAACATGGAGTCAAGTGTCTTATCATTGTTGAGGCAGCATAATAAGAGGTACAAAATTTCCCTTTTTCCACCATTTGACTAAAAATGATAGAAACAGTTATTAGGACAGCTTTGCTACATGAATTTGAATGCTCTTTATCTCTACCACAAATACACACACACCACTTACACTCTCACAAATAAATATGAATCCACCAGAAGAGAACAGAGCCAGCCTTAAGTGTACATAGCCTTCCCTGTGGTGAGCTGTGCCATATCCCAGCTGCATCCCTTTCTCACTATGATTGGCCTAAAATTTCCTGCACTGAACAGTCCATTGGAAAGAAATAGAGATGGTTGCTGAATGGTTGCTTTGAGGGGAAAATATTCCAGATATTTCAGGGAAGACACAGAAGCGGCAGCAAGTATCCCTTTGTACAGGGCTAGTCCTCTAGATTCTTAAGGAGGGGTGAAATCCATTTTTACTTCTCTCCCACCTCCCCTCTTGTACCCTTCTTCCCAATAGGGCAAGTCTATCAAATCATATTCAAACTCTTGTGCACAACAACAAAGTTCCCAATCATACATATTTCATGTCCCTTCCTAGCCTTGTCACTCCATGCTCTCCTATACTGTCCCTCTACTTGACAAACGGACCTCCTCAGCATTCTGTGAAGAGCATCAGCATATTTCCACCACACTGCGTTAACTCATACTGTTCCCTATACTGATATTTGTATCATGGTTCTTCCACTTATGGTGTGATTGTGAGCAACCTATTTCACCTTCTGTAAACCTCAATTTCCTCGTGTATAAAATGGGAATAATAGTCCCTTTCTTGTAGAGGGATTGTGAGACTTAAATGAGTAATGAATAAAAGCTGCAGACCATAGTGCCTGACACATAGGATATGTTCAATATATAATAACTAATTAGTTTTATGAGCATATCTTAAATAACCTATCTCTTTCATGAAATCCTTCCTTGATGTTATTTTATGTGCTTTGGACCTATTTCAACATTTCCTGTCACTTCCAGAAATTCTTAATTAACTGCCACTCAAAGATAATAGATAATTGTGATGTTGTAATTTATAGTAAGAAATAGATATTTAGTCTTCATCCACTTTTACTGGCACAGAGCTCCTAAAATCCTTGGCATTTCCTAAGCTATGTGAGAGCAATAAAGGTGTCTCTTGTTATGTTTATGAGGTAACTTTTGGACCTCACTTAAATATGGAGACTGGCTGCCAGGAAAACCAATCCTGTGACTACAAGGTTGTCACTTCAGTCCACTCCCCTGACTTCTAGGGCTGGGAACAGAGGCTGGAGATTGAGTTCAATCACCAAAGGCCAAAGATTTAATTAATCATGCATCATGCCTGTATAATAAAACATTTTTCACTCTCCTCTTTCACCCCCATCAAGAGGCTCTTTAGTCTCTCTTCACTTTCTGCCATTAGAGTGGCATCGTCTTTATATCTGAGGTTGTTGCTATTTCTCCCAGCCATCTAGATTCCAGCTTGGGAGTTATCCAACCCAGCATTTCACAGGATGTACTCTGCATATAGGGCTTCCTGGGTAGCTCAGATGGTAAAGAAACTGCCTGCAATGCAGCAGACACAGGTTCAATCCCTGGGTCGGGAAGATACCCTGGAAAAGGGAATGGCAACCCACTCCAGGATTCTTGCCTGGAGAATTCCATGGACAGACCATGGGATCAAAAAGAATTGGATACAACTGAACAACTAACACTTTCACACTTTGACTCTGCATATAAGTTAAAAATGTAGGATGACAATATAAAGCCTGTATGTACTCCTTTCCTAATTTTGAACCAGTCAGTTGTTCATGTAACATTCTAACTGTTGCTTCTTGTCCTGCATACAGGTTTCTCAGAAGACAGGTAAGGTGGTCTGGTATTCCCATCTCTAAGAATTTTCCACAGTTTGCTGTGATCCACACAAAGGCTTTAGCGTAGTCAGTGATGTTTTCCTGGAATTTCCTTGCTTTTCCTATGATCCAATAGATGTTGGCAATTTGATCTCTGGTTCCTCTGCCTTTTCTAAATCCAGCTTGTACATCTGGACATTTTCTGTTCACATATTGCTGAAGCCCTAGCTTGAAGGATTTTGAGTATAATCTTGCTAGCATGTGAAATGAGTGCAATTGTATGATAGTTTGAACATTCTTTGGCATTGCCTTTCTTTGGGATTGGAATAAAAACTGACTTTTTCCAGTCCTGTAACCACTGCTGAGTTTTCCAAATTTGCCAGCATATCTTATATCATGCCAGGCACTATATTAAGCCCTCAACATGCGTTATCGCATTCAGTCCTTTCCACAGTTTTATGAGGGAGGTACATTCTCTGTTTTTCCAGGTACCAGTTCTTCTCCATTTAATTATTTATTAATAAATAAGTTTATTATTGTTTCTAGGCTCAGTGACTAACGTGATGGCTGTCTTGTTATAGGCACTCAATGGAAGATTACTGGTTGAGGAAATGAATGCTGTTCTTTTGCTGTTCAACAGCCACCCCTCCCCACCATGATGTTCTACCTAGGTTTCTACACCTGGGCTCATCCTTAGCTCCACCCACATTCAGATGTGTCTTTCCTAAATTAGATACCCTCAGGCCTTTTATTTCTGCTGGACAGCTGATAAATTAATCCTGATAGGATGATAGCAGCAGATAATTACTGTATGTTAATGTGTCACTCCTCCTACATACTTTATTTGCATTTTAATGGAGCAATTCTGGAGATAATCCCTTAAGGCAAAGGAATGAAACTTGAGGGTGAGAAAGCCAGAATCAGTGCCAAGCTGCAGTTGTAGGGGTGGGGAGGAAGGGTGTGATGTATATATCTCAAGAGTGACACCATATAGACAGCTGCCTACTCTATGTGTTGTGCCAGCTTTGATGAGTAATTTTTAAAAGCTAACAGTTATTATCCCTGGCTGTCATTGCTTAGTTTTTGTTTTGTTTTGTTTTAAATTATTATTAGATTTGTGGATCCTCTAGAGCAAAACCTCAAGCCCATTTGGGCAAAGATGAATGGCTAAGCCTAATAAGATGCATGGTGCTGTGAAATTAGATTAATTAACTAGGATTTGAATTGAAGTTAAATTTGTCCAAAATGTATTCCTATGAAATGTTTGTTTGCAGTGCCTACAGTATGCCACACTGAATGTAATTTTTTTTTTAATTGGGAAGGAGGGCATGTAGTGGAACATCTTAGAAGAGGAGAAAAATATCTCGCTGTATACCCTTCTGTTCTCCACAAGGCCTCAGATTAATTCACCATGGTGTATTCCATTTGGGGTCAATTATATCTTTAAGTGGTCATAAGAGTAACGTTTAAAAATTATATTTTTTAAAAAAGAGGTCATAAGAAGTATATTACCAAAAAAAAAAGAAGTATATTACCACAGATTTTAAAAGGTTTCCTCTTTTTACCTTGCCAAGATATATACACATAATCTGCTTTTATACATAGATGATTAATTTTTAGGTTGATGGAGTTAGATTATTTCCAAATAATATGATGATGTTAGTTACCACAGAGAATTAATTAAATTAAATGTTTCAGTTCAGTTCAGTTCAGTCGCTCAGTCGTGTCCGACTCTGCCCCATGAATCGCAGCATGCCAGGCCTCCCTGTCCATCACCAACTCCCGGAGTTCACTCAGACTCACATCCATCAAGTCAGTGATGCCATCCAGCCATCTCATCCTCTGTCTCCCCTTCTCCGCCTGCCCCCAATCCCTCTATTGTCACCCTGCTTATTTAATTTATAATTTTCATATATTGGTCATAAATCATGTGACCCTTCTAAATTCGCTGATTATTTTCTAGTAGTTAATTTGTTAACACCTTTGGATTCTCTATGTGTGCGTGTTAGTCACTCAGTCACATCTGACTCTTTGAGACCCCATGGACTGTAACCCACCAGGCTCCTGTGTACATGGAATTCTCCAGGCAAAAATACTGGAGCAGGTTGCCATGTGCTCCACCAGGGGATCTTCGCCACCCAGGAATCATACCAGGGTCTCCTGCATTGCAGGCAGACTCTTTACCATCTGAGCCCCCAGGAAAGCCCACAGGATTCTCTATATAGTCCTGTAATTCGCAAATAAAAACAGTTTTACTTCCTTTTTCAAAACCCTGTATCTCCTTTGTTTTATGTTTTTGTGTACCTTCTTGCATAGTCTGGGACCTGTAGGACATGATGACTAGAAGTTGTGAGTCCATAGATCCTTTTTTTGTTCCTCATCTTAGGAGAAAAATTTTTAGTCTGTAATGATTAAGTATTATATTAACCGTAAATGTTTTATAGATACCCTTTTCAGGTTGAGAAATTTCCCTTTTTTATATATACTTGGCAAAAGTTTTCTTTTTTTTAAACTTATTAAAAGCTTTGTCAAATATTTTCTGTACTTTTTGAGGTGATCAAATGATGTTATCTTTTATCCTCTCAATAGTGTGAATAACATTGATTAGTTTTTGAATGTTATACTCATCTTGCATCCCTGTGATAAACCCTATGTACTTATGACTTACTCTTTATATACTGCTTGATTACCTTTGATAATATCTATGTTTATGACAGATAATAGTGCATAATTTTTTCTTGTAATGCCCTTGTCAAGTTTGGTTATTGGTATTATACTTGCCTTGAAAAATGAGTTGGGAATATTTCCTCCTCTATTTTCTGAAATAGTCTAAGATGGTTATTATTTAGTTTTCAAGTGTTTAATAGAATTCATAAAATCATCTGGGTCAAAACTTACCTTTTGAAATTAGTTTGAAAACTACAAGTTCAATGTCTTTAATAGATATGAGGGTAATTAGATTTTCTATTGTATCTTGTATAAATTTGCCAATTCTATTGCTTATAGTATGAATTTACCAATTAAAAAATTTTTTTCCCATTTTATCTATATTTTTATTGCTGTAAAGCTGTCATTATCCTACTTAATGTCTGTGGGATCTGTATTTATAACTTTACCTTCATTCCTAATATGTCTTCCACTTTATTTGGTGGTGAAGAAATAGGTGAATTTCAAATTCCATAGCCAGTGCTTCCTAAAGTCTAGGCACTTGTTTCTCCGTCTCTTCAATAACGCTTCACTCCATCCTTCCCAAAATTCTAAAATTACCCAGAGTAATCATTTTTTAAAAATACTATATTGAGGAATAGTTGATTTAAAGTATTGTGTTGATATCTGCTATACATCAAAGTGATTCAGTCATATATATATATATATATATATATTCCTTTTCATATTTTTTCCATTATGGGTTATCGCAGGATATTGAATATACTGTAGATTCTTGGGCTATACATTAGGACCTCATTGTTTGTCCATCCTATATACGCTAGTTTGCATCTGATAATCATAAAATTCCAATCCTTCCCTCCTCCTCCCCCTTTGGCAACCACAAATCTGTTCTCTATTATTGTTGTTCAGTTGCTTAGTTGTGGTCAACTCTTTGCGACCCCATGGACTATAGCACACCAGGCTTGCATGTCCTTCACCATCTCCTGGAGCTTGCTCGAACTCATGTTCATGGAGTCGGTGATGCCATCCAACCATCTCATCTTCTGTCGTCCCCTTCTCCTCCTGCCTCCAGTCTTTCCCAGCATCAGGGTCTTTTCCATTGAGTCAGTTCTTTGCATCAGGTGGGCAAAGTATTGGAACTTCAGCTTCAGCATCAGTCCTTCCAATGAATATTCAGGACTGATTTCCCTTAGGACTGACTGGTTTGATCTCCTTGAAGTCCAAGGGACTCTCAAGAGTCTTCTCCAACACCACAGTTGAAAAACATCAATTCTTCAGCATTCAGCCTTCTTTATGGTCCAACTCTCACATCCATACATGACTACTGGAAAAACCATAGCTTTGCCTGTACAGAATTTTGTCAGCCATGTAATGTCTGTGCTTTTTAATATGCTGTCTAGGTTGGTCATAGTTTTTCTTCCAAGGAGCAAGCGTCTTTTAATTTCATGGCTGCAGTCACCATCTGCAGTGATTTTGGAGCCCCCCAAAATAGAGCCTGTGACTATTTCCATTGTTTCTCCATCTATTGGCCATGAAGTGATGGGACCAAATGCCATGATCTTAATGTTTTGAATGCTGAGGTTTAAACCAGCTTTTTTACTCTCCTCTTTCACCTTCATCAAGAGGCTCTTTAATTCCTCTTCACTTTCAGCCATGGTGTTATCTGCATATCTGAGGTTATTGATATTTCTCCCGGCAATCTTGATTCCAGCTTGTGCTTCATCCAGTCCAGCATTTCTCATTTCTCATTTCTGTACTCTGCATAGAAGTTAAATAAGCAGGGTGACAATAAACAGCCTTGACTTACTCCTTTCCCAATTTTGATTCAGTCTGTTGGTCCATGTCCAGTTCTCACTGTTGCTTCTTGACTTGCATATAGGTTTCACAGGAGGCAGGTAAGGTGGTCTGGCATTCCTATCTCTTTAAGAATTTTCCACAGTTTGCCAGCACCTCACTTTCAGTCTGTATGTGTCCCTAGATTTGAGATATCTCTTGTAGACAGATGTTTAGGGGGGTTGTTTTTGTATCCATTCGGCCAGTCTTTGTCTTTTGATTGGAGCATTTAACCCATTGCGTTTAAGGTAATTGTTGATATGTATGATCCCATTACCATAAGCAAGGTGAAAAGGTAGCCTTCAGAATGGGAGAAAATAGTAGCAAACAAAACAACTGACAAAGAATTAATCTCCAAAATATACAAGCAGCTCATGTAGCTCAATACCAGAAAAATGAACAATCCAATAAAAAGTGGGCCAAAGAACTAAACAGGCATTTCTCCAAAGAAGACATACAGATTGCTAATAAACGCATGAAAAGGTGCTCAATCTCACTCATTATTAGAGAAATGCAAATCAAAACCGCAATGAGGTGTCATCTCACACAGTTCAGAGTGGCCACCATCAAAAAGTCTGCAAACAGTAAATGCTGGAGAGGGTGTGGAGAAAAGGGAAACCTCTTACACTGTTGGTGGGAATGCAAACTGGTACAGCCACTATGGAGAACAGTGCAGATATTCCTTAAAAACTGGGAATAGAACTGCCATACCACCCAGCAATCCCACTGCTGGGCATACACACTGAGGAAACCAGAATTGAAAGAGACATGTACCCCAATGTTCATTGCAGCACTGTTTACAACAGTTAGGACATGGAAGCAACCCAGATGTCCATCGGCAGATGAATGGATAAGGAAGTGGTGGTACATATACATAATGGGTTATTACTCAGCTATAAAAAGGAACATGAATCAGTTCCAATGAGGTAGAATAAACTAGAGCCTATTATACAGAGTGAAGTAAGTCAGAAAGAGAAACAGCAATACTGTATATTAATGGGTATATATTGAATTTAGAAAGATCTTATATGCAAGGCAGCAAAAGAGACACAGATGTAAAAAACAGACCTTTGGTCTCTGTGGGAGAAGGCAAGGGTGGGGTCATTTGAGAGACTAGCATTGAAACATGTATATTACCATATGTAAAATAGATGACCAGTGCAAGTTTGATGCACTCAAAGCTGGTGCTCTGTGACAACCCAGAGGAATGGGGTGGGGAGGGCTGTGGGAGGGGGTTTCAGGAAAGCGGGACATGTGCACCCGTGGCTGACCCATGTCCATGTATGCAAAACCTATCACAATATTGTAAAGTAATTCTCCTCCAATTAAAATAAAGTAATTAATTAAAACAAAAGAAGAATTTTCCACAGTTTGTTATGATCCACACAGTCAAAGGCTTTAGTGTAGTTAATGAAGCAGAAGTAGTTGTCTTTCTGGAATGCTCTTGGTTTTTCTGTGATCGAATAGATGTTGGCAATTTGATCTCTGGTTTCTCTGCCTTTTCTAAATCCAGCTTGAACATCTGGGAGTTCTTGGTTCACATACTGTTCTCTTTATCTGTGACAGGAAAACATTTTTTTTTTCTCCTGTATAAACTACTGCTATTTTCTTTCAGTGAATTTTTAATCAGTAAGAAACAATCCATTATCTTGAGTCAATCAAACCTGACTCCAAAAATAGCTACCACTTTGAACTTTAAGCGACAGTAAGTTTTCAGATTGTTTGAGGAACAACCAATAATCTCACGTTAATGTAAATGCTTGAATTAATCAGATCAGCCAGAGTTCATGGTTCTAGAGGTTGTCTTCTAAATTCCTAGGGAGAGAAACATAAAGGTAGTTAGGAAGCATGAAATCTTTAGCTGAAATCACATGAATACCTTTGAAGACAATCTTATGCGATCTTTTAAGATAAAAAGATATATATAAAATGGAGAACATGTGGGCAATATGCTACAGTTAAGATTACCTGCTGTCATTTTCATGCATTTTCATTTGGTCCTTTTTAGGTGTTTCCATTTGGTCCTTTTTATGCACAGATTTGTTTTGACTTAGTTATAAACAATAGGATGTATTTCTTTTTCCTTCAGTTAAAATTGTATCATACACAAGTTTTTAAGTCTCTGCATAGTTTTCTGTATCTTCACTATTAATGATGACATTATAGCAAATCAAGTGGTATACCAAAATATAGCTATTTCCTGACTTTGACCCACTGGATTTTCCCCCAAATATTTCAGTTCTCTAAATAATGCTGAGATGAATATCTTATATACATAACTTTCCTTAATATTTTTTTAATTAGCATAGGTTCATAGGGGTGAGATTTCAGCCAAGTGTTTAATAGGAAAGCCACCTGATTCTTTTTTAAATTAGGCTAATTGCAGAGACTGTGATCATGAACTTCTTATTGGAATTCTTTACATGTTTAAAATGATGGTTAGTATTATTATCATGGGATCTCAATCTGGCATACTAAAAAACATTCTTGAGAGAGAAAGGTAAAGTATAGTGTAAGGGAAACACAGGGAAACTTTAAGGCTTTTAAAATTATGGATTTATAAGGAACCCAGGTCTAGGTGAAGGATGTGATGAAGGAATGTGGTAGGGCAAGGTGTACAGTTAATTCCACTGTAGTGTAAGAAGACATATAGCAGCTTAAGGCCTGCTGGTGAGACAGCTGAGATATATCCACTGGGAAGGCCCTTATTTCATGGAAAAGCCATTTAAATATTCTCTGTAAGGATTCAAAGCTGTAAGTGCTTCTAAGATTGTTGCATATTATATTGTCTTGTATTCAGAGGGAAGTGTGTATAACAGATTGCCTAAAAGAGAGTGGTATACGATCAAGTAAACCCTATGACAGCAACTTCTACACTTGAAAGAGTCCATGAAGCTTTCAAATTCTTCCTCAGCATAAAGTTTAAGTATTAGATGAAAGTGACAACTCCATTTCATTTCTTAATTAAAAGGAGAAATGTCACCCTGACCATCATGCTCAGACAGGTTTAAAAAAATTCAAAAGTATGTTATGTGATACAATTGGGCTAGCCTTTCCCCCTCAAAATGTACACCTTAATATTTCATTTTCATTGATTGAAAGGTCTTAGGACAAGGAAAAGGGAATATAAGAAATTAAACATGAAATAGCTCCTTCTTTAATATATATCTGATTATCTGATTTTTGAATAGAACTACTATTAGTATTATTATTGGACAAAATAATGTGACCACCCCTCCTTATATTTCCCCCTGTGTCTGCTTTCTACAGCATTCTTTTCTAACCTACATCCTGAATATTGGCTAGAGACTGCAAATTTTAATACCAGATATCCCCCATCACTCGCACTGCAACTCAGTATATTTGATGTGCCATATTTAATTTTCCATGCTTTTTAAAATGATGTTTGAGTTGTAATGTTGTGTAGAGAGGCTACTGACTTGTCAACCTCATTATACTGTGCTTCAGTGACTACTTCCCAAACATTAATTACATTGCACAAAGACTATTTCTATTGTTTTTAGTTTTTTTCCCCTTAAACTATGAACTTTTAATTGCTTTAAAAATTAAATGCAGCCAATTAGTGTTTATAATATTTTCTTGATTAAACACTGTTGGAGGTCCAGGCTATGTAGTATATGAAACACTGACAGCATTGCCAAAAGATAACCCACACCCAGTTCATTTTTTGTGACAAGGAGTTTGTAAATGATTACATCTCATGCCACATTTGTCAACCTATGTGTATTCTGATGTCAAGATACCTTAGAGATATAAATGACTACTTACCTCTAAGTATAGTGGATGTCACCCATGTGTTAGTCACAGTTGCTCATGAGTAAATGCTTTAAGGTGACACTGCATCAAAGAAAGTTATAGTGGGCCTAGAGGGTGATTCAGGGGGCTTCCCAGGTGGCTCAGTGGTAAAGTATCCACCTGCCAATGCAGGAGCTGCAGAAGATTCAAGTTCGATCCCTGGGTTGGGAAGATCCCCTGGAGGAGAAAATGGAAACCCACTCCAGTTTTCTCCTGGAAAATCTGATAGACAGGAGAAGCCTGGTGGGCAACAATCCATGGGGTCAAAAGAGTCTGACACAAATGAGCCACTGAACCTGCACAAGAGGTCTGTGTCTTGGTGATAGTGGTATTTTTATAAATTCTGTATGATTGCATAACCAGATGCCCAGCTTAATGAAATATTATGCTTTGTACCACTTCCAAGGAATGAGAATTTGGTAAACTATATTTAGTGTAAAACTTCAAAAAGTATTGTCTTTCTTTGGATATTCAGAAGGTGCCTACCTCCAGTTGAGACTCTTCTTCAGGGTCACCATTAGAATTGTCTATTATAGTACTGGCTAAAGCTTCAATCAATAGAGATTTCTTGACAGAATGCCAGAACACAGACAGTTGACTGTAATTCACATGCTTTCTTGAAGACAAAAGGGTCAGAGTCAGTTAGTGTGGGCCTTAAATATTTGAAACAGACACCAAATGAGACTCAGTGGAAAAAAAAAAATAGTAGAAATGCAAATTCCTTCTCAGTAACTTGAGGCCAGTATCTTCTTCAGGACTCTTACAGCTTTGGCAGAGGGGGAAAAGAACTCTACCTTTGTGTCACTGAATCCTGTTAGAGGAATTTTATATAAGCACATGAGTCCTACAATTTATGTGCTGTGCTGTGCTTAGTCGCTCAGTCATGTCCAAACTCTTTGCGACCCCATGGACTGTAGCCCACCAGGCTCCCTGTCCATGGGGATTCTCCAGGCAAGAATACTGGAGTGGGTTGCCATGCCCTCCTTCAGGGGATCTTCCTAACACAAAGATCGAACCCAGGTCTCCTGCACTGCAGGAATCTTTACCGGCTGAGCCACCAGGGAAGCCCAAGAATACTGGAGTGGGTAGTCTATCCCTTCTCCAGGGGACCTTCCTGACCCAGGAATCAAACTGGGGTCTCCTGCCTTGCAGGCGGATTCTTTGCCAGCTTTAGGAAGGTCCAAATTCTTAATCTTATTCAGCAGTATTAATTCATATGTTCAGGCAACCAGGGATATAACACTGAGTTCCTTTGAGGCTTTAGAAGGGAAAGTTTTATCATTGTTAGTTTCTATCTAGAGATGAGCTCAATTCTCCTCATTTATCCACGGAAGACATTCCATGAAGATTCACACCAGTCCTGTCTCTGCCCTAAGGCTTAAAGAATCATGTCTGGCTAAAAGGCAGCCCTGTAAATTCGGTGGTTGCTGGAATACTTCGCCTTTAGAGGCACAAAGGAAAGCACTCTAGTCACAGGACAGCTCCTTTAATGGTCTACCATGTGACTTAAGTTTCAAAACTAGAAATTAGTACCTTTAGTCAAAGATGCTGAATTTTGAAATGGCCTCTGGAAAAGCTAACTTCTAGTAGGGATAAACCATTTAGGTCTGATTAGTCATTAATCACTTTGAATAAGCTGTTGACAGGTAACATCTGGAAAAGGAATGAAAGATGCCAGAAAGGGATATGCAGACAGATCAAGTAACCTTTGGTGAACGAGAGGAAAGAGTGATATATTTAGAGTGGGAATGCAGGAAAGGTGCTGTAGTAGGATCCTTTATTCAGTCTACGAGCAGCAACAAGCCACTGGAGTTCTGAAGAAGCCAGAGGAAGGGATTGTGGGTGTGGCTGTGAGTGTAGGAGTGGGTGTGCAGGGACTATACAAGACTGAGAGAGAGAAACTTTACCAATTGAATTCTGTAAGAATTTGGTAAATTATTATTGCAGAGCATTGTTATTCTTTAATTTTTAATATTGGAAATCCCTTCCTTTTCTTAATGTGATTTTATGACTCTGTAAAATCTTTATATAACTTCTTGCATACATTGTCTCCCTGCCAAAATTTTGCTCCATTTTAAGCAGTCTGATTGCATGAGGGCTTGTGCGTTGCTCACGTTTAGGTTGGTGACTTATTCAACCAAATCTACTTATTCATGATTCATGAAATGAGATGTTTATAATGTGTATATTTTAAGCAGTATGTTAGACATTTTACTTGCTTCTGAGATACATGGAATTAAGTAAGCTACCAAATCTCTGTAGACCTCCATTTTCACACTTGTATTAGGAAGAGTGAGATGATGATGATATTAATGACGATGATGGCAGCCACCAATAAGGAATGAATCTTTACTGTGTTCCCCACACTAGAATAGGTACGTCACATATATTATTTTAAGATTGTATATGATATTCTTTTTCTCATTATACTATTAGAATGTGTTCATTATAAGAAAAAAAATAAGACAATAGAAAGAAAATTGTCAAAACTTGCCTTAGTGCTATCATCTAGTAATCAATATAAGTATTCTATCACCTATCCATTGTTGATACTTTGATGATGTGCATATTCTCAATTTTTTTTTTGCTACCAAACACATCCAGCATATGTTTTTGTTAATTCTCACATCAAAATTGCAAGGTAGATATTATTATTCTAATTTTATAGATGAGCAAACACGAAGTTAAGGGAATAGAAGAGCTGATAATAGAACCCAGGTCTGTCTGACTTAAGACCTTTTTCCAATATACTTCTTCTCATTCTTTTATAATAGAGGTATTTAGCCAACGTCTGTACTTATACTGAACTGCCGAATATGTCATTTCTTCCCCTATACAAAACAACTTGCCAGTAAGGTGTCATCTTCACATTAAGACAAGATTTACCAAATAAAAATGATTGACTATACAGTTAGGGAACCAAGTCATCCAAAGTGATAGTGATATTTCTGGAAAAGTCCTCTGCCTCACCCATGAACCTCTTTACCTCTTCGCTTAAACAGAAATTATTTTTCCTGAGAGTTTCTATTAAAATGATAGCAAAGGTTCTTGTAGCTGATGAAGTGAAATGTTCTTATTCTTAAAAATCTACAGAAATGTCTTCTTCAGATATTCCACAGTGCCTTGTTCTCTAGCATCTTCCTTCCCTGTTAGAGAAGTAGTCTCCCTTGCAATGATTCTTTGTGTCAAACTAAGGTCTATTTAGAGGCTTGCAACTAATAATATTTTTGCAACCCCCAAGGGCAAAAATATTATTCTGCATAGGAGCCTTTAGCTACTTTTGTCCTATGCTTTTAGTATTCTTGGTTGTGTCCTGGTTTAAATTCTTATTTTCTTTTCTGGAAGTGACTTTCATTTTCTGAAATGATAAATCCCCATTCTCTAGCCAGAGATAAAGCTTAGGCTCAGTTATATCCCCACTTCCCTTGAACTGATGGCGAATCCAGATGACAACCTAGAGCCCTTCTCCACAGTGGAGAATCTGGATAATTTGTACCCACAAATGGGTCAAGCATATTGCATTCAGTATTCCGTCAAGTCATGCCAAGTCCATGCTCTCACAGGTTTAGTTTTCAAAAGAATGGGCTAGGAGGTTGTGTATTTCCTGGCATGGAGTATACCTCTTAGTGAAATGAAAGACACTTTGCAGACCAAAAACTGGCATGAAACATACCTTTGATTTCATCGGCAAGCATGCCATATGTCACAAAATTCTACTGCTTCCTGTTATTTCATCTGAGAGCGCCTTTCCTGCACATGGCTCTGAGTTGCAGTTAAGGAAAATGGATAGTGCAGTTAATTGATGTAAATAACTTGAATTCATTTGGGCCTAAGGTAGTTATTTGCCAAATTAATAGTATGCTGAGTTTGATACTCTTTATGGGAGGTAGCATGTTACAGTGAAAAGAGCAGCAGACTAGCAGTAATGAAACCTGGGTTCTCATCCAAAGTTTGCTACTACTGCCTTGCTGTGTTTTGCAAATATTTGAGGGCTCTGTTTTCTCATGCAAAAGTGGGAGTAATAACATCCTGGCAAAGGACTATGTCAGACGGGTGTCAGTGTATAAATTGTAACACTGTATGTGAGATTTAAAAGTTGAAAATGTCTAAAGTACTTTGCAAAATGCAAAATGCTCTGTATATATACCTTCTAATGAATGGCTGAGTAGCCATACATTTATATGAACATTGATTGAAAAAGCAGAAAGGACAGTAAATATTTCATGTTTTATACACAAAACTTGTCATTGCTAATATTCTGATGAAAAGGTAAGATATCCTCAATGTAGAGAACAGGGAACATAGAAAGAAAATAAAAATCACACGATATAATACAGAGATAATTGTCATTAGTGTTTTGATGTATTTCCTTTCAGTTTTTAATTTTTAAAAAAAATAATTGGTAATAAACCTCTATGTATGAGGGGGTACTGCTTTTCTGGTTAAAAATTAATAGAACTTAATTATAAGAAATTAATAAAAAGTTCTCTGTAATCAAGCCCTTTTCCCATGAAACTAGATTTAATAATTTTTCACAATTAATTTCCATTTTGTATCTTATTTTTTTCATGTAGCATTATATTCTAGGGTTTTCCCAAATCATTAAAAATTCTCTGAAGCTTTTTAGTATCTAAAATTTTAAACTTATGTGTAAATAGCATGATTGACTGAACCCAGCATTTAGCCATCAGATAACTTCATTAATTTTCAGCTCATGAACAGTCTTGCTTTATTTACACCTGACTCATGTGCCTCTCTTGCCTCACTAAATTTTTTGAAGTAAGTCCAAGATATCATATCATTTTATCCATAAAACTTTAGCAGATGGCAATAAGATATGAAGACGCATCCTTAACCTAATTACACCATATTGCACCTTAAAAATAGACAAAAGTAAAGTGAAGTCTCTCAGTCACGTCCAACTCCTTGTGACCCCACGGACTGTAGCTTACAGGGCTCCTCCGTCCATGGGATTTTCCAGGCAAGAGTACTGGAGTGGGTTGCCATTTTCTTCTCCAGAGGATCTTCCTGACCCAGGGATGGAGCCCAGGTCGCCCGTGTTGTAGGCAAACGCTTTACCTTAAAAAGAGATAAACAATAAATCTTTAATATAATCAGATATGGTGTACATTTTCAGATTTCTGGGACTATTTCATAAATACATGTATAGTTTTTTTCATTTCTTTATTCTCATGAGAATCCAAATAAGATGTGCACATGAGAATTTATAGCTTTGTGTCTTAAATCTTTTTCAATTCCTATATTTCCCTTCCCACTATTAATTTTTTCTTTGCAATTTATGTGTTGAGGAAAATTGATCATTTCTCACTGTCTTGATTTTGCTGTTTACATTCCTGTTGCTTTATGTGATAGGTTTCTCTGCCTCTAGTACTTTCTATAAACTGGATGTTAGATTTAGACTCCCACTGGTTAATAGAAATATAATGCAGAATACATATGTAGTTTTTAAATTCTGGAAGCCATGCTGAAAAAGGGAAAAATAGGTGAAATTAATTTTAAAAACATATTTTATTTAACCCAGTATACTCAACTGTTTTCACATCCATGTACAATCCACGTATAATTATTCAGGTCAGTTCAGTCACTCAGTTGTGTCTGACTCTTTGCGACCCCATGGACTGCAGTATGCCACGCCTCCCTGTCCATCACCAACTCCCAGAATTTACCCAAACCCATGTCCGTTGAGTCGGTGATGCCATCCAACCATCTCATCCTCTGTTGTCCCCTTCTCCTCCCGCCTTCAATCTTTCCCAGCATCAGGGTCTTTTCAAATGAGTCAAATTATTAATGAGTTGTTTAAAATGGTTTTTCTTATAGTAAGCCTTTGAAATACTAAGCAAAAAAGCTACAAACCCCTAATGTATGTAGCATTTTTATAAAGTCCTGCCATTAAAATATCAGGATTTGGGCTAGATTTCTAGCTATGGCCTAGTAAGAATCTATAAAACCACTCCTTAAGAGATGACTATAAACTATGAAGTGCTACAAGTTGACAGAAACAACCTTTGAGGCACCCTGGAAATTAACCAAAAGCCTCCAACATCCAAAAGGCACCTATACTTGAGTAAACTATTGGACTCTGAGTAATAATAATGGGACTCTGGTGTTTTGCCTTGGGCATGCTCATGGGCCACACGTACTCTTCTCCACTTCTGTACACATACACATGTGCATGCATTTGCACACAAGCACACACACATAGATCAGTCAATGCCCATGTTGGGCAGGCTATACCATAGTGGGCTGGTTCACTTAATATGGAGAGATGTACAATGCCCACGTCCAGGGACATTGTTGGTAGAAGTGATACTCTCAGTGGAGTTGAGCCAGTGGGGAGGGTCAACAGTTCTCCTAATGTGAGGTTGTGATAAGCATATTTCAGTCTGAGATTGTGCACATGTACAGCGTGCCGTGGACACTTGAGAGAGCTTAGACCAGTTCTGTTCATTAACCTTGAAGCAGTGCACAGAGGAAATACAAAAGGCCCAAAGGAAAATGAAAGCTTTGGCAAGGTTGAAAATGGCATGAGCTTTGATTGTGCTCTTTCCCACACACAGATCCATTGACAGAAGATAGAAAGAACCCTTATAGGTTTGAGGTGGTTGAGGACAACCTCTGTACAGTTTCTGACTGACCACAAAGCTACAGGAACACAGAATTTACCCTTAGGAAACCAAGCTTAAAAAAAGAATATAGCAAAAATACTAATCAGAGAAATCAGCAGCCATACATCATTGGGGGATGTATTTTTCAGATTTAGCCTGGGCAGATTACTAAATAAATTTTAAAAATCTGTAGTAGTTAATTTCAGGGGAAAAAATCAGAATCCAGAGTTGTTATGTTTCCCAAAATGTCCAGATTTTAGCAAAAAATTATCAAATATCCAAAGAAAAAAATCAATCAACATAAACTGTGTCTGAATATCTCCAGATGTTGTAATTAACAGACAAGACTTCAAAGACTTGAATATGTTCAAAGAAGAAAAGGAAACCACGAATAAAGACTTCATGGAACATGACAAAAATGAACAAACTCGTGATTTTCAAGAAGGAAATAAAAATATAAGAAGAACCAAATAGAAATAATTAAAATGAAAAATCCACTAGAGGGACTCGACAGCAGATTTAAGATGGCAATGGAAACAATCAGTTAACTTGAAGATTGAGCTATAGAAATTGTCTAATCTGAAGAACAGAGAGAAAAAATATCAAAGAAAAATGAACAGAGCCTCAGGGACATGAAGGGTAACATCAAGAATACAAAAAAAGAAAAAAGAATACCAACATATACATAATATTAATACCAGAAGGAAGATGGAAAAGAAAGTGGCAGCAGAATATGCTTAACAAAAATATTTGCAAATTTAACACAAGGACTATATTCAGAAATAAAAAAGGCCATAAAAGACATACATGCTCCAAGATGGATGAACAGGGGCACAGGGGCATTATGAAAGAAGTCAGATGCAGAAAGACCACATATTGTGTGATTCCATTTATAGAAAATATCCAGAATAGGCAAATCTATAGACAGAAATTGTATTAGTAGTTGTCAAGTGCTGTGGGGAGGTTGAATTGGAAATGAATGCTTAATGGATTTAGGGAATATTTTTAGGATGGTGAAAATGTTTAAAAGTGGATGGTAGTCATGGCTTCACAACTGTATAAATGTACCCCAAATCATTGAATTTCACATTTGAAGTGGTTCATTGTATATAATTTATATCTAAATAAAGCAGTTTAAAAAGAAATAGTAAACAAACAACAAAAAAACAAACAAAAAGATCAGTAATATTGGCTCCCTGAATATTATGTTTTCAAAACAATAGATAACCTAGGATTGATACATTTACAGTTATGAATGTTATTAATTAATAACCATGCCTATAAATTGTTTTGCAATTTACATGGGGCTTTCACATGTTATATTTTATTGGGGTCATTTCCCAGCACTTTGGGGGAAGGTGTTTAGCCTTTATTATGCAAAAGAAGGGACTTTCCTGGTGGCTCAGAGGATAAAGCATCTCCCTGCAATGCAGAAGACCTGGGTTCAATCCCTGGGTTAGGAAGATCCCCTGGAGAAGGAAATGGCAACCCACTCCAGTATTCTTGCCTGGAGAATCCCATGGACAGAGGAGCCTGGAAAGCTACAGTCCATGGGGTCGCAAAGAGTCGGACACGACTGAGCAACTTCACTTTCTTTTTTTCTATGCAAAAGGAGAAGAGTTAGATGATTTCTCCAGTGCCATATAGTAAGTGACAAACTCTGACTTTCTGACTCCAAGTTCACTGCCATTCCTACTCTATCAACCCTACTCTCTGTGGCAGCAACCCAATTGTAATTATTAATGCATTGTATTACTCCCTGTAGATAAATATGGAAACTTAAATATTAGAAGACGGGATCACAAAGGTGAAAATCACAGCTCAATCTGTGCTGTGTTCTTACTGAGCATTTATTGGTAGGAAGGCTGAGGAAGTCTAATAAATTTGCAGCTTGTGACCTGGAATGGCGCAGAAATCTGTATCAAACTGATCACACAATGACCTAGCAACACCACTCTTCTTCTAGCCCTCTTTCATGTGGGTGTCTAGTAAAGGCAAAATGTAGTAAGCAACAGAAATTGTGTTGATTTATACCCAATAACATGTTTGCAGAAAGAAAGTGAAGTCGCTCAGTCATGTCCGACTCTTGTGACCCCATGGATGGTAGCCTGCCAGGCTCCTCCACCCATGGGATTTTCTGGGCAAGAGTGCTGGAGTGGGTTGCCATTTCCTTCTCGAGGGGATCTTCCCAACCAAGGGATTGAACCCGGGTCTCCTGAACTGCAGGCAGACTCTTTACTGTCTGAGCCAGCAGGGAAGCCTCCATGTTTGCAGAACAGCCATGTTTTTATAGTTTTACTGGTTTCATTCTTGGCATTGTAGGCTGCTTCCACTTAGATCTAAATTGCTCTTTTCCTGGACATTTTCTTATACCATCCTGGTCCATGAAGCTTATTCCCTTTGTTTGTAGGTAATACCTTACAGGTGCTCTATAGAGTCTAGAAGCCACTTTGTCTCCTTATAAGCTGCAAACTAAAATCTTGCCAAAGTTTCTCACTCATTTCTAGCACCTTCCTCTGAATCTTATTTCAAAGAATCTGTGACCCTCATGACAAAGAGGTTAAGAGTACAGGCTCTAGAGCTGGACATTTTGGATTTGAATTCTAGCTCCATTAGCTGTGTGATTTTGGTGAAATTACTTAACCTTTCAGTGCTTCTGTTTTTTAGTCTGTAAATGAGGAAAGCATATCTTATGAAATTTTTGAGGATTAAGTGCAATCATGGATGTAAATTGCCTAAAATAGTGCCTGGATCATCTTTTTGGTCCTTTTACTTCTGATGATAATAATAATGATAATGAGGAGAAGGAGAAGAAGAAAGACAAGAATGACTATTTAAGCAAGCTGACAACTTGAACTTATACTAGGGGCTTGCCTCTGGTACTTGTTTGTTTTTTTTTAATTTGATGTGCTAACCATAACAGCCCTGTGAGGCTCATAGGATTAATGATATTAGGTATTTTCCACACTTTACAGAAGAGAAATGGTGGCATGCTACTTTGTCATAAAGCTGGGTCTGGAACATACATTTTAGGATTCTCTCATAGGGCTCTTTCTGTTATAGCCTGCTGCCTTTGAAATGGTTAGCATTTGCCCAAAGGAGCAAAATACTTGGTGTAAACCTCAGCAATTATTATTAACCCCTGTATCCACCTCTACAATTAAGTCACTAAAGCATCTACATGTTTGTAGCATATGTTATGTTAATTGGAGTAGCTCCTTTTCCACATAATACTTAACATAATTGAAAATGAAGTTCAAGTAGTGAGCAATGAAAATGTTTCTGTTCCCAATTGTTTTACATGAAACTTGAGAGAGTTACTGATAAAATGCGAATTTCAGTGAACTAATGGATAGCAATAGGAAGCTATGATTAATATTTTCTATTGGCAAACTATGAAAGAAATTGATATCTCTGGTTGTTTAATATCACATTTAAAGCCTATTACTTTTCAAGATACTGTATTAAATGTGATGTTACATTTTGGATAAGTGTGTTAATGCTAAAATTACTATGAAATTTACAGAACCCCAGTGGATTTCATTGTAAGAAAAATGAATTGAATATGATTGTTTACTAGGGGAAATAGGCAGCTATTGTTCTTCTCCAAAGAGTAAAAAGGCTTTTATACATTGTTACCTTCAATTTTTTTGAAGATTGTTCCCCGTATTAAGTGTTTAGCTGATTTACATAATCTACCACAAAGGATATTGAGAAGTTATAAGAGAAAGACAATTTGAAATTACTTTAGGTAGTTGCTGGAGTTCAGAAGAGATGGTGTGCTGGAGATAGATGTCAGTACAACTCAGAGATGTATTATTATTTTCAAATTACCCGGGTATAGAAGTATGCTAAGTTCCATTCAGTTTAGTCACTCAGTCATGTCTGACTCTTTGCTACCCCATGAACCGCATCACACCAGGCCTCCCTGTCCATCACCAACTCCCAGAGTCCACCCAAACCCATGTCCACTGAGTCAGTGATGCCATCCAACCATATCTTCCTCTGTCGTCCCCTTCTCCTCCTGCCCTCAATCTTTCCCAGCATCAGGGTCTTTTCAAATGAATCAGCTCTTTGCATCAAGTGACCAAAGTATTGGAGTTTCAGCTTCAACATTCGTCCTTCCAGTGAACACCCAGGACTGATCTCCTTTAGGATGGACTAGTTGGATCTCCTTGCAGTCCAAGGGACTCTCAAGAGTCTTCTCCAACACCACAGTTCAAAAGCATCAATTCTTCGGCATTCAGCTTTCTTTATAGTCCAACTCTCATATCCATACGTGAGCACTGGAAAAACCATAGCCTTGACTAGACAGACCTTTGTTGACAAAGTAATGTCTCTGCTTTTGAATATGCTGTCTAGGTTGGTCATAACTTTTCCTCCAAGGAGTAAGCGTCTGTTGATTTCATGGCTGCAATCACCATCTGCAGTGATTTTGGAGCCTCCCAAAATAAAGTCAGCCACTGTTTCCACTGTTTCCCCATCTATCTGCCATGAAGTGATGGGACTGGATGCCATGATCTTAGTTTTTTGAATGTTGAGCTTTAAGCCAACTTTTTCACTCTCTTCTTTCACTTTCAAGAGGCTCTTTAATTCTTCTTTACTTTCTGCCATAAGGGTGGTGTCATCTGCATATCTGAGGTTATTGATCTTTCTCCTGGAAATCTTGATTCCAGCTTGTGCTTCTTCCAGCCCAGCATCTCTCATGATGTACTCTGCATAGAGGTTAAATAAGCAGGGTGACAATATACAGCCTTGACGTACTCCTTTTCCTATTTGGAACCAGTTTGTTGTTCCATGTCCAGTTCTAACTGTTGCTTCCTGACCTGCATATAGGTTTCTCAAGAGGCAGGTCAGGTGGTCTGGTATACCCATCTCTTTCAGAATTTTCCACAGTTTATTGTGATCCACACAGTAAAAGGCTTAGGCGTAGTCAATAAAGCAGAAATGGATGTTTTTTCTGGAACTCTTGCTTTTTCGATGATCTAGCAGATGTTGGCAATTTTGATCTCTGGTTCGTCTGTCATTTCTAAAAATAGTTTAGAAGTAGTTATACACAATTTTAAAAAAATCCTGCTCATTGAATGTGAAATATGAACCAGAGATTCTGGGCCCTCATTTGGGCATGAAGTAAGCTGTTGCCATTTATCTAACAGGATATTATGAAATACTCAATAAATCTTTAAAGTTATGACATATATTTTTCCAGTTCCCAAGAACTTTGACCGTATATCTGTGTGTGTGAGTTTTGGAGTCCACATTTCCTAAGTAGCAATGGAGAGTATAAAATGAGAGTAAGTGTCCAAAATAATTGGTCTAAAATTCTTGATTTTTTCTTTTAAAATCATTTTCCACGTTAGAGGGTTTTTGTAGAGCCTGGAAGCAACATCACCTTTTCCATTCTCTCTCCCTGCTTGCCTCATGTGATCTAGCATCCGTATCCATAAAAATGTTTAGAGTTTTTATCCAAAAATATTGAGAACAAATAGATACAAGAAGCTGGGGAGGGGGGCAGGAAACAGAGCCTATACAGGAAGAGATGTGAGATTAATTAATCATCACTATTTAGTTGTGGAATTAAATGACTTTCATTTTTCTCTTTCAAAATGGCCTAAAGCGCCTGCTGGGGTGCTATGAGGAAATCCACTGCAGCTGTTCTCACAACTGAGTCAAATCAGTTGTTTTGGAGGAATATTTTTCCAGAAGGGACCTTTCATGCTCCCATTTTTAGATTTTGAAAGCACTAATAAAACAGTTAGGTTAAACAAGCTCATGTAAACCAATACAAGTAGACAGAATTTCATTTCAACTCTTGAGTGCTATCTCTGATATAACAGAATATCTGTGTACCACAAAAGCAGTCTACTTCTACAGGTATCATTTCCTGGATAAGGAGACCCATATGCAATACGTAAAATTCTCAGCCTGTCTCCTGAAAAATGATGATTTGCTTTTCGTTTTATTTACTAGAATGTTATGACAGTATCCACGAAACCCCATAATACTTGGCCAGTTCCGTTACAAAAGCCATATGATATCATCATACACACATTGATAGGTATTTTTTTAAAAAACATAATCTAATTGCACCAAACTCAAATTTATTTGGTATATAAGTAAATGAAGTCAATCAAACAGTTGGAGTGTAATTAGTTACTAACAAGTTGCTTTCAGAAAGATTCTTACCTTTATCAAGTTTGTCATATTTTTCTAAAACATGTAAAGCAACTGATTTCTGTGCAGCCACTGATCTGCTTTCTTCTTAGTATAATGTTCCTTCATCTAAAAAGGGGAAAAATAAAAAGGGCAAACAGCAAACTATGAAAGATAGTTTCAGCAAATATTATAAAGGCTTAATTTATTTGCTTTATTATACCAATATAGTTTAATTTTTAAAAAAGTAAGGTTCCCAGTCGATAAAGACACAAAAACCATAAATAGTTCACAAGAGAAAAAACAGAACTAGAAAACACAAGCAGAGAAAATATCCAGCCTCACTAATAATCAAGGAAATGCAAATTAAAGGAAGAAGATCCTTTCATTTACTTATTTCAAATAAGCGTTAAAAAGAAATACTCAAAGTTGATCAGGGTACGGCTGAAGAAGAGTGTTCCCACACATTGCTGACAGCAGTGTAAATCATTACAGTCCTCCAAAGCCACAAAAATGTTCAAATCTTTTGGCTCATTAATTCAACTTCTTGGAATCTACCCTAAGGAAATAATAAAAAATATTGAAGATGTTCATATTATTTTTATATGCTTCCCATTATAATACTTATAAATAGAAAGGGAAGAATATAAATACCCAATAATAGGGGAATGGGTGTGTAAGTTATGATACATCCATACTATACTGCCATTAAAAATGATTGTTACACAAATTCTACAGAAAAATGCAAAAAACATTTACAGAGACGTAAAGAACATGAAAAAATATCTGTGTACATTAGGACTGTAAGGAAATGGGCCAGAGTGACAGCAGTAACTCTTACTTGGCTGGTAAGTTTATAGGGGAGCTTTCTCCCTCAAGCAATTATGCTACTTTTAAAGCTATTCTCACCCACCATGACAGTTCAGTACATAAGTGTTTGCTCAAGAAAAACAAAGAAAGGTGAGAAAAGAATCAGCCAAGATTTCACATTCATTTCCTAAGTCCAGTGTTTTCTGAATCAGTCAATCTGCATTAAAATAAAAGGTCATTATTAAAGACAAATTATTGTAATAATTACAAAGAGTACTATCCCCCTTTGCTAGGTGTTCTCCAGGTACTTGGTACTCTCATTTCCTCTTGTCTGGTGTGCTAAGAAGACCTGTTTTCCTTGGGTAATGTGCTTTGTTTTTTTCTCTAGAGTGGAGTGAACCTTTTTAGTGAAAGCCCAAACTTGTAAACAGTTCCTACGAGTAGGACAGATCTGTTTTCCAGTATGAGAGGGCAGCCATATGTTAAAGAACAAAATATGGAAAGAAAATAACAGAACAGATAAAAAGGAAGGGAGGTTATGCTCAACACATAGATGTATACACAGACCCATGGATTCAAAAGCAATAGTTTACTTACACTACCCTATAGTAGACTGGAATGAGTGTGAAGGGTTGGGAAAAGGGGCAGGAAAGGAAGAAAAGAGAGCTGAGGGGAGGGGAATGCAAAGTTGGCTTTGAATATACCCACCATTTTTTGGGTCAGTCGATCTAAACTTCCCTTCAACTTCATATACAGTCATGGGATTTTAGAGTTGGAGGAGCTCTTTGAGATAATCTAATCTCCTATGACCTTGAGATAAACTAAAGGCTCCAAAAGAGGGGAAGGTTGTGTACCTTAGGCCACTCTTCCCGGTATTCTTCTGAAAGACAAAGTAGAACAGTGATGGGGTGTGGTCTTTGGAGACAGATTGTATGAATTGAAATCTCGGCTGTACTGCTAGTTACTAGCTGTGTGACCTTGGGCAAGTCACCTAACTGCTCTGTTCCTTGGTTTTCTTTATAGAATGGCTATAAAAATAATACCTACCTCATAGAGTGCTGTAAGAATGAAAAGATTTAATATGTGAAAAGCATTTAGGACAGTGACCGGTAGGCGTGATACCTGCTATGAGGTAGTTACTGCTGTGGCTGCTGCTGCTTCGTGGCGGTTGTGCTAATCCTACCATTGCAAGGCCAGTAATTTCCCTACACCAAGTTGTCTCTCCCTAGCCTTATGATGACTAAAGAAATAAACATAGAACCTCCTTGGGTCTCCTCTGAAGTCACCTTGGAGTTTATCTTGTTAGCAAGTAGAAAGTGGAAAACACAAGGGTAAACCACAGGTGGTGACATTTGAATTTATACTATGCGATCTATCAGGATGAATCTTCTGCAGTAGGAAAGATAATTGACTTCTTTTTTGTTTAGTCTGTTACATAGGAGCATGTGTTTTACCTACACAATTGCTTTTTTTATTATTCATCAAAATAATTGAGAAATTAAAAATTATTTTGGTGTGTATTGCATTATATGTACATTTGGTTTTTCTGTGAGTTGACAATATCATCATGTCTAAATGACATTGGCTTGTCAGTGGCCCTCCAGGATGCCATGTTGAGCACTGAATGAAAAAGTCAATTAAGCAAATATGAGCATTTTCCTTACCATGGCATATTTAGAACAGCATCTTTTCAGATGTATTGTGTTTTCAAACTTCGTTACATTTAAAATATTAATATTTTTCTTAATGTTTTATCACTTTTTATTTTCAAAAGGTAAACTAGTTGTGAGTAATGTCAAGCTCTGTCTCTCAAGACCTGGGTAAATCTCTATTATATACTTTCACAGCTCTAGGCACACCGTTATATATGCCTCCATATCATGTGTCTAAAGAGAACTAGAATGTATTTTCTGCCATCTGGGTCCACTGATGTAAATTTTAAGATAAGAAATTGTGGTTGAGGGTTAGGGAGCAGGGAAGGATTATTTTCTCTCTCTCTCTTTTTTTTAAACCAATTTGTGGTGTAAGATTGTTTCTAGGCTATACTCAATGATTATAGCTGTGAATAGCTGTGATGAGAACATTAAGAATGGTTCAAAATGGATATAGGCATCTCTCACTCTCTCTCCTCATCTCATTTTCGTGTTGCAAATACATATACTGAGGGAAAGAAGAATGTCTTAATTTCTATATGTAAAAATAGAGGAGATTTTAACATGATAAATCATAGTAACCAAAATACAGTGTTAGGTATTAGAAGTGAAATGGTTTTCATTTTTAAATTGACAGGTTTGAGTGATGTAAGTTTATAACCAACTGAGACTTAACAGGGAGCATTATTCTGACCATATCTCTGCTATGTTAATCCCAGGCAGAGTGAACCAAAGGCTTCACTGAAAAAGCAAGTAAGAGTTGGGAAGTGTGTTTAGAAAGTAGAACAATACCTATTTATCTCCATATTATGACATTTTATTAAACATTTTATTATTTTTTTAATTATAAGATTATTTGATATTTTTCCATTATCAATGGCCTTATATGGAAAATAGCTCTCCACCCCTGCTCAGTAAACTTTCAGTCTTTAATAAACAAAGAACTGTATGTGTTAGTTAAAATGAAGTGAAATAAATGTTATTAATGTCTCCTTTTCTGGGTGAAAGTCCAATCTTCAGCTGCAATGATGCATCTCAGAAGTCTATTATTGTTACATTTCTCACCGCGCACTGTTTGTAGCTAAATCAAGGGGCTTCTCTGGTGGCTCAGACAGTAAGGAATCTGCCTGTAAAGCAGAAGACCCAGGATTTAATCAGGAAGATCCCCTGGAGAAGGGAACGGCAACCCACTTCAGTATTCTTGCCTAGAAAATTCCATGGGCAGAGGAACCTGGCAGACTACAGTCCATGGAGCAGCAAAGAGTCAGACATGACTGAGCAACTAACATTTTCACTTTCACTTTCAAGGCCTAAAATCCAGACAACTGCCTACCTTCTGAAGAACATGCTATGGGAACTTGAAAAGAAAGAGATTAAAATTGCCCTTAGATGCTCATTGGAATTTCAGTGGTTGTAATGATGGTGGTGGTGGTGAACAAATAAGCAGTCCTTTCCCAATACCTTCATGTTTAATGCTTAGATAGTACTTTGGTTTGTTTTTTGGGAGTTATTCTATTCTACTTTGCAGTAGAGTTGTTTGTTATCACTTATATTACAACTGTGAGTTCCTTGGGTGCAGAGACTATGGCCTGTTCATTTCTACATTTTCTCTAGCCCCTTCTGTAAGTCTTGACATTGGTTTGTTTAAATCATTTAGCAGATATTGATCAAATGTGTACTATATGCAAGGCACTGTGCTCATTTTAGGAATATAGAAATGACTAGAACAGATAAAAATATCCACTTTCATGGAGGTTATATTTTCGATCGGAGAGACATGTGGCAGACAATAAACAAATAAAATATACAATATACCATTTAGTGACAAGTTCTATGAAAGACAGGAAGGAGAACGAGAAATGACATTTTTTAGTGGTTTACAATGAGAGGTTGCAAAGGCCCTGAGGTGGAATTGTGCCTGGTATTTTCGGAAACAGCAAGGAGGCTAATATCGGGTTGGCCAAAAACTTCATTTGGGTTTTTCCATAATACCTTATGAAAACCCAAACAAGCTTTTTGGCCAACCCAATACATCTGGAGTGGGTGACATAGGAAGGAATATCAGAGGATGAGTTTGGAGAGGTTAGGGTGGGGAGAGGTGGACATTGTAGGAGTCCACCTAGGTCATTGTAAGAATTTCAGCTTTTATTTTAAAGGACATGACTGAGTGACTAAACTGAACTGAAGGTGCCAATAATGCTTTTGAGCCAAAAGAGATGATATGACTTAGATTTAAAAGCTTCATTCTGGCTGGAGTGTGAGGAATGTGCTATAAGGGAGCAATGGAGTAAACCAGGGGACCAATTAGGAGGCTTTGGCAATAATTCTGGTGTGGTATTGGGGAAGTAGAGGATGCCTTTGGATTCTGGATATATTTCAAAGGTAGTACCAACAGGATGAACTGATGGATTATATGTGGAATGTGAAAGATGGGAATCAAGCATGACTTCAGAGTCTGTGGCTTGAGCAAACAAAATAATGAAGTTGCCTTTTACCAAGAAAGAGAAGACTATGAAAGAACATGTGGGGAAGGGGTGGGAATCAGGAGCTCAGTTTTGAACTCAATACATTTGAGATACCTTTTAGATATCTAAGTAGATACACTGAGAAAGCTGTTGGATACTCAAGTCTGTGGCACAGGGGAGGGACCTAGGCTGGAGCTGTGAATTGAGGATTTTAGATTCTGTATGTAAGAAGGCATGAACTTAGATTGTTGCTGAATCACCAGTATATATTCATTTATCTGCTTCCTCTCCAAGGATGCTCAGCTCTGATATCAATTCAAGCAAACAAGGTGCCTCCATAGACCACTTACGGAATTTGTAGGTTCAGGAGTTAAATAGTTTTTACTATGTTTGTGCCTAGAGTAATGCTAAGTGGTATGGGGTATATAAAGATGCATAAGACTCAGAGTCTGCCTTCAAGGATCTTAAAATGTGGTTAAGGCCTCAACTAGTGAAACTGTTCATGCTGTGAAACATTGTGTACCTTTGAATGCTCATCAGTCAATCTATGAGCTTTACAGAGTGATTTCAATGTTCTTTTTGCTATACATGTGATAGAAATTTCCAAAAGTGAGATACTGTACGTGACAAAATAGCCACCATCCAGATGTCAGTAGATTTCTTTGAAAATGCATATGGTGAAGAGCTGAAGAAAAATCAGGGAGTCATTTTCACTGCAAAATAAAATCATGGCCTTGTTTGGTTTCAAGCTAAGTTTCTTTAACATTGTATGAAAGGGCCAAGTTGCAAAGTTGCAACAGTGCAGGAAAATGATGACAAAATAATATATAGAATGAAAATAAGCACATGTTTACAGGACTTAAAACTTTTCAGAAGGCTTTGGCATCTCAGATGGTGTTTGAGCTTCTCAAACCGCTCTGTGCTCAGTAAGGGGGATAATGCCTCTACTGGTCTTAAGAGCCTTATGACTCCTAGCTCAGCGTTCTGTGGGGAAGGGGATTTCTTTCAATGATTTATCATGAAGTTTTAAGTTTCTATTTCTAAACCCGATTTAGATCCTGCTGTTTCTACACCAGTATACCCACTAGAAGTGCTGTTTATATCCTCTCGGTACTATGAAGAACAAAAATTTACCACCACCTAACTCATTAAAAATGCTCTGCAAGCCCGAGGCGCAGAAGCCACAATATGAACACAGAGAGCTCAGTCCCCCTTAAGGACACTTTATTTCATGAGCCTCTCTAACTCAGATTCATTCTCTTCCTCGGAGCCCCTTTCTTAAATGCAATATTAAACCAGAGGCAAGAACGTGTTTTTTTCTGAATGTAGTTCTCTTACCAGTTTTCATTTCAAATGTAGGATGTGCTGGGTTAATATTTGTACTTCTGGCCACTTTAAAATCTTATAATTTTTTTTTTACTCTGACTGCAGACTTTAACATTAAAAACATGCACACACCGTAGAACAACACAGTCCTTTATTTGCATTCTGTTACAAATATTTTTGAAGGCTGTCTCTTTTTAACCTTAAGTATTTTCTGATACTGCTACCTCCAGCTTAATCCTAAATGCTTGATGAAGTATGCATGGAACATAGTGTTATTATTGCCCCAGGCTAGTTTCATGTCATACAGTTTGTCTTTGGCTCCCCTCCTTTGATAGTATTATCAGGACCAATTGTGAATCTGCCAGATGCATTTTCTTGCAAAAGGACAAATCTAAGCAAGCTTGTGTTTTTCCATCCCTTTTTCAGGACTGCTTACACTAAAGGAGTTCCTCTTCCTTTTTTCATGAAACTGAGCTTGCTTCATCAGAGATGGAGCAAACAGACTGCAAACCCTACCAGCCTCTGTCAAAAGTCAAGCATGAAATGGACCTAGCTTATACCAGTTCTTCCGATGAGAGTGAAGATGGAAGAAAACCAAGACAGTCATACAACTCCAGAGAAACTCTGCATGAATATAACCAAGAGCTGAGGATGAATTACAATAGCCAGAGTAGGACGAGGAAAGAAGTCGAGAAATCTACCCAAGGTATGTTTTTATTGGATTTTTATAGCTAATATGATTTCTCACTAGGGAATGGGTTGTGTGCATAAACTTATGCTTTGGAAACAAATTTGCTAATGTTAATTGGTTAACAATTCGTACTTCTTACATATGCTTAGTGAATCTGTTTCATGTGCCAGTCCTAACTGTGGTTGTAGATTACATGTGCTTTTTACGGATTATGCATGAGTTTGCATGCAGCAATCCTCTTATCAGAGCATTCAAAATTTGCTTAATCCTACAAATAGCCATTTACAGACTGAAAGATAAATAATTTATAGTAAGATGAAAAGTAAACAGCTAAGTGCTTTTCAAGCCATTGCCTATGTGGGACGAAAGTCTCAAATAAATCTTCAGCATCTAAAAGAGCTGTAAAAAGGTTAGTGGAGACTACCAAGCAAAGGTCCAGAAAGTTTGTCGACAGAATGCTGAAACCTTGTGCAGCACAGTCCAAAGGGAAGGTAAGAATTGGTTGGAACCCTCTCTACCACAGCCATGATGTGGGGCATATCCTTTGGACAACCTAATTTCTCAATTGTGGATTGACAAGATAGTTTCTAATAAGTAGACAACAGGTAGATAGAAATATGATTTCCTTATTTCTATTCAGATGATAGAGAAGTGGTATTAGACCCCATTTTCACTTCATAGGAAAAAAAAAAGAGATACTGATGTTGGTACTGATTACTTTTTTTAAAAGAAACAATAAGTCTGTGTGGAGATTTAAAAAAAAATGATTTGGTTATCTAGATCAATGGTTCTCAAAGCATGGACCCTGGTCCACCAGCAGCAGAATCACCTACTGACTTGTTAGAAACGCAAATTCTCAGGGACCACCACAGACCATGCAAAATTCATACAAATGAAAATTGCTTTATTGGAATCTTACATTAGAAAAATTTTAAATTGAGCCAAAATTTGAGATATTCATACCAACATTTAGATATACACTAAATATTTATTTTAACTATGTTACTAATGTTTTCAGTTCAGTTCAGTTGCTCAGTCATGTCCGACTCTTTGCGACCCCATGGACTGCAGCACGCCAGGCCTCCCTGTCCACCACCAGTTCCCGGAGTTTACTCAAACTCATGTCCATTGAGTCGGTGATGCCATTCAACCATCTCATCCTTTGTCATCCCCTTCTCCTCCTGCCTTTAATCTTTCCCAGCATCAGGGTCTTTTCAAATGGGTCAGCTCTTCGCATCAGGTGGCCAGTGTATTGGAGTTTCAGCTTCAGCATCAGTCCTTCCAATGAATATTCAGGACTGATTTCCTTTAGGATGGACTGGTTGGACCTCCTTGCAGTCCAAGGGACACTCTATGGACGGAGGTTTGTGACATTGTACAGGAGACAGGGAGCAAGACCATCCCCAAGAAAAAGAAATGCAAAAAAGGACTAATGTTTTAGCTCTTAACATACTTGGTAAAAGTTTTTTATCTGTGTTTTCAAGAACTTCATTTTAGTCTTCCCTATTTAGTCTGCTGAAGACTGCAACTTTGTTTTGAGTATTTTTTTTCTTCTGCATAACTGGACATTGGGAAATATTTTCATATGGGAATTTTTTGGCTCTATTATACTTTAAGCAATGTGTAATTACCATCAATGTTTCTCTATAAGATTGTCTTTACAGAATATGAACTTATAATTGTGAGTTGTGGCTTATAGAATCAGTGTATAGTGTGCTTGACCTAATGTTATGAATTTAAATAAGAATGCACTTCTGGTGACAGTTTGTTCTAAAAATATAAGTGATTTTATATTGAGTCAGTATAAAGACCTAGCCAGATTTTGTCTGCATGCATTGTGCTCAAAATAAATTTTGAGATGAGAGAAAGTTTGTCTTCTAAAATGTCATCCTAATTTCTCTTTAATAGCCTATTATTATTCAATAAGCTTTTATTGAGCACTTGCTATGTATCAGGCTTCCAGTCAGATGGTTGGGATGTAGATGACCATGATAGTTTCTGCTTGTAGGAAACCCATAATGTTGTGGAGAAAATAGACATCTGACAAATCATTTCACTTAAATGTAGCAGGTACATTTACAGATAAATAAAGTGCTATGGAAGTACATGAGTGAATCAAGATCCATAGAAAAGTGATATTTGATCAATTTTTTTCACATTTGAATAAGAGTTTACCAGGAAAAGGACAAGGGCTTCCCAGGTGGTATGATGGGAAGAATTAGCCTGCTAATACGGGAGATGCAGGTTCGATCCTTGGATGGGGAAGATCCCCTGGAGGAAGAAATGGCAACCTACTCCAGTATTCTTGCCTGTGAAATCCAATGGACAGAGGAACCTGGTGGGTTACAGTCCATGGAGTCACAAAGAGTTGGACATGACTGAGTGACTGTACACATACACACACACACACACACACACACACACACACACACTCCCTCACTCAGGAAAAGGACATTCCAAGAGGGCAGATTCTTTTCCAGTGGATCTTCCCCACCCAGGAATCGATTTCAGGTTTCCTGCATTGCAGGCAGATTCTTTACCAACTGAGCTATCAGGGAAGCCCAGAGGGTAGGTTAGCAGGTGCAAAAGCATAAAACTGTGAAAAGGCTTAGCATGATGAAAATTTCAATATGAAAATTGGTGCATTGGCGTCAGGTCACAAAAAGTCTTCCATGCCCAAGTTGGGAGTTCCATTTTTTCCTTTCCACATTTTTTTAAAAAGCTTTTAAGTGATAGAGAATTTCCTGATGACTTATAATTTTTCGGATGAGAAGTGTAGCAGAGTATTGTAGATGTGTAAGCAGCAGTGTAGAAGATTGATTGCAATTGGGGGAAATTCGATGCAGGGAGACCATCTATGAAGCCACTGAATTAGCCCAGGCTAAGGATGGTGATGAATGTCTAAACTCTGGCTGTATCAGTAGAGGTGAAGAAACATATTCAAGAGGTATTAGTGTGGTAGAATTGATAAGCCTTAGTAATTGATTACTTGTCGAGTTTGAAAGAGATAACAAAGATTATTCTGAATTTCAAGTCAGAAAACTGGGAGGATGGTGATCCATTTACCAAGAGAAGAAAAATAGGACGAGTGGGTTTGAAAGGGAATGAGTTTCTTTCTGAACATGTTAGGTTGAAGTTGCTTGGGTGACATCCAGGTGGATTTTCCTGCCAACCAGTTGTTAACGTGTGTCTAGACTTCAGGAAAGATCTGGACTGTTGAAATAAATAGACTTGAGTTCACTGATATCTTATAGGAGATGCCTGGAGATGGATGAGATTACCCAGGGAGAATGTGTAGAGTGAGACCTGAAAAAAATTAAGGACCAAAACCTGAATCTATCATCCATGAACTGAAATAAACATGTTTTTGACCTATTTTAACTAGCACCATCATTTGCTATATTGACTTATGTCAAGTATAAAGATCTAGGAAGTGAGAGTTTAGAAAGTTAGGGTCTTCTTGTCACTGACTTCATGATCTTTAGAGACACCCAGGAGGGAACATATGTGTCTCATTAGGGGAGAAATGAATTAACCTACACCAGGCAAAACTGTGGGCCCCTGATTGTCTTTTTTTGGTGAAGTCTGGAATCCTCTGTGTTATTTTGGTCCATGTATACCTTTATGTATAAGAAAATGTTCTTGATTTTTGCATATATATGGTAGCATCTTGCATCAAACTAGCTAGAGGTAACCTGACTCATTATTTTTAAGGAATAAAATTCTTAGAAAATCATTGAGTTTTAAGATAGGAAAGAAGAAAGTTAACATAAGTTTGACTGGGCACCAGCTATAGTATCAGACGCTGTGCTAGATGCCTTTTAAGCTCACTAACTGTGCAGCCTTAAGCAAGTTACCTCAGCTCTCTGAGCCTATAAAGTTGACCGCAGAGTTGACTTCATCGTCATCAATACCATAATCGCAATAGAAAAAATAAAAGTAGCAATAAGAATAAAAGAAAACTTGAATAGTACCTGCTGTGTTCCAGGGCTCTACTGGATGCTTAAATTTACTCGTCATGAATGCCTTATGAGATGAGATGTTATCTCCAGTTTACCAATGAGGTAACAGGCTCGGAGAGAAATAACTTGCCGGTTTTTACAGCCAAGAAGTAGTAAGAGTTGGCATTGGAAATCAAGTCTATGACTCCAAAGTTTCCACTGTTCACTGTGCTACACTGCCTCCCATATGTACATCATGAGGTGTTTGTGAGGATTAATTGTGATCATAAATGTGAAAGTGTTTAGGAACTCGGTAATTGTTAGTTTCCTTTCATTTGCTTCCCTAAAATCCTTTTCAGCTTCTTTTGTGTTCAGTGACCAAGGTTTTACAAGGAGGTTTAAAAAGCCTTTGTGTTCTGATTTTCTTTAGTAAGGGGCAAATGATATGCTATATCATACTCAATATTTATAATGAAATATTTCTGAGTCTTGTTTTATTTTTCACTTTTTAGGGAACTTACTGTGTCATTCAATTCAGGACTTGCTTGGGGAAATATTAATAAGAGGAAATACTTGATCCTATTTTAAATCTTCATATTCTTTATTTGCCGAAAATGCAGAATCCATCCCCACCCCCACTATGTACACAGAGCACTGGATTTTAAAACCAGTTTTCTTATTTTCCAAAAGCTTTCTAATTAAGAGATGGACACTAATCTAATATTACACACAATTCTTTGCTAATAGGATGAATGAGCCTTAGGCAAGCTTATTTTATATGATTTTTGGCAGGTCTAATAGCTGGGGTACATTTCCTGGAGGCACACAGGCTAGCAGTTGTTCCCAAGCAGCCTCACTTCCAAGTGAGGCATCAATTAACTAAGAAATGATTATACAATGAATGAAAATATGTGGATATATAAATCAAAGATCATAATTTTAGTTATGAGAATTGCCCTATGATTTTTATAATAAGTAAGATTGGTTTTGAATATAGCTGCTTTGCTGAAAAGTGATTATGAATGAAAGTCACCCATGTATAACAAATACAGGAAGAGCTGTTACAAATCCCACGGGATCATAGAATCTTGAGAACTGCATCTGACACAAACATTTCATTTCTTCCTTCTTAACCCCTCTTTTGTGGCTTCTCTTTCTCCTAATATGGTTTTTGTTTGTTTTTCTGCTTTCTGTATTGCAACCTAAACCTAAATCTCACATTATCGCCACCTGGTGGAGAGAAAGTAAAATTGCCAATCTGAATTTACCAAAATTACATGGAAACAAAGCTAATCTGTCATCCTTCCATCCACCTATCCTCCCATCTATCCATCCATCCCTCCCTCCATCCATCCCTCCAACCATCCATCCATCCCTCCATCCATTTTTTCATTTACTCATTTATGCATTAAACATTCATTTAGTGTCAAGTGTTCCAGGTACTTTGCTAGGTGAATGAAGTTCATCTTGAAATAAATGGGCACAGATGATTATTATTTTCCTCCTCATTGACCCTGACTAATAAGCTACTTCATCCCACAGCAGAAGCTGCTCAAACAGTATTGCCACTTGTGGGTTCAAGGCGTAGACAGAAGCCCAGATTTGAAAAGCACATCTTGACTCTAATTTCAAGCACTTATCAGTAGTATAAACTATTGTTGGCTTATATCTAAACAGTTTGGATAACAGTTCCCACAAAAATCTTGAAAGAATTCAGTCTCCAAATCTGTATTTATATGGGAAATATCACAGATGGCAGGTATAATATAATGTAGCAAGGCCTGTAAAATGAAAATTTCAACCACATTTGATCACCTGTGATGAATTTCCTGCTGTAAGCATGTTATGCTTCTAGTTGTCACAAGTTTCTAGCATAAAAATCTATAGTGACTGCCCAAAATTTTAAACTACATTATTTAGCTAAGTTAACTATATTATTTAGCTAAAACTAAATTATTTAGCAACAACTTCAACTGGTTCATGTCTTTCAGCTAGTATTATTTGTTTATGAAAAGTTAATCGATTAGTGGTTATTTATGTAGCATCTAAAACTGCTATGGAATATCCATGGCATTTATGCACTGTACCCTCTACCTGTAGCTCAGCAAACATCCCTAATCAAATCGTGGAACTCTTTCCTGCTGAGCCCAACTGTGGCCTCACATCCTTATCTACACATTATTCTGTGCAAACATTGTCAATCAATTAGAGTTGGCAAGGGAGATGAAACCTATTTCCTATCTGTGGTCTGCTTATCTGTGCCAAGTTCTGCCAAGTTAAACTCTGAAGATACAGATGAACGAAAAGCAATCTTTCCCCTCAAAGAATTCAGAGGACATTTAGGAAGGCAGATATAAACTAGCGAAATGGCAACCCACTCCAGTACTCTTGCCTGGAAAATCTCATGGACAGAGGAGCCTGGAAGGCTACAGTCCATAGGATCACAAAGAGTCAGGCACGACTGAGCTGCTTCACTTCACTTCACAGTACTGCTATATGATTAATGTTACAAAGGTGGTATATGCAAAGTTCTATGAGAGTCTAAAACCGTGTATTCTGCTTGTGGAATGATAATGATGATTATAAGTGAAACATCTAACATTTATTAAGCACCAGGCACTGAGTAAGGTACTTTCGATGGATTGTGTTATTTAATCTTCCTAATATGCTATGAGGTTTGGATCATTATTATCCCTATTTTACAGATGAGTAAAGTGAGAATCAGAGATGCTAAATAACTTGCCCAGTATTACAGAGCGATTAAGTAATAGGACTGGGATATTGGAACCCAGGAAATCTGACATTAGGTCCCACTGCTGTCACTGTATGTAGACATAGCTCCTAATTTAGATCTCGAGTTCAAGGAAATGGTATCTGTGTGTGTGTGTGTGTGTGTGTGTGTGTGTGTGTGTGTGTAATCATCTAGAGATAGGTGGTTCCTGAAGTAGCAAGAGTAGAAAAGATCATCCAGTGAGAAGATGTACAGTCAGAAATAAAGAATGCCAAATATAATACCCCAAGAGACCTATGAATTTAAAATAATGGGTAGAAGATGAAGGCTGGTTTTGATGTCAGAGAAGAAACAAAGGGAAGGGGAGAGGCTTTCCAGTGGGAAGAGGTGACTAAACAAAGACTTCAGAATCAACAAGTAGAATGAAGATCGAGAAAAAGCAAAAAAAAAAAAAAGCCTTTAGAAGGTCATTGCTGGCTTTGGACCAGAGATTCTCTACCTTAGTTGGACATTAGAATTACCTGGGGTTTTACAAATCCCAGTGCCAACACTGCTCCTCAGACCAATTAAATCCGAATTTTTAGTGGTGGGACCCAGGCGTTAAAAAAATTCCCTGAGAAGATTCCATTGTACAATGTGCATTCAAGATGATAAACAGTTCCAATAATCTTAGAGAATGACACCAAATCACAAGGACTTGAAGAGTGAGTACAAATGAATGTAGTGTTTGGAATAAGGCTCTGTTGGGGAGTATTTCAGAATCTCAGGTAGAAGGAAAGGTTTTGAAAGAGTTCAGTGCTTCCTCTCAGACAGGAGGTAAATTCCAAAATGGAGTGGCAAGCATTGAATTTCTTGTCTTGGATAAAGGAGAGAGAGGGCTGTCTGCTGAAAGTGGGCATCAAGTCAAGAGCTTTATATGAGTAACAAGGGAGGTTTTCAACCTGGCCAAGATGGAGTGTGCATACATATCTTCAGCTCAGGTGAGGCAGGACTGAAGATGGAGATGCGGAAATATTAATGACAATTAATATTATTGACCATTATATGCCAAGTGGGCTTCCCTGGTGGCTCAGTAAGTAAAGAATCCACCTGCCAATGTAGGAGACCCAGGTTCGATCCCTGAGTAGGGAAGATCCCCTGGAGAAGGGAATGGCAACCCACTCTAATATTCTTGCCTGGGAAATCTCATGGACAGAGGAGCTTGGCGGGCTGCTCAAGAGGTCACACAATAGGGTTGTCAAAGAGTCGGACATGACTGAGCGACTAAACAACATGTCAAGTAATCTGCTGAGTGGGTTCACTTATCGCTTCTCTTTAGCCCTTCTCATAACCCTGTGATGTGGAGATAAGCATCATGACCCCTGTATTATAGAAGTACATAGCTTGAGTAAATAACAGAGCTAAAATATGAATTCATGACTGATTAAAGCCTGTGTTCTTCCATCTACACTATTAGATGCGGCTCTGGTACATGATATCCACACTGTACTCCATGCTTTAAATATTTGTTCTCATTTGCAAAATTGATTTCCAAGTAGTATTGAGTGCCAAACTGAAGTTGGAAATTCTTTATTTGGGGGGACACCACTCTGTAATATATCTGAGGGAGATAGGATATTTACTTTATATGTTATAATTTCTTCTTCTAATGAAAAGGGAACTCTAGACACTCCTTCATATTGTTAGCAGTGATCTCTGCAAACACAAATCAGATCATACTGTTCTTCTGAAAATCCATCAACATCTAATGCCTGGAGTGATGGCTCTTCACAATAGAGGACAGAGGGGCAGAGGACTACTAAATGCTTTGAGAATCTGATCAAAGCTCTGAATCTTTTTTCAGAAAAAAAATGCACATACATACTATATCAGCCATGTATTTCAAGGGTTTCAGGAAGCTTGAAGTCCTTCTGTATCTGTGGAACATGGGTTAAGATTCTCTGCTAAGGGAATTTCATGTCCCCCTAGCTAATGCAGCGTAGATCTTACACGATTTAGTACTAAAAGTAGAAGCTACAAGGAAAAGCTTTTGAAGGTGGAAGGCTCAGCCCCTGAATTTCGCCTTCCCTTGGCACTGAGTCACCTTGATTTACTGTGTTCACCATTAACTGGGAAGTTTTCTACCTAGTGTTAAATCCACAGATGGTCTGCATTTTGTTTCTGACAAGGGAGATGATATTTCCTTATATAGACATTTATATAACACACCTCTACATACAGATGATTTCAAGTTAGGCTGATGTGTACAAAAATACATATTGTACACGTAAGTTTGGAACCTGACTTCAGAGAAGGGAAGGGAGCCAAATAGTTGCAAAAATGGAGGAAGGCTATTTACAGCGATGCACTATAGAAATTGCACCTTCATGCATCCTTCAGAAGTCCTCATTTCTGTAAAACTCCCCTTTACTGCTCATCATTAAGCTATGAGTGTAGGTAGCCACATCTCTCCAGGTGGCTTGGTGGTAAAGAATCAGCCTGCCAATGCAGGAGATGAGGGTCCTATTCCTGGGTCGGGAAGATTCCCTGGAAGAGGAAATGGCAACCCACTCCAGTATTCCTGCCCAGGAAATCTCATGGACAGAGGAGCCTGCTGTGCAATAGGCCTCGGAATCACAAAGTCAGACACAACTGAATGACTAACCACACACACACACACACACACACACACACACACACACACACACACACACACACACACACACACACACACACAGGTAGCCACAATCAGTAACAATTCATCATCTCCTAGATACCAAGATATTACCAAATGGTAGGATTCACTTCAGTCCGTTCAGTTCAGTCACTCAGTCATGTCCGACTCTTTGCGACCCCATGAATCGCAGCACGCCAGGGCTCCCTGTCCATCACCAACTCCCGGAGTTCACTCAGACTCACGTCCATCGAGTCAGTGACGCCATCCAGCCATCTCATCCTCTGTCATCCCCTTCTCCTCCTGCCCCCAATCCTTCCCAGCATCAGAGTCTTTTCCAATGAGTCAACTCTTCATATGAGGTGGCCAAAGTACTGGAGTTTCAGCTTTAGCATCATTCCTTCCAAAGAACACCCAGGGCTGATCTCCTTTAGAATGGACTGGTTGGATCTCCTTGCAGTCCAAGGGACTCTCAAGAGTCTTCTCCAACACCACACTTCAAAAGCATCAATTCTTCAGCACTCAGCTTTCTTCACAGTCCAACTCTCACATCCATACATGACCACAGGAAAAACCATAGCCTTGACTAGACGGACCTTTGTTGGCAAAGTAATGTCTCTGCTTTTGAATATGCTATCTAGGTTGGTCATAACTTTCCTTCCAAGGAGTAAGCGTCTTTTAATTTCATGGCTGCAGTCACCATCTGCAGTGATTTTGGAGCCCCCCAAAATAAAGTCTGACACTGTTTCCACTGTTTCCCCATCTATTTCCCATGAAGGGTTATATTTCATAATAACCCTATATAATTCTCTATACAGGTTTTAATCTATACAGCAAATTGTCTGTATAGATTCTCTATATAGATTCTTAAACTAACTTCATAAAACAATACATAGTTACACTAATTATAGACATATTACACAGTGTGGTTTTACCTTTGACCAGTCTCTCTTATCTATGGACACTCTTTATCCAGGAATAGCTCGGTCAGTTTCCCACTTCAGCCTTGCAGCTTTTGAGGCTGCATGGCCTTTTGCTCTCAGTCTGAAAATCTCTCTTACCTCTGCACACTCATCCATTTCAACTATCTATCCCTGAGCTCACTTTGCTTAGTACTATGTTTAACCCTTTAATGCTTCTTCCTCAATCTAGATCAAAACCTACACCACAGTATGAAGAATAATTCAGGAGTTTTCTTCATAAATAACTCTTTACACTGTGGAATTATGTATTTTCCTTTGTGGATCTACATAATTTCAGAAGTGAAAGACTGGCTTCCTGGCTGAGTGTCACAGAGATGACTATGCCCTGGGAAACAAAGCAACTGTCCTCTTTTTAGGTACATAATTTGGTTCCTCTGTTTGAATTGCTTCAGCTACAGGGCAAACTCAAAGGGGATATATATCCCAGGGTGGTGAAAATGGGAAAAAAAAGCTTTGTTCTTTTCCTTTTTAACTCTTTAGGGCCCATTTATTATATGGTTAGCTCAAAGGCCAGACATGGGTAAGTCAGACCATTTGAATGACAAACATGATAGATAAGTTGGCTGAAGCAGAGAGAGTACTGAAGATTGATGAAAAAGGGAGCTTGTTGAAATATAGAAGAAAGCCATTGCTAAACCTAAAAAGTGAAGTGAAGGGGCATGGATTTGTTTCAATACCTAAAAGGGAAGCCGTGGCATCTTGAAAAGTCCATAGAATTGATTGAGACAGTATCCATCTTACATGTTGATTCTCTTTTATTACAAAGATTTGAACAAGATTTCAGAATTGGCATTTCAAAATGTAGCTTTATATTTATGTGAACAGCAAAAGCGGTTTTAAATATCTGCAAAGGAATGACTGTGAGGTAATGCCAACATGTCCTGTCAGGAAACCATCCTGTCAGAAACTGGTTTTTCTGCTTTTTTGGTCGTCTGTGATACAGAACTAGCTCCATATATAAATAAGTTCTATTTATTTTTGGCACTTTTCTTTCTCATTATAATTCTGAAAGGGTCTAGAGGTGACAGAAGAGAAATCTTGAATCCCCTTGAACCTTGGAAATATTCTCATTTGAAGCCTTTTATGCTAAAAGCTGAGAATTCTGCTGTCCTGTCAGTATAAACTGGACCATATGCAGCGCTATTTTGGTGCCAGTCATTCCTGTAACATATGAAGTATTTAATTTTATTACTCTCGAGTCTTTAACTGTTTGAGCAAATGACCCTTTGTGTCTTTTTATATCATGGAAGAAGAAGTTAGAAATGAGCTCACAGGAAAAAAATAAAAAGTATTTAATAAGGACACACCCAAACCTTTCCTAGCATTTAAAGGTTTAAGGTAAGATTCATTTCTCTACCCTCAACTAAGACATTTACAAGGTTTCACTACTAAAGTCCAATTATGTCTCCTTGGTAATGGTTCAAGTCCAGAGTTTTGAGGACACTTTAAAAAATTATCACATTGACATGCAAGTAGGCTAATGCTAAAATGTCTCAGATATTGTATTGATATCAAGTGTATCAATAAATAGGGTACAAAATCACCTTCACTAGTTGGAAAAAAGTTATCTGTAGTGTTGAAGAATGAGAGTCACAGGAAATATATAATGTTGTTATACATTTTCTATGTATAAATACACATGTTTAGATTATATTTTGTGATCATTATTTATATGTACATAACATAATTTATAGTTTTATATTTATATAATTTATATATGTAATTTAAAGAAATATTGAGGTAGATTAATTTTTAATGGAATGGCTCTCTAATTTTTTTCCTATTGATTGCATTTTCTTAAATAAGACATACTTATGTATAAAAATGGAGAGGCAAAAACAGAAGAGAAGCTATATGGAGTAGCATCTAAAATTCATACATGGACACTTATGCCTCCTTTTTTCCCATAATTTCCCACTCCAAATGCCCTAAGCTCCAAGTATGCTCGACAAGTGTTAGTGGCTGGCAAGCTACATTCCTGAATCGTTTCCCTCATTCATACCTCTTACATAGAGAACAATATAGCTGATTTCTGCTGTATCCACCCCACTGCCGGGTCTGTCAGTCAGCATGTTCTCTCCAAACCACACTGTGATTGGTGGGGTCACTATATCTGGTCAATGGGCTATGGAATCTATCAGATGTATGGATATTTGACTTAAAAACACAATTGGGCTGGCTATGCTATCTTTTCTGCCACCATGCTTTTGGAATTAACTTTAGAGCATAGAACAATATTTGACAAATTATAGGTGTTTGATGAATATTACTGAACAAATGAATTTATTAAATGTGTTGCACTTAGCATTTCTCTTCTGATAAGGTAAATTTGTAAGAGGCTCAAATTTGAATTTTGGCCACCTTGATTGCTATGTATCTCTTTTACTTTTCACAGAAGAGTATTTGATAGTTTTAGTATATGATGTTTTGTGTGAATGGTTTCCAGTCTTTGCCATACCATAAATAATAAGTTTAGATAAAATTGAAATGTAAGTTCAAAACCTTTTGCAGTTAACAGCCTAAAATTCATTGACAAAAAGCTGTTTAAAATATATGAGTTTTCTTTTTTTCCATGTCTTAGTTTGTAGAGTTGAATTTAGCTGGGGTATTGGTGTAAGTGACTTTCTGTGGATGAGGAGGGTGTTACTCTGATCAGTTACTTCCAGTTTTATTGTACTAGACTATGGATGCAAAAGCCAATGAAGACTGGCCTCAGTGTAGAAATAAAGAAACAGAAAGCTCAGAGGTGACTTTGTGTTGTTTATCAATGCCAACTGCCAGTGGTGAATGGAGAGAGAAATAACTTCAATTAAATGAGACTCCCTAGTATTTAGAATTTTAATTGTGGTTCTACTGTACTAATAGGATGATCTAGAAGGTTGATTTGCAATTCTTATTTGCACATATTTAAATATTGTCAGATTGAAATGTACATTTCAATGTAAAGTTTGGAGCCCATGTTATTAGAATTCTGCCTTCCTAATAATACTTTGGAGGGCTGTTGTCCTGAATTTGTAATCTTTTTTTTTCTTTATTTTGCTTTACAATACTGTATTGGTTTTGCCATACATCAACATGAATCTGCCACGGGTGTACACATGTTCCCAATCCTGAACCCCCCTCCTTCCTCCCTCCCCATACCATCTCTCTGGGTCATCCCAGTACACCAGCCCCAAGCATCCGGTATCCTGCATCGAACCTAGACTGGTGATTCGTTTCTTATATGATATTATACATGTTTCAATGCCATTCTCCCAAATCATCCCACCCTCTCCCTCTCCCACAGAGTCCAAAAGACTGTTCCATACATCTGTGTCTCTTTTGCTGTCTTGCATACAGGGTTATTGTTACCATCTTTCTAAATTCCATATATATGTGTTAGTATACTGTATTGGTATTTTTCTTTCTGGCTTATTTCACTCTGTATAATCGGCTCCAGTTTCATCCACCTCATTAGAACTGATTCAAATGTATTCTTTTTAATGGCTGAGTAATACTCCATTGTGTATATATACCATGGATTTGTAATCTTATGTGATGTTGGAGTGCCATCAGAAAGTTACCTTTTCAGCACATGAAACAAACTCTTATAAGTTGTTCTCTTGGTGAACACTTGAACTTCTGCTAAAATAACACTTAAAAAAAGTAGAAGCTATAAAAGAAACCCAATTAAGCAGTTTTTATTACTCAGGTTCTGAACCAAAGTTCAAAGCACTTAAAATTGAATCACAAGGCTGCCAAGGACCTTCAGAGAACATGCCTTCAGGCAGGACCACACTAAACCTACCCCTCTATGAGTTTTGTGAAATTTGATTCTATTTCAGTTGTATCACCAGGCTTCTGTGGTAGTGCAATGTGTTGATTTTTTTCCTCCCTGTGTAAGCACAGCGATTCTAATTATTCCTCCTTTATACCCTAAGTCTCACCAGCGTTCAACTCAGTACTCATTGTTTTCCAGAGGAAGCGTTCAGTAAGTATTTATCGATTGTTGATTTTGAAGGCATCAAGGAATTGCTACCATTTTCTAGTGTTTGACAATGGATACTACTAAGCATTTTTTACCAGAATTCCACAGAGAGAACTTTAAACCCTTTCTGCCTTGTCCTGTCCTTGAAGATTATGGAGTAAAACCAGATGTCATTAACCAGTAACTGGACATTTTTATATAGTACAATATTTGACACATAGTGAGCCAGTCATTGAACAAATATTTATAAATTGAATTAAAAAGTTGCATATCTTGATTTTGATGTATTTGGTGATGAATTATTCAAGATGGTATAAGAGAAAAAGAATACTGAAGTAACAGTGATTTACGTTCAAATTGCTCTTTTACTTAATAGCTTAGCAGACCGTCATTACAGAGTAAATGTTTAGTAACTGTTTCCTTAAAGAATGAATGCACTGTGTTGAACTAATGAAGCTCTGAACGCCCCTTCCCCTGCAGCCCTCTCAGGCAGTTCTGCATACCTTCCATCCTGCCTCAGACATGACTCTCCTCTGAGGCCACTATTTCTCATTCAGCCACTTTCTTAGAGCTACTCGGCTACTCTTTACATTCTCACACTCCACAAACCTCAGTTCCCACTGCAGCACTAAAACCTTTATGTTAGAAACCAGCAAACCTCAATAAAACAAAAGTTCTGCTTCTTTGTGTTATATACCATCCAGCTATACCACTTTACCAACCCTACCGGCCTGGTCCCTAATTTCATTATGGTTTCTGGAGCTGATAAAATTCTTCCTGTTGATTCCAAATGCTGGTAGAGCCCTAGGTTCACTTGCACCAGCTTCCATCTATGGCCCAAGTATTGTTATAAACCTGCTCTTCCCCTCTCCTCACCTGGTGAGGTCTTGCTCCACCTTCAGGCCTCTGTCTGGATACTGCCTGCTCTGGAAAGCTTTTCTTGGTCCTGTGCAGTCTCAGCTTGATGCCCCTCTGATCTACAGCACTCAGTACATGTTCCTACCAAAGCACCAATCACTCTTAATTGTAATTGACTATTAACTTGTTTATTTCACCAGCTAAACTGTGAACTTCCTGAGGGCAGGGACTCTTGTCTTTTTTTTTTTTAACTCTTGTAGACTTTGCTACATAGGTAAGTTCTGAAGACATAATTTTTCTTTTAATAAGATAACTTCTACAAGGTTTTGTTTCTCTTATGTAAAGTGAAGATAATATTTGCTTACTGTGGTACAGAGGATCAACTGAGATTGTATACATAAATCATTCTGAAAGCTGCTGGGACACAAATATTATTCCCAGGTGTCAAATCTTTTCACAGGTGCCTTCCTCTCACAGAATGCCAATTACAATCATTTTCAGATAGTCATTTCCTGCCCATTCTTAGGATCTAGGAAATTGTGTCACTGGAAATAACATGAAAATGAATGAAGCAGAACTTTATGAATGGGAATAAGGGTGCATGCTATGGCCACACCAGTCAGTCTGAGTTAATTGAAGATTGTAGAGTCTCATCCATTTGCTTTGTAACTTAACTATATGGATGAGCAACAGCAATTGTGAAAACAGGTTTAACAAAAACTTCTTGGTTCTGTCACAGTGACTGTAAGATCTCCAATTGAACTGCTGTGGAACGCCAGAGAATGGTTTTCAGATCTTGAGAATATCTCTGCTAAAATCGACATGATTAACACCAGATAAAAATTTTAAAAACTGAAAGAGTACTGAAAGTTGCTTAGTCATGTCTGACTCTTTGTGACCCCATGGACTATGGACTATACAGTCTGTGGAATTCTCCAGGGCCAGAATACTAGAGTGGGTAGCTGTCCCCTTCTCCAGGAGATCTTCCCAACTCAGATCAAACCCAGGTCTCCTGCATTGCAGGCGGATTCTTTACCAGCTGAGCTACTAGGAAAAAGTATTGCTGAAAATCTAATTTCTAACATCCATCTTTTTCAGTACTGTAGTCATGCATATTAACCAATTAGATTAGAAGAGTCTTATTCTGCTATAATCTACCAGAAGCATCATGGTTTTTGTTACATTGTATGTAGGTCTCTACACATTATCCAAAGTAGTTTAGCATGTACTACCTCTAATACTTGCTGATGACATTGACCTGAAAGATGGGGATCTTAGTGACCTTTCAACAGAGGATGAGTCTTAGCCTATTGGATTCTTCATCACCTTTCATTGCCTTCATGCCACAAACCCATTTGAAAAGTTGTATGATCCAATCTCATTCAGTTACTATCATTGCACACTCATATATATATATTCAAAACTCTGTACATATTAATGTGTCTGTTATGTTGGGAATTCCTAGGAACTGCTAAAAATTGAATACATTTATCTGAACACTTCCCTTTGCTGGTAGAATATAGGAGGCACATTCTATTGATGTTGTAGTTTGGATAAATGGAAATATTGCTCTTTATTATCCTGATGGCCTTCCTAACTAAGCATCCACTGGATTAGTTTACCATTTAGTCTACTCAGAGTGAGAATGGGAGAGTTTCTAATCTTCTAGGGGACTTTTCTTTCTTCCTTGAAGGGTTATGATAACTAGAATTGGTAGCTCATAAAAAGCCCAAATCAATATTGCCATTGACTTAATCCACATAAGAGGCTTAACTTCATAGGTGACTTCTGAAAAGCTGAAATAAAACAGAAATCAGTCTCTGGTGAGTTCTCAAGTTTAAAATAAAGTTGAAAGCTGCTGCAGAAAAATGCTTCTAGGCTAACAAAGACAGCAGGGTGGGACTCAGTAGACAATTATATTTCAGCAAATAAATGCTCCTGTTTTCCCATTCTCAAGAATAATAAGAGCTAATGTTCATTATGTGTCAGACACTGTGCTAAGCATGAATTTTAAGACAACCCTATGACATTTTGACATACTTCTAATCCCAGTTTGCAGATGATGAAACTGAGACTTAAGAAAGTTCCCTTTCCCAATATGACACATCTTTTAAGTGGCCCAGTTGAGACTTGAACATATGTTTGCTGGATACTAAACGTCATGTTCTTAATCAATATACTATATACAAAATTCATTCATCAGATATAGTAGTTGATGTTCAAATAGGTCTGTAATAGAAGATGATGCTTTGTATGACTTTGATGTAGGGAAACACCCTGCGCCTTCTGCTCTTTACTGTTAGGAATCCACTGTGATTAGCATCAGGCCAGTATGCCTGTGCAAGACTGTAGTGTATGCTATGGCCATACAACAGTGTTCCTTTCTTTGTCAGAATAGCTATCTAGAATTAAGATCAAATTCTTGACTTTATTCTTTCTAGCATCATGCTCTTAAGTACTTGAATTAACTGAGCCACAAGTAATGTACTCATTGATAAACAATTTATTCCCGCCTTCAGTTTAACAGCCTTTCTTCTTTTGAAATTCATACCATCTGACTTTTCTTTTCTCCTTCCTTCCAACTCATTAAAGTAGTCTATTAATCTACAGACTACCGACGGGTGTTTTTTAATGTCTGAACATTGTATCATTTCATTCTCTACTAAAAATCTACACGAAGCCCACCATTTAGGTTACCAATACTTCTGATGTCTAAGCCTTAAAATTCTTTGATGTCCTTAGCAAATGCAGTTGTCAGGATCACCAAGGCCTCGACGTTGCTAAATTCAGTGGTCAGTTCTTAGTTCTCATCTTGACTTTTCAGCTGCATTTGACATTATCAATCACGCCTCCTTCCTGTTCACTTGGTTTTCAGGATATCTATATTCTTCTGAGTCATCCTGTGCTTCCCTGTTGGATCTTCCCCATCTTCCCAACCATGAAATCTGGTGTGGCCTGAAGACTTTGTCTCTTTTCTTTGATACACTTATTCCCTTGGTCCTGTCATTTTGTCTCATGATATTAATATTGTTTATATGCTGGAAAAAATTCACAGTTCTGGTTTGGAACTTTCCCATCAAATTCAGATTCGTATATCCAGCTGGCTATTTTTCATCTCCACTTGGGTGGCTGATAAGTATCTCAAACTTAACATATCTGTACCAGACACCTCTTGTTCTCCACCACACGTTCTCTCATCCAACCTTTTTATTCCAGCTGTTGCTGCAGCTACCAGCTGTGTGCATATGTACACTAACAATACCTCATCTCCTGCCGTTTCTGCTACCTCTGTGTGGGATGCCTGTGGCCACTCAAGTCAGTCTGCAGCATGTGTAAACCTGGAAGTATGAGAGAGTTGGTATAGGACAACCGCTGACCTAAGAGAGACAGGAAGTCAGGCGTGAATGCCTCTCTCTTCTAAGTTCAAGCAGATGGTCTTCCAGGCATTTTTCCTTGGAGGGTCTCCAGTAAGAGTAAGCATCAGTTACCCATAGCTGTGACCAGCTCAAAAACTTACCCTTCAATTGACTTTCCTTACTCCTCTATTTCACTATTACTGATCCTCCATTCCTGTTCGGGCATCACTTCCCAAAGTTCAATCCTGGCAACAGAATCTCTTGTCTCAGGTTCTGCTTTTTGGAGGAAACTGACTGAGATGTTCTTCAAAACCAAACCCCTAACCCTCCCTCCAAAAGCTGACTTCTCTATCTCAAATTATGACAGCTCTTTCCAGAGCCTCTTATCAAAATCCTTGGTGTGGTCACTAACCTCATCTATTTTATCAGGAGACCTTGTCATCTCTACCTTCAAAATATATTCAGAATCTTAATTTCTTTCACTTCCTCTGTGACTATCCAAGTCTAAGCCAGTCTCATTTTTCATATTGATTTTTGCAGTAGTTTTCTAACCTATGTCCCTGCTTCTGCCCTTGTACCCCTACATTTATTCTCAATATAATTGTCAGAATGATCATTTTAAAATCTAAGGTATATCATGTGCACACCCCGCACCCCATCACAAACTGCAGTGGCTCCCCATCTCACTCAGAACACCAGCGTCTACAAAATGTGGTCTTTCTTTACATTTGTGACCTCGCCTGCTACTAACTTGTTTACTCCTCCTCCTAACAACACATTAGCCTGTGTGATGGTTCTCAGTACAGGCATTTTTCTACCATAGGGCCTTTGCAGTTGCTATTTCCTCTGTCTGGAATGTCTTCCCCCGTAATACCTCCCAGGTTTGCTCTCTCACCTGATGCAGGTCCACACTCAAATGTCACCTCAGTGGGCATTTCCTGATCATGCTACTGAAAATTAAAATCTTCCCCACATATGCTCCTTTTCTGCTTTTTTTTTCATAGTACTTATCACTTAGGTGACTGTAGTGACTGTATAATTTATTGTCCAAACTGGGACAGTTTTGAAAGTGAAAGAGTGCACTAGAAAAAAAAAATGCACACTGGAACCACAAGTATAAACAAAGACTGTCCAAGACCAAGTGAGGTACTGTGTTCATCTTTCTTATCACCGTCTGACATACTGTTTTGCTTTTTTAAAATTTATATTTTATATATTTATTCTTACTATGTGTCTATAAGATAAAATAATTAAATGCATATTTATTTATGTTTTTACTGCATTTTATTTTACTCATTTATTTTCTATCTCCTCCACTAGAATTAAGTCCTATGAGAGCAGGAAATTTTTGTCTGGTTTGATTTCTTTTGAATCCTCAGAACATTGCCTGGAACATATTAGGCATCCGATAAATATTTATTGAATTAAGGCAAACCCGCTGGATGAGTGTCTGGTACATAGTTAGCTCTCAATAATTATTAGTTATGTTATCAATACTTATTATTTATCATCGAAGACAAGTAATTGCTTTTAGCTCTGACTGAGAATGGTGTTTCTCGGGTGGCATTTACGCTATTTTATTTACTCTTCAGTAAAATTTTCATGGGCCACCTGTATAAAGATGCTTGCAACTGCCAAATAATTTTTATTGAAATGGTCTGTTCTTTTCCAGTTTTTTAATCAAGATGCCCTATAGTTGGGTGAGCTATAATCCTTTGTGATTCATGACATACTGATAAATTGTTCTTTTATATGACAAGGCAGATAAAAAATTTAGCTGGTATAATCTGATATGAAGTTTGTGTTTTAAAACATTGGATTATTTTATTTATTTAAAGTCCAGGGCTAAACACTTAAAAAACAATGCTTGAACTTCTAATTATAATAAAAAGTAACACATCTCTTGTGCATTTTATCCAGTTGGGGAATGTGGCTAAAAATATCTTAGAAGAATGATTTTGAGTTCTTTCAGTAGAATTCTAGAAATGCAAATTCAGATAATTATAATGATCAATCATTTACTGGTATGTTAATTTCTTAATGCAGTCAATTTATCAGCAGCAGGTTTTTCCTAATTCTAAAGAAGCAACACTTAATTCTCTTTTTACTGATTAATTGTGGAGAATTATAGTTCTGGCAATTGACAAAGGGACTTACATGTCTTGCTTCAATACCATTCAAGACATAGGTAAATAATAAAAGTAAACAATTCATGAGAAGTGGAAACATAATTAACAGCAATCTTATAAATGTTTGTCTCCTCTTTTGAAAACCTTGGTAAACTATGGCATGAGCTTCCAGTTTTCTTTGGATGAGCAGTACTTGCTAGCTGATCAATGTATAATCCTAAATGCTCCTTAAACATTAAAAAATTGACATTAGCCAATTAGATAATTCAATTGGACAAGCATTTGTGGAACATTTACTATTCACAGAATTTCCTTTTGGTCACAGTCACAAATTAAATACAGCAGTATCCCTTTGTAAAGCTGATGTTTGGAAGCATGACTGGTAACTTTTATTTTGGCTTTTGTCTTACTGAGCCTTTGTATTTCAAGGCACAGGATTTTCTCTACAGTACATCTGTAGCCTTATAATCGTGGGCTGCGTTGTAACAGGATTGTGCTTTATTGAGATGGAATGAATGCATTGAAAGTTCACTTGGCAAGTTCTTTTAATACAGAATTCCATGCTGAGCAGCCTTGTCTTATAACCTTTTGTGCTGATAGTGTCCCTTATTCCCATTTGCCCCCTTTTGGATTGCCTTTACTATATTGTCTACCGGAAAGATCACATCACTGGGTCAAGACTCATGCTTTCAATTTTGCTTCATTCACTCACTGAATGACCTTAGGTCTTCTTTTAACTGCCTTTACTAGTATATTAATAGTCACCTGGGGTCTTGTGGCACAGTTAATCAAAGTCCTAAAAATAATTTGAAATGTACAGCCCTCCCTTCTGCCTCCAGAGAGAATCTTTGAACCAAAGAAGAAAAGTAAAATGGAAAGGGAGATTTGCTAGGATAATCAACAATGTCTCTGTGTGATGATTTTCTTTTTGGCACTGCCCTGTCTGATCCTCCTTAGTCTCCTAAAACTGAAATACTCATTTTTGAGATTCTTCTTTATAATTCCTCATTTGAAGAACAGACCTTAGAAAATGACAAGACTCACATCTATTTGAAATAAAAATAATAAAGCTGGTGATATTTCTTGATGATGCCTGTGTTAAGATACAAGAGAACAGCAATGACTTCCAGTATATGCTAATCATATAATATTGGGCTTGGTCTACATGGAGATATGGTTCAGAAGAAGTGATTGAACTCTAACAATATCCAAAGTGTAACAGAAGTCAGGTGAGAACTTAATTCTTCTCTAAATTACATTTCCATAACTTTTTCTTTACTGTTTTACCTCTGTCTAATGCTGCTACCAGTATTCAGTGACTTCTTATTGCTACTAATAGACTTCTACTTTACTTATTTAATTACAGCCTTATGAAAATAACTTTGAAACATTCAAAGGTACACTTTCAAATCATTTATAATGAGCCTGGTAGGGGGAGAATGTATAAACTTAAGGGTGGACTTTGGTGTGCTTTAAGCACACTCCTTTACTTTGGGGGAAATTTCCTAACTTTTGTGGTTTCTGTTGGGAATGCAGTGGGCATATTGGAAAATAAATGACAGGTTAAAAAGTTCCCAGTTAGGAAGACATTGCAGTAATCTAGAGGAAGAGATGATGAAGAGCTTAACATAAGCATTGACTTTCTGAGTAAAGAAAAAGGAGACATACATAAGAGAGAAATTAGAATTAGCAGGACCTGGTGACTGACTGGATGTGGGTGATGAAGAAGAGAGAAGAGTGGAGGTTTCCATCTTTGGTAAGTCAATGAATAGTAGTGCTAACCAGCAAGGTAGGGAAGTAAGAAAGGCATAGTTTTGGAGAAAGTGTTCTCATTTGAACACGACTTTGCAGGTTTTTTAGGTAGAAATATCTAGCATGAAGTTAGATATAAACTAGGAGAAATGGTGCTAGAAAATGTATTTGGGAGTTGTTAATGCTTAAATGATACATAAGATTAGATATGATCACAGAGGAAGAGCATATATAATGAGTAGAATGCAGAAAAAATAACATATGGACAAAACCATAGTGTATACAAACATTTAAAAGGCTGATAGGAAGAGGTGAAAGTGAAAGTGTTAGTGGCTCAGTTGGGTCCGACTCTTTGTGACCCTATGAACTGCAGCTCACCAGGCTTCTCTGTCCGTGGGATTCTCCAGGCAAGACACTGGAGTGGGTAGCCATTTCCTTTTCCAGGGGATCTTCCCAAGTCAGGGATGGAATCCAGGTCTTCTGCATTGCAGGCAGATTCTTTACCATCTGAGCCATCAGGGAAGACCAGTAGGAAAAGGTGCTCAGGAAAAATGCTGAGTAGTTAGAGAACTAGATGGAGAATGAAGACAAAATGGTATTACAGAAGTCAAGAAAGAACAAAGAATCCAGAAAGAGGGGATAACAGTATCATATACAAAGAAAGTTCGAGTAAAGATCCAGAATACTGATGGAAGAGTTAGTCTCTGAAACACGAAAGAAGGAATTTGTGATGTCTTGTAACATCTGTTTCGATGTTAAGTAGGAGACAATGTTATTTACCAAGATTCAATGAGAGAGGGTTGTGAATAGAGTAAGACATTAGCAGAGTGAATCATTAAGACATTGAACAGACTAGAAACAAACATGCTAAATGCTATTAGGATTGCAGGAAAGGTTAGCATATAAATTAGGATCTTGGTTGTAAGTGGCAATGTCAACTCAAAGTAACTGAAGTAGAAAGGGGGAACTTATTGGTTCAGAAAATTTTAGAAAAAAATGTTGAATATCAAACTTTGGAAGTGTAGTGTTGTAACTGACATCCAAAACAACTAGAGCTAGTGAACCATATATTCCCAGCATGGTCTTTTAATCTTTCTAATGGTCTTTAAGCTTCATTTTCTTTTATGCACACAGAATTTCTCCACAGAGTGAGAAACATGGCCGGTAAGGGCACATGAGCTTCTCTGCTTAGAGTTCTAGCCATCCTGAGAGGAAAAGATTCTATTCTATGGGCTATAAGTCCAAAAGCAGTAAGCAAGGACTGATTATTCCTGCATGGTTCAGTTGTCCACTCCTGGATTCATCCGTTATAACCAGGAGTGGGATCTGTGAAATGTACTTTGATTGATAAAGTTTGGGTCAGGTGTTCACACATGAACTGATCAACTGTGGCAGTTCATTACATCAGTTCATTATTTGTTGGATGCTTAGACTGTGCCATGTCTTGTTCTAGATGTTGATCATACAGTGATGAAAAACATAGACACAGTGCCTATAATCCCTATTTCCAAGAGCTTACACTCTAGTGAAGGGAGATTGATAATAAACAAGATGTTTCTGGCTGTTGATAGACTGGAGAAACTAAAACAGAATGGGGCTGACTGGGAAAATAGAAAGATGTCTTCAGTCTTGTGGTTTTTGAACCACCAAGTTGAAGAGCAGATTTTACAGTCATGATAAAATCTAATAGGTAAAAGGGTAGGAGATCATTATCAGAGGGAGATTTCCTAGTTAAAGGTGTTGTAATGCCCTTTCTTGTTCAGATGAATATTAACTTCTATATTTTTAGTTATATCTAACCGACATCCATGAATACTTTGTTAATGTACCTAGTTTCTGGGAACTTGCTGATGTGGGTTCAAAATACCCTCTCTTTTCCTCCCTCGCTTTTAAAAATGTGATCTTTTCCATTATTAAACATTGGCTTTTTTCCCAGGGATGGCACTGAAGAAGAAAATCAATGGCATATCTAGCCAGCCGCCTTGGACTGAATGGGCATTCAAATAGACTCCAAGGGCCAAGTACAGATGGTGATTTATTGTGCATACAACTTCTACAGAATGCCTTCATTTGAGCATTGATGTATGTACAATTACTTACCAGAATGCTGCAGTTTTATAATTTAGCCAGGAATCTGTGGAGAGATTATGTTCACTAAGAAATCCACAAATGCAGTTTTCACCTTTTCAGTAATTGTACAAACTCTCAGTTGTCTTCTACATGAAGCTACATGAAGAAAAGAGATTTCAGGAATAGTTCTTCCATTTTACCATGGTTCTCACTTTCGTCATCCTTATGCAATTCTTCTTTCGGTACCAATTCAAATTTATTAACTGTGTTTCTCTCCTGACATGTAAGAAGATGGAGTTGCTAGAGGTAAATCATTTACTGTGGCTATTGTGAAAACCGAAATTGTGATAGTCATCCACACATATTACAGGCCTGCTCATTGTAAAGATCATTTTTAGGCAATGTTTATATGATACTGAAATAGTCAATTGAAAGTTGAACAGTTTAAATGAACCAGATACTTGACATCTCATAGGCAGAAAAATTATGAGGGCACTCTTAAAATCCTTTTTCGTACTGAAAACAGTTTGAATCACTCGTTTGTCCTTATAATTTGAAATTGAAATTGTAAGGATGTTACTATCTTTAAGAGGATATTTTCCAAATCTTACTTTCTCTCTATGGTCAAATATTACCTCATTGCTATGCTTTTTTGAGGATGGCACCCATGTCCAAGCATTTATGACTTTATATTGTTTTTGTGTTTTATCGTGTTATGGGCAGTGGGTTGTTTACAGCTGAAATTAAATTATGTTTTTCTTTGCACCAACATATTGGGTTGGACAAAAATTTGCGGGGGGGGGGTTATATCACAATGTATTTTCTTTAGTATTTGGCTAAATCTCAGTGAAAAAAAGTTAATCATTTTAATAGAAACACTTCAGACCACTCCATAATGCAAACAATACACAGTCAAGATTAATAGAACCTATAAATAAAAAGAAGCTGTAATAGTATTGATAAAAATCAGCTCAGCAGATGAAAATGAGGAAATTCGATAACAAATAATATACTGCAATGACATAGCCCATCGAGTTGCTATATGAGGCAGCGTGAATAATAGCCCTTGATTTATTTATGTTCTTTACAGTATAATCAGCATCTTGGATGGTAAGCTACTAGAAGGGATAATCAAACTTAGTATGCGTACAGTGTTGAGCCTAGTAGCACCCCCAAATTCAAGTGAATGTGCATTCAGTGCCACATGATAGTGCCTCCCCTAGTGTGACTGTGCCAATCACCACTGACTTTCTAGTTCTCATTAGGGTTTTTTCTTATCTGTGCTTTCTCAGGGAAATTCTCCATTTGAATCTTAGTCTGAATTTCATAATGGAAAAGTTCATGGTCTGTGTCTGTTAATACAGTGAGACACTCTGATCTGAGCATCATTTGTTTGCTGAGCATTGCAATAGGCACTCTTATAACAATAAAAATAAAATCTACCGATGCTACTATCCACATATAGAGTCTATCCTCTATTTATAGGAAGAATAAGCACATACCTGTGGAGAGATTTGCAGGCACTTAAATATAATTCACCAAAAAGTAAATAAACAATAGTTTCATTTGATTTTTAACTGGATCCATCCGTTTATGATAAAAACATTTCTATATATCGATTGTGATAGTCATCATTGATTGCATGTTACTATATCATTTGTTTAATAAATGAGTGAATAAGTAAATGAGTGAATGTTGTCAGTGGTTCTTGCCAGTATTTATGTGTGAGGTGTGGTGGATAAATGCTTAATAATTAAGTCATTTTAACACTTGTGACTAGCCACTAAAGACCTGTTTATTAAGAGTACCCCTCCCTCATAATTAACCATGTTTTGGTTTTGCAACAAAGATAGTCATCATTATTGTACTTTCAATGAAGTATTGATAATCAAGTATTGATTATGCATTTGCTTAGCATTACATTTCGACATACTGAAATATATGTGCTGAGTGTTGTGGTAAATGAAAGATTATATACCCTACCTTCATTGAGCTTATGGTCTTCTAGGGGATATAGGCAGCAAACACTACTATGAAGGTAACCAACAGATTGTGTCGTTAGAAGATAGGATGATAACTCTAGAGATCTACTTAGTGTGCTCAGGGATGGCCTATCTAAAGTCCTCTTTAGGACTCCCCTGGTGGTGTGGTGGATGGAAAGCCACCTGCCAGTGCAGGGGATACAGGATCAATCCTTGATCCATGAAGGTTTCACATGCTGCAGACAACTAAAGCCCATGTGCCACAACTACTGAGCCTGCGCTCAGCAATGAAGAACCAGAGCAACCAAAAAACAAACAAACAAACAAACAAAACACTAGATAAAGAAGTCATGTTTAAATTGAGATAAGATGATAAGGAAGAGTGAAGCAAGTGAAGAACCAGGAACATCACTCTGTGTAGGGGGAACAGCATATGCAAAGTCTCAAAGGTATGAAAATGTTTGGTATGTTTCAGTAACTTGAAAGAGACCACTGTGGCTGTAGTGCAAAGAGAGAGGGAAAAGGTGTTACTTGCTGAAGCTGGGGGGATAGGAAAAGGCCAGGCCTAGGGCTCGTCTTTCACTTAATGGTAATAGGAAGATACTGATGAATTTTAATTAGGGTTAGGAGGGGGGTTACACGTTTAAAAGAGTACTTTGGCTGTTGTTTGGATAATGACTGGAGAATACAAAAGATAGATGGCAGAAATCAATTATAAAGTTATTACAGAGGTTCATGTAATAGGTGAACCTAGAGGGAGTGGACCAAATTGAGGTATATTCTGGAGATACAACCTTCAGGACTTTCTGTTCTGGGTTATATTTGAGCAGAGAGGGAGAGGAAAGAATCAAGAATGAGTCAGGTTTCTGGCTGGAGCACTGATATGAAGACTAAGAAATGAATGGGTTTTAGGCTATGAATCAAGAATTTTGTTTTAAACATCTTCATTAGAGATATTAATTCAATATCTAAGAATATAAATAAGTATTTTCATTTACTAGGCAATGATGTAGAAGTTTCAGAGTTTTTATCATAAAATAATTGACGAGAGTGGTTTAACTGTCATGCTTTAATTCAGCAGACGTTTGTTTAGACTCCGCTGTGTGGCAGGTATTATATTAAGCACTAGGAATAATAACTCATAGTCATGGCTAATAAGGAGTTTATTATAGTCTAATGAGGAGGCTGAAAAAATATGAATAACTTGAAATCTAATGTGGTGACAGTAGTTACCACATTTAGAAGAAACATCTAACTAAATAGGGGGTTCAGAAGGTAAGGGAAGGACTCCTGGAAGATATAATATCTGAGTTAGGTTCAAAAGTCAAATCTTGCCAGGCATAGGGGAGCAGAAAGCATTCTAAACTATCTTTATTAGAGAAAATTGTGTCAATAATGGACTTGTGACAAATCTGCAAAGGAACATTTTAGTATTTTTCTGATCACAATATTTTATGGCTATACAATATGATTATTGAATATGTCCTCAGTATTAGAATCATGGAAGTGAAATAGCTGTTAGAAATCATCTAGCATAGCCACCTAGTTTTACAGATGGGGAATTAGACTGAGAAAAGTGACATATCTAAATAATAAATTCCACTGTTACTTTTCATTTACAAATATTATAAGTATGCTGTGAATGTACAGTCCAAGGGGTACCTTCAAAGCATTCATTTAACCCCCTGAATTGTCCACTTATTACAAAAGAGTATTTTATTCCCAGAGAGATTGTGTTTGTGCCCCAGTTCTGCTCAGTTATTATCTCCCCCTTAATTCACAGGGAATCATATGAAGCAATCCTTCAATAAGTACAATTAAACAGCCAGTTTAACATTATAGGGCAATATTAACATATAGTCTTTCAAAAGAATGGTTGTGGTCATATTCTCTTTACCTCCTAAACCATTTATATGTTCATTTTCTTCTACTGGCATACTAGTATTTTGGGGAAATATGAAAGAATTAACTGTTCATAATTAATTACTTTGATAATCTCATAGGCCTTTGATTCTATTGCTCCTGTCCTTTGCCAGACTGACTCTCTGTTCAGCTGCACTATTGATTTGCTACCTGTTCTGCCATCATTGTTTCTAGTTCTTGTACATACTAGGAAGAGCAGCTACTCACAAATTTTGTAGTCAAAAATAATACAATAGCAGAGAACAACACAGTTTTCTTCTTCTTCCTTTCCCTGTGATGCCAAAAATAGTATAAATGAGCTGAAAACCAGCCAAGAGGGCAAATTATGTTACAGTAACAGCAGTGTCTTCAAAATAAAAGGAAAATATTGTATAGTGATTGGTCTTCACTAATTTAGACCAGTTGAGAAGTTCACCAAAATGTTTGAATATATTAGTAAGAATTACAATTTTATTAACCTAAAATACAGAGAATCAAGTATTCTTCTGTAATGCAAGCCCACGCAATCTCTTTGGGGGAAGATTGTGCTTACATCTGATAAAAACAAAATGGAATAATCTTAAGTTAGTTAAGTTAGTTAAATCTATACCAATAGGGACTGCTTTAAAAAAAAATCAATTCTTACATATAATGGAATACTATGCAGCCCTTAAAAAGGACATGGGTGGATATATCTCCAAGATATTATATTGTTAAACAAAATTATCAAAGTATAGAATAGTATATGTGAAAAGTTCCCCAATTTTATTTGAAGTATATTATACATACACTCAAAAAATATACATGTACTATACTTTGATCCACATATACAAAGGTACACACACACACATACAAACACATATAGGTGTATATATTCATAAAAGATAAATAAATACTCTTAATTGTTACCTATGGGGAGTAGTACTTAGGAACAGGGATAGAGGAAGTATCACTTTTCGGTCTATACTTTTTTTTTTTTTATTCTTTTGGAAATGTTTACCATGTGCAACTAAAGTTCCTCTTGATGAAAGTAAAAGAGGAGAGTCAAAAAGTTGGCTTAAAACTCAACATTCAGAAAACTAAGATCATGGCATCTGGTCCCATCAGTTCATGGCAAATAGATGGGGAAACAGTGGGAACAGTGGCAGACTTTATTTTCTTGGGCTCCAAAATCACTGCAGATGGTGACTACAGCCACAAAATTAAAAGATGCTTGTTCCTTGGAAGAAAAGTTATGACCAACCTAGACAGCATATTAAAAAGCAGAATATTACTTTGCCAACAAAGGTTTGTCTAGTCAAAGCTGTGGTTTTTCCAGTAGTCATGTATGGAAGTGAGAGTTGGACTGTAAAGAAAGCTGAGTGCTGAAGAATTGATGCTTTTGAACTGTGGTGTTGGAGAAGATTCTTAGAGTCCCTTGGACTGCAAGGAGATCCAACCAGTCCATCCTAAAGGAAATCAGTCCTGAATATTCATTGGAAGGACTGATGTTGAAGCTGAAACTCCAATACTTTGGCCACCTGATGTGAAGAGCTGACTCATTAGAAAAGCCCCTGAAGCTGGGAAAGATTGAAGGCAGGAGGAGAAGGGGACAACGGAGGATGAGGTGGTTGAATGGCTTCACCGACTCAATGGACATGAGTTTGAGTAAGCCCATGGAGTTGGTGATGGACAGGGAGGCCTGGCGTGCTGTAGTCCATAAGATCTCAAAGAGTCGGACACTACAGCGACTGAACTGAACTGAACTATGTGCAAGTACTTTTTTTACTAATGAAAAGGTATGAGATAATGTGAAATTTGGAGAAGGAAATGGCAACTTGCTCTAGTATTCTTGCCTGGAAAATCCCATGGGCAGAGGAGCCTGGTGGACTGCATGTGTCTCAAAGAGTCAGACACGACCTAGGGACTAAACGTACAAATGTGAAATTATTTCTATTGTAAAGATATCGTGCTAAATAGTATACATAGTATTATGTAGCCATATAAATACTATGGAGCAAAATATGACAACATGATTTTTTAATGTAGAGGAACTTAAACTGGGTAAATAAAGTGTGGCCAAACAGATTCTTTGGTGTCTGCTTTAGTGAAAAGATAAGAATGATTATCAATTGTTGGAATGTAAATACATGCTTTTAAAAACACTTTCTAAAAACTTGTTTTAAATAGCTTAAGCTTTTCCTCTCCAAATTTTAATTTTGCAATTAATTTGTCTTGCATGTATTTTTTCACTAGTGGTAAATTTCTAACAAAGCCTGTTGGTATTTTAACAAATTCTGAATTTGTAGAACACTAAAGAGGGTTTTACCCATCTTTTTAAAATGAACAATAGATAATATCTAATCCCTCTTTTGAAGTACTCTTTGAAATACTGAATTGAATATCGTTTGTAAGTTGAGAAGTCACTCAAGATTGCTCTAATCACCCTTGATGCATCTTTAGATTTATTTCGCCTCTTTGAAATCATAGGTATGTTCTGTCTGGTGAGTCAGAATCTCACAACTTTGGGTTGTTGAAAAAGGGCTTTCCCAGTTGATGGACTGTGAGTGCCTTTCTTTTAGTGACTGCAAGCCTTTGGCCTTCTGGCTACTCATTAACACCTTCTTAAGAGTGCTGGTAATTGAAAGGAAAGGTGAAGTACAAACTGGTTAATATTGCTGCCCAGCCCCTAAATAAAAATCTGGGTGGATTCTATGAAAACCAGGGGTTAATTTTCTCTAGTGCTACCACATGGATAATCAAGTCAGAATCTATAGAGCTGGAGGATTTGGTTTTATGGTTACTCCTGGGATTATTTTTAAATAGAATTTATGATTGATTTGAACATGAATTCACCCAGTGTAGTGACTTTATTATGGAACACATTCAGAGACACCTCTTGGGACTTTTCTACTCTGGCACTGATTGTGATCTTGAACTGAAAAATGCAGAGATACCTGAAATTTAATTAAATAAAAAATTTTTAATTAATGGTTTCTGTTTGCGTTCTCTGCAGCTTCAGAAAAAAACTCACATGAATTGTGACAAATTTCATTTTAATCTCTAGGGACTTTAATCTTCATATAATAAGAATATCTCCACTGATTCGTATATTCAAGAGTAAACATAATAACTGACTTATGTTAAAGGTCATATTTGGAATCTTATATTTCCCCTGAGGTTTGGTTACAAACATTCTTTCTGGGATTCTTTCTTGCATTTACAAACCCTACCCATCTCTCAAGACCTAATTCAAGTCTCCAGTCTTTGATAAAAATCTTCCTTCCCGCAGGTATCATGCACTGCTTTTATAAACTCCTATGGTTTTTATTGTCTGACATTCAGTCTTGCTGTTGACTATTTACTAGCTTAAGCATTGGTTATAAAGCGTGTCTCCCCAAAGAAATAATAGCTTCCTTAAGGGCAGGAACTGTAAATAGTTTTAATTGTATTGACATAGAGGTCTTTTGAATTCATTACAGTACCTACCAGAGAGGACCTAGTGGGTGCTCAGAAATATTAGATTTTTTTTAGTCCATCTTCAGGCTGTTACATAAGTTACATTAAAAATTCTTTCTATCTCACTATTGCCACTGCCTCAATTAGTTCCATCCCTTACTATATCATTTTTTTTTACAAGGCAGGACAAAATATTGCCACTGATATTGAACTCTAGTTTGGCTTATCTGCTGGCAGCAGGCTTTCCTGTAGGGCATTGTGAGTGTTTACAAAGCTAGTATAGCTAATCTGTTACAGAGCTATCTTGCCCTTTTGGTCTGATTTATTTTCATGGTGCTGCAATATTCTCTGGGTGACTGTGGAAGCTCAGACTTCGACTTTTGCAGGCATCAATGACAAAGTAGTAACTTTGTGGAACCAGAAATTATGGCATGGTCACAAGTGACCATCTACACTTAAAGGCCAAGCACTTTTGTGATGATGAAGGGCCTTCTGGCCAGTATGTCAGGAAGGGAGCAGGGTGACTGTACCTGCTCTCCCCACTACCTCTTTCTACCCTGCCCATCTCTGTAGGCCTCATGCCATCTCAGCTCCAACACCTTCACATAATATTTTAATATGACACATGACAATTTATCTTCTTTCGCCAATGAAAGCCAGAGAAAATGTTTGCCTCCCTCTTGTGCTCATGTCTGTAAGGAGTTTCCCTCTGCCAGAAAAACAACTTGAGTTACTATGAAATTTGCGAGACTTGCATGGAACTTTATGTGGCTACTTTGTAGCCATCCCTGCCTAGGAAATAACTCTAGAGGAATTAGGGACAATATTTCAGGGTCACAAGAGGCATCCTATCTTGGACTTGGGTATTTTCTGCTGTTTCAGCCTCATGGTTCCTCTCCCTGAAAAGAACAGGTGTGCCTGACAGCAGGCGTGTTTGTTCTACTTTTCCTATGGCAGCTGTCACTCCCCAGGTAACTCCCTTTTCCAGGTGGTGAATTCTTACAACCCATCATCTTCTTTCCTGGCTACCATTACTTTAAAAAAAGGTTTGGCTGTCAACCTCCCTCGTTGGACTTCATATTCTGTTGAAATGTTATTGTTGTTGTTGGACTTTTTTTTTTTTTTTGTCTTTGGGTTTTGGGTTGAGTTTTTAAAAGGGAAAATGTATCTTCCAATGGATTGCATTTACAATTCAGACAAACTTAACATTTTCCTTTCAAAAGCCTCTATGAAGGTCTGTACCCATCTTTGATTTGGATGGAGTTTTGAAGCCTTCTTCTGTGACAGCTTTGGGTATCTCCATTTTCGCATTTTCCAGTAGATCTTGGGGTCTGTCCTCAGTCAGGACACCTGCTGCTGGGACTGCCAGTCACCACATGCTTGGCTTTTATCCTCCCTTGTTTCTATTCATAGCGTGTACTGCTCATAACTCTAAAGGACTATTTGATGCCCCCACGTTGTTTAATATCTACATGATTAAAGCAGCTGAGAGAATTAGCATGTGTCCTAAGCCTAAGGAAAAATCCAGTCCAAAAGAAATTGTATCACAGGCCAAGATCATTTTTAATAAGCTCTGCTGCTCAATCTTACCTATTCCTCTGTTGGGCTCCCTTGGGCATTTTGTAGATATTTGAGAGTCAGCTTTAAAGGGGAACTTTCAGGCGTGCACTTGACTCTCAGTATAACAATGTTTACTGAGCCCTCACAGTGCACGGGACCCTTATAGTGGCCCCCTGATAAGATGCAACAGAAGCGAGTGTACTGTTCTAACACTCAAGCAATCAAGGGACCTGGACTGAGTGAGACAGAATTCAGGCAGATAAAAGACTTACGTGTATTTTGAAGACACTAGATGGATAAGGGTGACATGGGTGCCCCTGGGGTACCTAAGGGGGGGTGCATAAAATGAATGTGTGATCACAGTTAGAAGACGGTAGGCATCTTTAGTGAGTGTCTCAGAGGAGTGAATGGTGTGAGTGGAAGAGCTTTTCTCATGAGGCTTTCCAGGGACTTCAGTAAATGTGATGAATGCACAGTACAGAAAACAGGTTTGTCTTCTGATAGAGTTATAGGATGATAATAACAATAACTCCCACTTTTATTGAAGTTTTACTCTGTGTCAATGTAAAACGAATGAAAGAATTAAGAGAACATGAAAATTTAAGCTTTAGAGAAATACATTAAAAGAATTTTTTTTTTTGGCTATATTGCACAGCTTGTGGGATCTTAGTTCCCCAACCAGGGACTCAACCCAGGCCCTGGCAGTGGAAACATGGAATCCTAACCACTAGACCTCTAGGGACCTCCCAAGAAATACATTCATGAAGTGTCAAGTGTATCACCATGGTTGCAGTGTACCTGGGGAGGTGAGTGAAGTGTGTGTGTTTTGGGGTGGGGAGGAGAGGGCGGGGGACAGAGACAGATGGAGAGGGAGAGGGGCAGAAAGACAAGGAGAGACAGATACAGAAAGAGGGAGACAGAGAAACTTGGAGACTAGGGCAGGGTCTGGGAATTAGGGGTTACAGTGTAGATGAAGAGTAAATTAATTGAGGAAAAGAGTACAAGATAATAGAGTGTTCAAAGAGAATTCATAGTTCTAGATCTTGGAGTTACATTCTTTACCTTCTAAATAGATATGTCAGTGAAACCTTGGACTTATTTTGCTCATGCAGAATGAAATAGAACATTTAAATTTAAAAAGAGTTTTCACAGAAAATAAAGTGTTTCTTTATAATGCTAAATTCTTGACTTTCAGAGTATGTCTAATTTTTCCACGTATTTGTAATCCATGGCAAGTCTAGGGCATAGCTTATTGGAAATTAGAATGCCAAAGCCATGTCAGAAGACTAAGCAGGTAGAGATTTACAGTGAATTATTTAAGAAATTCACATCATCACATTAGCACATGGCTTAGCTGTATTATGACAGTGGAAAAGCTGGCATAAGAGCCTCCTAGAGCACCAAGTAATATGCCTGAGGTCCCTTTCCTGCAGGTGAATTCTCTAGTGGCAGTTATCGCAATTTATGCCAGAGGCTTATTTTTATGCAGACATAATCTCTGGCAGAAATTTCACAGCCTCTGTTGACAGAACTGACAGTGTCTATAGGCCCAGGGTACAGGACAACACCAGCAATCAGTTAACAGCCAGCAAATATTTATTATGTCTTGACCATGCACTGAACACCCAGCTATCAATGAGGCAGGTATAAAAGAAGTGCCATATAGGATCTCCTCAAATACTTTATAGTCTAGTTTGGGCAAGAGGCTGACACACTTAAAGCAACTAAAATAGTGACAAGGCGATACTGAAGCAAATGCCATGTAGGGGGAGGGGTGAGTATTTTATGATGTTAGCAAAGGGAGAAATCTATTAGTTCAATCTATTGGGGCCATCTTCACGAAGGAAATAACTTGTCCTATTAACTCAAAAGATGGTAAAGGTTAGAGAAACAGGGTGCAAAAAAGGATATCTGTTTATGAGGAAAATAATTCAAAGGAAGGCAAAGAAGAAACTTGGTATTTTCGTAGTATAACAAGGAGGCCAGTTTGATTGGCATGTAAGACAGGTTTGACATCAATGGAAAATAAGGTTGGGCCAGATTATCAAAGGACCTTAACAAGCAGGTCAAATATTTTGAATTAAATATATTGAGAAACAGGGGACCACTGATAGTTGCAAAATAAGAGTATACCATGATCATTAAGGGAGTATTTTAAGAAGGTGAATATGATACTGATATACTGGACAGATTTGAGAGGGGAGAGAAAGTTATAAAAATATCGTAGCTGTAATAGAAGCACATATTTGGCTCCCATCTCACCTTTCAAAGAAGTCATGCAGACCATTCCCAACAAAGTCCGAGATCCATTGTTAGAGGGACCATGCGTTTAGCTCAGTTGAGAAAATCTCCAGTTTTCAAGTGTAATTAGGTTTCTAGAGATTTTCTTTTAGGAATTATGATTCCTTTTTATTAGAGCTACCTCTCAAAATTTCTCCATCTAAGGCTGATGAAATATCATGGCGACTCTTGCGATAGAAAAGTGGAGCATATAAAAAGATGGCGATTTCTGTCTGTTTTTGCTTTTTTTTTTTTTTGGTTTCTTTTTTAGAAGAAACAGGATGTTGCAAGAGGAAAATATAGGCAAATCAAAATAATTTAGGTGAATGACCCAAAACCCAGGATGTAGTTCAAAATTGAAAAGCAAACATGTGCCCTCCCAAAGAAAGAAAAACTAGAATAAGAAGTTGGGTACTCTGGAGAACTCAGGACATAAACTAAATATTACTGGAAGTATGCCTAAACATTAAGATAATTAGTTATTTCACTTTTGGTTCATGCACATGGTTATTTCCATCAAACTTTGTGTCAACTTGGTTATATTTATATCATTATCAAAGGAAAACTGATTGCTCGATTTGAGGGAAATACTTTTTCTTTAAGATTTTTGGAAATTAAGACTCATGAAAGCTAGTTCTTCAATGAAAACCTTTTAAAGATAATTGATATCACAAAGAGGTTAATTATAAATGACACTGTAAGGGTAAAAGAAGTCAAGTATATCTGGTTTGTCTTTTACCTTCCTCTGTTCTTCCCTGTGGTTCAGTGGTAAAGAATCCACCTGCCAGTGCAGGAGATGCAAGAGACGTGGGTTCAATCCTTGGGTCAACGAGATCTCCTGGAAGAGGGCATGGCAACCCATTCCAGTATTCTTGCCTGGGAAATCCCATGGACAGGGGAGCCTGATGGGCTACAGTCCATAAAGTCACAAAGAGTCAGACACTACTGAAGCAACTTAGCACGCAGGCACATTCTTTCCCTACAACATGATTTCTTTCCTTTAGACCACTGGTTCTCAGCTCTGCCTGCACATTAGGATGTCTATAAGAACTTTCCAAAAATTTCACTCCCCAGACTCCACCCTTGATTAATTCAAGCTTTGATATTTTCCAAAGCTCCCTGAATGCATGCTAAATCTCTTCGATCATGTCCAACTCTGTGTGACCCCATGGACTGTGGCCCACCAGGCTCCTCTTTCCATGGGATTCTCCAGGCAAGAATACTAGAGTGGGTTGCCAATTCCTTCTCCAGGGGATCTTCCCGACTCACGGATCGAACCCATGTCTCTTATGTCCCCTGCCTTGTATAGCAGCTTCTTTACAACTGGCACCACCTGGGAAGCCCCTTCAAAGCTCCCTAGGGGATTTTAATAGGTGGCAGTCATCTTTGCCTCTTCCCCTCCTTATATAATTTCTTAAGGCAAAACACTTGTTGCAAGGAACGTATTTTACCTAGACTAAAAACTGATGTTACACTGATGACTGAAATCTCTTGAGGGCAGATCCTTGTTTTGTTCCTTTCTGTGTCCCTCACCTGGCTGTGGTCAGTAAAGTCTGTTAAATTAATATTAAGTAGAGGTATAAGCAGTAACTGGGATTGCAACTAGGACCTCAGATATGTGAGTTTTTACATAAGGGGTGAGGGGCAGGGAAAATCTAGATTGTAGGATACACTAGTGGTGGCTATAGCGAGAAAGTCCTGGCTAGATCCTGTGGATATAAAATGCCACTTTAGAACTGTAGTCTATTGCTTGATCTTTTAGTTATTCATGCTGTGACTTTAGGTAAGGTACTTGTCACTGGATGTCTCTGATCTTTGTAAAATGAAGAAAATAGTTTCAGCCCTACTTCCTTCACAGGGTGGATGTGCAATTCAGTTGAAATTTATAGTTATTAGTGTTCATTTAGCAGTATTTTTAAGTACAATAAGCTAGATATATGTAGAGTTGTTATTATGATTCATAAAGCCAGTGAATAGACTTTTTGTCAGGATGAAAAGCCTGTGAGAATCAATAGAGTACTATAAGTGCCTTTAACCATCATATTCAGTAGAAGTGAAAGAAATAGACTGTTTTTGAAAGGCTTCTTCCCTCAAAGGTTGTGTTCTTTATAAACTCAAAAAGGAATTATGTCCATGTTGGACATCACATAATTTTTGCAGATTTCATTAATACTATGAAAATAATACTAAAGGAAGTTGATATGAATTTAAGTTCAAGGTGCAGTTATTAACTTGCATTATAAGCTTGAACAACATACACATGCATGTACTTGCATTTGTTTATTCATTAAAGGGAAGGCGTCAAAGACATTATTGTTTGTTGAAAACATTAATCTATTCAGTCCATGTTTATTCAACACCTATTATATGTCTGCCAATACTTTTTAGAGCCTGGAATAAAACAGTGAAAAAAATAGACAAATTTCCTACCCTAATGAAACTTTCTTGTAAGAGGTGGGACATAATATAATTAAAGTGCAAAGAATTACTATTGGATAAAAAACAAAGCAGGGTAGGGACATAGAATGATGAATGAGGCTAGAATAGTGCATGATTTTTATGTGTCAAGATTCACTATAGGCACCTCCCACATGTTATGTTTATATAATCTTTATAAGTATCTTATGTAATATATATTATTATCTTTATTTTAAAGAGAAGGAAACTAGACTCAGAGTTTAAGAAACTTGCCTAAGGTTACATAGTGTCTGTATAACAAAATTAGAATTGAAACTCAGATCTACCTGAATTCAAAACCCATTTTCTTTCTACTACATGTGGCTAAGCACTTACGTAACTTCATCGATGTTTCCGTATTCCTTTCTGCAAAAGAAAAATGTTGGACTTGATCCAAAATTTAAATCTGGTATATTATGCACCCTATATGTCTTGCAGATAATAACATTCTAAAAACTGAAGTAATTATCAGTATTGAAAAATAAATGATTTCATACAAAATTATTGATTTCCAATTTGTCTTTAAGTATTAGAAAGTCTGGCATCCCCCACCTGGGCCTGTATTACGACTTTTCAACACCAGCTGCAGCTGAATAGTAACACTTCTTTCAGACAGAGTATATTTTATGATTATCCACCAATTCTTACAGCTGTAACCCACCCTTACATTAACTTATGTACCTGATCCATGCCGGTATTTGAATGTGTCACTTGATGGAACACATGGTCTGAAAAGCCCCTTCCAATTCCAAAATATGATCCAGTGTTGAAAATTCAGTTTTAAATGTTATTTTCCTTTTTAGCTTTTAACTATTTGACAGCCTTAGTTATGTTTCAGTAAGTTTTCTTCCTTCATATATTTCTCACTTTGTGTATTTTTTATGGTTTAGCAACCATGTAAATGATAATCAAGGCTGCACACTAACTCCTTTATTTTTCCACTTAAAAATATTATCCAGTGAGTCTTTATGAAGGAAAAGAAAACATGAAACATGCTAAGCATAAGTCTCAAGCATGCGTACAAAATAAAAGCAGCATAATTAGCAAGTCATTCATAATGGTAGTTAAATTCTGCCAATATGGAAGCATGAAAGCCAGTTTAAAAGTCCATGTTTTAGTTAAGTCTATTATTCACCCTAGCCTTTAAAATCCAAATAATTTATTAAGCTAATATTGGTGAGGAGAGAAATCCAATGATAATACAGAAAGGGGTGTAGTAAAAGAACTCTTCCATGAAAATCATTCAAAGTATAATTATTCTTAAGCATAGCATTATTAAAATGTATTTCTATAATATAAAAGGTTTTATTAGTATTCTGTGATATAAGGTACCCTATTGCATTATTATGTTCAATTATTTCTCTTAATATTTATGTTTTTATAGCTTTTATTTTATAGTGGTAAACAATGGAATCTCTGCTAGACACAGAGTGAATTACAGTTGTGTTTAATGTTGTAGGTACAAGTTGTTTTGTCAGCTCACAGCCCCAATTATCTGTCCATATAGTTGTCCTAGAGCTGCCCTGAGGCGCAATAGCCTCTGAGTCCTGTTTAGTGATTCATACTCTTGTTACTTGTTTGATTTCACACAAGTGTAGTAGGAGCTTACTTACATAGTGCATGGTGAAGTATGACATGGAATCCCTTTCCCTCATTCCAGCCCCAAATGTTTCCCTTTGTAGCTTGCCTGGGATTCCCAGCCTTAGAGAGTCATTTCTTTGAGTATAGTTATTGTTCCCTTTTGGAGAGCAAACCACTTAAGAAAAAAAGTGAAGCCATTGTCCCATATATAAACAATATAGGCTTCATTCAGTTCAGTTCAGTTTGGTTGCTCAGTCATATCCGACTCTTTGCAGCCCCATGGACTGCAGCATGCCAGGCTTCCCTGTCCATCACCAACTCCCAGAGCTTACTCAAACTCATGTCCATTGAATCAGTGATGCCATTCAACCATCTCATCCTCTGTCGTCCCCTTCTCCACCTGCCTTCAATCTTTCCAAGCATCAGGATCTTTTCAAATGAGTCAGCTCTTCGCATCAGGTGGCCAAAGTATTGGAGTTTCAGCTTCAACATCAGTCCTTCCAATGAATATTCAGGACCAATTTCCTTTAGGATGGACTGGTTGGATCTCTTTGCAGTTCAAGGGACTCTCAAGAGTCTTCTCCAACACCACAGTCCAAAAGCATCAATTCTTCAGTGCTCAGCTTTCTATATAATCCATATCTCACATCCATACATGACCACTGGAAAAACCATAGCTTTGACTAGACGGACCTTTGTTGGCAAAATAATGTCTCTGCTTTTTAATATGCTGTCTAAGTTGGTCATAACTTTTCTTCCAAGGAGCAAGCATCTTTTAATTTCATGGCTGCAGTCACCATCTGCAGTGATTTTGGAGCCCAAGAAAATAAAGTCTGTCACTGTTTCCATTGTTTCCCCAACTATTTGCCATGAAGTGATGGGACTGGATACCATGATCTTAGTTTTCTGAATGTTGAGCTTTAAGCCAACTTTTTCACTCTCCTCTTTCACTTTCATCAAGAGGCTCTTTAGCTCCTCTTCACTTTCTGCCATAAGGGTGGTGTCATCTGCATATCTGAGGTTATTGATATTTCTCCCAGCAATCTTGATTCCAACTTGTGCTTCATCCAGTCCAGCATTTCTTTTTTTCTTTCTTTTTTTTTTACAGCTCTTTACAGCTCAGAGTTTTATTTGGCAAGCAAAGAAAAGTACACCCTCGAGGCATGAAGGTGGGCAGATCCCAAAGGAGAGGCCTCAATCCGTCTTGGCTTCCTCCTTTTATAAGTTTGTCTTCTCCCAACCCTGAGCCTGCCCTATGCAAATTGGACTAGCCATGAAGAGGGCGTATTTGTTTCACCTGAAGTTCTCACTCTGGTCTGCAGATATTCTTTCATTCTAATTTTTTCAGGCTTTCCCCTTTTTTTGTCTTTTAGCCACTGCCATTTTGGACTCCTTTTTCCTATTCTAACTACCTAACATTCCCCCCTCAAAGATGGGAAACACAATTTATGGGAGTAGGGGCGTCAAGTTCTCTCTGGCTACTTCCTGCTGAGCTGGGATGGCTAGGGGCATTTCCTGCTTCCCCCTACCACCCCACCCCACCCCCACTCTTGCTAGTCTCAAGCCTCAGAGTCCTTATAGCAGTGTCCAGCTAAGGGTGAGTGATATTTTCCATGGTTGGGTGTAGTTTTATATATCCTTTTGGAACTGGCACTGCATATTATAGCTTGTTGACCTTAACTGGAGGTCTGGAATCTGAGGCTTTCTGCCGAGCTGCCATGTGAGCTTTCTGCCGAGTTTGTTTTTGCTGTCCTGGTTTCTAGCACGCTGAGCTTCTTGTTCCTTCTGCTGCGCTGGGTTTTCTTCACATTCAGCTTCCACAGTGAGAGCTTTTGCCTTGTTGGGCTTCTGCTGGGCTTAGCCTCCACCTTGCAGGGTCTGAGCTAAGGTTGTTTCAGCCAAGTTAAATCCAAGAAATGGCACCAGATATGTTGGAGGAGTGTGAAATTTTCTTGGTTCTGTCTCGCCACAGCAAAGATTTGAAACAGCAGACCAGTGTTACAGCTCTGTTACAGTTCAGAATTTTATTCAGCAAGCAAAGGAAAGTACATCCTCGAGGCATGAAGGCAGGCCAATCCCAAAGGGGAGGCCCAGTCCCGCATTTCTCATGATGTACTCTGCATATAAGTTAAATAAGCAGGGTGACAATATACAGCCTTGACGTACTCCTTTCCTGATTTGGAACCAGTCCAGTTTTAACTGTTGCTTCCTGACCTACATATAGGTTTCTCAAGAGGCAGGTCAGGTGGTCTGGTATTCCCATCTCTTGAAGAATTTTCCACAGTTTATTGTGATCCACCCAGCCAAAGGCTTTGGCATAGTCAATAAAGCAGAAATAGATGTTTTTCTGGAACTCTCTTGCTTTTTTGATGATCCAGTGGATGTTGGGAATTTGATCTCTGGTTCCTCTGTCTTTTCTAAATCCAGGCTTCATTAGCAGGATGAAATCTTTCATTGGTTTGCACGCCAAAGTGTTATCGAGCATAGAGCAAGTCCCTGGAGATGCAGGACACAGAACAGGTAACTCTTAAGGGGAGAGAGAATAATTGGGTCCAGATATGAGAGTCACCAGGAAGGTCATGTCTGGGATGGCTTTGGTGGAGAGCCTTGGACAGTCTATTCTTGGTTGGGGATAAAGGAAAGGGACAGTAAAATGGGGACGTGAAAGTAAAATAAGGTTAAATTTCACCAATTTCCTGTTACTCTGTCCTTGGGGCTAACCCTCATGTTATGTGTTGGTTATACATTAAAAAGATAGTAAACCTCCCATTAGTATTAGTGTTTGAGGAATGGGCCACTATAACTGAAAGCTTTTGTTTATTTGGATTGAGATATATTGTAAAATAAAGATAGCAGTAAAGTTACAAATTGCTGTGAAGCAGCAGATAAGGGAGGAAAAGCCATATTAAATTTGCTGTGTGACATAGAGAGCTCAACCCAGTGCTCTGTGACAACCTAGAGGGGTGAGACGGGGTGGGAAATAGGAGGGAGGTTCAAGATGGTGAAGGCATATGTATACCTCTGGCTGATCATTTTGATGTATGGCAGAAACCAGCACAATATTGTAAAGCAATTATCTTCCAATAAATTTTTTAATTAAAAAAATAAGGAAATGGAAAGAATAAATAACAAAGATGAATATTAATATCCTTATTTAATTCTTGAATTGACATTTTCTCATTATCCCATGAGCCCCTCCCCTCTGCCCCCAGTTATTTGGAAACATACTGTTATCTACATTTTACAATATTGTATTAGTTTTCTCTTGCTGCTGCAATAAATCACCACAAATTTACTCGGTTTAAACAACAAAAATCTGTTATCTTACAGTTCTGGAAGTCAGAAGTTTTAAATAAGTCTCACTGGGTATTGGTAATGCCATGTTTGTCTTTAAAGCTTCTAGAAGATAATCTGATTCCTTGCCTTTTCCAGCTTCTGGAGGCTGTCCACATTCCTTGGCTCATGGCCCCTTCTTCCACCTTCAAAAGCCGCAAAATTATGTCTCTTTGATCCTTTTTCCAATGTTCTATCTCCTTTTATCCTTTTCTGCCTCACTTCTATTTTTAAGGGCCTTGAGATTACATTAGATACACTTAAGTAATCCAGGATGGTCTCTCTATTTAAGGTGAGTTGATTAACAACCTTAATTCCACCTGCAATATTAATTCCCCTTTGCCATGAATCCAAATATATTTACAGGTTCTGGGGATTAGGACATAGACAGCTTTGGAGGGGCCATTATTCTGCCAACCACAAATATAATGAATATTAATTATTACACTGATTAAAATATTGGGTTTTTCAAATAATAAAAGTGAGCTGACATCTCATATTCCCAGAATAAAACACACAGATTTATAACATTTTAACTAGGTGCACATATAAGAGAGAAACATTAAACAAAATGGTGACAATGTTTTAAAATAAAGGAATGGAAAAAGAGGTGCAAGAAAACTTTTAATGAACAGTGAGTAGAGAGATGTCAATATCAAATAAAGTGGTATTTAAGGCCAAAAGCTTGAAATAGAACCTACATGTATTCATTTATTGAATAAATGTTTTTATATTAACTATTTGAATGATACATGAAGCATTTGGTAAAACTACAAAGACAGTTGTGGAATACAGCTATCAGAATTTTAAAAATAGTAAAAATAATACAATATATTTGAAAACATAATTAAGAAACTTGACTTAATATTTTGATAAATACATAGAATTGTATACTCCAATGGAAAAGAATGTACATTCATAACTTATGCCCTGGGCCCTTTACAAAAGCTGACTGTGTAATTTGCCACAGGAAAAACCTTGATCAGTTCCCAAGTAGCAAACTGACAGGTAACATTCTCTGATGAAATTTATAAAGTTTAGAAATGGACAATAAAAATATTTTAAAAAATAGAATCTTGTAACCATAAAATATTTTAATAAATAATTTTTGTATCAAGAATGAAGTCTAAACATTTAAAATTATTCAAAAAGAAACAAAACTGAGATTACTTCATAAAAAAACCTAAGGGTGTGGTTAAAAACATCACAAAAGAAATATTAAGGCATTAAATGAATTTAAGGAAATATTGGAAGAAATATGCAACTCAGGGGAACAGAAACAGAAAAAATAGATATATCACATGAAAGTAGTCATACATAACTAGCTAAAATTATTTAACGAATTTAAAAGCTAAAAGTTGACTCCACAAAAAAAGATGTATAGAAAAAAAGTTCTTTGTTTTACACTTAAACATACATACATTGATAAATTTCCTGAACTCCAAAAATAACGAGAAATCTTGCAGGTTTCCTGGAAGAAATAGCAAAGAAAAAAATTAAGACAGGTATTGATTGTCTCTTATCTAGAGATACTGGTTTTTTTTTCCTTATCTGCACAGGAAAAAATTAAGACAGTATTGGTTTTCTCATCTCTATCATAGAAGCTAGAATATAATGTAATAGCATCTAGAAATTTCCAAGGAAAAAAGACTTCAATCCAAGCATCTTATTATAACTCAATCAGGATATCACTCACCTGTTTGATTTGGAGAGAGAGAGATGTTTGAGGACATGCCCGAATTCATGAAGTATATTACTCTCATGGGCTCCCCAGGTGGCACTAGTGGTAAAGAATCTGTCTGCAATGCAAGAGACATGAGAGACCTAGGCTCAGTCCCTGGGTGGAGAAAATCCCCTGGAGGAGGGCATGGCAACCCACTCCAGTATTCTTGCCTGGAGAATCCCGTGGACAGAGGAACTTAGCAGGCTACGGTCCAGGGAGTCGCAAAGACTGAAGTGACAGCGCACACACACGCACACACATCACTCTCATACATTCCCATCTTATATCATTAAGTAAAATAAACAAATGTAATTTATAAAATCTCATTTACATAAAAATAAGAGGAAAGTCTTTTCATATGTGTCTATATATGTTTATGGGCCTACAAAAAGGTAAGGAAAGATAGCCACTCACTCTATGATGAATATCAGTTGCCTTGTAATGGGATTGGAGGAGGCAGAGAAGGACCTATTAATTCATTTTGTCTTTATGAACATCTGTATTGTTTGAATCATAATGAGAAATTTTTTGGTAATTAAAAAAATGTATAGTATAAGTGGACTGAGAAAGAGAAATAAGCAGCAATGGCTCTTAGTGAGTAGATATCTCTTGATGGAGTCAGAGCCTCAGTTGCTAGCATAATTCAGTCATTAATGAAGGGAGGGTGGGGTTAAAGGGAAAATGTGTAAAAATAATCCTGTTATATAGAAGCCTTCCTAAGTGAAGCATGAGACCCAGAACCTATAAAGGACAAAATGGCCAGATTTGATGACATAAAAATTGAACATGCGTAAGCAACAAGCACCAGGGCTTCTCTGGTGGCTCAGACAGTCAAGAATCTGCCTGTAATGCAGGCGACCTGGGTTCAATCCCTGGGTCGGGAAGATCCCCTGGAGAAGGGAATGGCAACCTACTCCAGTATCCTGGCCTGGAGAATTCCATGGACAGAGGAGCCTGTCGGGCCATATATAGTCCATGGGCTCCCAAAGAGTCGAATAGGATTGAGCGACTAACACACACAAGCAACAAGGAGAAGCAAGAGGTTGAGAGATATTTGGCACATCTAAAATGAAACAAGCTAGAATATTCCATATACAAATGAAAGAATTACATATTACCAATAAATATATAAAAAGACACTCAAAAAGAATACGAATGTAAATACATATAAATAAAATGCAAATAAGAATGATATAGCATTTTTACCTTCATATTTGGCAAAAGGAACAGAAAGATAGCTGATAAAATCCACTGTTTTTAAGGACATAAGGAAGGTGGCACTTGGGCACACTGTTGGGTAGGAATGTGAGTTAGAATAATCTTTCATAGCATAACTTGGCAGAATCTAACAAATCTTAAAAAGCATATGTGCTGTGACCAGCAATCAGGTTTTCAGGAGTTTAACTTACATAAAAATAGCAAGAGTGCAGAAAGATATGTGTACAAGGATAGTGATTGAACCTTGATTGTAATAGTACATACTTCAAAACAAGCTAAACATGAAAGTCTGGTTAATAAATTATGATATCAGATAATGGAATTCCTTGCAAGTATTGCTGGCAGAGGATGAAATGGTTAGATAGCATCACTAACTCAATGGATATGAATTTGAGTAAACTCCAGGAGATAGTGAAGGACAGGGGAGCCTGGTGTACTACAGTCCATGGGGTTGCAAAGAGTTGACATGACTTGGCCACTGAACAACAAAATTAAAAAGAATGAAGCAGATCCATATATTCTGATGTGGAAAAAGCCATTGAGAGGTGAGAGATGAGTTGCAGAACTTGTCATATGTATCAGTTAACATGATGCTTAGAGAGTGAGGAGTTCACATAAAATCCATATTTTGGATTGATTCAGAGTTAACCATATTTTCTTATAAAAATTCAACCTTTAATTATTGAAAGTCTCTTTAAAATGACTCCTTTTCTTTGTGATATCTGAGAAACATTCTTAAGCCTTCATTCTATGACTATCTGGTAATAGAGGAAAGAGACAAAACAGAGAAATACTATAAGGTATTTAATAATGACTATTTAGTAATGAGTAAAATAAAACTCTAATTACCACATTAATTGGTTAGACCAAAACTTTGGAATGAGACAATTTGAAGTAAACCTTGAAAAATGATTTTAACTTTCAACAGACAAATATAGAGAGGTTGGTCTTTCTATGCAAAAAAAAAATTATTTGAATTTAAGGACAATATTCAAATACTGAATAGTTGTTGAAGTGTAGGTACTTGAAGGTTTGGCTTATTCAGGCTGAGCAGGAACAGACTTCAGAGTCGAATAGATATGTGATCAAATTGTAGCTCCATTTTTTAAAATTGACAATGCCAGGGTACTTAGCTTGACCATGTTCTCTCATGTGTAAAATAAAGTTAATAATGGCTACCTCTTCGAGTCGTTGTGATGATTATATCTTTAAATGCGAAATATATATATATATATAACTCTTTCTTAGCACAAAATAGACCCTAACTGAATGTCAGTTCTGATCTCTTCCTTGACATTGAGTTGAGTAAGACCTCTTTCACTTGGCTGAATAGCTAATGTGCAGTATATTTTTCTTAGAATTTCTCTTCATGCTTAGAACCCCAACATGACACTTTTTCTTGCTTCTGTTAGAAAATTGGCTATTCCCTGACTCAGGTTCTCTATATCTTCATTGAAATGTCTTCCTCTTCTTAAATTCTTACATGTAAATATTAATTCATATACTTCAGAGACAGCCCAAGCCAGGATATGAAACTCAGTCCAAAGAGTTTGGATAGAAAGAAGGAAAAATGTAGACAAGTTTTCTGTTTGGTTAAATTTAATTGAGAAACCAGCATCAGAAAGTGGGTTTGACATTTTGAGTCCAGATCTTATAAGCTTGATATTCCCTTTCTGTTTCATTCCTGGGGGCAGAGCTAATGTCAGAATATAGAGAGCTCTGAGTATATACATGACTTGGCTACCACAGAGTAGTGTTGAGCCAAGTGACTTAATTTTTCTTGATAAAGGTGAGAGGGTCAGATGAGCCAGGGAATGTACTAGAAGGAAACAAAGGGTGAATAAGTTAGACAGGGGTGTCCAGAGTAAGATCATATCAGAAGGCAGCAGAATAGTGCAGTCAACTAGCAGAACAAGCTCATCAACCAGGCTTATTGGAGTTGAAATAATAAGAAAATTAAAAATCTACAGGAGGAATCTATCAGAGTTCAATTCAGTAGATAGTTATAAGGCACTGATTATGGATCAGGCTCTCCCCTTGGTCCTGGAGTGTACAGGTGATACACCCAAGGACAGTTAAAAATCCAAGTCAAAAAACAAGAGCCAGTAAATTTGTGTAGGGATAAGGGATGGGATACTAACATCCATTAGCAGAGACTTGACCATGAAGACATTTCCCAAATTGAACTCTATACCTATTTCCTCTGAATTTTTTTTTTTAGTAGTCAGGACTCTGATTGCAATGATGGAAACCCAATGCCAACTAGCTTAAGAGAAGACAAGTTTTTATTGGCTAGTATCCATTCAACAAGGTGGACATGGTCTTAAGGAAAGCTAGGACGCAGGCTGAAAGCATTGACTTGAGCACTATCAAAACTTCTTATGCCTAGCTCTCTCTCTGCATATCACCTTCATTATGTACAAATTGGAAATCTGGCCAGTGCTGACTGTTCTGGGCTGTCAACCTATGCAGCAGACTAAGAGGAAAGGGTCTCTTCTACCTACTTGCAATAAATATTAAAAAAAAAAAAGAAAGAAAGAAAACCTGAGAACATATCTGGATTGGCCTGGCCTGAGGACATATCTGGATTGGCATGGCCTAAGTCCCAGACTAGATCAGGTGTACATCTCTTAGTTACTGTGGCTATGACTGCAAAACAGATAGGAGCTTCTTTTTTTTTCAATCAAAAGTCTAAAATAGTGATAAAAAGAACATTTTCCTTAAAGAAGTGAGACTACAGATAGATATGGTCACTGGGGAGATCACAGTGAGTCAGTCATTCAAACATGTGGCAGTTCCATTGGGCAGGAATGTCTCCAAACACAGCTGGTCCATATATACTGAAGGTAAGGCTAGATATTTGGAAACTCTTGGCTAAAATGGAGAACCCGCAGCAATCGTGAGAGCAACAGATAACCAAGAGGCAGGTCTGAACCACCTCAAGCTTTCAGTTGTTCCCTATTATTGCCTATAGGATAAATTCTGAAATACTTACCTTATTAATTAAGGTCCTTCACAATCTTCCTTCACAGTATCATCATTCTTTTCACCTTCTGTTTTGCTTTGTTCATAGTCAGTTGTGTCAGATTCTTTGTGACCCCCATGGACTGTAGCCCATCAGGCTCCTCTGTTCATGGGATTTTCCAGGCAGGAATACTTGAGTGGGTTGACATTTCTTTCTCCAGGGGATTCTTCTTGACCCAAGGATCGAACCCTCATCTCCTATGTCTCCTGCATTAGCAGGTGAACTTTTTACCACTGCACCACATGAGAAGCCCTTTTACTGTTCATGTTGTTGTTCAGCCTCTGTCATGTCCAAATCTTTGCAGCCACATGGACTGCAGCACACCAAGCTTCCCTGTCCTTCGCTATCTCCCAGAGTTTGCTTAAACTCATGTCCATTGAGTTGGTGATTCCATCCAACCATTTTATCCTCTGTCGTCCCCTTCTCCTCCTGCCCTCAATCTTTCCCAGCATCAGGGCCTTTCCCAATGAGTCGGCTCTGCATCAGGTGGCCAAAGTATTGGAGCTTCAGCATCAGTCTTTCTGATGAATATTCAGGGTTTGTTTCCTTTAGGGTTAATTGGTTTGATCTCCTTACTGTCCAAGGGACTTTCAAAAGTCTTCTCCAGCACCACAGTTTGAAAGCATCAATTCTTTGGTGCTCAGCCTTCTTTATGGTCCATCTCTCACATCCTTACATGACTACTGGAAAAACCATAGCTTTGACTGATTTGTTGGCAAAGTAATGGCTCTGATTTTTTAATATACTGTCTAGGTTTGTCATGGATTTCTTTCCAAGGAGCAAGCGTCTTTTAATTTCATGGTTGCAGTCATTGTCTGCAGTGATTTTGAAGCCTAAGAAATAAAGTCTGTCACCACTTCCACTTTTTCCCCTTCTGTTTGCCTTGAAGTTATGAAATCGGATGCCATGATCTTAGTTTTCTGAATATTGATTTTAAGCCAGCTTTTTCACTCTCCTCTTTCACCCTCATCAAGAGGCTCTTTAGTTTCTCTTCACCTTCTGTATGAATTCTATAATCCAGAAAAGCTGGTTTATTTCCTGAGCAAAGAACCATGTGTTGAAGCTACTCTCAGGCTATCAGTTACCTAGGTCTGGCATTCTTATTCCCACTGTCTGCTTATACTACTGTCTTAGCTTAGTAAGCATTCCCAATGCACTCCTTTATTCACCAAATATATATTGGTGCTTCTTTGAATAAAAAGTTATTTTGGACATGGCTATATACAATGATGATTAAGACAGTCATGGTTGCTACTCTCAAGGAATTCACATTCTGGTCATTTTAGACAGTCATCACATAATTATGTAAATAATCCTGAAATTATAATTTTGATCAGTGCTATGAAGAAAGAAGGATCTAATTCAGACTGAAGGGCCAAAGAAGTGAGCTATCATCTGCTAGAGAAGAAGGAATTAACCAGGTAAAGAGTAAAGCAATGAGAAGGAAAAGAGGAAACAGTATGCATAAATATCATGAGAAGAAGAGCAGGATGAGAAAGTGGAAGAAGTGTAGTATTGCTAGAGGGAGAGAGAAAGAGGCTAGAGAAATAGGAAGCCAGATCGTATAGGGGCTTTGAACAGTATATTAAGGACTTTGAGATTTACTCTGAACATTACAGGAAGGTATTGACAGGGGGAGATGTGGTTAGTTTTATCGTATGTTTGTTGGCTATGCAGAGAATGTATTAGAAGGGGAACAAGATTAGAAGCAAGGGGGCCAGTTAGGTTATTGCAGTCATTTAAATCAGGGTTTATTAAAAGTGGAAAGGAACGAACTGGATAGGTTCAAGGTATAATTAAGAGATAAAAATGACCAGGTTTGATGTGTTGAATCTGGGGTTGGCAGGATGACTCCTAGGTTTCAGGTTTCTGCACAAGAAACTAAAATGCAATGGCAAGAGGAGGGTTGGATTTGGAGGCAATGATAGTCATATTAGCTTTGCACATTTTCTTTTTATTTGAGGTAGCTTTTACATAGGACTTACCTTGTGGTTCAGATGGTAAAGCATCTGCCTACAATGCGGGAGACCTGGGTTTGATCCCTCGGTCAGGAAGATCCTCTGGAGAAAGAAATAGCAACCCACTCCAGTACTCTTACCTGGAAAATCTCATGGATGGAGAAGTGTGGTAGGCACAGTCCATGGGGTCGCAAAGAGTCGGACACTACTGAGTGATTTCACTTTTACTTTCACTTTACATAGCTAAGGTAGATGACTGATGAATAGTTGAATATACAAATATGGAGCACAGTATTGAGTCTAAACTTCCCTCTAGTCTTTCAAACCTACCCATTCATTAAATCCTAGCTTAATCTACCACCACCATGAGATGTCACTAACCCATTTTTCTGACCATCCTCTCCTCCATGCTCTCCTAGTACTTATTATCTGGACCATTCATTAGGCTCCAGTTGTATATTCTACCATGTATATGTAGTTATATCTTGTTTCTCTAATTAGAAATTAAGTTTCTTGATATTAGAGACTACGTTAGCTTCAACTATCCTTTGCTACCACCACTCGCTTTACATATAGTAAGAGTTCATTTTACCTGTAACAAAGTGAATTCATAACCTTTTTGCTGCTAGGTAGTATACAGTTAGAAGTGCATGTGTGCATGTGTGTGTGTATGCTCAGTCGCCTTAGTAGTGTCCAACTCTTTGCAAACCCATGGACCACAGGCTGCCAAGTTCCTCTGCCCATGAAATTCTCCAGGCAAGAATAGTGGAGTAAGTAGTTGTTCTCCTCTCCAGGTGATCTTTCCAACCCAGTGGTTGAACCCATGTCTCCTGCATCTCCTGCATTGCTGGCAAATTCTTTACTGCTGAGCCACTGGGGGACAGGTGTTAGAAGGAACAGGTGTTAAATACAGATGACTGGGGTTTGAAATTTAACTTCACCTCCTTTACAAGAAGTGGTGACTATAGTCAAGTATTTTGACCTCTTCTTAGTTTCCTCATTTGTTAATTCATGGTAATACTAATACCTGTCTCAGAGAGTTATTGTTAGGATTAAATGCATAATGTTTGCAAAGTATGTAGCATAGTGTTTGTCACATGAGAAGCTTAGAATAGGGCATTGAAACATGTATACTATCATGTAAGAATCGAATCACCAGTCTATGTCCGATGCAGGATACAGCATGCTTGGGGCTGGTGCACGGGGATGACCCAGAGGGGTGTTGTGGGGAGGGAGGTGGGAGGGGGGTTCATGTTTGGGATCACATGTACACCCGTGGTGGATTCATGTCAATGTATGGCAAAACCAATACAGTATTATAAAGTAAAATAAACTAAAAATAAAAAGGTAAAAAAAGGTAAAAAAAAAAAAAAAAAGAATAGGGCTTCCCAGGTGGCTCAGTGGTAAAGAATCTGCCTGCCAATGCAGGAGATGCAGGAGACCTGGGTTCGATCCCTGGGTTAGGGAATGACTACCCTCTCTAGTATATTTGCCTAGAGAATTCCATGGACAGAGGAGCCTGGCAGGCTACAGTCCGTGGAGTCACAAAGGGTTGGACACAACTGAGCAACTACCACTTTCATTTTCAAGCATTAGAATGATGGTTTATTGTTGTTGTTATTATTGTTGTTGTTATTTTGGTAGGAATCAGAAGGTTCTGTAATATGACATCCAGTGAAGATCAGTCATCAATTTGTCATCTTTATCCCTGGATGGAGCTTGGCTCCTGATTTTAGAGAACATTCTAGTGGAGGCAGTCTCTTGTGTTTCAGAAAGCATAAGTTAAGGTATGGCTGGAAATCACAATGTGTGAGTTGTGTGCACATGTGGATATATGTATATAAATATGACACTTGTACCCCAATGTTCATCGCAGCACTGTTTATAATAGCCAGGACATGGAAGCAACCTAGATGTCCATCAGCACATGAATGGATAAGAAAGCTGTGGTGCATATACACAATGGAGTATTACTCAGCATTAAAAAGAATTCATTTGAATCAGTTCTAATGAGATGGATGAAACTGGAGCCTATTATACAGAGTGAAGTAAGCCAGAAAGAAAAACACCAATACAGTATACTAACGCATATATATGGAATTTAGAAAGATAGTAATGATAACCCTGTATGTGAGACAGCAAACGAGACACAGATGTATAGAACAGTCTTCTGGACTCTGTGGGAGAAGGTGAGGGTGGGACAATTTGGGAGAATGGCATTGAAACATGTATAATATCATATGTGAAATGAATTGCCAGTCCAGGTTCGATGCATGATACTGGATGCTTGGGGCTGGTGCATTGAGATGACCCAGAGGGATGGTATGGGGAGGGAGGAGGGAGGAGGGTTCAGGATGGGGAACATGTGTATACCTGTGGCAGATTCATGTTGATGTATGGCAAAACCAATACAATATTGTAAAGAAATTAACCTCCAATTAAAATAAATAAATTTATATTAAAAAATAAATATGTACCTATTAATCATTTTTATTAAGAGGACCCATTGCTCACGATGCCTGGTATGTACTGGTTTTTATGTTGCTGCTGCTGCTGCTAAGTCACTTCAGTCGTGTCCAACTCTGTGTGACCCCATAGATGGCAGCCCACCAGGCTCCACCATCCCTGGGATTCTCCAGGCAATAACACTAGACTGGGTTGCCATTTCTTTCTCCAATGCATGAAAGTGAAGTCACTCAGTAAGTGTCTGACTCTTTGAGACCCCATGGACTGTAGCCTACCAGGCTCCTCCGTCCATGGGATTTTCCAGGCAAGAGTACTGGAGTGGGGTGCCATTGCCTTCTCCGGGTTTTTATGTTGCTAACAACTAAAAAGAAGTCATTCATTTCAGAAGAGAGAAACATATTAACTCTTCAAACTATTAGGAGGTGCTTTTTATAAATTACTTATTCCAGATGCTTTAATGGTGCCCTAGTCACCCCTCCCCCCATTAATGTGTGTGCAAAGACTAAATAATTTTCTGTCACCTTACCAAGAGAACTAGGATATTTCTTTTTTAACATGAAGAGTTGTAGGGGGGAATGTGGGCTTTTTTTCCTTATTTATATTAATGAAATATTTATGTATAAAATCATGTTGGGAATGTGTATAACTGTATAGTAGACATAAGTTGCTACCTCTGCTTATAAAAACCCAGTATCTCTTTTACATGAATAGTAGTAGTAAAAAAAAAATTATGATAAATGTTTTTCTAGTTTTTTGCATACTGACGAGTCCAAGTTTATACTTAAATTATTCTACTAATTCTTATTGTAAAGGGCTTCTTTATTGAAATGTGAATTTGAAATCCAGTGGCATTTTTAATATACCAGTAGATTATATATATATATATATATATATATATATATAATTCATATATGAATAATTAGAATTCCAAATGGCCTTTCCAGTTTTCTTTTCACACCTCTCCTAAGGCCCATTTGAATTTTATGTAGGCTAAGAAATGAAAATGATTTCCTAGATGAGTGAAAGTTATCTTTCTGTAATTTTAACCTAATGCTAAAATTAAGCTCTTCACAATTCGACTATTTTAAATAACCCTGCCCAGACTTGAAACTCTTAGAGCAAATATTGTTTGGTATTTATGTAGGAAACCCTATCCAGAATATGTTTTTTTTTAAATTATTGATTATGTAGCATGAAGTAGAACAGTGATAGGCTTATTATTCTATAGATAAACTGTGGAATAATTCAATTTTTCTCTTCCTCCTCCCTACCAAGTCCCAGTCACTGAAGGCTGGCCACCCCCTTCATCCACTTCCCTCAAGATTATTTTAACCTCTCAAGTGTTTAGCCAAAAATCTCTCTGTAGGCAAACTGAACACATATAGCAGGGTCAAATGTAGCACATCTTCAGCCTAGCTTCCCAAGGTCCTCAACCTCCCTGACAGAGGATACACAGAAGACATTGTTTTCACAGAGTAGATTCAGGTGTTACAAGAAGCTAAATTCCAGCACATCACTGTTTTCATATAGACAAGGTTTAATGAAACCTCTAGAAGGACCTTGAATGAATACCCAGATGAAATAGCCAGAGAGTAATACACAGATTAATATACAGATGAAAATCTATATAATTCTGATACTGAGTTTGGTCTAAACACCATTATTACAAATTTATTCCAAGTAGAACATGAGCTCCATAATGGCGGGGATTTTTCTCTGTATTGTCCATTGATTTTTCACTAGTACCTGTAAAAATACTTGCTGCATTATATGGTTAATACATAATTTCTCAAAAAAAAACATATTTTCTTACATTCTGGAGGAAGATTCAGAACTCCAGAATTTCCAGGATGTTTCATAGACTTCTGAAAAATTCTTCAAATTCAATTGTGTATGATTCTGGCACCCTTACATATAAGGAACAGTAGGCAGAGTGGGATATAATTTGAGGCAAGAAAGACCCTTTGCAAACTAGCCCCTCAACCCATACACCCATAGCATGTTGTTGTTCAGTTACTAAGTCCTGCCCAACTCTTTGTGACCCCATGGACTGTACCACACCAGGCTTTCCTGTCCTTCACTATTTCCTGGAGTTTGCTCAGACTCATGTGCATTGAGTCAGTGATGCCATCCAACCATTTCATCCTCTGTTGCCCCCTTCTCCTACTGCCCTCAATCTTTCTCAACATCAAGGTCTTTTCTAACAAGTCAGCTCTTTGCATCAGGTGGCCAAAGTATTGGAGTTTTAGCTTCAGTATCAGTACTTCCAGTGAATATTCAGGGTTAATCTATTTTAGGGTTGACTGGTTGGATCTCCTTGCAGTCCAAGGGACTCTCAAGAGTCTTCTCCAGCACCATAGTTTAAAAGCATCAGTCGTCCCTCAGTCTTCTTTATGATGCAACTCTCACATCCATATATGACTACTTTAAAACCATTGCTTTGACTATACGGACCTTTGTAGGCAAAATGATGTCTCTGCTTTTTTAATATGCTGTCTAGGTTTGTCATTGCTTTTCTTCGAAGGAGCATCTTTAAATGTCATGGCTATAGTCACCGTTCACAGTGATTTTGGAGCCCAAGAAAATAAAATCTGCCACTGTCCCATTTTTCCCCATCTATTTGCCATGAAGTGATGGAACCATATGCCATGATCTTCATTTTTTGAATGTTGAGTTTTAAGCCAGCTTTCTCACTCTCCTTTTTCACCCTCATCAAGAGGCTCTTTAGTTCCTCTTTGCTTTCTGCCATTACGGTGGTGGCATCTGCATATCTGAGGTTATTGGTATTTCTCCCAGCAATCTCAATTCCAGCTTGTGATTCATCCAGTCCAACAACTCACATGATGTGATTAATCCAGTCCAACATTTCACATGATGTACTCTGCATGTAAGTTAAATAAGCAGGGTGACTCCTTTCCCAATTTTGAACTAGTCCATTGTTCCATGTCCAGTTCTAACTGTTGCTTCTTGACCCACATATGGCTTTCTCAAGAGACAGGTAAGGTAATCTTGTATTCCCATCTCTTTAATAATTTCCCACAGTTTGTTGTGATTCACATAGTCAAAGGCTCTACTGTAGTCAATGAGCAGAAATAAATGTTTTTCTGGAATTCTCTTGCTTTTTGTATGATCCAGTGGATGTTGGCAATTTGATTTGTGGTTCCTCTGCCTTTTCTAAATCCAGCTTGTACATCTGGAAGTTTTCATAATGCTGAAACCTAGCTTGAAGAATTTCACTTATGACATAGGCACAGCAAATTTGCTATTCTTTGAATTTGCCATTTCCTTGCACAGACCATTGCCTTTAAACGTGATTCTCTCTGCTAGAAATGATCTTACCATGTTTTTAACTTTCCAGAGTCACATTCATCATTTTTTAAGATTTACCTCTTCTCTGAAGCCATTCTCAATCTTCCAAGCAGGAAGAATCCCTCACGTCCCTGGGACTCCACAGTCCTTTATGCGTAAATTTGTCATGGGACTTCCTCCTTGTCCTGTCATCATTTCCAGGCCAGCACTAGATTGTCAGCCATTCAAGGGGAGAGGTCATGTCTTTCCCATTCTTTCTTATCTGACTGAATCCTATCATAGTGTATATCATACAGTAAGTGCTTAATAGATGCTTATGAATTGAGTGTATGAAAACTAAAAGTGGGAGTGTTCTATTAAAAAATGATAGTATATAGTTTGGCATGAGTTTGCAGAAAGTAAGTGTACTAAATAAACCTGGCTTCATTTATCAGATTTGCTAGCATAGTGCTCTGCTCTGAGGAATCTGTCTACAAAAAGGAACAGTTGAAAAAGAAAGAGAATAAGCAGATGGAGTTAAAGTTCTAGTCAAGGAGGCGACATCATAAAAGTAATGGATGCTGGGTATGAAGTAGGGGAGGCTCAGGGGCAAGTGGGTAGACAGAAGGAAGAGACCTACCTTAGAATTGTGTCTAGGATAAACCTTGGAACCAGTGAAAGAGCCAGTAACTATATAAAAAATGAATATTCACCAAGCAGCTTGTATGGGATCTTTTTTCCCCAAAAATGATGATTTGGGGATTAGATGGAGTCAACTGTTCAGGCATTGTGTCCACTCGGGTTACATCTGTCCATATATCATTAATGTCCTCGGGCAATTCTTATAGACTGATTCACCCACACATCTTTCCAAAATCTGTAGAATGAACACAATTGAAATTGTTTATATAGATTGAGCATTGTTTTTTAAGTGCCTGAAATGTTCATTTGCTTGTTTGGGTTAAATGTTTAGGGCAGCGTTAATAAGATATTGGGCCATAGAAGTTTCCAATTCAAAAGCACTAACATTATTGTTGCTGTTTGTATTTGCTTTCTAGCTTTAAGAGGTTTTTGGAAAACGCATTTTGTAGAAATTGCCTGCAGTGTTAGCACTAAATGATCACTAAAGAGAAGCATGCCTTTATCTAATTTCATACCTCCTTGATAAATTTAAAATAAAGAGAAACTTCCTCAACATTTAATCAAAATTTTTAGAGTATTTTGAGCTCAAAGCCATTCTCTGAATGCTGTGATACATGTTAAGTTCTGAATGTATATCACAGATTTAGGCTCAATCTATTTAGCCTGAAATGGTAATGTTACCTTGTAAACAGGAAATGCCCCAGTTTTGATCTGATTGTCTCCTCTGGCTGGGTGATAATGTGCTGAAGTAATACCCCAACACACATTTCCCAATGAATAATATTCTTCTCATTTTTGTAAATGTTGAATAATTTCAAAACTCTCCTCAAGGCAGCTGCTATGAGCTGGGGATCTGAACACAGGAGAGGCCAACGTTTTCTTTTATTTTTCTGCCTGTAGACCCAGATATTGTTTGTGTTGTCTGGAAGCATGGAATGTGCTCTAAAATATCACTGTTATTTTCAGTGAGTCAAAGTGACATGATGGTAATGAAGTGACTCCATAAGAATCAGTACAAAGTGAAATCATACTTCAAAAGAAGTTGTAAAAATACATTAACCTCTTATAAAAACAATGAATTAGTATATGCATAGTTTAAGGATCTCTTTTTCATACTGTCAGCGACAAAGGAAATGCCCATTTTCTCCCAGCAGCCATATCCCTCAAAGCGTTTTGGCTGCTGGCTGTGAAAATCCAGATGGAAAAAGCAGCAAGCTGAATGAAACCTAGAATCAGAAAGCTCTAGCATGAGCCACATGCACATTGTACCAATGAGGAAAGGTAGGCTGTGCGTTCGAATGTGCTACTTAGAATTTCATATGCTATGTAAGGTGATTAGGACTCGGTCTTAAAACTGTTCAAAGTTGGCCTTGCCACTTGCTATCTATGTGGTCTTGGACAATTTCCATATACTCTCTTTGAGCTTCAGTTGCTTTGTTTGGAAGATAAGGATAATAATAACTTTTCTCACAGAACATACTGTGAGAAATAAAATAATGTGTCTTAGGGCCTGTTGTGTTGAAGATGCTAAATTCATATCTGGATGTGATCTTGGGTGGCCTCTGTCTGTGGCCTGTCAAAGCAAGATCTCAATTCCCTGACCAGTAATTGAAGCCAGGCCATGGCAGTGAGAGGGCCGGATCCTAGCCACTAGACCATGATTACCAGTGGCTGGTGACAAGGCCCTGGCACATCTACTTTGGAAAAAGGAATTTAAACAAAGAGATGGAAAGTGGTGAAACAAGTAAAGTGTTTACTCTGAGGGAAAAGCACACATAGGTGGGCTCAGACAGAGTCGTGCCTTTGTGATAGATTTAATCACTTACATAGAGGCAGTTCTTCTGGGTTGCCTCTGACCAGTCATCTTGCTTTGCCTGCATTGAGTCCGTTATTAGGTGTCACTCAGGGCCCTCCCCTGTGTGCGCCAGCATCTTTTAGCCAAGATGAATTTTCCTGCAAGGGTCTTTAGGAAATTGACCTAACATAGTATGGTCTGGCACCCCATCCCTTCTCTGACCCCTGAGGATCCTTTCTGCACATGTGTAGTTTGGGAAGTCTCCTTGACCTCAGGAATGAGAAATCTGATCTCTTAATCTTTTATCTCCTTGCTCCTATCATTATCTTTGTCCTGGAGTTTCTGTCCACAGGAGACAGATTCCAGCTACTCAGCCTGAGGCCCATCTATCTCCTGCCTCAAATGTACTTTCTTCCCCAATATGTAAACCAAAAACAAAGAAAACAAAACAAAACAAAAAATTACTGCATGTCCCTACATAGCTTGAATTCCATCTGCTTGTGCCCTAGGACTGGAGAATGTGTGCTTTGAAATCAGAATTACTAGTCTAAGTGCTTAAGTCTGAAACCTTGTACTTTATCAGCTACAAATGAATTTCCTCATAAATCAGGTAGTTTCCCAATTTCCACAGCAAATAGAGAATGCCTTTTCTTTCTAAATAAAAGGTTGTACAGGTAGGATTGTAATGTAAACACAACTCTCAAAAATAATTCTATTAGTTCAGCTGAACTGTACTTCAGAATGAGGTCAAGACTGGCTCTGATTACTAGAGTATTTGACTACTGTGCAACTGTTTCTGTGTAATAACCCATTCTACCATTGAATATATATATATATGCGATGCTGCTAAAGAGCCCTTGCAGAAATTAGTGGTAAACAAAGGGGACATTATAACCTCCCATTAGTGAGAGGTAGCTTTTGAGTGTTGTTTAAAGAGTAGGGCTGCATCTGCACTGAATTAATCATATCTTCTCTTCTAGTCTTCTTTGCAACAAAGAACATGCATTTGGACAGAATAGTTAGTCAGGATTATGTGAGAAATCTATAGCTATAGAATAAAACAAAGACAACTAACCTGTTAAGGTGGGAATGGCAAATGTGTGTCACTAGTATTGAGTCCACCTGATTGGTCATAGTACTTTGTTGTTGAGCCCAGATTGGCCCATGAATCTTTCCTGCCACATTAGGATCAAACCTAATTTGTTGATCATTTTTACATGTATGTAACAATCAAAGCATTCAGGAAGTTTAAAATCCAGATTTGAAACCCGTCTGATTTTACCAGAGTGAAGGAAAAATGGAAGGCAAATCAGGAGAAATTCACCTGCCATTTCCTTCACTCATGGCAGTTTGTGAACACAGATGGGTTTTTCAGTCTTATCAGTTGTTACTTTGTTTCACTGTTCCCAGTGTTCAACTGGGAATTTTAAGTTGGGCAAACAAAACGTTCTTTTCTTCTCCATTTTCTAGAGCCTTGCTTACTAAGTTATAATTAATATATAATAAATTGTACATATTTATAGTGTAAAATTTGGCAAATTTTGACCCATGAAAACATCACAATCATCATAATGAATATGTCAATAACCTCTCAAAGCTTTCTCTTGCCACTCTGTAATTCTTTTCCCTCTACCACTCCCAACCATCTCCACTCCAGGCAACCTGGGATTCGCTTTCTGTCACTGTAGATTAGTTTGCATTTTGTAGAGCTTTGCATAAATGAAAGCATACAATATGTAGACTTTTTGACCCTTAAAAAACTCAGCATATTTTTATATTTATCCATGTTTTTATATGTATCAATAGTTTATTCCTTTTTATGACTCAGTAGAAGTTCCAATACTTTGGCCAGTTGATGTGAAGAGCTGACTCATTGAAAAGACCCTGATGCTGGAAGAGATTGAAGGCAAAAGGAGAAGGGGGCAGCAGAGGATGAGATGGTTAAATAGCATCACCAACTCAATGGACATGAATTTGAACAAACTCCGGTAATAGCAGAGGACAGAGGAACTTGGCTACAGTCCATGGGATTGAAAATATTAAGACACTACTTAGCAACTGAAGAACAACAGTAGTCCACTGTATTAATGTAGGAGAGTATGCAGTTATGCATCTGTTGATGGCTATTTGAACTATTTCTAACTTTTGACTATTACAAATAAAAATGCTGTGAGCATTTGTGTACATGTCTTTGTATGAATACATGATTTCATTTCTATTGGATAAATAGTTATCTAAGAGTATGTATAACTTTATAAGACATGGGGGCTTCCCTGGTGGCTCAACTGGTCAAGAAACTGCCTGCAATGTGGAAGACCTGGATTTGATCCCTGGGTTGGGAAGATCCCCTGGAGAAGGGAACTGCTACCCACTCCTGTATTCTGGCCTGGAGAATTCCATGGATAGTCCATGGGATCACAGAGTCAGACATGATTGAGTGACTTTCACTTCACTTCACACCTATGAATACTTAATAGCAAGATGCAAAAGAAGAAAACTGTTACCAGGCATTGACCACACCCCTTAACAAATTTCAATAATAGATATAGGACTATAGAACTCTTTTTGAGTACCCTACTCAGTGTCCATGAATACTGGAGTGTTTCAAATACTGGAATATCCCTGTTTCAAAGTCGTTTCCTTTAATCATTTCAGATGGTTCTTTCTCCAGTCTCAGGTGGTTTCCTCGCATCCATGTGCTGTTCTGGACTCTGGGGACAACTGCATATCTCTAGAATTCTCTTTTCTCTGCAGCTCTCTCCTATTTGGTACTCAGTACAGCGAACTCTAGTTGTTGGCTTTTCCAGACTACCAGGTTTGTCTCCTCAACTCATAGAAACTGCCAGGCTCCCCCTACACTCTTCCTCCCTGTGCTAAGATCTGGAAACTCTGCAGGCAGTAAGCTGGAGCATTCACAGGGCTCATGCCATTTGTTTCCCATATCTCAGGGATCACTTTCCTTTGTTGCCCAATGTCTGAAAACCAGTGTTTCATATATTTTGTCTGCTTTGTGCTGCTGTTTCAGGCATGAGAATACATTTGGTCCCTGTCACCCTATCTTGCCTGGAAGTAGAATTCTGCTCCAGAATTGTTCTCTAAACAGAATTCAAATTTGAAAGTTCCTAATGAGCATTCTAAAAGGTCTTTCCACAACTTTTGCCCATTTGGAAAGCTACTTCTATCTCTGAAAAGAAAAAAAAAAAGTCCTCTGAGTTCATGAAAACAGTCTCTCAGAGGAGCCACCTGCACACTCCAGGACGCTCTATAAACTTGCCAAGGTGGTCATTTGCATATGGTATATAGGACTGAACTGATGGGTAAGAGCAGAAGAAGTTTTGACTCAACTGAAAGATCATCTTCTACCAGGGCTTTGTGGCTAGTTTGATCAAAGACTTCCCAGTTCTACACCCTAGGGTATATTTTGAAGAATTTTTTAGGAATTCATTTTCCAATTCTTTAAGCTAAAAATAATAGTGAGGACAACTTTCTTTGTGAGACTATTTCAATCAGAAGTCAATACAGAGAACTTGTTCCCCATTAGTTTAACATTGCTATAAATTGTTTTGTTTTGTTTTTCCTAAATCCATGGCCAATGGGTTGCTGTCCTTCTCTTTTTGCCAAATTTCTGGAGCACTGGTTATTTGAAATTCATAGCTTTATACCAAAATATCAAGTTTTAAATTTGTAGTGGTCAGCCTTGTTTTATGTTAAACAAAGCCAATTCATATGTGTCAGAATTTTATTAAACAATTTAACCTTTTCAAGACTGCTTTTATATTAACTACTGACTTTAAAATATTGTTATTTTTTTTAATCACTCCTTGTCTAGAGTTATTCTAAGGCCTGAAGGGATGGCAATACTACCTTTTATTTATATGGCCCTTCATAGACCATGGGCTTCCCTTGTGGCTCAGCTGGTAAAGCATCTACCTGCAATGTGGGAGATCTGGGTTCGATCCCTGTGTTGGAAAAGTCCCCAGGAGAAGGGAAAGGCTACCCACTCCAGTATTCTGGCCTGGAGAATTCCATGAACTGTATAGTCCATGGGGTCTCAAAGAGTTGGACATGACTGAGCGACTTTCACTCATAGATCATACAACACTTTGCAGAAGTTATCTCATTTGATGTTGGGAGATGCTAAAAATTTAGGAAACATTAGGGTCTGGAGGTCTAATTCAGCAGGTAATGCAGACAATATGCATACAGAGAAAGAATATAAAAGTCATGTAGTAAAGATTAGAAATGCTGTAAGGAAGGGTATAAGATTATTGGCAGGAGGGAGAAAGCTGGAGAATACTTTGTGAAGGTACTGACCCAAGCCAGATATTAGAAATTAAACTGGTGAAAAATCAGAGGGACATATTCTAGGTGGTTGATACAAGATGTCCAAAGATACTAAGGCAAAAATAAATAGGTCGTCTTTGAAAGATGGTGATAAGAATCCCTTAATGGAGCAGAATGCTGTTTACTCAGTAGTTCTTTGGGGACAGTGACTCTAGTACACAGTTCTCTCTTGATATCTTCACTCAATCATCACAAAATAAATGCTTACAGATTAGAGTAGAATGTTACAGAGGTCACATTGTTTGCCTTTAAGAGTATAAGCAGCAAGGGAAAAACAACAAATAACACACAAGAGGATTCCTGTAAGGATAACAGCTGATCTTTCAATAGAAACTCTTCAGGCCAGAAGGGATTGGCAGGACATACTTAAAGTGAAGAAAGAAAAAAACCTACAGCCCAGATTACTGTACCCAGCAAGGATCTCATTCAAATATGAAGGAGAAATCAAAAGCTTTACAGACAAGCAAAAGCTCAGAGAATTCAGCACCACCAAACCAGCTCTCCAACAAATGTTAAAGGATCTTCTCTAGACAGGAAACACAGAAAGGGTGTATAAACTCGAACCCAAAACAACAAAGTAAATGCTAACGGGATCATACTTACAATAATTACCTTAGATGTAAATGGGTTGAATGCCCCAACCAAAAGACAAAGACTGGCTGAATGGATACAAAAACAAGACCCTTATATATATGTTGTTTACAAAAGACGCACCTCAAAACAAGGGACACATACAGACTGAAAGTGAAGGGCTGGAAAAAGATATTCCATGCAAATAGAGACCAAAAGAAAGAAGGAGTAGCAATACTCATATCAGATAAAACAGACTTAAAAACAAAGGCTGTGAAAAGAGAAAAAGAAGGACACTACATAATGATCAAAGGGTCAATCCAAGAAGAAAATATAACAATTATAAATATATATGCACCCAACATAGGAGCACTGCTATATGTTAGACAAATGCTAACAAGTATGAAAGGGGAAATTAACAATAAAAGAATAATAGTGGGAGACTTTAATACCCCACTCACACCTATGGATAGATCAACTAAACGGAAAATTAACAAGGAAACACAAACTAAATGATACAATAGACCAGTTAGACCTAATTGATATCTATAGGACATTTTATCCCAAAACAATGAATTTTACCTTTTTCTCAAGGGCACATGGAACCTTCTCCAGGATATATCACATCTTGTGGGCCATAAATCTAGCCTTGTTAATTCAAAAAAATTGAAATCATTCCAGAAATCTTTTCTGACCACAGTGCAGTAAGATTAGATGTCAATTACAGGAGAAAAACTATGAAAAATTCCAACATATGGAGGCTGAACAACAGGCTGCTGAATAACCAACAAATCACAGAAGAAATCAAAATATGCATAGAAATGAATGAAAATGAAAACAGAACAACCTAAAACCTATGCTGCTGCTGCTGCTAAGTCACGTCAGTTGTGTCTGACTCTGTGTGACCCCATAGACGACAGCCCACCAAGGCTCCCCTGTCGCTGGGATTCTCCAGGCAAGAATACTGGAGTGAATTGCCATTTCCTTCTCCAGTGAATGAAAGTGAAGAGTGAAAGTGAAGTTGCTCAGTCGTGTCCGACTCTTTGTGACCCCATGGGCTGTAGCCTACCAGGCTCCTCTATCCATAGTATTTCCCAGGCAAGAGTACTGGGACACTGTAAAAGCAGTGCTAAGGGGAAGGTTCATAGCAATACAGGCTTACCTCAAGAAACAAGAAAAAAGTCAAATAAATAACCTAACTTTACACATAAAGCAACTTGGAAAGGAAGAAATGAAGAACCCCAGGGTTAGTAGAAGGAAAGAAATCTTAAAAATCAGGGCAGAAATAAATGCAAAAGAAACAAAAGAGATCATAGCAAAAATCAACAAAGCCAAAAGCTGGCTCTTTGAGAAGATAAATGAAATTGACAAACCATTAGCCCGACTCATCAAGAAACAAGGGGAGAAAAATCAAATGAATAAAATTAGAAATGAAAATGGAGAGCTCACAACAGACAACATAGAAATACAAAGGATCATAAGAGACTATTATCAGCAACTATATGCAAATAAAATGGACAACTTGGAAGAAATGGACAAATTCTTAGAAAAGTACAACTTTCCAAAACTGAACCAGGAAGAAATAGAAAATCTTAACAGAACCATCACAAGCATGGAAATTGAAACTAATCTGAAATCTTCCAGCAAACAAAAGCCCAGGTCCAGACGGCGTCACAGCTGAATTCTACCAAAAATTTCGAAGAGCTAACAACTATGCTACTCAAACTCTTCCAGAAAATTGCAGAGGAAGGTAAACTTCCAAACTCATTCTATGAGGCCACCATCACCCTAATACCAAAACCTACAAAGATGCCACAAAAAAAGAAAACTACAGGCCGATATCACTGATGAACATAAATGCAAAAATCCTTAACAAAATTCTAGCAAACAGAATCCAACGACACATTAAAAAGATCATACATCATGACCAAGTGAGCTTTATCCCAGGGATGCAAGGATTTTTCAATATCCACATATCAATCAATGTAATACACAACATTAACAAATTGAAGCATAAAAACCATATGATTATCTCAGTAGATGCAGAGAAAGCCTTTGACAAAATTCAACATCCATTTATGATAAAAACCCTCCAGAAAGCAGGAATAGAAGGAACATACCTCCACATAATAAAAGCTATATAAGGCAATGGCACCCCACTCCAGTACTCTTGCCTGGAAAATCCCATGGACAGAGGAGCCTGGTAGGCTGCAGTCCATGGGGTCATGAAGAGTCAGATATGACTGCGTGACTTCACTTTCACTTTTCACTTTCATGCATTGCAGAAGGGAATAGCAACCCATTCCAGTGTTCTTACCTGGAGAATCCCAGGGATGGGAGCCTGGTGGGCTGCTGTCTATGGGGTTGCACAGAGTTGGACATGACTGAAGTGACTTAGCAGCGGCAGCAGCATGACAAACCCACAGCAAACATTATCCTCAATGGTGAAAAATTGAAAGCATTTCCCGTAAAGTCAGGAACAAGACAAGGGTGCCCACTTTCACCGCTACTATTCAACATAGTTTTGGAAGTTTTGGCCACAGCAATCAGAGCAGAAAGAGAAATAAAAGGAATTCAGATTGGAAAAGAAGAAGTAAAACTCTCACTGTTTGCAGATGACATGATCCTCTACATAGAAATCCCTAAAGACTCCACCATAAAATTACTAGAGCTAATTAATGAATATAGTAAAGTTGCAGGATATAAAATCAACACACAGAAATCCCTTGCATTCCTATACACTAATAATGAGAAAATAGAAAGAGAAATTAAGGAAACAATTCCATTCACCATTGCAACAAAAAGAATAAAGTACTTAGGAATATATCTACCTAAAGAAACTAAAGACTTATATATAGAAAACTATAAAACACTGGTGAGAGAAATCAAAGAGGACACTAATAGACGGAGAAATATACCATGTTCATGGATTGGAAGAATCAATATGGTGAAAATGAGTATACTACCCAAAGCAATCTATAGATTCAATGCAATCCCTATCAAGCTACCAGTAGTATTTTTCAAATAACTAGAACAAATAATTTCACAATTTGTATGGTAATACAAAAAACCTTGAATAGCCAAAGCAATCTTGAGAAAGAAGAATGGACCTGGAGGAATCAACCTGCCTGACTTCAGGCTCTACTACAAAGCCACAGTCATCAAGACAGTATGGTGCTGGCACAGAGACAGAAATATAGATCAATGGAACAAAATAGAAAGCCCAGAGATAAATCCATGCACCTATGGACACCTTATCTTTGACAAAGGAGGCAAGAATATACAATAGGTTAAAGACAATCTCTTTAACAAGTGGTGCTGGGAAAACTGGTCAACCACTTGTAAAAGAATGAAACTAGAACACTTTCTAACACCATATACAAAAATAAACTCAAAATTGACTAAAGATCTAAACGCAAGACCAGAAACTATAAAACTGAGAGGAGAACATAGGCAAAACACTCTCCAACATAAATCATAGCAGGATCCTCTATGACCCACCTCCCAGAATATTGGAAATAAAAGCAAAAATAAACAAATAGGACCTAATTAAAATTAAAAGCTTCTGCACAACAGAGAAAACTATAAGCAAGGTGAAAAGACAGCCTTCAGAATGGAAGAAAATAATAGCAAATGAAGCAATGGACAAAGAATTAATCTCAAAAATATATAAGCAACTTATGCAGCTCAATTCCAGAAAAATAAACGACCCAATCAAAAAATGGGCCAAAAAACTGAACAGACATTTCTCCAAAGAAGACATACAGATGGCTCACAAACACATGAAAAGATGCTCAACATCATCAGAGAAATGCAAATCAAAACCACAATGAGGCACCATTTCATGCCAGTCAGAATGGCTGCGATCCAAAAGTCTACAATCAATGAATGCTGGAGAGGGTGTGGAGAAAAGGGAACCTTCTTACCCTGTTGGTGGGAATGCAACCTAGTACAGCCACTATGGAGAACAGTGTGGAGATTCCTTAAAAAGCTGGAAATAGAACCGCCTTATGACCCAGCAATCCCACTGCTGGGCATACACACTGAGGAAACCAGAATTGAAAGAGACACGTGTACCCCAATGTTCATTGCAGCACTGTTTATAATAGCCAGGACATGGAAGAAACCTAGATGTCCATCAGCAGACAAATGGATAAGAAAGCTGTGGTACATATACACAATGGAATATTACTCAGCCATTATAAAGAATACATTTGAATCAGTTCTAACAAAGTGAATGAAACTGGAGCCGATTATACGGAGTTATGTAAGCCAGAAAGGAAAACACCAATACAATATACTAATGCATATATATGGAATTTAGAAAGATGGTAACAATAACCCTGTATATGAGACAGCAAAAGAGATTCAGATGTGTAGAACAGTCTTTGGGACTCTCTGGGAGAGGACGAGGGTGGGGTGATTTGGGAGAATGGCATTGAAAGACGTATATTATCATATGTGAAATGAATCACCAGTCCACGTTCGATACATGAGACAGGGTGCTCAAGGCTGGTGCACTGGGATGACCCAGAGGGATGGGATGGGGAGGGAAGTGGGAGGGGGGTTCAGGACGGGTAACACATGTACACCTGTGGCAGATCCATGTCGATGTATGGCAAAACCAATACAATATTGCAAAGTAATTAGCCTCCATTTAAAATAAAATTTAAAAAAAGAGTATGTGTTTGAAGCATTTGCAGTTGTTTTAAGCAGTCATTTAACTCTTTAGCTCACTGTTCTCACTTCTCAACATGGTATTGTGCTGCAAATTAATGCAGTTTGATACACACACACATGCATACATACAAAATACACACAATAAACAAACAGCCTCACATCCTTAATGAACATAATGAAAATACAAAAGTATACATGGAAGACCACAATGGTCAATAAGGATTCAGGCTCCAAAGTGATATGAATAGCCAGAAAATTGGACCAGCATAGGTAAGAAATGAGAAATTTTTAGGGCCATTGAGCACCATGCATTTTCAGTGTTCAGTAGCCCTGAAAATTTCTCATTTAGGCCAGGAAGTCTCTGTCTCATTTGAAATGTTGAAATAAAGGGAACCTGCATAGGTTCTCATTGATCTAAACTTCTGTTGAAGTCCAGGACCTCCCACCATCATTTCTAATCCCTGAATCTTTTTCTAGACTCTTGTCATGAAGGCTGTAAAACAGGCCTTTTTGTTGTGGTAACTGAATTTGTTTCAGAGAAAATTTTCCCATTTTATGTGAGTACAGTCTAAGCTGGACCCTGCAGTAAGATGAATATTTATTCAAGGAAGTAAACAGAAATTGTTTATTCCCACATCATATTTCCTTTTAGGTTGCTGAAGGATATTTTCATGTCGATCTAAACAAGATTGAAGTCCCTTTTGATTTCTTCCAAGTTTCTACCTCACATCATCATCTTCCTACCTCATCTCCAAGAATTATACTATAATTCTGTGTCCTTCTCTGGTTTGGACCATGTTTACAGATTCACAACTCGCTATACTTTGGAGTGCATCCTTTCTAACATTAACATGGTCTTTTAACTGTATTCTGGGATGGCTCCAGTGAGCCAATATCAGTCACAAAGCATGAATGTTTATATTTTAGGCTTTTAATTCTGCCCAGGTTTTTTGCCTTATTTTTCACTATACTGACAAGATGGAGAAATCTTGAAAATTAAATAAGGCAAAATTGGTAGGTCCTGAGTACCGAGATAATGAGTGCATTTGGAGCTGTGAGGTGGGGAGACTAGGCTTCAGGAAGCTGAGTTATTTAAGTCCTCTGATATCCCCAGTCTCCAGACTTGCATGTGGGAGCATTCCATCTATTACTCCTGTGCCCTAGAAAAGGCTGATGAGGCCTGAGCAGAAAAATAAAGGTCAGTTCTGGGTGGTGTACCTTTATTACTCTGTTGTCATTTGGACCTTTAAAAAGGCTCTCTGTGAAAATTGCCAAAGGACATGAAATGGTCCTGTTAACTCACTCTGTTCAGGGCCTAGTGTAGTACTGTGGATTTGATAAAGCGTTTTCACAATGTAAGAGAAGAAGACGTTAAATTGGGCTAATTTTCGAAGACTAGGAGAAAGCAGAGAAGTCTATTTTGTTTTGTTTTCGACTTGAAATTGAGTGGGTGTTCAGCAGAACTGTGTGTAAGTAAACTTACATGAACTGATTTGTTTGACAATTTGATATCATTTTCCTTTCAAAGTCCTGAAACTGAGAAATATAAAATGGTACCCAGTTGTGAAAATTATTTGCCTTCTGTCTAGTGTTGCTCCTTTCTACCTTCTTCTCTCCCTCCCCATCTTTCTCCCTCCCTTCCTTCTGCCTTCCTTCCTTCTTCCCTTTCTCCCTCTTTTTTTTCTATCCTTCCTTACCTTCTTCATATTTCTTTCTGAAGACTGTAATAACTCATTGAAAATTTCCCTAGAGCCAATAATGAATTATTAGTGGCTGTGCAGTATTTTTTAATTGTGTGAATTTTTATTCACTGTGCCATAGAGTGATGATGGTTTAGTCACTAAATCGTGTCCAACTCTTATGACCCCCATGGACTGTAGCCCGCCAGGCTCCTTTGTCCATGGGATTTCCAATGCATTGCCATAGAATAATTTTTGTAATAGCGGCATTCATAAACTGATGATTTCATGTTTCATGAGGAACTATTTACTAAATTGATTTTTACATGATATAGTTTATGTACTCTGTTTATCAATAATATTATAATTCACAATGAATACCTAGGCTGTATCAATACTTTAACATAGTAAGACTATAATCATGACAAGATCTTATTTAGCTAATGTGACTGATTGTCCTTCACAGTAGAAATAGGAATAGTACCTTGACCCATAAAACCACTAATACTTTTCCCTTTTGAAAATATTAACCATTTCACATTTTGCACTAACAGCCTTAAGTTATAGTTAACAAATTTTATTACCAGAGAGTTTATCTAGAGATTTATTTCTAGTTGGACCTGAACATTTTGCAAATGAGGAAACTGAGGCCCCAAGATATTAACTGACTTATCTAAAAATCACATGGCTAATTAATAGCACCTGTCTTTGCATATAGTCCATAAGGCTTGTTATGAATTACAGTAATTAAGGATAATAATTTTATGACCTCTCTCTCTCTTTCTTATTTTGGAAGTAGAGTAAATTCTTTGGAAGTTATATTCCAAATCACTCAGGTCATGGCTAAGATTTATCACGCTTTTTGACTTCCAATGATTTATTTGGAGTGTGATGTCCTAAAGGTCCATTTTTAGAGGAAGGGTGGATAAGTAGAATTGAAAGAAAAATAAAGTCTTGAGCTTATCAGAAACTCAGAAATGGCATTTCTAGAAAAATGCTGATATAAATAACCATTACTTTCTCTTTCAAGTTTTGATAAATGACTTCTTCAGGCTGAACACCTGAAGATCAATCCCTAGATTCATAAAGAATATATAGTAGTTCATTTTATTCAGTACGTTGTAGAATTTTTTAAAAAAATATTAACTCATTAGCATTAATAGAGGCCTATAGTGATTCTGCAAGGAGATCCAACCAGTCCATTCTAAAAGAGATCAGTCCTGGGTGTTCTTTGGAAGGAATGATGCTAAAGCTGAAGCTCCAGTACTTTGGCCACCTCATGCGAAGAGTTAACTCATTGGAAAAGACTCTGATGCTGAGGGGAATTGGGCACAGGAGAAGAAGGGGATGACAGAGGATGAGATGGCTGGATGGCATCACCGACTCAATGGATGTGAGTTTGAATGAACTCTGGTGGCATGCTGCAATTCATGGGGTTGCAAAGAGTCGGACACGACTGAGCGACTAAACTGAACTGATAGTGATTCTTCCTGCCAGATCCACTCAACTTAGTCTCATGATTCCCAGCTACAGAATGTTCCCTTAGCTGCTGAAAGCTCATCAGTGATCAGTTTCATCTTTATTTTCCCCTCTAAAACTGACTTTCGACTCTATGTTCCTTACGAAAAAAAAATGTTGCCAAGAGGATCAATGACAAATCATGAGTCACTTAGCCTTGAGTGCCTCTTAGCTTATAAATGAGCAAAACAGCATTTTGAATACCTTTCTGTTCATTATTACATGTACTTTCTACCATTAGGAGGAAAAAAGCTGAGCCTCCTTCTGGCTCAGAGACCCTTGGCTCCACTTGTGAAAACTAAGGAGTTCTTCAGTCCCCTAACTCTTTCTATCTTATGGTCTTATCGTTGTTGTTTAGTCCCTAAGTCATGTCCAACTCTTTTGCAACCCCATGGACTACAGCCTACTAGCCTCCTCTGTCCATTGGTTTTTCCAGAGTACTGAATGGGTTACCATTTCCTCCTCCAGGGAATCTTTCCAACCCGGGGATTGAACCCATGTCTCCTGCTTGACAGGTGGATTCTTTACCACTGAGCCACCTGGGAAGCCCATCTTATGGAATACAATGCACTGAAAAAAACAAGTATAGAGGTATAACTGAAGTAACAATAAACTACACAAACGTAAAGCATACAATATGATAAACTTTGGTATGCATACACATGTGTAACTATTGCCACAGTCAAGATGGCAGATGTTTAGATATCCCAAAGGTATCTTTGTGCCCCTTTGTTCTCTATTTCTCCCTTACTTTCTTCCCCTAGACATAACCACTGATTGGCTTTCTATCACTGCAGATAGGTTTGCATTTATAGAATTTTATTTAAATGGAAACATGCAGTATATACACCTTCTGTTGGTATTTTTTTTTCACTCACCATAATTATTTTGAGGTCCATGCATCATATTATATATCAAATGTTCTTTTTTTGACTCAGTAGTATTCCACAGTATGCACATACCACAGATGATTCATCCTATTAGCTCTTCATGGACACTTGGGTTGTTTCTAATTTTTAGCTGTTACTGAGTAAAGTTTCTGAACAACCTCATACAGATATTTGTGTGGACAGTAATTTTTATTTCTTTGTGATAAATGTCCCAAAGTACCTTGTTCTCCTGTTAAATTTAGCTTTTCCTCTTTAGGAAGCTGCCAGATTATTTTCCAAAGTGATTATACCATTTGACTTTCTTACCAGCAGTGTATGTAGTTTCTCCACAGCTGATGTGGTCAGAAGTTTTTAACCATTCTGGTAAGTCTGTAGTGGTATCTCATTATAGTTTTAGTTTGTACTTTCCTAATAACTAATGATGTTGAGCATCTTTTCATTTGTTTGTTCCTTCCTATCTTTTTCTGTGAAGCATCTCTTTGAATCTTGCCCATTTAAAAAACTGATTTCAACTCTTTTTTTAATCTGTTCAGATTTGTCTCCTGCAAGGCTGCAAAATAGTTTTTCCTTTCAATCAGAATTAAATGCATGTTCATGAGGCCTACATACATCATTCACTTGGGATCATCTTTGTCTGTTTACTCCTGAAATGTAGTTTCTCATGTTGCCAGTCTATCCATTTACATCTTAGATATTCTAAGATTGTACTTACATTTCTCTTGTGGCTAGCTTTTTGGTAAGAATAGATCTATACTAAATCCAATTGAACTTTATCTTCTCTTGGGAAAAAGTAGTATTTTAGTAACAAGGTTATATGTGCAAGGCTAAAAACATCCACTTATGGTACCTTGTAAGTGCTTTTATAGAAAGTACATCCTATGGGAATTTTGAATACCACCAAGACATTTGTGTTTTTAAGGAAATAATTTACAATGGTAACATTGATTTCAAGAAAGGGAAGTGAGGCTGTTCAATGAATATCACTTTTGTAAATAAGTGAAACTTTTCCTTTTCTTTCTTTACTTATTTAAACTTTTTTCTTTATCATCAGAAAACAAGCAACTGATAGCTTACTTGGATTGTTACTTTTGAAAGTTACATATTGGTAAGGAAGTATACTTTTATCTGACTGTGTTTAAGGGAATGTGGTGTTTAGTCTTTGCATTCAAATCATTGTTCCAATAGAAATCTTACATAATTTTTTATCATATTATACCACATTTCCTTAGACGGGAACAAATCCATGTTCAAGTTTCTTTTTGAATGGTGGGAAAATCCCTTTAACAAAGAGGGATTCTGCTTACATCCATCAGTCGTTATTTTAAAAGAACTTTTCTATTATTTTATATTCTGAAGTGACAAATTAGCTGTCTATTTTTATTTGCTCATCCTTTTCCAATGAATGTCTTTAATATGACTCAGATGTGTATATTAAAATCTTTGGAAAGTCACATCTCATACATCATTGTATGAGTGAAAATAAATGCAGGTTTGTGCTTTTAAAAGTAAATTCCCTAATTAGTGCCCTTAATCTATGCAAATAGATGGGAGGGGGCACTTCAGAGTAATTCAGTTCAATAACTTTCTTGCTGGTGTCTAAATAGAATTTGAGTTGTTGCAAAATCTTTGGTAATGCCACAGTAAGATTGCTCTCTGACTTCTCTCATTTTCCTAGCTCCCACTGATTTATAAGAAAACTGTAGGGAAGAAGTTTTCAAAGTATGGTCCTTGGACAAATAGCATAAGCCTTAACCTACGAACTTGTGAGAAATGCAGATCCTTTAGCTCTACCACAGACCAGCTGAATAAGACATTGAAACAGGGTGGGGGAGGGCAGGCACAGCAACCTGTTTCGTGACAAACCTTCCAGGTGATTCTGAAGCATGCAGAAGTTTGGGAACCACTAGTCTAGGGGAAGGAAGGAAGTTGTGAATGCAGGCCTAGATAAACTTCCTTTTCTACAGTTCCAAGCTGACAGGTTCATGACAAGGTTGCTGCAGCAACAACTACACAGGATTGGATAGCTTTGTGAAATTAAGAGGCATGAATACAAACTGATCACAATGTTCTAGATCACTAAAATTTATATTGGGAAAGATGGATTTTTACTTTTAGCCTTTTGTTGAGGAAAAGCCCAGTTTCATAAGGTTTTGTGTGTGATGTGGAAACCATGCCTATTTTTTTAAACATCACTCCTTTGGAATTTAGAAAATTTTGGAAGAAAAACAGAATTACTCTTAAAGACAGTCATCACAAAAATCATAAGCAACATCCTCAACAGTGATGAATAACCCTGAAAAAATTTATAATTGACTTTCCCTAATACAATATAGTAGCTTTATTTGCCTGCAACATGTTTCACAGAACACCGTGCTGGGCACCTAATGGCTATTGAATAAGCATTAAGATTTGATTTGTTAAACCCTCATTTGACAATTACATGTCACACAAAAATACAGACATTTAAAAACCCTGTTTGTATTCTGTACTCATCTTTCTAGAAGAGTTAGTTTAAATTGGTCTAAATATGGTCAGTCTAAATTCTAGCACTTTCTATATTCAAAGAATTAAATTCATTTTAGGGTTTGCATTTTATTGATATGTGCTAAGGATTAGATGCACTCAGTTAAGCTTCTTCCCGGCCAAATGACATACCCTGTCTCTGATGTCAGTCTGAGAAAATCTTATATAGTGTACAACATCCCCGGATTACCTTATCTAAGTATTACATGGACATTTCAGATGATATGTCTTGGCATGTGGTCATTTTTCATTAACTTATTAAGGTCTGTTAAAGCATCTTTCCCCCTTTTTGACACTTTGCCATATTGAATGCAAAATTGACTATAAAACTGAATGAATGCCTGATATCCATGTAGTAAGCTGATGACTCTTCCTTGGTTTCTAGCAGACATCAGTTGCAGATGTTCTAGGAAAAAGGGCTCTGTTGCTATCCAATATTGGCTATGGACAGTGCTGTCTGTCCTCTGGACTTTATTTTCCTCAACTGTAGACAGAGGGGATTCATTATATCATCTCTAAGATCCTAAATATTTTATGATTCTAAGGCTTAGGGGAAGTTTGGTGCTGGGTGGGGGGTGGGGGGCGGGATCCAAGCCTCAAAGCACTGCTGAGGTATAATATACGATTGAAAGATTTTATGTATTTCTTGAAAGAATGAATGAAGCAGAATAACCAACATAAAGTCAGCCTCAATATTCTTTGGAGACAATGGGAAATAGTGATATTAGGTAGTCATAATTTTAGAGTTTAGACTAATGTGTTTGGGAAAAATACTTTTGAAAAGTATATTTAATCTTAATGCTTTTCCCTCAAAGTTTTCACATTGAATTATGTATTCTTAACTCTAAGGTATATGAAATACTTAGAAAAGGCAATAATTTTAATATTTTAAGCATAGATGTGCTCTGACAATCATATATATTCTTCCTAGAAGAGAAATATCTTTTAAAGGACAGCTCTCTACACTTTATACTCCCCTGTACTCACTTATTTCATTACATTTGTGTAATCTAAAATTGTAGCTATAAAGCTATTTTAGGCATGCCTTTTCCAGAACCTTGTAAGAATCAACAGGAGCATAATTTTAAGCTACAGAAGCACAAAATAAGCACAGAATCCTAGCTACCATAAATGGCCAGAATTTTAACTTTGCAAAGACATAAATACTAACAATGGAGGAGGGGAACATAAGGACAAAAAAAGTAGAATTTGACCAGGTATTTCTGTTTCCTTCTAAATTTTTCCTCTGAACTTTGTTTCTTCTCAGAGATGGAATTCTGTGAGACTCCTCACACTCTGTGCTCTGGCTACCAGACAGACGTGCACAGTGTTTCCCGGCACGGCTACCAGCTAGAGATGGGATCTGATGTGGACACAGAGACAGAAGGTGCTGCCTCCCCTGACCATGCGCTGAGAATGTGGATCCGGGGGATGAAATCAGAGCATAGTTCCTGTTTGTCCAGCCGGGCCAACTCTGCATTGTCCTTGACTGACACTGACCATGAAAGGAAGTCTGATGGAGAGAACGGTAATATAACCACCTATATTAATAGTTTATGGAAAACCCAAAGAGAATGCAGGTTTTAGCCTTTGATTTGTTTTTCCTTCCTTATATCTGATACCTTTCATTTCCTATACAAAATGAAAATGCAGGGTCCCATGGACAAGGCGTGTACCTAAGTATCAGGCAAATAGACACATTCATTTACAATAATAAATAAAGTACTTTTTATTTCTGGTCGTTCCCCCAAGGGAAATCGATCTTATATCATCAGCAATATTATGCGTGTCTTATTCATTACTCACCTTTTATTTTCATCTTTATTTTCCAGTACAATACTAGTGATATTTATTTTAGAAGTACTCATTTCATGTATTTTGACTTTGTATCAATATATGAACAATGAGGCGAACAGCTGTATAACCAAGCCTATTTTGTACGTGTTTTCTATTTTGATTCAGATTAACCTGTCAAGTGTACAGACAAAGGCAAAGTAACCAGATTAGGCTGAAATGATTAAAAAAAAAAAAGTGAATTACCATCAGCCATTTGCCAGACAATAAGTAATAAGGGCAGTATCATTAAATTGTAATTATGTATTATTTTCTTACAACTTTTAGAAATGGAAAAGTTTTTGTCACTTTGATTTGTTGGGAAGAGATTAATTTGTTTTGTTTCCTGCTTTTCTATCCCTATCACATCAATGCTTATTAAACACATTAATCACTCTTCTCATCATTCTGTTTGTCTACATTTCATAGGTCCCATCACTGGGGACCTGGTCTGTCAGCAGTGGCTAGTTAGTAATTTCTCAGGTGCCAGAGAGGTAGCCAACAGCCCTGTACCTGCAGTTCTTTCTGTTCTGTCCTCCTCTGCCTCCCTCAGCCCAGAGGGGACATTGGCCACAAAGATATAATCAGGAATGACATTTGTCCACTAGTTAGAATATCATTTCCTAAATGAGAGGCCATTACATTTTGTAATATCACCAAGTATCCTTGAGGGTCTGGATTTTTTAGGCTTGTTTTCATGTATGTATATATGCAATGCTGAGTTTGACCAAGAGTATGGAGGAGGTGAAGTGTGGAAGTGAGAAGGGAACATACTTGATCTCTGTCATGCATATTCATGTAAGTGAAGGAGCAGTAGCATGGATGTTGGGAAACCCTGCGCTGGTCCCTACAGTTTTTTGGGCTTTAACTATCAAACAAGAAAAATAACAACCAAATTTAGGTGAAATCAGGTAATAGAGGAGCTCCTCTATTTCCAAGACTTCTTGTTCTGCCTTATCTCACTCCCCACGCACATGCGTAAGTCCGCAGTCTTGTCTGACTCTGTACAACCCCATGGACTGTAGCCCACCAGACTCCTCTGTCCATGGAGTTTTCCAGACAAGAATACTGGAGTGGGTTGCCATTTCCTACTCCAGGGGATCTTCCCAACCCAGGGATAGAACCCACATCTCCTGCATTGGCAGGCAGATTCTTTACCACTGAGCCACCTAGGAAGCCTTCACACCTCACAAAAGGAATATATGCCAAGTTCACTGGGCTGAAACATTAAAAGAAAAGAGTTCCCCCTAGGCTCAACCATTCTTCTACTCCTGCAAGACCCTAGGTCTGGGGTTTCTTCTGGGGTGATGAAACTACTCTGGAATTAGATAGTGGTAATAATTCCACAACTCTGAAAATACGAAAAGCCACTTTAAGAGTGTGAACATTATGGTAAGTGAATTGTATTTTGATTGAATCTGTTATTTAAAAAATACTACTGGACAAAGAGTAAAGATTGAAGAATCCCAGATGAGTTGAACAAGGATTAATTAGTAAAACATATTTGCTATTACAGGTTTTAAATTCTCGCCTGTTTGCTGTGACATGGAGGCTCAAGCTGGGTCTACTCAAGGCAAGTGTTTCCAAATATTTGATGACAAATTGTTTTTACCTCACCCCATCCCTGACAACCAGCCTGCACAGTTCAACCCTGCCCATCTGATAAACAACACACAGGCCTGGTTCATTAACCTGTCAAAGATTAGTTTATTGGTAGCTTGTTGGTTTGTTTTCCTCTGAAGATTTCATGGGTATGTGTTGATGGTAACAGTGAGGAGGTAAGGGAGGAACTGAGGACAAAGACAAGATTTAAGGTCGAATAGAGAAACATTAATTTAGCATGAGAGTAGAGATTTAAATCAGGTATGGTTGGTTTTGGCCTCATGATTTCTACATCATCTATGGTTTCTTGCATAACTCTAGCCATTGATTTAGTATAGTTCAGATACTGTCATAATTTTACAATGCCACCTAGCAAATGGCCTTGGGCTTTTCCCTCCAATGCTCTGGCTTGGCTTAAGAATCACACTATACCCCTGTCACTACACCCCTGTCCCTGTCGTCAATTATAAATAACACCTTCAAATGAAGGAAATGCCGTTCATTCTTTTCTGTAGACGTGTTGTCATTCTTCAGTGAGGGGACACTGGTGTCCTTTTACTTTTGCCTTCATTGTGCTCACTGGCTTTGCCCCTTTGCAGAGGGATACTTAAGACAATATTTATAAATGATTTTGATGAAAATCAAGTACTTTGCGAGATGGGGAACCCTCACATCTGACCACAGGGCAATGACTCAAAATTTGTTAGCAACTGGGGGAAATGTATCAAGGGGGAGATGTATTAGAATCAGTTTTATCAAAATGCACATTATCCTCCCCCACCATGAGAACTGCTTACTGTGATGAGCCACTATATGTACTGTATTCATGTGCCATATCCCTTGGAGGTTTGGGGAACTTTCGGGAATGTTTGGGGCTGTGCAACTTCATTTCATCTTCTATCTAATCAGCCATCTACCTTGGTCATGTAACACTACTTTACTGAGACCGAGTTGGAAGACTTAGGAGTAAAGGATACGTGTCCTGTCTTTTTCTTTACAGGTTTATCTCCCTTATGGTTTATTTCAGGAAGTGGATAGGGTACCACAAAATTGGGCAGGGCTGCCAAGGTAAAAAGTGATCCAGTCTGCTAAAAACTAGTTTTAAATGCCAGCCTCTTTTGGCCCAATGTATACCTCCAAAGAGGATTTCAGTAGAGCATAGTGATAAATAGTTTGTACTGTGAAGCCAGACTTAGTTTTAAATCCCAGCTTAGATTTAAATCCCAGCTGTGTGATGTTGGGAAAGTTGTATAACATTTCTGTGCCTGAATTTCATATCTGTAAAACCAGGAGATATTACTATCCACCTCTAAGATTTTGTGATCATTGAATAAATGAATGTATATAAAGGATAACACTTGTATCATATAAGTATAGTCAGAATGTTCATTATTCTTATTGATCAGTACTTCACAATTTCCAAGTATACTTTTAATATATTTATCTCATTTCGTCCTTATGACCCATCTATAGAATAATTCTATTGTTTCAGCATTTTACACAGGAGGAAGACTTAAAACAGCTATTTAGAAACAAGTTAGCTACATACAATTGATTGTTTTCCAGATAGCCAGACTTTTTAGCTCCTTTGAATCATGTATGAATATAAGACATGAACAACTTTACTCAGTTAGATAGAGTTCTATAAGTTCTATTCTGCTCTTGCTAGCAATTTTCAGTAAGGAGTATACAATTTGGAATCTTATTTATGACCTTGTGTAAGATTTTACCAATTTAGATTCCATAAATTTTCAACAAGGGATAACCAGACCTGGCCTGCCTTCAGCATTTCCATAGATTCTTACAGAGGAGGTTTGATTTGAGATAAGAATATAAATGGTTTTTCTAAAAGCATGTTAATTTGAAAAAACAATTTATTTTCAATGAATTGAACTTAATGTTTCTGTGTAAATATTGCTATTTATTTCTCATTGATCTCATGCATTCATGAAAGCAGGCCTGGCAGGGAATCTATTCCAGTAATTTGAGTTTGTATATACTATGTTTGAAAAGAGTAAAATAGCTTAAAATTTTTAGGACTTATATACTTCACAACCTAAGACTCCATGCCACTCCATCCATGTGCTTCAGTTAGTGTCAATGACATTTTATTTTGTTTCTGTCTTCTTATATATTCTGATTTTTAGGTTATTGATGATGCAATGATATAATATCATGGGGTTGATTTAGGATGATTTAAGCTTCACTCCTATAAATTTGGGAGAGAAGTGAAAGTAGGAGAATTTGTTAATTTGAGTAGGTTTTTCAACTGGGAAAGATTTGAGATGTGATTTCAAAGACACTTTGAATTCTATTCATCCTAGGCTATTATGACTTGCATTTTCTACTTATATTTCTGAAATTATGTCTGTAAGGACTTATTTCTTTCATTTAATTAATTGGTCAAGCCTTTCAAAATATTTATATTTTTTTCTCGCTTTTGTAAACTCTGTTTGGTTACCCTTAATTGAATTGAAGTTTCCAATATGCTTTAAGCCATGAAAAATTAAAATAAATAACCTTTACTTTCCAAATGAAACCAACTGAGAGGTCTGAAGTACAGGGATGGGAGAGCAGCAGGTAACAGAAGAGAATGTGGGTTTCTTGGCTTTTAGAGGACAGTCAGAACACTAATGCACTTTATTTCCATTCCCTTAAATACATCCTAAGTAAACCCTTTGTTGTGTATTGATGCTTAATCATCTGTTAGGAAAACTGCAGATTTACTCAAATTAGCTTCATCCTGAGGCCCATAAGCAGGAAACTTTGATATCAGTCATATTGCTTTGTTCATTTTACCCCTTTTCTACTCCCATTTCACATTACTACCAGTGTAACTGTTCACTGTAGGCTAATACTTGAGTTGTTTATCTTCTGTCTTCAAAATGGTTTTTAATAAGTACTAGATGGGAAGCTACTTGAAGACAGAGCCTGGTTTATTCACTGTTTTTTCTTCAGGACTTAGCCACTGAATCTGGAGAACAATAGGTACTAAAAAATGAAGAATATACTTTACTCTTTGGGATTCCCTGATAGAACAGTCAGTAAACAATCCACTGGCAATACAGGAGACTGGCTATAATATGTAGGAGATGAGGATTTGATCCCTAAATCGGGAATTTCTCTAGGGAGAAGGACATGGCAACCCACTCCAGTTTTCTTGCCTGGGAAATCCCATGGACAGAGGAGCCTGGCAGGCTACAGTCCATGGGGTTGCAAGAATTGGATATGACAGCAGCTAAACCACCACCACCACCATGCTTTACTCTCAGGGGAAAAGTTAAAACTGAGAGATAATATATTCTGTAGTTCTTCTCAAAATAGAAATGTTGCGTGCATGTTCAGTTGCTCAGTTGTGTCCAACTCTTTGTGACCCCATAAACTATAGCCTGCCAGGCTCCTCTGTCCATGGGATTTTCCAGGCAAGAATACTGAAGTGGGTAGCCAATCCCTTCCCCAGGAGATCTTCCCAACCCAGGGATCAAACCCACATTTCTTGCATTTCCTACACTGGCAGGCAGATTCTTTACCAACTATGCCACCTGGGAAGCCCTTAATAGAAATGCTACAGTGGGTCAAACCTCTTGTCATCTAACACACGACTCTACCTCTGACAGGTGATACAGTGGGCTTTTCTTAGAATTTGGCAGGCCTACTTGAGCATTAACATCAGTGATTAGAGTGTTCCTCAATAATGATATTTGACTCTACATTAGGTTGGAGAAAAAAACTATATTAGCAGCTAAATTTGAGTAATCAAATTTAGGAATGTGTTTTTCACATGTGGCCTAAATGAAACATCTGGATTAGAAAACGTCAAAGTGCTTATCAAGGTGCTAAATAGAAGGAAATAGTTAAAGAAAGGCATTTTTAACCTTTAATAAAGTATGTCACAAAGAAATTACTATGGCTATACTCTTGTTGTTAATGATATTTGTGTGAGCAGTATTTATTGAACAACTACTCTTTGCCAGGCTCTATATTGGAGACTGTGCTGTGCTGGGCCTAGTCACTCAGTCGTGTCTGACTCTTTGTGACCCCATGGACTGCAGCCCTCCAGGCTCCTCTGTCCATGGGGATTCTCCAGGCAGTAATACTGGAGAGGATGCTGTGCCCTCCTCCAGGGGATCTTCCCAACCCAGGGATCAAACCCAGGCCTCCTGCATTGCAGGCAGATTCTTTACCAACTGAGCCACAAGGGAAGCCCGTATTGGAGACTGGGGATATATAAAAGATGACCACTACACAATTTTCACTCTCTCAGAATTTACAATCTAGAGGACAAGAATGATGCCCTATGAATTAGAATTGTTTATTATTCCTTATTGTTGTTATTGCAGGTAAAAGAAACCCAACTTGAGCTAACTTAAACCTAAAAAAGCAAATTTATAAAAAAGGGGCATGTGAATGCTTCATGGGACCGGGACAAAAGAAGGAACTAGATTAGAAGAATTGCCTGTTCCTTTGCCTCTTGCTTCTGAATCCATTTCCTTCAATCCTGTCTCTGTAGATTTACTTTCTCTAAATATCCATCCACAAGGCAAGCATAAAACCTGGCAAAGATGTCCCCAGTTTATATTTCTTATGTTCAGTAAAGAAGTTGAGATTAACTGTATATTTTTCAATGTCATTTCTAAATTCCAGTGAGATAGAATACTTTTCCCAGCTTGAGTCAGATGTCTACCACTAGTCCCATCAGCTACAACCAAGGAGTAAATTTAGCAATACGCATGTTGCTTTGGGGGAACCCACCCACTGGATTCCTGGAGCGGTTTGCAATGCAGGTGGTCAGAGTCAAGTGGGCATGTATACCCAAAGAAGTCTACTGGAGACAATAAAGGCTAACTGTAATACAATTTAGTACCATAATAAAAAATATGTGCAGCTTGCTATGAGAACACAAATGATGTGAAATCATTTATCAAGGTAAAAATTATTATATTAGTACAATCTAAATAAACATTGTTCTGATGGTGAGTGATTAAGTAAATGGATCGTGGTGTAAGATAGTCCTACTTTTGTGCCCTGGTTCTGCATCTTAACTCTTGTGTGTCCTTGGACAAGTAACTAAAGCTTTCTAGGTCTCAGCTTGCTTGTCTGTCAAATGGAAACATTACCTATTTCCATTTTTGTGTGTGAGGATTAAATGAGAAAATGAATATATAGCACCTTACAGTTTGCCTGTTATATATTAAATGCTCAATACATCTTAGTTGTGGTTATTTGTTACACAACAAGAATTTATTATGCATGTATTGTGGGGTAGATGCTCCAGGGTGAAGTCTCTTTTATCAAGAATTTACCGGGCTGTGGCTTCTGAAACATCTGGTATCCCAGGAAACTCTAGTCTAGCAGAACTCAGCCTACTTTCTCATTTCCTTGCACTTTTCTTACCTTAAATAATATATCATTTTGAAAGTGAAGGTGAAAATGTTAGTCGCTCAGTCCTGTCCGACTCTTTGTGACCCCACAGACTGTAGCCCACCACGTTCCTCTGTCCATGGAATTCTCCATGCAAAAATACTGGAATGGGTCGCCATTTCCTTCTCCAGGGCATCTTCCTGACCCAGGGATCAAACCCAGGTCTCTTGCATTGCAGGCAGATTCTTTACCATCTGAGCCACCAGGGAAGCCCATATATCATTTTTTATTTTTACTGTATTTTACTTTACAATACTGTATTGGTTTTGCCATACATCAACATGACTCCGCCACGGGTGTACACGTGTTCCCAATCCTGAACCCCCTCCCACCTTCCTCCCCATACCATCTCTCTGGGTCATCCCAGTGCACCAGCCCTAAGCATCCTGTATCCTGCATCAAACCTAGACTGGCGATTCATTTTAATAGCCAACAGTCTTGTTCTGCTAAGTAGAGGTGACTGAGAGGAAATTCAGTGAAGCACTTCAGACCTGGCTGACGGTTAAATCCGTAGTATTGTATTTCCTACTGTCATTGGAGTAGCCCCTTAAGATAGAGCTGGGATTTCAACTACTCAGAGGCCTTGTTGATTTCCATGATTGTTGGGCAGCTGAGCTCCCTATGCACTGCTTGGAACTTTACAGGTAGCAGATTATCTGATACAATCCCATGATAGCCAAAAAATCCATTACTACTACTCCCCATTGCTTCTCAGTGCATACAGCAGAAACCTGGTAATATACCATGTGCTACCAATAAACACCATACCATCATAGCCATGCATTTGTCATTCTCAGAACCTGAGTTGCTCCATCAGAACAGCAGGAGTGGTGAAAAAATAGCTAGCCTAACACGTGAGTTTCTTGAATGACATATAATAGTTTATGCCAAAATAAGGAGTTATTCCTTCTGATGTTTCACCATGTGGGGCCATTCATGTGCAATTAATGGAAGGAATTTGTTTATTTTACATTTCTTCCTTTTGTTTTTTTGTTTTCCCCTGCTAGTGTAAGTTATACAGGACACTTCCGCAGCAATGTAAACAGTTCCTCAGGAACCATTTGAATGTCGAAGGAAGTGTGTGAAACAATGCAATGACTTGGTAATAGCTTCGACAGAAGCCCTGCCATATAACTGACGTCCTAATGGCTCTGTTGGACCCATTAGAGATGTATAAGACAGTGCAGTTGACTTTGTAATGGCTCCTTTGAAAACATTACACCATCAGGAAGAGTGTAAGTCATTGGGATTACTTGATCTGTGGGTGAGACACTTCTGGGATGACTGTGATACTCTTAAAATTGAGAACAGATTTGATGATACTGAAATTTCAAGTCATAATAAAATTAGATATAACAAGCTCATATTTTCCTTTTCAGCAGGTAATTTTAACCACTATTTTTATTTTTTTTTAATTTTTTTTTATTTTTTTTTATTTTTAGTTTTTTATTTTTTAAATTTTAAAATCTTTAATTCTTACATGCATTCCCAAACATGAACCCCCCTCCCACCTCCCTCCCCATAGTATTAAAGTAATATCAACTGATGTTTAAAAATTAAAACAGTAAAAACATGTTTTAAGTGAAAAATCCTTCTTTATGCTTCTATATAAAAAATGGAAGTCACAGGATTACAAATATTCCAATCTCCACATGCAAGAAAATAAAAATTATCAACTGGCATACAAGTCTTTGAGGTAATATTGTAACTTTGGGAAATACATAGATAGGACTTCCAATTGTATCAGCAAGACAAGAAATTATCGAGACATTCTTGAGAGGTAACAGTGTTAACAGTATATTATGTATAATTCCTCCCAAATGTTCTGTACATGTAAAAATGGGATAACATAATATAAAAAAACAATAACTTTTTTTTCTACTAAAGATTATATCATGGATATTTTCCCATGTTTGTAGTATAGATCTGCCTTATTCTTTTTAATAGCTGTATAGTATTCTGCTTCTCTATGTATCATTTTTTATTTAGTTAGACCTATGTTTGTGGAAATCTAAGTTTCCAGTGCTTTAATATTAAAAACAATGCTGTACTTAACATCCTTGCACACATGTTTTTGCACACCTGTTAGATAATTTCTTAGAAGTGATGGGCCAACCATATGTACATTTAGCAATTTCTATAGATAATACAAAGTTCCCCTTTACAAAACCAATTTTTCTTCCTACTAGTGCTATATATAGCACTACCAATGCATGTGTTCTCCTGTATCATTATCAACACTGGCAATGAATGAAATATCCCAATCTGCTACATGAAGTGTGGTATTTTGTGCTATTATTTTGCGATTTAACTATGAGTAAACTTGAGCATCATTTTGTATGTTAATAGACCATATACATTTTTTCTAAACTGTCTGTAGATATCCTTTACCCATTTTTTCTATTCATATTTTTATATTTCATTTTTAATTAATTTTTAATTGAAGTACAGTTGATTTACAATGCTACGCTAAAATGACTCAGTTATACACAGATTTGCTTAGTTGCTCAGTTGTGTCCAACTCTTTGTGACCCCATGGACTGTAGCCCGCCAGGCTCTCTGTCCATGAGGATTCTCCAGACAAGAATACTGCAGTGGGTTGCCATGCCTTCCTCCAGGGGATCTTCCCAAGCCAGGGATCAGACCCAGGTCTCCTGCAATGCAGGCAGATTCTGTACCATCTGAGCCACGACATACATACATACATTCTTTTTTTGCATTCTTTTCCATTATGGTTTGTCCCAAGATATTGAATAGTGTTCTCTGTGTTATACAGTAGAACCTTGTTGTTTATCCATTCTATATGTAATATAGATTTTCATACTAATTAATTTTCAAGAACTTTTTATATATAAAGGGTAAAAAAAAAAACTTTGAACACATACGTTTTTCCTAGTTTGTTATTTGCCTTTTGAAATAGGTTCATATGGTATATTTGTATTTGTAGATATAGAGCTTTATATTTTTAAGTGATCAAATTCAACCATCTATATTTTATAGCTTATGGAAGTGTATGGAGATGATAGATAGATACAAACAGAAAATCCAAAACGAGTTAATGTGCTTACAGTTCCTCATGTTCCTTTATAACAGTGATCCTTAACCTTTTTGGCACCAGGAACTAGTTTCTTGGAAGATAATTTTTCCAAGGACAGGGTTAGGGGAAGGAAGTTGATTCGGGGATGATTCAAATGCATTACAATTATTGTGCACTTTATTTCTATTGTGACTCAGCTGGTAAAGGATCCGCCTGCAATGCAAGAGACCTGGGTTCGATCCCTGAGGTGGGAAAATCCCCTGGAGAAGGGAAAGGCTACCCACTCCAGTATTACGGCCTGGAAAATTCCATGGACTGTATAGTACATGGGGTTACAAAGAGTCAGACGTGATTGAGCGAATTTCACTTTCACTTTATTTCTCTAATTATTACATCAGCTCCACCTCAGGTCATCAGAGATTAGATCCCACAGGTTGGGAACTCCTGCTTCATAATGATCCATGCAACTTGTTATTTCAGTTGAATTAAAACAGGCATGTTCCATGTTACCAAGTCTTAATTAAATAGTATTTTAAATATATTAGTAAAGATGTAACATATCGTAACTATACCTTTTTTTGAAAATTTTACTTTATTTTACTTTACAATACTGTATTGGATTTGCCATACATCAACATGAATCTGCCACGGGTGTACACGTGTTCCCAATCCTGAAACACCCTCCCACCTCCCTGCCCCTACCATCCCTCTGGGTCATCCCCATGCACCAGCCCCAAGCATCCTGTATCCTGCATCGAACCTAGACTGGCAATTCATTTCACATATGATATTATACATGTTTCAATGCCATTCTCCCAAATCATCCCACCTCTCCCTCTCCCACAGAGTCCAAAAGACTGTTCTATACATCTGTGTCTCTTTTGCTGTCTCGCATACAGGGTTATCGTTACCATCTTTCTAAATTCCATATATATGCATTAGTATACTGTATTGGTGTTTTTCTTTCTGGCTTACTTCACTCTGTGTAATAGGCTCCAGTTTCATCCACCTCATTAGAACTGACTCAAATGTATTCTTTTTAATGGCTGAGTAATACTCCATTGTGTATATGTACCACAGCTTTCTTATCCATTCATCTGCTGATGGACATCTAGGTTGTTTCCATGTCCTGGCTATTATAAACAGTGCTGCGATGAACATTGGGGTACACATGTCTCTTTCAATTCTGGTTTCCTTGGTGTGTATGCCTAGCAGTGGGATTGCTGGGTCATATGGCAGTTCTATTTCCAGTTTTTTAAGGAATCTCCACACGGTTCTCCAGAGTGGCTGTACTAGTTTACATTCCCACCAACAGTGTAGGGGGGTTCCCTTTTCTCCACACCCTCTCCAGCATCTATTGCTTGTAGACTTTTGGATCGCAGCCATTCTGACTGGTGTGAACTGGTACCTCATTGTGGTTTTGATTTGCATTTCTCTGATAATGAGTGATGTGGAGCATCTTTTCATGTGTTTGTTAGCCATCCATATGTCTTCTTTGGAGAAATGTCTATTTAGTTCTTTGGCCCATTTTTTGATTGGGTCGTTTATTTTTCTGGAATTGAGCTGCATAAGTTGCTTGTATATTTTTGAGATTAATTGTTTGTCAGTTGCTTCATTTGCTATTTTCTCCCATTGCTTATAGTTTCCTTTGTTGTGCAGAAGCTTTTAATTTTAATTAGATCCCATTTGTTTATTTTTGCTCTTATTTCCAGTATTCTGGGAGATGGGGCATAGAGGATCCTGCTGTGATGTATGTTGGAGAGTGTTTTGCCTATGTTCTCCTCTAGGAGTTTTATAGTTTCTGGTCTTAACGTTTAGATCTTTAATCCATTTTGAGTTTATTTTTGTGTATGGTGTTAGAAAGTGATCTAGTTTCATTCTTTTACAAGTGGTTGACCAGTTTTCCTAGCACCACTTGTTAAAGAGATTGTCTTTAATCTATTGTATATTCTTGCCTCCTTTGTCAAAGATATGGATTTATCTCTAGGCTTTCTATTTTGTTCCATTGATCATATTTCTGTCTTTGTGACAGTACCATGCTGTCTTGATGACTGTGGCTTTGTAGTAGAGCCTGAAGTCAGGCAGGTTGATTCCTCCAGTTCCATTCTTCTTTCTCAAGATTGCTTTGGCTAACTAGTATAAAAATGCTGTTAATACAATTGGCATCTTTCTGGTTCAAATGTTGGTGTTTTTCTGATTTCTTCCTTATAGTAGACATTTACAAATAAAATTACAGGACTCAAGAATGTTTATATTAAGACTCAAGAGAGATATTAACAAAGTATTTCTGAATTTATATTATCCCATTTAGCAAAGCATGAGTGACCATTTCCCTCACTAGTGCTAGATGATTTACTTTAAAATATTTTTGCTAATTTTTCAATGAAATTTTAAAACAGTAATAACTATATGTTTAAAATTACATGTCATATATTGACTCTGAAATTAAACCTTTTTTCATCTTTTTTAATGGCATTTCCTGATTTGTTAATTGAACTGACTTGAAAATATGTATCATAAAAAGTGAAAATATGTATCATAAAAAAATCTGGAACTAACAAATAAATCAAAGAGCCAATTCTGGGGTGGGGAGCAATAAAATAGATAAGACAGTGCAGAAAATAAAAGAAGATAAGAAATAAGCATGCCAAAATAACTATAAAGAGGAAATTAAATGATTCATAAGAGACTACTTTGTGTACCTCTTTTAAGATATACTTGAAATCCTGAGTGGAATAAATGATCTTATAGAACAAATATAAATGGCAAAAATGGCCTGAGAAAAGAGAAAACCTAACTTTTCTAATTTATATTATAGAAATAAAATTTTCAAAGAACCACCCAAACCAAAGAAAGTAGCAGAAACAGACAATATCTGCCAAAACTTTAAGAAACACATATCATTCCAATGAGACTTAAATGTCTTCAGAGCATAACAAAAGGGAACTCTTCCAAATCTTCTTTTAATTTTTTAAAAGCAAGAAAAACAATGAGATCTAAAGCAGAAAAAGAAATCACAAGGTAAATCTACAAACCAATTGTAGTTATGAATTCTGATACAAAATTCTGAGGTAAAATACTGGCAAACAAGGTCCAGCAATATAGTAAAAGAATAATACATTACAACTAAGTGCAGTTCTTACTGGGGAATGCAAGGAGAGTTCAATATCAGGAATTTTGTTACTCTAGCTCATCATATGAATAGAGAAATATAGGCAACTCATGACCAGTCAGTCGGTGATGCAATCCAGCCATCTCATCCTCTGTCGTCCCCTTCTCCTCCTGCCCCCAATCCATCCCAGCATCAGGGCCTTTTCCAATGAGTCAACTCTTTGCATGAGATGGCCAATGTATTGTAGTTTCAGCTTTAGCATCAGTCCTTCCAGAGGACACCCAGACCTGATCTCCTTTAGAATGGACTGGTTGGATCTCCTTGTAGTTCAAGGGACTCACAAGAGTATTCTCCAACACCACAGTTCAAAAGCATCAATTCTTCAGAGCTCAGCTTTCTTTATAGTCCAACTTTCACATCCATACATGACCACTGGAAAACCATAGCCTTGACTAGACAGACTTTTGTTAGCAAAGTAATGTCTCTCCTTTTTAATATGCTATCTAGGTTGGTCATAACTTTCCTTGCAAGGAATAAGCAACTTTTAATTTCATGGCTGCAGTCACCATCTGCAGTGATTTTGGAGCCCCCCAAAATAAAGTTTGACACTGTTTCCACTGTTTCCCCATCTATTTCCCATGAAGTGATGGGACCAGATACCATGATCTTAGTTTTCTGAATGTTGAACTTTAAGCCAACTTTTTCACTCTCCTCTTTCATTTTCATCAAGAGGCTTTTTAGTTCCTCTTCACTTTCTGCCATAAGGGTGGTGTCATCTGCATATCAGAGGTTATTGATAGTTCTCCTGGCAATCTTGATTCCAGCTTGTGCTTCCTCCAGCCCAGCATTTCTCATGATGTAATCTGCATATAAGTTAAATAAGCAGGGTGACAATATACAGCCTTGACATACTCCTTTTCCTATTTGGAACCAGTCTGTTGTTCCATGTCCAGTTCTAACTGTTGCTTCCTAACCTGCATATATGTTTCTCAAGAGGCAGGTCAGGTGGTGTGGTATTCCCATCTCTTTCAGAATTCTCCACAGTTTATTGTGATCCACACAGTCAAAGCCTTTGGATAGTCAATAAAGCAGAAAGAGATGTTTTTCTGGAATTCTCTTCCTTTTCCATGATCCAGCAGATGTTGGCAATTTGATCTCTGGTTCCTCTGCCTTTTCTAAAACCAGCTTGAACATCTGGAAATTCATAGTTCACGTATTGCTGAAGCGTGGCTTGGAGAATTTTGAGCATTACTTTACTAGCATGTGAGATGAGTACCATTGTGTGGTAGTTTGAACATTCTTTGGCATTGCCTTTCTTTGGAATTGGAATGAAAACTGACCTTTTCCAGCCCTGTGGCCACTGCTGAGTTTTCCAAATTTGCTGGCATATTGAGTGCAGCACTTGAACAGCATCATCTTTCAGGATTTGAAATAGCTCAACTGGAATTCCATCACCTCCACTAGCTTTGTTTCTAGTTTTGCTTTCTAAGTCCCACTTGACTTCACATTCCAGGATGTCTGGCTCTAGGTGAGTGATCACACCATCATGATTATCTGGGTCGTGAAGATCTTTTTTGTCCAGTTCTTCTGTGTATTCTTGCCACCTCTTAATATCTTCTGCTTCTGTTAGGTCCAAACCATTTCTGCCCTTTATCGAGCTCATCTTTCATGAAATGTTCCTTGGTATCTCTAATTTTCTTGAAGAGGTCTCTAGTCTTCCCCATTCTGTTGTTTTCCTCTATTTCTTTGCATTGATCACTGAGGAAGGCTTTCTTATCTCTCCTTGCTGTTCTTTGGAACTCTGCATTCAGATGCTTATATCTTTCTTCTTCTCCTTTGCTTTTCACTTCTCTTCTTTTCACAGGCCTCCCCAGAGAGCCATTTTGCTTTTTTGCATTTTTTTTTCCATGGGGATGGTCTTGATCCCTGTCTCCCATACAATGTCACGAACCTCTGTCCATAATTCATTAGGCACTCTTTCTATCAGATCTAGTCGCGTAAATCTATTTCTCACTTTCACTGTATAATCATAAGGGATTTGATTTAGGTCATACCTGAATGGTTTAGTGGTTTTCCCTACTTTCTTCCATTTAAGTCTGAATTTGGCAATAAGGAGTTCATGATCTGAGCCGCAGTCAGCTCCCAGTCTTGTTTTTGCTGACTGCATAGAGCTTCTCCATCTTTGGCTGCAAAGACTATAACCAGTCTGATTTCGGTGTTGACCATCTGGTGATGTCCATGTGTAGAGTCTTCTCTTGTGTTGTTGGAAGAGGGTGTTTGCTATAACCAGTGTGTTCTCTTGGCAAAACTCTATTAGCCTTCGCCCTGCTTCATTCTGTATTCCAAGGCCAAATTTTCCTGTTACTCCAAGTGTTTCTTGACTTCCTACTTTTGCATTCCAGTCCCCTGTAATGAAAAAGACATCTTTTTTGGGTGTTAGTTCTAAAAGGTCTTGTAGGTCTTCATAGAACTGTTCAACTTCAGCTTCTTCAGCATTACTGGTTGGGGCATAGACTTGGATTACTGTGATATTGAATGGTTTCCCTTGGAAATGAACAGAGATCGTTCTGTTGTTTTTGAGTTTGCATCCAAGTACTGCATTTCAGATTCTTTTGTTGACCATGATGGCTACTCCATTTCTTCTAAGGGATTCCTGCCCACATTAGTAGATATAATGGTCATCTGAGTTAAATTCACCCATTCCAGTCCATTTTAGTTCGCTGATTCCTATAATTTCGACGTTCACTCTTGCCATCTCCTTTTTGACCACTTCCAATTTGCCTTGATTCATGGACCTGACATTCCAGGTTCCAATGCAATATTGCTCTTTACAGCATCGGACTTTGCTTCTATCACCAGTCACATCCACAGCTGGGTATTGTTTTCACTTTGGCTCCATCCCTTCATTCTTTCTGGAGTTATTTCTCCACTGATCTCCAGTAGCATATTGGGCACCTACTGACCTGGGGAGTTCCTCTTTCAGTATCCTATCATTTGTCATTTCGTACTGTTCATGGGGTTCTCAAGGCAAGAATACTGAAGTGGTTTGCCATTCCCTTCTCCAGTGGACCACATTCTTTCAGACCTCTCCACCATGACCCGCCCGTCTTGGGTTGCCCCATGGGCATGGCTTAGTTTCATTGAGTTAGACAAGGCTGTGGTCCTAGTGTGACTAGATTGACTAGATTTCTGTGAGTATGGTTTGTGTGTCTGCCCTCTGATGCCTCTCACAACACCTACTGTCTTACTTGGGTTTCTATATACAATATTACTGCTCTATAATTTTGAATAGAGACTCTTAACTTATATATATAATATATATAATTTATTATGTAAAATTACAAAATCCAGTTTTACTCCAAATGACAAAGCACTAGAAAGATTTGTTAAAATCAAGAACACAACAAGATGTCTACTTTCACCAGTTAGTTGAAACTTTTTGTGAAGGTAGCAGCTGTAACCATGAGAAGAAAGACTGAACTAAGAGGAATAAAATTAGAAGCAATGAGTTTATATTATTATTTGTAAGTTATATATTTGTATATCTAAAAATCTTAGAAAACCAAACAAATCAATACAAATGAGACGAAATCAGGAAACTGATTTGGTACAACATTATGACACCAATTTAATAGTTTTCTTTCCATAAAAAACACAATCAATTAGAAAATATAGTTGAATAAATTACAGAAACAAGAATGACAATTAAAATGCCTAGGAATAAACTAGCAAAAAGAGCAAGACACACACTCAAACACACATGTATTTACACACACACACACACACACACACATGCATACATAAAAAACAATACTATTTTGAAATACAGAAGAAAATATAAATAAATTGAAAGCCTTAGCCTGTTTGTAGATGATATCACTGTCATAAAACTCTCCTTAAATTAATCTGTAATTTTAATATGCCTCCAAAAACAGTATCAGTTGACCATGTAAAAAATATGACTTACTAGGTCTAATGTTCAAATGGAAAAAAAAATACAAATTTGCAAGAACAAGATGAAAATATTTGAAAAAAATGAGATAATAAATTTGCCAGACATTTAAGTTCATTTTAATTAAAATAATGTTCTAGTATGTGAACAAAGTATTAGAATGGGAAATGAAGCCTGGAAATGCTTCTGGAAAAACAGAGAATTCCAGAAAAACATCTATTTCTGCTTCATTGATTATACTGAAGCCTTTGACAGTGTGGATCACAACAAACTGTGAAAAATTCTTCTAGAGATAGGAATACCAGACCACCTTACCTGCCTCCTGAGAGATCTAAATGCAGGTCAAGAACAACAGTTAAGTGAGGCGAACGTGATAACCACTACACTACGGAAACGCCCTTTCTAACACCCCACACAAAAATAAACTCAAAATGGATTAAAGATCTAAATGTAAGACCAGAAACTATAAAACTCCTAGAGGAGAACATAGGCAAAACAATCTCAGACATAAATCACAGCAGGATCCTCTATGATCCACCTCCCAGAATTCTGGAAATAAAAGCAAAAATAAACAAATGGGATCTAATTAAAATTAAAAGCTTCTGCACAACAAAGGAAAATATAAGCAAGGTGAAAAGACAGCCTTCTGAATGGGAGAAAATAATAGCAAATGAAGCAATTGACAAACAACTAATCTCAAAAATATACAAGCAACTTATGCAGCTCAATTCCAGAAAATAAATGACCCAATCAAAGAATGGGCCAAAGAACTAAATAGACATTTCTCCAAAGAAGACATACGGATGGCTAACAAACACATGAAAAGATGCTCAATATCACTCATTATTAGAGAAATGCAAATCAAAACCACAATGAGGTACCAGTTCACACCAGTCAGAATGGCTGCGATCCAAAAATCTGCAAGCAATAAATGCTGGAGAGGGTGTGGAGAAAAGGGAACCCTCCTACACTGTTGGTGGGAATGCAAACTAGTACAGCCACTCTGGAGAACCGTGTGGAGATTCCTTAAAAAACTGCAAATAGAACTACCTTATGACCCAGCAATCCCACTTCTGGGCATACACACCGAGGAAACCAGAATTGAAAGAGACACATGTACCCCAATGTTCATCGCAGCACTGTTTATAATAGCCAGGACATGGAAACAACCTAGATGTCCATCAGCAGATGAATGGATAAGAAAGCTGTGGTACATATACACAATGGAGTATTACTCAGCCATTAAAAAGAATTCATTTGAATCAGGTCTGATGAGATGGATGAAACTGGAGCCGATTATACAGAGTGAAGTAAGCCAGAAAGAAAAACACCAATACAGTATACTAACACATATATATATGGAATTTAGAAAGATGGCAATGACAACCCTGTATGCAAGACAGGAAAAAAGACAGAGATGTGTATAACGGACTTTTGGACTCAGAGGGAGAGGGAGAGGGTGGGATGATTTGGGAGAATGGCATTCTAACATGTATACTATCATGTAAGAATTGAATCACCAGTCTATGTCTGAGGCAGGATACAGCGTGCTTGGGGCTGGTGCATGGGGATGACCCACAGAGATGTTATGGGGAGGGAAGTGGGAGGGGGGTTCATGTTTGGGAACACCTGTAAGAATTAAAGATTTTAAAATTAAAAAAAAAAAAAAAGAAGAAGAAGAACAGTTGGAACTGGACATGGAACAAGGGACTGGCTCCAAATTGGGAAAGGAGTACGTCAAGGCTGTATATTTTCACCCTGCTTATTTAACTTATATGCAGAGTACATCATGAGAAACGCTGGGCTGGATGAAGCACAGGCTGAAATCAAGATTTTTGGGCGAAATATCAATAACCTCAGATATGCAGATGATTCTACCCTTATGGAAGAAAGCAGAGAGGAATTAAAAAGCCTCTTGATGAAAATGAAAGAGGAGAGTGAAAAAGCTGGCTAAACCTCAGCATTCCAAAAATGAAGATCATGGCATCTGGTCCATCACTTCATGGCTAATAATAGATGGGGAAACAATGGAAACAGTGACAGACTTTATTTTCTTGGAATCAAAAATCACTTCAGATGGTGACTGCATCCATGAAATTAAAAGACACTGGCTCCTTGGAAGAAAAACTATCACCAACCTAGACAGCATATTAAAAATCAGGGACATCATTTTTGCTGACAGAGGTCTGTATCATCAAAGCTATGGCTTTTCCAGTGGTCATGTATGGATGTGAGAGTTGGACCATAAAGAAGGGTGAATGCCAAAGGATTGATGCTTTTGAACTGTGGTGTTGGAGAAGACTCTTGAGAGTCCCTTGGACTGCAAGGAGGTCCAACTAGTCTATCCTAAAGGAGATCAATCCTAAATATTCTTTGGAAGTACTGATGCTGAAACTGAAGCTACAATACTTTGGCTACCTTATACAAGGAACTGACTCATTGGAAAAGACCCTGATGCTGGGAAAGATTGAAAGCAGGAAGAGAAGGGGACCGTAGAGGATGAGATAGTTGGATGGCATCACTGACTCAATAGACATGAGTTTAAGCAAGCTCTGGGAGCTGGTGATGGACAGGGAAGCCTGACGTGCTGTAGTCCACGAGGTCACAAAGGGTCAAACTGAACTGATAGGATTATAAATAGATACAGTCTCTATGAAAGAAAATTTGGCAACGTCTAGCAAAAACTCTACCTCCTTTTTACTTAGCATTTGCACTTCTTCAAATTTATCCTATATTCAATGGGTATGTAGTGATATATGTGCGGATGTTCATAATAGCATTGTTTGAACTATCAAAAAATAGGGGTTGTCAATCAAAATGTTCATTGATAGTATAATTGATGGTGTGTGTGTTGTCAGTCACTCAGTCGTGTCCAACTCTTAATGACCCCATGGACTGTAGCCCGCCAGGTTTCTCTATCCATGGAATTCTCTAGGCAACAGCACTGGAGTGGGTTGCCATTTCCTTCTCCTGGTGATCTTCCCAACCCAGGGATCAAACACAGCTCTCCTGCATTGCAGACAGACTCTTTACCCACTGAACCACCAGGGAAGCAACTATAATTTATGGTAGAGTCATGCAGCGTGGAATATTCTGCAGCCTTACAAAGAATGAATATACACAGTAGAAGGAGAAGCGGAATGTCTTAGGGAGAATTGTACAGGGGAGTTTCAACTCCATTGAGCCTATATTTATGTGGGGTCATATATTTATTGACCTTATATTTATGTAAATATATGTAATAAATTTGCATATTTTTCTATGTATAATATTTTATTTCTTAAACTATGTTGTAGGGGGTACATGAGTGTTTATAGCATTGCTCTTTATCCACTTTTATGGATGTCTGGGGCTTCCCTGGTGGCTCAGAGGGTAAAGCGTCCTGCCTGATCCCTGGGTCAGGAGGATCCCCTGGAGAAGGAAATGGCAACCCACTCCAGTACTCTTGCCTGGAAAATCCCATGGACAGAGAACCCTGGTAGACTACAGTCCTACTGCTACTGCTAAGTCGCTTCAGTCGTGTCCGACTCTGTGCGACCCCATTGAGGGCAGCCTACCAGGCTCCCCCGTCCCTGGGATTCTCCAGGCAAGAACACTGGAGTGGGCTGCCATTTCCTTCTCCAATGCATGAAAGTGAAAAGTGAAAGTGAAGTCGCTCAGTCATGTCTGACTCTTGGCGACCCCATGGACTGCAGCCTACCAGGCTCCTCTGTCCATGGGATTTTCCAGTCAAGAGTACTGGAGTGGGGTACCATTGCCTTCTCCAAGACTACAGTCCATGGGATCGCAAAGAGTTGGACACAACTGAGCGACTTCACTTCATTTCATGGATGTCTGAAACTTTTTAAATAAATCTAACCAAACAATGACACAACTATATATTGAAGTAGAACAATCTTCAATATACATTTTTAAACAAAATTCACTGAGTTTGAATCATTGTGTATAGAAGTGACCTTTTTGTCTGTGACCCAGAGTAAGAAATACAGTTTACATTGTGACCTAGTTCTCAATGAAGCTCTAAACAAACAAAAAAAAACTAGAAAAACATTTCACAAGATAGTATCTACCCTTACTATAAAAAATGCACTCTGAAATTTTCTTATTTGATGTCTTTGTAACATTAGTTTGTAATCCAGTAAATTTATTTCATAACCAACTAATTGGTCACAACCTGCAATTTAAAAGCAGTGATGTCTGGTACAGTACACTTGGTGTGTGATTTTACATGGAACTACATGTATATATGCTTGTCTTGTCTAGTCTAGTCTGTTGTTGCTTAGTTGTGTCTGACTCTTGTGACCACATGAACAGTAGCCCGCCAGGCTCCTCTGTCCGTGGGATTCTCCAGGCAAGAATACTGGAGTGGGTTGCCATTTCCTTCTCCAAGGGATCTTCCCAACCCAGGAGTTGAACCCAGGTCTCCTGCATTGCAGGCAAATTCTTTACCAACTTAGCTACAAGGGAAGCCCATATATGCTTGAAGATGCATAGAATTTCTCTGGAAATATTCAAATAAATGGATTATTCTGATTGCATTTGTGGAAGGCAACTAGGTGACTATGGATAGGGATTGGAGGGAGATTTGTTTTCCTCTGTGCATTTTTGTTCTTTTAGAACTTTGTACCATATGTTATTAAAATTTTTGTTTAACATATCTAAAAAGTAAATAAAATGACAGTGATATCACAGAGGAATGAATCCAAGTCACTTACTTTCTAGACTACTTTTTTAAAATAACCAACAATTAATTGTTGCTTACAGGGTTCTTTCCAGTGTTTTAAAAAAATAGGAAAAAAGCTTCCTTAAAAATAAAAGCACAGGATTATTAAATATTTCCTTTATGGCAATATCCAGGTTTAGCTCTTAATTTCTTTCTTTAACACAGCTTTTGTGATGTGTGTTCCTTCTAAAACTAAGATGAGAAAAAATATATTAGACCAAGGGTAATGTAATATTTTGCTCTTTACATCATTATTAAGTCACCAGCTCATTTTATTTTATTTTATTTTTTTCATTTTCTTTTTTTTTCATTTTTATTTTTTATTTTTATTTTGTTTTAAATATTTTTTTATTTTAGTTTTTTATTTTTTAAATTTTAAAATCTTTAATTCTTACATGCGTTCCCAAACATGAACCCCCCTCCCACCTCCCTCCCCATAACATCTCTGTGGGTCATCCCCATGCACCAGCCCCAAGCATGCTGTATCCTGCGTCAGACATAGACTGGCGATTCAATTCTTACATGATAGTATACATGTTAGAATGCCATTCTCCCAAATCATCCCACCCTCTCCCTCTCCCTCTGAGTCCAAAAGTCCATTATAAACATCTGTGTCTTTTTTCCTGTCTTGCATACAGGGTCGTCATTGCCATCTTCCTAAATTCCATATATATGTGTTAGTATACTGTATTGGTGTTTTTCTTTCTGGCTTACTTCACTCTGTATAATCAGCTCCAGTTTCATCCAGCTCATCAGACCTGATTCAAATGAATTCTTTTTAATGGCTGAGTAATACTCCATTGTGTATATGTACCACAGCTTTCTTATCCATTCATCTGCTGATGGACATCTAGGTTGTTTCCATGTCCTGGCTATTATAAACAGTGCTGCGATGAACATTGGGGTACATGTGTCTCTTTCCATTCTGGTTTCCTTGGTGTGTATGCCCAGCAGTGGGAGACCGGCTCATTTTAAATTGTCATTATGAAATCAGAGCCCCATATGTGGATGAGGAGCCTGGTAGGCTGCAGTCCATGGGGTCGCGAAGAGTCGGACACGACTGAATGAGTTTACTTTCACTTTCCACTTTCATGCATTGGAGAAGGAAATGGCAACCCACTCCGGTGTTCTTGCCTGGAGAATCCCAGGGGCGGCGGAGCCTGGTGGGCTGCCATCTATGGGGTCACACAGAGTCGGACACGACTAAAGCGACTTAGCAGCAGCAGCAGCAGATGGATGAGACATGCTCTTCTATTTACTTAGGGAAAAGCTATGTTTGGAGATCAAGTTTATGTCTTACAGAGAAAGCAAGGAAGACATGGAAGTGGTGTTAACCAGGCAGTCAGCAGTTTTATGTTTCAAAGGTGTCTGCCCAAATTAGCAGTTTTAAAACAAAGCTGCACATTACAGATCTTTGATGTCATATATACTATATTATTTTCCTTTGAAACCGAAACCATGTATTTGTCATTTAACAATTTCAGCAGTGTACACATAATTGTGTTTCCATGAGAAAATAACTATTATACCAAGTGGTTGACTTTAAACAGCATTTCTTTATTCTCTAAAGTCTATATTTTTATTTTTTTGTTTTCAGTTGTATTGTATCATTGAAAATTTGTGCTTAAATAATTTTCATTTATTTTGATGTTTATAAGTGTAAATCTATTTTTTTGAGATCGGAGAAGGCAATGGCACCCCACGTCAGCACTCTTGCCTGGAAAATCCCATGGATGGAGGAGCCTGGTGGGCCGCAGTCCATGGCGTCGCTAAGAGTCAGACACGACTGAGCGACTTCACTTTCACTTTTCACTTTCATGCATTGGAGAAGGAAATGGCAACCCACTCCAGTGTTCTTACCTGGAGAATCCCAGGGACGGGGGAGCCTGGTGGGCTGCCCTCAATGGGGTCGCACAGAGTCGGACAGACTGAAGCGACTTAGCAGCAGCAGCAACAGTTTTTTGAGATGACTTATCTTTTATTTTCATTGTTCCTTGGCAAGTTTAGATTTGCCGAAATAATCCTTCAGCTAGAATGATAGTGTGGCCTGTAGAAATCTTCTGTGCAAAGATTTAATAACTTTTTCTATGAGAAAATTGGCAGCCTTGTGAAATAATCCAAGAATTTCCCTTCTACCACATTTTTTAATTAATATAAACCTTGGGTTACCTCTGCTAAACAAGGGCCAAGAGGAGGAAAAGATTAAGACTAATGGAATATGTCATTTTCTGATGAATTTATGAGTTCTCTGGGCTTTCTTTGCCTGGTTTCCAGGTTACCATGCTCTTAATTTTCCCCTTATCTCAGTAGTTACTTCTCTTACTTGCTGATTCTTCCTCTTCTCTGTGATATTTTAATATTGGCGTGTCCCAGTGCTCCTTGTCCTAGAATCTTCTCCATTTACACTCACTCACTGTGTGATCTCATATGGTCTTGCTGCTTAAAATACCATCTACTATACAAATGAGCCCCAAACTCATATTCCTCCAAGACCTCTCTGCCAATATCCATTTTCAACTTACTTGAAGATTTCACCTGGGTGTCTAGTGGGTATTTTAAATTTCACTTGTCCAAAACAGAATTCCTAATCTTCCCTCTACTTCAAACTTGCTCCACTTGCAGACTTGCCCATTTCAATTGATGAAAACTCTAGCCTACCACTTGCTCAAGCCAAAATCCTTGGCGCTGTCCTGAGAACTCTCTCACTCCCACACCTTACATCCACTCGATCAGTTAGCACTGTTTCTTTACTACCAACTCCATTGCTATCACCCTTGTCCAAACCACCATCATCTCTCACCTGGTTAATACAGCAGCCCCCTAAACAGGTCTTCCTCCTTCCTAGAATGATCCATTAAAAAAAATATTTATTATTTGGCTGTGCCAGGTCTTAGTTGTGGCATGCAGGATCTTTGATCTTTGCTATGGCACTGGAGCTCTAGTTCCCTGACGAGGGGTTGAACACAGAGTCTTAGCCACTGGACCACCAAGGAAGTACCTCGAATGATTCTTTTAAAATGTCAGTCTGCTCTGCTTAAAAATATGCCAATGTTTTCTCCTTTAACTGAGAGTAAAATATATACTGTGGTCTAAAATATGTTCCCCGATACCTTTCTGTGCTTACTTCCTTCTACAGAGATGGGAGTTCCCCTCCCATCTCAATGGCATCTTTGTCAGTCTCCAGAAAACCTGCAGCACACTTCTGCCTTAGGGACTTTACCTTAGCTGAGTCCTGTGCATGGGACTCTTTTCCTCCAGGTCTTACATGTTTAATTCTTACAGCTCCTCACGTCTTTATTCAGATGTTTCCTGCTCAATGAAACTGACTTTGAGTGGTGCTATATAATACTGTAACTATCACCCAGCCCCAAACTCCCAATACCCTTTACCCTGTCCTTTTTTCCCCCATAGCATGTATTATCTTCTATATAATTAACTTATGTTCTGTGATTGTTGTTGATTGCCTGGATTATAAGCTCCATGAGGTCTGGGATCCTTGTCTGTTTTGCTTACTGAAGTATTTCAAGCTGTTATATTGTTTTGGACACTTACTAAGTTTTCAACAAATATTTTTAAATAGTAAATAAATATAGAGATGTAATTCTTGTTCTGTATGTTTTGACTGTGTCTTTGCACAGAACTGAATAACTGTATTTGATTGACTTGAGCTGTTATTTCTTGCACAATTGATTTTTTAGTGCTTTGTCTATGTGTGTAAACCAGTTTGGTTTTTATGATTTGGTCAGTCAGCTCAATAAACTCAGTAGTCTTTAAACCCCTGTGTTAGTAGTTGAATCAGTCAGACATGTTTTCTTGTTTCTTGGATTTGTTTAATTTTAGTTTGTGAAGACTGTACTGATTTTTATAGATAAAATATTCAAGCTAATTTCTGAATGGAAAAACCACTGCAGTTGATATGCCAAATCAATGCATGTAGACATAACCATATTCAATCACAGTTAGACTACAAGTCAAATGAATATTGTAGGAGAACTTTATAGTCAGCATAGTTTGTTTTAAGACTAAGAAATAGCAAATACCAGTTGCTTGCACATCCATAAATAAATAAATAAGCAGATACAGCTATCTTTTTGAGTGATTTATGAAAATAAGGAAGTCAATCAAAATTATCAAAGAGGTTAATTGATTTAAGACATTGCCTAAATTGATATGTTGTCTGGATTGCCTGGTCATTCTAGTGGAAGTTATTGAACCTTTTGTTTATGAAGGCCCAACCATATTTTATCAAATAACCCATCAATTTTTTTTCAAAGCATTCTGATTAGAATTGATCAGTCAGTTCAGTCAAAATTAAAATGTGAGTCTATAGGACAGTCAAGTCTAAATTAAAACTATGATAAGAAAGTATAAGATGTTAAAGTGAGATTTTACTAATCCTGAGTCATGTCAGAGTTTGAGGAAGTGTCTGTAAAAGTGGAAAAAAGACTGGGAAATGAAATTTCAACATTTCAGCCTTGAAAGAGTCATGAACCCATCAACTCATGACATTTTTACCAGTCCTCCCATACTTACTGGTGTCAAAACAATGCCATGATGGATATTGAAGTACTTCCGGAAGAAAAACAAGACAAAACAGAACAAAACAAAGCAATCACTAAAAATGAAAGAAAGGAAACAAACAGGAGCTCTATAGGTATTAAGTATTTGATATATATATATGTGTGTGTGTGTGTGTGTGTGTGTGTGTTTACTTGCCTGCAACGTATATGCATAAAATTACTTTAACCTTTGGGTGCTTTCATTTTAGTCCTGGATCTGTAGGATACCTTCTGTTAATTTGAATAACTTGCACAGGGAGCAGTAAGGATTTGGGAAGTAATTTTATCTTTTCCCTCAAGTATAGTTTTCTCCCTAAGCTCTGTCATTTGGACATCAAATTAACACTGCCATTTTTATCAGCTTCAGCCACAAGAAGGTTTATCAAGATGTTTCTGTTTTACTTCTCGTTTCTAAGCAGCTGCCTACAACTAGAGTCACGAGTCTGCTAAATTGAGCAGTCATTTGGAACTTGTTTTTTTTTTTTTTAATCACATTCTTCTAAGAACCATAATTGTATAAAAAGAAATTAGCCCAGGGTAAATCTCAGCAGATATGTGGTTTTCTCTGATAATGGTTTGCCTCCAATGAAGAGGTTAGTCTTTACCTACAAGAACTAGAAAGAATAATTTGGACATATTTTCTTATACCTTATACCTTGGGCCTGTGAGACTTAAAAAAAAGAAATATCTTGCTTTCCAACAAGTTAAGTTTCAGTTGTTCCAGATTGAATTAGTGTAAATAAAATAGAAAGAAGAGCCCTAGCAAATCAATACTGCATTGGTAGTAAACTGGAAAATACTGACAAATTATCCTTTTAGGCCTTAGCGAGGTTTAATCTAAACATCATTTTCTCCTGACAGTATGAGAGAGAAGAGGGTAATTTATTACAGAGTCCTGATATGGATGAGAAAAGACTGCTGCTTGTTCTTCACTGTTCTGGCTCATACCAGTTCAATTTTTGTTTTGCTCCAGAAAATCTTTCTCCAATAATATGTTTATAGGTCTTGTAACTTTAGTGCATAGCAACTGCTGCCTTATCATGGTACATTTGAGTACTTGCTAGCTTGTTTCAGAATGTAGATTTTTAAGTGCTCTCTTGAAGCTCAGGTGTCTCTTAGCTCCCTCATGAAGTGTGTTCTTAAAGGGTCATATGCAAATCTTTGCATAGTTTACCTGCTGTGTGGGATCAGTATATAAACTAATCTAGAAAATCTGGTCATATTATAATGCAAATAAATACCTGTTCCTAAATGATGATTTTCATGACTTGAGCTTTTTGCTTGCTGAATGTATTTAAAGTGAAAAGTGAAAGTGTTAGTGGCTCAATCATGTCCGACTCTTCGTGACCCCATGGACAGTAGCCCACCAGGCTCCTCTGTCCATGGAATTCTTCAGGCAAGGATACTAGAGTTGGTTGTCATTTCCTCTCCCAGGGAATCTTCCCAACCGAGGGATAGAACCCAGGTTTTCTGCTTGGCGGGCAGATTCTTTACCATCTGAGCCATCAGGGAAGCCCCAAGAATATTGGAATAGGTAGCCATTCCCTTCTCCAGGAGATCTTCCTGACCCAGGAATCAAACCTGGGTCTCTTGCTTTGCAGGGAAATTCTTTACTGTCTGAGCCACCTTCTAGGGCAGTTAAAACTTAACTATTTACAGCAAAGGAGTAGTTTGTGTCTTTTGATGGAAAAAATATTTAGTGTTGTTTCTTTCAAGTTTCTTACAATGTTAATGGTTTAATCATGTAAGCTTTATTCTATGTGAAAGGTGTGAAGTTCAAATATGCAAAATGTGTGGTAGAAAAAATTAGGTCAGCAATTTGTTCAGCATTTTCTGTTAAATAAGTTAGCTGTGTTAAATGTCACATTATCTAACATGAATATGATAAAATAACATTTTTAATTAACCCAAGAGGGATATGGACGTAAGAAAACCAAACACTTGCTCCAGGCAGGATCATTTCTCAAGATACTGCATTATGAACAATATTTAAATTACTGGTTATATTTATCCCATGTATTTTACAAAACTTAAAAGTCTTATATTAACAGTATACCTCAACAGTTATTATTAAAGTAATAAGGAAATGAACCTCAAACTTTTTACACATTTGGGGGATATTATATATATACTAAGTAGTAACAATGTTTTCTTACATGGTGTACTCCATACCAAATTGAAGCCTTAATGTATTTAATTGCTCATCTAGACTCTAGAAATATATAAATTCCCAGGTAAATCTAACCTAAAGAGTAAAAAGTTAAGATGGAAATGGTGAACATATTTACAAAAGGAAGAATTTTAGTAAGAAACTCAGTTAAATTTTGCTTTATTGATTCAAAAGGGAAATAAATATCTTTTGGAAAGCATTTTCTAAAAGAGAAAAATATATTATGGATATATGATTGGACTATTAAATATAAATGTTGCAGTCTTAATCTTCTGTAGCCCAAGCCATTGTGACAAGGTTTCCTTATATAATTAGCAGCTTGCAGCTTAAGCCAGTAAGTTCAGAAGAGAAAAGAATCAATTTGATTCCTTAAACACAATTCACTACAATATATGAATTTGCTTTACTTCAGATATTATATGAAATATTATTACCAGTTTGTGAGACTCCTAAAGTTATTAAACACAAAAATTCCCTTTTGGGGAAAGGGGTTGTTATAGGAGAGATATGGGGAGTCGTGTGTTGAGGGAAGTAGTATTAAAAACAAATGTGAAAAAAAAAAACAAACGTGATCACAGGTCTTCTGCTGAGCAATTTGCTTACTTACAGTTTTGATAAAAGTAATTCTGGTGGCCATGAATACAACTAGGCCTATTGACCAGAATAAGATCAATATTTTTTCCCAACTGTCAAGACAGCCAATCACCACGAATTTGATTGGATCACTGCACAGTTGATCCAATTCATTAGTTAAGATTACTGAAATAAATCACACTTGGAAGAACTCAAATGCAAGTTAGCAGCCTAGTGCCAAGTGGTGGAAGAGTTCCATAAGAGCAAGCTCATGAAATGATTTCTGTAAGTCATTATTTATAGCCAGAATTTATTCAGTGAGTAAAGTCATTTGAAGGATCTAGAAGATATAAGTAGAAAAAGATGTTTTTGTTTTTTTACAATTTAAAGTGAAAAACATTTGTTACCATTTGTTAAAGTATGTTTCAACACTAGAATTTATTGATTCAACAAGCATTTGGCAAGCACTTTCCATGTGCAAAGGACTGGGTTCCCAGAAATGAAAAGTTAGACAATTTTCCTGACTTTGAGGAGTTCACAGTCAGCTGGTAGAGTGGAGGAGTAGACAAATAATTGTGGTGTGACGTAGTAAGTTTTATAATAAAAACATAAGCAACATGCATGTGATGAAAGCATAGAGAATTAAATAACAGACAGGAAATCTAGGAAGCCATCACATAGAAGGTGAGATTTGAAGTATGAATACAAATTTATCAGGCAGAAAAGGAAAGGAAGGACATTTCCGGCAGAGTGAACAGAATGTGCATAAGCACAGAGGCATGAAAGGGCATGGCATATTCTAGAAACTGCAAGAATTTGAATCTGGCTAAGTGATAGCATACTAACAGAAGCAATAAAAGATGATACATCAAGATAATTTGGGGACAGCTTATAAGGGCCTCATATGCTTGGCATATTTCTTCTGAAAATGCGGAGCCCCACCAATTTATTTGTTAAAGTGATCAGATTTGTCATGCAGAATATTGACTGGAATTCATCCACTAATTCAACTATATTTATCGAATACTTACCATTTGTCAAGCAAGTGGAAGAGATAAAAAGACCTATAAATCACAGCTCCTTCCCTAGAAAACTCAGCCTGGTTGGAAAGGCAAATACGTAAACAATTACAATTCAACACAATATGTCCTTTATTATAACTATGTCCCCAATACAATGAAAAGAGAGAGCAAAGGGTGCCTAAGTTTTCTAGAGGAAGTAAGATATAGTTTCAGAAATTAAGTTGACAGTTGAGCTAAGACTTAATGGAAAAGTAGAAATTTGTCACACTGGCAAAGAAGAAAGACATTGTGGCATAAGGAGAATCTAGAGGTGACTTACATTTTTAGAATGGCAGAGTAAAGGGGACCCTGCCCTTTCTTTTCTCTAAAATTACCCAAATACAAAAGGAGAATGAAAAGCAGAATAACTTTATGCCTGAATCACAATGAATGGGTAAAGCCTGCCAAGTACCATAATGATCCAGGAGTGTGGGAAGATGCCTAGAGATGACTAATTTTCAGACAAAGCAGAACATATCTTCTCAAAGTATTCATCTCATACAGTGAAATAAACCAATAATCCTTTATTTGGAAAAATGAGAATAGGGCTACAGACTGTTGGTGGAAGGTTCCATGGGCCAAAGGGAGTTCAAGTCTGAATAAGGAAGCATATACATACATCATCTTTGCAGTAATTGTTTTGAGGAATGATAGAAGAGAGGGATTGAATTTTGAGTAGCCATACAGCTTCCAATATTCATTCACTGGAGATAAATAAAAGCTAAAACAATTCTCTGTCTGTCATGCACACACGTACACACATTATGTTGAAAGGATCTTTACTCTGAACCATGTAAAATTTCTGTTAGAAACAGTGCATTAGCCTGTCCCCTGCATGAACCTATTAATAGTAGCTGGTCCAGGAAGAACTAACCTTATTCAAAGATGAGTAATACTCTAAATGGAACCAGAACATAATCTACAAAGGAACCAGAAGAAAAATTAAAAAAAAAAATAGAAAAAACAAGTGGCAGATAAGCACTCACTAAGGATATATGGGATGTGAGATTCGGACTGTGAAGAAAGCTGAGTGCCGAAGGATTGATGCTTTTGAACTGTGGTGTTGGAGAAGACTCTTGAGAGTCCCTTGGACTGCAAGGAGATCCAACCAGTCCATTCTGAAGGAGATCAGTCCTGGCTGTTCTTTGGAAGGAATGATGCTAAAGCTGAAGCTCCAGTACTTTGGCCACCTCATGCGAAGAGTTGACTCATTGGAAAGGACTCTGATGCTGGGAGGGATTGGGAGGCAGGAGGAGAAGGGGACGACAGAGGATGAGATGGCTGGATGGCATCACCGACTCAATGGACATGAGTTTGCATGAATTCTGGGAGTTGGTGATGGACAGGGCGGCCTGGTGTGCTGCAATTCATGGGGTTACAAAGTTGGAACAGAACATATTGCCATGAAAGGACAGTATATAAATTGGAGGGCTCAAAAGAGAGTGATAAAGTTATAATGAAACAACATAAAGGGAAATAATGTGAGACAGTGAAGCTTATGAAAATAACAGAAGAGAAAAAAAGTAATCATGAAAACGAAACAAACACTGGCAGTATTAAGGAGAACAGACACTGGCCAAAATACAGTTAAGACACATGAAGAACAAAACAGAAAAAAAGCAAAATAAATTAATAGGATAAACAGTTTTAAACAAAAATCTATGTAATGTGGACAAAGTAGATCCCACCTAGGTGAGCATATTATTCCCAGAGAACTAAACAAAGTAACAAAAAATATGCAAAGATCAAATTCAAGAAAACATTCTAGAAGTTAACTTGAATTTGTAGCTTGAAAAAGCACAATATATCCCAAGATGATCATTGAGACACGCACTGTTAAAGTGACGAGACTTTAAGAGTCTTTAGCACATCTAGGTAAAACAAAGTGCCCTGAGACTACTTCACAATAATATTCAAAACATAGCCTATAAAGTCATTGTGTGTGTGTGTGTGTGTGTGTATGTGTGTGTTAAGTTGCTGCTCAGTCGTGTCTGACTCTTTGCAACCCTATAGACTGTAGCCCACCAGGCTCCTCTGTCCATAGGAATCTCCAGGCAAGAATACTGGAGTGGGTTGCTATGCCTTCCTCCAGGGGATCTTCCCGACCCAGGGATCCAACCCGCATCACAGGAGTGCATTGGCAGATGGGTTCTTTACGATTAGTGCCACTTGGCTCGCCTATTAAGTCATTGGGGTGAAAAATAGAGCTCATGAAATGTGAGGCAAGCAAAGTGTCTCAGTTCAGTTCAGTTCTATCGCTCAGTCGTGTCCGACTCTTTGCGACCCCATTAATCGCAGCACGCCAGGCCTCCCTGTCCATCACCAACTCCCGGAGTTCACTCAGACTAACGTCCATCGAGTCCATGATGCCATCCAGCCATCTCATCCTTTGTCGTCCCCTTCTCCTCCTGCCCCCAATCTCTCCCAGCATCAGAGTCTTTTCCAATGAGTCAACTCTTCTCACGAGGTGGCCAAAGTACTGGAGCTTCAGCTTTAGCATCATTCCTTCCAAAGAAATCCCAGGGTTGATCTCCTTCAGAAAGGACTGGTTGGATCTCCTTGCAGTCCAAGGGACTCTCAAGAGTCTTCTCCAACACCACAGTTCAAACGCATCAATTCTTCAGCGCTCAGGCTTCTTCACAGTCCAACTCTCACATCCATACACGACCACTGGAAAAACCATAGCCTTGACTAGATGGACCTTAGTCGGCAAAGTAATGTCTCTGCTTTTCAATATGCTGTCTAGGTTGATCATAACTTTTCTTCCAAGGAGTAAGCGTCTTTTAATTTCATGGCTGCAATCACCATCTGCAGTGATTTTGGAGCCCCCCAAAAATAAAGTCTGACACTGTTTCCACTCTTTCCCCATCTATTTCCCATGAAGTGATGGGACCAGATGCCATGATCTTAGTTTTCTGAATGGTGAACTTTAAGCCAACTTTTTCACTCTCCCCTTTCACTTTCATCAAGAGACTTTTTAGCTCCTCTTCACTTTCTGCCATAAGGGTGGTGTCATCTGCATATCTGAGGTTATTGATATTTCTCCTGGAAATCTTGATTCCAGCTTGTGCTTCTTCCAGTCCAGCGTTTCTCATGATGTACTCTGCATATAAGTTAAATGAGCAGGGTGACAATATCCAGCCTTGACGTACTCCTTTTCCTATTTGGAACCAGTCTGTTGTTCCATGTCCAGTTCTAACTGTTGCTTCCTAACCTGCATACAGATTTCTCAAGAGGCAGGTCAGGTGGTCTGGTATTCCCATCTCTTTCAGAATTTTCCACAGTTTATTGTGATCCATACAGTCAAAGGCTTTGGCAAAGTGTCTAGACCACTGAATTTAAGGTAGCACTCAGTCCCAGGTGCCAACACTATCCTTCACAAAAGTGTCAGTGCCTTCTTGGATTCTGTGGCCTAGGAACCTCACTCGGCTTTCCCTGATACCAGTTCCCAATACTGGCTACAAAATTATAGAATATTTTATAAATATAGATAAGTAATTTATAACTGCAGAGGTTACCATTAGTAGGTAATAGTGGAACTGAAAATGCTGTATGAAACTTCCATATTATCAGAAGGGACATGCAAACATAATACACACAACAGAGAAAATATATAGCATGTCAATTAAGAGAAAAGGCACCACTCTTCACTCCTGGAGAGCACTCTCAGGTCTCTGTCCCATAGCCTCTTCCATCTCAGCAACAAAGAACCTTCTTCACATTGAATGCCTTCTACTTCCTAATTTCTCTTAAATCTAAAGTTCTCTTCCTGGCATTTAAAATAACCTACAATCTGACTCCTTTTCAACTCCAACTTAATATCAGCAGTGTGAAAATTCTATTATAGTCAGCTCTGTCTCTTTGATTTTACCTCAGTTGTTTTACTGAAAGTAGGCTTGAGCCTTTTCTCTACTTCAGCATATCCTATCCGTTGTTCAAAGTGTATCTCATATATGGGCTTATCAGGAGTCTGCTTCTTATGTATTTTAGCCCACACTGACCTTCTTAACTTCTACAGTACTCATAGTTCTATCTCTGTTTTCTTAACTCTGTATAGTATCTTTCATTATTCTTTTCGTGTGTGTGTTTCTGCATAAATTTTCCTCTCTCCTCATATAGTCTGTAGGCTCCTAAACAATAAGAAGAATGCCTTGTGCAATCCCACAGTACTTAGCACAATGCTTTGTCTAATGTAGACGTGCAGTGTAAGTAGTGATTCATTGATTTCAGGCAGTGAGGCTAGCTGGTAATGTATTTGTTAGTCAAAAGGACCCTTACTCATGCCTCTTCAAATCAGATAATAACTGCCTTACCTGCCTATTTTGTAAATACATATCTTTAATGGCCTGTTACTAACAGAAATACATTATGTAAGTTAAGGCTTTTAGGTCCCTGTTTTCTTTTTCTTCCCTATTCCATACTTGTTTCCATAAAGATCTGACTGGAGACTGAGTGACACCTCTGACTTTGCAGAGTTAATTTTTAATACATTTTTGCTATAATCCTATAGATGCTGGTGGTTTTACACTTGAACTGAACTGATAAAGTGATAGGCAGTTAGTTAAGGCTACTGTAGCAGGATGGATGTACTTTTCAAGTAAATTGGGTTTTTTTTGTTTTTGTTTTTTTTGTTTTTTTTTTTTTTGGTTTCTAGCAAGTCTCATTCTCCTCACAACAAGCATCTCTATTTTTCCTTATTTTCTTGAATAAGTGTGAGTGTCTGTGCATACACATGCATTAGTATCTATATCAGTTATTGCTCTTCAGTATGAGAGTGATTACCTGATACAATCTGGCTGAAGGACAAGGTGAATGTTGAACTCCAGGTTTATACCTGTATGGCGTGATTAGTGAAAGTGAAAGTTGCTCAGTCGTGTCTGACTCTTTGTGACCCTATAGACTGCATGGTCCATAGAATTCTCCAGGCCAGAAAAGTGAAGTGGGTAGCCTTTCCCTTCTCCAGGGGATCTTCCCAACCCAGGGATGGAACCCAGGTCTCCCCCATTGCAGGCGGATTCTTTACCTGCTGAGCCACCAGGGAAGCCCATGGCTTGATTAGGGTGCAATTAATATCATCCAGGTCTAATTTATCTCTCTTTCTTGGTTCGGGTCTACTCTCTGGTTCTCAGCTACATTTTCGGATATGTAGTGGTGGGAGAATGTCTCCTCATGGGGGAGGAAAGCCTTCTTGTTTCCCAGAAACTCTAGGACATGTCTAAGTCATTTGCCCAACTCAATTAATCCCCATAGCCAGAGGAGTGAGTTTTGCTGATTGTTTAAGCCTGTTAAAGGTTTACATATGGATCTGGGAATGAGAGCAGCCTCACCCAAAACAGGAGAGTTAGGGAGCGATAGTGTACAAAAAAATATTTATGATACACTTTTTTTTTTGCTTTCTTTCATATTTTATTTTATTATTTTTTTTTTACTGTAGTTTTATAAAAAGAAGGTTGAAAAGTACTGACTAGCAAAAACAACAGCTCGCCAACACATTTTGACCTAGTTTTTCTTTCCCCTGACCAGTGTGTAATAGTGATATTCAGATTACTACTGAGTTTCTTATTTTTGAAGAATATTTTAGGTATTTTTCAATAGCTTTTTGAGGTATAGTTCACATGCCATACACTTCACCGGTTTTCAGTATATCCACAGTTACTGATATATGCAACGATAAACACAATTTTAGAACATTTTCATCACTACAAAAAGAACCTCCTACTCTTTAGCTATCAGACCCCTAACCCTGTTTCTTCCAGCCCTATGAAACCACTAATCTACCTGCTGTCTCTATAGGTTTACCTATTCTGAACATTTCACAGAAATGGAATCATATACTATGTCGCATTTTGCATCTGGCTTCTTTCACTTTGTATGTATTCAAGGTTTGTCTGTGGCATAATATGCATCAGCATTTCATTCCTTTTAGTTACCAAATGATTGTCCACTGTATGGGTACAGCACATTTATCTATTCACCAATTAATGGAAATTTGGGTTTCTACCTTTGCCTTTCTGTTTTCACAGGCAATTTTCTCTTTTTTCTTTTATATTTCTACTGTTCCATCTTGCTGATTTCTTTTATCGTCTTGGAGATTCATATGCATCTATATATCATTTTTCCCAGTTGAGAAGTATTTGTTCTCCTGAGAATGTGATAAATGTGGTTTTCCCTGAGAGGAAAATAATCTTGTGGTCATATCTGTGGTCATGAGTAAAGTTTTTTCTACTCTCTGTGAGATTTAGAGGCAGCTCCTAAAACAGTAACTTTCAAACTTTTTCAGCAGTAATCCACGATAGGAAAGACATTTTCCATTGCAACCCAGTAAACACGTTTAGTCACTAAGTCATGTCTGACTCTTCTGCTACTCCATGGAATATAACCCATCAGACTCCTGTGTCCATGTGATTTCCCAGGCAAGAATACTGGAGTGGGTTGCCTTTTCCTTCTGCAGGGGATCCTCCTGACCCAGGGATCAAACCTGTATCTCCTGTGTCCCCTGCATTGCAGGTATATTGTTTACCTCTGAGCTACCAGGGAAGCCCAGTAAACATATAATATGTGTGAATGTATTAAAGGTTCACAAAGCAGTTTCAACAAACACTACATAGCAATGCACTGTGATAACCTATCCTATTATAGTCTACTCTGTTCTACCCTATCCTACAATAATCTTTTGTTTTAAAGTACATTTTATGACCCCATACATTGATTTCACAACCCATTAATGGATCATGACCTGAAGATTCAAAAATCCTGTCCAGAAAGATCCTTCCTCATATTTCTGAGGTAATGGCTAAAGAAAGATTTTTCATTGTCTGATACCCATCAAATGTTTGTGGATAGTAGAAAACTCCTATGTTGACAACTCTGTTCTCACCCTACTGACCTTAAGAAAAAGAGTAATCATTGACATAATTTGTCATATTGGGAATACTTAGAGTAACTGTGCTATGTATATTACCCCTTCTCTTAGGAATTAACTTCCCTATTATACCCCATAATATTTATTTTGTACCAACAATCTAGGATTTATAATTTAAATGTTGTTACCATGACAAACTCTTTCTATCTGTGCTTTATTTTATTTCATTTTATTTTAATATTTTTATGTATAGTAATTTTTTTCTTTCTCTTGATTGCAGTATTGTTGCTATACAGTATTATATGTTACAGGTGTATAATATAGTGTTTCATAATCTTTAAAAATTATACTCAATTTATTGTCATTATAAAATACTGGCTATATCCCCATGTTGTACAATATATCCTTATAGTTTGTTTTATACATAACAGTTTGCCTCTCATAATCCCCTACCCCCATGTTTCTTTTCCCTATTCTCTCTCCCCAGTAACCTGTTCTCTATATTTGTGAGTCTGTTTCTATTTTGTTATATTCACTGCTGCTGCTGCTGCTAAGTCATTTCAGTAGTGTCTGACTCTGTGCAACTCCGCAGAAGGCAGCCCACCAGGCTCCCCCATCCCTGGGATTCTCCAGGCAAAAAGTTTGTTATAATATTTTAGATTGCACATATAATTGATACCATATAGTATTTGTCTTTCTCTGATTTATTTCAGTTAGCATATCTTCCAAGCCCATCCATATTGCTGCAAATCCAAAATGTTTTTTATGGCTGAGTAGTATTCCAGTATTTTTTATGGCTGAGTGTATATGTATGAATAATACATCTTCTTTATCTCTTCTTCTGTTGATGGTCACTTAGGTTGCTGCCAAATATCGCCTATTATGCACAATGCTGCTATGAACTTTAGGGCGCATGTGATCTTTTCAAATTAGTGTTTTTGGATATATACCCAGGAATGGAATTGATGGATCATGTGATAGTTCTATTTTTAGTTTTTTGAGAAACTTCCATATTGTTTTCCATAGTGTCTGTACCAATCTATATACCCATCAACAGTATACAAGTGTTCCCTTTTCTCCATATCCTTGCCTACATTTATTATTTGTGATCTTTTTATGATAGCCATTCTGACAGATGTGAGGTGATAGGTTTTATCTCATTATGGTTTTGATTAGTCATATTGAACATCTTTCCATGTGCCATGTGTATTTTAAAAGATGTCTTAAGGTGACAAGATTTCTCTGGAGTGACAAGTCCAAAGAAAACATTAATAAAATGTTCCCTATGGAAACTAGAATCAGCTGAAAGACCACTGAGACTCTTTCTCATATGAACTGCTTTACTAAATTTGGTTTTAACAGCTTATATTCTAGAAGGGAGGATAATTGCCAGTTAGAATTGAAATAGCAGTGAATAAAGTGTGTATCTAAGATACAATATTATAATATATAGTAGCAACATGTTCTTTAGAAAAACTAGAAATCCTACAACCTTACTTAATACCCCTTCATAGATCCTAAAGAGAGGAGCACTCTTATTTTCTTTCTGTTACTAAGTCAGTTCAGTCGTGTCTGACTCTGTGCGACCCCATAGACGGCAGCCCACCAGGCTCCCCCGTCCCTGGGATTCTCCAGGCAAGAACACTGGAGTAGGTTGCCATTTCCTTCTCTAATGCATGGAAGTGAAAAGGGAAAGTGAAGCCGCTCAGTCGTGTCCAACTCTTAGTGACCCCATGGACTGCAGCCCACCAGGCTCCCCCGTCCCTGGGATTCTCCAGGCAAGAACACTGGAGTAGGTTGCCATTTCCTTCTCTAATGCATGAAAGTGAAAAGGGAAAGTGAAGCCGCTCAGTCGTGTCCAACTCTTAGCGACCCCATGGACTGCAGCCCACCAGGCTCCTCCGTCCCTGGGATTCTCCAGGCAAGAATACTGGAGTGGGTTGCCATTTCCTTCTCCAATGCATGAAAGTGAAAAGGGAAAGTGAAGCCGCTCAGTCGTGTCCAACTCTTAGCGACCCCATGGACTGCAGCCTACCAGGCTCCTCCGTCCATGGGATTTCCCAAACAAGAGTACTGGAGTGGGGTGCCATTGCCTTCTCCATATTTTCTTTCTATGTTGACATTATTGCCAAATTTACTCCTTTCTCCTTCCCACACTTCTCCCCAAACATACATAAGCTCCCCAGACTCCTCCAAAGTACCTTCTCACCTTCTATACACAAATCTTCTTTTCCCCTTGGCTTTATTTCCCATTCCCCACCCACCCACCCACCTAGAGTCTACTTTTCTCTCTTGTGACCATCATTTCCAAAAGAATCCAAGATGTAAAACTGAAAGGAAACAGTCTGGATTAGGGAGAAGGACAGAAGCTTCAACTTCCCTTTTCCTTCTTCACCTGTTACCCTAATCTTTCAGATAATTTAAGTTTTGCTTGGAAAATTACTTCAAAATAAAGCTGAGAAAAACTACACAGTGAAGGGCTTAAGAAATCTTACAAAGGAATAAAGATATTAGAACCCTCCAGCCTGTTACATGTTCTTCATGTTACTTGTTCAAACTCTATACTTTTAAAAATCTGTATTTCCAGCATGAGTCATCATAACAACTCTGTTGAACTTCCAGCTTTTGTTTTTTTGTATTGAGTTATTTCTTTGAGTGGATAATTTCACACAATGTATTTAAGTAATGTTCAATAATGGCTAGGAAAGATGATTTTGTATATATATTTTTGAAGTGGCAGATAATACCCAAATAAGATAAGAAAAGACATAGATGAAAAGTTTAGTATATGCTTCTGTACTCAAGTTTTATCTTGATTTCAGTTAAGAACTATGACTTATAAAGGTAAATATGAGAATGTGAAATATATGAAGGCCATCAAATGTAAAATATATGGAAGTCTCACTTACCTGTGAAATATTCCTGGACACTAATGATTTTAATTAAACCAGAACATCTCAAAATAGCACTAATGAAGATTATGTAGGTTAGATGACTATGAAGTGGACTTGAATTAATGAGTTTTTGTTTCTTTAGTGATGTTGGCTAATGTTCAGTTTTAAAGTATTCTTTGTGTCCATTTGCAAAAAACATCATTTTTAATCCAATTAAATTTTACGTTTTTCTATACCCTACCAGGCAGAGTTTAGTGCAGTATAGCTGGACTTGTATTATCTTTTATTGAATAAGTTTATCCTGCTTCCCCAGAGTTAATGCGTTTTATTACTTTGAAAGTCATTATTTTAACTTAAATGCATTTTCCACTATTTCGCCTAACAACAGTTGAGAGTATCTATTTAAAATATGTCTTTAGATTTTGAGATTCTTTCTCCAAATAGTATTTACAAAACATTTTCTGTTGTTATATTGCAATGAGTTTTTTTTACAATAGGCATTTGGGGGGATATTTTCTCATTTACTGAATGGCTGTTGACAGTAGCAACCCACTCCTGTATTCTTGACTGGAGAATCCTGTGGACAGAGCCTGAAGGGCTGCTGTCCATGGTGTCGCACAGAGTCAGACACGACTGACGCGACTTAACATGCATACTTGCATTGGAGAAGGAAATGGCAACCCACTCCAGTATTCCTGACTGGAGAATCCTGTGGACAGAGGAGCCTTGTGGGCTGCCGTCTATGGGGTCGCAGAGAGTCGGACACAACTGAAGCCACTTAGCAGCAGCAGCAGTTGACAATGTTAGATAGATTTATGATTCAGTTAATGTATTTACCTCTTTCGCCATGCCAGGTTCTAGTGATGAAAAGATAAACAATATATTATACCTACTCTCCATAAGATTAAGATACTGGCAGAAAAGTTAAGTATCCTATTATAACAATGTAATATATGCCATACTGGGCTTCCTAGGTGGTGTTAGTGGTAAAGAACTTGCCTGCCAGTGCAACAGATGAAAGAGACACAGGTTAGATCCCTGGGTCAGGAAGATCACCTGGAGAAGGGCATGACAACCCACTATAGAATTCTTGCCTGGGGAATCCCAATGACAGAGAAGCCTGGCAGGCTATAGTCCGTAGGATTGCAAAGAGTCGGATACAACTGAAGCAACTTAGCCTACATGCACACACACAAATGCCACCCTTGAGATATGAGGAAAGGAGTAATGGAATACAGAGGAAGAAGGAAGTCATTTGGCCAGGAAAGAGAAGAAAGAGGGATGCAAGAAGCCTTCACTTGAAGGGAAATTCTAGTCGAGCTTGTATAACTGGCATTTTATTTTTTTTTTTTACCTTGAATATAATGCATGTCTAGATTTATATTCTGCCTAATTTTTGTTTGAGATTGACAAATCTACTTTTTTGACAGAAAAAATATTCACCTTAAATAAACTGTATGTTTTGACAGATAACTCACCTGAAACCCTGACTTAAATCATTGTTCCTTGACTTTCTTCAGGCCAATGATCATTACCTCCACTCTTCACAAAGTCACTTCTCCTTTCCTCTCACTAAATCATTTCTGGTACCAAGAACTCTAGGGCCTCACAACTCCTTAGCTACATATTTACCTACCCTTCAGATCTTTTTATGATTTCTTTCTTACTAATTCCAACACATTTTTACCATGAACTCTTTGAGATCCTTGTGCCATCTTGCCCAGCTTCTTCATTGATCGTTTACAGTTGATATTTTCTTTCTTTCTTTTTCCACTGTGCTGACAATTGTCAGAGAAAATCACATGCCTGATTGGTGCCACTTCATATTCATGATATCAAACCTTAGCCAAGCCCTTAAGACTACCCCCTTGTCCTTATTTTCATCCCTAACTCAATTCCTTTTCTAAGCACCCCATTCTTATTGCTATATTGCCTTCTTCTTTGAACTACTTGCTTTACTCACACTCTCACAGCCAGCAGAAAAGCTTGCTTCCTGTCTCAGCGTTCTATCCTGTGTTTATACTGAGTCTCACCAGAATTTTCAGTCATAAGTAGCCATCCCCCTTTTCAATGTCAATTTTCATTCTGTGTTTTTAACCCCATACATTCTTCACTTCCTTTAGAACTTAAACCTTTACTTCTGTCTCACTTGTATCAATTTCTCTATTACCTTGTAAGTGCTTCTTCCTTTACCATTAAGTCCTCAGTCTTCATGACTTATTCCTTAATATTCTGGGGTCTTGACCTAATTATAACCTACTCCATGAGTCCTTACCTGACCGTATCATCTAAAATGACAACTTCAGATTCCTTACTCATACATGTATACCCTATCTCCCTTCTATGTTTTAATTTTGTCTTTAGCTCTTGTCACCATCTAATATACTTCAACTTATTTGTCTTATTTATCTGCTTTTCCCACTAGAACTTAAGTCCATATGCAAAGGATTTTTATCTGAATTCTTAGCAGCTATAACAATGTTTGGCTCATAGTTGGAGAAAAATAAGTATTTATTGAATCAAATGAATAAAATAAACTGTAATTTGACTTCTATTTCCACTATTCTATTACAGTCATAAAGATCATCACTAACATTTTGACCCAGTCCTCATTTTACTTCTTATCGTACTTAAACTTTCAGTAGAAGTTAGTACTGTTGTCCAATTGTTCCTTTGAGGAAAATGATTTCTCTAGGTTCTCCAGAATTTTTAGATGTCATTGATGTTGCTTCATCATGCTGCCCAAGGTCAAGTGGAAGAGTAGTGAGATATATATTCGGACAGGCAGATCTGAACTTGATTATGGGTTGCTTGAATATGAGGAATTTATGTTTGTATTGTGTATGTGTGTCCCTGGGCACATGCATGCCACTTTGATATAAGATATATTTTGATTTATTATATATCCTTTTCTATCCATTCTCATCCCCAAATAATCAGATGTAAACCAGAAGTTTTCCGGAGTCCTCAGAAAACCTACCTGATTATTTTCTTGCATTACCCTGTAATATTCAGAGCTGTCCTCCTGGTGTCTCCTCCATTCATTTTGACCTCCATCTCTGATCTCAGGGTCCAAGTTATACATTGCATTGACTCTGAAGAGAAGGCAAAGAGAGGAGAGGTCATAAATGGGAGAAAATATGGATCACGGAGATCATTTTCTTGATGTGGCAACAATTTTCAGCTGATAAGGTGAAGAGGCAATAAAAGCAGCAGTGCATATGGTTGTGCAGTTTGAACAGCAGATTTAGCCAAAGCATCGGATATCCCTTTTGCTCTCTGGTTGTCTCTATTCAGAAATGTAAGTTAATTAAACTTTGTTCTCCTAGTGTTTGACTGCCAATTCTCAATGCCTATGGTGAGAAAATCACAGCCTATAAAATCAGTCAAAATGCACATTCTAGAAGAGTCATCACAGTTGATAGTGATATTTCCTAATATTATTTTGCCCTTAGTATTCTTGACTTTTATTTTGGTACTGTTTTTTTTTTTTCTAATTATTATCTGTGGAGATTAGTGGTTTGCCCTTTGCTTTCTGGCATGGCATAGTATACAAATGCTTTGTGGTAGGACTTTAATTTGTTCACGATGACACTCTTTCTGCCTTTGCCCATGGGAAAAATAAAATTGAGTCATTCTTCCTCTGGCCTTCTTCAGCTACATATCCTGTCAGTGTGATGTTTATCTCGACTTGCCTATTGATGATTACATTGATTGTGTCATATTCTGGTATGCAGCTCTATGCTTCAGGCTTTTTAGTTTTGTAGGGTTTATTTCCTTTAAAAGGAAGCCCGTGTGGACTTAAAAAGTCACTGACCTCCTGATATTAAGGAACAGAACTACCCTTGACATGGGTTATCAGCCACTACTGTGTTTGGTGTAACTCAGGGAGGAAATTATAAGAATGGCAGAATACATAAAGCTGTGTGATAGTGTAGCCAAGTTCTACTGTTAATAACTCTTACTTTTTATTTTAAATCACTGGAAGCTGTAACATATTTTAGGGAAAAGAAGTAGTATTTGATCTACTAACTTTGGATGGATAGCCAAACTACCATCTTGTTTTTTAATCACTGATTTTAAATATATTATCTGAAAGTGAAATGAGTTTTTTGAACATTGGATAATTTGTTGATTTTTTAAATGTCCTGTTAAACAGAGATTTGGGGGTATGAATCCTGGCTTAGCTACATACTAGCTGTGCCACCTTGGGCAAATTTTGTAAACTTTTCAAGCCACAGCATCCTTATCTGTGGCCACTTCATAGGAGTAATGTGAGGATATTGCAAGATAAGTAATGTAAATGCATAGGCTAGTGTCTAACATACAGAAAGTGGTTTGTAAAGTTCATATAGATGGACTCATTAGTGATTCAGTGAGAGGGAGTTGGTAGACAAATTAGTTGATAGTGCATTCTCTTATATTCTACTGGTTTCTATGGCATCAGACGGATTGTAGAATGAGGTTATTGTGTAACAAATGAGCATCCAACTTAAGGACTTAAAACAACAAATATTTATCATCTCTCAACTGTTATGAGTCAGGAGTCTAGGCACACCCAAATGAGTTATCTGCCCATGGTTTACCAGGCTGAAATCATGACATTAGTTGGGACTGATGTCTCATCTGAGGATCCTCTTCTGAATGCATGTAGTTGTTGGCATAATTAAATTCCTGTGGTTGTATGACTAACTTTCCTATTTTCTTGCTGGTTGTAAGCCGGGGATTGCTCTCAAGCCACTAGAAGCTACTCTCTGGTCCTTGCCACATGGCCCCCTTGTGGGTTAGTGAACTCAAGAGTTCCCCAGGTAAAATCTGAAGTGCCCCCATACATGGAGGGTAAGGAGAGACCAAAGGAAGACTTAGACCACTCTAGACTTGTAGGTAGCCATTTTAATAAACAAGGGAATTTACATACAAGTCTTCTCTTGGATGGTTGCAAGATAAGTCAATCTCTGCACCTACTCACCAGAATCTTAAAAGTTTACATAGAGGTCTTAGCTGGGTTTGTCCATTTATACCATCCAAATGGTCTCCACAACATTTTTCTTTCTCAAAGCTGTTTCTTTGAAACAACTCCTACCCTGGGGACAGAATGTACAATCCAAGGATAGGGGAAGGGAAGAGGAACCTCTGCCCAGGTTTCAGCTTAAGGGTCAACTAGCAGTCATGTCTTTTTGATGACCCTCTCCAATACCTCCTTCATAAGCCCACTCACAGCATGGCAGCTCCTTCAAAGACAGCATGAGGGAGAAAGAGAGAGAGAAAGACTCTCTATTATATGCTGGTAAAATGAGTCTTATATGTATAAGTGGCAGTATAAATAGGGGAGTGATATTCCATCACCTTTGCCATATTCTCTTGGCTAGAAGCAAGTCATAGGCTGTGCCTACACTCAAAGGAGGGGATTATATAAGGACATGAACATGGGGAACACTCTAGGGTCCGTGCACCACCAGTACTCAAAAAAGTAATAGATATTTCACTGGCCTAAAACCTAAGAGAAGTAATGAGTATGTCCCTTAATAATACTTTAATCTGCCTGGTGAGAACTATCATCAAATGCCTTTCATTTCTTTCCTCTGAGTGTATGACTTTTGAAACTAATGTTTTAGAGATTATTACAATCTTATTTTACTGTAAAAATATTAGTTATGCAATTAATACAGCATTATATGCTTAATGCAGAAATGAAACAAACTATACAAAAATATCAAACTGAAAAGTCCTGTAGTTTTCACCCCACCCTGTCTCAACCCATTCCCCTATGCAGAAGTACTCAATAATAATAATGTATTAGGTGTCCTTCTATAATATTTTAAAAATATAAATAAGATGGTGTTATATGTATTATTATATCTGGATTCTTCCCTTTCTTAACGATGTACAGTGAAAATCCTTTTATGTCAGTATATATAGATCTTCCTTGGCTGCTTTATATTCATTTGAATGTGTGGGCAATTAGGCCATTTCCAATTTTTTATTTATATGAGCAACACTGCAATGAATTCCATGTACATCCATATTTATGCACCTGTGAAATTATCCTTTAGGAAGTGGAATTGAGTCAAAGAATATACACATTTAATATTTTGACAGGAAAATAAATGAAAGATATCTGATATGTATATACTGCTAAAATGTCCTCCCCAAATATTATATATGTTTACAATCCTAGCAACAGTGTATAAGTGAGAGTGCCCATTCTTTTTCTCAGGATAGTCCTCCAAAATCAGTAATGTGTTACATTTAGCAACTCCATAGGGAGAGCAGTAGAAATTGATGAGCATAGGCATGAGTAGGAGTGGGAAAGCACTGGAAAGGAAGAGCAAGGTCAGTGTCCTTTTGACTAACCACAGGAAATTTAAGTATACTAAAAGTGTTTGAAAATGACTTCCAGGCCTGTACTATATCAAGAGATGCTATGTCTCATGATATGTAAAATTAGAGTACTCATTCTAATTCAGCCCACATTATGTACACATATCCACATAGATGAGGAGAGAGGAGGAGGGAAAGAGAATAAGAATGGCTCATTTAGAGAGTGAACATTTTGGAATGTTGGTAATGCATGTTATTAACTCAACAGCTCTAAGAGTCCTTCAAAGCCATTTCCAAATCACCTGTGATTACATGATTAGAGACCTCTTAAAACAAGTAAAATAGTTCTATAAACTAGGTTATCTATCAGTACTAAAAGGCCCGTTGAGAGCTATCATGTAAAAATGTCACAATGCATAACCCCCCAAAAATGAACTACAATTGCCTTGATAATATATAATAATGCTAAAAGACTTACCGTAAGATGGTATTTCTGGGGCTGCATGGTGATTTTTCAATTTGCTGATTACAAAGCCTACTGAGAATATCAAGGCTCATTCTGAACTATTGTGGCTTGTTACGACCCACATTCCTTGTTCAGTCTTAAAGTAATTATGAATGCTGCAGAAATACTCAATGTTATCCACTTTCTGACAACTCCATTCTCATAACTACTCCAATTTTGTTCTTCTGTTTTGAGTGAGAACGTACAGGAGGAATACAACAAGCAAATAAACCTTCTTTCTCCATACTTTCTGTTTTACACACACACATTTTTAATTAATTATGTCTATACTTTGTGACTCAATCATGTAAAGTGGTAATCTTGGCTCAGTCCAATTTGTTTAGTCACCCTGGATTACATGTCCAATATGGAAGTTACAGACACACTACACTGCCAATGTTAATAACAGGACTGCATTGGTGAAATGTTTTAAGAGATTTGAAGATATCTTGAATACAGGTAATTTTAAAAGAAGTGATTAAACAAGATTTATACTGTTTCTTAAGTTTAGAGATAATGATTTTTTTTCAAATGATTCTAATTTCTCAAAATATAAAGGCAGAGCTTTTTTAATTAATTTATTTTAATTGGAGGATAATTACTTTACAATATTATGGTTTTAAAGGTAGAGTTTTGAACTATTTACTGAGAAAAGGTAAACAGTCAATGTGCTTAGGAACTCCTGCTTACCATATACTTCTCTTAGTAATTGATATGTGTCAGCGTATTAAAGACTCTGAGAAGTCCTATAATTGAGAAACCTGTACATATGTGGTTATCACAAAGTTTTCCAAATTTATTTGTGTTAATAATTTTTCTCTTAAAACACTCACTAACCTTCCCATATATTGTGCTTCCCAGGTGTCACTAGCGGTAAAGAACCCATCTGCCAGTGCAGGAGATGCAAGAGTCATGGGTTCGATCCCTGGGTCAGGAAGGTCCCCCGGAGAAGGGCATGGCAACCCATCCTAGTATTCTGCCTGGAGAATACCCATGGACAGAGAAGCCTGGCAGGCTATGGTCCATAGGGTCGCAAAGAGTTGGACATGACTGAAGCGATTTTGCACGCATGCATGAAGCATTCTTACATATTAAGAAATGCTGATTTAAAATATATCATTACTAGTATTAGAATTATTTAGCTGTAAAATGGTATTTCAACTTTTACCATGCTAGTTTCCTATCATTCCTTTTGATTTATTTGATGAAAGTTTTCATTCCTTTTAAAAATACAAATGTATCTCAAAATAATAAGGTAATATATTTGGCTGGCAAACTTATGGCAGCTTTTGTTTATAAAACTCATCATAAAAGGCTTTCTTAATTAAGATTGTTGAATTAGCCATACAAGGGGGAAGAAGATTCTGGATAACCACTCCTCTCATTTCAAAAGATTATTTGATTAATGTTTAATAAAAAAGCACAGCCCACAGAAGATGGCATCTGATAAACCCTCATCTTTCATTTAATTTATTTTTCCTGTTATCATTGTAGACTTTGTTTGTGAAAGATAATCTAAGGGCACCTCAGGAATTAGATAAAGAAGGGCTGCTTGGGTCACCTTCATCCAAGTGATGAACTGATAACTGTGATTGAAAATTGTAGCCAACTTAAAACAAAACAAAATTTAAAAAAAGGAAATAACTGTCAAGTGGAAGTATAGCTTTGGAAGCTGAACCATTATAAATTGTATTGACAGAGAGCCTGTACCTGAGCCACTGTGAATCACTGTACTTGGATTATATTTAGTAGCAATTGGAAATATTCTTATTCCTTATGCTCTTTATTGTATGGCATTTTTTTCTTCTTTTTTTGGTTCAGCTCAGAAAGTCTAGTTTATTGGGAAATAAATTTTCAGTGTTTCATATGTTGTCTTAAGAAACAGTGGTCACCACCTGCTGCTTGACACCTACTAAAGTCATTTTTCTTCCCAATCAGAAGAAGCAGGTCAGCAATTTTCTAGCAGGACAGAAATACTAAAGATTGCTTTTTCCCCTGGCACTGTATCCTGGGCAAGGCTTATACCTAGTATGATGTGGGGCATATATCTTCCTAACCTCCTTCTAACTACCCCCACTTCCCCTAAGAATAAAGTATTTATACACTTGTCACAAGGCCTGAAATTCCATGTTACCTTTTCCTTTGGATCTGAATATATTTTCTGTGAAAGGTAAATATTGGCCAAGTGCTTATTCATGCAAAACTTTAAAGCAAGACAATTCCAGAAAAACATCTATTTCTGCTTTATTGACTATCCCAAAGCCTTTGACTGTGTGGATCACAATAAAATGTGGAAAATTCTGAAAGAGATGGGAATACAGGCCACCTGACCTGCCTCTTGAGAAACCTATATGCAGGTCAGGAAGCAACAGTTAGAACTGAACATGGAACAGACTGATTCCAAATAGGAAAAGGAGTACGTCAAGGCTGTATATTGTCACTCTGCTCATTTAACTTATATGCAGAGTACATCATGAGAAACGCTGGACTGGAAGAAGCACAAGCTGGAATCAAGATTTCCAGGAGAAATATCAATAACCTCAGATATGCAGATGACACCACCCTTATGGCAGAAAGTGAAGAGGAACTAAAAAGCCTCTTGATGAAAGTGAAAGAGGAGAGTGAAACAGTTGGCTTAAAGCTCAACATTCAGAAAATGAAGATCATGGCATCTGGTCCCATCACTTCATGGGAAATAGATGGGGAAAGAGTGGAAACAGTGTCAGACTTTATTTTGGGGGGCTCCAAAATCACTGCAGATGGTGATTGCAGCCATGAAATTAAAAGATGTTTACTCCTTGGAAGAAAAGTTATGACCAACTTAGATAGCATATTGAAAAGCAGAGACATTACTTTGTCAACAAAGGTCCATCTAGTCAAGGCTATGGTTTTCCCAGTGGTTATGTATGGATGTGAGAGTTGGACTGTGAAGAAGGCTGAGCGCCGAAAAATTGATGCTTTTGAAGTGTGGTGTTGGAGAAGACTCTTGAGGGTCCCTTGGACTGCAAGGAGATCCAACCAGTCCATTCTGAAGGAGATCAGCCCTGGGATTTCTTTGGGAGGAATGATGCTAAAGCTGAAACTCCAGTAATTTGGCCACCTCATGCAAAGAGTTGACTCATTGGAAAAGACTGTGATGCTGGGAGGGATTGGGGGCAGGAGGAGAAGGTGACGACAGAGGATGAGATGGCTGGATGGCATCACGGACTCGATGGACGTGAGTCTGAGTGAACTCTGGGCGTTGGTGATGGACAGGGAGGCCTGGCGTGCTGCGATTCATGGGGTCGCAAAGAGTCGGACACAACTGAGCGACTGAACTGGACTGAACTGAACTGAAGCCTTCATATAATCTGTTCCCTGTGCCTGAAACATTGTCCACCTCTCTCTCCTCCCTCAGTCACTCATCCATCTCCTTCCCAGCCTATCAGACTCCTATGCAGCCTTCAGATCTAAACTTCAATGCCATTTTCTCCAGGACTCTTCCCCTACCTTGTACCATACACATCCAGTCACACCTTGTAATTTCCCCACCATATCAATTTTTTAAAAAAATGTAAGTTCCAATGTTTTATAAAATTAGACAAAATATAATTTTTAATTTTTACAATAACTGTTTCTTTGTTTCCACCTCCTGTCATCTGGAGTGCTTATTTTTTTAATTTATTTATTTTAATTGGAGGCTAATTACAATATTGTAGTGGTTTTTGCCATACTACAGCCACTATGGAAAACAGTGTGGAGATTCCTTAAAAAATTAGAAATAGAACTACCATATGACCCAGCAATCCCATTGCTGGCATACACACCGAGGAAATCAGAATTGAAAGAGACACGTGTACCCCAATGTTCATCGCAGCACTGTTTATAATAGCCAGGACATGGGAGCAACCTTGATGCCCATCAGCAGATGAATGGATAAGAAAGCTGTGGCACATATACACAGTGGAGTGCTTATTATACATGCAAATTTCTAGACCACAGTCCCAGAGATTCTGCATTATGTGGCCTCTGATGGGTTCATGAATCTGCTGTTTTAACAAGCTTCAGAGGTGAGTGTGAAGCAGGTGGTCCATGGCCTCATTTTGAAAAACACTGGGAGGTTGGGAGTGATCAGGTCAGTTTAGCCGTTCAGTTGTGTCTTACTCTTTGTGACCCCCATGGACTGTAGCACACCAGACCTCCCTCTACATCACAGCTCCTGGAGCTTGCTCAATCAAACTCATGTCCAAACTCACTCCATTATGGTTGGAGTGATGCCATCCAACCATCTCATCCTCTGTTGTCCCCTTCTCCTCCCACCTTCAATCTTTCCCAGCATCAGGGTCTTTTCTAATGAGTCAGCTCTTTACATCAGGTGGCCAAAGTATTGTAGTTTCAATTTCAGCATCAGTCCTTCTGATGAATATTCAGGACTGATTTCCTTTAGGATGGACTGGTTGGATCTCCTTGCAATCCAAGGGACTCTCAAGAGTCTTCGCCAACACCACAGTTCAAAAGCATCAATTCTTCAGCGCTCAGCTTTCTTTATGGTCCAACTCTCACATCCATACATGACTACTGGAAAAACCATAGCTTTGACTAGACGGTCCTTTGTTGTTAAACTAATGTCTCTGCTTTTGAATATGCTGTCTAGGTTGGTCATAGCTTTTCTTCCAAGAAGCAAGTGTCTTTTAATTTCATGGCTGCAGTCAGCATCTGCAGTGATTTTGGAGCCTTGGGAGTGATAGAGAATGCAGTATAAATATATTGATAATAATACTACTAATAAATATATTGAAATAAACCCTACCTACATCAAGCCAGCTATAGATGGTATGCGAGTGTGTGCTCTGTTGTGTCCAACTCTTTCTGACCCTATGGACTGTAGCCTGCCAGGCTATTCTGTCCATGGGTTTCTCCAGGCAAGAATACTGGAGTGGGTTGCCATTTCCTCCTCCAGGGGATCTTCCCAACCCAGGGATCAAACCTGTGTCTCCTGCATCTCCTGCATTGGCCGGTGGATTCTTTACCACTGAGCCACCAGGAAAGCATCCTGGTTAGCTGCTGCTAATTGTATGTGGAGATCATTGAGGGGGTTAAGGTTAGGATCCTTCCCTAAAAATAAAACAGCAAATGGCAGAGAGTTTATTTTCAAGGGACCAGGTGAACAACATATTTTACCTCCAGCACAACTTTTATTCGTGTTTGCCAAAGTTCCACAGTTAGTGACACATAATTTTTCAACATGAAGTATTAGTTCTGTGGAAGGGCCTGTGGTTAAAAGCCTTAGCTATCATTATTAATAGCTATCAGAGTGTAGGTAGTCTTTTACAGGAAGCACTCAAAACATAGTACCAAATGATCACCCCCCCTCCACCGCTACCACCCCATTCAACCACACAGTCCATCAAGACTGAGAAATCGCTGTTGGGAGCACCAAAGGGAATGGTGTAGAAGGGGAACTTTCTCTTAAAAATCCAACATTGACTGTAGCCCATGCATTTATAAGGACTCGAGAATAACTTAGATCAGGATGTGTCTGTCTTCCTGGCAGAAGATTCTTGAACTGAGTAGATACACTGGAAGCAATAATCTGGAATACACCTTTACAATAGTTTGTGTGCTAAAAATAATAACATTTCTATAGTTGTATGCCTTTGAAAATTCCTTTCTACTTGGCTAGAATATCCATTGCTGTAAACCCTAGATGCAGCAATAAAGATTTGCCTACGCTAAGATTCCACAGAGCACTGCACTAGACAGTGGTCAGTCTGTTACATCAACTGTGCACCTAGAGAGGAAGGGGAGGCATAACATGGTTCCACTGTGAACTGAACAAGGAGGCAGGGCAATTGATGAAGTTCTTGATTCCACTCTGGCTGCTCATGGAAATGAATCATTGAATGCATCTGTTCATTGCATTCCTCTGCCATCCCCAGAGGAAAGGAATGTAAAACATAAAACCTTCTAGGAAGTGAAACAAAAACACAAACTGGAACACTAGGAAAAGTAGGCATCTCAGTGAACGGATCTACAGGCACCAGGTGGTGCTGCTTGGGAGGTAGCAGAGCCCAGGGAGGTTGAGATCTGCGTCATGACTTCGATGGATTTATAAAGAAGAAATGGAATCAAGGTTGGACCCCTCCCTTAAAAAAACTGTTTGGGGGACTTCCCTGGTGGTCCAGTGATGAAGACCCTGTGCTCCCAAGGCAGGGGGCCTGGGTTTGATACCTGATCGGGGACCTCGATCCCACATGCCACAATTAAAGATCTTGCATGCTGCAAGACCTGGCATAGCTGAATAATTACATACATTTTTACTAAAATATATATTTAATAAAAGTTTTAAGAAAACTGTTGAAAGATAACTGCTAATGATATCTGAATTTCCTCTCAGTAAGCTGCTGTGGTGTTTTATAAATTATGTGAAAATTAAGTTGATTAGATTTCACTCGGCTTCAAACATTGTTAGCTGGCGAACAACTGAGGAGCAGTGGTGAAGTTACGATCAGATCTCCAAAATGGGGGAGGTTGTGATGGGGATAGGAAGAGTGGAGAGGCAGCAAGAATGAGCCGTGGTTGATGCACTCCTAGGCTCTGAATGAAGTGGCAAATAGCCATAAAGAACAAGGGGCTCCAGATGAATAGAATACTGGATAAAGCAGCTCCAGGAGTTAATCGCGTAGGTCTAGAAAAGTGGAAGAGAGTGCAGCTTGGATTAAAAAAAAATAGTATCTCGTTTTGAGAGTGAAACAGTGCTTAGTGAGAACAGGTTTTGTTTATTACAGATAATAGAAACCCTGTTAACTATCTAATGTGGCTACTGTGCCAATTGGAATCCTTAGTACATGATTACTTCTTGTTACTGCTTGCATTTGAGCTCTGATAAAGCAAAATGAATTACAGCATTTGAGGCTTCCATTAATAACTGATATGTTCATGCTTAATGAGAGGATCCAGAGTTTGAAAGAAGAGGTAGGACTATGTAGGCAGTGGCATCACCTGATACAAAGGAACTTATACAGAATGGCTGACGGTAATGGTGTCAAGGAATTCTATGCAGTTGTGTTTTTTTTTCCCAAGAATACACTCCAACTGTATTCTGACCTTCAGACTAGAAATCCTTGGCAGGTAGCCTAAAAACAAAACCAGTATGCTATGGACTGAATTGTGTCCCTGAAAATCGAAAGGTTTAAGCCCTATCTTTCAATGTGATAATATATAGAGATGGAGCCTTTGGTAGGCTAGGTAATTAGGTTTAGATGAGGTCGCAAGGGTGGGACCCTCATGATGGCAGTATTGCTCTTCTAAAACAAGACATAGAAAGTTTGCTGTCCCTCTCTCTGTCATGTGAGGACACAGCAAGAAAGTGGCCATGCGCAAGCCCTCACCAGAATCCAACCATGCTGACAGCCATATCTCAGAATTCCAACCCCTAGAACTGTGAGAAAATAAATTGCTGGTGTTTAAGTCACCACCTCCATGGTATTTTGTTATGGCGCCCAAGCTGACTAAGACACAGTGTAGTTGTCATTCCAGTTCCAACTTAGTTTCCTTTATGTAAACAGAGTATCAGCAAAGGAATCTTTTGAGTAAAGAACGGATGTGTTTGCATATCAACCTTCGTTATTTCAAACCCATGAGTTAATCTCATTTTTCCAGTCGTTTCCCACATCTCTGAAAATTTCTGCCAGGCTTGGGTTTTTCACTGATTCATTTATTTATGTAACAAATAATTGTTAAGTGCATACTTTGCATCACAGAGTACACAAGGCATTTGGTCATGGTAATATGGATTTCTAGGCAGTAGACTTAGAGCAAGAAAATCCCAAGGTGTGATGAAGAAATAACAGAAGAGACATAGGAAAGTTTTCCATAGGAAACTTGGAGGGAAAGTAAACACCTGTGTCATGATTTTATCTACACCCAGCTCTGATCACACTTCAAGTAAGAAATTCAATGCTGAAAACTTTGAAATATTTCTAGGAAACCACATTGACTTTCTAGAGGCCAACTGCTCAATGGCAAATATAGCTATCTATTGAAAAACAGATCACAGAGATAAACACACTGCTGTATATAAAATAGATAACTAATAAGGACCTATTGTATAGTACAGGGAACTCTACTCAGTACTCTGCAGTGGTCTATATAGGAAAAAAAAATCTAAAAAAGTGTTATATATGTATATAAGTAAGTGTTAGTTGCTCAGTCATGTTCTACTCTTTGTGATCCCATGGACTGTAGCTCACCAGACTCCTCTGTCTATGGAGTTTTCCAGGCAAAAATACTTGAGTCGTTGCCATTCCCTTCTCCAGGGATATATATATATATATATATGTATACACACACACATACACATACATACATACATACATATACATACACACACATATACATATATGTATGTATATATTTATACGTGTGTGTGTGTGTGTATAACAGATTCACTTGGCTGTACACCTGCAACTAACACAACATTATAAAGCAACTATACTCCAATAAAAAATTTAAATTAAAAGACCACAGAGAAGGCAACCTAGAGTGATTATGCATGAGAGACAAAGTTATTCAACGTGTTCTCAATATCTCCTGGAGGTTTTGTTTACAGATCTTCAGGAGTTTATATAAGCCCCGGCAGGGACTCTTGTTTCCATCAAGGTGATGCTGGCATCACATATCTTCCCATTCAGTAAGCGGGTATTGTGGTTTGAGAGCATCTGAGGTGATAAAGACATGGTAGGTCTTTACCACAGGTAAAAGGACCAATAGGTGGCATATTGATTCTGTATCTCTCAAACTCTCTCCAAATTCATTCCTTTTTTTCTTAATCATTCACAGAAAGAAGCAGCCAGGCTACTCACCTGCTAGCCAGGATGGGTCACAACCTATGCTCGGCATGCAGAGCTTTTGAGAAGCCCTGGTTATTGGGAATGATGCAAAAGCAATTGTACATGATCGGTGCTCCTCTGGGCTGAGTTTTGTCCACTCTTTCCTAACAATGGGGAACACATGTTGTGTACCAAGGGAGTCTTTTTGCCTTTGCAGGAGTCCAGGAGTCCTTGCTTTCATTCACAGAATACAAGCTCCCTAAATATTATAGCTGGGTTTAGTTTTAGCTTAAATTCTGTTGCTTCTCTGGTTTCTCTCCTGTTTTTCCCCTTTTTTCTTTAGCCAAAAGGGAAAAACAAAACACACAAAAAAGTGTTTATCTAAGTGTATGCTTTCCATTGATGTAGAAAGGTAGAAAGAAAAATGTTTTCTCCACCCAACTGAGGGTAATGTTCAGAAACAGCTATTTTTTGACTATTTTTTGTTGCCTGTTGTTTTACCAAAAGTATCTAGTTACATGGAAAGGTTTTACTTTTCTGAGCCCTTGAGTATAAACTCCAGAATTTTAGGCATAGAAATATGTTATTCATGGTGAGTATGTCCCTATTTTGATCAACAAAAATCTGTTAATCACTATGAAATAAGCAGAGCAAATCAAGTTCTAACTTCATTCCTTTTTTGTTAGAGAAATTAAACTGAAATGTAAAAGTAAAATGGCATATTAACTTTGCTATAACATATTAATGCTTAAATAAAATGATATGTGCATTTGTGTGTGTGTGTGTGTGTGTGTGTGTGTGTATCTGGAGATTAGTACACCCATCTCCAGGTATTTTTAGCTCTTTTCACTTGAGGTGGTCAAATAGGCACTCAGGTACTGATTATCACGTATTTTAAGCATGATCTGATTAACCTAAGGAGAATAGATCAGCTTTTTGGAATATAAGGCATTTCAGAGATGTGCTATATGCTTTGGAAGATTTGAATGATTTTAAGCTATAACCTAGACAGCATATTAAAGGTCCATCTAGTCAAGGCTGTGGTTTTTCCAGTGGTCATGTATGAATGTGAGAGTTGGACTATAAAGAAAGCTGAGCACTGAAGAATTGATGCTTTTGAACTGTGGTGTTGGAGAAGACTCTTGAGAGTCCTTGGACTGCAAGGAGATCCAACCAGTCCATTCTGAAGGAGATCAGTCCTGGTTGTTCATTAGAAGGACTGATGTTGAAGCTGAAACTCCAATACTTGGGCCACCTGATGCGAAGAGCTAACTCATTGGAAAAGACCTTGATGCTGGGAGGAATTAGGGGCAGGAGGAGAAGGGGACGACAGAGGATGAGATGGCTGGATGGCATCACCAACTCAATGGACATGGGTTTGGGTGGATTCCGGGAGTTGATGACGGACAGGGAGGCCTGGCGTGCTGCAATTCATGGGGTCACAAAGAGTCAGACACGACTGAGCAACTGAACTAAACTGAACCGAAGCTATATTGAAGCCCCTCTCCTTTATCTTTTTCATGTTTAACTACAAATGTGCATTCAAAAGGTTAGTCCTAAGCTGTTTCTAAAATTTACCATCTAACGTAATTTATACACATAAAGATACCTTAGTGGTCATTCTGCAAGAAAAATAAATGCCTGAATTTTTCCCCATGTTTCTGCCATGTTTATTACTAAATCTCATTGCAAAATGAATAGCTCATACTCCTAGCTCAGTGATGTTTAATCTGGAAATTTCATAGTTTATAATCATATAATCAGAGAAGGCAATGGCACCCCACTCCAGTACTCTTGCCTGGGAAATCCCATTGGTGGAAGAGCCTGGTGGGCTACAGTCCATGGGGTCGCTGGGAGTTGGACACGACTGAGCGACTTCACGTTTCACTTTCATGCAATGGAGGAGGAAATGGCAACCCACTCCAGTATTCTTGCCTGGAGAATCCCAGGAACGGCGGGGCCTGGTGGGCTGCTGTCTATGGGGTTGCACAGAGCCGGACACGACTGATGTGACTTAGCAGCAGCAGCAGCAATCATATAATAATCAATGTGTGGTAGATCAATCTCTAGGCCCTCCCAAGACAGTTGAGGGAGGGGAACCCAAAGAACTCATCAGGGTTTTTGTAAGGGAATCTTAGACCATGTGTTCCAATGGCATCATTATCATGAGGTTGTTGTGTAGGATAGTGTGCTTATCTAAAGATGAATATCCAAGAGAAGAAGTCCATTTTAAAAGTACTGTCTGGTGTTCGATATTATTATCTTCATTTGAAAGATGGAATAACAGACATCTGGAGAGGTCAAGCCACATGTCCACTTTTTGAAAAGTCCTTGCCAGAGACTGAATTCTCAAGCCTCCAGTCCTGTACTCTATCCACTCCCATCACTAAGCTGGGAAGCCATCAAGGATTTACTATAAGCAGAACTAAAGACAGCAGGACTTCCTTCACTTACGATGTGCCACAGAGATAAGGTCCAATCACTTGACAGAATGGATTGAGGCTGATTACATCTGAAGGACAGGAACCAGATGATTTAAAAGGACTTTTTTTTTTTTTTTTTTGGTGCATGCCTTAAACAACCACTGATAAACTTCATTTAGAAAAAAAATTCTTTGAAGATGTTTCATTAATTTCCCTGTTCTGAATGTGGTACCCTTTGATGATTAGCTGAGAAACATTTTCATTGGATGAACAGAGCTGATGATGTCACTTCTGTTCAATCAGCAACTCTCTCTTGCTCTTTTGTACAGAGGCACTCCTTTTTCTGTCTCTAGTCTTTTCTAAATACAAACACTAACTTTATTATTCTGTATGAAACCTTTTAAACATATTTAAAAAGTGCAGAAAATATAAAATTTGTGTGCCTACAACCAATATTAAGCCTATATTAACATCTTGACATATTTGTTCCAAAGTGTTCTTTATTTTCAAAGAAACAAAATGTTAAGCACCTGTGTAAAGCTCTGCCCCCTCCTTTTCTTCCCAGAGTTAACCAGTTACCATTGAAGTTTCCTCCTCTGTAAATTGTCTCACTTTGTCCTTTTCCTGTTTCTTCTTTTGAGTAGTTAATGATTTTCTAATTGATTTGTAAAACTTCTTTATGTATTCTGAATATTGATCCTTTGTCAGCCATATACATTGAAAATATTTCCTCTCTGTCTATGGCTTGTCTTTTCACTTTGTTTATGGTTTTGTAACGTTTTCCAATCTTTTTCTTTTATTTTGATTTTCAGATATAAAACAAGCTATAGAAAACTTAGGTTCATACCCTATTAAGAGACAGATGCCTTGTGTAAATACAGTTGTTTTGATCTCCCTGTCTTCCATATAACTTCCAAACTCCTTTTTTAAAAAATCCAGCTCAAATTCTAAAATGATTACTGCAACTCTGTGATTACAGAGAAAAATAAGATTAATTTTGGATTGTACTGGTGTGAGGCATATTTATTTCTTTTCTTCTTGTTCTTTCTTCTTCAGCACAAAAACTAATTGCTTATGCATTTACCAGGCCCATCTGCCCAGTTGAAGGAAGAATCTGTCTGTGTAGCTAGAGAACTGCTCTTCTTCACAAGTTTGATGAGCTGGTATGCCTGGGGGCCATGTCTGAAATCTCTCTGCTCATATTTTATCCTGTTTGATTTCATTTTCTTTAAGCGTGAACAATGTATTTTCTGTTTGTGCATAACATTATGGAGCATACTTTTCCAATACACGTTTGTGAACTACAGAATTTTGGGCAATGCATTTTTGGTTTTTTACAGCTAACTATGCTAAAGCTGAAACTCCAGTACTTTGGCCACCTCATGCGAAGAGTTGACTCATTGGAAAAGACTCTGATGCTGGGAGGGATTGGGGGCAGGAGGAAAGGGGACGACAGAGGATGAGATGGCTGGATGGCATCACCGACTCAATGGACGTGAGTCTGGTGAACTCCGGGAGTTGGTGATAGACAGGGAGGCCTGGCGTGCTGCGATTCATGGGGTCGCAAAGAGTTGGACACGACTGAGCAACTGAACTGAACTGAACTGATGCAGCAGTTAACATCCTTCTCTGCAGTGTTGTAAAATTCTTTCTATATCTTTTTTCCCCTATCCAACCTATAATTAAAATCATGCTATTTTAAAAATATTTTTCCATTGTCATCATCCTTGTGAGTTTCAGTAAATCTCTTTCGTTATCTTTTAAGCCCATTTTAGATATGGAAGACATTTTAGATATGGAAGAGGCCATGTCACATTCACTCAAATTTGATTGTTTAAGGTTCTTGATGGATGATAATATAATATGCTTAGAGGTAGCATTTATATGGTTTGAACCTAACTCATTTTACAGTTCGCTGATTTTCATCAAGCATGGACCATTTCTGCCTTTTTTTCCTATGCCTATGGAGCCATATTCACCTCTTTAGACAGAATTGGCTTCAAGGGAAAGAAGAAAGTTTCTTTTTCAACTCTGTTTTACTGAAAGTATGTGTTGGTGAACCAAGTGATCAGGACATGATAGAATTAAAAAACCTAAGGGTCAAACTACAATCTAGATTATACCAGGTTGAGGTAGATGAGCAGCCCAGCAAAATAACCTGGTTAACATCACAAGCCATTGGATGAACAAACTGGAAGAGTAGAGTAAGAGTCCAAATCCAGATAGAGAGCAAGGATCCAAACAAAGACTTTGAGAGTGACAAAGATCCAAACTTAGAAAACCAGAGCAGTAGGGAATAAAGCAAAAATTAAGTAATAGCAAATCAAAAGATTACATGGAGACTAGTTTCTTAAGCATTTTAAGTCTGATTCTAGGATGTGAGACACCACGGAAGTCTACACTAAGTGCAAATATCAGGAAACTATCTACTTTTATGAGAGGCAGTTCAACAGGTAAATAAGATGGTGGTGTGGCATATTTAAGTGGTTGTACTACATTTTCATCTTTATATATTTTCTAGAGCTTGGATGTACAAGAGATTAAAAATTTCATGAAAAATATCTCCCTCCTTAAAAGGACAAAAATTTTATATGCTTATGTAGAGATAAAGGGTAATGGTTGGACTGATGACGTACACTTCTAGTAGACTAGAAGAAGGAGGGGAAAATTTAAGAAGAGAAAGAGGAAGATACAAAGTTTCTGAAGTAAGGGTTGTCAGGGAGCTGAGAGAGAGACTCAGACACTAATGATGAAAGAAGGTTGTAAAGGATTTGGAGACAAAAGATAAGTGGTACTTTGAACAGGGGGAAGGGCATATTTTCTTGCATAATCACAAATATATTTAGCATTTGTATATATACATACTATTCTGTATAAAGTACTGATACGGGCCTAGGAAATGATATATTTTAGACAACAGTTCTCAAAATCAAGTTATATTGAACATGCTTTACTGGTGTGACATAAAATTGTAATTTAAAATGTTCACCTGCTTATCCCTTAAACCAATATCACTAAGCCACCTGTGTCCATGGAAAATCGTTTTATTGGTAAAATCATCATGAGCCTTTCCAGAGCCCACGCTATATATTTTAAACTCAATTTCGCCCCCTCCAAAAGCTTCCCTATTGTGCATGCAACAGCTGTGTCTTTTCCCTATGTCCTTGAAGCAACTTTTAATGAATGGCTAAGTGGGATGATTCCCCCGAGGAGTGATAGTCCAATGATCGTTTTTCACTTCTAGAGCCCCATTTTTGCTGTTATTTCTTTAATTTTAATATTTCTCATTACCTTGAATCATTTATGAAGGTAACTCTCTGTGCCAAGTCCTAGTGACCAGCAAACTGAAAACAAATCCGTGACCTCTTAGAAGCTAATATGGGGAATGTGTCCTATTGCTCCCAATAGGATGGGAAATATTAACACTTAGAGTAAGATGTTAATAAAAACTAGAGTCGAATGTTGTAATGAATTCATTCATAGAGCAGAAATGTATTTTAACATTTTATAATATATATAAAACATTTATAAATATCAACTAATGTATATTTAATGAACATAGCAAGGATTCTACTGCCTAATATCCAAACATTATATTTCATAATTATGATCTGCTCACTGGGCAACATTTTACAGATGAGAGGTGATGGCTGGGAAAACAATTTCTTGAAGCATAAGCCCCAAATGTACTTTTCATAGCATTTTAACAAATCAGATTACTGTATTTACTCATGTTCATCTCTATCCCTTAATTTTGAAAACAAAATAGCCTTTATTATTGTTTTAGCCCCGAGATATTTACTGAACACCTCCTATGTTCTGAGGAGACTTCAAGGACAGACAGGAGTCTAGGTCATGAAATGGGGTTGACCTTTCCGGGCCTTGGGAATCAAAAGTGCAAAAACCCAGAGGCATGGGAGCATGAGATTATTGGAGAAACTAAGGCCAGCTTCATTTACCCAAAACAAAAAGGTACCTGTGGGGCAGTTGAGACGAGAGATGGTCAAGTACTACCTTACCAAGGTCCTTCCTTCTTTGTCATCTGTGGAATTTGGACTTTATTCTAAAGTCAGTGGGGAGCATGCAAGTGACATGATTGCATTTACGTTTCAGAAATCTAAGTCCAGCAGCAGACTGAAATAAAGACAGTGCGGGATGGTTAAATCTGGAGACAAGGAAGTCAGTTAAGAGATTTTTCCATTGATCCAAATGAGAAATAAAGGTTTGAACTAACACTGTGGAAGATGAAATAAGGTGATGGAACAGACAGCCTGGTGTGAGCATAGGCTTTGGAGCCCATCAGAAACAACTATTAATTCTAGCAATTATCATTTACTGTCTCTGTGGCTTTGGGAAAGTTATTGACTTCTTTGAGCCTGTAGTGATGTGGCATGGTGCCTGGTGTGAGCTTTCAATTAATAGTTAATATTATTTTACTATTTGGATGGCATGGTCTACAGAACTTGGTAGCCAGTCGTACATAGAGGATGAAACCAAGAGCATAATCTACAATAACCCCCAAATTTTCTCTTCAGATGAAATTGTCAATGGCAGGCCAAGTCCCTGAGAAGTTGAAGAGTGTTACAAATGGTCATTTGTCAATAAGGAAAGGAAAAGTGTACAATCCTATTTGTACACTTATATTTGGGGATATGACTTAAAAATAGGAACAGTGGCTGGTGACTATATGGTAGAGAACTGGGGATAAAAAGAAAAGGTAAGCGAGACAGATGGGACATCAAGGTCATGACTTATTCTTTGTAGGTTTTAACAGAAAGCTAATAGACAGTTTTAGGTGAATAAGTAATTTAATAAAAATAGGAGAAATAATGTGTGTCATAGAGTCATAGAATTCTAAAGTCAAAACGAACTGTGGAATCCATCTAGTTCAGTTGCCAGACTTATAACTCCGAGAACCCACTAGGCACATAGGCATCTCTGCACAAAGGCTGCCTGTGGTTTACCCAACTCAGCATCTCCTGGGCAGAGCCTTTTTGGAAACTAAGGTGGTAATTTGCCATGAAATACTTCTCCAGACTTAGATGGATCATTTTCTAACCACTCATAGATCTAGCATTGAAAGGGTTTGTAAAAGTCTCTTGAGCCAATTCAGCTTATGTTTAGAAGTTCATCTTTCTCTATACCAATTTCACCTATAATAAGTACCTAATTTTAGCTTTCAGTTATTTGGTGATTTCCACCTATCAGTATAGGATGTAGTATTTCTATTGAATTTTCTTTCAGCTACTTTTATTTCTTGCTATTTCCATAAAAGATGTGCTTTGATGGTCAAAAGGCATGTCACCAAAACCCTTTTTCCTATTACATTTAATGGTGCCAATAATAACACCTAACATGTTTATTGCATGCTAACTACCTGCCAAACACCATTTTAAGTGTTTTGTGTATATGAACTCCTCTAATCCTTACATGAGATAGATGCTATTATGATTCCCATTTTGCCAAAGAGGAAACCAAGGCCAGAGAACTTCACTAGTTTGTCCAAGGGCACACAGCTGGTAAACGGCAGAGCCTGTGTTCAAACACAGGCAGTGGCAATCTGACTTCCAAGCCAGGCTCTTACTCTCTCATCACACTAACTAGAATGTTTTGCTGGCTAAGGACCAGACATTGTTTTGAACATTATACGACACTATTCTATTCAGGTATAATTTTAACTCACTTAATATTTATTCCTCTCAAGTTGCCTGTGCTAAATTCTTCATCTAGGCATTCATTTCTGTTTTGACAATTGCCTTAAGATGCATATGTTTTCATTTGTTCTAATTTTGTTTAAGTTTTTTTATTATGACTATATGCCCAGGGCAATAGCAAGGGTCACATTTCAAAAAACAAAAGAAGGAAGGGGGAGAGATAAGTAAGTACAGAAGTCCCCCCGCCAACTCCCCAAGGATCTCCAGGGGCTCTGGAATGTGATAAAGCAAAACACTGTTAAAAATTCATACTAGTAACTTGTGTTGTATATTATGCATGGCAACTAAACTTTTTAGTGTCTTGGCAAAACCCTAGGGCAGCAAAGAGGTACCTCAGAGCACAGAAAGTGCATTTGAAATGGTAATGAGAAGTGAGCCGTGTGACAAAGTGCTAGTCAGTGAAATATTTCTTGGAGACAAACATATATTTGGGGAGGTTGGAAAGTTATTGACTGCTGCCATATCTTGACCTATTTTTAATGTTTTCCTTTTCTTCCCCTATGCAATGCTTAGGTGACTTCACAAAGGGTACAATTTTCATAAGGCAATAAATACCACTCCATTTGAAGCTTGATGCTAACATGTTGCATTATTAGTTCTCAGAATGGGAATTTGGGGTGTCATTGTTTTAAAAAAGATCCTATATTAAAGTATTTCCAATGTATTTGTATTCCAAGTATTTGAAATGCTACTCCGTTTTAAAGGACATTCCAGAGTTCTTCTTCATCATGCCTCAGTAGACCATAAACTTGCTTTTTCTCTGGCCTGTTGGATAAACAGAAGTGAAGTTCCATATAGAACACATTTTTGTTGGTAGAAAGTTCGTTAAAGTCTCAGACTTCTGGTCGCTGATAAATAAAATATGATAATGAGAAAGAAGCAGCTTCCAAATTTGCAAGAGTCATTGAGTACCATTTCTCATCACCCACGTATACACTTCAGTATTCAGCACAGCCTGTGGGATACTAGGACAATGAGCTGCCTTAAATCAGTTGGAACTTCCAGATGCTCTAGGTTTTTGTTCAGAACTTTTGAGTGAGAGATTAGGAAAGAGAGACTGTCTAGGGAAGCTCTCAGTTCAGGCCCTAAGAAGAAATTTAAGGGAAGAGAGGTGACTGCAAGGGATTACGAAAACTAAAGAAACAATTTCCAGAGACAGAGCACCCGGGGGACAGAGAATGAAGCTATGAAAATGTTATATTGGGAAGAGGGACATACAGATTTTCAAAAATTATCCTCCACTAAGAGAAAGACAACTATGAATTTGCCTTTTGCTAAATGCTCACAGGCTATTACTCCCCAGAGCTCTAGACAAGAACAGCTGAAAACTTGGAACATGTTTGTTCAGTTGCTCAGTTGTGTCTGACTCTTTGCAACCCCATGGACAGTAGCCTGCCAGGCTCCTCTGTCCATGGGATTTCCCAGGCAGGAAAATTGGAGTCGGTAACTATTTTCTTGTCCAGGAGATCTTCCTGACCCAGAGATCAAACCCACATCTCCTGCATTGGCAGGTGGATTCTTTACCAGTAGCGTGACCTGGGAAGCTGAAACACAAACAAAACCAGTATGGAATTCTAGTGACTTTTGACTGGATGTGATGTTCCTTAGTCCTCTTGAGAGGGTTGTAGAGTTCAGTATCATAACTTAGTAGCCAGTCTTGTGTGTATAAGAGGTGGGGTTGATTTGGGATAAGCTCAAGAACCTGTTTAGAAAATGCCTTCAATTTTTTCATTATCCAAAGACCATAGGCCTTCATCTCTTCAGGAACAAATGAGGTCACATGAACATTAGTACTCAGATTTCTCAATAAACACTCACAGGTTTTCCCTGCAATTTGCAGGTTCACAGCTTCTCGCTACCTTTGTCTCTCTAATTATCTCTGGAATCACCCAGTTCCCCTCATGCTCAAGGCCAATCATTTCATGGTCTGCTCTGGCCTTTCTATTGCCTTTGCCACAACTAATGCTTTACTCTTTATATAGCCTGTGTCCCCTTCAGGACTCCCAATACTACCCACCCATTCAATGGACCAAACTCTACCACCACTTCTTAGCCCTTGCTCTGTTGCCAGAGTTGTACTATATTCCATACAGAAATGAGCAGACTGTCTCTTTCCCCTATTTTATGTCCATTTTGGTCACCTGGTCCCTGAAGCAGCTACACTTACTTATTCTTAATCCTTCATGACTGCTGATCCTTCAGTTTTTGTCAGCAGCCCTTACTAACATATAGCCTCCTGGAGCCAGGCAGAGAAAGTGTGTTATGTCAGGCCAGCCTCAATTGTCCACGTCAAAACCCCAGATATCTCTCACTACAAATTTCCATTTAATACGTATACTCAAAGATTCCCTCCCTACTTAACCTATATAATTTGTTAACGCAAATAGACTCCTCTGAGAGTTGTTATATTTCCCAAGCTCACTCTCAGTTGATGCTAAGTCTGGACCACTTATCACCTAGCTTGAGATACCTGGTGCCATGGACGCTTACTGTGTTTGAGGTACTGGGGCCAAATGATTTTTTCCAAGTTTTATGTGTTATTTGAAGAAACATGAAGAATAAGTATTTTAGAAGAAATGTTTTAGTTTTGTTTTTGTTTTATGGGGAGGTTAGGTAGAGGTAGTTTGTGGTGAATATTACTCACACATCAAAACTAATAAACTATGTTACCAGCTACCACCCAACTATGAGCCCAGAAAGTCCCAAATTTTCATTACCCGGTGTGAACACTTACAGGAAATAGTAAAGATGTCCAAACTGAGCAATGTCCACCCTCTGTTTTGAATCTCTCACCCACTAGCTTCTGTTGCCTTGGACCTATTAAAAGTAGAGGTCACAGGTCTTATATAAAATGCCCGTGAGACTCAAGAGATGCTGGTTTGAAGATTATAATGTCTTAGAGGACACAGAGGGTGTCTCCCGTGTATCTTTCCATCATCTAGCGCGTGTATACTCTCAATGAATATTAAACAATAAGGTATGACCCTCTTAACCATAAGAGATGATTCTTTGTTTTGAGATAGTGTGCCCTGGGAATAAAGAATGCTTCCTTCATTTTCCATGGCTGTCAAACTGGCATCTTTCATCAACACTAAATTCCCTTTTAAGTAGTGGAATGCCTTACACAGTTTTAACAGGAAATCTCTCAGCACTTCTAGCTATTTGTTGAAAAGAAAACAGCTCTTGTTTTGCAGATACATCTTGCAGAAAACCACTTCCCAAATAAAATACAAAAAAGTGGCATCATATTTAGAATGAAAGAAATAAGCCCCTGAATCATAGTGCCAGTTTCATGTTTTCCTTAATGTTGCAAAGGTGATTATTTTTGCCATAATCTTCTTCTGGCTGTTAGCCCAGGATGACAAGCTGCATAGTGCCTTGCTAAATAAAAGAGGGGAGACTTTCTTGAAGCCATTTTTTCAGAGGATTTGTACATATGTGTGTGGGAAGTGTGTGGGTAGAATCTTCAGGACAAAAATTTCCCATCTACTACTTTCCTAATATTTCATGGAAAAATGGAGTTCTATCACTGGTTATTAATTCAAGCCCTGGAAATATACTCTAATCATCAATAGTGTTTCCAAACAACATATAAACATCATGAGTTTCATATCATCAAAGAACTTACGTCCTGTAGTTTCTTTTTCCTTTCTTTCTTTCTGTTAGTTGGGAGTCTCTTTTGGTTCAATAAGAAGAGGGGTGGGTGCATGTAGAATGCGTTAGTTCCCTGCCCTCTATGATACCATTCTTTACATTTCTTTTGTCTAATCAAGTGTGTGTGCTGTGTGCTCAGTCACTCAGTTGTGTCCAACTTTTTGCAACTCCATGGACTGTAGCCTGCCAGGCTCCTCTGCTCGTGTAATTTTATTGGCGAGAATACTTTATTGACGAAATTTTACTGGAGTGGGTTGCCATTCCCTTCTCCAAGGGATCTTCCCAACCCAAGGATTGAACCTGTGTCTCTTGTATCTCCTGCATTGGCAAGTGGATTCTTTACCACTAGCACCACCTCAGAAGCCCAATCAAATGTGTACATTTGTCTAATCAAATGTTTATTCTTCACCATGTATGATAATCATTCTTTACATTTCTTTTGTCTAATCAAATATGTACTGTGCTAAAAAGAACAGTTTATTGGAAAAGGGTCAAATTGGCATGGCTGCCGTTGCTGTCATGCTGAAGTCCCACTGACAAGGCTGAGGTTGGCAGAAAAACAAATAAAAGCAACTGATAAATGTCAGAAGTGAGTTGTAGTAAAACATACTGTTTGTTTAATGTTGATAAAAGGGCAGGTGGAAAGTACATCAAATTCTCTTCTGAGACAGACCTTGACTCATACATTGCAAATGCTTGCCAGAAATTAAATTTATGTCTTATTTAGTCGTGGCTAAAACAATTCGCTAGTGAGTATACTAGGAGTACAGCATATAGCAGGCACCACTCATATTCCATGCTTGACTTTAACAAATCTGAGAATTATGAGCAGTGTATTTCAAAAGAATGATATTCTAATGTATCCTTTAGCCATTATTAAATACTTAGATTTTAATATCAGGGCAGAAGGACCATAGTATTCCAGAAAAATAACCCAAGAGTAAGATAACTCACTGTTTGAAATGAAAATATCATTGGAAAATGTGTGTCAATGGTTGTTAATCAAAGCCTGTTTTTAAACTGATTTGATTCACTTTCAAATTTCTGAGATCTGTCACCTTCCATTCTGATTGCTCTGAAATTGACCACGACTACTAATGTTTTATCCTAAGTTTTTTTAGTTTCCTGCTTTCTTTATATCATCTGACTAGCACTGGGACCCTTTCTGTTTTAAGGGTCACCTTCTTCTGAAATATATACATATAAAGAAAAGGATTAAGTGGGTGAATAATAATTTACCTATTTTTGCCTATTCCTTTAAGTTTGTGTTCACTATATTAACTTTTCCTAAAGGGGAAAATCTGTGACTAACTAAATCAGGCCAAAAATATTTTAAATTGCACTTTTTTTTTTAATGCAGTGAAGTTGTATAATAGCCTCTGACTTGGCATTATAACCAGGGTCTTGTCGGGATAATAAGGGCACACACATGCTGCTTATCTGATTGACACTTTTTTTCAGAAGCAGGAGATAGTTTTATTGACTTCGGTGTAAATCCCATAGTCAGGGTTTCCTTCATATAAAAAAATAATAATGTGAACCTTGGCTGTTGGGAAGGTCACAGACTTTGGATCTGAGCCAAAGATCTAAATTTTATCGGGGGCTCCCATGCAAAATTTTTACAGGGGAATTCCTCAGATCCACTTCACTGCAACATAATCGTATTTTCATTCCCTGCCAGGCTTACTGTGAGAGGCCCCTTTGTTGCACGGGGCAGCTTTTTGGCAGTATGGGCAGTATTTATACTACCATAATGACTCCCTGCAAACCACTCAACTAGAAAAGTGAAAGTCATCCAGGTGGGCTTGATAAAAAATCAGAAAACCCACCTAAAATTTTAGCAAATTTGCTCTTCTTGCCTTGCTTTGCTCCTGTAGAGAATCTGAAATTTGGAGAGAAGTGACGCAATTTTACTATTTGAAACATCACTAGTGTAAAAAACAACCAAGGGATGTTTCAGTGTACGGAAGTGTGACCTTCCCAAATACTGGTCTTGTCAATAAAACACAGCCCAAAGTTTTGATGTCAGATAACTTAAAAAATCTTTCTTCCCTTCTGATTTTTGAGGAAATAGATGATCACTAGAAAATTTAGAAAGCGCAGAGCAGTGAATTTCAAACATGCAGAAAATACTAAAAGTGGAAGGGGGAAACTTTTTCCCACAACCCAGAAGGAACAACTGTCAACATTCTGGCTTATTGTCTTACAGGTTTTTCATTTTTTATTTAATGTATATCATATTATTTATATAATGTCTTTTGTTTAACACTAGTCACATGCAAGTTATAATACCAGTAAACAGTTTTTTGGTAATCATTTTAATGGCTCCATCATATTCTATAATTCACTTAAATATTCCCCTGATGCTGGATATTTAGGGTGCCTCCAATTTTTCAGTGTTCTGCACTGACTGCTTTGTTTTTGGATGAATCATTGCCTACATTTCAGATTATCTCCCTAGGAGAGCTTCCAGCAATAAAATAAAATGTTAAACGAATGACATTTTTAAGATTTCTGTTATTCTGGCTTCAAATTAATTTTCAGAAAAATAGGACAAATTTATATTACAAACAACAGTGTGTGAGAAGACCTGTCTTATTACTGACTTTCCCTAGCACTGGGCTTTAATATCATTTTTTTTAATTTATTTTTTTATCTTTTTTTTTAACCTTTGTTATTTTGTTGGTACAGTGTGGTTTGTGTTTTAATAACCATTTTTGCCTTTGATTGATTTTTAAACTAATACAAGCTTGTTGACAGACCTGAAAGACAGATCCTGTACCACAGGCTCTTCTGCAAGAGGTAGCAGTTTGTTTATAGTAAAAATTGCCTATTAAGTATTGCTGCATATTTGAAATGATATAAAAATTATATCATGTACACATATTTTATATCAGTTAAATGCAAAACAAAAACTGGGTAAATGGGGGTTAGGAAGGTTCAAAAGGAAAAATGCTTGCATAATGAATGCTTGATTCTTTTTTCTTTTCAATTATTAATATCACAACCTACAGACTTAAGAGTAAAAATGTGCAGAAGTAGTCATCTTGAATTGTTTGGATTTGGGGGAATTGATATTTTCTGCCCAGTTGTCCACCTAAAAGGGGATAAAGAAAGTTGACTCGTGTGAAAGAGAAACTTGATGTTTTCTACTTGTTAGAATATCATTCAATTCAAAATCAGCCTATAATACAGCAGTATTTTAGAAACCTATTATCACTTTTCTTGGAAGACCTTGAAAGAATAAAAAGAAATGTTAAGCATAATCTTTCCTGTCATGAAGTGTTTTGCTTTGATTTGATGTGATTTTGTGGCAAAGCCTGAATATGTGATATTTTCATTCAGCAAGACCTGGAAGTATGAGTAGAAAGTTAAGAAATTAGCTGCATGCAGCAATAATAATAATTTCCTCACTTTCCAGTATTCCTCCTCTTCCCATTTCATTTTTTTTAATTTTAGTGGAAGTAACGTATGTTTAATGAGAGAAGAATCTCTGTCCTTTGTGCTTTTTACAATTTTATTTTTCGAAAGGAAAAGCGTGGAATGTGAAATTAGTTCATTTCTAGAAATTCTCTAGTTGGAAAAAAATGCTATCCTTTAACAATAACATTATTCTGGCTTTAAAGTATGGAAGGTAAGAAGTAATCATGCGTATTCATAGTACTGCACATTAAATGGATTGTGTTTGCAATTTTCAAAGTTACATCCTTCTTTTTTTTTTTGTTTTTGGTAATGTCTCTGCTTTTTCTTAAATATAAATTTATTTATTTATTTTAATTGGAGGTTAATTACTTTACAATATTGTATTGGTTTTGCCATACATCAACATGAATCCACCATGGGTGTACATGTGTTCCCCTTCCTGAATCCCCCCTTCCACCTCCCTCCCCATACCATCCCTCTGGGCCATCCCAGTGCACCAGCCCCAAGCATCCTGTATCATGCATCGAACCTGAACTGGTGATTTGTTTTACATATGATCTTATACATGTTTCAATGCCATTCTCCCAAATCATCCCACCCTCGCTCTCTCCCACAGAGTCCAAAAGACTGTTCTATACATCTGTGTCTCTTTTGCTGTCTCACATACAGGGTTATCATTACCATCTTTCTAAATTCCATATATATGTGTTAGTATACTGTATTGGTGTTTTTCTTTCTGGCTTACTTCACTCTGTATAATCAGCTCCAGTTTGATGCACCTCATTAGAACTGATTCAAGTGTATTCTTTTTAATGGCTGAGTAATACTCCATTGTGTACATGTACCACAGCTTTCTTATCCATTCTTCCGCTGATGGACATCTAGGTTGCTTCCATGTCCTGGCTATTGTAAACAGTGCTGTGATGAACATTAGGGTACACGGGTCTCTTTCAATTCTGTAAGGTGAAAAGACAGCCTGCTATTGTTTTATTTGGACATGATAAGAAGAACTTGGCAGTGATATGGAGCCAGACAGATTCAAAGTTTCGAATTCTGATGCCACCCTTTACCAGCTATGTCATCTTAGTTTAAATATTTGGAAACTGATTTTCTAATCTGTAAAATGGAAATAATAGTAATTCTAAGACTGGAGATGAAAATTATAAGATGATTGGGAATTAAGTACACACACATTTCATTGCAGACTGCCTATGTCAGGGGCATGTATGTGCTACTCCCTCTTTTACTTACCTGTTTAGTTCTTCCTACCATCATGTGGCTGCTAATCCTGCTTAATGAAGTTTGTGAAAAAAAAAAAAAGTCTAAAGTGGATATACTAGTTAAGAAAAAGAGTTACTAGCAGGCACAAAGGGCCATAGTCCAGGGCATTTGCCTCATTTACCTTTTTTTTTCTAATTTTTTTGGGGGCACACAGCATGCAGGATCTTAGGTTCCCCAACCAGGGATTGAACCCACAACTCCTGCATTGGAAGCCCAGAGTCTTAACCACTGCACTTCCAGGGAAGTCCTATTGCCTCATTTATGTTTTTTATTTTTAAAAAGATTTATTTATACATTTTGTTTTTTTGGCTTCATTGCTGCATGTGGGATTTCTCTAGTGGCAAACAGGGGCTACTCTTCAATGTCGTGTATGGGCTTCTCACTGTGGCAGCTTCTCCTGTTGCAGAGCACAGGCTCTGGGTGCACAGGCCTCAGTAGTTGTGGCTTGCAGGCTTAGTTGCTCCTTGGCATGTGGGAAAAATTTTGACAAAAGCAAACTCCTCATAAATCATCTCACTAAATAATTGCTAAGTTTTTTACCCCACATTTTGTGCAGTTAGGTATAAATGAAATAAATGTGAAGAAATAAGATGACATGGAGACAGGAGGGAAGTCCTAGACTGGAGGTCTAGTTAAATAAATTATGGTATATCTGTACAGCAGAACATGATGCAGCATTAACCATAATGTTTTAGAAGACTAATGACATGAGACATTTTTCATGATGTGTTAAGTGGGAAAAAAGCTAATTATAAAACATTGTCTATGTAATGATCATGATTTCTTGGAAAACATAATTATATATGCTTTAAATCAACCGGAAAAAATGTCCACAAACTTGTTTATGATGGTCATCTCTGCTGGGTAGTGAGTACATGAAACCTACATTACGTTTGTAAATTTAGAATGTTATTTTCAGAGAAAGGAAGAAATGGATAGTATTAATTTATTCCCATACTAAACTTTTGGATTCACAGATTAAACTATTATTAATATTTAGTGGTTTACAATTTGTCTTTTAATTTTCCCTTTTGCCTGACACAAAGAATAATAAATGTTACTGAATAATGATATTTCAAAGTATAAAGAAGAAAATAACTTTGTAAAACTGCTCAAATTTTTCTATTTTCTATTGATTTAGAATGGTAGGGAAAAAAATCTCAGCCCAAGATCTCATGTGCAAATTGGTAAGCATATTTATTTGTTTCTGAATAATTTCTTTGAAAATTTCAAGTCAATATCCAATTTTACTACTACCTGTTGCTCCTTAGTACCAAATATAACACATGGGTCTCTGTCATAAAAATGATGGTGGCACATGAAGACAAGTAAAAGAAAAGCAGCTCGATACATAACAGTGTAGGTTTTCAACTCAAAATGGGTCTTGGCCTATTCAGTTCCTAACTCTGCTGAGCTTTTGTAAATGAACAAAGTTGTCACGAAGGAGCACTTTGCCCCAATCCAGTTAGGGTAAACTCTTTGAGGTAATTACCACACATCCTTTATCTTCTTTGGTGCTATGAAATGCTGGAAACAGAAAGTGGCATAAGACATAAGATAGCAAGGTCATAGGTAAAATTTGTTTTGAGGTCAACTCGTTATCGATTTTGGGAGCTAGATTCCTTTCTGCTTCTGTTGCCCTTGACAAGTATGTTCTTGCTTCAGGCTTATTCAGCTACAACAGTGGATTATAGACAAACAGCATGAAACACATATGTTTCAGTCCTTCATTCAGACAATAAGCAATTCTCGAGAAAAGCACAGTGCTAGCACTGCAGGGGTTATACAGGAGAATAAGACATGAACTCACTCTCATGGAGTTTGTTCTGGTAAATGAGATAAGATATACATAAACAGAACTTACTTCATGAGGATAGAAAATCAGATATCCAACTAGAAAGGAACAAACAAGGTTATGTTCAGCTGGTGGAAGTGAGTGAAAGTCGCTCAATCGTGTCCAGCTCTTTGTGACCCCATGGATGTACAGTCCATGGAATTCTCCAGGCCAGAATACTAGAGTGGGTAGCCTTTCCCTTCTCCAGGGGAACTTCCCAACCCAGGGATCAAACCCAGGTCTCCCGCATTGCAGGTGGATTCTTTACCAGCTGAGCCACAAGGAAAGCCCAAGAACACTGGAGTGGATAGCCTATCCCTTCTCCAGGAGATCTTCCCGACCCAGGAATCAAACTGGGATCTCCTGCATTGTGGGCAGATTCTTTATCAGCTAAGCTATGAGGGAAGCCAGTGGAAATGCAGGTAAATAGGGAAAAGAGTTGTGAAGTTGCATTTCACTTATGACCCAAAGTATGGGGAGCATTTTGGCATAAGTAGATGAATGCAATGAGCACATGTAATAATAAGCACTTTAGTTTGCAATGTGTATATTTGTTTCTGGTGTATTTGTAAAGGCTTAGTCACTCTAACAAAATGACCCAATAGAGAAAATTATTGCATTCTCATGCAACAGTCCAAGGTGGATGAGCAGACACCTCTGCTGCACACTGTCATGCCAAGACCCAGATTCATCTCTTCATGTTATTCTGTCATCCCTAGGACCACTGTTGTCATCCAGATAGTTGAAACTGCTCCTACCACATCTTAAGGCCAGCAGGTAAGAATGGAGATGTACACTTGCAATGTGTTAATGCTTCCATTGGTAAGCACATGGTCCCCTGGCTGAAATGAGGCTGGGAAATGTGGTCTCTGGCTGGATAGTCATGTGATTCCTATAACTGTTGTTCAGTTGCTAAGTCATATCCGACTCTTGGCGACCCCGTAGGCTGAAGCACACCAGGCCTCCCTGCCCCTCACCATCTCCTGGAGTTTTCCCAAGTTCATCTTCATTGAATTGGTGATGCTATCCAACCATCTCATCCTCTGTCATCCTTTTCTCCTGCCTTCAGTCTTTCCCAGTATCAGGGTCTTTTCCAGCGAATCAGCTCTTTGCATCAGGGGGCCAAAGTATTGGAGCTTCAGCTTCAGCATCAGTCCTTCCAATGAGTATTCAGGGTTGATTTCCTTTAGGATTGACTGATTTGATCTCCTTGCTGTCCCAGGTACTCTCAAGAATCTTCTCTAACACCACAGTTTGAAAGTATCATTTCTTTGGCACTCAACCTTCTTTATGGTCCAACTCTTACATCTGTATATGACTACTGGAAAGACCATAGCCTTGGCTATGCAGACCTTTGTTGGCAAAGTGATGTCTTTGCTTTTTAATACACTGTCTAGGTTTGTCATAGCTTTCCTGCCAAGAAGCAATCATCTTCTAATTTCTTGGCTACACTCATCATCCGCAGTGATTTTAGAGCCCAAGAAGAGGAAATCTGTCACTGCTTCCACCTTTCCCCCTTCTATTTGCCATGAAGTGATGGGACCAGATGCCATGATCTTGAAGGAAGAAAAAGAAAACAGACTTTGGTGGGTAGAGCTAGTAGTCCTTGCCACCGCTATGATTCTTATTGCACATCACACTATTACTACCAGGCCATAAACAGACCATAGGAATCTGAGATGGCTAGTCCATCTCACTATGCAGTGAATTTTCTATTATTTAAGCAGCTCAAGTCCAAGATATTCTTGTCACTGTTTCTATGGAATAAGGTCTAAAACATTCCCATGCCTAGCTCAAGCTATCACTGAGTAAACTTCCTTAACTGCTTAAATCTCGTATCTTTGCTCCTAATTATCAGGCTGTGGAGTGCAGTGGGTTATAAAAGAGTGAATTACAAAACCAGTGCATCCACCTGCACTGAATGCTCTGCTCTTTTGATTAATTCATTTCACAATAGAGTGGCAAGGGAAGATTGGTTGAAATGTTTTATTCTATATGAAATTCTTCTCCTTTGCCTTTTAAAAATCACTTACAGTAAAAAGAAAGCTTTAGCAGTTCATTTCGAAGTTTCAAGTAATAGTTCTGTTTTGTGAAATATTTTATAGTAAATTAAATGGATAATAATAAATGTCATGGGATGTTTATAGCTTTCACAATATGTACTTTTCTAGTTGTTCTAATTTTTCATGGTCATCTTAGATAAGAAATAGCACATCATCTTATCCAAGCCTGGGAATCATACCAATTGAGTGCTGTGCAGAAATGTCTATTTTTAAGCAACTTTTCATTCTGTATCCTGTTGACATAATGATTTATTTGTAACTCAGAAATGGAAGGACAAGAAGCCACCTGTCTGTAGTGATCACTTCTCTTATGGAATTTTAATTGCTGTGCTAATTCAGTCTTGACACTAGACAGGCAACTAAATCATAAGTACAAGATATTGATAAATGACAAATAAGGGAAGTCTTTAGTAGGTCTCCAGTAAGTCTGTTTTATCTTAATGTGTTGAGAAATTTGAAAATTAGAAGGAAATAAGAGCCTATTTATGAAATTTGATAAATTAAATCTGCTGTGCCACAGATGTTATTTTAGATGTTGTAGAGGGTTATATAAAGGAGGAAGAGTAAATTCAGCCTTTGGTTAATCTTTGCTTTCATCAAACAGAAGACAACATACATGTAATCAAAAAGACAAGGCAATATAAGTACAGGTCATATCGGAAGAAAAGAACTGGGCTGTAAGGCAGGCAATGTGGCTTTCAGGATATTCACCACCTGAGTATGTGACCCTGAGAAGGTTTCTGCTACTCTCTAGACCTTAGTTTCCCCATCTGCAATATGAGGGAGTTACATTAAGTTGACTATGATCCCATAGAAATTATGTGGTTATTTGACTTATATAGCTATGTACTTAATGGAAACTACCTACTGATCATGAAAGAATAGAGAACATTGAAGGAAAGCAAGTGTGAGAAGTTCATATTCCCAGTAATAAGAGTTAATGGAGAAATATTATCTAAGATATTTCGAGTGATTGCTTTCAGTGACCTTCAAGAACCCTTCTAATGCAAGGACTTTATGATTATTATTGGGCAAAAAGTGAGATTTCTCTTGTTCTCTCTGAAACCCCTGGAAGATATAAATTGGATGCCATTTTTGCATCTGAATCTCTACTCATCAGACAAAGAGAACCCAAATGGAAAGGATAAAAATTGAAGATCTGTGTCGGTTCAACACTGAACATGGAGGGCAGGAGTGGTTCTCTGACTTTAGATAAGATAATAAACTGTAATTTATGTAATCAGAGTAAGATAAGACATAAAAATAATGTATGACTAACTGAAAAGTATAAGTAAAAGCCAAGCAGAAAGAGAAATGAGTTATCTGATACAGGGAAAAATTGAAATGAAAATGATGGGCTGCATGTCAGAAAGTGAAATCAGGACAGAAACACTAGGACAAAAATACATTGACCGACATATGAAAAAGGAATCGGACTGGCATATTTTAAATTCATATGGCCCAGAATCATTCACATTAATTCAAAGACTTGAAGCTTGAGAATTTCATGGTGCTTGTGCATGAGAGGGAGTTGAGGTTAGTAGTAATTAAAGAGGGGGGAGAAGTTTCTTACACTTATATAGGCCAGAAACATTTTCTCCTACTCTCAGGTATTAATGTTCTCTTGCCTGTTTCCTGAAAAAGACTTAGTATTGGAAAAGTTTTAGGTATAACACTCTGTAATGAAAGAATTAGAGCTTAAGACTCTAGGTGTCAAACCATTGAGAGCCTACGATCTAGTGTCAGTTTTGAATTCAGGTCTGCACTCTGCCAGTGACATCAATGACATGTCAAGCCTTTAGCCAAGTCACTAAACCTATCTATACAAGTTTTCTCATATAGTCAATAGGGATGGCTACGTCATGGAGTTGAATATCATAAGAATCAGTAGAGGGTATATCACTTTGAAATTTTTATGGAGCTATAAAAATTTACCAATTTATAGTACCTTATTATTTGCTGTTCTTCTTTAAATTTTTTAAATATAAATTTATTTATTTTAATTGGAGATTAATTACTTTACAATAATGTATTGGTTTTGCCATACATCAACATGAATCCACCACAGGTATACAGGTGTTCCCCATCCTGAACCCCCCACCCTCCTCCCTCTCCATACCATCCCTCTGGGTCATCCCAGTGCACCAGCCCCAAGCATCCAGTATCATGCATCGAACCTAGACTGGGAATTCATTTCATATATGATATTATACATGTTTCAATGCCATTCCCCCAAATCATCCCACCCTCTCCCTCTCCCACAGAGTCCAACAGACTGTTCTATACATCTGTGTCTCTTTTGCTGTCTCACATACAGGGTTATCGTTACCATCTTTCTAAATTCCATATATATGCATTAGTATACTGTATTGGTGTTTTCCTTTCTGGCTTACTTCACTCTGTATAATCGGCTCCAGTTTCATCCACCTCATTAGAACTGATTCAAATGTATTCTTTTTAATGGCTGAGTAATATTCCATTGTGTATATGTACCACTGCTTTCTTATCCATTCATCTGCTGATGGACATCTAGGTTGCTTCCATGTCCTAACTATTATAAACAGTGCTGCGATGAACATTGGGGTACACATGTCTCTTTCAATTCTGGTTTCCTCGGTGTGTATGCCCAGCAGTGGGATTGCTGGGTCATAGGCAGTTCTATTTGCAATTTTTAAGGAATCTCCACACTGTTCTCCATAGTGGCTGTACTAGTTTGCATTCCCACCAACAGTGTCAGAGGATTCCCTTTTCTCCACACCCTCTCCAGAATGTATAGTTTGTAGACTTTTGGATCACAGCCATTTTGACTGGTGTGAAATGGTACCTCATTGTGGTTTTGATTTTCATTTCTCTGATAATGAGTGATGTGGAGCATCTTGTCATGTGTTTGTTAGCCATCTGTATGTCTTCTTTGGAGAAATGTCTGTTTAGTTCTTTGGCCCATTTTTTGATTGGGTCGTTTATGTTTCTGGAATTGAACTGCAGGAGTTGCTTGTATATTTTGAGATTAGTTGTTTGTCAGTTGCTTCATTTGCTATTATTTTCTCCCATTCTGAAGGCTGTCTTTTCACCTTGCTTATAGTTTTCTTTGTTGTGCAGAAGCTTTTACGTTTAATTAGGTCCCATTTGTTTATTTTTGCTCTTATTTCCAGTATTCTGGGAGGTGGGTCATAGAGGATCCTTCTGTGATGTATGTCGGAGAGTTTTTTGCCTATGTTCTCCTCTAGGAGTTTTATAGTTTCTGGTCTTACGTTTAGATCTTTAATCCATTTGGAGTTTACTTTTGTGTATGGTGTTAGAAAGTGTTCTAGTTTCATTCTTTTACAAGTGGTTGACCAGTTTTCCCAGCACCACTTGTTAAAGAGATTGTCTTTAATCCACTGTATATTCTTGCCTCTTCTCCTTTGTCAAAGATAAGGTGTCCATAGGTGTGTGGATTTATCTTTGGGCTTTCTGTTTTGTTCCATTGATCTATATTTCTGTCTTTGTGCCAGTACCATACTGTCTTGATGACTGTGGCTTTGTAGTAGAGCCTGAAGTCAGGCAGGTTGATTCCTCCAGTCCATTCTTCTTTCTCAAGATTGCTTTGGCTATTTGAGGTTGTTTGTATTTCCATACAAATTGTGAAATTATTTGTTCTAGCTTTGTGAAAATTACCGTTGGTAGCTTGATAGGGATTGCATTGAATCTATAGATTGCTTTGGGTAGTATACTCATTTTCACTATATTGATTCTTCCAATCCATGAACATGGTATATTTCTCCATCTATTAGTGTCCTCTTTGATTTCTTTCACCAGTGTTTTATAGTTTTCTATATATAGGTCTTTAGTTTCTTTAGGTAGATATATTCCTAAGTATTTTATTCTTTTCATTGCAGTGGTGAATGGAATTGTTTCCTTAATTTCTCTTTCTATTTTCACATTATTTGTGTATAGGAATGCAAGGGATTTCTGTGTGTTGATTTTATATCCTGCAACTTTACTATGTTCATTGATTAGCTCAATAATTTTATGGTGGAGTCTTTAGGGTTTTCTATGTAGAGGATCATGTCATCGGCAAACAGTGAGAGTTTTACTTCTTCTTTTCCAATTTGGATTCCTTTTATCTCTTTTTCTGCTCTGATTGCTGTGGCCAAAACTTCCAGAACTATGTTGAATAGTAGTGGTCAAAGTGGGCACCCTTGTCTTTTTCCTGACTTTAGGGAAAATGCTTTCAGTTTTTCACCATTTAGGATAATGTTTGCTGTGGGTTTGTCACTTTTAAGTGACTTGATTCATAAGATAATATTTTTAAATTTCAGATTGTTTGGACCACCTGGAAATTTTGAAATTCAGATAAATTTCTCAAATTATATCATTCAAGTCCTTCTTTATATTGCTGTTAAGAATAACCCATAGGCCTGATTAAGACCAGGAGACATGGAAATTTGTGGTTGGATTATTTAAAACTTTTTGGATTATTTTAGATTTTTATCTTCCCAGAATCATGTTATCATTATCCTATTTTGTCCAACATTGGCCTGAGGTGTATAGCCTTGCAATAACCTTCCTGTGAGATTACTATTTGCTCTTTGGAAAATTGTTTAGTTCTTCTTTAATGTCTCAAGTATTGTTACACAACCTTACAACATTCTGCTGTGGACTGACCTGAGGATGTGGAACATTGAGTTTTTTGTTTTGTTTTAATTAAGTAAGGATAGCCTCTGGAGGAGTCCTGAGATGACTGAGGGTTACTTTCTCCAAAACCTCATTATCAGGTTAAAGTAAAAGCAAATCTCAAACCAGATCCTGCCATGTGCACATATATTATTTAGATATTTATTAGCAATTCAGCATATAAAACAATTTGTTCAACATGTGCCCTAAACTCAAGGAAATCCCAGTTCAGTTTCCTTTCAGGTACTTAAGAGATTCAGAGAAACAGCTTCCCTGTGAGAAATCTAAAAGATATTATGGGCTTAAAAATAAGTAATAAGTGTTAATCACTCAGTCATGTCTGACCCTTTGCAAGCCCATGAACCATAGCCCACCAGGTTCCTCTGTCCATGGAATTCTCCAGGCAAGAATACTAAAGTGGGTTGCCATTCCCTTCTCCAGAAGATCTTCCTGACCCAGGGATTGAACCTGGGACTCTTGCATTGCAGGTGGATTATTTACCTTCTGAGTGGAGTCCATTATGGGCTTAATCCTATCTTATAAAAGGTTCCCCTTGTGGTGAGAAGACCATGTAATCATGGTATGAAGTTCAGAGATAGTGTATCTTTGGCTGTTGGTTGCTTGAGAAATGATGATGATGAACACAATAAAAAAGAAAATAGTAAACAGCATCAACCATATTATCATAGCACAGTTACATTACCAAAAGGTAAATTTCACAAGGGAAGGAACGTTATTTACCACTCTGTCTCCACTACCTAGAATTTTTCTTGAAACATTCAGTTCAATTTAGTTCAGTCACTCAATCGTGTCCCAATCTTTGCGACCCTATGGACTGCAGCATTCGAACCCTCCCTGTCCATAACCAACACCCAGAGTTTACTCAAACTCGTCTCCATTGAGTTTGTGATGCCATCCAACTATCTCATCCTCTGTCATTCCCTTCTACTCCCAACAACAATCTTTCCTAGCATCAGGGTCTTTTCTAAAGAGTCAGCTCATCACATCAGGTGGCCAAAGTATTGGAGTTTCAATTTCAGCATAAGTCCTTCTGATGAATATTCAGGACTGATTTCCTTTAGGATGGACTGGTTGGATCTCCTTGCAGTCCAAGGGAGTCTCAAGAGTCTTCTCTAACACCAAAGTTCAAAAGCATCAATTCTTCAGTGCTCAGCTTTCTTTATAGTCCAGCTCTCACATCCATACATGACTACTGGAAAACCATAGACTTGACTAGACAGACCTTTGTTGGCAAAGTAATGTCTCTGATTTTTAATATGCTGCCTAAGTTGGTCATAACTTTTCTTCCAAGTAACAAGCATCTTTGAATTTCATGGCTACAATCACCATCTGCAGTGATTTGGGAGCCTCAAAAAATAAACTATGCCACTGTTTCCACTGTTTCCCATCTATTTGCCATGAAGTGATGGGCCCAGATGCCATGATCTTAGTTTTCTGAATGTTGAGCTTTAAGCCAACTTTTTCACTCTCCACTTTCACTGTCATCAAGAGGCTCTTTAGTTCTTCTTCACTTTCTGCCATAAGGGTGGTGTCATCTGCATATATGAAGTTATTGATATTTTTTCCGGCAATCTTGATTCCAGCCTGTGCTTCGTCTAGTCCAGAATTTCTCATGATGTACTCTGCAAATAAATTAAATAAGCAGGGTGAAAATATACATCTTTGACATACTCCTTTTCCAATTTAGAACCAGTCTGTTGTTCCATGTCCCAGAGAAGGCAATGGCACCCCACTCCAGTACCCTTGCCTGGAAAATCCCATGGATGGAGGAGCCTGGTAGGCTGTAGTCCATGAGGTCGCTAAGAGTCAGACACGACTGAATGACTTCACTTTGACTTTTCACTTTCATGCATTGGAGAAGGAAATGGCAACCCACTCCAGGGTTCTTGCCTGGAGAATCCCAGGGCAAGAGGAGCCTGGTAGGAGGCATCTATGGGGTCGCACAGAGTCAGACACGACTGAAGCTACTTAGCGGCGGCAGTAGCAGTTGTTCCATGTCCAGTTCTAACTGTTGCTTCCTGACCTGAATACAGGTTTCTCAAGAGGCAGGTCAGATAGTCTAGTATTCTCATGACTTTCAGAATTTTCCAGTTTATTGTGATCCACACAGTCAAAGGCTTTGGCATAGCCAGTAAAGCAGAAGCAGATGTTTTTCTGGAATTCTCCTGCTTTTTTGATAATCCAGCGGATGTTGGCAATTTGATCTCTGGTTCTTCTGCCTTTTCTAAAACCAGCTTCAACATCTTGAATTTCACAGTTCATGTATAGTTGAAGCCTGCCTTGGAGAATTTTGAGCATTACTTTACTAAGGTGTGAGATGAGTGCAATTGTGTGGTAGTTTGAACATTCTTTGGCATTGCCTTTCTTAGGGATTGGAATAAAAACTGACCTTTCCAGTCCTGTGGCCACTGCTGAGTTTTCCAAATTTGCTGGCATATTGAGTGCAGCAGTTTCACAGCATCATCTTTCAGGATTTGAAATAGCTCAACTGGAATTCCATCACCTCCACTAGCTTTGTTTGTGGTGATGCTTCCTAAGGCCCACTTCACTTCACATTCCAGGATATTTGGCTCTAGGTGAGTGCCCACACCTTCGTGGTTATCTGGGTCATGAAGATCTTTTTTCTACAGTTCTGTGTATTCTTGTGACCTCTTCTTAATATCTTCTGCTTCTGTTCAGTCCATACCATTTCTGTCCTTTATTGAGCCCATCTTTGCATGAAATGTTCCCTTAGTATCTCTAATTTTCTTTAAGAGATCTCTAGTCTTTCCCATTCTGTTGTTTTCCTCTATTTCTTTGCATTAATCGCTGAGAAAGGCTTTCTTATCTCTCCTTGCTATTCTTTGGAACTCTGCATTCAAATGGGTGTATCTTTCCTTTTCTCCTTTGCTTTTCCCTTCTCTTCTTTTCACAGCTATTTGTAAGGCCTCCTCAGACAGCCATTTTACTTCCTTGCATTTCTTTTTCTTGGGGAGAGTCTTGATCCCTGCCTCCTCTACAATGTCAGGAACATAGTTCCATAGTTCTTCAGGCACTCTGTCTATCAGATCTAATCCTTTGAATCTATTTGTCACTGCTGATACTGCTAAGTTGCATCAGTCGTGTCCGACTCTGTGCAACCCCATAGACAGCAGTCCACCAGGCTCCGCCATCCCTGGGATTCTCCAGGCAAGAACACTGGAGTGGGTTGCCATTTGCTTCTCCAATGCATGAAAGTGAAAAGTGAAAGTGAAGTCACTCAGTCATGTCCGACTCTTCGCGACCCCATGGACTGCAGCCCACCAGGCTTCTCCGTCCATGGGATTTTCCAGGCAAGAGTACTGGAGTGGGGATGCCATCATTTCCAATGTATAATTGTAAGTGATTTGATTTAGATCATACCTAAATGGTCTAGTGGTTTTCCCTACTTTCTTCCATTTAAGTCTGAATTTGGCAATAAGGAATTCATGATCTGAGCCACAGTCAGCTCCCAGTCTTGTTTTTGCTGACTGTATAGAGCTTCTCCATCTTTGGCTGCAAAGAATATAATCAATCTGATTTCAGTATTGACCATCTGGTGATGTCCATGTGTAGAGTCTTCTCTTGTTTTGTTTGAAGAGGGTGTTTGCTATGACCAGTGCATTCTCTTGTCAAAACTCTATTAGCCTTTGCCCTGCTTCATTCTGTACTCCAAGGCCAGATTTGCCTGTTACTCCAGGTGTTTCTTGACTTCCTACTTTTGCATTCCTGTCCCCTGTAATGAAAAGGACATCTTTTTTGGGTGTTAGTTCTAAAAGGTCTTATAGGTCTTCATAGAACCATTCAACTTCAGCTTCTTCAGCGTTACTGGTCGGAACATAGACTTGGATAACCATAATATTGAATGGTTTGCCTTGAAAATGAACAGAGATCATTCTGTTGATTTTGAGATTGCATCCAAGTACTGCATTTCAGACTCTTTTGTTGACCATGATGGCTACTCTGTGTCTTTTGAGGGATTCCTGCCCACAGTAGTAAATATAATGGTCATCTGAGTTAAATTCACCCATTCCAGTCCATTTTAGGTTGCTGATTCCTAAAATGTCAACATTCACTCTTGCCGTCTCCTGTTAGACCACTTCCAATTTGCCTTGATTCATGGACCTAACATTCCAGGTTCCTATGCGATATTTCTCTTTGAAGCATTGGACCTTGCTTCTATCACCAGTCATATCCACAATTGGGTGTTGTTTTTGCTTTGACAAAACAACATAGAAAGCGTTTAGAAAATTTTTGAACAGCAACAATTAACTATTTTAGTAACTGGTGGGCAAGCCATTGTTCTAGGCATTATCCCATTTACTCACCATATAAACCTATGTGACAGACAAGTTAAATAAAGTTTTTATTCTATTTGAATGTTCAGGTAATGAAGTCTATTAATTGAATGAAATTTATGTTTAACAGAGCATCACACTTCATTTTTTTTTTAAATTTTAACCCTTTTAATTGCAAATTTTTTAAAAATCAGCAATTTTCCTGCCTCAGTAAATAGAATCCAGAGGACATTCTTGAATTTTTGATTAGCTGATTGAGGCTTTTCTCAGAGTCCCAGGAGAATCTTTAAGCATCAATTGTTTCACACAGAATAAAAAATGGAGAAGGTGTAATACATTAGATTAAATGCATAAATAATCTCATAACATTCTCTAGAAGTTGCTTTTTCTTTTTTTCCCTTCTTGTGGGTGTGGACAGGGTTATGTTATTAAAGTTTTAATATAATCATGTTTTCTTCTGCCAGTTCTCTCATTTACTCATACATATTTCATGGAGAGCCAGTAGTGCACAGTGAAGAAAGCACAGGTTTTGGAGTATGAAACATTACACTAGAATCTAAGTTCTATCATTTAACAGTTGTGTAATGTAGGCCATTTTCTTAACATTTCAGAGTCTCAGTTTCCCCTTATATGAAATGAGTAGCATTCCATTTAATCTCAGGTTTGTTGTGAAGATTGAATTAATAGTATATGAAAATCTTTCACATCATTGCTGTTGCTGTGAGAATCTCATGCACTCTGAAAGGCAATTTAAAATATATAATTCGCTTTAGAAACACATGAAGTATGACTCATAGGCAAGAGATTATTCTTTGAATGTTGGCAAATCTTTGATAGGATGTATACAAAAAATTAATTAGAAAAATACTTTGTTCCTTTTTTAACAAATGACAATGATAAAATACTAATCCAAAATAACTAAGGTAGTTTTTAAAGTTTTACAGCAAATGGTCTATTTGATAAATTCTGTATAAAAATGAATTAATTCTGAAACTATTATTTATTTATGATTATGAATGCAGTGGCTAGGGTACATTCCATTGCTCTGTGTAAGGTGATAAGCAAATTCAGACTTAAGGTGGCAAAGAGCATAAAATACTTGAGGGAAACCAAAGTGTTTTCAAATACTTTATAAGCACTCATTTACATAGAAATAACTGATATGCAAATTGTAAATCATTCTTCTATATTTGCAAAAACAAGTGCTTAGAAATATTTCTTTAGTTGGACTACTGTATATATTTTAAACATGTTGCATGTACACATATACAAATGTACACACACATGCACACATATGTACATACCTGTGTATATTAAGTGTTTGTGTTTTAATGAGCTATAATTCTTATGAATCTTTTTGCAAATCTTTTTGCAAAGCCAAAAGAAAGGTTATTTTGTTGCATTTCATCAACAGCTATTTTATCATCTCCTTTCTAGGATGCTGATGTAACTACCATTTTATACCAAGTGATTGATTTTGTCTTTATGACAGTTGTGTGATTTTTTAATCTTTGTAATCATCTCTTGATATATTCACAGACAGAGTAATTTCCAAGATATTTAGAAAGAAGCAAACATGTTCTGTTTATTTTCAAATTTCATACCCAATGCATTGTCATTAGCACAAGATTTTAAAATACTTTTTACTTTTTTTCAAATGCATTAAACCCCTAAGTAAAACTAATTTCCTTTCAAATTGCTTAAAATTTGAAACCAATACGATTTTGTTGCATAGGAGGATCCTTCTCTCAGCTATTTTATGTGCTTTTGTTTCAAACAAGTGCTTCTTTTCTATCTAATGTTCAAATAACTATTTGCCAAATCTTTTTCAGTTTTTTTCATTGAATGATTCTGTTTCATTGAACAATTCTCAACGTCTTAAATCAATTTTATTTCCTTGAGTATGGTGTTTAGATAAAATTTGGTTTAGTCACCTAAACTACTTATTTTTTAATTAACAGAAGTTTTTATTATTGAAAATTATCTCTAAAGTATAAAATGCTATGTACATACTGATGGCACTTTAAAGAAAATAATGGAATCTATTTAGCTTCTGCCCATAATTTTCTTGGCAGCTATTTCAGAGGACAATAGTGATTTAAAATTTAATATTGTCTGGTATTTTGCAAAGTCCCAATTAGAACATTATAATTTATTCTATAATGAAATTGGTGTTGGAATAAAAATTCCTGGATTTAACAGAGTAAATCAATTGTATCTTGGTTTTAGGAAAGTTTCCTTAATGTGTTGTTTCATGCCATGACAATGGAAAATTGTCTTTATAAACAGTGTAAAGCACTGTAACTGAAATTTTTTTGTTTTACACATTTATTTGCAGTTGTGCTACAGCGTATGATTTGGTGGAGCATAAGTAGAGAGTAAACCTTTTATTTTATGCACATGGGCTCTTTGAATTGTATAAATAAGCATTTCTAAAACCCTGAGTTGACTCTGACAGACCTGGGATATTGATATAGTAGCCTGCCAGCCGTTTACAGTCATGCATAGCCTCTTGAACTCAATAGGAAATAATGAGGAAACAGTCATAAATACATTCAATTGATTATGCATTACTACTGATGCTTGTATTGCCTTTCATACTGGCCAGGCCTAGAGTTTTAATAGTTTCTTGCACTTGCTGATGGAAACATTAGATATGTACCATCAAGACAGAAATAACTTCTTTGTTTGATTTAGTGAAAATATTAAATCCTGTTAAAACTTGGTTTCCACAGTACTACCAGGCTTCCCTGGTGGCTCAGATGGTAAAGAGTCTGCCTGCAATGAGGGAGACCCAGGTTCAATCCCTGGATCGGGAAGATCCCCTGGAGAAGGAGATGGCAACCTACTCCAGTATTATTGCCTGGGAAATCCCATGGACAAAGGAGCCTGGCAGGCTGTATAGTCCATGTGGTCGCATAGCATCAGATACAACTGAGCGACTAATAGTTTCTTCTTTCTTCTACCATAATACTGGTTGCAGAGTCAGACACAACTGAAGTAACTGAGCACTCATGCACACACCACAGTACTAACATTGGACATTACATTGTGTCAGCTCATTCATATCCATAGGATTCAGTTAAATAAAACTGTTCATGAACTGGAATCATTCCTGGCCACCAATACCAGTTATATCCTGCCTACCCTCCATCCTTTATCACACCTCTTTCTGTTCACCCTACTATATTAGTCAAGGTCTAATTAAGAAGACAGAAACAGAAATGAAAACAGAGAGAGAACATTCGAACTTGGTTACACAAACCATGGAGGAATTGAGGAACTGAATGTGGGATATTTAGGACACCACAATAAGTGGTGGTGGAAACCACCACTGCCTCTTGGGTGAAGGGATAAGGGAAGAGTCAGCTAACATGGAAACCTAGGAATGGGGAGCAGGGATAAGGAGCAGAAGAAGACATGAATACAGAGTCTGAGGGCAAAGAGACTCAAAAAAAGCACAATTGTTGTGGGCTTTTGGAAGGAAAATGGGGAGAGAACAAACAGATGAAAGTGAGCTTGAAGCTCTGGAGAAGTGAATAAGCCATGTTAATAATAATAATAACAATAATCATGGTGTGATGGTGATGATAATAGTAGCTAATATTGTGGAGCACTATTTTAGGCATTGTTCCAAGCACTTTAGATACTAGGTCTTTTTAATCCAACAATGTCCTGCTGAGTTAGGCATTATTACTATTTCTATTTTACAGATGAAGCAGGGGTACAGAAAGGCTGCTTAACTTGCCCAAAGTCTTACAGCCAAGATTCAAACCTAGGTAGTCTGATTCCACATATGGAATACTTAACCTCTACCCTATACTACCTCCCAAAGGAAAACTGTGCTGTTTCCCTCTTGGCCATTCCATTCCCTAGCCATCTGCACAAATGACCATGTCTTAAGCTAATTTGATGGAACTATTATAACTCTGGTAAGAAATAAACTCCTTTGCCCCTGGGATTTTCTAGAAAAGAATACTGGAGTGGGTTAAGAAATTAAAAAAAAAAAAAGCTTTGGCAAGTATTGCAGCTTTTATTACGACATTTTCTTTTTGGCCAAAGTAATCTTGAGAAAAAAGAACAAAGCTGAACGTACCAAACTGACTGATTAGGGACTATACTACAAAGCTATAGTAATCAAAACACTGTGGTGTGTCACAAAAAGAGACACAGAATGGTGGAACAGAATAGAGAGCCCCAAAATAAATCCAAGCACTTAGGATCAGTTGATCCATAATAGAGGAAGCAAGAATATACAATGGGGAAAAGACGGTCTCTTCAATACGTGATGCTGGGAAAACTGGACAGCCCAATGTTAAAGAAAGAGATTAGAACATTTTCTCATACCATACACAAAAACAAATTAAAAATGGATTAAAGACCTAAATGTAAGACTGGAAAACATAAAACCCTCTTGAGGAAAACATAGATAGGCGATCTTTAACATAAATCAGGAATATTATTTGAATCTGTCTCCTCGGGCAAAGGAAACAAAAGCAAAAATAAACAAAGGGGGCATAATTAAACTTAAAAGCTTTTGCACAACAAATGAAACCATTAACAAAATGAAAAGACAGTCTACTGAATGGGATAGAATATATGCAATAATATCACTGACAAGAGATTAATATACGAAATAACAGCCCATACAACTGAATATTAAAAAACAAACACCCAGAGTAAAAAAAAAAAAAAAAAAACACCGAAGATCTGAATAGACATTTTTCCAAAGAATACATAGAGATGACCAACAGGCAAATGAAAAGATGGTCAAACAGCACTAATCATCAGGGAAATGCAAATCAAAACCACAAATAAATATCACCTCACACATATCAGAATGACTATCATTAAAAAAAAAAAACACACACACAAAATTTTGGCAAGACTATGGAGAAGGGAACTCTTGAACACCATTGGTGGGAATGTAGATTGGTGCAGCCACTGTGGAAAACAGTATGGAGGTTTCTCAAAAAAACTAATAGAACTACCATCAGTTCAGTTCAGTTCAGTCGCTCAGTCGTGTCCGACTCTTTGCGACCCCATGAATCACAGCACGCCAGGCCTCCCTGTCCATCACCAACTCCTGGAGTTCACTCAGCCTCACATCCATTGAGTCAGTGATGCCATCCAGCCATCTCATCCTCTGTTGTCCCCTTCTCCTCCTGCACCCAATCCCTCCCAGCATCAGAGTCTTATCCAATGAGTCAACTCTTCACATGAGGTGGCCAAAGTACTGGAGTTTGAGCTTTAGCATCATATGATCCAGAAATTCTTCTTCTGGGTCTATAGCCAAAGAAAATAGAAACACTAATTTGAAAACATACATATATATCAATGTTCATGCTAGTATTTTTTTAGAAGAGTCCAAGATATGGAGCAACCTGAAGTGTTCATCAATAGATGAATGGATAAAGAAGATGTGGGCTATATACATACATACATACATACATATATATATATATATATATATATATATATATATATGGAATTTTTCTCAGCAATAAAAGAACAAAATAATACCATTTACATTAAAATGAGTGGAACTAGAGGTTATTATTCTTAGTGAAATAAATCAGAGAAAGACATATAGCACTTATATGTAGAATCTAAAAGATAAAACTAATGAACAAATATAACAAAACAGAAACAGACTCACAGATATAGAGAACAAACTAGTGGTTAGCAGTGGGGAGAAGGAAGAGTAGAGGGACATGATAGATTGTAGAAACTACCATGTATAAAATAAATAAGCTACAAGGATATATTGTACAGTTCAGGGAATATAGTAAATATTTTATACTAGTTTTAAACAAAATCACTGCAGATGGTGACTGCAGCCATGAAATTAAAAGACGCTTACTCCTTGGAAGAAAAGTTATGACCAACCTAGATAGTATATTCAAAAGCAGAGACATTACTTTGCTGACTAAGGTCCATCTAGTCAAGGCTATGGTTTTTCCAGTAGTCATGTATGGATTTGAGAGTTGGACTGTGAAGAAGGCTGAGCACCGAAGAATTGATGCTTTTGAAGTGTGGTGTTGGAGAAGACTCTTGAGAGTCCCTTGGACTGCAAGGAGATCCAAGCAGTCCATTCTGAAGGAGATCAGCCCTGGGATTTCTTTGGAGGCAATGATGCTAAAGCTGAAACTCCAGTACTTTGGCCACCTCATGCGAAGAGTTGACTCATTGGAATAGACTCTGATGCTGGGAGGGATTGAGGGCAGGAGAAGAAGGGGACGACCAAGGATGAGATGGCTGGATGGCATCACTGACTTGATGGACGTGAGTCTGAGTGAACTCCGGGAGTTGGTGATGGACAGGGAGGCCTGGCGTGCTGTGATTCATGGGGTCACAAAGAGTCGGACATGACTGAGCGACTGAACTGAACTGAACTGATGCAGATACATTCTCTCTTTTGACCCAAATAGGACACTTACTGTTCTGCACCTTGTGTTTTGCCATTTAAATCTATCTTAAAGATCCTTATTTTAAACAGGTGACTAGTTCCAATTGCACAAATGTACTATAATGTGTTTACCAACACTGCTTTCAGTTAATTTAATTCATTTGCTATTATAAAAACATACTGTGTTTTTATGCATGTCATTTTATATATAAAAAGTACTAGAAGTAGAATTTCTGTTCTGAAATATCTGTGCATTTTTAATTTTGATAAATATTGACAATATTTGTCAAATATTGTTAAATTGTCATCAGTAGAAATTAGATGAGTTTGGATGTATCACCAATGTATGAGAGTGCCTCAAGCACTTGCAAACATAGGGTGTTATCAAACTTATTGAATTCTGCCAATCTGATAGACTCAAAATGCAATAATACTGTATTTTTGTTTTGCATTTTACTTATGATTTATGAGAGGGGGAATTTTTCATATGTTCCAAGGTCAATGATATTTTATTATTTATAAACCATATTATTTATCACCTTAGATTGTACATCCTTTATTATAGATTTTTAGGGTACTCTTTGTATAATTAAGGAAAAAGTGAAAGTGAAGTTGCTCAGTTGTGTCCGACTCTGCAGCCCATGGACTGTAGCCTACCAGGCTCCTCAGTCCATGGGATTCTCCAGGCAAGAGTACTGGAGTGGGTTGCCATTTCCTTCTTGAGGGTATCTTCCCGACCCAGGTATCAAACCCAGGTCTTCTGCATTGTACGCAGACACTTTTATGGTCTGAGCCACCAGGGAAGTCAGGAAACCAGTCATTAGTCATTTATTTGAAGTTTGATTTGCAAATACTCTTTCTATTTTCTTTTCTTTTGTGTTTTTATTTTAAATTTTTTAATACAAATGTATTTATTGTAATTGGAGGTTAATTACTTTACAATACTGTATTGGTTTTGCCATACATCAACATGAATCCACCACGGGTGTACACGTGTTCCCCATCCTGAACCCTCCTCCCACCTCCCTCCCCATACCATCCCTCTGGGCCATCCCAGTGCACCAGCCCCAAGCATCCTGTATCCTGCATCAAACCTGGACTGGTGTTTCATTTCATATATGATATTATACATGTTTCAATGCCATTCTCCCAAGTCATCCCACCCTTGCCCTCTCCCACAGAGTCCAAAAGACTGTTCCTATACATCTGTGTCTCTTTTGCTGTCTCGCATAGAGGGTTATCATTACCATCTTTCTAAATTCCATATATATGCATTAGTATACTGTATTGGTGTTTTCCTTTCTGGCTTACTTCACTCTGTATAATAGGCTCCAGTTTCATCCACCTCATTAGAACTGATTCAAATGTATTCTTTTTAATGGCTGAGTAATACTCCATTGTGTACATGTACCACAGCTTTCTTATCCATTCTTCTGCTGATGGGCGTCTAGGTTGCTTCCATGTCTTTTGTGTTTTTAATGGGGTCCATGTGTATGTGTGTCTGTGCATAATAGGTTTTTTTTAATGTTCTATGTGGTTTAAATACCCATACTGGGAAAAACAGGCTATGCTTACTAATCAAGAAATCTTACTATAATCTTACTAATCAAGAAAGTTTCAAAATTGGCTGGCTCATTTTCAGTGTAGTTGGGAAGGTTCTAGTGTTATGTTTTAGTTTAATCAAAACTACTTTTATCCTTTATTTCAAAATTTCTATTCTGGATTTTTAATTCTAAAAATGCTTTTATGTAAGCATTCATTGTATGCTTGGAAAAGTGTGTCATATAAAGTGTGTAAAAATATTTTTTCTTGTTAATGTAGTATATTCACATAGAAGAAAAAAACAGAATAAAAAGAAACAAGAAAACCTTTCAGCATAATTTTTTTGTTCTGATGCTTCTGATTTGTAGAAACAAATTGGAAGCCTTTATCCAAGATAGTTTATACAAAGTTATCAGATTTTTTGATTCTGATGCTATCATTAATCTTAATGATCAAGTCATGACATTTGTTAGGTAGCTGTATGTATCTAAGCATTTGTGTTCAGTTCCATCCAACTCTTTTCGACCGTATGGACTGTAGCCTGCCAGGCTCCTCTGTCCATGAGATTCTCCAGGCAAGAATACAGAAGTGGGTTGCCATTCCCTTTTCCAGAGGATCATCCAACCCAGGGATCAAACCTAGGTCTCCTGCATTGCAGGCAGATTCTTTACCACTGAGATACCTGGAAAGCTATATGTATCTATAGGAATGTAAAATAAGACCTTACTATTTAGCACTGATTGAGATCACCTGTGTCTTTCCATTCTGGCCAAACATGAATATTTTAAAAAGTCATTGATGTTACATAAAATGCTTTCTTATTATTAATATACCAGATCTATTTGATAACTGATAACAAATGATTTAAATGTTTGTTAATTGTTAGCACAAATAATTTCATTGTGTTCCAAAGCATTTTCTTAGTGTCAAGTTAAATCTCTGTCTACTTTATGTCCATGATGTCACACATATCTCCTGTGAATATTCCTTTATTCACTCTGTATGATAAGCTACATGATTTTATTGAGCAGTTATTATATAGGCACTGTTCTAAGGGCTGGAGATGCAGCTCCATTGAGGAGCATATATTCTGGCTTATTTAATGAAATTGCCTTTTTTTTAAATCATCATTACACTCAAGTTCCACTCTGTATATAATACTGTCTGTATTCCTCTCTTACCTCTTATTATCCTATCAGCTTCTGAAAAACAAGTATGCTCCATTTTACCATGTAACTCATTTGATTTGAATTTGTACCTTATTACATCCAAATTCTTCTTTGAGACTTTCAAGATTAGAAATATCAAATACTACTTCCCTTTGTATCTATTGAGATGATTTTCCTATGACTCCTCAACATATTTGCTCTTGCAGTAATATCTTCAGCACAGCACACTTCAAAATCATTCTTCCTCATGTTGTTCAATCAACTCATGTTGTTGTTCTCACCTCATCTGTTTTCTCCATCCTTCAAGGCTAGCATGTAGCTGAGTGAGAAATGCATATAATGACATATCTGGATTCTTGTCCCAGATCTTAGCAGCTCTGAATAACTGTGTGACCTTGAGCAGGTTAATGAGATAAAGCATTTAGAATATTTCCTGGCACACAGAAGACACTATTTTTTTTCTCTCCAGTCTCACTCCACATAGTTTTCCTCGAAGACTTTACTGAATACACACTTGTCTGAACTAAGCTCTCTTTCCTCCTATTCCCTATGTCACACAAACCAAGACTATTTTATGATGATGTTATTTGTAATTTTTTCTCCCTAAGTAGATTATAAACGTCTTTTTTAAAAGTATTTTTCTGATGTGGGCCATTTTTAAAGTCTTCATTGAATTTGCTACAATGTTGCTTCTGTTTTGTGTTTTGACTTTCTGGCTGCAAGGCATATGGGATCTTAGCTCCCCAGCCAGGGATTGAACATGTACCCCCTGCATTGAAAGGCCAAGTTCTAACCATTAGATTGCCAGAGGTGTTCCTAAATTATAAACATCTCAAAGTGAAACTTTTCTCCTTGTGCATCCACTACCCCCTTCCCCAAAGCACGTGAGGTTATGAGGCAGTCAGTATTTTGGTGGTTATTTTGTCTATATGTGAAAATAGGCTAGAAGTGTCAAACTTTTTCTACTGGTAAGATACAACCCTAGGAACATATATAATTTGAGGACCTTGTACATCTCTTTTCATCCTGTTGTCCCTGATAATGTCTATTGGTCTACAGATGACTGGATACACAAATTTATCAAGAACCATTTCATGACTCACAAAAATCTTTGTTATTCAAAATAATTTTTCAATACCTCTTAACTGGTGTTAGGATTATAGAGGGAAATGGAACAAAAACTGTAATGATTTAAAATATTGTAGGATAGAGGGACCAGTGAATTAGCATATTTAATTATAGATTTTGAATGACTTCAAAGGAAGCTCAGTTTTTTTCAAGGGATTAAGCCAGGAACTGGGCCCTTATTACAGGAGGCCACTTGGGCCTCCATTTAGCCAGTTTCTGGCACATTCGTTGACAGGAATAATTTAATGACTGTGAATAATCACCAAGTGTAGGAAATAAGGTCCTCTTTGAATCATAAAGCTTTTAAACATGAAAAATATTATGCATTTGTTTGAGAACGGTGAAATGTGTGAACTAATTTTGTATTGTCCTACCAATTATGAATGTGTTATTTCTGGCAAGCAGGTCTCTTTAAAATTGCATATGCTCAGTTCCTTGCCAGGGAGGTGAGAGAAAAACACTGTCAGCGTCTTTATACCCAGCTGGGGCCAGGTGTTGTTCATTAACATGTAAATAGTGCAATTACTGCCAATTAATATTTTTTAAAACATTAAAGTTGATCAGAACAGTTATAGCACCGATAAAATTTTTTAAAATGCATGCATCTTAGTGCATAGGTTCATGGAAGGCATATAATATATAATTTGTACTTTTATTTACACAGAGCATCAAGTTGCTATTCCTTTGCAGAATTTCATGTATGTGATTAGAATGGAAAGTAAAAAGTACATTGGCTGGTTACTGACCATAGCCAAATAGTGCGATTTTATTCTAGTTTACAATTGATTGTCAGGTTACAGTGGCTTATCCTTCAAAATGTTTATTCAGTTCCTACCATGTATAAGGAATTGCATTAAGTGCTAGGCATTCAGTGATAAACAAGACATAAATGGTCTGTGCTCCATGGACTTTATAGTCTAGTTGGTCTCCACAAATAAACACAGAGTAAACATACAAATAAACAAACAAATCAATGCCACTATTAGCACTCATTTGAAACAAGAGGGTGCCATTTGAAAACATTATGGATTGGGGTAGACACAATTTGGATAGAGTTAGGAAACTATATGTGAATAAGTAACATTTTAGCTGAAATTCAAAATGTGAGCTGGTGATATCATAGTGAAAAGAATGAAGAAGAGTATGTTAGCAACAGAGAACAGTGCTTAGGAAGACCTTGAAGCAGGAAAGAGTTTGATGTTGTCAAAGAACTGACAAAAGGGATGAATATCCACTTCAAGATAGTGGTTGCCTCTGGGGAACAAGGGAGCAGGATAGAATTTAGCTTCAAGAGTAACTGTAATGTTTTAATTCTTTAATAAGAGATGTGAAGCAAATATGATAAAAAGGTAACATTTGTTAATTTCCCATGGTGGATTTATAGATGTTTGTTATATTACTGTCAGTACTTTTCTATATTATTGAAATACCTGATCACCAAAGAGAAAAAAGCTAATGAGAAGAGATGAAGTTGAAAATTTCTTTCACTAGCATACACTGGGTTTAATTTGGTATAAAGTAGAGTCAAAACTTTTCATGTATTTTTGCCTCAATCTAGTCTTTAGAAAAATACTCTTTATGTGCTTGAGGTAGTCTTAGCTGCTACTGATACTTAAGCAAACTCTATTACTTGTAGATAAGTTGTGATGTCAATAGATATAACATGGCAACAAGCACATCTTTCTGCTGCACCCCACCCTTAGGTCCAATCATTTGTTTTTTGTTTTTGTTTTATTTTTTGTCTGCACTGGGCCTTTGTTGCTGTGTGGTGACTTTTTCTAATCACAGCAAGTGGTGGCTACACTTCATTGCAGTGCTTGGGCTTCCCATTACTGTGGCTTCTCATGTTATGGGCTCTAGTCTGACGGGCTTCAGTATTGTGGCAAATGGGGGCTTAGTTGCCTGGCCACATGTGGGATCTACCCAGACCCAGTAAAGAATCCATGTCCCCTGCACTGACAGGCAGATTCTTAACCACTGGACCACCAGGGGAGTCCTCAATAATTTATTTTTATAGATATAAGACCACTTGGAGCTAACACAGAAGGACTTAAACAGTGGGACTTTTTGCAGGTAACTAAATCCCTTTAATGAGAACAACCATTAATAAATAAGCCCATCCTACATCAATTAGTATTATCATCTAGCTAACTGTTATAGTGCTAAGACTTTAATTATATTCCCAGGGAAAAATAAGTCATGCCACCCTCTCTGAAAACTAAAATCAAGTAAATAAGGTACCCTTGAAAGTAAGTTCTTAAATTGTGGTATTTTAAGCCCTGTGGTAATCAAGGCTTATCAAGGTAATTTTATACCTGGATTGATAAATCTCTAGGAATACCTAGTGAATGAAAAAAAAAGTTGGAGAGAAAAACATTCTTATAAATTGTTTTGGGAAGCCCCCCCAAAACTATATGAGATGGAAAACCAGCCAGAAAATAGTCATCTGGAGATTGCTCTTATTAATCTATTCGTGTGACTGAGGACAGGGAGCCAGACATTCCAGTTTAGTCACATTAGGACTAAATTTCAGTTCAACAAGTTTTTGAGTCATTACCATATGCAAGGAACTTTATAGGCTGAAACTGAGTAAAAAAACTGAGTAAGATACAGCTTGAATACACAAGGAGTTTATGGTCTACCTGTGGAGGTGAAATACAAACTCTACCTTATTTAGGAACAGAAGTAAGAATGGGAGTGGGGGACATGCTAAGGTGGCCAGAGAATGGGAAATAACTCCATTTCTTTCAATTCCTAGATAAAATGGTTCCAGTTGGACTGATGCCCCTTATTCTTACCACATTTTCATGGAAGACAAGCTAGTAGAAATCTAGAAATATTCATTGTAGTTTAAATGGCTGTTTTAAATACCAAAGTAAAATTAATGATGTAAGATTATCTTTCACAACCCAGGGAAACTGTATTTTTCTTCATAAAAAGTCCATTTATAACAATGAATGTCAAGGTCCCATAAGCATTAATATAAATCTTACAGTTGTGGTTTAAATAACTGAGATTGTATTTGGTACTCCAGAATATAGAGCTTTATGCATTATATTTCATAAAGTTTCAAGCAGAAATTTTATTCTGCTTGACAAAGTGTATCTTCTGTATTTAGTATAACAGTGAGCTCTTCCCAACAGAGTACAACATTCTTGACTAATGTTTGATGCTGGTCCCAAGACAGTGGTACTCAAGGTACTTGTCTTAGAAAGAAGAAAACAGAAAGATTAGCTTATGCTTTAAGGTTGGGAAGACCTGATTTTATAAATTGACTTGGATGGAAAAGTGCATAAAGTATAATGCCAAAGTCATTGAGGTCTGTTGTCTGTTCCAAAATAGTGATCCCTGGTGGAAAGGCAGTGTAGTGCCTATTGCTATGTGCTGCAGAATGAAAATCTGTTATATCACCGTTCATAAGCAGGACCTGCTGAACTGAATAAGCACAGATGTACTTCAAATTAATATTTAATCTGATACCAGAAGCACTTAAAGGAGTTAGGGATATGAGTTCCTCATAAGAAATGACTTCTTTCTCACAGAGAGCAATTATGGTACCAGAGATAACACAAATAAGATTCTCCTTAGGCTTAAAGAGTAAATCTAGAGGTGATAGTGTGTCATTGTCTCTAGTTTGAATTTTCTACAAATTTCTTTAAAGAAGAAAAAGAATTATTTTTTAATGTCATGGCATGGATCTAAAGCTAATAAAGGGACTTTGATTAAGAGACTATCTCAGTCCTTGAGAGTAGATGAGAGTGACTTTTCATTGACATCATTAGAATATTATTAGAATAAAATTGAACCAAGTAACCCTTATTAATCTTTAAAAGGAAAGTGCCATAATCAGGTTACAATTCTAATTTATTTTTGTTGCTTTTTGAGGCCAACTTTAGAAAATAAATCCCCCAAATAACTTTGAGTCCAGAACCATCTCATGCCTTTCATTTTAAACTCAATTTTCTTCCATGATTTTAGCATCTTATTACCTATTAACTACTCAGAAACTACCATGTTATGTTAAAGTGACATTTCATATTTTTGATTGTAAAAGGAACAACTGAACCTACTATTTCAAATAGGAGGTTTAAAACAAAAGACATTTTGCAAATAGTATAGGTATTAACTGGAACACATTGTATGACACTGTAGGCAATATTACACTTTACTGACTGTCCTGTTTGCTTTTATTTTTGCCGAGCTTTATGGTTTTATTAACACAAACAAAATGTGCCACAAGCTGTCTATTCCTTTTCTTCCCTGCACAACCTGGCATTGGTATTGATAATTCTGATGCCCAAGTGGGCTGCTCTATCCACAAGGGTTTTGCAGTTCTTGGAGAGGACTTTGTGAGCAATCTCAGCACAGAAAGATTTGTTGCACATCAGCAGCACTTCAAGCTCCTCGACGTTGTGAACCAGAAAATTCCAGAAGCCACTGGGCAGCATGTGCTTTGTTTCCTTGCTGCTCCTGTAACTGATGTTGGGCATCCAGATTTGACCTTTGAGTCTGCTGTGCACCCTGCCTCTGGTTTCCACCAGTTCCACTTAATTTTGACATGTCATTCTGACTGGTGCTGGATGGACGCCTTGGTCCTCTTTTTGACAATCTTGGGCTTCACAGGGGATCTGAGGGCAGCCATGATGCCAAGTAGGAGATGGCCCCCACCTCCATAGGCAGTGCTGTCGGGTTTAAAGTATTAGCTCCTTCTGAAGGACAGTTAGCTTATATATGATCAAAATGACAAGTGCGTGTTGTATTGAGGTAACTACTTTTAGATGATGGGTCGGTCTTATACATGGTGTCAATGAGAAGCTATGTATATCTTTCTGTGTTAGAGGGGATAAAAAAAAAACAAAAAGATGTTCCTTCCCAACCATTCATTAAATGATTATTGAAATGTATTATTTATTTATGTATTTGCTGAGCACCAACGATAGCCAGACCCTAGATGTACAACATTGAGTAATGCTGCTTATGGGGCTTGTATTCTAGTGGGAAAAAGAGGAACACATCCAAAAAACAAGGGAAATTTTTAAAATTAAAGATATAAGTATTATGAAAGAAATAAACAAGATGTGATGAGGCAATGGTATGGTAGGGAGAAGCTTTCAAGCATAGACATAGGACTTGTGGTGGGAAGAGCTGGCTCCATCTAGGGGCTGCGTTAGAAGACCAGTGTGCCAAAAAACGTACTGAATTAGGTGGAGAACAGCTCAACAGGAAACGGAAAGCTAAACACAGGTCAAGTCACAAGGGTTTGGAAGCTATGATGATGAATTTAAACATCTTTCTAACTGCAGTAGAAAGCCTTTGAAGAAATTTAAGCAAGGGAAGGGAATATCCAGGGCTGTTTATTGTAAAAGAAATAGATTGAAAGGGATAAGATCAGAAGTGGAGGACTAGGAAGGAGATTATTGCAGTTATTCAGGTAAGAGATGATAATAGCTTGCAATGGGAAACAAAGAGAAGTAGATAGGTTCAAGATATATTTCTGAAGGAAGTCACTAGAATTTGGTGATGAAGTGGGTGTCGGAGGTATGGGAAAAAGTGAAATCTCTAATAACTCCATTTTCTTGTTTGAGCAACCGAGTACCTTGTGGTGTCACCTAGATAAGAAAGGAAAAGAGTGTGGTGAGATTAAGAGACTCAATAGTTATATTTTAGGGGGACTTCCCTGGCAGTCCAGTGATTAAGACTACAAGCTACCACTGCAGGGGGCACGGGCTCAATCCATGGTTGGGGAACTAAGATTCTGCATGCTGCACAGTGTGGCCAAAAAACAAAATAAAACCAACCAGACTTATATTTTAGAGATGTTAAATGCATATTTATGAGATACCAATATTATGTCTTGAGTTTTAGCTGGATACCCAAACTTAGGCTCCAGGAGCTCTTGAGTTATCCTTCAACTAACTGAGAGAAGTCAGCAAACAGCCACATTTAGAGTCATTATGTCTTGATGATCATCTCTGAATACCCACCCCTTTGGATTCAGGCATTGAAGGCTCTTATCAAAATATCAGCACCACCTCCATGGTAGTTCATCATTCCAATTGCAGTCTCGTGGCACTGACTTGCGAGAATGCACCACAGGATGAATGTGTTTTGTTGGGATACATGAGAGTTTTTTAAAAAGGGATTCAATTATAGTTTTATTTAAGAATGTATATTTGGGTGGGATTCTGTAGCCAGAGGGGGAAGGGCCACTTGGGAGGAAAAGATGAAGCTGTAAAGAAAAGGGGGTTTTAAATAAAGAGGGAAGAAGAAAGTGTTCTAAATGAAACTTTGAGTCATTTCACAACTTTGCATAGAACCAACCTAGACAGCACATCAAAAAGCAATGACATTACTTTGCCAACAAAGGTCCGTCTAGTCAAAGCTATGGTTTTTCCAATAGTCAGGAATGGATGTGAGAATTGGACCATAAAGAAGGGTGAGTGCCAAAGAATGGATGCTTTAGAATTGAACTGTGGTGCTGGAGAAGACTCTTGAGAGTCCCTTGGACAGCAAGGAGATCAAACCAGTCAATCCTAAAGGAAATCAACCCTGAATATTCATTGGAAGGACTGATGAAGCTAAAGCTCCAATATTTTGGCTACCTGACAAGAATAGTTGACTCATTGGAAAAGACCCTGATGTTGGGGAAAATTGAGGGTAGGAGGAGAAGGGGATAACAGAGGATGAGATGGTTGGATGGCATCACTGACTCAATGAGTTTGAGCAACCTCTGGGAGATAGTAAAGGACAGGGAAGCCTGACATGGTGCAGTCTTAATGACTGAATAACAATAATACCTCGCTTCTAAATGTTTATATGTAAATTATTCCAAATTCCTCTTTATTAATAAGATTGCAAAATTTAGTGAGCACTTACCCTTTGTCAGTCAGTTCTAAGTACATGAACTAACTCATTTAATTCTATCCAGAAATCTATGGGTTATTTGTTAATTGACCACTTTTACAGATGAGCAAACTGGCCCAGAGAGGTTTCAGTTCAGTTCAGTCGCTCAGTCGTGCCCGACTCTTTGCAACCCCATGAATCGCAGCACGCCAGGCCTCCCTGTCCATCACCAACTCCCGGAGTTCACTCAGACTCACGTCCATCAAGTCAGTGATGCCATCCAGCCATCTCATCCTCGGTCGTCCCCTTCTCCTCCTGCCTCCAATCCCTCCCAGCATCAGAGTCTTTTCCAATGAGTCAACTCTTCGCATGAGGTGGCCAAAGTACTGGAGTTTCAGCTTTAGCATCATTCCCTCCAAAGAAATCCCAGGACTGATCTCCTTCAGAATGGACTGGTTAGATTTCCTTGCAGTCCAAGGGACTCTCAAGAGTCTTCTCCAACACCACACTTCAAAAGCATCAATTCTTTGATGCTCAGCCTTCTTCACAGTCCAACTCTCACATCCATACATGACTACTGGAAAACCATAGCCTTGACTAGATGGACCTTAGTCGGCAAAGTAATGTCTCTGCTTTTGAATATGCTATCTAGATTGGTCATAACTTTTCTTCCAAGGAGTAAGCGTCTTTTAATTTCATGGCTGCAGTCACCATCTGCAGTGATTTTGGAGCCCAATAAAATAAAGTCTGACACTGTTTCCACTGTTTCCCATCAATTTCCCATGGAGTGATGGGACCGGATGCCATGATCTTCGTTTTCTGAATGTTGAGCTTGAAGCCAACTTTTTCACTCTCCTCTTTCACTTTCATCAAGAGGTTTTTTAGTGCCTCTTCACTTTCTGCCATAAGGGTGGTGTCATCTGCATATCTGAGGTTATTGATATTTCTCCCGGCAATCTTGATTCTAGCTTGTGTTTCTTCCAGCCCAGCATTTCTCATGATGTACTCTGCATAGAAGTTAAATAAGCAGGGTGACAATATACAGCCTTGACGTACTCCTTTTCCTATTTGGAACCAGTCTGTTGTTCCATGTCCAGTTCTAACTGTTGCTTCCTGGCCTGCATACAGATTTCTCAAGAGGCAGGTTAGGTGGTCTGGTATTCCCATCTCTTTCAGAGAGCTTTAGCAATGCCTAAATTAACAGAGATATTAAGTGGTGTGCTAGGATTAAAACCTGCATAGTTTCCAGAACCTCTGATCTTAACACTACACTATCCATTTAAGTTTACATGTAATATCAACATGAGTGCCACTGACATCTTAATATTGTTTTTTTATTCTGTAAGCATCATAGATTTTATGGCATGGAAAATAATTGTGATGATGGTTCTGTAACATGATGGTGTCTGCTTCCTGGTCTACATATATTGTGACTTTTATTTTACTTTACTTCATTTTTTGTTTTATTCTCATAGCTCTTAGCTCTTAGCTCTTTGCCCTTTAAAAACAATGACAAGAGCAGTATTCACTGGTCATGATAGAAACCACCACCCAATTCTCCAATACTGTTACCCTGACCATAATTTATTGATGAAGTCTGCCATCTCAAACTCTTTACCCATATTTCCTCCTCCCATGGGGAAGAAGATGATAAAATTACTTTCTTGCATGGCACATTTAATTCCAGAAACTTGTATCTAACTGGTATTGTGGTAAACAACTTCAACAGCTGTGCCAGATTCCAAGTCATTTTACCCTGTAGAGAAAAATGAAGTTTGCTAATTGGCTAATCTATATATTATAATATTTGTCTATGTAATAGGATAGTTTTAAGTTAGTTTAGCCATTAGTTAAACTCTTGTTTAGAACACAGTCTGTTTTCAAACTAACATTTAAGAAAGGCCCAAGTGTAGCAAAAAGCTTGATGGAGGTCTGTTTTGTTTGTTTTTTATTTTTTGGCCATGCTGCATTGCACCTGGGATCCTAGTTTCCACACCAGGGACACAACCCATGCCCTCTACATTGGAAGCATGAGTGGAATCTTAATCACTGGACCACAAGGAAAGTCCCCTGAGATTTTTAAAATGCGACAAAAATGATCTTTTGTTGAGTTTGAAGTTATGTGTTAATGACTGGCTGTTTTTTAACCTCAGAATACTTAAAACTTATTGAAACTTTGTTGTAATCTATTAATTTTCAATTTACTAATTTGAAAGTGTTTTGCATTTTTTAAATGGTATTTAAAACCTCTTTTAAATATTTTTCCCCCTTATGCCTGGTTCCCATCTGTCCCTGTGCATATGGTCTTGCCCTTTTTCTTTTGCAATTAATTTCTCTTTTAACAAATATGTTCCCAATTTTTATAGAAAATATGAAGCAATATTTGTTCTTATCCTGTGGCTGAGAAATGGCACAGACATATGACTCTAAAAAGTTTTATTACTGAGAAGGTCTGTCTCTTTGAACCTACAGATGAATCTTTGTAAAAATTATGAGAAATTTTTCCTCTTTTGATCATCTTCAATAATACTTCAGTGGAAGGTCAGCTTAGAGGTAATTCCTCTGTCACCAATGTGGTTTTTTTAATGCCCTGACCAAATAATAGATAAATCTATAAAACAAAGTGGACTACAGTTACTAGAAGGTTGCAGGTTATCAAGACTCTGGAAGTCTACTTACAGAATACTTAGCACACAATTTTTTATTCAGCATTGAATAGGAAAAGAAAATTTTCTCAAAGAAAAAAATGTATAAGGAAAAGTGTTGAGGAAAGAAGGGAATATGGGATTTCGGGAGGTGGAAAATCAGATTACTTGAGTTATTGAAATGATTGAGCCTGGCAAGTTTCTAGAAATACTCTGTTTCCCTCTTGAGACAGTTCAGTCCTCCCAAAGATATGTCAAGTATTTACCAGAGAGAGGAAATACTGTACTATCTGAAAGAAATAAAATCCTTGCCTGGATCTATCCTTCATAGGGAGGCTAACATTCCCCTGAAGGCTCACTATCACCTCTGGAGACACAGTGTGGTGTGTCTAGGGGCCTGGGTGGTGTATTTTACAAACACCTACACACACAGACACACAACACTAAAATAAGATAGAGGAATAATGACTCTACTTACTGCTAGCTTCTAGCTGAAGTGTGCCAATCCCATTGCTCTCATAATAGAGAAACTTAATATATCCTGTCAGGGCCACATGACATGAATAGCAAAATGCTGTGAAGTGACTGCATATAGAAGAGTCAGGAAATCCACTTTGATCTACATTTTTGATGTTTGATAATTACACTTATTATCGGGTCCTTTATGCTCTTTTTCTTTGACACAAGATCCATTATCAGTGACAGCATGAGTGTGAGTATGGGTTTGATTTGAAAAACTACTTAAGATGAGGTAATGGAAAAAAAGCTTTTTTTTTGTTGTTCCACACATATTAAGAGAATGGGAGAAAATTAAGTCTCATCATACAATGGCTCACTTGAATTATTTCTCTTTTATGTGTGGTATTGTTTAGGCACCTTATGAAGTTAGTTTCTTAGGAATTTGTCTCCTAATGAAATATTTGGTACACATAGGCTGTGATTTGCTTTGATATTTTCACTCTGTGACAAAGCATTGAGTGAATAGATAAAGAAATGATGGCCACAAAGAATAGGACAGGTCATGTAGCCAACCTTTGTAGCTTCAGAAATTATTCTAAGTAGAATTCCAAAGCAAATGTGGATCAGACTGAAAACACAAACTCATAGCTGGACAGATAATTGGCAAATTCATTAATTAAGATTCTTTCTGTATCTGTTAACTTACTTTAAATAACACAAATTACCTTCATACAAGTCATTACTGGCAATTAATATGTGATAATGTATTTGAACTTTCCTGCTTGCCTATATTTCACAACAAGGGCCAAGGCTAATTTAGCATTTTAATGTGGAAACTTGAACATTAACATATTAGTATTCATCACAGTAGAAGCCTAGGTAAAATGCTGGTTGATTCATTTATTTCTTGTTTGTCTCTGTTACTAGCATCACTTACTGTTTGATCTTTGGTTTTAAGTATTATATGTATAAATAAAAATGAGATAAATAATATTAATACATATGGCATCATTGTCTCAATGGACATGAGTTTGAACAAACTCTGGGAGAGAATGAAGGACAGGGAAGACGGGCGTGCTGCAGTCCATGTGGTCACGAAGAGTTGGACCCGTCTTAGCAACTGAACAACAACAACAATAATAGTAATACAGAGTTGAAGAATAAAATTATAAAACTCTTTCAGCCAAAACCAAATGCTATTCCTAGAGTTTGGCTTTTGAGTTGTTCTTTGCTGCATAGAAGAGAAAATAAACTTGTCTTTAATCAAGTTAAGTTATATTTAATTGGGGGCCACTAATAGTGATAGTCTTTAATGTTCCTCTTTTCCATTAACTATACTTTTTTCATATATGTTCTCAATAAAAAGTTCCTGGAAAAGTAGTATTCCTCACAGCTTTTGGAGAAAATGACATTGTATTTGGAAATGGTTTATGAAGTAGTTTTTGTAGTCCCTGGGTTTCTCTGAGTGACTATCCAATGATCTGATGAAAGCATTTTATAAAGTGTAAAACACCCTGCAGTTGTCATCAGGTGTTAGGAAAAATAGAATATGAGAAGGTATGACAAAGTACAACCACAGACTTTCCACATGAAAGCCTTAGCCAAATTTGCACTATATTTGTGCTACCTTAAAATTGCCACTCTACTTGTTCCTATTCAAGTGCATGTATGTTTAGATTCCAGGTTCTTATTTCATTGCTTTCATTTGGTACATCTTTAGGGGACTGGGAAGAGGTTTAAGTAGTTTTAATTGGAAATTTGTAAAATCATATTAAAAACTTATGGGGAATGAAAAATAATTTTCCCACTACCCTTTTAGTTTCATGGCTGAGACCCCCCATAATACAAGACAGATTAACAGGAGAAAAACGAACAGAAGTTCAATAACATGCATGAGTCACTCAGTTGTGTCTGACTCTTTGAGATCCCATGGACTACAGCACACCAGGCCTGCCTGTCCATCACCAACTCCTGGAGCCTGCCCAAACTCATGTCCATTGAGTCAGTGATGCCATCCAACCATCTCATCCACTGTCGTCCCCTTCTCCTCCTGCCTTCAATCTTTCCCAGCATCAGGGAAATAATATGAATACCTTGGGAGATACCCTAGAAAACTGAGTAACCTCCCCAAATGGCCCAAACTATCAGCTTAAATAAATACCATCTCCAACTAAAGACTAGAAGATGGTGGGGATGGGGAGGGTGGCAGTTATGACAGGTGACCAGGAAAATCACAGTAATCCAGGGTAATGCTGTTATGCAGATTTAAACCATTACCTTCACCACTGGTAAAAGAATTTCTAGAAATTTACAGTCATTCTTCCTCCCTCATCCAGAGTGGGAGATACCCTTACAAGCGGAGATTTTCCACATAAATGTAAATATCTCTTACAAAAGGATAACTTCTACCTGGTTTAAATTTCTCTAGTGCAGTTGGATGCTGTTATTTCAATATGATCTCCAGGGAAAAGAGAGAGCCTATTGGGAAGTGCTGAGCCTCCAATACCATTTTGATAGAGGCTGACCCTGGTACTGAACTGTGAATATCCAGCTATGTCAAGAGGATTACTAAAGGCAGGGCCTGAAGTCAAAGGATTAAAAGAAATTGGAAAGAAGCCCCAAACAAACAATCTGATCTCAAATCTGCTTATAGTCAATAACATCAAGAATTACAAGAGGATAAGTTTTCCGAAAGTTTGTAAAATCCTTTAAGTGAATTAATTCCATATGGTGAAAGTATACACGAAATGTTTATAGAGAGACATTAATTGTTAGTAAGATTATACTTCCCAGACAGTTTCAAAGAATATTAATTTCAATGCCTGATCAATACCATTAGCTGATGACCTCAGATATTTCCGAGGTTGCAACTAATATGCATCTGCTTTTGTATAGAAGTGTTAACAATTAGCACTGTAATGAAATGCTGTGTAACATTTTAAAATTGAAAGTTGTGTTGGGTGAGCAATAACATGTTTGTTTAAATGATAGAGTAGGGTATTGAATGCAATTACTAATGTTTTCAATGGACACTAAGAAGTAAGTATAGAATTTCTGTGATTATAGAACTATTGTTTAGTTGCTAAGTTGTGGTCTGACTCTTTTGCGACCCCATGGACTGTAGCCCGCCAGGCTCCTCTGTCCATGGGATTCTCCAGGCAAAAATACTGGAGTGGGTTGCCATGTCCTCCTACAGGGGATTTTCGAGACCCAGGGATTGAACTCATGTCTCCTTCATTGGCAGGTGGATTCTTTACTATCGAGCCATCAGGGAAGCCTCTATAGAACTATTAACCTCTTTCAACTTGAGATTTGTTTGTCTCATTTTCATAGTGAGTTACATTAGTTTTTAAGAATAGAAAATCGTTTCTGCATCCATATTTGCTTCGAGTTGTTGTTACACCATGTTCATTCCTTTGCTTTGTCTTTCTGACTTGATTTTTACATTATTATGGATAAGAAGAGGAAGGGCTAGCATTGTATAATAACTTGCTTTGTCCATACAAATAGTGTTTAGCCATAAAAAACTAGCAAGTTGTTTAACCATGGTAATATTGCGTTTCATATTAAAAGTCAGCTATAGGAGCACCAGGCTTCTACCAGTTTTTCATTTCTGTTTTGTAACATTTATATATATATTTCTTTTAAGCTCTTTCATTTGGATACAGTTGATTTCCAGAATGTTCAATTTGTGGGAAGTGTTCACTTAAGAATTTCCTGAGTGTTTGAGAAAATAATTTGAATGTTGACTGATGGTCCGCTAAATTCTTTGAAGTTGACCCCATAGTCCTCCTGCATACCATAAACCTAAATTGATGTGTGTAGGTTTTAGGGGGAGTCATCTGTACAAAAAAAATACTTTATTTTGCAGTACGATTTATTACAAGTTCATTTTCAATCATGCGGTTAAAATATAATTTAACAGAGCACTGATTATGTATATACACTCACCAGAGCATATATGTTGCATACGGAAGAGATATGTCTGAAAACTCACTGGCAAAAGCGAATACCTTTTTATTAATTTGTTTTCCTGTATAAATATCAGCTACTTCTGACTTCAAAACTTCAGAGTTAAGGTAGAAAATATAGAGCAGTTTTCTTTCCCTGCTTCTAAATAAGATAATAACATAATGAATATAGATTATGCTTTATAGTAGGCATTCTTGCAATGTACATTTTCCAGCTTTACCTGGAAATGCCCTAGCACATTTAAATATATGTATATTATTTTTTATATTCAAGAGTAACATTGGTCTATTACACTAATAATACATGAGCTATATATAATTTCTACTTGAGATAAGTGTATTTTTAGTATGAAGCGCCTATAAGATGTCCCAAATATTCCTTGACTAGAGTAGACATAGTTGAGCAAGATACAATATCTGTGAATAATATGAACTTTAACATACTTGGTTTTTTTTTTTTTTTTGATAATGACAAGATAGAGTCATTATATAGAAAGACTGGGTTGCAGATCTGGTCCTCGTGGGGAGGTACTATCCTGTAACGCTTGTTGTCGTTGTTCAGTTACTCAGTTGTGTCTGACTCTTTGCAACACTACTGGACTCCAGTACGGCAGGCTTCCCTGTCCTTCACTGTCTCGCAGAGTTTGCTCACTATCTGGTACCACCATGAGATATAGTTTACCATGATCTGGTACCTGAAGTCTGTTTTGGTTTTTTACAGCATCTGGAGTTATTTGGCCAGCAGGAGTCTGCCTTTCCTTAACCAAACTCAGAAGATACTGATGTATAAAACCAGTAGGTACATTGATCTTCTTAAAACATGAAATATAGCTATTAAGTAGGTTAAAATATTCTTGTCAGTCATCCAAGCATTAATTTCCTTTGGGAAGCTACATGGGAAATAAAATGATAACCTGAAGGCTTCTTATGTAGGGGTAGAAAAAATCTTCCTTCTTCCCTTTTAGGTTGTTTGGCTGGTCTAATAATTAAATTGACCCAAGATAGATTACCAGGAGAAAAACAAATTTCATATATAGAGGAGCCCATTAAAATACTCAGATACCATCTTGAGCTATGGAGAAGGGGTAAAGATCTAGGACCTCAGAGGGAAGGAAAGCAGTTCACAGGAAGATGAGAAGAGCAAATGTTTGGCAAACAAATGTTTGGCAAACAAATGTTTGCCTTGCCATACAGATAAGTCTTGTGATGTAAAATGTTCTCTCTGGTAGTAGTTCTTTTTCCAGACCAGGTCTCCTATATCAATTCTCCTAGGCAATTAGCTGTTTTGTAGTTGTTTGGCCCCTGAGTCATGTCTGACTCTTTGCTACCCCCAGCCTGCCAGAGTCCTCTATCCATGGGGTTCTCCAGGCAAGGATACTGGAGTTGTTTGCCATTTCCTTCTCCAGGGGGATCTTCCTGACCAAGGGATAGAACCTGCATCTCCTACATTGTCAGGGCACCAGGGAATCCTCTAGACAGTTAAGGGGGAAGTAAAAGGCTTTTCTCGAGTCTGCTGATTTTAATTGCCTTTATCTCAAAACAGTACACATGTGAAAGTATTATATTTTGGGGTGCTGTGTTCTGCTCCCCCTCACTTGACAACAATGGACATGAGAGGAAAAAGGAGTTAGTTTGGAAGATCAAGCTCTCAATATGCCAGTATTGAGGCAGGACTTACTGTTGCCTCTCTGAGATTGGTATGGGATAGACCATACCAGATGCTTAGGTTCTTGAATCAGGGAACCTCTTTAACTAGACAACATGGTTAAGGGGGACAATGATGAATTTTTTTCTCTGATAATGTCCTCAGAATATTAGAAGAATCACATAAGTGTCACAGGAGCCCTTTCTCTGTGGGTGCTGGGCAGCTTTCAAACAAAAGGTAAGATGAACTAAGCAAATAACCCTAAACTAAGTGTTATCTATGAAGGGACTAATGAGAATGAGTCATGTTCTTTACTTGCACATCCTCACTTTTTATTTCAATGATTGTGATTTTCACATTAGCATTTCCATTAGTCTTTTAAAATAGTTTCTGTTTCTCTGCTGAGATTTCCTTTCTTTCCATTTATAATAAGCATATCTTCCTTCATATTCATGACTATAGTTACAATAGCTACTTTGAAATCCCTGTATACTAATTCCAACATCTGGATTATCTTGGAATGAGTTTCTGTAAGGTCATCTTTTCTTTTGAGAATGGGTCACTTTTTCCTATTTTATCATATTATTAATATTGGACTATATCTTGGACATTGTGATTGTTATATTGTGGGGACTTTGGTTTCTGTTATGTTCCCCTAAAGAATTTTGATTTTCTCATTCCATTTTATCTCTAGTAAACAATTCATTGTTTTTTTAACTCAGTCAACAAACTCTGCCTCTTGGGTTGCAACTCAAATCTCAGTTCAGTTCCTTTATTCTTAGCTGGAGTCTGCCCTACACATGCGTGGTTCCAGCATCAGCCAGAGATTGGGGCAAAGTTTATATGAAGAATGTGGATTGTAGCCTCTCTATATATTTGTCTCCTTTTGGAAGTTCCTTCTTTACTTTTCACTGTCATTGCCTGAACTCTGTCTTCTGGTCCTTTAACTCGTGCAGCTCTGACCATTCTCTACACTCAATTAAAAAAAAATTAGGAATGGAAACTCACTCACATCTTCTCTTCTTCCAAGTTTTTATTCCACACCAGAATCTGCTTGCTTTTTTTACTCTCCAGTGCCTAAGGTAATTTTTTTAAATTGAACTTTGTCCAGTGAATATTATCTGCAGGAGGGCAAGGTACAGTAGAAGTTTACTCAGCTATAAGGTTCTCTTTGGGCTTCCCTGGTGGCTCAGATGGTAAAGAAGCTGCCTGCAATGCAGGACTCTCATAAGATACTTTGAAAAGTTTAATTTGCTAAATAAACCTAGTAATAGCAATTCCACCTCTGTTTCTTCAGTGACTACTGTGTATAAAAGCATGTGCTGATTGCTGGGGTTTATACAAATGAATGAGATTCAATTGTGTCTTCAAGGTGATAGCAGTCTAGTTTTGAAAATAGACATATGAACAGCCAAAATGTATGTCAATTTAGAGGTAAAGTTAATGATAATGCTACAGAATTGTTTAATGTGTTATCGGAGTGCCAATGGGAAGGCAACTGATTATGACAAAGAGGAACAGAGAAAGATGTCTTAGAGATGATGACATATGAACTGGATCATGAATGATAAAAAGAATTTCAACTATTAGCTAAAAGAAAGAGAATGGATTCTAAAGTGAAGGAAAAGCATGGATGTTGTCATGAGTGTAGTCTCTTACCTTCTGAGTATGCCAAGTAATTCATTGTGGTTTAATAGAAAGTATGGTATATGACCATGGGAGGGTAAGAGTTAAGGAATGAAAATAGAATGAGACTGAAAGAGTGATTCACATTTAGATTACGAAGGGCCTGAAAAAAGTGAAAATGTTAGTTGCTCAGTGGTGTCTGACTCTTTGTGACTCCATGGACTACAGCATACCAGGCTCCTCTGTCCATGGGATTTTCCAGGCAAGAATACTGGAGTGGGCTGCCATTCCCTTCACCATGGGGTCTTCCTAACCCAGGGATCGAAGCTGGGTCTCCTGCATTGCAGGCAAATTCTTTACCACTGAGCCAGCAGGGAAACCCCCAGGAAGGACCTAGTACATGTCACTCTAAGGATTTTGCAGAGAGTATGATAGCCAATGGGTGAAAGATTTTGACCAGAACAGCATGGTGTGTTAGCTAAGATAATACCAGCTTCTGTTACAAACTAATCTAAAAATGTACAGTGACTCAAAAATAGTAATGTATTTCTTGTTCATCTAAATGCAACTTGATAATTCCTCATTTGTAGGCAATTTTCCCAGGTTTGACTCAGGTCCCAGGCTCTTTCCACTCTTTGGCTCCACATTCTTTTCCAGGTGGCTTGAAAAGTTACCATATTTGTCTACGTTAAACTAGAGGAAGGGAGAGGAGCAGATAAGATCGTGAATGAGAGTTTCTTATGAATCAGACCTGGAAACGGTCCTCAACAGTTTTGTTCTAGACTCAGTCATATATCTGTGTATGTTAGTCATTTGGTCGTGTCTGACTCTACGGTCCCATGAACTGTAGCCCGCCAGGCTCCTCTGGCCGTGGAATTCTCCAGGCAAGAATACTGGAGTGGGTTGCTATTTCCTCCTCCAGGGTCATATGGACCTATCTGTAAGAAAGGCTGAAAAATGTGATCTAACTGTGTTCCTTAGAAGATGGAAAAGATGGTGAACAGCCAGGTAGTCTATGTCCTGCACAGTCAGATTCAGTTTTCAGAAAGCGTATTCTCCTGGCATTGTTACTGCTGGATTGGGGAGGGGGCAGATACTAAAGACAGGCTGTTGTAATAGTTCAGAGGAGACATAATGAGGCCCCTCAGGCAATGCCTAAGGCATTTGCTGCAGGGGTAAAACAGGGATAGATTGCAGAGGCAGGATTGGGTGACTGAGATTTGGGGGCTGGGAAGGTTGGTGACATGATCAACTAGATGAACGATGAATTCTCTTTCATGTCAATAATGCCCATCCAAAAGTAAAAGGTTGCTTTCTTTGACTCATAACTATTGACTGCTTAATTGATTGGTGCCCTTTACTAAGAAGTATAGACACATAGGGTATTTCCCCAATGGCTCAGTGGTAAAGAATCCGCTCACAATGCAGGAGACGCAAGTTTGATGCCTGGGTCAGGAAGATCCCCTGGAGGAAGGCCTGGCAACTCACCAGTATTCTTGCCTAGAAATTCCCATGGACAGAGTAGCCTGGCAGTCCATGGGGTTACAAGAGTCAGAAACAACTGAAGCAACTGAGTGTGCACACACAGAGAGAAGTAGGCAAATAGAGTAGAAATATTTGATAGAGCCCTTTCCCTCAAGGAGTTTTTCATTTATCTGGGGAGGGAGAATATACCATCAGACAAATTTGAGAATTTTTTGTGTATCTGTAACATAAATGAATTCATAGTAAATTGAATCCAAAGTGCTAGAGATATGCAAGGGAGAGTTATGATCAAGGATGCTTGGGATTATTTGAACTAAGTTTGGGGTTTAGATTTTATTCCTTCATTTAACAAGCATGTATTAAATGTATGGTGTGCTTGATAACCATAGTATCTGGCTCAATTCAAAGCGTTCAATTAATATTTTTATTGAATTAAATATTAGCTGATTAATGAGACAAATAAAACGCAATTCTTGCTTTTGCAGAACTATCTGAAATACGTAATATGTTCAATAGGTTTAACAGACAGGTAAATCAGCTTGTACAATAAAGTGTAACATGTGCTAGGATAGAATGGTCCCATCAGGGCACAAAGGAAGGAGTGTTCAGGAAAGTGTTTGTAAAGGAGGAAACGCTTGAGTTTGTCTTGAAATAAGAGTGCAGGTGAACACACAAACCAAAGATAAAAGATGAGAGAAGAAATGTCTTTTCAGTTCAGAGGCAAAGAAAGAAAAATAAGTAGACACAAGGTGTAGTGTTACTGGAGGGTGAAGACTGGGTTGTGTTAATATCTGTACCCCCTCGCCTACCATAGTCCTTAGCCCTTCACAGATGCTCAGAAATGTTGCATTCTATCCCTGTATGCATTTCCATAGTCCTTGCTAGAATGTTTAGTTTACTCCTCTCCAACTTCAGACATGAAAGAAAGTAATTAACAGAGGTGGTAAAATAATGATTTTTCCATCAGTAGTTGAAGGCGCTGCTTGTCCCTATTGGTGACCTCACTTTGCATTCCCCTAAGGCTACAAAGTCATTTGCCCGGTATATGTGATTGCTTTAAATCACAGTTGCAAACCATCACTGATATAAGCCATCTGGGTCCCAATTTCTGTTCAAAGGGAGATGCCTAACTGAAATAATAGTGTCACCAAATACCATCTTGAATTCAAAATCAGATTGAGGCAACAAATAAATTTTTATGTGATGTGAATCACCAACAGTTTGAGTTTCTCTTACCATAGCAGAACTATATTTCTTAAAAGCTAACAACCATATTTTCTGAGTGAAATTTACTGTTTGAAGTATATAAGTATACTTTGCTCCTTGAAGGACAATAATTTTAACCTGAAATATTTCAGAATAGGATAATAAGTTAAGAAATGAACACTTGGGCAAGGAGTCTGGAAATGTAATTTTATTTCATTGGAATTTTGGTATCCTCATTTGTGTGTTTATGCATATAATAAATATCTATCGTAACTTAGACACATTAATTGAATTTTCCATGAGCTCATTTCCTACTCTACATGGGCAGAATTGATACTGTTTTAAAATGAAGCATGCCTAAAGCTTCATTGGTGTTTTCCTACTAATAAATAACTTACATTAGTAAAAATAGAATAAGGTGAATATTTGATGTCAGACAGACTCAAGTTCAGTTCCCAAGTTTGCCACTTAACAAACAAGGTAGCCTTTCTGAGCCTTGGTTTCTTCATCCGTGTTCATTTGGGCTGCTATATCAGAATTCCATGGACTGGGTGGCTTATAAACAACAGAAATTGATTTCTCACAGTTTCAGAGGCTGGGAAGTCCAAGATCAAGAAAGCAGCAGGACCAGTGTCTGGTGAGAACCCCTTTCCTGATTCATAGATGGCTGTCTTTGTACTGTGTCCTCTCATGGTGGAGGAGACCAGGGGCTGTGTGGGTTCTTTCTTTAAGGGCACTAATCCCTCTCATGAGGGCTCCACTCATGACCTAAGCACCCCCCAAAGACCCTACCTGCTAATACCATCACATTGGGGATTAGGTCTCAACGTATGAATTTTGAGGGGACAGAACATTCTTTCTATATAGCTGTTTGTAAGTAACAGCTACCCTCTTGCAGGTTTTTTTGAGGCTTAGAGATTATGTTGTGGAAATGACCAAGTTTGACATGTTCAAAGATTGCAAACTTCTGTTGCCACCAATGTTGTTGTCTGCATCTTTCAATCAAATACATTCTTTCTGGGGGAGGAAGAAAGTGTGTTTGGAACTGTCCTCTGCATATAACACTTTTAAAACTTTTCCTCCTTCGCAGCAAGATACTATGTGCAATGCAGGCATATACAACCCCAGTATATACCATAAGAGTGAAAGTAAAGCCTTCAGAGCTCCAGCTTCCATCCAAGTCCCTCAGACATGTTCCTGAAACACAGTTAGAAAATCATTCCTTCAGTGGCACACATTAAAAAGACTGGGGACACTTAAGACATAGCATTAAGAACAATAGCTTTCCCTGGCACAGTGTTAAAGAATCTGCCTGCCAGTGCAGGAGACTCAAGAGATGCAGGTTCAATCTCTGGGTTGGGAAGATTCTCTGGAGGAGGAAATGGGCAACCCATTCCAATATTCTTGCCTGGGAAATCCCATGGACACAAGAGCCCGATGGGGTCCATGTGGTCGCTAAGGGTCAGACACAACTGAGCGACTGAGCATGCACGCATGCAGGAAAGATAGCAAGATGTTTAGGAAAACGCTGTAGAGTTTCTGGTAGTTCCCTGTGTAAAATATTTATTCTATGATTGGTATGATAAAAATCACTGCAGTGGGGACCTACAACAAAATTGTGCACTTTGCTTTTCAAAAAGAAACAAATGGAAGTGGGTATCCTTTGAAGAGAGAAGTATAAACTTTTCATAGTTTTCTTTCTTACAGTCTTGCCAAGGAGATTCGCTACAACCTGTGCCCACAGTTATTAGAGGAAGGGACTAATTAATTCCCTCAGTAATATAAGGCTACTACTGAACCAAATGTTCTTTTGTTTTTATTTTTAATGTGAATATAAGTAACAGCCCTTCCTCGAGATACTTCATTACAATCCATTGGAAAATGACTGTAAAATATGGGTTGTTAAGAATAACACTCTCTACAGTCATTTTCCAGAAAGCTTTTAATAAGTCTGTAGATTTTCAGTATACTCAATGATCCATAGTGTCCCCAGTGTAGATTGTTACTCCCCGGGGTGGCACACTCATGTGTAGCATGCGGTCTCCAGACTGTTATACAGTGACCCTGCCAAAATCCACATTTTTTAATGAAGATGAACTGTTTGGGTAATTTTCAATGGTAGCTAATTAAAAGTAGAATTTTCACTTTAAAATTTTTACAAAATCTTTAGGAATTGCATTCAAATAAAGCTACAGCTACATAGATTGTATTACAACTACATAGATTCTTGAATTTCAAGGGCTTCTCTGTAGGTAGATAGAGGAGCAGAAATGCAGCTATCAACAAAATTCTAACCAGATTAGGTACTATCTATGACTTTAAATGTAAAATTTGTAATAATCTTCCTAGAGGTGATTGAGCTGAACATAATTTACTCACAATGACAAATGAAACTCCTTCTTTTACTTTTTTATGATTTAAAATATATTGGAAATATAAATGCATCCCTTTGACTTGTAAGCTGAAGTACCTTTAGAATATTGAAAAACCAGGGCAGCATTTCTTTCAGTCCTTAAAAGCAAATTTTCACGATAGTTCCACTCATTGGAACAAAAGTAGTTTGCAGTTTAAGAGAACAATTAAATAATCGTGGGAGCAAACTCCACTTTGTGACGTGGATTCACTGAGTATTGAAAACCGAACCAGTTTAACAGGGGTCAGCAAGCTATAGCCAGTGGGCCAAATCTGGCCTACTGCCTGTTTTTGTAAATGAAGTTTAATTGGATCACAGCCATGTCCATTCATTATGTATGGGTTGCTTTGGACAGAGACCATAAGACCTGCAAAGCCCAAAATATTTTTGATCTGGTCCTTCACAGAAAAGTTCTGCTGACATATATAATATTAAGTTATTTCAGGTAAATATTAAGTTCTAATTTAATATTTCAATATTTCAGTATTAAACTATATGATTATATAAGCAAATTCATAAATATAGTGAAGAATATTCTACACCACTTTTCAAAAAGGTATTGGAAAGTAAAGAGAATATTTTAACCTCCCTGCTGTACAACCTTAATCTACCCAGACATAAACATTGTGGCGGTGGTTTAGGCACTCAGTCATGTCTGACTCTTTGCAACCCCATGGACTGTAGCCCTCCAGGCTTCTCTGTCCATGTCATTTCCCAGACAAGAATAGTGGAGTAGGTTGCCGTTTCCTTCTCCAGGGGATCTTCCCAACCCAGGGAGGGGACCCTCACCTCTTACATCTCCTACATTGCAGGCAGATTATAAGGGGCTACCAGGGAAGCCCATAAAATCACTGCTGCTGCTAAGTCGCTTCAGTCGTGTCCAACTCTGTGTGACCCCATAGATGGAAGCCCACCAGGCTCCCCCGTCCCTGGGATTCTCCAGGCAAGAACACTGGAGTGGGCTGCCATGTCCTTCTCCAATGCATGAAAGTGAAAAGTGAAAGTGAAGTCGCTCAGTCGTGTCTGACTCCTAGCGACCCCATGGACTGCAGCCTACCAGGCTCCTCCGTCCATGGGAATTTCCAGGCAAGAGTACTGGAGTGGGGTGCCATTAAATGACATCAAACAAACGCCAGTACTGATATGGAGCCATCCTACAGAGGGAGCTATTGTGACAGTCACAATCGGAGGGAGAAGCAAAAAGTCGGTTCTGGAATACAGGAGTTCCGCATCAGAAAGACAGGGATGCGCTTAGGAGAAGTGGTGCTCAGCCTTTATTTGCAGAACCCTTTCTTCAAACAAAATTTCCAGTGGAAGACCAAGGTATGAAAAACAAACAAGTGAAGGTGATGATGAAGCTGGGGAGGATGAATGTTACAGTTCTGCTTACTTGGATCCTTCTCTTCTGTCTGTCTCTTCCATGGAGAGGAACTAAGTATTTTTAATTAGCAGTATCTTACTGAAAGCAAATAAGAAAGCTTACTCGAAGAAATGGAGTATATGTGTCCAGCCCATCTAATTTCCAGCATGTCCTGATAGGTGTCTTATGCTTAGTTGCTGTCTCCCACTTATTTTGTCCTTTGTTTTCCTGTTATGAAATACTTGAGACATATTGGGGAAAGTTGTGTTTCATTTTTACTAATCAAATTTTGTAAAACTTTAAGCCTAATAAATTTGTCCATAAACAGAGATACAGTTTAGAATGCTTTTCAGCCAGTATTCATGGGGAAAAAAAATATATTACTTCTTCGAGAGGAACAGCGTTTTTTGACATTCTGTTCATCATAGTAGCCTTCCCCGGTGGCTCAGTCAGTAAGAGTCTGTCTGCAATGCATGAGACTTGTTCAATCCCTGGATCGGGAAGATGCCCTGGAGAAGGAAACAGCAACCCACTCCAGTGTTCTTGCCTGGAGAATTCCATGGACAGAGGAGCCTGGCAGGCTGCAGTCCATAGGGTTGCAGAGAGTCGGACACGACTGAAGCGACTTAGCACATATGCACGCACAGTAGCAACATTCATGCAGTACATGTGAAAGTAAACACCACATACTTACATTTTAAATATGATTTGAATTTAGCTATGAAACATGACTCTCTGAATTAGGCTGAATTAATAGAGGCGGAAAATATTTCTGCCTATTTTCTTAAATATAAATATTTTCAATATAAATGTATTTAATTGGAGGTTAATTACTTTACAATATTGTATTGGGTTTGCCATACATCAACATGAATCCGCCACAGGTATACAAGTGTTCCCCTTCCAGGGAAACTACAATTTCTTGTTTTAAAGCTGTTTTCTTAAGGAATCGTTACATTTTCATGGCTCACATCTTTGGATTCTGTTTTTACTTACAATTCTACATCGAGCTGTTTAGGCTCTTCTCTATTTCAAGCCATGTTTTGTCCCATTCATTTTGAAGATGTGGTCAGAGACCAGGGCAGGGAGTGGATAATGTTCAATCCAAACAACATGACTACACATAATTTAAAGCATTCACTGCATTTTAAACTGACATTTAAGGATTGCTCTGGACTAATTTGTCCTGCACTCTTCAGCCTACATATTTCTTCTGTGCATAATTCCTTCTTGAAGTTAATGGGGATTTGGCATGTGGCAGGAGTACATGTTTCATGAAATGGGAATCTGGGTCCTGTCATTTAATAAGAATGCTGCTTCTACCTTAATTGGTCTGTCTCCCTAATGTCTTTCACTATACTATAGCAGTGTAGGCGGACCTTCCATTCCAATGTGAAATGAAACTACTTTAAAATGCAAAGTATCTGTGGGTTACCATGTGCAGAAGACAAGTAATATGATCTATTGGACTAATGACAGAAGGATTTTGAAATGCTATGCTTACTGGACATAACATAAAAGTAAAAATTTCTATGTGCTACATTGTAAACATTTTCATTGTAACATATGTTTTCACTTATCCATATCAGTAAAACTTAGGAAAACCTCTCAATTATGCAGAGAGCTTCAAGACTAGGACTTTAAATCAAAGGGGAAGTAATGGCTTTTCTAGTTTTTCTTCAGTGCTGTGCACTCTGCCCTGAGTTTAGCTTTTATCTTGATATATATTTTTCTCTATAAATACATTTTCCATTATGCAGATAAGTATTTCTTATAGGTACAGTGAAATAACTTTTATCATCTAAAACATTTTCAATTAGTTATTAGTAATTTGCCAACATATTGAATAAACTATATAAGGGAATGCTATGCAGCTTAAAACAAGAAAAAAACAACAAGATTTCTGTGTTCTGATATGGAATGATCTCAAGATGGATATTTCAGTGAATAAAGCAAGATATAAATACGTATGTAGGGTGTACTATATTTACATACAGTAAGGGAGAAAATAGTAATGTGTATTTGTACATTGTGCAGTGGCATGAAAAAACACTGGGGAGATGAATGATAAACTGGTAAAAATGGTTACTTGCAGGGGTTGGAGGAAGAATGAGGTTGATTGGGAAACAAGAGAAAATGAAACATCTCAGTGTATATCCTTGTATACAGGTTTAGTTTGTTGCTTTGTTTTTAGTTTTGAAATATGTTGCTTTAATGGAATAATAAGAAAAGGAATTTACCAGTAGCAATACATGAAATTCTTTGTACCTGTTGATTCTCCAGGAATACACAAGTTTACATGTTGGACCTAGATTTTTTTTTTTCCTTGACTCTGCCACTAATTAGCTATATGACCCTAAGCAACTCAGTTCACTCATCTGGACTTAAATATTATAAAATTAGGAACTTAGAAGAGGTGGTTTCCAAGATTCACTTCAGCTCCAACACTCTATGAAATGCACATAGGTGACAGCATAATATGAGTATATATAAGTCAACTTCTTAAGGATTGAAGTGTGTGTGATTGATAAGAATATTTATTGCTGCTCTAGGGCATTCTGTTTTGGCTAATTTTTCTCCAGAAAAAGGAACAGTTAAGGTGAGTTTTCTTTCTCTGGCAGATAGATGCCTGTGTATAAATTACCTTTTGAAAACCCAAATTTACTGCTCTACTAAAGAGAATTTCTTTTAACTTTGGGTAAGAAGTTTATACAAATATTTTTTTAAGATACATAAGTGTGCTAACACAGATGAACTCAAAACATTGACTTTAATTGCTAATCAGTATTTTGATAAGCTTCTGAGTCTTTATTAAATATGTGTTCGTGTTTGATATCCATTCTGTTTAAGCTTCAATTATTTAATTACAGGTCTTGATATGAAACTAATCATGCATATATCCATACGAAGCTCGCATACTGACGGGATAAAATCATTAAACAGTCATTACTGTAAACTGACGATGGCCTGAAATTTTTGCAGTTAACGGGGGAGTTGATGCTTGATGAACAATCCAATTAAAACTGGCAACAAAAGACCTAAAATGTCAGCCAAATTGCTTTTTAATAGTCAATGCAGCCGTCACAAAACATAAACATTAAAGTCCCCATAGAAGCATAAAGCTTCATGGTGAAACAATTCTAGAAAATGAATAATAATTACAGCATCTTGAGGATTCTTTTAATAGATGTGCACTCATTAAAAATATTTTGTTGGTTAGAATCACATGATAAAATATATTTCGCTGAAGACTTCCTTATATTTGTTATAGTAATCCTTTTATTTAATGTTAGATAGGTATGATTTCTATTATTTAAAAAGCATGTCACTAACCTGGAAAACAAAGCTCTGAAAAAATACACAATATGACCTGCTAACATATTTACATCTCAAAGTATAAAAAAATAATGAATCCTCAGTTACACTGAAGTTCTGGTGAAAAGGCAAGGAAGCCAGTTTAATTTCCACAAGTAAACTGAAAGCAGTAGCCAACATTTAGACTTTTCAGGCTCTGGGTCAGTACTGCATATGTGAGTGGTTTAATCACCTAGATGTTTCCTCCTATACAGCAGTTTGATTTTTAGCTGAGGATACAAATCCAAATATTTTAATGACTTTTTCACCTCTCATTCAGTTGTTTCACACATGGAGGCCAAAGTCTTAGATTGCTATGAAAGATTGTTTTGTGTGTTATGAGTCATTCAGTTTCTCCCTCTGTTATTACTGCCATGTTTTTCAATAAGCCAAGAAAGAAATTGTGAGGATTTTATCTTTGTGGCATTATAACACAGGAGAAAATATCAAATGGCTCCTAGGGGAAATGTTTAAAACATCAGGGCTTTAATAATATATTCATTTATTTTTTCAATAAACATTTGCTGAACACTTATTATGTGTCAACACGGTGTTGACCATGCTGGGAATCTGGAACTGAGTAAGATTTGGATACATCCTAAGCTTTCTATTGAGTTGAAGGTTAAATATATAAACAATCAGCTGTAATACAAAGGAGAAATATATAAAGAATTCAAATCAGGAAAATAAAAAAACATCATCTCTCAGATTCATATGTGAGTTAGAGATTCTTAGCTTACCATATATTTTTTGAAAATATTTTGTAGCGTATATGTACACAGTAGAGCCATCAAACAGATGGCACCCTAATACATTTATGTATTAGAATATCTGTCAATTAAATATTGCCTTCCTCTACAATCATGAAGTATAATTTTACGTGCTATGAAGGGTAAATTGGCATTCACACTTCTCCAGCTGTGGTTTCTCTGTTTTATTCTTTGAGGAAGTTAGTGCTGTGTTTTCAGAGCAACAATTTTTTTCTTTTTTAAAAATCCCTCAAAGGAGTGATAGACACATTGGGACTTCAAACTCTATTAGCTGAAACAGTGAGGAGAAAATCCTATGGGAATATAAATGAAACTTTAATGGTACCATCTAACAAAATACTAAATGACCCAACTATCCATAAAAAATTGCTTATCTTTTAACTTTTTTCTTGATGTAATGATGACTAAAAGATGGAGGGAGAATTCTAATATGTAGGCTATATCTCTAAACCACCATCTCAGCCTGTGGGAAGATGAAAATGCCTTGGCCTGTATCTTACACATAATCAGATTAAATGATGTCAGCAATTTGATTAAACGTTGGCTTGAATAGACCAAATCAGCCAGCTCTTTTGCCACTGTATGGACCACAAAATAATATATATAATATAATTTTCTGCCCCTAAATTAATATTTTAACATTCAGACATTTAAAAGAGAACAATAAAGTTTTCAGTGTAAAAAAGAATAGATAATAGATTAAAATTCTTATGATCTTATGTCAAATGCTTTGTGTTTTGTATTTGCCAATGTCCATTAAAACTAAATAATATCTCTCACATATTTAGCAAAGAATCAAGTGTTTGTTATGTCCTAGGCATTGTTATGGGCACCAAGGATTCAAGAATGTGTAGGACGTAGACTTCACCGTCAATTAACTCATTGCCTAGCTGAAGAAACTCACAGAAGGTAATAATTATAATAATCTGAGATCTCTGATAAATGACTGGAATAGATTATGTGAGAAGAACACGAAAGGGAATGGATGAAGGCACCATGGAAGAGGTAACATTGCCTAAAATACTTGTATTCATCCTTTAAGAGCCAGCTTCATTAAGAAAGGTGAAAGACAATGACTTCAAAGCAAAGGAAGCATGAACAAAATTGTAAAGACATGGAAGAGTGTGGCCTATGTGAAGTGGTGGAGTAGGAGATAAAGGAGATAAAGCTCCCAGCTCTACTAAAGATTTTGCACTATGGCTTATAGGCAATGATTACTGTATTAATCGCAACTAAGAAAACAATTGTGGAATCATTCATTTTGATTATTCATTGTTATAGTTAAGGAGCCTTCCCCAGTCACTTCAATATTCTGGCCTGGAGAATTCCATGGACAGTATAGCCCATGGAGTTGCAAAGAGTCAGACACGACTGAGCAATGTTCATGTTCACGTCCAATTGGCTCAGCAGTAAAAGAATCCACCTGTAATGCAGGAGACACAGGTTCAGTCCCTGGGTTGGAATGATCCCCTAGAGGAGGGCATGGTTAGCCACTCCAGTATCCTTGCCTGGAGAATCCCCATGGGCAGGGGAGTCTAGCAGGCTACAGTCCATGTGGCCACAAAGAGTGGAACGTGATTGAGCGACTGAGCATGCACTCAGGCATATGTAATTCCAGAGATACCAGATATTTTTATTTTGATAAGAATCAAATATCTGAATTCCCTGGTATTATCTATACTCAATGTATCCTGCATTACCAGGAATATATTTAGTCAGGTAAAGATTTGCTAAGATGATTTCTTAATAAAGTATGATTAACATTTTTCCCATAAAAGCTTCAATAAAACCAGAATCATGTCTATATAAAACCCTCAAATTTTAAATATAATATTCAAGTAGAACTCCTAAAAGAGGTCAATGAAATTGCCCCATATAATTAATACCTAACTGAAGAATTGCCAGAAAATACATTTGTATTATCCACAATTATTTTAATGTTAAAACCAATAACATGGAGACTTTTGGCATCATAAATTACTTTTGAGCAACTTAATGATTTAATGGGCAATGCAGTATGTAGATCAGTGACTTTCAATTTAATTTTCTCAAAATTTCTCATGATAATATCTTTTATATTATAATAGACAAAAGTTTCAGGAAAATCTTCCTTCCTTCACTGAACAAATTCTTACTTTCAGTAAAAAAATGAAATCATGAAGCTAATGCTCTATGATGTATTCTGTTCTATTTCATTCTTTAAATGCTGGTCGAAGTCAATCTCACAACTGAAGTTTGAAAAACACCGTCATATACAAACTAGTTGCAGGAAAACTGGATCTGAAGTCAAAAGATTAAAAGTTAAAAGTTGACTTTAGTAATTTTCCTAGTTCTCTTCACTATTTCCTACCTCTGTGACCTTGGCAAAGTCAGTTAGCCTCTCCGTTTTAATGTACCAGGTGGGGATGATACCTTCCATGTCTATCTCACAGACTCCTATTTTAAGGAACAAATAAGATAATATATTTCAAAGTGCTTTGCCAACCATAAAACACTATGTAGGTATAAGGAGGTGATATCTATGAAATGAGACTATACTTCATTGTTGTATATTTCATGTGACTTTGGTGAACCTTTTAATACTTCAAATTCATTCTTGAAAAATAATTTCCTTGAGGTTATCTAGTCAAACCAGATATATATGAAAATAAGATTGACAAAGTATTTCCCATTCTGAATAAGAGACAACAGTGATATTAATTCCATACAGTTTACATTTTCTGGCATTTCAGAAGAGAACCTGATACAGATCACCACCCTTTAAACAAGGATACTTGTTGAAATAATGGGAGGAATGCATGGCTTCCTACTATATAATTTGCTTATATGATACATCTTTTGTGATACATGGTGCTACTGCCAAAGTTAGCCTTTGGCAAAGATATATCATAAACACATTCACAGAACTCTAATAGGAAGAAATCTATAACATTGAAGAGAGAGGCAGGCAAGCCATTCATTTGAAAAAGCAGTGTTTAGTAAAATATTATTAGGAGCTGCCTGTGTTCAGTTCTTGCCTTGCTAACAGTGACCTGAAATTCAGTATTATTTGATGAGCAGTTGTGCAGTTTTCTACATCCCTCCAACAAGCATTCATTGAGCACTGGCTGTGTGCCACACTATAGGTGCTGCTAATGAGAAAAAAAGAAGGTGTGGTCACTGTCTTCCAAAGAATTTATGGCCTATGAGGGCAGGTAAAAGCAGTTTGTAAACACAAGGCACAATATTAGGCTGTTTTGATTGCTTGAAACATAGACTTGCTCAGAGCAGCTCAAATGATAAACGTTTATTGTCAGTGTACATATCCAAAGATTGAAAATGAATCGAATTCTAGAAACCTCAGCAGGATGAATTTGTGAATCTTCACGTAGGCTTCTGCTAGTTGTATGACGCAGTGATTGGGCTCGGTTCTGCTTTTTTCTGTGGCCATCCGCTTCTCTTCCCGCCGCCACCACCTAGCTTCACATGTCTTAGGAGGTGCTGAGAGCGTAAGAGGAATACAACGCGGGAGGTCAGAAGAGAAAAACAGTGCTTCTTTATTTCGATGTCAAGGCATGCTTAATGAAAGGAATACCACTGGTGATGGGCCTTGGAGGAGCAGGATGTAAACAGAATATTGGAGGAAAGGACGCAACATGGAAAGTCAAATATGAAACTAACGGTTCAGAAATGGAGAGCGCTAACTGTTAAATGACAAACATTGCAATTTGGTTGGAGAACGGAAAGTACAGAAAGGTCGACTCCAGCAAAATGATGCCCTTTTAACCGCCCAAATATGTTTTTTAAATTTATTTTTAATTGGAGGATAATTGCTCTACAATGTTGTGTTTGTTTCTGGCCTACAGCAATGTGAATTGGCCATAAGTATACATATATCCCATCCAAATTTTTTTAAAATTTTGAATTGAATTGTAATGTAATCATTCTCTGTATACAAATTAAATTATAATAGTAGCTTATGTGTGCTCAGTCATGTCTGACTCTTTGCAACCCCACGGACTGTAGCCCACCAGGCTCCTCTGCCTATGGAATTTTCTAGGCAAGAATATTGGAGTGAGGAGTTGACATTCCGTTCTGCAGGGACTCTTCCTGACCCAGGGATTGAACCCACATCTCTTGAGTCTCCTACATTGTCAGGCATATTGTTCCTCACTGTGCCACCTGGAAAGCCCCCCAAATTTTACATTGTATAAAATGATTATCTATATATAATTAGTTTTACAATTTAAAAACCAGTTTGCACAAAGCATACTTCAAAAAATGTCTTCAACTGGCCTCTTCTGTTTATTTTGCAGAAAGGGACACATTTGTCACTCCACTGACAAGCTTATCTAGTGAGACCTTGCACTAGGTGGTATGTGGATTGATAAAATAAGAAATTCTCTGTCTTTAAAATACACCATTTAGTTGAGGGACAAGATAAACAAGCACAGACACAGACATAATGGTACCAGAGGCAGTTACTTATAAACAGTTGTCACCAAGTGTTTGCATAATCCCTAACCATTGTATACAGATACTACCACCTAAATACCTTATTAGCTTTCTTGTCACCTTACTTTTTTTCAGATCCCTTCCCCTACTTTCTATCATTTAGCAGCACAGAGACACCTAATTGGTTCTCAGGTGGAAATATCTAGTCCTGGGTTTGAAAAAGTGAAAGTGAATATCTCTCAGTCATGTCTGATTTTTTGTGACCCCATGGGCTATAGTTCATGGTATTCTCCAGGCCAGAATACTGGAATGGGTAGCCTTTCCCTTCTCCAGGGGATCTTCCCAACCCAGGGATCGAACCCAGGTCTCCCGCATTGCAGGCAGATTCTTTACCAGCTGAGCCACCAGGGAAGCCCAAGAATACTGGAGTGGGTAGCCTTTCCCTTTTCCAGGGGATTTTCCCAACCCAGAAATCAAATCCAGGTCTCCCACATTGCAGGCAGATTCTTTATCAACTGAGCTGTCAAAGGCCAACAATCAGTTGCTGCCTACTCCCATACTCATCTGATTGTAATCAGTTCCCATTTGTACTTAGCCATGCTCTCCTCTCCAGAGTCTCCAACTTATTCATCATTGGAAAAGATGGTCTTTTGAAGAGCTCAGAGTCTTTCTTAATAGAAGACAGAAGAGCAAACAGTGAATCACTGATAAAATAAAATCTGGTGGCCTTTGATAAAGTAACATGAATAAGGACTTAAAATATAATTTCCTTGATAAGTGTTGGGTCAAAGTTTAACCAAACCCTGCAAATAACAGTTATATATTAAATAATTAAGATGTTTCAGCAAGTCTTTTATTTTTCTTACTAATTCTCCAGGAAATAGAGGCTAACTGATCCAAGGTGACCTGATTACAATAGGCTTCAACAAAGCCCCAATCTGTTCCAGGATAGATAGGTATATTTTTGCTTCTTGCAAATGCTCTCCAGAAAGAGAAGACCACATCCACCTCCACGCCTATTCCAAATTAATTTCAAACCCAAGAGATATCTCTATGCCTATTACCTAATTCAGTGACTGACATAGCATGATCATCTTGTAAAGCACACATATAAAAGGCTCTGGAAAGAAAGAGACATGTTCTCACATGAAACTTAGAATATCTGTGGAATAATTATATATAGATTAATGATGTGGCCTTTAGTAGTGGCAGCTCTACTAAGACTAGTAGACAGGCTCCTAAAGAGACAAAGAACCTCGTGTCTCACCATTTTTGCAAGTTGACTCTAAACTTTTGAAGATGGGTGTGTATGTGCGTATCTGTTTGCATGATAGTAATAGAAATAAACTTTCTTATGCAATCTGAACATTTAACATGCAATTTGGTTTTCTTGAACTTTTTCTAGTATCTGGGATTAATAATATTTATAAGGTATTAAAACAAGATACCATGAGTTTACTATAAAACTTTATAATAGATTCATGGAAAATAATTTACAATAAGAAAATATTTCTAAAATGAATGGGCTTGGCACTTGAGAAACTAGGGTCTTATAATTGTATATACATCTGTCCCTCATGCTCCAGTCCCCAACCTATCACACTTTTTGCTTTTGAGCTGTGACAGTCACCTTCAACTTTGTATCTTATGTATCAGTTCAGTTCAGTCGCTCAGTCGTGTCCGACTCTTTGCAACCCCATGAATCGCAGCACGCCAGGCCTCCCTGTCCATCACCAACTCCCAGAGTTTACTCAAACTCATGTCCACCGAGTCAGTGATGCCATCCAGCCATCTCATCCTCTGTTGTCCCCTTCTCCTCCTGCCCCCAATCCCTCCCAGCATCAGGGTCTTTTCCAATGAGTCAACTCTTCACATGAGGTGGCCAAAGTACTGGAGTTTCAGCTTTAGCATCATTCCTTCCAAAGAAATCCCAGGGCTAGTCTCCTTCAGAAAGGACTGGTTGGATCTCCTTGCAGTCCAAGGGACTCTCAAGAGTCTTCTCCACACCACAGTTCAAAAGCATCAATTCTTCAGCACTCAGCTTTCTTCACAGTCCAACTCTCACATCCATACATGACCACAGGAAAAACCGTAGCCTTGACTAGACAGACCTTTGTTGACAAAGTAATGTCTCTGCTTTTGTATAAAACATGCCTAACCCTTAATAGGGGCTTGCCCAATGGCTCAGCAGGTAAAGAATCTGCTTTGAGATGCAGGAGATGAAGGTTCAATCCCTGGATTGGGAAAATCCCCTGAAGAAGGGCATGGCAACCCATTCCAGTATTCCTGACTGGAAAATCTCATCGACAGAGGAGCCTGGTGGGCTCCAATGGGGTCCTAAAGAGTTGCACACAACTGAAGTGACTGAGCACGCATGCACAACCCTTAATAAGTATATGAAAGTGAAAGTGAAGTCACTCAGTCGTATCCGACTCTTTGCGACCCCATGGACTGCAGCCTACAGGCTCCTCCATCCATGGGATTTTCTAGGCAAGAATACTGGAGTGGGTTGGCATTTCCTTCTCCAGGAGATCTTCCTGACCCAGGGATTGAACCCTGTTCTCCCGCATTGTAGGTAGATGCTTTACCATCTGAGCAACCAGGGAAGTCCTAATAAGTATTAAAGAAGTCTATAAATGCTTCTTTAGAGAATTAAATAACTGGTTTAGGGTAGGAAAAATATTAAATCAGCATTAGCATGTGTATAATTTTTTGTCCCATCTTTTATTTCATTATTTGCTTCTGCCATCTTGCCATTCCCACATGTCATTCACTAACCCACCAACAAACTGATCCCTTTCTCTCAAGACATTTCCCTTCCTTATCACTTTTCTGTTCTCTTGCTCTCTTTTTAACCGTATCCCTCTTTGCTCTTCCCTGCTGGTTAAGGCAGTTCTGTTCGTATGTACGTGCGTCCCCTCCCTCCGTGTCAGCTGTATTACCTTCTCTGATGACCGCCCATTGTTTCCTGTGGTGATTTTTAGGCCTGTGTTAGGGGAAGGGTGAAAGGGTTGAATGACAGATCCATGTCCCTAAACTCTGGAGTGAGGTTTGTCAGTAAAGAGTACCCATGTTTTGCTCTTCCTTAGTTCAACCTACAGTGTGTTTTCGGAAAGACATAGGATGCTGATCATTTGGTATAAAGGTGGAAACTGATTATGATATGGATTCAAGCTGTCTTCATCAGAAATGCCAGCCTTGGTTGACCGTGTGATCTTGGGCAAATAACATACATTTTCTGTGCCTCATTTTCCTCATCTTATATTTAAATATATTTATGTATTGTACCAGCAACTGTTAATCATAATAATTTACCATGTTTTTAAATGGGAATGATATATAACTGGAATGATATTTGCAGCTCTCCATGTGTCAGAGAACTGAGAGTAATTAAATACAGTAGAAAACCATTTATTCAGAATGTCTGAGACCTGATCTGTTCTACATTAATTATATCAGTATTATATATCCTAATTCCAAATGAGCATAACAATTTTTAAAGGGATGTTAGCTCATAAATTATGCCATACATTGTCGGATGGTAAAGTATAATGAGAAATAACTTTTAAATCAACTGTTTTACAAACTATGAAACTAATATGGAATGTAAGATATGTTGGAAAATAAATAAGAAAATGTTTGTTTAGTGTTTATATAGTATTATCTAGATCAGTTAAAGAATATGTTGACACCAGGGGTTGAATTGTGTCTCACCCCACTCCCTAATTCCTATATTGATGCCTTAACCCCTAATGTATTTTGGTAGACCTTTGGGAGACAATTAGGTTTAGAGGAGGCCGTGAGGGCAGGGCCCTAATGATGGGATTTTGTGTGTCTGTGTGTTAGTCGCTCAGTCCTGTCTGACTCTTTGTGACCCCATGCACTGTAACCCTCCAGGCTCCTCTGTCCATGGGGATTCTCTAGGCAAGAATACTGGAATGGGTTGCCATTTCCTCCTCCAGGGGATCTTCCCACTCAGGGATTGAACTTGGGTCTCCTGCATTTCAGGAGGATTTTTTACCATCTGAGCCACCAGAGAAGCCCAATGATGGGATTAGTGTTCTTACTCAGGAGCCACCAGAGAGCTAGCACTCCTTTCTCTTTCCTTTCTTTATTTCTTGATTTCTTGCCTCTGGATGAATGATACTTCTAGTCTCACCCAAATCTGATGTTGATGATATTTAAATAAAAATTTGGACTTTGGACTTTAGACTTTAGTGTTGATGCTGAAATGTGTTAAGAGTTTGGGGCTGTTTGAATGGAATGAAATATTTTGCATATGAGAACATGAATTTGCGGGGACCAGGAGCAGAATGCTATGGAATGAATTGCATCCCTTCAAAATTCATATGTGTAACCCTAACACCCAATGTGATATAGTCAGAGATGGAGCATTTGGGAGATAATTAGTTTTAGATGAGATCAAGAGGGTGTGGGGCCCTCATGATGGGATCATTGCCCTTATAAGAAAAGATACAGAGAGGTTTCTCTCTCCCTCTCTTGCCATGTGAAGATACAGTGAGAAGATGGCCATCTATAAGTAAGGCCCTAAACTGACCATGCTGGCACCTTGACTGGCGCTTCTATCCTCCAGGACAGTGAGAAAATAAAGTTTTGTTGTTTAAGCCACCCAGTCTGTGGCATTGTGTTATGTCATTCTGATCTGATGAAGAGAGTTGGCTATTTATCATTTTATTTATGTAAATATTTTTCCCAGATTTTCTAATAGGATCACTTGTTTTCTCTTTCCATTGTATAAATTAAGGAATAGGCTGTACATATTTACACAATTCAGTGCATTAAAACTATTCTTGCCCATTAAAGCATAAATGACCAAGAACCCCACAGTTCTTGTATTACCAGCAAGATCTATATGCTGACTGTGTCATTATCTATTACAATTTGTCTACCTTGTCCTGAGTGCTTGGATTTGGCCACTGTGATATCACCAACTCACATTATCACACTGTCACTATATGACTAAGATAAAATAAAGATTCAGTTAATGAAGGAATGGCATGACTTTTCTTATTGAGGTAAAAGAACATATAAATTCATCATCCTAAACATTTTTAAGTGCACAGTGGCACTATATGCACATGGTTTTGCAAAGGGTCTCTTTTTCATCTTACAAAATTGAAACTCTTTACCCATTGAATAGCTCCCCAGCTGCCCTCCACTCTTGGAAGTCACCATTCATTTTCTGATAGTTTGACTACTTTAGATATCACATATAAATAGAATCATACAGGCTTATTTCATGTACAATATCCTCAAGGTTCCTTCCTGTGGTACAACATGATTTTCTTCTTAATAGAAGCTGAATAGTATTCTATCCTATGTATATACCACATTTTCCTTTTCAATTCATCCACCAGTAGGCATAGACGTTGCTACCACATTTTGGCTATTGTGACTAATGCTTCAGTAAATATGTGTGTGTAAATACTCTTGAAGATCCTGTTTTTAATTATTTTAGATGTGACTCACCCAGAAATGGGGTTGCCAGATCATATGGTAATTCTATTTTTAATTTTTTGAAGAACCTCCATACATCAACATTTTACATTCCAAAATAAGTTCACAGATTTCTAATTTCTCCATATATTCACCAATACTAATGATATTCTGTTTTGTGATAGTGGCCATCCTAACGAGCTCAATCAGTAAAGAATCTGCCTGCCGTGCAGGAGAGCCAAGTTCAATCCCTGGGTCAGGAGGGTCCCCTGGAGAAGGAAATGGCAACCCACTCCAGTATTCTTGCCTGGGAAATCCCATGAACAGAAGAGTCTGCTGGGCTACAGTCCATGGTGTTGCAAGAGTCAGGCATGACTTAGCGACTAAACCACCACCATCCTAATGAGTATGAGGCAATATCTCATTGTGGTTTTGATTTACATTTTCATGATGATTAGTGAGGATGAACATCTTTTTGTATGATTCTTGGACATTTGCGTATATCCTTTGGATAAATGTCTTTTCAACTCCTTTGCCTATTGTAAAATAAGATTGTTTTCTGTTGTTGTTGAATCTTAGGAGTTCTTTGCATATTCTGTATGTTAACTCCTAATCAGATATATGACTTGAAAATATTTTCTCCCATTTCTGAGATTGCCTTTTCTTTCTGTGGGTTGTTCTCTTTGTTTCACAGAATGAACAATCATTTCATTTTTAGAATAAGTATGTTGTTCTGATACATCTACTCACTGGACTCATGGATAAACAAACTTGTATGTTTAGGGCATTATGGGCTTGGTTTTTGTTTTACTTTTGTTTTTTACTATCTTTAAAATTGAAGTATGGTTGCTGTACAATATTACATAAGTTATAGGTATATAATATAGGGATTCACAATTTGTAAAGGTCATACTTCATTTATAATTATAATAAAAATTGGCTATATTCCCCATATTGTACAATATATCCTTCTAGCTTATTTTATAACTGATAGTATATACCTCTTAATCCCCTATCCCTATATTGCCCCTCCCCTCTTACCTCTCTTAACTGGTAACAACTAGTTTCTTCTTTGTACTGTGAGTCTGTTTCTTTTTGTTTTATTCACTAGCTTGTTGTATTTTTGAGATTGCACAAATAAAACAAAAATATCCTTTTTAATGGCTGAGTAGTATTTCGGGATGTGTGTGTGTGTGTGTGTGTGTGTGTGTGTGTGTGTGTGTGTGTGTGTGTACATACACATCTTCTTTATCCATTCATCTGTTGATGAACACTTAGGTTGCTTCTATATTTTGGTAATTGTAAATAATGTTACCATGAACATTGGGGTGCATACATCATTTTGGATTAGTGTTTTTTCTTTTTCTATATATACCCAGGAGTGAAGTTGCTGGGTCAGTGGTAGCTCTACTTTTAGTTTTTTGAGAAACCTCCAAACGTTCCCACAATGGTTGCATGAATTTACATTCTCACTAACAGTGTACACCTTTTCCTCTACACCCTCACTACTGTTGGCTGTTTGTGTTCTTTTTGATGATAGACATTATGGCAGGTGTGAGGTGATACCTCTTTGAGGTTTTGATTTGCATTTGCCTGATGATTAACAAAGTTTAGCTTCTTTTCATATGCCTGTTGGACACCTGCATTTCCTTTTTGGAAAAATGTCTGTTCAGTTCTTCTGTCCATTTTCAAATCAGATGGTTTGTTTGATTTTTTGATGTTGAGTTGTATGAGATGCTTGTATATGTTGGATATTAACACCTTATTGATCATATCATGTGCTCATTTTTTTTCCCCATTGAGTAGATTGTCTGAATCAGTAGGCTGTTTTGTTGATGGCTTCCTTTGCTGTGCAAAAGCTTTTAAGTTTAATTAGGTCCCATTTGTTTATTTTTGCTTTTATTTCCTTTGCTTTAGAAGACAGATATAAAACAATATTACTGTGATTTATGTCAAAGAGTGTTCTGCCTAAGATTTCCTCTAGGAGTTTAAAGGTTTCCGGTCTTACATTTAGGTCTGTAATCCATTTTGAGTTTATTTTTGTATATAGTATTAGAGAATGTTGTGTTTTGGTTTCTTGCTTTTGTTTTTAACATTTCCAGCTCTTTCAAATGAAAGTGCTACACAAATTACATTAGAATGGTTGTATTATAAACAATACAGTAACTGATACTTAACAAGTTACTAAAATTCTTAAAATATAAAATAATGTTTAATTACCTTTTAAAAAGCAAAAGGCAGCTCTAATATCCCTAACATTTTTAGACTTTAGATTTTGTCATATCCATTAAGCATTACACTATAGATTTGTATAATACAGCCAAGCGTTAGAGCTATTTTACTGAGTGACACGTAGTCATACTATTTCTAGAATTGCTACTTGAACTACCCTAACTGAAGACACCCTCATGATTATCCATTGTTGTAACTCTAAATCATACTTAGTAAAGGAAAACCCCTACCTGTGATTTGTAGCTGAAGGAAATCTAGTTTATTTTTAATAGCATGTATTTGAAAACTAATTTTGTACTCTCCACAAGTAGAAAGATGGTCATCATGAGTGCCAGGTATAAGAAGAATTTATTTTAGTGCCATAATATTTCATTAATAAATATGATTCTGTTTTACCGTACAGAAAGAAAAATACCATAAATAAATTGGTCAGTTGTCTTTTTAAAGCAAGCCCATTAAACAATCTCTTCTGATATTTTCAAGATCCACATGGGATAAAATGATATAAGCTAAAGACTGATGATAAGGATCACATAAATTATGTAGATACTTCTGAAATGAGGCTATTTGCTCCTGACAAGTAAAAGGAAGCACGTAATGATTTGTGCACAACCATACTGAACTGAATTTACAAATAAAGTAACCTATTACATAGAATGAGTTGTTACAGAGCTGATTCAGTCACAGCATTTTATCTTCATTGGTTGCAATGAATATGAATGGCAAGTGTGATAGAAATGCCATTGGTGTGACTTACTTGGAATCCCAGGAGAGATGGCTGAGTGGCAGCTAATAGAGTTAGGTCAATGCTATAGAATCAAGGCCTTGAACCAGGTTCTTTACTTCAATAGGCCTCATATTAGCCATCTCTAAAGTGGGAGCAATATATGACTTTAAAGCAATGTATTTTCTTCAAATAAGTTGAAATTTTTCATCTCCTCTGAAGACTTTCATGATCCCACATTCTTAACAACATTTTTTTTCAAATAATTGAATTTTACAACGTATTCAGTTCAATTGCTCAGTCATGTCTGACTCTTTGCGACCCCATAAATCGCAGCACGCCAGGCCTCCCTGTCCATCACCAACTCCCAGAGTTTACTCAAACTCATGTCCATTGAGTCGGTGGTGCCATCCAGCCATCTCATTCTCTGTTGTCCCCTTCTCCTCCTGCCCCCAATCCCGCCCAGCATCAGAGTCTTTTCCAATGAGTCAGCTCTTCACATGAGGTGGCCAGAGTATTGGAGTTTCAGCTTTAGCATCAGTCCTTCCAATGAACACCCAGGACTGATCTCCTTTAGGATGGACTGGTTGGATCTCCTTGCAGTCCAAGGGACCCTCAAGAGTCTTCTCCAACACTGCACTTCAAAAGCATCAATTCTTTGGTGCTCAGCTTTCTTCACAGTCCAACTCTCACATCTATACATGACCACTGGAAAAACCATAGCCTTGAATCGATGGACCTTTGTTGGCAAAGTAATGTCTCTGCTTTTTAATATGCTATCTAGATTGGTCATAACTTTCCTTCCAAGGAGTAAGTGTCTTTTAATTTCATGGCTGCAGTCACCATCTGCAGTGATTTTGGAGCCCCCAAAAATAAAGTCTGACACTGTCTCCACTATTTCCCCATCTATTTGCCATGAAATGATGGGACCAGATGCCATGATCTTCGTTTTCTGAATGTTGAGCTTTAGGCCAACTTTTTCACTCTCCTCTTTCACTTTCCTCAAGAGGCTTTTTAGTTCTTCTTCACTTTCTGCCATTAGGGTGGTGTCATCTGCATATCTGAGGTTATTGATATTTCTCCTGGAAATCTTGATTCCAGCTTGTGCTTCTTCCAGCCCAGCATTTCTCATGGTGTGCTCTGCATATAAGTTAAATAAGCAGGGTGACAATATACAGCCTTGACGCACTCCTTTCCTGATTTGGAACCAGTCTGTTGTTCCATGTCCAGTTTTAACTGGTGCTTCCTGACCTGCACATAGTTTTCTCAAGAGGCAGGTCAGGTGGTCTGTATTCCCATCTCTTTCAGAATTTTCCACAGTTTATTGTGATCCACACAGTCAAAGACTTTGGCATAGTCAATAAAGCAGAAATAGATGTTTCTTCTGGAACTCTCTTCCTTTTTCCACGATCTAGCAGATGTTGCCGGTTTGATCTCTGGTTCCTCTGCCTTTTCTAAAACCAGCTTGAACATCTGGAAGTTCATGGTTCACGTATTGCTGAAACCTGGCTTGGAGAATTTTGAGCATTACTTTACTAGCATGTAAGATGAGTGCAATTGTGCAGTAGTCTGGGCATTTGTTGGCATTGCCTTTCTTTGGGATTGGAATGAAAACTGACCTTTTCCAGTCCTGTGGCCACTGCTGAGTTTTCCAAATTTGCTGGCATTTTGAGTGCAGCACTTTCACAGCATCATCTTTCAGGATTTGAAATAGCTCAACTGGAATTCCATCACCTCCACTAGCTTTGTTCATAGTGATGCTTCCTAAGGCCCACTTGACTTCACATTCCAGGATGTCTGGCTCTAGATGAGTGATCACACCATTGTGATTATCTTGGTCATGAATATCTTTTTTGTACAGTTCTTCTATGTATTCTTGCTACCTCTTCTTAATATCTTCTGCTTCTGTTAGATCCCTACCATTTCTGTCCTTTATCGAGCCCATCTTTGTATGAAATGTTCCCTTGGTATCTCTAATTTTCTTCAAGAGATCTCTAGTCTTTCCCATTCTGTTGTTTTCCTCTATTTCTTTGCATTAATCGCTGAGGAAGGCTTTTTTTTATCTCTCCTTGCTATTCTCTGGAACTCTGCATTCAGATGCTTATATCTTTCCTTTTCTCCTTTACTTTTCACTTCTCTTCCTTTCACAGCTATTTGTAAGGCCTCCTAAGACTGCCATTTTGCTTTTTTGCATTTCTTTTTTCTTCAGGATGGTCTTGATCCCTGTCTCCTATACAATGTCAGGAACCTCTATCCATAGTTCATCAGGCACTCTGTCTATCAGATCTAGTGCCTTAAATCTATTTCTCACTTCCACTGTATAACCATAAGGGATTTGATTTAGGTCATACCTGAATGGTCTAGTGGTTTTCCCTACTTCCTTCAATTTAAGTCTGAATTTGGCAATAAGGAGTTCATGATCTGAGCCACAGTCAGCTCCCAGTCTTGTTTTTGCTGAGTATATAGACCTTCTCCATCTTTGGCTGCAAAGAATATAATCAACCTGATTTCAATGTTGACCATCTGGTGACGTCCATGTGTAGAGTCTTCTGTGTTGTTGGAAGAGGGTGTTTGTCATGACAAGTGTATTCCTTTGACAAAACTCATTAGGCTTTGCCCTGCTTCATTCCGTACTCCAAGGTCAAATTTGCCTGTTACTCCAGGTGTTTCTTAGGTGTGAATAATAAGATACAATAATTGAGTATCTAAGACCAAAAATAAAAACCCTAAGAAGCAGTACATGAAGCTGAGGGCAACTCTACAGTGAATGTGTATACATTAATGTGTTTTCATGGTATCAATAAAATTGATTAATTAAAGTTCTCTAAGTTATTTCCTTTGGATTATATAAAGTCCCTCACTTGATACAGTCTCCCCTCCCCCAAACCCACCCCCAAATTATCCACATATTTTCATAGCGTATCCACAGCCATAGGGGCTTCCCTGGTGGCTCAGACTGTAATGAACTTTCCTGCAGTGCAGGAGATCTGAGTTCCATCCCTGGGGTTGGGAAGATCCCCTGAAGGAGAGCATGGCAACCCACTCAGTATTCTTGCCTGGAGAATCGCCATGGACAGAGGAGCCTGGCAGGCTACAGTCCAATGGGGTGCTGCTGCTGCTGCTAAGTCACTTCAGTCGTGTCCAACTCTGTGCGACCCCTGCGACGGCAGCCCACCAGGCTTTCGCCCGCATCCCTGGGATTCTCCAGGCAAGAACACTGGAGCGGGTTGCCATTTCCTTCTCCAGTGCAAGAAAGTGAAAGTGAAGTCGCTTAGTCATGTCCGACTCTTCACAACCCCATGGACTGCAGCCTACCAGGCTCCTCCATCCATGGGATTTTCCAGGCAAGAGTACTGGAGTGGGTTGCCATTGCCTTCTCCGAGTCCATAGGGTGACAAAGAATCAAACACTACTGAGCAACTAAGCACACACACACACACCACAGCCATAGTCTGTGACAACCAGACACTGATAAATCATTACAGTCAGAAGCCTGTAAAAGGTCTCAATGTGCAAGTGGTCATGCTTCTCCCCATCCTGAGTTTTCCTTTCCCTCTTAGTTCATAGGTACATATTTTAGGAACAATAGCAACTAATGTGAATACAGGTAGGCTTTCACTGAATTCTGTTAAAGAAAATAATTTTCCTAATCTAACTTCATAATGATAATATTTACAATAATTATTTTGGTAACTAACATTAACTGAGAACCAATCACTGTGCTAAGTACTTGGTATACAATCCTTGTCTGACATCCATGCTTTTTACATATACTAGGGACTATCATTAATATTATTTATATTGGGGCTTCTCCAGTGGCTCAGTGGTAAAAAATCTGCCTGCAGTGCAGGAGCCACGGGTTTGATCCCTGGATCGAGAAGATCCCCTGGAGGAGGGCATAGCAACCCACTCCAGTATTGCCTGGAGAATCCCCATGGACAGAGGGGCCTGGCAGGCTACAGTCCATGGGGTCACAAAGATTCAGACTTGACCAAAGCGACTTAGCACATACAAATCATTAATATGCAATGCTTTAATAAATATATATGTGTATATAAGGTAAGTCATCTATACCAAGTTAGGTTAGAAAATTGATCAAATATCATTAACTTATATTGTGAATGTTGGTTTTAGTGCCCATACAACAAAGTTCCTATATATGTATTTACTCTGAAAGCTACACCTATGGGGACCTCATATTTTTAAGAAGCAGTCGCACTTTGTTGGTATTTTCATATATACTATTTTTAAATGTCTCTGAATATTCCTGACACTTTAACCAACTATCTACAGTTCCTTCCCTCCTGAGGTTTTATGTACTTTGAGGGACTTCGCTGAAAGGCAATTTTCTTTGCAGCGTGGCCCAGTGAATAAAGCATCAGATAATATTTGTGAAGGACTTTGAGAGATGCAGATGAAAGGTGCTTCCTAAATACAAAGCACTAATGTGGTATTCATGAAAATGGTTTTTCTTCACATCCTTTGCTCTAAAGTCCCAAGGTATTATTGCAATAGGTACTTTAGAAAGCATGTATTTCCCAAATCATTTAGAAATAGAGTTTGTTATCTGAAGTAAAAAAGGACTGAGAGCATAATAAGAAAGCTAATCAATACAGAGCGTTTGGTGTGGCTTGGAGGAAGAGGAAAGGATAGGAGTCAACTATTCTCGTATTGACTCGTGATTTCAATAATAGCTTCTCAGAACTATTGGGAAGAAAATAAGAAACCTGTGAAGATTCTAAAATGTTTTTTTCATTATAATGGAGAAGTTTTAAATAATCAAAAAGTTTAGAATCAGATTTTTTTTCTTAGGTTACGTACTAGCTGGTGCTAGAATTTTATAGACTTTGTTGGATTCAATAATTGATCATTTGTTTAATAATATTATTTAGTGGTTACTATGTGCCAGGTACTCTGTGTTTTATACCTGTGACCTCATTTAATTTTCACAAAAACAGTAAGAGATTTTCTTTAAGATCCCTATTTTACAGATAAAGAAATAGAGGCTTGAAACGGTTTGATTGTTCAACATCAAACTGTGAGTAAACAGCAGAACTATGATTTAAACTCAGATTGATCTGATCCTAATATTGTAACTTAACCACCATGTCATTGGAAATGTCAGGATGTACTTATAAATTTAAACAAGTTATATGCAGATTCAGTTCTCTAAATAACTAGACAAGTAATAGAGCAAGTACTCTATCCTTATTTCTCCTTACCGAAAATAAACGAAACCAAGACACACCCTCCCCTTTGTCTCCTGCTTCTGAATGAAAGGTATTTCATAGCTAATTAGGTTTAATTCCTTCTCTATCATTTATTTTGAACATTATAAGCAGTAATAACATATCAGTAAGATATGAGCCCTACTTTTTAAAAATATATATTTCAATAGTGTTCACACTTGACCTTTTATTTCTGTACCCTGACTTACAACTTACTTTTTATGATTACTACTAGAAGTCCCCGTGGTATCCTGTGGCCAGATTTTTCCACGGAAACCCCCTAAGGGGAAATAAATGGGAATCACCTAGGACTTGTATCGTGCAGAGAGACAAGGGGAGATTTCCCTACTGCTGCCATGGCAAGAACTTAAAGATCAGGGAGCTGGCTGGACATTCACCCTGCATGAGATGACTTCCTGAGTGCAGGATTATGCTTTACATAAGCTGTTTCCAAATGCTAATGAATCGGGGAGTACAAAAGACAACAGTCCTGTAATACTGCCTTCTTTCCTCCATTAGACATCTCACTCTGGGCAGGCTACCAACCACCAAATCAAGACTTGCTTTCATGAAGTACAAGGGAGGAAAATGGAGCCATGTACACATGCCTTGTTTTCAAATTTTATTTAATATCTTTTGTAGTGCTTATTTGCTATTAGGGAGTAAACCAAAGGAAAAGCAAACTTGAAGCAAATCCAGGTTGTCATCACACCCTGCCATAAACCCAGATCACACTCTGCAGTTTGGTCTGGTACAGACCCCCGTACCCCTCCATATTAATACACAGGAAGGAGCTTTGGTGCACCCATTCACTGATTTCAAACACTAACAAGAGGTTTCTTTGAGAACTGCTTCGCATAAACAATGTGTGTTTAATCCTCTGTCCCTCTCAGCATCTCATCTATCTTACATAAATGTTTCCCGTGTGTACCATCTGAAGAAATTTATTTAAATGACCTTAACTAAGAATTAAGTTAATTAAGATACTTTCTGTATGGAAACACTGATCAATCACTACCTAGGAAATATTTTCTTAATTTCTCAGATTACCATTTATATTTCTTTGTTACTGCAGTTTCAAATATTCATAGTTTCCTCAACACATGTTCTCATTTTTCCTTCTGTTTATGTACACTGACACTCTTCCTCTTGAGACAAGTTAATTTTTTAGTTTTCCTAAGCCACCTATTGGAGAAGGCAATGGCACCCCACTCCAGTACTCTTGCCTGGAGAATCCCATGGACGGAGGAGCCTGCTGGGCTGCAGTCCATGGGGTTGCGAAGGGTCAGACATGACTGAGCAACTTCACTTCGATTTTTTCACTTTCATGCATTGGAGAAGGAAATGGCAACCCACTCCAGTGTTCTTGCCTGGAGAATCCCAGGGACGGGGGAGCCTGGTGGGCTGCCGTCTTTGGAGTCGCACAAAGTCAGACACAACTGAGGCGACTTAGCAGCAGCAGCAACAAGGCACCTATACATTAAATCTCAGTGGGTGAGAGTTGGGAGAAACCTGTCTGAATTCACTGGATGTTCATTTGACTCTAACATTGTATTAGTAGATTCCACTAATTTGCACATTTTGATGGACATTTTGCTTGATTCACTAGTAGACACATCTGTATCAATATATCACTATATTTCCTAATTGAGCTGCCTTCTCATGACTTCATTAGCCATCTTCCAGTTAATGAAGTCTCAAGTGCATTCTATATGTAATTTGAGGATGCATGTGAAAAGACATCATTACAAAAGAATTTTTCAGATAACTTTCTTGTATTCTGGGTGATGTTCATCTAGAATGTTGCATTTTGTTTGGGGAACCATAAAGGACTAGTTAAATTGGAGGGAGTCCAGAGAGATAAGCAGTAATATAATTGAGGGAATGAATCAGAGTTTGAAGGAAAAAATAAAATGAGTTAAGTATGCATAACTTAGCATAAGCAAAGTTTATAAGGCAGGCTTAGTAATAAGTCTTAATGTCGGCACCTCTCCAAGAAATAACTCTATTTAACATCTTAGTAAAACAACATGTTGAAAAACAGGAAAATGAAAATTTGTAATAATGAGTGAGTTAATCAATGAACATTTCAGAACACTTCAGGCAGAAACTTTCAGAGACAGGCTGTGCCCACACAATGCCAAAACAGCTGGTAGGAATGTGAAGAATTCAATCAAATAAGGTATTCGTCATCATCAAACAGTCTCCCACCAGAGTGACTATAATTGGTTTTTAAAAAATACACTTAATTGAATTTAAAATTTTGATTTTGTTCAAATTAATTAAATTTTCAAACAAACAAAATTATAAAGTTGTATTGAATAAAATTTTGAGCTAAGTGTGTGGGAGCTATAAAGATGATTCAGACCCAGCTCTTGATATATGACAAGTAGATGCATCACTTGAATACAAGAGAGAAGTAAAAGTTACTCTCTCCTTCCTCACAGAACTCTCTCTTCCTAGCTCATACCTCTTGGGAGATTCCCTCAGTAACCCAAAAGATATCAGGCAGTAAGGTTGATGGAAGACATTGGTGTTATGCCATCCTCCATCAAGATCACAATTCTTTTTTTTCTTTTTTTTTGGCTGCAGCATATCTGAATAACATCAACATGTATCAGACATTCCTATGAGAATGTGAAGATTTCCCCCCAATTTCCCTCCCTTATTTTCTTTTTTGGGGGTGTGAATAACCAAATTTTCTTCATCTCCATGGTATGCATAGAATCATTTAGCAAGCATGAGAATATGGAAATTGTTTATGGGATCAGCTACTGCTGCTACTGCTAAGTTGCTTCAGTCGTGTCCGACTCTGTGCAACCCCATAGATGGCAGCCCACCAGGCTCCCCCGTCCCTGGGAGTCTCCAGGCAAGAATACTGGAGTGGATTGCCATTTCCTTCTCCAATGCATGAAAGTGAAAAGTGAAAGTGAACTCACTCAGTCGTGTCTGACTCTTAGCGACACCCAGGCTCCTCCATCCATGGGATTTTCCAGGCAAGAGTACTGGAGTGGGGTGCCATTGCCTTCTCCAGAGTTGTACCCAATTCCTAGCACTAGCTATAGCCCCACCCCTTTTACTCCTATCCAGGAAAGCACATCCAAAGGTAACTCAGAGTGGCACTGTTAGAGGTATCACCTTTTCATCTACCATTTTTAAAGAAATTGTCTGTGAACTTTAGTCCTCTATTGTAGTAACAAGTGATAGCAAAACATTGGTTTGTTTGGATCCTCTAGCTGAGAACTGCTGAGTCAGAGCAAAGATGAAAACGAGGGAGAATCATCCGGGTCATGTGAATACTGCCGTAACAGTGCTCTCTTCCCACTGTCTCTGGTGGACACTATATATGTTTTCAGTCTCCGGGTATAAATGTTGGAACCCCTTTTCACCACTTCACTTGGTATCCATGGGTTTCTCTTATTCCTGGGAGAGTACTTACAGGGTATGGAGGAGGTTTCTCACCAAGTAGCCAGACAATGATGGTTATATAATGGTTAATGTAACATTGTTGTTGTTCAGTTGCTGAGTCATGTCCAACTCTTTGCGACCCCATGGACTGCAGCACACCAGGCTTCCCTGTCCTTCACTATCTCCTCGAGGTATTAATCTTTAATAAAAAGTACTTTTTCTTCATTCTTTTTGTTGAAAAGTTTGAGATGGAGGTGCTAAAACCTTCCCCAGTCTTCCTTAGTTCTCCATGTTTTCTTTTTATCCTCTAGGAATTTTTCTTTTTGTTTTTTACTACTCAATATAGTTTGCCCTCATTATTTAACATATGGTGGTTTGAAAAATATTTTTCTTAGAGCTTTTAGTCACAGTCACAATGTTTTCTTGATTTGTGCTTCAAACATTCAGAATTCCATTTTCATAAATAACATTAGAAAGATTTTTATCTGTTGCTTTTTGAACAAATATAGGGTGACCATTTCTAATGGTCTAATAAAAAAGTGAAGCTCTGAAAATGAAAACTTTGTAAAATTCCAGAATATCTGTTATTAGCCCATTTATTAAAGGATTCACTGTCAATTAATTCATAACCCTCCATTACCTACTTGCAAATAAATAATGAACTTGGGGACTGAAAATAATTAAAATACCTACATAGGACTTTAGTTTGAGTATAAAGTAAATGTGAACTTTTAAGGATCATTACTTTTTATATTTTCTTTTTGATATACTTCACTGCCTAATAATAGAAGCCACAGCATCACTGTCAGCATAAGATAAAACAGGGCAATTATCTATTTCATGTTTCATGGTACATAATGGATAACAGAGTTTCCTTCAAGACCATAGTGAAAAAGGCTTTGGCCAACCACTAATTTTAATTTGAATCGTTAATACCATATATTAATATTTAGAATCTGACATTTAAAATTCCAAATTTTTTCACAAAGTAGAGCTCTTTACCATTCTGCATAGAAAAATAAATAGGTAATAAATGTATTTCATTTTTCTTTTGTTCTTTTTAACATTATCAAGCTACTCTGAAAATATAAGAGAAGATGTATCCTCCTTGTATTCTCACAACCAAGAAAATTAGTTTATACATTTACATGAGTAATTTAACCAGAATAGCATTAGCCACAGTCCTCTCTTTCTTTCTATTATTTTCTTGGTTGTAAAGTCCTAGTTTGTCTTAATCTTTGTCAGAGCGTTGATTGATTTAACAAACCAGGTACTGTTGGTAGGAATATTGACTGTTATGCCCGAGATTGGCTAATTGCACTGTGTAAAGCCAATACAGTGCATGGCACAGTTGGATTCCTCCAATAATAGAGACAGGGAGAAACGGATTGGAAGAGGGCTGCCTTGTGTATATTTGATTCTTTGTTTCGCTTGTACAACTGATTGGAGAGCAGGAAAGTAAGTTAATGAAACCTAGATTTTCTGGAGGTAGACCAGCACAGCCTTTAAAGATAAGCATCAGCTTCTGGAGAGACTGAAGTGTAAATATGAGTTTCAGCACAAATATGTCAAAGGATTGTAGGTGCTTCAGTGTTCACCTTCATTTCTAGTGGTTGTAACAAAGATCAATCTAACTGACAAAAATTAATGGAGCATACTCTCGTACTTGCTGGCTTACTGAGAGGACCATTTAAAGTCCTCAAAGGGATGGACTTTACAATCTCATACATAGCATTGCAGGGCTCAGGAGCATACAGAGGGCAGTAATCCAGCACCAGGTTGAAACCATGTCAACTTGATGATATTATAATTGATTATTGTTAGCTTTCCCCAAGCCTCTGTGACTCTTCTCCCATAGTCATCTGCTGTCATTGTGAATTCTCCTGTTTCTCTCTCCTTCTGCCTCTTTCTCTTGTTCTCTATGTCTCACTCATTCACATGCCCATGTGTGTGCTCAGTTGCTCAGTCATGTCCAACTCTTTGTGACCCATGGACTATAGCCTGCCAGGTCCTCTGCCATGGGATTCTCTGGGCAAGAATACTGGAGTGGGTTGCCATGCCCTCCTCCAGGGGATCTTCCTGACCCAGGGATTGAACTCGCGTCTCTTATGTCTCCTGCATTGGCGGGCAAGTTCTTTACCACTAGCACCACCTGGGAAGCCCTCACATGCCCATACACACACACACACACACACACACACACACACACCTATTAAACATTAGCTATGTAATAGACTTTATTTCTATTCTCAATCTAATGGTTTATTTAACTAATGAATTTGCTTTTATTAAAGACTGTTAGTGTATCAATATTAAAGCAGTATTATTTGAGCCAGAAGAATGATAAGGTATACCTGTTTATTCCATTTTCTTCAGAAAACCAATTACATTACCTCCATATTCTTTGAGCCTATAATAATAATTATAAGGTTAAGAACAGAAATGTCTACAGCCAGATATACTTAAGACTGATTTGATGATCACTGAACACTATCAAGTTAATGGATATTAGCCATAACATGCAAATGTATAACTACCTCCTCACTGGTTGTGAAGGCTCCTTGTGACAAGTACTATAAAGTAGTAATATCCATTTAGAATTAGTGTGCTAAGTCGCTTCAGTCATGTCCAACTCTGTGCAACCCTATGGACTGTAGCCTGCAAGGCTCCTCTGTCATTGGAATTCTCCAGGCAAGAGTACTGGAGTCGATTGCCATGCCCTTCTTCAGGGGATCTTCCAAACCCAGGGATTGAACCTATGTCTCTTACATCTCCTGCATTGGTAGGCAAAATTAGTAGGAATAGTTAATATTATTAATAAACCTATCTTCTTTTTTAAAAAATCTGTTTCTTTATATAACCTCTCTTTCCTAGAACAGAGAACAGCTCAGAAAACCAATCCCAGAAACCAAAGCCTTATAATTGGCCTCAAGAGACTTGACATAAGTAGTTATGGCAATAACCCTTGGTGCCCTGATGTTCTTTGCTCATGTAGATTACTAAGGCCGTCAGAAGCATTAATTAATTTTGCCTCATAAGAGTTCAGAGAGGTGCTTAAATAATAATACAGACTCAATCCTTTATCTAGAATCTTTGGGGTACACTTATTTTACAATTTAGAATTTTTAAGATTTTATAAAGGCAATAGCATAAAGATATACTGTCCATTGTGCAGCCCCTGAATTGGGATGTGGGCCAGCACCACTTAATAAAAACATCAGTATTTCCACAGCTAAAAGTAGGGGAATTTACTAAATGAAATGCAGAGAGACTGTAAATATCATCATATCACTTCTGGTTAGGTTTTCCCACCAAATGAGTTAGGAAAAAAAAACCCTCACATTTTCACACATTTTTTGGATTCAGAATTGGAGCCAAAGCATCATGATGCTGTCCCCTCTTTAGCCAAAGGGGTAATGAAACAGACTAAAATGAGGAAGTACATACATGTTCTCTGACGTCCTGTGACCTTTCCCTTGAGTTATAGGAAAATATGTGCCCCCCTTTGCAACATATACTTTGGGGCAAAACATATTTGGGGCTGTATTGTCATAGTGTCATTATAGAAAACTGATCAATTAATTAAATACATAAACTTTGCAAAACAAGGCTTGTGTCTATTTTGGTCAAATTGTTCAAGAAAAAAAATCTATTTGACTTTACCATATTAATGACAATATTTTTAACACCTGCTGAAAGCCATTTTATCTGTACAGTCAGTTCTGCTGCAATGCTTGTTTTGAAAACATTGGTTCGTCCCCATGTTATTAGTACATTTGAGAACAGTTTGAACGTAAGAGAAATTTCACATTTGCACATGTGCGATTCCATCTGTTAAAAATGCTAGGTGCATGCAGGAGACCACATACAGCAGATAGAGCCATGGGGGAATATACAAAGCACGCACATGCTTACATCTGAAACATCTACCAGCTATCTTAGTTCACCGTGTGTGTTAGAAGCCTTGCCCACCCACATCTGGTGTTAGAACTTCCTGTCTGATTCAGAGAGCCCTCCTTCCACCACTTCACAATAACTCATAAGTTGCGATCCTTCTGACACCCACTTTCACAAGCACCTTTCAGATATTGTGCCCAAACACCATTTTTCCCATAAGACCCTTACCCATACATGATTCTGTCATAGTGCGGTGAATTTTCAAAATGCAGTCTTCACCTTATAACTGAATGGACTGTATGTGTTAATGAAATGAAAGGAGTAAAACACCCTGATGGATATCTTGAGCAGTCCTTGCACAGTGTTTCTGGGAAGATATATTCTAATTTCTGGTGCAAAGTTTCTCTAACACATGATCCAGAAGAAGGTTTATTTGTAGAACAAGAGGGGGAAAAAAGTCTATGCATGACAACTTTCTTCTCCCACTTACCTTTTGGTGACAGACAGCATTGTTTCTGAAGGCTTATACTTTTGTTACTAGCTCTGCCATGCCTAAAATGCCTTGGATACAGAGTTTGGAGGAATCCCACCCCTACCCCTACCCGCCCCCAAGAGATTTTCCTTCCAAGTTGCTTTAGGACCTTAAACCTGAAACTGGCTCCTATCCAAGAATATTATGTGAATTAGACCTTTCTATCTGAAAACTTAATTTACTCTCAGAAAGCTTTGTATGTCTGGATATCCACATTTGCATAATCGCTACTCCCCCCTCTCCCTTGCATTTCTCTTTTAGGCACAGAAATGTATGGTTGCCAGATACATTTGGAAGTGAGTGCATGTGACTCTTAACCCCTTGGAATTGGTGTTCTAGAGCTCCTGACATTGAACCCTAATGTATTTTTTATTAGTGTTTAATGTTGAGAAATCCCATTTCATGGAGCCCAAGGATTAAATTACTTCATTTGGGAGGGAATGAGTGTATTTCCCACATCTTTTTCCTGAGGAGAAAAAAAGAATGAAGCTGAGATGATTTGTATTTCTTAAAGTCTTAAGGTCTGGATATATTCTACTCAATCCAATATCGTGAAATACTTTAAAGATGGTATGAACAACTAGGGAAACCTCAGCATATGCAAAATGTAGGAACAACAGTACACAATCAAATAGGTATATATAAGAACATATGTAAATATAGTCAAAATATATGTTTTCAATACATCTAAGCATATATAATAAAAATGACTATACAAAGCAGTTCTACCTGAGGCAGAAATGACAGAATATGTTATAATAATAGCAGGATTGTACTTTTCAGTGAAGTAGAATTTTTTTTATCATTTTTCATGATGAAAAATGAGTCAGAAAGATTTTGGGGAAATCCAGCACGCAGTAAATCCAGATGATAATGAGTGATCCTTTCTTTCAAGCAATTGTACTGAATAGAAACTTTCTTTGACCAACTGTATTGACAGAGACACCTACTCATTAGGCTAGCAGATCTCACACATGTGGCTTGGAAGTTGTTCTGAACACATGACCCAAAAGTGATTCCTTTTCTTCTTCTAACTGCGGACTCCCACCTTTGGCTTCTCTTCGTTGCATCTTCAAGTTCATGTATTCTCTGTACAGTGCATCACTGCTGCCCTTTTCACATCCTGGAGGACATGATTTTAAGCTCCCTCTTCCAGGTATCATTGTCCTTCCCCATGGTTTTGGGAGAGATTTCACTGAGACTTCCAAGGAGGAAGACTACTGCTCTGTGAACTAAGTAGATATCCAGTGGCTACAACAGAATGAAAGAGCCAAGGGCACATTTGGTTCTGTAGGTCCCGCAGACCAGTGAAACACTCTTCTATCAATAAAAATTTTCAGGGTTCTTACTCTGTACTCACTGTGCTCAGCGTTACCGTGGCATTCAAGAAAGGTAGAAGGTGATTTGCTCTAAGAAACCTGTGGCCTAATTGAGGACATAGGACAAAAACATAAGAGTATTAAGAGATTGCTATAACATTGCAAACTCAGAGGCCAAATTTATGATAAAAATATTAAGTGCTAAAGTTAGAGAAGAGACTCATTTATTTTATAGAATAGTATAATGGAAAGAGTTCTAGGCTAGGAATCAACAGACACAGGCAGGCAAATTCATACAAGTTGAATGACTGAACAAATCACTTCACCTCTAAGACTTGGGTTCCTTGGCTGTGAAATGAAGAGGGAATAAGGGAGGGCTGAACTAGATGATTCCAGTGGTCAATTCCAGCTCATCTTGTTGTCTCTTTTGGGGGGGAGAGAGGGTGCTCATGGTGTATGGTTTGCAAAATCTTAGTTCCTCAACCAGGGATTGAACCCAGGTATTTAACAGTGAAAGGGCTGAGTCCTAATGAGTGGAATGCAAAGGAATTCTCCAATCTTAAAGTTTTATATTCCTGTTACATTCAATAAAGTCACTGATCTATTATGTCCAAGCACATGTTACATGAATTAAATGTAATTACTAGGTAAAAGGATAATTGTCTGCATTTGACAAATGAGGAGGTAAAGTTCCCAAGTGGTCGAAGAACTCAAACCCCTGAATTCAGTGCCCTTTCCACTATACTGTGCTGCACTTCATTACGCCATTCTGCCTTCCTGTGTACACAAAGGAGGTATCATTTATGACAGGAACAGTGCATGCTAAATCATTTCAGTCGTGTCCAACTCTTAGCGACCCTACGGACTGCGGCCTGCCAGGCTCCTCTGTCCGTGGGATTCTGCAGGCAAGAATGCTGGGGTGGGTTGCCATGCCCTCCTCCAGGGGATCTTACCAACCCAGGGATGGAACTCACATCTCTTATGTATCCTGCACTCTTCACCACTGGTGCCCCCTGGGAAGCCCAGAAGAAGGGAGCTGACATAGACGCAAATAACTGCAGTGCAGGTGGTATGTCATAAGTGAAGAATTCAGAAAATGTGGAGGAATTGTTGTCTCTACATCTTAAGAAAGTGAAGAGAACCTGTATTACAGAGAGCTGCAGGAGAGTGAATGGAGCTTTGGCCAGAGTCAGGTGATGTGGGTTCTAATCTTAGCCATGCCGCTAACTTGCCAAGTGTCCCTGGACAAACAATTCTCTGGGCATCAGTTTTCTCATCTACAAAATTAGAGAATCCCCAGGTGTTTTCGATCCCAGCATTCAATCCTTCATTGAGCCCCAAGGATGGAAAGCAGGCTTCTTGTTAAGGTCATGAGTATGATTCCAGAGGTTTAAAAAAATTAAAGGGATGTTAAGTACTTTTGATTATTTTTTTTAGTGGATATGGGATTTGCACTGGGTCTAGAGTAATGGTGGTGATTTAGAAAATCCGTGAAGCATTTAGTTCCTTTTAAATATACAAGAGTAGCTGACTTTCTAAAAGAATGCTTCACATAAAATGAATGATCACCACTCCCTATCCAATATACAATTGGATACAATTCCCTATATACAATTTTGTTTTTCGTATAGCAAGTTTATTTAAAGGGAGAGCCACCTGTAGTAGAAAACACTGCCGAAAATCTGTCATGCTTTTAAGGCACTAGTATCGTTTTAAAGTATGAAAATGATGCCAGTGTCTTCACAGTTCAAGTCTGAGGTAGAAGGATTGAAGAAAGTGATTTTTCCCCCTCTGATCAACCACTGCAAAGTGAGTCTCAGCACAAACCAGCTGAGCCCTTTGCTAGACATGGAAAGCCTCTGGCATTTTTCTGCTTTTCAAGTCTCAGTCATTTGGGAGGTGGGACAAAGCCACGCTGTCTACAAAGTTTATCGGCAACACGCTGGTGTTACAAGAAATCGCTTGACATCTATTATGTTTCTCCCGTGAAAGAGATGTGGCTATCAACTACAATAGTGATTTCTTTTCAAAGGGTTTAATTGGGGTATTTCACATGGGCCAAATTCTAACTTACTGTCTATATGTGTGCCTACCAGGAAAATGGCAGAAAAATACCAAACAATAACAATAAAGTCTGAGGACCGCTGTCCCAGGATGCCTCCTCTGCAAACAGGCATAAAAAAATTGTTTCCTTGCTGTCTCAGCTGCAACTAATATCGCTGAGCTTCTAGAAAGGTGTGGCAAAGAGGGGAGAGGTATGGACTGTGTTTTGCATGGCCGTAGAAATATGTCTAACAACCTGAACAAACTCCTTCTAGCCTCCCTTTTATAAGAAGCACTGAGTTGGGGAGAAGGGGAACTGGCCAAGATATTACTCTCCTGCAGTTGAGTTACACACTTGTGAGCTGTTTTTCTGAAGTTTGGTTTTGCTCCCATGCAGGCAGGCTAGCATCCTTTCCTGTGGTAAGCCGGGAGGTAGCCTTATACTTTTAAGTGTCGAGTGATTTTCCTTGCAACAAATTTATGCTTTTCACTGGTATTTTCCAAAGTGAGACTTTTGCAAGTGATGGAAATTGGCTCACTTCTGTTCTGTAACTCAGTGTCTCGTTGATAATTTATTTGTTCAGTAGCAGAAACTCTGACAAATTGTGTGAGGCGGCCTGGTTTACTTTAGAGCTGTTATAGCCCTGATAAATTTACATGTAAATGCGACTGTGAATGTCTTACATTTCAGAAGCTCACTGCACGTGTTTTTGTACATTAGTTAAGTGACATTTTAACAGAGAGACTGAACTTCCAACTCTCCCGCCCACCCCCACCCCATCCCACGGGTTATGTTATTGGGAAATCCTCAGAAGTCTGATGTGCTGTGTTTTCCTGACTGCCCAGTGAGAGACTCAGTCTCTATTTTGTGTTTTTCTTCTCTCCTCTTTAGACATGCAGAGCAGCCCACACAACCAGTTCACCTTCAGACCCCTCCCGCCGCCACCACCGCCTCCGCATGCCTGCACTTGTGCCAGGAAGCCCCCACCAGCGGCTGACTCTCTTCAGAGGAGATCAATGACTACCCGCAGCCAGCCCAGCCCGGCTGCTCCAGCTCCCCCAACCAGTACCCAGGATTCGGTTCATCTGCATAACAGCTGGGTCTTGAATAGCAACATACCATTGGAGACCAGGTACCACTAAAAAACATTAGCACAGGATGATTCCACTGAGGGCAGAAACACATCGTAGACAGCTGCAGAGATACACAAATACATAGATATGCACCCAGATGCCTGGGCAAAAAGGCAGACCCCCTCCACAAGCCTGGAGACACACACAGGCACACCCATCTAGATCCAGGCACACCCATAGACACAGACCAAACAAAGCAGATGCCCCTGTGAAGAGGAAACCATAGATGCATAAACACCCCATAGGCAGACACCCACAAAAGCATATGAAACCAAGCAATTACCTAAATTGTCATTGTATCCTCAAGGATTGTCCCTTGTTTTAAGATCCTGCAATATTACAGGGAAATCCAAGCAAAATTGGAGGAAAAGCAATAGTTTACCTTTTATTTAAGATCTTTTTGACTAAGTTGCCTTCAAACATTTTGAAAATGGATTTGCTCCATCAGAAGTCCATATGTGTAATTTTCAAAACTTGATTCTGCCATTAGAGTGGAGTTTGATCTTTTGATCAAAAATTTGCCTCTATGTTTCTGTTGCTTGTTATATTTAAGTTTCCAGATTCCTCCTCAAATCTTTGTCAGGTGATTAAAGTTCTACTCCTCCATAGTTCTAGATGCCTTGATCATAATCGATTTCAGCACTCGATGTGATTAACTGAGAAATTATTCATTATTTCTAGATACTCTGTCTTAAGCCAAAAATTACAACTTTCTATTGTTGTAGGAAAATATTGCCTAATAAGGCATAGTATTCTACTGTCTGTTAAACTCAAGGACTTCCCTTTGTCTTATATGTCTTCTTTAGGTCTACCACCAAAGCTTTTTTAAACACACCTCCATGTAAACACTGGGTATGAGGTGTTACTTGATAAGCAATATCTGGTGTCAACTCTGATCAACTTCTGTCCCAATAATCTGAGAATTGGAATGGAAAGGAGAGGACTAATAAACTCACATTTTAAAATTATTGTTTCTCCTTAGCAGCATATTAACTTAAATGCCAGCCAGAGCATCAGAAATATGCCACCAACAACAACAACCGGAAAACACTATGGCCCACATCCAGGAAACTCTATATCATCCATCACTAACTAGATTAAATATCTTCAAAAAGTGATATTACTGATCTCTTCCAACAGATAACATAGCAATCAGCACCTGTGGGTACTAGTGAGAGGGTTTGTATAGCGTAGCATTTCTTTTTCATTTTTTTTAATTCAAAGGGAGGAAGTAAATTAAGTGAGAAAAGCAGAGAACAATGTTTGTCTTCAAGTAGTTTTCACTAATGGTGGTGATTTACTCACTCTTTTAATTCCTTTGCAGGGCTTAGTGATAGCTAAGAAAGCAGTGGGCCCATTTGGTTAACTAGCAGTCTTGATAAGCAAACACACTTCTTTCATCTAAGAAGCCAAATAACAGGAAATCTGGAAGGAGGGTGGGAAATGGGCTCAGGCAAATGGAGAGAGAAACCTATTCTTGTTTGAAATGTACATCTAGGCATGTTTGTACAAACTGCACCCACGGACCTTCTGTATCTATGCAAGGAATGTATTAATTGGTCTCAGTTTCATAAGACGCAGAGAAGAACATAAGTTTTCATGCAAGACTGAGCAGAGAGAGTACCTTTTTTGTGCATTTGAAAATATATTCAGCATCACAAAGATGAATTTTTAAAAATCTAGAAACCCTATCAGCTTGATCAGCTAGGATTTTCCAAATATATCCTTTATAATGTTCATTTCACATGCAGTCAATAGAAGGTAACTCTGTGAGTGCCCTGGTACTTAATTAAGAGCTGTATGACAGCTCTCTGAGCCTCAGCTTCCATATCTGTAAACATGAATATAAAAATGCCCATCTCAAAAGATTGTTAGGAAGATCAAGCCAGTGTAAAAGAATGTGCATTGTGAAGCATTATAGAATTCAAAGGTAATATTGCCATCCCTATTATGTGTTTACCTGCCTCTCCCTAAATATCTCCAGAATAAGACATTAGCTCATTCCTCAGGCATTCCATTTCATGTCAGACAACTACCGGAAGATTCTTAATGAATACAAATCTCCCACCTCTTAACTCTACCCATTCCTTCCAGACCTAGTTCTGAGATCTCACAAAATAAATAAAACCCCTCTCACATCTAACAGCCCTTCACTGATCCTGAATCTTCTCTACTTAGAGCTAAATGTTTCCCCCATCCCTCCACCTGCTCCTCACATTAACTGATTTCAAATCCTCCATCCTGGCTCTTCCCTTAGAGCATACTTCAGTCTGTCCAGTCTTGAAGTGTCACAGCCAAGGCTGAATGCACGTGTGAATTATTAGGCTCTTTGATTGAAAGGAGCAGTGGTTATTCAAACTGCCTCAAACAATTGAGAATATCTTTTTAAGACTATTGCCAGGAAATACTGGTCAATACACAAGGAAGGGTAAGGCCTAGAGATTTCTGGCACTAATATGACTCAGCAATTCTCTGCAGTGTTGCCACTCTCTGTCTTTTTCTTTGTCCAATAGCTTATTGTCAGCTCAGTATTTCTTTGGTCTACCACATGGTTTCTACTTTCTCATAGCAAAGTCAGGTTTTCATCGCACCACGTGACTCCAAGTGTACCTCCCAGCACCTTGCACTTTCTCCCTTCAGTGCCTGGTCCATTGCTACCTGCTAGCCCTAGGTTTAAAAACCTAAGAGAGGGACTTTCCTGGTGGTCCAGTGGCTAAGACTCCAGGCTCTCAATGCAAGGGGCCTGGGATTCCATCCCTGGTCTGGGAGCTAGATTCCGATATGCTGCAACTGAGATCAAAGATCCCATGTGTCCCAACTAAGACCTGGCACAGCCAAATACATAAATACTTTTAAAAATATATTTAGAAAAACCAAAAAGAGTGCATTTGATTAGCCCGATTCATCCCTTTTGTACCAGGCAGTGTTTATGTTTCTTGGCAAGCCCTGTCCGTTATTCTTTTTTTTTTTTTTTTTTTTTAATTTTAGTTTTTTATTTTTTAAATTTTAAAATCTTTAATTCTTACATGCATTCCCAAACATGAACCCCCCTCCCACCTCCCTCCCCATAACATCTTTCTGTGTCATCCCCATGAACCAGCCCCAAGCATGCTGCATCCTGCGTCAGACATAGACTGGCGATTCAATTCACATGATAGTATACATGTTAGAATGTCATTCTCTCAAATCATCCCACCCTCTCCCTCTCCCTCTGAGTCCAAAAGTCCGTTATACACATCTGTGTCTCTTTCCCTGTCTTGCATACAGGGTCGTCATTGCCATCTTCCTAAATTCCATATATATGTGTTAGTATACTGTATTGGTGTTTTTCTTTCTGGCTTACTTCACTCTGTATAATCGGCTCCAGTTTCATCCATCTCATCAGAACTGATTCAAATGAATTCTTTTTAACGGCTGAGTAATACTCCATTGTGTATATGTACCACAGCTTGCTTATCCATTCATCTGCTGATGGACATCTAGGTTGTTTCCATGTCCTGGCTATTATAAACAGTGCTGCGATGAACATTGGGGTACATGTGTCTCTTTCAATTCTGGTTTCCTCGGTGTGTATGCCCAGAAGTGGGATTGCTGGGTCATAAGGTAGTTCTATTTGCAATTTTTTAAGGAATCTCCACACTGTTTTCCATAGTGGCTGTACTAGTTTGCATTCCCACCAACAGTGTAGGAGGGTTCCCTTTTCTCCACACCCTCTCCAGCATTTATTGCTTGCAGATTTTTGGATCGCAGCCATTCTGACTGGTGTGAAGTGGTACCTCATTGTGGTTTTGATTTGCATTTCTCTAATAATGAGTGATGTTGAGCATCTTTTCATGTGTTTGTTAGCCATCCGTATGTCTTCTTTGGAGAAATGTCTATTTAGTTCTTTGGCCCATTTTTTGATTGGGTCGTTTATTTTTCTGGAGTTGAGCTGCAGAAGTTGCTTGTATATTTTTGAGATTAGTTGTTTGTCAGTTGCTTCATTTGCTGCTCCTGTCCGTTATTCTTTCAGTCAGCAGAGGCTAAGGGGAGAGGAAGATCATGTGATTTAAAAAGCAATAGCCTGGACACCTATGGATATCACTGAGCAGAGGCTGGGAGCAGATCTAATGTATGGCAGATGGAACTCTCAGTAGACAATCAACTTGATTGACTCATTCAGGAATTTGCGTTATAACCAATAATCAGTTGTCTCCCCTGTTCTAAGTAAATATTGGGTTCCATAACATCTTATGGAAAAACCCAATGAACATTTTGGCCAACGCAATATTTCTCTTAATGTTCTTTAAACCAATATCAGCATTTTGGGTGAACACATAACACTACTGATACACACCAAAAACACTATTTAACTCAACTCAAAACTTTTAAACGAGTTCTAAGGCTAAGCCACATTTCATTTATTTTATAATTATTACATAGTTGGTAGGTTTCTTAAATTGTGTGTTTGGAATGGAAAGGATGTAGGTGGAAAATAGGTTTAGAGCTTCGATTTAGCCTAATTGGATTTCATCTTGTTAACCTGTGGAGATGTAGCTGAATTCTAATTCTGCCATAGAAAGTATTTGCACTGTACTGCACTCATTACAGTGTCATTTGTAGGTTTGTTAGATATGCCTTGCTCTTTTTTTAAAAAAATTTTATTTTGTATAAGGGCTTCCCAGGTGTCACTAGTTGTAAAGAATCAGACTGCCAGTGCCGGAGACATGGGTTAGTTCCATCCCTGGGTTGCGAAGATGCCCTGGAGGAGGGCACGGCAACCCACTCCAGTATTCTTGCCTGGAGAATCCCAGGGACAGAGGAGCGTGGTGGGCTACAGTCCATGGGGTCACATAGAGTCAGACACGACTGAAGCAACTTAGCATGCACCGTAGCCAATGAACAATGTTGTGATAGTTTCAGGTGAACAGTGAAGGGACCCAGCCATACATATACCTGTATCCATTCTCCCCCAAACTCCCCTCCCATCCAGGCTGCCACATAACACTGAGCAGAGTTCCATGTGCTAGACAGTAGGTCTTTGTTGGCTATCCATTTCAAATATAGTACTGTGTACATGTCCATCCCAAACTCCCTTACTATCCCTTCCCTCCATCCTTCTCTGGCAACCATAAGTTTGTTCTCTAAGTCTGTGAGTCTCTTTCTGTTTTGTAAGTTCATTTGTTTCATTTCTTCTAAACTTTCACAAATAATTGTGATGTCATACAATATTTTGCCTTCTCTTTCTGACTTACTCACATGACTATGTAAATCATTAATAAAAATGTTATATAGGACAAGAACAAGGTTAGAACTCAGTTGCATGCCACTGGAAATCTCCCTGCAGGTTGACATTTATCTATCAGGCAGCATTCTACATTTCTCTATCTTGTTCACAGACATATCATTAAAGACCTTGTCAAATGCCTTGCTGATACCCAGATACAGAGTGCTTGCATTTTTACTGATCTGCCAAGCCAGTAATCATAATCAAAAATAGAAATGAAATGAGGTTTGTCTAACATGACTTGTTCTTAAATAATTTATGCTGCCTTCTGATGGTTACTACTTTTTTGAAGTGCTTACAAATCCTTTTTAATAGCCTGTTTTAGGATTTTGCACTCAATCAGCATGATGTCCCTTGTCTAACCTAAGGAGCCCATGTGCTTTGTGTCCCTTTTCAAAACCAAAGCTCATATTAGGGTCTCCAGTCTTCTGACACATGTCACCCACACCACAATCCCAAAACGTTAACAACTATGACTAGGCCATCTAACCACAGGACCTCTCACCACTATGGAATGAAATTTCAATTCATTTAGAACAGTTGAGTGCCTTCTTATGGGCACCTTGCCTATATTAGGCTTCAATTTATGGCTATGATATTGATTACCCTTTTAGGTTGAGTGAAAGTGAAAGTCACTTAGTCGTGTCCAGCTCTCTGTGACCCCATGAACTATACAGTCCATGGAATTCTCCAGGCCAGAATACTGGAATGGGTAGCCTTTCCCTTCTCCAGGGGATCTTACCAACCCAGGGGTCGAACCCAGGTCTCCCGCATTGTAGGTGGATTCTTTAGCAGCTGAGCCACCAGGGAAACCCAAGAATACTGGAGTGCATAGCCTATCCCTTCTCCAGTGGATCTTCCCTACTCGGGAATCAAACTGGGATTTCCTGCATTGCAGGTGGATTCTTTACCAGCTGAGCTATGAGGGAAGCCCCCCTTTTAGGTTAGAATTATTCTTTTTCACAAAAAAAGATACAATCACTCATTTGATACCATTCCATGAGTTGCATGTAGAGCCTATCCTTGCTCTTCTTGTTCTAAACGCATCTTTTTTAAAGACTGTTCTGTTATCTTTAGCAGGTTTTTTCAACCTTTAGGGTCATTTCAAGTGTGATTCTTTTTGGCATTTTTTAACCATACCTTCTTATATTTATTTATCCTTGATTTTTATCCCTTCTTTTCAGTACCTGTTCTTTAGAAATACTGGTTGGAGAGCACCCAGTAGAGGCACACTGATTTCAATAGCCAGAAGATCTCCCCAGCTCTTCATTCATCTCCCTTTTTTCACTGTCTCCGGGCATGGACACATACCTACTTCACTGTAGAAAGCCACTTTCCTAAAGTCTAGGATTTTGCTTTATAGAGTACTTATGAACTTTCAGCTAAAATGTTTGCTTTCTCTAAAAAGTTTCTGTCACCTTCAGTTCACCAATTTTTCTTTTCTAGTCAGTGAAAGAAGCAAGTCTCAATGATATGTCTAGCTGGTTGCTATGGAGCTGAAATCACTCGTGTTTACTACATTCGCTCTTAGAATAATTTTGGAGTCATGCTGGAGCATCTATTTCCTCCATCTGGCCAAGTGGCTTATTGTAGACTCCCTAAACTAGTCACCAAAATGAATCTTGCTGAAAGATTTTACCATGATATTCAATATTAGGGAGAACTTGGATTTGATATTAACATAACCACTCCAACTCACAATGACAAATCAGAATTGTGTGGAGGAGTCAGGCCTAGCCAGAAGAATGGATACCAACTATCCTCATTGATTTTTAGCATATTCTGACAGATGGCTGTAGCTTGTTATGTGGCTAACCGCCCTTGCTGGCTTTAGGCCAGTGTGACAACTCAGGGGAGCCAAAGGGTTATTTTTACAAAAGAAGAGCCAGTGCCATTGGTGGAGGAAATGTTGACAAGGAATGGAAAGAGAAAAGAAATCTACATGACCTATGCTTGTTAGCAGACTTACAGAGCTAGTGTCTATCTTGGGGAAATAAGAATCATTTGGAAGAAACATTCATTAATGGTGATGGCCATGATTTAAATATCTATGGGATAGCACTCTTTAAATATTAACCCATAAATGTAAGGTTTCTAGTGGTAGTTAACTTTCTTTTTTTTTATAGTACTATCAAAATCTACCTAACATTTAGAAGTAGTTTCCCCCTCCCACCCCCCCATTAGGACATTCGCTCTGGAAAAATAGATTCAGAGACCTTTTTTTCCCTTTAATAATGACTAGAGAAAAAAAATAGCTCAGAATGTACATATTCAGTGCTTAGATCCAACAATATTGCGTGCTTTAATCCTTTAACAGCACTGGGGTTAGCAAAATCTATCTTCAGCCACAGATTTAAAGATTCTTTTTAAGACAGGAAAAGACTTCGTGGAACTAATCTATGACCTATAAATCCTGTTTATTACAGATGAACAGGAGTCAACCAAGCTTTTCAGCCTACACCAAATGATGGATGTGGAAGATGCTAAATTTACATGAAGGAAAACTCTGTAGCCGTTAAAATATATTTTACATATTGAGAATAAAAATATATCTATAGCAGTCCATTGTGCTTGGGCAGTGAAGAGCAGTATTTTGGAGATTATTGTGATACAGTCTCTAGTCACTTTGGTGGTGGTATTACTTTTAAAAAATGCTTTTGAATTGACTATTTAGGTTTCAATTCAAAGTTAAAACCACAGGCACACATGTGTTTCATTTTATAAAGGAAATTTCACCATAGGTGAGATGAAACCTGGTTTTACTATGGAGAAGATTTATTTAGTAATCCAAATGTGAACATAAACAGATGTTTTTAGGGAATTTAGACATAATGAACTGATTGGAGAAATACATAACTATAGCAAACAAAAAATACATTTTAGAGGCATCTCTGTACTAACCTTTCTGCCCTCCCTCATCATTCATATATACTTCCCTATCCTGGGTTATATATTTAAAACAGAAGTGTCTGGTTTTGATCCAGAAAGGAGCTAGTTCTTAACAACTCATTGATTACAGTTACTTATCCAGTTAATCATAATACATAATAATTATTTTCATTACCTTGTCAAGCTAATAGATACTTGTCCCTTATATTTTACCAAAACTATGAAATATATTTGAGGTAGCAAAAAAATTATTTTCCTGTCAAATGTTCTCCTTATTTTCTACATAGAGGTGCATATATGTGTGTGTGTGTGTGTGTGTGTGTGTGTATCAAAGACATTCTACTAAACATCTCCCTTTGGGAAAATCCAGCTGCTTCTTTATCAATTCCACAAGACAAAAAGTTTGTAGCTTTAAAAGAAAAAGATAAGATCAGGTTAAGTCCTGAGGTCTTTGAAATATCTCAGCAAGAATGGTGAAAATGTAGTACTGAGGATTCCATTTAAAGAGGAAAGCTCAAAAAGAATTGCCCCCTTTGGCAAACAAATAAGCAAATAAACAATAACATCTGCTTTGCCGTTCTGTTAATTTTTTGGTGTGATATCTGAGGGTATAAGAATGTGTACTATGTGAATATTTTAAATGCAAATCAGTTCATTGTAAACACTATAATGAATTAATTCTAACATAGATAAGTTTTAAGAAGTTTTGACAAATATTTATTGAGTGTCTACCATGTACCATCCACTATTCTAGTTGCTGGGGCTACACCAAATAAAAATTCAGACAAAATCTCTGTCTTCATGAAGCTGACATTCTAGTGAGGGAGAGAGCCTTTACCCTAAAATGTTAATTATATTGAAGCTACTAATATTGTAGAAATTGTGGCTTGGCTAGATGTAGTATGGGGGACGGGGGACAGGGGACCAAGATACCTTTTAAAAGTCTTCTTTTATTTGTCTTCACTTGCCTATAACAACTTTCATAGAATTTCCCCTTATCTGTGGTCTCATAACACCCTGTTCGTTTGTCTGTGGAGATCTTACTCCATTGTACATTTACACTGGAGATACTTTATTTACTTGTCTTTATTCCCTGTTGCTCTCGAGTAAAGGACTGTGCCTTTTTTTTTCACTTTGACTCCTTCGTTCTTGGTTTATATAGTTCAACAAAATTTTTGTATGGTATATGGACAGACTGATAGAGCAACTGAGCAAGAAACTCCAGATGGAGTAGGTTTCTGAAATCAGGAACAGTAGTTTGTAGAAGCCAACAGTGAGTTTTATTTTGGAAACGTGTATGCAGGACATCCAGTTTGAGATGTCCAGTATCTAATAAGTAGTTGCAAATATGGATCTGTGTTCCAGAAAAGGAAGAAAAATGGAAAGTGTTTTTCTCCTACCACTTACCGAATGCTTATACTCTATGCCAATTATTGTGCCAAGCCATCATCACATTAATTCCAACTTAAGGTTTTTAAAACTGGGGTTTGTAGAAGTTGAACAATGTACCACAAGGTCACCAGTTAGTAATGAATGTAATGAATCTAGTTCATGATAGACATGGATAATTAAGAATTTCATCAGTCAATGTATTAATAATAATTGAATTTCCATGAATGATGGAGGAAATACTATAAAACCTATAGGAGTGTTTAATATAAGATGATGACAGTAAACCAAACCCATGGAAACACACTTTAAGAGTCCACAAAGGAGAGAAAGCCAGCACTGGTGTTTGAGGAGTAATCATAAAATGGAACAGAACAGAGAGAAGAAAATTTCAAGGAGATAGTGATCATGATTTCCAAGTGCCTCAGAGGAATTAAATAGGATGTGGATGAGAAAACACCATTGATTCTGTCCATTACAGGCTTCTTGATTTTTAAGCAGCTAATTTCAGTACAGTGACAAGATTGAAGCAAGACTGCAATAGGTTTTAAGAACTTGGAAGAGGTAAGAAAAGAGAAATAGAAGGTAGAGTACTGTTTTGAAATGGAATAGTAGATTGAGAAGAAGCTGAATCTGGGCAAAGCATTCGTATACATTGGAAGGAGGAAAAAGAAAATGGGAGGAACTACATTTAATAAGTAGGTACACAATAGTCACCAAGATGGTGATGTGACTGACAGAAAGAAACCTACAGATCAAGTTAGAGATTGAGTTTCCTTAATGGTAAAGAATATGGAAACTTGCAGAGATGCTCACATAATGCTGAAGAAAATTGCATGATCCTACAATGGTACAGGCTTCCGAGGTTACCAAGTCTCATACAACTGGGAATGACACTGCCCTTGGGGAACAATTCATCCTTTAGGTCTGAGAAGTTTGTCTTTGCTAATCTCATACTGGAAGGGCGTATTATATCAATACCACACTTATTTAAAGTTGACTCTTAAATATAAGTCATATTTCCAAGGGCAAGCAGATATTATTGGCCATTCCAAGATTATAATTTAAACTTCTGGTCTCCATCTGGCACACACAAAACAGTAGGCAGCCCCTGTTGTTGATGAAGATATTCAATAGTGACATGTGTGCATAGGGCTTCGCTGATAACATAAATGCTAACTTATGACTATTTCCTACTGAACTAGCAAAATATCAAGTACAATATAAAAACACAGATATCATTGATTCATTCCTTTTGTGGCATTATATAAGCCTCCTAAGTAAACTGCTTTTCTTTACAAATAAAATCTTTGCAATCTGCTATTTCCCCACCACTCAACCTTTCAACTAAATACTTGGGTTGGTTTTGGTCTATCTTGAAAGTCAGATCTTTCAAACTTGTCAGTTACCATACTGAATAGTGTTATTAACTTAGATACTTTTATAACACTATGGCTAGTTGCTTTTTATTAGATATGCTTATAGCTAAATACTTTTCCTTATTTGTAATATTCAAAAGATTCAGATTTTAGATAACATGTTGTATATATGTGCGTGTGTACACATGTAGGCATATGTATATATATATAATTATGTTTGATTTTCTATTATCCAAAGTCCTTTCATTCATTATCTCATTTTAAACTCTAAACAACCCTAGGAGTTGTACAATAGAAATAATGTCCAGTTTAAAGATAATGAAACTGGGTCTTGGGAAATTTTACTAATATTTCCTTTTGGCAGTTTATTATAAGATTTGGAGTTAGAATGCAAGTCTCCATGCAACCAATCCGATACTCTTTGCACTATAACAACTTATCTCTGGAATATAAAGAACCTCAAGTCATTTCTTTTTGTCTTTTGGTGAATATTTATAGTTCAGTTAAATTTCCCTGCCTGGAGACATAATCTCGGTTTTATTCTATTTATATTAAAATCTTGATGAGTCTAAAAAGCCAGAAAACTGAGGGTTCTGGTTAATTGGATTTGGTAGTAGAACTTTTGAAAAATTACCAGTCTTATTCAAAATTATTCTTAAATGTGCATCTACTTTCCATTTTAATCCAAATGATCATAATTTAATCTCTTATAAATGAAAATCTTACAGTAAGTGAGGGTTATCATTGTGAACATAATTTTTTTTATTGTATAGTACTCTAGATGTAAAAGATATTGTAGACAGAGCCAAATGTCTTTGGATATACTTTGAAAATTTTGGATGGCCTCTTGTGACTAGTTGAAAAAGCACTGAATTTAGAGTTAGAAATCATGAGTACAAGTCCAGTTCTGCAACGAAATGGATGTATGACCTTGTTAATGTCTCTTTCTTCTCCCAACCTCATTTTACTCAGCAATCAGTTGAGAGAATAAAGTTAAATGATATTTGAAGCTGTTTCTGGCTTTATTAACTCTGTTGTTCTATGGTTTGCCTTCTTGTCATCTGCTCCTTTACTGAAAGAATGCTATTCTATTAAGATTTCTAATTAGTTAGATTCTAATTAATTGCATTGTAGATGAAGTCCCCCCAAAAGTCCAATAAATTTGTTGAGAAATCATGATTCCTTCCAGGATTTCCATTAGCCAAGAGGAAATGAGTAATATATCCCTGTGTGTCAGAGGGTACCAGTAATGGCAGGCAAGTATAGTCAGGAAGGCATTCTTAGGCCAGTGCAAGACTAGTATATGTTTCTGTTTTCTCTGATATACAATAGGTGTTCAGTAAAAGTTGGTTGGATAAATGAATTTAAGAACAAATTCCTTCCTAGAGACAGATTCAACACTTAACACCTATGCAGAAGTTTATCTTGCCTTGGGTCATGTTGTAAAGCTGCAGTAGTTGCAATATTTTCTTTCATATTGTCATTTTCTAATTGTGAAATAAACATAACTTCATTTTGAGTTTCTTGTTCAAAGGTAAAAACACAAATCTGTTTTGGGTTTAAGTTCCAACCAGCACTTCTATATCGCATCCTGTAAATTCATGGTTTTTTTCTGAGTATTGACAATGATGCAGAGAAAATATGCTCAAGTTTAATAATATATTTGCCAAATGAAAATGTATATTTAGAGGTCAAAGAAGTACATGAAATCATTATACTCTTGAAGTTAGTTTCACCTTGTTTATCTTTCTGTGTTGTCCCTGAATAATTAAAGTGAACCAATGAGTTTCTCGTTTGCATTCTTTAATCCACTCAGCAGGGAACCAAGGAGAGAGTATTTCTGTGGAAGGAAGACCTGATTTCCAAAAAGTCTCTTATGCTTAAATGGGAATATAATCACTGAGTTTAGAGCATGGCACAAAGCTGAGTTTGATTGTTTCTGAGGTGGTATAACCTGAGGGGAGTTAATGTTTCAGTGGCTGTGATTATTATATATTGTGCATGTTTTAATCAGTAGTTCAGGTTTTGGATTTATGCCTCACGACAGGTTCATGAGGGGTACAATTTGAAAAGCAATTTTAAAAATGGAAAGTGGAAAATGCTTTCTATTCTCCAGCTTTTATAAAGATTTTCTTGTTTGGTCAGCAGGGTAAATGTTGGAGGTAATTTTGAGTGAGTACTGTATGTTCTCTGGCCCTACAGTTCAGGATATTTGTTTGGATACTACAACAATCCCAGGTGCAAACAGTCTCAAGGGAGAAACAGCTGTGAGGTTGGGGAGGAAGATAAGATCATGAGTTCTGGCAAGAAAATCTTTCTCTGCAATTCTTTAAAGAATGACAGATTCCCTCCCACAGGGACACTGAATACTTCAAAACTGCATGTTCCAATTGAAGAAATAGTTTTTGACCAACATTTCTCAACCTTGGCCCTGTTGATATTTCAGCCTGGATGATTCATTACTGTGGGGGCTGTCCTGTGCATTAGAGGCTGTATAGGAGCATCCCTGACCTCTACCCCTCACCAGATGCCAGGAGTGCCCTCTCCTCAGTCGTGACAACCAAAAATGTCCCCAGACATTACCAAATGTCCACTTTGGGCCCGTTTGTCCCCAGCTGAGAAACACTCTGTTTGATTAACGGTGAGACAAAATCCATTGTTTCCTTACATGCTCCCTTTACCCACCCCTCTTCAGACTCTTGCAATTTCTTTTTTTCCCCTCCTACCTTCCCCTTTCCTATACCTTTCTTCTTAAGCTTTCATTGGAGGGTTTAATTTACATAATTCTCCAGTCGATAACATAATTGGGGTTGGAAACCACTGTTTTAGATTGAATGTTTGTATCACCCCCAAATTCACATGTAAAACATAATGCCCAAGGGGTGAAGGTATTTATTAATGGGATTAGTGCTCTTAGAGAAATCAGAATGCTCCCTACCCCCTTCTGCCATGTGAGGACATAGTCAGAAGTTGGCAGTCTACGACCCAGAAGAGAGCCTTCACGGAATCCTGCCATGCTGGTACCCTGATTGTGGATGTCCAGCTTCTACAACTGTGAGAAACATATTTCTGTTGTTTATAAGCTACCCAGTCTGTGGTATTTTGTTATAGTAGCCCAGATGGACTAAAACAACCACTAAACTAAATCTATTTAGTGTATCAATGCTGACTAATAGCTAGACAGCCTATAGCAATAGAGGCCAGAGTGACCCCCGAAACAACTAACAAATGATCGCATACTTTTGCATAGATAGCTACCCATCATCTACTTTTCTATAAAATTTCCTTCCTTATTCTATTCCTTTATATTCCCTTGCACTCTTCATCCTTCCTATATTCACTCTCTATTCTGTCTTTCCTTTCTTTGTATCTACACTATTCTTGGGCATTTCTCAGCTCTTCTGATATTCTTCTTTCTAAAAGACTTACATAAGGGCACAGGAGCCTGAAAACAAAATGGCACATTTGGGAAACTGTATATGACATAGGAGGGCCAGAGCTTAGGGAGCATGGGAGACAATAGCAGTGGTGAGGCAGAGGGTCTACAGAGGCCAAATCATGAAGGATCTTATACAAGGAATAGAAATAATAGAGCTTCATTTCAAAAACCGGAAAAAACACAGGAAATCAGAAACAAAAGGGTATCTACAAATTCTCTCACCCTAAGATAGCAACTATTTAGATTTCCTTACATTTTCTTTGGCGCTAGACCTCTGCACAATAGGAATTTGAATTTGGAATTGTTGCTTTTTTGTGTGTTCTAGTTGTACTGTATATATGTATATGTATGTATACATGAATTCTGGGTTTTGTTTCCCAACATGGAAAATCACTTATTGCCTTAGAAATTATCTGGTTAATGTGAACAGAACTGCTTTAAAAAACCAAATCCAGTAAAAAAGGAGTTTTTGAAAAATTATACAGGATAGTCTCATAGGGAAAGGACAGTGAGTGCAACAAGGCCTAATGAGAGATGGAGCTATTCTCGTTGTTCTGTTTTTTTTTCTGGGGTCTCTGTTTCTCCCTGTACGCACGCTCTATTCTCAGATTTCATTCTTGATGGGATATTTTTGTATCTGTTTCCCTATTCAGTTCAATTCAGTTCAGTTGCTCAGTCATGTCCGACTGTTTGTGACACCATGAACCGCAGCAGGCCAGGCCTCCCTGTCCATCACCAACTCCCAGAGTCTACCCAAACCCATGTTCATTGAATCGGTGATGGCATCCAACCATCTCATCCTCTGTCCTCCCCTTCTCCTCTTGCCCTCAATCTTTCCCAGCATCAGGGTCTTTTCCAGTGAGTCAGCTCTTCACATCAGGTGGCCAAAGTATTGGAGTTTCAGTTTCAACATCAGCCCTTCTGATGAACACCCGGGACTGATCTCCTTTAGGATGGACTGGTTGGATCTCCTTGCAGTCCAAGGGACTCTCAAGAGTCTTCTCCAACACTGCACTTCAAAAGCATCAATTCTTTGGTGCTCAGCTTTCTTTATAATCCAACTCTCACATCCATACGTGACTACTAGACAAACTATAGCCTTGACTAGATGGACCTTTGTTGACAAAGTAATGTCTCTGCTTTTGAATATGCTGTCTAAGTTGGTCATAACTTTCCTTCCAAGGAGTAAGCGTCTTTTTATTTCATGGCTGCTATCACCATCTGCAGTGATTTTGGAGCCCAGAAAAATAAAGTCAGCCACTGTTCCCACTGTTTCCCCATCTTTTTGCCATGAAGTGATGGGACCGGATGCCGTGATCTTAGTTGTCTGAATGTTGAGCTTTAAGCCAACTTTTTCACTCTCCTCTTTCACTTTCATCAAGAGGCTCTTTAGTTCTTCTTCACTGTCTGCCATAACAGTGGTGTCATCTGCATATCTGAGGTTATTGATATTTCTCCCGGCAGTCTTGATTCCAGCTTGTGCGTCTTCCAGCCCAGCGTTTCTCATGATGTCCTCTGCATAGAAGTTAAATAAGCAGGGTGACAATATCCAGCCTTGACATACTCCTTTTCCTGTTTGGAACCAGTCTGTTGTTCCATGTCCAGTTCTAACTGTTGCTTCCTGACCTGCATACAGATTTCTCAAGAGGCAGGTCAGGTGGTCTGTATTCCCATCTTTTTCAGAATTTTCCACAGTTTATTGTGATCCACACAGTCAAGGGCTTTGGCATAGTCAGTAAATCAGAAGTAGATGTTTGTCTGGAATTCTCTTGCTTTTTCGGTGATCCAGCAGATGTTGGCACTTTGATCTCTGGTTCCCCTGCCTTTTCTAAAACCAGCTTGAACATCTGGAAGTTCACGGTTCATGTATTGCTGAAGCCTGGCTTGGAGAATTTTAAGCATCACTTTACTAGTGTGTGAGATGAGTGCAGTTGTGTGGTAGTTCGAGCATTCTTTGGCATGGCCTTTCTTTGGAATTGGAATGAAAACTGACCTTTTCCAGTCCTGTGGCCACTGCTGAGTTTTCCAAATTTGCTGGCATATTGAGTGCAGCACTTTCACAGCATCATCTTTCAGGATTTAAAATCCTGTTTCCCTATTATTATGCTGTAATTCCAGCTCTGACTCAAAATGAACTTGCATCTTGGCTTTCCTAGCTGACAGGTTTCTCAGTCTAGATTTCTCAAAGAGAAGTCAACACACACACACAGAGAGAAAGATGCATGAGGGAGAGAGCATAAGATTATGTCTGAGACTGGATGTCCAACTCTGGTCCAGTGAACTGTGACTGCGAGAAGAGGGGAGTGGGTTTGAGAAGGTCATGGACAGAGATGCTCTGGCCAGGGCTGTGCAGAGAGACAAAGGTCACATATCTAATATGCTTATGTGGTTAAAAATTCTTAATATTTTTATGACTTCATAATATTCCATGGAACGAATGGACTAGAATCCTCACATATTTGAATCTTCTCTTTCTTAGTCAGTGGATGAAGGAGATTGAGAATCATGGGTTGGAAGTTTTCCGGCTGAAGACTGGAAGTGTCAAACACCACTTTTTGTCACCCTTCACATTTCATTATCTAGAACTCAGTCACATGACCACATCTAATGGAAACTGTGACTGGGAAATGTAGTCTGTCTGTGTGCCCTGGAGAAAAGGAGAATATGGACATTTATCAGAAGAAGAAAGTTTCTGCCTCAGGCCACATCTTTGATTTTGAGGCTAATATTTCAGAGGACAGCTGTGCCCTTTGCCAGTTTGTCTCTTAGAGAAACGTTATGCTGAATAGGCTAGAGTACTAATTTGAGTGGCATTCCTTTTGTTATCTTATGGCATTATAAAAAAATTCTTGCCTTTATTATGCATGTATGAGTAAGACTTTCAGAGAAATGAAAGCTAACGAAAGCAAATGTTGATCAACATCCTTTAAAAGTTGCATTAGAATGATCATCTAGATTTTTAACCTGAAGAGCTTAGTGGTAGACTCTTAGGCTCTGTCCTTATTGTACTCCTTTGTATTTAGATTGAAACACTTTTTCTTTAAAATAAAATGTTCTTGCTAATACAGATTACAATTCAATAAAAAGAAATGATACAGAAAAGTATACCATGACAACTGGCTCATAAAATAAAAGAGTATAATACATATCTGAGGAAAATGAAGATTAATAAAAAGGTAATTAAGGTATATAATACTCTGCCCACTACCTACTCCCCTAAAAAGAAAAATAAATAAGTAAGCCAACTAACTAGTGAAGACCAATTCTATAAAATCAGCAGGTTGCTCTGGTGAGTAAAATTGGGAATGGACTTTCAGCATTTGCAAAGGGAAATATAATTGAATTTCTTTACAAAATGAATGAATTTCTCTTAACTCCTAGTAAATTTGAGATCTGGTTTAATTTTAAATGTGTGCTCATAAATTTTGCCTAGTTCCCATGTTTGTTCCCATTTTAAATGGTCCCTGGTGGGAAACGAAGTCTTGAAAACTGGGATGGTATTTTGTTATGCCTTCATGGAGAAGATGTATAAAATCATAAGAGGATTGAAAGTCTTACCTATCAGTAGCTTTCCAAATTGTTTCTAATTTGAAAGGATTACAGCTGCCACATCTTGGAACCTAAATTACCCTTAAAGATAAAGAGAATGAAAAATGGTAATTTTACTAATCTAAGTAAATAATTTTTGTATCTTGGCCATAGCCTTTTAATACAGTAACATTTACATTAATAGAAAATTCTAATTTGGTATTTATCCTTCAAGGGGTATAGGATTTCTTAATATCATTTTTAATTACCATCTTTCTAAATTCCATATATATGCATTAGTATACTGTATTGGTGTTTTTCTTTCTGGCTTACTTCACTCTTAATTTTTAGATTAAAATTACATCTACAGAGCATGAATTTAACTTAGAGGAAGAGAATGATAGGATGACTTGGAAGGACATTATTATAAAGTGGAGCATAATTGTTTATTTTCATTTATTTTGGAGACTACTAAAGCATCTTGGTCAAAAGTAGAAAATATGTAGTATATTCTTTCTCTACCATCATATATATATATATGTACACATATATATACATGTACGCCAGCCCTACTAACTCTAGCATGTCTCTAGATGTCCTTTTATAGACATGTTTAGTTTCTATACAGAAGTCTGATACACTGTTGAATTAAAAATATTCTGATGTATTCTAAACAGGGAGACATGACAGTTAGTTCACTTTCATAAGTATGTATCATCCTAACATTATTATGTCAATTCTGTAATTAAAAGAGTCAAAATAAATATTCCTATAAAAACACATTCAGTGGAATAATAAGCTCATATATATTCATTTTGAAAAGAAAAATGGCACATGATCATATGATTAGGAAGATTTTGTTACCTTAATGATTAGCATATCCTAAAGGAGATCAGTCCTGAGTGTTCATTGGAAGGACTGATGCTAAAGCTGAAACTCCAATACTTTGGCCACCTCATGCAAAGAATTGACTCATTGGAAAAGACTCTGATGCTGGGAGGGATTGGGGGCAGGAGGAGAAGGGGACGACAAAGGATGAGATGGCTGGATGGCATGACTGACTCGATGGACGTGAGTCTGAGTGAACTCCAGGAGTTAGTGATGGACAGGGAGGCCTGGCGTGCTGTGATTCATGGGGTCGCAAAGAGTCGGACACAACTGAGCAACTGAACTGAACTGAATGATTAGCATTAGGAATGGCATCAGGGGTGTCATGAGTTAGTATGTGCATAGTGGCTAAGTAAATGGGTTTCATTGTTCATGCATAGATTTAAAAGTATTTATTGATGTAATTCCCTGGTAGTCCAGTGGTTAGGCCTCCATGCTTCCACTGCCCCAGGTGCCCGGGGTTGGATCCCTAGTCAGAAAACTAAGATCTCGCATGCGGTCCAAAAGAAATATATTTGTTGAGCACCACTTGTTTGTTAGGCGTGATTCTATATGCTGGGGACACAACAGTAAAAAAGACAAACAGACATTCCTATTCTCATGTAGACTGTATTCCAGTAATCAGAAAAACTGAAGTAGATTCCCAATTCTATCATTTACCAGTTGTATGACTTTTGAAATTTACTTAAACTTAGCAGCTGAAACTCAGCTTCCTCAACTATGACATGTGGATAATATAGGTGGGGGAAAAGTGGAAACAGCAATAGATTTTATTTTCTTGGGCTCCAAAATCACTAGGGACAGTGACTGCAACCATGATATTAAAAGACACTTGCTCCTTAAAAGGAAAGATATGACAAACCTAGATAGTGTATTAAAAAGCAGAGACATCACTTTGCTGACAAAGGTCTGTATAATAAAAGCTATAGTTTTTCCAGTGATAAGCTTTCATTTTATTTTCACAATCAAAAAGAAACAAGTCAAAGAAATAGTTGAGTCACATCTCATCTCGGTTTGAGACATTTGAGTAAGGAAAGACTTGTTAATAAAAATACAAATAATTAGAAATAATTGCTGTGAATGATAATTGTCCTTTCACATTCAGGAATGCAAGAGATTATTTTCTCACAAGTGAAACAGTTATTTTAGAGTCCCCAAGCCTCATTCATTCTGTACAGGGAATCAAGAGCCTTTTAGAAGAACAAAAACATCTTTCAAATCAATATTTATTCATTGAGTACCTTTGAAGTATGAGACAGGAATGTAAAAATTAAGACTTGGTCTCTGCCCTTAGCAAATATACAGTCCAGAGGAAATTGAAGAGGTAGGGCAGATATTACTTCTGATTAAGAGGCAAGGGGAAGTAATAGCCACCAAAAAAAATAAAAAAAGATTTCTAAAAATCTCTCCCATTAGCAACAAGCTACCTCACTTGGAAAATCACAAGAATACTGATCTAGATCATAGAAGATTACCATTTAAGAATAGATTATAAGACTTCCCTGGTGGTATGGTAGATAAGAATCCACCTGCCAATACAGGGGAAATGGTTCAGTTCCTGGTCCAGGAGGATTCCACATGCCATGGGGCAACTAAGCCCATGTGCACTGTTGAACTTGTGTTCTGCAACTACCAAAGCCCATGGGTCTGGAGTCCACGCTCTACAGTAAGAGAAGCCATTGCAATCAGAAGCTCTTGCACCACAATGAAGATCAATCAATCAATAAATAAGTAAAATAATAAACCAGTCATCTCAAATTTTTAAAAAATAGATTATAGAACTAAGGCTTAAACTTAGAAAAATTAAGGTTTAGATATTGGGTTGGCCAAAAAGTTTGTTAAAATGCAAACAAACTTTTTGGCCAACCCAATAGATGCGTGCATGCATGCTAAGTCACTTCAGTCATGTCCTACTCTTTGCAACCCTATGGACTGTAGCCTGCCAGGCTCCTCTGTCCATGGGGTTCTCCCGGCAAGAATACTGGGGTGGGTTGCCATGCCCACCTCCAGGGGATCTTCCTGACCTAGGGATTGAACCTGCCTTTCCTGTGATTCCTGCTTTGTAGGTGGATTCTTTACTGCTGAGCCACCAGGAAAGCCCAATCCATAGATATGCTGACACTAAAAAACCTCTTAAAAACTATGAACAACATGGAGAGACTATAGGCTTCTTTATGAACACTTGCATATAAGGTTTGAATGGGACATATGGACAGAGTGGCCTAAAATTTGAGAGAAAGGACCCTAGAACAAATAAATTGAAATCCACTTTTATATAGCTGTTAATAAAAAAATTGTTACCTTAAGAGGTTGTCCAAGCTAATAATACCATTTGGGCTCAAACAGAGTTTGGATCTATTTATCCTAAAAAGGAGTATCAAGAATAGGTTATTATGTAAAAACTAGAGATGTTGAGGTTGGTATCTTGCCAGTAATCACACTTTGCCACAAAACACCATGAAATATTCTTGTCAGAAAAGAAAATGGGGCTGACCCAGCATGCCATTTTCTTTTATTTTCTCTTGTCTTTGGAGGCATAAGAATAAATACCTGTGAATACACATTACTCCAAATAGGATATGAAAAACAGCCAACAAGCACATGAAAAGACACTCAACATCACCAATCATCAAAGAAATACAAATCAATACCATGATGAAGTGTCACCTCATACCCATTAGGATGGCTATCATCAAAAAGACAAGAAATAACAAGCGTTAGCAGGGATGTGGAGAAATGGAACTCTGCACTGTTGGTGGGAATGTAAAATGATATAACTGCTATGGAGAACAGTATGGAGATTTCCTGTAAAAATAAAAATAGAGCTGGCACATGATCCAGCAATCTCAATTTGGGATATATATTCAAAAGAATAGAAAGCAGAATCTCAGAGATATTTGCATGCCCATGTTCATAGCAGCATTATTCACAATAGCCAACAGGTGGAAGTAATCCAAGTGTTCATCAATGGATGAATGGCCAAACAAATAGTGGTATATACATGCAATTAGTCAGCCTTGAAAAGGAAGGAGATCCAGTCACATGGTTAAAGCTTGAGAACACCATGTTAAGTGAAATGTCACAAAAAGACAAATATTTTATGATTCTACTTACATGAGGTATATAAAATAGTCAAATTTGAGGAAAAATATTAGAATGGTGGTTACCAGAGGCTGAGGAGATTGGGGAAAGAGGAGTTGTTTAATGGGTTTAGAGTTTCACATGTACAAGATGAAGTGATTTGGGAGATCTGTTTCACCATAATGGGAATATACTTAATACTACTGAACTATACACTGTAAAATGGTATAGGGTAGTAAATTTTGTGTTTTGTGTTTTTGTATCACAATAAAAAATACATTTTATAATTTTTAAAAAGAGTAAATATCTAAATTCCACTACCATATCTGAATGTGATTTGGCCCTAATAACTTGACTCAAGACCTTTTCATTGCAGTCTTCCTCTTTATTATTATTTTTTTTAAATCAACCTCAGCTTTTAACTGGAAGCAAGTTAAATTCCTTCTTCTGGGTAAAAAAGAGTCTAATGCTTGTAGCTAAGTGAATGCAGGTTTGGAAACTCATCTCATAAGTATGTTTATAAGATGTAAAAGAAGAAATTCACTGGTTATTTATGCATCTGTTGTTAGAAAGCTGTAGATTTCTGTTTATTTCCTATAGAATTTCAAGTGCCACATTAAATCACATCATTTAGTGCTAACATATACCCTCAGAATTATGTTGTATGTAGGTTTTAAAAAGAGATAGTACATTTTCCCCCTTTAAAATCCTTATAGGAGCATTTATTATATTCCCATTTACCACCACTGAGTTTCATCAGTCTTAAAGATATTTTTTTTCAATTTCCTTATATGCCCATTTCCTTTTGGCAATATCTTGCTTTTCCTTTTTAAATTTGAAGTTGAATATTAAAACAGATGCAAAGGAGAGTACTACTTACACATAAACTCTTGAACTGCATTTTTATCATTTCCTCTGTGGAAAAAACCCAATTGTATGAAATTGATAGCAACATTTTAGTATATCCTCAGGTCCCCTGGGAAAAGCAATGTGCTTAGACAGATGATCTGATTTTATGAGCACATAGCTGAAGTCTAGCACTGTGCATTTGTCTTTATGCTCCTACTTTTTTCAGGGACTATGAAAACACATTTAGGCAGTAGTTTTGCTTTCCAACAATGGACTGCAAAGCCTTTGACAATACATAGCATTTGCATTGCTGTTTTTCATGATGCACATCAAAGTATAGATCACTTTCTGCAGAGACTCTTAATCTCAGCTTGTTAATAAGAAAACAGGAACCTTAGTACCAGAACTCATTTTATTATCTACCCTCACCAAGGACTGTGATTTGGACTCCACTCAAATATGAATTAGTTTAAATGTTGCTCTGCTACGACTGTTGAATTTATTCATTATGCTGTAATATTTTACTTATGAAACTGCATTTGGAAATCCTTTGGTATATATCAAGATGAAATTACAGTGCTCAGGAATATTGATTATTGCTTGTAATTGCCATCATAATAGCCAACAATTCTCTGTCTTTCTTTGTCTTTCTTCCACCTCTTAATGATATACCAAACCAAATCAATATCCAACATATGGGGCCACTTATGTTGTCTCAAAAATTCAATTGTTCTTCATAAATATGCAGAGGATCGAAGATTTTATCTCCAAACATTGAATTAAAAAGCCCCATACTGCTAGATTTCTCTTCTATTCCATAGGAGCTTATTAGAGTGTTGCTGTATATGATCAGTTATATGCAAGTGACGTTTTATCACCTCCAGAGTAACTACTAAGTTGTGATAGGGAGATGGGGAGCCTTCTCCACTCTGCTGTTTACAAAGTGCTATACTTCCCCCTCACTAGTATATTAGATGGTCACAGAAAACATAGGCTGGGAGAGATAAGACATTAAAGAAGAAATCTACCTCCTATGACATGAAGGTGATTATTTCAGGGACTAATGAGGAAGTACAATCAAATGAAAGAAACCTAATGCTGCTGCTGCTGCTGCTGCTAAGTCGCTTCAGTCATGTCCGACTCTGTGTGACCCCATAGACGGCAGCCCACCAGGCTGCCCTGTCCCTGGGACTCTCCAGGCAAGAACACTGGAGTGGGTTGCCATTTCCTTCTCCAATGCATGAAAGTGAAAAGTGAAAGGGAAGTCGCTCAGTCGTGTCCAACTCTTAGCGACGCCATGGACTGCAGCCCACCAGGCTCCTCTGTCCATGGGATTTGCCAGGCAAGAGTACTATGAGTCACTTTTTCAATAAAATATATTTAATCTTATTTCTGCTATGTACTGTTTTTCCATTCTAGGGATACAGTCAGTGCTTTTAAAAGCAGCAATAATTCCTTTACAGTCCTGATGACCAAACGCTAGCTTCTCTCTAATGGTCCCCCATTCATTCAAAACAATTAAGATGGTCTTTAAAACTTACTGTGAGAACATGTGACATACAGAAAAAAATAGATATGTATTTTGTAGTACTGTTTGAATAGATTGTGTTTGGTTAGCTTGGGTCAGTTAACCCAGATTAGAACTCTGTGGTGATTCCATGAAGACTGGTTGGCAGGTAGCACAGGGCAATGGAAATATACTATTTTACAAGTCCCCAATTCTAAATACATTCATGCCATTAGCTGCTGATGTTTCTTTTAAGTAATCCACTTTTATTCTCTGGGCCTCCGTTTATATCTGCAGATGAGCATGTTGAGCTGCTAGATGATTTCTGAGATCCTTTCTAACTGATTCTATAGCCATCATTCTCCTGTTTTTCCCTCGGGTACCAAAGGCAACAGGGTAAAAGTGTGGCTCAATTCAATATCATCCGCATGACCAAATGAACACAAAGCATGCTTCTTCTGTGATGTACAGGCCTGGGTTCAAATTTTGTTGTGTCCACTAACTGCAGAACCCTGGTGTGGTGTGCTATAATGTCGTAGTTAGGATCAGTGGCTCTGGAGCCAGACTGCTTGGGCTTGAAAGTCAGCTTTACCAGTTACTAGGTGTTGGAATGTGGACAAATTACTTAACCTCTCTGTGTTGGTTTTCTCATCTGTAAATGTAAATGCTTACTGTAATGGGGTTGTTGTGAAGCTTAAATTATGTAATGCTTTATGAATTAATTAGAATAATGTCTGGCACAAATAAGCACTTAATGAATGTTACCTCTTATTATTATGATAAGACCTTTATCATCATATCATTTTGCTATTATCATACCACTTTGCTCCTATTAAACCTCTTTTTGTCTCTGTTTCATCATCTGTAAGGTTACAATAATAATATTGACCCCACAGACATATTAGGATCAAAATATTGCATATAAAGTACCTAATTTGGTACCTGACGTTTCTAGGCACTCAATAAATCATGCACATAAATAGAACCAACTATGCATGTGGTTGGTGTTAGTCACTGCATTTTTTCCACCCATCCCACTCCCAATCTTTTTGATACTAGTTACAAGAAAATATATAAGCTCAAGGCAGAAAATTTTAAAGAAATAAGCCTAGTATCCAGAGGTTATTATTATTATTAAACAAATTATTATTATAAAAACAAATTATTATTTTTCCATGAACATATCTTTTATTTTAAAAATTGTATTGCCCACATTGTTTTGAAACCTACATGATTTTACTTGATGATCTGTAAACTCTTTTTCTAGTGAATATTCTTTTACAATTAAATTTGTAATGGTTGTATAGTATTCTACTCTGTATTTATAAAATAATATTGATGAACATCTGAGTGTTTATGTTGTGCTGCTATAAATAACATTGCAATGTACATTGTCATACGCATCATTTCCTCAGGAGAAATTCCTATAAGCATAATTTTTGGACAAAGAATATGCATCTTTTAAGCCTTTTGTTATAGAAAGCCAATTATCTTCCAGAAAGTCTTATGAATCTCCACTCCCCTCAGCAATCCTGCCCTTTAAATACCATTTATCCTCATAAACTAAAGCAAAACTCTAATGTGGACAGTTTCATTAACTGACATGTGGACAGTTATTTTTTCATTTAAACGTACATGCTTTCATTCTTTAAAAATGGAAGCTAGATATCAGTCTTAAAATATTCCTAATGATGAGCATATGTGACATGTACAAGGTGATGTTGTCTCTTTGTTCAGTGGAAGGGTCTTGTGATGTATTACATTAACACGTGGCAACAGAATGTTTTCTATTTAGCAGTGTGTTTTACTGCCCTAGGCTGAACAGTAGAGTAGATTGAGGACTTTGGAGCTGGAATGGCCAGGGATCCGATTATGGCCTTGTTATTCTTTTACTAGGTGGATTTATGCAAGTTACTTAACCTCTTTAGGCCTCCATTTCCTTAAATACACCATGAAGATAATAATATAGCCTGTTCCATAAGAGTGAATATTAACTGAGAGAATGAGTGTTTAACACAATGCATGGTACTTAGCACTTGATAAGGGTAAAGTATTACACAAAATCATTTTCATGCCAACTCCTTCCATGTGAATGTATCACTACTGTTTACGAAATATCCATATTACAATAGTCATGAGCTGTCAATAAACATCCTTTAGTAAATCAAACATGACAGCAGTATGAAGTTCTGGGACAGGTAAAATTAATGCAGGGTAGGAAAAAAAATGCAAACTAGCAATTGCCTCTGGGGATTAGAGATAGAGATTTACTTAGAAAGACAGGGCACTTCCTGGGGTGACGGAAATGTTCTGTATCTTCACAGGGCTTTGGGTTGCACAGGTGATTGCATTTGTTAGGTCACAGCAAAGGTGCACTGCAAATGTGTGCATTTCATTGTGTATAGTTCTCACATTGAAATATGTTTACTTATAACAGTGTATAAGCTTGTGTACACCATATTGAATTGATACATTTTTATACTGCAATACCATTGTCATTTGTAGTATTAGCTAACATCTCTATAATTATTCTTACTTTTTGTATTGGGAATAATTAAGATCTACCACGTTAGCATCTTTTATTTTTTTTTACATTATTATTGTCTATAACAATACTGTGCATTAGATCTCCAAGACTTATTTCTCTGCTAGTTGCAAGTTTGTAGCCTTAAACATCCCCCTATCCCCGCTTATCAGCCCTTGGTTACCAATACTCTGCTCTTTGTTTTTACCAGTTCATGTACGGACCTCAAGGATCTCATGTGTGAGATAAATCAGAGAAAGAAATACTGTAGGATATCACCCATATGTGGAATCTAAAAAACTCAAACTCATTGTGTATAAATTTTACATTAAAAATCTGTAAGAACTTATTGAACTCTAGAAAATAATATAAAATTTAAAACATGTCAAGAGAAGTGTACTGATGTATGCAGCTTATTTTGAAATACTTACAAATGAAATAAAAAATGAGATGTTTAAAAAAAATATGGATTAAGACAGGAATGGTGAGATGGATAAAAATGTGATAAAGTGAATATAATCATATGTTAAGTATAGAATCTAGTTCACAAGTATATGTGTGGTTTTGTTTTTTAATTTTTAAAAATGTTTTTTTGGTAATCGTCTTTTAAAATTTAAATCTAGTATTTTTAAGACCAGTTCTGCTCAACTGGAGATACACATTAAACTTACCTAGGATGTTTTATTAAAATATACTTGCTTAGGATCTAGTCCAGATTTACTGAATTTCTTCACTTGATATTCTCTGGAGTAGATGTATATTTGTTATAAAAATTCTTTGCTTTAGCTGTATGTTTGGCAAATTTTATAATAAAATATTAGGTGGAAATGTGTCTGTGAAAGCTAGTCTCTAAATACTGGCCCCTGGGCCATTCATATTATCAAAATGCCTGATGATACTTCTCCTCCTGTTCTTGCGTATTATATTCAATGAAAGGGAACAGTATAGTGAATGCCACCAAATGTGGAAGGGTAATGCTCAGAGATTGAGAACCTCATTAGTCAAAAATTCAGGAACAGAAGATCTCTTTCTTCCTCTTAAAAATCTAAAATAGGAAGACAAAAAGAAGACCACCATGGGCATTGTGGAGTTAAGTGTTAGGTATATGAAAATTTTGTGGAGTTCTTCCTAGTTCCCTTTTGCTTCATTGCAGCATGATTGTTTAATGGGGTTTATGTTTCTGTAGCAAGTGGCTTTGGTTTTGATAGCCCCAATTTTTGTTTCTTTTCTGCAGGCATTTCCTATTCAAGCACGGATCTGGTTCCTCAGCCATCTTTAGTGCAGCCAGTCAGAACTACCCACTGACATCCAATACTGTGTACTCGCCTCCTCCCAGGCCTCTTCCTCGAAGCACCTTTTCCAGACCTGCCTTTACCTTCAACAAACCCTACAGGTGCTGCAACTGGAAGTGCACGGCCTTGAGTGCCACTGCCATCACAGTGACTCTGGCCTTGTTACTAGCCTATGTGATCGGTAAGCCCTTTTTGCCATGCTTCCCTTTTCTTCTTCATCAAAATCTGGTTTTGCTTGTGCTGGAGTTGGGAGTGAGGGGTTTCTTTCTATACTCTCTGACCTACAAATGTGAACTAAGGCTTAGTATTACAAATAACAAATAGATTTCTAATTAGTTTTTTTGGGTACTTCCTAACCTTAAATACTGCTGAGGAGGGTAAGAACTGCTCTTTGAGAAGAAATATTTATACTACTAACACAGTCTTATTGATTGCAATTACTGTAGTTAACCATTTTCCCTTCAATTAGAAGGCTGTTATGGTTTTCTCATTAGAAGTCATAAGTACCAATCTACAGGAGCTTCTTAAATTATAGTTAAAAAATAATACTGCTACTGAATTTTCAGGTAGCAATTTCATTAAAGTAGTAGTTATTTGGAAACTATTGGAAAATCTAGGGCATAATTTCTTTCCAAGAATGTGGAGTTTTACACTGGGACTAAAAAAACTGTCTTCTTATTTTCACTCGGTAAATGGCCGCAAAATTGTGTAGTTACTATGTTTGCAATGATAAAGGAGAAAATAGTAGTGAGGTACACTTTCTACTTTTAAGAAAAATATGATTCTTCTTGAGGCATCTTGATTAAAGTCACCTTCGTGTGTGTGTGTGTGTTTGTGTGTGTGTGCACTCGCATGCTCAGTGACTAAGCCATGTCTGACTCTTTGCAACTCCATGGACTGAAGCCCGCCAGGCTCCTCTGTCCCTGGGATTTCCTCAGGCAAGAATACTAGAGTGGGTTGCCATTTTCTTCTCCAGGGGGTCTTCCCAAATTAGGGATCGAACCCGTGTCTCCTGCATTGCAGGCATATTCTTTATCACTGAGCTACCTGGGAAGCCCCCAAGTTGCCCTTTCTCAATAGCAAGTCATATTGATTTTTCTGGATGACATTTTAATTTGACTGAACATTAATTTCCTTGTTTGAGTGGTTTTGTGGCCTAAAATGTAAATTAACTTAAGAAATATGTATTCTGTGGAAGCAGTGTTCCTAGAAGACTAACATATGATGGTAGAAAAAAAAATTCTTTCTAAGTATGTCACTCATATCTTCTTTTCAAGTTTAGCCTGATTTCCTAATTGAAGGGGAATTATCCACAAAGATATATTGAATATGGTTCTGAGAGACAGATAAAAAAGAAATTCAGAGTTTCTTCTAATTATAAAAAAGTAAGTTTTGTTGAGTCTGATTTGTTAAAAATGTGAACAATAAGAAAGTTCTCATGACCAGTTTTTGAGTCATAGAACAAAGGATAGTCAGTAAGCAAATATATTTTGTAGTGGAGTCACTGATAATGTCAGCAATATAAGATCACAGCCTATATTGATGTTCATGATTTTCTCTTTTCTATTTTCATTGTACAATCTGAATATATTGAACAATGCTTCTATTAAATGTGGATAATATTAACTTATAAGATCAAAATTACATCCTTTACCTCAGACAATTTAGGACAACTCAGTATGAACATTTATTTAGATTGTAATAACGTTTAATGAGGAATGATGCTGAAGGAATGGAGGTCTGAGATGAGAAAGTACTGTAATATAAACAGGATTTTAATATGGTGTCATTCAAATCAAGGAGTAATTGGAAAAGTTTGAATACATTAGAGGCCCTTTAAAATGTCCTTGTTCAATTATGAGACCAATTTTTATCTTATAGGTTATCTTCTTTTAGCTTTTACTGTACAAAGAGATGATATTTTAGACATAAGACTTTACATTTGGAATAAACAAATCCAAGTTCTTTATTAATAGATTTATACTCTGTCCAAACCTATGTTTCTATTTAAATTTTTTACATGCCCACTTATATAAAAATTGTATTATACACTCTGAGCCTTTTTTAATAGATTATATATTCATTTCAGATGTGAAAATAAAATGTTTCAGTTATTTCAAGGACTGCCGTTTTAATAGGGGAAACAGTGAAATATTTTAATATGACAACAGGCAATAAAGTACAATGGTCATGAACAAGTATTTTCAGACTTCTGCCACTTCTTACGCACATTATCTTTGGCAAATTATTTACCCTTTTAAGGCCTCCATTTTCTCATCTGTAAAATTGTCCTAAAACACTACCTGTAACATAGGGTTGCCATCTAATTAAATTTCTTTGGAAGGAATGATGCTAAAGTTGAAACTCCAGTACTTTGGCCACCTTATGCGAAGAGGTGACTCATTGGAAAAGACTCTGATGCTGGGAGGGATTGGGGGCAGGAGGAGAAGGGGACGACAGAGGATGAGATGGCTGGATGGCATGACTGACTTGATGGACATGAGTCTGAGTGAACTCTGGGAGATGGTGATGGACAGGGAGGCCTGGCATGCTGCGATTCATGGGGTCTCAAAGAGTTGGACACGACTGAGCGACTGAACTGAACTGAACTGAATATATCTAAAGAACCTGGAAGACTGCCTAAAACATACAGTGAAGTAAAAGTTGCTCAGTCGTGTCCGACTCTGCAACCCCATGGACTATACAGTCCATGGAATTCTCCAGGACAGAATATTGGAGGGGGTAGCCTTTCCCCTCTCGAGGGGATCTTTCCAACCCAGGGATCAAACCCAAGTCTCCTGCATTTCAGGCAGACTCTTTACCAGCTGAGCCATATATCATAAATGTTAAATATTATTATCGCTGTTGTTACCATTCAGTTCAGTTCAGTTCAGTCACTCAGTCGTGTCCGACTCTTTGCGACCCCAGGAATTGCAACACACCAGGCCTCCCTGTCCATCACCAACTCCCAGAGTTCACTCAGACTCATGTCCATTGAGTCAGTGATGCCATCCAGCCATCTCATCCTCTGTCGTCCCCTTCTCCTCCTGCCCTCAATCTTTCCCAGCATCAGGGTCTTTTCCAATGAGTCAACTCTTCCCATGAGGTGGCCAAAGTATTGAAGTTTTAGCCTCAGCATCAGTCCTTCCAATGAACACCCAGGACTGATCTCCTTTAGGATTGACTGGCTGGGTCTCCTTGCAGTCCAAGGTACTCTCAAGAGTCTTTTCCAACACCACAGTTCAAAAGCATCATCTTTATACTTACTACTCACTGTTCACATTCACTGTTTCTGAGTTAACTGTTTTATTCATGGCTGTATCCCAGCTCCACAAACAGTGCCTGGCACATAGCAACCCTGTCCATAAAAGTTTACTGAAAAAAAAAAATTACACTAAGCACTCTACTTGTATTAGCTCATTGCATCCTCAAACAGTCATTAAAGATAGTTATCAGATTAAATCTATTTTATAAATGAGACAACTGAGGCATAGACAATGTAGGAGATCACATATAGGTCACACTGAAATTAAGAGGTCACATCACTAAGAAGGGAATATCCTGAGCTTTAAGCCAGAGCAGACTGACTCCAGAGGACAAGCTTTTGAGTGCCAGGCCTTGCTGCTCTCCTAGCACTGCAATAAACTTTGCAGCTCATTTACTTCTTGGGCTTCCCTGATGGCTCAGACAGTAAAGAATCAGCCTGCAATGCAGGAGACCCAGGTTTGATCCCTAGATCAGGAAGATCCCCTAGAGAAGGAAATGGCAATCAGCTCCAGTATTCTTGCCTGGAGAATTCCACGGACAGAGGAGTTTGGCAGGCTATAGTCCATGGGGTCACAAAGAGTTGGACAAAAGTGAACTAACACCCAAAAAAGATGTCCTTCTCAATATAGGGGACTGGAATGCTAAAGTAGGAAGTAAAGAAACCCCTGGAGTAACAGGCAAATTTGGCCTTGGAGTAGAGAATGAAGCAGGGCAAAGGCCAATAGAATTCTGCCAAGAGAATGCACTGGTCATAGCAAACAGCCTCTTCCAACAACACAAGAGAAGACTCTACACATGGACATCACCAGATGGTTGACACCAAAAAGAGATTGATTATATTCTTTGCAGCCAAAGATGGAGAAGCTCTATAATTGACAAAAACAAGACTGGGAGCTGACCGCGGCTCATATCATGAACTTCTTATTGCCAAATTCAGACTGAAATTGCACAAAGTAGAGAAAACCGCTAGACCATTCAGGTATGACCTAAATCAAATCCCTTATGACTATACAGTGGAAGTGAGAAATAGATTTAAGGGACTAGATCTGATAGACAGAGTGCCTGATGAACTATGGATGGAGGTTTGTGACATTGTACAGGAGATAGGAATCAAGAACATCTCCCAAAAAAAAAAAAAAAAATCCAGAAAAGCAAAATGGCTCTCTGAGGAGGCCTTACAAATAGCTGTGAAAAGAAGGGAAGCGAAAAGCAAAGGAGAAAAGGAAAGATATACCCATTTGAATGCAGAATTCCAAAGAATAGCAAGGAGAGATAAGAAAGCCTTCCTCAGCAATCAATGCAAAGAAATAGAGGAAGACAATACAATGGGAAAGACTAGAGATCTCTGCAAGAAAATTAGAGATACCAAGCAACATTTCATGCAAAGATAGGCTCAATAAAGGGCGGAAATGGTATGGACCTAACAGAAACAGAAGATATATAAGAAGAGGTGGCAAGAATACACAGAAGAACTGTACAAAAAAGATATTCATGACCCGGATAATCACAATGGTGTGATCACTCACCTAAAGCCAGACATCTTGGAATCTGAAGTCAAGTGGGCCTTAGAAAGCATCACTACGAACAAAGCTAGTGGAGGTGATGGAATTCCAGTTGAGCTATTTCAAATCCAGAAAAATGATGCTGTGAAAGTGCTGCACTCAATATGCCAGCAAATTTGGAAAACTCAGCAGTGGCCACAGGACTGGAAAAGGTCAGTTTTCATTCCAATCCCAAAGAAAGGCAATGCCAAAGAATGCTCAAACTACCGCACAATTTCACTCATCTCACACACTAGTAAAGTGATGCTTAAAATTCTCCAAGCCAGGCTTCAGCAATACATGAACCGTGAACTTCCAGATGTTCAAGCTGGTTTTAGAAAAGGCAGAGGAACCAGAGATCAAATTGCCACCATCTGCTGGATCATGGAAAAAGCAAAAGAGTTCCAAAAAACATCTATTTCTGCTTTATTGACTATGCCAAAGCCTTTGGCTGTGTGGATCACAATAAACTGTGGAAAATGCTGAAAGAGATGGGAATAAGAGACCACCTGACCTGCCTCTTGAGAAATCTGTATGCAGGTCAGGAAGAAACAGTTAGAACTGGACATGGAAGAGCAGACTGGTTCCAAATAGGAAAAGGAGTACGTCAAGGCTGTATATTGTCACCCTGCTTATATAACTTATGATACACAGTACATCATGAGAAACACTGGGCTGGAGGAAACACAAGCTGGAATCAAGTTTACTGAGAGAAATATCAGTAACCTCAGATATGCAGATGACACCACTGTTATGGCAGAAAGTGAAGAAGAACTAAAGAGCCTCTTGATGAAAGTGAAAGAGGAGAGTGAAAAAGTTGGCTTAAAGCTCAACATTCAGAAAATGAAGATCATGGCATCTGGTCCCATCACTTCATTGCAAATAGATGGGGAAACAGTGGGAACAGTGGCTGAGTTTATTTTTCTGGGCTCCAAAATCACTGCAGATGGTGATTGCAGCCAGGAAATTAAAAGACGCTTACTCCTTGGAAGGAAAGTTATGACCAACCTAGATAGCATATTAAAAAGCAGAGACATTACTTTGTCAACAAAGGTCTATCTAGTCAAGGCTATGGTTTTTCCTGTGGTCATGTATGAATGTGAGAGTTGAGCTATAAAGAAAGCTGAGCACCAAAGAACTATGGTGTTGAAGACTCTTGAGAGTCCCTTGGACTGCAAGGAGATCCAACTAGTCCATCCTAAAGGAGATGAGTACTGGGTGTTCACTGGATGGACTGATGCTGAGGCTGAAACTTCAATACTTTGGCCACCTGATGCGAAGAGTTGACTCATTGGAAAAGACCCTGATGCTGGGAAAGATTGAGGGCAGGAGGAGAAGGGGACGACAGAGGATGAGATGGCTGGATGGCATCACTGACTCAATGGACATGAGTCTGAGTGAACTCTGGGAGTTGGTGATGGACAGGGAGGTCTGGTGTGCTGTGGTTCATGGTGTTGCAAAGAGTCGGACACGACTGAGCGACTGAACTGAACTGAACTGAGCAACTTTCACTTTCACTACTAAGTAAACCCACCATGTTTTTTTCTTATTAAATCACAAATTAAGTTAGATTTACCAGGCCATCCTTTGCAATGGTTACTTCAACTAAGATGTGTGGATTCGTGAGAGTGTCTATTGAAATGATGTACCATGAGACCTTGAAAAGACAGAAATACCAGGTTAAATGCTAGTACAGTAGGTTGAGGGCTTCTCTGGTGGCTCAGATGGTAAAGAATCCACCTTCAATGTAGGAGACCTGGGTTTGATTCCCTGGGTTGGAAAGATCCCCTGGAGGAGGGCATGGCAAACCATTCCAGTATTCTTGCCTGGAGAATCCCCATGGACAGAGGAGCCTGCCAGGCTACAGTCCATGCATTGGGTTACAAAGAATCAGACATGACTGAGCGACTAAGCACAGCACAGTAGGTTGAGTGGGTTCAAGATGAGGAGATATTAATGGCAAACACTAACTTTGTTCTGACTTCTGTCATGAGCTGAACATTATGTGACTTTGGATAAATTGGTTTAAATCTCTTCCTCCACTTACTCCATCTGTGCTGTATCATGGACCACCTCAGGAGGGTAGAGTAGGAATTCATAAATAGGCATTCAAGTGAAAGATGTCACGTAACAACTGTAACACACAAGATGATTTTTAAATGGCTTTCTGTGGTTGAAATAAAAAAGTATTATATTTCAAAATAGGAAACCGTTTCACTCTCAACTCTTGCTGAGTCTGTAAGAGCTATCGGGATTTTTTTTTTTTTCCAATCCCCCTGCAGCTGCTGTGTAACCCAACTAAGATCTTTCACTGAAAATATTTACTGCTTCTGTTTGCTGTGCAGATTCCTTTCTGCTATTTCATTTTCCTCTATTATCCATTATACATAACCTTTAGATACTAATGCCTGTAGGCTGTGCTGCCCCCAATCCACTAGGGGAAATCACATCAATATCAATGGGACATCAATAGTCATTCAGTGAATTACGGCTCTGTAAGTAGTCATTGAAAAGCAGTGGAAATCCAGCAAGTGAAAAGTCAGAGCTGGGTTCAGGCAAACAGCCCCATCCCCACTTCTCCCCACTATACCTTTTGGGTCAGCAAAAAAATAATTTCTTTGAATAAGTTTTGAGGTCATAAAATTCAGTGAAGGGAAGCATGGGAACATACTGATTATATGAAGATATTATGGAATGACTATTGTCATCACTTACCCATAAATCTGTAATATTTTCCATCTGAATCCAAAAAAAAGGTCCTTATGCTTCATCCTCTCTGATATTTTGGCATCAGTGATGTATCAGTGCCAGTCAGAAGCACATTTGCTTGAATTTACAAATAAGCCTTATGAAGTCGTAGTCAGGAAGACAGATGACCATATGCAAGGCATCAAGAGGAGGCGAGGTTAAGGTACTTCATCAATGGTTGTGAAGGGCACAGACTCGGCTTCTCTGGTAATATTTGATGTTTTGATCAAGTTTCTCCACAGTCAGCAGTTTGTATATAAGAGGCAATAGAAACTCACAAGAATACATTGTGCTTGGGGTCAAACAGGCTGTTGCATTGAAAGAGTTGGGAAGTAGAGATCTCTGGCTCTCATACTAAATATGTTCAGTTAATGATACTGATGTTGCTTTCTTTTGCCATGAAATTAGTAGTAGTTCCTCCCACCTTCACAGGATGCAGGTAGTATCCAAACTCTACGGATGAAATAAGTTAAGTCCATAAATCTCTTTGCCATGACATACTATATAGCCCACATATAGAAAGTTGACTAGAATGATTATTAATACAGAATTAGGAGAGAGAGAATACTGAACCCAATTCTGTGATCAAAAGTTTAAGAATGGAACTATTGAAGAGGGCAAAGTGCCTACTTCACTTGCTCTCTGCACAAAAATTGAGTAACAGTGAGTTCAGGGGTTTCTTCTGCCTCCTTTATGCTAGTCCAAATTACCCACCTTTCTAGGGCTACGATTATGGTGAAGGAATAACATGCTGAAAGCTATAGAATGAGTGTGCTTATTTTGCCTGCATGACAAAAAAAAAAAGTGCAAATACTTTAAAATATAGGGAAAAAATAGAGTAAGACAAATTTTTATTTTGGAAAATTCAGAAACTTAGTTGTTGTTGTTTTTTTTTTTAATAGAGAGAATTGAAATGGAGTTTTTTTCCCCAATTATCTAGCTAGACAAGGCCCTTTGCCACAAGTTTTATGAGGTATAGATAAATACGCTCACCAAAAAGGATCTCTTTCAGTTACTAGTAACTTCATTAATGCCTCTATGCCTCAATTTCCTCATCTGTAAAATGGAATGTTGATAACAACTTCCTCATAGATTTTCTTTTTAAATTAAATGAAACAGAGCATGTAAAACACCCAAGACATTGCTTAATAGATCTAAGTAACATACATAATATTGTTTTTTTCTTAAAATAGAATTGAAATCAAGTTTTGTTGCCCCAACAAGCTAGTTGGACAATGCCATTTCCCACAAAGTTTACTAAGTATAGATAAATATGCTCACCAAAGAGAATCTCGTAAACTTATTATTAATGTCATTAATGCCTCTTTGCCTCAGTTTCCTCATCTAATAAATGGGAATGTTGATAACAACTTCCTTGTAGAATTTCTTTTTAATTAAAGAAGCAGAACATGTAAAAAACCCAGGACATTTCTTAGTAGATCTAAGTAAGATACTTAATTTTATCTTTTTCAAATAGGGAGAATGAAATTGCAGTTTTCCCCCCCAACAATCTAGGTAGACAATGCCTTTCCCACAGTGTTTACAAGTATACATAAATATTCTCACCAAAACGCATCTCTTTCACTTACTAGTAACTTCATTAATGCCTGTGTGCCTCAGTTTCCTCATCTATAAAATGGGAATGTTAATAACACCTTCCTCGTAGATTTTCTTTTTAATTAAATGAAGCAGAGCAAGTAAAATACCCAGGACATTGCTTAATAGATCTAAGTTGCATACTTAATTTTTTTTTAACAATAGAATTGAAATTGAGTATTTTTTCCTCAAAAATCTATATAGACAATGCCCTTACCCTAATAGTTTACCGAGTGTAGATAAATATGCTCACCAAAAAGCATCTCTTTCATTTACTAGTAATTCATTAATGCTGCTGTGCCTCAGTTTCCTCATCTATAAAATGGGAATGTTGATAACACTTTCCTCACAGATTTTATTTTTAATTAAATGAAGCAGAGTATGTAAAACACCCACGACATTGCTTAGTAGATAGAAGTAACATACTTAATTATGTTATTTTTTAAATAGAGATAATTGAAATTGAGTTTATTTTTTCCAAAAAATCTAGATAGACTATGCCCTTTCCCACAATGTTTACTAATTTTAGATAAATATGCTATTAAAAAAAGCATCTCTTCACATTCCAGTAACTTCATTAATACCTCTGTGCCTCAGTTTCCTCATCTATAAATTGGGAATATTGATAACACCTTCCTCAAAGATTTTTTTTTATTTAAATGAAGCAGAGCCTGTAAAACACCCAGGACATTGCTTAGTAGATCTAAATGACATAGTTAACTTTTCTTTTTTGTTCTTTAACAGATAGAATTGATATCGAGATCTTTTCCCCCATCAACCTAAGTAGGAAAGGGAAATATCTTTTCCCAAAAGGTTACTAAGTATGCATGAATATGCTCACCAAAAAGCGTCTCTTTCACTTACTAGTAACTTCTTAATGCCTCTAGCCTCTGTTTACTCATCTATAAAATGGAAATGTTGATAACACATTCCTCATAGATTTTTGTTTAATCAAATGCAGTAGAGCACGTAAAACACCCAGGACAATGCTTAGTAGACCTAACTAACATACTTAGTTTTGTTTCTTTTTAATAGAGAGAATTGAAATAGAGATTAATTTTGCTCACAATATAGATAGTCAATGCCCATTCCCATGAATTTTACAAAGTGTAGATATATATGCTCCTAAAAAGTTTCTCTTTCACTTACTAGCAACTTCATTAATGCCTCTAGCCTCAGTTTCCTCCTCTATAAAATGGGAATGTTGATAACACCTTACTTGTAGATTTTTTTTTCAGTTAAATGAAGCAGAGATGTAAAATACCCAGGACATTGCTTAGTAGAGTTAAGTAGCGTATTTAAGTTTCTTTTTTTTTAACAGAAATGAAATCTAGTTTTTCTCCCATCAATCTAGATAGACAGTGCCCTTTCCCACAATCTTTACTAAGTGTAGATGAATACTATCATGAAAAATCTTCTCTTTCACTTATTAGTAACTTCACTAATGCCTCTATGTCTCAGCTTCCTCATCTGTAAAATGGGAATCTTGATAACTCATTCCTCGTATATTTTCTTTTTAATTAAATAAAATAGAACATGTAAACACCCAGGACATTGCTTAATAGATCTAAGTAACATACTTATTTTTTTAATAGAGAGAATTAAAATCTAGATAGTCAATGCCCTTTCCCACAAAGTTTGCAAAGTTTCGATGCATATGCTCTCAAAAAGCATCTCATTCACTTTGGTAACATCATTAATGCCTCTGTGCCTCAGTTTCCTAATTTATAAAATGGGAATATTGATAACACTTTCCTGGTAGATTTTTTTCAACTAATTGAAGCAGTGTATGTAAAACCCACATGATATTCCTTAGTAGATTTAGTAACATAGTTAATTTTATCTTTTTTAATAAAGAATTGAAATCAAGTATTTTTCCCCAACAATCTAGAGAAGGCCCTTTCCCACAAAGTTTACTAAGTATAGATAAACACTCACCAAAAAGCATCTCAGTATCTAGTGACATTGTTAATGACTCTGTACCTCAGTTTCCTCATATATAATATGGAAAACTTGAAAACAGCTTTCTCATAGATTTTCTTTTAAATTAAATGAAGCACAGAATGTAAAACACTAAGGACTTTGCTTAGTAGAACTAAGTAGCATACTTAATTTTGTTTTTTTTTTTAAATAGAATTGAAGTCAACTTTTTTTGCCCAACAATCTAGATAGATGCCCTTTCCCACAATGTTTACCTTTATTGGTAAATAGGCTCACCAAAACTCATCTCTTTCACTTACTATTAACTTCATTTATGCCTCAGTGCCTCAGTTTCCTCATCTATAAAATGTGAATGTTGATAACACCTTCCTCGTTGATTTTCTTTTTAATGAAATTAGGCAAAGCATTTAAAACTCCCAGGACATTGCTTCATAGATCTAAGTTAATGTACTTAATTTTGTTTTTCTTTAATAGAGAGAATTGAAATCGAGATTTATTTTGCTAACAATCTAGGTAGTAAATGAACTTTCCCTCAGATTTTACTAAATGTTGATAAAAATGCTCACCAAAAAGGATCTCTTTTACTTATGGAATTCTCTAGGCCAGAATACTGGAGTGGGTAGCCTTTCCCTTCTCCAGGGAGTCTTCCCAACCCAGGGATCAAACCCAGGTCTCCTGCACTGCAGGCAGATTCTTTACCAACTGGGCCATCAGGGAAGCCTTTTACTTATTAGTAACATATTAATGCCTCTAGCCTCAGTTTCTTCATCTATCAAATGGGAATGTTATTAACACCTTACTTGTAGGCTTTTTTTTTTCTAATTAAATGAAGCAGAGCATGTAAAATACCTGGGATATTTCTTAGTACATCTGAGTAATATATTTACATTTTTTAATAGGTTGAATTGGAATCAACTGCTTCCCCCATCAATCTAGATAGCCAGTGCCCTTTCCCACAAAGTTTACTAAGTACACATGTATATGCTCACCTAAAAGCATCTCTTTCACTTACTAGTATCTTCATTAATGCCTCTATGCCTCATCTGTAGATGAGTTTCCTCATCTATAAAATTGGGAATGTTGATAACACCTTCATCATAGTTTTTCTTAATTAAATGAAATAGAGCATGCAAAACACCCAGGACATTGCTTGCTCCATTTATGTGACATACTTAATTTTCTTTAATAGATAGAATTTAAGTCGAGTTTTTTCCCCAAGAATCTTCACAGACAGTGCCCTTTCTCACAAAGTTTACTGTCGATAAGTACGCTCACCGAAAAGCATCTCATTCACTTTGGTCGCTTCATTACTGCCTCCATCCCTCAGCTTCCTCATCTATAAAATGGGAATCTTGATAACGTCCTTGTAGATTTTCTTTTTAATTTAATTAAGCAAACCATGTAAAACACCCAGGATATTACTTTGTAGAGCTAAATAACATACTTAATTTTGTGTGTCTTTTTAAAAGGAGATAATTCAAATCGAGATTTCTTTTGCTCACAATCTAGTCAGTGCTCATTTCCACAAATTTTACTGTCGATAAATACGCTCACCAAAAAGCATCTCTTTCAGTTAATAGTAACTTCATTAATGGCTCTTGCTTGACTCAGTTTCCTCACCTGTAAGATGGGAATGTTGATAAGACTTTCCTCATAGATTTTAATTAAATGAAGCAGAGATTGTAAAACACCCAATTCATTGCTTAGTACATCTAAGTAATGTACTTAAATTTGTCCTTTTTTAAATAGAGTTGAAATTGAGTTTTTTTCCCCAAACAATCTAGATAGACAATGCCCTTTCCCACAAAGTTTACTATGTATAAACGCTCACCAAAAAGCATCTGTTTCACTTACTAGTAATTCATTAATGCCTCTAGACTCAGTTTCCTCATCTATAAAATGGGAATGCTGAAAACACCTTGCTTGTAGAGTTTATTTTCAATTAAATGAAGTAGAGCATGTAAACACCCAGGACATTGCTGAGTAGATCTAAGTAACATACTTAATTTTGTTTTTTATTTTATAGATAGAATTGAAATCGAGGTTTTTTTCCCCATCAATCTAGGTAGACAATGCCCTTTCCTACATAGTTTACTAAGTATACATGAATATGCTCACCAAAAAACATCTCTTTCACTTACTAGTAACTTCATTAATGCCTCTAGCCTCAGTTTTTCATCTATAAAATGGGAATGTTGATAACACATTCCTCATAGATTTTTGTTTAATTAAATGAAGTAGACCCTGTAAACACCCAGGACATTGCTTACTAGATAGAATTGAAATGCTTAATCTGTTTTTTTTAATAGAATTGAAATCGAGTTTTTTTCCAGAACAATCTAGATAGACAATGCTCTTTCCCACAAAGTTTACTAAGTATAGTGAATACGCTCAGCAAAAAGGATCTCTTTCACTTACTAATAAATTGAGTAATACCTCTGTGCCTTAATACCTCTGTGCCTCACTTTCCTAGTATATAAAATGGGAATGTTGATAACACCTTCCTCTTAGATTTTTTTTTTTTAGTTGAATGAAGCAGAGCATGTAAAACACTCAGGACATTGCTTAGTAGATCAAAGTAACATAATTGAATTTGGTGGGGTTTTTTTTTAAGAAAAGAGAGTTGAAATCCAGTGTTTTCCACAAAAATCTAGATAAACAATGCCCTTACCCACAATGTTTACTAAGTGCAGATAAATAGGCTCACCAAAAATTATCTCTTTCTCTTACCAGTAACTTCATTAATGCCTCAGTGCCTCAGTTTCCACAGCTATAAAATGGGAATGCTGCTGAAGCTTTCCTTGTTGATTTTCCCTTTAATTAAATTGTGCAAAGCATGTAAAGCTCCCAGACCATTGCTTCCTAAATCTAACTAACATACTTAATTTTGTTTTGATAGTGAGAACTGAAATCGAGATTTTGCTCACAATCTAGTCAGTGACCTTTCCTGACAATTTTATTAAGTGTCAATAAATATGCTCACCAAAAAGCATCTCTTTAACTTACTGCTGCTGCTGCTAAGTCGCTTCAGTCATGTCTGACTCTGTGCGACCCCATAGACAGCCGCCCACCAGGCTCCCCCATCCCTGGGATTCTCAAGGCAAGAACACTGGAGTGGGTTGCCATTTCCTTCTCCAATGCATGAAAGTGAAGAGTGAAAGTGAAGTTGTTCAGTCGTGTCCGACTCTTGGCGACTCCACGGACTGCAGCCTACCAGGCTCCTGCATCCATGGGATTTTCCAGGCAAGAGTACTACTAACTTAATTAATGCCTCTATGCCTCAGTTTCCTCATCTATAAAACAGGAATGTTGGTAATACCGTCTTCAGCATTTTTTGTTTGGTTCAATGAAGTAGACCATGTAAAACACATAGGACATTGCTTAGTAGGTCTCATTACATAGTTAATATTGATTTATTTTAATATAAAATCGAAATCAAGTATTTTTGCCCAACACTGTAGATCCACAATGCCCTTTCCCAGAAAGTTTACTAATTATACAGAAATACACTCATCAAAAAGCATCTCTTTCACTAAAAAGTAATTTCATTAATGACTCTGCACCTTAGTTTCCTCATGTATAAAATGAGAATCTTGATAACACCTTCCTCATACATTTTCTTTTTAATTAAATGAAGCAGAACATGAAAAACACCCAGGACATTGCTACATAGAAACTAAGTAACATACTTACTTTTGTTTTTTTTAATAAGGAGATTTGAAGTAGATTTTTCCCCCAACAATCTAGACAGACAATTCCCTTTCCAACAACGTTTACCTGTATAGATAAATTAACTCACCAAGACACATCTCTTTCACATACTAGTAACTTCATTAATGCCTCTAGCCTCAGTCAGTTTCCTTGTCTATAAAATGGGAATGTTGATAAACACCTTACCCATAGTTTTTGGTTTTTTTTTGTTTTTTTTTTTTTTAGTTAAATGAAGCACAGCATGTAAAACCCCCAGGACATTGCTTAGTAGATCTAAGTAACATCCTTTGTTTGTTTTTTTTTTTTAATGGGTAGAATTGAAATCAAGTTTTATTCCCGATCAATCTAGACAATGCCCTTTACCACAAAGTTTACTAAGTATACATGAATATGCTCACCAAAAAGCATCTCTGACTTATAGTAACTTAACTAATGCCTCTATGCCTCAGTTTCCTCATCTATAAAGTGGGAATATTGATAACACCTTGTTCGTTGATTTTTTTTTAATTAAATGAAAAGTGAAGTGAAGTCGCTCAGTCATATCTGACTCTTTGAGACCCCATGGACTGTAGCCTACCAAGTTCCTCCACCCATGGGATTTTTCAGGCAAGAATACTGGAGTGGGTTGCCATTTCCTTCCCCAGGAGATCTTCTCACCCCAGGGACTGAACCCCAGTCTCCCACTACAATGCGGCAGACGCTTTACCATCTGAGCCACCAGGGAAGTCCAATTAAATGAAGGAGAGAATGTAAAACACCCAGGGCATTGCTTTGATCTAAGTAACATAATTTCGTTGTTTGTTTTTTTTTAATACACAGATTTGAGAACAAGTTTTTCCCCAATAATCTCGATAGATAATGCCATTACCCCAAAGTGTATTCAGTTCAGTTCAGTCAGTCGTGTCTGACTCTTCGCTACCCCATGGACTGCAGCATGCCAGGCCTCCCTGTCCATCACCAACTCCCGGAGTTCACCCAAACTCATGTCCATCATGTCAGTGATGCCATCCAACCATCTCATCCTCTGTCGTCCTCTTTTCCTCCCACCTTCAGTTTTTCCCAGCATCAGGGTCTTTTCCAATGAGTCAGTTACTTGCATCAGGTGGCCAAAGTGTTGGAGTTTCAGCTTCAGCATTACAGGCAGATTCTTTACCAACTGAGATATCAGGGAAACCCCACAAAGTTTACTAAGTATAGATAAATATGCTCACCAAAATGCATGTCACTCTTTTTGGTAACTTCATTAATGCCTCTGTGCCTCAGTTTCCTCACTGGTAAAGTGGATATTTTGATAACACCTTCCTCACTGATTTTTTTAATTAAATGAAACAGAGCATATTAAAACACCCAGGACATGGCTTAGATCAAGTAACATACTTAATTTTATTTTTTTTTTAAGAAGAGAGGGTTGAAATCTAGTTTTCTCCACAATAATCCAGATAGACAATGCCCTTTCCCACAAAGTTTACTAATTACAGATAAATAGGCTCACAAAAAAACATCTCTTTCGCTTCTTTTATTTTTATTCATCCACTTTATTTTGCTCACTATCTACATTGTCATGCCCTTTCCTACAAATTTTATTGTGTCGATAAATACCCTCACCAGAAATCATCTTTCCCTTACTAGTAACTTCATTAATGCCTTTAGCCTCAGTTTTCTCAGCTATAAAATAGGAATATTGATAACACCTTACTAGTAGATTTTTTTTCAATTAATTGAAGCAGAGAATGTAAAACACCCAGGACATTGCTTAGTAGGTCTAAGTAAGATACCTTATTTTTTTTTTAATTTACACAATTGAAATTGAGTTTTATTCCGCATCAATCTAGAGAATGCCCTTTCCCACAGAGTTTACTAAGTATAATTTATACACTCACCAAAAAGCATCTCTTTCACTTATTGGTAACTTAATGCCTCTATGCAGAGAAGGCCATGGCACCCCACTCTAGTACTCTTGCCTGGAAAATCCCATGGGCGGAGGAGCCTGGTGGGCTGCAGTACGTGGGGTCGCTAAGAGTCGGACACGACTGAAGCGACTTAGCAGAAGCAGCAGCAATGCCTCTATGTCTCAGTTTCCTAATCTATAAAATGGGAATATTAATAAGACCTTCGTCATCATTTTTTCGTTGAACTAAATGAAATAGAGCATGTAAAACACCCAGGACATTGGCTCACTAGATCTAAGTGACATACTTAATTTTGTTTTTTTTTTTTAAATAGAGTTAAAATTGAGTTCTTCCCCAACAGCATAGATAGACAATGCCCTTTCCCACAATGTTTACTAAGTATAGGTGAATACTCTCACCAAAAGCATCTCTTTCACTAACTAGTAACTTCATTAATGTCCCTGTGACAGTTTCCTCATCTATAAAATGGAAATATTGATAACACCTTCTTTGTAGATTTTCTTTTTATTAAGATAAAATTATTCATTTTAATATTTTAAAATAGACTATTTTGTAGTAATTTTAGAATTACAGAATTATTTTAGGTAGTACAGAGACTTCCCATTTACACTGTACGCTGCTCTTTTCGTTACTTCCATCTTACAGTAGCATGGTACTTTTTGCCGCTCTTAATGAATCAATATAGCAGAGCATGTAAAACACCCAGGACATTGCTTAGTAGAACTAAGTAATATACGTAATTTTTTTTTTAACAGAATAGAAGTCGAGTGTTTTCCCCAACAATCTACATAGACTATGCTCTTTCCCACAATGGTTACTTGTATAGGTAAATACCCTCACCAAAACACATCTCTTTCACTTATTAGTAACTTCAGTAATGCCTCTGTGCCTCAGTTTCCTCATCTATAAAATGGGAATATTGATAACACCTTCCTGGTAGATTTTCATTTTAATTCAATTAAGCAAAGAATGTAAAACACCAAGGACATTGCTTAGTAGAACTAAGTAACATAATTTTCCTTTTTTTCAAATAGAATTGAAATTGAATTTTGCTCACGATCTAAATTGTCAAGGTCCATTCCCACAAATTTTACTAAGTGTCGGTAAATACCCTCACCAAAAAGCATCTCTTTCACTTACTAGTAACTTCATTAATGCCTCCAGCCTCAGTATCCTCATCTATAAAATGGGAATGTTGATCAACACCGTCTTATTGATTTTTTTTATATATAAATGAAGGGGAGCATATAAAACACCCAGGACATTTGTTAGATCTAAATAACATACTTAATTTTGTTTTTTTCCAGTACACAGAATTGAAAACAAGTTTGTTTCCCTAATAATCTAGATAGACAATGCTCTTTCCCACAGTTTCCTAGTATAGGTAAATACACTCACCAGAAAGTATCTCTTTCACTTGCTAGTAACTTCATTAATGACACTGTGCCTCAGTTTCCTCATCTATAAAATGGGATTCTTGATAACACCTTCCAAGTAGATTTCTTTTTAATTTAATGAAGCAGAATATTTAAGACACCCAGGACATTGCTTATTAGAACTAAGTAACTAAGTTATTTATTTTTGTGTTTTTAAAATAGACAGTTAATTTTGAAATAATTTTAGATTTACAGAATTATTTTAGGTGGTGCAAAACTTCCCTTTTATCCTGTACCTTGTTTTTTTCCCTTGCATATATCTTACATTGACATGGTACTTTTGCTACTATTAATGAATTAAAATAGTAGAGCATGTAAAACACCCAGAACATTGTTTAGTAGAACTAAGTAACATACATAATTTTGGTTTTTTCTTAAACAGAATTGAAATCAATTGTTTTTCCACAACAGTCTACATCCACAATGCCCTTTCCCTCAAAGTTTACTCATTATAGATAACTATGCTCAACAGAAAAGCATCTCTTTCATTAACTAGTAACTTCATTAATGACTCTACCCTCAGTTTCCTCACCTATAAAATGCAAATCTTTTTAACTAAATTAATTTTTCTTTTAAATTAAAAGAAGCAGAGCATGTAAAACAGATAGGACGTTGCTTAAAGGAACTCAGTAACATAATTATTTTTGTGTTTTTTTAATAGAAAGAATTGAAGTATTTTTTCCCCAACAATCTAGATATACAATGACCTTTCCCACAACATTTACCTGTATAGATAAATACACTCACTAAAATGCATCTCTTTCACTTACTAGTAACTTCATTAATGACTCTTTGCCTCATATTCAGTTCAGTTCAGTCGCTCAGTCATATCCAACTCTTTTTGACCCCATGGACTGCAGCACGCCAGACCACCCTGCCCATCACCAGCTCCTGGAGTTTACTCAAACTCATCTCCAATGAGTCGCTGATGCCATCCAACCATCTCATGATCTCTCATCCCCTTCTCCTCCTGCCTTCAACCTTTCCCAGCATCAGGGTCTTTTTCAATGAGTCAGTTCTTCTTATCAGGTAGGCAAAGTATTGGAGTTTCAGCTTCAGCATCAGTCCTTCCAGTGAATATTCAGGACTGATTTCCTTTAGGATGGACTGGTTGGATCTCCTTGAAGTCCAAGTGACTCTCAGGAGTCTTCTCCAACACTGCACTTCAAAAGCATCAATTCTTTGGCACTCAGCTTTCTTTATAGTACAGCTCTCACATCCATACATGACTACTGGAAAAACCATAGCTTTGAATAGATGGACCTTTGTTGGAAAATAATGTCTCTGCTTTTTAATATGCTGTCTAGGTTGGTCACAACTTTTCTTCCAAGGAGCAAGTGTCTTTTAATTTCATGCCTGCAATCACCATCTGCAGTGATTTTGGAGCCCCCAAAATAAAGTGTGTCACTGTTTCTACTGTTTCCCCATCTATTTCCCATGAAGTGATGGGACCAGATGCCATGATCTTAGTTTTCTGAATGTTGAGCTTTAAGCCAACTTTTTCACTCTCTTCTTTCATTTTCATCAAGAGGCTCTTTAGTTCTTCTTCCCTTTCTGCCATAAGGGTGGTGTCATCTGCATATCTGAGGTTATTGATATTTCTCCTGGCAATCTCAATTCCAGCTCATGCTTCATCCAGCCCAGAGTTTCTCGTGATGTACTCTGCATAGAAGTTAAATAAGCAGGGTGACAATATACAGCCTTGACGTACTCCTTTCCCAATTTGGAACCAGTCTGTTGTTCCATGTCCAGTTCTGTTGCTTCCTGACCTGCATACAGATTTCTCAAAAGGCAAGTCAGGTGGTCTGGGATTCCCATCTCATTCAGAATTTTCCAGAGTTTGTTGTGGTTACACAGTCAAAGGCTTTGGCATAGTCAATAAAGCAGAAGTAGATGTTTTTCTTGGAGAAGGCAATGGCACCCCATTCCAGTACTCTTGCCTGGAAAATCCCATAGATGGAGGAGCCTGGCGGGCTGCTGTCTATGGGGTCGCACAGAGTTGGACACGACTGAAGTGACTTAGCAGCAACAGCAGATGTTTTTCTGGAACTCTCTTGCTTTTTCCATGATCCAGCAGATGGTGGCAATTTGATCTCTGGTTCCTCTGCCTTTTCTAAAACCAGCTTGAACATCTGGAAGTTCACGGTTCATGTATTGCTGAAGCCTGGCTTAGAGAATTTTGAGCATCACTTTACTAGTGTGTGAGAGGAGTGCAATTGTGAAGTAGTTTGAGCATTCTTTGGCATTGCCTGTCTTTGGGATTGGAATGAAAACTGACCTTTTCCAGTCCTGTGGCCACTGCTGAGTTTTCCAAATTTGCTGGCATATTGAGTGCAGCACTTTCACAGCATCATCTTTCAGGATTTGAAATAGCTCAACTGGAATTCCATCACCTTCACTAGCTTTATTTGTACTGATGCTTCCTAAGGCCCACTTGACTACATATTTCAGGATGTCTGGCTCTAGGTTGATGATCACACCATCGTGAAGATCTTTTTTGTATAGTTCTTCTGTGTATTCTTGCCACCTCTTCTTAATATCTTCTGCTTCTGTTAGTTCTGTACCATTTCTGTCCTTTATTATGCCCATCTTTGGATGAAATTTTCTCTTGGTATCTCTAATTTTCCTGAAGAGATCTCTAGTCTTTCCCACTCTGTTATTTTCCTCTATTTCTTTGCATTGACTCTAAAGACGGCTTTCTTATCTCTCCTTGCTATTCTTTGGAATTCTGCATTCAAATGGGAATATCTTTCCTTTTCTCCTTTGCCTATCACTTCTCTCCTATTCACAGCTATTTTTAAGGCCTCCTCAGACAACCATTTTGCCTTCCTGCAATTCTTTTTCCTGGGGATGGTCTTCATCCCTACCTCCTGTACGATGTCAGGAACCTCCATCCATAGTTCTTCAGGCACTCTGTCTATCAGATCTAATCCCTTGAATGTATTTCTCACTTCCACTGTATAGTCATAAGGGATTTGATTTAGGTCATATCTGAATGGTCTAGTGATTTTCCCCACTTTCTTCAATTTAAGTCTGAATTTCGCAATAAAGAATTCATGATCTGTGCCACAGTCAGCTCCCAGTCTTGTTTTTGCTGACTGTATAGAGTTCTCCATCTTTGGCTGCAAAGAATATAATCAATCTGATATCTGTATTGACCATCTGGTGATGCCCATGTATAGAAGTCTTCTCTTGTGTTGTTGGAAGAGGGTGTTTGCTATGACCAGTGTGTTCTCTTGGCAGAACTCTATTAGCCTTTGCCCTGCTTCATTCTGTACTCCAAAGCCAAGTTTGCCTGTTATTCCCGGTATTTCTTGACCTCCTACTTTTGCATTCCAGTCCCCTATAATGAAAAGGACATCTTTTTGAGGTGTTAGTTCTAGAAGGTCTTGTAGTTTCCTCATCTTTAAATGGAAATCTTGATAACATCTTCCTGGCAGATTTTCCTTTTAATTAAGTTAAGCAAACCATGTAAAACACAGATGACATTGCTTAGTAGATTGAACTAACATGCTTATTTTTTTTAATAGAATTGAAAGCGAGATTTATTTTGCTCACAATCTAGATATTCAATGCCCTTTCCCACGAAATTTACTGTAGATAAAAATGCTCACCAGAAAGCATCTCTTTCCCTTACTAGTAACGATTTTAATGCCTCTAGCCTCAGTTTTCTCAGCTATAAAGTGGGAATGTTGATAACACCTTACTCCTAGATTTTTTTTTTTCAGTCACTTGAAGCAGAGCATGTAAAACACCCAGGACATTGCTTAGTAGATCTAAGTAACATTTATTTTTGTTAATAGATGAAATCTAGTTTCATTCCTAATCAATCTAGATACATAATGCTCTTTCCCACAAAGTTTACCAAGTATACATGAATACGCTCACCAAAAAGCATCTCTTTGACATATTTGTAACTTAATGCCTCTATGCCTCAGTTACCTCATCTATAAAATGAGCATGTTGATAACACATTTCTCATAGATTTATCTTTAATTAAATAAAACAGAGCATATAAAACACACAGCACAGTGCTTACTTGATCTGAGTGAAATACTTAGTATGTTTTATTTTAATAGAATTGAAATTGAGTTTTTTCCCCCAAAAAATCTAAACAAACAAGTTTTCTGACAAAGTTTACTAAGTATAGATAAATAGGCTCGCCAAAAAAACATTTCTTCCAGTTGCTTGTAAATAACATTAATGCCTCCATGCCTCAGTTTCCTCATCTATAAAATGGGAATGTTGATAACACTTCCTTGCAGATTTTCTTTCTAATTAAATGAACTAAGCGTATAAAACAACCAATACATTACTTAGTAGATCTAAGTAACATACTTATTTTTGCTTTTTTTTTAATAGATAGAATTGAAAGCAAGTTTTTCCCCCCAAGAATCTGGATAGACAATGCCCTTTCCCACAAAGTTTCATTAGTATAGATAAATAGGCTCACCGAAAAGCATCTCTTCACGTTGTAGTAACTTCATTAATACCTCTGTGCCTCAGTTTCTTCACCTATAAAATGAGAATGTTTATAACGCCTTCCTCATTGATTTATTTTTAATTAAATGAAGCAGAGCATACAAAACACCCAGGACATTGCTTAGATCTAAGTACCATAGTTAATATTTTTTTAATACATCGAATTGAAAATGAGTTTTTCCCCCTAATAATCTATATACATAATGCCCTTTCCCACAAAGTTTGCTAAGTATAGATAAATACACTCACCAGAAAGCATCTCTTTCACTAGATAGCAACTTCATTAATGACTCTGTGCTTCAGTTTTCTCATCTATAAAATGGATTCTTTATAACGCCTTCCTCATATGTAATCCTTTTATTAAATGAAGCAGAGCACCTTTTATTGAATGAAGCAGAGCATGTTAAACACTCAGGACATTGCTTGGTAGAACTAAGTAACATGGTTAATTTTTTTTTTAATAGAGAGAAGTGAATTAGAGATTTACTTTCTCAATATCTAGATTTCCAATGCCCATTCCCACAAATTTTATGAAATGTTGATAAATACACTCACCAAAAAGCATCTCTTCCACTTACTAGTAACTTCACTAATGCCTCTAGCCTCACTTTCCTCATCTATAAAATGGGAATGTTGATAACAGTTTTAGTTGTTTTTTTTTTTAATTAAATTAAGGAGAGCATATAAAACACCCAGGACATTTCTTGAAAATGAAAATGAAAGTCACTCTGTTGTGTCCAACTGTTTGCAACCCCATGGACTGTATAGTCTGTGGACTTCTCCAGGCCAGAATACTGGAGTGGGTAGCCTTTCCCTTCTCCAGGGGGTCTTCCCAACCCAGGGATAGAACCCAGGTCTGCCACATTGCAGGCGGATTCTTTACCAGCTGAGCCATACCTAAGTAACATTTTTTTTTAGTAATACACAGAATTGAAAACATTTTTTCCCCAGTAATCTAGATAGATAATGCCCTTACGCACAAAGTTTACCAAATATAGATAAATATGCTCACCAGAAAGCATCTCTTTCACTATTAACTTCATTAAAGACTCTGCCTCAGTTTCCTCATCTATAAAATGGAGTTCTTGATAACACCTTCCTCATATTATTTATTTTTAATTATATGAAGCAGAGCATGTAAAACACCCAGGACATTGCTTAGTAGAAATAAGTAACATACTTCATTGTTTTGTAATAATGAGAATTGTAATCAGAATTTCTTTTGCTCATCATCTAGTCAATGCCCAATCCCACAAACATCACTGTGTCAATAAATACACTCACTAAAAAGAATCTCTTTCACTTAATAGTAACTTTACTAATGCCTTAAGCCAGTGAGAATATTGATAACACCTTATTTGTAGATTTTGTTTTTCAATCAAATGAAGCAGAGTATGTAATACACCCAGGACATTGCTTAGATCTAAGTAACATACTAACTTTGTTTTGTTTTTTTTTTTAAGAAGAGAGGGTTGAAATCAAGTTTTCTCCTCCACAATCTAGATAGACCATGCCCTCACCCAGAAATTTTGTTAAGTACAGATAATAGAAAGTGAAAGTGAAGTGAAGTAACTTCATTAATGCCTCAGTGCCTCAATTTCCTCATCTATAAAATGGGAATGTTGATAACACATTCCTTGTTAATTTTTCTTTAATTAAATGAAGGATAGTATGTAAAACACCCAGGATATTGCTTAGATCCGAGTAACATACTTAATTATTTTTTAATACACAAAACTGGAAACAAGTTTTTTCCCCAATAATCTGGATAGAGAATGCTCTTTCCCACAAAGTTTACTAAGTACAGATAAATGTGCTCATCAAAAAAGATCTCATTCACTTTGGCAAGTTCATTAATGCCTCTGCCTCAGTTTCTTCATCTATAAAATGGGAATGTTGGTAACACCTTTCTCATCATTTTTTGTTTAATTAAATGAAGCAGAGCTTGTAAAAAACACAGAACATTTCTTAGTAGAACTAAGCACATATTAAATTTTGGGTTTTTTTAAAATATAGAATTGAAATCAAGTATTTTTCCTCAACAGTCTAGATCCATAATGCACTTTCCCACAAAGTTTACTAATTATAGATAAATACACTCACAAAAAGCATCTCTTTCACTAAATAGTAATTTCATTAATGACTCTGTGCCTCAGTTTACTCATCTATAAAATGGGAATGTTGATAACACCTTCCTTATTGATTTTTTTCTAATTAAATGAAGGAGAGAATGAAAAACAACCAGGCTATTGCTTAGATTAAGTATAACATACCTAATTTTTTTAATAGAGAGAATTGAAGTCAAGTTATTTCCCCAACAATTTGTTACAAGGCCCTTTTCACAATGTTTACCTTTATAGATAAATGTGCTCACCAAAATGCATGTCTTTCACTTACTAGTAACTTCATTAATACCTCTAGCCTCAGTTTCCTCAGCTATAAAATGGGAATGTTGATAACACCTTCAGTCAGTCTGTTCACTCAGTAATGTCTGACTCTTTGCAACCCCATGAATCGCAGCACGCCAGGCCTCCCTGTCCATCACCAACTCCTGGAGTTCACCCAAACTCACGTCCATCGAGTCGGTGATGCCATCCAGCCATCTCATCCTTTGTTGTCCCCTTCTCCTCCTGCCCCCAATCCCTCCCAGCATCAGGGTCTTTTCCAGTGAGTCAACTCTTTGCATAAGGCAGCCAAAGTATTGGAGTTTCATCTTCAGCATCGATCCCTCCAGTGAATATTCAGGAATGATTTCCTTTAGGATGGGCTGGTTGGATCTCCTTGCAGTCCAAGGGACTCTCAAGAGTCTTCTCCAACACCACAGCTCAAAAGCATCAATTCTTCAGTGCTCAGCTTTCTGCACAGTCCAACTCTCACATCCATACATGACTACTGGAAAAATCATAGCCTTGACTAGACGGACCTTTGTTGAAAAGTAATGTGTCTGCTTTTGAATATGCTATCTAGGTTGGTCATAACTTTCCTTCCAAGGAGTAAGCGTTTTTTAATTTCATGGCTGCAATCACCATCTGCAGGCTACTTGTGTATATGTGTGTGTGTGTGTGTGTGTGTGTGTATATATATATATATATATATATATATATATATATATATATTAGTTAAATGAAGCAGAGCATGTAAAACACCCAGGACATTGCTTACTAGATCTAACTAACATACTTTCTTTTGTTTTGTTTTTAATAGATAGAATTGAAATCAAGTTTTATTCCTCATCAATCTAGATAGAAAGTGCCCTCCCCACCTAGTTTAGTAAGTATACATGAATACACTCACAAAAAAGCATCTCTTTCACTTATTAATAACTTAATGCCTCTATGACTCAATTTCCTCATCTATAAAATGGGAATGTTGAGGACACCTTCTCATCGATTTTTTTAAATTAAATGAAGATCATATAAAACAGCCAGGACATTACTTAGATCTAAGTAATGTACTTAATTTGTTTTTTTTAGTACAAATTATTGAAAATGAAATTTTTTCCTCAATAATCTAAATAGAAAATACCCTTTCCCACAGAGTTTACTAAGTATAGATGAATACACTATCAAAAAGAATCCCTTTACTAACAAGTAAACTTCATTAATGACTGTATGCCTCAGTTTCCTTGTCTATAAAATGGGATTCTTGATAATGCTTACCTTGTACATTTTCTTTTTAATTAAATTAAGCAGAGCCTGTAAAACACCCAGGACATTGCTTAGTAGAACTGTTATATACTTCATTTTTTTAATACAGAGAATTGAAATAGATTTATTATGCTGATCATCTAGATAGTCAGTGTCCATTCCCATAAATTTTACTAAGTTTCGATAAATACACTCTCCAAAAAGAATTTCTTTCACTTAATAGTAGCTTCATTAGTCCCTCCAGCCTCAGTTTCCTCATCTATAAAATGGGAATATTGATAACAACTTACTCATAATTGTTTTCAATTAATTGAAGCAAGTATGTAAAATACCCGGGACATTGCTTAGTAAATGTAAGTAATGTATTTCAATTTGTTTTTTTGAATAGATAGAGTTGAAATTGAGTTCTTTTGCCCACAGTCTAGATAGTCAATGCCCTTTCCCACAAAGTTTATAAACTTTCAAAAAATACACTCACCAAAAACTGTCTCTTTCACTTATTAACTTCATTAATGTCTCTAGCCTCAGTTTCCTCATCTGTAAAATGGGAATGTTGATAATACCTTACTCATAGATTTTTTTTAATTAGATGAGGCAGAGTATGTAATACACCCAGGACATTGTTTAGAAGAACTAAGTAATGTATTTAAATGGTTTTTTTTTAAATAGAATTGAAATCGAGTTTTTTCCCCATCAATCTAGATAGATATTGCCCTTTTTCACAAAGTTTACTAAGCATATGTGAATATGCTCATGAAAAAGCATTTCTTCCACTTACTAGTAACTTTGTTAATGCCTGTAAACCACAGTTTCCTCGTGTATAAAATGGGAATGTTGATAACACATCCTTCATAGATTTTCTGTTTATACCTATGGACACCTTATCTTTGACAAAGGAGGCAAGAATATACAATGGATTAAAGACAATCTATTTAACAAGTGGTGCTGGGAAAACTGGTCAACCACTTGTAAAAGAATGAAACTAGAACACTTTCTAACACCATACACAAAAATAAACTCAAAATGGATTAAAGATCTAAACGTAAGACCAGAAACTATAAAATTCCTAAGGGAGAACATAGGCAAAAAACTCTCCAACATACATCACAGAAGGATCCTCTATGCCCTACCTCCCAGAATACTGGAAATAAGAGCAAAAATAAACAAATGGGATCTAATTAAAATTAAAACCTTCTGCACAACAAAGGAAACTATAAGCAAGGTGAAAAGACAGCCTTCTGAATGGGAGAAAATAACAGCAAATGAAGCAACTGACAAACAACTAATCTCAAAAATATACAAGCAACTCCTGCAGCTCAATTCCAGAAAAATAAACGACCCAATCAAAAATGGGCCAAAAAACTAAACAGACGTTTCTCCAAAGAAGACATACAGATGGCTAACAAACACATGAAAAGATGCTCAACATCACTCATTATTAGAGAAATGCCAATCAAGACCCCAATGAGGTACCATTTCACACCAGTCAGAATGGCTGCGATCCAAAAGTCTACAAACAATAAATGCTGGAGAGGGTGTGGAGAAAAGGGAACCCTCTTACACTGTTGGTGGGAATGCAAACTAGTACAGCCACTATGGAGAACAGTGTGGAGATGCCTTAAAAAACTGGAAATAGAACTGCCTTATGACCCAGCAATCCCACTTCTGGGCATAGACACCAAGGAAACCAGAATTGAAAGAAACACATGTACCCCAGTGTTCATCACAGCACTGTTTATAATAGCCAGGACATGGAAGCAACCCAGATGTCCATCAGCAGACGAATGGATAAGAAAGCTGTGGTACATATACACAGTGGAGTATTACTCAGCCATTAAAAAGAATGCATTTGAATCAGTTCTAATGAGGTGGATGAAACTGGAGTCAATTTTACAGAGTGAAGTAAGCCAGAGCCAATTATACAGAGTGAAGTAAGCCAGAAAGAAAAATACCAATACTGTATACTAGTGCGTATATATGGAATTTAGAAAGATGGTAATGATAACCCTGTATTCGAGACAGCAAAAGAGACACAGATGTATAGAACAGTCTTTTGGACTCTGTGGGAGAGGGAGAGGGTGGGATGATTTGGGAGAATAGCATTGAAACATGTATAATATCATATAAGAAACGAATCGCCAGTTTAGGTTCTATGCAGGATACAGGATGCTTGGGGCTGGTGCACTGGGATGACCCAGAGAGATGGTATGGGGAGGGAGGAGGGAGAGGGGTTCAGGATTGGGAACACGTGTACACCCGTGGCGGATTCATGTTGATGTATGGCAAAACCAATACAGTATTGTAAAGTAAAATAAAGTAAAATTAAAATAAATAAATAAAATAGAGCATGTAAAACACCCAGGAATTGCTTACTAGATCTCTAAGTCACATACATAATTTTTTTGTTTTTTCAATAGAATTGAAATCTAGTTTCTTTCCCCAACAATCTAGACAGACAATGCCCTTTCCCACAAAGTTTACTAATAATAAACACACTCACCAAAAGTATCTCTTTCACTAACTAGTAACTTTTATTAATGACTGTGCCTCAGTTTACTCATCTATGAAATTGAAATGTTGATAAAACCTTCCTCATTGATTTTTTCCAATTAAATTAGGGGGAGAATAAAAAACACCCAGGACATTGCTTAGATATTTCCTCAGTTTCCTCAGCTATAAAATGGGAATGTTGATAACACCTTACTAGTTTTGTTTTGTTTTGTTTTCAGTTAAATGAAGCAGAGCATGCAAAACACCCAGGACATTGCTTACTAGATCTAAGTAACATACTTTTTTTTTTAATAGGTCGAATTGAAATCAAGTTTTATTCCCAATCAGTCTAGATAGAAAATGCCCTCCCCCCCAGTTTAGTAAGTTTACATGAATACACTCACAAAAAAAGCATCTCTTTCAATTAATAACTTAATTAATGACTCTATAACTCAGTTTCCTCATCTATTAAATGGGAATGTTGATGACACCTCCTTGTTGATTTTTTTCTTTTTAATTAAATGAAGATGATCATATAAAACAGCCAAGACACTACTTAGATCTAAGTAACGTATTTAATTTTGGTTTTCTTTTAGTACAAATTTTTGAAAATGAGTTTTTTCCATCAATAATCTAGGTAGATAATACCCTTTCCCACAGAGTTTACTAAATATAGATAAATATGCTCACCAGAAACATCTCTTTACTAACAAGTAATTTCATTAATGACCGTGTGTCTCAGTTTCCTCATGTATAAAATGGGATTCTTGATAACACTTTCCTCGTACATTTTCTTTTTAATTAAATGAAACAAAGCCTGAAAAACACCGTAGTTCTACTAAGCAACATATGTTACTTAGTTCTAAGTAACATACTTCATTTCATTTTTTTTAATAGAGAGAATTGAAATTGAGATTTATTATGCTAACCATCTAGATAGTCAGAGCTCATTCCCACAAATTGTACTGTGTCGATAAATACACTCTCCAAAAAGAATCTCTTTCACTTACTAGTAACTTCATTAATGCCTCCAGCCTCAGTTTCCTCATCTGTAAAATGGGAATATTGTTAATACCTTACTTGTAGATTTTTTTCAATTAAATGAAGCCCAATATCTAATACATCCAGGATATGCTTAGTAGATCCAAGTAACATATTTAAATTTGCTTTTTTTTAATAGATAGAATTGAAATCGAGTTTTTTTCCCATAAGTCTAGATAGACATTGCCCTTTCCACAAAGTTTACTAAGTATACATGAATATGCTCATGAAAAAGCATCTCATTCACTTACTAGTAACTTCATGAATGCCTCTAAGCCTCAGTTTCCTCATCTATAAAATGGGAATGTTGATACATCTTTCATAGTTTTTTTTTTTAAGTAAATGAAATAGAGCATGTAAAACACCCAGAACATTGCTTACTAGATCTACGTGATATACATAATCTTGTCATTTTTTAAAATAGATAGAATTGAAATTGAATTTTTTCCAAACAATCTAGATAGTGCCCTTTCCCACAAAGTTTACTGATTATAAAAAAATATGCTCACCAAAAAGCATGTCTTTCACTAATGACTCTGTGCCTCAGTTTCCTCATCTATAAAATGAGAATCTTGATAACGCCTTTCTCTTAGATTTTCTTTTTAATTAAATGAAGCAGAGCTTATAAAACGCCCAGAACATTGCTTAGATCTAAGTGACATACTTTGTGTTTTTTTTAGAAAAGAGAGTTGAAATCAAGTTTTCTCCCCAATAATCTAGATAGACAATACCCTTTCCTACAAAGCTTACCAAATACAGATAAATAGGCTCACCAAAAAACATCTCTTTCACTTACTAGTAACTTCACTAATGCCTCAGTGCCTCAGTTTCCTCATGTATAAAATGGAAATGTTTATGATACTCTCTCATTGAATTTTTTTAATTAAATGAAGGATAGTATATAAAGCACCCAGGACATTGCTTAGATCTAAGTAACATACTTAATTTGTTTATTTTTAATAGAATTGAAAACAAGTGGTTTTTTTTTGCTCAATAATCTAGATAGAGAATGCCCTTTCCCACAAAGTTTATTAGTAGAGATAAATATACTCACCAAAAATCATCACATTCACTTTGCTAATTTCATTAATGCCTCTGTGCCTCAGTTTCCTCATCTATAAAATGGGAATGTTGATAACATCTTCCTCATTTTTTGTTTAATTAAATGAAGCAGAGCATGTAAAAAACACAGGACGTTGTTTAGTATATCCAAGTAAGCCACTAATTTTGATTTTTGTTTAATATACAATTGAAATCGAGTGTTTTTCCCCAACAATCTTGATCCGCAATGCCCATTCCTACAAATTTTACTCATTATAGATAACTACACTCACCAAAACATCTCTATCACTAACTAGTAACCTCATTAATGTCTCTGTGCCTCAGTTTACTCATCTACAAAATGAGAATCTTGATAACACTGTCCTTGTAGATTTTGTTTTTAATTAAATGAAGGAGAGCATGTAAAACACCCAGGACATTGCTTTGTCGAACTAAGTAACATATTTTTTACTAGAGAGGATTGAAGTCTATTTTTTTTTCCCCAACAGTCTAGATAATACCCTTTCCCACAACATTTACCCTTTTAGATACACTCACCAAAATGCATCCCTTTCACTTACTGCTAACTTTATTAATGCCTCTAGGCTCAGTTTCCTCCTCTGTAAAATGGGAATGTTGATAACATCTTACTCCTAGATTTTTTTCAATTAAATGCAGCAGAGCATGTACAATACCCAGGACGTTGTTTACTAGATCCATGTAACATACTTTCTTTTTTTTTTTTTAATAGATAGAATGGAAATCGAGTTTTCTTCCCCATCAGTCTAGATAGACAATGCCCCTTCCCACAAACTTCACTAAGTATACATGAATACACTCACCAAAAAGCATCTCTTTCACTTATTAATAACTTAATTAGTGCCTCCATGCCTCTGTTTGCTCATCTATAAAATGGGTGAGTTGATAACACACTTCTCGAAGATTTTTTTTAATTAAATTAAGCAGCTCATGTAAAACATCCAGGACATTGCCTAGTAGATCTAAGTAACTTATTTCCATTTTTTAATAGATAGAATTGAAATTGCTTTATTTCTCCCACAATCTAGATAGTCATTGCCCTGTCCCTCAAAGTTTTCAAACTTTCAAAAACTACACTCACCAAAAAGCATCTCTTTCACTTATTAATAACTTTATTAGTGACTCTAGCCTCTGTTTCCTCATCTATAAAATGGAAAAGTTGATAACACCTTACTCATAGATTATTTTTTCGATTAAATGAAGCAGAGTATGTAATATACCTAGGACATTGCTTAGTAGAACTAAGTAACATATTTAAATTTGTTTTATTTTTTGATAGATAGAATTTAAATTGAGGTTTTTTTTCTCCATCAATCTAGATAGATATTCCCCTTTCCACAAAGTTTACTAAGTATATATAAATAGGTTCACAAAAATGCATCTCCTTCACTTACTACTAATTTCATTAATACCTCCAGCCTTAGTTTCCTCATCTATAAAATGGGAATGTTGACAGCTTCTCGTTGATTTTTTTAAAATTAAATGAAGGAGAGCATATAAAACACCCAGGACATTTCTTAGATCTAAGTAACATGATATTTTTTTAATACAGAGAATTGAAAATGAGTTTTATTCCCCAGTAATCTAGATAGATAATGCCCTTTCCTAAAATGTTTACTAAATGTAGATCAATACACTCACCAAAAAGCATCCCTTTCACTAACTAGTAACTTCATTAATAACTCTCTGCCTCAGTTTCCTCATCTATAAAATGGAATTATTGATAACACCTTCCTCATAGTTTTTCTTTTTAAGTAAATGAAGGAGCATGTAAATCAACCAGGACATTGCTGGGTAGAACTAAGTAACATACTTAATTTTTTTTAAGTAGAGAGAATTGTAATCAAAATTTCTTTTGCTCATCATCTATATAGTCAATGCCCATTCCCACGAATTTTACTGTCAATAACTACACTCACCAAAAAGCATCTCTTTCACTTACTAGTAACTTCATTAATTCCTCTAGCTTTAGTTTCCTCATCGATAAAATGGCAATGTTGATAACACCTCCCTTGTAGATTTTTTTAATTAAATGAAGCAGAGTGTGTAAAACACACAGAACATTGCTTAGTAGATCTAAGTAACATTCTTAAATAACATAAGATCTAAGTAACATACTTAAGTAACATAAGATTGAATTAACATTCTTAGACTTACTAAGCAATGTCCTGGGTGTTTAACATGCTCTGCTTCATTTAATTAAAAAGAAAAACTACAAGGAAGGTGTTATCAACATACCATTTTATAGGTGAGGAAACTGAGGCACAGAGTCAATAATAAAGTTACTAGTAAGTGAAAGAGCTGCTTTTTGGTGAGCGTATTTATCTTTACTTAGTAAACTCTGTCAGAAAGGGCACTGTCTATCAGGATTGTTGGGGGAAAACAACTCTTTTTCAGTTCTCTCTATTGAAAAAAGTTAGTGGAAAAATAAAACTCTTATTAGTGGAACAGGATTATTATCAGGATTATTAATTTGATCTGTGCATAGTCAGTCAGTCCTGTCCGACTCTGCAACTCCATGGACTGTAGCCTGTCAGGCTTCTCTGTCCACAGGGATTCCCCAGGCAAGAATACTGGAGTGGATATCTTCCCTACCGAAGGATCAAACCTAGGTCTCCCACATTGCAGGCAGATTCTTTACCGTCTGAGCCACCAGGGAAGCCCAAGAATACTGGAGTGGGTAGTGTATCCCTTTTCCAGGGGAACTTGCTGCTAAGTTGCTTCAGTTGTGTCTGACTCTGTGCGACCCCATAGAGGGCAGCCTACCAGGCTCCCCGGTCCCTGGAATTCTCCAGGCAAGAACACTGGAGTGGGTTGCCATTTCCTTCTCCAATGCATGAAAGTGAAAAGTGAAAGTGAAGTCGCTCAGTCGTGTCCGACTCTTAGCGACCCCAGGGACTGCAGCCCACCAGGCTCCTCCGTCCATGGGATTTTCCAGGCAAGAGTACTGGAGTGGGGTGCCATTGCCTTTGAACCAGCATTTCCTGCATTGCAGGCAGAATTTGAGCTAAGTTCCAGAAAAACATCTATTTCTGCTTTACTGACTATGCCAAAGCCTTTGACTGTGTGGATCACAATAAACTGTGGAACATTCTGAAAGCGATGGGAATCCCAGACCGCCTGACCTGCCTCTTGAGAAACTTATATGCAGGTCAGGAAGCAACAGTTAGAAACGGACATGGAACAACAAACTCGTTCCAAATAGGAAAAGGAGTACGTCAAGGCTGTATATTGTCACCCTGCTTATTTAACTTCTAGGCAGAGTACATCATGAGAAACCCTGGGCTGGAAGAAGCACAAGGTGGAATAAGATTGCTGGGAGAAATATCAATAACCTCAGATTACAGATGACACCACCCTTATGGCAGAAATTGAAGAGGAACTAAAAAGCCTCTTGATAAAAGTGAAAGAGGAGAGTGAAAAAGTTGGCTTAAAGCTCAACATTCAGAAAACAAAGATCATGGCATATGGTCCCATCACTTCATGGGAAATAGATGGGGAAACAGTGGAAACAGTGTCAGACTTTATTTTTGGGGGCTCCAAAATCACTGCAGATGGTGACTGCAGCCAGGAAATTAAAAGGCGCTTACTCCTTGGAAGGAAAGTTATGAACAACCTAGATAGCATATTCAAAAGCAGAGACATTACTTTGCCAACAAAGATCTGTCTAGTCAAGGCTATGGTTTTCCAGTGGTCATGTATGGATGTGAAAGTAGGACTATAAAGAAAGCTGAGCACCGAAGAATTGATGCTTTTGAACTGTGGTGTTGGACAAGACTCTTGAGAGTCCCTTGGAATGCAAGGAGATCCAACCAGTCCATCCTAAAGGAAATCATTCCTGAATATTCATTGGAGAGACTTATGCTGAAGCTGAAACTCCAATACTTTGGCCACCTCATGCAAAGAGTTGACTCAATGGAAAAGACCCTGATGCTGGGAGGGATTGGGGGCAGGAGGAGAAAGGGACAACAAAGGATGAGATGGCTAGATGGCATCACGGACTCGATGGACAATGAGTTTGGATAAACTCCAGGAGTTGGGGATGGACAGAGAGGCCTGGCATGCTGCAGTTCATGGGGTCGCAAAGAGTTGGACACAACTGAGCGACTGAACTGAACTCAGCTGAAGCATAATGAGCATACAGTTTATCCTAAACAACCTACTTTTGTTTCCGTTCATCCCAACGTCAGCTAGAAGAGTTTTTTTCAGAGCTGAAATGTCTGTTTCACAAGAATCCTCTAATAGATTCACTGTTTCTGTAACTTTGCCTTTATTTTACTAATTTCCCTTTTCCTTGGTAAATTGACCCTTCAAATGGTTTTGCGTTTCTATCTGGAGGCCATATCTAGGTTGAAACACATTTTCTTTTAAATGTACTATAGCAATCAAGAAATGACTTAGCACAAAATGCTAAAAAGCATTTTACTTTATCCTATAGATCATTATCAATCCTTTTGGTGTCATGTTTAATACTTATTACTACTTTCAGCTCACTCTTATAAACCTATTAATGATAATGTTGGCAGTTTCGGCGTTAGCATTGACTTTGCCTCCCAACCATGAATCTACCAACTTTCTAGCAATCTCTCTAAGCAGGGATCTAGAAAAGGGTGGTATAACTTCAGTCTAATTATAAATCTGCCATCCATTCATTTATCAGAACTCCTTTTTAAAAAAAGATTCATAATTTCATCTGATGTCACCTTTTTGGTGTAATATGTCCCATAATTTTTATCCCCACCATGTTAAGTGGCATTTTTACCTGTCATAAATAAAAGTATAAATTCGAGTTAAACATACTAAAATGACAGGAAGAACCTATGCCACATAGAATTAATTTCAGAACCATAATTAGCACCTATCACTAAAGATGAAGGCACTTTAATGGAAGGCAGATGCTACACTTTTTTTGGTAACTGTAGCATGGTGTGGATTTATGACAGAGTAAAGAGATAATTTCTTGCGTGAATGAGTAGTGGATACTAAACCTATGTCTTGCATAAAGTGATGTTGTTTTTGGTCTCAAGGAGAAGTAGTCACCCTACTAAGTACTTCGCATACACCACTGTATAAGCCTGCTGCTACTGCTTCTAAGTCACTTCAGTCGTGTCTGACTCTGTGCGACCCCGTAGATGGCAGCCCACCAGGCTCCCCCGTCCCTGGGATTCTCCAGACAAGAACACTGGAGTGGGTTGCCATTTCCTTCTCCAGTGCATGAAAGTGAAAAGTGAAAGTGAAAGTCGCTCAGTCGTGTCCGACTCTTCGCGACCCCATGGACTGTAGCCTACCAGGCTTCTCCGTCCATGGGATTTTCCAGGCAAGAGTACTGGAGTGGAGCCTAGGTGGGGAAATTAAAATGGAACTTTGTGGAATAGATAAAGATCCACTGGAAGTCATAGTAAAAGAAGACTGGATAACATGTTAGTAATTTTGGAGCTTTATATGCTTAAGATATTTTAGAACCATAGGAATCAATCTTGCAAATTCAGGGGAAAACTTCTCTCTCAAAAAACTCTCTTTCAGAGTAAATAATTTGAATTCTTTTGCATAAAGGAAATTTCACTCCTGTTTAACTTAGTTTCTGCTCATCCAAATTATATATATGTAATATATATAGATATGTTATGTGAATATTTTTAGACCCACATTGCATAAGTTGTTAAGCTATACTTACTCTGAAGTGAATAAGAATAAACTAAATTAGAGCAATGATTCTGAAACAGATGGTGGGTTAACCCATTTTAAACTTCAGAGATGTGACTGAATTTTCATATAGATCAATCAGAATGGGGAGGGCCAGGATCACCAACAGAATATCTGATTTATCAGTTAAAACTGAGAGATGGCATCTTACGTGGTGTAGACACATTCATTTAAAGCTTAACAATATTCCCTTTACAGAGAGGTGGAATAGCATAATATGTTTTATTAAATACAAACACATTGGAAAACCTGAGGCAGCACAAATGGAGGATGTGGGAGGGTAGCAGGAACTGAAAATAATGAAATGATAATAAGCAGGAGCAGACCATGAAAAGCATTTTAAGTCGTGGTAAGGAGCTTCTAATTTATCCCAAGAGCAAATGGGAAGTTTTTTTTTTTATGGTTTTTCATTATGAGAAGAAAATTATTTGCTCAGATTTACATTGAGAAAAATCACCCTAATGGCAATATGGAACTTAGAATTGGCAGACAGGATTATGTTACACCAAAATGGAGGCTTGCAGGGCAAGTGCAGCAAGAAGACAAAAGGGGTAAGGAAATTATAGTTGTGACTGATGCAGTTTTTTAAGTGATCAACCAAAGGATCAAACTTAATAGGAAAGGAAAATAGGAAGAAGAAACTAATGGCATTCTAAGCAAAAGATGGGTCCAAGTGTCTAGAGCTATCAGTGATATTGTAGGGTAGTTATGACTATGAGCAAAGTGAATAGTTAAAATGAGATGGTCATGTGTTCCATTGTTCATTGCAGCACTATTTACAATAGCTAGAACATGGAAGCAATCTAGATCAATAGATGAACGGATAAAGAAGTTGTGGTACATATACACAATAGAATATTACTCAGCCATAAAAAGGAACACATTTGAGTCAGTTCTGATGAGGTGGATGAACCTAAGACCTATTATACAAAGTGAAGTGAGTCAGACAGAGAAAGATAAATATCATATTCTAATGCACATATACAGAATCTAGGAAATGGTTCTGAAGAATTTATTTACAGGGCAGGACTGAGCGACTGGACTGAACTGAACTGAGTGGAGAAACAGACATAGAGAATAGACTTATGGACATGGGGAGAGGGGAGGAGAGGGTGAGATGTATGGAAAGAGTAACATGGAAACGTACATTACCATATGTAAAATAGATAGCCAACGGGAATTTGCTGTATGGCTCAGGAAACTTGAGCAGGGGCTCCGTATCAACCTAGAGGGGTGGGATGGGGAGGGAGATGGGAGGGAAATTCAAAAGGAAAGGGACATATATATATACCTATGGCTGATTCATGTTGAGGTTTGACAGAAAACAACAAAATTCTGTAAAGCAATTATCCTTCAATAAAATGTTTTTAATAAAATTGTTTTTAAATGAGATGGTCAGAAGCTAGTATATCAGAATTTTACATTTAAGACTTGGAGCATAAAAATGTTGCTCTTCTGTATATTTTACACCTGGTTAAGGAACATATATGAGGACCTCCTTCCAGATGAATCATTTGCTCAGGGAAGGCTGAATTTTTGGTTAGGTTTGATCTCACCAGGTTGTCCTCCCCTCACAAGCTCACCAAAATGTGGATACTATTTAAACAAGAGCACTACATTATATTGGATCCTCAAGTAGAGACAAGACCCATGTGGAATTTCGGATCACAATATGGCTCCCCAAGAGCTCCCTTCTTGGGGACCCTGTTGATCTTTATGAGATGATAATGAACAAATTAAGAGGAACCAAAATGACCCACTGCTGTTTTCTTTTGATTAAAACCTCATTATAGCTTTGCCTTTCTAATTAATGTAGACCTGATATAACAAATTGTAGTTAACATCTAGAGTAACATCTAGAGTAATTGCTTACCCTGAGAGTTTCTAAGGAAGGGTCTCACAAATGTCTCATTATCAGGTTGAATTGGCAACAGGAAAATTTTAACTAAAGACTTAGGATATAGTGCTCTGTAAAAAACAAACAGACAACAAAAAAATAAAACTTGACTCCACTTCATTTCTTTTGTATGAAATGAGCTTCATGTCCGAATCAAATGATCATGTAACTGAAGGCTAGCATATGTACATAGAACATCAGAGGTGGTTGTGAGGTCTCAGATAAAGTAGTTGTGGCTGTGGCCAAAAATGAATACAAATGTGATTTTGACAGTAAGCAATCTGTGCTGTTCTACCACCTGGTACAGAAAAGGCAGATTTTGCTTTTTGAGATTTGTAGGTTTCACCAAGTCAACTAGCCCCATTTTTTATGTTGTAGATAACCTTGTTTCAACCTTAATTCAGTTTTGTCTTTTGTTCCCTGAAGGAAGAACTTAGATTCCCTTTGATCTTAAACTTTATTTTAATTAAACATAGATGTTAAATATGACAAATAATGATAGTACATAGTGTCTTTTCTGTATTTAATATGTCCAAATACTTTGTAGAATTAATTAGTAAAATTATGGAGTTAAATGAAAATAATATCAACTAGAGAGAGTTCATATTAGCTTTTGGATTTTACTCATCACAAGCAAACAAGCTATTACTAGGCACACAGTGCTTAAGAGAGAGAGAGAGAGAGAGATGCCCACTAAGAAATTAATAACAATAGGACTTCCCTGGTTGTCCAGTGGTTAAGACTCTGCACTTCCAGTGCAGGAGGCATGAGTTCAATCCCTGACTGGGGAACTAAGATCCCACATGCCACAAAGTGAGAGCAAGAATTTTTTTTTTAATTAATTTTTAAAAGAAATTAAGAAAGCATATACTGTGCTATGAAAGAAAGTAGAAGTTTTTGAAATGGAACAGTTTTTGTTTAAAAGATCATGTGCTGCCTCCAAACAGAATCCTGATGAATCCAAACCCTCTGAAGTTCAGTGGTTTCCCTGCCAACTCACTGAGGGCCAATAAGTTTTATATATATATATATATATATATATATATATATATATATATATATATATATATATGTGTGTGTGTGTGTGTGTATGCGTGCGTGTGTGTGTGTGTGTGTGTGTGTGTGTGTGTGTATCATTGAGCTTGGTGGTAAAACTTGCCTCAGTTGGTCCATAAGTAGTTGAAAGGTCAGATGGCTTCTGAAACTAGTTGCACTACTTGGTTTTGGGGAGACGCAAGTTTTTCTGCCAGTGGGAAAATGTGGTAAAGCATCGCACATGCTCCGTGCCACTCTAGGCTATAATAGCACATGCTCAAGATTATCATATAGGATGTTGCAGATACAGCACTAGTTAAGATTTACCAACATGGAAGGCTGTGGGAGCATTTGAAAGCCAGATGGTACAAATAGATCTTTCTTTGTCATACCTAAAACACAGCCTGTTCCAAGACTGAACAAAACCCAAACAAACCATTAGTATCTTTGGTTTCTGTTCCTGTCTGCTGTATGTTCTTAGTTTGGTTTCCCTAACCAAATCCTGCCCTTGGATTAGCTGGCATAAATCTCCTTGCTGACAGGCACTAAGCTAGTCTTTTGAATCAGTGAAATAGCAAATGTAGAGATAAGAATCCATCAAAGGAGCAAGAAGAAAAGCTAAATTTTAAAAATAAGAGATTCAATGGGCAATCAGGATCAAATATATAAATACACATTTAAGAAAATGGGTTTATGGAGTCCAGTGATGAATATGTCTTTCAGCCCAAAATAAATAGAATGAATTATTAGCATATACAGCAAACTGATGAATATAGTTCTATTTTTATTGGAAATTATAGCACATGTTTTTTGTGATTTGAGTAGGTAGGAAGGAAAAATATTTAGATTACTTACTGACTATCAAAGCAGCATTCCTGCTAATTAGGCCAAAGTCATGCACTGTTTCAACCTTTTAGCTGTTTTCTGTTTCATTACTAAAGTCCACAGTCTCAATCTTCCTTTTTGTTCCATCCCCCAAATCAGAAACCTAGCCCTGCCTTCTATACCCTAGCAAAGCCTGAACTCATAAGTGAATCTAATGAATTAGGCAGGTTTTGCTTGGCACACATAGAATTTGTTAAATGCTGTCAACTAATTTAAAAACTTAAATCTAGAGATGTTACATAAAATTTCGGGTTTACACAAAATTTTTAGCCTCTCTTAAAAATAGAAAGATCTGACATTCCCATACATGCATTCATGCATTCGTACACACATTTGTTGAGTAACTATATGCTAGGCACTATTCTGGTCTTTGGTTTTGCAAAAATAATATAAACACCATTGACTGAAGCTAAGTAGGGGCTGTTCCCCAAAGGACCATGAACTCTCCAGTCCATCAGAGGAGCCATACGTCCCTCTTCACTCTTTTATACTACCTGCCTTCCTTCTGGGGTGGCATTTACACTTGCAATCCATGTAATAAAATAGTTCACACTGGAGTAAAAATTGCTGTGACAAAGAAAATGTATTGTGTCTCCCTAAGATTATTTGCATTTTAACAGAAGACAGAGACATACACTAAGAGTGGCAAATCTCATCACTTCCCTGTCCCAGATTCATGGAAGATATAAGGAATCAAAGCAACAAGCATTCTTTCCTGCTGAGTCTAAATTCTGCAGTTTTAGTTTACTTAGAAGTTGAAATATATTTGCCATCACTAGTTTCAGCCAAAGAAATGAAAAACTCATTATGAATTTCCTATCATTAGAAGTTTAGGAGAAGGAACTATATAATGGGGAGAAAAATGTAACATAATCACTCTATTAGTAAATCTGGCCCTGTTCAGGGTTACTAATGGTAGCCCTAACCACGTCCAACTATCTCATAGATGAATACAACTGAACATAAAGAACAGTGACAGGTAAATTTATAATGCATCTTCATTATTAGAGACTAATTTCAAAGGAATATCCTATAGATCTGGGTACACAACATTCAAGTAAATATTTCTGCATATGTATTATATAACTGTAAAAATAGATATTAATAGTGAGTTCTAAGTTCCCATAGAAAACACTGGCCCCTTAAATTCAAACCTCTCCACACCATCTTCCAGAAGGAAATTCAGATCAATAAGGAGAACAAATAAAATCACACATAACCCACTTCAGTAGCATAACTAGGAGACGGAATTCTACACACTACAAATTACACATAAGGAAATAAAAAACACTCAAACAAAGTAGAACTAGCTCTGTAGCCCATGCCAGAGCCAAGACTTAAGTGAAGACTAAGTAGAAAAGAAGATATGAGAGCTGTGGCCTAGCGATGGCAAAAGTCATCAAATAAAACGCCCTTGGTAGACAGCTACTGAGAACAGATCTCATACGCAGCATTTGAGAACACTGGCTACTGAATATTTAAAAGAACCAGGACATGGAAACAACCTAGATGTCCATCAGCAGATGAATGGATAAGAAAGCTGTGGTACATATACACAATGGAGTATTACTCAGCCGTTAAAAAGAATTCATTTGAATCAGTTCTGATGAGCTGGATGAAACTGGAGCCGATTATACAGAGTGAAGTAAGCCAGAAAGAAAAACACCAATACAGTATACTAATGCATATATATGGAATTTAGGAAGATGGCAATGACGACCCTGTATGCAAGATAGGAAAAAAGACATAGATGTGTATAACGGACTTTTGGACTCAGAGGGAGAGGGAGAGGGTGGGATGATTTGGGAGAATGGCATTCTAACATGTATACTATCATGTAAGAATTAAATCTCCAGTCTATGTCTGACGCAGGATGCAGCATGCTTGGGGCTGGTGCATGGGGATGACCCAGAGAGATGTTATGGGGAGGGAGGTGGGAGGGGGGTTCATGTTTGGGAACGCATGTAAGAATTAAAGATTAAAAAAAAAAAAAAGAACATACCTTAAAGCACACAGAGCCAGCAAGGGCTGCCTTGGAAAGGCACAGCTTCTGAAAGTATATGGGCGTTGACTTGTAAAGAATGTCTCTCGGGGGCTTGATGGTAAACAGAAAGAAGGAAGCAAGAGGTTAGAATTTTAAGATCCTGCAGAAATAAATGTGAATCAAGAAATTAGGAGATATACCTGATTCATGTTGAGGTTTGACAGAAAACAACAAAATTCTGTAAAGCAATTATCCTTCAATTAAAAAATAAATAAATTTAAAAGAAAGGAAATTAGGAGATATACTAAACCCCCTATCCAAAAGGCATCATTGATTTTTAAAACTGCTTATTAATGAGAACGAAGAAACCTAGTAAGCTGGTAAATCACCCAAAGGCTTGACTCCTATCTGCATACAAATCTTCTTGCTGATCCAGGAAAATAAAATCTTCCAGAATGAACATAAAAAGGCAGACAACATCCACACAAAGTTTTGAATATAATAAGAAAACAGAAAATAAGACTCAATCATTTCAGCTGATGAAAAACTCTAAACAACCACCCCTAGAGCACAAGAAAACTGCAATAAAACATCTCAATTAAATATCCTTAAGCATTTGAATATATGAAAAAACATAAAGGATAAATTTTAAAACTCAAGAACAGAAATATACAAAAAGAACTTGCAAAATGAGAGTTTATGGAACTCAGGAAATAAGTTTTAAAAAATTGAAATTCAACCATATTGAAAATGAATTCTACACTGAATAATGACTGAGAGAGAAAAGTTGAGACTATGAGTTGCAATGATGAAAGACACTAGAATAGCAATGATGGTGAAGTTGAAATAAATAGGAGGGATCAGAGAAAATAATTGCTATAGACAATAGCCAAGGAAATCCAGACTACATATATTTGTTGTTTCTGAAAAAGAAAAACTAAACTGTGAAATGTAACTAATATTTAAAACTATAATCAAAGAAAACTTCCCAGGAATAAAAGGCATGACTGCAAATATTTAAGGGAAAAACCAAAAATACATTAGAAAACTGATTCAAAACAGCCAACGTCAGGTCATATTATAGCAAAAAAACAGTAGACTTTAATGATAAAAAAAAAAATAAATAATTCCCTGAGCTTTGGCATGGAAGAAGTCAGATACAAAAGAAAGAAAATCAGGTTGACATCAGACATCTTGACAACAGACACAACGAGGTAAGAATAAAGCAACATTTTCAGATAACACAAGAAAAGAAATGTGAGTCAAGGCTTTTAATTTTTTCTTAAAAGTCATCTTTCAATTATTAAAGGAATAGAAAAACAGTTTTAAACATGCAAGAACTCAGGGAATACCATATTCACAAGTCCTAGACTTGGTGTCAGCCAACTTTTTCCGTAAAGGAATAGATAGTAGTAAATATTTCAAGCCTTGCAGGCCATACAGTCTCTGTCACAACTATTAACCAAACTTATAACCAAAAGTAGCCATGCATGTGTGCATGCTAAGTCACTCAGTCTTGTCTGACTCTTTGCGACCCCATAGACTGTCGCCCGCCAGGCTCTTCTGTGCATGGGATTCTCCAGGCGAGAATACTGGAGTGGGGTGCCATGTCCTATTCCAAAAGTAGCCATAGACAATATGTAAATGCATCAGTGTGGCTATGTTCCAATAAAATTTTATTTATGCACACTGGAATTTGAATTTCATAAAATTCTCATGTGTCCTAAAATATTGTTATTCTTTTGATCTTTTCCAAACAATTTTAAAATGTAAAAGCCAGAATTCCCTGGTGATCCAGTTTTAGAGCTCTCTGCACCCTCACATCTGAGGGCCCAGCTTCGATCCCTGGTTGCAGAACTAAGATCCCACAAGCAGTGCTGTGGGGCCAAAATAAATTTAAAGAAAACTTTTTTATTTTATTTTATTTTATTTTACTTTACAATACTGTATTGGTTTTGCCATACATCAACATGAATCCGCCACGGGTGTACATGAGTTCCCAATCCTAAACCCCCCTCCCTCCTCCCTCCCCATACCGTCTCTCTGGGTCATCCCAGTGCACCAGCCCCAAGCATCCTGTATCCTGCATCGAACCTAGACTGGCGATTCGTTTCTTACATGATATTATACATGTTTCAATGCCATTCTCCCAAATCATCCCACCCTCTCCCTCTCCCACAGAGTCCAAAAGTCTGTTCTATACATCTGTGTCTCTTTTGCTGTCTCGAATACAGGGTTATCATTACCATCTTTCTAAATTCCATATATATGTGTTAGTATACTGTATTGGTGTTTTTCTTTCTGGCTTACTTCACTCTGTATAATCGGCTCCAGTTTCATCCACCTCATTAGAACTGATTCAAATGTATTTAAAGAAAACTTTTTTAAATGAAAAAGAAAACTTAAAAAAAAAAGTAAGTTATTCTTAACTCTTAGACCATACAAAAACAGACAGCAGGCCCAATTTGGTCAAGCATCATAGTTTTTTGACTTATGATTTAGAGAACAAACTTAATCCAACTAATAGTTAGTGAAGGAAACTTTGGCCAAAGGGCTATTGGTGAATGACAGTATGCTTAATTGTAGATTTAAGGTTAAAACAAAGGTGGGGACATGAATGGAAAAATTGTAGTAAAATGTTATATATATTTATAAAGTTGATAAAGTAGTTACTATGCAGCTAAAACTTGGGAGATTAAAAGAAAAATGTAAAAAAAGCTCATTGATTGTCACATAGAGAGTCAAAGAGTATAACTTAAAGCTGACAAACCAAATAGAAAGCCAAGCAAGCAGAAAGAGGATCAAGGTCTTTCTAAAAAGTAATAGAATAAAGGTATTTAACAGAACAACAATACAAACCTTCTTAAATATCCAAAGAAATTTTTTAAAATTTATTGGAGTATAGTTGATTTACAATGTTGTGTTAGTTTCAGGTATATAGCAAACTGAATTTGTTATACATACAGCCACTCTTTTTTAGATTCTTTTCCCATATAGACCATTACAGAGTACTGAATAGAGTTCCCTGTGCTATACAATAGGTCCTTATTATTTATCAATTTTATATATAGTAGTGTGTATATGTCAATCCTAATCTTCCAGTTTATCAAAAGAAATTTTTTAAAAACCAAAGAAACAAACTACATAAAGGATGGTATGGGGAGGGAGGAGGGAGGGGTGTTCAGGATGGGGAACACGTGTATACCTGTGGCGGATTCATGTTGATGTATGGCAAAACCAATATTGTAAAAAAAAAAAAAAAAGAAAGAAAGAAAGAAACCAAGTCATCAAGCCTCCCCCACAAAAAAGAAATAAAAGTAACACAATACTGTAAACATAACAAAATAATATGTTGACTAAACATATCGGTCACATCAATAAATGTAAATGGGCTTAATCATCTATTAGTCAAAGGAAAAGATTTTCAAAAGAGCTCACAAAGCAAAACCTAATTCTATGCTATTCAGAAGACACATCTGAAATAAAAGGAGTCAGAAATGGCTAACAATTAAAGAATAAGCAAAAGGTTGATTGGGCAAATGGAAAAAGCAGTAAGAAAACAAATCTTATAATGTTCATATCAGACAAAGTAGAATTCAGGTCAAAAACCATTAAACCCAATAAAGAGGATACTCTTTAAAAAAAAAAAAGCTATGACCATCTATGTACTGCCTTTACAAAGCAGAAACTGTATGAGATATAAGAAGAAATAAACTAGTAATAGGATATCTTAACCCACCATTCAATTCAAAACAGGTCACATGGATAGACAATTATTAAGTATATAGAAGACCTAAAAAAGCAAATCAATAAGATAGATCTATGGCTATATATTGAATTTAATGCTCTGATAATAGAAAATATACCTTCCCAAGAACTCACAGAATTTGAACATATATTAGGTCATAACAGGAACCTCAAAGAGGAGTTTGATGTAGATGAAAACACTGATTTAAAAGAGGAGGAATTTGATAAAGTGGAAATTACACAAACATCATTCCCAGATCACGGTGAAATGAAACTAAAATTTAGGAATAAAAATTTAAAAACAGAAAAGTCCTTCCACCTGGAAATTGTAAACATCTTAAGTCTTAGGTGACAGGGGAAATAAAACTTTAAAATTATAAAAATTTGAAGAAATAATGATAATGAACATCCACATGTCAAAATGTATGGGATACAATTAAACCAGTTATAAAAGAAAAAAACTGTATCAGTAAAAATAAAATAATAAAAAATAAAGCTTAAAAAGCCATCAAATAAGTTTGGGAAAAAAAACATAAGAAAGGAAATAATTAAGCAGAAACTAATGGGGTAAAAGTGAAAGTGGCACCCTACTCTGCAAAGTCCATAGAATTCTCCAGGCCAGAATACTGGAGTGTGTAACCTTTCCCTTATCCAGGGATCTTCCCAACCCAGGGATCAAACCCAGGTCTCCTGCATTTCAGATGGATTCTTTACCAGCTGAGCCACAAGGGAAGCCCAAGAATACTGAAGTGGGTAGCCTATCCCTTTGCCAGTGGATCTTCCCGACCCAGGAATCAATCCGGGGTCTCCTGCATTGCAGGCGGATTCTTTACCAACTGAGCTATTAGGGAAGCCCCAATTAATGGGGTGGAAAACAGAAAAAGAAAAGTAAAGTGATGTTAAAAATCAACAAACAGGGAGACCACAAGCTATGTTAAATCAAGAGGAAAGGAGGAAATGTATGCAACACAAGAAATGACAGGAAATATCTGTTGAAACAGGAAAGTTTAGAAACATGATAAGTGGCTACTTTGCATAAACCTCTTTCACAGGGGGTGTAGCATTCTGTACACCCACCAGCAGTGTGACAGTGCCATGTCCTGATGCACTTCCCATCAGTGTGTCACAAAGTTTTGTCAATCAGATAGGTGAAAAGGTGTATTTCTCTTATTATACTGTATTTCTCTTATTATAAGTGAAATTGAATATCTTTGCATATGTTTAGGGATCTCTTGTTTGTGAACTATAGGTTCATATCTTCTGTCCATTTTTCTACTTTTCTTTGTCAGATTTGTCTTAAATTTTTAGAGTTCTTTATGTATTAGGAAGATTCACTGTTTTTTTAATTTATTTTTTATTGAAGGATAATAGCTTCACAGAATTTTGCTGTTTTCTGTCAAACCTGGAGAATCAGACATAGAGAATAGACTTATGGACATGGGGAGAAAAGGAGGAGAGGGTGAGATATACGGAAAGAGTAACATGGAAACTTACATTGCCATATGTAAAATAGATAGCCAACAGGAATTTGCTGTATGGCTCAGGAAACTCAAGCAGGAGCTCTGTATCAACCTAAAGGGGTGGGATGGGGAGGAGATGGGAGGAAGATTCACTGTTCTTATTACATAACTCTTGACACCCTCAGGAGGTTATATTCTATGGACCAAAAGACACAAACTTTGAATTTGGTAGGATTAGTTCTGGCAGTGGTATTGGTATCATACTTCTAATACTTATTTTATGACTCTTGTACAATAAGCAAATGAGTAAATATATTGATATTATTGAGAACATGGTTCACTCAGAAAAAGGAGATAAAAATATGGGATGAGGGAGAGGAAGAACTCTGTGGTACTGGGTTAGAATTAGGGATAGTAATACAAACTCTTTTAAAAATATGCACCACTGAGAAGCCCTTGAAAATATACAGGTTTTGTTCCATGTTTCCCCTGAAAGGACTTAATGACACCTCAGTAGTCATGAGTATATCTTATACATAGACTTTGGTTTCTAAATACATTTCCTACTGAGAGCTCCTTGGAGAAATGGCTGATTCTAGGTCTGTCAGAAAAAGTCTGTGCAAAGTAAGCCTGGGATATCTTTTGCTAGAAAATAGAAAGCAAGGAAGAGTTGAGACATGTCAAAACGACACAGAAATCAATTTGGAGGAGCTCCCGCTGCCTAAATTTGAGCATCTAATGATGGTAATGGATTATGCATTGAACAACATCAACAAAAAAGAATCTGTGAGTCTATTGTAATACTTTTTTTAAAAGGCACTTAATTTCTAGAAACAGATCTGAATTGTAACTTGTGTAGTTTCTTTTATGCATACTCATGGTATCTTTCAGAATAGATATTATTATTTCTAGTTTATATGTGAAAATTGACACCCAGAGAGGTTAAGCAGCTTGCTCTAAACCACACAGCTAGTTAGAGGAAGGGCAATCACTCTTCAGATCTGTCTGACATTTCAAAAATAGCCTATGGTGCCCTCATTTATTAACAGTAACTGGCCTCTAAAAATGAACTCATATAATGAATACTGTTTTATACCCTGCTTTGTGAACATCATTGTTTATTTTGTAACATTTTTCTACAGCATTATTTTTTTCTTTTTAATTTTGGAGAGGGGGGTGCTGTAGTGGGTCTTTGTGGTTGTAGGCAGGCTTTCTCTAGTTGAGGCAAGCAGGGGTTGCTCTCCAGTTGCCCGTATGCAGGCTTCTCATTGCAGTAGCGTCTCTTGTTGAGCAGCACAGGCTCTAGGGCCCACAGGCTTCAGTAGTTGTGACGCACAGGCTTAGTTGCTTCTTGACCTATGAGATCTTTCCAGACCAGGAACTGAACCAGTGTTCCTTGCATTGGAAGCCAGGCTCTTAACCACTGGGCCACCAGGGAAGTCCTACAACATTATTTTTAATTGCAGCATCATCCTCTATTGTATACAGTCACTAATATAATCAATCCCTATTTGCTGGATATTCAGGTACTTTTCCTTATCTTGCTGTTACATACAGCATCATGTTGAATATAGTTGTTTTCAAATTTATTCAGATCATTTTCTTAGTATAAATTTCTAAAAATGGAATTACTGGATCAAAATGTTCAAAACCATCTCCAACACTTTGGGTACAGTTTGCCAATTTGCCCAAACATTTTGCAACAATTTATAGTCTTACCAGCAGTACAGGAGAGTGCTCATTTCTCTGAACCCTTGAAAACTTTTGATATCATCATTTATTTTTTAAAAGCCATTTTTATCAGCAAAATGATATTTTATAATTACCACGTTGTTGAGCATTTTAAAATGTCACTGCTAACTTGCATTTCTTCTTTTACAAATTCCCTGTTGATATCTTTTGCCCATGTTTCTACTAGAGGGCCAACTTATATTCATTGTTTTATATGAAGTTTTATATCATAAATATTTTTTTATAAACTGCATATTTTAACATTGACTAAAAAGGAATCAAAATTATAATTTTAAGTCATCAGGAAAAAATGAAAACTGAGAGACTGCCATATTCTTTTCCCTCATTTACTAATATCCTGGCCAGACATTTCAGGTAATAGTAAAAAAAAAAAAAAAAAAAGAAAAAGAAATTTAGACTCATTTTCAATAATTATGTAAATCTGAGTAAACTTCCCACTGCCTACCTTTTCTTTAAAACAAAACTTGACTCTTTCAAAAATAGAAAATAAGGCCTTGGACACCAAAGTGATTAGTTTTAACAAAAATACTAAGAATGTTGAGATAGAAAAGAGATTGTAAAACCAATAGAAAATATATGGTGTTTACTTCACCTGTATGTAACCCAGTAATCCAATAAAGTAATCAAAGTGTCCATATAAAAAGATTCTATGCGTGTTCATGTATTTTGAATGGATGGAAGATTGTTAGCGAGCTTTCAGTTCTCCCCTAGGCACTTACCTGAGATGGATGGGTGAAATTAGTTGGAGTAATCATTCTGTGGGCAAAGAGCAGAGTTTTCCTCTATGCAGAAGCAACTGGTTGGCATAAAACTTTAACCTATAACATTGGCCTCATTAGCACAATATTCCAGCCAAATGACTTCAGTACAAAATGTCAATGACTAGCAGAAATGGATCATATCCTCCCTTGGTCCCGAATAAGAGACAAGCTGGTTTTCTGTGTGTCCTAGGGCAAAGCATGTCCTCTCTAGCTTTCAGTTTCCTCTTCTGTAAAATGAGTTGAACAAAATGGTTGGTCTCTGGTCTTGCATGTATGTTTTTGCTTGTTTTTGTTTTTGTTTTTTCCCAAAATAAGCTTTTCATTTTAGAACAAGTGGAGATTTACAGAACAGTTGCAAAGATAGTACAGAGAATTCCCATACACCTCTCTTCTGGTTTCTCTTATTATTGACATCTTATGTCACTGTGGTACACTTCTCACAGCTAAACAACATTGGATATTACTGTGTTTTTTTTTTTAATGTTACTGTTAACTGAACTTGACACTTAATTCAGATTTTACTAGTTTTCCCCCAATGTCATTTTTCTGTTCCAGGATCCCATCCAAGATAGGATATTATATTATGTGCCATGTCTCCCTAGTCTCCTATAGTCTGTGCTAAGTCACTTCAGTCGTGTCCGACTCTGTGTGACCCCATAAACAGCAGCCCACCAGGCTCCTCCATGCCTGAGATTCTCTAGGCCAAGAATACTGGAGTGGGTTGCCGTTTCCTTCTCCAATAGTCTATGACAGTTTCTTAAATGACCTTGACAGTTTTGAGTAGCACTGGTCAGGGTTTTTACAGAATGTCCCTCAATTTTAATTTCTCCAGTGTTGTTCTTATGTTTAGACTTGGGGTAATGGGCTTCCCTGGTGGCTCAGATGGTAAAGAATCTGTCTGCAATGTGGGAGACAGGTTTGATCCTTGGCTCAGAAAAATCCCCTGGAAAAGGAAATGGCAACCCCCTCCAGTATTCTTGCCTGGAGAATTCCATGGACAGAGGACCCTGGTGGGCTACAGTCCATGGGGTCACAAAGAGTCAGTCATGACTGAGCGGCTAAAACTTTCACTTCACTTTCTAAGGGTTTGGAGAGGGGGAGACTAAAGAGTTACCATCATCACATCATATCAAGGACATATGCTATTAATGTACATGCTATCACTGATGATGTTAACCTTGTCTGACATAATGTTTCTGGGTTTCTTTACTGTAAGGTTACTCCCTCCCTCTTTCATAAACTATTAGTCTGTGGTCTTTTGAGCTCTTGACATACCATAATTTTATTATGTTACATACATAAGATTCCCTTACCTGCACAGATCAATTTGCTAGACTTGCATCCATCACCCAGCAATGCATACTTGTGCTGGGTAACTCAGCTGAAAATTTTCTTGGAACCCATTGCATACTATATGGCTATGTGAGAATTATCAGTTATGTTTCATAAAATGAGGCTGTAACCACTTTCTACTAACCTTCGTAGAAAGTACACTCTACATTTCTTAGTAAAGAAATGATGACAAATTTTAAGGATGCTCTGATTTTTGGAAACCTTTTGAACCCCAAATCTACAGCTTCCAAATTGCAACGACCAATATGATGGAGAGGACTTCCCTGGTGGTGCAGTGATAGGAGCCCACTTGCCAATGCAGGGGATTTGGATTAGATCCCTAATCTGGGTAGCTACGGAGCAACTAAGCCTGCACGCCACAACTACTAAAGCTCATGCACCTAGAGCCTGCGCTCCACAACAAGAGAAGCCACCACAATGAGAAGCCCGCACACCACAACTAGAGAAAGCCCATGCACAGCTATAAAGACCCAGTGCTGCACAAAATAAATAATTCACTTTGAAAACTCCCTTTGGCATCTTGAAAAAAAACCATGATGAAGAAAAGGAAATGAGCAGGTTTGCGGGATGTTGCTGAGGGTGAGGAGAGAAATGAATGTCTGTTCTGAAGTCAAGGATTTGGAATTTGGAAGTCAGGTAAGGTTTGTGTTTAATTCTGCCTTACAGCATATGAAGATGGCAGCTGCAGTTCTCTCAGAGACTTAAGCTCTACTTAAGTAGTGCTGCTGAAAACCTCTACACTGCTCTCCCCCTACAAATGCGAATACATAAACCTCTTTTAGGACAGGCAAGCAAAGGATGCAATGGGTAAATGACCTTCTGCTTTTCTCCTCTTCCAAGGTAGTTTCGGAAAGGCTAACCTAAGGGGCCAATTAACCAGACCTAGTAAAAATGGTTAGCATTTATGGAAATTTACCAAGCATTCTTCTAGGTACTTTACATGTACTGACTCACAAGGTCCTCACAAGAACCCTATGAGGCAGATGCTATTATTATGCACATTTTATAGTGAGGATACTGAGACACAACAGTTGAGTAACTTGCCCAAGGTCACTCTGATACTAACTGTAGCAGAGTTGTGATTTGAAACAAGACACCTCCACTCCAGACACATGACAACTGCCTCCTTTTACACAGAGTGTAAGCTCCAGGAGGGCAAGCATTTTTTCAACCAAGCAGTTACTGTTGTATCTTCGACACCTAGGACAGAGTCTAATACATAGTAGTCAGACAACAAATAATTATTGCATGAAAAGAGGAAAGGCTTGAAGACTCTGATCATGAGTTAAGCCCAAATACTGATGACTCTTCCAGAAGAACACTGTCATGATGCCGCCTCAGAAAACTCAGAACAAACTGGATCATTATACTGTCCACCAGGGCTTCCCTACTGGCTCAGATGGTAAAGAATCTGCCTGCAATGCAGGAGACCTGGGTTCAGTCCCTGGGTTGGGAAGATCCCTCGAGAAGGGAACAGCTACCCACTCCAGTATTCTGGCCTGGAGAATTCTATGGACAGAGGTGGGCTACAGTCCATGGGGTCGCAAAGAGGAGCGACTTTCATTTCACACCATAATCTCTACCAATTCATCCTACCGCCCCCTCTGATCAAATCTTACAAGGCAGAAATCTCAAGATTCAAGAAAATCTCAAGTTTGCAGAAGAACACATGCCATATATCTATGGCTGTGACAATATGATGCCAGATCAGAAAAATAAGTTTCAAAGCACCAGCTTTAGGGGTTGAGGTCATAAATCAATGAATACATTCCCATTTTTAAAATTTAAATACATACATAGCAAATGGGTAAGAGGAGGAGAGAGCTTCTGTGTAGGTCTGTTTCTCACTGTCTATAGTCACCAGTTTTATTTGGATTTTTTTTTAAAGAACATGCCTATGATTACCAATAAGCATTCAGCCAGGAAAGAGAATGAGAGACTGTTTAGGAATCTAAGAGACTTCCATCATCAATAATGATGAACTAATAGACAGTGATTTGTACCATAGCAAAAGGGAAAATTCATTGAGCAGAAAACAAAGTAAAATGAGAAAGAAAAAGAAAATTTTAAGGAAGAATCAAAAGTGCTGGCTCCTAGCTAAATTGATATTTTTGCTGCATTATTCATTAAGATAGGGTTTTTTTTCGGGGGGGGGATGAGTCCCATCATTATGCTGCCTATTTCACCTGACTCCACAAAGCAAATAATAATATAAAAGTAAATAAGTTTTGAGTTATTGAGAGCACTTATTGTTACTATGACTTGAGATGAAAACACTATATAATTGTGTCTGTCTGATACGGAATACACAGATGAGCCTGTTATGCAACTGCAAATGGAGATCATATATTAAACCTGTGATAAGGTACCCAAATAGACATGTTATTTATAAATATTGCTGCAGCCTTGGAATGGAAAATATAAAATACATAATAAATGAAAGTTTTAAGATAATATAATATAGAACTGGGATATTAAAATGATTTATTACCTTGATAGAATCTTTTCTAGCCTCAATATTGGGTAAAACTACGACCATACTAAGGCAAAAAAAAAAAAAAGTATGCAGCAATAGAGAATATTTCATTTCACTTAGAAGAGGAAATATAGGGATTCAAACATGTGGCGCAACAAGAAAGGTGTCCTTATTACCTCTGTTATACTCTCTCAATCTGTCCTTTAATTGGCATTTAATTTTACTGTTTCACCATGGCAAGCCAGCAAAATGTGTTATGTAAAACTGTTCCGATTATAAAATGCTGTTCTTGCTTATTTTTTTTTTAATTAGTGAGGTCCTTCTTTCAAAGGAAATTCTACCCATACTCAACATGACAGCTTTTCAGGCTTTTAAAAATGCTTGAAAGGAATCTCACAGCCATATTGACTCCATTCAAACTGCTTTGAAAAGGAACATTTAAGTATGTTTTATTTATGTTTACGATGTCGTGCAAGCACAGATAATATTTTTAGTAGAAAATGTATATGTATAACCCTAGGAAAAAAAGAGAAAATTTGCATGAAACTGCTGAAGCAAAAGTAAGGCACCATAAATAAACATGTATTACTTCCTTTATTTAGTTCTTGAAAAATGCTTCTCTGAAAACTAATGGTTTTCAATCCTGCATGTAATCTGGTTATTACCAGGATAAAAACCAAGATCTGAAGGTAATTTATCAAAGGGCTGTAGTTCACTCATATACCAATTTGATGTTTAATGTAATGAAAATGGGATTTATTTTATGATGGAAAGATAACCTGGTTTCTGTAATGTTAGCAGTCACTGCATTTAATTCAAGTAGCATTTGTTTTTGCAGTGATGTTCCTTGTAGAAGCCTCTCACTTCACACGATGTCCACTGAAGTATCAGTCTGGTGAGATTGCTTCTCACAGGAGTTAACTTGAAAACCTGAAGTCACCAGGGGTCACCATCTGGGTAATATACCAGGTATATTTTTCAGGAAGGGAACTGTTTAACATACAAGTAGATCTGTAGCTTTGACAAGCTTTGGAAGTAAAGTACAAAAGCAGTAGCAGTACTTAGCCTGAAAGAACATGAAGCAAGATATATAAGGGCACTAGTGGAGAATTTTTTTTTCTTTTACAAAAAAGGAAAAACAAATTATATTGAAAAAATCACATCCTTTTGCCTTGGCATGATTTTAAACATGACAGCATTTACAATGGGCAGGACTTTTATCTATAAGATATATTTTGTATTTTCTAAATAAACTTATTTGGCCAAATTTGAAGATAATACCAAAAAATTCTTGCAATAAAAAATTATAGCTTGCTTATCTGAATATGTGTGCAGTTTGACATACAAGACGAATTTCTTGAAAGCAGACTATTATTTGCCTTGCAAATCTTGCAATTTAAAGGTTTACTTGCGTACTCATTACCAAAGCTCTATTTCCCTTGTTATTAAGTGGATTGGAATATTATCTGTAAGAGTATGTGTTGTGCTCATTGCTCAGTCATGTCTCTTTGCGACCCCAAGGACTGTAGCCCACCAGGCTCCTCTGTCCAGTATTCTCCAGGCAAGAATACTGGAGTGGTTGCCAAGCCCTTCTCCAGGGGATCGTCCAGACCCAGAGATCAAACCTGGGTCTTCTGCATTGCAAATGGATTCTTTACCACTGAGCTTCTGGGGAAGTCCTGTAAGAGTAAGAGAGTGGACACAAAACACCAAGAGATACAGAAAACCATGAAAGTTTTCATATCTTCTGACCCTGGTATTGTGAAGATATGCCAGTAAATTTAATTGCCTAAAAAGATTCTTACCAGCATCCAAATTTTCCTGATTCAGTTATGTTGAGGCTGATTTTTTAGGCCAGTACATTTCAGACTATATCTGTGGAGCTTTTGGACAAGGCTTTTGTACTCCCAGTTCCTTTCAATCAAAACAGTTCTATTTTATCTTTTGATGCATTTGGGGTTATTCATATTTAATTGCTGAATTGTTCTGATGCTTTTAAATGTTGTGAAAAGCTCTACTTTAGACAGAAAGCAAAAATAAAAGAGATGGAATAAAACAATGCATCTATCCATTCAGCTTAAAAAAGATTTGTTGAGCATCTATTTTTTATTGTATAACACTATGTGAATACAGTATCATTGTAAAAGATTCTAACAATACTATGAAAATGTTGACTTCCCCCAGCTCCCCACTCTAAAGATCAAAAATTTCGTATTAATCCTTCCAGTTCTGTTTCTACATATTTACATATGCATATAGAAAGATACCTTTTCTTTTATTTATATAGGGTCATTCATTGGATGTGCCTTGTTCTACATAATTTTTTATATAAATCTTAGAGCTCTTTCCATGTCAGTACATATTGGTCATCTAGTGGTGAGCTGATAAATGTTTAACAACCAGCTCTCTAGGTTAAAAAAAAAAAATACTTGATTTGCAACATTTGCTGATTCCTGCAGTGTTAATACCAGAGAAGGCATGGCACCCCGCTCCAGTACTCTTGCCTGGAAAATCCCATGGACGGAGGAGCCTGGTGGGCTGCCGTCTATGGGGTCGCACAGAGTTGGACATGATTGAAGCGAGTTAGCAGCAGCAGCAGCAGTTTTAATACCAGAGTAGGCAATGGCACCCCGCTCCAGTACTCTTGCCTGGAAAATCCCATGGATGGAGGAGCCTGGTGGGCTGCAGTCCCTGGGGTCACAAAGAATCACACACGACTGAGCGACTTCAGTTTCACTTTTCACTTTCATGCATTGGAGAAGGAAATGGCAACCCACTCCAGTGTTCTTGCCTGGAGAATCCCAGGGATGGGGGAGCCTGGTGGGCTGCCATCTATGGTGTCACACAGAGTCAGACACGACTGAAGCGACTTAGCAGCAGCAGCAGCAGCAGTAGCAGTGTTAATACACCCAATACCAGTGTGAAGTCATTGAAGGAGGAATTGGGAAAAGACATACACTGTTGGCTCTTGTAAACCATTGGAAAACACACCACTGAGTCAGTCCTTTTTCTGTCTCTGTCTTTTTTTTGGTGGGGTGGGCATCTTATCTTGAAATGAATTGAGACTTACAGAAAAGTTGCAAATACAGCACAGAATTTCGTACACCTATCACTTTTTCGACCAATATTAACATCTTGCATAACCATAGTGCCGTTGTTAAATTTAAGAAATTAGCATTAGTATGATGCTATTAACTCATTTATTTTGGATTTCTTCAGTTTTCCACTATTTGTTGTTTTTGTTCCAGAATCCTATCTAGTATACCACAGTGCATTTAATTGTCACATCTCCTCTCATCTCATAGTTTCTTAGTATCAATCTTTTTCATTCTTACATAGGGTTTCATATTATATCAGTCTTTCATAGATGGATATGTTGGTAGATTTTTTTAACCATATTAACAGTGTCATTATATTAACAATACTACTCTGAACTTCCTTGTACATGCCCCTATAGGCACATATAGGCATGCTTCCCAGGTGGTGCTATTAGTAAAGAATCAGCCTGCCAATGCAGGAGACATAAAAGACACGAGTTTTGTTTCTGGGTCAGAAACATCCCCCAGAGAAGGGCATGGCAACCCACTCCAGTATTCTTGCCTGGAGAATCCCATGGACAGAGGAGCCTGTCAGGCTACAGTCCATGGGGTCACAAAGAGTCAGACATGACTGAAGTCAGACATAGACTATTAAGTATGGATTTGATAAGATTATATTTTGATGAGATTTAATTGGTTTGATTTGACTGGATAAAAAGAACTGTTGTAAATAGGCCTTTACTGATGTGGTGGTCTATGCTCCGGCCAGTAACGCTGAAGAAGCTGAAGTTCAACAGTTCTATGAAGACCTATAAGACCTTTTAGAACAGTACCCAATGCAAAAAAAAACAGAAAGTCAAGAAACACCTGGAGTAACAGGCAAATTTGGCCTTGGAGTACAGAATGAAGCAGGGCAAAGGCTAATAGAGTTTTGCCAAGAAAACACACTGATCGTAGCAAACACCCTCTTTCAACAACACAAGAGAAGACTCTCTCATGTACATTACCAGATGGTCAATACTGGAATCAGATTGATTATATTCTTTGCAGACAAAGGTGGAGAAGCTCTATAAAGTCAGCAAAAACAAGACCAGGAGCTGACTGTGGCTCAGATCATGAACTCCTTATTGCCAAATTCAGACCTAAATTGAAGAAAGTAGGGGAAAGCACGAGACTATTTAGGTATGACCTAAATCAAATCCCTTTCAATTATACAGTGGAAGTGAGAGAGAGATTTAAGGGACTAGATCTGATAGACAGAGTGCCTGATGAACTATGGATGGAGGTTCGTGACATTGTACAGGAGACAAGGAGCAAGACCATCCCCAAGAAAAAGAAATGCAAAAAGAGCAAGGCTGTCTGAGGAGGCCTTACAAATAGCTGTGAAAAGAAGAGAAGTGAAAAGCAAAGGAGAAAAGGAAAGATATACCCGTTTGAATGCAGAGTTCCAAAGAATAGCAGGGAGAGATAAGAAAGCCTTCCTCAGTGATCAGTGCAAAGAAATAGAGGAAAACAATAGAATGGGAAAGATTAAGATCTCTTCAGGAAAATTAGAGATACCAAGGGAACATTTCACGCAAAGATGGGCTCGATGAAGGACAGAAATGGTATGGACCTAACAGAAAGTGAAAGTGAAAGAAAGTGAAGTCGCTCAGTCGTGTCCAACTCTTTGCGACCCCATGGACTGTAGCCTACCAGGCTCCTCTGTCCATGGGATTCTCCAGGTAAGAGTGCTGGAGTGGGGTGCCATTCCCTTCTCCAGGGGATCTTCCCAACCCGGGGATTGAACCCGGGTCTCCCACATTGTAGATAGATGCTTTACCATCTGAGCCACCAGGGAAATCCATGGACCTAACAGAAGCAGAAGATATTAAGAAGAGGTGGCAAGAATACAGAGAACTGTACAAAAAAGATCTTCATGACCCAGATAATCACAATGGTATGATCACTCACCTAGAGCCAGACATCCTGGAATGCAAAGTCAAGTGAGCCTTAGGAAACATCACTATGAACAAAGTTAGTGAAGGTGATGGAATTTCAGTTGAGCTACTTCAAATCCTGAAAGATGATGCTGTGAAAGTGCTGCACTCAATATGCCAGCCAATTTGGAAAACTCAGCAGTGGCCACAGGACTGCAAAAGGTCCGTTTTCATTCCAATCGCAAAGAAAGGCAATGCCAAAGAATGCTCGAACTACCGCACAATTGCACTCATCTCACACACTAGTAAGGTGGTGCTCAAAATTCTCCAAGCCAGGCTTCAACAATACATGAACCGTGAACTTCCAGATGTGCAAGCTGGTTTTAGAAAAGGCAGAGGAACCAGAGATCAAATTGCCAACATCTGCTGGATCATCGGAAAAGCAAGAGAGTTCCAGAAAAACATCTACTTCTGCCTTATTGACTATGCCAAAGCCTAGTCCTATTGTGTGGATCACAATAAACTGTGGAAATTTCTGAAAGAGATGGGAATCCAAGACCACCTGATCTGCCTCCTGAGAAATCCGTATACAGGTCAGGAAGCAACAGTTAGAACTGGACATGGAACAACAGACTGGTTTCAAATAGGGAAAGGAGTACATCAAGGCTGTATATTGTCACCCTGCTTATTTAACTTATATGCAGAGTACATCAGAAGACACACTGGACTGGATGAAGTACAAGCTGAAATCAAGATTACCGGGAAAAATATCAATAACTTCAGAGATGCAGATGACACCACCCTTATGGCAGAAAGTGAAGAAGAACTAAAGAGCCTCTTGATGAAAGTGAAAGAGGAGAGTGAAAAAGTTGGCTTAAAGCTCAACATTCAGAAAACTAAGATCATGTCATCTGGTCCCGTTGCTTCATGGCAAATAGATGGGGAAACAGTGAAAACAGTGACATACTTTATTTCAGGGGGCTCCAAAATCACTGCAGATGGTGATTACAGCCATGAAATTAAAAGATGCTTGCTCCTTGGAAGGAAAGTTATGATCAACATAGACAGCATATTAAAAGGCAGAGACATTACTTTGTCAACAAAGGTCCATCTAGTCAAGGCTGTGGTTTTTCCAGTAGTTATGTATGGATATGAGAGTTGGACTATAAAGAAAGCTGAGTGCCAAACAATTGATGATTTTGAATTGTAGTGTTGGAGAAGACTCTTGTGAGTCCCTTGGACTGCAAAGAAATCCAACCTAAAGGAGATCAGTCCTGGGTGTTCATTGGAAGGACTGATGTTGAAGCTGAAACTCCAATACTTTGGCCAGCTGATGCAAAGAGCTGATTCATTTGAAAAGACCCTGATGCTGGGAAAGATTGAAGGCAGGAGAAGGGAACGACAGAGGATGAGACGGTTGGATGGCATCACCAACTCAATGGACATGAGTTTGGGTGAACTCCAGGAGTTGGTGATGGACAGGGAGGCCTGGCGTGCTGCAATCCATGGGGTCACAAAGAGTTGGACACAACTGAGCGACTGAACTGAACTGATATGGGAGTGAGCTGTGGGGGAGGGGAGCATTCTATGGTCCTATATTTAGGTCTCAGTCTTTAGTTAGCTTTTCCTCTGGACTGTGAACTTCACACTAATTTTTGAGTTGTTGTTTTTTTTTTTCCCCTCCCCCATCAGGTGAACAGGATGACTAGATTAGATTGGAGTTGGGACTAGGCACATCTCAAAGACATTGTGAGTTTTGTTCCAGACCACTGCAATAGAGTGAATATTTTAATTAAAAAGTCACGTGAAGTTTTTGGCTTCTCAGTGCATATAAAAGTTATGTTGATAACATAATGTCTTATATTAATTATACAATAGCATGATGTCTAAAAGAAACAATGTACATACCTTAATTGAGAAATACTTCATTGCTAGAACCATAATCTGAGCCTTCAGCAAGTCATATACTTTTTGACTGATGGATGGTCATGCCTCCGTGTTGACAGCTACTGACTGATCAAGGTGGTGGCAACTAGGGGTAGGGGTGGCTATGACAATTTTTAAAAATAAGTCAACAATGAAGTTTGCTTCAGGGAGTGACTCTTCCTTTCACAAATGATTTCTCTGCAGCATGCAATGCTGTTTGATAGCATTTTACCCACAATAGAACTCCTTTCAAAATTGGAGTCAATCCTCTCAAAACCTTTCCCTGCCTTATCAACTAAGTTTATGTAATATTCTAAGTTCTTTGTTGTCATTTCAACAGTCTTTACAGCATCTTCCCCAGAAGTAGACACCATCTCAAGAAACCACTTTCTTGTTCATCCATAAGAAGCAATTCCTCTTCTTTTAAAATATTATCTTAAAATTGCAGCAATTCACTCATCTTCAGACTCCACTTCTGATTCTAGTTCTCTTTATATTTCTGCAGTTACTTCCTCCACTGAAGTCCTGAACCCTTCAAAATCACCCAAGAGGGTTAGAATCAACTTTTTCCAAACTCCTGTTTATGTTGATATTTTGACCTCCTCCCATGAACCACAAATGTTCTTAATGGCATCTAGAATCCTTTCCAGAAGGTTTTAAATTTAATTTGCCTAGATTCATCAGAGGAACCTCTATCTATTGCAGCTGTAGCTTTATGAAGTATATTTCTTAAATAATGAGGCTTGAAAGCTGAAATGACTCTTTGATCCATGGGTTCCAGAATGGATGTTGTGTTAGGAGGCACACAAACAACATTAATCTCATTGTACATCTCCATCAGAGCTCTTGGGTGACCACATGCATTGTCAATGAGCAGTAATAATTTGAAAGGAATCTTTTTGTTTTGAGCAGTAGGTCTCAACAGTGGGCTTAAGGTATTCAAGAAAACGTGTCACAAACAGACGTGCTGTCATCCAGGCTTTGTTGTTCCATTTACAGAGCATAGCTGGGTGAATTTAGCATAACTCTTAAGTGCCATAGGATCTGCAGAGTGGTAAAGGCGCCCTGGCTTCAACTGAAAGTCATCAGCTGCATTAATCCCTAACAAGAGAGTCAGCCTGTCCTTTGAAGCTTTGAAACCAGGCATTGACCTTCTTCCAATAGAAAACCACTTCCTCTACTTCGAAAGTCTGTTGTTTAATATGTAGGCAGCTCAATAATTATCTTAACTAAGTTCTCTGGATAACTTGCTGTAGCTTGTACATCAGCACTTGCTGCTTCACCTTGCACTTTTATATGATGGAGACGACTTCTTTCCTTAAACTTCATGAACCAACGTCTGCTGGCTTCAGACTTTTCTTCTGCAGGTTTCTCAGTTCTCTCAGCCATCACAGAATAAAAGGGGAGTCCTTTCTCTGAATGAGGCTTTGGTTTAAGGGAATGTTGTTGCTGGCTTGATCCTCTAGACCACTAAAAACTTTCTCCAAATCAGTAATAAAGCAGTTCTACTTTCTTATCATTCATGTGTACACTGGAATAGCACTTTTTATTTCCTTCAAGAACTTTTCCTTTGCATTCACAACTTATTTAACTGGCACAAGAGGCCTGTCTCAGCTTTCAACATGCCTTCCTTGCTAACCTTCATCATTTCTAGCCTTTGATTTAAAGTGTGACTCTTCCTTTCACTTGAACACCCAGAGGCCATTGTACAGTTAACTGGTCCAGTTTCAACATTGCTGTGTCTCAGGGAATAGGAAGGCTGGAGGAGAGCAAGAGAGATGGGGGAATGGCCAGTAGAGCAGTCAGAACACACATAGCATCTGTCAATTAAGTTTGCCATCTTATATGGGCATGGTTCATGGCATTCCAGAGCAGTTAAGGTAGTAACATCAAAGATCACTGATCATAGATCACCACAACAAATATATTGATAATAATAATGAAAAAGTTTGAAATATTGTGAGAATTACAAACATGTGACACAGAGACACAAAGTGAGCAAATGCTGTTGTAAAAATGGTGTTAATAGACTTGCTGGACATAGGGTGGCCACAAACCTTCAGTTCTTAAAAGTCATAATATCTGTGAAGCACAATAAAGCAAAATGCAGTTAAGAAATGTAGGCCTGTATGTGATTATTTCTTTAGGGCAGACTCCTAGAAGTAGAATTCCTTGGTCAAGGAACATTCCCAGTATAAATTTTGATAGACAATCAATAGCAATCGCAAAAGTGCTTTCCAAAAGCAATTTACCACTTTATAGACCTATCAGCAGTGTATAAGCAAGAGTACTTCTTGACTCCCAGGTGCCAAGTTAGGTACCAGTTAGGTACCAAGTTAGGTACCAGATGAAGACACAGTACCTGTCCTTTCAGTGCTTAAAATTATGAGGCATTCATATAAGTAGGTATCTTCAATATAGCATGGTAAGTTCTGCAACACAGGTCGGAAAGAGAAAGACCATACCACTTTGTGAAATGCTCTAGATAGTCAAGATCAACACTGTCCAACAGAAATACAACCCGAACCACATATAGGGCTGGTGCACTGGGATGACCCAGAGAGATGGTATAGGGAGGGAGGTGGGAGGGGGGAATTGGGATTGGGAACACGTGTACACCCGTGGCAGATTCATGTTGATGTCTGGCAAAACCAATACAGTATTATAAAGTAAAATTTAAAAATAGTGTTTTAAATTTTATAATTGCCACATTAAAAATGTGATAAGGAACTGGTGGAGTTAATTTAAATAAATTTTGATATAATCAAATATATATCTAAAATATTAACATTTCAGCATGTAATCAATATAAAAATTATTAATTGGATAATTTACATCATCTCCTTTATATTAAGCCTTTGACTCTGACTAATCACATTTCAAATGCTTGGTAGACACGTGTTGCCATGTTGTGGCTGCCATATTAGACAGTACAGACCTAGGTCATTCAGCATGCATTTCCTATATCTACTTCTGAAGCATTTCTCCCTGAAGTCTCTCCCCCTATAAGTGTATATTTGCCTATTGAGGGGGATTGGATTGGGGAAGTGTTATCAATTATAAACATTACTAGACACCATCGGTCTTAATTATGAGAAACAAAGGCCAACATCCTAACACAGAGTGCAGAGAAATAACTGCAGAGAGACTTGGAGGTTTCAGCCTATAGAAATATGCAAAAAGTACTTCTTATGAAGTCAGCCTGCCTTGAGAGCCAAGATGCTTGATTGAGTTTGACAACTGGGGACAGCAAGATACTCCATTTGTTACCTTAACTTTGTAATAAATTTATAATTTCAGAGCATAGCTTTTTGCAATTGGATAAAACAAGAAGGAGAAGAATTATAAAATCTATAGGACTCAGCACTAAGGAACATTTGTGAGGAGAGCAGTAGGAACTGCCATTCTTAATCAACTGAAAAGACTAGAATATCTGAATAGGCAGACACATTCTGTCCAGACATGGAATTTCAGGGTAGTGCAAATATTGGAATGGTACTTCTTGAGAGATCTGGGTAGTGTCCAACTCTACTCATTGAGTTTGTAAATTTTCATATAGTTTATACGTGTCTTTAGGAAAAAGAATTTTGACTTTGAGGTCAGGAGTCATTGTATTAGATCTACGGTAACCAGTAGTGCTCATTTATAGGTAAATGTTGTGGCATTGTGCGAGTTAGTTTTATTACTTTCTATACCACTCTAATGACAAAGTGAAGAGGAACTAAAGAAACTCTTGATGAGGGTAAAGGAAGAGAGTGAAAAACCTGGCTTAAAACTAAATATTTAAAACAACAACAACAACAACAACACTAAGATCATGGCATCTGGTCCCATCACTTCATGGCAAATAGAAGGGGAAAAGGTAGAAGCAGTGACAGATTTCCTCTTCTTGGGCTCTAAACTCACAGCAGAACAGCAGATGGTGACTGCAGCCATAAAATTAGAAGACGATTGCTTCTTGGAAGGAACGCTAAGACAAACCTAGATGGTGTGTTTAAAAAGCAAACACATCATTTTGCCGACAAAGGTCTGTATAGTCAAGGCTATGGTCTTTCCAGTAGTCACATGCAGTTGTGAGAGCTGGACCATAAAGAAGGCAAGCGCTGAAGAATTGATGCTTTTGAACCGTGGTGCTGGAGAAGACTCTTGATAGCCCCTTGGAAAGCAAGGAGATCAAACAAGTCAATCTTAAAAGAAAGCAAAGCTTAATACTCATTGAAAGGACTGGTACTGAAGCTGAAGCTCCAATACTTTGGCCATCTGATGAGAACAGCCGACTCACTGGAAAAGACCCTAATGCTGGGAAAGATTGAGGGAAAGAGAAGGGGGTGACAGAGGATGAGATGGTTGGATGAAATCACCAATTCAATGGATGTGAGTTTGAGCAAACTCCAGGAGATAGTGATGGACAGGGAAGCCTGGTGTGCTGCAGTCCATAGGGTTGTGAAGAGTTGGACATGACTTGGCAACTAAACAACAGTAACTCGTAGTTTACTGGTGATCAGAATGTGAAGTTGATTAGAGCACAGAGGTAACAGGATTATGGTTCCAATCCTGTTTTTGAGTTTTTCTACGACTCTTCTCTTTCCTGACTAAGTTCTGGTCACACTGAGCTCCTTAGTGTTCTTTACATAGTTCATATAAGACTTCAGGGCTTTCTGTAATTCCTTTTCCCTTCTTCCTTGGAGGTTTTTAAACTAGATATTCATATGGATTCACTTCACTCAAATCTTGGTTCAAATATTACATACTCCAAGAAGTTTTCCCTGACTACTCTAATTTTTTTTTCCCCTTTATAGCACTTGTTACTGATGGGTATTATTTTACTCACATGAGTTATGGTAGGGTAGAGCTTTCGTTTTTTTTATTTACTGCTATAAATAGAAAAACAGTGCCTGGCACAAACTAGGCATTCAAGAAGTACTTGTTGAATCAATATGTTAATATAACTTAACACTACCCTGTTTGTTCATTACCAGTTGTACCCTTACTTCTAACCAGTGGGCTCATAATGTTTATACTTGGGTTAGGGGGACATGCTTAAAGTGTGGCTATAAATATGTAACATAGATCTGGATGATGATCCACTAGAAGCTAAAGACTATGTCTCTTCCTCATTGGGTATCCAAGGCTGATATGCAACCAATGTGTTCAACAGGCTATGTTGGTTGTTTATATCAAACGTCCATATTTGTCAGCCAATACCTTTGCATTCATGACTGTTTATTACCTTTTCCTGTATTCCCTTCATTCCCCATGTACCCAGCATATGCTTTGAAAATACTTGTTGAAAGAATCAATAAATACATCCCCATAATAGAAGTACTGCCATATCTTTCCCATGGGTGTGTTGGTATATCCTGAAGTTCAATATAGTTTTATACACTGGTCTTAGTGTTAAAAAAATATTATTTCTAACAGAACTCAAATACTAGAGTTGCTTAGTTACCCCAATCTACCCTGCACGTAAATGCTCTCTTTGATTTCTTTTCACATCTCAGTATGTGGAAGTCCAGTTTGGAGGAGAGAAAAGACCCATAGCCTTGCCATGGTACCCATAGTCTGTAGCAAGTCACTTTCATTAAGTATTCATGCAAATGTACATTAAAAACAGCTTGTTACCTAGAAAGGATACAACTAAACTAAAAAAAAATTATTAAGTTTTACCACCCTCAAAGGGTATTTGACTAATTGTGCATACCTCTTTATCTGTCTTGATTGGCTGGAAGCAATCCATTCCATTTATGATGAAAAATTAAACTTTATTTTATTATTTTAAAATGATTCTCAGCACATGCATTTTCTCTCTCATTAAGTGCCCTCGTGTCGGACTCTTTGTGACCCCATAGACTATACAGTCCATGGAATTCTCCAGGCCAGAATACTGGAGTGGGTAGCCTTTCCCTTCTCCAGGGTATCTTCCCAACCCAGGGATCAAACCCAGGTCTTCTGCATTGCAGGCAAATTCTTTATCAGCTGAGCCACAAGGGAAGCCCCGCTCAAGAAATCAGCTTACCTTAAATAAAGTATATAAAATAGCCCTTGATCTTCAAACTGAGAACTACTATGCCTTTTGTTCTTTATGGCCCATCTAATTGCAAAAAAATATCTGAACCAAGAAAGTCAAACACATTTTCAGTGTAACTTTTAAAATCCATCATATTCAAATTATTTGGGGACTGAGTATTTTCTATAAAGCTGATAAATACCTTTAATTGGCGAGAGTATGTTAAACCAACTGTACTTTGAGCAAGGAAATCTCAGGGATGTCCTAATAGAGCTCTATTAGCTTGCCGTCCTGTACCTTATTCAGAACCAGTATCATCTGAGTTTCACTTGTTTCCAATAATTGCAAGAGAAATTCATCAGACAGTACTGGCCTTAATCCAAATAAAAGGGTAGAAACCAATTAAATGCTTAAAAGTTTTAAGGATAAATTAGAAGGTAGGTGTTAGAAATCTCTTTGGCTCAACTCAAAGTGGATGAATGATTTTTAAATAGGCTATCTGGCTAGCTTTCCTATTCTTGGTTGCTAATTCATATGCTATATATTTGTGTTAGACATATAAATAACCCCCATCAGTCCACCTAGGAACAAAAAGGAAAATATGAGATGGCTTATGAACAGATAAACTTTTTTCCCTTTTGGTTGATGTTGAAAATTGCAGTGAGAAAACAAAGGATTACCCCACCTTCTGTCCTAGGCACTATTTTCTCCTAACATTCTCTTCACTCAGTAATCTCAATCATTCTCACTTCAAGTATTGCTTATGTGCATATTTGATTCTGCAGTCTTTCCATAGCCTTTATGTTTCTCCAGAATTTCAAACCTTTGTGTCTGACATGACTTTCTAGATAACCCTTCAGTCCCTGGAACCTGGCATCTCCAAATGTGAATTCACTATATTCCTCCTGGGGTTTCCCAGGTGGCACTAGTAGTAAAGAACCTGCCTGCCAAAGCAGGAGACATAAGAGATGTGGGTTTGATCCCTGGGTCAGAAAGATCCCCTGGAGGAGGGCATGGCAACCCACTCCACTATTCTTGCCCTAAGAATCCCATGGACAGAGGAACCTGGCAGACTGCGGTCCGTAGGGTCGCAAGGAGTCGGACATGACTGAAGCGACTTAGCATGCATGCACACATATTCCTCCCATCACTCCTCCCTTCCCCAGACTACCTAGTAAGCATTTAATAAACACATATCTGGTACCAACTATTTGTAGCTAGTACTAAGCTAAGTGTGAAATCCCTAACTCTGTTAATGGTTCCACCATGCTTTCAGTTATCAGGCTCAAAATCTTAATCATTTTGGTTTCCATCACTCTTTCCTATGCCCATCCCCAGCACACCTACACATGTGCACATTAGTGCAAGCACACACACACCCACTCATACACAGAGCTTGTTGCCAGATGATTCTTCTTAAAGAATCACCTTCTTTGCATTCGCACAGCCACCACCCTAAATGAGGCACTCATCATTTTTCACCTACAGTATTACAATGCCATGCCAATTTGTGTTCTTGCCAGAACTTTAGCCTCCAATCCATCCTTTTCCACATTACTACTGAATTTATCTTTTTACAAAGGGTGCTCTGATGATATCATTTATTTGCCTAGAAACCATCAGTGCTCCTCATTGCTATCAAATTAATCTTCCTAGAGAAAACTGATCCTATTACTCATCTATTCAGAAAATGGCAGTGTCTCCCAGCTGCCCAGTAAATTGAATCCAAATAGCTAAGGGTGGCATTCAATGTCCTCTACAATATGGCCCTTACCTACTGTTCTGGCCTTAATTTCCACTAACTTCTATACATAGTTAAACTTCAATCAACCCCAGCAACTTCCTTTGGCTCAAATACATCCTGTGCTTTACAAAACCATATTTTGTTCAGCCTGCCCCCTTACCCCTCCCATTCCTGACACCTGTCCCATATATCCTTCAAAGTCTGTGTCAAATCCTACTTCCTTCATAAAACCATCCCTGATCAACCAAGTCAATTTTATTCTATTGTTCCTTTAACACATTTCTTTTAAAACAAAAATTTCTTTTTTTCCCCCAGATGGCAAACATCACACATGTTCACTGTAAACAATATAGACAATACAGAAATCATAAAGATGAAAATTAAACTCCTCCATAATCGCCCCATACTTTTTAATATGTTGCAGTATATCCTCTCAGCCCTTTGTCCAGACAGCAACATATGTACACACACACGATATAGATCATGCTATTCATACTGTTTAGTAGCCTGATGTTTTTCATTTGATGCATCATAAATATTTCCCATGCCATTACATAGTCTTCTGCAACATGATTTAATAACCACTTAATCTTGTACTATTTATAATATCATCAGTTATTTAATTAATCTTCTACGGCTTGTTTTCTTGCAGCAGTACATTTGTTCGGCCTGACTTGGCAGTTGCAACCCGCTGAAGGACAGCTCTATGAAAATGGAGTTAGCAAGGGGAACAGAGGGACTGAATCCATGGATACCACTTATTCTCCAATTGGAGGAAAAGTTTCCGATAAATCAGAGAAAAAAGGTACAAATCAAAATGATTGGTTGATTATTGATTACTTTTTTTCTATTTTGGTCATTAGTGCCAAATCTGGGATGGTTTCATTTCACATTAAATTTCATGATCACTCAAAAGAAATACTCTACGTGGACAGAATAAATACATGTAAATGTCTTGTGAAAAGAGATTCTCTATTGCCTTGAGTATAAACCAATTAAACTTTTCAAATATATTGGCAGTTTTCAAAATAGATAAATATATACAGGATGGAGGTTTCCATACAATGGAAATTGCATTTTACGTATAGCTACCCTGAAGCAACGTGGGATTTTGATTAAGTTCTCTGTGTTCAAGCTGAGCATTTATATATAACATTTTACAAAGGGTATATGGAAATTTCTTCTGTTTATAATAAAATGCCTTCTATGTGTGATACAAGGGTGAATGTTTATGTCAATGTAGGGGAATATGAATTGTTTCCTCTTTGGGAAACATGAATTCTTCCTAGTTGGGGAAAAGAAAAAAGCACCTTGAGCATTGAATTGTTAAATTTAACCAACCTAAGCTTGAACTGCCTGACTTATTTACAATAAATATCACAGTACCAGCAGTCTGAACATCTTATTTCATGCTAAATTATCTTAGTCTTAAAATTTAAATATTGAAAATTTGTATTGTGATTTCTCTTGATTTGTTTTGATATAAGATACAGTATAGAAGAGCCATGTAAAATATCAGTACATCAGTTCCAAAAGTAAAAGTTGCAAACAAAATGTATGACCACTACTATCCTAAAAATATTTTTAGATCAAATATAAACAAATGAATAAATGAATGACTCAAACCCTACCCTTAAGCTTATAATTTTATAGGGGTGGAAAATCAGTTTTGGTTCACTAGTTGAAAATAGGTTTTTATGGTTATTCTGATTACTGTGCTTGTGTTTTTAGTTCCTTTCGTGGAGTTATTTTAGGGTATTGTTGGTTTTATTTTTCTTTGCTTTTGAAAAAGGAACTTTGCTTTGGTCTATGCTTTAGTAAAAAATTAATGGTTAGGGTTCAGGACAACATTATGGTTTATTCTAGTTTTCAATTCACAATGCAGTTTGCTTTATGTCCTTCCTTAGAATTACTGTTTCTAGCCTGAGCTGACCTTTCCCAGCAATTTCATTGTTGCTGCTGAGAGGGGTTGAGGGTAGTACAGGGGTCACAGATGGCAGAGGAAAGGGTCTGAATACACTTGGGCTTGGATATTTTCTCCCTTACCTTCTCTCCTACTATTTATTTAATTCCTCTATATGTGCAAATACAAGAGCCACCATTTGGCATCATATGCCTAGGTTTTGCCAGGCACACTGAAAATCATGAATTATCTGTTTGGTAAAATATAACAGGTTATCGCATAGGTGTCATCAAAACATATTCATTTTTTATTCTAATTCAGGTTTCTATAGTCCTTTCCAAAAAAATAGTTTGATGATGATGATGATGACTAAACTGTATTAAACAATTACCGTATGCCAAAAATTACTCCAGACACTTAATATGTAGAGCTTCCCTGATAGCTCAGTTGGTAAAGAATCTGTCTACAATGCAGAAGACCCTGGTTCGATTCCTGGGTCGGGAAGATCCGCTGGAGAAGGGATAGGCTACCCACTTCCGGTATTCTTGGGCTTCCCTTGTGGCTCCACTGGTGAAGAATCCACCTGCAATGCAGGAGAGCTGGGTTTGATCCCTGGGTTGGGAAGATCCCCTGGAGAAGGGAATAGCTACCCACTCCAATATTCTGGCCTGGAGAATTCCATGAACTGTATAGTCCATGGGGTCACAAAGAGTCAGACATGACTGAGCGACTTTCACTTTCATTTAACATGTATTATATCATGAAAGTAACACTGTGGTCCCCATTTTCCAAATGAGAATTTAAGCACAGAGAGTTTAAGTAATTTTCCCAAGGTAACAAAGCTAGAAACTCGTGGTCTGATTGCAGAGCTCTGTCTCTTAACTTTTGCATTCTACTGAAATTCACACATGAAATGTAAATAAAAATCCCAAAAAAACATTTCACACACTGAAAGCAGAACCTCAGTGTCTATTCATGATATATTTTAGATAAATTCAGTATGCGCGTCCAACTCTTTGCGACCCTATGCACAAACTCTGTATACCTCTATTTTAATGTATTGTGACAAGTTTCATAAATGAAAAATGTTTTTAAGTTTATGCTCAGTTACAACAAGAAACAGGCCAAAGCAATTTCAATTTAATACTTATTAAGAAGAATCATTAAAGGTTGATGCTATATATCCCAAGTTATAATCTTAAACTGACTTTTTATGGAAGTCTAAACAAAACCTTAACAAGAACTGCACATCATAGTCCTGCTCTATTAGGTCTTTACTGCATATTACTTATCAAGTAAAAACATAGTGCCTCTTTTATAATGTCATGTGTATACTAAACCAATCCTTACAGAAGATGTAATATACCGTAAAGATATTTCCAAATGGTCAGTGTATCCTTTTATAATTTTCTAGACATCACACAAGCCCATAAATACAGTTCTAAAAACATGTCTTAATATAAACTTGAAAACCAGATCATTCCTTTTACATTGTTTTCTTTACTGTCTAGAGAATTGGACAATAAAGCATTGTAGTTAAGAGCCTGGACTCTGGAGTCAGACTTGGCTTTGAATACTGACTGATTTTGTCATTTACTGGCTCTCTAACCTCAGGCAATTAACACAGTCTTGCTGAACCAGGGTTTCCCATGTGGCACTAGTGATAAAGAATCTGCCTGCCAACGCAGGATACATAAGAGACTCGGGTTCAATACCTGGGTCGGGAAGATCCCCTGGAGAAGAGCATGGCAACCCACTCCAGCATTGTTGCCTGGAGAAGCCCACGGACAGAGGAGCCTGGAGGGCTACAGTCCATAGGGTCACAAAGAGTCGGACATGCCTGAAGCACTTTGGACGTACACATGCCTTACTGAACCAGTGTCCTCATCTGCAACATAAGGGTGATAATAATAGTAACTGTCTCATATAGTGGTTTTAAGGAGTAAGTGAGACAATGGATAAAAAGCGTATAGCACAATGTTAAGCATATTTTTTTAATTTAGAAAAATAATTATTATAGGGTCAAATGATTGGAAAATTACCTTGAGTTTATTGGCATCCTACTAGCTACTGTGTAATTCCCTGGTGGTAGAAGGTAAAGCGTCTGCCTACAATGTGGAAGACCCGGGTTCAATCCCTGGGTCGGGAAGATTTCCTGGAGAAGGAAATGACAACCCACTCCGGTATTGTTGCCTGGAAAATCCCATGGATGGAGAAGCCTGGTATGCTACAGTCCATGGGGTCGCAAAGAGCTGGACACGACTGAGCGACTCTACTTACTTTACTTACTAGCTTCTATAGATCCTGCTTTCAAACTGGCATCAACTTTTTCATTTCAGATGATGTCCTCCCTAGCGTTTAGATGTTTTCTCTCTTTAAAGTTTGATCTCTCTTTACTTATCAATTTAGCATCTATCATTTTTAAATTATCATCATCTTCATCATCAAAGGCATGGATAAGTAGAATGGCACTTTAAAAATAATGAAATTCTACTAGAATTGGTCCCCCATTAACAGTAGCTATGTGTATCTGCTTTTCATTAGATGAAAGAATTTTCTTACCTCTTAGTTTTCAAAATGGAAGAAAAAAAGAATATTTGATTATAGACATTTAGTGTGCTAGAATTTTCTTTTTGAAATTTATTTGAATAATTTAAATTTAATTTCAAAAAGAAGACATAAGTCACACATGTTGGAATCTACCAGAAAAATCAGTTATCCATTGTTCAGTAATGTAGTAATTGAAAGTATTGTTCTAAAACAGGCCCTACTATCTTAGAAGCTAACAAACTAGCCATAACTCACTCTCTTTAGCTCATAAATATTATGTAACAACTGGTTTAAACAAAGGGGATATAAACAAATGAGACACTTGTTCCCAGACCTGAGTCATGTAATGTCCATAAACTGAACTACAAAATAACTGCAGTATAATTTATCAACAGATACAGAATGTTAAAATCTTAAAGATTATCAAATCCAACATCTTTATTTAAAGATGAAGAAACTGCGGTCCAGAAGGGTCAAGAACACACAGAGAGAACTGGGGCTAGAACCAAGGACACCTGGTTCTACCTCTTTTGTTTTTCATCTGTTATTGTAATAATGTAACACAAACTAAACATATAAATTGCTAAAGAGGTTTTCTAAGGGGGTATCAAAGACAAAAACTGAGCCAGCAAGAAAAGTTGTTTTATTCAGGCCATAGCAATAGACAGAGCACCCCAGATTCAAAGATCAGAGTGTGTGGGCCAGGTGGTTTTGCCCAAGGAGTACATGATTTACAGTCGGAATTGTTTTGTACTCAGGGGAAATCTCCGTCACTCAGACGAACAGGAAATATTTTCTGTCTATCTAGTTGAAGGGAAACAAATAGTTCTAATCTCAGCTAATTATTTATGAGAGAGAATGGGAAATTGGAGAATCTGTATCTGATCTTTGAGCAGGTTCCAGCCAGAAGGAAAAGATCTGTGTAAACAAGGGAGTCATATACAATTCTGTGGGAGGCCTAAGAAAGAAAGGACAGAGAGCTTTAATCTAATAAATCATAGGCAAAAAGGTTTTCAACTTGGTTATTTCTGTTTCTTTGTTTTGTGGTAAGCCACTTCCTAAAGCATAAAAGGGTTGGAAGGATGTCTGAAAGCAAAAGCTTGGGGGAATCTCTTAACCAGCTCTGTTCTCCAGGAGCATAAGGCTGAGGTAAAATCCAGCATTGTCAGTAGCAATTTGAATGTGGAGAAAGCTTATTGGGTAGATGAGGGGACTGAATTCCTGCGGGTTGGATGCCCAAATAGAGCACCAGGAATGACAAGGGTGGGTGGAGAGACCAAAAACTAAAGGACAGTAAACGAAATTCGCTCAATCATGTCCGATTCTTTGCAACCCCATGGACTGTACAGTCCATGGAATTCTCCAGGCCAGAGTACTAGAGTGGGTAGCTGTTCCCTTCTCCAGGGATCTTCCCAACCCAGGGATCGAACCCAGGTCTCCTGCACTGCAAGCAGATTCTTTACCAGCTGAGCAACCAGGAAAGTACCAAGGATAATAAAGATAGCCTTTATCTCCTTTACAATTTTTGCAAAAGGCTGGCCTTGGGGAGAAGTGACATTTCGTTTATGCTCATCCTACAAAACCTACCTCTGCAAAGTTGAAGAAAAAGAACTAAGATATTTTCTAGTCAACATCTGCTGACTGTACAACCATGTAAACAATGTATAGCTGATTAATATGACACAATTTACAGCCTGTCTTGAAGATGCTTCAGCCAAGACTAAACTGTGACTGTAGCTTCACCTCTCTAGGCTCCAATTTCTCCTCTGGAAAAAAAAGGGAGTTGGCTTTGCAGGGAAGAAAAAATAATTTTCCCTCTACCCTTCTAGGTTCTTAGATGAGACCCCGTTGTAATAAAAAGAAAGATAAACAGGAGGAAAACAAGCAAGTTAAATAACATGTATTCCTCCTGTATTCATGGGAGATACCCAGGAAAACTGAGCAACTCTCTAAAATGACCTAAGTCATGTGAAGACAAAAGATGTGAGGGAAGTCAGTCAAGAGAGGGTATTAGGAAAAGCACAGTAAATAGTATGGTTTATGCAGATTTAAGTCATTTCCTTCTCTGATCAGAGCTTCTAAAGATTTAGAATTACCCTTCTCTTCCTTGTAGAGAGAATGAGTGCTAAGTCGCTCAGTCGTGTCCAACTCTTTGCGACCCCATGGACTGTAGCCTGCCAGGCTCCTCTGTCCATGGGATTCTCCAGGCAAGAATACTGGAGTGGGTTGCCATGCCCTCCTCCAGGGGACCTTCCCAACCTAGGATTGAACCCCAGGTCTCTGTCGTCTCCTGCATTGGTAGGCAGGTTCTTTGCCACTGAGCCATCTGGGAAGCCCAGAGAGGGGGAGATACCCATACAAATGGAGATTTCCCTTATAAGTCTTGCAAAGGATAACTTTTAACTTGTAATTTTTAACTTGCTAAAGGGTCTCTTGTAAAAGGGAAGTCCTACTCACTTGTCAGATCTTTTCCTATGTCTGCTGTTTCTCAAGAGTAATCAACTCATGATAATCCTTATGCCAAAGAGGAATATTTTGGGGTGGCAAATTCTGCTCCCCTTCAGCTTGTAAACCTTTTGGTGGGGGAGGGGTCATGGGAAGTGAAATACTGTTTGCAAATAAAATATTACCTGGCAATTGGAAACAGATGAGGCTTTTATCTGTTATATATTTCCAATTGCCAGGTAAGATTTCATTTGTCAGTTGGACAAGCTTGTCTCTAAGATCCGTTCTAGCTGTTTACAAGTCAGTGAATTCAAATTATGCAATAAATGAAGAACAATTAGCCATCCCAAGTAAAACATGACCTATTTTTGCAAAAGAGCATCTACTCCAGGAAAGTGGTTGAAATGTGTGTCTATAAAATTTGTTTTTCCTTTTAAAGTACTTGCAAAGAATTCTGTTGTAATTCAAATAGTTAATTCCCAGTTTTCTGCATTATAAGTTTCAGTTTTTGACATGTATGTTAACAATAATCATCTGTACTTAGAAAGCATTTACAATTTCAAAATACTTTAATGTCTTTTATCCACATAATAGTTTTATGAGGTAGCAGCTATTGTTACCCTTGTTTTATAGTTGAAAAGGAAAGTGCAAGAAGGTTAAGTGACTTGCCTTGCTTAGTAGACATAACTACAGGCAGAACTCAGATTAGAATCCAATGTCTTTACTGTTATCTCAGCACCCTTCTTTGAGTCTTTTCTGTTGTTGTTGTTGTTTTAAATTCTTTTCCCTGTTGTCTCAGCACCCTTCTTTGAGTCTTTTCTTTTTATAAAACATTCTTTTTTCAAGGCCAATTGTTTTAGTAACAGCTGTCCTGATAAAGATCTCAATGCTAAGAGTGATATCCTTTCCCTAAGAGCACTTTATTTTTTTGCCTTTTCTGCACTGTATTTTTTTATCTTATTTTATTGTTCTTGTAATTCCTTTTAAGCCTTTTATTCTCCCACTACATGTATTACCATATCTTCCCCATGTGAATAGTCATCAGTAGTTATCCATTTTCTAGTCCCACGACCAATATAAAAAGTCACCATACTCACCATTATCAGTTTTCTCCTGCTTTATCCTTAACGTCTATTTTCCAAAGCATTCTAGCTGCCATCATTACTTAATTTCAGACTTAATCTTCTTACCTGTCTCTATAGTGTTCTGCATTTAAAAAAATTTATTGCAGTATAGTTGATCTGCAGCATTAAATAGTTGTGTACAGCATGGTGGTGGTTTATCGTTAAGTCATGTCTGACTCTTGCAGCCCCATAGACTGTAGCCCACCAGGACCCTCTGTCCATGGGATTTCCCAGGCAAGAATACTGGATTGCCATTTTTCAGTATTTGTACAGACTATACTTCAGTGTAACTTATTATAATGGCTATAATTCTCTGCTGTACAATATATCTTTGTTGCTTATCTATTTAATCTTTTAACCCCATATTTCTAATTTGTCACTTCCCTTTCCACACTGGTAACCATTAGTTTGTTTTTTATATCTGTGAATCTGCTTCTGTTTTCTGTATATATTCATTTGTATTGTTTTTTAGATTCTATATATAAATTATATCGTACAAGTATTTGTCTTTCTTTGTTTGACTTGTTTCACAAGCATAATATTCTCTAGGTTCATCCATGTTGCTGCAAACAGTGGTATTTTATTCTTTTTATGGCTGAGTAATATGCCCTTGTGACATACACGCAATGGAATAGATGTGTGTATACCACATCTGAAGCCAGTCATCTGGTGATGGGCAGTAGGGCTCCTTCCATTTCTTGATCATTGTAAATAAAGATGCTGTGAACATTGGGGTGCACGTAACTTTTCATTTTTTCCATTTATATACTCATGAGTTAGATAGCTGGATCATATGATAGTTTAATTTTTATTTTTTTTTTGAGGCAAGTCCATACTATTTTCCACAGTGTGTTCACTAATTTACATTCCCACCAACAGGATACAAGGATCCCTTCACTCCGCATTCATTCTAGCATTGGTTATTTGTAGACTTTTTGATGATAGCCATTCTGATAGTTGTGAGGTGATATCTCATTTTTGTTATGATTTGCATTTCTCTAATAATTAGCAGTGTTGACCATCTTGGCCTGTTAGCCATCTGTATATCTTCTTTGGTAAAACCTCTGTTTAAGTCTTCTGTCCATTTTTTGATTGGGTTGTTAATTTTTTGATATTGATTGTAAGAGCTCTTTGTATATTTTAGGTATTAACCCCTTGTTGGTCATATTGTTTGCAAATATTTTCTTCCTTTCAGTAGGCAGTTTTTTCATTTAGTTTACTGATTTCCCTCACTATGAAAAAGCTTTTAAATTTGATTAGATCCAATTTGTTTATTTTTGCTTTTATTTCTTTTCCCTTAGGAGACAAATCCCAAAACTATGTTGCTGTGATTTATGTCAAAGAGTGTCCTACCTATGTTTTCTTCTAGGAGTTCTGTGGTTTCAGGTCTTGCATTTCAGGTCTTGTTTATTTTTGTATACAGTGTGAGGAAATGTTTTGACCTCATTGATTTACATGTATCAGTTCAGTTTTCCCAACAGCACTTGTTGAAGAGTCTGTCTTTTCTCCATTGTATAATTTTGCCTGCTTTGTCATATATTAGGTGCATGGTTTAATCTCTGAGTTTTCTATCTTGTTCCATTGATCTATGTGTCTGTTTTAGTGCCAGTACCATGCTTTTTGATTACTGTAGCTTTATATTATAGTATGAACTCTGGGAACATGATACCTCCAACTTTGTTCTTTATTCTCAAGATTGCTTTGGCAATTCAGGGTCTTTTTGTGGTTCCATATGAATTTTAGTGTTATTGTTCTAGGTTCTGTGAAAAAATATCATGGGTATTTTAATAGGAATTGCATTAAATCTGTATATTGCTTTCAATCATATGGCCATTTTAACAATACTAATTCTTCCAATGCAAGAGCATGGGATATCTTTCCATTTCTTTGTATCATCTTCAGTTTCCTTCATCAATGTTTTATAGTTTTCAGAGTATAGGTCTCTCACCTCCTTGATTAAGTTTTTCTTAGATATTTTATTCTTTCTCTTTCTAATAGTTAATTTTTAATGTATAGAAAAGCAACCAATTTCTGTACATTAGTTTTGTTTCCCACAACTTTGTGGAGTTCATTTGTTAGTTCTAATAGTTTGAGGATGAAGACTTTAGGGTTTTCTATATGAAGTATCATGTCATCTTCAAAGAGTGACAGTTTTAATTCTTCCTTTCCAATTTGGATACCTTTTATTTCTTTTCATTGTCTGATTGCTGTGGCTTGAAATTCCAATACTATATCAAATAGAAGTGGCCATCCTTGTCTTCTTCCTGAATTTAGAGGAAAAGCTTTCTTTTCAAATACCATTGAGTATGATGTTAGCTGTGTGTTTGTCATAAATTGTCTTTATTATGAGATATGTTCCCTCTACCCACTTTAATGAGAGTTTGCATCACTAATGGATGTTAAATTTTTGTCAAATGCTTTTTCTATGTCTGTTGAGATGGTCATGTGATTTCTATTTCCATTCCTCCTTTTGTTTATGTTGTGTATCACATTGATTGATATGTGAATTCTGAAGCATCCTTGTATCCTTGGAATAATTCCAGCTTGGTCATGGTATCTCATTCTTTCTCTGTATTGTTGGATTCGGTTTGCTAATATTTTGTTGAGGAATCTTGCATGTATATTCCATCAAATACATTGGCCTGTAATTTTCTTTTTTTTAGTTGTACCTTTGTCTGATTTTGGTATCAGGGTAATGGTGGCCTCGAATGAATTTGGGGATGTTCCATCCTCCAACTTTTTAGGATAGTTGGAGGATAGTTATTAGTTCTTCTTTATATGTTTTATAGAATTCCGCCATGAAGCTGTCTGGTCCTGGACTTTTGTTTGATGGGAGTTTTGTAATTACACCTTCATTTTTACTACTAGTGGTCACTCTGGTCATATTGTCTGTTTCTTCTTGATTCGGTCTTGGAAGATTGTATCTTTTAAGAAATGTGTCTATTTCTTATAGGTTGTCCAATTTGTTGGCATACAGAAGGGTCCTGTTTATTTTTTTAAATCTAATCAGCCATCCTGTCTTTTGACTGGAGCATTTAGTCCATTGATGTTTAAAGTAATTTTGATAGATATGTACTTACTGCCATTTTATTACTTGTTTTCCATCAATTCTAAATGATAATCTTGCTGGGTAAAGTATACTAGGTTGCAGGTTTTTCCCTTTTAGGACTTTGAATATATTATGCTACTCCATCTGGCCTGCACAGTTTCTATGGAGAGATCCACTGATAGCATTATGGCAATCCTCTTGTATATGACTCTGTTTTTTCTCTTCTGCTTTAGAATTCTCTCTTTATCTTTAACTTCTGCCATTTTACTTATGAAATTTCTTGATATGGGTCTGTTTGGGCTTATCTTGTTTGGAATCGTCTGTGCTTCCTGTACCTGGATATCTCTTTCCTTCTTCAAGTTTGGGACATTTTTAGTCATAGTTTCCTCAAATACATTTTTGATACCCTTCTGTCTATTTTCTGTTTTTTGGAGTCTGAATAGTGCATGTGTTGGAAAGTTTCATGTTATCTTAGAGATCTCTTAAGTTGTATTCGTTTTTAAAAATCTGTTCTTCTTTCTGCTGTTCTGATCCAGTGGTTGGTATTACTCTGTCTTCCAGATCACTGTGTGTTCTCTGTATCACTCAGTCTGCTCTTCATTCCCTCTAGTGGGTCTTTTTGTTTCAGCTTTTGAATTATTCATTTCTTATTGGGCTACTTCCTTGTTAAAGTGTTCATTGTTTAGATCAATTCTTTTCCATAATTTAGTTAACATTTTAATACCAATGTTTTGAATTCTTTACCTGATAAATTATTATCTGATAATTTGTTTATTTCTGTTTCAGTATTCATTTGTTCAGGGCTTTTCTCTTGTTCTTTCAATTGTGAGTAGCTCCTCTGCGTTTTAATTTTGCTCAACTTTTTCCATCTGTGTGTGCGTGCTCAGTTGCTTCAGTCATGTTGGACTCTGTGCAACCCTATGTAGCAGTTACCTATTATGGTCTTGAAAGAGTTTTCTTATGTGGGAGCATCTCTATACAGACTGATTGTGCCCAGTGCCTTTGATGGGACAACTGGATTTGATGTGGATGAGGATCAGAATTTTTCCTCAGGGTGTGCTGGCAGTGATTGCCTTGGTAGGGTGTGGGGCTGGAAATGAAAGAGCTAGAGCTGGTCAGGGTATGAGGTGGGGCTTCCTCTCTGCTCAGTGGTTATCAGTGCTCTGTCAGGAGTAGGGTCTGATACCAAGTTGCTGAAGCAGAAGCCCCAAGGGTGGGGCTCAAACTGGCTGTGTTTCCTTTTTTTTTTTTTTTTAATGGCTAATGCATTTTCTTTTTTTTTTTTTTCCTAATTTTCTTTTGTTTTATTTTACTTTACAATACTGTATTGGTTTTGCATACATCAACATGAATCCACCACGGGTGTACATAAGTTCCCACTCCTGAACCCTCCTCCCACCTCCCTCCCCATACCATCCCTCTGGGTTATCCCAGTGCACCAGCCCCAAGCATCCTGTATCCTGCATCGAACCTAGACTGGCAATTCGTGATTTTCCCTCACCCCGCACTGGGACATTTGCCTCAGAGGAGGAGAGTGGTGCAATCAGTGGGGTCCACGTGCAGACAGAGGTCTCATGCACTGCCTATAGAGGGGTCTGCAGCTCTACTCAGATGCAGCCTCGAGTGTGAGTCCCCTTCATCACTCACAGTTGATCACTGCACTGCCCCCACCACCCCTGCTCCCTTGTGGAACTGCTCCACAGGTCTGGTAGGACCCGCTTGGACTCTCTGCATGTATCAAGTAGTCAGTTGTGATAGAGCAGCTGCCCTCAGAGATCTGGGCTGCTTCTGACATGCTGCCTGAGGAAATGTCAACCACAGCTACCATGATTCCACTGGGGCTCTGCCCCGCTACACTGAGTCAGTTCTGCGTCCCATGACCTAATCTTTTCTCTCAGTCCTCTGTTCCCTAGATCTAGTGCCATGCTGTGGCCTGGAGTGTGCAGGGCCAGAGCGTTCGCTCAGCTCAGGCTGTGGTGCATGGCTAGGTGGTCTCAGGAAACCCAGCATCTGCTAGAGCAGATGTCTTTCTGCCCCGCCTAAGGGCAAGTCAGTGAGTCCAGTCTTCTCACAAGCAGAGTCCAGGCTTCACCAGACTTTCTATCTGATTCAGCGGTCCTCCAGACAGCTAAATGGGGCTTGTCTTCTTCACACAGTACTCACAGACTGGGCTGTCCAGGCCGTGGCTCATGCTGCTCCCTCCCCAGGGCCGGTATCTGCCCATGTGGTCTTCCTTTTCCTCCAAGCCCACTCCCAGGAACACAGGTCCCAAACAGAGACTTTTCTCTCTGTCCTACCCATTATGTGGGTACCTTTCTTACAGCCTTGGTCATACAGGAGTCCTTCTACCAGTTTACATTTAGTTTTCAGTGAGGATTATTCCACATGTAGATGTACTTTTATTTTTATTTTTTTTTTTTTTTACTTTACAATATTGTATTGGTTTTGCCATACATCAGCATGAATCCGCCATGGGTGTACACATGTTAAAATAATTATTTATTTATTTTGGCTGTGCCAGTTCTTAGTTGCAGCGCAGGGAATCTTCAGTCTTCGTTACAACGTATGGGATCTTTAGTTGTGGCATGCGAACCTTAGTTGCAGCATGTGGGACCTAGTTCACTGACCAGGAATCAAACCCAGATGCTGTGCATTGGGAGTGTGGAGTCTTAGCCATGGGAACACCAGGAAAGTCTTGTACATGTATTTTTGATATGTTCCTAGAGGGATGTGACTGCCACATCCTCTTACTCTGCTGTCTGGATCTCCCTCCTGTCCCTAAGAGTACTTTGCAAATCTTTTATTTCACACCAAAGTTCTAGGTTCTCCAGACAGTCCCTCCTCCTCAAAGCAGTACACATGCAGTTGCATTCAAACAAGTACCCTCGGGAATTGAAAGTTAAACAGCAACAAAATGCACCTTTCTGACCTCCTTTCCTTGTAGACTTAGCTGAAGAGGTGTGTGTGTGTGTGTGTGTGTGTGTGTGTGTGTGTGTGTGTGTGTGTGTGTGTGTATGTGTTATTTTTGTTTTTTGGCTTTGTTTTGTTTTCTTTTGACCTGCAGAATAGTTATATTTGGCGGCCATTTATGCAATAACAATCTGGAACCTATACAACAGGTTGAATTCTAAATTTACTTATAGTTTCACTATATTTATTTCATAGACCTAGTCAGTAAAGATTCATTTTGTACCAAAGTAAAAAACTATTCCAACTCCATCCAGGTAATCATTGTGCATTCAGATGGAACATAATCCTGCATTATAATTCTGTGGTTCTTCAATATTCTTTCATAGGACATGTGGATATTAAAATGCACTCAGCTGCCCTTTGAGTCAACCATAGTTTCAGTATCTTTTACTTAAAGGATATGAAAGCCTAGGACATTGTTGTAGAATTGGGAATAATTCATATAAGCACAACAAACCACATGAATAAAATAATAGTCATGTACTAACAAAGACAGTAATGTTGGGACCATAACATTATTATTTTTAAAGATTGATGGCAAATTACAGTAAATGTTTCCTATAAAGCCATATAGATGTTTCTCTAACACAGGGTTTCAGGGGGCTCAGCTAGAGTGCTACAGCTTGTTTTCAACTACATTAAATCACTTTATCAATATACTTCAGTTTTAACAAAAGCTTTTCTAAAGCTTACTGGAGACCTGACTTCTCAAATAGATTTATGGAAAGAGTTGACTATACTCACAGGTAAACTTATTTACAGTATAAAAAATTCATGCTAAATGTTCTTGGCCATATATGTTTTATGTTTTACTCTTGTTTCATTTTAATCCTCTTCCTTGTTTTAATCATCTTCCTTTTTAAAAAGCATACCTGTGATGCCATGTAAAATGTGTCTGCCTTTTGGTCCCTCTGGCCCAGTAGGCTACATCTGACAGAGGCACCAAGTAGTTTGCTATAGAATGACATATTTATCCTCCTGAACTAGTCCTTGAAAGGCTAGAGAATCTTCCTATAATGTGCTAATAATATCTTATATTTTTTAAGAAGAAATAATCCATTGTAGAAATTTATCAGCCACATGTATATCTAATCCTAAGGAGTGCCCAGTTATATCTTTCAGCTTGTATTATTTTTGGAGAAAGTTTTTCATGAAGTCAAAGGTAACTTTAGTGTGTAAAATTTCCTTTAGAAAATAAAGTGCTAGAGTTCCAGGATCTAATGCACAAGTTTGCTTGTTTTCCTGTGCATATCTTTGGCAGTCCTATAGATAATATTCACCAATCTTTTCTTAGTCTTCGCTTTTCTAATGCTAGGAGCCTTTGGTTTTACTTTTTACTCTACTTGTAGCTCCTATCCTCCCTTAGTCATTTTAGTTGCCTTTTCATATTTCCATTTTATATTCTACCAAAGGTGTCTTCACCAGAACTGTACACAGATACCATCTTGCCATTGCCAGGGGTTCAGTGAGAGGGAAGAATATATGTGAAAAGTTGAATTGTACAAGATTCTTAACCACCTCAAACCCTCCATTCAAATAATATCAAGGTGGGGAAATGAAATCTTAGTATTTGGGAACATAGAATAGAAGCTCATGATTTTTAATGCTGTTTTGAGTCAAGGTACTATTTTAACTGTGGTTTAAGTACTGTGGAAAGTTAACAAATGAAGCAGAAGACATAGCTTTTGCCTTTGAAAAAGTTCCTATTAAATAGGAGAGCTGTGAGAAACACGCATATATATACACAGGGTAAAATAACATGCAACCAACTGTTGTACAGAAATAGAAATAAAATGGTTAGGTGACTGAGAAGCCTAAAAGAAAGAAGATGGAAAGATGATTGTTATTGTAGAAGTAACTGGAGCTGAGCCTTGAGAAACGAGAAAAATCAATCCTAGATGACCTTAAAGAGTGCCTGTTTAGGAGACTGGAATAATAGAGCGGTAAGGGGGAAATGCAGATGGTAATAGCCTATGTGCTAAATGGATAATGAAGCAATAGAGGCAGCAGATGGAGACAGTTTGGCAAGGAAAAGAAGGAGATAAATAGTTTGATAACTAGATAAAGGGGCAGTTGGGTCATTTTATTCCTTTCTTTTTATTAAAGAGAGATGTGTGGTTGTTGGAATAAGACACCAATAGAGAAGGAGACATTGAGGACGCTAGGAAGAAAGGAGATGGTAAAGGGACCAAAGTCTCTTGGGAGAAGAGAAGGGGAGGGAGATGCCTCAGAGATAAACTGACACCAATTGTATTGCACACTGAGTACGAGAGAGACATATTGATACTATGGAAATAAGAGATAGGGGTTCAAAAAGGGAGCACAATATGTTCAATAAATGTTATCATCTATTATGATTATTGTTATTACTATTATTATGCTCTGTAATATATTTTATTTGTGAAGAAAAGTTTTGATATATATTTTCTGGATTCCTAAAATGTATCAAAATATGCAGCAATATGACAACCCATGAGAACTAGTGCCTAAGCTGGCCACTTCTCTTTCCCAAGACCAGGCACAAGATATATGTGTTCAGGTATATGTGCTCAGACTCTTTGCAACCCCATGGACTGTAGCCCACCAGGGTCCTCTGTCCATGGGATTATCCAGGCAAGAATACTAGAGGGGGTTGCTATGCTCTCCTCCAGGGGATCTTCCCAACCCAGGGATCGAACTCAGGTTTCCCATATTGCAGGTGGATTCTTTACCAGCTGAGCCACAAGGGAAGCCCAGAAAAGGGGAAGCTAGAGAAAATGAGCTATGACCTGCCCTGCTGCCACCTTTCCAAAGTCCAGAAGGATGTGATCAGAGTAACCTACATGTAACAAATATATAACATTGTATAAAATTTATAAAATAGGCATCCCAGCTGTGAACTACCAATTACATGTCCTAAAAGTTCTGGCCAGGAGACAGTTCAGCCTCTAGATAGCACGTGACCTTCTAATACCACTTGGAAACACATCAAAACTCTTATGACACCATATGGTAGTTTGTGTGAATGTGTGTGTAGGTTATGCATGGCAATTTATACCTTCCAACCATATTTTTTGTAACAGCTTTGTTGAGATTTACAGTTGCATGATTAGAACTTTTAAAAAGTGACAGGAATATGTACATCCATATACAGTTGTCTCTTGGTATCCATGGGGATTGGTTCTAGGACCCTCACAGATACCAAAATCTATGGATGCTCAGTTCAGTTCAGTCACTCAGTCATGTCCGACTCTTTGCAACCCCATGAATCGCAGCACGCCAGGCCTCCCTGTCCATCACCAACTCCCGGAGTTCACTCAGACTCACGTCCATCGAGTTTGTGATGCCATCCAGCCATCTCATCCTCTGTCGTCCCCTTCTCCTCCTGCCCCCAATCCCTCCCAGCATCAGAGTCTTTTCCAATGAGTGAACTCTTTGCATGGGGTGGCCAAAGTACTGGAGTTTCAGCTTTAGCATCATTCTTTCCAAAGAAATCCCAGGGCTGATCTCCTTCAGAATGGACTGGTTGGATCTCCTTGCAGTCCAAGGGACTCTCAAGAATCTTCTCCAACACCACAGTTCAAAAGCCCTCATAAAAAATGGTGTAGAATTTGTATATGCAGTCCTCCCATATACCTTAAATCACCTCTATATAACTTATAATACCTGATACAATGTAAATGCTGTGTAAATAGTTGTAAACTTGTGTGCAGCAAATTCAATTTTTGCTTTGTCGAACTTTCTGGGATTTTTTTTTTTCTGAATATTTTTGATCTATGGAAACCATGGGTATGGAGGGCCAACTGTTATTTACATACTATGTAATTCACTGATTTAATGTCTACAGCTCAGTGATTCTTAGTATATTTAGAGTTGAGTAGCCATCACTACAATTTAATTCTAGAATATTTTCATCATGCCAAAAATATACATCATAGGTACTGGCAGCCACTTCCTATTCCCCCAGCCCCTGGCTACCACTAATGTACTTTCTGTCTCTATAGATTTGCCTGTTTGTACATTTCACATAAACGCAGTCAAAATGTGTAGACTTTTCTTTCTGGCTTCTTTCACTTAACATAAGGTTTTCAAGGTTGTCCATGTTGTAGCATATACCAATACTTAGCTCCTTTTCATGGCTGAATAATATTTCCTTGTATGAATATAACATATTTGTTTATCCATTCATTAGTTGATGAATCTTTATGGATTTTCACCTTTTTTGGATGTTATGAATCATACTGATATATGTTCAAAAATAGATCATAGAGTCTAAATCCAATTCAAAATTCATCCTTTAATTAATGGTACAATTTTAATAATGCCATTTTATTGCTGTCTGAGAAGATGTATGTAATAGTCAATAAGCTACTGTCCTGGAATCTGAAGTCTGTCAGTGTATGGGCGTAACTGTTAACACTTATACTGTAGTGTATTTCTCAAGTGTAAGAGAAGGCTTCCCCAGTGGCTCAGTGGTAAAGAATCTACCTGCCAAGGCAAGAGACACAGAGAGAAGGAGTCAATCCCTGGGTCAGGAAGATCCCCTGGAGGAAGAAATGGCAACACACTCCAGTATTCTTTCCTTGAAAATCCCATGGACAGAGGAGCTGGGTGGGCTACAGTCCATGAGATTGCAAAGAGTTTGACACAACTGAGCTAATGAACCTGCATTCAAGATTAGTTAATGGACTTTGCTACACAATCAGCTATGTATTATCAGTGTCAGTAAAACAGAGATATTTCATTTTTAAGCATATTTTATTCACAGTTAATTCCCAAAGATCTATATGTGTAGATGACTTCAATTCTTCCTCCCACCAAACCTTGTACTGAAATGTCAAAGTAAATGATCAACAGTACTAAATAAATTATCAAGATTACTATTTTATTTTATTAATTTATTAAAATAGCAATTACCAAGCACCTACTACATCCAAAGTTCATTCATGCTTTTCTTTCTCTTGCCTACTACTGGGTGTAACAATATGAAAGGCATGTGTAATACACTATCTGGAAAGTGAGTGTTGAATACATCTTTTTCTTGAATGGTTCACATAAGGAAAATTATACAAAGCCACATAGATGGACAGGATAGGTTTTTTACTGTCTCCTTTTCATCTCTGAACACCTTTTGATCACTGGGAATAAAACTATTTTGCTCCAAGCACAAATATTCTAAATTTCACAATGATTTGTTACTATGAAACACTTATTATATTTGAAAGAACACAGAAAAGATGGTACTTAAATCATGAGACACACACTAGGACTAATTCAGGTGAAAGACCGTACCAAAGCCATTTGACTGTGTCTTTTAATGGTTTGGAACATGCTATAGGATGAAATGAAGGGGAACCAGGACCTTAAGGCTTATTTCTTTTTTATATCATTGGACAACATCCCCTTCCATTAAAGTGGTACTTTCTTAGCTTAGATACTTTTTATGGAATTTGCAAATGTCTTTAAAAGACTGTAAGATTGTTGTTATGGGCACAACCATAGCCTTTACCTAGTGATTTTTACACAAGGACCTGGTAGTGGAATCTTGTAAATAACCATGCATCAATCTCTTCTAGGAATGTCCCATTGAGTTTTGCACAGAATCATTGAATGCAGTCTAGTTATATTAAAAAAATAAACACACTTATATGTCTAGAATATAGCTTTTTCAGTTCAGTTCAGTCTCAGTCATGTCTGACTCTTTGCAACCCCATGGCCTGCAGCATGCTAGGCTTCCCTGTCCATCACCGACTCCCAGAGCTTACTCAAACTCATGTCCATCAAGTCGGTGATACCATCCAACCATCTCATCCTCTGTCGTCCCCTTCTCCTCCTGCTTTCATCTTTCTCAGCCTCAGGGTCTTTTCCAATGAGTCAGTTCTTCGCATCAGGTGGCCAAAGTGTTGGAGCTTCAGCATCACTCCTTCCGATGAATATACAGGACTCATTTCGTTTAGGATTGACTGGTTTGATCACCTTCCTGTCCAAGGGACTCTCAAGAGTCTTTCCAACACTGCAGTTCAAAAGCATAGATTCTTCAGTACTCAGCTTTCTTTATGGTCCAACTCTCACATCTATATATGACTACTGGAAAAACCATAGCTTTGACTAGGTGGACCTTTGCTGGCAAAGTAATATCTCTGCTTTTTAATATGCTGTCTAGGTTTGTCATAGTTTTTCTTGCAAGAAACAACCTATCTTATAAGAACAACACTATTATAATCACATTATTAGTATTCAGGTATGTGTCTCAATGAAACTTTGGTTTAGTCAATAGAACCACTACACCTGATGTCTGTCACCAGTTCCTCCATCTATTTAATCTTACAGGTAGATTGACCTTTTCCTTTGCATCACCAGTTTGCCACCCTTCAACCTGGCCTGTCTGCCATTGTATTTTTCCTACTCAGCAGTTGATGCCTGTGTTGCAACCTATAAAGAGAGTGTTTAGCTCAAACTAAATTGGTGGATATTGGTGAGACTGTGATAACTACAGTACTTCACAGTTTGATATAATCCGTGGCTCTCTGCCCTTCTTGAATTTGTGCAGGAGGCATTTGTTATTAGAGAATATGTTCTTCTAGAGCCTTCTGATATACTTCAGTAAAATAACTGATTAAATGGCAATTAAAACATGAATATTACAAAATCTGTACCCTAGTGCTATATTTTAACTCTGGCACTGACGATTTGCAAATGAAGAATCAGAGTCAACGTAAAGTTTGTCCAAAAGTATTCCACTTACCTATATTGATACAGAATTTCATCATGAAATCACACTACATATTGTTTTTTTGCATGTAATTTCCTTCTCTTTGGTTTTCCCCTTTGAACTACATTAAGAAAAACTAATGAAATAATAAATTAACCAATAATCATTATAGTTTTGAGAGAAGTGAAAATGGAGCAGTCTATTTAGTGAAGTAAATTGCTAACAGGGAGATAACTTTCCTTTCTGATGCGCTAAGCTCTAAAAGGTTAGGGGCTGAGAAATTTTGTATCTGCAAGCTGTGAGAATTTTTCTAATACCAAATCTGCAAAAAAACTTGCTTTGCTATTTTTATTTAGATTATAGTCCACATGTTCATTCATGTTACCCTGTCTCTCTAACTACCTTGTCTTAACTTTGATACCAGTTCTCAAAGGGTAAGACCATCTTCTTTTAAAATCATTTTATAGATGACATGTATATATGCTTTGTATACTTAGTAATTCTAAAAACCAGGAAACTCCAACAACACAACTTCACAAGTTTCTTTTGATTTATTGAATAACATTAAAGTGGCCTTATACAATATATGATGCTATAAAATGCAGAAGAGAGAGATACTATAGCATTTGGTAAGGCTCATATATAAAGGTTAATGTCAAAAAAAAGGTTAATGTCCATCAGCCAGTTTTGTCCTGAGTTTTTAAAAATGACAACATCTGCATTCATTGGAGACCATTTTCAGCACCTTTAAAATACTATTTGCTGAACCTAAAACATTTTAAATTGTCTTATATGTATAATATTGTTTGCATGGCCAAATGATGCATTTTAACCAGTGATAAAAGCCCCTAATGAGGCTAGCAGTTGGATAAACTGAACATTAAGTTGAGAATAGAAGTGTCCACATAAATATAGTCTGTTAAGTACTGCTCATTGAAGAGATCTGTCTGCTCCAGGACCTTGAGAGTTAAATGTATAATCAACCCTTTATGGACCAAACTTCTGTCTCACGTGGAAAAAATAACTTCCACTGAAAAATAAGGTCCTCAGTTGGTCACTTATGATCTCAAAGGGCGTATTTTATTATAAATGTCAATTTCACAAAATTATGTGTCCTGTAATACATAATTATGTTCAAAATTGCATTTGAAATCTATTATTAACAGTTAACAGTGAACATTCTTAAAATAGTTATTACTCTTGGCCTTAACAGAAAAAGCAATAATGGAGGTATTTTAGGGAGTTAAAAGCTGCAAGGCATTGGCCTCTGAATAAAGCCACTGCAGGTGTGTTTCTTAATGGGCTGTTAATTTTATAGCTGGTGAACACAAAGGACAGAGACCATGTGTGTTTTTAAACTGTGTTTGGTGTGGAAAAGGAGTTGATGGATGAAAAATATAAAGGCAGTGTGAAATAAGGCCAAATTGAGCTTGCCCTCCTGAGATGTAATCCTCCTTGCTCAAAACCAAGGCCAACTCAATTCTTGCCACGTGCTTCTGTTCCCACCACCACATAACAAAGAATCCCAGAGAAACTTATATTAAGCCAGCACATCAGAAATAATTAGAAAATATGACAACAAACAATAAAGACCTGATACACTAACATTCTCTCACACTAACCAGCTCTTTATAGGTTTCCTGTTTTTGCTACTAAGTCACTCAAACTTATGAGTTTTGACTCTCTCCTCCTGCATCCCTCACCCCTAGGTTCCCAGGGTTCTTAGAACCTTGCATCTCAGTGTGTGCGCTGAAGACCAAGAAACATGAGTGTTACTTGGGAACTCACAAGATCTAAGTTCTCCAACCAGGGATTAAACCTGGGCCACCGCAGTGAAAGCATCTTTTCTTCCTGGGGAAATAATTTGTTTTATTGTTATCAGTTTAGTTCAAGTTCAGTTCAATCGCTCAGTCGTGTCTGACTCTTTGTGACCCCACGGACTGCAGCATGCCAGGCCTCCCTGTCCATCACCAACTCCCGAAGTCTACCCAAACTCAGGACTGAAGTGACTTAGCAGCAGCAGCAGCAGCAGCAGGTCCATTGAGTCGGTGATGCCATCCAACCATCTCATCCTCTGTCGTCCCCTTCTTCTCCTGCCTTCAATCTTTCCCAGCATCAGAGTCTTTTCCATTGAGTCAGCTCTTCGCATCAGGTGGTCAAAGTATTGGAGTTTCAGCTTCAACGTCAGTCATTTGAATGAATATTCAGGACAGATTTTCTCTAGGATGGACTGGTTTGATCTCCTTGCTGTCCAAGGGACTCTCAAGAGTCTTCTCCAACACCACAGTTCAAAAGCATCAATTCTTCGGCACTCAGCTTTCTTTATAGTCCAACACTCACATCCATACATGACTACTGGAAAAACCTTTGACTAGCTTTGACTAGACAGACCTTTGTTGGCAAAGTAATATCTCTGCTTTTTAATATGCTGTCTAGGTTGGTCATAACTTTTCTTCCAAGGAGCAAGCATCTTTCAATTTCATGGCTGCAGTCACCATCTGCAGTGATTTTGGAGCCCAAAAAATAAAGTATGTCACTGTTTCCACTGTTTCCCCTTCTATTTCCCATGAAGTGATGGGACCAGATGCCATGATCTTAGTTTTCTGACTGTTGAGCTTTAAGCCAACTTTTTCACTCCTCTTTCACTTTCGTCAAGAGGCTCTTTAGTTCTTCTTCACTTTCTGCCATAAGGGTGGTGTCATCTGCATATCTGAGGCTAATATTTTTCTCTGCAATCTTGATCCAAGCTTGTGCTTCATGCAGACTGGCATTTTGCATGATGTACTCTGCATAGAAGTTAAATAAGCAGGGTGACAATATATAGCCTTGACGTACTCCTTTCCCAATTTGGAACCAGTCCATTGTTCCATGTATGTTTCTAACTGGTGCTTCTCAACCTGCATACAGATTTCTCAAGAGGCAGGTAAGGTGGTCTGGTATTCCCATCTCTTTCAAAGGCTTTGGCATAGTCAATAAAGCAGAAGTAGATATTTTCCTGGAACTCTCTTGTTTCTTCGATATTCCAACGGATGTTGGTAATTTGATCTCTGGATCCTCTGCCTTTTCTAAATCCAGCTTGAACATCTGGAGGTCCACGGTTCACGTACTGTTGAAGCTTGGCTTGGAGAATTTTGAGCATTACTTTGCTGGCATGTGAGATGGGTGCAATTGTGTGATAGTTTGAGCACTCTTTGGCATTGTTATAAATAATAAATTATTATTATAGTAATTATTATATAATAATTTGTTTATATAATATATTATAATTTGTATGTATAATAATATATAGTAAGTTGCTTTGTTATAATTATTATAAATAATAATATCTTTATAGTTTAGATTTTTTCATAAGAAATATATAATTAGATTTTTCTTCTTCATTCAGATTGGTGGTTCTTACTGTTTAACACAGATGTCTGGTTCATGACTCCTTATTTTTAATGATAGATATAGATATATGGGAGAAGGAAATGGCAACCCACTCCAGTTTTCTTGCCTGGAGAATCCCATGGACAGAGGAGCCTGGCGAGCTACAGTCCATGGGGTTGCAAAGAGTCGGACATGACTGAGAGCAACTAATACAGACACACACACACACACACACAGATATATGGGGCTTCCCTGGTGGCTCAGATGGTAAAGATATAGATATATGAAATTTATCTTCCATCTTCCTCATGCTTTCTAATTGACGCATCTAGTCTGTCTTCCCTTTCTTGTCTTCATTTAGAATAAGTTATTTTTATCTCAGTACTATTTTCTCTATGCTAGTTCAAAAATAAATTTTTATCTTTTAGTATTTATGCTTAAAATTACAATAAGATTTTTGAATTTATAGTAATCTGAAGTTAATTGATATTTGTACCATTCCTTAGGATAATCCAGCTTTAGACTTCCCAGATAATATGTGATTTTTTTAACCTAATTGTGGCATAATTGACAAATATGGTCATATATATTTAAAGTATACATCATGATACTTGATATACATATATATTGGAAAATGGTTACCAAGATCAAGATAATGAAAACATTTATTACCTCACATCATTAACACATGTCAGCTCATGTGTGTGTGTGTGTATGTGTGTGTGTGTGTGGTTGAAAATACTTAGTATTTACTCATAGCAATTTTCAAGTATATATTACCATATCATTAACTATATTCACTATGCTGTATATTAGAGCCTCAGAACTTTTTATAAGTGAAAATTTGTTTCCTTTGACCTATATCACCCCATTCCCCCCTCCCTCCAGCCCTGGCAACCAGCATTCTATTCTTGTTTGTATGAAATCAACTTTTGTCTGTCTGCCTTATTTCACTAAGCACAATGCCCTTCAGATTCATCTTCTTTATCCATTTATCCGCTGAAGGACATTCAGGTTGTTTCCATATCTTGGCTGTTGTGAATAATGCTGCAATGAATGTGGGATCCTGATTTCAATTTCTTTGGATATATACCCAGGAGTAGCAATGCTGTATCATATGGTAGTTCTATTTTTGGCTTCCTTTGTGGCTCAGCTGGTAAAGAATCCGCCTGCAATAAGGGAGACGTGGGTTCGAAATCTGGGTTGGGAAGATCCCTGGAGAAGGAAAAGGCTACCTATTCTGCCCTGGAGAATTCCATGGACTGTATAGTCCATGCGGTCGCAAAGAGTTGGACATGACTAAGCAATTTTCACTTTCACTTTCATTTTGCATTCCCACCAACAGTGCACAAGGGTTTTCTTTTCTCCACATCCTCACCAACATTTATCTCTTGTCTTTTTGATAATATCCAGCCTAACAGGAGTAAGGTGATATCTCATTGTGATTTTGATTTGCATTTCCCCAGTGATTAGTGATGTTAAACATCTTTCATATACCTATTGGTCATTAATATATCTTCTTTGGAAAATATATAACTCAAGTCCTTTGTCCATTTTTAAAAATTGGATTATTTGCATTTTTGTTATTGAGTTGTACTAGTTCTTTATATATTTTGGATACTAATGCCTTATCAGATACACTTCGCCTTCCATCCTTTCCCTCTAACCCTACTTCCAGCTGCTTCTACCTACACCTTAGCTTTATAGAGTCTCTCTTTGTTTAGGTTCAAGCTGTTCCTTTCACATGGAAAATTCTTCCCCACACCCAGAGGGATGTTATGGGGAGGGAGGTGGGAGGGGGGGTTCATGTTTGGGATCGCATGTAAAAAAAATAAAAAATAAATAAATAAAATAAATAAATAAATAAATTTAAAAAAAATTCTTCAACTCTGTTGAAATCCTTTCCATCCTTTAAGGCTCATCTTGAGTACCACTTCCCATAAATATGCTTTTCTGATTCACTCATTTGTTTATTCATTGAATAAATATGTACTGATCACAGAACTACATTCTTCTGGTTCTTGGAGATAAAGCAATAAACAGAACAGCCACAGCCTCATGGACTTTATATTCTATCAGGTGAAAACAGGTGATAAACAAGAAATAAGTAAAACATATGTTATATTAAGTGGTGATAAGTGCTAAGAAGAAAACAGAAGAATATAAAGGGGGTTCAGACAGCCAGGAATGATGAGTATCCTCTGATCAAATACCTTTCCTTATTTTGTATACCCAATGCAAGTATTTTCCTTTACAATGTGGCTATTTGCATATTTGCCCTATTTTTCTATCATATATTCAAAGTTCCTTGAGAGCAAGAACTTTATTTCACTCATCTTTGTATCTCCTTTACCATCTGAGCCACCAAGGAAGCCCATCATAAAGGAGATATCTCCTGGGGTTTCCCTGGTACCTCAGCTGGTAAAGAATCCACCTGCAATGCAGGAGACCCTGGTTCAATTCCAGGGTTGGGAAGATCCCCTGGAGAAGGGAACAGCTACCCACTACAGTACTCTGGGCTGCAGAATTCTATGGACTCTATAGTCAATGGGGTCACAAAGAGTCGGACATGACTACCTTTCACTTATAGCTGTATCTCCTATACAGCTGTATGTATCTCCTACAGCTACCAAGACAAAGTTCAGTAAATAATGGTTAAAATGACTCAAATGATGGAAATAAGTGCAATAGTACTTAAGAGGAAGGAGAGACTGATAACAGTGGTTGGTTGGGAAGGACTCCTTAGAGATCGTTAATTTGGATAAGGTTTTACAAGATGGGTGGGGTGAAAAAGAAGGAAGAGCTGAGTAAGTCTGATTTGATATATATGCTCTTGAAAATCTAAAAATCATTGTTTTATCAACTGACTAATATTATGAATAATTTTCTTTATTTTTAAAACCAGTGTTTCAGAAGGGACGGGCAATAGACACTGGAGAAGTTGACATTGGTGCACAGGTCATGCAGACCATTCCACCTGGCTTATTCTGGCGTTTTCAGATTACTATCCACCATCCTATATATCTGAAATTCAATATTTCTTTAGCCAAGGACTCACTGCTGGGAATTTATGGCAGAAGAAACATTCCACCTACACACACTCAGGTATTTGATATTGTAGATATTTCTTGACCCTTTCAGAGAGTGGCAGGATGAATAGTTCAGGGTTTGTGACTTGCAAAGTATGTGGGAGTCAAAGGTGATGGCAGACAATTCTGTAATGAGCAAATATCCAGAATAATCACAGTCAAGCGAATGAAAAATAAAAAAGATGCTATTGAGCAATAACAACTAGAATTTAGCAAAACAGATTCAAAAAAAGGAAGTTTAAGAAAATATTCTTGCAACGGAAGTTCTGCTTCCTGGAACAGGATGGTCATGAGCCTTCCCAGCCCCCTCCTCTTTTTTAGTCTTGCTGCCCACCCCTCCACTGGTTCCATACATTCCTGACCTGTTGTCTCAATAAAGGAATACAAATCAAGAGGGAAATGAGTCAAAAAGGCACGTTTTGTCTTGTAGGTAAAACATGTTCCTTATTATTGTTATGAAAAACTTAAATATGTAAAACCTCTATGGTTTACAAGACCCTTCTAGAAACCTTTGGCACTTCATTTCCCTTAATTTCTTTCCCTTATCTCTTCCTACACAAACCCATTTGAGGCCCTGCTCCATCTAAGTAGCATAAGGAATGGTAACCATCCTGGGCTTGGGATACATGTGCCATGTTCTTGTCTGATTAGGGATAAAAGAAAAGAGGACAAGGTCTTTGAATATTTCATTGTGTTATCACAAAAGTAGTACATTATGGTGAATGTTTTGACTATTCATTTATTAGTTTTCAAACCAAAAAAAACTTTTTAATTTGTAATGACGATCATGGTAACATTTCAAGGGAAATGTCTATTTTCAAGTATTTTCTATCAGATACTTTTTGTAAAATATCAAGATTTTCTTGCATAATACCAAATAATTCTTCTATATCTTGCTTTATTATTTTTAAACAATCATTTTTAATACTCTAAAACTGAAGGGTTGGTAACATTTATAAATATTGTGAAGGGTTATTTTGTTTTCAGAATTAATAATATGCTTTGGGGTTTAGATGTACTTAAGAATGAATTGCCTCTTTTCCCACTCTGCCCACTTTCAGAGCAAAGAAGTATGAAGTATCATAATTGATGTGAGAGATGTTTATCAGTCTAGAGGTAAAAGTCGTGGCTCATATCTATGTTTGCATTTGTTCCAGTTTGATTTTGTAAAGCTAATGGATGGAAAACAACTAGTCAAACAGGACTCCAAGAGCTCTGATGATACCCAGCATTCTCCTCGGAACCTAATCTTAACCTCACTGCAGGAAACAGGTTTCATAGAATATATGGACCAAGGGCCTTGGTATCTGGCATTTTACAATGATGGAAAAAAGATGGAACAAGTATTTGTGTTAACTACAGCAATTGGTAAGCTGCCTTGGCTATGATTTTGAATTGACAGCATAACTCCAGAAAGACACAATGATGAAAGTGATACAGATGTTATTGAAGCTTATTGCTCGTTCTGTCTTAAAGTCATTACTCAGGATACGTCACAATGAGACAGGTTTACATTGTTGTTGTCAGTAATGTTGTTTAAATGCAGATTAAGATTTTTAAAATGCTCCATTATTTGCGGCTATCTTAGGATACCTGCCATGCTCTTTTTTATATGTTTTCAACAGGAATAATACCCTGAATAACACTATTACTGAGACTACATAGATGAAAACCTTCATGAAGAAGGGAAATGAGCAAGAGAAGCCCTGTTAATTCAAGTTCTATTTAAAAAGAAAAAGCAAATAAATACCTTTTTGAAATGGAAAACCTAGCATCAGTCCAGTTCTTCTTTAGAACAACTGATTCTGGAAACATTAAGATTGCAAAATACAACCTGAGCATAGAGAAGAGTCTTAAGGATAATAACTTGGGTCATTCAGAGTTCTTTCTTTAGAACTGTTTAGTTTAAAAATCATCACAATGACTTGTTCACTGCGCTCAGAGCCTATTAAAGAATGTTCTTTTCAGTACAATGTCTACACACACTCTTACTCATTTTCACCCTAGTTAATCAGAGAGAGCTCACTCTTGTCATTTTGGGAGGTGAAATCATTTGCCTTTATATAACCCTTTGTATGAATAAAGCTGAGCTCTTTAGCAAATTTAGAGCCCTAAGAGTATACAACTCATAGACACAGTATTTTACTGTGTGAATTTTCGTGAAACACATGTCTTTTAAAAGAAGGGGAAATATTTTACAGCTGTCAGTTTTCTATACAACTCTCACCACTTTATCCTTTAGTTAACCTGTTCTACCATATGTTTAGGATATCATTTTGATTGTTAATAGATATACCATCTGTTCTTTATAACAATTATATTCTATTTTTACTTGATGCTGAAGACCTTTTGTCAGTATAAAATGGTATTCTAGCCACAGATTATTAAAAACTTGCCTCTAAGGTAATCAGAAAGGCAATAAAAATGCACCAATGATTTTTCCCTAGAGAAAAGCTCCACTGATCTTACATCTTCAAAAGACAAAGTGTTTGTTAAATTGTGTGTGTGTGTATATATATATATATATATATATATATATATTTTAAGTCATGACACTGTTTTGCTTCTCAGAGATTCAGTAGGGGCAAATTCAACAATTGCATCTTTCATGATATTTGTCCACCAAGACTCAGTTTTGATAATGCAGACTAATCAGATATGAGAGATTGAGTTTCTCCTAAGAAATCAGAGCAATTAGAAGACTTAAAACATTTGTGAAGAGGATTTTCTCTCTTCCTGTTATCCTTACCCCTAAGTTCAAGTTAAAACACTAACCAAGCTATTAACCTTTCAAAAATCAATAGACCCAGAAACACGCTTGGAGTTTTTTTCATGTCCCTTAATTCCTTTCCCAAAGACCCTAACCTTTGATATATAATTTCCTATTATCCAGAGATTAAGCTCTTAGTTTCATATGCAACAACATATTTGCTTCTTCCTTATGCAAGTCTGTTTCTTATTTCTCCTACAATTTCACTTAAAGAGAATTCAAGTAAATTTTCCAAAATGTGAAAGGTATATAAATTATTTACTCTCAATTCTCCCCATTATTTTTATGTTTTTGTAATTGTTAAAAGAGGATGATATATTTGTTCCTTTGTCTATTATGTGGTAATATTATAATCAGTTGGATTGATCGTAACTATATTTGGTCTGCTCATAGGGATCAAAACAGCATAATAACCATTTATTGAGTGACTAATATAGGCGAGCAACTAGCCTGTATTACTATATGTTATTTTCTAGTTTCATGGACAAAGTTATGAATAAGCCAAAGTCTTCACCAACCAGCTCAATAACATGGTAATATATACCATTAATGGAGTGACATTCTGCCCCAAGCACTCTACATTCAGTTATCTTGTTTGATTCTCATCACAAGCCTAGCATAGGTATAGTGGTACTTATATTACAAATAAGAAATCAGAGACTTGGGATGAGTAAAGAAGTCTCACAGCCAGCAAGTGGCAAAATTGATATTGGTGACACTCAATATCTCTGATTCCAAGCCCCTGCTCTTTAGAACATTCTCGTTCCATAGGATTATTCATTAGGTTTGGTTTCTCCCGTGAGAAAATCTGCCAGAAACAAAACCCATCATCAGCACAGATGCAGATCCCAAAGCTCTAGCATAAGAACAGGGTTTTAATCATAGAACTTTAAAATAATTCTCAACTCTAATGAACTGGTGTCTAGGAAGTGATTCTGGAGTAAGATTTAAAAGATAGAAGACAAACTTCCTGCAGGCCATTATAAATAGAAAAGCACATTCTTTTTCATCACTAGTTATTTATGTGTTTCTGCTGTAGCCATCCTCTTCTGGAGTCCCTAGGCTATCCCAATGTCTCTTTGATACCCAGTGGAGGTGGCAGCTTCCAAAACCTCCTCCATTGCCTTCTCTTCTCATTTGCATTGCAGGTGTTAAGCTCTGTGCAGCATTACGGGCCTCGGGACAATTCTTAGATAGTCAATAAGCCAGAGAGATTTTTATTTATTTTGATAGCAAATTTTATTAAACATTTTCTCTCTCCGGTAGCTACATTCCCACAAGGCTGCTTCCATGAAGCTGTCAATACGACCTGGTATGAAATTAAATTCAAATATATTTACCTTTGAAATTTTCCTCTATAGCCTCCTATTAACCATGCAAGGCAGGGAAAATCCAAATGTAGATTTAAGAATGGCCACTTCTTTTTGGTACAAGAAAGCAAAACAAGAAAAGAGATAATAATTGTTCCATCTCTGAATGAAAAGAAATAAGACTCTTTGTGCCTTTTTGTAATGATCTTTTAAATAAAGGTATGATTTTCTGAAAATAACTAATGTTTTAATGAGTTAAAAAGTGGTTAGCTCATTGTCAAATGTTACATTCCTGCCAGCCCAGTTTTCAGCAAATGCCATGTGTCAGGTCTTATCCAGTTCAGTTTTCTAGCACAGGGATCAGAGAACAGACCATTGTAAACTTGCAAAAAAGAATCTGATGTGTTCATATGGATGTCAGAAGAACAATCTCCTCTGTAGATAGGATAGCCATCCAACATGGCCACTGGATTCATTCTCAGCTTCCTAAGGATCCCCTAAATGGACTAGATGCCACGTTTTTCCTCTTGCTTTTCTTCTGCCCAAGGCAGAATTCCAAGTCTAGAGGCACTAGTTCTCAATGCTTTAATTCAGTCTTCACCTGCAGGGTCACTTGAGGTATTTGTTAGAATGTAGATTACTGAGCTGCATCTTCAGAGATGGGGGCTTCCCAAGTGGTGCTAGAGGTAAAGAATCCTCCTGCCAATGCAGGAGACACAAGAGATGCAGGTTTGATCCCTGGGTCAGGAAGATCCCCTGGAGTAGAAAATGGCACCCCACTCCAGTGTTCTTGCCTGGAAAGTTTCATGAGCAGAGGAGCCTGGTGGGCTACAGTCGTTGAGGCTGCAGAGTTGGACACCACTGAGCAACTGAGCATGACTAATATCCTCAGAGACAGAGTCAATAAATCTGGTGTGAAGCTCGGGAATCTGCATTTTAAGTACTTCAGGTGATCCTCCTGATGTAGGTGGTCAAAAGGCCACAATTGAAGAAATGCTATTTCTCAACTCTCATTATGAATTCTCAGAGTTCAGTGGAAGACATCAAGACTACTTACTAGAATATTTCCTTCTGATTGGAAATAGCTTATCCAAGTAAAACTAGATGAAGTAGATGGTTTGGATTGAAAAGAAAAAACTGGTGCCTATGAGAAGTATGAGTGTAATGGGCCAGAACATAAAAGTCAGAATCCAGGAGTGCTAAGTTATAGAAAACGTACGGAAAAAAGTCATGAAAAGGTGGGGTTTTTTAAACTGCAGGAGTAAAGTATACGTATCATAATAGGTCGTGGACTTGGAATTTGATGCTGTTACACTCAAATAAAGTTTTAAACTAAAAACAGTTTTCAATATCATTGTCAGAGACTGATTTTTATAAAACTTTATAACTCTTCAGTTAAGTTACTTAGCACAAGATTGGTCAAAGTTCTGTTGTATTGAAGATACTATGTCACCAGAACTATGTACAGGCACCTCCAAAGCCTTCTCAATTCCCCCTGAAACCTATTCTTCTCTAAGAATGGATTGAAGGGAAATTAGTGGCAAAGAACTGATACGCATTTATAGCCAAGAAAGCATTTCTCAACAAAATGCTTAGGTTCTAGTGCTTTTCATGGTGGTGAATTTAATATGAACACTTACTTTAAAAGCTTTCCATTGTCACTTATTAGTGAAAATGAAATACCTGATTATCATATTTAAGCTGTCAAGATAGTAGATTAAACATTTTAAGGTGATAAGACATTTTTCTTTGCTACCACCTAAATTTAAAAAATAAACAATAGACTTCATTTTCTGGGTTATATTTTAAAGCCCTTTTTGCTTTTGAGAAATGACCTATAATCCTAGGACATTTTTAGTTTTATCATGAATGTCTTTTAAGAATACAGCTCATCTAGACCCTTGATGCATTTTAGAGGAGAGGTTAGTTTTTAGTCCCACTCTTGAATAGCCAATTCAGCAAATCCAGGGTGCTTTAAATAATTTGGTACTGTGACCTCTTACAGGAATCTTTGGCATTTGACTTTAGACAGTAAGTGCTTTGTAGACAGCAGAGGGCAAAGATTTTTATAGGCCCAGGGTTTTTGCAATTTAGAAAAAAATAAAGACTCAATAGCCTACAGGTTTGTTCTTTTTTCTTCTTCTTTTTGTCTCTATTAATAGAAATAATGGATGACTGTTCGACAAATTGCAATGGAAATGGAGAATGTATCTCTGGCCATTGTCACTGCTTCCCAGGATTCCTTGGACCTGACTGTGCTAGAGGTGAGGCTGCCCTGTTATACCGATTGGTTAGGGAACTTGATGTCACTTGAGAACTTAGAGTTAGTAACAATAGGAAGAGGAGGAGGGATAGGAGTGATAGTAGCAGTAGCAACACCCCCGATGGTCTCTACCAAAAGTTGAGCACTTGCTCTACCAGGTACCATTCTCAACATTTTGTGGTACTTTTAATTCATATATTGTATAATAATCCTATGATATAGATCTATTACCCCGGTTTAATGGGCAAAGAAATAACATCAGAGAAGTCAAATCACTTAACTAAGGTTATCTAACCACTGAGATACCTGGATCCTCTGAAACCAACCACTCCATGATATTGGATTGGCCAAACAGTTGATTCAGGTTTTTCCATAGCATCTTATGGAAAAGCCCAAGCAAACATTTTGGCCAACTTAGTACTTCTATTCCCTTCATAAACTCATTTATAATGGAGGAACTTTGGGTAACCACTTATACAAATTAGGGTAAACAGGAAGAGGTGGACAGTCACCAGCTGGCTGAGTAGCTTATAAGGGAAAGACTGGGAAGGCAGAAGTTAAAGTTTCAAACTTTACTAAACCAGACTTGCCCATAGTTTAATTCTTGAAAAGCTGTGGGTAAATCATGCTGGGTTTTCCCCATAGGCTTATAGTTATTATCAATACTTTAGAGATGCTTTCTGCTTGTTCACAATGTGTTCTTAAAGTTCTCGGTCTGCTAATACTTTCATCTCAGGTTTCTCAGCCACTCAGTTTCTTTAGATTAAATTCTATTCAGCAGAGAATTCAATAGCACTTGCTAGATTCCCAGTTCTCCAATAGATCTTAAGGAGGTTGCGGGGTAGAAGCAGAGGTTATGGCTGGTATGGAAAAAAATGAATAAGATGAGATATAGGCCCTGCCCTCAGGGAGGTCCATATTTTTTTTAATAAGAAGACTAAGAATGACAGAGCAAAGTGACTGTTCCAATGAAGGTCTGCACAGCTGGAATAGGCACAGACATCTGTCCAGTACCAATCTCTAAATGGCCAACTTTTGAAAGATAACACTCTATAATAGGAATACCTCCCTCCTAGTTTTATGAATTTTATCTGCTTGAGGAAAAAACACCAAAAGAGAGAAAAATCCTAACTTATAATAATGACGATGGTGATGATGATAGTTGTTTAAGAGTATCGAAAGCAAGTGCTTGAAATAATTTCTTCACTCAGGGTGTTTTTATAATTTATCTTTCCCCCAATCCCATAAGAGGAAAATTCTGTTTGTAATCATGAACATGTGCCGATTTAATAAAGGCTAAGCCAGAAATAGTACAATTTTTTTGCCAGAAATATTATATGAGAATCGATAGAGAATTGCTCTTTGGAGATTTTACAAGCATTATGAGAACATTACAAGTTCATTTGCCAACCTTCAGATTCGTGCCCTGTGCTGTGTGGTGGGAATGGAGAATATGAAAAAGGACACTGTGTCTGCCGAAATGGCTGGAAGGGGCCAGAGTGCGACGTTCCAGAAGAGCAATGCATTGATCCAACGTGCTTTGGCCACGGCACCTGCATCATGGGAGTTTGCATCTGTGTGCCAGGATACAAAGGAGAAATATGCGAGGAAGGTCAGAGCCCTGTGTTAATATATTGCTTCAGGCTTTTCTCTCACTGAATGGTCCAAGGTGTCATTCTGTGTTTCTAGAAGAGACATAAGTGGTCTTTGCAAACTATAAATGCACAACATGTCTACTTAGTACATGGAGCAATGGGAGTTCATGTCTCTACTGACAGCCTCTAATAATAACATGAGGTCATACCTCTGACCCTTACAGAGCAGTAGTGGAAAATGCCGTACGCCCTCCTCATTTTAACACTGTTTTATGATGAAAATTTCCATCATGATTATTTTAGGTGTTAATTTATAAGCTTTCGTTATTACAGAGTGCACTAGGCTACATCTTTCTCTAAAGCACATAATAAAAATAATATTATTGTGCACATTTGGAACCATTTCATAAATGTTTTCTTTGGGAGTGACTTGTAATTACCATTATTATTATTGCTTTATATTATTTATTTTTATATACCTCATGCTGAAACTTGACCTCCCTGCCTAAGGAAGTAGACTTACCACTAATGAGTTTCAAGACAATGCCTTTATATTAAAATTCACCCCAAAGGAGCATTTACACATACATGCACAATAATTTTATCATTTACAAAACATACTTCGAAACAGCAGTAGTTTTATCATCTAAAGAAGACACATTGGAAAATAAGTTTGCTAGTAATCAGACCTTTTTCATGCCACATTCCTCAAATAAGACTGATTTCAGAAATAATATTAAACCATTACCATGGGAGATGGTCTCATCACAACTGTTGTTCAGGAAATAGATTGCTGAAAATGCACTATAATTGCTTTTTAAAGATGGCTCATTAAGACTATTACACAGCATTTTAAAGGGTTTAATCTCATTCTGCTCCATGAGCAAACAAGAGTTTAGCTTTCCACCTTCCATTATCCATAGTAGAATTTTGGTGTGAAGATTATATCTGTTCCAATATGAATGTCATTGGGCCTTGACAAGGCAGTAAAGTTCCTGACTTACTTTTAGAAGCTGTTTTTATGGGGATCCATCAGCAATCATGATATTTAAGCTCTACATTCAGATGCTATACAGATGCACACATGTTTTCACCCCCCAAAAACATGGTGTCTATTACAACATCTACAGTCTGCCCTGAAAAACATTTAACCTAAGTTAGACCGTTCTAATTTAAATTTTCTAAATAGTTGAAAAAGGACTTAGCTACAGTTTGCCTTCTAGGCCACAAAGAAAATTTATAGACTAACCAAGATAGCAAGGAGTACCACGTTTAAAGGTAGAAACTTTCCAAATATAATTTTTTTTTAATAAAAAATGTTTTAAGTCAGATTTCACAAACAGGCTGAATTGGGTGCATGGGTGAATTTTGTTTGTTTCGCTAAGTAGTGGTGGTAGTATTTTCATTGTTGTTTAATGTGATGTATTTTGCAAAATTTAAAATAGAGAAGCATCATATGCAAATCTCTATTTCTGGCCTCTCTGGAGCAACAAAAATATCTGGTGACCCTGAGCCCACATTCCTACATAGTAGCAATGATTGGAGCCAATTAACAGCAACTTGGGCTTTCCTAGTAGCTCAGGCAATAAAGAATCCACCTGCAATGCAGGAGACCTGGGTTCGATCCCTTGGTCGGGAAGATCCCCTGTGGAGGAGGAAATGGCAACCCACTCCAGTATTCTTGCCTAGAGAATCCCATGGACAGATGAGCCAGACAGGCTATACAGTCCATGGGGTAGCAAAGAGTCAGATATGACTCAGCAACCAACACACAGACACACACAGCAGCAGCAGCTTCCTTTAAACTGGACACTTATTCCCAGCACACCCTGCTTTCTTATATCCAGCCCACCTCATTCATGTCTGCAACCCACCTGGTCCCTGCAGCCAAATGACTTTGTGCCTCTGACTTAAGTATGACTTACCTAGTCATTGAAGATGGTCTTCTAAAAAACAATAAAACTATATTAAGTTAAATACTATTTTATTTATTAAAATTGTTATATTTTGATGCAACTAAATTACCTCCTTCTGAAATAATATCGTACACTAAAGAACCTGCCTGCCAATGCAGGAGACATAAGAGACTTGGGTTTGATCCCTGGATTGGGAAGATCCCCTGGAGGAGGGCATGGCAACCCACTCCAGTATTCTTGTCTGGAGAATCCCTATGGACAGGGGAGCCTAGTAGGCTACAGTCTATAGGGTTGCAAAGAGTCGGACACAACTGAAGTGACTGAGCGCGCGTGCACACACACACACACACACACACACACAGACTTTTCCTTTCCCTCCAAATAATGAATAGATCAAATTAGATGTACCTTCTGGTGTTTATTTGCTGATTAGCTTAGGTATTAAAGCATTGTGCTAATGACCCTGAGATCATGGGCTAATTATAATGGCAATAACACTAATTATAAAATGCTTAGTTAGACTCAACTCTATTCCATGGCACATTTGTTGTTGCTATTTAGTCACTAAGTTGTGTCCAACTCTTTGCAACCTTATGGTCTGTAGCCCTTGAGGCTCCTCTGTCCATGGGATTTTCCAGGCAAGAATATTGGAGTGGGTTGCCATTTTCTCCTCCAGGGGATCTTCCCTGACTCAGGGATGGAACCCACATCTCCTGCATTGCAGGCAGATTCTTTATCACTGAGCCACCTGGGAAGCCCATTCCATGGCACATGCTACACGCTAAGTCTAGGCCAGTCTTGCAAATGATGGCAGATCGTATCAGTCTGTTTCCATTGCTAGAAAAGTAATTGAAAGCGTACATCCTCATAATGGTTAGGTTATTTTGGTCTCATCTTAGTTGTATGTGAAGATCAGAAATGTGGACATCGACTTTCCCATTACCTGTGGGGTGGTCACTGAGTTAAAAGCACAAAATAATTTTCCCCAAGGCAACCATAGAAATCTACTTGTGAAATAGTTTAGAGTATTTGTTAGAATGTGTCCAAAAATTTCCAGACTTCACAGAATCAGAGTCAAATATAATTGAGTCTGTGATATTCTAAAGCATTGAAAACTATGTCACAGTGTCCTGGTAGAAGGAGAATCCACGAGGCAAAGAATTTTTAAATTGTGTTTAAAATGTTACATTTTCAGTGCTTCTTAGATATAAATGAGAGATTATAAGAAATTAGTCATATGATTCCATGAAACAGCAGTCACCTCAACCAATACCTTAAATAATCCAAACTTAAATATATATATAAAGATTCCTCTAAACACATCAAATAAAAGCCATTTCTGGGAGCTATGATTCCAATTTCAGAAACAGGGAATGACTTACCAAAACTTCTTGATTTTTTTTTTTTTTTTTTTTTTTTTTGCAAAGCTGAGGAATCCCTACTGAAGGCTCATTCTGGTCCACCCACCCACTTGTGTGGGAGTGCTACACACTGCTCTTAATTTCATAGAACGTATCTGTGGTTTCCTTCTTCTACATTTAGATTGCAACCTTTATGGTAGCCTACCATGTTTTTAAGTGTTGATAATATTTTGGTTCAAACACAGCATTTATGTAAGTCATTTTATTGCCTAATGAAAATAGCATAAATAATGTAATATTGGAAAATCAATGTATCTCAGTGTCCTGGCCACACCTGTTCACTTTCAGCCTTCCCCCCTCACCCTTGCCTTTTTTTTTTCTGGCCTTCAGAGGACTGCTTAGACCCCATGTGTTCTGGCCATGGCATCTGTGTAAAAGGAGAATGTCACTGTTCTACTGGTTGGGGAGGAGTCAACTGTGAAACTCCACTTCCAATATGTCAGGAGCAGTGCTCAGGACATGGGACTTTTCTTCTGGATGCTGGCACGTGCAGCTGCGATCCCAAGTGGACAGGGGCTGACTGCTCAACAGGTACATCAGAGTCTAATTTTTCACCCTCTTCCCTCACTCCTGAGTTCTTACTGGTCTTTACCTTAAGGTAATATTTCTTAAAGTCAGATCTGTATGACTTCATGTATGCCTTCATAAGGGGCTTCCACATGTTCCCTAGGCTTGTATTTTACTGAGTTTTCATATACAACACACCACTGAGCTTTTCATTGCATTTTTCATTGTTATAGTTCTGTAGTTGAACCTCTGTCTTCATTTTGCACTCTCCTGTAGTTATTCCATCCATTTTGGAGTCTGTTATGATCAGTTCTCTATAGATTATTTCAAATCTATGTCTTACTTCACTCTGGATGACAATCCCTAGGTCCATCCATGTTGCTACAAATGGCATCATTTTATTCTTTTCTATGGCTGAGTAGCATTCCATTGTATATATGCACTACCTCTTCTTTATCCATTCCTCTGTTGATGAGCATCTAGGTTGCCTCCATATCTTGACTATTGTAAACAGTGCTGCAATGAACATTGGGGTTCATGTATCTTTTCAAGTTAGTTTTCTCTGGATATATGCCTAAGAGTGGGATTGCTGGATCATATGGCAACTCTATTTTTAGTGTTTTAAAGAATCTTCATACTGTATTCCATAATGGTTGCGCCAATTTTCATTCCCCCCAACAGTGTAGGAGGGTTCCCTTTTCTGACTTTGGAAACATCTTAATACATGAATGAACACTAAAAAGATGATTATGTGTTTATCAGGTGGATTTAAGAGCCAAGAACATTCCAGGCAGAAGGAATAATTTAAACTAAGAAATGTGAATCCAAATATTCCATTTGGCGACTTGCTAGTCATTGGGTGTGGCTGCACCTAGGAATCCAGAAGATATAATTGGAGAGATGGGCAGGGATGAGAACATAGGGAGTTTTGTTTACACGCCATGCTAAGGAACTTGCATTTCTTCTTGACACAGTAAGAAGCTACTGCGTGGTTTATAACAGATTGTGTTTTAGGTCAAGGTTAGGAAACAGGACATGGTTACTATATAAGTGCTGCTGGAGGCAGGAATTATCACTAACCATGATTTCTACATTGAGAGATTGGGTAACTGATCACAAGTCTTAGTTGCAGCCTGTGAAATCTAGTTCCCTGACCAGGAATCGAACTTGAACCTCCTGCATTGGGATCATGAAGTCTTAGCCACTGGACCACCAGAGAAGTCCGCTTAAATATTCTATAAACAGATTTTCCTCGAGCACTTACTGTGGGCCATGTGCTAACTCTTGGGATACATCAGTGAGGAGTACATGATTCCTGCACTACTGGGACTTTCAGTCTGGCTGGAGGAGATAGAGTCAACAATGAATAAGAGCTATACAAATCTTTGAAACAAGAGGAAAGTGAGAGCTAGTGAGGTTAAATTATTTTTCCAAGGTCACAGAGCTGGCTAATTGCAAACCTGAAAGTTGTTTTCAGGACTGTTGATTTCATCCCACATCTAGCATTTCTTTTCAGCCTCCACCCTCACCCCCTCCAAAGGAAGAGTTAGACAAGGAGCAGGGACTCAGGTGAATAGATTAGCTTATGGAAAAGGGAACCTTCAAGGAAATGAAGGGCATCAAATATCCACTGCATTCTTGTCCAGATGTAACATGGATTCAAGGTAGACTAAAGTAGAATGGGGGCTTCCCTGATAGCTCAGTTGGTAGAGAATCCGCTTGCAATGCAGGAGACCCTAGTTCGATTCCTGAGTTGGGAAGATGTGCTGCAGAAGGGATAGGCTACCCACTCCAGTATTCTTGGGCTTCCTTTGTGGCTCAGCTGGTACAGAATCCACCTGCAATGTGGGAGACCTGGGTTCGATCCCTGGGTTGGGAAGATCCCCTGGAGAAGGGAAAGGCTATCCACTCCAGTATTCTGGACTGGAGAATTCCATGGACTGACTATATAGTCCATGGAGTTGTAAAAAGTCAGACACGACTGAACAATTTCCACTTTCACTTTCAAATTAGAAAGTGGACTAAAGCCACATCCATCCATTCTGGATGCAATAGAAAAAGAACACTAGAAGCACCTCTTGGTCAGAGAAGCAAAAGGGTGAATAGGTATGACCCCAAACTCTGCAGTCTCTCAGGCAAAAGCCTTCCTAATAAAATTACCAACTTGAAAACTAGGGAAAGGAAATGCCTTCTGAATCTCCGGTGTCATGGTAGGAATAGTCCTTCTGTGATTTTTAAGCTCCATAAAGGTTGTTCCCACAGAGCATATTTAACCATCGAGATGATCTCACTGTGCAGACTTTTAATTGAGTATGCTCAGTACAGGAAGCAATTTAACATCTGATTCTTATAATGGATCATGTCATTTCAAAGGTGGATATGCTCTTTGCCATTGATCATTCTCTTCCTCTAAGTGCATGAAGCTTAGCTGTTAGCATGTTAACTGTGTTGCTCTGATACCAAGGGGACTGCAGTGAATGGTTTACTGATTATTTCCAGTCTGTTTTCTAGATACACTGAGTATTGTTAGCGGCTCTGAATGGATACTTGATATAGGGTTCTTTCACCTGGAGGTCTCATGGTACTTCACAAAGGTTAACTCATTAGTCTTTAAAAAACACCTCAAGGGGAATACAACAGAAGTTTGTTATAACATAGTTTAGATTTGGATATACTGCAGGTCAAATCATGCTCCCTTAAAATAGAGCTCCTTGCCATGAAATCTCAGTAATACATTTAGCCCTATACTGAAGATACTGGCCGCAGCTTCGAAGATCGGCATTGTAAAACACATCTACTACATTTCTTTCATAAAATCTGGCTTCTCCTGGTCTCATAGTCTCTGAGGAGGAGTATAAAAGCAGAATTTAGAGCTTTGTACTCCTTTCTTCTTGATGAAACTTCCTGTGAGCCACTCTATCTATTGTTATTCTCAGATAACAGACTGTGAAATTTATGGAAGATAAGCATCCACAAAGAGAGGACAGTTTCTGTCCTTTCTACCATAATCCCCTCTCATTATCCTGGATCTTAGAACTGGATTAATCAGCTAGAGAGATAGAACATTAGGTCCTGAAGTATGGACCATAGCCTGCCAGGCTTCTTTGTCCAGGAAATTTTTCAGGCAAGAATACTGGACTGAGCCACCTGGGAAGCTCTGTGTGTGTGCGTGTGTGTGTGTGTGTGTGTGTGTGTGTACACAGTTGCTATATAACAGGAATCATCTGTAGTTCTGGGTGAAGATTCCATAAGGCTTTGTTGTAAGGATATTTATTTTCAGGCTATCCTATGACATGTGACCATTTTGTCCATTGGAGAGATGACACTGTGTGTGTGCTTGTGCTCACGTGTGCTTGTGTGTGTATTCACAGCATAGTGATTTTGAGTAACTCATTTAAATTTTTTGAGTCTCAGCTGCCTCATTTTTGAAATGGTAGAAGATTAGCCAAGTGGCTCTTGAGACCCTTTTCAACACTGAAATCTATGGTTCTTTAGCCTGTCTATTGAGCTGTTGACACTGATTATCGATGGTTTGTGGATATAGTTCATAAACTCTCAACTCCATATTGTTTATGATGAGAAAATATTAATTGCAAATAACTTTGTTTATGTTATAATGAAATCCACACTTTAATATATAGACCATTTTGTTTGAGAATCTACCTCTATTTGTAGAGATACACATGTACACACACACATAAACATGTGTGTATATAACAATGTCTTGTTATGTTTTTAAGTGTTCCCTAATGGATGGTGATATGCATCTACTAATAAAACAGATAATTAGAGGAGGAAGTTGTAAAAGGCTTATATAATTATAATTGCTAGAAAAACTTTCCTTGATTATACAAGTATCATATGCTTTTAGAACATTATTCATTTTCCCCTTTATTGAAAGCGCCAATAATCAAAAGGTTTTCATCTGATTCTACATATCTGTCACATATAATGCGTCAGTTTCCTGAAATTTCCAGGTATTGAGTAGGTCATTTGAAATGATTAGTGTATACTGTATTTTTCCTATAGATATTATAGTAACAGCAGGGTTGTACATGCCATTTGATAAAGAAGCTTTGTTCAAAACAGAATGTACATGCTACAGGCACAGCTATATAGTCATTCATCATGCCACTGAAGGGAAAAATCCACTCATATATAAAGTAACTGAAATTAAGTGTCTTCAATAGAAAAGAGATAATCAGCGTAACCAGATTAGGAACGTAGGGTTGCAAATAATCTTGTCTATTCAGTTTGGAATACACACCTGAATTTCTTAAGAGCTGTAGCTGAGTCCACAAAAGAGAAGTCTCTACTAGTTATCAAACAATGTTAATATATTATAATGAACAAATTTCATGGACTGAAAAGCTCAAATATAGACAATCAGTCACTGAAACATGATGGAAAGTTTTATACTGCTTTTTAGCATATAGGGACAAAAAGGCTTATGACTAATTCCTATGTAGGCTTAATTATTTTTAATTTGCATTCAAAGTATGACAACCTCTGATCAAGTTTAGCATGCGTGGGGCTGGTGCATGGGGATGACCCAGAGAGATATTATGGGGAGGGAGGTGGGAGGGTGGTTCATGTTTGGGAACGCATGTAAGAATTAAAGATTTTAAAATTAAAAAAATAAAAAAATAAAAAAAATAAAGTCACTTTTTTCTATTCTGGAAGAAATAAAGGGTAAACCTTAAGGTGACTCTGATTTGATTGATTTAATAAAATAAACCCCTGCTTGAAACATAATGGCTACACCATTAACACCACAGGGAGGTAAGAACATTAACTGTAGATTTGCGGAATCTGTCAGTGCAGTTCATCAGTGGCACTAGAAATACAACCCCCAAAGCATCCTTAATAGAATTCAAGTCAGATTAAGAGTGTAAGAATCCACAAAAATATTTTTGGGAGGCAGATATGAAATGGAAAAAAAAATCATACTATTATCATGATTTCCTAGCAATACATCCTACTCAGAGATGGCTTGACACCCCCTAAGTTTTTTTGTCTTGAGTGAAAATAGAAATCAAACCCCCCCAAAATTCTCAGATTCAAAAATACCTTATCTTTATCAAAGAGAGTCCATTTAATAGCCATCAAATCTTATGATGTGATTTAAAGCACATCAAATATCAAATGTTTTCAAAATACATCTTTTACATTTTGTTCTAAGGCGATAAAAACCATACCTTTTCTGTCATCATTAGCAGACTGCAATGCAAAAATCCAGTGAAACTTTTGACAATTTGACAAGTTTGAACAGTGAGGTAAATTTGCAGCTCCCTCTCTGTAAATCTGAGCTAACTCTGCTGACTGTTCCAGGACATTAAAGCTTTAAAATTGTTTTTCAAACCAGGGACATATATTTAAGGTGGCAACTGTGAGGTAAGAAAATGTAATTAAGTAAACCTGAGTCTGAGGAGGCATGCTTATTTACATGTCTCAAGTACAGTTAATAATAAGGAGTGCATTTGGAAAGACCAATAGGAGCATCAAAAGAAACCAGGAAAATTTTGTACTGTACCATTAAATGCATTCCTCCCATTCACCCAAACTTTTTCTGAATTCCAAGTTCATTTTCTGTTTGGCATTTTTCTCAATTCATGTTCATCTGCATGAAATGAAATAGACCCAGAAAAGGGTGTAATCTGAAAGTTGTGTTTGGCCCTGTAGGTGAGATCCTGCAGGAAAGGTGGCCACCTGGGTGCTCCCCTCCACAGTCTGACCTGCTGCCTGCTTCTCTGACATGGGCGGTGGGGGTTGGTCTGAGCAGGGGCAGGGCAGGAAGGTAGAAAGGGTCTCTAGTAGAGATGGTTGAGAGAGGCTTTGAAGGAAGCCAGAATTCAGTTGTGCAAAATCAGTGGCCAAGATATGGAGAAGGATCAAAATAAGTTTTTCCAATCCTGTACAAAATCAAATTATTAGAGATATTAAAGAGCACTGTATACATTCCCCCCCCCCATAAACTGAAAGATACTTTCATTCCTGTAATAAAAATATCCTGCATTTATCCATTGGTTTTAATTTTTTCTCCAAATACTGACATAGCCATTTTCTTTATTTCATTATATTTTTTAATAAAGCCTTATTTTTCAGTCATGTACTTACTTTTATTTTTGGCTGCATGGGTTGGTACTTGGGATCTTTCATTGCAGTGCACAGACTCTCTAATTAGGGTGTGCTGGGCTCAGTAGTTGTGGCGTGTGGACCCAGCCACCCTCACAGCATGTCGAATCTCAGTTCCCCCACCAGGGATCAAACCCACATCCCCAGCGTTGGAAAGGGGATTCTTAACCACTGGACCACCAGCGAAGTCCCCCCATTCATTATTATGGCCATAATCCAGGGTCATTATTAGAGTGTGGATTGCATATTGAGCTTTGATAATAAAAACTACCTCTAGAACCTTTCCGGAGATTTGCTTTACATGTATTTTTCTGAGTCATCGGAAAGGGATAGGCTACCCACTCCAGTATTCTCAGGCTTTCCTTGTGGCTCAACTGGTAAAGAATCCATCTGCAATGTGGGAGACCTGGGTTCGATCCCTGGGTTGAGAAGAGCCCCTGGAGAAGAGAAAGGCTACCCACTCCAGTATTCTGGCCTGGAGAATTCCATGGGCTGTATAGTCCATGGGATAGCAAAGAGTTGGACACGACTGAGCAACTTTCACTTTCATTCTTCTGAGTCATTGGAAAGAAGAGGCATAGGAAGGACAGAGATTTATCCTTCATTAAAGAAGGACCGTACATTTTCACCTGGTAAGAACTTGACTTATACTTCCACATTCCAGTAACCTAGCAAACAGGTTTCTCTTATTCTCATAATATCATTAAGGTGTAAGCAGGGTTAATAATGTTTCCTCATTTTATAGCTGAAGGAACTAATCTGCTGTGAGACATGGGGAAACTTACTTTATTGTCAGTACTTCAGCGTTGAGGTTGGAAATAGAATTCGCAACCCAATGTCTTATCCTAAAGATCAGTGTGGATTAATCTTGTTTTTATCCTGCTTGTGACTTGCTGAGCCTCTTGAATATAAGAACCCATGTCTTCCATAAATCATAGAAAATATTTAGTCACTATTTCATTGAGTTTTGATTTTCATACTTTCTCTGCTACTTCCTTTTGGAATTTCCATTAGACTCTCCTGCTCTGGCCTCTATGTCTTTTATGCTTTTTCCAATTTTCCATTTCTTTGTTTCTCTGTTATTTTATTGGCAATTTCTTCAAATTTGTCTTCTGGCTCATGAAATATCTCTTCAGCTGTATTTATTATGATGTTCAACCCTTCCATTAAATTGTAAATTTCAGTGATTTCATTTCTAAAATTATTTAATTTGTTTTTCAAATATCTCTCATTAATTTTTGGCAATTTCTTGCTCCTTAATCCTGTCTTTATCTACTATTTTCTTTATGCATATTAAACATAGTTATTTTACATGCTATATCTGATAAATAGATCATGTTAAGGCTTTGTGGGCCTGGATCTATGGTTTCTTGTTTCTGTCAACTCTTGCATATGATCAGCTGGCTTTCTTACTTCTGTTCACTTTTTATAGTTGGTTAAAATATGTTGAAATTTTAAGTCTGGGGAAGATTTATGTTTGTTTCTCATAGGAAGTTGTCTGCACTACTTTTTACTGTAGTGTAGTTGATTTATAATATTTATTAGTTACAGGTATACAACATGATGACCATTTGTACTAATTTAAAGTTTAAATTAAAAATCTCAAGTTACAGTTTTGGGACCATACATTTAGTACAGACTCAGGCTCCAAACCCATGTGAAACCCAGCTAGTTACCATGAAGTCTCAGAGGAAGCTTGTTATTGAACATCTTCAGACCCAAGCCTGAGACAGATCATTTTCTTCTAACCTATTTTTGCAAGGCACATTTGCTTCTAGATTGGTTTGAATATGGATCTCTGATCCTGTACAGGCCCAAGGTTCAGCTAACAATCTATTTCCCACTCTGGACCCTCACCAAAACTCTAGGTTACCCAGATCAGCTGATGCCTCTGATGTCCTGGCAGAGCCCTAACTCTCCATGTAATCTTGGACTAATCAGCCACTATGGATCTCAATTTATACATCTGTAAAATGTGTTTTTCAGCTAAATTCACATTTCAATTTATTTTTAATAATTAACATTTTCACTTTAAGTGGAGAAAAATATTTAAGTTGCAATTAAATCAAGAATTTTTTTTCTACTGGGTTATGTGTAAACACATTAGAGTTCAACAAACCTAGAAGAGTTTATTCCAGCTAGAAAAATGGTTCAGCTAGTGAGCTTTAAAAGAGTGTTCTGAGAAGTATTGTTCAAAAGATGTTTCTGGGACTTCCCTGGTGATACAGTGGATTAGAATCCACCCGCCAGTGCAGGGGGCCTGGATTCGATCCCTGGTCCGGGAAAATTCCACATGTCATACAGCGACTAAGCCTGAGTACCACACCTACTGAGCTCATGCTGTAGAGGCTGCGAGTGACAACTACTGAAGCCTGCGTGCTCTAGAGCCCAGTGCTCTGCAACAAGAGTAAGCCCAAGCACCAAAATTAACAAGAGTAGCCCCCTCGCTCGCCACAACTAGGGAAAGCCCGTGTGCAGCAACAAAGACCCAATGCAGCCAAAAATAAAATGAATAAATTTTATTTAAATTTATATAAATAAATTTTTGTTATTGAAATAAATGGGAAAAAAAGATATTTCTGAAGCCATAGGAGCGAAAATTAACAGTGGAATCAAGAGTAAACAATTTAAACAATCAGAGACAGCTTGCCACACATTTCTGGTAGGTCCATTCATTTTTAAAATTGAATTGTGCATGTCAAACAATGAAAGTTAAAGCATTCTAAATACTACTGCCTATTTTCATTTCCAGCTGTCTTTGTTTATTTCTTCTTTGACAGACTTTTGACATAATCATAGAATATTCACACTAGATTAGATCTTAGAGATCACCTAGTATTGTCTTTCCTTTTATAGAAGAAAACTGACGCCCAGAAAGGTTGAATGATTTGTGTAAGGACCAACCTAGATAGCATATTCAAAAGCAGAGACATTACTTTGCCAACAAAGGTCCATCTAGTCAAGGCTATGGTTTTTCCAGTAGTCATGTATGGATATGAGAGTTGGACTGTGAAGAAAGCTGAGCGCCGAAGAATTGATGCTTTTGAAGTGTGGTGCTGGAGAAGACTCTTGAGAGTCCCTTGGACTGCAAGGAGATCCAAGCAGTCCATTCTGACGGAGATCAGCCCTGGGATTTCTTTGGAAGGAATGATGCTAAAGCTGAAACTCCAATACTTTGGCCACCTCATGCGAAGAGTTGACTCATTGGAAAAGACCCTGATGCTGGGAGGGATTGGGGGCAGGAGGAGAAGGGGACGACAGAGGATGAGATGGCTGGATGGCATCACTGACTCAATGGACATGAGTTTGGGTGAACTCTGGGAGTTGGTGATGGACAGGGAGGCCTGGCATGCTGCAATTCATGGGGTCGCAAAGAGTCGGACACGACTGAGCGACTGAACTGAACTGAACTGAACTGAATTGAATGTAGCTGATTAGATACATAGTTAATATGAGAGACAAGTCTCAATGTCTGGTTTAGACCTTTTGTCTAACATACCATTAAGAGAGCCTTGTTCAAATTCAAGAGACATTACCTTTCCATTGTCATCACTTCCACTGAATCTCTAGGAAAATTAGCAGTGAATATATACACAGGGCAGGATCCCAGAGTCTATCTCTTCCTTGACTATCACAATGTTATGATTAAGGGGAGAAGTAGGTTGATGAAAGTGATCTGAGCCAGTGTTGGGGAGGAGGAAACAGTGTTATGAAAACTGTCAGAGTTTCAGCATAGAAAAGTCAGACAGAACTGACCTCAAATCCCAGCTCTTCCTCTAAGTTACTATGTGACCTTGAATAAGTTACTTGGTTTCTCTGAGCCTCTCCTATAAAATGGGGAAATAATTCCTACTTTGTTAGGGTAGTTGTAAGAGTTAAATGAGATAATATATGTGAAACACCTAACATAGTGCTTCTCCCATAGTAGACATTAGATTATAATAATAAATGGTAGCCATTATTGTCATTATATTTCAATTCTCATTGTAAAGACACATTTCAAAGACAAATCTTTTGTAAGTAGAAGATAAATTAGTAGCTGTCTCACAGAATTCATTTTCAGACATGGTAAAGCTGAATTAATTTTAAGGAGTATGAAAATTCTTTCTATTCCAAAGTCATTACATTTTTTTTTTATCCCCACCTGAGTGGTGTTATTTTTTTGTTTGTAGAACAGATGTTTCACTGAAAAGTTAGGTGAAAAGTATTTATTCTATCTTTTCACTCCCTTTAAGCCCTGCTCTTCATCATAAACTCACATTCAAGGAAAATTTACATTCCTGGTCTGTCTGCTAAGATTAGGTTTAGTGACAGGAAATACTCCCTCAGGGGAGGCAAATAAAAGAGTAGCTTAAACAAGATATAACTGTGACCTTACTTTCACACAAAAGAAATCTAGAAGTAGGTGACGACAGACCAAGGCTTAGGTGATGACTCCAGAAAGATTCTTCTGGCTCACACCTCTCGTATCCCTCAAGATAGGACTTTCATCCTCACTGTACACAATGGCAGCCAATGTTCCAATCACCACATCTTCATTCCAGATAAGATGAAAGAGTGGAGGGGGAAATGGTCTGTTTGCTCTCTTTTAAGGAGACTTCATTTATGGTACTGCTAGAAACATTCGTTTATATCTCACTGACCAGTAACTAAGTCATGTGACCACACCTAGATGCAAAGGAAGACAAGAAATATAATCTTTGTTTAAGGAAGCCATGTGAACAGCTAAATAACATCAAATTTCACTGTAGCATTCAACTTTCCAACTAGCAGAATGGGGCGACATGATCAGTTGTGTGACTCGCCACATCTTCAACATAAAACCAAGCCCATAGCTCAGTGGAAATAAAAGTTTCTTTGTATTGAGACCAGTGAGACACTTTCCCTACAGATCATCTTCAAGATTTTATATGGAAAAATGAACTAAAGTATCTCCTTATTAGTTATAATTTTGATTACATATTGAAATGATAATACTTTGGACATACTGGGTCAGATACTATATATTTATTAACATTAATTTCACCTGCAGTCTTAATGTGGCTACTAGAAAATTTAAGGTTGCATCTGTGACTTGCATTTGAGGCTCACTTTCTATTTTACTGGACAGCACTGCTGTGGCATATGGCAGTATTAAGTTTAGCCTGGAAAATATAATTAAATGTATTTTCCAAATTGAACTGAATATATTCAGATACCAAGGTAACTTGGATAAGTACTTTGTAGTATAGGATTGTTGACAAAGTCAGCTATATGTGGAAAAGGTTTACCAAAAATGATTATTTGGGTTTTAGCATAACTGACCAAGTCATTTTTGGCAATATTAAGACACCAAGGGTAACCATAAACCTGGTTCTGGTTTATGACAATAAAAGCATAAGAAAGAAATATAAATGAATGTATATACTTCCTAAGACAGGAGAAGTATCAAATCATTATACTCACATTTCTGCAAAATATGCTAAAGACTACAAATGTGGGACAGTAGTAGCATAATTAAATGCCTAGTGACAATCTATTCCTGTATAGTACACAGGCCTCAAAGGCCCAGACTTTCCACCTCTCAAGAAGGAAACCAACGTATGTTTTAAATAAAATGTCTAATAAAGCAATAGGTTTATAACTTTGTTGGATAAGTTTTTATGTCATAAAATGAATTAGAACACTCGAGTCCAGCTGTAAAACTTATAGATAATAAGCAAACTGGCACAGATTAGAGCTTGTCATTCAGAATGTCTCTAGGGTGATTCTTCAGCCATGAAATCTTCCTCAGATGCTTTATTTAGCTTGATTGTTTAAAAAATCATGTGTGCTCTGTAAGGGGGAATTACTAAAACATAGACAGAGGTGGCTCGGATCACCAAGTTGTCAGCTGACATCCAAGCTGCCATGACCTCCCTCTCCCAGTTTATACCTTGTGTAAACCTCTGTGTATACCACAGAGCCTGGCCTCTTTACAGGATGGAACAATCAGATTCAGATCTTTCCACAAGGTCATATTAAATCTGACATTTTAACTTAGCAATAAGCTTTTCATAAACACAACTTGACTTTTATAAAAATCCAACAGCCTCTTTTTATTTATGAAGGTCACCACATTAACCTGGCCAGAATTGTTTGTTTTTCTCTATCCACGATTCTTGGCAAGCCAGATATTAGGACACTTAGAGACAGAGAATGTGTCCATTTTCATTATCATCAGCTCATTCATAATGGAATATGTCCTTCACTTGAGGCCCATGAGGGAAGGATTGAAATGGTCCTTGGGAATCAATGGATTACCGATAGAACATGAAAGCACTCAGTCCATCTCAAACCTCTCAGTCTCCAGACATTGTTAGTCCAAACATAAATGCAAAAAAGCTCCAGAACACTATATCAAGGGTTACAATAGTGACAAAATTATTTATTTCTGCCTTTGTCATAATATCCATCTAAGCAAAATAGTGAAAAAGGGGGAGCTAATCTTAGTCAATAATCCTACATAGCAAATACTCTTGCCTGGAAAATCCCATGGATGGAGGAGCCTGGTGGGCTGCAGTCCATGAGGTCGCTAGGAGTCGGACACGACTGAGCAACTTCACTTTGACTTTTCACTTTCATGCATTGGAGAAAGAAATGGCAACCCACTCCAGTGTTCTTGTCTGGAGAATCCCAGGGATGGGGGAGCCTGGTGGGCTGCCGTCTATGGGGTCGCATAGAGTCAGACACGACTAAAGCAACTTAGCAGCAGCTAGGCTAGATACAGATAAAGTTTCTTGTAGATTTATCCTACAACCTCCTCTTCAGTACCAGCAAGTTAGGTACATAAATACATTTTTTATGTGTGAAGAAATTTCCTTTTGGGTTAATATATCCCCCTCTAAAAATATATCTCTCTCTAAAAGATTGGTTCATGGGGAAGCAACCCACACGGTCCCTGAAGACTTCTGGTAGAAAGCAATAGTATCTACCACCATCCTAGAATTCCACTCTGAAAATATGATTAATTCTGCCATAAGGAGCATAGAAAGGATAAAAGTTTAAAGACGATTTTAAAAGGGCCATATATCTCAGCAAACTGTGTGCACATTGAAAACAGGAGATATACAAAGGTAAAGGCAAATCATTTCCAGATTGTCAAGGAACTGAATCAGGATGGAAAGTTAGACAGTCCAGTATATACATCAGACATTCAATAACAGCTCACTGTACTTCTGCCAAGTTTTATAGTTGTTATTGTTTTTTACAGGGAAAGAGGCAAAACTCTCATGTATGGGAAGATACTTGTGTTGAGTACAAGATCTCATGAACATGTTAAAACCAATCAAAAAAGACAATGCAACAGCAGGGTTTTGGAATGCCAACCTGGCATTCTTTGGAATGCCTGAGAAATTCTGGTTCTCAAAGAACACTTTGGTAACTCAGAGAATTCTAGTTTACATAGATAGATATGCCCAGTGTAATTTTTATGTAGTATATTGTCTGCTAAAGTGTCTACCAACACTGGATCAGTTCACCGTAATCTGGCAGACAAAAAAGTTCTGCCTGCAAAGTTGCCAGACCCTTACTTCTAGAAGTGTATTAGACATAACTTTTCTGGCCTGGATTATCTGTAGCATGGTGGGGCTCATTAATGACTATAATGATGATTATGGTAATAATAATAATAATATATTTATTAAACTCTCACTATATACGTGTTTTACAAATATTATCCATTTAATCATCATGACAAGTCAGTATTTCTAAAGTATTTTCTATACAACTCTTTCCTGCAAGATGTTACAAACAAAAAACATTCTATGGTGAAAAACTAAAAGGAGAAATCTACAGGTTAGCTCCCACTTGAAAATTCACCAAGCATATTCTCATGTTATAGATTCTAAAAATTCCCTGCAATAAGGAAAGCTGTCTACCATAGCTTCACCACAAAACTTTGATCAGTAAACGCTTAATGCTTCTTTATATCCTACAGAGATAGAAGTGTTCTTTAGAACCACTTTGGGAAACAGTGCTGTAGAACATTATCATCATTTTATAGAGAAAGAAATGAAAACCTAGAGAAATTCAGCAGTGTTCCTTAGATCACGTAGCCAGCTGAAGGCAGGTCTATTTATTGCCAAAGTCCATACTCATCATTAACTGTAATGACTCAGATAATTGTTATCCTGTATTAACTATTATGTTCAGTATAGTGTGTGTATATATATATATGATATATATATTTATATCCTTTCAGCCTTGTAACAGTATATATATGTATATATATAGTGTGTATATATATACACACATATACACAGTATATATATACACATATACACAGCATATGTATATATATACAAACTATATATATATAGTATATGTGTATGTGTATATATATATATATATATCCTTTCATCCTTGTAACAGTCCTGCAGTGAGAATACTGTTATTCCCATTTTATAAGTGAAGAAAATGAGCTTGATTAGAGCCAGTGGCTTACTAGGACTGTCAACGGGACTGTAGAGTCAGCAGGTTCTACTTATCTAGCCCTAAGCAAATTACCTAACCTCTTGAATGCTCAATGTCTGTATCTGTAAAATGGGTATAATATCCCTGGTGTATAATGGTTAGTCAGTAAAGTTTCTAAAACAAGTTTAACCAAGCCAGTATACTTTGAAATAACCACATACTGAGGTTTAACATCATTGGAAGTATGGTCCATGAATTTATTCATTGCCTCTAAGGTAGATATGAACTTGATATCAATCAAATTTTTAGGCATCATTAGAGAAAGCAGTTGAGGGCCAAAGAGTAGCAGGCAATCAAATAAACCCCAGGCCCAGGGAGAGAAGATATAAATTCTGTAAAGGTCATACTTTCAGATTCAATCATAAAGGTTCAGCATAGTGTAGTACAAAGAACACAATTTAGAGTCAGACCGAGTATAATGCCAGCCTCACCCCTAATTAGCCACATGACCTTAAGCAACTCATTTAACCTCTCTAAGCAACAACACTTCATCTCAGACATGGAATTAACACTACCTTGCAAGGTTGCCATGAAGATGAAATGTGGTAATGTCTGCAGAGATTCTAGCCCTGCACCTGGCACTCATGACATGGTAGCTTTGGCCCCTAGGACCTTGGCTTCTACCTTCTAGAGCAGCAAGCTTTAACCAACAAAATGGAAATTATCTGTGAACGGGCATCTGTCTGATCCCAGAAATGTGTCTGGCGCCCTCTGCATCTTTCAGGGTGATCTGAAGTGGAAATGGATGTTAATTACAATCTTTTAAATATCAATCTCAAAGTATTCTCAGTCGCTGTGAAAGTGACATGTGTCACTGTGAATAAGGAATCCTGAGAGAATAAAGTAATCAAAAATAATTTTTTTAAGCAACAGGGAAGGAAGATTTCCCAACTTTGGCAGCTGATTTACATCTATTACACTGATTTAACCAGGTGCAAAATCCTGGGGCAAAATTCAAATAGCACTATTTTTACCCCTGCAGATTTCAAGCAAGGTATAAGTTGTGTACATGTTTATTCAAATATCTTATAGATGTGGTATAGATACAGTTGGGGGCATCTCCCCTTTTCTGTGCTGAGGCTGGAGCACACTCTAATGACCACCTCAATAAAAGTGCACATAGCATTTTATCTCTCAGCACATATTTAAATCAGAACATCACACGCACACAAACATGCATACACTTCAACACTCATGCACACATTCTTAAACACACTTGTATCCATGCACATACTCTTTAACACACTGCACAGTCACACATATACTGAAATACACCATAGTACACTCCTGCATGCACTCAAACACACATGCTGGCCCACTTATACACACCCATGCCCACTTGCACACATTCACACACTCTGTTCACACGCACACAATGTATTGTCCATTTATAAAGAATATTGTCATTAGTTTGAATGAAAAGAAAATTATTTTATAATATCCTCAGCCTAATGCTTCTTTTATGTGCCCATTGAACACTTCAAAATTTATTTACTTAGGTTGTATTCTACATGAGAAAGGGTAGAGAATTTTAAAGGTTGTAAATTGTATTCTGCCCTTTTAAAAGTTAACTCTCTGTCATTCTATCTGCAAATACAGAGCATCTTTAAAACTGAAGTGCTTTGGGAAAAAAACTTAAAATTTTGTAATAGTCATAAATTGGTATGTGCACTGTAGAGTAATCTAAAATCATTAGAATGATGCATTTTTTTAAGTAAGTGCCTCACAAGAAAATGAGTGAAGCAATATCACAGTGTATTAATGGAGCTCGAGACATCTTAAATTGATTTTGAAATTAAACATCAAAAACTGCAACTTGAAAAAATAATTAGGTAAACCATTATATTGCAATCAAAAAAATTTTTAAAAAACCTCTTGAAATTTAGGAAATTGCAAATTAAGGGTGTCAATCATCCTGATTTGGGAAGGGCACAGATTGTCAATGAAAAGAAAATATACGCCTACTTAAAATATTCTTGAAAACTGAACTGTGCCCAGGGTTTGCTGCTCTGTTTCCATTTCTGGTGGGACATCATTTTGCTTATATTACATATCAGTGTAAGAGCTTCCTTCTGACTTCTTGACCCTGTGATTCTTTTGCAAAGGCAGCTGGTGACACTAGCCTGGAGAAAATGGTCGTTATTCATCTCCTCTTTCCCACCCCTAATATTAGATTGAACTGTATGAAATTGCTGATGTTTGATCTATAAATGTGACATTGTCATATGATTCAACCTAATATTTTCAATAGAACTAGATTTAGAGGAAAAGAGGGTGCTAATTATCTAGTAAGCACTAGTGATAAAGAACCCACCTGCCAGTGTAGGAGACGTAAGAGACCCTGGGTGGGGAAGATCTCCTGGAGGAGGGCATGGTAACCCACTCCAGTACTCTTGTCTGGAGAATCCCATGGACAGAGGAGTCTGGCAGGCTACAGTCCACAGGGTCACAAAGAGTTGGACACAACTGGAGCAACTTAGCACACGCAGCACACCCCTGCCTAAGAAGGATTTAAGAAATATTCAACTTTATCTGGATTTCCCTATTATATGGATTAAACCCAGTCTCTGTCAATACAGGTGCCTGTAGTTTTGTTCTATCCTATTCTTCTTTTCCTGTCTTCCTGGGTCTCTAGCAACTCCTGTCAAGTGGAGTGATGAGATACAATCTTCACCCTCCTTCTAGGTAATTCTTCCTGTTATTTATTCTTCAGGGACACACTGGTGATATTTTGTACTTTGCTTGTGACCTTGATCATTTATAGTAATTATCTCCATAAGATGAATGATCTCAGCCTTGGCAAGAACTTACTCAGGCTCTGTGTAAGGCAGCAGGCTTATATTATGCACCTACTGTGTGCTGAATCCTATGTGCAGTAGGAATGAGATGTATAAACATAATGGTAATCCAAACAGTATACCTGTTATTCAAAATAGAAATCAGCCACAACTGAAATATGCCACAGCATCAGAATGGTTAGATAAACTAGGGTGCATTTTGGAATATCACCTTGCAATTACAGTGCCAACTAAGAATTTTTAACTTATATTAGAATGTTCTGAAGATACAAGAGGTCCAAAAGTAAACTAAAAATTGTATCCCATATGTCAATAAAGTACATTATGTACAGAATAGAAGGAAAGATGGCAAAATATTGACAGCATTTTTTTCTCTAGATTGTGGCTCTCTTTTTCTTCTTTACTCTTTTCTGTATTAGGGACTCACAGGATTTAGGAATATAGAGAGCAACATAACTTAGAACCCTAGACAAAAAGATCCTTGAGGACACAGTAAGGCCCTTATTCAATCAGAGAAGAGAGAGTTCATAAGAGACTTAGTATAGTCTTCAAGTACTTGAAAAGCTTTCAGATGGGGTATAGTGACCAGGTGTTCTCAACCCCATAAAAATAAACAGTAAAAAGATATAAATAAAATACAGCAAAAAAATCAAGTTTGGCCATATGGGAAAATTTCCGGGGGAAGGAGATCATTTAAAAATCAGAATTCCTTATGATGGCAAATCATGGCACTTCCTTTTTAGGTGATTTGAATAGCAATTTGTTTACCTGCCTATGAAGATTCAGGAACAATCTGGGCAACCTCCTGAAGGCAGAAGGCTTAACTGATTATACTCTTGAAATTACTTAAAGGCTTTGATTGCATCGCTTGTTTTGTGCCCTCAGAGCACATGGTGTAACTCTGGCCTCTGAACATTATACCTTTTATTTACCATGAACCATTCTGAAATCTGTTCAAATCCATCATGGTTGTCTTTAGGGAATGCAGCTGGAGAAGATGCTCAGTTCACTAGTGATCAGGGAAATACAAATCAAAAAGAGACTTCTTTTTTCATTCCTCACATTGACATATTGTTCAAGAGTATCTAGAAACAAGTGTTCTTTCACTCTCCTTGTAGGTTATTAAATGGTACAGTCTTTTGTCAGTATCTATCAAAATTTAAAATATACATAGCCATCATCCCAGTAATTCCATTTCTAAGAAATATCCTAGTGAAATGCCGGCACATATGCACAAAGAGGCATTGTTTACAATAGAAGAAAGTATAGAATCTATCTAAATGTCCATTTATAGAGATTAAACTATACAACATGCAGACTAGGGTATGTGCTAAGTCACTTCAGCCATGTCCAACTCTTTGCAACCCCATGGTCTATAGCCCACCAGGCTCCTCTGTCCATGGGATTTTCCTGGTGAGAATACTGAAATGGGTTGCCATTTCCTCCTTCAGGGGATATTGCAGACCCAGGGATTGAAACCCACATCTCTTAAGTCTCCTGTGATGGCAGGCAGGTTCTTTACCACTAGAGCCATCTGGGAATGCTATAGACTAAAAGAATGAGTTAGTTCTAAATGGACAATAGTATGTCTTAGAAATATTTCCCAGTCCTAGAAAAATATTCATTGATTTGAGAGATAGGATGTGTCAGAGGTATTAGAATTACAACATTATACCATTTAGGATGAAATACTAATCATATACCTCTATGCACAAATCTTAATTTCATACATAGAAAGATGTCCAGAGAAAATTTTTATCAAAGAGTCATTGGTGGTTACCCTCTTGGGAAGTAACTATGACTGGTGGCTCAAGATGTATTATTGTTTTATCTGTATTGAAAAGTCTTACAGTGAAAATGTATTTTTAATTACTTGTAATAGCATGTAATTAAAGACAAAGAAAAATTAGGAAACAGGTATGCAATATAGAAATGGAGGCAAATGTCTAAAATAGATGGTTGTGGCATTGACAAGGTAAAAGACTAGGAAAACTAAGCTAAAGCTAAAAAGGGCGGTGGCAGCAGGGTTTTCAGGGAGGGATGAAATATAATGGAAAGAATGGAATGATTACAAAACCAAAAATAAAAATTCTTAAGATTAAATAATACAAAAGTGCAGCACTGTGAATAAAAGTATAAAACTACTGAGTAATGCCCCATCAGATGTCAAAATGTGTTAGAAAATATAAGTAAACAAAAGAAGTTGGTACTGATGCTGAAGAGACACATCATGGGATGGGACAGGGTAGAAAGTCTAGAAAGCAACCGAGTATACAGAAGAGTTTGGAATATGATAAGTCAGCAAGGAGAGGATGGGTAAGCCAACATATTCTAAAAAGTTTCATCCCAACCCAAGCAGAATGAAAATCTCACTGCATCTCTCTGAATAAGTAGGAAAATGATAGGTGGCATAAAATTCCCCAGAGTAGGAGTACAAAGGAGTTTTTAGATACTACAGCATAAAGGAGTTTGAATGCTCCTGCTTTAAATATACGACATTTCATGGTCCTTGGTGTCTATATTTTTTAAACTTTTTACTTTGTATTGGAATATAGCTGATTAACAATGCTGTGATAGTTTCAGTCGAACAGCAAAGGGACTCAGCCATACATATACATGTATCCATTCTCCCCCAAACTCCCCTCCCATCCAGGCTGCCACATAACATTGAGCAGAGTTCCCTGTGTTATACAGTAGCTCCGCGGTGGTTATCCATTTTAAATATAGCAGCGCATACCTGTCCATCCCAAACTCCTTAAGTATCCCTTCCTCTCTTCCTCCCCCACCTACCCCTGGCTTTAGTTTCTATATGTTTACTCAAAGATTTTACTTTTCTGTGATGACACAGGAAATGATAAGGGAAGTTCTTAAGGATGTTTGTGAATGGAAGCCAGGTATTATTTTCCCTTAATATATAACCCTCACTTTCATTTTATCAACAGCCTCTTGCCTCTTCTGGTGAATTTATAAATAAGGTCTCATTGTCCAGGAATCTCAGTATTTCTCAGAGACTCTAAATGATCTCAGGGGGAAACTAACTAGTGAACTAGTTTCCTTTCTGGGAAAAATATATATATATATCACCATCATAACAGGAAGAAAAGCTTAATTCAAGTCCCTGAGGAATTGAAAGTAAAAATCATAGGGCAGCAAGATGGAAACCCGTAGGTTTTTGGAACCAATCCAAGTTGAACCAGAAGGCCTAATGCAGTCATTCATTGATTTGAGAGATAGGATATGTCAAAGGTATTAGAGTTACAATGAACACAGAAGCTACCTACAATGCAGAAGCTAGCCTGCCAACCTTTACTTGGTCATTTGCTGCTTGATATTACTGGCAGGAGGGCCAGAAATATTGCCTCTTCCCTGCCCCCTTTCCTCTTTACGTTATATCTAGTCAATTCTCAATTCCCCTCTGCTTCAGCTCCAGTTACCTCAAAAATAAACCTTCTCCGGAAAGCCTACCTTTATTATACATTTATCATTTTCCTCGTACTTGGCACTGTTCAGTCTAGTCAGCTATGAAAATTAGGGAGGAATGACTAGAAATCCCTTAGTATCCTTTTGTCTCAAGTCATCCTTATCATTCCCGTTTAGTGACACCTGTTCAGTGACACCTCTTAGGACATACAGCAAGATACTAAGCACCTTCATTTTTGCATAAAAGAAGAAAACCTAATTAACAGCATGCGTAGTAATGATGCTCAAAACTTTGGCATGATCCAAAAGAAGTCTAAAAATTATACAAACATCCTAATGACTGAACTTCATATACTGAGGAGTCTCAGGATTCTTCTAAAGGCCACTTTCTCTGTTAGATGCTTTTTTTTTTCTTAGCACCATGGCCAGAAGTGGGGAAGACACTCAGTAAAATAGAGTCTCCCTTCTTCAGACAGAAATATCTTAGGAAGATATGTTTTTGTTTGTGTTCTCTGAATTCCTATGTAAGTTCTCCCACTGGTTCATCTATAGACATTTAGCAAATACTCCCACTGTGTCAGGCACTGTGCTTACATGATGAAAAAAATCCAAACTCATCCCCTCCCTTCATAGAACTCACACTCGAGGTGGTCTGGTACCATTTGGTACCACCTCCAGGTGATCATGCATTCTCTTTCTACCATAGCACCATCACCAAGAATAAGGACTCATTCAGTTGTTGAATATGTGTCTTAAAGCTCACTTGAATGTACCTCAGAAGTAACTGTGGTGCTTGCTTATTGAACTTACAGATATTTGTAACAGAACACCCCCCCACTGCCACACACACACACACCCACACACACCCACACCCACACCCACACCCACACCCACACACACACACACACACACACACACACGCGCGTTCTGTTACAGGAAGCCTGGGATGGGGATCAGGTATCAGCACGTTTCACAAGCTTCCCAGATTATTGCCATGTGTATGACAGAAGGACAGCACATTGAGAACACTGCCTCCATTTTTGCTCACAGCTGATTAGTACTTCATACTTCCCCAGTAGTCAGTGGTAAAGAGCCGCCTGCCAATGCAGGAGTCACAGGTTCAGTCCCTGGGTTGGGAAGATTCCCTGGAGGAGGAAATGGAAATCCACTCCAGTATCCTTGCCTGGGAAATCCCATGGACAGAGGAGCCTGGTGGACTACAGTCCTTGGGGTCACAAAGAATTGGACGCGACTTAGCTACTAAACAGCAAGGATAATTAGTATTTCATATATTTTAATTTAAGGCAGTTAACTTTTGTTCAGTCTTTTCTAGACCCCAAAAGCAGATGCTCAGCATTTTCTTCATATAAGTCTAAACACAAACCAGAGTTGACCATTCTTTGGTTAATTTGGATCTTTCAGCCATATTAATAGCCAGTTGCTGGGCAATCGAGCAGAACAGATATGTGGTCAATTCAACCAGTAAGATGCCAAACAAAATAACTGAGCTGATGGTGCCATGCTGACACATAGACATGTCCAAAATCTGGCAAGTCACAACAAGGACAGTTGTTCATTCTTTCCTAATCATGGTGACAAAGCTTAAAGAAGAACACACTAGTCAGGGGTCGCCAACCCCTGGGCTATCTGTAGTTATAGACACTCCCCATTGCTCACATGATCTCCTGAGTTGCACCTCCTGTCAGATCAGCAGGGCATAATAAATATAATGTGCTTGAATAATCCTGAATCATTCCAAAACCATTCCCTCCCCTGCTGCCCTATCCACAGAAAAACTGTCTTCCATGAAACTGGTCCCTAGTGCCAACAAGGTTGGAGACCCCTTCTCTAAGTAATTTCCATTGAAATGGCTTAATTTTTTGATCCACCAAAGGCTGATTCAAATCTGAGTGTTGGCAACTAACAATGACAAGGAATATTTATGTTCTCGTTCTTAAAGGACCGTAATGATATCAACTTATTTGAGGATTGAATGACACAATATGTAAAAATGCTGATAACATCACTCCAGTAGGTGCTCAATAAATCTTTTCTCTACAGAATTATCTAGAATTCATAGAAGTTAATCTGTATTATAAATCATTAAGTAGCTGTGATAATAGTATATATGACACTACCAAAAACCAAAACAAAAAGAGAAACTAAGAGAAAACACTTAGGTTTTATGAACTATCATTATTTACACCTTATTTCCTGGAAGTTGTTCATTTTTGTAAGAGGTTTTGGCTTTAAAAAAAAGTGCTCCCTTACCTTTGTGTGGCATTGAACTTTTCAAAGCTCTTTCCCTATCATTATTATGTTTGATACACCAACACTGTAAGGAAATATTATTACCATTAGACAGATGAGGAAACCAAGGCCCTGAGAATATAGATCTATGATTCACTCAAATTCACCCAGTTCATGAAGTAAGTGCCTCAAGTAGATACTAAGTTTCTTGAGCAAGTCCAGTTCACCCTGTATATAGGTTGTTTAATAACTGAGGTTATGCTTGAGTATCAATAAAGTATGTTTGAATTTCAGCAGCCTTTCTGTTCAAGCCTTGAAGCCAAAACACTTTCATGCAAAAACACCTCCGATCTTCGCATGAAGTGCTACTTCAACCAACATTTATTTAACTGTTTTGATTGTTCTGTTATACCCAGTGCCACACAGTTTTTAAAAAATAAATATAGATCTTTGTATTATCTTCAGTACACATTGCTTTCTTCCTTTTGTGGAAGAAACAGGAATTAAGAATGCTATAGAGAAGTCTTCTAGCCATAAAATCACATAGTTTAAAGTTACTGGCCTTATATTAAATCTTAGAACTGTTCCTAGCAAAGAGACCCTATTTTGCTCTTGAAAATACCTTTATCATAACTTTCCAGATAGGGATACTTGCCCCAATGCACTTAGCAAACCAGAACACACACCAAAGAAATTACTCACTCTGTGCCCAGATTTTATAGATTTAGATCAAAAACCATTTGGCTTTGAGTATCTCATAACTTAATTCTTGTTTTTTCTTTCTCTTCAAACTTCATTCATTTAAATCCCTTCTATATTTACACCTTCAACCAAATTCCCTCCAGTTTGAGGCACACTCAGTTCCTCCTAGTTTCTGTCTTGGTTCTGCCTTCTTCTAGTTACTGTTCAGTACATCTAAAATGCTATCCTGGTAAACTCCCTTCTGACTTGAATAAACCCTGGCTCCTTCCCTCCTGTATGTCATCCCATGGTCAGCCATCTCATTTCAGAGTAGTCTTTTATATGCTTGACCTAGAAGAAGAAGAATTGGAGATTATTTTCATGGACCAGCAAGCATAGCATGGAGTTTCTTGAGAGGCAGATTTATTAACTTCTTAGGTGCAAGATCTATACTGTGGCTAATTTTCTAGGTTGCCTTGAGATTCCACACATTGGGCTGTCAAAAGAGAATCTTATGTGAGGGCTGCATTCTTTGCAAGTATGCTGCTGCTGCTGCTAAGTCGCTTCAGTCGTGCCCGACTCTGTGCAACCCCATAGACGGCAGCCCACCAGGCTCCACCATCCCTGGGATTCTCCAGGCAAGAACACTGGAATGGGTTGCCATTTGCTTCTCCAATGCATGAAAGTGAAAAGTCAAAGTGAAGTCGCTCAGTCGTGTCTGACTCTTAGCGACCCCATGGACTGCAGCCCACCAGGCTCCTCCGTCCATGAGATTTTCCAGGCAAGAGCACTGGAGTAGGGTGCCATCGCCTTCTCCAATCTTTGCAAGTATAATAGGTGCAAACAAGGCCACCCCTAAAATTTGTGCCAACATTTGTGGAGCCTTGAGCAAGGATTCAAATGGAGACCTGCCTGTTTCCAGACCCCCTTCTCCTCCCAGTGCTGACTGTCCATGAAGGGCTTCATATGAATGTTCCTAGATACACCAGCCAAGCCCGATCCATATACCATGCCCTCTCATTCCTAGAGAACAACTGTCCTTTGGCCATGGCTCAAGCCTAGCGATGCATATGTTAGCAACATATTTTCTATGAGGCAGAGTCCTACATAGCCTGGAATTAGGCTCAAGCCCTATAGACGGAATTACAGGCTCCCTGGATGCTGGTCTAGTGGGGATTGGAGATGCAAACTCCAGGTAGGCCTATACCACTGGCCCAGTGGACATCTTGCCCCAAGGAAAGAGTGAAACTGTAGGAAGGCCAGGTAGGGCCATTCAAAATGGGCTCAAAGGAGACTTTCGTTGCCCAGATGTAAAGGTGATAATAGTGTCTTGGAGTTTTTAGTATTGTTAAGGCCTAACCATCTAGTGCTATCGAAAGTAGACTGGAGATAAGAGTCTTGTGATTTCAGGTGAGATGTTATCAGACAGTGAAATGAAATAGAGGATGAGATGGACAGATTTAAGGGTACAAAAATAATATGGAGAATGAAATAGTTTATGACCACCTGACCTATATTATTCTGTGCCTGGGTTCTATCTGAATTTTCAAGGACACTTAGTTTTTTTAATGGTTTGTTGAAACTAGGATACTGCTGTGTTCTTCCTTTGTTTTATTTTCATAATGAGTTTAGCGTACATGTACATTAAAATCACATACACTGGGATCAGGAGGTGGCCCTTTCCTTGATTTTTTCAACTTCATTCCTTGCCCTGGTCATTTCTATTTTTTCCTCATAATGCCTCAGGCCTGGGAAAGTTTAAGATGATGTACATGACTTGAGACATTATGATAATGGATCCGAAAGTGCTTGGTAACAGGTAAAGTTCTATACAAATGTCAGTTGTTGGTCATCTTAGCAGGCAGCATCTTTCTGTAGCAGACTTGCTCCAGATAGTACATCTCACTCAACACCAGAAGGGAATTTTGAGCTAGGGCCTTGACTCAGCTTTACAGAATGTAGAAAGAAAAGAAAGGTAACACCCAGTCAATAGAATAGAATGTAGATTTTCTTTTCTTTCCTGCTCTAGGAAAAAAAAAAAAGTGGATTGAGGAACTAGTAAATTGATTTGCTAATCTCTTGTATAATCAACTGCATATATATTCTATGTGAAAAGTCTTTGCATTCATATGTGAACACAAAATTGATGTGAGAACTGCTTTAGACAAATAGATAGACAGACAGATGGGAGTTAGAGAAGCAGAAAGGCAGAAATTCAAATTAATAAGTCCTCCTCTTCCCTATACCTCCCCAACTTGGAAAATATAGGCCTTGAACAAAAATATCTTTATTCTGTATATAGTTATGTAATCAGTTGTCATTTCAAATGCACAGCACAATAAGAAATCTCTTCTCCCTTGGGGATTTGCTGTTGGCATCCTTTTTATCACCACAGTTGGGATGAATGGATGACACTGCTGGAAGGAGAATTCTGGGTTTAAATCCTAGGAAAAACATTGTCACGTGTTTGCAGTATATAATATTGTTTCAACCTACTAGATTTCAACCTTTTTATTCTGTGTGATCTATCTGAAGGCTATGACAGGCTCCTCCTCTCAGTAAAGATAACTTATTGCAGTATAGATTCTTAGTTAGGAATAGTTATCAGAATGGATGTGGTAGAGTGGATACAGTTTGGAAAAGCTCCCCTCCAGGTGGTTTTAAGATGCCTCCCAACACACACATATACACACACATACACATGTCTTGACATCACTGTGCTAACCATTTTTATTCTATGCCTAAACAAGTGCTCCTGAAATATACATACTCTGAATTTTTTTTCTGTCTTGATTGAAACTGTTCCTCATAAAAGCAGGTGATGCTGAATGACCTTTCTCATATTTAAGATGATCACTTTTCTTCCAGCCATAATCCAATAAAAGAATTTGTGTTTTCTGAACAAATCATATTTTAAAATTCAGCAAGGATAAAAACTTACAGGCATATTTTATTAAAACATTTACTCTTGCATACAAGGCAAGTTGTTTAGTGGTAAGAAGTAGTCGTGCAGTTCAGATGAATCTACAAATGTGCGCCCCCTTTAGAAATTAGTTTCTAAGCCATGCTGTGTACTTGAGACTCAGCATTCATTATGGGCAACATTATGTGCACCTAATACATTGTGACATGAAAAGCCACAATACTCTTTAGGATTTTCTGCATCACCGTAGGAGAACCAAAGTCTAGTGACTAAAACAAGAGACAAAGAATGGATCATTCTGTGATTTACTCCCATTCTAGCTTCTATTTTATCTCATGACCCTGAAAGAGATTATTGCTCTTCTTGTCTGTAATCTGGGCTTCTCTGCTGCCTCAGACAGTAAAGAATCTGTCTGCAATGCAAGAGACCCGAGTTCAGTCCCTGGGTCAGGAAGATCCCCTGGAGAAGGGAATGGCTACCCACTCCAGGATTCTTGCCTGGTGAATTCCATGGAGAGAGGAGCCTGACAGGCTACAGTCCATGGGGTTGCAAAGAGTCGGTCATGAATGAGCAACTAACACTATCTGTAATATAAAGATATGAAGATATTCCATATGTGTGCTTTGTATGTGTATTGGAGCAGTGATTTTGAATTGTGTTCACTAAATCCTGAGGTTCCTTAAAGGTATCTTAATGTCTTCCAAAGAAGCAAGGGGATGTTAAATAGGCTTGGGTGTCTTCATCATTTTGTATCTGTTTTATGTAAAAGGGGATCTAAGTAAGATTTCATTTGAACAAAAGTTGTTGTGGTAGACATATTAGTGTTCACCAAGATTCCAGTTTTCTCCTATGAGGCAGAGGGCCCCTTTGTAATTAGGTGTGACCATATGACTTGCTTTGGCCTATAACATGTGAGCATATGTTAGGTGTAACATTTCTAAGGGGAAGCATTTAAGAACCACAACATAATTCTCCAAGTTCTTTTATCCTGTCTTGGAAGACCCTGAAAGAAAAGCCTCATATCATGATGTCAGTGTTCTATTTGGTGAACAGAGCATTGCCTCCTGAATTACACTGGACTTGTTACTTGAATGAGAAATAAGCTTCTGTTGTTTCAAGCCACTGAGAGCTGAGGGCTCATTTGTTACCAATCTAACCTATACTGACTAGTAAAAGTGTCCCTTCAGAGCTACTGTTATAATGGAAAGAGCTGATGTCAGGAGAACTAGGTCTGTTCTCAGCTCTGCTCCTGACCAGTGCTGTGACTTCAGTCAAGTCACTCATTTCTTTGAGCTTCAATTTCCTCTTATTTAAAAAAGCAGAAATAAGTAAGCTGCATGCTTCATAGAATGTTTAGGAGATAAAATGTTTATGTTAGATATAAAAGAGTAATTATTTGCTTATTTTATAAACTCTAAGCCAATGTAAATGTTTGCAAATGGAAATGTCTCAAAAGGGAAGGACAAAAGACCAAATTCCTAAATGTCCTCTCCCAAGTCCCAAGTGCTTAGTGTGAGTTTCACCATACTTCCCCTGGTGGAACTATCTTATGTAAAGGAAGCATTGGGCTTCCCTGGTAGCTCAGTGGTAAAGAATCTGCCTACCAATGCAGGAGATATGGGTTTGTTCCCTTGGTTGGGAAGATCCCTTGGAGGAGGAATGACAATCGACTCCAGTACTCTTCCCTGGGAAATCCCATGGACAGAGGAACCTGAGGTGCTACAGTCCAAAGGATTGCAAAGGAGTTGGACATAACTTAGTAACTAAAAAGCAACAATAAAAGGAGGCATCATCCCTTTTCCAAGCCACTAGTATACCTAAATCTGGCTCACTTATTTTACTAAGGATCCACCAAGAAATAATACTTCCTATTGAGATTTGACTACACACACTTACTAGGAAGAAATGTAAGACATATCATGATCAAAAAATTTAGAAGGCAGTAAACTTTACAAAGAAAGAAGAAAAGTGAAAAGCAAAGGAGGAAGGGAAAGGTATATCCAACTAAATGCAGAGTTCCAAAGAAGAGCAAGGAGAGACAAGAAGGCTTTCTTCAATGAACAGCACATAAAACTTGAAGAAAACAACAGAAGGGGAAAGGCTAGAGAACTCTTCAGGAAAATTGGAAATATCAAGGGAACATTCACCCAAAGATAGGCACAATAAAGGACAGAAATTGTAGAGACCTAGTAGATGCTGAAGAGCTCAAGAAAGGATGGAAGGAATACATGAAAGAACTGAATGAAAAAGATCTTAATGAACCAGATTACTCTGATGGTGTGGTCAGCCACTCAGAGCCAGACATTCTGAAGTGTGAAGTCAAGTGGGCCTTAGGAAGCACTGCTGTTAATAAAGCTAGTGGATACAATGGAATTCCAGTAGAACTATTCAAAACCCTAAAGGATGATGCCTTCAAGGTGTTGCCTTCAATATGTCAGCAAATCTGGAAGACCCAGCAGTGGCCACAGGACTGGAAAAGGTCAATCCTCATCCCAGTTCTCAACAAGGTTAGTACTCAAGAATGTGCTAACCATCGGACAGTTGCACTCATCTTGCATGCTACTAAGGTCATGCTTAAAATTGTGCATGCTAGGCGTCAGTATTATGCAAACCAAGAATTTCCAGATGTCCAAGCTGGGTTTAGAAAAGGAAAAGGAACCAGAGATCAAATTGCCAACATTTGCTGGATCATAGAGAAAGCTAGGGAATTCCAGAAAAATATCTACGTCTGTTTCATCAACTATGCTAAAGCCTTTGTCTTTGTGGATCATAATAAACTGTGGAAAGCTCTTACAGAGATGGGAATACCAGAGCATCTTACCTGTCTCCTGAGAAACCTGTATGCAGGTCAAGAAGCAACAATTAGAACCCTGTATGGAACAACTGATTGGTTCAAGATTGAGAAAGGAGTACAACAGAGCTGTCTGTGGTCACGCTGTTTGTTTAACCTGTATGCTGAGCACATCATGAGAAATGCCTGGCTGGATGAGTTACAAGCTGGAATCAAGATACATGGGAGAAACATCAACATCAGATATGCGGATGATACCACTCTAATGGCAGCAAGTGAAGAGGTACCAAAGAGCCTCTTGACGAGGGTGAAGGAGGAGAGTGAAAGAGCCGGTTTAAAACTAAATATTACTAAAACCAAGATCATGGCATCTGGCCACATGACTTCATGGCAAATAGAAGGGAAAAAGGTGGAAGTATTGACAGATTCCTCTTCTTGGGCTCTAAAATCACTGTGGATGGTGACTGCAGCCATGAAATCATAGGACGCTTGCTTCTTGGCAGGAAAGCTGTGACAAACCTAGACAGTGTTGAAAAGCAGAGACATTACTCTGTTGCCAAGTTTGTATTGTCAATGCTATGGTTTTCCCAGTGGTCATGTGCAGTTGTGAGAGCTGGACCATAAAGAAGGCAGAGTGCCAAAAAATTGATGCCTTTAAACTGTGGTGCTGAGAAGACTCCTGAAAGTCCCTTGGGCAGCAAGATCAAGCCAGTCAATCTTAAGATAAATAAATCAACCCTGAATATTCACTGGAAGGACTGAAGCTGAAGCTCCAGTATTTTAGTCATCTGATGCAAACAGACGACTCATTGGAAAAGTCCCTGATGTTGGGAAAGATTGAGGGCAGAAGGAGAACAGTGCGTCAGAGGATGAGATGGCTGCATGGCATCACCAATGCAATGGACATGAACTTGGGTGAACTTTGGGAGATGGTGAGGGACAGAGAAGCCTGGCACACTGCAGGCCATGGGGTCACAAAGAGCTGGACATGACTGGGTGACTGAACAACAACACTTTACGAAGCTTGTAAAAGACCAAAAGACAAAGGCAGAATTCATAGCTTTTCTGTATTATGACAAAATTACTACAAAATGGATTCCAAGGTCACTGACATTTGGATATTTCAGATTCATGTTTCTCTTATAGTGACTTCATATGTTCAAAGGTAAAGAGCAAATACTTCCTGAACTGTGTAAATTTGTATGTCATGGAAGATATACATAGGGGGAAGACAATCTCTCCCCCTATTCATTTCTGAATTATTAGCTCCTATTTTTGCCCACTATGAGTGTTAGTCATTCAGTCATGCCCGACTCTTTGCGACCCCATGGACTACAGCCCACCAGGCTCCTCTGTCCATGAGATTTCCCAGGCAAGGATACTGGAGTGGGTCGCCATTTCCTTCTCAGGGGATCTTACCAACCCAGGGATCGAACCCAGGTCTCCTGCACTGCAGGCAGATTCTTTACTGACTGAGCTACAAGGGAATAAGCAGCATCAGGTATTTTGAGCATATACATTGTCAGCTTTCTGAAGGGGTCTAAAGCAATACAATGAAACTGCTGTAGGATTTTCAAAAAAATTATTCTGGGCCTCATTTTCTCAATTATCAAAACAAAAAGAGCTATCCATCTTTTCTCTAATGGGGAGATTATGTGCCTGTGTTAACTTGGGATAGAGAATTAAAAGCATTGTGAGCTATTGTGAGCAAGTTCCCACTCACACATTGATTATAGGAAATATCCATTATTATCTTTGGATCACCCAGAGTAATCACAACCTAGTACTTACCAGCATTATCTTTATTGCCTAGCCTGCCTGGAGAATCCCAGGGATGGGGGAATCTGGTGGGCTTCCGTCTATGGGGTCACACAGAGTCGGACACAACTGAAGCGACTTAGCAGCAGCAACAGCAGCCCTTGGGTGATTCTAAAATAAAATTTATACCTGAATTTTTAATATCCACCTCCTATGGTGACTGTATATTTATAGCCATAGCCATACATTTTCCTTACTTTCATGCTCACTTGGCTTTGAGTATCAAGAGCCAGACATCCTGAAATGTGAAGTCAAATGGACCTTAGGAAGCATCACTACAAACAAAGCTAGTGGAGGTGATGGAATTCCAGTTGAGCTATTTCAAATCCTGAAAGATGATGCTGTCAAAGTGCTGCACTCAATATGCCAGCAAATTTGGAAAACTCAGCAGTGGCCACAGGACTGCAAAAGGTCAGTTTTCATTCCAATCCCAAAGAAAGGCAATGCCAAAGAATGCTCAAACTACCACACAATGGCACTCATCTCACACACTAGTAAAGTAATGCTTAAAATTCTCCAAGCCAGGCTTCAGCAATACGTGAACCATGAACTTTCAGATGTTCAAGCTCATTTCAGAAAAGGCAGAGGAACCAGAGATCAAATTGTCAACATCCGCTGGATCATGGAAAAAGCAAAAGAGTTCCAGAAAAACATCTATTTCTGCTTTATTGACTATGCCAAAGCCTTTGACTGTGTGGATCACAATAAACTGTGGAAAATTCTTCAAGAGATGGGAATACCAGACCACCTGACCTGCCTCTTGAGAAATCTGTATGCAGGACAGGAAGCAGCAGTTAGAACTGGACATGGAACAACAGACTGGTTCCAAAACAGGAAAGGAGTATGTCAAGGCTGTATATTGTCACCCTGCTTATTTAACTTATATGCAGAGTACATCATGCGAAATGCCGGGCTGGATGAAGCACAAGCTGAAATCAAGATTGCCGGGAGAAATATCAATAATCTCAGATATGCAGATGACACCACCCTTATGGCAGAAAGTGAAGAAGAACTAAAGAAACTCTTGATGAAAGAAAGAGGAGAGTGAAAAAAATTGGCTTAAAGCTCAACATTCAGAAAACTAAGATCATGGCATCCAGTCCCATCACTTCATGGCAAATAGATGGGGAAACAGTGTGAACAGTGGCTGACTTTATTTTTCTGGGCTCCAAAATCACTGCAGATGGTGATTGCAGCCATGAAATTAAAAGACGCTTACTCCTCGGAAGAAAAGTTATGACCAACCTAGATAGCATATTCAAAAGCAGAGACATTACTTTGCCAGCAAAGGTCCATCTAGTCAAGGCTATGGTTTTTCCTGTGGTCATGTATAGATGTGAGAGTTGGACTGTAAAGAAAGCTGAGCTCAGAAGAATTGATGCTTTTGAACTGTGGTGTTGGAGAAGACTCTTGAGAGTACCTTGGACTGCAAGGAGATCCATCCAGTCCATCCTAAAGGAGATGAATCCTGGGTGTTCATTGGAAGGACTGATGTTGAAGCTGAACCTCCAGTACTTTAGCCACCTGATGCAAAGAGCTGACTCATTGGAAAAGACCCTGATGCTGGGAAAGATTGAGGGCAGGAGGAGAAGGGGACGACAGAGGATGAGATGGTTGGATAGCATCACTGACTCAATAGACATGGGTTTGGGTGGACTCTGGCAGTTGGTAATGGACAGGGAGGCCTGGCGTGCTGCAGTTCATGGGGTCGCAAAGAGTCGGACATGACTGAGTGACTGAACTGAACTGAACTGAACTGAACTGATGTATTCAAGGGTCATAGTCCTTAGGCACGTTGTTGCCTTTTCCTATGCTCCAGCTGAATTATTTCTCCCAGTCTCAACTCTGTGTGTGCTTCTGCACTCTAGGTTTGCACCACACTGAACTCTCAGTGAGGGCAACCAGGGGTTACGTGAGCATGAGACAGAGGCAAGTCTGAGTGACAACTTTTGCTGAATTTCATTTCCCCACTCCAGGCCCACTAGAAATGATGAAACACAGTTCCTTTGGTATTGCCGCACTTTTGATTAAGCATGTTAAAAGACTTACTGGCTGCAATTGAAACCCCTGGCAATAGTTGTCTTATAATTTCACCTGTTACCTGTCTTGCTCAAAATCGAATGTTTGAGATACATGTGAGAGAAGAAAGAACAGCACTGGTTCAAGGATCTGCAAAGCTATCTCCTTTGAAAGCTTAATTTTTAAAAAGTTGATCTTGGCTTGGGAGACTCTTATTTCTTCAACAACTATGTCAGTCTAATTTTCCACCCTATCAGATTAAGCTTTTTTTTCCCCCTTTTATTGTAAACGATTTCCCACCATACCCTTATTTGATCTGCCAACTTGTACGATCTATGGGTCCTAGGGGGGACTGGCGAAGGCAAGTTCTACTATTCAGAAACCTCTTGTGTGTTGGCCACAGTATAATTGTATTTCTGCTTTACACCTATATCATGGTTGGGTAAACAAAGTTATACCCAATGGTGAATGAATAATCCTTTTCAGTAGTATCAATTTCCAGAGCTTTGGCCCCATGAAATGAAATATCTGTTAGTATGTTTACTATTACCAGTCCAACTCATAAGATGGTATTGATTAGATTTTTTGCACTGCAAAAATACCATTTTAAACCGGAGTGAAATCAATATGGGTGTGTATTTTTTATATACAAATTGGATTTAGCTCAAAAAGAATATTCTTCGTTGGAGCAGAAATGAACCTGCAAAGAAAATCTGATAAAGCATCCTAAGATGGAAAAAAAAAAAAAAAGTTTATCCTTCCTGGTGCTTCAGTCCTTTCCCCTGACTATTAATCTGAGCTCAGTCTTTGCTGTCTGAGTGGAGATCTCTTTTCTGTTCAAAGCAGATCAATGTTTGCACAAATTAGGACTTGAGATAACATCATCGGCGTGCAAATGCCTTCTTTAGATTTAAATGACACAATAGCGTTCCATTCAGCTCTTTGGGAAGCTGCACAAACCGAAGTACAAAACAGTCAGCAAGGCTCCTGATAGCAGTGAGCTTACTGTAAAGCATAGAAGCTCTTTTTCTTGGAGCACTTAATGCTTCAGAAACATCCCACCAGATGGGGTAGGATTATTTCCAGAAAGCAATTAAGGCAGTTACTGGAGCGATGGTAAGGCATCACTGTGAGTAAGCAAATAGCAAAGTTGCAGCCCCTCAACTTGTACTAGTTTTCATTTTATTTGGTTAAAGCTGAAGTTCAGAGATAATGAATATGGCTTTGGAAAGCTGAAAAGTGAGGTATATTAACTCTGTATGTGAACTTCCCTTGCATGAGGAGGACTGCAGCTTATTCCCAAAATAATTTTATAAGCACCGGACTAAAGCTAAAGACAGTATTCCCTAGTTCCCTTATAAAACTAACAAGAGCACTTTACTAATAAAATCCCAGAGCTCCTGTGCCTGGGTTCCTCACATAAGAAGTGCTCACTCAGATGACTGATTCCTCTCAGATATCAGCTGATTCACATATATGTTCTTTCTCATACTTGCCACTCCCATAGTCTTTCCCCATCTCAGGAAATGCAATCTCAAGTCTTTCAGTTGCTCACGCCACAACTTGTGAAGACATCATTCTCTCTCATATCCACATCCACCTTATCAGCACATCCTACTGGCTCCATCTTCAAAATATATCCAGAATCTGACTACTTCTCACCACCTCTGCAGCTACAGTCCTGGTCCCAGGCCACCCTCACCTCTTTGGATTATCGCGGTAGTCTCTAACTGCTTCCTCTAGAGTCTATTCTTGACACAATGATCCTTTGTAAATCACATCATGTCACTCTTCTGCTCGGAACCTTCCATTATCTTCCCATTTCAGAGTCAAAACTGACTTCCTTACCATGATTTATAAGGCTCGACACAATCTGTTCTCCCCTGTTCCCATGACCTCTCTCCCACCATCTCCCGCTGCCTCCCTTACCCCCTCATTCATTCTTCTCTGCCTACACAGTTTGGACTCTGTCCTTTTTATTCCTCAACATTCTGGGCCTTTCTGTTTGCTATTCCTTCTACCTTCTCCCCAAAATGGCTTCAAGGCTTTCTGACTTCAAGTATCTGTCCAGTGGAAACATTATTAATAATTGATACATTATTAATAATTGATACATTATTAGAAAGACCGTCCTCTGTAAAATGGCAGCTCCTCACCCCCTGCCACTCTGTCTCCTTACCCTGCTTTAGGTTTTATCACAGCAGTTATTGCCCTCTGAAATATTCTATATTCGTTTATTTATTTTCTCCCATACCCATGCCCCCTCTGCTGAAATGTATGTGTATACATTTCAGATCATAAGCGCCACAAGGTAGAAACTATTTGTTTTGGTCTTTGCTGTATCTCCAGCACCTGGAGGAGTACTTGGCACATCATAAGTTCCCAACCAATGTTTGTTATCAAATGAATCTACCAGATCATGAAAAGGACCACGATCTTATCTCACTCCCTTCCTCTCCTTTCTCCTTGTTTCCTTTGTCCTTCACCTCATCTTTCCCTTCCTTCTCTTCTTTATCACATCTGTTACATATTGAGAACCTGTTGCCAGGTGCTGTTACAAATACTGCTCTAACTCTTTTCATCATGATGAGCTCAGTAAGGTATAGTGTCCTCGTGTTAATGAAGAAGCAAGTTGAAGCCCAGAGAATAATGCAATTTGCTCAAGATGACTCAAATAGTATATTAGAGCTATGACCTAAACCATAGTCTGATTCCACAGCTCATGGTCCTCCCGTTCCTACAAGCCTACTGACTTTGTCAGCTTATCCTCCTGGCTACCTTTTCCCTCTGCTATTCTCCCTCTAGCAGCTGCAACATTTATAAAATCCAGGAATGTTCGATCCAGACAAAAGCTTTGTCGTTAACTCATCTAATAATCTTGCTTCCTCTCCTTCCTTCCCTCCCTTCCACCATTTTGCAGTTGGTGAAACCAAAGCTCAGAAATGTTGACAGCTGGGGCTTCCCTGTTGGCTCAATGGTAAAGACTCTGCCTGACAATGCAGGATACATGGGTTCCATCCCTGGTCCAGGAAGATCCCACATGTCACAGAGCGACTAAGGCCATGTGCACAACTACTAAGTCTGTGCTCTAGAGCCCGGGAGCCACAACTGCTGAGCCCATGCACCACAACTACTGAAGTCTGTATGCCCTAGAGCCTGTGCTCAAGCCACCGCAATGAGGAGCCCATGCTTTGCAACAGGAGGGTAGTCCCCACTCTCCGCAGCTAGAGAAAAGCCCACACAGCACCAAAAACCCAGCACTGCCAAAAATTAATATTAATTTAAAAAAAAATATTAAAACCTCTCCAATTGTCTCATGAATAATCAGAGGCAAAGTGAGGGCTAGAACTTTCTTATGTCCAATCTTGTATTCTCAGTGGAACACCTACACATCTCTTAATAGCCAGTAGGGCAGCGTGAGGTTACTGAGAAGGGATTCAGATGAAGAGGTAAAGGTTCTTAAGGAAAGAAAAGACAGATTGAAAAGTGCTTGCTCTCTTCACACTGAACCAGTGGTTCTAAAATATTAGAATGCATGAAAATTACCTAGGATATCATTAAAAGGCAAGTTTCCAGGTCCTGCCCCCGCATTTGACTCAGTAGATCTGGAATAGGGACCAAGAATTTACATACTTAGCTGGATCTTCAGCAGGTGGTCTGGATACCATACTTAATTAAACTCAATAATCCAAACTAAGTTTAGGGTGACAGCATATGGTCTTGTTGCAAAGGTGCCATAGAAATTATTTTTAAGAAGAAAAACATCACATTGCTCGATTTAAGAAAGCTTGAAGAAAATCAAGTTGTCATTTCCATACTGAAAATAGCTTGGAGTGGTTTATAAATTCTGGATGTTAATACACACTGCCACAATAAGAATTCAGCTTTTCAAGTCAGTAAAAGTAACACAAGATGAGAAAAAGTCTGCTTGGTTTGATATATGATGACAAAAGTATGTATGCTAATTAAGAGCCTCTCACTTAATGGGAACTGTGCATTTATTAATGATGCATGACATTGGCATTCCAGTGGAACAGTAGATCATGTTCCATATTATCCAATGCATTGTATTACAGTAAACACCCCAAGGATTAATAATGTTTCATTATCAGAAAATGGAGTTTAAAATCACTGTTAGGTTACTGGACAAGTGACATCAGTCCTCAGAGGCTGAAAAATACAGACGACACTGAGAAAAGCAAACATTACCAAAGGCAAAATGAGCAAAGCAAAGCCAGTACTGTATTCACAAATGTTGGGTAGCTGTGCTTTCAACATTGGAAAAAGATACCAAAGATTAGAAAATGGAATTTTCTCTCGAAGCTTACCAACAATTCTCTTACCCCTTGACTCCATATATAGCAGATGGTCCCATAGGTCACACCTGGAGGGAGAAAGGAGAAAAGAAGTTGTTTTTAGGTGTGATTTTTTTAAGGTAAAACTTTCTATTGGACCTAAGAAAGGACAAAACTCTTCTTATACACATGAAGTCACCTAGTCAAAAGTAGTAAAATTCACTCCTTTTATTATCTGTACTGAAAGAAAACCCCATCTACTATGGTGAAAATGGTATTGAATTTAGAGAACACTTTGAAAACTCATACTCTAGATATTAAAGGCCAATTTTCCAAAATGCAGCCTTTTTTTTTTTTTTTCGGTTAGACTCGAATTGATTTTTCCAAGAAAATTCAGAGCCTGACACTTTGACTTCACAGTAGTTCCTGGGGCTCTGTCCTCAGGGTTTTTTTTTTCCTCACAGGCTGGAGTTTTTTATTTTTTAATTGAGTTGGCCAACTAGGGTATCAAAGAAAACAATTTAAGTTGTTAATAAAGTCTCCAGAAAGCCTTGAGAGTTCTACTAATTCTCAAGTTATACACATGACTGGTTTCTCTCTTCACACTCTCAGGGATTTTTTAATGAGCTTCATGTAGGGGAAATGTAACACTGGCCCTAAATGGGTTATCATATCTGTTCTGGGTCTAGAGGTGTTCTTCAGAAATAGAAAGGGCATAAAGGGGAGAGATAGGAAGGAAATGATATGTGACAGTCAGTGTGCTAAATAGTTTCACACATACCACCTGTGGAAAACATCCCTTTTAAGCAGCTATTTTTATCTCATTTGCCAGATTAGGAAACTAAGATTAATTTCTGCAAGTCTGCACACCTAGAAGATGGCAGATCCAGGGTTCAAATCTAAGTCTGTCCGTCATGAAAGCCCATACTCTTCCTGTATATTAAGATTATTTTAGTAGTTTATTGTTTAAGCTTTCAAAGTGTCTTCACATATTTACACCGTATTTTTAATATTCCTATAAATTAGGTTAGGTGATAGCATAAGCATACTCCTTTTGCAAATGAAGACAGAAACTCAGAAAGACTAAATTCCATGTCCAAGTTCACGAGATTGATAATTAGACCTGGGACGCCCAGCTGGGTCTCTTGATTCTACCTCGCATATCAGAGACTTTTCTGTCCCAGCACTTTAAGAATCATTTGGGGCATTTTAATTCAGAAAAGCAAGAATTCAATCCCTTGACAGAATAAAATTTGGAGGGAAAAGCAACGTGATTCTGTTTGAGGAAGCCAACATTTGAAGACATCTCATACATAAAGAGATATTAAAAATATGGTATTAAGCCTACTCGACATTTGTACTCTCTTATGTCATTGTTAGCTTCTGAAATAAAAATATAATCAAGAGAATATGCCAAGAGAATGGAAGGAGTCTAAGTAGAAGATTTTCCTAAGCAATCCAAATGTCAAGGCAGAGCAGAGGCCCCTTCATTTTTGAGGAGAAACTGTTGATTTTGAGATGGCACCGTATTACTATGCCTTTTTTTCATTATGCTGAATAACTTATGTAGATTAAGTAAATTTACAACAGAAGTTAGTGCAAAGGTGTGAGAATGAAAGAGGAATATTGTCAAAGGGTGGAAATGTTATTGTGATAATGTAATGATTTTATTAAGGGTCATTTGCATATATTATAGAGCAAATAGCTTAAATGAAAAAGAAAAACTGGACACTATTAGTAAAATAACATCCCAATTTAATGTTGGCTGTAGTAAGTATGGCACTGCAAGAGTCACCACTTTTTTGCTTTTGTCAACACTGGTCACTTGAACGAAGTGACAAGAAGTCTTGTAACGCTTCCATTTCATTGTGATGTACACTTGTACTTATTATATAGCAATGACTGTCTGAATTTAGATTGTACTTAAAAATAAAAGTCCCTTTCTTGTCCAGCCAATCAGAATATAAGCATCTACCAGCTGCCATAGGGCATCCAAACTACCCTTGAAAGCACTCCAGTGTAGGAGTTAAAAGTGTGGGCTCTAGAGTCAGACTGTATGGGTTCAAATCCCTGCTCTAATGCCTGATAGTTATATGACCTTAGGCAAATTGCTATGTCTTGATCCCTTCATCTGTAGAGTAGGGTTAATAACAGTGCCTCGATCATAGAGCCACTATGAAAACTGAGGAAAAGAATTCACTTAAATCATTTAGTACAGTGTCTAGTATCTAAAATTCCCAATACTAGCAGTGGATACTACTATCATTATTCTTACTTAGTGCCAAGAGAGGTACAGGTTGAGAATATGTGGTCTTGATAGCTGCAGTAGAACCGCTGTTTGTTTAATGATAGAAATGTATTCTCTCACAGTTCTGGAAGTTAAAAGTCTGAAATTCAAGTATCAACAGGTAAGCACTTCCTCTCGAGGCTCTAGAGGAAAACCCTTACTTCCTCCAGCTTCTGGTATCTGTCAGCATTCTTTGGCTTATCACATAAGCAGTCTTTCCCTGGCCTTCTCTCCTCTTCTCCCTTTCTGTCTCTTACATGGACACTTATCATTGGATTTAGGGCCACCTAGTTAATCCAGAATGATATTATCTCCAACTCTTTAACTTAATTACATCTGCAAAGACTCTTTTTCAAAATAAGGTCTAATTCCCAGGTTCTAGGGGTTATGATAAGGACATCATATTCTACTCATCACATGAGGTAAAATATCTGAAGTCTCATTGCCTTTGCCTTCATCAGCTCTTGGAGTGATACCTGCAGGGAGAGGTCTTGTCCATTGAGGCTGCTATAATGAAATGCAACAGACTGGGTAACCTACAAACAACAGAAATTTATTTCTTAAATTTCTGGAGGCTGGGAAGTCCAAGATGAAGGCACTGGCAGATTCAGTGTCTGATGGGGGTCTGCTTTCTGGTTTGTAGCTGATTCCTTCTTGCCTCCTCTTCACATGGCAGCAGGAGTGACCTAGCTCTTTGTGGCCTCTTTCTTAAGGGCACTAGTCCCTTTCACGATGGCTCCATGCTCATGACTGAATTAGCTCCCAAAGGTCTCACCTCCAAATAACATCACACTAAGAATTAGGGCTTCAACCTATGAATTGGAGGTGGGGTATGGGGCCACAATCTATAGAAGAGTTGTATCATTTTTTCAAAGACATAATCTCATCAAAATTGTGAATATAGCAAAGTTTCTCTTCAGTGGCCTATAACCTCTTCCTAGGCTCTTGCCTTCCCTGTCTTTGTTCCCTGTCTTTGTCTCTTCTGTCTTTGTTCCTCTGCTCATAACACCCTCATTCTGCATAGGACACCCTCCTGCCATCCTCCCCCAAGTCTTCTTTACCCTGAGTAGTGCCTCATATTCAAGACATTTTTCTCCTTGCAAATTCTCAATAATCTTATTATCATTTATTTTAAACAATGCTTTGTTAGTATATTCACCAAAAAATCTGGTAAGGGAAATAATGTTGGCCTTATAATTATAATTTGTGAGAAAATTGACACACTGTTGTTAAGGATTCTTTTCACTAGACTAGTCAGTGGCTTTTGAACTCCATTTTTAGAAAAAGAAACTTCCAGTTAAATCTTCTTTAGTGCCCCAGTAAATAAAACTGATAACAGTGGAGCTGCTCATATGAACATGGAGGTGTCTGAATTGTAACAGGATCATATCTCAGTTTTTGAGATTTCAGGCACTAGCTGCAAAGGACTAGCTGTCCTTTGACTCTAGAATCAATATATTTAACCCATTTCTAATGACCCTGAACAGATAAGATCTTCTCAACCTAAAGTCTATAATTATGTGGTACTGCTTTAAAGTTCTGTTTAGTGATTTCAAATAATGAGTAAACTAGAGAACATTATTTTAATTTATTGAGAAGAGTAAGATTTTCAGCTTGGAGCATATTCAACTTTGCATTTATTCTGACACCTCAGAAATTTACTAAATTATACTTTCAGTGGATTTTTTTCCCCATCAGTAAAAGGTTACAGAATTTCTATGTAAATGGTTCATTTAAAGGTGAAAGCACAAAAGCTTATTTCCCCCTGGTTCCAATACAAATAGTCTATCTTTTCAACCCTTCCTGCAAATACCCTAATGTCCCCTGCTCCATTGCAACTTCCTGGCAAAACCTGAACAGTGATGTCATCTGTTAGCCTTATCCCTGTCTGTACCTCACAGCCAAACTCTGTTGGAGAAAAATCACCACTTGGGTTGTTGTTGTTCAGTCGGTTAGTCATATCCAACTCTGCAACCCCATGGACTTCAGCATGCCAGGTTTCCCCATCCTTCACTATTTCCCAGAGTTTGTTTGCTCAAACTCATATCCATTGAGTCTGTGATGCCATCCAACCATCTCATCCTCTGTCATCCCCTTCTCTTCCTGGCCTCAATCTTTCCCAGCAACAGGGTCTTTTGCAATGAGTCAGTTCACATCAGGTAGCCGACGTATTGGAGCTTCAGCTTCAGCATCAGTCCTTCCAGTGAATATTCAGGGTTGATTTCCTTTAGGATTGACTGGTTTTATCTCCTTGCTGTCCAAGGGACTCTCAAGAGTCTTCTCCAGCACACAATTTGAAAGCATCACTTCTTCAGCACTCAACATTTTTTATGATCCAACTCTCACATCTATACATATCTACTGGAAAAGCCATAGCTTTGGTTATATGGACCTTTGTCAGCAAAATGATGTCTCTGCTTTTTAATATGTTGTCTAGATTGGTACCATTTGGGTAGATTGGTACCAAGAAAAATTCATGATCACCAACCTCACCTGCCCCCTCAACAGTAACGTAGCCCAGCAATACTTTTATCAAACTTTATCAACTTCCCCACTGTCCATTCATTCTCAGTGGATAACCTTGCCTCCTGTTTCACAGAGAAATAACCATCATATGAGAACTCTTTCAATTTCCTGCCATCAAATATTAAATAAGATTGTGTCTGCTCCAATGCCCTTTCTTCCTCCTGTAAAAGGTCAGTCCTTCCACCTGTACTCAAAACCCTGCCCCTTTTCCATTTTCTCACATATACAAGTTTAACCCCAAAGTTTCTACTAAATCTTTTTCAAGAGCTTTTAAACCTGATCTTGTCTCTTTCATTTGAAAAAAAATTTTAGTTGGCATCCCACATTCTCTGCTACCTAGCCAAACATCTATTTCCTCCTTTTCATGATTCAACTTCACTTCCCCACTTCCTTTCATTCATACATTTGTTTTCATTTTGAAAGTTACAAGACTACAGAAAACTTTAAGAATTTCCCCCTAGAACATGAATGATTAAGTTGTCGACCCATTTCCCTCAATTCCTTTATTATGTGTTTCCTAAAATCAGAATACTTTTCTATATAAGCACAATAAAAGTATCTAAATAATGAAATTAACATTCAGACATCACTATCATCTAATTCTTAGGCCCCGTTCATGTCTTGCCATTTGTCCCAGTGATGTCTCTTATAGCAAAAGGATCTGGTTCAAAATCAAGCATTGCATTTTAGTTGTCATATCTCTTTATTTTCCTTCATCTTGGAAAGTGCTTCATTCTTTCCTTGACATTCTTGACTCACATTTGTGAAGATTATACCAGTTATTTTGCAGAATGATTCTCAGTGTTAGGTTTTTCTGGTATTTCCTTATAATGAGATTTGGATTATGCAACTTTGGCAAGAATATCACAAAATAAATACTGTGTTGTTCTCATGGTATCCCATCAGGTGGTGTCTGTCATTGATTTGTCCCACTACCAGTGAAGTTAACTTTGAATACTTAATTAAGATGATATCTGCAAGGCTTCTCCACTGTACTCTCCCCCTTTCCACTTGTAATTAATAAGCATTTTGTTGGGAGGTGCTTTAAAGCTATATAAATCTTCCATTATTCATCAAACTTTCAATTTATACAGTCATTTATGTGTATCTGTTTGAACTCATGGCTTCACCTGTAATTCAATGGATTATATTTGTTGGTATTTGTGTTTATTTTGATAGTCAAATTGTTTTGTTTCAGCCAATGATAACCACTTCAAGCTGGCTGGCTTTTGTGTCCTTTGGACATATCCTCATCATTCTTTGAGCCCTTCATTACTTTCTGACACAGCGCGATGTCCCAGTCTCATTTAGTACTTTCTCTGTTCTAACCCTGGAATCAGGATTTCTCCAGGGAGCCTGGTACTTTTTGGTGTAATGGCATTTAGAAGTCAAGTTCTGGGCACTAGGTTTGTTCATTGCTATTAGGATGTTACTATTCCTAGACCCTCACAGTGAACAGGACTAGGAAATATATACATATGTTTACAATAATAATATACTTATTTATATCTATAGTTATTAATCAAAAGAAAGCTACAAATTTCCATTAATAACTCTAATTCCAATCCAACAACACAGGATTTATTCTAGTTTTCTCCTTTTTCATCTTTGTACCTCTCTTCTCTGACAGACCTTAGCTTTAATTCTTTTATCCTTAATATAAGTACTCTTAATATATCTTAATATATAATACAGGTACTTAATATTTGTCATTTATCAACCATTTGACTCGAGCTTCTACCCATCCCCCATCACTCTACCAAAACAGCTTTCACTTAAGTTACCAGTGACCATCATTTTACTAAATACAGTGGACACTTTTAAATCTTCATCATATTTGACTTTTAGTAGCATTTGGCACAGCCACAGCTCCGTATTTATGGAAAACTCTTCCATTGGTTTCTGTAATATGGAAAAACCCAAATGAACTTTTGGCCAACTCAACAGGTTTTTCTGATTTTGCTCTTGTATCTATGGCTAATTCCTCTCACTCTCCTTTGCTGGGTCTTCCTCTTCTGCTTGACCTTTAAATGTTAGTTTCTCAGGCTTAGGTTCTGTTCATTTCTCATCTTGATCTACATTCACTCCCTTGGCTTCAATTACTGTTTCTACTTGTGACTCACAAATTTAACCTCTACTCCTAACCTCTATTAATTCCAAACACATAGCTCCATCTACTTACTTGACTTTCTCACTTGGATTCCTCACAGGCACCTCAGGTCAACATGTCTAACACTGAACTCGTGATCTTCCCCAAAATACTTACTCTTCCTCCTCTATTCCCTATATTGATAAAAATAACATAACTACCCACGAAGTTGCCCATGCCAAATCTAGACATCGTTCATGCTAACTCTATATATCCTTTACCACTGTTTTATCTAATCACTCCAAGTCTTGTTGCCTCTACCTCCTAAAAATATTTTGAATACATCTTTTTCTCTTTGTCTCCATTGCATCTACCCTCACCCTAGTGACAATTGTCTGTCACCTGGACCCCTATAATGGTCACCTAAATGATCTACTTGAATCTACTCTTCTTCCTTCTACCCCGTTCTCTATATCATATTCAAAGAGGCCTTTCTTAATACAAATCTGACTTTTGTCACTCTCTTACTACCTTTCAATACTTTTCCACTGCTGCTACAATAAAGTCCAAAATTTTTAGCAAAGCTTACAAGGTCCTGAATTCTCTGACCACCATTTTTTCCCCAGTCTTATCTCACGCTATTCTACTCATCTCTCTTATTCTGCTTCGAACACACATTATCTGTTTTGTCTACCCCATCACCACATGCTTATAGGTTTCAACTTAAATACCAGTACCTGAATGAAAAAATTCTAGCATCCTCAAATTAAATTAGGGCACCCCGTTATAGGCATTGCACTTTGTCTTGTCCCTCCATAGTACTTATCACAGTGTATGGCTACACAGGTCTTTGGATATTTATGCAGTAGATTTTATGCTCACGAAGGCAGAGTACATATTTATCTTTGTTGTATTTCCACCAGTTAACACAATGCTTAACCCATGATGCACATTTAACAAATATTTATGAGATGGATAAATGAGTGGAAAGTTAAAAGGAACTAAAAAGGAAGGAGTGCTGATCTTCACAATGACAAATATTTGGGTAAAAGATTTTAGTCAAACATTTAGTCACATATTTTAGGTTTACATAAATATAGGCAAACTATTTTTCTCTTCTAAGTCAGGGATAAGATCCAGTCTGATTGGCTGGCTTCTAATCATTTCACTTTTGTCATTCAGAAATCACTTTGTAATTTTGAAACCTTTTCTTAACTCGGTTGCTCAAAAATGAAATTGGATTGTATCCTGGACACAGCAGGAAGGTAATTTAAAGAACCCATGAACATTGTTGAAATTATCATGCGAGCTTATTAAATGCAATGTATATTTAAATTGAAAAAACTTTCTTTATTAAAACTAGATAGGTGAATTTTTACAGCTTCCAGCACTAAAATATATTAGATTTGAGAGTCAAGTTAGATTAATTTCTAATCTTTATGGAAATCATTTTTATTAAAAAGTGGGAAGTTAAGAATTTGACAGTTACAGGGTTTGGATAACTTTAAAAGGGTCATCATTTAAATATGCAGGAAAGTAAAATCAGAGTGCTTTCATGATAAAGATGATTTGTTTATTTTATGTGCTCATATTTAAAAGCTGTTTTAATATTTAGACTTGTTAAAGAAAATATGAAATGTGGTTGAATATATTAGAACCTAAATAAGAGTTTTGACTTTCATTTCCTTTTATAAGAGCCAACCAAGTAAAGCTGAGCCTGGCCTTACATGCTGAAATGAAAAAGATTAAGGGGTTATTTTCACTTACATGGAAGTAATCAAAATATTTGTTTTTATTTGCAAATACATTCTATAATTTTGAAGTTAGCTGATTCTTTCTACTTTGATAAAAAATCTCACATAATTGTAACTTATTGGCTGGTCACTTATATTTCATATTATTTCAATTCAAAGGACACTTTGGTTTCTGGGGATGGTTCACTCAGAGGTAGATCAAAACATGGTTTTCCCCAGGAGGTAGATGACAACAGAGTGACTTGAAGCTACCTCTCCCCATTGATTTTGGATTGCTCTTGGTGTTCTTAAAAATTGGAAACCAAACCTCAAATTAATACAAAATTTTCCTCTTCCAAAAGAGCAGGGGCATTTGTCTAGTGTGTTTATTGCTGGTTTGCAAGTGACTTGCAAAGGAGGTTGTAACTTGTGAGAACACTTTTGAAGTATAGGTAAAACTTAACTATCCTCACATTGTAGTCCTTTCAAACCAATGATTCTGTAGAACGAAGTCCCCACTAAATGGAGATAAGAATGAAAACAGAGATTCTGGTGTTTACTGTTGAGTATCTAGCAGAGAAATTTAGTGGCTCATTGCCACTGGTTTTCTCTCATTACTTTGACTTATTGTTAATCTTAGCCAGGTGTGTAAGAATTAACAGTTCCCTTTCCTGCTGCTTTAAAAAAATTCTTTTAATTGAAGTAGAGTTGATTTACAATGTTGTGTTAGTTTCAGGTATACAGCAAAGTGATTCAGTTATACATATACATATATTCATTTTCAGATTCATCGGTGTAGGTTATTTAAAGATATTGAATATAGTACCCTATACCATACAGTACATCCTTGTTATCTGTTTTATATATAGTAATGTGTATCTATTTATTCCAAACTCTTAATTTATCTCTCCCCTCCCCTTCCCCTTTGGTAGCCTTAAGTTTGTTTTCTATGTCAGTGAGTCTATTTCTGTTTTGTAAATAAGTTCATTTGTATCATTTTTTTAGAGTCCATATATAAGTGATGCCACATGATATTTATCTTTGCCTAACTTAGTATGACAATTTCTGAGTCCATCCATGTTGCTGCTGCAAATGGCATTATTTCATCCTTTTAACGGCTGAGTAGTATTCCTTAGTGTACATGTGTGCTGTGTGCATGCTAAGTTGCTTCAGTCATGTCCAACTCTTTGCACTCCTATGGACTGTAGCCCGTCAGACTCCTCTGTCCATGTCATTCTCTAGGCAAAATACTGGAATGGGTTGCCATTCTCTTCTCCAGGGAATCTTCCTGACCCAGGGATTGAACCCATGTCTTTTGCGGCTTCTGCATTAGTGGGCAGGTTCTTTACAACTAGTGCCACCTGTGTGTGTGTGTGTGTGTGTTTGTGTGTATGTGTGTGTGTACTCCACATCTTATTTGTCCATTCATGTGTCAATGGACATTTAGGTTGTTTCCATGTCTTGGCTGTTGTAAATAGTGCTGCTATGAATGCACTTTGGCCAACTGATGCGAAGAGCTGACTCGTTTGAAAAGACCCTGATGCTGGGAAAGATTGAAGGCAGGAGGAGAAGGGGACGACAGAGGATGAGATGGTTGGATGGCATCACCAATTCAATGGACATGAGTTTGAGCAAACTCTAGGAGATACTGAAGGACAGGGAAGCCTGGCATGCTGCAGTCCCTGGGATTTCAAAGAGCTGGACACAACTGAGTGACTGAACAACAACATGAACATTGGGGTGCATGTATGTTTTGGAATTAGAGTTTTCATCTTTTCCAGATACATGCCCAGGACTGCCTGCCTTCTTTTTGTATCCATAACAGCACTTAGCATGGAGCTTTCAAAATGCCAGCTCTGTGTCTACCATTCTACATCTTGTGCCAGCATTTTAAATTCAAGACATCTAAAACCAAACACAGTGCTCATCCCAGTCAATCACTGCCCTTTCCAGATGCCCTGGTTTCTCTCAATGGTGCCAACCTTTTTCTAGTCACCCAGACTGACAACTGCACTTTTATATTTATCAGTAATTGATGTATAAAATATATCTTAAGTTCTTGTTATACCCTGAGCTACATAGGGTACTCAATATATGTTTCAGTTCAGTTCAGTTCAGTCGCTCAGTCACGTCCGACTCTTTGCGACCCCATGAATCGCAGCATGCCAGGCCTCCCTGTCCATCACCATCTCCTGGAGTTCACTCAGACTCACGTCCATCGAGTCCGTGATGCCATCCAGCCATCTCATCCTGGGTCGTCCCCTTCTCCTCCTGCCCCCAATCCCTCCCAGCATCAGAGTCTTTTCCAATGAGTCAGCTCTTCGCATGAGGTGGCCAAAGTACTGGAGCTTCAGCTTTAGCATCATTCCTTCCAAAGAAATCCCAGGGCTGATCTCCTTCAGAATGGACTGGTTGGATCTCCTTGCAGTCCAAGGGACCCTCAAGAGTCTTCTCCAACACCACAGTTCAAAAGCATCAATTCTTCGGCGCTCAGCCTTCTTCACAGTCCAGCTCTCACATCCATACATGACCACAGGAAAAACCATAGCCTTGACTAGACAGACCTTAGTCGGCAAAGTAATGTCTCTGCTTTTTAATATGCTATCTAGGTTGGTCATAACTTTTCTTCCAAGGAGTAAGCGTCTTTTAATTTCGTGGCTGCAGTCACCATCTGCAGTGATTTTGGAGCCCCAAAAAATAAAGTCTGACACTGTCTCTACTGTTTCCCCATCTATTTCCCATGAAGTGATGGGACCAGATGCCATGATCTTCATTTTCTGAATGTTGAGCTTTAAGCCAACTTTTTCACTCTCCTCTTTCACTTTCATCAAGAGGCTTTTTAGCTCCTCTTCACTTTCTGCCATAAGGGTGGTGTCATCTGCATATCTGAGGTTATTGGTATTTCTCCCAGCAATCTTGATTCCAGCTTTTACTAAATAAATTAATGAGATAATTCCACGTGTATTTATTGAGTGATTATCATGTGTTAGGAAATTTAAGAGAGAAAAGAAAGATTGAGACTCAGCTACTGCCTTCATCACCTTATAATATAGTAAGGAGAATATATATACAAAACTACAGTAACAGATTCTATGCAGTAACAGCCATGGCGAAGTGAAAAGTCGCTTAGTCGTGTCTGACTCTTTGCGACCCCATGGACTATACATTCCATAGAATTCTCTAGGCCAGAATACTGGAGTGGGCAGCTTTTCCCTTCTCCATGGGATCTTCTCAACCCAGGGATCAAACCCAGGTCTCGCACATTGCAGGCAGATTCTTTACCAGCTGAGCCACAAGGTAAGCCCAAGAATACTGGAGTGGCTAGCCTATCCCTTCTCCAGCGGATCTTCCTGACCCAGGAATCGAACCAGGGTCTCCTGCATTGCAAGAGGATTCTTTACCAACTGAGCTATCAGGGAAGCCCCTAGTAACAGCCATAATAGATGTGTAAGCAAAGCACTGTGTGAGTACAGAGAGGGTGATATCTTCCTTGCCTTGAAGCATCATGAACCATGGACTATTGCCTTCAGATGGCATCACTCCAGCTGAAAGGTCATTTGAGCAGATGGAGATAGGTTGTGGGAAAAGCACTGAAGGAAGAGAAACGATGATGTAGCTCTAGATGCATGAAAAGGAAAGTGATTTGAGATCAGGGCTGGTAGTCAAATTCGTCTGTAGCCAAGGATGCAAAAAGGAGAATGACGAACGCTAAAGTCAGAAAGGTAATGATTATGGTTTGGTTAGGAAGAGTTTCAATTTCTAGGCTAAGGATGTTGGACAATCCTTTGTGCTTTGGGAAACTATGGAATATTTTTACACGTAATGTATGACAAGAGTTGTGCCTTGTCCAAAGAGAAACCCAAATATTAAGTGAGACAAACCATGCAATAATGAGGAACACCTAAACTCAGGAATGGTTAGAAGAAAAACTTTGAGATCAAATAGCTATTTTCAATTATCCAAGAGGCTGACCAGTGGGAGAGAGACTATGTCAATTTTTGGTAGATCAAAAGGACAGAAATAAAACCAATTGGTGAAAGGAAGAGAATAACCAATATCAGCTCAAATCAACAAATTACCTTCTAATTTGGCTGCATAAAAATAGAATTGAGGGAACTTCCTTGGTGGTCCAGTGGTTAAGACTTCACCTTCCAACGCAGGGACTGTGGGTTTGATCCCTGGTCAGGGAGCTAAGATCCCGCTTGCCTTAGGGCCAAAAAATCAAAACATATAACAGAAGCAATACTGTAACAAATTCAATAAAGCCTTTTAAAATGGTCCACATTTTTTAAAGGTCTTTTAAAAAATAAGAAGATCATATTCAAAACAGTAGAACTGGAATTGACTGGTTTTACAAAGCAATAGCTGAACTTCAGGGAAAATATTGGAAAGGTAGGAGGTTTGGATATCAAAGTAAGGGGTTGAACTTGATGAATTTTCTAGCTCTCCCAGGTTCTAACACCCTATTATTCTAGCTTATAGTTGGTTGTGGCATGTTTAAAGAGAGAACAGAGCATTTGAGAAACCAATAAGGAGGTTTTTTTTAAGACTCAAGATGAAAAAGATAATGGAGGTCCTGATTAGCAGAGATCATCATAATAGCTAACACACAGCATTTATTGTCCACCCAGCCCTACTATAAGCACTTTACATATATTTACTCATTTGATCCTTACAACAACCCATATTATAGGTGGGAAACGAAAGCACAGAAAGATTTAGTGACTTGCCCAAGGTCACATAGTTAATCTATAGCTGAGCTAGTATTCCAGCCCACGAATTCAGGCTTCACTGTTAACTACTATGTTATGCTGGCTCTCAGAGAGAGAACTAGAAGTGGAAATGAAAACAAAAGAATTGAAAGACCTGGCTAAATATGAGCAGAAGAGGAGAAGAATATGAAAACATGATGCCAAGATTCCTAGTTTTAGAAACCAGGAACATTATCATGATATTAACAAAAATAATGAAATCAGGGTGAAAAAACTGTGTTATGAGTAGAAATTAAAAGGTAGGTTAGAAATATTTTGAGTTTCAGGTGATGATGGACTAGTCAGGGAGAAATATGTAACATGATATCTGTGGAACTGAAAGTCAGTCAAGGACTTTAACTTTGTGTAAATATAGCCAGGTTAATATACTTCCTACCCATAGCTTTCCCACAGTACAGTACAACCTCTCTGGAATGCTGATATTATGGGACAAGGATAGATACGAAGTCAAATTCTTTATATAATAATTCCATTATTAATTCTTAGAACAGTGAATATGGCAGCTTTAAGGAAACATAAAATATGTCTCTTAGAGTTCAGATGACACTAATAACCAGACAGCCTTTTAACCACTTTAGTGATTTCCATAGAGTAAAATTATAAAGACTAAATGTATTAAACGGCACTAAGTTGCGCATTCAAATGATATATAAGGACATTTATATGCCTTTGTCTTCGTCGTGCAGAGGATTTTGTTGACTCTGGATTCTTTACATTTTGTCGACTCTGGATTCTTTACATTTTGTCTCTCCTTGTCATATTTATTTACAGGGGTAAAAATAAACTGTAGGTGCATGGTCTGCTGGGCAATGATGGCAGCTTTGTAAATATGTATGCAGCCCTTCCCCAGGTCTTTGACAGAAAGCAGTGCCTCTGTAATGCCTTGAACACACCTTCCGCATTAAGGATGCAGGGAGAGCCTATCAGTTTCAGAGATTGCCTGACGACCGCTAGCAGTGTCTCTCTTGTGAACTCCAATTAGACTTCATTTTCTAAATCCCAAGAGCCCTTAGCAACAGTGCTGAATGGGATAAAAATGACTGTATAAGCTCTCGTTCATTCCAAGTAAATTTTCCCATCTGCATGAAATATCCTTTCAGCCAACTGCTTTGGCTTTACCACTGAAGTATGCTACCAGCTATGTTTGAGGGTTTGGATGTGTCTGAAGATCTCTCAGTGCATCATCTGTAAAGCTTCAGGAGACATAGACCTTTCTGTGCTCACTTGGGAGGCTTATTGCCTCAGAAAAACCCCAAGCAAGAGTTTTAGGTGTCCATCAAGGGGACTAATGAAATTCATTTGAGGGAAAAGAGAGGTAATGTCAACATTTTTTCAAGAAGGAAGAAGAGGTGTAATATCAGTCAGAAGGAAGAAAAAGTTCTCCTTAGCACAATTTTAACAGTATGTCCAATCATGCCAAAAGGAATGCTAAGCTTTATATATAAGGAGCGGGGCTTCCCACGTGGCACTAGTGGTAAAGAACCTGCCTCCCACTGCAGGAGACGTAAGAGATGAGGGTTTGATCCCTGGGTTAGGACAATCCCCTGGAAGAGGACATAGCAACCCACTCCAGTATACTTGCCTGGGAAATCCTATGGACAGAAGAGCCTGGCAGGCTATATGGTCCATCAGGTTGCAAAGAGTCAGACACAACTGAAGCGACTTAGCACTCATACATAAAGAGCAGCTTTCTAACTTACAAATAAATGTCTCAAGTAGCCACTCTGAGCCAGGGTGTAATAATAATTGCTCCAGTAGTAGTTATTTATAGTTTTAAGTGAGAGCACTGTTTTATTGAGGCCAAGAACATAAGTTTGATACCTTGATGCTTTTGATATTGTGACGTCTTTGGCTTGTCCTTTTGGGAGATCACAGACTGCAAACAGGTGGAAATGATGATAAGAGAATCTAAGCACAGAGCTGTGGATAGACCAATACAAACTTTTCCATAGCTGAACAATCAGTTCAAAGCATAGAGCCTGCTACATATCACGAATCATATGTTGGGAGTTTCCAGCATTAATATTTTCTTCTTAAGGGTTTTATCTTGTTGGGTTAAGTGAAAAGCATTTGTGGGACAAGTGTCTAGATTTCAGCATTCTTTGCTAACTGAGGATATTATTGGATAGACAAGTGTGTTGGGTTTGTAATCAAAAGACTGAGACAGTTTTGCATCTATAGCCAAGAATGAGTAGATTCACCTCAACCTCACTGTTTCTAGCCACTGATCACTGAGCTAAGCAATATACAATCTTGAGTTATGAGAGACTATTTCATTTGGCCAAAAATCAAACAGGATTTATTCCAAAGGAAATATTCTAGATATTGAAAAAAAAGCCAGTTGAGTATTTTATTGAATTCAAAAATTGTAAGTGAGGCATGATTTTTCTGTCTTGTCAGGTTTTTCAGATTTGCCAGAGAACTTTTCACCAATTTATAAAGGAAATCCAAAGCCACATGATAAACATAATCCAGGAAGCATTAAGCTGAAAGTCAATTCCACTCTTGATCTTCAACACTAGATTCTTTCACATTTAGTTTTTATCCAAGAATTTGAGACTCATCTGAAGAGTTTTATAGGTTGGAGTGTGTTGTTGTTGTTGCTGCTGTTGTTACTGCTGCTTCTGTGCACAGAAAGAGCTAGCTGACATATTGTATCATCTTGTGGTCTCTTCAATCAAATTGCTCAAATGTAAGATAGTGTTAAGTTACTAAAATATATTGAAGCCCATTGTGATGCTGGGGCTAAAAGACAAGTGGTATGCTTGTGTCATAGGTTTTCTGTGTAAAATGAGAGATATACTGTTACACCTCAAACACAGAAATGTGATATATAGCCCACAGTAAAACCAAATCTTCTTTAAATTTAATTTTAATTGTAGGATAATTACTTTACAATATTGTGATGGTTTCTGCCATACATCAGCATGAATCAGCCACATTATACACATGTCCCCTTCCTCTTAAACCTCTCTCCCACCCCTCTAGGTAATCACAGAGCACTGGCTTTGGGTTCCCTGCATCATACAGCAAATTCCCATTGGCTATCTGTTTTACATATGGCATTGTGTATGTTTCAATCTCTCTCAAGTAATCCTACCCTCTCCCTCCTGAGCTCTGACCAAAAGTCTGTTCTTTATGTCTGCATCTCCTTTGCTGTCCTGCAAATAGAATTCTCAGGACCATCTTTCTAGATTCCATATATATGCGTTAGTATACAATATTTAGTGTACAATATTTGTCTTTCTCTTTTTTATTTCACTCTGTATAATCGGCTCTAGCTTCATCCAGTTTATTAGGACTGACACAAATGTGTTCCTTTTTACAGCTGTGCAGTATTCCATGTGTATATATGGAACAACTTCTTTATCCATTCATCTATCAGTGGATGTCTAGGTTGCTTCCATACCTAGCCATTGTACACAGTGCTGCAGTGAACATTGGGTACATGTGTTTTTTTCAATTATGGTTTCCCAGGGGTATATGCTGGGTCATATGGTAGTTTTATTCCTAGTTTTTAAAGAAATCTCCATACTGTTCTCCATAGTGGCTGTATCAATTTGCTTTCCCACCAACAGTACGAGAGGGTTCCCTTTTTTCCCTCTGCAAGTTTTAGTGAAACCAAATCTTAGTCATAGCAAAGTAATATAAAGATCGCGTGGAGGTGGTATTGAATTTAGCTCTGTGCAATAAATGTGTTATCAACTAACAGATATGTTATCAACTAATATTTTCCCAACTGCTTTTCAGAGAAACAAGGACTCAAAGTGTGTGTGTATATGCATGTGTATGTGTATACCTGCATGCGTCCTGGGCATGTGTGCTACAAAGTTAACAGTTATTCCACTCTCAAGTAGAATGTCTGCCACTGAAGAATTCAAGGAGCTGAAAAACAATACCAAGTACACCCTTTATTCCTGTTGTTGTTTATAGTCTCTAAGCCGTGTCTGACTCTTTGCAGTCATGGACTGCAGTGCACCAGACTTCCCTGTCCTTCATTATCTCCTGGAGGTTGCTCAAAGTCATGTCCATTGAGTCAGTGATGCTACTATCTTTGCTTGATTCATTGCTTGATTTTAGTGAACAACCGGGTATACACTCTAATAACTTCCAGTCCTTAACCTGCTTGATTTGGACAATGCTCACACTTATCAAATCAATTTACTTTTCCCCTTACTCTTATTTCCCATATTCAATCACAAAAACAATGAGAAAATCTTCATAGTTTATAATACAATAAAATTTGTATTATAGTCTATCAAACAGAAGGTCTCTATCTATTCAGGTCCTTTCATCCCGAATTCTTTATTTTCCTTATGCTCCCAGTCTGCTTTCCTTTAATCTTGAACTGATTCTACTGGATGCTGAACAAGTGGACATGTAATACTTCCTTATTTTTCATGAATTTTTACATGAAAGGTGTCCTTTGCTTGTTTAGAATGCCATATGATATTATTGAAAATATTACTTACAAGCATATTTTAGAACCTGATACCCAGGGCTTCTGAGGTGGTGCTAGTGGTAGAGAATCCACGGGCCAGTGCAGGAGACAAAAGGGATGCAGGTTCGATCCCTGGTGGGGAAGATCCCCTGAAGGAGGAAATGGCAACCCATTCCAGTATTCTTGCCTGGAGAAGCCCATGGACAGAGGAGCCTGGCAGGCTTCAGTCCATGGGGTTGCAAAGAGTTGGACACTACTGAAGCTACTTAGCACACATGCAACTCTTAATATTTCAGAGTATCCAATACTATTATTGTTTAACATTGAGCACAGCCAAAGTGCCAAGAATAACAGAATTTACTAAGAATTTTTGTCTACAAAGTAAATCTGAAAGAAAAGGTTCTGAGGTATGCTGTGAAGGATTTACTGTTTAATCAAATAGTTCTTTGTCAGCATGCAACAAAGAGGTGTTCCAGCTGTATCCTAGTTCAATTTATACAAGTTTTGTTCATTGTTGACATGCATAAAGGAACTTATTAAAAATGAAATGTCTCAATAGGACTTTTAAAGGGTCTGCCTATATTTTTCATGTTCTTTTCCAATACATTGGCACAGAAGACTGTTTATGTTTTAGCATTCTTTTGTCCTATTTTGTAGTCTGTAATGTTAATGTATTTTCAACCAGATAGAAAATATTGCACAAAGACCTATTCATAAGACAAATATATTAGAACAAATATCATTTCTATCATGTTTATAAATTATACAATTGCCAGCATCTGTTTTCTGTTAGTCCTTCCCCCACACCCACGGCACTGCTGATCATAAAAGATTGGGATTGAAAACATCTTAGAATCAGTCCAGAAGCTCCATTTGGAAATGGATGCAATTGCAAGAGTGTGGATGCAGGTCAAAGTGAGGAATGCTTCATGTTGGAAACCTGCTTCTCCGTGTGTAGTGATTTATTTCTTAGAGGATTTCCTTCATCAAGCGAATATTGCTTCTCACCTGGATCCTGTGGGGCTGAAACTGTCAATCAGATTAAGAGTTGTGGCTTATGTCTCTGGAGAGAGGGATTAAGTGCTGAAGTTAAGCCACATCTCCATTTATTTACATGGACTTCCCTGGTGGCTCGGTGGTAAAGAATCTGCCTGCCAATGCAGGAAACACAGGTTCGATCCCCGTGTTGGAAATATCTCCTGGATAAGGAAATGGCAACCCATGCCAGTATTCTTGCCTGGGAAATCCCACAGACAGAGGAGTCTGGTGGGCTACAGTCCATGGGGTTGCAAAAGAGTCGGACATGACAGAGTGCCTAAATGACAACAAGAAAAACGACTTATTTATTCAACAAAAAGTAAGTAGTGAAAGTGAAGTCACTCAGTCGTGTCCGACTCTGTGCGATCCCATGGACTATAGCCTACCAAGCTTCTCTGTCCATGGGGTTTTCCAGGCAAGAATACTGGAGTGGGTTGCCATTTCCTTCTCCAGGGGATCTTCCCCACCCAGGGATCGAACCCAGGTCTCCGGCATTGCAGGCAGATGCTTTACCCTCTGAGCCACCATTCCTAAAGACAGTCATTTCTTTTTTTTTTTTATTGTTGATAACATTTTCAGTTCAATTCAGTCACTCAGTTGTGTCCGACTCTTTGTGACCCCATGGACTGCAGTATACCAGGCCTCCCTGTCCATCGCCAACTCCCGGAGTTTACTCAAACTCATGTCCATTGAGTCGGTGATACCATCCAACCATCTCATCCTCTGTTGTCCCCTTCTCCTCCTGCCTTCAATCTTTCCCAGCATCAGGGTCTTTCCAAATGAGTCAGTTCTTCGCAACCGGTGGCCAAATTATTGGAGTTTCAGCTTCAGCATCAGTCCTTCCAGTGAATATTCAGGACTGATTTCCTCTAGGATGGATTGGTTGGATCTCCTTGCAGTCCAAGGGACTGTCAAGAGTCTTCTCCAGCACCACAGTTTAAAAGCATCAATTCTTCAGTGCTCAGCCTTCTTTATGGTCCAGTTCTCACATCCATACATGACTACTGGAAAAACCATAGCTTTGACTGGATGGACTTTTGTTGGCAAAGTGATGTCTCTGCTTGTTAACATGCTGTCTAGGTTGGTCATAGCTTTTCTTCCAAGGAACAAGTGTCTTTTAATTTCATGACTGCAGTCACCATCTGCAGTGATTTTGGAGCCCAAGAAAATAAAGTCTGTCACTGTTTCCATTGTTTCCCCATCTATTTGCCATGCAGTGATGGGACCAGATGCCATGTTCTTAGTTTTCTGAATGTTCTGTTTTAAGCCAGCTTTTTCACTCTCCTCTTTCACTTTCATTAAGAGGCTCTTTAGTTCTTCTTCACTATCAACCATAAGGGTGGTGTCATCTGCATATCTGAGGTTATTGATATTTCTCCCAGCAATCTTGTTTCTAGCTTGTGCTTCATCCAGCCTGGCATTTCTCATAATGTACTCTTCATATAAGTTAAATAAGCAGAGTGACAATATATAGCCTTGGCGTATTCCTTTCCCAATTTGGAACTAGTTCATTGTTCCATGTCCAGTTCTAACTGTGGCTTCTTGACCTGCACACAGATTTCTCAAGAGGCAGGTCAGGTGGTCTGGTACTCCCATCTCTTGAAGAATTTTCCACAGTTTGTTGTGATCCACACAGTCAAAGGCTTTGGCGTAGTCAATAAAACAGAAGTAGATGTTTTTCTGGAACTCTCTTGCTTTTCCTAGGATACAACAGATGTTGGCAGTTTGATTTCTGGTTCCTCTGCCTTTTCTAAATCCAGCTTGAACATCTGGAAGTTCTTTGCCAATAAGTATATATCTGGAAAAATATCTTGGTCAGCATATATTTAAATTTCATATGTATAACTTGCTTTCTTCCATTATCATTATGTTTTTAAGGTTTATCAATTTTTTACCTCTACTGTGTTCAACTTCTGTATTTTTTTTTACATCGTATGAACACACCAAAATTTATATATCTACTTTCCTATTGATGTACATTTAGGTTGAACACACACACGCACACACACGTATCAGTGAATATATTTTGAAATGTTCTTAGTCTTTTCTGTTTCATATGGATTTTAAGGTCAGGTTTTCAAGCTCTATGAAAAAGGTTATTGGAATATTGACTGTAATTACATTGGATTTACACAGCTAGTAGAGGAAAATTAACATCTTAATGATGTTGAGGTTTGTGATCCATGAGCATAGTATGTCTCTCCATTGAGTCTTTGTATGTGTCCTTCAATTCAAAAGGTTTTGAATTCTTGCATGAAAGGACATTGAAGGTTTTTTTTTTTTGAAAGATGTTATTATTATGAATGGGATCTTTTTTAAAAAAATTGTACGTTCTATTTATAGTTGGCTGTGCCTGATATATAGCCATGCTGCTGATTTTTTTTCTGTTAATCCTGTTTACAGTAACTTTGCTATCCTCTCTTCCTGTTTTCATAGTTTACCTGTATATTCAGTTTTGTATCTTCCTCTACAGGCATTGGAGAAGGAAATAGCAACCCACTCCAATATCCTTGCCTGGAAAATCCCGTGGACAGAGAAGCCTGGTGGGCTGCAGTCCATGGGGTCACAAAGAGTTGGGCACGACTGAGCGACTAACACTTTACTACAGGCATTAAACATTTTATATTTTGATTGCTTTATTGTGCTAGCTGAGTTATCCAGTATCTACTGAATTAGAAGCAGTAGTTAATTATGGTACTTCTGACTTTAAGGGAACTATGTTATTGTAAATTCTCATCTAGTCCTATTGTGCTAAGAGATTATATTATAAATAGGAAATATAATATAAATATATAATATTATATAATACTATTTCTGTATATAAGATGATAGTTTTTCTTTAATCCATTATGAAATGAGATTAAACTGAAATGGATTAATTCAATGATGAATTATTTTAATAGATTTTCAAAGGTTAAACCATCCTAGCATTCATGCCTACTTTTTTGTAATTTCTTATATTTGTATGTGTCTGGTTTGATTTCCAGATCTTTTATTAAAGATCTTTGCATCCATGTTTATGAGATGAGGCTACAAAAAAAGTCCTTTCTTCTTTTCTCACCTTACTTTGGAACCAGACTATAATAGCCTCATAAAATAGTTCAGGAAGTCTTCTCTCTATTCATGTTCTCTGGTGTGACTTAAAATAGAGATTACCTGTCTCTTAGAAGTTTCACTAAATATACCTGTAAAATCATCTGAGCCATTTTCAATGTCTTTAAGATCTATCCAGGCTTTCAGTTTCTTCTCAAATCCATTTTTTTTCTTGAAAAATCATCTGCTTCATCTAAGATCGTACTGTCATAAAATTGTTTATAGTACTTTTTCATTTACTTTTATATTTTAAACTTTAATATTTATTTATCATTTCCTTTCTTTTTTTCTCATTCTATTTTGTCAAAGCTTTCTCTACTTTATTATTCATGTCAAAGACACAAATTTTGGTTTTGTTCATCTTCTCTATTGTTTCTTTGTTTCTCCCTTCATTAACTTTTAGCTCTTACTATTATTGTTTCCTCCCTTCTACTTATATGTAATTTTTTTTCTTAGTCCTTGAGTTGGATGCTTTGTTCATTAATTTTCAATTGTTCTTTTCTACTAAATGCATGAAAAGATATAAGTTTCCTCTAAGTTACTGTCTAAGCTGCATCCCACAAGTTTTTATAAATAGTATTTTCATTGTTACCCAGTTCGTAATTTCCAATATAATTTTTATGTGATTCCTGAATTATTTTAAAGTATATTTTTAAGGAGCACTTTTCTGCATTTTTGCTTTTGCTTTTTGTTCACTGATTTCTAATTTTAGTGCATTTTGCTGAAGCAGCATGATCTGTATGGTGTAGAATATTTGCCATTTGTTGAGCTTTCCTTTGTAAACTAATAATTGTCTGTTTTCTGGGTATTCTGTATGTTCTTGAAAAGAATGTGTATTTATAGTCATTGCTTTGGGGTTCTATACATGTTCCTTATATTAAAGTTGTTAATTGTACTATTCAACTTTTCTACATCCTCATTAATTTTTTATCTTTTTATTCCTGATGGTAAAATTTTCAATTTGTCTTATTACAAGTATGTCAAGGTTTGCTTTATATATATTGAAGCTATATTTTCTTACAGGATCACAATTGTTACTGTTCCTGGTGAATTAATCCTTTTATCATTATATAATGACTCTATCCATAATGATCTTTACACCTTGAAATCTATTTCATCTGATAATATTGTAGCTACCGCAAATTTCTTGATACTTTACTACCATGTTTTTTTCTCTTATTGATAACTTTTCTGTATTAGTATGTTTCAGCACACCTCTTATTAACAGAAAGAACAAAACTAGATTTTCTGTTTCACTCAGTTCCAGAGTCTCAGTCTTTTAAACTGCAAGTTCAGTTTGTTTTTATTTACTGGGATTACTGACATGTTTGGATTTATATCCTATAATCTTCTTCTGTGTCTCCTATTTACATCATTTATTTTTTCATTGACTTTTACCCTTTTTCTGCCTTTTCTCTGATTACCTAGGTTATCTTCATTCTTATTCCTCTATTTCTGGTTAGGAAATTATATATTCTGTTTATGTTCTTTTGTGTATTATCTTTAACTTCTTAACATTTCATTAAAACATAATACACATACAGAAAAGGACAAAAGTCCTAGGTGTACAACTCAGTGAATTATCCAGATAGGAAATACCTGTGGTAGAATATATTCTACCACTGACAGCATGTGTTTATCTTTTGATTAAAAGAAGTTCTTAATTTTGATATCATCCAATTTTATATTTTATCTTTATGGTTAGCATTTTATGTACAGTTTTTAAAAAAATTTTGTGCCCTAAAGATCATGAAATTGTTTTTTAATGTTGCATTCTAGAAGCTCTGTCAGTTTATTTTTCATACATTTTATCTGGATTTGATTTTGTATATAGGACTCAGTAGAGATGAAATTTTTCTTAAAGGATATTCAGTTTCCAAGAACCATTTAAAACAGTAGTCATTTCTCATTTGCCTACAGTACCACCTTTACCATAAATCAAGTATCCTTATATGTATGGATCTGTTTTAGGACTGTATTTACTCTGATTGGTCTATTTGCCATTGTACCAATGCCCACTGTCTAAATTAACATAGCTTTATAATGTCTTCCTATCAGCTAAAGTATATCTTTTCACCTTATTCTGCTCCTTTCTTTGACTGCTCAATATACACATAAACGTACAAACACACACATACAACTGCTGAGATGTTGATTGGGGGTGTATTGAATCTGCAGGAGAATTTGGGGGAGATTGGCATCTTTAGTTTTGAGTTTTTCTGTTCATGAACGTGTTATAGCTTTCCATTTATCCAGTTTTTCCTCTAGTTTATCTCACAAATTTTAATAATTTTCCAGTATAGGTCTTACAAATATTGTGTTAAAATTATTATTAAGCATATTAATTCTAATAATTTATCTATAAATTATTAGATTCTTTTTGTAGTTTGTATATACACAATCATACTATCCTTGAATAATGATTGTTTGTTCCTTTTCAATTTTTATACTTTTTTTTTCCTTTTCTTACATTATTGCACTGGCTAGGACCTCAAGAATTATGTTGTATAGAAGTGATGATCATAGGCATCTTTGCTCAGTGTCAATAATAGAAGAAAAGATTTCAACATCTCACAATTAAATAATGTTTTTGTTGTGGGGGTTTTGTAGCTTATCTTTATTGGTTAAAGTTGCTTTTAGTCTTAGTTTGCTATTTTTTATCATGAATGAATGTTTAGTGTTTTATGAAATACTCATTATGTATCTGTGAAGATGATCATATGAGTTTCATCTTTTACTCTATATATATGATGAATTGCAATTATTGATTTTCAAAGTTTAAAACAATCTTGCTTTTCTAGAATAAATACAAATGGGTGATTATATGATTTCCTGTTATGTAATACTAGTTTTGCTGTGTTAATGTTTTGTTTAGAGTCTTTACATCCATATTTATAAGTGAGATTAGCCTGTATTTTTTCTTATAATATCATTGTCAGAATTTTACATCAAGGTTACATTGACATCATAAACACGCTATGAAGTGTTTTCTTTTTTCCTGTTCTTTGGAAAAGTTTATTCAAGATTGGCAATTTTTCTTCCTTAAAATTTTGGTATATTTATAAATGAAGTTATCTGAGATTATAATTTTGTGGGGGGATATTTTTCATTGTTTATTAAGGTTTTTTATAGAAAATACTGTTTCCTTTTTTTTCCTTGTGTGCATTATTGTAAGCTTGACTTTTCTGGGAATTTGTGCATTCCACTGACAGTTTTAAATGTATTGACAAAAAGTTATTTGTACTATCTTCTTATGATGTTTTATGTCTGAACAATCTGCAACAATGTCATCTTTTCCATTCCCAATATTAGTTATTTGGGCCTTCTGTATTCTCTTCTTCATGAGCCCCATCAGGAGTTTATCAATTTTATTAGTTTATGTAAATCATTACATATTGGCTTTGTTGATTCTTTCTATCACATATTTATTCCCATTTACTTAATTTTAGCTTTTAAAATTGTTATCTTCTTTCTTATACCCTCTTGGAGTTTCCTTTGCTCTTCTTTATCTAATTTCTTTGAACTGGATGCTTGGGTCATTGTTTTTTCAGCTGGCTCCCCTTTCTATCTTATAAATTTTCCTATACATATGGACTGAGTTATATTACACAAATTTTTACATATTTGTTGTCGTTGTTCCGTTGCTAAATCATTTCCGATTCTTTGTGACCTCATGGACTACAGCACACCAGATTCCTCTGTCCTCCACTGAGGACATTTTCATTCATTTCAAAATATTTCCTTATTTCCATGATGATTTCTTCTCTGTTCTATAGTTCATTCAGAAGACTATTTCTTAATCTCTAAATTATGTGGATTTTATAATTATCTTTTGTTACTGATTTCAAGTTTAATTCCATAGTAAGGAGAAAACATGTTATATATAATTTCAGTACTTAGAAATACATTGAGACTTGCTTTACAACCCAGCCTATGGTCAATATTTGTAAATGCTTTCTGTGTACTTGAAATTTCTGTGTATGTTATAGTTATTTAATGCAGTGTTCTATATTATCAACTAGATCAAATTTGTTAATCATATTCTCGAATATTACATATTCTTTCTGAGTTATCTGCTTGTTCTGTCAGTTAATGAGAAAGGGAATCATAAAACTCTCTGACTATAATTGTGAATCTGTCTTTTTCTCTTTTTTGTTCCTTCACTTTTGCTTTAACATTTGGCTTGATATATCTGGCTTCAGTATTGGAAATTTTTTAGCCATTATCTAGTCAAGTATTTTTTCTGTACCCATAAGACTGACAAAAGCTCTGCTCAACCTTTGAGCCTTCCAGCTGCATCCACCAGAACTGACAGACATTTCTAGAAGAGAAACATCTGTAAATGTCAGACACCTCTCTGGGTTATCATCTTCTCCTGCAAGTTGGCCTAGTAACTCTTTACTCTTTTGTGAATTCTAGTAATATTCAACAAAATTTTAAATATATTTTGTCTAGAGTTTCTAGTTCTTATCAGAAGAGAATAGTAAAAATTACTTAGGTCACAATCACTAGAAACAGAGCTTCACTTTTCCACTTTTATATGCATACTTGACAAAGTATCTCTTACCTAACTCCTGAAGAATATAAGGCTTTAGAAATATTGCACACAGGGGATTCCATTGCACCTAATATGATAAGGTAATATTTTATTTCACTATTGTTTTCTAATCCCCCAGTTTTATAATTATTATTATTATATAGTCAATGCTTCCTTGCCATCTCTCTAGGCTAGTGGATAGTTTATTAATCCCCATCTATTGAGGTTGCAGTTTTTCAAGGGTTGTCCTTGCTTTCTGCAGAAGTTTCCGCTCCAACTGCCTATCTTAAATGGGCCAAAGACCTCATCTCTTTTCCTTTTGTGGACACAGACACCCAAGCCTCTAGTCATTACTGGATATAATAACCCCTCTAGGCTGCCAGAGGGTTGACTTACATGCTTACATGTTTGTATGTTAGTATCTTCTTTGCATTGACATTTGAGAATTTCTCTTTCTCGTGAGCTAAGACAGGCAATTTTAAAAATTATTATGTTATATTTAACATTTCTAAAGGTTTATGTTGAGGTGGTTTAAGGATAGCCTAGTCTGCCATTTTGCTGATGCTATTCATCCAGTCCTACTACTTTTCAGGAAATCATCAGAATAATGATACTCGCCTGTGTCTAAAATTTATAGTTGTATAAAGCGATGTATGCAAAATGTTTGCCTCTAATTGCTTCAGTCAGCTCTGGTTTGATTGCCTTTGACCTATTTAGTTCCCTAATCTTAGACAGGCCCTTTCATTTCAGCTTTTAGTGTCTTGAGGGAAGCCATTAAGGGGAATATAATTACAATATCAAGTTCACTACAAGAACTAAATTTTTTTTATTTTATTTTAATTTTTATTTTTGCTTTATTTTACTTTACAATACTCTATTGGTTTTGCCATCCATTGACATGAATCTACCACGGGTGTATATGCGTTCCCAAACATGAACCCCCCTCCCACCTCCCTCCCCATAACAAAAAATTCAGATTATCAATCAGAGATTCAGAATCAAGATATACAATGTTGGCACTAATTCAACATTAACCTACTTGAGCTACCATTTTTTAGGATAAGTCCCCCTTTTTTTGGCATTTTCTCGGTCCTGGAATTTTCTCTCAATCTGGTGATCCCACACACAATTTTCTATTCACTCTTCCACCCAGTCCAACCTGGCTTTACAACTACTGCTTTATCAACACAGTTCTTCCTAAAGTTTCCACCAATTTCCATATTGGTAAATCTAATGGGTACTTCTCTGCCCATTGACCTCTCAGCAATATTTTACATGTAACTGAAACCTCTAGGTGGCATTTTGGGCACTCCAAGGAGCTCCAGTTCTTTATGTCTCAGCTCAGAAAGAATTCGGTGAGAGGCAAAGTGGTATCTAAGGAGTAATTTATTAGTCTGCGCCCCTTGTGAGGCTTGCAAGTAGGTGAACAAGAGGGTGCCTCGCCCTGACAACTTAGTGGGCCACAGTTTTATAGTCAAAAGAAAAATGGAGGGGGAAGACTACCTTCTTCCTCATTCTTGAACAGACATCACACTTCCATCATCAGTTTCTCCTCCATGTTTGGTGAGGGAGTATTCTTGTCCCTACATAGTCAAGCCAGGACTATCATGGTGCTATGGAAATGAGCAGAAAGGCGGTAACTTAAGCTAAAAATGGTAAATCATCTCAGGTTTTAGTAAATGTCACCTTTTCCTTATATTTTTGTTTTTAGTGCATGCAGAGGAACATGTCATCTAGAAATCATTGACTTACTGAGTTCACTAGGCAGGATGTGGGTATCACGCCACCATTGTTTTATTGTTTGGGGGCACGTCACATGCTTCTGTGCATAGTTTTGTTGTTAAACAAGCCTGGTTGGTTTTGTGGTTTAGCAAACCTACTTTCTTGAGTGATCATTAAGTTTATGGAGTTAAATTAATAGGGTTTCCTATACTTTTTTCTTTACTTACAATCCCCTAGTGGGGTTAACTACTTAATTACCTGCTTTATCCCCTTACTCTATCCCCATCATAACTACCCCCTTTTTCTTAAAATATTGTCCTCTTTTGGCTTTAGCTGCTTCCCTGGTGGCTCAGCAGTAAAGAACTCACCTGCAGTGCAGGGAATGTGAGTTCAATCTCTGGGTCGGGAAGATCCACTGAAGAAGGAACTGGCCACCCACTCCAGTATTCTTGCCTGGGAAATCCCATGGACAGAGAAGCCTGGTGGGCTACAGTCCATGGAGTTGCAGGAATTGGACATGAGTTAGTGACTACATCACCACTACCACACCACAATCTACTGAACTTCCTCCTATCACTCAATATCCTCTCCTTCCCAGTCTGCTTTGATGGTTCCTCTTTTTCTCTTTTATCTTTAAATAATGGAACTCCAAAGAACTCATTGCTTAGAGGATATCATGATGTCTCAAGCCTAAATGCTGCTGCTGCTAAGTCACTTCAGTCGTGTCTGACTCTGTGCGACCCCATAGACAGCAGCCCACCAGGCTCCCCCATTCCTGGGATTTTCCAGGCAAGAACACTGGAGTGGGTTGCCATTTCCTTCTCCAATGCAAGAAAGTGAAAAGTGAAAGTGAAGTCACTCAGTCATGTCCGACCCTCAGTGACCCCATGGACTGTAGCCTTCCAGGCTCCTCCATCCATGGGATTTTCCAGGCAAGAGTACTGGAGTGGGGTGCCATTGCCTTCTCCAGCCTAAATGCTAAATACCACCTATTTGCTAATGGTTGCCAGTTTCACATCTCTTGCTTGGTCCTATCAAATTCATATATCTTACTGCTTAATTGATATTTTCATTTGGCTATCTCTATGTCATCTCAAAGTTAATGTGTTTGATCTTTCATCTTTTCCCATTTTGTTAGTGGCAGCATTATCCACCCCTTTGTTTATGCCAAGACTTGTATGTTTTCCTTTTCCTTCATTTCCTATATCCACTCTTAAGGAATTCATATTGGTTCTACCTCCAAGATATATCTCAAATTGCCCAATGACCCTGTCATGTATAAATATTATTACTTCCATTATATAGTTACACAAGCAGAGATTAAGAAAACATGTTACTGTTTGCCTAACTGTACACAGATTTTATGCAGAAGAATTCTTTTTCCAAGCCCATTGCTCTTTCTATCATACCTTGACCCTTAAAGAATACTTGCAAAGGAATTAGTGAATATATGGATCCAGATAGTAATAAAACTCACTTGGATTCCAGAATATTCTCTTTTTCATTCACCCCAAACCTATGGCATCCTTTTGACAGGCTTTTATCTCCTTTCTGCCCCTCCAGCAAGGGTGTTTCATCAAGAAACAGTCTAACGAAACTTGTATTTTGGCTTTCTACTGTCATGATTTTATTAGTATTCAGTGTGCCTCAAAAAATAAGTCAATGAGACAGAAGAGAGAAACTGGACAGAACTGGTAATACATATTGATTACATTGGCTAAATATTGAATGACATTTTGAGATAACACGATGTATGGTAATCAAGAGTCGTTCTAAATACTTAAAATAAATGCAGATATTGTTAGTATGATCAGGGAAACCAATTGATTGCCATCATTTGCAGCTTTACCTCTTGTGTATTATGAATTGTATTAGAAAGTTATCACCTTTCTGATTGTAAAACCTGTCTTCCCGAAAGAAGTTAGGATACTATTTTACTATGTGTGTTTTCCCCAGTGATTTCTTTTTTGTTGTTGTTTTCATTTTTTTTAATATTTTTTAATTTAAATTTATTTGTTTTAATTGAAGGCTAATTACTTTACAATATTGTATTGGTTTTGCCATACATCAACATGAATCCGCCCCGGGTATACACGGGTTCCCCATCCTGAACCCCCCTCCCACATCCCTCCCCGTACCATCCCTCTGGGTCATCCCAGTGATTTCTTATAGCATCACAAAAATCTCTGCAACAAAATTTCTGTGGTCCTAATGAATTTTTAGTGAAAACCAGTTGACATTTGTTTGCCACTGACTTCATTTCTGAGCCTTCAATGCTATTTTCATTTTTTAGACTCCTCAAAAGCAATATGATTTAGAGTTTATTTTATACATAGAGATATAATTACCTTGTTTAATAGAATTCTTTGTACATTCACTCACATGCTAGAAGTCTTTGTGACCTTTTGAATGTAGGTATAGACTGAGATTTTGGTCATTGTAATGTGTTTTTGAAAGAGTAGACTTCGGTTGTAATAAAATATGTAAATATATCTTCTTTAAATTCCCCGCAGAGCTGTGTACCATGGAGTGTGGTAGCCACGGAGTCTGTTCAAGGGGAATTTGCCAATGTGAAGAAGGTTGGGTTGGACCAACGTGTGAAGAACGCTCCTGTCATTCTCACTGTGCTGAGCATGGCCAGTGCAAAGATGGAAAATGTGAGTGCAGCCCTGGATGGGAGGGCGACCACTGCACAATTGGTAAGTACTTGAAACAAAGTACGTTGGATTAACTGAGAAAGTAAAGCAGTCCAACAAATCAATCACCAGGGTTTTTGTAGACTTTGAAATGGGAGGAGAGAAGTAGGAGGGTTGGTCATAAGTTTGAAAGTTTCTTTAACTAGGAGGTTTCCTGTTTTGAGGATAACATTTTATTTACTTCTGTGCCATTTTCTTTTTCATTACTTTGGTATTCTTCGTATTTTCTGCTTTCAAGTGTTTTGAGTTACTCAAATGAAAGATGATACATTAGAATAGTGTCATTAGTTAATAAGAGAAGTGCTTTTATTGTAAAGGTAGCATTCACTGGCCATTTTTCCTTTTGAAAAGTATGAATTGTTTCGGTTGAAAGTACTTAGATTGCCTCTAAGTCCCATTTCATTAAATGGGACTACTTTATCAGCAGCCATTCAATAGCATTAAGGACTATTTTAATGCATAAGGCAGACACTCCTGACCTACCATCAAAAGAACATCTGTGTTGAATTGTTTATTGGGTAGTATAGATACTTTGTAACAAAGCACCCAGGCTGTCTCATCCCTCATCACCAATTTCACAAATTTTTAGGATATTGCCTGGGAGAACAGTCTGTGGGTATGAAAAAGTCTATGTCATAGTTAATGTATCACATGGTCTTCACACCATAAAAAACACTAATTAATGTTTCAATTATAAAATACTTAATTAAAAAAAATATAGCCCTTGACACATACATGTATCTGCCACGAAGGTTTCCCGTGTTTAGAGAGGGACAAGTACGAGTCCCATTGTTCAGCTAAGGAAAGTGGGTCACACAATGTTCCAATGTCATTCTACAAATACACAGAAAATTCATACAGGGCAACAGCAAGCGTGAGCCTCAGGATACCCAGTTCATTGTTTGTGAGCTCTTTTTCCCCACTAGACTATACTAGAGCTTTCATTTCTAGATGAAAGTATTTTGCTATAATGGTTGGAACATTCCAAAATAATGTATAATATATATAACATAATTTTAATAAACTGTTAAACTACTAAAATTATAGTAAGTCTTGTTCTATGACTGTGGAAAATATTTAAAATTCATTAAAAAGGTGGTGAGGGGTGAGATTCAGATGCAGCTTAAGTAATTACATTCCTGCACTAGAGTAAGTTTATTGCCTTCACATAGGAGGATTCAAATATTGCGATGATTACCAAAGTGGCTACTCCAGAACCCCCTTCTAAAGATACTAGTAATAAGAAGTTCAAGCTAGTGCTCTCTCATGAAAGTTACTACTGAAATATAAAAATGCAGTTCTTATACTTTTAATGAAATGTGACACTTTTTTAGGAAGCCTAATAGAGTTCCTTGCAGAAAAGCCATTAATATCTTTCCCAGAGAAAATATTATTCACAAACTACACAGGCCAGTGTACCAACTTTTGAGCTGCAGGCATTTCAGTATTCACAGTTTTCTCTTCTCCTCCCAGGCAACAGATGGTAAACCATTAGTACTTGTTGTATAGCTTTGGTTTCCCAGAAATTCATTCCATCACTCTTTTCCCCCCTTTTAGCTCACTACTTAGATGCTGTCCGAGGTAAGCTTGTTCTCTCTAGTTTTATAAGAGAAAATTATTTTAAACAGAATATGCATGTGGGAAGGAAATTGTTGGTGGGTTTTGGTGGTGGTGGTGGTGTTATTGTTTTTAATTTTGGCAATCTTAAGTGTAATATTGTCAGGCTCATGCTATAATAGACTTAAAAGTAATTTGCTTTTCCACTATCAATGCGGTTTTTTTTTGCCATAGAGTTTAATAGATCATTAAGCAGTTTTAAGAATTATTTTTCTTTGTCTTTATGTTGAGTTGTGTGTGTGTGTGTGTGTGTGTCTGTTTATATTGACAGAGAAGTAATTATTAAATAAACTAGGTTTAGGTAGACAGCTGAACTTTTTATTTAACATAACAATATAGCTTTATGTCCATGTATCCTCTCAAGGGCAGAATTATTCCCCTGTTAGTACCTCATCATCCATCCCCCCAGGGATCTGCATTTGATAGAGACTACAAGAGTTTTTCTGTCAGATACCCTGGTGCCTTTCGTTACTTCAGCCTCAGAAGGTTGAAAATGTCCCATTCAAATTATTCCTAGTTTCTCTTTTTCCTTTGTATGTGCCTGAGACTGGAACTAGATAAATCTCTTTCTTGATCTTATACATGTTCATCCTATACTATTTTGTGATGAACATATACATGTATATAATCTTTTCATATTTTTTAACAGCCATCTGTCATTTTTTTTCTTCCTCTGTTGTTGATAGTTGCTAGAAAAACCATTTGTAAGAAATACTGGCTTGCTTCTACAGATTAAAAACAGCATTCTTTTGCTTTTTATACTTTTGGAATTTTCTTTCAAACAGAGAAAATGAAAAGAGCATTCATTGGACTATCTAGATCTTGTCCTGCATTGCTACTGGGGAAATTTCCAGAAGCAATATGCCTTTATTTCTCTCTCTGTTCATCTGCCCAGTGAGCACTTGGGACATGCAGAGTTGTCCTTGGGGATAGCCTATCTCTGAACCACTGGTACAGAGAGTAGGTCATCCCTGAGAAACTAAATGTCTAAACAGAGAGTGTCATCAGCGTTTGTGGTTAGGGTTACCAATGGACAGAAGCATAAAAATTTCCTTTTGACTATATTTATTCAGTTATCCCTAGAATTCTGAAAGTCTAAATTTGGCATGCGTGAATTCCACCAACATTTGTTGAGCACTGACAACAGGTATACTATTATGCTAGTTTCTGAGAGAAATACCAGATAAGTAAAAAAAAAAAAATCAATCCTTAGCTCTCAGATCAATAATAATCTCGATGAGAAAAGCTGAAATGATGTAAAGCAAGTGCAGCATATTTCTAAGGCACCATATGGGCAATTAATGGTATGACCTGAATTGTATACCAACATACCTAAGTCCTGAAGCAACACATCACTAGGGAAAAATCAGCACAGAGTGGCAGTAGTTAGAAGTGTCTCTTCCTAGAGATGGCTGTCTTATCCCTTTTTTCGCATAACTGGATACAATATCATCCATCCAGTTTTGATTGAAATGAGGAGATACCTTTTTTGAAAAGAAACAAAACGCATTTCTTGTCCCTATCATAGTTTTCATCCTATCTGAATCAGAAGTTGGGAATTGGGGTTAGCATTAATAATGTTTAATTGGCTCTCTAAGGAAAAGCACAGCAGAGTAAGGGATAACAAGTTCCCTGGGAAAGTGGTATAAGCAAGCAAGCCCCTCTTCCATTTATTTAACACCTCACCTCAACATCTCACCAGATGATTCAGTTTTTCCCTATGGGCAGATATATCATCGTTGGCCAGTCCCATTCTGATGTCTCTGAATTTGTTGCTCACTGCTGTCTTTTCAGATGGCTGCCCAGGGCTCTGCTTTGGAAATGGGCGATGTACCCTGGATCAAAATGGTTGGCACTGTGTGTGTCAGGTGGGTTGGAGTGGGACAGGCTGCAATGTTGTCATGGAAATGCTTTGTGGAGATAACTTGGACAATGATGGAGGTGAGTCATTTATTAAATGTTCATATAAGGAAGGAATATCCCAGCCTCTAGCACAGTGATGACCAATCTGGCCAAAAGGGGAAGTTAGGAATCCTTGGTTTAAACAACATAAGGTCATACTATGTTTTGAATTTCAATTCATTGAATATTTACTGTAATCAGGCAATACTCCAAACTCTTTGTATGTATTATATGCCATTTCATGTTCACAATAACGCTATAAGGTATAGGTAATATTTTCCCTATTAAATGGAAAGACTAATGCTTGGAGTGAAAATGGTAAGTGACTTTTCCAAGATCACACAGCTCAAAAGTGCCAGAACCAAGGTTCCAATTCAAGGCTATATGACTTCAGTTTCTCTTTTCTTAATTGTTGCAACCATGCCAGCTCCCATACCTATGGCATTATATTATGCTATATAAAATCCATGTGCCAACGTCTAAACTGTCAGATGCTGATATAGCTTGCACTACACACACTGTGAGGTAGTTATCTTTATTCTTAGTTATTTAGGGCTCCCTCTTGTGTCTTTACCTTTTAGTAGCACTTTATATCTTTCAAAGGACATGGCATCAAGACAATTCACAGTAGAAATTTTATATTTAATTCAAGAGCTGCACATGTTTTAAAAAGCCATATGTGGCTCTGAGGCCTCAGGGTAACCACTTCTATTTTAGTCTAGCAAACAAAGTCATCTAACACATTGTACAATCAGCCTCAAAACAACCCAGATCACTTCTGAATGAGCCTAAAACAATGAATCCTCTTACTTTCTAATCAAGAAAACATGAAATTGACAGGAAAAAATTATTTCTAATTTATGTATATTAACTTAAAATGAAGTAGGTTATTAAATTTAACTCCTCAACGTTTCTACTTGTGCCTAGACAATTACATACCTTGTCATTTGAGCACATAGGGCTTAAAACAATAAGGTTACAATCATCATTTAAGCACAAAATTGGGCATAAAAGTGTCCTCTTTTATTGTTCTAGCTAACAGTTTGCCTTGAAAAGTTATAAGACCTTATGAATTTTAAATAGAAGCAACTTTCTCATTAAGAGCACAGGGCTTTGAAGTCAGAATTTCCGGATTCAAATATGAGCTCTGCTATGTACTTCTAGCTGTTGGGTTTGGGAATAGTTTCTTGCTATCTCTGTGCTTCAGTTTCCTTATCTTCAAAATGGGGCTGATAATAATAACTGTCTAATAGGGTTGTTATAAGTATTAAACAAGATAATTCATGTGAACTACTTGAGAGATGATAAACTACACCAATCACCACTCTGTCAACACACATTTACATACACACACACCAAGGATAACAGACCATTTTCTGAAGAGACTGTTCCTTCCTATCTAAATTAAAAATTTTTAATATAAATTTATTTATTTTAATTGGAGGTTAATTACTTTACAATATTGTATTGGTTTTGCCATACATCAACATGAATCCACCACAGGTATACACGTGTTCCCCATCCCGAACCCCCCTCCCTCCTCCCTCCCCGTATTGTTTGGGAGGCCAGAGTGAGATTTTCAATTAAATGGTACACTGATCAACTATTAACTTGCCTTTTATGGTTCACCAAGATTCATCTTCTTTTTCAGGACTCATCCTCTATACCCATCATTCTCAGTCCATCATTTAAGTGCCAACTCAAGCTGTATCTCCCATGATGCCTGACATCCACCACCCTAGTCGACCATGGTGTTTATCGTATACACCATACAATCCAGTGCTTAATTATATCCTGTCTATGTTGTTTTCTTGTTACGTATTAAGTGTGACCCAGAGTCTATTTTTCTAAGTTTGTTTTTGGCCAAGCCACACAGCATGTGGGATCCTAGTTCCCCAACCAGGGATCAGACCCACACCTGCTGTACTGGAATTGCAGAGTCTTAACCACTGGACCACCAAGGAAGTCCCAGAGTCCATAGTTTGGTGCCAAATATAATTACTAATAATATTAGCTCACTTGTATTGTGTTTACAATGTACAAGGCACAGTGCTGAGTCCTTTATGTGAATTATTTCACCTAATCTCCATGAGGTAGAAACTACTATTAACTCTACTGTACAAATTAGGAAACTGAGGCACCGTGAAGTTAAATAAAATGCTCAAGATCATGTGGAAAGTAAATGATAGAGCCAGAGTGTAAACCTAGGTGGTCTGCTTATTTACAAAAAGGATTGAAGGTGTAGTAATAGAAATTTCTCAATTGATATATTGATTCAAATGATATGCTCAGAAAATACTTTAACAACTTATGCAAGTAAAATTTCTGACTCGGTGTTGAGCCATGATAAGTTTCGTCCCTTAATAATATACAGCTTTATTTTAAAAAAATAATTGAATGTTTAATTATCAAGCATTTTTTGTGGCCTCAAGTTTACCTTGGGGGAGTCAAAAATGTTTAATGAATGGATTGATTAAATAGTAATGCAATAAGGGGTTATCAAATTTCAATATCTGTGGTATATATAGACACAAAAGGTATAGAAGATGTTGCTGAATCTGTTTTGACCTGTGAACATTTCTTTAAAAATGTGCATCTATGTGAGAATCAAAAATGAAAGACCCAATGTGACTTTAGTATATTTTTATGATTGTCTGTCTAGGGAGTAGGAGGGAGAGGCTCCTTGGTAGGATTAAGATGATACTGATGACAAATAAATATTTAGCTCTTCCTTGAGATGGAAAGATAGATTAAATAGCTGGGTTAAATAGCCTCTGAAAGTCCCATGACTAAAATTTTGGACAATAAGTGTGTTTTTATACTGTTTAAGTAACACCCCTAAGAATACATTAAATGCCCTTTATTTCTTGGTCTCAGTTTTCCAACTATCCAGAATGGCAGTGTTCATTTCCAGCCATCCAGAATGGTTGGATATGCCTTATGATTAATATTTGCATACTTGTTTATATATGTAGATGTGTGTGTGTTTTACCTTTTGGGGAGAAAAATATGGTCCTTATTTTTTTAATGTTAATTCTTAAGAAATCTTCCCTATCCAAAAAAAATAAAAACAATTACAGTAACTTGCAAGCAGTTGCTTCAAGTAGCTGCTATCTCATTGCTCCATATCATTGCTGATACATAAAGAATGGCAGGATTAGGGTTTTTTTGCATTGCAATCAGCTTTGAATACTCATTAGTATTACTGCTACTTCCTGCAGCTTTGACTTTAGTTACACTCTGATTCAGTGCATTGTGACTCTTGGTAACTAATTGGGCTGCATTGAATATGTGGGTGTCACAGGTCTCGGAGCTACCTTAGAACTCCTTGAACAGTAAAAACAGAACCAAAAACACTTGGATTTTTTAATATGCAAAAAAAGAGAAAACTCTCTTTTGCATTGCATATATGTGAGCTAATTACCACAGAAATCACAAATCTATCAAATGTCTTAACCTCATGTACCCCTTTAGTCAACAAGCACACTGCATGTGCACAATCTTGTGCTTGAAAGAGGAGACTTAACCTTATGGTAACCACATTTTCCTGTGTTAATCATGTGTCTTGCTTTGTTGTTGTTGTTCAGTCACCTAGTCATGTCCAACTCTTTGCAACCCCATGGACTACAGCATGCCAGGCCTTCCTGTCCTTGACCATCTCCCAAAGTTTGCCCAAGTTCATGTCCATTGCATCGGTGATGCCATCCAGCCATCTCATTCTCTGATGCCCTCTTCTCCTCCTACCCTCAATCTTTCCCAGCATCACGAACTTTTAAAATGAGTCAGCTATTTTCATTAGGTGACCAAAATACTTCACCTTCAGCATCAGTCCTTCCAATGAATATTCAGGGTTGATTTCCCTTAAGACTGACTGGTTTGATCTCCTTGCACTCCAAGAGACTTTCAGGAGTCTTCTCCAGCACCACAGTTTGAAGGCATCAATTATTTGGCTTTCTGCCTTCTTTATAGTCAAGCTCTCACTACCGTATATGACCACTTGACTGTACAGACCTTTGTCAACAGAGTAATGTCCTGCTTTTCAACACACTGTCTAGGTTTGTTATAGCTTTCCTGCCAAAAAGCAATCATCTCCTTATTTCATGGCTGTAGTCACTATCCACAGTGATTTTGGAGCCCGAGAAGAGGAAATCTGCCACTGTTTCCACCTTTTCCCCTTCTATTTGCTGTGAAGTAATGGGGCTAGATGCCACGATCTTAGTATTTTTAATATTTAGTTTGAAACTGGTTCTTTCACTCTCCTCCTTCACCCTCATGAAGAGGCTCTTTAGTTCCTCTTTGCTTTCTGCCATTAGACTGGTATCATCTTCATATCTGAGATTGTAGATGTTTCTCCCACATATCTTGATTCCAACTTGTAATTTATCCAGCCCGGCATTTCTCATGATGTAGTGAGCATACAGGTTAAACAAACAGGGTGACCTCAAACAGCACTGTTGTACTCCTTTCTCAATCTTGAACCAGTCAATCAGTTGTTCCATACAGGGTTCTAACTGTTGCATCCTGACCAGCATATAGGTTTCTCAGGAGACAGGTAAGATGGTCTGGTATTCCCATCTCTTTAAGAGCTTTCCACAGTTTGTTATGATCCACACAGTCAAAGGTTTTAGCATAGTTGATGAAACAGAGGTAGATGTTTTTCTAGAATTCCCTTATGATCCTGTGAATGTTAGCAATTTGATCTTTGGCTCCTCTGCCTTTTCTAAGCCCAGCTGAGACGTCTGGAAGTTCTTGGTTTACACAGTGCTGAAGCCTAGCATGCACGATTTTAAGCATGACCTTACCAGCATGGGTGCTTAGTGGCTCAGTCGTGTCCAACTCTTTGTGAGCCCATAGACTGTAGCCAACCAGGCTCCTCCATCCATGGGAGCTTTCCAGGCAAGAGTACTGGAGTGGGTTGCCAGGCCCTCCTCTACTAGCATGGAAGATGAGTGCAATTGTCCGACAGTTTGACCATCCTTTAGTACTTATCCTTCTTGGGAATTGGGATGAGGATTGTCCTTTTCTGGTCCTGTGGCCACTGCTGGGTCTTCCAGATTTGCTGACCTATTGAGTGTAACACCTTGATGGCATGATCCTTTATGGTTTTGAATACCTCTACCAGAATTCCATCTGAAGAACTATGTGTGCCTGAAGAACTATGGATGGAGGTCCGTAATATTGTACAGGAGGCAGTGAACAAAACTATCCCAAAGAAAAAGAAAAGCAAAAAGGCGAAGTGGTTATCCAAGGAGGCTTTACAAATAGATGAGGGAAGAAGAGAAGCAAAAAACAAGGGAGAAGGGGAAAGGTACATCCAACTAAACACAGAGTTCCAAAGAATACTAAGGAGAGGCAAGATGGCCTTCTTCAATGAAAAGTGCATAAAACTAGAGGAAAACAACAGAAATGGAAAGACTAGAGATCTCCTTGGGAAAATTGAAGATATCAAGGGAATATTTTGGCCAAAGGTGGGCACAATAAAGGACAGAAATGGTAGAGACCTAGTAAATGCTGAAGAGATCAAGAAGAGATGGAAAGAATACACTGAAGAACTGTACAAAACAGATCTTAATGAACCGGACCACTACGATGGTGTGGTCAATCGCATAGAGCCAGACATTCTGGAGTGTGAAGTCAGGTGGGCCTTAGGAAGCACTGCTGTTAATAAAGCTAGTGTCCTGATTTAGGATTTGGAAAATGTAATCACCATATATTACAGGCTCATATGAATTGACATGAGAAAAGAAGTTTAGACATTGTATTAAGTGAATCAGAATAGCTAAAACAAAGAATAGTGAGAACGAGCTAGAACTATCATATGTTAAAGAATAATTTTAAACTATGGTAATTAAAACAAAGTGGTACTAATGTAAGAGTAGACAGACCAATACAACCAAATAAAAGCTCAGGAACACACCCCAGTACAAGTATTTACTATATGATAAAAGCAAGCATCAGAAGTCAGTGGGGAAAAAAAGCATTATGAAATAAGTGGTGCTGAGTCAAATATGCAGACAACACCACCCTTATGGCAGAAAGTGAAGAAGAACTAAAGAGCCTCTTGATGAAAGTGAAAGAGGAGAGTGAAAAAGTTGGCTTAAAAGTCAACATTCAGAAAACTAAGACAATGGCATCCGGTCCCATCACTTCATGGCAAATAGATGGGGAAACTGTGGAAACAGTGGCTGACTTTATTTTGGGGGTCCCCAAAATCACTGCAGATGGTGGCTGCAGCCATGAAATTAAAAGATGCTTATTCCTTGGAAGGAAAGTTATGACCAACCTAGACAGCATATTAAAAAGCAGAGACATTACTTTGCCAACAAAGATCTGTCTAGTCAAGGCTATGATTTTTCCAGTATGGATGTGAGAATTGAATAAAGAAAGCTGAACACCGAAGAACTGATGCTTTTGAACTGTGGTGTTGGAGAAGACTCTTGAGAGTCCCTTGGACTGCAAGGAGATCCAACCAGTCCATCCTAAAGGAAATAAGTCCTGAATATTCATTGGAAGAACTGATGTTAAAGCTGAAACTCCAATACTTTGGCCCCCTGATGCAAAGAGCTAACTCATTGGAAAAGACTGTGATGCTGGGAAAGATTGAGGGCAGGAGGAGAAGGGGATGACAGAGGATGAGATGGTTGGCTGGCATCACTGACTCAATGGACATGAGTTTGAGTAAACTCTGGGAGTTGGTGATGGACAGGGAGGCCTGGCGTGTTGCAGTTCATGGGGTCTCAATGAGTCAAACATGACTGAGCAACTGAACTGAATGGAGACAACTATTAAGAAAAAAAAAACTTAGATTTTCAATTTATGCCATATTCCAAAAGAATAAAATATATAGAAATACTCAAGCTGATTAATGAGTTGAAAGTAAAAGAAAACTCAAACACAATTAGAAGAAAGTATAGGTGATAGATCTCAAGATTGGAAAGGACTTCTTAAACATAAAAGCTAGAAAAGAAACCACAATAGGAAAAGAATGATAAATTGGACTTCATAAAAATTTCAAACTTCTTTGTATTCTTTGGCTGAGTTTATAGATCATTCAACATCTATTTGGAGATCTCAAAACCTGCATTGTCTGATATGGTAGCCACTAGCCACATGCAACTATTTAAATATAATTGAAATAACCTTAAAAATCTCATTTCTCAGTTGCACTAGCCACATCTCAATTGCTCAGTAGTCATATGAGGCTAGTGACTACTGTGTTAGGGCATATCTAGAGCGTTCCTACCAATGGCAAAAGTTCTATTGGGTAGTGCTGATCCAAATGTTTGATTCAAATAGTTACCTTTCAGCCCAACATTTCAAATTGGGTACCCAATTTTCCATTCATTCATCACTGCCTTGTGCCAAGTATTGTGCTTGACACTAAGGAGAAAAAGACAAATGACTTTCTGCCTTCACAAGTTTATGGTTTACATATTAAACAAGAAACCACACAAATAAGTATATATTTACAATTGTGAAGAGTGCCATAAAATTTGTAGAGTGCTATAAATATGTATAGCAGAACCTAACCTGGTCTGTGTGGCAAGGGAGGCCTGATATGAGTCAGAAGAAGAATGTTCCAGGTCAAGGAAACAGCATGTACAAATGCCCTGAGGTGAAATTGTACTAGACTCTTCTAGAAAATGAAAGATAAGTTATTGTGGCTGGAATACAGTGAGTCAGGGAGAGATTGGTAGGAGGTGAGAATATAAAGGTAGGCACTGGCCAGATTATACAGAACATTGTAAATTTTTAAAGATTATCAGCTATCAAAGATTATTTTATTCACTCAAGTTATAAAGGAAGGAAGGTGATTTTTTATACTGTGGAAAGATTGTCACAAAGGTTAAAAAGATGCATAAGAGTGTTTAATCAAAACAGCCTTTTTCCCTCTTATCTTTTAAGTATTTGTCACCTGTTTGTCAAAGTTTTTCTTATATAAACTCTTCCAGTGGGCTATATTCATATTGATTGGTAAAATCAATAAATTGGCGATGGACAGGGAGGCCTGGCATGCTGCAGTCCATGGGGTTGTAAAGATTCAGACATGACTGAGTGAATGAACTGAACTGAACCCGAGATAACAATACATAGTGGTTGCCAGTTCCATAATATACCTGAATTGTGTATTGGGAATCACTTATTAATATTTTCATTGATTTAACTCTGAAAACCCTTGTCTCCATATTTAATTTTCTAATCCAGTTGTGCTCATGTTTATTTTTTCTTCTCATATATGCTTTTGTAATGTTTCTATGAACTATACTTTTTAATGTTATACATTAGACATAACGCATGTAAGAATTAAAGATTTTAAAATTTAAAAAAAAGTGTCTACTAAGAAAAAAACTTTTTTTTAATAAAATCAATAAGTTAATTGCCTAAAAGAGAATGATCTTCCAGGAATCATTCTTCATAACAAGTCACCATTCATTAAGGACAATAGCTATTTGCAAGCCAGTTTAATGATGTAGTGTTTCTAGATCTAGAAATCAGCACCATGGGTGAATTATGAACACATATAAGCTCATGGATCAATAATCCTCATGTTTTGAATGTCACCAGCATGCTGCAGTGTTTAATAAATAGGAAAATGAAATAGAAGGAGCAGTGAATTGATAACATTTGCTCTGTTTAAGGGCCCCTCCATTTACTTTTAAGCTTTGGCTGAGAAAAGAGGCTTAGCATTGGAAGCATATTCCTTATTTTTTCTTCTGACCATACCCCCCCTCATTTCCAAGGAACTCATTTATTAGAAGATCATCTTAGGTATGAGAACCTAAACTGCAAAGTGACTCCAGATAAAAGTGGAAGTTTGAACATCTAAACTCTGTAACTCAGTTAACCATTCTATAACTGGATTTGTCACATTATCTATCAACCAAGGCTAATAATACTTGACACCTTCCTGCTTGTGGTGAGAATGAATGAGAATGTTTGAAGTAGGGTTTTCCTTGTGGCTCAGACAGCAAAGAATCTGACTGCAGTGCAGGAGACTTGGGTTCAATCCCTGAGTTGGGAAGATGCCCTGGAGAAGAAAATGGCTACCCACTCCAATATTCTTGCCTGGAGAATTCCGGGCAGAGGAGCCTGGAGGGCTATAGTCCTTGAGGTTGCAAAGAGTCAGACATGATGAGCAACTAACACTTTCACCTTTTTTCACTTTCAATATAAAGTGGGTAATAAAGGTGTGGTGTCAACAAAGAATCCATCTGTAACTTACATATTTTGATGCATTAATTAAACATTTATTAATTTCTAGGTACACTTATAAGTGTCCTATAAATAGGACTTTTAGGACATCCATTTATTCATCCAACAAATATTTATTTTGGACTCAGGCACTGTTCTTGTCATTGAGGAAATAGCAATGAATAAAGAAGACTAAATCCTCGTTTCATGGATCTTATATTCTAGTTATGAGAGGCAAACAATAACCCCCCCCCAATTTCGTAAACAGTATGATAGAAGCTGGTAAGTGTTATGGAGAAATTTTTAAACAGGTTAAAACAAGATAGGAATGTGCAACAGCGGTGAACTTTTAAATATTGTGGTCAGAGGAAGCCTCGCTGAGAAGGTGGCACTGAGTAAAGAATTAAATGAAGTAAGGAGTGGGCCATATTAACATTGGAGAGAAGATTCCAGGCATAGAAATAGTGGTGAAGGGAGTTGTGGGATACGATAATGGGAGGGAGGTAAGGTAAGAGAGAGATGGTGGAGAACCGGACTATGAGAAAGTAGGTCTTTGTCAGAACGCTGGCTTGTATTCTGAGCAATGTGGAAGCCACTGATGGCAGGTGGGGAGCACGTGAACATTAGTGGAATAGAAACAATTTACTTTCCTGATGCAGAAAAAGTAAATGTATAGGTTATAGCAATAACAGTGATTTAGGCAGTTACAATGCAAATGCCCTTGAACCTCTCCCACTTTCTTTTTACTAATGCAGCAAAATACTAGGGTTAAAGTCAGCCTGAGTAAATGAAAAAAGATGAATTATAGACTATTTCCAAAGGAAATACAATCATATTTCTTTTGATGCTTATAACAGCAACAATGAAGCTACCAGGATTGCCTAGTAGAGGGCTTGCTTTAGTAAATATTTATGAATGATTCAAAATTAGTCCATTGTTTGTAGGTTCCTAAATGTCTAAGAAGATTCTGTTCAACTGAATCATTGGAATGATCAGCCCTTCAATTTCCTTCTCATTATTAATTTGCTTGGCAGATCCTCTATTCTATACACACTGAAAAGGTTAAGCTTCAGTCCAGCCCCTGTCCAAATGATAAAAAATTCTGAACTTGTGAAATTCAATGAATAAAGATTTACTATAGCATTAGTGTCCATTTAGAGCCACATAGATTCCTACCTATCTGACAACCTAACGAAGCAGAGTTCACAAAATGAACAAGTTCTAATGAACTGAATATGCTACAGAGAAGTTAATTGCCCTCTGGTCAGTGATAAGGCAACTTGAAAAGAAGTGAGTCTGAACATTTTAAGCTGCCACTGCAGACCATTGACATCGACCCCTAGGACTCTGTCCCTGGACTCTTTGTTGTCTGTCCAGTCTAGAATTTGGTTAATGACCATAGCTGAGTGCTAGCTACTAAACCCTACGCACTGTGCTAATATGATCATGATAGCATGTGATGATCCTCACAACAGCTCTCTACTCAGCCCATCTAACAGATGAGGAAACTGAGAATCCAGGAGTTGCACTGATTTGTAAATGGCAAAGTCAAGGTGAGACCAAAGTTGTCTGATTCTTTCACCTTAACCACTTCATGTGTTCTAAATACTACATTAAGGGACTTCCCTGGTGGTCTAGCATCTATGACTCTGTGCTCCCAATGCAGGGGGCCTGGGTTCTATCCCTGGTCAGGGAACTAGATCCCACAGGCCATAACTAAAAGATCCTGCATGTCTCAATGAAGACTGGAGATCCCATGTACTACAACCAGAACCTGGCACAGTCAGCTAAATAAATATTTTTAAAATAGCTAAATATTATATTAATCAGGCACTTAGAGGTATTACACCTAGGACAGTAGTACTAGTAATACTGCTTGGATGATGATGTCAGGCGTGTTATTTGTAGTCAGAACACTGGGTATTAATATGACTTCCAATTTTCTTCCAACCACATTTCGGCCTCCCCTCATTTATTTGTGAAATGGAGATGAGAATGTCTACTGAACAGGGTTGTCACAGGGATTTAGTTAAAATAATATGCATGGGAGTACCTAGTGCCATACCTGACACATATTAACTAAACTATGCTGTTGCTGCTGCTGTTTAGCCACTAGTTGTATCCGATTCTTTGTGACCCAGTGGACTGCAGGTTCCTCTGTCCATGGGATTTCCCAGGGAAGAATACTGGAATGGGTTGCCGTTTCCTTCTCCAGGAGCTCTTCCTGACCCAGGGATCTAACCCACGTTTCCTGCATTATAGGCAGATTCTTTACCACTGAGCTACCTGGAAGGCCGTTAACTAACTATGCATGCTTGCCTGCATGCATGCATACTAAGTCACTTCAGTCATGTCCAACTCTTTGCAACCCTATGGACTGTAGCCCACTAGGCTCCTCTGTCCATGGGATTCTCCAGGCAAAAATACTAGAGTGGGTTGCCATGCCCTCCTCCAGGGGGCCTTCCCCACCCAGGGATCGAACCCCCATCTCTAGTGTCTCCTGCATTGGCAGGCAGGTTCTTTACCACTAGTGACACCTGGGAAGCCCCTAACTAATCTATACATGTTGCCAAATCCTTTTGGATAGCCTACCATGAACTAGCTGTCCCTTTTCATCAAAGTGATAATATGGGTGCTATCCCTAAAAGGATATATATATATTTTTTAATTCATTTTAAGGATTAGGAAAATATGGGTTTTCCCTGTATCATTCATATTCCCTTATTCAATCCAGCTTTCAACCAAGGGCATGCATCTAATAGGTAAAAGTTAAATAGTGAAGAAATGTTCTGAAGAAATCAGTGTCCTTGATCTTCATGGTCACCAACTGAGCCAGCTGGAATGGCCCTTACTTGGCTGGCAAAGCTAGGATCAGTGAATGCTGTGTTTAGTCCTTTAAGACAATTTAACCTCCCTTTTTTTGCTAGCTTTTATTTTTATTCCTTTAAAGGGAATAGGCCCCAAAAGTAAAATGAGTTAACATTTCGTGTGTCCATATCTGACACCTTGAGCCTGGCTGTCAGGAGGGTGCCACAGCTTCCAGTTCAGAAAGATAAAAGATCCATTAATAGCCAAAGGAAGAAAAAAAAAAAAGCAACCCACACACAAGCAGTGTGACTGTCATTTACACTTCTTTGTAACAGTCTAGACATACTGTATGGAGTGTTATCCAATGTGATAATTGGTAAGTAGATCTTTGCCCATGTACTGGGCTTACCTATGAATTATAATTCAAGGGTTGCATACCATTATTGGTTGGCTTGCCTGTAGCCTTTCTCGATTCAAGAGAAGTTGTACTATTCTCTCAGAAAACAGAGGTCTTAGAGGGTCAACCCCGTATAATAGACAATTATGGCATATGAAACATTAGCTTGGAATTTATAGCACATAATTCTATGAGAATGTGAGTCCAAATTTTCAATTGGCTCTGTGTTTAGTTTTAGACTCCAGTTTTGAAGATCATTTGGGCATTACTATTTATTTAAAATCCATTTCTTTTCAAAAATGAGTTAGAATCGTGCAGTGGACAGATTGAAACCTCTGAAAGCCCAATCTTATGACTATTGCATTCGCTGCCAATTGAAAGATAAAGGTGACTGCCCATCTGAAAAAGCAGTTTTTCATTGTTTAGTATTTTATGCACAATTCCAGACATCGGAAAACTGTTTTTATCAGACTGATATTTTTGCCAGCTTTTCAGCACATTGGATGTTTCATTAGCAGAGTCAAGAGGGAAGGTGCTAAGAGGAGGCTATGAGCAATGTCCTGGAGGGAGAGGTGGTTGCGGCATCTACAATCTAGAGAAAAATCTGTTCATAAAATTTGCTGAATGAGGGGAGAAAGGGGACCAAAAGAGAACCTTTTAGTGAAGCTAATCCACACTTAACAATTATTCATCAGTGAAAAAGAAACATGTATACAGAAAAGCAAGAATGGGGGCAAAAATACACTGAACTAACAGCGGAGGCCAGAAAGCAGCAAACTGCATTTTAAATCAAAGTAGTGTCTATGGTACAGGGAATTTGAAAGGACCTCAAGCAGAGAAAAATATTTCCTGGATGCCCTGGGGCTACTGTTCCAAATGCCTACTCCCTTGGTGTTCCTGGCTCCCATTGCCTCCAGCTGTGGTTCATCCCCCTCCAGCTCAACAGGAGCAGTCTTGTAAGCACCTGAGAGTGAGCAAAAGAGCCACATGAAACCCGTGCCAGTGACTTTCATCATCAGCCTGAGGAGCCGTGATCCATCCGCACCTCCCTATTCCACAGCAAGCGAGAAGTTGAGCATCTTTATATTGATCCTTGTTAAGCATCGAAACTAGAGCTACTTGTCTGCTTTAAGGACCTTGGAAGGACATTAATTTTTTTTTTTCTGTATTGGATGTGGAATGAAGTGTCTATATGCTCAGTTAATCACTCCAGCCCCTTCTCTTTGCAGTTAACTCTCTTGTAACACCTATTGCAGGTTTAACAAGTGTTAAGAGTCAGCTGTTTTGTGTGCCTATTCCTCCTACTAAGCTCTGAGCTCCGAAAAACAGGAAAAGAGTTGGTTTTAGCTTTTTACTTCCCAGGTACCTAACACAGTGCTGTGTACCTACAGTCAGCCCTTTGTATCCTCACATTTTGTACCTGTGGATCCAACCAACCGCAGATCAAAAATATTTGGAAAAAAAAGAATTCCAAAAAGTTCCTAAGAGCAAAACTTTAATTTGGTGCACCCCTCATAACTATTTACATAGCATTTACATTATACTTATGACTGTGTACTTGGTGTTTACATTGTATTAGTTCCCTGGTCAGTAGTAAAGAATCCTTCTGCCAATGCAGTTCGATCCCTGGGAGGAGGGCATGGCAACCCACTCCAGTATTCTTGCCTGGGAAATCCCATGGACAGAGAAGCCTGGCATGCTACAGGGTCACAAAAAGTTAGATAGGACTTAGTCACCAAACAACAAAGGCATTACAAGTAATCTAGAGATGGCAAAGTATACAGGAGGATATGCATAGGTTATGTGCAAATACTAGACCATTTTATATAAAGGAGTGAGTCCCGTCGTGGCTCAGATGGTGATGAGTCTGCCTGCAATGCAAGAGACAGGTTTGATCCCTGGGTCAGGAAGATCCCCTGGAGAAGGGAGTGGCAAGCTACTCCAGTATTCTTGCCTGGAGAATCCCATAGACAGAGGAGCCTGGCAGGCTAGAGTCCATGGGGTCACAGAGTCGGACACAACGGAGCAGACTCACACTTTCACTTTTGAGTGTCTTCAGATTTGGGTATCCGTGGGGGTCCTGGGACCGATCACCCTCAGATACCAAGGAATGACTGTATTCTCAAGTCTCCCTTCCTCCTAGAACCCCTGTGTACCACATCATTCCTCTACCAAAGAATGAAGCTTTTATGTGATATATTTATTGGAACAACCCTGGATTCTGGAGTCTGGAATAAATGGTGAAGGCCTAGGAATGAAAGAGAGTCACTTATCACTAAATACAGGAAGTTACCTTAGTATATGCCTCAAATAATGCTGTTCGGGACAAGTAAGTTCTAGTCACATCTACAGATTCTCAAAAAAGTGGTTCTGAAAATTTAGTATGCTTCAGAATCACCCAGATTAAGTATGGCATAATCCTGGGCTCTGAGGAAATTCTGCTTTAGTAGGTGGGACTGTAGAATATACAGGTTTAATAAACTCTCCAGTAATTGATTCAAACTCTCCAGGTAATTTTCAGAAGTGAAAGTCACCATAAGGATACCAACTTCTATTGTGACAGTTAGGACTAGACAAGTATGTTGGGAGAATTTTTTAAAGTACAAACAAATTCAGGTTGGTAAGCCTTTGTTAATTGTGTGCTCAGATATATACATGATGTGATAAATTCAAAAAAATATAAGAAATAGTTATTTTCCTGGAGGAATGGTCTTGCTGAGGAAGAAGGAAACTTCAAAAGAGTGATATCTATTTTATCAGTTCAGTTCAGTCACTCAGTCATGACTGCAGCACGCCAGGCTTTCCTGTCCATCACCAACTCCCGGAGCTTGCTCAAACTCATGTCCATTGAGTCAGTGATGCCATCCAACCATCTCATCCTCTGTCATCCCCTTCTCCTGCCTTCAATCTTTTCCAGCATCAGGGTCTTTTCCAATGAGTCAGTTCTTCGCATCAGGTGGCTAAAGTATTAGAGCTTCAGCTTCAACATCAATCCTTCCAAGGAATATTCAGGACTGATTTCTTTTAGGATTGACAGGTTTGATCTCCTTGCAGTCCAAGGGAGTCTCAAGAGTCTTTTTCACGGGTGTACACATGTTCCCCATCCTGCACCCCCCTCCCAACCTCCCTCCCCGTGGCGGATTCATGTTGAGGTATGGCAAAACCAATACAATATTATAAAGTAATTAGCCTCCAATTAAAATAAATAAATGTATATTAAAAAAAGAGTCTTCTTCAACACCACAGTTCAAAAGCATCAATTCTTCGGCGCTCAGCTTTCCTTATGGTCCAACTCGCACATCCATACATGACTACTGGAAAAAACCTAGCTTTGACTAGACGGACATTTGTCAGCAAAGTAATGTCTCTGCTTGTTAATATGCTGTCTAGGTTGGTCATAGCTTTTCTTCCTAGGAGCAAGACTCTTTTAATTTCATGGCTGCAGTCATCATCTGCAGTGATTTTGGAGCCCAAGAAAATAAAGTCTGTCAGTGAATACTGGAATGGGTAGCCAGTTCCCTTCTCCAGGGGATCTTCCCAAGCCAGGGATTGAACCCAGGTCTCCCGCATTGCAGGTGTATTTTTTTTTTACCATCTGAGCCACCAGGGAAACCCTATCTATTTTATACATCATATCAGCAGTGTATATCTATCAATCTCCCAAAACCTTCCACCCCTTTGATATCCATGTATGTTTTTCCCTACATCTGTATCTCTGTTCCTGTCCTGCAAATAGATCATCTATATCATTTTTCTAGATTCTACATATATGCATTAGTATATGACATTTATTTTTCTCTTTCTGACTTTCTTCACTCTGTGTGACACTCTCTAAGTCCATCCATGTCTCTACAAGTGACCCAATTTCATTCCTTTTTATTGGTAATATTCCGTTGTGTATATATACACCACATCTCCTTTGTCTATTCCTGTTGATGGACAGTAGAAACTAAGCCAACATTGTAAAGCAAGCATACTCCAATAAAAATTCATTTTTAAAAAAAGTGGTAACTAATAGAATACTCTCTTCAAATGCTAACAAACGTAGTATTGCAGGAGGACTCAGGAAGGAAAGATTTATGAACAAAATAGTTTGAATTTCACTGATGTGCCATGTAAACTCAGAGAGAGTGATAGATAAATCATGAGAAATATGTGAATTTAATAGATTCTAAACTCAAAACATGGACAGTTACCTTTGGCTATATTCTAGATGTTTCTCCATTTGTGCATATTTTAAATTTGCAGGATACAGGATGCTTGGGGCTGGTGCACTGGGATGACCCAGAGGGAAGGTACAGGGAGGGAGGTGGGAGGGGGGTTCAGGATGGGGAACACGTGTACACCCGTGGTGGATTCATGTTGATGTATGGCAAAACCAATACAATATTGTAAAGTAAAAATAATAATAAATAAATGATAAATAGTTTAAAAAATTATGTTGTTTCTCCTGAAGCTGCATTGAAACATCTAAAATATCATACATGAAACGAATCGCCAGTCCAGGTTCGATACATGATACTGGATGCTTGAGGCTGGTGCATTGGGACGACCCAGAGGGATGGTATGGGGAGGGAGGAGGGAGGGGGGTTCAGGATAGGGAACACGTGTATACCTGTGGTGGATTCATGTTGATGTATGGCAAAACCAATACAATATTGTAAAGTAATTAGCCTCCAATTAAAATAAATTTATATTAAAAATAAATATCAAAAATTTCTTTTTCAGATGGTTTGACTGACTGTGTGGACCCAGATTGTTGTCAACAAAGCAACTGTTATGTCAGTCCTCTCTGCCAGGGCTCACCAGATCCTCTTGACCTCATTCAGCAAAGCCAATCTCTCTTGTCTCAGCACACTTCAAGACTCTTCTATGATCGAATCAAATTCCTTATTGGCAAGGACAGTACTCATGTCATTCCTCCAGAGATCTCATTTGACAGCAGGTACATATGTATTTATTTTATTCCTTAATGAACAGTGGTCATGTTTTTCTTTAACTGTGAAAGAAACACACATATACACATACAAAACTCACATGATGTATATTATTCATGGTGAAGTATAAGCAAGGCTTTTAATGACAAAAACAAAAACATAATTTACAACTTTATTGTTTAGCTCCTGGATTGATCCCTTGAAAAATTCTTGAATTTCAGAAACTAAATTTTAAGTTTCATTCTATGGGTGTAAAACGTTTCCATGTGAGGGAATTGAGTGCATTTGATATTCTAAAGTGAAATGCAAGACTTGCGAAAATCTATCTTCTAGGGAAGCTCAAATGTGTGAATTGTCACTAAAGACCTGAGACCAAAATCCAACCCATTAGGTGAAAAATTTTTTAAAAACTAATTCATTTATTTGAAATGTAATAACATGAATTTGCTCATTGTCCTTCTCTGCTTCATCTTCAGCAATGATACGTTTTAGTCATTAGCACTAGATATAAGTAAGTCACTGAAGTCAATATTTCTGATCGCTTAAAAATGTCCTTTTTTGTTCATGCCACAATTAAACATGTTTAAATATTGTTGTTAAACAGTAAGGATGTTTATCTCTCAAAATAGAAAGTCCAGCAGTTGTGGGTTTCAGGGGTTGGCTGAGCTAAGGCTTCAGTACCATCATCAAGGCCCCAGGTCCTTTACAATTCTCTAGTCTACCACCTTCAGCAGAAACTTCATTCTCAGGTTTGATAGAAAAATGGTTGTGGCAGCTGCAAGTTCAATTCAGATGCAATAAAGACCAAAGAATAAAAAAGAAATATCCCCCCAAGCATGGAATATAGAGTCTTCCCTTCATTCTGTTTCTGATATTTCAGCAGCTTCTAGACTATTACAAACAGAAAGTAAAAATAAAAAAAAAAATACATGGAAAGTATTTGTCTGGGAGCACTTGTCTACATCCCACCCACACAGTCGCATCCTAGTGGGTATTATCAGTCCCTAAGAAAAGTTCAGTCAAGAGTTTATATTGATCTGAGTGACAGCCTAAGAAAATTACAATTCAGTATTGACCCCTGTGCACAGTAGGAAAGGGGTAAAAAACAACGTGCATGGAAATTTAAAACAGTCAACATCCTTCTCCCAAATTGTATACCAGAACTGTTATTGAAACTTAAAAATTTCTCATTCTGTTTATTTTTCTCTCTTCTTGATCTTTTATTTTTTGTTTTGTTTTTTAAATGTTTTATTATTTCTTTCTTTATCTGGCCGCACTGGGTCTCTGTTGCTGTGCACCAGCCTTCTCTAGCTGCGGCGAGCAGGGGCTACTCTCTGCTGCCGTGCACAGGCTTCTCATTGCAGTCATTTCTTCTGCTGTGGGACACAGGCTCTAGGTGCATCGGTTTCAGTAGCTGTGGTGCGTGGGCTCAGTAGCTGTGGCTCACGGGCCCTGGAGCATGTGGACTTTGATAGTTGTGGTGCACAGGCTTAGTTGCTTCTCATTATGTTTATTATGTGCAGTTCTAACCTTTTAAATCTTTAAACAGAACCCCAAACTCAAATGCTGATGCACCACAAGAAAGACCTTCTCTGCCAGGGGATCTAGTCAAAGTTTGCCTTCTTCCAAGAGACTCAGTCATCCCCATTTTGAAGTATCTCCCCCAGTTCAATAGCAAGTCTGGGGTAATTTCAAATGGCTGCAGTCAAAGTATTTATTTAGATAGTAGATGCTTATTTATTGCACTCCAGAGGAACAAAGGAAACAAAAAACCTTCATGCTTAAGGAAACTCAGTCAAAATGAAGAAAAGAAGGTAAATGAAATAACAACTTCCAAGACATGGAGATACATATTTAAATGACTCACTGAACTCAAGTAAAGGGAGAAAGTCAGGACCTGAGAGAGATAGGAGCCAAGTTATTGTGACCGAGAGGAGGGCGTTTGAGCAATAAACTTAGAAAAGTGAAGAGAAATTCCAGCCACTGTGGTTCGGCTTCATGCTTCAGCAGTGTTTGCCAGCCAGTCGCAGAGTGAACAAACCTATTACTTGTGGTGCTTAATGACTTCTCCTCCTCCTGGCTTGACTGAGTTTTCCTTATTCTTTTGTAAAAGGCTCCAAGTTATCAAGTAGCTCTGAAAGTCGCATTTGAATTCAGAACTACGGTCTCCTTCACCGAGTGGTCTCATCTCTGACACACATCTCTAATCTGTCAGAAAAGGGAAATAGTTGAGGACAAGCAATCTAACTATATTTCCTCTAAAAAATCAACACGTAATACAGTATTATTCAGAGTATCTCTGGATAAAATAAATCCAACTCTGATCATGTAGAGTATAAGTAATAATAGTTATAAGCTCTTACATCTCTATTGTACTTTTTAGTCTGTGCAGCTTTCAAACCAACATTATTTCATTGTATCCTCACAGTATCCCTGTGAAGTAGGTATTGTCTTGGTGCATTTTATATATGAGGAAACTGAGGTTCAGAGAGATTAAATAATTGTCCAACATCACACAGCCAATAGCCTTGTTTTGTAGCAACTTTTTTTTTAATTAGAGGATAATTGCTTTACAATGTTGTGTTGGTTTCTGCCATATGACAACACAAATCAGCTGTAAGTATATATATGTATATCACCTCCCTCTTGAGCTTCTCTCCTACCCACCCCCTATCCCACCCCTCTAGGCTATCATGGAGCACCGGGCTGAGCTCCCTGTATTTTATAGTGGCTTCCCACTAGCTGTCTATTTCACACATGGTAGTATATATATATATATATATATATATATATATATATATATATATGTCAATGCTACCCTCTCAGTTCATCCCACATTCTCCTTCCCCTTGTGTCCACAAGTCCGTTCTCTACATCTGTGTCCATTCCTGCTCTGCAAATACATTCATCAGTACCATTTTTCTAGATCCCATATATATATACTAATATACAGTGTTTGTTTTTTTTTCTTTCTGACTTACTTCACTCTGCATAACAGGCTCTAGGTTCATCCACCTCACTAGAACTGACTCAAATTCACTCCTTTTATGGCTGAGTAATATTCCATGATATAAATGCACCACAGCTTCTTTATCCATTCATCTGTCAGTGGACATCTAGGTTGCTTCCAGGTCCTGACTATTGTAAACAGTGTTGCAATGAACATTGGGGTACATGTGTCTTTTTCAGTTATGATTTTTTTCATGGTATATGCCCAGTAGTGGGTCACATGGTAGTTTTATTCCTATGTAGTAACTCTTATAATCTTTCTGTTACACCACTGCTGAGCCAAGTGACTGAGATCTAATTTATACAGGATGAATGACATCTGGTTGAATGACATCTGGAAACCAGGCAATATTGTAAAATCCACCTCATTTGAACACATTTCAATGATATTTTGATGATATTATTTACAAAGTTCAAGCCAGTGGTAATGAACTTCTTGGCAGAACAACTGGTAAAATGGGCCTTTTGCGACATGTAAATTGTTATTAAGCACTTCTTTTGTGTCAGGTCTCATACTAAGCTTTTACATGTGTTATTTAATCTTTACAAAAACCTGATATGGTAGGTACCATTGTGATCCCTACTTTGGGGGTAAGAAAACAATAACTGAGATGTCCAGTTGCTTGCCCAAGGTCACAATCAGTGAGTGTCAGAGCCAGGATCTGAATGCAAGCAGATTCATACTGAGAGCCAAACTTCTAAACCACTATGTTGAGCCACTTTGGCTCCTTAGAGAGCCAGGCTAAAGACTTTTGGTCCTTATACATATCTGACTGTGGGGTTGCTCTCCTCAGATCTAGAACACAGGTACTGTAATCAGAAAATCCAATTTGCTCTTAGGTTTTTGCCACATAATTGAGTGATAGCTGGGAAGGCAGATGAAGAAATCATTGCTGAGGGGCTCATTTGCCTACTGGCAGACTGTGAGCCACACGGAGGACTTGCTGCTGAGTGTTGCCACCATCGGAGCTCTGTGAGTTAAAGATGGTGGCATATAGGTGACTAACTGTTGCAAGGATGCATAAAGGTTAAATACCTGTTCATCCTTGTGCATCCAAGTGAGACTAGCTTTCTTGTTGTGAGTTCTCTGCACTGGTATATGAGAGCACATGGAATGTGGACCTCATGTGCCCCTGATGGTGTGATGTCACTGGCAACATGCCATTTGCCCACAATAGAGTCTCCCAGCAAGCCTGTCAGTTACCATTTTTTCCTTAAATACATTTTACCCTGTAGCCTGAGTTTCTTTCTTTTTTTTTAACCAACTCCAAACATGACTACAAAGTAAACGACATATTCTGCACGCCCTGTATGACTTATTACTTTTTAATAATGTAAATAGGTGAACAGAAGCATTATTGATCTTCAGTGTCTAAGCATTTAATCACTATTAATAATGTAAAAGGTTTTTATAAATATGTAAAAACAAGAGTACATTAAACTAAACGACAGCAGTAATTTGCAAAGCCAGACATTTCACTCGCCATCACTAATGGAGAAGTGCATTTAAAAAACAAAATCCTACCGGGGTTAGTGCAACCGCTGACAGCAAGGTCTGGCCAAACTCATTTGTCTGTTTTATAGCCACAAGAGGCTGATCCACACATCAATCCATGTCTAGTGTCTACATCAGGCCTTACTTACTGTCAGCCCACAGCTGTATTTTGTTTGGCCCAACATTTAGAAACTAAGAGATCTAACATAAAAATTGGAATGTCCTCATTCTCTAGAAAATTGACAAAATTTGACATCTCTGGTATAGGTGTTCCAGAGTTGAAGACCAGCCACCCCTCTGGAATATCAATAGCATGCCTCTCTAGCTCACCAGTCACTGATTCCCTTGCTTCTGGCTCAATTCCCGCACTTTTAATGTCCTGCCTGACCCTGTTGGCATTTGAGTTTGTAACATCTGGACTATACAGCTTCTCTAGCTTTCCGCGGAAAGACCTCAAGTGTTTCGTTTTTGTTTTTTTTTTTTTTTACTTTCTGATCTGTTTTCCTGAGAGTCTGTAAAAATCCTATCTTAACTAAGAGGAAAAAAAGTGACTGAGCATGAACTAGGTAATCAGATTAATGGAAGGATATTTCCACCAATATTTCACTAAGGGGCCTGCGTGCACCTCATGAGTAAGTTGATAGACACTCTGCCTCACACCTTAGGCTAATAGACTCCCAGGTCCCACCATAGTGGAAACAAAATGTCCACATTCTGTGAGAAAGATGTGGATGTTAAGAGGCATTTTACTATTATGTTTGTCACTTAAAGTTTTAAGAACAATTTAAAGATCTTAAAATTTGCAGCGCTGCTGCTGGGTGTGGTTGTGGCAGTCTCATGCACCCGCTTCTACTGGAATCCTTAGCCTAGTTGAAAAGCGCTAAGCACACGAGGGCTTCCCTGGTGGCTCAGGGGTAAAGAATCTGTCTGCAGTGCAGGAGACACGGGTTCAATCCCTGGGTCAGGAAACTCCCCTGGAGGAGGAAGTGGCAACCCACTCTACTATTCTTGCCTGGAGAATCCCATGGACAGAAGAACCTGGTGGGCTACAGTCCATGGGGTCACAAAGGGTCGGACACGACTGAGCAACTAAACAAAAACAAAGCCCATGACCGTGGGATTAACAGGCTACAAAATGAAGAGGTTGAGCAGGGTGATAGGTTTCTTCTAGTTCTAACTTTCTGTGAAGTTGCTGTATTTCAAATTCGTGTGCCACTCTGGGGTGTGCAGTACAGAAGCTCTGACCCCTCCTCACTGCTAAATCTGATTTCTGTGAGGACAAGGATCAAGTCTGATATGTTGATTATCTATCACTGTATGGCAAACTCCTCCAAAATATAGTGGATTAAAATAATTGGTTATGATTAGATTTCTTGATTCTGTGGGTTAGAAAATAAGGCAGGGAAGGAAGAAAGGGTAAGAAATTCTGACAGGGTGTGGCCAGGATGACTTGTCTTTTCTCCGTGATATTTGGGCTTTCAGCTACTCTAACTCAGCTGGGAGCTAGAAGAGCTGGCTAGCCTCCAGGAATCCCTCTTCCTGCTTAAATCCTCTCCATTCAGGCTGCCTATGGGCATGGCAGCCAACCTTGAGTTTGCCTGAGCTCAGAACTCCAAGTTGGAGTATTCCAAGAGACAGGAACCAGAAGGTGCCAGTCTCTTAAGATCTGGATCCAAAATTATACCAGTGTCACTTGTGTTATATATTATGTATTAAAGTAGTCACAGAAGTTGCTCAGATTCAGAGGGAGGGTCATAAATCCTACCTTTTACTGAGAGAAGTATCAAAGAATGTATAACCATCTTTAATCTACCACACCACCATATCCCCAGATTCTAACACAGGATTTGGCAGAAAAGAGGTTAAAAAATGAGTAGATGAGTGAGTGACATAGATGCAGTGATATTAAAGTGCTCTTCTCATATTTACTAATGAAAAACTCATTTTGGTTGCCTAGAACACACAGATGATATTAGGACCTCAAATTAGTTAATTCCCAAATGTCGGAGCAGCCTAAAGGTAAGGTTACTGTTCTCCAAATAGCACAGGAACAAATTCATAAAAGATGAAGTGATTATATAACAGTAGCAAAGTAATTACTCTTGTCTTTTTTTTTTTAACTTATGAGACATTCCACTACTGGCAGAGCCTGTCCATAATTGACATCATTTATAACTTTGTGTAATCATCAATAATGCTCTCTGCCTTCAGTGGGCTTGATAATCAAAACTTAGAACCAAGAAAAAAAATAGAAAATAATGAGCAGTATCAGGAAGTCAGTAGGAAGACCGCTGTGAACTGGCTCACTTTGGTGTTTCAGCTCATGAGAAAACCCAAGACAAGTGCCCCAAAACAAACTGAGGTGTTGCAAATGCCTTGAACATGGCCTTCTTGGCAAACTCTTTATTTACCCAAGTCCTTCCCTTCCTTTATGACACTCTCCTCCATAATGAAATCTTGATGCACACACCTGATTATTCATGATACCAGGTAACAGCCATAATTACTTATCATAACTTGTTTAATAAAATATGCTTTTCTGCACTTAGTTGATTTGGGAACATATACCATGTAAAATCCTGTGAATGGCAAAATGAGTTATTAAATCAAGACTGAGGTTAAGGGAAAGGCTGTAGGAAGATGATCATTGCTGCATAAGTTGCTGATCTTGGATTAGACTAAAGACTTAAGAATAACCATACTTGAAAGATACAAATTATTGTTTTGAAATGTACATTTTACTGATACATTAATATTTCCAGAGTTACTGAAGATTTTAAATTTCTCTACAATATTTACCAAAGTCCTCTGCTCTCCCTAATGTAATCTAATATCCTGCTATCAACTCATGTTTACAAAATGATGAAGATATGTGTTCACTCCTTTATTCAACAGATATTTCTTGAGTCACCCACTCTGTGCCAGGAACTGTGGAGATGGGGGTAAACAAAAGAAACAGGGTCCCCTTATTCACAGAATTCCCTTTACATTCCAGTGGGGGAAGCAGTCAAAATTTCATGCAGATATGTAAAAAATTAAATTAATTATAAATTTCAATAAATTCTGTGGATTATGGAACATCAAGTAGCTTGGGGTTCATCAACTCAGAATCCCAAATTCTGCTGCTTTGCTGGAGTAGACAGGTAACCTAAATGGATGTAAGAGAAGACATATTCTACCAAATGAGACAAAGTCATTAAACAATTTCAGAAGCAAGACTGACCTGGAAGTTTTCAGCAGTCATTCAGAGATGTGACTAATTGACTCAGGTGAGCATGAGGAGCTGCTAAAATGGACACTCACAGGAGTCTATTGGTGATTTGCAAGAAAAAAATTCAAAGCTTATTTGGATAGTGAGCAGCTTAACTATTTGCAAGACGTGTCATCCTATGACATCCAGAACTATAAATAATTTTTGATACAATTTGAAATGTTTGTGTTAGATGAATTCAAGGGGAAAAAACAATCACCCAAAAAAACTCCCATTCACCACAGTGAAAAAATGTTCCCATTAACCATACTTTGGCATCATTTGTAATGATAGATCCTATAATTTCTTTCAAGATAATCCATATTTGGGGAAGATTAATCATTTCATCTTGAGATTGATGAAAATGACAGTGTTTACTTGGTTCGTGTATTGGCACTGTCACCCCACTCTAGTACTCTTGCCTGGAAAATCCCATGGATGGAGAAGCCTGGTGGGCTGCAGTCCATGGGGTCGCTAGGAGTCAGACACGACTGAGCGACTTCACTTTGACTTTTCACTTTCATGCATTGGAGAAGGAAATGGCAACCCACTCCAGTATTCTTGCCTGGAGAATCTCAGGGATGGGGGACCCTGTTGGGCTGCTGTCTATGGGGTCGCACAGAGTTGGATACAACTGAGGCGACTTAGCAGCAGCAGCAGGCTCCGGACTACAGCAGACAAATTGGCTTCCCTGGTGGCTGAGACAGTAAAGAATCCACCTATAATGCGGAAGACCCTGGTTCAATCCCTGGGTCAGGAAGATCCCCTAGAGGAGGGCATGGCAACCCACTCCAGTATTCTTATCTGGAAAATTCCATGGACAGGAGCCTCGCAGGCTGAAATCCATGGGGTTGCAAAGAGTCAGACATGGCTGAACGACTAAGCAGAGCACATATAGTCCAGTGAAGAAAACTGACAATAATGAAAAAGGTAAATGTCAGGTAGGAATAGGTGCTGTCGACTGAGGTAAAGAAAGGTTAGGGACAAAGAGTGGCCATTTTAGACAGAGTGGTCTGGGAAATCCTCTCTGGGGAGATGACACTAGAGCTGAGACCTCATAGTATTCATCTATATGTTGGTTGATTGTAACATGAACATTTCCTGCCACCTGGACTATGCAGTAGCCTATCACACAATCCAGAGCCTGGCTGTCACTCGTAGGGGCCCACTGAATCAGGATCCTGTGGTCTTGTGTGAAACAGAAAGGTAGAACCAACCTTTCTCAAGGAATTACTACACACTGATTACTGTACCAGGTTTTCCTGATAGGTGGACGGGGTGCCTGTCCTCTAGGAGTATTATGAAAAGCTGACTACTTCAGACAAACTGAATAGCCTCCAGAAAGAAATCAGCAACAGCCATTGACCATTTAGTTATGAAAAGAAAAAAAAAAAAAGCAGATCTTCATCCATTAGTGTTTGACCCTAAAAGAAATCAAATATATAGAGACTCTGCCCTGATTTGGAATTATGAAAAAGAAGAGATAACAAAACCTTATATTTTAGAATATTTATAATAAATGCAATGTTGCAATAACATTATTGTTATTAATAATATATTATTATTATTATTATATTGCAATAATATTAAAGCATTCATTGAGGACTTCCTTGGTGGGCTTCCCTGATGACTCAGATGGTAAAGAATTTGCCTGCAATACAGGATACCCAGGTTTGGTCCCTGGGTTGGGAAGATCCCCCAGAGAAGGGAATGGCAACCCATTCCAGTATTCTTGCCTGGAGAATCCCATGGACAGAGGAGCCTGGCAGGTTACAGTCCATGGGGTCACAAAGAGTTGGACATAACTGAGTGACTAACACTTTCAGTTTCACTTGGTGGTCCAATGATAAGGAATCTGCCTTGCCAGTGCAGGGGATGTGGGGTTGATCCCTGCTCTGGGAAGATCCCACATGCCTAAGAGCAACTAATCCTGTGCACTACAACTACTGAAACCTGTGCACCCTAAAGCCCGTGCTCTGCAACGAGAGAAGCCACTGCAATGAGAAGCCCGTGCACCTCAGCTAGTAGCTCCCACTCCACTCATTGCAACTAGAGAAAGCCTGGGTGCAGTAACAAAGACCCAGCCCTGCCAAAAATTAATTAATTAAAATTTTAAAAGCATTCATTGAATTAACATTCACAGTCTATGTACAGGTCTTCCCCCAGAAGGTTTGTGACATAATCATTCGTAATTTTGCTGAGGAACAAATTTGAATCCATATGTTTTGTGCTTAACTTTTTCATGAATCTAGCAGTTATGGACCTCCAAATCTATTTACGTATGGTAAATCTGTGTGTATTTTTAATTTTAAGAGTATGAAAGACAGTATACCAGGTATACAACTAGGGGTTGGTAAACACACAATGCAACAGTTGCTGAATAAATTAAATAAACTAAGGACTGAGGAAATCTCTTTCTAAAGCATCAGCACCTGCCAATGTCTGTGTTCACCTTTCTTTCTAAAGGGAGGCACTGCACATAACCTGCCCACATTTGGAAAAAGAACCCAAGAGTGGTTTGACTCTGCCATGATCCCTTGTGATTCTGTCTTCCCACATTACGTTTCCTAAGCAACCTCCTTTGCTTATCATTTGTGCAGTTGTTGTCCCAAGTGAGAAGTTAGATTGTTGCTACTTGCTAATAAAGCACTTTGATCTCGTTTATGTGAAAGGTGTTACACCTGTGAAGATGGGAACTCCTGATTGTTCAGTGAACTATTTTATCTAATGCTAAAGTTCAGGAAACACATGTTCAAGACACATTTAAAAAATTACAAAGTGCTGAAGGCTCCAAGATTTATAGTGCTGACTAGCTCTTGAAATCAGCATTCAACACCTAAACGTACCAAAAAAGAAAGAATGTGCGACTTTCACTTCTTTGCAAGTTCTTGAGCAAATAAATCCAAGCACAAATCTTTAAAAAGCCGTTCAGTTGGTTCCTTGTGATATTTTGAAACTCAGATATCCTGAGGTACTTAATAACAGTCATTAGTAATGCACAGTAGCTGTCTACAGCTTATCTCAGTGTGAATAGGTGTTTTCTAATATTTTATCTTATTGCGAAATTAAGATTGAAAGGCTCAAATCCTTAGTACCTACTTCTAGGCGTATGATCTACGTGAAGTGACTTTAGCTGGTTCTGTCATCTAAACTTGTCCCTAGAGAGGGCAGAGTAAATGCTAGTTTATGGAGAAAGAACAAATGACACCGTGTGGCATATTCACTATACACCCTGTGCGTAGAAAGTGCTCAGCAGTTGGTAAAGGTCTACAAAGTAGTGATAGCCTAATGGATAGCACCATCTTTGTGGGTGAGCACTTTCTTTTCCTTTGTAGCCACATCATTCACATCTTCTCTTAAAAATGCTACAGCTTAGGCCCTTGAGAGTCCAGGTCAAAAGACCTCCACCAATTCTGCCACTTAATAGCTGTATTAACTTAAGCAACATTTTTTGACCTCTTTGAATCCACTTCCTCATTTTTTTAAAACAGGCTATTAGTTGCACCTACTCAGGGCTATATTGATGGGAAGTGAAATAAAATAAGGAAGGTGCCTGGCATGGTACCTGACTCATAGTAAGTGCTTAATGAATGTCTTATTTAAATAAATGCATATATTCATATTATATATTTGTATATATAATATGCATTTATATATATAAATATAGATATCAGGGTACATAATATAATTTGAAAGATCAAGTTCAAAAGGCAGTCACTTTACTGGGTTATTTTATTGTTCCAGTATCTTCATGAGCTGATTAGGAATAAGGCAGGGAAGAACTATTAGTCTCACTTTCCATAAGGAACAAACGAGGCTGAGAGTAATTCCATTTCTTAGGAAAAGTCACATCGATGATTATTAACAAGCCAGAGCTAGCACTGGGGTGGACAAAGTTAGACCACACTTTTTCCTCCTGGAGGGAAGAGTAATCCATGGCCAAGCTATAGCCAACAAGACAGACTTGCCCTGTGTTTAATGACTATCCATTATTTGAAGGGCAGATTCACAGAGAAGTGACAGGAAAGGTTAATGAGGTTAATAAAACCCCATCAGGCTGATTACAAAGATAAAACCATTTGAGTAATGTATAAAACAAGCCAAAAACAAACCAACCAAAAAAGTAAAATAAAACTTGAGATTATTCAAGGGTTGCAAGGGCTTCCAGGACACATATTTCAGGATTCAAATTCTGGACAAAAATAATCATGTGTCTAAATGAGGCAAACCGGTGCACTTTCACAGCCCTGAAAAATGTGACTGTGTCGTCAGTTTTCTTATTGCTTCAAAACACTTGATCTTTTTCCCATTACTTTCGGGATCTCAGGCATCCAAAGCAAGCCTACTTTTGACAAGCAATTACCAGGGCAGATGGGAAAATAGCCACCCTACCTCAGGGGGAGTGCCCCCATTTTGTTTTACTTGAAACATCACTAGCCATGAGGAAAATAATTCTGCTTAAAAAACTATCTGCATTTTCAATAGCACCACCTTTCCCAAAGTCCTAGAATGTTGATGGGCAACACTCCTACCTAGCTGCTTTTAATGTTACCCAGTTAGTAGGTATTATTTATTTGGGCTAGTGACCAACTGAGTAAGATTAAATCAGCCAGTTCTATTTAAGTAAAAACTAATGAGATTTTACTGGGTTTGCATATGAACATTCACTGCATTCACATTTTCAGAACATGAAAACAGGTTTATGCTGTAACATTACATGTTTTCATGGTGCTGTACCAGCTTAGATAACTTATATCAAAAAACCAGTATGTGATATGTGGAAACCCCCAGATACCTGGTATTAGAGCCTTCAAATGTATGTGAGTTATGAAATACCAAATTGTAATTACACGGTTGTAGATAAAGGAAAAATGGGGTTAGTGTTCATAAATTAATTATTTGAGGAGGACTATTCATTCATCCTTCCCAATCACAAGGGTACTATTTAATTCCCTGAAGTAGTCAATTATCAAACAAAACTCTCATGATGAAGTCATAATTCACAATTGAGAATGCTGGCTTCTAATAAATGAACTGTAAGACGTCTATCTGCCACACAGGAACCTCAAAGTGGTCTCTGAAACACTTGAAGTAGTGCTATGGGATAGGTTGGGAATATTTTGTACCTTCACATAAAGATATTTGAGCTGAAATTCAATGGAGCTTTCTTCAGCACATGCTATATACACAAGGCACTAGGAAGGACACAGAAGAAAATCACACTGTCCTTGCCCTGGAGTGACTATATAATAAGAAAGACAGACCTATAACTCCTATCCAAGATAGGTATGACACGTGCAGTAGCACGGATTTGGCGCCGGGAAAAATGAAAGTGAAAGTTGTTCAGTCGTGTCCTAATCTTTGCAACCCCATGTAGCCCATGGGATTCTCCAGGCCAGAATACTGGAGTGGGTAGCCTTTCCCTTCTCCAGGGGATCTTCCCAACCAGGGATCAGACCCAGGTCTCCCACACTGCAGGCAGATTCTTTACCAACTGAGCTCTCAGGGAACCCCAAATATAAAATCCTTTGTTCATTGTGTGCCCCCATGGATACAAGGGTATCATTAGCCCTTTGTCCCAACTGCTCAGAGGTATTTGTGTTCTAGGAGGGCCCCCCAGAAGCAGCAGTCATTTAGCCCAAATGACACAATCTACAGCTGTGAAACCTTATGATATAATAAGCTTGTGGAGAAGATGTCAGGAGAACCATTAAACCCCCCCTCACAGGCAGCAGCTTTCTGTCCCTTGGAGACTTGAGCCAACTGACAACTCATAGAAGAATTTACAAGGCAGGATTCCAATGCCAGTGAGCAGAGGATCCACGTGGCCTCTCCCAGCCCAGCCCTTCTCAATGCTGTCTCTTGACCAGAGCTGTCAGCTGTGGAAAGGATTTCATCTGTTCCTGTGGAAAAAACAACCTCACCTGCCCACCTGCTGCCAGACCCCCCACTGGCCAGGCCTTGACTGGGGACATTACCCTTCAAAGGTTGCTTATGCTCCTGTTGGCAGCGAAAGCAAATAGCTCTAACTTCCCGAGCCCTTCAGCCTCATTTTCCTTATGAAAGATTTTAATCAGAAATACAATGCAGTAAATTACATCTTCTTTCAGCAGTTTAGTTTGCAGTGTTGTTTTTCAAACCAACTTCTGTGCTTGAGGTTAATGTTTTCGCCTAAGGTGTTGAATGAATATTGGAAATTTGACATCGAAGACAAAAGGCAACAAATAAGGGAAAAGGAAAATGGAACCCAGAGTTTATTGAAGGCTAGGGATAATTTGACTATGCCATGAAAATAGCAAATACAGAATGAATTAGACCTTTTGCATCAGAACTGTCTAACAAGCAGCTTGTTAGTTCAATAAGGCTCTCGGTAAAGTGTATGCGGACTTACATTTCCCAAGATGCCCTGTTCTTCAAACCAAACTCCCAACGTCTAGAGGATTCAGCGTTTAGTTAAAGGGAGAAGCAGTTCCTTTGAGGCTGCTGCTTTAGCATAGTGACAGCAGGTAGACAACTTGGCAGCAGTCTGTATTCTCTAGAGAGCATGAAAAGACATACTTGTGAGGGGTGATCTTCCCCATACGTGTTTTTAAAGTCACTTTGGACATGTTTATCCAAGTTCAAGTTATCTTGCTGTAACCCACGACAGCAGGGAGAAGTCCTTGTTTCTAAAGGTTGAAGGAAGCAGAGGCTTCCTTCAAGTCTGAATCAAAGAACAAGAGCCCCAGGGAAAGATGGAAAGCATGCAGCACCCACCTCTAAGAGTACACACACACACGCACACACACACACACACAACACAAAAGACAGTCACACTGGGCACATACATGCTATACACATTTGCAGTGACAGCTTCATGACAGTTCAGACAGTAATTTCTGGTGTCTCATTTCAAAGGTTCAGAAGAGTTCCGAATATTATTTAATTGAAAATGTTTCAGAAAAAGGTCCCTGCAAGATCAGGACTCATGTAGAGGGTTGTTTTCATGTGGTAAAAATTTAAGAGTTCAAAATGTTTCCTTAGAACAGACCAAGGACAGGCCAAGGATGACTGCCTCATTTAAAGGGTGATTTGAAGAAGCTGGGGGTTTCCCTGGTGGCTCAGACAGTAATGAATCTGCCTGTAATGCAGGAGACATGGATTCGACCCCTGGGTCGGGAAGATCCCCTCATGGAGGAAATGGCAACCCTCTCCAGTATTCTTGCTTGGAGGATCCCATGAACAAAGGAGCCTGGCAGGCTACAGTCCATGGGGTCACAAAGACTTAACTGAGCAACTAACACTTCCACTTTCACTTTTTGAAGAAACTGGAGAGGAAACACAGAGGCAGCACAATGCATAGGACAGAAAACACAGAAAGTAGAACTCTGGGGTTACCAAAGTCAGATCCCAGGCATACCCACCTCACTGCTTCAGCAAGGATCTAATCTAGGAAAAACATGAATTATTCAGGCCGCCTTGGATATAAGAAGCATACACAAACAGATTGTACACATGAGGGAGAAACTACATTTTAGTGGCTGTGTAAATCAGGAAAAATAAAGCAGATACAAGGCTACCATCCACAATTATGAAGAAAATTGAGTTTAGAAGCTGGGAGCACACAAAATGGCAGTTGAGCTGTACGAAGTGGCATAACACACCATATTTGCCAAGAATATATCTGCAGTTCCCTAAGGGCCATCTGGAGCTGCAGCAACCTAGGAAAGTGAGCAGACTCGAGAGCATTCATTCTGAAATGGAGAGTTTGCCTGAAAAGAATTTTTTCCTAGGTTTCTGCCTGCAGTGCCAGTCCAAATTACTGCCAATTAAAAAAGACCGCTTTAATACTGTCCTGAAATTTAGACAATTTATACCGACGCAGGATGACTGATTTGGTCAAAGACTATAGTAAGTACTAGTAATCCAGGAATAAAAAGAGCTAAGAGTTATTCTTGTGAAAAACGGATGACATGGAGTGTGTAAATAATGGGAGCAAATGCACCAAGATACAGGGAATCTTAGAACATTTAAAGTCTAATACATTACAAAGAGAGTTCAGTGCTGATAAATGTGGAATAATAAGTTTTATGGGGCTTTATCATATGCTGTAAGTTCATGTGGGTCATAAAATATGAGGAATAAAAAAAGTAGGGGAGTTGAAAGACAAGTCTGCACATTATTTATGAATGATGAAGAGTGAAATGAATGAGAAGAAGAACAGGTAGACAATGTCTGGAATAATGATGACTTTGATGAGTCATTATCACACAAATCTGTGTGCTTCATAAAATATGAGGAATATTAAAGAGCAGAGGAGTCAAAAGACAAGTCTACTCAGAATGAGATACAGAATGAAGGAAGAGAGGGATACAAGAGAAATGCACAGTATAATGATAACTTTTATGAGACTTTCACTCACCAGCCTGGATCCTTCATAAATATAAGCTGTATAGAAAATAAAAGAACAGCAAAGAGAAGAGACAAGCCTGTGTCTGTCATAAAATATAGGCAAATAATGTCAACTAGACTTGACAAAATAAAAAGAAAAATAATTGAGCCTAGTACAGCTGTGGGAAGACACACTATATAGATTAATGTGAACAAATAAAATAAGCGAGTGTAGAATTGTCTTGCCAGTAGGGAATCAGCAACCACCTAGGAAGGCATCATTACTGAAAAGCCCACCTTGCTAACTGGTAAAGCCTTGGCAAGTTCATAAATACCCCCATCACACTCTCCAAAAAGCTATCAGCACGTAGGCTCAGGAGGCAATGCAGTACTGATTTTCAAATGGAGGTGCCCTCACAAACATACCTCTATTCTCAGCCCCTCTGGCTCCAATCCGTATGTAGTTTGCAGGAGATTTTCTCAGCTGGTTTCTACTTAATCTATACCTAGTTTGTCAAATTTTGGTTTGTAAAGATTTTCAAAGGGTTACTGTATAAAACCAAAGACATCCTTCTCTTTTCTTGTTACATTGGATTTAAAACCAGGGACCAGATCTGTCAGAATTAATTCAAAATCCAGAATTCAGTGTCTTTCAAATGTCTTCTCTATTAGAAAAAAATGGGATTTCAAGATCTCAGAATTTCAAAATCTCCCCAGAAAGGAACTAGAGGAATCAGATAAGGCAAAGCAAGTGCCAATGTGCCATTTGCATGCCATTCAGAATCATTATTTACAGAATTCATAAGATGGGCAGCTCACTAGAAAGAGCAAAGCCACTGATTCATGTCAGAACAAGGAATGTTGGCCTGAAGAGCTCAATAAAAGCACTAATTGCATCAATTGTACTAGCTTAACTTTGTTGTTGTTGTTGAGTTGCTAAGTCATATCTGACTCCTTTGTAACCCCATGGACTGTAGCCCACCAGGCTCCTCTGTCCATGGTATGTCCCAGGCAAGAATACTGGAGTGGGTTGCCATGTCCTCCTCCAGGGGATCTTCGTGACCCCGGCATCAAACCTGCATCTCCTGCATTGACAGGCAGATTTTTTACCCCGAGCCACCTGGGAAGCCCAGCTTAGCTTTGTGCTATATTTAGTGGCTTATAGTTTGCGTTGCAGAAAGGCTTTAGATGATGCAGGAAACATCCTATCAGTATAACTTTTATCGCAGTTCCTCTGATTGCAATATTTTAGTAGTGATGTTTATTGGCTCTAACATATAACCCAAGCTTTGGCTGGTAACTGTCTTCTGCTTTCTCGGGGTATTTTTTTCTCTCTCTCTCTTGAGTAAGCTTTTGTGGTCGAGAGCTTTTCTTTTTTTAATATAAATTTATTTATTTTAATTGGAGGCTAATTACTTTACAATATTGTATTGGTTTTGCCATACATCAACATGAATCTGCCACGGGTGTACACGTGTTCCCCATCCTGAACCCCCCTCCCACCTCCCTCCCCATGACTTGCTGGTTCAAAGAATATATAATGCCAAGGTGAAATTACTATGATTATTTTGGAAAAGTCATGTTTGCCCAAATAACATGGCCCCTTTTAATCCAAGACTGAGCTTGCCTGCATACCCTGAATTTCACTTTGTGGAAAAAAAAAAATTACATTGATGCCCTAGGAAAAATCATTGCTCTTGCCCAACCTTCTTCAGCCCTACTAGCTCCAGCTATAAAATGCACATTCTAGAGACTTCTTCCTCCCCACTGCCGTGGTAATGACAGAGAAGTGAATACTCCATGCTTATGGGTTGCCCATGAGCCCTCTTCTTAACTGCCAAGCTCCTAAACTTTTTTGGCCAGGCTAGACCTGAAAGTCTACTTGTTTTAGTGGACTGGGTCCCTGGGGGCCAGCACTATTAAGGGCTAGTCTAATGGAGTCCCCCTATTTGGCAAGGATGAAACTCATTTGTTTAAAGGGAAAATCTCCTGAAATATTTCGTTTCACTCAGGTCAGAGAAACAGGGTCCATTATCGCCAGGGACCATGTCTCTTTTGCCAACTTTAACTGTTAAAATTCATCCAACTAAGTCTGCTTCATTAAAATTCTTTTTCCAATAAAAACAATTTGGCAATATGTATTTAGGGCCTAAAAAATGTTCACACCTATGTATATAAATACATAAAAATGCACTCAACACAATGTTACTGATGATTGCCTCTGGGGAAAAGACTAGGAACAACAGGAGGGGGGTGGTCAGCAGGGACTTTAACCATATCTACAGTGTATTTAGGTATTAACTAATTTTAGTTTTTACTAATTTTAATAAGAGAAAAGTATCTGTCCACAACTAGGACTGCCTCCCAAGGAAATAAGAAATTCAATGTAGAAAAAATAAAAAACAACTAAATATCCTAAAACAGGTGCTGTATTAAGCAAGAAATACTGTTTTCAGGCTATATTATATAATAACAAAATGATATATTAAGGAATTTCCAATTATATTGGACAACGTTAATAACATACCATGTGCTGTATTTAGTCGTTGAGTTGTGTCCGACTCATTGCGACTCTAGGGACTGTAGCCCACCAGGCTCCTCTATCCATGGGGATTCTCCAGGCAAGAGTAATGGAGTGGATTGCCATGCCCTCCTCCAGATTTTCCCAACCCAGAGATCAAGCCCAAGTCTACCGCATTGCAGGTGATTCTCTACCACCTGAGCCACCAGTGAAGCCCAAGAATATTGGGTTTGGTTGCCTATCCTTTCTCCAGAGGATCTTCCTGACCCAGAAATTGAACTGGGGTCTCCTGCACTGTAAAGGTGAATCTCCTGGTAAAGGCAGATTCTTTACCAGCTGAGCTACCCGGGAAGCCCTAATAATATACTACCAACATTAAAATATCAGGATTCAGAACTATGCCAAGTATAATCCCAATTTATATTGGTAAAAAAGATATGCACACCCTCACCAAAATGTTATTAGAGTGACTACCCAGTAATTGGTGAAGTTACTGTTTTCTTGGTTATGCTTAACTGTGTTTTCTGTAGTGTCTCCAACTTGGCTTCTAGAATCTATTTTCAGGATGCTTTTATATTTGTCTTTCATCTTGTGTTGCAGGCGTGCTTGTGTGATTCGAGGCCAAGTGGTGGCTGTAGATGGAACCCCTCTAGTAGGGGTGAATGTTAGTTTCTTGCACCACAGTGATTATGGATTTACCATCAGCCGGCAAGATGGAAGGTAGGTCAGTGTTGTTTCTGATCACTGTGAGGGGCCAGTACTGACTTCTAGCCATTAGTTAAACCAGCGCTCAGATGATGCAGGCTTCATAAGCCTATCTTCCTTCAAGCTGTATCTAAAAAGTCATTGGTGTTATTTCCTCTATTCCCCATCTAAATCAAACCAAATTTCTCTTCTAAACCTGCACTATTACTCTCAAGTCTTCTTGAAACCCTAGCCATTTGGAGAGTTTTCTAGCCTTCATCTAGTTCCATTTATAAATCCAGCTTCATAATCCAGTGAGATGATGCAGATAATAAAGTATTGTACATGTAGGCTGTTCTTCTATGATAGCCTCAATATAGTTCTGAAATAAAGCTGTCCAGAATGTTTCTGCCAAAGATATACAATTCAACCTCATTAAGACATTTAAAAAAAAAATGTGTCCTGTGTAGTTTACTAGTGGCTGTACTGGATCAATGAGCACCGGCAGCTTAGTCAATTCCCCCTTGATGTCCGTGTAACCATAGTGATTAACCTTAAGCACCAATCAGCAAGCTGCTCTCTGAGGGCTTCCCCAGGTTCTCTGAGGCCTGGGAAACAAGACCACTAGTTAAATCTTCTCCTCCTGGAAAAGGATTTGCTCACAAAAACATTTTTGTTGCCATCATTTAAGTAGACATTTATTCAGAATAATTGTCAATAGGCCCATGTGTCCAGCTTAAAGGTACCTATTTATGATTCTCAGTAACACTGTAATGATGGCTTTGAGGTACCCTAGTCTCCAGGTGGCTACCCTTAAAATGCCCTACTCATGACAAGTCGCTTCAGTATTCACAAAAAGAGACCTGTTGCCTTGAAGCTTTATCACAGTGTAAGAGACTATCTCATTTCAAGAACCTAAAATCAAACCTTATTTTTAGTCCTAACCACTTCAGGACTGTTAATGGTTCAACGTGAGCTATGCTGAATTTATTTTTTCAACTGCCTCTCAAGAAAAGGCTTATAGAAATAGAGAAATAGTAAGGAAGAGTTTTAACCTACTTAAGAAAAATTGTTTTTAGGACTTTAGGAAATTATATGAATTATTTGGGTGTAAATTGTATTGCTAATTATTAATGAGCCATCTATTCATTATAACAAGCTCAGCAGAACTACTCTGGGAGCAGCTAGTCTGAATATATATATATATATACACACACACATACATACATATATATGCAATATAAAACTATATTTCCATTCAAATATATTATAATCAGAGCTCTCTACTAATTCAGATGGACTTTTCTCTCAGATTGAATGATGGCATTTTGGTAGTTCATGTACCAGTAGCTGGTACACAAAGCTGGTCTCTCCCTCGCCAGCATTTCAACCATGTGCCAGAAATTTATAAATGAAAATTATTTCTTTAAATAGAATATGCCTTCAGGGACATTTGGCTTCCCATGGAGAAATGATGGGGCCTCAGTTTTTTAGCTAGTATATAAAGGTTTCAGTGAGTTATTTGATATTCAGAAAAGAACCTTAAAGAAATGTGATGTCTAAAAGACTATAAATTTGTTTCCAGTTTACAGAAAGCATTAAAGAGGGACCATTTGTGTTGTGATATTTGTGGTTTTAGTCTTAAGTAAAATTCCAAGACCGTCCTCCTCCGATCTCACTGTGAGAACTAGGTTTATATAGATGGCACATTCTAGTCAGAGTCCCCTCTGGCAGTAACTCTTCCCTCAGGCTCCACTAAGGGGGTAAACACTCAAAATATGTGCCCCAAATGCCAACCAGACTGTCCCACTGTCGTCTCTTGGACATAAAGTGACAGAGTGATGAGAGTTTCCACTTAGGTGCCTCTGCTGGTTGCTACCTCAGATTGAGTTATATACATTTCAAAAGTAGAATATCATAGGGAAACTATAGCTCTTCCTCAATTTGTGATGGGCTTACATCCCAATAAACCCATCATAAGTTGAAAGTATTTTAAGTTGAAAATGCATTTAATACACCTAACTTACTGAACATCACAGCTTAGCCTAGCCTTCCTTAAATGTGCTCAGAACATTTTGATTAGCTTACAGTTGGGCAATATTTATGTAACATGAAGCCTGTTAGAATAAAGTGCTGAATATTTCATGTAATTGATTGAATATGTCAGTGAAAGTGAAAAACAGACTGGTTGTGTGGGTACAGAAGAGTTGTAAGCAAATGGTTATTTACCCTCAAAATCATGTGACCAACAGAGCTGCAACTCACAGCACTGCCCAGCCTCACAAGAGAGTTTCTATCCCATATCACTAGCCCAGGAAAAGATGAAAGTATGATTTCTGCTGAATGCATCTTGCTTTTGCACCATCATCAAGTTGAAAAAGTCAAACCCTTGTAACTCAAGAACCATCTGTATACCTGAGGGCAAAAGGATTATAGAAAGGTTGAGGTTAGCATTTAGTTACCTAGTAGACAGTCTGTGATAGGCAAGGTGCTGAAAAGTTCTGGCTTTCTGCCTCCACGTGTCAATCTCACCTGTCTGCCACTGTGCCTGTTGTTCCCACCAATGGTATCACTGCTTTGGGTTAACATCCTGACTCTTTCAAAGTCCCTGTTACATGCAGATGTGTTATGGGGACTGTAGAACTAATTGACAACTTTCCCTAGGAAATAAGAAAAGTCCAGGTCATAGGAACAAAGTGACGCAGAAGGAAGGATAGGAGTGGAAGATGGGTGTCTCTAAAAGTAAGAAGAGCTCTCCTATGTGGATTAGGAAAGGTCGGAGTAGCAGAAAATGAAGAAGCAGCAATTCTAAAGGAAAGATGAATATGTACCAGTATCTACTGTATTCTTTGTCATACATGTTATTCTATTTCATCTTCACAACAGCTTTATGAGTCAGGAATCATTATCATCCTCCCCATTTTGCAGAGGAGGAAACTTATCCAAATTAACACAGCTAATAAGGACAGAGCCAAAAGTTGAACCCAAGGAATCTGGCTCTTATCTTCTGTGATTTCCCACACTCAACTTAGATACATAACAGGTGCTCATATAAATAGTTCAGCCAGTGATAAACAAAATAGGTGAAGAGGTGACATTCTTATAAGATTCTTGGGAGCATTAAAGATCTTGAGAACTTTGTTTGAAAGACTTTGGAAGATGAAGAAAGGGTTTCCTCTGATTCCCCTCAAGGTAAGAGTTTGTTCATTTTTGGATACCCTAAGGCAGACATAAGCATCTTCTACCTATGGATAGGACTAGTCTTATTGTAGATTGACAACAGTCTCCAAACAAATATGTCCTTTCCCTTCAGTGTTTTATGCTCACTGTCATGTGATTTTATAACTTGTTCTTAATGACACATGCCAATGGAGACCATTTGTGATGGGGGAACCTCAAAGGAATTGATTATTCACAGAGCATTCTGTTGGGTCTTGCAATAGTGTTAGCTATAGACAGTGATTATTATATGTAATATCTAGGTGGAAGAGAAGAAACAGAACCTCTGTGTGTGCATATACACGTGTACATAAACATGCATATATGTATGTATATATGTAGATGTATATATTTGTTTTCATTCAGTCACTAAGTTGTGTCCAACTCTTTGCAACCCCATAAACTGCAGCACTCCAGGCTCCTCTGTCCTCCACTATCTCCTAGAGTTTGCTCAAATTCACATCCATTGCATCAGTGATGCTATCTAACCATCTCATCCTCTGCCACCCACTTCTCCTTTTGCCTTCAATCTTTCGCAGCATCAGGGTCTTTTCCAACAAGTTGGCTCTTCACATCAGGTGGCCAAACTGTTGGAGCTTCAGCATCAGTCTTTCCAATAAATATTCAGGGTTGATTTTCTTTAGGATGGACTGGTTTGATTTCCTTGCATTCCAAAGAACACTCAAAATTCTTCTCCAGCCCCACAGTATATATATATATATATATATATATATATATATATATATATATATATATACATACATACATACATATATATACACACATATACATATATACATACACAGTATATATACATATACATATATATATACACACACACATATACACAATTCAGTTGGCCCTTGAACAACATGGGTTTGAACTGCATGGGTCCATATGTATCATACTACATGATTTGCAGTTGGTTGAATCCATGAATGTGAAACTTCAGATATGGAGGGCCAGCTGTAAAGTTATAAGTGAATTTTCAGCTGTGCTTGGGGAGAGCCTAACCCCCAAGGGTTAGCTGCATATAGGGAGAGGAAGAGAGTTTCAAGAAATTGCAATGTGACTGTGGGGATTGGCAAGTCCAAAAATTGTAGGATACACTGCTGCTGCTGCTGCTGCTAAGTTGCTTCAGTCGTGTCCGACTCTGTGCAACCCCATAGACGGCAGCCCACCAGTCTCCCCTATCCCTGGGATTCTCCAGGCAAGAACACTGGAGTGGGTTGGCATTTCCTTCTCCAATTCATGCATGCCTGCTAAGTCGCTTCAGTTGTGTCTGACTCTCTGAGACCCTATGGACAGCAGCCCACCAGGTTCCTCTGTCCACGGGATTCTCTAGGCAAGAATACTGGAGTGGGTTGCTATTTCCTTCTCCATAGGATACACTAGCAAACTGGAATCTCTTGGCAAGGAGTAGATGCTACTCTATAGTCTTGAGGCAGAATTCCTTCTTCCTCAGAGAAACTTTAGTTGTGCTCTTTCAACTAATTGGATGAGGCCCTTCCACATTATCAAGGGTAATCCTCTTTACCTAAAGTCAGCTTATTGTAGATATTAACCACATCTACAATATACCTTCACAGCAACGCCTAGATTAGTGTTTGATTAAATAACTGGGTACTAGAGCCCAACAAAATTGACACATCAAACTAACCCAACACAGGTCACCTAGGGGCAGTTACTAGGAAAGCTTAAAAATCAGTATCTGCTTATAAAGATTAAAAAAAAAAAAACTAGCCTCGAGTTCATTTGAACTACAAGAGAAGACATCTGTAAATTTAATAGGGCAATGGATCTGATTTGAGAAAAAGTTAATATTTGTTAAGTCCCTACTATATGCTTGGCCCTTAAGTCTTTATCTCATTTGCTCATTTGCAGTAGTAGCTGAGTGATAGATCATATTAACCCCATTTTACTCAGGAGGAAACTGTAGCTCATGAAGGTTAAATAATTAGCCCAAAGACACAAAGTTAACATGGCAGAGCCAGGATACAACCCCAGGTGTGTATGAAGCCAAAACCACATTCTTTCTACAAAATAAGAAGTCTGCCCTCTCCACTTTGTCTTTCTAGAAGTAGAGGGTAATTCTCAGGTATATATGTTCTTGTTTGGATAGCTTATTTTGTTTTTGTGTTTGCATTTGTTTTTGTTTTCAAATAAATCAGCAGTTCAATTTTAAGGAGTCAAGAGCTGAGGTTTGGGTGAAGCAAATAAACTTGCCCAAGGACACACTTAAATCAATGTAGAATGTGAACCAGAGAAAAGGTCTCTTGCCAAGTAATGTAGGATTTTCCCCTACTATGCTTGCCTTAAACTCCTCCTGTATTATCATGAATTCAGCCTGTCTTAAACCATAAGCCATTTGGGGTTTTCCTTTTTTAGCTCAAACCTAGATTATTTTCTATAGCAAATGCAGTTCTTCAAATCCTCTTTTTTGGAAACTGCCTTAATATTACAGCAACTTGACTGAAAAAGCAACAATAAAAAATACAGTATTAGCTATCCTTTTTTACTGTCCACTTATCTTTATCTGAAAGACTTCTGCAACAGGACACAATTGGTAATACTATAATAAATACAATAAATGTCATATGAAGGGAGTAGTGAGATATGCATAATTAAGTCTGATTCCCTATCAGGGCATTTTACCACTGAAAAGTGTTTTAAGAAAGTTTTTTTTTTTTTAAACACAAAGAATTGCTTATATCTCTCTCCTGTGGATGTAAGTTGCTTTGAATATTAAGGAGAATCCCATTGCCCTTTATTCATTTAAAAAATATGTTGTTATTCACTCCATAAATTGTGTCCTCCTCTTTGCAACCCAATGGACTGCAGCATGCCAGGCTTCCCTGTCTTTCACTATCTCCCAGAGTTTGCTCAAACTCATGTCCATGGAGTCAGTGGTGACATCCAACCATCTCATCCTCTGTTGCCCCCTTCTCCTCCTGCCCTCAACCTTTCCAAGCATCAGGATGTTTTCCAATGAGTCTGCTGTTTGCATCAGGTGGCCAAAGTACTGGAACTTCAGCTTCAGCATCATTCCTTCCAATGAATGTTCAGGGTTGATTTCCTTTAGGATTGACTGGTTTGATCTTGCTGTCCAAGGGACTCTCAAGAGTCTGCTCCAGCACCACAGTTTGAAACCATCAGTTCTTTGGTGCTCAGCCTTCTTTATGGTTCAACTCTCACATCTGTATGTGACTACTGGAAAGACCATAGCTTTGACTATGAAGACCTTTGTCAGCAAAGTGATGTCTCTGCTTTTTAACACAGTCTAGGTTTGTCATAGCTTTTCTTCCAAGGAGCAAGCATCTTTTAATTTCATGGCTGCAGCCACCATCTGCAGTGATTTTGGAACCCAAGAAAAGAAAATCTTCTAATGTTTCCATTTTTTCCCCATTTGCCATGAAGTGATGGGGTCAGGTGCCATGATGTTTGTTTTCTGAATGTTGGGTTTTAAGCCAGCTTTTTGACTCTCCTCTTTAACCCTTTTCAAGAGGCTCTTTAGTTCCTCTTTACTTTCTACCATTAGAGTGGTATCATCTGCATATCTGAGGTTATTGGTATTTCTCTTGGCAGTCTTGTGATTCATCCAACTCAGCATTTCATATGACATACTCTGCATAGAAGATAAATAAGCAAAGTAACAATATACAGCCTTGACGCATTCCTTTCCCAATTTTGAACCAGTCCATTGTTCCATTTCCAGTTCTGTTGCTTCTTGACCTATATACAGGTCTCTCAGGAGATCGGTCAGGTGGTCTGGTATTCCCACCTCTCTAAGAATTTTCCACAGTTTATTATGATCCACACAGTCAAAGGCTTAATGTAGTCGATGAATCAGAAGTAGATGTTTTTCTGGAATACCCTTGCTTTCTCTATGATCCAGTGAATGTTAGCAATTTGATCTCTGCTTCCTCTGCCTTTTCTAAATACAGCTTGAACATCTGGACGTTCTTAGTTCATACAGTGCTGAGGCAAGCTTGAAGGATTTTGAGGATTACCTTGCTAGCATGTAAAATGAGCAAAATTGTGTGATAGTTTGTATGTTTTTTGGCACTGTCCTTCTTTGGGATTGGAATGAAAACTGACCTTTTCCAGTCCTGTGGCCACTGCTGAGTTTTCCAAATTTGCTGGCATATTGAGTGCAGTACTTTCACAGCATCATCTTTTAGGATTTGAAATAGCTCAATTGGAATTCCATCACCTCCACTAGCCTTGTTCATAGTAATGCTTTCTAAGGCCCACTTGACTTCACATTCCAGGATGTCTGGCTCACACCATGCTGGTTATGTGGGTCATTAAGTCCTTTTTTATATAGTTCTTCTGTGTATTCTTTTTTTTTAATTTAAATTTATTTATTTTAATTAGAGGCTAATTACTTTACAATGTTGTATTTGTTCTGCCACGCATCTTGCCACCTCTTCTTAATATCTTCTGCTTCTGTTAGGTCCATCCCATTTCTGTCCTTTATCGTGCCCATCCTTCCATGAAATATTCCCTTGGTATCTCCAATTTCCTGAAGCAATTTCTAGTTTTTCCCATTTCTGTTGTTTTCCTCTATTTCATTGTTCACTTAAGAAGGTTTTCTTATCTCTCCTTGCTGTACTTTGGAACTCTGCATTCAGTTAGGTATATCTTTCCATTTCTCCTCTGCCTTTCACTTCTTTTCTCAGCTATTTGTAAGACCTCCTCAAACAACCATTTTACCTTTTTGCATTTCTTTTTCTTTGGAGTGGTTTTGGCTACTGCCTCCTATACAGTGTTATAAACCTCTATCCATAGTTCTTCAGGCACTCTGTCTACCAGATCTAATCCCTTGCATCTATTCATCACCTCTACTGAATTATCATAAGAAATTTGATTTAGGTCATACCTGAATGGTCTAGTAGTTTTCCCTACTTTGTTCAATTTAAGCAAGAATTTTGCAATAAGGAATTGATGATCTCAGCCACAATTATCTCCAGGTCTTGTTTTTGCTAACTGTATAGACCTTCTCCATCTTCAGCTGCAAAAAATATAATTAATCTGATTTCAGTATTGACCATCTGGTGATGATGTCTCTTGTGTTGTTGGAAGAGGTGTTTGCTATGACCAGTGCTTTCTCTGGGCAAAACTCTGTTAGCCTTTGCCGTGCTTCATTTTGTACTACAAGGCCAAATTTGCCTGTTACTCCTGGTATCTCTTGACTTCCAGCTTTTGCATTCTAATCCCCTATGATGAAAAAGACATATTTTTTGGTGTTAGTTCTAGAATGTCTTGTAGGTCTTCACAGAACCATTCAACTTTTTTTTTCAACATTAGTGGTTGCCACATAGACTTGGATTACTGTGATATTGAATGGTTTGCCTTGGAAATGAACCAAGTTCATTCTGTCATTTTTGAGACTGCACCCAAGTACTGCATTTCAGACTCTTGTTGACTATGAGGGCTACTCCATTTCTTCTAATAGCTTCTTGCCCACAGTAGCAGATATAATGGTCATCTGAATTAAATTCACCCCCTTCTTCCCATTTTAGTTCACTGATTCCTAAAATGTCGATGTTCACATCCCCTGCTCGACCACAGCCAATTTACCTTGATTCCTATGCAGTGTTGTTCTTTATAACATCGGACTTTACTTTCACCACCAGACACATCCACAACCGAGCATCATTTCCATTTTGACCCTGCCTCTTCGTTCTTTCTGGAGCTATTTCTCTGCTCTTCCCCTCTAGCATATTGGACACCTACTGACCTGGTGGGCTCATCTCCTGGTGTCATATCCTCTTGCCTTTTCATACTGTTCATACTGTTTCATACCGTTCTTGAGGCAAGAATGCTGGAGTGGTTCACCATTCCTTTTTCTAGTGGACCACATTCTGTCAGAACTCTCCAGCATGACCTGTCTGCCTTGAGTGGTCCTGCATGGCATGGCTCATAGCTTCATTGAGTTACACAAGGCTCTGATTCATGTGATCATTTTGGATAACTTTCTGTGATTGTAGTTTTCATTCTGTAGGCTGTGGGATTGTAGTTCTTGCTGCTTCTGTCTGCCCTCTGATGGATGAGGATAAGAGGCTTGCACAAGCTTTGTGATGGGAGGGATTGGCTGTGGCTGTGGGGAAAACTGGGTCGTGCTCTGGTGGGCAGGGCCATGCTCAGTAAACCTTTAATCCAATTTTCTGCTATTGAGTAGAGCTGTGCGCCCTCCTTGCTAGTAGTTTGGCCTGAGGTGACCTCCAAAAGGACTTGTGCCAACACGCGCCTCCCAGGACTGCTGCTGCCAGTGCCCCTGTGCCCACATCAGGCCACTGCTGACCCATGCCTCCGCAGGAGACCCCCAAACACTCGCAGGCAGGTCTGGCTCAGTCTCCTGTGGGGTCACTGCTCCTTCCCTGGGTCTCGCTGTGCACAGGGTTTATTTGTGCCCTCCAAGAGTCTCCGTTTCCCCAGTCCTGTGGAAGTCTTACAGTCAAATCCCACTGTCCTTCAAAGTCAGATTCCCAGAGGATTCCCAGTCCCTTTGCCAAATCCACAGGTTGGGAAGTCTGATGTGGGGCCCAGAACCTTCACAACAGTGGAAGAACTTCTTTGGTATTATCATTCTCCAGTTTATGGGTCGCCCACCTGGCAGGTACAGGATTTGATTTTAATGTGATCGCACCCTCCTACTGTCTCATTGCAGTTTTTCCTTTGTCCCTGGACATGGTGTATCTTTTTTCGGGGGGTTCCAACATTCTCCTGTCAAAGGTTTGTTCAGCAGCTACTTGCAATTTAGGTGTTCTTGAAGGAGAAGATGAGCGCACCTTTTAAAGATACAATGATATAATGATAAATACATTATCTCAAAGACATCATTACACATAAAAGAGTAGGAAGGTAGAGCCATCTAGTATATAATGAACAGAACTCTGAGTCTTTTATGCTCCAACTCAAGAGTCATTTCAGAGACCACATTAAGAGGTGGACTTACAGAAGAGGTAGTCTCGTTTTGTCAAGTAATATGGAAGGAGTTGTCAGTGGAGATGGACAGTGTCCATTACAGACTTTCTTACAACAAAAAATGAAGAGGCATTCTAGAGAAAACCAGAAATCCTATATCTAGAGTTCAAGTAGAATCAAGCCAGGGGGTAGCCAGATGTGGAGGGTTCCGCCAGATGGTCTTGTTCAAGCCAATTTCAGTGAACAAATTTCCTCAGCTGGTATCTTTCTTCAGATGCCATCTCAAAGACACCATCAGGTTTCTGACACTGTTTGTGACCACAAACAAGGTATTTAACCTTTGGCTTCTTACTTTTATTGAGTTACATTACAGGAATTTTGAGAAAGAATAGTGTAGCATATTAAGATGTTGATGATGTTGTGGTCATCTTTCCATTCTCTCTAGCACAGGGAGGAACAAGGATGTTTGATTTGACTCGGCAGAAATACATGCAGTGATTTTGTTTAAGACAGCATTAAAATTGGTTTAAAAATCCTGGGTGCAGAGCAACGGGTGATATGGAATTTTTTTCTCAGAAATCAATCCCCAAAGAAAGAAAGGGCACTCACACTGCCTATTTTTTAAACTTTTTAATTTTATTTTAGTTGAAACTTTCTGCTTTTCCTTCTCAGCTTTGACCTCGTAGCCATCGGTGGTATCTCTGTTGTCTTAATCTTTGACCGGTCACCTTTTCTACCTGAGAAGAGGACATTGTGGTTGCCTTGGAACCAGTTCATTGTGGTGGAGAAAGTAACCATGCAGAGAGTTATGTCAGACCCACCATCCTGCGATATCTCCAACTTTATCAGCCCAAACCCTATTGTGCTTCCCTCACCACTCACATCATTTGGAGGATCCTGTCCAGAGAGGGGAACTATTGTTCCTGAGCTGCAGGTGGGTACATGGACCTTGACATTACAAAAGTACAGTAAGTCTCCAACATATGAATCTTCAACTTGCAACCTTCCAAAGAGACGAACATGTTCACATAAGTTAGTTCACATGTCTGGCATATATTGTCACATCCTTTACAAGTTGTTGTGCTTTTGTGTAGTGTACTGTAAGATTTAAAACTTTTTTAAATTGCATTTTTTAAATTTATTTTTAATTGGAGGAAATTGCTTTACAATGTTGTGTTGGTTTCTGCCATACATCAACATGAATCAGCCATAGGTATACGTATGTCCCCTCCCTCTTGAACCTCCCATAAAATGTTTTATTTTTTGTATTTTTATATATTATTTGTGTGAAAAATATAAACCTATTACATTATAGTACTATATAGTCGATTACATTAGTTGGGTACCTACACTAACTTTGCTGGACTTAGGAACAAATTGGACTTATAAATACACTCTCAGAACAGAACTCATTTGTATGTAGGGGACTTGCTGTATCCACGGGGTAGTCAACAGTTGATAATGACTAGCTTCCTTTTCCTGGTACTCCTGCCAGCCCTGTAATGTGCTGCCCTTCATTTTTCAAGAGAAGCTTTCAAATGTAATCTCTCTGGCACACATTTGCAAGGTGACTGGCCAGGGCTATAATGCTCCATCTCTGGCCATGGAACAAAGCACGATGAACTAGCTATCATGAGAATTAGAACCCAAACCTTGACCTGATGAGCACTGTGCTCGAAAGAACAAAGCTCACTGGCTCCATGGTGATAACAGTATAATCAGTGAGGTGGGACCATTTATGGTTCTGAAATTAAACTCCTTAAATCTAGTTTTCTTCCACTGTCTAGTTTATGTCTGTTGTCATTGTTCTTAGAAGTCATGACAACTCCTCTTGTTTAGCTATGTTTTAGTAAAGGTAGTTGTCAAGTCTACACATTTTATCTGAAACTTTGGCTTTTTATATGTTCAAGCTTTATAGTCAGAGAGGACATATTTTTGAAGCCTCATATTTTAGGACTCCTAAGCATTTTTCTTTATTGAGCATTCAGTATTTTCATTTCAATTCTAGGTCATTCAAACAAACACAGTACAATTTTCTCACTATATTATAGAAGCAGTTTAATGATAGTTTAATGTTAATATTATAATGATAGTTTAATGTCCACCAAAGTGAACTCATAAATCAGATCCAGAATTCAAATATACTCAAGAAGAGGTAAACGGACAGTCAAAGATTGAATTGGTTTTTCTTCCCTTACAACATCCCCAAAGCTGTTAGCAAAGCCCTCAGGAAAGGCTGACAAAAAATAATATTCTACACAGAAGAGTCTGAAGAGTTGGCACTCTTGTCTTTTCCATTGTTTTCCTGTGGAAAGGAAGAAAAAAACTATATAGTATTTAATGAGTACATTGGACTTCTACACCAATCCTTTCACGATGTCATTAGGAAGCATGGGTCTTCCTCAAAATAAAAGTTTTCCAGCTGCTCTAGGATTGCATGATGCCTTATGGAAATGAAATAGCAAGGTGGTGAGTGTCATGCTATCCTGTTGTGCTTCTGCCACCATCTAAGAAGACAGAGCCAGTGGACAGCTTTGATATCAAATACCTAATGTAGAGGAAGAAAAATTGGACAAAGAGTAGACAAAAGGGATTTGTGCCCTCAGAAAGAAAGGAATGATCAGAAATCCCCAACAATATGAGATAACATATGTTTAACAATCAGTTCTACTTTGCACCAGCCTGGGAAAGGAAGCAGGTACAAGGTCCTGAGTTAAAAACGAATAAGGGCACGAAAATATCCACACTATCCATCCATCCATGCTAAATCGCTTCAGTTGTGTCCAACTCTGCAACTCCATGGAGTGTAGCCTGCCAGGGTCCACTGTTCATCGGATTCTCCAGGCAAGAATACTGGAGCAGGTTGCCATTTCTTTCTCCAGGGGATCTTCCCAACCCAGGAATCGAACCCGTGCCTCCTACATCTCCTACACCGGCAGCTGGCTTCTCCACCACTAGTGCCACCTGGAAGCCCATGTCCCCTTCAACGTGTTAAATAGGATGGGCCCTTTGTTCAGCTGTATTTGGAAAGTTGAAAGTCACAGAATACGAGATGCAGTTTCAGTGACCACTTTTGGTTGTTTAATGCCATCTGTGCTAACAAACAATAAATAATAGTAATTAATGAAAGAAGCCAAGTGTTATTTTCACTCTGGGACCTATGTTTGTAAAAGATTTGCAGAGGAGTTCATGGGAGTTATTTGCTTCTCAGTCACAGGTGCCAGCTTGGAAAAGCTTGTTCCCAGTCCTTGGTACACCCAAGACACAGAGAAATGTGTAAGCAAAATTAGATTAAAAAGTGGGCCCTCGGGGTCCCTGCAAAGCTGCAGAGAAGATAAGTTTGATGGCATTAGGAAAGATTAGTTCTAGGGACACTATAGTCTCTGACATAAAATATCACTTGCTGGGCCTCCTTCCAGAGTCCTTCCTTGTTTGAGAGCCTAACCTGAATACGGGCTCCAATAATGGTTTGTGATAGATGACTTCACACACCAAACAAGCTTTTGTGTCTGAATAGATAGAACCCATGCCACTGAAATCCTTGACATTCACAGGGTGATCTCCCAACTCCTACCAAGAAATTTTTGAAACACTGTTGGAAAACCAAATGGTTATTTTCCTAGTCTTTCCTGGCAGGGGAAAAAAAAGGAGAACTGTCCACAGGATAGGCTGGATGTCTTGTCCTCATGCAGATTTGGTGCAAAATGTAAAGCCTGTGTTCATGTAGCCTCACAAAGATTCTAGAATGAATGCCTTGATATCCATAATCCATGTAACCCTTTGGCATGCTTCTAGGACAAAAGCGGGCAGTGTCCTTGTCTCCTTGTGCACTGAAAAGGGCCAATTTGACTTTCTTTCTTCCAGGTTGTACAGGAGGAGATCCTCATTCCTTCCAGTTTTGTGAGGCTGAGTTACCTAAGCAGCCGCACCCCCGGATACAAAACCTTATTACGGATCCTTCTAACACATTCAACCATTCCTGTGGGGATGATAAAAGTACACCTCACAGTAGCTGTGGAAGGGCGACTCACACAGAAGTGGTTTCCTGCTGCAGTTAATCTTGTCTACACGTTTGCTTGGAACAAGACCGACATCTATGGACAGAAGGTTTGGGGCCTGGCAGAGGCTTTGGGTATGTTGAAATCATTCTGTGTAGATAGCAGTGTTGTGTTCATAAAACAGAAAGTACTATCTGCCTGTTAATTTGTATTTAGAATAATTATGGGTTTTCTTCTGTTTGAAGGATCTAAGGCACTTTTTCGTTTAAACACTCCCTTTGGGCCTGTTGAGAGTTTCCTTTTGACACATTTTCGCTTTGAAATGATTTTAGTTCTCCTTTCCTGATGGCTGCGTACCAATGGAATCACACAATATCTGACTTGTAACTGTCTCCAAAGCTGAGTATTGCCTTCTAACTATGACCTTTGAGGGGGCGTTCTTTGGGTCATGTTTCTGTATTTGACATTTAGACTACCATTTCCACTTAGAAAATACAAAATTTTAACTCAGAGTATTCTCCATTTACTGTCTTTTATGTCTAGGATGGTTAGACTCCATTAACTTGTTACTGTGGTTGGTTAAATAAAAAATCATCCTGCCTTCCTAGTCCTTTTGACTTTAAACCCTAGCATCTATCTTATAGGTTGCAGAGACCTTAAATAGTCCTTTGGATCTGTGGTTTTCAGATATTTAATGCCTTCAGACACACGGTGTTTTTTAAAAATGAGACTCAGATTTGTCAACCTTTTATTTTGCCAAGTAGGAGTATTTTTAGAAGGAAAAAAGGAAAAAAAAAAAAACCTGCCATCTACTATTGCCTACCACTACAATAATTTCATAAAGAAGGGATAACTTCCTTAACATGAAAAAAAAGGAATAGTCTGTCTTAAGAAATGATACTCAGAGACAGACAGATAGGCAGACAGACACCAATGTCTGTTTCTCTTAGTCTGTAAAAGACAGTGAAAACTTCCTAAGAGACCTGGCAGGTCTTGGGAACCGTAGCTGGGATACATTGATTCTTGTGCCTTCAGGCAGTAGCTCATGGTAACCACCCTTTGACAGATGAGAAGACTATTTTTAAAGTCCAGAGGAGATGTTTTCATATTCTCCCTTGAAAGTGTCTGTCATGGTATGAGTCCCATATAAGTGACCTATATTTCTTAGACTACTGTGTGTCAATTTCCTCTTCCTTTCCAGAGGGAACCAGAAAGAGGAGGAAAAAAGACTGGTGAGTCTTCTTTGCCCAAGAGATCCTCACATATTTAAATAATTAACTCATCTCTGTTGGGCTTTTTTAGAATGCAGGGACCATGGAATGCTTCAGATTTCCTCAGTTAGTGGAGAATTATTGTAAAGACATAGGGGAATATAAAGAAAGAACCAGAAAAGGCATCAGCAGCCTCAAAGGCAAACTTCATCAAATTGCAGGCTTGCTCTGGATACACTGCAGTCCTAGAAGGTCAGCATCTGCTCTATCAAGTGAGCAACAGCTCTTGTCTCCCTGCAGCAAGAGTCCACTGCTTCCCACCATGGTGACCCAGCCATGCTGATGACGGAGCTCATCACTTCTCCTGTGGTCCTAACTACCCTCGTTTTCGCTGGGCTCTTGCCAACTCCACAATCTGGTTTCTTGCTCTGTATTTTCCATTCAGATCCCTCTTAGAATTTCAGGTTTCATCAGCCAGTCTCTACCATTAGGCTAACTACCAGCGAGGTCATTGGCCCGCCTTGGAGTCCTGCTCAGTCTCTAGTCCAGTGAATGTGATGGTGAAGAAAATTCTGGAGCCAGACTCCCTCCCTGGATTCAAATCATCCTTCTCTACTTACTAGCTATGCAACATTGGGTAAATTAATCTCCAAGTGCAGTTTCTCCATATATTAAATGGATATTATGAAGAGAATGTTACTCCCAAGTTATTATGATGTGAGGATTAAATGAGGTGAGTGAGTGCTGGTTGCTGGTATGGTTTTGTTAGTTTTGCTATGGTCAGCATATTGGAATCACAAGGTATAAAGCATGGCACCTATGCAGATGTCTGTTGCCTAAGCTTCTCTAATAAGGCGGTTGTTATTATGGGTTTAATAGGTAGGTGCAGGTGGCACTTGTAGTAAAGAACCTGCCTGCCATTGCAGGAGATGGAAGAGACGTGAGTTTGATCCCTGGGTCAGGAAGATACCCTGGAGGTGGGCATGGCAACCCACTCCAGTATTCTCACCTGGGACCATGGCCAGAGGACCCTGGTGGGCTACAGTCCATGGAGTCACAAAGAGTCAGACAACTGAAACAGCTTTACATGCACACACTGTGTTAATTATTCTCCTTTTGCCTTCCCTCACACACGCATACACACACACACACACACACACACACACACACACACACACACACACACACACAGTCTCTTCTCTGCCCTTTTCTGTGCTTTGAAAGACTGCCTTCTATGGATCACATTGTCTGGATTCCTTTACTCTCTGGCTTCCCTTTTGCTTTGGTCAGTGGATGGCACCATCAGGAGCCAGCAGAGCGGAAGGAGGAAGTGGTCAGGGTATCCTTCTCCCTGCTTCACTGCACTGCTGGGCAGTGACTGCACTGGAAGATGGCATCTCCTGGTGAGGAGCCCCTCCTCCAAATCCCCACGCTCTCTCCAGATCACTCCCTCCCTTAACCCCTCTCTGCAAGCCCAGACAGCTTCCCACTGTTGCCAGTCCCTGGGTAGGTCACGATCCTTGTTAATTCCCTTCACCCTGCTCACGCCTCTGTAAATAGCCCCTTCATTCAACTCTTTGAACACTTCTGAGTGTGATATCTGACTCCAGCTGGGACCCTGGCTGATGCACACTCAAAGCCTCATATTCCCCTCTCCAGGATGTGATCCTAAAGCCTTTTATTCACCTCCTGCATGCATGCTAAGTCGCTTCAGTCATATCTGACTCTTTGTGACCCTATGAACTGTAGCCTATCAGGCTCCTTGTCCATGAGATTCCCCAGGCGAGAATACTGCAGTGGGCTGCCATGCCCTCCTCCAGGGGATCTTTCTGACCCTGGGACTGAACCCAGGTCTCCCACATTGGCAGGCAGATTCTTTATCACTAGTGCCACCTGGGAAGCCCCTTTGCTTCACTAGAATAATCTTAAATTCCTCTAACTTTTCTCCATAGGGCTTTGTTTTCCAATCCTTTATGACTTTTCTCAAAACCCTTGCCAGGTTGTTAGATTTGAGGGTTTTTGTTTTGCTATGTTTTACTTTTTTCTTAAGTTATAATGCAGCAATTTATCTAGTACTGTGATGAAGAGCTGAACAAGACAGTACCTAGCAGAAATTCCTTGCTAGGGTTCACATAAATGTAGCTCAGCCTGACTTTTTAAAAAAATAACAGCTTTATCAACATATAATTCACATACCATAAAGTTAACTCATTTAAAGTGTGCAATTCAGTGGGTTTTAGTATTATCACAAATTTGTACAACCATCACCAACATCTAATTCCAGAACATTTTCAACAGCACATCACAAAATAGCCCTAAACACATTAGCAGTCACTCTCCACTTATCTGTCCCCTGCAGACCCTGGCAACCACCAGTCTCCTTTCTAACTCTATGAATTTACCTATTCTGGATATTTCAAACAGACACAGTCATACAGTATGTGGTCTTTTGTATCTAGCTTCTTTCAATTGACGTGTTTCCAAAGTTCATCCATGTCATAATGGGTGTTAGACCTTCATTCCTCTTTATGACTGAATACTATTCCATTGAATGGATATACCACATTTTGTTTGTCCAGTCATCTACTGGTTGACATATGGGTTGTTTCCACCTTTTGACTATTGTGAATAATGCTGCTATTAACATTTTTATACAAATATTGGTGTGAATACCTATTTTCAATTCTTTTGGGAATATACCTAGGAGTGGAATTGTTAGGTCATATGGTAATTCTGTTTGACTTGTTGAGGAGCCATCAAATTGTTTTCCACAGTGACTGCACTGTTTTATCAACCTCACTTTATGTGTGATATGTTTTATCAATCTCACTTCCTTTTAAATACTCCCAGTGTTGAAGATTCTAAAATTATCCTCCTTATTATAGTTAAGCACTCTTAATGACTTAGTTTCTCATATATCCATGGAGATATATGGCTTCCCTGGTGGGTCCAACTGTAAAGAATACGCCTGCAATCCAGAAGACCCAGGTTCAATCCCTGGGTGAGGGAGATACCCTGGAGAAGGGAATAACTACCCACTCCAGTATTCTTGTCTGGGAAATCCTATGGACAGAGGGGCCTGGCAGGCTACAGTTCATGGGGTCGCAGAGTTGGACACAACTGAGCATTGAATAAACAACTAAATCACAAAGAGAAGCAACAGTGTTCTAGTATACACACCAGTGCTATAGGATTCATCCCTATTGTTTTCCTATGGATGTTGATTTACTTCCTATTTCTACAATTTTGTTTCTGGTCAAAACTTGCTCCAGCATTCTGACTACAAAAATGGCCTTAATTAAAATGCTGAAATATATATTGTTGGTTCCTTTTAAAAGCTAATAACAGTAATAAAAGCAAGAGACAATTGACCCTCTCAGAAATATCCAAGAGAGAGGGAAAAATGTTCCTCATGGTGTTTTGTTTTTTTTAATATAAATTTATTTATTTTAATTGGAGGTTAATTACTTTACAATATTGTATTGATTTTTCCATACATTTATGTGCACTTAAGGGACATATTTTTTTTTTAGAGTAGAGAAAGAAAATTGGCAAGGATCCCAAGGGAAACAGCCAAAATAATTTCAAGTGTGGTACCTAAGATGGAATATGGATTGTTTACTTTGTAGGAAATGTTCCTGATAACTTAATCATGGTTAAAAGGATTTTATTTACTACCTCGTCTCCATTTCCATCTCCACAGAGACTAAGGGAATCTTCCTGACAGTAGTAAAGCATTAGGACGAGTGGTAGAATGAAGCTGGAGAATCAACTTCTCTGAAAATGGATTGTGAACACCTTAAGAATATAACAGGCAATAAATAGTTCAGGTGATAAATGGATAGAGCAAAGGGATCAAGTATGTTACCATTGTGTTCATACCTTAATAGATACGATTGAATCTAAGCAAAGAAGAAAACACTTAGCTGTCTTCCTGGCCATATCTTATCATCACTTAACTGATGTGAGAAGAAACAGAGTAAATTTTGCACCAGATATTAATAATAGTGCTATATATGACACTTCTCAGATTTGCTTCAATTTCAGAAGTCTTAGTATAGCCTTTTGGTAGGTGGAATAATAGCCATCACCTCCCAAAGATGTAAATAAATTATGTTACATGGCAAAAGATAATTAAGGTTACAGATGGCATTAGAGTTGCCAAGCAGCTGACCTTGAGATGGAATAACTATCCTGAATTGTCCAGGTTGATCCATTGTTATCACAGAGGTCCTTAAAAGTAGAAGACGGAGGCAGAAGGGGAGGTCAGAGTTAGAGGGGAATATAAGTATAACTATAGAAGGAACGCACAGCGAGATGCAGTCTTGCTGGCTTGGAGGATGAAAGAAGGGAGCCAAGGACCAAGGAATGTAGGTTGCCTCTAGAAGCTGGAAAAGGCAAGGAAATAGATTCTCCCCTAGAGACTTCAGAAGGAATTCATCCCACTGAGCCCTTGAATTTAGCTCAATGAGACCCTTTTCAGACTTCTGACCTCCTTATCTGTAAGATGAGAAATCTGTCCTGTTTTAAGCCTTTCAGTTTGTCCGGATATCTTACAACAGCACTAGGAAACAAACCTTGACCACTATTCTTACAGTCCCAGTTTCAGCTGGAATTTTTATTAAAACTATGGCTTGAAAGGTCTCCCGCTCTTCTTCCTTCCCATGCCTGTTAAATGTGAACCTGTCCCCCTCAACCCCTGTTTCTGGGTGATGGAGAAAGAAGTCAGATGTAAACAAGCTGAGTCTGAAATGATGGTGAATACCTAAGTTGAAATGGCCACTAAGTGTGAAATGTAGGACTCTTTCCCATATGGTTCAGCTGTGGGAAATTGATGTGATCTCTAAGGGCTCAAGTGTCACAAAAGAAGAACAGATTGTTCAGAGACAGGCAAAAGGAGAAAAGGAGAACCTGAGATCCTAAGGTATCCCACCAGTTTTTATAATGAAACAGATTTTGCAATGAGAGGCATAATACCAGAGTGAATAAATTACCAACGGAGGCTGTGTGAAATAATTCCTTGGAGAAGTATCAATGGCAGCTGATAAGATTGATTAATCCAAGCACAATATTGATCAAGTGGAAGACGAGGAAAATCACCCCCAGGGTTGTAGTACAAAAACCACAATCACTAGTTCATCCAGCTTAAAGATTTTGTTGTCTGATACACAGACAAGACTCCCCTGCTAAAAACTCCATGTGAGCATTTGAAATAATTTGGCTTTAGTACTTTATTCTCTGGCTCTAAAAAGGTATGATGTCTGAAAATCATTGTATATTATTTTGTTTCTTTCCCAACTCTGCTCCTTGCAAAACAGTGTTAAAAAGAATCATTATTTTTAAGTTCACAGTGCTGTTAAAATTCTAGAGACAGCTTATTTAATGTGACAAACTGGCTTGTTCAGGGGCTCTGATCTGCATCCATTATATAAATTTTGTCAAAATAATTCCCTGTGTCTGCATACATTATCAATATATAATAATGCATTCTGCCTGGTCTTCATTTTAATTAAATTAAATTGCAGTGGTTAGGAGTCCTGGAAGTTCAGGAAATCAGCCATACACCTTTAGTAGCACTGCTATAAACAATTCTACTTTTCTTCAAGGTTATTGGCAACAACAATTGCGTAATTATTTAGTACAGTAGTTTGGCAAGAAAGAGTGGTGTTTCAGGAAGAACTAGACTTCTTAAAGGTTCATGACACAAAGGAGTCTGTCTAAATTGTGTTAGAAGAAACAAGGGAACATTAATGGTAATAGGTGCTAAGCTACGGTTGCTTTGTGCACACAAAACATCCCTGAGAACGATGCTTTAGTGTTCATAAATTTCCCTTCAGTAAAGCCTAAGCAAGCTGGGCAGCCACAAAAATAGCATCCACTGAATATTTTAATAGTAAATGGGTAGTGCTTTACAATTTGCAAAGGACTTTCACATACATTTTCTCATTTTAATCCTTAGAACATTCCTGCCTGATAGGCATGGCACGATGAATGTGATCTTCATTTTACAGAGTGGAAAAGCGAGGTTCAGAAAGAGCAAGTGACTTGCCAAAAGACCTTTCCCAAGCAGGGATTCAAACTTGGATCTCACCATCCTGAGTTCTGTATGCCTTTCACTGCTGCCTGTCTTCACTAAAGGGACCAATCCACCTTACCCAATTCAACGCCCCAGTGGCTTTCTGTCCAAGAAGCTAGCAGAGATAATAATCTTTCATCATTTCTCTCCACTTATAAATTTGTAATCATTAACTGAGAGCAGGGCTGTTTTATGCATTCAGCTTTTCAGTCGCAGCACCAAGGATATGAGTTTTTCAAGGACCTACAAAAATCTTCGCAACCTGAAAAATAAATTTATTGACACCAAAATGTGCAAAGAAAACCAGAAAATCAACATTAACAAACTGTTTAAATAAATGTCTGCTAAATGGAGCATTATGTCAGCTTGTCAACTCCAAGTCAATTTTCACATTTAAATATGAAATGTGTTTAATGTTGGATATGAGTTGTAGGTTGTATACATTTTAATATCTCTGATAAAATGTGAGATATGCCCTCCAAAGAGTACCTAGAGCTTACTAGGGTCTTTAATTGATGCTCCAGTAAGCACGTTGTCTGTGTCCATTTCAAACTGCTGGTCACACTCAATAGTAGATTACAGAATCTGTTTGGTGAGTCAACCAGTATTTTTTTAGTGGAATAAAATGGAATGGAATGGAATAGAACATAAGTGAATAGAATAGAGTAGAAAATATCAGTGTAAAACTATTAAGAGAGTACTGTTTCAGAAAACTTTGTTTCACTTATACCTGCCCATATATGCATGTATCTTTCCATGTGTGTGTTGGGTCACAATGAAATGACTTTCAACCATAAGAATTTGAAAGCAATTGGTAAGGTAATATAGTCAAGAGATAGAGATGTGAAAATGATTTGCCAAACCATATGATTTATTTCTTAAGTCAGCATTCATGACTATTCAGGCCTCCCAGCCCCCTCTTCCAACCCATCTCAGGGCATTACAGCCATATCTCTTTAAGATTAGGTGACCATATATATAATTTATCATTCAATCCAAGATACTCTTGAGAGTGAAAAGGGATGCTGTTAACAATAGCATGACTGGACACTGTTTTTGGCCAACCAGGATATATGATACTTCTACTTCAAGGTTATCTCTAGTTTCCAATCCTTATATCTTAAATTCAGGACAAATAAAAGCTTATCTATTTAAAGGACTCCTGAATCATGGGTCTTTCCCTTAATCGCATAGCATGATCCAGTGTGGAGGTAAAAGCACTTGCTAAGTCGGTAACTGTGTTTGAGCTCTGGCTTGCCATCTGCCACTTAGTCAGATGACCTTAGACTAGTCACTTCACCTTTCTGGGTCTATTGTCTCATCTGTCAAACTGGAGTAAATATATCTTCCTTATGAGTTTTTGGGAGTCTTCAAATTAGGTCACATATACAAAAATGTGTTTAACTGTTCAGTGTTATGCAAATGTGAGATGATATTATTTTAGGAGGCCACGAATGAAAGTTCCAAAAGGTAGGTAACCCTTCAGGGTATGGGCTCTCTGACGTGATGAATGATCACTGTATCTGCAGCGCTTAGCAAATCACCTGCCTGGCACATAGAGCTGCTCTGTGTAGGTCTGCTGACTCATTAAATAACCAGCCCCTTTAGAATACCAGTCCATTTTCAAGGTGAATTTATTTCCTAAACTCCCCCCCTCCCAAAGAAAAATGCCTAAATACTGCTAGAAGATAGGAATCTTTTTTTTTCTCTTGTCCTGGGCAAGGGGTGAGGTAGTGGGGGAGGGGAAGGGTTGCTCTTCATTTGGTTTTGATGCACTAGCTGGACCACAGCTACCCTGACCTTCTTTCAGTCTTGCAGTGACACAAAGCCTCTCCGTCTTGCCCATATGCCAGTCTCTGCCTAGAATGTTCTTCCCTGTACTTCATGAGATAAAGCCCTTCTATATAAAGAGGCTTTCCTTTGCCTTCCCTTTCCAAAACTTAAACTTCTGTTGCAGCAGCTCATAGTACCCTGCACTTCCATACAAGTTATCACAATGTGTGTGTGTGTGTGTGTGTGTTATCTTATTTCATATTTGTTCCTCTCACCAGATTGTAAGCAATGTGAGCTCTGCTGAGGGGTGTGTGATCTTGTTCTGTCTTGTTCATTCTCACATCCCCAGGGCCTGACAACAGGAAAGTGAAAGTGTTAGTCGCTCAGTTGTATCCAACTGTTTTGCGACCCCATGGACTGTAGTGCACCAGACTGCTCTGTCCATGGGATTTCCCCAGGCAAGAATACTGGAGTGGGTTGCCATTCTCTTCTTCAGTGGATCTTCCTGACCCAGGGCTCAAGCCCAGGTGTCCCACATTGCAGGCAGATTCTTTACCCTCTGAGTCACTAGGGAAGCCCTGACGACAGGAGGTACTCATCAAATATTGCATATTTGTTGAATGACTGAACAAACATACATAAGGACAGAGGCTAAGGTGGAGCCCTTAGCCTGACCTATTTAATGGAATGGTGGGCCCACCAAGGGAGAGGAGGGCAGTACCCAGGTCTACAAAGGCACTTGAAAATGTGCCTGTGAGCTAGTATATCACGTTGCCACCTGTGGCACACATGTCACCCAGGTTCCAGGTTGGCTTTTTTGCAGCTAGGCTTGGAAAAGGCAGTCAGAAAAAAAAAAAATCATAAGATAAGATGTCAATGTACATGACCTCTTGGCCTAAGTATTGTGTGGCTGCCTCACTCCTGGATTCTTCTTACCTTTTCTACCTGTTCTTTCTCTTCATTCAACTACTATGTCACTTTTAGCACTAGCATGTTTAAACTGGTAAGATATAGATCCTAAGTAAAATATTACCAAATCAAATCCAATGACTCATTAAAAAGATAGCACATCATAACCAAGTACTGTGGAGTGTGTTTTAGGACCTCAAAATGGTTCAATGTTAGGAAATATATTGCTCTAGTTTATCACCTCAATAGATTAAGAGAGAAAACTATGTGAATATCTCCGTAAGTGCTGAAAAGGCACTTGGTAAAAATTCATCACCTGATTCTGACACTCTTAGTAAGCCAGGAATAATAGATAAACAAAGCATTTCAGGCCACTGGGCAGTGTGTCAAATCGGGGAGCCTCTGGGGTCATCCTAGCCTATGAAAACTCACTAGAGAATGGGAAAAAGTAGAAGTCATGCCGGGAGCAGGCACCCGATCTCAGTAGTAGCATTTTATCTGCACAGTCTTTGCCTCTTGTAGCTGTGGCCTTCTCTTGGTTTGTTTGGTCTCTTATCTTTCATTGTTGTGGTTTTACATTAATCTACTGTTTTGAAAGAATGAGATATATTTCTGGTTCTATTTAATGGTTTCTTTCAGATAAGAAGGTTTTGATCTCATTGTTAGTTACCTTTTAAATGTGATCACATTATTTTTATATATTCCTTGAGTTCATGAAGGAAACATAAATTTCTCACACCGTCAGACTACCTTTAATTATATATTGCCCTCATAAATGCAACCATTATGAATTCTGAAGCCTTAGCCCGAAGCTGTTGAAAATCATCTGCTTAATCTTGTCATATTTTGCACATCAGCTTCATTGCATTGCATCTTTACCTTGGCTATTTAATGTCAGTCTCCCATCCCAGCCCTTATACGTGAAGGTCTCCATCACTAAATTGGGTGTCAGGGCACTGTGGCCCTTCACCTTCTTGTAGTCCCCACATTATACTAATGCTACTGCTCTGATAAATAGAATGAGATTCAGTGACTATTTTTCTAATGTCAAATGGCTCTGAGGGAGCAAGCTTCAGTCTTTCTTTATAAGCCAGTAGAATAAAGTCTTCTTTAGAAGCCACTGTAATATTTGCACGATGACTAACAGTGAAGTCAGAGCTGCAAATCCTATGACCAGAGGACAGAGTCCTCTACAAAAGTAGCAAGTCCTGTCTTGACAGTCAGTGACTCTTGGTGGAGGAAAATCCCGTTTTATATCCCATTTATATAAATCCCCCAAATTTATATCTCTGTGTCGAGGTGAGGGAGAGAATACAGGAAGACAGAAATCCAGACGGAATTAAGGGTATCACAAGAGAGGCAGTCACTTGGTTCAGAGAAAGTATTCAGCCATATGAATGGCTCTTTCTCAACTGCCTTCCCAATAAGTCCACTCCATCATGGGACCACTGTACCAGCCCCAGGGAAGTATAGTCCACCCTCCATCCCCACGTATCTCCACTCACAGCCAGGCTAGTCTGTCCTCTACAGGTCCTCTGAAATGTTGATGGATAATTATTCTTTCCTTCCTATTATACACTATTCTTCCTGACCCCCAGTCCGGAATGCCAGAGGCTGAATTCGTGGCCTCCACCCAGCTGTGCTGATGATCAGATGTGATAGGCACCAGGCCGCCAGGGAGACGGTAGTGGGTCCAGTCTGCTTATTTAACTAAGACTCAGCTGTCACAGCACCAGGCGGAGCTGGTGTCAGGGCTCAGCATTTTTGGTGCCAGCCCTGAGTAGCCCTTTTTCCCCCACATTTCATTACATGAAAAAGAAAAGGCATTCAGTGCATTACAGTCTGCTTTCATGAGAGGAAGTCTACGACTGGTTGCTACTGCCTTTGCCAGTTCCTTGTGCATTTAGCCAGCAGCTCAACTCCATGGGGTGATTCGTCTGCCTTCTCATACACGGATTGCAAGTTCCAGGATTCTGTTCAAGTGGGCTGCTGTCAGAAAGAAACCTTGCCTTGTTACTCTGAGCAAGGAGCCACATACGAAAATATCCCAACACGCAGCCATTCTCATTAAAGTCAGTTGGAATTTTGGACAAGTCTTCAGTATAAATTATAACTTTATTAGCTCATAGAGCTTTCTCGAGAGAAAGTAAATCTAATACAAATTAGAAGGAACTTATTAAGTGGCTGCCTTGTTGCTATTTGCTATGACAAGGGAGAAAAGTAATATAATTGTGGGGTGTGCAGCCAGTGCACTTTTTTGTTGTGGGCTAGAGAGCAATTCAGATAGGAGGAGGTGAAGAGGATGTCTCATTACCATTGTGCTGAGGATACTTAATAGAAGCATTTCCTGCCACAGAATTGGGAGGATCTTTAACTGTTACGGAGATGGGAAAATCAGACTCCAAACCACCATCAGAGGTCACCAGGGCACATTACTTATTTGCAAAACTTGCACGATCACCTTCCGGAGAAGAGATTTTAGGGGCACATACCAGGCTTAAAATATACAAAAGGCAGATCCTGACAGTGGTAGGGAAGGAGATGATGGCCCGGAGCTTGTAATTATTATTATGATTATTTATTAATCAAGACTTTTCAGTGTTGGCAAGAGAAGCAGAAACCATGTTATTCTTCATACCAACATGGCCTGATTTTTCCAACAAGATATAGGGGTTTGATTCCCCAACTTGAACTGATGAAATACAGTCTTGAAAGAATGCACTTTAGAATCATACAGTGAAATGCTAAAGGGAGACTTTAAGAACTTTAAGAACTGTCTAGTATAGAGACTTCCTTCATGGTCCAATAGTTAAGACTCCACACTCCCACTGCAGCGGGTATAGGTTCAATCCCTGGTCAAGGAATTAAGATACCACATGACATGTGGCGTGGCCCAAAAAAAAGAAAAAAGAAAAAGAATTGTCTAGTACAGCAGTCTTTGATCTTATATCTTTATTTAGATTTCAGGAGGTCAGCGAACCCCCTAGAATTATATACAAAATTGTGTGTCCATATGCATTTTTCTAGGAGAACGATCCATAACTTGTATCACATTCATAACAAAAGGTTCCCTGATTCAAAAGGATCTAAGAACCACCAATTCTAGTCCATCCTCTCCCCCTGTCCTTTGTTACAAATGAAGAACAGAGTTGGAGAATTATATGCCTGCGACCATACAGCTCGTTAATCACAGACCCAGGAACTGAAGTGTTTTCTGACTCTTAGGCCTAACATCAACTCTTTCCACTAGAGTTGGTTTAGCAAAGCACTGGGGCCATGATAAGATATTAAGGAGATTGTAGACAGCAATGATTTGTGCCACATGTGTAACCTGAACTAGATTACCTGTGAGATCCTTTGCATCACTGAAATTCTGTTTCTATCCATCTTCATACAGAACACCATTGACACAGATGATCCCAAACTAATTTCCTCTTAGAAATCATTTCCATTTTGTCATTAGTCTTTCCTGCTCCCCATTGATCTCCCTCGCTAATAGAGCTTGGTTAAGGCTAATACTGAAATGAGTTTGCATTCCAAGAATCCTCACCAGCTGATGGCAGGGTAGAAAGGCATCCCCATCAGGACTAGCTACATAATTTGCAGGGCCCAGTGTTAAAGAAAAATACCCAGCCCTTTGTTTAAAATAGATTAAGGATTTCAAGACAGTGATAGCAGAGCATTAAGCCAAGGGTGGGGCCCTTCTAAGCAGAGGCCCCTGTGTGACTGCACAGGTCACACAGCCATGAAGATGGTCCTGATCCCTGTTAAAGCTTCGATGGAGCAGAGACCAAAGAGAAGTCAGTCTGTGGTTTACAATGGCCACACATGACCCCCAAAGTTAGCGAGTGTGTATTCACAATCATAAGGAGTTGGCTTATCTATGTTTGTGCTTGCACACACACATGCTTGCCTGCTGTTGCTCAGTCAGATCCAACTATTTTGTGACCACCAACTCCTCTGTCCATGGGATTTTCCAGGCAAGAATACTGGAGTGGATTGCCATTTCCTTCTTCAGGAGATCTTCCTGTCCCATATATTGTCTCCTGCATTGTCAGGCAGATTCTTTGCCACTGAGCCACCTAGGAAGCCCTTGTGCACACACACACATGCACACGTATATCAGCTGGACTAAAATTACCTCTTTTCACCTAATGTCAAAATCTAAAACTCGTCTGCTTGAATTTTTCCACCTAGAACCTATTGTGCTGGCATTGTTTTAGTACATATTTTAATTACCAGTTTTCATAGCCAGACGACCAAAGAATAAATGTGTTCTCCAGGGGCGTCTGAAGAGTCAGGTAGAGTCAGGTACTCAAAAGCAATGGCAGACAACCAGCTAGGGATATTTTAAGCTGCCAGAAAGGGGGGAAGGAGCTTCAAAGTATGCACTGTAATGAGCTGATAGTCTCAGGCTTAGAACATTATGAGGACACAAAGCATTTTGAACTCAAGAATCAGAACTCTGGGGTTCCAACAGGTAAGCAGGCTTGCCAACTAAGAAGATGCTTGGGTCTTGGTCTACTCGAGTTCTGCATGTTTCAGGAGAGCAAAGACACCCACGCTGGGCCATTCTGCACTTCGCATTTTAGCCGCATACTGGGGTTCCCAGCTTAATGTACAATATCTGTGTTTCAGAAGGGTTGAAGCCAAATGTTGGGTGATGTCCCATTGGTTAGAAACCAAAATCTAACATGCACAAAGTGGAATTTACACTCGAATGGCTTATAACACTCTAAGCAAACTCAGACTTCTCAGCAAACTAAAGGCCAGTTAGCATGGAAGAAAATATAAATGGGCGAATTGATTTTTATTAGTCTCATGTGTAGTGAGGTGTTGTATAAGTGACCCAATACTCCAATGCCCACTTCCTAAGTGTATTTTATACTCCAGAGGGATCAGAAAAAACTTTCCCTGCACTTCTCCTACAAAGGTAAAGAAAGAAATGGTATCACCACAGCTTAAGACTCCAGAGGGCTTATTTCTTCAGTTTTACGACACAGCCTTTTACCCAAAAGCCCAAAACATACCTAATGACAGCCTCAGTGAGTCACTCATTCATGTATGTATCCAATATGCACTGATTGGTCATTTTTGGATGCCCAGGGCTTCCAAAAGGTAAAAGGTAGTTGTTGTTGCTTAGTTACTAAGTGGTGTGTGTTTGGCTCTTTGCGACCCCATGGACTGTAGCCCGCCAGGCTCCTCTGTCCATGCGATTTCCCCAGGCAAGAATACTGGAATAGCTGGCCATTTTCTTTTATTAGTGGTCAAATTTCAACCCACCTCAGAATTCAATAGCAAATGTGGTATCCAGAGAATTATCAACTTAGTGCCAAAAAAGAAGCAAGTCTTTTTAAACATTCTAAAGCATTATTAACTCTTTGTTTGCAGTGTCTGTGGGATATGAATATGAAATGTGCCCAGACTTTATTCTCTGGGAGAAAAGGACAGTTATCTTACAAGGTTTCGAGATGGATGCTTCTAACCTAGGCGGCTGGTCACTGAATAAGCATCATATTTTGAATCCTCAAAGTGGTAAGCACATTTTACAATATTCATTAATATTGTTTTCCTAATGTTATATACATATGTATATGTAATATTTACTGCAGAAAATTTGGAAAAGTACAAGGAAAAAATTATTTATAACTTCACCACCTAGAGATGACCACATTATATTTCTTTTCAAATGCAATCATCTGATTTCAGATTAGTGCTAGTCAAGTGAGACCTCTTCACAAAGTTAAATGAAACTGGGTTTTCAGAATCATCTATCATTACTGCTCTGGCCTAAATGATTAACCAGTTTATCCAACCTTGTAGCCAACTTTTAACAACTGGACTAATAATTGCCATATTTCGTGTGATCTAAGACATCGATTTTAAGTATGTGTGTGCTTAGTCGCTCAGTCATGTCTGACTCTTACAACCCCATAGACTGTAGCCCGCCAGGCTCCTCTATCCGTGGGATTCTCCAGGCAAGAGTACTGGAGTGGGTTGCCATTTCCTTCTCCAGGGCATCTTCCCCACCCAGGGATTGAACCCGGGTCTCCTGCATTGCAGACAGACTCTTTACTGACTGAGCTACAAGGAAAGCCCACGATTATAAGTATACCATTATTTTATGGAAAATACTGCCAGTTAAACAATGACACACATTGTTTGCAAGATACATGCTTACTCCAGAGATGTTAAAATGGGAAGTCTCTTAGAATTAATGAATCATATGTGTCATACAGTTTTCAACAGGCTTTAGTGAACTCTGTCCCATTTTAAACACAACAACCCTGCAGTGTGGCCTTATCCTCGTTTAGAAGGTCAGGAATCCAAGGTTGAGTCACATGACTTTCCCCCAGGGCTCACAGTAAGTGGCCAGAGCCATGTACTCTCTCTACACCAGTTTTTTTTTTTTAATCCATATAAATGTCAGTATATGCAGTAAGAAGCAAGGTATAGAGTAAAGGGATAGCAATGGATAGTGGTGAAAGAGGCAGGAGGAACACAGGGAAGAAGAGAAAGAATCTGGGGAAAGAGTACAGCTCTGGACTTCACTTAGTTTTAAGCCTCCTGAGTCCTGGACTTAGGGAAACCAGGTCAAGCAGTGAAAATCCATACATGCTCATCTTCAGTCTTTGCCTTCCTTGGACCACATTTCCTGCTGTCACTGTCACCTCGTTTGTAATTTCGATGTTAAATCAGAAGAGACCACAGGTGGCCCTTAGCCCATGCTTCTCTCAGACAAACTGATTTTGCTCCCCTGGTTATAAAGGCTTCATCCAAGTCCCTTCACCTCCTTTTGCTGGGAAACCTATCATTGGTGTTTCCACCCAGCATCATTTGAACATCTGCTGGTAAGTTTTCATTATGAAATCATCTTCCTTTTCATCTAAAGAGGCAGATTCTCGCCAGTCTATGTCTGACGCAGGATGCAGCATGCTTGGGGCTGGTGCATGGGGATGACCCAGAAAGATGTTATGGGGAGGGAGGTGGGAGGGGGGTTCATGTTTGGGAATGCATGTAAGAATTAAAGATTTTAAAATTTAAAAAAAAATAAATAAATAAATAAAAAAATAAAGAGGCAGATTCTGAGCAGCCTTTAGTAGGATGTTGTTTTGTTGGAGACGCGAACGTACTGAGACAACTATACCCTTCCATCCTTGTATCTATCTGACCTTTGGGAAACAGCTGGCTAAGGCAGGGTTCTCTTGTAAGGCCATGAACTGACTAAGGCGAAGAGATCCATTTTATAACCACACCTCTGGTCTTATTCATGTGCACTGTAGTTGAATCAGCCAAGCCGACGAGCCCCACAGGCTGGGAACTTTTGATCACCTAAGCTAACCAGGTTTGCTTCAACCATAGCCTGAGACCACTTACCAGAGTTCCAGTGGAGGACCCCGGAAGGTGAAGGAATCCACTGCCATATGCCTCCCATTACATGTCCTTCCCCTCTTTCAAGGAAAACTGTGAATTCCCCTTCCAACTGTTTGTTTGTTTAAGAGCAAAGATTCAGGCACAGATATAAAATGTCAACCCTTTTTCTGTTGTCAAAAGGAGAATCACAGTTTCAAAAGTATAAAAATAAAAGGGCAGATGCCAGTTATTAAATTATTAGGTTTTTTGTTTTGGTTTGAAAGAGTTTGACATTTTAAGCAGCCGTTTCTTTTCCACTCACTTTTATTGGCTGGTATGGATTGTCTCTTTCAAATGCCTGTCATTGACATTAAACACAAAGTGGGAATGACCTCAATCGAGCCAGTCCCCAGCTGTGTGCTCCCAGTCCTATATTCTCTTACCATTGGAGGCTGAAAAATTCAGAACAGATGGAAGCCATTCAGAAAGTTGGCTTTGGGGGACCCCTGATTTCCACAAATGTGTTCTTTCCACCTCTAATCCACCAGTAATTCCTGTTTAAGGTAATAGGTATCAAGTTACTTCTGAGAATCTTTTTCACAGCTTTATTGAAGTATAATTTATACACCATAAAATCCACCCATTTTAAGTGTACACTTCAATAATTTTTAGTAAAGTGTGGAGTTCTGCAACTGTCACCACCACAGAGTTTTAGAATATTTTTATCACTCCAAAAGATCCCTGGTACTCATCCCAGCCCCACTAAATCTACTTTGTCTGTTTCTGAGAATTTTATCCTGAGAAAGAAACCTTACTTAAGACAGACTTATTTAAAGGAAGATTTGTTCATTTTATCCAGGGCTCCCCAACCTCCAGGATCTAATGCCTGATAATCTGAGGTGGAGCTGATGTCATAATGATAGAAATAAAGTCGCACAATAAATATAATGCGCTTGAATCATCCTGAAACCATTCCCCCTCTCCCCCCAGTCCCTGGAAAAATTGTCCTCCATGAAACCGGTCCCTGGTGCTGAAAAGGGTGAGTTGATATTATCTTTATCAGCTCATTTGTAGGCACACAATACGGTGTGCCTACACACGCATAGGACAGGTCATGCCTGCCAGGAAACAGGGCTGAAGCCAGCACTGCCACTGCCTTTCAGCCTGCCCTTGGACACCAGCACCTCTCTTGGGACATTTTGGGAGTCTAAATCCTACCCACAAAGGCAGTTTTAGAAGCAGGAATGATGAGTGTGAAGGAGCAGCTTTGAAAGGACCAATTAGAAAGCAACGCACTCTCCCCGGGCAGGTCAGGCAGTCTTTTCTGACTGATTAAGGCCAGAGCCTAACTCTTTAGGCACCCTGCTTTTTTGATCTGAGACAGATAGCAGATTAGAAACAAGAATCTATCTTCCCCCAATTTCTTCTCACTGGTTAAAAAGACACCTGTAATTAAATTGGATGTCTGCTGCCATTCAATTCTGCAGTTTTTCTTTGCCTCCAAAATCATTATGCAGCGGGTAGTTTCTAGCAGGCAGCGTTTTCAGACCATTTGTCATTTCAGTTACAGCAATTGTATTTACCTGACAATTAGCCATTGGTTGTGGAGCATTGTTTCCAAATATTATGTCTGATATATCAAAATGGTTCTTATTTTCACTGAGATTAACAAAGGAAACCAACTGGGAACTTGCGTTTTTCAATATTATTCCTTCAAAATACATCTTATTAGTGATTGCAGAGAGTACATATTTATTTCCTGAAAGATAAATCAGTTCTTTAAAATGATGCCAGTTGAGTATTTAAAATTATTAGAAAAAAACTATCCAGGGTTCTAATTGGGTAATTGGGTGTAGTCATCTGTCTGAAATAGATCAAGAATTTCCTTTAACTTAACCTCCAAGATAAGCCAGTAGTTTTTTGGCAAATGGTTTTACTGGGAGGGAAAGTAAATTTCCATTGATCACATTGGCATGTCTCCCAGTTTGTGTTTATATCCTCTCAATCAAGTCCTAAGAGAAATATTTATTGTGTCCCTTGTTGTTCATAAGCCTGAAAAATGGTTTCTTCTTTGAAATCAGTATAAAGCACCACCCGCTGGCTTCCAAGGGGAATTTTATTTCAAACTTATTTATAAGCTTCAAAAGAAGTTCTGAGCAAGGTAACAGGAGGATATGAGTCGTGTGTTTAGAAGTATGCTTAAATTATTATACAACAGACTTGACTTTTTGGCAGAGAAAAGGAAAACTTGAGGGAGAAAATATGCCACAGGCCCCCAGCCAGTGGGGTTTCTTTGTTAACTGTAAACAAGACACCCAATCCTTAGCAGGAAGTTGGCCTTCTATAAATAATGTGTGTAGTCTCTGGATCATTTGATTCTGTTTTCAAAATGAGCATGTGTGGCAGAATAAACTGGAAAGGAGGCAGCAGTAATTGATCAAGATTTCCAGGAACATAAACAAAATATTTTCAAAGCAACCTTTTGCAGAAGAATTGGTGTTAAATCATTGTTGCTAGATGGTATGCCCCGGTTCTATGTAATGGAAGGTTAAACAGATTCTTGAAACAACAAAAACACCCTTCAAAATGATCTATTTTTCCAGGGCAATACAAAAGGGGTTTGCCCATTTTTGTTTTGATTGCTTCAGCTTTAAACAGGAATGGTAATTTCAGTACACGGGCACTTTAGTACCTTGCATGAAAGCAAGACATCAATTGTTGAGATGTAATCAGAAAGTACATTGCCTTATGTTTTATTTCCTTTAATCATTCTTCTTCTTTGATGGAGTACTGGGCTTTCTAATAGAAAAGAGGAGTTTTAGAATTGCAGGCTTAGAAGAATGGTTTAGAATAGCCATCTTCAGTTTTTAAATTGCCAGGAGCCTGGTAATAACATGTCATTTTGAAGGTAATTGTTAACTATATCATTATATTGATATAAAAAAATGGATATCTATCTGTGAAAATAGATGTTAATAGCAAATCTGGTATTTCCAAGCCAATAATTGGAAATATTTTTGAATGATACACCCTGTAGTGCATTGCTGGAATACTGACATGCTAAACAGTTGGTTTCCTCATTTATTGAAGAACATATCATAGTCTCATTGGTAGGATATTCAGTGAGCGACCATCAGGAGATTTCTTTTCAATGATGTTGTGCAACTATCATGCCAGTTCTCATTCACTTTCTCCCAATTCATTTAAATTGTGATATTGATCACACTGCAATTAAGTGTTTTGGGGGAAATGAAATTCTATCCTATTAATCTAACTTAATTAACTATTCTAAATCTTGAGAAATTTCTTCACTGCCTAATAAAGTTATTAATAAAATTAATAAGAAAGTAGTGAGCCTCAAGATATCTATCTCATGGTTCTGCAATAAAAGAGCGATTTGTTTGGGGCATAAGCTCATAGCTGCTCCTGCAGATATGTTGGAAAAAAAAAAAAAGCCAGAAATCACCTTGGGAGAGAAAGTCAAATTACTTGAGATTTGAAATCCAAAGCCTATATAAGTATGGCATTTCTGTTTCCAGGTTCATATTTGGTTCCATGGCTTTGTGCATGTTTTACCCTCTTAATTTTTGCCAGTGACATTCCTATTTCAGAGTGATCAATGGTTTCTATTGTAGAACTGTGGGACCAAAAGTTGGAAGAAAACCAAGGGAGACATTTCAGGAAATGTTTAGGGAGAATAACAGGCAGTCCAAGGAGATAGATAGCAGGAGTCATAGGAGAAAAAATTAGACTGGACAGGATAGCTGCATTCATTCATTTGCTGTCAGCTGCTACAGCCTGACACACTGGCATGTCTTCTCACCACATGGATTTTTTTTTTTTACCTGCCCTGGCTCATTCTGGGCAGACTTGAGCTGTTTAGCACAGCAGTACTTGTTCCTTGGGTTTTCTGCCCAGGCTCAGCAGGTTCTCAAAATCATTGGGATTTGGACAAGGAAACTACGAGAGACTCAAAGCCTGTTTCCAACATTTACTGAGCACTTCTAATGACTTGGCCACAGGGATTGGCACTGAAATGCAGAAAAGAGTAAGACAGAGGAAGGAGTTCATGTTGTGATGGGGAAGATAGAGAAGTCATGAAAACTGTATCTTACATGTGGCAAGTGTCATGGTAGAGCTATGGGAAAGAAACTGTGCACACTCACAGAGGAGGGGATAATAAATTCTGCCTGGACAGAGCATCCAAGGGGAACTGGGCTGAGCTTTGGAGGATAGATTAGAGTTTCCCAAGCAAACAAAATGAGGAGGGCATTCAGGATGGAGGGACCAGCAAAACACAAGAGCAGAGAAGAACAGAAGCATGTGAAAATACTTGTACATAGTTTGCTGTAGCTGAAACTCGGGATAAAAATGAGAGGGTAATGAGAGGGGAGACTAAAGAAGGAGACAAGAGCCAAATCATGAAGGACTTAATCATAAAAATAAGCCATACAAATCAGGTATGGCTTAATCATAAGAAATGAGCCCCATATCCCATAAAGCAGGGGTCCGCAAGCCCTGGGCCACAGATCAGTACGGTGTGTGGACTATTAGGAACTGAACCACACGGCAGGAGGTGAGCAACAGGCAAGCGAATAAAGCTTCTCCTGTAGGGAGTGAAGCTCCCCATCTCTCACATTACGTCTGTGCTCCGCCTCCTGCTCAACAAACTCAGTAAATGTAATGCACTTGAATCATCCTGAAACCACCCCCCATTCTCGCCCCCATCCATGCAAAAATTGTCTTCCATGAAACCGGCCCCTGGTGCCATAGAGCATATGGAACTACTGAAAGGTTTTACTCCACATATTGAAATAATCTTTATTTATTTTTAATTGGAGGATAATTGCTTTACAATATTGTGTTGGTTTTTGCTATATATCAACATGAAATAACCTTTATGGCAGAAATATGGACAATAGTTTGGAGATGGGTATACACAGAAACCAAGAAACTAAGAAGTTAAGAAAAACTGAACTAAAGCAGCAGCAGTAAGAACAGAGACCAGGGAACTGGTTTAATATATTTGAAGAGATGGTGGGGGTTTAGTAATTAATTATGGCTAAAGAATGAGGAAAAGAAGAGCCACAGCGGTGCCCACATTCCCAACTTGAGTAAATACATGCCTGGTGATACCACTCAGAAGATCAGCAGAGAACATAGGAGAAAGAGCATGGTTTGGGGGGGGGGGTGGAGCAGTACAGAAAAATAATAAGTTCAGTCTTTTTTTCTTTCTCTTCTTTTTTTTAAAATTAATTTATTTAATTGGAGGCTAATTACTTTACAATATTGTGGTGGTTTTTTGCCAATACATTGACATGAATCAGCCACAGGTATACATGTGTCCCCCATCCCAAACCCCCCTCCCACCCCCCTCCCCATCCCATCCCTCTGGGTTGTCCCAGTGCACTGGCTGTTTCATGCATTGAACTTGGACTGGTCATCTATTTCACATATGGTAATATACATGTTTCAATGCTATTCTCTCAAACCACCCCATCCTTGCCTTCTCCCACAGAGTCCAAACATCTGTTCTTTATATCTGTGTCTCTTTTGTTATCTTGCATATAGGGTCATCATTGCCATCTTTCTAAATTCCGCATATATGCATTAATATACTGTATTGCTGTTATTCCTTCTGACTTACTTCATTCGGTATAACAGGCTCCAGTTTCATCCACCTCATTAGAACTGATTCAAATGTGTTCTTCTTAATAGCTGAGTAGTATTCCATTGTGTATATGTACCACAGCTTTCTTATCCATTCATCTGCTGATGGACATGTAGGTTGCTTCCATGTCCTGGCTATTGTAAACAGTGCTGCGATGAACATTGGGGCACACGTGTCTCTTTCAATTCTGGTTTCCTCGGTGTGTATGCCCAGCAGTGGGATTGCTGGGTCGTATGGCATTTCTATTTCCAGTTTTTTAAGGAATCTCCACACTGTTCTCCATAGTGGCTGTACTAGTTTGCATTCCCACCAACAGTGCAAGAGGGTTCCCCTTTCTCCACACCCTCTCCAGCATTTATTGCTTGTAGACTTTTTGATAGCAGCCATTCTGACTGGCGTGAGATGGTACCTCATTGGGGTCTTGATTTGCATTTCTCTGATAATGAGTGATGTTGAGCATTTTTTCATGTGTTTGTTAGCCATCTGTTTGTCTTTGGAGAAATGTCTATTTAGTTCTTTGGTCCATTTTTTGATTGGGTCGTTTATTTTTCTGGTATTGAGCTGCAGGAGCTGCTTGTATATTTTTGAAATCAATTATTTGTCAGTTGCTTCCTTTACTATTATTTTCTCCCATTCTGAAGGCTGTCTTTTCACCTTGCTTATAGTTTCCTTCATTTTGCAAGAGTTTTTAAGTTTAATTAGGTCCCATTTGTTCATTTTTGCTTTCATTTCCATTACTGCAGGAGGTGGGTCATAGAGGATCTTGCTGTGATTTATGTCAGAGAGTGTTGTGCCTACTGAGTTTAGTCTTAAACTTGTTGAGTTTGGGGTACCAGTGGGACATCCAAGTAAAGAGATGTAGTAGGAAATTGCATGTCAGGTGAAAACTCTGGACAGGAGAAAAGTTTCAACGTAGAGCTATGGGAGTTAAGTTATGAGAATGGATGAGATTTCCCAGAGAAAATGACTGCAGAGTAGTTTCCAGCATTTTCGTAAGTCGGTATCTTTTATTTCCTGCACTGATGATAGTGAGATATGGTCCAAAAGAGTGGAACATTCAAGTGCTTTTCTCTTATCTTTGAAGTGCATTCTAGTAGTATGATTTCTTTTTACCAAAGTAGATTACCTTTCTGATTGTGTTTTGCTAGGTTAATATTAAAATTGACTGATCCTCCCTTTTCATAGTTGTATAGAGCAGGTGATTTGAAGTCAGACAGATATGCACCAGGCATCAGAAGAAAGTCAGTCAGAGATGAAAAACCAGCCACAGATGATTCACAGAGCCCAAAGTGAACAGGAAATCATTAAAAGTTAGTCATTAAACACTTTATTGAGGCATTTAGAATCAACATTAAAGGGACTGGGTATATTACCCCATTTCATAGATGGACGAACTGAGGCAAAGTGTTATGCTGCCATTTGTTGTAGCTGTGCAGTTAAACAAAAGCTGGGGTGATGTGCTTCACTCTCAGGTTCTTTTATAGCAAGCCAAAGCTCCTTCCTGCTTTGAACAATGAGAGAGAATTTAAAATGTTGCTGAGAATATGGTGTGGTTATTTTTTAACCCTTTTTTTCCCCCTTGGATCTAGGAATCATACATAAAGGGAATGGAGAAAATATGTTCATTTCCCAGCAGCCTCCAGTCATAGCAACCATAATGGGTAATGGACACCAAAGGAGCGTAGCCTGCACCAACTGCAATGGCCCCGCCCACAACAACAAACTCTTCGCTCCCGTTGCCTTAGCTTCTGGCCCTGATGGTAGTGTGTATGTTGGTGACTTCAATTTTGTAAGGCGAATATTTCCCTCGGGAAACTCCGTTAGTATTTTGGAATTAAGGTAAGTCTCTTCTAATCTCTGTGTTTGCTTAGTGGATAAGGTGAAAGCAAGAATGAGGTAACAGGAACAGACAAGGCATTGCACGAAGGAACAGAAAATGCAGTTGCCATATTGTAGTACCGAGCTAAGATGCAGGGATAGGGCCAAAGACATAGGTCACCATGCCTACTCCCACTTGAAGAAACCTTTGAGCACTGCTTTGAAGAACCAGGAAGTGTTGACATGCCTGTATGTGTGGCCTTCCCTGAGTGCATTCCTGACACTGATGTGGAGCTCCATTCTGTCACTTGCTCAGGTAAGTCACTCAACCCCTGTTCTGCCCATTACAAAGACTGATCAAAAATACATAGTATTGATTCTAGCGGGTAGAGGTGTTGTCAGAGTCAAAAAGTACATTTTCTAAGTTCTCCAGGTCCAGTCTTTTGAAGTGGTCCGTTCATCAAAGGGAAAATGGCTGCCTGTGTTTACACGACAGTTGAAGAAGGATTAGTTTTTTCATCCTTAAAAGCTCTGATCCGTTGGAAAAAATGATTAAAGCATCCATCTTTAGACTTTCTCATTCTGTTTTAGGAATTTTCTTGAGAGGATGAAGTATTTTGACACCATTTAAAAGGAATTCATACCTTTTGGCACTGTCGTTCGTATTTTGGAGTTACACAGAAATAACAACTAAAGAGACCTCGACTTAATCATCTTTATTTCTCCCTTTCTAAGAATTATTGTTGTTGTTCAGTTGCTCAGTTGTGTCTGACTCTTTGCGGCCCCATAGAGTGCAGCATGGCAAGCTTTCCATGGCAAGATTTTCACCATCTCCCAGAGTTTGCTTAACTCATGTCCACTGAGTCAGTGATGCCATCTAACCATCTCATCCTCTGTCTTCCCCTTCTCCTCCTGCCTTCAGTCTTTCCCAGCATCAAGGTCTTTTCAAATGAGTCAGCTCTTCACATCAGGTGGCCAAAGTATTGGAACATCAGCTTTAGCATCAGTCCTTCCAATGCATATTCAGGTTTCTAAGAATATAAGGCACAAATATATATCCCCTGGAGTCCTAGAAAAGGAAGACATCCTCTCCCATCCCAAGAGGGAGAAACAGATCTGTTTCCCCACCTCTGGATAAACTAATAGAGCCTTCTCCTAATTGGTTGTGACAGTTTTATCCCTGACACATGCCTTCAGGACATGAGGCTGAAAATTTCCCTATGTTCCAGAAAACTTTGATGCCACCCTATAAACTCTTCCATAAAACAGTTCTTGCCTTGGGCATCACCTCAGTGACCTGAAAAGTAGTGACCAAGAACAGTGACTGGGAGAATAGAGACAGTGATAGAGCAACGTGTATGCACGGAGCACAGTCAGGACCAGTCAAATCACATGAAAAATCTTAGGTCATTTTCGTTTAACACTTATGATCACACAAACGTGGAAATCTGAATACATAAGGACATTCCTCAAAAGTTTTCAAATTCTCGTGCTTTCCTTTGGAATCTACCTCCCTTTTCTCAGACTGAGTCTTTCATACCTACTTAGAGAACTCTTCTAGTCCCAAACCCCCGTCCATTTTTCACATTAATTCACTCCAGTTTTAATACGTTTCTTAATTATAATTGCAAACGCTGTCATAGAGAAAAAAGCTGTTAAATCCCTTGACTGATAAAAAAAAGTAGACTGTAAAATTAAGATTTTATAAAGATAAAGCACATCTACAGAGTCTAAAGAGGTACTAATTCATAGCACCCTGCCCTAATCAAATGTTCATGTACCTTGGGATGTCATACCTCACCGGGATTTGTCATTACAAGCAGTGTATCCCTTTGGGCACCTACTTACTGGAAGATCAATGAAGAAGGCCATGATGGTTGTAGCCTGGATTTGGAAATGTTTTATACAACATTCTACATTGTCTTCATAATCCTAGGGATGCTCTCTCTACATGATGCCAAACATAGGTGGAGCACTGAACAATTCATTCACCATCTGAATGTTTCCAGGCATGCAGATATTGGCCCTTGCATACAGACCTTGTCTGGCTGACCCCATATAGCCAACCCTATAAAACCTATGTAACTAGCTCCTATATATTAATAGCTGCCTTCTCAGAGGGAAAAAACCATAGGATTATCTATAAAAACCAAAACTATTACTATAAAGAAAACCCAGCTAAATAGACTCCTTTCCCTTGTCATTTAAATGCAAATTTACCTAAGGTGGAGCAATTGTCATTCATTGAGAAGATTCTCTCTTGGTCAAGGGTCCTTAACAGTTCACAAATTTGCATTTTAGTCCAAAGTACCTTATGACCTTCCTTTAACACAAAGTCATTTGAAGAATAAAATAGAATAACTTGGACCCTGATTGCAAAGTGATTTTCTCAGTATAAGGAAAATTTAGTTTTGGACAGAGTGAAGTAGTTTTCAGTCCCTATTCCTTCTTGACTTCCCTGGTGGCTCAGACACACCATTTTCTCTCACTGCCACAGCTCTTCAAAGGCACAGGCGAGCACACACCATGAGCTCACACACCCAGGCTTTCACTTAGCGTGAGTCTGCCTAGCTGGCTCTTCTGAGCTGACATCCTATACAGCAGTTCTTCCTAACATTTTTCTTTAAGTTCTCAGACCTTTTTGAGAATCTATTGAATGTTATGGGCCTTCTCCCCCATAAATAAACACATTCACACAAAACTCAGCCATTACATATTTTCATTCTCTCCCCATATCTCCACCTCCCACCTCCCACCCTAGCAACTTATCCCTGTGGATGAAGCCCTTTCATAGACTCATGGTTAAGATTCCCTGCATTTCTTTCAAGGAGAAAAAATTATTCTTCCTTCTCTACTCCCAACACTCTTGTGAATGGCCATCGGAGAAATAACCTGATGGAATATAAATATATAGATATGATCATTTAGATGTAATTAACAGGTAACTCCCTATTTGATGATAGTCAAAACCATCAACCCAGTCTATGACAGCAAACATTATCTGTCATGTTTAATCGGAAACCAGTATAGTCCTTATTAGAGTCACTTAAAAAAAGAGTATCCTGACCAGTAGTCTACTCTGTACACTTTGCATCTTTCACATATGATTGGTGAATTTAAATATTTGCTTTATAACTTTTCCAAGTTTAAACTTTCTTGGGAGAAATAAGTTGACACAAGGTGGTTTTGCTAGCTTAATAACCATAATGTTCGTTGAATTCTACTTTATATATAGAGAGAGTTCATTTTGTACCAATTTTTGGTTGATGTTAAAATCAGTTAATTTAATCGCTCCCCCCCTCCAGCGCATATTAGTCATTTTATTTGGTTGAGTCATCTGTTTCCTTGGAAACACAGACTATATATAGTCACCATGTTAATTGGTTGCATTTAAAACTGAGTGGAAGAGCAATATTGTCAATAAGTTGTTACCGAAAAAAATAGAGAACATTCTAGATCTTCACTCTCTGTCAGGTTATTCATTATATAATTTAACTACTCTGTTTTCTACTTTTGTATCTATAAAATTGTCAATTTAGTATTTGAGCATGTAAGAGAATGCTCATCCTCTTACATGTCTTATACAGTTTAACCTGTTTTAAGATCCACAAATGTGTAGTTATCCGCCCAGTGTTTGATGACATCTTGAGAGGACATAAAGCTTGCCCCTACTGGGTGCCCTTCTATATTTCCTTCTCTTTCATCTTCTTGTTCCATTTTGGGCCACATTGAACAATTCTAGATGCCCCTTGACATTTCAAAGACTGGCAGACTATGGATTTTTCCTCTCAGCTCCACTGATCCAAACTGTCCCCAATTGAGTTTCTTTCATCTGACCTCAAAAGTGATTTCATTTTCATTGGTGGATGATCATCTATTTCCTCTAGCTGATCGCCCATTGGCTGAATGGGGAGGGTACAAAAAAGTCAGTTATGTCATTATTATTAGCAACATGTCAAGATCAACAAGATTATTTCTTGTTATTTAAGCATGTAGTATCCCTTTGCCTGTTTACTGCAGATTTAATCTGTACATATACATCTTAGTGCTTCCTTCCAGTGGGAAATTAAGATACAATAACAAAGAAGGGAAGCTTATAAGATCATGCAATTAAACCTGAGGGAGTCTCAAAAATACGTTCTGTGAAGTTTTGTTTTTTTTTTAAGATAGATTTATGAGATAGCTTAGGTTTAGATATCCCTAGTGCTTTGCTTCTCATGTTAAAATTTTAAACACACATACACACACACATATTTCAGTAACTAAAAAGTGATATCACAGATTTATGAGCTTAGTGATACAAGAGTCCATAGAGGTGTCTGGTAAAATGTAGTGTGCACTGCATCCCTGACGGTTGATCATCTTTACTTTGTTTATCCCTCTCAATAACAGAAAACTTACTTATCTCACCCAACAACCCACTGCATCTTTGGAATGCTCTGTTGAAAATTCTTCCTTATACTGAGCAAAAATCTGCCTTCATGAAACATCCACTCAGTAGTGGCAAATGTTTACATCTAAAGCACAGAAGCCACTTCCCTCATTTACCTGAGAAGCTTTCACAAGTGTTAAGATACGTACCTGAACTTTCTCTTCTTCGTTCTCAGCATCCCCAAGTCCATCAACTGTTTCTCATCAATTATGACTGTTTCATCTTCCTTTGATTGTGACCTCAGAGTCATTTTTCAGTTTTCTAAAACTCACATGGATAATTATATAAACAAAAACAGGAGACACCATATGAAGTGCTTTGTAAGAATTTAAATATGAGTATCCTCTTGCTCCCATCTCATCTTCTAATTTCACAAATCTATTAAGCATAACTGGAAATGATTTGTTCTTTGTAAAAACCTCATGCTGTTATTGTTCAAGATGCCGTGATTCTCCAGATATTTGTTTTGTCCTTCCCTTAAAAAGGAAAAAAAGGAAGAAAAGAAAAGAGCCTACCAAATGCTTCTTGGTGCCTTGAGTAATTTGGACTTGACAAATGTCAATGTGACATGAAAATTTTCTCTTGAGATTTTACTGTTTCTTTCACAGTGACTGGTTAATATTTCCTACATTGTTCTTTAGACCCAACTCCTGTCTTTGCCTGGAGATTGGGTAGAACTGGAATATCACCCATTTAGGGGCAGTTAGCATGATGAGGGACAGTAGAAGTTGTACAGAGCTCTGCTGAAGGAACAAATGGAACACAGACTTTAAGGGCTCTGAAAATATCTGAAAAATGACCAAGAGCCTTCCTCTCGTCAGCAACACTGGAGTTCCAAACAGAGAAACAGACTACATATAGATGAAATAGGTGGTTAGCTTTCCAGTTTACTCTCTTGTATTAGCATTGTCACCCAAAAGCTCCATTTACCTCACACCCAAAACATCTTTGCTGACCTTCCAAGGGGCCCAAATTGCCACCCTAAGAAATGCATTCCTCTGAGTTGAGACATTGGCTTTCCAAGAGTTCCCAACACGAGAACCTGTGTTGGAAAAATCCATCAAGCTAAAATCATCATTAATCCCCGAGCATGGATTCGTTTGTCAGATTGACTCTCAAGCGAATGGCTAGCTGAAAGCAGGGCCCTAAACACAATGCAGGAAAGTTATGATAAGGCCAAGGGACAGAGAATGAGAAGGATAGTCTTAACTGAGGGTTTCCTGAAGTTGGAAGCGCTAAGAAGTGGCAGGAGTGGGAACTCAGTCTTCCAAGGAAGACTCCCATGAGAAGATGAATGCGCAGGGAAGTCCATTCTTTGATATCAGATATTTTCTGACTAAGGATAAGGGAAGAAGCTAAGAACAGCATGAAGAACAAGCAAAGTGCTGCAACCAGCGCAGAGCAGGCCAGGCAAACTCTCGTGACGTCTGGTCATGAGCCAGAAACTCCAAAGTTGGCTTACGCCTTTTTCTCCATCCGTGAAATGTACTAAAGTATGGGTCATACATCCTTACCAAAATGTACAAAGAATGGGTCATACATGATGCTAAATGAAAGAAGCCAGGCACAAAATACCACATATTACCTAATGTCATGTATATGAAATGTCAATAAACAAATTCAGAGACAGAAAGCAGATGAATGGTTGCCTGGGGCTGGAGAAATGGGGGAAATGGGAACTGACTGCTAATGGGTACGGGGTTTCTTCATAAGATGATGCAAATGTTCTGGAATTGGATGATGGCTGTGGTTGTACAACTCTATGAGTCTACCGGAAACTGCTGAATTGCGCTTTTTCGAAGGGTAAAATTTTGGGGTATGTGAATTATATCTCAGTAAAAAGTTTTTAATTAAAAAAGAATAGACAGCCATTTTAATCTTGCAGGTCCTGAACAAAATCAAAGATCGATTTCAAGATCCTACCATCAGGAGCATTTCTTGCTCTGAAAAGATTTGCCTTTCCATACCTTTCTCCTCCAAACTCATGGCAAACTTCAAGTCAGTCAGCTGCCAGGTGGTGATGCCCACTGATGGGCTCAGGTGCCTGTGAGGCACTCACACACTGACACCTCAGCGTGCAGTCCATTGCCAGCTAGACAGCAGACCGACTTTGGTGGTGGCTCAATCCTAAATCTTTAACTAAAAGTAATTCTGAGACAGAACAAGGTCACACACTGGAAATAAATTCCGTCATTTTCTCTTCCTCCCTCTGAGATGTTAATGAGAGAAGCTGCTCTGCATAATATGGGACATCTTCCCAAATTCACGGTGACATTATTGGCATGATCAGAAGTGGCCACAAGAAAATCAAACCACCCCCTCTCCCCACTGCTTGCCATCACCTAAGAATTTCAAAACCTTTTGGAGCCACACACATGGTTCTATACCATGAGAGTCTGTGGCAGATGAAACCATGCTTTAATAATATCCTTCTAGTATGTTCACAACTCGACTTCCTTCAAGATCAACCATGTAACGGTGATTAGAGCCAGCCTTAAGCACTTTCACCCTATAGTTCAGAGACCACAAAAATAAGCAAGTGTCTAGAGACAAGGAAACTGAAAGAGGTTCAAACGCCTGAGGCCAGATTTCTAATCACATCACCTCACCCTTACCTTTTGATCTTTTGTGTCAACCCTGGGGATAACCACGCTTTAGAGGTGGCCCCATGAAATAGAAGGGGCTTCCCTGGTGGCTCAGTTGGTAAAGAGTCTGCCTACAATGCAGGAGAGCCAGGTTCGATCCCTGGGTTGGGAAGATCCCCTGGAGGAGGGCATGGCAACTCACTCCAGTATTCTTGCCTGGAGAATTCCATGGACAGAGGAGCCTAGTAGGCTACAGTCCATGGGGTCACAAAGAGTCAGACACGACTGGAGTGACTAATAACATAAAACGGAAAAGTCAGTGGATTGTCACTGTCGCCCACCTAGTCAAATCCCAAAAGGATTCTCTTCAACAAGAGTTAAATCAGTAGTTGCAGATGGCTTCAAAGGAAATCATTTTGTATCTTCTCTTCTTTCCTGATGTTCCAACTAATAAGAACATTTTCTAGTTTAGATAAAAAGATTTGTTATCTTCATGATTTTCAAAATGACCTAAGGGCCAGGTTTAAAAGGATTTTAAAACTGCAATGACTGTATTTCACAGATGATTATAACCTTTTAATTCTGGGCAGATTTGACCCAAGGTCAGGCCTATACACAGACTGTGCTCCCTGGGCGAGAAGGCCCATACCCCGTCCCAGAGTAAGATACCCTAAGGCAGTGCCCTGTGCCAAGCTGTTAACAGATCAGGGACCCCGAAGTGTTCTGCTATTTCTGACATGACAGTTCCGTTTTACCCACCCCGGTTGCTCCCTCAGAGCATGAGTAGCTGGCCAGCACAAGGCCCTCATAGTTTGATGTAAACGATGTTTTATTGAAACTTTCTTGATGCAGCGGTTTTGATGCCAAGTACATTCTATCATGGTTGAAGAAAAAAGTTTTATACTTTCAATTTGTTAAATTGTTTAATATTGCTAAATACTTGTGTTAATGTGCACAAGCGATGTCCCCTATCTCACCTCTACAATCATATAAGTGGCTTAAGCTTGGGTTGGGGATGTCTGTTGTACATAGACTTGATGATGAAAGAGTTTGCATTTTGATAAAGTGGCTTTCAAGTTAGAGACTTGCATGATTAGACCCTTTGCAGTGGGTACTTCTTCAAAACTTAGCGCAGGGGTTCTTAAGCCTTATTCTGCCTCAGAATCACCAACTGAGTTTGTTGAAAATGGAATTCTTGGGCCCCACTCCCACTTCCAGATTCTGATTTGGCATGACTGGGAAGAGCCCCCAGGAAACTGCACATGTGGCAAGAGCTCAGCTGCTTCCAATGAAAACAGTCCAGAGAGAACTTTTGGAAAAAAAAAAAAAAAACTACCTTAGAGCTTTAGCCCAGGCACCAAGCTGGATGTTCAGTCATCTTGGCGCCATCTTAGGATAAGCAGCCAGGAGGGATTGGGTCCACTTTGGCTTACCCATCTGACTGAGTGATCCCTATGGAATTCCTTTACTGACCACAAGCTGAGTTAGGAATAGGTGTGTCTGGTTCAGTTTGGCTTGTTGGATGATACTGATGACTCTCCGTTTGCTTTTACTTGCTATTCGTGGATACCTTGTGCACCCTAGAAACAGAGATACCAGACATAGGTAAGCAAATCATATGGGTGGGTGCCTAATGCCCCTTCCTGCCTAAGACATCACCTCCTAATGCTAATAGGGAAACTTTACTTCTTAAATAAGGTTAAAGAAATAATGTAAATGTTAACTTAGGAGTTATAACTCAGGTAAGTGTTTTCCAAAAGGAGAGCCCCACTAAGTGGAATTTGCTGGAGGATCAGAATGTACCAAAAAGAAAACACAATAAGAGAAAGTTGGCAGATCAGTACTTTCCGGGAAAGCAAAGCCTCCAGTCTCATGGTGTTTTCTTAGGTGATATCACAGATGAGTCTGTAAGTTCAAATAGATTTGATGTGGTGGACTCCCCTGGTGGCTCGGATGGTAAAGAATCCTCTTGCCAATGCAGGAGACAAGAGATGTGGGTTTGATCCCTGGATCAGGAAGACCCCCTGGAGGAGGGCATGGCAATCTACTCCAGTATTATTGCCTGGAGAGTCCCATGGATAGAGGAGTCCTGCGGGCTACAGTCCATGGAATCACAAAGAGTCAGACACGACTGAGCGACTAACACTTTCACTTCACTTTCACTTCACTTTCACTTTCAAGTTGCAAGTAGAGAAAGAGATGGCGCAGCAGTCTTTCTACTTCCAGGAATTTAGTTGACTAGTATATTAAGAGAATGTTCTTGAATAAGATTTCTCCATGTTCCTCTTATGCAACCTCATGGTTTCTATTTTACCCCATCAAAAAAAAAAAAAAAAGATAATAAACTTTAAACTGACCATTTACTGACAATGGCATATAACTCTGAAATTAGTCATAATAAGTATGTCTATTCAACTTGTTAACACTATTACACTTGTCAAAACTGTTCTAAGTTACCTGAAATTGCAAAGGAGAAAATTGAATTTGTTCACTTTCGAATGCCAATTGTCATCAAAATGGCAGTGATGGGGTTTGTCATTTGGATTCCATCTGGGAGAGGCACTTCCCAAATGCCAGTGCACAAGATCAGCCTTGCTACTTTGGCATAACTGATTCCTTAAGCAAATTAAGTTGGTTATCAAATTGCTTGCTGGTAAAATGTTGCACAGTATTAATTATGAGCATTAATTGCCCATTTAACAATCTATGTGGTTTTAACTGGCATGAATGAAGTGATATTTGCTAAGTTATCTTTGCTAAGTCTCCATGCAGGCATTGCTTGCATGGAAAACTAACCAGAAGATGACAATAAGTCTAACACTAAAGTTATAATCTTCACATATTTCAAATCTCAATATGTGTTTAGACACAAGGGATTAGAACAAATTGGAATGTATTCCAGTGGTTTTTGTTTCTCAGGTTTGGCATGTTTTCACAAAGTAGAAAGAAACCAATCTCGAAAGAGCTGAAGTGCACTTGGGAAATGGCATGAAATGGCAAGAAATTGCATCTCAATATAGGAGACCTTCCTGACTGTTGGCTGTCAAGAAAATAGCAATCAGATTTGAATTTGGTGCATTTGGGCTATTCCATTTTCTAAAGGCCAGTGCACAGAGTTTGAGAACAGCCTTGCAAAGCAACATAGTTAGAAGAAGACTGTAACACTGAATTTTTTTGTCACTTTCAGAACAAGAGTATTCTGAAGGTATTTATTTTGCACACTCAGTCACATACAAATCTAATCTAATATTGGTCCAAGCACAGACTTGTTAGTGACCCTGGGTGAGCTTTCTATGTGCGTGGGTTTCCTCAGTTGAGATTTGAGAAGAATGATAATTTCAAGTTCCCTCACAGGCACTTTGAGGATATTCAATAATAAATGAATGTAATGCATTCCAAAGTGTTTTTGTGCGAATAACATTTCTCTTGGAAAAATAGCCTATGGACTTTTCCTAAACAAAACATGATTAATCTGATTCAGTTGAAACTTCCACAAGCTGGCTACCAAAGTATTGAAAGTTGTTTTGGGGAGGGGTGTGACCCCTTCTTTATTCTAGAAAGATCTAAGGGCACTGGAAAATTTTTATTCTCAAGGCAAAAAGTACAACTAAATATGTGAAAACTTTTACTCAAACCCATATTTAAGCAGTCTTTGCTACAGAGATGCTTTGTCTCATATGACTGCCAAAGCAATACTGGAATCTGTCGGGCCCTTCACAGTTTATTTACAGCAGCTGGCATGGTAATTCCAGGGTTGAAGATGTCCCTGGAATCTACCGGATTCTCTTATTTGATGAAGGTAAGTAGAAAAAAATTAAGTATTCCAATTGGATTTGATTTTTTTCCAATTAAAACTATAAACTGGATCTCAAGTCAATATTTGCCAGCCTTACTATCATTAACATAAATATGCTTAGAGGGCAAATGGCAATTACAAATACAATCAGGAACATGCCAGTCTTTAAGAGCATCTTAATTAGTCTAATGACCCTCTCCCCTCCATTTTGCTTGGCTAGGTAGCCAAGGCCTGAACTCTTCTATGTCTTAGTTAGATTCATGTCCTACAATTTAGTTCAGCACTTACTGAACATCAGCCCTGTCAGACCCTCAGTTGGCACTGAGGTAGAAAGGAAAGGTTCCTGCCTGCAAAGAGTTCACAGAGTAGTTGGAGAGAGAGAGGTATGGAGGGGAAAAAATAGTGCTTACACCCAGTATTCAGATCTCAGTTTCTAATACCATTTTTCAATAAAAGGACTAGAGATACTTGGAGAAATGATTCATTCTAGTGCCAAGGCAGGTATCATATAAGATGAGCCTGGAGCATCGTGTAGTTCCAGAAAGTAAGGACGTGCTCAAAAGACAAACAAAGCACACCCACATTGATGGCGGTTGATGAGGGGCACACAAGCCAACAGAAAGAGCTCCCAGGGGCTAAAGCTGCAACAATTTGAGCAACAAAATTAAGTAGTATTGGATTTAATGCAAAATATAAAGCAAATATCCATGAGTCCATACTGATAGGAAAAAATGGTTGAGTTCATAAATAAATGGAGAAGAAAACATAAAGCTGTCATGCAGAAGAACTCCAAATAATTTAAGGAGGTGCACTCCCTACTCTTTAAGTGTTGTCTTGGCGGAGTAACTTCCTCAAAAGAATGCAGTGTGGAAAATAAGACAGAAAGAGTTAGCTTGCAGAGGACAAACCTGACAAACACTACCTCAGCCAGGTGATTGAGGTCGACATTAACAGTGATAAGCCATGTTGATATTATGTACCCTTGATTTGATTTGATGAGAATGGCACTTTACTCCTGTGGTCTTCCTTCCCTGTCTAACTGTGAGAAAAAAAAAATCGGACACATTCCAGTAGGAGCATCCTACAAAATACCTGACCAGTACTCCTTAAAACTGTTAAGGTCATCAAAAACCAGCAAACTCTGAGAAACTGCCACAGCCCTTTGGAGCCTGAGACTGGAAGGCTAAATATAATTTGGTATCCTAGATGGAATCCTGAAACAGAAAAAGGATATTAAGTAAAAACTAAGGAAATCTGAATAAAATATGAACTTCAGTTAATAATTTTAAAAAATAATGCTAGTGTCATCAGTGCTGCTAGGGAACATGTTCCTCCTATCTGCTCGTTTCTTTCCTTTCTACTTCTGTTGTAACACTCCTATTTACAAGTCATAGCCCATTTACTGATCTCACTCCCCCACTAGACTGTAAGTTTCATGAAGAAAAGGGCTTTGCTGTGCACACAAGTAAGTCTCCCAACCATAGCACAATTCCTTGGCACATTGTTTGCACTTAGTAAATATTTTTTAATGACTCCATGAGCAAATACAAAAGAAATAGTACCAAGGAAGGAATGCAGGTGAGAGATGGCAGAACCTTGGACTGCAGACAGAGGAGATAAAGACAAGTGGGCAGATTGGAGAAGAGTTTGGGAGGTAGAATTTTTTTTTTAATGTTGTTTTACTGGATATAGGGAATGGCAGAAAGGAGGAGTAGTAAAGAACGGCTTCCGGTTTCTGATTTAGGCTACCAGGTGTGAGGCTGAGTGCCGTGCAGTGAGCACACTAGAGATAAGACAGGATAGCTCTTGTCCAACCTCTCATGGTTTATTAGGGGAAACAAATACATTTAAAAAAAAAAAAAGTTAATATGACATGTGATCACCCAGAATAGAGGTAAGCATAGGCAAATAACTGAGCCTAGAGATTTAGGGAAAGCTTTCTTTAGAAGATAATGCCTGTATAAAACCTTAAAAGGCATGTAAGAATTAATTACTTAGTAAAGAAAGGAATGTGCCCCATACCAAAGAATATTTAAAAGTCTGTAGAGTTTTTAAAGATGGGAAGCAAATGATGAGATTAACTCTGGAGGCAAGATGGGGAAAAATGGATTTAAGGTTTCAAAAACACCTCCTATGGGCAGGGCTATGGAAAATATTGCAAGCCAGAGATGATGAAGGTTAAAACTAATGTAATAGCAGGAGGGATAGAAGAAAAGTTCTGAAAGTTCATTTGCAGGCACAATTACATGTGGAGAGAAAGGGGGAGAGTAAGGGTTAGACCTCAAGGTTTGGAGCTTAGATGATGTCAGCAGTACATGACCCTTAAGTTTAAGCAAAATGTCCCCCAAACTAAAACTCCTGCAGTGATAGGAAAAATGAAATTAGGAGGATCAAAACTAGTGAATGAGCTCAGCCACATATACAGATAAAAATAATGCAAGATCCCATGTAAATATATAATTGAAGAATTTCAGGAATACCAAAATCCAGTCAAGGTAACTTGTCACCTTTAGGAGGTATGGATGATTGTGATTACAACCAAAAGAAAGGTCAAATGTAATCACTTGTATGATGTCCTGAAAGAAGAAAATGTGGATTCAAGAAATATGGTAGTCAGCTAAAAAAACACACAAACAAAGTAAAAACAAAGGAAGCTTGGGTAGGAGAAGTTTGGCGCAATATATCTGCAGCGCAGCCCTACTTAAGCCATACTCGTCACATTTTATGGATGCCTTTCCATTTCCAACAGGACCCCAGGAGGACAGTAGTGACCCCAAGTGAGGTAGGAAGCCCAGAAGACAAGAGTAGGTTTGTGAAGGATGGGGAATTCAGGAAGAGAATAACGAACTTCTGTTTTGGATTTTGAGGTGACTGTCTGAGGAGTTTCTGTTTGGGGTGACTGAGATATCCAGGCAGTAATCTAGTAGGTAATTGGAGAACTGGGTGGGGGATAGAAAAGGTATGTATGAGAAAACAGATGTCCTGGGATTTTCTCTCCTCTGCATCTTTCTCTACCCTCAAATGGATGGTACTGGGATATCAAGATCAGGTTAGCAGTACACATTGAATTTTTTTTAATCCCAGACCCATTACCAGAAAAACAAAGAGGTGTCCATCTCTTCAGTACATAAGAAAGAAGATACATTAATACTTTCACCTCTGAAGAGAATTTTCCACTTGTGACAAAAGGCAGAGCCCAGGGAGTGTAGGCTGAACAAGTTACTTTAAATAACTTTCTTTTTCTCTTCTCTTAGCACAAGCCCTGCTCACAAATACTATCTGGCTATGGACCCAATGTCTGAATCACTTTATCTATCAGACACCAATACTCGAAAAGTCTACAAGCTGAAATCTCTTGTGGAAACAAAAGATTTGTCCAAGAATTTTGAAGTGGTGGCAGGGACTGGTGATCAGTGCCTGCCCTTTGATCAGAGCCACTGTGGAGACGGCGGAAGAGCCTCAGAAGCTTCACTGAATAGCCCACGAGGTAAGAAGAATTCCTTGGTCATTTAAAGGTTTCATTTAACTTCACAGATCCCTAAGACTGTTGTCCCAGTGTGGTCCATCCATCCCAATATACTGTACCTCTGACAGACGTCATCTCTGAAGTCTATATGGGAAGATAGGCACCCCCAGGACTAATTTTTAGCCAATATGCATTCGGATAGTCATAACTATTAGTAACATATTGGAATGCCTCTTTTCTGGTTGATAAATAATTATTGCCCAGAACCCTCTGCTTCCTGGACACCCCAGCCCATGATCTCCTTCTTGGAATCTCCCAACAGTCCAACAACTAAAGGGTTAACTCCTGGCCCAGCAAAGGGCCCCCGGGAGGATGGCTTTAGTACTGTGGCCTGCACTGGTTAGGGGTCAAGTCTGTGCCACCTTCTGCCACTTTCAAATATATTGAGCATCTCATAGACTTGAGACATTCTTGCCTTTTGCTTAACAATCACCCACCTTTAATGAACCTTTCTTCCATTAATTTATCTAAATCATTCTTGAAGTGAAAGTGAAAGGGTTAGTCACTCAGTCGTGTCTTAATTCCTCTGTTCATGGAATTCTCCAGGCAAGAATACTGGAGTGGGTTGCCATTCCCTTCTCTAGGGGATCTTCCCAACCCAGGAGCTGAACCCAGGTCTGCCACATTGCAGGCAGATTCTTTGCCACCTGAGCCACTGGGGAAATCATCCTTGAAACTATATACTTACATTTTATTTTTTTTTATTTTTTTTTATTTTATTTTATTTTTTTATTTTTTTTCCCCTTTTATTTTTTTTTATTTTTTTATTTTTTAAATTTTAAAAACTTTAATTCTTACATGCATTCCCAAACATGAACCCCCCTCCCACCTCCCTCCCCATAACATCCTTCTGGGTCATCCCCATGCACCAGCCCCAAGCATGCTGCATCCTGCGTCAGACATAGACTGGCAATTCAATTCATTTATATCACCCATACTATGCATGTGTGCAGGCTAAGTTGTTTCAGCCGTGTCCAACTCTTTGCACTCCTATGGACTGTAGCCTGCCAGGCCCCTCTGTCCATGGGATTCTCCAGGCAAGAATACTGGAGTGAGTTGCCATGCCCTCCTCCAGGGGATCTTCCCGACCCAGGGATCGAATCCATGTCTCATGTCTCCTGTATTAGTAGGCAGATTCTTTACTACTAGCGTCACCTGGGAAGCCCCACCCCTAGTATCCTAATATAACAAATTCCTTTTTTTTTTCTTTTGCCTTCTGTGAGAGCTCAGACTTACTTTTATTTGTCCTAAATTTAACTTCCCAATATTCAAGGGTCAACCCTCAATTCTGTTGCCTGAGATTTTTAAATAAATCTATGTTTCACTAGTCAGCTTCATGATTTTATAGATTTGGATCATATTCCCATCTTAGGCCACTAAGCTGAAGGATCGTCAGCTTTTAACTCTGTCACCATATATAATCCACCCTATCTCTTTCATTATTTAATCCTTCTCTCTTCCTTCTCCAAGGTACTTTTATGAAGTATTCATTTTAGTGAGTTTTAAGAACCCAATGTGGGTTTTTTTTTTTAACTATTACACAAATAATATACAGTTGGAGAAAAATCAGAAAATAGAGAACACAAAAAAATGTTTTTAACTAAGGTTACCCATAATCCTACCACATCTACAAAACCACTATCAACATTTTTATTCTTTTAGACTTTTTTTCTGTGCATATCATATATTTTATTCTCTAATAATAGAATCATAGAATGCTGTTCTATAATCTGCTTTTCATACTTAACGTATTATGGACACCTTTCCATGCCAAAAAATATAGTGAGGTCAATGTGTTTAATTCATTAGATGGTCAGTTACTGTTTCAAATATTAAGAGGTTACTCTTTAGCTATTTGACATTTGCCATATGGGGATTAAATTTCAACTACAATCAGAGTTTAAAGGCTTCCCTTTCTTCAAGGCCATATTCAAGGCCTGTGTCTTTCTTAAAACCCCTCTGGCTAACCCAACCCATTAAATCTGAATTTCTTTAACAGTGTCTACACTACCCAATTAGCGCCTAGTTATATTTTGCCTTCTTTTGCTTTCCAATTCTTTCATGAATGGGAGGCTTGAGATGAGAAACTATATTTCTTTTGACTCTTCCCCACCTCCCCAGCAAAATCTTGCACTCTGTGAAATCTACTACACAGGTTTCTTGTGTGATTGATGAATTAGGTAAGTCTTATCCATACCCAAGTATTCATAAAAGGAATTTCAGTACCACTGAAAAGAAATGATGTTTTCTCCCTAAGGGAACATAAGCACCCCCATCCATAAGTATCATGGTAAAGTGTTTGGGAATGTTTCTTTTCTCTTGTTCCTGTGCTGTTTCTTACATATAGTAGGTCTGCAATAAACGTTTGATGAGTGAATGCTTAACTCAGGTGCGACTATAATTAGCTCATCTTTCAAGGAAAGACATCAGGTTGGAGTCCCACCTTATGCACAGGTTTAAAACTCCTGCAGGTATTTTAAGGATTTCTGCATAAGAAATAGGGAAGAATCAACCTTGTATTGTGCCTGAAATTGACATCCTCCTGAGTTGCTGCTAGTATGAAAACTACTCATCTCACCTACCACATTCAACCTGCCACATAGAGAATGAATATCAGCTTTTCCAAATAAAGCAAATAATTGGTTCCTGCAGCTTTTTTTTCTTTTTGCTCGAAAAGCAGCAATAATAGAGTCTTGATGAGCAGGATTTACATGAACTCTGGAAGCATCAGTAATGAGAGTGCCAAAATTTATGTGTCTATTAAAGTTAATATTTTTCTTCTGGTCATAGCTAGTAGCACATTTTCCTTTGGCTTGATTTACTCAACTTTCTATCCAAGCATGGCCTTTACAATAATCTGGTACACTTTATTTATCCCAAAGCAGTAAGGGGCCCTGAGAACAGCTGGCCCGGGTTTCAGACAGCTGAATGTCTAATCCATCCAACACAGCTTTCACATAATGCACTGAAGCTGCTGTTGGCAACATCTGCTCTAATCCAGTGAGTGAAGGAGGATGTTTAAAGGAGGGGTACAAGTGGCTCACACTAAGTGTCCATCACATCTCTTTCCATCATGTTCACAGTAGATGAGGACCCTGTTAGTGATCTTCAAAATCACTTTGATGACAAAACCTATGTCCAGGCATCAGTTGCTCTGAAAATGCTGGTCAGAACACTTCAGTGCCTAGTTAGGGCACCTATCTCCACGCTGAATCTAGACAGCACTTACCCTTGGCAGTGAGTCAGAAGTGAGAGTCTCATTATATGGAATGCTGCAGGGCAATTTCATAGACTTCCACAGAAGGAAAAATCATGCAAGAAGTCATTAAGGCACCATGTGCAAACTGAAAGGAGAGTATTGCTAATTGCTAATTATGTCTTTGAGGTTCTCCTGCAGGTCCTTTCTCTCTCAAAAAAGCCCAATTTGTTTGTTTTTTGGCTTTACAGCTACCATGCACATCAGCTCCTTCGTCCTTCCCCCTTAGAAGACAGCAAATGTTTAATGGATTTCTTTAAGGAGAGGTTTGATTTTTCTCTCCGCCTAGAAGCTAATAAAGAAAAGCTGTAGATCAGTAGAAAATGGAAATGTACATCTAGGGAGTACCATTTCTAGGTTAGGAAAGAGAGCTCCCTCTAAGACTTTAACAAGCAACATATTGCAATTACAGGCAGGCTTTCTAACATATCCTTAATTATGCAAGGTAAGTCAAATAAATGTTAATCTGCAAGACAGCTAATTTATTTGCTGAATCTATTCTAAATATAGGATGAAATAAATTTTTCTTTTGAGATCATTTGTCCTAACGTTGGAATAGATCATCCAATGGGATTAAAACCAGTCAGCAAAAGGCGAAAAGTCAGAAGCCATGGTTTTTGGTGTGTGTGTGTGTGTGTGTGTGTGTGTGTGTGTGTGTGTGTTTAGAGTTGGGTGGCTTTTTGTTGTTGTTTTGAGAAATGAAAGCAAACTGTGATGAACACAGGGTTAGGAAGCCTAGGTTTTCACGTCCCCTCCATGTAATGATTCTTGGAATGACCCTGTGTGAGTCACTATACCTCCCTGAACCCTGAAATTGACTTAATGATGCCACCGACTAGTTTTGTTACACTGGGCTAGGCCTATGCACACTGAGTCCTGAGATTGTTCAGCTGGGTAAACCGAAGGGCTTAGGATGCTCTCCTTCCCAGCTCTAAGGTATTAAAAGAACCATAAGTATAACTTACTGTCTGCTGTGTGCTGTACACTGTGTTAGATATTTTACGCATGGCATCGCTAATGTTCAAATTCACAAGGTGAATAGTATTATTCCCATTGTATAGATGAGAGGCTAGAGGCACAGATACCTTAAGAAATTTGTGTGTGTTAAGTTGTTTCATTTGTGTCCGACTCTTTGGGAATTTACCTAGGGTCAGACGGTTTATAGATAACACTGGAATTCAAACCAGGTCTGCCTGACTTCAAAACCCATGAGGCACAGGGAAGGGATGGTGGGGTGGGGAGCTGATGCCTCCACTACACCACACTGATAAAATCCATGATCTCTCTTGGAGGTTGATTTCTCTGGGAGGGTGGGAAATGCTTTTCAGTGTAATGACATCTATTCAATGAAAACAAAATATTTTTATTTGGAAGATGAATGACTTTTAGTCTACTTTCATTTTCCTATTAAAACTATTTCTCAGATTTTACTGACCCTGGTGTTCAGAGGTTAAAGCATCTGCCTGGAATGCAGGAGACCTGGGTTCGATCCCTGAGTCGGGAAGATCCCCTGGAGAAGGAAATGGCAACCCACTCCAGTACTCTTGCCTGGAGAATTCCATGGAGGGAGGAGCCTGGTAGGCTACCGTCCATGGGGTCACAAAGAGTCGGACACGACTGAGCGACTTCACTTTTTCAGTAGTACACCCACAGTGCACTCTTAAGCATTTGCATCGTCTGTCAATAGAATTGTTCAAATAAATCTCCAAGAAATGTTGTCATATCTCTTTGGAAGATTCTGCAATTAGAAACTTCACCGACGTTTTCTTAATAGATGGAGTTTTATGTAAGATAGCCCCTGGGTACTTCTCCTAGGAAGAAGTCTTTATCTAATCCAGTTTTCTGCACTTTGATTTGAATCCCAATAAAGAAAACACTTGCCATTTTACTCATCAGTACTTCAATGTAATGGGGCAAGGAAAAAAGTTTAGCAAAGAGGTTGATGGTGTGCTAATCCCTGGCATTGTATATGAGTTTGAATTGACTTTGAAAGATGCTTTTAAAACATGCATGGATGATGTAGTTGAAACTTAGGTTCCATTTATTATTTTTACTGCAACTTTCTTTAATTCTACAGAGAACTCAAACTAATGAGTCATGTAATAGATGACCAAGTACTTAAACAAAATGTGAAATGGTACTACGTGGAGATATAAAATAAAATTTGTGACAAGCTGAATACATTTATTTTTTTAAAAGTAGAGACAGAGGGTGAAGGAGTGACTGGACAGGATAAAATTAATCAATGACTTAATATGGTTTTCTTGGACCTCACCAAGGAGTATATCTCTATTTTCATGTGCATGTTTAAGCATATTGACCTCAGAACTCGACAAGGATTAGGCAATATCTATACACATACAAACAGCCCCAGAGCTGTTCCCAAGAAGGGAAATGACCCTTAAATCTTGATGGCTTCAAAAAGTGTTTTTAGGTTATTCATAAGACTAAGCATACAGGAGTTCCTTTAACTTTATTGGCAATTAAGAAAGCTGGGTATGATAAAGTCTAGACAAAAATAATGTTTTTGTCCCTACCCAGATATATCCAAGGTGCACCCTAAAGTTCTACTGATGCCCCCTGTTATTTACATGCTGTTTTGAAGGGCTAATTTTGGGGTTAGTGGAAAGATAGTAAAACTCTCATCAGTGATGTCACTAGTATCTTGCTGATACAACTAGTATCTATGAGGGAGAGAGTATAGTGCACAAACACGTGAGAATGTTCTTTTGGTTCTACTATGCAATGGGGCGCAGTAAGACTTTTCCTAAATTCCTTTAGTACATGATCCATTATGGTGACATAACTGTTTGTGTTGACACTAAGGCCAACCCTCATCAAAATTACAGGCAAGCTGCAGCATGAGTAAAATGAATGGTATATTTGGGCAGCTATAAATAATTCAGGATTGTTAAAGTAAACATATTTGAGGGTGATAGGAGCAAGGCAAGAAAAAGAAGTTTGCATTTTGTCCTATAGGCAAAAGGTTTGAAGCAGGGAAATGACTTGATCATCTGATGGGTGCATTTGTTTACTTATTTTTATTTTTAATTGGAGGATTATTGCTTTACCATGTTGTGTTGGTTTCTGCCATACATCAACAAGTCCGTGTCTCTATTCCTGCCCTGCAAATAGGCTCATCAGTACCATTTTTCTTGATGGATGCATTTTGGACAGATTATTTTGGTGACAGGGTAGATGTGCTGGAGCAAAGCTGGGGTAAAAAAAAAAATCATTGGGAATACCAATATGTATACAGTAGGCAATGGAAGAGAATCTCATGAAATAGAGAAGAAATCTTCACAAGAAGAGGAAGTGAACAGAGAGAGCTTGGTATCCAAGAAGCCAAGGAAATAGTTTGTTTCAAAAGGGGTGAAAAACAATATCGGGTGTCACACATTTGTAGCCATTGAATTAGGCAGTGAGGAGCTCATTGGTGATTTGAATGGTGGTGGAGGTGGAAGCCAGATTTCAGGCATTTGATGAGCCAGTGAGAGGTGAGGAAGTAAATATGACTAGTGAAGGTCACTCTTTTGAAGAGAGGCTTGGCTGCAAAACATAGAGGGATAACTAGTGAGAAGACAAGGCACTCAGAAGCTTTTTCTATGAGATACATGCAATGATTACAGGTCAATGGTAAGATACAAGAGGCAGAGAATAAATGATGAAACCAGACTGGGAGGAAACTGGAGTAGGCCTGGAATCAGAGGGGAGACTGAAGAGACCTCCCTAAGATAGTGTATCGGTGTAGGAATGTGGAAGTTTGTAGATAGAAGGGCTAGAAAATTGACCAGTACTCCATTCTGATGGCCTCAGTGTTCTAGAGAAGTGGATCTATTCTGCTAAAAATGACAAAGTACAATCAGACCTGGAGGTATGTAGGGATGGTTTGGACACCCCACCTAGTAAAGTCAGCTTTCTGGGTAACATCAGCTTTCTTCCGCACATGACCAAATTCCTGCCTCAGCTTCAAGGCATTTCCTGTGAGAACTTTCCTCCCACGTCCTTGTCCTAGAATCAGAGGCATCTTGAAAAAAAATGTTTGACAAAGACTTAAAATTCAGGTAAAAGATTTGTTGTTTATTGCTCAGTGATCCTGTGTTGTTGCCGCTCCTGGATATGTCTTTCCTAAACTGTGTTGTTGTTCCCTCAGTTTACGGTAGCTACACCTGATGACTTAGTACCTATGATGCAACCAGAATGAGAGTTTAACTTTTATTAATGTTTATTTATGTTTTTGCTCCAATGAGTCTTAGCTATGGCATGCCAGGTCTTCACTGTGGGCCCTGTGTGATCAAACCCAGGGCCCCTGAATTGGGAGCACAGAGTTTTCACCACTGCATCACCAGGGAAGTCCCAGAGCTTAACTGATTATTTGCACAGTGGGTCTAATGCATCTGCTTATGAATGGTCAAAAGATTTAGAGCTTATATTACATCAGCAGCTGGAACTTGAGAACCTTTCTGCCTTTTCTATCACAATCCTGAAATCATAACCTGTTGGTAGAGAAGTCAGACAAAAGGAAGGCACTTATATCTAGCCTTGGCTAACTGGTCCAGGACACATCCATGATTAATACATGGAACTTGGATTAAGTTTATTCAAGTTTTATAAAGCTCAGTTCAGTTCAGTCCAGTCACTTAGTCTTGTCCGACTCTTTGCAACCCCATGAATTGCAGCACGCCAGGCCTCCCTGTCCATCACCATCTCCCGGAGTTCACTCAAACTCACGTCCATCGAGTCGGTGATGCCTTCCAGCCATCTCATCCTCGGTCGTCCCCTCTTCCACCTGCCCCCAATGACTCCCAACATCAGAGTCTTTTCCAATGAGTCAACTCTTCGCATGAGGTGGCCAAAGTACTGGAGTTTCAGCTTTAGCATCATCCCTTCCAAAGAACACCCAGGGCTGATCTCCTTTAGAATGGACTGATTGGATCTCCTTGCAGTCCAAGGGACTCTCAAGAGTCTTCTCCAACACCAAAAGCATCAATTCTTCGGCACTCAGCTTTCTTCACAGTCCAACTCTCACATCCATATATGACCACTGGGAAAACCATAGCCTTGACTAGACGGACCTACAAGGACATTATTAAATGACTTTTCTTCTGCATTTATTTTCATTTTCATGTATAACATTCTAGCAAACAGATAATACTTTAGAGGACAAATACCATGAGAGATAAGTTCCCAGGTTCTGGAATCAAATCACTACACACAGATCCCAGATCCACCACTCATTAAATGTGTGGTCTTGGGTAAGTCACCAGACTTCCCTAAGCTTCAACTTCCTCATCTATGAAGTTAGAATAGGAGTAATCATGCTGACATGGCAGTGTTCGGTAATGCATGTGAAAGAAAGTGAAAGTCACTCAGTCATGTCTGACTCTTTTCGACCATGTGGACCATATAGTCCATGGAATCCTCCAGGCCAGAATACTGGAGTGGGTAGCCTTTCCCTTCTCCGGGGGATCTTCCCAATCCAGGAACTGAACCCAGGTCTCCCACATTGCAGGCAGATTCTTTACCATGTGAGCCTCCAGGGAAGCCCAAGAATACTGGAGTGGGTAGCCTTTTCCTTCTCCAGGGGATCTTCCTGGCCCAGGAATCAAACCGGGGCCTCCTGCATTGTGTGAAGCGTGTTGTAAAGCACAGTTCCCAGCATGTAGTGTGTACATGTTAAATATTGCCTGCCATTCTGATCAGGCTTGCTGTTTTGTTGCTAATAATAAGGCTGCTTATAATAATGACCCAAATATGGAATAAGTTACTTCGAAAGGAGGCAAGTTCCAAATTATCCTTGTAAGTCAGTCTGAGATTTGATCATTTCTAGGGTAGAAAGGTACCATAACAAAAGCAGGATTCAAGGTAGAGTGGGATTTGGGGATATGACTGGCTGATCCTTCCGGACCTTGAGATGCAGTACTTCTATTACTGGTTCTTTCTACCTGTTATATTTTGAGGAACCCCCCCCCGCCCCGCCTGACGACCCACGTAACCAAAATTATGTCCTTTATCAGCTTACACTTTCACCATTAAATTCATTCCATAATGGTTTTCTTCAGAGGTAAATTTCAGTGTTGAGTGCAGGTACTGCCTAGGAGAGCAACAGATTAATCCCTCATTAAAACACATAAGGGGGGCATTGAGGACGTGGAGCACAGGATGGGTGGGTTGGGATAGATGAGATCTCCAGAGGGGGACCAGCCCAGGTGGCAGCCACTCCAGGTAGCACGAGGAAGGGCAGTGCTAGGTATCTAGCAGAACAGCAGCAAAGTAGGGAGAGATGGGAGGATAACGGTGATGTACTCTGTGGTATTGTCTCCAGTGACACTTCCACCCCTACATAGCAAGACACACTGTATGGAATTATGCTTCTTCCTCTTTTTACTTGAGATCACTAGCCCCCCAAACTTTCCTTATCACAGCTCCTCAGTGTCACATCTTTCTTATCTGTCCACTTAAGGATCACCTTAGCTGATATAAAGACCCCCCCATCAAACAAAAATGACAGAGATCACACACTAACAGACTGAAAATCAGTTAAATCATATTTTGAGTGGTGTATTATGGTAACCTATAAATAACTAATTGCATAAAATTGCTTTAGTAGTTTCTAGATGGCAGCTTTAATTAAAAGCACCAGAGACATTTAGAAGTTTAGAAATGGATGGCATGTAATTTGCCCTTTTACCAACCGTAAAATGGTAATTAAGGAATTTGATTCACTTCTTCCTATTAAAAGTTTTATGAGAATAGCAAGTTCCTTCTAAATACAATTTCTCTTCAACAGAAGGTAGTACATTTGCTTTATCAGTCTTCTCCAGCAGGGTAAGATGTTTAAATGTACAAATTCTTCAGAAGTTAATTAGGAAATTTCTTTCAATGCAAAATGTTTGTTTCTAAGGTTCTAAACCATGAAACTATATTAGAGCTAAAGCTTTGATCATGGCCCCATATTGTTCCACCATCAATACAAGATAGCCCAGTAATTTCAAGTTTACCAAATGCATGGTGCTGACTATAAAATCAAAGAAATGAAGAAGTCATTTCCTGGTGAGTCTAGCATGCTTTGCTGATTCTTGAAGGAATCTGAAATCTGCCATGCATTGACTTCCCAGGGAACCAAGAATATTCACTCCACAACAGAGGAGTCATCAGAAGATGTCTTTAGCTTTATTGATCCTCCAGCCATACTGGATGGATTAGCAGGTGTAGAGTGTAAAACTCAAACAACATGCAAAAGCCCAGATATCTTTGGAAATCCATTATTTTAACATCATCAGGGGCTAAAACACAGCTGGAAATGGAGCCAGGAAACCCACTTTTATTTTATAATTGATCAATTAACTGCATTTTGGCCACTTCAGACCAAAAATTACAGATGGCACCACGAGGGCATTTCAACCAGCATTTTGGAGGTACTAATGACTTCAGTTACACACACGTAAGAAAGACAACTGCTAAGTTCTTTTGTTTTTCTTTTAAGTCAAGCAGTTTCTCAAGTGAACTGAATCTAAGCAGGAAACTTGTAAAGGAGGGACTCTTTGAAATGTCTCCTCTTTTTTCCTCTTTCGGGGACTCTCTTGGCTAACTCTGAGCCCCCTCCCAAGATAGAAATCCAGGCTTTCCCCTCTCTCACCCTTAGTCAGAGCAGGGTTAAGCATACAGTGGTGTATGTTAAAGGCAGATGACTCCATGGGAGGAATATTTTATCCTGACATTGTTTACAATTTCCAGGGAATGGTGATAGTAAACACAGATCTGTCATCAATTTTATTATTATTTTCAATATTCCTACCAAAAATGCACTTCCCTTACTGTCAGCGCCAGGACAGGCCATTCCCACAGCCCCAAACCTTCAGGTATAAGGAAAATACTCACAAAATAATACTCAGTGGAAATATAAGGTTACAAAACTATGTACTGTATACTGCTGCGTCTGTAAGGGTACAGGGTTGGTTTATATATACAGAGAAAAAAGATTGAGAGGAAGTTAATCTAAATGTTAGCAATGAGAATTGCTGCATAAGGCATTTTGAATGATTTGATTTTTGATTTCTTGAACTTTCTGAGAATTTATTATTTTGTAATTCAACAAAAGACAAAACATATTATTTTAAAACACACACACACAATGTCCTGTCCTATGACTAGTCTCTGAGAATTCAGGTCTCTTTGCTTCCATAAGTGACAGCTCTCCAGAAAGCATCATAGTACTGATGGTTGTCACTGGGTTGCTCTTAAACAGAGGGGCTATACTATGAGTCAAGGAAAAAGGCTCAGTGGAAGACTTTGAAGGCCATCCTGGCAGGTCCATAGTTTAAAAAAAAATCATATTTATTATTTTTTAAGAAAGAGAAATATAAAAAATATAAATTAAAACAGCCTATAATCTCACCATCTAGATAAGCCCCATTGATATTGAAACATAAAAATATAAAAGTAATATATGTCTGTGATTTGAAAATCCAAACTCTATAGAAAAGTTCAGCAAATTCTAGGCTTCTTCACCACCAACATACACACCCCAGTCCCTCTCTTTAAAGTGTTCACAGTTTCTTGAGATTCCTTTGAGATCTTCATATGTATTTTTCCCTTTCATAAAAGGAATCATATATGCATTAATTTTCACCCTGCTTCTATTGTTTGATTATATTTTTAAGCTCTTTGAAGCATTTTTGAAGTATATACATCTACCTCTGTTTTTAAGAGATATTACATATTATATTATAATATATGGACATACCATTTATTAAGTAATTTATTTCTTGATGGACATGTTGTTTTTTAAAATCCTTTATCACTATAGCATTGCATTGAACAACCTCATTCATGTATTTCGGGGCACTTTTGTGAGTATCTACACTAGATCAATTTTCAACAGTAGTAGATATTACCAAATTGCCCTCTCAAAAGATTGAATACCAGTTGTGTGCAAAGATGCCCAATTTGCCATACTCTCAGTCACCCTAAGTATTATTAAACCTTTTAATATATGCCCATCTGATTGGTAGAAAATGGTAGCTTGTAGCTTAAATTTTAATTTATTTAATTATAAATGAGGCTGAGTGTCATTTCATATCTGTTATGACCATTTGTATTTCTTTTTCAGTAAACTCACTTTCATGTCCTCTGCCAGTTTATCTACTGAGCTTTTGATTTCTCTTTTGTAAATTAAGAAAAACATCCCTTTGTCTCTCCTACGTGTTGCAAATATTTTCCAAGTTTGCCATTTCTTGTCTTGTAGAAGTTTTCTAGTTTTCTTTGGTCAGATTTAGCAATATATGTCCTTAAGGTCTCTAAACTCTGTGTCCCTCTAGCAATCTTCCTGTAGAAAAGATATTTTTAAGACAAGTGGGCAAGCCTTTCAATGACTCTTAAATCATATTCTTTGTATATCCCATTTGGGCCCTGTGAAATCTGGAAAACTTAAGAAGTGTTTAGAGTAGTTAAAACCAGAGACTTTGGGATCAGGCAGGTAAGACTGAGCTCAAATTTATTGCTAACCTCTCTGAGCCACTGCTTTCTCACGTTGGAGTAGAGACAGTGTTCCTACCTTCCTTATAGGATTTATAGCAGATAAAATGACACAACATAGGTTAAACCAGTACCTGGCACAGATTAAGTGCTAAATAAAGTATGATGATGAGAAGGAAGATAAGAAATATTTTTTAAACTAATATAACTGGATTGTCTTCAAGACTAGTAGTAAACATTTTGTTTTCAAAATTGCTTTGCTGTATTCAACTTTTCTGTCAAATTTCATTGATTGGATATACACAGTCCTACTTTAATTCTCTTTGCCTGCAAAATACACTGTCCAACTAAAGGGAGAACTTGCAGCTATGTTTTTAAAATATTTAGAGAGAGGTGCTGAAGGGAGCCTGGTGAAGAAAAGTGTATAGGAAATCACAAGTACGCATGTGCGTAAGGAGACATGCTAGGCTGACAGTACAGTAGACAAAATGGGAACAAGCTTTTCTGGTGGCTCAGACAGTAAAGAATCAGCCTGCAATGCAGGAGACACAGGTTCAATCCCTGGGTCAGGAAGATCCCCTGGAAAAGGGAATGGCTACCCACTCTAGTATTCTTGCCTGGGAAATCCCATAGACAGAGGAGCCTGGTGGGCTACAGTCTATGGGGTTGCAAGAATCAAACACCACTGAGTGACTAACACTTTCACAGTATAAAAAGGGGGAACAACCTAACAATCCATCAATCAGGTTTAGTCAAATGATGGAATATATACAACAGTAAAAATGAATTAACTAGATGCCCATGTAAAAGCATTAATAGTCACAAAACCTAAGGTTGCATAAATGAAAAAGAAAATTGCAGAAGAATATATATGATGTGATATCATTAACGGTTAAAATATACAAAACAAAAATTTACCATTTTTGTGGGGGGAAGCACTGTGTGGTTTTCAGGATCTTAGTTCTCCAACAAGGGATTGAACACCAGCCCAGTGAGTAAAAACGTGGAGTCCTAACCACTGGAGCAGGGAATGCCCCCATTTTGACCATTTTTAAGTTACAATTTTGAGGCATTAAGTAGATTCACATTGTTGTGCAACCATCACCACCATCCATCTCCTACATAAATTTTAGAAGCATAGAAACAAACAACACTATATATTATTTTTTGACATATTCCTATATAGGGAATGTATAAAAACATGCAAAGGAATAACACACACTAACTGCAGACTAGTACTTACCTCCAGGGAGGGAAGGGAAAAGGGAACAGAGATAAAAGACATGGGTTTTGGCTGGTTTCACAACATTTTCTTTTTTTTTAAGAGATACAGGAAGCAAATATTAACACCTCTTAAATTGGGGTGGTAGGTGCATGGCAGTTTGTCATGATTTTCTGAGTTGTCTTCCATTTGAAATCTTTCATAAATTAAAACAATGTTAAGTCAGAAGTCGGGCTTAGAAAACAACTTTCAAATTTATACCTAATAATTCTATTTTTAAAAGTGTTTGTTTAATTGATTTAAATAAGGCTTTCACTCATAGAGACAGTGTTCAAAATGTTTAACAAACTCTAAGGCGCAGGAACCGATATATCAGAATATGCACCAGAGTTGGCCCTGAAGTAGAGTCTTTCAGGACCCCTGCAGTGGCCAGTATTAACTCCTTATTTTCTGAACTGATTACATTTGAGGCTCTTCCATTAGCTACAGAGCTCACCAACACATCTAGTGTGTGTCCATAGGTGGGGCTGCCTAAATGGCTGACACTGAACTTCCTCAATATTAAAGACCCTTTGACGTAATGAGTCAGCTTTATTGTTGACCAATGAAAGTCACTGTTTCCTTGGGAGTGAGTCCTGGCCCATTTAAAGTTTCCCTCTGAGGAATCAAAGGCTTAGTAACTCAAATGTGAGGTTATCTTCAAGCCCCAAATATCAAAGCCTAGCCAGAAAGCCCCAGTGTTATTTGCTCTATTTTTCTTCCAATTTCATTTGCTGGCTATTCCATTTGGTTTTTCAAAAGGCTTGTTAGACTGTGTAATAGGTTTTGGGGGAAAGGAAGGCGAGTGGGTGCCCCATTTTACCAGTGTTTACTCAGGAAAGAAAGCTGATCACAGCAGTAATTTCCCTTAGTGGGCAGGAATCATTCCTCATTCTGGAAGGCATCTCCAACCTAAGGGAATTAAAGCCATGGTAATGGATTGATAGATCTGCTCCCGCTACTTCTCCCCCCACCCCAAGTCATAGAGCCATCAGAATATCTTCTACCAAGACTGCCTACTTTGGTTTCTATAATCTTTTCTATGTACTCTTGAACAAAGTAAAACCAGAACTGTAGGCAGGCAACTATCCCAGCCCTACCTTAGGACCTCAAAAGTGCCTCCCACCTTTCCCAGAGTGGGAAAACTGGCAGCATTTCTGGGGAGAGAGATCTGAATAACAGCTGCTCCTAAATCTTATTTTAGCCTGTTAGGCTTAAATTTTTGAGATACCAGAGATCAACATCTAGCACCCTCAAAATCTTTATGTTGTCGGGGCTGGGGTGGTTCACTTTTGTTTTTTGCTTGTTAGATTGTTGTTGTTGTTTACTAATACTGGGCACTATTTTATTTCCCAAACATATCTGGTCTAGTTTTAACAGTAGGACTTTATTCAAATAATTTATTTGAATTTTTTTAATTATTCAATTAACACATTACCAAAACCACTGCCTTCTGAATTGGCCCAAAAGTGATATATTCTTAGTTCTAGGAAATGCTAGCTATAGTTTGAACAGTGGAATTAAGGAACCTTTGCAGTTGCGAAATGTTGTCTGGAAGTATTTGTAAATGCCTCTGTTTCCTTTTATTTTACCTTCTTTATTAGACTCACTGACTGTTATGAATTTGTTTTTTTTCCTAATTGCTCAAATTGTTCTTTTTTAATATAGACCTTCAGTTCAGTTCAGTTCAGTTCAGTTCATTCGCTCAGTCGTGTCCGATTCTTTGCCACCCCATGAATCGCAGCACGCCAGGCCTCCCTGTCCATCATTTATTATTCTATAAACACACAGGAACTATGCTAAATGCTTTCATCAAGTGTGGCAACCATCTCTTGTTACAACAAAGACCTGGCCATCAAGCAGGTGTCCAGAGGTGCCATCATCTTAATATTTTCAACACATTTGTGTGTGTGTGTGTGTGTGTGTGTGTGTGTGTGTGTGTGTTTGCACGCTCAGTTACTTAGTCATGTCTGACTCTGTGCAACTCCATGGACTGCAGCCCGCCAGGCTCCTCTGCCCATGGAATTTTCCAGGCAGTGGGTTGCCATTTCATACTCCAGGGAATAATTCCCAACCTAGGGACTGAGTCGGCCTCTCTTGCATCTCCTGCATTGGCAGGCATATTCTTTACTGCTAGCACCACCTAACTAGTGTCAATGAGACACTAGTGTCAGTAACCCTCTATACACTCCCACTGGTTTTACGTACTCTGTCAGACCCCTGTCATACTCCTGGTATATCTTATCAGGAAAAGAACCATGTTCACTGACCTTCACTGTTTTGTTAAGCTTTTCAACAGCAGACAATCTGGTCTGCATTGGGAAATTTGAAAATTATAAGTGGAGTAAAAAGGCTTGATCCCTGCCTGTGAGTGAAATATGATCTGGTTGGGGAGACAAGAGAGGAATCACTCAAGGAGACAGTAATCAACTTTAGGTTGTGTGATGCAAACTGTAAGCACTGGAGTGGCTCAGAGAATGGAGAGCTGGGTGGGATTTGGCGAAAAGGGGAGAGGAAAATGAGCAGAAGGGGAAAGATGTGTAAGAAAGAAAAGGAATCTGAAAAAGGACAGGACACATGGGTAAAGAAAAGCTGGGAACAGATTCTAACCTATCTTCCTGATAGGTTAGGTAAATTTAAAAATGAATGACATCAATGCACAAGGCAAAGAAGTAAGGAAGGGTAGGGCTGTGGAGAACAAAGAGGCATCGTAAGTGGGAAATGAATGACTCACCTCTTCCTACAAAGGTTGGGGTGATCTTGAAATGGATTTGTTAAAATGGCCCTATCTCAGCATGTAAAATGCATTCTTAAGTGTAGTGAAAAAGCTTCACGTTCTTAGTTACAGGCCAAATTTGAGATTTGCAACCTAATGGCATATACCTGTTGTAATCCTCATTCGTACTCAGTTGTATCGGTGGAATAACATCTCTTCTGAGAGGCTCAGATTTCCACCATCAGACAAGATCAATGAAATTGACATCACTGACAAGGAAGTATCTCCATCAAGGTATTTGCAAGTCTTACATATTGTAATTATTGAGGCTAGACTTGGCACTGTGTCTTTAAAAGATGAGTAGGGAAGCCACTAGCTTTCCCAGTGGCTCAGGTGGTAAAGAACCTTCCTGCCAATGCAGGAGATGCAAAGAGATGCAGGTTCAAACCCTGGGTTGGGAAGATCCCCTGAAGTAGAAAGTAGCAATCCACTCCAGGATTCTTGCCTGGGAAATCCCATGGACAGAACAGCCTGGTGGGCTACAGTCCATAGGGTCACAAAGAGTCAGACAGGACTGAGGCACACATACACACACAGGATCTGGATATTAGCAGAAGGAAAGGGTATTTCCAGGCACAGGAATAGTGCACGCAAATATGTGGTGATGGGAAAGTGAAAGATGTATTTCAGAATAGACCAGTCTGACTGGAAAAATAGCACAGGACCCTGTACAGCCTGATAGTCACCACCAGCGTGGAGGAGACGCTGAGAGAACTACACAGAGGGTTCCTGCCATCTAAGTGCTGAAGGAGGTCATCATGCAACAGATAAACCGAAGCAAGATGCCAGAAAACTCACGGTTAACCAAAACCGAAGAATTAACAGCACTTGTGGTAACCTTTCAAAAAGATTTCACAGACTATTCTATTCTGATGTTATTTTATTTGGTCTTTACAGTAATCCACTGACATGTGCAGCTCGGCTTTTCTCCTCACCATTAGACAAAAACAAAACCCCAAAGACTGGGAGATTATGTAAATGTTTGAAAGTCAGAGGCAGTCTCACAACAGGAGCTCCTAGTTTCTACCCCCAGACTCATTCTTCCTCCTCTCACAGCTCTCCTGAACATGGCTGGGTGATTGAACTTGGAGGAAAAAAGGTGTGGAAATGGCCTTGGAAACCCCAGTCTCAATCAAGATAAGGCCAGAGATGTCACCAGCCCCCTTTGAACAACAAATCCCGAATTTTTCAATTCCTTTCGATGTAACCTTCTTCTGCACACAGATTGTCAAACTTGTAGGCCAGAGCATGGAAAAGAAACAAGTCCAAAAGTTGTCTCATCAGACTACTGCTTTGCTTCATTTTGTTCTTTTACTCACCTATCATATTTGTGTTTGTTGATGTTCTAATCATGTATTTTTGGTGGAGTCTAACTAGATGGTCCTCCTGAGTACCTCTTTAAACTTCATTTCAAAGGTTTGAAAATTGTATTCACAGAGTGTTCATCATCCTGCTTTACCTTTGATGAATGATTGTCTACCACTTCTGACTTCGTGAACTCCTCTCCTAGCATTAGCTTCATTAGTCAAGATATATGGCTGTTGGAAGAATTTTAAATGGGCCTTCCATGTTGTCTTTGAATAGGTATTCCATGCAAATAATTATCCTACAGAAATGTTCATTCTTCTTGAGTTAGTCCACGTTTGTGAACAGTAAGCACTGTCAGACTTAATTCCTCATATCCTCCTTTAATTGAGTATTCAGGCCAAGGTATTCTACTTACTTTGCTTTTTTTTATCAGAACCTCTTGGTCGTTTACATATCTTGAAAGAGACTCATTTTCCCCCAGAGTGCAACAACTGCAATTAGTTTTTTGCTGGTCCATGGGCAATAAGTGAACTTTCCTCCTCGGGCTAATTGTTCACATAAAGTTCTTGTGCGGTGGTTTGTTTCCTTAGGATGACCGAGGCATTTCCTCAAATTGTATCTAAGAAGTGTCCCAGATATACTTGCTTGATATTTGAAGAATTTTTTAAGCAGGAGATATAAAACATTCAGCTCATGTCCCATCAACCTCATTTATCCCATATGTACTGATTCCCCCGAAATCTCAACTTGCAGGCATTTTTGAGCAAGAAGTCTAGCACAAAAATAAAACATGAGGCACTCATTTCAACTTGAACTAGAACCATGTACTTAACCAGTCTCTCACACACACAGACACACACACCTATAAAGCAAGGAAAAAATAACTCACACCATCCTTAGTGTCTGACGTCACTGTGAAATGTTGAGACACCAGCACCACCCGCAGCACAGGGTCTTGCTGAGCCAGTTGCAGAGCTTGGGCCTTCATTTATTTGATCCTCTGGATGAAAGCTTTAGTCATCTTGTAAAAGCTTGAAGGCTTTAACACCGATAGTTCAGTACTGCCATATTTCCCCTCAGCTAACAAAATTATTTTCAACCACTGCCTTCTGTCTGTGGTGAATCTAACATAAGGCCTTCTGCCCCAGCAAGCTTTATAGAATGCTTTGTGGACTTACAGCTTCTATGTCTGTCTGACCTAGAAGAGCCTAAAATGTTGAAGCAGAACCATGTGGAAATCTTTGTTTATGGTTCTAAGGCTGATAAAAGTCACTTTCAGAAAGAATTAGAGCACCAACTGAGCAATTAGGATACCACTTAGCACAACCATATTTCATATTTTCATATTTTAGTTGCTCAGTCATATTCAACTCTTTGTGACCCCATGGACTGTCGCCCACTAGGCTCCTCTGTCCAGGGGATTATCCAGACAAGAGTGCTAGAATGGGTAGCCATTCCCTTCTCCAGGGGATCTTCCCAACCCAGGGCTCGAACCCAGGTCTCCTGCCTTGCAGGCAGATTCTTTACCAGCTGAGCCAGCATGGAAGCCTCTTCAAAGGGCTCTCATTTCCTTGGCTTTTGTGAGCTTCACACCATTTAACAATGTGAATGGGTAGTGGGTAGGCTGGGGGTTGGGAAGTCAAGACAAGTCCTACAACTAATCTGTCACAGGTCAGCCTGAAGCCCAGATCCCCTGATGTGACCCTGTAGCCAGTGTTCTCTCTGCTTTCCCTTATGTGGTCCAGAGTGAAGCAAATTAAGGTGAAATCTTGAGACACTGCTGTTTTCTTAGAACTCCTAAGATTAATTAGAGCAAGGTTGGCAGAGATCATAAGATCATAACCCAAAGTTGTGTTGATACAGTAGAGTAGCTTTGCAGGGAACCTGAGCTATTCAGTGTAGCTGTCTGCATGGACCAAATTCATTTTCAGTTAGTTTTTTGAAATATTTATTTATTTGATGCTGGAGACGGTGTGAAGGAAAGGAAACCCTCTTACATTGTTGGTGGAAATGCAAACTAGTACAGCCACTATGGAGAACAGGGTGGAGAGTCCTTAAAAATCTGGAAATAGAACTGCCATATGACCCAGCAATCCCCCTGCTGGGCATACACACCAAGGAAACCAGAATTGAAAGAGACATGTATACCCCAGTGTTTATTGCAGCACTGTTTACAATATCTAGGACATGGAAGCAGTCTAGATGTCCATTGGCGGATGAATGGATAAGAAAATTGTGGTATATATACACAATGGAATATTACTCAGCTCTAAAAAAAATACATTTGAGTCAGTTCTAATGAGGTGAATGAAACTGGAGCCTATTATACATAAGAAGAAAAACACCAATACAGTATATTAATGCATATATATGGAATTTAGAAAGATGGTAGTGATGATCCTATATGCAAGACAGCAAAAAGACACAGATGTAAAGAACAGACTTTTGGACGCTGTGGGAGAAGGCGAGGGTGAGATGACTTGAGAGAATAGCATTGAAACATGTATATTACCATATATGAAATAGATCACCAGTCCAAGTTCGATGTATAAAGCAGGGCACTCAAAACCAGTGCACTGGGACAACCCACAGGGATGAGACAGGGAGGGAGGTGGCAGGGGGGTTAGGACAGGGGAGACGCATGTACACCCATGGCTGACTCATGTCAATGTATGGCAAAAACCACCACAATATTGTAAAGTAATTAGCTTCCAATTAAAATAAATAAATTAATTAAATATATATAGATTTATTTATTTGGCTGTGCCGGGTCTTAGTTGCAGCATGCAAACTCTGAGTTGTAGCATGTGGGATCTAGTTCCCTGACCAGGGATCGAACCTGGGCCCACTGCATTGGGAATGTGGAGTCTTAGCCACTAGACCACCAGAGAAGTCCCACATCTGCCATGGATTTGATCCATGCTCCTTATTGATGTCCTGGCATGTTTTATTTGGTTCAAAATAGATGTGTTTCATTATCAATGTGGACAATTAAGTCTATAATTCACCAAGATTTATTGAACATTTGTGCCCAGGTCTACTTACTGGATTTGTTGAGATATAAAACTAAAGCATAAAATCTAGTTCTTGCCCTCAAGGAGCTTATTGCCTACACAGAGTGTGATTGAAGAATTCACATTAAAAAAAAAAAAAAAGCTTCCATAGGTTAGAAAACAGAGACCAGAAAGAAGTGGAGTTTGCAGAGAAGGCTTCCTGGAAGAGAAACATCTCACAAAAACCTTGTAAGATGAACAGGGTTTGAGCTGGTGGTTGGTGAATGTAATAGTGAGGCCAAGCAAACTATAGATTCCACACACAAAAAATCTCAATAGCTTAACAACATAGTGGTTTGTTTCTTGCTCACATCACAGTCCAATAAACGTTTCCTGTGGGACTGGAGAAATCCCCGCTCCTAGCAGTGACTCTGGAACCAGGCTCCTCCCATCCAGAAGCTCATCAATCCCTTAGGCTCGGAGTCCTCCACTGGGCACTCTGTATCCAGCCAACCAGCCTAGGAGGAGGGGTGCTCTATAGAGGAGCTCAGCAGAAGATTTTATCACCTAAAAACCACAGGGGGCCAGGTTTAGAAATAGCATATATTCTTTCTTCCTACACCTAACTGTAGAGGAGCCTGGGAAACATAATCTAGTTCCATTCTCAGAAAAATAATTAGGAGGACCCAAATACGTAGCGCTGTCTCTGTCATACTAAAGAGGGAGTTTTCTGAAGGAAGGATGTAGAAGACTAGGGTGGCAGAGCAAGAGAAAGTCAAATTCAGCTTGGACAATTTTCTGGTTTGATTTGACTAAATTTGATGAACTTGTCACAAATTCTGAGCTTTGATCTTGGTGGGAACAAGAGAAGATTCATTCTTAGCAAGTATTATATCACTAGCCATCCACTCATCATTTTTCCGTGATGACAGTTGTAGCTAGATTTGATTATCTTTGTTTTCTCAGCACTTATAAACCAAGACATTACTTTTTTAAAATAGAATTCACTTTTTTAGAGCAGTTTCAGGTTCACAGAAAAATTAAGCAGAATCCTCATACCCTGAAACCAATCTGTCTGATACTCTAATAGTGGAAACATGCTATTATACTTTTGTCTAAACTCAGACTATGTCCAACAGTGAGAGTGAGCCCTAATGTAAACTGTGGTTTTTAGGTGATAATGATTTGTCAATGTGGGTTCATTAATTGTAACAGACTTACCAGTCTGGTGCAGAACCTTTATAGTGGGAGAGGTTGTTGGGGGGAGGGGTAGAGGGGGTAAATGGGAAATCTGTATCAGTACCTAACTTTTCATGGCTGTGCTGTACTGGTTATTAGATTTATTCTAGGCTCATGGATCTTGTCTGCTCACAGCCTCTTCACTGACGATATATTCCTCCTGATTGTCCTCTAGCAAGCAGCATAAATTGGCAACTCAGGGAATAAATCCAGTTCAAAGTCATTTGGCCCACACTGTGTCTTTATTTAAAAATAAATAAATATTGAGTGTGTTTAGGTAGGACATGCTGTCTTTAGTTAACCTTTGTTTCCCTAGAACCTGTATAATCTAACACCTGACCTAACTTATCAACTTATGTCACCCACCTGTTCCCTGATGATATATAAGTTTGTGACCCTTGTTTTTGAGGTCTCCTTTTTATTTAGTAGATCATAAATAATAGTCAAGTTACCAAAGTCCCCATCACACGGAAACTCTCATTTCATGAAACTCACCAGCTCTATAGGAATGAAGCCACAGAATATCTCTGAAGAATAATCCTAAAGAGCTCCAAGAGATCTATAGAAATAACAGAATTCTTACCATTTGAAAGAAGGGTCATGGTTCACTCTGACAATCTAACAAAAGCAATGGACCATCTTCTTATGATGATACTCATACATAAAACATTTTGCAGATAATTTCATGGAGTTCTTTGATCCTCTGAAACAAGTCTGTACACCGCCCCTGTGGTAAAGTGATTGATAGCCCCATTTAGGCTTCTTGGGATAGTGATGAAAAGAATGGACATTGAAGTCAGACAAACAAGAACTAAATCGAGCATTTTCTAGGTAGGCAACGTGGATTAGTCATTTGACCTCTGAACATCTATTTCCTGACATGTATTAAGTAAGTGAAAGTTGCTCAGTAGTCGTGTCTGACTCTTTGTGACTCCATGGACTATACAGTCCATGGAATTCTCCAGGCCAGAATACTGGAGTGGGTAGCCTTTCCCTTCTCCAGGGGATCTTCCTAACCCAGGGACCGATCCCAGGTCTCACACATTGCAGGCAAATTCTTTACCAGCTGAGCCACCAGGGAAGCCCAAGAATACTGGAGTGGGTAGCCTATCCCTTCTCCAGTGGATCTTCCTGACCCAGGAATCAAACCAGGGTCTCCTGCATTGCAGGTGGTTTCTTTACCAACTGAGCTATCAGGGAAGCCCTGACATGTAATAGGTGCAAAATAAATCCTGAATAAATTAATAAGTGAGGAGAAAAACAGCTTTCTCAGTAAACTTTTAGGAAAATAGTGGTGGTGGAGGTGGGAGAGCTCTTCATTCACTCTGTCTTGCCCTGAATGCTCAAGCTTTGAGAGGATCAGAAGGCCCAAAGAGAAGACAAATGACCTTACCTGTCTTTCCCTCAATCACAATTCTTGGTCAACTGGCCCATCTATCTTATGATGTCTCTGAGTGCCTTCTGAGTCTTGACAGAAAGGACGTATCAGTCTGAATGCTTATCATTTTTAATTTGCATTTAAATTCCTTGGAAATTGACCTTTACTGTTTAGAATATACTGTAACTTTTTTTTTTATTAAATAGTCATGTGATTAAATACCTCACACTGTTCTCTAGTCATGTAAGTTTATTAGAATCTCTTCTTGAGGAACTCCCATTCTCATTGTTAACCACACAGTGAAATCATCTCAGCTGCTCATTAAGCTCTGCTTCCTTCCAACCCTAGTAACATCCAGATATATGTAATCTCTCCAAGTTCTAGAAGCTCCATTTAGTGTCTACCTAGCAAGATAACTTAATAGACTTATTGTGCAGAAGTAACATGGCCCTTTCTGATCCCCATAGGTAATTATAAGTGGACAGTTGTTAGATCAATTGGGAAATGGACTTTTCTGCTTAGGTGAGAATTGCCTTATAGACCACACATATGATGCCAATTTTCAGAGAATTGAAATGCACATAAACAAAGCAAAATATTTTAATCTCTTTGATTTAAAGGGCACTTTACAACCTACTGGTTAATGTCAGCTACACAGTTCGGTCCCCTCAGTATTGGAGATTTAGCTGATGCCATATTTGCACTTAAGACATTTGCTGAAAGTTTATTTTGATCATTTACCTCTGTCTCATAAAATTAAAGAGCAGATTGTGGCAGGGGAAAGAAAGCAGTATTTCAGTTTTCTGGTTGCTAGGGCTATAGATGGAGAGAATTTTATGACTACTTTCCAAAGCTTATATCCCACAAGAAGGTTCATTTTTGATACAGAAATAATAAAAATGTAGGTGGCCTCAACAGCTGTAATTTTTATAAATTAAATACAGAGATGCCTTCTGCCAACATTTGAAATTGGCATTCTGCACAGCCAAAAACTCTGATCTTTGCTGTCATCTTATTTGGGATTTTAGCTACTATTTCCAGGCTATTATTAACCTCCACATCTGGACTCCTAGTGATACCACATCAGGCTGCCCCTACTGCTTCAGTATCGATCAGCAGCAGCCTCTTCCCCAACAGGTGATAAATTTATTAGTAACTATCCAGGCTGCCCCAGCTTTAGGCAATTGCCTTCTTAAGAATTATAGTATTTATTCATTGGAGGATAATAAGACAAGAGAAGAAGTCAAATACTTTCGCCCGTTAATTTGCAGCTGTTTCATATAGAGCTATGCTTCACAGAGAAAAGAGTCTGCAGTTCAGATATAATGTCCCTACTTTGCATAAGACACTGTGAATAATTTTTTTTTACAAGATGCACTTTATTTATGAGCAGTTTCCTCCATAGAAAGAGCTGGTTAGGACTTAATGCTGATGAATGGAGACAGCCCCATTCACACTTCCAGGTTATGGTCTGTCACTGCTTTCATTATATGCACTAATTTACAAGGATTTATTTATTTTCTTACAAATGTAAAAATGTGCTCCAAGCTAAACATGCTGTCTGGGCGCCTGAGTGCAGTGCTTTCCTTGGCGGGGATGGGGTGGGGTGGGGACTCAGCTGTCTTGAGTTGTTCTTCCCACCTCCACCCCCACCCACCGCGCATCACTGCCTAACCTTGTGGTAATAGCACAGATCTCTACATTTTTGCTTGCTCTAAAAATGAATGCTGGTTAACATTTTAAAACCTGGAAGCGATTTGCTCAGTGCCCATTTAAATCCGTTCTCATTCAAAGACTGTGCCTTCCATTGTGTTTTAAGTGCTAATGAAAACCCTGTCGTAAGCACAGCAAGGGACATGACCCTTGGAACAAATTATGCCCACAACATTGGGTAACAAATTTTGGAAAGCTGGGTATAACTATATCAAAATCTGAAAGTCATATTGAATCTGCAAGATCTTGCTGGCCCCAGATGGCTTTATGTGATCTGAAATCACTCACATCCCCATCTCCAAAGAATAAAACTTAAGATATACTGGGCATGAGCCACCGCCTCCCACTCAGTCTAACAAACAGTAGTAGATCATACTACATCTTCAGCATCCCTGGGCTATAAGAATACTCATTATGTGAGATGACCCCTCCCCGCCACCCTCCCGCCAAGTAATGGCAGAAATAATTCTCTTTTTTCTTGCCTGTGATTTCATTTGGTTTTTAACCTCAGTGAAAATTAAAAACCCCTTAAACTTCGGCAGTGAAGAGTTTGTAAAACTAATTGTTTGGGGAATTTGTGTGTGGGGGTTGGTTGGTGTAGGAAAATGAGAGGAAATGAAAATAGGCATGTATAAAATATGCCTAGATGCATAAAAAAAAAACTATCACACAGTCCCTCAAAACCCTTTCTACTATTTCTTTTTCATCCAAATGTCAGTATAACCCAATTAAATTTAATTAAAGAACCTCCAAAAAAGGAGTATTTTGGAATTTGGACAGTGATAAAAGAAATTGCTACACAAATATATGAAAGGAGAATATCCTACAAACTGTCAGCCAAATAAGCCCTGGAGGCCAACAGTGAGTATTTAATAAGCCTCATCTGTGGAGTTCAGCTGAGATGTACAGAGAGAGAGCAGTTCAGTGTTTGCTGCTGCTGCTGCTGCTGCTGCTAAGTCGCTTCAGTCGTGTCCGACTCTGTGCGACCCCGTAGACGGCAGCCCACCAGGCTCCCCCGTCCCTGGGATTCTCCAGGCAAGAACACTGGAGTGGGTTGCCATTTCCTTCTCCAATGCATGGAAGTGAAAAATGAAAGTGCTCAGTCGTGTCCGACTCTTAGCAACCCCATGGACTGCAGCCCACCAGGCTCCTCTGTCCATGGTATTTTAGAAGCTCACAAAAATTAAAAGCGGGAAAACAATGTAAGTCCAAGATTATCCTCCCCAGAGCAGAACAAACTCCACCCTCTGATGGGGATGAAGAGTGTAGTAGTCAAGAAACAGAATTGTCCTCCCTGATGTCAGCATAAAGATGTATGTTCCTGTATTGCTAGTTTCTGTAGAAATACATTTATTTTTCTATACCTTTTGGGAATCTGTTTCAATTTTCAGGGATTTGATTCTCCAAGTTTATCACCTCTCAGAGCAACACTGAGTCTTACTGTCCATGTACATGGGTTCTTTGTCCTTTCATTCTTATAGAACTTGCAGTGTTTGATGTGATTTCATAGACTTCAAGCATATCTACTTTTAGCCTTTCTCTCTCCAGACTTGATTCTTGATCTCTCAGTCCATCCTTTTATGACAGCCAAATTTCCAAGTTCACATTCAGTGATATTGAATACAGAAGCCATAGAAGGTGATCCCAAATCATAGTCCTGCCACACACCAGAGCTAGCATTCAAGAAATTGATTTTGGAGAAATGTCTATTTAGTTCTTTGGCCCATTTTTTGATAGGGTCATTTATTTTTCTGGAATTGAGCTGCATGGGGATGACCCAGAAAGATGTTATGGGGAGGGAGGTGGGAGGGGGGTTCATGTTTGGGAATGCATGTAAGAATTAAAGATTTTAAAATTTAAAAAAATAAAAAACTAAAAATAAAAAAAAATAAAATTAAATTAAAAAAAAAAAAGAAATTGATTTTGACAAAACACAAAAATAAAAAGCAAAGATACTCCTTGGTTCATCTTCAGTCCAAATATTCTGGAGATGAAAGAAATGTTCATGTACCATCATCCTTTGACCTGCCCCAGTCTTAAAAGAATTTTGTTAAAAAAAAAAAAAAAACCTCCTTAAAGGTCTTTGTTGAAAGTGAAAATGTGAGTCACTCAGTTGTGTCCAACTCTTTGTGACCCCATGGACTGTAGCCCACCAGGCTCTTCTATCCATGGAATTCTCCAGGCAAGAATACTGGAGTGGGTAGCCATTTCCTTCTCCAGGGGATCAGCGGATCTTCCTGACCCAGGGATGGAACCCGGGTCTCCCGCATTGCAGGCAGATTCTTTACCATCTGAGCCCCCAGGGAAGCCCATAAGGGAACTATGGTCTGTCAAGGTCTTTATACCTCTAAAAATAATAAAGGGACTTATTGACATGGAATTCCCCTTGTCTAGATGTGCTGGTTTCCTTGGTGAACTCACCAAAACATAGATGACTTTAGAGGCATTCAGGGAAAGTTAAAATGAATCTGTAACTTCTATAGATCTTAAAGATTAATACTTCATGAGGAACATCAGGAATAATCAAAGTACATCATAAAGTCAAGCCTTAATATTAACCTCCTGCCAAAGAATTAGCTCATCTAAAAGCAGTTTATTAAGCTGGGTTTATAAACTGTCTTTAGATGAGTTCACTCTTTGCCAGGAAAATTATTGTGAGTGTGTGTGTGTGTGTGTGTGTGTGCATACACACACATGAGCACTGAAGGGATATGCTTGTTATCACAGATCTTCCTAACTTTAACATACAGTCTGAGTTTCACAGGGTCTAAATAAAGAAGAGATAGGAAAAGATAGAGACTAAATTGTAGACTAGTTTTAAAGTAATATCATGTGGTTATTTTTAAAGTAGCAAGGGAAACAGGAGTTGAACAATATGTTGTTTATCAGTGTCTGACTCTCTTTAAATGCATTACTTTATTAGATATTTATAACAGCCTAGGTGTAGAATAGCCAACTCATGCCAGTTTGTCTGATTTCCTTAGGATGGACTGGTTGGATCTCCTTGCAGTCCAAAGGACTTTAAGAGTCTTCTCCAACACCACAGTTCAAAAGCATCAATTCTTCAGCACTCAGCTTTCTTTATAGTCCAACTCTCACATCCATACATGACTACTGGAAAACCATAGCCTTGACTAGGCAGACCTTTGTTGGCAAAGTAATATCTCTGCTTTTTAATATGCTATCTAGGTTGGCCATAACTTTCCTTCCAAGGAGTAAGCGTCTTTTTATTTCACGGCTGAAGCCACCATCTGCAGTGATTTTGGAGCCCCCAAAAATAAAGTCAGCCACTGTTGCCACTATTTCCCCATCTTTCTGCCATGAAGTGATGGGACCAGATGCCATGACCTTTGTTTTCTGAATGTTGAGCTTTAAGCCAACTTTTTCACTCTCCTCTTTCACTTTCATCAAAAGGCTCTTTAGTTCTTCTTCGCTTTCTGCCATAAGGGTGGTGTCATCTGCATATCTGAGGTTATTGATATTTCTCCCGGCAATCTTGATTTCAGCTTGTGCTTCATCCAGCCTGGCATTTCGCATGATGTACTCTGCGTATAAGTTAAATAAGCAGGGTGACAATATACAGCCTTGACCTACTCCTTTCCTGATTTGGAACCAGTCTGTTGTTCCATGTCCAGTTCTAACTGTTGCTTCCTGACCTGCATACAGATTTCTCAAGAGGCAGGTCAGGTGGTCTGGTATTCTCATCTTTCGAAGAATTTTCCACAGTTTATTGTGATCCACACAGTCAAAGGCTTTGGCATAGTCAATAAAGCAGAAATAGATGTTTTTCTGAAACTCTGTTGCTTTTTCCATGATCCAGCAGATGTTGGCAATTTGATCTCTGGTTCCTCTGCCTTTTCTAAAACCAGCTTGAACATTTGGAAGTTCACGATTCACATATTGTTGAAGCCTGGCTTGGAGAATTTTGAGCATCACCTTACTAGTGTGTGAGATGAGTGCAATTGTCCGGTAGTTTGAACATTCTTTGGCGTTGCTTTTCTTTGGGATTAGAATGAAAACTGACCTTTTCCAGTCCTGTGGCCACTGCTGAGTTTTCCAAATTTGCTGGCGTATTGAGTGCAGCACTTTCACAGCATCATCTTTCAGGATTTGAAATAGCTCAACTGGAATTCTATCACCTCCACTAGCTTTGTTCATAGTCATGCCTCCTAAAGCCCATTTGACTTTGGACTCCAGGATGTTGGGCTCTAGGTGAGTGATCACACCATCCTGATTATCTGGGTTGTGAAGATCTTTGTGTATAGTTCTGTGTATTCTTGCCACCTCTTCTTAATATCTTCTGCTTCTGTTAGGTCCATACAATTTCTGTCCTTTATTGAGCCCACCTTTGCATGAAAAGTTCCCTTGGTATCTCTAATTTTCTTGAAGAGATCTCTAGTCTTTCCCATTCTATTGTTTTCCTCTATTTCTTTCCACTGATCACTGAGGAAGGCTTTCTTATCTCTCCTTGCTATTCTTTGGAACTCTGCATTCAAATGGGTATATCTTTCCTTTTCTCCTTTGCTTTTGGCTTCTCTTCTTTGCATAGCTATTTTTAAGCTATTTGGCTTTTTATGGAGGCTTCATAATCATAGCTGATTAAATTATTGACCATTGGCATGTGAACTCAATCTCCAGCCCCTAGGTCAGGAGGTGGCCTTCAAAGTCTTCCACTGAGCTTTCTTCCTTGACTCATAGTATAGCCCCTCCAGTAGGTCTCCAGTAACATGCTCAGATAAGAGCAACCCAGTGGCAACCATGAGTACTATGAAACGCTTTCTGGAGAACTGTCGTTTATGGAAGCAAAGAGACCTGAGTCCTCGGAGACTGGTCACATTTCTCTCTCTCACTACGGGAAATTCTAAGAGTTTTAGGAGCTCTGTGCTAGGAAAGGAAACAGAGACCAAAATTTCCTTATTATATAAATCACAATCTCACAGGCAGATAATCTTTTCCATATTTTACCAAATAGGAGGCTGAAATTTTCCAAGACAAATGACTTAAAGTCACACAACAGTTAAAAGTGGCGCATTCTGTATTAGAACCCAAGCCTTCTAACTGCCTTTATATAGTTTCCAAGAAACCAGACTTTAATTAACACAGTGTGTAAAACTACTGTGAGAATTTTATTGACTTTTATGTTTTCTAGAAGCTTAACCATTCCTTGTGTGACACCATAATTTTGCTCTCCAGCCCCCTCTTAACAGATAATACAGGAAAAAAAAAAAAAAACTCAGCCCAGTATATCAGAATTATTACAGACTCCGTTAACTGACTGTGAATTGATGAAAATAATTTTAATGCTTTCCAAGTCAGTTATTTCTAACGCAACTATGAAAATAAGCAGTGGCCTATGCATCTGCACTCTGAAAGCAATGTAACCTACACTGCCTCCCCTGTTTTTTCCCATCTGTCTTAAAGAGGAATTTCTGTTTTCTATTTGTGGGGCAGAGCAAGTATCAGGAGAGTGAGTGGCAATGTAAAACTGGACAATGAAGTGATGAGACCTAGCTTGATCTCCACGTGTTACGCTTTGTCCTTTCTTCTCGATACACAAAGAAGTGAATGTGTGTCCACACAAACCTCTCCCATTACTGTCCTGTCTGTGCTGAGCAAAATTGAACCCATATGTCTTTAAAATGCCTTTTCATTTTGATTGCTTCTTTGAACATACTGATCTTGGTGCATATGTGGCCCTTTGGACTACTAATGCCCATTTGCTCTTCCCCAACAGGCATCACAGTTGATAGGCACGGATTCATTTACTTTGTGGATGGGACCATGATTCGGAGAATTGATGAGAATGCTGTGATCACAACCGTCATTGGCTCAAACGGTCTGACTTCCACACAGCCACTGAGCTGTGACTCAGGAATGGACATCACTCAGGTAGGCACCACTGGTTTTCAAGCACTATCACCATTTGGCATCATGGAAATGGATAACAATTTTCTCATACAGAAATTAGGTAGAAAGGAAGCCTGGCATATACGTTATAACACCAGATAGCAGAAGTTTCTCTTGATGTAAGTGACTTTCTTCCTCCTCTGAAAAACTCCAGTTGAGAGAAAAGGGAAAACTAGGATGGGAGTAATGCTAGACGGAATGCTGGCATGAAAATTAAAGTCCAAGTTTGAATCAATTAGAGGGTAAGACCAATTTCACTTGTTGAATTTTTTTCCAAGATATCTAATTTTTATTCTTTTTGAATAATACAGTAACTCCCATTTGGAAAAGCACTGATTACTAAAGTCTTTAGAAATCTTTTTTAATGAATATATGAGCATGACTTCTTATTCATGTGTATGTAAATAGCTATTTCTAGGGCGTTATTTTTCTTTTTAAAGTAAAAGCAACATTCCCTCTGAGATCTATTTTACATTTATTTAGGAAAGCTTTTTTGCCAATGAGAATAAAAGGGAAATTCAGTGTAGTTCCCATCTGAGTCCAAAATTCTGATTTTACAAGAATTCTAGAAAATCAGGATTAGACAGGTGGAGATTACAGAGCAGCCAGCACAGTCCCTGCACCTTGTGAATGACTGTCTTAGTTTGCAGACGCAAGAGGTTATTGTGTTAAACGAGGGAAATAAACTAGACAGTCATCAAAGGAACTTTCAAACTAACTTCCATGAATCTATGACTCTGATGAAGTAGATTACTTATCTTCTCAAATGGATTAAAATAGAAGTTGAGAGTTTTAGAACTGGTGTATCGGAGAGGATGGTTTTGACTCTAAGTGATCAGACAAAGTGATTTCAACAAGAAGGTTTCATTAACTCACATCATGAGATGAGCAGAAGTAGGCAAAGATGCCAGCAGATCACATTGCGTCACATTGACCAGAATTAAATCACTGGCAGAGGGTAAACAGGTTTCCAAAATGGATTCAGACCCTCTGGAGCTGGGGCAGCCTCCCTGAGCATATCGCTACCTAATTCTAGAACCCAAATCAGGATTCTGTTAGCAAGGAATGAAGGACTGCTGTTTGGTAGGCAACCAGCCATAGTCTCCATAGTTAGGGTACCCCTGCCTCACCCAAGTAACTCAGAAAATAGTCAGAGTCAACTAGAAAAAGTAAAATAAGAATCGGAAGGCCCGGAAAAGTGACAAAAGGAATGAACTATCTTTAAGAGAGATACAAGTAGATCAGGCTATCCTGGAGCAGTCTAACTTTCCATGATGCAAAATCCTGCAGGAGGCAAGCAAAGGGAGCAGTATTTATGGCCATGAGGAAGGGTGTGAATGTGTTTATATGGAGGAGGGGGATGAAAGAAAGAAGGTGCATGTATATGATTCACTTGGGGGATATTTTTTACTTGAAATAGAACACTTAGTATTGCAATCAGTCAGCTGTAGACAATCTATCTGTTTCTGTGTGGCAAAGTTATGCTGAAAAGAGAGTTCTTTGTCTACATAGAGCAAGCACAGGATTGTCATCACCACGAGAAAGGTTCTTTTCCACATAACGGTTCACAAGCCATAATTGCCACTGTAAAAGCTACCTCACCCCTTTCAGACTGGAGTGAAGAGTGTAGCCCACTGAACAGGAACCTGGTAACCAGGAGACAGACTTACAGATTCTCTATGGCATTTCACCCCAAGTCTTGATTTCCCTGAAAGGAGCCCCCAACTCCCCACTTCCCTTTTCCTTATACAACCTCAGCATGAGAAAAACAGTTGGTTTTTTTGGGGGAGGGGGGGCATGTGGGAGATGGAGAGTTGAGTTGGGTAGTAGGGGGTAGATGCTAGAAACCAACAGGACAGCCTAGGAGAGAAATTGGGCTTCATGGGACTTCCCTGGTAGTCCAGTGGTTATGACATCATGTTTCCAATGCAGGGGACACGGGTTTGATCCCTGCTCAGGAAACTAAGATCTTGCACGCTGCATGGTGGTCAAAAAAAGAAATCAGGCTTCATGTCCAAATTATTTAGCTGCTATCTCCACTGCTGTCCACCACTTCCTGTTGTGTCCTTCAAACATCCTAAAGAGTAACTAGCATCTTTCTTCTTAGGCTGGCGCAAGACAGTGAGGCCAGACTGATTTCTCCTTAAGTGTCCACAGTATAACCTTCCATTTTTATTAGGGGCCTGCTTTTCAGGGTCCCAGACCCTCTGTCTGGAATTTCCACTGCTGGTCCCCTTTCCCACTCTCCTTACACCTTACCTCTTCGTGGGACCCTTCCCTAACAGTCCTAATCCTCACTGTAGTCTCATTCCCTTCCTGAAATTTAACATCACTACATTTACTGTATAATCTGCTCTCTGTTCCCAAGCTATGTATCCAACTAGTTTCCCGCAATAGACTGTATGTTCTTTAGACAAGCATGGTAAGTGCTCAGCAGGCACAGTTAACATACATACCAATACCAAAGAGACACTATGATGCAAAAAGCTTGAAGGAGTAGTGAGAGATGAAGCTGGAGGGTAAGTGGGGATAATGTGGTAAATGACCATATAAGCATGATCGCATTCCAGTTTTATCCAGTGGACAATGCGGAGCCAATGAGAGCATTAAGCAAGAAAATGTATTTTTAAGATAGTCTTAAACGTGAAAATTCTTTTTTTTAACTTTTATTGGAATATAGTTGATTTACAATGTTGTGCTAATTTCAGGTGTACAGCAGAATGAATCAGTTATACATATGTCCACTCTTTAAAATTCTTTTCCCATTAGAGGTCATTACTGGGTTTTGAGTAGAGTTCCCTTTGCTATACAGTAAGGCCTTATTTTATATATATACACACACACACCAGAGAAGGCAATGGCACCCCACTCCAGTACTCTTGCCTGGAAAATCCCATGGAGGGAGGAGCCTGGTGGGCTGCAGTCCATGGGGTCGCTAAGAGTCGGACACGACTGAGCGACTTCAGTTTCACGCATTGGAGAAGGAAATGGCAACCCACTCCAGTGTTCTTGCCTCGAGAACCCCAGGGACGGGGGAGCCTGGTGGGCTGCCGTCTATGAGGTGGCACAGAGTCAGACACGACTGAAGCAACTTAGCAGCAGCAGCATACACACACACACACACATTATATATATATAATGTGTGTGTGTGAATGTGCGCACTAAGTCACTTGAGTCATGTCCGACTCTTTGCGATCCCATGGACCACAGCCTGCCAGGCTACTCTGTTCATGGGATTCTGCAGGCAAGAATACTGGAGTGGGTTGCCATTTCCTCTTCCAGGGGATCGTCCCAGACCAGGGATCGAACCCGTGTCTCTTATGTCTCCTGCTTTGGCAGGTGGGTTCTTACCACTAGCGCCACCTGGCGGGACTATCAGCTTAATCACATAGTAATAGCAAATAGAGGATTGAGTGAGATCTTCCAGGGAGGGGATGTAAGGATAAAAAAAGAGAGAGAGAAGGCTTCAGACCAAATTCCAGCCATGTCAATATTCAAGAAAAGGCTAAGGAATAGGAACCCACAGAAAGGAAACTGAGATAAAGAGACCTGACAAGTAGGAGGAAAACAAGGAATGTGTGTGGTCAAAAAACCCAGGGAAGTGAGCTTTTCAAAAAGAGGGGGACGTGTGCATACCTGTGGCGGATTCATGTTGACGTATGGCAAAACCAATACAATATTGTAAAGTAAACAACCTCCAATTAAAATAAATAAATTTATATTTTAAAAAATAAAAAACAAAAAGAGAACAATTAATATCAAATTCTGCTTATAGGTCACTAAAATGAGGTAGGTTTTTTCTTTTAAGAAGCCATTTGGTTTGACAGCATTTGTGACTCTGATAAGAGTGCCTTTGGTAGAGTGCTAATTAACTGGAGTTGGATGGCAGTGTTAGAGTGGGAGGTGAGGAAATGAAGAAAGTGAAAATAGATCACTCTTTTGAGATGTTGGGCTGGTAAGAGGAAGATTTGGCACCGAAACAAATCAGCTCCCAGGTGTGTGCGAGTAAGAACCCAGGTGCGGTACAGGTAGACAAAAGCTGGAAGACACTGAAGGAAATCCTCTGCTTCAGTGTCGACCAGGAGGAAGCCAGCATGTGGCACAGCTCATCCTCTGTGGCCAGAGTCTCCCCTGTCTGTTTTGACAGTGGTGGGAGATCGGGGGTCTTAGGTTTAGCGTGACTTTACTTAAGCACATGGGCTGTGTTGAACTAGAGGGAAGAAAGCTGAGTAGGGAGCTTCATAACACCTTCCAGGAGGAAAGCCCCAGTTGTTTATAGTAGTACTTACAGTGATCCAGCTGAGCTTACACAGTCCTCAGTTTTATATTTCAGTAAATCAAAATATATTGATGGGTGAGGGTGGAGACAGCTGTCTAAGTGAGAGCACACAGATTCTGCTGACAGGCACAGGCAGGAGAGAAAAGATAGGCCTGACTGCAGCATGAATATCTGAATCAGACTTCATGAAGAGCTTACTGATTCTAAGACTGTGTGGCAGCATCATACATTATCGAAAGAGTTTACAGAATCACCACCTTTTGAAACTTTTAAGGCAAATGTTGGATAGCAATCATCTATGAACACTTGGAATATAGACCTCTCTGGATTCAGGAAGATGGATCAGCTGTTTTCTCAAGATCCTTTACAACATCTTGAATGTTTCTCTATAGAAATATAACCCAAATGCCAAAGTTCCTTGTTACTTTTCCTATATTTCAAAACCAAAAGGTCCTGGGATTTAACCCTAGCAGTCCAGTGGTTAAGATCCGTGCTTTCACTGCCCAGAGCCCAGTTTCGATCCTTGGTTGGTGAACTAAGATCCCGCAGAAAAGAAAAAGGTCCCCAACAAGGGAAGTCCCATTCATGCTAGCAGAGTACCTCTGGAATCTAAGAGGTGATGCGTTGGTCTTCTGTACTTTTCTGAGACAAACCTGAGCCCCTAGAAAGAATCAGTCCTCAGAAGATAATGAATGTCCTGCCTCTAGTAATTCTAATAATACCTGCTACCACTTATTGAGAACTTACTATGTGCCAGGAACTATCCTAAGCATCTTATTCACACTGTTCCATTTTGTCTCCACCAGCTTTAGGAGGTAGGTGTAATTATCCCCCATCTACAGAGAAGAAAACTAGTAGTCAGAAGGATGACGTATTGTGTATGAGCACAGAGTTATTAAGTGATACAGCCAAGATCTGAGCACAAGCTTTCTGACTCCCACGTGCAGTTTCCCCACTTCTACACTTTCAGTGACAACTGGAGATGACCAGATATCATTGTATTTAGTGGGTGACAAATGTCATTTGGTTGAGGAAGATGCTGTTTATTTAGTGGCACTTTAGGCAATAGTTTAATAAAATCTAATCATCTCAAGAAATGAAATTTGCTTTGACAATAAAATCAGCCATTTGTTCAAAATCAATATCCTTTTTCTGATTTACTGAAATGCGAAACTGAACTCTCGGTATAAACTCTGAGGCATAACTGCCCATTGTAAGCACTGCTATAAACAACCAGGCCTTTCACTTCAGGAGATGAGTTGATTATAAAGAGATCAGGCTCTTTATTTCCATTGCTGCTGCTGAATCATCTAGCTCTGGTAACTCACTTCCATCTCACGCCTGACTAGAACGGAATTGGGAGTTAGACCAAGTCTCTTGGTGCGATAGCAAACTTGAGAGTTGATTTGCTCCTTGGATCCAGCCTAGTGCTGTCCCCCAAACCAACCCAAGAGAAGATACACAGGCAACGTGGGCCTCTTGTAGGCAGATAATCCTGTTTATGCACTGTCCCTAATGTGCACACTTTGAGGTGTTTGTCTGAGTATCCAGGACGTAACCAGTCCTCTCTATATGCTTGTTGGATCATCTTCATACTACAAAGTGGTTCCCCAAAGCACGCACTTGTCTGATGGGCCTAACAAGTGGAAGGAGGTTCATGGTTCATGGTTATGAAAGAAGAACAGTATCTGATTCTTTGGAGTTACCAACCTTGACCCCACACATTCAATCTATTGAGCTAATCTGCTGGGAATTCTCCTCCTCTCCCCAGTCATTCCCTCCAGAATATACTCACAATTCAGTAATAGTGAGATTATTGTGAGATTATTAACAGAATATTAAGCCAGCCTCTCCTCAAATGCCTCTTGGGATAGGAAACTCACTCCCTTTCTCCATCGAATGTCTCTGACTGATGGAAACCTCTTCTGGGATCCCTTTAACATTAACTTTTTACTCTTCCTTTAATTTTCACCATCTAGCCTTTACTGCAACTCTTTAGGCCTTGTGGTATGAATTTAATCTGTCTTCTAGGAAATAAATATATTTTTGAACCAAGTACTATGCTTAGTGCTTTCATATATATTATCTTCTTTAATCCTCATGGCAATTTTTCATGAGAAGTATTATGTTCCTCTATTTTTAATCAACACGAAAAGCAAGGTTCAGAGAAGTTGAGAAACTTAGTGAAGGTCATACAACCGATCAGTAACAGAGTTAAAATTTGAACCTGGTTGACCTGATTCCAAAGTTCACATTCTTTTCACCAAACTACTATATCAAACCACTTTTTCTACCTGACAACCTTCTCAATGAATGTGAACAACTCTCTCAGACCTCCTAAGTCACATCCCTGGTTCATTGAACAACACTTCACTTGCCATGATATTGAGTTTCCTTCACCATTCTCCTCACTCTTCTCTGAATGTGTTCTCATTTATCTATATCTCTTTGAAAGTGAGGCTTCCAGAAATGAATAAAATAATCCAGATGTGCTCTGACTCAGTCTGAGGTAAAATGGTGACTGTCACAACCCTTTTTCTCTATTCTCTGTTTCTGTTCATTTTGCCTGGGGGTTTTCAAAAGGTTTTGATAAAGAACATTTACTTCAAACAAAAGAAGTCCCCATTTATAAAACTGACGCCAACAGCAGATTCAAACAAGTAGTGTCCTAGAACCTTCTCTATTCAAATTCACTCCCAGGCAGTGGGACTTTGTATGGCGACCCCCAAGGCACTTTTGAAAAATGGTAGGGAAATAGAGCACAGGTTAAGAAACCACAGTCAAAGCTGTGTTGGATTTTTGGTCACTTCTGACATGCGTTGTGATTACAGAGGGACTTCCCAGATGGCACAATGGTAAAGAATCTGCCTGCCAATGCAGAAGACTTAGGAGACATGGGTTTGATCCCTGAGTTGGGAAAGTACCCTGGAGAAAGAAATGGCAACCCACTTCACTATTCTTGCCTGGAAAATTCCATGGACAGAGGAGCCTGGTGGGTGGGCTACAGTCCTTGAGGCTGCAAAAAGTTGGGCATGACTGAGCATGCATGCAAACACATGATTATAGAGAACTAAAAATTCACATGTCTCTCATGCCCGTCTCCTCACCCTGTACTTACAAACTTGATTATTTGTTTGTTTTGACTGTAATCCTCACTAATAATTATATTTTACACTATTGTTCAGGATATAAATTGGAATAAAAATTTCATGAAATAATGCTTACTTTTACTACACATGCATCATAATACAGGATCTTATGTTAGTTTGTATTCAATTCCAGCTCATTTGATTCAGTCCTCGTCTTTGTTTTCTGCTACCATCCAATATCTTCACTACCCTTCCTAGCCTTGTGTCACCTATAGATTTAAATGCTTTCTATGTCTTCATCCATGATGAAGACATGGATAGATAGACCAGGGAAATTGTAGCACCACTTGACTAGTTATCTCTTAGATTATGAACCCATCTGTTTGAACTATCACCTATAGTGTATGATTCATAGTAGATCAGGAAATCAAAATGATGGCCTATGACTAGTTCTCAAGAAAAATGAAATATAACAAAAAAATTCAGAGTGTATCATGTATGGTAAGTGTAAGTAAGTATTGTTTCATAAGACTTATTTCAATTGTATATCTTGAACAATAGTGTAAAATATAATTCTTACTGAGGTCATAGTCAAAACAAGCTTGAAAGCCACTACCCTCACCCATATTTCCCATAACTTGTCCACAAAGGTATCATGAGAAATCTTACCAAGTTGGTAACTCTATTTAAAAGGAAATAAGAGGACTTCCCTGGTCATCCAGTGGTTGAGAATCCACCTGCCAATGCAGGGGACACAGGTTCAGTTCCTGGCCCAGAAAGATTCCACATGCTGCAGGGCGACTAAGCCCATGAGCCACAACTACTGAGCCCATGTGCTCTAGAGCCCAAGCTCCACAATAGGAGAGGCCACCACAATGAGAAGCCTGAGCACCGCAGCTGGAGTACAGCTATGGAAAGCCTGCATGCAACCACAAAGACCCAGCGCAGCCAAAAATGAATTTGTTTTTTTTAAAAAAAGCAACTTTATTTAAAAAGAGAGAGAGAGAAAGGAAATTAGAATCCTTTGACATAATTTGTTTTGATTCATAGTATCCAAAAACACCACTTCCTCATCTAAGAACTAAGAAAAAAACTGTTTAATAACGCTTTCCTAAAGCAACATCCTTGGAAGGAAAGTTATAACCAACCTAGATAGCATATTAAAAAGCAGAGATATCACTTTGCCGACAAAGGTCCATCTAGTCAAGGCTATGGTTTTTCCAGTGGTCATGTATGGATGTGAGAGTTGGACTGTGAAGAAAGCTGAGCACCAAAGAATTGATGCTTTTGAACTGTGGTGTTGGAGAAGACTCTTGAGAGTCCCTTGGACTGCAAGGAGATCCAACCAGTCCATTCTGAAGGAGATCAGTCCTGGGTGTTCATTGGAAGGACCCATGCTGAAGCTGAAACTCTAATACTTTGGCCACCTGATGCAAAGAGTTGACTCATTGGAAAAGACTCTGATGCTGGGAGGGATTGGGGGCAGGAGGAGAAGGGGACGACAGAGGATGAGATTGCTGGATGTCATCACCGACTTGATGCACATGAGTTTGGGTGAACTCTGGGAGTTGGTGATGGACAGGGAGGCCTGGCGTGCTGCGGTTCATGGGGTCACAAAGAGTCAGACACGATTGAGCAACTGAACTGAACTGAAAGCAACATCACTTCCCCTCCTTGCAGTTTGTGGAGCCCATCTTTGGATTCTTCTTGAAGTCAGACTTATGTATAATGACCTGTAGTCTTCCAGCACACCTTCTACTGCCCAGTATTACTCAATAATCATAAAAACTTGTTCTAAAAATTCATTTGCAAGTTCTAAGAGGTAACTCTTTCTGTCCAGAAAAACTTGAACTCAATTTAAAGAATTGAAAGAATTTGATGCCGTTCTACAATCCCTGCACCTGTCTTGGACTTTAGGAACTTAGAATCAATGTTCTTTGTGGACATTCTCTTTAAAAAAGAAAGCAAAACTTACCTCTCTCTCATCCGTCAGCACAAGCCTCAAAACTTTGCCTCCCTGGTGGTCTTCAGCTCTCTGTGTGCCTCAAAAAAAGCTATTTTCTATTTTTCTTTCAATTTTTTTTGCAAGTTTCAGATAAACTAACCACAACTGGATAGAAGGGAATCATAAAGCCTCCTCTTCAAAATCTACATGTCAATTCAATTTTGTACAAGTGGAGTCAGCATTTTCTGTTGTTTTGAAAAACTACATATAATAACATGGAGGCATGAAAAGTTACAGCAATCCAGGGAGAACAAAGAAAAGAAACAGTAGCTTTAGTACAGAAAAGGCACCTTCTTTTCCCCTTTTTAAACTCTTGCCTAATATCTCTCATTGTCTCTTCTTCAGTCCCCTGCCAACCCTTTCATGTCTACAGAATAGCCTCCATCACCCTGAGTGATACAGATGATATTGAAACTCAAGTTCTTCAGGGGTTACTTGGCTTTCTTTGTGCACTTCCATCACTCTCCATGTGCACACTGAAAGAGAACAGAATTAGATCTTTGGAATGAAGGCCATTATAACTGAAATTCCCTGCAGGGACAGACTTCTGAATTTTGTGAAGCTCCATAGGGAATCAAGAAAAATCTGAATTATAATAAGTTTGCTTGAATAAAGGGATTTCCCAGGGGAGGGAAAAAAGAAAGTTTATTTTTAAAGTTCTTGCCACCAGAGATGAAAATCTCACCACCTCCACCCCCAACACACCCTCCCAATGCTTCAATGACTATGGAACCTGTCTTATACTCAAGAGCCAAGAAAAAGGCTGTGGCCATGCTGCAGAGAATTCAGACTGGGGACATGTAGTAAAAGGAAGGAGTAGCGCTTTAGATAAACAGCAACACAGGGAAGATGTAAGCAAGTTTTCTGAAACATATATAAGCACCTCTATCCAGAGCCAGCAAGACCAGTGGGCAGCAGGGACAGCTGGGTGGGAATAAAAGAGAGGTGACCAAATAGATAAGAGAAGTTTAGGGAATAGAGAATGGCTCAAAGGGCATATTAACAAGGCCCAGGGTGTAGCTGGCCAAAAAGTTCATTCAGATTTTTCCAGCACACCTCACCCAAACAAACTTTTTGGCCAAACCAATAAAATGAAACCACTATTTGCTAGCCCTTGTGCCAACCATTTACTTCATCATATTTGGTTATGGTTAGCTTAAAAACTAAATCAACCACTTTTTTTGTGTGGCCACACCATGTGACATGTGGGATCATAGTTCCTTCACCAGGGATCAAACGTGTGTCCTCTGCAGTGAAAGCAGGGAGTGTTAACCACTGGACTGCCAGGGAAGTTCCTGAATCAACCACTTCTATAGTGGCCACCAACTAATGGATTGGATGGCATTAAAACTCATATCAGGATAATGAAAATCTGGTGCATACATCCAAGGGAATATTATATAGCCTTTAAAAAGGAGGAAACCTTGTCACATCCTACAATATGGATGAACTTTGAGGACATGTAAAATGAAATAAGCCAGTCACAAAAAGAAAAATACTGTGAGTCCGCTCATATGGAACATCTAAAGTAGTAAAAAAAAAAAAAAATCGTAGGAACAGAAAGTAGCAATGTGGATACCAAGGGGAATGAGGAGAGGAAATTAAAGTTTAGAGTGTCCTTATTGCAAGATGAAAAAGCTCTAGAGATCTGTTGCACAACAATATGAATATATCTAACACAGCTGAACTGTGTTTAAGCATGATTAAGAGAGTAAATTTAATGTTATGTGCAGGGGGTATTATAATAATAATGATAAACTCATACCAACCAAACCTCCGATGGATTTTCTCACTTTCTTTCCCTATTCTCATGCCTGGACAGCATAAGAAGTGCAGCAGTCTTACTGATCAGCCATTGGCTGTTGCAGCAGTCCAGATGTAAACATCCTAAATCAGCAATGTTCTGCTCTATTCACTTGAGCCACATGCACCCTGTCAATCCATATCAGTCATAGCCTGTCCCTCCCATGGATCCAAAGGCTCATGCTATGAATGTAGAAATGGGGGGAGGGGTAGTGCTATCCTCTACGGCAAAGAGGGAGCCCAGTCTACACCAATCATGGCAGGAAGGCACTGCCAACTTAGCCACACTGTTCTCAAAGAGCTCAATATATCAATAACCTTAAATGTGAAAGTATTTAGAGAGTGATGACTACTGAATAAACATGGGCAAACTTCTTGTCAGGTGCATTTCTAAGGGATTCCTTGGCGGCTCAGTGGTAGACTGCCTACCAATGCAGGAGACATAGGCTCGATCCCTGATCTGGGAAGATCCCACATGCCTAGGAGCAACTAAGCCCGTGAGCCACAACTACTGAGCGTGTGCTCTAGAGCCCAGGAGCCACAACTACTGTGCCCATGTGCCTCAACTACTGAAGCCCTCGCACCTTAGAGCCTGTGCTCCACAACAAGAGAAGCCACCCCAATGAGAAACCTGCATACCGCAACTAGAGAATAGCCCGCAGGCAACAGCAAAGACCAGCACAGCCAAAAATAAATACATAAAATTATTTTTAAAAAACACGTTTATAACCTTGGAACAATGATTCACATCTTCAAGAGTACTAGGGGATATTTTACTAAAGTTCTCTGGATAATTCCCTAACCACCGACTTCCCTTTGCCTACAGAAACGTGTCTAGTAGAAAGAACATAGACAGTCCCAGGTGTGAGTCCAGATTCTGCCATTTATTAGTAGTGCAACCTCAAGCAAGTTACTTAAGGTCTCTGTGTCTGCACTTCCTCAACATTAGGAAGTGAGATAAAACCCTGTCTTGTCTCCTAAGGCTACTGGGATAGTTAAATAAGAAAACAAATATGAAAGAACTTTGTTTTTGGACAGGTACTTGCAACTGTAAAATGTTGGTCTTGATCAGAAGTGAAGAGAGAGGTCATATGGCATTACATGTAACCTTGGGTTTTATATTTTCCTTTGCACCATCAGTTAGGTGAGTGGAAAGGTTTCACAACCCTCCATCTACACAGCAATCAAATTATGCTATCACAGAGCATGAGATGGCAGTTAATGTTAATATTGTTCATATTTTGATTTAACAGAATCGAACAGCACCAAGAACCTTTTTTTTTTTAAGTTGACTGTAGGAGTCCCTAGAGGCTCTTCATATTACTCACCTTATAGAGGAATGATCCATTAGCATTTATGGCTGAAAATTACATAATAGTACAAAATAAACAATGTTTTTAGTTTCCATCTCTATATTTGAAGAAGAGAACATCTATTTTTGAATCATTTATTCTGTTGTCCTCTGAAATATGGCAATATATTTTTAAAAATTAAATTGTCTTTGTCTACTTCTTGACCCCAAAGAAGTTGCTGTCATTTCAGATTCTGTCATTTCAGATTCAGCACTACACTTGGAAAACAGACAGTAGAATTTTAAAGCGAGTTAATTATTCCTCCTTATGAAGGCTAATTCAATAAATGACCCAATTGTTGATTAAGTGGCACTGCTTTTTTTATATATATATAAAAGCACTTGGAAAGTATGAACTGCTTTACAAATATAAGGGATGATGTAAGGTGTTAATTGGCATCTTCAGGAAATATTTTCTGTTGATTCATCATGCACTTGTTAAAATGGGAGGACACAAGAACAAAATAAGTCTGCAAGGTCATTCTTCTGATTTTGTAGTATCTGTGGTTTTCAGTCGCTAATTTAAATGCATTCCTGGATAATGTTATTTATTGCTCACTCAGTCCACAGCTACTCTCCTTGCTCTGTCCAATGCAGGAAAACACCTTCTGAAACTGCAAAAAGAGAGCCAAACTTTCCTCTAATCCTTTAATAGAGGGTGCAAGAGACAAAATCAGGCCTCGAGGGTAGACTCTCCTTCATAATAAAAGTTCATATTAGAGGTCAGTAAAGTAGACTGTGTGGGAACACAGACCACATAGATTTGAGTCGCAGCTCCACCACTAGCTGGATGTGTCCCTCTGGGGGAAATTCTGTACCTGTCAGTGGGGATAATAATGATGTTTTTCTCTATAAGAAAGTTGTGAGGACTAAATGAGATAATATATTTTAAAAAGATCACTTACTTAGCAGGACTTCTCCAGTGATCCAGTGATTACAACTCTGCCTTTCAGTGCAGGGGATGTGGGTTTGATCCCTGGTCACAAAACTATCTATCCCGCATGCCTCAGAACACAGCCAAAAAAAAAAAATCACTTAGCAAAGTATGTGACTCATAAGTGCTCAGTGAATTAGCAGGAGGAGAAACAGCAGCAGCACTAGTTGTAGTATTTGACCTTCCATTCACAGAATAGAAAATTGAACAGATAATTTATAGAACCAAGATTTTTTCAAAGGGCCAAGAAGTTTGGAACTGCTATAGAAATTATGTAATCTTCCCTTCTGTCCTTTGTACATAGGTGTACCTTCTCAGAGAGCCATGCAAATATTTGTAGATGAGTTTGATGGCCTGTAGCAAGCATATGCTCCAGAGATGACTCTTAATCTGCTGTGACCTTCACAGAATGTTTTATCTGCCTAATGCTGATATGAAAAGCTCTATCTAGATCACTTAAAGCATGTTTATGCTAGGCATTGAATGGTGCCCCAAATCCTTCATTTTCTTTCTATTTTCAAGAAGGGTCTCACTGACTGTGGACCTAAGGTTGGGATGTAGTATGAGTTTCATACATCTGTGAATTTGAGATGTAGAGATTTTAGATCATCTTCCAACTTTGAAATCAGGAGGTAAAAGAGCAGCACATTCAGTGGATGGCCATTCTACGTGGGTCAATTTCACACAAAAAATTTAATATGAAAGTATATAAGTAGGAAGACATAGTTTATCTAGGTCAACACAAAAGATATGACTCTCCCAAGACAAAATAATGGCCCCCAGGTAAGTGGAAAATCAAAAGGAAAGAAGTTATGAGATTGATAAGAAAGATAGCAGTGTCCTAGGATTTTTGAAGCAAGCTTAGTCTGTGAGTTGCTTTGTCTTTTTCTTTTTTATCAAGATATTCAGGTTCCAAAGCATGTCAATCAATTTGAAAAATTTGAATGTGTAAAAACCCAAACTTAACAAAATTATAAACTGAGAGAAGCTTTACAGTAAAATTCTCCACAGAATTCCTTTAAATATCAATCATTTCCCTTCTCCAAATTCATTCAAACTCTTTTTTTTTTAACTGCACTTTATATCTCTTAGGTAAAATCACAATTGGGGTAGAATAAGCTATTACCCGAGATATCTGCATTATTGCTCCCTCCAAAGTGAACACGTGGTTGTTTACATAAGAAGTAAAGAACAGCAGGCCAAACATCTTCAACTCCAGCACAGCCAAATTCTGCTGAAATGTCTGCACACAAGCAAATAGCCAGAGTTGTCAGAGCCCTTAAAATAAAAGTCAAGTACCGTGCTCAATGCTATATCGAAAACATAATTTATCCCATAAATAAAACTCCCTCAGCAGTGTCCTCTTTCCACACAAAGGACAATGGCATGTTAGCTCTTATTAAAACTATTAAGCACCAGAGGGAAAGCATCTTCAAAATTCAGAGAGAGTCACAAGATGCAAAGCTTGCAAACTACTTTTGAACCACTCAGTCTTACACACATTTTGCCTGGCAGGCGCCATGACCTGAAATAAACCTGAAACTCTCTAAGATGCAGAATATTTGGTTGGCAAATTCAGTGGTGAGCATCTAGGGCTTATATGGCCAACATCTTGGGCTGAGTCCCAATGTGAGCTATTGGCCTATCTTTCAGACTTTATCTTTAAAAGTAGACTTACTCTTTTTTTTTTTAGACTTACTCTTTATTAACTGTGGGAAGGTGAAGTGCCTGAATCAGTGCCAACCCATCTGTATTAAATGGAAGCACAATTCAAAGAGAAAGTTATATTGGTTGTCATCAGTAGTATCATCCTTTCATGCAAAAGTGAAAACAAGAGTCCCCAACATCTGAAATCTAATGCCTGATGATCTGAGGTGGAGCTGATGTAATAATAATAGAAATAAATGCACAATAAATGTAATGTGCTTGAATCATCCAGAAACCATCCCCCTCCCTGCAGTCCGTGGAAAAATTGTTTTCCGTGAAACCAGTCCCTGGTGCCAAAATGACTGGGAATGACTGGTATAATACACTTACAAAGAGGCTGCACCTGCTGAGAGATGTTTTTCTTGAGATGCATAAGCCAACTAGGTGTTCATTTGGTCCACCTCAGAATACATTCCCATTCCAAATCAAGGGGGAAAGGATTCTGAAGGAACAACCCCAATTTCTGACAAGGATACAGCAAGAGAGAATATTAAAGATATTTAGTAGTAAATGCCCAATGTATTATTATTTATAAGTAAATTCTAAGCACACAGGAAATATTGTCATGGGCCCACTTTATGAACCATTCAGTATGAACTGTGTCTTCAAAAGACGTATGGGAAAGTAGAATGATCCACCATGAAATCATTCTCAAAAATCACAAGAGTGTGAGAAGCTTTTCAACAACAAGGGCATCAACGTAGCATTTCCAGAGAGTCAGAGAAGCCCTGGTTAAAGTCAGTCACAACCAGCTTCGTTAAAGTCCACACACAGTGGGTTTATTTTACATAGATATTCTCTGGAAATGGCAGTTTCACAGGTCAATAGATAAACCAAGGATGCTAGTGACTAATAAGTCGTCTCAGTACCAGAGTCGTTGCTGGTTCTGGTTCAATTTTACCAGTTTCTATGACCAGTGTCCTGCAGTGGGTATTGTTCTTCCTCTGTCCTTGTATATGGGTTGATGCTGTGAATATCACTAAAGATCCAGTCAGAAAAACAGAAAGCACATTAGTCATTTTAACAGAAAGAAATTGAGTAGAAGGAATAGGCTGCACAGGCATTAGGGGTTTGCAAAACAAGAGAGAGAATACCTGCAGCCACCACCTCTAGGGCTGTGGAAACAGAGGAAGGGGTTGAAATTGTCAGAACCAAGAGTGCTACATGTGTGTGTGCTAAGTCATTTCAGTCGTGTCTGACTCTTTGCAACCCCATGGATTGTAGCCCACCAGGCTCCTCTCTCCATGGGATTCTCCAGGCAAGAATACTGAGAGAGGAGGAGGATTTGATCCACTGAAGTGGTACCTACTCCTCTGAGAAGAGGATGCCACTGCTTTGGGCTGCTTCGGGTCCCTCTGAGGGAATGTGACGAGGCTGGCGTGAGTGTGGAGAGGAGCTGGAAAGCGCAGCCAGTTACTGCCGCTCAGGAGGAAGGGCTGCAGCTACAGCAACACTGAAAGAACAGAAAACAAGCAGGAAGGAAGGAGTCCCTTCTCCCTCCTCTAGCCTCCCAGAATCCCTTTAGCTCCCACATTGGCAGGATCTATCAAAAAGCCAGCTGGGAAAAAAAAAAAAAAAGAAAGAAAGAAATGTAGTTTGCAGAGTCCCAACCCCAGTATCACAGAGCAGTGCCTTTAAAGGGGTGAGTCTGGAGCTGCAAGCTGATCGCTCACTAACTAGCACAATGTGCAATGAGGTGTTAGGTTTCCATGTCGTTGTTCCTGCTGGAGTCACTCAGATGTGGCTACGGTTTGGAGGAAACATTAATTAGAGTGGACTGTTTGCCACAGAGGATTTCATCATTGCTGTGAATCCATAAGAAGCTGTTATGGGGAGACCTCAACCAGAGCTGCTCAATGTGTTTGTGAGAGTGACGGACTCCCCTCTTGTTGAAGCTCGGGTCATCACTATTTTTTCGCTTTTGTTCAGGCTCAAGTTTGTAGCCTATCTGCTTCCTTAAATGATTCTGTACACATGGTAAGCGGTCAGGTGGCCAGTCTCCAGAGTTCTGGAAGCATGAGCCTGAGCTGGGCCATCTGTTGAGGACGTGCTGTTTTGTATTACACACAGGGAAGTGGTGGGCAAAACCCGGAAGCGCACTGGAGGCCTAATGAAAATAAGACCAGTTAAATCTTCCCTCTGAATGTTCATTAGACCATCTGTTCTTATTAGTGTCCTTATCATTTGGAAACATTACCAAGTTAAGATGAGACACAATCTGTGGAATTCTAGTCTAACTTGAAATGAACTTTTAAGTAGAGCAATCATGACTTGTGATATTTCTCTTCCCCTTTAGAACCCTGCCCACTTCTAAACATTGCCATGGTGAAATTTTTTAATAGTTCCTTCCTGAAATATTATACCGGAAAGCAGGGTTAGCAGTAGCTACAGAAATGAAAACATAATCTCCAAGTGGCTGATCAATGAAATCAGGCCATTTCATAAAAGCCATGCAGTCATACTTCTGGCCTGTAAATTGCTTTAGGTGCCAAAGGGAATTGGAAGCTTGGTCTATCCTGTCGAGCCAATACTATAATATTAACAACCTGCAACAGACACGTTTCTGCAAGTGCTCAACAGGAAGAAATGCTACAGAATGATTCCAGGGGCTTCTTCAAAGTCCCTGGTTCCTGCTGCTGCTGCTGCTAAGTTGCTTCAGTCGTGTCCGACTCTGTGCAACCCCATAGACGGCAGCCCACCAGGCTCCCCCGTCCCTGGGATTCTCCAGGCAAGAACACTGGAGTGGGTTGCCACTTCCTTCTCCAGTGCATGAAAGTGAAAAGTGAAAGTGAATTCGCTCAGTCATGTCCGACTCTTAGCGACCCCATGGACTGCAGCCTACCAGGCTCCTCCATCCATGGGAATTTCCAGGCAAGAGTAACGGAGTGGGGTGCCATTGCCTTCTCTGTCCCTGGCTCCTACAGGTAGGCAAAGCCTTGGCTCTTAGGAGGACGTAAGCCCTACCTTCACTGTATGAAGACCCACGGTGGTCTTCTCCTTACTCTAAATTCTCTCCAAATGCATGGTCTTATCACCTGGTCTCATGGGGGATTTCATGTTACTTTGGACTGTTCTCTGGTTGTCTCCCCTTCAATATGTGTGTCTCCCACAGTGCTGAATATATAGTGGGAATTTAAGATGAAAAAGTGAAAGCATTAGTCACTCAGTTGTGTCCAATTCTTTGTAACCCCATGGACTGTAGCCCGCCAGGCTCCTCTACCCATGGGATTTCCCAGGCAAGAATACTGGAGTGGATAGCCATTTCCCTTCTCCAGGGAATCTTCCCAAACCACGGATTGAACCCAGGTCTCCTACGCTGCAGGCAGATTCTTTACCATCTGAGCCACCAGGGAATTTAAGATACATATAGGGAATTCCCTGACAGTCCAGTGGTTAAGACTTTGCCTTCCAATGTGAACTGACTTCCAATGTCAGTTTGATCCCTGGTGGAGGAGCTAAGATCCCACGTGCCTCACAGTCAAGAAACCAAAGCATAAAACTGAAGCCATATTGTGATAGATTCAATAAAGCCTTTAAAAGTGGTCCATATCCCCCAAAGTTATTTTTTGATAACAACAAAAGAAATACATATAAAATTGAATTGAAATAGAAACTCTCACACACAAAAAAAAAACAGTAAAGCTTTCACGTTCCTCTCCCCACTCACAGAAGTGCCGAAGGGGTTAAGTTCTTTGACTCTAATGATAAAACCCAAGAAACAGAGACATACAAATAGTAAATTGGCAAGTAGCATCGTGTACAATATGTTCTTGTTACAATAACAATCAAATTTACAAACAAATTAGCTGTGGAGTCTGAAGGACATTCTGTAGTTTTCACACTGGGCCTTCATCTCCTGCTGATAGATGACTTTGACTGTAAATTGAAAACTGGAAGTGGTTAAACATTTTGTGTATTCACAAGTGCCATTTCTAAAATTGAGGCTTCAGAGAGGAGATGCAAGAAAGGGTGACGGAAACTCAGAGCAATTATGCCTGTTATTAAGATGAGGTAGTGGCAATTACACAGCAGACTCATACAGAGTGTGTACGTGCTGATTGCTGTGAGGGAGCCTCTAAGAACAAACTTTTATAGCACCCATCAGGCCTTGGGTCTCTAGAGGAAGGAGAGATTTTTTCAGCTACTCTGTCAGTGTGCTTTTGGACTGAGCTCATGGCCACAGGAACCATCTTGGAAGAGATATGTACTTTTTTCTTAATAAGTGTGAATGAAACTCTCATATAACAGTGGTTTCATTCACTCTTTCCTATTCTCAAGCTCTTTGGTGTCAAGACCCCTTGACCCTTCTAAAAATTGCTGGAGACTTCAAAGAGCTTTTCTCTGTGTGGGTTTTATCTATTAATATTTACCTTATTGGAAATTAAAGGTGTGAATTTTTTAAACATAAAGCTATAGTAGCCTCAGGCACCTTCCAGAAAACTCCACTGTATACTCAAAGAAAGTACAAAAAGCAAATATTATTAAGAACAGTTTTGACCTCACAGACCTCCTTGGAAGAGTCTCAGAGATCCTCGAAGTCTGTGGACCAAAGTAGAAATATTTCCTCAATTCTAAGACACGATGTATTCTAAGACATGGCATCAATTTGATAACTTTAGGTAGTGAGGAGAGATACTCCATTAAATGTATGTATTGATTATAAGACACAACCTCATTTCAGAAAACTTGAAATTTAAGATTGAGGGAATATGGCCATTCCCATTAACCTCAGTGGGTCTCTGGAAACCCAGATTCACTGACTCAAACATGTTGATGAAAGTTGGTTTTTCTTAGAGCTTATTTGTGTTTTGCAATTTCTAAAATGCTTTCATGGACTGAAAATGTTACAGCCAATGAGGCACTAATGTTTTCCTTCAACAAGCATTTGCCAACTGTAATACCGAATACTGGAAATACAAATATGAATGAGCCCTCATTCCTGCGCTTGACGATTCACAGACCTAATAGAAAACAAAGGAAGGCAAACAAGTATTTATGGTATAATGGAGAAGCACTGGATCTGAATAAGTCACAGAACTGGAGGAAAAGCTTGAAGTACCCAAAGATGGAACTCTGGGTACGCAGGAAGGCTTGAGGTTAATCACTTAGTTAGTCATCCTCATAACAAAGAGCTGCCCTAGTGGACTTTGGCACTGGTGTCAGCCATTTTCGGGCATTAATTTATGTCAATTTAATTTAATTTTGCAAACACTGGTGATCTATCACAGAGATGTAAACCTAGAAATTTGCTAGACTGGTTTGACCAGTAGTGCCAGACACAAACAAAGCCTAACAGAGCATTTTCTTGGTTGTGATTGGATTCAGCTGAGAAGAACAGAATGTCGCACCCCCCCCCCGCCCCCCCGCCACACACACACACAGACACACACACACACAACAGTGACATAACAAGATAGCAGCCAGACTTGATCCACAGTCCAGGACTGGGTGGTAGTTCCATGAGGTCATCTGGGACCCAGGCTCCTATAATTCTGCCCCGCATCCTGGTGCATGCCTTTCATTTTCATGGCCACCTCATGGTCTAAGACATCTGCTAAAATTACCACCACTTATATCCATATTGCATGCTGCAAGAAAGGGCAAAAGGGGCTCATTCCGATTGGGTCAGCTCTCCTTAGGCAGCATCAACTTAAAAGTGTGGCTACTTTCACACTTTCATGTCGATGGACGTGAGTCTGAGTGAACTCCGGGAGGTGGTGATGGACAGGGAGGCCTGGTGTGCTGCGATTCATGGGGTCACAAAGAGTCGGACACGACTGAGTGACTGAACTGACTGACTGACTTTCACACCTTGTCTTACATCTTATTGCCTCGAACTTAATCACATGGCTACAGATAATTGCAAATAAGGCTAGGATGTCTTCTCTTCTAGACAGCAGTGTGCCCAAATTTTAAGATTAGATATATACTACTAAGAAGGAAGGGCTTCCCTGGCGGCTCAGCGGTACAGAATCCACCATCAATGCAGGAGCAGCAGAAGACTCAGGTTCGATCCCTGGATCAGAAAGATCCATTGGAGGAGGAATATGGCAACCCACTCCAGTATTCTTGCCTGGAGAATCCCATGGACAGAGGAGCCTGGTGGGCTACAGTCCACGGGGTCGCAAAGAGTCGGACATGACTAAAGAGACTTAGCATGCATGCATGCACTAAGGAGGAAAGAATGAAATAATGGTAGGGTAGCCCTAGAACTGGTAGTCTCTGCCACAGCATCTTAGTAACCACAAATTCAGCACTTTGTTTTGACCCTGATACTGTCTAAGCTTCTTCAAATTTATAAAAGTCATCTAGAGAAAGTTTGGTTTGGGGAGTTGGAAAGCACGTGCTGTATCAGAGTGATGGCTCTTGTTGATCTTCCTTTTAAAAAGTGGAAATTGGAACTTCCCTTGTGGTGCAGTGTTTTAAGACACAGTTCTCCCAATGCAGGGGGCCTAGGTTCCATCCCTGATCAGGGAACTAGATCCCACGTGCCACAACTAAGATCAAAGATCCTATGTGATACAGCTAATACTTGGCACAGTCAAATAAGTAAATTTTTTAAATAATTAATAAATTAAAAGTGGAAATTATTACAATATGAAATATACCAGGTCTGCTTTGGGATTTTTGTTTGTTTTGCTTTGCTTTGTTTCCTCAACTTCCAAAATGTTCTTGAAACATTGGGGCAGACGTGATTTAATCTATAGGTTCTGCAGCAAAGTGATTCTAAAGATCAGTCCAGCTGTAACTCTTGATTAGATTAATCCTGGCTATGCATCTGCCATGAATAATGTGAGTTAAGTGTCAGTTTTTCTGATTAGGCAGCCACGAACACAGACCAAGCTGAGACATCTGACCAAAGGTTGAGGGGTTCCTCAAACTCTGCAGCCATTATTCAGAGAAACACAAGAATGTGAATATGAGATAATGGAAAATAATTTGCCAGTTGACAAGTCCATGTAGACTTGGTGTATTTCATCTTCTAATAATTTCCACTTTTTAAAAGCAAGATCAATAAGGGCCATCACTTTCAAAGGTGTCATCGTGCCTTCCAATTGCAAAAAGCCAAACTTTCTCCAGACGGTTTTTTTCCCCCTTTTATAAATTTGAAGAAGCTCAGACAGTATCAGTGTCAAGAAATGAGAAGGCCATTTGAAAACTGACAAAAAGTGATGCTAACAATCTGGAGTTGTCAGCTTTTAGAAGCACAGGGAAATCTAACATGGAGCTGGCAGCACACCTGGCACAGAGCATCACGCCCCATCACGGCATCTTCCCCAGGGTTGGCGCACTACAGAAACGATAATCGTACGCTTCCTGGAAATTCCTGCTGAAGAGGCCTCGGAGATCAGAAGCAAACAGTCAGTTTTTAAATGAGCCATAAGGCTGGAAATGTACAAAAGAAAGGAGATGAGAAGTGTCCTGTTTAGGACAGGGAGACGGGGCCATTTGGGATACAGCTGGTTTCTTCAGCACAGTTGAACTTGGGGAAAAGAAGTTATTAGCACTTGGTAGCAATGGCCAAATATAGTAACAGTCATGGTATGTTTCTTAGGCTCTTCCATGAAAGTTAATTTCATAAAATAATGGAATGTAACAGAAGTTCTCTACTGCTCTATGTCACTAACACCCTGTACCTATTGGAGAATGAAGAAAATGAAGTCAGCCAAAAATTGTCAACTTCATGAGGGCAGGGCCTAGTCTGTCTTGGTTAGAACTGGCTCCCTAGTGCCTGGCATAATGCCTAAAATGGGATAGAGAACTATTTGGGGCAAAAGAAAGGAAAATATATAAGTAGCATGTTCTAACACTTGGAACTGTACCAAGAGTACTGTTACAAATAACAGTAGGGATTCCAAGTAATAAGCTAAAATATTAGTCATGAAACTGGCTGACAAATATATGTGAAATAATATATTCCAATATAAGCCAAATGTTTCTTGGAGGATGCATGGCTTAAAAGGATTCCCAAGCAATGGAATAAATGAACAAGGAGGAAATTGTTGGTGACAGAAAAGCAAGGGAAACCTTGAAAGAGCATGACAAAGTGACTGCACTTAAGAGTTTATGAGAGAGACTTCCCTGATGGTCCAGTAGTTAAGACTCCACTTTCAGTGCAGGGCGTGCAGGTTTGATCCCTGGTCGGGGAACTAAGATATCCCACATGCCCCATGGTGAAGCCAAAAAAAAGACAAGGAAACTTCATGAGATAGCCAAGGAAGACAACATTGTGATAGTCTTAACAGGAATGTGAAGAAATGCAGGCATGTTCCGTAATAAAAAGTAGCCTTTTACAGAGCTCTTTCTGTGTATCAGGCAGTGTGCTTAGTGCTTTATGTAGATTTTTTAGTATAGTTTCTATAATAAGTTTTTGAGAAGATATTACTATCCCCAATTTCTAGATGATGAAACTGAGGCTCAGGCAGGTTACCTGATTTGCTCCAGGGTCACAGAGCCAGCAAATAACAGAGAGAATTCTGAACCCAGGAATTCTGAACTCCAAAACCTGAGCTCCTAACCACTTCCTTCTACCACATCTGAGCCTTTTTCTAGGGAGAGAGTATGTAGCTTCAATTAGATTCTCAAAGGGCTTTGTAAATACAAAAAAGTATGAGATACATTAAAGCCAACTCTAAGCACCATGAGGGCAGGGACTGTGCCTGAATCAGCACTCACATGTTTGTGAGGGAGTTGGGTGGCATATTAAAAAGCAGAGACGTTACTTTGCCAACAAAGGTCCGTCTAGTCAAGGCTATGGTTTTTCCAGTAGTCATGTATGGATGTGAGAGTTGGACTGTGAAGAAGGCTGAGCACCGAAGAATTGATGCTTTTGAATTGTGGTGTTGGAGAAGACTCTTGAGAGTCCCTTGGACTGCAAGGAGATCCAACCAGTCCATTCTGAAGGAGACCAGCCCTGGGTGTTCTTTGGAAGGAATGATGCTAAAGCTGAAACTCCAGTGCTTTGGCCACCTCATGTGAAGAGTTGACTCATTGGAAAAGACTGATGCTGGAGGGGGATTGGGGGCAGGAGGAGAAGGGGACGACAGAGGATGAGATGGCTGGATGGCATCACTGACTGAATGGACGTGAGTTTGAGTGAACTCCAGGAGTTGGTGATGGACAGGGAGGCCTGGCATGCTGCAATTCACAGGGTCGCGAAGAGTCAGACACAACTGAGCGACTGAACTGAACTGAACTGGGTGGATGGATGACTACATTAACGTGTGAGTGTACTGGTGACGATCTGGCCTCCAAATTGGTTCTCGTTCATCAGTCTGATCTCCCTCCAGACTGCCCCCTGAACTGCAGCCTAAGTGATCTCTCTAAAGCCCTAGTCTGACCATGTGAACCCTCAGCTTAAATGATCTTCGCTGATACCTCAACACCCACAGTTCAAGTCTAAAGTCCTTAGCATACACAGTCCTTCATGCTTAGTGCAGTGGTTCTCAACAGGGACAGTTTTCCTCTTGGGGGACATTTGTTAACATCTGGAGGCATTTTGGTTATCACAAGTCACGGGAAGATGCTAGTTGCATTTAGTGAATAAAGACCAGAGATGCTGCTAAATATCTTATACAGTACAGGACAGCCCCCACAACAAAGAATTATCTGGCCACAAAAGACAATAGTGCCCCAGTGGAGAGACTTAAAATTAGTCCTTGGAAACGTGAACTTCATTTGCCGCTACTACCTACCCTATTTTATGTTCCAGCAATCCCAGGCTGTGGCGAACGCCCCACTCCCATATGGTTCCGTGCTTTCTCAGTACCTTTGCTTCATCCTTCAAGATGTTTACAAAATATTTATTTGGCTGCACCAGATATTAATTGTGGCACACGGGATCTTCAGTCTTTATTGCAGCATGTGGCATCTTTAGCATGAGGGATCTAGTTCCCTAACCAGAGATCAAACCCAGGCACCCTGTCTTGGGAGCTCAGAGTCTTAGCCACTGGACCATCAGGGAGGTCCCATTCTTTATGACTACGTTTACATTCTCTTCTAGTAATAGCAGTATTGCCCCAAACTTCCTCCTATGTGTCCACATGTCACCCTAGGCATGTGTTCTTTGTGGCAATTAACCACGTTATATTGACATGACCTGTTTCTATATCTACCTTCCGTCACTTGAACTGTGAACTAATCAAGGGCAGGGACCTTTTTTATTTACCTTTATAATAGTGCTTGACACAGAGCAGGTACCCACAAAGCCTTGAACTGAAAGAAAACAAATGAGAAAGAGGAAGATAAATCACTCAATTGCTAGTGAGCTTTGACCTTCTCAGCCAAAAAAAAAAAAGGTTGAAATCAACCTTTAGAGTAAAGGGAAGGCCAGACTTGGTGAGAAGAACATGAAGAAACATGTCCATTCTTCTAGGTGAGAAATCAGAAAGCAGAAAGGCTAAGAGCCGACATCTGGAAATGGGGATATTGATAGTTTCTTTCTCAAGTGATTACTCTAAGCATATAAAGTAATAATCCATGTAAAGAGCCTGACACATAGGAAGCACTCAATAAACAGTAGTTACTTTTATTAAAGGCTCAGATGAGTGGGCCTGTAATTTTATAGATGTTATTGATTAGGACCAGTTCAAAGGAAGGGGCAGCACCTATTTATATTTTTAAAGTTGGTCAATTTAAAGAAAAATATTAAGTCAATAGTAGTGCAAGTAGTGGACGGCTAAGGCAAAATTCATGAACCTGTGATGTGCACAAGTGAAGTCTGGGAAGCAGAGCTGAAAGGGAACTATATTGTATGGTAACTGGGCTAGATCCCTAAAGGTTTGTGACTTTAAACCACTTTGCATGTTAACACCATTTCCTGTCCCTTACTTTGTCCAGACCCTGGTCTGAGTATCTCACATCCCCATCTCAATCAATCCACACAGTCTCTCTTAAAGGTAGGTAGACTATCATTAGCTTCTTTTTCTTGTGGCAGATGAAGAAACCAGAGACTCATGGGAGATACCTCATTTGCCAGGATTACACACTAATATGCCTGGAGAATCCTCAGGACAGAGGAGCCTGGTGGGCTACAATCCATAGGGTCACAAAAAGTCAGACACAACTGAGCAACTGAGCATGCACACTAATATGGGCAAGAACCGGCCTTGAAACTGTTAAGGAGAGCCCCAGTTAACTAATTATGGTCTGTGTCTACAGTGTGGGATGAAGTTTATAACTGAGAAATTTTCTAGTTTGGTCTAATCACAGGCTCATATTCAGATATTGCTGTTACACATGGATTTTCCCCTATAGGAGCCTGCTGCTTTATAAACTACCACTTGGGTCAAACTTAGCTTGTTCTTTAAGCCAACCAAGGGACTGACTGACCTGAGAGCCAAGTGCCTTCAGGGCAAATTTTCAGTTAGCAGAGGAAGACGTGGTGTTGTCAAGGCTTGACATCCAGACCGAAGGCTCCTTTCTGCTCAGGGTTATTTCTCAGGGAAGGTTGTTGGGAGATGGGCATATTCCACCAGCTGGCGGCTACACCAGTGACCTTTACTGCTAGTTTAGCTTAAATACATTTTGACATTTCAAACAAATTAATGTATTTTTACAAGGTGGGGCAATGACCACAAATTAGGCCAAATGGTTTGCCTGCAAGCTGGGTCACAATGCAAAGATCCCAGAACCTCACGACTGTCCCTTCAGCTCTTTCTGCTGCTAACACCCCCAAAGAAATGTTTCTTTCTGTCCACTTGGACAAATGCCAACAGCCCTCAGGGGTGAACCTTAGCCCCACCTCAGTAGTGTGTGATTCTGGGGTTTCTCTGCAACTAACAGCTGCTAATTCTGACTGCTGGAGTCAGTGCAAAGACTCCATCCTCTACGTTAGGTTTGTATGTTGTGGAAATGCCTTGCTACAAACCACCAGTTCCTTTAAAAAATTACCTGGAAATGGGAGTATTTAACATGAGAAAGATATAAAAGGAACTAACAACCTAAGAGAGGTGAAAAGGTTCAGTTTCTGAAAACACAGGCCCCAGACTACTAAGTAGCCACACATCTTTCATCTGAGGAGGTTTCAGAGACTAGCTGCCCAGCCAAATCAAATGGGAATTAAAGGGATTCTGTGTAGCTGATACAGAAAGTGTCTCAGAAGCGCAAACGCCACTTTAGTCACAGGAAACTGCCAGAGGGAGACTTATTTGATGGAACAAAAGACAAACAGAGTAGCTGGTGTATTTTTGAGGTGATATTAAACCTAATAAACATGACACCAATAGTGTTGACTTAAATCAGATGGGGCGAGTTGGAGAATTTAACAGCTCATCTTCCAACTACCAGCCTTTATTTCGGAGGCGGCCTTGACAGCAGAGAACAGAGTTCAAACCGTGTCCTTCTCTAACTTCTGCCAGGTGTGTGCTGTCCCTGGCCTCTGCCCTGGCCTCAGCTCTCGGAGTGGGGATAATTAGAACGTCATTTCTGCCAGCTTTGTTTTTTCTGGGTCGCTGACTTCAGACTTGATCCAAATAGGAGTGTTGGACTGAAATAAACTCATTTCCTCTTCCTCAGCTAACGCCAGCTCATTTCCTGGGGGACCATGCTCCATAGGCCCAGCGCACACAAACAGCTTCTGTACCAGCCCGATGGTGTATATGGAGGTCCAGAGTGGGGGCCCACGGCGGAAGTGCACCATCTCCCTTTTCTCCCTCTTAGTTGACAGGGCACTGACATGCAAGGGCCTCAGACAGACGTGCGGAGGAACACATCACAGCAAACTGCTCTGGGAGCTGTTAAGGCTGATGTTTAATGTTCATCCAATGGCCTCAGTCTGAAAGGCTCTGTAGAACATGCATAACACAAGCTCAGCTTTATACTCCATTAGCATTCAAATTCCTAGCTGCCCAGAGGCATATGGTACTGACCAGAGAGGGCCAGCCCATGTCGAGACTGAGGGCACGTAGAGACAGGAGCACAGGTTGAGGCTTCTGGGTGTCTAGGGGAGACGCTCAGACACAGGGGGCAGAGAGCCCCAGGTGGTGCAAGAGGGGAGGTCAGAGACAACCTTTGTCTTTACAATGTCACCAGTTGCCCTCCAATAAGATACAGAATTAGAGGGAGATTTATCTCAGACTGGCCTTTGTCCACTTCATTACTGAGTGGAAGGCCTCTTCCAGCTGGGAAATAGTGGGCCTCAGAATGTGATGACAGCCCATATCTTGTTTTCAGACTTTCAGATTCAATGAGAAAAACAAAGCTTTCCTTGGACTTTCACTCAAGGCAGAAAGAAGAGCAGCTACATCACTGCTACTGTCTTGGCCAGGAATGGGGCCCACTCTCCTGCCTTGTCTAGCCATAAGACAAGAGAAATAAAGTACAGAATAAGTGAGTGGTGGAGTTGAGAGTGCAAATAACGTAACGTTGTTCTCTGAGAAGTGCCCAGTGGTGAACAACAGCTGGTGGGCTGACTCCTGTGTGGAAAAAGGAACTAGGGTAGATCTGTGTTTGCTTGCCTGTGTGTCCCCAGTGCCCAGCACACCAGACCCACCCCCCCCCGGCATACACACACTCACATACACACTCACACGCACACACCAGTCCTTTTGCTCCTAACTCCTTGATGTGTCTCAGGCTCCTGCAGTGGCCCAGGTGAGGGATGACAGTGGCCTGAATTAGGTTGGCAACAGTGGGGATGGGGAGAATTTGAGATGAATTTGAGATGTAGTAAGGAGACCCTTGAGAGTCCCCTGGACTGCAAGGAGATCAACCAGTCCATTCTGAAGGAGATCAGCCCTGGGTGTTCTTTGGAAGGAATGATGCTAAAGCTGAAACTCCAGTACTTTGGCCACCTCATCCGAAGAGTTGACTCATTGGAAAAGACTCTGATGCTGGGAGGGATTGGGGGCAGGAGGAGATGGGGACGACAGAGGATGAGATGGCTGGATGGCATCACTGACTGGATGGACGTGAGTCTGAGTGAACTCCGGGCGATGGTGATAGACAGGGAGGCCTCGCATGCTGCGATTCATGGGGTCACAAAGAGTCGGACACGACTGAGCAACTGAACTGAACTGAACTGAACTGAAGGAGACCATGCTCTGAAAAGGGTCTTTCTGAAATTATAGGGAGAAAATAATTCACAGTATGTTGGAAATCCATAAATGGTAAATGTGTTTACCAGAACATTTAATCAACTGTCTTTCCCAGCTTTGCCAGATAACACCAACATTGCTGGAATTCGAGAGATGGGGCTGTTGCGAGGGGTGGGAGACCAATAAGCCAATTTTTCTTTCAAGATAAAACTGCCCCAGAAAGATACTGTAACCTAATGGTGTGTGTTCTGTTCTTTTTGCAGGTGCGATTAGAGTGGCCAACAGACCTTGCAGTCAATCCCATGGACAATTCATTGTATGTCTTGGATAACAACATTGTGCTGCAAATTTCTGAGAACCGGCGAGTGCGGATCATTGCAGGGCGCCCCATTCACTGCCAGGTGCCAGGCATCGATCATTTCTTGGTCAGCAAGGTAGCAATTCACTCCACTCTAGAGTCGGCAAGGGCCATCAGCGTCTCCCACAGCGGGCTGCTCTTCATAGCTGAAACAGATGAGAGGAAAGTAAACCGCATTCAGCAAGTTACCACCAATGGGGAGATCTCCATCATAGCTGGGGCCCCCACTGACTGTGACTGCAAAATTGATCCCAACTGTGACTGTTTTTCAGGTATGACCTTTTAAGCAATTCACCGGCTCCCCTTCTCTGTTTTCAAAAGAAAAATGGGCATCGGAAAAGTCAAAAAAAGAACAAAAGTAGTCCTTGTAAACATTGGTATGAGGCAGTGGAGAAAGCAATGGATTGGCGGTCAGACAGCTTAGTATCTGGTCCTGGCTCTGCAATTGAGTCACTGAGTGACCCTAGGAAAGCCATAAAACCTCTTCATGACTCATTCCACCTGCTAACCAGAGTGATCACGTGTCTCAGTTACATCACCTCACTGTTTTGAAGATAAACTAGTATAATAAATGTTTGAGTGCTCAAGAAGTTAGGACCACTATCCAAATGTGACATCCCCATATTTTTTGTACTTTAGAGAAAGGATAGCTAGGTAAAACCTACACTTACTGATTTGGGTAAGGAAAAAATTACTTCTACTAAGTGACTGGTTTCCAGATTAATAATATGAGCTACTTGAAGCCCAAAGGGACTAGGAGCAGACTGCTTTGGGGATCCATGGACAAAATTAAATCTCACAATGGAGGGTTCTCAAGACATCAGTCTTCTACTTACGTTTTTTTAATCCAAAATATTTTCATAACCAATAGTGCCCTTTACTTCCAATTGATAAGGAGGTGGGGACCAGAAAGAGCCTTTGCACCAAAACACAGAGTGGATATTTCAGATAGTAAACAGTCCTGTAAATGTCAATAGATGCATTTATTGCTGGAATGTGGAAATCCTCCCGAGCAACATGCAGCCCTATTAAACTGCTCATCTGGGCCCAAATGGTTCTTTTAACCTTTGTCTTTCCTTGGGACAGAGGAGTCAGGAGTGAGCAACTTGGTCGATAGGACTTTTAATCAATATTTCCAGTGTTTTCCTGGACAATTAGTTTTATAGTTATTTTGCTAATTGGTATCTTTCTTTCAAGGCAAAACTGGAATATTTATTCTGGTTATCAAATTTGATGTTCTGAGTCATTGTTGCACTTACAGACTTAGTGTACTTTGACAAAGTGACAATGAGAATTAACAAAAGAAAGGTTCTCTGGACAGAGAAGGAATGGAAAGCCCTGACATAGATCCTATGAGCATGGACAGGCATAAGTCTCATGGATTTCCAGCCAGATTTGAGGTGGCTGTTATTATTTGCTGTTTTTGTATCCAGCAATACAATAGATATGGAACAGCAGGATTGAAGATTTCACAAAATTGGTGTTCACTGAGATCATTGCATCTTCTGTTCATCTTCAGTGGTGCTGACTCAAAAAGTTGTGGATAATGGACTTCAAATATCCAGTTGGGGCACATGGAAAATGTTGGTTCACTGATTGTTCCCTTTAAAATGATTCTTGGGAGGGGGGTAAATTCTTTTTTTTTTTTAAGTTTAATTTTTAATTGGAGGAAAATTGCTTTACAATGTTGTATAAAATGATTCTTGATATATAGACATTTTTTGTATTTGGTATGTTTCTAAAATGCTGTGATGACAGCTGTTAAAATCAGGGTCTTCTTTCCACAGGTGATGGTGGCTACGCCAAAGATGCCAAGATGAAAGCCCCTTCCTCCTTAGCAGTGTCACCTGATGGTACTCTCTATGTGGCAGACCTTGGGAATGTTCGAATTCGGACCATTAGCAGGAACCAAGCCCACTTAAATGACATGAATCTTTATGAGATTGCCTCACCTGCTGATCAGGAACTCTATCAGTTCACCGTCAATGGAACCCACCTGCACACCTTGAACTTGATAACGAGAGACTATGTGTATAATTTCACCTACAACGCTGAAGGCGACTTGGGTGCGATTACCAGCAGCAATGGCAACTCCGTGCATATTCGCCGAGACGCAAGTGGAATGCCCCTTTGGCTTGTGGTGCCTGGCGGGCAGGTGTACTGGCTGACCATAAGCAGCAACGGAGTCCTGAAAAGAGTGTCAGCTCAAGGCTACAATCTGGCCTTGATGACCTATCCAGGGAACACGGGGCTCCTGGCTACCAAAAGTAACGAAAATGGATGGACAACCGTTTATGAGTAAGTTTCTAATTCTCAACATGGGCTCTTTTAGGTTTGTATTTGAAATTGTATTACAGTGGGAAAATGACTTAGTAATTGCTGGGTGTTACATGCTATTTTCTCCTAACAACCACAATAAAAAATAAATAAAAAGTCAAGGAGAAAATTTTAACCCAACTCCTAGGGTTCAAACCCATTTCTCCAGGGAACTTTTGCAGAGCATAATAATAAAAACATAGGCTGAATGAAGAATCAGGTGTGGTACTGCAGGAGACAGGAATGAGGTGGAAGTCCATGTACTCAGAAAAATTTACAGCATTGCTGGGAAAACAAGAGAAATTTTCGTTTAAATAACAAAACTAGAAAGTAGTTCTAAAGTAGCAAAGAAACAGTGTAGTTTAACTGGTATTTATTGATCCCTGTGGGGTTTAATAAATGAATGAATGAATGCGTGCCCAGCCCAGTCCAGCCCAACTCAGTGTAAAATTGCTGTGGGAACTAGGAACACAGTGGGCCATGAAGGCTTGTGTGAAGTGATGTGGGACAAATGCTCAAACTGGAGAGGCTGCTTCTGGGAAAAGTGGAGTCAAAACTCCAGTACAGGCTTGCACCACCCCCTCCCCGAGTTTCCCCACATAAGGCAGACTCCAGCACATTTGGATATTCACAGACCAGGTCTATGATAACTTTGTTTAATGGGGAATTTACACAAGGTGTGTCTGAGGGCAGGCTACTAGGAGGTGTCCTCACGGAAACAGAGACCATTGTCCTTGACTGTTAAGGCGGGGCAAACGTGTTTGAATGTCAACCTGTTTAGAAAGCTAGTTTGTGAACAGTCAGCAAGTGCCGTCCCCACGAAGGGAATTGCTGAAGTTTTAACCAGTTTACCAAGTGAAAAGAATCAGTGGAGCTGAACCCAGAGCCTGAAATGGCATTCAAGTTGAGGAATGTGAGAAGCGAAGATATTCAGTATAAGGAATTCATGTTTACTCTTCCATGAGGACATGTGTGCGTGCATGTTAAGCGGCTCCTCTGTCCATGGGATTCTCCAGGCAAGAATACTGGAGTGGGTTGCCATGCCCTCCTCCAGGGGATCTTCCCAACCCAGGGATTGAACCCAGGTCTTTTATGTCTCCTGCATTGGCAGGTGAGTTCTTCACCACTAGCGCCACTATATCCTTCACCTGGGAAGGATATAGAAATGGGGAAAAAATTGGTCCAGTCCCATGAAAGCCTCCAGAGGAAAGGGACAAAACAATTGGTCTTCAAATTTTGGATCATATCCCAAAGAAATGCCACTTGTACAAAAGAGCTGGACAGCTGTTTTAGTTTCACTTAGAAAAATATATTCACTTGTTTCTGTTGCAGGTGTTCCTCTATTTCTTGAAAAGTTTCTCTTACATCTTAATAAGAGTAATTAAAGCTACTATTCACTGAGGCATTACTATGTGCCAGCTCCTAGGCTAGGTGATTACATAAAGTATTTTCTTTGATCCCCAAAATAACAACGTGGGATCCATGCTCCTGTGATGCCTATTTCATGGGTGAAGAAACTGAGACCCAGAATGGTGAACTTGTCCTTATTCACACAGATGTTCAGGATTCAAACTCCAACTGTCTGACTCAAGAGCCCACATTCTAAAATATACTACCCTTAAGAAAGATGAAAGTTCTAATGAGGGATCTTTTTTTAAAAAGTCACACAAGATCACACTGCAGCTGAAATTAAGCAAACAAGTGTCTTAAAAGCTACTGGTTAAATTCAGTTAAGCAACCAAGAAATGGCAGAATTATTAACTAGTTTTCAAAATAACCAGTTCAACCATTCATTTATTTATCAAATCACTTTGTATGTTTGAACTGTAGGCAGTTTTATTTGTTATTTATACCTCAGTAAAACTAGAGGGAAAAAAAAAAAAGAACACAAAGTAGCCAGTTTAACCATTCATCTCTTTATGCAACAAATATTTGCTGAGCACCTGGTATGTATACCTGGTGCTGGGGACAGAGCCATGAGCAAGACAGACAGCAATCCCTACCTCCACAGCACTTGCACTGTACAGAACTTCAGATGATGGTAAGTTCTGTGAAAGAAATAAAGCAGGGTAAGGGGGAATCAAGATGTGGAGCCAGAAGGGGGTTTTATTTTAGGTTGGGTGGTCAGAAAAAGTGAAACTGTTAGTAGCTCAGTCGTGTCTGATTCTTTGTGATCCCATGGACAGAGGAGCCTGGCAGGCTACAGTCAGATGTTCTTAATACAAAACATTAAAATATTTTACATATCCACTCTAACTATTTATAGCACCAGATGTTTAAAAGTGGAGGGCAAAGTGAAAGTGTTAGTCGCTCAGTCGTGTCTGACTCCTGTGATCCCATGAACTGTAGCCAGCCAGGCTCTTCTGTCCATGGAATTTTCCAGGCAAGAATACCGGAGTGGGTTGCCACGCCCTCCTCCAGGGGATCTTCCTGATCCAGGGTCTCCTGCATTGCAGGCGGATTCTTTACCATCTGAGCCACCAGGGAAGCCCCTGGGTGATCAGGGAAGGGCTCGTTAAGAAGGTGACATTTGAGTAAATGCCTGTAGGAGGTGAGGGGATGAGTATATGGGTGTATGGTGGCGGGGAAGGGGAAAAACCTTCCCAGCGGGGTGAACAGCAAGGGCAAATGCCCTGCAGCAGGAGCAAACCTGATGTGTTCAAGTAAGACAGCCACTGTGAGTGGAGTGAGCAAGCATAGTTGGGAGAGGAGATCAACAAAGTGGCCGGGGCCACTTTGCGTAGGGCTTTGAAGGCCTTTGTAAAGACTTTGAGTAAAAGGTAGAACCATTGGAGAGCTTCGAGGAAATGAGTGACATAATCAGCCTTACATGTTTAAAGAGTTGCTCTGCACAGAAAACAGACTGTGTGGTGGAAGCAAAGGAATGTAGTGGAGGGAGGACGACACTTCAATAATCCAGGCAATGTGGTGACTTAGACCGGGGAGTGAGGGCAGTAAGTGGTAATAATCAAAATATATTTTGACAGTAGAGCTATCAGGATAGACAAATGGGATGTGGGGTGTGGGAGAAAAAAAGGGTCAGAAATAACTCCAAAGTGTTTGACCACAGCAAGTGGGTGTTGAACTTTCCATTTACCAGGATGGGGAACACCAGGCAAGGAGTAAATAATAGAGGGTGGGAGTTCAGGGTCAGCTACAATCAGTTTAGACATCCAAGGGAATATAGCAAGTTGACAAGTGGATATACAAGTCTGGAATTGAGGGGAGAGGCTCGAGATTTGAAATTTGGAGATCCAAATTTGGTATCACTAGTGTTTAGATTGTATTTAAAGCCATGATATCTTCATGGCAAAGTGAGTGTAGTCAAGGAAGGAAAGAGATCTGACAATGGAACCTGGAGCCCGTCAATGTTTAGAGTTGAGTATATGAAGGGGAACCAGTGAAAAAGAGACCGAGAAAGTCTAGTGAAGTAGGAAGAAGACCAGAAGAGTGGGATGTCCTGGAAGCAAAGTCAAACAAGTGAGTCAAGGAAGGAGAAGTGATCAGCTGTGCCAAATACTCCTGATAAGTCAAGTAAGATAAGTGCTGAGAGTTGACCACTCCATCCAGCACACTGTGAAGATCATTGTTTACCTTGACAAGAGCAGGTGCTGTGGGCAATGGGAGACGAAAGCTTTAGCAGAGCAGGTTTAAGAGGAAATGGACACACATGTCTTCATAGCAGTGTTATTCAGAATAGTCAAGAAGTGTAAAGTACCATGTCTATCAAGTCACGAATAGCCAAACAAAATGTGGTACATCCATACCATGGGCTATCATTAATCCATGAAAAGCAATGAAGTTTTGGTGCATGCTACAATGTGGATGAACCCCAAAGACATTATGCTAACTGAAAGAAGCCAGACACAAAAGGACAAATATTATTTAATTCTGTTTATATGAGATGTCCACAAAAGGCAAAGTCATACAAAGTAGGTGAGTGGTTGCCAAGAACTAGGGAGAGGAGTGAGTGGGGAGTGACTGCTCTTGAGTATGGGGTTTATTTTGAGGGTGATGGAAATGTTCTAGAAATGGTGCGGATGGTTGCACACATTGTCAATGCATTGAAAGCCACTGAATTGCATACTGAGTACTTTTTAAAGTATTCATTTATTTTTGGCTGTGCCAGGTCTTCTTTGCTGTGTGGGGGCTTTTCTCTAGTTGCAGCGAGTGGAGGGTACTCTGCAGACGCAATGCACGGGCTTCTCCTCGTGGTGGCTTCTCTTGTTGCAGAGCGTGGACTCTAGACTCTCAGGCTCAGGAGGTGCAGCTCCCGGGCTCTAGAGCACAGACTCAATGGTTGCGGCACACTGTCCTAGTTGCTCTGTGGCGTGTGGGATCTTCCCGGACCAGGGATTGCACCCACGTCTCCTGCAGCGGCAGGTGGATTCTTTACCACTAAGCCACCAGGGAAGCCCTACTGTGTACTTTTAAATGATGACTTTTATAATATGCTGATTATATTTCAATGATAATAGTAATGAGAGCAACTGGGAGGAGAAAGTTTGGAGACCATGAGTAAAGAAGCCTTCTGAGGACATTGCTATAATGAAAAGCAGAGAAATTGGAGCAGAGGGGGATGGAGTAAAGAGGAGAGAAATATCAGTTTATTTGTATGCTGATGAAAATGATCCAATGTAGAAGGGGAAATTGATGATGTGGGATAGAGAAGACAGTCTGTGGGTCCATGGTGGCACGGTGATGCAGGCAAGCAGGATGCTTAACAGTGAGTGGAGCTCAGGCCTATCACCAGGACTCGGCCGGCAGTGAGTAAAAAGGCAATCTAATGTCACTGTTGTTGGGTAAGCTTGAGGCATTAAGAGATAAGGAACATGGGCATTCATGTGGGGTTAGCATGGGATTTTTATGGCCACAAAGAGACATTAGAGGTCATTTGACAAATAAGGAAATGGAAGCCCAGCGTAGAGGAATAACTTGGCCATTCCCTTTGCTAGTTGGCCAGGTCTAGAGTCAGTCTTTGAGCTTCTAGCCCAGTGCTCTTTCTACCACCATGCCACTGCCTTCCAGAAAAACAAAGAGGACTTGGAATAACAAGAGTGACCATTGGAAGTCTGGGGAGCTAGAAGATTGTGCTGCAGAAGCAGGACAAGAGGAATGGGAGAGCTCCAGGGAAGAGAAAGGGAGGCTGAATATCCATTTCTTCCTTCTCCCACCTTCTAAATTCCAGCTAGCACTATGCCGAAACCCTCTTGACCAGGTAGCACCTGTGGAAGGTTCCTCTTCATCTTGAATCAGTGTATTCTGTCCCCAGTGGAACACTGCTCCCATCCCTTCTTGCCTGCACACATCAGAATGAGCAATTTTCCAGCCTTCAAATGGAACTCATTCTTCCCACAGTCTATGCTGTACAAGCCCCGACTTCTTTCACTTTTATCCTCCAGCACTTTAGCCAGTCCTGAGCACTGACTTGAGTTTTTCCTTGTCCTTCTGAAGCTGGGGAACACAGAATCAGACCTACTCTTCCGGTCAGGGATAGAGCCATGCTGGGGTTGGGAGAAAGTGGTCTGGGGAATGATGCTCTGAGATGAAAGGCAGGCTGCCTTCTGTGGCCAAAAGGGGACAAATCCTTTGCCAAGGTGAACATCAAATTTCTTTTCTGAGATGACAAACAGAAAAAGAGAAACAGAAGCAAAAGTTGGCAGGACGAACGACTGCCACAGAGAAGTAGCGAAGCCAGTCAACCATTCAGTGTTCCCTGATCTGCAGTGACGCTGAGGAAGAATGACACGAGTGACCCTGAACAGCGTGGACAGTCCAAATGGGATTTTACAATGTATCTTGTGCTGTGGTAGTGGGTGGGCTTGTCCTGTGTAGTGTGATGTTGTTTAAATAGTTCATTGCTTTCCCTAATTCCGTTTGCCTTGGACCAGAATCAAAAGTTGCACACCCCACGTATTAGTACTTGATGCTCCACCGCCCCTAAGTGTCCTGAGTGTCAGGGGAAAGCTGACCACAGAGAAACAGCTGATAGGGAAGTGATTGTCAAGGCAGGAATAGGAACGAGGCAGGGCTCGTGGTCCCAGGGGCTCGGGGACTCCTGATTGCGATGACCCTGCCCCAGCGGAGGTCTGAGGGAGGGACCCGGCATCTCCACAGTAGGGCAGCCTCCTTGTTTGGCAAGGCTCTTCCTGGCAAAGGCTTCTGCTACACTCATCTGCAGAGGCCCCAGACTGAGGCCAAAGTGTCGGTTTTGTCACTGCTGCCGGTGCAGACTGAGCTGACAGCTCCTCGGGCCCTTGACCTTTGTGGGAGCCCTCTGCTTGAAGGGGACTATGCAGTTCCATGATCTCTTGATCCTTGGTTTTCTGTGTTCTCGCCACCGCAGGACTTGATTCGCACATTCCCCACCCCCACCCGCCAAACTGTCATTCGCTGACAACTTGGAAATGCCCTCATGATGGCTCTAGGTGCCTTCTAGGCTGCTTTACAAATGCTCAGTCTTATGGAAGATGGCTAAGGGAAGGCTCTTCCTCCTACCTGATAAGATTCGTGGAACGGGGGCAGGGGGAGGAGGGGAGCAAGGTAAACCCGCCACATCTGTGGGTGAGATATTTGCCTAAGGAGAGGATGTGATTCCCATGGTTATGTAAGTGAACAGTCAGTCTGAGAACATTGAACTGTTTTCCAGAATCTCAGGGTAGGGAGAGAACAAAGATGCCACGTAGCCCGGCCCCCTGCCTCTGGGCAGGTGGAGGGCTTCATTTTAAACAGAAAGAATGTAGCATTGCCAACAGTTCCTTCAGGACTCCACAGACAGACTGGACACTTTCGCTCAGTCCCTTCCCCTTGGGCTTTATGCCCTTGAGAGGTCTCAGGAATGGGCAACGAGAGCTGTGGAGGGTCATGCTGGGGAAAAAGAACTAGCAAAGGGACAGAGGCTGAAGCGAAGGAAGAGAGGCTGCAGAGCAAACTTTCCGAGCCTGGCTGGGAGGATGAGTTGCGCCACACAGGACGTCTCTGTAAACTGAGCCTCCGCATCCCCAGGGATGGCTGGCTGTCCTCTCACCACGCTCAGTCTCGTCTCCACCCCGTTCTTCCCATCTGCACAGGCAGATCCGGCTTCCCACATTCAACAAGTGTAAGCAGTGAGAGTCTGCTCGGGGCCACACGCTGAAAATACAGAGGTGAATGAGGCACTGTGCCCTCTCTCTAAAGATGCGAAAGTTTACCACCTAGGAGGGCTATCACCATGCGTTTCATAAAGGCAAGGGGCCACCATCTTCTCTTACACAAACTGGGGCAGTAAGCCTCCCAACAGTTTTCCCTGCTCCATAGCTCCTATTCCAAGATTCATTTCCACCACAGCACCTAAGGAGTCATACTGCTCCCCCCCGAGAGCTTCCTATGCCTCTCCACTGCCCATCGACTGCGTGCTTTCCTCCAGAGCCTGGCACCCCAGTTTCCCCATGCTCTGCTTCCCTCAATGGTCTTCGCAACCACCAGAGTGCCTGCCTTCACAATGCCTTCCTCCCCTCCTCCGTCTCTACCTATCAAGGGATTGATCTCCCACTACCTTCCAGGATTCGAATACCACCTCATTCTCCTTTCCTTGTGCTCAGCCTGGAGGGAAATGACTCCGGCAGCTCCTTGTTTACAGAAGCATATGGCAGTATTCTGGCATCAGAGCGATTCGTGTGCCTATCTTCTCTACCCTACTAGACTTCAAATTTCATTCAGCACAGTATCCCCAGGACCCAGCCCAAGACTGATGATATTTACTGAATGAAGGACAAGTGAAGAGAGAAGGGCATGATGGACCTGGGCTGAATCATAGGAAGCCAAGTGAAGTTGTTGGCAAGGAAAGGGGAATCTAGTATTTCCTAAAGAATGCTTATTTGATTGCTCAGGTTTCTGAAAGGGTAAAGAGGGTCTATTTCCTTTTATAAAATAATTAATGAATTTTTCTTTTATAATCTTCAATGTTTTCTTAAAAGCAAAGATGGAAGAGCTTCTGGTTTTTACTCAGCATGGTTTAACTGTGACTTAGACTGTCCTCAAGGGAGAGGGCAGGCTAGCCCTTATGAGAAAGTATCAGACCAAATATATTTTAATAATGTGTAAATATCATCTGCCCTACTGTAAACAATATGGTCCTCAAGGACAAGAATGAATCCTGAATTTCCTTTCCGCATGTTTCCTTTGCTCCGCGGGAACACATGTGTGTGCATGCTCGCAGTGGATCTCTGTAAAATCAAGACAGAAAGGGATAGGGTGATGGCAAACTCACTCCTGATAACCGTGAAGGCAACAGCCAATGCCCGATCACACAGTTCACCAAACCAGGATTTATGGGCCTGGTTAAGTGGATGCTACTCACAGGCCAGGGAGCAGAGGACGAGTGGAGGCGCGAAGAAGGGAGTTAGTACCCTGTTATGGCCTGAGGGTATCAGTTGCAGCATATTGGGCTTGTGTTCTGTGCACCAAAAAATGCAGGCGCCAAAGGGAAACCCACAGCGTAAGAGATTTTGATTAAACTTATTTCTTTGACATTCAATTGGGGAAAATGCAGTCCCCTGTGATAGAGGGGGGTGAAAAACCCTCAAGCAAGCCATAGGAAATCAAAGATTTCCTTTATTTCTTATCTACTTCATAGCAATCTTTCCAAAGGTGTGGGATCTGCCTGTTGCTCTTCCTTTGGAAATGACCCCACAGAAGAGACAGAGGCCTGTTGTTTTTGACAGAGGGCCGTGTGCATGGCTGAGCCCAGGAGAGGCGCCACTCTGCAGATACCACCAGTGCCATTGCTTTGACTGTGACTAGCAGAATAGGGGTGGGTGAGTGTGTTGGGGGTAGAGTGCTTTGGGTTTTTTTTGGCTTTTTCCCCTTCAGTTTTATTGAGGTATAATCAGCATACAGCACTCTATAAGTTTAAGGCATACAGCCTAGTGACTTGACTTCTATATATCACAAAGTGATGACAACAGTAAGTTTGGTGAACATCCATCATTCCACATAGACACCAAAAAAAAAGAAAGAAAAATATTGTTTTCTTTATGATGAGAACTTTTAGGATTTAGTTTCTTAGGAAGCTTCCTACATACCACACAGCAGTGTTCACTACCACCTTGTTGTACATGGCATCTCCAGTACTTTCAAAAAATATATTTATCTATTTAATTTGGCTATGTTGGGTCTTAGCTGCAGCGCGTTTATTTCTCTCTAGTTGCAGCTCAAGGGCTCTAGAGCACACGGGCTCAGTAGTTGTAGTGCACAGGCTTAGCTGCCCTGTAGCATGTGGGATCTTAGTTCCCTAACTGGGACGGAACCCACATCCCCTGCACTGCAAGATGGATTTTTAACCATTGGACCACCAGGGAAGTCCCCCCAGTACTTATTTATCTTATAACTGGAAGTTTCTACCTTCCTGACCACTTCTATACTATTCCTTCACCCATCCCCAACTCTGAAAACCACAAATCTGATCTCTTCCTACGAGCTTGGTGTGCTCAGGTTTTTCGAATTTGAATGTTTTTTTAGAGTCCACATATAACTGAAATCATACAGTATTTACTGTCTGACTTATTTCACTTAGCAAAACACCCTCTAGGTACTTTGTTTATGATAAAGTCAACTGTACATTTTCAAATAAAGAGGCTTATCCAGCCACGGAAAGGAAATCAGACAATATAACTTTTTAGCTCTCTAGCACCTGGGCAGTACTGTGAGAAAGCCTACTTTATCCCTACCCCATTACCTCCCTCACCAGAAAAGGACCAGGTGGCAGCCTCCCAGCTACATCTATCCAGGGAATTACACCACAGGCCAGTGCTAACATTCGTTCAGATTTTTGGCCCTTGTAACCTCTGCTCGTGGATGGCTCAGCTGGCATCTGATCTTGTCATCTAGCCCTGAAAAGTGGGCACCACCACTGCTGTCACCTTTAGAGGAAATCTTGCTTTAAAACAAGGGGCTGTGTAACTGAGAGAGGAGGAAACTGCATCTTAGGTCCGATCTCCTGGGGGAATAATGAGGAGTGACTTTGCCAAGTGCTGAGGAAACCCTTTAGAAATCAGGAAAGGGAAACTGATGTGGCCGGGTGACTGGTGAAGGATGTGAAACAGAGAGCAACTGCCTGCATAATCCAGGCTGTGGGGCCACAGTCTCCCTCGGGAGGGGGCCTGCAGCAGCTTCCTTCTGTCTGCTGCCTGGAGACTCCTCCCTACAGGCCAAAGCAGATTGGTACCTTGTGAGAACCAAAGTTCGGTACTGTTTTCCTCCCCTGAAAGAAAGACCAGGCAGACAAAGTCAGGCTGTGTTAGGCGCTCAGGCCCTTCCATGCCCTGTTCTCATCAAGGGTCTTCTCACAGCCCCAGAGCCCCAGAGCAGGCCATGGGCAAACAGGCTGAGCAGCAGGGAAGATCTTGCCATTAACCCCAGGCGCAAACAGCACCCTTCGGCCTTTCTTTGATAATAAGGCCTTAGCATCATAGTAGCAACATGCCAATGGCCATTTTGGCTGAAATCCATTTAAACAAAGGGTGCATCCAATTAAATAACTGGGGCTTGCTATATCTGTGATGTCAGATGACCTATTTGATTATTTTTATTTGCATGCCTGATTGTTTTTAACTGATCGAGTGCCTGTGAGCATGCTCATGTATACTCAGAACTGAACTTGACATGCCATTTTGTATAACCTCAAGTCTAGTTTCGTCCTGTAAAATAATGTCTAGCCCCTTTTCCCAAGTCTACCAAAGACTGGTCTAAGTTTTAAAATTTCGGCAACTCTCCAGACTGACTTCTTTAAAACGTAGTGGATTCACACTGAGTCACTAGGCCATTTTGCATCATTTCGGGGGTCAGGAGGCTTCCCTGATGGCTCAGTAGTAAAGAATCCGTCTGCAGTTCAGGAGACATGTGTTCAATCCCTGGATCGGGAAGATCCCCTGGAGAAGGAAATAGCAACCCACTCCAGTATTCCTGCCTGGACAATCCTCATGGACACAGGGAGCCTGGTGGGCTACGGTCCATGGGGTCACAAAGAATTGGACACAACTGAAGTGGCTGAACAACAACAACAGGCAGTAGGGCCAGGCTCCACCACTGTGTCCAGGCTCTATCCTGCTCACTTTAAGTTAAAAGAATATAATTGTTTAACATTTTAAAAGCAAATAAAAGTACTTAAATATTTTTAACTTTGCAACTTGAAAAGAAAACTGTAATGGGCTTCCAAGTACATGTCTTTACTTTTAATGAAGGGTTTATTTTTCTTGGTTCTATTGGCAATAAAAGAACAGTTCCACATCAAAAGCCTTCAGGGAAGCTCTCTCCATTTGGAGGCCAGTCAGATTGCCAATAGTTCTGATTTTTAAAAAAAAAAATCAACTCACCAGACTCTATTTCTAGATATAGGTTATTGCCTATTATCCCAGGTAATTATTTGGGGGGGGGGGGGAAGCTCTTACTCATACAGGCAAATTACAACACATTATGTACTATACTATAAAAAGAGAAAAAAATTAAGTGACACTGAGATCAGGGGGTTCCAGAATGTTTTAATGAGTATGTTTCCATTATCTTCTGTGCTTGTTCATTTTGTTGGAAGAATGATTCATTCATTTCAAATTTGGCAACTTAAACAGCAGCAAATATAATTTTCCTATCACAATGCAAAATCAGTTTATTGGCCTTCTCTGCCTGTTTTGGGGGGGTGGTGTGGGGGGAGGTGAACATTTGTGCGTCCTTTTTCTTTGCCAACAGCACCCTCTGCTGGTTTTTGTGATCCATCACATCTGATGGGATCGACCCAAATTGCAAATGGAGGGCTCCCTGCAACATTGCACACAGCGGGACATGATTCATAAATCAGTTTTCCACCCTGGTGATTCATTATCAGATATATTTTTTCTGTAAAACAGCACAGCTCAAGGAAGTCATCAAGAATTCAAGAGCTGCAAAAAATACCTTCGTTTGATTAATCATCTCTCTGACCTTTTTCTTCTTATTGAACAAGGTTAATAATACTTGTTATCACTCAAAGTTAAACTGTATTAGCTGCCAAGTGAGTTTTATTTTGCAAAGGCCCGTTATCATTGCCAAGAGGCTTCAAAGTTGGGTTTGGTTACATTCCGCAGGTATGACCCCGAGGGGCATCTGACCAACGCAACATTTCCCACGGGAGACGTCAGCAGCTTCCACAGTGACCTGGAGAAGCTTACAAAAGTGGAGTTAGATACTTCCAACCGTGAAAATGTCCTCATGTCAACTAATCTGACCGCCACAAGTACCATATATATTTTGAAACAAGGTAAGACTATTTCCAACTTTGCCCGCCTCTAATAGCATCTCTCTTACTTCTACCATCAAACCTCCACACACTGTTAATTAATAGAAGACTTCTTGTCCCCATATTCCAGCTGTGGAGGCTGAATCCCAAGTCACACCTTTCATAAAGTTCCTACAGCAACATTGGGCCACGTCCTTGTGGGAATTAGGAGGTTCAATTCCTGCCAAATATACTCTTCCATCAAGCCATTTCCCAACATCCAGCTGTTTGTAAAGCTCTTTAAGCTCTGACTGGGGTATACTAAAGGCACGAAGTCTGTGTCTCATCTGAAATTAGCATTCTAGAGCAGTGATGACATGGGTGAATAAAAAGGAGTGAGGATGCACACCAAGCCAGAATATAAGGGAAATGTAAGAGAGAATGGAAGGGAAAAAGAAGGAAAGGCGAGAGGGAAGGAAGGAGAGAGAGAGGGAGAGCAAGAGGGAAGGAAACAGGAAGGAAGGAAAAAAGGAAGGTGGATTTGGAAAGAATGTCTTAGAAGCTGAGAGAAATGGACACAGAGAAATCATTTTCTCTCTGTCCAGGCATTAAGGACCCGTTCTGTTGTTAGGCTGTGAGGCCAAACACAGAACTGTCCAACATCAGATCCACTCTAAAAGGATCGGCGGCAACCTTTGTCAGCATATCCTTTCCTGGAGATCAGCCACTGTGCTGGTGTCCCCAGGCACTGAGGGTACTGAATTACACTGCATACTCCACTCATTCTAGCTCCCAGCATATCAAACGGAGAAGGCCAATCCACCAAGTCAGAGAAGAAGGTTGTGAGGAAATCCTTTAAAAATGAGAACATTTTGAAAACCAGAAACAGCCTGCAGTATTACACAGGAGTCTTTTATCCAAGAAACAAGACAGCCCAGCTGTGAAACTAACAAGACTCAAATGGACAGAGAGCACGTGGGCTTGTCAGAATGGTTGTCTATAGTCCCGAGGGCAGTGGGGTCCACGGTGCCACACCTGCTCATCCTTTCCCAAACTTGCCTCCTGAAGCTCAAGTTGTCTCTCCTCTCTTTCTGTGCTTCCCTCTTCTTCCCCCTCTTCCTCCTTTGCTCCTCTCTCTGCAGAAAATACCCAGAGCACCTATCGGGTGAGTCCAGACGGCTCCCTGCGTGTCACTTTTGCCAGCGGGATGGAGATCAGCCTCAGTTCAGAGCCCCACATCCTGGCCGGGGCGGTCAACCCCACCCTGGGAAAATGCAACATCTCTCTGCCCGGGGAGCACAACGCCAACCTCATCGAGTGGCGGCAGCGCAAGGAGCAGAACAAAGGCAACGTTTCAGCTTTCGAAAGGAGGCTGAGGGTAAGTCTCGGCCTGACAGCACCTAGGCAACTGGTGTTGTATTTTTGAAAACCGCAGCACCTCCCTAATCAGAAGTCCCATTTCTCTAAAGCTTTTCTAGGTGACTAACTTATATAATATAGTAATTCAAGAGAGGGTGCTAATGGCTGATAATGGTTCAGTATCCTTAAATGAACATTCTAATAAGAGCTTTCTTTGTCATTAGCCAGCTAAAGTGCTCTGACAGTAGCAATTTCAGGCACCGAGAATGTCTGGATCTAGAAATGCATGTAGTCAGGAGGCCCTCCGGAATCCCTCACATGGCCTGGAGATGCCTCAGACCCCTGCTTCGTGGTAAAAAGTGAAAGTGAAAGTCGCTCAGTCGTGTCAGACTCTTTATGACCCAGTGGACTACACAGTCCATGGAATTCTCCAGGCCAGAATACTGGAGTGGGTAACCTTTCCCTTCTCCAGGGGATCTTCCCAATCCAGGTCTCCTGCATTGCAGGTGGATTCTTTCCAGCTGAGCCACAAGGGAAGCCCCATGCAGTGGTAGATACTTTATTCGAAAAGGCCAGGCAGGTACACACAGAAGGATATGCGACGTCAGGCAACATTTGGACAAAGGCAATTAAGGGAGAAATCAGTGAATGTTATCATTGCCTTGAATATACATATTAAGGGCCAGAGAGGTCAAGGACTAGTGCTCCTGTTGGCCTAATGGCACTCAGAGAGAGCGGGCATGGGTGCTTCAGTTGTGTCTGACCCTTTGTGACCTCATGGACTGTAGCCCACCAGGCTCCTCTGTCCATGGGATTCTCCAGGCAAGAATACTGGAGTGGGTTGCCATGCCCTCCTTCAGGGGATCTTCCCAACCCAGGGTTGAACCTGGGTCTCTTCCATCTCCTGCATTGGCAGGCGGATTCTTTACCATTAGCATCACCTGGGAAGCCCAAAAGAGAGCTGCTTGGGAGAAATGCAAGATTTGGGAGTTTTCAAGTTTTTACCAAGCACAGTTCACCACAGTTAACCTGGGATCTCTCAGTCAGAATTGCCTTTCTGCTGCACATGAAATCCACAAGCACCAACGCGCTCTTTCTACCTGTCCCTTCTTGAACATGAAGCAATGTTAGGATGACATGACCAACTTTCCAAATCTAGCAACATTCATATGAGCCCAAGAGCAACTGCCAGCCTGAGGCAGTTACTCACTATTGAGGCCAGGCCTGCTTTGAGCCCCTGTGTCTCACCTGGGATCCCTGGAACACTTGCATTTCTTCACTCACAGTAAAAATGCAGTAACCTCTAGGCTGTGACAGGGCAACACCAAACAACCACCAGTCCCGCGGCTGGATGATCTACATCAGTGCTCACTTCCCGGTCAGTTCTGTTGGCGACCCAGAGATAGACTTTTGTGGTTGTTTTTGTAACAGCCACTACACAAGTTGTCTTCATGCACAAGTCAGTTTGTATGCTTTGATTCGATTGGCCAGAATATTTACCAGAAATGCCACTGAAATGAGAGGTGAAACCAGCCCAAATAGTCCAAACCTCTCTATGTGTGGGCAGTAAGGGTTTCCTACTTACTGGGAAATGGGATCTCCTGCATAGAACCCTAAATGGGGGAGTCTTACAACTGGCTTAAGAAATGCCTTTGTTTTCTTCACCTGTGAAATGAAGATGTCATACTAGAGAAAAGTCAGAATTATATACACATGTTTTATCAACCTCGTGGACTCACCCCGGGAAAATTAATCTAATAAATGGTATTTTGGTGCCTCCCCCGCTTAGAGTCTGAATAAAATATTATGAGTCATATCATACACTATGTGACTCTGGGATTTTCCATTTTTTAGAACACATTCTTTTTTTTTAATTTTTATTTTTACTTTATTTTACTTTACAATACTGTATTGGTTTTGCCATACATTGACATGAATCCGCCACGGATGTACATGAGTTCCCAATCCTAAACCCCCCTCCCACCTCCCACCCCATATCATCTCTCTGGATCATCCCCGTGCACCAGCCCCAAGCATCCTGTATCCTGTATTGAACATAGACTGGCGATTCGTTTCTTACATGATAGTATACATGTTTCAATGCCATTCTCCCAAATCATCCCACCCTCTCCCTCTCCCTCAGAGTCCAAAAGTCCGTTCTATACATCTGTGTCTCTTTTTGTGACTTTATTATTTTCTGCTTTCTATGATGACCCATCCTATTTTCTCCCCTCCATATGCACAGATAATGGAGAGAGAGTATAAAGTGTAATTTTCACCTCATATTCCAAATTGTTCTTAATACTGAGGTTAGTGGGCATAAAATATATGGGCACTCTTCCGTGTGAGTAGAGTGAAGTGTTATTTGTTGTTGTTGTTGTTCAGTCACTAAGTCATGTCCATCTCTTTGCCACCCCATGGATTGAAGCATGCCAGGCTTCCCTGTCCTTCACTATCTCCCGGAGCTTGCTCAAACTCATGTCCATTGAGTTGATGCTGCCATCCAACCATCTCATCCTCTATCATCCTCTTCTCCTCCTGCCCTCAATCTTCCCAGCATCAGGGTCTTTTCCAGTGAGTCAGCTCTTCACATCAGGTAGTCAAAGTATTAGAGCTTCAGTTTCAGCATCAGTCCTTTCAGTGAATATACAGGGTTGATTTCCTTTAGGACTGACTGGTTTGATCTCCTTACTGTCCAGGGGACTCTCAAGATTCTTCTCCAGCACCACAATTTAAAAGCATCAATTCTATTGTGCTCAGCCTTCTTTATGGTCCAACTCAAATTTGTACACGACTACTAGAAAAACCATAGCTTTGACTATATGGACCTTTATTGGTAAAGTGATGTCTCTGCTTTTTAACATGCTGTCTAGGTTTGTCATAGCTTTTCCTCCAAGGAGCAAGTGTCTTTTACTTTCATGGCTGCAATCACCATCCACAGTGATTTTGGAGTCCAAAAAAATAAAGTCTGTCACTGTTTCCTTTTTTTCCCCATCTATTTGCCATGAAATGAGGGGACTGGATGCCATGATCTTAGTTTGTTTTTTTTTTAATGAGTTTTAAGCTAGCTTTTTCACTCTCCTCTTTCATCCTCATCAAGAGGCTTTTTAATTCCTCTTTGCTTTCTGCCGTTATTGCGGTATCATCTACATATCTGAGCTTGTTGATATTTCTCCTGGAAATCTTGATTTCAGCTTGTGATTCATCTAACATTTCATATTATGTACTCTGCATGTGAGCTAAGTAAACAGGGCAACTATATACAGCCTTCCCCAATTTTGAACCAGTCCGCTGTTCCATGTCCGGTTCTAACTGTTGTTCCTTGACCATGTACAGGTTTCTCAGTAGACAGGTAAGGTGGTCTGATACTCCTATCTCTTTAAGAGTTTTCCACAGTTTGTTGTAACCCACACAGTCAAAGGCTTTCTCATAGTTGATGAAGCAGAAGTAGATGCTTTTCTGGAATTCCCTTGCTTTCTCTATGATCCAGTGAATGTTGGCAATTTGATCTCTGGATCAATCTCTGGATTGCCTTTTCTAAACCCAGCTTGTACATCGGGAAGTTCAGGTTCACATGCTACTGAAGCCTGCCTTGAAGGATTTTTGCCATTACCTTGCTGGCATGTGTATGCATGCATGCTAAGTTGTTTCAGTCATGTCTGACTCTTTGCAACCTTATGGATTGTAGCCCACCAAGCTGTTCTGTCCATTGGATTCTCCAGGCAAGAAAACTGGAGTGGGTTACCATGCCCTCCTCCAGGGGATCTTCCCAACCCAGGGATCAAACATGCATCCCTTACATCTCCTGCATTGGCATTACCACTAGCCCCACCTGGGAAGCCCTGCTAGTGTGTGAAATGAGTGCAATTGTGTGGTAGTTTGAACATTCTTTGGCATTGCCCTTCTCTGGGATTGGAATGAAATCTGACCTTTTCCAGTCCTGTGGCCACTGCTGAGTTTTCCAAATTTGCTGGCATGTTGAGTGCAGCAGTTTAACTGCATCATCTTTTACGATTTTAAATAGCTCAGCTCGAATTCCACCACCTCCACTAGTTGTGTTTGTAGCAACACTTCCTAAGGCCCACTTGACTTTGCACTCTAGGATGTCTGGCTCTAGGTGAATGATCATACCATCATGGTTATCTGGGTCATTAAGACCTTTTTTGTAAGTTTTTTTGTGTATTATTGCCACCTCTTCCTAATCTCTTCTGCTTGCATTAGATCCTTGCCATTTCTGAAGTGTTATTTAGTTAATACTATTTCTAATTGACCAATTTCCCATCCGGTGGTAGAGTTGAGCAGATTTGTGGAATGGCTTATAACGGCAGCAAATTCAGGGCCCTCTCATTAGTGACTTCAAGGGTTCTTCCTGAGGTTCTGGGACTGGAGACTGGCTAGGTGGTGTTACTGTACATGTCCCTAGAAAATTCTAACACCAATAATGATCCTTTACATATGTTTAAAGTGAAGTAAAGTCGCTCAGTCATGTCCGACTCTTTTCGACCCCATGGATGGTAGCCCACAGAATTTTCCAGGCAAGAGTACTGGAGTGTGTTGCCATTTCCTACAATTAACAAAATGTTTTCGTAGTCAGGGTTTTGTTTGATCATCACAACCAGCAATGATTGGCTATTCCCAATCTACAGATGAGGAGACTAAGGCCCAGAGACGTTAAGTGATTTGCTCAGAGTCACATAGCTATTATGGATCAGAGCCAGCACTAAAATGCAAGTCTTCACCTAGTGCAGCATTCTTTCCACTCCATCATGTTGTACTGCCTTGTTCCTTAAAATAATTAATCTATAAATCATTGCCCCACTCAGTGGAGCCATCTTGGCAGGGCCTGACTCTTCATTTCAATGCTGACAAAAAGAGACAAATAATCGACTCTAATGTACTGGCAAGTGAGGGTGGGCAGGAAAAGTATGAAGGAAGCTAGAGGAAGGAGGCTGTTTAACTCAACCATCCTTACCTACTCTCCCCATCCTTAGGCACTCTTGCCTATATCACTGCCTCAGTTTCCCCAGATTAGGCATAGCCAATTTAATGGAATGAATATGTTCCCCAAAGGCCAGTGTGGATCTAGTCCAGACCTTCTAGTGGAAAGGAAAAAAATCAGAAAATGATAGACTTCCTTTGAAGATAAAGCAAAAAGAGTCACTTTTCTCCAATGACTGGTGACTTTTTTTTTTTTTCCACACACAAACTCAGGGTCCTCTTCAAGGTGAGGAAACAAACTGCTGGGGAACATGAGATCCTGCTTTGGCACCAGCTGCATTAAGTGAAATAAATCACATTAACATCCTAAAATTTCACTTATTTAAAAAATCCACTTCCTCCCCCCACCCACACCAAACCTGAGTTGTGTTTGAATCATCTTCCTTGCAATGTACTTTCCCCTCCAGTCTATGTATATCCTCATCTGCTGCATTCATCTGTCCCCATAAATACCTTTCCCTGGACCATCAAGAAATTCAACATTCACCGAAAGCAAACTGGTTTAGAAACTACATCCAGATTGCACCTTGCTGTGTCCATGAATCGTAATGCTGTTTAGATGAGACTTATCCCAGCACTGGACCTCAGAGCTCTTTATAAGATTTCTCAGACTGAGATGTGAGGTGACAGCAAAGCTCCAAAACTGCTGCACCCTTTATTAAAAAGAAAAAAAATCCAAGAAGCTTAGCACTTCAAACTGAAGTCATCAAATCAAGTAAGATGATTATGTGTTTACAAGCAAAATGAAGTGAAGACTCGTCTAAAAACTCTCACAATTGATTGTTTTTCTCTCCATTCAAAGATAACTAAGAACAGGGTAGAGTGGTTTTAAAATGCAACATGTGACTAGTCCTACGTGAGCTGAGCTCTGAAAGGCAGAACAAGCCTGGGTGAAACACAAGGTCCCAGGCTGACAAATGATGGGAAATGTGGGAGGCCTGTTCCCTCTAGCATCTCCCTCCTTTCTCAGAAAACATGTTTACTTCATGCTGTTTTGACTTCCTTCTCCCCAGGTTTGCTGGAGGGATTCATTTTGTAAAAAGTTAGGTAAGAAGCCTGCTTACAGATAGATTTGTCTGTTTTTAAAATATATCTGTGGTTCTCCATCCGAGGTAACAGTGTATTTACCCATAAGGAGTCATCTGGAGATTTCAGGCATCAAGGCTACTGAGCAGTGTTGGTGTTCAGGGTCATGGGGATCCTTGGGGCCTTCAAATCATAGAAACAACTATGTTTGTTAATCCTGGGACAACTTTGCTAAGATAACTAGGCAGAAAGCCTTATTTCACACACTATTTCATTTGTATATAAGTATTAGTTAATTGATATTAAAAATTTAAAATGCCTACTGTATGGTCACCCAGATGAATTCACCAACAGGAAAGTATTTCAGATGAATTCACCAACAGGAAAGTATTTAAACAAGAGCAAATTAATTTAGTGCACAAAGTATCCGGTTAAATGGTATGGCAGAAATCAGGTAAGAGGAATGAATAAGGTTTTAAAGAAGAACTGGTATGCCCATAATTTTGCACCACTTTTCCCATCTATAACATGAAGGATATGATCTATACAATCTCTATTATTAGTACTATTGTTACCACTAATCATAACAGCTAACATTCATTGAAATCTTATATGTATATTGCCATATAGTAACTTATTTAATACTCATAACATTTTATCAGACGTGTTCTCTTATTAGCATTCTCACTTTACAGATAGAGAAACTGAGGCACATAGAGGTCACACAGCTAGTAAGGGGTGACACAGGATTTGAACCTAGGCAGTCCAGCTCAATAGCCCATGTTGTAAGATTTCTTCTAGCACTAAGATTCTGTTGGCTGCCCAGGTAAAAAGGAAAAAAGAAAAATACAGGTTAAAAAAAGTTCCCAGTGGAGTAATGGAGGCTGATGTTAATGCTGCCTACGTGCCCTGTTCCTTTGTAGGCCACTCTGAAATAAAAGTAAGCCTAAGTGGGTTTTGATTGTCAGCACAGCAATATCAGTCAAAAATAAAGTCTTTAGAATTGTATTGATCAATATCTAAAAATCAAGTACTAATTACCTGTAAACCAGTGAGAATAAAGGAGCATGTCCCAATTTAAAAGCAGCTCTGAGTCCTGCATCCATTCTCACAGCTTCATGAAACTTCAATGCAGTATGTCTTCCAAACCACAAAGTGAATATTTGGCCCATCTGACTTATTCACCTTCAAACTTCTTCAGCAAAAATCTAACAGGTACCTCAGTTGTATTGTGAGTTGAAATGCTAGATAGCATCCTTGACAATTCAGCCTTCTCCTCCTTTCTTGTGAAAGAAAATCAGCTGCTCTGATTGTAGCTTAGAGTTTAGCACTGCGTGTGTATGTGCAAACGGGCATACCAGTTCTTCTTCAAAACCTTATTCATTCCTCTCACCTGATTTCTGCCATACCATTTAACTTGCACAGTTTTACACTAAATTAATTTGCTCTTGAGTAAATACTTTCCTGTTGGTGTGTGTGTGTGTGTTGGGTTAAACCATAGCAAGCTGCCCTTATCGTGACCAAAAAACACGCAAATACCAGAAGTTGCCTTATAGATCAACCTAATATAATCTTTAGGCTACTAATTGAATGAGTCTCAAATTGAAGGGGGTTGAAAGGACTGTCTCTTAAGCAATTAAAACACAGACTCCTCAGAAAGAGCAAGGGAAGGCTCTGAGGGGAGGCAGAGGACACCTTTCTTTGGCTCTTTGAATCTTTGGCCCGCGCCCACGTTTTGCAGGTACGTTGATTCCTGCTGGCAACACAGCCCGTGGCTCCCCAGGGCATATACTCTTTCCTCTCTGGTCCAAGTGGGAACAAAAAGCAAGCCTTTCTCCTTACTTCTCTTCAGCAAAGCTGAAAAAAAGCCTAAGGATAACCAAAGGATAAATTAAAACACAAATACATCCTTTCTTATGAAAAATTTTACCAAGTCCATCTTCCTTACCCCAATGTACAACTCATCAGTTGCCAAACTCAGATCTCTCGTTCAATGTGCAGCTTGTCCAAAGGGACCCTTTTTAACTTGGGGCTATTCTCAAACGTCAACCTTTGCTTTGCCCCTCTCTTTTCCAGGTCAGGGATTGCTATAGATTGTTTGGGGGAAGAGCTGAAATAAGGATTGATGGCCCACACTTGGGTCAAGGGCTATTACTGTCTTTCAGGCAAACAATAGCTTGTATGAACACATTGCCTTTCCAACCTTGCTCATGACCCCAGCAGTGAGAGGCGGTCAGCCTAGTTCTGCTTCCTGCCATAGAGGCTGGAGTCACATAAGCAGTCAAGAAGGAAGATCAAGGAGCTTACCTAAAAAACCCATTCTTTCCACAGTCTTCTCACAAGTTCCACAGGAGACTCGCCAGATGGAGGGCTGTGGCATCTTCAACTCTTTCATTCCCTTGCAGCTCTGAGCCAAATTTCACATTACCTTCCAAACCTGACTTTGAAACTGGTGTTTCAGCAACATCTGAATATCACAGTGCATTATCCAGAAACAAAGAAGCGTGGTAGCACAAGTCTTGACAGGCAGAGAAAGAACATTAGGCAGACTTTTCCTCTGCTCACTTTGTAGTGGATTTTTAACAGTGCTTCCTTGCTTGTGTTGCTGTAATGACTTTATTAAGAAATGTGTTCTTGAGTAGTAAACTTAATCTATCAGACAAATAAAACCACAAATTTAGTTGAACTGGAAATCACTTGTTACTTTGGCTCTTTAACTACCATTATAACATAAATTGTAACAGTTACAACCGTCTCTGGGAGTACATGGATATTTTACAGCTATTGTAAATGAACAGTGTTACAGTTAGAGATATGTGGCTATAAAACCACAGGAAAGGTAGTTGAAGAAGGAACACCTGGTTTTGTGTAGGTTTCCAAGCCCTGTGTATCAAAAGACAGGAAATATGTGCTTCTCTATCACCTTCTAGGTTATAACAGCAAGTTAGTTTGTATTTATGCTACAACATTGCACACATAGGCTACAGGTGATTAAACAGTCATGCTTCCCAATCTGTGGCTCTATTCCATGAATGAAACCTACCACTGCAGCTAACAAGACTTCCTCCCAAATAACTGGAGTATCTAATCACTAGTCTTCTGGAATTCATGGCATGGAACACTTGCTGTCCTTTTTTTTTTTCTGCAGCTCAAAACTAAGGGCAAATATCATTAGCCCCAGCTGGCTGATGAAGAAATTGAAACCAAAAAACATTGAAAATAGCAGACAATTCATAGAAGACATAGGTGTGGCTAATAGCCATTTAAAACGGTTCAATCTCATTGGTAATCAAATAGATGCAAATTTAAACCACAATAACATACCGTTTTCTCCACTCTCATATTGGGAAAAGCTTGCTAACAATGATAATACTCAGTGTTGGTTGCAATGCAGACATGAACTCCTCCACTGCTAGTTAATAAGAGCATACATTTGTAAACCTTTGTGCACTGTAAAGTAATATCTCAAGTTGCATCAGGAGTCTTTAACATGTTATCATTTGACCCAGTAATTTCCCTTATAGGGTTTTGTATTAAGGAAATAATTATTTACAAAAATTCTTAACAAATCATGAACATTGAAAGAAAAATGGACAACAAAAGCTAATTTCCAACAATAGGAGAAAGGATAGATAAATGTTTATCATGTTGATGTAACCATTAAAATCCACATATTCAGAATATCTAATAACATGAGGAATGATGGAGATAAAACATTAGCTGAAAAGTAGGATATAAAACAATTCTTGTATTCTTTAAGTATAAGATTGTATTTTTTAAAAGTGGGTATGAAATGCTGGAAATGATTAGCAGTGATTAGCAGTGATTCACGCTGGAGGATAAGATTACAGATAATTACTTTCTTTGTATATTTCTATACTTTCTAGTTTTTCTGCAATGGAAAAATATCACTTTTATAATTGGCGGGAGGTACTTAAAGAGGTTATTTTAAAAAGCAAACTGCAAAAAAGGAGCAAAGGAAGACCAGAGTCTGAAGTGAGAATGTTGGCTTTGCACTCATCCAGGCCACTAAGATAAAAATTCTACATCTCATGTAGATGTTGAATCCCCCCGCCCCCCGCCCCCCCACAAAAAAAAGAGCGAATAGATACAGAGAGAGAACAGATTGGTGGTGGCCAGAGGCAGGGGGTGAAGGGTGGGTGAAATGGGCGAAGGAGGTCAAAAGGGACAAAGTTTCAGTTAAAAGATATGAGCATGTAATGTTCAGCATGGTGACTATAGTTAATAATACTGTATTGTATATTTGACAGTTGCTAAGAGAATAGATCTTAAAAGTTCTCATCTCTGGAAAAAAAGTTTAACTACATGTGGTGACGGATGTCAACTAGATTTATCGTGGTGATTATTTTGAAATATACACCAATACTGAATCATACCATATACCTAAAACTAATATAATATTTTATGTCAGTTTTATCTCAGTTTTATTAATAGAAAAAAAATTAACATTTCTTAAAAACCTCTTTCTGTGTCAGGATTTTGAAATTGGACTTAAGACCCCTAGAAGTTTCATACTTGGATTTCAGAGCCCTCTTGAGATTTTGTTTAAAATGTTCATTGATGTGTTTATATGCATTTTTCTGGGGAAACAGTGTATAGCTTTCAGATAATTAAAGGAATCCTTGACCACAAAAATTTTAAGTGAATTATCATAAACTTTAGTTGAATAGCTAGTGAATTGGTTTAGTACGACTATGATTAATGTAGTCAAACCCTAATGTTGATTTTTTTTTCCCCTACCTCATTAACCAGATATTCAACACTCTGTCCTGGATCATGTTGACAGTTGCTGCAGTCACTTTGGAATCTGACACATGGGCCCATTTAGAAGCCTAACTGAGATGAGAAGAGTAATCATATCTAAAAATAACAGTTATTGAGACCTCCCTGGTGGTTAAGAAAGTTAAGACTTTGCGCTTCCACTGCAGGGAGTACACGTTTGATCCCTGGTTGAGGAACTAAGATCCCACATGCCCTGCGGTGCGGCAGAAGACAAATAAATATTTTTTAAAGTAATGAAAATAACAATTACTAATATTATTTTTATATATCACCAGTACCTGTAATATGTAATCTCATTTAATTCTTCGCACAGGTGTGTGATGTTAAGTGATAAACATTACTTCCATTTCACAGATGAAAACTAAGGCCCAAGTAGAAAAAAATGGTGCACAGACAAGCAGCTAATTCAGTCTCCTGACTCCTGGGTCACTGTTGTTTACATTTCTCAAAGTTTCTCCTTGTTTATTTGTAGGGGAGATGAATTTGCCACCCCAAAATATGCCTCTTTGCCATAAAGATTATTTTAGGCCAATGGAGGAGGCAACGACTTAAAGCTGCACAAGCTCATTGAATGGTGCCACCCTTGCAAGTACTGGGGGACCTACCAGCACCTCCCACAGTTACCTCCATGCAAATACTGCTGGCCTCCACGCAAACACTGCTGAGTGGGCTTTCATGTCTAGGAGACAGTCTGAGTTGCTCTGTGTTCCCCTGTGATAGATGCAAAGTATTATAAGAAAACTCCACGCCCAGAGGAATGAGGAAGCCAGACAAGGGAATCTCTGTATAAATTAGAGGGGACTCTCTATATTCCTTTTTTCTGGTTGCTACTTATGTAAATAATTCACCATTCTATGTTCTAGCCACTTCATCGGTAAAAGCAGGGGAGGAAGTCCCATTCCTCTGTAGGCGTCTGACTTACATAAAGTAAGATTACATAATCACTGAAAACTGGATCAGCACAGTTGAGACTTGAGTTGGGAAAAAACAGTCAACAACCATATGCTGAGAATCTAGCACATCCCAGTAGTTAAGACATGGTCCCAGCCTTCCAAGGTTGTAGAGTCTCCCAGGAGAATAAAGACAGGTTGTCATCCAAGGAGAAGCCATGCAGATTCAAAGGCAAGAGAGACCCCATTGCTGGAGAAATAGAAACAGCTTTGGGATTGTGGATGCCCTTGATGAGGGGAACTAAGGCAGTGCTTCAAATGTACTTCCTATCTCTTTTTTGTAGGCCCATAACAGAAACCTACTCTCCATCGATTTTGATCATATGACTCGCACAGGCAAGATCTATGATGACCATCGGAAATTCACCCTTCGAATTCTTTATGACCAGACTGGACGACCTGTTCTGTGGTCTCCTGTAAGCAGATATAATGAAGTGAACATCACATATTCCCCTTCGGGATTGGTGACATTTATTCAAAGAGGGACATGGAATGAAAAAATGGAATATGACCAGAGTGGAAAAATAATTTCAAGAACTTGGGCTGATGGGAAAATTTGGAGCTATACCTACTTAGAAAAGGTAAGTGTGTAGGGAAAATAAACTAGTTCTGAGTTTCTGAATGAGAACATTGAAAGCGGCACTGATTACCTGCCTTGCTGAGGACCTGTGGGAGTGAAGTCTGTATTCTGGCTGTTCTGTTCCATAAAAGTAGCAACAACAACAAATTATACCTACAAGGATAAGCTGTTTTTCAGCCGAAAACTTTCCCCAGCCCCACACTCTGCCAGGTACTCTTTCAAACTGAAGTCAGGATAATGGCTTAGCTTTCTCCTCATTTGAGCATATTTGTTCATGCTCCTGAAAATGCATCTTTATTACTATGAAAGCTCACACTGAAGTAAAATAGGTAGAAAATTATAAAATTGCGTGTTAATGTATCTCAGCTCTGGAAAAGAGGCTCTTACACAGAGGATAAGGAATTCTAATTTTGTTAGGATAGTCAGTGACGGTTTAATGGTATACATTGGAGGACATATTTTTCCAAGTAATGGGTCTGAGGAAATGGTAGCAGTGGGGCTTCCTTGTTGTTAATAGTCCTTTGGACACAATGAGTCTCCAGTAGCATCTGTAATGGGAGCCCCTGGCCTCTGTCTGCTGGGAATGGGCAAGGATTTTAATCCCACCCCCTGGATCCATCTGTCAAACATCAGCCTCACACAGCAAAATGGTTTCTAGCCAGACCAGTAGCAGAAGACAATAAGAGAAATTGATCTCTGTCTGCCATCTCAATTTCTGACATCCTAAGATGCTGTCTCTTTTCCCCTAAATCTATCCTTTCAACTCAGTTCATTAGTCCTGAATTAATTTCTGGGAAAACTGAAAAACGTTTTCCCCTGAGGTTTCAAGGGGAGTCAGTATGGATTAACCCCTAGAAGCTCTTAGAAAAGTCATGGGTGCCCATAACTCACGTGGTGAAATTTCACTGTTTGCACCAAATAATGCTAAGCCTTTCTGATATATCCCTGAAAGCTTTTTTTAAAGTGTGCCAGGGGTTGTGTGTGATTATAAAACCATTGTACTGTTTCCCAGAGTCAGTCACTGGGAAACTTGCCAAATTAGAAATGTCTAGGAGATAAAGCAGAACTCCACTTGGGAGCCAGAGTAAAAGACTGAGTCCTTTGCTGTCTGTACCCCCTGTCCTTTTCTGCTGAAGAAATCGATGAAATCTCTAATCCGCACTCTACACTGGGAACATCTGAATCTTATAGAGTGCATGTTTTCTCTTTTCAATTTTGGTAACAAGAATGATTGGCAAAATCATACGACTAATGTCCACAAAGTGTTAAACTTACTACAAAATTAACTGAATCCAAATATTGTTGTATGTTCACAGAGGCAAGGCATGTAAGATGACCTTATATGAAAAAAAGAAAAAGAAAAAGGTGCCACTGATCACTAGCAGAATATAGGCTGATTAGTTTTTTCAAGAATGAGGATTTGTTTGCTCTGATCCTCCCAGAGGTCTACATGTGACTAGTGAAGGAGCTGACATGCCTTAGGAGTATGCACAGCTTTGAGGGACTTCCCTCGCAGTTCGGTGGTTAGGATGCCATGCTTTCGCTGCCAAGGCCCCAGGTTCAATCCCTGGTTGGGGAACTAAGATCCCACAGGAATATTTATAGGTTTGAACTCAGAGCCTTAACCTCATTAGCGCCGCAGTCTGGCTGCTGAGCTAACTGCCTATAGACAATTGCTTCTAGGTCTCATAAATCTTTCCCTTTAAACTGTCTATACAGTGACAGAAAAGCTTGTTGAAACTTAAAGTTCAGTTATTTAGCCTCTTCTCTGACATTAATGAAGAATTTTATTGTTTCCCTTTTCTGAATTAACTGATTACTTCATCACAGTTATTTCAGCAAAGAATCATGTGAAGCAAATTTCATATGAATTCTTCTTTTTTTTCACTTAAATTCTTTTGGCTGTAGAAACTTACTTGGCAATAATTCTTTAAAAACAAAACAAAGAAACTCTCTGAGACTGTCAGTGTCTGCAGTGGACAGAAATAAGACCTTATTGACACAGAGTAATGTATGGAGAAAAGCCCCAGCAACGCCCCAAACTCGTTTATTGACCAGTGAGCTGAGCCAAACCACTTGTGCCTTTCAGTTGACTTTTCTCCCTCTCTGAATCTTACATTTAATTTGTTCTCTGATTACCAGGTAGCCCCTTGACTTAAGCAATGCTATTATGCAAAACTCAGAGCCTACAAAACCCATAATTATGGAATGGTTCTTTACTTTCCAAAAATCATTTATCACGAGATTGATTTTATTAACATTATTACCAGTGATAATAATTCACTGCATAGAAGCAGCAATTAAATGAAATAACTTAATATAAAGCACCTGGCATATCTAGTCATTCAATAAAAGTTTCTTTCCATTTAAATTATGCATTCTAATATTTATTCTAGTATTTATTAAGTTGGAAAACTTAGTGCTAGCACCTACTGCTACTTGAAGGTGAATTAAAACAGGAAAGAACAGAAGGGTGGAAGGAAATGAAAGCATTTTTGAAATTGTGATTCTAGAAAGAAAAGGGAAAGAATATTCAATTTACCAAAATCCAATTTACAGGTACTCTTCCAGGGAGGTGATGAAGTTCTGCGCCTCCTGTGCTCTTTTCTAGTCCTCTCTTTATCGTGGCCTTTGCTAGAACATTCTTTCACTATGTCTGGGGCAGAGCAAGACTAAGAGGCTGGCTCTAGAACTATATTTTGAAGTAACAGTTCTCCAACTTTAAAAATATAAATCTCTTTTTATACCTCAAAATACTTCTCTTTGTACCTTTATACATTTGCTTGGCATCCCTATACCATGATATATTGAAAAAAGCAAACAGCAAATATTTTACCTCAGTGTGCAGAAATTTTGTAAAAATTATTTGACTTCCTCTAGAGTAAGTAAAAATTATGGGTATCATTTTCATGCACAATGGTTTATAGCCATTAGGAGAAAAATAATTATTTGGGTAATAGCTGTGGTTGCTTAAATGATCTCTTCTCTAATAAAAAAAATCAATTATTGTTTCTTAAATTTTCTCTATGTGGTCATTAATTCTCTGTCTTGATTCATGAGCCTTCCCTGAGTTAATTATATTTTGAAGACTTGTGGGGCTAAAATTTTGTATTTCAGGAAATGTAAATCTTTCCGTTTCCTAAAAACATTCTTAAGAACTTCATTTTAAATGCATTTAAATATATTTTATAATCATTTAATAAGATGCTTTAGTCTGATACATTTACACAAAATTGCCTCTTTGGGGCTGAAATTTTCAAAGGCTGCCTAGAGGGAGAGAATGCAGCCTTTGGCTTGTGCTTCCAGGTGGCCCCACACTGCCATCTGGTGGTCACTCAAATGCCTTACTTTTTCAAATTTCTGCCATCTCTCATTTCTGAAAGTTTTGGTCGCTCAGTCGTGTCCGACTCTTTGCGACCCCATGGACTGTAGCCCGCCAGGCTCCTCTGTCCATGGAATTCTCCAGTCAAGAATGCTGGAGTGGGTTGCCATGCCCTTCTCCAGGGGATCTTCCCGACTCAGGGAATCAAACCCCAGTCTCCCATATTACAGGCAGATTCTTTACTGTTTGAGCTACCTGGGAAGCCCATCTCTCATTTCCACTCCTGTTCAAATGAATATGAAGCCATGGTTTTAGTTTTCTTCTTTACAATGATCTCAGTCATTTCGGTTCTCACAATCAACTTTTTGGAAAATACAAAGTCTCCCGCTCTAGTGTTTGGACTAATAAGAAATGACCTTTTATTCTATAGCAGTGCTGGGGGCGTTGGATGAACTTAGAAGTATTGTTTTTGAACAAACTGATAACAATGCCTGTCCAAAGTGACAAAGTAGCCAAGTGAGAGCTAAATGCTATTCTGGCAACATAACGGTTACATTCACAAGATTTCTAATCACGTCATCCACATTCTTGGTCAGCACAGCATCAGCACCACCTAGGAACAGGGTCAGGCCGTGGTTTACTACAGCACGGAAGATGAGAGCAGGGAGAGAATGCAGTGGTGATGTGCTATAAATGTTTGGCAAGGCTGGTGCAGCAACTGGAAAAGGCAGGCTGGTACTGGATAATGTGTGCGAAGCATATGGCGACTGTCCCTGGCCCACCTCGCAGGTGACAGATGTCATTTGTTCATGGCAAATTGACAGAAGAGAGAGGAAAGGAGCTGAGAAATCTGGCTTTCAGCAAAGAGGTAATGCAGAGGCACTGCCTAGCAGTTTCACCCCAGGTTCTGTTGAGTTCTGCCTTGGTCAAGGACGGGGTGGTTCCTTCATGTCCTCGTGCCCAGGCAGGACTTCCACGTCTCCCACCTTCTGTTCAGCAGGGTTTCTGGAGTTGCAGAGTATCCGCAGGTAATGAGGTGACAGGGTTTCCACACTCGGCTCTGTATCTCCAGGCAGAGTACCTGGTGGAAGACCAAGAAAGGATAAGCCAATGAGCAAATAAGTGCTGACTTCACAGTATTGACATGTGATTTGAAATCAGTTCTCAGAAGAGCAGGGAGGACATGCAGTTTCAAGAAGCATGTTCAATATTAGAATATAATTTCATATTTAGAAGATTTAAATGTACCTTATATATGCTTCTGTAATTCATAAATATTTATGTAGTTTATATTTAGAAGATGAAATGATACCTATTGTTTTCATAATGAAACTTCAGAAAAGAAAGCTCAACTAAATCTTTTTGCTTAATAAGCCAATTCTCTAGAAAGTAAGGGTAAAATCTCCCTTGGGGAGATACATCAGAATTTCTAGGGGTGAGCAATTTTTATTAAAAGATGAAATTTAAATGCTTTTCAATTAAAAATAGGGTTTGAGTTCTCCTTCAAACAGTGTTCCTTTTATGACTATATTTAAAATTAGAATAAGATAAACCGATATCAATGAAACACCTGTTACATGCATGGCATTATACCTCAACAAATAACTTTCTGAAATACAGATCAGTTCGGGGGAGAGGGCTTGCATAACCAGAGAATTTTCCACTTTTAATGGCATGTTTCCCTAATATCATTTAAAACATGAATTGTAAATCTATGCAGTAGTCCCTCCTCGCCCTCAGGGGATACATTCCAAGACCCCTCCATGGATGCCTGAAAGTGGGAATAGTACAGAAGCCTATATATACTATGTTATTTCCTATACTATCAGGCAGGTAACTTATATAGCATGGATACACTGAACAAAGAGATGATTCACATCCTGGGAAGGACAGCATGAGATTTCATCATACTACTCAGAACAGCATGCATTTTAAAGCTTAGGAACTGTTTATTTCTGGAATTTTCCATTGAATATTTTCAGACAGCAGTTGACTGTGGGTGACTCAGAAAGCAAAACTGCCGATAAGGGGGGATTAGTGTAATGATAATATTTTATATACTACTTTTCAGAAAGACATCTGCTATATGGACTCAATAAGTAAGTTTTGGTGACTAATACTTAATATATGGCATGCCCTGCCCTCCGTGTCCCTCCCTCCAATTCATCTCCACATTGAAGCAATAGTAACCTTTCTCAGATACCAACTGGATTGTTTTTCCAGTGCCACAAGTGTCCTCTCCTTCCACTGAAACCATTTGCTTTCAGTGGTTCCCTTGTTGTCAACAGGTAAAAGTCCAAACTCCTTAGCATGGCTTAGAAAGCTCAGTGTGATCTAAACCCAGCCTACCTGACTGGCTTCATCACTTGCCATTTACCCATCCCTTCCAACACCCCCATGCTCTGGCCACGCCAAATGCCCCATGTTCTTTGAAAAAAACATGTTCTCTTTCTTATCTAGCCACTCACAATGTTCTGCTCTGTGTCAGGAGTACTCTCCCCATCCAGCCCACCCACCTCCCTGCCTTCATCTGGCCATGCCTAGTCACCCTTTAGGTCTCAACTGTAAATGTCACAGTCTCCAGGACACCTTTCTTGGCCTCTTAAGTCTAGGTTGCTGCTCTTCCTCCACCTCCCATAAGCACCCTTGAATTTCCTCTGTCATAACACATTTCACACTATATTGTAGTTGTTTGGTTATTTGTCTTTCTCCTCCATTAATCTGTAAATTCCATGAGGACAGACACATTATTGCCACTACTGTATACACTAGGGTCCACCACAGTGCCCAGCACACAGTAAGTGCTCGATAGCTTTGTACTGAAAGGATGAATAGGTATTTTCTTTAATCTCGTCAACTTTGGTGGTACTATTATGCTGTCCTACCTTTGTCTCGTTTCAGTCTGTGATGCTTCTCTTACATAGCCAGCGGCGTTATATCTTTGAGTACGACCAATCGGATTGTCTGCTCTCAGTCACCATGCCTAGTATGGTGCGCCACAGCTTACAAACCATGCTTTCGGTGGGCTACTACCGGAACATCTACACCCCACCAGACAGTAGCACTTCTTTTATCCAAGACTACAGTCGAGATGGCCGGCTACTGCAAACCCTGCATCTGGGGACAGGGCGCAGAGTTTTGTACAAGTACACCAAGCAAGCAAGGCTGTCCGAGATTCTCTATGATACCACCCAGGTCACATTAACGTATGAAGAGTCTTCTGGAGTGATTAAGACAATACATCTGATGCATGATGGCTTCATTTGCACAATCAGATACAGGCAAACAGGTTTGTGGTAAAAGGGTGGTGATGTATACAAGCACACTGGACTTAGGAAACTTTTACTGGCCACAGTCTGAGATAGAAGCATTAACTTACAGACATGCAATTCAACCAAATTTGAGTTATCAAATTATCTTCCACTGAAAATGAAAAGTATATGATAGATGGTGTGAAAGCCAATTCCTTAAAAAATACAGTGCATTTCTCTTTCTCTCTGCCCTCAAGAAAGTTGAACTCTAAGTACCTAGTCTAACTGAGTACCCATCCCTACTCACCACCAAGTTGTCCCAAAGATGCAAAGTCTCACTCAAAGTCCCAAAGATATCAGTCTCACTGAAACTAGTTCAAGCCTTGTGTAACCTATATAAGCCTCAGTTGATGGCAACAAGTCTTCAAAAGTAACCATTTTTTATTATATTTCATCCTGTGGGTTTATAAAATACCAAAATCCAGTTACTTGAATACTGGATTTGGTCAAAACCTGACCTTCTGACCTTGTAGCACCGGTTAAATGAACTGAAAGTATTTTTGTCAGTAACGATAAAAAGAGAGCATGTTTATAATATTAGTTTCATCACTTCAACTACTGGTTGGATAGTTGAGAATGGGTTATTACTTCTGAAGTTCCTATAATTAAATTACTCTATAATTATAATATGTAATATTTTAATTTTTTTTCATATTTGGTGACCACAGTGATGAAAATATATATCTATGAGATGAGATGTCCAGGCGTTAGATATCGAACATCAATCTCTAATATTTCATTTTGAATGTAAAAACATCAGTACTAAAAAAAAGAACACTAGAACTTTCTGATTGTTCAATATTGAGCCTCTCGCATTGTTCTCATGATTTTTATTTTGACCCCTTCAGGACCTCTTATTGGGCGCCAGATTTTCAGATTCAGTGAAGAAGGCCTGGTGAATGCTCGCTTTGACTACAGCTACAACAACTTTCGTGTCACCAGCATGCAAGCTGTGATCAATGAAACCCCTTTGCCCATAGATCTGTACCGATACGTCGATGTCTCTGGTCGAACAGAGCAGTTTGGAAAATTCAGTGTAATTAATTACGATTTAAATCAAGTCATAACTACTACCGTGATGAAGCACACCAAGATCTTCAGCGCCAATGGACAAGTCATTGAAGTCCAGTATGAAATCCTAAAGGCAATTGCCTACTGGATGACTATTCAATATGATAATATGGGCCGAATGGTAATATGTGATATCAGAGTAGGAGTAGATGCAAATATAACAAGATACTTCTATGAATATGATGCTGATGGGCAACTTCAAACTGTTTCTGTAAATGATAAAACCCAGTGGCGTTATAGTTATGATCTGAATGGAAACATCAACCTCTTGAGCCATGGGAATAGTGCTCGTCTTACTCCTCTCCGATATGACCTTCGAGATCGCATCACCAGACTTGGAGAAATTCAGTACAAGATGGATGAAGATGGCTTTCTGAGACAGAGGGGAAATGACGTATTTGAATATAATTCTAATGGTCTGCTGCAGAAAGCCTACAATAAGGCTTCTGGCTGGACTGTGCAGTATTACTATGATGGGCTTGGGCGACGTGTGGCCAGTAAGTCCAGCCCTGGACAGCACCTCCAGTTCTTTTATGCAGACCTTGCCAACCCCATAAGAGTTACTCATTTGTACAACCACACCAGCTCAGAGATTACATCCCTGTATTATGATCTCCAAGGTCACCTTATTGCCATGGAGCTAAGCAGTGGTGAAGAATATTACGTAGCCTGTGATAATACAGGCACCCCACTAGCCGTGTTCAGCAGTCGGGGTCAGGTGATCAAAGAGATACTGTACACGCCTTATGGAGATATCTATCATGACACTTATCCTGACTTTCAGGTCATCATTGGTTTTCATGGAGGACTCTATGACTTCCTTACTAAACTAGTGCACCTGGGGCAAAGGGATTATGATGTTATCGCTGGTCGATGGACGACGCCTAATCATCACATATGGAAACAGTTGAACCTCCTTCCTAAACCATTCAACCTCTACTCCTTTGAAAATAACTACCCTGTTGGCAAAATTCAGGATGTTGCCAAATATACCACAGGTATTTAAATGGCGTAATGCTTTATGCTAAAGTAAAGAGAAAACGCTCCATGGTGTTTATCACGTAATCTCAATGCCTTTGTAAAGATGCTTCCTCTTCCTGCCAGCTAGCCCACAAGTTATTGTGCAGTCAATCTTTTCCTTAGTCTTCTAGAGTGAACAGAACTGTACACGTTGGTGTAAAACATGATACTTTTGCATCCTAGTGCATTTTCTTCTTTCCTTTTAAGCTTTCTGTTCATAGTTTTCACTCTAAAAGCTTCTACAAATAATTTCACAGAAGAAAAATCAGGATTGTGTTGCATCAAATAAATCTAATACCAGAGTCTGTGTGGCCTTAATACCACTACCACATTAAGAATTTCCACACAGTAAACTGAGCCAATCTCTATGATTATCCATGACTCAAAATGTTTCCCCAGAGAAAGGATCAGATGTTTTAGAGTGAATGATATAAAGGAGAGCTTATCCCTAACTTACCATTGGCTAAACATATCAAAGGCAGGAAAGGCATCTTTCAAGCTTTCCACAAAAGTTGTAAAGTATGGGCTTTAAAATTATTTTTTTCTTTTAAATTTTGTGTCTCACAGATATTGGAAGTTGGTTGGAGCTATTTGGTTTCCAGTTACACAATGTACTACCTGGATTTCCCAAACCAGAATTAGAAAATTTGGAATTAACTTACGAGCTTCTACAGCTTCAGACAAAAACTCAAGAGTGGGATCCTGGAAAGGTTAGTAAATGTTTTACCATCCCTATTTAGCTGAAAAAAACAGAAGGGCATCCAACACCATGAAATAGTATTAACATATATGTGCTTACTTCTGTTTGAGTCTTCATGACTATCCACTTAAATGTCCATGATTAACGAGGAGGTAGGATAAAAGCTTCCATGAGGGAAAGACCAGAGAATCGGACCTTTGGGAAAAGAAAAGACCAACGTGTGACTTGATGACTGCTGCAGTTGACTGACAAGAGGAAAGTGGAACTGAACTTTCATGATTCTAAAATGGGTAGCTATGAATTCTATATAGAGAACATTATTCTCTGAGAGACATAAAACATCAGATCTCCAACTGAAAAATAAATCAGAGCATAGTGCATTAGAAGCATGGGAATCACAAATTATTCTGATAAATGGGACTTACCTGATGATCCGGTGGTTAAGACTCAGAGCTTGCATTTCAGGAGGCACAGGCTCATTTCCTGGTCAGAGAACTAGGATCCCGCATGCCACACAGTGCAGTCAAAAAAATTTTTCTAGTAAAGAAAAAGTATGTAAGAGCAATGAAGTAAAATAATATTAGAAACTCTCTGGAAAAATAGGAATACCAAAACATTCAAAGTTCAGCAGGAAATTCCATCACTTAATGAGATACAAAGTGAAAGCAAGAAGGAACTTTTTCTTTCAGGTGAAAGAAAGAGGAATATCTGTGTCTGCAAATATATATATATATATATATACACATATATGTGGCTTTAACAAAATAAAACTGAAATTTGGGTGGGAGGGCTTAAAATTCAAGTATTAAAAAAATTATAAGTGAAAGGCAATTCTAAGTAGGCACTAGAGGCTTATCCCTTTTTGTAAATACATATAACATGTAAATGCTTTTTGTAATTAAAAGTCTTGCAAAAAGTTCAGCAAAATTTTAGAAACTTCTGATGCTTTTAAATGGACACCTGGAGGTTCATTATTCTCGTTTATTTCTTAATATGTTTGAAATCTGCCATAGTAAAAAGACGTTTTTTAGTTATTTATGTTGATTTTTGGCCACTCTGGGTCTTTGTTGTTGCTCAAAGTCTTCCTCTAGTTGCAGTGAGCAGAGGCTACTCTTCATTTGAGTTAGGCAGGCTTCTCGTTGCAGGGTCTTCTCTTGCTGTGGAGCACAGACACCACAGCGCATGGGACCAGGGATCAAACCTGTGTTCCCTGCATTGGCAGGTATATTCTTAAGGATTGGACCACCGGGAAAGTCCCAAAAGTGATTTTCTTTTTTTTAATCCACATAAAAAGACCCATGAACTTGCTGACTTGCCCTTGTTATTTATAAGATCATGAGCTACTTGAAAGTAAGAATGATGCCTTATACCATCTCTTTATACCTCACTGTGGCTAATACATTACTCTACATCCAGTAATAAACAGCTAGATAGTATCTGTTGAATTGGAAAAAGTAAAGTGTCTTTGTTTGAGGGGAGCTTCCCAGGTGGCACTTGTGGTAAAGCACCCACCTGCCAATACAGGAGATATAAGAGACATGGGTTTGATCCCTAGGTTGGGAAGATCCCCTGGAGGAAGGCATGGCAACCCACTCCAGTATTCTTGCCTGAAGAATCCCATGGACAGAGGAGCTATGGGCTATGGTCCGTAGGGTCACAAAGGGTCAGACATGACTGAAACGACTCAGCACGCACACAGACCCACTTAAGTGCCTTCTAGCTCTCGGATTCTATGGTATCAAATATGAACATATTTGCTTATGCTTAACCCTTAACTCACCAAGATATCAAGAAATATATGCCAGGTAATCAAATCTGTTAGTCTTTTCCTTTCCAAAACTCGGGTGAAGATTCCAAATTAGGCTTGTTTTTAAATCACAAACCAGCAAATTAAGGAGAGGGGGAAGCAACCTGGCAAACCTTTGCTTTCTGCAATCACCAAGCATATGACAAGTGGCTAATCCTCTGCTACACTTGCTCTGTGCTTTCTTCTTTCCTAGACCATCCTGGGTATTCAATGTGAGCTCCAGAAACAGCTCAGGAATTTCATTTCCTTGGACCAACTTCCTATGACTCCCCCATATGGTGATGGACGGTGCCTTGAAGGAGGGAAGCAACCAAGGTTTGCCGCTGTCCCTTCTGTTTTCGGCAAAGGTATAAAATTTGCCATCAAGGATGGCATCGTAACAGCCGATATTATAGGAGTAGCCAATGAAGATAGCAGGCGGCTAGCTGCCATTCTCAACAATGCTCATTACCTGGAAAACCTACATTTTACCATAGAGGGGAGGGACACACACTACTTCATTAAGCTCGGGTCTCTGGAGGAAGACCTGGTGCTCATTGGTAACACTGGGGGGAGGCGCATTCTGGAGAACGGTGTCAATGTCACCGTGTCCCAGATGACTTCCGTGTTGAATGGGAGGACTAGACGGTTTGCAGATATTCAGCTCCAGCATGGGGCTCTGTGCTTCAACATCCGGTATGGGACGACTGTGGAAGAGGAGAAGAACCACGTGTTGGAGATCGCCAGACAGCGTGCCGTGGCCCAGGCCTGGACTAAGGAACAAAGAAGGCTGCAAGAAGGGGAAGAGGGGATCCGGGCATGGACAGAGGGGGAGAAACAGCAGCTGCTGAGTACCGGGAGAGTGCAAGGTTATGATGGGTATTTTGTTTTGTCTGTTGAGCAGTATTTAGAACTTTCTGACAGTGCCAATAATATTCACTTTATGAGACAGAGCGAAATAGGCAGGAGGTAACAAAAAAAACTCTGCCTTTGCGTCACCAAAGACTGCCTGTTTTTAAAACATACAATGGTTTATTGTATTGGTTTTCTAGATCAGAACTCTGTATATGTAAATATGGAGGAAAAACATATCCAACTGCCTTTCAATGTGACAGAAGATGGTATTTTAATATTGTTTGTTTAAACTCTTTAAGAAATGACAGATTTTTAGTTCTTGTGTGGCAGTATTCAAAATAACACAAGTAGAACTCAAACAACTAAAAAAAAAAGTTTTCAGCAAGCACCACTTTCAATTTGTTGAGCCATGCATATGTTCAAATATAAAGTAAGAACCCGAGGTTCTCTGTTGTGACACAAGGTTATATACTCAGCTGTTGGCAGAACTTGCGGGCTGTTTGAAAAGTGGTGCAATAGGATCTGAGCCGTGTGTTTCGAAAGACTACCAGCTCTTTCACGTGTTCCAGATCTGTTACAGGAAACTTCGAAAGAAGTGTAAAATGTCCTCGGCCACCATCTCCTAGAATCAGAACCCATTTACCCTTCCTCCCTGATGATTCCTCCTTGCTTGTTGAAATAAATGCCATGTTGTTGTGCTGTGTTTTGGCGTGTGGTGGCTGGGTTCTGTCTACCACACTTCCCTGTGGGTGTGGTCACCAAACCCAATTGCCACTATCTGCTCGTGTATACATGATACCAAGGCAGCTGGCCAATGAAACTCCTCCCACCCAACCTGTTTTGACTGTATTTTGTACTCAGTTGTCCAGCTGTATTGGTGTCATGTAAACATAGCTTTTATTAACCCAAGTAGGAATTTCTCATTTATATATAGGGTGTGTTTTGGTCATAGTTTCACATTCGTGATTCAGTATTTATACACTAATCCAATGGTTTTGTGCACATGAAAGGTAATTTACTACCAAGTGTGATTCTGATAGAAAAAAAAAAAAGCCTTTCACAGACATACATGCCTGTGATGTCGATACATTACACTCACTACTACTGCAGAAATTCATAAGAGCCAAAACCTTAAAAAAAAAATAGACATAATACTAAGGTGAAAGGAAAGTACCAATGGGAAGACCAAACTAAACATCACGAAAGTTGCTGCCACGTTGTTTACCCCACTTAGATTTATCTTTCAAATGTACAATTCTGTATTGAACATCTCCCAGCCATAGTCAGGAAATTTAACTGAGCCCTTTCCAACCTAACACATTTCCACTAATTATGGAGAGGCAGACTATTTTTTACTAAGATAATTTATATGGATAGTTATTTTAGTTCTCTGTCTTTGCCCATTTATTTTTTCTTTAATCATCTCTCCTGCCTAGGAAAATAGCTGTTTTCCAGGAAGGGTTATTTTGTTCTGTGATCATTTAAACTTTAGAAAAAAAGATCAGGATTAGTGTTAATATCAGCTGCAGTTTCTCAATCTGTATGAATCCTGTCATCCAAGAAGCCCCTTGGTGAACTGGGAGATTTGTGCCCAGTGACAAAGAGTTTGTAAGCTGCTGTGCAATTGTGAGTTACCACAAATGAAAATACAGGACAGCACAATGTGGCCTGTGGAGAATTCCCCTGAGCCAGCTTCAGCACTTTTCATCACCGAGTCTGGACATTTGCTGTGTCTGAAGGAGAATTTGTGATGGAATGTCGCAGTTTGGATTCTTGCCAGCTACTACCTAAATGCAGTAGGGGGTCAGTGCCTTGCTTTGTGATGACAGTCTTTTTTGAAAATATGCAAAGTCAGAATCCAGGCTCACATTAAGGTTTTTAAAGAGTCTGTCTCCTAACTACACAAAGTAGAGTGAGAGAAAGGCAAGGACCCACAGACAGCAGGGGAGGGTGTTATCCAAACATTTCATTTTCAAAACCTTCAGGTTGGGATAACCACATTCTTACACACATATTCTGAGAGAGAGAGAATTCATGATGAACCCATCTCTCTTTTTAATTGGAAGTACACCAGCTCAAGAGATTACTAATCCAGACTACAACCATATTATTGGGGTTTTTTTCCCCTGAATCAGGCCTGTGTTAATGGTATAGTATTTATCAGGACAGGATTCTAAAATTACTCACAAACTTGTTGAAAATTTGAATACCTCCACACCAGCCTAAAAATGGACCTTAAGTTCCTGGAACCTCTGATGTTCTTTTAAATCAATGGAAAAATGATTTATGAACTGTATATAGAGTACATTCATAAATGTGATGATGTATTTTATCACTAATCCAAGATGTCAATATTAGAGTCTATTTTGCTTATATTTTAAGCAATTATACGTTTTTGCAATTCACTGATGATGTATCATTTTCAAACTGCTTTAAATATCCATTAGAAACAAGTATTTGAAGCTTTTACTTAATAGTAATTACCTTGAACTGTGTATTTCTAGTTTGTAATACATATTTATTTAGTTTGTGCCTTTGGTTTCTTAAAGTTATATTTGTATTTTATTCAGGAAATGCACTTTTTGTCACTTACAGCTGTGGTTCTAATACTGCCTTGAACCATTACTGTTCTCTTTACCACTTCCAAAGTTTTTTGGAGGAAAGAGGAAAAAACCCAAAAAGTTAGCACATTAATGAGTAGTAAATCTAAGAGAAACATTTGTCATTTCTTAATAAGAACGTGGAGATATTGAATACATCACTTCCTGTTCATCTGAATACAAAGAATGCCTTTACTGACTTGTAGTTCTGAAGTTTAATGAAAGAACAATTCGTTTGCATTTCCTGATGAAAGCAAAAGCATTTTAAAGAGAAATACATGAATTTCTCATACCCAGAAGACATGCAGCTGACACTACTACACAGCCACACAGCATTCAAGTCAGCTTGAGTGAGAGCACAGCAGTTGGGCTCTCCTATGAAGGCTATTCTGGGCTGGAGGCAGGGAATACTCCGTGATTGTTTCTTTTTCCTAGTTAGGCCCATTTTACTTGTTTGTTTTGTTTTGTTTTGACTCTTGCACTACAGTCTAGAGATCCAAAAGAGCTGAAAAGTTCATAGTTGAACAGACATTTAAATATATTTATTTTTAGTTGTCATTCTAATCATTACTGATTAGAAGCATGACTCCTGAAGGAAAGGGAAATAAAGCCCAATTCATACTAATTTTTAGTAAAACACTCACCATATAAATAGGCTTTATTGGGTTTAATTTTTAACCCAACAAAATAATGTATAAAATAAGTGTTCCTTTACTGTCAATTTATCTAGAAGATCTATAATATATAGACTATATATATAATATAATATATACAACATAGCCAAATATATGAAAACTTAATGTATAATTTGGAATTCACATGCTATGTAGAGCGGTATACAATTAAATTCTGATTTTCATAAGGTTTTTTTTTCATTACTGTTGACACAGTTTCAAGCATCCTATCATGTTGTTTCTACTACTTTTTTCTTCTTTTTCATTTTTTTGAAAAAAATTTTTTAACCAGACCAGGCCCCACTGTAATATCACCTAAGAGAGTCAAGACAGTTTTTGCATTTATAAAGATATGTTCCTGTAAGGGCAATTGTAATGGAGTTCAGTGGTAATGGAAGCAAAAGTACAGTAATCAAGTGTGGAAAGGAACTTTTGGAGAGACTGAAATGTATTATAGCTTCTGGAAAAAACTGAAGGCTACAGATTAGATGCAACATTCTTGTGTTCTTGGAGGAACTCACATACACGTAGCTGACCTGAGTAGTACTTCAGATCTCAGACTGCTCTTCCACAGCCTTCTGTAAGGTTCTTTATTCTGCAAAAAAAAAAAGAAAAAAAGAAAAAAAGCACACAAAAACCAACAACAAAAAAAAAAAAAAAGCAAAACAAAACAAAAAAAAACAGAAAACAACAAACAACAAAAAATAATTCAACCACAAAATAGTGACTGTTTCAGTGTGTCCTTCATGTGAAAGCTATTAAGGACCAAATATACTACTGTGTATAAGAAGAAATTACTTCCTAAACAGTAACTGAAAATAGTTAGAGTTAAACTTGCTGTGGATTTTGTCTTGGCAGTTGTCATCTTACATTATTTGTCAAAGGAAATGTGTTTGGCAGTTAAAAAAATCTTTCCTTAGATTTAGTGGTGGACTTTAACCTCTTAAATAAATGTTAGTATATCAGATTGTGTCCTTGAAAAATATTTTACTTGTATGATTCATGACAATGTCTAAATCTTTACTATTCTTCTGGCAAAAGCATCAGTAAGAGAGAAGGTGAAAAAGAGAAGTATAGCCTTTACGTCAGAAAAATATTCTTTTTAGCTGCTTACTTTCTCATGAGAAGTAAAGATGTTTACAGTGTATGCCAAGATTTTCAGTTTCTATATAACAACAGTTAGAGGTTCTAATCATACTGGAAATTGTGTTATAATGGCTTGAGCCATGTTGCTAGGAAACAATAGGTTCCAGTTTTGTATTCCTGCTCTCACTCCTGTGCTGAAAAGTGACTGGATACTGTACAGGTTCATGTTCTCTGGCTGCAGTTAAATGGTCTTTTGCATTTTGCTCTGGCTTTCAGGTCAGAAGCATGCATTTTTCTACAGAGCATCACAACAACATGCTGTAAATATTTAAAGTTAAACATTATGTGTTGATATTTGAAACAAAAAAGTACTTTGAATATTTCATTTTTAAAAAATAAAACGACAAATGAACACTGTGTCTCATTTTATTCATGCGCCAAACTGCATTCTCAACTCAGTCTGGTCACCTTAGATTTGAAAAGTGGCTCCCTAACACAGAACAATAAAACTGCATAATCTTGAAAATATACGTGTAGAAATCAAAAAGGCACTAATCATAAGAGGACATCTTTTCACTTTTATTTTTCATACATATAGGATTGCTGACACCAATGACCATTTAATAAAAAAAGAAGAGTAGCTGTTTCAAGTTTAAAAGCCTCTAGGCTAGGACTTATAAAGGTTCTCCCTCCTGTTGATGCCTTTCTTGGCAATAGAAAGAAAATAAGGATTGAAAAACAGGGGTGGGAGGGAGCTAGGAGAGCAAGGCAACCCAATGCACTGGCAAAGAATTGGATGGGCCAGGGGAGGCAATCAGGAGAGACTAAAAAATAACAACTCTTCTGAGGCCCAAAGTCCTGAGCAGTTACAATGGCCCTTTAGCACTTACTTTTCACAAAAAGACATTTACAAGTGACACTGGGAAAGCTAGCCAGCAGATTTTCCAAAATTCATCTTTATACTAATGCAGTACCTATAATCCAAACAGGCTGTTATTGCACTTTGCTTGAAATCCTGGAATTCACACCACTCTCAAATGCCCTCTGCTTTTTTATTCACCAATATATAGAGATACCTTGAAAAGATTCACAGAGCAGAAGACAATCTTGATTGTTTCAACCCAACCAATCAACAAAAAAAGCTATGGGGGCGGGGAGTGTAGCTGGGATATATTAGTATCACCTGGAGATTGTTTTTTCAACCTACGCATCTCACCCTCAGTTCAAAAAGAAAGAAGAGCTCATACATTGAGAGAATTATAAAGGAAATAAGGGATTTCTCCATGTTTCTTCCCTAGTCACCCTCACTTTCAGAGATCTTTGAATATCAATGTTATTTAAACATTTAGTAATATTACTATTGTGAATTTATTTAAGTCTAGTATCTCAATAGTCCTATAAGGTGAGCAAGACTTAATTGTTCCTATTTGTCAAATGTGATTCTAGCAACAGACTGACTTACTGTACATCACTGGCATAATCAGTGACAAAGCCAAAAAGCAAATTCAAGTCTCATTTGTTACTTTGATGGGCTCTCTCCAGTCGATCAGGTTTGTTATATTCTTTCCACATAAAAATATTCATTTAAAAAGCAAATGACCTAATGATGAAATTCCAGCCTTTTACTACAAGTTGGGCCAATGAGTCCAAACTATGAAAGTGTCCAAATTGGGCAGTTTAACTTCACCCTGAGTGCAAACTGCAAAATTATGTTGCCCCATTTACTGCAAGGGCAAACATAGGCAACAAAGTTGAATTTATAGCCCACTAACAGGAAGACTAGGCATCTTACAACCTTGAAATACTCAAGGGCAAATCTGAGTTTTATTATTAATAGACTTTGGATTCTGAACTCAATAAAGTGAATCAAATAAAACATAAGCTGACATCTAAACATTCTTAACAGATTTTAAAGCTGGTTCTCACATTTTAAATTACCCTTTCTACCACAAATAATATCTTAAACCCAGCCCTCGATTTATACCAGAAGAGTTAATCAGAGTTAATATCCCCTGTAGGCATATTCTCCCTATGTACTACCACAAAGGTTCCCTGCCTGCAACAGCCAAATGGACAATTATCTAAGCTTGTCTTCCTACTGACCTTAAGAACAAATTTCAGAGGAAATGAGCAAGTATTTGATAAACTGTCATGTTCCTCGTGGGCTTGCTGACACACTTTTTTTTCCCCTGAAGAAAGGTGTACATGTAGAAATATATGTGCATTTTTCTGCCTGTACTCAGCATCTTATAGGTATATGTTAGCATGGCAATATTTTAGATATGGCAAGGATATGACCTTTCTGTAAAGGTGCAGGCTATTATATACTGGGAAATAGCAAGGATGCTCATGCCAGGAAAGAAAAAGTGGAAAAAAAAATGATAAATAAAAGGCCAGCAAAAGAAGACAGTGGGTAGGGACATCAACTGTAAAATTTGACAGTAGCAAAATCAGAAAAGCACTTACCTTTTTCAGTGAATTAGTCCAATAAGAAAAGTAAGATGAACTTCATCAATGCTTTATTTAGTATATCAATAGCACCTATCTTTGAATATTTTTGAAAGGAATATTTTAAGACAAATTAGGAAAATAAAGCTTTCAAATACTTTATTATAATAGGATAAACCATAGATGATTCAAAAAAAAGTTTTTTCAAAAAAGACTCTGGTAAAGGAACATGCAAACAATTCATACTTTTAGGATTATTCCAGAACAAGTTAGGGTAAAAATTAATTATACCTATTAAAATTTAAACCCAAGCTACAAATATTTAAAAAGTACTTAAACATATGCATTTTATATTGAAAGTCAGCTTTCTTAATTCCTTTACAAATTAAAGTGATGCTTTTACTTCTAGAAATGGTAACTGGCACACAAATACATCATCGTGGCCATATTCCACCTTTGCAGTCCCATAGCATCCAGGTTAAATGCTCAGAAATCAGATCTTGCCAACAGAGACAGTAGCTTTGTGTCTCAGCAGGTCTCTAATTATTAACCAAGCTCACCACCTCACATGAAGAACCCAGAACAGAATTCCAAGTCACTAGGTTACATAGAAACTTTGCTTTTTCCTATGGACTATAGGCTGAAATGTTTGGATTAATGCATTCTGCCTTTAAAGACAGCTCTATCTAGGGAATCCTCATACACTGTTGGTGAGAATGCAAATTGGTGGAGTGCCTGGGTGTTCTTTGGAAGGAATGATGCTAAAGCTGAAACCAGTACTTTGGCCACCTCATGCGAAGAGTTGACTCACTGGAAAAGACTCTGATGCTGGGAAGGATTGGGGGCAGGAGGAAAAGGGGACGACAGAGGATGAGATGGCTGGATGGCATCACCGACTCAATGCACATGAGTTTGAGTGAACTCCGGGAGTTGGTGATGGACAGGGAGGCCTGGCATGCTGCGATTCATGGGGTCACAACGAGTTGGACACGACTGAGCGACTGAACTGAACTGTGGAAAAACAATATGGAGGTTTCTCCAAAAAAAACTGAAAATAGAGCTACCATATGATCCAGCAAATTCCACTTTGGAGTATATATCCAAATAAAAACAAAAACACTAATTCGAGGGATATGTGCACCCCAATGTTCAGAGCAGCATTATTTATAATTGCCAAGCTATGGAAGCAACCTGTCCATCAACAGATTAATGGATAAAGAAGATGTAGTATATTTACAATGGAATACTACTCAAGCATATAAGAAAAGGAAATGTTGTTATTTACAGCAACATGGGTAGACTTAAAGGGTATTATGCTAAGTGCAACAAGTCAGAGAAAAACAAATACTATATAGGATCACATATGTAGAATCTAAAAAATACAACAAATTAGTGAATTTCAAAATAAAAAAAGCAAACAGATATAGAAAACAAACTAGTCATTACCAATGACAAGAGGGAAGGGGGAGGGGAAATAAAGGCATAGGGAATTGAGGTTCAAACTATTCTGTATAAAATATGCTACAAGGATATATTGTAAAACACAGGGAATGGCCAATATTTTATAACTATAAACGGAGTAGAACATTTAGAAAAAAGACAGATCCACCTACACATTGGGACCCTCTCTTACCATGTACTTATCAACTTTTACTGTTACTTTCTTGTGTTTTATTGTTACTTTCTTTATTATCTTTTATTGACTGTTTTCTTGTCCAACTAGGCAAGGGGCTGCCTGACCATGGAGGCCAGGTGTTCTCACTTCTCCACGCAGGTACCTATTGTGTTAGCTGAGTGAATGAATTCTCTGAGCCCTGAAGCAGCTTGACGTGTAATCGAATTGCAAGAGTCGTGAAAATATAAATGTGAGAAGAAAATACCAGTATCCATCACTGTGTAAAATCTTGGCTCTCACGTAGGCTGCAATCACTCGGAATTGTTAAAAATTAATGTCACCTGTAAACTTCTGATGGTCTTGTCTGGCCGCCCCATAGAAAACAGCTTGGAACTCAGCTGCTCACGAGCCACGGCCAATGAGCCACAACTGTTAAAGCTCCCTTTCAAAATAAGGTTGCACATGGAGTGGCAACTACTGCAGTAGAGGTAAATGAAAAAAAGTAAAGCCCACTTCATTGGATTTGTAATATAATTCAATCCTACAGCATCAAATTTAATAAACATGTAGAGCATATTTTAAATTATAAGATTTTTAAACTCCAGGCTGATCTGTGGATTTTACTGTCCAACATCAGAACACTAGGTAAGACTAGGCAAGAAGGTTGCTTTCAGAATTAAAGAGAAATTCTTCACTCTTTATCTAGCACTTGTTTTCAACACACAGGGCACAGCTTCAAAAATCCCCAAAGAGCCTACAACATCATAGCTAATGGAGAGCATAATACCTAATGTAGAACCACACGTGACAAAGATGAAGAACACGAACCAGCTTCCTGCCATATAATCAAGCAAGACATTTTCAAATCAGTAGCTATCAAATAATATTTCACTAAAAATGGTGCTTTCGAGAAAAACTGAGGATTATTTTTATTTATATTTGGCAAGACATGACATTAATCTTTATAAAGTATCATTATTTTTTAAATCGTTTCCCATTTGTAAATATAATAACTGAAAATAATCTGTGGAATTATTTTTCCCCAATCCTCATTTCAAAGCTCCTCATTATCCAAAAAGTCCATTTCAGCTTTAACATCATGCTAGATGCTTCCATTACAGGGCTATGATGGTTTTAGAAATACATTTGTAGCTCACTGAACTGTATTATCTATTATATATAAGACTTAGCATATATTTAAATTATTGAAAATAAAGTACAAGGTGTGTTTTCCTTTTCTTCATGGTGCTTTCAGGAGGACATCAGGATCGTCTCTTCTTCCTAAAGAAAAACAATAACAAAAATCAAGGAAAGATAAATTTACAAGCTATTAAAATTACAAGTTAACTCAAACTTATAAAATTTCCCACTGCATAAAGTTCACAAAGATAAAATCCCATAATCTAGCGCAAGCAACTAGTATTTAAAACTGTTACAGAGAATAGAATACTGAGCCAATTTGTAAATTGGAGTTCTATTTACATTTCTTTTCAAAAAGCTAACTACTCAATTTAATTCACTACTTGAGTCTAATTGTCAGTTTATGCCTGAGCTTGGGTCCTGTCAAAAACGGAAATAACAACTCATTTCATCATAAATATTTATTGTTTCAATCAACACATATCCTCTTACTTCAGACAAATGATTAACCCCTTTCAATAGATGTCAGCTATCACAAATCTGACAGCTGAGGACATTGGCTAGTGTTCGGTCATTAGCTTGATATGTCCATTAAAACGGCTTTGCTCAAGAGATTTAACAATTTGCACTAGAGGAATAATAAAGTCGACTAACTTTCTTTCCTTTGCTACAATAAAATTTTATTAATTCAAGCGTCACAAATCCAGAAATCAGGATCGCGTGGACCAACCTAACATTAGCCTTTCCACCCTTGAAAGGAGAACACTATCTGCTAAGCAAAGGTGAAGAACAAACCCAGATGTTCTCGGAATTGTCCTATATTTCAAATGATTTGTGTCTGAATTTGTGAAGTGAAATGGTACTTATGGAGCCACAAAACAGGCTTGGGAAAACAAGACGGGAAAAGAGAGATGAACTGTTGTGGGCTCATAGTATTTTTTCTATTTCTGCAGAGTTTTATTAAAAGTCTATAGTATAGCATGTGGAAATCCAATAGCATAGGAACAGCCTCCCCTCAGTTGGGCTATCGGCTCCATCTACTTTCTCATTGCATTTTTCTTTGCTGTTGTTCAGTTGCTCAGTCTCATCCGACTCTTTGTGACCCCATGGACTGCAGCACACCAGGCTTCCCTGTCCTTCACTATCTCTCGGGTTTGCTCAACCATCGCATCCTCTGTTGCCCTCTTCTCTTGCTGCCCTCAATCTTTCCCAGCATCAGGGTCTTTTCCAATGAGTCAACTCTTTGCAACAGGTGGACAAAGTACTGGAGCTTCAGCATCAGTACTTCCAATGAATATTCAGGGTTGATTTACTTTAGGATTGACTGGTTTGATCTCCTTGTTTGTATTTTTCTTACAGAATTATATGTTTATGACTAGGGTTGACTCATAGCCCTGAGCTTCCAAAGCCTATCAGAGAAGGACAGTAAACCATACCTGTGGCACCTTGTGTACTTCTAGCTGAAGGCTTCTTCTCAACTGGATACTGCAAAGGTATTACAATACCTTGATCTGGCTTCTGAAATGCTGAAATGAGATTTTTTATTTTCCGGAAAAATCTTTTATGTACCCCCGGTGCTGTCTGGAAAATAAAAGGTCAATCAGATTATTCATCTACCTCATAATTATACAAAAAGGGCCTACAAAATGTGTAAGGGATGCTGAGAGAGGTAACATTTGTGTAACTTATTCAAATATTTGAAAACAGAAGGAAGCAGGAAAAACAACATTCTAGAAGAGCTCACTTTGGTTGGCTGAATTGCCCTGCAAGAGGAGCTAATGAGCTGTCATTTCAGTTCTCCCTAGGGTGGTATTAGTTCGTACAAGCCCCTGCTCATCACCCTGCCCTTCCCACCTGCTACCCTTCATACATCCCAAACCTCTAAGGGTATACAGGCCATTACCCACAATGAATTCACCAATGGAGAGGATGAAGTTAAACAGGGGGAAAAAAACACAGATCCTACAGGTCATTAATAAAAAGCTTAAAGAACCAAGAAAAATTTTTAAAGCAAACAAAACAAACACCCATTTTCCCTGTCATCATTCCACAATGTAAAATGCTACACAGGAAATTTAAAATTGCATTTTAAATGCAGGGCTAGTTAGTCCTCATACTCTGACTCCATAATCTGTCCTGCCTCATCCTTCACATTCAATTTTTTCCTGCTTGGGAAACTTCCCTATCCTCCCCCAAATTGTTCTCTCCATCACCACTTCACTTGACAAGGTTTTCTCTGACATGAAAATGAAAGACTCTCTGAGGTCACCTTTATTTATTCATCTGGTTGGTTTTGAAGGGATCATTATTTGCAGGTGACTATTAAAATATACTCCTTTCCTGACATCAATTATCTTGTAAAGACACTACTTGAAATCAACAACAATTTCCTGCAAAAGCTTATGAGTCAAGCTTTAGGCATCAGCTCAAAACTGTCATTTTACATAAAATAAAATAGTATTGCTATAAGTGATTGAACAATGACCAGTTTTTTTTTTTTTTTAAGAAAGCTGTTTTTCAGCTCTTCCATCTGGAAAATTTTGAGGTGGGAGCTGTTCATTTGTTAGCATTTAATGAGAAAACAGGAAGGCTGGCAGACAGACTTCTGTCAACTAGACTAAATGCTGAAGATAACACACTATCCACTGTAACTCTTGGTCATTTCCTACATCGGGGTAAATAGATTTTCATTTAAAACACTGAAAAAGTTCTTTTTATTGATAGTTTTAAATAAATGTCCACTCAGAGGCCCACACAGCTACTCAGTAGATGTAGAATACTCTCTCACTCAGCTCCAACCTTATGGTCAAAACACCTTTCCAGAATTCTGTTGAACCCTCATCCAAAAGAACATGGCCATTCTTATAGGAGTCCAAAATTCTTTGGACTCTTACAGAAGTCCTAGAGTTCCTTGGCTTCAGGATAGAATCTCCAAATGGCAAAGGCAAGCTGTAGGCACAAAATAATCTTCTTGTATCTTCCTTAGAGTACTTTTTCATTTTCAAAGCCTTTTCCCATCTCTTGCCCCCACTATTTGACAGACTGGCTGTTCTTGAATGATTTGGTTCCTCCCATTTGACAGACAAGAAAATGAAAATACAAAGAGATAATTCAGCTTGCCCAAGTCACACAGATAACCAGAGCCAGAATTGGCCCTAGATCCCAGGACCCAGTGCCTTTCCTCTCAGATTAGGACTAGACCAAACAGGTTCTAGTGAGGTTAGAGTCACAGACCAGAAGAGAAACTATACACTCCCCCAGTATGGAAAGATTTCAAACCACACATTTTTTCACCTGTTCTTGTGGCTTGTAAAACCATTTATCAACAAAAGCATCTTTTTTATGGGGATTTATATGCAGTTAACCTTGATTATCCACGCTAACAGAGAGGAATAATAGCATGGGATGTAAAAAAGCAATTGAAATTTGGCATGTAATGTTGCACTGGCAGATAAGTGACCAAATTTATAATGTTTTGCTTAGGTCAATAAGTGAAATTATTTAACGTCTACTGATCTACTGATGATCAAACATCCAGAAAGCCCAAAAGCACTGAAGTCAGCAGAGGGGTGTTAGTACATTTCTTATAATGTACCACAGACAATGTACATATTAATAAACGATGGGTGACTGTCTGTAGAATTCTCTGAATTAACAATTTGACTAAATTTTAGCCTGAGTCACATGAGATAAATTAATACACTTGGCAATGATAAAACCTAAAATTCTGTCTAAAATGAGAAATTCACATCATATTTGTCTTTCATAATTGAGTGGATCCAGGGTTCAATTTTACTCCGCTCTTTGAAACAAATCGCAGACATACCTCAATTTCTAGCACAATCCTTGCACAGAAGATGAAGTGCTACTGTCAAGATTTTTCCTGCAGGGTAGCAAACTAAAGCATTGTTCCAAAAAGCAATATAAATATCTGTTATTTACCCAATTTTGAAAATACATTTACCACAAGAATTGTACCACTGACATCTCCCGTCCTGTCACTGAACTCAGCTATTGTTCAAATTTGCACATTTGCCATACTGTCATCTCTTAGTTATCCATGGAAACATATTTTGGATCACAGCTGGTCTTCAATATGCTCTAGAGAAATTTCTTCCAGTCAGGCGATATGAGCTCTGAGTATACACACTAGTTTAATATTCACCTTAAGAAAAATATAACTAAGAAGGCAAATTTAGTAGATAGGGAAAAATGCAATGCATTTCAAAAATAAATCTAGAGTTGTTTTTTTTTTTTTAAACTGTTTTCCTTTTGGAGAAAACATGCCAATCTTCTGCTCTCTTGGTGCAGATAATTACAATATTATTAGATAAACGGGTCAGACCAGACAACAGAATGAGAGAGCATTTGTGTTCAATAAGCCTTTTCTTTCCTAACATGATCACAAACATGTAACACTCTGCGTGTGATGTTGTACTTGAAATGGAAGAAAATGAATTAAAACAAAAGGTTAGCTAAACCCTACTAATTTAAGATCCTTTTCATACAGAATGTTCTTCAGAAGTGGAAGGCTACTTCTTATTTCTGGCCAAATTATATACACATATATATGTATGTATCAAATGCTACTATTCCTCATAATAAATGAAATTTCATTTCCTATTCAATTATCTCTGCAGTGATGCAGATAATTTTTTAAAATAAACAGGTATAAACAGTTTTGATTAGAGATAGTACTGCTTTTCCTCTAATTAGTATCATGGCATTAATTATCCTGATATAAAGCAACAATGTGTTTGAAAACTTGCCCTAATTTATCTCAGTAGTTCAAAACATTTGTAGTGTGCAATTTGTGCTTTCTAGTTTACTGATGCATCTTTAAAGGTTTAGAGCTATTTTAAATTTTTTTAAGCCTAGTCTTTAGAGTTTCTTAAATGCATAGAATGTGTTATTAATAGAGGTTGATATTAGCATTTACAAACAGCTCATGGTGAAGTGCTTTCATTATAAAGACAGACTGTTTTTATATAAGAGTCAGAAATCATTTGAAGTCAAAAGTTTCCATTGCAGAGCCCTCTATTTTGACAGCAGGGTAATATACTATCCTGGTAGGTAGAAAGAGATCCACTCTATAGGCATTTCTTGCAATGGCACAGTGACTTTCAAATTTTTCAAAACCATCAAAATCCATTTTTCTAATGAAATCTTTCTCAGAGCCCCACTTGCTAAGCAAAATAAAGGCTGCTCAGATTAAAGACAAATTGGGGACCCAAAGCATACCCGCACATCCTCCTCTCCTCCTATAACCCCCTGGGCACCTCCAAGGCACCTAGATGGAAGGACCTTAGGATTTTGAAGAGCATAGCTCGAAAGCTACTATAATATTCCCTCTCTCTCCTTCTCACCTATCCTTGCCCTTTCATATGGTTCAGCAGGGCATCCTGTCACCAAAGTAGAGCAGCCTTGATTATCCTAATACTTGGAAAATCCTCTATTCTTCAAACTTTTATGATAGATAATGTGTAACACTTAACTGTATATAATCACACTGTTCAGCAACTTGGGTGAATTCCCATTGTTGAGGGCTTTGCTAGTTAGGCCTGTGGCTAAGAGCTTTCCTTACACGCATTATCTCATTTAATCTTCAAAATGAATACTATGAGTAAGCGACTATTTTTAGCCTTATTTTATAGATGAAGAAACTCGTTCAAAGAAAAGTTAAGTAACCTACCCAAGGTCAGAGACCTCTCAGAAAGGGGCTAAGGGTGGACAAGACGTGTAACCCAGAGCCACCTGACAGCAAACGCCAGGCTCGCATTGCTGTTGAATTCATTTGGTATCACCTCAAGGGTCTTATAAGCTCTTAGAAAACAAGAGTCATGTTGTTTGATCCCCCACAGAACCACTTGTGTTAGTATTATTTAGTAAATAATTGTAGATTTGATTCTTTTATATATTTTTGATAGACTTTCTAAGATTTCACTTAGGTACTAAAACTTTACCACTATCCTTTAGCTTTGTTATCTTTCCTCCAAAGTCAGACACTCCATACAATAGTGGCTGAACAGAACTGGGACCAAAATTTTTTTTTAATGATCCATGAACAATTTTGGATTAGAGCATTAGTGATTTGAATTGGAGGAATATTTGGGGAATGTAGGATTTGACAGCTCTTTTATGAAAGCAATGTAAAAGTCAAACAGCTCCCCAATACCCCCAGAAGCAAAAATAAATAAAAGAGCTATACCTCAGCACTCCAAGAACCTGTTTCTGTCTGGGACACTCGGTATGTATAAATGTAACCTTGATACCTGTGAAAGAATAAACTTTCATTACTGAAAAATTCCAAAAGAACAATGGGTGTTCTAAATTTGAGCTTTAACTATTACATATAAATATACATATACTGGGACACGCGTATATGGCACCAAGTCATTCATAGAAATAAAAGCCTGGGGACTCTAACTTGCTCACACATTATATCTAGCTAGTCACAGTTTCCAGTAAACCTTCTTTACTTTTTTTTTTTTTTTTTAATGAGGGCACTCACACTCCTAAAGATTTGTCAAGTTGAGAGACTGCTGGGACAGAAAGAAACTAAAGACCTATTGTAATTGGTAAAAATTACAAATTACTAAGCCAGCCTAGGTGTCACAGTTGGTAAAGAATCTACCTCCCAGTGCAGGAGATGCAAGAGATGTGGGTTCAACCCCTGGGTCAGGAAGATCCCTTGAAGTAGGAAATGGCAATCCACTCCGATTTTCTTAACTAGAAAATTCCATGGACAGAGGAGCCTGGTGTGCTGCAGTCCCTGGGTTCGCAAAGAGTCAGGCATGATGGAGCATGCACATGATGACAAATTATTACATAGATTCAACAAAGTCTAGCTATATTACTTTTTAAGTACATGTTGCACCTTAAGGTAAAAACATTTCACTGGGCTAAGGTACTATGAGGCCTACTTAAGTTAATAGTAATAATATTAATTATAAATATAATAAATGTGCTATATCCCTATGATGTTACTATTATTATGTAACTTTATAATATAGTACTACTAATAATTTGAATTAAAAAAGAGTCCTGCCAAAGTACTTGAAATAAGCTTGTCCTTTTAGATGGCATAAATATTTTCCCCAATTATTCAGTATGTATGCATATTATATATCTGTATAGTTGATTTCTACTACATGCCAAGAGTTTTACATGCTGTATTAGTTTGCTCAGACAGATATAGCAAAATACTATAGTCTGTGTGGCTTAAACAAAAGAAATGTATTTTTGCACAGTCCTGGCGGCTAGAAATCCAAGATCAAGGTGCCAGCTACATATGTTTTATTCTGAGGCCTCTCATCTTGCCTTGTAGGCAGCCACCTTCTTGCTGTGTGCTCACATGACCTTTTCCTTGTGTGTGTGTGTGTGTGTGTGTGTGTGTGTGTGCGTGTGTGTGTGTGTGTTGAAAGAGATCTCTCTTTTTAAAAGGCCACCAATCCTATTGGGTTGGGGCCTCACCCTTACAACCTCATTTAACCTTAATTACATCCTAAAGGCCTGTCTTCAAACATAGCCACTTTGGGGATTAAGCTTCAACATATGAATTTGAGGGGAGGGGGACATAATTCAATTCATAGTATTCCAACACTGGCACCCCCAGATTCACACCTTCTCTCATGTAAAATACATTCATTCCATCCCAACAGCCTCAAAAATCTTCAATACATTCCAGCATAAACTCTACAGTCTAAATAAAGCCCAAAGTCTCATCTAAATATCATCTAATGATGTATGACTGCTCCTGAGTCAAAATTCTTCTCCAGCTATGAACCTGTGAAACCAGACAAGTCACATGCTTCCAAAATACAGCAAGGCAAGCATAGGACAGATATTCTCATTCCAAAAAGGAGATATCAGGAGAAAAGGGGTGACAGGTCCCCTAAATGTACAAAATTTCATAAGGTAAATTCCATTAGATCTTAATGCTTGAGAATAATCCTTTTTGAATTGATGCTCTACCCTCCAGCCCCACTGGGTGGCACTGTCACCCCCATGGCTCTGCAGCAGCAGCCCTGCCCACCTGGCTCTGCTGGGCACTGATCCTGCCTCTGAAATTTAGGTGAAAGTGACCTTGCCCTCCTAGGCTTATGCACTCTGGTGCTGTGGTGAGAGTGGCAGCCCTGATGATCTCTGAAACACTTTCAAGATGATCTTTCCATTTTCTTGAAAGATAAAGCATTTTTGCAGCCAAATTGCTCTGCTGCCCTATCATGTTCCCTTTGGTCCAAACTGACAGTGTCACTGATGCTTTGGTCCAAACTCTATTCCCAGCTTCAGCTGAGATGACTAGTTAACATCGTGGGTAATCTACTTAAGAAGCAATTGTCCAGCCACTCCCTTGGTGTTCTCTCCAGACCAAGCTTCCTCATTTTTTGCCATATGAGTGGGCTGAGAATTTTCCAAATCTTTCAATTCTGGTTTCTTTTTGCTTAACAACTCCTTCTTTGCTTCATCTTTCTCCTTTTCCATTTTATCATAAGTAGTCACGAGGAACCAAGGTACTCTTTCAACACCTTGCTTAGAGATCGCCACAGCTAAATATTTAATTTTCAGGTTCTACCTTCCGCAAAATATTAGAACACAGTTCAGCCAAGATCTTTGCCATTTATAATCAGGATGGCTTTTCCTTTAGCTTCTAACAACACATTTCTCATTTTCACCTGAGACCTCATCAGAATGACCTTTAACATCCATCATTCTACCAACACTGTGTTCACAGCAATGTAGCTTTTTTCTAGCATTCATCTCCAAACTTCTCTAGTCTCTACCCATGATCCATCTCCAAAGCCACTTCCACATTTTTAGGTTTTTGTTACAACACCACTAGACTTCTCAGTACCAAAATCTATACTAGTCTGCTTGGGCTGTCATAACAAAATGCCACAGACTAGGTGGCTTAAACAAAAGAAATTTACTTTCTCATAGTTTTGAAGGCTGGAAGTACAAGATCAAGGTGCCAGCAACATAGGTTTCATTCCAAGGCCTTTTTTCTGGCCTGGTGGACAACCGCCTTCTTGCTGTGCTCTCACATGACCTTTTCTTTGTGTGCATTCATTGAGAGAGGGTGCTGTCTCTCTTCTCGTAAGGCCAAGATGCTTTTGGATTAGAGCTGTACCCTTACGATCTCATTTAACCTAAATTGCTTCCTAAAGGCCCTATCTCCAAATACATCCACACTGGGAGTTAGAACTTCAACATAAGGGTTTGACAAGGACACAATTCAGCCCACAGCACATGCATTATCTCTTTTGGACCCAACAGTAATCCTATGAGCTTTATATTGTGAAATTGATTTTATAGATGAGGAAACTGAAACTTTGAAAAGTTAAGTAACCAAAGCCACACTACAAATCAAGCACCAAAGGTGGGCTTTAAATCAGACCTCTTTGACTCTAGAGCCCTGGCTTTTGATTCCCACCCTGTAATGGATATAGATTATTTATTATATTTTAGCATATATGGTACATGCGTGCATGCTTAGTCACTCAGTCACTTCTGAGTCTTTGCGACCCATGAACTGTAGCCCGCCAGGCCCCTCTGTCCGTGGGATTCTCCAGGCAAGAATACTGCAGTGGGTAGCCATTCCCTTCACCAGGGGATCTTCCCAACCCAGGGATCAAACCTGGGTCTTCCACATTGCAGGCAGATTCTTTATCATCTGAGCTATCAGGGAAGCCCCAGTATGTATGGTACTGCTATTTAATTTGCCTCACAAACCTTTGCTTCATAGAAAAGTACAGTAAACTTTTATGCTGAATCATTTCAAATTATGAATCTGAATATTCACAGTTTTATTTCAGACATTTTCTGATTGCTATTCTTTGGCACAAGTTTGGGTCAAAATATATATTTGATTAGAACATATGTTAAACTCTGGTAAAAATAAATGTATTTAAATCTAAAAGAACCTAAGGAATCAAAAGTATCTCAAACAGGGTCACCCTTGAGTAATTGACCTCACTTACCATTAATCCCTTATAGAACTAAAAGTCTTTAAATATGTGGATTAAATTACTGTATTTTTAATCAATATCCAAGAGTACTGTTACCTAAGGGATAAAAAAAATTAGGTCTAAAACACTTTAGTCAGGTTTATTCGATTTGTGAAATCCAAAAAAGGGTCAATCTAATTTGCTGCTGTGATTACAGGAGATGTTTCATTTTTGTTATAAAGATTTGCCAGAATATTTATATCATATATAAAATAGCTTGATATATGCATATAATATACTATTTAGCACATATGCTAAATAAATATAAAATATTACATTGTAAAGCCTTTTGCTTTTTTAATCAATTGAAATGTACCTTAAAATCCACTGATTTCAGTAAGTACTCTACAGGGAACAAGTCAAGCATTTTGAGTCCCATTTTTCACTATGAGAACTCCAAACATAAAGCTTTAAGTGGTTTTCTTAAAGTTACACAGCAGGGAATTCCCTGGCAGTCCAGTGACTAGGACTTAGTGCTTCCACTGCAGGGGCCTGGATTCAATCCCTGGTTGGGGAACTAAGACCCCCAGATGCCACCAAAAAAAAGAAGAAAAAAAAAGGAAAATGGAGGTAGGAGCAGGGAAATAGCATAGGCCTTTATTTAGTTCCATTTTCCCTATGGAAAGCGATTAATGGCAATAATTCAGTATCATTAAAGGTGTTCTGGAAATTAATTATTTAAAATCTCAGCAACGATGCAAGCAAAATCATAGGCAACTGGTTTTCTACTTTCTCAAACAATGGGTTTCTAAAAGATACAATGAATCTATCTCTCTACTATCATTCAGCCTCATTTAGTCAAAATAAATGAGTCTGTTTTGAAAATTGTTTCCTAACGAATCTGATCTTATCGCACTTTCAGTTAAGCAGCAGGAACCTGAGTACCACTTCAAAAGTCCTTACCTCTTCAGTCTCGAACAACCTGATGTTAGCGGCACATAAAACTCCTTGTGATCAACCCATTAAACTTTAACAGTCTCCTACGCCCCAGCTCCTTCGATTTCTGAATGAGCAAAATTGTCTCCCCCCTCAAACAAGCCAGCATTTCATCTCTTCCACTTCCAAGTTGCTGGAGTAATTGACCAAAGATCTCCTGTAGCCAACTCTCATGGATATACTCTCATATATCACTGATGGAAGAGATTTAAAACAGTGCAATTCAAATTATATTCCCAGGGTATTAGCAGAGCATCACCTGGGACCTTGCTAGAAATGTAGAATCTCGTGCCCACTCCGGAATTGCTGAGTCAGAATCTGAAATATTAACAAGATTTCCAGATGATTTGTAGGCACATTAAAGTTACAGAAGGATTGATTAAAAATGCATGGAAAATGCTCACACCTCATCGGCTTCTTTAACTCAACCTGGGTGCATCTGTGCCGCCACCCCTATAGTCACTCAGTCTATGTTTTCAGAATGAAATTTTATTTAAGTATAAGCTGAAGCTTTTTCAAGGGTTTCAGTCTTCATAGAACAGTGTTTCTAAACTTCTTACTCTTTCTTCCCCAACAAAATTTCAGTTTTGTTTTCTGTAGCTTGTATTAAGAAATAGTAATCTTATAATATAAAAGTAAACTAAAATATGGATTATCTCTTTTCCAAACTATACATGCTCTCTCCCCATCCACTGAAAAATCACTGTTTTAGGGAATAAATTGGCAAGTTATAACAAGGGCTATAAAACTGGGTATTTTTGACCTTATGACCTTCCTTATCTTCACCCGCTCTAAGGAATGAAATGGAAAAAGCAATTTGACCAAGATTTTCATAGGAGTTCTATTTTAATAGTGAAAAAATAGAATTAACCTAAGAAATGTAACTCAAAATAAAGAAATGGCAGCAGAAAGAATGGTTCAAAACTAAACCAAAGTTCAAAGATATTAAAGAGCTATATTTTTCAAAAAAATTTAAGCACATGGACCATGTCAATATAAAATGATGGTATGTGAAAAAAATGGACACAAGGAGAGAGAGATGCCACTCTGATTACTGTTCAAAACTATCCCTGTATGTATATAAATGTAAATTTAAATTAACATAAATACATCTTTGCATATTAATTTTCCTTTTTTTCTTTTTTGGCCATGCCATGGCATTCAGGCTCTTAGTTCCCTGACCAGGGATCAAACCTGTACTCCCTGCAATGGGAATCTTAACTAGTGGACCACCAGGGAGGTCTGCTAATTTTCCTTATAATGTTATACAACTGACTAATATCATTGTTTTTAAATAAACAGAAGTGAAATTGTAATTTGAAGCTTTAAAAATCCAACTTAAGCAAATCACAAATTAGAAAAATATTGTTCTTTTTAAAAAACTGAGACTCCAATACTTTGGCCACCTGATGCAAACAACTAACTCATTGGAAAAGACCCTGATGCTGGGAAAGATTGAAGGCAGGAGGAGAAGGGGACGACAGAGAATGAGATGGTTGGATGGCATCACCGACTCGATGGACATGAGTTTGAGCAAGCTCCGGGAGTTGGTGATGGACAGGGAAACCTGGTGTGCTACAGTTCATGGGGTCGCAAAGATTCAGACATGACTGAGTGACTGAACTGAACTGACTGACATCCCTTTAGGATTATTTTTCCTCTGACTCCCTATTAATATAGACAAACCAAGAATGTAATAGTGTAATCTTTGGTGGGGGGCAAGCTGTGATACATGTGGGATCTTAGCTCCCCAACCAGGGATCAAACCTGTGCCCCCTTCATTGGGAGCATAGTCTTAACCAATGGACAGCCAGAGAAGTCCAGAATATACTGTAATTTTAACTTCCTTCCTCCATCAAACTGTTAGTCACACTTGTTGATAAGCCTGGAATTTTAAATTTACCATGAGAAAAAAAATCTAGAAAATTAATAATTGGTAGAAAGCAATTTTGTTGCTGTTGCCGTTAACTAGTTTTCTTGAAAAATTAATTTCTTAAAAAACAAATATTTTGCATTTCAATGACTACAAAGCATGTGTTGATTCTAACATTAAAATGTGCCTTTATCTTTTCAAAAGCTGTCCCCAATTCTTAAAAAATGTTCTGGTTAGAAACAGACAAGAAGAAAGCAACCCGATTTATTTCTTATTCTCTCAAAAGGTCAGCATAGGGGACAAATCTTGCTTTAAAATTGGCGAAACCACATCAATTCCTTCTTTATACCACTTCAAGGGCTACACAAAAGAAAAAGTTTAGCTACACCTGACTTCATGACACCACAAATAAAGCAAGCTAGTGCCCAGGCTGCCTATGTCTATACAAACAAATGTTATGTGCAAAATTCAAGGCACAATTATAATGTGACTGATTTTTTAACAACTATTCCAGAGCTTTTATACCCAGAGGAATGGTATCCTATACAAAGCCATCATTACTGAGAGTGTTCTCTGATTCAAGAGGTTTTCCAGTTTCCTATACCCCAATCTTCTTTCTTTCAGAGTGAATTTGAATTTTCAGAACCATCAAAAGTCATTCAGCTTCAAGTTTGATGGTAAAACTCTGTAAAACCAACTTCAATGAGTCATGACAATGAATATAATCTCTTCTTCCCTTGAAGTGCCACAGAACGTTTTATTTATGTACTCATACAATGGTCTAACTTTGTCTCACAATTATTAATAGATTTTTTATTTATATTAATGAACACCTACTACATATTAACTTTGTAAATGTTAACTCATGCAAGAATTCTCATAACAACTCCATGAGGTAACTAGTATTATTATCACCGTTCCCTTTTCCACAGATAGGAAACCTGAGCCATGGATAATTTAAGTAACTTGCTGAAGGTAAAATAGCCAGGTAAGGGCCACAGTTGGGATGCACACCCAGAAGGTTTGGCTATAAGTCATGGGCTCTTAACCATTTTTCTATGGTGCCTCTCTCTTACATCAGACTGAACAAATGAATCTTTAGGTAAATCCTAAAGCCAGGACTTGCCTGGCGGTCCAGTGGTTAAGACTTCTCCTTCCAGTGCAGGGGGTGAGTGTTCAGCCCCTGGTAGAGGAGCTAAGATCCCACATGCCTCATGGCCAAAAAAAAAACAAAACATAAAATAGAAACCATACTGTAATAAATTCAATGAAGACTTTTAAAATAGTCCACATTAAAAAAAAATCTTTAAAATAGCATAGTTCTCAAAAAAGGAAGGAGTCTGCTTGGCCTTATGACTGGAAAGAGCGAGCAAAGGAAGGGGCTAAAGCGTAGAGACCAGATGGGGAGAGCCCCAAAGAGTCAGCCTAGGCTTTCCTTTTGCTTTAAGCTAATGACATCTTTAGACTAATCTTACACCTTAATTTTACACTGTCAACCAAAGTCAGCACTTGATTTATTGGCTTGTGAACTGTCCTTTTGGTGGTTTGTGTATTGCAAATTTAATCCTATGCTGTTAATGGATTGTACTCAGACAATCCAAAATAATTCTAGTGGCCTAAATTATCATGAAGATAAATGCGGCACCAACACACATAGCCAATTGTATTCAAAAACTAACTCGTTAAGTTTTATAATTTCTCATTCTTCTGTTCCCCTTAAATACAACTGATAAGCTGGAGTTTTCTTTTGTCACTGTTACTTCCCCTATTTCTCCAGTTCAGTTGTTTGACAGGCACTTTATTCCCAGTCATCCTTTAAATCTTCAGGGACAAAAAGATAATTATCCTTTTATCTAAAGACACATATGTCAAATGACTTCATTATGTGTCCCTTTATATATATATATATATGTATTATATATAAAGAATATAATTTCTTCTTCCCAATTTTTCATCAGATAAAAGTAGCAAATTCAGATATGTACAGAAAGATGTACAGAAATAAACTATCTATTCAAACTAATTATTTTAAATATTTTAAATTGGTTTTCCTTTTATTACCATCAAACTGTCCCAGTGGGCATTTAGGACTTTCCCAATGGTTGTTGACATTGAGGGTGAAAAAGAAAGAAATGCGAGGGCTCACATGTACCTTAGTGAAAGAAACTTGATATACCTTGAAAACCAAAAAGTATAAAATTAAATTGAATTTAAACTATTTGCATGGATATGAACATTTAGTATACTGGATAAATACAAAAAAATACATAAAGTCAGCAGATTTTCTGTTGCAAAAGAAAATATGGTAGGAAAAATTTCCATTTATGATAGAAATAAAAAAAATAGACACATACATGCATGCTCACAGTAACTAGAAATAAGCCTAACAAAAATATGCAAGACCAATGGGAAGAAAACTATAAAACTCTATTGATGAATGTAAATGAAAAAATTAATAAATGGAGAGCCAGATCAGGTTTTTGGATGGAAAAACTAAATTCTTTAAAGATGACAATCCCTCCTGAACTTATGAATGAGTTTAACATAACCTCAATGGGATTTTTTTAATTAAAATTATTCTAGATTTCATCTTGAAGACCCAACAGATAAGAATAGCAAATAATGTTTTAATATATTTGAATATTATCATACTACAGAGCTAGTATTACAAGAATAAACCAATTGATCCAAATAGAGAACTGCAAAACAGTAACTGTTATATGTAAGAATTTAACATATGATAAACTAGGTTAATAAATCAATCAGGAATGGAAGTTCTATTTAGAAATCATTAGCTATTTTGAAACAAATTCATTTAGATCCTTTCTCCACATCAAAATAAAACTCCAAATGAAATTAAAGAGTTAAACATAAACTAACCAAATCATAAATTTAAAGCAAAACTTGAAGTGAAGTTATAGGGTATCTCTGCAAGTCAAAGAACTTTCTATGTTGGGAAGCAAAGGGAGAAATCAAACACAAGGAAAATGAATGATGGATTTTATTAAAAATGTTAATTTTTGTGTGTCAAAGAAAAGTGATGGCAAACACCAAACTGAGAAAAGATACATCAGATCAAGGATTAGTATATAAAAACTCATACTGTATTCAGAAAAATAGTAAGATCCAAATGGTTAAATGGGCAAAGTACACACCAAAGAGTCAATTCATGAGCAAGGAAATACAACAGTTTACCAACCATATAGATACTTGATCACTAGTTAAAGAAATACGAAATAAAGAATGAGACATCAAATTTCAAGAATTTTTTTAACAAGAATACTCATTTCTAGGGAGCATGCAGTGAGACAGACACTTTCATGCAGTACTGGTAAGCATATATATAAACTGGAATAACCGCTTGGGAAAAAATATTTGATGATCATGTATACATCAAGAATCTTAAACTATTCATGTTTTCGGATCTAAAAATAACACATCTTGAAATTTGTTATAAGGAAGTAAGCATAAATACGAGGAAATCTTTAGGGATTGAAATATGAATCATGACAAACTTCATAACAGCAAAAAAAGAATGGAATGATTCATATGTCTAAAATTAGATGACTGGTTAAGGAAAACATAGTTGGGTTGGTTGGACTACCATGAAACTATTAAAAATACTGTTTTAAAATCACTTGTAAGAACATTATATACAAACATGCCTTTTTCAAGTTAAGTGGAAAATGCAGCAGAATACAGTATTAGAAGAGCACATGCGTTTATAAAGCAATTTGTTTTATTAAAATATAGAAGAAAAACCACTTAATCTTCAACAATAATTATCTTTACATTATAAAACTATAGATGATTTTCTCTCATTTCTATTATCTACATCTTAAAAATTTTCTATAATGTGAATAGGTGTTTAGGAACTATTTTTAATAGACTTATTATACCAAAATCTGGATTTATTTATTGAAAACAATTGGAAGAAAAACTTCTTGCTTTAAATGAAGATGAGCAATCCTATCAATGGAGGATCTCTTTAATACTTTTTGACATTATTCAGTTTTCCAAAATGAACAGAGGAAAAGGTGATGATCAGGGGTTCAGAATTGGGGAAAGGAGCAAATCTAGTGAGAAAGTATAGTATAAAGTACAGCTCAGCTTCCCTGGTGGCTGCAACAGTAAAGAATCCGCCTGTAGTGCAGAAGACGCAGGTTTGATCCCTGGGTCAGGAAGATCCCCTGGAGAAGGGAATGGCTACCCACTCCAATATTCTTGCCTGGAAAATTCCATGGATAGAGGAGCCTGGCGGGCTACGGAGGGTGGCCACAAAGAGTCGGACACAACTGAGCGACTAAGCCACCTTACCACAGCACAAAAGGCACATGCAATGCGTTATTTCTGCAATAAAAATACAGAAACTAAAGCTCAACCAAACCTTCTTGGACAATGAAAATAAACAAAAGACAGAATGAGAAACTATTTTGAGTGAACACTACAGTCAATGCATGTTTGTTAGCTGTACTTTGTTGTTCATTTATATATGTCACCGTCAACATTGTTATTTCTTCTGTATATCATAACTATACGTGTTTTGGTTTAAAAATGAGTATATGGTTTATTTCAAAATAAAATTTGATTTTGTTACTACAGTGTAGTACTAAAAAAGAGGAAATGAAATGTTTACGTTTATCAGAAGGGATCCTTGGCTCAAAAAAAAGCTGAGAAACTGTCATAAAAGGCACTGTATCATTGTGTCTTCCCTCTGCAGCAGTCTGGCCATTAGCCTCTAGGACTTGGAGGCCCAGTGTGCCCACTGAAAGATATGTTAGGGGGACTCCCAATTTGCCGACTATTTTCTGCTACTTCATAAAAAGGTTTGCATGGAGAACCTACAGTCATAAAAACTGCATTTAGGCAAGATTCACTTTGGACAAAAACTTAATCTGCGAATTTCCCATCTGTCTAAGTTAATTCCTTACGTGGCCCTGGCCAATTTGAGTAATAGGCTAAGATTATCCTTCTCTCTTGCATCTTTTACCAACTATAATCTTCTGCAGAAGATAGAGCACACATTATTATTCTTGTTTTAGAAATATGGAAACCAAGACCTACAAAAGTTGAGTGATGTCCCAGAGGCCACATCCTGGCCTCCTGATATCAGCCCAAAAGCCTACTGCCATAAAGAATTTGCCTTGACAGTTCATTCATTAATTCAGAAACATTTATTGAGTGCCTGTTGCATGCCTCATGATACCTGTTGCATGCCAGGCTGTGTTCCTGGTGCGGGAGATGGTGTCTCTGCCCCAGAGAGATTACATTGTAGCAGGAGAGCCCAGCAAGACAAAAGTAGACAAGCAAACGTCAGACAGCTGAAAGCTCCCAGAAGAAAACTAAAGTGACAGATTATAACTGGGACAGGGAGAAGGGACTTATTTTAGAGGCTAGTCAAGGAAGTCCTCTCTGAGAGAAGAGGGAGAAGGAACAGTTAAGTGTGAAGATCCTAAGCAAGGAGCAGCTTGGCAAGCTCGAGAAACAACAAAGAGGCCAGTGCGTCTGAAGTCTTAGGAACATCCTGCCACACACTGTCCCCGGCTCTTCCTTCCCTTCCCAGGCCTTTTGTACCTTAATTTTTACCTCTAGGTTGAGGGTCCCATTACCTCCTTTGGTGAGCTTTCCTAAAGAAGCTCCTCTCACCAGTTCACTCACTCCTCCACCTTCTATTGATAAGAAAAGAGCCTAGGAATACGAGTTGGCTTTCACTGACCTACCCCAGTTTTCACTTTCGAGAAACAATAATATAAGGAAAACCTAAAATCTGAGCCCAAGGGATTCACTAGCTTGCACATATATCCCTTGTAGCTTTTATAACAAACGTTTTTAGCATGGCCTGAGAGTTGCCACAAATATGCCTTGCCCATTTAAAAATAATACAATAAACAATGAAAATCCTCTAACACCAGGCTCAATACAATCTCTCATCAATGACCTAAAGGAACTTCAAAATCTTGCCATGTATCATCAGACACCAAAATTACAACCAAGCATTTTCCCTCATTTTGTTTCTGTCTAGAAGCTACTGTACAGGGCTGCTGCTTTCATGAGTGTTTTTACCCTGCTAACAAAGAGTGATTGAGCTAGGGACTTCCTTAGAAACACCCCGTGAGTACTTAAAGATATTGACTGAAATATATATACATTTTATATATATATATAATATATTATAATAAAAAGTACTGAAAGAGAGTGAAAAAATAATAACAACAACAGCTTACTTTTACTGAACACTTAGTATGCATCAGGTCCAGTGCTAAATTTTCTACGTGCATTACAGCATTTAATGCTCAGTCCTATGAGGTAGGTAGTAATATTACACTTTTTGGACAAGAAAACTGAGGGACTGTGAGGTTAACTTGCCAAAGCCAGCATCAGACTAGCACAAGATTAGGTCTTAGCTCTGCCTGACCCTGGAGCCCTGGAGCAAAGATGAAGGTGCATCTGATTCAAAATGGGGCTTTAGACCAAGAGATGCTTAGGTAAAGGGCAAAGCTGAATCATACCAGGGTGCTTTCCCTCCATGTCCTTTACGACTATTGTCTCTCCCAGCGTTTATCACGGAAAGGCCCTATTTCTGAAACCCCACCCCACCCCCCTCCAACTCCTGTAAAGAAAGCTAATTAAGCAAATCCAGAGAGGTGGTTTTATTCAGAAACGTCCCTCTCTCCCACATCCTGACCTAACTGGTATTGCTGTCTTAAAGGATTCCATTTCTTAGTCTTCTTCCTCTCCTTGAATTTGAAATCTTCCTTTGGGAAGATACCTTCAAAGCCATTGCCAGAGGGCTGGAGAGAAAGGCCTCTCCTCTGAGGAGCTGGTGGCCCTATATCTGGCCATTCCCTCATCCCAGGCCTCCACCTTGCTGGCCTCTACCAGAGGTCCAACCTGAAGCCAGGAGCCTGAGTCCTTTTGGCAGCAAAGGTAAATTCTAGGCTCCTTTTCCTCCACTGCAAAGAGCATTCCTACAGCCGCCCCCAAAGGCGCTGGAGAAGACCCTCTGAAGAGCAGGAAGCCCAGGCGAGACAACCCCAGTGAGGGACGTGAGCCGCACGGTGGGCAGTGGGGGCTCCAGGGCCCCGTCATGTACTCACAGCACACACAGACAGTACACGCCGGGAACACTCTCGCTGTCCCTCAGCAGATAGCTGCCATCCAGGCCCGTGGCGAGCAGGAGCTTCTCCCCCGTCTCCCGGCTGATCTTGCCATGATACACAGCCACCGCGTCCATGGCCAGGGGACAGTAGCAGGGAAAGGCCGCTGTTGCTGCTGCCGCCGCAACCAGGCACGACTCAGCCACCTGCCTCCCTGTTCAGCCAGATGTTCAAAAAAGAGAAAGGAGCGCCCCAACAACAGGATGTTGTCTACCTGCCTCACAGCCTCCTTCTCGCACTTCAGTGAAAACCAGGTCAGCAGTTTAGCAGCTTGGCTACTGCCCTAGGGTTCAATTCCCCCCTCCCCTCTCTGCTCCGCCTCTGCCACAAAAGGGTTGGGGTGGATGGATGGACAGAGAGGGGAGGACTATTGGAAGAAGGTCCTTGCAGGATGTGGCCTGTGCTCCCAATGCATGCAGACACGAATGCCTGGTAATGTTTCTGTCCTTGTAGTTTTCCCAGGAAGGCCACCCTGACTTAGCTTAAATAGTCCCCAAAGGGGTTAATGAGACAGGGAAGCCGTGTTGATCTTCATGTGGGGCAGAAACATACTGACAGAGAATGAAAGGCCCAAAAGCTCTGAGACCAAAACACAGAGGTCATCAGTATTGTCAGTGGGTGATCCCCACTGAGCACAGGCAGGAGGCTCCTAGGGAATCAGAGGCAAGAAGTGAACAGCGGACTTGGGATCCACTGCCTCCCCTCCCCAAACCCTCCCCCTTCTCTTTGACTCCTCCTAGTCATCTCCAGCAATCTTGATCCTGAACAAATCAAACATTTCCAGGCTTCTTGTCCAAGATCCCAAAGTGCTGGTTGAGGTACAAAAATCAGTCTGTGTCCAAAGATGTTCCAGATGTATCTATTTGATGGGCCTTAGATGAGAGAATAAATCATTTCATTGGTGTTTTGCCTTCATGCGGACTTGTCTGTGCCTTTTGACATACAGGGCCTACCTTTTAGCATTTGGGACATCAAACTTAAGTCCATTGTGAGTGTTGATAATTGCGTTGTATCTTTTATCATCTGTAGTTAGTAGAGAATATGGTTTTTGTTCAATTGATGCTAAGCTATCAAATTTTTTAGAACCTTTCAACCTTTGTTTCCTTCTCTCTTGTATTTCAAGATGTGCTGTTAAGTAATATTTCCCCCAAACTTCCTCATTTTTCACTAGAACGAGACCTTGTTTAATGTTTGAAGCTGAATGCTCTTCTACATTTTTTCTTTTGAGTGTGTAACATACTTTTCTTTTTCTTTTTAGATTGTTTTTGATGTAGACCATTTTTAGTCTTTATGGAAGTTTTTATAATATTGCTTCTGTTTTATGCTTTGGTTTTTTGGCTGCAAGGCATCTGGGATCTTAGCTTCCCATGCATGTATGCTAAGTCGCTTCAGTTGTGTCCAATTCTTTGCAACCCTGTGGACTGTAGCCCACCAGGCTCCTCTGTCCATGGGATTCTCCAGGCAAGAACAGCGGAGGAGATTGCCATGCCCTCCTCCAGGGGGTCTTCATCAAACCCACACCCCCTACATCAGAAGGTGAAATCTTATACCACTGGACCACCAGGGAAGTCCCTGTAAAATACTTTTTAAAATTAAAATTTAAGTAGCTGAAATTATGTTGTCTGTTGTGTCTCTTCAACAATGTCACACCTAGTTCCTTGAGAGCCTGGCCCATCTGGGACCCCAATAGGGAGAACAATTTTTAAATCCTCACTAGTCCTACCAATGGATCAGATGTTGCAAAGCTGCCTTACACCAAAAGCCAGATATTTGCCATCCACTAGGGTTGAAAACAACTCTCTACCATTTAAATGGCAGTTCATAGTAACTCTCCTTGATTGATGCATGTTCAGCCTTAGAATCCAACAACTTTGGAAGATAAACTGTAAACATCAGCCTCCTACATTCACTTGCCACACCAAGAATAAAAAAAATAAAATAAAGCAGCAGACGGGGGGATGGCTCTGGGGAACTGAACCAAGATTGTCTCATTATCTTCCTACTTCACTTGCTATGGCCGACTCCATCTGTCACCCTTTTTCATGCTCTGGGTCAGGGAAGAAATTGATCTGATAAGTGAACGCATACACCAGTGTTAAGGATTTGAGAAGTTAGTCCACCCTGAACTCTTTATATTTTGAGTGGACAAATCCATCACAATGGTGGAATTTCAAAGATGAAAGCAGAAGATAGGGAAGGGATCCCCTCAATTCAGTCCCTATGGACAGCAGCCCACCTACGAGATGAACTGTGAGAACATGCAGTGTCACATAGGCAAAAACAAAACCTAAGCTTTTTTGTCTCTGAACAACCCTGAACAAATCATCCGCAAATTTAGGAACGTCGCAACCTCGAGCTGACAGCAAAAGTGTAGCATGCATTCTTCTTTTCGTTCTCTGTTTTGTCCTATGTTGCTAAAATAGCACACCTGTCAAAGCAGTCAGGTACGATGGGGTTCAGCACAACTAAAACTGTATTAAAAGGGAACAGATAAATTATAAGGTAATAGTACAACTCTCACATCCAGTCCCTCGTTGTCATCTCACAAGCAAGCTGACAGCCGCGCCAGCCCACTACTGCAGTGTTGATGAAAAATACTGACATCTTCACTCTAGTGCTACACGGGTACTAAACCTGATTTTAGCAAATTCAAAATTTCACACTGAGCTTGAAGTGTAAAGAAAGAGGAATTGTAATGGCTCTCTTCTCTCTCACCAGACCCACAAGAGAGGAAAGGGTGAAAAATACAAGGGGGAAGCAAGAGAAAAAAGACGAAGAAAGACTGGGCCCTCTAATACAAATGTAATCCCCTTAGAAGCAGAATTATCTGATTGTTCATCGTCTGTCACCTGCACTGGAACACAGGGTCCATGATGGCAGGATTCTGTGTGCCTTGGTTACCCCTGTATCTTCAGTGTCGAAAACATATTAGATGCTAAATATATTTGTTTTAGAGAGTGAAATTAGTGCTCTCAAGAAAATAAGAGGAAAAAAATACACACACACACACACACACACACACACACACACACAAATTTGATCCTACATGCCTCTGGTCCATCTTTTTTTTTTTTTTTTTGCCCACTTTTAAAATAGGAAGATGAATTGAAAGGACTAATCCAGCAATTATGAGAGTCTGATTACACTCCATATTTTGCTAGTAAATCACTTCCTCTCTCTGAGCCTCATTTTCTCCATCTGTTCAATGGTGTTGAACCAGATGACCCCTAAGGCTACTTCCAACTTTAACATTCTGGGCTTTAAACAAAAGCCAAGCATTCTTTAGAGAGAGCCAGAGGAGGGATGGACTGAACTCATTTAAGTGCAAGAAACAAGAGTTGTTTCCTCAGGTCTCATTCAACAGAGAAAACATTTTCATTCCTGTTGTTTTTAAATAAACTAAGAAATAAAAATCATGAGGAAAAGGAAGAGAACTTCACAGTTTAAGCAAGCTACAGCCTTTTAAAATATAAATGCCATTTAAATCAAATATAAAAGCATTGACAAACTGTCAGCCAAAGTCAAAAGTATCTTTTTATCTAAACGAGCCACCTCCTGAGGTCTCTGAGAGGTGACAGTATTTTGTGTGTGGATGCCCTGTCTGAGGTGTTAATTGTCTTCATTTCAAATGCCCTAGGCTATTCTCAAACCCAGTTAGATTAAAAGGCTGATGGCAAGGGTGGTTAGTTTTATAGACTGGATCTCACATTTCAAAATCTTTTTCTCTAACCTTTCAAAACTAACTTTGTTCTTCAACTAGCTCATCTATAGGTGTGAATTCTCCTGTGACAGTGTTATAATATCATCACCTGTGGTGAGTTTACACATTCTCTCTTACTGAAATTGACTTCCTTTGCAAAAATGAGACAAGAAAAAAATAAAAGTGTTTTTTTTTTTAAAAGATCACCTTTGTATGATAATATATCAGTTTATCTATGAGGTTAATTTTCCTAATACGCTTTTGTAAGTCAAGAGTCAGAAACAGTGTTGTGTGTGCTCATTTAAGCCTCTAAAAAATGTTTATTCTTTCAACCAACATTTATGAGCATCTACTGTATGACAGGGGCTTCCAGGTCATACTGCATGATGGGGGCTTCCCAGTGGTAAAGAATCCACCTGCCAAGGCAGGAGACACAGGAGATTCGAGTTCGATCCCTGGGTTGGGAAGATCCCCTGGAGGAGGAAACAGCAACCCCCTTCAGTATTCTTGCCTGGAGAATTCCATGGACAGAGGAACCTGGCAGGCTACAGTCCTTGGGGTCAGAAAGAGTCGGACACAATTGGGCAGCTGAGCGTGAGCGCTGTATGACCGTCACTGCGGTAGGTACTTAGGTCAGAGAGAGGAAAAGCATAAACCTGAATTCACGTAGCTCATAGTCCAGTGAGGACAGACAAGTAAACAATTAAAATTCACTCAATAAGAGCTGTCATAGAGGGAGGGATGGGGCTCTAGGGGCACACTAGTGGGACATCTAACTCGGTTTATATTCTAAATCTGCACAACCTGCTTGAGACAGCCAAGTCTTTATCTTTCTGTCTGCTACATGTAGTTCCTTTTACTTGTCCAAAGCTTACCTCCTTCATGACTCAGAAGGTACTCCCTAATTCTAGCTGAAACTCTGCCTGCTTCTGAGGTTTTAAATATTTGTTAACCAAATACTACATTCCAGGCACTCCTGCTAAGCGCTTTGCATAAATTATCTCATTTATTTATATCAACAACCTTCTGAAGCAAATATTATTATTATCCCTGTTTTACCAATGAGGAAGCCAAAACTCAAGAGACCTGGGTAGCCTGCTTAAGGTTTCACAACTGGTCAGTGTCAGGCCCTGGATTTGAAAACAGGTTGCTGACTTCAGAGCCTGTGCATCTCCCCATATCCTCCTCTGCCTCCCAATATTAATTCTGAGGTCACTGCACCAGATCGGTCAGGCTTCAGTTTCCTATCTAGCAACTGTAATTTTGACTTCTAGAATATTCTTCTCACACTTCTCAACTGTCAAATGTTCCCATGCCCTGACTTGTAGCATGTCTATGTCTATCTATATATGTCTTATGAGGTCAGATACACTGTTCTATCCTGAGCCTCGTTGGGCAGTAGGCCATGGAAGGTTCCTACAGAGTCAAGGTCTATTCACCCAGGCTTCAAGGTCTGGGATCTGGATCACCAGCTTATCCATGCAAAATAATAGATCCCTGAGTCATTTGTTTTTCAAGTGGTCCAGGCATCTTGTACACTGGACAGACCTGGATATACTGGTAAAGTCTTATGGCCCAAGTCTTTTTCTAGATCAAATGAAGGCCATGCCTAGCCAGTTTTTACTTATCTTTCCCTGTGAAGATAAAGTGAAATGACGTACCTGATCTGTCTGGAAATTAAGAGACACTCAAAGTTTCTTTTTCCTACTAGTCTTTGCACTCCTAGAAAATAAGAATGATGTCTTATTCCTCTTTACACACCCAGATCCTAACATGGCATTTGCACATAGTTAGCTCCCTTGCTTTCCCCTTCCTCTTTCCCTTTGTTGAAAGAACCCTCTGCAAAGTGTAGCTTCTTATTTGTCTCAAGGAGTATATCATTTCTGACATTGACTTCTTTCACATTCATTGTTTACCAACGACAATCCTGTGGTCTGCCTCATTTGGGTTTTTGGAAACAATTCTTCACATCCCACAACTCAGCACCTGACAGACATATAAATCATCGTGGAGCTCTTTGATGTTCTCATCAAACCCATTGTCTCTGGACCGTGACTGAATCTTCTTTCTACTTCCCTTCATCCTCAGTGGAGGCACTCAGAATATGATATAAATACAAAAAAATAGCACTTCTTTGTAGGGGAGGCTCCAGCTTTCCTTATAAAAATCTATTCTCTTTCTTGGAAGCTCAAAAATGAAGTTCCACAACTAATGCTTAAACTAAAAGATTAAAGTCCAAGAGACTACTATTTTAAAAAACCGTTGTCTTTATTTATTTACTTATTTATTTATTTTTGGCTGTGCTGGCTCTTTGTTGTGGCCCTAGGGCTTTCTCTAATTGCGGAGCAAGCGCTCTAGAGTGCCCGCACTCAGTAGTTGCAGCACATGGGCCTCTCTAGTTGCAGTGCACAGGCTTAGTTGCCCCACAGCACATGGGATCTTAGTTCCCTGACCAGGAATAGAACCCATGTCCGCTGCACTGGAAAGTGGATTCTCAACCACTGGACTACAAGTGGGGACAGGCAAGTCCCCACAGAGACTATTTTGTCTATACATTTTTTTTTTTTAGCCTGAGCATTTTTTACAAAATCTCTGATGCTTTGAAAAACATAGATGACCACTTTGATCTATACACTACAAACATCAAAATTTGGCAGTGAAATGGACTATATAAATGTTTCCCTAAGCAGCTCAGTAAATACAAGTAAAATATATCCCAGCAAGCAAAATAGCTAATGGTGGATTTCTAAATGCATTTTGTAGTTACAGATGCAATATTGGCATTATTTTTCTTTTCCTTCTCAGAAATGAAAAAATGTTAGAAACATCGATCAGCAGGGAGTCCAATAGTATAAGTATGTAAAAGTATGAGTCTTTTACAAAGCAGGTCATATGTGTTCTGCAGTTTCAAAACTGTCTAGACAATATCAGGGACTGTAGTGGTAAAGGCATGAAATTTTCAATATTTGCTCATTCTTTTCTTTCCTGGAAACATTATGGCTTATTGAAGTGATCAAAGTAAATATATATCAAACAAAAAAATCTTTAAATGAGATTAAATATCCTAAAATTTTTACTTACAGACAAAACCGTCAGAGAGCTCTTTGTCATCATTTTCTAAACACTGGAGTATGGTTTAATGCTGCCTACCAAAAAAGTAATCACAAGTTTCTGCCTTGTGTGCAATTATTTTTGTAGTGTAGTGCAGAATGAAGAATAAAACATGAAATAGTAGGTATAAACATAAAAGCAAAAAGCTACAGAATGTCACAAGTGAAACTGTAATATTGCATATTATTTTGAAGTAAAACAAAGTCAACTTTTCTAGCAACTGTTTAGTCAAATGAGGGCATAATGTGAAACTATCTGACTATCGTGGAAACTTTGCAAACTAAAATGGTCCATACTGAACTTAGACTGCTCTAAAATCTTTTAGCACTCACTGGTATTTAACATGTATTAAAACTACCAGCTTCCTATACAACTTTCTCCTAACTTGTGCTCCCAAAGTTCATAGAAGTTTAAGTAATGACGGATTTTGGGGTATTGTCGGTATTACAAAGAGCCTAGTAAAATGGTCCATTTGCCTGTGATTAGGCTGCATATCATAATAATAATAATAATACTCATTGAATCCTCTTAGAAATCCTAAACTTAAATGTCAAGTAACTGTTCTTAGTTGGAATTATATCAACCTTGTGTGAGGAAACTTTATACAGACTTTCTTAATTTTAACTGAGAAAATAATTATTTGTTAAGTAACACTGTTTGATACACAAAATCCTTTGAAAACCAACATCTACAGGCCAGAAAATATGTTTCACAATTGAAGAAAAAGGCTGATAACTGGTGTTTGATGTATATTTGTTTTATTTCTTTGAACAGAAGAGGAGACCACTGAAGGCAATAATGATTGCCTCTACAGAATCTAACACCATGCTCAGTGCATAGGTAGCCTTCTTTCCATGAATGCTGTTTGCTTTATCTATAAGCAAAAGCTAGAGACTCCTGTTGGCATTTCTTATTATCTAAAATTGATGGTAGGGACTTCCCTGGTGATCCAGTGGCTAAGAATCCACCTTCCAATGGAGGGTCTCAGGTTCAATTCCTGATCAGGGAACTAAGATCCCACATGCTGTGGGGCAACTAAGCCCATGAGCCACTAGAGAAGTCCCCGCATGGTGTAACAGAAAGCCTGTGCACCGCAACAAAGACCAAGTGCAGCCAAAATTTTTAAAAATAGTAATAAAGTAAACTTGACCCTAGGGAGGCTATGATGCTTTTCTACAATTGCTTTAAGCCCCGGAGAAGTTGGGCTAGATGGGCCAGGATCTGACCTACAGGGGGGATTCTGAGGCCCATTGGCTAGGGTGCTTCCAGCAGCAAACCAAACAGGGTTTACCAAATAGATCCCCTGGGGATATTGCTACCAGCGCAGCAGCACTTCCTACACCTGTTTCATCATGGTCTTGAACAGTTGTCTGAAGTACTGAAGAACGAGCATAGCCAATGAAAAAATCTGTTCTACAGCAACCTCGGAAGGTCGCAGGCCAGGGTGGTTCAGTATGCCAAAGTTTATGTGAAGCTTAGCGCCCTCACTCTGTCACATACTAGAAGTGATGTAACCACCCAGGAGTGCTGCACACAATGCCTGCACCACACAATTAAAGTCTGCTACTATTTGGTGCTGAAACTTTACAAAGCTTGTGATAAGGAAATTATGTCTTTCTCTCCCATTCCATCATAGATTTGGCACCCTAATTTTAAAAACATTGATTCCATTACCCGGTTTGCAACATGTCTAGAGATTTGAAGTCTCCTTTCCCCCTACTTACTCACTGAAAAGTACATAGACATAAATTATTGGACTGTTAGAGCTGGCACCTTACCCACTTGAAACAAAAACTGAGTAATTCAGACCAACTTTAGATAAGCTGTTGGCTTCCCTGATAGTTCAGTTGGTAAAGAATCTGCCTGCAATGCAGGAGACCCTGGTTCAATTCCTGGGTGGGGAAGACCCCCTAGAGAAGAGATAGGCTACCCACTCCAATATTCTTGGGCTTCCCTGGTGGCTCAGCTGGTAAAGAATCCACCTGCAATGTGGGAGACCTGAGTTCGATCCCTGGGTTGGGAAGATCCTCTGGAGAAGGGAAAGGCTACCCACTCCAGTATTCTGGCCTGGAGAATTCCATGGACTGTACAGTCCATGGGGTTGCAAAGAGTCAGACACGACTGAGGGACTTTCACTTTCGATAAGCAAGATGGGCTCTATCTTAATAGTATTTTTTTTCTTGGCCATGCCATGTGGCATGTGGGATCTTAGTTCCCCGAGCAGGGATCAAACCTGCACTCCATGCAGTGAAAGCTGGGAGTCTTAACCATTGGACCACCAGGGAAATCCCTATCTTAATATTGAACTAGGCTTAATGACCTTTTCATAAGGCCAATCTGTTGAATCAAATACAAGTCATTCCCACTGCCTAAATTACTGTCCCTCTTTTTTTTTTTTTTTTTTTTTTTTGCAGTCCTGTAATAATTAGTGTTCCTACTTACTGGCAGCCTAAATGGTCATATATCCCAAAGCCTGAGAGATTCTAAAAGAGCAGCTCCTGACCACCAAATTACCACTATGCCTCAAAGTCTCTCCATTAGTCATTTCATTGGGTTTAGGCATTGATAATCCATGTTAACTTACAAATATATTACTTAATAAGGGTAAAAAAAAAAGGTTAAGGCAGTGTGTTACAACGGCGAGAGCACAGATGTTAGAATCAGTAAAATATCATTTTGAAGCCAGGCTTCACCAATTCCCAAATTTCAGTATTGAGTTACCACATCTGTAAAATGAGGATGATAATATTCACTTGGAAGAACTAATATACAGTCACCAAAAGGGTAACATGCTTAGAGTGCCTAGCACATAGTAAGCACTCAATGTTAACTGTTAAGATCATTAATAATCCCATATATTCATTACTACAGCATCCAAGGCAGAACCTTAGGGCAGGGGAAAGGAACAGCCACTCACTGGGGCTCGGAGAAGTTCAGAAACTTGTTTAAGTTCACAAAGCCAGTGAATAGCACAGCAAGTATCTAAACTCAGGTCTCTCTAATTCCAAACCCCAGGTTCTTGCCTCAAAAACCTCCTGTCTTTTCCTGTGTGTACCCAACCCAAAAGAAAGTAGTGACTTGACAGCCTCAATAATTCTGGTTGCTTTGGGAAAATTCAGCCCTGAAAGACAGTTATATTAACTACATAAAAGCTATGCACAAGGTGAGTGCTTTTATGCAGACCTAAAGGTATACCAATGAATAGCAGAGTTCATTTGAAACCATAAATGCAGCAAATGTAGTGAGATCTAAAATGATCTGCTGGTACACCAAAATGGATTATGCTGGAAAATTCCAAAATCTCCTCTTCCCAGAATTCCAGGGAGTTATCAGCATACGCAAGTGTATCACAAAACCAGCCTCCAACCCAGAAAGCTTAGCTTTATGTTGATGTCCCTGATGGTCCCCTTTCTCCCCAGCACCTTCCCAAATAACCAAAGCCTCCCAGTAATCAGGACCCTGGGAGCGAGGATGCTGGTGGGGCAGTTTCATGTCTTTTCTCTGCCCCATCTGTCTCTACATCAAGCAGGGAGCCAGACTCTACCCCTTTTGCCTCTGGAAACATTTGCCACATTAGCCAACTGGCTAAACCTGGCTCTTCTCCAGAATCCTGAGCACCTTGATGGGATTGTGCATAAGAGGGAGGGGAGAGTGCCCTGCAGGGCAGAAACTTCTGCTCAAGGCACTTCTGAGAGACAGGGCCTCAGGGAAATGGCTTCTTGGTGCAGATAGGGAAGCTGGACACATTCCAGCCTTGGCAGAAGCCCCCTCCTCACCTCACCTCACCTCTCCTCTCATGCCCCATGGGCCCAGGAGTAGCAAAGAAGCCCACCTTCAAGGACACAGACAGTGAGGGGAGCAGGGACAATCACAATGGACTGAAGACCCCACAGAAGTCCCTCCCCCCAGTTCTTGAGTAACCCGTAGGAAGAGGCGGGGCCCTTCAATAGCGAATGAGGTGGCATTCTCTAGTCACCTCAGTGGGATGGAGGGAAGAGGCAGATTTAAACCACTTCTGAGCAAACCTGCCCCTCGGTACACACAACACAGAAGACACAGCAGGTTAAGTGAATACTCTTTATTACTAGTTAGAAGCAGAAAACCTCAGACAAAGGCTGATCCTGGTGAGCTGGAATCTCCTGGGGAAACTTGAGGACACCTCTTGTTCAGACTGGAGGCTGATCTGACTTCCAGCCCCTGGGCTCCATCCTGGCTTCCCCTGGCTTGCAGCAGCTGCTTCAAGGGAGCAGAACGCTAGCAGAGAACACACAAAGTGGAAGAGAAGGGCCCAAGGGCATCCTCAAGAGTACTTGTCCCAGTCCAGTTCTACTTTTAATCCAATTAGTCCTCCCAAGAGAAGCACCATTCATATAGCACGATGTCTGTCCTTAGAACACATTTTGTTCTTCATCCACTGGCTGGAAAGGGGCTTGGTATGGTGGCTGCCTGAAGCTGTGTTGCCAACACTCCCCCAAGCCCTTCTTTAAGACAGTCAGTCAGTGGTCTTTCAGGCAACCAGGAAACTAGCTGTCCCTCTCGAGGGAGGAAATCAGGAGTACCAGAAAAGTCTTGCCTGCACTTTTGTGAGGCCACTTTCCTGCTCTTTGCCACTACTCATTTGTGTCATCTGGGACCAACGAGATGAGCTGTTGGCAAATCAAGTCCATCCACATAAATCTCTTTGATCTTGCCCCCAGAACTACAGAAATATCTGGATGCTATTTCAACTGCGTTTATGCAAAGGCCACACGACATAAGAGACAAAGAAATCACTCCAGATATAATTTGTATCCCAAAGTTGGCTCTCTCCTGTTATCTAACCAAACTCACCAAATCAGATTATAAGGTATGCACCAGATATTAACATATAACTCTAGCTTCTAACACATATCAGAAAATAACTATTTGTTTAATGAATTAAATGAAATTCAACAAATTTGCTATCATCTATACAACTTAACACTTCATCCTTCAACTCTTTGAATTCCTTGCCCCAACAGAGAATTTAAATCCTAACAAAATTCTTTTGCCCTCCTTCTCTCCAAAGTGCCAAAGCATCTCTTCTTCCCTGATTTTTCTCTCTTCTCAGATCCAGCCAGTGTGGGGTCTCACCATGGTATGGGTCAGATAGAAATGAGGATTATGTCTTAGGCTCTTGGAAGATCTAACGGGATAGGTTCAGAATCTTCAGAAGAAGCAAATTCTGTAGGGCTCAGAGACATAAAAACAGACTCTCACCTGTAAAACTTAAAAAACCAAAACAAGAAGCAAACATGAGCTTTGCAGTAGTTAACAAATAAACAATAGCATTTTCAAGGAACAGCAGGGTTCCTAAAATTCAATATAGCTTATAACTAAAAACGCATGGTTGTTTCCAGCCAAAGACATGGCATTTTCTGGAAAACAAGATTACTAAGAAAACCAAAGGACTTTCCTTGTGGTCCAATAGTTATGAATCCACCTGCCATTGCAGGGGACACAGGTTCCAGCCCTGGTCTGGGAAGATCCCACATTATACAACTAAGCCCATGCACTACAACTACTGAGCCTGAGAGCTCTAGAGCCTGGGCTCTGAAACAAGAGAAGCCACCATCATGAGAAGCCCACACAACGCAAAGAAGAATAGATCCCACTGGCTGCAACAAGATAGCCCGCGAGTAGCAATGAAGACCCAGCATGGCCAGCCATAAATAAATAAATATATATATATATATATATATATTTTTTTTTTAAAGAAAGAAACAAAACAGAAAAGAGTGAAAAAGGAAAAATGAAAGTCTTGACTTCAGCTTCTCTGGAATGTCAGTCAATCAGTATCAACCATGTAGAATTCAGTACCTGGGAATGTAAATTCAATTAGGAGAAATTCCTTAGAGTATGATACTCAAAAGCCATCCATCTTTCTTCAAGTAATGAAAAGCATATATGTATGTATTAATGTGTGGGCTTCCCAGGTGGCACTAATGATAAAGAATCCATCTGCCAATGCAGGAGACATAAGAAGCTTGGGTTCAATCCCTGGATCAGGAAGATCCCCTGGAGGAGGGCCCACTCCAGTATTCTTGCCCAGAGAATCCCATGGACAGAGGAGCCTGGCAGGCTACAGTCCATAGGGTCACAAAGATTCGGACATGACTGAAGACACTGAGCACACACATTATTTACGTGTATATGTATACCCACAATGATAAAAAGTTGTTATTTAGGTAATGGGATAATGAATTACTTTAATTTTTTATATCATAATTTTGGTTTCACATTTTCTGTAAAGTAAATGAGTACTTTCTTATCAAAAGAGTATGGGTTCTTAGGAAATTGGTTTTTCTTTGGAGTGTTTCCATTCTCACTTACCTTCCTGAAATTAGTGAGTTTGTCCTGAGTCCGGGCCTCCACTCTCAACTGCCCTGCAGACTTTCCTGAATTTATAGCAGGACTTGCACCATGGAAATTTTATCACTTTAACACCATGAGCACTTCCAATTCACTGAACTGCAACCTGAGGCAGACTTCTCCTTGTGGTACAATTCTGAGGCTTTTTCCCCTTTTGGTTTCTCGGTCTTCTGCCCCTGAGGCTGTTGTTTCTTTGGGTTTTCTCTCCCATCATGGCTCCAGCTGTCCCCTTGGGCAGTAGCCTGAGGCCTCTCTGGACCTCCTTCCTGGCTCTGGCTTCTGCTGACTCCCAGGTGGTCAGTCCCCTGGGGTCTCTCTGGATCTTCTTGCTTGTGACTTCTATTGTACTCCAGAGGGAGAATCCTCCGGAATCTCTCTAGATCTCTCTCCTGATTCTGGTTTCTGTTGTCCCCTAGGGGAACAGTCCCCTGGGATCTTCTGGGAACTTCTTCCCCGCTGTGGCTCCCACTAGTCCCCAGAGGGATCATCTGCTGGGGTCTCTCTGTACCTTCTTCTTGGCTGTGGCTCCAGCTATCCCCAAGGGGGACCATCTCCTGTGACCTTGCTTGATCTTCTTCCTGGTTGTGGCTCCCATTGGTCCCCTGAAGGATCATCCCCTGGAGTCTCTCTGGACCTTCTTCTTGGCTGTGGCTCCAGCTATCCCCAAGGGGGACCATCTCCTGTGACCTTGCTTGAGCCTCATCCTGGCTCTGGCTCCCATTGGTCCCCTGAGGGATCATCCCCTGGGGTGTCTCTGGACCTTCTTCTTGGCTGTGGCTCCAGCTATCCCCAAGGGGGACCATCTCCTGTGACCTTTCTTGACCTTCTTCCTGGCTCCCACTGGTCCCCAGAGGGATCATCCGCTGGGATCTCTCTGGACCTTCTTCTTGGCTGAGGCTCCAGCCACCTCCAAGGGGAACCATTTCCTGTGACTTCTCTTGACCTTCTTCCTGGCTGTGGCTCCCACTGATCCCCAGAGGGATCATCCCCTGGGGTGTCTCTGGACCTTTTTCTTGGCTGTGGCTCCAGCTATCCCTAAGAGGAACCATCTCTTGTGACCTCTCTTGACCTTCATCTTGGCTGTGGCTCCCATTGGTCCCCTGAGGGATCATCCCGTGGAGTCTCTCTGGACCTTCTTCTTGGCTGTGGCTCCAGCTATCCCCAAAGGGTACCATCTCCTGCGATCTCTCTTGACCTTCTTCCTGGCTCTGGCTCCCACTGGTCCCCAGAGGGATCATCCCCTGGGGTCTCTCTGGACTTTCTTCTTGGCTGTGGCTCCAGCTATCCCCAAGGGGGACCATCTCCTGTGACCTCTCCTGAACTTCTTGGTTAAGACTTCTGATATCCCCTAAAGGGACTGTACCCTGCAGGATCTCATGACCTTCTCCCTGGCTGTAGCTCTTCTCGTTGCCCGGGGGGGCCATCTTCTCTTGAAAGCCCACTTCAACCAGTGGGCCAGGTAGATTTATTCCCTGAGAAGGCATCTGAAATGGGACTACTGCAGCTTCTGCTTCTGCTGGTGGTACAGGTGGCAAGAATGCCGATCCCATGGGTAATGGTGCATGGTATGGAAATGGATACAGCCTCGGCATTGGCATAGGGGGTTGCATGGCCTGGAACCAGGGACTTGGTGGTCCTGGCACATAAACAGCAGCTGCCTCAAAATAAGGCCTGCCATGCAACCCCATAGCCACCTGCTGCTCCACGCTCATGGGCTGTGCTACTGCCCCAAATTGCTCGGCTTGAGGCCCAGGCCCCATCTCTTGGGCCAATGGGGGGACCTGGAGCAGCCACCCACGAAGCACATCACACTCCTTCAGCACCTGCTGCAGTGAGGCCCGGGTGAAGCACAACTGTGCAACGATCTCCTCCCGCTCCTCACGCACACACTGCAGCTCGGAGGCCAGGGCCCAGGAAGTCTCCTCGCACTTCTCTACCTGCTCCTGCAGCCACCGGATCTGACACTCCTGCCGCTCCTGCTGTCTCATGCCCAAACGCACGCTCAAGGCCAGTGCGCTCCAGGCACAGGCCCTTCTTGATGGCGTGCGGCACCTGTGGGTTAGCTATGACAACTCGCAGCCGATCCTCTACCTCATTCCAGGGTCGCGAGCGGAAGGCCATGTAGAAATCAGGGTCGCCTCCATTCATGAGGACCTCACTGTTTATGAAACTTATTACATCGTTGTGTCAAAAGCCACTGCTGTAGTCCCCAAAGTTCACCGCCATGGCTGCCGAGGCCTAGTCAACCAACCACCTCACTGAGGAAGACACCACTTCCCGGCAGCCATGGCAGCCAAAGCTGCGGCTGCTACCAAGTCCACCCTTCACCTGCCGGGTCAGTCCTCCTTCAGTCCTAGCCCAGCCTTGGCCTTCCTCTCTCAGAGGCTCCCGTTTTCCTCACAGAGAGTAAAGCAGGTTTCCTCACGACGCCAACTTCAGTTTGGCAGTTGACGGCAAGACACGTCACAGGCGAGACACGTCACAGTCGTGCTGAGCCACCTGCAAGGCCTGCTGGGATCTGCCTCCCAGCAAGCGCCCACTCTACAGGGTGAGCGGACCAGAAGCTGCACTGGGCACCACAGTGAGCCTCTAGAAGGCTTTATTGTTAGAACTTCGGAAGGACAATACCCACCATGGTGGAATGAATCTCTAACTGGTTGGAGCTGCATCAGTTCAGTTCAGTTCAGTCGCTCAGTTGTGTTTGACTCTTTGCGACCCCATGAATCGCAGCACGCCAGGCCTCCCTGTCCATCACCAACTCCCGGAGTTCACTCAGACTCACGTCCATCGAGTCAGTGATGCCATCCAGCCATCTCATCCTCTGTCGTCCCCTTCTCCTCCTGCCCCCAGTCCCTCCCAGCATCAGAGTCTTTTCCAAGGTGGGTGCAGTTCTACTTTTGTCTCACCTTCCTCTCCCATAGTTCTTAGATACACTTCAGACCTTTAATGCAGTCGGTCCCGCAGTTGGCACATTTCCCTCAGCATTCTGAATAGACGAACTTAGAATCCCTGTCTGGAGAAGGAAATGGCAACCCACTCCAGTATCCTTGCCTAGAGAATCCTGTGGACAGAAGAGCCTGGTGGGCTGCTGTCCATAGGGTTGCACAGTGTCAGACACAACTGAAGTGACTTAGAACGCATGCATGCATTGGAGAAGGAAATGGCAACCCACTCCAGTATTCTTGCCTGGAGAATCCCAGGGACAGAGGAACCTGGTGGGGTGCCATCTATGGGGTTGCACAGAGTCAGACATGACTGAAGCGACTTAGCAGCAGCAGCAGCAGCAGCAGCAGAATCTCTGTCATCAAGAAAATCTTGTGATTGAGCAATGAATTTTTCTGAACTCGCCCTGTAAGTTCACTGTCATGTTTACCTGATCAACCCTGTTTACCAAGGGTGTCTCTCTTATTTTAATCTAAATGCTCTCACGACCTGTGTTTTCCCTACAGAAAATGCTAAGGAGTTATGCAGGCAGCCCCAAAAGGAAACTGGAATCCACAAAAAAACAAAGCACACGCTGACGGTAACTATGGGCTTCCCTGGTGGCTCAGACAATAAAGAATCAGCCTGCAATGTCGGAGACCCAGGTTCAATCCCTGGGTCAGGAAGATCCCCTGGAAAAGAGAATGGCAACCCACTCCAGTATTCTTGCCTGGAGAATTCCATGGACAGAGGAGCCTGGCAACCTACAGCCCATAGGGTTGCGTTGGAGAGAACTGAGCGACTAACGCTTTCACTTTCAAAGGTAACTACATGCGTGCTAAGTCGCTTTAGTTGTGTCTGACTCTTTGCGACCCTATGGACTATAGCCCACTAGGCTCCTCTGTCTATGGGATTCTCCAGGGGAGAATACTGGAGTGGATTGCCATGCCCTCCTCCAGGGGATCTTCCCCGACCCAGTGATCGAACCTGTGTATCCTGGGGCTCCAGCACTACAGGCTGATTTTTTACAGGAAGCCCAACTACATACTAAATAAATACAAAAGACAGTGTTACTGTATTTTGTGATTCCTCTTTTTTAATATAGGATTTAAAAGATGACTATATAAAACAATATAAATCTGTCTTCATGGTACACAATGTATGAAGGTGTAATTTGTGTCAGTAACAACATAAAGGGGGTGGAGCTATATAGGAGCAATGATTTTGTACATTGTTGAAATTAAGTTTGTATTAACCCAAAATATACTGTTACAAATTAACATGTTAATTGTAATTCCAAGAGCAGCCACTACGAAAATAGCTTTAAAAATATACAGAAAAAGAAATAAGCAGGAAATCAAAGTGGTAAACTACAAAAAGAAAGAAAGAAAAAAGAAATCAGTGAAATACAAAAAAAAGTAGTAATGGAGGAATAAGAAGTGATATAAGACATTTTAGAAGGCAAATAGCAAAATATCAGAAGTCCTTCCTTATCAGTAATTATATCAAATGCAAACAGATTAAACTACAGTTAACAGAAGGGACTGGAAGAATAGATACTTTTTCAAAAACATGATCCAGAGGTATATTGTCTGTAAGAGATTCATTTTAGATTCAAAGATTTGAATTGGTTGTGAGTATAATAAAAAGATAGAAAAGGCTATCCCATACAAACAGTAATAATTAAAAACTAGAGTAGCTCTCCAAATATCAAAGTATACTTTATGACAAAAATTGTTAGATTAAAAAAGAAGATATTTTATCTATATATTTTTAAAAGTCAATCCATATAGAAAACAAATTTATGGTTGCCAAAGAGGAAAGATGGTGGGAGAGGGATAAATTAGGAGTATGGGATTAACAAATACTTACTACTACATATAAAATAGATAAATAAGGATTTACTATATAGCACAAGAAACTATTACAAGATAATATTTTGTAATAACTTATAATGGCAAGGAGATCCAACCAGTCCATTCTGAAGGAGATCAGCCCTGGGATTTCTTTGGAAGGAATGATGCTAAAGCTGAAACTCCAGTACTTTGGCCACCTCATGAGAAGAGTTGAGTCATTGGAAAAGACTCTGATGCTAGGAGGGATTGGGGGCAGGAGGAGAAGGGGACAACCGAGGATGAGATGGCTGGATGACATCACTGACTCGATGGACGTGAGTCTAAGTGAACTCCGGGAGTTGGTAATGGGCAGGGAGGCCTGGCGTGCGGCAAATCATGGGGTCGCAAAGAGTCAGACTCAACTGAGTGACTGAACTGAACTGAACTGATAATGGAAAAGAATCTGAAAATATATATAGATATAAACATATAACTGAATCACTTTGCAGTATACCTGAAACTAACACAATAGTGGAAATCAACTACACTTCAATAAAAACATTTTAAGGGTTAACCCATCAAGAAAGTATATCAGTTATAAATGTGTGTGCATCTTATATATGTACCTAACATCAAAATCCCAAAACACATGCCAGAAGTAGACAGAATTGGAGAGAAGAGGTAGTTCTACAGTAATAGCTGGAGACTTCAATACTCCATTTTCAATAATTGATAGAAAGGCTTGATAGAAGATCAAGAAGGAAATACAAGACTCAAACAACACTATAAACTAAATAGACCTTACAAACATCTGTAGAACAGTCAACCCCAAAACAGCACACTATAATACATATTCTTCTCAAATGCACATAAAATATTCTCAAGGATAAACATTTTGTGAGGCCACAAAACAAGCCTCAATAAATGTATGAAGATAGAAATCATACTAAGTATGTCCTCTGATCACAATGAAATGAAATTGGAACTCAAAACAGAAATATACAAATATGTGAAAATTAAATAACATTACTAAATGACCATCGGGTTGAAGAAATAAACCAAGGAAAATTAGAGAGTATGTTGAGATTAATGAAAATGAAAACACAACATACCAAAACTAATGAGATTCAGTGAAAGCAGTGCTCAGAGGGAAATTTATACCTACAAAGGCCTACATTTGAAAAAAAAAGCATATCAATTCATAACCTAACTAGCCCACCTTAAGGAATTATAAAAAGGAGAGAAAACTAAATTCAAAGCAAGCTGAAAGAAGAACAGAAATAAAAATTAGAGTGGTGATAAAACAGAGAAGAGAAAAAAATAGAAAAAATAAATGAAACAATAGATGGTTCTTTGGAAGGATCAAAAAAGTTGACAAACTTAAATAGATTGTGCCAGGAAAAAAAATATTCAAATTACTAAAATCTAGAATAAATGTGGGACATTTACCACCAACCTTACAGAAATAAAAAGGATTATAAAAGACTACTATGAAGAATTATATGCCAATGAGTTAGATGAAATGGACATATTCCTAGAAACACACAAACTACCAAAACACATTCAAGAAGAAATAGAAAATCTGAACAGACCTGTAAAAAATATAGATTAAAAGAGTAACCAAAAACATTCCGACACAGAAAAGCTTCCCTGGTGAATTCTACCAAATATTTAAAGAGGAATTAACAGAAATCTATCTCAGGCTCTTCTAAACAAGAGGAGGGGACACTTTTCTAACTCATCAATGAGACTAGTAATGTTGTTATCAAAGCCAGACAAAGACATCACAAGAATAGAAAACTATAGACCAATACCCTTTATAAAACTTCTCAACCAAATATTAGCAAATGGAATCTAGCAGCACATTAAAAGAAATTTTTAATATAAATTTATTTATTTTAATTGGACATTAATTACTTTATAATATTGTATTGGCTTTGCAATACAGCAACATGAATCTGCCTCTGATGTACACGTGTTCCCCATCCTGAACCCCCCTCCCACCTTGCTCCCCATACCATCCCTCTGGATCATCCCAGTGCACCAGCCCCAAGTATCCTGTATCATGCATTGAACCTGGACTGGTGATTCGTTTCATATATGATATTATACATGTTTCAATGCCATTACCCCAAATCATCCCACCCTCTCCCTCTCCCACAGGGTCCAACAGACTGTTCTATACATCTGTGTCTCTTTTGCTGTCTCACATACAGGGTTATTGTTACCATCTTTCTAAATTCCATATATATGCATTAGTATACTGTATTGGTGTTTTTCTTTCTGGCTAACTTCACTCTGTATAATAGGCTCCAGTTTCATCCACCTCATTGGAAGTGATTCAAATGAATTTTTTTTAATGGCTGAGTAATACTCCATTGTGTATATGTACCACAGCTTTCTTATCCATTCATCTGCTGATGGACATCTAGGTTGCTTCCATGTCCTGGCTATTATAAACAGTGCTGCGATGAACATTGGGGTACATGTGTCTCTTTCAATTCTGGTTTCCTTGGTGTGTATGCCCACTTGTGGGATTGCTGGGTCATAAGGCAGTTCTATTCCCAGTTTTTTAAGGAATCTCCACACTGTTCTCCTAGTGGCTGTACTAGTTTGCATTCCCACCAACAGTGTAAGAGGGTTCCCTTTTCTCCACACCCTCTCCAGCATTTATTGTTTGTAAACTTTTGGATTGCAGCCATTCTGACTGGCGTGAAATGGTACCTCATTGTGGTTTTGATTTGCATTTCTCTGATAATGAGTGATGTTGAGCATCTTTTCATGTGTTTGTTAGCCATCTGTATGTCTTCTTTGGAGAAATGTCTGTTTCATTATTTGGCCCATTTTTTGATTGAGTCGTTTATTTTTCTGGAATTGAGCTGCAGGAGTTGCTTGTATATTTTTGAGATTAATTCTTTGTCAGTTGCTTCATTTGCTATTATTTTCTCCCATTCTGAAGGCTGTCTTTTCACCTTGCTTATGGTTTCCTTTGTTGTGCAGAAGCTTTTAATTTTAATTAGGTCCCATTTGTTTATTTTTCCTTTTATTTGCAATGTTCTGAGAGGTGGGTCATAGAGGATCCTGCTATGATTTATGTTGGAGAGTGTTTCGCCTATGTTCTCCTCTAGGAGTTTTATAGTTTCTGATCTTACATTTAGATCTTTAATCCATTTTGAGTTTGTTTTTGTGTATGATGTTAGTACGTATTCTAGTTTCATTCTTTTAGAAGTGGTTGACCAGTTTTCCCAGCAGCACTTGTTAAAGAGATTGTCTTTTCCCCATTGTATATTCTTGCCTCCTTTGTCAAAGATAAGGTGTCCATAGGTGTGTGGATTTATCTCTGGGCTTTCTATTTTGTTCCATTGATCTATATTTCTGTCTTTGTGCCAGTACCATGTTGTCTTGATGACTGTGGCTTTGTAGTAGAGCCCAAAGTCAGGAAGGTTGATTCCTCCAGTTCCATTCTTCTTTCTCAAGATTGCTTTGGCTATTCGAGGTTGTTCCATACAAATTGTGAAATTATTTGTTCTAGCTCTGTGAAAAATACCATTGGTAGCTTGATAGGGATTGCATTGAATCTATAGATCGCTTTGGGTAGTATACTCGTTTTCACTATACTGATTCTTCTGATCCATGAACATGGTATATTTCTCCATCTATTAGTGTCCTCTTTGATTTCTTTTACCAGTGTTTTATAGTTTTCTATATATAGGTCTTTAGTTTCTTTAGGTAGATATATTCCTAAGTATTTTATTCTTTTTGTTGCAATGGTGAATGGAATTGTTTCCTTAATTTCTCTTTCTATTTTCTCATTATTAGTGTATAGGAATGCAAGGGATTTCTGTGTGTTGATTTTAGCTCCTGCAACTTTGCTATATTCATTGATTAGCTCTAGTAATTTTCTGGTGGAGTCTTTAGGGTTTTCTATGTAGAGGATCATGTCATCTGCAAACAGTGAGAGTTTTATTTCTTCTTTTTGAATTTGGATTCCTTTTATTTCTTTTTCTGCTCTGATTGCTGTCGCCAAAACTTCCAAAACTATGTTGGATAGTAGTGGTGAAAGTGGGCACCCTTGTCTTGTTCCTAACTTTAAGGGAAATGCTTTCCATTTTTCACCATTGAGGATAATGTTTGCTGTGGGTTTCTCATATATAGCTTTTATTATATTGAGGTATGTTCCTTCTATTCCTACTTTCTGGAAAGTTTTTATTATAAATGGATGTTGAATTTTGTCAAAGGCTTCCTCTGCATCTATTGAGATAATCATATGGCTTTTATTTTTCAATTTGTTAATGTGGTGTATTATATTGACTGATTTGTGAATATTGAAGGACAGAAATGGTATGGACCTAACAGAAGCAGAAGATATTAAGAAGAGGTGGCAAGAATACATGGAAGAACTGTACAAAAAAGATCTTCACGACCCAGATAATCATGATGATGTGATCACTTACCTAGAGCCAGACATCTTGGAATGTGAAGTCAAGTGGGCCTTGGAAAGCATCACCATGAACAAAGCTAGTGGAGGTGATGGAATTCCAGTTGAGCTATTTCAAATCCTGAAAGATGATGCTGTGAAAGTGCTGCACTCCATATGCCAGCAAATTTGGAAAACTCACCAGTGGCCACAGGACTGGAAAAGGTCAGTTTTCATTCCAATTCCAAAGAAAGGCAATGCCGAAGAATGCTCAAACTACCACACAATTGCACTCATCTCACACGCTAGTAAAGTAATGCTCAAAATTCTCCAAGCCAGGCTTCAGCAATACGTGAACTGTGAACTCCCTGATGTTCAAGCTGGTTTTAGAAAAGACAGAGGAACCAGAGATCAAATTGCCAACATCCGCTGGATCATCGAAAAAGCAAGAGAGTTCCAGAAAAGCATCTATTTCTGCTTTATTGACTATGCCAAAGCCTTTGACTGTGTGGATCACAACAAACTGTGGAAAATTCTGAAAGAGATGGGAATACAGACCACCTGACCTGCCTCTTGAGAAACTTGTATGCAGGTCAGGAAGCAACAGTTAGAACTGGACATGGAACAACAGACTGGTTCCAAATAGGAAAAGGAGTACGTCAAGGCTGTATATTGTCACCCTGCTTATTTAACTTCTATGCAGAGTACATCATGAGAAACGCTGGGCTGGAAGAAGCACAAGCTGGAATCAAGATTGCCGGGAGAAATATCAATAACCTCAGATATGCAGATGACACCACCCTTACGGCAGAAAGTGAAGAGGAACTAAAAGCCTCTTGATGAAAGTGAAAGAGGAGAGTGAAAAAGTTGGCTTAAAGCTCAACATTCAGAAAACGAAGATCATGGCATCTGGTCCCATCACTTCATGGGAAATAGATGGGGAAACAGTGGAAACAGTGTCAGACTTTATTTTGGGGGGCTCCAAAATCACTGCAGATGGTAGTTGCAGCCATGAAATTAAAAGACGCTTACTCCTTGGAAGAAAAGTTATGAGCAACCTAGACAGCATATTCGAAAGCAGAGACATTACTTTGCCGACTAAGGTCCATCTAGTCAAGGCTATGGTTTTTCCTGTGGTCATGTATGGATGTGAGAGTTGGACTGTGAAGAAGGCTGAGTGCCAAAGAATTGATGCTTCTAAACTGTGGTGTTGGAGAAGACTCTTGAGGGTCCCTTGGACTGCAGGAAGATCCAACCAGTCCATTCTGAAGAAGATCAGCCCTGGGATTTCTTTGGAAGGAATGATGCTAAAGCTGAAACTCCAGTACTTTGGCCACCTCATGCGAAGAGTTAACTCATTGGAAAAGACTCTGATGCTGGGAGGGATTGGGGGCAGGAGAAGGGGACGACCGAGGATGAGATGGCTGGATGGATGGCATCACGGACTTGATGGTCGTGAGTCTGAGTGAACTCCGGGAGATGGTGATGGACAGGGAGGCCTGGTGTGCTGCGATTCATGGGGTCGCAAACAGTCAGACACGACTGAGTGACTGAACTGAACTGAAGAATCCTTGCATCCCTGGGATAACGTCCACTTGGTCATGGTGTATGATCTTTTTAATGTGTTGTTGGATTCTGATTGCTAGAAGTTTGTTAAGGAGTTTTGCATCTATGTTCATCAGTGATATTGGCCTGTAGTTTTCTTTAATTTTGTGGCATCTTTGTCAGGTTTTGGGATTAGGGTGATGGTGGCCTCATAAAATGAGTTTGGAAGTTACCTTCGTCTGCAATTTTCTGGAAGAGTTTGAGTAGGATAGATGTTAGCTCTTCTCTAAATTTTTGGTAGAATTCAGCTGTGAAGTAATCTGGACCTGGGCTTTTGTTTGCTGAAAGATTTCTGATTACAGTTTCAATTTCTATGCATGTGATAGTTCTGTTAAGATTTTCTATTTCTTCCTGGTTCAGTTTTGGAAAGTTGTACTTTTCTAAGAATTTGTCCATTTCTTCCAAGTTGTCCATTTTATTGGCATATAATTGCTGATAGTAGTCTATTATGATCCTTTATATTTCTGTGTTGTCTGTTGTGATCTCTCCATTTTCATTTATAATTTTATTGATTTGATTTTCCCCCCTTTGTTTCTTGATGAGTCTGGCTAATGGTTTGTCACTTTTATTTATCCTTTCAAAGAACCAGCTTTTGGCTTTGTTGATTTTTGCTATGGTCTCTTTTGTTTCATTTGCATTTATTTCTGCCCTAATTTTTAAGATTTCTTTCCTTCTACTAAACCTGGGGCTCTTCATTTCTTCCTTTTCTAGTTGCTTTAGGTGTCAGTTCAGTTCAGTTGCTCAGTCATGTCCGACTGTTTGTGACCACATGAATTGCAGCACGCCAGGCATCCCTGCCCATCACCTTCTCCTGGAGTTCACTCAAACTCACATCCATCGACTCAGTAATGCCATCCAGCCATCTCATCCTCTGTCTTCCCCTTTTCCTCCTGCCCCCAACCCCCCCCCCCCCCAGCATCAGAGTCTTTTCCAATGAGTCAACTCTCCACATGAGGTGGCCAAAGTACTGGTGTTTCAGCTTTAGCATCATTCCTTCCAAAGAAATCCCAGGGCTGATCTCCTTCAGAATGGACTGGTTGGATCTCCTTGCAGTCCAAGGGACTCTCAAGAGTCTTCTCCAACACCACAGTTCAAAAGCATCAATTCTTTGGTGCTCAGCTTTCTTCACAGTCCAACTCTCGCATCCATACATGACTACTGGAAAAACCATAGCCTTGACTAGATGGACCTTTGTTGGCAAAGTAATGTCTCTGCTTTTCAATATGCTATCTAGGATGGTCACAACTTTTCTTCCAAGGCGTAAGCGTCTTTTAACTTCATGTCTGCAAACACCATCTGCAGTGATTTTGGAGCCCAAAAAGATAAAGTCTGACACTGTTTCCACTGTTCCCCCATCTATTTCCCATGAAATGATGGGAGCAGATGCCATGATCTTCATTTTCTGAGTGTTGAGCTTTAAGCCAACTTTTTCACTCTCCTCTTTCACTTTCATCAAGAGGCTTTTTAGTTCCTCTTCACTTTCTGCCGTAAGGGTGGTGTCATCTGCATATCTGAGGTTATTGATATTTCTCCCAGCAGTCTTGATTCCAGCTTGTGCTTCTTTCAGCCCAGCATTTCTCATGATGTACTCTGCATAGAAGTTAAATAAGCAGGGTGACAATATACAGCCTTGACGTACTCCTTTTCCTATTTGGAACCAGTCTGTTGTTCCATGTCCAGTTCTAACTGTTGCTTCCTGACCTGCATACAGATTTCTCAAGAGGCAGGTCAGGTGGTCTGGTATTCCATCTCTTTCAGAATTTTCCACAGTTTGTTGTGATCCACACAGTCAAAGGCTTTGGCATAGTCAATAAAGCAGAAATAGATGTTTTTCTGGAACTCTCTTGCTTTTTCGATGATCCAGCGGATGTTGGCAATTTGATCTCTGGTTCCTCTGCCTTTTCTAAAAGCAGCTTGAACATCTGGAAGTTCATGGTTTACGTATTGCTGAAGCCTGGCTTGGAGAATTTTGAGCATTACTTTACTCGCGTGTGAGATGAGTGCAATTGTGTGGTAGTCTGAGCATTCTTTTGGCATTGCTTTAGTTGTAGAGTTAGGTTATTTATTTGACTTTTTTCTTGTTTCTTGAGGTATGCCTGTATTGCTATGAACCTTCCCCTTAGCACTGCTTTTACAGTGTCCCACAGGTTTTGGTTTGTTGTGTTTTCATTTCATTCATTTCTATGCATATTTTTATTTGTTTTTTTATTTCTTCTGTAATTTGTTGGTTATTCAGCAGCCTGTTGTTCAGCCTCCATACGTTGGAATTTTTAATAGTTTTTCTCCTGTAATTGAGATCTAATCTTACTGTGTTGTGGTCAGAAAAGATGCTTGGAATGATTTCAAGTTTTTTGAATTTACCAAGGCTAGATTTATGGCCCAGGATGTGATCTATCCTGGAGAAGGTTCTGTGTGCACTTGAGAAAAAAGTGAAATTTATTGTTTCGGGGTGAAATGTCCTATAGATATCAATTAGGTCTAACTGGTCTATTGTATCATTTAAAGTTTGTGTTTCCTTGTTAATTTTCTGTTTAGTTGATCTATCCATAGGTGTGAGTGGGGTATTAAAGTCTCCCACTATTATTCTTTTATTGTTAATTTCCCCTTTCATACTTGTTAGCATTTGTCTAACATATAGCAGTGCTCCTATGTTGGGTGCATATATATTGATAATTGTTATATCTTCTTCTTGGTTTGATCCTTTGATTATTATGTAGCGTCCTTCTTTGTCTCTTTTCACACCCTTTGTTTTAAAGTCTATTTTATCTGATATGAGTATCGCTACTCCTGCTTTCTTTTGGTCTCTGTTTGCGTGGAATATCTTTTTCCAGCCCTTCACTTTCAGTCTGTATGTGTCCCTTGTTTTCAGGTGGGTCTCTTGTAGATAACATATATAGAGGTCTTGTTTTTGTATCCATTCAGCCAGTCTTTGTCTTTTGGTTGGGGCATTCAACCCATTTACATTTAAGGTAATTATTGATAAGTATGATCCCATTGCCATTTACTTTATTGTTTTAGGTTCGAGTTTATACACCCTTTTTGTGTTTTCTGTCTAGAGAAGATCCTTTAGCATTTGTTGGAGAGCTGGTTTGGTGGTGCTGAATTCTCTCAGCTTTTGCTTCTCTGTAAAGCTTTTGATTTCCCCTTCATATTGGAATGAGATCCTTGCTGGGAACAGTAATCTGAGCTTTGATTATTTTCTTTCATCACTTTAAGTATGTCCTGCCATTCCCTCCTGGCCTGAAGAGTTTCTATTGAAAGATCAACTGTTATCCTTATGGGAATCCCCTTGTGTGTTATTTGTTGTTTTTCCCTTGCTGCTTTTAGTATTTGTTCTTTGTGTTTGATCTTTGTTAATTTGATTAATATGTGTCTGGGGGTGTTTCACCTTGGGTTTATCCTATTTGGGATTCTCTGGGTTTCTTGGACTTGGTTAATTATTTCCTTCCCCATTTTAGGGAAGTTTTCAACTATTATCTCCTCAAGTATTTTCTCATGGTCTTTCTTTTTGTCTTCTTCTTCTTCTGGGACTCCTATGATTCGAATGTTGGGGTGTTTAACATTGTCCTGGAGGTCTCTGAGATTGACCTCGGTTTTTTTTATTCGTTTTTCTTTTTTCCTCTCTGATTCATTTATTTCTACCATTCTATTTTTTACTTCACTAATCCTATCTTCTGCCTCTGTTATTCTACTATTTGTTCCCTCCAGAGTGTTTTTTATCTCATGTATTGCATTATTCATTATATATTGACTCTTTTTAAAATTTCTTCTAGGTCCTTGTTAAACCTTTCTTGCATCTTCTCAGTCCTTGTCTCCAGGCTATTTATCTGTGATTCCATTTTGATTTCAAGATTTTGGATCATTTTCACTATCATTATTCGGAATTCTTTATCAGGTAGATTCCCTATCTCTTCCTCTTTGGTTTGGTGGTCATTTATCCTGTTCCTTTACCTGCTGGATAGTCCTCTGTCTCTTCATCTTGTTTATATTGTTGTGTTTGGGGTAGCCTTTCTGTATTCTGGCAGTTTGTGGAGTTCTTTTCATTGTGGAGTTTCCTTGCTGTGGGTGGGTTTGTACCAGTGGCTTGTCAAGGTTTCCTGGTTAGGGAAGCTTGTGTTGGTGTTCTGGTGGGTGGAGCTGGATTTCTTCTCTCTGGAGTGCAATGAAGTGTCCAGTAATGAGTTATGAGATGTCAATGGGTTTGGAGTGACTTTGGGCCGCCTGTATATTGAAGCTCAGGGCTGTGTTCCTGTGTTGCTGGAAAATTTGTGTGGTATGTCTTGCTCTGGAACTTGTTGGCCCTTGGGTAGTGCTTGGTTTCAGTGTAGGTATGGAGGCGTTTGATGAGCTCCTGTCAATTAATGTTCCCTGGAGTCAGGAGTTCTCTGGTGTTCTCGGGATTTTGACTTAAGCCTCCTGCTTCTGGTTTTCAGTCTTATTTTTGCAGTAGCCTCAAGACTTCTCCATCTATACAGCACTGTTGATAAAATATCTCCTTTCCAAGACAATGGGCTGCTTTTCTGGGTGCCTGATGTCCTCTGCCAGCATTAAGAAGTTGTTTTGTGGAATTTACTCAGTGTTTAAATGTTCTTTTGATGAATTTGTGGGGGAGAATGTGGTCTCCCCATCCTATTCCTCTGCCATCTTAGGATCACCTCACATTAAAAGAATTCTAAAACATGACTAACTGGGATTTACCTCAGGAAAACAAGGATGGCTCAAAAATGAAAATCAATGGCTTTAATACACCATATTACTAGAATGAAGGGGGAAAAAATCCACATGGTCATCTAATAAATACCAAAAAAAATTTTTTTTAAACTGCAACACACTTTCATGAGGGAACAAAAAAACACTCAAAAAACAAAATAGAGAGGAATGTCCTCAACCTGATAAAGGGCATTTATGAAAAACCCATAGCTAGCATTATACTCGGAGAAGGCAATGGCACCCCACTGCAGTGTTTTTGCCTGGAGAATCCCAGGGACGGGGGAGCCTGGTGGGCTACCATCTATGGGGTCGCACAGAGTTGGACACGACTGAAGCGACTTAACAGCAGCACAGCAGCAGCAGCAGCATTATACTAAATGGTGAAAGACTCAAAGCTTCCCTGCTAAGATCAGGAACAGATAAATACCACATGTACCATTGCTATTCAACATTGTCCTAGAACTTCCAGCTCAAACCATTAGATAAGAAAAAGAAAAGTTACCCAGATTAGAAAGGAATAACTAAAATTGTTTCTCCTTATAGAGGACATGATCCTATATACAGAAATCCTCAAAAAATCCACAAGAAAGTACTAAAACTAATAAATTCAGCACAGTGACAAGGTACAGGATCAACATGCAAAAATCAGTGGTATCTCTATTCCATTTCCAGAAAATTATGAAAAGAATTTCACTTTCAGTACTGTCAAGAGAATAAAATACTTAGAAATAAATTTAATCAAAAAAGTACGAGACTTATACACTGAAAATCATGAAGCATTGCTGAATGTCCTGCTGCTGCTAAGTTGCTTCAGTTGTGTCCAACTCTGTGTGACCCCATAGACGGCAGCCTACCAGGCTCCCCTGTCCCTGGGATTCTCCAGGAAAGAACACTGGAGTGGGTTGCCATTTCCTTCTCCAATGCATGAAAGTGAAAAGTGAAAGTGAAGTCACTCAGTCATGTCTGACTCTTTGTAACCCCATGGACTGCAGCCTACCAGGCTCCTCCATCCATGAGATTTTCCAGGCAAGAGTACTGGAGTGGGTTGCCATTTGCTGAATGTGAAGAACACCTAAATAAATGCAAAGACACCTCATGTTCATGAATTGGAAGGCATTGTATTGTTAAGATGGCAATACTCTCCAAGTTCATTTCAGTTCAGTTGCTCAGTCATGTCCAACTCTTTGCGACCCCATGAATTGCAGCACGCCAGGCCTCCCTGTCCATCACCAACTCCCAGAGTTCACTCAAACTCACATCCATCGAGTTGGTGATGCCGTCCAGCCATCTCATCCTCTGTCGTCCCCTTTTCCTCCTGCCCCCAATCCCTCCCAGCATCAGAGTCTTTTCCAATGAGTTAACTCTTTGCATGAGGTGGCCAAAGATCTGGAGTTTCAGCCTCTTCACAGTCCAACTCTCACATCGATACATGACTACTAGAAAAACCATAGCCTTGACTAGACGGACCTTTGTTGGCAAAGTAATGTCTCTGCTTTTGAATATGCTATCTAGGTTGGTCATAATTTTCTTTCCAAGGAGTAAGTGTCTTTTAATTTCATGGCCGCAATCACCATCTGCAGTGATTTTGGAGCCCCCCAAAATAAAGTCTGACACTGTTTCCACTGTTTCCCCGTCTATTTCCCATGAAGTGATGGGACCAGATGCTCTCCAAAGTGATCTGCAATTCAGTACCTATAGCCTTTATTTTTTCCAAAAATGTAAAAGCTGATCCTAAAATAATCATTGAATTGCAAGGGACTCTAATAACCAAAAAAAGTAAAGTTCTAGGAGTCATGTTCCCTGATTTCAAAACTTACAAGGTTAGGGTATCAACACAGAGTGATACTGGCATAAAGATAGGGATAGAGAGTCCAGAAATAAATTTATCATCTGTGGTCAATTGATTTTTAAGGGCACCAAGACCAATCAGTGGGAAAGGAATCATCTTTTCAACAAATGATTTGGAGGTAACTAGATATCCACATGTAAAAAAATGAAGGTAGACTATTCAGTTCAGTTTAGCCATTCAGTTGTGTCTGACTCTGTGACCCCATGGACTGCAGCACACCAGGCCTCCCTGTCCATCACCAACTCCCAGAGCTTACTGAGACTCATGTCCACTGAGTCGATGATGCCATTCAACCATCTCATCCTCTGTCATCCCTTTCTTCTCAGGCATCAGGGTCTTTTCAAATGAGTCAGTTCTTCACATTAGGTGGCCAAAGTACTGGAGTTTCAGTTTCAGCATCAGTCCTTCCAATGAACACTCAGGACTGATCTCCTTTAGGATAGACTGGTTGGATCTCCTTGCAGTCCAAGGGACCCTCAAGAGTCTTCTCCAACACCACAGTTCAAAAGCATCAGTTCTTCAGCACTCAGCCTTCTTTATAGTGAGGTAATAGTCTCACATCCATACATGACTGCTGGAAAAACCATAGCTTTGACTAGATGGACCTTTATTGGCAAAGTAATGTCTTTGCTTTTTAATATGCTGTCTAGATTGGTCATAACTTTTCTTCCAAGGAGCAAGCATCTTTTAATTTCATGGTTGCAGTCACCATCTGCAGTGATTTTGGAGCCCCCCCAAAATAGTCTGTCACTGTTCCTACTGTTTCCCCATCTATTTGCCATGAAGTGAAGGGACCAGATGCCATGATCTTAGTTTTGTGAATGTTGAGTTTTAAGCCAACTTTTTCACTCTCCTCTTTCCCTTTCATCAAGAGGCTCTTTAGTTCTTCTTCACTTTCTGCCATAAATGTGGTGTCATCTGCATATCTGAGACTGTATATCTGGTAATAGGTAGACTATTACCTCAGTCCATATACAAAAAGTAACTCAATTTTTTGTTTGTTTTGTCTATTGTTGCTAGTTGTTTTGAGTTATTGTCATTTTAGCTACTTTTCTAAATTATTTTTATAAAATTTCTATTTATCATATGTGGCCATTGAAACCTCTGTTCCATTAGTTTAGTGGTCAGCTAATGTATTAACAGAGTATCTCTAAACACCTAAAGCCCAATAATATTTTTTAAAAGAATTTTTAAAACTCTTCCCCACTCTTGGAAGATTGTTTTGGCACATGGCTTCAATGCTTAGCAAAGCCATTTACAACCCTGCCCTCACCTTTACTTCCTGCTTGTGCAGAGCCTGAAGGTCAGCCAGAGGTGAAAATTTAGGATCTTTTGTGAGCATTAGGCCTTTTCTAAATATGTATCCAGTCTTGGGCATATGCATGGCCTTCTCAATTCCCTGACTTAAGCAAGAGATTTCAAAAACTCTCATTCCCCCATAGATCCCCTTTCCCAAACTCTTTCTTATCAAGGCTTTTTGATCTGTCTCTTGTTTTTCCTGATGGTTGTCCCTTGACCCAAGCTGCTCTGGCCAATAGTTTTGCTTTTAAGCGCTTTTGGCAAATGCCACTTGGGAAGCCGCCCCAGATCTGGGAATGCTCTGAACTGGGCAAAACAAAGGCAAGTGCTTGTGTACCAGTCCTTCCAGGAGCCACTAGACAGATTGAAAATAAATAAATAAACAACCATACTTCTTTTAGAATAAGGTCTATAATTGCTCCCTGAGGTGCCCAACAACCTGCACCAAGAGTACAGGCTGCTCTCCTCATGACTGCCTCCCATTTGGTATGTGGGGAAGGGCTGGTAGACAATTTAAAACACCAGAGAACTCTCTCATTGCAATGCAGCAGCATCTTTCTTCATTAAGTTTTCCCCCGGTTGTTATAAGTTTTCAACTAGATTCCAGAGTTCTGTAAAAGTTGATTCTGACAGTTTTTTGCCAATTCATTAGTTGCTTTAATGGAGGGACAGCGCCCCAGTGTTCTCTACTCTGTCACTTTGGGTATAAAGAAAGCTATCATAGCCCCAAACCATTAATAATTCAAGTAAGATTAATTTCATCTCCTTGTCATCTCTCACTCATCCTTCCAGCTCAGCTATCACCTCCTCCAGGAAGACCACTCTACATCCCATACTGTAATGAGTTTTCTAGTCTGCTTTTTCACCAATGAGTCTTTCTGGAGCAGACTGTATCCCTTCATTTCTGGATCCCTAGCACCTAATATAGTTCTAGTTACTTAATGGTGCTTGTAAATGCCAAAGGGAAGGAACAACAGAATAATGGAAGATATGGGGAAGAAAGAGGGAAAAGCAAACTATTCCATGATTTCTATAATGCTGTTTAAAATTCAAACTGAACCCTATAAAAGATGTCCCTGTCATGGTTTCAATTTTTTAAAAAAGTAATTTGGGGAATTCTCTGGTGGTCCAGTGGTTAGGACTCCACAGTGTGATCCCCCCTCCTGCCCCCACCCCCGCAAAAAAAGACATAAACATCCCTAAAGAAAAAAATTCACCAGTGCCAAACTGAGGCGTCTATCTTGTGGGGAAGTGCTTTCATACAATGCCAAACTTTATAACAGTTTCAAACTATTTCTAAATGAATGCAACAATGCTTCATAAATGCCAAGGTTTTTAAAAATTATTATCAAATTTAAGATACATTTGACCTTTAAGACCTTTATGGAATCAATTTCCACTGTATTGGAACAAGAAAGTGATAGATAATGGCCTATAAAGTGAGATTTTTAAAAGTAACCTGACTGAGTTATCATTCTTGATGAAACAATGATAACATCACAAATACCACCACACTTTACTTTGCAGGTGTGCAAGTTTGCAAAGTGTGAATATATGTTTACAAGAGAGTAGAACAATTCAATTGCATAAATTAATCAATCTGAGAAACCACATTAAAAACATAGCTAATTTTTACATGATTTTCAGTAAGTTCATATACTTTCAATTTTAGTGTCACCTCTGTCACAAAGCCTTCATAACAACTTTAAATGATAATCATTGATGATAAAGGAAGGAAAATAACACTTTAAAGTTCATCATATTAGTATGTATCTACGCTTGTACAGATTTAATCTCCTAGGAATCAAAGGTGGTAAATAGAATAGAGAAAAGCATATACAGTAAATATAAGCTATATATGCTGAGTACTGAGGAACAATTTTATACTGCTTTAGGAAAATTTACACCTTTTATTACATATGCTTTATTTTCTTGTACTTTGCAACCCACAGTGACCTCTGTGATATGGCTGTCCAGAAGATGCCAAAAGAAAAGAGAGGCGGCACCTGGGCAGTTAATCTTAGAAACACTAGAGCCCCGTTCCATGAATTCTTTTCCCCATGAGAACAGAATATATGGGCAGAAAACCATTGTAGATAATCAACACAAGCGCGAGCATAGCTGAATACAGTGTCACATCATAAGTAAATATAGCTTACAATCAATTTCATCTGACTCGTATTGACAACTTGCATAGTTATTATTGTTCATACAGTAAAACTAGCTACAAAGAGTAAACAGATTCTGTAAATTCATTTTATATAGACAAGCTGGACTTTTGTATTTCCTTTCTCCATGTTTAATTCTCAAGTATCTGTAAGTTACAACACTGTTGAACATGTTCGCTGAAGTCACTCACAGTTTTATGTCTTCCTACCCCCATTCTCACCACAAACAACTCATACACAACTTCTTACATCTGCTCACATTCCAAGGTGTTCTGGAGAACTTAAGGAAGCAGGAACTCTTGGACATTAAGCTCCAGCTGACTCACTGACTGACAAGTCATGCTTGGATCATCACACTGGGAGGGGAGGGTGGGTACAGATGAGCCATCAACCCAGAGCCGCAGTGTGAAACAAAGAGAAATGAACTCTCAGTCCCTAAGGACCTGAGAGTTTTAAGGTTGGAACAGAAGGTAGGGGACTGAAGCAGAAGGGGAGGAACCAACTAATGGCAGACCTGTGATCAGTAATTATCTCAGGACATGCATAGACTGACTGGGACAGAAAAACTGGGGGCACAGCCTTTGAGAAAAATCACTGGACTAGAACTGAAGGAAATTGACAGGCCTTTTTTGCCCTAACAGTTCTTAGAAATAGCTTACCAGTTGTGCCATCTTTAAAATACATTTATGTTATTAATATAAATTCATTTATACAAGAGTGTAAAATGACTATTGCTCTGGTTTTATTGAAAGAGACACATGTACCCCAATGTTCATCGCAGCACTGTTTATAATAGCCAGGACATGGAAGCAACCTAGATGTCCATCAGCAGATGAATGGATAAGAAAGCTGTGGTACATATACACAATGAAGTATTACTCAGCCATTAAAAAGAATACATTTGAATCAGTTCTAATGAGGTGGATGAAACTGGAGCCGATTATACAGAGTGAAGTAAGCCAGAAAGAAAAACACCAATACAGTATACTAACACATATATATGGAATTTAGGAAGATGGCAATGACGACCCTGTATGTGAGACAGCAAAAAGACACAGATGTATAGAACAGTCTTTTAGACTCTGTGGGAGAGCAAGAGGGTGGGATGATTTGGGAGAATGGCATTGAAACATGTATAATATCATATATGAAACAAATCGCCAGTCCAGGTTTGATGCATAATACTGGATGCTTGGGGCTGGTGCACTGAGACGACCCAGAGGGATGGTACCGGGAGGGAGGAGGGAGGGGGGTTCAGGATGGGGAACACGTGTATACCTGTGGCGGATTCATGTTGCTGTATTGCAAAACCAATACAATATTGTAAAGTAATTAATCTCCAATTAAAATAAATAAATTTACATTTAAAAAATAAAAAGAATTTATTGATTCCACCTGTATCTTAAAAAAAAAAGAATGACTATTGCTCTGGTTTTGATCTAATGGCAGCAAGAAGGAGACTTTTGAGGGTACTAGATACCTAAAGGTCAATAGACTAAAGCTGATGATTGAATAAACAGGAAGAGGTGAAGTCAACTTCTATAATATTTTTATCTGGTGAGGGTAGTACCAACAAGCCTAACCCCACATTACCTCACAGCCTTTTTTTTTTTTTTTAATGCCACAGAATGCCATTTTTCAGTACTTTCCACAGGGCAAATGGGTGGTAGGTTGGCTCTAGCCATGAGTTCCAGGCTTAAAACTTAGTTTTAACACCAAGAACAGATCCAAATGCTGGACTGGATGAAGCACAAGCTGGAATCAAGATTGCCAGGAGAAATATCAATAACCTCAGATATGCAAATGACACCACCCTTATGGCAGAAAGCAAAGAAGAACTAAAGAGCCTCTTGATGAAAGGGAAAGAGGAGAATGAAAAAGTTGGCTTAAAGCTCAACATTCACAAAACTAAGATCATGGCATCTGGTCCCTTCACTTCATGGGAAATAGATGGGGAAACAATGGAAACATTGACAGACTATTTTGGGGGGCTCCAAAATCACTGCAGATGGTGACTGCAACCATGAAATTAAAAGATGCTTGCTCTTTGGAAGAAAAGTTATGACCAACCTAGACAGCATATTAAAAAGCAAAGACATTACTTTGCCAATAAAGGTCCATCTAGTCAAAGCTATGGTTTTTCCTGTGGTCATGTATTGATGTGAGAGTTGGACTATAAAAAAGGCTTAGCACCAAAGAATTGATGCTTTTGATGGTGGAGAAGACTCTTGAGGGTCCCTTGGACTGCAAGGAGATCCAACCAGTCCATCCTAAAGGAGATCAGTCCTGAGTGTTCATTGGAAGGACTGATGTTGAAACTGAAACTACAATACTTTGGTCACCTGATGAGAAGTATGACTCATTTGAAAAGACCCTGATGCTGGGAATGATTGAAGGCAGGAGAAGGGGACAACAGAGGGTGAGATCGTTGGACAGCATCATCAACTCAGTGAACATGAGTCAGAGCAAGCTCTGGGAATTGGTGATGGACAGGGAAGCCTGGCGTACTGCAGTCTGTGGGGTCACAGAGTCAGACATGACTGAGCGACTGAACTGAACTGAACTGAAGGTACCCCTGCGATTTTTTTTTTTCCATAACCTTTTTGGGCCTTGCTCAGTGGACTCCATTTTGCTATTAAAAAGGAATGGGCAACAGGCAGCACTGACAGGACTCTATCTAGATTTCCCTAACCTGAAAAGGACATAAAGCCATTGGCAGAAGAAATCAATTATTCTTCCAGACTTGCCTCAAGGCTGAGAAGAGAAGATGTGACTTCTTCACCAGCTCTGCCAGTGTCTGAGTTCAGCACTCCACTCTGTCCTACTCTTCACAAGTCAATGGATAGGAGGACAGCAGACATCTCTAGAGGTGCCACCTCTTTCTATGGAAATTTGGGATTAAAACCTTGTATCAGATAAGGGCACTCATTCCCCACCACCCTAAGAAAGACAAACTTACACAGCTACTTCAGAGGAGACAGACGCTGTACCCAATGGAGCAGCACAATGAGAAGGCAACATTCCAGCCCTGCTCCCTCTGCCCAAGGGCACCCTCAGCACTGTGCCCTCACCAGAGGGGTTTTGGCTCTGAAGTGCCACTCATCTCCCTCTGGAATGCACTTTTTCCCATATGCCCTTACTGACCCATAGCTGAGTAAATGCTTTGGACCCTTTCTTGCTGGTAATAATAACAGCTATGATTTAGGGAGTGCTCACGTGGTGACTAGGGCTTCCCTCATAGCTCAGTTGGTAAAGAATTCACCTGCAATGCAGGAGACCCTGGTTCGATTCCTGGATTGGGAAGATCCGCTGGAGATGGCATAGGCTACCCACTCCAGCATTCTTGGGCTCCCCTTGTGGCTCACCTGGTAAAGAATACACCTGCAATGCAAAAGACCTGGGTTTGATCCCTGGGTTGGGAAGATCCCCTGGAGAAGGGAAAGGCTACCCATTCCAGTATTCTGGCCTGGAGAGTTCAATGAACTATATAGTCCATGGGATAGCAAAGAGTTGGACATGACTGAACGACTTTCACTTTCACTTCACTTCACTTTCACGTGGTGACTATGCAAAAAAAAAAAATACACACACTATATATATTATCTCATTTAATCCTCAAAACAACTTTATGAATTACAGGTATAATTATTATGCCTTTTTATAGACAGAAAACTGGGGTTCATAAAGATTAATTAATCTGCCCAAGATCACAGAGCTAGGAAGTTGTGGATCATAACACTTTGGTGAAGATAGCATACTTACTTTCAATCTTTTTCTTTAGAGAAATTTAATGTTAGTGATACAGCTAAAGTTCTCCTCCATCATATTTTCTCCCTGTCTCCCTCCCTCCTTCTTTCTCCAAAAGTAACCCAAGGTTGGTGTATACCTTCCTGGGTATGCTTTTATAAATGTATGTTTATCCATAAACAATATATAGTATTGCCTCTATGGTAAATGGTATCAACTTTTTTTCAGACTTTTTCACTTTATATGCTGTTTTCTAAATCTTCACATGTTGATAACTGTAAATTGGTGGTGGTTTAGTCACTAAGTAGTGTCTGACTCTTGTGGGCCCATGGACTGTAGCCTGCCCGGCTCCTCTGTCCTTGGGATTCTTCAAGCAAGACTACTGGAGTGAGTTGCCATTTCCTTCTCCAGGGGATCTTCCCAATCCAGGAATCGAACCCAGGTCTCCTGCATTACAGGCAGATTCTTTACTGACTGAGCTATGAGGGAAGATTAGTTCATTCATTCTAACTGCTGTTTGGGAATTCCCTGGCAGTCCAGAGTTTAGGACTTCGTACTTTCATTGCAGGGGGCATGAGTTCCATTCCTGGTTAGGGAACTAAGATCCTGCAAGCCGTGTGTCATGGCCAAAAATAGAATTTTTTACCTGCTATTTAATAGTTCACTCTATGAATGTGCACTTTCCATTTTTTTCACCATTAGCAACAGCTGCGAACAACAACATTGTACATGTCTACTGGGATATACATGTGAGTATATGCCTAGAAATGGAATTTTCTCCATACATATACCTCTATGAGACATTCTTAAGGAATATTCACCTGATTGCAACAGCCTGTGTAAAATTAGCTCCTTAAATGTCCAGTGATTGTCTTTCACATCATCTTTATTGTTTTCATCCTTCTGCAATCTTTGAACTAATTTTTTTAACTATGAGCTTAGCTCTTTAAATTTCAACCTTTCTTCTTTTTAATATATACATTTAAGGCTGTAATTTTCCCTCCAGGTACTACTTTAATTGCATCCTACAAATTTTTATATGTAATATATTCACTGTGAAATTCAAAATATTTCTTAATTTTCAATATCTTACTTGATCCAAGTGTTATTTCAAAATCTATTTTTAATTTCTCAAATATGAGGATTTTCTAGATATATTTTTGAAATTAATATCTAATCTAATTGCATCAAGGTTGGCATATTCTCTGATTTTAATTATTTGAAATGTTAGGCATATTATTACAGCCCGGTTCATAATCATATTTGAAAAGTGTTCCACATGTATGTCAAAAAATTATATTCTGCAGATGTTGATAAAGTGTTCAGTATCTTTTTATTAGCTGAAATTTGTTCATTTACAATTCGAGCAATAAAACAGATAACAATAATATTGGATTATACAGAGAATAAAGTAAATATCCATGAGTCTCTACAGGTATAAATAGATTGAATAAATATATAAATGGGGGAGAAGGGACAAAACTCCCACACAAAAGTATTTGAAATAAATTATGTAGATATCCTACCCAAAAGGAGGGGGAGCTTAACACCCCATTCCTTGAGGGTATGCTGGATTTAATGACTCAATTCCAAAGAATAGACTATGGGAAAGGGAAAACAGTAACTTCACAGAGGAAAAACCTGGAAGACACCACCTTAACCAAGTGATCAGAATTAATATCATCAGTAATAAGTGATATTGAAGTCACATACCTCCATATGATGCAAAGAAATGGGTATTTTACTTCTATGATGTTCTTTCCAAAAACCCATAATCCAAGAGAAATCATGAGAAAAATTTCAATCATGAGAAAATATCGCATCAAACAAACCCAGATTGATAAACATTCTATAAAATACTTGATCATGCAAATTTAGCCAAGGTCATAAGAGACAAAGACTGACAAATTGTGACATACTGGTGGAGACTAAAGAGACATGATAACTAATGCAATGTGGCATCTTGGATTGGATACTGGAAAAGAAAAGGGATGTTAGTGGAAAAATTGGTGAAATCTGAATAAAGTATGCACTTTAATTAACAATAAATCTACCAATGTTAATTTCTCAATTTTTATGGATGTACTGTGGTCACTTAAGATGTTCACATGAAGGAATTCCCTGAAGGTCCAGTGGTTAAGACTCCATGCTCCCATGCAGGGGGTGTGTGTTCCATCCCTGGTCAGGGAACTAAGATCCCACAAGCAGCATAGCACAGCCAAAAAATAAAGATGTTCACATTAGGAGAAGTTTGGTGAAGAGGGTATGGGAACTCTGTACTATCTTTGTAACTTTTCTATAAAGTTATTCTAAAATTATAATCTTATTAAAAACACATTTATTCATTGTATTAAAATTATATATGTGTGTATGTATATATATATATATATATACACACATATATGTATGTATGTATATATACACAGAGAGAGAAGGAGAGAGAGGATTTTTTTTTTCTGTTTGTACTATCATCTTTTTCCAATAGTCATGTATGGATGTGAGAGTTGGACTATAAAGAAAGCTGAGTGCCAAAGAATTGATGCTTTTGAACTGTGGTGTTAGAGAAGACTCTTGAGAGTCCCTTGGACTGCAAGGAGATCCAACTAGTCCATCCTAAAGGAAATCAGTCCTGGGTGCTCATTGGAAGGACTGATGTTGAAGCTGAAACTCCAATACTTTGGCCACCTGATGCAAAGGACTGACTCATTTGAAAAGATCCTGATGTTGGAAAAGATTGAAGGCAGGAGGAGAAGGGGACGACAGAGGATGAGATGGTTAGATGGCATCACCAACTCAATGGACATGAGTTTGGGTAAACTCCGGGAGTTGGTGATGGACAGGAAGGCCTGGCATGCTGCGGTTCATGGGGTCACAAAGAGGTGGACACGACTGAGTGACTGAACTGAACTGAACTGTACTATATTGAGAGAAGTATGTTGAAATCTACCACTATAATTGTGGATTTGTTTAATTCTCCTTATGGTATTCTCAATGCTTTGCCTTTATATTTTGAGGTTATGTTATTAACATAAACATTTTCTATTTTTATCTCTTGATGAATTGAACCATTTATTTGTATGACGATTCCCTTTTCATCTCTAGTAATGATTTTTACCTTAAATTTTGTATTGTCTGTTATATTGTTGGGCTTCCATGCTCTTTACCATTTTCCCTTCATTTTTGACATGGTATTCCTTACTGTGTTGTTAGTTTTCAGTGCTTTTGAGAAGCTGTCATTAATAAGCCAAGACAATTCAATGGGGGAAAGAATGTTCTTTTCAACAAATGGCACTGGAAAAGCTAAACACATGTCAATGAATAAATTTGGACCCCTATCGCATAGTGTATACAAAACTAAACTTAAAATGGATCAAAGACTTAAATGTAATAGTTAAAGCTATAAAACTCATTCAAGATCCAATGGGGTGGGTAAAGATTTCACAATAGAACAGAAAAAACTTTCATCATAAAAAAAATACTGATTATTTGGACTTTGTTAAAATTGAGAACGTCCATCTATCAAAGAGACCATTAAGAAAAGGAAAAGACAAGCCATTTGTAATACATGTATACAATAACAAACTCATAGCATACTAAAGAACTTCTACAAAACAAGAAAAAGACAAACAACCCAATTTTTTAAATGGCACATCACAAAAGTACTGAACAAGCACTTCATGAAAAGGATAGCCAAATGACCATTAAACACACGAAAATATGCTCAGCATCATTAGTCATCAAGGAGATACAAAATCAAAACAACGAGATACCACTAAATACCTGTTAGAATGGCTGAAATTTAAACAGCTGAGAATACCAAGTATTTACAAGGATATGGAGCAACCAAACTCTCATACATTGTTTATGGGTGTGTAAATTAATGCAATCACTTCAGAAAACTATTTGGCAATATTTTCTAAAGCTCAATCCTAGTCTGCTTTCTGACCCAATAATTCTATTCCTGGGTACATACCCAAGATAGTTGAGTACATATACCCTTTGAAAGACATGCAAAAGAATATCAATAATAGCTTTTTTTTATAATGGCCACAAACTAGAAACAAGTCAAAATGTTCATCACTAGCAGAATGAATAAATAAATTGTGGTATATCCATATAGTGGAATATGGGCAACAGCAATAGAAAAGAGCAGTCTACTGCCACACAGAAAAATATGGCTGGATTTCACATACATAATGTTAAACAAAAGAAGCCAGAAACAAGAATACTATCAGTATGACTCCATTTATATGAAGGTTAAGAACAGGCAAAATTAACAAATTGTAATGTGATTTTTTAAAAATGGCCACAAGCTTTTTTGTAGCTCCTGCCCTCAGGAAGTAGAGTTTATTTCTCCACTCCTGGAATCTGAGATGGCCTTGTGTCTTGCTTTGACTAAAAGAATGCACTAAGGGTGACACAGTAAAACTTCTCGGCAATTTGTTGTTGCCTTTTTGATGCCCTGATATCCCCATGTAAAGCAGACCAGTCTAACCTCTTTGAGGATTAAATATCCATTTGGAGAGTGGGGCCCACCTGACAGCCAGCACCAACCAGCAGATACACGTATGATAACATCTTGGGCCATCCAGCTAAAAAATCTGCCTGCAATACAGGAGACCTGGGTTCGATCCCTGAGTCAGGAAGATCCCCTGGAGAATGGAATGGCTACCCACTCCAGTATTCTTGCCTGGAGAATTCCATGGACAGAAGAGCCTGGTGGGCTACAATCCATGGGGTTGCAAAGAGTCAGACACAACTAAGTGACTAACACTTTCACTTTCCTTCCTCCGGTAGTAAGGCAGCTCTGAGAGAGCCAGGGCAAGAACAGTTCTCTTGTGCACAGCCTCAGAAAACCAAGCCCATCATCCAGGGCTGGCTTCATGGGTATACAATCCATGCAGTCACACAATGCCTTTTGCAGAAGGGCCTTGCCCTTGGTTTAATGCTTTGCTCTTGCTGTCTTGAAATTCATACTACTTTGTGAACTAGGGGTCTGCCTTTTCATTTTGCACTAGGTGCCAAATTATATTGTCAGTTCTGCCGCCACTGTCTGCACTCCTCTTTACTTAGTGTCAGAGCCAGCCCACCAGACCAGCCTCTCTTTAAATTGCTGGTAATTTTATTTCATGAGTCCTATTATCCTTCCCTGGCATTAGGCCTTGAAAACAGCCATTCTCTCTACCTTGATAGATCCCCCTAACTCTAAATCCCAGGACAGAGGGGCTGGACGTATAATTCTCTTCCCTCCCTGTACTTCTCATGGTGGCTGGCCCACCCTTGCCCCAGACTGCTGTACATCTGCCTGGTGAACATCTGCATACATGAGATGGCCTCTCAAAGACCTGCCCTTCTAACTGCCTATATGGAGAGTAACTGGCATCTTCTTTCTCTAAAGAGGAGAAAATATACAGTCAGTCCTTGATATCCTCAGGGGATTGGTTCCCAATACCAGAATCTGTGAATGCACAAGTCCCTTATGTAAATGGCATAGTATTTGCACATAACCTACATATATCCTCTCATATACTTCAAATCATCTCTGGATTACCTATAGTACCTAATTATATTGTCAGTGTAATTCTCAAAGTAATGTAAATAGTTGTACATACAATGTAAATAGTTGCTGGTGTGGCAAATTTAAGTTTTGCTTTTTGGAATTTTCTAGAATTTTTTCTAATATTTTTGATCAGCAGCTGGTTGGATCCATGAATTCAGAACTTGTGGATACAGAAGACTGATTGTATCTTGGATAGGACACCCACTACATACAGAATAGTAGTGCCTGGAGATATTAATAAGTTACCCAAAAAAGGAGTTATGTGGCCAAGGAACTTAGTCAGACTAAGTTTAAAAAATTAAATAGGTCTTTTTCCTGAAGGACTTATCTCTCTTAATGTGCTAAAGGACATTACGATTTGCCAAGGTGGGGACTGAGGGAAAACTGAAGTATTAACATGTAGTGCTTCACAAACTTATTTGACAAGGCACCTCTTTTCTCCTAGGAAATCATGCAGGACTAATTTTCCACAGAAAAAGTTTAGGGAAATTGTCTCTTTTTCCACTGAATATAAGCATGCAAACAAACATATATCTAAGTGAGAAGACTCTCTTTGTCTCTAATTCCATCCTTCCACTTCCTTGCTGCTCACATACATATATGCTATACTAGGGGTTCCCAACCTCCAGGATCCAATGCCTGATGATCTGAAGTGAAGTTGATGTAATAATATTAAAAACAAAAGTGAAAGAAAGTGAAGTCGCTCAGTCGTGTCTGACTCTTTGCAACCCCATGGACCGTAGCCTACCAGGCTCCTCTGTCCATGGGACTTTCCAGGCAAGAATACTGGAGTGGGGTGCCATTTCCTTCTCCAGGGGATCTTCCCCACCCAGGGCTTGAACCCAGGTCTCCCACATTGTAGGCAGACGCTTTACTGTCTGAGCCACCAGGGAAGTCCTATAGAAACAAAGCACACATAAATGTAATGTGCTTGAATCATCCCGAAACCATCCCCCACCCCAATCTATAGAAAAATTGTCTACCATGGAATCAGGCCCTGATGCCAAAAAGGTTGGGAACCACTGCTCTATACAGAAGGACAGCAGTCAAGAGAGCAGAATTCAAATTCATGCTTCTTGAGTGGAGTTATGATGGTGTTAGTGATGGTGATGATGACGGTGATAGCTAACATTTTTAAAAGACTTATTGTGTACCAATAAGCTCTGTTCTAAGCACTTGTCAGATATGGTTTTACTTACTACCATGGCTTAGTTTTAATTAATACCCTGCAGAAAAAGAGAATACCCTGCCCTTATAATGCAGGAGCCTCAATTTATTTAATACAATTGATAAATCTCAATGGACACCACTAATGGTAAACCCAGCGTTATTTTTGTCACAGGGTAGCAACATTTCCAGTGACACATCTCCACCTAAAGGATTAGAAAATTCCTTTTTTGTACATAAGTCAAACAAACCAAACCAACCAAACAAACCTTTTAAGACCAACAGCGTACTACTGACAGCTTAATTGCAAATCTTAAGGGGATGAAGTTGAAACACCTGGCATTTTTTCCATTCAAATATACATCAATGAATGACTGATGATACTGCTGTTTAAGAAAACTAAAATTTGTTCTGGAAGCTGGGAGCTGATTACCCAAGTGAGCTCTAAAGCAACTGCTGGGGGAAATGTGCTCTCAGCCTCTGAAGTTACACTCAGGTCATAAAACATTTCTGTAAACACATGTGGAAGATGTTCAGCTAATGGAATATTGAACACAAAAAGGAGAACTCACCTGGTTTTTATCTTTTATATTAAAAAGTAACAATAAAAGCCAACATGATGGCTATCACTCTCACAACAAATGGCTTTAGAACACAAATTTCTTCAGGCCGCTCTAGCCGGTGGGTACTACAGAACTAAATGTAATCACCAAATTTTACTGTTTCTTCCACTCAATGTACCCCAAACCCCAAGTTCTTCAATTAAGGGTCCTCTGAAACAGTGGTTCCCAACCTTTTTGGCACCAGGAATTGATTCTGTGGAAGACAATTTGTCCATGGACCCAGGGTGGGGGTCCATGATGGTTTGAGATGATTCAAGCACATTACATTTACTGTGCACTTTATTTCTATTATTATATTACATCAGCTCCAACTCAGATCATCAGGCACTAGATCCTGGAGACTGGAGACCCCTGCCCTAGAGTGTTTCTAGGTTTTCCTGGGGAGTGGTTATCAACTAGGCATGACTGTTCCCCTCTAGGCATCTTCTGCCATCTCCTACCAGGATTCTTGATGTCTCACTGAAGCCAAGGCACTGGACTCTAGAGCTGTCAGATCTGCATGGTACTGTGCTAAGTGAAGAAGCACAGTACCCAGTACCCATTATCTTATGCCCCATTATCTTTTTTAGTGAATGGGGGAGAAATGGATATTATAAGTGAACTGAAAGCCTTGTCATTCTTATTGGGAGCATGTAGACATTGTTTTCATCATAAGTTACTAAAGGGGAGCAGAATTTGCCACATGAAACTATATCTCTTTGGCACAAGGATTATTTTAGCTTGATTATTTCTTTTAAAGGATTTTATTTGATGTGGACCATTTTTAAAGTTTTTATTGAATTTGTTACATTATTGTTCCTGTTTTACACTTCAGTTTTTTGGCCATGAGGCATGTGTAACTCCCTGACCAGGATTGAACTGGCACCCCCTGCACTGAAAAACAAAGTGTTAACCACTGGACTGCCAGGTTGGTTATTTTTAAGAAACAGTAGACACAGGAGAAGTTCCAACAACCAAGTAGAAGTTACCCTTTTATGAGAGAAATTTACATTTATTAGAATTTATTAGGACACAACTGAAGCGACTTAGCAGCAGCAGCAGAAGGGAAATATCCTAAAATTGCTCCTTGGAAGAAAAGCTATGACAAACCTAGACAACATATTAAAAAGCAGAGATATCACTTCACTGACAAAGGTCTGTATAGGCAAAGGTATGGTTTTTCTGGTAGTCATGTATGGATGTGAGAATTGGACCATAAAGAAGGCTGAGCACTGAAGAATTGATGCTTTCAAACTATGGTGCTAGAGAAGACTCTTGAGAATCCCTTGGACAGCAAAGAGATCAAACCAGTCAATCCTAAAGGAAATCAACCCTGAATATTCATTGGAAGGACTGATGCTGAAGCTGAAGCTCCAATACTTTGGCCACCTGATGCAAAGAGCCAACTCATTGGAAAAGACCCTGATGCTTAGAAAGATTGAGGGCAAGAGGACAAGGGGTCACCAGAGGATGAGATGGTTGGATGGCATCATCGACTCAATGGACATGAGTTTGAGCAAACTCTGGGAGATAGTGATGGACAGGGAAGCCTGGCATGCTGCTGTTTATGAAATGGCAAAGAGTCAGACACGACTTAGCAACTGAACAACAAGGAAATATCCATTTGTAAGGCACTCTCTCTTTTTCTCTGTCTTTCCCCCAAGAAAAAGAGGGGAGACTGACTAAATCTCTAGAAACTTATCAATGGAGAAGGCGATGACTTAATATTGCATAACAGCATTACCCTTGTTTATTGTGCTTTTCCTGGTTACCTCCCAAAACTGCCCCTCTCCCACCATCTTCTTTTGTCTTTAGCTGGAGACAGTATTTAAGGTGTTGACCTTGGGCCATTTCAAAATTACTTAGCTTTCCTGGGTCTCTCCCATGTATGCAAGAGGAATATATGCTACTAAATTTCTGTTTATTTTTCTCCTTTAATCTGTATTTCATTTCAGGGAGGAGTCCTAGCTGAGACTGTAGAGGGTAGAGGGGAAATAATTTTTCTTCCCCGACAGTACTCACTCTCACATTTCAATGGACAAGGAGACAAATGTAAATGATTCTTTTTTCCTTAAATAGGAGTTCCTGACCCTTTCTTTGTGTGCCATGCAACCTTTTGGCAGGCTGGTGAACTCTGTGGACTCTTCCTTAGAATAATGTTCTTAAAGGTATAAAATAAAATACATCAGATGACAAAGGAAGCCAATTATGTTGAAAGATAGTTATCAAACAACTTTTACCACAAATTTTATATGGTAATATGTATGCTTTTTATTAGCATGTTAAAGAAATGATCTAGCAGCAAGCCTATTACCACAATAATTCAAAGTAGTGATGAGTAAATAATATTTTGAGACATCTGGAAAAAACTGCAGTGTGGTATAAAAATATCTATGATTTGTTTCCATGACAGAGTCACAGATACTGTTACTACCATTGTGGTCTGTTGCCTATGTTCATAATTGAAAGGAAATGCTAAATTTCAAAGATGTTAATTGCTTTCCCTCATTCACAGACTCCATGAGTTCTATTCTTGAAGCCCAGGTTAAGAATCACTGCCTTAGAATGAGTTCTCTTTAAAGAGCACCCCTAGGGCCTCATGCTAAAAGACATAGCTGCCCACCCCTGCAGTTCATTGCACAAGCCCAGACAAATCCAAATCCCATTCAGGACTCAAGCTGGGAACCCTACTATATTTAGATGAAACATTTTAAAAAATAGATGGGTCTATTATTAGCATATTTCTAGATAATGAAGAGATCTTCTTGACTGGGTCAGTTTTAACCTGGCATTGCTTCCAGGTATCCACAATCCCCACCAATCTACCTACCACATTGTGACAGGAGTGGTCATTTAAAATGCAAATATTATCATTTACCTCCCCTGCTTAAAATACTTGGCCCTTCTGGCCCTCTATCACTTTCAGAAAAAAAGGCATTTCATAAGCAGGTTTCCACATGTTAGCCCATCTCCTTCCCCTACCCAACCATACTTTAGACCGTCGTAATTCAAAATCACTAAAACACATGCAGTTGCCTCCTACTTTTGTACATACCATTCTTTTTTCCTGGAATGTACTCCCACCCCATCCTCACCCAGACATTTCTTCTTATTCTTTAAAATCCAGCCCAAGCATTAACTCCTCTGAGAGAAGGTGTCAGGCCTTCCCTGGCCTCCCTAGAAAAAGTTTATTACTTTCTCCTGTGTGCTACCACTCACTGAACCTTGACTATACATATAGTGTGGCACTTATATAAACTAGTTTATTGAATGAGCTAGACACAGTAGGGTGTAAGCAGAAAGCAATATAATTCTTTCACACCACTGCTTCACACCACAAGCTCTGTGGAATCATTTTTCCCCACCCCTGCATGAAATTTCAGACAGAGCTCATACCTTTTTCAGTCACTCTCAGATATTAAAAAATAGTTTTGTTTTTTAGGCATTAAAAATTCTACTCTAGTCTAATATATCACAGTTTCAATCTGTCACCCATTTCCAACCTTCTTCCCTCCCCCAGCTCAGGTCTAACTCAGCCAGGAAATTTGCAGTGGGGGAAGGGGAGGGAGTGTGGTTGGCTTCCTCCCTCATCCATTCCCTCCTTCATCCCTCCTCCCTCAATTACTGTACTGCCTCAGACCAGTGCCTCCAACGTTGAAGCACAGGGAAGGACTAGAAAGAGTGGCCAAAACAAGCTTTTCTTCACTGGTTCAATTTTAACCTGGCATTGGAGAGTGTCACAGATGTCCAAAGCTGATACTTTCTCCAGAGGGTTCCTTGGAACTCCCCTGTCACTGGAAATCTCTCACCTACAGTTTCCTTGACTTGGGCAACACCTCCTCTGGCTGGCCTTGAAATGGAGCAGGACCCTGTGGGATCCTCCTGGGTACAAAAGCCTCTCCATGTCCCATTTCTTGTTTGCAGGAAAAAGATTTCAGGCTCCCTCTCAGAGTACCAAAGTGCAAATTCAGTTGTTAATAATGGAAGAGAAGGAATGCAGAAACAGAGAAACAGTCGAGAAACAATAGTACAGCAATAAACCAGAGTCCTAGTTCCTCCTCAAGGACTATATATAACAATATCTTTGAGGGAGTTCCCTGGCAGTCCAGTGGTTAGGACTCAGTGCTTTCGTGGCCCTGGCTGGGGTTCAAGCCCTAGTCCAGGAACTAAGAACTATATATATATATATATATATATATATATATATATATATATATATATATATATATATATATCTTTGAGTTATTCTTCAAGAACTAAAGTACCTATCTAAGTGGAGGATTGTACCTTTAGGATGAGCACAGGATTCCTAGAACTCCACCCTGTTACATTACCACCAACCAACCAGAAGAAGTCAATCATCCTGTAGCCTTCACCCTAAATTTTGCCTATAAAAACTATTACCCCCAAACCATCAGAGAGGAGATCTTTTGAGCAGGAGCCACCTATTTTCCTTGCTCGGTCCTGCAATAAACTTTTCTGTGCTTTTCTTGGTTTGTTTGGCCTCACTGTGTGTTGAGCACACAGACTTGCATTTGGCAATAGCCTCTTTCAACTCCTCTGCCCCTGGTTTCTATCAGTCCATTCCTCTATTGGGGTTACTTCATACCTCTGAGTGTTCTTCTTAGGGGACATCCCTTATAATATGACCCAACTGTAAATTCCTACTATGGGGACTATTTCTGGCCGCTGGAAAACAGACAGCTTTGCCCATATGTTGGTGGAAATTCAGCTCTCTGCAAGTGTTGCCCTTTTGTCTGTTGTCACAGGTTGATTTAGCCATAGCCTCTCTCACCTTAAGATTTTGTTTTCAAATGTAAATCAGTTGCCAGTCCCTGCAAAATGTCAGTCTCCAGAGAAACCATGTCAAGCCATTGGATTATTTCTCTTGTAGCCTCATTCCTCTTAAGTGAGCCTCGAGTACCTCCTCCACACCCCAGGAGCAGGAAAGACTCCAACGCATTCTTAAAACTCTCTTCAAAAAATCATCCTCTCTACTACTTTTCTTTCAATCAATCCTCTGGCTAAGGGGCCACAGATCATGTTTTGGAAGTCATCCATTAGCAAATTTCATAAAGATGGTGTGTCACCTTTTTAAAAAAAATATGTGATCTCTTTGTTTTAGGCTTTGGATTCTCATATAAAACCAAAACAAGAAAGTTTCATCATAATATTTTTTGCATAAGACTGCATTCATTACTATACTCTGAGCTACTTGACACCAGGAAATAAGTTTAACTCATTTTTGTACCCCCAGAACCTAGCATAGTACATGGTAAGGGGAAGGTGCTCAAAATTGTTTGTTGCATCCAGTTCAAGATATTGGACTAGGTACATGCATTGTTCACAATCCCTCCTATAGTCCACTAAAATAAAAGTATAGCAGTACATAAAGGAATAAACCTCTAACAGGAAAAAATGAGATGAAGGTTACAGGACTGCCAACAAGAGATTCCAACAAATTTCTGGGACTAGGAAAGTGGATATGAGCAAGTTGGCAGGCGAAACAGATGGATGAAACCACAGTCTGGAATATATTATGAGGAAGCTACAGAGGAGATGGGAGCCAGCCTGCCTGGCAGAACCCTGGAGATACTCTGGGCTCTGAGTCAGCAAGTACAGAGAAAGCAGGAAAGAGAAGTGAGGATTTAAACTGGGGAATTAATTGAAGATTTGTAAAAGAGAACAGCTGCATCAGTCTCCACCACCAAAATCCTTCCCAAATTCTTTGCCCAGAGTACCAGTTACTGGCATTTGCCAACAAGCAAAAAACAAAATTAAAAACAAAGCAAACAAAAACTAGAAGGCGTTTAGCTAAAAAATATTGAATGCCACGGAGAAAGTTAAGACTTCTAGTTTGAATATCAGCTTCCCACTGGGCATTTAGAGGGCTAATAGCCAGATAATCAATTTCCAGCTTACTGACCCTGAAATAAAGCTTGCCAAGCCTACCTTACCTCATAAAGTCTTTCCTGTCAAAATTCCCAGTCAGCCATTAGAGAAGGGAGCTACCTGGAAAACAGACCTGCTTTACCTGGGAAACAGTCTTGGTTTCCAAAACAGCAAAGACAGAAATCCACATTGACTACCTAGTAATTTTTCTTTCAAAACAAATGGACAGGGTACTGACATCACCAAAAATTGTGAAGTGGGGAACTTCACTGCTCCATCCCTTCACAAAAGCAACTAATTACTTGTTAAAAAAAAAAACTGTCAGAAACAACTTTTGCAGAACTCTGGATTCTACTCAAAAACTTAAAACATTCATAGAAGGCTTGGTGAAAAAAGAAGTGGTTGCTACATGGTAAAAGAAAGAGATGTATCATTTTAAATTGCCTCTCTATCATCCCCCAATCTCCAGATTGGTAGTGGCTCAGAAGATGGTAGCCAACACCCCTGGAGTACCAGAGGGAGCAACACAACTTATTCTCAAACACTTGTGGTTGTCCATTTCTACCTCTCTGGCAGCGCTTTGAAAAATAGGCACAAAGATTTTCCTTTGTTTCACACAACTCAGAGTGTTCTCAGGACTGGGACAGATTCTTAGGTAGCATTTACCAAAAACAATATAAGGCACAGATATTGGCTACAGAAGATTGTGGCAAGGGTCTGCAATGGGGACAAGTAATAGACAGACCAAAACACATGGAAAGGAAGAGGTTATGAAAAGAGCTATGTGTGGATATAATGAATTTTGAAAGCTCACAGGGCTGAATGCCTTCACAGAGAAGGCCGGAGAGGACTGTAAGTTTCATTTATGGCTGACCTTCAGGCTCTACATAAGCATGAAGCGAAAGCTGAGGCAGAGTTGTAAACAATGTGGCTAATGTTTCAAGGAGTGCAAGACAAAACTAATGTATCAAGAACAGCAGCCAGTTTTTTTTTTTTTTTCCTTCTCTGGCCACAGGCACTTAAGAAAACTGTCAACACACTAGCTTACCACCAAGTTCATAGATCGTAGATGTTATTGCCCAAACCAAACAAAGAATAGAGTTCATACAAAAATAGTTCTGAAAAGTCACTAAACAAACAACTATAATTCAAAGTAAGCAGCAACAAAAGGCCATGAGAAGGGAGAGAATCTGATCTCCGGATGTATCAAATTAATAGTCAAAATGTCCAGTTTTCAACAAAAAGTTTCAAAACATGCAAAGAAATGAGAGTCTGACTCATTCCCAGTAAAAGGTGAAATCAATAGAAATTGTCCCTGAGAAAGCCCAGGCATTGGACTTACCAAACAATGACTTTAAACCAAGTGTCTTACATATTTGTGTTTCTTTCCCCTTTCTGAATTACTTTGCTCTGTATGACGGTCTCTAGGTTCATCCATGTCCATCCATATGTATCACTTACATGTAGAATTACGTATAGAATCTAGAAAAATTACAGATGAACTTATTTGCAAAGTGGAAATAGAGACACAGATGTAGAGAACAAACATATGGATGTCAAGGGAGGAAGGTGTGGGATAAACTGGGAGATTGGGACTGACTTATAGACACTAACTATGTATAAAATAGATAACTAATGAGAACCTACTGTATAGCACAGGGAACTCTATTCAGTGCCCTGTGGTGACCTAAATGGGAAGGAAATTCAAAAAAGAAGGGATATGTGTATACATATAGCTGATTCACTTTGCTGTACAGTAGAAACCAACATAACATTGTAAAGCAACTATATGTCAATAAAAGAAATTTTAATAAAATAAATCAAGTATCTTAAACATGCTCAAAGAGCAAAGGAAAATCATGGACCAAGAACTGAAGGAAACTAAAAGAATACCATGTTAAATACAGAATATCCAATAAAGCAAAATAAATTATTTTAAAAAGGAAATAGAAATTCTGGAATATAATAACTAAAAAAATTCACTAGAACAGTTCAACAGATTTCAGCAGGGAAAAAACAATTGTGAGAAGTTGAAGACTGATCAGTTGAAATGATTTCATCCAAGGAGCAGAAAAAGAAGAATCAAAATAAATGAACAGAGCTTAAGGAACACATAGACTACCACCAAGCATGCCAACATAGGCATAATGGAAGTCCCAGAAAGAAAGAAAGAGAAATAAGCAGAAAGAATATTTGAAGAAATAACGGCTGTCAAATTCCAAAACTGGATGAAATATATGGATCTAAATATCCATGAAGCTCAACGAACACTAAACAGGATAAATTCAAAGACTTACACCAAAACATACTATAATCAAATTGTTGAAAGATAGAGAATCTTCAAATAAAAAAGAGAGAAGTGACTCATTATATATAAAGGATTTTTATAAGATCAACAGCCAATTTCTCTTTAGAAACCAAGGAGGCCAGAAGACAATACTATAAAATATTTAAAGTGCTGAAAGAGAAGAACTTGTCAACCAGGAACTCTATATATTTGGTGAAACTATCCTTCAACAATGAAGAAGAAATAAACAAATAAAACCTAAAGGAGTTCCTTGCTATTATATCTTCTCTACAAGAAATACTAAAAGGAGTCTTGCGAGCAGAAATTAAAGCACACTAGATAGACAGTAAAAGCCCTACAAAGAAATAAAGAACATCAGTAAATGTTTTTTACATACAGAGGTAAATATAAAATCCAGTATTTTGCATTTGTAACTCCTCCTTTTTTCCTATATGATTTAAAAGACAGATGCATAAAACAATAATTATAAATCTATATTAATGTGCACACAGTGTAGATGTAATTTGTGACAATATCAACATAAAGGGAAAGGACAAAGCTGTATAAATGATCAGAGTTTTATATGCAATTTTTACATACTGTTGAAGATAAGTTAGCATTAATTCAACTTCTTTTGTTATGCATTTAGCATGTCAATTATAATTATCAGGATAACCAATAAGACAATAACTAAAAACATAGGGAAAATAAATGACAAAGGAATTAAAATGATACACTGAAAAAAATTAATGGAATATGAAAGAAAGCAGTAATAGAGGAATTGAGAAGGAAAAAAGATATATGACATATAGAAAACAGAGCAAAATGGCAGAAGTCCTTCCTTATCAATAATTACATTAAATGCAAAGAAATTTAAGTCTATAATTAAAAAACAGATATTGGCAGAATGGATAGAAACACATGACCACACAATGGAGTATTACTCAGCCGTTAAAAAGAATTCATTTGAATCAGTTCTGATGAGATGGATGAAACTGGAGCCGATTATACAGAGTGAAGTGAGTCAGAAAGAAAAACACCAATACAGTATACTAACACATATATATGGAATTTAGAAGATGGCAATGACAACCCTGTATGCAAGTCAGGAAAAAAGACACAGATGTGTATAACGGACTTTTGGTCTCAGAGGGAGAGGGAGAGGGTGGGATGATTTGGGAGAATGGGAATTCTAACATGTATGCTGTCATGTAAGAATTGAATTGCCAGTCCATGTCTGACGTAGGGTGCAGCATGCTTGGGGCTGGTGCATGGGGATGACCCAGAGAGATGTTGTGGGGAGGGAGGTGGGAGGGGGGGTCATGTTTGGGAACGCATGTAAGAATTAAAGATTTTAAAATTAAAAAAAAAACACAAAAAAAAAAAAAAAAAAAATAAAAATTAAGACAAAAATGATCCAATTTTTAGGAGTCTGAAAAATAGAAAAAAAAAAAAAAGAAACACATGACCAAACTACATACCGTCTATAAGAGACTTACTTACTTTAGATAAAAAGATGCAATTTGTAAGTGAAAGGATGGAAAAAAATATTTCATGCAAATAGTAATCAAAAGAGAACTGGGTTGGCTATACAAATGTCAGACAAAATAGTCTCTAAGTCAAAAATTTTTATAAAAGATAACAAAAGACTTTATGTGTTGTTAAAAGAGTCAACCCATGTGAAAGATACAGCAATTGTAAACATATCATACCAAACAACAGAGTTCCAAAATACATAAAGCAAAAATTGGCAGGAATGAAGTGAGAAATAGTACTTCAATAATAGTTGAAATCTTTAGTACTTTTAGAGCCTATTTGGTGGCTCAGAGGTTAAAGCGTCTGCCTGCAATGCAGGAGACCTGGGTTCGATCCTTGGATCGGGAAGATCCCCTGGAGAAGGAAATGGCAACCCGCTCCAGTGTTCTTGCCTGGAGAATCCCATGGATGGAGGAGCCTAGGAGGCTACAGCCCACAGGGTCGCAAAGAGTCAGACATGACTGAGCAACTTCACTTCACTTCACTTAGTACTTTTAATCATGAATAGACAAAAGATCAATGAGGAAATGATAAACTAACTAGACCTAACAAATGTATACAAATCATTTCATGCAAAAAGAGCAGAATGTATATTCTTCTCTAGTGCACATGGAATGTTCTCCCAGATAAGCCATATGGTAGGCCACAAAATGGGCTTCCCAGGTAGTTCAAATGGTAAAGAATCTGCCTGAAATGCAGGAGGCCTGGGTTCGATACCTGGGTTAGGAAGATCCCCTGGAGAAGGGCTTGGTAACCTACTCCAGTATTCTTGCCTGGAGAATTCCATAGACAGAACAACCTGGTAGGCTACAGTCCATGGGGTTGCAAAGAGTTGGACATGACTGAGCAACTAATACTTTCACTTTCAGGCCACAAAATAAGTCTCAATATATTCGAAAATTTTTAAATCATACAAACTATCTTCTCTAACCATAATGAAGTAGACCTGGAAATCTATAACAGAAGGAAATTAGGAGAATGTACACATATGTGAATACTCTCAAATACCCAATGGATCGGAGAAGAAATCAGAAGAAAAATTAGAAAATATGATGAATGAAAATGATAAAACAACAGAACAACTTATAAGATATAGTGACAGCAGTGCTCAGAGGGAAATTTATATATGTAAACACATACAATAAAAAAACAAGGAAGATCTCAAATTAATAACCTAGCTTTCTACCATAAGGAATAATAAGAAAAAAAGAGAAAACTAAAAGCTAGCAGAAGGAAGGAAATTAAGTTTATAGCAGATATAAATGAAGTGGATAATATAAAAAACAATGAAGTAAATCAATGAAATCAAAAGTTAGTTTTGTGAACTTTGAAAAAAAGATCAACAAAATTGTTAAACCTTTAACTAGACTAAGAAAATAAAAGATGGAAATTACTCAAATCAAAAGTGAAAGTAGGGAAATTACTACCAACCATATAGAAAAAGATGCTCAACATCAGTAGTCATTAAGGAAATGCACATCAAACCATGAGATACCACCTCACACCCACTAGGATGGCTACAATCCAAAAAGAGAAAATAACAAATGCTAATGAAGTGGGCCTGATACTTCTCTAACTGGCTGTACAGGCAAGCCCTGTGGCAACATATAGGGGATATATGTTCAATTCTCTTAAAGGGAGGAATGAACAGTTGGCAATAATCATCTATCTCTTTTTATTTGAACTCCTCCTTCATTGTACTTCCCTCACATTAAGTTTGAAGTGGTTATAGGCGATTTGTATCTAACTAAAACGAAGATCATGGTATCCGGTCCCATCACTTCATGGGAAATCGATGGGGGAACAGTGGAAACAGTGTCAGACTTTATTTTGGGGGGCTCCAAAATCACTGCAGATGGTGACTGCACCCATAAAATTAAAAGACGCTTACTCCTTGGAAGAAAAGTTATGACCAACCTAGATAGTATATTCAAAAGCAGAGACATTACTTTGCTGACTAAGGTCCGTCTAGTCAAGGCTATGGTTTTTCCTGTGGTCATGTATGGATGTGAGAGATGGACTGTGAAGAAGGCTGAGCACCGAAGAATTGATGCTTTTGAACTGTGGTGTTGGAGAAGACTCTTGAGAGTCCCCTGGACTGCAAGAAGATCCAACCTGTCCATTCTGAAGGAGATCAGCCCTGGGATTTCTTTGGAAGGAATGATGCTAAAGCTGAAACTCCAGTACTTTGGCCACCTCATGCGAAGAGTTGACTCATTGGAAAAGACTCTGATTCTGGGAGGGATTGGGGGCAGGAGGAAAAGGGGACGACAGAGGATGAGATGGCTAGATGGCATCACTGACTCAATGGACGTGAGTCTGGGTGAACTCCGGGAGATGGTGATGAACAGGGAGGCCTGGCGTGCTGCAATTCATGGGGTCGCAAAGAGTCAGACACAACTGAACGACTGAACTGAACTGAATGAGGATAAAACCCATTCCAGTATTCTTGTCTGGAGAATCCCCATAGACAGAGAAGCCTGGTGGACTACACTTCATGGGGTTGCAAAGAGTAGGACATGACTGAGCAACTAAGCACGCAATGAGGACGTAGAAAAATTAGCACCCTCATACATTCCTGGTAAGAATGAAAATGGTACAGCCTCTGTGAGAAATAGTTGTGGTTATTCCTCAATAGTGTTAAACATAGAATTACTATATGACCCAGGAATTCCCTCCTAGAAATATACCCTAGATAACTGAAAACATATGTTCACACAGAAACTTAAAACAAACCATCATAGCAGCATTATTCATAGAAGCCAAAAATCAGAATCAACCCAAATGTCCATCAACTGATGAATGGATAAACAAGATGTGGAATAACCATACAATGGGATTTTGTTCAACCATAAACAATAATAAAGTCCTGATACATGCTACAACGTGGATGAACTTTGGAATCAAATGCCGAGAGAAAGAAGCCAGATACATAAGACTACATATTATATAATTCCGTTTATATGAAACATCTAGAATAGGCAAACCCATGGAGACAGAAAAGAGATTAGTGTTTCCCTGAGGCTTGGGAAAGGAGGGACTGGGGGATGACTGCTCAGTGGTATGAGGTTTCTTTTTGTGGTGATAAAAATGTTCTAGGACTAGATGGGGTGATAGTGGCACAGCATTGTAAAAGTACTAAGTATTTTTTTCAAATGGTACATTTTATGTCATGTGTATTCCTACCACAATTTAAAAACAAAAGGAATGGGCAATTCAACCAACTGAACAAAACTAACATTACCATGGATACAACATAGAAATGAAAATGAACAAATGACAGCTATTCATAATCGTTTGATGAATCTCACAAATATAAGCCAAACATAAAAGAATACATTCCGTATGATTTCACTTATATAAAGTCCCAAAACAAGCAAAATAGTTTTTTTTTTCAGTTTGACCATACTCATTTAGAATTTTTCAAATATACCAAACATTAATTTTTAAAAAAAATGCTGGTGGTTGAGGGTTTTGTGAGCAGTATTTTTTCTGTTTTAACTGATGTGTTAGTAGCTCAGTCATGTCCAACTGAACCCATGGACTGTAGCCTGCCAGGCTTCTCTGTCCATGAAATTCTCCAGGTAAGAATACTGGAGTGGGTTGCAGTCTCCTTCTCCAGAGGATCTTCCCAACCCAGGGATCAAACCCAGGTCTTCTGCATTGCAGGCAGATTCTTTACCATCTGAGCTATCTGGGAAGCCCCAAAGTGTCTGTAGGTCAGGACAATATTCTGGTTTCCTTTACATCTAAGTTCTTTACCTGGGGTTTGTTTTAACTGAACGAATCATTTTATTTATGTATTTATTTTAAATTGAGGCATAGTTTATTTATAATGTTGTATAAGGTTCAGGTATACAACATAATGATTAAAATTTTTAAAGGTTATACTCCACTTATAGTTATTATGAATTATTGGCTCTATTCCCTGTGTTATACAGTATGTCCTTAAAACTTATTTATTTTGTACATAATAGCTTGTACCTCTTAATCCCCTATCCCTATATTGCTCACCCCACTGGTAAACGCTAGTTTGTTCTCTATATCTATGAATCTGTTTCTGTTTTGTGTATATATTCATTTGTATTATTTTTTAGATTCCACACACAAATGATATCATACAGTGCTTCTCTTTCTCCGACTTACTTCGTTAAGCCTAATACCCTCCAAGTTCATCTGTATTGTTGCAAATGGCAAAATTTCATTCTTTTTTATGACTCAGTATTTTCATTGTGTGTGTATGTATCTATATATACACATATATATGTGTATGTGTATATATATACATATATGTGTGTCAGTTCAGTTCAGTCGCTCAGTCATGTCCGACTCTTTGCGACCCCATGAATCGTAGCACACCAGGCCTCCCTGTCCTTCACCAACTCCCGGAGTTCACTCAGACTCACGTCCATCGAGTCAGTGATGCCATCCAGCCATCTCATCCTCTGTCGTCCCCTTCTCTTCCTGCCCCCCGCCTTCTCCTCCCGCCCCCAATCCCCCCCAGCATCAGAGTCTTTTCCAATGAGTCAACTCTTCGCATGAGGTGGCCAAAGTACTGGAGTTTCAGCTTTAGCATCATTCCTTCCAAAGAAATCCCAGGGTTGATCTCCTTCAGAATGGACTGGTTGGATCTCCTTGTAGTCCAAGGGACTCTCAAGAGTCTTCTCCAACACCACAGTTCAAACGCATCAATTCTTCGGCACTCAGCCTTCTTCACAGTCCAACTCTCACATCCATACATGACCACAGGGAAAACCATAGCCTTGACTAGACGGACCTTAGTCAGCAAAGTAATGTCTCTGCTTTTGAATATACTATCTAGGTTGGTCAAAACTTTTCTTCCAAGGAGTAAGCATCTTTTAATTTCATGGCTGCAACCACTATCTGCAGTGATTTTGGAGCCCAAAGTAATAAAGTCTGACACTGTTTCCACTGTTTCCCCACCTATTTCCCATGAAGTGATGGGACCAGATGCCATGATCTTCTTTTCTGAATGTTGAGCTTTAGGCCAACTTTTTCACTCTCCTCTTTCACTTTCATCAAGAGGCTTTTAGTTCCTCTTCACTTTCTGCCATAAGGGTGGTGTCATCTGCATATCTGAGGTTATTGATATTTCTCCCAGCAATCTTGATTCCAGCTTGTGCTTCTTCCAGTCCAGCATTTCTCATGATGTACTCTGCATAGAAGTTAAATAAGCAGGGTGACAATAAACAGCCTTGATGTACTCCTTTTCCTATTTGGAACCAGTCTGTTGTTCCATGTCCAGTTCTAACTGTTGCTTCCTGACCTGCATACAGATTTCTCAAGAGGCAGGTCAGGTGGTCTGGTATTCCCATCTCTTTCAGAATTTTCCACAGTTTATTGTGATCCACACAGTCAAAGGCTTTGGCATAATCAATAAAGCAGAAATAGATGTTTTTCTGGAACTCTCTTGCTTTTTCAATGATCCAGCAGATGTTGGCAATTTGATCTCTGGTTCCTCTGCCTTTTCTAAAACCAGCTTGAACATCAGGGAGTTCACGGTTCACGTATTGCTGAAGCCTGGCTTGGAGAATTTTGAGCATTACTTTACTAGCGTGTGAGATGAGTGCAATTGTGTGGTAGTTTGAGCATTCCTTGGCATTGCCTTTCTTTGGAATTGGAATGAAAACTGACTTTTTCCAGTCTTGTGGCCACTGTTGAGTTTTCCAAATTTGCTGGCATATTGAATGGAGCACTTTCACAGCATCATCTTTCAGGATTTGAAATAGCTCAACTGGAATTCCATCACCTCCACTAGCTTTGTTCGTAGCAATGCTTTCCAAGGCCCACTTGACTTCACATTCCAGGATGTCTGGCTCTAGATTAGTGATCACACCATCATGATTATCTGGGTCGTGAAGATCTTTTTGTACAGTTCTCCCATGTATTCTTGCCACCTCTTCTTAATATCTGCTGCCTCTGTTAGGTCCAGACCATTTCTATCCTTTATGGAGCCCACCTTTGCATGAAATGTTCCCTTGGTATCTCTAATTTTCTTGAAGAGATCGCTAATCTTTCCCATTCTGTTCTTTTCCTCTATTTCTTTGCATTGATCGCTAAAGAAGGCTTTCTTATCTCTTCTTGCTATTCTCTGGAACTCTACACTCAGATGCTTATATCTTTCCTTTTCTCCTTTGCTTTTCACCTCTCTTCTTTTCACAGCTATTTGTAAGGCCTCCCCAGACAGCCATTTTGCTTTTTGCATATCTTTTCCATGGAGTATGTATGTGCATATATATACACACCACATCTCTTTCATCCATTCATCTACTGATGGTACACTTAGGCTCCTTCCATATCTTGGTGATTATAAATAAAGTTGTTATGAACATTAGGGTGTGTGTGTCCTTTTGAATTAGTGTTTTAGTTTTCTTCAGATATATGCCCCAAAGTGAAACTGTTGGATCATACATATGGTAGTTCTATTTTTAGTTTTTTGAGGAGCCTCCCTATTGTTTTCCACAGGGCCTATATCAATTTACATTCCCACCAGCAGCATACAAGGGTTCACTTTTCTCCATATCCTAACCAACATTGGTCATCTGTAGTCTTTTTGGTGATAGTAATTCTGACATGTGTGAGGTGATATCTCTTTATGGTTTTGATTTTCATTTCTCTGATGATTAGCAATGTTGAGTATCTTTTCACATTTCTCTTGGCCATTTGTATGTCTTCTTTGGAAAATGTCTCTTCAGGTCTTTTGCCCATTTTTTTTTTTTGATGTTGAGTTGTAGGAGCTGCTTATATATTTTAGGTATTAACTTTTAATCAGTAATATAATTTGTAAATATTTTCTCCCATTCAGTAGGTTGCCTTTTCATTTTGTAGATGGTTTCCTTTACTGTGCAAAAGCTCTTAAGTTTAATTAGGTCCCATATGTTTATTTTTGCTTTTGTTTCCTTTGCTTTAGGAGACAGATCCAAAACTATGTTGCTACAGTTTATGTCAAAGAGTGTTTTGCCTGCTTTTTCTTCCAGGAGTTTTATGGTTTCCAGTCTTACATTTAGGTCTTTAATTCATTGTGAGCTTATTTTTGTTTATGGTGTTAGAAAATGTTCTTATTTCATTCTTTTACATGTAGCTGTCCAGTGTTCCCAGTACCATCACTGTACTGTTTTGGTTACTGTAAGTAAGTGTTAATCGCTCAGTTGTGCCTGACTCTTTGTGACCCCATGGACTGCAGCCCACCAGGCTCCTCTGTCCATAAGATATTGGTTACTGTAGCTACAAGCAAAATAATATTAATTCCAAAAGTCAGGACAGTGATTATTTTTCAGGAAGATGGGAGTGGTAAGGGAGACAATATATTATAGGAATATTTGGGATGTCAGTAAATATTTTTTGACCTAGTGGGTTTGTTAACTTTGTGATAGATTTATGATAAATTTGTGAACAAATTTATGGTCATTTTACTTTTCTCTATATGTGCTATATTTTTAACTAAAAGTTATTAATTAATTTATTTATTTTTCAGTGCAGCTTGTGGGATCTTAGTTTCCTGACCAGGGATTGAACCCAGGCCCTTGTCACTGAGCGCAGAGTCCTATCCGCTAGACTACTAGGGAATTCCCATAAAATTTATTTTAATTGTTTTAAATTAATATTGCCAATAATGGGAAGGAAGAAAGGGGAGGAGGAAGGAAGGAAAGAAAGAAAGAGGGAAGAAAGGAGGGAAGGAGGGAAGGAAGGAAATAAAATAAGTATAAAATAACAGAAAAATTTTTTAAATGTACAAGAAGCCATATTCCAAACATCAAGCAAACTAAATTAGTATAGGTTTTATTCAACTAGTGAATTGCAAGAAAATACTATAAAATACACACATACAGAAAATTCATTTCACCTTGATTCTAGGATCCATAGAGAATGTTATATGCTTTTAGCACACTGATTAGCTTGGCGTTTCTTAGCCCAACTTTACATGACTTAGTATTGAATAACAATTATATGAACATATCTAATTTTTTACTTGGCTTTCTAATTTTAGAGTTGGCCTATGGACAAGGCATGAGAACTTAGCTGTATTTGCAGAAAGGATTTAGTCAAGAAAGCAGAGTCATTATGTGTATTATGGAATAAGAGATTTGTTATAAGACTATAACTTTACATAATTGTAAAAGAGGATGGGAGAGGAAGGGTCAGAAAGAGAGCTGGAAGATCAGGAGAAAGAAACAAAACATCCAGATACGTCCTGCTGTCAGAGTGGGAACTCACAGGATTGATGATGGAGAAGTCTATGGTATAAAGACTCATACGTGTATATATATATATATATATGTATATTTTAAATATGTGTATAAAACATATACATGTGCATATATGTATATATGGTTATATACATCTTTTAAACATATTTTACAAAGAAATACATTTTATATTTTAAAAGTATATATATATATATATATATATATATATATGTATGTATATATGTATATGTTGTGTATGTGGGCTTTCCTGGTATCTCAGCTTGTAAAGCATCTGCCTGCAATGCAGGAAACTCCAGTTCAATTCCTGGGTTGGGAAGATCCTCTGGAGAAGAGATAGGCTATCCACTCCAGTTATTCATGGGCTTCTCTGGTAGCTCAGACAGTAAAGAATCCACCTGCAATGCAGGAGACCTGGGTTCAATCCCTGGAGGAGGGCATGGCAACCCGCTCCAGTGTCCTTGCCTGGAGAATCCCCATGCAAAGAGGAGCCTGGTGAGCCCCAGTCCGTGGGCTTGCAAAGAATCGGACATGACTAAGCGACTAAGCACAGCACAGTATGTTTGTAATCCATACGTATTCTAAAAAATTATCCATTGTTTTTCTGAATTCAGTTTAACTGGTGTCCTGATTTACCTGGCAACTCACAGCCCTAGCCTGGGATAGCCCTTAGTTAGCAAGGCTGGCAGTTGGGAAGAAGAGCAGGACTCCAAGTCGGGGGAAAGCAAGGACAAGCTGGAACTGGCAGGCACCTCTGCATCTGGCTCTCCCTCCATATAACAGCCTTCAGAGTGAAATAGCTGCTTCAATTCTCCCTTCCAAATCTCAAATTTCTCTTTAGGCCAACTCTAACCTGGTACCATAAAAGGAGGGACATTCTGAAAAATGTAGTTCCAGCTTAGCTAAGCCGATAAAAATTACAGAGGATTGAAACCCATCTAATAAATGTGTAAACTGTAGGAAGTATACCACTGGTTAACCCCATAGCAGATGAGGGCAATTGCTCTTCATAAAGCTATTCCTGCTAATGAATGAAAAAGAAACTATAACAAAATGTCACTATTTTGCAACCTCTATGGCTTAGTAGATATAAGCATTAAGCATCAATAGCTACTAACATTACAAAAAGAGAGACAGCCAGACACTATAGTCCTCCTCCCATATTCTTGCCAAACACCACCTATAGTTTTGCCAAAGGGATCAAACCTGAGTTTGATCCAGTCTCTGCATTCACCTGCCAATGTGCCAGAAAACACAGAGAACAGAGAAACATGTTGGATTTCACCACGAGTGTAAAATCAGCAAAACTCCAGCTATGGAAAACTACAGATTTTATTATCTGAGTTCATTAAGTGTTAAATTGTAAAGAAAAGAGAGGGATAAATGGTGAACCTTAAGATTAAACACACTGAAAAGATGTATCAAAATGTGCATATTTTAATGATAAAATAATTTTTAAACACAAAAAAGCAATTACTCTCAAAGTCAGCAGAGTGGTTTCTTAGGACAGAAATGAGGTGTTTATGACTGGGATTGGGCTATGAAAGGGCTCCTGGAGTAGCCAGCAAAGTTCTATTACCTGATCTGGGTGATAGTTATAAGAATGTTTGCTGTACAGTAGTTTATTGAGTTATAGGTTTGTTTTCTTTATTTTCTGCATCTTTTGATTTATGATAAAAACAATTTTCAAAAAGCAATTTGGAGGAAAGAGTTATTTGAAGGAAACTTTTAAAAACATTAGTAATATTTTAATATCGATAAGAAAGGATATTGCATTGACAGAAAATAGCAAAATTCCAAAGCAACTATCCTTCAATAAAAATTAATTAATTAATTTTTAAAAACTTAGCACAGGAAAAAAAAATGAAAGGAGATTGCAGGATTTCCCTGGTGGTCCAGTGGCTAAGACTCTGGGCTCCCAATGCAGGGGGCCAGGATTCGATCCCTGGTCTGGGAACTAGATCCTACGTGCTGCAATAAAAGATCTGCAGGCTGCAACTAAGACAAGGGGCAGCCAAATAAATAAACAAAAATAAATATTAAAAGATATTTTTTAAAAAAGAAAGGAGATTGTATTCAAAATACAAAACAAGGCTCTATATAAAAAGAAAACTTGGACACCAGAAAGAAAAGCTGATAGAAATTTAAAACTGCATAACAGAAATGAAAAAAAAATAATCATAATGAAAATAAAGCTCAAAAATAAAGTTGAAGAAATTAGAGCAAAATGATAACTAAGTTCTGGCAGTGAGATATCGGTGAACTATATACTTTGAAAAGGAAACTGGCTTGTCCTCCACCCCTCATTCCTTCTCTCCATGGCTAGAGTGAAGAAGTCATGGTCATTATCCTGTTTGAAACATGTAGACATGGACAACACCATAGGGTAAGGATCAGCAAGTTCTTTCTTATAAAAGGCCAGAAAATAAATATTTTAGTCTTTGTGGGCAATGTAGCCTCTGTCCCAATTACTCAGCTCTGTCACGGTAGCTCAAAAGCAGCTTTGGACAACATGGAAACAAATGGATATGGCTGTGTTCCAGTAAACATTTATGGACACCAAAACTTTAATTTCATCTAATTTTTGTATGTCACAAGTCTTTTTTTCCCAATCATTAAAAAATATAAAAACCACTCATAGTTTGTGGCTCTAAAAATAAATAAAAAACAAGTGGTAGACAGGATTTGGCAGGACTATAGTTTAGACTCCCTGGCCTAGGAATGTCAGAGCATTATGACAGAGGAGCCTGAGGTTCTGGAACAGCTCATGGAACAGAGCCACCTATCTGAACTGACCTCTAGACCACTACATGAGAGAGTTCAGTTCAGTTCAGTCGTTCAGTCGTGTCTGACTCTTTGTGACTCCATGAATCGCAGCACACCAGGCCTCCCTGTCCATCACCATCTCCCGGAGTTCACTCAGACTCACGTCCATCGAGTCTGTGATGCCATCTAGCCATCTCATCCTCGGTAGTCCCCTTCTCCCCCTGCCCCCATTCCCTCCCAGAATCAGAGTCTTTTCCAATGAGTCAACTCTTCGCATGAGGTGGCCAAAGTACTGGAGTTTCAGCTTTAGCATCATTCCTTCCAAAGAAATCCCAGGGCTGGTCTCCTTCAGAATGGACTGGTTGGATCTCCTTGCAGTCCAAGGGACTCTCAAGAGTCTTCTCCAACACCACAATTCAAAAGCATCAATTCTTCGGCGCTCAGCCTTCTTCACAGTCCAACTCTCACATCCATACATGACTACTGGAAAAACCATAGCCTTGACTAGATGGACCTTAGTAGGCAAAGTAATGTCTCTGCTCTTGAATATACTATCTAGGTTGGTCATAACTTTTCTTCCAAGGAGCAAGCATCTTTTAATTTCATGGCTGCAGTCACCATCTGCAGTGATTTTGGAGCCCCAAAAAATAAAGTCTGACACTGTTTCCACTGTTTCCCCATCTATTTCCCATGAAATAGAGAGAAATATAGTTCTATTTTGTTTGGCCAGGGTATTTTGTATCTCTGTTATATTGACATATTCTAAACTCTAATCCAAAGCACTCTTTAAAAGTCTCAGAGACACTGAAGTTAAATAATTGTTAATAAGCTACTAAAGCATTTGATGAAGAGGAGGGGAAAGGAGTACAGCCTACAACCTAGCAATTCCACTTCTAGGTAAAAACTTTAGAGAATCTCTTATATATGAACATAAGGAAACTAGTATAAGAAAGTTCATTGCTGTATTTCTTACAACAAACTTAGGAGCCACCTAAATGATTACCAACAGGAGAACGGATGAATAAATTGTGATGTATTCATTGAATTGAATACTATAGAGAAGTCAACATGAGTGAACTAGAGCTACATATATCAACATGGAAAATCTGACAAACATGACTGAGCAAAAAGCAAGTTGCAAGATAATAAATACACAATGATGCCACTTATGTAGTTTTAAAAGAGAAAAATAATATTAAATATCATTTATGGATATATATACATTGAAAAACCTGGCTTAAAACTCAACATTCAAAAAACTAAGATCATGGCATCTGGTCACAGCACTTCATGGCAAATAGATGGGGAAAAAGTGGAAACAGTGACAGATTTGATTTTCTTGGTTTCCAAAATCACTGCAGACAGTGACTGCAGCCACAAAATTAAAAGATATCTGCTCCTTGGAAGAAAAGCTATGACAAACCTAGACCATGTGTTAAAAAGCAGAGACACAACTTTGCCAACAATGGTCCATATAATCAAAGCTATGATTTTCCAATAGTCGTGTATGGCTGTGAGAGTTGAACCATAAAGAAGGCTGAGTGCCAAAGAATTGATGCTTTCAAATTGTGGTGCTAATGAAGACTCTTGAGAGTTCCTTGGACAGCAAGGAGATCAAACCAGTCAATCCTAAAGGAAATCAACCCTGAATATTCATTGAAAGGACTGATGCTGAAGCTGAAGCTCCAAAACTCTGGCCACCTGATGTGAAGAGCTGACTCATTGGAAAAGACCCTGATGCTGGGAAAGATTGAAGGCAGGAGAAGTGAGTGAGAGAGGATGAGATGGCTGGATGGCATCATCGACTCAATGGACATGAATTTTAGCAAACTCTGGGAGAGAGTAAAGGACAGGGAATCCTGGCATGCTGCAGTCCATGGGGTTGCAAGGAGTTGGACACAACTTAGCAACTGAACAACAACAAAACATCGTTGTTTTATTGAACAGCAACAGTACATATATACTGTGCATGGAAATGTTAACTATGAAGTTCAGGATAGTACTCATCACAGGGGAGGGAAGGATAGAGGAAAATGGGACCCAGGAAGGGTACAAGAAATGTTTCAATCACATCTTTCAAAATGATCACTGTGAAAAATTTAGTTGCCATCTGTCACCATACAGAGATATTAGATAACTTTTTACTATATTCTCCACACATTTCATACCTGTGACGTCTATTTTGTAACTGGAAGTTTGTACTTCTTAATCTCCCTCACCTATTTCTCTCATGCCCGATCTCCTCCCCTCTAGGAACCACATGTTTGTTCTCTATATCTATGACCCTCTTACTGTTTAGTTAGGTTCGTTCTCATTTTGTTTTTTAGGTTCCACATATAAGTGATATCATGCAGTGCCGGGAGCCAGTGTGAGGAATCCCGCCCGTGACAAGGTCATGAGGAAGGAAGCTGACATACGCAAGGCGTGCTCAGACTTCAGGGACCCCTCTGGAAATTCCTAAGCATGTACCCCAACAAAAATCTGCCGGCTTTTGTGCTCTGCTTTTCCATTCTTCTGACATTTTCTGGAAAAAGTCAACTCAGGGCTTTAGTCTTCTGCATTTGAAAGAGTGTTTCAATCCAAATACCCCTCTGATGGCTTTCTAGCCTGCCTGCAGGACTCGTACAGCTGCGAGTGTGATTGTTTGAGGCCTCCTGACTGCAGGAGGCACAGGAAGCTTAAAACATCCTAGGAATGTAGGGGCTTCCGAGGAGTCAAAATCTTTAGAATAGGACTGATTAAAGGTTTCATTTGTTGAGTCAATGCTTGCTGCCAAATTTTCATATCCTTTATTTTTAGATATAGTTGGTATATAGAAATGCAAGTAGTAGACCTGGTATTAGCAACATTAGATCTTTGAGTTAAGTACCTTCTTTGTTATATCCCACTGTACCTTTGTTCTATAGAGATGTACCTTTAATGCTTTAAGGAGATGCAGATTAAAGAAAAACACTTCAGGGGAAACAAAATTAACATTCATTAAGGAAGAGCGCCAAAAAGTGTTAACAAGCCTCTTGGCCAGAAGATAATGTAAATCACCTGAGACCTTTTGTATACAAAATGATATACGGAAAGAATCTGGGTTGCGAACGCTACATAATTTTGTGTTACCCATTGATCTCCATGTTTTATCAAAAGTATAAAAGGCCTTCTGAACAATAAAGGAGGGGACCTGTCTCTCGGACCAGCTTCTCGGACTAGTTTCTGGAACTAGTCTCTCGGCCTGGTTTCTTGGGACTCTGGCTCCCCCCGTGTCTTTTTCTCTCTCTTCTTCTCTCCCTTCCCTCTCTCTGCTCTTTAACTTCAGGCTGAATCTCCACCTGGGGCGCGGAGGCTCGCCAGGTCTACTTACTTGCCCTGGCTGTTAAGACCCGCACGAAAGGGAGCTTAAGGCGAGGCACCCTTAGATATTCAAGCGGGCGCCGGTGGCCCAATGTAGATGGTGCAAATTCCTTGTCTGGAATTTTATTGGCCTTCCGCATAAACCAAGCTATTCAGCCCTCTTCCTCCACTTAATCTTCTTACTACACTATAGTTTCTTAACCTAATCTTATATTAATAAATAAACAAGTCTTTCCATGCCAACGCCATCCACCCTTCGAATTCCCTGGATCCACCGGGGCTGGACCCCGGCAATGCAGTATTTGTCTTTCATTGTCTGACTTATTTTACTTCTCTAGGTCCATCATGTTATTCCAAATTGCAAGATTTCATTTTGTATGGCTGAGTAATATTCTGTTTTGTGGTATGTGTGTGGTGGTGGTGGTGGTTTAGTTGCTAAGTCATGTCCAACTCTTGTGACCCTGTGAACTGTAGCCCGCCAGGCTCCTCTGTCCATGGGATTTTCCAGGCAAGAATACTGGAGTATACATATATTTTTTAATAACTTTTTTGTCCATTAGTCTATTGATGGACACTTAAGTTGCTTCTATACCTTGGCTGTTATAAGTAATACTGCTATGAACACCAGAGTACATGTATCTTTTATAATTAGTGTTTTCATTTTATTTAAATAAATACCCAGGAGTGGAACTGCTGTATTGTACAGTAGTTCTATTTTAATGTTTTGAATCATTTACTGTGTTATCTTTTTTAAATCAAAACAAACCAAATTAAATGTTCATTGAATGAATGGTGAATTCATCAATGTATACATCAAATACCCTGATATTTTGTATATTTGCAATTTCATCTTGAGCTTTAGATTTACAAAGATTTCATGACTAACTATTCAAGGCTAGCTAACATAAAAGTGTTAGTCACTCAGTCATGTCTAACTCTTTGTGACCCCGTGGACTGTAGCCTACTAGGCTCCCCTGTCCATGGGATTCTCCAGGAAAGAATACTGGAGTGGGTTTCCATTTCCTTCTCCAAGCTAACATAAGAGCAGTAATAAATTCACTCAGTGTCCTTTTGTTTATGCATCAAACAAGGTTTCTAGCCCAAACATCCAGGAATGGCAAAACGGCATTTCTTCTACCAAGATTTCTAAAAACAATTGGGATATATATGATTTGCATTATATAGACCTTCAAAGATTAAAACTAGATAGTGAGCACAGCCATCAAGAGCAAGTACATCAAATGCAAAGGTATTTTTCTGTTTGCCATGTACTCTGGTAGATTGTTTATTGTAACAGTGTGTGATGAATGATAAAGGTGATGAGGATATGGGAGAAATCCAAGCTACAGACTACAGCAGTGAGTGGAATAGAAAGGCAACTTACTTTTAAACAAAAGCTAACTGTAGTCAATTTGCTGGATTTGCTCTGTGATGCCTAGGTTATAACTAAACATTTATAGCAATATTTTTTAACCCTGCTTTTACTTAAGATTCCTATAGGAAACAACCCCAAAATATCCATCAACAGTAAACTAGATAAATTGCAGCGTATTTATAAATGAAATACTACATGTCAGCTTAAAAAAAGAGACTACCAATAAGCTCAAGAACATGAATGAATTTCAGAAATACATTCTTTTTTTATAGTTTTTATTTTTAAAATTTTAAAATCTTTAATTCTTACATGCGTTCCCAAACATGAACCCCCCTCCCACCTCCCTCCCCACAACATCTCTCTGGGTCATCCCCATGCACCAGCCCCAAGCATGCTGCACCCTGTGTCAGACATAGACTGGCGAAAGAAGCCACTCAGAAGAGTACATACTGTTTGATTCCATTAAATCAAGTTCTACAACAGGCAAAACTAAATTATGGTAATATCAATTGGAACAGCAGCTGTGGATCAAGAAAGATTTACTTTAAAGTTTCAAGGAAATGTTATTCATCTTGATTTAGGGTAGTGGTTAAACAACTGCATACATTTGTTAAAAATAGCAACAAAACCACCTCATTGACCTATATATTTAAACTGCATGCATTGTATTTTATGCAAATTGTACCTCAAAAAAGCTCATTATTTAGAATCCCTATAGAAAAATAGCATCCTAATTATGAGTTTGGAAGCTCTCTAGCCTAGAGATCACAAACTGGCAGCCCACAGATATATTTTGTTTGGATTCCATTTTTCAAATTGAATTAGTAGCCAACATTTGAAAATTGACATTAGTTTTTCATTTTTGTTTAAAAAACAAAGTCCAATTTTTCCTGAAAAATCTTGAGATCTTACAATATTGGGCCCACATTTTTACATGACAATAATTTGCTGATACGCGTGCCGTGTTATACAAAGAATGTACTATCCATTCTCCACAGCTCCCACCACTGAACATTATGTTATAGAAGACCAATTTCATTCAATCTCTATTTTCTGTCATTAGACTAGAGAGGCCAGACATGAAAAAGCAAGAAAGAAAGTGTACATTGCCAGAAGCCAAGAGAAGAGAGAGCTTAAAGGTATCAGTTGTGAAGTTTTACAGAGAGAGCAACTGGAAATGAGAGCTGAGAAAAGGTCATCTGGCTAATTAAAAAGGTCATTAGTGGTTTCAGTAGATACTGGGAATGGAAGCAAGATTATAAGTGGTCCCTTGGACTGCAAGGAGATCCAACCTGCCCATTCTGAAGGAGATCAGCCCTGGGATTTCTTTGGAAGGAATGATGCTAAAGCTAAAGCTCCAGTACTTTGGCCACCTCATGCGAAGAGTTGACTCATTGGAAAGACTCATGCTGGGAGGGATTCGGGGCGGGAGGAGAAGGGGACAACAGAGGATGAGATGGCTGGATGGCATCACGGACTCGATGGACATGAGTCTGAGTGAACTCTGGGAGTTGGTGATGGACAGGGAGGCCTGGCATGCTGCAATTCATGGGGTCGCAAAGAGTCGGATGCGACTGAGCGACTGAACTGAACTGAACTGAACTGAAGGGGTAAAGGGATGGTTAATAAATAGGAGAAACAAGTGATAGAAGGATGATGGAACATAAATAACCAATCCCAATATCCAAAGTCTATCACCAAAGTTTCTTGGGTTATAGAATACATCATTGCCACATCCATCTTCTTATAGCTCTGCTTTAAGAAGTGGGGATAAAATGCAGAGCAAATATAGACCCTGTCCCCACCCTCTTAGAGCTCACAGTTGAATGAAATGATACCAGGTAACAGTCACTTTGAAGGTGGGATAAAACAGAAATGCGAAGTAAAAGGTTATCAAGAAAAGAAAAAGAAGAAATCAAATGAAAGCTACAGGATAGAAAAACAGGGATAAAGATGGAAATCTTCCAATTTACTTTTCAAAGTAATCATAATTCTTATTCCACGCTGATAGTGTGTGCGTGCACACACAAACATAAGATCAATATTAGCTATGAGTATACATGCAAAAATTCCATATAAAGTACCAGCAGAATGAATCCAATAGCATGTAAAAAGAATAATATGTTGCTAAATATGGTTTATTTCAAGGATACAATGAATACAATGAAACCTATCCATACTATTCAAGTCATTGGAGCAAAGGAAGAAAATATTGTGTTTATAAACACAAATGGCAATAGTACATTTGATTAAATTCAGTTTTAAGATGGAAGAAAGTCTCTTGATAAACTTATAAATAAAAGGATGTTTCTTTGTTAAGATAAAAATGTTTCTTAATCCAAATGTCAAAAATCTTACTTAAGGGTAGAACACTAGAAGCATTTTCTTTAAAATCAGGGACAAAGCAAGGATTTCCCCTACAATCAGCATTATGTACATTTTCTAAAATTGCACTTAGTAAAGCATGAAATTATTTAGAGACATAATTATTAAATAAGATATACAATCATAATTTTTCCAAATTATATGTTGTCTTCCTAGAAATGCCAAGAGAGTCAATCAACTGAAAATCTAACAGAATAAGTGGCAGTATACCAAATAAACACACAATATCAGTACCCTTCTCATTTAACAGTAATAACCGATAAAAAAATATAATGGGAGGAAGAAATTCCATTCACCTTATACTATATGAAATAACTAGAAATAATCTCACTTACAAGTATGCAAGCAAGATCTCTTTGAAGAAAACTACATGAATGAACTAAAAGATAAAAAGAAAAAGAGCTGAATAAATGGAGAGACATACAAAAGGCCTAGATAATAAACATAAGGCTGATAATCATAAAGATGTCAATTCTTCACTACGTTATGGCTATAAGGCAATTTCAATCAAGTTGATAAAGGAAAAATTATTTAACTATTAGAAAAACAAAAGAAAGTGAGAACATTTCTTCAAACTTTATACCAAAATGAATTCCAAATGTATTTAAGAGTTCATTTCTTTAAAAAAAAAAAAAAACTTTAGGGAATTCCCTGGTGGTCCAGTGGTTAGGACCTGGTGCTTTCACTGCCAGGGCCTGGGTTCAATCCCTGGTTGGGGGACTAAGATTCCACAAGGTAAAAATAAATAAAGCTTTAAAAATATTTTTTAATATTTATTCAAGTGTAGTTGATAGACAACATTGTGTTAGTTTCAGGTATACAGCAAAATAATTCAGGTGTGTGTGTATATATATATGTATCTATTCTTTTCCATTATAGGTTATTATAAGATATTGAATATACTTCCCTCTGCCATATAGTAGAACCTTATTATTTATCTATTTTATATATAGTGGTTTGTATCTGTTAATCCCAGACTTCTAATTTATCCCTCCATCCCCTCTCTCCCCTTTGGTAACCATAAGTTTGTTTTCTATGTCTATGAGGCTGTTTCTGTTTTATAAATAAGTTCATTTGTATCATATTCCACATACAAGTGATATCACAAGCATTTTTAACCTGACTTCACTTAGTACTATATTCTCTAGGTCCGTTCATATTGTTGCAAATAGCATAATTTCATTCTTTTTGTGGCTGAGTAATATTCCATTATATGTATATACCACATCTTTTCTATCTATTGAGCTATCTATCTATCTAATGGACATTTAGTTTGCTTCCATGTCTTGGCTACTGTAAATACTGCTGCTATGACCATCAGGATACATGAATGTTTTAGCATTAGAGTTTTCTCAGGGAGAAATGCCCAGGAGTGGAACTGCTGGATCATATGATAGTTCTCTTTTTAGTTTTTTGGAGAAACCTCCATACTGTTTTCCATGGCGGGTTGCACCAATTTACATTCCCACAAATAGTGTAGGAGGCCTCTCTTTACTCCACACCCTCACCAGCATTGTTACTTGTAGACTTAAATGATGGCCATTCTGACTAATGTGAAGTGATACCACATTGGAGTTTTGATTTGCATTTTCTAATAGTTAGTGATAATCAGCATCTTTTCATATGCCTTTTGACCATCTGTATGTCTTCTTTGGAGAAAGGTCTATTTAGGTCTTCTGTCCATTTTTAGCTGTTTTGTGTTTTGTTTTGTTGCTATGCTGTTCACCTTGTGGAATCTTAGCTCCCCAACAAGGACTCAAACCTGGACCCCTAACCAATGGACCACCAGGGAATTCCCAGGTTATTTGGTGCGGGGTTTTTGTTTTTTTTTGTTTTTTTTTTGTTTTTGTTTTTTTGCTGTTATTGAGTTGTGTGAGGTGCTTGTGTATTTTTGGAAGTAAGCCCTTGTCAGTCACATCGTTTGCAAATATTTTCTCCCAATCCATAGGTTGTCTTTTTGCTTTGCTTATGGTTTCCTTGCTGTGCAAAAGCTTATATATTTGATTAGGTCCCATGTGTTTCTTTTTGCTTTTATTTCTATTGCCTTGGGAAACTGACCTAAAAAAGCATTGTTATAATTTATGTCAGAGAATGTTTAGCCTGTGTTCTCTTCTAGGAGTTTTATAGTATCCTGTCTTATGTTTAGTCTTTAAGCAATTTCACATTTGTTTTTGTGTACAGTGTAAGGGTGTGTTCTAGCTTCATTTATTTTAGATGTATTAATAGCTGTCCAGTTTTCCCAAAACCATTTGCTGAAGAGACTTCTTTCTCCATTCTATATTCTTGCCTCCTTTGTCAAAGATTGTAGATGTATGGGTTTATTTCTGGACTCTCTATTCTGTTCCATTGATCCATATGTTTGGTTTTTGGTTTGGGTTTTTTATTTTTTTTTTTTGCCAATACCATGCTGTGGTGATTACTGTAGCTTTATAGTATTGTCTGACATCTGGGAGGGTTATGTCTCCTGCTTTGTTCTTTTTCCTCAGGATTGCTTTGGCAATTCTGGGTCTTTAATGTTTCCATATTAATTTTAAAATTATTTATTCTAGCTCTGTGAAAAATATCATGGGTAATTTGACAGGGATTTCATTAACTCTGTAGATTTCTTTGGGTAGTATGGCCATTTTAACAATATAAATTCTTTCAATCCAAGAGCATAGTATGTCTTTCCAAGAAATAAAGTATTTTTAATAAAAAAAATCACATGGAGAATAAGTGGTACAGTCCAAAATAATGTGTTAGAAACAATTCCCACTGCCCTATCCAGCTTGAAGATTAGGAAGCTGCCCTAAAGATGAGAAAATTCAACTTCTTCAATGACATGTGCTAAGCAAGGACTGAACTCCCAATCAGGAATGTGAGTAAATCTTTGCTTATAATGAATCTGGATCTGTCTAAAAAGCATGTATAAACTAAAAATGGTCAAGAACATACAACCTATGTGCGGTGCCTCCATGAGTGGATTTTACTTACAGTGTTCGATTTTACACAATATTTAATGTTACAGAACTTTTTATTATATGCAATTATAGCAAGTAATAATTCTCTTTATATATAATTCTAAAGCACAAATGTCCTTTATTAATATTTATTTTATTCCAATGTTATTTGTAAATTACAAATTTATTTAGAAATATAGAAAATTCATATATATTATAAATCTATACATAAATTATTGATAAAATATATTTTATAAATCCATATTTATTCCTAAATTATTTTCTAAATTAATTTGTGATTTTTAATAAATTTGATTTGTAATATTATAAGCAGAATTTGTGAAGTATTAATTTTATAAGTATAAATCTATTTGGTAATGTAGATATCATATAACTTATAGAATTAATTCCTGAATATAATTTCTAAAATGGATTATTTTATAAATGATTAATAAAAGAGGAAGAAAGCAGGCATTCTGAGGCATTTCTTTCTGGATTCCTGGTTTCTCATTTTGATCTTCAGAAATCAAAGGCAAGATTCAATTACTAAGGAAAGAATAGCTTCCTCATTGTGTATGCTCCAGTGGAGTGCACGCCTGATTAACTCACAACTGCTTTAAAGCCGTAGGAACTAGATTCATTCCAGGTACTCACTTAAAAGCAGGCAAATGGGGAACCAAGGCACTGTTATTGATTACATTTAACTGCTCTGTTCCTTCCACACTAATAGTTGAGCCTCCTTCAGTTGTGGTAACAGAAAGCCATCATAGCATATATATATAGTAGGATAATATATCATCACTTCTCTAAGATTTTAAAGCTCATTAAAAAGTATATTGTCCAAATAATCTATCAATTGTTTTTACGGTGCATCCATGGAATGAGACATATTCTGACAGCATGTTAACAAAGTGTCAGGCCCTGTAAAGATACTTGGGAGTTATTTATACCATTCTATTCAGTTTGCTGGGGGGAAGGGGGTTCTTACAAATTTATTTTATAAATTTGATTCTAAAGTTTGCTATATCTGAATGCTCCTTCTGGTTCATAAATCTATGTTACCAGAGAGAAGAAGATGCTTGACTTACTATGTGTTTATTCAGTATATTCAATTATCAAGTTATTTAAATGGAAGATGTTGAGAAGGGCATCTAGGACAAAGCCCTGCTTCATTCTACTTCCAGTTATAATTTAAACTGTCATGTATTTCTATTTAGATTCTTAAAGGATTTTTTTAAGAAATTTAAAATGTACTTAAAACTTCAGAAGACAACATAAAAACACATATATTTTCATTATACAAAACTGAGGATTGTTAATATTGTCATGAACGGTTCAAGTTTTCACACACAGAATATTGCACCGCAGCCAGTTCATAATGTTTTCTCAAGAGCTGTTTGTTAAATTTTGGGGAGTTTTGAGAGCTGATTGCTAAATCTTTGGTGGGAGTATTATACCACAGAAATCTACAAACACTATGAATCATGTTTGTTTGGTTTTTATTCTTGGAGAGCCAGTTGTTAAACATTTATCAGAATACTACTGCTTATATATAAAGAAAGAAAGCCTTTACAGGTAAATTCAGCTTGTCTTGGATTCCCACTCCTAATCCTATTATCTATCCCCCTCTTCAGAGGCAATGGCCATCATAAATTTGGTGTATGTTATTCCAGAACATCTTCTCTATTTTAAATACATCTATATACATCCATAAACAACAGAATATACTTTGGGTATGTTTTAAAATACATAGATACCACAACTTGCTTTTCTCATACAACATTTTGTTGTAAATGGATCTAGATCATTCCTTTCTTCTTCTATTTGGTCTATATATGAATATACCTTATTTTATCTATCCATATTTCTATTAATGGACATCTGGACATCTAGGTTGTTTCCAATTTTTCATCATTAGAAACAATGCAAAAATGAATGGTTTTTGTCCATGTGTACATGAATTATCTAGACACTTGCCTAGAAGTATAATTAATTGCTAGGTTATGTGCACAGTGTCAAGTTTACATATGTGTCCGACTTTGCGACCCTATGGACTGTAGCCTGTCTCCTCTGTCCATGGGATTTCCCAGGCTCCTCTGTCCATGGGATTTCCCAGGCAAGAATACTGGAGTGGAATGCCATTTCCTATTCCAGGGGATTTTTGCAACCCAGGGATCAAAGCCATGTCTCTTGCATCTCCTGTATTGGCAGGTGGAATCTTTATCACTGAGGCACCTGTCAAGTTTACTATATATTGTCAAATTCTCTCAACCAATTTATGCTTTTACTCAACAGGAGTGAATGCAAATTCTCTTTGTTCCACATTTCAGCCATAATAAGTACTGTCAGACTTTCAATTTTTGTCAGATGGGTACACAATGACATCTCATTGTGTTTAATTTTCATTTCCTTGATCACTAGTGAGGCTGAGCATTTTTTCTCATATTTATGGGCCATTTGTGTTTTCTACTCCTGAATTCCCTTTCATTTGCCTATTTTTCTGTTGGGTTGCTTGCCTTTTTGTTCTTGATTTATAGTTCTCGATATACTCTGGAAACGAATACTTGTCTTTTTACTTTGTTTATGGTGAGGTGATTTGTTTTGGTGTTTTGGATGGGGTGAAAGGCAGGTACATTTCATCTCTGTGAGATCTTTGAGGATGTGGTCTGTGGGCCTAGTGGTCAGAGGACTTGTCTCACACACCCAAAAGATACAGTTTCCAAGGCCACAAGTTCTGGCTGGAGGCAGATCTAGAAACAATAGACTTACTGTCTAGTCCAGACAAACAATTTTTTTTTTCAATTGTTCCACACTATCTTTCTTCTAGGCCTTTGCACATGCCATTTCATCCACCTGGAATGCTTTTTAGTCCCCTGTCTGTGCCCCCAGAGTACCTTTTACTTTCCATCTCTTAGTGCTCACCACACTGCACTGTGATAAGCTGTTAGCTTATCTGTCTCCTCCATATCTGCCTCTGTAGCCCCAGTGCCTAGTAGAAGTCTTGATAGAGTCATTGCTTAAAAAAGAAAACAAGTTTGTTGTAGGAATAATTGAGCAACTGGGTGAATATGGTTGAGTGTGTACACATATGTGCATGCACACGCATACACAAACACTATAGGGGCAACTATATTGAAGGTCAGAAAATGTTTCATTCATTCCTCCAACAACAAATCCATAACACTTGCCAGGCACCTGCTAGTGATGCGGACCCTCCCCTCACCAAGCTCATAGCCAGATGGGGAAGACAGACTCGTACCTGCCAAGCACCATACACTGACATCAATGTCTTGATGGAGAGAAGCACAGAGTACTGTGAGTATGCAGAGGAAGGACACTTATTCCAGCCATGACTGGGAAAGAGTTTGGAAAAAGATCTCTCAAAGATGGAGATCAGCCAAGAAGAGCTGACAATTCAATAATCAGGCCCTTAATTAAAAATGTAAATGAAATTCTCCCTAGCAATCCCAGGGGCTACTGTTAGGCTTTCTTGAAGTAAAGTGAAGTGAAAGTCACTCAGTCATGTCCGACTCTTTGCAACCCCATGGACTGTATAGTCCATGGAACTCTCCAGGCCAGAATACTGGAGTGGGTAGCCTTTCCCTTCTCCAGGCGGTCTTCCCAACCCAGGGATCGAACCCAGGTCTCCCGCATTGCAGGCAGATTCTTTACTTAGATTATGTCAATGAGTGAATCTGACCATGTGCTTTCCTCCTTGGTTCAGGTTACAGCGGCACCTATCAGTGAATTCCCAGTACTAGAGCTCCACCCTTGGATAACAGGTTAAACCCAAGGATCACCCACTGCCCTTCCCTTGCTCACTTTACTTCCCATTTTTTCCTTCTAGCTACAAACTGCCTCACATCCCCATCTTTGTCTTCATCCACACCCCCAATCCTGGCCCCTCCACCTACTATCTGCAGCCCCTTCCTATCATCAGGCCAAAAGAAACACAGTTGCCCCACTGCAATCTGCTCCCAATCAGTGTTTCCTTGGTGCCAAGTATGTACTAGGCACTGGCAAGGCCCTGCAAACTGAAGAACGAGTAGGAGCCAGCCATCAAGGATCTGAGGGAAGAGCTTTCTAAGCAGAGAAAAAAGCTAGTAGCAAATTCTGCTACTGAGAGAAGGCCTAGAGTGTTCCAGAAACAGATAAAAAGCCAGGGAGATAAAAGCATAGTAAGTGGGGGGAGAGTGGTATGAGTCTGTAGAGATGAGCAAGAGAACAAAAATGATAGGTTTTGTACTTGGTCGTTTCTCTTTTTCTTTCATGGCATCTGCCAGTTCTGGCCATATACTAGTTGGCGTAAAATAGAGTGTAGTCAAGCCCTAAGGGATAATCTGTGTACCGTCGTGGGATTTCTAGGAGAAATCCACAGATAAGAAAAGTTCGGATTCTTTTTATCAAAAGGGGGCTTCAGTTCAAGGAAAGCAGGGTAAGAAAACCTAAGACTGGAAGAGCTAGAAAACTCTCTGGCCCTGATTCGCTGGCTCTTCCTGAATCACATTGCAAAGCTTTTTTGATCTCTATCCCCAGAGTAATCATCATTCAGGCATTAAGACCCAAACTGGGCCAAAATGACATGCACAGGTTGGAGCACGCACAAGTTTATTTGTGACTTGCTGTCTGGGACTTAGGAACACGCACCTGCATGGGAACAGCCTTTACTCCCAGGGCAAGGGACAGCTCGCACATCTCTAGTTAGGAGTCGTTTCAATTGAGCATTACATCATTGACACAGCATAACGGCCTCCTGGGTCCCTTTGCTATTATTCAAACATCTGCTTCCTCTCACCTCCCCATGCCTTCTTCTGGGGTCCAGGAGCCCTCTTTTGCACATGGCTCCCTTCCTGAAAAATCAATCATTCTTATTATTTTCCTGGAACTGGAGAAGAGCTGGAAGGTCTGGCCCTCTCCCTTCTAGGCCCTGCCTCTCTGTCAACTGTTAAAGCCTCTCACACCCCAAAGGTGCTGGAAACAGAGGGGGCTTATCTTCTCTCAGGGACAAGAAACCCTGTCAGAACTTTACTTAGGCTTCATCTATGCCCTCACAATGCCTACTGTTTGCTTGGATGCAAAGTTCCTTGCTTAGTGCCTAATTCCTTGATCTCTGGTCTAGTGCAAGAGGGTCCATCTCTGGCGGCCACATATTACAGCCAAGTGAAGTCTCTAGAGCAGGGCAGGCAGTCTTCAGCAAGGTGGAGTGTCCCAGATGATCAGCCCAAAAAACCAACCTTCCTCTCCAAAGGAGCCAGTGCTTTGCTCTAGGAAATTTGCCAGAAATCTTTGAGACCTCTTTCTCAGAATTAAAAAAAGGCAAAACCATGAGAATGGCATTGAAACATGTATAATATCATATATGAAACGAATCGGCAGTCCAGGTTCGATGCATGATACTGGATGCTTGGGGCTGGTGCACTGGGATGACCCAGAGGGATGGTATGGGGAGGGAGGTGGGAGGGGGGTTCAGGATTGGGAACATGTGTACACCCGTGGAAGATTCATGTTGATGTATGGCAAAACCAATACAATATTGTAAAGTAATTAGCCTCCAATTAAAATAAATAAATTTAAATTAAAAAACAAAGGCAAAACCAGTCACTGGGTCTTTATTCCTAATAGACATCCATCACTAGAATAACAAAGCTCACACGATTTACCAGCAAAATGGGATGTTTAAATCAAACAATAAATGATGTTTATCTATATTCAACTTTGGATCCCCTTACATAGAAGGAATTATATTTTCATCAGGTGATTTTTTTTTCTCCAGTCAGTGCACTCCTCCCTCCAACTTTTTCTAGATCTGATATGAAGTCAATACTTTTTAATACTACTGGGAAAAACAAAGAAAGAGGAAGTCTGAGAAGCAGCAATGGATCAAATATACATGTTTGTGATTCTGTATAGGTAAAATTCTACCTCACCTCTCTCTCTAACTCCTGAATCTGCTGGGAAGACAGATGGCATCTGAAAGGGAAAAACATAATAGCATGCCCAAAGCATCAAGCCCCCATTTGCCTTTCCTTTTCTTATTTATATAAAATAACTTGATCTAATACTAATGGAAAGGATGTGCTCCAAAGCTTTTTTTTTTCTCCAGAAAGAGCTGAAAGAGCCACCTAGACTCCCAGCATGGAATTAGAGATCACTCAAAATACATTTCATTTCAAAGTCCCTCCAACCAGTGTTTTTCTCTTCATAGGCATATTTCTTCCTGTCCCTCTACACCCACACATTCTCATAGTTCCCTTTAAGAAATGTGTCATGAAAGAGAAAAGTTATCAAGGTTGTATTTTATTTTTTCAGCTTTATTGAAGTGTAATTGACAAATACAATTGTAAGATATTTACAGTGTTCATCTTGATGGCTTGATATACATGTACATTGTGAAAGGATTCCTCCCATCTAGTTAAACATCCATCACTATATATCTGTGATATATATACACACACATATATAAAGTTCTACTCTTCTAGCAAATTTCAATTATACAATACAATGTTGTCAACTATAGGCACCATGCTTTACATTAGATCCTCAGACCTTATTCATACTCTTACCAATCTCTGCCTATTTCCCCACCTCACAGCCCCTGGCAACCACTTTCTCACTCTCTATGAAACAGTTTTTAAACCTGGGCGGTTCTACTTCCCCCAGCCTCCTCCCTTCTCCCTTGGTGGGGCCTCTGTTGGGTCTGTTTGACCTTTTTTTTTTCCTTTTAACTTACTGAATTGAAATTCATATAATATAAAATTTGCCATTTCAGTGACATATAGTATATTCACAGTGTTGTCAGCTACCTTCTTTATGTAGTTCTAAAACATTTCCGTGAGTCCAGAAAGAAACCCTGTACCCATTAGGCAGTTTTCCTCATCTCCCCTCCCCCAGCCTCTGGCAACCACCAAGCTGCTTTCTGTCGCTGTGGATCTGTCTATTCTGGATATTTTATATAAATGGAATCACACAGTATGTGACTTTGTGTCTGGCTTCTTTCACTTAGCATCATGTTTTCAAGATTCATCCACAGTGTTGTAAAGCAATTATCCTTCAATTAAAAAATAAATTATAAAAAAGATTCATCTACAGTGTAGCAGGTATCAGTACTTCATTCTTCATAAGGATAAATAATATTTCATCATATGGATGTATCACATTTTGTTTATCCATTTATCCATTTCATGGACTTTTGGGCTGGCCTCTCATCTTGAGCCTCCTCCTCTTGCAATCGTGAAAGTCTTTGGATCCTGTCTGTCAAAGTGAGTACAGCAGAACCATGTGATCTGTAGGGAACTAGAGTCAACTTATGGAAACCTGAACCTTTACCATCTTCTAACCCAGGAGGTTTCAAGTTGGGGCAATTTCAAACCATCCCTTTAGCCCCCTGAGGACCTCTGATAGCATCTGCAGTTATTTCTGGTTGTCACAACTAGGAGTGCACTAGTAGCATCTAGTGGGTAGTGGCCAGAAATGCTGTTACACATTCTACAATTCAAAGGACAGGACCCAAAATAGAGAATTATCTGACCCAGAATATCAACAATGCCGAGGATGAGAGACCCGGTCAACTTACTCTAAGAGATCAGCAGCATTGCCAGAGGTTCCAGAGAGATTTAGTAGGATAAACAACTGTTCATAGAGCTGATCACTTTGACTGTCTTGAAACTGCAGGTATGTATAAGACATTCATGGGCAACATACATGTACTGAACACCCATATATGAGCCTGACTCTGGCCTGCCTCAAAGTATTCACAACTTGAACTTCATATAACCATTCATTTATGTAATATCTATTGATATTATATATAAGATGTTGTAAAGCTAATAAAGTAGATTCTTAAGGGTCTGAGGTTTTTGATTCTAGCTTTTTAAATTGTGGAAACATTGAGAAACTAGTTACTACATCTACAATATATTGTATTAGTATTATTTCAACACAACAAACCAACTTCTTTAATTTGGCATCCCTCAGTTTACCCATTCCCGTGCCTTAGTCATTTGTGTAAGAGATTTCATGCTGCTACTAAGTCACTTCAGTCGTGTCCAACTCTGTGCGACCCCATGGACTGCAGACACCCAGGTTCCTCCGTCCATGGGATTTTCCAGGCAAGGGTACTGGAGTGGGTTAATGGACTCTATAAACCTTAAATCCCATCATTTTAGACTGAGTGATTCTTTCATTTCTTTTAAACAGAAAAGCCATGTTTTTCCCTGCCTTCTTATTGTTGTGGTGGTTGTTTTGCATGTTTTGAGTTTTTTGGTATTTGTTTATTTAATGGCAAGAAAGAGAAGTTCAGTGGCAAGAAAGAACAAGACGTTATTTGAAAACCCAAACTGTTAACACAGGACATGTCAAAACCTCCTCTCCGCTCTCCACCCACTGTGAAAGACAATTATATATAAGGCCCCCAGGAAATGCACAATGTTAACATCTACCAACCCCCTTTTCCGAGCCCATGCCACATTCGTTTGTGATTAAGAGAAAATCTTGACTGTTGAGGCCATACCCGAAGTGTTATTGCAAGGCAGGCAGTTGGTCCTGTTGAGATTTATATCATTTGTTTTACTGCTGCCATGGGAGATTAAAAATTAAATCATAATTTTAAATATTTTCATAAAGGTTAGGTAGGCATGTTTGATTTCTTTATTGCTCTATTGAATGTCAGAGGCTAGAGCATTTACAGAGGACTGACAGTGAGGAATGATGGTATTTATAAAACAAATGTCATTAAGTTTACCTTTGAAGAAGATGCATTCTTGACTTTACCTAGAAAATTATGCACAAATTAATTCCAATGATAAACTAGTTTTTTCCACACGAAGACTGTTATACTCTATTTTAAAAACCATGACAACAAAATATGTCTAAAGCAGTGAATGATTCCCGTTCCAGGGTTTCATCTAAGCTGGGCACATACACAGGCAGGACCACACAACCTCAGAAGGCTCCAGAAGAGCCTTGGCTTGCTCACACAACTGAGGATAGCAGCGAGAACCTAAACCAGACTACAATTTTTTTTTCTTCAGGGCCCAGGTCTCACGTTGCAGTGTTCTTTGTATCCATAAGGAGAGATAAAGTCAGCAAGTATAAACCTGGCCCAGCAACAGAGCCAGAACTCTCTGCAAAGCTGGTCACATGACATAAGGATGGGACTCTCATGGAGAGAGAATTCCACTAGAGAGCCTGGAACCTTAAAACGGAAGCAGATTCCGTGCATGTTTTTCCTGTAAGACTTCTCAGCACCTTTAATATCCTAATATGCACTATGACTCTCTAAGAAAGAAGGTAGTTTATTCTGCAAACATAATTGACCATTTATCAAGGTATATTCACATCTTGTGAGACCCTATGGTTTCGTGGAACGTGTTTGGGGAAGTGTTGCCACAGGAACATTATATCCAAAGGTCAGCAAGGCATCTAATAAAGTTCTTATAATCTTCTTGTGAAAACGATAGAGTAATGAGAACTGAATAAAATCACTCTTGTAGGGTTGCCACATAAAATATAGGACACCAAATATTGCATGGCACATACTTATATTTAAAATGTGATCATTGTTTATCTGAAATTCAAATTTAACTAGCCATCCTAGGTTTCTTGTTTGTTTGATTTTGTTAAATCTGACAATGCTACACTGTTAAGGTTTGCGAGTCTCTGAAACAAAGTTGTTGGTTTGTTTTTTTTTTTTCCTGTCTTCAAAAGACACATTTCCTCCTTAACCAGAAACTGGTTGTTCTGCCATGAGGCACAGTCCAGAAAATTATATCCTGCTCAACATTATGAATGTGGTCAACTGTTCATTTTCTATATTATCTATTCTCTGCCAAGGTCATCCCTTTCACGTTAGGAAAGAAATAAAAATGCTACCTGTAACTCCCAAGCCATTCAAGTTTCACATCTGACTTCAGAATCAGTAACAAGTCAGTTCAGTTTCTTGATTATATCATTTGTGCCCACATGAATCAGCAAATGTGGATAGAGGTCACTGAGCTTGAGAAATCTTAGCAGAATTTGTTCTGTGGCTGTACACTCCAGGAAGAAAGTGTGCCGTCTGTCCTTCTCATCCATTCACTGAACAAAAAATAGCTCCTGATCACCTAGAATGCACCAGGCACTGTGCTAAGCATTGGTTGTCTACAACAGCTCAACATGACAGACATGGTCCCTGTTTGCATAGAGCTTATAGTCTAGTGAGGAGGGAAGAGGGGAAAAACAAGTCATAAACTAGATTATTTCAGATTGTGATAAACTGCTTTGAAAGAAATTAGAGGAATATGATACAGAGACTGAAGAGGCTGGGGAGAGGCCAGCTCCAGTAGATGGGCTGGTCAGGGGCTGGTCTTTTTGAAGAAGTAATATACATATAACCTGAGGAGTGAAGAACTAGGAGTTCAAGATGCCAAGAGCCAAGGGAAGAGCAATCCAAGCAGAACGAAGGCCTCAATGCTTGGTCCCAGAGTTAGTCACAGGAACAAGACTGATACAACCTGATAAGTGCATCCTCTCACCCGCAAGATGTCAATCCTCACCCCATGCTGGCTTTCACACTCTTTCCACTAAAGGACAGCAACTTAAAAGACTGAAGCGAAGGAAATAGTACCAAAAATAGGTCAAGAAAGAACAGAGAAGCAAATGGTATTTGGCCTCTGTTGCCGTTTAATACGAGAGAGAGAACACAGAGGCAATGGCTGGAAAACAGTATTTTTATCACATGTAGCCTTTATTTGCAAAGAAGTTCTGGAAGTTCTCCCCTAAAACCCACTGTGCTCTTTCAGATTCTCTCTCCCTATCTTGTTCCTTGGGGAACCTATGCAGCAGTGTTTTTTTGAACTCAGATTTGGCTCTGAGCAGTGGAATGAAAATGATCAAACCCTTTGGGGAACTTTCCCTCCCATGACTGAGTAGCAAGAACAGCAAAAGTAATTTGCCCTCAAGCTCATCTTGGGCTCAAGTTTTTACATGTATTTTAAAATGACTCCTAAATTATGTGCCTTCTTAGGTGACAGAATGATCAACTGTTTTCTCATATTTTGGTGTGGTTTACTATGAGGTTGCTAAAAGTGAAGAAGGTGGCCAACTGAAAATTCGAGTGTCAAATACCACAAGTAAGAGATACAGACTGACTAATGTAGGTTGTTTCAGGGTGGTACTTACAAAATGTAACACAGTGAATGTAGGCCAGATATGGAAAAGAAGATGAACTAAGATCCAGTGTTTTAATTAAGTATGAAAAATACATCAAGTTATTAGCTTGCAGGTGAGAGGAAAAGGTGTTATGGTTGCCAAAAGGTGCTTTTAAGGAAGTTTCAAATAGAAAAGGATGGGACTTCCCCAGTGGCCCAGTGGTTAAATATCTGCCTTCCAATGCAGGGGACATGAGTTCGATCCCTGGTTGGGGGACGAGATCCCACATGCCATGGGGTCAACTAGGCCTACATGCTACAACTAAGTCCATGAACCACAACAAAGATCTTGGCACTCAGCAACAAAGATGCAGGGCAGCCAAAAAGTTAAAAAATATTTTTTAAAAAAAATTTTAATAGAAAAGGACCATTTGGGGGCTTTTCAGCAATGTGTCTGGGTGTCTTTCAGGGCAATAGCAACTTAGTGAACTTACTGTTGTCTAACCTTCAGGCTTATGATCCCAAGAGGCTTATTTTCTCAGTAAATGCAGGGTAACCTTTAGTCATTCAACAATGTTCATTGAGAGCCTTCTGTGTGCCAGACTCCATGTTCTAGGCACTAAGATGCAATAGTGAGTAACAGATACTAACAAATCCCTTCTGATGGAGGCATTCTTTTTTCAACTGGGTTAGTACATTTACAACCTAATTATGTCTGATTTCACTGACCTGTGACATCACAGACAACCTTTTAATGACCAAATCTGAGCATTATCCCACCTCACTACAGAAAATCTATTCTTTTACCAAATTTCCGTCCCCAGGAATCTTTAAGAGTCCCTAAGCAATATTTACATGGTCCTTAGATCTAGCCTAGTTATCCAGCACAGCAGGTGCTCAGTAAACAATTATTATATGTGTAAATGAATTTTTATAATACCATATATTTAGGTTTACAAAGCACTTTTGTGGTTTTTTCATCTTAATCACTTACTGTGTGCTCTGCAGAATACATGGCCCTGTGGGTGATAACTCTCCTTGCCTTTGGGAGCAGGGGGTCAAATCTCACTTGTGGGAAACAAAAATATAACATACAACACTTAGATAGCTAAGACTCTGAGAAGTATACTAGTGAGCGTTGTAGGAGAACTCAGTGGGTATTGAGCAGTCAGAGTGTCACATTTGGGAATGGGAGATCTTAATGTGGCAAAAGGAAAATATAAGAATTGGGACTCTGCCCAATTAGAGCCCAATGGTAAGACCCATCTGGCTGGAGCACAAGGCATGGTAGGAAATAGATTTGAGTAGGTCAGATGGGGCCAAGGTAAATGTCAGGCCTTCAGTGCCAGATTCAGGAGTTTGGGCTTCACTGGCAAACAGGGAAGAGTCATTTTTGAATGGTGGTGTTTATGCAGAGAGAAACATCATGATATTGCTAGCACTGGCCTATTAGGTCGATGGAGAGGAAAGACCCAAGTATTTCAAACTTTACAAATAAAAAGTAATACCACTGATGAAAAAGGGAAGATTTTGGGTTTTCCCCTAGACAATGAAACTTGTATAAATATATGAAAAGAAATGCTGCATCAAGATCCGAGATCAGAAAGCTTCAGAATGCTGTTCCAAAAGAAGTCATTTTAGCAGGTGGAAGGAGGTAAATTGATCAAAAGTGTCTAACCTCAGCTTGCACTAGATTCCTAATCAACCTTGTTGCTGATACAGCTTTCCCACTAACTCTGTTCAGTTCCACAAGTACTAACTGAGCACCTAGTATACACTGATCTCTGTGTTAGACACTGTGGGCATAGGAAAGAAGCATAGAGTATCTACATGGTTCCAACAACAATCAGGAGGTAACAACCTGGAGGATAATGCTGTTGCTCTTGAGTACCTGCTCCGTGCCAGGTTCGTTACTAAATGCTTTCTATGAATTTACATGAATTTAATCCTCTCAACCACCATGTAAGGCAGGTTTAGTACAGTCGGCCCTCTGAATCTGCAGCTTTCATATCTACAGATTCAACCAACTACGGATCAAAGTATTCACAGGAGAAAAGTTCCAGAAAGCTCCAAAAAGCCAAACTTGAATTTGCTGTGCATCAGCAACTATTTACATAGCATTTAAATTGTATTCACAACTATTTACTTAGCATTTACATTGTATTAGGTGTTAGAAGTAATCTAGAGCTGATTTAAAGTACAGGGGAGAATGTGCATAGCTTATATGCAAATACTACACCATTTTATACAAAGGATTTGAACATCTGCACATTTTGGTATCCACAGAGGTCCTGGCACCAATCCCCCATGGATAACAAAGGACAAGTCTATCTTCATTTGGTGGATGAAGGAACTAAGATTTAAAAAAAAAAAAATTAATCAAAAGATTGGTTAAATTATTTGCCCTAAGTCACAAAGTCGGCAAGCAAACCATGGAATCAAGATTCAAATTAAGGCCTGTCTGATGTTCTTGCTTTTAACTACTACTCCATTATCCAGGGCTTACATGCATAAAACAATTAAGGAACAATACCGGATAATAGCACTCAGCACTTCTCACTCCTCTTTATGGTCTCGTAAGTTTTCTGTGAACTGGAGGCAGGTTCACAAGGAGAATGAGAAGTACTATAGAATATTATCTTGGGATGACCTTTCTAAGGACTAAAGGCGGGTCAAGCTGGAAATGGAGAATGTCAGAAGATTTCAATTTCACCATACCTTGGTACATTTCTCCCTCTCTGGTTGTCTGTGTGTGTGTGTGTGTGTGTGTGTGTGTGTGTGTGTGTGTGTGTGTGTGTATTCAGTTGCTGAGTTGTATCTGACTCTTTGCCTATAGACTGTAGCCCGCTAGGCTCCACTGTCCATGGGATTCTCCCAGCAAGAATACTGGAGGGAGTTGCTATGCCCTCCTCCAGGGAATCTCCCTGACCCAGGGATCAAACCCATATCTCCAGCATTGCAGGCAGATTCTTTACTGCTGAGCTACTGGGAAAACCCTCTCTGATTAGTGACCCACATTCATTCTCTAATACCTTTCAGCTTCTACTGTTTCGTCTTAACCCACCTTAGACCTAGATAGGAGAGGGAAATGGCAACCCACTCCAGTATTCTTGCCTAGAGAATCCTGTGGACAGAGGAGCCTAGTGGGCTGCTGTCCATAACGTCACACAGAGTCGGACACAATTGAAGCGACTTAACATGCATGCATGCATTGGAGAAGGAAATGGCAACCCACTCCAGTGTTCTTGCCTGGAGAATCCCAGGAACAGAGGAGCCTGGCGGGCTGCTGTCTATGGGGTTGCACAGAGTCAGACACGACTGAAGCGACTTAGCAGCAGCAGCCGCAGCAGGCCTTCTAGATATGAAGCCTTTCAGTGGTCTACCTTGAGCCAACAGACAACACATAATATCTATAGGAGTAGAGGAGGTGAGAGTGGGTAACATATCTCTTATCTAACATCAGTTATTTCAACCAGGCTCTTGATAGAGCTAGACAATCCAGTTATATTCACTATCAAGTATCTGGTGCAAATGGGTAGTCCAGTTCAGCAGCCTCCCAGTTTTTAACACAATCAAGTTTAAAAAGACACATAGTCCCCAAAAAAGTAAATATAAATTTATCTCCAAATTATATATACGTACTACAAAAACTCCAATACTTTGGCCACTTCACGCGAAGAGTTGACTCATTGGAAAAGACCCTGATGCTAGGGGGATTGGGGGCAGGAGGAGAAGGGGACGACAGAGGATGAGATGGCTGGATGGCATCACTGACTCGATGGACGTGAGTCTGAGTGAACTCCGGGAGTTGGTGATGGACAGGGAGGCCTGGCGTGCTGCGATTCATGGGGTTGCAAAGAGTCGGACACGACTGAGTGACTGAACTGAATTGAACTGAACTGACAACTATTATATATACATACAACTATACTCAAGTATTGCATATGTTGTGATATAAACGTATACAAAAATATTAATTTTAAAAAGATAAGAAACGATAAAATCAGTCATATTTAAAATGAAACTTTAGGAACTTCCCTGGTAGCCCAGTGGCTAAGACTCTGTGCTCCCAGTTCCAGAGGCCCAGGTTCAATCCCTGGTCAGGGATTGAATCTCACATGCCGCAGCTAGGAGTTCGCATGCCACAAGGAGACCTGGTACAGCCAAATAAATAAATAAATATTTAAAAAATAAAATAAAACTTTAGGAGGGAGGGGCAAAATAGGGCCAGGGGATTAAGAGGTACAAACTACTGTGTTTAAAATGAATAATCTACATGGATATACTGTATAGCACAGGGAATATAGCCAATAATTTATAAAAGTCTTAATTAGAATATAATCTATAAAAATTTTGAATCACTATGTTGTATACCTAAAACTAATATAACATTGCAAATCAACTACGCCACAATAAAAACAGACTTTTTATTAATGGCACAAAAATAATTTTGATCTGCCTTTAAAGTATTATTCAGCTAAATTTATTAAATGAGAGCAGTATGACAACACAATTTCTTAATCTTTAAAATCTTATAATATATCCATTTGAAGGACTACTTCTAAATTTAGATTATCTCAATACTAGGTTTTACTGGATATCTTGGTTAAAAAGAGAGAACACAAAGATTCATAGATCCAAACAGAAAAAGGACATCATTGTCTGTGCTTAATGTATCATCACAACGGCATTTTTTTAAATTTCATACTCCAATTATTCAAGAGTTTTTGTGAGTTGCCTAGCAAATTTCTATATTCCTTCATGTTCATCAGTTATGCCTACATACTAATTAGCAAATGTGGTACCTTAGTGTTTTGAATAAATAGGGTCAAATTTTACTAAAATTCTTCATTTGGAAAAGTTTTAAAAAGGATAGAAATATTTTCTGAGTTTTAAAAATTACACAGATACCAGAGATTTTTCTTAGGTGACAAAAGTAACAGAACCACATAAAAGAAACATTTTCCAGTATCCATTTTTAAAATACACTTTAAAAAAAAAAAAAAAAGCAGTTACTTTTCACTCATTAAAATTCACCTTGAAGGAATAGATTAAGTCTTCTTCTTTTTAAATAATATCTTCTGGGTATCAAACTGTTGCCAACTGCTTAACAAGTAAAAGTCAGCAAATTTGGAATACTCGTTTTTGCTTAAAAGAAAAGAATGTAAAATCTCTAAGTTAAATAACTTTTAAAATCTTTTTCTCAGGATAACTTGTGAACCCTCTGGGTGCTACAAAAAATTTCCATGGTCGTTCTCCCTACAAATTATTCAAAAGATTCTATTATTTAAGATTATATGAGCCATAACCTTCTCCCTGAACAGGTGGACCACAGTGTGTTACAATAGACTGAAAGCAAAAACAAGTGAGGCCACTGCTGAGAACCACTTTGAACTGTGAAACACTCCTTCTTCCTTCATGGTGCTGATGGAGGCATACGATATGTCTAACCCAGAGATCCAAGTGAGGAGGGCAATGTCAACCCAAAGATGAAACTTTAGTCTGGCTTAACCTTTTCCTTTTTGAGATTAAAAAGGCAATATAAATTTTAATGTTTTCCCCATCCTCAGATAGATCATCATGCATACCCCCTGGGGGTCCATACATCTTCCACTTTGGAGACCACAGGCCTAGGTTACTGATTAAGTGCAAGCCATAAACTTGGAAACCAAATGAGTAAGTGGGTGGTAGGGAGAGTAGTTAAGAGAGCTGAGAAACTCACACAGTGTCCTTAACCAGGAGAAGGCCATCCTAGGTCTGCTCACAAGTGGGCTGAAGGAGTAGCTAAGACAAAATAGCATCAGTGGCTAAACTTGCTACCATCAGCTGTTAAAGCATATTTTCAATTCCGTACTGTGAGACATTCTTGGGAAAGTAACAAACATTTCTGAGAAAGAAAAGCTAATAAATTCCCAGGGCTTCCCTGATGGCTCAGTGGTATTCACCTGCCAATGCAGGAGACACATGTTCAATCCTTGGTCTGGGAAGATCCCACATGTCACAGAGCAGCTAAGCCCACGTGCCACAACTACTGAAGCCCGCGTGCCCTAGAGCCTGTGCTCCGCAACAAGAGAAGCCACCACAAGAAGCCTGAGCACTGCAACTGGAGAATAGCCCCCGCTCACTGCAGCTATGGGGCTTCCCTCATTGCTCAGCTGGTACAGAATCCCCCTGCAATGTGGGAGACCTGAGTTCGATCCCTGGGTTGGGAAGATCGTCTGGAGAAGGGAAAGGCTACACTCCAGTATTCTGGCCTGGAGAGTTCATGGGGTCGCAAAGAGTTGGACACGACTGAGTGAGTTTCACGTTCACTGCAACTAGAGAAAGCCCACACAGCAACCAAGACCTAGCACATCCAAAAATAAATAAATAATATTTTTTAAAAAGAATAAGTATTCATGTAGAATGTGTGCTAAGTTGCTTCAGTTACATCCAACTTTTTGCGACCTCATGGGTTATAGTCTGCCAGGCTCCTCTGTCCATGGGATTCTCCAGGCAAGAATAGTGGAGTGGGTTGCCATGCCCTCCTCCAGGGGATCTTCCCAACCCAGGGATTGAGCCCACGTCTGTTACATCTCCTGCATTTGCAAACGGGTTATTTACCTTTAGCACCACCTGGGAAGCCCTCATATAGACTACAACACACCCAAAACATAATTATTCATAATTACTAATATTTCTAATGCTGTCTATAGATGTAAAGCAGTCTATTTATTAACTTGCTTAATCATCTCAACAATGAGGTATATATAGTCTCATACCCACTTTATAAGTGAGGAAACTGAGGCCCAGAGGGAAGACTTTACTTGCCCAAGGTTGTACACCTACAAAATGGCAGAGACAAGCCTAGGATTCAAGTGTAGCTGCTCTTCCCTCTGCCCTCAGCCTAACGTGGCACACCGCAGAGCCAATCTGAGACCAGCAGCTCAATTCCAATACAAAACTGATGACTTCCACATTAGGAACTCCTCTAATCCTCCCTGGGCCCTTGCCTGCAGTCCTAACCCAAATGCCTTATCCTGGATCCCTGACTTCCCAGACACTATTAACCCCCCTGAAAATCTCCACGTTGCTATCTGTATTCTTCAGTCCTCCAAAGCCCAGGAGCAACTCTGGAAATATACTTAGTGCACAAAAGCCACATGCAGCATGGGACATTTTCACCTACAACGTATGCTTAAGTTTATTCTTCCTACCAGACTAAAAAGCATTGCAAAGTGGCCTGTGGTCCATTCACTGGGGATATGCAATGGTTCCTCTTAGTTAATACATGACATTCCCTGGGACTGGGAGGCAAGGCATGGAGTAGGAGCTACTGTAAAATTTTATCAACTATGACATATGTGGATAGAATAAAGGTGAAAATATTAAAATTCCTTTGGATTTAGCACTTTGAAGCTTAATGTAGCATCCTTCATAGAACTAATTTGTTCTTCAAGGCAGCTTATTAATGGAAAAAAGAAATGGAATATTCCTGAGGGAATAATTTCAGTATAGATGAAGGTCAGCTAGTCTTTCCTTTAAAAAGTTTTAATGCCTCAGCATGGCACAAAGTAGCATGGCACTCATTTAGTAAATTTGCATACATACATATATATAATACATATACACACAAATATATATATATTTGAAAAATAAACATACAAGAAAATCAGAGTACTCTTAACAATTAGAGGAGCTATAGAGCATCACAGAAAGATATCGGTTAAACTGAGAGTGTGAACCTGGGCAAATTAACCCTCGGTCTCAGTTTCCTGATCTTTGAAACAGCAAAATAATCATTTCTGCCCCTACCAGATTATCAAGAAGATAAAATGAACTAATACATGTAAAATCCTTAGCACGCTACCTGGCAATTAGCACTCAATAAATGTTAGCTTTTTAATAAATGATAAGTATTAGCTATAATTATTAAAATTGTTATTATAAAAGCAAGATACCTAAAGATTCATTTCTTCTGGAGTGAATTGAGAAAAGCCTATATTGTCACTACGGAAAGTTATTTAGCCTAGAGAAGACTTTAGGAGCATGCTCCAATAGTCCATGAAGGGGTTGGATGAGGACAATGCTGAGAAGCTATTCTCAGTATAAATGAAACATTGATCAAAGAGAAATGGGAGAAATTCAAGTAAGAGGGACATGGTTGAAAAGAAAGTTTCTTGACTTCCCTCAAAATGGAGCAGGCTGCTAAGAAAACCAGTGGGGCCCCAACCCTAGATACAACCCCAAAGTTACAAATACCCATTCATCTGGCAGAAAGTAGGTCTCAGGTCCCAAGAATTATATTTATGAATCTTTTATATATCACATGCCCACCAGCTGTAATTGGAAATTTCCATTGTCAACCTACTGGGAAACCATACCAGAACCCTGGCTTCTGCCTTTGACAAAACCAGTTCACACGACTACAACAGTAGCTTTCTGCTCCAGCACCATAAAGATCATGATCCCCAAGCAGCTTCCCAGCATCATTATCACTTTCACCTTTAAAGGTCATCATCTGAAGAAATTAATGGGTGCAATACATTTTCCACCTGCCAATGAGCAAATCCAATTTTTTCAGATGACTCAAACTGAGATGTAATCTGAATTTTCCATCCAACATTGAACTCATAAAAGCCAACACCACACCCACATGGGGTTTTGTTGATGTCTCTGTACCCCAGACCAATCCGAAAAGCACATTTCTTTCTGATTACAAAAAGGCTCAGTTGTAGAATTAAAGTGAGATGGGATTATGAATGTCAAATTAACCATTTTAAGTCAAAGAGATGTCACTGAACATGGCGCTCCTTTTGGCCTTAGAGTTTAAGTTTCAAAAAGCTCCCTCTTTGTAGGTCCAATGCGCCTTCTATATTCTAAGGATTAGATGAGACTCCAGACTGATTGGACTTGTCAAATAGTCAAGTCCAACCTTTATTGAGATCCTGCCCATCTTCTTCGCTTCTTAGAGTACATTTTCCTTTGCTTTCAAAAGAAAAAGGGGTTTTTGTTTTCCCAGCTTAGTGAAGTTGGACTGATTGCTAAAAATAGCTGGGAATGAAGACCCAAGAGGCAATTTTGTTTTTAAGAAGTAAGATCAGTTTTCAGGATGCCAGGCTACAGGGTATAGAAGACACAATCAGAAAGCTTTGCTTTCCATATCACTTCATTTGCTTAGAAAGGGTGGGGCTTCTGGCTCTCATCTCACACACCAGAGAGTCCTGCTTCTAATCTAAAGTATCAGGTTATTTGTAGAGAAGTGACAACTTCTGTAACGGCTAATCTCTCCATTCACGTCATGGGCTTCACACTCTTCTAACCTGGCCCCCACTTTCTGTGGGGGCTGGCAGAGACGTTTTTAAGACAGCCCTTTGAGATGTTCAGCCTGGGGATGCTTCAGTGGGCCATCTTCTTGATCAATTCTTAGCAAGTCTCTGCAATCAACCTGATATCTCAGAGAGTAAATCACTGCAGACACCAAACACATGGTCAATGAACCAAGTTCAAGTGCATTAAATACTACCATTCTAATCTGTATGGGGTCAGCTTTTGCAAACACACTGACACCCAGCATGCACACACATGCACGCAGATACAGATATATACACCCATTCCTACCCTATCCCATGGGTCCTATTCTTCCCTCTAGTTCTGCGAGGCTAATTGAATAAACCTCTCCAACAAGTTTCTAGTAACTGTTTCCACCTTATTGTACTGGTGTCCCTCCCCATTCAGTTACCTATATTTTTAAGAGAAGGCTCCAGAAGAAACAATATTTTGTTTTTTTTTTTTCTATAATGGAAAGTTTGGGCCTTGGGGTTTGCCTGTAAGGGAAGAATTTGGCAAAGGAAGACCCATTCCCCACACCCTACAAATCACAAGACTTGGGTGGCTGCCTACTCCCTCGACATAAAGCCCCAAGTCCAAACATGCACATATGGTGTCCAGCTGCCTCTCACTTCAGAGTCAGAGACTCGGCCTTTCTCTTGTCTTCCCCAACCTTCATTCCATCACCTCCTCATAGATCACTGATGGGAGCCATATGTTCAGAATTTACATGTACTGTATTCATAATGGAAAATTCTAGTCAGACTTCTGCAATAGATATCTGGATGTCAACTTTGTTAAATTTCTCTGGACACAGAGCAAAGCCATTTGGCAGTCATATGTCTCTCCACGTCTTATAAAAGTAAAACAATAACTTTTTGTACTGAGGTAGACTTCCTTGACTGTAGAGTCTGAAGACTTTTGTAAATATTCTCACAAGCATGTGATTCCCTCTCATCTGTTTAGACTATTATATCACTTTCAGAGGCAAAACTTAACTCTTTACATTTCTAAATACATTCCAACTTGTCCTCATACAGAAAGATACACGCAAGTAGTATGTCATTCATTTGCAGAAGCCTTTCGTCCAGCCTAAACAGATGTTTCCCCATGTGCTGATCGATGCCAATTTTGCACTTGCTTGTACAGTGTCTTATATGGCCCTCTAATTACTTCCAGTGTGTTAAACAGAGCTTGCCAACCACAGTGTAACATCATTGAAGCCCTGGTCTGCATGTGATACTTCTTACATAGCCTGCAGAACTCGCCATGGTGTGGAGAGCATCCGGAAGGAACTCTCGAGTAAATGAATGGTTGAATCAAATTCATCTTCTTAATGTATTCTCTTAAAATACTGGGTAGAACATTTGAAAATAAAGCCAAGGCATATGAGTGGGAGGAGAGTGAGAGTATAAAACTACAGCACAAGGAAGGTTTCAGGGGAGATGGTTTACATGAATCTATACATGTACTAAAATTCATGAAACTGTGTGCTTCCCCCCAAAGTCAGTTTTACTGTGTGATCATTTTAAAAATTAAAAGGATTTTAAATCAAACAAGTGAATACATTTTACTTTAAGTACTGTTCTCCCACTAATTTTAAAACTTACTCTGATCCTTTTTCTTATCCAGAATTGAGTACAATGTTTCTTTCAAAGCACATGCACCTTTTATAAAGCAGGAAAAATCATCACATAGGCTTTAGCTACCTCTCCTCATTCATAATCATCTGAATCATGCCAGAGTTTACACTATTCAAGGAAAGTGAGGTTCTAAGAAGTCTATTAAAGTGATAGAGCTTAGGGACTTCCTTAGTGGTCCAGTGATCAAGATTCCACCTTTGAATGCCAGGGACTTGGGTTTGATCCCTGGTCAGTGAACTAAGAACCTACATGCCACGGAGCAACTGAATCCTTTTACCACAACCAGAGAGTTGTGCACTGCAACAAAAGATTCCGCAGGATGCAATGAAGATCTCACGAACTGCAACTAAGACCCAACACAGCCAGATAAATAAGTAAATAAAATGACAGAGCTTAGACCAGATGCTATTTTAAATCCAATGCTTTTTTACTGTGCCACAGAGGTAAAATAATATGGGATTCTCCTGTTTATATGTTAATGTCCTTCCTCATACCACAGAGGATCTGAGGCAATTTATACAGACTTACACATAAAACACTTTTACATGTAAAAATTATACTAACTAAAAATCAAGATCAGGCGAGAAAAAAGCAACAAAGTTAGAAGGCAGAGTAGGACATGGATATTAAGCCATAGAGTCCTACGTGATTAATACAGTTGGAACTTCCAGTTTGGCTCGGAACATCCTGGCAGCCAAAGCAAAATGCAGATTTGTATTGTCCACAAGGAATAAAAGCATACCAGTTCCTCAGGATAAACAAAGATTTTCCTGGCACTTAGTTCTAGAATTTCTCACATGGTGGTCATATAGAGGACACTGAATAAGAGTGGATGGAGTCTTCAACTACACCCTTATAATGTATTTAACTGTCTCTGCAGGATTAAAAACAAAAATCCTATAAAAAAATGTTCCTGGGTCAAACAAGTTACAGTGTGAAAGTGAAAGTGATAGTCACTCAGTCATGTCCAACTCTTTGTAAGCCCATGGACTAGAGCCCACCAGGCTCCTCTGTCCGTGGAATTCTCCAGGCAAGAATACTGGAGTGGGTTACCATTTCCTTCTCCAGGAAATCTTCCTGACCCAGGGATCAAACCCACGTCTCTTGTACCTCCTGCATTGCAGGTGGATTCTTTACCATCTGACCCACCAGGGAAGTCCCAAACAAGCTATGCCTTTAACAAATCAGCTACCCTGCTCTGAGCCTCAGTTTCCCTATCTGTGAAAATTCTGGGTTAGACTAGTTGACCTCTTAATTTTCTACCAGCTCTAACATTTCTAGATTGTGACTTCATGAATTCAATTTTGGCTTTCCACCAGCTTATGTGATCCTTTCCAATCTATCTTCATTGCACGTATGTATGTATGTATGCTGGATATATCTTCAATGGTCTAGGTCATTCAGTTTCTCTTTCACATCCTCAAGCAGGGCCAATCTCAAATACAGACATAACAGCCAGCTTGTAATCTGAAAATCCCCAAAACAATAAAACCCTCTCCATAGGCCCTGGTGTCTGAAATCATGCTATCCCTTAGGCAAAGGGTAGGAGAAAGGAAGAAAACTGATGACCCTCTAGGCACAAAATACTTTTACATGGCTTTTATCTCATGTATTATTTACAAGAATCCTGAGTTAGGTATTATTATCCCTATTAAGAAATAGGCTTGTGGATTTGTATACTGTCCACCTAGCTAAGCTGGAACTAGAGTCTCTAGCATTTCCTTCCCTATTTCAAAAAATTTGGATTTAGCCAGAGCCATGAGAGGTATTTTGCATGAAATTTGAAAGGTGGAAGTGAAGTGGCAGCCATCATTTTATTATGCCCAGATGGTGGGGGCAGGGCACTAGGTGCTATGGCAGCCTACGTATGCGGTCCCTTCTCTCCTGGCTCTTGTTTTTGGAATGGGACAGTGTCCAAGCCCCCAGCAATAGCTAAGCTTCCTCTTTCAGCTCCTCTGACTCAGGGGCCAGGTGTGAATTCAGTTCCCTAATGCAACAAGCATCTTCTCCTGCAGGACACCTCCATCTTTGAATCTGGACACTTAAAGGCTATGAGAAATTGATGTGGATTCCAGTCTGTTTCGTAGGTTCCAGCTGTTCCTCATAAGGTCTAGTTTGACATTGCTGTCCTCTACTTCACATTCATCTTTCCTATCTGTCTTGATGACTTCAATTCCAACACCAGATATAGAAGTAACAGCCTCATGTGAACTGGTTATTCTGTTCCCACTATTGTATAAGTTCAAATCCCCATCATAAATCCTTTGCTTTATATCACTCCTAATGGTTCTGCTTCTCTAATTCAACACTGAGTGATCCAAGGCTCAATGAAGTAAAATTATTTGACCAGTATCATAAAGCTGGCAGCAGAGTTGTAAATTCAAGGTTTATCTGACTCCAAACTCCACACTTAATTGCCTAGGTACAGAATTTCCTGTTACTTAAAAGCTGAAGTTGAACAGTTCTATGAAGACCTACAAGACCTTTTAGAACTAACACCTAAAAAAGATGTCCTTTTCATTATAGGGGACTGGAATGTAAAAGTAGGAAGTCAAGAAACACCTGGAGTAACAGGCAAATTTGGCCTTGGAATGCGGAATGAAGCAGGGCAAAGACTAATAGAGTTTTGCCAAGAAAATGCACTGGTCATAGCAAACACCCTTTCCAACAACACAAGAGAAGACTCTACACATGGACATCACCAGATGGTTAACACTGAAATCAGACTGATTATATTCTTTGCAGCTAAAGATGGAGAAGCTCTATACAGTCAACAAAAACAAGACCAGAGCTGACTGTGGCTCAGATCATGAACTCCTTATTGCCAAATTCAGACTCAAATTGAAGAAAGTAGGGAAAATTGCTAGACCATTCAGGTATGACCTAAATAAAATCCCTTATGATTATACAGTGGAAGTGAGAAATAGATTTAAGGGCCTAGATCTGATACATAGAGTGCCTGATGAACTATGGATGGAGGTTTGTGACATTGTACAGGAGGCAGGGATCAAGACCATCCCCATGGAAAAGAAATGCAAAAGAGCAAAATGGCTGTCTAGGGAGGCCTTACAAATAGCTGTGAAAAGAAGAGAAGTGAAAAGCAAAGGAGAAAAGGAAAGACATAAGCATCTGAATGCAGAGTTCCAAAGAATAGCAAGAAGAGATAAGAAAGCCTTCCTCAGCGATCAATGCAAAGAAATAGAGGAAAAGAACAGAATGGGAAAGACTAGAGATCTCTCCAAGAAAATCAGAGATACCAAGGGAACATTTCATGCAAAGGTGGGCTCAATAAAGGACAGAAATGGTATGGACCTAACAGAAGCAGAAGATATTAAGAAGAGGTGGCAAGATTACATGGAAGAACTGTACAAAACAGATCTTCATGGCCCAGATAATCACAATGGTGTGATCACTCATCTAGAGCCAGACATCCTGGAATGTGAAGTCAAGTGGGCCTTAGAAAGCATCACTACGAACAAAGCTAGTGGAGGTGATGGAATTCCAGTTGAGCTATTTCAAATCCTGAAAGATGATGCTGTGAAAGTGCTGCACTCAAAATGCCAGCAAATTTGGAAAACTCAGCAGTGGCCACAAGAATGGAAAAGGTCAGTTTTCATTCCAATCCCAAAGAAAGGCAATGCCAAAGAATGCTCAAACTACTGCACAATTGCACTCATCTCACATGCTAGTAAAGTAATGCTCAAAATTTTCCAAGCCAGGCTTCAGTAATACGTGACCTGTGAACGTCCAAATGTTCAAGCTGGTTCTAGAAAAGGCAGAGGAACCAGAGATCAAATTGCCAACATCCGCTGGATGATGGAAAAAGCAAGAATTCCAGAAAAGCATCTATTTCTGCTTTATTGACTGTGCCAAAGCCTTTGACTGTGTGAATCACAATAAACTGTGGAAAATTCTGAGAGAGATGAGAATATCAGACCACCTGACCTGCCTCATGAGAAATCTGTATGCAGGTCAGGAAGCAACAGTTAGAACTGGACATGGAACAACAGACTGGGTCCAAATAGGAAAAGGAGTACGTCAAGGCTGTGTATTGTCACCCTGCTTATTGAACTTCTATGCAGAGTACATCATGAGAAACGCTGGGCTGGAAGAAACACAAGCTGGAATCAAGATTGCCAGGAGAAATATCAATAACCTCAGATATGTAGATGACACCACCCTTATAGCAGAAACTGAAGAGAAACTAAAGAGCCTCTTGATGAAAGTAAAAGAGGAGAGTGAAAATTTGGCTTAAAGCTCAACATTCCAAAAACGTAGATCATGGCATCTGGTCCCATCACTTCATGGGAAATCGATGGGGAAACAGTGGAAACAGTGTCAGACTTTATTTTGGGGGGGCTCCAAAATCACTGCAGATGGTGACTGCAGCCATGAAATTAAAAGACACTTTTACTCCTTGGAAGGAGAGTTATGACCAATCTAGATAGCATATTGAAAAGCAGAGACATTGCTTTGCCAACAAAGGTCCGTCTAGTCAAGGCTATAGTTATTCCAGTAGTCATGTATGGATGTGAGATTTGGACTGTGAAGAAGGCTGAGCACCAAAGAATTGATGCTTTTGAACTGTGATGTTGGAGAAGACTCTTGAGAGTCCCTTGGACTGCAAGGAGATCCAACCAGTCCATTCTGAAGGAGATCAGCCCTGGGATTTCTTTGGAAGGAATGATGCTAAAGCTGAAGCTCCAGTACTTTGGCCACCTCATGCAAAGAGTTGACTCATTGGAAAAGACTGTGATGCTGGGAGGGATTGGAGGCAGGAGGAGAAGGGGATGACAGAGAATGACATGGCTGGAAGGCATCACTGACTCGATGGACATGAGTCTGAGTGAACTCTGGGAGTTGGTGATGAACAGGGAGGCCTGGTGTGCTGTGATTCATGGGGTTGCAAAGAGTCGGACATGACTGAGCAACCGAACTGAACTGGACTGAAACCCTGATGAGAACCAGCATTGATTTTCCCAGAGAGATAGTAAGCAACTGTACTGAAAACTTCAAATCCCCTATATGTGTGCACTAAGTCACTTCAGCCATGTCCATCTCTCTGCGATCCTATGGACTGTAGCCCACCAGGCTCCTCTGTCCAAGGGATTCTCCAGGCAAGAATACTGGAGTGAATTGCCATTTCTTTTTCCAGGGGATCTAAACCCCCTATTCTGCTTATTTGCTGCAATAGAGCTTACTGCTAATAAGCTCCATGACGGTAGACAGGTGTATTTTTTTTTGTTGTTCGTTGATATATCTTCAATACCTAAAAAAATATTTTGCACAGAGCAGATGCTCAGTTAATATTTGTGGCTGGGGACTTCCCTGGTGATACAATGAATAGGATTGCACCTGTCAATTCAGGGGACACAGGTTCGATCCCTGGTCCAGGAAGATTCCATATGCCATGAAGCAACTAAGCCCATATACCGCAATGACCGAGCCCGCCTGCTACAGCTGCTGAAGCCTGTGCTCAACAAGAAGAGAAGCCACTGCAATGAGAAGTCCACACACCACAACAAAGCATAGCCCCCGCTTGCTGCAACTAGAGAAAGCCTGTGCACAGCAACGAAGACCCAGGGCAACCAGAAATAATAATAATAATTAATTAATATGTGTGGCCAAATGAGTAAATCTATGTCATACCAATCAATGAGGACAGCACTTTAGGGTAACAAGAAGCACTAAAAGAATCAGACTTTAGTCAAGAAAAATGTTATAAATGTTCCGAGTGTTGATCTGTTGATCTCTCTTAAAACAAAAGCTGATGGTGATAACAAAGGATTTTAATAGAGCTGAGAACTCATTTCAACATAATGAAAAACCACCACTAATAACAACACAAAAACCTAAACAAATACATTGTCCATAGTAACCTACCATGTCTAACACTACCTCAGTTGTACAGTAAGACTACATTTTGAAACATTGCTAGTTGCAATTCAGTCATTTATCTCCTTAGGAAACAACACCTAGATAACAGTAGGAAGAAGCGCAGGCACAAAATCCTATACTGTCACAGCAAAAAGTACTTAAAAGATAATCTTTCATTTTACAGGTGAGAGAACTGAAGCCCGGAGAAGTGACTCATGTAAGCTCACACAACTAGATTTGAGTATGGGTCTCTGCTGCTGCTGCTGCTAAGTCGCTTCAGTCGTGTCCGACCCTGTGCGACCCCATAGACGGCAGCCCACCAGGCTCCCCTGTCCCTGGGATTCTCCAGGCAAGAACACTGGAGTGGGTTGCCATTTCTTTCTCCAATGCATGAAAGTGAAAAGTGAAAGTGAAGTCACTCAGTCATGTCCGACTCTTCACGACCCCATGGACTGCATCTGTCCATGGGATTTTCCAGGCAAGAGGGGTCTCTTGCTACCTAGAATCAAATCTCTACTGGGCTGTGACTAAGTAGCAAAAGGAGACTAATAGTATCTACCTTAGAGTTGACATGAGAATAAAGTGAAATAAACATGAAAAACAGTCAGCATGGTGCCTCACACATAATAAACATGTTAGTTACCTCTCCTTGCTAGATAGACACACACACCTCATAGCCTATCAGAATAAATCTTTCCTCTTCTCTCCTGGGTCCCCTACAACTCGTACCATCTAAGTAAGCTTTTCTACTTATTTTAACTGTCTTCTGGGGTAACAATTCTGGAACCACTTTAAGAATAAAGAACCCAAATAAAATGCAAATTTCAGAAACAAGGACACTTATTTGCTGAATAAACAGATTCAGAGCTGGGTTTCTTTAGCTAGCATATTCCACTGGCACATTTAAGATTGGAGTTGTTCACCAAAAGTGCATTTACTGACTACCATTTCAGGATGAGGCACAATGGCAGAGTTCCAGGCACACCTGAATTCATTTCAAGCCATCTGGAAAACTCCTGACATCTTCATTTCCCCCAGTGTAAGTTCGACAGTCCCCATCCTGTTGTCTGCCCTCCAAAAATTGATGAAAAGGAAAAGAAGTAACTTTTTTTTTTTTTGGAGGGGGGTTCTTCTTCTTGGCATTTTGCTAGGCGCAAATGAAGACATGGTGGGATGACTGGCAGCAACATTGGGGGCAGTAATGCATTGCCAACTGGTTCCTCACATTTCATCCTATAGAGGACCGTGTCTTCTACCACTTCTTAAAGTTAACTCTGCTGGGGTTAACTTGAAGATGTTACTAGAAAGCTGTATATGCTCTCCACAGTCAGCGGAAAGTCTGTCCTGAAAACCATGGTGACAAGACATACCCATCTGATACTTCAAGGGCAAAACTGAATTCATGCTCCTAAAGATTTCCAGTCAACAATCACTAACAGTCTGTCCTAAAAGACTGTCCTTCTCCATGTCTATCAAACATAAATGCATCTTATCTTGTATATGCTCCTAGGAACCTGTGACAGGCTAGAGAAACTAAGATTCTCAGCAGTACTCTAGTGGAAGGGTGCTGAGGGGTAAGGGGAAGAATGTTAGGCTCAAGTTCAATTCCTTGTCCATCCCAGGACCATACAAGCACTAAAACCATCACTAGGTCCTCCCAGACAGATACCACTGCTGCCATTTCCCATAATCATTTTTTAAACTTGAGATTTGCCAAGTGGCAAGCATCTAAGAGGGCCAAAGGCAGGTAATGAAGCCAGGCAACCACATTCTACCTGGGGGCTAGCTTCCAACTGTTAAGAACATTCGATATTCAAAAGTTTTTAAAAGCATTCTTCATATGACCACAAAAAAAAACCAAACATAAAATGATGCTTTTGGCCATAAAATAATAGTTAAGATATGTGGCGCCTCAAAGAGCTAGGTTAAAATCCAAGTTCTATCACTTATTATCTGGGGATCCCTAAACAAATAACTGAATCTCCCTAAATTTCAGTTTCCTCATCCATAACACAGAGATGGTAATTCTACTTCTACAGTCACGGGACTGTTGTAAGTATTAAACAGAATATGTGGTACAGTATCTGCCAGGAACTTTTTAACACTTCAGCCTACACAGTGTATTTTTATATGTTGTGACAGTGGGTTTTGGCTTTATACATCTAGGGTCAGCCATATGCCCTCATCCAGATAGAGACGGGGGAAGGGAACCAGAGTAATACCAGAAAGGGCCACTATCCAGAGGTGTTGACCATAAGTGTTTCTGTTAGCTGTATCTCAGACACAGAACCTACACTTTGCTAATTAGCATAAGAAATGTCAAAAGTATAAAAAAATAAAAAAAAATTAAAAAAAAAGAAATGTCAAAAGTTGGTTTCATTGATGCCTGTTAACTTGAATGAGAAATATTAAAAATAAATTCTAACTAGCAATATATATATGTATATATATATATTATACACACATACACACACACACATATATATATCTTAGAGACACAACCACCTTCTCATGAACAGGATATAAGTTCTACTGACACCATGCAGCCAGCCCCTCACCTGGAGCAGGGCCTGGTACCCATTTTGCACCCAGTAAATGCTTGATAGAGGATGCATTCCACCACAGGGGCCAGGGTGGTGGGGTAGACCAAGAATTCTTATGTTCCCTGTAAGTTTTTAGTCCTAGAGGAACCTAAATTTTTACAAATCAGCTGTTCTTCAAAACCTTTCTTCTAGCAGCTGATTTAGAACCAGAAGAAAGTTCTAGAAAGGCCAAGAGGACACCACCTGGATCGGCTCTGAGCTTCCCACTCAAGATGGTACAGTGGCCTCAGCCTGCAGGACACAGATGTCAGGTTGAAGAGGGGTGAAGGAGGAAAGCTGAACAGGAAGAGGATGGCAGGGTGGAGTATGAGGAAGAGTAACAGAGAAAGAGAGAAGTTGGTCCATCTCCAGCCATCTGCTTTCCTCAAAATGCTAAGGTAACCTGGCCCACAGCTCCGCAGGTCCCAAGTGGACCACAGTGGTCATGGTGAGACTGGTGCAGCAGTGGGAGTCTGGCGGCTTAGGTCTGAATTCGAATCCTAACAGAGAATGGGCTTCCCGCGCCTGATCACTGTTGGCAACATTGTGTGATTCTACCTTTTGGACCTGGTGGCTTGCCCCCTGACTGCCCACAGCGCAGATAGGAGAGGTGGCGGGGAGCACACCTCCCCAGGGACTCCAGGCGGTCCAGCCTCCACTGGCAAACCCCAAGACTTGGAGTCTGCATCCCCTCCAGCTGCACCTTCACTGAGGCTCAGGGTCCCGCCGTCCTAAGAATTGTGGCTGCTGCTCCAAGAACAACCTTCTCTTCTGTGTAGCTGGGGCATCTGGCTGGGTTGATCGGAATCCACCCCTTTCTGGCCTCACGTGTCCAGGTAACTCCTAGGTAGCGCGCTGGCCCTGCAGGGGCCTCGAGGGGTCGCCACGTTCCTGCGGATTGGAGTTTGGCTTGCAAAGAAGGGCTTCCACTAATTTCGATTTTCCTGGCCTAGGCTGTGCAAGCTGAACCAAAACTCAGGGATGGTGGTGACCCAAAACAGGGAACCTCTCCTGTCTATTTTCTTTGTGGATGGCGTGCTCCTATATATAGAAAAATCCCCAGTAACCGCACACAAGAAAACTCCGAGTCAACAAGTGAATTCTGCATGTCCTTCCCTGGTGGCGCTAGTGGTAAAAAACCTGCCTGCCAATGCAGGAGATGTGAGAGACACTGGTTTGATCCCTGGGTTGGGAAGATCCCCTGGAGGAGGACATGGCAACCCATTCCAGTATTCTTGCTTGGAGATCCCACAGACAGGGGAGCCTAACAGGCAGGTTACGGTCCATGAGGTGGCACAGAGTTGGACACGACTGAGCAACTTAGCAGGCAAACTAGCAGTGAACAATTTGAAAAAGAAATTAAGAAAGCAAATCAATTTAGATAGTACCCAAAACAAATAAATATCTACCAAAAAAAAAAAAAGAATCTAGCAAATCTTATAACCTCTCTGTCCCATTAGTGAAATAATTGAACATTAATATCTAAAGAATCTTATTGCAGCCACTGGTTTAATTTTTTTTTTTCTTGGTTGTCTGATGGCTACCATAAGGCACAAAAATCCTGCTTCTGGGAGGAATGTCACTGAATATAGAAGGATAGAGAATACAGGAATCATCCCTAAAAGCAACTAATGACCTAGCAAAAACTGCCAGTCAACCTTTGAAGAACTCTTGAATACAAAATCGAAAACTGACAATAACCAAAGAGAGGTTTGAAGAAAGAGGAGGCTGCTTTGTGGTGATAGAGTGCAGAGTTATTTTAAATCACCCACCCACCCGCCCAACACACACATATCAGACAGGCAGTAGCTGTGCAAACCACAGGGTGCATCTCTTAGGCAGACTGCTAGTGCCAGAGGGAGCAATATGGACCTTTTTTTCAAAAACTTGGGTCTTGACTTCTATGGCATTTCTCGAAAAATCAGAACCTATACCCTTTGTTTTGCCCAACTCTGAGTTGCCAGTGCTGCAGTTTTTACTGGGCAAAAGCATTAAAAAAAAAAAGGCACAGGTATTAGCTGAAGCAGTTTGGGGAAAGAGACGACACCTAAAACAAGAAACAGACCAAGAAGTCTTGAAAGGAAGAAGTTGGGAAAGGAGCTGCATGTGAGAATAAAGGCTTTAACAAGCTCCCATAAATACCAAGGAATCGAGGAATGCACAGACATGCCCTATGTAGGCTGCATATTCACAAAAGGCCAGAGAAAAACCTGAATTTTAACATCTGGCTAGCCTTCAAGCTCTGTACAAGAAGAAACGACTTAGAGTTGTAAACAGCCTGGCTAAGCATTGAAAGAGTACCCCAACACAGAATCAATCTGCAAATACTAGGAGAGTAATTCTTTTTCTTTCTTCATTATCTTTTCTTCCTTTTATCTTTTGTTGGCTGTAAGCATTTAAGGTAACTCCGTCAAAACATCAGCTGACCACTAGACTAATAGAATACAGGCTTCAGGGCCACAAATAACACAGAATACAGATTTTACAAAAGTCGTTTAGAAAAACCCACAGAAGGCGACAAATTCTCGGCAGGGTGGAATATCTGGTTTCCAGAATTGCCACACTATAATATTCAAAATGCCCAGTTTTCAATAACAACAAAAAATTTCTGAGGGATGCAAAAATACAGGAAACTACATCCCATCAACAGGGGAAAAAATGAAACCATTCCTTAGGAAGCCTAGGTATTGGACTTAATAGACAAAGACTTTCATTGAATTGTCAAATATGGACAAAGAACTAAAGCAAACCAGTAGAAGAATGTTCAACAAATAGAGAATATCAATGAAGAGATAGAAATCATAAAAAACCAAACAGAAATAAATGAAAAATTCACTAGAGGATTTAGCAGTTGATTGAGGAAGTGGAAGAAAGAAATAGCAAACTTAAAGATAGGTCAGTTGAGATCATTGTCAGAGAAGCAGAAAGAGAAAAGAATAAAGAAAAATCAATAGAGCCTAAGAGGCCTGTGGGATACCATCTAGTATGTACCAACATATGCATAATCAGATTTCCAGAAGGAAAGTAGAGACAGAAAGGAACACAAAGAATGTTGGAGATAGAGCCCCAAACTTCCCAAATTGGATGAAAACCATGAATGTGCAGATGCAAGCTTAACTAAATCCAGCCATGATAAATTCAAGGAGCTTCACAGCAAGAAATGAAATAGTCAAATTGTCAAAAGACAATGAGAGAATCTTGAGAGAAGCAAGAGAGAAGCAGCCCATCACACATGAGAGAGCCTCAAAAGATTAGCAGTCAATGTCTCTTCAGAATCCACGAAGAAAGTAGCATGAGATACTTAAAGTTTTGAAAGAAAAATAATGTACACCAATCTTCCTACATCTAGCAAAACTATCCTTCGAAAATGAAGGAAAAATTAAGGCAGTCCCAGATAAACAAAAGCTGAGGATGTTCATCACCAGTAAACCTGCCATATAAGAAATATTAAGGTGAATCCTACAGAATAAAACAAAAGAGTATTAGATAATAATCCAAAAATACATAATGAAATAAAGATCACTAGTAAAGGAAGATACATAGGTAAGCAGAAAAGCTGGTGATATTGCATATATGATTTCTAACTCTCTTTGTCATTTTTTGTTCCCATTGATTTAAAAGATAAATGTATAAAATAATAATTACAAAGCCACGTTAATGGGCACACAACATATAAAAATGTAATTTGTGAAAATAACGACACAATGCAGGGGCACAGATGTAAAGGAACAGTTTCTGTATACTATTCATTTTATTAATACTAAATTAGTATTAATTCAAACTTTATTAGTATAAAATTAACATATTCATTGTAATCTCTAGAGTAACCGCTAAGGAAAAAACTTTAAAATATATAGGGGATTCATTCCCTGGTCAGGGAACTGGATCCCACATGCTGCAACTCAGAGATGGTTACCTCATCTAAGACTCCGTGCAGTTACATAATAAATACTTTAAAAATATATGTATATATACAGGCGGAAAAAGACAAGAAGGGAATCAAAATTGTACTCTAGAAACAAATCAGCTAACCATAAAAGATGGTAGTAATGGAAGAATTGAAGAACAGAAAATGTCTAACCCAACAACCAAATGAGAAAAACCCAATGAAAAAAATGGACAAAGGATCTGAATAGACATTTCTCCAAGGAAGATATACAAATGACTAACAAACACATGAGGAGATGTTCAACATCATTAATCATAGAGGAATGCAAATTAAAACCACAATGAGATACCACTTTATACCCACTAGGAGAGTGATAAGTAAACCAAACAAACAAAAACAGAAAATATCAAGAGTTGGTGAAGATGTGGAGAAATGGGAACACATATATATTGCTGGTGAGAATGCAAAATGTTGCAGTCCAGTAGAGAGCAGTTTGGCAATTTCTCAAGAAGTTAAACGTAAAATTACCATATGATCCAGCAGTTCCACCCCTAGGAATACACCTCAAAAAATTAAAAACAGATACTCAAATCAAATGCTTGCACATGAATGTTAGTAGCAGCACCAATCACAATAGCTAAAATGTAGAAACAACTCAAATGGGCAAATCAATAGATTAAAAACTGAGGAATATACACAGGAAACTATATCCAACATCCTATGACAAACCATAATGGAAAAGAATATAAAAAGAGAATGTATGTATATGTACAACTTAATTCCTTTGCTATACAGCTGAAAGTACCACAACATGGTAAATCAACTATACTTCAATAAAAATTAATTAACTAGGAAGGGAGGAGGAAGAAGGTGAGTGGGGAATGACTTCTTAATATATACGAGATTGTCTTTGAGGATGATTAAATATTCTGGAATTAGTGGTGATGCTTACACAATATTATGAATGTACCATGTCATCAACTGTACACTTTACAATGATTAATGGTTAATTTTTTGATGGGTGAATTTTACCTTAACAAAAGGAATAATTTTTTTAAATCTAGCTTCTGAAATGTGGTTGTATCTTCTTCCTGTGACCTTTCTAAGGCATGTTGTGGTCAAAGTCTTTTAAATGACAGGACATTAATTGCTGGGACATTATCAAGCTTACAGAACAAGTTGCATGAAATATTTTGTCACTGCTATTAACGAATATTCATTTAATGAATGTTAATGTGTATGACAAAATTTCATCCAAGACTTGCTTCCATTATAACCTCGTAGGGAGATTATGAAAAGTAAGACCCTCACCCATCTCAAACTCAGACTTGTTTGCCAGCTACCATTATCTCCAAACAAATAAACACAGATATAATTAAATTGACTAAGGTCAGTTTATAATATGTGGTAAGTATTCAAATAATGCTAAATATTGTTATTATACTTCAAAATGAATTCAGTTGTGACATTTAAACCTGCAACAGCAGTGGCAAGGGAGGGGTATGATTTATTATAATGCAAAAAAGAGAATTTCTAAATAAATTACTGGTGTCTGACCAAGTAAAATCATATGGAGTACAGCCCACCACCACCACCACACATGCAGAACCATAAACATGTAAGAAGTTTTAGAAGCCATCAAATACCTTTAGACAATAATATAAATCTTACGCTTAATCACACAAGCAAATTTACCAACTCCCAGTAGTTCAAGAATGTGCCCCTGAAGCCAGAATGTGTTTAAACTCCATTTAAAATAATACGTCCTAAATTTGTTAAGGCTTTTCACATTCCTAAGCATGCTCACACATGCTAATCATCTTATTCTCTCCACATCAGTGTGAGACAGGTAAAGCAGGCATTATTCTTATTTCACTGATAAGGAAACTGAGGCACAATGAAAGGAAGTTACTTGGCTAAAGGTAGACACAGACTCAGATCTTCTAATTGTATTCCCAAGCTTTTTTCAACTCAACTTCCAATTTCATAGATTCAGATTCAAATGGGTTCCACCTGAAACAAAGAGAATATCACAATTGAGATAAACAAGCAAACAACTGAACAAAAGAAACAGTAAAGCCACAGAACAAAACACATGACACATTTTTCTCCAAAGAGTCACACTTTTTTTGCGGGGGGGGTGGGGGGGGGGAGGGCCACACCATAAAGCTTGTGGGATCTCACCAACCAGGACTTGAACCTGGGCCCTCCACAGTAAGAACATGGAGTCCTAATCACTGGGCCGCCAGGAAATCCCCAGAGTCACATTTTCTTAATCTCCATTTGCAATATCATCTTGCAACAACTTTGGTAACACTCAGAGGCAACCACCAAATAGAGATTCAAAGGAAAAAACCATACTACCACTACTATACAAACACCCCACCCTACCGGAAGCCAAAGCCATTGGTCTTTACTGATGTGAACTGGCCGCTGAATGCAGGCTCAATGCAACAGTAATTCAGGCCTCCAACTTGACCCAAGGGTGGAAGCAATACAGACTGGGATGGAGATTCTTCCATCCAAATAAGATCCTGGCATTGAAACTTAGTGGTGGGAAGCAAGCATGAGAGCTACAGACCAGAAGAGAGGTAGCAAAAAGGAAGTACTCTGCATGAAAGTTCCATCCCCTTAAGCTGCAGACAATTCTTTCTTCCCAGCTTCTATAGTACTTTTAGTTTGTGCTACTTAATACTTCTGGGCTTCCCTAGTGGCTCAGTGGTAAAGACTCTGCCTGTGATGCAGGAAGATCCCCTGGAGAAGGAGATGGCTACCCACTCCAGTATTCTTGCCTGGAGAATTCCATGGACAGAGGAGCCTGGCGGGCTACAGTCCGTGGAGCTGCAAAGAGTCAGACACGACTGAGCGACTAACACTTAATACTTAGAAAATTGGCAAGCACACGTGGAATACCTTCTGTATTGGCTCAGTGTACAATAAGAGAATTCAGAGGGCATCAGAGAGAAGGGGCAAGTACAGTGCCTCCCCTTAAAAGAGCTTTAGTATCAAGTTGGGGAGAAAAGATACTTGTATCATGAAACAATGAGGCCAGGGTAGAGGGCATTAGATAAATAAAAGTCAAAGTTAGGTAGTAAAGAGTAGGCAACATGAAAGGTCAGAAAAGAGGGAGGGAGAAAAAGAACTCATTTAATCTTTCGTATAACCCTATGAAGTAGAAACTAGTCTTAGTCCCACTGTACAGATGAGGAAACTGTAACCAAGTTTATGTAAATTGCCCAGGAAGCATAGGTAGTAAGTAGCAGAGTCAGGAGTTCAACCAAGAGCTGTCTGAATGCAGGAAGATTGGAATAAAAAGAAGATGCTTCCTGGAGGAGCTAGGGCTTGAACCAGGGGCCTTAAAAGATGTGGAGGCCTTGGAATTTGAAGGGCCTTTAAAACAGATAAGAATTAAACCATCAAAAGTCTTTGTGCAGAATCACATGATGAAGACAGTGCCTTGAGAATATGAAGCTATAGAAATATGCAGAATGACCATAAAGAGTGAAAGCCTGGAATCAGGAAACCAGTTAGCTAGCTGTTACAGAATGGAAGCGTGCAGTGCTGTAGGACAGCCTGAACCAGGATATAAGATGATATGATGGAGCAGAATTAAAATGTTTCGGGGGGGGGGGGGACAGAATGACTTTAAAAATAGGGGTTAAGGGATGGATAAGAAAAGATTCCAAGAATTTAAGCCTGATGTACTCTGAGAAAGCTGGTACCACATGATATTATAGAAATAATGTCATCAGGATGGAAAGCAAGCTGGAACACTTGGTTTGGAGCAAATCGAGATTGAGGTGCAGACAAAAGTCCAAATAGAAATGCCAGGAGACAGTTGAAGAAGTAGGTCAAGAGCTCAGATGAGGTCAGAGCCAGAAGTGTCAGTCTCCATACAGAAGCGCTAGTTGAAATCACGAATGCTGATTAGTTACTACGTAAGATATTGTGATTTGCCTATGACAAAGCTATTCTTCATTTCTTCCTTCCTTACAGAATCCCAATTTTGTCCTAGAGCTGCTGCAGCTGCTAAGTCACGTCAGTCGTGTCCAACTCTGTGCGACCCCATAGACGGCAGCCCACCAGGCTCTGCCGTCCCTGGGATTCTCCAGGCAAGAACACTGGAGTGGGTTGCCATTTCCTTCTCCAGTGCATGAAGATGAAAAGTGAAAGTGAAGTCGCTCAGTTGTGTCCGACTCTTCACAACCGCATGGACTGTAGCCCACCAGGCTCCTCTGTCCATGGGATTTCCCAAGCAAGAGTGCTGGAGTGGGTGGCCATTGCCTTCTCCTGTCCTAGAGCAGACACTTGCGTTTTTAAGGGAAGCTAGGCGTACCTCTGCTCCAGAGGAAAAAAAAATCAGAGGGAGTTGTCTAGGTGAATGGTTCTCAACCTTGGCAGCACAAGGGAGTCATCTGGGGAACTTTAAAACCACTGATGCCCAGATCCTACAGTCAGGGATTCTGATTTAATTGCTCTAAGAGGTGCTGGGGCATAGGCTTCTAAAAAGCCCTACAAGGTGATTCTTATGTGCTGCCAAAGTTGAGACCTACTCATCTAAACCAGTCATGGTAGTTTCATTCCCTTTGTCAGTAACTGACTTAGGTAATTGTAGCTGATGGGTCCCAAGGGGAAGTTAGGTGGCGGCATGGAAGACAGGTTTTTCTTATTCATTAAATTAAACACACTACAGGAAACACCTTTTTTTAGATGAACATCATTATTTCTACATGTAATATATGGAACTGCTACAACCATCTTGCAGTTCTGAAAGGGATACACTAAAGATTGCAGATGAAAAGATGGAAAATTCCTAGGTTCTTAATGAGGTCCTTGAACTAGTGAATAGAACAATTCTGGGACCTCTCTACCTTTAGATATCTTTTTATAAGAAATAATATTTTTCCTTATGGTTTACATCATCTTGAGTTTTCTGTTACTTGCAGCTGAAAGCATCCCACTTGGAAACACATATATAGGTGCCTCTGCCACGAATTTCCATTAAAAGTTTTCATATATATTTCATAGTAAATGTAACACTATATTGTGTTCACTGACTTCCTGTCTGTCTCTTTCCTGAGTTTGAATCCTCAGAAAACAAGAATTGTATCCAATACATTTCTGTATCCGCAGAGTACAATTTAAAACTCCAAACATAAATAAATAAATACTTTTTAAAAGTTTGATGGGTGGATGAAAGAGCTCATAAATAGGAGAGTGCCAATGACTGCGTCTTCAGGAGAATTCACAGTTAGAATGAAGAAAGGAGAGAACTAGAAGTACTAGAGGTGCCGTGAAAGGGATAGAAGGAAAACTAGCACAGGGCTTGGTCAGTGGAGCCAAAATAGTTTCAAAATCTAATAAAAGTTAGTGGTAGTCTGTGGGCACAAGAAGAAAAACATGGGAGTGAGAAAAGGTTATTGAGATTTGGGGATAAAGAAATGCTTGGAAACTTTTGGTATGTATTTTCCCAAGCAGACCCAAAGGCTCACATAGAATTATTTCTCAACAATCTGTCACTCATCTTCCGCAATGGAATCTTTGGCACAATCAGGTGCTTAAGGAGTCAAAGTAGTGTTTAACAAAATCTCAATAACTTCATCTTCAGTTTGGTTTCTGGTGACATCATCAGCAGTGGGGACCCCACACCCAACAGAAACTAGATCAAAGTCAAGAATTATCACCATCATTAAGTGTTAAAATATCTTTAGAGGAAGAAAAAAAAAGATCAAGTTTTCTCTTCAGGAAAGTGAAGAACTTTGGGTGTCAATTTCTGCAAACACAGAACAGCACCTGTCCGTGTGGCATGAAAATGTCACCTGCTCACAGCCTTACTTTCTTGCTCACAAGTCAACAGGGGGTTTCCCAGCATGGTAACACTCTCATATAAGACATTCTGGAGCCCTAATTTCCATTTCAAATAATAGGTTATCTGTACTTTCGATTAAACAAGTAACCTTAACCCATTGCCATGGAATTCCTCTGCATGACTTTGGTCTCTGAGACAGCATGTTTCTGGGAAGGAGTCTTGGGGAAAGTCCCCTTCTGCAGTGCACAAGCCCTTTCTCTTTTTCCATCCAGGAGCTTTTGCCACTGCCCCACAAAAAGAGACCATTAGATCTTATAGGTAGGAAGTTGTTGTTTAGTCACTAAGTCATGTCTGACCCTTTGCGACCCCATGGACTGTAGCCCGCCAGGCTCCTCTGTCCATGGGATTCTCCAGGCAAGAATACTGGAGTGGGTTGCCATTTCCTTCTCCAGGGGATCTTCCAGACCCAGAGATCAAATCCACATCTCCTGCACTGCAGGCAGATTATTTACCGCTGAGCCACCAGGGAAGTACAAGTTACAAAGTACCCTTTGAGAATTCTGTGGGATCTATAGGAGCCTATTCTAACTTCTAAACAGTCATCTGAGAAATGCCAGGAACTCCTCAAATCCAATGAAGTGTGACCTTAGCACAGTCTTCAAAGACAATTATTATAGTAATATTACCATGTTTAATACCATAGTCCAGTTTCCCTTTGTGCCCTGTGGTAGGTAAAATAATGAACCCACCACCTAGCAAAGATATCTAATTCCCAAAACTTATGAACATGTTAAGTCACATGGCAAAAAGTATTTTGCAAGTGCAATTCAGTTAAATATCTTGAGAAGATTACCCTGAATCATACGAGTCCTTATAAGAGTGAGGCAGGAGTATCAGAATCAGAAGATGTCATGACAGAGTAGATAGGGGGAAAGGGAGGGATTTGAAGATGGTGTGCTGTGGCTTTGAAGATGGAGAAGGAATGTGGATGGTCTCTAGAAGCTGGAAAAGCAAGCAGATTCTCCCCTTTGAGTCTCCCGAAGGAAGACAGCCCTGCTGACACCTTGATTTCAGGACTTCTGAACTATAGAACTGTAAGATAATAGATTTGTGTCATTTCAAGCCCCTAAGTTTATGCTAACTTGTTCCAGCAACAGTAGGAAACCAATATACTTGCTGTCCTGATTTCTTTGGAAAAATACAACTAAGTGGTCAAATAAATCTGTGGCCTCCAGGCTTCTTTTGGAAATTCACAGTGCACGTTAGTTCACTAAAGGCTCTGAGAGATTCTATGGAAAAGGAACCTATATAAGTTTAATGCATGTTGACTTGGTAAAAAAAATTTGAGCTGCAGCCATCAGTTATCATCCTGTAGAACTAGGTTCCTTTCTCAGAACACATGTTTGAGGTAAATACTGCATAATTTGACTGAAGCTGAAGATAAATGTGTTAACCAAAGAAGAGCTTAGTGTGGAGATCTAGAAGGTGGTGAGTCAAAGAAGCAGAAACTCTCAATTGTTGCTCAACTGGTCCAGGAAAACTCATTCTCATAAATGAATATGAGTGTTTAGTTTTTGTTCTCTGATCTATTTCTAGGGGGGGGGGGGTTAGCACAGGTGGATGGCAGATGCCATCAAGATAATTCAAGGACTTCCCCTACTTCTCATTCCATGCGCCCCAAAGAACCTTCACCTATTGTTAAGCTTCCCTTTCAAATCTGGCTTGACAGGCTGACATGCCAACTCCAATCTAATTAACAGTTATCTGTACCCCTGAAAATGAATAAGTTGGAATTCTGGCTTTGGAGCTCTATTGCTTGTGATTTAGATTTGGTTAGCAGAGTCAGACACGACTGAGTGACTTCACTTTCACTTTTCACTTTCATGCATTGGAGAAGGAAATGGCAACCCACTCCAGGATTCTTACCTGCAGAATCCCAGGGACGGGGGAGCCTGGTGGGCTGCCATCTATGGGGTCGCACAGAGTCAGGCACGACTGAAGTAACTTAGCAGCAGCAGCAGCATGAAGCCATCCCCAGGAGATTACTGACCTCTAAGCATCTTTGACAAAATTCAGCTTCTGGGCCAAACTAATACCCTCTGAGGTCCTGCCTAAATTTCCAGACAGGTCAACGTTCTTGACACATCCACCCTGCCACACTCCTCTAATTGCCATATCACTATCTGGGGTGATTTCCTTTTCCATAACAGCTCTAAGAAACCCTGCTCTTAACCCTGTCTAAGAAAAGCTCACTGGAAGTGCATTCACTCGACTGAGTTCACTTGCAGGGTGACATCAAGCAGTATCGGACATGGACAGAAAAGGGCCACAGGGGCAGAGAGCAGGGGCAACCTGGGACAGACATGAGGATCCTCCCTTTAGTTAGTTTGTTGGGTCAGTCGCTCAGTTGCGTCAGACTCTTTGCGACCCCATGAACTGCAGCACGTCAGGCCTCCCTGTCCATCACCAACTCCTGGAGTCCACCCTAAACTCGCCCATTGAGCCGGTGATGCCATCCAGCCATCTCATCCTCTGTCGTCCCCTTCTCCTTCTGCCCTCAATCTTTCCCAGCATCAGGGTCTTTTCAAATGAGTCAGCTCTTCACATCAGGTGGCCAAAGTATTGGAGTTTCAGCTTCAGCATCAGTCCTTCAAATGAACATTCCAGACTGATTTCTCTTAGGATGGACTGGTTGGATCTCCTTGCAGTCCAAGGGGCTCTGAAGAGTCTTCTCCAACATCACAGTTCAAAAGCATCAATTCTTCGGCACTTAGCTTTCCTCACAGTCCAACTCTCACATCCATACACGACTAGTGGAAAAACCATAGCCTTGACTAGACGGACCTTTGTTTGCAAAGTAATGTCTCTGCTTTTCAATATGCTATCTAGGTTGGTCATAACTTTCCTTCCAAGGAGTAAGCGGCTTTTAATTTCATGGCTGCAATCACCATCTGCAGTGATTTTGGAACCCAGCAAAATAAAGTCTGACACTATTTCCACTGTTTCCCCATCGATTTCCCATGAAGTGATAGGACCAGATGCCATGATCTTAGTTTTCTGAATGTTGAGCTTTAGGCCAACTTTTCACTCTCCTCTTTCACTTTCATCAAGAGGCTCTTTAGTTCCTCTTCACTTTCTGCCATAAGGGTGGTGTCATCTGCATATCTGAGGTTATTGATATTTCTCCCGGCAATCTTGATTCCAGCTTGTGCTTCCTCCAGCCCAGTGTTTCTCATGATGTACTCTGCATAGAAGTTAAATAAGCAGGGTGACAATATACAGCCTTGACATACCCCTTTTCCTATTTGGAATCAATCTGTTGTTCCATGTCCAGTTCTAACTGTTGCTTCCTGACCTGCCTACAGGTTTCTCAAGAGGCAGGTCAGGTGGTCTGGTATTCCCAACTCTTTCAGAGTTTTCCACAGTTTATTGTGATCCACACAGTCAAAGGCTAAAAGTAGGAAGTCAAGAAACACCTGGAGTAACAGGCAAATTTGGCCTTGGAGTATGGAATGCAGCAGGGCAAAGGCTAATAGAGTTTTGCTAAGAGAACGCACTGGTCATAGCAAACACCCTTTCCAACAACACAAGAGAAGACTCTACACATGGACATCACCAGATGGTTAACACCGAAATCAGACTGATTATATTCTTTGCAGCCAAAGATGGAGAAGCTCTATACAGTCAGCAAAAACAAGACCGGGAGCTGACTGTGGCTCAGATCATGAACTCCTTATTGCCAAATTCAGACTTAAATTGAAGAAAGTAGGGAAAACCACTAGACCATTAGGTATGCTCTAAATCAAATCTTATGATTATACAGTGGAAGTGAGAAATAGATTTAAGGGACTAGATCTGATAGAGTGCCTGATGAACTATGGATGGAGGTTCATGACACTGTACAGGAGACAGGGATCAAGACCATCCCCATGGAAAAGAAATGCAAAAAAGCAAAATGGCTGTCTGGGGAGGCCTTACAAATAGCTGTGAAAAGAGGCGAAAAGCAAAGGAGAAAAGCAAAGATATAAGCATCTGAATGCGGAGTTCCAAAGAATAGCAAGAAGAGATAAGAAAGCCTTCCTCAGCGATCAATGCAAAGAAATAGAGGAAAACAACAGAATGGGAAAGACTAGAGACCTCTTCAAGAAAATTAGAGATACCAAGGGAACATTTCACGCAAAGATGGGCTCGATGAAGGACAGAAATGGTATGGACCTCCCTTTATATCAATGCAATGAGTATAAATGAGGCTATCACTGCATTACCTGTACCAGATGGAGGAGGTCAGAGCAGAGATGACAAAGAATACCATCTATCACTTCTGATCACTTGGTAGAAGACAGACAGAATGGTGGGTTAAGGTTTTGTGGACAGCTGTGTCTTCCCAATATTCAAGAACTTTTTCTTTCCCTCCCTCTGTTTATATGGTATCAGTAGGAACTACCTCTTCTTACAATACGACTTGCAGCCCTTTCTCTATGGTTTTGTATATCCCTCTTCTATGAGTTACATTTGCTTAGCAAAATTTATCCCCAGGAGACTGGATCCCTGGCTGGACACCTAATCAAATTGAGCTAATCAATTCCCTTCAAGGACGTTATTGAACTGAGAGATCAGTTTCTCTCTCTTGATGGTCAGATCCAAAACATGTAAAACTTGGGTGGTATTAGCCACCATATTTTCCTCCATATGGACTAGAAAGAGAAAGCCGATCTAATGTAAGAGGGAAAAATGAGCACAGCACAAAGAGGTACAGAAACAAGTGGTAGAAAGGTGGTTTTTATCCCATAGTCCTAGTACATCTCTGAAGTTCACTTACATTCACTTGGGTTTTATGAGACACTCCTGAATCCATACGAAAAAAAAAAAGTCCCCTTTTTGCTTAATCTGTAAAATTGGAAAAACTCTACCTTCTATGGTTCATTTAAAAGAGTCTGCGCATTTGAAAATTTATAAAGCCTTTAGAATCCTGCTTGGCACATAATAAGTGCTAGATAAGGATTTAAATTTTTCTGTCACTTGCAACCAAGAATGCCCTGACTAATGACAGGATACAAAATGTATGCCCATGCTCAATGGGAAAGAGGGCGGTGATCAAGTAACAGTGTCTTCCATGAGAGCAAAGGAGAGAGGAAACAACATATATATTATATGCATAAGAAGTACCTGCTGCTCCACCAACTCAAAATACTAATTTTAACATTTCCTTCAATGTCCAAATTATTATGACTGAGTTTTTCTATCCCCATGCTGACAGGAAAGTCAGGTTTTATCTTGGGGTCCCTTAGAACACAAGGTATCAGACACCCTCCCAGAAACCACAACAGTTGGCCCTCTGTATCAGCAAGTTTCACATCTGCATATTCAACCAACCACGTATTGAACATATTTGAAAAAAATACCTCCATAAAGTACCAAACACTAAACCTTGAATTTGCTATGCTTCAACAACTATTTACATAGCATTTACAATGTATTCACTACCATTTACATAGCATTCACATTGTATTAGGTATCCTAAGTAATCAAGAGATGATTTAAAGTATAGGGGAGGATGTGCATAGGATATATGCAAATACTACGTTATTTTATATAAGGCACTTGAGCATCTGAGATTTTTATATCCATGGGAGTCCCAGAATCAATCCGCCACAGATATGGAGGGATGACTGTATACGATCTTGACTGCTAGGCCAGTTATGTCCCATAAGGACGATGGCATGTGGTTGACCCAGGTCTATGTTTCTGGATAAAGTAGGCTGCAGCTCTCTAGCTCTTTCATACACATGGATCTTTGCTTGTGGCTTAACCTTGTCCCCAGGAGGGGCTTCATTGAGGCAGATTTTGGTATCACTGTCTTCAAAGACTTGTCAGAAATGTCTCCCAACCCCCCTAGTCCCATGGGCCCCCGAGTGCAGAGACCAGCCACCTGGATCTGTCTCCTTCTATCCTCATGGTGCTTTTTGTCTCTGGGGCTTTGTTGCCCTTTACCAACCCCTAGAATGGGCCAAGGCTGCATCCTGACTATGTTACAACAACTCTGGGTCTCAAATAGAAAGGGTCAGGATCTCAGTATCAACTAGAAGTCCCACTACTCCTTATACAAATCTCCCCCATTCCATCCTAACAAGTATCAGTATCCTGTGATGATGGGCATGTAGTCATCTCTATTTTTGTAACTAAAGGGTCATTCTGGTGACTTGCTCCAAAGAAAGGAAGAAAGCCTAAAAGTGAATCAACGTCTTTGCGTCCCTGGTTTAGAGAATGGATAAACACTGGCACCAAGAGGAAGGGATGGAGGGACAGATTTTTAAAGTCGACATAGGTACAAACAAGACTGGAAGCAACAAATACAAACCACAATTTTGCTTATCATCAACCTAACATAGTCCAGAGGGATTATGCATGGAGGTAGCTGAGAGCAGCATGGGGACTACATTCTCCTTGAAGGAGCACTGCCAGGGAGTCTCCAACCCTTGCGGCAAGCAATCTGCAAAGCTTTCTGCTTCCGTATAAACTTGGCAACAAGAGCTTTATCCACATTGGATGTATTACTGAAGTTGTGTTAGAGCAGTGGTTCCTGAAATGAAGGTCCCAGAGCAGCAGTACCCAGTCGCTTGGGAATTTGTTAGAAATTCTAATTGGGGGGCACCTCTCCAGACTTGCTAAATCAAAAACTCCAGGGGCAGGAACCAGAAATCTGTGTCTTAATCACCTCCAGGTGATTCTGGGCACACTCAAATGTGATAACCACTGGCCTATATCTATTTTCATCCACAAGCTCTGTACTAGGGTGGCATTGCCAGATAAAACCCAGAACACCAAGTTCAAGTTGAATGTCAGGTAAACAACACTAATTTTAGTATAAATATGTCCAAAATATTGCATGAGATACGTTTATTATGTGTTTATGAAAGCATTTGTTGTATATCTTGAATTCAAATTAACTGAGCACCGTATGTTTTTATTTGCTAAATTTGGTAACTCTAGGTGGGGAGACTTCAGACAGGATGATGGTGGCACAGCCTAGCCCTTGAAGAAGAGCACAATTTGCCACCCTAAAATATGCCTTTTGGCACAAGGATTATTTTAGGCTGATTATTAAACAGCAGATACTGAGAAAGCTCTGGAAACTGAGCAGAAAAGTGTTAGTTCAGCTGTGTCCAACTCTTTGCAACCCCATGGACTGTAGCCCACCAGGCTCCTCTCTCCATGGAATTTCCTAGGAAAGAATACTAGAGTGGATTGCCATTTCCTTCTCCAGGGGATCTTCCCTACCCAGGGATCAAACCCAGATCTCCCGCATTGCAGGCAGATTCTTTACTGTCTGAGGCACCAGGGAAGCCCCAACTGAGCAGAAGGTACCATTTGTAAGAGCTGTTTAGATTTATAAGGGAAATCTCCATTTGTAAAGGCGTCTCCCTCTCTGTACCTGGAAGGAAAGGAGGGGAAGGAAAGGATGACAAAATCTCTAGAAACTCTTATCAATGGAGAAGTGAAGTGAAAGTCGTGTCCGACTCTTTTCAACCCCATGGCCTGTATGCTGCTGCTGCTGCTAAGTCACTTCAGTCATGTCTGACTCTGTGCAACCCCAGAGACAGCAGCCCACCAGGCTCGCCCGTCCCTGGGATTCTCCAGGCAAGAACACTGGAGTGGGTTGCCATTTCCTTTTCCAATGCATGAAAGTGAAAAGTGAAAGTGAAGTCGCTCAGTCGTGTCTGACTCCTAGCGACCCCATGGACTGTAGCCTATCAGGCTTCTCTGTCCCTGGGATTTGCCAGGCAAGAGTACTGGAGTGGGTTGCCATTGCCTTCTCTGCATGGACTATATAATCCATGGAATTATCTAGGCCAGAATACTAGAGTGGGTTGTCTTTCCCTTCTCCAGGGGATCTTCCCAACCCAGGGATCGAACTCAGGTCTCCTGCATTGCAGGCGGATTTGTTACCTGCTGAGTCACAAGGGAGAAGACAAAGACCTAAATCTGCATAACAACCATGCCTGCTCTTGTTTCTGTGCTTTTTCTGATATACTCCCATAACTGGCCACCTGCCCACACCATCTTTTGTCTTTGGCTGGAGACAGTATTTAAGGTGGTGGCTTGGGCCATTTTGAGGAGTAACTCGGTTTTCCTCGTCTCTCCCATGCATACAAGAGGCACACATGTTATTAAACTTGTTTTTCTCCTGTTAGTCTGTTTTTATTACAGGGAGGTGGGGTTCTCAGCCAAGAACCCAGAAGGAGAGGGAAAATGATTCCCTCTACACACACCCTTCAAGGGTCCCCCAGTTCAGGGGGATGTGCAAAAATTTGACATGAATCAGGTAGCAATCACAAAGAGCAAGTACTCCAGAGTGTAAAACTCAGATCCCGGGGAATTTTAAATGGTGGCAGGGGGACTGTAGGATAAACCAGAAAAATTAGATATTATATTCAAGTTCAGCTCAGACTCCAGAGATCTCAGCTTCTGTAGTTTCTGGCAATGAGAATTGTACTTTTCCCCCCTCTTTTTGACCAGACTTCTGCTTTGTATCCATAAGGCAGCTTTGTGTGAATTAGAAAAAGGAATACTTTCCTTGGATCACCTGGCTGTGCAGCTTGGTGCATGGATCCTGGACTGGACTCCAGCCCCCACGGTCCCCTTAGCTAGGCATAAGCTGCAGAACCCTTTGTGGCAGCTGTGAGCCTACTGCCCTTGTGACAGGTCCGCCTTTTTGCTGGCTAACTCGATTCATTCCAACTGCTTACTTTTTGTCTGCTTTGTTCCAGGGTCCCGGCTACCAGCAGGGGGGCCCTGCCCCCCACCACCCAAGTCTTGCTTTTGTAAAGCCATGTTCGTCAAAAGCATCCGCGTGCAAATTCCTTTGTTCATAATGGTGGCATTCAAGTTGAATTGTGCATGAAATTGTCTTGCTAAAGAAGCAGCTTTCTCTGTATAAAAGGGGGCAAGAGAAATTGAAGGATCTGATTAGTTAATAAGAATTCTGAGTAGTGAAATTCCAAATTAGCATAAAACAATTTCTCGTTCAGAGCACGTGCAGCACCAGAGTAAAAGAATTCTTCCTCTTTTTTTGTTAAAGCATTTTGTTCTAAAATAGTATAATCACAATACGACATTCCAATGTGTGAATTATAGTATATTAAGTCATGACTAATTGCTTTGATTTGCATTCAGCGTTTTTTAACATCTGTGTGGTAATTATCCTAATCCAATTTGTTATGCAGAATACAATCAGTGTTATGGATGTTAGTGTTTAGGGCCCCAGCACAATTTCCTGTAATAAAACGGAATGAAATACAAAGGTAGCTCAGGTGGAAAGACAGGCGCATCTTTTATAGATATCAAACTTCCTTTCTTGATCTCCAAAATTAGCTGGGGGTGGGGGGTGGGGCAGCAGAGATCAAACAAATTTAATTAGCATTTTAAAAGAAGGCCCAAGAGAACAGAGAAAGAGAGCGCGTGCGCTCTAGAGAAGAGCCGAGCTAGAGCAAGCGGTATTCAACCGTCAGGAAGAAGACTTTTTTCTAACAGGCTGTGGCTTTCAGAAGCTGTCAGAAATAATGTCCTGACCCCGCTTAATAATGAACCAATAAGAGCGTGTTCTGCTGACATAGTGCTATTTCAGTAAGGGTTGCATCTTACCTGAGAATCAGGATATAGCTTTAAACCTTTCATTTTTCTGTTCTTTTAGGTAAAAGGTAGACATGTGCCTGATAGCTCCCCAAAAGTCCTAGGAATCTAGGGCACAAAGTGTCTGTCCCGATGTGAGGGACAGGCAAAGAAAGCAGCTCCCTCTGTGTCAGTGGTTGGGGTCCTAGAGACTCTTTCCCGTCTACCTCTGCACACACACGAACACACACACACAGACAGAAAACCTTGCCGCTGGTGTGACTTTCCTGCTTTGGTACATCCAGTTCTTTAACTTTTGGATCTGTCCCCTTTCAAAAAATTGCCAATTTGCCTCATCAAAAGTACACACCTTAGAGAGCAGCCTCTTTCAAGAAGAAGAGGAGTGAGAAGTAGGGAGACTCAAGAGGGAGGGGATATATTTATACAGAGAGCTGATTCACTAACACAGCATTGTAAAGCAATTATCCTCCAAAAAAATGAAAGAAGAGAGTAGAGAGAAGGTGAGGGTCGCAGATGTCAGAGAGGGAACAGAGGCTCTAAAGAGGTTAAAAAAAAAGAGAGAAGCAAAAGTGGCAGACCTTACAAACACTGTTTATTCACTTACTTTGCTATTTAGCTGAGTACACAAGTTCTGGCACCCTGCAAATGTGGAGAGAACCCGTGTCTATGGGGAAAGAGAGCAAAGTAGACATCGGGTCCCCTCCAGCACCCACCTTCTCCACGTCTCCTCCCCTTTTCCACCAGTCAGTCCCCATTCCCTTTCTATCACTCTCTTGGTCAATCCATAGTGTAAACCCCTGGGTCCCCAACCTGACTAATAATGAGTTACCAGGAAAACTTCTTAAATAGCCGCCTCATCTCCACATCAATTCAGATTTAGTAGGTAGGCGGCCCAGCACAGGTATGGTTAAAGCTGCACCCCGGGTAATTCTAATGGACGGCTCCACCCAACTACCATTGGCTTCAGCTTAGGTTTCACCAAGTATGCCTGTCTGTGCAAAATTTGCCTGGGCAGATGAAGGTCACAGTGGTGTTGGCAGATGCCAGACATAATGAACAAAACTATGTCTCGGCAGACTAGGCCTGAAAGAGACTCCCTCCTTGACCAAAATTTAGTCAGGCTCCTCTAAGCCCTATTTTCAACTAGGCATCCTTTTCAGCCCTGTCCTTGGCCTGCAGAGAATCCTTCAGTTTAGGGGAATATCCCCCTCACCTGAGATATATGATCATCCTGTTATCCAATCAAGTTCTTTATCCCTCATCTTTGATTTCTGTGTCTTTGGCTTCCCTTAATAATAATCCTGTTATTAAGCCAGTTTAGCAAGAATTCCTTCACCTTTAGTCTGTCTTAGCTTCCCTGGTGGCTCAGACGGCAAAGAATCTGCCTGCAATGCAGGAAACTCAGATTCAATCCTTGGGTCAGGAAGATCCCTGGAGATGGAAATGGCCACCCAACTCCAGTATTCTTGCCTGGGAAATGCCATAGACAGAGGAGCCTGGTGGGTATTGGTCCATGAGGTCCCAAAGAGTCGACACAACTGAGCGACTTTCACTTTAAATATTTTGTCTTTGTCAGCTAGGGCTGCTGTAACAAGCTACTACCAACTGGGTAGATTAAACAACATTTATTTCTTACAGTTTTGGAGGCTGGAAAGCCCAAGATCAAGAGGTTGACAGATTCAGATTCTGATGAAAACCCTCTTCCTGGCTTGTAGACATTCTTCTCACTGTATGTGGGAGAGGGCTGGAAGGTGCTCTGGCCTCTCTTCCTCTTCTTATAAGGACACTAATCCCATTATGAAGGCCTCATCCTCATGATCTCATCTAAACCTAATCATCTCCCAAAGGCCCCACCTCCAGATACCATTACAATGAGGATTAGGGTTTCAACATATGAATGGGGTACACACAAACATTCAGACCATAGCAACATCTAATCAAATTCCTCCTAATAATTTTGCATCCACTTACCCCCTCACCCTGCTCATTGGCTTGTTATTCTTGTTATATTAAGAATTGAGTTCAGTCTCTCTCCCCTGTTGCAATAGTCTTGAAGAAAGTCTTCTTTACCATTTTAACAAGCCTCAGAATAACTGCTAACAGGTCCTTAAGGGAGAAAACTACCTCTGCCAGGCACCAGGACTCCACGTAGCCAACTATTCTCTAGCTAGTCAAGGCCTGCTTCACTCCATTAAACGGGACCCCAGTGGCTCCACCCAGGTGCCTAATATATAATCAGGAAAGACTCTGCTAAGGATTGGCAGTCCTTGGTGGGCATTTGTTTGCTGTATCTGTGAGCAAAGTTATGAAATTCCCATCATTCAAACAAGCATTTACTCCAGCTCTTGCCATATGCTAGGAAACTGGGGAATAAAACTAGGCCCCTTTGCTCTCAAAATTCATAGAAAAGCAGGGAAGGCAGACAAGTGAACAGATAAGTACAGCACACTCGAGAGCTGTGACCAGCTCTTCATAACCATTTGCTGGAAGGTGGGGAGCCAGCTATTGTGATGAATTGGCACAGTCTCCCTTGGATCACACCTCTGAGGTGATGCCTTCACATTGTTTACACTGCAGAGCTGCTCCTACTTCCTACTTTTCTTTCTACAACATCATCCCAGGGCACAACTTTTCCCCAGGGTTTCCTTCTAACTCCCAGTACATTCACCATTTCATGGCTAACCTCTGCCTACAAGATAAAGCTCAAGTGTGTTAACCCTCCATTTCAGGCACCCCATGGTCCAGAAAGGATGGTTTAATCCCCATAAGCATCAGCAATCAGCAAGGCATGCCGGACACCTAGCTCAGGAAGTTAGAAGACAAGGCAGTGCACTTTTTCCTGGGACACAGGGTGCAGCGGGAAAGATGGCCACCCCCTGGCCCATCATGCACTGCACTGCATAAAAAACCTGGTGCTAAACCATTCGTAGAATACTTGTTTCTGGGTCAAGTTTTCATACGTAGCAGGGCAGCTCCCTCACTGTGATCTATTGAAAGTCAGCCCTTTCAGTAAGGGTTTGTAAAAAGGGTTTGTAAAAAACACAAGGGTTTGTAAAAAAAAAAAAAAGATGAAAGAATGGAGGAAGGAATAATTTAAAAACAAAGAGGAAAGAAAATAATAAGTAATTTTTAAAACTATATTAGAAGACAAGGCACTGCAGGACATTCCCTGATTTCTGCATCTATGCTGTCTTCGCTGGACCTTGGCCAGTTTGGCAGGGAGTTGGGTGGGGGATGTTGCTGTAGGGACTTTCTAACTCCAGAGGAAAGAGAAGGACTGGGCTAGAAAGGAGAAGCTAAAGAAAAAAAAAAAATAAGTGAGGCATAAGATACCCCACAGAAGCTACTAATGCTGTCAACACCTATAACCACTGCAACTCCATGACAACACATCATGCCAGCTGTGGTGCCTCCCTTCTTAGCAACCAAACTTCTCTCCCTTCTCCCAAAAGCAAGGGAGACAGCAGGATGGGCTACTAGCAACTTTGAGAAGTGGAAAGATAGCCTGACATCTGGGATTGCAGTCAGGCACCACTCAAACACTACCTTGCAAAGGCCTCTCTCAGTCTCCATCTCCTCATCATTAAAATGGAGATGGGGACTTCCCTGGCAGTCCAGTGCTTCCACTGCAGAGAGCCCAGGTTTGAGCCCTGGTCGGGGAACTAAGATCCCACAAGCCATGAATCGTGGGGGAAAAAAACAAAGAACAAAAAAATGCAGATGATACTGTCATTCTCCCTACTTCCTAGACAGCCATGCCATGCCCTTGTCCAGGGGATCTTCCCCACCCAGGGATCAAACCGGGGTCTCTTATGTCTCCTGCACTGGCAGGCAGGTTCTTACCACTAGTGCCACCTAAGAATAAAGACAGACCAAGGGCTCAAAAATGCTCTATCAACTTTAGCGGGTCAACTGAGCATGAGAGCTTGTTATGACTATTCAGATAGGCCTTCCAGGCGTTTTGAACAGGTTTTTTTCTTTTTTTTTAGATTTATTTTTTATTGAAGTAACATTATATAAGTTTCATGTGTACAACATTATTTTTCTACTTCTGTATGCCCTACAGGATGCTCACCACCAAAAATTTAGTTTCTATCACCTTACAGTTGATCCCCTTTACCCATTTTGCCCTCCCCCTCACCCCTTCCCCTGTCTTATAACCACTATTCTGTTCTCTGTAGCTATGCCTTTGTTTTTCTTGTTTGATTTTTTTATGTTCCACATACACATGAAATCATACAGTATTTGTCTTTCTCTGCCTGACTTATTTCACTTAACATGATACCCTGTAGGTCCATTCATGTTGTTGCAAATGGCAAGATTTCATTCTTTTTATGGTTGAGTAATATTCCACTATATATATCACATCTTCTTTATTCATTCATCTGCCAATGAGCACTTAGGTTGTTTCCATATCTTGGCTATTATAAATTATGCTGAGATGAACATAGGGGTGCATATATCTTTTTAAATTAGTGTTTTTGCATTCTTCAGATAAATACCCAGGAGTGGAATTGCTGGATTGTGTGGTAATTCTATTTTTAGTTTTCTGAGGAACCTCCATACTGCTCTCCACAGCGGCTGCACCAATTTACACTCCCAGCAATAATGCCTGATGGTTCCCTTTCCTCCACATCCTCGCCAACACTTGTTGATGTTTGCCTTGCAAGGTTTGTAACAACACACATGAGGGCAACAGGGACAAGAAGAGGGGACAGCACTGACTCAGACACAGGCTCTCCGAGTCCCTCCCCCATAGGCACTGGGTACTTGATGGGATAAATTGTTTCAGCCACCACCCTCCCTCACCTCCTGTTGGCATGACAGCAAAGCACCTGCTGTGTCAATCATAGAAACCAAGACTTACCCACAAATAACCATTCCGTATCCCCCCATTCTTTTTGAAAACTGGTCATTATCATTCTCGAAGTCCTGGTGCTGGCATGCCCTGAGAAATATCCATTTATGAAAGGCATTGTGCCGCAGAAGAGCCTTTGCAAGCTTTCTTTCCAACTGAATTTGAACCGGCAGACAGGTTCCCCAGGCTAAAGAGAGAAGTAACTGGAGTGTGTCTGGCATATTTGCAACTTTTCAGCAAACTACTCCTGACTCATCAAAACATCTCCACTCTAGACTCAGGGCCCTGGGGTTGGGGGAGAGAATGGGCAACACTCCGCCCCATTGACATTGACTTGGCATGTTGGCCAACAAGAAAACATCACACTCTCACTTTTCTTGTTTGCTTGTTTGGCTGCACTGGGTCTTAGTTGCAGCATGCAGGATCTAGTTCCCTGACCAGGGATCAAACCCGAGTCCCCTGCATTGGGAGTACAGAGTACAGAGTCTTAACCACTAGACCACCAGGGACATCCCCACACTCTCACTTTGAAGGGGAGGAAGCATCACAGACTTCCTGCAAGGTCCAGAGGGAGATTTATTCTAGGGGTGGAAGGACATAGAGTTTTGTCCATTGTCCTACAGATAGCCACCTGCTAATAAGGAGGATCCTACTTTGTTAGGCCTCTGAAAACTCACAAAAATCTCCTTTGGTTATCACTGTCCATCACTCGGCAGCTGGCCGCAGTCATGAGGAATTTTGTGGTATTGCCTGTAAATCAGTGTAGCAAAGGACAGCTGCTGCAGCCTTGTATTCTGTGACTCTTGTTTGGAAGCTCTTTTGTTTCTTCTCTTCCTATAGGCAGCACATGGGACTGATTTGATAAGGGCCAAGGTCTAGAGACAGAAGTAGCAAGGAGCTTAACAACCAACACTCCCTTGGCAACTTTCCTTTCCCTGCCATGACTTGAGGCTTCCAGAGGAGTCTGCAGGCTTTCACACAAAGTTCTGAGCTTTGTGACTTTTCAAACATCAAGGCGTCAGTAGGGGTCTGAGGTCAGGTGAGATTGGTTGGGGCAGTGGAGGGGGCAGTGGGGTGAATTAGCAGACGAGGCTTAGGTCAGAGCTTTTAAAAGGGCTGAAAATGCTCTCCTTTCATCAATCAAGCCTAAAAAAGAGAGAGAGAGAGAATGGGACAGAAAATTGGAAAATTAAGTGGAGACCAAGCCAGAACACAGGGAGTTGTATTCATATAGTTCTTTGAGAGGCCCCTACCATTTAAATACCTTTTAGCCATTTAAAAGCACAGAATCTAGCTGAGTGCTACACAATGTAACCCTCTGTAATGATGGAAATGTGTTATAAATACACTATCCTATAGTGGTAGCCACTGGCCACATGTGGCTGTTAAGCACTTGAAATGTGGTTGGTATGACTGAAAAACTGAACTTTAACTTTTATTTTTTTGATAATTAAATGAATTAAAATTTTTAAAATTCATTTAAATTTCAACTTAAATAGCTACATGTGGCTAGTGGCTACCATGGACCAGTACTGGTCTAGAGTTACCAAACTCTGGGTTCAAATCCAAGATCTGCACCTTATTAGCTAGGAAACTTTAGCAAGTTATTTAACATCTATGCCTCAATTTATTCATCTGCAAAATGGGAATAATAAGGATTCTCACAGGACTCTTGTGAGGATTAGAGAAATTAATATGTATAAAGTGATTAAAGAAGTGGCTAATGCATCATAAGTGCTGTATATAATTTGTTTTTCCAATTAGAGACACAGAGTGACATTCCCATAGCCACTGAGAGGCCTCTGTAGAGAGAGAAAAAGGCCCTTCTCTGCTATACAGAGATAGCAGGTGGAATTCATTCATACTTCTTATGCCAGACTTCAGAAGCGATGCAATTCAAATCATGGTCCTTCTCCTGAAGGGCTGGGAGCAGTGTGTGTGTGTGGTAGGGCGTAGAAGGAAGTGCTCAACCCTTGTCACCATCTGCAACTAGCTCCTCATCACAGATCACAGAATGCTCCTTGTCCTTCCAAGCTCATCCCCTTACAGGTATGTGAGAGAATTCAGACAGGTGTCAACATCCTCAGTAGTGGGAGACAGTGAATTGTACCCATGGAAATTTGCATTCGAGTCCCAACCTGTTAACTTACCAAGGTGAGGTTAGGTGAAGGACTTACCCTCCCTGAACCTCAGTTTCCCCATCTGTAAAGTAGGGGTATATTAAGTTCTCTCTTCCATGATCGGTGTGATGACTGAAGGGAATAATGTAAGCAAAGTGCTTGGCGCAGCGCCTGGTAGCTGCTATTTCCTTATCCACTTCTGTATATTGGAATGAGAACCAATCCAAAGTCAGTGAGTGAGTGAGGTTCTTTCACAATCCATCATCAACAATTCTCTGAGCTCAGTTGGGGATAAGGAAGTCTACTTCCTATTGCCCAGAAAAGTGGAAATTAACTGTAAAGCCATGCCTAAAATCCTCTTGCCTCCTAGCCCCAGGCCAGGCAAATGCAACAAAGGGCCTGCTGGTTGCTAATTTCTGATGGGGTTATAGAGTGTTGTTGTTTTTTTTTTTTTTTTCATCAATCACTCTCACTGTAAGGAACACAAGTGCAAGTTACTTCATTAAAAGCGCTCACACATAACTGGATACATTTACATATTAAGCAGGCAACTGAGACTCTAATCTTTCTATTTTATGTACAGCTGTAATCATTCCTCAGCATCAGAACACTTGTTAAATACTCAGGATACTATAGAGAACTCTCAAACCTTTGCTAAGGACAGGTGATGATTTGAAAAGCACTCCCATTCACAAGCTGGAGGCAAGCTCCCCTCAACATTCCTTGTTTCCTGGTGACCATGTGTGCAGGCACCCCTGGAGCTCAGACTGACACAAAGCGTAAACAGAGGGATGACTACTGGTTTCTTGGGCCCCTGAAGTTTGATGTATCTGAATAGGTAACTATTACATACAGGGAGCAGGTCTCTATTAATCTGTGCACCCTGTTGTTGGTTTGGAAATGGAGCAGAGAAGGGAGACAGAAAATTCCAGTGCTCTGAGCAGCAGTTGTGGGAAGAAAGGTCAGTAGTGTGGCTCCGCAGAGTAAAGGAAGGCAAACTGAGTGCCTCTGAGAAACTTGGCCTTCTTACAACACTGTTGCCTCAGATCAGCTCTAAATTCAGCCCCTCCACTCGAAAAATAACTCCAATTCAAAACCCAATCCAGACAAATACCAAACCAAACAAAGGCGTTATAAGAAAACTAGAGACCAGTATCTTTCGTGAACACAGACCAAGAACTGCTCAACAAACTATCAGCAAATTGAATTCAGCAATACATAAAAAGGATAATATCCCAGAAATACAAGACTGGTTAAATATTTGAATATCAATCAATGTAATTTACCATATCAAGAGAATGAAAAATAAAAACTGCATGGACATCTCAATTCATGCAGAAAAGGCATTTGACAAAATGCAGATCCATTCATGATAGAAACTTTCAGGAAACCAGGTATAGACGGGAACATCCCAACCTGATAAAAGGAATCTACAAAAACCCCACAGGTGGGTCTTCTGTTTTGCAAGCAGATTCTGTAGCATCTGAGTCACCAGAGAAGCCCTCGTAGTATTACACTAAATGGTAAAAGACCAAAAGCATTCCCTCTAAGATTAGAAACAAGACAAGAATGTCTGCTCTTGCCACTTCCATTCAATGTTGTACTAGAGGTTCTAGCCAGGGCAATTAAGCAAGGAAAAAGAAAGAAAAGACACAATGATTGAAAAGGAAGAAATAAAGCAGTTTTTATTTACAGACATCATGATCATGTATGTACAGAATCCCAAAGGGTGCGCCAAAACTACTAGAACAAAGTCGTGAGTTTAGCAAAGTCATAGGACACAAGATCAGTATACAAAACTCAGGTGTATATCAACTGGAAATTGAAATTTAATAAGCAGCACAATTTATAATAGCATAACAAAAATACTCAAGGATAAATCTAACAAAATATGTGTAAGATCTGTATGCTAAAAACTATAAAATATTAATGAAATACATTAAAGAAGACTTAAATAAATGGAGAGGCATACTGTGGAATATTACTTGACAATTAAAAGGAATGAACTAAAGCACAGATAAATCTCAAAAGCATTATGCTAAAAAAAGAAGTCTAACTCAAAAGCATATATACTATATGATTCCATTTATACAACAGTCTGGAAAAGGGAAAACTACAGAAATAGATCAGTTGTTGCCAAAGGTTGGGTATGGGGCAAGGGACTGACTGCAAACGAGCTCAGACAACTTTTGGTGGATAATGAAAATCTTCTATATCTTCATAGTGTTGGTGTTGGTAAAGACAGTTGTCAAAACTCATTGAACAGTACTTTAAAAAAACAGAACTTTATGGTATGAACATTATAACTCAGTAGGGACTTCTCTGGCAGTCCAGCGATTAGGACTCCACGCTTCCACTACAGGGGATACGTGTCGGATGCCTGGTCAAGGAACTAAGATTCCACATGCCACATACCGTGGCCAAAAAAAAAGAAAGAAAGCAAATGATACCTTTATAAACCTGACTTAAAAAACAGGAATCATATTATGAGCCTATGATAGAGAAAGGGCCTACCAAGCTTGCCTTCCATCCTGAAGGCACGCGTGTTTGGGAGGGAATGTCTCACATTCAGGAAGGACTTTTGTACTTGCCCTGTTTGTCAGAATGCCAACCTTGGGAGATTTGCCTTTTGATTAACAGTTGATTAATAGTTGATTAACTATTTAGGGAAGAATGGTGCAAATGGAAAACAGTCATCAATGCACAGTAGTTTAGGGCACAGGTTTTGACATCAGGCTGATACAGGTTCAAATCCTAGCTTTGCTATTTCCAACTTCTGTGATCTGGGTAACCCATTTAATCTCTCTAAGCCACAGTTTGCTCATTTCTAAGACAAGCAATAATATCCAATTATCTCCCCAGGGTAGGTGAGAAGCTCAAATAAGCAACAGAAGTGAAAGTGCCTGGCACCCAGGTATAACCCAGTGATGGGAGATAACATAGGAAGTAATGTATATGAAAGTGTTGGCAAGTGGTAACCAATCTTATTCCTAAATCAAAAGATGCTGTGGGGTAGAAGGAGGGCAGTCTGGCTGGTAGGAAAGTTATGTGGGAGGGGTTGGTGCCTCCCACCTGCAACCACACTTAACCCTGCTCCCCACTTGTGACAATACCCATTCAGTGGGCGACCTACATTCTGGAATTTCCAGGACAGCCACAACACAAGTCCATCCTCACAGGGGACCACATGTCAGAGTTGGGGGAAACAGAGGGACTGTAGTTAGGGTTAGGGTTACTAGCCTCTCCCTCCTGTGCCTTCTTCCTAGCTCTTCTTTCCTCTCCACCCCAACAGTGGCGAAGCGCCCAGACTTCTTTTGTATGAAATCAAACAGAACTAGGAAGGTAAGTCTCCCGGGGCGGGGCTGGGAGGTGGGTAAGTAGGGGAGGCAACTAAAAATCCACCCACCTCAGTACAATACATTTGAAGTCCAACTAGAAGTGTTTGAGAGATCACCGCTCCTGCAGTTATCTGTGACACCCCTCCTCTCCCCCTACCCCATACCTTCTCCCGCCCTCTCAGCTCCTCTGTCGCCCCTCCCTTCCCCAGAGGTGGCTACAGTTGAAAAAACATTTGTCTCCCAGCTGATCAACTGGGACTGAGAGGAAGGCAAATGAATTATTTCGGTTCAGCAGCAAGTGCGAGCGTGGGTTTTTCAGCACCCGCCCCCCCTTTTTAATTAATGAACAACCTCGTCCACGGCCGCTCCCCGTATGTATGCAAAACAGCTTCTTCATTTGAAATCCCTGTTGTTGAATGTGTACGTGGGGCACAATCACATTGCCGCCCCCTGTTTTGCATAAGAAACCGCTGTTTCCAAGATAAGAATCTTTTCATTTAGCCGTCATGAGCTCATCTTTTTTCCTGTGCATTGTGGCTCCAGCTCCTTTGAGTCAATACCCAAACAATGACTGCCTGCACTCGCTCCGGGCACCCTCCGGCCCCCAGCCCCCAGCCCCTGAAGACAGCAGGCTGTAGCCTCCGGAAGCCTGCTTAGGCAAGCAACGCTAGATCTTTTCAGACCTCAGATGTCAAGAGGGCAAGAAATAAGAAGATTCGAAACCTCTGCAAATCTTCCTCTGGCTTCAAAGCAGAGCCTGGGAAAGAAGCCGTGAATGGCGGTGGTGTGTATGGCAGGGGGCGGACAGGCAATGCCCTGGGATCATGAACAGTCTGGGAAATCGAAGGTCAGGGAGTGAGGCACCCACAAGTGTGCAAAGCTGCTCAGCCACTCCTCCTATGTCCCTGATCATCAGACTGCATCCTGTCCCTGCCCTTTGGTTTGGAACAACCACGCCCACAGCAAAAACCACACAATGCACTGCACTCAAATTAGAAACTGGAAGGGGCCTCAAGAGTCTCTGGAATCGAAACCCTTTCCTCCTTCAGTCTGTAGGTGAATTGAGGCCCAGGGCGGGGAGGCAACTTGCCTAATAACACTGGCAGATAATTAGCTGAAGAGGTAGGTGCTAAAACTCCAGTTTGAATGCGGTTTCTTGCACCACACATGGCTGCCTCTGGAGGGAATCAATAACACTTGTGTAGAAAGCGCTGAGGAAAAAGATAAGATAGATTAACTGAGATCCCAGTATAGGATAAAGCCCATATAAACAGTAGGGGTTTTACTGTTAGCCTCGTTTGTAGCAGAGATTTTCAAGAGTCAGGAGAACAGCAAAAGTTTAAGCTTTAGCAGTGAGAAAGAATTCTGCAGAAGCCAGTTGAGTTTCCAGGCAAAATGTATGTAGTCACTGTACTCGGCGGAATGGGGCTACGGCTGCTGCTGCTGCAAAGTCGCTTCAGTCGTGTCCGACTCTGTGCTACCGGGTTGCCGTCAACTCAGCAGTCACTGTTTCCCCTTTAGGGAGAGGAAATCGTGCAACAAAAAAGCTTTAATCGAACCATAGATAACGAACACGTATCCTGAAGGAGGCCAGGTGCACTGAGGCCCTTAAGAAAGGGGAAAGACAAAGGCCGCGCCTTCAGAGAGCGTGAGACGATAGACGTTTTGTCTCTGCAGCGTGAACTTACATCCCTTCAGGGCAGAGCCTACGTATCCTTGGTAACTTCTAGCATCCAAGAGCTCGCAGTCGGAGTCGAATCTATCCCTGCTGATTGGTTGGTAGGCTAGGATCGACAAGACCTCCCGCGCTGACTCTAAAGTGTTCACAGCCTTGCTTTTCTCCCTGTTTGGTGGAGAGGAACCTTTATTACATTTCAAACGAACAGTTCCACCCCACCCCAACCCCCACCCCAGGACTCTGAGAAAGCTCCAGTGACTCCCAGTGTATTTACCCCTCTGTGGCCCCTCAGATTGCAGGGGCGGTGCGGGGGCGGGGGGGCGGCGCTCAGATTGCGGGGGCAGAGGTGGGGTGGGGCGTTTTCCTACCAGGCACCAGAAGAAGTAATGTTTCAACGTCCCCGAATGATAGTGCTGAGAAAAACCACTCTGGGCAGTCAGAAGGAAAGATTTCCTTCACCTGCCTATCAGTTTGTTGTTTAGTCGCTCAGCTGTGTCCAGCTCTTTTCGTGACCCCGTGGACCCCGCCAGGCTCCTCTGTCTATGAGATTCTCCAGGCAAGAATACTGAAGTGGCTTGTCATTTCCTTCTCCAGGGGAGCTTCTCAACCCCAGGATCAAACCTGCTTCTTCTGCATTGGCAGGCGGATTCTTTACCGCTGAGCCACCCACCAGGGAAACCTACTTATCAGTTTGGGGGAACATAAATGAATCTTATTTCGCAGATCAAAAAGGAGCACTAGAACCAAAGGCAGGAGACCTGGGTTCACATCCTAAACTGGCCCCTCACTAGTGTCAGGGAGGGGGAAATGTCCCTCTTCCGCTCTTGGTTCTTTAAGTTGGTCAAATAAGTAAAATGACACAAAAATTAACAGGAGGAGAAAATCCAATTTAATTTTGTGTGCATGGGGGCTCCATAGGACTATGAGGCTCATAGGACAGGCAGGTAAAATAGGTATATGTCATCCTGGACTAAAGAGAAGAGGATAAGGTCTGGGACATCAAAGGGAAGGAAAGCAATTCACAGGAAGATGAAAAAGAGCAAATGTTTGTACACAAATGTTTCCTGGGCCATACAGAAACAATGGGACACAGAGGGCAATTTTAACAAACAGACTTTGCTAGGTTCCTCCCTGTCCACCACACCTAGTTCATATTATGCTGTAGTTATCTATGGTGATATCTCCCTTCCTAGGACTTCCCATGTGGGGCTCATGGTAAAGAACCTGCCTGCCAATGCAGGAGACATAAGAGATGGGGGTTCGATCCCTAGGTCAGGAAGATCCCCTGGAGGAGGGCATGACACTCCACTCCAGTATTCTTGCCTGGAGAATCCCATGGGCAGAGGAGCCTGGCGGACTACAGTCCATAGGGTCTCAAAGAATAGAAAATGACTGAAGCGACTTAGCACGCATGTACCCTTCCTAGAACAGGTCGTCTGTGTAAATTCTTTTAGGCAGTTAGGGGGAAGTCGAAAGTTCCTTCTGGGCTTCCCTGGTGGTCCAGTGCTTAAGAGTCCACTTGCCAATGCAGGGGACACAAGTTCAATTCCTAGTCTGGAAAGATCCCACAGACTCATCCACCACAACTCCTGAGCCCATGCTGTGGAGCCCATGCCCTGCTACTGCTGAAGCCCACACATCCTAGAGCTCGTGCTTTGCAACAAGAGAAGCCACTGCAATGAGAAGCCTGCGCACCACAACTAGAGACTAGCCCCTGCTTGCCACAACTAGAGAAAGCCCACGTCCAGCAACAAAAACCCGGTACAGCCAAAAATAACATTAATTCCATTTAATTAATTTTAAAAGTTCTTCCTGAGTCTTTTGGGCCTTGATAGTTTTCAGCTCAAAATAATCTGCATACCAAAGTGACACATCTCAGGGCAGCCTGCCCTAAATCCCATCAATTTCCTCCTCAGAGACTTCCCTTGAAGTTTTACAGTCCAGAAGCTGAGTTGATAAACTGTTCCATCTCAATGAACCAGTCTCCTAATCCTAACAATAGGTCGGTTCAGTTCAATTCATTTCTGGAATCAGTGATGCAGATGGGCCCTCAAAGTTAGGTCTCTAGTGCAAGCAATCAGGTGTTTAAGAGGCATTTCTATGGAAACAAAAGAAAAACAATGGTTAACGATTGGAGCAGACCGTAATCTCTTTCTGAGTTCTGAAGGCAGCCAGTTGAGAAGATTTTTATTATCAAAGCATTTTCAAATGGAGTGAGGGCAGGCAGTGACGATGCTGTAAACTCAGACACAGAGTTTTGGGTGAAGTAGAAAAGAATAGCTCTATTGCTTTTCCAGACAAAGAGGGACACAGCGGACTCCTGCCCTTGAAAACTAAGTGTCCCAACCCAGGGGAATTTGGTGAGGAGTTTTATGGCGAAAGGCTGAAGGCTGGGGCTGCTGATAAAATTAGGGTGTGTGCAGGGCCTGCACTGTTTAATCTTGTCTCACGTAATCTTCTTGATGAGCTTCTCTGGTTCCTTTAGTTTGGCCTCAGGTGGTCTCTGATATGAAAAAACGCTGACATCTTTCGGTTGCTGGGTTTTAATTCTATGTTGGTGGTGGTTTAGTCTGTAAGTCATGTCTGACTCTTGCAATCCCACGGACTGTAACCTGGCAGGCTCCTCTGTCCATGGGATTCTCCAAGCAAGAATACTGGAGTGGGTTGCCATTTCCTTCTCCAGGGGATCTTCCCGACCCAGGGATCAAACCCCAGTCTCCTGCATTGCGGGCAGATTATTTACTGACTGAGCTACGAGGGAAGATTTAATTCTGTAAAGGGCTTAAAGACATTTTGTGTATCCCTTGAGGTGGAGCCTACCCCAAAGCAGCAGTATTGTTTCTTGGCTGTCTCCACCTTGTCTTTGCATCCCCCCTCTTCCCTGATTAGCAACTGTTTGAATCTGCCCTTTGGAACTCAGGGAAGGTCATGGAGGCTGGAGGGGAACAGAAAGGCTTCCATGTCCAGGAGCCCCACAAGGTCCCGCTCAGTTTCAGTGACAATCGGCTGGATGTTTCTGGTTTGCAGTTTGAATGTCTCTGGTGATCTTTCTGAGTGGCCCACAGAACTACAGGCATGAAGATTGTCTATACATGAACGGTTGTGGTGATTTTTCTGATGTTTATATCAAGATGTCCAAGTTTAGTTTAAATAACTTTGCACAAAGATAAATTTAAGTTCTTAATGATTCTTGGTCAGGAAAATTGGAGGAAAAAAATTTGAAAACATTGGAGAATTGTAATGAAGTACTGGAGGAAACTGGAAGAGTTTAAGGATCCAGTTCAGTTTACAGGTAGAAAACAAAACCTAAAAAAAGAGATAAATTTGCCATACCAAAAAAAAAAAAAAAAAAAGTGAACAGCAGTAGAATCTAATATCCAAAAAGATTTATTGCTGAAACAATTTTTCTCTCTAAAATTACTCCCACTTTTTACCAAAGTTAGCCAAATTAAGACTAATTTCTTTGCAAAATAAGTCTAGTTTCAATCACCTTGCCCTGATTATTCACATAAGTATGGCAAGAATAGCAATTGCCCATATAGGCTCTTTTAAATCTTCTTTGCTGGGACTTTTCATAAGGAGTCTCAGGTTGACCTTTAAATGCCCCTTGAGGCCAGGAAGCCCAGCCAGAAACTTGCTATCAGACTTGCCTGCAATACCTATAGATTTGGCTGAAATCCTCTCTTCTCAAGAGTCCCCAAATATTCTGAGGTTCCTGTACCTGCAAGGAAGTGACCTTCCTTTCTCACCTGGTAAGGCTGCTGAAAACGCTATAGTCAAGGTACCATACTATTTTTCCAGGGGGTTTTATTGGCACCATAAAGTCAATTTTTATTCCTTAAAGCTGTCTGCTCATATCTGAGTCTGTGCATGTCTCTCTCAAATATGACTTTCCAGTCAAAGCCTTGGTGATATAACATTTCTAATTAACACATCTAATTGTGTTCTGTGACAAGGAGAATAGATTCTTATTAAAATTATGCAAATAACTATATTGCTATGAAAATACAAATACTTAGTACAAGTTTCAAAATTCTGGAGGGATCAGGTAGGGAGAAAAAGTAAATGTCTCATCTTTATTGACAAAGGTGTAGCTTACCAAATTGTTGACAGCTTAAGAAGAATAATACAAATTTTCCTTAAATCTGGAAAAACAAAACATTTTTTAAAAAACAATAATGTTTCTAACAAAAAGTCATAAAAAATTATAATTACCCATCTCAGCTCATTCAGTCTCTTGTAATTAATACTTGTCCTGCTTGAATCCAATTTATTTTTGTTAATTTTGGAAATGTTTACCCATTTTTTTATGATCTTAAACTTATGAGAAACCTGCATATGTCAAAAGTCCTTTTCATGAATCTCCTTGAAGATGAAGCATTTTTTAAAATTGAAGTGTAGTTGACTTGCAATGTTGTGTTAATTTCTGCTGTACAGCAAAGTGATTTAGTTATACATATATGTACATTCTTTTTCATATTGTTTATTCTTATTTTTATTCATTTTTTGGCCATGCTGCATGGCTTGTGGGATCCTAGTTCCCTGACCGGGGATCAAACCCAGGCCCTTGGCAGTGAAAGTGTGGAGTCCTAACCACTGGACCACCAGGGAATTCCCTTAAATGCACTTTAAAAATTTGAGTCTTCCTCTTAAGGGCCATTAGAATTTCAGGTTGTAATTTCCCTGAGGGCTGACAGCAGTTTGGTAAAACACTAGCCACAAATGGAGTTTAACCCACATTTTCTTAGCTGCACATGGGATATAACCCACATTTTTGTCCAGCCATATTGTGGATCACCTAACCTGATAGTTGCCAAATCAAGTTCCCAGGAAGTAAAATAAATTTAGTGAGATTTTGGCTTGCTGTTATTGTTACTGTTGTTAGACGTCTACAACTTCTGGGATCATAGTTCTTAGACATAAAATAAACAGGTGGACTGGAAGGCGGTGTGCTTAGCTCTTTGGATTTTAAGAAGAGGTAATTTACATTGACTTTGGAGTTTTGTGTTTTGTTCTAATTTCTTGTTCTTTCATCTTGTTATAAGAGTCTTTAAGGCTAGCCATTATACCAATAAGACAATTGTTTAGGATGAGAGCTCTACCAAAATTCTTTTACATTTTAAAATGTAGCCAATTTTGTTAGCCACTCAAATCAATAAGCCTTTTTATGGCTTAAATAAGGATGCAAAAGTCATTTCACAAGAGAGAAAGATGCAACCTTCATAATATCCGGAAAGTGTACTCCCAAAGATAGACTAAGAAAGTAAAGGCCTTTGTTGCACAGGCTGTAAGGATGATGCACACACAATGTCTCAAGTCTCTCGTAGGAACGTGAGATGCCTCCAGGTACAAACCCACTGATCTGTGACACTGAGCAGGCACTACTGGAGTGGGATTTTTCTAGAGCTAACAAAGCAATGAAGGCCCCTTAGAAACTAGGATCCTCTTTGACAAACACCTCTGACAACCAGCATGGCTAGAAAAGAGAGAGCTACTTGTGACTTCATGTCTCAGAACCCCAGTCTATTCAACTGGCCACCAAGGTGCACCTAGGTAGGTGTACCCTCCCGATGGGGGAGGCCAGAGAGACTAGCTCTTAAGACATAAAACAAGATGCAAGGAAAAAACCTCATCTGGTTTTTACATAGGGGACCCACAGCCAAGTTTGTCTAAATAGTCACCGGTCTGGTGAGAATCATAAACTCAGCAGTCTGTCAGGCCGGTTCACACAGCAGGGCCATAGGGCCTATGCCTGTGTTCTTACCCTACGGTATTTCCTCTTTATGACAAACAACACAGCAGATAGAAACAAAAAGAGTAATCATCTTTGGCAGGAAATAGATGAATACAAATCAAGAGTTCTCACTACCAAATTTATCAGAGTTATTATGACCAAGACCCTAGTTCAACAAATATTTTCCCCTGCTAATCTAAATTTAGAGAGAGAAAAGACTCTCACCACTTTTGCTTCCACCGGAGCCCACAGACGGAGATCCAGGAGACTGACATAATATGAAGTCTTACTTTTTGTCAGACGTCCCAGGATCTCTCAGCGGCAGCAGCCTCAAGAAAGCAGTGTCCAGCCAGCAACACTGACCCTGCCTACTACACCAAAACTGTTGGAGAGGGGGACATCTCCCCTTGCCCCTCTTGGTTCTTTTGGCCAGTTGAATAATTTAAATGACATAAGAAAGATTAACAGGAGAAAATAAAATTTAGTTTTGTGCATATGGGGGCTTCATAGGACTATCAGGTTCATATGACAATCAGGTGAAAGAGAGTGTATGTCATCTTGGACTAAGGGGACGGGGGTAAGGGTCTGGGACTTCAAAGGGAAGGAAGGCAATTCACAGGAAGATGAAAAAGAGCAAGTGTCTGTACACAAATGTTTGCTGGGCCATACAGAAACAATGGGACACAGAGTTTTAACAGATTTTGCTGTTCCTCCCTGTCCAGCACACCTAGTTCATACTGTGCTGTGCTGTGCTCAGTCACTCAGTCCTGTCCAGCTCTTTGCAATCCCATGGACTGTAGCCCACCAGGTGTCTCTGTCCATGGAATTTTCCAGGCAAGAATACTGGAGCTGGTTGCCATGTATTCTCTATTTATCTATGACAATATCTCCCTTCCTAGAACAGGTCCTCAATGAAAATTATTTTAGGCAGTTAGAAGGGAGGTCAAAAGTTCTTGACTGTTTTCAGCTCAAAATAATCTGCATGCCAAAGTGAACATCACCCTAACCCCCATCAGTCGTTTTGAGATTTTGATGAATCATCTCTCCTCTCTGAGCCTCAGTCTCCTCATCTATAACATGACTAGACCAAAGTTTCTCAAACTGAGTTTTGGAAATCTTGACTCTTTTCAAACATGGGGATTTGGTGAGGGAAGGTGGATAGAGTATAAAAGAGATACCTGGTGGTAAAAAGACATGGAGTCACACATCCAGACAATGGAATATTGCTCAACACTAAGAATAAATGAGCTGTCTAGCCATGAAGAGATATGGAGGAAACTTAAATACATATTACTGAGTGAAGGAAGTCAATTGAAAACACTACATACTGTATATTCCAACTATGTGACATTCTGGAAAAGGTAAAACTATGGAGATGGTAAAATCTTCAGAGGTAGGGGTGGAGACAGAGCACAGAGGACTTTTAAGGTAGTGAAAATACTCTGATTGATATTGATATTATAATAATGGATCTATGTCACCATGCATACATGCCTGATAAGTAGCCTCAGTCATGTCCAACTGTTTGCAGCCCTATGGACTGTAGCCTGCCAGGATCCTCTGTCCATGGGATTCTCCACGCAAGAATACTGGCATGGGTTGCCGTGCCCTCCTCTAGGGGATCTTACTGACCCAGGGATAGAACCTGCATCTCTTATGTCTCCTGCATTGGGAGGTGGGTTCTTTACCACTAGCGCCACCTGGGAACCCTATATGTCATCATACATTTGACCAAACCCACAGAATGTAAGGTCAGCTCTAGACTCTGGGTAATGATGTGTCAACATACATTCATCAACTGTACCCTTCTGGTGGGGGATGTTGATAACAGGGGAGGCTATGCATATCTGGGGCTAGGGAGTATATGGGAAAATTTTGGATCTTCCTCTCAATTTTGTTGTAAATCTAAAACTACTCTCAAAAATCAAATCTATTTAAAAAAAAAAAAAAGAACCACTGGACTGAATATAAGTGTTTCTAATTATATTTCATGATTCTATGAAATCCAATTTTTGTTCATGGAATGTGCTTTAAAAGGAACCAGGGTGTTTACTATTTAAGACAACTCCACTTTCAGTTAAATTTGGCAAATTGAATACACGCAATTAACCTCCTTCCTGAGACCCCCTACCAAAAAAAAAAAAAAAAAAAAAGACGGTAAAGGATTTAAAAGCCCAAACACCATGAGGACAAAGGAAATAGGAAAATAGGCTACAACAGACAAGACAACACACCTCCTACTTGCCTCAAACAAAATGTGGAAACTAGAAAATGGATAAATGAGTAGTAACTGATTAAGCAGACTAGAGAAAGCTGAACCCTAAGGCAGCTGTTTATATGGCAAACCCCAAAAGGCTCAGGAATGAAATGTACCAGGTATCTCTGAAAGTGGAAGTATGGAGTTGGTACCAGGATGATCGATTAAACATGTTTATAAGGACCAGATAGTTCCCAGATCCCTTCCTCCATCTGTGGAAAGGATGAGACCCTTAAACCAAGAATAGTTGAGGGCCCACTGAGATGCCATTCCGAAAATGGGGATTAAGTTGAAGTCTGCTTTCTGACCATTGAGACCTCTGGTCCCTTTCCTTGGCTCAGTTCCCAAAATACTGACAGCCAATATTTACACACTCCAAGCTGGAGATTGGAAAATTCCGCTCTGGGAAACTGATTGAACACAGAGAAACAAAACAGAGATTATACTGGAAAAGTAGGCAGGTTGTCAATTACGTTGGGTCTTGTAGGTCATATTAGCATTTTTGGATTTTAGCCTTAGGGCCAGAAAATCATCCAAAGGTTTTTAGGGAACAATAAGATCAAGCTCGCATTTTTAAATGATTAAAAAGGAGCTAGCGTGGCTATTCAAAGAGAGAGGACTCTGGACCTCATATTGGCCAGTTTCAATCAGGTTAAAATACAATTGCTTACTTTCTGTTTCCATCTTCCCTTCCAAGGTTGGAGGGGTCAGTGGCAGTGAAGAGAGCTGCTATGTGGAGTACATCAGTGGTATGCCTGCTGGTACCTGAGGACATAAAACTCAAGAGGGAGACAAGAGGTGCTATGAAGGAATATCAATATTGTGCCCAGTGGCACCCAAGGACATCGGATGGTAAGGGCAAGAAGACGGAGCTGCACAGAGATACACAAGAGGTGTGCCTGTTGGTGCTCAGAGATATGGGTTACTGAAGCAGTATAGGATGCCACATGGAAACTCATTGGCAATGTGCCTGCTGATATCTGAGAATGCAGAATGCTGGTGGCAGGGTGCAGGGATGGCAGGTGGAAGAGAAAGCTAATGTGGTTGAGAGACTGGTTATATTAACTGAGTAAATAAGTGAGGATTGTATTGAAGGGCTTCTTTGTAGCTCAGACGGTAAAGAATTTGCCTGCAATGCAGGAGACCTGAGTTCAATCCCTGGGCTGGGAAGATACCCAGGAGTAGGGAATAGCATGGACAGAGAAGCCTGGCAGGCTACAGTCCATGGGGTCACAAAGAGTCTGACACGGCTGAGCGATTAACACTACATAACTACATATTGAAGATAATAAACACCAGGTTTCTTACTGTTGAGAAGAGAGAAAAATCATAGAAAGGAGCAAGACCAGAATGAACCCCAAGATTCTGAGTTGAAATAGGAGGTCTTGATATGAGCCTATTTTTTTTAACATCTATACTCAGAGAGATGGAGAAATAGTTATAGATATATTTATGTGTACGTGTGTGTGTGTATTCTAGGCCCTCTTACAGACTAGCTCTGTCTATAAAAGGGCCTAAAGGCAATGGCAGCCCATTAGCAATGAGCACACCATGTACCAGACCATAGTTTATGATATACCATCCTCCACCAAAGAAAATGCTCAAAAAATAATGGAAACATGTCAGAAGAATACAGCTACCACCTTGGGAGGGGCTCCCAGTAGTCAAATCTGGGACAGTTTGAACATCAAAATAAATATGATAGTAATGGATTATAAGCTGAAACTCCAATCCTTTGGCCACCTAATGCGAAGAACTGACTCATTGGAAAAGACCCTGATGCTGGAAAAGATTGACGGAAGGAGGAGAAGGGGATGACAGAGGATGAGATGGTTGGGTGGCATCACTAACTCAATGGACATAAGTTTGAACAAGCTCCAAGAGTTGGACAGGGTAGCCAGGCATGCTGCAGTCCATGGGGTCACAAAGAGTCAAACATGACTGAGTGACTGAACTGACTGAATGGATTATAATCAATAATATAAGTGATTATATAACATTGGAATCCATGTTTCCATATTGATATAAACAAATGAATGCATAAATGGGAATGGGGCAGACTATTTTACAAAGATGCCACCACAATATATTGTATCCTACCTGCTATTCTTAAAATGTGATATTAACCATTTTCCCACTGAGGTAAATGCTGTGTCCCCTCCCCTCGAAACCTGGGTGGATACTTGTAACTTCTTTAACTGAGAGAGTACAATGAAAGTGAAGCTCTGTGACTTCTGAGGTTATATCAGAAAAAAAGCCATGCACTTTCACCTTACTCTGTTGGGATGCTTGCTGTTGAATCTCAGTCACAATGCTACAAGCAGCCACAGAGAAAGGCTTTGTGTAGTGGTTCAGGCTGACCAACTGAGGTCATGGCCAAAAGTCAGTACCAACTTGTCAGCCACGTGAGTGAGCCATCTTGAAAGTGGATCCTCCAGATCCAGTTGATTGCACTGATACATCACCTTGCCTGAATGCAGATTCATTAACTAGATCAACGATTATTGTTTTAAGCTGCTAAGCTTGAGGATATTTTGATACACAGCAATAGATAGCTGGAACAGGGGAGAATCCCTTTTCTTCTTTATTGTGGAATGCCAACTAATAAATGTAGAAAGACTGATGGAAACAGAAAATCACTGAGGTGGGAGGTGGAGGGGGATTCAAGAGGGAGGGGACATATGCATGTCTATGACTAATTCATGTTGATGTATGACAGAAACCAACACAATACTGTAAAAAATTATCCTTCAACTAAAAATAAAATTTTTTTAAAAAGAAAAAGAAAATCACTATTTGGTCATCATGACAAGTAGGGGTTGATTCAGGAGGCTAAGTGTGTCTGGTGGAGGATCGATGGGGAATAAGATGTTGGCGTAATCTAGGAATATCTTCCCACAAAATACTAGTTATCAAGAGAAAAAATAGTGTCTTTATGGTGGAGAAACCTGCAGGCACCAACATGACGAGGTGATGAAGTTTAATGGTACCAGAAACACAACAGGTTGGCATTGTGTGCCCTATGACGTGATGCACTGAGAAGGGCACAGCATCAGTTCTGTGCCAAGAAAACATGGCCTGTGTCTAGTCCTAAGGAAACATGTGGGTCATCATTCAACATGTAAAACCAGAAGTTTCTAAAACTTCTAAGGACATGAAAGATAGGAAAAGACTATGTAGCTATTTCAAAATGGAGAAGCCTGAACAATATGACTGCTCAATGCAACACATGTTCCTGGAGGGAATCCTGGACCAGAAGGGAAAAAGAAACGTTATTGGGTCAGTTTGGGGATGGGAGAGGGAGAAAGAGAGCAAGTGAGCACAAATACAGTGAAATGCTAACATTAGGAAACTAGATGAAAGGGATCTGGAAGTTCTTTGTACTGTACTTGTAACTTTTCTGTAGGTTTGAAAACATTTCAAAATATATTATTTTTTAAAACCACGCAATAGCTTATTTTACCAAACCATTTTAGATCAAAGGCTCATTGCTTAATTTCAACCAATTCTGTTCTTCAGGGCAAAGAGGTAAAGATATGGTATGCCTAACCCCAAACCACAGGTATGCAAATCATGTTGCTAACCAGGCCCCAATTCATACTAATTCATCAACATTTCCATGCCCAGTGCTGCATCAGCTCTCTCAGGTCCAACTGAGACACCAAGGTTTGCAGACTTCACTTCCAATGTCGCAGGTGCTCATTGCTCAAAACAGCCCCACCCCTGCTGTGATGCAACAAAGAGGTACTCCTCTGTGGTAACAGTCTTTATCTGTCATCTGTTAGTCTTTAGCAAACATGTGTCTCTTCAATGTCCCTCTGAGTTTTTTCTATGTTGCTCTTCCTCTGTCACCTCATTCTCTGCTCCTGCTGCCTTGAGGGCTTAGGGGGTAGTTTCGAGGCTCGACAGTCCATGGGGACACAACTTAGCAACTAAACAACAACCACCTCCTCAATTAGCATCCTACATGCAGGGTCTCCCTCCGAAGCGTCCTGCCCCTCAAGCACAAAAGTTCTACACCAGGGATAACCAAATATTGGGTTGGCCAAAAATGTCTTTCAAGTTCTTCCATAAGCAGGCCCAGAAAACCCGAATGAACTTTTTGGCAACTGTACATAGCTATATGAAAGAAATTAGATAATATGAATAATTAAAAAATACAAATTAAACCACAATGTGGTTGTCATGAATTGTAAATTAGTAGTCTTCATGGCAGCATGATGGTAATGTATATTGAGAATCATGAAAATATTCATGCCTTATGTCATACATTTTGTTACGATAACCTGACTTTTAGAACTTTTCCCCGAAAGATTATGCAAAAGATAAAGAAGATTATTTGCAATAATGAAAAGATGCAAATAATATAAATGTGTGATAGTCATGTATTCTTTCATAAATATTTCCTGAGAACCTACAATGAACCAAATGTACACTAGAACAGTCATGTTTAAGTATTATGAGAAATTGACACAATGAAATGTTACATAACTCTTAAAATTCTAAGTAGAAAAGAAATACTCATAGGAGAACATTCATGAAAATGTAACGTAGAACACAGTTTTATAAACACTGTGTGAAACTGTGTACAAACTAAATTATAATAAATCCAGAAACTTCATCAGATGTGTAAGTATCTCATTTAAATACCCACAGAAACTGTAGTATTATTGCCCCCACGGTATAGATTAGGAAACTGAGGCTCACAGGGGTTGTGAAAATATAATACTAGAATGTTAGTTCAGAAGTTAATGTTTTTGTCTGTCTTGTATCACCAGTGCCTAGAACAGTGCATACAGCAGACACTCAATAGTTCTTGACTTCCTGAACTGACTGACCCACGATTTGGACCCAGTGCCCCTATCTGAAATAAGAGCTTCATTCAAATAAGCTAGGCCCACCAGGACCATGAGGGAAGAGTGCACAAATGGAAAAGTTTAGGTAGCTTGAGTCCTTCTTTGATTCTCCAGGGTCTCACAGCAGGGCCTCTCCTTTCCTTTCTTGTTTACTGCTTGCCCCCTGGTGGAGGTACTAATGAGTAGCAGGAGTCGAGGAAGAAAAGGCCAGGGTCATCACTGATTGGAAAGATTATACCTATGTCTTATCTATATGTAATTAACATCCACTTTTGTCTAGGGCTTCCCTGGTGGCTCAGAGGTTAAAGCGTCTGCCTCTAACGCGGGAGACCTGGGTTTGATCCTGGGTCGGGAAGATCCCCTGGAGAAGGAAATGGCAACCCACTCCAGTATTCTTGCCTGGAGAATCCCATGGACGGAGGAGCCTGGTGGGCTACAGTCCATGGGATCCCAAAGAGTCGGACATGACTAAGCGACTTAACTTTCACTTTGTCTGGTGTGTGTGTGTGTGTGTGTGTGTGTGTGTGTGTGTGTGTGTGTGTGTGTGTGTGTTATGGAAACAGGTACACAGATTTTCACAAAATCTGGATGTTATGTTTGAGTTGATATAATTTAGAACATATTACATTGACAAAACTAACTTTGGGGACCTGGAGTTATTTTTTCCTTTCTTAGGGTATTGTGTGGCCCATCATTTGAAAGATTTGTATGAGTTAAGAAATGGGCAACTTTTGAATTTTTCTAAAATGTCATGGATGAAGAGGACATTCCAAAATTGCATTAATTTTTCAAACTTACTTTTATTTTGTTTTTTTTTTTCTCTGAACACAAAGAAATTACATGCCAAAAATTCACACCAAAGATTTGGAATACTCTTAGTTTCACACCACCAAGAGCACTTTTAAATGAGAATTTTAAGAGAGATGGAAACCCAATTTGAAAGGCATACCCATGTGAGAGCCAAGAGAGGTTCTTTCAAGGGCACATGAAAGTGCAATGAGAAGAATGCTTGGTGGACGATCAGGAGAATCATGTTCTTTCACAGGCAGTTGAAATCAAAGTCCAGTTCAAAGAGACACTTGGCTGCTGATCAGGAGATATGTGAGCTGTGAATTCAGATGCTTCTGCTAGAGAAAATAGTGCTCTTAAATTTGAGCTCCAAATCAATTATACCAAGGAATCTACACCAGTTCTATGTCTGGAATCTGAAAGGAGAGCCTGAATGTTCCAATGAAAAGGTCATGTTGGAGCCAATTACTAGGCCCCCAAAGTTACTAAAATCTTTATTAATGAAGCAGCATCTAGAATTCCAAGATCTTTAAAATAATATCAGAGCTTAAACTGTCTATTTCCAAGGGGTGCAATAGAAAGGAATCAGTATTAAAGTCTCCCAAACCACTCATTCCCTCAAACTACCCCTTCATCTTTTAGATGCCTGAAATACCAAGTGAGTATCTTTACCCTCATGGCTATTAATAAATCACAAGCACAGATGCTTCAAATAATCGACGTTGTTTTGCAATGGAGCTGCTTCTCATATAGGCAACACTATGTAAGTGGTTAGCAACAGAGATCCATTCAAATCGCAACAGAATACAACCATACATATGACCTTTAAAGAAATGCATTACAAAGTTCAAAATTATTACATAGTAATAGTTAAGAAAAACATATATGTAATAGTTAAAAAGCATAGACTCTGAACTAAATATTTCAATTAGAGAAAAGTATTACAATCCCAACATTCATGTTTTTATTGTTTCTATTAAACTTTATTTAATGATAGTTATTAATTCCCATTGCTTCACTGGGAGTTTCCTAGTGTCTCTTTCTTTCCTGACACTTATAGTGAAGGCTTATAGAGTTAACCCCCAGTTTTCTCTCTTACTGACAAAAAGAGATCATTAGCCTATTAAGCGCTTGGAAAGCCCTCCCACCACCCCACCACCACCCCCCACCCATGACTGGAACATTGCTTGACAAATAGTAAATACTTAATAAGTGTCTGCTGAATGAGTGAATGAATCACCTTGACTATATAAGTTGGGTTTTTTTTCTTGTGAGTAAAAAAATCCAACTCTGGTAAACTCACGGGGGAAAGAGGGGATTTAATTGAAGGATATAGGGGCACAAGCAAGTTTAAGAAAAGACTGGTGGACCCAGGTCTTCACAAACCAAGGCAGAAACCAGGCAACTTCAGAAGGCATCAAGCAAGATCTTCTTACCATTTTGTTTAGTCTCTATCACTACTCACTAATCAAATCCAAGTGGAAGACCCAGCTTAGGTCCACATCACTGCTCCTGAGTTAGGAGAGGACAAGATATCTTTAATATTCCTGCCAGACTTTATCCAGTACATATAAATAGAATTTCCCAAAAAGTAGTTGAGGTCCTCTGGCCCAAAGTAGGTAGAATGGATGCAGGAAAGGAAGGAGAAAGGAATAAAGTATTTTCCTAAGAGCCAAGTAAGAGGGTACCTGGGCTTCCTAGGTGGCCCAGTGGTAAAGAATCCATCGGCCAGTGCAAGAGACGCAAAAGATACAGGTTCAGTCCCTGGGTGGGGAAGATCCCCTGGAGAAGGAAATGGCAACCCACTCCAGTAATCTTGGGGGGAAATTCCATGGACAGAGGAGCCTGGCAGGCTACCACAGAGTCACCAAGAGTCAGACTCGACCAAGCAACTGAGCACGCATGCGCACACACACACACACACACACACACACACACGAAAATACTTTTAGGCAGAAAATACTTTAATAGTAAGTTCTTAGGAAGAAAAATTACTTAGTAAGAAAAATTACTTAGGAAGTAATATTTAAAAAAATGTTTGTTGCTGTTGTGCTGGGTCTTTGTTGCTGCATACAGACTCCATCTCGTTGTGGTAAGCAGGAGCTACTCTTTGTTGCAATGCATGGGCTCCTCATTGTGGTGGCTTCTCTTGGTGCAGAGCACGGGCTGTAGGTGCTTGTGCTTCGGCAGTTGCAGCCCATGGGCTCAGTCGTTGTGGCATATGGGCTTAGGTGGCATATGTGGCATATGGGATCTTCCCAGACAGGGATTGAACCCGTGTCCCCTGCATTGGCAGGTAGAGTCTTAGCCACTGTACCACCAGAGAAGTTCCATCATAATATTTTAAAGTAGTGCCCTAGAGGGCAGTACTCTCCCATGGAGGAGTCTGACTCTCCATAGAGGATGTCATAGACCTCAGAAACAGGGAAATTACTTTCAAAGGGATATTAAAATGAGGGGGGCTTTTGCTATCTAGTATCAATATAGTGCCAGGACCTGAGAGGAGTTTTCATTGCTTCAGAAAAGTTGATAGAGTATAAAATGTAGGCAGGTAACAATGGCCTTCATCATGTACATTCTCAGTACAGGTGCAGGGTACACAAGAGGCTGTGATCTGAAAGACCTAGTCATAATTTGTATCTCTTCCAATTATCTTTATTTAGTAAGACTTAACCACTCTTGGGCTTCAACTTACTCAAAAGCAAAATGGGGTTAATAAATTAGGTTGGCCAAAATGTTCATTCAGGTTTTTCTGTAACAGCTCACTGAAAAACCTGAACAAACATTTTTGCCAACCCAATACTTGCTTCATCCACTGTATTAGGCAGGGTTTGAGAGAGAAACCAATAGGGCGTGCGGTATGTATGTGTGTGTATTTGTCTGTCGGTGTGTGTATTTGTCTGTCGGTGTGTGCATGCACACAGGAAGGGGAGGAAGAGAGAGAGAGAGATCAAATGACAGAGACTGATTGATTATAAGGAACTGGCTCACACGATTAATGGAGGCTGAGAAGTCCTACCACCTGCAGTTGGTCAGCTGGAGACCCAGGACACCTGAAGGTGTAGTTCCAATCTGAAAGTCAGCAGGCTTAAAACACAGGAAGAGCCAGTGTTTCGGTTTGACTCCAGTTCAGTTCAGTTCAGTTCAGTCGCTCAGTCGTGTCCAACTCCTTGCAACCCCATGAATCACAGCACGCCAGGCCTCCCTGTCCATCACCAACTCCCGGAGTTCACTCAGACTCACGTCCATCGAGTCAGTGATGCCATCCAGCCATCTCATCCTCTGTCAGCCCCTTCTCCTCCTGCCCCTAATCCCTCCCAGCATCAGAGTCTTTTCCAATGAGTCAACTCTTCACATGAGGTGGCCAAAGTACTGGAGTTTCAGCTTTAGCATCAATCCTTCCAAAGAAATCCCAGGGCTGATCTCCTTCAGAATGGACTGGTTGGATCTCCTTGCAGTCCAAGGGACTCTCAAGAGTCTTCTCCAACACCACAGTTCAAAAGCATCAATTCTTCGGTGCTTAGCTTTCTTCACAGTCCACCTCTCACATCCATATTTGACTCCAAAGGCAGTGAAAAAACAGATGCCCCAGCTTGAAGGTGCAGGCCGGAGGAGTTCCACCTTGCTCACAGAAAGGTCAGCCTTTTTGTTCTATTAGCACCTACAACTGATTGAGTGAGGCCCACCCACATAAGGGAGGGAAATTTGGCTCCATTTCTCTGGAGAATGCAAACTAATACAGAGTTTGGCACCAAGAAGTATAGTGCCTCTGTAACAACTACCTTCTACAATGTAGAAGTGGCTCAGGAACTGGATAGTGACTAGAGGCGTTTTGAGGCACAGGCTAGAAAAGACCTAGCTTGCTTTAAAGGGACAGATGGTAAAAATGTCAGTGTAAAAGGCAATTCTGGGGACAGCTCAGAAAACAAAGAGGAGAGCTGGAAAGAAAGCCTCTATCTACTTAGAGACTATATAAATATTCATGAACAGAATGTTAGTAGAAATATTATTAAAGTTCATTGTGTTGAGGTCTCAGAAGGAAAATGAAAAACAGGTTATTGGAAACTAGAGGAAAGGTGATGCCTGTTATAAAGTGGCAAAGAAATTGGCTAAATTGCATTCTAGTGTTTTATGTAAGACAGACCTTAGGAACAATGAAATTGGCTGTTTAACTGATGACATTTCTAAGCAAAATGTTGGAGATGTAGCCTAGGTCCTCCTAACTGCTTATAGTAAAAGGTGAGAGGAAAGGGAAATTGAAGAAGCTGTTAAGAAAAATGGAATCCGAACTTAAAGATTTGAAAAACTCTCACCCTGAACGTATTGCAAAAAATGAAAAAGTGTGTTCTGAGGAGAACATGTAGGGTGTGGCTAGACTATCACTCAATAAAGATGTGTTGGGATCAAACAAGCAGAAATACTGCCAGTTCTGGGGACCTCCCTGGTGGTCCAGTGGTTAAGACTCCACCTTCCAATGCAGAGGGCATGAGTTTGATCCCTAGTTGGGGAACAAAGGTCCTATAAGATCCCACATGGCATATGGTATGGCCCAAAAAAAAAAGAAAGAAAAGAAATGCTACCAGGTCCCACTGATGTGGGAGTGAGGCGACCAAAGAAGGAAGGCTATGGAAATTCTTGGGTTCTGTAGAATGGGACCATACAGCTATCTGGCTGTGAATATATGCTATCCTTCCACAAAACACAAAAATGATTCTGAAGGTGATTCAGAGATCATCGGCTCCACCACTTCCATTACGGACCCAGAGGACAAAGTTAATTCCTCCTCAGTTTTTGAGGGTGGGCCCAGCTCTAAAGTTTCAACAGACCAGGTTGCCACATCCTGGAGCAGGGACACAGGGACCGGAACACCACCCAGCAGAGCTTGAGGGCTGAGAGAGCCGGTTAGGGCCGTGGGGGCAACACAGCAGACCTCAGTTGGTCAGGATGGCAGGACATCAAGTCAAAAAGACTTATTTTCAAACCTCAAGGTCTAATGAAGTCTTCCTTGCTAGCTTTCAGACTCGCTTGGGACCAGTCAGCCCTTTCTTCTTTCCTATTTCATCCTCTTGGAAAGGAAATGTCTGTCCTGTGCCTGTTCCACTGTATTTTGGAAGCACACAACCTGTCTGGTTTCACAAGTTCATAGCTGGAAAGGAATTTTGCCTCAGGATGACTTATACCTGAGCCTTGCCTGTATCTGATTTAGATGTTATTTAGATGATCCTTTGGAATTTAGAGTTGATGCTTAAATGAATTGAGACTTTGGGGGCTGTTGAGGTGGAATGAATAGATTTTAAGTGTTAGAAGAACATGAATTTGAGGGGGACCAGGAAGGGAATATTATGGATTGAATGCTTGTGTCCCTCAAATTCTTGTATTGAAACCCTAACCTTCAGGGTGGCGGTACTTGGAGATAATGGCCTCTAAGGAAGTAACTGAAGTTAAATAAAGTCATAAAGATAGGACCTTGATCTGATAGGATTAGTGTCCTCATAAGAAGAGACACCAGAGTTCTCTCTTTCTCTCTCCGCCAGGCACATACCAAGTAAATGCTGTGTGAGCACAGGGGAAAAGGCAGCCATCTGCAACCCAAAGGGAGAGCCCACATCACGCACCAGCCCTGCTAACACCTTGGTCTTAGATTTCCAGTCTCCATAGCTATGATAAAACAAACCTTTGTTGTTTAAACCACCAAGTCTATGGTATTCTGGTTTGGCAGCCCTTGCAGACAAATACACCCACCATAAAAATTGTTGAGACAATGAAATAGTTTAAGAATTACAAAAGTGCCTTGTAGGGAAAATAGTTAAAATAACTGCATAGGTATAAATATCATTATTTTACATGTCTATAATTCAAATAGAATAGGCTACACTGACCATCGGTTGGTAGGGAGGAATCTCTGAAAGAGCTAAGTGTGAAAGACTACTACATTTTCAATGTTCTTATCAAAATATATACAGGCAACATTTCAAATCAGTGAGGAAAGCATGAATTATTCAATGAATTCTGTAGGACCATTTGGAAAAAAATAAAGCTAAACTCCCACTTTATGCTAAACATATAAAAAGTCTATATGCTTTTAAAATATATACTTTTAAAAACAGCTCAACAAGATTCAAGAGAAATGTTGAAAGCATTTTAATATTCTTGAGGTAGAAAATATCTTAAGTTTCAAATTCAGAAGCCACAATGAAAAAGATTAACAGATCATACCATGTAAAAATTTTCAACTTTTGTGCACCAAAAAATAACACAAACAAATGGAAAATCAACAGACTCTTTTGAGAGAGAATATTTGAAGCATATAAAAAAAGGATTAATATCCACCAAATATAAAGAGTTTCCACAAATTAATAAAATACCAACTATACAATAGAAATATCACCAAAAGAGGTAAACAGGCAGTTCTTTTCATTAGAGAGTCTTTAATGCAGTCACAATGTTGCCTAACCATCACCACTATCTAAATTCCAGAATATTTTATTATCCCAATAAGTAACTCTTTCCTCTCTACCCCAAGTCCCTGGCAATCATTAATCTACATTCTACATAAACCTACAATCTACATAAATGTATGGATTTACCTATTCTGGACATTTCACGAAAATTAAACCATATAATGTATGACCTCTTGTGTCTGGCTACTTTAACTTAACATAATGTTTTTAAGGTTTATCTGCATTGTATCATGTATCAGTACATACATTATTTCTACAGCTGAATAATGTTCCATCATATGGATATGCCACATTTTTAAACCATTTATAAGTTGATGGACATTTGGGTTGTCCAAAAACACAAGTTTTTGTGTGAATATATATTTCTAAGTCTCTCAAATATATACCTAGGCGTGGAATTGCTGGCTCATTTGGTAATTCTATGTTTAATTTACTGAGGAACTGCAAAACTGTTTTCAACAGCAGCTGAACCATTTTCTATTCCCAACAACAAGATATGAACATTCCCATTTATCCACATCCTTGCTATAGCTTGTTACTTTCTCGAGTTGTTTGTTTTTATATAGCTATCCTAGTGGGTATAAAATAGTATTCCATTGTGGCTTTGATTTTTATTTTTCTAAAAACTAATGATATCAAGCATCTGTTCATGTGCTTATTGGCTGTTTGCATATATTCTTTGGAAAAATGTCTATTTCTTTGCACATATTAATTAGATTGTTTTCCTTTTTGTTGTTGAGTTGTAAGAGTTTTTATATATCCTGGATGCTCATCAGATACGTGTATGAAAATACAAATATTTTCTCTCATTCTATGGGTTGTCTTTCTACTTTCTTGGTAGTATCCATTGAAGCATAAAAGCTTTTAATATTTATGAAATCTAACTTATCTGTTTTTTCTTTTGTTGCTTGTGCTCTTAGTATCATATTCCAATAACCACTGCCTAATCCAAACTTACAAAGATTTACACTTGTATTTCCTTCTTCACAAGTTTTATAGCTCTTTTCAGTTAGATCTTTTGATCCATTTTGAGTTAGCTTTGGCATTTGTTTTTAAGGTAGGGGTCCAGCTTCTTTCTTTTGTGCAGGGGTATCCAATTTGTCCCAGCACCATTTATTGAAGACTATTCCTCACTGAACAGCTTTGGCACACTTGTCAAAAACAGTTGACCATAATGGATGGGTTTATTTCTGGATTCTCGCATCTATTCCTTTGGTCTCTATGTGTATACTTATGCCAGTACCACTTTGTTAAAATTACTGTAGCTTTGTAGTAAGTTTTTAAATGGGAAAGTATAAGACCTCCAAAATTGTTCTTCTTAATCAAGATTTTTTGGCTATTAGGGGTCCTTTGTAATTCCATATAAATTTTTGTTTTAAACTTTTTACTTTTGCAAAAAAAGTCTTTGGGATTTTGATAGAGAATGCACTCAATCTGTAGATCACTTCAGGTAGTATTGCCATCCTAACAATATTAAATCTTCAAATCCACAAACACAGGCTATCTTTCCATTCAGTTCAGTTCAGTCGCTCAGTCGTGTCCGACTCTTTGGAACCCCATGGACTGCAGCATGCCAGGCCTCCCAGTCCACCACCAACTCCTGGAGTTTACCCAAACTCATGTCCATTGAGTCAGTGATACCATCCAGCCATCTCATCCTCTGTCATCCCCTTCTCCTCCTGCCTTCAGTCTTCCCCAGCATCAGGGTCTTTTCCAATGAGTCAGCTCTTTGCATGAGGTGGCCAAAGTATTGGAGTTTCAGTCTCAACATCAGTCCTTCCAATGAACACTCAGGACTGATCTCCCTTAGGATGGACTGGTTGGATTTCCTTGCAGTCCAAGGGACTCTCAAGAGTCTTCTCCAACACCACAGTTCAAAAGCATCAATTCTTCAGGACTCAGCTTTCTTTATAGTCCAGCTCTCACATCCATACATGACTACTGGAAAAAGCATAGCCTTGACTAGATGGACCTTTGTTAACAAAGTGATGTCTCTGCTTTTTAATATGCTATCTAGGTTGGTCATAACTTTCCTTCCAAGGAGTAAGTGTCTTTTAATTTCATGGGTGGAATCATCATCTGCACTGATTTTGGAGCCCCCCCAAAATAAAGTCAGCCACTGTTTCCACTGTTCCCCCATCCATTTGCCATGAAGTGATAGAACCAGATGCCATGATCTTTGTTTTCTGAATGTTGAGCTTTAAGCCAACTTTTCACTCTCCTCTTTCAGTTTCATCAAGAGGCTCTTTAGTTCTTCACTTTCTGCCATAAGGGTGGTGTCATCTACATATCTGAGGTTATTGATATTTCTCCTGGCAATCTTGATTCCAGCTTGTGCTTCCTCCAGCCCAGCATTTCTCATGATGTACTCTGCATAGAAGTTAAATAAGCAGGGTGACAATACACAGCCTTGACGTACTTCTTTTCCTATTTGGAACCAGTCTGTTGTTCCATGTCCAGTTCTAACTGTTGCTTCCTGATCTGCATACAGATTTCTCAAGAGGCAGGTCAGGTGGTCTGGTATTCCCATCTGTTTCAGAATTTTCCACAGTTTATTGTGATCCACAGTCAAAGGCTCTGGCATAGTCAATAAAGCAGAAATAGATGTTGTTCTAGAACTCTCTTGCTTTTTCCATGATCCAGCGGATGTTGGCAATTTGATCTCTGGTTCCTCTGCCTTTCCTAAAACCAGCTTGAACATTTGGAAGTTCACAGGTCACATATTGCTGAAGCCTGGCTTGGAGAATTTTGAGCATTACTTTGCTAGTGTGTGAGATGAGTGCAATTGTGCAGTAGTTTGAGCATTCTTTGGCATTGCCTTTCTTTGGAATTGGAATGAAAACTGACATTTTCCAGTCTTGTGGCCACTGTTGAGTTTTCCAAATTTGCTGGCATATTGACTGCAACACTTTCACAGAATCATCTTTCAGGATTTGAAACAGCTCAACTGGAATTCCATCACCTCCAGTAGCTTTGTTCGTAGTCATGCTTCCTAAGGCCCACTTGACTTCACATTCCAGGATGTCTGGCTCTAGGTGAGTGATCATACCATTGTGATTATCAGGGTCATGAAGATCCTTTTTGTACAGTTCTTCTGTGTATTCTTGCCACCTCTTCTTAATATCTTCTACTTTTGTTTGGTCCATACCTGGAGCAGCGAGCAGCCAAGAGGAGGCACCTCACTTCCAAAGTAAGGAGCAGTGGCTGTGCTTTGCTGGAGCAGCCATGAAGATACCACACATCCAAGGTAAGAGAAACCCCAGTAAGACGGTAGGTTTTACTGTGCTGAGAGGGGGCATCAGAGGGCAGACTGAAACCACAATCAAAGAAAACTAACCAATCTAATCACATGGACCACAGCCTTTTCTAACTCAATGAAACTAAGCCAATCCATGTAAGGCCACCCAAGACAGATGGGTCATGGTGGAGAGTTCTGACAAAATGTGGTCCACTGGAGAAGGGAATGTCAAACCGTTTCAGTATTCTTGCCTTGAGAACCCCATGAACAGTATGAAAAGGCAAAATGATAGGATACTGAAAGAAGAACTCCCCAAGTCGGTAGGTGCCCAATATGCTACAGGAGATCAGTGGAGAAATAACTCCAGAAAGAATGAAGAGATGGAGCCAAACCAAAAACAACACCCAGTTTGGATATGACTGGTGATAGAAGCAAGGTCCGATGCTGTAAAGAGCAATATTGCATAGGAACTTGGAATGTTAGGTCGATGAATCAAGGCAAATTGGAAGTGGTCAAACAGGAGATGGCAAGAGTGAACATCAACATTTTAGGAATCAGCGAACTAAAATGGACTGGAATGGGTGAATTTAACTCAGATGACCATTATATCTACTACTGTGGGCAAGAATCCCTTAGAAGAAATGGAGTAGCCATCATAGTCAACAAAAGAGTCTTTCCATTAGGTCATCTTTAATTTCTTTCAGCAATGTTTTTAGTTTTCAGAATATTAACATTCTCTAATATGGCATATTACAGTGTTTAGTTTTCACATGTTGAAACTGTTCTTGCATACCTTGGATAAATTCTTCTTGGTCATGGAGTATAATCCTTTTAACATGCTGCAGGATTCAGTTTGCTAATAATTTATTGATGATTTTTACATCTATATTCATAAGGGATGTTAGTCTGTATTCTTTTCAGTGGGCTCTTTGGCTTTGATATCATAGTAATACTGGCTTCATAGAAGTTAGGAAGTGTTCTCTACTGCTCTATACTTTGGAAGAGTTTGATAAGAGTTTAGTCACTTTTCTGAAATAATTTTGTAAGATCTGTATTCTTCGCCTAATGTGGCCAAGGAATTCCTTCTTCCATACTGTTAGCAATCAGCTAGTGATTTAACAGAATTTCTTAAAAGCCTGGAACTACAACTATGTCCTAGTCTTTGCCGAGGGGCTCTGTGTGTGTCGTGCTGGGCCATCAACTTGCAATCAGGCAATTTACAGCTCTGCCTGACTTTCCTGCCCTGTTTCCAGAGCCTCAGGGTGAGCCATAGGCAAGAGCTTATCAGCCTTCTCAGATTTTTCCTGAGCATCTGCACAGCCTTCGGCATACATGTGGCCTTCTAGATTCCCAGGAATACATAGAAGCTTTTCAAAGCTCTTTTTCCCCAAAGCATCTCACTTCCCAGCCTCTCCTCACAAGCGCTTCAGTCTTCTGTTGTCACTACTGTTATCCCTTACTCCAAGGAGTAGCTGCTAAAAACACTTGCCTTTAAATATCTTCCATAAACATTCCCTGGGTAGACACCTAAGCCCTGGGAAAGTTTCAAGTTAGGTAAAATTAAGGCAAGCCTTTTCAGATAGCCTCCAGGGATATACCAGATAGGTCAAAATATTAATCACAATTCTTTGAGAATAAGGTCTGTTCTACTTCCAATACTAGGTGCTTGTAGCAGGAATATGCGTTCTTGTCTTCAAGGTCACTGCCAAGCTTGGGGGTAGGGAGTGGTACCAGGGTAAGTTTAAATGCCACATATCTCTGTTATGTGGGTTTCTCTGGTGGCTCAGATGATAAAGAATCTGCCTGCAATGCGGGAGACCCGGGTTCAATCCCTGGATTGGGAAGATCCTCTGGAGAAGGGAATGGCAACCCACTCCAGCATTCTTGTTTGGGAAATCCCATGGACATGGGTTTCTTCATTGTTTTCATGGTGGGATGGATTTCTTCGCTCCACTGGACACCAGTTTCTTAATTCATGCTTTTCTTCATTCTTTTGACCTTTCCATTTTTATTAAGGTAAAAATATACATAATATAACAATTTACCATTTTAACAATTCTTAACACTATAATTCAGGGACATCAACTACATTTCCGTTGTTGTACAAAGAGGAGCTACTCCACTTCCAAGGTCAGGGGCGGCGGCCGAGAGGAGCAACCCCATGTCCAAGGAGCAGTGGCTGCATGGATACACGAGGGCCAAGAGGAGCTACTCCACGTTCAAGGTCAGGAAGGGTGACCTTGTCCAAGGTACGGAGCAGTGGCTGTGCTTTGCTGGAGCAGCCATGAAGAGATATCCCACATCCAAGGTAAGAGAAACCCAAGTGAGACAGTAGGTATTGCGAGAGGGCATCAAGGGGCAGACGCACTAAAGCCATAATCACAGAAAACTAGCCAATCTGATCACATGGACCACAGCCTTGTCTAACTGAATGAAACTAAACCATGCCATGTAGGGCCACCCAAGACGGACGGGTCATGGTGGAAAGGTCTAACAGAATGTGGTCCACTGGAGAAGGGAATGGCAAACCACTTCAGTGTTCTTGCCTTGAGAATCACATGAACAGTATGAAAAGGCAAAATGATAGGATACTGAAAGAAGAACTCCCCAAGTCGGTAGGTGCCCAATATGCTACAGGAGATCAGTGGAGAAACAACTCCAGAAAGAATGAAGAGATGGAGCCAAGGCAAAATCAATACCCAGTTGTGGATGTGACTGGTGATAAAAGCAAGGTCCGATGCTGTAAAGAGCAATATTGCATAGGAACCTGGAATGTCAGGTCAATGAATCAAGGCAAATTGGAAGTGGTCAAACAGGAGATGGCAAGAGTGAACATCGACATTTTAGGAATCAGCAAACTAAAATGGACTGGAATGGGTGAATTTAACTCAGATGACCATTATATCTACTACTGTGGGCAGGAATCCCTCAGAAGAAATGGAGTAGCCATCATGGTTAACAAGAGTCTGAAATGCAGTACTTGGATGCAATCTCAAAAACTACAGAATGATCTCTGTTCATTTCCAAGGCAAACCATTCAATATCACTGTGATCCTAGTCTATGCCCCGACCAGTAATGCTGAAGAAGCTGAAGTTGAACAGTTCTATGAAGACCTACAAGACCTTTTAGAACTAACATCCAAAAAAGATGTCCTTTTCATTATAGGGGACTGGAATGCAAAAGTAGGAAGTCAAGAAACACCTGGAGTAACAGGCAAATTTGGCCTTGGAATGCGGAATGAAGCAGGGCAAAGGCTAATAGAGTTTTGCCAAGAGAACACACTGGTCATAGCAAACTCCCTCTTCTAACAACACAAGAGAAGACTCTACACATGGACATCACCAGATGGTCAACATAGAAATCAGATTGATTATATTCTTTGCAGCCAAAATGGAGAAGCTATATACAGTCAGCAAAAACAAGACCAGGAGCTGACTGTGGCTCAGATCATGAGCTCCTTATTGCCAAATTCAGACTTAAACTGAAGAAAGTGGGGAAAACCACTAGACCATTCAGGTAAAGTGAAAGTGAAAGTGAAAGTGAAGTCGCTCAGTCGTGTCCAACTCTTTGCGACCCCGTGCACTGTAGCCTACCAAGCTCCTCTCTCCATGGGACTCTCCAGGCAAGAATACTGCAGTGGGTTGCCATTTCCTTCTCCAGGGGATCTTCCCAACCCAGGGATCAAACCCAAGTCTCTCACATTGCAGGCAGATGCTTTAACCTCTGAGTCACCAGGGAACATTCAAGTATGACCTAAATCAAATCCCTTATGATTATACAGTGGAAGTGAGAAATAGATTAAGGGACTAGATCTGATAGACACAGTGCCTGATGAACTACGGATGGAGGTTCATGACATTGTACAGGAGACAGGGATCAAGACCATCCCCATGGAAAAGGAATGCAAAAGAGCAAAATGGCTGTCTTGAGGAGGCCTTACAAATAGCTGTGAAAAGAAGAGAAGCGAAAAGCAAAGGAGAAAAGGAAAGATATAAGCATCTGAATGCAGAGTTCCAAAGAATAACAAGGAGAGATAAGAAAGCCTTCCTCAGCGATCAATGCAAAGAAATAGAGGAAAACAACAGAATGGGAAAGACTAGCGATCTTTTCAAGAAAATTAGAGATACCAAGGGAACATTTCATGCAAAGATGGGCTCGATAAAGGACAGAAATGCTATGGACCTAACAGAAGCAGAAGATATTAAGAAGAGGTGGCAAAAATACGTGGAAGAACTGTACAAAAAAGATCTTCACGACCCAGATAATCCTGATGGTGTGATCACTCACGTAGAGCCAGACATCCTGGAATGTGAAGTCAAGTGGGCCTTAGAAAGCATCACTACAAACAAAGCTAGTGGAGGTGATGGGATTCCAGTTGAGCTGTTTCAAATCCTGAAAGATGATGCTGTGAAAGTGCTGCACTCAATATGCCAGCAAATTTGGAAAACTCAGCAGTGGCCACAAGACTGGAAAAGGTCAGTTTTCATTCCAATCCCAAAGAAAGGCAATGCCAAAGATTGCTCAAACTACTGCACAATTGCACTCATCTCACAATCTAGCAAAGTAATGCTTAAAATTCCCCAAGCCAGGCTTCAGCAATACGTGACCTGTGAACTACCAAATGTTCAAGCTGGTTTTAGGAAAGGCAGAGGAACCAGAGATCAAATTGCCAACATCTGCTGGATCATTGAAAAAGCAAGAGAGTTCCAGAAAAAACATATATTTCTGCTTTATTGACTATGCCAAAGCCTTTGACTGTGTGGACCAACACAAACTGTGGAAAATTCTGAAAGAGATGGGAATGCCAGACCAACTGATCTGCCTCTTGAGAAACCTATATGCAGGTCAGGAAGCAACAGTTAGGACTGGACATGGAACAACAGACTGGTTCCAAATAGGAAAAGGAGTACGTCAAGGCTGTATATTGTCACCCTGCTTATTTAACTTCTATGCAGAGTACATCATGAGAAACGCTGGGCTGGAAGAAGCACAAGCTGGAATCAAGATTGCCGGGAGAAATATCAATAACCTCAGATATGCAGATGACACCACCCTTATGGCAGAAAGTGAAGAAGAACTAAAGAGCCTCTTGATGAAAGTGAGAGAGGAAAGTGAAAAAGTTGGCTTAAAGCTCAACATTCAGAAAACTAAGATCATGGTATCTGGTCCCATCACTTCATGGGAAATAGATGGGGAAACAGTGGAAACAGTGTCAGACTTCATTTTTGGGGACTCCAAAATCACTCCAGATGGTGACTGCAGCCATGAAATTAAAAGACACTTACTCCTTGGAAGGGAAGTTATGACCAACCTAGATGGCATATTGAAAAGCAGAGACATTACTTTGCCAACAAAGTCCATCCAGTCCAGGCTATGGTTTTTCCTGTGGTCATGTATGGATATGAGAGTTGGACTGTGAAGAAAGCTGAGCACTGAAGAATTGATGCTTTTGAACTGTGGTGTTGGATAAGACTCTTGAGAGTCCCTTGGACTGCAAGGAGATCCAACCAGTCCATTCTAAAGGAGACCAGTCCTGGGTGTTCATTGGAAGGACTGATGCTGAGGCTGAAACTCCAGTACTTTGGCCACCTCATGCGAAGAGTTGACTCATTGGAAAAGACCCTGATGCTGGGAGGGATTGGGGGCAGGAGGAGAAGGGGCCGACAGAGGATGAGATGGCTGGATGGCATCACCGACTCGATGCACATGAGTTTGGGTGAACTCCGGGAGTTGGTGATGGACAGGGAGGCCTGGCGTGCTGCGATTCATGGGGTCGCAAAGAGTTGGACATGACTAAGCGACTAAACTGAAGTGAACTCAACTGAAAACTTCACTTTCCATCTGCTGGATTCCTCATAAGTAATTTCATCTCTGTTGTCATTAGACAGTTACTCCTAGTTACTCCTCCCCCAAGTTTCTTGGAAACATCATTCAATTTTCTTTGTCTAAGGACATCATAAAAGTAAAATCCATCATTCTAAGGACATCGTATAAGTAAAATCATATAGAATGTGTTTTTGGAGTCTGGCTTGTTTCACATAGCATAACACTTTCAAGGTCACCACACATTGTAGCATGTGTCAGATAATTTCATTCCTTTTTAAGGCATAATAATGTTGTGTAATCATGTACAGCATTTTGTTTATCCATTTATTTGTCAGTGGATATTTGGATTGTTTCCATTTCTTGATTATTGTAAGTAATGCTGGTAAGACATTATTCAAGTCACTGCCTTCAATTATGAGGAGGGTATACACCTAGGTGGGGATTGCTCACTCATAAAGGAATTCTATTTTTAATTATTTGAAGGACTCCTAGACTGTTTCCCACCACAGCTGCACCGTTTTATTTTATTTTATTGCACCATTCTACATGCCTAGCAAGAACATAGAAAGGTCCCAATTTTAACATCCTCACGAACACTTTGTGGTTTGGTGCATCTGAATATTACATCAGAGGGGATCCATATGCACAATGCACACGTGCACAATGATGAAAATATGTTTTTACCACATATTAAAACGTGGTAAAAATGAAGACATTGGGAAAATGAAATGCTGAGTGTGCTTTCTCCCCAGATATAAAGCAGTGTGTCCAGTGCCCAGCTCAAGAGCAGCCAAACAGGGAGAAAAATCACTGCCTCCCCAAAGTTGTGACCTTCCTGGTCTTTGATGATTTTCTGGGGATGTCACTGGCCAGCATGACTCTGTGCTTCTGTGTCATCACAGGTGTGGTTTTGTGGGTCTTTGCGAAGCACCGAGACACCCCCATCATCAAGGCCAATATCCAGGCTTTCAGCTATGTCCTGTTTATCTCCCTCCTCCTGTGCTTCCTCTGCTCCTTACTCTTCATTGGTCATCCCCAAACAGCCATCTGCATCCTCCAACAGATCACATTTGGAGCTTCCCTGGTAGCTCAGTTGGTAAAGAATCCACCTGCAATGCAGGAGACCCTGGTTCAATTGCTGGGTTGGGAAGATCCACTGGAGAAGGGAAGGGCTACCCACTCCAGTATTCTTGGGCTTCCCTTTTGGCTCAGCTAGTAAAGAATCCACCTGCAATGTGGGAGACCTGGGTTTGATCCCTGGCTTGGGAAGATCCCCTGGAGAAGAGAAAGGCTACCCACTCCAGTATTCTGGCCTGGAGAATTCCATGGAGTGTATAGTCCATGGGGTCACAAAGTGTCAGACACAACTGAGCGACTTTCACTTCACTTCACTCACTGTGACTGTTGCCACTGTTTTGACCAAAACCCTGACTATGATCCTGGCATTCAAGACCAGGAAGCTAGGAACAACCATGAGATGATTGCTGGTAACAGGAGCTGCTAACTATGTCATTCCCATGTGCTCCCTGATCCAGGTGATTATCTGTGGAGTCTGCTGGAAACCTCTTTTCCTTTCCTTGAGATGGACACTCATTCTGAACACAAGGAGCTCCTCATTGTGTGCAACAAGGGCTCAATCACTGCCTTCTACTGTGTCCTGGGATTCCTGGGCTCCATAACTCCGGGGACCTTCTCCTTGGCTTTCCTGGCCATGAACCTGCCTGACACCTTCAGTGAAGCCAAATTCCTGACCTTCAGCATGCTGGTGTTCTGCAGTGTCTGGGTCACTTTTCTCCTCACCTACCACAGCACCAAGGGCAAGGTCATGGTGGCCGTGGAGATCTTCTCCATCTTGGCCTCCAGTGCTGGGCTCCTAGGCTGCACCTTTGCCCCAAAGTGTTATTCTGTGCTTCCCAGGTGGTGCTAGTGGTAAAGAACTGCCTGCCAATGGAGGAGACCCTGGTTTGACCCCTGGGTCAGGAAGATCCCCTGGAGGAGGGCAGGCAAACCACTCCAGTATTCTTGTCTGCAGAATTCCGTGGACAGGAGCCTGATGGGCTACCGTCCGTGGGGTTGCAAAGAGTCGGACATGGCTGAAATGACTGAGTATGCATGCACTCTATGTTATTCTCCTAAAACCCGAGAACTCTATGAAAGGTTTAGGGATTCAAATAAATTCTCAGGGAAATAAGCTTTCAGGTTTTATCTCATAAGTCTCTATCACCATTTTGGCCTTCAACAATAAACCACTCATAAAAATAATATGTTCATTCATTCAAATGTTAGAAACCATCAAACCTGCTTTACCTCTATTTATCAAGGGATTCTTCCCTCTCTTTTTAAGAGTCTTTGTGTACAACTACCCTCAGTCATCAAGATTCACAGAAAGGAATTCTACCTCAGATTAATGACTTTCCTCAAAATTTTTGCTATTGATCTATTTCTTCCATCATTAAGTTAAGTATACAGTAAGCACATCCTTATTGTTCGACCCACTCCCCTATCCCACAAAGGTTCGTTTACAACTAAATACTATTCAGAATACTCTTTACTGTACCTTTCCTATTTTGTTTCTTAAACTGACAGTGTAAAAAGTCATATTTTTAAATTAATTTTTTATTGGCGTATAGTTGAACTTTTGGATGGAGCAGAAGGTCCAGGGATAAAGTAAGCTGGCAGACATGTGATGAACAACTGACTTCTATCCACCCAGCATCTGCATCCCTGGCACTTTTTAGGATGATGTTTTACTATCCATCACTGGCCCCCACCTCCTTAAACACAGCGATGAGTATGTGACCCAAGGTAGACCAATTCAACTCCCTCTTCTAGGAATCTTACTCAAGTGGAGATGCGTAAATGCTGAAGGCAATGGGAGTTGTGCAAATCAATGACACATTCTGCAAATGTGGTTCATGAGTCCCCATTCAGAAGCTCCTCTGGTTTCTCTCCTCCTAGTCCCTCATATGTCGGCTGCACTGCGAACGTGGTAAGAGCAAAAGAGTACCTCACTCAGGCCCCAGTCATCAGAACTGGAGCTTGAAGGAGACTGGGTCGCAAGAAGGAGCTGCTCAGTTATCAGAAGTGGGACCTGAGGTCAGGGCTGGCCCAGCAATGTGAATGACCTGAGGAAGAGTGTCATAGTGCTGGCCCATGGTCAGGGAGGGTCCAAGAGCCTGGGACAGAGCTGAGCCTGCAGCTCAGTGAGTGGATGGTCCCCTAGTAAATGGTCCCAGCAGAGAGCACATCAGTCATGGTTGAATTCAAGAAACAGAGCCACCAGGAGTGGCCTTGGCCACTAGGAGCCACTATATGCACATATATATTCTACTCTATATATGTGTAGACTATATGGGTTTGCTGGGCTTCCCTGATAGCTCAGTTGGTAAAAAAAAAAAAAAAAATCTGCCTGCAATGCAGGAGACCCCTGTTCGATCCCTGGGTCAGGAAGATCCCCTGGAGAAGGGAAAGGCTACCTACTCCAGTATTCTTGGGCTTCCCTTGTGGCTCAGCTGGTAAAGAATCTGCCTGCAATGCGAGAGACCTGGGTTCGATCTCTGGGTTGGGATAATCCCCTAGAGAAGGGAAAGGCTACCCACTCCAGTATTTTGACCTAGAGAACTTCATGGACAGTATAGTCCATGGGGTCGCAAAGAGTCAGACACAACTGAGCAACTTGCACTTCACTTTTCATATGGGTTTGCTACAGAGCTGTGACAGCATGTAATTGTGACAGCTGCTTAAGCATCCTCTGGATGTCTATAAGGCTGTTGTCTTTGCATTGGATATCCCAGCTTGAAGTCCACAGGGCAGCCAATTAGCAAGGGAAGATGGATGTAAAATGGGGAAGAACGAGGGCTCGCTGAAACCCATCAGCACATGCTGGAGCCTGCGAGGACAGACCAAAACCCTCGTCAGTTCTGTTCACCTCTGACATTGAAGCTGTCACGAACTACCACTAATGCAGTGGCTGCAAACAACAGAAATTTATTCTTTTACAGTCCTGGAGGCTAGAAGTCCAAAAGGAGTCTTAACGGGTCTAAAATCAAGGCTTAGACAGGGCTGGTTCTTTCTGAATTTTCCCAGGGAGGATCTGTGTCCTGCCTCTTTCAGCTTCTGGTGGCTGTCACGTTCCTTGCCTGGTGACTGTGTCACTCCACTCTCTGCCTCACAGTCACATGGCCTTCTCCTCTTTTTGTCCAATTTCCCTCAGCCTCTCTCTAAGGATACTTACGATTATATCAGGCTGCTCCCCCTCACTCTGGATTATTTTCCCATTTCACGATTTTTTAATTAACTAATTAATTAATTGGCTGCACCAGGTCTTAGTTGTGGCATATGGGATCTAGTTCCCTGACCAGGTATGGAACCTGGGCCCCCTGCATTGGGAGCTCAGAGTCTTAGCCCCTGGATCACCAGGGAAGTCCCATCAAGATTGTTAATCATATCCGAAAATCCCTTTGCTTTACAAGGTAACATTCGCAGGCATTGGGAGGTGGCTAGGGCTTCCCAGGTAATGCAGTGGTAAAGAACCCACCTGCCAACGCAAGAGGTATAAGAGATGTGGGTTCAATCCCTGGCTTGGGAAGACCCCCTGGAGAAGGGAATGGCAACCCACTCCTTTATTCTTGCCTGGAGAATTCCATGGATAGAGGAGCCTGTCATGGGATTGCAGAGTCAGACACGATTGAAGCAACTTAGCACACATCATGTAAGAAGCAATTATTCACCTATCACACGTAGTAAAAAGAAGAAAGGCAACTATAACTCTGGGGCCTAAAATCTGCGTGATGCAAATAATGATAGAATTATTAACACAGAAATGTCAATAAGAAGTGAAAACAGCCTGGGGGAGAAGAGTTTAACTTGGAATATGTCACAGACAATATAAGGGACTGATGGGACATCCATATGGACATGCCTGGGTCTAGGGGGTGGTAACTAGAAATTTTGGAAAAGCATCTAACCTGAAGATCAAGATTTGAGAGAGGAAGAGTATAAAGACTTTGAAGGTAGGATTTAGACACTTACAGTTCTATCCTCGGTGTCTAGCATGGCATCTGGCCTGTGGCCTGTAGAAGATACTCAACAAATGTTCACGGAACAAACAGATGAAAAGAAGAACCCAGAGGAGAATGGCAGGGACCAGTAGAGAGTACGGATGAAGGAGTGAACTTTGACTGGAAGGAGAAAGCTTTCTTCTTTGAAACAAGAGGTAATAAAACGGGGAGGAGGCAGCCTATGCAAACTAATTTTGAAACATGATATATTGCATGATCTCACTTTGAACAGTTCCGGGATTATCAACATGGAAGGTGAAGTCATCAGCGAGAAATGTGACTGGGATTGGATGGAGGTTTGAGGAAAGCAAACCCTAAAATGTCAGAACTTGAAAGGACCTTGGAGGGTATCTACCCCACAACCCTCATTTTACAGATAGGGCTTAGACAAAGGAATAAATCTGCTTAGGTCACCAAGCCAAATAAAGTTTGATTCAATTCATGCAATAAATATATATTGGATGCTGACTCTTTGCCAGGCAGAGCCCACGCCAGGTGTGGGAAGTACAGTGGAGAACAAGGCAGACAGAAGCCCAGCCTCACTGAGCTTTTAGGATAGCGGGGAAGACAAAGAAGTCAGTGGGGTGCAAAACACTACGGTGGGAAAAGCTTAGCTTGCTTAGGGGAGCATGAGGTTCAACCAGAAATGAAGAATGCAGTTGGCAAACTGGATACCAGCCTAGCTGAGAGTAGACACTGTCTTGGCTGTTAACCCGGTAACCTGGCTGTTAACCTGGGTAAGTTTATACATTTATAAATATAAATTTATATTTATTGGATATAAATATCCAGTCTCCTTGGATATTTATAATTCCAAGGAGAAGAAAAGAAGGCAACTCCCAGGACCTTGACTCTGGTTCCAACATTCCTTTGTACTTGGCTCTTTTCTTCCCCAGGCAGATCACAGCACAGAACAGGGAACTCCTCAGTACATCAAGTGGTCAACTGGTGGACTAAATCCTGTCCCTCTGAGCAGATGAGCAAATAGGAAAAGAGCTCAAACGTTTTGTTCTACTTGTCCAAGGGCACCCAGGAGTAAAGAAGCTGACAGAGCAGGGATTAGCTTCTTGAAGAAAATAAGGTCTGCAATGGGATTTGATGTCCACAACAGGCAAGATGAACGGAGAAGGCAGCTCATTTTGTTCCGCTCCTTTAATATGTCATCACATCTCTCTTAAGGCCGGTTGTGCTAGAAGCCAATAATAACCTAAGGCAATTACATTTTGGAAAAGAACAAATTTTAAAAGTGTGACAAAGCATAGACCACTTATCTAGCTTGAAGTTAAACAATTCAATTCTTATGACTTCTCTCATGAAATTCTCCCTAGTCCCTCATTTTATCTATCCTTAGAACACACCTCTGCCTTCTCTAGGGTGCACCCTCTCATAAGAGTTCGACAAATCTCCAGGGTATATATTCATTTCAAAGGGGCATCTCTGGCTTCTGTTGCTTTGAGGAAAGAAAGCTGGAAGCCTGCTCAGTCCACCTAGGAAATATTTTCTTCAGCTGTTGTCACTGTTGCTACAACATGGCATTGCTAGGAGTCCTGCGGTCCACGCCCATCTCTGAGCTGGCACAGAAACTTCTCTGGGTATCAGAGGGCGTAACAGAAGAAGTGTTATGTTCAGCTGTGGGCAGGTCACGCCACCCGTAGGCCTCAGCCTCAGAGCCTGTCAAGCCGGAATAGGAGCAAGCCTCCATCTGCATGCAGATGAAGAAACCTGAACTCTTTGCAACTCTTTCTGTTGAGGAGATGAGTTTAGTTTCCCAAGAAAGAGGTTTAGAATACTGGAGGGACTTCAGAACAGATACTGGGGGGACCTGAGAGAGGGAGAGGTTGAGAGAGAGTGACAGTGCAAGGGGATCCTCCTCTTCAGAAGGCCTAAAATGGTGAGACTTCCTCCCATCTCTTGCTAGTCCTAGTGAAAGATAAAGGAGAGCTTCCCAATCAATGGGCCTTGACATACAGGGTGCTGCCAGTGGATGAGAAGTGGGCAAGAATTTTTGATCTTAGGATTTGGGGCAATCAAACAGGGCTTGGGGGAGCCAGAGCCCCCAGGCCAGTCACCACCAGCAGCTAGCAGACTAGATAGGGGTTTTGTTGTTGTTGTTTTGTTTTCTTCAGAAGACAGAGCCTGTAGAACAGCATCTGGAATTTTGCCCTACAGTCTTCATGGGCAGCCAGCACTCAGGGCACTTCCAGCCCTACTGCTCTGCTTCTTCCTGATGAGTGCTCCCAAGGAAGTGGCCCACCACTAAGATGGGGATTTGAAGGAGTAACCCACTCCAGTGTTCTTGCCTGGAGAATCCCAGGGATGGGGGAGCCTGGTGGGTGGCCGTCTATGGGGTCACCCAGAGTCAGACACGACTGAAGCGACTTAGCAGCAGCAGCAGCAGGGGAGCAAGTGAAAGTGAGGGGGAGAACTGCTGGGGGCACAGTGCCAGGTACCAGACTCAACTCTGTATCTTCACATGTCACATACTTAGCATCTGATACACCCTTTTCAGTTGCACAGAAGTTAGCCACATAGGACTACATGTGTGTCCTGCAAACTGTTGCATTATCATGATTTCAAAATACTGTCCGTGACATGAAAAGGTTCGATTGGTGTTGAAATTCATTTGTGTCATTGCAAGATATTTCATCATAGCATTTATCAATGAGAGAAAATGGAAAGGTGTTAGACTCTAAATATATTTTCAACTGTTGTAAATTTGGGGATGACTGTACAACACAACCTGTCTATCACTTACTCATGGGAACAAAGTTGCTTGTCAATGGTGACCTGGAAGAATTCCAAGACTCATCACTAAAATCTTGATAGGGAATCACGTGTAATCCTTTCAAGCACAATAGCAGATGTAAAATGTTACACTGAAGGAAGCAACTTCAAGATTTTATGAAACATTTTTGAAAACATTCAACTGGTAAGTTTGACATGAATATTTAATGTTTTCTTGAATTTTTCTATTTATTTTTCTTATCACAATTATATGATGTAAAAAACTAATAAATGTTGTCAATGAGTCCCATATAGACACCCACAAATTCCTTCCAGTGCCATACAAATGTTATCACTTTCCATCTGTGTCATGAGGTACAAGAGTTGGGGAACACTGAGATAAAGTCACATTAAGATAAGAAAAAGAGGGACTTCTATGGTGGTCCAGTGGCTAAGACTCTGCACTCCCAATGCAGAAGGCCAGGGGATTCGATCTTTGGTCAGGGAACTAGATCCTTCATGTCACAACTAAGAATTAACATGCTGCAACCAAAAAAAAAAAAAAAAAAAAGATCTCACATGCCACAACTAAGACCCGGCACAGCCAAATAAATAAATAAGGACTTCCTTGGTGGTCCAGCAGCTAAGACTCTGTGCTCCCAGTTCAGGGGACCTGGGTTTGATATCTGGTCAGGGAACTTGATCCCACATGCTGCAACTGAGACCTGGTACAGCCAAATAAATAAAAATTTTTTTAAACAGAAAAGAATAAAGAGAGTTGCTTAAACCACTTTGTTAATCAGGAATCATTTATTGTAAGTGGTAGAAGTTCAACTCAAAGTAGCCTGACCCAAATAAGCAATGGGGATGGGGGAGTACCTTTATTGACTCAAGAACCAAAAATGCGTAAATGTCAGGGATGGAGTTGGCCTTAGTGATGACTGGCCAAAGGGACACAAATACCATTAGCTGTCCATTGCTCACCACCTCTATTTCTCATTGCTGCTTCTCTTGGAATGTTTACTTTTCTACCTCCTGCTGTCAGCTAGATAAGCTAGATCTACTGGGGGTAATAACCCTCAAATCTCAGTGATTTAAAATAACAAATACTCATTTCTCGCTCTTGTTTCATATCTGTCATGAGTTGGCAGGCTCTCTGCTCATGATTATCACTCATGGACCCAGTGCGATGGAAAGAGAAAGCTCCAGAGTCCTACGAACTAACTCAGTAACTAAGTGCTCTGGTCTAGAAGCGACATATCATGACCACTGTCTTAGTCAGCTTGGGCAGCTCTAACACAATACCATTGACTGGGTAGCTTAACAGAAATGTATTTCTCCCAGTTCTAGAGGCTGGGAAGTCCAAGATCAAGGTGCCGCCTAATTTAGTTCCTGATGAGAATTCTCTTCTTGGCTTGCAGATGGCCTCCTTCTCACTGTGCCCTTACATGGGACGGAAAGAGAGTTTCTCTCTCTCTCTTTTTATTAGGCCGCATCCGCATGTGCAACATTGGTGGTGGTGGTGTTGTTTAGTTGCTCAGTCATCTGACTCTTTGTGACCCCATGGACTGTAGCCCGCCTGGCTCCTCTATTCATGGGATTCTCCAGGCAGGAATACCGGAGTGTGTTGCCATGTCCTCCTCCAGGGGATCTTCCTGACTCAGGGGTGGAACCTGGGTGTCCTGTGTCTCCTGCATTGGCAGGTGGATTCTTTACCACTAGCACCACATGGAAAGCCCCATATGTGGCATGTGGGATGTTAGTTCCCAAAACAGGGATGGAAGCCCCCTGCAGTGGAAGCATGGAGTCTTAACCTGGACCACCAGGCAAGTCCTGAGAGCATCTCTCTTGTGCCTCTTATTTTCTTCTTTCATCATTCCTTACTTTGCCGTTAATTTAATTTTTCATGTCTCCTCTTATAAGGGCACTAATCCCATTCATAAGAGCTCTACTCTCATGACCTAGTGACCTCCCAAAGGCCCTGCCATCTAATACCATCACACTTGGGACTAAAGCCTCAATATATGAATTTTGAGGTGACACAAACATTCAGTACATAGTCAGTCAGTCAGTTCAGTCGCTCAGTCATGTCCGACTCTTTGCAACCCCATGAACTGCAGCATGCCAGGCCTCTCTGTCCATCACCAACTCCTGGAGTCCACCCAAATCCATGTCCATTGAGTCAGTGATGCCATCCAACCATCTCATCCTCTGTCATCCCCTTCTCCTCCTGCCCTCAATCTTTCCCAGCATCAGGGTCTTTTCAAATGAGTCAGCTCTTCGCATGAGGTGGCCAAAGTATTGGAGTCTCAGCTTCAACATCAGTTCTTCCAATGAACATTCAGGACTGATCTCCTTTAGGATGGATTGGTTGGATCTCCTTGCAGTCCAAGGGACTCTCAAGAGTCTTCTCCAACACCACAGTTCAAAAGCATCAATTCTTTGGCGCTCAGCTTTCTTTATAGTCCAACTCTCATATCCATACATGACTACTGGAAAAACCATAGCCTTGACTAAATGGACCTTTGTTAACAAAATGATGTCTCTGCTTCTTAATATGCTGTCTAGGTTAGTCATAACTTTCCTTTCAAGGAGTAAGCATCTTTTAATTTCATGGCTGCAAACACCATCTGCAGTGATTTTGGAGCCCCTCAAAATAAAGTCAGCCACTGTTTCCCCATCTATTTGCCATGAAGTGATGGGACCAGATGCCATGATCTTAGTTTTCTGAATGTTGAGCGTTAAGCCAAATTTTTCACTCTCCTCTTTCACTTTCATCAAGAGGCTCTTTAGTTCTTCTTCACTTTCTGCCATAAGGGTGGTGTTATCTGCATATCTGAGGTTATTGATATTTCTCCCAGCAATCTTGATTCCAGCTTGTGCTTCATCCAGCCCAGTGTTGCTCATGATGTACTCTGCATAGAAGTTAAATAAGCAGGGTGACAATACACAGCCTTGACGTACTCCTTTCCCGATTTGGAACCAGTCTGTTGTTCCATGTTCATTTCTAACTGTTGCTTCCTGACCTGCATATAGGTTTCTCAAGAGGCAGGTCAAGTGGTCTGATATTCCCATCTCTTTCAGAATTTTCCACAGTTTGTAACTACTCACAACTCACATGGCCCCACCTAACCCCAAAGAGGCCAAGAAGTAAAACCTTACCATGTGCCAAAGAGAACCAGAAAAACTCAGTTAATAGCACTAATGTCTACAACATTGGTTTACATGGTACATGTTAAAGAGTGGGTAGTTAGAGCTTACAAAGAATAATGACATGAGTAAGTAATTTCTCAGGATTATTGTACCTGACCTTAGAAAAATTCAGTATGAAAAATGCTAATTATTAAACCAGGTCAAGTCTGGGTTAGTTATTCACAGTGCATGAATTCTTTAATTTACAAAAGGATTCAGCTTAGAATCTCCTTAAAACTTTGATTTCTTTTAACACAGCTAAATGTTTATTTAGAGATCATTTACTGAAGAATTCTGCAACCCTTGTGTTGAAACTTAGGTTAACTCTTATTACAAACCTTTGAATTCTTACTGTATATCGCCTATCTCAGTGTTTCTAGCACATAACATATAAAAGAAACCATAGGTTTTCTGGGGTGAGTTGTAAAGAGTTTGTGGTTAGTTACACTCGAGAAGACTTAAAGGCACAGTACAATCAAAACTGTGACATTAATTATACAGAGTAAGAACTCCACAAGACTGCGACAAGAGGAATCCCTTCCTCCAGATATAAAGTGCCCCCTTTTCTCTTCAGAAGTGGCTGGTGGGATTTTCCAAGGAGACTCACTAGTTGACATGTTTACACATTAAAATGAATAACAAAGACCTGGGAAGAAACTTTATTCCCACAGCAAAGTTGTTATAACAGTAACCCAATATTTGCATACGGCTATGCCTGTCCTCAAGGAGACACCCCACACTGCTAGGGAACAAAGGCAAAGAGCACGCTTTGGGTCCAATTATCTTTGCCAATGAGCCTCAAAATCATCAGCAACCAAGCCACAGCCAAGTTTTGCTACTTCTGGCAAAGCGAGCTGAATGATGCATTCAATCTCCCTGCGCACAAACTTTCAATCAGCCCTTGGGGACGCTGCTCGTCTAGTGTTAAGCACTGGGCCAGCAAAGTTGGAGGCCTCCAAAAATAGTAGAAAACTTGGCACCAGTCCTGATGGACTTGGCATTCCACTTGAGACAGATGTGGTATTAAGACAAATTGTTCAAATCATTATATTGTGCACCTGGAACTAACACAGTACAGTTCTCTTTTTAAACAGAGATGAGGCGAGAGGCAATGGCCACGATGCTCGAGGACCCCAAAATGAAGAGGTAGTATAAGTGAACAACTATACTAGAAAGTGATTCTTGCACATAACCTTATGATGATATGTATTACATGGTGTTAAAACTGTCTGAAAGATTTTCATCACAAGTATGAAAAAACATAGCCTTCAACCACATGGGCAACACTACTAACCCACTGGGAACACAAGCACCACGCCCTGTTGCCTCATCCTCCACCAGGTGAACTTGACTGCTTTGACCTGCGTGTATCTGGAAGGTGGTGCTGCATGTATGGGTCAAATAAACAAGAAAATCAATGGAAGTTCCTTCCTGGGGGAAATAAATAGCAATTTTGGGGGGTGCTGAGGTACAAGGAGAATCCTGATATCAGAAGATACAAGATGTCTGAGATTCATTCATCCCTTTACTTAGTAATTCATTCACAAACATTTATGAACACCCTTTAATTGCTAAGTCATGTGCTGGACGATAAGACAGACATGGTCTCTGGCCTTATAGAGCTCACATCCTGGTGAGGAAGACAAGTACACTTTCTTTTCTCTGGGGGATGGAGACAGCCCACATGGCAGATGACCTTATCAGTGCTGACCAGAAAATTCCAGGCTGGGTGATGAAGATTACATTTCTGCTGAAGGTCAAAACTGCAATATGTTAGGTATTAAATCTAGGTTTGGTATCATGGGCCTTCAGTCCAGTGACACCATTTTGGGCCTGGAGCTTTCCTTTGTTTTAACAAGGTAGTGGAGAGCCTTGCAGGCCCTGGAATTAGAACTTGGACTTTATCCTAACGGCAGTAGGAATGGGAATGAGGTTTTGGTTTGTTTGTTTTAATTTTTCATGGTATAGTTTCTTTACAATGTTGTGTTAGCTTCTGCTGTACAGCAAATTATGACCTTAGTCATGTCCCACTCTTTGAGACCCCATGGACTGTAGCCTGCCAGGCTCCTCTGTGCGTGGGATTTCCCAGGCAAGAATATTGGAGTGTGTTGCCATTTCCTTCTCCAGGGGCTCTTCCCAACCCAGGGATCGAACCTGTGCCTCCCATGTCTCCTTCATTGCAGGCAGATTCTTTACCTACTGAGCCATCAGGGAAGCCCATGTGTACATATATGCCCCCTTTTTTTTTGGATTTCCTTCCCACTTAGGTCACCACAGAGCATTGAATAAAGTTCCCTGTGCTATACAGTAGGTTCTCATTAATTATTTATTTTATACATAGTAGTACATATATGTTAATCCCAATTTCCCAATTCATCCCACCCCATCTTCCTCCCTTGGTTTCCATACGTTTGTTCTCTATGTCTGTGTCTCTATTTCTGACTTGTAAATAGGTTCGTTTGTACCATATTTCTAGACTCCACATATATGCGTTAATCTATGATATTTATTTTTCTTTCTCTGACTTACTTCAGTCTGTATGACAGTCTTCAGATCTATCCATGTCTTTACAAATAACCCAATTTCATTCCTTTTTATGGCTAAGTAATATTCCATTGTTTATAGGTACCACATCTTTTTTTTTTCGATTTTTAAAGTTATAGTCAATTCTTTTTATTTTATTTATTTTATTTATTTTTAATTTTTATTTTTACTTTATTTTACTTTACAATACTGTATTGGTTTTGCCATACATCGACATGAATCCACCACGGGTGTACATGAAATCCCGAACATGAACCCCCCTCCCACCTCCCTCCCCACAACATCCCTCTGGGTCATCCCCGTGCACCAGCCCCAAGCATGCTGTAGGTACCACATCTTCTTTATCCACTCCTCTGTTGATGGACATTTAGGTTGCTTCCATGTCCTGGCTATTGTAAACAGTGCTGCAGTGAACATTGGGGTACATATACCTTTGTCAATTATGGAGTGAGTTTTTCTAAAGACAAATGGCTCCTTCTTCTTCACCATGTGCCACAACCATGCATCTGACAGGCTTGTATTTGTGGCTAAGAATCATATATTTCCACCTAAGTTTTATGACACAATAACTTACAAGACAGAGAAAGAGTGTCTGCTGTGCACCTCTGTAGTACAGACTTCCCACACTCAATGGTGTCTGACTCTCCTCGCCTTCCAGGCACATAGCAAATTATACTTATCCATCCATCATGAACTTGGTCAGGGCCACGTGACAAGTTTGGCTAGTGGTTTGCAGGCTGAAGTGATATGTATCACTTCTGAAAGAGAGTATTTAATTGCTTGTGCAAGATCCTTAAACTCTCTTCTCATGTTACATCAGCTAAGTTTAAAACAACCAGATGTTTAAGGGGGTACAATTATCGGATGGCAAAGTCACTATCAGTCTGGATGGAACAGTTACACAGAGGTACAATTGTGCTAAGAAGTCCCTCAGACCTACCTTGGACATGAGGGACAAATACATCTCTGTTGAATTAAGGCAGTAACATTGGGAGTTATTTACCATATCATAACCTAGAATATCCTCAACTAATTGTCCCTACAAACTTGGAGAGACAGGAGGAGGTAGGTGGCCAGCTTTAACTAAATTGTCCATTCTCCTCTGCCTAAGAAACAGCTAACACACTTCTCTCCTTCCTGCATGTTTTTTTTTCCTGATATATTATCTATCACACACAGACACTCTCCCTCCATTTCCCATCTATACCCACTATACAAACTTCCTCATATTAAATTGTTTTAAAACTTGATATTTTAAGATGCTTCTTTAAAACATCCTGTACTTATATCAAATAATAAGTGAAAACTTGATGGACAGTGATCACTAATTTTCTAATTTGAAAACCAATAGAGAGCCTCTTCAAGTACCATGCTCTTCCTTACTCATATTCTTCCTTATTATTCTTCCTATTCAGTGTCTCTTTGATGTGTTAAAATACCTCAGCTTGGGCTTCTTAGTCAGCCAAAACACAAGACCAAAAAATGTAAAGCTAAATAATTGACTCCATTGTACTAAGGGCAATGGACCAAAACGATTGCATTTCTGGCACATACTGGTAGAATGGAAAAAGCATCATTGGAATAAAATATTGTCACAGAGGTGCCTGTTTTTAATAAGCAAATGTGTTGGCAAGACCTATGCAGCAATAGGCAGCTTTTATGAAAGGCATCATTGTAGGTTATCAACTTTTGTTCCATTTAAACTATCCAAGGGAACATGGAAGATGAAGGAGAGAGTCAGTTGGAATCTGCCTCTTATGATGGAAAGTTAATAAGGTACCTAGAATGAATTGTGAGGCCTAGGAATTTTCAGGAAATACTGGTGGCTAAAAGTTGAGAAGGTTGTTATTTACAAAATACAAGCACAGAGCTCAGGAAGTGGAAATATGAATTCATCTTTAGTTTACATTGCTCCTTTTTGGGGAGAGGTTGGGGAGAACCCTTACTTTGTGTGTTTGGACCCCTTCAGTCCCATACATGCAAGGTAAATAATGATGCTTTGTTCTTGAAGGAAACAATGAAGCAACTTGAATGAAGATGTTTTTAGACTGATGAACCAACTTCTGTTTGGTAATATGTGTGCTCAGTTGCTCAGTCATGTCCAACTCTTCATGGCCCCATGGACTATGGCCTGCCAGGCTCCTCTGTCCATGGGATTATCCAGGAAGGAATACTGGAGTGGATTGCCACGCCCTCCTCCAGGGGATCTTCCCAACCCAGGGATCAAACACATGTCTCCTCAGTCTCCTGCATTGGCAGGTGGATTCTTTACCATTGCACCACCTGGGAAGCCCATTTGATAATATGAATTATTCCAAAACTTGTTGGGTGTAGTTGAACTAGAGTTACCTTATGTTTCTGTAGATTGTTTTCTTTTGCCTTGGGGGACTGTCCTTTGCCTTATAACTACTGTTTATTCTTGTAGAAATACGTGTTTGAGTGATCACATACAAGAGATGAGAAATTGAGCCTGAAAGAACAGACAGGAATGGCTTTCATCTTGCAGAAGAGATTAAAAATAAAATGGGATGGAACTAAATGCTAGCTTCCTAATTCTGGTCATTGAGGGCTAGATTATTTGAACAATCTTCCTACTGAAAACAACTGAAAACCCTGCATAAAAATATAAAAATGACCATCTTAAAAGCATAAAAGACCCAATGGGGACCATGGGGAATTACCAGGCCAATAAATAAAAGACTGTGGGGAATTACCAGGCCAATAGTGAAGGGAAAATATTCACCGGAGAGTTGAATAGAACAAAAGGAACTTTTTTCCTGTTTTTCTTTTTTTTTTTTTTTTTGACAGTTTCAAAAGTTTCAAAATTTCACTTCGGAAACTCACAGAACAAGTGGCAGCAGGTCAGAAGTTAAAGCCCAGAGCTCTCACAGACAGGAGACTCTCCCCATAGCAAGCTTGGACCCCAACGTGCTACACCCTCAGGAAAATGGTGAACCTGAATTGGGACAGTACTTACATGGGGTTACAGCCCAAGTCTGACTCTCTGGGTCATTCAGAGAACTTCAATCCTTTAACTAGACTTAAAACAGCACTGTATTGCTGGTATCCCCAGTGCCTAACAGAAACAAATCCATATGCTCTTTTGGAGGAAGACACCTTTACTCTTTTTTTTTTTTTAATTGAAGTATAGTTAATTTACAATGTTGTGTTAGGTTTTTGGTGTACACCAGAAACATGGGTTTGATCCCTGGTCCAGGAAGATTCCACATGCCACAGAGCAATTAAGCCATGCACCACAACTGCTACTGCTCACTGCAGTATTTCCCAGTGCTTGCAACAGAGCCTAGCATGTGGTCAGTACATAAGAAATATTTCCTAAAGGAATGGATAAAAGAGTTTTGCTGTTTTCTCATAGGGGCAGTTGCCTGGGTGGGTTCACAATAGCCTATTATCTGATCCTCACTTCTGGAGGTCTAGAAACTTGGTTCAGTCAGGGTACCATGAGTTGCTCAGTCTCTGAAGAACTATTGCACACTAAAACTGGCAGGAAGCTCTTTTTTGTAGTAGGGTGCCTGGTGAAAAGAGTAACTTGAAAAAATCACTATTTTCTTAAATAAAAAACTGCCATCTTCTTCCCCGTAGAGGAGATAGAGAAAATTCTGTTGGATCACATTCATTCAGGCAGAATCTCTTGAAGAGTACCTCTCTCTCAGAGGAGAGATGTGGAGATGGTTATTACTCTGGGTAAAGAGATGACAGGATCTTTTATGTCCTCACAACACCTGCCCCTCAGGCACGCAGAGCTGGGAAAAGAGCGCAGAGCCTTCTGGGATGGAAGGCATGAGAAGGGAACCGCTCACTTTCAGATTCTAAGTTCAGGTAACTGTCAAGTTAGACCCAACCACAAAGGCCCTGTTTTTCTACCCACAAGTCAATATGATTATCAATCTTCTCAATTTGTATCAATCTAAGATGATGTCCATCTAAGTGATCTCAGTGTTGTATTAATTTTTATCTCTTTGATTGCTAGTGAGGCTGAGCATTTTGATGTGTCTATTGGTCATTTGAGGTTGTTTTAACAAATTATTCTTTCATATAAGTTGTGGAAATAAAACCACCATCTTGGAAATTTTGAAGTATGCCTTTTGTCATAGATTAGCAGGCAAGAAGAAATCAGAGGGATTGAGTGAAACCAGCCAGAATTCAGCAACTGTCACACTCTCAGATCTTGGCACATCAGTTCTACATTTCTTTTCAAGTGGGTACAAAGATCTATCCTCATATCTTTTCAGGTGTTCCTTTGAGATTCATAGGAAAGGGAGGCCATTGTGCTCATATGTAGACATATTTCAAAAGGTTAATGTACATTTTTAAAGTGGTTCAAATATACATTCTGAAAACAAGGGCAGCAAAATAAAGGTGGTAAAATATCTGTCTGAACAGAGATTCAGGTATACATATTTGAGAAGAGTCTATCTTTGTCCAGAAAAACAAAGGAGATTAAAGAAGTAAAGTATTAGAGGATTTTTAGTTGAGTTTTTAGCATTTATAATACATGACAAAGTTATCTGATTATAGAGAATCTAATTAGATTATCAACATCCATTGGCCATTTTCTAATTCTTGTGTTGGGCTTTTTCTTATTGGATTTAAAAGAGCTCTTGATATATTAAATAAAATTTCCCTTTATCATAAATGTTACAAATATTTTTCACAGATCATTGTTTTTATTTTAGTTTTCATGGGCTATTAGGAAGCTATACATTTTTATGTAGCCATATTTCTCAATCTTTTTGTTGCTTCTGAGTTTAGAATACTACTTTACAATATCTTCCCCATCTCAAGATTATCAAAATGTTTATTTATATTTTCTTCTAATATTTTCATTTTAACTTTAAATATTTGCTCCATCTGGAATTTATTCAGTATAAGGAATGAAGTAGGGCTCAGCTTCACCCCTCCAAAGGTTAACTAATTGTTCCAACATCATTTCCTGAAGAGTCCATTCTTTCTATATTGATTTGAAATGCTACTTGTACCATATAATTAATTTCCAAAGAGATTTGGATCTTTTTCTGAACACTTTATTCTAATTTGTGAATTTTAAATGAAGTTCCATTTTTCCAGTTATTTCCGCTCACCACTCTGAATATTCCTTTCTGATATCATGGTATCTCTAAGACCAAGCAAAGAAATACATGGTTCAGGGATATTTCATCCAAGCTATGTGTACCATCCTTGACCAACAAGAGAAAACACCTCTCTAGGGATCAGTGGTACACAAAGCCCTTTAGTAATTTAACTCTTATTCCTTTCCAACATCATCTCTGGCCACTTTTCATCCTCTCCTCCCATCACCATTAGCCAATAAGTTCCCCAAACATCTTGTCATTTCACATCTTCTTGTCTTGTACTTGCTATTCATTCTGCCTGGAAGCTCTTCTCTTCTTTGTCCATCTGGCAAAGTCCTAGTCAATCTTTTTCCACCCAGTCATACATATAAATTGCCTGTCACTCCTTGTATCTCATGATGCTTGTCCCTTAAAGAGCGAACTCTTTGACTCAGGACTGTCTTATCCATATTTGTACTTTCAATGCCTAAAACAATGAGCACACAGATGTTCAACTAATGTTTGCTGAATGAAAGAGTTAATTCAAATCATGCAATGTTTCCATTGTTATCGGTGTTTTTACATTGCCTGGAGGTGGTTTGCATTCAGCAATTTTTCAAAAAAAAGTTTATTCCAACCAATATATCACTCCTTCCCACCCCATCCCATTGATCTAGTACACTTTACTGAACTGGACAGGGGTGAGGATGGGACAAAAGAGGGAAAGGGGGAAGGAGAACATGAGTAGTCTCCTTAAAGCAGCATAACCATATCAGACAATGTCAGTGGAGGGTGCGTGTGAGTGTGTTCAGTTGCCTCAGTTATATCTGATTCTTTGAGACCCTATGGACTGTAGCCCACCAGGCTCCTCTATCCATGGGATTCTCCAGGCAAGAATATTGGAGTGGGGTGCCATGCCCTCCTCCAGGAGATCTTCCTGACCCAGGGATTGAACCCGCGTCTCCTCTGTCTTCTGCATTGCAGTGGGATTCTTTACCGCTGAGCCACTGCAGAAGCCTCCAGTGGAGGGTAATAGGATTCTATTTCAGTATATATTTTTCTGAATTCATTGCTAAAAGCAGCAGAGTATCAATACCATAATAGTAGGGTATTGAAATTGTCATAATGGAATTTAGTCAGATACGGTGCTGCTTCGACTGGACAGATATTAAAAATAATTAAGGTACTTCCTTGGTCCAGTGGTTAAGACTCTGTGCTTTCGATGCAGGGGACATGGGTTCAGTCTCTGGTCAGGCAACTAAGACCCGCCCCCCCCACGACATGTGGTGCAGCCAAAAAAATATTGTGAGCTGTTTTCTTATACTGATAGGCACTTTATGGTATAATTTTGAAACTAGAGACAGTTTCTCTCATAAAATAATGCTCATTAGGACCCAAAGAGATCTTTATTTGCATGAACTATTAATACATTTCTAAAAAATAAAAATTGTAATACCAAATGTGAGCTTTAAAGTGTTCTCAAAATTTTACCAAAAATATGGCTGACATAGAAATGTGCTTATGCATTCAAATCCCCTCTCTCTAGGGACTAGTCATTTTAATCTGCTTTAGACACACAGTTCTTGGAGTCAATTGTATTATAAAATGACTTGAATTCTGTCAAGTTGTTCTCCACATAATTTTTTAATCTCAATATTTCACTTTAAAAATTTTCCTCTTGATTTATACGTTCTACCATATCCAAACATTATCTAATTTTATAGAAACAAAAGGTGAGGTTATTACTAGGTGATGAAGACAGGGTTGATTTGTGTCAAAACCAGCAGTGAAAACTCCATAATTCATTTTGTTTCTCTTAAACATATTTCTTAGAAGTGGAATATATAGAGACTTCCTGAAAACCTAGTGTATTTACTTTTCATGATCTTTTCTGGTGGTATTTTTCCCAGAATGATGGAGGAAATAGGAAGTTTTATCTGGATAAATTGCTTTGAACCAAGTCAATGCAGGAAGTCTAGCCACTGAGTTATTTCCATGCTCTGATGATTTGTTTGGAACAACTGACGAAGGACGAGCAGTAGCTTTGTATATTTCACTTTGGCGGAGCTGTTCAGCCTCCACCACTGGTCTTATCAGCAGACATCAATCAGCAGGTGGCTAGGATGTCACTGGCGAGAAAGGAAGAAACATGACATGGTAGTGGTAAGCCTCTCTCTGACATGGTGCTCATAGTCTGTTTTTACCGTCTATCTTGGTCTTTTAAAATGTCCTATGTTTACATATCACAGAATAAATAGAATCATGATTTATATTTTACCAGCCTTCTCCCACACAACATCTTTTATATGGGTAATCTGATCTCACTAAACTGAGAGACATTCATGCTAATCTTTGATGTAATCACCATGAAGAAAAAAGTGAAAGTGAAAGTGTTGGTTGCTCAGTTGCGTCCAACTCTTTGTGACCCCCATGGAATGTAGCTCACCAGGCTCCTCTGTCCATGGAATTCTCCAGGCAAGAATACTGGAGTGGGTAGTCATTCCCTTCTCCAGGGAATCTTTGTGACCCAGGGATCGAACTTGGGTCTCCCACACTGGCAGGCAAATTCTTCACCATCTGAACCACCATATCTTACAACAAATACTATTGAACACCATCTTGGCCAGGCTCAGTTAATAATACTCCAAAGGAATGAATCTAATAAGAAATTTCCTGGCATCAGACCAGCCAGAGAGCTATTTTGGGGTAGGTGGGAAAGGCTACACAGATGACTGGCTCTTCTGATGCAGTTATAATGTCTTTTTCTCAGTATATTCCCTAATCTTGATCCTTCAGTCAACTGAAGATTTATTTACAGGATTCCACAAGAATGAGGAAAGTTGGTATGAGTATAAGCTTTTATAGGACATTGAAAAGAAAACAGAGGATCATATAAAATAAAAATTAGGAAAAAGAAAACAGAGGACTTAATCTTTGCCATTAAGATTTCTGCTGAAGCTTTCTGGGAACTGAAGTTAGGGCCTTCAACTCGTGGCAACTACCTGTACTAAGTGAGATAACTTCCCGGAGCCTCTCGCCACCTCATTCCATACCTCATCATTCACCTCCATAGACCTCCAAAGGGGGCTATTGCCCATACTCTGTACTCAAGATCGTTTCTGATTTCTCATCCAAGTTTACCAGTCTTAGGATAAGATAAACCAATCTATGCTAAGGTATTAGTGCTTGATCATACAGCATTTCAAAGAGCAGTTGTGCTCAAATAGGGTACTCCAGATAGCATATGCTTTTACAAAAGGAATTTGTGGGGCAATGTTCATAAAAATGACCAGGGGAAATGAGATTCTTTTGGCCCATCTGTGGTGGGGCAGGACTTGGAGGCATTGGGCTTAATTAGATCCCTGCTGCACACATTTCTTCAAACAACTTCCTTGTTGAGACACAGTAGTCAGACTTGTAACTATATGCCCTTCCATAGCCCCTACAGTCTTCATGCTACCTGAGATATCTTTGTAACTCAAGTGAGGGCTGAGACGATATTTAATACTCCTTTTCTGCCCATGGTACTTAGTCAAACCTATGCAGAGGAAATGGTCAATGTTCTTTTAGGAACTGAGCCAACATTTGATGCTTAACTCTGAGGGAATGTTCAATATCACCCGGGTTGTGTGTTTCACACAGCAATTAAATCTCCTCTTTCTGCTCTGTATTATGGTTCTTGCCGTTTCCTATGGTAGATAACCCCTGAGGTGTCTGCACAGCTTACAGCGCTTGCTTCTCTCAGTACTATTCTTCTACTTCTATGAATAGGAAGCCATGTTTACACCATGTGACTCTGTCTCCATGGTTTTTTATTAGACTAGGGGTTGTGTCTGCCAGAGTTAGCCAATCAGATTTTCTCTCTGGGGAATTTTTCACGGGGCCTAGAATCAGCCAGCCAGCCACTGTGTAGACAGAGGAGCCAAGAAAGTCATTCTGTAAGGAGACAGAAGCAAAGGTGAGAGGCCAACAGAGAATATGCTTCTTGGCTTCTTTGCTGGCTTTCTGGTTATTGACGATGCCAAAGCCTTTGACTGTGTGGATCACAATAAACTGGAAAATTCTGAAAGAGATGGGAATACCAGACCACCTGACCTGTTTCTTGAGAAACCTGTATGCAGGTCAGGAAGCAACAGTTAGAACTGGACATGGAACAGACTGGTTCCAAATCGGGAAAGGAGTACGTCAAGGCTGTATATTGTCACCCTGCTTATTTAACTTCTATGCAGAGTACATCATGAGAAACGCTGGGCTGGAGGAAGCACAAGCTGGAATCAAGATTGCAGGGAGAAATATCAATAACCTCAGATATGCAGATGACGCCACCCTTATAGCAGAAAGTGAAGAAGAACTAAAGAGCCTCTTGATGAAAATGAAAGAGGAGAGTGAAAAAGTTGGCTTAAAGCTCAACATTCAGAAAACGAAGATCATGGCATCTGGTCCCATCACTTCATGGCAAATACATGGGGAAACAGTGGCTGACTTTATTTTGGGGACTCCAAAATCACTGCAGACGGTGATTGCAGCCATGAAATTAAAAGACGCTTACTCCTTGGAAGGAAAGTTATGACCAACCTAGACAGTATATTAAAAAGCAGAGACATTACTTTGCCAACAAAGGTCCATCTAAGTCAAGGCTATTGTTTTTCCAGTAGTCATGTATGGATGTGAGAGTTGGACTATAAAGAAAGCTGAGCGCCAAAGAATTGATGCTTTTGAACTGTGGTGTTGGAGAAGATTCTTGAGAGTCTCTTGGACTGCAAGGAGATCCAAGCAGTCCATCCTAAGGGAGATCAGTCCTGGGTGTTCATTGGAAGGACTGATGTTGAAGCTGAAACTCTAATACTTTGGCCACCTGATGCGAAGAGCTGACTCATTTGAAAAGACCCTGATGCTGGGAAAGATTGAGGGCAGGAGGAGAAGGGGATGACAGAGGATGAGATGGTTGGATGGCATCACCGACTCAATGGACTTGGGTTTGGGTGAACTCTGGGAGTTGGTGATGGACAGGGAGGCCCAGCGTGCTGGAGTTCATGAGGTCACAAAGAGTCAGATGTGACTGAGCAACTGAACTGAACTGTACTGAACTGGTTCCTGGTTCTAGTTTCTGCCTGAAATCCAGCTACATTCTTGCCTGTAGATACCAAGAGTCCTCCACCAGTTCCTTTTTATAAATGACAATTTATAGGTTTTGGGCTTAAGCTGTCTTAAGACATTATTTACAATGTAAAACCAAAATCTTACCCAATTCACCTCCCAGTATCCAAGTCTACCAAAAGGGAGTGGGGCAACTAAACTGGTTGGCTGGCACAATTTACACACCTAGCATTAGAGAGCTGGACGGGTGGTGGCATGGCTTGTGATTTGTTACATGCATAGTAACCATTCAGAAATCCAAGAAGCTGTGATCTAAGATCCAGTCATCATTTACAGACTCAGGGGACATGAAGAAGGTCTAGTCTCATTACCAAAGCATGCTTCTTGTATTATGTGGTGTGTGTGTGTTTTTTTTAAGTGGATGTAATTTATAATCATGTTTGAAGCTGTTTAATTTTTTAAATGCAGAATTTGACACTACAGGGTCTTCTCTGGTCTAGTGGCTAAGATTCTGTGCTCCCAATGCAGGGGGCGTGGGTTTGATCCCTGGTCGGGGAACTAGGTCCCACATGCTGCAGCTAAAGATCCTGTGTGGCACAACTAAGGCATGGTATAGCCAGATAAATAAATGAATAAATATTTTTTAAAAAAAGAATTTGACACTAGGAAACAACATGCTAAGAAGAAAAAAAATTGAACATCTCACTCAAAATCTAGGGATTAACTGCAGCTCACATTTACAGGGAAGAAGGGAAGAACTCTGTCTATAACTCTCACCAAAGGTGGCAAATATCAGTTCGTGTGAAATTGGACATTGGCTAATGACTAAAGGATAACCTGTGTTAGAGAATGGGTTTGTATTAGGCCAACCATTACTATTTCATTAAAATAAACATATTCTTATTGAGATATTTTCCGTATTTTCTGTAAAATTTATACTAAGTACCCTGATGCGAGTCTGCCTACTTCTTTTCCTTAATTGTGGTTTCTAGTTCATATCTGGAGCAGTCCTTTCATCTTTCTAATTCGACCTTCTCTGTTAGGTTTGTCTTGCCCCTAAGCAACAGTTCTCCACCAAAACCCAGCATCCTTCTTCCAAATTGAATCCTTTTTTTTTTACCCCCAGCTTTAGTTATTTTTACATGTTTTTACTAAGTTTAGGAGCTTCCCAGGTGGCTCAGCAGTAAAGAATCTGCCTGCAATGCAGGAGCCACAGGAGCCGTGGGTTCGATCCCTGAGTGGGGAAGATCCCCTGGAGGTGGAAATGGCAACCCACTCCAGTATTCTTGCTGGAGATTCCCACGGACAGAGGAGCCTGGTGGGCTGCAGTCCATGGGGTTGCAAAGAGTCAGATACGACTGAAATGAATTAGCTCCACTCATTCCTCCAAGATTAACATTTTATATGACCATGGTGTATTCATCAAAACCAAGACCAACATTGGTATATTATTATTAACTAAACTCCAGACTTAGATTTCACCAGTTTTTTTCCACTAATGTCCTTTTTCTGTTCCAGGACCCAATCCAAGATACAGCACTGAATTCAGCAGGCCTTCCTTTTAATCCACCATAGACATCCAGGAACTTGAGGGAAACCCATCTTTTATTCAGGACACCCTTTATTATGGGCTTCCCTGGTAGCTCAGATGGTAAAGAGCCTGCCTACAATGTGGGAGATCCCAGTTCAATCCCTGGGCTGGGAGAAGGAAATGGCAACCCACTCCAGTATTCTTGCCTGGAAAATTCCATGGACAGAGGAGCCTGGTGGGCTACAGTTCATGGGCCACAAAGAGTCAGTGATGCCATCCAACCATCTCATCCTCTGTCATCCCCTTCTCCTCCTGCCCTCAATCTTTCCCAGCATCAGGGTCTTTTCAAATGAGTCAGCTCTTCGCATCAGGTGGCCAAAGTATTGGAGTTTCAGCTTCAACATCAGTCCTTCCAATGAACACTCAGGACTGATCTCCCTTAGGATGGACTGCTTGGATCTCCTTGCAGTCCAAGGGACTCTCAAGAGTCTTATCCAACACCACAGTTCAAAAGCATGAATTCTTCATTGCTCAGCTTTCTTTATAGTCCAACTCTCACATCCATACATGACCACTGGAAAAACCATAGCCTTGACAAGATGGACCTTTGTTGGAAAAGTAATGTCTCTGCTTCTTAATATACTGTCTAGGTTGGTCATAACTTTCCTTCCAAGGAGTAAGCATCTTTTAATTTCATGGCTGCAATCACCATCTGCAGTGATTTTGGAGTCCCCAAAATAAAATCAGCCACTGTTTCCCCATCTATTTGCCATGAAGTGATGGGACCAGATGCCATGATCTTCGTTTTCTGAATGTTGAGCTTTAAGCCAACTTTTTCACTCTCCTTTTCACTTTCATCAAGAGGCACTTTAGTTCTTCTTCACTTTCTGCTATAAGGGTGGCGTCATCTGCATATCTGAGGTTATTGATATTTCTCCCTGCAATCTTGATTCCAGCTTGTGCTTCCTCCAGCCCAGCGTTTCTCATGATGTACTCTGCATAGAAGTTAAATAAGCAGGGTGACAATATACAGCCTTGACGTACTCCTTTCCCAATTTGGAACCAGTCTGTTGTTCCATGTCCAGTTCTAACTGTTGCTTCCTGACCTGCATACAGATATCTCAAGGGGCAGGTCAGGTGGTCTGGTATTCCCATCTCTTTCAGAATTTTCCACAGTTTGTGTTGGTCCACACAGTCAAAGGCTTTGGCATAGTCAATAAAGCAGAAATAGATGTTTTTCTGGAACTCTCTTGCTTTTTCCATGATCCAACAACAGATGTTGGCAATTTGATCTCTGGTTCCTCTGCCTTTTCTAAAACCAGCTTGAAAATCTGGAAATTCATGGTTCACGTATTGCTGAAGCCTGGCTTGGAGAATTTTGAGCATTACTTTACTAGCATGTGAGATGAGTGCAATTGTGCAGTAGTTTGAGCATTCGTTGGCATTGCCTTTTTTTGCAATTGGAATGAAAACTGACCTTTTCCAGTCTTGTGGCCACTGCTGAGTTTTCCAAATTTGCTGGCATACTGAATGCAGCCCTTTCACAGCATCATCTTTCAGGATTTGAAATAGCTCCACTGGAATTCCATCACCTCCACTAGCTTTGTTCATAACTAGCTTTGTTCATAGTGATGCTTCCTAAGGCCCACTTGACTTCACATTCCAGAATATCTGGCTCTAGGTGAGTGATCACACCATCAGGATTATCTGGGTCGTGAAGATATTTATTGTACAGTTCTTCTGTGTATTCTTGCCACCTCTTCTTAATATCTTCTGCTTCTGCTAGGTCCATATCATTTCTGTCCTTTATTGAGCCCATCTTTGCATGAAATGTTCCTTCGGTATCTCTTATCATCTTGAAGAGATCCTTAGTCTTTCCCATTCTATTATTTTCCTCTATTTCTTTGCACTGATCACCGAGGAAGGCTTTCTTATCTCTCCTTGCTATTCTATGCAACCCTGCATTCAAATGGGTATATCTTTCCTTTTCTCATTTTCTTTTCACTTCTCTTCTTTTCACAGCTATTTGTAAGGCCTCCTCAGACAGCCATTTTGCTTTTTTTGCATTTCTTTTCTTAGGGATGGTCTTGATCCCTGTCTCCTGTACAATGTCACAAACCTCCATCCATAGTTCATCAGGCACTATGTCTATCAGACCTAGTCCCTTAAATCTATTTCTCACTTCCACTGTATAATTGTAAGGGATTTGATTTAGGTCATACCTGAATGGTCTAGTGGTTTTCCCCACTTTCTTCAATTTAAGTCTAAATTTGGCAATAAGGAGTTCATGATCTAAATTAAATTAGTGGAAAACATTTTTTTCTGAATTATATTCTACTGTGCACAAAATGATTAGTGATACTGTTATATGTGGTATTTTTAAAAATTTGTGCATCATACACTTGGACATGCAGAAAACACTTGGAATTTTAAAAAAATTAGATAGTACAATGGATTTATGCTTTTGTTTTACTTATTTACAGAATCGGTTTTCTATTTCTATGTTAGGAAAAAAACTGCCCCCAAACTTACTGGCTTAATAATACAAACTTCATTTATTCAGTTCACAATTCTTTGGGTCGGCAATTTAGTCTGGGCCCAGTGGGTCAGAGAACTCGTGCTGGGCAGGGGAACCTGACCTGTGACTGACCAATGACTGAAGGTTCAGTGTGGACAATCTGAGGGTTTTAAACTGCAGTGAGACCCAACCATCAGGAGTCCCCCAGACTTTTGTGAAACTGGATCTCTCTCACATTCTTACAGTGAATGTCAGAGAACAATCCGCTCCCGCTTCCAGCAAGGGGAGGGGAAAAGGAAATACATGGGAGTATTCTGTTCTTAACAAGCTCACCCTCAGGAAAAACTATTTAACCAAAGCCTAACTTGCTGGGGTTTTATCAGAGCCTAACTGACTTGGGGAAAGGAAATATTCAAATACAGCCAACTCTAGCCTTCCACCTGGGAAAAAGGAAATACCCAACTCCAGTCCACTCAAGCCATCTTGTACCACCAAGGGGGTAGGAAAAAACTGAGAAGGACGTGTGAAGTTCACAGTCCACAGGGACAGGCTTGCTTAGAGTCTGAGATCTGTTAACTAAAAAAAAAAAAAAAGTACAACCTAGAAGTTGAGAATTATGTGTTATTTGAAGGAATTTCTAAGGATCTAAACCTGGAAGACAGCCTCTCAGATAGCTCTGAGGGACTGCTCTGAAGAGGTAAGGGAGGAGCCAGGATAAATAGGAGTTTTGCAACAAAAACCCTATAGTTGGAACATCAAAAAAATACCATTAATTAAAGAAAACCAGACAGGACTTCCCTGGCAGTACAATGGATAAGAGTCCACCTGCTGGTCAAGCAACGGCTAGAACCAGACATGGAACAACAGACTGGTTCCAAATTAGGAAAGGAGTGCGTCAAGGCTGTATATTGTCATCCTGCTTATTTAACTTCTATCCAGAGTACATCATGTTAAATGCCAGGCTGATTGAAGCACAAGCTGGAATCAAGATTGCTGGGAGAAATATCAATAATCTCAGATACGGAGATGACACCACCCTTATGGCAGAAAGAGAAGAAGAACTAAGGAGCCTCTTGATGAAAGTGAAAGAGGAGAGTGAAAAAGCTTAAGACTCAGCATTCAAAAAATGAAGATAATGGCATCCAGTCCCATCACTCCATGGCAAATAGATGGGCAAACAATGGAAACAGTGAGAGACCTTGTCTCACTATAAAAGCATGCTATTTCTAGCATGGAATACCTTTTGTCTTATGCATTATAACCATTACTGATAATGCATTAAACTGGTCAGGTGCAAGATTAAATGTAGGGGAAAAAAAGACAAGAAAGACTCTTAAGATAAACTACTCCAAGCTTTGCATCCGAAATGGCTGAGCAAAAGTATAAATTAAAGAAAAAATGTCAACAACAGCAGCAGAAAAACAGCATTTGTGATTTACAATTAGAATCAAAACTAGATTTCTTATTGTATTAGTAGATGATCAACAGCATAAGAATGGAAAATGTACTGAGAATAAAGACATATGTTAAACTTGGTGAATTTTATGGAGATGCACCAAAAATACACAATGTACTCTGTACTATGTTGAACATATTTAAACCTGAGTACAAGCTTGGTTCCTGAGGAACTGGGAAGCAAATTCACTGCTTAAATGTCAACATAAAACATCTTTGTGAATTATCAAGTGGAAGATTGACTGTATGTAAGAAGAAATATATCAAATATGAAAATTTATTAGATTAAAAAAAAAAAGAGCCCAGCTGCCAATGCAGGGGGCACGGGTTAGATCCCTGGTCTGGGAAGGTTCTACATGCCATGGAGCAGCTAAGCTGGCGCACCACATTTACTGAGCCCATGAGTCACAACTACTGATGCCCATGCAACTATTAAAGTCTGAATGCCCTAGAGCCTCTGCTCTGCAATGAGAGAAGCCACTACAGTGAGAAGCTCGTGCACCACAACGAAGAGTAAGCCTTGTCGCTGCAACTAGAGAAAGCCTGTGTGTAGCAATGAAGACCCAGTGAAACCAAAAATAAAATAAATAAATATATTTTTTAAAATAAAGAAAACCAAACATCTCTGCTGCTGCTGCTGCTGCTGCTGCTAAGTCACTTTAGTCGTGTCTGATTCTGTGTGACCCCATAGACAGCCGCCCACCATGCTCCTTTATCCCTGGGATTCTCCAGGCAAGAGTGGTTTGCCATTTTCTTCTCCACAAACATCTCAAGTTTATGAATTTAGTGCTTTTATAAGTATGGGGAAATGCAAGAGTCTGGGCCCGCTGATATCATTCCTTTGATGTGTACCTTAAGGGCCAATGTCTTGCTTTACTCCATCCTGAATCCTCTCAGGGTACACAGTTGGGGGTGGCTGCAGTGGCTGATGGCTTGGTGGCATCTTTTGTTTACTGATATGGCAGGCAGCATTCTTCTTTCACAGATCTAATACAGGACTACAGAATGCTTCCTCTTCCCTCACACCCTATCACCACACCACTAAAGGCCTATTTACAGCAGTTCCTTTTACTCAGTACATCACACCTGCCTATCAAGAAAAAATTAACAAGACACTAAAGAGCAAATACAGCTTGAAAAGATAGAACAAGAATCATAATTAAACTCAGATATGGCAGGGAAGTAGGAATTATCAGACCAGCAATTTAAAACAACTATGATTAATATACTAAGGTCTCTGATGGGTAAAGTAGACAGTATGCAAGAACAGATGGGCAATGTAAACAAAGAAAGAACCAAAAAAATGCTAGAGATCAAAAACACTAACAAAAATGCAGAATGCTTTTGATGGGCTTCTTAGTAGACTAGACTTGGCTGAGAAAAGAATCTCTAAGCTTGAGGATATCTCAATAGAAATCTCCAAAACTGAAAAGCAAGCAGAAAAAAGATCAAACCCCTTCAATATCCAAGAACTGTGGAACAAATACAAAAGATGTAATATTTGCATAATGGGAATACCAGAAGGAGAAGTAAGAAAGGAGCAAAAGAAATATTTGAAGCAATAATTACTGAGACTTTACATGAATCTGTATTAGACACAAAACCACAGACCCAGGAATCTTAGAAAACATCAAACAGGATGAATGCTCAAAAAACTATACCTAAACATATTATTTCCAAATCACACAAAAGTAAAGGAAAAAAACTCTTGAAAGAAATTAATGGGAAAAAATACTTTACCTATAGAGAAGTAAAGATAAGATTTACACCCAACTTCTCAGAAACCTTGCAAGTAAGAAGAGGGTGAATAAAGTGTTGAGTGGAAAAAAATAAATAAACCACCAATCTAGAATTCTGTACTCTGCAAAAGTAATCCTTCAAAAGTGAAAGAGATTGTCTTTCCCTGGTTGTCCAGTGGTTAAGACTCCATGCTTCTGCTGCAAAGGGCATGGGTTCAATCCCTGGTTGAAGAACTAAGACTTCACATGCCACATGGTGCAACCAAAAAAAAAAAAAGTGAAAGAGAAATTGAGCTTTCTCAAACAAACAAAAATTGAGAGAATTTATTGCCAGTATACCTGCCTTGCAAGAAATGTTAAAAGAAGTTCTTTAAAGAAAAGGAAAATTATATAGGCTAAAAACTCAGATGAGTATAAAGAAAGAAAGAACACCAGAAAAGGAATAATTGAAGGTAAAATTAAAACTTTAATTTTTATTATTCTTAATAATAGCAAAACTGTATTCAACTATTATGCCTCTGTGTGTGTGTGTGTGTGTGTGTGTGTGTGTGTGTGTATACACAGGCATACCTCAGACATACTGTGGGTTCAATTCTAGACTACCAAAATAAAGCAGATATTGCAATAAAGCTAGTCACACAAATTTTTTTTCCCAGTACATATAAAATTTATGTTAAAAAATAAAACTTGGGACTTCCCTAGTGGTCTGGTAGCTAAGACTCTACACTCCCAATGCAGTGGGCCTGGGTTCAATCTTTGGTCTGGGAACTACATCCCACATGCCACAACTAAGAGTGCACAAGCCACAGCTAAAGATCTTGCATGCCACAATTAAGACCTGGTGAAGCCAAATAAATATTAAAAAAAAATAAAAAGTTATGTTTACACTATACTGCACTATTAAGTGTATAACAGCATAATGTCTTAGGAAAACAGTATACATACTTTAAAAATATTTCATTACTAAAAAATGCTGATGATCATCTGAGTCATTAGGAACTCATAGTAGTTACATCAAAGATCGCTGATCACAGATCATTTTAACAACTATAATAATAATGGAAAAACTTGAAATATTGTGATACCAAATGTGACACAGAGACACAAAACAAACAAACGCTATTGAGAAAATGGTGCCATAGACTTGCTCAGTGAAGAGTTGCCACAAATCTTCAATTTGTAAAATACACAATATCTATGAAGTGTAATGAAGCAAGGAGCAATAAAATGAGACACATATATGTTTATGTATAAGTGAGATAAATGACACCAATAATATGGAAGACAGGAGGAGTGTATTAGTATTACTTTGTTATTATAAGATATTTGTACTACCTATGAAGCAGTATAATCTTATTTTAAAGTGAAGTGGACTTGGATTCATCATAAATGTATATTGCAAACTCTAGGGAAACCACTGAAAAAAGTTAAAAAAAAAAAAAGTATAACTGGGGCTTCCCTGGTGGCTTAGTGGTAAAGAATCCACCTGCCAATGCAGCAGACTTGGGTTCGATCCCTCCCTGCTCTGGGGACATCCCACATGCCGAGGAGCAACTAAGCCTGTGCGCCACAACTACTGAGCCTGTGCTCTAGAGCCCAGGAGCCACAACTACTGAGCCCATGCAACACAACTATTGAAACCTGTGTGCCCGAGAGCCTGTGCTCCACGATGGTAGAAGCCATTGCTATGAGAAACCTGCACACCACAACTAGAAAGTAGACCCCGCAACTACAGAAAGCCCATGCAGCAACAAAGATCCAGCACAGCCAGAAATAAATACATAAATACATTTTAAAAGTTAAAAAAAGCATAACTGATAAGCTAAGAAAGCAGAGAAAATGAAATTATATAAAATGTTCAAAGAAAACCACAAAAGGCCAAAAAATTAGAAGACAAAAATAGAAACAAAGAACAATGACAACAAATAAAAAGCAATAACAGATATGGTGGCTATTAATCTAACTATAGTGGCTCAGACAGTAAAGAATCTGCCGGCAAGGCAAGAGACCTGGGTTCGATCCCTGGGTTGGGAAGATCCCCTGGAGAAGGGCATGACAACCCAGTCCAGTTTTCTTGCCTGGACAGAAGAGCCTAGCAGGCTACAGTCAATAGGATCACACAGAGTCAGACATGACTGAAGCGACTTAGCACACACGCAATCTAACTATATCAATAATCACTTTGAATATTGAGTCTAAATGCAACAATTAAAAGACAGAGATTGTCAGAGTAGATAAAAAATAAGACCCAACACTATATGTTGTCTACAAGAAGCCCACTTTAAATATGAAGACACATATTAATTAAAAGTAAATGGAATATTGTAAAGTAATTAGCCTCCAATTAAATTAAATTAATTTTTTAAGTAAATGGAAAGAGAAATATATACCTTGCTAACACTAATCAAATAAAGTAGGAGTAGCTATATTAATTTCAGACAGAGCAGATATTAGACCAAGGAAGGTTATCAGGGATAAAGAGGGGCATTACATAATGATAAAGGGGTCAGTTCTCTAAAAAGATATAACTATCCTTAATGTGTATGTTCTCACAATGGAGCATCAAACCAGTGAAGCAAAAACAGATAAAACTGCACAGAGAAAGAGATGAACCCATTATCATAATTGGAGTCGTCAACACCCTTATATCAGACATAGATCCAGCAGGCAAAAAATCAGTAAGAACAAAGTTAGATTCAAGAATGCCATCTATCAGCTAAATATAAGGGACATCTATGGACTACTTCATCAAACAATAGCAGAATACACCTTATTCTCAAGCTCACAAGGAACATTCACCAAGATAGATCACATTCTGGGCCAAAAACCACACCTTAATATTAAAACAATAGAAATCATACAATGTATGCTTTCAAACTACAGTGGAATTAAGGTAAAAATCAATAACAACAACAAAAAAAAGGTAAATGGAAAATTCCAAAATACAACCCATTTCCAAATAACGCATGGGTCAAAGAAGAAATCTCAATAGAAACTTGAAGATATTTTGAACTTAATTAAAAAGAAAATTTAACTTACCAAAGTTTATAAGATGCAGTAAAGGCAGTGCTTAGACTACAGTACTAAATTACAGTATTGAATGCATATATTAGAAAAGAAGAAAGAGGTAAAATCAATAATCTAAGCTTCCACTTTAGCATACTAGGAAAACAAAAGCAAATTAAACCCAAAGTTAACAGAAGAGGAAAAAAATAAGAATTAGAGCAGAAATCAATGAGATTGAAAACAGGAAATCAATAAAGAAAATTACTGAAACCAAAAGCTGGTTCCTTGAAAAGATCAATGAAAGTGATAAGCCTCTAGCCAGGCTAATTAAGAAAAAAAGAGAGAGGATACAAATTACTAATATCTAGAATAAAAGAAGGGACCATAGATCTGATAGCCATTAAAAGGGTAATAAAGAAAGGCATACTACCAATAACTCTGTGTTGACAAATGTGATAACCTAGATGAAGTGGACCAATTCCATGAAAGATACAATCTACGAAAACTTACATTAAGAAGAAATAGACAATCAGAATAGGCCTATATCTGTTAATGAAATTGAACCAATAATTAATAACCTTTCTGTTATTAACTAGGCCCAGATGAATTCTACCAAATATTTAATACCAATTCTCTGCAATCTCTTTCAGAAGATAGAAACAGAGGAAATAGCCCCCTAATTCATTCTGCGAGACCAAAGAGAGAAAGTGAAAGTGAAGTCACTCAATCATGTCTGACTCTTTGCGACCCCATGGACTGTAGCCTACCAGGCTCTTCCTCCCATGGGATTTTCAAGGCAAGAGTAGTGGAGTCCATTGCCGTTTCCTACACTCCAGGGGATCTTCCCAATCCAGGGATCGGACCCTGGTCTCCCACATTGTAGGTAGACACTTTTACCCTCTGAGCCACCAGGGAAGTCCCAGCATTACCAGCATTAGGAGCATTACCCTAATACCGAAACCAGACAAAGATATTAAAAGAAAAGTGTAGATCAGCAGCTCTCATGAGCATAGATGCAAAAATCCTCAACAAAAAATTGGCAAATCAAATCCAACAATATATAAAATAAATTATACACCACAGCCAAATGGGATTTATCCCAGGTATGCAAAGCTGGTTCAACATTCAAAAATCAGTTATTTAACCCACCACATCAACAGGCTAAAGAAGAAAAATCATGTGATTATATCAATAGATGAAGAAAAAGTATTTGACAAAATCCAGTTGGACCATAAAGAAGGATGCGTGTTGAAGAATTGATGGTTTTGAACTGTGGTGTTGTAGAAGACTCTTGAGAATCCCTTGGGCTGCAAGGAGATCAAACCAGTCAATTCTAAAGGAAATCAATCCTGAATATTCATTGGGAGGACTGATGCTGAAGCTGAAGCTCCAGTACTTTGGCCACCTGATGTGAAGAGCTGACTCATTTGAAAAGACCCTGATGCTGGGAAAGATTGAAGGCAGGAGGAGAAGGGGACAACAGAGGATGAGATGGTTGGATGACATCACCGACTCAATGGACATTACTTTGAGCAAGCTCTGGGAGATGGTGAAGGACAGAGAAGCCTGGCACGCTGTAGTCCATGGGGTCACAAAGAGTCAGACATGACTGAGTGACTGAACAACAACATCCATGCGTGATAAAAAATCTCAGTAAACTAACAAAAGAGGGAAACTTTCTTCAACTTTTGTAGAAAGAACATCTACAAAAAACCTATAGCTAATAACGCACTTAATGGTGAGCAGCTTAGAGCTTTCCCACTAAGAACAGGAACAAGGCAAGATGTCTTCCTTGCCTCTGTTTTTTAACATCATAAGTCCTAGCAAATGTAGTAAGACAAGGAAAGGAAATAATAGGTATACAGAATGGAAAGGAAGAAATAAAACTGTCTGTCCCAGATGACATGATTGTTTATGTAGAAAATCTGAATGTATAGACCAAAAAAAAAAAAAAAGAGAGAGAGAGAGAGAGAACTCCTAGAATTAATAAGCAATTTTAGCAAGGTTGCTGGATACAAAGTTAGTATACAAAAGAAGTCAATTGCTTTCCTATATACCAGCAATGAATAAGTGGAATTTGAAATTTTAAATGCAATGTCATCTACATTACCACACCAGAAATGTAAAACTTAGCTATAAGTCTAACAAAATATACACAAGATCTATGAGGAAAACTATAAAACTCTGATGATAGAAATCAAAGAACTAAATAAATGGAAAGATATTCCATATTAATGTATAGAAAGACTCAATATTGTCATCAGTTCTTCACAACTTGATCTGCAGATTCAATGTAACCAATTAAAACCTCAGCAAGTTATTTTGCGGATATCAGCAAACTGATTCTAAAGTTTATGGAAAGGAAACAAACCCAGAATATTCAACACTATTGAAGGAGAAAAAAATGTTGGGGAACTAACAGTACCCAACTTCAAAACTTACTATAATCAAGATACTGTGGTATTGGTGAAAGAATAGACAAATGGATCAATGGAACAGAATAGAGACCCCAGGAATAGATCTACATAAAATAGTCAGCTGATTTTTGATAAAGGAGCAAAGGGAAATCAGTGGAGCAAAACCAGTCTCTTTAATAAATAGTGCTGAAACAACCGGACATCCACATGCAAAGAAAGAATCTAGACACAGACCTTACACTCTTCAAGAAACTAGCTCAAAATGAATCACAGATCTAAATGTAGAATGTAAAACTATAAAACTCCTAGAATATAACATAGAAAATCTAAATGATCTTGGATTTGATAGTGACTCTCTAGATAAAACACCAAAGGCGCAATTCATAAAAGGAAGGATCAGTAAGTTGGACTTCATTGAAATTAATACCTTGCTGATCTGCAAAAGACACTGTCAAGAGAATGAATAGTTGATCCACAGACTGGGAAAAAATATTTGCAAAACACATATTTGATAAAGGATTGTTATCCAACATAAAGTCTTAAAATGAAACTGTAAGAAAACAAAAGGCCTGATTTTAAAAAATGAGCCAAAGACCTTAACAGTCACTCACCAAAGAAGATATACAGATGGCAAATAAGCATATGAAAAGATGTTACACATCATATGTTATCAGGGAAATGCAAATTAAAATAATAATGAGATACCAGTACATACCAATTAGAATGGCCAAAATTCTGAACACAGACAACACCAGTTGCTGGCAAGGATGTGGAGCAACAGGCATTCTCAGTCATTGCTGGTGGGAATGCAAAATGGTATAGCCACTTTGGGAGACAGTTTGGTGGTTTCTTTAAAAACTAAAAATACATATAATTCAGCAATCATGCTCCTTGGCATTTACCAAAAGAAGCTGAAAACCTAGGTCCACACAAAGACCTGCACACAGATGTTTATAGAAGTTTTATTCATAATTTCCAAAACTTGGAAGCAAGCACAATGTCTTGTAGCAGGTGAATAGATAAACTGGTACATTTAGATAATGGAATACTACTTAGTGATAAAAAGAAATAAGCTATCAAGCCATAAGAAGACATGGGAGAATCTTAACATGCATATTAGTAAGTGAAAGAAGTCAATCTGAAAAGGCTATGTGTTGTAGGATTCCAACTATACAACATTCTGGAAAAGGCAAAACTGTGGAGACAGTAAAAAGATCACTGGTTGGCTGGGGTTGGGGGTGGGAGTGAGAGATGAATAGAATGAATAAGGAGGAATGAATGAGGAGCTCAGAGAATTTTTAGAGCAGTGAAAATACTCTCTTTGATATTCTAATGATGGATATGTGTCATTATGCATTTGTCCAAACCTATGGAATGTACAAGACCAAGAGTGAACTCTAATGTAAACTATGGACTTTGGATGATAATCGTGTATCAATATAGGTTGACTGATTTTTAACAAATGTACCACTGTGGGTGTAGAGTGTGGATAATGCGGGAGGCTATCCATGCAAGGAGGTGGGAGGGATATTAAAAAATCTCTGTATTTTCCACTTAGTTTTGCTGTGAACCTGAAACTTCTCTAAAAAATAAAGTCTATCAAAAACTATTCCGAAAACATTTTCTTTAAGCAGTGCACAGAACTGACAGTGCTGAGAAATTAGTGTTTCTGCATCATAAAGCCAAAATTTTATAATGTGAAAACCTCATTTGTAAACAAATATTTAAAATCATTTTTCAATAATGTTTTGAATTTACTCTTCTATTCCAGATGTTTTTCTCATTAATATGATAGTGTTATTTATCTTTGGCCTTAGCTTCAGGAAAATATTGACTTTAAGATGTGGCCATTTGGCATTTTGCCTAAATGTATATTCAGTGCACCTCTAGTCAAATAAACAAGAACCTCTGAGTCACTAGGAGTATTTCACTTAATCTGCTATCGATTTTCTGATTCATCCAATGGGTGTGTGTTCTAGTTGCTCCTCAGTTTAGGTGTACCTTCATAACTTAATATCACTTTGAAAAAAGAAGATAGATGTCTTGTCCTTTCCCACATGCAGAAGTTTTATTGTCAAAAACTAGGAGTGACGATAATAAAAGGCTTCAAACCAACCCTTAGTAGATCACAGTCACCTCTTTTCATGCCTAGCGCAGCCATGGCTTGGGGTCCCAAGAAGCACCTGAAACACGTAGCAGCTCCAAAACATTGGATGCTGGATAAACTGACTGGTGTGTTTGCCCCTCGTCCATCTACCGGCCCCCACAAGCTAAGGGAATGTCTCCCCCTAATCATCTTCCTAAGGAATAGACTTAAGTATGCCCTAACAGGAGATGAAGTAAAGAAAATTTGCATGCAGCGTTTCATTAAGATTGATGGCAAAGTCCACACAGATATAACCTACCCTGCTGGTTTTATTGGAGAAGGCAATGGCACCCCACTCCAGTGTTCTTGCCTGGAGAATCCCAGGGACGGAGGAGCCTGGCTGCTGTCTATGGGGTCGCACACAGTTGGACACAACTGAAGTGACTTAGCAACAGCAGCAGCAGCTGGTTTTATGTATGTCATCAGCACTGATAAGACTGCAGAGAATTTTTGTTTGATCTATGACACCAAGGATCACTTTGCTGTTTATTGTATTACACCTGAGGAGGCCAAGTATAAATTGTGCAAAGTAAGAAAGATATTTGTGGGGACAAAAGGAATCCCTCATCTGGTAACCCATGATGCTCATACCATCCATTACCTTGATCCCCTCATCAAGGTGAATGACACCATTCAGACTGACTTGGAGACTGGCAAGATTACTGATTTCATCAAATTTGGCACTGGTAACCTGTGCATAGTGACTGGAGGTGCTCACCTGGGAAGAATTGGTGTGATTACAAACCAGGAGAGACATCCAGATTCTTTTGATTTAGTTCATGTGAAAGATGTGAATGGCAACAGCTTTGCCACACGGCTCTCAAGCATTTTCGTTATTGGCAAAGGCAACAAACCGTGGATCTCTCTTCCCCATGGAAAGGGTATTCACCTTACCATTGCTGAGGAGAGAGACAAGAGATTGGCAGCCAAACAGAGCAGTGGATAAAATGATCTCTATGTGATGTGATTGGAAAAGTCTTTGTACTTAATTAAAGATAATACCAAGTGAAAAAAAAAGAAAAGAAAATCACAGTCACCATTTTGGGTAAACATTCCCCAACATTTATCAAGCTCAGCACCAACAATTTTTTTCTAATTGGTGTATAGTTGCTTTCCAGGTGGTGCTAGTGGTAAAGAACTGGCCTGCCAATGCAGGAGACATAAGAGATGCACGTTCCATCCCTGGGTCAGGAAGATCCCCTGGAAGAGGGCATGGTACCCACTGCAGTATTCTTGCCTGGAGAATCCTATGGACAGAGGAGACTTGTGGGCTACATTCCATAGGGTCACAAAGAATTGGACATGACTGAAGTCACTTAGCACACACACACGCATAGTTGCTTTACAGTGTTATGTTAGTTTCTGCTGTACAACAATGTGAGTCAGCTATACAGGACTAACAATCTTATTCAGTAAGTCAATTCATTTGGTTACCTGGGCATATCTTTTACAACTAGCTCCTCTTCGGTGGCTGGCCCATTAGGAAATAGCATTGTCCAAATCCAAATCTTTCCTGCTGTTCTTTTTCATGACAGATTTGGTTATTGCTTTAAATTTTTTCCAGCGTAAAATTGCTATAGTGTTGCTCTCTAGTTTAGAATTTGGTGGTTTGATTCATCTGTGTGCTAAAGCAAATCCCAACTTACTTCTTGAGAGTTATATTGGCTCTGACAGTGTGTATTCCCTTGGCCTGCCTTCACATTGAAGGGCCTTGGCTTTCTACTCCAGGATGGGTTTTTGTTTGGCTAATCTTCTACTCAGATTGACTTTTAAAACACATGGCTCTGTACCTTAGCAAACACAGAATCGTTGTGCTGTAAGGTTTTGTCAGACAGCATACCCTCAAACCCACAGTTGCTCAACCTATCAAAAACTCTACTGAGAGAAATCGAATTTTATGGAGGATTGCCTGAAGGTTGTGAAGTCCATCCACTTCTCTGTTCTAAAATTTATCCCTGGATAAAAGTGTATCCCTGAATACAATAAAACTATCCCTGGACAAAATTGTCCCCGACATAACTGCTTTTTCAAACATTGAGATATAATTTACATACCATAAAATTCTATTTAAAGTGTACAATTCAATGTTTTTTTAGTATATTCAGAGTAACCATCACCACAGTTATTCTTTGGAACATTTTCATCACCCCTCTCCCCCAAAATCCCATACTCATTAGCTGTCATACCCTCTTTCCCCTCACCAACTACCATCATCATCCACTGCAAACCATTTATCTCTTTTCTCTTATGTGAAAGTTCAGTCATGTCTGACTTTTTGCAACCCGTATGGACTATAGCCCACCAGGCTCCTCTGTCCATGAGGTTTCCCAGACAAGAATACTGGAGTGGGTTCCCATTTCCTTCTCCAGGGGATCTTTCCGACCCAAGGATCAAACCTATGTCTCTTACGTCTCCTGCATTGGCAGGTGGGTTCTTTACCGTCTGAGCCTCAGGGAAGCCCTTTTCTCTTATAGATTTGTCTTTTTAAAACAGTTCATAAATGGAATCATCCAATAAATGGCCTTTTTTGGCTAGAGTCTTTCACTAAGAATAATATTTTCAAGATTCATCCATGTTGTAACATGTATCACAATGGCATCCCACTCCAGTACTCTTGCCTAGAGAATCCCATGGACAGAGGAGCCTGGTAGGCTGTGGTCCATGGCGTCGCGAAGAGTCGGACACTACTGAGCGACTTCACTTTGACTTTTCACTTTCATGCATTGGAGAAGGAAATGGCAACCCACTCCAGTATTCTTGCCTAAGAATCCCAGGGATGGGGGAGCCTGGTGGGCTGCCGTCTATGGGGTCGCACAGAGTCGGACACAACTGAAGCGACTTAGCAGCAGCAGCAGCAGCAACATGTATCATTACTTCATTCCTTTTTTATGGATGAATAATACTCCATTTGTGAACATACCTCATTTTATTCATTCATTCATCAGTTGGTTGCTATTTGGCTTGTTTCCACTTTCTGGCTATTGTGAATAATGCTGCTGTGGAACTACATTTTTTTTTTTTAAGCTCTGCCATGTAGCTTATGGGATCTTATTTCCCTGACCAGGGATTGAACCCAAACCCCCAGGGGTGTTAGCACCAGAGTCAGAACCACTGGACATCAGGGAATTTCCTGAAACAACTTTTAGCATTACACTAATAGCATACACTGAGGGAAGTCATAAGAAATATACTAGAAATGTGAGATTTTTGACAGTAAGTAAATTTATTGCCCAGGATTCTATCATAAGAATGCATGAGTTAGGCTTAATCTGAAAAAGTTAGATGCTTAGAGACACTGTGAATCCTGTAGCAATCTTTTCACTTTTTTAAAAATTTAAATTTATTTATTTTAATTCAAGGCTAATTAATTTACAATATTGTATTGATTTTGCCATACATCAACATGAATCTGCCATGGGTATACACGTGTTCCCCACTCTGAACCCCCCTCCCTCCTCCCTCCCCATACCATCCCTCTGGGTCATCCCAGTGCACCAGCCCCAAGGATCCTGTATCAAACATGGACTGGTGATTCATTTCTTATATGATATTATACATGACATTCCCCCAAATCATCCCACCCTCTCCCTCTCCCACAGAGTCCAACAGACTGTTCTATACATCTGTGTCTCTTTTGCTGTCTCGCATACAGAGTTATCGTTACCATCTTTCTAAATTCCATATATATGCATTAGTATACTGTATTGGTGTTTTTCTTTCTGGCTTGCTTCACTCTGTATAATCGGCTCCAGTTTCATCCACCTCATTAGAACTGATTCAAATGTATTCTTTTGAATGGCTGAGCAATACTCCATTGTGTGTATGTACCACAGCTTTCTTATCCATTCATCTGCTGATGGACATCTAGGTTGCTTCCATGTCCTGGCTATTATAAACAGTGCTGCGATGAACATTGGGGTACATGTGTCTCTTTCAATTCTGGTTTCCTTGGTGTGTATGCCTAGCAGTGGGATTGTTGGGTCATAAGGCAGTTCTATTTCCAGTTTTTTAAGGAATCCCCACACTGTTCTCCATAGTGGCTGTACTAGTTTGCATTCCCACCAACAGTGTAAGAGGGTTCCCTTTTGTCCACACCCTCTCCAGCATTTATTGCTTGTAGACTTTTGGATAGCAGCCATTCTGACTGGCGTGAAATGGTACCTCATTGTGGTTTTGATTTGCATTTCTCTGATAATGAGTGATGTTGAGCATCTTTTCATGTGTTTGTTAGCCATCTGTATGTCTTCTTTGGAGAAATGTCTGTTTCATTCTTTGGCCCATTTTTTGATTGGGTCGTTAATTTTTCTGGAATTGAGCTGCAGGAGTTGCTTGTATATTTCTGAGATTAGTTCTTTGTCAGTTGCTTCATTTGCTATTATTTTCTCCCATTCTGAAGACTGTCTTTTCACCTTGCTTATAATTTCCTTTGTTGTGCAGAAGCTTTTAATTTTAATTAGGTCCCATTTGTTTATTTTTCCTTTTATTTGCAATGTTCTGAGAGGTGGGTCATAGAGGATCCTGCTGTGATTTATGTTGGAGAATGTTTTGCCTATGTTCTCCTCTAGGAGTTTTATAGTTTCTGGTCTTATATTTAGATCTTTAATCCATTTTGAGTTTGTTTTTGTGTATGATGTTAGTACGTATTCTAGTTTCATTCTTTTAGAAGTGGTTGACCAGTTTTCCCAGCACCACTTGTTAAAGAGGTTTTCTTTTCTCCATTGTATATTCTTGCCTCCTTTGTCAAAGATAAGGTGTCCATAGGTGTGTGGATTTATCTCTGGGCTTTCTATTTTGTTCCATTGATCTATATTTCTGTCTTTGTGCCAGTACCATGCTGTCTTGATGACTGTGGCTTTGTAGTAGAGCCCAAAGTCAGGAAGGTTGATTCCTCCAGTTCCATTCTTCTTTCTCAAGATTGCTTTGGCTATTCGAGGTTGTTTGTATTTCCATACAAATTGTGAAATTATTTCTTCTAGCTCTGTGAAAAATACCATTGGTAGCTTGATAGGGATTGCATTGAATCTGTAGATTGCTTTGGGTAGTATACTTATTTTCACTATATTGATTCTTCTGATCCATGAACATGGTATATTTCTCCATCTATTAGTGTCCTCTTTGATTACTATCATCAGTGTTTTATAGTTTTCTATATATAGGTCTTTAGTTTCTTTAGGTAGATATATTCCTACGTATTTTATTCTTTTCATTGCAATGGTGAATGGAATTGTTTCCTTAATTTCTTTTACTACTTTCTCATTATTAGTGTATAGGAATGCAAGGGATTTCTGTGTGTTGATTTAATATCCTGCAACTTTACTATATTCACTGATTAGCTCTAGTAATTTTCTGGTGGAGTCTTTAGGGTTTTCTATGTAGAGGATCATGTCATCTGCAAAGTGAGAGTTTTACTTCTTCTTTTCCAATTTGCATTCCTTTTATTTCTTTTTCTGCTCTGATTGCTGTGGCCAAAACTTCCAGAACTATGTTGGATAGTAGCGGTGAAAGTGGGCACCCTTGTCTTGTTCCTGACTTTAGGGGAAATGCTTTCAATTTTTCAGCATTAAGGATAATGTTTGCTGTGGGTTTGTCATATATAGCTTTTATTATTTTGAATTATGTTCCTTCTATTCCTGCTTTCTGGAGAGTTTTTATCATAAATGGATGTTGAATTTCATCAAAGGCTTTCTCTGCATCTATTGAGATAGTCATATGGCTTTCATTTTTCAATTTGTTAATGTGGTGTACTACATTGATTGATTTGTGAATATTGAAGAATCCTTGCATCCCTGGGATAAAGCATACTTGGTCATGGTGTATGATCTTTTTAGTGTGTTGTTGGATTCTGATTGCTAGAATTTTGTTAAGGATTTTTGCATCTACGTTCTTCAGTGATATTGGCCTGTAGTTTCCTTTTTTTGTGGCATCTTTGTCTGGTTTTGTTATTAGGGTGATGGTGGCCACATAGAATCATTTTGGAAGTTTACCTTCCTCTGCAATTTTCTGGAAGAGTTCGAGTAGGATAGGTGGTTTCCCTATCTCTTCCTCTTTTGTTTGGTTTGGTGGGCATTTATCCTGTTCCTTTACCTGCTGGGTACCCCTCTGTCTCTTCATCTTGTTTATATTGCTGTGTTTGGTGTGGCCTTTTTGTATTCTGGCAATTTGTGGAGTTCTCTTTATTGTGGAGTTTCCTCACTGTGGGTGGAGTTGTACAGGTGGCTTGTCAAGGTTTCCTGGTTAGGGAAGCTTGTGTCAGTGTTCTAGTGGGTGGAACTGGATTTCTTCTCTCTGGAGTGCAATGAAGTGTCCAGTAATGAGTTATGAGATGTCAATGGGTTTGGAGTAACTTTGGGCAGCCTGTATATTGAAGCTCAGGGCTATGTTCCTGTGTTGCTGGAGAATTTGTGTAGTATGTCTTGCTCTGGAACTTGTTGGCCTTGGGTGATGCTTGGTTTCAGTGTAGGTGTGGAGGATTTTGATGAGCTCCTATTGATTAATGTTCCCTGGAGTCAGGAGTTCTCTCATGTTCTCAGGATTTGGACTTAAGCCACCTGATTCTGGTTTTCAGTCTTATTTTTACAGTAGTCTCAAGACTTCTCCATCTATACAGCATCATCAATAAAACATCTAAGTTAAAAATGAAAAGTTTCTCCACAGTGAGGGACACTCAGAGAGGTTCACAGATTTACATGGAGAAAAGAAGAGGGAGGAGGGAGTTAGAGGTGATCCGAATGAGATGAGGTGTAATCAAAAGAGGAGAGAGCAAGATAGCCAGTAATCACTTCCTTATGTGCACTCCATAGTCTGGACCACTCAGAGATGTTCACGGAGTTATACAGAGAAGAGAAGAGGGAGGAAGGAGATAGAGGTGGCCAGGAGGATAAAGGGGGGAATCAAAAGGAGAGAGGCAGATCCAGCCAGTAATCAGTTCCTTAAGTGTTCCCCACCATCTGGAACACACAAAGAGATTCACAGTGTTGGGTAGAGAAGAGAAGGGGGAGGGAGGAGATAGAGCCGACCTGGTGGAGAAAAAGGAGAGTCCAAAGAGGGAGAGAGCAATCAGGCCAGTGATCTCACTCCCAGGTAAAAATGGGTAATGACGATTGGGTTCTTAAAAGTACAAAATTGATAACAAATACCAAAAAGCAAAGATTAAAAATCTAAAGTAGAGGTTGGATTTTAAAAAATACAATATTAAAGAAAAGGAAAAGAAAAGTCACAAAAGTTATTATATATATATATATATATATATATATATATATATGAAGTTTGCTTTAAAAAATAGGGTCTTTTTATTTTGCAAAGTAATAGTAGGTTATAAAAATGAAAGTTAAAAGAGTAATAGAGGACTTAAAAATTTTTTAAAACTTTTTAAAAAGGAATGATAGTAAAAATAGGAAAAATATATCTAGGACTTTCTCTAGTGTTGTTGTGGGCAGTGTGGGGTCAGTTCATTTTCGGATAGTTCCTTGGTCCGCCTTATATTTCTCAAGATCTATAGGCCCCTTCCTATGTAGTCGGTACTAAATACAGGGTTTTAATCTATTGCATCTGTCACTTCCAAGGTGGTTCCCTCTGTTTTAGCTTCTTCTGTTTGCTGGTCTATTCAGTGTCTGATTTCCACCCTGACACAAGGGAGCGGTGGTGGACGCTTTTCTAGGCTTGCTTGTTCAGTCACGCTGTGGGGAGGGAGGGACGCTGCAAACAAATAACACTGGCATATGCTCGCAGTGTCTCAGCCACATGGGCCTGCCCCAGCTCACGGAGCGTGTACCCTCCCTGCCCACACTGCTCAGGCTCTGGGTTGCCCTGCCAGGAATGGTCCGAGGCCGGCCCTGGGCTGCATGCACCTCCCAGGTCTAAGCCGCTCAGGTTCAGGCACTCAGGTAGTCCTCAGAGGCGCAGACTCGGTTGGGTCTGTGTTTTGTGCCCTTCCCAGGTCCAAGCAGCTCAAGTGATGAGGTGTTTGGAGAGCACGGTCACTACAACTTATCGCCTCCCTTGTCCCTGCCGCTCGGTTTTCTGAGTGTACAACCAGCACACCTTCTCAGGCGGATGTTGACCGTCCAGAACACCAAGAAGTCTTAGTTAGCAAAGAAGCCTGCTTGCAGTTTGGTAGATAATGCCTCTCTGGGGCTGCAATTGCCCACTTCCGGCTCTGGCTGCCTGTCACCGGAGGGGGATGGTCTGTAGCGGGCTAGCTCTGTTCAGTCCTTTGTTCTGTGCGTGGGCCTGGCGGTGTCTTAGGTTAGGGCTTTTTGCGTGGTAGCTATCCCACAGTCTGGTTTGCTAACCCAAGTTAGTTCCCTCAGATTGCCCTCTGGGCATTCAGGCCTGGTCCTTACTCAAAGCAATGCAGCCCCTGCCTCCCTGCCCAGCCCCTGCTTGCTAGTGGTAGATGCAGGCATCTGCACTGCTTCTCCGCTGGGGGAGTTACCGTTGGGCTCGTAATCTGTGGGTTAAATTATTCATTTATTTTTCCCCCCAGTTATGTTGCCCTCTGTGCTTCCAAGGCTAGTCAGAGACTTGGCAGTGAGAGTGTTTCCTGGTGTTTGGAAACTTCTCTCTTTTTAAGACTCCCTTCCCGGGACAGAGCTCCGTCCCTACCTCTTTTGTCTCTTTTTTTGTCTTTTATATTTTTTCCTACCTCTTTTTGAAGACACTGGGCTGCTTTTCTGGGTGCCTGATGTCCTCTGCCGGCATTCAGAAGTTGTTTTGTGGACTTTACTCAGCGTTTAAATGTTATTTTGATGAATTTGTGGGGGAGAAAGTGGTCTCCCCATCCTATCCCTCTGCCATCTTAGGACCGCCCCCCTTTTGACTTTTGGTGTTCATCTTTAGAAAGCTCGGAAACAAATTTATGGCCCACTTCTAGCAGGTATACAGGATCTTGATTTTTACTTTTAATTATCTTTTGTCCTGGTTACTTACTTATTTTTATATTGTTGTATTACACTTGTTTGAACAACATAGAGTATAAACATTAATGGCCATTTAGCCTCCTTTACAAGTCGACTGAACGGAAGCAGGACCTTGAGTATTGAGAGAAAGCAAACTAGAAGTCAGTTGGACAAGAGGACCATACACATAGCCTTTTAAATTTTAATAACTGCCTTCAAGACAGAGATGTAAAATAGTAAGTTCAGTTCAATTCAGTTCAGTCACTCAGTCATATCTGACTCTTTGTAACCCCATGAATCACAGCACGCCAGGCCTCCCTGTCCATCACCAATTCCCGGAGTTCACTCAAACTCACATCCATCAAGTCGGTGATGCCATCCAGCCAACTCATTCTCTGTCGTCACCTTCTCCTCCTGCCCCCAATCCCTCCCAGCATCAGAGTCTTTTCCAATGAGTCAACTCTTCGCATGAGCTGGCCAAAGTATTGGAGTTTCAGCTTCAACATCAGTCCTTCCAATGAACACCCAGGACTGATCTCCTTTAGAATGGACTGGTTGGATCTCCTTGCAGTCCAAGGGACTCTCAAGAGTCTTATCCAACACCACAGTTCAAAAGCATCAATTCTTTGGTGCTCAGCTTTCCTCACAGTCCAATTCTCACATCCATACGTGACTACTGGAAAAACCATAGCCTTGACTAGATGAACCTTTGTCGGCAAAGTGATGTCTCTGCTTTTCAATATGCTATCTAGGTTGGTCATAACTTTCCTCCCAAAGGAGTAAGTGTCTTTCAATTTCATGGCTGCAAACACCATCTGCAGTGATTTTGGAGCCCCCAAAAATAAAGTCTGACACTGTTTCCACTGTTTCCCCATCTATCTGCCATGAAGTGATGGGACCAGATGCCATGATCTTAGTTTTCTGAATGTTGAGCTTTAAGCCAACTTTTTCACTCTCTTTTTTCATCAACAAGCATTTTAGTTCCTCTTCACTTTCTGCCATAAGGGTGGTGCCATCTGCATATCAGGTTATTGATATTTCTCCCAGCAGTCTTGATTCCAGCTTGTGCTTCTTCCAGCCCAGCGTTTCTCATGATGTATTCTGCATAGAAGTTAAATAAGCAGGGTGACAATATACAGCCTTGACGTACTCCTTTCCCAATTTGGAACCAGTCTGTTGTTCCATGTCCAGTTCTAACTGCTGCTTCCTGATCTGCATACAGATTTCTCAAGAGGCAGGTCAGGTGGTCTGGTATTCCCATCTCTTTCAGAATTTTCCACAGTTTATTGTGATCCACACAGTCAAAGGCTTTGTCATAGTCAATAAAGCAGAAAGAGATGTTTTTCTGGAACTCTCCTGCTTTTTACATGATCCAGCAGATGTTGGCAATTTGATCTCTGGTTCCTCTGCCTTTCCTAAAGCCAGCTTGAACATCTGGAAGTTCATGGTTTACATATTGCTGAAGCCTGGCTTGGAGAATTTTGAGCATTAGTTTACTAGCATGTGAGATGAGTGCAATTGTGCAGTAGTTTGAGCATTCTTTGGCCTGGCCTTTCTTTGGGATTGGGATGAAAACTGACCTTTTCCCGTCTTGTGGCCACTGCTGAGTTTTCCAAATTTGCTGGCATTTTGAGTGCAGCACTTTCACAGCATCATCTTTCAGGATTTGAAATAGCTCAACTGAAATTCTATTACCTCCACTAGCTTTGTTTGTAGTGATGCTTCCTAAGGCCCACTTGACTTCACATTCCAGGATGTCTGGCTCTAGGTGAGTGATCACACTATCATGATTATCTTGGTCATGAAGATCTTTTTTGTATAGTTCTTCTGTGTATTCTTGCCACCTCTTCTTAATATCTTCTACTTCTGTTAGGTTCATAGCATTTCTGTCCTTTATCAAGCCCATTTTTGCATGAAATGTTCCCTTGGTATCTCTAATGTTCATTAAGAGATCTCTAGTCTTTCCCATTTTGTTGTTTTCCTCTATTTCTTTGCATTGATCGCTGAGGAAGGCTTCTCCTTGCTATTCTTTGGAACTCTGCATTCAGATGCTTATATCTTTCCTTTTCTCCTTTGCTTTTCACTTTTCACAGCTATTTGTATGGCCTCCCCAGACAGTCATTTTGCTTTTTTGCATTTCTTTTCCATGGGGATGGTCTTGATCCCTGTCTCCTGTACAATGTCACGAACCTCATTCCATAGTTCATCAGGCACTGTGTCTATCAGATCTAGTCCCTTAAATCTATTTCTCACTTCCACTGTATAATCATAAGGGATTTGATTTAGGTCATACCTGAATGGTCTAGTGGTTTTCCCCACTTTCTTCAATTTAAGTCTGAATTTTGCAATAAGGAGTTCATGATCTGAGCCACAGTCAGCTCCTGGTCTTGTTTTTGCTGACTGTATAGAGCTTCTCCATCTTTGGCTGCAAAGAGTATAATCAATCTGATTTTGGTGTTGACCATCTGGTTGTCCATGTGTAGAGTCTTCTCTTGTGTTGTTGGAAGAGGGTGTTTGCTATGACCAGTGCGTTCTCTTGGCAAAACTCTATTAGCCTTTGCCCTGCTTCATTCTGTACTCCAAGGCCAAATTTGCCTGTTACTCCAGGTGTTTCCTGACTTCCTACTTTTGCATTCCAGTCCCCTATAATGAAAAGGACATCTTTTGGGGGTGTTAGTTCTAAAAGGTCTTGTAGGTCTTCATAGAACCATTTTACTTCAGCTTCTTCAGCATTACTTGTTGGGGCATAGGCTTGGATTACTGTGATATTGAATGGTTTGCCTTGGAAACGAACAGAGATCACTCTGTCGTTTTTGAGATTGCATTCAAGTACTGCATTTCAGACTCTTTTGTTGACCATGATGGCTACTCCATTCCTTCTAAGGGATTCCTGCCTGCAGTAGTAGATATAATGGTCATCTGAGTTAAATTCACCTATTCCAGTACATTTTAGTTTGCTGATTCCTAGAATATCAACATTCACTCTTGCCATCTCCTGTTTGACCACTTCCAATTTGCCTTGATTCATGGACCTGACATTCCAGGTTCCTATGCAATATTGCTCTTTACAGCATCAGACCTTGCTTCTATCACCAGTCACATCCACAACTGTGTGTTGTTTTTGCTTTGGCTCCATCCCTTCATTCTTTCTGGAGTTATTTCTCCACTGATCTCCTGTAGCATATTGGGCATCTACCAACCCGGGGAGTTCCCCTTTCAGTATCCTATCATTTTGCCTTTTCATACTGTTCATGGGGTTCTCAAGGCAAGAAAACTGAAGTGGTTTGCCATTCCCTTCACCAGTGGACCACATTCTGTCATAAATAAATAAAATAAAAAATCATAAGACATAAATAAAAATCATGTTATTTTTATCCACATTTTCTAAAATGGGATCCTAGAAACACTAGAGGTTCTTCAGTTATATTTTCTATCAAACAAATCTTAACTACCTATGGAACTCATTTGTTATTATAACCCATTTGTATATAAGGGTTCCATGTAAAATTTCATTTTACAGGATAGTTCTAAAATGTTTGAAAATTTCTGGGAGTGCAAAAAACAAGAGACAGGTAGTTGGGGGGACAAAGGGATTCCCAAGCAATGCAGGGGTAAAAAACCCACCTGCTGATGTAGGAGAGGCGGTTTTGATCCCTAGGTGGGGAAGATCCCCTAGAGAAGGAAATGGCAACACATTCCAGTATTCTTGCCTGGGAAATCCCATGGACAGAGAGCCTGGCAGCCCACAGCCCATAAGGTCGCTAAGAGTTGGACATGACTGAGGACGCACATGCTTGTATCTGGAAAACATCGGTTTGTCCTTAACCTGCTTTGTTCTTCCCTGGGCATGCTTTCTTCTTTGTAGAAAAGGTGAGTTGGATTAGAACTTTCTGAGGTTCTTTCCAGCTCTGCCACTCTATAAGTCACAAAAATTAAATAGCTATCTGAATGCAGCCCCACTACCAATTATTTAACAAGACAAAATCTTATTTAAACAGATTGCATTGATTTAGGTTCGAGGAGTTCTGTCATATAGGAAATGAATAAGCCATCAGTGGTGTTCTTGTCCCTTTTGTTACTTAAACTTTTGAATTAAAACTGTACATATTTTTAAACCTTTTTATTTTATATTGGAGTATAGTGATTAACAATGTTGTGATTGTTTCAGGTGGATGGCAAAGGGACATGTATCCAGTCTCCCCCAAACTCCCCTCCCATCCAGGCTGCCACATAACATTCTGCAGAGTTCCATGTGAAGTACGTCCTTGTTGGTTATCCATTTTAAATATAGCAGTGTGTATCTGTCAATCCCAAACTCCCTAACTAGCCCTTCTCCCTACCCTTCCCACCTGGCAACCGTAAGTTCATTCTCTAAGCCTATGAGTCTGTTTCTGTAAAATTATATATATATATTTTAAAACAATGGTAAATTAAGTGATCTTCCAAAACCATGTACAATTGGTGAACAACCTAATCTCTTACTTAGTACTAGGAAAAGATTGTTAGCCTTCTTTCCACGGACCACATAGTTCTAGCTGAAAGCTAAAGATAAGTGTTTCTTTCTTTCCTCTCCCTTTCCTTTCCCCCACCCCTCTCTTCTCATTCCTTCCTGTTCAACATTTTGCCATGGAGATTTTCAAACATAGAAGTTGAAAGATTTATGCAGTGAACACTTATACCCACCATATGAAGACTACAACTGACATTTTAACTACACATATCTACCCATCTAATCCACCTCCTCCATTAATTAATCTTATTTTTGATACATTTTGAAATAAGACAGCAGTTCATTTCACACCTAAACACTTCAGTATAAATATTAACTAGAGTTAAATGTTTATGGTTTTGTGATTAGGCAAAATGTAAATAACACATTTACATTTTATGTGTAGTGCACAAATCTGAAGTCTAAGTGTTTGAGTCACATGGGACAAAGCTTCTCTCTCACCACATACAGTTAGCCTGTATCACTGTCCAATCTTGGCCTCTGCACACCACCATTCCTTTTTTATTGCTGAGTCATGTTTATCATATAAATATATCTCAGTTTACTTATCCAGTTTCCTGTTGATGGAATTGGGGCTATTTCCACTTTGGGGTTATAATAACTAAGCTGCTATGAACATTCTTGTACAAGTCTTTTTATAGATATATGCTTTCACTTCTCTTGGGTGAACATCTAAGAGTAAAATTGCTGGATCATAGGGTACGTATGTGTATGTTCAGTTTCCTAAGAAACTGCCAGACTTTTTCTAAAACAAAATAGCAGTTTCACTTTCTCCACATCCTTGCCAATGTTTTATGTAATCAGTCATTTTGGTTTTGACCATTCTGGTGGGTGTGTAATGATATCTCAGTCTAATTTACATTTTCCTCATGACTAACACTATATAGAACATGTTTTGCATGGGTTTATTTCCCATTCATCTATCTTTCATTTTGAAGTGTATGTTCAAATGTTTGCCCATTTTTATTGGGTATTTATTTCATTTAAATAGTCAGGAGATTTTTTAATATATATCCTAGATACCAGTCCTTTTTCAGATATATTTTGTATTTTCTGCCACTCTATGGCTTGTCTATATATTTTCTTAATGGTGTTATTTCATTAGCACAAGTTTTAAATTTTGATGCAGTCTATTTTATTGATTTTGGGGGGTAAATATTGTTACCTATGTCCTAAGAAACCTTTGCTTATGACCAAATAACAATGATATTCCCCTCTGTTTCGTTTTAGAAACATTAGATCTATAATCCATCTCAGATTGATTTTGTGCATAGTGTGAGAGAAGGGTTGAGGTTAATTTTTTTTTCTATGGTTAACCAGTTGTTACAACACCATTTTATGCAGTAATGTAGCAGAATATAAAATTAAGATACAGAAATCAATAGCCTTCATATACACAAGCAATAATAGGGAAGATAATTGTAGAGGAAAACCCCATTCAAGTCACAATAATGAAGATAAAATACATAGAAATAAACTTAACAAGAAATGTACAAAATCTATGTGAGGAAAACTTTAAAACACTCCTAAAAGACACAAATTAGACTTGAACAAATGAAAAGATCCCCCTGTTCTTGAATGAAATAGCTTAGCATCATAAAGAAGTCAGTTCTCCTCATATTAATTTTTAAATTAAACCCAATAAAATACTAAAAAAATTTTAATGGAGGTAGACAAGTTGATACTATCTATATGGAAAAACAAACATGCACCAACAGCTAGAAAAATACTGAAAAGGAAATTACATACAGGGTATTAAAGAACACTGCTGCTGCTGCTGCTGCTGCTAAGTCGCTTCAGTCATGTCCGACTCTGTGCCACCCCATAGACGGCAGCCCACCAGGCTCCGCCGTCTCTGGGATTCTCCAGGCAAGAACACTGGAGTGGGTTGCCATTTCCTTCTCCAATGCGAGAAAGTGAAAAGTAAAAGTGAAGTCGCTCAGTTGCAACCCCATGGACTGCAGCCTTCCAGGCTCCTCCGTCCATGGGATTTTCCAGGCAAGAGTACTGAAGTGGAATGCCATTGCCTTCTCCTTAAAGCACGTTACAAAGCCTTTATACATAAAATAGTGTGGTACTGCTCACCTGAATAGACAATAGACCAGTGAAATAGAAGTTCAGAAATATAAATCAAGTACATAGAGAAATTTAATGTATGATAAAGGTGACATCAAAAATCAGTGGGGGGCAAAACTGAACTTTTAATAAACAATGCAGGAAAGCTATTTGGAAAAAAGGTAAAATTAGATTTATATGTCACATCACACACAAGAATAAATTTCACATGGATTGGCGATCTGAAGAAATACATTAAACTATGTAAGTACTCGCAGAAAATTTTGGTGGATGCCTATATGTCCTGAGTGTAGGGAAGAGTTTTCTAACAATGACTCCAAATCCAGATGCAATAAAAGACTGATGCATTTGACCACATAAAATATCACATAAGCAAAGTCAAAGATGACTAATAAGCTGGAGGAAACTATTTGCAACAACATCACTTATAAAGGGCAAGTGTCTCTACTATCTAAAGAACTCTTTTAAATAGGGAAGAAAATACCAAAAACTTGATTTAAAAAATAAGCAGAACTTCCCTGGGGTCCCCAGTGCAGAGGACATGGGTTCAATCATTGGTCTGGGAAGATTCCACTGCTGTGGAGTAACTAAACCCACGCTCTAGGGCCTGTGAGCAGCAACTACTAAGCCTAAGGGTTGCAACTACTGAAGCCCATGTTCCCTAGAGCTGCACACAGCAACTACTGAGCCCATGAGCCACAACTACTGAAGTCTAAGTACCTAGAGCCTGTGCTCTGCAACAAGCAAAGCCACCACAATGAGAAGCCTGCACACCGCAACTAGAAAGTAGTCCCCACTCGCCACAAATAGAGAAAGCCTACATGCAGCAATGAAGACTCAGTGCCACCAAAAACAAATAAAAAATGGCCCTCAAAGAATAAAATGTTCTGTTGTGCTGCTAAGTCACTTCCTCACTTAATAGAAATCCAAATTGAAACTACACTGAGATACTATTCCTCAGCTATCAGACTGGCAAACATTTTAAAGTAAGGGAACACAGTCTGTTGGTGAGGTTGTGGAGAGACAGGCACTCACACATTCAGTACTATGTGCCAGTGGGAACGCAAATTGGTACAACCCTCATGGAGAGGGAATTTGGCAATAACTAACAAAAAATACACAGGCATTTACCCCTTGAACCAGCGTTTCCAGTCCTAGGAATTTACTTTGAAGATATACTTTCAACAATACAAAAATATATATACATGCAGTTATTCATTGCACCATTTTTTGTGTGTGAATGCAAAACAATGAAAACAACCTGAATGCCCGCACCTAGGAGAGCGGTTAAACTATAATATACCTACACAATGGAGTATTGTGTAACTGTGAGAAAGAATGGTATGGAGTGATTTAGGAAAATCACACTAGGAAAAATTAAATGAAAAAGAGTACAAAAGAATAAGGAAGACAGGAAAATAAAATACCCATTTATCTGCTTATGTTACAAAAGGTAACGCAGGAAATATAAGCCAGAAACTTAAAAAGACTGCTTACCTACATGAGGTGAGTGGAAACAGGATGGAAAAAATGGTGAATGTGAATAGGATAGAAGGAATCAGGGGTGGGAGTGAGACTTCTCTAAGGACACACTTCAATGTGGTTTTGGCTTTTGGAATCATATTAATAATTCTTCACATGTTCAAAAATAAATAAAATTGGTAAGGATTGAGAATGCCCCCCAAGTGCAATACGCAAGCTCAGTTGCTCAGTTGTGTCCGACTCTTTGTAACCCTATGGGCTGTAGCCTGCCAGGCTCCTCTCTCCATGGAATTTTCCAGGCAAGAACACTGGAGTGGGTTGCCATTTCCTCCTCCAGGGGATCTTCCTGACCCAGGGATAGAACCCACAACTCCTGCATTGGCAGGTGGATTCTTTACCACTGCGCCACCAGGAAGTCCACAAATGCAATATAAACAGAAGCAAATGAATTTAACTGTATGTCAAATGTCTAACACAATCACATTATGGTGGCAATGGCAGGGGAGGAGAATGGCATAGAATGTACATACAGATATAGAAGTATGCAAATGTACGTGTATACATACCTATATTTCCCAGCCCTGCTCTCCAAGAAGACCTCTAGAAGCAATCACCACCTAGTATTAATGAATACAAGTAGATCCCATATCCTGGTTTCTAAATATCATTCTTTGGACTTCCCTGGTGGTCCAGTGTTTAAGAATCTGTCTGCTGATGCAGGGGACATGGATTTAGTCCCTGGTCGGGGAAGATTCCACATGCTGTGGGGCAACTAAGACTGTGAGCTGCAACTACTGAAGCCAGTGCACTCTAGAGCCTGTGGTCTGCAACAAGGGAGGCCACTGCAACAAGTCCACACATAATGAAGTGTAGTCCCCTCTTGCCGCAACTAGAGAAAGCCCACGTGCAGCAATGAAGACTCAGTGCAGCCAAAAATAAATAAATTTTATTTTTTTATCTTTTTCACAGATTTTATTTAATATAATTATAGAATTTTTATTTTTTTAATTTTTATTATTTATTATTTATTATTTTTTCCCAATCCTGAACCCCCCTCCCACCTCCCACAATAAACTTTAAAATAAATATCATTCATAAATAAAAGGAACTGGGACTTCTTGGAGAAATGGCTAATTCCAAGGCTGGACATGGTCTGTACAAAATGAGCCTGGAATATCACATGATACCAAAAAGTAATGAAATGATCAAAGAATGAAGGGAACATATCAAAAGACATAGGAGCCAGATTGAAAGGACTGTCAGTGGACAAATCTGTGACAATTTGGTCAACAAAATAACCATATTAATGACTTATGACCATAGGTTACAACAAATATTCCTGAGTCCATACTGATATAAATACTAATAGTCAATTTATGCATGAAAAAGCTGATGAGTTACAGGATACTTACATAGACTGGAAGTACCTCCCCACAAAATACTTATTAATTACAAAACAAAAATAGTAACTTCATAGTGGAGAAACCCAGCATCACTTCAACCAAATAAAATTAGCAATAACGGGAGAAATCAACAGCACAATACAATGCACTAGGGACACAACACTACTTCTATAGTATTCCTGGCCAAGGGCTTGCCTAGTGGCTCAGAGGGAAAGAATCTGCCTGCAGTTTAAGAGACCTGGGTTTGATCTCTGGGTAGGGAAGATCCCTGGAGAAGGAAATGGTTGCCCACTCCAGTATTCTTGCCTGGAGAATCCCAAGAACAAAGGAGTCTGGCAGGCTACAGCCCACATGGGATTGCAAAGAATCAGACACTACTGAATGACTAAGTATGTGCATGCATGCACGCGCGCACACACACACACACACTCCTGCCCAAAATGCATTGCCTGAACCTAATCATGAGAAAATATTAGACAAAGGCAAACTGAGAACGATCCGTAATATGGCTGACCTGTACTCTTCAAAAATGTCCATGTCATAAAAGACAAAGACTGGGGATGTTTCTGGATTAGAAGAGACTAAAGAGATAAGACAATTAACTTCACTACATCATCATGAATTAGTTTTGGACCAGATATTTTTGTTCTCTTGATATAATGAATATTAGTTGGACAGTAAGAAAAATTTGAACAAGATCTATAGATTAATGACTGAACTTCTGTCAGCCTGGATAAACACATACGAGTGACATCCTGACCTAGAACAGCTACCCTGGACTATAGAAGAGCAGAAAAAAAGCCTCTTATGTAAGCCACTGTATGTGAGCCATTGTTGGATCTTAACAGCAGCATATCCTACATCAACTAATACAGATCAGGTACATTAAAGTGGGATGCTGCCAAACAAAATCAACTATTTAGCATTGCCTGGTTCAGAGGTGGCCATGGAAGATAAAGAACAAGGGAAAACTTCCAGAAGGAGGATAAGAAAAACAAAGGATAAGGAAATTCCATCCAGAGAGCAGAGTGAGAATCTGACCAAAGGACTTTCTCCACTGCCATCCTTTTCTGAATGTGGGTCATTATGGTTATTCTGTCCATACTGCACTATTGTATACTGGGTATTCGAGGTGTCCATCTGTATCTGGACCTGATGGAGAAGACTGAGCATAATGCATTATTTTGAATTAGTAACTGGATAGGACTTTGGATTGTTCCTTTGGGGGACAGGGCAAGTGTGTCCTAAAAATGGCAAGAGAGCTAAACATGAATGCCCAGAGGGGGAAGACTGAGGCAGACCACTGAGGCCAGTGGTCAGTCAAAATCCATTCCTCCTTTCTTCCCGGACACATGGCCAAGCTACATTTTCCAGCCCCCTTGCAAGTTAGGTGTGGCCATATAACTAAGTTCTCTCCAATGAAATGTGAACAGAAGCAATGTGTGTGATTTTCAGGCCTGGCCTTGAAAATCTCCCACATGCACTCAACCACAGTCCTTCCCTGCCTCTTGTGGGCTACAATGGCGATGACCAAACAACCTTGGAAGCCATGTGTCTTTCAACAACCTTATAGAGAACAAGCAGCTGCCAATTTGGAAAACCTGTCCTGAATTGCTACCAGCAGGAGAAATTTTATGTATTGAATCACTGAATTTCTGTTGAGTCTCTTCTTACAACAGCTTAGCCTTCTGAAGTTAATATAGAGGCCACTGCAGCTCTCAAAGCAGACAGTTCTTAAGAAAAGGCTTTTGAAGGTGCTAAACTAAGAAATGCCAGATAAACCGTTAACTGCTATGGAAGGGCCCACTAAATATGTCTACACGTATACTGAAACTTGGTACAAAGGACACTGGTCCCAAGAGATTTACAATCAGAAAATGAATCTGACCCTGCCAAGCAGGCATGAAATTGAGTGCCACACTCTGCTCCAAGCTTAATCTTAATAACCCATCCAAACTTCTCTCAACTCACTACCAAAGCTGTTTGCAAAGGACGAGATGATGAAGTTGATTGCTTTACTAACAAGGAAAGCCAGGAAACCACAGGGAAGTTTCCATGTACCCTAAGCCAGACCATGATGGCTCTGGAGGTTGCAAACTTCATATAACAGTTACAAATCAATTATTATTGCATAGGCTTTGGGAAAGCCACATGGGAACACCCTTCTGTCTGTTTCCTGAGAGATGGGTTGCTGAAGTCTCCCCAGAACTCCACCAAAAGGGCACAATTCTCAACCTGCCATCAATGAGTTAGGCTGGGGCACAGAGCAAGAACTGATTTGGAGAAGGAAATTAAGCTCTGTAGACAGGTGAAAGGATACTGGTAAGGGAACTTGGCAAATGAAGGCCACTAGGACGGGGAAAGAGTTTCATTGGAGTGGAAGGAATGAAGGCCTGATTGGAGAGATTTCAAGTGAATGGGAGGGGACTTCCCTGGTGGTCTAATAGCTAAGACTCCATGCTCCCCATGCAGGGGGCCCAGGTTCCATTCCTGGTCAGGGAACCAGATTCCACATGTTGCAACTAAAGATCCTGTGTGCTGCAACTAAGACCCAGCACAGCCAAATAAATTAAATAAATGGTAGAAAAAAGTGTTGGGGGGTGGGGGTTGGGGGGGCAAGAGAGAGAATGGGAAAAGTCCAGACAGCCAAAGGAGACAAATAGGACAGTGGCTAAAGGGAGATCTTTAATCAAGGGAATGCTTTTTCCCTAGTTTTGAAGATGGGAGATGTTTGCACGTTGTTAGGAATGATCGAGTTGAGCACAAAACTGATAATGCAGGGGAGAGAGGGAAATCCAATGTCTTAGATACAAGGACAGCTTATCCACTGTAACAAAAGGAAATGCAGCGGATACAAATACAGAGGGGCAAGTAGGTGGTCCATTTAGTAGCACAACAATGAAGAGAGGTAATTAAGAACATGCACTGTGGAGTCACAATCTAAACTCCATTACTTCTGAGTTATATGCTCCTAGGCAAGTTGATCTAACCTGTGCATCGTTTCCTTATCTGTAAAATGTGGATATCAACTAGAAATTTTCTGCAAGAATCAACTATCAGTGAAGCACTTTGAATAGTTTGGCACACAGTGAACATCTAACTCTATCTATCAGACCTAGTCCCTTAAATCTATTTCTCACTTCCACTGTATAATCATAAGGGATTTCATTTAGGTCATACCTATATGGTCTAGTGGTTCTCCCCACTTTCTTCAATTTAAGTCTGAATTTCACAATAAGGAGTTCATGATCTGAGCCACAGTCAGCTCCTGGTCTTGTTTTTGCTGACTCTATAGAGCTTCTCCATCTTTGGCTGCAAAGAACATACTCAGTCTGATTTCGGTGTTGACCATCTGGTGATGTCCATGTGTAGTCTTCTCTTGTGTTGTTGGAAGAGGGTGTTTGCTATGACCAGTGCATTTTCTTGGCAAAACTCTATTAGCCTTTGCCCTGCTTCATTCCATACTCCAAGGCCAAATTTGCCTGTTACTCCAGGTGTTTCTTGACTTCCTACTTTTGCATTCAAGTCCCCTATAATGAAAAGGACATCTTTTTGGGTATTAGTTCTAAAAGGTCTTGTAGGTCTTCATAGAACCATTCAACTTCAGCTTCTTCAGTGTTACTGGTTGAGGTATAGGCTTGGATTACTGTGATATTGAAAGAATTATGCCTGATGATGGAGAAGGCAATGGCAACCCAATCCAGTACTCTTGCCTGGAAAATCCCATGGACGGCCTGGTAGGCTGCAGTCCATGGGGTCGCCAAGAGTCGGACACAACTGAACAACTTCACTCTCACTTTTCACTTTCATGCACTGGAGAAGGAAATGGCAACCCACTCCAGTGTTCCTGCCTGGAGAATCCCAGGGACAGGGGAACCTGGTGGGCTGCAGTCTATGGGGTCGCACAGAGTCAGACACGACTGAAACGACTTGGCAGCAGCAGGAGCATGCCTGATGAACTATGGACGGAGGTTCGTGACATTGTACAGGAGACAGGGATCAAAACCATCCCCATGGAAAAGAAATGCAAAAAAGCAAAATGGCTGTCTGAGGAGGCCTTACAAATAGCTGTGAAAAGAAGAGAAGCAAAAAGGAAAGAAGAAAAGGAAAAATATTCCCATCTGAATGCAGAGTTCCAAAGAATAGCAAGGAGAGATAAGAAAGCCTTCCTCAGCGATCAATGCAAAGAAATGGAGGAAAACAACAACATGGGAAAGACTAGAGATCTCGTCAAGAAAATTAGAGATACCAAGGGAATATTTCATGCAAAGATGGGCTCGATAAAGGACAGAAATGCTATGGACCTAACAGAAGTAGAAGATATTAAGAAGAGGTGGCAAGAATACACAGAACTATACAAAAAAAGATCTTCATGACCAAGATAATCATGATGGTGTGATCACTCACCTAGAGCCAGACATCCTGGAATGTGAAGTCAAGTGGGCCTTAGGAAGCATCACTATGAACAAAGCTAGTGGAGGTGATGGAATTCCAGTGGAGCTATTTCAAATCATGGAAGATGATGCTGTGAAAGTGCTTCACTCAATATGCCAGCAAATTTGGAAAACTCAGCAGTGGCCACAAGACTGGAAAAGGTCAGTTTTCATTCCAATCCCAAAGAAAGGCAATGCCAACGAATGCTCAAACTACTGCACAATTGCACTCATCTCACACGCTAGTAAACTAATACTCAAAATTCTCCAAGCCGGGCTTCAGCAATACGTGAACCATGAATTTCCAGACGCTCAAGCTGGTTTTAGGAAAGGCAGAGGAACCAGAGATCAAATTGCCAACATCTGCTGATTCATGGAAAAAGCAAGAGAGTTCCAGAAAAACATCTCTTTCTGCTTTATTGACTATGCCGAAGCCTTTGACTGTGTGGATCACAATAAACTGTGGAGGGTTCTGAAAGAGATGGGAATGCCAGACCACCTGACCTGCCTCTTGAGAAACCTATATGAAGGTCAGGAAGCAACAGTTAGAACTGGACATGGGACAACAGACTGGTTCCAAATAGGAAAAGAAGTACGTCAAGGCTGTTTATTGTCACCCTGCTTATTTAACTTCTATGCAGAGTACATCATGAGAAACACTGGGCTGGAGGAAGCACAAGCTGGAATCAAGATTGCTGGGAGAAATATCAATAACCTGATATGCAGATGGCACCACCCTTATGGCAGAAAGTGAGGAGGAAGTAAAAAGCTTGTTGATGAAAAAAGAGTGAAAAAGTTGGCTTAAAGCTCAACATTCAGAAAACTAAGATCATGGCATCTGGTCCCATCACTTCATGGGAAACAGATAGGGAGACAGTGGAAACAGTGTCAGACTTTATTTTCAGGGGCTCCAAAATCACTGCAGATGGTGTTTGCAGCCATGAAATTTAAAAAGATGCTTAATTCTTGGAAGGAAAGTTATGACCAACCTAGAGAGCATATTCAAAAGTAGAGACATTACTTTCCCAACAAAGGTCCATCTAGTCAAGGCTATGGTTTTTCCAGTAGTCATGTATGGATGTGAGAGTTGGACTGTGAAGAAAGCTGAGCACCGAAGAATTGATGCTTTTGAACTGTGGTGTTGGAGAAGACTCTTGAGAGTCCCTTGGACTGCAAGGAGATCCAACCAGTCCATTCTAAAGGAGATTGGTCCTGGGTGTTCTTTGAAAGGAATGATGCTAAAGCTGAAACTCCAATACTTTGGTCAACTCATGCAGAGTTGACTCATTGGAAAAAACCCTGATGCTGGGAGGGATTGGGGGCAGGAGGAGAAGGGGATGACAGAGGATGAGATGGCTGGATGGCATCACCTACTTGATGGATGTGAGTTTGAGTGAACTCCAGGAGTTGGTGATGGACAGGGAGGCCTGGCGTGCTGCAGTTCATGGGGTCGCAAATAGTCAGACACGACTGAGCAACTGAACTGAAACATCCAACAAATATTGGCTACTTCTTCATAATTGGTTATAATTTTGCTATAAGTACTACAAAGTTATTTAAAAGCTAACTTGCCAAAGATTCACTAAACTCCTCCCGCCTATCCTGAACTTGAGATGGAGAAGCAAAATAAAAGTTGAGTAAACATAGCTGATTTCATTTTATGTTTGCACTATCAGCCCCAAACTGACTTCTACTGAGGAACCTACTTCTTGGCAATTTAATACAACTACACAACAGAAGCTGTAGGAAATATACTATGTTTCTCAATGATAGAGTAAGGCTTAATGTGTCTAACACGCATAATAGAGTACAAATCAATTTATTACAACTCATTTAAAGGTACCCTACTATTTATTATCTTGGATATTTGCCAATTCTGAGAACCCGGCATTTAACACTGAAGTGACTAAAGGTACAGCTGTGAAAACCCTTTTTTTTAAAAAGCTACTGTGACGTAGTGGGTAGCCAACTATCTTCCAGTTTGCCCTACCCACCCCTAAGTGGTTACTCAATAGTTCTTATATCCATGGTGGTGATTTTTAACAATCTGAAGTATAGGTGACTTACAAAGTTATCCGTAATGGTCATTTATGCTGTCCCGTTGGCCTGGAATTCTTGGCCTTGGTCACTCTGCCCCCATTTCACCTTTCAGCTTTTAAAATTCAACTCAAGTAGCAGCTTTATTCGTAACAGTCAAAAAGTGGAAACAACCCAGATGTCCATTAACTACTGACCAAATAAGCTCTGTTGATACACACAATATGGATGGGCTTCCCTGGTGGCTCCGACAGTAAAGAATCCTCCTGCAATGTGGGAGACCTGTGATCAATCCCTGGGTTGGGAAGATCCCCTGGAGGAGGGCATGGCAACCCACTCCAATATTCTTGCCTGGAGAATCCCATGGACAGAGGAGCCTGTTGGGCTACAGTCCATGGGACATGACCGAGCAACTAAGCACAGCACAGCACAACACACAATATGGATAAATCTTGAAAACATGCTGGAAGAAACCTAATACAAAAGCATACTATATGATCCCATTCGTATCTAGTTCTAGAACAGTCAGATTTTATCTGTGGTGGAAAGATAAACAACAGTTGTTGTTCTGTAGAGAGAAGGGATGAAAGCAGAGATTGATTTGGTAAGGAGTACAAAGTTTGTGGACTAATGGTTACACTCAGTACCTTCAATAGGGGTTTGGGTTAGAGAGCTGTAAGCATTTATTATAAGTCAGCAAATATATACTCACAGCTTGTAAATTTTATCACATATGAATTTTACACCAAAAGGAGAACATGGCAAATATTAAACTCTTAATGATACATGCCAAAATATTTAGGGCATAGTGTACTCATGCTTGCAATTTACTTCTAAATTAACATAAAAGACATTGATACATGGATATATGGCAAAGCAAGAAAGTAAAATGTGCTCACTGTAAAATTCACCATTGCTGTGTGAAGAATTAATAGTAAAATACTGGGGAAAATACTCAAGTGTCAGCTTTATATGAAGCCTCCCAGAGGGCATCCACAGTAAGTGCCCCTCCTCTGGGCTCCCATAACACCCAGTAAAAACAATGAACTCACCCGCATTTTATTAGTTCTGAATCTGCATACCAACTCCTAGCAGAACTATAATTAACTTGAAAACAAAGCCTGTCTTATTGGTCTCAGCAGCTAGCACAAGGCCAGGCACATAGTAGACAGTAAGATTTGTTGACCTGAAGGGATCCTTAGTGAACTTTTAGTTTTTTGGTTCATTTTCTTTTGCTGAATCATTACAGCTTCCAGAAAAATCTATCTGACCTGAACTCATCTCTGTGAATCCTTACAAACTCCCTTTTTGGAAAGATTTTGAAGCTATCCCTTCTAGTTAATCCTATTCCTCCTCCCCAGTCTCTCAACTTTAAAAACTATTAATTAGTAACTATTGAGAGACTCATTCAATTCATACTCTTTACAGAAGTCAGCTGAGTAGCATATTAAGGAGTATGTTGAGTCATACTACTCAGTTCTATAGCCAGCCAGACTCCGTAAATAAGTTCCATTTCCTCACCATGGAACAATGAGTAATGTGCCATTTTATATTTATGCAATTATCTGTGTTATCCTGTGTATCGAATAGTTTCAATGCTGCCAGGACTTAACGCAGCCAGACTGCTTGAGTGGCAACCCTATCATTTACTAGCCATATAACCTTGCCCAAGGTGTTTTTTGTGCCTTGTTTTCCTGCCTCTTGATTGAAAAAATAAATAAAAAGGAGATGGGGGAAGGAGAGGGGGCATAATAATGTGTCACCCGTTGTTGTGATCCTTCATAAGATATTGCATGTAAACCACTTAAAACAGTGCCCAGCTATTAACTAACATTTATTATGTTCAGTTCTGCATCACCAATGGCAGAAGACTGGGCCTATGATCTACAAATTAGCCTAAATGACCAGTGTGCTAGTGCTACATTGATATGAATCATTTTTGAGAGTACAATGCAGGGAGGTGACTATAGTTAATAATACTGTTTTGTATATGTGAATGTTGTTAACAGAATAGATGTTAAATGTTCTCACCATATACACACAAAAAAATGGCAATTATTATGAGGTGACACATGTTAACTAATCTTATTGTAAATTTCACAATTTATATATATGTACCAAATATTCATGCTGTACACTCTACACTTAGATAGTATTGTATGTTCATTACAATTCAATAAAGCTGGAAAAAAGAATACAATGCAGGTAAGTCCCTGGTGGTCCGATGGTTAGGACTTGGCACTTTCACTGCCATGGTGTGGGTTTACTCCCTGATCAGGGAACGAAGATCCCCCAAGCTGTGCAGCATGGCCAAAAATTTTTTTAAAAAAGAAAGAGAACAATGCAAATCTTAACATGCTGAACATTAAGAGTTTTCAATAAGAATTCAATTATTATATTCTTTCCCAAATATGGGCTTTCACTTACCTCCAGACATCAATCCATTATCTAAGGGAGGTTTTACACACACACACACACACACACACACACACACACACACACACTTTTCTCTCTCAGTCTCTCTCTAGCTCAGCATACTCTGCTGGTTTCCTTCCTAGCACTAATTATGTAATAAGCTTAATTATTTTATTTGATTCTTTCCTTATTTGTTTGCCCCCACCAGATCTATGGAGGAGGGGCCTTGTCTATTTTGTTTGCTGTTAGATCTCTAACACATGCCTCAGCACACAGTGGGCACTCAAATGTATCCTGGATGAACAATGCAGATATTTTAGTGAGCATTTAACTCATACCAGATAAATAAAGCAATAATGATCATAGGTTTCTACTTTAAAGTAATAACCCAATTAGGGATTTAGTCTCATTTTAAAATACATATGATTTATTAAAAATATAAAATTGCAGTATTTTCTATAAATTATTCCCACCCAAACATGTTAAAAGATGTGATAATAGGTACACTTTCTAACCACTTATAGCCACCCTCCTCTTTCAAGTACAAAAGATAAAACATACAACATACTGTAGGTTTATTTTTATTCAAAAAGTTACTGTCTCAAGACATAAATACAAATCAGAAAACAGTACAATTAGGACAATAGAATGTGGAGGACAACAGGTTAGAGTAATATATAAAACATTTTTAGCTGGTTGAAAACAAAGCTGTAAGAACTGCTTTCACAAAGAAGTACTCCTTTCAAGAGTGAGAAAAAAAAAATCAACTTAGGTTTAAAATCATATATACAGTCCTCTCAGCAGTTCTAGTAAATGCAGTGGTGTGAAAAACAACATAGGCAATACTTTTGCACGTAACAATATTTGTTGGTGGAAAATCTGTTAGACATGTCTTGATTTCATTTGTTATTAACCATGATTTAATAAAATAATTGTATTTTATCATGATCTTTTAGCTAACCTATGGTTTTTGGCTACCACAGCCCAATGCTTGTTGGTTTCTGACTCTTAAGAACTGGAAGCCTTTTGGTATTCACCCATCTGAAGATATTCTTGTATTGCAAGCATATTAAGGCATGGAATGATTAAATAATATACCTCAAGAACTGAGAGACGACTGACAAAAGATAGATACACATGTAATATAAGTTAATATTTTGTTTTAAACGATGTCTAGCTGCCTAAGCCTCGCAAAATGAGTTGATGTCAAAATGGCAAGTAGCCACTTTCTGTTTTAAACTAATTCATTTGTGAAAGGACATAAAATGAAGTTTAAAGCTTAGCTTTCAAAGAATATTATGGGTTATGAATTCTATTATCCCATCTAATTTACATACAGAGGAAATGTACTGTAACCTGTTAGAAGTATCTTTAACCTGAAGACTGCTTGCAAAGACAGATAGATAAAACAATATAAAATACAAATTTAAAAATCATTTTAAAGCATGAACACTCATGCTTTTCTATTTTTAAACATTGTTAAACTTTCAATATATTTCTGAAACCTCATAATTTTAAGTTGGAATTTAAAAGTAAGAAAAAACTAAACAAACTGCGCAATTATAAAATCAGCACCAATTTATATATATATATAATTTTATTTAAAATTTAGATCCCTATTCCCACACTCTAATAAGCTGTATAATTTTTGTTTAGAGTTTTTCTGCAAACATACTACAATAAGCTTCTTTTATTTGGAGACAAAATACAGTGGCACTACTGGAAGGAATATCACAACATTACATTTTTATCTTAAAGGACAAGCAAACTTTCAGGGTTGATAATGGGATAAGCATGTTTGAGACTGGTTACCTTCTGGCAGTTCACTGCATCTGGGTATTTCTGAAAAGTATAGAGAAGCTCTTGGATTTTAAAAATATCTTAAAATACATTTTAGATGAAAAAATTGTAAAAGTTCTGCTTATAAGTTTACTTTTCTCCACAATTACAATATTTAAAAGAAAGCCTCGTTGATTGATGTTTCAAGCATTTAAATTTAGAATGCTAAAAACAATTCTATCCTATAATTTCAGGGCGGGGGAATACTCATCCTTAACTTTGTTTCTTGGATGTAAACAGAAATCCAGCAGAGGTCATCATTACTTAGTACACCCAGTAAATAAATGTAAGAGGATTCACGTCTGTACCAAATGCCTCTTCAGATTGTTATAGTTTCTTTAAAAAAAGCATGAAATAATTGATTCAAAAGCCAACTAACAGCGCATAAATAAAATATTTACTTTCTAAGAAAAACTGTAGCTTATCATCAAATTGTTTACTTGTCCTTTACTTTTTTCAGGCAAACAAAACTGCCCCTCAAATGCACTTGATCTTGGTAAGTATAAGCACGTCATATTCTCCTTAGAGAAAAATCTGTACAGAATTTCACTGTATCTACCACACTTTATTTTAAAATTTCCTCTTCCACTTAGAAAATGACTTCACCACAGACTTAATTGCGTACTGGTATTAAAACATTGACACCCCAAGAACCTAATGAGAGAGAAAGAAAAAAAAAATGTTATAATTGTCATTCATTTCTTTGTAAAATATATTACATTAATACTTGGAAATATTAAGTTTAATCACATGCTAAAAGTCACTTTGAAAAATTCCCCTCTTCAGATATATAATTCTAAAATTATAATTACCATTAACATAAAATGAAATAACATCAGGCCTAATCACAATCCTACCTATCTCATAAATATAACTAAAAGCATAAATCATGTCTTATTTATATGTTTATACACACCCCTAATGCCTAGATAATGCCCTGAACACAGGCACCCAACATATGTTACATGAACAAGTAAATGTGCTTCTTGACATACACTTCTGGCACAAGAATGTCTGGCAAACTCAGTCATTTGCACTGCAAAATGGGTATCATTTTTAAAGTCTTTTGAACCATCCATGAACAACATAAATATGTACAAAATAGGAAGCATTCTTTAGAAAAGTTGGACTGAATGAACAGGTCTACAATTTTTAAAAATCAAGTAAGTAAAGGTAAAATCTGAGCAAAAAGTTGCATTGATGCTTTTCATTACTTTTTGGGGCTTCCCTCGTAGCTCAGCTGGTAAAGAATCTGCCTGCAATTCAGGAGATCAGGGTTTGGTGCCTGGGTTGGGAACTCTGGAGAAGGAAATGGCAACCCACTCCAGTTATATTTCACTCCATTATATTTCAGCTGGGGAAACAATGCTAGGTAAAATCTAATCTCTACTTGTCACTAACTTGAAAAAGTAAAAGCAGGTCATTAATGGAGCAACTCCCTCTTGTTTGTTAAGCAAGAATAAGCTACAACTTTTAGTTGTATATACTAAAAGTTGGGCTCTTCGATTAAATTTCCAACACTTACTATGACAATTGAGTAATTTTTTAAAATACTATAATGAGCTAGTGAAAAACTGATAATTAAAGCCAGAGGTAATGATCTAAGACTGAGATTACAAAGGGCACTTACTTGTAAATTAAATCTCACTTTAACAAGTCATAGAACTCACAAATTGTTTTGATCTGAATTGAAGGAGCTATGTATTTTCAGACCAGGAAACGAATATCTATCTGATTGCAGCCTCCATGTAGCAAATCATCAAGTAAAGTGTTTGGAATCCTCAATAATGAGAACAGAGGATTAATGTACCCCATTCTTACCAGTCATCCATCAAAACAACCACCATTACTCCACTACTCACCCCTTGCCCACCCCACCCCTAAAGGTTAATTGTTCTCCTTTTTAGTTTTAAGAGTCAGAGTTTGGGTGGTTAGAATGTTTCCAAAGAGGCCTAGGTGACAGGTGATGTTTAAAAATCCCTTCTAGCCATAACACTCTGACTCTGGGTAATGGAAGATCTAATGATGAATAAAAGGATAAAATCTTAACTGACAGTTTTAGTGTAGAGTGTGGCATGAAGATGAACTCAAGTTCTTTCCAAACCAAGTTCTACCTAGAAATAGCCTGAGCAGATCTTTTTTTCCCCCTCCTCCTGGATTTGTACAGACAAGGTTATAAAGGAGATTCTTCTACTAGAACATTAAATTAGCTCCATTATACCAAACCCTTCCTTTACCAATTTTATACTACAGATAATTCTAATAAAAGAATCTCAACAAAGAAGAAAGACATTAGTGATATTCTCTTTTTCTGGTAACATAAGCTACCTGTTTCTGGTGTCAACATTAATAACCACTTAAGCACATACTTTAAAAATACCAACAGCCAGCTTTGGTGTGTTGAGGCAATACTGGCCCACTAATAGCAGAAAGCAGCCATATACCAATGTTGACACTGTTACCAAGTATGAAACTAAATAAATCATAAATCTATAATATTATATGCAACCCCAAACTGATCTGCTCAGAGTTTTCATATTACCACTTCGGAATCACACAGATAACATGTTACAGAAAATATATCTAGGATTTATTTAGTAATAATCTAAAGTATCTATACTAGGATGCTTTGGGTTACTTCACATAAAATTAGAGAATCTTAGAATTGGGTATAAAAGGATCTACAGTCCTATTTTATTATTGCCTTGTTGACTATTATCACAGGGTTGAATAAAAAGATGTAATCTAATGCAGATTTTTACATTGAAAATTTTGTTATTCCATTTAAGTTATTGTTGAGATAATAAGATAAAGTTTAATGTAGTTTTAAAACAAACTAGTATTAATAGTATTATAATACATACGTGGTCAAAGGATTCTAAAGATACCTGAACTGTTAAAGATATTGAGCACTCCAGTTATGTGACTGCTGCCATCATGTGGTACTAGTATAGAACTACAGGTATAGATGCATGTGCTCCTTTTCCTAATTTTAGGAAAAGCAGCAAAACTACTATCCTCTAAGTTGTTACATATGCAATAAACACAAGAATGCCATCATTTTTCTATAAATAACAATTATTAGGTCCCTATCTTTGGCTTCACTCAGATTATAGTTTTCCCTAAATGTTAAATGTCAAAAATGTATATACATACACAATGCTGTTCCACTACTGTAGAGAAAAAAAAAAAAGTGAGGAGCACCATTTGGCAAATCTATTTGGCAATAGTAATCTATTTGGCAATAGTAAGTGACTAAGGAAACAAATGCCTAAATGTTTCCTGACTTTAGATGAACAAATGAAAAAATAAGGTGATCTCTAACTGCCCATATCAATTTTGACTAATCATTACAATTTCTAAAAAAAATTTTTCTTGGTATTTCTTTGAGGTAAGGTCTGATTTTAGTTCTGGGAAGTACACAGCAGAGGCAGCACAAGATTTTTACATCAAAAGGAACTCAGATCAAATTACTAATCTGACACTAAAGCTGTATAACTCTCAGCAAGTCACTAAAACCACCTCTACAGCCCAAGTTTGCTTGAGTGTAAAAGTGGGATCCCACTAAATTGTGCCTGGCACAATGTCAGGCACATAAGTTTTTCAAATACTAGCTTCCATTCCTTTTCATCTCAAAGTGATAGTACAGGTGGACTAGAATACAAATCCCTTAAGAGCAGGGAGAGCATCTTATTCATTTTAGCACCAATTTCCAACTCACTAAAATGCGGAATTAATGCATTTCATCACATATGCTTGGAAAGATTCTCTTTTATTCCTCATGACAATCACTACCTAAATGTTTTATTTAACAAACTGGAAGATACATACTCCTAGATTATCAGGGAAACCACATACTTCAATATACACTTAAACGATAGACTTATGGGTAGGCAGAGGTCATCTACGCTACTCAAATTATGGTCTTATTAGAAATGCAGAATGTTAGATCATACTTAAGACCTACTGAAGCAGAACCTATATTTTAATAAGATCTCTACATGATTTATATGTCCCTTAGAGATGGACAAACACTGATTTCAAGGATCCCAAGGTGCCTTGTCCAAAGATTTCTATACCTGCTGATCTATGAAATGTTATCTTTTAGCTCAAATAGCTAGCTCTATTAATTTAAGTATGTTGGCATGAGTTTGTTTGTTAAAATTCTTTCAAGAGCTATCTGACAGCAGATTATGAGTCAAGACAGGGCCAGGAGAGAACGGCAGAAGTACGGGCATAGAAGGCAGGCCTTGGAGGATGATACAACAGTCACCTGAGACAGCAGGTGTTAGAAAGAAGGAGCATAAATGGGTAGATGTTAAAGTGAGCTAGACAGGCATTTAACTGATTTAGCAACCTGACAAATAAAGCTAAACATCTCTATGCTGGGCAAAACTCTCAAAATGAATAAAATCATCACTGCCTGGAGTTCAATCATTGAGCAAAATGTAATATCCTATTTTACTACATCAATCTGGTAGTTATCAAAACAGAAGTGTGTACAAGTGTTATGGGAGCTGAGAATAAAGTATCTATCTAAAAAGTTATGAAAAACTCCACAGGTAATGTCAGAACTGACTACTGAAAGAAAGAATTCACTACTTGGAAAAGGAAATGGGCAATTCCGACAGAGAGGAAAGCTTTTACAAGGTCATGGAGTTGTGAAAGAGCACAGAGTGTCTGAGAGGAACTACAGATTTGAACCATGGCATTCTCAGGGAGAATATGGCAACAGGGACTGATAGAAGAGACAGAACTGACAACAACTAACAATAACCAATTATCTCAACTCCCTTCTCTTTATTACCAAAGCCTTTGTTCAAGTTTATTTTTCACCATGTCTTCATATTAAGATTATGACTATCATGGTTATTTTTCTTCTAATTCATCCTATTCAAGGAAATATTTCTGAAACACAATTCTGATCATGCCTGCCCCCCTACCCCATTCAAAATCCTTCATCAGGTATAACTCAAGCCTACAGGAAAAGTCCAAATTCCTTAACAAACACTTAAGCCCCAGTTGACCAGGGATTCAAAGGCACTTTGAATCTGTTACCACCACTGCATGACCCGTTCTCAACTCTACTCCGAAATCCCTCCTGCCTGTCTTTTTTCCTCCTGTCCAGTTGTTTTTATACATTCTTAATGTATTGTCCAAGCTCTTCAACCTCAAACTCAGAGATTGCCTATTACTTTTGATTTTATAATGTTGAGGCATATTTAAATTAAACCTACTGATTCATCCATAATTGAAGCTGGATCAAAGAAATCAGGCTTCAGTTCTGTTCTCTCTCGTCTGTTCTTTGATGGTGGCTAAAGGGGAAAAAAAGTAAGGAAGTTGACAATTGTCATATCTGTAATAAGCCAAATAGTAACTGAAAATCTTGAAATTAATTAAGTGTTCACAAGACCTATGTAATTGCAATTGTACCCTATAATACTTCAAGTACTATCTATTCAAACTACAGAATGTTTAAAAATGCAAAAGCAGTTCATTCATGGGAAATTATTCTTATGGATGAAAACTAGAAAAAGGATTTTTTTGTTTTATTTTAGAAATGTCTCTCTCAACTCACTTTCCTTTCAAGGCACTGAATTACACTATTCTGAACAGAAGCCATATTTAATTATTTCTTCCCTTTAAGGAGAATACACCAAGGTATACTGAGAAATAGAAGACCTGGCTTTATGAGTCTCAGCTTTATTGCTTACTAGTTTTGTCTCTCTGGATAGGGTGTCTAAGCTTCAATATCCTCAATCCTTTCAACCTACCTCACAAAGCTGAATGAGCTGTGTAGCAAAATGACATACGTGGAATCATTTTGTATATAATAAAGCCCTAATTGTATATATGATGTTATTATCAGAGAATATACCATCATATATATTCAACTTCCAAGTCTTTTATCAGTACTTTACTGTGTGATATGGAAACTGACCTGAGTAAAAATGTAGATAATGGTTCTAATATATTGGTTTGATAATGTAAATAGATGGTAAATTATAAGGCGATATTATACTATTAGGCAAATTATATTCTTTATATATTCCTAAATTAGTCTGAAAGTTTACCATCTTAAATTAGGATCTAACCACCCTCACCAAACTCACCCTCTTCCTCAATCCCTTCTCATATAACTAAACACCTGGCAACTATTTTATTTAGTAATTTTGCAAAACTTACTTTTATGGCAAATATTTCTCTCCTCTAATAATATCCAATTTAATTTCCCAAAAAAATCTAAATTCAAAATCTTACAGAATCATTGTATCTTACCAAGTCTATATCCATGGTGTCAAAATCCATCCCCTCATTAAGATCTTCAATCCTCCCTTCTGAGGACATCATAACATCTTCAACAATTGGCTCTTCATCATCTTCCATTAGGCTTGTACCACGCCGACTAGAGAAATATAAAAAAGGTCAAGATCTCAACCAAAGTCACAACTTAGTAATATATTGGCAGCAACTATGTGGCTCTATTCAAATGTAATGGAAAATGATGGAATTAAGGTCAGGGAAAATGACTAGGCATTGATCATGTCATCAATGATGTCAAAACCCCAATGTTCACTTGTCTGAAAATGCTAAGGAGTTATGTTTATTCTACATTACTTCAAAACATTTAGCTTGATAGTTCTGATATCCCTTTTAAAAGCTCAATGAGAATTTACCACATGAGAGCAGACAAGATACCTCAAATCCTTTTTGAAAGTAGGCAGGGTACAAATTAATAAACAAGTATAAAACAAGAGACCAAAGAAATGACATTTTCAGAATACATGTATTTTCATGAACATATAATGTTAATTTTACCCATCACTCACATTCACTCAGTACCTAAAATGTACCAGGCACTCACTCACTCATTCACATAGTGCCTACTATGTGCCAGGCTTTGACTGTGTCCTATGGATGCAAAATAAAAGATGAATAAGACATGATTCCTGCCCTCAAGGAGCTCACAGTCTACTATGGGAAACACAATTAATTATGACAAAGTGATAAATATTGCAAGAGAAATATGCATTAAGCGCTATAAAGATATACTGAAAGAAGAGATTAATTCTGCTTCAGGAAGAAATGAGCAACATTTACGGTGAAACTTGCACTCTGTATCCTATGAAACTCAAAACTGAGACATATATAGAAAAGTTAAAAAAAAATTAAGACCAAAAATTCTATTATCACATAATTATAAGGAAAAAAACTCAAATTTCAAGTTCACAAATTAGCCCATATCAGCATAAAGGAATCAACATTAAGTGAAATTGAGGGTGACTTGTTGTTCCCCAGTTTGGATAATATTTCTTTCTTTGCTCACTCATGTAAAGACCCCCCCCCAATCAATTATTTATTGAATGCCTGCTCACAATTTACACAAAACTATGTTGAGTCTTAAAAGACAAAGATAACAAGACATGATGTCTAGTCCAGGCTATGTGGACAAATATGTTAACAATGGTCCCTATTTCTCAAGAGTTCTGGACAGTAAATGATAAATGACAATTTTACTGTGTTTGGTGGAAGCAACTGTGAAGGGAATATGTGTGCTTTGGGGACCATGTGTTATAGAAAACCAGAAACTCATTTTGCTTTTGAAAGATGTATGTGATATAAACTAGGTGACAGAGAGAATTTGAAGGTATTTTCAGTTATAGGCCAGACACCATTACAGAACAATTATTGTAAAACAAAAATATTTTAAAGTCTCAGGTGATAGACTACTTATGATACAACCAAAAGACTCTTCTGATAATAATTATTTAACTGGAATAATTTCTTTGTCACCTAGGGAAGTTTATCTTTAAGAAGAATAAAAACTAACTACAGCTATATGAGATGATGGATGTTTACTAAACTTATTGTGGTAATCACTTCATGATGCATGTAACTTGCATCATCATGCTGGACACCTTAATACAGTGTTGTATGTCAATTATATCCCCATAAAACTTGAGAAAAAAATTAATCAATTAATCTACAAACAAAAGAATAATGATAAATGGTACTGATAATGAAAGGCTGTGGAAGATTGTGGGCACTGGCAGAAAGTTTTAAGGGGAGACATATGGACCAAATGATTGCCTGGCAGAATTCTGCAGTATTTGTACTAGTAACTAGTAAGAAGCTAAGAAATCACTTTGTTGAATTCAGCATGAAATAAGAACATATGTTAAAGGGAATGTGGCTATAGAAACAGAATAGGGGACAGAATCAAGGGATAGTATAGAGGATGAACATAGTAGACATAACAGGATCCGAATCTACAGATGTGATAAAGTATACCTTGTCTGTTTGAGGTTTTTAAGACCACTACAGAAAACTAAAGTGAATTTAAATAGACTACTACTCGTGAGGTGAATGACTGGTTCTAAAGAAAAATAGGTCAAATTCTCATCATTCAAAAACCAACAAAATTGAAACAAAATATAAATTTAAGAAATAAGGTAACAATCACTACATCCAGCATTAAAACATGTACCACATTATGTTACAAATACAAAGCTTTCAAACTAAAAAACTTAATTAAAATCATCAGATCTTCCCCCTTCATACCAGTCATCTAAATACTGCTTATATGCCATTTCTTTTGGAGCCAAAGCTAATAAGGACTTATAAAACTCTCATACAGATTCCAGTAAAAACAAAGTATCTGAAAGTTAAACTGCAGGTTTTTTTAGCATTGGACATTTATTCATTCAATGAACATTTAACTTAGTACTTTTTTAATGTGCCAAGCACTAACAGGAAATGAAAGCAGTCCCTATTAAGAGGTACAAACTATTAAGTATAAGATACAAGGATATATTGTATAACACAGGGAAATGCCAATATTTTATAATAACTCTAAATGGAATAAAACCTTAAAAACTGTGAATCACTAAACTGTATACCTGAAACATAATATTGTACATCAACTATACTTTTCAATTTAAAAAAGAGAAAGAAAGAGGTCCCTGCCCTTAAGGAGCTCACAGTCTAGAGAAAGGGACAAATTCATAAACAAATTACAATACAATGTGGTAAGTGCTATAAGAAATAGGAATATACATAGTGTTATGGGAGCATAGATGACACCACAGCTTCATATAAGGTGACACCTGAGCTTGCCCTTTTATGATGATTTTACCAGCTGTCAGGGAATAAGATATGATACTAAAATGTAGGCAGGGGCCATATCTAGAAAGATCTTGCATGCCATGAGCTAAGGAGTTTGAACTGTATCTTGCAGGCAATGGGGATCCACAGAATGGTTTTAAGGAAGAGAGCTACATGATCAGATTTTTATTCTAGAATAGCAATTCTTGATGGCAACGTGAATGATGGAGTGGTGGTGAGGGGAGTGACGGAAGGGATTTGGTGAGAGGATAAATAGATCTGAGGGAGGAACATGAATTAGAAAGCTAATGCAAATAGTTCAGGTGAGAGATGAGGGCCTGAACTAAGGTGGGGATCAATTAAGATGTAACAAAACTAAATTTCTAGCTATAGTTCTGTGTACCAAAATAAACAAGGATTCAGAGTTAAATTTTTCCAACAGATCAACCTAATATCAGTCCTTTACCTAACTAGTTAATAATTAACTTCAGAAGGTTTTTTTTTTTCTGTTGGAAAGACCAATTTTTAGCTCCTTGATTATTTCAGCTTAGTTACTCTAGAGAGTTTGCTGAAATTTTTAGATAAGGCACACAATAAAATATGTCAAAATGAATTAGTGAACTTCCTAGACTCAGACAATAAGGCACTCTCACTTACATGGCATGCTGAAGATTAGTTCGCAGTTTAACATAGCTCATTGCTGCTCTCTCCTGCTGTTGCCTTGCTTCCTCTTGTTGTCTTTGAGCTAACATCCATGTTACCTGCGTGCTTCAAGGAGAATTTTATTCTTCTTTTAACTTAACTTTTTTCTATGCAATTAATAAAGTTATAGTACATAAAATGATCAAATGTACTTACTTATAATCAAGAGGAGTTTGATGATGTTCAGTCTGCATTGGATAGACACTCATGAAACTATCCTCAGGTCGTAATCTTTTCGGCTCTCTCATAATCGTTGAGGTGAGTTGTGGTGTCTGCATCATAACTGGGGTGTGCAGGGTTTGCTCTCTGCTTAGCCACATACTGTCGCTACTACTGCTTTCTTCAGCTGAGAAAGAAAATTAATAGCAATGAAGTTCAGTCACTAATTTTGACTAAGTGTTAGTCGCTCAGTCATGTCCGACTCTGTGAGACCTCATGGACAATATAGCCCACTTGGCTCCTCTGTCCATGGGATTTCCCAGGCAAGAATACTGGAGTGGGTAGCCAATCCCTTCTCCAGGGGATCTTCCTAATCCAGGGATCGAACCCAGGGCTCCTGCATTGCAGGCAGATTCCTTACCATCTGAACCACCAGGGAAATGTCTAATACAACCTGTGCAGGTCAACAAACATCTGCTTCTTTACACATCCTAGAGCTTGGAACAGAGGGATACAAAGGTACGTAAGATGCAGTCCCTGCCATGTCCTGACAGTCCAGGTGTGGAAAAAGAAAGTGAAAGTTGCTCAGTCGTGTCTAACTCTTTGCGACCCCATGGAGTGTAGTCTGCTAGGCCCCTCTGTCCATGGAATTCTCCAGGCAAGAATACTGGAGTGGGTAGCCATTCCCTTCTCTAGGGGACCTCCCCAACCCAGGGATTGAACCCAGGTCTCCCGCATTGCAGGAGGATTCTTGAACCATCTGAGTCACCAGGGTAGCCCAAGAATACCAGAGTAGGTAGCTTATCCCTTTCCAGGGGATATTCCCAACTCAGGAATCGAACCAGGGTCTCCTGCATTGCAGGCAGATTATTTACCAGCTGAGCTACCAGGGAAGCCCTGGTAAAGAAAATATAGGCAATTACAACACAGTGTGCATGCACGCTCAGTCGCTTCAGTCATGTCCAACTTTTTGCAACCCCATGGACTATATAGTCTGCCAGGCTCCTCTGTCCATGGGATTCCCCAGGCAAGAATACTGGAGTGAGTTGCCATGCCCTCCCTCCAGGAAATCTTCCTGACCCAGGGATCGAACCTGTGTCTCCTGCATTGCAGGCAGATTCTTTACTGCTGAGCCACTGGGGAAACACAGTGTGGTAAGTGCTAAAAGAGGGAAGCACAGGGAGAATGGGAACAATGAAAAAGATCAGAGCCCAGCTACCCAGAAGTTACTTCTGACTAGAGTAGATATTATGTGAACTGTGACATCTCCAAGAAATGGGGAGAACCTAAGCAAAAGCACTGGGGCATGAAACAATGACTGAATCATACTAATTTGCTGATTATTTTAAGAGTTTAGTACTCCTGGAGTAGATGGCAAAAGATAAGGCTGAATAAAGAGGCAGGAATGAACTTATGCAAAATTTTATAAGCTATGCTAAGGTGACAGGAGCTACTACTAAAGGTTCTATGGAAGCAATGTGGTGAGTTACATGTTTTATACAAAGTATATGGTGGTGATGTGGAGGACAGACTTAAGAATATGAAGACTAGCAAGCGAGCTGGCCACTGAGGACGCTAATTATGTTAGACCAGGTGAGTTAAGAGGTTTAGATAAGAAAAACTTTAAAATTTAGTGGTATTCAGTAGATACATCTTTTAATTTGATAACTTTTCTATCTAAAAAAAGGAAAATTTAACTTCTTATTAAGCCCAAGTATTTTAACTGGTCAGGGATACTGTGTAAGAGAGATTTCTCCACAGACTGGGCTGTTGATACTATATGACCAATCAAGTCTAAATCTAAGGCTGTGTAAGTTACAAGTTTATGCTTCATGTTACTGGACAGAAAAATACTAAAACCATTAATCCATGTGGCAATTTAAAACCATGGCTCCTAGGAAAATAAGTTAAAAAAAATAAAGCCCCCAAATCTCTGACACTTGTCACATTAACAGGTAGGTGGGGGATGATGCCCCATTCCCTTGAATCTGTGCCCTGTGATTGCTTGGTCCACAGAACATGATGGAAACTATGCTATGCCAGTTTGCTGGCCTTAGAAAATGGCAGTGTCCAGAGTTGTCTCTTGAGACACTTGTTCTTGAAGCCAAGTCACACACTGTGAGGAAGCCAAATAGTCACATGGAAAGGTCACATGTAAGGTGTTCTGGCAGACAATCTAGCTGAGGTCCCAGCTGACAGCCAGCATCAGATACATCTAGAAGTGAAGATATCTCCATATGATTCCAGTCCCAGCCTTGGAGTGAAGTACCAGACATTATGTCCAGGTTATATCATTAAGTTTTGGGAGTAGTTTGTTACTCAGGAATAATAGCTGGAACAAATTTTGACAACTATACTCATTTGTTTAAAGTATCTTAAAGAAAGGAAATGAAGAACCAATCCTGGAGTACTAAGAGTCCAAGAGATTCAAGCATCATAATATATTCTTAACTCTAAGATTATAGACAGCAACTTGTATTCCTATCAAGTTCTTTATGATTAATAATCTCTTCACAGAAATTCCAAAGTTGGAACCTCTCTGAATCTGCTGTACCACTTAAACTAGATGATCTGATCTCTTAGGTAATGATTAGTTCTAAAATACTGAGTCCATATCCATATAGAGCATAGGGCAGTGATTTAAAAGTAGATGCTCTATGGGGTAGGAGGGAGATTTAAGAGGGAGGGGACGTGTGTATATCTTAAATAAATTTAATACAGAAAAAAAAGTAGATGCTTTAGAGTGAGATTGCCTGGCTCTGCTACTTAGTATCAGTGTGACCTAAGTTAATCAACTTCTCTGTACTAGTTTCCTCCATGTGAAAAATTAGAATGTACCTAAAGAATTTTAAGAATCAAATTCATATATGCAAAATGTTTAAAACAGTACATTTTACACATAACTGGAACAAACAGTGTGCATTTAACAACACATACCTTGAATTTAAAAAGGAGGTGACCTATGGGAAACATAAAGGACAAACATAAAGAAAATAAACTATATGCTTACTGAGTGCGAGCTGCATGCCTTCAACCACTTTCCGTTTCCCTGTAGATGGTTTGGATTTTTTACTCCGCACAGTTGACCCCCGACTACTAATTCCACTAATGACTGACATGGTGTCATCATCACCACCAGCTAGCAAAGAATTTCGGTATGACATTAGGGGAAGCCACACGTCTTCTCTTCGGAGTGACATCTGAAAGGTCATGAACTTTTCCAAGTAAACATACCTTAAAGAGGAGTAGAAACCATTAGCTTTGATACATTAAATTGCCATACCTTTTTTTTTAAATTTTTGCTTATTCCTACATCTTAAGGCTTACACATTATATGGAACACACAATGATTAACTAGAGTTAAATAAAAAGTAAATGAGAATGAAAATAATGGTCGATGGATCTACATTCCCTGAAAGCATCCCACTAACAACTGCAGGATATTAGTGTTCTCTTTCTCAAAATGTCTGTTCTATCCTAACTTTACAGGTCCCCTCTGTTAGAAGAACAAATCTGAGTCATATTTTTGAAAAGAGGATTGGATTTAAAGATTACACAACATGAGTTCTAGTCCCAGTTCTACCAACCCCTAGCCATGTGAGTGTGGGTATATTACTTCACTACTTATTCTAAGCCTCATCAGTACAGTGATGAACAATTCTGTCTCTATGAAGATTCTCACAATAAAGGAAATAATTCACAGCATTTTGGTTTATTATTTGTTGAGCACCTATGTCTCAGGCAATGGGGACAGATGCAAAGGTAAATCTAATATGACCCCCATCTGCAAAGTATTTTCAGCGTAATGGAAGTCACACATCTGCCCTTGGATCCAAGTATCACAAGGATTCCATGACTTACATATAATATAGCAACTAAAAATCAACTAACATTTGTGTGACTACTGTGTGCTAGGTGTTTTCCTCTTGGGCTCTTTAACTTTATTCTTATAATCTTGTGAGGGAGATATTCTCCCCGTATCACAGATAAGGAGAGAAAGGATAGGAGATCTTCCTGATCCAAGGATCGAACCTGTGTCTCCCACACTGCAGGAAGATTCTTTACCGCTGAGCCACTGGGGAAGCCCTACATACAGTACTCCTCAAAGTGTGGTCTGTAAGCTGGCTGTCAGTCAGAGAACTATTAACCATCTGACAAGATGTGCAGCCAAAATCTACTTACTAGCAGAGATTTACAACTATGTATCCACCACATAGTCTAACAGAACATTCCAGATAAGTAGCCCTCTCTGCTGCGATTGCCTTTTTTCCTCTTTCCAGCCACAGAGGTTGCCATTAACCTGAACTTGTTTTTGTCCCTATTTATAATGTTTTAATACTTATTTGTCTGAAAACACAGCACCATTTTGTACTTAGCTTTCTGCACAGAACATTTTAATTTAAAATCTAACCATTTTGGAAGACTGGTATCAGCTAACACTATGGTGATAATCATTTTCCAATATGTATATCAAATCAATATGTTGCACACCTCAAACTTACACAGTGTTATATGTCAACTATATCTCAATGAAGTCAGAAAAACAATTCTGAAAAAATGAATGAGATCTCAGGGTCTAATATGTAACATGGTGGTTATGGTTGATAATACTATGTAAATATATAATACTATATAACTGAAATATGCTAAAGGAGTAGAGCTTGAGTGTTCTGATCAAAAAAAGAGTAAACAATGTGAGGTGATAAATACGTTAATTAACTTGATTATGGGAATCCTTAGACAATGTATATGAAATCATGCTGTATACTTTCAATACATTACAAATTTATTTGCCAATTACAGCTCAATAAACTTGAAAAAAATTTTAAAGTAGATCAATTGGATTGTGTGAATCTTTTCAATCCCAATTCAGTCAAATGAACTAAGAATAATTCATTTATGACATCTGGAGAAGGGAAAGGCCCACTCCAGTATTCTGGCCTGGAGAATTCCACGAACTATATAGTCCATGGCGTCACAAAGAGTCAGACACAACTGAATTACTTTCATATATGACATCTAAGACTACTAGAAATTTGAATAATTAGATGGACTTTTAATAAAATTAAGGATTTATATTTACTTAAAAATATCTAACAATTTTGACCACTATATAGTATTCCATTGTATATTAATCTATCGATCTCATTTTCTAGTTAATAGATACTTAGTTTTGTGCTTTCCCCTATTCAAACAATGCAAAAGTCAATTTTTTTTCTTTTTGGCCATAAATATGGGAGATCTGGGTTTGATCCCTGGGTTGGGAAGATCCCTGAAGGAGGGGATGGCAACCCACTCCAGTATTCATGCCTGGAAAATCTCATGGACAGAGGAGCCTGGTGGGCTGCAGACCATGGGGTCACAAAGAGTTGGACACAACTGAGTGACTAAGCATATTAGCACATGTGGGATCTTAGTTCCCTGACAAGGGACAGAACCTGTGACCTCTGCATTGTAAGCAAGATTCTTAACCACTGGACTGCCAGGGAAGTCCCCAACAGTCAAATCATTTATAGTTCTCCTTACATATATGTGTAAGAGTTCATCTCACCAATCTACCTTTGAATAGCATTACTGGATCATGAGGTAGGAAGAGTCTTAAACTTTACTACATACTACCAGATATCTCTAAAGTGGTCTTGTACCAGCAATGTATAAGTCTCTATTGCTCCACATCCTTGGCGCTATCAGACATCTTAAAGTTGTGATAATCTACTAGGTGAGAAATCATTTTTTTGTTTTTAATTTTTATTTCTCTAATTAATAGTATCAATGCAATTTTTTTTTTTGGCCTACCATCACACAGCTTGTGGGACCTTAGTTTTCCAGGCAGGGATTGAATCCAGGCCCTCAGCAGTGATTGCACAGAATCTAACCACTGGACTACCAATCCCTCAATGCAATTTTAAATTGGGATCAATTTATGTATAATACAGTGCACAGAAAATAAAAGTTGGACCACCTCTGTAAATGAATGCAGTCATGTAACCCATACACCTATCAAGATATAGGATATTCCCACGACCCCAGAAAGTACCTTGTATCCCCTTTCCCATTCAGTCTTTCCAACTTCAACAAGTACCACTATGGTGAGTTCTATCAATATAGATTAGTTTTGTCTGCTTTAGAATTTCATATAAGATCTATATAATCTTTAAATGCAAAATACTGGTGGGCTTTAAGAAGACATTACTTATACTATGAGTTATTCATATTCTTCTGTCTTTTTATACCTCAAAGCCCAGGGTTGGGAGGTCTGGGAGGGAGGGATGAAAGAAGAGTCTGAGACTTTAATTCCACTTGTTGGGCTCTCTTAGAATGTAAGTCATCATTTTAGAAGATCAAACCATAAAAGTATTCTGTTTAAATGGCCTGTTGAGAACAGGACTTGTAGTTAAAGTACGAACATAAAAGAGGGAGACTTCTGCTTTCCAGTGTAGTCACAGCTCAGGACACAAAGACACAGATGGATCAGCAATATTATTGTCTGCTAAATGTTTCTTCCTTAGTTAGGCTGAGCAAAGAACCCAAACAGGAATACAAAAAGCATTCCAGTTACACCTTTAAAGATACAGCTACACTGTAAAAAGAACTCATAGAATTAAAATATAATATTATGCATAAAACATAGTTGTAATCTTTAAATTATAAAATTTCTGAAGCATAAAGTTTTTGTGTATTAATGAAATCCTACAAATCTGATAGAGAAACCAAGTATAACAAATCTTTAAGAATTCCAAAGCAAAATTAAATAGAGTATTTCTAGTAAATACATACACTGTTCTTTTGTCTTGTCGGAGTAGTTTAGAAGAAAATTCACTAAGAATATCAAGAAATGCCAAATTTAAAGGTGGATGGCTCTCTCCTTGTGGATTAGGTTCTTTAAAAGCAAATTCTATGCCATCTCTGCAACAAAAACAAAAAAGACAAATATTTAAATAACTACAATAGAAAATTTAATAACCTAGAAAATTTCTCTATATACTTTCACTCCACTACAAAAGATGCTTCCTTTCTCATGTGTTTAATCTGAGGAAGAGGGACAATAATGAGTCTATAGAGAATGATCAAATATATTTCTATTTTATGACACTGTTATTTTGTTTTGGGTGGATTTTTTTTGTTTTTTTTTTTTTATTGGGGGTGGGGGTGGGGGTGGGCATGCTACACTAATTGGAGATCTTAGTTGCTCTCACCCTAGCAGTGAAAGTGCTAAACACTGGACTTCCCAGGAACTCTGAACTGTTACTTTCTCTGAAACAAAACAGACACACACAGACAGACACACACCCTAGCTGGTTCTTTAAAACAAAACAGACACAGACACAGACACTTCCCCTCCCCGACACTGGTCTTTATTACAAATGTGATCTGGCATAGCTACATTCTTTCCTCAGTTTTCTTTTCCATAAAAAACAATCCAAATCCTTTCACATAATGATCAGTACATTTTCTGTATATTTTAAGACATAAAGGAGATCAACTATAAAATCAACTTAAAATAATGATTACAGACTATTTGTAATGACTCACTAAAAAGTAAAGTTCAAAAAGTATACTCAACTCAGGGCCAATTTTACCTGTATTTATTTAACAATAAATACCTCTATTAAGACAACTACCCAACATTACATATATATGAAGTAAATAATATATTACTTCTCAGAATAATTACTGCATGTGTGGTCCTTAAGTATTACCTAAAATTCACAACCAAAGTATTAAAAGGCATAAAAAGAAATCTGAGACTTTCAGAGCCAAATGAAAAAGTGGGAGTAAATTAAAGTTGAGGAAAGCATAGGACTAACTTAAAGAGCAGAATAATTTCTGAAAGGAGATATTTAACACTTTCATAACTAAGTAAACAATACAAATTTTAAAAAGACACAAAACAGAGAGCTTTCAATGAAACGGAACCCAAGCCTCTAGATTTTTCCAAAGGCAAGGCTCTTTATCCACAATAAAGATAAAGGGTATTAATATCCACATGCTGGTTATGTTAGAGATCTAAAATATACTCATATATAAAAGTATAATTGATCACTAAATTACATGCCTAAAATAAAATCAGATTTTTTCCAATTTTGATAAGGCAAAGAAAACATGCAGATAAAATAAAGATTGTAGCTCAAAATAAGAGAAAAGGTAATAAAAGAGAACAGAAACTTGCAGCAAAGGAATCAAATTCTTCTACCCAGCCACGAGATCATGACAAAACTGCTAGAAGAGATTTTATAATACCTAACAAATATATGTTTTCTTCACATAATTCATAAAGATTTTGTATGGCTTTAATTAAAGCAAAGACTTTTCTACAAAAGGTATTTTAGTCCCAATTCATGTTTTAACAGAGACAGCACTGTAACTGGTTCTTAAGAAAGGAAACATATTACAGATTTGCAAACAAGTAATAAGGCAGCAACTGAATTTGGTTATTCTAAACAAAAAAGCAATATACAAAAAACCTGCATGATTAAAACCCAGAGAAGCTGAATAAAATTTGGAAATTACTTGTGTAGCATAGCAATGGCCTCTCTAGTTTTCAACTGATCGAGTCCAAAAGTTAAAGCAAAACGTCGAGCAAGTTCTTTAATGCCGCTAAAAGTTGAGGATGACCTATCAAAATTATAGCCATTTTCCTGTATCATTTCATTAAAAAGCTGTTTGGAAAGAAAGAAAGAAAGCATGTTAAAGTTTTTAATAATTATGTATTATTACTGATTTTGAAATATCATATTTTATATTTAACATATACTTGATGTTCTATAAATAAGGCATTATACTTCATTCTAAAGCATGGATTTTTTAAAACATGATTCAAATGACCAAAATTGCAGCACTTCACATATTCAAACTAGAGGTAATTACTGACATTAGAAACTTCTTAGATTAGTTATGACAGAGTTTTTTTCTGTCACTATTAATTGGATAATATAATAGCATATAAAAATATAAACCAACTAAATTATTAGGCAACTATGTTCTTATTGACATTTAAATTACAGATCAAAAAGTAAGCAAAACAAAATATAATTTTTTCAACTATCAAACTGCCAACATTTTTAACAGATAATGGCTACGACTCAAGAATACAGCGCATTCCTATAGTAGTTATGGCTACTACTCAAGATAGCCAGTAGGAGTTTGCAGTATGACTCAGGAACTCAAACCAGGCTCTGTGACACCTAGAGGGGTGGGAATGGGGCAGGAGGTGAGAGGGAGGTTCAAGAGGAAGGGCTGGCTGATGCATGTTGATGTATGGCAGAAACTAATACAATACTGCAATTATCCTTCATTAAAAATAAGTAAATTTTAAAAAAAAGAATACAGTGCAATGGGCACTGATCTGGGAACATAAACTGAGATAACCTTTCTTTCTACACAGCAATCTGGCAATGTGTAGCAAAAGCTTTAGAATTTTCATGCTCAACAAAGCAACTGTTATTATCAGACTCTACCCAAAAAGAATAATAGTAATATTTGTGTGCAATACACAGGTACAAAAATGTTTGTTTTAATGCTATTTATAATGGAAAGAATTGTACACTCCCAATACAGGGGGCACAGATTCCATCCCTGCTAGGGAAACTAAGATCCCACATGCCACACAGAGCAGCCAAAAAAGAGCAGAGGGAAGTATTTAATGGCATGAAAAAGTTTAGGATTTATTAATATGAAAAATTAAGGATATTAAGACAGAATACACATTTTTTATTTTGTAAAATAAGATTTAACACAGGCATTAAAAAGATTTTAGAAAGATGATTAAAAATGAAAACACTGTCAAGTGAAAAAAATTAAAGATAAGTATATTTTTTCTAGTTTTCCTAAAATACTTTCTAAACGTTCTACAGCTATTATTTTAAAACAAAATAAAAGTTATTTAAATGCAGCCTTTAAAATCTTTTAATAAAGAATATCAAATATGCAAATGAAGGTAAGAACTTTCACACCTATGTTTCTAAAAAGCCAAGAAACTTTATCAAAGTGAAATGGGTTTGGTTATGATTTACATGCATTTGGTCTCAACAGACCAAAGTATACTAAGCAAATGATTTTTGCCTATTTAAATTTGCCATGCCACTGCCAAAATGAAAATGACTGGTGTATTTTCACTATGATTGGTAAGTGCTCATTAAAATTACATGTGCGAATGGGTAACGAATAAAGTAAAATTCACCTGAAACTTACCAAAGCAAGTTAACCACGGCTAACATTTCGGTGATTATTTTTTCCAAATAGACACAGTGAAAGTGAAAGTCACTCAGTCAAGTCTGACTCTTTGTGACTCCATGGACTATACAGTCCATGGAATTCTCCAGGCCAGAATACTGGAGTGGGTAGCCTTTCCCTTCTCCAGGGACACAGAGATAGGCGCAATTTCACAGTGATGCTATACTGCAATCTTTTTATTTTATTCTCAAATATGGTAGAGATCTTACATTAATACCAACTTATGCTAATTTTAAGTGCTACCCAATAGCCACTGTGGAGATGTACTACACAATATATTCATCTAATATCCTATTGATGGACATTTGGATTATTTCTAATTTCTTGGTATTATAAATAACTTTGCAATGTACAATCTTGTATATTCATTTTTGCAAACTTATCCTATTACCACTGTAGACAAAATTCTAAAAGTAGAATTGCTGCCTCAATGACATACACATTATAAATTTTGACATGTATTGGCAAACTGCCTACCAGGAAGGTTGAGCCAATATATACTGCTGGCAGAACCTGTTTCTCCCATATCTTAGGCAGCTGTAGGTTTTGCCAATCTTGCCAGTCTAGAGGCAAAAAATGATCTCACTTGCTCAATGTTTACTAGTGAGATTGTGTATTTTCCATTTCCACTTTTACGAACTATCTACTGTGCTCTTTTGCCCAGTTTTTGACTGTTACCTTGAACCTGTAAGTGCTTATTATGTTAGCCTAATCATGGTACTCATGTCTTACCTGTTGCAAACTGAGAATAAGGGTCTTTGCACACTGAATTTTGTCTATTTGTCTTGTTTTACTCATTGTTTCTTTGATGATATCACCATAGTCATTATAATACTAGAAAAGAAATTTGAATAAATTAGGGCTTTGTCTCTTAAAACTATTGGACAATAAGACTAATTTTAGGTTAGGCACATAAACATATTACAAGAATATATTTGGCTAAAATTATGACTTCAAAGACACATAAGAATGTTACTGAAACTATTATGATCTTTAAGCACAATCTCTAACATTGGTAAATTCAGAAATATCAGACAGTTAAGATCTAATTCACATTAAGTTCTAGAGTTGATTTTAAGGAGGTATAGTATATAAAAATAATTAAGTATTCTGATTTTCAGAACTATTAGGTTGATGCAAAAGTAACTCCGGTTTTGCACTTTTGAACTTTGCTGTTTGATATTAGAATACACTCTTAAATAAATGTGGTTGCTATATATCATTCTAATGCACATTTCTCAGTTTGTGTTTTTTTGCCAATGAGTTATTACTTGCCATTTATTTTACATTTATTTTAGAGTAGGGAAATGATGTTAAGACAAAAAGCAAAGTCAAGTGATTTTCTTGAGTTCAAAATGAGTCATGAAGCAGCAGAGACAACTCGCAACATCAACAATGCATTTGGCCCAGGACTGCAAACGAACATACAGTGCAGTGGTAGTTCAAGAAGTTTTGCAAAGACAAGAGGATGAGGAGCGCAGTGGCCGGCCTTCAGAAGTTGACACCAACCAGCTGAGAGCCATCATCGAAGCTGATCCTTTTACAACTACCCAAGAAGCGGCCCAACAACTCAATGTTGACCATTCTATGGTCATTTGGCATTTAAAGCAAACTGGAAAGGTGAAACAGCTCGACAAGTGGGTGCCTCATGAGCTAACTGAAAATCAAAAAAATCATCGTTTTGAAGTGTCAAGTGTCTATTGTCTTCTCTTATTCTACACAACAACAAACCAATTCTTGATCAGATTGTGACATACAATCAAAAGTGTGAGACAAACAGCGACAACTAGCTCAGTGGCTAGACTGAGACACTCCGAAGCACTTGTGAAAGCCAAACTCGCACCAAAAAAAAAAAGGTCACGGTCACTGTTTGGTGGTGTGTGGCCAGTCTGATCCACTACAGCTTTCTGAATCCTGGCAAAACCATTACATCTGAGAAGTATGCTCAGCAATTGATGAGATGGCACTGAAAACTGCACTGCCTGTAACTGGCACTGATCAACAGAAAGGGCCCAATTCTTCTCCATGACAATGCCTTGACCCCATGTCACACAACTAACACTTCAAAAATTGAACACATTAAAAAAAATTTTGAATGAATTGGGCTATGAAGTTTTGCCTCATCCACCATATTCGCCTGACCTCTTGCCAACTGACTACCAAGCATCTCGATTTTTGGCAGGGAAAACGCTTCCACAACCAGCAGGAGGCAGAAAATGCTTTCCAAGAGTTCGTCAAATCCCAAAGCATGGATTTTTATGCTACAGGAATAAACAAACTTATTTCTCATTGGCAAAAACGTGTTGACTCTAATGGCTCTTTCTTTGATTAATATATGTTTGAGCCTAGTTATAATGATTTAAAATTCATGGTCCGAATCTGCAATTGCTTTTTCACCAAACTAATATTAAGTCAATGAATATTATCATAGTTACTTTCATAACTTATTCATTGCAATTGGCATGTATTTCATGAGCAGTTTCCAAATTTATTAATTTCCATATAGAAACTAACAGTCTGTTAACAACATTTAAAAGAAAAGTTACTGTGAAGTGAAGTTGCTCAGTCGTGTCCGACTCTTTGTGACCCCATGGACTGTAGCCTGCCAGGCTCCTCCATCCATGGGATTTTCCAGGCAAGAATACCAGAGTGGGTTGCCATTTCCTTCTCCCAGGGATCTTCCCGAGCCAGGGATTGAATTCGGGTCTCCTGCATTACAGGCAGACCAGACTCTATTGTCTAAGCCACCAGGGAATTCCCAAAGTTACTGTATGTGGCATTTAAATCACACACTGCACATGATTTTTTTTTCCAATTTAAGATTTTACATAACTACCAGAGATAACAGGATAACCATGCCCCTATGTGACTAACAAAATTGACTTTAATCTAGAATACCTATGTCTAAAAGTTTAAAACTTGCAAAGTGACTTCAAAAACCACCAGTTTAAAAAAAAAATCTAACAAGTATCATGCCAAATAAGTTTCAAAGTACTTTATTAATGCTTCTATCACATAGGAAACTATTCCAAAGAATAATTAACTAGGTTTTGATAAATATATTACATATTTTATTCTGTAAGATCAAAAGCTTAAAAATTTTACATTTATAATTAGATTTTACTTGAAAAAGGATTACAGGAAAATTATCATGCCGTATTTAGTCACATTCTCTTAGTACAATCAGTAATATCCTTTCTACTACTACTTACAAGTTAAAGAATCTCACATATATTTATGATGCTTGTGAATAACCTACTGTGAATCTAAGCAGATTTTCAGAGCTTAAGAAACTTTACTATCACAGTGCAACAGATAAAGAAAAGGCAGGATACAAAAGGTAGTAAGTCACTCAAGGTCACAAGCTGCATAGTAACCAAGTTGAAACTATATTATCTAATTCTCTGACTCCTAAAACATTTTTTTATGTTATATCAAGGAGGGGAGTGACACCATTCTGTTGTTTTAAATTAAATCACAAATGCAATTTCTATTAGTGACAGTTAATCTAAGACTAGCTATTTGCAATATTCCAAACACAAATGAACTCAAACCCAAAATGTCCATTGATAGAGGAGTGGAGGTATGAGAAAATGTTACTGAAAACGTTAAATATTTTAAGAGATTTCTTTTACACTACAAAAGTAACTTAACTATTAAAAAATTCAATGGTAACCAAACATAAAAGCAATATAAAAATATCTTATTGTCCACTTTTCAATTTTACCTTCATATACTGCTTGAAGATATCTGCAGCTGTATTCATCTCCACCACAGTATATACAATTAGTTTACAAAATGCTGCAAGTAAATTCCTCCTTTTATGCAGAGCTTCAATTTTACTGGCTTCATCCTCCTGCTGACCATCTGGGGGAAAAAGTTTCAAACTTTAATGCCATCTGTATTTTATTTCAGCCATATATATATATATAACTTTATTTTTATTTTGGAGAATGTGAAAAATAAAGAAAAATTTTAAATAAAATAAAAATTATAACCACTCAATAGCTTCCTGAATGACCAGCCCATTTATTCCAATAGAAAAAATTTTTGTGATGTCAAATCAGAAGGCTGTTTGATGAACATGGAACAGGAACAAGAGGGCTGAGTCAAAGGAACTGATGCTTAATGAAGTCAGGCTAAGCTTGCCTAACATATAAGCATGTCTAACCCATTGATCTACTTCCCTAATAGGATAGTTTGACAATGAGACCTGCATATTCACTATCTGTTGGGTAAGGCTTTTCTTCCCTAGGAGCAGACAACCTTAGAAATTGTCCGATCCCTTCTAAAGATGACCCCACCTCACCTACAGCCCAATTTCCATTGACAGATACTTCCTTTATACATATTACAGATATTCAGTTGGACTGGCCGAGAAATCATTCTTTTTAAGGGAACTTCACATATTTCTCCTCTGATTAATTATGTGAGATCTTGATATTTGATATTTATCAAAGGGACAAAATTATTTCCAAATTCATAGTTGAGAAAGCCAGATTACAGACGCCAAGTACTGCCAAAGGATTTTCAATTTGATCCTGTAAATAAAATTGTGATGATGCCTTTTACATAAAAAGCTATGCAAAGAATTTTCCTCTTGACAAATTTTATAAATGAAATTACTTATATCAAAAATATTATGTATAAAATAAGAACTCTTTCTAAGAAAGTATTTACTTCACCCTGTCTCTGATAATCCTTGATAACTGCTCGTAAATAAAAACCAAAGGTTGAGACTAGGAATTTAAGACAGACCATCCAAAAAGATTGTTATCAAAATTGCCTATTCCAGAATGCCAAAGTCATTTTCTTAGAAACCTAAAATGTACTGTTTATTCTCTTTAAAGAGTACATTGAACATAAAAGCTAACTTTTCTTAATGACTCTGTGATTATAAATGGATTTCTATACAATACTGTTCCAATCATTGTTTGGTACTGCTCTCAGGAACTGGAGGGATATAAGACTTACTCCCTCTACAGACTAAGTTACTTAGATATTAAGAGTTTTTTTTTGAGTCCTTTTGAAAGTTTTGTTTACTTCTTATCAAAAATTAGCTACTTTTTTCTCCTGTAGGGATTAAAGAATGTTAGAAAAGTATCTAATGCACTGGGCCTTTCATAGATGTCAATTGCCATTATTATTATATGTTGTCAGCGCCTCTAGAAACATTCCCTATTTTACCCTCCCCTTCTAATCTGATGTGGGCTAACAAATCAAATAACCATGGGTCTACAGTATCAGGGGTTAGATGAGCATGAAAAGCAATGGAAACAATCATATGTTGCTTTTGGGAGGATAATAGAATAAAACTACTTTGGAGAATAATTTGGCAACATGTGGTAAAGTTTAAAATGCATATAGACTATATACTCTAGCAATTCCACTCAGGTATACACAAGCACACCTCAGAGATATTGCAGGTTTGATTAGACCACCATGAAGTGAATACCACACTAAGATGAGTCACCTGAATTTTTTGGTTTCCTAGTTCATATAAATGTTATGTTTATACTATACTAAGTCTTACTAAGTATTTAATAGCATTATGTCTAAAACATGTATGTACCTTAATTTAAAAACACTTCAATGCTAATCATCATATAAGCTTTCATGTAAATTGCAATACTAACAACAAAGATCACTGATCACAAATCACCATGATAAATAATGAAAAATTTTGAAATGTGCAAAAATTGCCAAAATATGACATAGAAACATGAAGTGAACAAATGTTGTTGGAAAAATGGCATCCATAGACTTACCTGATGCAAAGTTGTCACAAGCCTTCAATTTGTAAAACTACACATTATCTATGAAAGTGCAATAAAAGGAGGTATGGCTGTACACTAGAAAAGCATCTGCACATGTGCTCAGGAGATAATTATAAGAACATTTTTGCAATATTATGTATAATAGAAGAAAAAATGGAAAGAAAAACTAGATGTTCATCAATATGAAAATGGATAACATGTGGTTAATTCATATCACACAATATTCAGCAGTCAGGATGAATAAACTATAACCACACTGATAAATTTCAAAACTAATGTTAATTCAAAAAACCAAGGTGTAAATTAAATGTTCAACTCGATACCATTTATGTGGAAGCTAGCAACAGAAAATAAACTATATATTCTTAAAAGACACATAAACTCTTGGTAAAATAGAATTAAAATGAAAAGGTACAATAAACACCAAATTCAAGATAGCAGTTATTTCTAGGGAAAAACAATAATGGGATTGGGGAGGGATACAAACAAGGGCTTCTTTTTTATCTATGCTTTATTCCTTTAAAAAACAAATCTGAAACAAGGCAAAATTTAACAAATGCTGGTGGTTGGTCTACATAAATGTGTTATATTTTATTCTTTTCCATAAAACTAGAATACATTTCATTTTTAAAGTGTAAATAGAAAAACACAGTCCAAGGAGGTAAAGCAGAGTGTAATTCCAGGAATCTCCCAGAAAATTCAGGAGTATTGGCAAGCTTATTCTCATTCCTGTTTCCTATGGTCTAAATGAATTTGAGGTAGTCTGCAACTAACAAAAGGGTCATAGACAATAACTGATTTTATATCAGTGTTTGGAATATATGTTTATTGATAGAAGTTTTAAAAACTCCAACACATCTTTTAGGATCCATTTCAGATGTTAGCCTGTTTCAATGGTGTTTTGACTCTGACAGAATAGTAAGAACTTTCTCTAAATGTCCATAACATTTTGTACATATTTCTACTACTTATCAAGTTATATAATAATTATTTGCTTTTAGAAATGTCTTTTCTACTTGAATTCTTAAAAGACTATATCTCATTTTTAAAAAATATGCACAACATCTTAGTATACTACCTGCTGACTAATAAATATCAAATGAATGTCAAAAATAAAGTACAACTAAACCAAGAGCTGAAAGTGAACAGTGGAAAATTCTAGGTATATAAACTTTAGTACATGGATTTTTGATTATCTGTTTTGCCTATTTTGATTTCCCAATCCTGTTCGAGTTAAGTTTGTGATACTTGAGAACAAAATATTGATGTTATATAGCCTTCGGGCTTAACTTCAAATTAAAAACAAACCCAGAAAGAAGTCACCAAATGTTATCTGTTTTTCCACGATTTCTTGTTCAAGTAAGGCATGGTGGTGGTGGTGGTGGTTTAGTCGCCAAGTTGTGTCCGACTCTTACAACCCCATGGACTATATAGCCGGCCAGGCTCCTCTGTCCAAGGGATTCTTCAGGCAAGAATACTGGAGTGGGTTGCCATTTCCTTCTCCAGGGGATATTCCCCACCCAGGAAACAAACCCAGGTCTCCTGCACTGCAGGCAGATTCTTTACCAACTGGGCTATGAAGGAGGCCCAAGTAAGGCATCTGTGTATGCAATCAGAGTACAAAGAGTAACAATACCGAGGTTCTTCTGACTGTTTACCTGTAACATTCTGTATTGCCCCACACTTTAACGGAAAAACAATGCTATGAAAGTATACAACAAAAATGTCACTTTAACTTTTTTTTCTGCTCTAGTTACTTGAATATTGGCATTACCAATAATTAAGGGGAAAATGAAGTAAATTTAATTGATTACCTGCCTACATGCCCAGGCACTACACTAGTCACTTTGCACAATGTAATTAACTCATACAGTTCTGTAGGTAGCTACAAATTAGAAAAACAAACTCACAACTAGTGAGAAACGATATTTCATTGTCTTTATGTTACAAGAAATGAATACAAAATGCAGTGGAAAATGTACCTGCCTCACATGTTTAAGAATAAAATATGAAATAGTAGTATAACATTTTATACTGTTGCTAAATTTGATTTATGGTAGATACACAAATTTAACAAAAAGATGGCAATAAAATTACCTGCACTGTTATTGTCATCATCCTGTTCAATGAAGACATGATCCAGAATAAAGCTGAGCAACTCAGACTGCAATGAAGAATCAGGGGTGTAAACTAATGGCTCTAACATGTCACGCCCTCCTGACATAATCTGATGGCTGAAGATCATCAAAATATCACACAGAATAGTGAAGGCCTATTATAAAAAAAAAAGGGGGGGGGACAGCATGCCATAAACCAAAGTTTTTCACAAACTGCCACAAATAACTTATATATTTAACATGGAAATAAAATCCAACTCTCTGCATTTGAAACTCAGTAAAGCAATGGCTATTAAGACTTTCCTAAGACTTTAAGAGTGAAATTTTTGCAACAATAACTACTGATATTTGCACTGTGATCTACTAAATGCAAGGTAATTTCACAAATATTCTTTTTAATTTTCAGTAACTTTTAAGTGATTTGTACAATATGTTAATATCATCAAAACATGCAGTCAGAACTCAATCGCATGTCTTCTGACTCCAAACCCCACACTAAATCACAATGTCTCATGATATACATTCTCAAATATGAATTAATGTATAAACTTGATACCATTCTTCTCTTCTATCGAAGAAAAACACTTAAACCAAGAAGATGGATATCTCCTAGAAGATCTCTTAGAAGAGAGATCACAAAATCTTATTGTCAGCATGTGTGGTGATTAAGTAGAAAAAACATAATAACCAAGTATGGGCCTGCAAACTAATCACCAGGCAAAGCAGATCTTAATAATAGCTTTGCCTTTTTGGAACTAACCACATTTTTTTTTCTCTTATGCTTTTATCTCTTCTTTTGGTCTCTTCCTCTCATTTTACTACTATAGAAATAATTTATACTGATCAGGATATTTGAGTTTACAAATTTTTGCAACATACACAGTAAGTATACAAAGTCATAAGCATGGTGACATTTACTAATTAGGTGAACTGGTAGGTCTTGTGAGCTAACCAGGACATATCCCTGGAGGCTTATAGGAAGACTAATAATACACAGGTTATTTAATAACCAAACAGGTAATCTCCAAGTCTTAAAAACCTGATTATACATAAAGGAGATTAGACACAATAACCCATAAAGAATTATGTGAAATAAGGAATATTAAGCTGAATATCTTGGTGGTCTATGAAAATATATCAAGTAATATTTCACGTATTAGTTTGGATCAGTGTATACTTCATTAAAAGGGCTTCCTAGGTGATGCAGTGGTAAAGAATCCACCTGCCAATGCAGGAGACACAGGTTCGATCCTTGGGTTGGGAAGATCCCCTGGAGGAGGAAATGGCAATCCCCTCTAGTACTCATGTCTGGAAAATCCCATGGACAGAGGACCCTGGTGGGCTACAGTCCATGGCGTCGCAGAGAGTCAGATACGACTGAGCAACTGAGTGCACCTACATGCACACACACACACACACATACTTCATTAAAATCCTATTATAAGATTTTGACTATAAAATAATTTCACTATTGATACCTTCTGAAATTCGGTACCTCTTATCAGAATTGTAGAGAAGAAAATTAAGTCCCAAGTCCTTTATTGTTACAGTTCAAAACTAAATAGGCTCTTGGTCCCAGGATCAGAATTTTATTTTACAGATGGGAAAACTACCCATGGCACCAGGTAACAATGCATTTTCAGAATGAGAAAGTTGGCAGGAATGGAATTAAGAGGGCATATGAGGTGGGAAGGTAACACTTTGAAGACAGGAAAGTGATTAAGATTTTTATTTCAGACAAAGTCCACATAAGAAAAAAAACTTTACACAATCAGGACAGGCAGGAATGCCAAGATCTGATAATATTCACAGAGATAACAAAACCGGATGGACCTTTCCCTCCCTGAGGCAGACTTGCTATACCTGTTGCTTTCAGGAATAACTTACATAACTGCATACACCTACTTTGTATATATGGGTTTGTTTACCAAGTGTGGCATAAAGAAACAGTAACACAGAATGACTGCAGTATAAGAGTAATCGATAATGCTCCAAATGGACTTAATATTACTTAATCTATTTTTTGAGCATGGTATATACACAGACAAATACAAGATATTTCTAGTTTGCCCAATTTTAGTATTACTTAAATTTTCTATATTAGTTCAAATATTTGTTCAGGGTTGCTTACAAAAGATCGCTATCTATAGTAGTTACTAACCTGTTCTTTAACAGTAGTATTCACATTGGTCAGGTAATGCTGACATATTTGACAGAATACCCTCATCTGTTTCTTTAAACGCAGCAAGTCCTCCTTGAAAAAAATTTAACAACATCTTAAAATACTGTATTAAAAACTCATTCAGTTTTTAAGATATTTTAAATTACATAAAGATCATCATATACTTAATTGTGCTAACTTTTTACATTAGATTTAAATTCTTCCTTAGCATTTATCAAAAAGAAAAACAAAAACCACTTTAAAATTCTCAACAAATTGCACCTTAAAAATACCAAGTATATTAATGGATAAAATCCTAAATGATCTTTAGAATGAGAAAAAACATATATGACTATATATGGCTATTCACATAAATCCACTGCTTCAGAATGTTTAATAGGATTTACACTCCATCCTTGCTTTGTAATTAGATGGCTGGCCAAGTGATGAATGGAATAAATTAAATGATTTTTAAAAAAGGGACAGTATCTTTCATTTCTAGGATACTGATTGTGCTTTTAAAAACAGAGAGAGGCCTAACAAAAATTAGTTTCATGGTAATACTCCACTTAAGGAAAACAAAAACAACTTAAGTCTCTAGTAAACCTAAGGATGAATCTTTTTCTAGATTTTTTTAAAGAAGTTTTTTTCTTTTTATAGATATTTACCAGTTAATTTAAAATAGAAAAGTACTCTATAAAGATCATCCACACTAATTTATTTGAGGCATTACCTTTGCCCATCTCCTGATAATGAATGCCAAACGACAGAATATCAGTACACATTCAGTGTATGTAATAGACAAGTTGAAATAACAGATTTAACTTGGAGATCGCTTTGGTAAAGAAAACTCAACCAAGTTCAGCATAATAATTTTGCACATAATAACCTTCATTTTTACCCTTTTTTCCCCTCTACTAAATGTATTACTCAATACATTTTTTCCCCATGTTTTTAACTCAATGCTTTTGATTTAGGTGAGCAATCATATCTGCTAATACATAGTCAATGGACCTACTACAAGTTTGATATTGAATTAAATAAAGTTTCTGAGTGTGTGACAAAAAGTACACTATTCTAACAGTACTATATTATTTTTTGCAAGAGGCAAATATCCATTTGTAGATATAACAGCATCATATACTTAAAAACCTCAAAAAAATTCTAAAGTTATTCTGTGATTTTATGTGAAACAAACTTATCGAGAGGATTCCTTCTTAAGGAAAATAACTACAAACAACTAATTCTACATCTTATAGAAATCACTTAATGTTTATAAAAATGTGCTCAAATAATATTTAAGGCAACATCTACTGCAACAAATATGATGTTTAAGTTTCTAATTTACAAATGAAAAAGTACTGTTCAGTTCAATTACTAAACACTTCAATGATTACAATTATGGATAAAATGTTGGAAGTTCTATGACCTAGTAGCTGGCATACTGCACTCAACCACAAAGTGATACTTTATGAATTTGGAACATCAGTAGAGAGATCTGAGTATGAATAAGATGATCTCCAAACAATACCAAGGTATAAGATCTAGGGATAGGTAGCTTGTAATAATTAACTTATGGAATCCAATAGCTGTATCTGTATGTTTTGAAGGTTCTTGGTCATGATTTACAAAATCTATAGTTCTTCATGCATCCAGAACTTTTGAGAATGATGTGGAAATCCATAAATTATGCCACCTACAAATGTGACTTTTTATTTTAAAACCATTCTCTAAACAAATGTTAAATATTCTTTCACGGAATATATATCAAACTACAAGTAACTATTTTTAAAAATATACATGCCTAAATAAAAGATAAGCAAGACTTTATTGAAATAATCGGTTTTATGTTTAAGTTTGCTGAAAACTTAGTAATATTTAATAAAGACGCCACTGAACCACCACAAACCTTTGTAGAGCTGCTTTCAGTTATCTTTGCAAGCTGCCAAAGGATTACATAGTGAGTACACTGCAGTGCGTGAATAACAATCTATAAAGGAACAAAAAGAACACAATTAAAATTTAAAAGTCACATATCTTCATTCTCAAAGTGAAATATATAACTTGTAAATAAATAAAAACCTGTTCAGGCATGTCTCCGTTTTCAATTCCGGTTTTCAATAGTTTGTAATTACAAGCAAACAAATCCCACTTTGAAAGATCATGGGCACTGTAAAAAAAAGAATTAAGTTATATTAAAAATTTAAGCTTAATCACATCTGTTCTGGACTTGACTGCTAACAGAATACTGTTAAAGTAAAATATAGTAAACTTCCTAACATGTACCCACAAGAACAAAAAAATGTGTACTTTAAAAAAGTATATTAGTTGAAAATTTTTTTGTTTCTCAAAGTATGACTCCAAACACTGTTTTCCGAAAAGCACAAGAAATCCAGCAAGAATTCTGACATTATAATCCCAAAACATGTAAGTTGGTTCTGATTTTGATAGTTTTAAAAAATCAGAAACTTTAAGATTCAACTTACTTATGGAAAGCAGTGATTCGCTTCAATGTTGACAATACCTGATATGCATCATCTTCATCAGGTTCTTCGCCCTATAAATGTTAATTATACCATATTAAACATTAATAATTATAAAAGTGAAAAATCTTAAGCTATTACATTTATGATACCATCCTAAAAAGAAAGAATAACATAAAGATCACAGTAATATCTTTTTCGACCCACCTCCCAGAATAATGAAAATAAAAACAAAAATAAACAAAGACCTATTTAAACTCAAAAGCTTTTTTGTAGCAAAGGAAACAATAAACAAAACACCACCCACAGACTAGAGAAAATATTTGCAAATAATGTGATCAACAAGGTGTTAGTCTCCAAAATTACAAACAGCTCATGATGTTTAACATCATCAAAACAAACAACTGAATCAAAAAACAGGCAGAAGAACTAAATAGACATTTCTCCAAAGAAGACATACAGATGGCCAAGAGGCACATGAAAAGATTCTCAACATTGTTAATTATTAAGAGGAATGCAAATCAAAACTATAATGAGGTATCACTTCACCTCAGTCAAAATGGTTACCACCAAAAAACCTATAAAACAATACATGCTGGAGAGGGTATGGAGAAGGGAATCTTTGTGGGAACTCTTTCTGGGACAAAACCTGGTATAGCCACTATGGAGAACAGTAAGAAGGTTCCTTAAAAAACTAAAAGTAGAGCTACCATATGATCTAGCAATCCCACTCCTGGGAAGGTACCCAGAGAAAAACATGGTCCGAAAGGATATATGCACCCCCAATGTTCGCTGCAGCACTGTTAACAGTAGCCAAGACACAGAAGCAACCTAAATGTCCATCAGACAGAGGAATGGATAAAGAACATGTGGTACATATATACAATGGAATATTACTCAGCCATTAAAAAGAATGAAGTGATGCCATTTACAGCAACATGGATGGACCTAGAGATTGTCATGCTGAGTAAAGTCAGAGAAGGAGAAATACATGACACCCCTTATGTGCAGAATCTTAAAAGAAATGATACAAATGAACTTACTTACAAAACAGAAACAGACTTAAAGAACAAACTTATGATTGCCAGGTGGGAGAAGGATGGAGGGAAAGGATAGGTAGGGAGTTTGGGATGGACAGGTACACACTGCTATATTTAAAATGGCTAACTGTATAGGTTCTACTGGATAGCACATGGAACTCTGCTCAATGTTATGTGGCAGCATGGGTGGGAGAGGAATTTGGAGGGAGAATGAATACATGTATATGTATGCCTAAGTCTCTTTGTTGTCCACCTAAAACTAACACATCATTGTTAATCAGCTACATTCCAATATAAACCTTTTTTTAAAAAAAAAGAATCATATCCAGCCAAGGGTAGTCATTAAAATTAACTAAAAATGTAATCATTGTACATCAACATATTTACACAAACTTCCAATTAAGCAAAACTTAGTAAGTATGAAATGTTACACAGAGAAATAAGAAAGTTTAAGAACTAATTGTTAAACAAATACTGGAAATTACAAAAATCTGTATCATTTTTGCAGCATTTATGACAAAAGTGATGTGGAAAAACCTAAATCTGAGAATCATGAGTTTTTACTTTATGCAAATCAACTAAACTGTTGAGTATATCTTTCCAGAAAAAATAAAAACCACAATAAAAATACAAGTGTATTTGAATATCATGCTTAAGCCTCTTTGGAAATAGAACTGAACAATGAAACACCAAAATGAACAGTTTCTGTAATTTATCAAGGCTTTATAATATCAAAGATCATAAATAAATCAACTTCCAAACCATTAAGAAATAACCCAATTTTTGAGGTTACATGGAAACAATCTAGCTCGACTTTTCTGTTCCCTGTTCCCTAACAGCCTCCTGTTCAACTAAACCCTGGAAAACTTTCCAGATCATTTCTTTAAATTAGAAAAAAGGGAAAGGTGTTAATTTTGCTTTCACCATCTCTTAAGTTACAGATTCTTGCCACCTCCCTCTCTTGGTGGAGAAAAAACAGAATCATAGAACAAAAGTCTGAATGTCTTTTTAGCATACTACTAAGGACTATCACCAAGACTGTGACTGACCTGGTTATGGAGAAGGTAGGGGTGGGTGGGGCCACAGTGGGGGACAGCTGACTAAATACTTGTAATACATACCTCTTGCAGAAAATCTTCAAGAAGCCGGTTAAATTTATCTGCCAACTCATCTATCAGTTGACTTCTTGAAATATCTACTCTGTTGAAAATTGTGAACTCTTCATTACAGAGTGCATGGTAAGTTTTAGAACATGCTTCCAAAACATCTGTATCTGTGTGCTTCTCTACAATATTCCGGATCTGTCGTAATAAGGCATCCAAATGCTGTAAAATCAAAGTTTCTTCATTAAAACTAAGTCATGTATGATGACAGGCATAAAATGACTGCACAACTGGGGTGAAAAGCTTCAAATACAGTAACTTTACAATAGTAGCACACACATTTTAAGTTTTTCTAGCCAAAAAATGCACTAACCCACCCAAACTTATTTCCCCTACTTCAACAGGAATAATATTATCTATCTCACAGGGCTTTGGTAAGATGTTAATACATATAAATATATATGTTCCTGGAACACAGTGAATGCATTCAATGAATGTTAGCTGTTTCATTTTGCAATTGTTCTTATCCAGTTACACCAATCTCCATAAATGGTCAGTGACATAGTAACATAACGTCTAGGAAGGAGGGTATTGCTATCAACATGAATCAAAGGGAAACCTCATTAATGCCATTCTCTAAATCCAACTATCTAAAATATGTAAGGCATACAATATATAGGCTTCCTTTATATTAAATGCTATAAAAACATATTTCAAAAAATATAAATAAGCAATATGATGGGATGAACTATATTAACAATTTTTCTTTAAGGTTTATTACACACAGAAACACCCTACCTTTTCTAATCGTCCAGTGGTATATATTTCCAAATCAAAGTACTGTGGCAACTGCAACAAGTTAGTCACCTTTTCAGCATCTATAGAGTACTTTGAAATAAAAAAAGAATCATATCAAAAACATCACAATAATGGTAAGGAAATATTATGATAAGTAGAAAATTCTGTATGGCATTTCCAAACAAAACCTGTAATTTCTTAACAACACTCTTGATACCAACACAAACTTACCTTAGCTAATAACTGAGGAAGGGCCACAGCAAAAAGTTCAGTGATTTTTGTCCTGTCATCCAACTGGGTCTTCTTCTCCTTTGCTGTAAGCACCTAAGGAAACACAACAAAGTTTCCAAGTATTTATTAATAAGCCCATTGACACTGTTAGGTGCTCAAGGTTAAATATTCAAAATAAGTACTAAAATGACATTTTAAATGATGGATACAAAAATTTCTACTATAAAACTTGAAACCCAGAAGTAACAAAGAGAATAGCCTGCGCATTATCTTTTTAAAAAACTTTCAATAGTTCTAGAGACAAAATCAATACCAAATTAGACTAACCTACCCTAAGTTTGGATGAAAAGAAAAGCAGCTAGAAAATACAGTTTATTACTTTATATAGTCATGGAAGTGAGTACGATTTCAGTCAACTGTAAGTTGTGCCATGATCCATGGGTTATGAATTCAATATAATTAACTACTAGTAATTATAAAAGAACAACAACAACAAAACCAAAAAGAGAATTGAATGCATCATGTAAGTTGTAATATTGTAACTTATATAACTGCTTCATTTATATACAAAAACACATATATAGATGTGTACTAGGTCACAATATAAAAATTATTTTTGTGCTTCACAAAGTTTGAAAGCCTGTGCAACCGTTGGTCTACAATACATTCGAACTTTGAAACAATGCATTAAAATTTAGTCTCAGGAAACAGAAATTTCCCCCATTTTAATGAATGATGCTCTTACTTTTATTTAAAGAAAGTAAATCTGTAAATAAATCAAAACAAATACACCATTCTAAAATGATGCACAGCAAGCAATCTTTACAGGGACTGACAATCACTGTAGTAAACTAACAAAGTATCTTATAGAAGGAATGCAGACTTCCCAAACTGCTAATGCTTTAAAATTCACTTCTAACGTATTTATAAGCAAAGATCACCTAAAAAATAAAATTTAAGATTAAAAAATTTGACTATATAGCTACAAATAAGAACTTAAAAAAAGATATTAAAAAAGAGACATATAATTTAGAACACTGAAAATATGTTGGCGTACCCTTTTTCCTGTCCCTCTCCCCACAGGAGGATGACATTCAGCAGCTTGTCTAATGGTACAAAGCATTATTTCAATCAGAGCACTCTCTTGTCTGTCTGTTAGCGCTGGGAAAAAAAAATAATCAGAAAGAGTTAACCTATTTTTTTCTCTATATGCCATTTATAATCATTACATAACAGTTCTTGTGCCTGTGACAGAATCTGACCTAATGTACTAAAGAAAATCCTATTACTATATCACAAAAAGGATCAGAACAAGTTAAAACTTACTAAACATTATAAATCTGTAAACCACCAGTCCACAATATGAGAAATGAAAATATGAACAGATGCAAAAAAATAAAATGTAATAAAACATCACAAATATTGGCAGGAACTATACCTTTCTAATATTCATGTATATGAAAACAAAATTACCCAAAGACTTTGAATCAACTATTTTAATGCTAAACTGGAATAAGTAAAATCTGTTTTCAAAATTACCTAGACAATAAAAATACCATAATTAAACATCCTTACCTTCCTCTCCACTAAGTGGCTCCTCCAGCAACAAGCTATTCATACATTCCCAGTCTTTGAGCAGCTCAGTAGCACAGTCCCACATGCTATCCACAAGGTATGCTGCATGCTCATGTAACTAAAATTTAAAAAGAACAATGTGCTCTTAGACAAATACCATACTGCTAAGTTGCTTCAGTTGTGTCTGACTCTGTGCAACCCCATAGACAGCAGCCCACCAGGCTCCCCCTTCCCTGGGATTCTCCAGGCAAGAATACTGGAGTGGGTTGCCATTTCCTTCTCCAATGCAAATACCATACTAGCCTTAATCAAAAGAATGGAAGCTTTGTTGGCACCATACACAAACTCAAACAACAATGTTTTTTAATGTCAAGTGGAAGAAAGGAAAGAGAAGAATTGCCTTAGCTTGCTAAGTGTAAGTAAATACTGTTAGGTATTACCATTTCTCATGATAATCATTAATATGAAAACTGTTTTTGAAGAGATTATATGCATGCATTTAGTTATTACCTGACTCAAAACAGTCATCCCGTGTGAGGTCTCAGCCACGGAGTGGACGCACTCCCTGGGACCCTTTCCCAATTGGGCCTCCATATGCACTGTGACACGGGACTTTCGAGCACTATTTAAGTCTGAATGTTGGTCAAAACCCAATTTGGTGATGTACTTTCTGCTCTATTTCTCTTTTCTTTTAATGTTAGTATATTGAAAGTAAGCTAGGTAATTCTTTCTTAAATATCTGTATTATTTATTTGTACGTAACAAGTGACTTATTTTGTTAACAAATCCTTTGAACCTGAAATGAAAGTGTAAACTTTCTGCAAAACATTAATTGGCGCTGTTAGCAGGATTTGTGAGACAAAATGCCTCTCTTTAAGGGAAAAAAGAGATTAAGATTGATGAAGTTTTTATTCCTAGATTGGAAGATTCACCTTATTACTCGTTAGCTGGTGAATGGGATTCACTGAACTGTGTGAGAATTGGAACCTTAAATTTTGTGGCTTGTGCTGATTGAGAATGGTTAAGAATGTGCCACGCTAGGTGAAAGGCTGGATGGTCCTCTCCCTACCGTAAGGTACATGAATTTAACTTAAAATTGTCTAACGAGAAGTTAGACATGATTGGAAAAAGAATTATGTGATTTTTGAGGACGACTGTCCATGTTACAATGCCAAAATTATATTTTAATTGATCAAATAAATCACTAACTCAGCTCTCCCAGTGTCCCCCACTCCCCTTTCTCCTTTCTTTGCCCTGTTGCTGCCTTACACCCCTCCATCTGCCTCTGTCTCCCTCTCCATCAGCTAATCCCCTTCTAACTTTTCCTATCTATCAGTGAGGGGAGGGGAAGCCCAACTTCTTCCACTCCTTCTGCACATTAGCAATTTTTTTTTCCCCTGCCCTGTCCAGAGTCAACTTGAGCACTACTTGGTCAATATTTTAGCTATAAAACTATGGCTACAGAAACAAAAGATTGCTGGGAGAAATATCAATAACCTCAGATATGCAGATGACACCACCCTTATGGCAGAAAGCGAAGAACTGTAAGAGCCTCTTGATAAAAGTGAAACAGGAGAGTGAAAAAGTTGGCTTAAAGCTCAACATTCAGAAAACGAAGATCATGGCATCTGGTCCCATCACTTCATGCGAAATAGATGGGGAAACAGTGGAAACAGTGTCAGACTTTATTTTTTTTTTATTTTTTTGAGTTCCAAAATCACTGCAGATGGTGACTGCAGCCATGAAATTAAAAGACGCTTACTCCTTGAAAGGAAAGTTATGACCAACCTAGACAGCATATTCAAAAGCAGAGACATTACTTTGCCAACAAAGTCCGTCTAGTCAAGGCTATGGTTTTTCCAGTGGCCATGTATGGATGTGAGAGTTGGACTATAAAGAAAGCTGAGTGCCAAAGTATTGATGCTTTTGAATTGTGGTGATGGAGAAGACTCTTGAGAACTCCTTGTACTTCAAGGAGATCCAACAAATTCATCCTAAAGGAAATCAGTCCTGAATATTCACTGGAAGGATTGGTGCTGAAGCTGAAACTCCAATACTTTGGCCACCTGATGTGAAGAACTGACTCACTGGAAAAAACCCTGATGCTGGGAAAGAATGAGGGCAGGGGGAGAAGCAGACGACAGAGGATGAGATGGTTGGATGGCATCACCGACCCAATGGACATGAGTTTGAGTAAACTTGGGGAGTTGGTGATGGACAGGGAGGCCTGGAGTGCTGTAGTCCATGGGGTCGCGAACAGTTGGACTCAACTGAACTGAACAGAAAGGCAAGATGACTTTTTTGGCACAGGATGGCCATGGTATTCTTTAGACTCTGGAGAAAACTGGTTAAAATAATTTTTTTTTCCTTTGAAACTGCAAAACCAGTTCTTTTTACATATGCAATTAAAAACAGCTAGCTTTTTACAAAGGCCTGCCTAGGAAAAAGCTTGAAGTTAACCTTTGCCTGGGCTTTCCAGATGGTACTAGTGGTAAAGAATCTGTCTGCTAATGCAGGAGCTGCAAGAGACATGGGTTCAATCCCTGGGTTTGGAAGATCCCCTCAAGGATTCCCCTGGGCAGAGGAATTTAACTTACAACTGGAGCCCTGGTAGGCTACAGTCCATGGGGTCACGAAGAGTTTGAGAGGACAGAAGCAATTTAGGATGGCACACAACCTACGCCATGTCCTTGAAATACAGAGCCCAATTTGCCTGAGACCTCTGCTTTGGGCAAATGGAAATTTCAAGCCAAGATTAAAAAATAAATAAATAAAGGGAAAGAGAGAAAAGAGTCAAAGAGACATTTTAAATCTCAAGTGGAAAACTATGAGATCCTCTGTCTGTCTGTCTGGATTTATCTATGTCTCTGTGTGTGTCTTTGTTTTTGGATAATATGAGGTTAGTTTGTAAATGAGCTCTAATTCAACTGGCTTAAAGAATAGTAAACGCTTACAAATCAATTACAAGAGAAATTAACCTAAATGAATTTCAGCTTCACGTGAACTGCGACATATTCAATATTAAATATCTAGTATTAATGCTTGTTTGCAAATCTAATTAAGACACGTCTGAGTCATCAACATTGTGTAATACTTTTATTGTGCCTAGGTTTAATGCAAGCTAAATTTGTCAACAAGGAAAGTAACTCAAGTGAAGAAACTTTTTAAAAAAAAAATGAAAAACAGAAATGGAACAAGAGCTTTTAGATAAACTCTATTAAAACTAATTATATTTAAGGAACGGCTATCTAAAATAGTCTCTCCAGATTGGGGTAACCGGAATTTCTATGCTTGTGCTAAACTAAGTGATAAACATTTACTGAAATTTTTCCAAAATTCATTTCATTTCCAAATAAAATAAAATTTTGAAACATTAATTGCTGAACACTAACTTTCTCTTACAGAGAAATTAGAGAGATTTTGGACCATTAATGAATATGTTTGGTGCCATCCTGAGATGCTGTCTATAAGAAAGCAAATGCTTTCAGAAATTAAAACTGGTACTTATGTTCACCAATATACACAATGCTAATATTAAGGGCAGTTCATGGTCAGTTAGGGAAAATAGGTTAAAAAAAAGAAAGAAAGAAAGAAAAAAGGTATGAGAAATGAAATGACATTTTATTAAGAAAAAAGAAAGTAGGTCTGACTTACAGGTGGCTGTTTCTAAAAAAACAAAGTAATTAAGAAAAAGAGAGAGAGAGAGAGAGAGAGGCTTTATGAAAAGTGGACCCCAAGAAAAGAGTTTTGCATATAATACAAGTTTTCTTGAGATGTTGAACTGCCTTTGATAATGGATTTCAAGTTTCTTTACCTCTGGAGTAATCTGTTCTATGTTTACCTTTGAAATCTTTTGTTAACTTTTGGCTAATCTTGTGCTAACTTTGGTTGTTTACCAATGACCTATATACTATTTAACAGTTATAAATCCTGTTGATATTTTTGGCAAAACTTACTAAAATTAAATTCTAATGAAGTTCTTTTGACCTCTAGCTGGCTTTAGGATGCTTCAGAGGGCCCCTGAGACATCCAAAAGAGAGGTATTAAAATACCTGGGTTCATTTGACATGTTAAATTACATGGGAAATACTGTTGGAGGGGTGATAAATCTTCTCAGGTTATACTGTATGGTTGATATTACTACTATAGATATTCTGAAATTATGTGGAATTCATAAAGATATGATATGTCCTGATAAAATGTTGTCAATTACAATTTTAGTTATCATATTTAAGTGTTACACATCACGCCAATGACCAGATTGCTTTGTCAACTGTAATACAATCAGATTTTAAACATGCCTTCAATGGTTTCACCCCAATGCCTTTGAAAGAATACTGCTACTTCTTCAAAATTTATGGAAAAGACTTTTCTAATATTAACCAGATAAACAAATTTTGTTATTAACAGTAAGCTGGTACCATTCTGAAGGAGATCAACCCTGGGATTTCTTTGGAAGGAATGATGCTAAAGCTGAAACTCTAGTACTTTGGCCACCTCATGCGAAGAGTTGACTCATTGGAAAAGATTCTGATGCTGGGAGGGATTGGGGGCAGGAGAAGGGGATGACAGAGGATGAGACGGCTGGATGGCATCACTGACGCAATGGACGTGAGTCTGAGTGAACTCCAGGAGTTGGTGATGGACAGGGAGGCCTGGCGTGCTGTGATTCATGCGGTCGCAAAGAGTCGGACACAACTAAGCAACTGAACTGAACTGAACTGAACTGAACTGAAGCTGGTACCAAACTGGTATTTGGTTTTCTCTCTTTGTTAAGAGAACAAAGTTTTCTTAGAATATGGCTTTTGACAAGAGATTGTGAATTTCTTTGCCTTTAAGTGATTTATATTTGTTTTTAAAGTCTTTTGTTATTTTGGTAAAGTAAGTAAGCATTCTCTATGAAGATTATGGTACATGTAGATAAAGCTTCTTCTGCTTCTACAAAATTAACCCCTTCCTGTCAAACTACTGCTATCCTGATGCCCTTAAAACATGGCAAATAGTCTACTCCTAAATTGGGGAATTTAAAATGGGTAAGCAACAGCTGTAAATCAAACAGTCAGGGCTATGGGAAATCCAAGACTGCCACTTGGCTTTTCCAGGCTCCCTGACAAATTTTTATTTGATGGGATAAAGCATTCCCTGGCTGCAGGGTTAATGCCCTCACAATGAAAAATGTTTATGTTTCACTGAACATTAAATCTTAGTTTTGTTCCTCACTTCTGAGATAGTTCCTTGTTGTTATATTACTAAAAATTTAATTAAGTTGTTAAAAGGACACTCTAATTTTGTTTCTAATGCTTGTATCAGCAGTCAAGCTTCAGATAAAGATTAAATGCTCCATGATGTACAACCAGGGGATTAACACCTGGATATAACCATTTAACTAAGTTAGATGACCTCGGGTACACTGAGCTATACTGAATGAAAGTTCTTGACTTAAATTCTTGCTTGTGACGTTACTAATAACTGCTAGTTGTATTATTTTCTATGTTGCCTGTTTCACAAAATTGTTGTCTTTTACATTTCCAAGTATGTGACTGAGCCAATGATAAAATAATGATATGTACAGTTCCACAGAACTTAGTATCTGAGGGGGACTAGTTCCAAGACCACTCATAGATTTTCCAAGGATGCTCAAGTTAATGGTATAAAGTGAAGTGAAAATGAAAGTCACTCAGTCGTACCTGCCTCTTTGCAGACAGGCCAGAATTCTCCAGGCCAGAATACTGGAGTGGGTAACCTTTCCCTTCTCCAGGGGATCTTCCCAACCCAAGGATCGAACCCAGGTCTCCCACATTGCAGGCGCATTCTTTATCAGCTGAGCCACAAAGGAAACCCAATGATATAAAATGGTATAGTATTTACACATAACCTATTCTCATCCTTTCATATACTTTAAATCAACTCTAGATAACTTATAATACGTAATACAATGCAAATACTATGTGAATAGTTGACAGTACATGGCAAATTCAAGTTTGGCTTTTTCAAACTTCTGGAATTTAAAAAAAATATTTTCAATCCACTATTAGTTGAATCCCCTGCTGGCTGAATCTGTGCACAGATGGGGGGCTGGCAATTGTATTACATAAGTGAACTACTCTCAGTTATAAAATATACTACAAATATATTGTAACATAATGGGAGTGGTAATGATTATGTAAAGCATAAAATACATGATTACTTATCAATTCACTGACTTCCCTGGTGGCTCAGATGGTAAAAGCATCTGCCTACAATGAGGGAGACCTGGGTTCGATCCCTGGGTAGGGAAGATCCCCGGGAGAAAGAAATGGCAATCAACTCCAGTACCCTTGCCTGGAAAATCCCATGGATGGAGGAGCCTGATAGGCTACAGTCCATTGGGTCGCAAAGTCGGACACAACTGAGTGACTTCACTTTCACTTTATCAATTCACTATATAAGTAAATCATTTATCTTCAGTGTGTGAAGCTTTAAAGGGCCCTACAGCTATCCAACACATTTTAGGAGACACACATTACCATGATACCAAAACCCATCAAAGACATTAAACTTAAAATACACACACATACCAACACATTGCATGAACATGGAGAAAACATTCTCAAAAAAATCAGTAAACTGAAACCAACAATATGTAAAAAGGATAATAGATCACAACTAAGTAGAAGTTAGGTTATCCTAGGAATGCAAGGTTGAGTCAACATTCAAAAAACCAATCAATATAATTCACCACATTAATGTAATGAGAGATACAATAAAGGATAAAGAAAAAGCACTGGACAGAAGTCAACATCCACTCATGATAAAACTTCTCAGCACCCACACACTTATGGACAATCAATCTTTGACAAATGAGAATTGAATATACAATGGAAAAAAGACAGTCTCTTCAGCAAGTAGTGTTGGGAAAGCTGGACAGCCTCAAGTAAACCAAAGAAGCTAGAAGACACCCTCTCACCACACACAGAAATAAACTCAAAATGGCTCAAAGACTTAAATATAAGACAGGACAACATAAAATTCCCAGAAGAAAACATTCTCTGACATAAATCATAGCAATCTTAGGTTAACCTCTCAAGGCAAAAGAAATAAAAACAAACAAATGCAACCTAGTCAAACTTATAAGCTTTTACACAGCAAAGGAAAGCATAAACAAAATGAAAAAAATAACCTAATGACCGGGAGAAAACATTTGCAAACAATGTGATGGACAAGGGCTTAACTGACAGAATATACAAACAACTCATACAACTCAATATCAATAAAACAAACAATCTAATCAAAAAAAGGACAGAAGACCTAAACAGACATTTCTCCAAAAACATACAGATGGCCAACAGGCACATAAAAAGAAGCTTATCATTGCTAATTATTTGAGAAATGCAAATCAAAACTACAATGAGGTACCACCTCACACTGGTCAGAATGGCCACGTCTACAAATAATAAAAGGCTGAAAAGGATGTGGAGAAAAGGGAACCCTCCTACACTGTTGGTAAAAATGTAAATTGGTGCAGTCAATATGGAAAACAGTATGGAGGTTCCTCAAAAAACTAAAAATAGAGTTGCCATATAATTCAGCAATCCCACTCCTGGGCATATATCAAGAGAAAACTATAATTTGAAAAGATGCATGCACCCCTATGTTCATAGCAGCACTATTTTCAATTGGCAAGATATGGAAACAAATTAAATGTCCATCAACACATGAATGGAAGGGTATAGGGACTTCCCTAGCAGTTCAGTTGTTAAGATAATAAAATAATGCCATTTGCAACAACATGGATGGACCTAGAGATTAGCATACTAAGCAAAGTCAGAAAGAAAAAGACAAATACCACACGGTATCACTTATATGTAGAATCTAAAATATGATACAAACTTATCAACAAAACAAAAACAGACTTACAGACATAAAGAATAGACTTGTGGTTGCCAAGGCAGAGAAGAGGTGGGGAAGAAAAGAACTTGGTGCTTGGGATTAGCAGATGTAAGCCATTATATATAAGAGGGGTAAAAAAGAAGGTTTTAGTACAGCACAGGGAAGTATATTTAATAACCTTTGATAAACCATAACGAAAAAAATGTGAAAAGTATGTATGTGTGTCAGTGTATATAAATTGATTCACTTTGCTGAATCAATTATGTTTCAATAAAATTTTTAAACAACTTCTCAGCAAAAGAAGGGATAGGAGGAAACATCCTCAATATAATAAGCAGCTACACAACACCTGTAACTAACAACATAATTAATGCTGAAATTCTGGATGCTTTTCCCTTAAGATCAGGAATAATCCAAATCTATCCTCTCACCACTTCTATTCAACATTCTACTGAATATCCTAGCCATTACAATAAGCCGGGGAAACAAATGGCAAGAATGTAGGAAAGGAAAAAGCAAAATTATCACTACTTGAAAATGACTTGATTGCATATTACAGAAAATCCTAAGAATTTTAATAAAAACTTACTTTAAAAGTGAATGTAGCAAAACTGCAGTAAGAGGTCAATATGCAAAAACCAACTGTATTTCTCTATACTAGAAAACAACAATCATCATCACAGGTACTAAATATTGAAAACTAACAAAATGTTAGATCTGTGCTAACAGTTTTATATGGGTTATCTCAGTGTTATCTAAGAAATTGTTATCCACACATTTAGAAGGAAAATGGGCTTAAGAAAGGTCAAGTAACTGAATCAAGGTTATATAAATATGAAGTAGAGAAGTCAAATTGGTAATCAGGTCTTTCTAGCTCCAAAATTTATGCTCTTAGCATTACATATAAATCATATTATTTGAGTATCTTACTAACATAAATTGGTAGTACTCTATGTTATTCAACACTTACTGTGATATTTGGAAGATTTTAAGATTTACATCATTTTAACCTCATCTCCGAATTGTTTTGAACGGAAGTATAAAATGAACAACATCAACTAACCTCACTTTCCAGAAAGAAAAAAACCAATGTCTTAACAAGGTTGGCATTTGGACCCTGTCGTCCCCTTCTTTTCATCATTCCATCCTCCTCTGGATCTCGACGACTGAAGAGCCTAAGATCAATGCAAAATACTTTTAAAACAAAACAAAAATTTCTTAATTAAGAAATTAAAAAAACCTGTCTGGATTCCATCTTTAAGCAACTAACAGAGGAATAAATCGGAGCTGGGTAGGTACAGTACTGTCCAACTCTATACCCTAGTAAACTTTTCCATTTCACACTGATGGTACTTCTAAATGTTTCTGAATGATTTCTTTTTGAAAATCTTACTGCATGTTATGTAATCATTTCTTTTTACAAAAGTATCATAACAACTAACCTATAACATTTATGCACATAAATATATTATAAATATTTTTCTCCTTAAAAATGACATATCTTTTCCTCCTATCCCTCCTGTACAATTATCCCAAGTCTGAACTTAGTGGCCTTTTTCTATGGATATCATGGTCATTCTTATAAACAACAGAAAAGTTATCACTGGATAACAATGAATACAAAATTGTAGCATAAATACTTTGTATCATGTACTCTTAATAAACGTGTCACCTCAAATGAGCATTTTAATAAAATCTTACAAAAATATAGTTTAGTCTACATGTTTCCGTTTTCTCTAAAACCACTACATGATATCTGCTGAATATTTTCGGTGATCAGATATTCACACTGCTACTACCTAATCTGAAGTGTTAAACAGCAATATAAATGTGAAGAGAGTAAAGGATTCTTGTGGTTCTTATATCAAACTGTTATCAAAGTACTTTTATTATATTCAAAAATACTTTAAAATACATAAAAATAGACTTAAGACCTATACTGAATAAATTATTAATAAGTCATATTTATACATATTTTATAACACAATAAATTACTGCCATTAAAGTGACTTTAGAAAATGAACAACAGAAATGCAGGTTTACTTTTTGTACAGAAATTCTCCAGCTGCTACTGCTACTGGCCGATGAGCTGAATAAACCAGATGATAGACATTTTCACAATCTTCTGCAGTAAGAACTTCTTCACTACTCCTGAAAACAAATAAGCATTAGCAGTTTTCAAAACAATGCTGTAATTTTAAGTTTACTGGTACAAAAATTCATACTCATACATTAAAAAATAGTATTTTCACTTTTAAACTTGTTTTTTAAAAAGGTCATTAAGAAGTTGTTTCAAGAAGAAATCAATCTTACTTGATTATCATCTATTAGTAAAAGCACTTGATTATCATCTATTAGTAAAAGCATCCTCTGAGAAAAAAGCTTGAGTATTTTGTGAACACCCAAGATAAGACCTAAAATTAGAGTGAATATTGGGCATAAAGAAATACATAGTAAGAGAAATAACCACGTGACAAGTGTGCTAAAGGGAAATGAAGACAAAATAATATAAACTAACACAGAAAATAAAGTAGTGGCACACTCAAGTGTGTGCGTGTGTCCTCAGTCGTGTTCCACTCTGAAATCTCATGGACTGTAGCCTGCCAGGCTCCTCTGTCCATGGGATTCTCCAGGCAAGAATACTAGAGTGGGTTGCCAAGCCCTTCTCCAGGGGATCTTCCCCACCCAGGGATCGAACTGGAGTGTTTTGCCTCTGTCTCCTACATTGGCAGGCAGATTCTTTACCATTTGAACCACTTGGAGCTTAGTTAATAATCAAAGAAAACACTTCGCATGTATTTCATGGTAATATTAAGGATACAATTTTGCAATGTTAAAATATACTAACTCTCCAGTTACCTCACAATGATGAAGAATAATATTTCATTCACCATGCACTAAACATCATATAAAACAATGCAAAAGAAGTTTTCCAAATAATAAAATTTAAGTGCCAAAGATGTTTAATTACAATTTATCATTAAAAAAAAACTCACGAAAATATAGTGCTTGTTTTATTGATCCTACTTTAAGAGAAGAAAGTAAACATAACAAATCTTGGTAAATCAAAGTCATTATTAGGCCCATCAACCACAGAACCAGGGTAAACCTTGCTGGGTTTTCCAAACCAAGACCCTGTGTTTGAAGTTGTGGCCTCTGGCACCTCTTAATATGCTTTTTGCCACTTTATAACTACATATAAATAAATACACACACATATTGAATCAAATCAAACTACAGCAAATTTGAGGTAGTTCACTAATTTTAAGCCATAAGGAATGTTCCTGAAAGTTTCAGTTATTAGGTATATACATGGCTGAATCAACAAAAAAAGGTGTCCACATGGTATTACAGAGGAAGAGGGGAGAAGCTATAGAAATTAAAGTAGAGTACTACTATTTTCTTATTTAATTCAGGACAGTTTTATAACATATACATATATAATAATTCATAATTTTTAAACCCAAAGAAAAATAAAATGGTTAAGACTGCTCAAAATCCCCCCCGTTAAGTGAATTCTCAGAAAACGTCAGTACATATATAGAGCTACCTTCTTTCTTTTCCGACTTCTAATTTTTATTTCATGTTGGAATATAGTTGATTTACTACGTATGTTACATTAGTTTCAAGTGTGCAGCAACATGATTTAGTTATACATACACACATATTTATTCTTTTTCAGATTCTTTTTCCCATAAAGGTTATTACCAAGTACTAAGCAAAGTTCCCTGTACTATACAGTAGGTCCTTTTGGATTATCTATTTTATATATAACAGGGTTAATCTCAACCTACAAATTTAAATTAGGAGGTAGAGCTACCTTCTTTTTAATAACTGTAATGTAGTCCATTTCATATAAATGGGGTTGACAACCACACTCCTCACACAGGACTGCTGCATTAAATGAGATAACCCCTATAAGGAGCTTGTATTAGCTGTCATATATTAATTTAATTCTTCCTCTATTGATAATCATCTAGAATATTTCCAATATTCTATTACAAACAGTACTATGCTAGACAATGAGAACATTTTAAATTTTGGATACCACCAAGCTTTTTTCACCAGGGCTTCCCAGGTGGCTCAGATGGTAAAGCGTCTGCCTGCAATGTGGGAGACCCGGGTTCAATCCCTGTGTCAGGAAAATCCCCTGGAGAAGGAAATGACAACCCACTCCAGTACTCTTGCCTGGAAAATTCCATGGACGGAGGAGCCTGGTAGGCTACAGTCCATGGGGTCGCAAGGAGTCCAACACAATTGAGCGACTTCACTTTCACACTTTTCTCCAAAGAGGCTATCCTAGTTTATAGTCCCATAAATAGTTTATGGGTTTGTTTCTGCACAGCCTTATGCAATGAATGTATTACCAAACACATTAATCTTTGTAAAAAAGTAGGTTAAAAAAAGTCTCATTTTAATATACATGTCTCTGAGTATGACCAAACATCTTTTTGCATGTTTAATTTTTTATTTCTGTCAGTGACATGGTTCCTAACTTTTGACTCTTTTACTACTGGGTTGCTGTTCTTTTTACTGATTTATTGAAAGTGACTCCTACAGTGCAAATTTTCTGCCCAGTCTGTCATTTGTTTTCTGAGTTTACATTATGGCATATACATATTTGTAGTTTTTTATGTAGTTAAAATTCAGTTATTTTTTTTAATGTCTAGGTTTTATGCCATTCTCAGAAAGACACTGCCAGTTTACATATAAAATTAAAATATTCAATCTTCTCAGTTTTCATCTAACACTCTAATGATTTCATTTATTTACATTTAGACATTTCATCCATCCTGAAATTATTTCTGTATAAGGAATGAAATATGAATCCAATTTAATTTTCCCCCAAATAGAACCTAAGTGTCATAACATCATTTATTTTGATATAAAATCACTCTTACCCTACACTAGGTCCCTAGATACATTTAAGTTTGTCTCTGTTCTTTATTCTGTGTCACTCATTTCTGTCTGTTTACACACCAGTACCAAAACTTAAAAGTTACTAGGGTGAGGAGAGGGAGAGATAAAATAGGATTTGGGGATTAACACATACACACTGATATGTATAAAGCAGATAACCAGCAAGGACCTACTACATAAATGTATAACTGAATCACTTTGCTGTACACCTAAAACTAACACAATAAATCAACTATACTTCAATTTTTAAAAATTAGTAATAATAATAAAGTCAATGTTGTTTTATAATTTTGACTTAAAATCATAGCGGGCAGTCATCTCTCATTAGTTTTTATCAGAATTTTGCTGGCTACTCTTACATGATGACTTTCTCATATGAGTATCAGAATTAGAATGTTGTTAAAAGGCCCTTTGTGACAGGCAATTAAGGATAAACATGTACACACTTCTGTATTTAAAATGGATAACGAACAAAGACCTACTATATAGCAGAGGGAACTCTGCTCAGTGTTATGTGGCAGCCTGGATGGGAAGGGGGGGAGAAAGGATACATGTATATGTATGGCTGAATCCCTTCCCTGTTCACCTGAAACTATCACAGTATCATTCATTATATGGCTATACCCCAATATAAAATAAAAAAAAAAATAAAAAGCCCTTAGCAACTATCAGGATCATGTTAACAACCTAAATGTCCACCAATGGATGAATATATAAAATGTGGTATACTGAGTGTCAAAAGGAATGAAATTCTGATATATAACAACATGGATGAACCCTGAAGACATCATGCTAAGTAAAACACGCCTGATATAAAAGGCCAAATATTACATACTTTCACATATATGAGGTACCTAAAACAGTCAAATTCAGAGATGAAAAGTAGACAATATGATGCAAAATCATACTGTGCAGTCCTTTACAGAGTATCAGTATGAAATGATAAAAACACTCTGGAGATGGATAATGGTGATGATGGCTGAACAACAATATGAATGTACTTAATTCCACTGATCTGTACACTGAAATATGTTTAAATGGTAAATCTTACATTACATATATCACCACAATCTTTTTAAAAAGGGGAAAAGTGAATTGCATCAATCCTACATTTTAACATAATATGTTTTAAATTCAGATTGTTTACAGAGAAGTTTCAGTAAATACTAATTTCTAAAAGTGTGACAAAATACAATACACATATTTAACACACTTGAGTGTTTGACTTAATTTCAAGAGCATCTAAAGACAGTAAAATTGAAAGAAAACTAGTCAAGAATGAAAACACATGAATTCCCAGCTCAGTTAGAATGTTCTAGTTCAATGGTCCTCTCTTCCTATCTTCTCAACTTTACATGAGAAAACTAAACTTCTTGCTGTAAAACTCCAAGTTATTGAAATTTAGACATAGATAAATTTAAACCAAGTATGCTACTGTATTTTTAAGATATGTAGACATTAGCAATATGCAGTAAATACATACTTACTGTAAAACAAGAGTGAGTAATTTTATTGCTTGTACTGCAACATCATATTCTTTGTCAAGGGTCATAGAAACAATTCTATCCTAAGGGCGAAAAAAAGAAAATATTCTTAAAGGGAAACCAAGAGAAAAATACTTGCAAACAACAGGTAAATGTTAAATACTTAGAGTAATACTAACCTTGAACCGACTGGTAAATAGCTCCAGTTTGGAATTAAGTTCCTTGTTATAATAAAGCCCTTGTAGAGCAGTGAGACATTTGAGTCTTACCTCACCTTGCTGAATTAAATGAGAGGAGAAAATGCATTAAAACTTTGCATATTTTCAACCTGAGCACACAAGATATCTTCTACCATATCTTCTACTTTAAATATGTTCTATACTATGATATTTCTTCAGAAACTCTCATCCTTGACAATGCAAAAATAGGAATCAATACATACGTTTAAGACTAAATACCTCTGGATTACTATTACTATAGGTCAAATGAAATTATTTTGAAAATTTGTTCAGAGCAATGTTATTAGGAAAGATGACAGTAGCATATTTCACAGTAAGTTTTCCTTTATAGAAAATAATATTGGTAAGGGATATATACAAAGATCAAGGCTAGGTGAAGAGACAGCCTAAGGGAAAGGCAGATTAATTTAAAAAAAAATTAAAAAGGTCAGAGGCCAAGTGGTAATTTATAATCTGGCTAAGATACATGTTTATCAAGAGAATCAAAATTAAAGAAATTTAAGTATATGTATATATGTAGCACTTATTAACAGAGTAAGAATTCTTCTCACTATTCTTAAGAAATGTCTTACCACTACCACCATCACCTACATGATCCTGTTGTTTCAGTACAAAAATTGTTTCATGATCAAAGGCTAAATCAGTGCCCAAGATTCAAAAATCCAGGGTACTTTATGTGATAGAGACCATATTTTCATGAACAGATAGAAAAGAATAAAGGAGAGAAGCCTACAGGAATGTGCTCTCAGTTACACGTATATGCAGATAATTCACTATGAATGAGAGTAGCACATAGCTATGCTTATGTATAGAAAGAAAAGCACTATATATATATATATATCTTACCTTATCATGCATAGTCCAACCAACATATTTTAAATAACTGTCATTAAGAAAGGCATCACTATACATTTTCATCCAAATGCCAATTTCTTCAATGCAAATAGCTCGGATTTCAGCTATTGCATCACTGCATGGAAGAAAGAAAATCATGCATATTAGTGTCAGTATACCACAGGACATGTGGATTCTTTATGCAACACCAATACTTGGTACCTACTATGAACATACCACTACCTTAAGTATTACTGGGGGTTTACAAGAAGAATTGAAGCATGGCCCCTAAATGCCAAAAGCTTATAGTCTAGTTGTCAAAGTACAATTATCACCAAATAAATATTTAAAGTTAAATAAACCTACAAACAAAATCCAACTCCCACCTTCTCAATCATGTCATACCCCAGCCTTTATTCACACCTGCTGGGCATGGTGTATTCAGAAGACAGTCGGAACTTTAGTCTGGTTATAGCGTATTTTCCAGGTGAGAATTAGTTACACCTAATATTGAGGCCAAGCTCAATTTGGATTTGAACATCATACTAAATTATTCTGAATTCATCATGTAGGTACTGGTAAGTCATTCAACACTTTTGAGTAGAGGAATGAGTCAACAAAAGAACATTTTAAGACAACTGCAATAATCTCTAGAATGATGAAGGAATAGACTAAGGTAATGGTGACAGTAGAAATAAAAAGGTAAGAATGGACAAAAGGGTATTACAAAGGAAGTATTAACCTGATTTAGTAACTGCCAAATTAAGAAATGACAAAGCTAAAGAAAAATGCCACCAATATTTAAAGAACAGGTTACCGCAGAAATGGTGGTAAGACTACCTATTTCTTTCCTCTGCTCATTCAAAATAAGGGCAACAACTCACTTAAATCTACTCAAATTTTCCCACTGATATTCAAATCAAAGAGGAAAGAATCAGGAATCAAAATGTACAGTCTCTGCTAACAGTACATACAAAAGCAATTAAGTGTTCTGTACCCTCACTCCTAGTAACAGTAGTAGCTTCCATTTTCTGGGCATCTACAAGTTGAGCACAACATTCCCCCATTTTTCAGATAGAAAATAAAGTTCAGAGCAGTTAAGTAACTTGCCTAGAGTGTCCCAATCAGTGGAAGACCTTACATTCTAACACTGATCTTAGTCTTAACACTGTTACCACTAAATTTATGTTGCTTAAACCACTAAATAACCAAACTTGAAGAGAATAAGAATTACATAGAAAAAACTGTCCTGACTTACCGGTATCTATGTACAAACACTCCCTTAAATATTGCATTCATCATATTTTCTATTTCATCTTGATTTTCCTGAAGCTGAAAAGAACACATCATTGCTTTGCAATTGTAATAGAAAACAACCAAAAGAACATGTAAAAGTTGGTACAAACACAAATGTAGGTTTCTCCAGAGTTTTGATATTTTCATGCAATTTTTTATTTCACTAAATGAAAAGTATTCACATAGAAAAACTAAAAGCTGTTGCATAAAAGGTAGCTAAACTCCCTTGACACCTGGAATATTTGTACATTGTTGTTAACGTCACTGCTAATGTTTAGCTGGTTGACTAATTTTTTCAGATGGTCACATATTTCTATTGTATAAATGTATGCAATCTTTTAAGTAGTTTATTACATTAGTGAGTATAGTGAAGTTGCTCAGTCGTGTCTGACTCTTTGCGACCCCATGGACTGTAGCCTACCAGGCTTCTCCGTCCATGGGATTCTCCAGGCAAGAATACTGGAGTGGGTTACCATTTCCTTCTCCAGGAGATCTTTCTGACCCAGGGATCGAACCCGGGTCTCCCACATTGGAGGCAGACGCTTTATCCTCTGAGCCACCAGGGAAGCCCATTTTATTATATTACTTATCTATTAAATAACATATATATTCATATCAAAAAAAGAACAATGCTTCATTATCTTGGTCTTTAGCATCTGAAAATTAACTCATGTTATCTACTGCCTGATCAAAGAACACAAAAATTTGAGTAAAATAGCTTGGCAAAAAATTTGTCTTCTTGCTAAATTTTTTTGAGGGAAACAAGGCTCACTTGAAATAATCAACTAAGCATTTCAAATCTTGGATGATTTATTTACTTCCATATATTCTCAATTCAGAGCTTTAGAGTTAAGAGAAAATTGATTCAGAGCTTCAGAATTACAAGAAAAATCTTTCACATTCTTAAGTATCAATTACCTTTCAGAATTATGTTCTGTGTTTTCCCAAATCCGTAAAACACTTTTTTTCTTTTCACGAGTATAATCTCACATTTCCAAATAATGCTAACAAAGCATGCACTTGTATTTATTAGCACAATCAAAGGCACAGGAGGGCTTTCAATGTTTAAAAACTTAACCTAACCTAGAAGTATTAATATCTTATATGATAGAAGAATTTTGAACTCAAAACCCTTTTATATCCATTCATGCTATGTTCAGAATAAGGCCATAATTTTATACAGTATGTTCAGCTAATAAAGCATCCAATACAATTTATTATTAAATTAGAGGGCATAAAGGTCAATTCTTCATTTCAACTACAGTTAATCCTTGAACAATGCAGGGGTTAGGGTTGCTGACCCTCTACACAGTTGAAAATCTAAGTAAAACTTATAGGTGGCCCTCTGTTTCACTGTATCCACGGTTTCTGCACATACAAGGTTTCACAACCAAAGATTCAACCAACCATGGATCAAATAAGAACTGTAATATTTACTACTGAAAAAAAAACCATGTGTAAATGGATCTGCACAGTTCAAACATATGTTGTTCATGGTTCAAATGTTTATGAAAAATAAGAGGAATTTAGGCATGGGGGAAATGTGGGCAAGATTTTTCTGGCTTTTCTTGGGCAAGGGGCATTTTTAAAAGTTATTGGCTATCTCAGAAAAAAACAACTTTTAAATTATAGTTACTACAATCACCCACTCCAGTATTCTTGCCTGGCAAATCCCATGGACGGAGGAGCCTGGTAGGCTGCAGTCCATGGGGTCGCTAGGAGTCAGACATGACTGAGCGACTTCACTTTCACTTTTCACTTTCATGCATTGGAGAAGGAAATGGCAACCCACTCCAGTGTTCTTGCCTGGAGAATCCCAGGGACGGGGGAGCCTGGTGGGCTGCCGTCTATGGGGTCGCAGAGTCAGACACAACTGAAGTGACTTAGCAGCAACAATCACCCCCACAAAATGTCAGAATCAAGTAATTTATGAAATACTATGCCAAATATCCCATGGTAAATATTTTAGCTCAACTACATTAGCAATGTTTTTGAAACATCAGACTTTGCCTATTCAAAATAAAAATAAACATTTCCAATATCAGACAGCAAAATATATTACCAATGAAGAAGGAATTTAAATAAAAAACACAACATTGAGGGAATCCCCTAGTGGTACAGTGGTTAGTACTCAGCACTTTTACTGCTGGGGCCTGGGTTCAATCCTTGTCAGAAAACTAAGATCCCACAAGCTGCATGGCATGGCCAAAAAAAAAAAAAACCCCAATACCAAAAGATTTTATTAGCATAGAACTGAAAAAACATTTTCCTCATTCAAAGTTGAATTTGGTGGTCATTAATGTTATTCAAGGGTCTCTTACACTACACACACAAAACACACACACACACACACCAAAAACACAGATTATGACACCATAAATAGCTATCCCTATTTTTCAAAGGGATTTTACATAAGTGAAACCTCATTTGATCCCGACAATAAATTAAGGGTAGAGTTAGGAGATAGGTTTTCACAGTAGACATGAATAACAATAAAGCATAAGACAACTTGTCAGACTGGCCCAGGACTCCTTACTTGAAGCATTCAACTCTTAATCCTAGTCCACACAGAAAGGAAATATATACAGAAGGTACTCTTGGCATGGACAATCAATAAAAATAAGTTAGATGTATAAACAACTTTAAACATATTAAACTTTTCAAAAAATTTTATCTGATGAACTAGCAAAGTTATATATCATAATTAATGGTGACTAAGTTGGTCACAGATTAACAGCTTAAATATTCAATACAAGGGTGTACCTCTTTCCGCTTCTGTAGCAGGAGTTCTAGCCTCTCATTGGCTCGTTTTCCAATCATTTTATTCCGTTCTGCCTCATACTGTCTTTGTGTATTATCCATATTAATGCTAAGATTTAGTGCCACATTCACCAAAGCTGTCATCAACTTCATAGCTATTTTTAAATGGAAAATGTTGAAATTAGTCTCACAGAAAAATTTACAAGTTATGATCTACTTAAGAAAAATTAAAAACAAGATGGGCTGTTCCATTTCTAACAGAAAAATACAGCTGCTACAAATGACAACAATAGTACAACAACAGCTAATGTGTATTGAATACTTACTATATGTCAGTCAGTTACCTATGTTAAGTATTTCTCGGATTAACTCCTAATCCTTACAACAGCCCTCAAAGTTAAGTATTATCCTCATTTCATTTATGAAGAATCTGAAGTTTAGGGAGCTTAAGAAATCTGCCTCAAACTACACGGTTTATATACATAGTTAAAACAAGATTCAAAACTAGAAAATATTACTCTAGACTATGCTCACTATTCGGTGATAGGTCTCCTACAATGACCTTTTCAAGAGATCATGATTTACCTTCTAAATAAATTTTGACTAATACAGCAGTCATTTAGCTATCCAGTAACCAAAGGGGGAGGGAACATAAGTGCTTTTTATCAAAGTACAGTGTGTAGAAATGTTGGACAGTTTTATCAGTATTTGATTTCCTTTAATTTTACTCGTATTATATATCATCATAAAGACAATGATGCAATTATGAAAGACAGATCAAGATAAAAAGTCAAAAGTACAGAGTAAAATGTCACTCAATAAAGTGCTTTGTATCAGAGTTTCTCCAGAGCTCCACCTTCTGTTATTGAACTCTTGCTACTGAGACAAGACTCACTGCCTGTGATTTCAAACTTATTAATTGAAATATCTGAACATATTATGCTTTTTTTTTAAGCTTAGGTCAGACTACTTCTCAAGCCTGATTCACTGCATGACAGAACACCACAAAACTAAACCTTAATTTGTGGCTACTAGCTCTCTTTAAACGGAGAAGGCAATGGCACCCCACTCCAGCACTCTTGCCTGGAAAATCCCATGGACACAGCAGCCTGGTAGGCTGCAGCCCATGGGGTCACCAAGAGTTGGACATGACTGAGCGACTTCACTTTCATGTATTAAAGAAGGAAACCCACTCGTGTTCTTGCCTGGAGAATCCCAGGGACGGGGGAGCCTGGTGGGCTGCCGTCTATGGGATTGTACAGAGTCGGACATGATGGAAGTGACTTAGCAGCAGCATTCTTTAAAAGAGATTCCCAATCTTCTGCTCTGAGCTATTGTATACCCTCAGCATACCATTTTCTCATTCTGATCTAAAATTACTCACCTTGCTCATTATATGTGTTTTTTATTTACTTTAACCATTCAAGTTCTTAACATCAAAGCTACCTAAGTACACAGATCAATCACATTCATAATTTGTGACCTCAAATCTAAAAACCTACAGGGAGATTGTCTGCATTTTTTTTAATGGAGGTCTGAGCAAAAGAAAATCTTTAATCAGCTTTAATTCTTTAGGGAAATACTCTAAAGGAAAAATATCCCCACATTTAGAGAATGAAAAAATTTTGTAGAAATCAAAATATTCTATCATTAATGCATAGAAAACTTAACAATTAGTGCCTGGTCAATTTACTCATACTCAAATCAAAAGGCACATTTTCAATAATAGTATATGAACAATTTTACCTTTAGCACAAAAGAGAAACCGGGACATTTTATCAACATCAACAGCAAAAATCACTGTTCTAGAATTAATCATGTGAGCCTTAAAAATGTAACTTATTTCATATAAAAATCAGAGAAATTGACTCAGCCTCATGTTACTCAGAAGCATCAGAAAAACCAACTTTTTTGATGTGGTTAAGTAAGCATCATCCTATAGGGACAATCTTACTGGGAGGGAGTATGCTAGTAGTGACTATGCACACAGGTCATTTACAACTACATATCCAAAATCACTGCTCCCCAAATTTGATGTCGATACCTTCCCTGATAAAACATATTTCAAGACCCAACAGATTACTATGCCACAGAAAGGGAGAAGAGGTGGATAGGAATCAAGTAGGTTTAACACGACAAAATTATAGTATGTCTTCAGAGAACCAAACTATCATTCCATTCTCCATAATTCATGGGAGCTGGAGGAAAGGGGAAAATGTCCTCTTAGGGGCTACTTAATAAATAAAATTAATTTGTCACCATTATGTCATTCCTTTTAATGAAAACCATTTTCATCTCTATCCTAAGAAAATGCACAAAAAGATTTCTAAATACTGACCTGCCAGGGTGCTTGTATGTCGAAATGCTCTGACTTGTGAGTCAGACAATCCTGTAAGAAGTGAAATGACTGTATCCATCATGTACTCATCGTATATGATACTATATTGACACTGCCGTACTAATACGCCAATGAATTCACAGAAACTGGATTTGAACTTCTTCCACTGAGGACCAGCCATGGTAAGTGGATAATCTCCACTATCCTAAAATAGAAATTTTAAACAGTAATTTCACTTAAAACCCATAATTTAATAAACTTTTACTTGTTTTTGAAATACTCTAGGCAGAAGCTGAAAAGACTCCTTTATCTCATCTTCTATAATAAATCCTCAAAGTAGGCAGAAGAATAACATGCAAAGGTAGAGACACCTTTGAACAAATCTGATCTTTTATTTAAGATAAAAATGGATAGTCTGAATTCACTCTAACCAATGAAAATATACACTAATTACATACCAAAATAAAAAGCCTCTCCCATCAAATAAAACTTTATTCTGATAAGCAAAGATATAGTCACTAAATTTCTTTAAAACTGAGCAAAAATCAAACCAAAGTTCCCTGTTTTAATGATTCAACATGATAAAATCATATTCTCAGCCAGTCTAATAGATTCATGTATGACATAAACAATCGAAGGATTACAATGTATGTTTTTATTAGCTTCAGGACATCAAATACTCAGCAGATGTAAACAATAATTTTTTTAAGTGAAAACAAGCTAGAATGACCTGTAAAGACAGGTACTCAAGTATTCCTACATATAAGATGGGGCATTCACCAACAAAGATACATTGAGTTCCTCCATAAATCATTAAAAACAAACAAGTCTTAAGAATAAACGCAGAGACCAATACTACACAGAAGTTTCTGACAAGAATGTCCTAAGGTCATTATGGTATAGTAAGTTTTTTGACAATTAACTTTGTCATTAGAGCATATATTTAAAAAAAATTTAAGTAATGCCATACACAAGTTGAACTATGTCTCATCTGAGAATAAGATCCCAATACTCCACAAAAAGGTTTTCTTCCATTCTCTGATTGGCTCATTTAACACTATATTGAAAGATAACATCTTAATTGTTGTTAACAACTTGGTTTGCTGGTATTTTCAAATCTTATTTCAGGAATCTTATTTCTAATAGCTATTGAGAACAAATTTCTCACTAAAACATTTAATATCAGAAGGTTAAAATAACACCAATCCTCATAATTACATCTCAACGACTTAGAGACTGATTAATAGCACTTAGTGATCATCAAAACCATTTTAACAATTCTTATCTTTCAGAAAGATAGTTGAAAGCTCCTTCATCTGAATAAGGTAAAAAAAAACATATAAAACTCAAATGAGAAAGGCTTTCTACTTGAAAATTCATAGTGAAAAGTTTTGAAGAGTAAAAACTACTGGGGCTTGAATACAGCTGTGAACAAAACAAACAAAAATCCCTGCCTTGAAAGAGTTTATATTATAGTAAACTTAAATATGTCTTTATTGGCAATAATACTTCAAAGACATCACCTATGGTAATCAACTAAGGTCTAAGCTACTATTTATTATATATTTGTATTGTTATTCATATGTGAAACATAAGATGACTTTAAACAATAAAATATACCTGCATGCATTTATCTTTGCCTAAGCTTACACATGTTCATGGGCACTTAATTTTATTCTCTGTTGAAATTTTAATTTTTTAGCAAAAGAGCTACCATTTAGTTCTTACTATGTACCAGACATTGTAAAATGCTAAGGAAGTTTTCAAACATTATTGCATTCAATCTTCTTAAGAGCCCTTTAAGTATTTGTAGCTCCATTTTACAGATGATGAAACTTATGCTAAGACAACAATTTGCCTAAGGTCACACGGCCATCATTTAACTGGATTTCTACTACCAAAGCTCTTATCTACAACACTAATATTCAAAATTTAATATTCTGAAGATCAAGGTACATAAAATTATCACAATATTTAGGGTATTAACTTACCTCATCAAACTCTTCAGTCATTTTTCGAATTATTTCAGAGTTTTGCATATGTCTAAACATTTCTGCTGTGACAACACCTGAAATTTCCAAGTGTAAGAAGTTAATACATGGTAGATAAAAAAAATAGAGAACTTCTAAGTCCATCTCTAATATTAATATGTCTACAGTCACACAATAAGGTATACTTCTATATCACGTGATCTTCACCATGATACTCAATTCTATAAAGCACAAATACCACTCTCAACATACACAAGAAAACAGACCCACACTTCTGACAGGTATCTCTTCTTTCTTTTCATGAACAATTAGCCTTAGCCATTTCTACCTAACTCACTTTACTCACTCCTAGAATAGGTATACTGGCTAAATTCTTTAATACAAAGCATATGTCATTGATAATGAGGCAGCCATCTAGGATAACATTTAAAGCCCTGAGGATGAACCCAAAGAAAATAAGGGAGAGAGTAATAGGAAGAATTCACTTTAGGCAGGTTTCTTTATTAAGCACAACTGTAGTAAGGCAACTGTATTCCACCATCCACCTCAAAGGACTTCAAATAAACAAAAGTAATAAGTTGTAGTTCCAGCTCATCCAGAAGTCTGTAACCTAGTTGTGAGTTTAAACAAAGAATAATGGGGGGGGGGCAGGATAAAGTATTAAAGGTAGTACATAATAAATGCCCTAATGAGTGGAAAAACCAAGATAGGCTAAAAAAGAAAGAAAGAAAGAATTAAGATTTGAGTAAGTAGGTGTTTCATGGAGAAAGAATCTGATAGTGGACGTTTCCTTTTAAAGGAGGATGGGAGAGGAGAGGAGAAAGGATACACATTACAAGAAGCAGTATAACTGTATCACTTTGTTGTATACCTGAAATTAATACAACACTGTTAATCAAATATTAATATATTTCAAAAATAAAAGGCAAGTGTAAAAGCCAGGTATACGTCAAATATCAGGAAAGGAATTTCTAGGAAAAAATTATGAGTAGGAGACAATGCAAGAAGTCATACATGAATTTTCACTGATAGGGTGTCACCAAAAAAAAAAAAAAGAACAACTGTAAAAAGTGAATTTCTTAAACTACATTTCTATGTTATTTATACTTTGCCAGTCTAATCACTATGAATACTATAAATACACTAATATCTAAAAGAATGTCTTGGGACTCCCCTGGCAGTCCAGTAATTAAGACTATGTGCTCCCAATACAGGGGGCACAGGTTCGATCTCTGGACAGGGAAGTAAGATCCAGCATGGTGCAAGGTGTGGCCAAAAAATAAAAGAATGTCTTGGTACAGGAAGACGAGATTTATTATAAAAATTAGAAATAATTAATAGATGTATTTCAATTGACCAAGCTCTATTTTATATATGTGTGCATGTGTGTGTATGTAAAACTAAAAACAGCAACAAAACATCATGCTGTCTTTTCAACTCCTAATCTGAAAGAGCAACAGCTATGTGAGCTCCTTCTCTATAGGCATATAATTTAAGACCTTCCAGTAGTCCAACAAAGCCAGCAGAATTAGAACATGAACTAACATCCACTGAGCCTCCTATGTACCGGCCACTTTAGCCCTGAAAACAAGGCTGTATAGCAGGTACTATAATCCTGGCTTTACAAATGAGAAAACTGATGCTAAGGCAAAGAGAAGTTATAAATAATTTCTATGAGATTATTAGTCAACATCATGTTGCCCAGCCCCAGGTGATATCAATTTCTACTGGTACTGTAAAAGAACCCTTACTTACCACCTTTAAAAAACAAATGGTTGTTTACAAATAATAACAAATTTGGAAGAAAGCATGATTTCTCCAGCTAAAGAAGCACGTTCTCAAAAACATTTTGAAAGGGTTTTTAATTTTTATTTAGAGCCATGAATATATCTCAAAAACTTTCCATACTTTATACCCAAATACTGTAAATTTGGCAATGCTAGAGAACAAGTAACTCAATCCCTGAAATAATTTATATGAAATAAACATTAAGATATGTCAAAGTAAACATATTACATACAGCTTGACAAACTTCTAAAGCTCCTCCTCACATCAAATAAACCATGTTAACAGTTATAAACTCAAATACAAAGAGAAAAGAAAGTGGCTGTCACAAACTTCATGCATATAATTCTTCTGAGGCAGGTATGAAGGAGCCATCAGGATACCAGGCCAGATCCCACTGCCTTAAAAGTGTGGGGGACATGAAGTGAGTTATTTAAAAACTGGTAAACTGAAAAGTGACAGCCGACCAGAAAAGAAAAAAGGAAACAACATTGGCTGCAGAATCACCAACCACAGAGCAGTCTGGAGCCACTCAGTGTGGGGCCAAACATCTCTCCACCTACCTCAATAGCTACAAAAAACCTTAACTACAGTAAAATAACTGACACTCATAATAACAATCCTAGATCCACAGGACTAGGTTAAAGTACATTGTATATACTAAAATATGTGTCTAATTCATTTAAAAAGGAATTCCATCAAAATATTTTTTGAGTAGGTTTAAGTATGTAATGACCTGAACATGGTAAAATCTACTTTATGCCTCTTCCATGATTCTAAAATAAGTATTATTATAGTAGTGTTTAAGTTTTCAACACCTTCAATTTTTAAAAATCTTCACAACCTGATTTATGATAAGGTATATCCAACTGTTGAATGGTTAAGTCCCTTATTTATAAATACAATGAGGCCAGAAAAGGAATGTATCCGATAAAGGGAAAACTCTCTGACTATGGCTTTGTTTTAAAACTGCTTATTTAGAAACCTAATCAGGAAACTATAATGGATCAACTAAGACTGAATTTCAACTCATCAAATTATTTCTGGCACCTGTTCAGTTGTTTTGTCATCAACCTTCCATTTCAAAAAATCTAAAGAGAAAGGACATGGCCCTTAATTACGTAACACAACAAACAGGTACTTGTATCCTTCTATTCCAGAAAGATGGAATGGACATGGGCAAAATAAAAATAATATCAACATATCTCATCTTCTGAAGAGTTTATCTGGTTAATCATATTGTCATTTCCACAACATTTCCTCTGAGCAGATTCAGTAGAATTTTCTAATACTGATACACAGATATCCTTAGCTAAGAAGTTGAGTAAACTAGGCAACTCTCTGTACTCTAAAGTTCAGACATTTTTTAAAAGTTCTCAAAACTGACCACATTAATGGCATTATGAAGACCATAGATTCAAGAAGTTAATGAATTTGTCTATCAGGCCTCACATATAACATTTAATAAGACTGCACTGAAAGTTGTGATCAACCCTATAAAATGCATCAGTTCTTATAATGTTACTTGTTTTCCAATTCCAATGACAGGATTTTCAAAGAAGTTTTATGGAATCAAATGAACAGATTGCTTCTTGGGATCTTTTCTTCAGATCTGTCTAAATCATTCTTTAACATCTTAATTTTTTACATCTATTTTTAAGCAATCTTCCCTCCTCCTGACTTCTAATGCCCATGTTTTTGGTGCCATTTTCATTTTTAAAAAGAATAGCCTTGGAAAACTCTGTAACATTTATTTGCCTGTGCAATTTTTTTTGTAGAATTTCAAGGATGGGCCAAGTTTAGGGAGACAGAATAGGTCAGAACCTGCCCATGATCTTGTCTACTTCATTTACTGATTCAGACCAGGGTATATGACTCCCCAACTTAGATAGTTTTGTCCCTCTGGCCAAATGTGTTCACTGTAAGTTTTTGTCTCAGGAAAGACATTTCTACATTTTCCATACTTTTAATTCAAAATCTTTTAAAATAAAGTATAAACACTTTAAACAAGACCCCATTCCAGAGTTTCTCTTTTAGGGGAAAAAATCTGGAAATTTCACCAATACCTTACTTAACTTACTTAGTTACTTACTTACCTACTTACTTTCTTACTGTTATTCATGGCACTTTTTAATTCCCTACACTTTACAGTTCCCTGCCACTTGAACCTGTATCTCTTCATTATCTTCTTCCTCCCTTCTTAATCCATTTCTTTGTTCCTAAAACCAGATGCTGAAAGTGGGAAATATATCTAATAAAAGTTACATAACATTATAAATTGCCAAGTTCTTCATTAACTTTCACATAGAATACAACAGTCTCAACAGACTTCCTCTCTTCATTCTTTACTCTTTTTTCTTTACATATTTTGTATAGTTATAATGCAAATAACTCAATATCTTGGCATTATTTTCCACACAAAGTGTTAATAATCTTTAGGTGAAACAAAAAAGAAGATAACATTTGAGAACATTCTGATTCCAAAATAAATATATCTTACCTTTACAGCCTGAACACTGAATAAAAAAGTTGATGAGGTCAAGAAGTGCTATATCTCGGTCATGCTTGTATGACTCTATCCAATCATCTACCACCGACTACACCAAGAAGGGGAGAAAAAAACTTTAGCTTTTTCTAACATTCTAAGATTTAATTCAGATCAAAGTCATTAAGATCCAACAATAAGTGGCATCACATTACTTCAATAAATATATATTTGTATACCAAAATTTACATTTTAACAATAAAATGAAATCAAATTCAGTAAATCCATCACGTGATTATACATAATGATGATCCATCTTCCTTAACTTTTGAATTGAAAGGAATCTGAAAACTATAGGACCCAACTTTATAAACTGAAATTTCTTAGTGATATTATAGACATCTTAGAAAATATTAAAATAGTTGACAAAAATATTGTACTAAGTAAGTAGTATCTAAATATTTACAATGCTGGTGGAACGAAAACTTTACAAAATTTTTAAAAAGAAGTAAATGCCTGGGTCAATGAGGAAATGCAAATAAAATAACACTTTTTCTCAAGTGAGTGCTAATAATCCCATATTAATAAAAAAGAGAAATTGAAGGCTAAATAAACACCAAAAGAAAGTAAGACAGTCCATGAATCTGGAGACCTAATGTTGTTAGATGACAGTACCCTCCAAACTGATCTACAGACTCAATGCCACCCCTATCAAAATGCCAGCTGACTAACTTCTTAGCAGAAATTGAAAAGTTGATCCTAAAATCCTTAGGGTAATGCAAGGTATACAGAATAGTCAAAATAGTCTTGAAAAGAGAACAATGTTGGAGGACTCACACTTTATGACTTTAAAACCTACTACAAAGCTACTGGCATAAGACAGTTATGCAGATTACTGAAATAAAATTTTAAGTCCAGAAATAAATCCTTAGACTGACAGTCATTTGATTTTTGACAAGGATGTTAACCCAATTCAACACAGAAAAACTAGTCTTTTCAACAAACGGTGCTGGGACAACTGGACATCTGTAAGCAAAACAATGAAGTTGGACCCTATCTTACATCATACACAATACTTTACTGAAAATGGATCAAAGACCTAAATTAAGAGCTAAAACTATAAAGCACAGAAGAAAAATTTCATAATCATGTTAGCCAAACCCTTCTTAAATATTAGACCAAAGGCACAAGATGAAAGAAAGAATAAGTTTGACTTATCCAAAATTAAAACTTTGTTCTTGAAAGGAATCCATTAAGAAAGTGAAAAGATAACCCGCAGAATGGGGGAAAATATTTGCAAATTACGCATCTGATATGGAATTTATGCCCAGAAAGATAAAGAACTGTAATTCTGTAATTTTAAAAATCCAAACAACCCAATTTAAAATATAGGTAAAGGATTGGAATAAGTGCTATATAGAAGATACACAAATGGCCTATATAGCACATGCAAAGATGATCAATGTAATTGGCCACAAAGGAAACGGAAATCAAAACCACAGGAAGATACCATTTCACTCCCACTAAGATGGCTATAATAAAAAAAAGTATAGACAATAACAAAAGCTAGCAAAAATTTGGAGAAATGGAATGCTAAACCACTGCTAGGAAAAATGTAAAATGGTGCTATCACATTGAAAATAACAGTTTGGTAGCTCCTCAAAAGGTTAAAGAGTTAAATGACCTTGCAACTCAACTCTTAGGTATATTACCCAAGAGAAATAAAAACAAACATCCAAACAAAACCTTATTCAGTAATAATCATATAACAGCATTATTCACAAAAGTCAAAAGGTAAAAACAAACTACAGGTACATCAAGGGATGAAGAGATAAACAAAATATGGTCTATCCGTAAAATGGAATGTAATATTATTTGGCAATAAAAACTAATGAAGTTGTAACACATGCCACACCATGGATGAACCTTAAAAACATTATGCTAAACCAAATAAGCCACTCAAAAACAATCATATATTTGTATGACTCCATTTATATGAAATATCCAGAATAGGCATTTATAGAAAGTAGATTCATGGTTGCCTAGACTTTCAGTCAGCTGAGGAGAAAGTGACTGCTAATGGCATGAGGTTTTTTTCTGGGGATGGAAAAAGTTCTAAAATCTGACTGTGGTGATGGCTGCACAACTCTTGTGAATGTACTAAAACCCATTAAATGTATACTTTATAACAGTGAATTTCATGGTTTGTGAAGTATATCTCAATACAGCAATTTTTTTTAAAAAAAAAGAAGAGAACTAAAAAATAACAGTAGTACTGAGACCTCCCTGGCAGTCCAGTGGTTAAGACTCTGCACTTCAACTGCAGTGGGAGCAGGTTTGACTTTTGCTTGGGGAACTAAGACCCCGCATGCTGCACAGCTCAGCAAATAAATAAAAGCAGTACTATATTCCTTTATGGAAAGAAGAGGAAACCACAAGACAGACAAAAACAATTTTAAAATAAAATTTTAAAATTAGGGTGATAAAAAACAGCTAATATAAAACTAAAAACTCAGGAAGGAAAATGTTTTAAGTTAAATACATATGGAATCTGAGTATGAAGTGAATTAATAAAATATATACAACTTGATGTACAAAAAAAGAAAAAGGAAATATTTAAGAATTATCTGGCTCATGGAGATTGACTGGACATTTTCTTTAAAAAATGCTTAATTTCTAGATTTTCGTCTTTTTCTATACTTTACAGCAGCTTGTGTATGTCAACCAACTCAATTTATGAAAGAAACGTTTTTAAGATGATTCTCAAATATGATACAAGCAATAAATATCAAGAGAATATATTATGTGACTACGGGAAGTTTAAAAACATGGCCCCAAGTTGTTTGACATTGCTCCTCAAAAAGAAGTGAAGTCTATGTCCCCTTCTCTAGAACAGAGTGCAGTAAAAATGATGCTTCCAAGATTAGGTCATAGAAGGCTATTCAACTTCTGCACTGGGTTCTCACAGCCCTATGGAATTAGACACTTCCTCTCAGTACAGTCTCTCTACCCCAGAAGCTACTTCTTACAGTAAAGTAAGAAGCCAAGTCACATGGAAGGACCATTTGTAGGTACTTAATGACACCACCCTTATGGCAGGGCAGAAAGTGAAGAGGAACTAAAAAGCCTCTTGATGAAAATGAAAGAGGAGAGTGAAAAAGTTGGCTTCAAGCTCAACATTCAGAAAACGAAGATCATGGCATCTGGTCCCATCACTTCATGGCTGACAGATGGGGAAACAGTGGAAACAGTGTCAGATTTTATTTTGGGGGGCTCCAAGAGCATTGCAGATGGTGATTGCAGCCATGAAATTAAAAGACGCTTACTCTTTGGAAGGAAAGTTATGACCAACCTAGACAGCATATTCAACAGCAGAGATATTACTTTGCCAACAAAGGTCCGTCTAGTCAAGGCTATGGTTTTTCCAGTGGTCATGTATGGATGTGAGAGTTGGACTGTGAAGAAAGCTGAGCGCCAAAGAATTGAACTGAGGTGTTGGAGAAGACTCTTGAGAGTCCCTTGGACTGTAAAGAGATCCAACCAGTCTATTCTAAAGGAGATCAGTCCTGGGTGTTCACTGGAGGGACTGATGCTGAAGCTGAAACTCCAATCTTTGGCCACCTCATGCAAAGAGTTGACTCACTGGAAAAGACTCTGATGCTGGGAAGGATCGGGGACAGAAGAAGGGAAGAGAGAGGATGAGATGGCTGGATGGCATCACCAACTCAATGGATGTGAGTCTGAGTGAACTCTGGGAGTTGGTGATGGACAGGGAGGCCTGGCATGCTGTGATTCATGGGGTCGCAAAGAGTCAGACATGACTGAGCGACTGAACTGAACTGAAGGTAACAGTTCTAGGTGAGCCCAGCCTTCAAATCACTCCTGACTAGGCACCAAACAGGAATAAAGAAGTCTCCAGATGATCACAGTCCCTGCTTTTGTCACCTCCAGGCATTAAAGCTATCTCACCTAAAACTCCAGGCATCATGGCTGGAAGCATAGAAGAGACAACCCTACTTACCTCTGTATGAATTCTAGATCCACAGAATCACTAAGCATAATATAAAAAAATGGTTGTTCTTTTACACCACTTAGTTTGGGGTGTTTGTTACGCAGCAATTGATAAGTACAACAAGGGCTATTCTCATCAATAAAGATACAAAAATATTTAATGAAATCTTACAAAATATCACCACATCTTACCAAAAAGTTATTCATGAAGCTCAAAACAGAATTTATACTAGAATTTATATAAGGCCACTGTAATAAATACAAATAAAATACAAATAGTAAACAATACAAGCTATCATGATGAAATATATTTAAAAATTTAACCATCAAATTATATACTAAAACCTCATTCAATAAAATTCAACATCTATTATATAATAGAACTAGGGGCACATGCATGATTTCTTCTTTTTAAAGAGATTATTTTAAAACTGACAGTGAGTCCTGTACTTATTCACTCTCACTTATAATTACCGGAATAGGGATATCCTAGGCTCAGAGGTTAAAAGCGTCTGCCTGCAATGCGGGAGACCCGGGTTCAATCCCTGGGTCGTGAAGATCCCCTGGAGAAGGAAATGGCAACCCACTCCAGTACTCTTGCCTGGAGAATCCCATGGAGGGAGGAGCCTGGTAGGCTACAGTCCATGGTGTCACAAAGAGTCGGACATGACTGAGCGACAAACTACTAGGGATACAAAAAAATGAATAATACACAGTCCCTGATCTAGGCATTAACAATCTAGAAGCAAATTCGGACATGTGCATAACTGTAATACACTGAAAAGAGAAAAGTAAGAAATACATTCAAGGAGAGAAGGAGATAGAATCCAAGAATGTTCCCCACTAAAAGAGTGACATTTGAATTAGTCAATCCTGGGTGATATGGAAGGGAGAAAAATAAGACTACTTCAGGCAGTAAGAAAAACAAAAAGCAAGGTCTAGGGGCAGAGAACATATGGTGGCTAGAGGAACAGCAAGCATGCCGTAAGGAAGCCAGGGCTGGGCTGTTAGATAAGGAAGGACTCTTAGAAGGTTGTCAACAGAAGACTCTCTTGATCAAATCTGGTGTTAGAAAGATAACACAAGTGGGAGTACACAAAACAAACTAGAGGTGGAGAGATGATTCAGGGAAATCAATGAGTACTGTGGATATACTGCTTTTAAGGGGGAAAGCACATTTAGAAGACAAATGGCATAAAAGTACAATCTCAACATATGACAAACCATAAGCAACACAAAAATAAGGAAAATGTTCACTGATATACCATTAACAAAAAGAAATATAAAGCTAAGCCCTCACATTTCCTATTAAAAATTTCTGATGTGCCAAAAAGTTAATTAAAAAAAAAAACCCTACAAACTAGACAAAAATAGAATAGCCTAATTAGGTGTAGATATAAGCTGAGATTTCTAATGGTAACAAAAATGACAAAATATCAGAAAAAAAGATTAATACATTTAACCACTTAGAACAAAATATTACAGACAAAAAGTACAATATAAATATAAAAAGGAAAGTAATGAAATGGTATACAATATGACAGAGATAATTTATCTCTTCAATAAAATTAATCCAAAATGGGAACTAGAGAGGGCAGGATAATTTTTGAAATTAGGGAATAACTAAATAAACCATAGCACAGTATTATAAGATGATATTTTTTTAATATGTACTCAAAATAATAATTTAAAATATTAAACAAGAAATAAAATCCACATCCTAATTACAACTATATGAAAGTTAACCATATATGAATAAATGAGTTAATTCAAATTCAAGAAACTACACTGCACTATACAATTGGTGATGGTTCAAAAGCTAACAATCCCTTACATGTAAAAAAATTTTATTTATTAGTTCCTATGAATATTTTATAATAATTTCATTAAACATGTATATTGAGTATAGTGTTGATTCAATTTTTAAAAACTACAGGGGTATAAAGCCAAAAAGTTTCTGTGGTCATAAAAATATGAAGAAACAAAATTAGGATAATTCGACATGGGTGACTCTAACTTTGTACTTCTGTGCTAAGAAACAGCACAAGTAATAAAATCTGGAATAGACAACAGTGATCAAAAAAATTCACTCAAGTGGATAGTGATTACATTAGGTCACTCAACCAAGAATTCTGTATGTGTAAAGAATTTCATGTTTTAACAGCCACTATATAAATTCAGAGGAAACTGAAACATCACAGTCAGGGTTTATGGCAGCATATTTTTTGACCGAATAATTTTTTGTGAGATGCCATTAAAAAAATAATACAGAAGAAAATGACTCAAGACACAGCTTAAAGGTCTTATGTCTGAACTGACAGATTCCTAGTTTCCCGACTAGTTTGTTGCTTTTTTATAGTAAGTAGTGTGAAAAAATTTTTTTACATATTAGAAAAATCAGGAGTATATTTTATATAACTCACTAAAGTTCACAATGTACAAATGAACTGGGAAGAACACAATAAACATTACCTGCATAGCACTCTTGCCCATTTTAACAACTTCAAACAACATCATGTTTTCCACTCCATTCTGTTGATGATGACCATTCATTCGGTTTGGACCAGACGGAGGTTTTCCTCCTCCATTTCCACCTTTGCCCTTCTCTCCTGGACCTTTTTTGCCTTTTTTACAAGTCTGCATGAAGATACAAATTGATTTAAGTTATATCCTTATCCTTGAGAGTTCAAAATAAAGCTACAGAAGCAGCTGACAGGGTGCATAATTATAAAATACTCTAACCTGACCTAAAGCAGAGTGCCATACACATGTCATAGTAAAATTATATGGTTATGACAGCCTCTTTGTGGTACCGATTTTTTTCACTCATACTGCGAATATACCTCATGTAACACTGCAGTTTGGAGCACAGTCTCTGTAGATTTGACAGACTACTGGGTCCCAAATTTCTACTCCTGTTAGCTGAGGAATCTTCGGCACATTACTTAACCACACTGTGCTTCAGAGAGATTTTCTAATTTGCAAAGTGAGGATAAAAGTAAAAAAAAGGAAAAAGTGTCTACTTCATAGGATTGTTGCTTTAGGGTACAGACTGTAGTGGCAGCAGCAATAACAAAACTCTGTGAAATAATTAACTTGTAATTAGTTCAACATTTTAACTTGATGTCTATTGTTAGTCTTATAAATCACTGCACTGAATTGACAATTCTAAGAAGTATGAATGGGTATATCAATCTCATTTTTGTTCTGGGCCCTCCCATCAACACTTACTTATCATGAAAATTCAATTAACAAATACTATAGAAGTGAAGCCCTTTTATAAGAAAGTTGTTAATGTTGGGTGTGGAGACTTCATAATCAGTGAAACAGCTGCCCACATGCCCCAGATATAAAACACCTCCAATTTATACACTATTTTTAAAAAAGTCACTCCTCATTTCAAAGTTCTCTTTTCTAAAATGCCAGAGTTGTATTAAAATCTTTACAGATTAGAACAGATGATTGAGGGTCTCTTCTAGATCTACACATTTCTATGATCTAGAGCAAACTTTCTGTAAAGCATCAGACAGTAAATACTTTCAAGGCTCTGCAGGCCACATACTGTCTCTGTCACATATTCTTTACCTTTACTATCCTTAAAAAATGTAAAAACCATTCTTAACTCATGGGTAGTATAAAAACAGGCCATAGTCTGCAGATCGCTGGTCAGCCACTTCCACTGACTGTATGTTTCCATGCTTTGTTCTATAAAGGGTTCTTTCTTCTTCAAGAATCTAAAACCACTCTACTCTTAGGAAATACTTCAAATCCCTTCCTAACCAATGAGAGATACTACTTGTTAATGTACCTTATTTTGTTAATGATATTCAGTCTTTGTGAACCTAAGTCACTAATTCCTAATTGAAGAAAGAAAGGCTTCTGTCTCCAGCAAAAAAAAAAAAAAAAATCAGAGATAAGGGTAAAAGAAAGCTCAGCTACAAAGTATACACTAGAAAAGTATGAAATGTTCATGTTAATTAACATGGAACTATATATTTGCAATTTATCTATCATATGCCTCAATATTCCCTGTTGGTATGAAAAACTAATTAGTACAATTAAAATGGTTCAATGGATACGCTGTGCTACAAAAAACAATGTGCAAAGGCAGACAATATTGGGAAGGACAAGAAGTAAAGAAGCTAAGCTTGTAGGGGGGAAAACCTATTAAGAAAAGACTATGAGGTAGTATATACTATAGTGGATTAAGAGTACCATCTTTTAACAAATGTGGGTTCAATTCCTCAACCATTAAGCTTCAATAGATCTGTTTACTGTCTATAAAAATAAGCAAGTTTTCTAATCTATGGCGTTGTTCAAATGTTAGATAACAGGTAAAATTATTAGCACAGTGCATCAAATGTACATGATATAGGGTCAAAATATGATTACTGTTATAATAAATCTTTGATCTGACCCCCTAATAACCAAGGGCAGTGACTACTCTATTCAGATGCCACTATAAGTCTTATCCCAACTTGCAAATTAAATCAAAGCCAAAAGCAGAATTTCAGTTTTGAAAGATGGCTGCAGAACCAATAAAAAATGATTTTCTAATGAATAACTGTTAACTACCCACTAAAATTATGGCTATATTTGGATAGTCATGAGTTAACATGTGTATTCGTTCACATGTTCTCTCTCATACTACTACTTTTGAAGAGACTAACAGTGCATAGGAAATATGAAACACATGGATTATGTGCGCTCTAAAAAGATATTCCAAGGACTAGCTAAATAAATTATGTTTGCTATATAAAATGTGATACTATGGGACTTCCCTGGTGCTCCAGTGGTTGGGACTCCATGCTCCCAATGCAGGGGAACCAGGTTTGATCCCTGGCCAGGGAGCTAGATCCCACATGTCACAACTGAGACCCAGTGCAGTCAAATAAATACAAACTTTTTAAAAAATGTGATACTATGATACCATCAAAAATTACGGAGAGGAAAAATTCATTGATAGGAAAGCTTCTGACAACATACCATTAAGTTTTAAAAGCAAATGAAACAGTTCGCATAGTTTGATTCCATTTAAGTAAAATTCTACATGCATGTTTATATGTGTATATGTTCATCAAAATGTTTACATATTTAAAATGAGAAATTTTTACTTTGTTCATCATACATTTCAGCACTATTTAGACATTTTTAAGTAAATGTGTCATGAGAAAATATGAATCCAAAATTCATTTTGGCAAAGAAAATGCTGAACAAAAAGAGTCATCTTTTGCACAACGTATTTACACATGCACAGAGTCAAAGGTACTTTCCAAAATAATTTAACCATTCACTAAGTTATCCACATCTCTCAGGCTATCCACTCAAACTCTAAACTTGCATTCTATTGACTCAGAACTTCACTTTGTTCATTTTTATCCTTGACATTATTCATAAACAGTCACTGTCAATAGTAAACCTCATAGGTTACATTTTTAGGGTGCTTTAGAGAAATTTACCAGTTTGCTTTATACTGGACTACTCGTGTCAATAAAAATAAAACCAACAGAATATCACATTTTGCTTCAGCATACAATGCTTTATAAAATAAACTACTGGAAATAATGACTTATTAATTCTAACTTTATAGTAGTAGAAGTAGAGAATCAAAAGGTATTTGGTCTAGAAGTCAAAGAAACCACATGTGTTCAAAGGTTTACCATACTTATCAGTGAAAAAAGCATTTTTTAAAGAAAAAAACATCTGAGATGTAACTAAAAATACTATATATATGCATATATATATTCATATGTGTAATTATGATCTTAAGAACCAAAATAAAGACACATATTCTGTACACATATTCTGCACATATATTCTGTACATACTTTTCCTTTGCCTTGCTTTTGGTTTTTTCCTTCAATGTCTTCAAAATCTGTGTCAGAAGAAAAGTGTGTTTCTGACTCCCTATGACAAAAAGATAAGCAATTATTTAAAAGCTGTCTTAGAAATGTAAATGGAGTTTCTAAATTTTGCCATATTTTCTAAAAGAAAGGACATGTTAACTCATTATAAAACTACATTAGTATTAAATGTAATTAAGATGCTTTTCCAAAGTATCATATCATAGCATATTACCAAACATATAAAATTATATAACACAAAAACATGGTCTCAAGAGATGTACAGAACAGACTTTTGGACTCCCTTTTGGAGAGGGAGAGGGTGGGATGATTTGGGAGAATGGCATTGAAACATGTATAATGTCATGTAAGAAACAAATCGCCAGTCTAGGTTCGATGCAGGATACAGGATGTTTGGGGCTGTTGTACTGGGATGACCCAGAGAGATGGTATGGGGAGGGAGGTGGGAAGGGGGGGTTCAGGATTGGGAACTCATGTACACCCGTGGCGGATTCATGTTGATGTATGGCAAAACCAATACAGTATTGTAAAGTAAAATAAAGTAAAATTTAAAAGAAAAACAAAAAAAATTATATAACACAAAAACATTAATCTAAAACATAAATGTCTAAACATTTCTCTTGTTAACTTTTAACCAGAGTATAAAAATGAAAACAGGGGCTCTCAAACTTCTAACTTTAAGAACTGTGCTGTTCTATTAGAATGGCTGGTTTCATTTTTTGATTCAGAGATCACGGTGCTCAGGTAAAACTATATTTTAGCACTAGGTATGAGATAACCTTTATTAGGTAATTTTAGCAATATTAAGGTTCTTATGACCTTTTCTACATCATCCCAAACTATTTATAAATCTAAGTATAACATGTATTTCTGAAAGACTATACAGAAACGTTTTTACAAACTAAATCATTGGAAACGGAGTATGGAAGTATGCTAACTGATCAAAATCTTTTATAAAGTAAAAAGGTAGTGAGCTAGTCAAGAGAACTGTTTTTAGTTAATACAGTACTAGGAAACTGTGTGACCCTGAACAACTGACAACCTATCAATCTTCACATTTACAAATAATATTTATGCAGGAAAGAAGGAACTCTCTCAAGTCTCTTTAATCTCTAAGACACCAATTTATAGTTCTCATTTTGCCCCTCATTTTGGAGAAGGGGTGCTATGTATTATCCATATTTTCTAGGGCGTAATGGAAGTGTGCGTATGTGCTTAGCTCAGTCGTGTTCGACTCTTGCGACCCCATAGACTACTGTAGTCTGCCAGGCTCCTCCGTCCATGGGAGTTTCCAGGCAAGAATACTGGAGTGGGTTGCCACTTCCTTTTCCAGGGGATCTTCCTGACCCAGGGATGGAACCCAGGTCTTCTGCATTGCAGGCAGACTCTTTACCAACTTAGCTACGAGGGAAGCCCAAGGGATAATGGAAGTAAATAAATTTAAATATACATGAGTGATGCTTCCTATATATATAAAACCGGGTCCATCTATCTAAATAGCAGTAACATACCCACCCTTAAATGCTTAAAGCAAGGCATACTTGGTATTTGGGTCACTCATAAAGGCTTTTAGAATTGAAAAACACATAAAAGATAAAAGTTGTACCATTTTCAATGGGTAAAACTATTATCAGTTTTGTTTTTAAAATAAATAGAATCCAAGTGAAAGGCTATATTTCTAAAGCTCCTGCTGCTGCTGCTAAGTCGCTTCAGTCGTGTCCGCCTCTGTGAGACCCCACAGACAGCAGCCCATCAGGCTCCCCCGAACCTGGGATTCTCCAGGCAAGAACATTGGAGTGGGTTGCCATTTCCTTCTCCAATGCGTGAAAGTGAAGTCGCTCAGTCGTGTCTGACTTTTCACGACCCCATGGACTGCAGCCTACCAGGCTCTTCCATCCATGGGATATTCTAGCCAAGAGTACTGGAGTGGGGTGCCATTGCCTTCTCCAATTTCTAAAGTTGTTGCTCTGCTGCAACAACACAGTCATGTCCGACTCTGTGCGACCCCACAGACAGCAGCCCACTAGGCTCTGCTAGTCTTCTTTAATTAAACTTCTTCTATTTCCATTTTTATTGCTATAATAACCAGTTGTCCAGAGGCTGTGAGTTAGGAATACTTTTTATAAATATAAAATAATGGCTAAGATGCTAGCAGGGTAAAAAATTACTATTTATAGCACTTACCTACCAAGTTATGTAAGCAATGTATTGAAGATACTGGCAATCCTAACTATGTCTTACAATGCTGCAAGGAAAATAGCCTGTAATAAACACCATTTCCCATAGTTAATGCACCAAAACCTGAATGACTACCTAATATTAACCCCGAAACTCACACCTCTTACATCTTAAGACTGCTGTCATCAATAATCTTCCCACATGCCTAAATGGCTTTGCAAAAAAAAAAAAAAAAAATCGAAAATGTTTTTAAACATCCTGGCATGTAAGTAATACTTTTTTCTTCCCCAAGATATCTGTGAGACACTAGCTCCCTTAGAAAGCTCAGAAAATGCTCCAAGTCAGCAATCACTAGTCTTCGCCAATATTCCAATGACCAAAGAGTAATCAATGGCTCAATTACATTCTTAATTCTCATCTCCAGGCTATCCCAACTGAAAGAATGAGCCACTACAGGTTTATTACTAACTGGAAAACCTTCTGAAGAAAACTGGAGTAATTAGGGTGACAGTCTAAAAAATCCCAAACCAGAGAAAAAATATTCTTCTGAGTCTGTCTTTCTCTATCGCTTCCCTTTGTTTTTAAGATCAAAACAACAACAAAAATCTAAACTAGGTGAAATTACAATATGCTAATATGTTCACAGAGTATACTGGGTTAACCTTTTAGTGGCCTGAAACTTCAGTCATCTGTCACAGGAATGAATCTTCCACTCCTTTCTCTTTACCCTGCCCCAACCTCACATACCGAATCAAATGCTGCCTAGTTTACCTCCACAACAGCAATTTCCTCTTATCTATTATCCTATTTCCACCTGATGCGAAAAACTGACTCATTCATTGGAAAAGACCCGGATGCTGGGCAAGATCGAAGGCAGGAGGAGAAGGGGACGACAGAGGATGAGATGGTTGGATGGCATCACCAAATCGATGTACATGAGTTTGAGCAAGCCCCGGGAGTTGGTAAAGGACAGGGAAGCCTGGTGTGCCACAGTCTATGGGCATGCAGAGTCAGACACGACTGAGCAACTGAACTGAACTGATTATCCTATTTCAGGTCCTAATTACTCGAGATATTCTAATAGTCAGTACTCTATAACAAAAACTTTTAAAATTATCTCTACTGTATTAATGCATTCAAGAAACTTCATAAGATAATATTATAATAGTCAAACCAAAAATTAATTTTTTAAAGATTATCCCATATCCTCCCTCAAAGAAACTAAAAGAAAAACAAGAAGCTTTCCTCAAGAAACTAAGAGTCAATATAAACTGGGACTAAAATCATATTAAAAAACATGCTCTGAAATACTGGTAATAAATAACCTAGTAGACTCAATAGCCTGAAAATGATAAAATTACTTTTTAAACGAAAATCTATAAAATATCCAAAGCAGACACCAGACACCAATATGTACGAGGATATCTGTCGTTTTCAAAATTTTTAGCAATGAGGATCTGTTTTAAAATCAAGTCTTTTAAAGATTCTAATAACAAACACAGTGTGGTATATGTGTGTGTAAAGTTAATAGGGTCCACGAGCAGTTTAAAGGTTCACTCTTCACTTAGGCACCTCATGAAACTGGAGCTTAGAATGAAAATCACTACTGCAAATAGTAGCTCAAATTCTTTCCTACATGAAAACACTAAAGAGTAATGAGAATAAAAGTTGAAGAAGGCATATAGGTAGCTTTTAAGACAAGAGTAAAGAAAATACCTATGTTGAAATCACTTTATGAACCAATGAGCATGTAATTTGTTTCTGGGGAAAAAAAGGAGAGCATGTCTTAACCTCCTACATCTGTTTCAGTCTGTCACTTGATTTTAAACAGAAATCTGACAATCTGACATTACATCCTAAATACTATTGCATGGTATATATTCCTTACTAATGAGAACATGTAACATTTTAAGAATTTCATGACACTCCCTTCAAAACAGTTGTTATTGTAAAACCAAGTATGGACTCGAAGAACTGAACAGCAAAAATAATAAATTCTCCAGTATCTAAATTACAAAATAAGCACACTACAAAAAAAGCCATGGAATTACTATTACAGAATCCAGTAAGCATTGGTATAAACTATTTCAAAGTATGCATGCTATCTTATACTGAAACACTGTATCTTCTCAAGCAGAAGTAACTTTAACTGAAGTTAATACAGTTCCCATTTTGTGGAAAAAACAAGTATTTAGAAATTATCATAAAATACTTACTGAAGTAGATTAAAATCAGTTGGTATTTCTGGAGCTGCTATCATTTCTTTATCATCTTCTGTAACGCCCCAATGTCAGAAATGTAGTCATATATTTATGTGGGTAAAATGATGGTTTGTTTCTTTCTTCTAAGGCAGACAATTCCTTTAAAAAGGACGGGGTGGGGGGGGGGGGAGAAGAAATGCCATATTATAAACACACCAAAAATGTTGGGAAGGGTATCTACCCAAAAACTAAATTTCCAAGTGTCTGCTAAAGTGTTTTAGTTAATAAGGATTTCTATCCTTTGCATTTGACTGCTTTTTCTAGATATGGATTTGCTGCAACTGTTGTAGCCCCACAATAGTAACAACAAATACAAAGAAAGAAGCTTCTATTACAATCATTTTTTAAAATTTGTTATAATTCTCTAGTATGGCTTAAAAAAGACAGATACCCTAACTGGAAACACAATGTGACTTTTACTCATTGTAAAATTTTTATGACAAGTTTAAATCGTAATACAAAATGCCTAAAAATTCTCTAGCTTTTGCTTATGATGTATAGTTAAAAGGAGCTAATTTTTTAAATCTAAGATATAATTTTGAAACATTTTAAAAACAGATTCTTCTATCACAGAAAAAAAGAATAGAGATCCAAAGCCTGTTTTTTAATAACTAACTACTTTATGGTATTACCACCTGCATTTAACAAGAAAACGGAAAAAAAATGTTAGCCCAGATTGATATATTCCTTCAAGGAACTTACAGTCAATTTAAATACCAGTAATGTCATACGAACAACAGATGAATGCATTTGTGACCAAACTAAGCCTGGCCATAGGAAGATGCAAATTCTCAGTAAAAGAGTGATCTAAAAAAGCAAATGAAAAGCCTATAAAAGAGAAAATAGACTGGGTCTGAAGCTCTTAATCTTATGTATAACTTTGTTTTAAAACTTTATGCTTTTATTTCCAAGTGAATCTTATACTTGGTGGCCACCTAAAGACTAAACACATCAAATTAATAAATAAATATTCAAATACCACATAGTGATGAGAAGTTCTTCTCATGAATGATCTTCTAAATTGAAATGATCAATTTTTCCACATTAATTTTAAATCTCTAAAACACATCATAAATGGCTGCTGCTGCTGCTGTGTCGCTTCAGTCGTGTCCGACTCTGTGCGACCCCACAGACGGCAGCCCACCAGGCTCCCCCGTCCCTCGGGTTCTCCAGGCAAGAACACTGGAGCAGGTTGCCATTTCCTTCTCCAATGCATGACAGTGAATGGCTACTAATATGTAATTGATATTCCAACATTCAAAACACTGCATTTCCTTGCTTACTCTAATTAAGCTACTATGTACAGCAGAATAATGAAGAGGAGAAACAAGGATCAATAATACACAAAACAGGCACTAATCAAGGGTTGTCTGTAGCACCACTTTGAGTTTTCTTTTTCTCTAAAGAATACTCATACTGTAAAATCTTTATTAGGTATGACTGGTAGAATGGTCTTCTCACACTAAATCATGCTGCAAATACTGATCCCAGGATTGTTACCCTTCAAGACTACTAATTTTTAATCTGGTTTTATTTTTATTGTAATCTAAGGAACTATATAAGTAGTATATCAAAGTTGAGACCTGTCATCACATGTAGGATACACTTCAGCCTCCTAAAAATCCCAACTTATTTTTTATTTATTTTGAGCTGTGCTGGGTCTTCATTGATGCATGGCTTTCTTCTCTAGTTGCAGCAAGCAGGAGCTACTCTCTAGTTGCAGTGCACGAGCTTCTCATTGCAGTAGCTTCTCTTGTTACAGAGTACAGGCTCTAGGTACGTGGATTTCAGTATTTGCAGCATGTGGGCTCTAGAGAGCAGGCTCAGTGATTGTGGCAGATGGGCTTAGTGGCTCTGTGTCATATGGGATCTTCCCAGACCAAGGATCGAACCCATGTCTCCTGCATTGGTAGGTGGATTCTTTACCACTGACTGAGCCACCAGGGAAGCCCCCAACTTATTTTAGAAAGAAAACTATTTTTAAAAAAGAAAACTATTTTGATTTTTATTTAGTGAGTTGGAGAGGTATAGTTAATCAGTTCTAATCAACACATCATCTAGATGGCAAAATGGAAATCAAGACTTGCTGTGTCTGTTTCCCTACCTGCCCCCACCCCTTCATTTGAACGCTTTATAAAACCAAACTCCGTGCATTCCCTAAATATTAATACACAGTTTTTAAGCAGACTTTAAAGACAGTTCATAAATGTATGCTCTCAAAGGACATAAAGAATGAACCAGCTCTGAAAAGCAGACAGCACTAAATAAAACAGGCTTCCTTGGTGGCTCAGATGGCAAAGAATCTGCCTGCAATGCAGGAGACCCAGGTTCAATCCCTGGGTCAGGAAGATCCCCTCAAGAAGGGAATGGCTACCCACTCCAGTATTCTGGCCTGGGAAATCCCATGGACAGAGGCGCCTTGGCAGGCTACAGAACATGGGATCACAAAGAGTCAGACCACGACTTAGCGTCTAACACTTTCACTTCACTAAATAAAACAGGTATTGTATGATATACTATATTCCTCTAAATAACACAAAATTAATTCCTAGTGTATAAGAAGTCTTGCCAGGTCAAATTATTTTGCTCAAAGTAGGGTGATACTAACACATATTTGGTAATTAGAAAGCAAAGCAAACACAAAAGAAAAACAGAATTTATAAAGATGTAAATCTCCCAGACAAGGTATCTGTATTTTAAAAAGAAGCATTTTCCCATGGTCTAATAGGTTTAGAAAAAACTATTATACTAGCCAACTCTCTATCCCAGTGAAACACCTGCTTTTTAAAGTTTCTAAATATTAAAAAAATCCATCCATCCAAGTAAAAGTATCTACCATGTGTCAAATGTAGTGGTAATCACTAGGTGTACAGTGATGAACAGGGGATCAGTGATCCTTGCCCTTATGGAACTACCTGTAACAATAAGAGAAAGCACCTACTGCCACTTACTATTCAACATAATATTAAATTCCATGTATCCTGAGCTTTTACTTTTCTTTCAAGAATATAAACTTTATCTGCAGGAAGAACTTAGAATTTTTCCCTTTTTATTTTAAACGTGTATAGCTATATATAAGTATAATTTGCCTCCCTCAAAGATTTTCATTAAAAAATTCACAGTCTTTAAATGTACTTAATGCCATTTGACCTTTAAATTGGGAATCCAGAAATTTTAAGAATATATAAAGCTCAAATAAAAGTGTAAGTTTAATAGTCAAACTCACCACAACATTTCAGGCCTACTGTATGTAGGTTATTAATTTTTAAGAAATATGCTCAAAGATCACAAGGTGGAGCTCTCACCTAATGTCAAAGAAAAACTCTTGAGATTTTTAGTATTTGTACCAATTCTCTGTAACTACTATAAGAGAGTTAACATTCTAACAGCTTTGGAGGATAAAGCATAGAAATGAAATTTGCTTTAACTCTCAATCACTATTTTCCTTTTGGGAAAAAAATACAACCAATAACAACTAGATTTTGCTGCTTCTTACTGAAACCTAAGCAAACACATTTGTTGATAGGTTGAATAATATACTTTAAAGTAAAACCACTTCCTTAGCCTCAAGCGCATAATACACTGCCATTAAAGATTTATTGAGTATATTCATATATAATTACTAGGTGAAAAAATAATGGGTGATTATATATATATATTTATTCTATACATTAAACTCAAGTAAATGCTCTCAGCAGTACTGCTTTTAATATAAACAGATCTAAAAGCTGAAATTTGATCACTATACTTTTCAAGTAATCAATATTAAATATGTGTTTAGGTTAATTAATTCAATAACAAAAACTTTCTTCTTCTTCCACTTCTGAAAACCTGTTGGATAACTACTACTCTAGCTCATAGATACAAATATATATTAAATACATAAGTATGCTTGCATCCTTAACTCCAAATAATGACTTAAATGATTAAAACTACCCACCCATTGCTGAAAAAGTAAAAAAAAAAAATACACACAAAAAATCTGCTTTTCTTTGATATTGTTTAAAAACCTTAAAGTAATTCTGATTTCTTTATATAAAAGAATGATTGTTTTTCAAAGTTCCTTTAATTCAATCCCAAGGGGTCTCAAGACAGAAAATTAAAGCTACAAAGCAAAGTCTTCACTAACAAGGTCCCTCAGAATCCACATGTTAATGGGGAGTGGAGGGAGCACTGAAAGTAGCTGGTGTGTTAATTCTCTCCCTGAAAATGCAGAAATAACTGCTAAAAGCTAGCAAATTCAGCACATATACCACACATTACCCCCTTAACTAACACTCTCCCAAAAGGGTTATTACATTCTTCTATCTATAAGGATCACATCTTGGAAATGTATATACCCTTATGAAATGCCACCATCATTATAATACAAACACTTAAAAATAGGGTAAATGTCCAACCATAAATGTAATTAATATTTATATACTGAAACTACTTAAGACTGTGCAGCAACTTTGACAACTTAAAAGTCTTGTATTAGGATACAATATTAACCAAAAAATAACACAAAGGAAAACAGTTGATATATCAGAGTAGTGAAAATGTGGATAATTTAAAATTTTTAATTATGATGTTATTGTTAGTAAGAAAAAAGTAAACTATGAGGGTGGAAATTTATTTCTCAATGTCTTCTCTTAATATCTGAACTATCTGAGGAACTACAAAACTATCTCTTGCTAAAACCTGATTTATTCATATTTCGGGTATATAATGTTATAAAGTTAAGCATCTATAAGAAATCCTGACTTCTATAATAAAATTATCTTTATTATGTTCACCTATTCAAGATTAGCAGAGAACAGAAACTTTTATATGAATTCCAGACAAAACCCAAAGGTATGTTCCTTTTATTGGCTTATCTACTTTTCTTGGGAGATAGCAGAAAGAAGTCTGTTTTAGAATGAGATTGTGAAGGGCTGGAGACTAGTTCCTGGAGTAGTATATTTAATCAAAACAGGAAAATCACTATCATTCCTCATGTCAAATGATACATGGCAACACTGAATACATAGGGCAAGAAATGAAAAGCTCACCAAAAAATTCAATTAGACATAAATACCTACCTTCAAAGACAAAATCTACTATTGCCCCTTTGATGATTAATAACCTTTAAAAAAGATTTCTCCTTGCTCAAAAAGATGTTTTTCTTCCCTCTGTTTATCTCCCTGCATATAAATGTGTGCATGCTCAGCTGTATCCGACTCTTTGTGGCCCCATGGACTGTAGCCCGCCAGGCTCCTCTGTCCAAGGAATTTCCATGCAAGAATACTTCAGTAGGTAGCCATTCTCTTCTCCAGAGGATCTTCCCGACTCAGCAATTGAACCTTCATCTCCTGCACTGTAGGGGGATTCTTTACCGTCAGGGCCACAATTTCTACTAATAGCTTTCTGAGTAAACTTCAGAGTGAAAAGAATGACAATCAAGCAATGATCATGTATACTCAGACCAGCAACACCTAAATGTTTCTTGATAGCATACTCGTATTACACCTACCACATATTATCATTTGCAAATATATTTAGGAGTCGTAAAGAATTTCTAATGATAGCACCTGTTCCAGAGCAGGAATAGGTAATCTGGAGAAGGTATGACTAAAAGAAATCAAAATACATAAGAGAATTAATAATCCTGTCTACATTTCCTAACTAAGGAAAGGTCACATATCTCCCCTTATGAACTTACAAAGTAATATATAGAAGGAAAGGAAGACCAAAAGTAAAAAAAAAAAAAAAAAAAAAGCTTTCTAAAATAACTAAGTGGACAAAGTGAACACATCTAACACCACAAAACTTCAAGAACAACTTTTACTTTCAGGAAGAGGTGAAGAAGCAAGCTGGGGCACAGTCTACACAGATCTGGCATCACTATACACTGCCAGAAACTAAGCCAGACAGAACTGGAAACATCCACCTGTTCCCCTCCTATTTTTAAATGTATGATAGTAGATGCTCAGCAATCTCATTTCCTTGTCTACCCACATTCCCCAATACTTTGCAAATGTGACTCAAATCCTAACCACAATTAGGATCACCTGGCCCAATCTATTCAGCTTGCCCCAGTTCTTGACCATCAGTTCTGATTTCTGTAGAAATTCAGCACACCATGGTTAACTTCACAATAAATGAGTGCTACCATGGTAGGGGGGAGGGGAGGGGGATGAGAAAAGGCTTCTACCTTATTCCTGCAGACCCACTACTCTATCACTCTGTACTCAGTCGTACCCTGAGACTGAGTCATCCAAGGATCAATACTCTGCCTTGTTCTTCCTGTATCTACCAGCTTCATCCCAGGAACTGGAATCCTGCCCTGAACCAACCTAAAAAAGTCTGTGTGTCTCTCTCTGCTTGCCCTAATCTAAATGCCACGATACTGTCCTCCTCTCATCTGTCTCCATACTTGCAATGACTGCTGCTAGACACCGGATACCATATCATACCTGATATAGTTGACACATATCAGCTTTCTAACTCCAAGACTGCTAATTCCCCAATTTGCCTAACTAGATGCATTTGACTAGACAGTATCTGGCCCTATCACAAAATAGATATCAAAACAGGTATATATTTGTTTTATCAAATACTGTCACCTTAAAAATCATACCTCAGTCTGTAAGGTCAACTGCTAGACCATGAATCACTTTTTAAAGTATTGTCAATGTTCACTCTTCATTGCACTTATACTTGAATATTAATACCAGGATTTATCGCTTTCTGCACTAATTTAAAATATGTGCCCCACTGACGTAACTTTCTCTATGTTAAGTCATCGTGAGTAAACAGCAGCAATTACTAGAGGGTGGAGTGGCTTTCAACATTTCAGAGGTGAGATAAAATTAGCTGGTATAAATGAATGTCTAGATCTGAAAATCAAATTTACAACAACCAGCTAATTTCATGTGTTAACACTTGTAAATGGCATACAGCATGATATAAATACCATGTAGTATTACCATCAAACCCACTTCATGGTGGGCACTACTGGCTCACTGACGTATTTCAAGCAATAGCAGATGTCAAAACAAAGTAATGACGACAAGATAATCCCACCCAGATTTTGAGGGAAATTCACATTTTTATTTCATATGCTCTCTAGTTACATCAAGAACTTTCACATTTATTCAAGGCACTAAAACATATCTAAATGAAATCTTGAGTATTTATTAATAATCCACATGAAATGGAGATACAACTTAGATACAGTTCAGTTAATAAAGCATACAGTGTAAAATGAATCAATTTATAGAGAACAGTGGGAAATATAATCTTAAAATTTAGAATTACAGTTACTACTACCAAGCTACAAGGGAAGAGGCTTCAGCTCAGTCGGTAAAGTGTCTGCCTGCAATGCAGGAGACCTGGGTTCGATTCCTGGGTCAGGAGGAGGGTCAGGAAGATCCCCTGGAGAAGGAAGTGGCAACCAACTCCAGTATTCTTGCCTGGAGAATCCCATGGACAGAGCCTAGAGTGCTATAGTCCACGGGGTTGCAAGAGCTGGACACGACTTAGCGACTAAACCACCACCACCACCACCAAGCACAGTATTTTTGGTTTATTTTATTATGATCACAAACATTATATATATACTACATATTTAATATTTCTTGTCCCTTACATTTCTCATTTTTGAAATCTGCAAGCCAGGATTCAGCAGTACGTGAACCGTGAACTTCCAGATGTTCAAGCTGGTTTTAGAAAAGGCAGAGGAACCAGAGAGTAAATGGCCAACATCAGCTGGATCACCGAAAAAGCAAGAGAGTTCCAGAAAAACATCTATTTCTGCTTTATTGACTATGCCAAAGCCTTTGACTGTGTAGATCACAATAAACTGTGGAGGATTCTGAAAGAGATGGGAGAGATGGGAATACCAGACCACCTGACCTGCCTCTTGAGAAATCTGTATGCAGGTCAGGAAGCAACAGTTAGAACTGGACATGAACAACAGACTGGTTCCAAATAGGAAAAGGAGTACGTCAAGGCTGTATACTGTCACCCTGCTTATTTAACTTCTATGCAGAGTACATCATGAGAAATGCTGGGCTGGAAGAAGCACAAGCTGGAATCAAGACTGCAGGGAGAAATATCAATAACCTCAGATATGCAGATGACACCACCCTTATGGCAGAAAGCGAAGAGAAACTAAAGAGCCTCTTGATGAAATGAAAGAGGAGAGTGAAAAAGTTGGCTTAAAGCTCAACATTCAGAAAACTAAGATCATGGCATCTGGTCCCATCACTTCATGGCAGATAGATGGGGAAACAGTGGAAACAGTGTCAGACTTTATTTTGGGGGGCTCCAAAATCACTGCAGATGGTGACTGCAGCCATGAAATTAAAAGACTTACTCCTTGGAAGGAAAGTTATGACCAACCTAGATAGCATATTCAAAAGCAGAGACATTACTTTGCCAACAAAGGTCCATCTAGTCAAGGCTATGGTTTTTCCTGTGGTCATGTATGGATATGAGAGTTGACTGTGAAGAAAGCTGAGCACTGAAGAATTGATGCTTTTGAACTGTGGTGTTGGAGAAGACTCTTGAGAGTCCCTTGGACTGCAAGGAGATCCAACCAGTCCATTCTGAAGGAAATCAGTCCTGGGGGCTGAAACTCCAGTACTTTGGCCACCTCATGAGAGAGTTGACTCACTGGAAAAGACTCTGATGCTGGGAGGGATTGGGGGCAGGAGAGAAGGGGACGACAGAGGAAGAGATGGCTGGATGGCATCACTGACTTGATGGATGTGAGTCTGAGTGAACTCCGGGAGTTGGTGATGGACAGGGAGGCCTGGCAAGCTGTGATTCATGGGGTCACAAAGAGTTGGACACGATTGAGCGACTGAACTGAACACTTCTCATTAGGTAACACCTTATTAAAATATCTAACATTAGCATCCACTTGATATAAACCACTAACCTTCCCTACTAATATCCACAGCATATAATTCACAGGCTTGAATTATATTCATATTAAAGTTCAGAAATCAAATGTTTTCACACTAAAGTTTATAAACATAGTATTGGTACTTCCCATTTCAAATCTAAAAGGTTGCTAATTCTACACAATGACAATGATGGGAGAGTCACACATATATTGTACTCCAAAATTATTTTAATTACTTCTAAACTTAAGCTTTCCTAAATGAAGATTAAAACACGTAAACTACTTTTTAAAAATTAAATCTAAGCCAAATAAAGATGCTACAAAAAATGGCAGACCAATACCCCTGATGAACACCAACACAAAAATCAAGAAAATACTAACAAGCCAAAAGTAACAGACACCATGACCACAGTAGGATTTATTCCCAGAATGCAAGCCTGGTTCAGCACATGAAAATCAATCACTGTAGTGTACCATAGTAACAGAATGAACAGCAAAAACCCCTCATGATCATCTCAACTGATATAGAGAACGTATTTGATAAGATTCAACATCTTTTCATGATAAAAACACTCAACAAACTAGACAATGAAGAAAGGTACCTCAACATAATCCCACGGACAGAGGAGCCCAGTGGGCTACAGTTCATGGCATCACAAGAGTCAGAGACAACTTAGCAACTAAACAACAATAACAATAACCTCAAAATAATATAATCAAGAATACTTATGGAAAGCCTGCAGCTAGTATCATACCTAATGGCAAAAGACTGAAAGCTTTCCCTGTAAGATCAGGAACAAGGCAATGATGGCCTCTCTCTCCACTTCTATTCAACATGGTACTGGAAGTCCAATCCAAACCAATTAGGCAAGAAAAAGAAATATAACCCATCCATATTAGAAGGAAAGAAGCAAAATTATCTGTTCATGGATGAAATAGTCTCACATGTAGAAAATTCTAAAGATTTCATCCCACCACCAAAAAAACTGTTAGAATAAACAAATTCAGCAAAATTTCAGGACATAAAGCCAACACACACAAGTCAGTTGTCCTATACACCAAAAATGAACAATCCAAAAAGGACAACTATTCTAATAGCACCAAAATGAAGACTTATAGGCACAAACCTACCAATGATGTGGGGGACTGAAATTTATAAACACTGAAATTTATAAAATATTGCTGAATGAAACTAAAGCTTTAAGTCACAGAAGAAAATGGAAAGACACTCTATGTTTAGTGATTAGAAGACAATATTAAGATGCCGATACTACCCAAAACAATATACAGATTCAAACAATCCCTATCAAAATCTCAAGTCTTTTTGGGTAGAAATAGAAAAATTCAAGGCACTCCAAAAATCAAAAAGAGTTTAGGGAAAAAGAAAACAACCCTGGAGGAAACACACTTCCTGACTTCAAAACATATCACAAAGGTAGAAATATTGGCATAAAGACAGCTATATAGACGAATGAAATAGATGCAAGAGGCCAGAAATAAACCCTTGAATATACACTCAAATGATTTTTGACAAGGGTGCCATGACCATTCCATGGGGTTTCACTTCATAAAATGGTGCTGTGAAAACTGGATATCCGTAGGGTGCAGCATGCTTGGGGCTGGTGCATGGGGATGACCCAGAGAGATGTTGTGGGGAGGGAGGTGGGAGGGGGGGTCATGTTTGGGAACGCATGTAAGAATTAAAGATTTTAAAATTAAAAAATAAATTAATTAATTAAAAAAAAAAAAGAAAGCTGGATATCCACACGCAAAAGGATGAAGTTGGATCATTCATATCTCACACCATATACAAAAATTAATTCAAAATGGATTAAAGATCTAAATGTAAGACCTGAAACTATAAAACTACCAGAATAAAACAGAGGAAAAGCTTCATAACACTGGACTTGGCAATGATTTCTTAAATATGACACCAAAAGCACAGACAAATGAGACTACATCAAAAAGACATTTACACATAAAAGGACACAATCAACAGAGTAAAATGGTAACCTACAGAATGAGAGAAAATATTTGTAAATCATATCTGATAAGAGGTCAATACCCAGAATATACAAAGAATTTCTGGAACTCAACAAAAAAAAATCAAGTAACACAAATTTTAAAAACGGACAAAGGATCTGAATTGAAACCAAATCAAAACTACAATGAAATACCACTTCATATGTTCTGGGATGGCTGGAATAAAAAAAAAAGACATAATAAGTGCCTGTAACGATGTGGAAAAAAGTGAACACTTGTGCACTGTTGGTAGGATTATAAAATTGTGCAACTACAATGGAAAACAGAGGTACCTCAAAATTTTTTTAAATAGAACGGCCATATACTTCAGCAAATCTCTTACTTCCAAGCATGTATATACCAAATATTTGAAAGCTGGGTTGTCAAAAGATATTTGCACATCCATATTCACAGCAGGAAATTCACAACAGCCAAGAAGTGGAAGCATCCCACAGGTCCATCAACAACTGAATAAATAAACAAATATGGCATACACATACAATGGAATATTATTCATCCTTAACAAAAAAGGAAGTCCTGTCACATGCTACAATGTAGATGAACCTTCAAGACATTATTGTAAATAAAAAAAGCCAGTTAGTCACAAAAAGACAAATATGTACCATCCTACTTACATGAGGGGCCTAAAGTATCAAATTCACAGAAACAGAAAGTAGAATGGTGGTTACTAGGTTTTTCTTTGGAGAGGGGCAGGGAGGAGGGAGGTTTTGTTTAATGGGTATGCTGCTGCTGCTGCTGCTGCTGCTCTGCGTCGCTTCAGCCGTGCCGTGTCCGACTCTGTGCGACCCCACAGACAGGCAGCCCACCAGGCTCCCCCGTCCCTGGGATTCTCCAGGCAAGAACACTGGAGTGGGTTGCCATTTCCTTCTCCAATGCATGAAAGTGAAAAGTGAAAGGGAAGTCACTCAGTCGTGTCCAACTCTTCACGACCCCATGGACTGCAGCCTAGAGTTTCAGAATTGCAAGATGAAAAAGGTCTGGAGACTAGTTTCATAGTAATGTCAATTTACTTTACACTGCTAAACTGTCCAACTAAAAATGGTTAAGATGGTAAATTTTATGTTTTTTTAAATCACAGTAAAAAATTTATTTAAATCCTTTTATCAAGCAAGTTTCTCTTATATCAAATATTCATAAGATTTTACCAATCACTTGAGAACTCCTTTCTACTGAACAAGCATACTATACAGCCTAACTAATGATAGCTTTCAAAATGTAGTTTTATAAATTAAGACAGAACTGAAAAAAAAACCCAAAAAAAACAGAAAACACTGACAACTGATACTTAGAATACTGTATTTTGACAATTTTTTGTACAGTAAAAAGGAACTAAAGCTTGTATCTTTATGGCAAAACAAAGAAATATTAGCTTTAAAAAAATTTGAAGTACTCGGTTGAACAATGCAAGCTAGTCTCAGCTACCTCTTTACTCTGGTAAGGAGTTTGGCAGTTTCTTCTAAAAACCAAACAGTTCGCCACAAAAAAAGAAATGATAATTACGTGACAGAATTGAAGTGTTAGCTAAAGCTACTGTGGTAATCATATTTGCAATATAAATGTATCAAATTGGCACACTATATACCTTAAACTTACTCAATGTTACATGTAAACTGTATCGATAAAAAAATTAATTAAAACCATACACGCATTTCCCATAAAAATCAGCAAACTTGTGAGCATTTATCCCAAGAAATGAAAATCTACATCCACCAAAAACATGTACACAAATGTACATGAATAAACATGTACAGCTTTATTTGTAATAGCTAAAAATTGAAAATAACTCTGTTATAGGTTGAATTGTGTCCTCCCCAAACTCCTATTTTCAAGTCCTAACCCCCAGTCCCTTGAAATATGACCTTACTTATTCTCTACAAAAGTTATCAATTTAAAAAGAGGTCCTCGGGATGAGCTCTAATCCAGGATGACTGGTATTCTTATAAAAGGGGAAACTTGAAGACAAACATACAAAGTGAAAACCTCATAGAAAGATGAAGGTGGAGATCCGAGTGATGCTTCTATAAACCAAGAAAACCTAAAGATTTCCAGCAAAGCACCAGAAGCTAAGGAAGAGGTATGACGTGTATTCTCTCTCAATGCCTCCAGGAGGAACCAATTTGACTGATACTTTGATCTTGGATTTCTAGCCTCCAGAATTGTGAAACAATAAATTTGTTGTTCAAACCACGCAGTTTGTGGTGCTTTGTAATGGCAGCCCAAGCAAACTAACACAAACCCAAATATCCTTAATCCATTCACTAACAGTTATTAAAAAAAACTGTGGTATATTCAAACCATGAAATACGGCTCAGCAATAGAAAGGAATTAACTGTTGGGATGTAACAACTTGGATGAATCTCAAGGGTATTTTGAGTCGGGGGGGGGGAGTCAATTTCAACAGTATATATTGCATGATTTCCATTTACGGAAGAGTCTCCAAAAATGACAAAGTTATGGAGAACAGATTAGTGCTGACAGGGATCAGGAGGTGAGGGAGCAGGAAAGTAAGCAGTATGAGGGATCTTTGTGATGATGGAACAGATCTGTATCTTGATGGTGGTGGTCACAAACCAGTCAATCCTAAAGGAAATCAACCCTGATTATTCACCGGAAGGACTCATGCTGAAGCTGAAGTTCCAATACTTCGGCCACCTGATGTGAAGAGCCAACTCATTGGAAAAGACCCTGATGCTGACCCTGAAAGGTTGAAGGCAGGAGAAGGGGATGATAAGAGGATGAGATGGTTGGATGGCATCACCGACTCAATGGATATGAGTTTGAGCAAGCTCCAGGAGATGGTGAAGGACAGGGAAGCCGGGAGATGGTGAAGGACAGGGAAGCCTGGCATGCTGCAGTCCATGGGGTTGCACCAAGAGTCAGACACAGCTGAGTGACTGAACAACTGAACAACAAATACGTGTGTTAAATTGCATAGAATTATAAACACACAAAAATAATTTTACAAAAAAGCACACATATAACTTGTAAAATCTGAATAAACTGTGGATTGTACCAATGTCCATTTCTTAGTCTTGCTATTGTACTGGAGTTATGCAAGATGTTTCACCAGTGGAAAATGAAGGAAGGATACATGGGACCTCTCTCCTATTTTCACAACTTCCAATGAATCTAGTATTAATTATACCAAAATAACACTTTAAAATGTCTAATCAAAATCCTAGCAAAGCTCGCCCTGCCTCCAAAATCAACAAACTGATTCTTAGGTGAAAAAGTAAAAGAATCAGAACAGCCAAAGCAATTTTTGAGAAAAAAAAAAAAAAACAAATTTGGAAGACTCACACTTCACACTATATCAAGGCCTACCATAAAGCTACAGTAATCAAGACATTGTAAATGGTGATTATGATAGATCAACAGAATAGTGACCTGAAATAGAGCCACACACTAGGGTCACACAGTTTCTGACAGAGGTACCAAGGCATTTCAACAAAGAAAGACTGTCTGAACGACTGCATATCCATATGCCAAAAAAATTCCTTAATCCATACTTGCACATATACAAAAACTGACTCAAAATGAATCCTAGTCTCAAACGTAAAAACCTTACACTATAAAATTAGGTAGCTTTATTTGTAATCCCCCAAAGGTAGAAAGCAACCCAAATGTCTTCAACTGGTGAATGGATAATTAGCTTACATCCACAAAATGGAATACTACTCAGTAGTAAAAAGGAACAAACTTCTGATATAACTGAGTCAGCTGAAACGCAAATGTATTCTGCTAAGTCAAAGGAGTCAAACTCAACAGGCTACTTAGATATGATTCCATTTATAAGACCATCTGGAAAAGGCAAAAAAAAAAATCTATGAATGAAAAATAGATCAGTGGAGGGGCTTAGACTGGGGAGAAAGACCAATATCCACCAAGGAATACAGGAGGAATTTGGGGGTAGAAATAGTGGAACTGTAATATTTGTTGCTTCCCAGGTGGCACAGTGGTAAAGAATCTGCCTGCCAGTGTAGGAAATGCAAGAGGGAAGTTCGATCCCTGGGTGGGGAAGATCCCTGGAGAAGGAATGGCAACCCAGTCCAGTATTCTTGCCTGGAAAATTTTATGTACAGAAGAGCCTGGTAGGCTACAGCCCATGGGGTCGCAAAAGAGTTGGATACAACTGAACATGCACACATGCAATGTATGTTGCTGTAATCATGGTTATACAACTATATACATTTGCTAAAACTCAGAACTATACACTAAAAAGAGTGACTTGGATTTTATGTAAATGACTATCTTAATAAAAAAATTTTTTAATCTGTGTCCATCAGTGTTGTCTTGTCCCCCGCCTCACCACCCAAATGCTTTCTTCCAATTAATTTCTTCAACATCTACACTAGAATACCAAAACTATTCTTTAACAACTTAAACAATATTTAATTCCATGTTGCTCTGGTCATTGTAGTCAACTAAAACATAAGCTGTCCTTCATACCAACTGGCACATGATTGGCGATTTTGGCCAAAAGCCATATGCATCTGTAATATTAACAAATAACATCAAAATTGGTCTCCATACACAAAGGCTATACCAATTTGTATTTCCATCAGTAACCAACCTATGTCTGGGTATGTTTCTGTACATCTAACAGCACTGTCAAGACTTTAAAATTTTTGTCAATCTGCTAAAATGAAAAATCATTATTCAAGTGAATCTCCCTACACAAACTCAGAAATCCAACATACATTTTCAATAAATCCATTACTATTCAAAACTTGTAAACCAAAAGACTTGGATAATGTAGCATTTGTCATTATCCAGGCATTTATCATTATCTGAACTTTTGCTGTTAATATTAAAAATCAGGAACCAAATAGGTCTGGCTAAGAAACAATACTTGTAGTTCTTTTTAACTGTATTTAATTTTTTTACCTGGCTGTGCCAAGTTTTACTTGTGGCACGTGGGATCTTCAATCTTCATTGTGGCATCTTTAGTTGTGGCATGTGGGATCCAGTTCACTGACCAGGGGATTGAACCCAAGCCCATTGGGGGTATGGGGTCTTAGCCAGTGGACCACCAGGGAAGTCCCTGATACTTCTAGTTTTAATTTGTACTTCTCTTATTTCCTTATGGTTAAGAGCCATTCTTACTGTCTTTTCCATACTCTCTCTGCTCATGTCATTTGCCCACATTCCTAACAGGCTGATGATGATCTCTTTCTTGCTGACTTCAAAAAGCAAAACATTCTCTCCCCTACTTTCAAGGAGATAGATCACTTCCTACTATAATGGTGTCTTTGCGCAATAGTTACTACATACAGCCCTACAATCTCTCTTAATCTGACCTTGTCCAAGAGGGCTTTTATCTTCCAGCCTGCTCACCTCCTTATCTACTGCCATTGCCACACACAAAGGATGTTATTACCTTTTGCACTTGAGACTTCTCAGATTATCCAACCTCCTCAGGCTAAATAGCTCACTATTCTCCAGGCTTCTTTCATGCACTACCTATCCACTCTTACACAGTTTTTGTGATCTGTACATTTTATCTGTCTCCAAGTATGTTTAGTGCATTAGTCGCTCAGCTGTGTTTGACTCTGCAACTCCCCTGTAGTCCATCAGGCTCCTGTCCATGGGATTCACCAGGCAAGAATACTGGAGTAGGTAGCCATTCCCTTCTCCAGGGGATCATCCCCACCCAGGAATCAAACCCGGGTCTCCTTCATTTCAGGCAAATTTTTAGCATCTCAGCCACCAGGGAATCCACTGGACAGAGGAGCCTGTCGGGCTATAGTCCACAGGGTCGCAGAGTCACAACACAAATGAGCGACTAACACCTCTTAAGTATGTTTTCTAAAGAAGAGGAATTCAGTTTACAGAGGGCTTTTTCTATCCTCCTTGCTGTCTCTATATTAATACACAACGAAAAAAAAGTCCTGGATTTCCCTGGTGGTCCAGTGGTTAAGAATCCACCTGCCAATGCAGGGCACATGGGTTCAACCCCCGGTCTGGATCCCACATGCCATGGAGCAACTAATCCCGTGTACCACAACTACTGAGCCTGAGCAAAGCAACTGCTGAAGCCCATGTGCCCTAGAGCCCATGCACTGAAACTAGAGAGCAGCCCCTACTCGCGGTCAACTACAGAAAGCTGGAGCACAGCCACAAATAAATACATGTTTTCAAAGAGGAAGGAAAACGCCCTCACACTATCATGCTAAGACTTACTGAAATACTTAAGTAATAAAATGGTTTCCATAATACACCATCAACTTCCCCTAAACATTATTTTCTAAAAGGTCATGAAAACTTGCACAATGTCACACAGCTAGTAAAACTCCTAGCTGCCTTCTGTATATTTGCCTCACAAGTAGATGGGTGTCCTGTTAGGATCATCCACACATTAGCGGCAATACTCTTGGAAGACTTGTTGCTGTTTAGTCGCTAAGTCGTGTCTGACTCTTCTGCAACCCCAAGCATTGCAGCCCGCTAGGCTTCTCTGTCCATGGAATTCTCTAGGCAAGAATACTGGAGTGGGTTATCATTTTCTTCTCCAGGGGATCTTCCTGACCTAGGGATCGAACCACATCTCCTGCATTGCAGGTGAGTTCTTTACCGCTGAGCCACTGGGAAAGCCCTTAAGGATTTGAGAATCAGTCAATTTCAACTATAAAAGAGGTATCAGTTAAATATCTGAAACTACCACATAGAAAACCCCTGAAATATCTTACACATGTTGTACAATACATGCAATAAAAACAGCAATTTTTCCTTACTCCTATGTATACGAAATGTTCTCCAGCTAAATCTTGAGCAGCAGAAAATCCCCCAAAGCTGCACTTTACCATTAATCCTATAAAGCAAATAAGCACATGTTGCTTGTAACTGGATGTCCCTGAGGAGGAACAATACATATATTACAATACATCTATCATCATACATATAGGCGATCACATAATAAATAATGGAAAACTCTATAAGAAAGTGGTTCTCTTAAATTTCAGTAGGCATAAGAATCATATAAACACTTGTTTAAATGCAGGGTCACAGGACCCACAACTAGGGACTCGTTCAGTAGATCTGCATACACAAGTATCAGGCATCTTGTATTATTCACAAATCCCGTATGTAGGTGGGTCCATATCCCACTTTAAGAAAAGCTGCTCTAAGTCATGGAATCAGCAACTTCTGATACACAGACTGACCCAGTTTTACAGACAGAGAAGGCATGAATAGTTAGGGAAGAAAAGCACACACACTTCCTTCTTCCTTCTTAGGCCACTTACTCATCTTAACCTTTGTTCACTCAAATGCCAGAAACACACAGCCTAATGATGCATTTCCCCCAAATGTCCTTAAGATGCTGCCCAAAGTCTAAGAAACCAATACCACTCTTCCCTCCACAAGAGAGAAAACTGTGAATTTCCTTAAGATACTGCCCAAGTTTAAGCTAACCATGAATGAAACTCTTCACAAAGTTTATTCCATATAGGCTTTAATTTGTTACTGGGATCTTCTTTCCAATTTCTATCTTCTACAAAAACGCCAAGAGCTGCCAGGTTCTAGAAATTCTGAATAACCCAAGACAAAAGTGTGTTCAATTGGAGGAAAAAAAGCATTAGATAAAAAGAGTATGTTTAAACTGTGAGTTTAAGAAAATACAAAATAGCCTCTTTGGACATGTCATATTTTAACACTATCAAGACCCTTCCCAATCCTGACCAGATCCTCCAAGACCACAAACCAATGCTTTTTTAATTAATGAAATTGAACCTACAGCTGCAATCACAATGTTTGTTTCAGTATTCCATGAAAGGTACTCATTCTCACCTCTGCTTCCCCAACCTAATCATAACTGCCCCCTGCTACTCAACCCAGAATCAGTAAGGCTCAATTAAAATCCTAGTTAAGGTCAGTTCTTGGTATCCTCCCAGTTGAACTATCCCTTCCAACCTTCTCTTTTTACCTAGCATTTAGTTCAGCCTTTAAACAATAAATTATTCTAATAACCATGATAATTATTCTACTCCAGCTCTTAATGAATTGCTTCTTTCAAATACAATACACTTATAGTCAAATGCACAAAACTTAAGATTTTAATTATAATATTATCAAGAACCTCAGTACGTGCACTGAGATAGCCCTGATGATAAAAATAACAGGCACAATTTTCAATGTAAATAAAAGGATAATGAGTAAAACATGAACTCCTTTTATTACCTTAAGCTTAAGTCTACAGAGGTGAAAAGCACTAATGTCTGCAGGTTGAAAATCATCTAAAATAAAAAAGGATAATCAATAGATAGAAAGGAGCAATGGTTGGGTGGATATTTGACAAAGCAAATATATCAAAATGTTAAAAGTGGAATGTAGGTGATGGCTATGTAGGCAGGTGTGTGCATACTCAGTCACTTCAGTCACGTCCAGCTGTTTGCAATCCCAAGGACTCTGGCCTGCCAGGCTCCTCTGTCCATGAGATTTCCCAGGTAAGAATACTAGAGTGGGTTGCCATTTCCTCCTCCAGGGGATCTTCCCAACCCAGGGACTGAACCAGTGTCTCCTGCATTGTAGGCAGATTCCTCACCAACTTAGCCACCAGGGAAGCCCTGGTTATATAGGTGATTGCTATTACAGTTACATATGCTGGAAATTTTTCATAATAAAATGTTGGAAATGAATAAAACATAGCTGACTCCCCATGAGTTTACAATACAGTGAAGGTGTCACAGAAGCAATTGTAATTGAGTACACTGAAAGTACACAAGCAATGGGAATTCCCTGGCAGTCCAATGGTTAGGACTCCTCACTTTTACTGCTGAGGGCCTGGCTTCAATATCTGGTTAGGGAACTAAGATCCCACAAGCCACATGACACAGTGAAAAAATAAAATTAAATTAAAAAAATAAAAAGAAAATACACTGGCATAAATATGCACAGGCAGCTCCAAGGCACACAGAAGTGATTCTCAACTGGGAAAGGGGGGGGATCAGATATGTTTTTCAGGTGATCCAACTCTAAATCTAGAATGACATGCACAGTATGCTGGCAATTGGGTGCAGGAGCATTCTAGGCATTAGAAACGGCTCAAGCAAAGAAACATGCAGGCATCGAACACTGTGGCATGCATGTGTGCTCACTTGTTTCAGTCCTATCCAACCTTTTGCAACCCTATGGACTGTAGCCCACCAGGTTCTTCTGACCATGGGATTCTCCAGGCAAGGATACTGGAGTGGAGTGCCGTGCATTCCACCAAGCGATCTCTCTTCCCAACCCAGGGGTCAAACCTGCGTCTCCTGCATTGTCAGGCCAGTTCTTCACCACTAGCGCCACCTGCTGCTGCTGCTAAGTTGCGTCAGTCGTGTCCGACTGTGCGACCCCATAGACGGCAGCCCACCAGGCTCCCCCGTCCCTGGGATTCTCCAGGCAAGAACACTGGAGTGGGCTGCCATTTCCTTCTCCAATACATGAAAGTGAAAAGTGAAAGTGAAGTCGCTCAGTCGTGTCTGACTCTTCGCGACCTCATGGACTGCAGCCCACCAGGCTCCTCCGTCCATGGGATTTTCCAGGCAAGAGTACTGGAGTGGGGTGCCACTGCCTTCTCCAGCGCCACCTGGGCAGTCCCAAACATAGTGGTATGTTAAGGGAACTAACATATGTTAAGGGTAGGACTGATGCTGAAGCTGAAACTCTAATACTTTGGCCACCTGATGTGAAGAACTGACTCATCGGAAAAGATCCTGATGCTGGGAAAGATTGAAGGCAGGAAGAGAAGGGGATGACACAGGATGAGATGGTTGGATGGCATCACCAACTGGATGGACATGAGTTTGAGTGAGCTCCGGGAGTTGGTGGCAGACAGGGAAGCCTGGCATGCTGCATGCAGTCCATGGGGTCACAAAGAGCTGGACATGACTGAGCAGCTGAACTGAACTGAAGGGAACCAACAGCAGTTGAATACTCCTGCACTGTATGGTTTTGAATGTCCTAGTCAACTCCTTCTGAACCTCAGTCACTACCCTCCCCCACTCTGTAAGGCACATTCCTTTGAAGTCTTCCAGATAATCACTACCTCTTTCTGTTCCTATACACAAGCCTCCATCATTACAATAATGACCCTGTATTTTTAATGTTTTTGTTTGCTTAACCACCTTCTATATTGACTGCTGACTCTGAGGACAAAAACTGCATCTTATATACAATTCACTCTGAAAAGATACAGTTGACCCATGAACAATACAGGTTTGGACTACCCGGGCCCACTTCTATGCAGATTTTTTTTCAACATATACTACATTACTACATGATCCACAGTTGGCCAACTGCAGAAGCGGAACCAGAGATACAGAAGGCTAACCATGGTATACATGCAATCTCAGATTTTGGTATACACAGCAGATCCTGGAACCAACTCCCCATGAAAACCAAGGAACAACTGCAAAGTCTATTCTTTTGACATAAACATGCCCTCAATCACATCCCCATGAACTTCCCACACAACAAGAAAAGTCTAAGCTAACTTATTAGAGAAATAATTACAATACCATTTTTCTAGAAGAAAAAACACTAAATTTTATCCATGCCCTGTGCCCAGAAAAATTCTACATTTTTAAAAGGCAGGAGAATTAGACTCATAAATACAAAGCACACACTTCTAAAAATGTGCTGATATTATAAAATGTTAAGATAGTATCAAGTGAAAACAAGTTACAAACCAATACATTTAAGTATGATCCAACGTGTTTCTTCCAAAGAAACTCTCAGCATTGGTTACCTCTGAAAACTGGGAATGGAGGGACCATAAATTTTCACTTTACACCCCTTTTATACTGAATTTTTACCATGAGTAGGGATCATTATTTTTATACAAGTAATAACAAAGTTTTTTTCTTCTTTTGAAGTAGTTTGCTCTAAACATTTTTAAAACATCCTTTGAAGACATGAGGACCATGCTACAGAGCCCGTAAGTTTTCTGGATACTACTTCTATAAAACAACAACCCAGGAAAGGCAAGCATTCCAAAGAATTACAGTACAAAGAATTCTCATGGTTTCACTTGCAGACATACTCTTCTGAAGATTAATTTAAAATAAATGAGAGACAAGCACACACAGAGAGACACATAGAATCAATTTAACAATACTCTTAACTGGAACATGACTGAAACAATGGAAAAAGCAACATTCTAGTAACTTTTCAGACACCAAGACCATCATACTATTTACCCAGGCAAATTCTTTCTAACAAGCTTGTTTTAAAATCAGAATATAAATGAGAAATGCAAGAATCAATGGTACACTGTGTCTTCAGTACCCAAAGACAAATGGAAAAGAGAAGGAATTAAACTAACACCTAAACCAGTCTTTTTTATGGAAGCAATGAAACAGAAAAGAACACACATACCATAAAATATACCAACCATAAAATACATGAAGTAATTCAGAAGGCAGAGAGCAGTAAAGTATTTGCTCTGCTGATTGACAAGACAAGCTACACAAAAAGTAATGGGCATAACAGAAGATTACAATAGAGGGTTTCCCTCATAATACTGCAATAGGACATCGATCTTGGGGCTTAAAGTGCAAGAACTTGAAGATTCTCAAATAAATCCATTAAGGTAAAAAGGCAGTTATATCTATCTACTTGTGGTAGCCATCCTGTTTCAGAACAAGAAGGAAAAAAACACTAAAATTCCATAGCAAAATGCAACGGATTTATGATAATGTGTGCTGAGTTTACTAAAAGAATAAAAAGCCAATAACTGAGATTAAAGTGTCCCCAAAGTATAAGAAACGTTATACTGGACCATGTCACCTAGCTCAATCCCCCTGAATGTTTTAAGGGCAGTATCTTTCAGTGCACACTACACAGAAAACATATAACCTTGGTTCCCACAAAATTACACATGAAATTACCTTTAACACAATAATCATGTAGCATCCATTATCTTAGTAAATCATTTTTTCATTTTTCTTCCCAGGTTTTGTCTGTATGTGCATGCATGAATGTCTATGTGTAAAATTTTCAAAATTATAACCACAGAATGGATGTAACTGTGCCTAATTTTAATCTCTGTATGTATTTCTACCATTTCTGTAATATTTGTAATATATACTACTAATAGTTTCATGAAATCCCACCATGTGTCATGTACTATAACCTCCTTATTTATTGTTGGACATTAAGATTGACCCCAGTATTTCATTACAATAAACAACACTGCTTCCTGTGTATATACTTTATGTTGAATTATTCCCTATTTTAATCATTATTAGATCTAAGTAGATCAACATTTATTTTAGGGCTCTTGGTTAGAGATAAGACACATGCCTACAATTTTCTGCTATTTGTACAGTGAGGAGATTTGTACCAATGCTTTGCATGGTTCCTGCTTAAGGATTTAAAATGACAGATTAATCAAGCACTTAGATTAGTGTCTGGCACTCAATAAGAATCAACAGGTAGTAGTAATAATATTGAAAACTTCAAATACATTAATATTTAAGATCATAATAGTTTTTCTTATCAATGTGCATCAATGTTAAATAAAGCAAGGTTAACGTTATCAAGCATGTTCCATGTGTCACAAACAACATACTACACTATCCTTGATTATTTCAAGGTAGGTGATATTCTGCTCATTTTATAGATGAGAAAATGAAGTTAGGTAATTTCCACAGGGTCACACAGTTAGTGAGGAAAGAAGCCATAGGATTCCAACTTAAATGGGCTAAGATCTAAGGCTTATTATGTTTTTTTCCACTGTCTCAAGCTGCCTCAAAATACATTTACATGTTTGGGGAAGGGGCTTCCCTGATGGCTGAATGGTAAAGAATCTGCCTGCCAACGCAGGAGATTCCGGTTCAATCCCTGGTCCAGGAAGATCCCATGTGCCCCAGAGCAACTGAGCCCATGTACCACAGCTATTGAGCCTATGCTCTAGAGCCCAGGAAGCGCAACGACTGAAGACCTTGTGCCCTCGAGCCCACACTTCCCAACGAGAGAAGCCACCGCGATGAGAAACCTGCACACTGCAACTAGAGAGTAGACCCCACTTGCTGCAACTAGTGTTAAGCCCAAGAGGCAACAAAGAGCCAGCACAAACAAAAATAAATTAATAAAATAATTTTAAAAAATGTTTTGGGAAGCTATTCACCATTACAAATATAGATGTGAATCAGAAAACTATTAAGAAACCCAAATACCTTTGTTTATCAGCCAGCCAGTTCATCCAGTAGCATACACATCTCCAAAATCAAAGACAGGGAAGACTAGAAACAATACAGATCTGATCTGAGAAGATCTAGGTTAGAATCCTGGCACATCAGTTTTATAATGTTAAATCATTATATACATTTATCCATTAACACTGTAATCTTAAATCATTAAATATATATATATATATCCACTAACTATATATATATATATATATATATATATATATATATAAAACATATACCACACACATGTATGTAGAGCCTTTACGACTTCCTCCTGATCTAAAATTCTAGGTTCTAAAGCACACACCCAAGAAACACAATATGTATGTTCTAGTGTTTACTTTACTAATTCTAATTGTATGACCTTGAGCTATGTTGTTTGGCTTCTCTAAAAGGCTAACTCATTTGTAAAATATCATGAATACCATAAGACCTCCCTCCCTAAACAATTATTTTTTTTAATTTATTTATTTTAATTGCAGGTTTATTATGAGAACAGAGTGACAGTGTTATATAAACTCTACAATGCTCTAAAACTATGATGGATCATCACTACTATTACATTTGATTAACACACATACTAAGCAACACACTCAGAATTTGATCCAGATGTTCAAGCTGGTTTTAGAAAAGGCAAAGGAACCAGAGATCAAATTGCCAACATCCGCTGGATCATGGAAAAAGCAAGAGGTCCAGAAAAGCATCTATTTCTGCTTTATTGACTATGCCAAAGCCTTTGACTGTGTGGATCACAATAAACTGTGGAACATTCTGAAAGAGATGGGAATACCAGACCACCTGACCTGCTTCTTGAGAAACCTGTATGCAGGTCAGGAAGCCAACAGTTAGAACTGGACATGGAACAGACTGGTTCCAAATAGGAAAAGGAGTACGTCAAGGCTGTATATTGTCACCTTGCTTATTTAACTTCTATGCAGAGTACATCATGAGAAACGCTGGGCTGGAAGAAACACAAGCTGGAATCAAGACTGTCAGGAGAAATATCAATAACCTCAGATATGCAGATGACACCACCCTTATGGCAGAAAGTGAAGAGGAACTAAAAAGCCTCTTGATGAAAGTGAAAGAGGAGAGTGAAAAAGTTGGCTTAAAGCTCAACATTCAGAAAACGAAGACTATGGCATCTGGTACCATCACTTCATGGCAAAGAGATGTGGAGCCAGTGTCAGACTTTATTTTGGGGGGCTCCAAAATCACTGCAGATGGTGACTGCAGCCATGAAATTAAAAGACGCTTACTCCTTGGAAGGAAAATTGTGACCAACCTAGACAGCATATTGAAAAGCAGAGACATTACTTTGTCAACAAAGGTCCGTCCAATCAAGGCTATGGCTTTTCCAGTGGTCATGTATGGATGTGAGAGTTGGACTATGAAGAAAGCTGAGCGCCAAATAATTGATGCTTTTGAACTGTGGTGTTGGAGAAGACTCTTGAGAGTCCCTTGGACTGCAAGGAGATCCAACCAGTCCATCTTAAAGGAGATCAGTCCTGAGTGTTCATTGGAAGGACTGATGCTGAAGCTGAAACTCCAGTACTTTGGCCACCTCATGCGAAGAGTTGACTCACTGGAAAAGACCCTGATGCTGGGAGGGATTGAGGGCAGGAGGAGAAGGGGACGACAGAGGATGAGATGCCTGGATGGCATCACCGATTCAATGGACATGGGTTTGGGTGGACTCCGGGAGTTGGTGATGGACAGGGAGGCCTGGTGTGCTGTGGTTCATGGGGTTGCAAAGAGTCAGACACGACTGAGCCACTGAACTGAACAGGTTCAACACCAGAGAACATAGTAAAAGCAAACATTACCTCCAATCCTCCTACAAGATGGTGGCAAAAAAGCAATGTAGTTGCTACCTACTCTTCTCACCCACTTCAGATTTCTTAATTTCAGTAAACTGTAAAAAGAAACGTCTAAGTTTGGGAGATAACACCAATCAGATACTTAAGAGTAAAAGCTTGTCTTAACTTGTGAAGATAAAACTGATAAGAGCGTATGCTAATAGTCATAGGTCAGATAATAAGTTCAGACATTGTTTTGTGTGTGTGTGCGCTCAGTCACGTCTGACTCTTTGCAACCCCATGGACTGTAGTCCAACAGGCTCCTGTCCATGGGATGGATTCTGCAGGCAAGAAAACTGGAGTGGGGTGCCATGCCCTCCTCCAGGGGATCTTCCTGACCCAGGGATCAAACTCATATCTCTGGCAATTTCCTGCATTGTCAGGTAGATTCTTTACCACTGAGCCACCTGGGAAAGCCACAGATATAGTTATACAAAGCAAAAGATTTACTTAATGAACTTTGGAGACTGATGTCTTTTTAACTTTACTTCTAATTTCTTATAGTCTATAGTAACACTGACAAGTCTCTGAGATATTTCTCCCATTTCTCAAACTGATTTTAAAACTGAAAAACGTGAGATATTTTCTAAGTTCAGAAGTCTAGTTACATTCATAACTAGGACTGAATTTATTTCTAAATATTTCAATCATACCCAGTTAAATTAGTGAGTTTATCCATTCATTCAACAAGTATTTCCTAAGGATCTACTATGTACCATGTATGGTTAGAAACACAAGTTATAGCATTAAACAGTAAAGTCCCTTTTTCCATGGTGCTTAAAGTCTACTAGGAGAAAGAGACCAAAAAGAAATTCGAAAATACCAAGCAGTGGTAAAACTACCACAAAAGTAAAACAAGGTGATTGTGTTGACAGGAGAGCAGAGATCCATTCACTACATTTAAACACAACGTAACATCCATGATAATTTTAACTAAACTACAAATAATACATTTTATGTTCCTGAAACTAAAATAAGTCCTAATCTCAAAAAATAAACCTTGAAAATTAACTATTCTGTATTTCCACTTACCCTGAACTTCTCTCCTAGACCTGAACATTTTTTCATTATGAAGCTGCTAATGTGAGACTTCCCTGGTGGTACAGTGGTTAAGACCCAGAGCTTCCAATACAGGAGGCACAGGTTCGATCCCTGGTCTGGGTACTAAGATCACTTCCCCCAAAATGTATCTGTAATCACTCTAAGTCAGATAGTCTAGAACATTACCAGATATCTAAAGAAGGGTATCTCTTAACATTGGTTTCCTAATGCCACAGCACTGACAAATTCTCAGTAGAAGGCTATGAACTTCCTACCTAGAAGTAGTCTATGAACTGACTACTAGTGTCACAACCATTAATACAATTATGTAATTTTTTTTGAAAGAATGATGTCGAACAGCCAATTCCACTTTATCTACCCTGCTCATGACTAAAAATAATCATTACTATCAAGAAACTGGCTGAACTACTAATAAAAATTTAATTTTACTGTAGGCTTCATTGCTAAAAAGATTACACTGCAGTGAGAAAAAAAAAATCTGGGCTTTTACCATGGGTTCTCATACTCTATTTACAAAACACTTGAGTGCAGCTCATCCACAAAGTGTCCAATGAATGCAACTTAAGCTACAGGGCTAGACAAGTGGATGAATAGATTATTGCAGGTTTCCTAAGCAACTGCTGTTTGTAAATTGAAATGAACTAACACCACTGAATAAGGTGAACAGACATTATGAAATAATACACAAATCCAATTTAAAATAATTAGATAGATCTACTTAATACTAAAAACCATCACTACCAGTAATTAACCAGAAACTACTGTATACTCATAATTAAAAAGGCCCTCAAGTTAAACTTAAGTGTTGTCTGTCACATTACAAAATACCTTACTCAAAAATAAGAGGAAATGTTCATTCTAGGTAGTAATCAAAGAAACGCAAATTAAAAGAATCTGAAATACCATGGTAAAACTGCTTAAAATAACATCTCCAAAGCAGGAATAAAGTGATAACCACATATGACAGCAACAGTGGGCCTGTAAAGTGGGTACAACCCTACTGGAAAACAACACACCTTCAGTTACAAGGATCTTCCAAAAGTTCATACTGATTGACAGCATGATCCCACTCCTGGACATAACTAGATAGGGGAAAAAAACAAAGTTACTCATAGAAGCTGTACCTTCTAAAACAGGTGGGAAGAGACAAATGTACAGCAAGGAAAATAATTAGGTAGTTCACAGTATGGCAAATGTGTATAGCTAAATTGGTTCTGGGACCCAGTCCCAATGTTGTGTTGCAGGGAAGGGAGGGGATATCTCTTACAGCACCAAGGATTCTCTAGACACCAGCTGGGTGCTCTACAATTCAACTCAATTCTGACATTATCTACCCTGAGACAGCATCAGATTTCACAGATTTAAGGATTCAGTCCTACAGGACTGCCCTCGCCCAACTCCACTTCAGAGAGCAGTTCCAAGTCCAGGTTGTTCCCTTACTTCCAACCCACTGGCTATAAAATAGAGGTTCCTGCTTCCCTCATAGTTCAGTTTGTAAAGAATCCACCTGCAATGCAGGAGACCCTGGTTCGAGTCCTGGGTCGGAAAGATTCACTGGGGAAGGGACAGGCTACCCACTCCACTGTTCTTGGGCTTCCCTGGTGGCTCAGCTGGAAAATAATCCACCTGCAATGCAGGAGACCTGGGTTTGATCCCTGGGTTGGGAAGATCCCCTGGAGAAGGGAAAGGCTACCCACTCCAGTATTCTGGCCTGGAGAATTCCATGGACTGTATAGTCCATGGGGTAGCAAAGAGTGGACACAACTGAGCGACTTCACTTTCAATGTGAATGAAAAATGCCACCTGCCTCATCAGCAACGGATGCTATGGCCATCTTGTCATCAGCCACTAGTCTGCCCCATGGTGAGCCCTGAGGGAACTCAGGAGGGAGTCAAACAGGCTGCCAAGCCCTCAGCCACTACAGCTATCACACAATGGTAGACTCTGAGGGGACTGAGCATGGGAAGAACACAATAGTATCCCCAGATAACTGAGGTACATATCAAGGGAATGATTTCAGTCAGCCCAGACTCTTGCATCTTCCCATATAAGAAAAGCACTAAATTCATTAATTTGAGATGTCTAGTTTTCTTTGACAGTAATCTTTTTGATATTCTAACAACCTGTTTTTTTGTGGCAAAACTTCTATTTACCTTGGCTCCTCACCTCTTTGGAGCACTCCCTCAGAGCTTTCTGGGATCATGCCTTCTGGGTTTAAGTCCTCAGAAATTTTTTCAAACAAAACATAATTCTCAATTTTGAGACTGTGTGTTTTTTTACACTAAGAACTCCTTGGGTTCAATTAATTTGCCATGAAGGCTCACAAACTCAGAAACATTTTACTTAAGTTTCTTATTGTTGCTGTTTAGTCACTAAGTCATGTCCAACTCTTTTGCGACCCTACATATTCTTTACTGTAAAAGGATTTAACTCAGGAACAGCCAGATGAGACACACAGCATGCGTAAAGGGCGAGGAAGCTTCCAAGCGCTCTTAGAGCTTGCCATTCTCTCCAAATCTTCACAGGTTCAGCAAACCAGAAGCTGTCTGAACCCTTTCATTTTGGAGTTCTGGGGAGAATTCAGGATTGATTAAATGATTGGCCAATCATGACTGCATTCCAAGTCCAGCTCCTCTTTCCTCCTCAGAGTTGGGGTGTGTTTGGGGGCTGAAAGTTTTAACCCTTTAATCACAGTAGGTTTCACTAGTAACCATTACAGGCAAATTCTTTACTCTCTGAGCCTCCAGGGCTGGCCCTATCCTAGGGGCTTTCTAAAAGTCACCTTATTAACATAACAAAAGATACCTCTACCACTCTAAACACTGAGAAAATTCCAAGGGCTTGGGGAGCTCTGGGCCAGAAATGGGGAAGAAGACCAAATACATGTATGTCACTTATAAATCACAACATCACAAAAGCCCTACCTCACTGGGGAGTCAAAAATATATACCAGATGCATTAAATTTTTAAATGAGGGGAGAGACAAAAATGATTTCCATGTGGTGGTAGGTGGGGGAGTGAGGTATTATAGAAGATATCAATATGAAAAAGCATTTAATGTTTTGTATACTTTTTACTTTAACAGTATATGCACGATTACAACCATATAAAATACACACATGGCAGTCTGTGCTTGCTCTTGTCCGAGTCTTTAGGACCCCATGGACCATAGCACGCCAGGCTCCTCTGTCCTCCACTATCTTGTGACATACTTTTGTAACATTTACCATACTTAATTGTGTTTATTTAATATCTTTTTTCCCTACTAGACCATAAATTCTGAGGGCAGGGACCAGGCTTTTCTTTTCATTGATATCTGCAGTGCTGAGGACGATGCATACCACATATAGACACTTAAATATTTGTGGAGCAATTCCAATTCTCAGTATATACACAAAAGAATTTAAAGTAGAGACTCAAACAGGTTTTTGTACACCATGACCATGGCAGCATTATTCACAACAGCCAAAATGTGGAAGGACTGATGCTGAAGCTCCAATACTTCAACAACCTGATACAAAGAGCTGAATCATTGGAAAAAAAATGATGCTGGGAATCAGCATTGATGCTGGAATGGGTGAATTTAACTCAGATGACCATTATATCTACTACTGCAGGCAGGAATCCCTTAGAAGAAATGGAGTGGCCATCGTAGTTAACACAAGAGTCCAAAATGCAGTACTTGGATGCAATCTCAAAAATAACAGAATGATCTCTGTTCGTTTCCAAGGCAAACCATTCAATATCACAGTAATCCAAGCCTATGCCCCAACCAGTAACGTTGAAGACGCTGAAATTGAACGGTTCTATGAAGACCTACAAGACCTTCTAGAACTAACACCCCAAAAAGATGTCCTTTTATTATAGGTGACTGGAATGCAAAAGTAGGAAGTCAAGAAACACCTGGAGTAACAGGCAAACTTGGCCTTGGAGTACAGAATGAAGCAGGGCAAACACTAATAGAGTTCTGCCAAGAGAACACACTGGTCACAGTAAACACCCTCTTCCAACAACACAAGAGAAGACTCTACACATGGACATCACCAGATGGTCAACACTGAAATCAGACTGATTATATTCTTTGCAGCCAAAGATGGAGAAGCTCTATACAGTCAGCAAAAACAAGACCAGGAGCTGACTATGGCTCAGATCATGAACTCCTTATTGCCAAATTAAGACTTAAATTGAAGGAAGTGGGGAAAACCACTAGACCATTCAGGTATGACCTAAATCAAATCTCTTATGATTATAGAGTGGAAGTGAGAAGTAGATTTAAGGGACTAGATCTGATAGACACAGTGCCTGATGAACTATGGACGGAGGTTCATGACATTGTACAGGAGACAGGGATCAGACCATCCCCATGGAAAACAAATGCAGAAAAGCAAAATGGCTGTCTGGGGAGGCCTTACAAATAGCTGTGAAAAGAAGAGAAGCGAAAAGGAAAGGGGAAAAGGAAAGATATAAGCATCTGAATGCAGAGTTCCAAAGAATAGCAAGGAGAGATAAGAAAGCCCTCCTCAGCGATCAGTGCAAAGAAATAGAGGAAAAGAACAGAATGGGAAAGACTAGAGATCTCTTCAAGAAAATTAGAGATACCAAGGGAACATTTCATGCCAAGATGGGCTCGATAAAGGACAGAAATGCTATGGACCTAACAGAAGCAGAAGATATTAAGAAGAGGTGGCAAGAATACATGGAAGAACTGTACAAAAAAGAGCTTCACAACCCAGATAATCATGGTGTGATCACTCACGTAGAGCCAGACATCCTGGAATGTGAAGTCAAGTGGGCCTTAGGAAGCATCACTATGAACAAAGCTAGTGGAGGTGATGGGATTCCAGTTGAGCTGTTTCAAATCCTGAAAGATGATGCTGTGAAAGTGCTGCACTCAAAATGCCAGCAAATTTGGAAAATTCAGCAGTGGCCACAGGACTGGAAAAGGTCAGTTTTCATTCCAATCCCAAAGAAAGGCAATGCCAAAGAATGCTCAAACTACCACACAACTGCACTCATCTCACACGCTAGTAAAGTAATGCTCAAAATTCTCCAAGCCAGGCTTCAGCAATACGTGAACCGTGAATTTCCTGATGTTCACGCTGGTTTTAGAAAAGGCAGAGGAACCAGAGATCAAATGGCCAACATCCACTGGATCATGGGAAAAGCAAGAGAGTTCCAGAAAAACATCTACTTCTGCTTTATTGACTATGCCATAGCCTTTGACTGTGTGGATCACAATAAACTGTGGAACATTCTGAAAGAGATGGGAATACCAGACCACCTGACCTGCCTCTTGAGAAACCTGTATGCAGGTCAGGAAGCAACAGTTAGAACTGGACATGGAACAACAGACTGGTTCCAAAAGGCTGTATATTGTCACCCTGCTTATTTAACTTCTATGCAGAGTACATCATGAGAAACGCTGGGCTGGAAGAAGCACAAGCTGGAATCAAGACTGCTGGGAGAAATATCAATAACCTCAGATATGCGGATGATACCACCCTTATGGCAGAAAGTGAAGAAGAACTAAAGAGCCTCTTGATGAAAGTGAAAGAGGAGAGTGAAAAAGTTGGCTTAAAGCTCAACATTCAGAAAATGAATATCATGGCATCTGGTCCCATCACTTCATGGGAAATGGATGGGGAAACAGTGGAAACAGTGGCTGACTATTTTGGGGGGCTCCAAAATCACTGCAGATGGTGACTGCAGCCATGAAATTAAAAGCCGCTTACTCCTTGGAAGGAAATTTATGACCAACCTAGACAGCATATTAAAAAGCAATTACATATTAAAAAGCATTACTTTGCCAACAAAGGTCCGTCTAGTCAAGGCTATGGTTTTTCCAGTCTATGGATGGATGTGAGAGTTGGACTATGAAGAAAGCTGAGGGCCAAAGAATTGATGCTTTTGAACTGAGGTGTTGGAGAAGACTCTTGAGAGTCCCCCGGACTGCAAGGAGATCCAACCAGTCCATTCTAAAGGAGATCAGTCCTGAGTGTTCACTGGAAGGACTGATGTTGAAGATGAAACTCCAATACTTTGGCCACCTGATGCGAAGGACTGACTCATTTGAAGAGACCCTGATGCTGGGAAAGATTGAGGGCAGGAGCAGAAGGGGGTGACAGAGGATGAGATCGTTGGATGGCATCATCAACTCAGGGGACACACGTTTGAGCAAACTCCGGGAGATAGTGAAGGACAGGGAAGCTTGGTATGTTGAAGTCCATTGGGTCACAAAGAGTTTGACATGACTTAGAGACTGAACAAGAACAAATATCAGCTTTAAACATAATTTCAACTTTATATAATTGAAACAACAGTTTTAATATTGTATACAATTTTAAAGCATCTCCCAGATGGGAGAACACGCCACTTGGATTCTTTTCAAATTTGAGATGCTTATGGATTTTATGGTACATTTTCCTAGATTTTCTCCTATGTCGGTGGTCCTCCTGCCCACTCTTGGCCTTCTGTTCCTCTTCATTTGTGACTTCTCCCCGCTAAAGACCAATGTACACTATGCATAGGGATCCTTAAGGTCTACCTCTTACTCCTGACCTCCAGTTGCACTAATATCAGCTTAAGGTGGAAGTATCTAAAAATACAATTTTGTTTCTCTCAAAAATTAACTACCATTCAAATGCAAGAGCATAGTACAGCATTACTACTACCATGTTCTAAGTACACAATTATTACAAAAAAATTTATATGTAGAAAGAAAGTATGAATTCCAAGATACTACAAAATAATGATGTTAACTTGCTATGAAAATAGCAACTAAAACATAAAGTTTCAATACATGGCAGTTTTGTTTTCGTTTTTTAACCCTACACACATACGTATGTATGTGCATATTATGGCAAAGCGAGGAATTCTCCTACGAAGCCAACTTATCTAGCTCCATACTGTGCACATCACAAAAAAACTATAAATGGTCAATGAACAAATCATTAGGCAAAATGATGGGTTGAAAGTTAAGACAAGCAGAAGAAGCTGGAAAGTAGACCTCTATTAAGAGATAAAAAGCCTTCAGAGAACCTAGAAGCTGACCCGAGGGCATACACTCCTCCAGGAATTCAAGGCAATTCATGAGAACAGACTTCTAAAAATTACAACATGAGACACAGCTGCCTTCCCATTCCCACCCAGAAACAGGTCCAAGCACAATCCTTATCACTTCTCTGTTCCAGGAAATGCCTATCTTGTCTATTAAGATTAAATCAGCTAATTCTGGGTCAGCTTGCAAGTAAGTCTAGTGAGTCTCAGGATACCACACAGTGCATGCACTCCAAGCACTATTCTAGGTGCTGGAGTTAAGGTAATGAACAAGACAAATATCTTGGCCTTCACTTAGTTTACATGGTAAGGTGGAGAGACAAACCACATAAAACTATGTTTGATAATGAAGAAATACAACAGAGAAACTGTAGTACAGCAGAGAAATACAACAGAGTAAGGAGAAAGAGAGTGCTGGGGGCAAAAGATATTTCACACACTATGGCCAAGGAATATTTCACTGAAAGACTAATTACTTGAGCAAAATGTCCTGAAGAAATGAGCAACCATGCAAGACAGGAACCAGCAAGCAAATACAAAGGCCCTAAGGTATAGTTGGGGAAATTATTCAATTTCTTTAGGCCTCAGTTTTCTGTAAAATGAGTACAGTATCCCCTATACAAGATTAAAATGTAAAAGTAATATACTACATCAAGTATATAACATATAGAGTGTACTCAGTAACTGAAAACATTACAATTATCTAGGGGCCTATCATGGCAGTGAAACCCTTAGCCTATTGTCTGGCATACAGAAAGCACTCAGAAAAGTATTGTTATCTAATCCCCATAACAGAATATGGCAGAGAGGATTACTCATTTTATAGCCAGGAAACCTGAGGATCAGAAATTTGTCCAATCCTCTGCTGACTTCTAAAATTCCTATTAGGATGAACAAACATGCTTCACAATTAAAGAGAGGGCTTAAAATAAATACACTGCCAAGATGAGGAAACCATTTACATTAGTGTCAAGAGTCAGCAGTATGGTACTGTAGAGCGAGGACATGGGACTTTCATGTGCCTGGGTGTCACATCACGTGTCCACCACTTTCCTAGGTATGTGTCCTTGGGCAATTTTACCTTTTTGTTCTGCACCTCTGTTTTCTCACCTGCCAACAGGATACAGTAATAGTACCTACCTCATACAGTTGTTGGGAGAATAAAATGAGTCTATTTTTTAAATCACTTTTATTTCAGTGCCTAGCATATAGAGTTACATTGTATTAGTAGTAGCATGAATGCAAAAAAGAAATCATCGAAACAGTTTTACCTTCAATGGAGAATTTTAGAAACTATAAAGATATTGGAGATAGAATAATAACAAAAACGAAGTACTGGAGAAAAAGGAAAAACAGAAGAAAAAGAACACAAAAGTAGCATCATGATGTTACCTGGGTTTAGACCAATTTACCACTGTCCTTAAGTAGGAACACTACCAGTGAGGCAAATGCCAATGATGCTTTGGATAACATTTTGTTTCATAGTTTATTTTACAAGAAGTTTAATTTCTTAATTAGATGTTACTTTACTGAGGATTACAACAAATTAAATATAACAAAATTTATCATCCTCCCCCACTCAACACTTTTTCAGGTGTTATTTGATGCTTATTATAAAATATGAAACACATCACATATAATTTCAGATTGAAAGTAATTTCTTCCCTATCAGCTGTTGGTAGAAAATAAGGCTTCTCCTACCTAATTCCCGAACATTTTCTGACTACTTCGAGTTTAACTTCCTCAGTCTCATCAATTTAAGATTCCTGCCCCCTCATTTCCCCACCCAAAAGTTATCACTACACAAGTCCATAATTCATCCCACTGGGAGGCAGTGTATCACCACGTAAAGAAGTGTGCTAAAATAGGCAAAACCGGATTCAAAAGCAGGCACTGCCACTCACAAACGAGCTGAGTGAACTTGGGCACGTCACTTAACCATTTTGAACCTTAATAAATTAAAATATCACCAACTACCTCACACATGTCTTTTTAAGAAATAAAAATGAAATGTTAGGGAGCCTTGCCATGTAGTAGATCATATAAATGATATCCTGTAGATATATAGTTTATCATTAATGCAAAGCCAACTAGAGGAGACTAACTGACTCCTACTCTCTCAACATGAGAACTTTTAAAACTGAGGTATTAATAATGTGATTTCAATGCAGGGTTACATTTCTAGAAAACCCAAGGTTTTAATAACCATTTGAGAATCTGTATACATATTACACAATGGGACAATTCAAAATCACATAAAAACATAATTCCTTGTCTGAAAAAGGTAAACTACTTATAAGAAATAAACTGGGGGACATCCCTGGTGGTCCAATGGCTAGGACTGTGCACTCCCAATGCAGAGGGCCCAGGTTCAATCTCTGGTGAAGGAACTAGATCCCATATGCTGCAACCTAAAGTTCACATGCCACAGCTAAAAAGATCCCACATGCCACATGAAGACCCAGTATAGCTAAATAAAGAAATAGAAATAAACTTGGATATCACCAATATTGTACATATAAGCATTACATATTTATACACACAAAATCATCTCTCATGTGACGTTTGCTACTTTTCTGCAGCAACCTGGATAACTGTTCCAGTCTAACTTTGAAGATTTACGAACTATTTCCCTACTAAACAATCTTTTCTAATACAATCCTGTATTGTCCACATAAGCCCTCTGAAATTTAGGTATATTTAGAACATCCAAATATGAATGCAACTACTGAATATTCCTCAATGAATAGTAGCACTTTATCCACTGACACATGTAATCAAAACTCCAGAAAGTACACATATTCAAGCTGGAAAAATCCATTTGTCATTGACAAATTTGCTTTTGAAAAACATACCTTTAAGTTTCTGCTTCCCTGCCAGCCATAGCTACCACCACTTCCTCAATTCTCCTGCCAGGAATAAAGTCTAAGGAATGTCTTTTGGCCTGAATGAGTGGTGCAAACAGGGAGGAACATATCCCAAAGGAAAAATATTATGGCTTTGCTAATATTTCCTACATTTTCTCTACTTCTTTAACATAGAAGGGAAATTCTCCAAGGTTCATATTCCTATCTTTAATACTACTTCTGTAAGCCACAAAAAAAGGCCTTTCTCAGTAAGAGGATATTAACTGTGTTCTTTGTAGTAACATTCTAATCATTGAACAGTTTGCAAATTAGGTACCAGGCGAGAGATACATTGGTAGAGTGTGGGAAAATTCTTCCTTTTGAAGACAAAAAGGTTAGAAACCCAAGAAGAGTGTATCATACATCACAATCCTGAAATGGAAATTCTACCTTAAATATACCAAACCTGCATCATCATATATATGTAGAGAATGAATTTAATGAGCATCATATACTGTGACAAAGACATTTCAAGTTAACACTCCAAAGTCAAAAAGCAAAACAAGCATAGATAAATTTAAATTCCTATTTAAAAGCAAGCATTTCGAACTTGAAATAGACACACAAGAGTCCCATATAACAGAGTGATTGCTGATTGCCTCTTTTTCTTTTACACAGAAGCACACTATCAATCAGAAGGTCTCAACCTTTAGATAACAGTGACTGGTTATAGAGGATGGTCATGGACTCTTTTAACTTAGTTTATTCACAACCATTCAAGACTGAAGCATTCCAGTGCTCTAACAAGCCTTCAATTGTTATTTTCCCCCAAAGCTTTTCAGAGCAGCCCTTATTTTTAAATACTTTTCCCTAATCTTAAATTAAGGACACTATCAAAACTGCATTGATAGCTAGTGGTTTTAACATAGTATTCCTTAGTATATAGTAATTCCAGTACACAATGTTTTCAAAAAGGGTTATTTTTGAGTCTTTTGGGGTGATACAACCCAAATGACAATGCTGAGAGCAGACTATGCAGTTTACAACTGTATATGCCATCCCTGAAGGCACTTTATCTACCAGTTGATTTGTTGGGCTTCCCTTGTGGGTCAGCTGGTCAAGAATCTGCCTGCAACGCAGGAGACCTGGGTTTGATCCCTGGGTTGGGAAGATCCCCTGGAGAAGGGAAAGGCTACCCACTCCAGTATTCTGGCCTGGAGAATTCCATGGGGTTGCAAAGAGTCACACACAACTGAGCAACTTTCACTTCACATATATTTTGTACATTAATTTCATAGGGGTCTCACACCTCTACCTTATGCATGGGCCCCAAATTATAAAACCCAACAATAACTTTTTGAAAACACCATCTATATTTAATTTTATGTAATAAATCACATCCACAAAATAATCTTTTGTCTACCAGTCACTATGAGGTCCACGAATTCCTTCCCCTTGTCAGAAATGCAGTCCCCCTCCTTCCAACTTCATGACGGCTTTTAGTGAACTAAACAAATGACTTTAAAAACTGAATCCATGCATGCTCAGTTGCTTCACTCATGTCTGACTCTTTGCAACCCCATGGACTGCAACCCCATGAGCCTGCCAGATTCCTCTGTCCACGGAATTCTCCAGGCAAGAATACTGGAGTGGGTTGCCATTCCCTTCTCTAGGGGATCTTCCCAACCCAGGGATCGAATCCGGGTCTCCCATTTTTCCTGCATTGGCAGGCGGATTCTTTACCACTGTGCCACCTGGGAAGCCCTTAAAAACTGAATGAAAGTTAAAGTGAAGTCTCTCAGTCAACTCTTTGCGACCCCATGGACTGTAGATTACCATACTCCTCCGTCCATGGGATTTTCCAGGCAAGGGTACTGGAGTGGGTTGCCATTTCCTTCTCCAGGGGATCTTCCCAACCCAGGGATCAAACCCGGGTCTCCCACATTGCAGGCAGACACTTTACCCTCTGAGCCACCAGGGAAGCAAAAACTGAATAGACCTACTTAATAACCTCTCAGTTGTTTATATAGTGACACCAACAAAACGTTCAAGAGTGAACTAGCTAGGAGGAAAAAAACACAAATTCCTCAATGAAATATTAAAATAACAGCTAAGTATGAAAATAAAACACAAAGTCCTCTTAAGATCAGCTGTCTACTACTCACTCTCACTAGAAGAAAAAGAGGGAAAAGAAATCTTAGTTTACAAAATAGTAAAATCTGCCATTATGCTGAAATCATTTCTCCAAAGGTTTGAATTCACCTTATAGTATTCATTTTTGGAGAGGATGTACCACAAACATACAGACTGGGAATACAAAGCAACTGCAAAAGTTATCAAAAATAAAAGAACTATTAATTTTATGAAGTGACACATTAATCTACAAGACTTAATTTTCAAAATATGGTACAGAATCAGTTTAACTTCAAACAAGTCTCTAAACTAGACCCTTTTTTTTCCTTTTCTATTACTACCTCTCTTTAAAAGTCACAAAACTGTATCTCTTTCAGCTATCTTCTAAGAAATTTTCCATCTAAGAACCCCCATGAAATATCATACAATTCACATTTCCTCCTAAGAAACTTGTAAATGGAGTCTAAACAACTTAAGAAGAACAAACAGATGTAAACAGTAAAAGTAGTTATCTTGGAGTTTTCTGCTTTTACTTAGGAGGACCTCACTCAGAGAAGTTGCTCTTCAACATTAACACATAGTCATTTAAGTCTTCATTGTCATTTGAAAAGAGCCAACTGGAAATTCTACTGGATTTTTAAAAACACTATCTCCTGTCTTTTACTGTGGACCCCATACTGATTAAAAACTCCTCTGAAAGAGTAAAAATAAACTCTAAAATAAAGCAGTTTAAATGCCCACATTCACATTCCTGCCCAAAGAAATCTCCCAGAAGTTCCGAATCTCTTCTGACCACAATAATTGGGCAAGTTATTCAGCCTCCTACCTTTTTGGTTTCCTCTTCTGAAGTGGGGGTGGGGAGGGCAGGGGTGTTAATCAGGGTCATCACACATCCTAGTTACTCTGGGACAGTCCTATTTTATACTATTATCCTAGCATGCCATCCATTTATTGCCCCTTTCACTCTTCACTCTCAACAGTATGCTGGTTTGAACAATAAATCATATGGTCATCCTACCTCAGAGGGTTATGAAGACTAAATAAGCTAATATACGTAAAGCATTTGTAACAGCGCCTGGCACATAGTAAGAGTACAGTTAGTGTCAGCTACTGTTAATGTCAGTCACTGTCAAAGACTTCTTATAAAAGGTTTTGGATAATATAATGAACAGAGCTCCTACAATATTCCTTTTTACAAATGAAACTATGCATTTAACTTCCCACATTCAATATTCAATTCTTTAAAACCAAGTAGCACTAACTGCTTAAAATCAACACTAACCAATTTTTCCCACAGAGATGGCAACAGTATCAACTGCACTCATATTTTATCAAATATACTTTATCACATTTTATTTTGTAAAGGCTATATTAGGGTTACTGATAGGAAAGTAACCATGAAAAGTAAAACCTTGTTTAGCACTAAACCAAGCCCCTTAATATTCTAGGAGCCTTTCTCAATAAGGGTTCCTCATGTTATTAACCACAGAACTCAGAAAATGATCTGAGTGACAATTTCCTGAATTCTCCCAAGAATAGTACAGAGCTAGTATCTTTCTAGATGCAAAGGAAGAAACTAATTCATTATACACAATGGACGCCTTGGGGCATAATTCTGTGGTAGAACAGCAGTGGTACTTGGGACTACAAAGGGGAAAATACGGATGAAAAGACTCAGTATTGAGTCTGGGTAGAAGACTATCACCTGGAAAAATACTTCCTACAATCATTAAGAAAATAATTAACATAAAATATATAAAATCTGACTTATGGCTGTGAAAAGCACTAATATATTCAGTTTTACCGCATCTCCACTAATTTACCTTAGGCCAGATATACAATATCTAGCATTCCTTCAGATTAGGAAAGTTCCAGTTATAGTTTATGAAAAGCAGGAAGGAGAAAGAGGAAAAGCAAAGAAAACTGAGACCAAATTCTGATCACTACTGAACGAAGTAATTCAGGGCAGCAATTATTAACTACTACCTGATTAAAAAAATAAGAACAAGAAATTTTAATTAAGTGGAAAGATAAACTAGAATAAAAAGTAGAAACAGAGAAGTTATTAATACTTAGAAGAAAATATTTTAAGATAACGTTAAATAACAACAACATACCCCTATATAACCAATCAGAGCAGTAAATTATGAGAGTCACCTAAGTTCTCATTTTAAAGCACATGATAAACATGCTGAATGACTGGGGAACTATTCTCAGACACATTTAGCCTCCTTTCTATATAGAGACTACATGACAGAAGAAAAAAATATTAGTGAAACTATTCTATCTACCATAGTATGACGCCCCCCCAAAATCAAGAAACAATCCAACACATTATCTCATCTAAAATAATAATAAAAAAATTATCCCACAAACTTCTGTATAATGCGCATACTCAAACAAATCTAAAGCTCAGATTTAACTATTTAACCTTTCAGTATAAAACACAATGTAGACCCTTCATCAGGCAGCAACTTATCAAATCCTGTATATAAAAAACCTGCATTTACCCTGTATGATACATTTAAAAAACTCATTTCATAACACTGAAAAGAAACATGCTTTCTGGTCACGGATATCCTAAGACCTAACCAAGTTAAGAGAAACTATGAGCTTAACAAAAAAGTACAAAGGTTTTGAGGCCAGACTACTTTGGGTATGAATTCAGACTGTCAATTTTTATTTTGTGACAAGTCATTTATTCTCCCAGAGCCTCAATTTCTCCATCTGTAAAATGACAACCATCTACCTTGCAAGGTAGCTGTGAAGTTTTAAACAATACATGTTAAAACACATAGTACAGTTATTGGCATTTAAGTCATTCAAGTGGCAACTAAATGAAGAGTTTCTTAGAATAGCTCAGCATTCAACAAGTTATAGGTCAAATCCCATTACAACAAATCGCAGGTTATCCATGCAAAAGTGTAAACAGGACTTCCTTTTTTCCCTTCCAACAATGTTCAACAGTATTTTAAGAATATGTATTTTATTTCTATACACTTATATTCTTGGAGTTGTACATTAGATTATCCAGAGTTTATAGAAATCTCTCTAGTTTGTCTCATCAAGCCTAGTCCTGTATTTTCCAACTAATATTACAAAAAAGAACAGACCATCAACGTTATTCACCATTCCCTTGTTTCAGGGGGAGAGTGGGGCTTAAGGGGAGAGGCTGGGGCTTAAATCAATTTCAATAATCTCCAGACTAGACTAACCATAGGTAAAGACTTGTTTTCTTCTGGTTATTACCAAAGATAGAACTATGGCAGGCAGACATTAAAAATACAGTTCAGGTAGCAGATTACCATAGCTGGTAAAGAGATGTAGTTTTTTAAAATGTACATACACAAAAACGACTTCCTTAGTGGCTCAGTAGGTAAAGAGTCTGCCTGCAATGCGGGAGAGTTGTGTTCAATCCCTGGGTCGGGAAGATCCCCTGGAGAAGGGCCTGGCAACCCACTCCAGTATTCTTCCCTGGAGAATTCCATGAACAGAGGCACCTAATGCGCTATACAGTCCATGGGGTCACAAAGAGTTGGACACAATTGAGTGACTAACACACACAAAAATTAAGACTCCACCAAGCAACACCACTCATACTGACAAAACATAAAATTTGGTTAAATTAAATGCAAAGCAGGCAACTCAGGAGACTGAAAAAAAAATCAAGCTGACAATTTTGCTTTCTCACATATCTTTGCCAAAGAGAACATGCAATAACCACCACTCATGATAGCCAGAGATACAGAAAATTATTATACAGGAAGAGTACTGAACCACAAATTACAAGTCCTAAATATGTACCAAATGTAGAAATTACAAAACTAAAATACATGTAAAGAACTCTTAAAATAATCTGAATCTTTAAAGTTTCTTCTTTACTCTCTAATAATTGGTAATGTTTCAATATACACCAACACCCACAGATAACCTGGACTATCCCTTGCCTTTGCTATGCTCCCCAACTTCCAAAATAGTTACAGGATAGTGCTCTGCTATACAATAAACTGCTGTGTTCAGGTCTTTGAATAATCTAACAGTAATGTCAAAGTACTAACACAAGACCAGTTTCTTTTTAATATGTGAGACACAAAAAGGTCACACCATTAAAGAGATATGAACCTTATCCCAGTGATATGTAATAGACAGATCACTGTGTCCATCTAACGTAAATTTTAAGCTCAAAACTTGCAGCATCAAAAACTGAAGACCTCCATCTACTATAAAGAACCCAAAGCAGAAATATGCTATTCACTGTTCACTCCCTTTGCACACATGACTGCGGGTGGCATCAGTTAAACATACAGAATATTAAGCATTACTAAACTGTCCAAGGCATATTTTCACACTGAACCCTATATTCCCAAAGGATAATTTGAGCGTAAGCCTGTCTCCTACCCTAACCCACCCATTCACAGATTCTCATTAAGGTCGAAAAAGAAAACAAGGAAAAAATAATGTATAACTTAATTTCATTAAAATCTTGAGTGCTGGGGCTTAAAAAAAAAACTAACTAAATAGATTTCAAAGTTGCCAAACTCATAATTTGTTGCTTTAGTAGTTTAGCTCTTGCCTCACCACAATAAAATAAATCTGAAGTCACAATCCTCATCATCTATTTAAATTATTCGCATACAAATAAGAGTTCAAAATATATACTGTCTGCTCTTAACATCTTTCTAAGGCTAAAATGATGAATATATAATATACAAACAGACTAATAATAACAATTATGAAATGTCTGTCACCACCCTAGGGTGGAATTTTTGCTTTAATAATGATTAGGGAACACACGTCACCAAATAGAAAAACTAAATATCCGTTATTTTGGGTTCCCTTTAAAGCTTTGACATACATTCAAAAATACATCTTCTAGGGTGAAAAAGCCTGCCACTAAACAACACAAAACTGCAGAAAATAAGGTGCTTTATTTCAAATAATTTACAATGTTTTTGCAGGAGCAATTTACAAATACACTAAGGAGACCTTAATGTCGATGAATTTTTACTGTTGATGGGCAATGGTAGATGTTCTTAACATAAAACATTAAAATAATTTACACATCAACTTTTATTTAATAGCACCAAATCGTTAAAAGTGGCGGGAAAAGTGAAAGTATCAGTCCTGTCCGACTCTGCAACCCAACGGACTGTAGCCCGCCAGGTTCCTCTGTCCATGGAATACTCCAGGCAAGAATACTGGAGTGGGTAGCCATTCCCTTCCAACTCAGGATCGAACCCGAGTCTTGCACTGACTGCAGGCAGATTCTTTAACATCTAAGCCACCAGGATAAATGGGGGGAGGGGAGCTTTAACTCATTTTATATGTAAACATTCAGTTTCAGATCAATTTTTTAAAAACCCACCCCACCCCCAACTGCCAGTCTGATACCTTAAAATGCTATAGCTATAGTTATTTCACAGTGGGAAAGAATAGCTAATAAGTACATTTATTTTTCAATCCTCTTCTCTACCCATTCATTAAACACCGAATACTGAAACAGAATTCAACTCCTACCTCGATCTTCTTACCAGGAATGCTCCCTAGGGCACCCGAATCTCTTCCACTGTCACTTATTCCAACTGCCAAAGCCCCTCCTATTAATAGTAAATCCCTTTCATACTGACTCACTGGAACTCCAACTTAATGAAACAGACACCAAGCAGAATTTACAAAATTTGCTCATGGAATTTTCCTATTTTCAAAGGATTAAAAAAGAAATTAAAAGTAGAGCAAATTCAGACTAAGTTACAAATATTTAAAGTTCAACCAATTTATAAGCATTTATCTTGTTTATTCCATACTGGTTCAATTTAAATATTTTTTGAGTTTGTAAGTCAGACATTGTGTAATTACTTATACACAAGGCCAGGTTTCTCATGCAAATAATATGTAAATATAAACTTGTCATTACACCAAAATTGCAAGGTAATATGAATTTTTTCTTCAAAATTTTCTAATTATGGAAACGTTCAAGTACACGCGAAAGTAGGGAGAATAGTACAATGAGCTCTCCCGTACTCATCACCCAGCTACAACCACCAACTCAAGGCCACTTTTGTTTCATCTCTACCTCCCACCTCTCCCCCAATTATCTTCAGAAAAGAATTGAGGAAGATATTGTACTAAGTACAGAGAAAAATCAAAAGATAATAAAAGTATCAAAAACTAGCAAGAAGTCAGAATTTAACAATGTAACTGTACAGCTACCCCATACAACTCCTTGTTAGGTTGGAAGATTTTTTTTTTAAAGGGAAATAACCATCTTTAAGAATCTAATGAAGTCAGTAAGATCCAAAGGACACATTTAAAGTTATATCTAAAAGGGTAAATAGGATTATATGATGAGAATGAACTTAAACATGAACAATTAGCTTGCGTTCACGTAGCACCTTAGCTCAAAACGAGAAAAAGCACACTATTTAACATAATGTGTCATAAAACTACAATTCAATCGCTCGAAAAACCGCTGAACAGTTATGCCTTAACTGGCCCTTCTGATTCCTAATTACAGATTGATATCAGTGTAAGAAAAAAAAAACCAGGCATTTTAACTTGACAGGTTTAAATTGCTCAAAATTAACCCCGCCTTTCGTTGGAAAATATATAAAAGCAAATCTAAACTATCTGAATTGTATTTCATTAAAGAGAAATGTATGCACTTTACAGGGCCCATTTTTTTTTAAATAAGTTCACATATACCCTTAAATACAACGCGCTAGGCTCCGGATAGAAGTAGGAGCCCGCCTCCTGCTTTTGCTCCCAACCAATACGCAGAGAGAGAAGGTTGGCAGGAAAGTGCTGCGAGGACAGTAACAAACACCAGCAGCTCCCGAGCAGGCCCTGCTAGAGCCAGCAATGACGCACTTCGGTAACCCGACTCTTTCTCCCCTCCACCCCCGCCCCCAGCAGCGGTGCTGACACCGCCAACAGCCCGGAGTAGGAAAAAAGACAACAGAAAAAAGGCAGAGGTTGGACCGCACCAGGTTTCATCAAGAAACCTCGATTATTCCTCTTTCGACACTAACCACTAGGACTAAACAGGAAAAGAAGCTTCGTGCTTAAGCAAGTCCCATCATGGTGGTTTAAGAGTCACTAAATTAAGCTGATAATGAGTCCAATCCACAGAGACAAATACAGGGTGTGGCTGCCGTGGAATACGGCGGTCCGTGGGAGAAAGGGGTATGGAATTTACACTCCCGTGCGAGGGGAAGATGAGGCTTTACGGAGGGGGGTGTGGGGGACGGCCCGCGCATTTTAAGGAACCATCTCAAACCAACACGAGCTTTTCGTTTACTTAAATCTAACCCTACAGATCAAAAGTTTTTAATAGATACATCACGTAAACTGTAAATAACCATTTAATCAAATACCATGACCCTCAATTAAAAAACTACATCCCAGAGAAAGGAGGAAGGAGAGGGAAGCGGGGGGCGGTAGGCAACAACATATAAAACATTTCTAGGCCACGGCGGAGAAAGTCTCACAAACCAGATGAAACTACTAATGCAATTCTAAAAATTAAAGCTGGACACTGCAGCATGAAAAACCATACGATAAAACCCATTACAGCTCAGGATTAAAAATAAAATGACATATACACCAAGGAGGAGCGGAAACTAAATGTCGAAAGTACAGCGGTTTATTAAAAAAAAAAAAAACTAAAGGGAAAACAAGACATTCTCGCAACGGGGGGGAAAAAGGGGGCAAAAATCAACAATACGTTTCGAATGTAGGCCAGAAGAAAATGGGAACGGGGCTCAAAGTTTTACGGAACTACTTGATGCTGTTTCCCACACCTTCTCTCTCCCATGGCCCATCCGACCCTTTCCGTCCTAAAATCGCCGTCCACTGATCGCCGGGTACGCGAGAGAAGAAAAAAGAAAGTCAACCCCAAGCAAGAATAAAAGTGTGGAGGGAAAAAGCAGAAGCTGCCTACCTGGGGCAAGGATCAGTTCAGTTCGTGCCTTGAGAAAGACAGTGCGGGTGGGGGTGGGAACGAAAAGCAGCAGTAAAACTAAAACAAAAGTGGCGCCAAAACCCCCCAACAAACAGCCTTCCACTCCCGCCCTTCCCCCCTCCTCCCATGCCAGGCAGGCAGGGCCCCCTTCGGGGCAAGGTCTGCACGCGGGGGCCAACACCGCCAGACCCCAGCCTATTTAGAAAATTGTTGCCCGAAGAAAACTGACCGAAGTCGGGCCTCGGAAGGGATGGAGAGATCGATGCCAATCGCTTTCCCCGGCAGTTCCCCCACCACGCGCTGGAGATGACGGGGCGGGGGAGAGGCAGAGGGGCCCGTCACATGAATGTTGTTCCCTCTCTAGGAAGGGAGGAAGAGAGGGAGGGAGGGGAGGGAGGGAGGAAAGGAAGGAGGGGAAGGGAAAAGGGAGGGGGCACGAGGGAAGGGTGTGATCAGAGTAGATTTTCCCTCGCCTCCCTCGGTCCGAGGCCCAAATATACACAAGCGAGCCTCCTCGCCTCCCCTCCCCCCTAGGTTCCCAGCACCACCATTTTGCTCTCTTCCTTCCCCTCGCCGCGATGCCGCGCTCTTCCCCCATCCTGACCGCGGCCGCCCGGCCTGCCTCCCCCACTACGGCTCGCACCCCACCCCACCTCCAGTTCGGGCTCTCCCAGGCTTAAGAGCCTGCCGGAGAAAAGGCACCTAAATCTAACGCTACACCGAGAAGCAGAGCCTCCATCTTGCGCTGCTCCGCGTTCTCCATTTTGGGCCACCCATTGGGGGGGTCTCCGTAGAGGCCCCGAGGGAGAGCGGGGCGAGGGAAGGAAGAGAAAGCCTTCAGCGAGGGTAGTCGAAAAGAAGAGTCCTGCGGTAGAAAGCCACTCTAGGAGTAGGAGGTAGGGAGGAAAGGGAGGGGGTTGGAAGTTCCTTGGTAGTGTTGAGGGAGCGACTTGGGGAAAGAGGGGAGAAAAGAAGGGCCGGGGGTTACGCGGGGACGAGGAGGCTTCTCCCCGGCTTCACTTGGCCGCCCGCTCCACAGCGGGCCCCGCTGGGGTAAAGGAATAAGAGAAGAAATTAAACGGCAAGAGTGCCCAGTGTCTTTCCCTCCCAACTCCTCTCTCGCGCCCTATTTCAACCACACGCGCCTCACGGTGGGCCCCGCGCCCTCCGGGTGCCCCTCCAAACTTCTAGAAGCTTCGCCTCCGCCATTTTATAACTTACCTCCCCCCTCAGCGTACACAGAGGCAGCAACGAGACTGTTCGCCTCCCCCACTCCTCCTTCCTGCTTTCTCAGGCCGGGGGCTTCTTCACCCCTGGGCTGGTACAAGATATTTTTCCCTTCCTCTTCTTTTACACCCTTGAATTCTACTCAGGGACGGAAGCTCCCGCGGTTCTAGAGCGGTGGGGGGTTTTGAAAGTGGCGGTCGGATCCGGCGGGTTTTTTTTTTTTTTTTCTCTCTCTCTCTCTCTCTCTTTTTTTTTTTTTTTTTTGGTGGCGCTTCGGGATTGTTTGGGGTGTTCGCTCTTCGGCGACTTGGAGGCGAATGGAACGCGCAGGCGCCATCTGTCGGCCGCGAACCCGCGCCCGGCTCCCGTTGGGAGGGAGCGTCATCTAGCGGCAGAGAGTCGCCACTGCAACGCCTGGCCCCCTGCCCTCCCACCCAGCGTCCTCCTCCCAATCACCAGCCAATCGGGGTCGACTGCCTCCTGGGTTCAGCGTCTCCGACGCCGCCTTTCAACGAGGCGCCCGTAGGGGCGCGCCGCCGAGTGGGGTAAACAAGGTGCCGTGCCCGCGCCTGATTTACTCATTCGTTGAGCAGCGCTTCCGCCGCGCAGCCGGTCGCGCCGCGTTTCCTCTTTCTTTATTGGGGGGTCGAGGGGAGGGCGGTAGGGATGTCCGGAGGAGCCCCGCGCTGTGGGAAATCGGAAACTGGGCTCCCTGGGAACTGGTGCCCCGGCCCCCTCCTCCCAACGCCGTGCCGCCCGAGGTGGTAGCCCAGTCGGGCATCACCCTTCGAGGTCCCCTGCTGTGACACGCCCCGGCGAGGGAGCCTTTGGCCTTAGATCCCGGCCCCTCGCTTCCCCGCGCCGCCTACTCCTTCCCACCGAAAGAAGTCAACTCGTGCAACTCGGGCACCTGATCCTAAGTGATTTAAGGGGGGTTGTTTTATGAGTTTTTGTTGTGTTTTGCTCGCTTTGGGCTTCGGATGTGGAGAGAAAACGAGCTGATTCTCCACTGGGAAGACCTAGCACTGGAGGGGAAAAAAACACTTATTTTTCTTTAGACCGCTAGTACCGTCTCGCAGAAAACGTGCTCGGTCTCTCTCCAGGGTCTGAGAGACTTAGGGAACTGGGCTACTAGGTTAGGCCCCGCGCTCCACCAGTTTATTCTGCACTCTTGAGCGGAGGGGAGGCCCGGGACGAAGCGGAGTGGAGGGAAATCGAAATTCGGGCAGAAGGAGTCCGGGAGCACCTCCCTGGTCTTCCCCGCCTCCCCCGCTCATCCACCGTCTTCCTGGAAGCGTGGGCGGAGGCGGCCTTGCGACTTAGTTAAGAATTTTTGGTTCCTTCTTATCATTCCTCCTCGCCCTTCCCTCAAGATGTTTGAAATGCGAAGAGATCCCCTTATCGCTCCTCCGACCCAGTTAGCTCTAAGTCTCTATCACCCTTTCTGTTTTTTTGTTTCGCATCCAGCGTCCCGGACCTTGGACCGCCGCGAGCTCTCTGGGTCGGGGGTGGGGGCGGAGTCAACTCCGGGAGGGCCTGTCCCCGTGGTAGCGCCGCTTCTCCCAGGACGGGGAGAAGTGACCTATTACAATGTTTCTCTGGCTGTTACAGAGTCACACAATAGTGTTAAGAAGAGCTCTTTGTTTCTTTTTTCTTTTTGTATGTTTCTTTAAGCTATTCCTATAATATTAAATTAGATTTCAATCAGAAGGAAACAAAATGTATTTAATAACAAGACACATTTTCCAAAGGAGAAATAATGCAAGCCCCGTGTAAATGGTGAGGAATTCACCGGATAGAGCTTCTAAAGCATTTCCTAATGCAAAATAATGGTTATCTTCAGTCCTTCAATTACATCCCTGTCACGCCTGTCTTAGTTTCTCTCCTATCCTGTGTGGTCATTGGGTTTTGTTCGGTTTCTTTTTTCCGTGCAACTTCAAAAAAGAGTTATGGTATATTTAATCAACTGGACAATAAAAGTTAAACATCTAAAACCTGAAACATTTTTACTTACCTCTAGAACTTTGTGGAGTGGAATACTATTCAAAATAAATTTCCATTTCTTTTATAGACCATCTTTGGTGGAATGTTATACAGTTTTTAATAGATTCAAGTTAAGGATGCAGCTAGAACATTAAATAGGGAGTAGTGGAAAATTTACAGTTATATAAGTTAATGCAAAATTACACTTAAAGTAATAGAAAAAAAATGGGCTCTGTACCAAATCATTTTACATTAATTTAGTTCACTTGTGCCAATTTAGTATCAATTGATATTAAATGATTTCCTGTTTTAGTATTAGCTGTAAATTACTGATTTTCTGCTCCAAACATCACATTTATAGTACACGGTACAAATAGTTTTTCATTTATTTTATAAATTTACATCCTCAGCTGATTGTCTATGTAGCAACTGAGACTTCTTTAAACAATTTTATACTTTGAACAAAATTGAAAAGTTCCTCTGTTTAGTAAACTTACTTTCATTTTGTAAAAAAAAAAAAAAAAACCACTGAGGAAGATTAATAACTAACTGGTATAACATCAGAAATAAATTTTATAGCAGATATACACCAATATTCAAGAATGTTTCACCATAGCCTCCCTTTTTTTCTAGAGTTTGTTCAGAAAAGTGCTGCGGGTCCCAGTCCTGTCCTGAGAAGTGGAATTTATTTCCTAGGGTACTGAAAGATGGAGAGTACACCCTTAGAATTTGAAGACAAAGTGAAAAACTGTCATCATATGAAATATGTAACTGATGTAAAATAAGCTTTTAATCTTCATTATTTGTAACATGTCCTTCATAGTAATGGCAGAAGCATTTGGTGCCCGATAAATACTGAAAAAGTAAAATTTAATAGTTAGAATATTTGATACTGTGTGAGGAGGAGAACACTATGTGATGCAAAAATATTTTGGTCTTTAGTAATGCTTACCCCGCAGTGTAGCGGAGATGATCCTCCTGTTTGATCACGAGTATGAATAAAGCATACCGCAATTCTTTTGTTCTGACTCCATGTAAATGGAGCAAGCTTCTGATTATAATTAGGTTTTCCAGATAGTCTCCTACTTTACACAGCATACATATATGTGACCTAAAATCCAAAAGTTTAAAGATGAATAAGCTGTGTTCACAAGAATTTTAAGTTATGCATTGAAGTGAAGTGAAGTGAAGTTGCTCAGTCGTGTCCAACTCTTTGCGACCTCATGGACACCAGGCTCCTCTGTCCATGGGATTTTCTAGGCAAGAGTACTGGAGTGGGTTGCCAATATACCATAAACAAAGGCAAAAGACAAACTATAAGTTGTGAAGAAATATTCGCTACATGAATGAAAAGCTAATTTCCTTAGTATACAAAGTGAAAGTGAAGTCGCTCAGTTGTGTCCAACTCTTTGCAACCCCGCGGACTATAGCCCTCCAGGCTCCTCCATCCATGGGATTCTCCAGGGAAGAATACTAGAGTGGGTTGCCATTTCCTTCTCCAGGGGATCTTCCCGACCCAGGGATCGAACCCTGGTCTCCCACATTGCAGGCAGATGCTTTAACCTCTGAGCCACCAGGGAACTCTCACAAATCAATAAGATAAACATATTCAGTAGAAAACTGAACAAAGGATATAAACAGTCAACTTATTGGACAATAAATGCAGAAATGGCTAATAAATATATAAAACATAATACAGTGCTCAACTTCATTTACCACTAAAGACATACAAATTCAATACCACTTGTACAAGATTGGCATAGATTTTAAATTCTGATAATACTCAATGTTGGTGAAGAAGTAAGAATTCTCATATACCATTGGTGGGATGTAAATTGTTAAAAAAAATCTCATGTAAAATTGATCTAGCATTTCCATTCCTAAGAATCTATCATACAGATATGCTCATGCAAGTTACACAAAGATACATGTAGATTTTTATTATAGTTTTGTAATAAAGAGAAACTGACCATGATAGAAATGGTGTCATTAGGGAACGGACTGAGTAAATTATCATACATCCATATAATGGGGTTCTATGCCCACCTTTAAAGCAATTAAGTATGTATATATCTACTGATACACAAACATGCCTAGGATAGGTTAAATGAAAAAAAAATCAGGTTGCAAATAGCTTTTATAGTGTGGTCCCATTTGTGAGTGTGTATTTACAAATAAAGCCATAAAACATTCTCAAAGAACATACAGGAAACCTAACAATAGTTACCTCTCAGGAAATAGGTAGTATGGGATTCCAGGGCTTGTAATTTAACTTTTCACTTTATACATAGTTATCTTACATTAATTTTTTTTTAAACTGAACATATATTACTTACATAATTTTTAAGGTCTTATACTGGTTACTCCTGAAAACAGTTTGGCACTTTCTTATAAAGTTAAACACACACTTACCCTATGACCCAGCGATCTTACTCCTGACCATTTATCCCAGAGAAATGAGAACTTGGTTTACACAAAAACATATACATAAATGTTTATGGAAAATTTACATTTAATGGCAAAACCAGGAATTAACCCAAATGTCCATAAACTGGTAAATGGTAAACAAACTATGGTACATTTATACCATAGAATACTACTCAGGAATGAAAAGGAGCTATTGATACACACAACAACTTGGATGGACCTCAAGGGTATTATGCTTAGAGGAAAAAGCCAATCTCAGAGAGTCACACACTATTACTCCACTATATAAAATCTCAAAATGATAAAATTATAGTGATGGAGAACAGATTAGTGGTTTCCAAGGGTTAGGGTTAGGGAAAAGGGTAAGGAGTAACTTAAGGAGTAATGGGAGAGAGTTTCTTTGTAGTGATTGAACAGTTGTGTATCCTGAGTGCAGTGATGGTAACTTAAATCTACATATGGTAAAATTTTATAGAATTGCACACAGACATGCACACACTGTATAAAGAACTGGTGAATTCTGAATAATGTCTGTACTTGAGTTAATAAAGTGTTGTGTCAATGTGGATTTCCTGGTTTTGACAACAAACTGTGGTTATGTAAGCTGTTATCATTGGGAAACGCTGTGTGAAGGGTACATGGAATTCTCTATTATTTTTGCCACTTCTTGTAAGTTCTAAATTATTTCAAAATAAAACCTTGTACTAAAAAATTTAATGCTGATAATAAAAGAAAAAATCTCTGGTTAGTAGGTAATTACTCTGTTATAAGTTAATAGATTGAATTTCTCATTTACCGATCAACTTTTTGTGAACTGGGGAATAAATATTTAATTTCTGAAATCCTTATCTTCATTATTGTATGAACTTGAATGATTAAGGGCCTGATACTTTGATACTCGGAGAAGACCATGGACTGTGGCGTCAACAGGAACTAGACATATCTAAAATATACTAAGATATCTCAAATATCATATTAATGAATTTGCTGATTTTTTTCTTTGAATAACATACAATATTTCCAGTATCAGTTAATGGAACTGAAGCTATATAAAACTGTATACAAAAGATTCAATCTTTGACATCCAACCTCTCCTGCTTCTCCTCTGAGCTGTGATAATCCTATGTCCAATCTGTTTTGCATCCAACCCAGTCCTGATTAGAACACTACCTTACTTCCTTGGGCTTCCCTTGTGGCTCAGCTGGTAAAGACTTCGCCTGCAATGAGGGAGACCTGGGTTCGATCCCTGGGTTGGGAAGATCCCCTGGAGAAAGGAAAGGCTACCCACTCCAGTATTCTGGCCTAGAGAATTCTAGGGTGGCAGAGTTGGACATGCCTGAGCAACTTTCACTTACTTCCTTACTTTTATTCTTACTTTCTAGCTCCGTTGTATTCTCATTCACTTATATACTTTCTTATTGGAGGTCTTCCCAGTGGCTCAGTTGATAAAAAGTCTGCCTGCAATGCAGGAGACCCAGGTTCAACCCCTGGGTCAGGAAGTTTCCCTGAAGAAGGAAATGGCATCCCACTCCAGTATTGCCTGGAGAATTCCATGGACAGAGTAACCTGGTGGACTACAGTCCTTGGGGTCACAAAGATTTGGACACGACTACATGTCTAACACACACTCTTACTGGCTCAGCTGGCCTACAATGTTCCTCAAACACTTGGTTCGGTTCAGTTCAGTTCAGTCGCTCAGTCGTGTCCGACTCTTTGCGACCCCATTAATCGCAGCATGCCAGGCCTCCCTGTCCATCACCAACTCCCGGAGTTCACTCAGACGCACATCCATCGAGTCCGTGATGCCATCCAGCCATCTCATCCTGGGTCGTCCCCTTTTCCTCCTGCCCCCAATCTCTCCCAGCATCAGAGTCTTTTCCAATGAGTCAACTCCTCGCATGTGGTGTCCAAAGTACTGGAGCTTCAGCTTTAGCATCATTCCTTCCAAAGAAATCCCAGGGTTGATCTCCTTCAGAATGGACTGGTTGGATCTCCTTGCAGTCCAAGGCACCCTCAAGAGTCTTCTCCAACACCACAGTTCAAAAGCATCAATTCTTCGGCGCTCAGCTTTCTTCACAGTCCAACTCTCACATCCATACATGACCAAAGGAAAATCCATAGCCTTGACTAGACGGACCTTAGTCGGCAAAGTAATGTCTCTGCTTTTGAATATACTATCTAGGTTGGTCATAACTTTTCTTCCAAGGAGTAAGCGTCTTTTAATTTCATGGCTGCAGTCACCATCTGCAGTGATTTTGGAGCCCAAAAAAATAAAGTCTGACACTGTTTCTACTGTTTCCCCATCTATTTCGCATGAAGTGATGGGACCAGATGCCATGATCTTCGTTTTCTGAATGTTGAGCTTTAAGCCAACTTTTTCACTCTCCTTTCACTTTCATCAAGAGGCTTTTTAGCTCCTCTCCACTTTCTGCCATAAGGGTGGTGTCATCTGCATATCTGAGGTTATTGACATTTCTCCCGGCAATCTTGATTCCAGCCTGTGTTTCTTAAGGCCTCCCCAGACAGCCATTTTGCTTTTTTGCATTTCTTTTCCATGGGGATGGTCTTGATCCCTGTCTCCTGTACAATGTCACAAACCTCCATCCATAGTTCATCAGGCACTCTATCAGATCTAGGCCCTTAAATCTATTTCTCACTTCCACTGTATAATCATAAGGGATTTGATTTAGGTCATACCTGAATGGTCTAGTGGTTTTCCCTACTTTCTTCGATTTAAGTCTGAATTTGGCAATAAGGAGTTCATGGTCTGAGCCACAGTCAGCTCCCGGTCTTGTTTTTGTTGACTGTATAGAGCTTCTCCATCTTTGACTGCATAGAATATAATCAGTCTGATTTCGGTGTTGACCATCTGGTGATGTCCATGTGTAGAGTCTTCTCTTGTGTTGTTGGAAGAGGGTGTTTGCTATGACCAGTGCATTTTCTTGGCAGAACTCTATTAGTCTTTGCCCTGCTTCATTCCTCATTCCAAGGCTAAATTTGCCTGTTACTCCAGGTGTTTCCTCAAACACTAGTATGCTTAAAATTAACCTGGGAATCTTAATAAAATGCAAATTCTGATTCAGTGAGCCTGAGGCTAGGGCAGAACCTCAGTGAGCCTGAGGCTAGGGTGGAACTTCAGATTCTACATTTCTCACAAACTCCCAATTCAAGCCTAGCCCACAGGTGTCTAAAGTCCACACTTAGCGTGTGAGAGCCTGAGGAACAAAGTACAATCTCTTTAGGGTAATTTAGTGCCTTCCAGGAGAGATAAGAATGCCTTCTTAAGTGAACAATGCAAAGAAATAGAAGAAAACAATAGAATGGGAAAGACTAAAGATCTCCTCAAGAAAATTATGGATACCAAGGGAACATTTCATGCAAAGATGGGCTCAGTAAAGGACGGAAACAGGAAGGACCTGACAGATTAAAAAAATCTGGCAATACATAAAAGAACAGTACAAAAAGATATTAATGACCCACATAACTACAGTGATGTGATCACTCCCCTAGAGCCAGACATCCTGGAGTGCGAAGTCAAGTGGGCCTTAGGAAGCCTCACTACGAAGGAAGCTAGTGGAGGTGGTGGAATTCCAAATGAGCTATTTCAAATCTTAAAAGATGATGCTGTTCAGGTGCTGCACTCAGTATGCCAGCAAATTTGGAAAACTCAGCAGTGGCCACAGGACTGGAAAACATCAGTTTTCATTCCAGTTTGAAAGAAGGGCAATGCCAAAGAATGTTAAACTACTGTACAATTGCTCTCATTTCACATGGTAGCAAGATAATGCTCAAAATCCTTCAAGCTAGGCTTCAACAGTACATGAACCGAGAACTTCCAGATGTACAACCTAGATTTAGAAGTGGCAGAGGAACCAGAGATAAAATTGCCGACATCTATTAGATCATAGAAAAAGCTAGAGAATTTCAGGAAAACATCTACTTCTGCTTCATTGACTACACTAAAGCCTTTGATTGTGTGAATCACAACAAAGTGTGGAAAATTCTTAAAGAGGTAGCATACCAGACCACCTAACCTGCCTCCTGAACAACCTGTATGTAGATCAAGAAGCAACAGTTAGAACCAGACATGGAAGACAGGATTGGTTCCAAATTGGGAAAGGAGTACATCAAGGCTGTATATTGTCACCCTGCTTATTTAACTAATATGCAGAATACAGCACGTGAAATGCTAGACTTGACGAAGCACAAGCTGGAATCAATATTGCCAGGAGAAATATCAATAACCTCAGATATGCAGATGAAATCACCCTAATGACAGAAAGTAAAGAGGAACTAAAGAGCCTCTTGATGAAGGCGAAAGAGGAGAGTGAAAAGTCTGGCTTAAAATTCAACATTCAGAAAACTAAGATCATGGCATCTGGTCCCATCACTTCATGGCAAGTAGGTGGGGAAACAAATGGAAATGTTGACAGACTTCATTTTCTTGGGCTTCACAGTCACTGTGGATGGTGACTTCAGCCATGAAATTAAAAGATGCTTGCTCCTTGGAAGAAAAGCTATGACAAACCTCGATGGTGTATTAAAAAGTAGAGACATCACTTTGCTGACAAAGGTCCGTATAGTTAAAGAAAGTTAAAGAAAGTGAAGTCGCTCTGTCATGTCTGACTCTTGGCAACCCCATGGACTGTAGCATGCCAGGCTCCTCCATCCATGGGATTTTCCAGGCAAGAATACTCGAGTGGGTTACCATTTCCTTCTCCAGGGGATCTTCCCGACCCAGGAATCAAACCTGGGTCTCCCGCACTGCAGGCATGTTCTATACCATCTGAGTATAGTCAAAGGTATGGCTTTTGTCAGTACTCATGTATGGATGTGAGAGTTGGACCATAAAGAAGGCTGAACATGAAAGAATTGATGCTTTCGAACTGTGGGGCTGGAGGAGACTCTTGAGAGTCCGTTGGACAACAAGGAGATCAAACCAGTCAACCCTAAAGGAAATCAACCCTGACTATTCATTGGAAGGACTGATGCTGAAGCTGAAGCTCCAATATGTTGGCCACCTGATGCAAAGGCCCAACTCTTTGGAGAAGACTCTGATGCTGGGAAAGATTGAGGGCAGGAGGAGAAGGGGACAACAGAGGATGAGATGGTTGGATGGCATCATCGACTCAATGGACATGAGTTTGAGCAAACTCTGGGAGATAGTGAAGGATAGGGAAGCCCGGTGTGCTGCAGTCCATGGGATTGCAAAGAGTTGGACATGACTGAGCAATTGAACAACAAAATGCTTTCCACAGTCTTATTCAAATTTCATCATGCATAACTATGAACTTTGCTGGGGCAGTGTCTATATAGGTCACTGTTGTAACCCCAGCACTTAGTAGGGAGCCTGAAACAAGATAGAGTGAAAGTGAAGTCACTCAGTCGTGTCTGACTCTTTGCAACCCTATGGACTATAGCCCCCACCACCACTATTCCCACCCCCAGGCTTCTCTGTGCATGGGATTTTCCAGGCAAGAGTGCTGGAGTGGGTTGCCATTTCCTACTCCAGGGGATCTTCCCAACCAAGGGATTGAACTCGGGTCTCCTGCGCTGTAGGCAGACTCTTTACCATCTGAGCCACCAGGGAATCCCCTGAAAGTGCTCAAAAAAAAATTTTGTTGGATGATTGAAGGAATGAATGTATGGCCTAAACAAAATGTATGACCTAAATAACCATTCCCTGCTCATATACTATACATTCTTTTTCTCATCCCCAGGACTTACTTATTTTATAACTAGAAGTTTATACCTTTTGACCTCCTTCACTCATTTCACCTACCCCTCAATCGGCAGGTTTCCTTCTTTTTATAGCTGAATAGTATTCCATTTGTGTTTGTGTGTGTGTATACACACCATAATTTCTCTATCCATTCATCCACTGATGGACAGTAAGGTGGTTTTCATGTTTTAGATATTGTAATTGATGCGGCAGTGAACACTGGGGGTGCAGATAACTTTTCTAGTTAGTGTTTTCATTTCCACTTCCCAGAAATGAAACTGCTAGATCATTCTGTGCTATGTGCTTAGTTGATCAGTCATGCCCGACTCTTTGCAACCCCATGGACTGTAGCCCGCCAGGCTCCTCTGTCCATGGGATTCTTCAGGCAAGAATACTGGAGTGGGTAGCCATGCCCTCCTCCAGGGATCTTCCCAACCCAGGGATTGACCCCAGGTCTCCCACATTGCAGGTGAATTCTTTACTTACTGAGCCACCAGGGAAGCCCAGATCATACAGTAGTTCTTTCTATTTTTAAGTTTTTGAGGAACCTCCATATCATATACCATAGATTCTAAGCCAACGAAATTACCTCCCATTTTCCTAGTACTTTCCCACCTATACCTTTTCTCACACTATTTTCTCTCCTTTCCCAAGATTTGCCTCACTCAGTTCTCTTCATGTTTTTCTTCTCTTTCCTTTGCAGTGTTCATGATCTTAGTTTCCCGAGCAGGGATTGAACCCAGGCCCACAGCAGTGGAATTGCCAAGTCCTAACTGCTGTACCACTAGGAAATTCCCTCTCTTCATCTTTAAATGCCCAGTTTGAATGGGAAAAATCTCCATAAAACCTTCCCTGATGTCCCAATGTGGAAATGATCTCTCTCATTTTGTAAGGCTCCTCCCTACCAGATTTTGAATGCCTTCTAAATAATAATGATAGTATTCATGTTTGGTTCACATCAAATGTTAGCATATAGTAGAAGGTCAATGTTTATTAAACTGAAATGGGAGAATAAAGAATTATCTAGATGAACACTATGTATTAGAACTTTTTGTGATGATGGCAGTTTCAAAATCTGTGTGGTCCAGTATGATAGCCACAAATAGCTACTGGAACTGAATTTATTATTTTAGTTAATTAAAATGTCACTGCCCACTTGTGGCTAGTGGCTTCCTACTGGACCCTGAGCTATCTAGGTAATTCTAGTTGCAATTGTTCTTCATTCAACAGTGTTTACTGAGTACCTCCTATGTGCCAGACACAAAATAGGCTAGGAGCTAATGATATAAACATGAATAATTCATGGTCCTTGACCTCAAAGAGCTTGCAACCTATTAAGAAAAGATAGGATCAAATAAATCAATCAAGTGTTATAGGTGCTATTATAGAAGACTGACAAAATAGAATATGTGTACAAAGGTGAATGTGGGCAGGAGTCAGAAGAGGGTTTGTAAACAAGGTAAGATTAGTATTCATCAGGCAAACAAAAGATTAAGAGCTTTGCCCACAAAGGAGGGTGAACAAAGGCATGGAAGTCAAACCAGAGAGACCCTCTCCTCCTGGAAATAGAAGTAGTTACTTTGATTTACACCTAGGAATTGGAAGGTCAAGAGCTCTTGTAAGGACATCCCAGGTGGCTCAATTGGTAAAGAATCCACCTGCCAGTGTAGGAGATGCCAGATAGGTGGGTTTGATCCCTGGATGAGGAAGATCCCCTGAAGTAGGGAATCACAACCCACTCCAGTATGCTTGCCTGGAGAATCCCATGGACAGAGGAGCCTGTGGGCTACAGTCCATGGGCTCTCAAAGTTGGACATGAGTGAGCAGGCATGCAGCCCAACAAACTCTTAAAAGGAGAGCTGGTGAAGTTTGTGCTGGAGTCCTAGGCAGGAGCCCAATCCCAGAGGGTCCTTGGAATGCCTTGCTAAGGAAGGAGCCTGGTATCCTACAGGCAGTGGGAAGTCATGGAAGCCATGTGCTCATTTTATGTTAGAGAAAGTTGTCTCTGGGAGACAAATTGGAAAGGGTTAGACAATCTGAGAGATGATGGAGTATGTGGGATCTTAGTGGCACTGGAAACATAGTCCAGGTTTAGACAGGGTATGTGAGCTTTTTGTTAATAGCTTGAAATAAGATGATGATTACAGTCAACATCTTTGTTTTGTCTCTATTTGATAATCCATTCAATTTTCTTCTTTGTTTCTTTTCTTTCTTTCATTTTCTTTTTGCATACAGAGACACAGCCTTCACTGAATGGCCAGATCTCCATGGAAGCAAAATTGAAACTGGGTATGACTATTTGGACATTTCAAGGAAAGAAAGTACCTTCTGCTTAAATCATTTGAGAAATAGTAGCCAAAATAACTCATTCCTATCAGTAGCTAATTCTTCCATTCACTTAATGCTGGCACTGATCCTAGTTATTTGTATTAAGTAGCTCACCACGTCATAGGATTTGTTTACATAGACAGATGACAGGTTTGCCTTAGTTTTAAGTGCCAACATTTAATAAACAACAACAACAAAAAGACTTCCTGTCACAGGCAGACCTATCTACTCAAACTTCTGAATTACTTCAAAGGTCCTATTGTGATGCAGGAGTTTTCAATACCTTCAGGAGACATTTATCATTTCAAACCCAAACACATTTAATGGTTACATTAGCCTTCATTTTGTTTGTTGCCATTGTGGAACTGTTGCTGGATACTCATTCTGATAGAAATAGCAATCATTTTTGAAAGCAGAAGCATTGTTGTTAGCAGAACAACACATGCATATACACACCCCAAATAAACATTTTTAGCTATTTCCTGATATTGCTTACAGTTATTTGGTTAAATTTAGCATTGCCCAGAACCTCCAGTAAGATTGTCTGTGATTGGCATGCATACAAATTTATAAAGCCCAGGTTATATTAATAACTAAATGCAAAGACCCTGATGCTGGGAAACATTGAAGGCAGGAGGAGAAGGGGACGACAGAGGATGAGATGGGTGGATGGCATCACCTACGCAATGGACATGGGTTTGGGTAAACTCTGGGAGTTGGTGATGGACAGGAAGGCCTGGTGTGCTGCAGTCCGTGGGGTTGCAAAGAGTCAGACATGACTGAGCAACTGAACTAAAAAGGGACATTAACATTAATAACAACAAAGATGATGGTAAACCATAATGGAAAAGAATATTTTTAAAAGAATATATATATATGTATAACTGAATCACTGCTGTACAGCAGTAATTAATACAACACTGCAAATCAACTGTACTTCAATAAAAAATTAATTAAGAACAAATACTAAAAAACCAACAAAGATGACTCTTTGAACTTAAGTACACTATTTCTTATTAGTAACTACCAACGTTAAGTAAAATTTAAACTCTAGAACCACTGTCATCATTTGATGTCTATCACTGGTAGCAAGTTTACTGTTATATGCTGATAAGATGTCTAATGTTAGACTCTAGAAATTAGTGCTAGAACTGCTTGTGGAAAGATTAAGAGGTGTGAAAAAAGAATGAAGGCAGATTTGCAAAGTGGAAGAGGGCTACAGATAGAAACTTCTGAGAAAATACATTTTATCCTCCAAATATAGACAATACTGCATTAGATTCTAGACCAAACTTTTTTTCAAAAGCTATAAAGGGCATTTTTGAGACAATTGGCAACATTTGAATACAATGTAGTAGTGTATATAATAATTTTGTATCAGTGTTAATTTCCTGATTTTAATCATTGTGTTGTTACTCAAGTTACTCAAGTGAATGTCTTTAATCTTAACAGATACCCTGGAGTATTTAAGGATAAAGGGGGCATTACATCAGCAATTTATACTCAAATGGTTCAGAAAGAAAGGTAAATGTATTCTTTATATACACATTATAAATTGTGATAGTGTGCTGAAACCTGCTAGCGCCAGCTCACAGGAGCTGATTGTACACTCCAGTTAGTGACCTCACATTGGGGGCTTGAAATCAGCCTCCAAGGTGAGAGCATTTACACCATGAAAATCAGCAAATGCTGTGCTATGCTTAGTCACTCAGTCGTGTTCGACTCTTTGCGACCCATGGACTATAGCCTGCCAGGCTCCTCTGTTCTTGGGGCTTCTTCAGGCAAGAATACTGGAGCGGGGTGCCATGCCATCCTCCAGGATCTTCCTAACCCAGGGGTCAAACCCAGTTCTCCACACTGCAGGCAGATTCTTTACTATCTGAGCCACCAGCGAAGCCTCAAATGCTATAGATCAGTGCTGTTTCGTCCCCTGGAGAACCAGTTGTCAAAACATATTAGCCATGGATCAAAGTCAAAAATAATGTCTAGATTCATGCAGTTTTTTGTTATTATAATTGATGGGTTGTCCTATTTTGCCTTTGACCTGAGTTGATATATTCAAAAGATCTAGTGCTGCTAAATACTCAATAATAAATAATATTCTCAATATGTCATCCTCTAATCACCTGAAAATATCTTTCAAACTTATCTTGCCAAAAAAAGTAGGTAAATAAATACATTATCTTAGTTTTGTAGTTACTTTTTGTACACTGTAAACTAAAAGCAATCACGTATCTAACAGTAGGAATCAATTTGTTGCTGTTTAGTCGCTAAGTCATGTCCAGCTCTTTTGTGACCTCATGGACTGTACCCCGCCAGGCTCCTCTGTCCATGGGGTTTCCCAGCAAGAATACTGGGGTGGGTTGTCACTTCCTTTTCCAGGGGATCTTCCCCACCCAGGGATCGAACCTGTGTCTCTTGTGTCTCCTGCATTGACAGGCAGATTCTTTACCACTGAGCCACCTGAGAAGCCCAGGAATCAAGTTAGTTATGCCCAAACAGAGATCCAACCAGTCCATCCTAAAGGAGATCAGTCTTGGGTGTTCATTGAAGGGGCTGATGTTGAAGCTGAAACTCCAATACTTTGCCCACCTGATGTGAAGAGCTGACTCATTGGAAAAGACCCTGATGCTGGGAAAGATTGAGGGCAGGAGGAAAAGGGGACAACAGAGGATGAGATGGTTGGATGGCATCACTGACACAATGGACATGGGTTTGGGTGGACTCTGGGAGTTAGTGATGGACAGGGAAGCCTGGCGTGCTGCGGTCTATGGGGTCGCAAAGAGTCAGACATGACTGAGCGACTGAACTGAGCTGAACTGAAACACTGCTTGCCTCCCAAGTATCTGTCGTATTCCTGGGACTTTGTGAAGCTTCATGTTCTCCATAAGGTCTCTCTTGAATACCACAGTCCTCATTGGTCCCTTCTTTACAGTTCATAGAATTGTGCAAAAGATACATAGAAGAGCATCCAGACTAATGCCCTCATTTTTCAAAGGAGAAACTGAAGACCAAGAGATTAGCATTCCCAGTATAACAGAATATCCGGTGACAGAGTGAGGAGAAGCAGCCTCCTCCTCTCATGCCAAAACCCTGAGCTATTTCTCTACACCATTAGAGCACACACTCGCCAGACCAGACTTAAATATCAGATCATAATTTTCTGCTTCCTGACCAAATGTAGTATGCTTACTGCCTCACAGAGTAGGAACATCTATCTAGCACGGTAGATCCTTGATAAATAAAATTTGGTACTCAATAAGCACTCAATATATCCATTAGTTTGGAATGCCTTTCATATACTCTTTTTTCATTTCAAAGATGCCTTTTGATTTATTTACAAAGCCATAAAACCTGACATGTGTTTTCTTAGTGCTATAAATGAAGAGCTGGCTACCAACAATGAAAGTAGATGACTTGTTTCCCAGTGGGTGGGACATCCAAATGTCTAGGTGCCAAATTATAAAATGAGATCAGCCTTGGAGTCTTTACTGAGGTTTTATTCTTTCAGATTTAAATATGGTTTATAGAACACTTTGAGAATCAATTTAAAGTCACTTTGCAGGGCAAAACTGTATAGCCATTTAGATATTCTTGAAGGAAAAGTGTATTAATTAGTAGCACAAGAAAATGCAAAAACTAATGGTGAAGTTGTTTGTCTCTATTTTTAAAAAATAATGCTTTCTTGCAATTTTCAGAAAGACAAAATGATAAAATTTGAATATTTTTTCAAAAGGACTACCAGATGAAACTTAATGAGGTTAGTAGTCTAAGATCCCAATCATCAGAGACTTTTAACTGGGGTATTTATCCCTTTATGAGTTGTTGAAACATTTTTAAGGTTTACAACCTACCATTCAGTAAGTTAAGACCAATAAAACACCCACTTGGCCAATTCAGCCATATCCCAAGAAGAAATAACAGAACAGTCAGAGTTTGAAAGGATATTCATGAGTTGCAACTGTTGTGATATAGACCTCAAGACCTGTGAAGTATATTGATCAGATTTTTTATACATAGTAAAAAAAATGACTTGCTGTTTGATCTGAACTCAGGTTTTAGCCTTCAGTTTGTAGATAGAACTATGTTTAAAAGTCAATCAAAAATTAATGTGACCAGTATTTGCTGTTGTGATATCATTATTTCAACCAAATTGTGATTCAATGCTAAGGAGGATAGCTGGAAATGTTTAGAAAGTCACAAACACAGCAGATATTCTAGTCCACCTTTGGCTCCACAGTTTGTGCTCTTATTCACTGCACTACCGTTGATTATATGATACCATTTTATAAAACTTAAAATATGCAAAGTAATGTTCTGTGCAGTTTATGGATAGACACATATGTGATAAAAATGTGAAAACATGCATGGAAATGAAAGGCATCAAATACATGAATTTGGCTCCTTCTGAGAAAGGGAGACAGGGGAAATGAATGGAAACAGAAAACTTTAGCTATATCCATAAAGTCTTATTTCTAGAAAAAAAAAAGATATTTAGTAAATACAGGAAGCATATAAGATTTGACAATGCTGGGCTGTGAGTACAATGGAGCTTATCATATTATTCTCTATGAGGCTTATAATTTTATTCTCTCTATTACCTTTATTTGTAAAACATTTCACAATTTTTAAAACAGATTTTTAAAAAGAAATGAAAAGGTATATTATGAAGCTGGAGTATGTGTCTTGGATCTCCAATGTAATAAACAATCCTGATTGTAATTTTAAATATTTACACAAATAATGTGAAATAAAGATTTTGTGAAATTCAGAAGCCCTTTTTCATTTCAGTTGAGATGCACTTGGATGTTTAATAAAAGCTCAGCAATGCAATCTTTAAAAGATTAGTTTTTACAAATAAAAGTAGTGAAAACTTCACAACAAAATACTTTTTGCATAGATTCATATAAGCACAACATATACAACCTCTTGAGAGACCATGTCCAAATTCAAACCAGAAGTCCACATAACCATTTTGGAATGCAGTACCATTGTTTATACATTTAAATTATGTTGTTTAAAGAAAGTTATACTTAATGAAGGAAAAGGAAGAATGCTGAAAACAGCTTTGAGAAGTATCCTGATAAAAGATCAGGTTTGAAAAAGTGCATAACTCTATTTGAATAATAGGACATTTTATTTGTGTAACAGCTAATCCCACAGTTTAATTTAAAGGTCAAGTCATTGATTTGGCTCAAGGCAGAGCAGAGAGACAGTTCTGTCTCCCTGTTTATACACATTCAAGTAGTTCCACGAGACCTCCTAAGATCTAAGATGAGGTAACTTTTTCTTAATTTGGTGGAAAGATTTCTGTGTTGACAATAGAAAGAAACACCTTTATTCCTATTTTCCCCTTTTTAGTAAAACAGAAAATCCCACAGATTTCATGTCAATATATTGTCCCCTAGAAACACAGACAAGAAGGTCAAGAGAGCAGATATTTTACAAATATTCGTGTAGTCTTTTCCCCTTTGTAGTTTTTTTCTGCCTTCCTCTTATTTACATATTTCAAAGCACACTTTTCCTGTCCAGAGAAGTCATCCCCGTCCTTTAACCTGGGAGTGAGAGGAATTTTCCACTGTGATTGCTGTTGTCTACCTACCGTGCCTATGAATTATGTTTCTGAAGCACTGTTTGTCATTGATTTCCAAAGCAATATTCACTCTACACCCTGGGGGTTAGACAACTTTTGACACTTCCTCAAAACTTAAAAGTAACATGAGTTTAATTATCATGTGTATGAGACATTTGTTGCCTCCTCTCTCTTCCTTTATGTGTGTGAGCTCACCCCTTTGGTGTGGAAGATCTGAAAAAAGAAAGTGAGAAGGAAAAATCAAGAAATGATAATACCTTCAATTTCTAACAAAGAGCTCCAAATACTATTATTTTACAATGTTGCATCTGTCTTTGCACGTGCGAACTGTGGGGAGGGGGGTTGGGGAGCTAAAGGGAATGACTGCCCATCATTTAACCTTTCAGTTTCATTATCTGCTAACTAGGAATGAGAATACAGGCTTGACATACTTTGGTTCTTTGAAGATAAAGTTCATAATAAACGTAATACATGAATCTATTCTCCTTTTAAAAAATCAGAAAATTAAAAAGATAAAGGTAAGGACTTCCCTAGTGGCTTAATGGTAAAGAATCCACCTGCCAGTGGAGGAAACACGGGTTCCTGGTCTGTGAAGACCCCACCTGCCTCGGAGCAGCTAAGCCCCGTGCTCCGCAACTACTGAGCCTGAACTCTAGAGCCCGGAAGCTGCAACTACAGAGCCCACTCACCACAACTACTGAAGCCCAGGCTCCCTAGAGCCCGTGCTCCACAGCAAGAGAAGCCACTGCAATGAGAAGCTCTCACACCACAACTAGAGAGTAGGCCCTGCTCCCTGCAACTAGAGAAAGCCCGTGGAGCAATGAAGACTCAACACTGCCAAAAATAAATACATTTATAAATAAAATTATTTTTTTTAAAAGATAAAGGTAAAATGCTTGCATTAGTCAGTGTTCTCCAGAGAAACAGAATCTACAGAATCCATATCTGTATCCATATCTATATGTATTTGCATGTGTGGAGAAAGAAAGATTGATTATAAGGAATTGACTCAAACACAGTTAGAGAGGCTGAGAAACCCAAGATCTGCCGTGGGAAAGCTGGCCAACCATCTGGTTCCAATCTGAGAGCAAATAAGCTTGGAGACCCAAGAAGAGCTGATGTTTCAGTCTGAGCAGCTCAAACAATGAGGCAGGAGGGAGGGTCTGCCTTTTTATTCTATTCAGGACTTCAACTGATTTGGTGAAGACCATCCACATTAGAGAAGACAATCTGCTTGGCTCAGTTTAACTGATTCAAATGTTAATCTCATATCAAAACATCCTCACAGACATACCCAGAATAATCTTAGACAAGTTACTGGGAACCCCATGGCCTTGTTAAGTTGACACATAAAATTGATTGTCTCAGTCCCCTTGGCCACCTCCCCAACTTGTTCTCTTCCCTTCTTCTCATAGATAACCATTTTTGCGTTTGAAGCTCATTCTTCCAGATAAATAGTTTAAATAGTTTTTTACCTTAATAAGTAGAAAAAAATATGTAGTATTGTACTGTAGTATATGACATAAATGGCATCAGATTGTACATATCCTTCGGTGACTTGTGGTTTTCATTCACATATGTTTTTGAGATTTGTCCTTGTTGATACATGCTGGTTCATGATTTTAACATCTGCCTACTGTGCAATTGAATGAATAAACTATGTTTCATTGAGTCATTCTTCTATTGATGTACATTGAGGTTGTTCCTGATTTGTCACTATTAACAGTTTTATAGTAAACGTCTTTGCGTACATGTGGGTGTATTTCTCTGCCTAGAAGAGTAATGCATGTAATTCTCTTGATGGGAGAAAACTTGACTAGTGTAATGAAAACTGATTGTAAAGTTTTAAGCTAGTCTTTTTGGTTTGTGTGTAATCTTATGAATTGTTGCTTTTTGATAAAGATTCTTGAGATATACTATGGCAGAAGGCCAGCTCTCCAGCAAAACAGGGTTAGGGTTAGAGAGAATCACCTTAATTCAGGATCCCAGAACTTCTGCAAGTCTAGGACCTAATTTTTTCAGTGAACACATCAAGAGACCATGTTTTCAGTATCCAGGCACTGTTGAAGTCACCCTAGGAAGAAGTAGGTAGATTCTTATTTTACATTTTCCAGATTATTTCATATTCTTTTTACAAAAATTTCTTCTTAAAGTCTTGGGATCACACCAGACTATTTGAGCCTTTTGATGCCTGTGACTCCTAAGTTGGGTTGTCACTCATCAGTATGAGCTTTGTTTTTTCAGAGTTCATGAACTGAAATACTAATTTTTAAATTGGTTTTTAGTCCTGGGTATAAAGGAACCAGGGCTTCCTCGGTGGTTCAGCAGTAAAGAGTCTGCCTACAATGCGGGAGACTGGGGTTCAGTCTCTGAGTTGGGAAGATTTCTTGGAGAAGGGAATGGCAACCCACTCTAGTATTGTTGCCTGGAGAATCCTCGTGAACAGAGAAGCCTGGCAGGCTACAGTTCATGGGGTTGCAAAGAGTGAGATGCAACTGAAGTGACTTAGCACACACGCATAAGTGAACCAAATCCCTCATTCTATAAGTAGGTACTATTATCCCTATTTTACAGCTATGGAAACTGAGGCTCAGAGGAATTTGCCCCATGTCACAAAACTCTGAAATGGACAAGCCAGGATTCAACCCCAAGTCTGTTTGACTTCAAGACCAGTGCTTTTTGCATAGTATACTGCAGGCTGTCAGGACACATTTTCTTTCTCTGTTCCTAACTCACTTTGCAACAGTATGTATGTATTTGAGGCATATAAAAGACCAAATAAATAATAAGAAAAACTACCATTTATTGACCACCCATTCTATGTTGGGCTTCCCTGGTGGCTCAGCTGGTAAAGAATCCACCTGCAATGCAAGAGACCCGGCTTCGATTCCTGGGTTGGGAAGATCCCCTGGAGAAGGGAAAGGCTACCCACTCCAGTATTCTGGCCTCGAGAATTCCTTGGACTGTATAGTCCATGGGGTCACAAAGAGTTGGACACGACTGAGAAGCTTTCACTTTCATTCTATGTCGAGCACTGGGCTAGGCATGATACCTTTTCTGTAAAACCTCATAACATCCCTCTAAGGTAGAAATTATCATCTCCATATTACAGGTGAGAAAACTGAGGTTCAGAGAGTTTAAGTGACTTTCACAGAGAGTGCCAGGGCAGGATTCAAGCTCATATCTATAGGATGCAAAATGTATGTACTTTCCACTACAACCAAGACCTTTCAGTATGTTATTTTATTATATGTCTATGTATTATTAACACCTTCATTCTGGTCAAGCTTATATCATTTTAGGCAGACTTTGTGTCCCTCTCTAGTTAACATTAATAGTAGGTTTCATTTCATGTTTTACCTTAATGGGGAGGAGTTGAAGGGAGAATTAAAATCTAATTGTTATCTAGCACCTTTTTTATTCAACTATTTTCTCTTAATAAAGTGATTTTGCTTGCATTTTTTTAAACTGCTGAGAGAACATTAGTACACAGAAAATTTGTCACCTATGAGCAGTTCTCTGATCTTTTCTTAATATAATTTGGGTTTTTATCGAAGTATTTTTCTAGTTCTATAAGCAATGTTTTAATCTTTTACAAAATGGCTAAAACAACAGAGCAAGAGGAAGCACTCATAAATCTCAGGAGTCATTCATTTGTTCATTTGTCTATCCATCCATCCAACACATATTTTTAGAGTGCCTACTGTGCAGCAGGCACTATGTTAGTTTCTGAGGATAAAAAGATAAATGTGACATAATTTCTGTTCTCAAGAAACTCACAGTTGGTGGGGGAGACCTACAGGTAAATTGACAGTTACAGGACAGAGGGATGAGTATTGTGCCTGAACAAGAAAATAGTCTAGTGGTTTCAACAGTAGGTCCTTGGGCCATCAGGGTTCATGTCTCAGGTCTGTGATATACTGTCACTACTTCATGCAGTTGATATGAGAACTGAGTTTTCATATGCTTGCTTTCCTTTGCTAAGTAGTTTCAGTCGTGTCCAACTCTTGCGACTCCATGGACTGTAACCTGCCAGGCACCTCTGTCCATGGGATTCTCCAGGCAAGAATACTGGAGTGGGTTGTGATGTCCTCCTCCAGGGGATCTTACCGACCCAGGGATCAAACCCACATCTCATTATGTCTCCTGCATTGTCAGACTGATTCTTTACTACTAACGCCACATGAACGATCAATAAATAGTGTTATTCTGGTAGCCATAAGCACTGGGTATTATCACAACATAGAAAAGTGGCGCCTAACCCAGATAGGGGAGGGGTTTGGGCAGTAGTTCTAGAGATTGAGTCTTGAAAGAAAACTGGGAGTTACCCAAGCAGAGAAGGGGACAATGGTTTTTGACAGAGTATAGCATGGACAAAGGCACCAAGACATAAGGGAATCTGGCATAAGTCAAGAAGTTTGGTGTTGCTGAATATAAAGGGCAAGGGCATGGGGTAGTAGAGTGAAATTAGACAGGAACCGAATCAGGATAGGGGGGCTTGTAATCAGTGCCCAAGACTTTGAACTTTATCTTGAGAGCTAAAGAAATCCATGAAGGCTTATAATGAGGGGGTAAAATGAGCAGATGCTTTTGGTAGAATCATGAAGGATGGACAAGGGGGCAAGACTAGTATCAGGGAAACTTGTTATAGGCTGCGACAGTATTTCAAAGGAGAAATGGTGAGGGAGGCCCTGGACTAAGCTATGGCAATGTAAATGAGAGCATGGGACAGAGTCAAGAGATGTTCAGGAATCGTAAGAAGTAGCAGCACTTAGATGCCACATGGATAAGACAGGTAGAAAATGTGAGTCCTTCTTTCTACCATTCACTCAGCTAGGAAATACAGGAGAAGCAGTTTGAGGAGAGATTTTCTTGACTGCAGTTCTGAGTGCTCGCAAAATAAAATCTAAATTCCTTAGTACCGCATTCAAGGTCCCTTATGATCTGGCTCCAAATTATATTTCCAACTGTATCTCACAAGCATAACTTTTCCTAGTCAGATTAAACAAAGTGGTCCATTCCAACCACTGTTTTCCTAAACCCCTGCCTCTTTCAAACAGACATAGACACAAATAATGAGATACTGTAGAGAAATCACAGTATCTCATTATTTGTGTCTATCTATATAGATAGATGTAGAGAAATATATATATTTCAAAATGATGGATGAAGAGGTGACATTTCAGCTGTATGATAGTTTAAAATGGCTTCCAATGAATTATACCTCCCTGTGCTCACATCCCTTCACAATGTGATGCTATAATACCTCCTATCAAGAGGTGAAGTCTATTTCCTTTCCTCATTGCATCTGGGCTGACCGTGTAACTTGTTTTGACCAATGAAATGCAGCAGAAGTGACATTCTGGGATTTCTGAGCCTAGGCAGGCCTTAAGAGAACTAGCAGTTTCTGCTTTTGCTGTTGAAACCCAGTTGCCATGGAAAAAAAGCCCAGGCTATTCTGCTGGAAAGAGGCTATGTGGAGAGAGAGGCAGTGGGGGATGAGATACCAGATGGAGATAGAGGACCAGGTGTGAGCATGTCCCAGCTGAGCCCAGTCCCCAGATGACCCACCAGCTGACTGGCCAGACAAATGAGCCTGAAAGGGACCAACAGAACTGCCCAGCCAACCCAAAGAATTTCAAGAAATAATAAATCAGGTTGTTTTAAGCCACGCAGTTTAATGTTATACAGCAATAGGTAAGTGTGACACACTGGCAATGGAAATGTGAACAGGAATCCTCCAGGAAGATAATGGAGGAAAGAGTAGCTTTCTGGGCAGAGTGAATATAATGAGCAAAGGCACAGAGGAGTCAAAGTGCACAGCCTGTCTCAGGAAGGGCAAGTGCTATTGTGTGGTTAAAGGAAGACAGGCAGTGCATGGCAGGGAGTAGCTCATGAAAGGGGGAAGCTGGATATGTCTGGAAGGGAAAAGTCTTGTTATCAGTTGCAGTTTAATGTTATCATATCTTCGAACATCACTCGGGAATTGGGCTTCTCTTGTATCGTTCCCTTCTTTTGTGAACTGTTTTCTTCCCAACCTCCTCCAAGAAATTGTTAGGTTGTTATCTACTTTCTTCAATGTCATCATGGAGAGTTTATTAAGAAGCACTTTCAAAATTTAGCTGCCTACCCAGTGGTTAGCTTAACATTACCTTTCATTTTTGCTAAATTCGCTTTTCTGTTCATTTATTAAAGAAGCAAACATTTATTGAGTTTCTGAAATATGCCAGGCACTTGGGATTCAGAAAAAAATAAGCTGCAGTTCTTACATCAAGAAGCCTATAGTCTATTGGGTGAAATTGATGGGCAGTAGGAAATTACAATATAGCATGCTTAGCTCAGACAAGCAGAGGTTTTCATATAATTATTATGATCTAAGACAATACTGAATTTACAGAAACAGTTGCCATCAAGATCCTTTATTTGTTTCTGAAATAATAGACTCTAGATCTTTAAATAGCCATGAAACTGTGATTGGCTTTATGCCATCAGATTTGGTAAGATACCACCTGGAATACTTGAATGTCAAAGTAAACTTTGCTCCAGAAAAAGCCAAATTGCATATGTCCAGATTCCCTTGGAGTTAATATGTAATACCTTTCTGAAATCCTCATTTTTAAGCCCTTATTATTTTTCTTTCACTTTCTTCTTATGGCTGAGGACCAGTTCATTCCTGCATGATTTCTCAGCCATTTGGAGGTCTTGGAATCACTTCTGTGGTAATATTTGCAGCCTCTGGATCTGGAACTCTTCAGAATACTTTTTTTGTTTTCAATTCCTTCCACCCAGTTTTTCTTCTGGTCTCGTTAAAATTCACTGGATAGCCCTTTAATTCTTTGATCATGTACCTCACTCACAGTTCCATTTGCTCACGTGTCTTTGCAAACCGCTGGGAGAGCAGCCCTTTCCTTTCTCCCATGTTTTCCCCAACGTGGTAATCTTGATCTTGTGTCTGCTAAGTTATGAGCTCTCTCCTGTTCCACGCTGGCACTGAGATCCCTAACTCAGCCTCCAGGAAATTATTTTCCTTTTTGCTTGGATGATATCCTTCAAGTCTTTGTGGGGATGGAAAATATCATCCCATTGAGCTTTCAGGACATTGTTTGAAAGAATGCTGTTATTTGCCAGAAATATCTGCACAGTAGCTGAACTTCCAGCATATACATTATTCATTATTATTCAGCCACACCTAGTCTTGTATATTTATACCAATAGGATATTGGGTAGAGATTTGACCTTGACCCAGAATTCTTTTCAGTTCTATATCAAGGTGTTTATTAGTTTGATTCTATCTGAATTACCTCATTATTGACTCACACAGGATCATTTAATTGGAGAAGCCTTTAATACTTAAACAGATGGGCTAAGCCAGTTTTTCCTCTTTTATTCCCTCAGGATAATAATTATCTAACAGAGAATATCAATGGCTACAACTAGAGCCTTCTTCGTCTCACTTTAGTGTTGTCTACTGCCACCTTTTTGGTTCAAATATATATATAAAACCTAGACTTAATATTTTTCTTCACCCCCCCCCAAAATCTGTATCTACAACATTTACTGACACTTGATATGCTTAGTGTGAAGATTTAACCTTTATAAGGTTTATTCATTTCTCCAAGCAAATCTGAAGCAGTCATTTCACAGTGATGGCACCTGGATTAAGACAAATTTCTGCCTAAACATCAGCATGATTTCCTCACCCTTTTTCATAAAAACACAATTAGAAAATAAAATAATTAAATAGGCATTAGGAAGTATGGTCATTTTTTTAATTGAAATATATTTGATTTATAATGTTTCAGGTATATAGCAAAGTGATTCAGTTATACATATGTATGTATGAAGTGAAGAATTGAAGTCGCTCAGTCATGTCCGACTCTTTGCGACCCCATGGACTGTAGCCTACCAGGCTCCTCGGTCCATGGGATTTTCCAGGCAAGAGTACTGAAGTGGGTTTCCATTTCCTTCTCCAGGGGATCTTCCAGACCCAGGGATCAAACCCAGGTCTCCCGCATTGTAGGCAGACGCTTTTACCATCTGACCTACCAGGGAAGCCCCCATATGTATGTATACTATACATATAAAAATATATTTTTTATCAGGTTATTTTCCATTATAGGCTACTACAATATATTGAGTATAGTTCCCTGTGCTATACAGTAGATACTTGTCTACAATTGTCTTTTAAAGTTCATATCTTAGACCAACTTTCAAAACAAACAAATATTGAACAATTCAGCATCTTTTTTTTTTAATTTGTAGCCTAAATCCTTTACATGGAATGTTAATTAAGCTGCCGTCAAAAATCTTTGTTTCTTCTTTTCTGATTTATCAAACTCTGGTTCTGGTGTCACTCAGTCTTTAGGGTCCAACTTTCTTCTCTTGGTCTCAGCCAGGGGTAGTTTGTCTCCTTGCCTATGCTATTTGAGTGGGGCCTAGAAAAGTCCTAGTAGCTTTTTTAAAGTTGAAAATGTTATTGAGATAATTGTATACTTGCTACAATTGTATGAAATAATACAGAGAGATCCCTTTTACATTTTGCCCAGGTCCTCACAATGGTAACATAAAACTGTAGTATTACATCACAATCTGAATACTGATGTTGATATGATCCGCTGGTCTTATTCTGATTTCTCCAGTTTTAACTGTACTAATTGGTATATATGTGTGGGTATGCATGCATGAACATTTATATTAATTTATATACAGTTTTATCACCATGTAGATTCATGTATCTACCACCTCAGTCAAGATACAGAAAGTTCAATACCACAAGGGTTCCTGGGGTTACCGTTTTATAACTATACTCACTTCCCTGTGAGCTCCCTTCCTCATCATGTAAAAAATGTCTGTATCTAGCATCTTTTCAAAACATACAATGTCAGAGCTACTAATAAAATCTATTCCTTTTGACTTTTAATTCAATGACCTTTACATATTGTTTCTTATACTTCCTTTTTTGGAAAAGTACTGGCTAGGTGGTCAGATTAGTGGCAACCGCTAATCTGTCCTCCATTTCTTACATTTTGTCACTTCCAAAATGTTATATAAATACTTTTCAAAAGTTTTCTGCACTTACAGTGAGAAACGTAAGCAGTGCTACAGTATTGCAAGAACAGTAAAAGCCCTCCTTGTGTTTTTCACTCCGTTTGAAGGAAAATATTTTCTACCGGAAAAGTAAAAGAGTAGAATCGACCCACTCTCTAGATATTTTACTCTGGTAAAGTTCTAATTTACTGAGGGTAGCTGAAGCTTTTCAGTATGGGCACTGCTTAAAGTCATGGTTTGTATTAAAGGAAACTCTGCCTATCCTTCCGCCCACCCCACACGCTGTGTAGTACAGACAGAACTTTAGGGTTGGGGGAATGAAAGAAAGCTTTTGCCTGAGATCCATAAGTTGAAATAGCCACATATATTGAAAAACGACAGAATTCAAAAGGAGCTTAAGAAAAAAGGTTGATTTATACTAAAAGTTCTGATACTCCATTTCATATTCCATCTTGGAACCACGTGTTCAGAAGTGTGCTTTCCTTTGAACATGATGTCATCGTGAATCCAAGGTCATTACGAAATATGAGCTTGACGTTGTTTTTCCTGTGATGCTGAGAGGTGCTACATTCTCTTGCTTCCTTCTCTCAAATGACAAAATGGCAAAAGGAGTTTGTGGAAAGGCTGCCCAAGTTAGGGGCTGATGACTCTTTTCTCATGTGTTCTCAGCTGGCTTTGTTGTTCTAGGTTTCCCCTTTCTACCCAGTAAGACTCAGATGTTGTCCCAACATCTTACTCTCATCTCCATCTCCCCCCCTTGTTTTCTGTTCTGGAATCATCTGAAGAATTTCACCTGCTGGGTGTTTCCAACAGGCCAATTAAAATGGGGGAGAGGGGAGGAGGGAAGGAAGAGGAATAAGAACAGCGAATAAGAAATTATTAAGTATTAAGCAAAGCAAAGAGGGACCTCCTGTTTGGTTTCAGTGAAGCTATTGAATTGATCTACAACCTTTTGGGATTGGCATCAGAGAGAGAGGCAGTAAGTGAGCCAACTGAAGTGGAAAGATTGAGAATGAAGGTAGAGAGTGATCTGGAAAACTAAACTCCCCCAAAGACTTTAAGACTACTAAAGCCAAAGAATTAGTGGTTTTTACTGCTACTCTGGGTTGCATTCATTTTAAAGGCAACTGGTATCAGTGGCCAAAAAATGTATTAGCAACTTGAGAACAAGGAAAACCTACCTAACTGGGTCATTACTAATATTAATACCTATGAAATAGTAGAGGAAGCCAGTCTGAGAGAATCACTGCAGTGTGTAATTATCCCCTTTGAAAGTGCAGTTCATTCATGGATCTCAAAGCACACTACCAACTTTAATTATTTTTCACAACACCTCTGGGAGACTATTATTTCCTACAGACAGATGAAGAAATTGAGATAGAAAGGGTACCAGGCACTTCCAATCACACCATGAGTCACCTGCTGACTTGCTCCAGTTCCTGATTTGTCATTTGAATTAATTGACTATTTCCAAATGAAGAGGGAATGCTTGAGTGGGCTTTGGGGGAATTTTGGCTTTTAATTTTTGTTTGGAAGCAAAGGAGGCCAAATTCCTTTTAAGATAAAATGCTGTTCAAAGAATCATTATCTACTTGAATGTGTATGGAAATATATTAAAATAATATTCAAGATACACGCCAGAACACACACAGAAGTCTATAGCATAACAGCCCAAGTGGGTTCTGTTGTCTTCCCTCAGCCTTGGATAGAAAAACAAAACAGCAATAAATACATCATATACAGTCATAAAGTTTTAGTATCTGAACAGTCTTCAGCCATCTCAGATCCTATAGCTTTGGTTGCACCACTTTGATGAAACCTGCTCCAATTATTGGGCCACACCCTCATTTGTCCTTCTTTGTTCCTGTAATATCGTTAGTCTAGCAATCTAGCTCTCTATCACACTGTATTTACACTCTTTTGTTCCTTTGTTTTGCTTTGAGTTAAACAAGACTGTGGTTACCAATGGTTCCTGCATTATGTTTGGGGTGGGGGAATACCTTGTGAATGACGAATGTAAATCTCTTTCTACTACCAAGACTATAAACTCCAGGAGGACCCAGAGGATCTTATTTTCTTCTGTCACTTTCTCCTAGAATTTGTGTACACTGCAAGTAATTACTATACCTTTCATTTTAAAAGGTGGCTTAATTTGAATATATATTTCAAATAAAAAGAAACTTGTGTGAACCTTGTATATACCACCCAGCCCCAGCAAAGGCTTAGAAAAGATTCCCTGGTGAATGAATAGCCTTTCCCTAATCCCCCAACAGATTCACAAACTGCTGTAGAAAATAACTTACTGGTTTCCTGCTTCAGAAATTCAAAACCCATCAGACTATCTTAAATTTCTCTGATTTGTCAGGGGTAACTTCACTTCAGTTCAGTCGCTCAGCCGTGTATGACTCTTTGAGACCCCATGGACTGCAGCACGCCAGGCTTCCCATCCATCGCCAACTGCCAGAGCTTACTCAAACTCATGTCCATCAAGTTGGTGGTGCCGTCCAACAATCTCATCCTCTGATGTCCCCTTCTCCTACTGCCTTCAATCTTTCCCAGCATCAGTGTCTTTTCAAATGAGTCAGTTTTGCACATCAGGTGGCCAAAGTATTGGAGCTTCAGCTTCAGTATCAGTCCTTCCAATGATTTCCTTTAGGATGGACTGGCTGGATCTCCTTGCAGTTCAAGGGATTCATAAGAGTCTTCTCCAACACCACAGTTCAAAGGCACCAATTCTTCAGCATTCAGCTTTATTTATGGTCCAACTCTCACATTCATACCTGAAAAATTATAGCTTTGACTAGACAGACCTTTGTTGGCAAAGTAATGTCTCTGCTTTTTAATATGCTATCTAGGTTGGTCATAAATTTTCTTTCAAGGAGCAAGTCTTTTAATTTCATGGCTGCAGTCACCGTCTGCAGTGATTTTGGAGCCCCCCAAAATAAAGTCTGACACTGTTTCCATTGTTTCCCCATCTATCTGCCATGAAATGATGGGACTGGATGTCATGATCTTAGTTTTCTGGATGTTGAATTTTAAGCCAATTTTTTCACTCTCCTCTTTCATTTTCATCAAGAGTCTCTTTAGTTCTTCTTTGCTTTCTGCCGTAATGATGGTGTCATCTGCATATCTGAGGTTATTGATATTTCTCCTGGCAATCTTGATTCCAGCTTGTGCTTCATCCAGCCCAGCATTTCTCATGATGTACTCTGCATAGAAGTTAAATAAACAGGGTCACAATATACAGCCTTAACATACTCCTTTCCCAATTTGGAACCAGTCTGTTGTTCCATGTCCAGTTCTAACTGTTGTTTCTTGACCTGTATACAGATTTCTCAAGAAGCAGCTCAGGTGGTCTGGTATTCCCATCTCTTTCAGAATTTTCCACAGTTTGTTGTGATCCACACAGTCAAAGGCTTTGGCATAGTCAATACAGCAGAAATAGATGTTTTTCTGGAACTCTCTTGCTTTTTCCACCATCCAGCGGATGTTGGCAATTTGATCTCTGATTCCTCTGCCTTTTCTAAATCCAGATTGAACATCTGGAAGTTCACGGTTCACATATTCTTGAAGCCTGGCTTGGAGAATTTTGAGCATTACTTTGCCAATGTGTGAGATGAGTGCAATTGTGTGGTAGTTTAAGCATTCTTTGGCATTGCCTTTCTTTGGGATTGGGATGAAAATAGACTTTCTCCAGTCCTGTGGCCACTGCTGAGTGTTCCAAATTGGCTGGCATATTGAGTACAGCACTTTCACAGCATCATCTTTTAGAATTTGAAACAGCTCAACTGGAATTCCATCACCTCCCTAGCTTTCTTAGTAGTTATGCTTCCTAAGGCTCGCTTGACTTTGCACTCTAGGATGTCTGGCTTTAGGTGAGTGATCACACCATCGTGATTATCTGGGTCGTGAAGATCTTTTTTGTATAGTTCTTCTGTGTATTCTTGCCACCTCTTCTTAATATCTTCTGCTTCTGTTAGGTCAAAGGCATTGCAGAGTTCACCATCATTAAGAAATATTTAGTTACACTATGAAAATTATATAAATGAGATGAGTGCAATTGTGTGGTAGTTTGAACATTCTTGTAAGGGGTCAGTTCAGTTCAGTTCAGTACAGTCGTTCAGTTGTGTCCAACTGTTTGCCACCCCATGAATCACAGCACGCCAGGCCTCCCTGTCCATCACCAACTCCTGGAGTTCACGTCCATCGAGTCAGTGATGCCATCCAGCCATCTCATCCTCTGTCATCCCCTTCTCCTCCTGCCCCCAATCCCTCCCAGCATCAAAGTCTTTTCCAATGAGTCAACTCTTCGCATGAGGTGCTCAAAGTACTGGAGTTTCAGCTTTAGCATCATTCCTTCCAAAGAAATCCCAGGGCTGATCTCCTTCAGAATGGACTGGTTAGATCTCCTTGCAGTCCAAGGGACCCTCAAGAGTCTTCTCCAACACCACAGTTCAAAAGCATCAATTCTTTGGCGCTCATCTTTCTTCACTGTCCAACTCTCACATCCATACATGACCACAGGAAAAACCGTAGCCTTGACTAGACGGACCTTAGTCAGCAAAGTAATGTCTCTGCTTTTCAATATGCTATCTAGATTGGTCATAACTTTTCTTCCAAGGAGTAAGCGTCTTTTAATTTCATGGCTGCAGTCATCATCTGCAGTGATTTTGGAGCCCCCAAAAATAAAGTCTGACACTGTTTCCACTGTTTCCCCATCTATTTCCCATGAAGTGATGGGACCAGATGCCATGATCTTCGTTTTCTGAATGTTGAGCATTAAGCCAACTTTTTCACTCTCCTCTTTCACTTTCATCAAGAGGTTTTTTAGTTCCTCTTCACTTTCTGCCATAAGGGTAGTGTCATCTGCATATCTGAGGTTATTGATATTTCTCCCGGCAATCTTGATTCCAGCTTGTGCTTCTTCCAGTCCAGCGTTTCTCATGATGTACTCTGCATAGAAGTTAAATAAGCAGGGTGACAATATACAGCCTTTTGGAACCAGTCTGTTGTTCCATGTCCAGTTCTAACTGTTGCTTCCTGACCTGCATACAGGTTTCTCAAGAGGCAGGTCAGGTGGTCTGGTATTCCCATCTCTTTCAGAATGTTCCACAGTTTATTGTGATCCACATAGTCAAAGGCTTTGGCATAGTCAATAAAGCAGAAATAGATGTTTTCTGGAACTCTCTTGCTTTTTCCATGATCCAGTGGATGTTGGCAATTTGATCTCTGGTTCCTCTGCCTTTCCTAAAACCAGCTTGAACATCAGGAAGTTCACGGTTCACATATTGCTGAAGCCTGGCTTGGAGAATTTTGAGCATTACTTTACTAGCATGTGAGATGAGTGCAACTGTGTGGTAATTTGAGCATTCTTTGGCATTGCCTTTCTTTGGGATTGGAATGAAAACTGACCTTTTCCAGTCCTGTGGCCACTGCTGAGTTTTCCAAATTTGCTGGCATATTGAGTGCAGCACTTTCACAGCATCATCTTTCAGGATTTGAAATAGCTCAGCTGGAATTCCATCACCTCCACTAGCTTTGTTCGTAGTGATGCTTTCTAAGACCCACTTGACTCCACATTCCAGGATGTCTGGGTAGGAGAAACCAAATTTACCCTAAATGTGTACTCAAGGAGACTTAGTGCACATAAGATGACCTTGAGGAGTCCCAGTAAATGCCTATAGACCTTTCACTCAAAACCTGCATTTTTAGTCTTCAGACATGTCAGATTTTCTTGATTCTGTGCTCTGCACATGCTCCTTTCCAAGGCAGAAATCTCTTTCACCACCTCCTTGACAAAGGGTCCCCTCTTCCAGAAAACTGCCCCCCATTATCCTCCCCAAACAGTTTGAATTAATACAAAAAAATATAGTTCCTATTGCCCTTCTTCATCCAGCCCGGCATTTCACATAATGTATTCTGCATATAAGCAAGGTGACAATATACAGCCTTGACATACTCCTTGAGCTAAATGAAGCACAAGCTGGAATCAAGATTGCTGGGAGAAGTATCAATAACCTCAGATATGCAGATGATACCACCGTTATGGCAGAAAGTAAAGAGGAAGAGCCTCTTGATGAAAGTGAAAGAGGAGAGTGAAAAAGTTCACTTAAAACTCAACATTCAAAAAACAAAGATCATGGCATCCTGTCCCATCACTTCATGGCAGATAGATGGGGAAATAATGGAAACAGTGACAGACTTTATTTTGGGGGGCTCCAAAATCACTGCAGATGGTGACTGCAGCCATGGAATTAAAAGATGTTTGCTTCTTGGAAGGAAAGCTATGACAAACCTAGACAGAATATTAAAAAACAGAGACTTTAGTTTGCTGATAAAGGTCCATCTAGTCAAAGCTATGGTTTTTCCAGTGGTCGCGTAGGGATGTGTGAATTGACCATAAAGAATGCTGAGTGCTGAAGAATGGATCCTTTTTTGAACTGTGGTATTGGAGAAGACTCTTTGAGAGTCCCTTGGACTGCAAGGAGATCAAACCAGTCAACCCTAAGGTCCTGAATATTCATTGGAAGGACTAATGCTGAAGCTGAAACTCCAATACTTTGGCCATCTGATGCAAAGAACTGACTCATTGGAAAAGACTCTGATGCTGGGAAAGATTGAAGGCAGGAGGAGAAGGGGACGACAGAGGATGAGATGGTTCGATCACATCACTGATTTGATGGACGTGTGTTGAGCAAGCTCTGGGAGTTGGTGATGGACAGGGAAGCCTGGCGTGATGCAGTTCATGGAGTCGCAAAGAGTTGGACACAACTGAGTGTCTGAACTGATTGCCCTTCAGTGATAGAATGGATTTCCTAGCATCTAGCACAGAGCCTGGCACATAGTAGGTGTTTTTAAAATGTATTTATTTTGGCTGTGCTGGGTCTTCATTGCTTTTATATGGGCTTTCTCTATTTGTGGTGAGTGGGGGCTACTCTTTGTTGAGGTGTGCAGGCTTTTCATTGTGGTGTCAAGCATCTGCTGTCATGCACGGACTTCAGTAGTTGAGGCACACAGGCTCAGTATTTGCAGCTCACAGGCTCTAGAGCGTGGGCTCAGTAGTTACGGCACATGGGCTTAGTTGCTCCATGGCGTGTGGGATTGTCTTCACCCATGGATCAAACCTGTGTCCCCTGCATTGGCAGGTGGATTCTTACCCAGTGTGCCACCAGGGAAGTCCCTGGTGGTAAGTGACTTAATATTGTGTTTAATGTTGTTCACTAAATTTAATAGTAAGTGTTAAATGTTGGTGCATTAAAAAAAATGAAAGCTGTAGAAAATCAGTACTGATTCCAAATTGCATTATATTTGTCAATGCACAGTTTTCAGATGAGGAGGCTTTCCCACACTGTTCATTTATAAATTTGCTCATTCATTCCTTCACTCACACATCTATGCACTGAAGAAATTAACTCTGCTTATTAATGGACCAGATAGCATGCTAGTCATTGGGAACATAGTGATTAGGGAGACATGGTTCCTGACCTCCAAGTTTGGCCTTGGGAACATAGTGAAAAGTTCTCTTCCTCCTTTCCAAATTCTTAACAGCAGAAATATAGTTATCAATTTTGTGTTTTAGAATTACTTTAATTTTTAAATTCTAGTTGAGTAGACATGCTAAGAACCACATATACCTATTTATTACTTCTATTGGGCTTTGTGCTTTGGTGTCCTATGGCCAGCCAGGTCTTGCTGTACAAAAAAAAAGAAAAAGAGAGCCTGGATTTGGATATATACACTCAATGTTCAGACAGTGAGGCAGCCAATTTAGCTAATTCATGTCAAAAATTACCCAGAAACATTTTCATTGGCTATAAGCACAGCTCGACTGGTGATTCACCATATGATTTAGGTGAGTCATGTAACCTCTATGTCTGGGGTTCTTCAGATGTAAATTATAGAGATGTTCTGAATATAACGAATGAGAGACACAATGGCATAGTGCAACAGTACCAGACCAATTATTTCATCCTCCCTGAATTTATCTGTTTTATATAGTTTTATTTTCATATATTAGAAAACAGAGCTGACCTGATTGCCCAGGTAAATCTATTTAAGGGCCACTTGCATGGCAGGAATTATGAACACAATTTCCACAACTGTACATAGCAACAATTTATCCAATTATCTCTGCACTTACCTATACACTTCTAATTTAAACACAGGACTAACCATGTAGAGAGTGGAAAGTAAACAGATAATATATGTAAAAAATTTAAAGGCCATGGAAATGGCCAAGAAACTGTATAAATGAATTTCATCACTATACATCCTTGATTAATCAGATACTATTTCACAGCTGTTTCATTTTGTGTGAAACTAATCCATAATTGGGCTTTCCGGTGGCTCAGTGGTAAAGAACTGACCTGCCAATACAGGAGACTTGGGTTTGATCCCCGGGTTGTGAAGATCCCCTGGAGAAGGAAATGATAACCCACTCCAATACTCTTGCCTGGGAAATCCCATGGACAGAGCCTGGTGGGTTACAGTCCATGGGGTCACAAAAGAGTCAGACATGGCTGAGTGACTAAACAACAACAACCCATAATTAGTCCAATAAACTCTAATTAGAGGAATGATTCCTTGAGCTTATATAGTTTATACTTTTTGAAGCTCTTTCATGTACATTTACTCATATAATCCTTGCAGCAATCCTCTGAGGTAGGCAGAGTAGGGATTCTTATCCCCATGTGTTAATATTTTTGTTACATTTCATTCTGTACAAATTACCGAATATTGATTTATAACTCATATAAAAGACCTATAACTAAGTATAGGTCTTTTTACTTAATTCTTATAGCTCACATAAGAATATAATGTATCTGAAATATTTACAGTAGACCAAGAAAGCCATAAGTACAGTAGAGTACATTCTTTTTAGTAGTCAAATAATAAACAAAAATCTAGTTGAAAGAAAAACAAATTTTTTCAGGTAAGTTAGGTCATTCTCTTAATGATTAATACAGGCCTTTGTTAAATTTCTGCTAGGAAATCCCTACAAAATGTTAATTTAATGAAAAATATTTTCAGCAAATTTTTCTCTACTTGAGATTAATTTTATGGGAGAGATTTAGGGTCTCTGTTTTTAAGTTTCTCTGAAACAGCAGTAATTGTTCATGAACCTACTCATGTGTTTTCTTTTCCTCAATCCAATAGTCAGTAATCTGGCAGAAGGAGAGCCTAACCACTGCCAAACAAAATTCCAATATTTAATGAGAAAATACATTCTTGATGCTTTAGCCAAAAATGCAAAGCCCCTTATTTAAGCTAATGGAATTAAAAATAAGTCTCTAGTACCTAGTAACGGAATAAAGTTAAAGAAACATAATGCATAGACTTAAAAAAAAACCTCTCAATATAAAAGTTTTTGTAACAAATGACATTTATAATTTTGTATGTAAAAAATATTTTTGGAATATAAATTAGAAACAAGAATCAAATTTTGAAGCAAAATCGTTGTTTAAATACTATTTGTTGTTGTTTGGTCACTAAGTCTTGTCCGATTCTTCTTTTTTTTTTTTTAATTTTTATTTATTTATTTGGCTGCTCTGGGTCTTAGTTGTAGCATGTGGGATCTAGCTCCCTGACCATGGATCGAACCTGGGCCCCCTGCACTGGGAGCTCAGAGTCTTAGCCACTGGACCACCAGGGAATTCCCATGTCCGATTCTTTTGTGATCCCATGGACTGTAACCCACCAGGCTCCTCTGTCCATAGATTTCCCTGGCAAGAATACTGGAGTGGATTGCCATATCCTTCTCTGGGGGATCTTTTCAACCCAGGGATTGAACCAACGTCTCTTGCATTGGCAGCTGGATTCTTTGCCGCTGAACCACCAGGGAAGCCCTTAAATATTATTACTTCAATTAGTTAGACATTAGTTGTTTTTTGAAAATTTAAATTCTTCTGGGAAGATAAAAGGGGGGTATTTTAAAGTTTGGTTTATCTTGGGTTCTTATTCCTTGTTTTGACCAGTATTCTTCTAATATTTATTCATAAACCTAAAGTTAATAAGCATTATTGTTAATAAGCAGAGGCCATGCAAAAGGTTTCTTATGCTATAGTCATTAGTTATGGTGCATTTAGGGTCTTGGAAATATAAAATTAAACAGAATAAGATTGGGAGGGAAAAATCTAAATAGACCAAATCCTATACAAAGCTAAATGGCTAGGTTATGGAAGTATTTGTTATAAGCAAATTAGTAGTTTGTAGGAAAATAAAACTAAGTCTGACTTTCATCTAGCCGTACCTACCTTAAGATTTTTATTTTGGTTATGGTCTATTTTTGCTTTATTGACTATGCCAAAGCCTTTGACTGTGTGGATCACAATACACTGTGGAAAATTCTGAAAGAGATGGGAATACCAGACCACCTGTCCTGCCTCTTGAGAAACCTATATGCAGATCAGGAAGCAACAGTTAGAACTGGACATGGAACAACAGACTGGTTCCAAATAGGAACAGGAGTACATCAAGGCTGTATATTGTCACCTTGTTTATTTAACTTATATGCAGAGTACATCATGAGAAACGCTGGGCTGGAAGAAGCACAAGCTGGAATCAAGATTGCCGGGAGAAATATCAATAATCTCAGATATGCAGATGACACCACCCTTATGTCAGATGGTGAAGAGGAACTAAAAAGCCTCTTGATGGACGTGAAAGAGGAGAGTGAAAAAGTTGGCTTAAAGCTCAACATTCAGAAAATGAAAATCATGGCATCTGGTCCCATCACTTCATGGGAAATAGATGGGGAAACAGTGGAAACAGTGTCAGACTTCATTTTTTTGGGCTCCAAAATCACTGTAGATGGTGGTTGCAGCCAGAAATTAAAAGACACTTACTCCTTGGAAGAAAAGTTATGACCAATCTAGATAGCATATTGAAAAGCAGACACATTACTTTGCCAACAAAGGTCCATCTAGTCAAGGCTATGGTTTTTCCAGTGGTCATGTATGGATGTGAGAGTTGGACTGTGAAGAAAGCTGAGTGCCAAAGAACTGATGCTTTTGAACTGTGGTGTTGGAGAAGACTCTTGAGAGTCCCTTGGACTGCAAGGAGATCCAACCAATCCATTCTGAAAGAGAACAGCTCTGGGATTTCTTTGGAAGGAATGATGCTAAAGCTGAATCTCCAGTACTTTGGCCACCTCATGCAAAGAGTTGACTCATTGGAAAAGATTCTGATGCTGGGAGGGATTGGGGGCAGGAGAAGGGGATGACAGAGGATGAGATGGCTAGATGGCATCACTGACTCGATGGACGTGAGTCTGAGTGAACTCCAGGAGTTGGTAATGGACAGGGAGGCCTGGCATGCTGCGATTCAGGGGATCGCAAAGAGTCGGACACGACTGAGCGACTGAACTGAACTGAGAGGCCAATATTGACCTTAGTGTGAATTTATGCAACTCTGAAAACCTTTAGAGACCTAAGGCCATCACAAGAATTTCCTTCAGTCCTTTGTGCCAGTTACTTTAAAATCTTCAGACCTAAAAAAGAATTCAGAACTGCTAGTTATTATGAATTAGAGAGGCTGACCACTTCCAACTCTATCAGTTGTAGATTAACTGCTCACATTTCACTGAAGATTTGGCTCTTTCTAGAAGTGCCGGTCTGTTCTGTACAACTTCAACTGATTGCTGTCACACTAGTGCTTATAAGTGAGACTTGAAATACTTAACCCTTTCACTGCTTGATTGGAGGATAGTTTAGTGTGATCAGTGTGTCCCTATTCTATTCTGAACTTGGCAGTCTAAGGGCTGAAGAATGGTTTTCATTATCAAATTCAAAAGAGTACTACATGCAAGGAAATTTTGTTGAAAAGTCGAATTAGAAGGGACTTTCATGATGTTACATCTTATGTCTTCACATTTTGGTAGCAGGAGAAAATACAGGACTGGATCCACAGAGTTATAAGGAGGAAAAAGGTGATGATTACAGTCATCTGCACAGAGCAGTTTGATTTACAGGTTTCAGCCATTTAATTATTTCTGGATTTGGACCCCATACCACATCCCAGTCATTTGCAAACTGTAGCCTTATCAGAACCACCTAGAGGGTATTTTAAAACACTGATTGCTGGGTTGTACCCCAGAGTTTCAGATTCACTAGGTTCAGGCTGGAGCCGATTAATTCACTTTTTTTTTTCTTTTCCTTTTTTTGGCCATGCCAAACAGAATGTGGAATCTTATTCACCCAACTGAGGATTGAACCCGCACCTCCTGCATTGGAAGTGCAGAGTGTTAACTGCCAGGGAAGTCCCAATAATTTGTATTTCTAACAAGTTCCTGGGCGATGCAGATGCTGCTGGTCCCCAGACCACACTTTGAGAACCACTAGTTTTTTGGGGCTCCAAAATCACTGCAGATGGTGACTGCAGCCATGAAATTAAAAGATGCTTACTCCTTGGAAGGAAAGTTATGACCAACCTAGATGGCATATTCAAAAGCAGAGACATTACTTTGCCAACAAAGGTCCGTCTAGTCAAGGCTATGGTTTTTCCTGTGGTCATGTATGAATGTGAGAGTTGGACTGTGAAGAAAGCTGAGCACCGAAGAATTGATGCTTTTGAACTGTGGTGTTGGAGAAGACTCTTGAGGGTCCCTTGGACTGCAAGGAGATCCAACCAGTCCATTCTAAAGGAAATCAGTCCTGGGTGTTCTTTGGAAGGAATGATGCTAAAACTGAAACTCCAGTACTTTGGCCACCTCATTGCAAAGAGTTGACTCATTGGAAAAGACTCTGATGCTGGGAGGGATTGGGGACAGGAGGAGAAGGGGATGACAGAGGATGAGATGGCTGGATGGCATCACCAACTCGATGGACATGAGTTTGAGTGAACTCCAGGAGTTGGTGATGGACAGGGAGGCCTGGCATGCTGCGATTCATGGGGTCGCAGAGTCGGACATGACTGAGCGACTGAACTGAACTGAACTGAGGTATCCATACACCACAGTTAGCCTTCCTTTATTGTAATTATAATTTTAAAATGTTTAAATAGAAGTATAGTTGACTTACAATATTAGTTTCAAGTGTACAACAGCATGATTCAATATTTTTATAGATTATACTCCATTTAAAGTTATTAAAAAACAATGGCTATATTTCCCTGTGCTGTATAATATCCCTTGCTGCCTATTTTATACATACTAGTTTGTATCTCTTAATCCCATACCCCTATCTTACCCCCTACACCCTCCCTCTCCCCTAGTTTGTTCTCTATCTTTCTGTTTCTGTCATTATATACATTCATATTATTTTTTAGATTCTACGTGTAAGTGATATCATCCAGTGTTTTTCTTTCTCGACTTATGTCACTAAGTATAATACTCTCTAGGTCCATCTACATTGTTGCAAATTAGCCTACCAACTTCTAATAAGTACCACATTTATTCTATAATCTATAAGCAAACTACAAATGAAATAGTGAGAACATCATTAAAAATTTTTCTTTTTTTTTGTTTGGTCATGCTACGTGGCTTGTGGGATCTTAGCTCCCCAACCAGGGACTGCACCCTGGCCATGGCAATGAAAGCACAGAGCCCTAACCACTGGATCACCATGGAACTCCCTAAAAGTATTTTTTAAATTATAGTATCAGTTTTGAGCATGTTTATTTACCTTAATCTTCAAATAGGGGAAACAGGGGAATAAAGTTGATCTTAATTCTTATTTAGATGTCCTTTAAAATTTAGCAGTAACAGTGGCAAGTTAAAAATTCACAATTTAAAAAATATGCTAATCCTGTATAGGTATATAACAAAGTAACTATAGGAGAAATAACATAATGTCTAGGATTTACTTTAAAATATATCAACAATAAATAAATTTTAAAAATAAAGGGATGGAGAGTCCTAGATGAAACAAGACTGCCAAAATGTTATTTGTTGAAGCTGAATGATGATTACGAGGTTCATTATATTTTTGTTTCTACTTTTATGTAAGTTTGAAAGTTTTTATAAGAGAAAGCTTTGAAAATTCACATCTTCATCAATATTCATTGAAAGTATAGTTGACATGTAAGAAATGTGGACTGTATTTACAACAGTCCTATGGTATATCTCAGATAACAGTGGTAACAGTCAAGAATCTGATAATCAGTCACTATACAGATGGGGCTTCCCTGGTGGCTCAGTGGTAAAGAATCCACCTGCCAATTGAGGAGACATGGGTTCGATCCCTGGGTTGGGAAGATCCCATGGAGAAGGAAATGGCAACTCACTGCAGTATTCTCACCTGGGAAATCCCATGGACAGAAGCCTGGTGGGCTACAGTCCACAGGGTCTGTAAGAAGGAGTCAGACACAGCTTAGCAACTAAACAATACAGACTAGGCCTGAAATACAACTCTCAATTTAGGAACCTCTATTGTGGGCAGGAAGGGGTAGGGGAAATAGCACTTGAAATGCCCTTTTCTAAATTTCCCTCTCCCCTTGAGAAGCCTTTATTTCCTCACTTTTTTCTAATTAATTTTTTATTGAAGGATAACTGCAATTCCCTTACTTTTTATCCCACCAGATTTGCTTGCAGTTTCTGAAACTCTGGGCAGCTGCTTCTGTAGACTCACAAAAATCCTTCTCTGCTGCCTGCCTCAAAGGGGCAGTGGCTTTTTAGGTCTCTTGCTTATTTAAGCCTTGTTAAGGTGACTATAATATCTCTTGAGTCAACCAGGCCAATCTTTGTGGAGAGGGAGTTTCATATTTTTACACAAAACTAAACTTTTCATGTACTTATAGAATTATACAAGCTAATGTGAAAGCTGGAGAAGGCAATGGGACCCCACTCCAGTACTCTTGCCTGGAAAATCCCATGGACGGAGGAGCCTGGTGGGCTGCAGTCCATGGGGTCGCTAGGAGTCAGACACCAGTGACTTCACCTTCCCTTTTCACTTTCATGCATTGGAGAAGGAAATGGCAACCCACTCCAGTGTTCTTGCCTGGAGAATCCCAGGGACGGGGGAGCCTGGTGGGCTGCCGTCTCTGGGGTCGCACAGAGTCGAACACGACTGAAGTGACTTAGCAGCAGCAGCAGCAGCAATGTGAAAGCAGATGTCTTTTTTTTTTAATATCACATGACTTGATGTGTACCTTAATGTCTGGCCCCATAATGGCATAGGATATATTTGGGAGGTTACATTTTAGTATTAATATTTTTAAGAGGGCTATTTTATTTTTTTCTGAGGAAGTAAAACAAAGTAATAAGATATCATTTTAAAGAATAGTGCTTTATTGGATAAGTTTTTAGTCACAGAAAAATAAGCTTTAATCTATGATGACTGCCAGATTATACAGTAGAAAGCAATTTTCTTAGTTTTCCATACTGATGGAAAGGTTTCTTACTAAATGAAAACAGCCATAAAATTATATTCACAAATATAGTACTCTATCTCACACATTTCACGTGATTATTTACAACACTATTACAATGACATAAGAATCAGTCATTCTGTCCAGTTAGATATAAAGTATAAAGGTAATGCAAAATCTTCTAACAAAAATTACATTAAAGCCTTTGTTATATCAAATAAAAATGCAAATTTGTTGCTAAGTATAAACAGAATGACAAAATATACTTACATAGTCATTTTACATGATACACAATTAATGATACACAAGAAGAATGTAGTAAATGCAAAAAAATCTATATGCATTTCTGCAAACTTTAGACTTCAAAATAGAATCTTAGCACCGAAACAATGTAGTATTGTACAATTTGAAGCCATATGTATTTAAGATTGTCCTACTGTATTAGTTATAAAGTGTCATTTAATATGTAGTGAATGTTATGGTATAGAATAAAGAATAGTTGAAAAAAATAAACATTTGAGACCTCCCTGGAGGGGTAGCTTGAAGTTTTTCACCATCAAACTATGTCCCAGTCTGGGCTATCACTAATTAGTTATATAGCTTTGAACACATCATTTCACCATTGAGCCTCAGATGGTTCATCTTAAAACAAGGGGGATGAATTAGATACTTTCTAAGGTCACTTCTAGCTCTGACATCCTATGATTCTGTTGTGCTGCAAGTGAAATTCACATTGTGCTAAGTTTATAAGTCAAACTGAAACTGATTATAAAAGGGGGACTAAGCCAATAGTTTCTATTAGAAAAGCTCAACTAAATTTGGTAAGAATATTGTTTCAAGCTTTTAAAAAAGGAATTTAAATATTTTTAAGGATTTGACCTACTTGTGTACTGTACTTTGCATCTTAACTATGACAAACAATGAGAAAGATGAATTAAGAGTCAGTGAAAGAGTTATTATCTAAGTTTTAGCCCTAATTTCCAGAGTCAAGGCTAATCCATGGAAGCAAAAAAGTGTTAGGAAGGGAATTAACATTTATAACAAGTATTTTACACATACGGTCACCTCAACTCTTATAATTTTGTAAGACAGGTACTATTTGCATTTCATAGATGAAGAAATGGTTACCTCTTTTCTAAACCAGATGTGGCTAAAAACCATATCTGTCAAATATTCAGTCCCATTTTCTTCTTTCTCTAATGGAAACGATATACAACCTATCCTATTTCTCCAACCCCTCCACCCCTTTTCCCCATATTCAACCAACTGGGTAATCAGGAAATAAAACAATGATTTCAGTCTAAAGGATACAATACTTGGAACTAATGCTGTGGTGGTAGTCTCCATTCAGAGTTCAAAATACCAATTTTATCCACTAAAATGAAAACCAGGAAGAAAACTACCAACATTTAAGTGAAAAAACAACAAAAGATTCTAATACACAGGGCCAAATCACATCACATACATTCACTACACCTACTCCATCTTAGCCCCTAACACAAGGGAAAATAAACAAAAATCTAGCAGGAAAGGTAATACAAAGCCATTACTTAATAAACTGGAATTTACTTTATAAACACTAAACTCATTTCTCAAAAATTAAGACAAGGCTTTTGATTAGCATACCAGATTATTATGAAAAAAGACAATTATTTATTACAAAACAACTTAACTCTTCACATGACTAAAATGTAGTAAAATAGGCAGTGCTTTTGAAATCTTAGAGTGAACTTTATACAGAAAAGAAAGTCTACATGGAGATACTGAGAACTATTTTGGGAAGGGGGAGGCAGAGATTTGGATCTGGCTATATTTTTGACCTTGCAAGTGATCATTCTTTGCACAAATAGATGAGAAGGATCCAGTGCTTTTTTTTTTTTTTTTTTTTTTAGTCTCTCTCCCTCGTGCTTTATTTTTCAAGGCTAGGGATCATTTGGAAAATCCCATGGACGGAGAAGCCTGGTAGGCTGCAGTCCATGGGGTCGCTGAGAGTTAGACATGATTCAGTGACTTCACTTTCCCTTTTCACTTTCATGCATTGGAGAAGGAAATGGCAACCCACTCCAGTGTTCTTGCCTGGAGAATCCCAGGGACGGCGGAGCCTGGTGGGCTGCCGTCTATGGAGTCGCACAGAGTGGGACACGACTGAAGCAACTTAGCAGCAGCAGTAGCAGCAGGGATCATCTGGAGTTATTTTTGTTGTTGTTGTTATATTTTTAAAATATAAATTTATTTATTTTAATTGGAGGTTTTTAGTGCAAACACAGGCAAACATTGGTAAGTCTTTAAAAATTTGATTAGAAGTTGGAGTGCTGAGTGATTAAAGAACCTGAAGCAACAGCATTTCTAAACAATTCTTAAAATAAACTTGTTAGCCACATCAGCTTCATACATTAAATTTCACAACTGATGGGGAGAAAAAAGGTTTTACCTAAGTCTAAACATACAAGTTTTAAGAGTTTTAAAGAACTGAGGCTCCCAGAACTGGAAAACCTTATGTTAAAACAATTCAGTCCTTGGACAACTAGATTGAACCAACTACCTGACTTGGAGCTGACGTGTCCTGGAAAACACATTTTTAAACCTTTAACACTTTTCTCCCCTTGTAATTTAAGTTTAAATTTAAAGTTTAGCTTATACATATAAAACTTAACTTTTAATGAATATATAACTAAATCTAAGTGGAAGAAAGTGCAAAAGTAAAGAACTGAGGTTTTACATTGTACAACAAAAACAGGGTGGTCATTATTTGACTTTAAAAATTCTCATTTAAATTTGCAATGCTTTAAATGAATATCAAAGTAGTAATTAATAGAGGTTAAGAGAACATAACAATACGCTTTCTCTTAGAAAATACAACAAAAATATAACTTCTGACAGTTTTACTCTCAACCTTTTCTCTACAGTAAAATGCCTCACTCACCTCTACAACAGGTTGTTGTGAGGATCTTTGCCTGGGTGTTCTATGAAGCATTTTTAAACTTTTATCTTTTTAACCTATATTGATTCTTACCCTCTTTAATATTCAAAAAACTATTCTTCTTTTCTTGTCAATATTTTATAATTTCCAAAAAGTTTTTAAGGATCTTGGGAGAACATTCCAGAAGTATCTGCTATTATTACTAGACAAGAAAACAAAAAACTTAGGTGAAGACTTGACATTTTATCCTATATACATCTTAAGCATCCTAACGGTAAAAATTCACATGAAACTTTAAGATACAAGATATGAGAATCTCAACATGGAAAGCTGTTACTATAACTACGAGCAGTGTACAAACATGCTTCTACTTTTACCTACATAAGCTGACATGTTTAAAATACTGGGTTAACAAAGATCTTTTAGTAAAGTGACTTAGGCAGGCTTAAACTAGCAAGGATTAAAGATGAATCCTTACTAATTAATTGGAAGATCTGAGACATATTTTATATTTCATTTTACAAAATCAGGAATATTATTTTTAAACAAGAGAAGACATGGTCTACCTGTCAGAAAACTACCACTCAGAAATATTTTTCATTCACAAAGCAGGAAAAACATATAAACATTTAAATTTCACATTGGCACCAAAAAGGTTAACTGCCCTGCCTTCTTGGATTAGGAAAACTAAAGCTGAGCAATAAGTAGTTTTGCAGGCGTTTGAACATGCCTAAGCCTTTAAATCAGTAAAATACTTTCTAAAAATTTTGATTACAAAAGTAATAATACTTATAAAAAATTCAAACAGAACAAAATGAAAAAAGTAGAAAGTGAAAGGCCCCTATAAAGCCCCTCTGGGACCCATTCCCCCACCCCCTTTCAAGAGAAACCACATTTAACAGTTTGGTGCCTAGCTTTCCAATCTTCTGTTCTACACGTATATAAAATACACACACCTTCACTTGGCTCATTCTACACAGAGTGTTTTGCCATTTGATTTTACACTTAATATACCTCTGATGTCTTTTTATGTCAGTACATGTAGGCTAAATGGTATTCAATCATTAAATACCCTTTTAACAATGGCAAAATCATTAAAAAAAAAAATCATCCACCCAAGTACATGTGTATAATTTAAAAGAAAATGGACAAAAATCCTAAAACACAAACATCTAAAAATCATCTCCATCTTTCCACCAATGTGGAACAGTTCATTCCTTTTTCACACAAAACAAATTATGTGATTGGGGAGATTAACTCTAATCTCCATTCATACAGAATGCTCTATTTGTTAAGCCTATCCAAAATGAATGAAAAATTCAATTGATTAATTCACTTACATTTAGAAAACTAAGTCAGTGTACTATAAAACATACATTGTGATCAGTTACAATATGATGCTTCTTAGTCTAGGGTTTCAATTAAATAACAGTGGGAGAAAAATAGAACAGCTAATACAGTTAACATCCTGAAAAATCCAGAAATTCAAATTTTAGACTGCCAACTATAACATCGCAGTTTACACTTTCTTCCTACTTGGCAGCAAATGCTAATGGAATTCAATGCTGATTTCTTCAAGTTGGTTCACATCACACATTCAATCAGGGTAATAAGAACATAAGACGCCTACTGTAGTTAGATTACGACATGAAAATTTTTTGCTTGAAAGTAATGACTGTGTAGCACATGGGACACTTGTCAACTGCTTCAGCACACTGTTTACAAGTGACCAGATGTCCACAAGGAATAAAGACGACAGCAATATTTCTATCCATACAGATTTTGCAAAGCTTCTCCTCTCGTAGGAGCCTTAGCTGCTCTTCAGTACTAATGTCTGTTCAAAGAGAAAAAAAGTGTTAATTTTAGACGTTCTGAGTTGGAAACAGTGAATTTATGTGCCGGACGCTGATCAAGTGTCAGGAGATGGGATAACTCATACATGGCATCTACTCTTAAGCAGTTCACAGGCTAGTGGGAGAAAAGGACGTGAGCTGAGGCTACAGAAGTAAGCACAAAGTACACAGTGATAAGTTCTGTAATAAAATTACAAAGTGCTCTGGGACAAGGTAACAGAACAAGTTCTTCTGTTCAGGTTAGGTGGGGAAGGTTTCACGGGTTGGTGGCTGTTAGGTGGGGAAGTGGGGAGGTGGAAGAGTAACATTTAAAAACAGAAATTTGCTAAGCAGAGAAGCAAGGGTTAGGTAAAAGTAGCAGCATATTGAAAGGGCATCGCTTATTCCAGAAATGGAGAGATGGAAGTGGAGGGCTACTTATGAAATGGGACAAGTAGGATCTAGTGATTGGATGTGAAGGATGAGGAAGAAAGAGGAAATAAAGTTGATTTCAAGATTTCTAGCATGGCTGACAAGGGGATGGCAGTGCCAATAGGAAATAAAAATGGAGGTACAGGTTTGGGATTTTTAAGATATTTCTGAGGTGTTTGCAGAACATCCATATAAAAATGTCCAGTAGGTAATCGGAGAGTTAAGTCTTAAGGTCAGAAGAAATCAGGGCTAAAGATAGAAACCTGGGCCTCATCAATATACAGGTGGCACTGAAGTTCTTGTTTAATTCAGCCTTTGTCAAACTTAGTTTTGAGAAATGTTAACAAATGTGGCACAAAAATATGTTTCACAATCGTATATAACTATGACAACAACATCAGCAATAGCAGCAGTTAAAAGTAATACAGCACTTCTACTATGTGCTAGGCACTATTCCAAATGTATTACATATTTTAACAATCTTTGTGATCACTGTATACCAGTGGTTTCCAAATTTAGCTTCACATGAGAATCACTAGGGGCATTAAAAAACAAAAAACAAACAAAAAAACACACAATAGATTCCTGGGCCCCATTCACTCAATCTAATATTTCTGGGGTTGAGCATACTGGCATTTCTGAACCATGACTATCAAGTTGAGGACAGCATAACAAAGCATATATGCCCTCTTAGAAATTCAAAATGCATTCCCTATTTAACTACAGAGCTCCTTTTTCATGACATCTCTTAACATTCTGGGGAACGCTATTTTGAAAACAAGTTTGGGAAACAGTGGTTTAATTTTATTCAACAAATGCTTATGGAAGACTTAGCTAGGTTCTAGGCATTAGAGACAGAGTAACAAATATATAGATCCTGGGCTCCTAATCATTCATAGACAAGTTAGGAACACATGTAGGCAGGAAATTATAGTACAATGTAATGATTAAAGTTATGACAATGTGTTATGAAGAACATAGGAAGGCTGTGTATCCATGTATACACAGAGGGAAGGCCTTCCAGAAAATATTATACCTAAATTGGGTCCTAAAGGATAAGTACGAGTAAACTAAAAGAGGGAGAAAGCCTTAGACCTTGAAGGACAAGAGCAGTGGGAGAAGAGTGCTCTGGGCAGAGGAAATGATATAGGCAAGGCTCCAAGGTGAGAAACAGAATGAGGCCTGCAAGTGCACAGGTAAGGTTTGGGAAGAGAATGTGAAGGGGAAATAGCATGAGGCTATAGAAGGTTAGCAGGAGCCTGATCATGAAGGATCTGGTAACCCATGTGAAGGAGTATGGACTTAACACCAAGGGCTCCAGAGCCAGTGAAAGGTTTTAACCTGGAAAAAGATACCAGAATTGCTTCAGTAAGGTTTTCCTCGCTAGCCATGGAGAAAAGGATTATTTGCTTCTTTTTTTTCTTAAAAGGCAACCTCCTGGGCATAATTCAAAACTCAAATATGGAACACAGAGATAAGAAAGATAAACTGTCTGTCCTCAAGAAGCCTAACAGATAGAAGGGGACAGAAAAAGTTCCAAAACAACGTTACAAATGCTTTAACAGAGAGAGCAGAGAAAGCTGCAAAGTGTGCTATAGGTCTTTGGGGAAACTTCAAAGAGTGACCTTTGAGCTGAGCCTTGAAGGACAAGTTCAAGAAATGGGTTTAGGGAATCAAATCGGGGGTGCAGTGGGGAATGAGATGAGCTATACAAACAGGAAAAAGGCATTCGGGGCACAGCAAACAACAAAAGTAAAGGGATGGCATTATAAACTGATTTATATTATATGGATGCACCTGACCAAAAAAGAATAGTGTATATTCCTGCCATCACCAAGACTGTGGCAACCAGCAAAAGCCAGCCTGCCAGCGGAATATGGAAAAGCAGAGTGACTTGGTTAAGAGAAAACACTGAGATGACAAGCTTTCTGCTGTGGTCCACAAGCAGAACGACTCGGAGATCATGCAGTAGAAGCTGAAAAAGGCAAATGAAAAGAAGGAACACAAGTAACTTTGTGGCTTTTTGTCCAATCTTCTTGCGCTTCGCCTGTGTGCCTGGAGCCTGTCCCGCTACACTTCCTCCCGTCATGCTTACAGCTCCCAGTACCCAGGCATTCCTTTTGCCTGGAGTCCACAGCAGGTCTCTTTCGGGGTTCCCTCCTCTCAGGTAGTTTCTCTTCCCCAGGCCAGTCCTGGGGGTGAGGGAACTACCCCTTCGAAGTGTTTTTTAAAAGTACCTTTGTAATCCCCTAAAAAATCATGAAGAGGAAAACAATTAATTTACACATTACTTTTGCATGTGATGCTACAATGAATAAAAAAGGACACTGGATCAGATGCCTACAGTCGTCAAATTTACAGAGACAGAAAGCAGAATGGTGGCTGCCAGGGGAATGGGAAAATGGAAGCTGTTCAATAGATAAAGAGTTTCAGTTTTGTAGATGAAAAGAGCTCTGGAGACTGACCGCACAACAATGTGAATGTACTTAAAACTACTGAACTGTACACTTAAAAATAGCTCAGAGGGTAAATTTTATGTGTATTTACTTTTTTTTTTTTTTGGCCACACCATGTGACTTGTGGGATCTTACCTCTGGGACCAGGGACTGAACCTGGGTCCTTGGTACTAAAAGTGTCAAGTCCTAACTATAGGACCACCAGGGAATTCCCCACAATTAAAAAAATAAACAAACACTGGACCAGAAGTCAGGAAACTGGAATTTTACTCCCAACTATCTGTGTGATCTTGAGTAACAGTTCATCAGCACCTCAGTTTTCTCTGAAGTAATGAAAATTATTATAGGATCTTTAAAGTTCCTTTGGTTCTGATTGCTTACAGTTCCATATTACAGTGCATACACTTACTTGAGATGGTGATGCTCTGGGCATTTTTTTCCAGACTGAGTTTTTTTTTGGCCACACCACATGACTTGTGGGATCTTACCTCCGGGACCAGGGATTGAACCTGGGTCCTTGGTACTAAAAGTGTGAATTACTTCACTCTAGCCTAAAGAATAACCACTGGGTTCTACATCCTTTCCTGAGCCACCTTTCCCCTTCTACTTGCCACAAAGCCCTCTTCTAGGTTGGGAGGTACCTGGCATATAGCAATAAAGGCAATAGCTACATCATTTTTCATGGTATCTGCTAATATTTTTACTGCATTATTATAAACCACTTCTAGAAGATACTTCTAGAATAAACTGATGTTATTCATGTTCCAATCAGAGCAGATCTATGTGGAAAGACAGACTGATAAGAAATGTGCACGGGTTATTTGATTTTTACATTACATTCTATCATATATATATAAGGATTAAAATAAGTATCTTACCACAGACATGAAGTAAAGGGCTTTATATCATACAATGTCATTTTTAAAAAGAAAGGGAAAAAGATACTAATTTGGTACTATCTTTAGAAGACTGGGGTATTCTCTGTTACAGAGACAATGGTCTAAAAGCTAGTATTGAATCTAGGATTTCTTAGTGAGTAACAATAATATTATATTTTTTTCTAATAAATTTTATCTGCTTTTACTTCAATTAGGCCCACCCTCTATTTTGTACAGAATTAAGATTCTTAGTGCCAGTGTTTCCTCATCAGCTTTTGGGAGGAGAAATAGACAGCAGCCCCCTCGTGAAAAGCTTGCCTGTATCAATTACCTGCCTCTCAATTTTGTGAGACTAAGGAGACATCAACTGATGAATTCTAACATTTGCCCTTGAGAACTGGCATTAACTTAGGCCCTTTTTCCCACACAACCCCAGCTTGTAATCTTGGTAATGATGAGAACCTCCCACAAACTCCTGTTGAATAGAGACACCCCCCAATGCACTCTGTCCTTTGTTCTCTTCCTACTGCAACCCACTAAATCCTTCTGCTGTAAACACCTTCAGGTATAAAAACTAACACCTTACTGTCAAACTTAATTAAGTTTGAGTTGTGGTGAAGATGCAGGGGAAAATGACATAGTCACTTGTATCACAAAGTAAATGATTTGTTTCACCATCACCAAGACAAGAGGAGCTATTATAGGTTTTAAATAAATGTGTCTTTATGGAAAAGAGTAGTCTGCTTTCTGCTGAATCTTCTACACCAACTAGAGTATAAAACTCATCAATGTTATACTGCTTTAAGACTTATTTGATTATCTGAATAATGTTTCAAAAGCATCTGAAATAACTTAAAGATCAAAAGGGTCTTGAATGTAAAAAACAAAATAAGTGAACTTTTAAGTTCATTAGTACTTGGAGAATTCTCATCTTTTGGTAGAGGTGGTCAAAAGCTTGGAGAATGATCATATACTTCTCTTCTACATTATTCAATACACTTTGTATATGAATCACAGTATTAAAATGCATTTAATTCAAGCCCTATTTAGCAATATGACCCTTTTACATATTTATATCATGTGGAAAGTTGCAAAATACTCTAAATCCAAGCAGTTTCAACTAAAAAACTTAGAGAGTCTACACACAACGATAAAAGTTAGCCTTTGTTGTTCTTTACCTAAAATAGAGTATAAACTTACACTTTTAAAAATTAATAGATATTAATTAATAGTAGATCTTACTTGGATCCTGATCAGAACAAATCAACTGTAAAAACATATTAAGATGATGAGGAAAATGAAAATCAACTGAATTTCAGATGATATTATGGAATTACTGTTAATTCTGTTAAGTGTGACAATAGTATATTATGGGCTAAATATCTTTCTCTCCAAAACTCACGTTGAAGCCCTCACACCCTATGTGATGGTGCTTAGAGGTGGGGCCTTTGAAAGGTGATTTGGTTTACATGGGGTCATGATGATGGGACTCCATGATGGGATCAATGTTCTTATAAGAAGAAGAATAGAAAGCAGAATACTATCTCTCTTGGCCAAGTGAGGACATAGAGAAGGCAGCCATCTGCCAGCCTAGAAGAGAGACTTCACCAGGAACCAATCAAATCTGCCTGAACCTTGGACTTCCCAGCCTCCAGAAGTATGAAAAACAAATGTCTGCTGTCTAAGCCACCCAGTCTACGGTACTGTTATAACAGTCTGAGCAGATTAACACACAGTATTAAGGTCATGTTAAAAAAAAAAGTCCCTAGATAGTTATTGAAGTATTTATAGGCAAGTGGTATATAGGATGTCTGGGATTTACTCTGAAAAACTACAGCAAAAAACAAAGTTGGAGGAAGAAAGGAAGTGAGATTGAAAAAGTGTTGACAATTATTGAAGCTGGCTGATGGATATCTGAGGGTTCATTATACTGTTCTCTCCATTTTTGAGTATGTTTGACATCTTTCATAATAAAAAGTTTTAAAAAACATTTATCCTAAGGGAAATATGAGAGAAAAATGCATGGGCCACATAGTCATATAAGATACCATCCATAATGAAATACTAGGTGTATCTTGCTTTTAAAACACAGGCATGCATACCTTTCTGTAATGAAGTCTGACTTGATTCACCTTGTGTATTGTCTTTCTGAGCATTCACTAGATCTGCAACCAGAACCTCAAGTGATTTGTAGTTGCTCCCAGATGTCTGAATTTTCCCCTCCATTGTTTTCTTAATGTCCTTGAAACTGAATCCCATTCGTATAGCTTCTTGCACCATAGGATTTTGGACTATTTTATCATCTGAAATGAAAATTGGTGAGGAAAAAAATCACAGACTTTAATTATTTTCATTAACACAACTCAATAGCAGAGTATCATTAAAAAGAAAAATTTAAGCAACAAGCAAAAAATCAAAACCAAATCAGCAAACCAAAGCTGCTTTGGGAAGAGGATTTAGAAATATTTAGGCACTGAAGAATCACTTTCAGAATCTTAAAATAGTTGAAAGTACAATGAGTATGTATTTGTTGTATTAGGAATTGAGATTAGGTGCTTTAAAGACTATGATAAACAGTACAAGATAAGGTAAAACAGGTACGAAAAGGGTTAAGTGCTTCAAAAATTCTGAAACTGTGGACGTCTTTACCAAATCGCCACAATTATTTTGAAAAAATCATGGGAAATAGAAGAAGTTCCAATCTGTGACCTTCAATGTATCAGTTTCCTATCTCTCAGACTTAGTTTCTGCAGTTGAGTGGGGTGGACTAGATAAAGCAAGAAACCTAATACAAAATCACATTAATGACACTCAAGGTAGGACTACAGATTGTGGTGATTGTGGTGGTGGTGGTGGTGGTGGTGTTTAGTCGCTAAGTCGTGTCCACTCTTTGTGACTCCATGGACTGCAGCCTGCCAGGCTCCTCTGTCTATGGGATTTCCCAGGCAAGAATACTGGAGTGGGTTGCCATGCCCTTCTCCAGGGGACCTTCCTGACCCAGGGATCCAACCTACATCTCCTGCATTGGCAGGTGGATTCTTTACCAATTGAGCCATCTGGGAAGAGCTTACTAGAGCTCTCGGCCTTCCAATTTCTAGGTGTAAATCAAAGGAACTACTTCTAGTTCCAGGAGGAGACAGTCTCTCTGCTTTGACTTCATGCCTTTGTTCACTCTCCTCCCTGGGCAAAGCTCTTATTCTTTTGTTAGCCTGACGAATACTAATCTTACCAGATTGTGTAGTGATGTGCTAAAAGAGACTTCTATCCTCTGACTCATCACTTCCACTCTTGGGTATTTTTTTTTCCTTTTTTCTTTTCCAAGCTGTGCAGCTTGAGGGATCTTAGTTTCCTGACCAGGGATTGAACATGCTCCCCTCCCTCCTCCATCCCCCAGCAGTGAAAGTGCCAAGTCCTAACCACTAGGCCTCCAGGAATTCCCCACTCTTCAGTATTAAAGATGAGTACATATACCCACCAAAGACATACACAAGAATATTCATAGCAGTGTTATTTATAACAGCCCCAAACTGGAAACAACTCAAGTGTCCATTATCAGGTGAATGGATAAGTAAATTGTGGTATATTCAAGTACTAAACAGCAAGGAAGAAGAATGAACTACTTCCCCAGACAACATGGATCAATCACATAGACATGATAAGTAAAACATCAACATAATAATGAACCAGAGGCAACAGAGTACATATTGTATGATTACATTTTAAGATGTTCAAATCTAATCTATGGTAATAGAAGTCAGGATATAACTTGGGGGTAAATATCGATTGTGAAGGGGCCTAAAGGAGCTTTCCAGGGTGGTAGAGATGTTCTGTATCTTGATCTGGGTGATGGTTAGATGAACCTCTCCCTCATACCATATATAAAAACTAACTCAAAATGGATCACAGACCTGAATGTAAGAGCTAAAAGCATAAAACTCTTAAGGACACTAAAAAGAAAGTGAAAAGACAACCCAAGGGATGGGAGAAAATATTTGCAAATCATGTACTTGACATGGGACTTATATGTATAAAGAACTAAAATATATAAAGAATTATTACAAGTCCATAACAAAAAATCAAGTAATCCAACTAAAAACAAGGCAAAGGACATGAACATTTTTCCAAAGAAGATATACAAATGGCCCAAAAGCATATGAAAAAAATGCCCAACATTGTTAGATATCAGGGAAATGCAAATCAACTAAAAACACTAATCCTAAACCAGAGCAAGAATCTCAGTCAAAAGCATATATATGTATATATACAGTATTCTCTTGTCTTCTAATCTTTAAGATACTAAATAGATGATGCTTTAAGTATAGGGAAGGCTTCCCTGGTGGCTCAGTGGTAAAGAACATGTCTGCCAATGCAGGAGATGTGGGTTTGATCTCTGGGTCAGGAAGATCCCCTGAAGGAAATGGCAACCCACTCCACTACTCTTGCCTGGGAAATCCCATGGACAGAGGGGCCTGGTGGGCTACAGTCCATGGGGTTGCAAAACAGTCAGATACAACTTAGTGATTAACAACAACACATGAATATAGGGAATGGGGAATCACCAGACATATTTTAAACTAAACTTTATTATATTTAAAACACGATGACTAGGTTGAGAATGAGATCTGTAGTGTGATGTAGGATTCTGAAGACCACTAATGCTTTGTAATGCAACTGTGGGCTGGTCACTTAACCTCTCTGCAAAGTCGGATAATAATATCATTCTTGTCTATGATGAGTAAATAATCTTTGTGATTAAAAAAAAATCTCTACCTTTCTAAAAGGCAATAGGATATAAACAAACCAAACCACATCCCTTTATGAAGTAGCTGGGGAAGGCAAAAAGAGGCATCCAATAAGGAAACAGGTAGGTCAGGGCTGATCATGGTAACAGCACACCAATAGGACATTGGATTCATGATCTTGGCTAACTAAAGAAACCCTGTTGACAAAAAATTCACTTAACTCTTTTTTGGGGGATTTTAACAGAAATGAAAATGTACAGCCTACAGCTGTTCCTCTCAAACTTGGAAAATCTGTTCAACCTCTGAACGAATGTTCCCAATACATAAATACCCAACTTAAATGTATAGGTACTTCATTAATTCTTAAGTTTATAGCAATCTTATTTCAAAGAAAAATACCTTGAAAGAATTGGCTTACCTTTCTACTCTATAAATAACAACTGTAATAAATTGGCAATGAAATTAAAATATTTTAAAAGGTATATTTACCAATTCTTTCAGTTAACCATGGTGCCTTTTCAGCAGTTCTCGCCTAAAATACAAATAAGAATTGTAAGTTAGAATTCTTTTTGGTAGAAGGCAATTACCTCAATTTGAAAAATTATGTTTATCATGAATTTATAAATTAGCTTTATTCCAATTCAATATACGAATATTCGTAAGAGGCATAGCCTGATGAAGCTTGAAGTTAAAAGATTCCAATCTACTCACTTTACAGACAAGAAGCTGAGGCTTAGGGAGATTAAACAGTTCATGGCAGGGCCATAATGGCAACTCTTGTGTCCCATTCTAGTCTAGGGCTCTTTCCACAAAGTACTGATGCCTTAGCCACCCCAGGCCACACTATCAATTTAGGTATGTTTTTGAGATTTTAAATACTGTCTGTGAAAAGTTAAAAACTATCAATACAAAACACATTATACAAGTCTAATTTCAGAAGGCTGAGGGATTTAAGTGTTTTAGTTCTTCCAAGTCCATTTTCGCATACAGTGATACTTTAAATTGGTTCATCCTGATCTCCTTTTCACAAATTTGCTTCAGCTTAAGAAAAACAAGCACTCTTCAAGATCTCCCATTTAGGCTCATCATACTTTATTAATTTAAAATACTATACTGTGAATTTTACACCAAGAAATGTGCAAAACAAATTACATAATATTTGAAAATGTGTATTATACAATATGTGACTTACCAAAGACTCCTCAATTGAATGGGTTAAATGAATGTTGTTTACATATTCTTGTCCTTTCTCTTCTAACAGATATTTACAGCTAAACAAATAAAAGAAGGTTAAACTTTACTAGCTCATCAATTAGTAAAGTATAATCATCTTAAGACAGAATCATCTTAATTCTATTAACTTGCTTTTTGATATTTCTAAAGAGCCACAAAATAAAATGTTACTCAATTCACTATCCAACTATCATTTTAATGTTAAAAAATGTTCCCTTTGTTATCCTAATATGCTAATATTAGAAGAGAAAAATATCTACTTGAGAATGTTCAGCTTTTAAACAAGTTATTAAACTAGCACCTTGACATTTAAAAACAAGTCTTAAATAGTTCATCTTAATGAGTTTTATTTAGAGATTAACCAATTGTACATTTTAAAGGAATCTTTTAGGCTTTCAGCGTTTCCTTTTAAGAGTGTTTAAGGTTAAGACTTACTTCCAAATCATTCTGAAGTTTTAAGTTGTACTATTTTGTAGGCCAAAAATTCACATCACTGTATACTACACATCTGTGTGCCTTAAAGAGGCAAGATGGTAGAAAGACACTTAGAATATGTCATCATTCTAAGATGCCACTGATTGTAAGCAGCATGATTATACTATATATAGTATGTATACATGTATACTACTGTACTATGTATCACCATTGCCAATTAAATTATGACCCACCACCAGATGTGTCCTGATTTCAGAGCTGAAAATGTGAACAACTGTATGTCTTACAATCAGTGAGATTCAGTAATATTTGCTAGGGGTTGTGATGGGTTCTTAAGGAATTTCCTTGATAACATGGATTCTCATGCCCATCATTAAAGAGCCCACTTCCAACAACAACAACAAAAGCATACATTCCTAATTTGGTGTTTAGAAATAGCATCATCTGAATGTCACAGGTATGATATATAAATGATGAATGATTTGGTCACTGGAAAAGGCTTGTGTTTTTTTTTTTAATGTATATAAAGTAGGTGACCCCATTTTTATAAACATGGTGTGAATTTCAAGCCATTGGTGAAGGTAAAAATAGTTGAGGTGAAAAGCTACTCAAGTCTTTCCGCTGCATATGTACTGGCCAAACTGCCTGTCACTGAATGAACATTTAAATATCTTACCCTGGAAACCACTTAGCATGTTGTTCCCAAGGGTCTTCACTGGGTTTCCAATCATTTAGCCCTCCTCCACAGTGAAAACACTGTACTTTATCACCTTCACCTAAGAAACAACCAAGTAAAAACACATGTATTTGTGCAATTACCTTACCCAAAAATAGCCTTTTAAATACTATAAAATTAAGCATTTCTAAACTACATGAAAAGCTCAGACCTTAAAAGAAGATATCTGAATTCATATCTAAGTAATAGGTAAGATCATTGAGGAGGAAAGACACTAAATTTACTGATTCAATTTGAGGTATTTTACAGGAGGCTTCCCTTGTAGCTCAGTCGGTAAAGTATCTGCCTGCAGTGCAGGAGACCAGGGTTCGATCCCTAGGTTGGGAAGATCCCCTGGAGGAGGAAATGGCAAACCTCTCCAGTATCCTTGCCTGGAAAATCTCATGGACAGAGCAGCCTGGTGGGCTGCAGTCCATGGGGTCCCAAAGAGTGGGGCATGACTGAGAGACTAACACTTACTTACAGGAGACAAAAACAAAATTTCCCAATTTTTATGTGAAAACTTTGTAATTACTTTATTAACAACATGTCATTTGGGGTCATCAATACTACACTTACTTTTTCAAACTATAGAACTTTAACAATAAAGTTGAGTATAATGAAATTACAGGATAAATTTCTCTAAGGTTATAGCTAAATGACAATAAACTTTCAAGACTGTCTTATGATACTGACTAAATAAAATATAGAAATAATTGATATTTTGGTTTGGGGCATTATTCAATTTTAAAGTAAATGGGTTAGATATAAAATGGTATAATTTTTCTGAATATTCCTGGAAGCCATCATACTGATGGCCTTTCTTTCCCTACTTACATGTCTGTGCTCAGTCACTTAGTCATGTCCGACTCTTTGCGACCCCATGAACTGTAGCCCACCAGGCTCTTCCATCCTGGGATTTTCCAGGCAAGAATACTGGGGTAGGTTGCCATTTCCTTCTCCAACTGACATGTCTACAGTAGTCCATTTGAAAAGTGCTCATTTTAAGCAATAAGATATCTTTCAAATATATAGGGCAGCTTTCAAGTATATAGTCTATGTACAAAAGGCAGGTATCAATTTTAACATCAGCCAAGGTAAATTCTCTAATGTTAACTCTTCTTACAGGGTTGTTGTGAGGCACAGAGAAAATGCATGTAATACATCTACTGAGCACATACAGGTGTGCAATAAATTATAGTCACTATTACTATCAGACTATTCTTCTAGCAGGGATATCTATCATCTTTTGCATGTCACTCTTTCCCAAAAGACAGTTACACAAAGATACATATTACTCATAATATGGCAGTCTTTTCCACATAATTCCTGTGGTATATTACAGATTCAACAAAAGGGTTCACAGAATACTACTAACATAAATTAACCGTGCCAGCTTATACCTAAATATTACCAGTTTGGGGGGCAAATGGCATCTATTTACTTTTTAGGAGCCCTGAGACAGTTGGAAAGTTATTTATTTAACTAGCTTTATAATAAAGTTTACCTAAAGCATAAAATCCAGCTCTTGCAAGCTGCTCCTTGTTAACCGAGTACATCCACGTCCCAAATGTAATGATCCGTGCTTCGTAATCTGCCATGGCTGGATTTCTTGGAGCATTTGTTGAATTTGGGAAATTTCTATCAGAACTCACAATAGTGGATTCACTTTGCATATTAATATTCCGGCCCAAAACAAAGAAGCAATTAGGAAAGTGTCGCCTGTGTTCTGACCATGCACGATCACAAGGTTCCCAATTTTTCAACTTCCCACCACAACAAAAGCACTCTACTTGATCGTCAATACCTGTGTAGTAGAGTCCAGCACGAGCTAACTCTCTTGGGGTTAAGTGGGCATAGTTTGGCCAGTTGTGAAATGACTTTAATCTAGCTTCTTCACTACACATGACAGGGGTCCTTGGGTATACAGTATCTGATAAATCTACAACTTGTCCAGTTCTCAAAAGATAGTGTGCATGAGTCTCAGATGGCCTTTCTAAAACAAAATGATTTCTGTTTCCCAGATAGTTTTCAGCTTTGTACTGACCATTTTGGACACCAGAATATGTAGGCTGTGCAGCATTGTTTTCCAAATAAAAGCCATTGATAAATCTGCAATTTGGGGATACTTTCCTGTGTCTTCCAATTGCTGAGTCTCCATATCGCCATCTATCTACTGCTGCATGACAACTAAAGCACCGCACGGTGTCTCCTTCCCCAGTATACAGAAAACCAGCTCGTGCTAGTGCTGATGCTGAAACAGGACTACTACTTGGAAAATTAGCAAAAGTTTTTAATCTGTTAAGCTCTTCTACAAATTCTTCATCCTTATCGATGTCTGCAGGTACACAAGTTTTAGATCCTTCAAAACTGTTAAAAGTCATCTTCTCTTGAAAATAGGACTTGTCCACCTTTTCTAAAAAGAGAACATTACATTAGGAAATCTAAAATGTGAAACACAGGCAATATACTTTTGATATTAGGAGCTAACAAATTATCCACTAATGACTTAAAAGTAATCACACAATCTCTAAGAAACATTCTAAATACTAGAATTCTATGAATACATTATCACATGATTCAGGTCATAAAGTAAAAACCAGCATTCTTGTTTTCTCTTTTAAAGGAAAGTAATATTTAAACAAGTAGATCAGAACTATTCATTTTATAGTGCTTATTTTATATAAACATGAAACTATGTGATGCAGAATATGTTAAAATTATTAACCATGTAAAATCATTAATTAGGAAAAACATGAAAGAAGCATAAAATATGCAGATTCTTAAGTCTATGCATAATTGTTATAATGGATCACTGTATATTCAAGGCATCAAAATTCAGTTTTTACAATTTAAAAAATGCTCAGAATGTTAATGAACTAATTTTTAATATTTCTCTACTGCTTTGCAAAAGATTAGTTTTACTCACAACGTTGGTTCTAATGTGTTCTTTAAGAGCATCAAGTGTTTATGATTTTCAGGTAAAACAGTCCACTTTTGTTGGAACTGGATCATTTCAAATGTATGTAACAGTGCCCTCTAGAGGGTGGTTCACAAAAAATACTAAGCACATATAGACCTTAATTGCAATTACTTTTGCTATCAATTGCCCACAGACAGGGAACAATCTTTTCAAATGGAAAAGAAATACAATTGCAGCCTCATTAGAGCTGCCGAATTACAGCTCTGTAATATTTAACCAAGATAAATGCTAAAAGGAACTGGTTGGGTTATGAGAAGAGTGGCCAAGATAATTTATCCTCTAAACCTGAACTCTTTAAAAAGTGAAAGATGATGTTAAGACAAGAGGTACAAATTAAGAGTTGCCCCAGGCAAACCTGGTTCTTCAGAATCTCACTTTATTCATGATACAGTGCTCTGTATATGCCTGTCAAAGGCAAAATAAAGGAATGGTCACAATGACTGTCTCTACTTCATATATATAGTAACTGATTTCTTGGGAAGAACAGCTCTTTTGACATTATGTTGGCACAGTATGTTTTGAACTTCATCTCTCTTGGAGTTAATGTTCAACACAAGGCTTCTGTCTTGCAGGCTGGCAGTGGACTTCAGTCCTCCTGGACTTAATTTATACTGGTACTAATTTATATAGGGCTTCCCTGGTAGCTCAGATGGTAAAGAATCTGTTTGCAATGCAGGAGACCTGAGTTTGATCCCTGGGTCTGGAAGATACTATATTAATTCATATACACCTCAAGACCTGAGATATATGTACATACAACAATTTTTGGAAGATAGTCTCCACGACTTTTGATTGTTTCCCATATAGCTTTAAGACTCTCAAATCAGCATAAGCTTGACGATAAAAATCAAAAGTCAAAGATACCAAGGGAAGCTGACAAGCTAATGAGATAAAATTGGGATATGTGTAAAGCCTTACATTCTGACTTTAAAAATCTGTTGTACACCTAAAGGAAGATGGAATCCTGGTTTGGAAAGAAGTCATGTGAAGGCAAACCTCCAGATTAAAATCTTGGGATTTTAATTACAAATTCATCAAGAGCCAATATTACATGGCAGCTAAAAAACTTGAAACAACTTCAGTCTGCATTCATGTCCAGATGTGCAACATTCAGATTCAATTCAGCTACATATTGAGTATTATTGTTAGTTCTGAACATTTTAGAAGGGACATTAACAAAGTACAATGTCCATAGAGATCAATCAAGATGATGAAAGTGGTATCCTACGAGGAATAGTTGGAAGAGTCAAGTATTTATCTCAAAGGGAAAAGAAAATTGTAGGGAGAGCGGTGGAGAGGACAGAATAACTACCTTCAGAGATCTAAAAGGCAGTCATGTAGAAAAGGGATCCAAATTCTATTTACCTTGAGGGCAGAATTACAGTTAATTAATATGTATTACAGTCAGTACATTTTAACCCAGTACAGGGATGGATGAATAGTTACAACAATCAATATCAGTATAAAATGGATTGGGTTGCCTTGCAGATTTTGAGTTCCTCTCATCACTGGAAGGGACTTTGGCATGGACCAGGAGACCTTAGATTAAGCATTTCTAAGTCTGTAATTATCCTGAAGAATTAATGCTGAATATAATCTCAGACATATGAAAGTTACCTTCTCTGAGGTGGTAAGTTTTGTTTCTCAGGTCAGTCAAAACAGGCAGAAATGTAAAAGCAATGATCTATTTTCATTTCATAATGGTGAATATTTTGTGTGTTTCAAGTAGTCATCCTATTTCAGATACTATTAGATAAAGCTTCATCATTCGACACCAGCAGGAGAATTTCTATTTGAAGCTTTCAAGTGGAGACCTTATCTTCCCAGGGGTTATTTCCATGCCTTAGTTTAGATTTCTCTTGTTTGAAAAGCAGGTATTTATTCAGAGCCACTCAACTGAACACTGCATATACATTATCAGAGTGGGGGCTTTTGTAGAAGAGTGAGAAAACCATTACCAGAAAGGTTAAGAGTTAAAAGGGAGAAAACCTGATTGACAAAAGACAGAAACCTTGAGACTGGAAAAAAGTGCCAAAAGAAAGTGAAGGGAGATGATTTTAAGAAACTGGATTTAAGTGAAATGAAGGTGGGAAAGATATTTAGAAAATAAGTATATGTGGAGCACAGGAAAGTGAGGTATGAATGAGAAGCTTTTGGATGTGAAAAGGGCTGAGTGCAATAAAGTATGCTGAGATAACTTAAGGCTTCTTTGTGAAAGCAAAATTTTGACTTTGAACTGGGTAAGCAGAAAGTAAGAAGGCACTCTTACTTTTTCTCTTACACAGAGAGAAAGATGTCCAAGAAAGCTTTGACATGAAGGGGCTAGGCAGTCAGGAACCTTGAAGGAACAGTGGTTAAGAAAAATGGCACTCTGAAAGCCAACACTGGCATAAAAAGAATCAGCAAGCAGTGGTATATGTGGTACAAGGGGTATGGAAGATTTCAACATGGTGAGATGTGCTTAAAATATACATACACTTACACAAAATACACATATACCTGTATATACATAAAATATACATATACCCACACATATACATGTGTGCATACATATGTATACAAACATAAACATGTATATTATATGTATATATATTTATACACACACATACATACATATATATATTTAGCCTAGTCAACTGGGTAAAAATAGCCATAGGCATGCATCAAAGAGAGGAGACTGACTGCTACTCTAGCAATAATGTGGGACTCTGGGGAGTTGGAGGGGAGAGAAAAACAGAAAACCTACCTGGTATCTGCACACAATACAAGAGTTTCTATTTCCCTCAGGTTTTTATTATTAAAGTTGTCAAATATACAGAACAAAGGTTATTCTACACAGGTAAAGGATATAAAGTAGGATGTACATCAGACTGCAGCTGTGCAAAAATATATACTCATGAACAAGACCTGGAGGTAATTTTTAATATATGGGTAAAATATTTTAAGGTGATCTTTTTCTCCAAAATGTATCTGATAATATTTTTGCCTAACTTCTCTCTGGTTGGCACCACAGGCCTGGTTGTGGGGGATGCGGCCAAGAGCAAAGAGGTAGATGGGTTGGTTGCCCCCTCATCCCCCTCCACCAGGGCTCTGCACCCACTAAAGCAGAGGGAAGCAGGACAGAGTTGTGCCTCCAGCCACCACAGAGACAGGCGGCCCCAGCCGCCCTGTGGAGCCCAGCATTGAGACCCAAGCCTTCTATGCAGGTGCCTCTGGTAAGTGGCAGACTCTTGGGCTGCAGCTCCTGCACTCAGTCTGACTGCAGCCGCCCAGGCAGCCTGGAGAGGAGCAGGCTGGCACTGAATTTTGTCAGTTTTCAACACAAAGAGCAAAACTTGGACATTTAGTGGAGTTTCATGGATTATTGCAACATATTCTTAAGATACCTAATGATGACATTTTATTAGCCTATACGAGGGAGACTTACTATCTATATATAAAGATGATAGTTATCACAAAGCAATTTCAACAACCAACCTGCTGCTTAGGATTTTTATACAAAAAACAGAAAGAAGCAAGACATGCTAATGAAGAAGGAAAATGTTTTAATGGATGGTCCATTAACCAAAGAAAAAAGCCAGATCTAGTCATTGGTATGCACCAAGACTTAAGATGTATCTTCCATTACAGATGTGGATATTCCCCCAGAAACACATCATAGGACTAGTTCATCTTTATAAACACAACACTGACCACTCCCTGGGGCTCTATAGCTGGGATGGTTTGAGCCTAAAGGAGACACTATATGGCTTAGAGTGGGTCCCATGGATCATTACACCCTGGCTTGTTCCAGGAGGTCTGGCTCTCAGCACAGGACTATCAGCTGCTAATGACATTTTAGGTTAGTGGTATAGAAGTTTCAGGGAAGAGCTTTACTCGTTTACATTTTATTGAAGTATAGTTGATTTACAATGTCGTGTTAGTTTCAGATGTACAGCACAGTGATTCAGTTTTGTTTTTCTTTTTGGCTGTGCGGTACACGGGACCTTAGTTCCCTGACCAAGGATCGAAAAAGTGCCCCCTGCAGTGGCAGCATGGAGTCCTATCCACTGGACTGCAAGGGAATCCCCCAGGGAAGAGTTTTGATCAAATAATAGGATGATTGCAAACAGTCACAACTTCATCATAATAGCAAGACAAGTAAACAGGAGAACAACATTAGGAACAGTAGGACTTCTGGCAGCTCTGGCCAATCTACTGGTAATAGCTTTCTTGGCTATCCACGGCAGATTGAACCAAAACACTGAGCCAAAGGATGAAGACATTATTATTGAAGATAGTGGTGTACCATGCTAGAGTCCTAAAGCTGTTCTTATTATTGAAAGCCTGGAAATGGTTAACCCAAATAGAACAAACTCAGTTTTGAGTTTGGACAGAATGGTTTTATTCCTTCTAATTAAATGAGTTTAGTACTCCTAGAAAGTGGTGCGAACAGAATTTGAAACACATGTTCCAGATCAAAAACTCTTATAACATGGAACATCATGAAACCATCTTTTGAATGCTGAATGTTTTCTGAGTGAGGATGTCTGAGGACTTGTAAATTTGGCTAATTTAAGAACATTTAGACCTCTAAGCCAATGACCTGGAAAAGGCATGAGAACAATAATGTTGTAGGTTTAAAATTTCTTAAAGTAAATAGAATGAGAAAGTAGATTTGTGGTTGCTTACAGCTGGGTGAGGAGGAGAATCAGAAATATGCAAATGGTTACTGGGTTTCTTTGTGGAGTAATTAAAATATTCTAAATTAGATTAATTTTGGGTGGGGGGGGGGCTCCAAAATCACTGCAGTTGGTGACTGCAGCCATGAAATTAAGACGCTTGCTCCTTGGAAGAAAAGTTATGACAAACCTAGACAGCATATTAAAAAGCAGGGACATTACTTTGCTAACAAAGGTCCATCTAGTTAAAGCTATGGTTTTTCCAGTAGTCATGTATGGATGTGAGAGTTGGACTATAAAGAAAGCTGAGCGCCAAAGAATTGATGCTTTTGAACTGTGGTGTTGGAGAAGACTTTTGAGTCTCTCAGACTGCAAGGAGATCCAACCAGTCAATACTAAGGAAATCAGTCTTGAATATTTATTGGAAGGACTGATGCTGAAGCTCCAATACTTTGGCCACCTGATGCGAAGAACTGACTCATTGGAAATGACCCTGATGCTGGGAAAGATTGAAGGCAGGAGAAAAAGGGGACAACAGAGGATGAGATGGTTGGATGGCATCACCGACTCAATGCACATGAGTTTAATTAAGCTCCGGGAGTTGTTGATGGACAGGGAGGCCTGGTGTGCTGCAGTCCATGGGGTTGCACTGAGCAACTGAACTGACTGACTGAACTGAGACTGTAATGGTGGTTGTACAACTCTGATCATTAAAATCACTGAACTGTACACTTCAAAATTAATATTATAGTATGTGAATTGTATCTCAATAAGGTGGTTTAAATGTTAGTTTGGTAACTGTTAGTACAAACTTTGGTGGATCAGAGGTGATTTTAAGTCTAAAACAAAGGGAGCTCTGCTAATGAAATTATGTGCTTTTGATACGGAAATCTAGATGCTACAGTACATTTCTAGAACTATGTGAGAGGATTATTTCTGTTTGAAAGAGTTAAATATTTTACCTATTACAAAGATTCCAGTTAGTTTTTCCTTTAACTACATTGTTTAAATTCTAATGTGAAGTCTGATTCTCTTTAGATATTTTTGGTACTCTGAGGACCTCAGTTCTTGTGTACCCAGTATTTGGGGGGGAGGAGGCGTGGCCATTCCCCAGGCTTGGGTAATCATAGTTCCCTGACCAGGGATTGAATTTGGGCCCTGGACAGTGAGAGCGCAGAGTCCTAACCACGGGACCACCGTGGAATTCCCCCAGTATTTTTTTCTTTCTTAATGTTGTTCTTGTGCTAATGTTATTATATTTTTAATTAGAGGATAATTGCTTTACAATATTGTGTTAGTTTGCTGTTAATTGTTACAAATCATTTTCTGAAATGCATTTTTTCTAACTTCTAAGAAATCAAACCAACTGGCTATTCTTAGGAGCTTCTTTCAACATTATGAAGCACTGAAGCTATGTTCCTGAATTATGAAATTCTGTGAGTTTTTCACATTGATGCTTGTCTATCCTATAGATTATATAATCAGCTAATTTTATTGACTCCGATAATACAGGAGATGCTCTCCTTTAATTCTTATCCTCATTCCCAATCTCACTGGAAAGTATTTCTTTTGTTTTGGGTGTGTGCTACTATATGTATGTTGGTAGGCTTCTGAACTTTTTTAAGATGCAGATGGTCCCTACTTACAATGGTTTGACATGATTCTTCCACTTTATAATGGTGTGAAAGTGATACACATTCAGATCTTTTCCTGTGCTAGTGCAGTCTGATACTCTCTAGTGATACTGGGCAGCAGGGCAAGTTGCAGCTCCCAGTCAGTTCAAGCAATCATGAAGGTCAACTGATAGACTCATAACTCTACCCATACAAACATTCCGTTTTTCTCTTTCAGTACAGTGTTTAATAAATTACATGAGATATTCCACACTTTATTATAAATAAACAGGCTTTGTGTTAGATGATTTTCCCCAACTGTAGGCTAATGTAAGTGTTCTGAGCACATTTAAGGTAGGACAGGCTAAGCCATATTTAGTAAGTTAGGTGTATAAAATGCATCTTCGGCTTATGATACTTTCAACTTAGGATGGTTTTCTTGGGATGTAACCTCATTAGAAGTTGAGGAAGATCCGTATTCAAGTAGTGCAAATTGTTTTGGATACAAAATGCACTTAAAGACTTTTACACATAGGACAAACTTGTTCACTTTTTTATGTAAAGATTTTGGATTTTCTTCAGTGGGATTATTCTAGGAACATTGCCTACACTTTAAGAGAAAGCTGTGGCATTTACCATTGACAAGTAAAGTTTACCTATATTATTTTCATTGGGCTATTTATTTTCCACACATCTACTTATGACAAGTAAGGGTGAGGCTGCCAATTTTCATTCTTTGCCTGATTTCTTTGATATTTATCATTGGACAGTGTGCGTAAACACTGTAATAATGCATGCACATAGAAATTAAGAATATTATGAAGCTCCCTGTGGTCTATGAATAATTTCCCCTAAAGCTATTTAATAATTCATCTTAAAATAAGGCTAGTATGAACGTGTTTATGACAGTTGTGTGCTATTAAAACAATGAAGGATCAAATGATTCCCTTCTGAAAGATAATTTCTCTAAATGGTAAAAAAAAAAATGAAATACATTTTTTATTAATTGAAAAAAAAATCCCACACAGGGAAATACTTTTGTAATATTAAATACCAGAACACTACTCCAAAATGTATTTAAGTATTAAACTTTCTAATAAAAATCTGTCTTACTTGAAATGAAGATTAACAGTAATTTCTTAAACTGAATTCTACTTGGTAGGCAATTATTATGGCAAAAGTAATTTTAAAAATCTATTCCATAATATCATGAGTTTCAGTTACCACAGCATCTTAGAAAAAAATTAAGAAGCAGTTTCATATGTGTACAAGACAACAAAGAAAGTAGTTTTGAAGATTTACATAAATTTAATTATTTAAGATGATATACTAGGGAACTATCTCTGATGACTGAAAATTAACTATTACAAACAACTATTAAATCTTTTAAAGACAAGGAGCACCTGAATAACAAATCACTGTTTGTTTGCTGTTCTTAACAAATAAGCAGCAAAACCTTTCATCTTTTTTTTACTGAGCTCAGAGTTCTCTACAACCTGCCTGTGTTTCACTCTTCTGGTCTCTGGGAGAAATTCATTCAGTCACTACAGGCTCATTTAATGAACTAAAAATACTTACCATTATCCCTGCAACCAAGGGCCTTGTTAACCTCATCATAAAAAAGCATTTCTTAAGTAACTATATTGATGTGGCACAGTAAAAAGGAATTAAGTGATTATTATGGGTTGAATTGTGCCCCCTCAAAGATATTTTGAAGCCCTAAGCCACTGGTTAGGAATATGACCTTATTTGGATACAGGGTCCATGCAGATACAATCAAGTTAAGATGAGGTCATTTGGGTGCCATCATCCAATATGACTGATATTCTTGTCAAAAACGGAGAAGAAACACAAGGAAGATGGCCATGTGAAGACAGAGGCAGAGACTGGAGTCTTAATGTACTGACAAGCCAAGGAAAACATCAAGGATCAATAGCAGTACCAGAAGCTAAGAGAAAGGTATGGAACAGGTTCTCCCCAGAGCTTCAGGGATAGCATGGCCCTGCCAACACATTGATTTCAGACTTCTAGTTACCAGAATGTGCAAAAATAAATTTCCTTCTTTCTTTCTGGTCACACAGTATGTTGGATCTTAGTTCCTCAAACAAGGACTTAGCTCCCCCTGCAGTAGAAGCTCGGAGTCTTAACCACTGGACCACCAGGGAAGTCCCTAAATTTCTACTGTTTTAAGTCACTCAGTTTGTGGTACTTTATTATGGCAGCCCAAAGAAACTAAAACAATGATGTTATGACAAAATGTAAGCAAGCAATATAACCCTATTAGCTCCCATTGTAGTACTACCATGCCAACTGAAACACATTATGTCATTAAATAAGGGCATCTGTTTATGGGTTTCCCAGGTGGCACAGTGGTAAAGAACCCGCCTGCCAATACAGGAGACACATAAAGATGCGGGTTTGATCCCTGCATTGGGGAAATCTCCCGGAGGAGGGCATGGCAACTCATTCTAGTATTCTTGCCTGGAGAACTCCATGGACAAAGGAGCCTGGTGGGCTACAGTCCATAGGGTTGCACAGACACAACTGAGTGCACGCGCGCGCACACACACACGCTACAGTCCATAGGGTTGCACAGACACAACTGAGCCCGCGTGCATACACACGCGCACACACACACACACACCTGTTTAAAACTCAGAAGACATATGTTTTTAGAATTTCATCTATGACATCTTTGCTGATTCATCCACTCAAAACCCTAGTACAGAATGACTACTCTTTGTGTCCTCAGTATATCCTCTAAATAATTTGAAGACCCAAGTTGTACTAGAACAAGACTGAATAATGACTGCATGTGTGTATGTTTATAGGTGTACCTATATTGTTAGATTGAAGGTCCTTTATGGCAAGGGCTCTGCCCTATCACATTTGTATTCCCAATTCCTAAAGCAATGAGTGACACAGTAGCGCTTAATCAATGTTGAGCAAAAGAATGAATGTTGAACCACCTCTATTTGGGCACAGCTGGCACTATTCCACATTCTACTCACCACCTCCAATGGACTCTTGAAATCACTGTGAGTAGTAAAAATTGTTAATATGCCACTGTGATCAGGAAATGTGACCAAAATAGGAAATATATGCATATTATGTAAACAGTACAACTCAAATCACATTTCAAAAATATAAGATTCATAAAATTTTTCATAGTAATATAATAAAAATCTTATATGTGCTAACCCAAAACACCATCATAATTTAAAATTTATCTTAAGATTCTCTCTTTCCTCATTATGTGTAGAAATATTTTAAGATTTTTTTCATCAGTTGTTTCTTGCTCCTATAGAAGATCCAGGATAGAGATCTCATCAAACTAGCAACATTCTCCCTAACCCAGTGGAGGTCAATCCCTCTTATAATGATCTTAAAGTATTAGTTCCCTGTTTAGAAACAGCATTTTGATTTACAAAACTGTAGTGTCTAAAAAAAGGTATCTACATAAATACAACATAGTATTAAAAAGCTGAATTTAAAAAATCTACTTGCCTTCAACAAAAGGGGTATATTTTTAAAAAACAGATTTTTAAAATTCAGTTTTTATACTATGATACATTTACACAAAAATTCAACTTTTAGTCAAATTGTTAATTTATATTATTAGGTTCTTCAAACCATGAAGCATAGTTTCATTTAAGTTAAATAAATGGTCAACAGAACATTTTTGAGGTTAATTACATTCAATAAAAGCAAAAGTTCTCTCCCTAAAATTAAGCACTGCTGCTAAGTCACTTCAGTTGTGTCCAACTCTGTGTGACACCATAGACGGCAGCCCACCAGGCTCCTCCATCCCTGGAATTCTCCAGGCAAGAACACTGGAATGCGTTGCCATTTGAGCCACTCAAATAACTGAATGGCATTAAGGAGCACTTAGCCCATAAGCTCAGTCAATAACATCAACTTATTAATACTGCTGACTACAATATATGCTTGATCATGAAGCCTACTTCTGTAAATACCTGAAAGGCCATGCTGAGAATCAACAAAGGGAGTATCAATTACATGTTCTACACTTAATTTTAGAAAGTCATAGTAATACTTAAATTTGAGCCCAGACCGCCAATCTGCCAAATTGTTTATAATAATTAACTCTGCAGGTATAGTTCTTTCAGAATGGACCCACAGTAAGGTATTCTGTCATCTTTTCTTTAATAAATCATGGGATTGTGCTCCCTCAAAGAATGGTTTTTTTTTTTTTTTTGAATGAAGAATATACAGATTTGGGGCTCAAGAATTCACTTAAGATCATAAGAAGGTTCAAAATCACTAGTATCCCCTCTTCCATTTTTCTGAAAACTGTTCAGTACTTAAGAGAATTTATAGCGCTTGCTAATCAAGTCTTTGGTTCAAAAACAAACCATCTATAGCCCAAACTGTAGATCCACAGCATAGATTAATACTGTTTATGCTTATTCAGAGTCTATTCATAGATAAAAAAATCTATGCTAAAATCAGAATAGGCAGAAAGACAAAATCTCATGATGGATACCAATCCAATATTTAATACAAACAAGGGTTTTCCTTTTTAAAAGAGAAAAAAGAAGCCTATTATTCAGACTGTGAATACTTTAATATGTTTATCCTTTAAGACCCTTTTCTGTGTACATGTATAAATGCACATTATAAATATTTCTAAAGAGGACTTATATGGTATTTTTATAATTTTCTTTTTTCTACTTAAAAATATATCATAAGCATCTCTCCACATTAATTTTTATATAGATTAGAACATTATTTTAACTGGATGACTAGTATCTGACTATATGAATATATCATAACCTCACAATTTCATATTGCTGAACATGAATTTTAGATGTATATTTTTAAAAAGAGAAAATACACACATGATCAAATTCGAGAGGTACAAAAGTTGCATCCATTCCACCCCTGTACCTTAAACCTCCAGCTCCCTTCCTAGAAGCAATCACTCTTACCAGTTTCTCCTACATTCCTCCAGAGATGTGTTACAGCATTTTAAAAAACACAAATGTTAATATATACACACACAGTTATGCACCTTCACTGCCAGGCTTTTCTAAAGCTAACAATTTTTTACTATTATAAAATATGTTGAACTTAATGTCCTCCTGTTCATTTGCAGTTTTTAAAATGTTGGCAATACTGTGTGACATGCAGGATCTTAGGTTCCTGACCTGGGATTGAACCTCTGCCCCCCTGCATCAAGATTGTGGAGTCTTAACCACTGGGCCACCAGGGAAGTTCCTGTTTGTTTTTAACATCAATATTAAAGTGATCTCACACAGCAGTGTGTCCTATCACCACTTGTTTTTTATCTATCTTGTTTTCGACTAGGAATAGTCTTAAAGCTTGAAAGCTTGTATTAACCTATGGAAAAAAAAAGAACATCTCAGCAGAAAACAAATTTACAAGTAGCAAATACTAATGGCCAACAAACATGCAAAAATGTTAAATATCATGAGTGATTAAAGAAATAAACATTTCAAAAGATATCATTTTTGTACGTTCTGGCAGAGATTGCCATCACTAACAATAAAAATCCAGTGGATGAGAAGATAAAGTACAACAGTCATTCTTGTTGGTGGAACTAAAAACTGGTACACCTTTTCTAGAGAGCAATTTGACAATACATTCTCAAAGTTTTAAATATATGGTTACTTTCTGAACCAGCCATCCTAGTACTAAAGCATTAACACTAAGGAAATGATCAAGGATGTTTTAAAAAAATATGTATATGAGGATGTTCAATACAGCAATATTAATTAAAAAAAAAAAACTCATTTCCAACAAAAGAGGACAACACTTTGTTAATGTAGGTACTAGGCAACCTTAGAATACTAATGTTAGGTAGTTAGAATAGGGAAAAGGAGTCCAAAATGGCAGTGGCTAAAAGACAAGGAAGGGAAAAGCCCGTGAAAATAGAACAAAGGAAGGTCAAAGAAAGGTTTGAGGAGGACCAGAGTGAGGACTTCAGGTAGAACAGCACTCCTGGCTGAGCCCAATTTGCATAGTGCAGGCCCAGGGGGAAGAAGACATATAAAAGGAGGAGCCAAGTGCTCTCTGGCGCTCCACCCCCCCACCCCCACCCCCCCAACCCCCCCACCCCCCGCCTCCCCACCTGCGTACACTCTTTCTCCTTCTCTCACTACCCCACCCCCACACGCATGCTCCTCCACTCTCTTCTCTTCTTCGAGGATGGATTCTCCTGCTATCTTCTAAATAAAATAGAGCTGTAACACTGCTTTGTCTAAGAGCTATGACACAGTTTGTTCAATACCCAAGAGCTGTGACGTGCCGAGGGCTTTAATGTCTGTCACTCCAAATCACTGTGATGAGACAAGAACTGAGAAGCATACACTCGCCTGACACTACTAAAGGACAAAAATATGTGTTCATGATGTTGTATTAAGTGAAAAAAGCTGGTTATAAAACAATATTGTCTAGTATAATCCCAATTATAAAAAATACCAATATATAAGGGGCTTCCCTGGTGGCTCAGTTAGTAAAGAATTCGCCTGCAATGAGTGAGACCTAGGTTCAATCCCTGGGTTGGGAAGATACCCTGGAGAAGGGAATGGCTATCCACTCCAGTATTCTGGTCTGGAGAATTCCATGGACAGAGGAGACTGGCAGGCTACAGTCCATGGGGTCGCAAAGAGATGGACACGACTGAGCAATATATAAAGATTCAGGCTAAATTACTCTTGCCTGGAAAATCCTATGGATGGAGGAGCCTGGTAGGCTGCAGTCCATGGGGTCGCTAAGAGTTGGACGTCACTTTCACGCATTGGAAAAGGAAATGGCAACCCACTCCAGTGTTCTTGTCTGGAGAATCCCAGGGACGGGGGAGCCTGGTGGGCTGCTGTCTATGGGGTCACATAGAGTTGGACACGACTGAAGTGACTTAGCAGCAGCAGCAGCAGGCTAAACTACATATTAAAACTCTACTGTGGTTATCTCTGGGTACTGGGATTACTGACTTAAATTTTCTTCTTTATGGTTTTCTTAATTTTCTAAATTTTTATCCAGCAAATAGATTCTAATTAAAAGAAAAAAGAAAAAACAAAAAAGAAAAAAACAGTTGGACTCTTGATTAGTCAAGGTCCTTTATACAATTGTGCCCAGCAGGCTGGGGGTGTTATTTGGCTATCTGCCATATGACAATGTTGCCTTCATCTGTGAATAAAATGGCATGGTAAGCTATCATTAGTGGGGCCTGCTATTGCAAGGTTTTGGCTCTTTTTTCACATAAAATAATTTTTATAACTTATAACAAGGAGAGGGAAGAATGTATTCTTAGGTCCTTATCTTTTTGCCTATTCTGAGAATTTGTCAACTTGCTACTTTGTAATATTATTGTCAATTATCAAGTTAAAAATAAAAGGGTCCTTCCCTGGTGGTCCAGTGGTTAAAGAGTCCAGGCTCCCATGGCAGATGGCAAAGTTTGACCCCAGTTGGGGAACTAAGATCCTCCATGCTGTGGCAAAGCCAACAACGACAACAAAAAAAAAGATACAGGTCAACTCCCAGAGATAAAAGCAGTAACCAGGTTATGTACAAGTCGTTGGCTATGAACACATGTCTTTTGGTCCACTGCCTGGGTAGCAGTAAATTACTAGCAGAGAAGACTGAGAAACATTAATAATAATGATACCTGATTGCTTATTGTTAACTTGAGTTGAAAAGAAAAGATTTCACTGAAAAATGTCTGAGTGATATCTACTGCTGGAGTTCTAAACTTGTTCACTTAATACCTTAAGAAAATAATTTGGGGGCACTGGTAAGAAAGCAGTCTCCCCTGATCTTCAGCCAAAAATTTCCCTGAAATAATTTTTAAAAAAGGGCAGCTCAGAATCAAGAACACGGAAAAGTAAAATCATTATATTTGTTGATATCCAAAGGCAAAACTTATTCAACATAATTTACTTATATTTGTGCTAAGCAGGAAAGTAGAAATCACTTTTTCATTTTCAGATAAAGAAATTAAAGCATAAAGAAATTAAATGATTTGATGAAGGCCACAGAAACTAGAACTTATTCTATCTGATACTTGCTCAGATAACTTATGCTGATAGAGTGATCAGGATGCGGTACTGGAAAAAATCAGATGGTTCCACAAATGCCATTCTGAGGTTCTTTAAATAAATGACTTGGTGAATGGGTAGTAACTACCCTAAGTCTTTCTCAGGATTAAGTATTCTCTTCCATGATCATGTTGGCATCACAAGCAAGTGCCGAAATAAGTTCTTGATAAAGGGCAACATCTTTTCTTTTTCCCCAGCAAAAATATTGTACTCTTTTTAAAAGCTACTCTGTTGTCTCTAAGCAAACATTTAGTAGGTTTGTCTTCCACTGGGATTGAGTTAAAAAAAGACACAAAATGAAGGAAACGTTGCTACAGTGACTACAAGCCACATTAAAACAGTACAACATATTTAATGAATGCTCCATGTGTTTTAAACACTATAGACCAAGTTTCATTTCCCTCTATCCCATTATTTTAACTATATGCATTTTCTCTAATCTACTAAAACATGCTGAATTGAAACTAAGTTTCTAACCCTATTTGTTTCAAAGGTCAGAATTTAACCAGGAACTTGTGTGATTCCACAGCCCATCCTCTTTTACCATGTTACCTCCTATAATAACTAAAATATGTAATGTGCTTTACAATCTACAATTTTTTCATGTGTGGTAGCTAATTTAACCTACACATCCTACACCCATTTGAAATATTGGGAAACAGTGATTTTCTGACTGGTTGTTACTCATCAAGGATCATGTGGCCAGTGAAAGTGAAAGTGAAGTCGCTCAGTCATGTCTGACTCTTTGCGACCCCACAGACTAGCTACCAGGCTCCTCCCTCCATGGGATTCTCCAGGCAAGAATTCTGGAGTGGGTTGCCATTTCCTTCTCCAGGGGATCTTCCCAACCCAGGGATTTAACCTGGGTCTCCCGCATTGTATGCAGATGTTTTACCATCTGAGCCACTAGGGAAAAAATGCAAACCCAGTGATTATGACCAATCTAGGTATAAGGAGGCTTCTCTGGTGGCTCAATGGTAAAGAATCCACCTGCCAATGCAGGAGACGTGGGTTCGATCACCGGGTCAGGAAGATCCCCTGAAGAAGGGAATGGATGGCCACCAACTCCAGTATTCTTGTCTGGAGACTTTTATGGACAGAGAAGCCTGGCGGGCTACAGTCCATCCGGTTGCAAAGAGTCAGACATGACTGAGCAACTAAACAATAACGAAAGGTATAAGGAAATTACTATTGGGATTATTTGTAGAAAGGGTAGTCCAGTAAGGTAAAAAATGTTAGACTCTGTGCCTTTCAAGGCTTGAAAAATTAGGTGGAGCCACAAAAGGCACATCACATAGCAATAAATGCTGAGAAGTCTGTGTTATGAGGTCAACAAAGTCATTACAGGAATAAGCATAAAAGTTCAAACCATATATAAGTATTTACAGATATACCAGAGAATACACAGTGGCACCAGCTTTGCCCAGTTTAGGATATTAGCTTTAACTCACTCAGTTCAACCTCTGTTTGACCATCTGAGTTCAAGCTATTCCCAGTCAATGTAGGTAAACCTCACTTTTTACCACAACCCATATTATAGAAGCAGATCAGAACGACAGTGAATCACATGTATCCATAACAAAGACTGGGTACCAATTATACCAAATCAAATCCCCAAATGTATCAAATAGCACAGCTACAACTATATCATAATTAAAAATAAAAGTCCATGCCAAGTTCTACAAAATGGACATAAATATGCTTTTATCACACAAAGGACAACCTATTAAGTATATGCAGAGTAGATAAACATATAACTTAAGTTTGGCCTCAAGTTCTTACGGCAGATACATTTCTCTTATATAATATTCCAAATGCTCTTTTCATGCTTTGAATTAAGTGAAACAAATATACTTTAAAATTTATGAAAAAGAAACATGGAGGCAATGAGGTTGAATGATTCGCTCACAATCCTTCAGCTAATCAGAAACAAAGTCAACATAGGAACTCAGGCTTTCAATCTAAAGCTCTTTCCACTGTACCACATGACCTCTAAGATGTGAAAATAATATTTGTTCAACTCAGGATCAATTTATTTTACCACTACTGTTTTTAATCTCCTCAAATCTACTCACACAATGACCTTAAACAGTGCTACAGATTACATTCTGTAATACTATTACCAGATTAGACCACAAAGTTTGAGACATGACAGCTCATGATAATCTCCCATCCTCAAGAGAACAAGGGCATCTATTTTGCTATATTCATCTTTAGGATTCTACCACATAGTACAATACCTGGCATATATTGTAGATGCTCAGTAAGTTTTTTTTTTTTAATAGATTAGCGGTTTTTTTTTTTAATCTGTTAGTACCAACTACCAGATTTAAATATGGGACCAAACAAAAACAGGAAAATATTATTTCATACTTGGAGTCTCTAAGCATTTATAATATAAACAAACGATTTATTAAATGAGTTAATGTTTATAACCAAATAAATACAAGGGAACATTTATGTTAGTAAAATATTTCAAGAACTATACAAGTTAATGTTTACAACCAAATACAAGGGGAACATTTATGTTAGTTAAATATTTCAAGCTCTATACAAGTTAACTGAGTCATTAATTACAGTAATTCTTATCTAGTGAAATGGACCTGACTTTTAGTCAGTATTCCCTTCTCCCCCACCTCGCTGGAGTCATCGAACGCACTAGAAAGCAATAAAATTACAGGTGTAGTACAAGGTACACTGGACTAGGACCTAGACTCTAGTCCAAGCTCTGTTAATAATTAGATATATGACCTTGGGCAATTCACTTTTTTTTTTCTTGTGTCTTAACCTGGTAATAAAAACAAAAAAGCTGAACTACTAATCACCAGGGACCTTTACTGTCTTAATTTTTTTATATGATTTTTACAAAGATTTCTAAGTTCAGAATTTTTTGTGTCAAATTTGATATCCTGAATGTTATAATTTGTTAATTATTCAATAATTAAAAGCTTAGCACATTTTCCAAAACTATATAAAGACTAACAAAATACACTGTTACCGTCTTACATTAGCAGTAACAGGAGAAAACCAAAGATGAAATATGAGCATCAGATAATCAGGCCTGCTTTGCCAGTTGGGCTGACATGAACCTCTCTAGATTTTACAAATCACTGATACATAAATACATATGGGTATATAAATATATATACACATACCATTGATACTTGTTTATACTGATATACATATATGTGTGCAAACTTTAAAACTTGTTTTTAAGCTTTAAAATCAATACTTGTTCATGGTGAGAATTTCAAACAGTACATTAGGTCACATATGAGGTGCAAAATAAAAAGCCTCCTCCAACCTCCAGAAGCAACCACTGTTAACATTTTTTTTTGTACATCCTTCAAGAACTTTTCTGAGCACATACATCTAGATGTGTGTATGTATAAATCTTTTTAACTTCTTGAATGATGAAGAAAAATACCACAAGCACTGGCTTCATAAGCATGTTAAATACACTTTAAGTAGGTAGCACAGTTGTATGGCACAAAGTGGTATATGCTTCAAAAATGTTCACTGACTACATCTTCATTTTCTTGATTGGAGGCTAAGTGGAGCAGTTGCACAGAAAGCAACAGCAAGGAATCGACTAGCATTAGGCAAGCCATGAAATCTTCCTGTGCCTTAGTTTTTGCTTTTGTAAATATCATGGGTGGACTAAGACCCCTTCCAGTTCTAAAGTGTGATAATTCTAAGATGGCTGTCACAGTATTCTCTTGAACTGGATATAACAAATGTTAAGTAAAAAAAGAGAGAAAAAAAAGAAACACTATAGAAACCTCCGACCTTACAAGAGTAAATTTTTCTACCATTAACTATCATGGTAGCACATTTGCGACATAAGTAGTGATGCAATTATATCTGAAAAAAAAACAGTAGATTATTAAAATTTGATAGGTTTTTTAAAAGCTTTGATTGACCTTTTTCCTTTTTTGGAGGTGGAGAGGGCTATTGCTTAGTGTCAGCAATAACCACTCTCCCTCCTCCCGATGAGAAAACAATTAAGTGTATTATGGAGTTAAAATAATGAAACTGAAAGTTAGACTGAATTTTGTTTTACTCACAGAATATGCTGGGGAGGTGACAAAGGTTGGAAAGAATTACTAGCTAATTTCCTCTTCCGGAAGGTCTTTGGCTTCTATTCTTTCTGTTCACATGCTCTTACCAGACACACTCCACCCAGCTCCATAACCTGGCACAGGCATCAGATGGGGTGGGGGGCGGGGGGGGTCCCCTTAGATCATTTTTTTTTAAAAAGTTCTTCGACTCGTTTTACCTTAGGGGTCACGGGGTTTGAGGAGGCACGCAGGCGGCCTGAAGCCACCCATGCCTTTCTTCGCCAGTCCCGGGAGCCTGGGCACGAACCCCGGGCGGGCCACTCGCGCCTGGCAGGGGCTGCCCTCCTGCCCTCCCTCGCAGCGCGGGGCCCAAGGAGAAGGAGGGGAGAAGAGAAGGGAAGAGAGAAGGAGAGGGGAGGGGAGAGAAGGAAAGGGGAGGGAGGCGGAAGCCCGCCCGGGCAGTACCCACCGCGCCAGGAGAGCCGGCCTAGATCGCCCGAGGCGCCCCGCGCGGTGCTGAGGGGAGGGTCCTGGAGGAGGGGCGGCCCAAGCCCCAATCTGGAAGTGCCAACTCCTCTCGGCGGCCAGGCCCCAGCCTAGAAGGAAACGGAAGTCCCTTCCTTTCCCTCACTCGCCCGCCCACCGCCCAGAGCAACCACGAGTCGGGGAATCCAAAGTGCCTCCAAGCCACGGCCTCAAACAGACAAGGCACGCGGCGCAGCCCGTCTGTCTCCCGCCCCAGCCGCGCCGCCGAGCCCCTCAAAGTCTTCGGGCCTCCGCCCCCGCCGCGAGGCCAGCCTCCCGCTCAGTGAAGCCCCTCCTTCTTCCCCCTCCGCCATTTTCTAACTTACCCCTCCAGCCCTCGATTTGCGCTGAGCCAGCCCGCCTGCGGCTCCGCCGAGGTCCCGCCACTCCCTCAGGCTACCGGGGGCAACCGTCACAAACGAAGCCCTATTTACCCCACCTGCCCCTCCCCCCCCCCCCCCCCCCGCCCCGACCGCCTGGAAACCAGAACCTGACGGAGAGGGCGCGCACGCGCACTGGCCACCTCGTAGTCCCCGCCCCCAGCTCCAGTGTTTCCTCTTTTGGCCTCGAGGTATTTTTCCCACGGTTTTTACCTGCTGAGCCCTGGAGTGAACGAGTAACAGAGGTAAAAGACTGAAAAGATAAAGAGAGTGAACATGTCCAGTTCTTGCTGGAGACCACTTAACGTGCTTGGCGTGTGACTACTTCTTTGTTGTAATTTTGACAGTCCTTTAAGGTAGGCACTCTCATGGTAAACCAATTTTAAGAGAGGAAATTGAGGCCCAGAGATGCCCCAATAGAACACAACTAATAAGGGAACTGGGAGGAGAACATGACCTGTGTTCAAGAACTGAAGGTGAAAGGAAAAAGAAAGACATTCAATAGTGTAACAGGAGGGAAAGGGGCAGGGCACAGCCTTTGAAAGAGGCTGATTAGAGAACATAAACTGATTAGAATCAAATGGGTCTAAGATGGCAGAACTGTTGAGTTCAACTAGACTGATCCTCAATCAGCAAACTAAATGACACACCCAGAGGTGCCATGACAATTCCATGAGACCAAGAAGTGGGCCGTGGCCCAATTCCTAGAAATCTCTTCCCCTTCCCCAAAATAGCTGGAATAATCTTCCCACTCATTAACATACCCAGCCCATAAAAACTAACCAAGACACATTTTGTGGCTGCACTCCCTATCTGCAATGGCCCAAACTCTGCCTGTGGAGTGTGCTTCTCTCTGAATCTGAATAAATCGGCTTCTTACCTATTACTTGTATCTCGCACGGAATTCTTTCTGCGATGAGACATCAAGAACCTGAGTTTCATTAGGTCCTGAAACAAGGTTCCTTGGGTTTTGGCTGGGTTTAAATACCAGCATATGGGTTCAAGTCCCAGTCTGAGGTAAATGGTCTCAATGGGAGTGAGAAAGGGATTGGGAGATGAAGGGAAAATGAACAAGGAAGAAGGAAAGCCGAAGGATGAAAAAAAACAAAAGAAATCTATGCACATAAATTCCTGATCATAGCCTAGACTTATTGCAAATATGTCGTTCAGTTCAGTCGCTCAGTCGTATCCAACTCTTTGCGACCCCATGGACTGCAGCACGTCAAGCTTCCCTGTCCATCACCAACTCCAGGAGCTTGCTCAAACTCATGTCCATTGAGTTGATGATGCCATCCAACCATATCATTCTCTATCATCCTCTTCTCTTCCTGCTTTCACTTTTTCCCCGTATCAAGGACTTTTCCAATGAGTCAGTTCTTCACATCAGGTGGACAAAGTACTGAGCTTCAGTTTCAGCTTCAGCATCAGTCCTTGCAATGAATATTCAGGACTGATTTCCTTTAGTATGGACTGGTTGGATCTCCTTGCAGTCCAAGGGACTCTCAGGAGTCTTCTCCAACACCACAGTTCAAAAGCATCAATTCTTCAGTGCTCAGCTTTCTTTATGGTCCAACTCTCACATCCACACGTTACTACTGGAAAAACCATAGCTTTGACTAGATGGACCTTTGTTGGCAAAGTAATGTCTCTGCTTTTTAATATGCTGTCTAGGTTTGTCATAACTTTTCTTTCAAGGAGCAAGTGTCTTTTAATTTCATGGCTGCAGTCACCATCTGCAGTGATTTTGGAGCCCAAGAAAATAAAGTCTGCCACTGTTTCCATTGTTTCCTCATCTATTTGCCATGAAGTGATGGGACCATGAAAGTTGAGTTTTAAGCCAGCTTTTTCATTTCCTCTTTCACCTTCATCAAGAGGCTGTTTAGTTACTCTTCGCTTTCTGCCACAAAGGTGGATTCATCTGCATATCTGAGGTTACTGATATTTCTCCCAGCAAACTTGATTCCAGCTTGTGCCTCATCCAGTCGGGCATTTCACATGATGTACTCTGCATATAAGTTAAATAAGCAAGGTGACAATATACAGCCTTGACATACTCCTTTCCCAATTTGAAACCAGTCTGTTGTTTCATGTCTGGTTCTAACTGTTGCTTCTTGACCTGCATACAGATTTCTCAAGAGGCAGGTCAAGTGGTCTGGTATTCCCATCTCTTTCAGAATTTTCCACAGTTTGTTGTGATCCACACAGTCAAAGGCTTTGGTGTAGTCAATGAATCAGAAGTAGATAAACATCTACTTCTGAAATTTTCTTACTTTTCTATGATCCAGTGGATTTGGGCAATTTGATCTCTGGTTCCTCTGCCTTTTCTAAATCCAGCTTGAACATCTGAAGTTCTCAGTTCATGTACTGTTGAAGCCTGGCTTGGAGAATTTTGAGCATTACTTTGCTAGCATGAGATGAGTGAGATGAGTGCAATTTTGTGGTAGTATGACCATTCTTTGACATCACTTTTCTTCAGGAATGGAAAGAAAAAGTGACCTTTTCCAGTCCTGTGGCCACTGCTGAGTTTTCCAAATTTGCTGGCATATGAAGTACAGCACTTTCACAGCATCATCTTTTAGGATTTGAAATAGCTCAGCTGGAATTCCATCACCTCCACTAGCTTTGTTTGTAGTGATGCTTCCTAAGGTCCACTTGACTTTGCACTCCAGGTTGTCTGGCTCTAGGGGAGTGATCACATCATCGTGGTTATCTGGGCCATTAAGATCTTTTTTTGGTATAGTTTTTCTGTGTATTCTTGCTACCTCTTTTTAATATCTTCTGCTTCTGTTAGGGACCAACAAATATGCTGTAGGAACAGACAGATGAATTAGACTCTCAGATGAATCATGTTTCACAAACATGGGCTCCCTTACAGGTTAGTGTAGTAAGTTGAGAAGTTCTGAATGAAAATGTTTCATGTCAAGGGGAAGATCATTAAGTATCACATGCATCCTCAAATGATCCTTTTATCTTTCTTGAAAGTATCATCCTGAGAAGTCAGATTATTGTCATTTTTCTGCTCACATCCCTCTAATGGTTCCCTGTTTCATGCAAAGTAAAAACCACAGATTTATAATGGCCTACAAAGGCTGTGGTAACCAGCCACTAAGATGATATCCAGTAATCGAGGACATGGAACAACAGACTGGTTCCAAATAGGAAAAGGAGTACGTCAAGGCTGTATATTGTCACCCTGCTTATTTAACTTATATGGAGAGTACATCATGAGAAACCCTGGGCTAGAAGAAGCACAAGCTGGAATCAAGATTACCAGGAGAAATAGCAATAACCTCAGATATGCAGTTGACACCACCCTTATGGCAGAAAGTGAAGAGGAACTAAAAAGCCTCTTGATGAAAGTGAAAGAGGAGAGTGAAAAAGTTAGCTCAAAGCTCAACATTCAGAACACTAAGATCATGGCATCTGGTCTATTCACTTCTTGGGAAATAGATGGGAAAACAGTGAAAACAGTGGCAGACTTTATTTTGGGGAGCTCCAAAATCACTGTAGATGGTGATTGCAGCCAGGAAATTAAAAGATGCTTACTCCTTGGAAGAAAAGTTATGACCAACCTAGACAGCATATTCAAAAGCAGAGATATTACTTTGCCAACAAAGGTCCAACTAGTCAAGGCTATGATTTTTCCAGTGGTCATATATGGATGTGAGAGTTGGACTGTGAAGAAAGCTGAGCACCGAAGAATTGATGCTTTTGAACTGTGGTGTTGGAGAAGACTCCTGAGAGTCCCTTGGACTGCAAAGAGATTCAACCAGTCCATTCTAAAGGAGATCAGTCCTGGATGTTCTTTGGAAGGACTGATGCTAAAGCTGAAACTCCAATACTTTGGCCACCTCATGTGAAGAGTTGACTCATTGGAAAAGACTCTGATGCTGGGAGGGATTGGGGGCAGGAGGAGAAGGGGACAACAGAGGATGATATGGCTGGATGGCATCACCGAATCGATGGACATGAGTTTGAGTGATCTCTGAGAGTTGGTGATGTACAGGGAGGCCTGGCGTGCTGCGGTTCATGGGGTCGCAAAGAGTCGGACATGACTGAGTGACTGAACTGAACTGAATCTTTACCTCTTGCCCTTCACATGCTTGGGCAGTCTCATCTACAATGAACTAGGGCTGATCTGTGTAACTGATAGAATACAGTGGGAGTGACAGTGTATCATAAAGGCTAGGTCATAAGGGGCACTGTGATTTCTGCCTTGCTCTCTCTTGGATTGGTTGCTCTGGAGGAAGCCAGCTGCCATGTCATAAGGATTCTCAAACAGCATTTAGAGAGACCCATGTGGCAAAAGACTGAGTCCTCCCCTTCTCATCTCCTCCTTTCGAACCCCAAACAAGTACCAACTTCCCAATCCACCATGTGAATAAGCCACCTTGGAAGAGGATTCTACACGACAAAACCTCAGAGCCAGAACCTGCCAGCCATGCCACTCTTGAATTCCTGTGTTTTGTTTTAAAAAACAAAATTTTAGGACAATTTGTTTCTAGGCAGTTTGATGCTTTTGACCTGTGGTGCTGAAAAGACTCTTGAGAGTCCCTTGGACAGCAAGGAGATCAAACCAGTCAATCCTAAAGGAAATCAACCCTGAATACTCATTGGAAGGACTGATGCTGAAGCTGAAGCGCAAATAATTTGGTCACGTGATGTGAAGAGCCAACTCGTTGGAAAAGACTCTGATGCTGGGAAAGACTGAGGGCAAGAGGAGAAGGGGGGACAGAGGATGAGATGGTTGGATGGCATCACCAACTCTATGGACATGAGTTTGAGCAAACTCCTGGAGGTAGTGAAGGACAGGGAAGCCTGGTGTGCTGCAGTCCACGGGGTCACAAAGAGTCAGACATGACTGAGTGACTGAACAACAACAGTATAACAAATACAAAAGCCCTACACAATTAGGATCCCTCTTACCTTTATGTCCTCATATCCTACTACTCTATTCTCTTGCCCCATTAGCTTTCCTGCCTCAGGATCATTGCACTTGCTCTTTACTCTACCTGAAACACTTCCCCCTGCTATCTCCATGGCTGTCCTTCATTCCGTTAAAGTCTTCACTTAGTAGTCACTTTCTCAGTAAGACCTACTATAGCCACCACATTAAAAATTACAATGTTTTGACATACAGATGGCTAGCAAGCACTTGAAAAGATGCTCAACATCACTTGTTATTAGAGAAGTTCAAATCAAAACCACAATGAGTTAACACCTCACACTGGTCAGGGTGTTTATGGTCAAAAAGTCTACAAATAACAAATGTTGGAGAGGATGTAGAGAAAAGAGAACCCTCACACATTGTTGGGAATGTAAATTGGTGCAGCCACTATGGAAAATAGTATGGAGTCTACTTAAAAAACTAAAAATAGGAAACTCTCTGGTGGTCCAGTGGTTAGTACATAGTACTTTCACTGCAGTGGCCTGGGTTCAATTCCTGGTCAGGGAATTAAATCCCGCAAGCCATGTGGCATGGCAAAAAGAAATAAAATAAACCTAAAAATACAACTACTGCATAATTCAGCAATTCCACTCCTGGAGATAATATCCAGAGAAAACAAAAACACTAATTTGAAAAGATACATGCACCCCTATGTTTATAGAAGCATTATTTACAATAACCAGGACATGGAAGCAACCCAAGTGTCCATCAACAGATGATTAGATTAAGAAGATGTGGTATACATATAATGGAATAAAAGAATGAAATATTGCCATTTGCAGTAACATGGATGGACCTAGAGATGATCATACTAAGTGAAGTAAGCCAGACAAATGCTATATGATATGACTTATACATGGAATCTAGAAGATAATGCAAATGAATCTATATACAAAACAGAAATGGACTTACAAATTTATGGTTACCAAAGGGGAGAAGGGACAAATTAGGGGCATGGGATTAATAGATATAAATTACTATACATAAAACAGGTACGCAACAAGAATTTACTATATGGCACAGGAAGCTTTTGAGTAATCTTATAACCCATAATGGAATATAATTTGTAAAAAACAAAACAATGAATTACTATGCTGTACACTTTAACAATATTCTAAATCAACTATACTTTAACAAATAAATTATAACTTTTCCACTTAGTACTCCCCATCTCCCTTCCCTTCTCTCTTTTGTCTTTTTACCTCTGGCATCTTTCACTTTCTAAGATGCTATTTGGTTATCTTACTGATTATGTTTATTGCATGTTCCCTTCCTCCCACACCTGCTAGAATATAGGCTCTAACAGAACAAAGATCTTTGTTTTGTTCACTGATTTTCCAAGTGCTTAGAATAGTGTCTGCAACAGTGTAGATATTCAGAAAATATTTGTGGAATGAGAGAACAAAAATTTCATAAACATGCCAGACCCTTGGTAAATACTTGGGTGCATTGTCAGTTGGGAGATGTGAACACCAAAGGCAGATATATCTGGGGTATGATAATCTAGGTTTTCTATTTAGGGACACATAGAGGTGTGAAGTTAGAAAAACCATAATCCATGGAGAGGTTACTCTAACCTGTCCAAGGATTTTTGTTGTTGTTGTTATTGTTTTTGGTGGAGGAGAAGGAAAATTTAGAGAAGGAAAGAACAAAGCTATATTAGTCTGAACCATATGAAATTGCCAATATTCCACTATTGGTAAATGTCCCAAACAGCAATTTAATATGGTTTAATCATGCATTGGAGAAGGAAATGGCAACCCACGCCAGTGTTCTTGCCTGGAGAATCCCAGGGACAGGGGAGCCTGGTGAGCTGCCATCTATGGGGTCGCACAGAGTCGGACATGACTGAAGCGACTTGGCAGCAGCAGCAGCAGCAGCAACCTAATAGGAAAGAGGAAATTTGATGGCACAAAGACTCAGAGGAAATGAGAAAGATATGGGATCAACCATGAGTAATGGCATTAGCCTTGAGGAGGAAAAAGGATACGTACTAAGAGACTCAAGTCTTGAGATGTAGATAAGGTGAGAGGAATGTTGAGAGTGATCACCATACCTCAATGACAGCTGGCTTCTGTGGAAAGTAAACTATGCAGTTATCTACTGAGGGAAACAGCAAAGGTTTAGCACTAGAATGTGTGTGCCATGTGTGCTGTCAGTCATGTTCAACTCTTTGCACCCCGTGGACTCTAGCACCCCAGACTCCTTTGTCCATGGGATCTTGCAGGCAAGAATACTGGAGTGGGTTGCCAGTTCCTTCTCCAGGGGATCTTCCCAACCCTGGAATCAAACCTACATCTCCTTCATTGACAGTCAGATTCTTTACCACTGAGCCACCAGGGAAAGCCTTTAGCACTAGAATACTTTTTGCAAATGAAGTTATAAGTGATTGTCCAAATAAATAAAATAGATACAGAAGAGAATTACCTTGAGTGAAAGGAGGTGGGGTGAGCCTTGCCCTTGGAGCCATCAATTTTATGTAGCTGTTTCTGGCAGGAAGGAGTGTATAACTGTTAGCAAGTCCAAACTCTCTCTGCTCACCACACGACAGGCCAATGAATCTGAGAGATGAGGTGCTGAGGTAAGGAATACGAGTTTATTTGGAAAGCCGGCTGACATGGCAGGCCAATGTCTCAAAGTAACCATCTTGTCGGGGTCTAGATGCCAGGTTCTTTCATAGAGCAAGAGAGAGAGAGAAAAACAATGAGGAACTAAAGTCAAAAGGCAGAATAGAGGGGGAGAGGCAGTGGGGAAGTCAAGTAAAAAGGGTCTTCAGTCTTGCAAAACATCTCCAGGAAGGGCCAGCTTTTGGAAGAGATGTGTTAATCTCTTCTTTCTTGCAGCCACTCACAAATGTGCAAGGCCAGGTTATCTCTCTATGAGCTGAACAAAGACACTTTAACAGTCAGGCAGAGGGGCAGGGTCCTTTGTGGCAGGCCATTATGTATGATTGTAGTAATAGGAGCAATGAAAGAAAGTCAAAGAAACAGTTCCAGCATAGAGTCAGAATTGGTTCTTCTCTGCAACATACCCGCATAGGATTACTCTTGACTCATCCTCAGAAAAAAGCTTTTGTGAAGGTCATTCATGTTGGACAGTATCTATTAAGTGTAACTGCCTCTCGTCTCCTGACTTTTGCTCCGGTTTCTTGATCACTAACTTCTTGTCCGCTCCTTGTTTCCACTAAGACTGGGACTGTAATTTCCTCTCTTTGAACAGTCATAAAGGTAATTTGCCCTCATCTTGTGCTGGCAAAACGAGCATCTCCAACCAGCCTTCCCTTTCCCTTCTCTGCCTTCATCTGCTGGGGACTCAGTCATAGAGAAGAGGCTTGTTCATTTGAAACAAGAGCACAGTCTTAAGCTAATGGAAAATTCTACCTGAGCTTTCTATATATGAATCTATTCATATGTTTATCTAATATTCAGCCTGCAAAAATCTAACAACAAAGTCAAGGTCAGGACGTTGTCACAGTACACCTGGAGTAGGGTAGAGGTGAAAGTTGAAAGCTACTGGAGTTGAGGTCCAGGAGAGAGGCTAGCCTCTTGGAGGGGTCATCACCAGGGCAGTTGTGGGATTTGTGTTTAGAGTGGAAGACTGAGCAAGAGGCCAAAGACGTCAGTGGATGTGAGGTAGTGTACTGAATATAGATAGATAATAATAGCATTCGCTGAGTGTTTGCCATATGTCAGGCACTGTCTTAAGTCCTTGGCACACTTTATCTCTTATAATCCTCTCAGTAACCCTATAAGCTAAGAGTTCTTTTTATTCTCGTTTTGACTGAGAACCTAGAATGGTACCTGGTATATAGAAGTTAATTAGCCAGGCCAGGTCGGTCCTGCACCTTGAGACCCTGCAGTGGCTTCTCACTTAGTAGAGGCAAGCGCAGGGTGTTGTGGGAGCCCAGAGTGGGGCTCTGGACATGGGGAAGAGCTGGCTGCACCAGGAATTCAGTTTCAAAGGACAGCCAGGAGACAGCTAGATGAAGCAGTGAGAGAAAGGCATTCTAAACAGACGTGTCTGCATGTGCTAAGTTACAGAAGCAAAACCAGACAGCATCCATTTAGAGAATGGCTAGATTCTTTTGGGCTAGAATGTAGCCACTAACTATTGAATATTTTATATTCATACATACTCATACTCATATGAGTATGGCCTCTCAGTCATGCCCAACTCTTTGCGACCCCACAGACAGTAGTCTACCAGGCTCCTCTGTCCATGGGATTTCCCAGGCAAGAATACTGGAATGGGTAGCCTTCCCCAGGGGATCTTCTTGACCCAGAGATCAAACCCACGTCTCTTGCGTTTCCTGCATTGGCAAGAGGAGTTTTTACCACTGTACCAACTGGGAAGCCTTTTATACGTTCACATTGTGTTAAATACATTTACATAAATGATCATTTCACAGATAAGAAAAGTGGTTACAGACAGGTTAGGTTGCCCAAGGTCTCAAAACTAGTAAGTGGTGGAGGTGTTGGGTAGGTGATGATGGATGGGATGATGGAGCCTGACAGAGTGAGGCTCTAGAGAGGTAGCCAGGGCCAGAATTAAACCCTTGTGTTTTTGTCTGCTCAGGATGCCATAGCAAAATAGCACAGACTGGGTGGCCTACACACTAGAAATGCACTTTCTCACAGTACTGGAGGCTGGAAGTCTGAGATGAAGATGTTGGCAGGTTCAGTTTCTTCTGAAATTTCTCCTCTTGGCTTGCAGATGGCCTTCTTCTCCCTGTATCTCCACATGGTCTTCCCTCTTGGTGTGTCTGTATCCTACTCTCCTCTTATAAAAATTTAAGTCATATTTTATTTGGGCCCACCCTAACCACCTCCTTTTAACTTAATTACCTCTTCAAAGACCCTATCTCCAAATATAGCCACATTCTGAGTACTGGGGGGTTAGGGCTACAACATATGAATTTTGGGGTGTCACACCTTGCAGCACATTGAATAGTTTGGCTTCTATCATATAAGTCAGTGGTTCCCAAACAGGGTGATGCATTGGAATCACCTGAAGAGCTTTTTGAAACTACTGAGGGACACTCCCTCCTGTGATTCATAGTCAGTGACTGTGGGCTATGTTTGTGTGTGTGGGTGTGTTAAGTTGCTAAGTCATGTCCAACTCTTTGTGACCCCATGGACTGTAGCCTGCAGGCTCCCCTGTACGTGGGATTTCCCAGGCAAGAATACTGGAATGGTTGCCATTTCCTCCCTCAGAGGATCTTTCCAACCCAGGGATTGAACCCATGTCTTCTGCTTGGCAGGTGGATTCTTTACCACTGAGCCACCAGGGAAGCCCCAGACTATGTTTGGGAAGGATGTAAAGCTTCCCCCTGCTCTCCAGTTGATTTTGGTGCTTTCCAAATCTGCTTTCCAGCCAGGTTTTAGAGCAACTACTGGAGGCAAGAGAACCATCAAGAAAGTTTTACGTAGGGTAGTGAAATGAGAAATGGGTTTTAGAAAAATCACCCTGGTATAGTAAAGTAGAGGATCGATGGGGTAGAGGGAAGTGGTGGTGAGATGACTTAGGCGGTGAGTGAATGCAGTAATCAGGAAATGAGGAAGGTCCCAGCAGAGGCAGTGGTGCTGTGAATGGAGTGTAATGGCATGATTTCAAGAGTTGTGAAAACGGGATATTTGTGAGAGGAAGGAGGCAGAAGCTGAGTTTGAGTCATGTCTCCCCATCTTTAAAGGCCCTTCCCAGAAACCTTATGGGACTTGCACTTACACCTCTTTGACTATTCCTAGCTGCAAGGGAGAATGAAACATGTGTTCTTTTATCTGGGTACATTTCCACCCAAAATAAATCAGAGTTCTGTTAGGAAGGAAAAGAGAATGAATTTTGGGCAGACAACTAGCTGTCTTTGCCACCACAATATTCATGGATTGGAAAATTCAGTATCATGAAGATAATTTTCCCCAATGAATCTAAATTTAGATCCTGTGCATTTCCCAATAAAAACTCCAACAGAAATTTTAATGGAATTTGGCAAACTAATTCTAAAACTCATATGGAAAATCAAACAGTAAAGGATAGCCAAGACACTTTTGAGGAAGAAGAAAAACTTGTGGGGACTTGCCCTTCTAGATATCAAGACTTATTGTAAAAGCTATAGTGATATAGACAATGTGATGTGGTTCACACAGAGGCAAAGAATCCAATGAAATAGAAAGGAATGGCTGAAATAGACCCACATGTTTCTGTATGGAAACTTGATATACGACCAAGGTTGCATTACAAATAAGTGAGCAAAGAATAAATTGACCAGTCAAGAAATGATGCTGTGTCTATCTGGACTTTGTTTTTGGGAAAAATATATTTCTCTACTTGACATTCTACAAAAAAGTCAATTCCAAATTGATTAGAGATATAAATATAACAAGCAAATCTTTTACATTTTTATAGAAAAGTTAAGAGATTATAAGTGCACCATAGGGTAGAAAAAGATTTTTTAGACTAAAGATTTTTGTGTTTTTTTGCTCTCATATCTCTAAAAGAATTTTGAAAAATTATGCATCTTCTTTCATGTGTTTAATGGTGACATAAAAATGTTTTCATTATAAAGTTAAAATAATTACACAGGATATAATTTCCAATGTATTCTAAAAATTGGCATTAAAAAACAAATCTGTGGTTATTTTGGATGAAATCTAAATACTATGGTTATTTGATACTCATTGTCACCCATTTGAAAATTAAAGGAATAAGCTCTTCACTAACAGTCAGAAAATTTATATCTATTTTTGTCTTCACTTCATTTTTCCATTCCACTTTTCTCATAGACTTTTATCTTAATGTAATATATTTTTTGCTTACTAGTCTTCTTCTGATCACCTTATTTCTTTGCAGCAAAAAAAATGTATATATAAAATAAAATTTTAGGCTATGTCCTATAAATTTTTAACTATTAGAAACTTCTGTGAGGGACTTCCCTAGTGGTCTAATGATTAAGATTCCTGGCTTCCACTGCAACAGAATGAGTTTGATCAATCCCTGGTCACGGAACTACAATCCTGCAAGCCATGCCATGTGGCCCCCAAAAAAGTAATATTAAAAAAAAAAAACGATTCTCTGGATTGAGTTATTGTAACCATTATTATTAGGGCTTTCCTTGTGGCTCAGCTGGTAAAGAATCCACATGCAATGTGGGAGACCTGGGTTTGATCCCTGAGTTAAAGGAAGATGCCCTGGAGAAGGGAGTGGCTACCCACTCCAGTATCCTGGCCTGGAGAATTCCATGGACTGTATAGTCGATGGGGTTGCAAAGAGTTGGATACGACTGAGTGACTTTCACTCACAACCATTATTACATAAAAAGCCCAATTTGAAAATGTACTCTTGAATGAGCTGGATTTTTTCCTCTCATGTATGTATGGATGAATACTACTTCTTGCTAGAATGAGAATTCAGTTTCAATTCTATTTGTTTTTATTTTTACTTCCCTGGTGGCTCAGATGGTAAAGCATCTTCCTGCAATGTGGGAGACCCAGGTTCAATCCCTGGGTTGAGAAGATCCCCTGGAGAAGGAAATGGCAACCAAAATGTTTTTATTTTTATAGATAGATACACTGAGAAACTTGCTCAAACATATAAGAATATAGGAATATAAGTATTAATAGTATTGTAATAGCAATATAATTTGATTATTTGAACTCTTGAGTTGTTTGCCAAAATCACATAGTGATCTATCAGAAATGTCTTTTTATGATCTGCTGTCTGACTTCCTAATTAGATTTTCCGTCAAATTTGTTGGAAGCAAAGGATTGGAAACCACCTGATTTGCAAACAGATTTGTTACTCTTTCACTAGAGCCATTCACTTTCTCAATTTCTAGTAGCTATACCAAAAAGACTTTTTAGATAACTATAGCTATTTACTTTTTTGCTTAGAGGACACTTATTTAACCTGATATGTTCAGAAAGGGTTGGAAAAATGAAAATATTGTTAATTTGAATGAATTTTTGTTAATATAGTATTTCAAAATAAAATGATTCTGTTTTACCTTGTGCTTTAAATTTATTTTCTTCAAAACTTGTGGGAGCTGCTGGTTTAAGTTTATGCAGTTTATATAAAATGCCCACCATATATTCTAATTGTTAGCATCAATTCTATTCATAAAAAAGTCAAATGAGACTTATTTTGTTTTAAAAAGTCTGTTTGAAACTCAAATAAAAATGTGTTAATGCATTCCTTGTAAAAACTATCTCATTTCTGAATTCTAAGATAGATGTTGCCTAGATGAAATAAAGCGTTACCATCTTCAGTGTTTCTTACCCAAACTCTTGTTGCTTTGTTCTCATGGACTTCTTAGGAGCAGCGAAAGACACAAGAGAATTAGAGGAGAATTCTTGAGCATCAGTAGTTTTTTACATGTTATTCCTCTCCTCTAATATGTTATTATGGAAATTTAAAAGCAAATAGAGGGGACTTCCCTGGTGGTCCAGTGGTTAAGATTCTGCTCTTTCAATGCATGGGGTGTGGGTTCAATCCTTGACCAGAGAACAAAGTTCCCACATGCTGTATGACTCAGCCAAAAAATAAAATATATAAAAATACAGAAAGAGAAGTTGATAGAATTGTACACAAGTATCCATATTCTTGGTTTTTCCAGTGGTCATATATGGATGTGAGTGTTGGACTATAAAGAAAGCTGAACATCAAAGAATTGATGCTTTTGAACTGTGGTATTGGAGAAGACTCTTGAGAGTCCCTTGGACTGCAAGGAGATCCAACCAGTCCATTCTAAAGAAGATCAGTCCTGGGTGTTCATTGGAAGGACTGATGTTGAAGCTGAAACTCCAATACTTTGGCCACCTCATGCGAAGAGCTGACTCATTGGAAAAGACCCTGATGCTGGGAAAGATTGAGGGCAGGAGGAGAAGGGGATGACAGAGAATGAGATGGTTGGATGGCATCATCAACACAATGGACATGGATTTGGGTGGACTCTGGGAGTTGGTGATGGACAGGGAGGCCTGGCGTGCTGTGGTTCACGGGGTCGCAAAGAGTCAGACACGACTGAGCGACTGAACTGAATCCATATTCTTGGTACCTAGATACTGTAATTAGCATTTTGCTACATTTTCTTTATTACCTATCTTTCCATCAGTAGACATGAGTTTGAGCAAACTCCAGGACATAGTGAAGGACAGGGTAGCCTGGCATGCTACAGTCCAGGGAGTCACAAAGACTCAGACACGACTTAGTGATTGAACAACAGCAGTCTTTCCATCTGCCCAGCTCTCTATCAGTCCATTAATCCATCTTATGTTTTTAATGCGTTTCAAAGTATTAATAAGTTCCAGGCATTCCTACACTTTACTCCTAAATACTTCAACATGCATATTATTTGCTCTTGTGGTTTTGTTTGTTTGTTTGAGGCAGTCAATCTTCATTCCCATCCCAGAAGCAGCCACTGTTCTGATTGCTTTCACTGTGAATTTATTTTCACTGTTCTATAATTTCACATATATATGTGTGTGTGTACACCCTTTATATATATATATATATAAACAAATGTTTTAGTTTGCCTCTTTGTTTGGCTCACCAGAGGTTTTCTACTTGGGACAATGAATAATATTAAATTCAGGTTCAGTTCAGTTCAGTTCAGTCGCTCAGTCGTGTCCGACTCTGCAACCTCATGAATTGCAGCATGCCAGGCCTCCCTGTCCAACACCATCTCCCAGAATTCACTCAGACTCATGTCCATCGAGTCTGTGATGCCATCCAGCCATCTCATCCTTGGTCGTCCCCTTCTCCTCCTGCCCCCAATCCCTTCCAGCATCAGAGTCTTTTCCAATGAGTCAGCTCTTCGCATGAGGTGGCCAAAGTACTGGATCTTCAGCTTTAGCATCATTCCTTCCAAAAGAACACCCAGGGCTGATCTCCTTTAGAATGGACTGGTTGGATCTCCTTGTAGTCCAAGGGACTCTTAAGAGTCTTCTCCAACACCACAGTTCAAAAGCATCAATTCTTCGGCGCTCAGCTTTCTTCACAGTCCAACTCTCACATCCATACATGACCGCAGGAAAAACCATAGCCTTGACTAGGCGGACCTTAGTCGGCAAAGTAATGTCTCTGCTTTTGGATATACTATCTAGGTTGGTCATAACTTTTCTTCCAAGGAGTAAGTGTCTTTTAATTTCATGGCTGCAGTCACCATCTGCAGTGATTTTGGAGCCCCCCAAAATAAAGTCTGACACTGTTTCTACTGTTTCCCCATCTATTTCCCATGAAGTGATGGGACCAGATGCCATGATCTTCGTTTTCTGAATTAGGGAAAATGAATACAGGATTTTGTGAAAGGAAAGATGAAAAAAGAGACCCAGAATGAGGCCACTATACAGGCATTCTGAAATATTTCAGTTTTAAGAAAGAATAAGTATGGAAGTTGAATATCTAGAAATCAATTCCTTCAAACTCATCCATATTAAATATCTTAAAGTTTTCACATATCTCTAGGGAATGTGAGCGTGCTTGCGTACTAAGTCACTTCAGTCATGTCCAGCTCCTTGTGACCTCATAGACTGTAGCCCACTGGGCTCCTCTGTCCATGGGACTCTCCAGGCAAGAATACTGGAGTGGGTTGCCATTCCCTTCTGCAGGGGATCTTCCCCACCTGCTGATCGAACTCACATCTCTTACATGTCCCGCATTGGCAGGTGAGTTCTTTACCACTATCGCCACCTGGGAAGCCCCAGGGAATGTGTGCCTTAGACCAAAGATCAGTGTCATAGACAAGATGGATAAAGTATTAAATGTAAAGGAAAAAGTTTTAAATTTGGCTATATTAAAATTTAAAACTTCTGCACAAGAATATATCCCATAAACAAAATGGAAAGACAAGATATTTGCAACATGTAAGAAATACAAAATTATCATCCAAATAAAGAATTTCTTAAAAAAATTAAATGCTCTATGGTGACCTAAATGGGAAGGAAAGTTCAAAACAGAGGGGATATATGCATGCGTGTAGCTGATTCAATTTGCTGTGCAGCAGAAACTAACACAATATTGTAAAGCAACTATACTCCAATAAAAATTAATTAAAAAATTAAGGACAAACAGCTCAACAGAAAAATGAACAAATCATACAAGTAGATAAGACATAAAATGAAAGATGCTTAATATGAAAATATGTTCAGTTTCATTAGTAATCAGAGACATGCAGATTACAACCCAAGAGAGATGAAAAGATATGTCCACAAGCAGACTTGGCAAGAATGTTCTTAGCAGCCTTATTTATAAAGCCAAACACAGGGAAACACAAATTGTCCATCACCAGAAAAATGGATGAACAAGCTGTGGCATACAATGGAATTCTACTCAGCAATAAAAAGGAACAAACTAGTGACAGATATAGCAACCTGAGTGGATCTCACAAACATTATGCTGACTGAAGGAGATTTTCCACAAAAGAGTACCTATTATATTTGGAACAGATTAAAAACTAATCTATCATGAAAACAAAAACAGAAGAGTGTTAACCTGGTGGGAATGGGACCAGGGATTGACTTGGAGGGGAATTAGGGAACTTTCTAGGGGTGTTGGTACTGTTCTATATTTCGATGGAGGTTTGGGTCACACAGGTGTATATACATTTGCTAGAACCACTGAATATATTATTTTGGTTTGAAAATTCCACTGTAAATAAATTTTACCTTAAAATATGAAGCAAATATGAATTCTCACTAATGATATGCATGCTGACACATTTATGAGTGAAGTATACTGATGTGTTCAATTTTCTTCTAAATATGTTATGAAATATGATAGATTGAATTATGGATAGAGGGATGGATAGACATGTGATAAAGCAACTAGGGCAAAATGCTCATGTAGCCACCACCCAGATTCACTGCATATTTTTTTTTTTAAATTTTACTATGTGTTTAATTTTTTTTCATAACAGTGTTGGGGGAAAAGCAATAATATGACACTTACACCCATCAGATTGGTATAAATGAGAACTGACAGTGTTGTGTGAAGATGTAGTGAAATGTAAAGGAAGTATAAGTTGATATAACCACTTTGGAGAGTAATTAAGCAAAATCTAGTAAAGCTACAGATGCTCATATTTATGACTCAGAAAGTCTACTTCTAAGTATAACCTAGAGTTTCATGTGCCCAAGAAGATATGTACAAAAATGTTCTTTGCAACATGATTATCCCTCCTAATTTTTTATTTTGAAACCTTTAAAATACTAAGATGCAAGAATAGTGGAACACACCCCTTATCAATTGTAAGCATGTTGCCACATTTGCTTTATCTGTGTGTAAATATACAGTACTCTTTTTCTGAGTCATTTGAGAGCAAATTGCACTTAATTTCTAAATACTTCAGCATGCATTTCCTAAAGTAAAGGCATTCTTCTACATAGCCACAATATACTGATCACATTCAGGGCATTTTAATGCTTGTCATCCTACTATTATCTTGTTTACCATCCCTATTAAAATTTCTCCAATTATTGTAATAATGTCCTTTAGTGTTATTTTAAACTCCATCTAGAATCCACTCAAATGTCAGACATTTTATTTAGTTGTCATTTCCTTTAGTCTCTAATCTAGTAAAGTTCCACTACCTTTTTTGTGCCTTTCATAACATTGACTTTTTTGAAGAGTCTAGGCAAATTGGTTTTTGTTTGTTTTTAGATTTTAGAGAATTCATTTATTTATTTTTATCTATTTTTATTGAAGTATTGTTGATTTACAATACTTTATTGGTTTCAGATGTACAATATTGTAATTCAATATTTTTATAGATTATACTCCATTTAGTTACTATAAAATATCGGCTATATTCCCTGTGCTATACAATAGGCAAATTGGTTCTGCAAATGTTCCTACAACTGGATTTGCAACATTTTTAAAGAATAAACATTTTATTTTAGAATTGCTTTAGATTTAAAGAAAAATTGCAAACACAATACAAAGAGGTAACATACTAGTATACATTCAGTTTCCCCCATTATTAAGTTCTTGTAAGTAGGATGCTGCATTTGTCACAATTAATGAGTCAACACTGATACATTATTATTAAATAAGTACATATCTCATTCAGATTTCCTTAGTTTTTACCTAATGTCCTTTTACTCTCCCAGGAACCCATCTAGGTTACCACATTACCTTTAGTTGTCAGGTCTCCTTACACTCTTCTTACCTATGATATTTTCCTAAACTTTTCTTACTTTTGAGGAGTATTGGTACAGTACTGTTTTGAGGAGTACTGCTCAGATATGTTGTAGAATGTTCCTCAATTGGGATTTGTCTTATATTTTTCCTCATGATTAAACTGGGGTTATGTATTTTAAGGAGGAAGGGCATAGAGGTACAGTCTTATTCTCATCATGCCATATGAAGGGTACACGTTATCAACATGACTTACCACTGCTGATGCTGATCTTGACCACCTGGCTGAGGTAGTATTTTTCAGATTACTTCACTGTAAAGTTACTCGTTTGAGACCCTTTCCATACTGTACTCTGTGGAAGGCTGTCATTATGCTTAGCGCACACTAAAGAGTAGGTAGTCATGTTCTATCTCTGTGAGGGTGGAATAGCTACACAAATTATTTGGAATTCTTCTGCATGTGATATTTAGTCCTTCTCCATTTATTTATTTATTCAATCATTTATTTATACCAGTATAGACTGATGGATAAATACCACTTTATTTGGTTGCTCAAATTGTCCTAGATTTGGCTGAAGGGAATTCATTCATCTGACTCCTGTGTCCCTTTAATATACCTTCATCATCATTGCATCACTGCATCATCAGAGCCAGAGGTCAAAGACTTCCCTGGTGGCTCAGACGGTAAAGCGTCTGCTTATAATGCGGGAGAGCCGGGTTTGATCCCTGGGTCAGGAAGATCCTATGGAGAAGGAAATGGCAACCCACTCCAGTACTCTTGCCTGGAAAATCCCATGGAAGGAGGAGCCTGGTGAGCTACAGTCCATGGGGTCCCAAAGAATTGGACACAACCGAGCGACTTCACATTCACTTTATCGTCATTGCATAGGTTCTTTGTTTCTTTGTTTTTTAGAATATCCTTACTTTCTGGCACTACAAGATGATCCAGGTTCTTCTTGTATATTTCTTGGCCCATTTCTAGAATTAGTCATTTCTCTATGGAGCCCTCGTTGCTTTTATTGGTATTAGAAACCAAGATCTGGGTGTTAAATGTGCTTGTTGCTACTAGATTCTCATTGCTACTAAGCTCTCTCAGTTGACAGAGCAAAGTGATATACGTATGTATATGTCATTAGACATTTGTTCAACTCTATACAATGTATAGGGCTTCCCAGGTGGCTCAGTGGTGAAAAAAAAAAAAAAATCCACCTGCCAATGCAGGAGATGCAGGTTCATTCGCTGGGTCAGGAAGATCCCCTAGAGCAGGAAATGGCAACCTGCTCCAGTATTCTTGCCTGGAAAATTCCATGGACAGAGGAGCCTGGTGGGCTAGTCCATTGGGTTGCAAAGAGTTGGACACGACTGAGTGACTGAGCACATACACACATACAGTGTACAACACCAGGAGTGAATCCTAATGCAAACTATGGACTTTGGGTGAGTATGCTGTATCAATGTAGGTTCATCAGTTGTAACAAATGTACTGCCCTGGCGAGAGATATTGATAATAGGCAAAGCTATGTATCCATTGGGCAAGGGGTATATAAGAATGCTGTACTTTCTGCTCAGTTTTTCTGGGAACCTACAGCTGCTCTAAAAAATAAAGTCTATATAAAAGGGGAAAAATGAATGGAGGGTTACAGAGACATCTTTTTATTATTTTACTATTCTCTATATTGGTTTGAATGTTTGAAGTATTCTTTAATAAAAGGAAAAGAAGATGCTTGCATATGGGCACTTCTTCAGGATTCAAAACAATGTTGAATTATATGCAAAGAATCATAGCCATTTTGGTTTTTTTTTTAATTTAAATTTTATTTTTTTACTTTACAATACTGTATTGGTTTTGTTAATAAACAACTCAATTGTCCATCATCAAGTGAATGGATAAAAAAACTGTGGCACATCCATTCAATGGAATACTACTCAGCAATTAAAAATTAGAAATTGCTGATATAGACAACAACCTATAGAATCTCAGAAACGCAAAGTTGAGCAAAAGAAACCATATACAAGAGTTCATAAATTATAAGTCCATTTATATGAAATATTTATTATTAAATGCTTTTATTGCCTGCTTAGTCACTCAGTCATGTCTGACTCTTTGCAACCCCATGGACTGTAGCCCACCAGGCTCCTCTGTCCATGGGATTGTCCAGGCAAGAATACTGGAATGGGTAGCCATTTCCTTCTCCAGGGGATCTTCCCAACCCAGGGATTGAACTCATGTCTTCTGCACTGCAGGTGGACTCTTTACTGTCTGGGCCAATAGGGAAGCCCCAGATGTGTATGAAAAACCCAAATGAACTTTTTGGCCAACCGAGTATTATCATTACTCCAATATATGAAGCATTTATAAATGGAAATAAAACCAGTGGTTGCCCCTTGGGGGATAGTGGTGGTAACCAACTGGAAATGGGCAAGTGGGAACTTTTAAAATTTGAGATATGGTTGTCATATAATGTGTAAGTTTAAGGTGTATAATATGTCATCTGATACATTTATATATTTTAATATGATTACCACTGTAGTGGCAGCTAACACCTCTATGTCACATAATTATTATTTCTTTCTTGTTGTGAAAACAATTAAAATCTAGTCTCATAGCAACTTCACAGTTTATAATACAGTATTGATGACTATAATCACTATGCTGTGGATTAGATCACTAGGACTTATTTATCTACTATTTGCAAGTTTCAGTGGGGATTTTTTGAGGTGATAAAAATGTTCTATATCTTGACAGCAGAGATTCTTATGTGGGTATATATATTTGTCAAAAACTCATCAAGAAATACACTTGAAATGTATATTATGGGACTTTCCTGGTGGTCCAGTGGTTAAGATGCCTTGCAAGTGCAGAGGACGTGGGTTCTATCCCTGGTGGGGCAACTAAGATCCCACATGCCTTGGAGTAACTAAACCTGAGTGCCACACCTAGAGAGTCCTTGTGCAGCAAGGAAAGATCCCAAATGATGCAACTAAGATCCAACCCAGCCAAATAAATAACTATTAAAAAAGAAGTAAATAAAAATAAAAACCCTTCATTAAAAAAAATCTATAATTTTATGTAAATTATATCTCAATTTTTAAAAATAGGAAAAAAAGTGCTGGAGATGTTATTGTGTCTCGAAGGCCATCTTAGCTGAGGTGTACAGAAGGGGACTGATTTGTAGCCCCATTCCTCATTAGTATAGTGGTGAGTATCCCCATCTGTCATGTGGGAAACTGGGGTTTGATTCCCTAACGGGGAGGAGTGTCAAATTTTGGGCTTTCCAGGTGGCTCAGAGGTAAAGAATCTGCCTGCCAATGCAGGAGACACAGGAGATGAGGGTCTGATCCCTGGAGTCGGGAAGTTCTCCTGGAGGAGGGCATGGCAACCCACTCAATATTCTTGCCTGGTGAATTCCATGGACAGAGGAGCCTGGCAGGCTATAGTCCATGAGGTTGCAAAGTCGGACACAACTAAACACGCACACAGTGTTAGAAACAGCAAGAGCCTCCAGCAAGTAGGAGGACTCAGATCTTATCAATGGAATCAGCTGTGGCCTCAGTCCACATACTTTTGGTGCAGTCACAGCTTAATTGTGTGCAATGGCTCAAGACTTGTCAAGTTCACACAAGAGACAAGCCAAGACCAAGGCCAGATTTATTTGCCGATAAGCTCCAGCGAGTCATTTCTAGATTTAGACATTTTACTCCTTAAGTAGATAGCAAAAAGAAGAATAAGCCTAAGGTGCCAGTTCTCTGTGATCCTTTCCTCCACACTAAAACAGACAACACTAGAACAAGTTGTCCTGAGGAGCTGAGGTGTCATTAGGGGTTTTATGTTCTTGTAGATACGTTATGAAGGTGTAAGACAGAAAGCTCCACACATCATCAGAACCAGGGTGGCATGAGAAGCAATCTCATGACAGCCTCCCAGGGTGGGTAGGGAGGCCAGTGGGAGATGGCCTTGTAGGAGCTCCTTACAGGCCTCCTGTCCTCCTGTGTTCCAGGAGGATAAAAGGCATTCTGCCAAAGCTCAGATAGTGTAAGCCTTTGCCTATGCGGTTATGTGCAATGTCACCATAGCAGAGTTATTTCCCTAATAAGGCTATTTCCCTATTGACAATGAATAGAAACAGTAGAAGTTGGATGAGTAGAAGGTCCCAGGCCTCTTTTAAGTGATCTGGCAATGACCTGGATTGATCATGATTTGGAGGAAATCCAAGTTCAGCTTTTTCAGGTAACCGGATACGTTAGTTCCTAGAATACTTGTGTTGTCATAGTAATGAATTCACTTCCCTTTGCCAATGCTGCTAAGGGAGACAAGGAATTAGAGGTAGTTCACAAGTTTGTCTTTGCATTAAATGCAGTATTCTTTAGATTTTATTTTTCCCTGGTGGCTCAGATGGTAAAGAATCTGCCTGCAATTCAGGAGACCTGAGTCTGATCCCTGGCTCAGGAAGATTCCCTGGAGAAAGAAATGGCAACTCACTCCAATATTCTTGCCTGGAGAAGTCCATGGACAGAGGAGCCTGGTGGGCTTCAGTCCATGGGGTCGCAAAGAGTTGGACACGACTGAGCAACTGGCACACATATATTGTTCTCAAAATTTTTACATAGAGTTTAGGTTCGATTTTCTCAATTCATTCCTTAGGATGTTTTTTACCCCTTAAGAAATTCCTGAGCAAAGACCTCTTTCTATGTGAAGGAAAGAGCTCTTAACTGGTGGTTGGACTTGAAAACCAGTTGCAGGCCAGTTTCTGTCCACAGAGAGCACACTAAGTCAACAGTTCTGCTTCAGGATGGTGTCTGAACAAGGCCTATTCCTGTTTGGGTATGCTACATGTTACAGGACATTAGGAAAAATTAAGACCAACATTCAAAAAGTCAATATACCACAGGAAGACTGCGGACTATTTAAAAAATACAGTATTGGAAGCCTGAGAAAATATATGCCAACGATCAAAAATACTAGGCACTGGGGAAACAAAATATGCAACTTGGTTAACTGGCAAAGTCAAAGAGGCTATTGTAAGGAGGAAAAAAGCTTCTTTCAAAAAATGGAAATATAGTTTCTAATGAGGAGAACAGGGAAGTCTGGAAAATATGGCAGCTCAGATACAAAGTTGAAATTACAAGGGCTCAAAAAGAATGATGAGTTCTTTGCCAGGGACTGGAAAGCTCCTCTCTGAAATATATCCGAGAGAAAGCCAGCTAGAGAATCAGTGGGATTACAAGGATTTAAAGGGATTTGACGTGTGGCAGGAGCCTGGGAGGTGGGAGTTTTGGGTTGCTGGTGGCTTAAATGCTGGAAGGCTTTGGCAAGGCCTTGGGCAAGGCCCTGGAGAGGTGATGAAATAAGAAAAGTTTTATCTTTCCCTCTCTGTCACGTCATCCTCCAATTTCATTCTCTCCTTAACCTTTTCCTGAATTGGCTTGGCTTTGCCCCCTCTTTGCCTTTAATGTCCTTTTTCTGTTTCTCCTTGACCAGATCTTGGTCATTTCCACCTTGTGGTGCCTAGGGAGACTGCAGAACCCTTCCAACTGGGCTTACTCTGTGGGCACCCAAGTCCTCACCTGAAATCAGTACTAAGAAATTTCTGCACCTAAGTAGCTCTGATCAGGAATAGGTGAGGAGCAAATAGTTGTCGAGTCCTTTGTGCCTTCCTCTCCTGTTGGAGAGGGTAGATGACTGGGTCACCTTTGGCCTGCTAGGGTTTAGCTAGGGGAGGCTGACACCTGGTGGTCATACTCAGGAGGTGCAGAAGAGTTCACAGTAGCCCCATGCTTTTACTTTACTTACCATTTATTGAGCTATCTGCCTCATATGAATTATCTCATCTAAAAGTCACAATTCTGTGAAGTGCATATCACTATTTCAACTTGACATATGAGTGATTTATGCTAAGCATTTATGAACCTATGTAAGCAATGGGGTCAGGATTTTTTTTCTCCATTTTTCTTTTTTCAGCTCCTGGGACAGTACCTAGGTCATAGCAGACGCTCAGGAAATATTTACTGAAATCACATTTTTTACTTATCAACATCATGAAACGTTAATTCAGAGGGTAGTCTCTTTGTAATAGAGTTGATCTGAATATTGTGCCACCCACCAGATAAGCCTAGATTCAGCCTGCTGCAACTCTTGCTTTCCCCAGAAATCTCACCATCTCATCTACTTGGAGACTGAGTCTGCTTCAGAGAAAAATTCAGATCTATTGAATCTCTACTTAACTACGATCATCCTGCACCCTCTGTCCTGAACAAGGCTGAGTTTCTGTCCAAATGGAGACATTTCATATTGAGTAACCACCAAGAAACCACAAAATTTAGTCAGCTGAGGCTGTTCAAATGCTGCCTTTTTAGAATCCCCCCTCCCCAAAAAACACTAGGTGCCCAAGATGAATGCTTGTTGATAGGAACACTGAAGTTGCTCAAGATGGTAGCCAGTTTGTTAGAGAGGAAGACTGTGAGTCATGTGTCAACATATTCAACCAATGAGAGAGACAGAGACAGAGAGAGAGACAGACAGAGACAGAGAGAGACAGAGAGAGAGAGAGAGAGGCTGGCCAGGAAGCTATTAGACTATGGCAATGAAGAAGAGAAAATGGATGGTATAAACTTTAAGGAAGCAATATTGAAAGAGTTATGGGGTTGGAAGCAGTGATGACATAGGAGAATACCTACTGTATTATGTGAATAATAAATGAACGAGCATTGTTCACTGGAGGGAGGTGCAATGGAAGTGGTATCTTGAGGGGAGCACCATGTTTAATTCAAGGTCGGAAAGTGGGAGAGTTCCCCTGGAAGAGAGTCTGTCTGTCTTTGAATAAGAATTCCGTAGGGCCAAGTGGAAAGGTCTGGGTGGGAGAGGTGTTAGTGGGAATTTGGGTAGTACCAAAGTACAGAGGGCTTCCCTGATAGCTCAGCTGGTAAAGAATTCGCCTGCAATGTGGGAGACCCTGGTTCGATCCCTGGGTTGGGAAGATCCTCTGGAGAAGGGAAAGGCTACCCACTCCAATATTCTGGCCTGGAGAATTCCATGGACTGTATAGTCCATGGGGTCGCAAAGAGTCGGACACGACTGAGTGACTTTCACTTTCACGGAAGTACAGAGCAGGATGGAGATGAAAGGAAGAGAGAGGATAGATGATCAGGGGGCTTCATCTTGGGTGGTAGCCAAATATGATTGGATGTAAAGAGGGTTGTATTGACTTTCCTCAAAGCTAAGGCAGGCGGAGGCACTTGACTACAGTGGGGAACTTGGACTTCTGGAATCATTATGGGAAACTCATGAAAGTCTGGAGCTATCAAGGTAGAAGTGGTAGTTGCAGAGATGCAATCAAAACCATCTGAGTGATTAAGTTGGCAGGTGAGTAGTGCCTTGAAAAAGATGAAGACTGAAAGTCTCTACACATTGGCTGACCCCACATGAAAAAGAAGGGTGTTTTCAGAAGTCAGTAGGTGTCCAACAAGAAATGCTACACTCTCAACCCACCAAACCTTACTGAGCTCTTTCCTTGTCTTCCAATTTCAAAATCTTGTATGACAGCTTTCAGAACCTCCTCGGCAGGCTCTTGGTGCTTCCTTTTAGACATCTTTGCTGATCCTCATGGACTCCATGAAGGTCTGTACTCCCTAAGACCATGGATTGACCATTTTTATCTCTCAATTGCCCCTCTGTTTCTGTCTCTTCCCATTTGGCATGTTTTCATCATGGAAGTAAAGGAAAGAAAGCAGTTGAAGATCTAGAGAGATTTTGAGGTCAAGAAGAATGAAATTGGGGAAGCTTATGTGGATGTCCTCATTCTTTCCTGTGTAATGGAAGGCACAGTCATTGGCTGAAGGTCTGGTGGTAATTCATACCTCACATGACTGTTGTGAGCATTAAACAAGATAGTGGATGTGAGGGACTTCCCTGGCAGTTCAGTGCTTACAACACTGTGCTTCCACTGCAGGGGACGCAGGTTCAATTCCTGATCTGGGAACTAAGACACTGCATGCCAGCCAGGGCAGCCAAAAAAAAAAAAAAATTGATAGTGGATGTGAGTCATTTAGCACAGTGTGTGGCTTAATTATTTGATATTTTTAAAAGCTCCTTGTGGAAAAGTCAGAGTCCTGGCTGGGCACGGCAGTAGTCAAGGCAACTGACAAGTGTTGGGCAAGGTTCAGCACCCAGCAATGGATTAGTGAACAGGTAGGTAACTGGGATCCATGTAAGGAGAGACCAGCAAGCTACTAAAGCTCAGGGAATAAACTGAGGATTCGTCACATTGCATAAGTTAAGCAGTGAGTTTTAAGTGAGGCATGTACGTGCTAAGTTGCTTCAGCCGTGGCCCTATGGACCATAGCTCACCAGGCTCCTCTGTCCATGGGATTCTTCAGGCAAGAATACTGGAGTGGGTTGCCATGCCCTCCTCCAGGAGATCTTCCCAACCCAGGGATTGAATCCACGTCTCTTATGTCTCCTGCATTCGCAGGCACGGTCTTTACCACTAGTGCCACTTGGGAAGCCCAAAGTGATGTAGGGATCCTGGCAAACCATTTGCTAGCCAGGGGGTTGCCTTAGACCCAAAGGTTATACCTTTCCTGAGTTGGACTCCAAGGGCCACTCATTAAGACCCATTAGGGCATCTTGGAGCCTGACTTTGTACAGAATCCAGGTAGTATGATTTAGACAGTTTCTTTAACAGCAGTTAGTAGGTACGAAGAGGGAGTAGAGAAATTGGGACAGGGCAGGGGACTGGCAAAAGGAGATGAGAAGGGGGAAATTTAGGGGAGTAGAAGGCATATTGTTAGAGTGTTTGATATGAAATGAAGCAAAAAAGGGAGAATGTTTTGTAGGCTAGCAAATAACTATAAAAAAGAAAAGAAGGAGATGGAAGAATAAGTTATATATCTGGTTCCTCTCCATCAAACATAATACCTCAAATCCAAGTAAGTAATTGCTAGAAATTTAATTCTAAATGAGAACATAATAACTCTCTAAAATAAGTGAATTTATTTACAGAAAATGGACTAAAACTATACTATTAAAATCAATAAGAGGAGAAACCAGAGCAAGCAGGATTGATGCAAGACACTTCCCCAGGAATTTTTTAAATACTTTCTCTTTTAGAAAAAATGATTTTCTGTGCTTTAAATCAGTGGTAAATTTTCAAATTCATTTGTTACACTATAAAAGCAATATCAATTTTATCTAAAATAGGGATTCCCTGGTAGCTCAGCTGGTAAAGAGTCTGCCTGCAATGCAGGAGACCCTAGTTCTATTCCTAGGGTGGGAAGATCCCCTGGAGAAGGGAAAGGCTACCCACTCCAGTAGTTTGGCCTGGAGAGTTCCATGGACTGTATAGTCCATGGGGTTGCAAGAGTTGGACACGACTCAGTGATTTTCACTTTTACTTTTTTGGCTAACATGCACTGGTAATACTTTAGCAGTCCCAGTTACTTAATAGATGTAGAAGTTTGATGAAATCCAGATGGTTAAGTTATACTCACTTGTCTAAAGAGGAGAGAGAAAACTGGCGGGCTACAGTCCATGGGGTTGCAAAGAGTTAGACATGACTGAGCGACTAAGTACAGCGCAGCACAGTCCAAAGAGGAGCATAACTAGAGAAATGAAAAGAAATCCTCAGGACTTCCCTGGTGGTCCAGTGGTTAAGAATCCACCTACCAATGCAGGGGACACGGGTTCGATCCCTGGTCTGGGAAGATCCTGCAAGCAACAGAGCAACTAAGCCCGCATGTCACAAGCACTGAGCCTGTGCACCTAGAGCCTGTGCTCCACAACAAGACAAGCCACTGCGATGAGACACCCGCACACCACTACTAGAGAAAGACTTCGCAGAGGAAAGCAGACCCAGTGCACCCAAAAATAAATAAATAAAAGAAATCCTTGACGTTTAGGCAGTGGCTAACCAAAAAGAAATAGAAACGTGTCAGTTTCTTATGGCTGCTGTAACAAGTTACCTGAAACTGAGTGTTTGTTTGTTTTTTTTACAGCAGTCAGTGAAAGCACTTTATTATTTTTTCCCCATGAACAAATTAGTTCCATCTCTAATGTCTAGGTTTCTTGGTGGGGAGGGGGGCGATCTTAAAGGAAACTGCAAATTTATTGTAGAAAACTTTTCATTTTGAGCACAGACACTAGTCCTAGCTTCAAGTAGTAGCATTTTTTATTGGATGGTAGAGCTGCTAACATCTATGTGTGCATGCTAAGTCACTTCAGTCGTATTTGACTCTGTGCGGCCCCATGGACTGTAGCCCACCAGGCTCCTCTCTCCATGGGACCCTCCAGGCAAGAACACTGGAGTGGGTCGCCATGCCCTCCCCCAGGGGACCCTCCTGACCCAGGGGTCGAACCTGTGTCTCTTATATCATCTGCATTGCAGGCAGGCTCTCCACCACTAGTGCCACCTGGGAAGCTAACATTGACAGGCCCACTTATATATTTTTTGCTCCATATGCATGAAATCCATGGGATCCTGCATATGCGGATCTGCCATAGGTTGAATTCGCAGATGCGGAGCCCGTGGATGAAGAGGGCCAACTGTACACATTTTCAACTCCATTCCTTCCTGTGTCAACTAAAAGTCCCCTTCATAAAGTTAAGCGCTATGTTTGCATAATGTTAGTCACTCAGTTGTGTCCGACTCTTTGTGACCCCAAGGACTGTAGCCCACCAGGCTCCTCTGTCCATGCGATTTTCCAGGCAAGAATACTGGAGTGGGTTGCCATTTCCTTCTCCACTGAGTGGTTTTAAATAACAGACATTTATTCTCCAACAGTTCTGGAAGCTGGAAGTCTGAAATCAAGGTGCCAGCGAGCCACACTCCCTGCAAAGGCTCTGGGGAAGTACCCTTCCTGGTTTCTTAACTCCCGATGGTTATCAGCATTCCTTGGCTTGTGATGCATCTTTCCAGTCTCTGTCTTCACATGGCATTCTCCTCTCTGTGTCTGTACCCGAAGCATCTCTTCCTATAAAGACACTAGTCGTATTGGATTTACAGTCTATCGTAACTCAGTATGACCTCATCTAAACTTGATTACCTCTGCAAAGACCCTATTTCCAAATGACATCACATTCACAGGTTTCAGATGGACATGAATTTTGGGGGGACACTATTCAATCCAGCACACAAGCAAAATGTACTCTCTTGAGAGCTGGTACCACCAGGACAGTAAGTGTACTCTAGGTTTCCAAAAATACCACTGGGGACGGCAGAGGAGTGACTGGTAGAGAAGCCAAAGAGGAAAGGCAGAGAGTTCATGAGAACTGTGAAAGGGAAGGTCCTCACTACTTGTTTGTTATCCAGACTTTTTAGTACCGGGGCAGAATGAATGTTGGGGAGGACAGCCTGACCTGCAAGTTAAAGCTATTGATGTGACTGATATAGGAAGAATGAAGTATTGTGTGTGAAAACCATAGATGCTTCAAAATGAATCTGCTTTGTGGAGGAGTAGTTTATGCTGTTCCAGCAGAAATGGGCACATTGGTCGTACCGCTGATGGGATGTGTAGCATCCACCCAGACAGGGACCCATATCCTGCCACCACTCATCATACAGGAAGTCCCCTACATACGAATCTTTAAGTTTTGAACTTTGAAAGATGTAAATGTGTGTTCCACCAACATCAGGCATGACTGAAACTGCAGCTTGCCCTCCCTCTCCTATTGCTGATGATCCTTCAGCTCTGCCATCTCCCACCTCCTCTCCCTCCTCCAGTCAGTGACTCTTCTTGCCTCTTCACTCCATGCCAGCCCCTGTATGACAGTTGTACTGCACTATTGTACTTTTCAAGGTCCTATAAGATTAAAACTGTTTTGTTTATTTTTTGTTTGCTTTTTATGTCCTATTTGTGTGAAATGTATTAGAAACCTATTACAGTACAATGCTATTGTGTTAGTTGGTTACCTAGGCTAACTTTGTTAGTTGGGTTAATACAGTTGTGTTATTTGGATACCTAGGCTTTGTTGGACTTATGAACAAATGGGACTTATGAATGCCCTGTTGGAATGTATATAGAGGACTTCCTATATTATAATATGTCCCCTTCCTGGGGCTGAACCTATAGCTAAAAAACCACAAGGCCTTCCCCCACCCAAACTCAGACCAAGGCTGACACACATAACAGTGCTTAACCCTTTAGGACCAACTTTGCCCTATATCTGCTAGTCAATACATTGCCAGACAGTCCATGCAAGTGTTCCCAGCACTACTCCACAAGCTGAAGTGAAAGCTTGTGCACTGGCCACAGTACGTACATGGATCACCTTTCACCACATGTGGAGACAGCCGTATCTCATGAAACCCATTCAGTCTTCAATACATCTTGACATTGTCCTGCTCAGATCACTGCTCACTGCTCAGACCCACACACTGCTCAGCAAACAGGGAGCCAGCTCTTACTTGAGAACCAGACCTCCATGCAATAGCCATCTGCCAGGCCAGAACCCATTTTCATACCAAAGCAAAACACACTGAGGGCCAGATTTGAATCCAAACAAGAACAACAGCCAGACAGACAATACAACCTCAGAGGGTTTATAGGGCTAAGTCCACACAACTCCATTTGGCATGCTAGGAACCATCAGAATATGAGTCATGCCCAAGTCATTGCTCAGGACACTCTGAGAAGGGCCACCCCAATCAGACCTCAACATAGATCCTTGCACAAAGCTTGATAACTGATGAGAGAGTCCCCAGCCACGCCTCATGCCTCTACTTGCTCAGCAGAACAAACTGTGATGCTGGTTCCAGCACTGGCTGGAACAACTGCCTGCAGGGCTGCACCCTCTGTGGACCACTACCGAACAAGACACAGGATATTTTTGCTTAGACCAGGCTCTGTGCATATGCCACCCCTCAGAACAGGCACAGCGTTCTCAGCTGCTCAGGGTAACAAATGAGACATGGTTCCGCCTAGGACCTCATCTCACCTCCTGCAGCCCCGTCCCTAGCCAGAACCCTCTCTTTTCTCTCTCCATGCCTCATCTACTCTTTTGCCACGGGGTCCTTTCCCAACGCCCACCCCACCTCCATAACCTGTGACACCTCTTCCATCCCTAACACAAGAGCCAGCTCTTTCTACTCCTCTCTCTATTCAAATCCCAGCCAAGTTTTACAAGAGCAGTCTGTAGCCCTGCCACTAACTCTTCACTTTCCATTCACTCCTCTACCTGCCCCCCTCCCTCAAAAGCTGGCCTCTGACCTCAGGCCTCTCTTGAGATCACCAGCTGCCACATCCTAAAGTTGCTTTCCTGACTCTTATCTGTGGTACCTGGTTGGGAGATGGGACACTGGGTCCCAGCTTCCTCCATGGAACTCCCTCTTCCCCCAGGTCCCTGGATTTGGCTCCTGCCTCTCCCCACTTCTCTGCACAACTCTAGGCCCTCCCATGCCCCCATGGACAATGGTCTCTGGGCCCCTGAGGACCTCCCGCTTCTTGGCACAGCCCCCAGGTGTCCCTCCCCAGGAAGCCTTGACAGACCCCGCCCCCAGCACCCCACTCCCCTCTCTAGCCCTGGGTGGCCGGCACTTGGCACTCGCACCCTGGGTGGACATCTCTCCCCTGCAAATCCTAGGTCCTCGCGGGCAGGAGCCCTCTGTTTCCCACCGCTGGGTCCTCACAGCGGGGCTTGGTGTCCGGCTCTGAGCCAGGGCTTGATGCACCCGGCTACCCCTGGAGCTGGAGGGATCCCTGAGGCCCCAGGGGAGCAGGAGAGGAGGCGTCCGGCCCCGCACGTGGCTGCGGGGGAAGCTGCTGCGGGGGGCTGGGGAGGTCGTCCCATGAGGCCTGCTCCGGGTGAATGGCCACCTCTAATGACCCCGGTAAGGGCTCCGTAAATGGGTGTTGAATCAGCCGAGAGGCGTCCGTGCAGACTCGGCGGTCAGGAGAGGCATGAAGGGCCCTTGAATCCCGCTGTTAGTGAGGATAATTTGGCAGAAGAGCGAGGCTCTGGGCGGCGGGAGGGAGAGGCGCCCGGCTGCAGGAGACTGAGCAGGAGTGCCCCAGGGTCTCGGGTCAAGCGCAGGGCTCCCCACCCCGGGGCGTCTGGGCACTGTGGGGGCCGGGCGGCTCCCTGCGGGCACAGTCCAGGTCCTCTCCACACGAGGGGGGCCACATCCCCTCACGGGCGTGAGGGGAGCTCTCCCGGGTTTCCGCAGAAACCCTGGACAGAGCCCTGGGCGGGACAGACGGCGCGGGAAGGCGCGTGGGTCTTGAACAGGACGCCCTTCCCCTCTGCTGTTTAGAGCGGAGGACACTAAGGGGCCTTGGTCAGAGTCGCAGCCCCCCTAGGATGTGCCAGGGGGGCTGAGGGTCTGCACGGGGCTTGGGGGTGGGCTGAGGGCTGCCTGGAGGTGACATGGATTGGACCTTCTTCTGGAGGGGTTGTCCTCGAGGAGCTGGGTCTCAGCTCTGGTTTGGGGTCCCTGTGCTTGGTATATTTATTTATTCAAAAGGGCCTGGAGCTGAGCCAGGCCTGAACCTTGTTTTGGGCACCTTGTATCCAGCAAGTGTGCACATGAAGTCCTGGGATTAAGCTGAGACCATTCTGCATGGTGTTGAGCTGGGGCCTCTGTATCTGGATGTGGCTTGAGCCTGTCTTGGTTACTTCCTCATCTTGCCCTCTGAAGGGAGTTAGGCAAGGGTGTGCTGAGTGCCGAGGTGTCCATGCTCTGGTCTTAGCAAGGCCAGCCCCCTCAGGGGAATATGACTGGGTGTCAGGGGTTGTTGTCTCACAGTATGTCTAGCTGACGGTTGGCTGTAAACCCAGGTCTGGACACAAACTGATTTGGGAAGTGCTGTCTGTGGGTATGTAAGTGGGTCCTGCCCTTGGCAGTGATGTTGCGTCATGTCTTCTTGGCTGATGATATTTCCTGGGATATGTGCTAGAGGAAGTGGTAATGGACAGGGAAGACTGGCCTGCTGTAGTCCATGGGGTTGCAAAGAGTCGGACATGACTGAGCAACTGAACTGATCCTGACTGTGCTAGAGATAATGGTATGGACTATGGCTATCCCCTGGCACACTGGGAAGAGGTAGGTTTAAACTGGCCTTTTTTAAGACAGTGGCCTTCTCTGTGTGTGTCCAGCTTCTACCTAACTAATGGCCGACATGCTATTATTTATGATCGAATTCTTGTAGACTGTGTACCCTGAGTTCTGGGCGGGCTTTAAGTGTCCCAGTTAGAGTTTTTCCATATTTCCTCAGTAAGAATGGAGAATTTTCTAAAGTAGCAATGGTGTGGCTGAAGTGATATTGCTTTAAGCTTCTTGGTAGGGACCAAGCCCTGAGTCTTGGAGTAATTCAACTGGAAGGTCACAAGCAGACTCTGCCAAGGAAGACAGAGATGTGGTCCCAGCTTGTGTTAAGGAAACATACTTTTGCTTTTTTGAAGAGAGATACAGTATAGGTTTGTAAGGGTACAACCAGGGCCTAGGGACGTGTGTCACTCTTCTCAAATAGCCTAGGCCATCATCATTCTGAGAGATAAGTGGAGTGTCATATATTCAGTTCAGTTCAGTTCAGTCGCTCAGTCGTGTCCGACTCTTTGCGACCCCATGAATCGCAGCACGCCAGGCCTCCCTGGCCATCACCAACTCCCAGAGTTCACTGAAACTCACGTCCATTGAGTCGGTGATGCCATCCAGCCATCTCATCCTCTGTTGTCCTCTTCTCCTCCTGCCCCCAATCCCTCCCAGCATCAGAGTCTTTTCCAATGAGTCAACTCTTCACATGAGGTGGACAAAGTACTGGAGTTTCAGCTTCAGCATCATTCCTTCCAAAGGACACCCAGGGCTGATCTCCTTTAGAATGGATTGGTTGTTACTCAACCATAAAAAAAGAATGGAATTTTGCCATTTGCAGCAACATGGTTATACTCGGAGGGCATTATGCTAAGTGAAGTAAGTCAGACAAATACTGTATGCTATCACTCATATGTGGAGTCTAAAAAATACAACAAACTAGTGAACATAACAAAAAAGAAACAGACTCACAGATATAGAGAACAAACTAATGGTTGCCAAGGGGTAGGAGGGGTGACGAAAGGAATGGATTAGGAGTTTGGGATTAGCAGATACAAACTATCTACAAATATCTACTAATACAAACTATTATATATAGAATGGATAAACATAAAGGACCTACTGTATAGCACAAGGCACTATATTCAATATTCTATAATAAACCATAATGTAAATGAATATTAAAAATAAAACATGCTACAGAAAGAGTTGACACACTATAGCCCATGAAAGTGAGTCACTCAGTCATGTCCAACTTTTTGCGATCCCATGGACTATATGGTCCATGGAATTCTCCAGGCCAGAATACTGGAGTGGGTAGCTTTTCTCTTCTCCAGGGGATCTTCCCAAGCCCAGGGATCTAACTCAGGTTTCCCACATTGCAGGCAGATTCTTTACCAGCTGAGTCACCAGGGAAGCTCAAGAATACCGGAGTGGGTAGCCTCTCCCTTCTCCAGTGGATCTTCCCGACCCAGGAATCAACCCGGGTCTCCTGCACTGCAGGCAGATTCTTTACCAGCTGAGTCACCAGGGAAGCCATAGCCCACGAGCCCACTGCCTATTGTTATGAGTAAAGTTTTATTGGAACACAGCCACACTCGTTTGTTTATGTATCGTCTATGGCTGCTTTCTCAGCACAACACCAGAGCTGAGTAATTGGGGTAGAGACCACATGGCCCACAAAGCCTCAAATGTTTACTATCTGGCCTTTTACAGCAAAAGTGTTCCAATTCCTGTGGAGAGGACTGTTCCCATTACTTCAGCTTGTCTGAGAGAAGAAAAGCATAAAACCAGAATAAAATTCAGTCTGTGGCCATACTCTTCTCAACAACATGTAAGAATTAAAGATTTTAAAATTTAAAAAATTAAAAAATATATATATAAAAAAAAAATAGATAAAAAAAAAAAAATAAAAAAAAAATAAATTCCTGTAAAAAAAAAAAATAAATAAATAAACTGAAAACACTAAAAAAAAAAAAAAAAAAACAACCTCTTGACCTGGGTTGACATTCTCATCACGTTTTACAGATGAGGAAACTGAGATACAGACAGGTAAAGTGACACAGCCAGAAAGTGCCCAAGCCAAGACCTAAACCTGGGCAGGCTGGCTTTATCAGACTGGCCTCTAGCTATTGGGTTGGCTAAAAGTTCGTTTGGGTTTTTCCATAACATCATACAGAAAACCTCAAACGAACTTTTTGGCCAACCCAATGCTACATGGAACTACTTCCTTTGTAGAGCAAAGCTAGGAATACAAACTTCATCAGGTCTCCAAATCACTAGTGTCATCATGATTTTAGAGCACCCATGAGGCCTCTGCCTGTGGCTAGACTGAAGGAACATACTTCCAGAACACCACTGGGGACTAGCAGACAGATTTAATTACACTATTCTTTCCATCATGTCTGCTTTCCTTAGTCATGTCTGGGGTGCAGCCCCTTCCCCCCATCCTCCTCTCCTCAACTGTATTTGCCACATAGAGAAGAATACAAAGCATTTCATAATTAGCACCCCACCATGAAATTCTAGAATTTTCTTATACATGCTTCAGAATTTCAGTTATTAAGAAATAAAATATAGCCCCAGTTGGAGCTCCCTCTGTACTTCTGGATCTCTTTATCTTCCTGCTCCAGAGGTAACTACTACACTGAAATTGAAGTTTGTTTTTCCCAGGCATGCCAGAACTCTTTACGAGACTGCCCTGTTTAAAAATGTCATCATCCAGTATGGGCAAGAAATACTAGTTCCTCAAGTTCATATAGTCTCCCCAGTTGCTTCTCTTCTCACCTCTGATGAGGTATCCTTTGAACCTTTGTTTGGAGTCCAGTGTCTTTGTTCTCCAGGATCCTAATCTACTCATAGGTGTGGCTGTCAGGCAAGACAGAGGGATGGAGGTAAACAGAACTGGAGTGATGACTGAGTTATTTGTCTGACACAAATAAGCGCTTCCCATCTCACCTGTCACATCCTGTCACCACTCACAAGGCTGAAGCAAATATAACAGGGGTTCTTGCTCTGAGGGCCTTTGCTCAAACAGTGTTCCAGAGTGAACTGGGCAAGGTTATCCAGAACAGATGAAAACATCTTAGTCCATGGGATGAGGGAGGAAGGGAAGCCAGAAGTCACAAGTAAGAAGTAGTGATAAGCATCAGCTTCCAAAGATGACCTTCAGTTTTACATAAGAAAAGGGGGTTATGAAATGATAAGGTCAGAAACCAGTCAGAGAATAAAATACAGTGTAGGTTGAAGCAAACAGTTCAAGACCTAGGTGGGACTTCACTGGTGGTCCAGTGGCTAAGACTCCACACTCCCAATGCAGGGGATCTGAGTTCGATCCCTGGTCAGGGAACTAGATCCTACATGCTATAACTAAGAGTTTGCACGCTGCAACTAAGACCTGGCCCAGCCAAATAAATAAATTAAAAATTAATATTAAAGACCTAGGCTGTGATGAGAAAAGAGTAATGGGAACCTGTGCTGCATTTCCTTTCAGGATTTGCTCCTCTCGATGTGTTCTCTACTCTGCTCGGTGCCTGCATGCTCAGTCGCTTCAGTCGTGTCCGACTCTGTGATCCTATGGACCATAGCCCGCCAGGCTCCTCTGTCCATGGCATTCTCCAGGCAAGAATACTGGAGTGGGGTGCCATTTCCTTCTCCAGGGGATCTTCATGACCCAAGGATCACACTATCTTATGTCTCCTGCAGTGGGAGGCAGATTATTTACCACTATCGCCACCTGGGAAGCCTCACTCTGCTCTGTACCAGCCCATATATATTGATGGTAAGATGTTATAGAAAAATCCAAATGAACTTTTTGGCCAATTCAATGCATTGGTGAGCTCCGTTGCCTCTGGTTTCCAGTGTGGCTTGGCCAATGGGGAAGACTGGCAAGGATGCAAAAGAATGAAACTGGGGTACTTATTTCTATGATTTTTTTTCCCTGAGAGGTGTCTGGAGGTAAACTGGCTCTTTCTGTCACTTGAAGGTCATAACTCTTCTTGTCTGGTAGCCCTTGCCACCCGGTGCTTGCTCTCCCCTACACCCAAGTTCAAGAAATCACTCTCTCCCTTTGCTGCTTCAAGTTTAGGACTGTTCACAGCCTTACTAGCCTCGGGTTTGGAATATCACTTGTGGATTCTCTATACCCTATCTAAATTTTGTAAATAGATGCCTTATCAAATGATTCTTTCAAAACATTTGAGTGTGCCATCGGTTCCTGCTGGATGTTTTAACTGACATGGGTTCATTCATATGTTACTGAGGAAATTCCTGAAGAATTAATTCCATTACTTCTATTAATGACAAGTCAACAGCACTAATTTTCAATTCAAGAAGGAGATACTAATATATAGACTCTCTAACTGATAATTTTGTGAAACTGCAAAATGTATACACTCAAATTTCCTAAAGAAATAATTTCCAGGAACACTGAGCCTTACGCCCAGGAATCTATTATACTTTTCTTGAAATTTTGAATTTTTCAAAAGTAATCTCTGATGTGCTTGCTTGTCTTATGTCTGTCTCCCCTACTGGACTGTAACATCCATGACACCAGGACACTGTTTTGTTCACTACTGTATCCTCAATGACCAGGGCAATACCCCTCAAATAGTAGATACTCAACACATTTTTTTAAATTTCATGAATGATTGTATTATGTTTCTTTGATAGTCAAAAGCAGTACTAAAAACAGGGACTTCCCTGGTGGTCTAGTGCTGAGACTCCATGCTCGCAATGCAGGGGGTCCGGTTTGATCCGTGCTTGGGGAACTAGATCTCACACACAACTAACGATCCCACGTGCTGCAAGGAAGCTGGATGATCCCATGTGCCACAACTAAGACCAGGTGCAGCCAAATAAATAAATAAAGAGCTTAAAAAGAAAAGCACTACTAAAAACAATTACCCATCATGGAGTACTGATGAGTCATTTTCTTAATTAGAGGCAGGTGTGATGGAGCAGGCACTTGTTTGAATAGTTGCCTCTGTGAATCATGTGACCTCTTTGGGGCTTACAATCATACCTTTTTGTGAAGGTGGTATGGGAGTGTTCACAAATTTTTCAGGGTGTCTGCTCAATTATAGAAATAATAGGAAATGGTAAATTTCAACACAGGCTGTACAACACAGTTTGGGCTTTAAAATTTCAACACAATGAGCATAACACAGTTTGGGCTTTACTTTAGGAAAGCCTTAACATACTCAGAACTGAGGAATCCATGATATTTCCTTTGCAGAAGTATCTCTGTAAAGTCAAACCAACCCCTGAAGGCAAGAGGCGATAACATCAAGAATGTTAATGATAAATGGTTTTGCTGTGAGCACCAGCAGACATTTCTTAACTTGCTTGAACCTCTAACACATCACCCAGGAGATTAACCCTTATCAGTACACCCTTTGCAGGGAATGCATTTGCTAATGCTTATGGTCAATTAATAAGCATGCATAGCATACCTACCATTTGTCCTGTCCTGTGAAGGCATGCTCCCTGGAAATGATGAATCATAGTCCATATCTCGGAGAAGGCAATGGCACCCCACTCCAGTACTCTTGCCTGGAAAATCCCATGGACGGAGGAGCCTGGTAGGCTGCAGTCCATGGGGTCGCTAAGAGTCGGACACGACTGAGTGACTTCACTTTCACTTTCATGCATTGAAGAAGGAAATGGCCACCCACTCCAGTGTTCTTGCCTGGAGAATCCCAGGGACGGGGGAGCCTGGTGGGCTGCTGTCTATGGGGTTGCACAGAGTCAGACACGACTGAAGCGACTTAACAGCAGTAGCAGCAGCAGTAGCAGCAGCAGTCCATATCTGTGATTGCTCATAGGCTAGTGGAGACACAATCACAATATAAGTACTCTGATAAAGGTATTATTGCATGATTTTAAATTTTTTTTATTTGGAGATAATTTCAAACATACAGCAAGAATGCTAGAATAAGACTAGTATAAAGAGGAGGGGTGGGATGAATTGGAAGGTGGGGATTGACATATATATAGTCACTCAGTTGTGTCTGACTCTTTGTGACCCCATGGCCTGTAGCCCACCAGGTTCCTCTGTCCATGGAATTCTCCAGGCAAGAATACTGAAGTGGGTTACCATTTCCTTCTCCAGGGGATTTTCCTGACCCAGGGATTGAGCCGGGTCTCCTGGGCTTCCCTGGTGCCTCAGAAGCTAAAGCATCTGCCTGCAATGAAGGAGACCTAGGTTCGATCCCTGGGTCAGGAAGATCCCCTGGAGAAGGAAATGGCAACCCATTCCAGTATTCTTGCCTGGAGAATCCCATGGACAAGGAGCCTGGTGGGCTACAGTCCACGCGGTTGCAAAGAATTGGACACGACTGAGTGACTTCACTTTCTTTCTTTCACTCTTGTATTGCAGACAGACTCTTTACCAGCTGAGCCACCAGGGAAGACTGTATACACAAACACACACACACACACATACATATATATGGACTTTATATACATATATATAATGTATAAAATATATAACTAGTGAGAACTTTCTGTTATAGCACAAGGAGCTCTAGGTTTCCCAGGTGGTGCTAGAGATGTAAGAGATGTGGGTTCAGTCCCCAGGTTGGGAAGATCCCCTGGAAGAGGGCATGGCAACCCACTCCAGTATTCTTGCCTGGAGAATCCCATAGACAAGGGAGCCTGGCATGCTACAGTCCATGGGGTCACAAAGAGTCAGACACAACTGAAGTGACTTAGCATGCATGCACTCAGAACTCTACTCAATGCTCTGTGGTCACTTAAATGGGGAGGAAATCTAGAAATGAAGGGATATATGTATAACTGGTTCACTTTGCTGTACAGCAGAAACTAACACAACATTGTTAAGTAACTATGCACACACGCACGCTCAGTTCCTTCAGCCGTGTCTGACTCTTTGAGACCCCATGGACTGTAGCCCACCAGGCTCCTCTGTCCATGGGGATTCTCCAGGCAAGAATACTGGAGTGGGTTGCCATTTCCTTCTCCAGGGATCGAACCCTGACCCAGGGATCGAACCCACATCTCCTGCACTGCTGGCGGATTCATTACTGGTGAAGTCCTGTAAAGCAACTAGATGCCAATACATTTTTTTTTTTAAAGAAATAGTTTAAAGAACAGTTATAAACCCTTTTGTCGGTTCAAAACCTCTGGAGCTCCCCAGGTGAAATTTGAGATTGGCGCCTTATCCTCAGAAGCGAGGAGAGACCAAAGAGGCAGACCACCCCAGACTGGTAGGAGGAGGTTTTGTAAGTTAGGAAACTTACATAGGAGGCTCATCTTGGATGGTCCCAAAACAAACCCATCTCCACACCCACCTGCCAGAATCTTAAAAGTTTACACAGAGGCCCAAACTGGGCTCAGTCACTTATTCAGTCCAGGTGGTCTCAATACCTCACTCTCTCAGAGCTCTGGCCTTGAATCACCTCTGGCTATGGGAGCAGTTGGAGAAGGCAATGGTACCCTACTCCAGTACTCCTGCCTGGAAAATCCCATGGACGGAGGAGCCTGGTGGGCTGCAGTCCATGGGGTCACTAAGAGTCGGAGACGACTGAGCGACTTCACTTTCACTTTTCACTTTCATGCATTGGAGAAGGAAATGGCAACCCACTCCAGTGTTCTTGCCTGGAGAATCCCAGGCACAGGGGAGCTTGGTGGGCTGCCGTCCATGGGGTCGCACAGAGTTGGACACGACTGAAGCAACTTAGCAGCAGCAGCATGGGAGCAGTGGGCAGAATTCCAAGCAAGCAGGGGAGGGGATAAGAAGCCTCCCATTGCTTGTCCAATCCCAGGGTCAACTGGCAGTCATTTCCTCCTGATGACCTCCTCAAACATCTTTACCCCAGATTCACCTGTTAACTTTTTACCCCATGTGCTTTATCATTTGTATGATCTACCTTTCTCTCTATCTTTTCTCCTGAACTGTTGGGGAGAATTATATATCATTGCCCTTCACCCCTAAATACTTCAGTGCATATTTCTGAAGAGTATGGTAATATTCTCTTACTTTAACCACAATCCAATTATCAACTTCAGAAATTTACATTAATACAACACTTTATTATTTTTGGCCACTCCACACAGCTTGTGAGATCTTAGCTCTCTGACCAGGGGTTGAACCCTTGCCCCCTGCAGTGGCAGGCAGAATCCTAACCATTGGACCATGAGGGAATTTCCATGATACAACACTTTAATCTATCATCCCATATTCCAATTTTAGCAGTTGACCTAATAATGTCCTTTAAGTATTCCCTTACCCCACCCCAGTACAGGAGCCTGTCTAGGGTCAGATATTGCCTTTCGTTGTCACATGGTGGAGGAGGACATTGAGTTGTGACCACCAGTTGGCTGGTAAGCTGGTCAAGGGCTACCAGTGTCAGGATTAAGGCATCTATAGTGCCAAACTTAAGGAGACACCAGTGAGTTCCACCTGGAGGAGTTTGACAGGTGAATAGGAATGAACTTAGCAGAGAAGAGAGATGAGGTCATTTGGGACAAAGGGAACAGTGGCCAGAAAGACTAGGAAGCATGAAGAGCATGGTGAGAAGTGCGATATAATCATAGTATAAGGTATTTGTTAGGGAGGGCCTGAAGATGAGACTGATAAAGTAAGTTGAGAGCAGGTGTAAATTGCCTTAGTGTTATGAGCCTGGACTGGACTTTACCCTATAGGCAGTAAAAACGTTGAAGAGTCTTTTCACATCCCGGATTGCTTGACTCACTTGGTTATCAAATTCCATCAACTCCACTTCTACACTGGCTTCCCTTGAAGTCTCCCCCCACCCCTTGAAGGGTTTTAATCAGAGGAGTAACATGATTATAATATTTTTTAATGAGGTGAAACTGGCAACATTGTATAAACTAGACTGGCAGGATGAGTGATAAGAAAGGTGAAACCTAAGTCAGGTGAGGAGGCTAATCAAGCGAGAGGTGATAAAGAACTGAATTAACAAAACAGTAGCAGGAAGGGGAAAATGTTTATGAGATATAATTAGTTAAGACTTGGGTACTGTGAGAGGGTTTCAACCTGAAATGGAACTGGAGGATTGGAAATAGAGAATCTCAGGCATGTGTCCTCAGAAGAATGGAACTTAACCAAGAGACTGATTTCCCATAAATGCCTGACTTCCAGAGGACAGAGACTTATCTCCTGACCAACAAACATCCCTCCCCATCCTCAAGCCAGTGAACTTGCTGCTTGCGCTCTGGCTGGACATCCTCCTCTTTGCACTCCTTGCCCATAAATGGAGCCCACCCTGAACCCTCAAGGGACTCACCTGTAGCTTGATACAGCTTGCATTTCTTGAATTGCAATTTCTCTGCTATTCCCAAATAAACTAAATTTCTGGTAAACTGAGGCTGTCTCCGTTTACCTTTTTATTTACGTTGACCATGTTGATTTTATACGTAGAGTCTAGAGAAGTCCAGGATGACTTTTCAGTTTCAGGCTTGAAGGACTGGGTAAGAAGAGTTGCCATTCAAGAAGTGGGGAAAATGGTAGAAATAAGTTTGAGTGGAAAAGGAAGTACAGTTTTAGACATGAGTTCAAGCTGGCCAAAGGATATCCAATTAGAAGTTTCCATGAAAAGGTTTTGAAATAATGTCTCAGTGAAACTTGGACAGCTTCCCTTTTCTGAGTTCCTTCTGCCTTCACAATCAAGATGAAATCAGGAACTTTAGGTAAAACGTTTGTTTCACCAAGTCATGTCTGGGAGTCCCCAGGGGATATTTTTAACATCCTCACGAACCTATCTTTCAGCTGTTGTTACCTTATGGCACCCACCATCCTCCTCACTTGCCTCAGCCCTCTCATTTATATCCACTGTTCAATTAAACACCTGAAGAGTGTTTCACCTTTGCCATAGCTACGTGTCCACTGTCAAAGTATAATTTTTAGAAAACTGAAAATGTGACAAGGAGAACCTACTGTATAGCATAGAGAGCTCTACTCAGTGCTCTGTGGTGACCTAAATGGGAAGGAAATCTAAAAAAAAGGGCGGATATATGTATACATATTACTGATTCACGTTGCTGTACAGCAGAAACTAATGCAACATTGTAAAGCAGCTAAACTCTAATACAAATGTTTAAAAATATGTGACATACAAAATATAGAATAAGCCCCTATAAATATTTAATTCATTAATGAGGAGACAGCAGTATGTTAAGTTGATTCAAAGGAGAATTTTGACGTCTCTGGTGGTCCAGTGGCTAAGAATTCACTTGCTAATACAGAGGAAATGGGTTCAATCCCTGGTCTGTGAAGATCCCACATGCTGGGGCAACCAAGCCCATAAGCCACAACTACTGAAGCCTCTACACCCTAGAGCTCACGCTTTGTGTCAAGAGAAGCCACTGCACAGTAATGATGACCCAGTACAACAAATAAATAAACAAAGGAGAACTTGAAAGAAAGTGCATATAGGCACTCAAAGAAATAATTATAAAGTAAAACTATGAAGTTTGATTTCAATACAATACTGTTTAATGTCCTACAGGGAAATACAACTGTTAGCTTGGAGGCTGTCATTTCTATTTGACAGAAGCATTTGCATCTCTACAAACAGTCTGCAAGTTAATAGAGACTTCAGAGAGACTTGACTGTAATCAGTAGTAAATAGTAAGTCAAGCAAAACATATTCCTCTAGACAAATAATCTTTGGGCAGCCTGTTAGACTGTGACATGGAAAGGACATCCTTTTGCCTTACTTCCAAGTTTTTCCTAATTTTCATCACACAGAACATCTGTGTCGAGTATAGGCTCCTTATATCACTGAAGCTGCAAATGATCAGGTGTCAGGGTAGTGCTCCCCTCCCACGTTATTACATCTCTGCTGGGAACCAGATCCACCAGCTTATGCCATTAGCCTTTCTCCATATAGGGCTCAAACATGTGTCTCTGAGGCTGGGCAAGGGAATCAACATCCCAGCATCTTCTGGGTACCATCTTCTTTATTTTCATGTCTCCCCAGGTGCTCATGCAAACCTCCTTTACACAGGTGTCCTGAGCAATTTGATACTGATGCAAAAAAAATATCTTTGTGTTGCCTGCCCCTCCAGGTTATGAAAAGACATGCCCAGACATGGTTGAATTCTGGCCATGGGAACAATTAACATGGACCAGGAGACCCACAGTAGTCATTTTCTTAGTGATTACGGACATTCCAGAAGATCATGAAGGATGCCAAATAGTTGACTTGGGAACAATGCAAGCAAAGGAAACACCCAGTATTCTCACCGCCCTACAAAGGACTAAAGTGACTCACTCTCTCTGTTTCAGATATGATTGCTTATTGCCATGAAGTATGTGTTTCAGAGCACCTCTGACCCTGTAGACCAGCCAATGTGCCAGGAGTAGAAGTGATTTTGTACCATCCTCCTTGTTTAGGGCCTGGTAGTCCTAGTGAAGCCTGGCCTTCTTACCTCCCTTTTCCACAAAAATCCCAAGAGCCTTGTAAGCCTGAATAAATGTCTTTTGCACCCTTACTTCAGATCTGTATTAGTCTATTTTTCTAGGACCCAAGTCCATGGCTCTGATGTACTGTCACTTAATGGGGAGGAAAGCCCCAGGCTCAATGCAAATGGCACTGTCCTGGCCCCCATTCTAGGGCAGATTGAATTCATTGCCAGGCAAGGAATTTCTTGTCCTGGAATAAAAAAAAGCAGACAGGGACTTCCCTGGCAGTCCAGTGGTTAAGACTCTGTGCTTCCACTGCAGAGGGTGCGGGTTCGATCCTTGGTTGGGGAACTAAGATCCTGCATGCCACAGGGCACAGCCTAAAAAGAAAACAAACAACAAAGCCCCCCCCCAACAAAACAAAAAGCCAAAACAAACCCCTTGAGAAACAAAACAAAACACATTCCCCTGAAAAACAACTACAAACCCCAAACAAAATGAAAAGCCCCCCAAAACTAAACAGCAACAACAAAATTGATGACACACTCAAAGGATTTATCTGAGGCGACTTGACTGAAGATGTGGGCAAGAATAAGGGAAGCAATAAGGGATGCTAAAGTGTGCTGGAGAAGCCTCAGAAGGAAGTCATTATCACCCCTCAAGCAGAAGAGGCAAAGAGAGGGAGGCACAACTAGAGCCTGATGAGAGATGGAGTACAACAAGAAGGCTGCCTGGGAGCAGTTGTGGCCATTGAGGAACGTCCCTTTCTACAACCAGGGCTGGGCAAGAAGGGGACAAAGAGAATAAATACCTTAACTTCTCTTTCTTCTCACCCTCTAATCTCACATCAGTGCTTGCCACTGGCCAAACCTAACCAGAAGCCAGAGGGCAAGGGAGCTCATGTAATACAGACTATGAAAGGGGTAGCCTCCTGGGGCACAGGGCACAGTAGAAAAAAGTGGAGCATGGATTTGGGGGGTGGGCTGTAAGGAGATCCATGGAAAATATCCTTCACTTTCCTCTCATGGGCAAGGCTCTCGGTGTGCTATCTCACACTGTCTGTCAGGTACTTGGGAGGTGGGCTAGGGAGCATTCTCCATGCTCTTCCAGCTATGCTTCTGGCAGGAGGTTAAGATGAAACTCTGGGTCCAGTTTTTCCAAGATACTGTGAAGTAGAAGGTTAAGCAAGGTTTTGACCCAGGACTGCAAGATGACAGGACAGACAATGGGAGAAAGCCAATGGTAGATGAGGAGGGCGGGAGGGACAGACAGAAGGAAGGAGGAAGGGAGGGAGAGAGGAAGAGGAAGGATGAAAGAAGAGGGAGAGGGGAGGGAGAGAGAGAAGGGAGAAGGGAAGGAAGGAAAATAAAAACAAAAGAATAAAGGAAGAAGGGAGGAACATAAATGAAAAACAGAAAGAAGCAGGGAAGAGAAAGAAGGAAGAAGGGAAGGGGAAAGGAATAAGGATAGTCAGAAATGACTGAGCGACTTCCCTTTCACTTTTCACTTTCATGCATTGGAGAAGGAAATGGCAACCCACTCCAGTGTTCTTGCCTGGAGAATCCCAGGGACGGGGGAGCCTGGTGGGCCGCCATCTATGGGGTCGCACAGAGTCGGACACGACTGAAGCGACTTAGCAGCAGCAGCAGCAGGGAACAGGAGAGGGAGGTGAGGACAGAGGGAAGAAGGAAAAAATATTCTGAATATCAGTTCTGAGAAGAGAGACAAGGTTATGAAACAGGAAGACTCCCTTTGTGACAGAAATCCCTAACAAAGAGACAGAAAGGAGTACAGACAAGTGATGAAAAGCGTGGGCTTTGAAATGAGACAGCCTTTGGGCCTCTCTCATGTCTAGATGTCTCCTGTCTAGGTGGCACATTTCAGTTCTTTCCTACCATGCTGGTGTGGCTTAGCTCTACAGTCCAACTGCTTTCAAAAATCTCCAGGCAACAAGCAGCCACAACTCCCCTTCCTGACAGTCCCAGTAGTTAAAGCTAGTTGGGCTGCTGAAAAAGACCCAGAGGACCCACCATGACAATTCTTACAATTGTATGGTTTATTACAGGAGAAGGGTGCAACAGAGCTAGAAAGTGGGGCTACACATCACAGGCAAAGGCTGTTTGAAAGGAGAGTGGCCAGGCCAGCAGCAAGCTCCAAGTATCTTTTGTAAGGGCCATGGCAGGACACTTTCTCTCTCAGGTCCGGGACCGCAGAAGTTCAACCCCAGAGCCCTGGGCCGGAAGGAGTGCGGTGTCAAGACCAGGTGCAAATCATTAATCTCAATACTGTGAAAAATAAGTGCTTGAGTATCCAGAATATACAAAGAACTCTTACAATGCAACAATAAGAAGACAAATAACCCAGTTTTATTTCTTTCTGAGTTTTTTTTTGTTGTTGTTGTTGTTTATTTTTGGCCACATGGCATGTGGGATCCCAGTTCCCTGACCAGGAATTTAACCTGTGCCCCCTGCATTGGAAGCACAGAGTCTTAACTGCTAGACCACCGGGGAAGTCCCCAAATAACTCAATTTTAAAATGGTCAAAGGGTCTGAAAAAAAAATTATCTAAAGAAGACCTACAAACGACCAATAAGTGAAGAAAAAATATTCAACATCAGTATTCACTAGGGAAATGACAATCAGACTCAGGAGGTACTACCTCACAGCCACTAAGATGGATATAATTTTAAGACAAACAAAAAACAATGGGAAAAAGTAATGGAAAGGATCTGGAGGAATGGGAAACCTCAGACACAGTGGTGAGAATGTAAAATAGTGCAGTCACTTTGGAAAACAATTTGGCAAATCCTTTAAAAAGTTAAATACAGAGTTGCCATATGACCCAGCAATTCCACTCGTAGGTATATATCCAAGAAAGTGGAAAACATAAATTCATATAAAAACTTGTGCAGACACACCTCACTTCATTGTAGTTCACTTTATTACTCTTTGTAGATACTATGTGTTTTTTTTTTTTACAAATTGAAGGTTTGTGGCTACCCTGCGTCCAGCAATTTTACTGGCACTATTTTTCCAACAGCACTTACTCACTTCATGTCTCTCAGTCACACTTTGGTAATTCTCAAAATAGTTCAAACTTTTTCATCATTATTAAAGTCGTTATGGTAATCTGTGATCAGTGACCTTTGACATTACCATTGTGAAAAGATTATAACTCGCTGAAGGCTCAGATGATGGTTGGCATTTTTTAGCAATAAAATATTTTTTATTAAAGGTATGTACTTTTTTTTTACATAATACTATTACACACTTGAGAGCCTATAGTATAGTGTCAATATGACTTTCATATGCCCTGGGAAACTTCATGTGACTCCCTTTATTGGGATATTAGCTTTATTGCAGTGGTCTGGAACCAAACCCATACTATCTATGAGGTGTGCCTGTACATGAATGTTCATAGCAGCGTTATTCATAACAATGAAGAAGAGGGAACAAATGTCCATCAGTTGGTGAATGGATAACCGAAATGTGGTATATCCGTAAATGGAATGTTACTCAGTCATAAAAAGAATGAAGTACTGACACATACTGCAAACATGAAGGCATTTGGAAAGTGTTTTCCTAAGTAAAAGAAGCCAGCCACAAAGGCTACATAGTGTGATTCTACATATATATGAAATGTACAAAATAGGAAAATCCACAGAGACTGAGAGTAGGTAGCTCAGTGGTTGCTAGGGGCTGGAGGGAGGGGGAAATTGGGAGACATGGGGTTTTTTTCTAGAGTGATGAAAATGTTCTGGAATTAGATACTGGTGATGGTTATATAATGTTGTGATTATGCCAGAAACCATTGATTGTACACTTTGGCAAATTTTATGTTATGTGAATTTATTCTCAATGTAAAAGGAGTAAAATCATGCTGACATTGTAGTGCAAACTGCCCTGAAATTCCTGGAACCCATGGTCACAAAGCCACACTAGTAATCAATACATATTATACTCTGACCAGGGACTAGTACCAGTTAAGAACTTTGGCAAAACAGCTCAGGGTTAATTTCAGGCTTATTGAGTTTCTCATTATCTGCAGCTTGCACCTAAGGCTCTACCATTACGGATGGTTAGTACAGCATGAACCCTCACAGCATAGCTGCCAAGCACAGGGACCCCAAACCAGAGCTGAGACCCAGCTCCTCGAGGACAACCCCTCCAGAAGAAGGTCCAATCCATGTCACCTCCAGGCAACCCTCAGCCCACCCCCAAGCCCCGTGCAGACCCTCAGCCCCCCTGGCACATCCTGGGGGGGCTGCGACTCTGACCAAGGCCCCCTTAGTGTCCTCCGCTCTAAACAGCAGAGGGGAAGGGCGTCCTGTTCAAGACCCACGCGCCTTCCCGCGCCGTCTGTCCCGCCCAGGGCTCTGTCCAGGGTTTCTGCGGAAACCCGGGAGAGCTCCCCTCACGCCCGTGAGGGGATGTGGCCCCCCTCGTGTGGAGAGGACCTGGACTGTGCCCGCAGGGAGCCGCCCGGCCCCCCACAGTGCCCAGACGCCCCGGGGTGGGGAGCCCTGCGCTTGACCCGAGACCCTGGGGCACTCCTGCTCAGTCTCCTGCAGCCGGGCGCCTCTCCCTCCCGCCGCCCAGAGCCTCGCTCTTCTGCCAAATTATCCTCACTAACAGCGGGATTCAAGGGCCCTTCAGGCCTCTCCTGACCGCCGAGTCTGCACGGACGCCTCTCGGCTGATTCAACACCCATTTACGGAGCCCTTACCGGGGTCATTAGAGGTGGCCACTCACCCGGAGCAGGCCTCATGGGACGACCTCCCCAGCCCCCCGCAGCAGCTTCCCCCGCAGCCACGTGCGGGGCCGGACGCCTCCTCTCCTGCTCCCCTGGGGCCTCAGGGATCCCTCCAGCTCCAGGGGTAGCCGGGTGCATCAAGCCCTGGCTCAGAGCCAGACACCAAGCCCCGCTGTGAGGACCCAGCGGTGGGAAACAGAGGGCTCCTGCCCGCGAGGACCTAGGATTTGCAGGGGAGAGATGTCCACCCAGAGTGTGAGTGCCAAGTGCCGGCCACACAGGGCTAGAGAGGGGAGTGGGGTGCTGGGGGCGGGGTCTGTCAAGGCTTCCTGGGGAGGGACACCTGGGGGCTGTGCCAAGAAGCGGGAGGTCCTCAGGGGCCCAGAGATCATTGTCCACCGGGGCATGGGAGGGCCTAGAGTTGTGCAGAGAAGTGGGGAGAGGCAGGAGCCGAATCCAGGGACCTGGGGGAAGAGGGAGTTCCATGGAGGAAGCTGGGACCCAGTGTCCCATCTCCCAACCAGGTACCACAGATAAGAGTCAGGAAAGCAACTCTTGGTGCTAAACAGTGGGTATTACAGAAGCCCTGATCTGAGTGCAGATTTCTCAGTTGTGTGATCAATGATGAATTGTCTACCTGGGGGTCTCACATTCTGCTCTCTCTTCCTGTGAATGGTTTCTCTGTGGAATAGCAACTTGGTTTGCATATACTGGGCAGTGGATGTCGGTGGGCTGTTCTCAGCAGCGGCCGCCATGTTGTTTGTCATGTTAGAGCAACAGTGAGTGTTGGGCCTTAGGCCAGGCTTTCCCATGATATGCTTGGTATACATATGTATATGTATATATATATATATATATATATATATATATATATATACGAATGACACAGGCCCAGTCTTAGGGAGAGACTGCTGGTGGTGCCGGTGGTGGCCCTAACACAGACCATATAGACTGTGACTCGCTCCTGTTTGCTGAGTCGTGGGATAAGGACTTATGTGGTGTCTCCTTGTGTTCTGAGCCATTTTGTGGGCATGGGCTCAGGTGTGAGTAGGATGTGTCTCCTGGCTCACAGGCTGATATGTGTATGTGCATGCATGCTAAGTCACTTCAGTCGCATCTGACTCTTGGAGCCCACCAGGCTCCTCTGTCCATGGGATTCATCAGTCAAGAATATTGGTGTGGGCCGCCATGCCCTCCTCCAGGGGATCTTCCCGACCCAGGGATCAAACCCGTGTCTCCTGCGGCTCCTGCACTGCAGGTGGATTCTTTACTGCTGAGCCACCTGGGAAGCCGTGTGTATGTACATGAATTCTATTATAGGCAGAAGCTGCATAGGAGTTTACTCCTATATCTCAGTTCAGTTCATTTGCTCAGTTGTGTCCAACTCTTTGCCACCCCATGGACTGCAGCACACCAGGCCTCCCGATCCATCTCCAACTCCCGGAGCTTACTCAAACTCATGTGCATCGAATTGGTGATGCCATCCAACCATCTCATCCTCTGTCATCCCCTTCTTCTCCGCCTTCAATCTTTTCCAGCATCAGGGTCTTTTCAAATGAGTCAGTCCTTCTCATCAGATGGCCAAAGTATTGGAGTTTCAGCTTCAGCATCAGTTCTTCCAGTGAATATTCAGGACTGATTTCCTTTAGGATGGATTGGTTGGATCTCCTTGCAGTCCAAGGGACTCTCAAGAGTCTTCTCCAACACCACAGTTCAAAAGCATCAATTCTTCGGTGCTCAGCTTTTTTTATAGTCCAACTCACACATCCATACATGACTACTGGAAAATCCATATCTTTGACTAGATGGACCTTTGTTGGCAAAGTAATGTCTCTGCTTTTTAATATGCTAGTGTGTCTATTTGTAGCTAAAAACCCTCATTTAAGAGATCCCCTCTTAGTGTGTTCTGCTCCAAGGCTTTCTGTGAAGCAATAGAGAGTCATCTGTAACTTTAAATGCTTTTAAGGGAAAAAAAAGGCAGCTTTAAACCGGGTAGAAGCCCATAATGTTTTTTTTCCTATGCTCAGCACTGGGACAAAAATCACCCCTCCCAGCCTGTATTGCCAAGAGAAATTGGGCATGGGAGATAGTCATTGATAACCAGTGGAAGACAGAATGGCTGGTTTTGCAGGGATCACAGGATTGGAGGAGTGAGGACATCATTTTCTTGTAGAGAGAGGGCATGGATTCCAAGGATGGGGCGGGGGTAGTTTTGGGCGAATAATTCCTGGATGAGGAATTCAAAGGTGAGAACTATGAACTGGAGAGGGGAAAGAAGGGAAGAGTTAGGAAAAAGCTTCCTAAATTTTGTGCCCCTTCTGGGTTCTAGGAGTTCTGAGGTATTGCCTCCCTTAGTCCTCAGGATGGCCATGCAAGGACTAGTGCAGCAGAGCTTCCAGACGGATCGTCTTTGGCCATGAACTGTCTATCCATTTACGACAGGGTGCCCTAAATATCCGTTTCTGAGTACCATGAAAAGAAAAAGATTGGGAAGCACTGCATTACGAAATAGTGTCCAAGGCACCACTTCCGTTTTGCCCACTAGCCTGACCTTGTACAGCTCTGAAACATATGCCTGAAATCTTTAATGAAGAACTGCTTAAGGTCTTCCACATCAGGTAAGGGCAGATCAGGTAATTCAGACCAACTTTCCTTCTGGAGAACAAGTAAAAATGGTATAGACAAAGTATGTAAAAAGATACTTTTCAAACCATCAGAGAGCTACTAACATAGTGAGCAGTTTATTAGTTCAAGATCTAGAAGATATTTAGATAATAAAAGAATATCATGATCAGCTTTATGTCATACATTTTAACATTTAAGTAAAATGAATTTTCTGAAAACACAACTTTTGAATACAGTATAAAAATAGAAAACTCAAATTAATATAAAAATTCTAGGTATGAAGGGCTTCACAATTGAGTTCTACTAAATATTTGAAGAAGAAATAGCTCCAATCTCTTCTACAGACTAGAAGTAAGATGCCCAACTCCTTTTATGAGGCTTCTATAACCTTGATACCGGAACCCAACAAGGACAGTTTGAGAAAGGCAAATGACAGGCCAATCTCATTCATGAACATAGAAGCTGAGATTTGGCAAACCAAGTCCAGTAATATGTGATGGGAAGGATATTATATCTTGAATAAATTGGGTTTATTCTCAGAAATTCAGGGGTATTTTGATGTTAGGGAGTCAATTTTTAATTGCCCATACTAACAGATTAAAAAGGGAAAACATGTGGTAATCTCAGAAGATGCAGAAAAAACATAAAATTCAATATCCATTCATGACAAAAGCTAATAGTAAAATAGAGAAAAGTGAATGTCTTTGATAAAGACCTTAAAAAAATTTATACCCCTCATCATATTTAATGATGAGCAATTGAGATCATGAACATGACAAAGATGCCCCCATCATCACCACCTCTCTTTAATGTTGTAGTGAAGGTCTCGTGCAGTGCAGGAAGGTTTTGAGATGACAAACAAGAATTTTCATTATTTGTACACGACCTGACTCTGTATGTAAACATTCCAAAAGTAATACAAATCAATGATTAGGGTTAGTGAGACTATTCAACTAGAATGTTGGATAGAAGATATTTGCATACAAAATACAGTTTCCCCCCACATAATAGCCACATATAGAAAAATTTAACAAAAGGTACAATATGCCAGTAGCATCATAAAAAAGAAAAACACTTGGAATACTATGTTATAGAATTTAGGGGTAAGTGTACTGATGTCTGTAATTTACTTTGAAATACATCCAAAATAACATGGATTAATGGATGGATAGAAAGATAAAGAGATGAATGTGTGTGTTAGTCACTCAGTCGTGTCTGACTCTTCGCAACCTCATGGACTGCCGCCTGCCAGTCTCCTCTGTCCACGCGGATTCTCCAGGCAAGAATACTGGAGTGGATTGCCATTCCCTTCTCCAAAAGAGATGAATAGATACATAATAAAGCAAGTATAGTGAAATGTTCCTGGTAAAATCAAGATGGTGTGTATATGCGGGTTCACTGTAAAATTCTTTCACCTTTTCTATATTTCTGAAAAATTTCATAGTAAAATGTTGAAAAAAACCTTAAAACAAATACAACTGGAAAAGTTTATATATCCTATAGATAAAAATATAAAACCTTATTAAGAAACTTTAAAGAAGATCTAAACAAATGAAGAGATATACTGTATTCATGGATTAGAAGACCAAATATTGTTGGAAGTCCACTCAATCAATCGGGAGTGGTCTGCCTCTTTTGTTGGTCTCTGCTTGCCCTCTATGGACAGGGTCTAGTTTCAAATTTCACCTGGGGTATTCCCCAGGTTGCAAATCAACCAAAAAAAAAAGTCAAATGATCTATAGATTCAGTGCAATTACGGTTAAAACCCCAGAAGGTTTTCTTTGTGGAACTTGACAAGCTGATCTAAAGGTCTAACAGAAATCCATAGGGCCAAGACACTAGTGAAGAACAGGGTGGGAGGAGTTGATTGACCAGATACCAAGACTTATTTTAAAGCTATGTTGATTAATCATGGGATACATTTTTGAGGTACTGTAAAAATTAATTTTTATTGGACTATAGTTGATTTACAATGTTATGTTAGTTTTAGCTGTATAGCAGAGTGAATCAGTTATACATATATCCATTCATTTTTTGGTTCTATTCCCATATAGGTCATTACAGAGTATTGAGTAGAGTTCCCCATGCTATAATAGTAGGTTCTTATTAGTTATCTGTTTTATATGAAGTAATGTGTATATGTCAATCCCAATCTCCCAGTTTATCTCTCCCCTCCCACCTCAACTTTCCCTCCTGGTAATCATAAATATGTTTTCTACGTATGTGATCTACTGTAAATAAATACAGTTGTATCATTTTTTTAGATTCCACATATAAGTGATATCATATGATATTTGTTTTTCTCTGTCTGACTTCACCCCGTAAGACAATCTCTAGGTTCACCCATGTCATTACAAATGGCATTATTTCATTCTTTTTTATGGCTGAATAATATTCCACTGTATATCTGTACCACATCTTCTTTATCCATTCATCTGTTGGTGGACATTTAGGTTGCTTCCATGTCTTGGCTATTGTCAATAGCGCTGCTATGAACACTGGGGGGCACATGTCTTTTCAAGTATGATTTTCTTCAGTTCTATGCCCAGGACTGGGATTGCTGGATCATATGGTAGCTCTATTTTTAGTTTTTTAAGGAACCTCCGTACTGTTCTCCATAGTGGTTGCACCAATTTACATTTCCACCAACAGTGTAGGAAGGTTCCCTTTTTCCCACATCCTTTCCAGCCCTTATCATTTGTAGATTTTTTAAAATGACAATAGTGTGATATTAAAACGAGGGAAGATAATAAGCCAGTGAAGCAGAACAGAGAGCCCAGAAACAGACTACTCCATATGTGCACACTGTTTAAACAAGATGGCATTACAGAGCAGAAATTGGACCCCCTACCTCATACCATACACAAAACCACTGCTGAGTAGATTAAAGATCCAAACGTAAAAGACTAAACAGTAAAGATTTTATAAGGTAATAAAGAGAAAATTTGGGAGTAAAAAAATAGTTCTTTAAAAAGTCATATAAAGTTCTAATCATAAAAGAAAGTATTGATGAGTTTGAGTGCTTTAAAATTAAGAAATTCTTTTCATCAGAAAATACCATAAGTTGGAAAGAGAAGTCACAGAATGGGAGTAGGTATCTGCAATAAATCTAGTAGAAAAAGGGCTATTTTCCAAAATGAGTAAATAACTCCTACAAACCAATAAGAAAAAAGATAGAAAATACAATAGAAAATGCGAGAAACTTGAATAGTCACTCCATAAAATTATATATCCAAATAGATAACAAAAACATGAAAAGTTGTTTAACTTCATAACTAATCAGGGAAATGCAAATTAAAACCACAATGCAATATTAGTCACCTGATGACAATGAAAAGCCTGACATTGATAATGGCTGTCAAGAACATGGAGCAACAGTGGGACTTTTAAATCATTGCAATCACTTTAGAAAATGGTATGTTATTATTTACCAATTTTGAGAATATACATATTTTTATGATTGAACAGTTCCACACAGGTATATATCCAGCATAAATGCATTCTTAGTGTCCCAGGGTGTGTGTGTATATATATGTATATATAGAAGCTGTCCCTCAAGAGGAGAATAGTTAAAGCATGCCATATTCATCCAGTGGAATACTATATATCAATAAACACAAATAAGCTATAGGTATAAACAAAAGTGATGTGGAGAGTTGAATTGTTGGTCCTTTCATGGGCACTTTTTAATCTGTTTATTGCTACCAACCCATCTCTTTTCACCTACCTCATGCATGCGTGCTCAGCTGTGTGACCCCATGGACGCCCACCGGACTCTTCTGTCCATGAACTTTTCCAGGCAGGAATATTGGAGTGGCTTGCCATTTCCTTCTCCAGGGCTTGGGCACTTATATGAGTGAGATTTGTATCATGGCTTACAGGAGCAGAGATAAAGTCAAGGCCATGGTCTGAGAGGTCTTTCCAACTGTGCTTAATGGTGGTATATGGCTAAGCTGTGTTTTGTATTGACATGCATATAAACCAAGTGCTTAGGACAGTGTATTCCATAATTGCTGAATAGTATTAAAGGTTTAAGCTTTGCTTTGGCCTAGGGCTGGTGTGTTAAGCCCTGGTATGTATATGGATATGGACCCTATTGCATTCTTGGTAAAAGCTGTCTCCTCTTATACAGTCATAGTGTTGATTTAGGCTGTTTGCTGAGAAGGTATTTATAGGCACTGAAAGTATGGTCAATACTGAAATCAGATTGATTATATTCTTTGCAGCCAAAAATGTGTGTTTGAGTCGCTCAGTCTTGCCCAACTCTTTGTGACCCCATGGACTGCAGCCCACCAGGCTCCTCTGTCCATTAGATTTTCCAGGCCAAGGATCCTGGAGTGGGTTGCCATTTCCTTCTCCAGGGGATCTTCCCAACCCAGGGATTGAACCCGGGTCTCCTGTACTGCAGGCAGATTCTTTGTCAACTGAGCTACAAGGGAAGCCCTTGTAGCCAAACATAGAGAAACTCTATACAGTCAGCAAAAACAAGACTGGGAGCTGACTATGGCTCAGATCATGAACTCCTTGTTACAAAATTCAGACTTAAATTGAAGAAAGTAGGAAAAACCACTAGACCATTCAGGTATGAGCTAAATAAAATCCCTTATGATTATACAGTGGAAGTGACAAATAGATACAAGGGATTAGATCTGATAGAGTGCCTGAAGAACTATGGATGGAGGTTTGTAGCGTTGTACAGGAGGCAGTGATCAAGATCATCCCCAAGAAAAAGAAATGCAGAAAGGCAAGATGGCTGTCTGAGGAGGCCTTACAAATAGCTGAGAAAAGAAGAGAAGCTAAAGGCAAAGGGGAAAAGGAAAGATATATCCATCTTAATGCAGAGTTCCAAAGAATAGCAAGGAAAGAAAGAAAGCCTTCCTCAGTGATCAATGCAAAGAAATAGAGGAAAACAATAGAACAGGAAAGACTAGAGATTTCTTCAAGAAAATTAGATACCAAGGGAATATTTCATGCAAAGATGGGCACAATAAAGCACAGAAATGGTACAGACTTAACAGAAGCAGAAGATATTAAGAAGAGGTGGCAAGAATACACAGAAAAAGATGTACAAAAAAGATCTTCATGACCCAGATAGCCAGGATGTTGTAGTCACTTACCTAGAGCCAGACATCCTGGAATGCGAAATCAAGTGGGCCTTAGGAAGCATCACTATGAACAAAGCTAGTGGAGGTGATGGAATTCCAGTTGAGCTATTTCAAATCCTAAAAGATGATGCTGTGACAGTGCTGCACTCAATATGCCAGAAAATTTGGAAAACGCAGCAGTGGTCACAGGACTCGAAAAGGTCAGTTTTCATTCCAATCCCAAAGAAAGGCAATGCCAAAGAATGGTCAAACTACCTCACAGTTGCACTCATCTCACACGTTAGCAAAGTAATGCTGAAAATTTCCCAAGCAAGCCTTCAACACATGTGAACTGGGAACTTCCAGATGTTCAAGCTGAATTTAGAGAAGGCAGAGGAACCAGAGATCAACTTGCCAACATCCGTTGGATCATAGAAAAAGCAAGAGAGTTCCAGAAAAACATCTATTTCTGCTTTATTGAGTAAGCCAAAGCCTTTGACTGTGTAGATCACAACAAATTATGGAAAATTCTTAAAGAGATGGGAATACCAGACCACCTAACCTGCCTCCTGAGAAATCTGTATGCAGGTCAAGAAGCAATCATTAGAACCAGACACGGAACAATGGACTGGTTCCAGTTTGGGAAAGGAGTACATCAAGGCTGTGTATTGTCACCTTGCTTATTTAGCTTATATGCAGAGTACATCATGTGAAATGCCAGGCTGCATGAAGCACAAGCTGGAATAAAGATGGCTGGGAGAAATATCAATAATCTCAGATATGCAGATGATACCACCCTTATGGCAGAAAGCGTAGAGGAACTAAAGAGTTTATTGCTGGAAGTAAAAGAGGAGAGTGAAAAAGGTGACTTAAAACTCAACATTCAAAAAGCAAAGATCATGGCATCTGGTCCCGTCACTTCATGGCAAATAGATGGGGAAACAATGGAAACAGTGACCGACTTTATTTTCTTGGGCTCCAAAATCACTGCAGATGATGACTGCAGCCATGAAATTAAAAGACGCTTGCTACTTGGAAGAAAAGCTATGACCAACCTAGATAGCATATTAAAAAGCAGAGACATTACTTTGCCAGCAAAGCTCTGTGTAGTCAAGGCTGTGGTTTTTCCAGTAGTCATGTATGGATGTGTCAGTTGGACCATAAAGAAAGCTGAGCACTGAAGAATTGATACTTTTGAACTGCGGTGTTGGAGAAGACTCTTGAGAGTCCCTTGGACTGCAAGGAGATCCAACCAGTTCATCCTAAGGGAAATCAGTCCTGAATGTTCATTAGAAGGACATTCTGAAGCTGAAACTCCAATACTTTGGCCACCTGATGCAAAGGACTGACTCATTGGAAAAGACCCTGATGATGGGGAAGATTGAGGGCAGGAGGAGAAGAGGATGACAGAGGATGAGATGGTTGGATGGCATCACCGACTCAATGGACATGAGTTTGAGGAAGCTCCGGGAGTTGGTGATGGACCAGGAGGCCTGGCATGCTGCAGTCCATGGGGTCCCAAAGAGTCGGACATGAGTGAGTGACTGAGCTGAACTGACTGATCTATATAAGGATCCTGCCTATATAAGGCAGACGGCCACCTCTCAGCTCACTGGCTTTTGTGGTTAAGGAATGTAAGCTGTATGAAGGCTCCTTTGGGTTGGATTGAAATATGGTATATAAAGGAATCCTAGACAGAACAGGGACTGTGTGTGGTTACTGGGCTGTGGTGTGTATATAAGCTCTACTCTTGATAGAAAGAGATGATTTGGTAGAGGAAAAAAAATCAGTCAAGAAAAAGGGATTGTTCAAAATAAATGTGATGAAATATCACTAAAAATATTACTGCAAAAACTCTAATAAGGACTTCCCTCATGGCACAGTGGATAAGAATCTGCCTGCCAACGCAGGGGAAACAGGTTCCCAGGTCGGGGAAGATTCCACATGCCGTGAGTAACTAAGCCTGTGCACCACAACTACGGAGCCTGTGCATGTAGAGCCTGTGCTCTGCAACGAGAGAAGCCAGTGCAATGAGAGGCCCACGCGCTGCAATTGCAGAGTAGCCCCTGCTCCCACTCAGCTCAACAAGAGAAAGCCCACGCACAGCAACAAAGACCCAGCACAGCTCCCCCAAAAAAGTGAATTAAAAAAAACTCTAATAAGATACTAACAAAGAGAATATCAGCATGTGTTAATCATGACCCAGTGGAATTCATTCTAGAAAAGTGAAGATGCTTCAGTACAATGAAATATACTAACATTACAACATGTATTTTATTAATAGGTGAAAAGTAGAAAACATATGATCCTCTTGATATATGCCCCAAAAATGCATCTGAGAGAATTCAATATTTCTTTATGATAATATTTCATAAAACCTTAATGAAACAAGAATAGATAGATATTGCTTTAACATGATCAAAAATGTTTTGACCTCAAAAATACAGCATCATCTTTCATATTTTTTTCTGAATTACCTCCTATCTGCTCTTTTATAGTTTGAGTAGCAAGCAACTGAGTAAGCCCTAAAGCAAACTGTTACAGCTTAGAATTAAAGAATCTTAAATTCCAACAACCTCTTGGAATAGAGAATAACCTTTCAATATCTGGCTCTGACTGGAGGCAGGGATGCTGCCCCTTACTGACAAATGTGCTGTGTAAAACTGTGTAAATAAAGCTATTTGGCAGGCTGAATTGGAGCTGGATTCCCTGGCTAGAAGTGAGACAGCTGGCTAAGCAGGAAGGTAAAATATTCCTTTTTGTGGGCTGAGAATGTGTGTGTGTCACCATAAGATCACAAAACATAGAATAGAGAAGTGTTATGTAATGAATATTCTGAGCTGGTGGCAGTGTGTGTGTGCGTGTGTGTGTGAGAAAGAGAGAGAGGAATGAACATAGAGCCTATCTAATACTTGAAATATTGAGAAGATACCACAAGAGTCAGAGCATGAGAGGGCTATACTGAAATAACTAAGGATCTCAGCTCTTAGTCACCATTTTCTTACCACCTAAGTTTCTACTATTTGGTCTGTTAGTTTCAGTGCTAACCCTTGACGCCCACCTATGACCTATGTCAGTCCAGTTCAGTTCAGTTGCTCAGTCGTGTCCGACTTTTTGCGACCCCATGAATCGCAGCACGCCAGGCCTCCCTGTCCATCACCGTCTCCTGGAGTTCACTCAGACTCATGTCCTTTTGAGTCAGTGATGCCATCCAGCCATCTCATCCTCGGTCGTTCCCTTTTCCTCCTGCCCCCAATCCCTCCCAGCCATCAGAGTCTTTTCCAGTGAGTCAACTCTTCCCATGAGGTGGCCAAAGTACTGCAGTTTCACCTTTAGCATCATTCCTTCCAAAGAAATCCCAGGGCTGAGCTCCTTCAGAATGGACTGGTTGGATCTCCTTGCAGTCCAAGGGACTCTCAAGAGTCTTCTCCAACACCACAGTTCAAAAACATCAATTGTTCAGCTCTCAGCTTTCTTCACAGTCCAACTCTCACATCCATACATGACCACTGGAAAAACCATAGCCTTGACTAGACAGATCTTTGTTGGCAAAGTAATGTCTCTGCTTTTCAATATGTTATCTAGGTTGGTCATAACTTTCCTTCCAAGGAGTAAGCGTCTTTTAATTTCATGGCTGCAGTCACCATCTGCAGTGATTTTGGAGCCCAAAAAGATAAAGTCTGACACTGTTTCCACTGTTTCCCCATCTATTTCCCATGAAGTGATGGGACCAGATGCCATGATCTTCGTTTTCTGAAGGCTGAGCTTTAAGCCAACTTTTTCACCCTCCACTTTCACTTTCATCACAAGGCTTTTTAGTTCCTCTTCACTTTCTACCATAAGGATGGTGTCATCTGCATATCTGAAGTTATTGATATTTCTCCCGGCAATCTTGATTCCAGCTTGTGCTTCTTCCAGCCCAGCGTTTCTCATGATGTACTCTGCATAGAAGTTCAATAAGCAGGGTGACAATATACAGCCTTGACGTACTCCTTTTCCTATTTGGAACCGGTTTGTTGTTCCATGTCCAGTTCTAACTGTTGCTTCCTGACCTGCATACAGATTTCTCAAGAGGCAGGTCAGGTGGTCTGTATTCCCATCTCTTTCAGAATTTTCCACAGTTTATTGTGATCCACACAGTCAAAGGCTTTGGCATAGTCAATACAGCAGAAATAGATGTTTTTCTGGAACTCTCCTGCTTTTTCCATGATCCAGCGGATGTTGGCAATTTGATCTCTGATTCCTCTGCCTTTTCTAAAACCAGCTTGAACATGACCTATGTACCAATCATCAAAATTATTTTACATTTTTCTTTTGCTCACATTTTGAGTTGTGTTTCTTTAAAAAAAAATGTGTTTATTTATTTATTTGACTGTGCGGGGTCTTTGTTGTGGCATGTGGGATTTAGTTCCCGGCTCAGAGATTGAATCCAGTTCCCCTGCATTGCCGGCTTGGAGTCTTAGCCACTGGACCACCAGGGAAGTTCCTTGAGTTGTATTTTTATATTGTCAGAAAATGTTCTTCAACTCTTATCCTCGTATTTGTCTTCGATTTATAATTACACCTATCCAATTCTCCTTATCTGTTCTTCTGCCAAAATTTGCCAATCATCTCTTAGTTGGATGAAAGTGGACCTGTAATAGAATCCTCAGAAAGAGTTCTTGCATACAAAATCTCTTGAGTTCTTCAAAGTTTAAAACTGAAATCTGGACTTCCCTGGTGATCCAGTGATTAAGAATCCGCCTGCCAATGCAGGAAACACAGGTTCAATCCCTGGCCTGGGAAGATTCCACGTGCCTCAGGGCAGCAAAGCCTGTGCACCACAGCTGCTGCGCTCACTTGCCACAACTACTGAAGCCTGCATGCCCTAGAGCCCACGCTCTGCAACAAGAACACAGTGACAAGCCCATACACCGCAACTAAGAGTAGCCCCTGCTCACCACAACTAGAGAAAGTCCTCGAGCGGCAGTGAAGACCCAGCACAGCCAAAAAATAAAATTAAAAAGAAAAAATGGAAATCCTTGGCCTGCACTTTTATTTTTACTTGAATTTCTTTAAAATGTTTCTTCATTCTTGTCCTCCTTTCTATAGTCCTACAAGTTATTTGCTGCCATCTGATTTCCCTTTCTTATAAGTTACTCATTTTGCTTTATCTATAAATCCAAAGGATTTTTTTCTTTACTATTAATGTCTGTTTTACTAGACTATGTCTATGAGTTGATGGTCAGTTTTCCCAATTACACAATGGGTTCTAGAAATATGTAGAATCGGGTGTTTTTTTATTTCCATAAAGGTTTAAGATTATATTAAATATTAGTTCTTTTCCATTTTTTTTGATTTTTGTTTTTAAGAGATTCCAGATATATCTATCAGTTTTCTCTTTATGTCTTTATTTTGTTTTGATTCACTTGGCTCTTTTTCATTCTCATTCTTTCTTTCCTTGCCTTTTTCAATCATGTCTATTCTCCCTTGGATATTTTGTAATTTAGTCTTCTAAGGTAATTCTGTCTTTTACTTCAATTTCTTTCCTAACCTCAGTCAGCACTCACTTGTTTGTTTCTGAGTTTAAAATTTTCTGATTCATAATATTCCTTCATATCTGTAATTCTTTAATATATTTCATTCACAACTTGCTCTGTTTTGCAGTGGTTTTTACTGAGCTGTGTGTGAGATTATTTCTATCAGCTGAAAAGTTTTGTTTTGTTTAGCTGCACTGTACAGCATGAGGGATCTTAGTTCCCAGAACAGGGATGGAACCCATGCTCACCACAGTGAAAGTACAGAGTCCTAACCCCTGGACTATCAGGGAATTCCCTCAGTTGAAAAGTTTTGATTCTCACCTTTTTTTTTTTTTAAAAAAAAGAATAGCTTTGTGCAGACATTGAGATCCTTTTTCTAATCTTTATAAACTGTACTGGATTATCTGAAGTACTGTACTGGTTCAGCAATGACATCTGATGCTATTATACAGAAAAAAGTGTTTGGATGCCTTGTTTGTTTATTGGTTCAAGAGCACCCTCTTCTGTTGATACAAAAAAGTACATTTCCTTTAATAAATGGTGCTGGGGGGGAGGGGTCATTTCAGTTTCTGACTTCTCCAGTGCATACCTCTCCTTTCTCTGTTACTGCCTTCTTCCTTCCTAAACCTTGTGTCCTATGCAGAGTTCAGGCCCCTGAGATCAGATCTCAGCGCTCTGATCACCAGGTCTCAAACCTGTTGTTAGTATTTACTTACGGTGGGACTTTCTCCTGAGTGTGAACTCTGGGTGATGTTAATCATGTTTAACTACAGCCCTGCAGAAGCCCTCTCTCTTCCTCACAATTCATGTAAATGCCTGAAATTTCATATTAACGGAACAATATAGTATGTGATCCTTTGTGACTGACTTTTTGCAAAATATCTTCAAGTTTCACCCATATTGTAGCAGCTATCAGTAATTCATTGCTTTTCACACTGAATAATATCCCATTCTATGGTTATACCATAATGTGTTTTTCCATTATCCAGTTGATGGACATATGGGTTGCTTCCATATTTTTGACTATCATGAACATTCATGTACAAGTTTTTGTGTGAACATGTTTTCATTTCTGTTGGGTATATACCTAGGAGTGGAATTACTGGGCCTTATAGGAACTCTATGTTTAGCATTTTGAGGAATGGTTGGATTGTTTTCCAAACTAGCTTGTATCATTTTACATTCCCATCAGCATTGTATGAGAGTTTCCTTGGCTCATCCTTGCCAACACTTGCTATTGTCTGTCTTCTGCTATTGTCTGTCTTCTTTTTTTGCTGTGCTTGGTCTTCACTGTGGCTTGCAGGCTTAGTTGTCCCATGGCACATAGGGTCTCAGTATCCTGGACAGGGGTGGAACCTGAGTCTCCTGCATTGGAAGGTAGATTCTTAAACATTGGACCACCAGGGAAGTTCCTGTCCTCTTTTTTTTTTTTTATTAGTATAGTCATCCTAGTGGATATAAAGTGATATCTCATTGTGGTTTTGGTTTGAATTTCCCTTATGATAACTGATGTTGAGAGTCTTTTCATGTCCTTATTGGCCATTTGTATATCTTCTTTGTAGAAAGGTCTAGTTAAGCCCTTTGCTTATTGGACTATTTGTTGCTTTATTGTTGGGCTTTAAGTTTCTTTATGTATTCTAGATGTAAGTCTCTTATTAGATATATGACTGGCAAATATTTCCACTCATTGTGTGGGTTGTCTTTTCACTTTCTTGGTGGTGACTAATGTTGTACAAAAATTTTAAAATTTTGATGAAATTTTAAACTTACCTATTTTTCCTGTCATTTGCGCTTTTGATGTGGTATCTATTTTCATGGCCTAACTCATGGTCACAAAGATTTACTCCTATAATAAATACTTCTATACTTTGTTTTTGAATACTCTTTTTGTATCTAGCAACCTTGCTAAACTCTCTAATTTTAGTAATTTGCTGTATTTTACTTTTGATCTTCTATATACATGAATATATCATTTGAAAATAATGACAGTTTAAATTTTTTTCCAATCTTTAAATCTTTTATTTCTTATTGCTGCTTTCTGCCCAGCATAATGTCAAATAGAAATAGTGATAGAAAATATCACTGTTTGATTCCTGATATATAAAGAGAAAACTTTCAATATTTCTCTTTTAAGTTTGATGTTTACTATAGGTTTTCAAGGTTAAGGAAGTTCCAGTCTATTACTATTTGCTTACAGTTTTTCTTTATCATTTTGTCAAATGCTTTTTCTGCATCTACTGATAAGATCATATAATAATTCTTTCATCAGCTAATGTGGCAAATTCATTGACTAATTTTTAGTTTAAATCAAGCTTACATTCTTAACATAAACCCAATATCCTCATCACTCCTTTTTTATATTATGGGATTCAATTTGCTAATATTTTGTTGAGGATTTTGCTACACTACTTGTGATACAAATTAACCTGAACTTTGTCTTTTTTAAAACTATCTTTTTTTGGACTTGGTTTAAAGGTTAGCTAGAATCGAAAGTAATTAGAGAAGGCACACTTCCCCCTTAACTATTCTCTGGAAGACTTTGCATGAATTGCAATGTTTTCTTCATTGAATATGTGTTAGAAATTACTTATGATGCCATTGGGGCCTGAAATTTATGAGAAGCTTAAATTACTGATCTTATTTCTTTTGTACTTACAGGTCCATTTACTCATCTACTTTTTTCTTTAATTTTGGCAGGTTATTTTTTTCTAGGAAATTATCAATTTCATGCAAAACTTTAAAGTCATTGGTATAAAGTTCCTTGTGATATTTTATCTTTTAAATAACTGCAACACTCATATGTTATGGATGTTCTCTTATGTTCTTAATATTGATCAATTGGTTATGTTTGTCTTTTTAAAAAAATCAATCTCACTAGGAGTGAGATTTTCATATAAATTTTATTAATCTTTTTTAAAAAGCCAACTTTTGGTTCTGTTGATTTTCTCTATGTATACTTGTTTTCTACTTCATTAATTTGCACTTTTAACTTTATGACTCCCTTTCTACCCTTGGTATATTTTTCTGTTATTTTTGAAAATTTCATGAGATACATACTTTTCTCAATAAATTTCAGCCTTTGTTCCCTTCTAATATATACACTTAAAGCAAATATTCCTGTAATTATTGCAGCCCACAAGAGTTTCTATTCAGTGCTTTTGTTATCAGTCAGCTTGAAAATATTTTCTAATTTCCATTAAGATTCCTTCTTTGTCCCATAGCTTTTTAGAAGCATGTTTCAAAATTTATGGACATTTCCTACTAATACTTTTGTTATTGATTTCTAGCACATTTTTTACTGAGATCTTAGAGGATATAATCTATATAATTTAAATCCTTTGCAATTTGTTGAGATTTGTTTATGATATTTATAAATGTTTCATGAAAGCTAGAAAAAATATATTCTGTAGTTGTTTGGTACAGTGTTATATACATGTTTAATAGGTCAAGTTTCTTTACTGTGTTGTTCAAATATTTTATATCCTTACTAAATTGTTTTTGTCTACTTGTTTAATCAGTTACTGAGAGATGTTAAAATTATGCTATAAAATTGGTTAGTCTATTTCTCCTTGTAGTTCTGTCAGTTTTTTCTTCATATAATTTGAATTAATATTACTGAGTGCATGAATATTTAGAAGTGTTGTATCTTCGTGATGAACGAGATGACTACAACTTTAATATTGTTTAAATGTAAAGTCTATCCTGACATTAATATCTTATATTAGCTTTATTTTGGGTGGTGTTTGTTGTTGTTCAGTTGCTAGAAGTGAAAGTGAAAGTGAAGTCGCTCAGTCGTGTCTGACTCTTTTCGACCCCATGGACTGTAGCCTATCAAGCTCCTCCTTCCATGGTATTTTCCAGGCAAGAGTGTTGGAGTGGATTGCCATTTCCTTCTCCAGGGGATCTTCCTGACCCAGGAATCGAACCCGGGTCTCCTGCATTGCAGGCAGACGTTTTACCGTTCAGTTGCTAAGTCATGTCCAAATCTTTGCAACTCCATGAACTGCAGCACACCAGGCTCCCCTATCCTTCACTGTCTCCTGGAGTTTGCTCAAACTCATGTCCATTGAGTCAGTGATGCCATCCAACCATCTCATCCTCTGTAGTCCCCTTCTGTTCTTGCCATCAATCTTTCCCAGCAGCAGAGTCTTTTCCAATGAGTCAGTTCTTTGCATCAGGGGGCCAAAGTATTGGAGCTTCAGCTTCAGCATCAGTCCTTCCAATGAATATTCAGGGTTGATGTCTTTTAGGATGGACTGGTTTGATCTCCTTGCAGTCCAAGGGACTCTCAACAGTTTTCTCCAGTGCCACAATTCAAAAGCACCAATTCTTTGGTGCTCAGCCTTCTTTATGGTCCAACTCTCACACTTGTATATGACTACTGGAAAAACCACAGCTTTGACTATACAGACCTTTGTTGGCAAAGTGATGTCTCTGCTTTTTAATATGTTGTCTAGGTTTGTCACAGCTTTTCTTCCAAGGAGTAAGTGTCTTTTAATTTCATGGCTGCAGTCACCATATGCAGTGATTGTTTAAATGCCATATTTCCCCCCATATTTTTAAACTTTCAACCTTTTTGTATCCTTTTCTAATAGATATGTCTATTGTTTAAGCATGTAGTGTGTGTATGTACCTGTGTGAATTCAGTCTAACAATCTTAACTATTAACTGAAGCATTTAGTCAATTTGCATTTAATGTAATTTAATGTGCATACATTCATCTTTTAAATGTTCTGTCTCTTAATACCACTTCTTCTGTGTTCCCTTATATTGTTTTTCCTCTGTTGGACTAGTTACATTTAAAAAAAAAATCATTCAGTTCTCACTCCCATTAGTTTCAAAATTATACCATTAAAAAATTCTTTTTATGGTTACCATAGAGATTATAACATGACTCTTAACTTATCAAAGTCTAATATTAATCTTTACCTTTCTCTTTCTCCCAGATAATGCAAAGACCTTGCTGCTGTGCTATGCTCAGTTGTGTCTGACTCTTTCCGACTCCATGGACTATAGCCAGCTAGGCTTCTCTGTCCATGGAATTTTCCAGGCAAGGATGCTGAAGTGGGTTGCCATTCCCTTCTCCAGGGGATCCTCCTGACCCAGGGATGGAACCTACAGGCGGATTCTTTACCACTGTGCCACTTGGGAACAGTTAAATCCACTTAATTCCCTCCAGCTTATGTGCTATTGTGTCATTAATTTTTTTTCTGGTTAAAAAATTTAAATTTACCATTTCAGGACTTCCCTGGCAGTCCAGTGACTAAGAGTTCAAGCTTCCATTGGAAGGAGCATGGGTTCCATCCTGGTTGGGGAACTAAGACCCCAGAAGCTGCATGGGGCAGCCAAAAAACAAACAAAAAACCCCTGTGCACTGGCAAATGCCTATGAATAGAAGAGGTCCTGGTTCACTTGTGTTCTGACCACACAATACCCTAACCACTAGTCCCCCACTTCCCCCCACCACACACTTGGCACAAGCTACCATTATCTGTCTCCTGGACTTAACTGGTCTCCCTGCTTCACAAGGGCTTCCCTGGTGGCTCAGTGGGTAAAGCGTCTGCCTGTACTGTGGGAGAGCTGTGTTTGATCCTTGGCTTGGGAAGATCCCCTGGAGAAGGAAATGGCAACCCACCCCAGTATTCTCGCCTGGAGAATCCCATGGACAGAGGAGCCTGGTGGGCTACAGTCCATGGGATCACAAGAGTTGGACACGACTGAGTGACTAACACTTTCACTTTCTTTCTGCTTCTAAAACTGTGTAACTCAAGTTGGGACTTGAACTCATGGTCTTTCAACTGAAATCACATACCTTATCTTAGGACTTGATGAAGTTCAGGTCCTTGATGTCTCATCACAGAAAAAATTCAGTGAGAGACAAAGTTGATAGGGATAGAGTAAAGGGACAAAGAAGATGATTAAATAGTTTATCATATTAGGGGACTGTAAGTAGAAAAAATATGGGAGACCTCTGTAAGTTAACGATTTCTCAAGAGAGCAGGTTTGCTTAATCACAAAACAAGCAGGCTTGTTTAGCAACAAAACTATGTAACAGAAGCATGAAACATGTGTCACACAATAGAATGATGGTGACATGAGCCCCACATCCTGCCCAGTGAGCTCAATAAGTTAATGGTCCCGTCCCGAGGACACGCTCTCTGCACACATAAAAACAATAATTTGTGGACTTAGCTTGAACATGTAGGGACAAGAAAACTCCTCTGCCCAACCTGGAGGAGGAACTGATGATGGAAGCATGACATCTACTCAAGAAAGACAAGGAAGCTCTTTTCCCCCTCCCCACTTTTACTTTGATTATAAAACTGTAGCTCAGTAAGTTCTTGGGGCATGACATTTCTTGTCAACTTGCTTGTAAACCTCACAAATTTCCTATTCTAATAAATTATTTCTTATCTATCACTTTGCCTCTCACTGAATTCTTTCTACACTGACACAAAGTTACAGATAAAAGTGAATTTATTTAGAGAGAAACACACGCTACAGATAGTGTGGGCCATCGCAGAAGGCAAGAGCCACCCCAGGGTATGGAAGCTGACTAAGCCAACTCATTAGAAAAGACCCTGATGCTGGGAAAGATTGAAGACAGGAGGAGAAAGGGATGACAGAGAATGAGATATTTGGTTGGATGGCATCACCGACTCAATGGATGTGAGTTTGAGCAATTTCCGGGAGATGGTGAAGGACAGGAAAGCCTGGCATGCTACAGTTCATGGGGTCAAAAAGTGTTGAACATGACTGAGTGACTGAATAACAACCCTAGGGTATGTAGTTGTCAGTTTTTATGAGTGAGTGAAGTCGTTCAGTCGTGTCCGACTCTGCGACCCCATGGACTGTAGCCTACCAGGCTCCTCCGTCCATGGGATTTTCCAGGCAAGAATACTGGAGTGGGTTGCCATTTCCTTCCCCAGGAGATCTTCCGGACCCAGGGATTGAACCCAGGTCTCCCGCATTGTAGGCTGACGCTTTACCATCTGAGCTACCAGGGAAGTCAGTTTTTATAGGGGTGGGTAATTTCATTGGCTAATGAGTGAGACCGATATTCCAGTTATTTTGGGGAAGGGGTAGGGATTTCCAGGAATTGGGCCACCACCCACTTGTTGACCTTTTATGGTTGGCCTGTGGGTGTGTCATTTAGAGTGCTAATGTGTTACAATGAGCATATACTGAGGATCAAGGTTTAGTGGAAGTCTCCTCTGCCATCTTGGGCCTAGTTGGTTCTAACCATTTATGTCATGTCCTATGGCTATGTCATTCTTTATTTTTTAAAAAAAATTATTTTATTTATTTATTTTTGGCTGTGCTGGGTCTTCTTGGTTGCATGAGGGCTTTCTCTAGTTATGGCAGGTGGCTGCTGCTCTCTGGTTGTGGTGCTCCGGCTTCTCACGACAGCGGTTTCTCCTGTTGCAGAGCACTAGCTCCCCTCCTCGCAGGTCTCAGTAGTTGTGGCATGCGGGCTTAGTTGCCCTAAGGCATGTGGAATCTTCCCAGACCAGGGATTGAACCTGTGTCCCCTGCACTGTCAGGTGGACTCTTAGCCACTGGACCACCAGGGAAGTCCCAAGTCATTCTTTTAAAGGTTGCCCCCTTCCCTCCTATTTAATTTCCACCCTTGCCCCCTCATAGAAATGACAGTGATCCTTTAAAGGAATAAATCAGGCTTGACATTTCTTTATTTAAAACCTCCCAGTGCTTTGAAGCCCATTCAGAATAAAATTCAAAGTCCTTCCCATGACCTACAAGGACTTACATAACCTGAACCCTGGTTACCTTTCAGATCTTATCGCCTGCACTTCAGAAACACTGGTTTCCTTGCTGTTCCTCAAACAAGCCAATCATGCTTGAGCCTTGGGGTTTTGTACTTACTGCCTGTAATGCTCTTTACCCTGATATTCACATGGCTGGTCCTTTTACCTCCTTTACAATGGTTCTGTTCAAGTTTCACCTATCAGAAAGGCCCTCTCTGACTATTCTACATAAAATATCTTTCATTTCCCTTTAGTCTCTATCCTCCTATCCAGCTTTATTTTCTTTTAGGACTTGTTGCCAATTGTTATATATTTATTTGTTTTTTAACATATTCTTTCCTCTCCCACTAGATTGTAAGCTCCATGAAAACAGGGACTTCTTAAATTTATTTTTTATGTCCAATATCTTAGACAGTGCCTTGCATACTATAGGTGCCCAATAAATACTATGTTAATGAAGAGACTGTAAAACCTACATAAAGGAAACTAAGTTTTTTCCAGAGAGACATCAAAGTGAAACCATTTACGACAGATTGGGACTTGAACCCATGTGCTGGGACTCGAACCCAGCCAAAATCCAGTTTGGGACTCAAATCTATGTGGCCAGGACTTGAACCCAGCCAAAACCCACAGTACCTGCTTTCAGGACCTAATGAAGCTCAGGTTCTTGATCTCTATTTGGAAGCAGTCTGTTGTTCCATGTCCAGTTCTAACTGTTGCTTCCTGACCTGCATACAGATTTCACAAGAGGCAGGTCAGGTGGTCTGGTATTCCCATCTCTTTCAGAATTTTCCACAGTTTATTGTGATCCACACAGTCAAAGGCTTTGGCATAGTCAATAAAGCAGAAATAGATGTTTTTCTAGAATTCTCTTCGCTTTTCGATGATCCAGCAGATGTTGGCAATTTGATCTCTGATTCCTCTGCCTTTTCTAAAACCAGCTTGAGCATCTGGAAGTTCACAGTTTATGTATTATTGAAGCCTGGTTTGGAGAATTTTGAGCATTACTTTATTAGCATGTGAGATGAGTGCAATTGTGCAGTAGTTTGAACATTCTTTGGCATTGCCTTTCTTTGAGATTGGAATGAAAACTGACCTTTTCCATTCCTGTGCCCACTGCTGTGTTTTCCAAATTTGCTGGCATATTGAGTGCATCACCTTCACAGCATCATCTGACCCTGCTTATCAGGGAGTAAAAATATCTGGATACCTGATCTAGAGGCCCCAGGGGCCAGGCAGCTCCTTGTTTTAGTCCACACTGGATGAAATCCCTACATAGCCATCATCTTGATGTAGAACTGTTGTAACTGGTTCCTTAGTCCTCCTATGTATCTTCTTGATGATGAGGCATTTTTGTACCAACACCAGTGTACAGAAATATCTATAAATGACAAAAGACTAAAAAAGTATGGTCAAATATTTGATTACAGTGTAGGATAAAATTTGGTTACAATAACCAGAATTACAAATAATCACATTTAGCATAACATACCAAATAACCCCAGTTAAATATTTCTCTTTGAGATACCTCAGGAGCCCTCTAACATTCCAAAGTTAGTTTTTAGTCAGATAAGATCATAAGTCACTGGAAGATAATACTTATTTCCTAACTTAAAGATTTTTTTCCCTAAAGAGATCAAAAGCAAATGCAAATCACTCACAGGCTAAGAAACTCATCTCAAAAAAAAAAAAGAAACTCATCTCAATCTGTTTGTCAAAAGCAGCATTTCAAGAATACTTTGGAAGGAGAAACCAAATCCAGTCTTGTCTTAATTTGTTCCTAACAAAATCCAGGTGGATTCTCTACCAGGTGAGCCACAAGGGAAGCCCTAAGATTTAAGGCCTTTAGATTTAAGGGACTAGATCTGATAGATAGAGTGCCTGATGAACTATGGATGGAAGTTTGTGACACTGTACAGGAGACAGGGATCAAGACCATCTCCAAGAAAAAGAAATGCAAAAAGGCAAGATGGCTGTCTGAGAAGGCCTTACAAATAGCTGTGAAAAGAAGAGAATCCAAAAGCAAAGGAGAAAAGGAAAGATATACCCATTTGAATGTAGAGTTTCAAAGAATAGCAAGGAGAGATAAGCCTTCCTCAGTGATCAGTGCAAAGAAATAGAGGAAAAGAACAGAATGGGAAAGACTAGAGATCTCTTCAAGAAAGTTAGAGATACCAAGGGAACATTTCATGCAAAGATGGGCTTGATAAAGGACAGAAATGCTCTGGACCTAACAGAAGCAGAAGATATTAAGAAGAGGTGGCAAGAATACACAGAAGAACTGTACAAGAAAGATCTTCATGACCCAGATAATCACGATGGTGTGATCACTCACCTAGAGCCAGACATCCTGGAATGTGAAGTCAAGTAGGCCTTAGGAAGCATCACTGTGAACAAAGCTAGTGGAGGTGATGGAATTCCAGTTGAGCTATTTCAAATCCTGAAAGATGATGCCGTGAAAGTGCTGCACTCAATATGCCAGCAAATTTGGAAAACTCAGCAGTGGCCACAGGACTGGAAAATGTCAGTTTTCATTCCAGTCCCAAAGAAAGGCAATGCAAAGAAAGCTCAAACTACTGCACAATTGCACTCATCTCTCACGCTAGTAAAGTAATGCTCAAAATTCTCCAACCCAGGCTTCAGCAATATGTGAACTGTGAATTTCCAGATGTTCAAGCTGGTTTTAGGAAAGGCAGAGGAACCAGAGATCAAATTGCCAATATCCTCTGGATCATCAAAAAAGCAAGAGAGTTCTCGTAAAACATCTCTTTCTGCTTTATTGACTATGCCAAAGCCTTTGACTGTGTGGATCACAATAAACTGTGGAAAATTCTGAAAGAGATGGGAAAACCAGACCACCTGACCTGCCTCCTGAGAAATCTGTATGCAGGTCTAGAAGCAATCATTAGAACCAGACACGGAACAATGGACTGGTTCCAGTTTGGGAAAGGAGCACATCAAGTCTCTATATTGTCACCCTGCTTATTTAACTTCTATGCAGAGTACACCATGAGAAACACTGGGCTGGATGAAGCACAAGCTGGAATCAAGATTGCTGGGAGAAATATCAATAACCTCAGATATGCAGATGACACCACCTTTATGGCAGAAAGCAAAGAAGAACTAAAGAGCCTCATGATGAAAGTGAAAGAGGAGGGTGAAAAAGTTGGCTTAAAGCTCAACATTTAGAAAACTAAGATCATGGCATCTGGTCCCTCCACTTCATGGCAAATAGATGGGGAAACAGTGGAAACAGTGGCTGACTTTATTTGGGGGGGCTCCAAAATCACTGCAGATAGTGACTGCAGCCATGAAATTAAAAGACACTTACTCCTTGGAAGGAAAGTTATGACCAACTTAGACAGCATATTAAAAAGCAGAGACATTACTTTGCCAACAGAGGTCTGTCTAGTCAAAGCTATGGTTTTTCCAGTAGTCATGCATGGATGTAAGAGTTGGACTATAAAGAAAGCTGAGCACCGAAGAATTGATGCTTTTGCACCGTGGTGTTGGAGAAAACTCTTGAGAGTCCCTTGGACTGCAAGGAACCAGTCCATCCTAAAGGAAATCAGTCCTCACTCTTCATTGGAAGGCTGATGCTGAAGCTGAAACTCCAATACTTTGGCCACCTGATGTAAAGAGCTGACTGATTTGAAAAGACCCTGATGCCGGGAAAGATTGAAGGCAGGAGGAGAAGGGGACGACAGAGGACGAGATGGTTGGATGGCATCACTGACTCAGTGGATATGAGTTTGGGTAAATTCTGGGATTTGTTGATAGACAGGGAGGCCTGGTGTGCTGCAGTCCATGGAGTCGCAAAGAGTTGGACAAGACTGAGCGACTGAACTGAACTGAACTGAACAAAATCCATTTACCCAACTAAATTTAATCCAATCTTAGAAAATCTTGATCATGTGTAACTCTTTGCCTGTAGTAATCACACCAAAAAGCTTAAACCACTTTCAATTTTTTCCTGAACATTTTTCAGATAACATGAGCCTGAAACTCATTCTGGCCAGATTATTTTGTATTTTTGACTATTTGTATGAGTATTTAATTTCCTTTAAGTCAATTAAATGGGGTTCTTTTATGAATTAACTTTTGGCAATATCACACATCCATAACACACATATAGACACATATGAACACACAAACACAGAGACCTCATAATTCCTGTTCCATAATTCCAGCCATGATCTCTTGAACCCAAACCATTTTTCTAAAATAATTCCTAAATCTAGGAGAGGTTCATTATCATTTTCTATATATTGAAGTAATCTTAGAGGTGGGATTATCTTTTTGATCAAGTTCTCTGTTACTCCTAACACCTTTTCTTCCATATGGGAATAGCCTCTGCCCATCCAGTGAATGTGTCTACCTTTACTAATAAATAGATGTATCCTCTGGACTTGGGTACCTGAGTAAAATTAATGTGCCAGTTCTCCGTTGTTTCTTTGGTGTTGAATGGGTCTAAATAATGGAGAAGGGGGTGGCATTGTTCCAGGATTATTTTGTAAACACGTGTCACATGATTTCGTACTCTGGGCCACCACCATTTTCATTTCTTTACCCACAAGCAATCTTTGTAGTAAATTCCAAAGAGCTTCACACTCATAGTGGGTAGTTTCATATAAAGCCTTGATTACTTTCCATTGCTGAGCCTGTGGAATCATAATCTTTTCATCTAACATATGTCGTCCCCTTAGGCTTATTAACCCCCTATTTTTAGCCCAGTTTTCTTTCTTGGTATAGCCAAGGAAGTTGTGGAATTTCCTCTATCAAGCCTAGGACTTTTAAAACTGCCTGCGGTATGTGAGCTGCTTTCTTTGCTTCTTGGTCAGCTCGGTGATTTCCCTTTCCAATTTCAGAGCTGGGAATCTGAGACTAATGTCCCCTACAGTGAACGACAGCTATTTCTTGAGGATCTTGTAGAGTAACCACTGGCTGGACATCTTTGACCAGACCTGGAGCCTTGATATTCCACATTCCAGGGCCTATTAAGTCTTCTATTTCAGCTTCAGATTCAATCTGTCCCTTTCTGTTTTCTGTTAAAATCATTTGGCGATGAGGGTGGCTCCTTTCCCCTTCCAGAAACAGAGTGGCCCCTAACTTAGTTAATAAATCTCTTGCCATTAAAGGGATGGGGCAATCAGGCACAAACAGAACTGAGTGTAAAAACAACTGACCATTAGCATTTCACAAAAGAGGCTCCAGAAAATTGTGTCCTTGTTTCTTTCCTGACAACCCCATTACATATTCCTTATGATTGCTAAGGTTTCCAATCCTTTGGGTTAAGACTGAGAGGGTTGCACCAGTGTCTATAAGAAATTCTACCAAGCAGCCGGCCACATCGATGATCACCTGAGGCTGGACATTAGTTATGTAGACAGTATCTCTAGGCAGAGCCACTTTTGGCCTTGGGTCCTATCGATCTTCTGATTGCAAAACCATCAATGTTTCAGGGGCTCCTGTCATCGCTCTCTGGCGTCTGGGGCATTCCCTCTCCCTACGCCCTGGCTGCTCGCAAAGGACACATTGACCGCGGTCCTTCCTCCAGTGCCCCTTTGTCTGCACAGGATACACCAGCCTTGTATGGGTACCCATGGACCTTGTGGTCTGCCAGGACCAGATTGGTCCAGAAAGAGCAGCCTCCTAGTTGGTGGTCTTTGAGCAGACAAAGCCATTGCAATCATTTGGGTCTCTTGCATATTTCTCTGGGTACGTTCAGCCTTTTCAGCCATATCCCTATTATTGAAAACCAAATAAGCCAACTGGAGCAAATCATTCATTGGAGTCTGAGGACCAGCAGTTGCTTTCAGAATTTTGTGCCTGATATCTGGGGCAGACCGGGCTATGAAATGCATAGCCAAAAGGGCCCATCCTAAAAGTCTCCACTAATCTCCTTTGGAAGACTTCAGGATTTTCAGCCTGTCCCTGTTGGACCTCTTTCACTTTTTCATAATTAACAGGTTTTACTGTAAGCTTCTTCACACCCTCTATTAAACAGTTAATCATATGATCCAGTCTATCTAGAATTTAGCTGGTAATTCCATTGTGGGTTTGCCTCAGTGACAGTCCTTCCCCACCCGGTGCCCAGCATGGTCCTGTCATGGGCTGCCAGTTGGTCTGCAAGGGCTCTGGCTGCCAGTATTATACCCTCCTTTTCCTCTGGGGTGCAGCAATGGGATAGTAAAATCTGTAAATCCTCCCAGTGAGATCTTCTGATCTCACTAGTTGGGTAAATACTTTTGTAAAATGTTCAGGATCCTCAGAAAAACTTCCCAACCTGTCCTCTGCCAAACTTAGATCAGACATTGAGAAAGGTACATCGACTCTTATTGTTCCTCGATTTCCATCAGGAACTTCTCTCAGAGGCAAAACTGTAGGGGCAGTTGGTTGGTAACTTTTATCACTGATAGTACTAGCTGAGCTAAGGATGGGCCCCTTGGGTAACTCTGGGTACAAAGAGATTCCTGAATATGGGTGGGGCCTCTTTTCATCCCTAGCTATGTCTTCCCCTGAGGCAATGGTTCCTCCCAGCAGGAGAATAGTAGCTCTGGCTCCTCCTTGTAAAGGATTTAACCTTTGAAAGTAAAGTGAAAGGGAAAGTCGCTCAGTCATGTCCGACTCCTTGCGACCCCATGGACTGTATAGTCCATGGAATTATCCAGGCTAGAATACTGGAGTGGGTAGCCTTTCCCTTCTCCAGGGGATCTTCCCAACCCAGGGACTGAACCCAGGTCTCCTGCATTGCAGGCGGATTCTTTACCAGGTGAGCCACTTTGGATGGCCCTAAAGGGTAAATCAGTTAAAACATCTTTGTATCCTTACTAGAATTATCCCTCCGAGCTACACACACCTTAAGTCCCTTGTGGGTCTCACTGTCTATATACAAGGCCATGAAAATTTGAACATATAGAAGCTCACTCCATTTTTTTTTTCCTTTGGTTTTCTTTTTTACTTTTATTTTTTAATATAAATTTATTTATTTTAATTGGAGGCTAATTACTTTACAATATAAGTCTACCTGCAATATAGTGTCATAACTCAGGGACTCATTTAGTGGCCACTTTTCTTGGCTTTCTAGCTCACATTGTGGGCAAACATGATTACATAGCTTCACAAGTTTCTTTGGTTTTAATCCCAGTAGTCCAAATCTTTCCCAGTCCTGTAGGATAAGACCCAGGGGGTATTGGTTAGGATTGATGCCACCTGACCCATTTCAGACCCAAACCTGAGATGATGTCTCTAACTCCTGTTCTATCCAAAATTTTACCCTTAAGTCAAAATCCACCATACAATTTGGTCAAGATTTGCACTTATGATTTTAGATGCTATCCCTTCCAAGGGAGTCTCCCAACCAGTTGTTAGTGTCCAGAAGTTGTCACAAAGAAACAGCACGAAGACTTCCCCCATAGTGTTGACGATGAGGTGGAGATGGTTTAGCTATAAATTGGGAATAAAGGGCCAACACTTGTAAGGGTTAGAGAGAAGGGAATAGAAGCAATTTTCTGGGTTAACAGAAGGAGCAGAGTGGAAATGGACAAGAACAAAAAAATGTAGGAGAAAAACCTTAGAGTCAAAGAAAACAGTATAATTTTGTCCTGGACCTGCTGTTGAACATGCATAAGCATACAGGATTGACCTGCCAGTCACAAATGAACAGACAACAGCAGAGCATTTTCCTCAGTATACCTAGCTCACGGTGTCCCAGGGACCTCTTTAGGACCAAGACCTGACTCTAAACCTTTTCTTACCTTATCACTGGCCCTTCATGGTCACCAGCTGAAACCATTTACCACAGATTAGGACTATTCTGCTAGTCTTAATCTCTGGTTGTCACTCATTGTCCCCTGTTTGGTTTTTAGCTCTTCCATTCCCTGCATAATCCATTCCCTGCATTTTTATATTCCCTGTTTGGTTTTTTTCACCTGTGCCACATGGCTTGTGAGATCTTCTTTCCCTGACCAGGGATTGAACTTGGGCCACCTCAGGGAAAGAATTGAGTCTTACCCATTGGACCACTACAAAATTTCCATTCCTTCTATTTTATTTAATTATTAAAAAATTGGAGGATAATTGCTTTACAATGTTGTATGTGTTTCTGCTGTAGAACAATGTGAATCAGCTACAGGTATACATATATCCCCTCCCTCTTGAACCTCCCTCCCACACACCCCTCCCACCCTCTGTGCTACACAGCAGCTTCCATGAGCTATTTATTTTACACATGGTAGTATATATATACCGTTCATGGGGTTCTCAAGGCACAAATACTGAAGTGGTTTGCCATTCCCTTCTCCAGTATGTATATGTCAATGCTACTCTCTCAATTTGCCCCCATTTCCTGTATTTTAAATACTCAGAGCAGTTTCTATTTTCTGGTGAGACTCTGACTGATACACCAACAAAGAAAAACAAACTAGGATTGGACCTTTCGTCTAGGACACAGAAAGCTAGAAAACACTGGAATACCATCTACAGAATGCTGGGAAAAGAGAACCGTTAGCTAAAAATGCTATACCCAGCTGTGACAGGCTGCTTCTAAAATGGCTCCCAATTGAGCCTCACCTCCTGGTATTTTTTCCCTTATCTAATTTCCTCCCCTTGGGTTTGTGTTGGCCCTAACGAATTGTTTATAATGAATAGACTATGGCAGAAGTGATGGGATGTCACTTTCATAATGAGGGTGTGAAAGAGTGTGGCTTCTGTTTTGCTTACATTCTCTCTCTGACTGTTCTTGTCTTCTGATGTAGAGAGCCACCTGGCAAGGACCCGAGGCCCTCAGTCCAACAGCCAACAAAGAACCGAATCCTGCCAACAACCATGTGAGTGAGCTTGGAGTAGATCCTGTTCCAGCTGAGCCTTGAGATGAGGCTGCAACCCCCACTGACACTTTGACTGCAGCCTGTCAGAGACGCTGAGGGGACACCTTGATTGCAATCTCCTGAGAGATTCTGTGCCAGATGACCCCCGTTGGACCACACCTGTAATCCTGACCCACAGAGACTGTGAGATCATCAATGTGTGTTGCCAGTACATGTTATTTTTCAAAAAGTGGAATTCAAGACTGAAAGCAATAAACAAGATAAACGGAAGCATACACCATTCAATCCTCGATGAAAAGGTGAACCATTAACCTTTTTGTATTAAATTATTACAGTGGCTTAAGATTGAAAACACCCCGTGCACCACAAGAACTGAGCCTGTGCTCTAGAACCCAGGAGCTGAAACTACTGAGCCCATGTGCCCACACACTCTAGGGCCTGTGCTCCACAACAAGAGAAGACACCACAAAGGAGAAGCCCCGAGCACCACAACTAGAGAGTTGCCCCCACTCACTGAGAGTGCCCCCACTACTAGACAGTCACCCCCATTCACTGCAACCAGAGAAAAGCCAGTGCAGCAACGAAGACCCAGCACAGCCAAAAACAAATATTTAAAATAATACGTTTAAATGATATTAAAATAAATAAATTTAAATAAATAAACAATATTACATTTAAAAGATTTAAGCAAAAACTCTAAGAAATACAGAAAGATTTTGATTAAAAAAAACACAGCCATAATGGGAGATTATTATATATACTTCTTCCAGTATTTAAATGATCAAGTAGACAAAAAAAACCTAGAGAATACATGATCTGATCAATTTAACCAACAAGCAACAATGTATAATCTTATATATGTCCCTATGCATTTAAAAATGTGAATTATTTTCTAATGTCCTTCAATTGTGTGCTTCATCACAGAGGAAAAACTTCATAAATTTAAGAGATTTTAGAGGCTACACTTTCTCATTATAACCCAGTAAAATTAGAAATACATAAAAGGTAGCCAAAATATCTTTACTACTTGGAAACATTAATTTAGTCCTGCTACTGCTGCTAAGTCACTTCAGTCATGTCCGACTCTGTGCAACCCCATAGACGGCAGCCCACTAGGCTCCCCCGTCCCAGGGATTCTCTAGACAAGAACATTGGAGTGGGTTGCCATTTCCTTCTCCAATGCATGAAAGTGAAAAGTGAACGTGAAGTCGCTCAGTCGTGTCCGACTCTTCGCAGCCCCATGGACTGCAGCCTTCTAGGTTCCTCCATCCATGGGATTTTCCAGGCAAGAGTACTGGAGTGGGGTGCCATTGCCTTCTCCGAATTTAGTCCTAGGTTAAGAGAAAATCAAAATGGAAGTGATATAATCTTTAGGAACTAACAAAAAGATGAATGTTTTATATCAAAAGCTATGGGATCACTTAAAGCTTTATTCAGAAGAAGAAAATTTATAGCTCTAAGTCAGGAATCACAAATATGTTCAGGGCCTAGGTTGGTGATGTAAATGTAGGAAGTGGCTAGATGTAAAAACAGAGATGGGTCCTGTGGAGGGTTAGAAGGTACAGCTCAGTTCAATTCAGTCGCTCAGTCATGTCTGACTCCCTGTGACCCCAGGAACTGCAGCACGCTAGGCCTCCCTGTCCATCACCAACTCCCAGAGTTCACTCAGACTCATGTCCATTGAGCCGGTACATGACTGCCCTAAAAGCCCTGAAGTCCACCATTTTACATGCTCTTAGTATTTAAAAAAAAGGAAAATATGTAAAATAAGTAACCTATTAATACTAAGAACACAGCTGCAAAGCTATAAAATTACTAAAAGAAAACATAAGCAGGAATTAGTAAGGATAAAACTCAAATTAGTGCAACAGAAAATTTTCTCAGGTTGAGTTCTCTGGGAAACAGATGCTGAGGAATTAAGGGTCCAAAATCTTTATTGAGGAGTAACATCTGTGAAGACAAAGTCCCTGCCAGCCCACTGGGGAGCTCCATAGCAAAGACTACCCATTAGAAAGTTCTTCTTTGGGCAGAAAAGGCTCTGCCCAGTGGGAGAAATATCAACAACCTCAGATATGCAGATGATAGCACTCTAAAGGCAGAAAGTGAAAAGGAATTAAAGAGCCTCTTGATGAGGGTGAAAGAGGAGAGTGAAAAAGCTGGCTTAAAACTCAAAAAACAAGATCATGGCATCTGGTCCCATCCTTTCATGGCAAATATATGGGGGAAAGGTGGAAATGGGGACAGATTTTATTTTCTTGGGCTCCAAAATCACTGTGGATGGTGACTGCATGAAATTAAAAGACACTTGCTCCTTGGGGAAAAAAAAAAAGCTATAACAAACCTAGACAGCATATTAAAAATCAGAGACATCATTTTCCCAACAAAAGTCTGTATAGTCAGTCAAAGCTATGGTTTTTCCAGTAGTCATATACAGATGTGAGAGTTGGACCATAAAGAAGGCTGAGTGCTGAAGAATGGATGCTTTTAAACTGTGGTGTTGGAGAAGATTCTTGAGAGTCCCTTGGACTGCAAGGAGATCAAACCAGTCCATCCTAAAGGAAATCAGTCCTGAATATTCATTGGAAGGACTGATGCTGAAGCTGAAGCTCCAATACTTTGGCCACCTGATGCGAAGAGCCGACTTATTGGAAAAGACTCTGATGATGGGAAAGATTGAAGGTAGGAGGACAAGGGGATGACAGATGATGAGATGGTTGGATGGCATCACTGACTCAATGAACATGAGTTTGAAGAAACTCCAGGAGATAGTGAAGGACAGGGAAGCCTGGGGTGCTGCAGTCCATGGAGTCGTAAAGAGTTGGAGGACATGCCTGAGTGACTGAACAACAAGAACAGTGCCACCACACTGCCAGGTCATCAGCTTTGGGCATCCAGAGAGGAGTTTGACCCTCAGCTCAAAATCTGAGGTGAATTCTGCAGACGCTAACAGCTATTAGCACTCCTTGCACTTGGACCATTACTCCTTTCTTAAAGTGGGATCTGAGCTGTGCCTCCCTATGTCTGCCACAAAACCTACAAAAATGGTACTAAAAAAAAATTCCTCATGGACTTCTCTTGTGGCTCAGTGGTGAAAAGTCCACCTGCCAGTGTAGGAGACGTGGATTTGATCCCCGTTCTGGGAAGATTCCACATGCAGCAGAACCAGCTAAGCCCAGGTGCCACAACTATTGAGCCCACGCTCTAGAACCCACCCTCTGCAACAAGAGAAGCCACTACAATGATAAGCCCGAGCACTGCAACTAGAGAGTAGCCCTGCTCTCCACAACTAGAGAAAATCTCGTGTAGCAGTGAAGACACAGTACAGCTAAAAAATAAATTAAAAAATTTTTAAAGCCTCATAAAATCCCAAATCAAAAGCTGGATTTAAAAAATTAATTAAAGCTTCCACTTCTTTCTCTGTGTGCGCAGTTTGCAAAACTGTTCTTCAGTGGACTATGCATGCACAAATCTGGAAATAGTGGACTTTTATAATTTGTTAAATGATATATCAGGCAAAAACAAGCATTCAAAGAACTGTCTTCCATGGTGGGGCCTTTAAATTCCTCATCTTTTAAAGTCAAACTTTTTTAAAAATTATTTTTTAGTTTATATTGGAGAATAGTTGGTTTACAATGTGTTAGTTTCAGGTGCTTAGCAAAGTTGTTTCACTTATGCAGATACCTATCTCCATTCTTTTACAGATTCTTTTCACACATAGATTATTACAGAATACTGAGTAGAGTTCCTTGTGTTATACAGTAGGTCTTATTAGTTATCTATTTTACACATAGTAGTGTGTATGTGTTAATCCCAATCTCCTACTTTATCCCTCCCCTCTAAAGTTAAACTTGAGATGCCAGCCTTCCTTCTACCTCCCTGCAAATAAGGAAGCACTTTTTCATGACTTGAAATTAAGAGAGGGCTATTCCTACCAGAAAATAAAAGAGGAATATTCTGTTTGAAGTTTCAGTGTCCCCTGAAGATTCAGAGCTACAGCTGCCCAACTCACTGAGATTTCTTGCCAGTTTCTACACTGATTTGACTGGGCATTATTCAAACAGGAAAGCTCCCAGTCATTCCAATTTTCTGGAGTTTTGTGATAACATTTAATAACAGCAGGTGAGGTATATTACATATATTGTATTAAGGAATTTCCTCAAGGAATTGCTAAAGTATATGGGTCCAACTGTTCTATTCGTGTTCCTACACGTTTCATCTAGATTAGATTCCAGATAGTCAATGGATCCATAATTGCCTTCAGAGATTCACAAGAGTAACTGTTCAGAACCTTTGGCATATGACAGAAATAGAAGAAACTGCTTTGTTCAGTATGGTGACCACTAGCCAATGTGGCTTTTAAGCACTTGGAATGTGGCTAATTCAATTGGAAATGTGCTGAAAGTATAAATACACACAAGATGTTAAAGACTTGGTATGAAAAAGGAGAAAGAATGTGAAATATCTTGTGACTTGCATATTGATAAATATTGATATATTTTGGATATATTGGAGGAAAGACATTGTGATTCATTTGACCTGTTTCTTTTAACTTTAAGATTTTTTTTTTTGATGTGGACCATTTTAAAAGTCTTGATTGAATTTGTTACAATATTGCTTCTATGTTCTGGGTTTTTGGACACTGAGGCATGTGGGATCTTAGCTCTCCAGACAGGGATCAACCCATACAATCCGCATTGGAAGGCAAAGTCAACCACTGGACTGCCAAAGAAGTCTGTCTTTTAACTCTCTAAATGTGGCTCCTAGAGCATTTAAATGCACGCTTACTAACTTACTTTGTGACTCCCATTATATTTCTATTGGAACATGCTATGCTAGGTATTTACTGTAGTTTCCTGAATTCCTGGGCTTCTCTGGTTCTCAGTGGTAAAGAACCCGCCTGGGAATGCAGGAAACACAGGTTTCATCCCTGGGTGGGGAAGATCCGCTGGAGAAGGAAATGGCAACCTACTCCAGTATTCTTGCCTGAAAAATCCCATGGACAGAGGAGCCTGGTGGGCTACAGTCCATGGGATCGCAAAGAGCTGAACACGATTTAGCAATTTGAACGTAACGAACTTGAAAGTTGCTCAATCTTGTCGGACTCTGCGACCCCATGGACTATATAGGGCATGGAATTCTCCAGGCCAGAATACTGGAGTGGGTAGCCTTTCCTTTCTCCAGGGGATCTTTGCAACCCAGGAATCCAACCCAGGTCTTCCGCATTGCATTGCGGGCAGATTCTTTACCAGTTGGTCCACCAGGGAAGCCCTAAAAACAACCCGCATTCCTATTTTTTTGACTCGTTCCAAGTTCCAGGCAGCACAGGAGTGATGGCACTCCCATCTTTACTGCTCGCCATGGCTTTAACAGTGTAAGACAAATGAATGCCAATACAGCGCTCATCTTCAGTTCTCCAAAAATCTACCGGTTAACAGGGAGGTCCTACAGAGGTGTCCTGTCTCCCTTCACACTGAAAAGTGCAGGGAGACACAGGAGCACATGATGGGAACGCCATAAGCTCGGGCAGCAACAAAACCCGCAGTAAGTCATCCAGTACCAGCTGTGATAATGGCTCCGGCGTGTCTTTTTGTTGACCGACAGGGTGAATGCCAGCCTTCCAGCTGTACATTCGGCTGAGGTCCTGCGGCTGCGTACCACTGGGTACCGCCGCATCACTCGGTCGGATATATGGTGCAGGATGAGGAACCGAGAGCCGGCGGCATCAGGAGGGACCAGGCACCACGAGCCCGGCCCGGGGTGGGGGTTGGCGGGGGGGCGGGGGGAGCTGGGGGGAGGAGGAGAAGGAGGAGGAGGCGGCGACAAAGAAGGAGGGGATAGCATCCGGGGCGGCAGTGCCGGAAGATGGGGCTTGCCGCTCCTTCTCCAAACCCGGAAAACCCTGGTTCGGGTCTTAGGAGTAATCTCTCCTTGGCCGGTGTGATGCCACCGAGCCGCCCCTGCCTCTGCCTTCCCTCCGCTCCGAGTGATGCGGGTATCCGGGCTCCACGCCCTCTCAGCTCTCGCCCGCCCGCTCCCTAAAGCCGGTTTCTTTCTTTCTTTTTCTGAAAGAAACAATCAACTCCAGGCTAGCCGGTCTGCTGGCACGAAAGAAGAAAAGGGGGAGGGGAGGGAGGAAGGGGGGGGTAAAATATTATTAACGATAATGTAGACCAAAAAGCAGATAGATATAGAGGGTATTAAAAGACTTTTTAAGGGAATATAGAGTGTGAATATATCAAAAGAATGGTTGATTTCCTGGCAAACCATAAACTACTAAAACTGACGCAAGAAAGAAAACTCAAAGAGAGCACTAATTATAGAAGAGAACGGAAAGTCAGCAGGTCCAGTTAACTCTACAAATAAGTTCTAGCTAACCTTTCAAAGCAAATAATTTAAACGTTATTTTGTCCATTCTAGACCACTGTTTTTCAAAATATCTGCATGAAGGACTAATTTTTTTAAAAGTTACAATTATCGTGGATATATACTTTTGTAGAATTCAATAAAAATAACTAGAAAAACGAAATCATAAGCAAAGCAAGTTCAACTTAAAAATTTTAAGCTTCCTCAAAGATAAATTACATTTTACATTTCAAAAAATACAATCAAAACAAATTTAATATTGGGACAAAAAATTTACAAAATCTGAATGCACTATTCATTGATGATCACTGCTTGGATGTCATAGTGATGTCAAATTGCTATAAAAGTTTTTAAACCTTTTCAGTTTCTGTACTTATCTCATCATGGACTGGTAACAAACAGTTCAGAGACTGGCAGCAGTCCTAACACCACACAAAAAAAGGAAAGATCCCAAATTCATTTTGTAAAGGTAGCATAGCCTTACATATAGTAATATGTTATTAAAATATGATAATATTTGTACAAAATATACACATAGAAATTCCAGATAAAATATTCATAAACCGATCTAGCAGTGTGACAAAAGAATAACACTCTGTGACCAAGTGGTATTTATCTTACAAATACAAAGATAATTCAACATTAGGAAGTCTATCAACTTCTTCATGACATGAAACAATTACAAGAGAAAACATATAGTATTGTGTCAATAGAAACTGAAAATGGATTTAAGAACTCAGCAGCCATTCCTAATAAATATTCAAGGTAAAATAGAAATTAAAAGAAACTACTTAAATGTGATCAAGATTGCTTACCAAAACTCGACAGCCAATATACTAAATGATGAATAAATAAAGTCAGTTTCATTAAAATCATGAATGAGAGAAGGATGCTGTCATCACGCTTATTCAGTGTTATTTTGGATGCTATAACCAATATAGTAAAATAAGAAAAATAATATGTGTAGCAGATTGTTAGTGACCTTCAAAAACTATTCTCTTATTTCTTGGAAATACTGTTTTAGCTAAGGACATGACTGAGAGAGTACATTTCCTTGTTTCTCTTGAAGCTAAGTGCAGCCACATGACTGTTTGCACCAGTGGAATATGCTCAGACATAATGAGGTCAGTGTACCCCTCAATTGCTTAAAAGGAACTTATTTACCCTAGACTTTTCTTCCAACCTGTTCCACAGAGGCTGGAATTTAGAAATAACTGTAACTTTGCTTCAACTGTGCTCATGAGTACAACACCCCAGTAGATGGCAGGGCAATAAGATGAAAGGAACATGGGTCACTAATAACTTGGAGGAGCAAGGGTGTTGCTCCAGCCTGGATTGGTCAATGGCTGTGTAAGAAAAAAATTAACTTTCATCTTATTTGTACCACTATATTTCTCTTTCTTCTCTCTCTCTCACAGGTGTGTTTAGATTTTACTCCAGCTAAAACAATAGAAATTCACATTAGAAAAAAAAAAAAAGATTGGAAATTCCCTGGCTGTCCAGTGGTTAGGACTCCAAGCTTTCACGGCTGAGGGCCAAAAAAAAAAAAAAAAAAAAGAGGACGAATTATGCTATTTAGAAAATTATATTCAGAGACTTCCCTGGCTTTGGTGGTTAAGACTTTGCACTTCCAATGCAAGGGGCGAGGGTTTGATATACTATGGAAATTTGTCCTTTGTGATATTAGTTGCAAGTATATTTTACCAGATATTAAAAGTATCATAAAATCTCCATAATTAAAATAGTACAGCATCAGTACAGGAATACAAAGACATCAGTGGAGTATTATTGTCCAGAAACAAAATCCAAATATACAAAGTAAATTGATAGATAAGAAATCAGCACTTTAATGCAATGATTTGATAAATAGATGTTGGCACAATTGGGTATCCACATGAAATAAAACAGAGCCGTGCCCTTATATCATGCCATGTGTGCATGCTGAGTTGCTTCAGTCATGTCCAACTCTGTTCTACCCTATGGACTGTAGCCCTCCAGGCTCCTCTGTCCATGGAATTCTCCAGGCAAGAATAGTGGACTGGGTTGCCATTTCCTCCTCCAGGGGATCTTCCTGACCCAGGGATCGAACCTTCATCTCCTGCTTGGCAGGCAGATTCTTTACCACTGAGTCACCAGAGAAGTCTGCCAGAGTATATACACATATTTATAAGTATTTCATATGTAACTATTCATACCTATATTAAGCTAAACATGAGTTCACACAGGTGTCTCCAAGTCTGCTCCATTACCACTTGAATCATCCTAGCTTCCTCCTGCCATACTGATCTACAAATTTGGATGAACAATTTTACCCAAAGAAATAACAAATATTTAAAGAAAACTTGGAGATTTATTGAGGTGTACGAGAACATTTTGAGGGGTCAAAGTGCCTTTCTAAAATTAGAGACACAAAATCCAGGAGGCATTAAAGAAGATAGACATGATTGACTATATATAGATTTTAAAATTTTTTTTATGTTTCCAACATAAAAAATGTCAAATGACACATTCTAAACTTGGAAAAAGTGTTCGCAACACACACAATACATATAGGAGTGATATTCCTAATATATCAAGAGTTCTTATAAAAGTCTGATTGAAAAAAAATGAACAAAAGGTGAATAAACAATTCACGAAGAGAAAATTTAAATGGCTATTAATAGTAAATGAAAAGAAGTTTAGCCTCCCTAGTGGTGATGAAAACAATTATAGTAACAATGAGATACTGTTTCCATCCTTTAGATTAAAAATTAAAAGAGTAATAACATTGTACAGGGGTTTTCCAGATGGCTCAGTTGTAAAGAATGTGCCCCACCAAGCAGGAGACAGACACAGGTTCGATCCTTGGGTCAGGAAGATCCTCTGAAGGAGGAAATGGCAACCCACTCCAGTATTCTTGCCTAGAGAATCCCATGAACAGAGGAGCCTGGGGGGCTACAGTCCATGGGGTGGCAGAAGAGTCAGATACACCTTAGTGACTAAACAACTCTTCCCTGGTAGCTCAGCTGGTAAAGAATCTGCCTGCAATGCAGTATACCCCAGTTCAATTCCTGTGTCAGGAAGATCCCCTGGAGAAGGGATAGGCTACCCACTCCAGTATTCTGGCCTGGAGAATTCCATGGGCTGTATAGTCCATGGGGTTGTAAAGAGTAGGACACAGCTGAGCAACTTTCACTTTCACTTTCATGCCACTAAGGACTGGGGGAAAAGTCATTATCAACTTTTCTGGTGGGAATTGAGTTACTGGAACCCTTTTAGAGAGAAATTTGGAGGAAGATTTTAAAAGTAGAAACACACATACTTCTTGACCTAGCAATCCTTAATTTTGGAGTTTATCATATCGCATGGATGGAGGAGCCTGGTAGGCTACAGTCCATTGGGTCGCTAAGAGTCAGACATGACTGAGCGACTTCCCTTTCACTTTTCACTTTCATGCATTGGAGAAGGAAAGGGCAACCCACTCCAGTGTTCTTGCCTGGAGAATCCCAGGGACAGAGGAGCCTGGTGGGCTGCCGTCTATGGGGTCGCACAGAGTCAGACACGACTGAAGTGACTTAGCAGCAGCAGCAGCAGATATAAATAGAAGTACTGATTCATTAGGTTAAAAGTCCAAGAATGCTTAGGCAGCATTGTTTATGGAGGCAAATCTGCAAATTACCTGAATGTTTAGCAACAGAAAAATGATATACCTATACTATGGAATATAACACAGCTATTAAAATATTAATTAGATAAACAACTTATTGACCTGGAAGAATTTCCATAAAGCATCATAAAATGAAAAAAGATTATTGCAGAATAGTGCATTTGGCACAATTTTTTTGGTAACAACCAGCAACAATGACAGCAACAAAAAACCTCTATGCGTACATTTTTTAGTATAAACAAGAGTCTAGAAAGAGGATGCATTAGGTTGAACTTTCCCAGAATTAGACCCTGAGGTATGGATTTGAGTGCAAATAGTCTATTTAGGGGGTGATCCTAGGAAGCTTTGGTAGAGAAATAGAAAAGTGAGGTGGGGAAGGATGGAAAGCAATGCAGGCTGCATGAGTGAGCAGGCATGGCTGTGGGCGACTGGTGCTCAGTCTGGGGATTTCTAAGTGACTGTGGAGCACACCTCAAAGTTGTCTCCCCCAGGTGGGAGCTGAGGAATGTGGCACTACTCCCTGCCAGTTCAGCCAGGATGTGGCATCATTTCTTATTTTGGCAGAGTGAGGGAGTTACAGAAGCTTCCACTTAGCCATTTCTATCATAAGCTTTTACTTGTTATGTGAGGGAATAATTTTTTTAAAATATTTATTTACTGAGTTATTTATTTGGCTGTACTAGCACTTTGTTGTGGCACATGAGATCTAGTTCCTTGACCGTGGATTGAACCTGTGTCCCCTGCATTGGGAGTGTGGGGTCTTAACCACTGGACTACGAGGGAAGTCTTTTTTAAAAAATCTTTTTGACCAAGTGGCACAGCATGTGGAATCTTAGTTCTCCAACTAGGGATTGAACTTGTGCCCCCTGCAGTGGAAGGATGGAGTCTTAACCACTGGACTACCAGGGAAGTCCCCCTGAGAGGGAATAATCTGAAGGTTCTTCTAGTTGCTGGGTACGTCTCTTCCAATAACACACTCGGGCACCAGAGAAATAATCCGTTGGATTCACTGTGAGACTTGGGCCAGGACTCCACTTCCTTGATGGTACATTGGATTCCCTGATATCAGTACCCTCAAAGTACGGGTATTCCTCTTGCCTCACAGTATAGTCACAATGATAAATGCCTTAGGTCCTGATAAGGCAGAATTGCTGGCATCATAATTATGTATTTTCAGTTGATCAGCTCTAGGTTTGAAAACCTGCTTGGAGATGGAAACTAGATAAAGGATCATGATTTTTCCATTGTGGTAACTGACAGTTTACTGTTCAAGTATTCTTAGCTTATTATATATATATATATATATATATATATATATATATATATATTCAGTTTTATAGGTAATACCCTTTTTGAGTTCTGTTAGGGGCTGAAATGTATCCCCACAAAATTCATGTTGAAGGCGTAACCCCTATGAGCTTTTGGTTTGACTCTCAAAACCTTGTCAAGGCAGTTCCAACAACTCTACTTCGTTTACTATATAGACTTTGTTGTTTCCAAGTTTCAAGGAGCCATTCTGAACTGTTTGGTATTGTTTCCAGGGCTCTGAAGAGCTCCTGGTCCTTTGTGTCTCAGTACAGAAAGAATGCAGAGAGGCAAAGTGAGAGATAAGTGATTTCTTAGAATAGGACACTTGTGAGGCTTACAATAGGGCGGGCAAGGGGGTGTCACGCCCTGAGAACTTACTGGGCTACAGTTTTAGAATGGAAAAGTAGGGAGGGGGAGAAGAATTTTGTCTTTCTTGAGTAGACGTCATGCTTCCGTCATCAGCTCTTCCTCCAGGTTGGGCAGAGGAATTTTCTTGTCCCTCCATGGTCAAGCTAGGTCCACAAATTATTGTTTTCATGTATGCAGAGAGCATGTCCTAGGGATCATTAACTTATTGAGCTCACTGAGCAGGATGTGGGGCTTACATCACCATTGTTTTATTGTTTTGGGGGCACGTTTGTTGCATAGTTTTGCTGTTATACAAGCCTGCTTGGTTTTGTGGTTAAGCAAACCTGTTCTCTTGCATAATCATCAACTTACAGGGGTCTCCCATAATTTTTTCTACCTGTAATTCCCTAGTGGGATTAACCACTTACCTACTTTGTCCCTTTATTTTGTCTCTATCAGTTCTAACAGCATACTAGGACTGGCTCCAGGTATCCTTGCCAGGATGTTAATCCTGAGTCATGGGAGAGTGTTCCAATATCAATAAACTGCCATATTCAGCTTTATATTCCTCCCTGGTCCACTACCCTCAAGATCCAATCCCAGGTTTATTTATTTTTAAAATGAATTATTTATTGGCTATAGTGGGTCCTCATTGCTGCACACGGGCTTTCTTTAGCTGCTGCCAGCAGGGGCTACTTTTCCTGTGTGGGCTTCTCATCGTTGTGGCTTCTCTTGTTGTGGAGTATGTTGTGGGTTCTAGGTGTGAGTGGGCTCGGTAGTTGCAGCTGGCAGGCTCTAGAGCACGGGCTCAATAGTTGTGGCACAGGGGCTTTGTTTCTCTGTGGTATGTGGGATCTTCCCAGATCAGGGGTTGAACCCATGTCTTCTGCAATGGCAGGTGGATTCTTTAGCACTGGAACACCAGGGAAGCCCCCCCCCCGCCCCCCGATTCCCAGGCTTATTTTCTGGATTCCTGCAAATACATATTCACCAAGGGAATAGTCTCTTTTCTCTCAGAGGTGAAACACTATTTCCCTGCTTCAGTCATGCTAAGAATGGCCCTTATCTATTTGTCTGTAGAAGAAATGTGCTAAGGTGAGAGTAGATCTTGAGGAAGATAAGCACCATCCTCTGTATAACTCAACCACCCTCATAATCAAATCAAGGCCTGGTTTTTAGCCCAGACTGCTCTTTTTTGGAAGACATTAAAAAAAAAAAAGTTCTCACGAAGGCCTTCTGCTTCCATGTTGTTGATGTTTAGTTGCTCAGTCATGTCTGACTCTTAGCAACCCCGTAGACTGTAGCCCACCAGGCTTCTCTGTCCATGGGATTCTCCAGGCAAGAGTACTGGAGTGGGTTGCCATTTCCGCCTCCAGGGGATCTTCCCAACCCAGGGGTTAAACCTGGGTCTCCTGCATTGCAGGCAGATTCTTTCTGTTCCTCAATTTAATAGTTGGCTGCCCAGACCTATCATTTGCTTCTTTTAGGGTTTCTAAGGCTATTAAAATAACAATAGCAAACCAACTCCCTGATTCTTAAAATGTTTCCATTTTTCAAGTGCTAAAGCTATTGCACAAACCAGTGCATTTCCTTCCATTGCTGCTGCTGCTACTGCTGCTAAGTCACTTCAGTCCCTATCCCAATTCAGCATGGGTGGGAGTCACACCACTTGTGATCCTACAACATGCCAAGTGTTGGGCTGCACCCTGAAGGCCTACAAGGCCTATACTTGCCCAGTTTCAAGACTGAACAAAGAGCCCAGAGTCAGCGACAGAGACGTCAATGGTTTTAATGGGTGGGGGAGCTTACCCGTCTGAAGCAAGGTCTTGGAGCCACATCCCGTCCTTGTGTGGAGTGGATGGTAGGCAGGACATGGCAACAGTCTTTGCTTATGGGGGAGGGGGAGATGGCCAGTCATAGGGGAATTGACATCAGGTGGGCTCTTTGGTTGCCAGGAAAACCAGAAGAGGACATGCCCCTTGCTGCCCCTTTGATAAGAGAAGTCACTAGTTGGGTTCTGGGGCAAGTACATAGGAAGGTCAGTCACATGAGTAGGTATTGGTGAAGCAGGCCCTGGTTTCACAGGGATGTACAGAGAGCAAGAGAACAGCAATCTTTTTTTTTTTTTTTTTTTTAGGAAGAAATTTATTTATGCTGTATAGGTTTTTTCATTGTTTTCATTTCTCAGTCTTTACTTTGTGTTATTAACTGTTCCAGAAATGTACAACATTAGTCAATGGAGACCAGCCATCTTGAGTGGCCTGACCATACACAAGGGATTACCAGCACTAGTAATGAGGTCTTCCTGTTCATATGTTCTACAGGTGATCCAATTCCAGAATCATCCTGAAGGTCTATTTCAAAGGACTACTTCTGTATGAACTGTCTTACTTTGGGTGAAATAGAGCCTGAGAGAAGTATTTGGGAGCAGGCTACTTGGAAGATAATCCCAGGAAGCTACGGAGGGGAGTGAGGGAAGTGAGACATGAAGACCTGAAAAACAATACCAGGTCTGTTAATGAGCAGGTTAGTGCTGTGGGCAGTTGGGACTGGTTTCCATGGGGACCTCAGAAAGACTAAATAGAACATGCCTCCGAGTTTTTCACCCAGGGAACAAGGAAGCTGGGACAGTTTTCCCCTAATTGTGTCCATCATGGTTTGAGATGGACCTTAACTCCCTGCTACCCCTGGTTTGCTGTGTACACTGGTTAAACACCCTCCTATGGCCAGAAGTCCTCAAGCAGAGAGTCAGGTGCTTGTAGTAAGAAGTCATCATTAAGAAGTCGTTAGCCCAGATGGAAACAATGAACACCCAGGGGATTGGGGGAGGTGCATTAATACACAGTATCAATCTTTTCCTTTTATGTATCCTTTTTCTGGTTGTGGTAAGAATGTTTCTCTGTGCACTGGCTGCCAAGAGGCAGGATGATGGAAGATTTCTTCTTTCAGACTTTAAAATAGGAGGTTTGGTACTGCAGTCCACTGATGCTGTATACACTGGGGAATTCATCCTTCCCTACCCCCACCCCCACCATCCAATCAACTGGATGTTGAACAGAAAAAAAAAATCCACTGCATACATCTTTCATGCCTAGGTTACATCTCTGTGACATTCTCTCATAGCCCCTTCTATGTTTACCTGCTTGTCACTCAAGGATGCTTTTGTCCACATATAACAGAATATCTAACTTAATTTTTCTCAGAACTAGGAAGCTGGAGGTCAGGGGCATGCGTGGCTGCTTAGTTGTTCAGTCATGTCCAACTCTCTGTGACCCCATGGACTGTAGCCTGCCAGGCTTCTCTGTCCATGGGATTCTCCAGGCAAGAACACTGGAGTGGGTTGCCATGCCCTCCTCCAGGGGATCGTCCCAACCCAAGAATACGAACCCAGGTCTCCTGCATTGCAGGTGGATTCTTTACCATCTGAGCCACCAGGGAAGCCCAAGAATATGGGAGTGGGTAGTCTATCCCTTCTCTAGAGGATCTTTCTGACCCAGGTATCAAACCAGGGTCTCCTGCATTGCAGGCGGATTCTTAACCAGATGAGCTACTAGGGAAGCCTGAAGGTCAGGGGCTGCTGGCATTTATTCAGCAGCCCAACAGTGTCAAGGCTGATGGCTTTGCAGTTCTCTGGCCTTTACCTCAATGTCACCAAATGATTTTTACAGCTCTACATTCAAGGCAAGTGTAAGGAAGAAAAGGAATGGACAACACCTATATCAGGAAAGAAGCCACACATTCATTTCCTTTGACTGCTCTAACACATCTCTGCGAATTCAATGACTTAAAACAAATTGGTTACCTTATAGTTTTGAAGGTCAAAAGTCTGGAAGGGTCTAGGCTAAAAGACAGTGTTGGCAAGTTTGCATTCTTTCTGGAGGCTCTAGGGGAAAGTGCCTGTTTTTGTTTTTTGCCTTTTCCAGCTTCTAGAGGGTGCCCTGCCATCTTCACAGCCAGTGATCACAATGCTGACTTCTGTTTTTGTCATCACATCTCCTTCTCTGACCCTGGCCCTCAGATCTTTGTGATTACATCGGTCCCACCTGGATAACCCAGCATGAGCTCCCTATTTTAAGGTCAGCTAATTAACAAGGTTAATTCCATCTGCAACCTTAATTCCCCTTTGCCATGTAACCTAGCATATTCATGGGTTCTGGGGATTAGGATGTGATGTGTGTGCATGGAGGAGGGCAAATATTTGCTTACCACAACCCACTTTGCCTCATTGGCCAACATTCTGGCTAGAGTGGGAATTGGGTTAGATGAACAACAGTGTCTGCTCTGCCTCACTAGGACTTCTCACCATTTGTAATTACAGATTTATAGTATGATTTCTCCCCTAGTAGACCTTATATCCCATGAGAGCAAGAACCATATAGGTTTTGCTCACCATTGTATTTTCAGCATATGACACAATACCTAACAAATAGTTCCAGCTCAGTAAATTTTTAGTGCATAAAGGAATGCCCAAACAAGTACACAAACATGTAGACACGCACGCACACACACACACACACACACACACACACACACACGGAAGCATACTTTGGCATTTTCAGGGTCTTAGTCAAGAACTGGAAACTATCTGTTCATCTATAGAAAACTGGTTATACTACAAATTATTGATTTTTAAAAAGTAAATTCCTGGTATGTTTCCACAATGGAATATTCTTCAGGTTTTATAAACAATGAGGCTGATCTTAAACGTAATGGCATGAAAGAATGCTCATGATTTATCATTATGGGAAAATGCAGAACAGTGTGTATTGTATAACCTGATATGTATGATAGAGAATAACTGACACTTATTGCCCTGGAAAAGGAAGAACACAAAGAACTAGAAAGAACAGAGTCAAATTCTTGGCTTTGAATTTTTCCAGGAACACACACCAAGAACATTCCCACCTCTTGGTCTTTTCACTGTCTGTTCTTTCTGCCTGGAATACTCTCCTCTCAGATATTAACATATTAGTATGATTAATATTTACATATTAATAACTTGCTCTCTTCTTTCACTAAGGTCTCTGTCCAATGTTACCTACTTAAAGAGGCCTGTCTTGACCCGCCTGTCTTAGATAGCATGCCCCAACACTCTCCATTCCCTTGCTCAGCTTTATATAAGATTATCTGTTTGTTTGCTATATCACTTCTTCAAGCGCCATGAGGCCAGAAATCCAGGTGATTCTGATGCAGGTTGCTGAAGTACCTCAGCTTAGTAACCACCTCTAATTCTTAGGGCAGCAGTTCTCAAAGTGTGGTCTCTTGACCAGCAATATCATCATCACCTGGAACTTGCTAGAAGTCAGATTCTCATACATAGAGCTGATTCATTTTGCTATACAGCAGAAACTAACACAACATTGTAAAGCAACTATATTCCAATAAAAATTAATACAATGAAACAGATTCTCAAGCCTAGACCTACTGAATCAGAAACCCTGGAGTAGGGCGCAGCAGTCTGTGTTTTTAACAAGCTCTCCAGGGGATTCTGATGTGTGCTAAAGCTTGAGAATCACTGATTCTGGCTTTGTTCCTTAGTCATCACCCACCCCCTCACCCCTTAGCTCTCTTCCTAGATACCTTTTCCTGGTAGAAAGATTCTTCTCTCTATTGTTTCCTTTTTGCTGCTCCTAAGAACATTCTAAATGAGATACAAATGTTGAAATTCTGTTTAACTTACTTTAAATTTGAAGTTTTTTTTAAACTTTACCATCTAGAAAAGGAGCTGACAGTAAGTGTTTTTTGGGTTTGCGGTCTGAGACAGCTATACAACTCTTCCGTCGTATTGGGAAATCAGCCATAGACAATACATAAATGAATCAGTGTGGCTGTGTCTGCATAAACCATCATATATGGACACTGAAATTTGAAGTGTTGCTAACCCAGTGGCATAATGTTTAATATGACATTATTTTGCATCTCTCTAACTACATTCATCTTGTCTCCTCTATAAAATGCTTGTCTGTTTCTCTTGCCCTTTTTCCTATCTGCTGAAGGGAAATCATTCCAGTGGGCAGTACCCATGGTCATTCACTTTGTAAGCAGGGAGAATCCTGGGAAGTGGCCAGTATCTTGGCTCACAAGAGGCACTGAGGGAACAATGCTGGAATACCACTGGCAAGGAAATATGCGAAAAAGCTATGTAGGTGGACCCCTGGAAGTGGGCTCAAAGTGCACAAACATTTATGTCTCATTTTATATAGCCACCAAAGAGCATTTGTTGCAGAGGATGTGAAAAAACAGCCAGGTTGGATACATCAACTATACTTCAATTAAAAAAAGGTTTTTTAAAACTCTCAAAAACAAAAAAACTCCCCATCCAGGTAGATCAGCCAACCTTTCTCCTTAGCCGTTACCACTAGTGTAATGGGCCCATGAATAGGTGGCTATGCCGCAAGGGAGGGAGGCTAGACCTGGGCCCAACAGAGAGGGTTTCACCTCTCCAAGGCTGACTTAGCTCCTGTCACTGCTGAGTGCCCAAGAAGCCAAGGGCAGAGAACCATGGTGACAGCACCAGAGACTGAGGGGCACTAGCCATCCACCTTATGGCAAGTTGATTACATTGAAGCCCCTCCATCTTGGAGGGGACCGTGAGTTGTCTTTAATGGAATCAATATATCCTTCGCATCTGGGTTTGCTTTGCCCACCTCTGCTGTCTCTGCCTCATCCTCCCACCTCCTCATTTCCTTTACAGGTTTCACTCTCCAGTAACCCGTTGGCATGCCTAACTCGGTTTCAGCTTCAGCCTCCTAAAGCATGCAATCTGTGACCACCTCTTTTCTAGAGAGAAATAGGACACTTGAAATGCGTGGCATGAACTGAATGATGATTACTCAAATTATCACCCACGGTGGCTTGAAATGAAATACAAGTGGAGGGCAAAGCTTTCGGAAATCAAGTGGTTGGAGCACTTAGTCCCTATGGCGACAATGATGATTGCGATGAATGTGGCTCGGGCTAACTGCTTCTGATGCTTGTAGAGAGCTCACACAGGAAAAGAGGATAAATGGAAAGCCTTGAATGCACAACTCAGATCATGGTGGAAAATTCAAGAGCCCCATTTTAAAGGAGTCTTTATTCTCCCGGAGCTGCAGAATGGATATGCAACTTATGCTCAGGGACTGATTAAATTGTTGAAGAGTTAGAGCATCACTTAGAGTTACTGCCTTGCTAGGACTCCTAGGCCAAGTTAGCCAAGGATATGACTAGGGAACAATCAGGACCCTAACATATTAGAGGGAAATATTTGGGCATAAACAGATGAAGCTGAGAAAAATGTAGACTCCAAGTCCTCCTGAACCTTCATTGCTAGTGGAAGCAGTCCTCTATCTCTTGTCTAACAGTACCAGCCTTCCTCTGCATAAAAGCCCGGGGACTTCCACTGGGGTATTTACCTCATGAGGGAGGATGGCTGATTCTCCTTACGACCAACCTCGGCAGCATTTCATTGCCTGCACTCCCATAAGAATCACTGGATTTCAGGATAGCCTGTAATGCCCAAGAAGAAGGGAGTGTTGAAGCAGATATATTTATTATGGGTGACCTGTTCAGTGCCGACTTCCAACTACGCTCATGGAGTTTTCTGTGGAGTAGGGCTTCTGGATTATAGGATTTTTCAGTTTTAAAACTGTGGCATATCCAGGAAAATTGGGACAAGCTTGTTACTGGGAGGATACTCTACACTGAGGCTTCAAGATATACATTGGTGAGAGGAATGCTAGCATTGCTGAAAAGCTCTGCAGAATATCCTCTGTAGGTCAGAGATGATGGCAAGAGATGCTCCAGTGGAACTGGGCTACTTGATTTCTGTAGGACTAATAGGATCCAAGTGGTAGGGTGCAAGTGACAGCACTTAACTGGCAGAACTAAGGTGGGTGCAATTAACATAATAAAGCATGGAGATAGAGTGGTATCAGAGTGTTTTGACCTCCATCTGTTGGAGTGGATGATTGTTTATGAAATACCCTAGGTGACATATAGAAGCAGAAATGTTATAGGCCTGATGGGCAGAAGTTTTGCAGACTCCTGAACCCTGACTCTGTTCCCAGATCTACCATGCCATTTCACTGATCTGGAGCCCCTTGATTAAGAGGGAGGTGAGAGCTCTTTGAGGAAGAATCCTGCTGCAATGCTACCATAGATATAGTGTGAACATCTTCCAAGTCCTTCCTCAGACTGGGACCTGTGGTCATTTGCTAGGGGGCCACTATCAGGGAAAATGAAATAGCCACAATCTTTTAAGGTTCTCAGATTATGACTCTGAATTCATTGCCAATTCTTTGAAGCCCAGTATGCTACTGTGGTCCATCTCCAGAGTCAGGTGATAAATTAAGCCTTGGTCTGAGTTTGTTTCAGTAGGAATCTCAGCAGAATTACTACACATATTTCTAACCCAATGATCCAAGGAGGGAGGGCTGTTATCATAGGAAGGGTCAAGTGGCATCCCCTGGAACTGTACTTCCCCCTCCTTTCACCATTGCCAAGAAAGTAAACCAAAGCAATACCAAATTCCTGGTACAATTGAAAAGACTAGAGCCATCGCCAAGGACTTGAAAATTGGAAGTGTGATGATTTCAACCACATGCTCCTGTGTAACTTGCCTGTGTGGCCTGTGGGAAAAGCCATAGAAGTTTTGTAGGATGCTTCTGGCTTATTGATAATTTAATAAGGTGGTGACACCAATTGCAAGTGTGGTTCCCATGGTGGTACTTTTATTGAGTACATCAACACAGCTTCTGGCATTTCTGTGTGCTGCCTTAGCAAATCAGTAGAGATAATCAGAAATAGTTTGCTCTCACTCTTACCTCAGGGCTATGTTACGCTATGCTGTTTTCAGTCATAATTTACTCCAGAAGGAAGTCCATTGTCTTTGTATCCCAGACATAATGCTGGTCCACTACATTGATGGCATTATACTAATGAGCCTGAGGGGCAGGAAGAATCAAGCACCTAGATGCCTTATGGCCAGAGGACAGGAAATAAACCCTATGAAATTTCAGGGGCTTGCTAAATGGATGACATTTATAGAGGTCCAGTGATCCAGGCAATGTCAGGATCTCTCCTCTAAGGAGATGAGTTGTTGTTTCCTTGCAATCTATCACAAGGAAGGAAACTGATATTTGGTAGGCTTCTTTGGATTTTGGAGGCAACATCTACCATATTTGGGCATGCTGCTCTGACCCATTTACCAAGCAACCCGTAAAGTTGCCAATTTTGGGTGGAAACTGAAGCAAGAAAAGCAGCAGATCTGGGTTGCACTGTGTGCTGCTCTGTTACTTGGGCCTTTGGACTCTGCAGACCTGATGGTTTTGGAGGAATTTGTGACAGAAATGTTCTACGAAGCCTCAAAAGAAGTGGCACAGCACAGTCCCTTTGGGTGTTGAAGTAAGCCATGCTTCTCTACTTGACAATTGCTTCCCATTTGAAAGGTAATGCCTAGATGGCTACCAGGCCCTGGTGGTCACTGAATTCCTGACTGCAGGACACCAAGAGACTATCTGATTTCAACTGCCTATTATGAGCTGTGTGTTTTCTAATCCACTCCATCGTCAAATAGTCATGTGTAGCAGCATTGCATTGTTAAATGGAAATTGTCTATGAAATCAGATTCTAGTAGATAAAAATCAGAATGAATGAGGAAGTGGCTCCTACTGCACCATTGTCTCTCCACCAGCACACACATATGGCCTAAGGAGAGTCCTCTACTATCATTTAGCAGAACAAGAAAAGGTAGGCTCATGGGTTTATAGGTGGGTCTCCATGGTAGGCTGGCAGCTGGTAGAGGTGGGACACAGCTGTCTGACAGCCCTACTCAGAGATGGCTCCTAAAGACAGAAGGGAAAATCCTCCCAAGTAGTACATCCCAAAGAGACACCTGATTGTCTATTTGGTGGAAGGAGAAATGCCCCAATAGACTGATGCAGACTGATTCAAGGGCAGAGGCTAATGAGCTGGCTGGATGGTGAAGTGTGAGGAAAGAAAAAGAAATTTGGTGATTAGGAGATCTAGTAAAGAGGTTGGTGGAAAGATGAAGTCTTGTCTTGATGTTAGCCTCTTTCTTCAACTGCCCTCTTGCTTGCTCTATAGGCGCATGTACAAAATGGCCCTGGCAGCTGGGATGGGGTGTCTGTTGAGGGTCTTCCCTCACCAATGCTCATGTGCCCACTACTACTTTGAATTGGCAGCTGGCTTATCAGCAGACCAAACACTGAGGCACCAAGCTGGCACCAGTCCCCAGGAAGACCAGATAGTCACTGTTGGTGGACTGGTTACACTGAACCCTTCCATCACCGAGGAAGCACCCACTGCCTTCATAGGAATAGATACATATTCCAAATATGGATTTGCTTTTCACACTTGCAATGCTTCTGCCAGCACCACCATGTGGACTCACAGGATGCCCGATTCATCCCTATGGTATCCCACCTAAAGCTGCTTGCATCAGAGGAACTCAGTTGAGTAGAAAGGAAGTGTGGCAATAGGCTCATCCCCACGGAAATTCATTGGTTTTATCACATGTCCCACCACCCAGAAACAACTGGCTTGAAGAATGGTGACACTTCCTGCTGAAGGCTGCTATGGTGCCACAGCCTGCAAGTTCAGGGTGCTGTCCGACAGAAACTAGTACATGCTTCAAACCAGTAGCCAATACATCACTTCATCTCCCTCACAGACCGAAAGTGTGGGTCCAGGGTTCAAGAGGTGGATGTGGGAATGACCCCTCTCACTGGACAAATAATTATTTGCCTATCCCTACATCTTGGACTCAGTGGGTTAAGAGGTTCTAATGCCCCAGGGAGAAATGTTTGTACCAGCATTCCTGTTTTAGAAGCTGATACTTCTTTCTGGCCATTTTGTGCTCCTAGTGTTTTTGAACTAACAGCCAGACAGGGGGTCACTATATAGACCAGGGTGGTCTATCCTGATTAGCAAAGGCAGATTAGGTTGCTGCTACACCATGGAGACAAGGAGAGCTATGTCTAGAACCCAAGGACTTCACTGGAGTGCATCTTATCACTCCCTTGCTCAGTAGTACTGGTCAAGGAAAAGTGGCAATCCAGTCAAGTGACATTATAGGAAGTCAGATCCTGTAGGGATGAAGGTTAGGGCATTCCACCAGGTAATATATCCTGTCCTACTGAGATGCTGACAGAGGGCAAGGGCAGCATGGAGTGCTGAGCAGAAAAGGAAGCTATGACAATCAACTCTGAGCTTGTTTCCAGCCAGGAAACAGGATGACAGCAACTATGTTTTCCCTTCTGCTTTATCTAAAAAGCACTACTAGTGGTTAATATTTTATTTTATTTATCTTTTTCAGTTCAGTTCAGTTGCTCAGTCATGTCCGACTCTTTGCGACCCCATGAATCGCAGCACACCAGGCCTCCCTGTCCATCACCAACTCCCGGAGTTCACTCAAACTCATGTCCATTGAGTCGGTGATGCCATCCAACCATCTCATTCATCCTCTGTCGTCCCCTTCTCCTCCTGCCCTCAATCTTTCCCAGCATCAGGGTCTTTTCAAATGAGTCAGCTCTTCGCATCAGGTGGCCAAAATATATCTTTTTAGTGGCTAATATTTTAGATTCCATGTAGAAGTAGGAACAAATCAATATCACCGTGCACTGATACAGTAGCTGATGGGACTTTGTACATTTTGTTTGAGGCCACGGGTTCTTCATCTGGACAAAGGGCAGGAGTGGTGTGGAGGGGCAAAAGGAATGGTCATTTCCAGCAAAAGTGCTGGAAATTCTGTTTTCCCTTTCAAAATCCACTTTCCATCCTTTTCCACCCTGCTTTGTCCCCTGACGCATACTATGTTTTCCATGGCCCTTGTATTATGGCTTGTGGTAGCCATCAGCCAGTGGGAGGGATCAGCAGGAGATAAAATGGTGAAAGGACAGAAAGGTCAGGGTATTTATTCCCCAGACTCCCTCCCTGCTAGGACATGAGTTGGTAATTATTCTTTGACAGAAGGCCGCACTTCCTGTTGAATATTCCGTTCCTTATTATTTCATTTTTTCCTTGTCTCCTTAGTTTTGGGGACCCACTCCCTCCACTTGTCCCTTCAGGCTTAGGGGTGCTAATGTCTCCCTGTACTGCTATTCATGAGGTATTCTACCATCCATTTTTGGTTTTCCCTAATCCTGCCCACTCACTTGCCAATGCAGGAGACGCAGGCTCCATACCTAGGTTGGGAAGATACCTTGGAGAAGAAAATAGCAACCCACTCCAGTATTCTTGCCTGAGAAATCCCATGGATGGAAGATCCTGGCAGGCTACAGTCCACTGGGGTCACAAAAGAGTTGGACATGACTTAGCAACTACATCACAGCAACAAATCTTGCTCACACTCCTGTTCATGGTTCCTTTATTAAATTCTCTTTAATTATCCCCTTTGAGTATGTCATCTGTTTTCTGTCATGAACCAAACTGATACAATCCTTAGTATTTGTTTATATGTACCTCTCTCTTCTTTTATATACTCAGTCTCGTCAGAGGTGTGTCAGTTTTATTAGACTTTTCAACCAACCAATTTGGGGTTTTATTTGATTTTTTTGGCTGGTTTCTTTTTATTAATATTTTCTATTTAAAAATATCCTTACTTCTGCTTTCTTCTATTTATTCTGTATTGTTTTTTTGTAACTTCTTAGATTAGATGCTTAGCTTTTTATTTTTCAAGCCTTATTTCTTTAATAATACAAAGGTTTAAGAGCATAAATTTCTAAATACCACTTTAGCTGCAATGCATCATTTTTTCTGTTAGTTTTGATATGTAATATTTCCATTATTTCTCTGTTCAGAGTATTTTCTAATTTTTAGTATGAACATTTTCCTTGACCTGTGACATATTTCAAAGTATCTTTTTACATTTTCTAACATAGGGTTTTTTTGTTGTTGTTGTTAAGCTTTCTGTTATTGATTTCCAATTTAATAGCATTGTGGTCAGTAAATGTGAACTATATAAGACTGATTCTTTGAAATCTGTTGCCATTTGCGTTTTAAAATGTAGTCTGTGGTTAATTATCATAAATGTTCTATGTGCTGGACTACCACTCACTGACACACTGCCTTTATGTGAATTAGGAAAATGTGCCCTTTCTTCCAGGTGAATGCAGCAGCACACCTGAGCATGTGGTTTGGCAAGTGAAGCACGGGATAAATGTTTGACCCTCACTTGTCCCTTTGGTTCTTTTGATCAGTGTACAATCTGTATGTGTTCTTATAAAGGATGTTTATTTTCCAGTTGCTAGGTACAGCATTCTTTGTATATCTACAGCATCAAACTTGTTCATTTGGTGTTCAAATAGTCTACATCTTTATGGACATTTTTATTCTGTTTTATCTATCAGTCTCTAGGAGAGATGAATTAAAGACTCACTGCCGTGGTAGATTTGTCTATTTCTCTTTGTAGTTCTGTTATATGTTCATATATTTCAAAGTGGTTGATTATATTCAAGATTAGGATGGTTACATTTTCTTGGTGAATTGAATTTTTATCAATATTTTGTAATCCTCGAAGTTTGGTAATTATTTTTTTCCTTAAAGTCTATTTTATCTGATATTAATCTAGCTATAACAGTTTAATTTTTGTTGATCTTAGTATTTTCCTGGTGTATTTTCCCCATTAGTTTTACTTTCAAACTTTCTGTGTCCCTGTGTTTTAGAGATCTCTCTTTTTTTCTTTAATATATATCTGTTTGTGTCTTAGTTGTGGCACAGGGGCTTAGTTGCTCCGCAGTATGTGGATCTCAGTTCCTTCACCAAGGATCGAACCCACACCCCCTGTATTGCAAGGTGGATTACCAACCACTGGATCACCAGGGAAAAGACCCTAGAGATGTCTTTTACAAATAGCTAGACTTCTTTAAACCCAGACTGATAATCTTTATTTTTAACTGGAGCATTTTGTTAATTTACATTTTATGCAATTATTGATATCTTTAAGTTTAAATTGGTAGATTTAAATTTCTTCCTCTATTCCACTTTTCTAAAAAGTTTCCCTTCCTTCTTGACTTCTTGGGGATTGATTGGTTTCTTTCTCTTTCTCTCTTTTAGTTTTTTCCTCCTCTGGTAGTCTGGAAGATATATAATATGATTATGTTTGTAGTGGTTATCCTAGAAATTTAATATGTATATTTAACATAACTAAGTCTTCAGTTAATAAAAACCCATTACTAATACTCAGCATTCATGGGACAGTCCCACAAAGTGCATGGATTTATTATTTTGATTATTTTATTTATCTTGTTTTGCTTTCATGTGTTTCCTTCTGGGTCCCATTATCTATTGCCACTGAGATGATAAAAAATTGCTTGATCTTACAATTACCTAAAAGTAGCCAGTCACTCCATGCATCAGACTCTCAATATTGAAACTACCCAATCCCTAGCCTTCACCATAGACCTCACTCTTTGTCTAGTCCATTGGTACCCAAGAACCAGTGAGATCACCAGGGAACAGTACTCCCAGCTGCTGAGACAATGCCAGATGCTGATAGCAAAGAACAGGCAAGCCAACAACAAGGATGCTAAACATGTGATAGCTTTGCAATCTTATGGAGCAAGAAAGCCAATTAGTTGTGAGCAATTCCTAAAGGAGTCATCATACCATGTAAAAATAGTTCTGCAGGCTCTGGGAGAGGGGAAAACCTCAGAGGACATCACTGCAGTCAGATCATACCACATTTGTGGGATACTGAGTAATATGCATGCTGCACACAGTTCAGTGTTTGGAAGAAGAAATCACTGTGATACAGTGGCAAGGTAAACCACAATATGGCAGAATATTATAGCTCAGTGGCTCTCAACAGGGGGCTATTTTATACTCCAGGAGACATTGAGTGATGTCTGGAAATACTGCTGTAACAACTGGTGTGGAAGGTGTGACTGACATCTAGTGGGTCTAGGCTAGACATTCTACAATGCACAGGATTCCCCCTGCCTTCCCCAAAGAATTATCTGACCCCAAATGTGGATAGTGCCCACTACTGTAGATTATACAGTGAAGTATATATAAACAACAGAATAGTTCTTCTTGGATCACAGAAGCCATCCTGTAACAATGATTTTAAACTTTTTAGGGAGGATGATGGTACAATGAAGATTCACTATACCATTCTGTTCACTTTAAAAATATTCCTTAGTTTTTGGGAATAATGAAAAATGAAAAGCTCAGAGGGAACTCATATCGCTGAATCTCCTTGAAGTGGCAAAATTATTTTTTTCTTTTTTTGGAGATGTCATTGAAACTGAATGGTGAAAAAAAAAAAAGAAAAAAAAAGAAACTGAATGGTGTATTCTAGAATTTCAGAATCAGGACAGTAGAAGACTACATATAGCTGATGAAAAACAATCATAATAAACAATGTAGCATTTCCCTGAACTTATTCTAAATACAGCCTGTCCCTTGAACAGGTTTTCAATGCAAATGAACCTGGTTCATTTGATAAAACTTGCCAAATATAGACAATATTAGTTCTAAAGTTCATACATTAATACATGTATGGTAGAATTTCTTCATTTCTTATGTCTGTATTTTCTAAATTTTCAAACACTTTTTAAAAAAGACCTCTTTACTTTGAAAAGCTGCACAAATAGAACAGAGAATCTGTTCAGTTCTTTACCCACATTCCTAAAACGTTAATATTTTACATTTGCTTAATCATCCTTCGTTCTTTTCTGAAACATTTTAAAGTTGCAGCACAATGCCCCAATTATCTCTAAATATGTCATATTTTCTTAAGGACTTTCGCATAACCACAAAACGAGTATTAAGTGGACATTTATACAGTATTATTACTTAATCTACAGATATTCGAATCTGGTCAATTGACCCCTTTTTAGCAAAATAATTTTTTTGGCTGGGGATCAGTTCTATTGTTTTCGTTAATCTGGAAGAGTTCCTCAATATGTCTTTGTCTTTAGTGACCTTGATGATTTTGAAGAATGCAAGCCAATAATTTTGTTAGACTGTCCTTAATATGGGCTTGTCTGATGGCCCTTCGTGATTAAATTCAGGTTATGCGAATTTTGATATGATGAATACTACAAAATTGGTTAGAGTTTTTCTTAGCACCTCATCATTTGTCTAATGTATGGGAATGCTTATTTTTTATCAGAATTAGGAGGGTATCTGCCATGTTTTCCGACCGTAAAGTTTCTATTTCGCCCTTTGAAATAAGTGTCTCCTCGGGAGCTACTTTGAGATATTGGAATGTAAACAAGTTGTTTCTCTTGTTACTTGCGCCCCCTAGTTTTGCCTAAGGTTTCAGTAATAGCGGTTGATGCAGTGTCAGCGCTGGTGGCTCCGAGTATTGCCCAGGCCGATTGCTCTCTCACAAGATTATAACCCTCATAACAGCAATGGCACCCCACTCCAGTACTCTTGCCTGGAAAATCCCATGGGCAGAGGAGCCTGGAAGGCTGCAGTCCATGGGGTCGCTAAGAGTCGGACACGACTGAGCGACTTCACTTTCACTTTTCACTTTCATGCATCGGAGAAGGCAATGGCAACCCACTCCAGTGTTCTTGCCTGGAGAATCCCAGGGACGGGGGAGCCTGGTGGGCTGCCGTCTATGGGGTCGCACAGAGTCGGACACGACTGAAGCGACTTAGCAGCAGCAGCAGCAGCAGCAACAGCAAAATGCCTGGTGCAAAGTAATCGGTTGCCTTTTCCCCGACTAATTTCTTTGATCTCAGCTGTTAGCAGGGTGTATTGTAATTGATCTGCTTATATATTTGTCTTCCCCATAGACTGAGCTCGTTGAGGGTAGGAATCATGGCTTATTATTTCTCTATCCCCAGTGTCTAGCACACATTAGGTGCTTTAAAAACACAAGTTTGAATTAGTGGTCTGGAGTAGAGACGAGGAAAGAAGATAAAGGCTACGAGTTGGCCTGGGGATGGCATTTTTTTCTGCTCTAAAGGGAAGTGGGGCCAGGTTTGCAGAGGGCGCGGCCAGCGTAGTCACTCTGCGACGGGACCCATGGGTCCCAGCCGCCTGGTTGGTGGCAGAGCCTCGGGCTTCCGCAGGGTGGGGTGGAAAGTGGGGCGGGAAATAAAAAAACCGAACTCGCGGCTCCCGGCATTCCCCGTGGGCGGTGCTCCCCTTTGACCCCTCGCTCGCGTGCTACACATCCGGGCCTCTGCTACTAGTGAGGGGAAGATGGCGGCCGCAACCGTGGTGGTTCCTGTAGAGTGGATAAAGAACTGGGAGAAATCAGGGAGAGGCGAATTGTGAGTGTCCGGGCTGGAGGAGAGCGCTCCGCCGGGCCGGGCTCGGGCGTCAGCAGTGCTCTCACATTTGGCGGGAGGTGGGGGGGGGGGGAGAGGTGTCCCCTCCCCCATCTGGGTGACGGGTGTGGATGCTTGACTGGGAGTTTCGAACTCGGGAAGGAGAGGTGCTGGTAACTGCCGCCGATCTCCTGCCTTCCCTGGGCTCCTCTTGAAGCCCTGCTGCCCGCCAAAGCTTGTCTTTCTTTAGCCTCTTAGCAGAACTCCCCGTTTTGTCCCTGCGGGTCCCCGCGCTCTCGCTCCGTCTCTTTTTGTCCCCCTCTTCGCTGAGCTCACTTGGCTCCTTTCTCTTTACCGGGCCGCGCCAGGAGGGTTCCGACTTTCCGTTTCTCTCTGTCCCATTTCTTTACTCTGCACCCGTTCGACTCTGCAGTTTGGAGCCCGGCGCCTCTTCTGCCCGAAGTCCGGACCGTCCCGGACTCCCTCCCCTCCTTTCCGCCCAGGGCATCGGGAAGGACCTTGCTTGGCACCTCTCGCCCTCCTGGGGAGCGATCTCCCAGACCGTCCCGGCCCCTCGTGGCGCCGCTGTCCATGGGCGAAGTGCAGCAAGCATCGCCGCTTTCTCCAAGATCTACCTGCATTTCTTTGCTCCGTCTTTCCATCTCAGGGCCATTTCAGCTTGGAATCAACTTTTTCGTCATTAAATGTTTCCTAAACCCCATTTTGTCCTGGGACTGCAACTAATTTTGGCAACTCTCCAAGGCTCTCGGGTACCTAGAATAACGTGTTTCCTGTAGTCATAAAACTTGGGTGTTTTTCCTCTTTCTTTCCGTAACACAGAAGACCGTAATCTGCCATAACCCGTGATTTCCTTGCCCCAAATTTCGGCTCTGTCTGTCTCGGGGGGAAAATTCGTTTAAGCGGCGGAACAAACCCCAGATTTTAAAACAAATGACTTATTGCGAGTGTCTTTCTCTGGATCGCTTTATTAGTTAAAGCTCAGCCGGGTATGAGATTAACTCTTCATTAGCTGTTTTCCGCGTGGTTGCGCGACCCCGCCTCCCCTCCCCTCCCTGCCGGTAGTCAGTTTACGGTTGCCCGTGCGAAAAATACGGTCTTTCGAACTTCGGTACCGGGACCAAACGCGGGGAACGTGTTGCCGGATCTTGCGCGTGTAATCGCGCCAGCCTACACGACTCGCGCCAGCCTACATGGCCCGCGCCAGCCTTCATGACCCTCCCCAGCCCCCGTCCGCACTCGCGCTACTTTCCGAAGTCTTAGTGTGAGCGCTAGAATTGGATCGCCTGGGTAGGCGGTAGTTTTAGCCACTTAACTAGCCAGGTGACCTTGGGTAAGTTCCTTAGCCACTGTGACCGTTTCCCCTTGAGTAAATTGGGAATAATAAGTACTCAAAGGATTGTTGCGAAGATTAATGCCTGTAAAGCATTTGGCTTATAGTAAGTGCTCAAGTGATAACTACTATTACAAGTAATATTATTATTGCAGTCTGTAGATATTTCAGCTTCTCTGAACAGCTCTTGCACTTAAAAGTCTATACTACTCAGGTTAGCAATTAATTCGTCTCTGATTCTTTCATGTAATCTCATGCACTCCAACGAATTGAGTGATCCTTTAAGAGTGGGGACTGTGTCTCACGTTTCTTTTGGTTCAACCCTCCCGTCCCCGTCCTCTATCCCCCTTCCTCCAGCCGCTCTAGCGTCTGCTTAGGGAGCTTATTAAGTTTTATGAACTGACAGGGAAGTCTGTTTGATAACCACTCACTTTTAACTGTTAGGAACATTTTGCACATCCTTGTACGTGCTAGTTAACAAGTAGCTGTTAAAGTGCCTTGGGTGCGGGGAAGGCAGGATGAGAAGTTACCAAAGCGAAGCATCATTTTCATCTATATGAGAGTAGGATAACCACCCCATTCCCCCCCACCCACCCCAAACGGGTACACCAGTTTATTGTTACTTTGTTTACTCTTAAAGTCAGCTTAGTTATTTGGGGACTGTCATCTTTGTGGACTACTTACCTTGCTCCTTCCTGCTGGTTTTGACAGTTTTACTGTTATTCCCATCTTAGAGTGAGTGGTATTAGGGCTAGGAGATAAAATTCTGCTTGGCTTTTGACTGGCAATGGTTGAAGAAAAAGTCATGTAGGAGTTTGAAATATCTAATCAGAATTGGAATTTTGGATTCACTTTATGCATATTTATGTGATCCATGCTATCCATCGTAATTTCTGTGTTTTTGAAGAGCTGCTTCAAGACTGTTATTCGAATTTAGGTGTATGTAGTTATTGCATGGCTTGTGGAATGTAGTTTGAATTATAGTAGATCCAGATTAGTATATTCAGTTTTATAACTGTTCTGTTACATGAAGAGAGTCGTGTGACATTAATGAAGTATTTTAAATAGTTGTGTGACATAATGAAATATTTTAAATAGTCAAACTCATCACCATCCAGTACTTAGTCTTCATTTGACCTCTTTTCCCTCTTTGGAAACTTTATTGCATATAGTCTAACTTTGGAGTTTTTTATCTTGCTAACTATGGAGTTGGCGTTTTCATTTTATTATAAAAAATGGTATAAATATATTACAAAAAATCTTTTCCTTTCTCTGGAAACAGCTTCTTAAAATATGAACCAGCAACCAGAAATGTTAAAAAGATAATGTGCTACCAAATTATTAGTGAATCCATTTACATATTTGGCTTTTAAGATTGATCAGTATTTAAAATTATATCTTCAGTGGATTTTTCCTTTTTAATGAGAAAAGTTAACAGATGAGCTTTAAGTTGACCAAAAGTCATGATATTTTTCATGAGGTGTAAGTTCATTTCTTGTCTGTTACTTTCTATAAGTCTGTATTCTGGGAGTTGTATCAAGTTCAGCAGCACAGTGTTAAAGGAACATATGAGCTGTATGGGGCGTATTATAACATTGAGAGGGCAATTCTTATTTGTGCCTCATGAAAAGCAGCTGTCAGTTAATATGGAAAGTCTTGGCTTTGAAGAGTAAGTTTTGTTAGATAACTAGGGAGAAAAGAAAAACTGTATTTTGCCCATGTGAATGGTCCATCACATACCTAGCTAACCTATTTCCAGAGATACTGATTATGTTTTTAATGGTAAATTACAGAACTCTTAAAATGATCTTTTCTAAGAGATAGCAAAAGCACAAAGGACTCTGAAAACATAATTAAGTGTCCTTTGCAGTAATACTTTGATCTACTCTTCAGAGTTTCACATCTTAATGCAAACTCTTTGAAATTCTGTGACATATGCAAGATATGGATTTAATCACTTTAATTTTGGAATTAGAGCTTAAGTTTCTTGATTATTTCATATTATCATAGGATTTGCCATGATTAAGCTAATAAACTTGCATGTACTGGTAGATCTAGGGGAGAATTTTATTTCTAGTAGACATCTTTAACACAGTGAGCCCAGCATTTCTTTGTGTCACAAGCAACCTTAATGGAGGATTTATATTCCAAGCTCTTAATCTGAAGATGTTAGCCTCATGTCAATACTTATTTCAAAATACTTATATTTGTTGAATATCAAGTATTTGTTTAAATAACTTGATTCTTTTTCTTTAAAAAATTTACATATCAAATAAAAATTTTTGTTGAGCATTACCTTATTCCTCAGTAGCTCAGCAGTAAAGAATTCATCTGCCAATGCAGGAGATGTGGGTTTGATCCCTGGGTTGGGAAGATCTCCTGGAGGAGGAAATGGCAACCCACTCCAGTATTCTTGCCTGGAAAATTCCATGGACAGAGGAGGTTGGTGCGCTACAGTCCATGGGGTGGCAGAGAGTTGGGCATGATTGAGCACACACACCCACAGGCAATAATACAGTTTTAAAATTTAATGGCCAAATGTTTTGGTTGCCATTCTTTTCTTCATCTGCTACTGGATGATTTGACATATTCCAGAACTAATGGAAGGGCATTTAGATGTTCATTAAATGTTGTCTGACCTGAATTTTTTGGGGCAAAGTAGGAGGAGGGAGTTTATAGCAAACAGTCTAAGAAATTTTGTTTTAATATTTGTCTTTTTTTCCCTTCAAAGCGTGCTCTAAGTTTATGTGAAGCTTTATCTGAAACCATTTCTTCATGTCTTAGTTTTCATTTGCATTTGTTTTCTCATTTTGACCAGTGTTCACAAGTATAAGTCTTGGTCTATTTCCCTGGTAAGAGAAATTCATTCTTCAGAAAATGTAGCAGTATCAGGAGGTTTTTCTGGGCTACTGCTTTCTTTTTTTGTTAGAAAAATTGTTCTTTAACTAAAGTAGCATGAGTGCTATTAATGTACTTGTGTGCAGGAACTTCTGTTGTCTTTAACATTTCCTGTTCCTTTTCCTCCTCGTAAGTGCATATTTTCATTTTCTTAAATGCATGTTTTGAGATAAAACTATATGTCCTAATACTCATTTTTTTGGTTATGTCTCCTGTCAATGATAATAGAGGTAACACTTGCTTAACAAAGTTTAGCCACCTTTTGTTTTTAAAAATTAGTTGAAGCACAGATCTACATCAATTTTTTATATGTAGAAGCAGCTTTGAGATGTTGCGTATAATCCAATAGTTCAGGCTTATGTTGTGTTTCTTTACTGGAAAATAGGATCAAGATGGAAAGTCAAATATTCATGTTAAAGAGTATTCACAAAATACTTAAGTTCTTGGAAGAACTTAAGACATTTTATTCAGTTTAAGTTTCATATATCTTTGACAGAAAGTAGACTCTTTGTTCTCAGGGGCCTGATGTCGCACCTCCACTGTAGCACCAAACTGTCATAAAAGAGGAAAAAATGGTAAGCCCAATTATTTGGAGGTTATTAAGGGACTAAAATAGTCATTTGAATTTTTTCCAAGGCAGAATATTTGATTATTTTTAAAGCCATATTAAAATGGGCAACTGTTGAAGTTTTGTTTTTTTCCTCTTACGATTTAGGATAGAGTACTAAACTGTACAAGAGGTGTAGTAAGACATGCAGCATTCTGAAACAGGGTTGTTCTTTAAGGATACTTCATAATCTTCTATTAGTGGGAGGACTTAGGGGAAAAGCTGGGTCAAATCTACTGATTGGGGGAAAATTCTTAGTGAGTTTTTAGTTTCCTCCAACAACTAGGGAAGAAGTATTTTATACTAGGGAAATAAAAGTTACACAAATAAGTTGCTTTATATAATGTAATAACCCATCAGTGATTCCTTACACAGTTTGAGTGAATCTTTAAGATGCTAATTAATAGTGCATGATGACATTATCATCTGCATTCCTAATGAATATGTTTGTAGCTTTTGTGACTGACAAGATGGAATTACATTTCAGTTATTTTTAAAAATTATGTAACAATGACTGTACCATTAGATTAAGTGGGATTTGGTACACTGACATTTGCCCCTCCCCACTGGAAGGATTATAGCAAAAGACATTTGCATTAAGCTTGTTAAAACAAATAGAAAATGAAGCTATTGAAAATGTGAATAAGCAGACAGATTCACTGTAAGAAAGAATATTTGACCTTGCTTTTTAGTAGCCAGGGTACAAAGGGAAAGATGAGTTGCTGGATTTCCTTGCATTCTTCTGTCAAAGTTGCAATATTTCCTGCTACTACATTCTGAAGGCAATTGAACCTATGGGGACAGTGAAAACCACGGGGGAGGGGAGGGGATTGTTTCAGTACTTTATGGCAAATACTGAAGCAGCCTTGATGCACTTACATATTTACTCTGAACAAAAAGGAGCTAGGTGTCAGGCATTTTTAGGTTATATTCTCTGATGCTAGTCTGAAGCAGATATTTTTGTATTGCCTAATGTAATGAAGACTGATTTTGTTTCATATTTGAGATAAGCTCGTTGTAGGTTTAACTTACTTGGAGAAATTAAAGCTTACACACTGTCTTAGCACATTGGAAGGCCTATCTGGTTCTCAGGAGAAATAGTTGAAAGTACTTGGAGTCAAACTTAAACTGCCTTATTTTACCGTTTCTAAGGGGCTCTCCGAAAATTTTTGTTCTTTTAATAGGAGTTGATTAAAAACTAACAACTAAATGAGATTTTCAAACTATGCAGATTTAGTAATAGTTGTCTGTTGGCAACGGATTTTTGTTCTTTGGTTTTGAAAATGATTTTGTGAGACCTACAGATGAATTTTTGACCTGGAAAAGTCCATTGAACCTTACCCTGCTTATCCTGATGATGGAGTCGTGAAATAAAAGACACAAGAGAGGTGAACTGCAAGGGCATGCATAATCTGCAAAGTAGGTAATCCCTCTGTGGATGGTTGTAATGTGGCATCATATTTCACCTTAGATGTGATATATAAGCACATTCTGTCAGTTTTATAGTTACTTGCTTTATTGACTGGATTGCTAGACTTAAAAAAATAAACATATGCATTCGTTGGTTCTCCTTTTTTTGAGTTTTGTACAGCTTGTAATAACAATTACTTTTTCTAAATTGTGAAATTAAAAAAATACAGAAAAGTGCCTAAAGTTTAAGTGTAGAGCTCAAAGAATCACTAAGATGCACACTCATGTAACTCATACCCAGCTCTAATCCCCCTTCCTTTTTGTACTCTTTCACCTCCCCTGTGATAACTGACATTTATGGCTTCCTCTTGTTTTTATTTACAGTTTTGCTACCAAATATGTTTAAGTTTGTTCTTTTTGAATTTCATATAAGTGAAATCATAGAGGATGTGTTCTAATTGTTCCTGACTGCTTTTGATCAACATTATGTCTTTAGGATTCATTTGTATTTTGCGAGTATTTGCAGTTCTTGGATTTTCATAGTTATAAGATGCTCCATTGTATAACTATACCATACTTTATCTCTTATGCTACTCATGAACAAGTTTGTTGTTTTGAGTTTTTGGCTGTTGCCAACAGAGCCAATAGAGCTATTCTTATATAGGTATTTTGGTGTACACAGGTGCACATACACCAACTTTACTAGATACTGCCACATAATTTCAAAATATACTCCTATCAGCAGTGTGTGAGAGTTCACCTTCACATCCTGGCTAACATCTAATACTGTGCTATGTGCTCAGTTGCTCAGTCGTGTCCGATTCTTTGCAACCCCATGGACTGTAGCCCTCCAGGCTCCTCTGTCCATGGAATTCTCCAGGCACGAATACTGGAGTGGGTTGCCATTGCCTACTCCAGGGGATCTTCCCTACCCAGGGATCAACCTGCGTCTCCTGCATTGGCAGGCAGATTCTATACCACTGTGCCACCTGGGAAGCCCAACATCTAACATTGTCACACTGTAAATTTTTTGTCAATATATATATCTAATGTTATTTTCTTCAACATTTTCATAGGCATTTTTTCCAATTTTTTTTAGTTGAAGTATAGTTGATTTACATTATTAGTTTCAGGTATACAAAGTAGTAGTTCAGTATTTCTGCAGATTATACTGCATTTACAGGTTATTACAAGATAATGGCTACAATTCTCTGTGCTACACAGTATGTCCTTGTTGTTTATTTTATATATGAAAAGTGAAAGTGAAAGTCGCTCAGTTGTGTCCGACTCTTTGTGACCCCATGGACTTTAACCCACCAGGATCCTCTGTCCATGGAATTCTCTAGGCAAGAATACTGGAGTGGGTAATGGTTTTCTTCTCCAGGGGATCTTCCCAACCCAGGGATTGAACCCAGGTCTCCCACATTCTAGGCGGATTCTTTTACCATCTGAGCCACCAGGGAAGCCCAGGAATACTGGAGTGGGTAGCCTAACCCTTCTCCAGAGGGTCTTCCCAACCCAGGAATTGAACCAGGGTCTCCTGCATTGCAGGCAGATTCTTAACCAGCTGAGCTACCAGGGTGGAGGCTATTTTATACTACTATGACTAACAAACTATTTTATACATAGTAGTTTGTTAATCCCATAGTCCTAAACTGTCTCCTTCCCAGCCCTCTCCTTTGGTAACCGCAAGTTTGTGTTCTGTAGCTGAGTCTGTTTCTGTTTTGCATATGCGTTTGTTTGTAGCATAGACGGCTGTTTTTTTTTTTTTTTACTTTTTATTTTGTATTAGGGCATAGCCGATTAACAATGTTGTGATAGTTTCACAACAGTGAAAGTATTCAGCTATACATACGTATTCATTCTCTCCTGAACTCCCCTCCCATCTAGGGAGCCCTGTAACATTCAGCAGAGTTCCATGTGCTATATAGGCATCTTTTTGTATATTATCGGTCATTTGGATTTTGGTTTATTGTGAAAGATCTCTTTATATCTTTTTTCCATTTTTCGATTGGATTGTTCACATTTCTTTCATTGATTTATAGTTCTTTCTATAAATTGTAGTTCTTTCAGTGGGTTACACTGTGTGTGGCAAATCTCTTGTTATTCTTAGGCTTGTATTTCCACTCTACAGTCGTGACTTTTAATGAGTAGAAGTTGTTCATTTTAATGTAGTTAAATGTATCTGTCTTTTACTTTCTGAGTAGTACTTTTTTGTGTTTACTAGTTTCTCTCCATTCTAAGGTTAATGAACTACCCTGTGACTTCTGGAAACATTATGTTGCTTTCCCTTTTTAAGTCTTACCTAACTGGAGGTGATTTTTATGTGTGCTGTGAAGTAGGGGGTTGCAATATATTGTCATGGTGGATGTATATGAAGAAAGTTCAGCCTCACACTTAAATAGTTGGCAAAAGGAAGAGAATTTTAGTAGTCTTTTCAGATAATTATAGATATTTTTTAATATCATGTCAAAATTTGTCAAATGGTAGTTTCTTAATGGTTTGTTACAATGCCAAACCTAAAATCATATCTGTACTCCTTGTATGTTGTTAAATTGAAGTCCAGTTGTCTCTCTTTTACTTGGAATCTGTTTTACCCATGTATTATTTTACAGAATCCTCCATTGGTCAGTTGGAAAATACTGGTTCACCCAATGATGCAGTACTTCCAAATATGACACAATGCATTGTATAATATAAAAAACCACATTCTTCAGTATCTTCACTGAACTAATCAGGGAAGTTTTTATGAATTGTGAACTAGCCAAGTCCATGGTGCCAGGTTAAAGTTTTCCAAAATTCTAATTTTTGTTTGAAACCTTACCTTTTATCATTGGCAACAGACACTCTCAGCTTTTTCCCTGGAAGTGACTGGCTCACATGGTTCATTTTTGAGAAAATTCCGGCCAAAGACCCAAATCTGAATAACCATAGTTTGTCAGTTCTTTCAAGTAAAAAGGGCTTCCCTTGTGGCTCAGCTGGTAAAGAATCCGCCTGCAATGCAGGAGACCTGGGTTTGATCCCTGGGTTGGGAAGATCCCCTGGAGAACGGAAAGGCTACCCACTCCAGTATTCTGGCCTGGAGAATTCCATGGGCTGTATAGTCCATGGGGTTGCAAAGAGTCAGGCACTTTCAAGCAACTTTCACTTTCAAGTAAAAATGGTGTTCTGTGAAAAAGCAGCTAGTTCAGCTCACAATTCAAACAATTGCGTAAGTGATTTTCCTGGAGACAACCATGGTATTTTGGTGTGTGACAAAAATGTTTTATGTATACTTTCCAGTTTGTCACATAGAATATTAAAAATATGTATTCTTAAAAAAACATGTTCTCAGGGCTAGGATTTAATAAAATTCATTAAGGACATTTTCTTTATTGTAGATACAAACATATAACAGATAAATCTTAACACATTTTTAAGTAAACAGTACAGTATTGTTAACGATAAGCACAATGTACAACACATCTTTAGATCTTTTTAATCTTGGATGGCTGACATTTATACACATTGAACAGCAGGTTCCCGTTTCTCTATCCCTCTAGCCCCTGGCAACCACTGAAATTCTACTTTTTGTTTCTGTGAGCTTGATTACTTTAGATACCTCATATAAGTGGAGTCATATAGTATTTATCCTTCTGTGACTATTTTGTTTCGCATACTATCTTCATGGCTCATCCATGTTGTTGTATATGACAGGATTTATTATTGCAAACGTTCCATTGTATATTCATGAGGTTTTCTTTATGTACTCATCTGTTGATGGACATTTAGGTTTTTTCCTACCTCTTGGCTGTTGTGAATAATGCTGCAATAAATATGAGACTGCAAATACCTCTTTGATATCCTGATTTCAAATTTTATGAGTAAATACCTAGAAGTGGGATTGCTGGGTTGTATGGTAGTTCTATTTTTGCTTATTTGAGGGACCCCCACACTACTTACCATTTTACATTCCCACGAACAGTGCACAAGGTTTGCAGTTTCTTCATATCCTTCCTAATACTTATTTTCTGTTATTTTTTAAAAACAGGTGTTTTAGGTTCACAGAAAAGTTGAGGAAAAGATACATAAATTTCCCATTTACCCCCTGTCCCCACACATGCATAACCTCTCACATTATCAACATTTCCCCACCAGAATGGTACATTAGTTATAATTGATGAATCTGCACTGACAAATCATAATTGCCCCCAATTCATAGTTTACCTTTGTTTTCACTCTTGGTGTTGCACATTTTATGGGTTTAGACTATAATGACATGTATCCATCATTATAGTATCAGAGTATTTTTACTACCCTAAAAATCCTCTATGCTCTGCCTATTCATCTCTCTTCCCAGCCCCTGATAACCATTGAACTTTTTACTCTCTCCATAGTTTTGCCTTTTCCTGAATGACGTATAGTTAGAAACACACTGTGTAGTGTTTTCAGATTGACTTTATTGACTTATTAATGTGCACTTAAGGTTTCTCCATGCCCATGTCTTTTCATAGCTTCATTGCTTTATAGCTTATTTCTGTATGGTGCTGAATAATATTCCATTGTGTAAATGTACCAGTTTATTTATCCATTCACCTATCGAAGGACATCTGGTTGCTTCCAAGCTTTGGTAGTTATGAATGAAGGTGCTATAAACATCCTTGTGCAGGTTTTTGTGTAGACATAAGTTTTCATCTCCTTTGGGTAAATATCAAGGAGTGAGAGGGTTGGATTGTAAGGTAAGAGTATGTTTACTCTTGTAAGAAACCACTAAACTGTTCCAGTGTGGCTGTACCGTTTTTCCTTCCCACTAAAGATGATTGAGTGTTATGTTGCACCACATCCTCACCAGCATTTGGTGTTGGCAGTGTTCCAGATTGTGGCCATTTTAGTAAGTGTGTAGTGGTATCTCATTGTTTAAGTTTCCATGTCCGTGATGATGTACGATGTGGAGCATCTTTTCGTTTGCTCATTTGCCATCTGTATATCTTTTGATGAGATGTCAGTTAAGGTCTTTGCTCATGTTTAAATTGGTTGTTTGTTTTCTTATTGTTGAATTTTAAGAGTTATTTGTATATTTTGGATAATAGTCCTTTACCAGATGTCATTTGTTTGCTTGCAGTTTTTTGATAATGACCACTTTTACAAGTGTGAGGTGGTGGCTCATTTTGTTTTTGATTTGCATTTCTCTGATAATAAGTGATGTTGAGCATCTTTTCATAACCTATTGGCCATTTTGTCTGTCCTTTTTATTTATTTTAGGCTATGCCTTGCAACATGTGGGATCTTAGTTCCCCAACCAGGGATCAAACCCATGCCCCCTGTATTGGGAGCGCAGAGTCTTAACCACTGAACCACCAGGGAAAGACCCTTGTAGATCTTCTTTGCAAAAATGTCTATTTAACGCACTCCAGTATTCTTGCCTGGAGAATCCCATGGACAGAGGAACCTGGCAGGCTACAGTCCATGGGGTCGCAAGAGTCGGACATGACTTAGCAACTTAACAACAATTTATTTTTTAATCAGGTTGTTTTCTTGCTATTGAGTTGTAGGTGTTTCTTATATATTTTGAATGTTAGCCTCTTATCAGATACATGGATGGTTCACAAACATTTTTTCCCCCTATTTCATAGGCTACCTTTTCTTTTTTTTTTGGCCACAACTTGAGGCATGTAGCATCCTAGCTCCTCAGGGATCAAACTGTGTCCCCTGCAGTAGAAGCATGGAGTTTTAACCACTAGACCACCAGGGAGGTGCCCTGCCTTTTCATTTTGTTTGTCATTTCTTTGCTGTGCATACAGTTTTTAGTTTGATGGTCCACTTGTCTGCTTTTGCTTTTATTGTCTGTGCTTTTGGTGTCACATCCAAGAAATCATTGCCAAGACCAATGTCATGAAGCTTTCTCCCTGTTTTTTCTAGGAGTTTAACAGTTTCAGGTCTTATTTTTATGTATTTGATCTATTTTGAGTTGATTTTTGTGTATGATGTAAGAAATAGCCAATTTCATTCTTTTGTATATGACTATCCATAATGCTGTTGAACATCTAATGAATTTTTCAGTTTAGTAGTTATGTTCTTTAGTGCCGGAATTTGTTTGGTTCTTTTAAAATTTTCTGTCCTTTTCTTAAAATTCTCATTCTCTTTATGCATCATTTTCCTGAACTCACTGAGCATCTCTATGATGGTTATTTTAAATTCGTTGTCAGATAATCCATATACCTCTAATTCTTTAGGATCAGTTTCTGAAGACAAGTTTTGTTCCTTTTATTAGACCAATTTTACCTGTTTCTTTATGGTCCTTGTAGTTTTGTGTTGGTATCTTTGCATTTGAGAAAACACTTTTATCCCAGGCTTTATGGACTGCTTCAGTGCAGGGAAAGGCCTTTACCAGTCAGCTTGGCTATAGATTCTGAGAGCCTCTCAAATTTTACTCTGGATGTGTCTTCTCTGGCCTAATGTGTAGATTCCAGATTAGAGGGAGTTTCTCCAAGCTTTCCCTCTCTTGCATCCTCTGGTGTCCATCTGTTGTACCCTAGGGTCCTCTGAAGCAGCAGCATGTCACCCAGCTTTTTTTTTGTTCTTAGTGGCTCCCAGGCAGCTAGAGTATGCTGGGTACCGTCAGCGGCCCGAGTCAGGCTAGACAGAAACCAGTCTCTCAGGTAGTGCCCCTCCCCCAAAGCTGGAATACTGGGCACATGCTCTAGTTTTCTCTTTCTCCCTTGAGGGAGAGATTGCCAAGCTGTTGGGCACCTCCCTGACCCCCCCGACCTGCCTCGCTGCCCCCGCCCCCGGAAGAACGTTAGATGTATATATAGTCCAGTCCTCTCTTTCCCTTCTCAGAGAGAATTTGGAAATTGGGAATTGCCTTCGAGCCATGCGGTGCTGTGCCAGGAGTAGGGACTTTGGTGAAAGAGCATCATGTATTTTCCTAGGAGCTTTAATGCAGCTGGTTTAATTCTTGCCTGGGGTGCAAGAATTAACTGTTTCTGAATTTCTCATAAAGGGAATTGTGGATGTGTATTGTTGACTTGTGTTTCTGTGGGAGGAAGGAAGGCCTGGGACCTCCTATTTTGCCATCTTGCTGAGCCACTCCCACCAAGGACATTCTTAAGTGAAACTGGCTTTTGTTTGTGTGAATGATCATGATAGATGTAATGAAGTAATTTGGTGACATCTTACATGAGACTGACTTTATTCTTTGATTTAAAAAAATTTTTTTTAATTCTTCTTGATTGTGAAGAATTCAGTGAGACAGTTTGATGCTACTACCCTGATGAATGCTAAGGTGCCAGCAGTCTCACCTTCCTTTGCTTTTGAATTATTAGTGCGAATGTCAGTGCAGTAAGAAGGGAAATGCAGTCTTAGTACTATTATGAATATAGCTTTGACCTTGCAGAATGCCAGAAAGTGTCTTGGGGATCAGGGGTTTGTGAACCACACTATCAGAACTGCTGCTTTATCAAGTTATAACTTTTTTTCATGCTCCTAATTTTTAAAGTTTAAAAAAAATAGTGAATGGTTATTGAATTTTGTCAAATGTCATTTATGCATAAAAAGATGTAGAAAACTAAGAATAGAAACTTTCTGAACTATTTTGTGATTTTAAAAGTTTAATGTGGTAAATTAATTTGAACCAACTTTGTGTATTTGGGATAAACCCATGTTAACCTTGATGTATTTCAATATTTTTCAATTTATATATCTGTACATATTTAATGGAGCTTCCCAAGTGTCTCAGTGGCAAAGAATGCACCTGCCAATGTAGGAGACATAAGAGAAGCAGGTCGATCCCTGAGTCGGGAAGATCCCCTGGAATAGGAGATGGCAACCTGCTCCAGTATTCTTGCCTGGGAAGTTCCATAGACAGAGGAGCCTGGCAGGCTCTAGTCCATGGGGATTCTCCAGGCAAGAATACTGGAGTGGGTTGCCATGCCCTCCTCCAGGGGATCTTCCCAGCCCAGGGATCGAACTCAGGTCTTCTGCATTGCAGGTGGATTCTTTACCATCTGAGCCACGAGGGAAGTGCATACGTTGCAATAGATGTACTTCTTAAGCCTTTTTTATCCTGAGGGTCCCCCACCATCTTTTATTTTTCCTTGTAATATATTTGTTGAAGAGACTGGGCCATTGTCCTGTAGAGTTTCCCACAGTTTGTATTTAAGCTTTGCTCCCCCTCCTCAAAGACAACTTCATACGTGGTGGTGTATTCTTGTATTAGGATCAGGAGGCACATAATATCTGATTGCGTCTTAGGATGTGAACAGCCATTGATAGATGCCTAGATCCTTGAATTTATTAAGGACTTAAAAATGGTGCTGTTCTATCATACCTTTGTTAGCTGAAATACTAACAGAGGCATTTCTTATCAACTGTTGGTTTGTATACAAAAGGCAGAATAAGTGCTTTTCATTCTTTCATTTACCTATTTTCATTCAAAATAATGTCTTGATTCATTAGCATTTTCCAATTATGGTTTTTAGGTTATTTTATTTAAATTATAAGTGTGTAATTTAAATTAAAATGTGTAATACATTTCCAGATGTTTTTAGTTGATAGAATTTGCTGTATAAGGATTATCTGTGTTAGAAGTAGAAATTAATACAGATTATTTGTTTTATTCTAGTTTACATTTATGCCGGATCCTCAGTGAAAATAAAAGCCACGATAGTTCAACTTACAGAGGTAAGACTTTTAAAAGTATCATAGCTATAAGATTTGGCTTGGTCAAAATTAATAAAATACCCTGTTTTCCATTAAATTTTATAAATAGAAGAGCTAGCATGGAAAGAGAAACTAATTCTGATCTTGTTTGTGCTAGGAAACTTGCAGAAACTGAGGTTCAGTGTTTTTACTAAAGCTGGTTATGTTTAGGTGGTATCAGGGGATCTTGTTAAAGGCAGTTGTCATGGAAAACATTACAAGCAAAGGAGTTGTTTATGACTGCATATCTCAAATATGATTTATTAAGAAAAGTGTTATGCAATTACACTGAATGTAAATTTTTAGTTATTTTTAGAGAATTTGCTGTTTAATTTTTTTGAATTTAAAATTAGATATATGGATTCAGAAAAGGAGGGGCAAAAACAAAAGCAATGATGCCCAGTAATTTAAACCATTTTCATATATAGCTTTCACTGGGGGTAGAATCAATGACATTTTTTTCCAATTTGGAAAAATAATTTATAATCAATATTCTATTTTAAATAAGTTATTAGATAATTTTCTGTAAATGTTTATTTTATCAAAAATTAAAGATTATCTTAATATGAGAATATATACTTTTTGAAGAACATTTGGATTTTTGAGTAGAAAGCATTTTCAAATGAATGAATGAACCATTTTTCTGTCATTTGGGTAAGACTTGTTAACACTCCTTGCTCAATCCCCAAAGTTATTTTACAGTCATCCTGCTTTTAAAATTTCAGATCATTCATAAAGATTTTTGAGGTTGTTAATATAATGCCGTTTTTGAATAAGTCAGTTGACTGTCAGAAGAGTAAGACTAAAAAAAGAGTCCTTTTAAAAAGCATTGGGTACTTTTCCCCCTCCTCATGTTTGAAACAAGTTTCTAACTTCTCAGTTAACTTGTATCTTGTTTGTGTTTGAAACCTTAAGTGGATAAAAAAAAAGAAATTCTCAGAGAAAGTATAAATAGCATAACAGGGTGGTTACTCTTAACATTTTTAAATGGAACTATTTAGATCTTTAATAACTATCAGACTATTGTTAATTTGCATGGTTGTTCTGATTCATGTATGAAACTCAAATTAGTAGGGGTGTGGCCTCATTGGCTCAATTGTGGGGCTTCTCTGGGCTTCCCTGGTGGCTCAGAGGTTAAAGCGTCTGCCTGCAATGTGGGAGACCTGAATTCGATCCCTGGGTTGGGAAGATTCCCCTGGAGAAGGAAATGGCAACCCACTCCAGTACTCTTGCCTGGAAAATCCCGTGGACCGAGGAGCCTGGTAGGCCATGGGGTCGCAAAGAGTTGGACACGACGGAGCGACTTCACTTTCACTTTCTCTTTCTTGCTCTTGCCTACTTGCAGGGAACTGAATGTTGTTTCTTTAGAATTTCCTTTGTATATCTCAGGGGGATTGACTTTGTGTATTGTTCCTTCTGCCTTTTCTCTTTTTGCCTCTCTCTCCAAATTGATTTCATTTCAGGAAGGCAGTTTCCCTTGCACATGCTGCTGCTTTTATAAGTTCTTTTTATAAGTCCCCCCCCCCCATAAAATAACATAGTAAGGATGGCTGATGAACATGAGCATTCCTAGTGATATTTGACATAACTAGTGGCTAAAATGCTCATATTTCACAAAAAATGTCTAGAATCTCTAGAAATCCCTTTTACTTGTGGCTGTTCTTGAAGCTGCTTTTTCTGAAATGTTAGCATTTATTCTTTTCTGTATAATTATAAGGGTTATAAATTTTCCTCCCCATTGTAAATCTAAAGTTTTTCAATTTTAGTGTAGATTTAGCAGGGTTTTGTGGACTAGCCTTGGTAGTCTCTAAGACATCACTTACTATTTCTGTGGATAAAATACAACAGAAGTTCCTAGCCATTTAAATGGGCATTTAAATGACATGTGAATTGGGAACTGTCTTTGCTACTTTGTGGATTACATTGTGATTGTTTTGGTGTCAGTGTCAGCAAAATGACCTGGGCCATTTGTTCTCTATTTTAATCTCCTTTGATTAAGGTTAGAATTCCCTCAGCCCCTGTGAGCCCATATTCTTGTGGGAATTTAGTTTATGATGCTCAGCTGTTTTGTTCTTCAGTGAGTGAGTGCTTTTTAAAAAATCTTAGTTATGTGGATAATTTCAAATGAATATTATTTGTTACAAAAGCATTTTATTAATGGAAATTGAAAGCATCAAAATGACCTCATATTCCAACCATAGTAACAGATTTTTCCTTTGCATTTTAGTTTTTATGAATTTATTATAAGCATAATGAAGGCATATTTGTGAGAAAGGTAGAATATATTTAATGAATCCTTCATAAGGAATTTGGATAATCTGGCTATATTTCTTTTGTGAATAATTTAGTGGATAAATTAATTTCATTATAAAATACTATTTTCATTGTTTAAGGGGAGATTGATACAAGTTTTGATTTCTATTATGTTCCTTTTTTGTGGCTAGTAGTAGACCAAAGGAGATTTTTAAGTATTTGATTTCTTTTAAACATTTTTTTATTTTTATGGCTGAGCTGAATGGCTTGTGGACTCTCAGTTCCCTGAACAGTAATTGAACCCAGGCCATGGCAGTGAAAGCACCGAGTCCTAACCACTAGCTGCTGCTGCTAAGTCACTTCAGTCATGTCCAGCTCTGCGTGACTCCACAGACGGCAGCCCACCAGGCTCCCCCGTCCCTGGGATTCTCCAGGCAAGAACACTGGAGTGGGTTGCCATTGCCTTCTCCGATGCATGAAAGTGAAAAGTGAAAGTGAAGTCGCTCAGTCGTGTCCGACTCTTAGCAACCCCATGGACTGCAGCCTACCAGGCTCCTCCGCCCATGGGATTTTCCAGGCAAGAGTACTGGAGTGGGGTGCCATTGCTGTTATGAGGGTTATAATCTTGTGAGAGAGCAATCGGCCTGGGCAATACTCGGAGCCACCAGCGCTGACACTGCATCAACCGCTATTACTGAAACCTTAGGCAAAACTAGGGGGCGCAAGTAACAAGAGAAACAACTTGTTTACATTCCAATATCTCAAAGTAGCTCCCGAGGAGACACTTATTTCAAAGGGCGAAATAGAAACTTTACGGTTGGAAAACATGGCAGACTTCTCCCCTAACCACTAGACCACCAGGAAACTCCTAAATATTTGATTTCTTAACTTGCTATGTTGCCCTGAAAGATTTTTTGATTTCCTTCAAAAGGGGGTTATAAATTGACTTTGTTTTACATTAATGTTTTTAGAGTTACTTGTTTTCTTACTTTTAAAGAGAGGAAGAAGGTAAAGATTTTAGTGTTTGGGACTAAAGAAAAAGGTAGCTGGAAGGATATGTTCACCTGACCATTAACTTCTACCTCCTCCCAAAACTCCTCCAGGAAAGGGCTAATTGTGAATGAGACAACTGTACTTGTGGTTGATAATTCTCACAGGACTGCTGTTTTTTTGGTCTGTATGTACATATGTAATTATGATCATCCCTTAGTATCTACAGGGAATTGGTTCCAGGAGCCCCCTCGAATAGCAAAATCTGAGTATCCTCAAGTCCCTTATATAAAATTGCATAGTACAGTGAATAAAGTCAGTCCTTCATATTCTTGGGTACAGAATTTGTGGATACAGAGGGCTGAATATATTTTAGTTTGAATTCTGATGGAAATATAGGAAAAATTGAGGTTTAGGTTTGGTATGGGTTTTATATTTACTGTTATTCCTTACCTGTTTGTTGTCAGTGTAGCCCTGAGATTGAATTAACTATAATCTGAATGTAGTTAGAAAAATCTGCAAAATCTCTTGGTGAGAAGAATGGTTAATTTATATTCATTTGCTGGAGTTCTACACAGTCCTTAAAAATAATTTTGTAGACTTTGGTACTAGGAGGAAATACTTTTAAAAGTGTTTTTCGGGGAATCAGAGTACCAAATGATGTGAACTCTGAATGCAAGTATGTAAAATATGTAGACATATAGAAAAGGATTGGAAGGAAGTGCTCAAGCAATAGTTATGTTACAGTAGTGCAGTCAGTTCAGTTCAGTTCAGTCACTCAGTCGTGTCTGACTCTTTGCGACCCCATGAACCGCAGCATGCCTTTTTCTACTCTTTAAGTATTGTGTTTTTGTGAAAATAAAAGGAAAAAAATCTGCTAGAGAAAAGCGGTAGAAATATATTTTTCTTAATCATTATTGGTGTTTATAATCTGAGAAGTAGGAAATACATAGGTCTTCCCTTAGAGGGTCTATCTTTCATGTTCAAGAGATTGTGTCCTTATACTCTTTCTTTTATGTTTGACAGATTTCCAGCAAGCTCTTTATGAATTATCATACCATGTCATTAAAGGAAATCTAAAGCATGAACAGGCATCTAATGTTCTTAGTGACATTAGTGTAAGTATGCATATGTTTTTTAAATTTTATAATTGTTACATTTTTTTTTTGCCTTTGATACAAGGGATCCTGAAGTTTAACTTGTGTTTTATTTTATTCAAAATGGTAAGCCATTGTTGCTGGACAGTAATATAGGTATTTTAATCTTTTTCTGTGGCTATGAGTAGAGCAGAAAATATTAGGTAAGCTGGGAGGGCAAAGACATCTATAAAAAATATTGGTTAGAATGTTCTCTCAATATTAACATAAGAAGACATTTTCTTTTGTTTGTGGTTATATTTAGATATTAAATATATTTTAAAAGCTGAGGATGAAATTATTTTAAAATGAAGTTGTATGATTCTAACTTAATGCTAATTTTCATGTTTGCTTTAGAAAATAATAGAAAATAATAACTAGATTTTTTTCCTCACCTTTCAGTGGCTATTTAAAGGTGAGAAAAAAAACTTTGTTTCACTCTTTTGTTTAGTAGGCTTCCCCGGTGGCTCAGATGGTAAAGAAACTGCCTGCAATGCAGGAGACCTGAGTAGGAGATTCCCTGGAAAAGGGAATGGCAACCCTCTCCAGTATTCTTTCCTGGAGAATTCCATGGACAGAGGAACCTGGCAGGATACAGTCCATGGGGTCACAAAGAGTCAGATACGACTGAGCCACTAACACACATTTTTACACTTGTATAAATAAAGGTTCATGTCCAGTTGAGAACAGCTTTCATAATAAGTATTTTTGAGGTGGTACCTGGAGTTTCTTGATATCTGTATGAATTTCTGTAGGCTTTAAATGTCTGTAGCCTTTAGCTTTGTATGATTTTTCTGCTTCCCCAAGGATAGTCTTAAGGAATTTCTGTGTTTAGTTGTTGTGATTCCCCCCCCCCCATGTTGAGATGTATTTGAGCAGTAGAGGTTCAGTATGAGTTTCTCTTTTACCCCTAAACTGTCTCTATCTGATTAGTTCATGTAGGAGTACTCTATTTCTTCAATAAGTGATATTCTGTGTTTGAAAACTCTTATCTTGCTCTATTATTTTGGAGCACTTTCATTCAAGTAGATATAGCCAGATTTCATAGCCCTTAAGAAAAGACTAATGTCTGATTGGCAATTAAGGTCATTTCATTCTGTAAATTGGGCATGAGTATAGGGTTTATTGTGTTAATGGAATCTGATTCTAATACTCTTCCCACTTATTGAGAGTGAATAGTCCAAATGAACTTAATGTGTTTCATTCTTATGTAGCCTCCCTTTCTTTGAGTGCTTAGTAATATATATATACTTCTGCAGCTGGATCCTTTGTCATGGCTAGATTCTCATAGTCCCATATTGCACTCTCCCTTATCTTAGCCACAGAAACATATCTTGTGTCTCTTACAGCTGCCAGGTTTTTCTTTAGAATTATATTTCTTTTCTTTACTCTTCTGAAAATAGGCTAATTTTAGTGTTGCTATAGTGCCAGCAAACTAATTGCAGTAATTGAACAGTGATCCTTACTAATGAAAAATGGCTCTAAAACTGGGCATGGGAGTGTGAAGTCAGGAGACAAATCTATTATAAATGTTGGATCCGTTTCTCCAAAGACTGCAAACATCAGTGCATAAAGAAAATATAGATTTTTGGTAATTATTTTCATCTTCAGAGAATCTTGAGTTATGAGACAACTGCTTGTACTTATTGCATTTTTCAGATTTCTGTTCTGAATACTATGATTTTTGCTTAGGTCAATGTTGACTCAGGTATGAGCACAGCATTTAAAGTTTTAGATGAAAAACGTACCATTTCAAACAATCTTACTTTAGATAGGTGTAAGGTACTCCACAAATTCCAGTGGTTTCTGACATGAAACTTCATTGGAAAAATGTTACTCATTTGTGTTTTTTATTATTTCCTGAGGTGCTTGTTTAAGGTTCATTTTTTTTTAACTCAAGTTATTTCATGGTAGACATTTAAACAGGTTTTCTAACCATTATCTCCCTGTTTTAATTTTCTCTATATTATGAAATTTGAAGAATTTTATTTGTCAACATAGTGGTATTAGGGGTTTGTTTTTAAGTTTTACTGAAGAGTGTTATTGTGAACGCATAATACTTGCTAGTGTGCTATTCTAGTATTTACTATGAATAATTGTATATTTTTTTAATTAGGAATTTCGTGAGGACATGCCCTCCATTCTTGCTGATGTATTCTGCATATTAGGTAGGTATTAATAAGCCTGTATTAATTTCACTTATAAATAGCCTTTATTTCACTTGTAAAAGGTGTTTGGAAAATTAATGTTCTTTGTTAAATAAAATATTTTTTTAAGCTAAGGATTTTACAAATGTTTCTACAAATCTAGATTATATTTTTTTTACTTTATAGAGAATATAGTATTGCAAGTCAAATGTGAGTTTAATCACTATATTTAAATAGTTCTACTTTATAATTTAAATGGTTTGAATTTTTCCAAATGTATCTTTGTATAAAATTGAGCTAAGTTAAGTCATTTCAGGTTTAAAAATCCAGGTTTTCTGAAGTTAGTCTGAATTATTCAGATTTTAGTAACCACCTAATTAATATTATTCAATGCAGGTTATCAGTGAATGTCAGAATATCAAACTTAGGACACTCAAGAGATAATTACTTTGCTATTGTACTCTTTTGATTTTTAATTTTAGAAAGAGTAAGAGGAGCCAAAGTAATCAAAAATACTTTTGTTTTGAGGATAAGAAACCAGCTTTGGAAATAAAACTTCTCTCTTTGTCCAGAATAAATAAGAATTCATGCAAGATCCCTGGAGAAGGGATAGGCTACCCATTCCAGTATTCTTGGGCTTCCCTGGTGGCTCAGCTGGTAAAGAATCCACCTGCAATGTGGGAGACCTGGGTTCAATCCCTGGGTTGGGAAGATTCCCTGGAGAAGGGAAAGGCTACCCACTCCAGTATTCTGGCCTGGAGAATTCCATGGACAGTACAGTCCATTGGGTCGCAAAGAGTCAGAGACGACTGAGTGACTTTCATTTTCACATGCAAGATAAGAATGGAATTTCTTTGACTTGGAACAAAAGGTAGTATCCCTCCATGGGAAGCATGGATTTGAAAAATAATGTATATTACAAATATATTTCTCTGATCTTAAATCTGAATTAAAGTATCTGAGCACAGTTTTCCACATCAGTTTTAAACTTTCTGTAACTTTGATCTGTTAGAAAACATTACCAGACATTATAATATTCACTTTAAAATAAGACTTATTCTCTGAGAGTTTTTTAGGCTGGAATGAATTACTTTACTTTAGCTCATTAATCTTAACTCTTAGAATGAGATAGCTTACTTAATTTGTCTTACTGAGAATCTGGAATTTGATTGCAACAAATCTAAATGCCTGGTCCTTGATCCTTCATGATGTTTAAGATTTTATAACATCAGTAATGTTGTGAATAGGTCAAAATGTATGTGGACTGTGAGTGATAAATGAAAAGAGCAGACAGTTGATTGGATGACAGTATGTCCCCTTTCTGTTTTGTTTTCCCTGGCGTGATTATTAATTGTGTGTTCTGTCAAACTTAAAACTCCTGATTTAGATGATAAAGTATTTGTCTTTGCTATCTATTGGATTGATTGATTTTAATTTTTAGAGCAGGTGCTAAAGATATTATATTACAAATAAATACAACATAAGTCAAGTTTCAATTTAAAATATTGTTTTTACTATAAGGAGAAAAGGAAAGATACACCCATTTGAATGCAGAGTTCCAAAGAATAGCAAGGAGAGATAAGAAAGCCTTCCTCAGTGATCAGTGCAGAGAAATAGAGGAAAACAATAGAATGGGAAAGACTAGAGATCTCTTCAAAAAAATTAGAGATACCAAGGGAACATTTCATGCAAAGATGGGCTCAATAAAGGACAGAAACAGTATGGACCTAACAGAAGCAGAAGATATTAAGAAGAGGTGGCAAGAATACACAGAAGAACTATATAGAAAGATCTTAATGACCCAGATAACCACGACGTTGTGATCACTCACCTAGAGTCAGATATCCTGGAGTGCAAAGTCAAGTGAGCCTTAGGAAGCATCACTATAAACAAAGCTAGTGGAGGTGATGGAATTGTAGCTGAGCTATTTCAAATCCTGAAAGATGATGCTGTGAAAGTGCTGCACTCAAACTCTATATGCCAACAAATTTGGGGAACTCAGCAGTGGCCACAGGACTGGAAAAGGTCAGTTTTCATTCCAATTCCAAAGAAAGGCAATGCCAAAGAATGTTCAAACTGCCTCACAATTGCACTCATCTCACACATTAGCAAAGTAATGCTGAAAATTCTCCAAGCAAGGCTTCAACACATGTGAACCAGGAACTTCCAGATGTTCAAGCTGGATTTAGAGAAGGCAGAGGAACCAGAGATCAACCTCCTAACATCCGTTGGATCATAGAAAAAGCAAGAGAGTTCCAGAAAAACAGCTGCTTTATTGACTATGCCAAAGCCTTTGACTGTGGATCACAACAAACTGGAAAATTCTTCAAGAGATGGGAATACCAGACTACCTTATCTGCCTTCTGAGAAATCTGCAGGTCAAGAAGTAACAGTTAGAACCAGACATGGAACAATGAACTGGTTCCAAATTGGGAAAGGAGTAGGTCAAGGCTGTATATTGTCACTCTGTTTATTTAACTTATATGTAGAGTACATCATGAGAAATGCCAGGCTGGATGGAGCACAAGCTGGAATCAAGATTGCCAGGAGAAATATCAATAACCTCAGATACGCAGATGATACCACCCTTGTGGCAGAAAGTGAAGAGGAACTGAGAGCCTCTTGATGAAAGTAATGAAAGTAAAAGAGAGTGAAAAAGCTGGCTTAGAACTCAACATTCAAAAAACAAAGATTATGGCATCCGGCCCCATCACTTCACGGCAAATAGATGGGGAAACAATGAAAACAGTGACAGATTTTATTTTGGGGGCTCCAAAATCACTGCAGATGGTGATTGCAGCCATGAAGTTAAAAGATGTTTGCTCCTTGGAAGAAAAGTTATGACCAACCTAGACAGCATATTAAAAGGCAGAGACATTACTTTGCCGACAAAGGTCCGTCTAGTCAAAGCTATGGTTTTTCCAGTAGTCATGTATGGATGTGAGAGTTGGACCATAAAGAAAGCTGAGCGCTGAAGAATTGATGCTTTTGAACTGTGGTGTTGGAGAAGACTCTTGAGAGTCCCTTGGACTGCAAGGAGATCCAACCAGTCCATCCTAAAAGAAATCAGTCCTGAATATTCATTGGAAGGACTGATGTTGAAGCTGAAAAACTCAAATACTTTGGCTACCTGACGTGAAGAACTGACTCATTAGAAAAGACTCTGATGCTAGAAAAGATTGAAGGCAGGAGGAGAAGGGGACGACAGAGGCTGAGATGGTTGGATGGCATCACTGACTTGATGGACATGAGTTTGAGCAAACTCCGGGAGTTGGTGATGTACAGGGAAGCCTGGTGTGTTGCAGTCCATGGAGTTGCAAAGAGCTGGACACGACTGAGCAACTGAACTGAACTGATATGTTTATAAGTCTGAAAGAATGATTTGTAGATATCATTTTGTGGAAGCTGTTAGTCCTTGATAGTGTCAGAAATATATTTTTGTCTTTCTCTGGGTAATCAGTTATCAGTTTATCAGTAAAGTTCTAGTAATTTGTTTTTTTATTGACTTATTAGGATATATTTTCCCTTCATAGTTGTGTAGTAATAAGAATGATTGTTACAAATCATTGCTTTTTACTAGTAACATGAATTCATGAAGATGATGTTTGGTTGCTCTTGGGAAATTTCTTTTAGCCTATCCAGTCCATTTTTACAAGCAAGATTAGGATGGCAAACTTGGAAAGAGAATTTCCCACACCTGCCCCCCTCACTCACCCACTCCTACCCTTGGCAGAAAAAAAAATGATCCCAGGGTGACCCCAGACCAAGATAGGGGAATAGGAGTAAGAATGTGAGCTATCTCTAATGATAAAGATCATGATAATTATAATGATTATAACAGTAATAATAATATGGGTGCCATTTTGGACCATCTTCTATATGTTCAGAAAACATTTAATGTTTTCTGTAAGGGAGGTTTATGGATCAGAAAATTGAAGCTTAGGAAAGTAATTTCTCAAGGCCACACAACTAGTAAGGCAGAATTTGAACCTGGGTCTTTTTCGGTTCTAGAGTCCATGATCTTTTTACTGCATCATGTTGTCTTTCTAATATTTTGACAATTATAAGGGAAATCAGTGCTGTACTTCCCTGGTTGAGATAGCATTTTCCTTTAAAAGACTGATCATGTAAGGGTGAGCGGGCCTGAGAGGTATTAATATATTAACCCAAAAGGAAAGTGTGGTGTAACTTGATGCACTGTTGGGATCTCTGAGCTGGGTTAGGTGATTGGTAATAGTGGGCCTAGAGTTTTAAATGACTGAGGACTTTTTAGTAAAATCAGAGGGAAATTAGAGAGAACTTTGATGCTGATTTGGGGTTTAGGAGTCAGGAATAGTATATGAATTTATTGGAATAGTTTCATGAGTTAGAATAAAAAGAATAAATTAAACAGGGAAGGCATAATTTGAATAATAGATTCCTGTGTTGATGATTGAGATAACTTAGCTAATAAATTTACTGAGGTCCCATTAAGCATTTCCTAACATGGTCAGAACCCAGAGAGTTGTATTTTAATCAGGTCTGGTGGCTAAGAGGAGAGTATATTTGGTTTGTAGAAGATGAACCTGCTACCCAAGTACTCTCATTTTAGGGACTTTGGAGGTAGATTTTAGAGACTGTAGGGCCTTGGAGAGTAGATAGATATTGGTTAAAAGAAGAGGCCCAATTTAGTCCTGACCTCTCAAGATCAGTATGTTTGAAGTTCTAGGCTGGGGAGGGACCAGAAAACCAGCTAGTGGGGAGACCACTTGGGAGTCCCTGGAAAGGGTTGACGAGATGCACATGAATTTAAAGTCTTACTGAGGGATTGAGATTATACTGGAATTTATAGTACATTACAGGGTGTATAAATTGCACCCTGAAATTCCCTTAATACCCTTGATCTGATTGTGTGCTTAGCTATAGTAGTCAGAATGTTGGGAAATGGCACTTTCCAAGATGGAAAAGTGGAAAAGAGCCAGGAAAATGTGGATGTGTTTAACAAGGTCCTCTTCTCTTTTGATTCTTAGTGATGTCAATAGAAAATAAACTGAAGGAAAGCAGTGGTACAATGTCTGTCTGAGGGGAACCCTAGAACTCTTAGAGGAGAATTTTTATTGCATCACTAAAATGGGTGCCTTTTTCTGTAGTACATTTTAAATATGTTGATTTTTAAAGTAAAGTAATGGTGTGTCATCAGTTAAAACAATAATTCTGAAATCAGTCTTGTAATCCTGCTAATCCTGGTTGAAGTTTTTGATCCTTAGCGTTTAGAACTAATTGTTTATTTCCTGTATACTTTAGATGAGAAAATTGTTTGACAAATTCTTTGAATAATTTACTGAAGCTCAAGGAGGTGTCATTTTCTTAAAAAAATATTTAAGTAGGAAGAAAATGAAAACCTTCACTGAATTTTTCTTTGCTGACTAGAATTGTAATTCAAAATAAGATGTTAAAAATATCTTTTAATACAGTTTTCATAGAGTTGGTGACCAAGTAGCTTGGTTAGAACATGGTATGTGGTACCAGTGTAGTCAGTCAAAGGCTTGATCTTCATGAATAATAGTGTCTTTAGTATTAGAAGAGATCTTTGTTATCACCCAGTTCAATTTTCCACCTTATTGTCTCTGACACATGGTCATTTAAACTTTGCTTGAATGTTTCCATTTTTTTTTTCTTGGCTATACCACATGACTTGTGGGTCCTTAGTTCCTCAACCAAGGGTTGAACCCAGGCCTTGGGTAGTGAAAACACCAAGTACTAACCACTGGACCACCAGGAAATTCCCGAATGTTTCCTTTTTTTTTTTTTGAAAGCAGTAGTTTTTTGAAGCTTTGTTGCTTCCAATGCCTTAGCACATAGCTCCATAATCAACTGACCATTTTATGGATATACCATTGGTCACAGGCTCAGTCTTCAATATCATGAGAAACTAATTCTAATTATTCATATGTGTATGAAGGACTGCTTATGCTTATCACAGTTTAAAATTTTCCCCCCAATTCAGAATGAGGTATTTTAAGTTCAGCTAGTTTTAAAGAAGCGAGGTATGTTATAGTTCTGTAGTCTAGAAAAATCAATCAAACTTTCACCTTTTTTTCCTTCATCATTGTAGATATTGAGACAAATTGTTTAGAAGAAAAAAGCAAGAGAGACTATTTTACACAATTGGTATTAGCATGTTTGGTAAGTTTTAAAAAATACTTTCCATTTCTCAATTTTTTATGGAATGATTGTAATGACAATTAATCATGTTAATGGAGAAGGATATTGACATTCAGTTGACTGTTCATTATAAGGTGAGACTTGGGTTTTGAAATGGAATGCTTTGTAAAATTAGACATGCTATTTCTATGAAATAGGCATGCTACTGTATCAAACTATCTATGCATATAGAACCTTTGGTGGATACTCCTGACCTAGAAAGTTTCTAACTAAGGAAAAGGTAAGCATCTATCAGATGAGTAGAAATGATGTGGATTAGCTTTTAAACTGAACGATTTTTCATAAACTATTAGGCAATGAGGAAAAGAATGGAGGTAGTTTAAAAATAATAGATTCTAGAACTTGTTATAATCATTGTCTAATAAACCATTTTATGTTCATAAATTTAGAACCAAGGAGGAATGGCATTACTTAGACCTGGAAGAATGTCCTTGTCTTTGCTGCACTAGAATCTGACTTAAACAGTAGAAACCAAAGAAGGCTGAAGTGCTGCATTATTTTAAAGAAAATTCAATTTTAATCAGAATTACATCTCTAGTTCTTGTCATTTGTAGGCTATGGAGAGCATGCATATAATTTTTAGTGAACTTTTAAAAAGCTACATGGTGTATTTTTCAATACTTTGAGAGTCATTTTTGTTAAACTGAAGTTCTAAGCCTTTTTATAAAGTTGTATAAAGTTTACAACTTTATAAAGTTGTATATTTTATAAAGTTGTATATGTGTATATATATAATATGTGATTTTAATATTCTTATTTGAGAAAATTATTTTGCATGTTTTAAGATTGTGGATGCATAGTTGGAATGCTGAGGAATAAATGGCCTTTAATATTTTTTAATACAGTATTTAGTTTCAGACACAGTTCTAAAGGAACGCTTGGATCCAGAAACATTGGAATCATTAGGGCTTATCAAACAATCACAGCAATTCAATCAAAAGTCAGTTAAAATCAAGACAAAACTCTTGTAAGTACATGTATTTTTATGTTGCAGATCAAGTGCCTGTGTATGTTTTTTACTTCCCATGTTGAATACCAGAAGTTTTTAAAGGTGTTTTGAAGACTTTAGTTGTTTTTGCTGTTAGAGTGTGTCTTGTGTTTTTTCTTTCTAAGAGTGGCCTATGGTTATTGAGTCAGCAGTGAACTTTACCTGTGTGAAACCAATGTTAATTTTTTTTCCTTATTAGAAGTTAAAATAATCAATGTTTTTATTACTACCAGTAAAATAATTTACAACTAGAGTATATTCTTGTCAATGATGGAGATAGTGTTATGTTAGCAGTATCATTTCCTTGTGTAGCTGGTTTCCCCTGTGTAATTCATATTGGGGTGTCTCTTATGAATCACTGTTATTTTCTATCCTAAAAGATACACAAAGAGGTAAACTTTCAACAGCTGTTCTTTTGGTGATTTAATATAAGAGTAAGAAAATTCAATGAAAAGAATACATTAATCTTATGCAGGCCTGTTAATTGAAATTAATTTTATCTGCTTTGTGATGTTTATCTAATTTCAGTTATAAGCAGCAAAAATTTAATTTGTTAAGAGAAGAAAATGAAGGTTACGCCAAGCTGATTGCTGAATTGGGGCAAGATTTATCTGGAAATATTACTAGTGATTTAATCTTAGAAAATATCAAATCTTTAATAGGTAAGATGTACATTATATGGTATATGTTACTAAGAATAAATGTGACTGTTGAAGAATATCCATAAAGACAAACTTAGTGCATTTTCTATAGATCTTTGTTTTTAAATTAAAAAACGCGAGAAGTGTTCAGCTTGTACTTTTAAGATTATTATCAACAGAAAAAAATTTGAGATGATATTTGTAAGAAATCTTTTTGGTACTCTTACCCTTGTGTTTATACTAGTTTCTGCTCTCTAGTATTTCTATCTTTAATTTTTAGATATTTTCCAATAATTTTATGGAGGGCAGAAAATAAGCAAAAGTGAAACTTTAATAAAATCTGTGATGAACTCTTGAAATGTGGAGATGTTCAGTTCTTTTGAACTTGATTTTAAAAATACTAAGCAACTTTGATACACATTTTATCTGTTAAAAGTAAGTGTAGCAGATGTTGTAAAAGTGTAACAAAGAGGAGAGTATTATTTTCCCTCCCTTTTGAATAGAATTTCTTCAGCATTGTTCTTTCCCTTTTTAAATTTCTTTGACTGCATGGGGTCTTAATTTGCAGCATGTTGGGTTTTTGTTGGCGCTTGGACTCTGGAGTGTGCAGGCTCAGTACTTGTGGTGTGCAGGCTCTCTAGTTGTGGCGTGTGGGCTCCATAGTGCACGGACTTCAGTAGTTGCAGCATGCAGGCTGAGTTGCTCTGTGGCATGTTGGGATCTTAGTTCCCTGACCAGGAATTGAACCAGCGTCCCCTGCACTGCATGGCAGATTATTAACCACTGGACCTTCATGGAAGTGCTAGCGTTGTTTTTTGTATTGAGCATTTGGAAGAAATAGTTGGCTTCTATAGAAAGGAGGAATGAATGATAGAAAAATAAGGTACTTCTGATTTTTAAAGAATGGAAAGAATTTTTGCTATTTGTTAGGTGTTATGCTCTCTCAGGGAAGATTTTGCAACAGTTGGATGTCTTAAGTGTTGAAACCTGTTGGAGAAGTCATATTTTCTGCTTCACTAGTTTTATGTAAAATTTTATTTATTTGTTATTTTTGGCTGTGCTGAGTCTTTGTTGCTCTGCATGGGACTTTCTCTAGTTGTGGTGCATGGGCCCCCATTGCAGTGGCTTCTGTTGTTGAAGAGCACAGGCTCCAGGACAGGTAGGTTCAGTAGTTGTGGTGCACAGGCCTAGTTGCCTTATAGCACGTGGAATCCTCCTAGACCAGGGATTGAACCCATGCCCCCTGTGTTGGCAGGTGGATTCTTAACTATTGGATCACCAGGGAAGTCCTTCACTGGTTATATTTTATTAGAGGATATGTCCACTCAGTCATGTCCGGCTCTTTGTGGCCCCATGGACTGTAGCCCACCAGGCTTCTCTGTCCATGGGATTCTCCAGGCAAGAATACTGGAGTGAGTGGATTGCCATTCCCTTCTCTAGAGGATTTAGAGGATGCTTATGCTCAATTCTCAGTTATTTTCTGTGGTTTTGAAATTTATGTATGATTAAGAGAGAAGAGGTATCCTAGTCCTTTCCTCCTTTCTCCAGTGGGGACCCAGATAAAACTAGATTTACTGCAGTTATCTTTGCTTTTAACTTAGGCTTTTGGTGACCAACTGGTATAGAGGTAAGGAGCTTTTAGTTTAAATGTACCCTTTTCTTTGAAGTAAGTTTTATTCTGGCAGCTGATTAAGTCTCTTTGCTACTTCCATTGTCAATTTAACACCAAGACTGGCAATCCCCTAGGGCCGCAGGGCTCTTGCTTGCTTAAACTGTGTGGCAGTGACCCATTAAAAAAAATCACCTGTAGGGTTTCCTTTCTGTTCTTTCCAGGGTAGGCTCTACATTTTTCCTGCAGCATTTTGATCTAGTTTGAGATGTTTGTCAGTACTACCTTGCTATAGGTTTGTCTTGTATCGTGCCATGTACTGTCAAAATGGTATTCCCTACATAAAAGTTCTGTGCTGTATGAGGTCTTCACATTTTTAAAAACTTTATCTGCTTGTTTGTTGACATCTCTTGTCTGTCCTTGTTCCTTCTATTTTTTGTCCTTGTGAGTTTATACTTTATTAGTTCTTTGTTATTTTGGGAACATTTCAGAGAGGGATTTTTGTATGCTTTTATCTAACTGAGAATAACATACACTATGTACTTTCTTTTCTTGAACTTTGTCCCTATAAAGAACAGGTTATGTTACTGTATCTGAAGAACAGTGTGACAATCACAGCTGTAAGCTCATGACTCACATGGATATTCCATGAGTTTAAAGAATTTGATTTCTTGGGCTAACCCTCTATTCTAGTCTGTCAGGTGTACTACAAAGCTCGATAGCCCAGAAGCACTCAGATGCCACCTCTGCAGTGTAGACTTCTTTGGCTACCCCACCCCCAACTCCAACACTCCCTATTGTTCACTATATTCCTTCTGAGCATTCGGCACCATATAATATGCACTGTATTTTATGCCACACCCACTGGAATGTAAGTAAGTTCCATGAGAATGAGGGTTTTTGTCTGTTTTGTTTGGTACCTCTAACCTTAGTGCCTGGTATGTAGGTGCTGAATAAATACTTGTTGAAAAACGAATGTTTCCCCCTTTCTAGAATAGTTTATACTGATTCTTAGCCTCTTTCTCCCAACATGGAGGATTTGAGAAAGTTCATTTCCCTGGCTCAGTGTTTGTTTCTCTTTGGCTAGCTGATTCCTCTCCTCCCCCATTGTCTGAGAAAGAAATTTTTCATAGTTGAAGTTAAGACTGAGTACTCACTCTTTCGGTGTTAGAATTTACTGGATTCCTCCTCAGTGCAGACTCTAGGTAGTCCTTGTCTCATCTGGCCAGAGGAGTTCACTAACGTAGCATCCTGCTTTTCGTGACATCTTTGGATGAGTTTCCTCTTGTTTATTCCCATTTTTTTCTCTCTAGGAGCAATCTAGACAGATAATACCTGAGCTATCTCAGGTCTGATCTCCTTCACCAGCCACTGACAGAACTGGTATCTGGTTTGGGAGGCTTGCATTTTAGATACATTTATATTTCAGGGTACTTGGTCTGATCAGGAGAAATCCTTATTTATCATTCTATAATTAAAAGGTAGGTATTTAAATGAGGTATTTAAATGCTCATTTAAATACTCATTTACTCCCTAAAAGATTCTGGCACATCAAAATTTTATGTCCTAAATATGAAAAACAGTATTTATATTCTGTGAGATAGCTTTGGGCTGTTTACTGCAAGCAAGCAAGGATTAGGAACAGATATGAGTCTATCTGGTGGTTGCAATCTCGAGTCTGACAGTAAGTTTGAGAAACTTAATAGGAATGTATAGTGATTATTAGGCTCTTGAGCTGCCATGTCATAGATGCCTCACAGATGATCCCCACATCAAGATGGCAAAAAGCATATTTTAGAAATTAGGGGAAAGAATAGCAGAGATGGACTCTTTGTTTTTTGGCTATGCCGAGCAGCTTGTGGGATCTTTTCCCTACCAGGCATTCAACCTGGGCCCTTAGCAGTGAAGGTGCTGAGTCCTAACCACTGGACTGCTGAGAAACTCCCAGAGATAGACTCCTTTGATTGCTGAACTAAACTATAAGCTGTCTATTCTTCTGTATGCCCTTCAGAAAAAGTAATAACTAGTAGGTATTCTTTCCTTTTCTTTCTTCTAAATTAGTGGTCAGCAAACCTTTTCTGTAAAGGATGAGATGGTAAATATTTTTTTCCTCTGTGGGCCGTATGTTTTTTGTTGTAGCTACTCGCTTTTACCATTGTAGTGTGAGATCAGGCGTGGACAATATGTAAATAAAGGAGTGTCTGTGACAGCACAACTTTACTTACAAAAATTGAATGGGTTTGATCCATAGGGTGTGGTATGCTGATTGCTGCTGTCAGTCAAAAGTTATGGCTAAAAATTAGTCATGGAGCTAGCTTGAGTTTAGTTTTGGAGACTGAAAATGATTCTTGCTGGTTTGGGGTTTAGTGGCCCAGGATCTTTTTGGCCTTGACTCTGATTCTTTCCATCTCATGCAGAATCAGAGCCCTCTTGGCCAAACCTCAGGACCTTCATTTGTCACCTGGTGTCCAAGGTTGTAAATCTGACTGGACGTGACCAGAGAAACATTAAAAACAAAACCCCAAGTCAAATGATTTTATTCTTTGGCAGATTATGGGACATTTAACCCCTTTGAGTACATTGTCTTGAATGTACTTAGTATTCTGTCTTCAGATCAGTTTGGATATAAGAGCCATTCAGCCTTGAAGCTTCTTATTGTATCAACACTCTCCTATCCCTTGGAAACGGAAACCAGTTGACTGCTTCTTTTACCTAAGGCTTTGCTTTATTGGTGTTTCTTTCCTGTACATGAGTTACAAAGAAGTCATTTATCTCTACTATGAAAAAGAAGATAGCAATCGGTGTTCTTAAGTATAGTTTTTTTTTAACTATTATACTTTTATTTTGTTTGATGCATTGCTCTGCATCTTGCTTCTCTGGTTCTTGCCTTGAAATGTGTAGTTTTTTGCAAATACTGTTTTCTTAGAAATAGTCTAGCATAAGTTTTCATTAGCCTGTTTTAGTCTATTCAGGTTTCTATAACAAAATATCATAGACTGTGGGGCTTATAAACAACAGAAATGTATTTCTCACAGTTTTTGGAGCTGGAAGTCCAAGAGCAGGGTGCCAGCATGGTTGGGTTCTCATGACAGCTCTCTTCTGGGTTGCAGACTGCTAACTTACTGTTGTATCCTCATGTGGTAAAAGGGGCAAGGGAGCTCTCTTTTCTAAGGGCATTACTCTGATTCATGAGACTATGCTTTTATGACCTATTCATCTCTCAAAGAGCCTACCTCCTAATACCATTTCACTGGGCATTAGAATTTCAATATGAATTTTGGAAGTACAAAAAACATTCAGACCATGGCTTAGCCTGCTTCTAAAGTAATTCTACATGCCAAAGCTACATCATGTCCTTTTGTTCAGAACATGGTTTTTCTTTGTCTTATAAGGTTTATTCTGTCAGGAACATGATAATTGAAGCTATCATTCTGTTTTATTGTCAAAAATGTATAGGCTGGACGTCTCTCCCCGTCATGTTTACAGTGTTACCCAGGTCTTTTTGTTTCTGTTAAGAATCTCAATTTGACCTATCCCTAAAAGAACCATTGTCACTTTAATCATGTTTTTTGCCTCTAATTGCAGTTCGTTGCTCTAATACTGGCCATCTTATCCATCTTTGGGGAACATTCAGTTACTTTTTATTGCATTTTTTCCAAAGATGTATCATCCAAAAGGTGTGAACTTTCGTTACGGGTAGGGAAGGCATTTTATTAATCTCTGTATCACAAGCATTTGGTACATAGTGGGTAGTTACTTAATGTTTATTTAAATGAAGGACTGAATCCATGGTCATTACAGGTCTACCATTTAAAATGTTATTTCCCATATGGTTCCCTGTTTGTTTCTGAAAAAGCGTGTGTGTGTGTGTGTGTGTGTGTGTGTGTGTGTGTGTGTGTGTGTGTGTGTGTTGCTTAATGTAGCTGATGTAGAGGTAGGAGGTAGGCTTTATGCTTTTTCTCAGGATGACATGACTATCAATGCTTGGGCTGGATAAAAGCCCTTTCAAGATGTTTGAGCACAAGATTGCCTGTTCTACCACAACTGCCATTAGAAAAAAAATTATTTTGTACATTTTAAGCTTACTTATTGATACTAAAATCTTTATCGTATATGGAATAGCTTAACTGTTATTTAGCAAATCTCTGCCATTTAAAAAATGATTTTCTAAATCCTTCATTTGGTTTCTTTTTCTTTGTTATATAGCATATGTGTGTTAGTCGCTCAGTCGTGTCTGACTCTTGTGACCCCATGTACTGTAGCCTGCCAGGCTCCTCTGTCCATGGGATTCTCTAGGCAAGAATACTGGAGTTGGTAGCCATTTCCCTCTCCAGGGCATCTTCCCAGCCCAAGGATCGAACCCTGTTCTGCATCACAGGCAGATTCTTTACCATCTGAGCCACCGGGAAAGCCCATTATGTAGCATAGGTCATTCCAATTGATTGGACTGCCTTATGGCACCTGAGACATATAACAGAAAACTCATAAGCCAGATTTTTTTGGTAAGAAATGCAAACATTGTCATCTATTATAAATAAATGTTGCATCCTGTTCATCTAGGTTGCAACCTTAAATTGCCTCTAGAAAGAAATTGGTTGATATTACAGATCACTGTAAAATAACCTTTGTGGAATAATACTGTTAAACAAAACATAATATATCAATGGTTCATTCTGTAACACATTGAAAATATAAACTGTAAAGCAGTGTGACTGAAACACAACATTTCCATGTAATATGTTGCTGTTTTAGTCCTTATACACAAGTTTTGTGGACTGTAGCTTAAATGGGTAATTATAAGCTAACATTTTTTTCTAAAGTATATTCAATGTATCTTTTGTTCTCTGATAGAATAGAGCATTGTTCATTTTTATTTAGTTGAGTGAATTTTTATATTTAGTAAATGTAGGAGTAGTTATAAGGTTGGAAAGTTTGCTAGATCCTACTTCCATACTCTATTGTTAGTGTTATAGCAGTTTGAAGGCTTTTGTTTTTTCAACTTTATCTAGGCATGAAGTGTTAGTCGCTCAGTTGTGTCTGACTGTTTGGGACCCCATAGACTGTAGCCCACAAGGCTCCTCTGTCCATGGGATTCTCCAGGCAAGAATACTGGAGTGGGTAACCATTCCCTTCTCCAGGGGATCTTACTGACCCAGGGATCGAACCCAGGTCTCCTTCATTGCAGGGAGATTCTTTACCATCTGAGCCACCGGGGAAGCCCATCTAGGCATAATTAACATACAATAAAATGTGTGTATTTAAAGTGTACAGCTTGAGTTTTAACACATGTATACACCTGTGAAAACATCTCCACAATCTAGATAATGGACATTTCTATCACCCACCCTCCAGATTTCCTCTTGTCCCTTTGTATTTCATTCCTCCTTACTCTTTATTTCCTCCCGGAATAATCAATGATCTGCTTTCTTTCTTTTTTATAATGCTGTTGCATTTTATTTTAATTTGTAAATTTAAAAAAATATTTTGTCTGTTCTTGGTCTTCATTGTTGAACATGGGTTTTCTCTAGTTGTGGTGAGCAGGGTCTAATCTCCAGTTGCATTGTGCAGGCTTCTCATTGCAGTGGCTTCTCTTGTTGCAGAGCACACACACTAGGGCATGCAGGCATCAATAATTGCGGCTTGCAGGCTCTAGAGCATGGGCTCAGTAGTTGTGGTGCATGGGCTTAGTTACCCCATAGAATGTGGAATCTTTCTGGAGCAAGGATCGAACCCATGGCCCCTGCATTGGCAGGTGGTTTCTTAACCACTGGACCACCAGGAAAGTTCAGTGATCTGCTTTCTAGACTATAGATTAGTTTACATTTTCTATAATTCTTTTATAAGTGAAATAATACAGTGAACTTTTATTTTGGTCTGACTTATTTCATTCAGCATAATTATTTTGTAATTTATCCATGTTGTTGCTTGTATTAGTCGTTCTTGTTATTGTTGAATAGTTTTCCACTGTATATTTACAGTTATACTGTACTACATTTTATTCATTCACTTGTTGAAGGATATTTGAGAGTGTCCTATTATAAATAAAGCTGCTGTGAATAGGTCTTTATATGGATATAGACAATTTTTCTCTTAAAGTAAAACCTAGGAATGAAATGGCTGGGTCATATGGTAGGTGTTAAGTTTAACTTTTAAGGAAGCTGGTGATTTTATAAAGTAGTCATACTATTTTACATTGTATATTTCCACCAGCAGCATTTAAAAATTCCAGTTGCTATTTTGGAGTCACTTGTACATTCATAGGCCATACTTTTTGAGGGTGTAAGGAAAGGCAAAAATATTCAGAAGTTTTCTTCCCAGAGCTTTAGGTAAACATCTCTGGAGAATTTATGAAAGTCGAGCTCTTTTCTGTAAGATGATCATTGTATTGGTCCTTTCTTTCCTTAGTATGAGAAGTGGAAGAAAAATGTATTTTAAGCTTTGGTTTCATAAAAGGAAGAAAGAAATACTTAAATTTGGAGGTTTTGGTTTTCTAAGTGATGGCTAAGATACTGCAGTTAGACATTAGCTTTATAGCATTTAATATACTTAAGTGTGGAGATAGTAGAAGTAACTCTTTAATAGAGAAATCATTAATATATTATATAAGAATTTTCTTTGAAAAATCCTCTAAGTCATCCATAATATACAGTGGTTAGACCTAATATCTCTCCCTCAATTGACACTTCTTTTTTGCTCCAGCATTAGAATAAATCAGTGTTTATTTGCTTGTCCCAGATGAAGTGGTTAGCTTGCATTTAGGGGCTATGCCTAATGAAAAATCTGTTATTAAAAATACAAGAATTCCATTCAGCTTGGTGCACAAGGCATAAGGGAACTGATATAAACTGAGGGAACAGCAGAGTGATATGCTCACTCTGGGTCATCAGCATATATTATTTTGAGATGAATGGTGGATGAAATTGACTATATCATTTATTTTTTAAATTTTTAAAATTTAATTTTTATTATAGTTGTTTTACAATGTTAGTTTCTACTGTACAGCAAAGTGAATCAGCTATACATATACATATAGCCCATCTTTTTTGGATTTCCTTCCCATTTAGGTCATCACAGAACTTTGAGTAGAGTTCCCTGTGCTATACAGTAGGTTCTCATTAGTTATCTATTTTATACATAGTAGTGTGTATGTGTCAGTCCCCGTCTGCCAGTTCATCCCACTTCCCCCTTCCCCCTTGGTGTCCATATGTTTGATCTCTGCATCTGTTGTCTCTATTTCTGCTTTGTAAATAAGTTCATCTGTACCACTTTTCTTGATTCCACATATAAGTGATATTATGTGATATTTGTTTTTCTCTTTCTGACTCACTCTGTGTGACAGCCTCTAGGCCCATCCATGTCTCTGCTAATGGCACAGTTTCGTTTCTTTTTATGGCTGAGTAATATTCCATTGTATGTATGTACTACATCTTTATCCATTCATCTGTTGATGGACATTTAGATTGCTTCCATTATCCTGGCCGTTGTAAATAGTGCTTCAATGAACATTCAGATGCATGCATTTTTTTGAATTATGATGTTCTCCAGGTATATGCCCAGGATTGGGATTGCTGGGTCTAATGGTATTAGGTTGATGAAAGAGTAATTGCGGTTTTGGACCCTGAATTTTAAATCATTATAACTAGACTCAAAGATGTCTTTATTAATCAAAATAGGAACCATTACAGTCAACATATTTTTGCCAATGAGAAATAAGTTTGTTTATTCCTGTAGCATAAAAATCTGTGCTTTGGGATTCAGTGAACTTTTGGAAAGTATTTTCTGTCTCCTGATGATTGTGGAAGCATTTTCCCTGCAAAAAGTTATCGATATGCTTGAAGAAGTGGTAGTTGGTTGGCGAGAGGTCAGGTGAATATGGCGGATGAGGTGAAACTTCATGGCCCAATTCATTCAACTTTTGAAGCATTGGTTGTGTGCTGTGCAATTGGGTGTTGTCGTGGAGAAGAATTGGGCCCTTTCTGTTGACCATTAATGGCTGCAAGTGTTAGTTTTCCGTGCATCTCATTGATTTGCTGGGCATACTTCTCAGATGTAAGGGTTTCGCTGGAATTTAGAAAGCTGTAATGGATCAGACCGGCACGCACAGACCACTGAACAGTGACCATAACCTGTTTTTGGTGCAAGTTTGGCTCTTGGAAGTACTTTGGAGCTTCTTCTTGGTCCAATCACTGAGCTGGTCATCGCTGGTTGTTGTATAAAATCCAGTTTTTGTCACATGTCACAGTCCAGTCGAGAAGTGGTTTGTTGTTGTTGCATAGAAAAAGAGAAGATGACACTTCAAAGTGATAACTTTTCTGATTTGCAGTCAGCTCACGAGGCACCCACTTATCAAGCTTTTTCACTTTTCTAATTTGTTTCAAATGCCAAATGACCACAGAATGATCGATGTTGAGTTCTTGGTAACTTCTCATGTAGTTGTAAGAGAATCAACTTTGATGATCCTCTCAATTGGTTGTTGTCAACTTTCAATGGCCAGCCACTGTGCTCCTCATCTTCAAGGCTTTTGTCTCCTTTGCAAAACTTCTTGAACCACCATCTTTCACTTTTCACTTTCCTGCACTGGAGAAGGAAATGGCAACCCACTCCAGTGTTCTTGCCTGGAGAATCCCAGGGATGGAGGAGCCTGGTGGGCTGCCGTCTCTGGGGTCGCATAGAGTCGGACACGACTGAAGCGACTTAGCAGCAGCAGCAGCATTGCACTGTATGTTTGTTAGCAGTTCCTGGGCCAAATGCGTTGTTGATGTTGCAAGTTGTGTCCACTGCTTTACGACCCATTTTGAATTCAAATAAGAAAATTGCTCAAATTTGCTTTTTGTCTAACATCATTTCCCTGGTCTAAAATACATATGAAATAAATAGCAAGTAATAAGTTATTAGCCAAAAAACATAAAGTGAGAAATGCGCATTAAAATGTTATAGAACATAAGCATATTTATTTAAGAATGCATTCCAATATCAAATGGCAAAGTTCAACAGTGCAAAACCACAGTTACTTTTGCACCAACCTAATAGTTCTGTTCTTAATTTTTTAAGGAACCTCTATACTGTTCTCCATTGTGGCTGTACCAATTTACATTCCCACCAATGGGAGTGTAAGGCCAGACACTATAAAACCCTTAGAGGAAAACATAGGCAGAACACTCTATGACATAAATCACAGCAAGTCTGTTTTTGACTATATCATTTAAATGATTTGTCTCTTTTATTTTACATTATTTATTATGTGTAAATGGTTGCATTCTCAAATGCACATATCTAACTGCACTATAATATGGTTATATTAACAGCTGAAGATGAATGCAAATAGAGGTAATAATAGTATTGAGAGTAGGGTGGCTGATAGGACTGTTTATTAAATTCATGTCTATTGGCCTTTTTAACTTACTCTAGGAGATTAGCAAGGGTAAGTAACCATCAGTCTCTATTAAGTGCTTCTTTCCTTTCTCTATCCTGCTCTACCTAGATCGTTTTCTTCTTCTCTGTTTGCTTGTGTTTTCCCCAGCCCCTTGGTATTCTCATATCTTTAGTATCAGCAGTGTACCTGATTTCCTTTAGAATTACTGCCAAAACTATTAATATATAATTACTTTTTGTAGCTTTGTTGTGTATATAAGATAAACTAAAATATGATTCTAAAAATGATGCTCTACTTTCACAAACCTGAACTTCTAACTTGTTTATCCACATTCCAAATAGTTCTGCATAAAAGTTGTCTAACTTGTAAAACACGTTGTTTGATTTTCATATTTTGATTAAAAAAATTAAAAATGTGAATCTCTTTCACTAATGTGCGTAAACAAGAACTGATGAGATAATGTGGCATAGAAGGTTCACTTGACTTAGCGTCACAGGGTCCTGGGCTCAGCTGTGTCAGTAATCTGCTCTGTAATCCTGGGAAAGTATGTTTCTCATCTGTAAAATGTGGGGAGGTTGTCTTGATGACCTTGAAAATGAAGATTTCCCTCTGTGGCAGAGAAGGCAAACTTGTAAAAGAAGTTGTCTTTATTTTATGTAAGTTGTCCCTGAACGTTAATGATTTTTCTAGAAATGATGTATAATCACTTTTGAATTTGTGTATATCTCATCTGTTACAGGATGCTTTAATCTGGATCCCAATAGAGTTCTGGATGTCATTTTAGAAGTGTTTGAATGCAGGCCAGAACACGATGACTTCTTTATATCTTTATTAGAATCTTACATGAGTATGTGTGAACCGCAAACACTGTGTCATATTCTTGGGTTCAAATTCAAGTTTTATCAGGTAAAAAAATGTGTGTGTGTGTAAATTTTGTGATTTTATATGTAAAATTTAATTTGAATTTTATTTATAAATGATTGGTTTCAGCTCAGCCATTTTAGCAGAATGGATAAGAAACTACAATAGTGGTATGAATGATGTGATGTGAAGGCCTAATAAATTTTTGCCTTGAGAGAGATGGAGTCAGGGAAGACTTACAGATACAAGATTTTTTTTGGAACCTGGTGCTTGAAGGCTGTACGACTTTGTTGAGAGTTGTCCGTGCAGAAGTAACAAATAGTGTGTGAATGAAGACATGGGAGATAGAATGTATATAACAAGTTGAAGAAATGGTACTTAGTCTCATGTGGCTGGATTGTAAGATATGGGGGAAGAAGGGACAGGAAGTGAGGTTGGAAAGGTTGACACAACTTTAGATTGTCAGGAGCCTTGAATGCTGTGTTGAGTTAGAATTTTATCATATAGGTAGTTACTGTTGAAATTTTTTATGGATGTGAATAAATTCTTGAGGCCTATCTTGCATCATTTTTCACTTAAACCTCTGCATAGTTATCTTGCAGATCTGTGGCCTCTGATTATTTCTCTTTCAATCCATCTTTCATATTATGGATGTACTACTGTTACATTCTGAAAGAGATCTAATTAACACACTGCTTAAAAACCTTTGCTGGCAGGATGAAATTCAAACTTCTAAATGTAGCAGAAAAGGCTCTTCACAATCTAGTCCGATTCTTTCTTTCCAGCCTTATCTTTAGTAATTTTTTTTCCTGTCACATCTAATATTCTAGTCATTAAATTACTAGCTGTTACTTGAACTTTGGTATGGGCATTGCTATGTATAGACTTTTGTCTAAATGCAGTTCCTTATAACTGGAAAATGTACTTACCCACCCCCTCTCATCTGTCTTTTCTTCATCCTGTAAATTCTTATTTATTCTTTAAGATCAAGTACTTCCTGAACTATAAAAGTTTTTGGTGGACACTTCACCCATGCAGAGTTTAAGTCATTTCTTAAATTCTGTTCTCATAAAACTTAACTCACACTTCTAGCACTTATCAGGTTATATTGGAATAAATTGTGTCTGTCTCCTTTGCTAGGTTGTGAGTCATTTAGGACAGGGTCTATATTTTACTAATTTCTCTTGATTGATTTTATTGCTTAGCCTGTAGTAAAAGTTTGCTAATTCTTACAAATGAATGATCTATGTTTTAGGAAGATAATTCTCTTGATAGCATGGAGGATTTTAATGTAATAAGGCCTCTATTATCTTTCTGGTCTAGCTTTTCTTATTTGTCTACCTGCCTGGGATTTTCAACTAGTCAGGAAATACTCATATACTGAGTTTTTATGGTATGTTGTTTCTTTGTGTTAAACACTGAGGATACTCTGGAAAAGAGTGTCTATTCCTGTCCCTGAGAGCTCAAGTTCAGGACAGAAGGACAACTTCTTTTAGGATTCTCAAATATAATCCACCTACTGCCGTTGGTTGTCTTAATTTTTCCATTTCTCTATAATGTTCCAGAAGAGAAATTAGTTCAGAACTAAAAGCTTATAGCTTTTTGGTACCAAACAAGAGAACTGGTTAGGGTTTTGGGGCAAGGGCATTTCACCTTTGTTTAAAAATTAATGATGATAGTCATTCCTATTCCTACTGGCAGCCAGGGAGTCCATTCTTAGTACAGAGAAAGAGAAATTCAGGTGTTTAATTGCACCTTGATTGTTTTGGATTTGAGAACATGAAGCCAACTGCTGAAGTGACAGGGTAGCTGAAATTTAACTTGAGCATGATTAATTAGAATATAGGTTAGGACTTTGGAGACTGAGGGTTTCAGGGCTTATTGCAGTGAATAATGATGACCTACTGCTTAATATAATATTGTTAGTTGAATATCAGTTTTAGAATTAAAACTTTCTGTATGAGACTATTCCTCATAATGGTAACACTTTTTGAACTGAATTAAAATATTCCTGGGGGTTAACCAATGTTGAAATGATCCTTTTTCTTAAAAGTAGATAATGGGGCCTTTGTCTTACATAAGAAATGCCCAACCAAAAAATATTTGATTTAGAAATAACCTATTATTGGAAAGAGTAACCCTGGTATTGTTCTGTATAACACCATTTGCTTATTTTTATTGCCTGAGCAATCTTATTTTGGGAATCTGTAATCTTAAGGACCACTGAGGGCAGGGGAAGAAATGTAAGAGATTTTAGATAATTTGTAGTCTGGTGAGGTAAAGTAAGAAAAGCCACGAAAATAAGAACTGCTGAGGGCTTCTAACCTGGGGAATTGGTTCCTAAGTGTATATGCTCATCCTGTGTACTGGTCTCTTGCCTAACTCTACCCACCCCAGCCCCCTGCCATCACTTCCTGAAAATGTTTACTCCTCCAGTCCACAACCCATATTTTTACCAATTGGAAATTATTTGGATTAACAGGGTTCTTTTAAATTTTTTTCCCTTAATGCTAGGACTTCTAGGCAAAGGTAATTATTTCTGCTATAAAGTCAGAGTGATTTTATTCTGATTTCAACCTGGGATTACCTGTACTGGATGTTTTGACTTGGAAAGGTGGTAGGGATGTAAGCAGTTTTAGAACAGACTTTGGAAAATTGGGCTGATTCAGTTCCCTTAACAGAGATTGCTGGAATAGAGGATTTAGGGTCAGCACGAAGGGCAAGAAGAAGGGAGTACTAGAAAGTGTGAAGATGCTGAAAGACAAACTTGGCTGGGTTTGTCTTGCCACAGGAAAAGGGAGATGATGACTCTCAACTCTTGTCCCAGCTTCTTAGCTTCTTGATTCAGAACACAGTAATAGCGGTACCATTGTTATGCACTATTATAACCCAGATATACTCATTTAAGGAATATTGACTGAACACCTCCTATGTGCCAGGTAGTGTCCTTAGTGTTGCGACTATATATGTAAGCAAATACAAATCTTTGCCTTCATAATGCTTATATTCTAAGCAAATCATATGATACATTAAAAGGTGATCAATGAGAGGGGGCAAAAGAAGACAGAGAGCAGCATAAGGAAGAATGAGAATACTAGGGTGGTGAAGTGGCAATTATAAACAAAAAGTAAGAGTAGACCTCATTGAAAAGGTGAATTTATTTAAGCAAAGAAACAGATGATGTGACAGTGTAAACTGCAGATATTTGGAAGAGCCTCCAGGCAAAGAGAATAGCTACAGCAACAGTCTTAAGGTGTGAGCATGCCTGATGTGTTGAATAACAGTGAGGAGACCAGTGTGGCTGGATCAGAGTGATTGAGTGGGAGAGTGGTAGGGGGTGAGGTCAAAGATGAGGGACCATATCACATGGAACTGGTGCAAGGTTTCTGACTTCCAATGCCGGGTGAAGCCAGTGGAGGTTTTGAGTGATATGATCTGGTATAGTTTTTTTCATTTTGTTTCTCTTTTACCTTTTCATTTTATTATGAACATTTTTAGACATATAGAAAAGAGTGAATAGTGTGACTACCCATAACTCTATCACCTAGAAGTATGTTTATTAACACATTGGTATAATTTTGGGGGAAAATATTAATTTATATTACAGATCATGAATGGTTGCTCCTAAATACATTAATTTGTATTTTTTAAAAGTAAGGACATTTTTCTGTACAACCATGATACTAATTTTGTATCTAACTAGACTGCTATCATAGCTCAGACCATATTCAGATTTTCCAAGTTGTCCCCCAAATGCATTTTACACCTGGTTTGTTCAAACGATGATCCAGTCAAAGACCACACAAATATAATATTTGATTTTGGGAATTTTTTTTTATTCTCTTTTAATTTAGAATAATTTCCCCCACCCCTTCCATTAATAGCAGTGACTTATTGAAGAGAACATTCCCAAAGAAGACTCCACCTTTTGGATTTATCTAATTGCTTTTTGTGGTTGGTTTAATTTGTTCTTTATCCCCTGTTTTTCTTATATGCTTGGAGTTAGGGCTAAAGGCTCAACTATGTTCAGGTAAAATATTAGTGGCAAAAATACTTCATAGGTTGTGTTATATGTTTCATATTGCATAGCATCTAATACTGACTTCTAATATTTCAGTAAGTTGATGACAGTATAATCTCGCCATTATACAATGACATGTCCCCATCTTGTCAACAGCAAGTTATCTGTAGGTTGATATTTGGTAACATGTGAATATCCACTTTTTCATCAACCTTTCATTAAGTGTAATGTAACTACTTGGATGGTAGTTTTCTGAGTCACTTATTTCCTTTGGGGTTCCAAATTGTTGGTTCACTAATTTTATCTTGCCGTCTACATTTATGAGCCATAAGTTGTCCCTTATTAACTTGAGTTGATTGGTTATTCTGCAGTATAGTTCCTACTAGAAAGACAGACAAATACTTCATTTTTTTCCCCACATTAATTACTAGCCATCAGAGTAAGGAGTTTCTTTAGTAGACATAGCTAATGGTGACATGAGTGATATGTGTGTGAGAAAGAGACAAGAGAGACAAAAAGAGTGTGTACATGTGCATTTTGACTTAGGTTTTCAAAGAATCAATATGGTTATGGTAGTAGTGGAAGTAGATGATATTCTGAATATATTTTGAAGGTAAAGCCAATAGTATTTGCTGATAGATTAGATATAGAATGTGAGAAAGTAGAGTTAAGGACTGTCCTAAAATTTTTTTTTTTTGGACTGAGCAGCTAAAAAGATAGTTTTCGTCATCAGCTGAGATAGGGTAAATTTCAGGTGGAATGAGTTTGGAGTACTGTGGGCAGGAATCAGGAATTCAGTTTTGGGCATGTTAAGTTTGAAATACCTGTTAGAGATTCAGATATCCAAGTGGAGATGTTGAGCAAATAACTGGATATTGGATTTGGTATGCTGGAGAAAGAACTAGAAAGGGCTAGAGATAGAAATGTGGGTGCCAAAAGCACATAGATGATATTTAAAGTCATGATACTGGATGAAATCATTAAGTTGGATAAGAGAACCAAAGGCTGAGCCTTGGGGCACTCTGATGTTAAAGGGCCTGGGAAAAGAGGAGGAGCCAGCAAAGGAGATATAGAAGGAACACATGTAAGGTAAGAGGAAAACAAGAATATAGCATCTTGGAAGCTAAATGGAAGAAGGAATGATCAAGTCTGCTAAGTGTCTCTGACAGGTCATTTAAGATGAGGACTGAAAAATGGTCATTGGATTTATTAGCAGGGAGTTAAAAACTAGCCATATTTTTAGACTTTGAGTGATGTTAAAAGAGAATGGGGAGAATGGAATTAGAGACAATGAGAATAGACAACTCTATAAAGGAGTTGCTACAGAGAGGCACAGATAAATGGAGTGGTGGCTGGTTGAGGAAGTGAACTCGAGATTTTCTTTGAAGATAGGAGATAGACTGTTTATGTGTTGATGGGAATAATTGAACAGAAAGAAACTGGTGATGCATGAGAAAGAGGAGAGAATTATTGAATTAGTGTTCTTGAATAAGATAGAATGCAGCTTATAGCATAAGTGATGGATGAACTTTATATAGGACCACAGGGAATTCACATATAATAACAGGTGGAAAGGTAGCATATGTGGGTACACTTGTTGGTAGGTGGATAGATCTGATGGCGAGAATTTGTAGAGGTCCTGTTGATTGATCCAGTTTTCATGCTGAAATAGAAAGCAACTTCATCAGATGAGAAAGGGAATGATAGAGGAGGTATTGGAGCTTAGGAGAGAAAGTAGGAAATAGTTGCATAAGAGAGTATGAGAGTGAATGGACTAGAGAAATAAGAGTATAATTGGCCAGTGATGTTAAGGACCCACTTGAGGGTGGATATGTGAAATTAGTACTTTGAGGAGTTGTAGCTATTGGTAATATTAGAATTTAGGATATGGAGTGAATGGCTAAAATAGAGTAGAGGAGGTCTTTGCAAGAGTGGAATTCAAGGAACTGAGAAACCAGCATGTTGGAATATCACTAACATGTATATGAAAATCTCTAAAAATTAAGAAAAGGATAGAGTTGGAGAAAGTGACATTGAATCAGAAGCTAAGATCATTCATTGCTAAGTAAAGGGCAGTGACCTAGGGGTCCATAGATGACAACAATAGTACATAACTAAAAGTGGCAGAGTACAGAACTCAGAGTTCTGTCCCTTCATAAAAGAACTGATGAACTGGCAAAAAAACTGTCAATCAACTTTCACAGAACTCTGGAATTTAGTAAAAACTTAAACAACAAAGGGATGATTTGGTGAAGGAAAAAGCTGCTGTTTGGGATAAGAGAGCTCTATGGCATTTTAAATTGCCTGCCTATTATCTCACACCCAGATTGATGGTGGCTGTGAAGATAAAAGCCGGCCATTCCTAGTACAGATTGCTAATGCCTGAGGATATAAAGAATTGTTCTGAAAGAATTTGGCCTGTCTGGCTACTCCCTGAAGAATTGGTGAAAGGGCTTGTCTTTGTTTTGCCTAACTGGGAACATCCCTCGGGCTAGGGTGAAAGTGAAGTCTCTCAGTCTTGTCCTACTCTTTGCAACCCCATGGACTATAGCCTACTAGCCTACTCGGCTTCTCCGTCCATGGGATTTTCCAGGCTAGAATACTGGAGTGGGTTGCCATTTCCTTCTCCAGGAGATCTACCCGACCTAGGGATTGAACCCCGGTCTCCCACATTGTAGGCAGATGCTTTACTGTCTAAGTCACCAGGGAAGTCCAGGGAAGATCCCATCCATGGGAATCTCCTAAAAATACCTTTTGGATCTTGGTATACCCTGCTGCACAGTGTCCAGTGGTGCCTTATATAGTCTGAGGAGCAGAAATAGAAAAGAATGAAGAAAAATCATCAGAGCCCAACAGACCTATGGGACACCATCAAGTATACCAATGTGTGAGGAGTTCTTTGGCTGTCCAGTGGTTAGGACTTGATACTTTCACTGCCGTGACCCTGGGTTCAATCCCTGTTTAGGGAACTAAGATCCTATATATGGTGCAGCCAAAAAAAAAAAAAAAGTGTGTCAGTATTTACATTTCGAAGTCCAAGAGGCAGAGGGGAAAGAGAGAGAAAAGGACAGCATATTTGAAAAAATAATGGTGGAAACCTTCTCAAATTTGATGAAATATATGAATCTACACATCTAAGAAACTTGAGGAACACCACATGGGATAAACTCAGAGAGATCCACACTGAGACACATTATAGTCAAATTATAATATAGTATATTATATATATATATATATATATATATAAAATAGTCAAAGACAGAATCTTGAAAGCAGCAAAACAGATGTGACTCATTCATACAAGTGACCTCAGTAAGACTGACAGCTGATTTCTTCAGAAGGCAGTGTAATGGATTATATAAAGTACTGAAAGAATGAAACCAAGAATTCTATATCCAGCAAAACTATCCCTCAAAAATGAGAGATTATGATATTCCAAAATAAAAGCTGGGGGAGTTCATGGCTAGCAGACCTGCCCTATAAGAAATGCTAAAGTGAGTCCTTTGGATTGAAATGAAAGGACACTAGACAGTAACTTTAAGCCATATGAAAAAATAAAGAACATTAGTAAGTGTAACTACATAACTAAATATAAAAGCCAGTGTTATTGTATTTTTTGGTTTGTAGTTTCTCCTTTTTTCTGATATGATTTAAAAGACAAAAGAATAAAACAACAATTATAAATCTAGTTGACACACAATGTGTAACAATATAAAAGGGAGAAGGATAGAGATTTATAGATGCAGAGTTTGTATAATATTGAAGCTAAGTTGATATTAATTCAAAATATGTTATATAACTTTAGAATGTTAATTGTTAACACTCAAGGTAACCACTAAGAAAATACTTAAAAAATAAATAGAAGAGGAAAGGAATAGGGAATTTAAAAAAACACTAAAAAAGTGATGGAGGAAATGAGAAACAGTAAAATAAGACAGGAAACAGTAAAATGGCAGAAGTCCTTCCTCTTTACTAATTATTTAAATGTAAATGGGTTAAACTTTGTAATTAAAAAGCAGCATTTGGCAGAATGTATAAAAAAGCAAGGTCCAGACCCACCAAGATCACATGACTTTTCTATAGTGTTAAAATTTATTGTAATAAAATGAAAGGGAAAAAAAGCATGATTCAACTATATGTTATCTATGAGAGACTTACTTTAAGATCCAAAGATACAAATATGTTGGAAGCCAAAGTATGTAAATAGATAACCAATGCAAACAGTATCCAGGAGAGATGGGGATGCTGTATAGACTTTTAAGTCAAATTTTTTTATAATAGGTATCAAAGGACATTATATATTGATAAAAGGGTCATCCTACCAAGAACATAAAGCAGTTAATAACTGTATATGCACCAAACAGAGCCTCAAAATATATGAAGCAAACATTGGCAGGATTGAAGGGAGAAGTAGACAGTTCTACAGTAACTATTGGATATTTCCATACCCCACTCTCATTAGTGGATAGAAAAATTTAGACAAATTATCAGAGAGAAAACAGAGGACCTGAGCAACACTGTAAACCAGTTAGACTTAACAGACATATATAGAACAGACCATTGGATAACAGTAGATTACACATTCTTCTCTAGTACACATGGAACATTCTCCAGGATAGACCTTATATTAGATAACAGACCAAGTCTCAATACATTTATAACATTGAAATCGTGCAAAATATTTTCTTGGACCACAGTGGAATGAAACTAGATCACAAGAAAAGTGAATGATAGCGATAGAAAATTCAAAGCTGGTGGGGGGGGGGGCTTTAGGGAGCATGGATGGAGAATAGTCTGAAAACAACTATAAAAACAAAGATGATTCATACCCTACCTCCAGGCCTAGCAGTGTGAGGGGTCCAGGGAAAATAGCTACCACTTGACTGGGTTACAGTGGGAGTGGTGTTCTAGTGAATGCTAGGCTCTGTTCAAATGTTAAGGTGAAAGGGGGAAGGAAAGGTTTAGAGGATACATTTAGAGGAGAGTTTCAAGGTATAGGGGGTTTTGCTGAGGATGGGTCCTGAATTCCAGATGATTCCATAGAAGTTCTTTAAGAATGTGGATGCATGAGAGAGGACAGAGCAGGGATTGTGCAGAGCAATATGAAGATCAGAGTACAGGAATTGACATTTGGCCCTGAGAGTTGGAGGCTTTTTGTGGCTCACTTAAGCAGAGTTAACGGGGAAAATGTGAATACTCCTGGTGGATTCAAGTCAGTGAGCTTTTGTGGTTTTGCTCTGAAACCATGACCACCATTTGTTTTCATGGAAAAATGTTTTGATACTAAAATAGCCATTTAAAAACAATTAAAATCAAACTCTTGTTAAGTTGAGGACTTAATCTGCCTTAAAAATCATGGTGAAATAATGCCATGCCTTTTTAATATATTTGTTAGTTTCATTAGCTTCATATGTGCATAACACATATCACAATTATGGTAGGAGGTTTACTCATAAAGATCAGTGTTGAGTAGAAGGAGAATGTAGCGGGGGTGGTCCTAAGATGGCAGAGGAATAGGATGGGAGACCACTTTCTCCCCCACAAATTCATCAAAAGAATATTTAAACACTGAGTAAATTCCACAAAACAACTTCTGAATGCTGGCAGAGGACATCAGGCACCCAGAAAAGCAGCCCAGTGTCTTTGAAAGGAGGTAGGAAAAAATATAAAAGACAAAAAAAGAGACAAAAGAGGTAGGGACGGAGCTCCATCCTGGGAAGGGAGTCTTAAAAAGAGAGGTTTCCAAACACCAGGAAACACTCTCACTGTGGCGAGCCTTGGAACCACAAGTCTGTGGCGAGCCTTGGAACCACAGAGGGCAACATAACTGGGAGGAAAAACAAATAATTAAAACCCACAGATTATGTGCCCAATGGTAACTCCCCCAGCGGAGAAGCAGCGCAGACGCCTGCACCCACCACTAGCAAGCGGGGGCTGGGCAGGGAGGCCCAGGCTGCATTGCTTAGAGTGAGGACCAGGCCTGAATGCCCCGAGGGCAATCTGGGGGAACTAACTTGGGCTAGCAAACCAGACTGTGGGATAGCTACCACACGAAAAGCCCTAACCTAAGACACCACCAGGCCTGCTCACAGAACAAAGGACTGAACAGAGCTAGCCCACTACAGACCATCCCCTTCCAGTGACAGGCAGCCAGAGCTGGAAGGGTGTAATCGCAGCCCCAGAGAGGCATTATCTACCAAACTGCAAGCAGGCTTCTTTGCCAACTAAGACTTCTTGGGGTTCTGGACAGTCAACATCCACCTGAGAAGGTGTGCCAGTTGTACACCCAGAAAACCGAGCGGCAGGGACGGGGGAGGCAATAAGTTGCAGCTACCGCGCTCTCCAAACACCTCATCACCTGAGCTGCTCGGACCTGGGAAGGGCACAAAACGCAGGCCCAACCGAGTCTGCTCCTCTGAGGACTACCTGAGTGCCTGAACCTGAGTGGCTTAGACCTGGGAGGTGCATGCAGCTCAGGGCCAGCCTGGGACCACTCCTGGCGGAGCAACATAGAGCCTGAGCAGTGTGGGCAGGGAAGGCACACGTGCCATGAGCAGGGGCAGGCCCAGTGTGGCTCAGACACTGCAAGCACACACTAGTGTTATTTGTTTGCAGCGTCCCTCCCTCCCCACAGCGCAACTGAACAAGTGAGCCTAAAAAAGTGTCCACCATCGCCCCCTTGTGTCAGGGCAGAAATAAAACACTGCAGAGACCAGCAAACAGAAGCTAAAACAGAGGGAACTGCCTTGGAAGAGACAGGTGCAATAGATTAAAACCCTGTAGTTAGTACCAACTACATAGGAAGGGGCCTATAGATCTTGAGAAATATAAGCCAGATCAAGGAACTATCCGAAAATGAACTGACCCCACACTGCCCACAACAACACCAGAGAAAGTCCTAGATATATTTTTACTATTTTTACTATCATTCTTTTTTAAAAATTTTAAGTCCTCTATTACTCCTTTAATTGTTATTTTTATAACCTATTACTTTGCAAAAAAAAGACCCTATTTTTTAAAGCAAGCTTCATATACATATATTTTTTAATAATTTTTGTCACTTTGTTTTTTCTTTTTTCTTTAATATTGTAGTTTTGAAAATCCAACCTCTACTCTAGATTTTTAATCTTTGCTTTTTGGTATTTGTTATCAATTTTGTACCTTTAAGAACCCACTCTTCTGTACCCATTTTTACTTGGGAGTGAGATTACTGGCCTGATTGCTCTCTCCCCCTTTTGGACTCTCCTTTTTCTCCACCAGGTCGCCTCTATCTCCTCCCTCCCCCTTCTCTTCTCGACCCAACTCTGTGAATCTCTTTGTGTGTTCCAGACGGTGGAGAACACTTAGGGAACTGCTTACTGGCTGGATCTGTCTCTCTCCTTTTGATTCCCTCCTTTATCCTCCTGGCCACCTCTGTCTCTGTCCTCCCTCTTATCTTCTCTGTATAACTCTGTGAACATCTCTGAGCGGTCCAGACTGTGGAGCGCACATAAGGAAGTGATTACTGGCTAGCTTGCTCTCTCCTCTTTTGATTCCACCTCATGTCATTTGGGTCACCTCTAACTCCCTCTTCCCTCTTCTCTTCTCCATGTAACTCTGTGAACCTCTCTGGGTGTCCCTAACTGGAGAAACTTTTCATCTTTAACCTAGATGTTTTATCAACCATGCTGTATAGGTGGAGAAGTCTTGAGACTACTGTAAAAGTAAGACTGAAAACCAGAAGCAGGAGGCTTAAGTCCAAATCCTGAGAACACCAGAGAACTCTTGACTCCAGGGAACATTAATTGACAGGAGCTCATCAAATGCCTCCATACCTACACTGAAACCAAGCACCACCCAAGGGCCAACAAGTTCCAGAGCAAGACATACCACACAAATTCTCCAGCAACACAGGAACACAGTCCTGAGCTTCAATATACAGGCTGCCCAAAGTTGCTCCAAATCCACTGACATCTCATAACTCATTACTGGACACTTCATTGCACTCCAGAGAGAAGAAATCCAGCTTCACCCACCGGAACACTGACACAAGCTTCCCTAACCAGGAAACCTTGACAAGTCACCCATACAACCCCACCCACAGCGAGGAAACTCCACAATAAAGAGAACTCCACAAACTGCCATAATACAGAAAGGCCACCCCAAACACAGCAATATAAACAAGATGAAGAGACAGAGGACTACCCAGCAGGTAAAGGAACAGGATAAATGCTCACCAAACTAAACAAAAGAGGAAGAGATAGGGAATCTACCTGATAAAGAATTCCAAATAATGATAGTGAAAATGATCCAAAATCTTGAAATAAAAATGGAATCACAGATAAATAGCCTGGAGACAAGGATTGAGAAGATGCAAGAAAGGTTTAACAAGGACCAAGAAGAAATAAAAAAGAGTCAATATATAATGAATAATGCAATAAATGAGATAAAAACACTCTGGAGGCAACAAATAGTAGAATAAAGGAGGCAGAAAATAGGATTAGTGAGGTAGAAGATAGAATGGTAGAAATAAATGAATCAGAGAGGAAAAAAGAAAAACGAATTAAAAGAAATGAGGACAATCTCAGAGACCTCCAGGACAATGTTAAATGCCCCAGCATCCAAATCATAGGAGTCCCAGAAGAAGAAGACAAAAAGAAAGACCATGAGAAAATACTTGAGGAGATAATAGTTGAAAACTTCCCTAAAATGGGGAAGGAAATTATCAGCTAAGTCCAAGAAACCCAGAGAGTCCCAAACAGGATAAACCCAAGGCGAAACACCCCAAGACACATATTAATCAAATTAACAAAGGTCAAACACAAAGAACAAATATTAAAAGCATCAAGGGAAAAACAACAAATAACACACAAGGGGATTCCCATAAGGATAACAGCTGATCTTTCAATAGAAACTCTTCAGGCCAGGAGGGAATGGCAGGACATGCTTAAAGTGATGAAAGAAAATAACCTACAGCCCAGATTACTGTACCCAGCAAGGATCTCATTCAAATATGAAGGAGAAATCAAAAGCTTTACAGACAAGCAAAAGCGGAGAGAATTCAGCACCACCAAACCAGCTCTCCAACAAATGCTAAAGGATCTTCTCTAGACAGGAAACACAAAAAAGGAGTATAAACTGGAACCCAAAACAATAAAGTAAATGGCAATGGGATCATACTTACCAATAATTACCTTAAACGTAAATGGGTTGAACACCCCAACCAAAAGACAAAGGCTGGCTGAATGGATACAAAAACAAGACCCCTATATATGTTGTCTACAAGAGACCCATCTCAAAACAAGGGACACATACAGACTGAAAGTGAAGGGCTGGAAAAAGATATTCCACAAAAATAGAGACCAAAAGAAAGCAGGAGTAACAATACTCATATCAGATAAAATAGACTTTGAAATAAAGGCTGTAAAAAGAGACAAAGAAGGACACTACATAATGATCAAAGGATCAATCCAAGAAGAAGATATAACAATTATAAATACATATGCACCCAACATAGGAGCACCACAATATGTCAGACAAATACTAACATGTATGAAAGGAGAAATTAACAATAACACAATAATAGTGGGAGAGTTTAATACCCCACTCACACCTATGGATAGATCCACTAAACAGAAAATTAACAAGGAAACACAAACTTTAAATGATACAATAGACTAGTTAGACCTAATTGATATCTATAGGGCATTTCACCCCAAAACAATGAATTTAAACTTTTTCTCAAGCGCACACAGAACCTTCTCCAAGATAGATCACATCCTGGGCCATAAATCTAGCCTTGGTAAATTCAAAAAACTTGAAATCATTCCAAGCATCTTTTCTGACCACAATACAGTAAGATTAGACCTCAATTACAGGAGAAAAACTAGTAAAAATTTGCTACATATGAAGGCTGAACAATACGCTGCTGGAAAACCAACAAATCACAGAAGAAATAAAAATATGCATAGAAACAAATGAAAATGAAAACACAACAACCCAAAACCTGTGGGATACTGTAAAAGCAGTGCTAATGGGAAAGTTCATAGCAATATAGGCATACCTCAAGAAACAAGAAAAAAGTCAAATAAATAACCTAACTCTACACCTAACAGTTAGAAAAGGAAGAAATAAAGAACCCCAGGGTTAGTAGAAGGAAAGAAATCTTAAAAATTAGGGCAGAAATAAGCAAAAGAGACCATAGCAAAAATCAACAAAGCCAAAAGCTGGTTCTTTGAAAGGATAAATAAAATTGACAAACCATTAGCCAGACTCATCAAGAAACAAAGGGAGAAAAATCAAATCAATAAAATTACAAATGAAAATGGAGATATCACAACAGACAACATAGAAATGCAGAGGATCATAAGAGACTACTACCAGCAATTATCTGCCAATAAAATGGACAACTTGGAAGAAATGGACAAATTCTTAGAAAAGTACAACTTTCCAAAACTGAACCAGGAAGAAATAGAAAATCTTAACAGACCCATCACAAGCACAGAAATTGAAACTATAATCAGAAATCTTCCAGCAAACAAAAGCCCATGTCCAGACAGCTTCACAGCTGAATTCTACCAAAAATTTAGAGAAGAGCTAACACCTATCCTGTTTCCCTGGTGTCTCAGAGGTTAAAGCGTCTGCCTGCAATGCGGGAGACTGGGGTTCGATTCCTGGGTTGGGAAGATCCCCTGGAGAAGGAAATGGCAACCCACTCCAGTATTCTTGCCTGGAGAATCCCATGGACGGAGGAGCCTGGAGGGCTACAGTCCACGGGGTCGCAAAGAGTCGGACACGACTGAGCGACTTCACTTTCACTTTAACACCTATCCTACTCAAACTCTTCCAGAAAATTGCAGAGGAAGGTAAACTTCCAAACTCATTCTATGAGGCCACCATCACCCTAATCCCAAAACCTGACAAAGATGCCAGAAAAAAAAAAATAAACTACAGGCCAGTGTTACTGATGAACATAGATGCAGAAATCCTTAACAAAATTCTAGCAATCAGAATCCAACAACAGATTAAAAAGACCATACACCATGACCAAGTGGGCTTTATCCCAGAGATGCAAGGATTCTTCAATATCTGCAAATCAATCAATGTAATACACCACATTAACAGATTGAAAGATAAAAGCCATATGATTATCTCAGTAGAGGCAGAGAAAGCCTTTGACAAAATTCAACATCCATTTATGATAAAAAACTCTCCAGAAAGCAGGAATAGAAGGAACATACCTCAACATAATAAAAGCTATATATGACAGACCCACAGCAAACATTCTCCTCAATGGTGAAAAATTGAAAGCATTTCCCCTAAAGCCAGGAACAAGACAAGGGTGCCAGCTTTTACCACTAGAACATAGTTTTGGAAATTTTGGCCACAGCAATCAGAGTAGAAACAGAAAAAAAAGAATGCAAATTCGAAAAGAAGTAAAACTCTCACTGTTTGCAGATAACATGATCCTCTACATAGAAAACGGTAAAGACTCCACCAGAAAATTACTAGAGCTGATCAATGAATATAGTAAAGTTGCAGGATATAAAATCAACACACAGAAATCCGTTGCATTCCTATACACTAATAATGAGAAAATAGAGAAATTAAGGAAACAATTCCATTCACCATTGCAACGCAAAGAATAAAATACTTAGGAATATATCTACCTAAAAAAACTGAAGACCTATAGATAGAAAACTATAAAACACTGGAAAAGAAATCAAAGAGGACACTAATAGATGGAGAAATATACTGTGTTCATGTATCGGAAGAATCAATATAGTGAAAATGATAACTACCCAAAGTAATCTATAGATTCAGTGTAATCCCTATCAGGCTATCAACGGTATTTTTCACAGAGCTAGAACAAATAATTTCACAATTTGTATGGAAATACAAAAAACCTCGAATAGCCAAAGCAATTTTGAGAAGGAAGAATGGAACTGGAGGAATCAACCTGCCTGACTTCAGGGTCTACTACAAAGCCAGTCATGAAGACGGTATGGTACTGGCACAAAGACAGAAATATAGATCAATGGAACAAAATAGCCCAGAGATAAATCCACACACCTATGGACACCTTATCTTTGACAAAGGAGGCAAGAATGTACAGTGGAGAAAAGACAATCTCTTTAACAAGTAGTGCTGGGAAAACTGGTCAACCACTTGTAAAAGAATGAAACTAGAACACTTTCTAACAGCATACACAAAAATAAACGCAAAATGGATTAAAATGTAAGACCAGAAACTATAAAACTCCTAGAGGAGAACATAGGCAAAATACACTCCAACATAAATCACAGCAGGATCCTCTATGACCTACCTCCCAGAATATTGGAAATAAAAGCAAAAATAAACAAATGGGACCTAATCAATTCCAGAAAAATAAACGACCCAATCAAAAAATGGGCCATAGAACTAAACAGACATTTCTCCAAAGAAGACATATAGATGGCTAAGAAACACATGAAAAGATGCTCAACATCACTCATTATCAGAGAAATGCAGATGAAAACCACAATGAGGTACCATTTTACGCCAGTCAGAATGGCTGCAATCCAAAAGTCTACAAGCAATAAATGCTGGAGAGGGTGTGGAGAAAAGGGAACCCTCTTACACTGTTGGTGGGAATGCAAACTAGTACAGCCACTATGGAGAACAGTGTGGAGATTCCTTAGAAAACTGGAAATAGAACTGCCTTATGACCCAGCAATCCCACTGCTGGGCGTACACACCGAGGAAACCAGAATTGAAAGAGACACATGTACCCCAATGTTCATTGCAGCACTGTCTACAATAGTCAGGACATGGAAGCAACCTAGATGTCCATCAGCAGATGAATGGATAAGATAGCTGTGGTACATATACACAATGGAGTATTACTCAGCCATTAAAAAGAATGCATTTGAATCAGTTCTAATGAGGTGGATGAAACTGGAGCCTATTATACAGAGTGAAGTAAGCCAGAAAGAAAAACAGCAATACAGTGAAAAGATATAGAAACTACAACAAAAAACAAAGATTCTGAAGTGAGGTGAAGTTGCTCAGTCGTGTCTGACTCTTTGCAACCCCATGGACTGTAGCCTATCAGGCTCCTCCATCCATGGGATTTTCCAGGCAAGAGTGCTGGAGTGGATTGCCCTTTCCTTCTCCAGGGGATCTTCCTGACCCAGGAATCAAATCTGGGTCTCCCACATTGCAAGCAGACGCGTTACTGTCTGAGCCACCATACTAAGGCATATATATGGAATTTAGAAAGGTGGTAATGATAACCCTGTATGTGAGACAGCAAAAGAGACCCAGATGTATAGAACAATGTTTTGGACTCTGTGGGAGAGGGAGAGGGTGAGACAATTTGGGGGAATGGCACTGAAACATGTATAATATCATTATAATAAACGAATTGCCAGACCAGGTTTGATACTTGATGCTTCGGGCTGGTGCACTGGGATGACCCGGAGAGATGGTATGGGGAGGGAGGTGGGAGTGGGGTTCAGGATGGGGAACATGTGTACGCTCGTGGCGGATTCATGTTGATGTGTGGTAGAACCAATACAATATTGTAAAGTAATTAACCTCCACGTAAAATAAATAAATTTTTAAAAAAGGAGCAGAATATAATGTATTGTCACTGTTTGCTTTTTATTTGCATTGGGCCATTTAGTAATTGCCAGTTGTCCTCACTTCATTCTTCTATTCATCTGACCCCAGGCCATTTAAAAATTAAGCGAAAGTCATCTTGATGACCGAGATCCATCTGTTTCTTGGTAGGACCAATAGAGCTGACCTGGGATTGGCCATTCCTAGTTTTAAAATGTTTGATTATCCATGTGTAATAAGTATAGTAGTAGTAATAGTGTTAATCCCTCAGTGATGTCCAACTCTTTGCAACCCCATGGGCTGCAGCCAGCCAGGTTCCTCTGTCCATGGGATTCTCCAGGCAAGAATACCAGAGTGGATTGTCATTTTCTCCTCCAGGGGCTCTTCTCGGCCCAGGAATGAAACCTAGGTCTCCTGCATTATTGTCAGATTCTTTACTGTCTGAGCTACCAAGGAAGAAGTACAGACAACTGTTTTGAAGGGGAAGTCAGCTGACAAGCAGATATACTTAGCACAGAAACCAAGAAATAAAAGAACAGGGAGAAAAGTATAAAGCAGACACAGATGGTTCCACACTTCCAAATTTGTCAGTCTTGTCTATCTGCAATTCCACTGAGAAGTACTTGAGAAAGCAAGTTAAGAAAACACGCATATAAACAGAAACCCAAACTAAGTATTATGCCATATAAAATCTCATTATGTTCAAGTTTCAGATTTTATTCATATATTAGCATGTGTCCATTTTTGAAACTTTTTTTCTTGTGTCCGTCAGTTGTACCTATGTGAAAAGAGATACTCGCATGATTATATTTGTCCTGAATTCGAATGTTATTCATGGTCAGGAAGAGCAATGAAGCTTATTGTTGCCCTAGATTTGTTTGGTCTAATTGTTCTTAATTATTGGTAGATTAAAAAGATTGCACTAAATAGAAACTTTTCTTTTGTTTTTCAAGGAACCAAATGGAGAGACTCCTTCATCTTTATACAGAGTTGCAGCAGTACTTCTACAATTTAACCTTATTGATTTAGATGATCTTTATGTACATGTAAGTTAACTGGGTTGCTAAGAATATTTGGTTATTCATCCCAGGGGTGGGGAAGAGGAGGAGGCAGCCATATAGCACTCCAGGATTGGTTCTAGACTCTCAAGTCTTAATTTTTGAAGCCCTATTACGTTATTGCTTTGTGTTTGCTTTATAAAGTGAATGAATTTAGTTTATTGGAACCATGGAAATAAAATACCTTTTGTCACTGCTGCAGTTTTCAAGGTTGACTATGAAGTTAATTGTCGTCAAAGCATATGACATACGCTTTGACATATGTCTCCATGACATATGGAGAGAGAGGCCAAGTTCTAATTAATGTGGTTTTAGACTTCTATATTATACATGGATTATGGGAAATATAGGATTACCTAAATAGTTTTTCCTTTTCCCCTAAATGTTAATTTTGAGGGTTCAGGATGAATTTGGAACTTTTCGTGTACTGTTAAAAGATAGCTTCTCTGGTGTTTTTACTGCTGGATAATAGATGACTAATATTGTGCTTTTATTGCAGGATCTAGAGGAATGTGTATGTGGTTGTAATAGATGACCTCTAGTTTAGCAATAGCTTAGCCTGTCAGTTTGAAAACACTAGGTTTGTAGTACAGAATTTCTTGTTTTATTAGGTTGTGCATTAGGATATCTATGAACTGTTCAAAACTGACATCATCTTCACTGCCTTTGAAATCACTTTCTAACTTCTAACTTCCTTGCCTGTCATTACATATTATGGTTACAGAGCTGAATGAAATTTGATCAGTCTCTTGGAAGCAGTCATAGTCTAGCAAGGGAGAAAACATTTTGCATTCTATAAGTACTTTATTGGAAATAGTCACATAGTGCTATGAGGGCTCAAAATAGGTAGTGACCATCTCTGTCATTGGGGGATTTTGAAAGGCTTCTCCAAACTACTGACGTTCACCTGGGAACTTGATAGATGAGTAGGTGTTGGCTAGGCTTAAATAGGTAGAAAGCATTGTAGGTAGAATTAACTGAATATAAAGGCAAGAGGTTTGTAAAGATTTCATTATCCCCTTAGGGGAACACTGAGAAGCTCAGAGTGGTTGGAGCCTAGGATGATATGTAGGGGAAATGAGGATGGAGAAGTAGACTGGAGGCCAAACTGTGAAGGGCTGTTAAGGGCCATGGTAAGGAGTTTGGATTTTTTTCTTGTTGATAGTAGACAGCCATTCAAGATTTAGTGTAGACAAGGATGTACAAACTGAAAACATGAAAAACTGGTCAGCAAAAGAAGAATCTGAAGACATAGGTATGAGTTTATACAGGCAAATGTATACTCGCAGAACAAATGGAAAGTACAAAAATGATGATAGATTTATTACTGATATTTTTCAGCTTAATTATAAATATAAGCAGAGTTTAAAAGTATTCCTGTTAAAGTGACAGGGATTTTCAGATGGGATTAAAAACCAGTTTATTGTTTACATGAGACTTCTAAAACCTACGGGCAAAGAAAGGTTGAAAGTAAAAGGGTGGGAAAATATACCAGGGAAATTATTCTTGTCAGACAGAACAGAGAATCACTTTATAATAATAAACTTGTTTGTACTAGAAAGATATAATCATTATAACTTTTATATATACCTAATACCATATTTTCAAAATACACAAGACTAGAAATGGCGAGAACTATAATTAAAAACTTAGAGTTAATCCACTGTAATGGGAGATTTCAGAGGCAATTGAAGTAGACTAGGTAAAAGATGAGAATCTGTGGTAGATATATGATAGGTATATAAATAGAGCAATAAAAATGGGTTTGATTGGCAGTGGAGAGAATAAGGAATGAGAAAAAGTCTGGCTTACCTCCTTGCACCAGTCCATAATGAGTTTTCTTCCACTCCCCTTTTTTGACTGATGAGATAAAGTCTGTAGTATGTAGTTTAATATTTCACTGTGTCTCCTTGTGCATGTGCTCAGTCGTGTCCAACTCTTTGTGGCTCCATGGACTATAGCCCACCAGGCTCCTCTGGCCATGAGATTTTCCTGGCAAGGATACTGGAGAGGGTTACCATTTCCTACTCCAGGGGATCTTCCTGACCCAGGGATTGAACCTGCATTTCTTGTGTCTCCTGCATTGGCAGGAGATTCTTTACCACTCCTCCACCTGGGAAGCCCCTCACTGTGTCTCCTTTTATTATTTACTGATTTTTTAGTTTGTGTTAGATTTATCTATTGAAATAGATTTTGCATTTCTAGGGGCAGGAATGGTGAGCTATCACCATAGTGCCTAGCAAAAATGACTCAATAATGGTTTGTTGGATATGTGTCTATTTATGAACTGTCCATATTAACCATCTTCTACTCATACAAGATGGCTATACTTGAGATACTTGATCCTTTTTTTCATAATGGAGGGTCAACTATCCACATGATACTTTTCCTTTTGTAATAAACTAGAAACTAGTTTGTGACTTAAGGCAAATAGGTGTCCAGAAAATGAAAAGTGAGATGTCAAGCTGTTCATAATTTTTTGACTTGAGATTTTTCATTTAGAGGAATCAAATTTGCCCCATTATGTAAATCAATAGTTTACCTCTCCCAAATTGGATCTGTATATAGTATTTTATTTAATTTGGAGTTTGGCCTTTAAAGGGGAAATCTCTGACATTTTTAATTGAACAGGTACACATTTTCTTGGATAAACTAACAAATGCAATGGTAGGCACTACTGTTGTAGTATAATATTAATTTAGGACCTCTAACAGAAGAGATGAAACTTTGAATTGCTACCTGAGTTTAAAATTGTACAACATTCAGGTATTTAACCCTGTCAGGTTAATATGAAAATAAGGGGGAGACCTATTTCAAAGGGAAATTATGATCATAAATAGACCAGACTTCTTATGTACAGTTTTATCAATTAAGAGTAGTGTTTGCTTTTTATATGTATGTGTAAATAGTATTAGCTAACTTATGAAATTTTAATGAATTATTTTTAGCTTCTTCCAGCTGATAATTGCATTATGGATGAACACAAACGAGAAATAGTAGAAGCTAAGCAGATCGTTAGGAAACTTACAATGGTTGTATTGTCTTCTGATAAAATTGACGAGCGAGAGAAAGAAAAGGAAAAAGAAGAGGAGAAAGTGGAGAAGGTATATAATTTATTCTGATAAATGTTGTCTTCTGGATTTAAAATTATGAAATTCAACTTGTGGAAGAATAATTTCTTAATTTTGATTGTGATGAAACCTAGTTTGTGGAATACTAATTTGCAAACATGGTTTTGGTACCTCCCAAATGAGGCTGTCATGTTTTTTCCTATATAAATTTCAGAATGTATTCTAGATAATATCACACATGTATTGACTATATTTGTGCTCTGTGTATAGTGTCTCTCAAGTCCTGAAGGGATTCTCAAAGATGAATTCTAGTTTCCTGTGGCATAATAGAACCTTAAGTAGAACTGAATTTAATTCTAAGTCTGTAAACTGTCGTGTTTTGTCTGCTAAATGAAAAAGCAGATCCTGTTATTTCTTTTTTCAGTCACTAAAAAACTTGATTGTGCTTTCAAGAAAATACTGTTGAATTTGCCGTGAATGGCAACTGTTGTTGACATACATTGTGTTATTTGGCTTAGTTTTTTTAAATGAAAAAATATTTAAAGATTTATTGGTATCTGTATTCTGAGTATCTTTGCTATAATTGTTCCATTTTAGCCACCTGACAACCAAAAACTTGGTTTGTTGGAAGCCTTGTTAAAGATTGGTGATTGGCAGCATGCACAGAGCATTATGGATCAGATGCCTCCATACTATGCAGCTTCACATAAACTAATAGCCCTTGCAATTTGCAAGCTGATTCATATAACTATTGAGCCTCTCTATCGAAGGTATGTTACCATATGGTTTACTAATTGAGGTAGAGAGAGTTTAGGACTACAAAATAAAATCTGCATATTTACCTTGTCTCCTTCAATCAAGCATATATTTTAATTCAATCAAGCATATATTTTAAATTGTTTTATCAGAATATAAGAGATGTTCACAGAGCATATCCTTCTGGCAGGTATTAATCAGTGACTTGTCTCCCATCACCTACACCAGGCATTGCAGAATTTGTGCTGCAGTGTTGTCTAAAAGCTACAAGTTAGATTTCTAGGTAGGATTTGCTCCGCTGAGAGTAAAAACTCCATTCTTCTGTTTTTGACTTTTCCTTCTCTCTTGGGGATGAGAGAATTCCTAAAGTTTTTACCTAGTGTAATTTTCCTCTATCTTGGGTTGAGTGGCTCTGAGTGAGGTCTGTGCCACTCTGCTTGCCTTGTCTCTTCTGGCATATAGGCTGCTCTTCTGGAAATTGCTAGTGCAGCCTCTCTCATCATCCCTGGTTACTGTGTCAACCAGTCCTCTAGCCCTCAACCTACTTGTAGGATACTTAGGAGCAGTACTGGCAGCAGTGCTGGCTTCAGCCCCACAGATCAGAGCCTGCCTCAAAAGCCCCAGCTTTGTGACTCATGCATAGCTGCTGGCTGCTGCCTTCAGTGCCACGTGGGCTGTGGACCATGAAGGCTCTTCTTCAGAGAGTGACCCCTGTGACTCCACAGCGGAACACCTGCTCAGCAGGTGAGAACTCTGGGCATGTTGTCCTTTTTAGTGTGACATACCCTCTTTCATTATGCTGCTCACCTACCTCACACTCAGTCTAGGTAGTGGAAGTCAGGTTGAGAAATGTTTAATGTTATCTCCATATTTTTCTCTTTCATCTTTGTGTCTCTGAGGTCCATCCCTTGTTCCACATTCCCATATCCAAATTCCTGATATTGACCAAATTTAATTAAAAACCAAGTTCATGTGATGTATGAATATGTTACCTGTTACATGGAACCTACATTACTCTGATTTCCTTTTCTTATGCAGTTAATTTGAAACGGTCTCCTAAGCTCTGAGTTTTTTCAAATGAGTATTGTTTTTGTTTTCTTCTACCAGTTAAATTATGTGGTATAATGAAGTTAAGCACAAATGAAATAGAAGAAGCAAATTTGAGTAAGAAAAGTTTTATAATATGACTGTGTTAATTTAAAATGGAGCATTGCATAGTATATCTACATTTTTCTTCTTTTTGTAGAGTTGGCGTTCCTAAAGGTGCTAAAGGCTCACCTGTTAGTGCTTTGCAAAATAAGAGAGCACCAAAACAAGCAGAGAGCTTTGAAGATTTGAGGAGAGACGTCTTCAATATGTTCTGTTACCTTGGTCCCCACCTTTCTCACGATCCCATTTTATTTGCAAAAGTGGTGCGGATAGGCAAGTCATTTATGAAGGAGGTTAGTAAGTTTTTTTTCTTTAGAGCAGAAAGCTAAATTATAGAATGAAAATGTTCTGAGTATATTTGTGTTATATGTATCTCTAGAAATGCAAAGAAAGTAAACTTAAGAAAATGTTATGCTGAGTAAGATTTGGACAAAGTCAATTGTGTCCCAACCATTTATATATAAAAACTTAAATCCAGTCAAGCCCTCCAGGTAGAAAAATATGGTTTGGACATGTGATTGCTTTTTGAATCCTCTTATAATTGTGGTTATTTGAACATTCTTTCCTCTTGCTTTTATTCTGCTCATTTATTTTATTGGCTGCAGTTTTGAATCATTGCCATTATTTGTGTGAAGTCCCTTTAGCCTCAGACTTCAGACTGTTCAGGATCCATTTTTTTTTTTTAGTAAACTTTTTATTGAAGTAAAACATGATACAGAAAGCACACAAACCATAATTATATAGCTCAGTGGCTTTTTCCAAACTAAATAGCCATGTGTCTACCACTTAGATCAAGAGATAGAACAGTGTTAACACTTGAGAGTTTTCCTTAGATGCTCTCCTAATCACTACTCCAAGGGAAACTTATTATTTTATTGATATAGAGTTGGTATACAATATTATATTAGTTTCAGATATATAGCAAAGTGGTTTGGCTATACATATGTATGTATATATCTTTATGCCATTTTTTTGGTTCTTTCCCATTATAGTTTATTAAAAATATACTGAATATAGTTCCCTGTGAGATACAGTAAATCCTTATCTATTTTGTATATGGTAGTGTGCATCTGTTCATCCTTTGCTCCCAATTTATTCTGTCTGTGAGTCTATTTCTGTTTTGAAAATAAGTTCATTTATATCATCTTTTCAGATTCCTCATAAAAGTGATATATATTTGTCTTCCTCTGTCTGACTTACTTCACTTCGTATGATAATCCCAGGGTCCATCCATTTTGTGGCAGGTGGCATTGTTTCATTCTTTTTTATGGCTGAGTAATATTCCATTTTGTGTGTGTGTGTGTGTGTGTGTGTGTGTGTGTGTGTGTGTGTGTGTACACATACACAGATACACAGACCCCACATATTTTTCTCCATTCGTCCTTGATGAACACTTAGGTTGCTTCTGTGTCTTGGCTTATTATTCTTTTTTAAAGTTAGTTTTGAGTTATAATTTACATAGAGTAAATCTCACCAACTTTAAGTATGCAATTTGATGAATTTTGACAGATGTATATAGTTGTATGTCTACCACCACAATCATATAGGATATTTTCATCATCCCAGCAAGTTCCTCTTGCTCCTTTGCCATCATTCCCTCCCTTCATTGCTGGTTCCTGACAACCGCTGGTAGGCTTTCTGTCACTATGTTTTTGCTTTTTCTAGAGTTTGACATAAATGGAATTGTATAGAATGTACTCTTTTCTGTCTGGTTTCTTCCACTTAGTGCTTTTGAGATTCATCTCAGTTGTATGTGTCAGTAGTTCTTTATTGCTGTGTAACATTTCATTATATGCACATAAGAGAGTTTATTTGTTTGCCAGTTGATGGGCATTGAGTTGTTTCTAATTAGGGGCTATTGTAAATAAAGCTGCTATGGATATTCTTCTACGGTCTTTTTTCGGGGGGAGTGTATGTTTTTGTTTCCCCAGGATTGGGATTGCTGGGCCATATGGGTAAGTGTATGTTTAACTTTTTGTCAAACTTTTCCAACACGTGTATACCATTTTGCACTCCTGGGAACATTGTATATGACTTCCTAATGCCCCACATCCTTATCAACATTTGGTATTGTCTTTTAAATATTAGTCATTCTAATGGGTGTGTAGTGCTATCTTTTGTGTTGTAATTTATGTTTCACTGATGATCAGTGATGTTGAGCATCTTCTCACGTTCGTACTTGCCATTTGTAATCACTTTTATTGAAATGTCTATTCAAATCTCTTGCCCATTTTAAATTCAGTTGTCTTTTATTCTCAGTCTGATTTGCCTTGTCATTTTGTTTACTGTCTTTTGTAAAGCAAAGATTTAAAATTTTGATTAATTCCAATTTAATAGCACTTCTCTTTTATAGTTTGTGCTTTGTGTTCTAAGAGGTCTTTGCGTAACCAGGGTCTTAAAGAATGCGTAATTTCTTTTCAGTTGTAAAGTAGTGTAACCAAAAGACTCTAGAAATCTGGAAATTGTTACAAGCATAAATGTGGTTTTCTCCAGTGTTTGGTGATTGCACCTAATTTTTAATTTTTGACAACAGTAACTGGATAGAAAATTACCAACTCTTGTGTATTAATCACTTGACACCTATTTCATTTGGCTTTAGATACTTAGCTGGTAGATAATTTTTTTTTAATGTTAACAAATTTATATTTTATAAAGGTACGCTAAAGAAATCTGCTAAGTAGTTCATTACTATACATGATATTTATTATATAGCATATATTCATATATTCATATAAAAGAACTAAAACAGTGTTTCATTATCTTGATCCTTATAGTCTGAAAAGGATGAGTCATGTTAACTAGTGCTTGTTCAAAGAACACGGGTTGTGTTTTCCCAGTGTGTAATATTGAGAAGCATGTAAAGTCAATTTGTCCCATTACTGGTGATGTTAGCATTAATCACTTGGTTAAGGTGATTGCTGCCAGGTTTCTCCAGTGTATAGTTACTTTTTTTCCCTTTGTTGTTAATATGTGTCCTGTGGGGAGATACTTTGAGACAATGTAGACAGCCTCTTTCTCATCTTACTTTCACCCACTAATGTTATTCTTTTTCATTGAAAATCTTAATGTTCAGATCTCTTGTTTTGAAATTCTTCCTCTGGCTATGAGTATCATAAACTTGTAAGCAGGAGCCCAAACATCAAACTTTTGGAAGTCCCATATGTAGACATATGTATAAACATATACAGATACAATATTGTTAAGATACACAGGTGCTAAAAGTCTTCCAGTCTGCCATCTCCATTGTAGCCCTTGTTTGTCTTTATTCTATCACAATTGTGCCTGGTGCCTGCCCCTAACTCCAGTCTCTATTTTTGCAAAGGTAGAAAGGCAGAAGGGAAGGTGAAAAAGTTTATTTTGATCCCAGTGTGGAAAGAAATCTATCTTCTCTCATTTCTAAGGTTGTGGTAGTAAAAGTACATCTTTCCAATGATCTGACTTAGCATTTTGGTTCATTTTTTTACCCTAAAAATACTTCACTATAACAAATCATTGTGTGTTTATATATAGGTTTAAAAGACTTTGGTTGCCTAGCTCGAAATTTAATCATTTTTTTTCTTTTTTTAAGGTTCCTTCTAAAGGGGGAATATGGGGCTTCCCAGGTAGCTTAGCTGGAAAAGAATCCACCTGCAATGCAGGAGATCCTGGTTCGATTCCTGGGTCAGGAATTTCCCCTGGAGAACTGATAGGCTACCCAGTCCAGTATTCTTGGGCTTCCCTGGTGGCTCAGACAGTAAAGAATCTGCCTGCAATGCGGGAGACCTGGGTTTGATCCCTGGGTTGAGAAGAACCCCTAGAGGAGGGCATGGCAACCCACTCCAGTATTCTTGCCCAGAGAATCCCCATGGATAGAGGAGCCTGGCTGGCTGCAGTCCATGGGGTCACAAAGAGTGACATGACTGAGCAACTTCTCTGTAGTCTGGAATAGGAAGTGAATGAGCTCCATGAGGCTGAGTACAGCCATCATTTAGGGGATCTCTGTTTTGTCTTCTGAGATAGATTACACATCGTATACTAGGCATGCCCAGCCAAGTGGGTATCCAGCTCCCTTGGACTTTGATTCCCCAGTCTGAGCCCAGTTCCTTTGAGAGACAGCAAGCCTTAGCAGCCAGAGTCCTGCTGTGCTGCTACTCAGAAGGGATTTTCCTCAGGCTACTTACTTACCTTGTAGGTCTTGTTCCCTAAAGGATTTTATTTACTTACCTTCCTTGCTCAGTACTATTTCTGGGGATTGGGTTAACGGCAGGCACCATGCCATACTGTCTGTAGTTTAGAATCTTTGTGTGTGTGTGTGTGTGTGTGTGTGTGTGTGTGTGTGTGTGTGTGTGTGTTTGCATGCCCTTGAAATTAACAGCATAATTTGCTCTTTTCTTGCTTGGTTGGTGGTGATTTGGGGACATAAAAAAAGTAAGCTATATTTTGTTTATTGCATTAGGGACTGGGGGAGAGAAATTCTGTTTATGCTTCACTCTGTCATCTTAATTCAGTTGTCTGACTAGTTTCTTTATTTGACTGTTTCTTATGTTGGACTTTGATAAAAAAGCCAAAGGAAAGGAAAGTGAGGTCGCTCAGTCGTGTCTGACTCTGCGACCCCATGGACTGTAGCCTACCAGACTCCTCTGTCCATGGGATTTTCCAGGCAAGAATACTGGAGTGGGTTGCCATTTCCTTCTCTGAAGTGCTCTAAATTGATTCACAGATAAAGTTTATAGAGAAACCTAGAGTCAAAGGGTCAGATTGGGTACTATTGGGTTGGCCAAGAAGTTTGTTTCAGTTTTTCAGTGAGATGTTCTGGAAAAACCCAAATGAACCTTTTGGCTAACCCAGTAGGTGATAGTAGGAATAGTTGTGATAATGATAATTGTGGTAATGTGGAAGAATGTCCTTACTCTTAGGAGATGCACACTGAAGTTTTTTGAGATCATGTCTGTAACTTTTTTGGTCAAGAGAAAAAAAGGCAAATGTTAATTGTTGAATATGCATAGGAGGTATATAGATGTTCATGGATAGCATACATTGATTCAACTTTTATGTAAGCTTAGAATTTTTCATAATAAAAATTTGGGTTACTAGGGGAGAATGTACCTTAATACCATTCATCCTTAAACTGGTTCTAGTTTATGAACCAGCTACTTTAGAATCTTGACTTGATATTTATTGTTTTTTGTTAGCTATTAGGGGAGGGAGAGTCATTTTCCTAAGCCAGAGATGGGTGGTAATAATATTTGTCGTCTAGCTCCTGGGGTTGCAGTGTGAATCAAATGAGATATGTCATCTCACACGCTAGTAAAGTATTGCTCAAAATTCTCCAAGCAAGGCTTCAGCAATACATGAACCATGAACTTCCAGATGTTCAAGCTGGTTTTAGAAAAGGCAGAGGAACCAGAGATCAAATTGCCAACATCTGCTAGATCATTAAAAAAGCAAGAGAGTTCCAGAAAAACATCTATTTCTGCTTTATTGACTATGCCAGAGCCTTTGACTGTGTGGATCACAATAAACAGTGGAAAATTCTTCAAGAGAATGGAATACCAGACCACGTGACCTGCCTCTTAAGAAACCTGTGTGCAGGTCAGGAAGCAACAGTTAGAACTGGACATGGGAAAACAGACTGGTTCCAAATAGGAAAAGGAGTACGTCAAGGCTGTATATTGTCACTCTGCTTATTTAACTTCTATGCAGAGTACATCATGAGAAATGCTGGGCTGGAAGAAGCACAAGCTGGAATCAAGATTGCCAGGAGAAATATCAGTAACCTCAGATATGAAGATGACACCACCCTTATGGCAGAAAGCAAAGAACTAAAGAGCCTCTTGATGAAAGTGAAAGAGGAGAGTGAGAAAGTTGGCTTAAAGCTCAACATTCAGAAAACGAAGATCATGGCATCCGGTCCCATCACTTCATGGGAAATAGATGGGAAACAGTGGAAACAGTGGCAGACTTTATTTTTTGGGGCTCCAAAATCACTGCAGATGGTGATTGCAGCCATGAAATTAAAAGATGCTTACTCCTTGGAAGAAAAGTTATGACCAACCTAGACAGCATATTAAGAATCAGAGACTTACTTTGCCAACAAAGTCTAGTCAAGGCTATGGTTTTTCCAGTAGTCTTGTATGGATGTGAGAGTTGGACTATAAAGATAGCTGAGCGCTGAAGAATTGATGCTTTTGAACTGTGGTGTTGGAGAAGACTCTTGAGAGTCCCTTGGACTGCAAGGAGGTCCAACCAGTCCATCCTAAAGGAGATCAGTCCTGGGTGTTCATTGGAAGGACTGATGTTGAAGCTGAAACTCAATACTTTGGCCACCTGATGCGAAGAGCTGACTCATTGGAAAAGACCCTGATACTGGGAAAGATTGAGGGCAGGAGGAGGAGGGGACAACAGAGGATGAGATGGCTGGATGGCATCGCCAACTCAATGGACATGGGTTTGGGTGGACTCTAGGAGTTGGTGATGGACAGGGAGGCCTGGCGTGCTGCAATTCATGGGGTCACAAAGAGTTGGACACGACTGAGCAACTGAAGTGAACTGAACTGAAACATTAATTAGATTATAATAATTAGGTATTCAATTTTAGAGTTAAAAATAGTTGTCATGAATTTTTAAGATCATAATAAGTTATCACTTATGTCAGCTATTGCTACACTATCTTTGATGAATTTTTAAAAGTGTTAATATTGTTTAATCTATTTCTGTCTCTAAATATAAGATGCCACTTTAAAGTAGCAGTTTCGTTTCCCTCAGGAGCAGATTTTATATAGGAATGCTTTTAGCTTCTTTACATTGTAGTATTAAATGTCCCCCCCCCCCATTGTTGATTTGTTATAAATAATCAAAGAATTTTTTTCAAATAAAAGACATTTTTGTTGCTGGGTTTTAATGAACTTGGTAAAGGTAGTTATGGACGTGTGTCCATTTTAAAATAGAAACAAATTTTGTAAACTGTCTTAAATCAGAACTTTTCATTATAATCCTTATTGTCCAAATGGACACAGACACTGCTGTCGTTGGCAATCTAGAATTGGAGCATAAGTTTAAGGTACAATACCGTTGCTGTTTAATGAGTCTGAGCAGGGAACAACTGTTAGAATGTTTATATTTGTATTATCCCCTATAATAATTGGTTTGAACTGAAGTCATTTTAGCTATTACTGAATATCTTCATATGGCAATTCTAAACAAGGTATAGAATCATAGTAATAAATTACTATGTAACAAATTACAAATAGGATCTTAATTTTTCCCATTAGTTATGTTTTTAACCTGGGAGGGGTATGTAAACATACAAGGAGAGGCAGACATTTAAATCTATTAGTAGGCAAATGGAGACTCTTATGTACAAACAGTATAATTTTAAAAAATTTGTTTTATAAAAGAAAAGAAAGTAGAATTTTTAGTGTGGACCACATGCATGCAGTATACAAACACTTGATTTAACTATTGTAACTTCCTCTCTGTTTCCTGAAATTGAACCTTAGTGTTTAGTTTCAGAAAAGATAATTCAAAGTGTGTAAAAGAGAGGTAACATTTAAAATTACCCTGGGATAAAAACTGAGCCAGCACTTATGTCATCCTGTGTGTGGGTGACCATATTAGACATTCTTTGGCATCTTAGTAGAGGTTTGTCTTGACTGAAAAAGAAATGTGGTGGAAGATAGTACTTTTCATTTAGTATCCTACCCTGTGATTTCATAAAAGATGTAGTATCAAAGTTAAGGGATTATTTCTAACTAAATGTTTTGTAAAGTCTTTAAGAATTTCTGATTGAAAGTTAAATAGACTTTGAACCAAAACTCTGAAAGGCTATTGCGTTATCTCTTCTCCAGGCTTGATAAACTCAGGTTCCCATTACTTTTAATTTATAGGTTATATTTTCCTATTTTAAGTTACTGTGATGAGTCTTCTATAGACTCTATCAAAAAGGTTTTCTCATAGAGTAGTTTTAAGACAAATCTGAAGTTCTTAGCCCATTCCATGGAACATAGTACTCAGTGAATGATAGCTAATAAGAACAAGAAAAATAAGGACGTTGAAAGTAATGCCATGATTTATTTAAATGTAGCTTTGAATTCTAACCTAGGCTTAAATTTAAGTATTTTTCATTTTTTTCACTTTTCTGAGATAAAGTATACTCTAGTATGCTACTACTTTAGTATTTGAAACATTCATGAGTAACAGGTACTAAAAATAGTACATTAGTAATAAAAAAAGTAATTGATCTAGTTATATCTATGACTTTCCCCAACCTTTATTTTTCAACTCTCTCAAAGCCGCTTCTTGATGAACCTATTTTTTTTTTTTTTAATGTGGGGGGTTGTGCTCGGTACTGTTATGCAGCTCTGACAGCTACTCTGTCATTGTAGGGCAAGAATGAAACCTGCTTGGGGTCATTTATAGCTGATGGTCTGTGTAGACATAATTGTGTGTGCTCAATTTTATTCAGACTTAAAAATTCAGTTCCTAATAGTATATTGGTAAGCGTAGTTTTTTATCTTAAAGAGATCTTCAAAGATAAGAACTATCTTTGTCAATTCCTCAAAGATAGAAACTTTTTCCTGTTCATCTTTGAATTCCCAGTGCCTGGAACATAGTAAACAAATGCAGGAATGAATATCTTTTATCCATCCCCATCCTTTCTCCCACTTCTGCCTGACCATTCAATAAAGCTTTTAGTATTCTTTTGTGGGAATGGAGAGTTTTGTATGTGCTCTGAATTAAAAAGCATATTAAGTTAAGCTAAAGGAAACAATCAAGGAAGTGGAATGTGTAAAGGAAATCACTTTTACCTGTGTGTATATCTTGATATTTTTTTTCTGTTCATCTTTATTATAACTAGCCTTTGATAGAAACGTTTTCTTACTGTTCTTCTAGTTTCATTGTGGTTTCCATATTTCTTTCTCTCTTTCAAATTTTCCTGTTTGTGAAATCCAGAGAATTGATACATAGACATTAAAAACTAATGAAAGTATCTAGTAAGGGAATTAGGACAGCTTAATAACTAGGAAAATATCTTATTTGTATGGAGAAAACTGCATGTAGCTTTTTTAGGTTCATCTGAACTGTAGTATACTGAACTGATACTAGGAAAAGAGTAACTTAACTGCCTTTAAACCTAATTCTTCCAATTATGACAGACCCTTATTTCTGCCTCCCAGGATACACCCAGTATGCCATGAGGATTACCCCCCTCCTCCCAACAAAATAAAAGCAACTGTCTAGTTTGTTTTCTGCCAAGCCACTTCTTCATAACTGGACTCCTTATTTGCTGACCAGGATATATGTTGATGACTAAATTGTTTCTGTGAAAGGGAGCCATATTTTTTACCCTGCCAATTAAAAAAATGTGATTGATTGTTTTCCCATCAAAGTAATATGACTGTCCCTGAATTAGTCTTATGTGAAAATGTTGCATGGAAGTTAGATTTCCCTGTAGTAACACCCATTAAATTACTCAATCATGAAAACACATATGCACAAAATATCCTTATCTACCAGTAAAGTATGTGAACTGCTTATTTGCTTTCCCCCTTCTCACACTGAATATTGAGCTAAATCCTTTCCAGAAATCTAGATTGTCCTTGAGTATCAGTTCCTCAGCTGTCCTTTTGGCCTTTGCACGCTCCCCACAACACTCCATCTGAATATTCACACATGAATGTTATGATTTCATTTTGAATGAATAAACAGCATTGTCAGACATGGCACTTCAGCAGCCCACCTGCAAATCACTGATAAAATAATGACCCAGGCCGTTTTGTTCAAGTCTGTTTAAATTAGGAAGTGGTTTGGTCTTTGTCAGCAATGTTAGTAATATTTTTGGGCTTATTTCTTGGTGAGGGATTACATAGTGGTGAATTAAAATGTAGCTTTACATTTTCTTTGAGTTTAGTTTTTGTTGTTATTGCTTTGCGTTAGATTTTACCAATTCTGAGGGAGAAAACTAGAATGTCTAGAAGGAGAATTGTAAATGCATTATAACCAAATTGAGCTTGCTACAATTTTATAATAAATACAGATCAGTTTTAGGATGTGGTAGGTTTGTAATAATGAGGTTGAGGAAAGAATTGGCTTATAAATCTGGCCTTTAAAACTCATGAATGTTACAAATTATTTGAAGGTTAGAAATATAGATAAGAATTTAAAATGTTAATTTGTAATAATGGCTATATGTAAAATCTACATGTGTGTAACAAGTTAGGAAAGAATTCAAAACCACATGCAAGTTGATTGTTTTTTGAATTAGAAATGAAGTTGTGACAGGATAATCTTAATCTTTTTGCATTTTATTTATAGTTTTTTTTTTTAATTTTAGTTTCAGTCTGATGGAAGCAAACAAGAAGATAAAGAGAAAACGGTAAGAGACTAGAAAAGTCCAATGTGTCTAATGTTTGTCTAGGTATAGCATACTGTGAATTTTACTGTGAACAAGCTTTAATCACCTATGTGAATAACTATTTTATACTTGTACATGTTGAATATAGCTTTTGGCTTATCATACAAAGTATCTTTTAAGATTGACAGCCTCCTGTTTTTGAGGATTACCTTGTTCAAAAAAGGAAAAGGGATAAAAATTCCCTCATTCTTGCTACACCTTTCCTTCCCTCACCTCATTTGCTTTCTTAGATAGAGAAACACAAATACATTGTGAAAAGTACAGTGATAATGTAGGGAAATTAGATATGGTGTGTTATGAAATCAAAGAATGGCAATTTTTCCAAGGCTCACATAAATTTGTTTTGGGGGGAGGGATTAATATGCAGCTCTTACTGAAATAATTTTTCTTCCCTTCTTCTTAGGAAGTTATCCTTAGCTGTTTGCTTAGCATTACTGACCAGGTATTACTTCCATCTCTTTCTTTGATGGACTGCAATGCTTGTATGTCTGAGGAACTATGGGGAATGTTTAAAACATTTCCATATCAGCATAGGTAAATATATAATATTTTGTATTTTTAGTTAAACAGTTCTAGTGCACTAATCGTGAAATGTTTAACTTTTCATAATTCTTCATCTCATCATTTTTAAAGATATCGTCTGTATGGCCAGTGGAAGAATGAAACTTACAACAGTCATCCACTTTTAGTAAAAGTTAAAGCTCAAACAATAGACAGAGCCAAATATATCATGAAGTAAGTTTTAATTTATTTTTCTTCTTAATATCTGGATATGATTTACTTTCTTTCAGCCAGCTTGTCTGAATTTCAGTTTTGAGGATGCCCAGGAGTATTTACTAATGGTATAGCTGATTATATACTTCCCATAGAGTGACTACCAGTTTTTGTGGTTTTTAGCTTGTTTTGACTATAATGTTAGCTTTGTAGTTGTCATTTTGCATAGCTATAAACTCTATAAAAATCCTTTATAGGATGCATTATATTATAGGATTTTTTTTTTAAAGGAGAGCATACTGTGGCCTTTGCTCAATTTGGGTACTACATCCAACGGCTTACACAAGATAGTCAAACTTCTAGGAATTTCTACTGAAAGTTATAGCAGTTTTTTTCCCCCTTTTTGGAAGATCTAGTAGAATCATGCAGAACTATCTCCTTAGGGACTCAGCTTTTGAAAAATTTCCATTTTTAAAGTTTGTGTGCTTTATTTTGTCACTAAAAACATAAGAGTGATGTTATTCCTAATTCCTAGTAAACTGTTTGAAGTTTAATTATGAAAATTGTATACTTCAAATCAGTACTGGTTTAGATACTAATTACACTGCTGTATTGCAAGGACTTTCAGTAAGGCTGTTTTTTGTCATTTCTTTTACATTCAAGCAGTGGTATGGTTATTCTAATTAGAAGTAGTGCATTCTCTAGTTTAACTAGATTGAACAGTATGCAGTGAGACTCTCTTTGCCTAGTGATACTATCCTAGGTTGCAGTCTGCTAGGGAAACAAGTGTGTGCACGACCACAGTCTGGTTTAATAGATGGCTGTTACACAGCATGTATAAAGTTCTCTGGGACAATTGAGAAGAGAATGAATTATTCCACCTCATGGAAGTTAGGAAAGGAAGGCATGTTAAGAGGTGATATAAGAACTGGTCCTTCCGAAAGAGTTCCAGTTTTTAAAATTTCCCAAGTAGGGTTTCTAGCTTTAATAATAGCTAACATTTATGAAGCCATTACTATATGTGATGGACACTGAACTAAGTGCTATATATGGATTATTTAATGATGTATTAAATATTGAATCTGTCTCTTCCACTCTCTACCCCTGCTTACTTAGTTCTTTCAGCTGGAGTATTATAGTGCCTTGTATTATTCTCTTTCTTCAAAATCCTTTGGTGACTAACCATTGCCTGCAGGTTATATGTCAAACTTCATGGCATGGTGATATAAGAGCACCTCCATGATCTGTCTCTCACTATTTCCATCTTCACTTCCTGTCAGTTTTACCTCTAGCTGTACTGAGCCCCACGTATGTTTCCCTGAATGTGCTATGGTCTCCTTTTTCTTTGCATATATTTTTTCTTTTGTTCATACAGATTTTCCCTTGCCTCTTTTCTTCTCTCCACCTGGTGACCTCACCCTTGGATGGTGGGCTCCAGCGTCACCTCTGTGAAGCCTTCCATTGCATATACCACCAAGCAAAATTGATTTTTAAAAAATTTAATTAATTAATTTTTGGGTCGCTGGGTCTTTATTGCTGCGTGTGGGCTTTCTCTAGTTGCGGTGCGCGGGCTTCTCATTGCAGTGGCTTCTCTTGTTGCAGAGCACGGGCTCTAGGGTGTGCAGGCTCAGTAGTTGTGGTGCATGGGCTTAGTTGCCCCTCGGCATGTGGAATCTTCCCGGAGCAGGGATCGAACCGTGTCCCCTGCATTGGCAGGCGGATTCTTAACAACTGGACCACCAGGGAAGTCCAACGATTGTTCTTTATTTGTGCCGCCACTATTAAATATGCATATAAATACTATCATACTGCTTATGTATATTGCTATGATTATTTTTCTTTTTAAAATTATCTAATTTTTTTTACTAGTTTATACATTCACATGTTTTAGATTTTAGTAAATATAAAAAAGTAGACAGTAAAAAGTCTCTCACCCTGTCCACTCAGTTCTCCCAAGGGAAAAAATGTGGCCACTGTTTAGTTTCTTATTTGTCATTTGATATTTTTATGTATATGCAAATAGATACAATATATTATTCCCTCTCTTTTTATACTATTGATAATATATAATAAGTAATGTTCTATAAGTTGCTCTAATTGTTTATGAATAAAAAATTTTTAAAAATGGTTTTAAATCTACCTCCCCAGCTGAACTGAGCTTGAGAGCAGGAACTGTTACTCATCCTTGTATTTCTAGTGATTAGCACTCTGCCCATCATAGAAGACATTAATATGGATTAATGAATAAGTAAATTAATACAAATGTTTATCACAGAACAATATATGCAGAATTTTTCATGTATTTGGATTTTTTTGTTAGCTGTAACTCTTACACTAGCCTTGAACAATATGATTTTAGTATTCATTGAATTTTTTAACAATGAAATTATTAATATATTACTTGAGAATTTCACCAGTTTTGATTACTGTTTAAAACATGAATTTTCTATAGGGCATCCAGTAATTCATTCCACAGATGCTCATTGATTGTGTTCCATATGCCAAGCACCATAGTTGCTTGAGGGGAAGACATAATCAAGAGAATATTCCTTTTATTATAATTTTTTTTTGGTGGAGGGAGGAAGCAGAAAGGAATGAAATAAAAAAATGGGAAAGAAGGGCTGTTTTTGTCAAGTAGGAGGGCTACCTGAAATAGTAGGGTTAGAAGTAAGGGCAGGTGGTGGTAAGCTTGAAAGTAGAACAGAATATAACCAAAGTTTAAAACTGATGAGTCATTCTTTTCTATGGGAAAAAAAGAAACTGGGCATAGAGAATGGGAAAGGGAAGCAGTTGTTGATAATAATTTTGATTAATGGATCAGTTTTGTCTTAAGATTTTTAAGATAATTATAGTTTGTCACTTCCAGAATGATCACATTCCTTGAACTGTCAACTAAATTCATTATTTGCTTCATTATATTTTCATTCTAGAAAGCTGTCACTTGTTATTTTTTCAAGTTTCTAGATTTATTATGTAATAATCTCATCAGAAGAGTTTAAGATCCTGTGTAATAATTGTTTTGAATTTGTAAGCATTTCATAGATATAAATTTCTAAAATGTTAGTAAAAGAATACTTAGTAGAGGGTGAATTAAAGAGAAAGGAAAGAGTAGAATAAATTTTTCAGGACTTGATTACTTTGAATATGAAAATCAGAGAACTTCCTGTATCAAGTGCAGACTCTTCTAGGGTCACTAAGACAGATGACATGAGGTATTTCAATGTATTACACCAAATTTGTTATCTTAATCCCTAAACTGATAGTGAGCCCTTCTAAATCTGAAATAATTATTCTCTGTAAGAAGAGTTTTATGTACTTGTAGAGTACGGAGAAGGCAATGGCACCTCACTCCAGTACTCTTGCCTGGAAAATCCCATGGGCAGAGGAGCCTGGTAGGCTGCAGTCCATGGGGTCGCTAAGAGTCGGACACGACTGAGTGACTTCGCTTTCACTTTTCACTTTCATGCATTGGAGAAGGAAATGGCAACCCACTCCAGTGTTCTTGCCTGGAGAATCCCAGGGATGGGGGAGCCTGGTGGGCTGCCGTCTATGGGGTTGCACAGAGTCGGACACGACTGAAGCGACTTAGCAGCAGCAGCAGCAGCAGCAGAGTACGTTAAGAGTTTTAATGCTTATTAGACTATTACTATAAAATGAAAATGTGTATATTATAAATGTTAAGCATTAATACAAAAGTTTAATACCCTCTTGGAGAATGCATAATCAAAATAGCTCAAGTCCTGCAGTAAAGCATATGATGAGGGTGGTTGTTTACATGGATCCATTTTGGATATATGGGAAATAAATTTTTTTTTTCATGATGTAACAAAGCTACCAACATTATAAGGGAAATTACTTAAGATGATCCCTGCCACCTTTTTCTCCTCTTGTAGGCGTCTAACCAAGGAAAATGTGAAGCCTTCTGGAAGACAAATTGGGAAGTTGAGCCACAGCAATCCAACCATTTTGTTTGATTATGTATGTTTTGAGGTTAATATTATTTTCAGGGATTTTTCTTTTTGTTGTCTTTAAATCAGCACAAGTGGAAATAGAATGATGTAGCTTAAAAAATGATAGTTTTAGGGGAAAACTCTTTAGCAAATGAACCATTGTATGGTAAAAATAAAATTTAGTATGCTATATACTTAACACATTGATCTACTTTTCTAGTAATATGTGACAATGCTGCTGCTATAAACAGATTTTCTGATATTGTCTCATGTATCACATTTCGAGTTACAAAAACATTAATAAAGAGATACATTATTTGTTGATTTAGTTTTTAGAAACACTTGAACAGCATTTCATTGCAATTCACATGTAACACTTTCATATTTAGAATGTGATTTCTAAAACACATTTGATGTCAGTCTAGCCTCTATAATTCCAAAATTCAAGTTTGGATGTCCTGGAAGTATTTCCTAATTGGAAAATGTAGCCTAAGAAAATATTTTCTTAGGAAATGATAGACTAGTAGGTTTTATATAAATAAACAATGGAAGGAAACTAATTTTAAGTATTCTTTCTTTTGAAAAATAAAAAAGACTAGCCATTATTAGCACAGTAAAAGTTCTCTTTTGATTAGTTAATGCCTTTTATTCTTTGTTGCCATCTTCCAGATCTTGTCACAAATACAGAAGTATGATAACTTGATAACACCTGTAGTAGATTCATTGAAATACCTCACTTCGTTGAATTATGACGTCTTGGCCTGTATCCTTTCAAATGAAGTAATTCATAGGTTTTACATTTCATAGGTTGTAGTGGTGAATGGTTTTTTGTTTTTGTTTTTCATTCTAAGTTCCTTTCTTAACCATCTGAGATTGATTCCGATGGCTGATTGGAAGGTTGGCCAGTCAGGAGTTTGTGTCTGGTTTGTATATTGGGAAAGATAATGTTAAGATTACCAAAAATCTTTGATATAGTTAGATTCTATCTTGCATGCTAAAAGATGGAAAAGAGGCTGCTAAAAAGAAAAGTTTGTACTACAGTGAGTGTATTTTTCAATAATTTGTAATAAATTAAAGCTAACAATTAACTTTTTTCCAAAGGGTGGCATTTTATTGTTCTCTAAGCTAAAAGTCATTGTTAGGGATGTAATGACTTAAAATTTTTCTTAATTTATGAAAGATTGTATCATTGAAGCTTTAGCTAATCCAGAAAAGGAGAAGATGAAACATGATGACACAACTATCTCAAGTTGGCTTCAGAGTAAGTATTTTTATTTTTCCAAGGATGAAATTTCCATCTGTTGTTAACTGCCATGCTATGTATTCTGTTACCTATGCTAAGAATCTATTTGTCAAGAGCTTTTGAGACTACCTAACCACTCAGCTTGTTCTACAGAGGGTTCAAATCCTTGGTTGTATAAGGAGGTTCATATGGTATTTATTCCTTTTCTAACTCAAGAGATCAGTATTGGCTGTGATAGAATTTGGAGAAACATTACGAGGGAGATGAAAGTTCCCAACCATTTTATTATTTTAGAAGAATTAATATTAAGGGAACTATTCTTCTGTCTCTCCGTTCCATCCTGAGGTTCCAGTTACCTTAAAAGAACAAAAACTTGGTTGTTTCATAAAAAGCCCTAGCATTGTTTTTTTTTTCCCTTGTACCTTTGATTTCTAGCAGCCATTTTCATTTTCTTTCAACCAGTTGTGTCTCTAATAGCTGAATCTTCAGTAACTCTCCATTGCCCTTTGAAGTCTGCAATCTGTAATATATCATACAAGTAAGCTCTTTTGGAATCAGGTCCTCTTTCTATACTAGCCTCATCTTTTGCCCCTCCCTAATATTCTAGTTCACATGGAAAGTGAACTTCTTGTACTTTCCATGGCACATATTATTCCCTCTTCTTGGGGGTACACATCCATACCCACTCATCTCTTCCAGCACACTTCTACTTATTCATTAGATTTCAGGTCACTTTCTTTGGGAAGCTTTCCCTGTTAACACCTCCCAACCAAAAAGTCAGAATAAAGTGTCCCTCTTCAGTACTGTTGTGTAGCTTTTTATTCATCATAGTTATTTTAGTTTACTTTTCTGTATCTCTCTGTAATGTAAGCTCCTTGAGACCAGGACCTGTGTTTTGTGCATTATCCTTTAGGTTCTCAGCAAATAATTGTTGAAAAGGATGCAGATCACTTGACTTCACTAGGGTCTCCTTCTCTTTTCTTGACTGGGATTTTCTCCCTACTAATGTGATAAAGACTATTGGCTAAAATTGGTCTTTTGTTTGCTTCTTGGTCTGATGATGTTTCCTTGCACCTCCACAACTGGTGGCACATTCCTAGATAAAGTGAGATTTTTTTTTTGTGACTCAAACATTTGAGGGGCAAGTGTTTTGTTGATCATTCAAGTTTGAGTTATATGAAAGATTCTGTTGTGGCCTAATTCATGTCACAGGTTGTGGAATCAGGCCTAAATATTTGAATCACTGTTCTACCTCATACCCAACTCTGTGACCCTTAGCTAGTTTCATGACATAACTGTTCCAGAATTCTGAGCTACCAACTGTAACTCCTTATTGATAGGTTTATACTAACTTGAGATGATTATTGCAAAGATTAAATGAGATAATAACATAAAGAGCTTAGTAGACTACTTGGCATATGTATGATCAATGAATATTAGCTATTAGGTTGGTGCAAAAGTAATTGCAGTTGTGCATTGTTGAACTTTGCCATTTGATATTGAAATACATTCTTAAATAAATGTGGTTATACACTTTTGTATAAAATGATGTTATATAACATTTTAATGTGCATTTCTCACTTTATTTTTTATCTTTTTTGCTTATGACTTAACTACTTGCTGTTTATTTTATATTTATTTTAGACTAGGGAAATGATGTTAGACAAAAAACAAATTCGAGTGATTTTATTTGGGTTCAAAATGGATTGGAAAGCAGCAGAGACGACTTGCAACATCAACAATGCATTTGGCCCAGGAACTGCTAATGAATGTACAGTGCAGTGGTAGTTCAGGAAGTTTTGAAAGGAGACAAGAGCCTTGAAGATAAGGAGCACACTGCCTGGAGTTGACAGTGATTAACTGAGAGGATTATCAAAGTTGGTCCTCTTACAGCTATACAAGAAGTTTCCCAAGAGCTCTGTCAACCATTCTATGGTTGGTTGGCATTTGAAGCAAATTGGAAAGATGAAAAAGCTTGATAAGTAGGTGCCTCATGAGCTCACCGCAAATCAAAAAAATCATCATTTTAAATTGTCGTCTTTTCTCTACATAACAACAAAAAACCATTTCTTGATTGGATTGTGACATGTGACAAAAAGTAGATTGTGTAAGACAACTGGGGATGACCAGCTCAGTGGATGAACCGAGAAGCTCCAAAGCACTTCCCAAAGCCAAACTTGCACCAAAAAGGGTCATGGTCACTGGTGGTCTGCTGTTGGTCTGATCCACGACAGCTTTCTGAATCCTGGTGAACCCATTGCATCTGAGAATTATGCTCAGCAAATTGATGATGTGCACCAGAAACTGCAGTGCTTTCATCTGGCATTGATCAACAGAAAGGGCCCAGTTTTTCTCCATGACAATGCCTGACCACATGGCACACAACCAACACTTCAAAAGTTGAATGAATTGGGTTACAAAGTTTCACCTCATCTGCTATGTTCACCTGACCTGTCGCCAGCTGACTACCACTTCTTCAAGCATCTTGACAACTTTTTGCAGGGTAAATGCTCCCATAATCAGCAGGATGCAGAAAATGGTTTCCAGGAGTTCGCCAAATCCTGAAGCATGGGTATTTTATGCTTCAGGAATAAACAAACTTATTTCTCATTGGCAAAAATGTGTTGATTGTAGTAGTTCCTATTTTGATTAATAAAGATGTGTTTAAGCCTAGTTATAATGATTTAAAATTTCACTGTCTGAAACCGCAGTTGCTTTTGTACCAACCTTAATATTATTAATTATAAAATTCTATTCAGTGGCATCAGCAACAGTTTTTCCCAGCTCATTTTGTTTTGGAAATTGAGTTAGTTGAAATGACACTTAATATTGTGCTTTTTGTTTTATGAACTGTTTTTTTTAAGCCCTGTTTTTTGTTTTTTTTGTTTTTATTTCATATAGGTCTGGCTAGTTTCTGTGGTGCAGTTTTTCGTAAATATCCAATTGATCTTGCTGGTCTTCTTCAGTATGTGGCTAATCAGCTAAAGGCAGGCAAAAGGTATTCATAGCAAATTATATGTAAATAAAATTCAATAATTAGAGTGCTTCTGCTGGTATTGGGATACTGAGGTTGCTAGTATCTTGAAAAACTATTTGTTGGTTGTAGACTTAAGAATAATAGTTGTTCACTTATTTACATGGAATTCTTTAAAAGAAATTCAAGAAATTATAACTTACATATATAAATAGAATTTTATAATTTTATATTTGGCTATATATGTAACTCATTAAAAAATCATTGACTATGCATTAGACTTTTGAATAAATAATTGATATGGTATATTTTAAGTCCTCTTAAGGCAAAACATATTGCACTATTGATTATGCTACTGGGCAAGAATTGGCCTTTACATTGAGCGTTTGGTAGGAATGTGTTTATTTTGAAGGTGTATGTACTATCTTTAAAACAACTATTTTCTGAATTTAAACTTTAGAGATAGGTAACATTAATGTATCTTTGGACACTGTCCTCTTTTCTGTATAAATAGTTTTATTATTTTATTCTGAACTAATATCAGTGCTTAGAGTTTGAATTAGAATGTAGGTTAAACCCCATCAGCAGTAGACTGACTAGACTAAGAACTGAAAATTGTTTTCAAAAGCTTTCTGGTAGAAAGCAAACAGGAATCTGTAAAGCTCTCTGGTGCTTCAAACAATTATTATCTAAGTAATTCTTGACAGATTGTTTTGGTTTAGGGAAAATTTTAAAAAAGAATTAACAAAACTATGTTAAGGATCTATTGGCCAGCCCCATACATTTTACTCTTCTGTGACTATTTAGGCCAGGAAAATAATCATGTTACTTTAAAATCTCTAGTTCAGTTTTCTGTACTGTGATATAGTTTTTGTGACCATATAATGAAAAGATTTTATTGGTACTTGTTGCATACTAATTTGCATGAAGGCCCTCTTGTTTTCCAAAACTATGTTTAGAGAAGCAAGGCAAGTTGAGAGAGTAAGCACTTACTCTATTAGAAAAACCACCGTTCTTTTTTCTAAGAAAAAAGAGTCTTAGAAAAATCACTGTTCCTTTATTAACTGGTATCTTGGGTATGCTTAGCTTTACCTTTCTTTGGAAACACATCTGTATCCATTTTGTAGAAAAGTATGTTTTTACTTCATTACTTAACAAATTAAGGAAGATCTTAGAAGTCATAAGATGTAAGGAAGATCTTAGAAGTCATAAGGTGTTATTTTCATCAGTAGTCATAAACTTAGAGAATTCAAATGAATAACTGTTGGCACAGTAATAAATATGCTTAAGGCAGACCTCCAAACTGTCATATTGCAACTTTGAACTTGCATTTCCTTCCTTTTTTTCCTTTCTGCTCTCCCTGTCTCCATTCCTCTTTCTTAGTGTATTAATTGCAACTCATTTACATTTGAAGTTTCAACTGTAGACTGTTTCTTATTTTTCCTAGTTTCGACCTGCTTATACTGAAAGAAGTGGTACAAAAAATGGCAGGAATAGAAATTACAGAAGAAATGACAATGGAGCAACTAGAAGCCATGACTGGTGGAGAGCAACTAAAAGCTGAGGTGAGAGTTGCTCTTTTTGTTTAGTGACTTAAAATTCAAACTGGGTGCATGTTACCTTTTAAAATCACGTTAAAAAAAGTACTTGGAAATATACTTCACCAAGGGAATGAAAGACTTATTATGCTGAGAAGTATAAAACATTGATAAAGGAAGTTGAAGATGATTCAAAGAAATGGAGGAGAAGGCAATGGCCCCCCACTCCAGTACTCTTGCCTGGAAAATCCCATGGGCGGAGGAGCCTGGTAGGCTGTAGTCCATGGGGCTGCGAAGAGTCGGACATGGCTGAGCGACTTCACTTTCACGCATTGGAGAAGGAAATGGCAACCCACTCCAGTGTTCTTGCCTGGAGAATCCCAGGGACGGGGGAGCCTGGTGGGCTGCCGTCTATGGGGTCGCACAGAGTTGGACATGACTGAAGTGACTTAGCAGCAGCAGCAAAGAAATGGAAAGATATTCCATCCTTTTGGATTGGAAGAATTAACATTGTTAAAATAGCCATACTACCCAAAGCAATCTACAGTTAATGTCATCCCTGTCAAAATATCTAGGACTTTTTTTTTTTTTTACAGAACTAGAACAGATAATCCTAGAATTTATATGGAACCATAAAAGACCCAGAATTTGGGGGAGGGAGGTGGGAGGGGGCTTCAGGATGGGGAACACGTGTATACCTGTGGCGGATTCATGTTGATGTATGGCAAAACCAATACAATATTGTAAAGTAATTAACCTCCAATTAAAATTTGAAAAAAAAAAAAAAGACCCAGAATTGCCAAAGCAATTTTGAGGGGAAAAATCAAAACTGGAGGCATAACCCTCCCAGACTTCAGACAGTACTACAAAGCTATAGTAATAAAAATGTATGCTTGTTCATAATAAAGAATTTAAACATCAAATAAGTACATAAAACTAAATGTCAAAGCCATACCCTTCTCTTATAATCATCCCCACCTCCTTTTTAAAAATGGCAATGTTCTAGTTATTTAAACCTTTTTAAAAAGCTGAAACAAAGTATAAAAGATAGTAATACCTCTAAAAGGAAATAAATATCAAATCTTCTGTGGTCCTTGATACCCCAGCTGGCATAAATCTGAGCATAGTTACTCTGTTGTTGAATCTGCTCCAAACTGACTAAAGAATAGCCCTTTATAAGGAACCACATGGTAGAAAGTGGAAAACATGTAGAAGTTTAAAGACAATTGGCAGTTATCTTTAAGCCAGTGACTAAAGCCAGTGACAGTAATAGTGTCAGTAAAATGAATTTGTCAGGAGAGGGAAGGAATGTAAGGTGTGTGAGAGTTTTTATCTTCAGGATTGTAACCAAACCTTTCCTGTTTTCTTTTTTCAAATCAGATGGCATGTGTTATGTACTGGTACACTAGTAAAATGTATGTCTTTTCTTTTGCAGGGTGGTTATTTTGGTCAGATAAGAAACACGAAAAAATCCTCCCAGAGATTAAAGGATGCACTATTAGACCACGATCTTGCTCTTCCTCTCTGCTTGCTTATGGCTCAGCAGAGGAATGGGGTAATCTTTCAGGAAGGTGGAGAGAAACATTTGAAACTTGTGGGAAAACTCTATGATCAGGCAAGTTAAAGTGGCCTTTGTGTTTCTGTGGGTTTTTAAATCTTGATAATGGAAAATATAAAATGTTATGTAATTTGAAAAATGTCATTTTGCTCATCATATATGTTATATATACCATGGTATATATATTATATATATATTATGGTATATATTATATATGGTATATATTATGGTATATGATGTATATATAAAATAGATATTCTGGAAATAGGGACAATTTCTGTGCAAATTATGATATTTAAGAGATGGCTCTAGGGGATATAATAGTATAAGGTTTTCAGTCATTTTTGAAAATTTTATGGTAATAAACTTGCATTTATAATATACACAAGTTTAGAACAAAAACCTAACAAAATGTGAATAACAATAATCATAGATTGTATAATGAACCCTTGATCAGTTTTAAGGTCTAACAACTTTACATGGTGATGTTAATTGTATCACTCTCTAAAAATGTATTATGTGTTCATGGGCAATAACATTCAGGTGACAAAAGACGTAGTAATACGTCTCTAGTCAATAATGCATTAAGCACTGAAACCTATGGCTAACCTAAAAAATGTGTTTAACTATCACCATATTACAAGGTAATTAAAAAATCACACGTGTTTTATAAAATTTTCTACTTTTAAGGGCCAAGAGAATTGACTTGTATATACATAATATTGTTCTATAAAATTTAGGTAAATATATTTTACCACTAAAAGTGGTGAACTTGAGACCCTGGTCGACTATCAAAACACCCGTGGCGGATTCATGTCGATGTATGGCAAAACCAATACAATATTGTAAAGTAATTAGCCTCCAATTTAAATAAATTTATATTAAAAAATTCTCAAATTAGTTAACTTTTCAGGACTTGAGTGTATTTTTTGTAATATGATTAAGTTTGTGGATTGTCTCCAAAGTTCTTTCAAGTAGTAATATTTGAATTCTTAATTGTTAATCAAAATATTGTTAAAAAGAACATCTTAGTCATTTTGGAAAACATTACGTTGGTTTAATAAAATGTTAGCACATTTGTGTTTTTTGTCTTATTTTTTAAATTTAGTGTCATGATACCCTGGTACAGTTTGGTGGGTTTTTAGCATCTAATCTAAGCACAGAAGATTATATAAAGCGAGTGCCTTCAATTGATGTGCTCTGTAATGAATTTCACACACCTCATGATGCAGCATTTTTCCTGTCTAGGCCAATGTATGCACACCATATTTCGGTAAGTATAAGTATTTTTGCTGCCATTCCAAGAATGATTCCACATTACTTCTTAACTGTTTTATTTGTAAGTGCATTGTTTGACATAGGTTATTAGAGAGTTGCTCTTTTGTTAGTACTCAGCTCTGAGCAGTGGTCAATGAACATAACCCTTTTAAAAAGGAAAGTCTTTCTAGTTCTATAATTTTACTGTTGCTACACTACCAGTTGTCCAAGTTGATATCTTGTAGGTCCTCTAGAACTATAGTTTTTAAACATTAGTGCAGATCATCAGGAAATTATTAGAGAACCACCAGGGAAGCATCTTAAAAACTTAACCCCATGTCCATAAATTCTGATTTAGAAACTTGAATGCTACCAGAGAATTTTTGCTTTGCTTTTTTTTTTTTTAAATAAGACTAGATGATTCTGATGCAGATGAATGTGGCATATCATTCTGAGAAACACCCCTAGAGAGTTTCCTTAGTGACAGTTATCCTTGTCAGATAGTTGACTTGCTATTACACATACTGCCTTGAAAGAAAAGGCTGAAAGACTTAACCACCTCCAAACATTGTAAATACTTCCGCACTCTCTGTTGTGTAACTTCTAGGAAAGGTATATTCATGGTTTCTATTTTATTTCTCTCCACCTAAATAAAAAACAAATGAAAACAAACAACAACAAAAAGCAAATCCCCAAGTAGGTTATCTCTTTAGTGACTGTACTGAAAATCAAGTAAGGATGTGGGGTAAGAGGAGAAAGTCCTTCCTCTTCTTGTTTATCTGCCATCTGGACTCTTCCCTTCAAAGCCATTACCTCTAATAGGAATCAACTTTTCCTTTTTCCTCAGGGCCATGGTCAGTCCTCTGTTTGGAAACTATGGTCTTCTCCACTCTGACTGGAGTCTAAGCATATTCTTCATTTTTGTGTAGGCTTGGATTCTAGCCCTTCTGTTTATCTGTTGTTTTTAAGTCTGTACTATGCAAGGCTTTCATTACATATTTGAGGAAAGATCTTGGTTCCCCTATCTTTAACTAGGATCCCTTCTTTTTTCCAGTAGGGATACAGGGCTGTGTATTAGAGTTTGGCAAAAGATGCTGAGAAATTTGGGATCTAATTGATCATTTGATCAACTTATTAGTCATAAACCTAGCTGTTAGTGTTTACATATCAACCCGCTACAGTCTCACACTTAACTTCTAACAACTAACTAAGTGTTAATTGATTCAACTATTGCTTGCAATACTGTGCTTTACTCTCTAGAGGGAAAAAGACAATAAGGGAGTAAGATTGGGCTGTTGCTTCTCCTTCAGACTCTTCTCAATCCAGAAAATTTATATTCTCTTTCTGTAGTTATATTTTGTGTTGTTGCTCCATCCCCAGTATATCAGTCTCAGCTATACAACAGGGGACCTGATTTCTTGAGGGACTGAGGTGGGAGAATTGCTTCATCTCAGAAGTTCTGACCTACCATGTACTATACTGAGAAATGAACACACTAATCAGTGATATTGAACCCTAGCAAAGAGAAAAACTTGGTTGCTTGACGTTGGCTGAGTGTTTCCAGGTCAGAATATGGAGCAGATCATTCATACCAACAGCTACTTTTTCCATAGCCTGTAGAAAATATTGCTTAAGAGATAAAAATATCTAAACGAAGAAATGTCATTCCCCTCTCAGGGTTGAGAGGAAAACAGAGAACTATAGAGGTGGCTGTACAACCAAGTCAGGGGTAGGCCACATACTACCCCCTGGAAAGGGAGTTCCCCAGCAACCTTGGTTGCACTGGATTGGGCATCCAAGCTTCCCTTGGGATCCTTACTTTGCCTCTTGCAAAAGCCCCTCTTGAAGAACCCCCCCCCCCCCCCCCCGCTCTTAAAAATACCTATTTTGTTTCTTGGCCATGCTGTGCAGCATGTGGGATCTTTGTTCCCAGACCAGGGACCATACCTGCATGCTCTGCATTGGAAACGTGAAGTCCCAACCACTGGACTGCCAGATAAGTCCCTTGAAGAACCTTTGATGAGAGAATATGAGTATTAGAGGGCATCTAGGTCCCTTCCATAAAGTGATTACTGGCAGACTCCTGGGAATAATTAAGCCAACCAAATACTGCTCAGGTTGTTAGACTGAGAGTGTTTTGAACAGTAATTAGAAGTACAGCAGAGACTTCCTGGCAGTCCAGTGGTTAGGACTCTGCTTGCACTGTAAGGGTCATGGATTCAGTTGCTGGTTGGGGAACTAAGATCCCATATGCCATGAGGCACAGCCAGAAAAAATAGCAATAACAGTGAGTATCAGTTCTATTCCGTAGGTCCGGTTCCCCACGTGACTTTGTAGAACTGTTAAACTTATCAATTTGACAAGGAAGTATTTGTCCTCGAAGTATAGCCATCTTTTCTGATTGAGCCTGTTTTATTTTCAGCTAGATAGGAACCAGGAGGGTGCCTGGCAATAGAAGTCACAGATTCAGAATGAAAGGATTAGGGAGACTAGGGCTATCATATAACACTCTCATGTTGTTGTTGTTTATTCACTAAGTCTTGTTTGACTCTTTGCCACCCCTTGGACTGCAGCACGCCAGGCTCCTCTGTCCATGGGATTTCCCAGGCAAGAATACTGGTTTTAATTGTTGAGACCCACCTTGCAACACTGGTCTCAAAGAAAGGCTTTTCCTCTAGTTCATATTCTATATATGACCAAATCAGGTAGATAAGCTATCTTATGCAGGTAATTTCAGCACTGTTTTATTCTATGTTTTGTTAGAACCTCAGCAAATATCATTCTGCACACATAGGTTCATATTAGTTGACTTCAGTTGGAGAAGGCAATGGCACCCCACTCTAGTACTCCTGCCTGGAAAATCCCATGGACAGAGAAGCCTGGAAGGCTGCAGTCCATGGGGTCGCTGAGGGTCGGACACGACTGAGCGACTTCACTTTCACTTTTCACTCTCACGCATTGGAGAAGGAAATGGCAACCCACTCCAGCGTTCTTGCCTGGAGAATCTCCCAGGGACGGGGGAGCCTGGTGGGCTGCCGTCTATGGGGTCACATAGAGCCGGACATGACTGAAGTGACTTAGCAGCAGCAGCAGCAGTTAACTTCAATAGGACTTCAGTAGGATCAGAAATTTTAAAGTCTTTCTTATCGCAGCTGCTATTCTCTCAGGTTTCTGGTGTAATTGGGGCTTCTCTCCTAAGTAATGTTCTTTTTATTTATAGCTTTGTCATCTGTAGCCTTAGTAGTTATCAGCATGCTTTCTAAAATGGAGATAACAGGAGATAATTTTTCCCACTTCTAAAATAATTGTATGATTCTCTATTCTGCTTGAGATATCCTGTGAAACAAAGAGCACTTGGTGTGCCTTCAAGCCAATGAGCCTAGAGTATGGCAGCACTCAGTGAGAACGGCAGCCGGATTGTAAGGAGCCAAGACTCTGCTTGTCATGATGCAGAACTGGAAGTAGGACCTTTGACTTCTGACCTTCTAGTTCTGGGTTCCATGTTTAGCAAAAACTGTGAATGATTTAAGTGCTTTTCTAGCATAAAGAAGCAGCTAGTTTTAGATGTCCTCTTAGGTTCATCTTCAGGGATGATGCCAAACCCAGACAGTTTTCTGGATGAGAGCTCTTTCATCTTAAAGAAACTGAAGGACATGAGACAGTAGCAACAACTCTGTTGTTTTCTTTTTTATGTTTGGCATATATTTTATGAACTATTGATAATATGTGGTCCCTTCCATTATACTAACAGATTCTTTTTTTCATACAATTAATCCCAACTCTCTCCCAAACCAATCAAGCCAAAAAATAAGCTATAGGAAGTCAGTTCCCATATGATTTAAACTTCAGTATACCATAGTCATTCAGAGAAAATCTTATTTGGCTTAGCAATAGGATTATCGGTAGGTCCTTGTTTGCCCAAGACTTTCCCAGTTTCAGCACTACAGTCTCGCATCCTTGGAAACCTCTCAATCACGGGGAGATCTGGACAGTTGGTTCTTCTACTTAGCAGTCTTATGGTAATGTTCTCATAACCTTTCTTTGTGTTGATCCAGCTTCTTAATTGACAGATCATAACAGATGACAGGGCCTACATGTAGTGATAAAACATTCTGTCTTGGTTTGCTGTCCTGCTTCTTTCCTAGTGTTTAGACCATCTACTTGGTTCCCTTGAATATTTCAAAAGCAGGAGTGGAAACCCCACCTGTTCAGTCCTTGATGCAGCAGCAAGAGAGTATAGTGGGGGAAATGGATAAGGGGCTCACATACCCTATTCACTTACTCAGCAGAAACTTGTGCAATAGGAATCTCTGGAAAGCTCCTAGTAAGCACACAGGACTAAATATTGAAACAGCTTCTAGGGATGATTTATCTTTAATGTTGTTGGTAAGAAATTAGATTTCCTGCAACATTTTTGATTGGTCATTTTCTGATTCTTAAAAAGGGGACCTAGGTTTTTTTTGGTAACTTTTTATTTTTTACTAGAGTATGGCCAATTAACAATGTTGTGATAGTTTCAGGTGGACAGCAAAGGGACTCAGCCATAGATATATATATGTATCCATTCAAGGGAACCTAGGTTTTTATACTATGAAAATCATTGCTATAAATATTGTATGTGTGTGTTTTTACTTTTTTATCTCCAGTCAAAGTATGACGAACTTAAAAAATCAGAGAAGGGAAGTAAACAGCAGCATAAAGTTCATAAGTACATCACATCATGTGAAATGGTGATGGCTCCTGTTCATGAAGCAGTGGTTTCCTTACATGTTTCCAAAGTCTGGGATGACATCAGTCCTCAATTCTATGCCACGTTCTGGTCATTGACAATGTATGACCTTGCAGTTCCACATACCAGCTATGAACGGGAAGTCAATAAACTTAAAATCCAGATGAAAGCAATTGATGACAATCAGGAAATGGTAGGTTTTTGTTCTAGTAGTTCAAGAAAAATAACTTCATGGTATTAATTCAACATTTTCCTTACCTTGGAATTATATTAGCTCAAGTTTCTATCTTGTTGTTTTATAATGTTTTCCTAAGTGGGTTTAGAAATGATCTCTCCATGAGTGGGGGCAGGGGCTTGGTGAGTGCATGGAGGTTATGATCAATCAGAAGGTATTCAAGTTTGCTTTTCTACTGGATGCTGTGCTAGTAACTTAAAATAGTCTGTGTTACTAATTGCATGAAGAATAGGAATTCCCCAGAGGAGAATTCTTTAGGAGAAAACTTTATTGAAGAGTTGAGTCTTAAACTGGATAGGCCTTGAAGATAGGTTAGGTTTAGAAATATGGAGGCAAATTGGCGACTCTAGAGCTTCAGCAAAGGTATGAAGTAATCTAAAGTTTAAAGAGACCGTTTGTACTATAGTGAATGGGCTTAGTGATAAATTTGAATGGTTAGGATGGTGCCCAATGCTGTAGAGCAATGGAAGTTAGAAAGGAAGGCTTGATAAAATTCAGAGCTATTTTAGATTCCTGAGCAGGGAAGCAATAATGGTAAAAATGGCACTTTAGAAAGCTTGCTCATAACAGTGGTATGAAGGATTCGTTTGGTAGGCCAAGGGACTGGCATGAGGCAGGAGACCACCTAGGTGGCTTTTGGGTAATTCATTATGAGGTACTGAGAGCATAGACTATGGTGGAGGCAGTGAGAACGCAAGGGACCTGTAAGCAGTTAGAATGTTGAAACAGAGAAGGAGGGATCCAAGGTGACTCTATGCCTCAGACTAAAAGTACCACTGTTGAGAAGGTAGCCTATTTTGGTAGGGTACAAAGACTGACTTTATTGATTGGAGGTGAAAGCACATCCAAGTGGACTCCTGAACATCCCTGTTGAAGTAATTAGTATAAAATACTGGCATTTATCTCCTTACATTTTTTAATTAAAAGAAGGAGAAGTAATGTGCCTATAGTTAGAAAAGTATCTAACTTATACTTTGTAGCCTCCAAATAAAAAGAAAAAAGAGAAGGAGCGATGTACTGCCCTTCAAGACAAGCTTCTCGAAGAAGAAAAGAAACAGATGGAACATGTACAGCGAGTTCTGCAGAGACTGAAACTGGAAAAGGACAACTGGCTTTTAGCAAGTAAGTTGTTGGAATTGTTACATTTCTGCCACTTTACATGAAAAAAAGCAGACGTTTATAACTTTGGAGGTACTAAAGTGTATTATGTTTGCATTTCAACTCAGTGTTCACTATCCCATTCTTTGGTTTAGTTGCTAAGTCGTGTCCGACTCTGCAAGCCCATGGACTGTAGCCCACCAGGCTCTTCTGTCCATGGGAATCTCCAGGCAAGAACACTGAGTGGGTTGCCATTTTCTTCTCCAGGGGATCTTCCTGACCCAGGGATCAAATCCGAGTCTCCTGCATTGCAGGCAGATTCCTTACCAACTGAGCTATAAGGGAAGCCCATCCCATTCTTTGGTTATTCATTAACGTAGAGTTGACTTCACATGTTCACTGAAAGAACAGATTTAGTTTGTGATGAAATTAATTGACCATATTGGCAGCTTATCATTCAGCTCTTACGTATGAAATCTTATTTCTGGAGAAATTATAGGTAGAAAAATGTCCACAGAGTGAAAATGAAAGTCTTATCCCAGGCATGACCTTTTGGTTACAAACTATAAATAGTTTGTGGTTTTATAGCATTCTCTACACTAAAGTTAATGTTGTCATGTTTAGTGACCTTGAGGCACTTGAGGAAGAAGTTTACCACTTAATATATTCTTCCCTTATTTTTAGAATCTACCAAAAATGAGACCATCACAAAATTTCTACAGCTGTGTATATTTCCTCGATGTATTTTTTCAGCAATTGATGCTGTTTACTGTGCTCGTTTTGTTGAATTGGTACATCAACAGAAAACTCCAAATTTTTCCACACTTCTTTGCTATGATCGAGTAAGTTCTTTTTATTGCAACCTTTAAAAAATAGTCTCACACAAAGATAGCTAAACATTATAATCTGTGGAGGTATTATTTGTGTGTGGTTAAAAGTATGAGCTCAAGAGCCAAGTGCCTGAACTTGAATGCTAGCTCTGCTACTTTCTAGCTATATGATCTTTGGCAAGTTTTTTTAATCTCTCTGTGCCTCAGTTTTCTATCTGTAAAACGGGATAATAGTACCTGATTCATAAGATTGTTGTGAGGATTAAATGAGTCATTACACACAAAAGCACTTTTATTAGTGCCTGGTATATACAATAAGCACCCCCTTGTTAATCCATTAACTCTACATTTGAGTTTATGCATTCTTAACCTTCACCCCCTCAAAAAACAACAAAAAAGCTTACACTTTTGCACATATATAAAAGCCGGGACACTTTTTAGTATGGTCACATTCACAGATTTTTGCATCTGGCTTTTTTCTTAATAATAAATTACTGCATTTTATAGTTTAAAAATCTGATTTATGTTACCGCCTCTTAGCTGCCTATTTCTAGTTTCTGTCAGCCTTGCTTCTGCTTAACCCTGCTTAACTGCTCCCTGTAACCCCATTAATATCTATGGCTAAGTCTGTTAAAAAGTTATGATGTAGTAATAATGATATTTTTTTCTTCTGTCATTGTAAATCAGCTTGCTTTATAAAAGTGGGTTTTTGTTGTTGTTATTGTTGCTTTATAAATGTACTATCTTCTCACAAAAGCCAAAATCTTTAAAGGTCTTGGAATTGTGAATATAAGAGGGGATGATGCACTTTGACTAAAGCTACCTGTTTAGTTTATTATGATTGGTATTACATGGTCTTTTAATATTTTGAACTTGATCTGTCTTCATATTTCACACATTGTTTTCTGTAGGTTTTCTCTGATATAATTTACACAGTTGCAAGCTGTACTGAAAATGAAGCTAGTCGATATGGGAGATTCCTTTGCTGCATGTTAGAGACTGTGACCAGGTGGCACAGTGATAGAGCCACATATGAAAAGGTATGAGAAACAAATACTATTAGACATTACCCATTTACCATGTATATAATGACCACTTCCAGTAAGCTCTGGGTTGTTCGGTTTTAAAAGGGAAGCTGAGTTCAAGATTCAGTTGTAAAACAATGTTTAAAATTTAAGCACAGTTCATTCATTATTAAAAAGTGCTATATTTTTATCTTATCTCAAACTGACATTTCAAATTAATGTCACTGAATAAACAATCTTTCTGTGAAAACTACCTATAATTCAGATACACATCATGTTTTCCCATGGAATCATTAATCTAGTCTACTTCAGTTTCAGCTTCTGCTATTTTGGAGGACAGAATCTTTCTGTAAAAGTGACAGCCTATTTTCTCCCTTAGGAATGTGGAAATTATCCAGGATTCCTTACTATATTACGAGCAACTGGATTTGATGGTGGAAATAAAGCTGATCAATTAGACTATGAAAATTTTCGACATGTTGTACACAAATGGCATTACAAACTAACCAAGGTAAGAAAAAAATTTGTATTTCTCAAAGGTGTTTTTTTCTTCTTCATACTGACACTTTTATAATAACAGATCTTAAAATGTTTGTTGTAGGCATCGGTACATTGCCTTGAAACAGGCGAATATACTCACATCAGGAATATCTTGATTGTGCTAACAAAAATACTTCCTTGGTACCCAAAAGTTTTGAATCTGGGTCAGGCTTTGGAAAGAAGAGTGCATAAAATCTGCCAAGAGGAAAAAGAGAAGAGGCCAGATCTATATGCATTGGCTATGGGGTAACAGAATTATACTTTAATGTGATTTATGAGACTAGATTACAGAAGGATTCTGAAGACTCTAAAATGTTTTACAGTGTTGAAGTTTATCTTCTGCCTTACCTCAGGAGATTATGGGAGATTATGCGATCATGTTCCCACAGGCTGGTGAGAGTTGTCACTTCTGATTATTAGCTTCCGGTCTGTACTGGATGATAGTTTCAAAAGTCATACATAACATATTTTGGCTTGGAGGAAATGCAGTTTTATCATTAGTTGAATTATCAAATCTTCAGTAGTGGAAAAAAGGCATTTTAGTTGAAAAGGATTAGTTTACACTGAGATTTTTATTTTTAAGCATCTAGGCTCTCCATAAAGACCTTTAGGAACTTACTGAAAGTTAATATTATTTTGTTCTTTGGAACCAAGTATCAGAGTGAATAACTTGCTAATTTTATTCTTTTAAACCCCATGTTTGTGCCTTTTGATTTGTATTTGTATATTTAAACACTTTGTGCGACTTTCAGCTACTCTGGGCAGTTGAAAAGTAGAAAGTCATACATGATACCTGAAAATGAGTTTCATCACAAAGACCCCCCTCCGAGGAATGCAGTTGCCAGTGTACAAAATGGGCCTGGTGGTGGGCCTTCTTCATCGTCGATTGGAAGTGTGTCTAAGTCAGACGAAAGCAGTACCGAGGACACTGGTATGCTTATTTGTATGAATTTATAAGTACTACATTTTGTTCCAGGAAACTGATATGTTTTGTATCCCATGACAAGTAAAATGCTGGCTTAGTGTTACTTTTTTGTTTCCTAAGTAGGAATATGTTACTGCCAAGAAGTGATCATTCCTTTGTTTCTTTCTATCTAGTCTTTAATCATTTTGCTGTGAAATTGTAGCTTATTTACATCTTGGGGCTTATCAAATAAAGCTTTACCTTTATTTCAGATAAATCAAGGGAGAGATCTCAGTGTGGTGTGAAAGCTGTTAATAAAGCTTCTAGTGCCACACCAAAAGGGAATTCAAGTAATGGAAATAGTGGCTCTAACAGGTAGGAACACTGTGTTCTGAACTAAAATTCTGAATTCTTATATGATTAACCAACCTCACTAGACATGAATGAAAGAGGATGATAGTTGAATACTATTAAACTCATTTATGTTAGACTTAAAAATTTTGTATATACTGCTATTTGATGATATGCTTACCTTCCTCACATGTTTTATAATGCTGAAACTGCCTTTGTTTCCTCTACTGGAATATGCAGAGGAATGTATGTGTTGAAGTTGAAAAAAATTTTTTAGGATTGGGTGTTTGCTGTGAACAGTCTAGGTAAGAATAATTAATATGAGAGACGCATACACTGATTTAGACCAATGGTCCATCCAACTAAGTGATCCAGTTCCTGATCATAGCACCCTTGGTTGGCTTATGGGATAGTTTTTGTTACTTTTTAATTCTCAAAGGTTATGAACATATACAAAAAGGTCCAGCATCACTTTAATTACCCTTTCTTAATCTACTGTTTGTGAATTTGGTTATTATTTATTGGATAAAGAAGTACTTTCCTTTTGTCTTAAAGTTGTCCTTTAGTTTCCTTAGTTGTCCTTTAGTTCTGAAATTTTTGAAGTTAGTAAAAAAAAAAGGCTTTATGATGTATAACATTGAATATATTTTATGGCCATTTTGTCTTAAAATCTCGTGTTTTCCTTCTTAAGCAGCAAAACTGTTAAAGAAAATGACAAAGAGAAAGGAAAAGAGAAAGAAAAAGAGAAAAAAGAAAAGACTCCAGCTACTACTCCAGAGGCCCGAGTACTTGGTAAAGATGGTAAAGAAAAACCAAAGGAAGAACGGCCAAATAAAGATGAAAAAGCAAGAGAGACGAAGGAAAGAACACCTAAATCTGACAAAGAGAAAGAAAAATTCAAGAAGGAAGAAAAAGCTAAAGATGAGAAATTCAAGACCACTGTCCCGAATGTAGAATCAAAGTCAACTCAAGAAAAGGAAAGAGAGAAGGAGCCGTCCAGAGAACGAGATATAGCAAAGGAAATGAAATCAAAGGAAAATGTTAAAGGAGGAGAGAAAACACCAGTTTCTGGGTCCTTGAAGTCACCTGTTCCCCGATCAGATATTACAGAACCTGAAAGGGGCAAGTTTAAGTTTGTCTTTCATTTTACTTGTTTACCTTTGGTTGTTGTAATTTAAAGGGAGAAACTAATACTTAAGAATCTTAGAAGTTGGTGTTTTTTTTTTTAAGTGTTTGGGAAAAGTGGAAACATACCTTAATTGTGACTATTTCTTTTCATCCCAACAGAACAGAAACGTCGCAAAATTGATACCCATCCTTCTCCATCACATTCCTCCACAGTAAAGGTTAGTATAGCCTGAGGAAGGCAGCGTCCATGTTAGGCTCACCTGTTTGGAATACATGTCCTGACTTCCTTCAAGTCTTGTGCCAAGTATTCACTGGAGCCACTGGAGGTTTTATATTGCATTAGAAAATGATTTTTTTTTTACATATTGGTGGACTGATATTTTTTTCCTATCAAGTATTTTTCTTATAAGAATATTAAAACTTCAAGGACCTAGCACTAATTTTGTAGTGTTTCAAAGTGCAAGAGAAATTTTTCTCAGAAGTGCCTCACTGCTTTAAGCAGTCTTTTTTTGGAGTGCAATGATAGCTACAAGCAAATGAATCTTTGCAGCAGAATGAAGCCTATTTTCCAGCATAAATATTGAAGAATATATATCACTGAAGACTTCCTGGATGATACAAGATAAACAAGATACCTCTGAATTCATCAAGCTACTTGATGAGCATCATACCGATGTGTGCCTTCTAAGAAGGAGTCTTGAAAGGAGTTCCATTTTAAAGTCTCCTTGGTGATCAGTTCTCCTGTAGTTGTGTATATTCAGTGAGCATGCAGCTTCTGTTGTATCTTCCCTTGGAGGTTTGTTTATACCCATTGGGTTCCCAACAAGTTGAACCTTGCAGATGTGGCATCCAATCCTACCACCCAGCAAAGAGAAACCCCAGGCATTCAACTGCAGCACAAAATCGTGGGTGTAGCCTTCTTGAAGACTCAGGGTAGCCATTCCTTGCTCCATATTTAATTTTAATTCTAAAGTCATCTAATTTCATGGAATCTTTGAATTTGCAGTACGTTGAACTTTTAAACCTGTAAGTTAACTAATTCTTCATCAAGAGCACTGTGGTTGAATACCGTAATTTCATTTTCTTTTTTTTTTTTAATGTCTTTTTTTTTTTTTTGGGAGGTATGAGATTTACAATTAGAGGCACTTTGCAAAAAGAAAAGAGTTAATTACTCTTTTATCGAATATATTTTGTTTTCTTGTTAATGCAATGCCACTGAGTTTTCTGGCTAGAATAAAATTTGTGTATATTTATGATAGAGTCACAAGTAAAGTTTGAAACCTCCCTATTAAAGAAAAACTATGAAAATATAAGACAATGTTGTGATCTCCACTATCTTAAACTTTTTTGTGGGGAAAAAATATTTTGCTTTTTTAAGCTTAATGTTACCTGTAGCTTAAATACAGTATTATGAAAAAATGTGGCATTGACATTTATTTTTAAATTCTGAGCAGAGATTTTTATTTGTTACAATGAGTACATATAATTGAGTTTTTTTTAACATTACAATTCCATTACATAGTTTTTTTTTAACTGTTGATATTCATATAATAATGACATCACGAGATTTATCCTCACAAGAAGTAGATGGTTTATTTCCAGGTTACAGCCATACTTCCCAAAGTTCCTCTGGGTTCTGAGAACTATGCCAGCTCACCTGTCATCTCCATTCATTTTCTACAGGACAGTCTCATCGAACTCAAGGAGTCTTCAGCAAAGGTTTGAGTCTTTTAAAATCATCATGCCTAAGTAAAACAAAGAAAAATTTGTTACTTCATTTGTTTAGTATACCCTCACCCTAGTAAATTCAGTAAGCTAGTGGAATAACCTTTAAAAATACCTATCACAAACTGAAACAGTGGATGACAATGGGGATGATCCCTTTAAATGAAATTGTTACGAAATGTATGTAATGTGGCAACCTTTCTATAATCTCTCCTTGCTTGCTGTTATGCCTTATCCTTTTATGCTTCAAAATCTGAAAATAAGTTTAAGATATGCAAAGGGAGTTGTTGGTTTTTTTTTAAGGGGGAGTAGGCTTATTTAATTTCTCAAAACAAATCTGTCAGACTGTTTTCTAATTTTTTTAGATAACCCAGAAGACCAAAAGATATATCTGATGCATTCATATAACTCTTCTAAAAACCGAGTCCATCTCAACCCATAAACGTCAACCCATTTTATGTCACTTCTGCCGAGCTACCTTTTTGGTAGTTGTGGCATATTATCAAAAAATATGGTTAATGTAAGCTAATCATTCTCTTGGAGGGGAATATTCAACTCAATGGTTGTGTTTACATGTCAGTATTAATTCTTGCCTATTCTTGAGTATTCTGCTACTAAAAATAATGTGCAGTTTGTGTATCTTATTACAGAGTTCATTCATTTCATGATTATAGTTGAATTGTCCAATGTTCATGTTATTTTGTCTTTATTATTATAAAATTTGTACCCTGTTTCACTTTGATTTTCTACTTTGCCTCCTCTTATATCTGCTAAGTATGATTCCTTACTGGTGGACCAGTAAAAAAATGATATCTTGGAACAAAGCCAGTTGACAGTACTAACCACTTTTAGAACTATAGCTTTAAATTGAAATGTCTGTGGATATTGGGCAAGTAAGCAGTAATTTTTAACAGCTTAGCTTAGCCAATATGCCTGTCCTGAAATTGTAGCATTGTTTTTAGAATATACTGTATTAATCAAGTGTGAATGGTTTCTTTTAAAGTAAAATTTTTGCTATATTGATTATGTATTCCAGTATAGTAGATTTTTATAATAGAGTGGGATTGTGTATGTATGTCAGTCTTAACCATCAGTGGCTTGTGTGGGCTATTTTAAATTCATGGGTTTACAATGTTACCTTGTGAATATTTCCTGGAACATATTTTGAAGCAGTTGGAAACCTGCTGTTATACTTAACTGGATTTTTAAATCAATGATGAAGATTATGGTTCCTTGCATTTTGTGAAAGCCTTTTGAAAATAAAACATATGAGATAAGCATATGTTATCTCATTTCATACTCATCATAGATGTTGTGAGGCAGGTAGGGCAAGTAGCAGTGTCTTTTTTTAAACAAATAACAGCCTAAAGTTTCTGATCTTTTCCCAGTGGCATATAACTTGTTAGTACCAGAACTTGTACTAAAATTAAGGTTCCTCAAGTATTCTTACCACCATGAAAATAAAGTTGCAAAAAAATAGTTCTTTGATTCCTAGCACCCATATTTCAATAGTAGTTGAGAACGTTCTTAACTTCTTTTGTGTGTTTGTCTTATTTTTTAAATTATAGTGATTCAAGGGTGATCCCGTTCCCCTTAAAAAAAGAGATAGTGATTTTGTGGGCATTTAAAACTCAATAGATTTATTCCATATTCAGTCAGAACACTTAGAAATGGCATATGAATACACTTGTAAAAATTGTGACTCATACCACTTTTCAGATCCTTAGTGCCTGACAGTATGATTAGATGTTCAGTAAATATTTAAAATGAACTTCTATGCCTTTGGACTTGTTAAAGCATCCAAAGTTCACTAGTCTGAATAGTAGTTGATGTTGCTTTTTGTGTGTCTAGGAAAGATTACTAGCATATGAATGTCTTAGAAAATTTTTTTTTCTGGATTTTGAGTGCTTTCTAATATGAATGATCTATAAATAAACTCACTGTTTCTGTGGTAGCTTTTACTTTTTAGAGGATTTGAAAGGTATGTGTCTATATTTTCAGGTCACTTTGTTATTGTACATGTAAAAATGTTTCCCTGCTTTAGTTTCATCTTTTAGTTATACTTTGTCCAGGATCCTCTTTTTTTAAAAATAATTAAATAGTTGCTATTTTCATTTTTTAATCCATAGTGAAAGTAATACATGGACTTGGCTTTTCAAGATGAGTTAGTATCCAAATCTTTTCTGTCAGTTCACCTTCTACCCCAGTTTCCAGTTGGCATGTTTCTAGTTTTGGTCCATTGTGTTTTTATTTAGCAATCTTAGCACTTAAATTGGATAAAGTATGCATAGCAGGCTCCTTTAAACCAAGCTTCTCTGTAATTTCAGAGGGGGGCAATAACCCCCCTCAAAAAATAAACTTCAGCTTTTAATTCTGTTCATCATCTTAAAACAAGGGTCTACAACCAAACCTGAGCCTACATGTCAGGCCATCTTCATATGTATTGAGTACTCACTGTGTGTACAAGGCACTGGGAAGTATGTAAAAGTAGAAAAAGGGAAATTAGCTTCCCTGCCGTCCTGTAAACTGTGTTATGGACAAAAGTAAATGACATGATATTAATTGGGAATACGTGTCACCAAAAAGGCTAATATAAGTTCACTGGACAGTGATTTGTGGAGTTGAGGGAATGTTGAACTGCTGATGGCTTTTGAAGTCAAAGTAGGAGTTTAAGAGATTAAGATAAAAATGAACACCTGTTCCAGTGAAGAGACCTGCTGGGAAGTACAGAGTGTTAGGGAGCAGCAGCAGCCACAGCCTAGGGTACGTTGGATTAATCCATAGTAGAATAGAATTGTGCAAAGATTGTGAAGAGCTTGGAATACTCAAGCTAAGGAATATGCATTTTATTCTGTAGGCAATGAGAGACTGTTTTTGTAGAAAAGAGTATTGTCATCAGAACTATTCTTAGAAGGATAGAAAGAAGGAATAGAACTGGTATATTTCTAAACTAAGAATTTTTAGGTTTCCCAGTTCCTTGCAATACAGAATTCAAGTTAGGTACACTTCATTCTTGTGGAGGAGTGTGCATGTGTGCATGCCTGTGTGCACACGTGTGTGCATGCGTGCACATACTTACTGATAATCACAAACAGAAATTTTACTGGAAGAATTAAGCAGTACTACACTAAGAGTATTGCAATAACATCACTTTCTTTGTCTTGTCAGTTTTATGAGTAATATTGACTTAAGGTGTGAATAAACTCCTCAGTTAGAAAATCTTAGTGTCATTTAGGGCATGTACCTGGCAAGAGTACCTTTTGGACAAGCACTTTTATGATTGTTTCTCATTCTCTTGCTCTTTGTTATTAATAAACATTTTGTCTATTTCACTTGATCATCAACTTTTATACATTGAATTTTTAAAGAATCTACTTATGCATTGCTATGGCAGTATTTCTGAGCAAACTGAATTGAAAATATTTGGTGGTGTTAAAAAACAAGTGTTAATTCTCAAACTGATGGCTGTCTTTTTTTGTGTATTCCTTTGAATACCAAAGGATTTGTTTGTGTAAAAATATTTGACTTTTGACTCACTGTTCTTTTCATTCTCAAGGTATATCTAGAATTGTGTAGTTATGTAATGAGTTATGTTCAGTATCCTGCCTAATACTTTTTAATGTTTTAAGTTAAATGTAACCTTATAGCACAGTTATAAATGCTGCAAGGTTAGGTGTCTGATTATTTCCTTAATATTTTCTTTCCTAATGGATTTCCATATTTACAACTTGTATAAGTAAGATTACCTCTTCTTTAGAATTAGCACATCCTTGATCTTTGGCTATTTTATGGCCTATGGGCCTTTCATTGGAGAAAGAATAGGCAAAAGAGAACATTGGTTCATCATTTTTCAGTCTGTTTCATCAACCTCAATGGACAATATGGCTTTCTGAGCTTTTTAGAACCAATAAAACAAATTTTGAGCTTCCCTGGTGGCTCAAATGGTAAAGAATCCACCTGCAATGTGGGAGACCTGGGTTCAATCCCTGGCTCAGGAACATCCCCTGGAGGAGGGCATGGCAACCCACTCCAGTATTCTTGCCTGGAGAATCCCATGGACAGAAGAGCTTGGGGGACTACAGCCCATGGGGTCTCAAAAGAGTCGGAGACGACTGAACGACTAAACACAGCTCAGCGCAAGACAAATTTTACAATCAATTGTGATTACTTGACAGAAACTGGAGTGCTTTGAGAAGTAGAGAATATGCAGCCTTTACTATAACGGTGATTAAGGAATAATCTATTTATGATTTATACTGAGGCAGAAAAGACTTATTAGTAAAGTCATGGCTAGGTTTTATATTATACTTTCCTCACTGTCATCAGTTGCTTATCAGTGAATGGTAAAACTTTTTAAAATTTCCGTGATTGTGTAGAGTTTTGTTTTTGTTTTTGTTTTTTTAATGGTAGAGAAAGTCCAGTAACTATTTTTCACACATGAACTCTTGTAATGATGGTGGCTATAGGTCTTCACAGTAGAACTATATAAGAACCTGTAGCTTGTGAATTTACTAATAAAAATCTCAGTTGAGGGAGGAGTGAACTGGTTGAGTTTAAATGATAAACATTTACAAGGTCAAGAATTGAAGTCTTTGCATAATTTGTGCCATGCCCTTTTATTTTAACCTCTCATAGTCCATACAGCTGACCAGTTTTGACTTTGGGTCTACTACCAAATGTCTTTCATTAAATAAACAATCGAGCAAATGATGTCAATACTGGAAAACTAATAATCTTTAGTAATATTGCCTTAATTTAACAGCTCTACATTAATCATACTCCTCCACCACTGTCCAAGAGTAAGGAGAGAGAAATGGACAAGAAAGATTTGGACAAGTCAAGGGAAAGATCCAGAGAAAGAGAAAAAAAAGATGAAAAGGACAGGAAAGAGCGGAAAAGGGTTTGTAATTTTTTAAAAACTAGTTTGGAAAGTTCATTATCATGTATGGTAGTGTGTCTGTTGTCTTATTTAAAGTACTAGTTTGTTGCATGACAGTCTATTATTTGGTGTTTAACTGGTATTTTCACCCTAAAGTGTGTTTGAATCTTCTACAGTATAAGGATCTTCAGCCTAATAATCTCTACCAGCTCTTCTTGCCTATCATGTCATTTTACCAAGTATGTGAAACTACTGCAGATATTCTCCAATGCTAGTTAGCTATGCTCTTGTAGAAAAGTAGTACTTTAAAACAAAAACTCTCAATCAACGTAGTTCACAATTCTTGGTTCTAGGATCACTCAAACAATGACCGAGAAGTGCCACCGGACTTAACCAAGAGGCGGAAAGAGGAAAATGGAACAAGTACGTAGACTTATTAATACTTTCCAAGTAGTCATCAAACTGAATCGGAAAAGGCTTTCATGATTCTCTTTTATAATTTTAGTGGGGGTTTCAAAACACAAAAGTGAAAGTCCATGTGAGTCTCCTTATCCAAATGAGAAAGACAAGGAAAAAAATAAGTCAAAATCTTCAGGCAAAGAAAAAGGCGGCGACTCTTTTAAATCTGAAAAGATGGATAAAATCTCCTCTGGTGGCAAAAAGGTAAATTTTGAGAACAAAAGGAACAATGAACCATTTTCTTAGAAAATCTCCCATTAGAAAATTTAGCCAATATTGAGGTGTTTTTTTTTTGTTTTTTTGTTTTGTTTTTTTGTAGTCAAATAGTTTTCTGTTAATTATTTGGGGGTGGGAAGAGGAGGTTTTGGAGGAGGGCAGGTTTTCTTGGAGAACTTGAAGCAGTTTAGTCCCAAATTGCTGGGAGGGTAGAATTAGATTACTTCTGAATTTCCTTTCCTCTCCATTCCACTCACACCTGCTTCTTGTCATTGAGTTTCAGTGTGTTTTCTTTTTTCTCTGACAACAATTCTTATAGTTACTCTTTAGTCATGAGATTAAAATATGGTCACATGTATTCTCCCTGATCATTACACTGTTATAAAGTCTTTCTCATTTTTCAACACACTTTTATAATATTTTCTCCTAATAAACTTATGTTTACATCTTATATGTGATTTTAAAATTAAGTGTAGTGTGCATTCTCTTAGATGCTAATGGAGAATACTCAGAATATATCCCATTCATCTGTCATAAAGTAAGCAAGTCATTACTAAAGTGTTTACAAAGCATCATTATATTTAGTCAACATATATGTCATATATTCATATTTCTTCAAAGCAGTTTTTGAAAATTATAAGGTGATGGTTTTTAAAGGGAGGCTGCTCCTTATAAATAAGTATTTTAAACTGAGGTAAAATTTCACATAACATAAAATTAACCATTTTAAAGTATATCATTCAGTGGCATTTAATACATTTACAGTGTTTTGCACTCATCATCTGTCTAGTTCTAGAACATTTTCATCACTCCAAAGGGAAACCACATTCTCATCAAGTCATTCCCCATTTCCCCCTCCTTTTAGCTTTTCACAACTCTGAATCTGCTTACTATCTCTATGAACTCTTTATGAGCTTATCAAAAACTCTAGCTATTTCCTATAAGTGGAACTGTATAATAATGTGGCCTTTTGTCTCTAACTTCTTTCACTTAGTGTAATGTTCTTGAGATTATTCATGGTGGTGCATGTATCAGTACTTCATTTCTTTTCATGGCTAAATAATATTCCCTTGTTTGAATATACAACACTGGTTTATCCATTCATCAGTTGATGGACTTTTGTCCTTTTTCCACTTTTTGGCTGTTGTCAATTGTGCTGCTATGAACATTTGTGTGCTACAATGAATTATTTGTTTGAATGTCTTTTTTCAGTGATCTTGTGTATATACCCAGGAATGAAATATCTGGGTTATATGGTAATGCTATGTTTAGCTTTTTGAGGAACCACCAAACTGTTTTCCATAGTGGCTGCACAGCTTACATTTCTACCAGCGATATATGAGAGTGCCAATTTCCTTACATCCTTGCCAACACTTGTTATTTTCTGTTTCTGTTTTATTTGTTTTTACTTAGTGGGTGTGAATTAGTATCTCACTGTCATTTTGATTTTGTGTTTTCTTAATGACTAATGATGTTGAACACCTTTTCATATACTTGTTGGCTATTTGTATATCTTTTGAAAAAATCTATTTAGATGTGTTGGCCATTTAAAAAATTGTATTGTTTGTCTTTTTGTTACTCAGTTGTAAGAATTCTTTATGTAGTCTTGATATTAGACACTTATGAGATACATATATACAAATATTTTCTCTTATAGGTTGTCTTTTCACTTTCTTGATAGTGTTCTTTGATATATACAAGTTTTTATGTTTGATGAAGTCCAGTTTTGTTTTGCTTGTGCTTTTGGTGTTATATTAAATAAGTCTGAAGAAAAATTTATGGCTGGTGGCTGATGAAAAGGGATTTTAAACTGATTTTTATATTTGGTTTTCCCTTCCTCAACTAATTCTACCATTCGTTATAGGAGTCCAGGCATGATAAAGAAAAGATAGAAAAGAAAGAGAAACGGGACAGTTCAGGAGGAAAGGAAGAGAAGAAACAATATCCTTTTCATCTTATAGATCTTTTTAATCAGTATAATGGAAAACTTTGATACTGATGTTATTTAGAATTGTACCCTTGTAATATGTGTCTAACTGCTTAAGGACTTTTAAAAATGGTCTACCTTTTAAATGGTCTCTCTAGTTAACCCTCTCAAATGTATGAAACATGGAAATGGGAGACTTGATTGTTTTTTTTAAACTTCTTTATTAACTGAGGTGGTTTTATGCCACCAAGGGATTTAAAGTCCCTCTGGCTCTATCACCAAGAGGAGGAGAGGAAACAGAGTCCCTTGGGCTGGGGGCATGGGGAATAGCAGAGCAAGATGATGCTGCAGCTGAGCAGAGCTGGTAGAGTCTGAGACTACTAGGCTGGTAAGAGTCAGGCCTGCAGGCTGAGGGATTGTACTAAAAGATGAGACACGATTTTTCCGCCCCCCCCCCCCCACCCCCCGAAAAGTTGTTTTCCCTTAATTTGTCATCTACTCATAAGTCCTCGGACAAGCACAGATAATGAAGACTTTCAATCAAGGTGAGTCTTCTCTTACCTCTTTCTCATTTAAAGATAGAAATACAAAATGAGGTATGATAATGTTGAAGAAACTAGATCCGTTTTTGCAAGACACAACTGTAGTGTTTCACCTAAATATAATGCTCAGGTCTTTGGGTAAAGATGTGAAAGAAGGTTCATGGTTATTTTTAAGCTATTTTCATTTTAAGCTTGCTGATTAAGTCATGCCTTTTTTTTTTTTCTTTTTTAAAGCATCAAGATGTGTTTAAAAACATCTGGCTTTCTCTTCACCACTCATTCCCATCTTCTCTGGATAATCAATCCATTTTTAAAGTACCTTATAGGTGGTGGTGGTATCTGCTTTTTACAGGGGAAGAAACTGAGACTCATAAGGTTAAGTTGAAGGGGGTGGCAGAGATATTACCTGACATGGCCAATACATAAACGTAGATCTTCTTGCCTACTAGTGTTCTCCCATCTTTTTGCCTTTCATGCCGACATGTTATTCAGAGATTTTTTTTGTCTTAAAGTTTCTTGCTTCTCTATCACTGCCCATGTTTTTCAAAGCCAAAAATATGGTCTGTGCTTTTAGTTTTGGAATTTAAAATAGGCAATTTTGTTTTCAAAGTAGTTATACCTTATATGAATTAAAAAAAATGTTTTATCCATCTTAAATTATAAGTGGACAGAGTGTTCAGAACCCTTAATATGATCTTTTTTGAGCACTCAGATCATCATTTGAAAAGTTATTGTTTGGTGATGCCTTAGGATTATTGAGGTATGTAGGATGATTTGCCCTCTACAGCTAATGGTTTGAGATGGCAGTATTGAAGTTTTTGAATCTTTTATAGCCAATTTTCTTGTTTCTGTTTTAGCTGTCACTTCTTAATGACATCAAGTATACTTACATTCTCTACCTTCCTCCTAATATTATTTGCTGCTTCTAATCTTTTATTAAACTGGATAGATAACCAAGGCTGTTTACAGTTTGAGTGAGAAATGTCTGAGAGCCTGTTCCATATAAAGCAGTGAACTTTAGAGTATGGATTTTGTCCTATTTATTTTGGCTACAAAGCAGGGATTTGAGGTTGCCAGGTAGGTAACTTCCTGATAGATTATGTGCTTTTTCTGTTTTGTTAGTCTGTGCTCGTTTTCTAAGTATTAGCATAGAAGGGAAGATGAGAGTTGTGAGAGAGCTCTTAAGAATTTAGTAGATTTTTTTAAATTAGGAAGATTATAAAAGAAACATTACCTGTTCTTAAATTCTACCTATCCCTTTACCTAACAACTAGCTGTCTTCCCTGGTGAATGATAAACTCTTAATATTTTTTTATTCTTCACCATAACCTTCCTTTTAGTTGGCGTTTTGCTTTTTGCTTTTTACTTCTTGCTGTCACCTGGTCCCCTCATTAAAAAAAAAAAAAGCTCTACCTCTTTTATCTTCATTAGGAATGGGCCAGTCATTGTCATTGACAGCTTTCACTGTGGTTTTCTATATCTCTCTTCTTGCGTAGACTGTTTGTGAAAGCACTGGTAGACTTTTCCTTTTTTTTAAGCTGTTCTGTCTTCTGTTGGATACCTTCTAGGGTTGGTCAAGTCTTTATGCTGTTCCTTTTCATTTAGAGTTCTCATCACTTCTGATTGGCATCATTTACCTTTCAGTATCAGTATCAGTTCACTCACTCAGTCGTGTCCGACTCTTTACAACCCCATGAATAGCAGCACGCTAGGCTTCCATGTCCATCACCAGCTCCCGGAGTCTACTCAAACTCATGTCCATCGAGTCAGTGATGCCATCCAGCCATCTCATCCTCTGTCGTCCCCTTCTCCTTCTGCCTCCAATCCCTCCCAGCGTCAGGGTCTTTTCCAGTGAGTCAACTCTTTGCACGCGGTGGCCAAAGTATTGGAGTTTCAGCTTTAGCATCAGTCCTTCCAATGAACACCCAGGACTGATCTCTACCTTTAGGCCACTTCAAATCTGCTGCTCCTTGCTCCCTTTTTAATTTATATTATACAGAAAGGAGAACTGCTACACATGTCACATTTCCGTGATTCAGAGATGTCATTAATTGTAAGATTCATTGTTGCTTTCTAGAACTGTTTTTTTTTTGAGAAAAGTGCATAGAGAAATGGCATTGATTTGTAAGTATCACCCTGATTTCAGAAACATTAAAATGATCATGTTAGAGTTAAGAAAATACAGTATATGAATGTGACCCAGATTAAATTCCTTCCAAAGTCTTATTTTCCTGTTTCATACTTTTTAGTTGCAAAATCCTTTTTGCTTGTTCTCTGTATTTCCTGTTACTTGTTTTTGCTAACGTCTTTGTCCAAATTCATCTTACCTCTCTTTCATTTGGTCTCTGGAACACAACTAAGTTCTTTGCTTTTAACCTTTTCCCCTAGTTTAATCTTTAAAAATTCCTGTCTATGAAAAATTTCCACTTAGAACCATTCTTTAGAGTCTCAGTTTTAAATTGATATGTATGGTCTTCAATTTATTAATATTGAGTTCAGCTATCTTTTGAGAGTCCTTTAGTGAGCCAGACATTGCTAAATTGAGACTTCTAGGTTTTGAGAAACTCAATCTACTTGCACTTCGATCCTGGATTCTTGATTTCAAAGAATATTAACAATTAACTCTCTGCTCCCCATCTGTATTTGTGGTATACTGCATTCCTATTCTAATACTCCACTCCAGCGAGGCCTAATATATTTTCAGGTCTGTCTGTCATCTCCATCTCTTATGTGTAACCTAACTCTTAACATTTAAACCCAAGGTTGCAAATTCTCAGCCCTTAGGCAGAATGTGGATTATTAGACATAACTTCTTGGCCTTGGAGATGGCAATGGCAACCCACTCCATACTCTTGCCTGGAAAATCCCATGGACAGAGGAGCCTGGTAGGCTGCAGTCCATGGGTGGCTAAAGAGTCAGACACGACTGAGCGACTTCACTTTCACGCATTGGAGAAGGAAATGGCAACCTGCTCCAGTGTTCTTGCCTGGAGAATCAGGAGCCTGGTGGGTTGCCGTCTACAGGGTCGCACAGAGTCGGACACAACTAAAGCAACTTAGCAGCAGCAGCAGCTTCTTGGCCTTGCACAGTATTTAACATTTTCAGAATAGTTACACAAAATCCAAATGTTACTTTCTATTGAAGAACTGGAACACCTGGCAACATTGTGTTCTCATTTCCGCATGTCAGCAATCAGCTGGACCTGCCTAGGTACTTGTCCCCCTTAAATAGAATGGGTCTTTTTTTGTAGTTTGCCTCAATCAGGCCCCAGTAAGTGCACTTCCATTTGTTTCCACTTTATACTAGCCCCTATAAACAATTGATTTTCTAATCCCCATTCTGAGTCTTTCTTCTTCAGTCCATACTTGGAAACCGACCTTCTAAGTGCTCAAAGAGTGCTTAATTTAGGAATGTATTACCTTGAGGTGCAGTTCTAGATGCTGATAATATATGTAGAGTAGGGAGTGTTCAGTTAACTTTCTCAGTAGTTTCCCATTGCTTACAAGCGTGTGTCAGCTTGCCTAGAATCCTAGTCACTAATTCCTATGTATATATGAGTGTGTTGCATATCCCTTTCCTTAGATTTTGGTCTTGTTGAAGGCAGTTAGCTTCCATCTCTTCCTTCTAATCAGATAACCAAGTATTTTTCTTTATTACCTACTATGTTTCAAGGGGTGTTGGTTTAGTTGGTAAGTTGTGTCTGATTCTTTGCGACCCCATGGACTGTAGCCCGCCAGGCTCCTCTGTCCATGAGATTTTCCAGGCAAAAATACTGGAGAGGGTTGCCATTTCCTTCTCCAAGAGATCCGCCTGACCCAGAGATGGAACCCTCATCTCCTGCTTGGCAGGTGGATTCTTTGCCACTGAGCTACCTGTTTCAGATACTCTTAACTTTACATGGAGAATTATGTACTCAGAGTGTTAACTGTATCTTTTTGGAATTGAGGAGAAACATCATTGACTTTTTTTTGCCCTCAATAGAAGGTTCAGTTTATTTGTAATATTTGATCAGTTCAGTCCAGTCGCTCAGTCCTGTCTGACTCTTTGCGACCCCATGAATCGCAGCATGCCTCCATGTCCATCACCAACTCCCGGAGTTCACTCAGACTCACGTCCATCGAGTCAGTGATGCCATCCAGCCATCTCATCCTCTGTCGTCCCCTTCTCCTCCTGTCCCCAATCCCTCCTAGCATCAGAGTCTTTTCCAATGAGTCAACTCTTCCCATGAGGTGGCCAAAGTACTGGAGTTTCAGCTTTAGCATCATTCCTTCCAAAGAAATCCCAGGGCTGATCTCCTTCAGAAGGGACTGGTTGGATCTCCTTGCAGTCCAAGGGACTCTCAAGAGTCTTCTCCAACACCACAGTTCAAAAGCATCAATTCTTCGGTGCTCAGCCTTCTTCACAGTCCAACTCTCACATCCCTACATGACCACTGGAAAACCATAGCCTTGACTAGATGGACCTTAGTCGGAGAAGTAATGTCTCTGCTTTTGAATATGCTATCTAGGTTGGTCATAACTTTTCTTTCAAGGAGTAAGCGTCTTTTAATTTCATGGCTGCAGTCACCATCTGCAGTGATTTTGGATAGTATACTGTTTAAGAAGTTGCTTTATGTGCTGCAACATATTTTTTGAGGGCAGGTTTAGTATGCTTTCATCTGGCTCTGTGTGTAGCAACCACTAAAGATATACAAAAGTTTTGTTAGGAGATTGAAATGATAGACCCGAACTATTTTTCTTTTCATTTTTATCCTTTAAAGTATCACTGAATTCTGTGCACTGATATTCATAGGCACTAAACAGTTGGAGAGAACAGGAGGGATTTTCCATTTCCTTTATTCTACTTAAGGCAGACAAAACATTCACTCAGGTGCTGTGCTGCTCTTCATCTGTACATAGGCATGAGCACTTCCCAAAGACTCCAGTGCCACATTTACCCCTGAGTGACTACTCCCCATGCACACATTTATCTTGAGAGGTACCCCAGGATGTGCTGAGATTCCGTTCAACAGAATCCTAGTCTTAACTGTTCCATTTTATCCAGTTGGAATACCTCAGGAAGTGTGTTTGTGATGATAAAAATTGCTAGGGAGCAGTTTAAGGGTAAGTGAAGGAGTAAAGTGGGGTTAGGATGGCTGTCCTTTTGTCTTTCTCCTATAGCTTCTTTCTTCCTTGTAAATGTTCATTGGACTTTTTAACTGTCAATTTTATCCATGTGTGCCTTTCTACTTGGCTTGTGGGTACCTGTGTATGTGTGTGTGTATGTATGTACAGGTACTAGGATTAACCAGAAATAAGCTATTAATTTGCTGGGCTTGTATTACGTAGTTTCTCTACATAAATTTCGTTGCCATCCAGAGGGCTCTTTTATAAAGAACTACTGAAACATTTCTTAGGACTTTTTTGGTGAATTTAATCATAAAATTAGTGTGTGTATGTGTTTATAAAGAGGTAGCTCTGCTAACAAGGCTGATAGTCTATTTGTCTTTGTTCTCTACTTTGATCAACAGTTTAGCTGCTCTTTCACCCAGACCTATGCTTCAGACTTCCTTCTTGCTGTCATAGCTCTCTATAAAGTAACTTCATTGAAAATCAGCTGTCTCAACTCTGAAAGGGTACTCTTTGAAGGCATTTCATACATAGTTTTCTGATACCCAGACAAAGGAGAAGGGTGTGGTGGAACATAGGGAAATGACAACCTTACTAAAACAGCAAGGCCTATTTCTGGCAAAAAGCAAAGAAGAAAAAACCCCAGGATGTCCAAATAATTCCCAATGGAAAGTGATATTTACAAATGTAATCCTGTCTTAGCACAGTGAAAGGCCACCTTTTTTGGAAATGTGTCCTGCAAAGATGGTATTACCAATGCAATTTATAGCACTGGGAGAGGAAAGCTGTCTAGGATCGAGGACAGCCAACTCTGAACTGAGCCTAATGTAGAAACTCTTTGAGAAATATCAGCAGTCCTTGATGTGAAAAGATCTGTGGGATTTCTTGCATTTAGAACCTGTGCTTTCTTATTACAGTGGTTAAAGTTGTAAATATTTCTTAAAAATTGTTGAAAAAAAAATAACCTTAGTAGAATATTCCAGGTAATGTGGTATAGACTTGTTAATGAAAAGAAAATATTACTCTGCTGGAAGATAGAGTCCTAAAGTCTGAGTTTAGCAGTGTTTTATCACTGGGTGACTTTCTTCTTGATGGCATTTCTTTCTCAAGTTCCCTGAACTTGGGGCGGTTTTCAAGTTTGTAATTCCAAGACTTCAGCATTATTTTGTAAATACATTCTGGACACTGCTGAGAGACTGACATCCAGTATCTTCTTTCCACTTGCTCTTGTGCTTGCTGATTTGTCATTCCAGGGTGTGGACAGACCCCTAAGCTGAAGGTCTCCCAGAGGAGGATGCCAAAGCTCCATGCGTCACTCTCAGAACGATATCTCCCATAATTGAGAGCTTCTGGTGCTGTCCATTTAATGGGAATCTGCTTTAAATCAGAAGATGAATACACACCACCATCCTCTTGACGAGACATTCCAAAGTCACTGGTTTTCAGAACATTATTTTCACCTCCAAGCAGTTTCTTGCAGCAAGGTCCCTGTGTATACAATTTTTACCTGAGATTTGCCATCCAGAAGCAGCATCTAATAAAAATGTCATTGTTTTAGGTCATCCTTCTTTCTCAGAAAGGAGAGGAAATCACGTCCTGGAACAAGTCCCTTAATTTTGTAGATAGGCTGTATTTGTGTGCTAACGTTTATGAATTTTACAATATTGGTATGATTATATTGCTTGAGGATTTTGGCTTCTTGTAAAAATTTTAATTTCAGTTCCTGGGAAAGATCATCTTCACATGTTCTAACAGGGATACCAATTTTATGTTTTAATGTACCCCTAAATGTGTCATCAAAATTTCCCTTGCCCAGTAATTATGACAGCTTTGTGATTGAGATGGAGAAGGCAGTGGCAACCTACTCCAATACTCTTGCCTGGAAAACCCCATGGACGGAGGAGCCTGGTGGGCTCCAGTCCATGGGGTCACTAAGAGTCGGACACGACTGAGCGACTTCACTTTCACTTTTCACTTTCATGCATTGGAGAAGAAAATGGCAACCCACTCCAGTGTTCTTGCCTGGAGAATCCCAGGGATGGGGGAGCCTGGTGGGCTGCCGTCTGTGGGGTCGCACAGAGTCGGACACGACTGAAGCGACTTAGCAGCAGCAGCAGCATGATTGAGAACCCATTTCTTATACTGATACCATGATACTCTTTATTGTGACATGGACTTTTTTGGCAGTTAAAAAAATGAGTTAAATTCACATAAAATAAAATTTGCCAACGTGGTTTTTAATATATCACTGTGTTGTAACTATCACCATTAATTCCAGAACATCTGCATCATCCCCAAAAGAGACCCCATACCTGTTAGAGTCACTCCCAGTTCTCTCTTTCCCCTCCCCTTGGAAGTAACTAAAGTATTTTCTTTTTGGATTTGCCTATTTTGGACATTTCATAAAAATGAAATCATTCTATATGTGGCCTTTTGTGTCTGGCTTCTTCTACTTAGCATCATGTTTTCAAGATTCATCCATGTTGTAGCATGTATAAGAGCTTCATTTCTTTTTATAAGTGAATATTATTCCATTGTATGAATTTGTACCACATTTTGTTTATCCATTCATCAGTGATGAACAGGAACAATGATTTTTAAGTATTAAAATTAATTGTAAGTTCAACATATGTGTATCTATAATTATAATTGGTAATGTCAAGATTATACATGATGTGAACAGAATGCTGTATAGAAATGATATGTAAATTATTGTCAGCATTTCATGCAAGTGTGATGATTTTCTAAGACCCTTCTAGCTCTGATTTTATGAAATGTGTGAATGTAGTATTTCATCAATAAAATTTAATGCCTTAAGCATTAATTTAAAATTTGAATGAGAACAATGTTAGGCAGATAACTTATTTGCCACATGTTGTAATAATCATGTTTTGATTTATTTCAAATATGCAGTATTTGAAAAATGTCAATACATAAGGAAACGAGTATAATTAAGTCAATATATTTTTAAAGCAATTTTTATAATTTAGCAGACATTGCATCTTAATATAAGTAACTATTAAAATCATGTCCTCATGAAAAAATGTGATGTCATTTTTCTTTTTATTGATCATGTAAAATTGGTTCCTTTTCATTGCTATGTGTTGTTTACTTTTGACAAGCTATTGCTTGTCCCAGTGGAATGTTTTACTTGTTTCTATTTCATTTTTTCCTTCCTCCCTTCCCTCGTTCCCCTTTTTCCTCTCTCTCAGATAAAATACAAGTTATCATAGTATGCCTAGTAGGCAATAAGAAATACACAAATATTTTATCCTTATCTAGTGACTTAATTCAAGCATTGGTTATTCACAGAACTCATTGATTTTCTTTCTTAAATCTTCCTTCTCTTTTTTCTTCCTTCTTCCTTTTCTCCTTCCTTCTCCTTTCATCTGTCCCTCCTCCGCCTTCCATCCGTCACCTCTCTCACCCTCCTTCCTTTCTTATCTATCAATATAATCACTTTGTTTCTTTCAGGTGAGATTGGAATGAATTGTTCAGCTGTGACCAGAAATTTATTTTCCTGAGTAGATTGCCAAGAATTATGAATGAAGAGGGCCCATTTGCATCTCCTTAAATTATTCAGTTATCTGCTTTATTGCTCCATGCCGAAAACTTAAAATTGTTGAGTTGTGCATTACTGTATTTAACTTGTTGCTTAGTTTTACATGTTTATTTTCAGTAAATGGCTGAAAGTGTTAACTGTTTCATATTTTTAGCACAATGTGCTGCATACAGTTTCCAACAAGCAAATAAGGTTACATATGTACAGAATTTCACTTTAGAGTAACTAAATATTGCCTGGGTTTATTTTTTTTTTCAATATGAAATGCTTCCTTTTTATTGTTTGAAATGGAAAATAAACAATTATTGAACCATTTTGAATTTACCTCATTTAAAAATTCAATTTTAACTTATTATTTGGCCTGTTTTATATTTAGTCAGTAAAAAAACAAAGTGGGAGCAGTGTCTTATGCAATGCCTAGGAATCATTTTATATAGTTCGTGTATGACATTAAAACATGTTTGAAAAAAAAAAAATGGTACCAGCACTCACTTGTCCCTTGCCATTTTTTCTTGTAATTATGTCAGAAAAATCAAGGGGTTGGGGGGAATAAAAATATGTTTTAATTCTACAGTCAGAGAAGCTTTGTATTGCTGAACTTTCATCTGGAAAAGTTTCACAGTGACATTTTTAAAAGGAAATTTTTTTATCTATTGAATTCTACCCATGTAACCTTTTTTTCTAAATAAACAATAGTTTTCTCAAATGATTGTATATCATTGTGTATATTGTTGCTTATTCAAAATAACTTAGCTAAGATTCCTAGCCCTTTTCTTCTTATTTGTGTCTTAGTCCATGGACCACAATGTTTCCAAATGACAGACATCTTATCCAATAATATGAGAAAATCCTATTTTCTTTCCTCTGCACCTGGGGTAGAAAGTGGGCTGAAATCATGCCCAGACTTATTCATTTACTCTTCAGTTTCTTGAACCCCAATGATACCTATGCAAATTAATTTTTTTGTAGAGAATGACAGTAAAGGGTTTGATTTTTAGGATTGAGACATGCTAAGTATATTTTAGAATTGGCAAAGGAATATAAATCTCAATGCCCCATTTCAGGTCATTATAATTTGCAAATTGATGAGCACAGTGATTGTTGTAGAGTGATCCACTCAATGGCTGTTGAGCACCTATAATGTGCCTGGAATTTTAAAAAAAGATACATTGTTAGAATGATTATGCCAGTGAGAAAATAACAATGGTTCACCTCAAAATCATTTGTTTGAAACATATCAGAGAAAAGCTTTCCAGTAGTTATGTTGCATTGGCATTTTAAAGATTTCATGATTGTGAAAATTTGCCAGAACTTAGCATCAGAATCTCTTTTCTGTGTTCTCCAATTTATTGAACATAGGTAACCTTTGCTTTTTTGCTTTTGGCCTTGCTAGAAATGCATTGAGGATGAAAAATACTAACTTTGAACTTAATTGTCCAGAAATTTATGTTGCAAGAAGAAAATCTGTATTTGATAGCTATTTTAAGGCCCCTCTGTTCTACAGACAAAGAAGTATTAAGACCTAACTCCTATGTCTACAGTGTTTCCAATTCTAACTTGAGAGATAAAGGCCAATTGAGTGCTGTTGGGGGTCAGCAAACTTTCTGTAAGGAGCCAACTAGTAAACATTTGAGACTTTGTGGGTTTAAATTAACCCATTTGGAACTCCTCAGCTCAGCATTTTAGTATGAAAGCATCCATAGATGGTATGTAAATAAATGAGCATGATGGAGTTCCAGTAAAATTTTATTTTCAAAAACCTGCTGCAGAGAATCCTATGGAAGATTTATTCAAAAAATGTTTGAGTACTTCTTATGCACCAGAGGTACAGCCTTGAGGAAAACAGTTTCTGCCTTCATGGAACTTCTATTCTATTAGGTTGGTGAAAAAGTAATTGTGGTTTTGGACCCTGAATTTTAAATCATTTTAACTAGGCTCAAACACATCTTTGTTAGTCAAAATAGAAACCATTACAATCACATTTTTGCCAATGAGAAATGTTTGTTTATTCCTATAGCATACAAATCCATGCTTCAGGGTTCAACAGCTATTTTCTGCCTCCTGCTGGTTGTGGAAGTGTTTTCCCTGCAAAAAGTTGTCGAATTACTTGAAGAAGTGGTAGTTTGTTGGCGAGAGGTCAGGTGAATATGGCAGATGAGACAAAACTTCTTAGCCCAATTTGTCCAATTTTTGAACCATTGGTTTTGTGCCCTGCATTCTGTTGACCAGTGCCAGCTGCAGGCATTGCAATTTTCAGTGCATCTCATTGATTTGCTGAGCATACTTCTCATATGTAATGGTTTCACTGGGGTTCAAAAAGCTGTAGTGGATCAGACTAGCAGCAGACCACCAAAAAGTGACCATGAGTTTTTTTGGTGCAAGTTTGGCTTTGGGAAATGCTTTAGAGTTTCTTCGTCCAACCACTGAGCTGCTCATCACTGGTTGTCATATAAAATCCTGTTTTTGTCACACATCACAATCCAAGAAATGGTTCACTGATGTGTAGAATAAGAGGAGACACTCCAAAATGATGCTTTTTTTGATTTGTCATCAGCTCATGAGGCACCCACTTATCCAGCTTTTTCACCCTTCAGGTTTGCTTCAAATGCTGAACAACTGTAGAATGGTTGACATTGAGGTTATTGGGCAACTCTCGAGTAGTTGTAAGAGGATCATTTTTGATGATGACACTCAACTGTTGGCAACTTCCGATGGCCAGCCACTATGCTCCTCATCTTTAAGACTCTTTGTCTCCTTTGCAAAACTTCTTGAACTACCACTGCACTGTACGTTCATTAGCAGTTCGTGGGCCAAATGCCTTCTTGATGTTATGAATTGTCTTGTCTCCTTTATGACCTGTTTTGAATTCAAATAAGAAAAATCACTCGAATTTGCTCTTTGTCCAACATCATTTCCCTAGTCTAAAATATATGTAAAATACACAGCAAGTAATGTCATTAGCAAAAAACATAAAGCAAGAAACATGCATTGAAATGTATAACATAACCGAAATTACTTAAGAATGTATCCCAGTATCGAACAGCAAAGTTCAACAATGCAAAGTGGAGGCAAACAACAAACAGAGGGAGGGGGGCAAAAAAACCAGGTAAGGAGATCATGAACTCCTTATTACCAAATTCAGACTTATATTGAAGAAAGTAGGGAAAACCGCTAGACCATTCAGGTATGAGCTAAATCAAATCCCTTATGATTATACAGTGGAAGTGAGAAATAGATTTAAGGGCCTAGATCTGATAGATAGAGTGCCTGATGAACTATGGAATGAGGTTCGTGACATTGTACAGGAGACAGGGATCAAGACCATCCCCATGGAAAAGAAATTCAAAAAAGCAAAATGGCTGTCTGGGGAGGCCTTACAAATAGCTGTGAAAAGAAGAGAGGCGAAAAGCAAAGGAGAAAAGGAAAGATATAAGCATCTGAATGCAGAGTTCCAAAGAGTAGCAAGAAGAGATAAGAAAGTCTTCTTCAGTGATCAATGCAAAGAAATAGAGGAAAACAACAGAATGGGAAAGACTAGAGATCTCTTCAAGAAAATTAGAGATACCAAGGGAACATTTCATGCAAGGATGGGCTCGATAAAGGACAGAAATGGTCTGGACCTAACAGAAACAGAAGATATTAAGAAGAGGTGGCAAGAATACACAGAAGAACTGTACAAAAAAGATCTCCATGACCTGGATAATCATGATGGTGTGATCACTCACCTAGAGCCAGACATCCTGGAATGTGAAGTCAAGTGGGCCTTAGAAAACATCACTACAAACAAAGCTAGTGGAGGTGATGGAATTCCAGTAGAGCTGTTTCAAATCCTGAAAGATGATGCTGTGAAAGTGCTGCACTGAATATGCCAGCAAATTTGGAAAACTCAGCAGTGGCCACAGGACTGGAAAAGGTCAGTTTTCATTCCAATCCCAAAGAAAGGCAATGCCAAAGAATGCTCAAACTACCACACAATTGCACTCATCTCACATGCTAGTAAAGTAATGCTCAAAATTCTCCAAGCCAGGCTTCAGCAATACATGAACCATGAACTCCCTGCTGTTCAAGCCAGTTTTAGGAAAGGCAGAGGAACCAGAGATCAAATTGCCAACATCCGTTGGATCATGGAAAAAGCAAGAGAGTTCCAGAAAAACATCTCTTTCTGCTTTATTGACTATGCCAAAGCCTTTGACTGTGTGGATCACAATAAACTGTGGAAAATTCTGAAAGAGATGGGAATACAGACCACCTGACCTGCCTCTTGAGAAATCTATATGCAGGTCAGGAAGCAACATTTAGAACTGGACATGGAACAACAGACTGGTTCCAAATAGGAAAAGGAGTGCATCAAGGCTGTATATTGTCACCCTGCTTATTTAACATATATGCAGAGTACATCCTGAGAAACGCTGGACTGGAAGAAACACAAGCTGGAATCAAGATTGTCGGGAGAAATATCAGTAACCTCAGATATGCAGATGACACCACTGTTATGGCAGAAAGTGAAGAGGAACTAAAGAGCCTCTTGATGAAAGTGAAAGAGGAGAGTAAAAAGTTGGCTTAAAGCTCAACCTTCAGAAAACAAAGATCATGGCATCCGGTCCCATCGCTTTATGGGAAATAGATGGGAAACAGTGGAAACAGTATCAGACTTTATTTTTGTTGGGCTCCAAAATCACTGCAGATAGTGACTGCAGCCATGAAATTAAAAGACGCTTACTCCTTGGGAGGAAAGTTATGACCAACCTAGATAGCATATTCAAAAGCAGAGACATTACTTTGCCAACTATGGTCCATCTAGTCAAGGGTATGATTTTCCCAGTGGTCATGTATGGATGTGAGAGTTGGACTGTGAAGAAAGCTGAGCGCCAAAGAGTTGATGCTTTTGAACTGTGGTGTTGGAGAAGACTCTTGAGAGTCCCTTGGACTGCAAGGAGATCCAACCAGTCCATTCTGAAGGAGCTCAGCCCTGGGATTTCTTTGGAAGGAATGATGCTAAAGCTGAAACTCCAGTACTTTGGCCACCTCATGTGAAGAGTTGACTCATTGGAAAAGACTTTGATGCTGGGAGGGATTGGGGGCAGGAGGAGAAGGGGACGGCAGAGGATGAGATGGCTGGATGGCATCACTGACTTGATGGACGTGAGTCTGAGTGAACTCTGGGAGTTGGTGATGGACAGGGAGGCCTGGCATGCTGTGATTCATGGGGTTCCAAAGAGTCAGACACGACTGAGCGACTGAACTGAACTGAAGGAGATTGGATGAGGCAGGACTTACTCCTCTACATAACAGTGATCATGTGGAATGAAGATGTACAAAGCAGGATATTCTGAGGTGGTTATTGCTGTATGACTTTTATTACTACATAATGTGAGCAGGAGCTATCCCTAATCTCTCATCTATCTTTGAACCTTTTACATGAGAATCATATAATATGCAGGATTTCTCAGGACCTAGGCTGTAAGCTCTAGTGGTTGTTAACTTTAGGTTCATAAATGGAATTGAAGGATATCTATGGGCTCTCCAGAAATTGAATGCAATTTGTGGTATGTGCATTTTCTTGGGTTGGTAACTTGCCCCCGAGTCTCTAAAAGATGGATTCAAGATGGCAGTTTTGTTTTTTGGGGTCTTTCTAAGGAACTCTAAAAAGCCTCTATACCCAACCAATCCTGAATCCATCTTAAGTTGATCTTAACTTGGAAGATGGCCATCCATTCATCTGTTTGTCTTAAGTGGTAGTGGCAAAAGTTAAAACATCTTGCCCTGTCAAATTATCTACAGGCTATCTGCAGTTTATTGTTGGAAAGTCACTTGTCAGTGGAATAGAGCCATTTTCTATTTCAAGGAGACACTTTAACCAAGTATGAGTGGAAATCACAGCATTCTTTTTTTTTTTTCAATAATTATTGCAATTGTTTTATTTCTTGAGTTTCCCTGATAGCTCAGTTGGTAAAGAATCCACCTGCAATGCAGGAGACCCCAGTTAGATTCCTGGTTCGGGAAGATCCCCTGGAAAAGGGATAGACTATGCACTCCAGTATTCTTGGCCTTCCCTTGCAGCTCAGCTGGCAAAGAATCCTCCTGCAATGTGGGAGACCTGGGTTCGATATTATTCTAACCGAACCTGGGTTTGGTTTTATTTCTACTCTACCATGTTTCAAGAAGGATTTATGAAAAAAAGCATACAGTACAATGTTTTAATCAAAATTGGGGTGAAAATAATACCCCAAGTGAAGCCAACACCCCAAAATGTTGTGTACACTTGATTCATGAATTGGCTCTGAAAAACTTGGCAGGCCACACAGAGAATTTAATGTGGTCAGTTAGAGAAATTGCAGTGTCCATCATATAAAAAGCCAGTCCTGGCGGAGAATAACATTTTCTGACAGTTAAACCTAAAGGAGCTTCTCTTTTGTATTCTCATAAAGAAACGGCCTTGTCTTTTCAATAAATGAAATGAAGGGATTGTATCTTGTAATAGCCCTGAATGTTAGCTGATGGGCAACAGCTCAGCTCATTCAAATGAAGGCTATTTCTACAATGACACCAAAATACGTATCTCAGGCACCTAGGTCTCTGATGCTTTGGTTTAGTCCAGGAAATCAATTTTGAATATTTGAGACCAGGTTCTTAGACTGGGATTTATGGTGGCCTTACTTTTTATAAGCATGTTTGTAAAAAATCAGAAAACTCATGTTATCCTTGTTTGATTCTCAAGATCCAAGGAGCATAAGATCTCATTAGTTTAAAAGCTGTGCCTGGCCTTTGTTTTGTTTACATTTTTGTGGATACTGATCTCTAAAGACTGCCTCTTGGGTGGAATGAAGCTTTTAATATTACAGCCATTTAATATTCTATCTTACTGCTTATCAGAAACAAGTTTAAATGTTTAATTTTTTCAATTGAAAATTTTAATAACATTTCTAGAGGTCCTGTCAGGGGCAAAGAGACTTTATTTGTTCTAGAGCTGAGAATAAAAGAAGGATTTCTTTAAAAGATGCTAATTCATGCTAATTGGATACAGATTTTGTTGGAGTTATAAACACAAATTGACATGATAATTGAGAATAACAATAGGAGGATATTGGAGGATAGTGGAAATATTGAATATAATGACCATTTCTACATGGGTCAGGCTAACAAAAGTTAAATTCCTTTGATGTGTTGTTAAATGGAGTTTTTTTGTTTGTTTGTTTTCAGTTGTGCTGGGCCTTTGTTGCTCCGTGTGGGTTTTCTCTAGTTGTGGTGGTGAGCGGTGGCTACTCTTCTTTGTGGTAAATAGGCTTCTCATTCTGGTGGCTTCTCTTGTGGAGCACAGGCTCTGGGCAGACGGGCTTCAGTAGTTGTGGCACACAGGCTTAGTTGCTCCACGGCATGTGGAATCTTCCTGGACCAGGCATCAAACCCATGTCTCCTGCATTGGTAGGCGGATTCTCATCCACTGTACCACCAGGAAGTCCTGGAGGTATTTAATGGAGAAAGGAAAGAGGAGATTTTGACTGAGTACAGAGCATATAAACGTGAGAAATGCATCTTTGCAAATGAGAAATAGCCTTCCTTTAAGGGATAGGAGCTAGAAAATGACCTGTTAGTTTAACTTAGATGACCTCTGATTTTTGTCAGATGACAGATGTCCTTGGACTTGAGTATCAGACTGATAAAGAGCTATTACCCCTGTCCTCATGAAACTTGAACCAGAATGATATATTGTACTATATTCAAGGCTTTTATGATCTTTATTTCAGTGCAGTGTGTAGTGGTACTTACCTTCTAGTTACATTTCATCATTATTAAAGAACATTTATAAATTGTAATTAGATATACCACTGCTAGGTACTATTATGCAGGCACCTTTTGTGCTTTCCAGGATAATTCATCCAAGAAGTCACTAATACAGACAAAAGATTGTGCTTATGAGATAGACAAACAGGAAATGTAAAATGAGTAATATATACATATCACATGTTATCTGAGGTCCAATTACATTTTGAGATGATGGTGAGTAATGAGGGTAAGAATGACCTCAGACTATGTGATTTGGGAAGTCACAACCTTTTCTCAAAAGGTTGATCTGGGAAGACTTCGTGAAGGATTTAGATGTTCAGGAAGCCAACCTATTTCAATTCAGACCTAGAGGGTGTAGGTCTTTTTGGATCTGGTTCCACCCTAAGTTGGCACTGGAGGAGACAGTGTCTCCAGGAGAGATTGAGAATTCAGACTCATTTGGGTGCAGTGCAGAATCCCTGCGGAGGTAATGGCAACCCACTCCAGTACTCTTGCCTGGAAAGTCCCATGGATGGAGGAGCCTGGTAGGCTGCAGTACATAGGGTTGCTACGAGTCAGGCATGACTGAGGGACTTCCCTTTCACTTTTCACTTTCATGCATTGGAGAAGGAAATGGCAACCCACTCCAGTGTTCTTGTCTGGAGAAACCCAGGGATGGGGGAGCCTGGTGGGCTGCCGTCTATGAGGTCGCACAGAGTTGGACACGACTGAAGCGACTTAGCAGCAGCAGAATCCCTCACGCCAACCTGTTATCAATACTAGCATGGGATTGGATCATACCTCTTTACCTCTTTATATACTGTTTCATGCTTCCTTAAGACTGTTTCAGTCTTTTTTCATGACTAACCCTGATGTCACCAATCTTTTTTTATCACCTTAACCAGTTTTAATCATTTTTTATATCATTACAGATCATTGAAAAGTTATTGCCTCTGTGTCAAGATGATTTTCCTCCTCTCCTCTGAGTGAGGATGAGTTCCACTTAAACTTCCTCACCTGCTCGTCAAAATGCCCTTTTTGTCCATGAATTAAATCTCACAATACATGTAAAAGCACGTAAAGAGGACCTAGTACATAGCAGGTCCTCGGTAACTGATAGCAGCTGTTATTAGTGGTAATATTTATACTAGGGGGGTCAGCAGAATCAGAATTTATCAAAAATATTTGGAGGCACCCTGCACTCCAAATATACTAAATCAAAGTCTCTTGGAGTGTAGGCCTGGAGGAATGGTAAAGGCAGTTGCTCAGGTGATTATAATGTGTAGATGATATTTGGGAATTAACAAAATTTTACTAGCCTACAATCCCAAGCACCTGTGTTCTTACCTCAGTTAGGGACAGAACTAATCCAGAGGCTGTTGCTTGGGGAGAGAAATGTATTAGGCCCCAGGGAAAACCCATCGTTAGCAAGCCATATTTTAAAGTCAAAAGTAACAGCCTCTGTCCTGGGTTCAGCCAGCACATGCTGCTCTTGTTCACTCTAACACTCTTGCCTTCCCCAGCCTACCTTCACTTAGCTTCCTGGATCTAACCTCTTGTTAGCCTAGACGTGAATCATCAACAAACATCTACTACTAAGGTAAGTGGTTTGGAATTCAGACCTACTTTTGGTTTCGCTTATACCTTCTCCTTTAACTCTTATCTGCAGTGGTTTACTTTCTTATGATTGGAGTTGCATTTGGGCCTGGGTTTTGTCCTCTGTTCTTTACTTTTCCTTGCGTCATATTCTGATGTTGGTGAGTGAGGCAGTTGTAGGAACATTTACTAATTCCATGCTATAAGTTTCTCTTTAAGCATTGATCTAGCTGCATCTCACAAGGTTGATGTGTGGTATTTTCATTTTCCTACAGCTCAAAATATTACCACTAATAATATTAATATTGTTTTCCCTCGCAATTTATTCTTTGACTCATGTGTTATTTAGAAGTTTGTTGCTTCATTTCCAAATATTTGCAGATTTTCCGGATATCCTTCTGTTATTGATATATAGTCTAGTTGCAGTGTGGTCAAGCACTTCCTGTGATTTATTTAAATCCTCTTAAATTTATTGAGACTTGCTTTATGGCCCAGCAGCTGGCCTACCATGGTGACTATTCTGCAGACACTTGAAAAGACGGTGCATTCTGCTTTAGTTGGATGCAGTGTTCTATAAATGTCAATGAGGTCAAGTTAGTTGGTGGCATTCCAGATCTTCTGTGCCCTTGCGATTTTCTGTCTGCCTGGTCTGTCAATTACTGAGAGAGGTGTTTTGAAAGTTACAAATATAACTGTGACAATTATTTCTTCTTTTAGTTTTGACCAGTATGATTAGGTGCATGCACACTTTCTTGGTGAATTGACCTCTTTATCAAAATGAAGTCTTCTTCTTTACCCCCTGGTAATACTCCTCATTCTAAAACCTACTTTAAAATTAATACAGTTTCTGAAGGTTTCTTTTCTTTTGGCCACACCGTGCAGTCTGTGGGATCTTAGTTCCCCTACCAGGGATCAGACCCATGCTCCCTGCAGTGGAAGCATGAAGTCCCACCAACTGGACTGCCAGTACACTTGATTGTATTTGCATGGTATATTTTTTCCATCCTTTTCCTTTATATTTGAAATGGGTTTTCTTGCTTTTTAATTCAATCCAATGACAGTCTCTGCCTTTTAATTCAAGTGTTTAGACAGTACATTTAATGTCATTATTGAATAGTTAAGTTAAAATCTGACTTCTTGCTATTTGTTTTCAATTTGTCCTGTTGTCTCATTTTTTTTTTACTTTTCCTCTGCCTTTTTTAAGATGAATTGTGCCTCTTTTTCCTCATTGGTAAAGTGAGGCTAATAATGAGAACCATTTCATAAGGTCGTCCTAAGGATTAAGTGAGTTCATTCATACAGTAGTCCTTGCCCCATATTTATGCAGAGCTCCCTAAATGGTTGTTTTTAAAATCTGAGGATGGAGATTTCCTAGGGATATCAACTCTCCAGAGGTTTTTGATTGTAGATCTGTTTTGTACATATGTAGGTGAAGTGGTTAGTTCTCTATGGTAAGTTTAAGTGGGCACTGAAAGGCCCTGATTCCAAAATATCACCCCTACTGGATAGCTGTGGTGTGTGAAATTCTCACAGTTAAGTACTTTACAAGCACTTCTGGAGTTGTGCCTATTCATTAAACTGAGGCATTGTGGGAGAGGGCAGTCAGTTTTCTCACTAGCACTGAAGCACAAATGACTTCTGATGATAGTACCTCATACTCTCATCTTACCTAGGAAAGCACTGAGAGATTTTACCTGGGCAAAAGTCAGAGAAAGGGACATGGCCTGATCCTAGGAGAGTGCCACAGCATGTTGGCTACTTGAAGGTAAAAGGACAGGTAGGAAAGGTGCCAAAAAGGACCTAGCTCACTTGGTGGTTTTGCCTTGGGCATATTTGTGAAGTTAAACTTCTGGGTTTTGTACTTGTTTGTTTCCTTCAGTTTCACTGTAGGAATATGACACAGTTGATATTGTTTGATTCTTGCAATAGTTAACTTGGTCATATTTTACAGTTCATCTCTCATCATCTGTGCATCCTCAGTCATGTCCGACTCTTTGTGACCCCATGGACTGCAGCCAACCAGGGTCCTCTGCCCATGGGATTCTCCAGGCAAGAATATTGGAGTGTGGTGCCATTTCCTTCTCCAGGAGATCTTTCCTACCGAGGGATTGAACCTGGGTCTCTTGCATTGGCAAGCAGATGCTTTACTGTCTGAGCCACAAGGGAACAGTTCACTCACCTCCAAAACATAAGGCCGCTAGTTTGGAAGTCTAAGTCATAGTGGGTTGTGGACAATTGTGCTTTTCCCTCTTAAATGAGGATTTGTTTGGTTCCTGTGAACTCTTCAGAACAGTGTTGTGGAATATGAGCACCACAAGTAGAGACTATTTAATGCCAGCACCTAACTTCATGGCAAATAGATGGGGAAACAGTGGAAACAGTGGCTGACTTTATTTTTCTGGGCTCCAAAATCCCTGCGGATGGTGATTGCAGCCATGACATTAAAACACACTAACTCCTTGGAAGAAAAGCTATGACCAACCTAGACAGCATATTAAAGAGCAGAGACATTACTTTGCCAGCAAAGGCCCATCTAGTCAAGGGTATGGTTTTTTCCAGCAGTCATGTGTGGATGTGCGAGTTGGACTGTGAAGAAAGCTGAGCACCAAAAAATTGATGCTTTTGAACTGTGGTGTTGGAGAAGACTCTTGAGAGTCCCTTGGACTGCCAGGAGATCCAACAAGTCCATCCTAAAGGAAGTCAGTCCTGGGTGTTCATTGGAAGGACTGATGCTGAAGCTGAAACTCCAGTACTTTGGCCACCTGATTCGAAGAGCTGACTCATTTGAAAAGACCCTGATACTGGGAAAGATTGAGGGTAGGAGGAGAAGGGGATGACAGAAGATGAGGCGGTTGGATGGCATCACCAACACAATAGACATGGGTTTGGGTGGACTCCGGGAGTTGGTGATAGACAGGGAGGCCTGGCATGCTGTGGTTCATGGGGTCGCAGAGTCAGACACGACTGAGCGGCTGAACTCAACTGAACACAGTGCATGGCACAGTATGGGTACACAGTCAATATTTGATCTATTTGTAATTTCTTCCAAATGAGTAGAAACTTTTGAATCAGATCAACAAGTCATTATCACCTGCTTGACTCCCTGCCTTCACTGTTCTTCAGCTCATCCCTCTTGGACCATTAACCACCTCTAAACTGAATCCCAGACATGGTCTCTGGACCCAAACCTACCCTGAGCTACAGAAGTATGAAAAGTACTAGACAAGTGTTTCAACAACTCAAGCATTAGCTTTGTTACTGGTTCTGCTCCAACTCTGAGTACAGGTTTGGTAACAGGACTTTTCTCTTGCCCCTGTGGCTAGCCCTACCTATGCACCCAAGGTTTTAAACAGGGTCTTTTTTTCTGTATTCCAGTTTATCTAGAGTTGGTGTCTATATGTCATATACAAGAAATCATAGCCAAGTCCCTAAATATCTGTTGCTTAGCCTGTTCTCTTCTATGTCAACAAATATAAAACTAAGGGCTGTGTTAGCCCTAAAGGGTTTAAGACATTGGAAGAGGATTATTAGGGGAACAGATAGCATTATACCTAAGTTTGGCCTTTTGGAGGAGTCTTCTTTAAATTGCTTTGCAACAGGAAGGGAAAAAGAAATAATTTTCCTTTTCCCTCCTGCACTGTTATCAGGATCCAGCCTGCAGACTGGTGTTAGAAGTTCCAGAGTTGACATAGATTTCCAGTCTGTAAGCTTTTGTGAGCTGGTCTAAGACCCTAATTACCCTTTGTTCTCATGGGAAAATATGTTGTGAGTTTCAAACAGTTGACTTACAGATAAATTTTGGGACACAACTCATTGATAAATTAAAGATGACTGGTAGGCTAATTCAGCCATGCTCGTTTTCACCAGGGAGCCTGAGTAAATGAATTTCCAGAGTGGTCTCTATATAACAATGGGTACCACTCCTTTTCTATATCTTTTAATAAAAAATAGAGGTTTTTCTTTTCAAGATTGATGTTATTATTTTTGACAGACTATGAGTTGGCTAAAGAAAATTCTCTTTCTGGTTATTTTTATTTTGATGGAGTTGTGTGTTAGTTGCTCAGTTGTGTCCGACTCTTTGCAACCCCAAGGACTGTAGCCTCTGTCCATGGGATTCTTCAGACAAGAATACTGGAGTGGGTTGCCATTTCCTTCTCCAGAGGATCTTCCCAACCCAGGGGTTGAACCCAGATCTTCTGAATTGCAGGCAGATTCTTTACTGTCTGAGCCACCAGGGAAATGGCCATTAATTTGAGACTGATATGAGTTTAGAACAACTTAAAAATATATTGGAGTTTAAATTTTTTCTAACACCTCTTTTTCTCTTTCTAATTTAAATAACACTCACTGAGGTAATTTACATGACACATTTTCCCAGGGTCTCTTTTAATTGTTCAGTTCTTTTGGCAGACATAAAAGATAGATGTCTAATGTCCTAGGAACAAGAATAGGTTAACCTTTGAAGAAAGAACATTATGGGTAATAGAAGATTTAAGCCAGAGGGACTTTTCATGCAGTCACACTCCCAATCATTTTAGAGCTAGTATGTTTAAAGATGAAGTCATTAGGAATATTTCAGGAGCTACATCTTAGTGTTCCCTGTGGAATATGTCCAGGGAAATTCTGTCTACCAGTCCAAATAGAGTTTAAACTCTTTCTCAAAGTAAGAAATATATATCCAACATGCATTCTCTGCCTTGATGAAGCATGGAAGTTGCTGAGGTATGAAATAAATGATTTGGTTTATGTTTAGTCAGAAAGCTTCCTTAGGACATTTTAAAACCACAGTTCAGTTAGCAAAACTTACACTTACCTACTGAATTTGGAAAACATATTCAATGGCCTAACTGAGACACATGCTAAAATTAAAGTGATAAATTTCCATTAAAATTCTGATTAATGTAGCTTAGTTAAATGTTAGCATTATTAGCAATATGTCCTCTTTTAAAGATGGGAGGATACTTTGTTTTGGGGTGGGGAGGGTGTGCTTGATCAGGGAGGAAAGTGAAGTAAGATGACAAACATTAGAGGTGCTAAAATGAAGCATAAAAACAGCACACTCATTTCCTCCCCCCCCCCCTTTTTTTTCTTTTTGTATCCAAAGACCTTTAGAGGTAAGAGAGCTATTACCTATAAGTTTAACTTGTTCATTATCCTGGGTACTCCTGGTTCACTTTACACAATAAATTTCCTATAAATTGTTCTAGAGTGCACACACGCATAAATTAAAGAATTTTCTCATTGACTCACATTTTCACTTCTGATCTTCATTTGTCAACAGATTCTAAAACTGTCAGATATTTAATAAGAGGTGTTTGAACACAGAAGGAGATTCTGTTCTTTCAGGGAACTGTAGTGAATTATTTTCTGGACTCTGATCAGTTGTGGATAGTTTAAGTTATAAACCTTGGCTTATTAGAAAATGTACTGCCATGATATTTAACAGGTCATGCAATCATTTTTTCCCTTATTTTGAGTTTTAGATAACTTTTCTTAGTCTTCTCTGTGACATTGGACAATTTCTAAAGAGTGGTCTAGGTCATAAAAAATAGCTGGACTCGTGTTTTTGTGTCAAGATATTAACTGAACTTATTGCTTAATCATTTTCTGTAATTCTTAGAGATGACAGTAATTAAATATAGACTCAATAGAGGAGATGATATCATTGTTCACAGTTGTTTACTCTCCACCATTCCTGTAAGATGATTGTGTATCCTTACCCATTGCCAGGTGACTTGCCATGCCTCTTGTGGGAAGAGTATAGATATGACTTTGAGCTCCACTGACAGGCTTTAGCACATGTCATATCCAAGTAGTGGTTTAAGGTGACTATGTGGTTTGGCTTGGCCTCTTGTTTTTGCCCGGTGCTGAGAGAATAGTATAGCCCAGCTAAGACATCAGGCTGGGTCCTAGAATGAGAAGACATCTATGTCTACAGAGTAAAGCTTAAAAGAAACAAGCATAGTTGCAATGACCCTCCAATAGCCCATGGCTTACATGTAACATGAACAAAAAGTAAAGATTGTATGCCACTGTGATTTCCCCCTGCAATGAGGAACAAGACAAGACTGTTCATTCTTACTGCTTCTATTCAACATTTCACTATTTGCAGGACAAATAGACCAGACAATGAAATTAAAGGCATTTAAATTGTAAAGGAAGGAGTAAAACTATCTTATTTGCAGATGACGTGATTTAGTACACTAAAAACTGTTAGAACTAGTAAACAAGTTTGGCAAAGTTGGAGGATACAGAATTAATGTACAAAAATCAATTGCATTTCTCTACAACAGCAATGAACAAACTAGAAGTTAGGAAAACACTTTAATTTATAATAGCATTGAAAAGATTAAAATAGGAATAAATATAACAAGGATGCAAACTATATTCTTAAGACTATAAAACATTATTGAAAGAAATTAAATAAGGTATAAATAAATAGAAAGACATTCAATAGTCATGTATCAGAAGATTTACTGTCATTAAGATGGCAGCACTTCCCCAACTGATCTATAGGTTTAACCCAGTCTGTATCAGAATTCCAGTTAGCTTCTTTGTAGAAATTGACAAGGTAGTCATAAAACTCTTATGGAAGTTCAGGGGACCCAGAATGACTAAAATAATGTTGAAGAGGAAGAACAAAGTTGGAGGCCTCACATTTTCTGATTTCAAAAGTGTTGACAATGCAAAAATAATCAAGACAGTGAGGCGCTGGTTTAAGGATAGACATAGATGAATGGAATTGAGAACCTAGAAATAAACCCTCACATATATAGTCCATTAATTTTCAATGAGATTATCAAAACAGTTCAATGAGGGAAAAATTGTCTCTTCAGCAAATAGTCCTGGGACAACTGAATATTGACATGTGAAAGAATGAAGTCAGACCCCTGCCTCACCTGACATACAAGAATTAATTTGAAATGGATCAAAGACCTAAATGTAACAGCTAAAACTATAAAACTTGTAAAAGAAAAAAAGAAGTAAATCTTCATGATCTTAAATTTGTCAGTGTTTTCTTAGATATCACACTATGTGCATTAGCAAAAAAAGGAAAAATATATATAATTTGAATTTGATAAAAAGTAAAAACTTTAATGCTTCAAAGGATACTATCAAAAAAAGTGAAAAGACAACCCATAAGAGTGGAAGAAAATATTTGTCAATAATATATCTGATAAAGGACTTGTATCTGGACAACATAAATAAATTTATAGTTCAATAATAAAGATACAACCCAATTAAAAATTATAAATGAACAAAATATGGCATATCCATACTATGAAATAATATTTGGCCATAAAAAAGGAATGGAGTTACAATATGAATGAACTTTGAAAACATTATGCTCATTAAAAGAACCTAGTCTTGAAAGATACAAAATGTCCACAGTAGGCAGTAAATTAGTGGTTGTATAGGTCTGTGGGGACTCGGAGGTAAAATGGTCATAGCTAAAGGATATAGAGCCTTTTTCTTGAGGGCGATGAAAATGTTCTAAAATTGATTATTGTAATGATTGCAAACCTCTGTATATACACTAAAAACATTGAAAAGTACAATTCACATGTGTGAAATATGTGGTATGTGGCCATGATCATATAGTGGTTAGTAGTCCACATTGTGTATTATATGAATTATATTTTAATACAGCTATTAACCAACCCCCCAAAGGTCAGCTTTTTTGGACAGTACATATGATCTTGATAATGCTTTTATCTATGTGGAAAATTCTTAAAGAGAGGGGAATACCAGACCACCTTACCTGCCTCCTGAGAAATCTGTATGCAGGTCAAGAAGCATCAGTTAGAACTGGACACAGAACAACACACTGGTTTCAAATAGGAAAAGGAGTACGTCAAGGTGTATATTGTCACCCTGCTTATTTAACTTATATGCAGAGTACATCATGTGAAATGCCAGGCTGGATGAAGCACAAGCTGGAATCAAAACTGCTGGGAGAAGTATCAATAACCTCAGATATGCAGATGACACCACCCTTATGGCAGAAAGCAAAGAAGAACTAAAGAGCCTCTTGATGAAAGTGAAAGACGAGAGTGAAAAAGTTGGCTTAAAGCTCAACATTCAGAAAACTAAGATCATGGCATCCAATCCCATCACTTCATGGGAAATAGATGGGGAAACAGTGGAAACAGTGAGAGACTTTATTTTGGGGGGCTCCAAAATCACTGCAGATAGTGACTCTAGCCATGAAATTAAAAGACTCTTATCTCTTGGAAGGAAAGTTATGACCAACCTAGACAGCATATATAAAAGCAGAGACAGTACTTTTCCAACAAGAGTCCATCTAGTCAAGCTATGGTTTCTCTAGTAGTCATGTATGGATGTGAGAGTTGGAAGAAAGCTGGGCACCAAAAGATCATACGTCATGACCAAGTAGGCTTTATCCCAGGGATGCAAGGATTCTTCAATATGCACAAATCAATCAATGTGATACACCACATTAACAAATTGAAAGATAAAAGCCATATGATTATCTCAATAAATGCAATGAAAGCCTTGACAAAATTCAATGTCCATTTATGATAAAAAAACTCTCCAGAAAGCAGGCATAGAAGGAACATACCTCAACATAATAAAAGCCATATATGATAAAACCACAGCAAACATTATCCTCAATGGTGAAAAATTAAAAGCATTTCCACTAAAGTAAGGAACAAGACAAGGATGCCCACTCTCACCACTACTATTCAACATAATTTTGGAAGTTTTAGCCACAGCAATCAGAGCAGAAAAAGAAATAAAAGGAATCCAGATTGGAAAAGAAGAAGTAAAACTCTCACTGTTTGCAGACAACATGATCCTCTACATAGAAAACCCTAAAGACTCCACCAGAAAATTACTAGAGCTAATCAATGAATATAGTAAAGTTGCAGGATATAAATTAACACACAGAAATCCCTTGCATTCTTATACACTAACAATGAGAAAACAAAGAGAAATTAAGGAAACAATTCCATTCACCATTGCAATGAAAAGACTAAAATACTTAGGAATAAATCTACCTAAAGGAACCAAAGACCTATATATAGAAAACTATAAAACACTGATGAAAGAAATCAAAGAGGACACAGATAGATGGAGAAATATACCATGTTCATGGATCAGAAGAATCAATAGAGTGAAAATGAGTATACTACCCAAAGCAACCTATAGATTAAATGCAATCCCTATCAAGCTACTAACGGTACTTTTCACAGAACTAGAACAAATAATTTCACAATTTGTATGGAAATACAAAAAACTTCGAATAGCCAAAGCAATCTTGATAAAGAAGAATGGAACTGAAGGAATCAACCTGCCTGACTTCAGACTCTACTATAAAGCCACAGTCATCAAGACAGTATGGTACCGGCACAAAGACAGAAACATAGACCAATGGAACAAAATAGAAAGCCCAGAGATAAATCCACGCACCTATGGACACCTTATCTTTGGCAAAGGAGGTAAGAATATACAATGGATTAAAGACAATCTCTTTAAGAAGTGGTGCTGGGAAAACGGGTCAACCACTTGTGAAAGAATGAAACTAGAACACTTTCTAACACCGTACACAAAAATAAACTCAAAATGGATTAAAGATCTAAGCATAAGACCAGAAACTATAAAACTCCTAGAGGAAAACATAGGCAAAACACTCTCTGACATAAATCACAGCAGGATCCTCTATGATCCACCTCCCAGAATATTGGAAATAGAAGGAAAAATAAACAAATGGGACCTAATTACAATTAAAAGCTTCTGCACAACAAAGGAAACTATAAGCAAGGTGAAAAGACAGACTTCAGAATGGGAGAAAATAATAGCAAATGAAGCAACTGACAAATAATCTCAAAAATATACAAGCAACTCCTGCAGCTCAATTCCAGAAAAATAAACAATGCAATCAAAGAATGGGCCAAAGAATGAAACAGACATTTCTCCAAAGAAGACATACAGATGGCTAAGAAACACATGAAAAGATGCTCAACATCACTCATTATCAGAGAAATGCAAATCAAAACCACAATGAGGTACCATCTCACACCAGTCAGAATGGCTGCTATCAAAAAATGTACAAATGATAAATGCTGGAGAGGGTGTGGAGAAAAGGAACCCTCTTACACTGTTGGTGGGAATGCAAACTAGTACAGCCACTATGGAGAACAGTGCGGAGATTCCTTAAAAAACTGGAAATAGATCTGCCATATGACCCAGCAATCCCACTACTGGGCATACACACTGAGGAAACCAGAATTGAAAGAGACACGTGTACCCCAATGTTCATTGCAGCACTGTTTACAATAGCCAGGACATGGAAGCAACCGAGGTGTCCATCAGCAGATGAATGGATAAGAAAGCTGTGGTACATATACACAATGGAGTATTACTCAGCCATTAAAAAGAATGCATTTGAATCAGTTGTAATGAGGTGGATGAAACTGGATCCTATTATACAGAGCGAAGTAAGTCAGAAAGAAAAACACCAATACAGTATACTAATGCATATATATGGAATTTAGAAAGATAGTAACGATGACCCTGTATGCAAGACAGCAAAAGAGACACAGATGTAAAGAACAGTCTTTTGGACTCTGTGGGAGAAGGCAAGGGTGGGATGAATTGAGAGAACAGCATTGAAACATGTATATTGTCATATGTAAAACAGATCACCAGTCCAGGTCTGATGCCTGAGACAGGGTGCTCAGGGCTGGTGCAGTGGGATGACCTTGAGAGATGGGATGGGAAGAGAGGGTCAGGATGGGGAACGCATATACACCCATGGCTGATTCATGTGAATGTATGGCAAAACCCACAATATTAGCCTCCAATTAAAATAATTAGCCTCCAATTAAAGCAATTACTAAAGTAAAGTAAATTAATTAGTATTTACTTTAAATACTAATTTAATTAGTATTTACTATTTAGTAAATAGTAAATTAGTAGTAAATTGTAAAATGCTGCTGCTGCTACTGCTAAATCATTTCAGTTGTGTCTGACTCTGTGCAACCCCATAGACTGCACCCCACAAGGCTCCCCTGTTCCTGGGATTCTCCAGGCAAGAACACAGGAGCGGGTTGCCATTTCCTTCTCCAATGCATGAAAGTGAAGTCGCTCAGTCATGTCCTACTCTTTGCAACCTCATGGACTGCAGCCTATCAGGCTCCTCTGTATATGGGGTTTTCCAGGCAAGAGTACTGAGTAGGGTACCATCGCCTTCTCTGAAATAGTAAAATAAATAATAGTAAATAAGGTAAAGTAAATAAATAATAGTAAAGTAAAATAGTAAATTTAGTAAATAGTATTACTATTAGTATTTAAAAACTAGTTAAATTAGTATTTACTTTAAATATTAATTTAATTAATTAAAGTAAATTAATTAGTAAAGTATTAGCCTCCAAGTAAAGTAATTAGCCTCCAATTAAAATAAATTTTTTTAAAAAGAAAGCTGAGCACTGAAGAATCAATGCTTTTGAACTGTGGTGTTGGAGAAGACTCTTTAGAGTCCCTTGGACTGCAAGGAGATCCAACCAGTCCATCCTAAAGGATATCAACCCTGAATATTCATTGGAAGGACTGATGCTGAAGCTGAAACTCCAATACTTTAGCCACCTGATGCAGAGAACTGACTCATTGGGAAGGACCCTGATGCTGAGAAAGATTGAGGGTGGGAGGAGAAGGAGACGATAGAGGATGAGATGGTTGGATAGCATCACTGACTCGATGGACATGAGTTTGAGTAAACTCTAAGAGTTGGTGATGGACAGGGAACCCTGGCATGCTGCAGTCCATGGGGTCACAATGAGTCGGACATGACTGAGTGACTGAACTTATCCTGAGGAATAGGGCTTCCCAGGTGGCTCAGTGGTAAAGAACCCAGCTGCCAGTGCAGCAGATGTAAGAGATGTGGGTTTGATCCCTAGGTCAGGAAAATCCCCTGGAGGAGGGCATGGCAACCCACTCCAGTATTCTTGCCTGGGAAATCCCATGGACAGAGGAGCCTGATGGACTACAGTCCATGGGGTCACAAGAGAGTCAGACACACAACTAAACAACAACAATCGGGAGGAATACAGTGGCTAAGATATTCATATTAAGAACACTTGACCTATAAAAAATAGTGGTGGAGCTTCTCCTTTTTATTTGGAAACTTTTCTCATATTGTGGGTTTGATGACAGGGAAGCTCTTATAGTAATAGTGATATAATTTAAAAATATAAAACAAAGGCTTCTGGTAATTGTGGAGGAATGAAGAGGTCAAATGAATCTTCTTGCAGGTAGCAATTATAAAAATTGATTTAAAAAACTTGTTAAGGACACTGGAAAGTGCACAAAATCAGACAGAAGGAGAAACATGGCAACTGCAAGGGACAAGAGTTCTAAGTTTGTGACTGTCTGGCCTGCAAACATTTCCTAACCCCGATGACTATGGCTAAAAGAAACAGAGGAGAACTTCCCTGGTGGTCAAGTGGTTAAGGATCTGCCTGCCAGTCCTGGGGACACTGGTTCAAACCCTGGTCTGGGAAGACCCCATGTGCTGCAGGGCAGCTAAGCCCACGTGCCACACCTTCTGAGCCTGTGCTCTAGAGCCCTCATGCTACAACTACTGTAGCCCACATAGCCCACACACTGGTCCACAAGAGCAGCTCAGTTCAGTTCAGTTCAGTTCAGTCGCTCAGTTGTGTCCGACTCTTTGCGACCCCATGAATCGCAGCACGCCAGGCCTCCCTGTTCATCACCATCTCCCGGAGTTCACTCAGACTCATGTCCATTGAGTCCGTGATGCCATCCAGCCATCTCATCCTCTGTTGTCTCCTTCTCCTCCTGCCCCCAATCCCTCCCAGCATCAGAGTCTTTTCCAATGAGTCAACTCTTCGCATGAGGTGGCCAAATTACTGGAGTTTCAGCTTTAGCATCATTCCTTCCAAAGAAATCCCAGGGCTGATCTCCTTCAGAATGGACTGGTTGGATCTCCTTGCAGTCCAAGGGACTCTCAAGAGTCTTCTCCAACATCACAGTTCAAAAGCATCAATTCTTCAGTGCTCAGCCTTCTTCACAGTCCAACTCTCACATCCATATATGACCACAGGGAAAACCATAGCCTTGACTAGACGGACCTTAGTCGGCAAAGTAATGTCTCTGCTTTTGAATATACTATCTAGGTTGGCCATAACTTTTCTTCCAAGGAGTAAGCATCTTTTACTTTCATGGCTGCAGTCACCATCTGCCATGATTCTGGAGCCCCCAAAATAAAGTCTGACACTGTTTCCACTGTTTCCCCATCTATTTCCCATGAAGTGAAGCTACTGCAATGAAAAGCCTGCACACCACAACTAGAGTGTAGCTCCTGCTTGCCGCAACCAGAGAAAGCCCGCATGCGGCAGTGAAGACCCAGTGCAGCCAATAAGTAAATTTAAAAGAAGGAAAACAGGGGAGAAGCACAGCCTTATTGGCTCAAGGGACATTTCAAGGCTGGAAAATGAGCTGGAAGTTTAAAAGGGGAAATCCTACTAGCAGGAAGAGAGTTTTAGGAGTGAGACTCAAAGTTTGAATACAAGTTCTTCCAAATCCTTTTGACAGTTTAAGTCTACAGGTTAAAGAGAAGATTCATAAGCCCCAACACAAAACATGTAAAGACCAGAGAGAAATCTATATTTGAAATAGGGAGCTACATAGAGGAAGATCTGAGCATTTGCTTTATTTGCTTGGGTTGAACCTGAGCCATGGCAGTGAGAATGCTGAGTCCTAACCACTAGGCAACCAGGGAATTCCCTTGGTTTAGTGTAACTTTTAAAGAATAATGTTTATTTTTATTTTTAAAATAAACTGAATTGAGGTATATTTTATGTGTTTTAAAACTTTTTAATTTGGAAAAAATTATAGATTCACAGAAAGTATCAAAAATAATACAGAGAGATCCATGGATCCTTCTCCCAGTTTCCCCCAATGGTTATATCTTACATAATTATAATATAGTATCAAAACCAGGAAATTGACATTGATAGACTATGCTTGCATAGTTCTATGTCATTTTGTCACGTGTAGATTTTGTTAACCTCCATCACAATCAAGATGAATAGTGATCCTGTTACCACAAGATCTCCCGTATGCTACCCTTTTATAATCATAGTCACCCTTCCCTCCTCACCATTCCTAACCTCTGATAACCAAAATCTTTTTTCCATCACTACAATTTTATCACATTGAGAATGTAAATAATGGATTCATACAGCATGTGGATTTTTTGGACCCTATGAAATTGGCTTTTTTCCCTACTTAGCATAATACCTCTGAGATCTATGTTTTTTCAATATTTCATGCCTTTTTATTTCTGATTAGTAGCCCATAGAATGGATGTGCCACAGATTATTTAACCATTTACCTACTGAGGGTCATTTTGGTTGTTTGCAGTTTGGGACTATTACAAATAAAACTCCTGTGAAGATTTGTGTACAGATTTTTGTGTAGATGTAAAATTTCCCTTCCCTGGAATGAATGCCCAGGTATGTGATTGCATGTTATATGGTAGTTGGATATTCAATTTTATAAAAAGTTGCCAAACTCTGATCTTCCATTCAACATGCCTACTAGTAATGTATGAGAGATCCAGTTGTTCCATATCCTTGCCAGCATTTGATATTGTTGTTATTTCCTTTTAGCTGGTCCAATAGGTATGTATTTATATATCATTGTGGTCTTAATTTGCATTTCCTTACTGGCTAGTGATATTGAAAAATAACTTAAAAATAATTGAAGAGAAATTCATACAACATAAACTAACCATTTGAATGTGGCATTTAATATGTATACAGTGTTGTGAACCACCTCTATCTAATTCCAAAACATTTCCATCTCTCCAAAGTAAAACTTCTTACTCACTAAGCAGTTTCTGCTCAGTCTACCCTCCCCTTCCCCCAGCCCCTGGCAACCACCAATCTATATTCTGCTTCTATGGATTTATGTATTCCGGATATTTCATATAAATGGATTCATATAATATGTGGCCTTTTTGTCTGGCTTCTTTCACTTAACATAATGTTTCACTTACAATTGATAGGGACAAAGTAATAAAGGGACAAGATAGGTAATTCAATAATTAATCCCACTAGGGGGTTACAGGTAGAAAAAAATATGGGAGACCTCTGTAAGTTAATAATTAGCCAAGAGAGCAGGTTTGCTTAACCACAAAACCAAGCAGGCTTGTTTAGCAACAAAACCATGCAGCAGAAACATGTGACATGCCCCCAAACAATAAAACAATGGTAACATGAGCCCCACATCCTGTCCAGTGAGCTCAGTCAATGATCCCTAGGCCATGCTCTCTGCACACATAAAAACAATAATTTGTGGACCTAGCTTGACCATGGAGGGACAAGAAAACTCCTCTGCCCAACCTGGAGGAGAAACTGGTGATGGAAGCATGACATCTACTCAAGAAGGACAAAGAAGTTCTTTTCCCCTCCCCACTTTTCCTTTGTTTATAAAACTATAGCTCAGTAAGTTCTTGGGGCATGACATTTCTCACCAACCTGCTTGTAAACCTCCTAAACTTCCTATTCTAATAAATCGCTTGTTATCTATCACTGCCTCTTGCTAAATTCTTTCTGCACTGAGACATACAGGACTATGATACTGGAGCTCTTCAGAGCTCCTGAAACAACCACCAATGGTTTCACAATCATCCATGTTGTAACAGATACCAGTACTTCATTCCTTTTTTAATGGCCAAATTATATTCCTTTGCCTGTGTATGCAATTTGTTTATCCATTTATCCACTGATGGACATTTGGGCTGTTTCAACCTTTTTGCTATCGTGAACAGTACTGCTATGAACATGCCTGCACATGTACGGATTTGAGCACCTCTGTCAGTTCTTTTGGCTATATACTTAGCAGTGCTTTTTTCCTTTTTAATTGAATGTATTCCCATCTGTGCTTAGATGAAGCAGCAGAAAACTGAAGCCCAGGGACTGGAAGTGCCAATAGATAGAGCTCAATGCCAGCAGGACTGCTGGTAGTTAGGTGTGAAACCTTAGAGGCAAGGAAACCACAGAAAGGTGGAGCTTCACCTATGTCCAAATTCTTAGTGGACTGTCAAATTACACAGACACATGGGAGACTCCACAGGGGATCAGGCTAAAAATATAAGTGGATAGCCATAAAAACAAAGTAGATATATAAGTTGCTGCATACCACAAGCAACACAAAGTTTGCAGTTTCAGTTCAAGTAAGTTAACTGTCTACTATAATCAAAACTCAATGAGTAATCAGAACATATCAGATTTCAGGATCACCATATTTTCTATAATGTCTGATTTCCAACCCCAAATACTAACCATTGAGAGGAAACAGAAAAGCGAGACCCAGAGATAGAGGAAAAGCAGTCAATAAAGACTGACTCTGAGTGGGCCCAAATATAAGATTTAGCAGACAAAGACTTAAAGACGTCTATTGTAGATGTGTTCAAAGAATTAAAGGAAAATTTTCAAAGAATTAAAGGAGAATGTGTATCAATGAATGAGAACATTGCGGTTGAGATATAGAAACTACAACAACAACAAAAAAAAACAAAGATTCTGAAGTGAAGTGAAGTCGCTCAGTCGTGTCCAACTCTTTGCGACCTCATGGACTGTATCCTATCAGGCTCTGCCATCCATGGGACTTTCCAGGCAAGAGTGCTGGAGTGGATTGCCATTTCCTTCTCCAGAGGATCTTCCCGACCCAGGAATCGAACCCAGGTCTCCCGCATTACAAGCAGACGCCTTACTGTCTGAGCCACCAGGGAAGCAGCTAAAAAATATAATGACTGAAATAAATTTGCAAGATGGACTCAATAGCATACAGGAGATGGCAGAAGAAAGAATTTATGGACTCAATTTCAAGAATCAATTTGAAAAACAAACAAACAACAACAACAACAACAAAAAAAAAAACAAGAAAAATGAAGAGAAATGTGGGAGAATATTAAGCAGTCCAACGAATGTGTAATTGATGTCCCAGATGGGGAGAAGAAAAAAAAGGATAGAAAAAATATTTGAAGAAATAGTGACTGAAAAATTTAAAGGATATCAAATACACCTAATTATTTCTGACATCCTTTTTGTGAGTGCTTTGCAACAGGTTACAAAGTGGAGGAGCAGGCCTTTGGTGCTACCTAGTGGTCATCTAGGAAGTTCCGATTATAATTTGGGTATAAAAGAACACCTTGCTGATTTTATTACTTCGAATCTTTGTGTTTGTGGTCCATCTCAGAGAAGGGCAACCTTAACAAGAGTTTCCGGTTAATAACACAGATGTCCCCCAAAAGAAGTGGCCCCAGCCTTGTCTGAGTTACTAATCAGGAAAAAATATAGTAACTAAAGTAACATGAAGAAGATTAATAAAAATTTTGGCCACTTTACAACTGTGGAAGTCCTTATTGTTCTGTTTAATTACAATCATTTACAGTTTTGAAGTATGCAAAATCAGCATGAAAACAAGAAAGTTAACAGTCCCTTTTGAGTGATTGTATTTGGGTAGGGTGAGAAAAACAAACAAACTTTTGCCATCTGGGTAGAACATGCAGAAAGTAAATAACATTTTACACCCTCATGTTTGAGAACAAATCATATACTCAAAGACCACTTTTCTTTCTGAGTTCCCAGTCCTCTACTATACAAAGTTTCTATTTTTAAAATCAAATAGTTTTAATGGATTTCAATATGTACACATCTAGATGCATACACATACACTAAATAATGATAGATGACCACACTAAAGCTTTACACAGTAGTTTTCAAGTTAATCTTATAAGCATATCATAAGACATTTTATTGCCTGGAGTTTTGTTTAATCTATCTCCATAATCTGTTATGAAGAACAAATACATTTATATGTTATAGTCAATTAAAAACAAACTTTTATGGTTACCAAGCATTTTAACTTTTTCTGGATCACTTCAGTCTATTTTATTTTAAAACTTTTGGCTGCGCTACATCTTCCTCGTGGTGTGTGGGCTTTTCATTGTGGTGCTGCAGGCTTTCTTTAGTTGTGGTGCACAAGGGGCTTCCCTAGTTGTGGTGGGCAGGCTTCTCTTGCTGTGGAGCACCGGCTCCACACTCCACAGGCTCAGTAGTTGGGGTACACGGGCACAGTAGTTGTGGCATGTGGACTTAGTTGCCCCACAGCATGTGGGATCATAGTTCTCCCACCAGGGATTGAACCCATGTCCCTTGCATTGGAAGGCAGATTCTCAAGTACTGGATCACCAGGGTAGTCCCTGGATCTCTTCAATTTAACTTCTTTAAAAATTGTTGCACTTATATAATGCAATGGGTTTTGCATTTACCAACTAATAGCTCAGTTGGTAAAGAATCTGCTTGCAATGCAGGAGACCCAGGTTCCATTTCTGGATCGGGAAGATCCACTGGAGAAGGGATAGGTTATCCACTCCGGTATTCTTGGGCTTCCCTGGTGGCTCAGCTGGTAAAGAATCCACCTGCAATGTGGGAGACCTGGGTTTGATCCCTGGGTTGGGAAGATCCTTTGGAGAAGGGAAAGGCTACCCACTGCAGTATTCTGGCCTGGAGAATTCCATGGACTATATAGTCCATGGGGTCGCAAAGAGTCAGACATGACTGAGTGACTTTCACTTTTACTTCATATAATGAATGTTGCTAAAATCAGGAAGAAGACACTTAGCTTTGTTTTGAAGGGGGTTCTGAATATGAAATAAGTTAAACATTTTTTTATTGAACTATAGTTGAGATTTAGCTTTTTTAAAACCAAATTTATCAGATCACTCTGATTTGTGTGAGGATTCATCTTGATTAGGAATATTAGATAAGCTTAGAATTATACATTAATTCTTTTATAGTTATTTTAAAATGTTAAAAATATTTCACAGATATTTTTATGTATGATTACTGGTGCTAACTTGATATCTATTTTCGTTTCTCTCTTTTTACAACCCTTTACAACTAGGGGTTGGCAACTAAGATTCCAAAATCTTTCTTTGTAACCAAGAATCCAAGCATTTGACTACCTGAGCCTGTCAGTTTCTGAATTGGAAGTTTCTATGTGTGAAGAGTTAAAGGGTTAGTACATTTAAAGCATCAAGAGTCCAGTTTCTTCTGTGGGAATTCTTGAGTTCTTTTCTTTTAGGTTTATAAAAGCACTTGTTAGTCTCAGCAAGTTAAAAAGAACAGAATGTCTTTATTATCAAATTTATTAATTCTCTCTGGAGATAGGAAGAAGTGTTCTAAATTATTTTCCTGGAAAATCCTTTACATTCATATAGAGGAAGAATCATATTACACTCTTGGACAAGCTAGAATTTGTCCAAGTTGAAGTTTATAGTCAAAGGGTTTTTGCTCTCTATGTTGTTATGTACTATTTTCTGTAGCACTTATCCAGTCGATATGTGAGTTGAACCAGAGGTTAAATATCAGGACTAAAATGTTTTTTCCCTTGACATTTTACATTGGCTTATGTACATGTGTAGTATTTCCTCACTTCTATTTTTTTTAAAAAAATTTATTGGACTATAGTTGATTCATGATGTTGTGTTTCAGGTGTACAGCAAAGTGATTCAGTTATACATAGACATATATCCATTTTTTAAAGATTCTTTTCTCATATAGGCCATTACAGAGTATTGAGTGGAATTCCCTGCGCTATATAGCAAGTTCTTATTAGTTATCTATTTTATGTATAGTAGAGTGTGTATGTCAGGCCCAGTCTCCTAATTTATCCCTGCCCCTACCATCACCTGGTAACCCTAAGTTTGTTTTCTACATCCGTGACTCTACTGCCATTTTGTATATAAGTTCATTTATACCTCTCTTTTTTTTTAGATTCCACCTATGAGTGAAATCATACGATATTTGTCTTTCTGTGTCTGACTTACTTCACTCAGTATGACAATCTCTAGGCCCATCTGAAAGAAAGAAAGTGAAAGTCACTCAGTTGTGTTCAGCTCTTTGCAACCCCATGGACTATACAGTCCATGGAATTCTGCAGACCAGTGGGTAGCCTTTCCCTTCTCCAGGGGATCTTCCCAACCCAGGGATTGGACCTAGGTCTCCCACATTGCAGGTGGATTCTTTACCAGCTGAGCCACCAGGGAAGCCCAAGAATACTGGAGTGGGTAACCTATCCCTTCTCCAGAGGATCTTCCTGACCCAGGAATTGAACTGGGGCCTCCTGCATTGCAGGCGGATTCTTTACCAACTGAGCCATCAGGGGAGTCCCCCTAGGTCCATCTATGTTACTGCAAATGGCATTATTTTGTTCTTTTTTATGACTGAGTAATACTCCATTATATATATGTACCATGTCTTCTTTATCCATTCCTCTGTTGCTGGGCATTTAGGTTGCCTTTATATCCTAGCTATTGTAAATGGTGCTGCCATGAACATTGGGCTGCATATATCTCTTTGAATTATGGTTTTCTCTGGGTATATGCCCAGAAATTCCCAGATTGCTAGGTCATATGGTAGCTCTGTTGATATTTTTAGGTTTTTAAGGATTCAGTTTTTTTTATTTCTTTTTAAAAATTTTATTCATTTTTAATTGGAGGGTAATTGCTTTACAGTATTGTGTTGGTTTTTGCCATATATCAACATGAATCAGCCATATGTATATGTATGTCCCCTTCAATTCTATAAAAGGGAGGAAAAAAAGGAAAATGAATACATTCAATAATTCTTCAGATTTTTCAGATAATTAGTGCCCAGTGGCCAAGGGGTAAGGAATTGGGGAGATGTGGCTAAAGGATGCAAACTTATAATTAGAAGATAATAAGTTTTGCATGTCTAATGCAGAATATAATGATTATAGTCAATAATGCTTTTATACTTCAAAATTGCTGAGAGACTAGATTTGAAATGTTCTAACCATAAAAAAAGAAATTATGATTATGTGGCATGACAGAGGTGTTGGCTAAAGCTTCAGTGTCATCATATTGTATTATATAAATGTATCAGATCAACACATACACTTGAAACTTCAACAGTGCTCTATGTAAATTATATCTCAGTACAAAAAAAGGAGTGTTTCTTTGCTAATTCTTTTCAGAAAGGAAAAACAGTGGTGTGATATACCAATACCATACCATAAATATGGTATACATATGTCAAATGGTATTATCACTTTAAAAAAGTGTTTACAGGGACTTTCCTGGTGATCCAGTGGCTAAGAATCCATGCTTCCAATGCAGGGTGCCCTGGTTTGATGCCTGATCAGGAAACTAGATCCCATATGCCACAACTAAGGGTTTGCATGTTGCAACTAAAGAACCCATGTGCTGTGACTAAGATCCAGCACAGCCTAATTAATTAATTAATTAAAAACAAATTAAAAAACATTTGCAGAAGATATTTTAATAGCAACCAATTATGGCTTCCATCTCTTTCCATTCCACCATCCCTTCTATCAGATTTTTGCCGTTGTTGATTGTCGGCCTTCTACTGGCTGTGAGAATTTTGGGGATCTGGCTACTGAACAGTTGATGGAAATGCATTGAGTTTGGGTTTAGTAAGATATTATTTTTGAGAGTCAAAATAATTTCTGTATATAGTTAATTACTGATAATATAGGAATGTTTTTCAGGAATACTCCTTTTGCCCAATGAGCAAGGTCAGAGGTTGGGCTGCAATAACAAAAGTACCTTTGGTGTCTGGCACAGAGAGAGTGTAGTTAGTGGAAGAGAAATAGAATTTGAAATGTGCAGAGGCGGAAACTATGGAAAGTCTGGAATGTTATTCTAGTTACCAGACATGAAAAATTTTATGTGAAGCATTTGGTTATCAGTGCCTATTTGAAACATAAATTCTTGCCAGAAAGGAATAAAATTAATAATGCTGATGAATGATTACAAATGTACAATAAATATTTTTCTCTCTCTGTTTTTTTTTTTTTTTTGGTGGAAATCTAACTAAAGAGAATCTATCAGAATTCCTGTGTTTGCAAGCTCAAACCTATGGCAATATTACCAGCAATACATAAGTGTATGAATTCTCATGTTTTATGCATCCCAATGTATTGGACTGTGTTTCAGTATATATGATCCATGTTGTCTGGATGGAGTCTGGCAGTTTTGCATGGGATAGCGTGTAAAATCACCACTAATGCAACAAAATGGCTTGAAGAAATGTGTTCCAGTGACAATATGCCTACCTGTACCTATCAGTATGTCATTGTATAGAACATAAGAGTCAGTTCAGTTCAGCTCAGTCGCTCAGTCATGTCTGACTTTTTGCGACCCCATGAATCGCAGCACGCCAGGCCTCCCTGTCCATAACCATCTCCCGGAGTTCACTCAGACTCATGTCCATCAAGTCAGTGATGCCATCCAGCCATCTCATCCTCTGTCGTCCCCTTCTCCTCCTGCCCCCAATCCCTCCCAGCATCAGAGTCTTTTCCAATGAGTCAACTCTTCACATCAGGTGGCCAAAGTACTGGAGTTTCAGCTTTAGCATCATTCCTTCCAAAGAACACCCAGGGCTGATCTCCTTCAGAATGGACTGGTTGGATCTCCTTGCAGTGCAAGGGACTCTCAAAAGTCTTCTCCAACACCACAGTTCAAAAGCATCAATTTTCCGGTGCTCAGCTTACTTTATAGTCCAACTCTCACATCCCTACATGACCACTGGAAAAACCATAGCCTTAACTAGACGGACCTTTGTTGGGAAAATAATGTCTCTGCTTTTCAATATGCTATCTAGGTTGGTCATAACTTTCCTTCCAAGGAGTAAGCGTCTTTTAATTTCATGGCTGTAATCACCATCTGCAGTGATTTTGGAGCCCAAAATAATAAAGTCTGACACTATTTCCACTGTTTCCCCATCTATTTCCCACGAAGTGATGGGACCAGATGCCATGATCTTCGTTTTCTGAATGTTGAGCTTTAAGCCAACTTCTTCACTCTCCTCTTTCACTTTCATCAGGAGGCTTTTTAGTTCCTCTTCACTTTCTGCCATAACACTGGTGTCATCTGCATATCTGAGGTTATTGATATTTCTCCTGGCAATCGTGATTCCAGCTTGTGCTTCTTCCAGCCCAGCGTTTCTCATGATGTACTCTGCACAGAAGTTAAATAAGCAGGGTGACAATATACAGCCTTGATGTACTCCTTTTCCTATTTGGAACCAGTCTGTTCCATGTCCAGTTTTAACTGTTGCTTCCTGACCTGCATACAGATTTCTCAAGAGGCAGGTCAGGTGGTCTGTATTCCCATCTCTTTCAGAATTTTCCACAGTTTATTGTGATCCACACAGTCAAAGGCTTTGGCATAGTCAATAAAGCAGAAATAGATGCTTTTCTGGAACCCTCTTTTTCGATGATCCAGCGGATGTTGGCAATTTGATCTCTGGTTCCTCTGCCTTTTCTAAAACCAGCTTGAACATCAGGGAGTTCACGGTTCATGTACTGCAGAAGCCTGGCTTGGAGAATTTTGAGCATTACTTTACTAGCATGTGAGATGAGTGCAATTGTGTGGTAGTTTGAGCATTCTTTGGCATTGCCTTTCTTTGGGATTGGAATGAAAACTGACCTTTTCCAGTCCTGTGGCCACTGCTGAGTTTTCCAAATTTGCTGGCATTTTGAGTGCAGCACTTTCACAGCATCATCTTTCAGGATTTGAAACAGCTCAACTGGAATTCCTTCACCTCCACTGGTTTTGTTCGTAGTGATGCTTTCTAAGGCCCACTTGACTTCACATTCCAGGATATCTGGCTCTAGGTGAGTGATCACACCATCATGATTATCTGGGTCATGAAGATCTTTTTTGTATTGTTCTTCTGTGTATTCTTGCCACCTCTTCTTAATATCTTCTGCTTCTGTTAGGTCCAGACCATTTCTGTCCTTTATCGAGCCCATCTTTGCATGAAATGTTCCCTTGGTGTTTCTAATTTTCCTGAAGAGATCTCTAGTCTTTCCCATTCTGTTGTTTTCCTCTATTTCTTTGCATTGATTGCTGAGGAAGGCTTTCTTATCTCTCTTGCTCTTCTTTGAAACTCTATATTCAAATGGGTATATCTTTCCTTTTCTCCTTTGCTTTTCACGTCTCTTCTTTTCACAGCTATTTGTAAGGCCTTCCCAGACAGCCATTTTGCTTTTTTGCATTTCTTTTCCATGGGGATGGTCTTGATCCCTGTCTCCTGTACAATGTTACAAACCTCATTCCATAGTTCATCAGGCATTCTATCTATCAGATCTAGTCCCTTAAATCTATTTCTCACTTCCACAGCTGGGTATTGTTTTTGCTTTAGCTCCATCCCTTCATTCTTTCTGGAGTTATTTCTCCACTGATCTCCAGTAGCATATCGGGCACCTACTGACCTGGGGAGTTCACCTTTCAGTGTCCTCTCATTTTGCCTTTTCATGCTGTTCATGGGGTTCTCAAGGCAAGAATACTGAAGTGGCTTGCCATTCCCTCCTCCAGTGGACCACATTCTGTCAGCCTTCTCCATCATGACCCACCCGTCTTGGGTGGCCCCACGGCCATAGCTTAGTTTCATTGAGTTAGACAAAGCTGTGGTCCATGTGATTAGATTGACTAGTTTTCTGTGAGTATGGTTTCAGTGTGTCTGCCCTCTGATGCTCTCTTGCAATACCTACCATCTTACTTGGGTTTCTCTTGCCTTGTACGTGGGGTATCTCTTCAGGGCTGCTCCAGCAAAGCACAGCCGCTGCTCCTTACCTTGGACGAGGGGTATCTCCTCACCGCCACCCCTCCTGACCTTGAACGTGGAATAGCTCCTGTAGGCCGCTGCCCCTGACCTTGGACGTGGGGTAGCTCCTCTAGGCCGTTCCTGCACCGTCACAGCCTGGCACTCTCAGCCACCGCCCCTGACCTCAGACGTGGGGTAGCTCCTCCAGGCTATCGCCCCTGACCTTGGATGTGGGGTAGCTCCTCTCGGCCGTTCCTGCGCCATCACAGCCTGGCACTCTCGGCCACTGCCCCTGACCTCGGACGTGGGGTAGCTCCTCTTGGCCACACTAAGTGCGCCGGTTGCAGCCGCCCGTGCTATGTGAGTAATTTGATATAAAATGAATGATTATGTAGCTTAGTATAATTCAGCAGCATAAGAAATCCTCTTATAAATGCCTTAATTTTATCTTAATTTTGTGTATGTTTCTTCAATATTTTATTGGCCAACCAAAATTTGGATGTGACAGGAAGGAACTATCCTAGTGCAAGCAAGCCAAAACCAACAACTGAAGAAAAGAAGACTGGCAGAAACTTCAACATATTACAAAGTCCATTATATCCAACAGAAACCAAACACTCTAAAGATCAAAAGTCACAAATTAAAGAAAGGAACCACTATAACCAGGAAAATATAGATAATGAAATGATGAAAGAAGAAAGGAAAGAAGATTATAAGCATTAGACACACGTTGAGAGGAAGTGAAAAAGTGGATAATAAAGTAAAACACAATTTGTAGGATCAATAGAGGATATATGAATGTTAGAATTCATTAACACCAATAAAAACTAAGAGTTTTCCTTTTGGTCTTTATGATGAACAATAATTTTATTTAATATTGTTTAGAAAAGGCAGATTTCCCCCAAGTCATTATCTCAATAGTATTTACAGAGAATCAAACATAATTTAAAATGGACATTGTAAAAGCTTTTATTTGTTTATAAATCCTTCTCAGCAAAACAGACTGGATGGGTATATTAATTCCTGAAGACTCCACAAGGCACCAGCAGGCTATGTTTATTTGAGAATATCTGAAAGTCAAATGAAAATGAACTAAATCAATGTCTTGAAGGATAGGAAAAGTATTCTTTTGAAATGCTTAAAAAAGAAGAGAATAGTTATACCTATTAAATTTTTAAGTGAAAGAGGTTTTCTCTTCAGAGGTTAGAAAGGAGAGTGGCATTCTTCAAAACACAGATTTCATGGCAATCTTTTACAAAATTGATAAATGTGATCAGTTATCATATAAGCAGTGGGAAAAATATCAAAAATGGAAAATTGGAGTTGCTTATCTAAACTAGTTTATAAGAATTAATGGAGTCAGTGAGAAAATAAAGTGGGAAATTAAGTTAATAAACCAGACACCAAATACTACCCCATTATTGTAGATTCTACGTTAGATGTGACAAACACCAATTAATTGGCGATTATTGGGCCCTAGTATAATTTAAATGTTTTTTACTAACTGATAACCATCTATCAGTGATTTTTTAAAATTCATTTTTACTGGAGTCCAGTTGTTTTACAGTGTTGTGTTAGTTTCTGCTGTATAGCAAAGTGCATCAGTTATACATGGACATATATCCCCTCTTTTTTGGATTTCCTTCACAGCTCACTACAGAGAACTGAGTAGAGTTCCCTGAGCTATACAGTAGGTTCTTGTTAATTATCTATTTTATACATAGTATCAATAGTGTATATATGTCAATTCTATCAGTGATTTTATTCAATACTTTGAAACAAGACCTTGGGTGGTTATAAACTGCCACTGAACAGCATTTGCAGTCAATAGGGCAGTGTAGCTGTTAGGAAAGGTTAGAACAGAAGACTGGAAAGAGTGCTTTCAAGTCCTCTTTAAAGACATTAGAGGTGGTATGCAGAGTGCACAGCTCCTTTCCTTAATAATTGAAGACAAAGCTGCCTCCATAATACTTGAAGTTTTTACTTCTTTGGTATATTGTCATAATTATGTTTTGTTTTTAGGCTTACATCATAGGTGTACTAATTTATTTTTTTTAACTTGAAAAATATATTCACTTGGCTGCACCAGGTCTTAGTTTTGGCATGCAGGATCTTTGATCTTAGTTGTGGCATGTGGGATCTAGTTCCCTGACCAGGGATTGAACCTGGGCCTTTTGCATTGGGAGTGTGAAGTTTTAGCCACTGGACTGTCAGGGAAGTCCCTGTAGTGTTAATAGTTTAAATACACATGCCAACTTGGATTATTCTTTTAAGAGTCTGAGTGTCATAAGATAACTTGTTCATTATAAGGCTCATCAACCCTTGCAACATGGGTATAGTGACATTTTAAGACCTCTAAAATATATTTGTGAATATTAGAAGGAAAACGCAAGCGAGTTACAAAGACTATTCAAAATATTGATAAAGCTTTAATGCCATATGGAAAGGAATTTTGAAATATCTCAGTAAAATAAGTGAGAAATTCTGAATCCTGATAGAGCTGTATTTCTGGGGATACTGTACTTGTTTCCTACAGCTGTTATAAAAAATTACCACAGAATTTAGTGGCTTTAAACAACACAAGATATTACTATTCTAGAGAGCAGAAGTCTGAAATCAGTTTTACTAAATTCAAGGTGTTGGCAGGGTTCTAGCTCTAGGGAAGAGTTCAGACTTTTTCTTTTCCAACTTCTAGGGCCTACTTGCATTCCTTAGCTCATGGCCCCTTCCTCCATCTTCAAAGTCCATAGCATCACATCTTCAAAAAATCTCTATGACCCCTTGCTTCCAACGTCACATCTTCTTCCGAAGACTCTGACCCTCCTGCCTCTCTTTTATAAGGACCTTTGTGATTACATTGGGTTGACTGAGATTATCTAGGATGATCTCCCCATATTTAGATCCTTCACTTAATCACATCTGCAAAATTCTTGCCATGTAAATTAACAGATTCACAGTCTCTGGAAATAAGGCTCTGGACATCTTTGGGGAGCATTATTCTGTCTATCACAGTCTGCCCTTTGGCCCCCAAAGAGTCATGTCCATCTCACATGCAAAATACTTTGCCTCCATCCCAAGGTCCTCCAATGTCTCATCACATTTACAACATCAAGTCCAAAATCTCATCCAAGTCTCATCAGTTCAAAAGTCCCAAATATCACACAAATCATCAAAATTAGGTAGAATGAGGCTCTAAGTATAATCCATTCTGTGGCAAAATTTCTGTTCATTCGTGGACTTGTGAAAATAGAAAACAAGGTATCTGCTTTGAAAATACAATGGTAGGATGGACATAGGATACCAGTAATGTACATTACTGTTCAAAATAGAAGAAAATGAAAGGCAAGAGTCACCAATACTAAGCAGTTTAAAAGTCTAGCTGGGCAAACATTAGGTTTCAAAGCCTGGGAATAAACCTCTGTGGTTTGACGTTTTCCCTTCTGGGCCCATGGCTGTATCCACTTGGCCTGCAGCTCGACTCTCTGAATCATTCTTTTTCTCAGGGAGTACCATGTATTTGCAGCTGACAACTCTTATTAGCCCATTCCCTGCCTATAGAATTTTGGCAGTTGATAGTGGTGTCATGGAGTTAACTATAAAACATTACATTATTTTTCTGGATTTTGTGATGCTAATGGTACTTGTGAGTGTTTGCAGTTTTATAATTTGTTGTGATTTCTTTTCTCAGCCTAAGTTTTCACTTCTGTCTAATTTTGTATTCTATTAATTAAGGAGACCCCCCCCCCATTTGTTATGAGCTTCAGGCTCCATAAGTCTGGATCCACCCCTGGTATAGACCAGTGGATTTTAGTTTTTCTTATTGCACACCCCATCAGTAAAAAGATTTTGAACAAGCAGTGTGTATCTCTCTCTCCCCCCACAATGTTATATCTTTAACTATTAGCTTAAATATTATTATAAACATACAAAACATAAAGAGAATGATATAAAGAAGAATTAATCTTTAAAAATATCATATGAATTCATAAGATCATAAGTTATTACCTCAAGGACATAACAGGCTTGGGAAGATGTTCATCATTAATAATGTATGATATAGATTTACAAATATTTTTAGATATTCTTCTTGATTACTACAGTTTGGGGGGCTGACAGTGTCTGATGTGACTAGATTGCTCATTGTGATCTATGAAGAGCTTGCTCTCACAGCAGGGAAAATGTCAGCTCTGCCACTTTTTTATTACTGCTTGTGCTCAGATCATTATTAGATTTATTTTCAATTGGCAATTATTTATAGAGCTATTTTCATTTAGGTTCTTTGCAAGAATCTATTCAAGCCACTTGTCCATGTTTTAAGGATGGTTTATTTAAAACTAGATACTATTAGTGAAAATCCTCTTGATGAGTCAAAGATGAACAACAATTTACTGTAATATTCTGAAAGTGAATCACGAACTGAGAATGCCATTGAGTAGTCTTCCACCTTGTGGAACTCTCCCTCCTCTCAGGAGCCCTCATGACTATGATACATGAACTAGGAGAGGGCAACACTGGCCCAATGTCTTTGAGTAGGCTTTCATAACAGGGATATCCATTTACCTACCACCCAGAATTAGCACGTGTTGGCATTTCATCCTATCTGCTTTAGATTTTAAAATATTATTAAGGAGAGAAAACATTGTGCATTAAGTCAAAGTCCATTTGTACCTTTTCCCAATTCCCTTTATTTCCAGAGGAACCACATCCTGAGGTTGGTAGGCATTCTTCTTATCCATTTTCATGTATATAAATTTATTATATGCACATATACTTAGACAAAAGCTAGCATTGTTATATATTTTAACCTTATATGTGTTTTCAAAATATATACAAATCTATCATCCTGTACATATAATTGACAACTTCCCTACCATTATGTTTTTGATATTCACCCATGTTACTAGTTGTAACTCCTTTTTTCATTTTAACAGTGATATATGATTACATTGTATGAATTTATACAATTTATCTCTTTTTAAAATTATTTATTTATCTATTATTTTTTAATTCTTGACTACACTGAGTCTTTGTTGCTACAAGGGGACTTTCTCTAGTTATATAGAGAGGGGCTACTGTCTATTTGTGGGGTGTGTGTGTATGTGTGTGTGCTAAGTTGCTTCAGTTGTGTCTGACTCTTTGCAACCCTATGGACTGCAGCCCACTGGACTCCTCTGTCCATGGGATTCTCCAGGCAAGAATACTGGAGCAGGTTGCCGTTTCCTTCTCTGGGGTTTCTTCCTGGCCCAGGGATCGAACCCACATCTCTTATGCCTCCTGCATTACCACTGGTGCCACCTGGGAATCCTTGGCTTCTCTTGTTGCAGAGCACAGGCTCTAGGGTGCATAAACTTCAGTATTTGTGGCACACGGGCTTAGTTGCCCTGTGGCATGTGAAGAATTCCTGGGCCAGGGATCGAACCTGTGTCCCCTGCACTGGCAGGTGGATTCTTAACCATTGGACCACCAGGGAAGTCCCACAATTTATGTCTTGATTCACCTCTTCATGGATATTTAAAATAACTCCATTTTTCACTGTTTGAAATAAAGCTGCAATAGACATATTTTCTTGAGCATTTTTCTAAGCATTTCTCTAGGGCAGCAGTTCTCAAACTTTTCAGTTTTACTCTCAAAAATTACTGAGGACCCCAGCAAACTTTTGTTTATGTGAGTTATGTCTATTAGTATTCATTGTATTAGAAATTAAAACTGAGAAATTTAAAGATCTTTAATTATGAAATCTTTAAAAATGAATATGTCCATATAAGTTGGAAAAATTGTTTTGTGAAAAGAGCTATATTTTTCAAAAGGACAAGATACTTAGTGAAAGAAGTAGCTTTGCTTTACACTTTCACAAATCTCTTTAATGTCTTGTAATAGAAGAGAGCTGAATTTTCATAGTTCTTCTGCATTCATGCTACTGTTCTGCTTGTTCTGGGAGAAAAATAGGAAGAAAATCCTTCTTCACACATATATGTAGCTGGAAAAGCCAGGAATATTTTATTAGCCAATTCAGGTAATTGTGGATATTCTTTGATAATATACCAACATTTGACAGATGGAAGTTTCTTAGAGGTTAGTTCCAATATGCAATCTGAAACCATATCAATGAATTTTTTGTGTTTCCATACATGAAAAACCCATTAGTATATCTTCACTTTGAATAGATTTTTTTACCCATGTGTGATTTTGTAATATTGTGCATTGATCATTTGAAAAATATCATGTAGATCTTCCAAATATTGACACATTTCATTATACAATGTAAAAATATTACATTTGTTACTATAACCATTGATCTCATCAGGAAAGTATGTTTTGGAAAGCTATCAAGCTCATGGTGGCAGATACAAGTTTTCTAAAATTCTAATTTTTACTTGAAGACTTGAGTTTTATAATTGGCAAAAATGCTGTCAGTTGTTTTCCCTTGAAATGACAGGCTCACTTTGTTAATTTTAGATAAAATGTCTGCCAAGAACCCAAGTCTGAATAACTAAAGTTTAACTCTCAGTAATCCTTTTATGTAAAAATGGTATTTGATGAAAAAAGTTGCTTTTACATTGTACAAGAGTTTGTCTTTGAGGCAGTTATTATAATTCAGGATGCAGTGGAAATGTTTTATGTTTACTTCTCATTTTGTCATATAAAATATTAAAAACCCAGGTACTCAAGGGTCAATATTTGTTATAGTAATGATTTTCACTGGGAATTTCCCTGGTGGTCCAGTGGCTAAGAATCTGCCTGCCAATGCAGGGGACACAGGTTTGATCCCAGGTCTGGGAAGATACGACATGCTATGGAGCAACTAAGCCTGTGTGCCATAACTACTAAAGCCTGCAAGCCTAGAGCTTGTGTTCCACAGCAAGAGGAGCCACCACCATGAGAAGCCCATGCACTGCAACTATAGAGTAGCCTCTGCTCGCCACAACTAGAGAAAGTCCATGTACAGCACCAAAGACCAGTGAAGCCAAAAATAAATAAAATTTAAAAATTAAAAGAAGTAAGTTTCACTCTTCCATCAAAGACATTCTTAAATGCAACTGACATTAAAGAAAAACAACTGACATTAAAGAAAAACAAACAAACAGCTGCCTATGGTGCTGGTGAACAGAGTGACTATATTAGTACCTCTGTGTGTGTTAGTCTCTCAGTCGTGTCCTACTCTTTGTGACCCTATGGACTGTAGCCTGCAAGGCTCTTCCATCCATGGGATTCTCTAGGCAAGAATACTGGAGTGGGTTGCCATGCCCTTCTCCAGGGGATCTTCCTGACCCAGGGATCAAACCCAGGTCTGCCTTCATTGCAGGTGGATTCTTTATCATCAGAGCTACCATTTGATGTCATTTCCTGATTTCCTAGGACTGCTGTAAGGAGTTACTATGACTTTGGTAATTTAAAACAATACACATTGATTCTCTTGCTGTTTGGGAGGTCAGATGTCTGAAATTAATTTCACTGGGCGTAAATGAAGTTGCTGGCTGGGTTGTACTCCTCCACACTCTAGAATCTGATGCCTTGCTTTTTCCAGCTTCTAGACCTGCATTTCTTCATCCCTTGGTTTGTCATGTCTTCCTCCACCTTCAAAGCCAGCAGTTTGGCATCATTGCTTTGTTCTTCTGTGCAAATCTCCTGTCTATGTTGTGACCATCCTAAAGACACAAGAGGGGACTCTCCCACTACTAAATGGGTTTGGATGTCAAGAGTGATGATTCTTTGCAGACACCAAAGAATAATAAAAAGCTTTATTACTTACACGATTGAGCCTTTTCAGATAATCTCAATAGTGTGATCACTCACCTAGAGCCAGGCATCCTGGAATGTGAGGTCAAGTGGGCCTTAGGAAGCATCACTACAAACAAAGCTAGTGGAGGTGATGGGATTCCAGTTGAGCTATTTCAAATCCTAAAAGATGATGCTGTGAAAGTGCTGCACTCAATATGCCAGCAAATTTGGAAAATGCAGCAGTGGCCACAGGACTGGAAGAGGTCAGTTTTCATTCCAATCCCAAGGAAAGGCAATGCCAAAGAACACCACACAATTGCACTCATCTCACACGCTAGTAAAGTAGTGCTCAAAATTCTCCAAGCCAGGCTTTAAAAATATATGAACCATGAACTTCCAGATGTTCCAACTGGTTTTAAAAAAGGCAGAGGAACCAGAGATCAAATTGAAAACATCCGTTGGGTCATTGAAAAAGCAAGAGAGTTCCAGAAAAGTATCTATTTATGCTTTATTGACTATGCCAAAGCCTTTGACTATGTAGATCACCACAAACTGTGGAAAATTTTTCAAGAGATGGGAATACCAGACCACCTGACCTGCCTCTTGAGAAATCTGTATGCAGGTCAGGAAGCAACAGTTAGAACTGGACATGGAACAACAGACTGGTTCCAAATAGGAAAAGGAGTACGTCAAGGCTGTATATTGTCACCCTGCTTATTTAACTTATATGCAGAGTACATCATGAGAAACGCTGGGCTGGATGAAGTACAAGCTGGAATCAAGATTGCTGGGAGAAATATCAATAACCTCAGATATGCAGATGACACCACCATTATGGCAGAAAGTGAAGAAGAACTAAAAAGCCTCTTGATGAAAGTGAAAGAGGAGAGTGAAAAAGTTGGCTTAAAGCTCAACATTCAGAAAACGAAGATCATGGCATCTGGTCCCATCACTTCATGGGAAATAGATGGGAAACAGTGGAAACAGTGAGACTTTATGTTTTTGGGATCCCAAATCACTGGTGGCTCAGAGGTTAAAGCGTCCACCTGCAATGCGGGAGACCCGGGTTCGATTCCTGGGTTGGGAAGATCCCCTGGAGAAGGAAATGGCAACCCACTCCAGTATTCTTGCCTGGAGAACCCCATGGACGGAGGAACCTGGTGGGCTACAGTCCACGGGGTCGCAAAGAGTCGGACACGACTGAGCGACTTCACTTTCACTTTCACTTTCAAATCACTGCAGATGGTGATTGCAGCCATGAAATTTAAAGACGCTTGCTCCTTGGAAGAAAAGTTATGACCAACCTAGACAGCATATTAAAAGACATTACTTTACCAACAAAGGTCTGTCTAGTCCAAGCTATGGTTTTTCCATTGGTCATGTATGGATGTGAGAATTGGACTATAAAGAAAGCTGAGCACCAAAGAATTGATGCTTTTGAACTGTGGTGTTGGAGAAGACTCCCGAGAGTCCCTTGGATTGTAAGGAGATCCAACCAGTCCATCCTAAAGGAGATCAGTCCTGAATGTTCATTGGAAGGACTGATGTTGAAACTAAAACTCCAATACTTTGGCCACTTGATGTGAAGAACTGACTCATTTGAAAAGACCCTGATGCTGGGAAAGATTAAAAGCAGGAGGAGAAGGGGACGACAGAGGATGAGGCAGTTGGATGGCATCACCAACTCAATGGACATGAGTTTGAGTATACTCAGGGAGTTGGTGATGGACAGGGAGGCCTGGCGTGCTGCAGCCCATGGGGTTGCAAAGAATTGGACATGACTGAGTAACTGAACTGAACTGAACTGGGCAGAGTAACGCAAGCCTCTCAAGCAAGTTTGAAAATGACTTGAGAGAACAAGGAAAGGAGGCTGGCTTGATTTTCTTTCTTTTTTTTTTGTCATGCAATATGTGGGATCTTAGTTCCCTGCTGCTGTTGCTGTTTAGTTGCTTCAGTCATGTCCGACTCTTTGTGACTCTATGGACTGCAGCCTTCCAGGCTCCTCTGTCCATGGGATTCTCCAGGCAAGAACACTGGAGTGGGTTCCCATGCCCTCCTCTGGGGGATCTTCCTGACCCAGGGATCAAACCCCAGTCTCCTGCATTGCAGGCAGATTCTTTACCACTGAGCCACCAAGGAAGCCCCTGACCAGGAATGAAACCCATGCCCACTTCCTTGGAAGCGTGGAGTCTTAACCACTGTACTCCCAGGGAAGTTCCCTCTTTTTTTTTTTTTTCCTTTTTAAACAATCAAACAAATAAAAAAATGAGTGGATGAATGATTTTTTTGTTGTGGTGGTGGTTAGGGAGTGGGGCTAGGGTGAGAGGTTCTTTGCACAAGTAGGGGCTTATGTGGTTTGACTCTTGCCATCAGTGCCAAAGGAGGGAGCACTCAGGTTTTCTTATCAGATATGAGGCAGAAGGTAGAAGAGAAAGGGGTCAAGCTTAAAGGCTGTCAGCAGTCAAACATCAGAAAATGGAGTCATACTCCTCCTTATAGCCTCCTAGTTATAAGGACAATTGTAATTACATTTAGGGCCCACACAGATGATCCAGGATAATCTCTGTATCTCAAGATATTTAACTTAATCACATCAGCAAAGTCCTTTTTGTCTATAGGGTGATAGTCTCAGATTGCCAGGGATTAGGAACTGGGTATCTTTGTATTTCTCTGATTTTGAGTGAGGTTGCACGTATTTTTTAGATTATCTATTGGCCAATTAGGTTTCCTCTCTCTCCATCTATTTTTCTATTGTGTTGTCTTTTTCTTAGAGTTTTAGTGAGCTCTTTGTGTATTCGGGACTTCCCTGGTGGCTCAGATGGTAAAGAATCTGCCTGCAATGTGAGAGACCTGAGTTCGATCCCTGGGTTGGGAAGATCCCCTGGAGAAGGGAAAGGTTACCCACTGCAGTATTCTGGCCTGGAGAATTCCATGGACAGAGGAGTCCATAGGGTGCAGAGTCAGACAGGACTGAGTGAGTAACACTTTTACTTTGTATGTTCTCAGTTCAGTTCAGTTCAGTCACTCAGTCGTGTCTGACTCTTTGTGACCCCATGTATCTCAGCACGCCAGGACTCCCTGTCCATCACCATCTCCCGGAGTTCACTCAGACTCACGGCCATCAAGTCAGTGATGCCATCCAGCCATCTCATCCTCTGTCGTCCCCTTCTCCTCTTGCCCCCCATCCCTCCCAGCATCAGAGTCTTTTCCAATGAGTCAACTCTTCTCATGAGGTGGCCAAAATACTGGAATTTCAGCTTTAGCATCATTCCTTCCAAAGAAATCCCAGGGCTGATCTCCTTCAGAATGGACTGGTTGGATCTTCTTGCAGTGCAAGGGACTCTCAAGAGTCTTCTCCAACACCACAGTTCAAAAGCATCAATTCTTTGGCACTCAGCCTTATTCACAGTCCAACTCTCACATCCGTACACGACCACTGGAAAAACCATAGCCTTGACTAGATGGACCTTAGTCGGCAAAGTAATGTCTCTGCTTTTGAATATACTATCTAGGTTGGTCATAACTTTTCTTCCAAGGAGTAAGCGTCTTTTAATTTCATGGCTGCAGTCACCATCTGCAGTGATTTTGGAGCCCAAAATAATAAAGTCTGACACTATTTCCACTGTTTCCCCATTTATTTGCCATGAAGTGATGGGACTGGATGCCATGATCTTCGTTTTCTGAATGTTGAGTTTTAAGCCAACTTTTTCACTCTCCTCTTTCACTTTCATCAAGAGGCTTTTTAGTTCCTCTTCACTTTCTGCCATAAGGGTGGTGTCATCTGCATATCTGAGGTTATTGATATTTCTCCTGGCCATCTTGATTTCAGCTTGTGTTTCTTCCAACCCAGAATTTCTCATCATGTACTCTGCATAGAAGCTAAATAACCAGGGTGACAATATACAGCCTTGACGTACTCCTTTTCCTATTTGGAACCAGTCTGTTGTTCCATGTCCAGTTCTAACTGTTGCTTCCTGACCTGCATACAGATTTCTCAAGAGGCAGGCCAGGTGGTCTAGTATTCCCATCTCTTTCAGAATTTTCCACAGTTTATTGGGATCTACACAGTCAAAGGCTTTGGCATAGTCAATAAAGCAGAAATAGATGCTTTTCTGGAACTCTCTGGCTTTTTCCATGATCCAGCAGATGTTGGCAATTTGATCTCTGGTTCCTCTGCCTTTTCTAAAACCAGCTTGAACATCTGGAAGTTCACAGTTCATGTATTACTGAGGCCTGGCTTGGAGAATTTTGAGCATTACTTTACTAGCGTGTGAGATGAGTGCAATTGTGCAGTAGTTTGAGCATTCTTTGGCATTGCCTTTCTTTGGGACTGGAATGAAAACTGACCTTTTCCAGTCTTGTGGCTACTGCTGAGTTTTCCAAATTTGCTGGCATATTGAATGGAGCACTTTCACAGCATCATCTTTCAGGATTTGAAATAGCTCAACTGGAATGCCATCACCTCCATGAGCTTTGTTCATAGTGATGCTTTCTAAGGCCCACTTGACTTCACATTCCAGGATGTCTGGCTCTAGATTAGTGATCACACCATCATGATTATCTGGGTCGTGAAGATCTTTTTTGTACAGTTCTTCTGTGTATTCTTGCCACCTCTTCTTAATATCTTCTGCTTCTGTTAGGTCCAGACCATTTCTGTCCTTTATCGAGCCCATCTTTGCATGAAATGTTCTCTTGGTATCTCTAATTTTCTTGAAGAGATCTCTAGTCTTTCCCATTCTGTTGTTTTCCTCTATTTCTTTGCATTGTATATTCTAGATACTAATATATTAATACAATAAATACTATAATATAAATATGTTTTATAATCCAAATATGTTTTCCTAGTCTGTGGCTGATATTGTGACCTTTTAATGATGGCCTTTTTCATATGAAAGTTTTAAATTTAAATATTAATCAAACATCAATTTTGACTTCCATGGTTTGTGCCTTTAGTGTTGAATTTAATAAATCCTTTCTTATGTCCTCTCAGTTCAGTTCAGTTCAGTTCAGTCGCTCAGTCGTGTCCGACTCTTTGCGACCCCGTGAATCGCAGCACGCCAGGCCTCCCTGTCCATCACCAACTCCCGGAGTTCACTCAGACTCATGTCCATCAAGTCAGTGATGCCATCTAGCCAACTCATGCTCTGTTGTCCCCTTCTCCTCCTGCCCCCAATCCCTCCCAGCATCAGAGTCTTTTCCAATGAGTCAACTCTTCGCATGAGGTGGCCAAAGTACTGGAGTTTCAGCTTCAGCATCAGTCCTTCCAATGAACACCCAGGACTGACCTCTTTTAGGATGGACTGGTTGGATCTCCTTGCAGTCGAAGGGACTCTCAAGAGTCTTCTCCAAAACCACAGTTCAAAAGCATCAATTCTTCAGTGCTCAGCTTTCTTCACAGTCCAACTCTCACATCCATACATGACCACTGGAAAACCATAGCCTTGACTAGAAGGACCTTTGTTGGCAAAGTAATGTCTCTGCTTTTCAATATGCTCCTAGAGTCTCTTATATTTGTTTCTTAAAAGTTTTACAACATCTCCTTTAGATCTTTAAATCGTTGAAATTTATTTTGTGTCAGTGATGTCAGGTGTAGTTTCTAATGGTCTCATTTTCTACCTGGAAAGCACAGCGTTTTAAATAATCCATGGTTTTCCCCACTGAATTATAATCCCCTCTCTTTCATATGTCAAGTTCCTATATGTACATAGACTGTTTATTGACATTTTAATCTGTTCTGGTTGTCTGCTTGTTTATTGCTATACCTATACCACATGTAAAATATATTATACTATCCCTTTTAAGTCTTAAAATCTACTAGGGCCAGATTCCCTGGTTTTGTCTAAGATAATTTTTTTCTATTCTTAACTCTTTATTATTAATTCCAGTTGGAGTTTTGATTGGAATTTCAATGAATTAATGTCAGTTTGAGGAGAATTGACATCTATATGTAGTTTTCGTATATGAACAGGACTAGATTTATCATTTATCTAGGTCTTTTATATCCTATGTATTATCTTCATGAAGATCTTATATAACTTTTACTCTGTTCACTCCTAGATACCATGGAGCTTTGAAATTTATGGTGAACAATTAGAAAAATTTTTGAATTTGTTGCTACTAATAAAATAAAAAGATATATCATATATAACAATCTTGTAAACTCTCTTAGTTTTAGTAGTTTTAGCTTTTTGTAGATTTTCTAATAGGTTATTTTGTTTAAAAACAATGATGATATTGTCTGTTTTCATTTCTAACAGAATTGTCTTATTGCTTTGTCTATGACCTCTAAGACAATGGTAAATAATAGTAGTGATAGGTTATACTTAGCAAGGTTATCCTTGCCTTCATTCTAACTTTAATGGGAATGCTTCCTACCTTTCACAATTATCTTTCATGTAGGTAGAGACCTACTTTCATGTGTAAGTTCCCTTTTATTCCTGTTCCAAGAAGTACCCCATACTCTTAAGTCTGTTCAGTTTAAGTTGATATCAAAATATTTTCATCATACATTGTATTTTTAAGGACATTTGAAGGTCATTGGCTGGCACAATTATAATAATAGATAAGACTTTTAATGTATGAGTTAGCATCTGTATAGCTAGTGGTTGAAGGAGAGTTTTGGGGTTTTTTTGAATTTTATTATTTGAATTTTAGTCCAACTCTGCCATTCACTAGCTGGGCAGGTCACTTAAGTTTTTTAAGCTCAGATTCTTCATCTACATAAAGGGTTATGATAATAGTACCTACTTTAGATTTATTCATTGAATAAACATTTATTGAGTCAATCATGTTTTAGGCCCTGGGGACATACCAGTGAATAACCAGTGAAAAATAAAAATTCATGCCCTTATGAAGCTTATACAGTTGTAATGAGGATTGAAGGAAATGCTGATGTATTCCTGATACATGGTACAGAACCTGGCACATAATAAAGCCTCAACAATTGTTACTTAGTGTTGTTATCATGGTTGTCCCCACTCTCTTGGAGGATCTTGCAGCATAAAGGACCTGAGTTTGTTTACTAATTCAATGAATATTTATTTTACACCTACATCATGCTAGGTATTTTGCTAAGAGTTAGGGCTCAAGAATTTGGGGGAACTGTCATAGCCCAAGTTCGATCAAAGCACAACATTAAAAGTTCTGCTTTTGAAGAAAACTGAGGATCTTTCCTTTCTGTTTGGGAGCATTGTTGGCTTCATCTTGCACTTAAAGCAGATTTTTCTCTTTTCTTTTCTTTTGGCATTATGGTTGTGACTTATTAAACAAAGACGAAATAGAATTGCAATCAGTGAACCCAATCTTTAAAAACAACAAAATTTTTTTTGGGAAAATTGGCAAGCAAATGCATGCTTAAACAATTTTTTATTGGACTATTAACTACTCTTCAAATAGATTTTCTTTTTACTAAAAAGTTTATTATTGAGATTCTCAAATATTTTCAAATATAGAGGAAACAATGTAACGAACACATAGTGCCTATTGTTCAGCTTCAGCGATTATTAGAGATAGTCACTCTTGTTTCATATATACCTCCACCTACTCTCCCCCATTATTTTGAAGCCACTCCCAGACATCACATCATTTCATCTGTAATTGTTTCAGTATAAGCAAACAGTTGGTTTAATCAGTCCTGTATAACCTTGCTATGACGCTCATTATTCCCAGCCTATGTTCCCATGTAGCAGGTACAACCTTCTAAATCAGGAACACTGAGATGGGATTAGGAAAACCAGCTACTAACAGGTTCTTTTTCTAGGAGATGGTTCTGTAGTAGCTAAGAGAGAAGAAGTAAAGCTCAGAGCTTTGGATGACTTCCAGGAAAACAGAATTCCAGCAAGCATGAACAAATGTGAAGCATTTTAATTTCCAAGACAAGGGATTTAAAAGGTCTTGCCAGTGTAATGAACATAGAATGTTTTTTTAAAAAAGAAATTAATTTAGAGGAAGAAATTGTGTTTTGTCTTTCAGTGTATTGTGATGTCTTTTGTTTCCTCAACTTCATTTATATGGTTTAAAACCAGAAACAGAAGTTTACCATCTCACTTCTGCCCCTCCTCCCTAGTTTGTCTCCCTTGAAAACTCAAAGAGTAAGTAGCTAATTCAGTTACTGTGCAGGGGCGGGGGGGAGGGGGTCATCAAACTTTTCATGCAAAGGTCCACAGAGGAAATATTTTAAGTTTTGGGAGCCAAGGACAGACCCTCAGAACAAAGTTGAGAAACTCTGGTGTAGGGCAGCCCGGTATTGATCTATATGAAGAGCTCCCCAAGTAAGTTTCCAGTTGATGGCTTGCTGGGTTCAGTGATAACTTGGGTAATTCATATCAACAGACAATTGTGAATTTTCAAGAAAATATGATTCTAGCTCTCCAATGACAACTTTTTTTTTTCTTGAGCTGCTAAACAGATGTTAAATAGATGGGGTTGAGGTCCTCCTCCTTTGTTTTATCTCATCCACTCTGTGGGGTAGTATTGAGGACACTAAAGGCTTAGATCTCCTTGCAGTCCAGGGGACTCTCAAGAGTCTTCTCCAACACCACACTTCAAAAGCATCAATTCTTCAGCACTCAGCTTTCTTCACAGTCCAACTCTCACATCCATACATGACCACTGGAAAAACCATAGCCTTGACTAGACGGACCTTTGTTGGCAAAGTAATGTCTCTGCTTTTCAATATGCTATCTAGGTTGGTCATAAATTTCCTTCCAAGGAGTAAAGCGTCTTTTAATTTCATGGCTGCAATCACCATCTGCAGTGATTTTGGAGCCCCCCCCAAATGAAGTCTGACATTGTTTCCACTGTTTCCCCATCTATTTCCCATGAAGTGATGGGACCAGATGCCATGATCTTTGTTTTCTGAATGTTGAGCTTTAAGCCAACTTTTTCACTCTCCTCTTTCACTTTCATCAGGAGGCTTTTTAGTTCTTCTTCACTTTCTGCCATAAGGGTGGTGTTATCTGTATATCTGAGGTTATTGATATTTCTCCTGGCAATCTTGATTCCAGCTTGTGCTTCTTTCAGTCCAGCGTTTCTCATGATGTACTCTGCATCAAAGTTAAATAAGCAGGGTGACAATATACAGCCTTGATGTACTCCTTTTCCTATTTGGAACCAGTCTGTTGTTCCATGTCCAGTTCTAACTGCTGCTTCCTGACCTGCATACAGATTTCTCAAGAGGCAGGTCAGGTGGTCTAGTATTCCCATCTCTTTCAGAATTTTCCACAGTTTATTGGGATCCACACAGTCAGTCCTGGGTGTTCATTGGAAGGACTGATGCTAAAGCTGAAACTCCAGTACTTTGGCCATCTCATGCGAAGAGTTGACTCATTGGAAAAGACTCTGATGCTGGGAGGGATTGGGGGCAGGAGGAGAAGGGGACGACAGAGGATGAGATGGCTGGATGGCATCACTGACTTGATGGACGTGAGTCTGAGTGAACACCAGGAATTGGTGATGGACAGGGAGGCCTGGCGTGCTGAGATTCATGGGGTCACAAAGAGTCGGACACAGCTGAGCGACTGAACTGAACTGAACTGAAAGGCTTAGATAAACCTTTCCTTGGTAATAGGGAGGTTTGCAAGAAACAGAGCTTATGTGTTACTTGAAGAGATCCTGCTACAAAGCACATAGGATTCTGATTGGCTTGGGGAAGACTAGAAATTTCTAGAAGGGTCCCACTAATTGGTGCTTTCAAAGGAGGCTGCACATGTGTGAAGGCCAGAGAGGTATGAGTCTGGAGAAGGAAAATGTAGTAAATGTAACTTCTTCCAGTTCAGGCTAATGAGATGAGATAGGGCCCAGGTAATATTAGTGGAGTTTGATCAGGGCATGAGGAAAGCACTCAAGAGAGATACTGAAAGGATTTATAATGCAAGGATTCAAAACAATGTAATACAAAGGGAGAAGGAAAACATTGTGTGGGTCAGTGTTTCTCACAGTGTTGTCCTTGGAACATTTACAAAGAACTCTCTGGGTTTTTTTGTGAAAATACTGATTTTTTAGTCTCTCCCAAGACCTTTTGAATCAAGACCAGCAAGGTACCCTGGAATCTGTATGGTTAACATACTTGCTGAGTGTTTTTGACATAAACCAGAGTTTGAGAAGCACTGGTATAAGCAGAGCCTTGGCTTGAAATAGAGGATAATCAAGATGACAATGTGAAAACTCTGTAAAGCAATTATCCTTCAATAAAAAATTAAATTAAAAAAAGATGACAATGTAATCTGAAATAAAGATGTCCCTTGCCTTACAGAAGAATGCTTCCTGAGAAGTTGCATGTTAATAGAGGTTTTCTAAATTTACATTTATTGTAATTGCCCCAGTGGGACTCATTATTGCTCAGAAGAAATCAAAGGTTTAGATGTTCATAGAGTTCACATTTAACGGATTGTTTCAAATGTTTGGAGGAATCTAATCTGTCAAAATCAGTATTATCTAAAACAAAATACAAGCGTTCAAAAATATTTACTTTTATACCTATTTCTGTGATCCTTTAGCATTTTTGCCTTTCACAAGAACATTTTGTGTCAATTTTCAGCTTAGAAAATAGAGCAAATTAGGTTTAATTAATTTTGACAACCATGATAACATGCTTATTATGATTATATAAATGAGATTTTTGTGGCTTCCATATCTGTTGCATCTCGTGTTCAAACAAAGATCTCACATTGGAGCAGAAATATGTTGATTAGAGGAATGACATTAAGTACAAAATTGTATTGTGCTGGGTACATTTGAATTCTACACAAAGAACAGGCTCGGAGTCTGATTATCCCAGCCTCTGATTGCTTTGTCATTCACAGTTTTGATAAATGATTTAATCATGTAACGAATTGATAATTTACTATTGAGTCAACAAAATAGTAAATTGCAAATCTTACTTTGGAAAATTTGAAGACTAGTTTGGATTCTCATCCATTGCATTATTTAATAGTGAATATATAATTGTTCTAATTTTTTCTACTGTCCTTAATCACTTCCACTTGATTTGATAAGGCCCTCGCAGGCTGTCTGTAAGAGTTTCATTTTGACAGGAGGATGATAATACATGGCACATTGAGAATTACGGGAATTCCAATAGAGGGGAGTAATGGCTTTATAGTGTGGAAATGCAGAGTCCCTCTTTAAAAATCAAATTGGTGGATAAATGAAATGCATTCCCAGCTTGTTTCCAAATTAACTGTTCAATGAGGCCCATGTCAATCTGCATTGTTTGCAATGTACAGGAATTCAGAAGAGTATAGCATCTCAGAATGAAGGTTTGTTAGATCTGGAGGGAATTTAGGATTTCTCAAACTCAAATGTCTGCAAGGACCAGGCAGTTAATATAAATTAGTGACATGCAGCAAACTGCAATATAAAGGAGTGGGGCTCCTTTCCTTGTTGCTGGTAGAAATGCGGGCTCAGTTTTCCTAATATCTTGATGTTTCAACAGGTGCCCAAATCTGATCTTCCCTATTCATCTTCCTGCTGAGTAGCCAGCAGGCCCTGGGACCCCTTCCTCAGAGTCACAGCTGATTGGACCAGAAGTAGATGCTTGCATTTGAGGGCTGCTGGCTGTCCCTAGGCTGGCAGCTGACTTTTGTGTGGCCCAAGCTTAAGATGAACAGGGCCAGATAATTGCCTCAGGAAGTTTGGTTCATGACACAAAGGAAATTTACCAGTTGGTAGGAGAGCAGAAGGAAGTAGACACAGAGACTGGAGCCAAGTCATGTTAATTGCAGAGCACTTGACACAAGGTCATGTACTTCTGGAACTGAGGTCCTCAGAGTGGCTGAGAATCTAGACCCATTCACCACCCGAGTTGTATTTTAACAGTATTTGAACCTGAGGGAATGAATATACTATATTCAGAAATGTGTATGGGCAGGGTTGGGTTAATTGGGGACAATTGTACTTACCTTCCAGAGTGTTGGGAGAATTAAGTGAGAACATGTGAACTGGTCTAGTTTAGTACTTGACACAAAGATACTTTGTGTTATTTTCCTGTGTCCCTTCCTCTTTGCTCCTTCACTGCTCATGTGTTTATACCTAGTGTTGGCTTCAACCAAAGGCAGAATACCTGCATCTGTGATTCAGGCCACTAATGGATAAAGTTTTCCCCTGTATATTAGCCAGCTGCCACATGCAAGGCCCCTGCCATTAACCCATGGTTGCCTGTGTCTGTCAGGATTCAGTACAGGAAACAGAAACCATGATATGTATTTTCAGTAGAAAGTGATTTAATAAGGAAATCAGATTTAAAAATTTATTTTAATTGGAGGATAATTATTTTATAATATTGGGATGGTTTTTGCCATACATCAACATGAATGGGCCATAGGCATATACGTGTCCCCTCCCTCCTGAATCCCCCTCACACATCCCTTCCCACCCCCATCCCTCCACGTTGTCACAGAGCATGGGCTTTGGTTGTCCTGCATCATACATCAAACTTCCACTGGTCATCTATTTTACATATGGTAATGTATATGTTTCAATGGCTTCCCAGGTGACACTAGTGGTAAAGAACCCACATGCCAGTGCAGGAGACAGAAGAGACACGGGTTCGATCTCTGGGTCAGGAAGATCCCCTTGCGGAGGAAATGGCAAGCCACTCTAGTGTTTTTGCCTAGAGAATCCCATGGATAGAGGAGCCTGGTGCACTACAGTCCATAGGTTTGCAAGGAGTCAGACATGACTGAAGTGACTTAGCACACATGTTATTCTCTCAAATCATCCCACCCTCTACTTCTCCCACTGAGTCCAATAAGGAAATTAGATTTTTAAAAAAGCCTTGGAAGGGGAGTACGAAATGGCAACCTACCCCAGTGGAAATTTGCCTGGAAAATTCCATGGACAGAGGAGCCTGGCAGGCTACAGTCCATGGGATCACAAAGAGTTGGACACAACTGAACATGCACACATATTCCTTACTGGCTATATGACCTTGGGCAAATTATTTAATTTCTCTCAACCTCGGTTAAAAAAAAAAAAAAAAAGAAACGCCTTGGAAGGGTTGGAAGAGTGGGATCTAAGCTGGACCTAAAGGAATGACTCCCAGAATCTTATAGAACCCATCCACCAGTTGGCTACTACCTGTGAGACCACCACTGGAATGCTTGAGTTCAAGAATGGCCCAGGAAACAGAAGCTGGATTCAGGAAATCCACCCTCTTGACACCAGATGGTCAACACCGAAATCAGATTGATTATATTCTTTGCAGCCAAAGATGGAGAAGCTCTATACAGTCAACAAAAACAAGACCAGGAGCTGACTGTGGCTCAGATCATGAACTCCTTATTACCAAATTCAGACTCAAATTGAAGAAAGTAGGGAAAACTGCTAGACCATTCAGGTATGACCTAAATCAAATCCCTTATGATTATACAGCAGAAGTGAGAAATAGATTTAAGGGCCTAGATCTGATAGATAGAGTGCCTGATGAACTATGGAATGAGGTTCATGACATTGTACAGGAGACAGGGATCAAGACCATCCCCATGGAAAAGAAATGCAAAAAAGCAAAATGGCTGTCTGGGGAGGCCTTACAAATAGCTGTGAAAAGAAGAGAGGCGAAAAGCAAAGGAGAAAAGGAAAGATATAAGCATCTGAATGCAGAGTTCCAAAGAATAGCCAGAAGAGATAAGAAAGCCTTCTTTAGCGATCAATGCAAAGAAATAGAGGAAAACAACAGAATGGGAAAGACTAGAGATCTCTTCAAGAAAATTAGAGATACCAAGAGAACATTTCATGCAAAGATGGGCTTGATAAAGGACAGAAATGGTCTGGACCTAACGGAAGCAGAAAATATTAAGAAGAGGTGGCAAGAATACACAGAAGAACTGTACAAAAAAGATCTTCATGACCCAGATAATCACGATGGTGTGATCACTCACCTAGAGCCAGACATCCTGGAATGTGAAGTCAAGTGGGGCTTAGGAAGCATCACTACAAACAAAGCTAGTGGAGGTGATGGAATTCCAGTTGAGCTGTTTTAAATCCTGAAAGACGATGCTGTGAAAGTGCTGCACTCAATATGCCAGCAAATTTGGAAAACTCAGCAGTGGCCACAGGACTGGAAAAGGTCAGTTTTCATTCCAGTCCTAAAGAAAGGCAATGCCAAAGAATGGTCAAACTACTGCACAATTGCACTCATTTCACGTAAAGTAATGCTCAATATTCTCCAAGCCAGGCTTCAGCAGTATGTGAACCATGAACTTCCAGATGTTCAAGCTTGTTTTAGAAAAGGCAGAGGAACCAGAGATCAAATTGCCAACATCTGCTGGATCATGGAAAAAGCCAGAGAGTTCCAGAAAAACATCTATTTCTGCTTTATTCATTATGGCAAAGCTTTTGACTGTGTGGATCACAATAAACTGTGGAAAATTCTGAAAGAGATGGGAATACCAGACCCACTTGACCTGCCTCTTGAGAAACCTATATGTAGGTCAGGAAGCAACAGTTAGAACTGGACATGGAACAGGAGACTGGTTCCAAAGATGTTGCTAATCCTAATAAAAATTTTTTGCTATTTTGTGTCTGTCTTTTACCTATTCCCAGTTCTCACCTAGATAGTTGAAGGTGGCAAAAAAAAAAAGTTAAGGAGAAACTATTCTTACTCCCAGTTAACAACTGTGGCACCAGTATTCAATAAAGTTATATAGCCTGAGCTCACACTTCAACAAAATAAATTCCAGACGGATTAAATAGTTAAATGTAACTAACAAGAGACCCAGAGGATAAAACCAAAATATATATATTTTAGGAGCAGGGAAGAACTTTTCAAACATGGCACCAATGTCAGAAAACATAAAGGAAAAGATGAATAGATTTCAATGTATAAAAGTTAAACTTTTTTATACGCCAAAGACGCAGAAAGACAATGAAAAGCTGAGAAAAATTTGTATGGTACGACAAACGGTTAACACTAAAGAGTGTTTACAAATCAATAAAGAAGATAAATATTCTAATAGGAAAAAAGGACAAAAGACAAGGAAGGTCACTTGCCAACGGGACAAGTACAAATAGCCAATGAAAAAGTAAAAGTTCAAATTCATTTATAACAAAAATTGAAAAGTAAACAAAAATGCCATGCCATTTAAAAATTTGTCCATTCTTTGCCTATCATTTGATACTGTCGAAGAAGAAAAGGAATAATACCCAGGGTTGACCTGGGCATGAGGAAATAAGCACTTTCAAATACAGCTGACGGGAGAACAAATTGGTTTAATGTTTCTGAATGGTAATTTGGCAATATGTTTCCAAAGTATTACATGTGAATGCTCTTTAAGTTGTTACACTTGCAGGAATCAATGCTAAGGAAATCAGATGGGTTATTTGTAAGAAAACGCCTATAATAATTGTTTTTTAATGTTAGAAACTTACAAACCATCTGAATGCTTTGACAACGTGGAATTGGTTAACTAATAATGATACATCCGTGAGTGAATCACAATACAACCATATGTTGGATTCCTATTTGGCCATTGCAAATAATGGTATAGACGAATGACAGGAAAAAACTTCCACAGTGTATCAGTAAGTGCAGAAAGCAGGCAACGAATATGTGTGTACTGAGTGATAACAATGAATGATTCATAGAAAGACAGGAAGGGAATGAATTAAAATGTTAATGAGGGTTATTTTTGGGTGGTGAGGTTCTGGATGATTTTAACAGTTTGTGTTTCTCAAATTTTTATTCCCATTTTTTTGCACTAAGGAAGCGTTATCTAGGAGGAAAATTAAAAATGTAATACAATGTAAATACAATGTAAACTTTTGGTTTGTTCTTTCTTCTATGAAGGCAACTGAATGAGGATAAACAGCTTGTGTGAGGCAGTGATCTTGGGCTGAGTCCAGCCTATTAGCCTGATGCTAAATTTCCATAAGTGACACTAGGAGCCAATCAGATTGTGCTGCCTGAAGTGGAAAAATTGCTAGGAAACTCGCCTCACTCCATCCTGGAGCACAAGGACAAGTGCTTTCTCTGACACTTGTTTATCAACCTCCAGTGGCCACTGAATGTCACTGTGGTTCCAAGGAAATGCAGTGAAGATCTGGCTTCTTTGGTTCCAGTAATGACTGTGAAGATGTGGGCAGGAAAAATAAATAGGCAAATTGGTCCTAGAATCCTCTAGAGGCTGGCGCAATGCCTAACAGCCTCCTATTTCTACTAACAATGCATTTGGGCTGATAAATGAGCAATGAGAACAAAGTGTTTGAGTCACCACTCAAAGACTCTAAGACTTTCTAAGTTTCATGTAGTAAGAACCAAAAGCCTCAGGTTGTGATCCTGGTTCTGCCCAGCCCTGGTGAGATTCCTTCTGTGGACAGATGGGGAAACTGAGCTCAGTCGTGAAGGATAGCCTCAGGAGGCAGAAAGGTGTCACCCAATAGGCAGCCCTAAGCACCTACTTGGGGCACCAGCAAAGCAAGGGCACCAACTAATGATGTCCTTCTGGGAGGCAGAGGCTGTGTAGGATTCATCTCATATCACTAGTGTATGGTATGGGGTCTGGCATATAGTAGGTGCTCAGAAAAGTTGGAAGGACCATCCCTGACTACTACCCCTTCAGTCTGGATTAGGTGCCCCTCCTTAATGACGCCACAGTACTTGTGCTTACTTCTGTCCTAACAATTATGACCTTGGGTTACAGTGATCCATTGACATGTTGCTTGGATGCCAGAGCCTAGGGAACGTGTCTTTTGTTATAGTCTTCAGCACTTACTGCAAAAGAAAAAGAGATTTTGTGATTCTTCCCAGCTTTCCTCCATCCCCACTCACCCAAGAAGGTAGATTATGGTAACTAGCCTCCTTCCCCCCTGCCACCCCCCCCCCCCAAAAAAAAACGGGCTGAGTTACAAGTTTGAAGAATATGGAGATGGGTTAGAGGCAGGAATGAGAGGTCCAGGAGTAGGGAAGATTAATGAAACAAAGCAGCTCTAAGGGATGAAGGGAAAAAATATCCCATTAGTGGGATGGTTGGAAAGAGGCTAAGACAAAGAGATATGTCAAGAGGGGGTTGATGTAGTTGTGTGTAATGTAAATCTTTCCTCTATCTTCCCTGGGAAATCTTCACCCTGAGTTTCAATGCTTTGTCAGTAGCTTTTCTTTCAGGGGTGTGTGAAGGAGTGTCAAGACTGGTGGGGCAAAATAAATGCTGCCCATGGGGAACTGCTAATCTATGGATTATGGTAGACCTGCCCACATGTCTCTCAGTTCCATGTTCTTTGTAGGAAAGCTGATTTGTCTTATTTACATAGGCCTATCCTACTTGACTGTGCTGATATCTGAGTGCCTCAGACCAAATGCAACTCTGTGTAAAGTCACCCCCCACAGTGTACACAGAGTGAGTGGCTACATCTACAGACCCCCTTCTCTTTAGCCCATCAGTTTACTCATTAGTCATTTTTTTATCCACAGGGGAAAAGAGAAAAATAGTGAGTAGTGCCATTGTTGCCTTCCTTGGATACTCCTTTATTCCCCAGATCATGCTGTTTCCTATCTGAACCATCCCCACTGTCTTGTCTACTACTCCCTCGGTGACCTGTTCTATGTTATCAGGCCACGACTCTTATGGATGTCCTCAACCCTGCTCTTTCTTTTTCAGCCTTCATTCATCAGCAAATCCTTTGACTCTTCTTCAAAATACATTCAGAATCTGACCACATCCGGAATCTGATCTCTTTTCATCACCTCTACTGCTACCATCTGGTCAGATTCCAGATGTATCTCAAAGTAGAGTCAAAGGATTTGCTGATGATCATTGGGTGAGAGGCACCTTGCTTACCTGGACTCAATTCAGTTCAGTTCAGTCGCTCGGTCAATGTCCGACTCTGCGACCCCATGGACTGCAGCATGCCAGGCCTCCCTGTCCATCACCAACTCCCGGAGTTTACTCAAACTCATACCCATTGAGTCGGTGATGCCATCCAACCATCTCATCCTCTGTCATCCCTTTCTCCTCCTGCCTTCAATCTTTCCCAGCATCAGGGTCTTTTCAAATAAATCAGTTCTTCGCATCAGGTGGCCAAAATATTGGAGTTTCAGCTTCAGCATCAGTCCTTCCAATGAATATTCAGGACTGATTTCCTTTAAGATGGACTGGTTGGATTTCCTTGCAGTCCAAGGGACTCTCGGGAGTCTTCTCTAACACCACAGTTCAAAAGCATCAATTCTTTGGCACTCAGCTTTCCTCACAGTCCAACTCTCACATCCATACATGACTACTGGAAAAACCATAGCTTTGACTAGATGGACCTTTGTTGGTAAGGTAATGTCTCTGCTTTTTAATATGCTATCTAGGTTGGTCATAACTTTTCTTCCAAGGAGCAAGTGTCTTTTAATTTCATGGCTGCAGTCACCATCTGCAGTGATTTTGGAGCCCCCCAAATAAACTCTGTCACTGTTTCCACTGTTTCCCCATCCATTTCCCATGAAGTAATGGGACCAGATGCCATGATCTTCATTTTCTGCATGTTGAGATTTAAACCAACTTTTTCACTCTCCTCTTTCAGTTTCATCAAGAGGCTTTTTAGTTCTTCTTCACTTTCTGCCATAAGGGTGGTATCATCTGCATATCTGAGGTTATTGATAATTCTCCCGGCAATCTTGATTCCAGCTTGTGCTTCATCTAGCCCAGTGTTTCTTATGATGTACTTGCATAGAAGTTAAATAAGCAGGGTGACAATATACAGCCTTGACATACTCCTTTTCCTATTTGGAACCAGTCTGTCGTTCCATGTCCAGTTCTAAATGTTGCTTCCTGACCTGCATACAGATTTTTCAAGAGGCAGATCAGGTGGTCTGGTATTCCCATTTCTTTATGAATTTCCCTGAGTTTGTTGTGGTCCACACAGTCAAAGGCTTTGGTATAGTCAATAAAGCAGAAGTAGGTATTTTCTGGAACTCTCTTGCTTTTCCGATGATTCTGCATGCTTATATTCCAAATATTACGAGAGAGAGATATCACCTTTTTTAAAAAAATCACTATATTGTTAGTGCTGGTTGTTACAGCAACTCATCATTTTCTCCTCAAACATTGTAAATATGCTTTGTATGGACTCATCCCAGAGCCCCAAATTCAAGTTTATACTTTTTGCTGCAGTTAAACCTTGCCCAGGTAAAGACAAGCATTATTACACGGTAAACAGAGATTGTTTCCATGGTGGGAATGATTGTACAGATGCAGCCATAATATCACTTGTCCTTCTGGAGTGGAGAATGACTGGCCAAGATCAGGGGTTAGATTGAAATTGGAGTTAAGGATGTAGTTTGCCTATGGAAAGCCCAAATGGCCAACACTGAGACAATTCATCAAGACCTTGGCCTCATTAACAATAAGCACAAATCAACTGAGTTAATAATCCCAGGAGAAAAAAAGCCCAAGAGTATGGTAAGTTGTTTTCTTGAAAAATAGTGAAACAAAACCTTTACAATTCTGATAAAAAGGATCCTAGACATAGAAAAGTTCCATTTTTCATTCTAACTTGATTCTATGGTTGCTAAAGATTGTATTCTGTGAGAGATTTCACTTGAATGTCTTATTAGAGCTTCAGATTTTCAAAGACACTTGATACAAGGTATTTTGAATCTTTTACAGTACAGAACAGTTATCCTTTCTTTTGGTGGCTGGAAATGGAATCTTTTGTCTTCCTAGGAAGCCACAGAAGGCCTTTTTTGATTTCATGAAAGCTGAACTGGGGATTTAAGAAGCATCAGCTGTGTCACCTCCTTGAAGACACTGGGCAATGTACACTCTTTAAACATGAAAGAAGTAGAGTGTGGATTATTTTAGCTGGAATTTTAAAGGGCAATCTTAGAAATGTAATTCTTTAACAAGTAAGATTCACTCCTCTTTATAATTGGGGAATAGGAGGTGAAACCACACAAAGAATTAAGGCCATGTTAGAATTAAATATTTATTTGCCCTCTAAAGGCGATTGAAGCCATAAATCATAAAAATTTCTTTGAAAAATGTTTTTGAAAATAGCTTTTCATCTCTCTCAAGGGGGGGAAAACATCTACCACCTGTTTAGCACCAGGTGGTATTAAGTAGTTGATTGAAGTTTTTCAACTAGGCAGAATGTATTTTGAATTAGTTGGGGAATGTTTGTGTATATTTTTCCTGACAGTGAATGCTATTCTCTCAGGTGTGGAGTAACCAACATTTGCATGCTATGAATTTTCTATTACTTCACATCTTTGAAGCCTGAAGAAGCAGTGCTGTCTGTTCACAGTTAGGTGCTTGTTCAGTTTGCTTGGCTTCATAACCAGTTACTCCAAAACTTAGTGGCTTAAAGTCACGATCACTTTACTTGCTCACAATCCTATTCATTAGTGATTTGGGCCCAAGCAGTTATTTTGCTGCTCATACCTGGCATTTATGCAGTGAAGTAGGAGAGAAGGGTAAATCCGAATGCAGAATGGCTTCATTATCTCATGGAGGGGTCTTCCATCAGCAAAAGCTAACTGGAACCTAGCTGGCAAGAGACTCTTGGAAATGTAGGTTTTCTGGCTTCCATAGTACAGGGAAGATTATAGAAACTTAGGCTCCTCTGTCCATGGGATTTTCCAGTCAATACTGGAGTGGGTTGCCATTTCCTTCTCCAGGGGATCTTCCCAACCCAGAGATAAAACTCAGGTCTTTTGCATTACAGGCAGATTCTTCGTCATCTAAGCCACCCGGAGAAGCCCATATAAAAACTTGGATGTGGACTTAAATATCCACAGACAACATCTGACATAGGCACCTACCTCAAAGGAAGTTGAAATGATTAATGAAATATTATGTACAAATTGCACACTATGGTGCCTGGCACATCAAAAACTCTAAAAAAGGGGTAATGCCATGTGTATTTGTGGGTATAAATGCATATTTATAATATTCACTTTAAATGTATTTATCTTGCCTCTGTTAAATAGCTCTTTACAAACTAGAACATTTTTCTTTTTCCTCCCTATCCTCTCTCAGACTACACTAAGAGCTCCATAAAAGACTATTTTCTGATTTATTTCAAAGTAGCTGACAGAAGTAGATTTTAAAACTTTTTTCTTATAAAGTGTTCTAAAAATGTAAATGTAGCATGTCAGCAGCTTCTAACGTATTTCATTTTGCTTCGATGGCTAAAACATGAATTGCCACTTGCCTACAACTTAGTTGTTGAACTCTACTAAATATGAGTATCCCAGTGACCAATTTTCATTTCATTACTATGTTTTTTTTTTTTTTTTTTTTTGCATCTTGTTGCTCAAATTTCTGAGCTTTAAAGTGTGATGTAGCTTGCATTAACATAAATCTTGGGGATGACAGTAGCATTTAAATTTCTTCATGAAAGCAGCTTCAGATCTGAGACTTTCATTCCTCCAACCTTGGCTAACTTCGCAGAGTTCCTTGCAGCAGTCATCAGATGGTCTCCCATTTCTCTGAACTCAGACGGTTTTTCCATTAAGGCCAGATTCCCTTCAATAGTTATTTTTTAAATTTATTATTTAGTTGTGGTAGGTCTTTGTTGCCTCATGTGGCATCTTTTTAGCTGCAGTATATGAACACTTAGTTGAGACGTATTGAGATCTAGTTCCCTGAGCAGAGAGCGAACCCTAGCCCCCTGCATTGGGGGTCTGGAGTCTTAGCCATGGAAGCACCAAGGAAGTCCCTACTACAGCCAGATTTTTTAAAATTAGTTTTTTGGCTATATTGGGTCTTTGTTCCTTTGGGTGGGCTTTCTCTAGTTGCGGTGAGCAGGGGCTACTCTCCATTGTGGTGCTCGGGCTTCTCACTGTGGTGGCTTCCCTTGTGGACCACAGGCTCTAGGCACGCAGGCTTCAGTAGCTGTGGCATGTGGGCGCAGTAGTTGTGGTGTATGGGCTTAGTTGCTCAGTGGTATGGGGAGTCTTCCCAGACCAGGGATCAAACCTGTGTCCCCTGCATTGGCAAGGAGATTCTTATCCATTGCACCACTAGGGAAGTCTCAAGGCCAGATTTTGAGGTCCATCCACAAAGGCTGTTTCTGGCTTGAAGAGCCTTCTCTAAACTTGATGTTAACCGTGGGCATGCTCAACAGTTGAATAATGCCAGTGAGTGGTAGGAAATGATTTGGAAAGGTGAGAATGAAATGAAAAAATGGGGTGGGGGGGCAGAAATCCTCTTTGAGGAACCAGGAAGCATTCCAAGTCACCTTTGTCTAGTCAAATGTCCGATATGAGTTACAACAAGAAGTCTGCTTTAGATAACCCACACCTCTGCTCATGTGTGTGTGTGCACGCTAAGTCTCTTCAGTCATGTCTGACTCTTGCAACCCCATGGACTGTAGCCCGTCAGGCTCCTCTGTCCTTGCGAATTCTCCAGGCAAAAATACTGGAGTGGCTTGCCATGCCCTCCTCCAGGGAATCTTCCTGAACAAGGGATTGAACCCACATCTCTTACATCTCTGGCACTGGATGGTGTGTTCTTTACCACTAGTGCCGCCTGGGAAGCCCAGCCTCTGCTCTTGTGCTCTGTCAAATACATATCGGTTGGTTCAGTGCCCTTGGCTTTACTCTACATGTAATTGTCTTGTTTTATATTTGTCCATGTATCTGAAGCATCTTCAGGCAGATATTGGAGAAGGCAATGGCACCCCACTCCAGTACTCTTGTCTGGAAAATCCCATGGATGGAGGAGCCTGGTGGGCTGCAGTCCATGGGGTCGCTAAGAGTCGGACACGACTGAGCAACTTCACTTTCATGCATTGGAGAAGGAATGGCAACCCACTCCAGTGTTCTTGCCTGGAGAATCCCAGGGACGGGGGAGCCTAGTGGGCTGCCGTCTATGGGATTGCAGAGTTGGACACGACTGAAGCGACTTAGCGGCAGCAGCAGCAGCAGGCAGATATATCGAAAATAATTGAGTGGTTCCTATTGTCTTCATGAATTGAACTTACATCTCTTGCCATGGTGGTCAAGGCCTTTCCTATTTCTATTTGGCTCTTTGCTACCTTTCCATCCAGCCTAAACTCCTGATACTCTCTTTCTCATGTTGGCTATCACTACCCACACTCATCCATAGCTCACCACCAATAATCAACAACCACCAACTGCACTTATTAGCTCTAACCACGCCCATTAAGCCATGCCTAATAGGTCTGTCCGTGAACTCCACTCCACCACCAGCCATACCCCAATAGCCCTGGCCACCACTGCAATTTCTGCCCACCAGATATGTCTACCAGCCGCAGTCCTATTTACTCTGACTCCCTCTGTAACAGCACTTTGGCTTAGTCCTGTTGTTTCTCCTTAATGCCTCATTAAATATCTCATGATCGTTCCCTTTCTCTCTAGTTCTCCCTCCTTGCTGTGGATCAGACCACCATTATCTTTTGCCTGCATGCACTGGCCTCCTGACTAGGCCCCCTGCCTCCAGGTTAGCCTTCCCTCCAATCCAACCCATATTGTTGTTTAGTTGCTCAGTCATATCTGACTCTTTTGTGACCCCATGGACTGTAGCCCACCAGGCTCCTCTGTCCATGGGATTTCCCAGGCAAGAATACTGGAGTGGGTTGCCATTTCCTTCTCTAGTGGATCTTCTCAACCCAGGGATCACTGCTAAAGTGATTTTTCTGACTTCTGAATACAACCCTATCTTCCTTCTTTGAACAAACTGTGGTGACCATTAGAGCTGTCTATTAAATATATCTGGTTCTCCCTACTTCTAGGCACAAGAGATCATACTTCACCACCCTTTTGAAGTTAAGTGTGGACATGACTTGCTTTAGTCAATAAAATGTGAGCAGAAGTGATCTATGGCATCTTGGGGCAGAAACTTTAAGAGCCAGTGTACAATTTGCCCTATTCTCTGTCCCTTTGCTTCCAGGTAGTGGCTGCTCTGTTGGTCTGAGTCTATGAGTGAAGGGCTCCTAGGACTGCCCACAGTAGATATGTAGCACGAATAAGAAATCAACCTGTTGTTTGAAGTCACTGACTGGAGTTCTTGCTGCCATAGAATCTGGCACGCTTTGAGTCATACAAAGACTGAGGTCAAGCTCAAACTTCTTAGCACAATATTGGTAGTATTTATAATCTGACTTTACCTTCCAACCTCATTTTAAACTATTTATCTCCTCACATCCTATGCTCCAGACAAAGTCTTGTTCCTGGTATATGCTCTTCTGTTTTCTTGCCTCGGTTATTTGCTCTTCCAACACTGTTTCCAACTCAGCATGTCTCAAACCAGCCTTTCCCTCCTTAGACTTCCAGAAGCACAACATGTGGATCACCTTCCTAGTTGTATCAGACTTTCTTATATGTGTATCTTATATACTCTGTTTGCCTGGAATCTCCTTTGTGTCAGTTCAGTTCAGTTGCTCAGTTGTGTCCGACTCTTTGTGACCCCATGGACTGCAGCACATCAGGCCTCCCTGTCTATCACCAACTCCCAGAGCTTGCTCAAACTCATGCCTATTGAGTCGGTGATGCCATCCAACCATCTCATCCTCTGTCATCCCCTTCTCCTCCCACTTTCAATCTTTCCCAGCATCAGGGTCTTTTCAAATGAGTCAGTTCTTCGCATCAAGTGGCCAAAGTATTGGAGTTTCAGCTTCAGCCTCAGTCCTTCCAACAAACATTCAGGATTGATTTCCTTTAGGATGGACTGGTTGGATCTCCTTGCAGTCCAAGGGACTCTCAAGAATCTTCTCCAACACAACAGTTCAAAAGCATCAATTCTTTGGCACTCAGTTTTCTTTATAGTCCAACTCTCACATCCATACGTGACTACTGGAAAAACCATAGCCTTAACTAGACAGACCTTTGTTGGTAATGCCTCTGCTTTTTAATATGCTATCTAGGTTGGTCATACGGAGAAGGCAATGGCAACCCACTCGAGTACTCTTGCCTGGAAAATCCCATGGATGGAAGAGCCTGGTAAGCTGCAGTCCATGGGGTTGCTAAGAGTCGGACACGACTGAGTGACTTCACTTTCACTTTTCACTTTCATGTATTGGAGAAGGAAATGGCAACCCACTCCAGTGTTCTTGCCTGGAGAATCTCAGGGATGTGGGGGAGCCTGGTGGGCTGCCATCTATGGGGTCGCACAGAGTCGGACATGACTGAAGTGACTTAGCAGCAGCAGCGGAGAGCAGAGTGAGCTTGGACTCGGTAATAAGCTCTGCAAAAGAACTCTTGAAAAGACGTCTGCTGAGGGTCGGTGTTTTTCAGGTGCATTTCAATTTCAAATGGAAACCAAAAGCAAAAGCAGGGTACTGCAAGCCTGTCTCCTCAAAATGGATTTCAAGTGTGGCAGCAGGTTGGTCATAACTTTCCTTCCAAGGAGTAAGCATCTTTTAATTTTATGGCTGCAGTCACCATCCTCAGTGATTTTGGAGCCCCCCCCCAAATAAAGTCAGCCGCTCTTTCCACTGTTTCCCCATCTATTTGCCATGAAGTGATGAGACTGGATGCCATGATCTTAGTTTTCTCACTGTTGAGCTTTAAGCCAACTTTTTCACTCTCCTCTTTCATGTTCATCAAGAGGCTCTTTAGTTCTTCTTCACTTTCTGCCATAAGGGTGATGTCATCTTCATATGTGAAGTTATTGATATTTCTTCCAGCAATCTTGATTCTAGCTTGTGCTTCCTCCAGCCCAGCGTTTCTCATGATGTACTCTGCTGCTGCTGCTGCTGTTGCTAAGTTGCTTCAGTTGTGTCCGACTCTGTGCGACCCCACAGATGGCAGCCCACCAGGCTCCCCTGTCCCTGGGATTCTCCAGGTAAGAACACTGGAGTGAGTTGCCATTTCCTTCTCCAATGCATGAAAGTGAAAAGTGAAAGTGAAGTCACTGAGTCGTGTCCAACTCTCAGCGACCCCATGGACTACAGCCTACCAGGCTCCTCCATCCATGGGATTTTCCAGGCAAGAGTACTGGAGTGGGGTGCCATTGTGCATATAAGTTAAATAAGCAGGGTGACAATATACAGCCTTGATATGCTCCTTTCCCTATTTGGAACCAGTCTGTTGTTCCATGTCCAGTCCTAACTGTTGCTTCCTGACTTGCATACAGATTTCTCAAGAGGCAGGTGAGGTGGTCTGGTATGCCCATAGTGCTTATGTCTAAATCAGCTTGGTATGCATCTATAATATTTAGAACAATGCTCTACATCATGTTGCTGCTAAGTCGCTTCAGTCGTGTCCGACTCTGTGTGACTCCATAGACGGCAGCCTACCAGGCTCCTCTGTCTCTGGGATTCTCCAGGCAAGAACACTGAAGTGGGTTGCCATTTCCTTCTTCAGTGCATGAAAGTGAAAAGTGAAAGTGAAGTTGCTCAGTTGTGTCTGACTCTTAGCGACCCTGTGGACTGCAGCCTACTAGGCTCCTCCATCCATGGGATTTTCCAGGTAAGAGTACTGGAGTGGGGTGCCATTGCCTTCTCTGCTACATCATGTTAGTGCTTAAATATTTGTTAAATGAATGTACACCATTCCTGAAATAGAGGATAATTATAAAACTTAATTTTTGTTGTGGGTTTTTAAAAGGACAGCTGTGTTGTGGTGTAATTGATAGATAAAAGCCTGCCCGTGTTCAGTGCACACTACTGACAAGTTTGGACATATGCATATACCCGTGATACTAACACTACAATCAAGGTAATATCTATCACTTCCAGCAGTTTCCTTGTGTGTGCGTGTGTGTGTGTGTGTGTGTGTGATGAGAACACTTAACACAAGATCTACCTTCCTAGCAAACTTTTAAGTGCACAGTGCTGGGTTATTAACGATAGGTACAATGTTGTACAGCAGATCTCCAGAACTTCTTCATCTTGCATAACTGAAACATTATACCCGTTGAACAATCACTCCTCTTTCCTCCTTCCACCTAGCAATCACCACTCTAATCTTTCTAATCTTTTCTTCTATGAGTTTGACTGCCAGTATCTATCTTCCTGAAATTGGCTTATTTCGCTTTACATAATGTCCTCAAGGTTCATCCACGTTGTCACAGATGGTAATATCTCCTTCTTTATTTAAGACTGAATAACCTTCCATCACACACACACACACACACACACACACACACACACACACACACACACCCCACATTCTGTTTATCCATTCATCTATCAACAGACATTTTTGGCTTGTTTCCATAATCTTGGCTATTGTGAATAATGGCCCAGTTTGTTTTGTGTGACTGGGTGGGTTAGGGAGTAACTCTGAGAAAGTATAGGGTAACTCATTAGAGGGGTGGGATGGAGATGGAAATAGGGGAGGGAACAGTGGAGTTAATACACTATTGCCTGGCATCTGCTCAAAACTTAATACTGTGGTAGGCACTGTGATGAATTTCTATAAAGACACTATTCACAACCTCTGTGAACTTTCCCTCTGGTTTGGTGACAAAACATTATAGGCATGAAGCCTTATGAAATCAATGGAGATTATATTACAGACTTGAGCTACTAAAACCTCGCTCCAGATGGTGAATTTCCAACTATTTCTGCAACATGCTATTGTATCTCTAAGACTATTGTAAATATCTTCAACCAATGTTAGTGACTGACCTCAATTAAAAGCTTGTCATGCATTTCAATTTAGGGGGAGGGGATAGTTCACAAAATCATGATTGTTGTAAAACCAGTCCACAGCCAGTGGCAGGCTGTTGTGAATTTGAAAACACTGGCTGAGTTAAAACTTGTTTCTACTAGGTTTTCTTTGACCAGGTAGCATTTTTAATCTTCAGAGCTCTTTGAAGCCATTTGACATGATTTGAATGTATTGGATGTGCGGTGTAGTGGTCAGTGATAATAAATGTTTAGCAATGATCACAGGGGTCTGGTGGACCCTGATTTGCAGCATTCACCAATTGCTGTGGTGTAAATACTTCCACCATGGTCAATTTTAAACTTACTCATTGAACATCACTGAATGTGGAGATGGGAAGAGATGTGTACAATCAACTCCCTAAAGCCCCTGCAGGCAGACCCTGCAGCACACCACTCTGTTCAGGGGTTGGGGGTGGAGAGGAGGGAGGCAGAAGGAGGAATGAGAATGTGTAGGGATATAAAGAAGCAAAGGAATGGCTTTAAAAACTCTAAAGGAAGAAGCAAGGTCAGAGGTTTGGATAATTTTGAATTACCTACTCAGTTTCCTGAAAAAACTGGCAGTTATTGTTAAGCTGCACAGCTAAAGGTGTGAGACTTCTGTCTGAGCTGCCTCAGACAGATAACTTCCATCTTCACTTTAGGAGATTTTTAAGTACTGAATTTACATTTTTAAGAAGTGTGTTCACTTTGAACTGAATCTATGGTAATACAAATCAGAATAGTGGTTACTTCTTGGAAGCGGACACAGGGGAGCTTCCTGGGGTTACTGAAAACTTTCCATATCTTTATCTGGGTTATTATTACTTATATGCTCATTTTTATCTCAAGAATAAATAATCATAAAAGTTGCTCACTTTGGACATCGTCTACCCTCTCTTCCAAAATGTTTCTTCTAAATATGTGTTGGTTTAAAATATAGTGGGAAGGGAGTGGGAGGCAGGGAAGAAATGCAAATTCTCTATTAGGTGATGTACTACCAATAACTGTGCTATATATGATGTGTTTTTGCAGAGTGCACATTTCACACAGTGCATTATTCATTACACATACGGTGGTATTAGCTAGGAAATTGAGATCAGGTAAATAACACCAGGAAGTAATGACTGTTGACATTACATGTACAGTAATCTGTTTTCCCGGAACAAACTGCAAATGTATTCTGTTTGGAATTAATACAGTATTTTAAATTTTATCCATAAAAATGACTTATGAAATTGAATCCATTAGGTTAATAGAATATCACAATCATTATTCCAAACTTATTTATATTGCAATCAGTAGAATGGGATGTCTCTTCCGAATAGGGAAACGAATGTGAATGCCAAAGATTTTCTCTTATTTAATTTTAATAATGGTAAATCATATGTGACGTGTATTTTTCATATTTATGCTAGTAAGTAAATTCTACCCGAGAAAATAGAAGAGGAGAAAGTCACATTAAAACTTGCCAACTGTTTCTCTCAGATGGTTTTAGGTCTTTTTGTTTCCACAATGAAATGATCAGCATTAAGGCATGGTCCCTAAAGGAGGGTCGGGTATGGCAAGGAGTGATGAGCGAGGGAAGACTCATGGCATGCCATTCATTGCTTAAACCATTTCAGAAGAGCCTTGTATTTCATCAGGATATTTATTAAGTCTAGAGATTCCATTCAAGACTTTGGAAGATACTGGAATGGCAATTCCTTTTGGGAGCAATGTTCCAAAAGGTTGGGTGGGGGCTTCCCTGGTGGTCTAGTGGTTGAGTCTGCCTTGCAATGCAGGAGACATGGGTTCCATCTCTGTTCCAGGAAGATTCCACTTGCCACAGGGCAACTAAGCCCATGCACCCCAGAGCCCATGGTCCACAACAAGAGAAGCCACTGCAGTGAGAAGGCTGGGCACCTCAACTAGAGAGTAACTCCCATTCTCTACAACTAGAGAAAGCCCAAGTGCAGCAATGAAGACCCAGTGCAGCCAGTAAATAAATAAATCTTTAAAAAAACAGTTAAAAAAAAAAGGTTGTGTGGGATCTTGTTGGCTTCATTGCCTATAGAAATTAGCCAATCAGCAGGCTTGAAATTTTACTAAGCTAGCCATCCCTTTGGTTTGTATTATCACCCCCATAGGATGGCCCAATTAAAATATTCTGCCACTTACAACTGGTGCTTAGCATGTTTCTTAATCTGTATGTGCCTCAGTTTCCTCATCTGTATAAAATGGAGAGAATAAGATTACCTACATCACCGGCTTGTGATGAATAGATGTGTAAATAAATATGCCTTTCCCATCAAGGCAAGGCATGATTAATTTATCATATTGTCCAATCTCACTCCTAAAGGCATCATTTCAGAGACAATAGTCAGAAAGAATGAATTAAATTGGAGACCTTCAATATGGTGTTGTGTCCTCCATAGGAAGAATAGAGGGTTCAGGGAACAAGAGGTAGAATCAGGAAAGGTCCCATTAACCATCACTTCCAGTGACCTACTGGAGGATTTTTTGTTTCTTGTCCCTGCAACTAAGCTTCACAATGTTAGAGACCCTGGTCCCCAAAGGGGTTATAACAAGAATCCCATCGACCTACAAGCTATAACTGACACTTAGTCCTCCTGGGTTCCTTGTGTTCAATGACAAGCAGCCAAGAAAACTCACCATCCTGTCAGGCGTAATTGACCTCAATCTGCAAGAAGACAGAGGGATAACGTTCCCTAATGAGAACAGAGAAGAATGTGTGTGGCACTCAGATGCCCACCTGGGTCCCTCTGCCCAACTATTCCCCAATCCATTATAATTACGAATGAACACGTGCATAACCTCAGTCTGAGAAGTGTATGACTTATTAGGAGTTCTGATTGTTAAAGGATGAGTGTTTGGGTTAAACTACTAGATAAGCCACTGATACCTACCAAGATAAAAGCTGAGGATAAGAGGAATTTAGAATGAATAGTGGAAGAGGGAGGCATTGAATACTAGTGGCCATCCAAGACCAACTGAAGTGGGGGTTGGGAGGCTGTAGCTTATGCCACCAGTCTCCCTCTTCTTAGGCCTGCAAGAGCCTAGGATAGGCTTCTCTCTGAACATGTGTGGAGGTGTGGATCAGTGTGACAAGAGGGCTGGACTGTGGCCGACCTACAGATGTGTTACTCATCCTTCTTTCAGAAGGACTCATTGCCCAACTATGAGTTGGGTTGGTCTCAGCTTTTGAGCCGAGGTCATGCTCTTCTTGTGCAGCCTCTGGCCAATGACTGAGCAAGGCAGTGACACAAGAGCCTAGGCACGTCTGCCCAAACTAGGGCTCCCCAGATCCCTCTGGAATGTTTGCTCCATAATTTCCCTGTGGGACTGGCAGAAACTTTCTCAGATCTGCACTGAGTCTCATGGCTCGCCCGACTTCAATTCTGCTTCCTCCCTCTTCCTTTACAGATGTCAATTCCCACTAAATCTCACTGTTTGCTTCCTGACAACCCATCCTTCTTGCTTTCGAGTTTTCTGTGAGGCCAGCTGCTTCTGAGTGGTGTGGCATGTGATATGACCAGTGATTCCCAAGGCCACGGGCCCACTTCTCTGTGGTGGGGTGAGATGTTGGATGCCATATTGTGTGCAATTTCATACTGGCACATCAAGCATTCCATAAGCCCCTGAGTAGTGGTCCTGGCCAAGGTTCCTGCAGATAGGAAAGGTAAGGCCACACCCCTCAAATAGATATCTATCCTATGAGAATGAACTGCTGGCCCTTCCAAGATGGATGTGGTAAACTTGCTAATGGCTAAAAAGTGGCTCATTGGTCTCTTTGGGGAATAGTCCTCTGCTGTGCATGCTAGGACAGATGATAGGGGAGGCTGTCCCCGATTTGTTGAAAGAAATAGAAAAATGATCGCCAACCCTCTCCACTCCCCAGCAATGAGTCTAAGTGATATAGCTTAACCACCAGCAGCCAGTGGTTTGTAATTATTATAACAACAGGCAAGATTAACCCTTGGTGATGGACAGGGAAGAGTCGGACATGACTGAGTGACTAAACTGAACTGAGGCAAGATTAAAGTGGCAATCAAGTGGGCCTGATCAGTAGACAGCTAGAGTTGGCTAATAACACACACCATCTCTGAAAAATAAAAATAAAACACAGCATCCCTAGACACAAAATAGATACACAGAGTATTTCTTCATGGAGAGAATAAAATAAAAAGAGTAAGAATAAATGAGCTACTACCTTAATTATGAGTTTACACCAACTTCTGGGGGCCCTGCTAGGGTGTTCAGTCCCATATTCGAAGAATGTGGCTCCAAACCAACAAATTCTGCCTTGTCTGGTCTTGAGATAAAGCACCTCTTGATGAAGCACCTTCAGGATCCAGTCCTGTGGGGACTCCCCTGACTCCTGGCAGTAGGTGCTGCCTAAGTCTTCCATTTCCTTCAGGGTATAGTCCCCTTCCTTCCCTATGAGGTCCAGCTTCTTGGAAGGATAATGTTGCTTATAGGCCTATGACTTTGTGAGAGACCTCTGTGCTGTCTCTCATACAGAGAAGTACCAGCTGTTGTTAGGCAAGAGGGGGCCACTTCTTCAGGCTCAGAAATTTGAGAGAAGACTGCAGAGTCTACACCTTCAGGAGGATCCACTTAGCCATCCCCATCCCATGTGTCTGGGGTGCTGAGTCTTCTCAACTAGGACCTTGATGTTGACAGAACATTCCTGTCTCAGCTGAGCATTTAATGATCCTTGAAATTCAGTCACCTTGATCTAATCCTGACTTAGATCTTTACCTTTTTAAACACTCCCCATTTCTTGAAATGGGAGCTTCCTTGTGAGCTAGAGACTGTTGGGTTCTCGTATACAGGTTTGAATTGTTATTCGCTTTTTATTGTCTGCTTTTTAGGGCATCAAAGTCACTTAATAACAAGCACCAGATTCTGTTTTATTTATAATTCTCCCATACATTTCAAATGCCTGATCATTCCGAGGTAGTGCATCCGCTCCACTGCCACATGCTTCCTTGTTCAGTCATGTCTGACTCTTTGCGACCCCATGGAAAGCAGCCTACCAGGCTCCTCTGTCAATGGAATTTTCCAGGCAAGAGTACTGGAGTGGGTTTCCATTTCCTTCTCCAGGGGATCTTCCCAACCCAGGGATCAAACCCAGGTCTCCCGTGTTTCAGGCAGACGCTTTACCATCTGAGCCACCAGGGAAGATAAAACACCACAGGTGAAAGCTTAATACAGTCACCTCTTAGCAGGAAGAGGGTCTTCACTGCCAGTCAAGTGGTGAGGGATCTGGTCTCCAACCTCTGTCAGCCTGTTTTCTTGAACCAGTTCTGTTATCATGATCATGTAATGGGTTGGGGTCATCCCTGGTGGCCCAGTGGTTAAGAATATGCCTTCTGATGCATGGAATGTAGGTTTGATCCTTAGGGAATTAAGATCAAACATGCTGCTGTGTCACTAAGACCATGTGCCACAGCTACTGAGCCCATGTGCTCTAGAGCCCAAGCTCCACAACTAGGGAGAAGCCTGTGTGCCGCAGCTAAGCTCCTGCATGCTGCACCCATGACCTGACACAGCCAAAAATGGTACCTAAATAAGTAAAGAATAAGAAGAATAAATAATTGATAGCAATCCTTCAAAAAAATGTTACAGGTTGGACTATCAGAGAAGCAGGTATTGAGACGGAGTTAGGTGTGCAAAAGGTTTGCTAGGTGTGTGGTCAGGCCACTCAAGATGGCTGTTCTCTTGCTCTCTGTGCATACCCTGTTCGACCAGTCCCCATTTCACTTACATCCTACTCACATGAATGTGCTTGTTCCTTGCCCCAGCGAGTGATTGTTCTAATCGTTAAGCCAAAATGACTCCACCTGCTAGTTTATTAAAGGGAAACACCTGCCCTTGTGATGGTTATTAACCTGAGCGGCTGTGAGGGACCTGACTGAGCTGCTGGTTCCCCTGGTAACTGATGCGCCTACCCGACATCGCCTCGCCCGTCTCCCCCAGTAGCCAAGATGGCTGCCATGCCCAGTCTACTGCACATGGTGCAGCTGTCACTCCAGGACTTTTTGCTTCAGCCAGGTGAGATCCCCTGTCCAACAAGCCATTGATTGCTCTGCCTCTGCCAAGTCTCTGTCTTCAGTCTCAGGCTGGGCAACCACAAACCTCGCAGACCTGTGGGTGCAGTCCAACATGAGGGAATAACGCCTGTGAAGGAATAGGGAAGAAGAAGCAGGGGGAGTCATCAGACTGTGATGTTCACCTGATAGGGCTTCTGCTGGCCCAAGGGGTGGGGCTTTCTGGAACAAAGATTACTTAGTAAATAAATCCTAAAATGAAAGTGTTAGTCACTCAGTTGTGTCTGACTCTTTGCAGCCTGGGCCCATGGACTGCAGCATGCCAGGCTTCCCTGTCCTTCACCGTCTCCCAGAGCTTACTCAAACTCATGTCCATAGAGTTGGTGATGCCATCCAACCATATCATCCTCTGTCGTCCCCTTCTCCTGCCTCCAATCTTTCCCAGCATCAGGGTCTTTTCTAGTGAGTCTGCTCTTTGCATCAGGTGTCCAAAGTATTGGAGCTTCAGCTTCAGTAGTGCAAGAGATATTCTGCATTCAAAGGAAGCTGAGGGCTTGGTTGCCTGTGTGGTAGGAGATGAGGTAAGGCTTATTTTAGGAGAAGGGAAATATTTAAAAGACAATAGGCTGTGGAAAACTGCCTTGGCTAACTGATTATGTGGAGGGTGGAACTCTTTGGATAGAAAATTTGTGAGTATTTTCATTTTGTACAGTGTAAGGCAGTACCTCTTCTCTGTCCTCACCACTACTTCCTAAGTTATGCCTCTGGGATTTTTTTTTCCACTCCCACATTTCATTCATTTGTTCAATAGACACCACTCTATTTCAGTTATGGAAATGATTAAGAGAGAATCTGCCCATGGTCTATTAGGGAAGATTTTATATATATATATATATATATATATATATATATATATATATATATATATATATATATAACTGTAGTGAAAGAGGTAAGCACTACTGAGATGGGAAAACAGAGGTGGAGTCTCTAACCCAATCCTGAGGGGTGAGAGCAGTCAGAGAAGGCTTCCCAGAGGAAATGATGCCACTTTAGTCTTAAAGACAGAGAATGAGTTAGTCAAGCATAAAAGTGAGGGGAAGGAAATTCCAGGCAGATGGAGAAGCATGTTCAAAATCATAGACACATGAAAAGACATTTCAAACACAGAAATTTTAAGTAGTTGAATATGATTGGGTCTTAGTGGATATTTATGATGAAGTGGAGACTAGAGTGAAGGGGTAGTAAACAAGAAGACTGGAGAAATGGGCAGGAGACAAGATCATGAAGGACTTTTAAAAGGATAAACCACGGTGATATACTCCTCTTTTTAAAAACAAATAATTTATTTTGGCTGCATCTGGTCTTAGTTGCATTATGTGAGATCTTTTGTTGTGACATGTGGGCTTCTGTCTAGTTGTGACATGTGGGCTTAGTAATTGTGGCATGTGGGCTTAGTTGCCCCATGGCCTGTGGGATTTTAGTTCCCTGACCAGGGATCAAACCCACATCCCTTGCATTGGAAGGCAGATCCTTATGCCAAAGGGTAAAGGGGACCTTGAGGCTGAGGACTGATGAGATTAGAAAAATCATTATGGCCATAGTGCAGAGGGTGAATTACAGGGATTAAAAACTAAAAAGAGGAGGCAGTCCTAAGATGGTGGAGGAATAGGACGGGGAGACTACTTTCTCCCCCACAAATTCATCAAAAGAACATTTGAATGCTGAGTAAATTCCACAAAACAACTTCTGAATGCTGGCAGAGGGCATCAGGCACCTAGAAAAGCAGCCCATTGTCTTCGAAAGGAGGTAGGAAAAAACATAAAAGACAAAAAGAGAGACAAAAGAGGTAGGGACGGAGCTCCGTCCTGGGAGTTCAGTTCAGTCGCTCAGTCATGTCCGACTCTTTGCGACCCCATGAATCGCAGCACGCGAGGCCTCCCTGTCCATCACCAACTCCCGGAGTTCACTCAGACTCACATCCATCGAGTCAGTGATGCCATCTGGCCATCTCATCCTCTGTCGTCCCCTTCTCCTCCTGCCTCCAATCCCTTCCAGCATCAGAGTCTTTTCCAGAGTCAACTCTTTGCATGAGGTGGCCAAAGTACTGGAGCTTCAGCTTTAGCATCATTCCTTCCAAAGAAATCCCAGGGCTGATCTCCTTCAGAATGGACTGGTTGGATCTCCTTGCAGTCCAAAGGACTCTCAAGAGTCTTCTCCAACATCACAGTTCAAAAGCATCAATTCTTCGGTGCTCAGCCTTCTTCACAGTCCAACTCTCACATCCATACATGACCACAGGAAAAACCATAGCCTTGACTAGACGGACCTTTGTTGGCAAAGTAATGTCTCTGCTTTTGAATATACTATCTAGGTTGGTCATAACTTTTCTCCCAAGGAGTAAGCATCTTTTAATTTCATGACTGCAGTTACCATCTGCAGTGATTTTGGAGCCCCCTCAAAATAAAGTCAGCCACTGTTTCCACTGTTTCCCCATCTATTTCCCATGAAGTGATGGGATTGGATGCCATGATCTTTGTTTTCTGAATGTTGAGCTTTAAGCCAACTTTTTCACTCTCCACTTTCACTTTCATCAGGAGGCTTTTAGTTCCTCTTCACTTTCTGCCATAAGGGTGGTGTCATCTGCATATCTGAGGTTATTGGTATTTCTCCTGGCAACCTTGATTCCAGCTTGTGGTTCTTCCAGCCCAGCGTTTCTTATGATGTACTCTGCATATAAGTTAAATAAGCAAGGTGATAATATACAGCCTTGATGTACTCCTTTTCCTATTTGAAACCAGTCTGTTGTTCCATGTCCAGTTCTAACTGTTGCTTCCTGACCTGCATACAGATATCTCAAGAGGCAGGTCCTAGGAAGTGAGTCATAAAAAAGAGAGGTTTCCAAACACCAGGAAACACTCTCACTGCCAAGTCTGTGGCAAGCCTTGCAACCACAGAGGGCAACATAACCAGGAGGAACAATAAATAAATAATTAAACCCCACAGATTACGTGCCCAGTGGTAACTCTCCCAGCAGAGAAGCAGCGCAGATGCCTGCGTCTGCCACTAGCAAGCGGGGGCTGGGCAGGGAGGCGCAGGCTGCATTGCTTAGAGTAAGGACCAGGCCTGAATGTCCTGAGGGCAATCTGAGGGAACTAAGTTGGGATAGCAACCTAGACTGTGGGATAGCTACTGTGTGAAAAGCCCTAATCTAAGATGCCGCCAGGCCAGCTCACAGAACAAAGGACTGACTAGAGCTACACAAAAAGACCTAACCTAAGTGGCTCAGATGGTAAAGCATCCACTTTCAACGTGGGAGACCTGGGTTTGATCCCTGGGTCAGGAAGATTCCCTGGAGAAGGAAATAGCAACCCACTCCAGTACTTTTACCTGAAAAATCCCATGGACGGAGGAGCCTGGTAGGCTACAGTCCATGAGGTTGCAAAGAGTTGGACACCACTGAGCAACTTCACTTTCACTTTCAAGACACCGTCAGGCCTGCTCATAGAACAAAGGACTGAGCAGAGCTATCCAGCTGCAGGCTGGCCCATCCCCCCCACTCCAGTGACAGGCAGGCAAGGGCAGCCAAAGCTGGAAGCAGGCAATCATGGCCCCAGAGAGGCATTATCTACCAAACTGCAAGCAGGCTTCGTTGCTAACTAAGACTTCTTGGGATTCTGGATGGTCAACATCCACCTGAGAAGGTGCACCAGTTGTACACCCAGAAAACTGAGCAACAGGGATGGGGGAGGCGATAAGTTGTAGCAACCATGCTTGCCAAACACCTGGTCACCTGAGCTGCTCAGACCTGGGAAGGGCACAAAACACAGGCCCAACCGAGTCTGCGCCTCTGAGGACTACCTGAGTGCCTGAACCCGAGCAACTTAGACCTGGGAAGTGCATACAATCCAGGGCTGGCCACAGACAGTTTCTGGCAGAGCAACCTAGAGCCTAAGCAGTGTAGACAGGGAAAGCACAAATGCCGTGAGTTGGGGCAAACCCAGTGTGGCTGAGACACTGCGAGCACATGCCATTGTTATTTGTTTGCAGCGTCTCTCCCTCCCCATAGCGTGACTGAACAAGTGAGCCTAAAAAAGTGTCCACCATCGCCCCCTTGCGTCAGGGCGGAAATTAGATACTGAAGAGACCAGCAAACAGAAGAAGCTAAAACAGAGCAAACATCCCTGGACGTGACAGGTGCAATAGATTAAAACCCTGTAGTTAGTACTGACTACATAGGAAGGGACCTATATAGATCTTGAGAAATATAAGCCGGATCAAGGAACTATCCAAAAATGAACTGACCCCACACTGCCCACAACACCACCAGAGAAAGTCCTAGATATATTTTTACTATTTTTACTATCATTCTTTATTAAAAATTTTTTTTAAATTTTTAAGCCCTCTATTACTCCTTTAATTTTCATTTTTATAACCTACTATTACTTTGCAAAAAATAGAGACCCTATTTTTTAAAGCAAACTTCATATATATACATATTTAAAATAATTTTTGTGACTTTTTTTCTTTAGTATTGTATTTTTGAAAATCCAACCTCTACTCTAGATTTTTAATCTTTGCTTTTTGGTATTTGTTATCAATTTTGTACCTTTAAGAATCCAATCTTCAGTACCTACTTTTACTTGGAAGCGAGATTACTGGCTTGACTGCTGTCTCCCGCTTTGGACTCTCCTTTTTCTCCACCAGGTCGCCTCTATCTCCTCCCTCTCCCTTCTCTTCTCTACCCAACTCTGTGAATCTCTTTGTGTGTGCCGGATGGTGGAGAACACTTAGGGAACTGGTTACTGGCTGGATCTGTCTTTCTCCTTTTGACCCCCCCACCCCCCGCCTTTATCCTTCTGGTCAACCCTGTTTCCTTCCTCCCTCTTCTCTTTTCTGTGTAATGCCATGAACATCTCTGAGTGGTCCAGAGTGTGGAGCGCACATAAGGAAGTGATTACTGGCTAGGTTGTTCTCTCCTCTTTTGATTCTACCTCATCTCATCCTGGTCACCTCATTCTCCCTCCTCCCTCTTCTCTTCTCCATGTAACTCTGTGAACCTCTCTGGGTGTCCCTCACTGTGGAGAAACTTTTCATCTTTAACCTAGATGTTTTATCAACAGTGCTGTACAGATGGAGAAGTCTTGAGGCTACTGTAAAAATAAGACTGAAAACCAAAAGCAGGAGGCTTAAGTCCAAATCCTAGGAACACCAGAGAACTCCTGACTCCAGGAAACATTAACTGACAGCAGCTCATCAAATGCCTCCATACCTACACTGAAACCAAGCACCACCCAAGGGCCAACAAGTTCCAGAGCAAGACATACCATGCAAATTCTCCAGCAACACAGGAACATAGCCCTGAACTTCAATATACAGGCTGCCCAAAGTCACTCCAAACCCACTGACATCTCATAACTCATTACTGGACACTTCATTGCACTCCAGAGAGAAGAAATCCAGCTCTACCCACCAGAACACCGACACAAGCTTCCCTAACCAGGAAACCCTGACAACCCACCCATACAACCCCACCCACAGTGAGGAAACTCCACAATAAAGAGAACTCCATAAACTGCCAGAATACGGAAAGGCCACCCCAAACACAGCAATATAAACAAGATGAAGAGACAGAGGAATACCCAGTAGGTAAAGGAACAGGATACATGCCCACCAAACCAAACAAAAGAGGAAGAGACAGGGAGTCTACCTGATAAAGAATTCCACTATAAGAAATTTCACTATAATGATAATGAAAATGACCCAAAATCTTGAAAACAAAATGGAATCACAGATAAGTAGCCTGGAGACAAGGACTGAGAAGATGCAAGAAAGATTTAACAAAGACCTAGAAGAAATAAAAAAAAAAGAGTCAATATATAATGAATAATGCAATAAATGAGATCAAAAATACTCTGGAGGGAACAAATAGTAGAATAATGGAGGCAGAAGATAGGATTAGTGAGGTAGAAGATAGAATGGTAGAAATAAATGAATTAGAGAGGAAAAAAGAAAAACTAATTAAAAGAAATGAGGACAATCTCAGAGACCTCTGGGACAATGTTAAACGCTCCAACATTCGAATCATAGGAGTCCCAGAAGAAGAAGACAAAAAGAAAGACCATGAGAAAATACTTGAGGAGATAATAGTTGAAAACTTCCCTAAAATGGGAAAAGAAATAACCACCCAAGTCTGAGAAACCCAGAGAGTCCCAAACAGGATAAACCCAAGGTGAAACACCCCAAGACACATATTAATCAAATTAACAAAGATCAAACACAAAGAACAAATATTAAAAGCAGCAAGGGAAAAACAACAAATAACACACAAAGGGATTCCCATGAGGATAACAGCTGATCTTTCAATAGAAACTCTTCGGGCCAGGAGGGAATGGCAGGACATACTTAAAGTGATGAAAGAAAATAACCTACAGCCCAGATTACTGTACCCAGCAAGGATCTCATTCAAATATGAAGGAAAAATCAAAAGCTTTACAGACAAGCAAAAGCTGAGAGAATACAGCACCACCAAACCAGCTCTCCAACAAATGCTAAAGGATCTTCTCCAGACAGGAAACACAAAAAGGGAGTATAAATTTGAACCCCAAACAATAAAGTAAATGGCAACTGGATCATACTTATCAATAATTACCTTAAATGTAAATGGATTGAATGCCCCAACCAAAACACAAAGACTGGCTGAATGGATACAAAAACAAGACCCCTATATATGTTGTATACAAGAGACCCACCTCAAAACAAGGGACACATAAACTGAAAGTAAAGGGCTAGAAAAAGATATTCCACACAAATAGAGACCAAAAGAAAGCAGGAGTAGCAATATTCATATCAGATAAAATAGACTTTAAAACAAAGGCTGTGAAAAGAGACAAAGAAGGACACTACATAATGATCAGAGGATCAAACCAAGAAGATATAACAATTATAAATATATATGCACCCAACATAGGAGCACCACAATATGTAAGACAAATGCTAAGAAGTATGAAAGGGGAAATTAACAATAACACAATAATAGCGGGAGACTTTAATACCCCACTCACAGCTATGGATAGATCAACTAAACTTAACAAGGAAACACAAACTTTAAATGATACAATAGACCAGTTAGACCTAATTGATATCTATAGGACATTTCACCCCAAAACAATGAATTTCACCTCTTTCTCAAGTGCACATGGAATCTTTTTCCAGATAGATCACATCCTGGGCCATCTAGCCTTGGTAAATTCAAAAAAACTGAAATCATTCCAAGCATCTTTTCTGACCACAATGCAGTAAGATTAGATCTCAATTACAGGAGGAAAAACTAGTAAAAATTGCAACATATGGAGGCTGAACAACATGCTGCTGAAAAACCAACAAATCACAGAAGAAATAAAAATATGCATAGAAATGAATGAAAATGAAAACACAACAACCCAAAACCTGTGGGATACTGTAAAAGCAGTGCTAAGGGGAAAGTTCATAGCAATACAGACATACCTCAAGAAACAAGAAAAAAGTCAAATAAATAACCTAACTCTACACCTAACAACTAGAAAAGGAAGAAATAAAGAACCCCAGGGTTAGTGGAAGGAAAGAAATCTTAAAAATTAGGGCAGAAATAAATGCAAAAGAAGCAAAAGAGACCATAGCAAAAATCAACAAAGCCAAAAGCTGGTTCTTTGAAAGGATAAATAAAATTAACAAACCATTAGCCAGACTCATCAAGAAACAAAGGGAGAAAAATCAAATCAGTAAAATTAGAAATGAAAATGGAGAGATCACAACAGACAACATAGAAATACAAAGGATCATAAATGACTACTATCAGCAATTATATGCCAATAAAATGGACAACGTGGAAGAAATGGACAAATTCTTAGAAAGTACAACTTTCCAAAACTGAACCAGGAAGAAATAGAAAATCTTAACAGACCCATCACAAGCACGGAAATTGAAACTGTAATCAGAAATCTTCCAGTAAACAAAAGCCCAGGTCCAGACGGCTTCACAGCTGAATTCTACCAAAAATTTAGAGAAGAGCTAACACCTATCCTACTCAAACTCTTCCAGAAAATTGCAGAGGAAGGTAAACTTCCAAACTCATTCTATGAGGCCACCGTCACCCTAATCCCAAAACCTGACAAAGATGCCACAAAAAAAGAAACCACAGGCCAATATCACTGATGAACATAGATGCAAAAATCCTTAACAAAATTCTAGTAATCAGAATCCAACAACACATTAAAAAGATCATACACCATGACCAAGTGGGCTTTATCCGAGGGATGCAAGGATTCTTCAATATCTGCAAATCAATCAATGTAATACACCACATTAACAAATTGAAAATAAAGGCCATATGATTATCTCAATAGATTCAGAGAAAGCCTTTGACAAAATTCAACATCCATTTATGATAAAAACTCTCCAGAAAGCAGGAATAGAAGGAACATACCTCAACATAATAAAAGCTATATATGACAAACCCACAGTGAACATTGTCCTCATTGGTGAAAAATTGAAAGCATTTCCCCTAAAGTCAGGACCAAGACAAGGGTGCCCACTTTCACCACTACTCTTCAACATAGTTTTGGAAGTTTTGGCCACAGCAATCAGAGCAGAAAAAGAAATAAAAGGAATCCAAATTGGAAAAGAAGAAGTAAAACTCTCACTGTTTGCAGATGACATGATCCTCTACATAGAAAACCCTAAAGACTCCACCAGAAAATTACTAGAGCTAATCAATGAATATAGTAAAGTCGCAGGATATAAAATCAACACACAGAAATCCCTTGCATTCCTATACACTAATAATGAGAAAATAGAGAAATTAAGGAAACAATTCCATTCACCATTGCAATGGAAAGAATAAAATACTTAGGAATATATCTACCTAAAGAAACAAAAGGCCTATATATAGAAAACTATAAAACACTGGTGAAAGAAATCAAAGAGGACACTAATAGATGGAGAAATATACCATGTTCATGGATCGGAAGAATCAATATAGTGAAAATGAGTATACTACTCAAAACAATCTATAGATTAAATGCAATCCCTATCAAGCTACCAATGGTATTTTTCACAGAGCTAGAACAAATAATTTCACAATTTGTATGGAAATACAAAAAACTTCGAATAGCCAAAGCAATCTTGATAAAGAAGAATGGAACTGGAGGAATCAACCTTCCTGACTTTGGGCTCTACTACAAAGCCACAGTCATGAAGACAGTATGGTACTGGCACAAAGACAGAAATATAGATCAATGGAACAAAATAAAAAGCCCAGAGATAAACCCATGCACCTATGGACACCTTATCTTTGACAAAGGAGGCAAGAATATACAATGGAGAAAAGACAATCTCTTTAACAAGTGGTGCTGGGAAAACTGGTCAACCACTTGTAAAAGAGTGAAACTAGAACACTTTCTAACACCATACACAAAAATAAACTCAAAATGGATTAAAAATCTAAAAGTAAGACCAGAAACTATAAACTCCTAGCAGAGAACATAGGCAAAACACTCTCAGACATAAATCACAGCAGGATCCTCTATGACCCACCTCCTAGAATATTGGAAATAGAAAGAAAAATAAACAAATGGGATCTAATTACAATTAAAAGCTTCTGCACAACAAAGGAAACTATAAGCAAGGTGAAAAGACAGCCTTCAGAATGGGAGAAAATAATAGCAAATGAAGCAACTGACAAATAATCTCAAAAATATACAAGCAACACCTACAGCTCAATTCCAGAAAATAAATGACCCAATCAAAAAATGGGCCAAAGAATGAAACAGACATTTCTCCAAAGAAGACATACAGATGGCTAACAAACACATGAAAAGATGCTCAACATTGCTCATAATCAGAGAAATGCAAATCAAAACCACAATGAGGTACCATTTCATGCCAGTCAGAATGGCTGCTATCAAAAAGTCTACAAGCAATAAATGCTGGAGAGGATGTGGAGAAAAGTGAACCCTCTTACACTGTTGGTGGGAATGCAAACTAGTACAGCCATTCGGGAGAACAGTGTGGAAATCCCTGAAAAAACTGGAAATAGAATTGCCATACGACCCAGCAATCCCACTGCTGGGCATACATACTAAGGGAACCACAATTTAAAGAGACGTATGTACCCCAATGTTCATTGCAGCCCTGTTTATAATAGCCAGGACTTGGAAGCAACCTAGATGTCCATCAGCAGATGAATGGATAAGAAAGCTGTGGTACATATACACAATGGAGTATTACTCAGCCATTACAAAGAATACATTTGAATCAGTTCTAATGAGGTGGATGAAACTGGAGCCAATTATACAGAGTGAAGTAAGCCAGAAAGAAAAACACCAATACAGTATACTAACACATATATATGGGATTTAGAAATGTGGTAATGATAACCTTGTATGCGAGACAGCAAAAGAGACACAGATGTATAGAACAGTCTTTTGGACTCTGTGGGAGAGGGCGAGGGTGGGATGATTTGGGAGAATGGCATTGAAACATGTATAATATCATATGTGAAACAAATCACCAGTCCAGGTTCGATGCATGATACAGGATGCTCGGGGCTGGTGTGCTGGGATGACCTAGAGGGATAGTATGGGGAGGGAGGTGGGAGGGGAGTTCAGGATGGGGAACACGTGCACACCCATAGTGGATTCATGTTGATGTATGGCAAAACCAATACAATATTGTAAAGTAATTAGCCTCCAATTAAAATAAATAAATTTATATTATACTAAAACAAAACAAACTAAAGAGTGTAGGAAAAACTGAGAGACTCTTGCATTACACCATCTAGAATGTTTCTTTTTTTTTTTTAACTTTGAGATTTTTTTTTTTTAAATTTTAAAATCTTTAATTCTTACATGCGTTCCCAAACATGACCCCTCCTCCCACCTCCCTCCCCACAACATCTCTCTGGGTCATCCCCATGCAGCAGCCCCAAGCATGCTGCACCCTACGTCAGACATGGACTGTCGATTCAATTCTTACATGATAGTATACATGTTAGAATTCCCATTCTCCCAAATCATCCCACCCCCTCCCTCTCCCTCTGAGTCCAAAAGTCCGTTATACACATCTGTGTCTTTTTTCCTGTCTTGCATACAGGGTCGTCATTGCCATCTTCCTAAATTCCATATATATGTGTTAGTATACTGTATTGGTGTTTTTCTTTCTGGCTTACTTCACTCTGTATAATTGGCTCCAGTTTCATCCATCTCATCAGAACTGATTCAAATGAATTCTTTTTAACGGCTGAGTAATACTCCATTGTGTATATGTACCACAGCTTGCTTATCCATTCATCTGCTGATGGACATCTAGGTTGTTTCCATGTCCTGGCTATTATAAACAGTGCTGCGATGAACATTGGGGTACATGTGTCTCTTTCAATTCTGGTTTCCTCGGTGTGTATGCCCAGCAGGGGGATTGCTGGGTCATAAGGTAGTTCTATTTGCAATTTTTAAAGGAATCTCCACACTGTTCTCCATAGTGGCTGTACTAGTTTGCATTCCCACCAACAGTGTAGGAGGGTTCACTTTTCTCCACACCCTCTCCAGCATTTATTGCTTGCAGATTTTTGGATCGCAGCCATTCTGACTGGTGTGAAGTGGTACCTCATTGTGGTTTTGATTTGCGTTTCTCTGATAATGAGTGATGTTGAGCATCTTTTCATGTGTTTGTTAGCCATCCGTATGTCTTCTTTGGAGAAATGTCTATTTAGTTCTTTGGCCCATTTTTTGATTGGGTCGTTTATTTTTCTGGAATTGAGCTGCATAAGTTGCTTGTATATTTTTGAGATTAGTTGTTTGTCAGTTGCTTCATTTGCTATTATTTTCTCCCATTCTGAAGGCTGTCTTTTCACCTTGCTTATATTTTCCTTTGTTGTGCAGAAGCTTTTAATTTTAATTAGATCCCACTTGTTTATTTTTGCTTTTATTTCCAGAATTCTGGGAGGTGGATCATAGAGGATCCTGCTGTGATTTATGTCTGAGAGTGTTTTGCCTATGTTCTCCTCTGGGAGTTTTATAGTTTCTGATCTTACATTTAGATCTTTAATCCATTTTGAGTTTGTTTTTGTGTACGGTGTTAGAAAGTGATCTAGTTTCATTCTTTTACAAGTGGTTGACCAATTTTCCCAGCACCACTTGTTAAAGAGATTGTCTTTACTCCATAGTTCTGGAAGTTTTGGCCACAGCAATCAGAACAGAAAAAGAAATAAAAGGAATCCAAATTGGAAAAGAAGAAGTAAAACTCTCACTGTTTGCAGATGACATGATCCTCTACATGGAAAACCCTAAAGACTCCACCAGAAAATTACTAGAGCTAATCAATGAATATAGTAAAGTTGCAGGATATAAAATCAACACACAGAAATCCCTTGCATTCCTATACACAAATAATGAGAAAGTAGAAAAAGAAATTAAGGAAACAATTCCATTCACCATTGCAACGAAAAGAATAAAATACTTAGGAATATATCTACCTAAAGAAACTAAAGACCTATATATAGAAAACTATAAAACACTGATGAAAGAAATCAAAGAGGACACTAATAGATGGAGAAATATACCATGTTCATGGATCGGAAGAATCAATATAGTGAAAATGAGTATACTACCCAAAGCAATTTACAAATTCAATGCAATCCCTGTCAAGCTACCAGCCACATTTTTCACAGAACTAGAACAAATAATTTCAAGATTTGTATGGAAATACAAAAAACCTCGAATAGCCAAAGCAATCTTGAGAAAGAAGAATGGAACTGGAGGAATCAACTTGCCTGACTTCAGGCTCTACTACAAAGCCACAGTCATCAAGACAGTATGGTACTGGCACAAAGACAGACACATAGATCAATGGAACAAGATAGAAAGCCCAGAGATAAATCCACACACATATAGAATGTTTCAAGCTCAAACTAAGGTAGAGATTCATAGAAGTAGATTGATTTCAGACAGATCAGGAGTGTAGAATCATTAGGACTTGACTGAGGGAAAGGATGATGGAGGGAGCAGACAAGGTTGATTACCAGGTTTCTGGGTGGGGTGACTGATCCCTTGTCTTACTGTCTTCTCTGTATAGCCTATCCCTCTGTGGTGATGGCAAGGGTAAAGAAGAGAAATCAAAAGAATGGTTTGCTTACACAAATACACAGGTTTGATTTTCTGTAATCCAACACCCGCCCCCTCACCCCACCCCCTGCCGCTTCTTTGCTTGTTCTTTCTCTAATTCCATCCAGGTTCCACCTAGTATCTCCCTCAGGGTGATCAGGACCGTATTATATCGTGTTTCAGGGAGTGGTTTGGGTAGCTGGTTCCAAGTCTGCCTATTTCTTCTTTGGTGATAATATGAGCTGGTTTTCTTCCACATGAGTGCAAACCACATTATGACTCTGGGACCCTGAAAAATGAGAAGAATCATACACTTTTCACTACGTCTTACAGGTAAGATGTAACATCTAACAAGCTGATGTTAAACTGACCCATGTGTTTTTTCATTGTCATTGCATGGTGGGTTCTACTTTTGAGTGCAAGCCTACTTTTTTCTCAGGTGGTCACAGATACCAATTTTAAGATTTAACTGATTTACTCTTATATGCTGTTTTACTCTACATCAATGTGGTTTCAAATCAAGATAGAGCTCTCAGTATTCTTTGGCTTCCCTGGTGGTTCGAACAGTAAAGGATCCGCCTGCAATGTGGGAGACCTGGGTTTGATCCCTGGGTTGGGAAGATCCCACAGAGGAGGGCATGGCAACCCACTCCAGTATTCTTGCCTGGAGAATCCCCATAGACAAAGGAACCTGGTGGGCTACAGTCCAAGGGGTCATAAAGAGCCAGACACGACTGAGCGACTAAGCACAGCACACAGCACAGAGCTCTCAGAGGGATGTCTTGTTTAGCAGTGGGGTGAGGGTAAGAGCAGAGACAATGGTTTCTGTGTTGGAAATGTTGAGTTTGTGCTTATGGGATAAATCCAAATAAGGAGGTGCACTAGACATTTGAATATACTTATTTGGAACTCAAGAGAGCATTCTGAGCTGGAAATGAAGACTTGAGAGACACAATGTAGGTGGAGATGGAAACCATGGGACAGTACCCAGGGAGAGTGTACAGAGTACAGAGGAAGGAACATGGTAGAACTCAGGAGAACATTGACATTGAGAGGAGAGGAAAGCATGAAGCAGAAGCAAAATTAGCAGCCAGGCAGGAGGAAAACCAGGAAAAGGTGAGGTCACAGAAGTCAAACGAATAGAGACTACCAAGATGGGAGAGGTTAAAAGCACCAAATTCTAGAAAGAGATCAAATAGTATAATGACTAACAAGTTGGATAAAGTAGGAGTTAGCAAGGCTTTTCTACAAAGAGTGAGTAAGTAAATATTTTTGACATTGTGGGCAATACTCTTGTAGCTACTCAGCTGAGCTATTGGAGGGTAAAAGCAGTCACAGGTAGTAAGTTAATGGATATGGCTATGTTTCAATAAAACTTTATTCACAAAAAAAGTGGTGGGCCGGATTTGGCCTAAGAGTCACAGTTTGACTTCCCTTACAATAAAGTAGGATTACAGTTTATTGATGACCTTGGCCAGAGCAATTCCTATAGAGTGGTGGGGCAGAAGCCATAGCATTATCATTAAGGAAGAGGTGATGGGGTGTAGCAAGCTTTTCTGAAACTATACTGTAAATGGGGGAAAATGCAGGCCTAAAGGGCTTTACCAGGTTTAGAGAGGGTTTCCCTGTCTTTCAAGAAAACTAGCCCTCACATGGGGGAAGACTGCAATGTTTAGAAATATTTGTAACATTCTATCATCCTGTCAGCCTTGCATTCAAGCTTCTTCAGAGTTGCTGCCAGAACTTTAATTGACTTGTTCAGGCTTAATGAATATTTATTAGGAAAAATCTAAATCAACCATTTTGCTACAGGACTGAGGCTCAGTGAAACTACTGCAAGGGTAGTTTTACCAAAGCTGCTGTCATGAGGAGAGGATTATTATTTAGGCTGTCATTGCAGGTTCTTTTACACTTTTGTAACTAGGGCATCATGAGTCAATATCTAAGCAAATACCTCCAGCTCAAAGAGTAGGCAGTTTGGCAGGGAAGTGGTCATTCTGAGGTTTTCAACAACTAGAGGCTTACAGGGGCCAGTGTGATTCCTTAGTTCAAAAGGCCCACAGCTTCTGAGGCACAGAGAGAAATGCAGTTAGGTTCCACCTGGTTACATTAGGAAGTGCAAACCCAAGTGAAGGAGCAGAGCTGAAGTCTCCTTTTGGGGCTCTTTCTAGTTCTTTCCCTGAGCATAACACGGGGCATGGATGGATGGAGACTCTTTGTAGTCATCATCTGCCTTGCCACCAAGACTGCTTTCTCCTCAGCCTGGAGAGGCGAGGAAAGGAGTACAGGCCCTCCCCTAGCTGTCTTGTCCAGGTGCTGTTTTGTTACAAGGACAATGATGGCGATCAAAGAACTTGGGTATCCTGCCTATTCAAATGGGTTTGTGAACTCTCAGTGTTGAGGATGCGAAGAAAGTGCCGTAGGTTTGGGACAATGACTGACCCTCCCAATACCTCCCTCCATCCTCTCCTAACAACAGTGCCCTCCCAGGGAACATTTTGAGAAAGTCCAATTGCACCATCTTTACAGACTATAAATGACTGGTCCGTGACTCTCAATCTTAGATGTAGGGGAGGTCTCCTAGCAACTTCATTCTTTCACTTTCAGTTCTAGAGGCAAGTTTCATTAATTCTCAGTGCCCAGACCTTGTCTTTTCTTTAGTCTAGAATGATAGGTGTGAAACTGTAAGTCCTACCAGTAACCCCAGATTCAAAAGAGATTTCCTGATGGGACTCTCAGTTCTGTGTGCTCCCACAACTGAATGCAGTTATATTGTTGCTGAGTTTCATATCTGCCAAATGATCTGATAATAAATGGGTGCCCAGGAAACCCAGTCCAACAGGGTGAGGCTAAGAGAGGAGGAATATGGCTGAGAGTAGTCAAATAGCTGGCTCAGATTTTGAAAGTAACTCTCCAACTGATAATAGACTTTGGTGGTTTATGACCCTTATGAGACAGCATGTCAGTGCATCTTTCTGCTTCACTGAGTCTGGACTCTGAGGAATAATGGCTTTGCTTCTTGTTTCTCCATTTGTTCTCCTCCTTTTCTATGTTTATCTCCCCCAAGTCACAGTCAATCCTTTCTCCCCACCCAGTACCAGGAAGGTGTTTTGCAGGACTGTTTCTTCCAGAATCCTACCAAGGTTTCCATAAATACACTTGTCCTTCCTGTTTTGAAGACTGTCCTATAGACAAAGTGTGATCAGATGTGAATGTTAACAGGGCAAGAAAACCAACACAGAGAGCCAGAAGCAGTTTCCTCTTGTGCAGAGTGAGAGTGTGACATTGGAAGATCAAAGATTTTGTTGCAGACCTGTTTGGCGACTCTGATCCTGTGTATCAGTAAGACATAAAGCTACCTAGGGACTAACTTGAGAAAGACTAAAAACACCTCCTCCCTTCCTCCCAGGAGGAAAACACTCAATTCCTAGGTAAACCCAAGTTGCCCTCTACCATCACCTACCACAGCACCAGAGGTGAACTTCTTCTTTGAGGTAAGGAATTAGAGTTCCTGGTAAAATTGAAATCTATTATTTTGGAAGCTTTGGGGACAACATTTGGCACTTGAACTGATTTCATCAGCCACCAAGGGGACCGTCACTATAATCTAGTCACTGAATCTGCTCCCTAAGAATCATTCTCTTCTCGGGGGCAGGGGCTGCTGTTGTTGTTTAGTTGCTGAGTCGTGTCCAGGTGTCCTAATCAAAGAAAAGGAAAGCAGTTGAGTTAGAAATGGTGTTTTACCAGGCAAATGGCATTTCAGAGGACAGTGACAATGACAGTAATATGCTGAAGCCTGTGGGTCAAATTGACCACATGGTGTTCATATCATCCTATACTTCATAGACTTCTGAGAGTTTTCCTTTCCTGCTCTGGCCTTTCTTTCTCTGAGGCATTGTATTCCTTGTTCCCTAGCTCTCTAACCCCAGATATCTTTATTTCTCTAGCATCTCAATTGCACTCTTCCTTTCTGGCTTAGTTGCAAATTATCCCCTTTCTCCTACCATCACCCCATTTTCTTTGGTGATCATCATCTGAGACTGATCTATATTTAAACATGTGCTCTATTTGTTGGGTAAAACTATATTCCATTTTCACTATACACAATTCAAACTAGATCATTAGCCTTTTGGTTCTCTCTCGGAAATGTTCTAAGATCAGTATACTCCTAGATTCATTATTTAATCCCCTACTCTAGATCAGTGGCCCTGGGTGGAATAAAGATTTTCCACTGGAACATTAAGTTATTATCAGTAATGAAAGAAGCAAAAAGTAGAGCCAATTAACTAAGAGGAAGACAACACATACATGTGATGACATGGGAAAGCAATTAGAGGTTTTCTTTTTTTTTTTTTTAAGATCATCAATCCTGAGTTTGGGCCCTTCCTTGGGAGGCCAGATCTGGCAATGAGAGGATGGAGGACTGGGGTTAGGGTCAAGGCAGATGTCTGAGGAGAGGGTCCCTGAGGGTAGAGGAGATGATGAGTCGGAATGAAGGTCTTGAAGTCAAACTTTTCCTCTTTCACATATGAACTGAAGTTCTGCTTCTTGCTGTTTGTTGATGCCACCTCACTGGTGGCGATCCCAGCAGACCTAATCGAGGGTCTTCATAGCCCATTCCATTTAGATTAGGAGTCGGAACCTGACTGCAGTTGCAGCTGGGGTGGGGAGAGGCATAATAGTTGGTGAAGATCACCAGTAAGGTGACCAAGCATCATTGGTGAGACTTCTGGTGGGAAGTCAACTGGTGAATAATAACTTCTTGGCACCTGCATCCCAATAAAATTTGAACAGTCAAAGCCCAGAAACAGAATTCTTTCTTTACAATTTTATTTACAAAATGTATTAAAACTTTGTACAATACCTCATGGCAGTGAGGCTCCGTAATTTATTCCCACACATGCAATTTACTCTTTTACAGCCATTAGTTTGCTTGGCAATGTTTCTGTTTACTGAAGTACAGCTTTAACAACAAAAAGAAAATTATTGGAAAAAAATCTTCAAGTGACTACCGCCAAACTCCTGTAGCTTGAAGTTAGTAGCAGAAATTTGAAGCAATCAATGTTTTTTTTTTTTTTAAACATGCACGTTTTTAAAAAATAACAAACCAATTTACCCGCCTCTTCATTCCCAGTGAAGTTTCCTCTCTGAAAAACTGATCTGGGTCAACAAACATCCACTTCTCTTTATCCAGTGCCTATGAGAAGTTTGTGTGTAGGTTGGTTGGTTGGTTTTATACAACCTCATATATTGGCACAGCATTAGCTTCCCGCGCTGGGACATCATAGCATTCAGAAGTTGAAAAAAAATCAGTTTTGTGAAAACAAAAACACAACAGCTTTCTTGTTTTTTTTTTTTTTTTAATTTTTTTTTCTGTTTGTTTTGTTCAATACCATTGAAAATTTGACAGGTGAGTCATTCATTTCTGACACAGTTTTTGGAATGAAAGTTTATATTACACTTTTCCAGAAATGTTTCATTGGAAACTAGACTTGTACCTTTCTTTTCTGAAGACAAGAGCAAATGTGCAGCAAGCCAACTAAAGCATCTAAGGGTCACACTTGGGGAGATGAATTTGAGCTCCCAGTTTTTACAGCCTGGAAACTTCCCAATGCACGTCGCTGATGAGAGCAGACTACTGAACTACAGAAAGCGTACGTCGTTATATAGGAGGTAATTAGTGAGTGGAGACTATTTCCTCTGACTGTTCTGATGATGCCAATGGCAGGTACGCAGTTAGTTACTTGATAGCCCGTGTAGCAGTGGTGCGATCTTCGGAGTCAGTAGAGAGACTGCTCCAAGCAAGGACCTGGGAGTGACACTGAGGCCCTTGATTTAGCAGTAGGTTGGGAATGCATCTTAGTCTTGGCAAACTAGGAAAGGACACATGCAGTCTGACAGAGAGCCACAGGCAATCACAGGCAACAGCTGGTAAGACAGACCTAGCAAGAGTGAAAGTCAGATGACAACTGTGGTCTGAACCCACTGGCCCGCCTTGCAACGCGGTCCTGTCTCCATGGTGTACATTTGAAAGGCATACTTAGCAGAGAAAGCGGAGTTAAACACAGTGTTGTTTCTGAGAAAGATATTCTAAACACATTTGGGAGTGTAGGCCGCATTTCCCTACCTCAATGCTAAATACTCAGCTATCTTGACTTAAGATGCACACGGAAGCAAGAAAAACACATCTGTGAGCTGAAATTCCGGGCTTCTCAGAAAGCCCCGGGATCCGTTTGTAGGAAAGCACCGAGAGGTATGCCTAAGAGTGCCCGTCCCTTGCTAAACACAAGTCAGTTTCAGAAAGTTCTGTTCATCCCTTCACTGAGTGGGAAATTGGCAGCGCATTTTCACAAAACCGTTTCAAAACACAGAAGTCACCGTTGAGTCCCTTTTCCAAAGTGTTTGAATTTTCTGAAGTGTTGCATTTACATTCTAAAGATATACACATTTCAGCAATGTTGAAAGGAAATAGGATGCACAGAACATCATCACCAACAGGAAATACCAAAAACATCTTGTCAGCAGATCCTAGAAGAAATGCCAGTCTCCTCCCAGACAGGGAGGTCAGATTTTTTTTTTTTCTTTAAATCAGGAGGAATTAATTATTTTAGTGAGATGGGCCTGTTTGCAGAATTGGAATTTGAAATTTGTCTGTGTGTATGTGTGTTAAAGAACATGGTGTTTGTATACTGTGCAGTGGTATCAAAGAATGGCTTTTGTTGAATTGACACTTTGTAAAATAACATTTGTTTTCGCATACTGGAATCTTGCATGTCCATTTTTTTGTTGGTTTTATTTTAATTTTTTTCAAGCAAAGCGAAAAGATTTCAATGATGGTTTGCATTGTCGCGAGTCTCAGAGTATTCCATAAGGCACTGAAGGAAAAAAAAATCAGTTTTTCCTATTGAAAGGTCATTGCACCATCAGCAATATTCGTGTCATGCCCGACACCAAGGAGAGTGGAATCTGGCTCAGGATCCTTGAAGCAGCCACGTTTTCGGTGATTCCTCTCATCACTTGCCTCCAGTGGGAAGGGATCTGAAAAGTAAAGGGGTTAGTGTCAGTTTGAATGGGCTTTCTGTTGGCAATCTAAGTGTGTTATAGCTCAGTCTATCTTCACCAAAACCACAGCTGTTTTTTCAAACTGGCATCTCTGAGGCTGCACCTTGTTTGACTGCCTTTAGGCAACAGGTTTGAGGTTTGTTTCAATTCTTTCCCTGGAAGCAAGTGCTTTGCCATAGGTTAAAATTAGGTTTTTTTGTTTGTTTGTTTTTTACTATGCATTGTACTAAGGAATACATGGGCATTGGATGAAGTCTAACTCAAAACGTTAATCACTTAGGATGTGGGTATACTAGAAGGCCTTAGTGGCATTTCAATATAGGACAATGACAGTGTCAGCACAATGACATTGCAGAGTGAATTCTGATTGCAGAAACTGTGACAGGGGACTGTTTGCCTAGGACAGACTTTGAGTGGTCTTCTATGGCTGGCTCAATTGAAATCCATTTGATCATGAGAAGAAAATTTGCTGCTCATTGCCAGAAAGGTGATAGCTTCTTTCTCTTGATATCTACAACCTTAGTTACTGAAGTCAGAAAATAGCACATGGACTTTGAAGAGAGAGCACGTTCCAGGAAGAAGGCAGAATCCTAGTGATATCCACAAAGGAGCTTGCCTCCATGGGGTCTTTGCCCTAATATTATGGGGCTGATGGAGATGCTGTTGCTGTCCTCTTTTTTGGAGGCATTAACTAGTGCAGGGACTTCATTTGCCCCCAACCCTGGAAACTTAAGGCCACATTCCTGCCTCCTCTTCAAGTTCATAACCATCTTCTCTATCCTTTCTGTCTATACTAATGGGGTCCTTCTTTTGCTCCTGAGGTAACTCTGAATTTTATCCCAAAAGAATGACATGATCACTATCTACCACTGGCCTTAGAATAAAATTGTTTGTAAGAAGAAAGTCAAAGATGCACCTGAAGGCCAAAATACCCAAAGAAGCAGAATAAGACTAACATGAAAGCAGGTAAACCACTTCCTTGGAATCCCTATGGTCCAGAATCATATCTATCTCAGATATTTGGAGAAAGTTTATATCTACGGCATAAAGGTCAATGTCCCTTCTGACCTTCCTATTGGCCATGGGATGTCACTTCCCAGGTGCATAACTTTGGGAAAATCACCTAATCTCTCAGTGCCTCTGTCTCTGGTTTTTAAATGGAGGTAGATGAAATATTGGGTTGGCCAAAAAGGTCTTTTGGGTTTTTCTGTATGATATTAATGGAAAAACCTGAATGAACTTTTTGGCCAACCCAATATTATCATGGAAGGAAAAGTCCTCTGGGGACAAAGAACATCACCACTTAACATAAGATGAGCGCTCTAAGGCAGGGACGCTTCCCCAGCAAGAATGTCTATAGCTGTAGAAGGAAAACAGATTCCTTCAAAATGGGCAGCGTGAACAAAGTTGTTATTCTCTAGGAAGACTAAATAGAACTGTATTAGAGGAAAAAAAAAATCTTTTTCCTCATCCCCAAGCATTTTGAGCTCTTGAAAATGAGAAGGATTTCAAATATATTGAAGAAACCAAAGAAGCCAGAAGTAATTCTGAGCAGCAATGAAGAAATCGGAAAGAATTTCTTAAAATAGTGAGCAGAGTCACCCGTAGGGTGCAGTGAATCTGGAATGCTTGACGGCTGTTCACCTGCCCAGGCATGCTTCAGGCTCCTCTTCCAGTGGGTGATCAGTAACCCAGACAGACAGTAGGTTGTCAAGAGGTCATCTGCTCTCGAATCAGGGCTAGGTCTGAGGCATAGGTTCCCACAATGAGTCCAATAACCCTGACTCTACTCTCAGCCATAGCAAATGAGAGATGAGTCCCTCCTTTTTCAAGGATGCCTTTTTACTAACCAGATTTCACCTGGATCATATTCTTGCAGTTGATTTGCTCTTGAGTCATTCTTCCTGAAGAATGACTGGTACCATAAACTCCCAAGGCTGGCTCTGATAATCAGCAATATAAGTAAAATCTCAGGGTGCTTCTCCATCTCTGTGACCCTGAATAGACCCTGACAGATCTAGGCCAACTCCAAGAACTGGAAACCATAATAACTAGGTAAGAAATTAGAAGTCACTGTGATATATTCCAGAACTTCTTGGGAAATAAAAGATGAATGAATGAAGACTAACATCCCCCTGATGTTACATCACCAAACTGGCTGAGGACAGCTGAGAGGTTTCTATTTCCTGCTCAGCCTGCTTTGTGTCTTGACTGACACATGTCAGGTTTTTTCCCTGGCATCCTCTGGGGCTTTTCCTTCTTGTCTAGGGACTTCACACAGACTTGGAGGACACATTTGTTTGCAGAGTCTCTCCCCAGGTTTTCTTTTCATCCTAGGGATGACTGCCACAGTGTCAGCTAACTGGGCTGTAACTGCGTTGGCATCGATGTCTATTCAAATGTGATTTTTGCCTCAGTTATCCTGAATCTTGCTTCACAAAATGGGTCAGCCAAGATGACTAAAGGAAAGCCACTGCACCAGAAGTTGTGGGAAGTTCATTTCTTGTGCTCTCCCCACCCCTGGGTTCAGTGTTCTGGGCCTCCACTGGAAGACTGCAGCACCCTGCTGGAAGGTTTGCTGATCCCACTTTCTCTCTTTTTTTCTCATTCACCACCCCCCTTCCTTCCTTAAGTGATAGACTCTGAGACAACTTTCTCTAGAACCTTACTACTCCCTGGACCAGCAGCATCAATATGACCTGTGAGCTTGTGAGCAGTGTAGAACCTCAGGCCCCACCCCTGACCTGCTGCACACTGTCAGTCGGTAAGCACTGCTCTGGGACTTAAACAAGAGACTCAGATAGAATGGCTGTGTGACCCTAAGCCCTGTTCCAGAAAGCTTCCTTTTGCAGAAGTAGGAATGATTGAACATATACCCTTGTGTCAAGTACATCAGAAGGAGGGCCAGTGGAGGCTAGGTGAAGTCCCTCAAGACACTTTTGTAATGAAGTAAGACATAGACTTAGGATCTGCTCTTCATGTGACAGGATCCCATTGGGGTTTCAAGATTTCTGGAGACCACCAGGCCATGAGTGGAGGGTGGTCACATGGTTTAGTGAAGGATACAGTTATAAGAGGACGAAGAGCTGGGTTCTAGTCTGAGAACTGCCACTACCCAGTTGTCTTGCCTTTAGCAAGTCATTTGATATGGCCGGTGCTTAGTTTCCTAAAAGGGAAAATATCGGCTTGACCAAAAAGTTTGTTCAGGTTTTATGGAAAAACTCCGAATGTTGGCCAAGCCAGTGTTTTCTGCCCCATTACCACAACGGCAGCAACAGAGTGAGAGCACGTGGAAAACTGATATGCAGATTTCAGGTGTATTCTTTTCTTTGGATGCCAGTATCTTTGAATTTGGGATAATTCACCTAGGTTGAAATCACTTGGGTACTATCCTATGAGAAAGCAAATAACGTCCCCCCAGTTCTAATGGGCCTATATAACCTACTCAAGAGTAAAATATTTTAAGCACACTGGAACATTAAATGCTTGCATGCAAACAATGCTAATTACACATGAATCCATCTTTGATCCATCCAGCAATGCAATGGGAGCACTTTGTTAGTGGGTTAGTCATATACTGAATATGTTGTGACAGGAGGTCTGCAGCAGGAAAGAACAACCAGAAGCTTCATCAAACAAGAGAATGCCATCTGTGGTGAGGACAAGTGATTTATTTGGAGGAAATATTTAAAACTTGGCTGAATTGAAATCCACACCATAAAATATGTGGAGGTCAAAAGCACAAATGCATTTAGAAACTGAAGCTCATAGAAATTAACTCATGAAGAAAAAAAAATCTCCCACCTACAATAAGAGCTATGAAGTTGCTAATTGTTCATTTCCACTTTTGATAGGTATGTTACTGATGACGGATGCACTTGAAGGTAACTAAACTTATATTCTCGTGGAGATGTTATCCTAACTCAAGCTTGCCTTTGAACATGTCTGAGTTATTGGTGAGTTTTGGCTGTAGCTGCCAGAGTCAAGGTGGCATCAATCAGGCTCATTTAAGTATGAATTTGGGAACAGCCAGCAGCAGGGGTCCTAGACTGTCCTCTGGGAGGCACTTACCTGAATGAACATCAGTTCCAAGAAAGGGACAACAAAGGAACTCACAGATTAAAGCAATTGTCTTAGGTTTACACTTAAGTGAATCAACACACCCCTATAGAAGCACTGCCTTTCTCAAGGGGGCAGCTTCCCATTTCCATTTTCATTTTCACATCAGTTCCAGAGAGCTGCTTTCTCTATAGCTGCACTGTCCAACATGGCAGTCACCAGCCACATGTTACTACTGAACACTTGATATGCGGCTAATGTGAGAGTTGAGACGTGCCATAAGTATCTATGTGAAACACACCCCTGATTTCTAAGACTTAGTATGAAAAAAGAATGTAAAATACCTCTTTCATTTTTTACATTGGTAACAAGTTGAAATGCTACTATTTCAGATATACTAAGTTAAAAAATATATCATTAAATTAATTTTGCTTGTGTTACTTAAAAAACTTTTTTTACTTAATAAAATTTATTTTTTAGAAGAGCTTTAGGTTCACAGTAAAATTAAGTGGAAAGTATAGAGAGTTCCCATAGTCTCTGTTTCCACTTGTTGTCTTCCATTATCAACATTAAAGTGGTACATTTGTCACAATTAATGAACTTATATTGACACATCATTATGCCCCAGGGTCCATAGTTTACATTAAGGGTTAACCCTCGATGTTCTATAGGTTTTGACAAATGCAAAATACCATATGTCTACCATTACTTGTGTTACTTTTGAAAATAGCTACCAGAGCACTTAAATTACACATCTGGTTCACAAATGTGGCTTGCAAATATTCCCATTGAACAGTGCTGCTCTAGAGAACTTTTTTCCTCTTTGGTTGTGGACCACAATTTAATTACAAGTATGCTATTAGAAAAGCTCTACTGTCTGACAAGAAAGCACAACTGTTGTTTTCAAAGAATTAAATGGTTGCAAAGAATAGACAATTCTTAAACAATAAACCAGACCAAAAAAAATAAAGAGAAAAATAAAAGAGATTAACGTACAATAACGTAAGCTGATTAGTGTACTAGACCTTAACCGTACCCCTAGATCTTAACACTCTCTGTTCCATACACGTTGTAGCCTTCTCTGTATGTAGCGTAATTTTGAGTGTTGGTGGCAGGAGCAGGCTTAAAGTTTTGGGTGTTCTTTGTGAGTTTCATGCGTTTGGACTCTGCCCGCGATTTGTAACAGAATTCTATCAAAGCCACCATCATGGCCAGCCCCAGACCTCCGACAAGTATATAGAAAACGCCTGCCACATTGCTCAGGCTCAGAGCGCTGGTCTTGTCCTAAGAGAAATGAACAAGGCGATTAGTTCTTGGGGAAAACAAAGACAATGGAACATTATAATACATTGCAACAGTATACAATAGTTCTAAGTCGTAAAATAACTAGACATTGATGTAAATGTTATGACTCAACTCTGGCAACTGGTGGATGTTTCACAATGGCTAGTAAGACAGCAGACTGTGCTTCTGTTGACAGTTGTGATCCTCACCTAAATATTCTTTTATTTTGACTCCTTAAATCCTTTAGTACCTCAAGATGGTGTCAACAACTAAATAAGGCAACATTCGGCCATGGGAGCAGAAGTGTAAACACAAGCACAATTTAGTCCTCTGCCAGCTTGCATAAACACCATTTGCCAGAGTTGAGCAGTGACATAATCTCTATTGATGTAACACTCTTTTCATTTGGGAACTTGAAGCACTCTTTCCCCTCTCTGCCCCGCAACACCCCTTTCTCCCTTGTTCTCCCTGTGTCAACAACTAGTTTTTAAGATAGCAGGTGAGTATGTTAGCGGTTCCTGATATTCATATTGGGGGGAGTTACTTCACAAGGGTTTGCTTAAAAAGGATTAGCTCTCTCCTTTCACCCAGTGGTTGAGAAAGAAATTGCTCCCTGTGGGGGCTGGTTGCTAAGGTCTCACCCTCAGGGGAGCAAATCTTTGTGCTGTGGAGACAAGGGCACAGCACAATGAATTGACTCTGTTCCCGCTTCCTGGGAGTTTAAGGAAACCCTCAGGAGGACCAACTGGGTCCTGAATTGGCTCCATACAAATCAGAAAACTTTTCCGGGAGGCTGATGATTGAAAAAAAAAATCCAGCTCATTTTTAGCTTTTACTCCAGGGAATGTAGAGAATAATTAGAAACAAAACAAAACAAAACAAAACAAAACCCTACACTTATCTGATCTCTATTTAAAATGGAAGGAGGGGGGTGGGGGAAAATCAAGGAAGCCGGTCAGTGACTTTCAGGTCAAACTGTGCAAATCTGACTAAGCTATCTGCCTGCATGAAAAAGCAGAAACTGAACTGCTGAACAATGGAAAGAGAAAAGTTGGTGCCTTGAGCCCTACCTTGAGGTAGGACACAGCAAGGGCCAGGAGCCTTTCTTTGACAAAAATAAAATAAAATAGCATTTTGTAGTCTTTTTAGAGGGAATGTAACCATTTTGCTGCTGAATACAATAGAATGGAATACCCACATTGTTAAGCCAGTGAATTGAGTATCTTATTCAAATGATAGCACAGTGAGCAGATGATGGCTATGGCTGACACTCAATAATCTGTAGCTCAGCTGGTCCTAGTATCATGTAAAGAATTAAATATAAAGACAATTTGGCATGTTCTGATTCCATTTTCCTAAGAGCCAGTCCTGTACTTGTTTACTTCAACAAAAAGGCCAATTGGAATTGAATCACATTGTCGGGAAGAGGGGTATGGACATGCCTCATCTCTATAACAACCTTGCAAAGAGTCACTCTTCTAGGATGAATGACAGCTAGACAAGTGATAAGAATCTCTGTCACTTATGAAATGATGGATCGCCTCCTTAAGGAGGCTGGTGAAACTATCTGCAGGGATGTTCCACAGTCCATTAGGAAATGGATCAATTTCTGGTAACTTGTCCTCTCCCACTAGATTTGTATATGTATGTGATTTTTGATGGGGGAAAGGTGTCCTTTGCATGACCCACGTAAGCTGGAGCAACAAAGTTTCAAGTTCCTCCAATTTAAGTTTCATAAAATTCCCTGTTGTGGGATGTAGAAAACCAGGAGCAAAATGGTTCACTGCACAAGGAAAATGAGTGGCATTTCATGAAATGAATTAACTGATACCACAATATTAGTTCGAAAAAAGGAAAGGCAAAACTTGAAACTCAAAAAGAATTTTCTTAGGGGGGCAGGAAGGAGGCGGGGAAGAGTGTTTCATGCTTATCAATGTGATGTTATCCTGAGAATGTATACCCTTAAGGAGCATGCGACTGAATTTTAGAAGTATTACGTACAGAGATTCAAATAACACCTTTGGAAGAGAGAAGTGTGACAGACTTAATGAAATTTGAAATCCAAATAGATGCTGAACTCAATACGACAGCAGCTGAGAGGAGGCTAATCATTGTGCTTACAGAAGCCAGTCTTTGTTACTTAATTCTTTGACTGTTTTCAAGTGGGCTCAACATAATATAGTCATAACCAAAGGCATTAGCAACTACAAAGTCTCTGAAACTGTAAGAGGTTAAGAAAAAGTACTGTCACAACTGGTTCTTTTTTTTTTTTTTGGTTGTTGTTGTTTTTCTCTTCGAACTTTCGAAATGTGAAATACAGTAAAACCCCCTTATAACACAGCTCATTCTTTGGGAATGTGGTGGGCCAGATTGAGTTCCCTAATTACAATAGCTTGCAGGGAGTCCATGAGTGATGTCACGTGGCAGGCCTCTAAGGCTGGTGTTTGCCTTAAACTTTCAGCGCTTGTGTTATAAAGGGGTCCCACTGTGTCAGGGAGTGTGTGTTGGGAAGGAAAGCCGTTTTAGGGTAGAAAATAAACAGTGGTTCAAAATGTGATTGCTAATCAGTACAAAAAGACCTTCAGCGACTGACCTTACTCCCGGAGTCCTTGGCTCCACACTCCCCCTTATCGTACCACCATTTGTTTTTCAGCTTGTCTAAGATGCCTTGTTCACTGAGTTTCAATACTGCAAGGTTTACAGGCGTTCTTCACGTGGGAAATAACATAAATAACATTATATTATGTTATTTTATGTTATTCAAGCTTCAAACTACTTTAAAACTATAGAAAGCGATAAAGCAGGGGGCCCTGGCCACAGAGTAATTTTAGACACTGCAGGCAACCTGAGCATTACCTTATAAAAATTAACACTACAGCAACGCTATATTTACCAGGGCCTGCCCATATCGCTTTGAGTAATCGGCACACACTGTTAAATAATGAGGATAGAAAAAAGGCACTCCTCAGATAGGCGGTGTGGGGTGAGGAGGGTTTCCCCTCAGTGACAATCGTCGGCGGCAGCTTGCAGTAGCTTTGTGATGGAGGTGTGTTAGGTTTGATCTAACCGGGTGTCTTGTTGTACTTCCAGACAGAAAGCAAGTTTTATGGTGGAGTGGGGAAGGGAACGGGGCCAGAAGGGGAGGCACTTCCACATGTGGAGACAAAAGGATGAATTCCAGCAGAATAGAAGATAGATTCTCTGTGAAGAGCACGCCTTCTGATTAATTGTCCTTTATTACACAAATCTGCTGTCCAGCTGAAAATGATCTTCCAACAAACTGTACTACATACATGTCTCCCCAGACTAAATTCTTACACCATACTGGTCTTAATACTAACAGTATAATGTGGACCTCTGAGTTCTGTATAAGAATACTTTCAACAGTGTGAGATTTGGTCTACGGATTGTTTTTAAGTTACTGATCAGCTGTCTCTCTGATATGGTTGTACGTCTAGGGCCAACTCAGGTCATCAGAAGGTGAACTAGATTGTTTTAAAATGGATTATTAATATGGCATGACCTGAAATGGCAAACTGACTCTGCCTCTATGGCAGTGCTGTAGAGGAAGTTTAGATACGCTGTTGTAGTCAAATGAAGCTTCAGAGCCACTTCACAAATGCGGGAAACCCTATTGGTCCTAGGGTAATGATTTTTCTCTCTTGGAAATTTCTTCAGCTGTAAAATGGGAATAATGACTTCTACAGTTTTCTTTCTAGACCTAATGAATCTTAAAGGATCTCTAATAACTTTAGATTTAAAATGCATTATAGAGAAGGGGTGGCATATTTGTATTATGAGGCTATGAACTACTGTGTGTTCAGGCTCATGTGAACAATATTGCCAGTACTAGTACCTGTTTTTCTGAATGCTACCAATTTTCAAGGAGGAAATCAGGTATATTTGTGTAACTATGAACATTCCATAGAATTTCTGAGTTTATTTTGGGTAACTTGGACCCACCAACATATCCCAATCATTGACAAGACTTCTGTTGTCACAGAGATCTGTTCTCTATCAGACCATCCCCAAAGCCTGTTTCCTTTCTTTTCCTCTTTACTGTTGAGAGCAGAAGGACCATCTCGAGATATTCTGAGAAACAGATCATCATGTAAAAATAATAGGCAATTTCAGAGTACTTAGGATTTGTAAAACTATAAACCTTTAGTGTCAGGGAGGTGACACTTTCTTGGTTAGTCCTGAACTTGGCAGCCAGAATATCTGTATTTTGTATGTCACCAGGAAATTGAGGTCCTTTTATACTTGAAACAAGTTCCTTCAGTCAATGCTCAGAAGCTTAGGCTTCTCAAGTGCTGGCCAGAGTTGCTTGGAATGCAAAGAAACAAAAGTTATTTAAATAAAAATGCGAGCCTCTTTAGGATATTGTTAGCTGTGACAGTCATCTTCGACTTTTTTTTCTTAAAGGACAGAAAGGCCATCTATGGCCATGAGATCAGTGTTGGAATTGCCTTCTGCCCTAGTCTCCGCTGTCTAGCCTCCTTCTCTCTCCTTGCTCCTATAATCTTTTCCTCTATCACCACCACCTTTCCTTCAGTGCTATGCCTTAAACTACATATTGGCACCCAGGCTCAGGATTATGACAGTTGGCTCAGATTGCAGGGGAGATGTTTTTCAATAACAGATAGGTCACTGATTCCATCAGGACCACGGGAAAAAGTATCAAGCATTTTTTCTTCCTTTTCATGCTTCCTCTTTTCTTACTGCAAAGGGCCCAGTGTCTTCATGCTGCTCTCTGACTAAGCCCTTACCGGGCCCTGACCTCCCTCAAGCTACTGTGTTCTTCAAATGACTTCAATTTCTTTAGTTATGGCTGCTCTTACTAGATCTCAGGAACACAGCAGTCTGATTAAAGGCACTCACACTAAGGTCCAAATCGAGATCTCTCCCTAGAGATCCTAGGTTTAAAAAAAAATTATCTACACTTAAGTAAGCTAGGGTTGATAAAAGTGGGGCATGTTAGTTTAGAGCAGTGGTTCTCAAACTGGTCCAGAGACCCCTGGAGGATCCCTGAAATCTTTTCATCAGAGGGTCGGTGAGGTCAAAACTATTTTGGTAGTAATACTAAGATGTTCTTTGCCTTTCTCACTCTTATTCTCTCATGATGTACAGTGGAGTTTCCTGGAGGTAACATGACATGTGATATCACAACACATTGAATGAAGAAGTAGATATGAGAATCCTATTCTGTTATATTAAGCCAGATATTAAAGATACTTGCAAAAATAGGACAATGCCACTCCTCACTGATTTTTTAAAAAGCAAGCTATTTATGTGAATATACATAGGGTTTATTATTTTTAAATGAGTTATTAATACATTATTTAAAAATTCCATTTTAATTTCTGATATGGTAAGCATTAATAGACATAATACATATGAACAAAATTTTGGGGGGTTCCTATAACTTTGAATTGTGTAAAGGGGTCCTGGGACAAACAAGTACTGGTTTTAAAGGAGGGAAGGCTTTTCCTCTGCTGGCCCTATTCTGGGCTGCCACCCTCCACTCTTGTCAAAATCCAGGCTGAGCATTTAGCATCCAGGTCAGCAATCTAGCATCCTGCTTTTCTGACAAGTGGCCTACCCCTGCCTTAGGCCATTGAGTGGCTCCCTCAGAATGGTTGGTAACCGCTCTCTACTACCATAGTCTGTACAGTTACAGTGGAGGTTACCTTAGAGCAATGGTTCTCTATTAGGGGTAGTTTTGCCCTTCAGGAGACACTGGGCAATGTCGAGTCATCTTTCATTGTCACAACTGGGGAGGGGGGCAATACAGGCATCTAGTAGGTAGAGGCCAGTGATGCTGTTAAACACCCCACTATGTGCAGGACTGCCCCCACCACAAGGCCCCAGATGTCAATAGTGCTGCGGCTGGGAAACCCTGCCTTAGACAATCCAAACCTCATCTGATGCCCCAGGACTTTAGGGAAATCTGACAAATTATATATCCTTAGAAGTTTAGTCTTTGATTGGAAAAAAAAATCACAGGGTTTATGAAATCTGGCAGGGAACCAATGTGCGTTTGGGAACTTCTAAATAAAAATGAAGGAGAAAAACAAACATTTTAAGCAGCAGCACAGCCAAGCAGCATAAAAGCTGTAATCAGAAATCACAGATAATACCACTTAACAAGGTTAGGATAGCTGCCAAGAAAAGAAAGTACTTTAAAGGCCAAATCTCCTACAATTGTATGTTGCTGCAGGGTGGAACAAATTCTCAAGATGGCAGAGAAAAACTGCTTCTATCCACATAATTTTCTCTGTTACTGTACCTTACTGGATGTATTGCCAAACTCAATTCAAATCAACCAAATGTATTGATGTTCCCCTTCCAAAACACACACACACACACACACACACACACACACACACACACACAATTTGGTATTTTAAAGAAAGTAGAATTAGGTGGGCAATTGGTCACTTTAAATGTCACTTTCCTCTTGATGCCATTTTTGCTCCTCACCGTAATATTTTCTTTCTCCCTCTTCATCTTCTATCTTGCCTTATTATTTGTGCCCAGGCCTTGTGTTTCCCCCTAGACTATGTTGCTCAAGTGGAAAGACCATGGCTTATATATTTGTATTCCCCACTTAGAATAGTTCTCTCAAGAAATACTTGAATAGAAAGCTCTTTTAGCATTTTGTTTCCCAGCCTAGCACTTAACACATAATAAAATTATTATTATTGGTCAAGTTTAATAATCACTTTAAGAAGGTAGATTCATGGCTTCTCTAAGTACAGCCATGAATAAATACAGAAAGGGTCAGTAATCTGCTCTAGCCTGCACTGTACCTTCACCAATGGAACACACAAAAGGGGGTGGCAAGCCCGCATTGTTTTTGTTCTTAGACTTTGGATGTTCATAATGAATTTTTTCTTTAGGGACCATCAGATTCCAAATAACTCTCAGCCTAGCAAGGGTAGATCCAGCAGCTGGGGCCTTTCACTGCTGTGGTGCGGTGGTATGTCTCCAGGGGAATGTTTCAGAGCTCTGACTGCAGGCCCTTAATGGGTACCTAGGAGAATTAGAAGTCAGAAATATTTATTGTCCTTGCTTCAACAGAGAATGGAAAGAATTAAACAAAGTAGGTCAGATTCCTATCATGGAAATTGGTTAGTCATTCTCCCCTCTGAAGGGCTTGCTGTGAATATCTCCTGAGTGGAGTCCTCTTAAGGCAAAAATAAAACAGAACAAAACAAAAACACAGGTCGTAGAGCTTGGGAGAGAACAGGAGTACTTTGTAATTTCAGGGGGTCTGGGACCCCCCACCTCTGCCACAAATATTTTCCTCACTGGTACCTGACATTCCATCAAGGGAATTTCACATCTTTAAGACGGAGGAAACTTCCTTGTTAAAATACAAAGCTTCATGTGAAATGGGAAAGGAAGTGGAGTGTAACTGTTTATAAACTCCAACTCTTTGTTCTGTTTTGTTTAAATAATGGTCTGGGGTGTTGGATGGAGGAAAGGCTGTAAATTCCTCCTATGGAAAGGCTGTAAATTGCACCTATAGCATAAAAATGTATGTGGATTATGGACCAGATGGAGGGGATAACAGCAAATGTCACCTAGATAGTCAGTTAATAGTATGTGAAGGGAGCACTGACCTGAGACAGAATGATGGTTCCTGAGTGTGGGGAGCAGTCATGGAGTAGCATCAATTTTTTTTTTTTTGAAATTGGGGTAGTAATGTAATTCATAATGCCTTGAAAATGAGTTCTATTTTTGAAGAAAACATTACTGGCTGATACAAATTTCTGCTTATCTTTGCCATCCCCACCTGGCAACAATCAACAACAAAGCTCTGTGCTCATTAATCCAGGGCATCCAGCCCCGGGTGGCAGTTGTCTAGGTTCCCAGCTCATTTCTGGGAGCTATGAGCCAGCCATTGCGAAGTTCAATGTCATCTTAGTGCCGGCCAGTGTTACATATGCAGACAGTTTTAGGATAAGAGGAACAATTTTTTCTTCTGTGAAGTAGAAACTGCTTATTTTTTTTTTTAAGTAACTAAAAATTTTGATTTCAAAGGAACTGTCCAATTTATTTTTTAATTTTGATTTCAGGAAATACCTAAACTACATAGATTTGAGCCATGTTGGATTCTTTTTTTATAAAGAAAGAAATATGGAGAGAGTGATGTGAGGGTGCTGTTTTCCCATAGTGCAAAGAAGAAAAAATGGCCTCGTGAGTTAATGACCAAGTTGATTCCTCCATATGGTGTTCCTAGAAGGGTTGAGAGACAAGGTCTGTACTATGGATATGGTTCTAGGCCTGAAAGATATAGGAATCCGAGGGTGTTGTAAGATTTATCTATTTGAGAGACTGTGTGATATATTCTAGTTTAAGTGGCTTCTTTTCTCCTTTCTGAGCAGGGACACCTAAAGAGCAAATGTCTGTTTAACTAATTATACCAAGAGATCTTCAATGGTGCCCTTAGGAAGGACAGATATATGTGTAAATACATAGGTCATGGAGCGAAAGACAAGAAGATTACGGAGAAGTAAAAGAAATACATGAGCAAGGATGGTGTATTTGCAGTGTTAATTACAAACTTGCTCTAAGAACACAATGTCTGAATGATGATAACAGAAACTTATCACAGCCTAAGCTGGAAGCCCTCCCCTCATGCTATGATTTATCCAAAGCTCACTCCAAGTTACTGCATTTGCTTCTTGGTACCTAGTGACTTTTTGGAACAACTTCTAAAAATTATCTTTGGTCCAGTGGAGGGAGAAAAGCCATCTATCACTGGCTTTTCTACTGAATATATTTCAGGTTTTCATGGTGACAGTTCACCTTTTCAAATTGCTCGCTTGTTTCCCTAGCCTTTTCTGGAGAACTCCTAGTATCATTCAGGAAATCACAGGCAGGAAGGCAGTTACAGACATCTCTGCCCAGGCAGGACTTGATCTATTAAGTTGAAGTCAATTGATGACCAACCAAGAGAAGATTCATCATTGGATGAAAGGATATAGTCTAGAGTCCTTGCTATTCTTTTCCATAGGTTACCTGGGGATAGTGTAGTGAAGGGATTTACCTCTCCATCTAGTAGCTGCTGGAGGCTATGCCCTAGACTACATTAATATTCTGGAGCCCCTTTAAAGAAGCTTGATTTATTTCTTTTCACAGGGGTTTCTGGATGCAGGATTCTAGGAAAATGAAGATTTAAGTTATTTTAATCTTTCTACCCTTGGAGAAAGCCTGAACTTTCTCCACAACCTGAGAGCAGGCACATATGACTGCTGGCAATACTGGACCCTGGCCACCCAAGTGACCCTCATTCCACAGGGGCAGCTACAGTGATTTGCAGACTTATACAGTGCTTAGCTGCTAGACTCTCACTCTGAGACAGTATTTATATCATGTAGTTCACAAATGTAGCTTAAACCTATTTAACTCCTTGCTAATGAGATCATAATTTAATGTAAGTGCAAAGAGCAAATTCAATAATGCATGCCTATAACACTAGGAGGTGAAAGCTGTGAGCCATTTTACTAAGGGCCCAACAATACTAGTGATTGAAACCTATCAATGGGCTTCTGTGCTAGAGAAGCAGCCCCCAAAGTCACTTAGAGATATTTGGATAAAGCCAGGTCATTTCCAAATGATAACCTCTCAAATGCAAAGTGATAGACCTCTTGATTACAAGTTGTGAATTTCACTAATGGATTCTTGCCAAACTAGGCCTTGGTCCAATCTCTCCCTCTAGAACTAGAAACCTGAACAATTTATTGGTTGTGGACTATCTGACATAACCCAATTTGTCTGGGAAGACTTCTTACTCAGTTTGTCCCTGACAGGGAGAAGGGCATGAAGGAAAGATGCTAAGCTTCTGGAGAAGCTAGTTTTGTTTAAAATGTGGCCACAGATAATTTCCCAGGCATGTAATTGATATGAGTCCCTTGAAAACCCTGTTTTGAGATCCATTAACATTCAAACTATCACATTTGGTTGTGTTTCACTACATACAAGTGTCTTTTCTTTAGTTCATCCCCGTGATACTGAGAAAGAGAGGCATAGACTGAGAAGACAGACGGAAGCAAGTCTTCACCAGAAACTCAACAAGTGTTTCTGAAGAAAGACATCTAGTTCATTTTCCTGATTCTAGGCAAAATATTCATTGAGAGTTTAATCCAATGGGTGCCAGCATTTTCTCTCAGTAGCCCTCCATTGACCATGACCCATAGAAAAATAATCAGTCTTAGCTTACATGCCAATAGATTGCAACAAATAGGGTCTACCTATCAGATCTGAAAGCTAACTTCTGGTTGCCATTCCAGGGTACACGCCACTCTTTTCAGCTTTCATCCACTTCTCTGCATTTCCAGCAGCAATGCTAGATATCACATGCTAGCAGAGTCAGTCTCTCCCTCTCATTTTTTTTTTTAAATGTAATGGATGCTATTGTTTTAGATCTATATTTTGAGAAATATTTGCTTCAAAGCCAGATGAAATTGAGCTTTATGGTGAATCTAGCACTTGGACCACCCTTTGCCACCTCTGACCAATAGGGATTTGCCTCATGTGCCAAGGGCCAAATGTTTTACCGCTCTCTAGAAAGTCAAAAGAGAATAGATTTCAATTGTTCTCTGTAAAAGAAATCTGCCCCCACCCTGTTCCACCAACCTCAATTCCCACCCTCATCGAACGTGTTTTAATCATTTCATATCTTTTGTGTTTCTTTTCCAATCATTTCAAATCTTTCGCATTTCTTTTCCATGGCTGTCCTACCTTTCAGAGAGTGTAGTCCTATATTCTTCTCTTCAAATGAAAGGAGACCAAATGATTTGCTCTTAGTGGGGCAGAAAGAGCATAGCCATATACCGTTTAACTCTGCCACTGCAGCGGGGTCTTTCTTCTTGGCAACTGTATAGCAGCATTCTTACCTTCAGGCTTTTCATTCCTGCTGCTCTTTCTGTAGCTCTGGTGTTGGACATTTGGTCATTGTTTGTCAATAAGAAACACATTCATGTTATCAGGATAACACCAAAGGCAAATAACCACATCCTAATCATAGAAACTGTGTTAAGGCCACGTAGTCAATTTCAAAAAAAAATTCATTAAAATGGGTTAATTTTAAAAAATACTTTCTTTCTGGATTACAATTTTTTTTTTTCCGGTGGTAGAACTTATTCTTTAACACCATCTGGTAAAATCAATGGTTTTGGTAGTCACTGGATTGGTTCAGTTCTTAAGGCAAAAAGGTCCCTTGTTTGCAGCAGCCACTTGAAAGAAAGTGAGGGTTTGCTCTTGGGAAGAAGACCTGAGTAAGTTCAAGGAGCAAACTTAGTCACTATCAGGAAAGAAAACTGTCAGTTTCTTCATACTTCCAGGCGGCAGCACCAGCATAGAGACATGCAAACCAACGAAGAGTGTAATGTACTCACCCTACTCCTTGATCCCAAACCAGTCTTGGTGACTCACAGGAACTTCTTCTAAGACTCAGGCAGTGCCATCGATCTGTAATGATTCTTGACTACACACATAACAGTGTCAATAGAGAGTCACTGGGGTCCGGCTTAACCCTGGATATCCAAAATGTCTCCCTTTAGGGATGGCTCCTGCCAATAAAACGTCCATCTTATTGCAGGTAAAAGGCAGAGGCAGATTCACATCCATGACCCAAGGCCCAAGAATGTCAAACAATTCTGGGTGTGGAAGAGAAGTGGTTAAGAGACGGTGGCATAGGAGAGGAGAATTGTAGACAAACATGGAAGAAGAAATACACACAAAGCTGAGGATCTCATTTATGCATATAGGAAACACAGTATCACCTCATTTATCTATGTACCACTAAAGAGAAGCCGAGGGCATTTGGAAATCTACTGTCCGAAAGTATAACTTTCTACTATCTCTGAATAGAGACTTGCTAAGCAAATACATGGTTATGAAACAAAAAAAAAGATTGTGATAGGAGGAATATCTTTGAATTTCTTAAGAGAACAAACTCTTTTTAAGTACTTTAAGAGCACCCATGTGAAAGGAGATATAACTAATTTTAATTGCAAGTCATTTTTGGAATTTATTAAAACAAGTTCCCTAAGTTCTTTACTAGCATCCCATTGGTTAGTTTATTCTGCTGCTGCTGCTACTGCTGCTGCTGCTGCTGCTGCTGCTGCTAAGTCGCTTCAGTCGTGTCCGACTCTGTGCGACCCCATAATGGCAGCTCATCAGGCTCCCCCGTCCCTGGGATTCTCCAGGTAAGAACACTGGAGTGGGTTGCCATTTTCTTCTCCAATGCATGAAAGTGAAAAGTGAAAGTGAAGTCGCTCAGTCGTGTCTGACTCTTAGTGACCCCATGGACTGCAGCCCACCAGGCTCCTCCGTCCGTGGGATTTTCCAGGCAAGAGTACTGGAGTGGGGTGCCATTGCCTTCTCTGTAGTTTATTCTAGTCCTGATATATTTGTGAAGAAAATAAACTGCATTTCTCTATCAATACTCTATAAATCATAATGATCAGGTTAGAAAGATGCCCTGGAGAGGAAATGGCAATCTGCTCCAATATTTTTGCCTGGAAAATTCCATGGACAGAGGAGCCTGGTGGGCTACAGTTCATGGGGTCACATAATGCTTAGTTGCACAGTTGTGTCCAACTCTTTGTGACGTAATGGAAGTTTAAGTTCATATCTCATACTTGCCTATATGCCTTACAAGTTAAGGCAACTCTCACTGCAGTCAACTGGTTTAGAATGGTTTATTTTAAACATTCTGTTCCAGTGTTCCCCAAAGCACACAAAATATGCTGATTTTTGTCTTGGAAAATATAGACACTGGAAGTTGATTTAAATCCCTGGATAGAACTAAAACCAGGACACTTCTAGGGTGAAGTGGGGTATGGTTTATAATGCCTTGTCAAGATCACAAATGGATTGTTTCATTGACCAGACCCCATCTAGTAAAATAAGGTTATGTGGGGAAGCTAGGCTGGGTGCCCTTCACCCAAGATTAAGGGAATGAAACAGCGTGGGTGCGGGCATCAGAAGAATTTGAAAGTTTGCGGGGACAAGCAGCTGAGGAGGGAGGTTGATGTGGTAATTCAGCAGCTAAAATCCCCATTCTGCTGTGATTTATAGCAATAGACTTTCACTGGCTATGTCACAAACCCCTGGTGATGGGGGTTTATCGCTGAAACAACCCACTGGCTCCTAATTACTGCATTTGCACACACAATGTAATAAAGCGCTAACACAAAAGGGTGATTTGCAGGTTAAAAATTCCCAAACCACAGCTCTAATTTCCATGATCCTTGCCTGTACATTTATAGTTCATCAAGGAAGGATTGAGTCTGATTTGTTTCCACCCTATTAGCCCAGGTTTAGGAAACTGGCAAACCCAAGCAGTATTATAGTTCTAACCTGTAGATCTGGTGCAGAGGCTAACTGGTGACTGACCTTATTTTAATTTCTTGTATTTAGAGAATTTAAAAAAATCTATTTCATCAGCCTAACTGTATGTACATTTAAAACAGCCTGATCACTGCTTCTTTCTTCCATAAGATAGTAACTTTTAAAGAATAGGCTTAGAATGTGTTATGTCTCATATCAGAGGGGAAAAGTCAAGAATTTAACATAATTGCCCATTTATCATTACTTAAAGATTGTGGGAGAGAGATAAATAATATCTGTTTTTTTTCCCTCTCCTGGTTTCAGAGATAATAGTTGTGAAAGTGTTTTTGAAAAAGTAAAAGCACTTATAAACGTCAGGCTTTGTGATTATTGTCATTTTTAGTAATCAGTACTGAGGGCTGGAATGGCTTAAATATGCTATTTGCCTTGTAACCAAGGTAGTTGAGAATGAACTTGATTTTTATGGAAATAGATCATATGTAATCAGATTTGCATTGCTCATTGGATGGATAGATGTGATAAATTGCTGTCTGCAATATTATCACAAGAGGTGACCCTGAAAGTCAGCAGAGATTTGTGACAGCATTAGCTGTGTGACCTTCTCAAAGTCACCACCATCTCTGGGTCTCACTTTCTCTATGAAATGATGGTGTATTTGTCAATTGTCATGTTAACTGGGGATGGAATACAATAAAGAAATGTAATTCTCAAGCCATTTTACTAATACAGTTAAAACTCACTGATTTGAATAGAGGAGAAGGATTGTCTGAAGGAGAAAGTCCTGAATTACAAAATAGGTTTGAAGAATGACAGTTTCATTTCTTAAAGTCTATTTTGTAATTCAAACTCTCTATAAAACATTGCTTTAGTGAAGGTTCTCATGAGAACTACCTTAGCAGATAAATTTGTAATGAATATGATTATATCTCAAAAAATGCTTCCAACATTTGAAAAAGGTTTGTTCTCGTAAGGAAAAATTCAACTGACAATTGAATCTAAACTCTTCATTTGCTTAACAAACCTCTCTTGGCCTCATCCCTGATAAAGTGAGACTGTAGATTGGTCCCTGTAGACTGGTGTCTGTCCAATTTATCACAAATTATAAATTAGAGGGCTCCAAATTAATGAGGTTTCACTGCCTTTTCTACCTTCTTTTCCATTGATTTGTTTTTGGCATCAGCACTAAATAGTGAAGCACTGATTCAAGTTCATCTCTTGCCCCTTCTCTTGCTCACTCTCAGAAAACAGCAGGTAGCAAGAAGAAAGAAGTTAAAGGCAAGCTCCTTGGTCATCCAGAAATGGAATAAGCAATCATTGGATACGCAGCACTGATCACACTATTATCCATAGTTGAGAAAGGGTCGACTTATTTCAAAAACTTGTCTGGAGGAGTGAGCAAAGGAAGTGATTTGAAAGATGAGTGGCAGGTAGCACTATGGTCAAAGAAGTTGGCAACATTTAGCATCTACTGAAATATTTTTCTATTTGCATGCCAAAAATCAGATAATCTGGAAATTGTGGGGCTTGCAACAAAGTTACTTGATAATTTTGCAGCAGTATCAGCTGAGGCAATATCTGGGTGAAAAGTAAAAATTCAGCCAGATGCGTGCAGATCTTTTTGTTTATGTAACATCAAATATCTGGTTATTTGAAAACTTCTGGGCACTTGGCATCATATGGATGTTTTAGAGTCATCTTGATACAGTCCATGGCGCCTTTTTAACCATGCTGAGTATGAAGGATGAATTCGTGACAGCCATGTATCCAATCGAGCTCAATTTTCACTCTGCAACTCACTTGAACGGTATAATTAGGTTCTCCGTGGCCTGATAATAATATGAGAAAAAAGACCAGGAAGAAAGTGCTAAGTACTCTAGGCTTCAGGTGAGCCATTGCCAAACTCGAATGAGCCAAGTCAATGGCATTAGTTCACACTGGTAGGAAAGGAAGTTAGCGCTTTTTGATACATAGTAAAACCTTGATTAATTGGAATCCATAAGGGACGAATGGAATTTTCAATAAGAATACTCATTTTGTTTCATTCTTGGCTAATAATACTTTTTTTTCCCCCCTCAAAGTGCTTGTATCCACTTTCTCGCCTCAGGCAAGCAGCGTCTAATGTTTGAGGGTCAATCCAGATGGAGAGAAGATATAGGAGACAGAGCTGAGCGTGACCCAACCATAGGTCATCTCTTGGCAAGTGATTAAAAAAAAATCAATTCCTTGCAGTCTTCTCTTTTGGTACTATTGTTGCTTTCTCGTCAATGTGGAACTGTGAGGGGGGACAATTCAGTGAGCTGGTGTACTGGTTAGGTGAGTTCTGGTTAATCAAGGTTTTACCTTGCCCATGCTTGGTAAGATTATTTCCTGTAGATAGTTGTTTTTAAATTTATTTCTTGGAAAGTGCTCTGTGTTTCCAAACCCTGTATTATACTGCAGACTGGCAAACTAACTTTTCCGTCAGCATCCTGAGGAGTGGAGAGAGAAAGAGAGGAGCAGAGGTGTAACCATTGTCTCTGAAGGAGAAATGTTTTGGCTCCCCTGTCTGTTGGTCTGTGACTGGGAAACACTATTCTTCACCTTAAGATGCCCATGGTATCTTGGTTGTACAAGAGTCGATCTTACACGCTTCAATATCATTCTCATGCCCTTTAGGCCACGGAGGATTCTGTTTTCAGGTCCTCTCCTGTACTTACCCAACACGTCTTCCATCATTGTATTGTGGCTTCTGAGCTTGCCCCTATTTCTTGTTGCTTGGTTGAAGGCTATTCATTTGTTCTAGCCCGAAGAACATTAAGGAGCCAAAGGAATGCCAAGTAAGATGGATTTTCTCACAACGGCAGCCTGGATAACAATTAGACCTACCTGAACCAAGAACACGGCTAAGGAGAAGCCAAATCAGGGATTTATACACAAAGAGTATCAGTCAGGCGACGCGCTTGTTTAAATATACCGAATACCTTGGCAAAGTCTATATATGTGGTGGCCTATTGAAGAAAGACCCCATTTAACTTGAAACCGAACTTGTTCTTTGGCTTTCAAGTTGAGTGGGGCCAGCTTAAATAGGCTATCACATATTGAGAACATCTCATCACTCATACACATGATTGAAGAAGCCACCTCTAATCAGGCAACCAACCACTGAGCAACCATCACGCCTGAGGGGGAAAAAAAAAGGGGCTGTTACCTGACTTTTCAGTAGATAGATTTGATTTCTCACAGCACTCATCTGAGGCGGGTGGGGACAGTCTTAAGGAAAGCCTCAGGCTTGTGAAAGCCTAGGGTGTTGAGACCTGCACACTGGCCTCCTTAAGGCAGGCGGTCTGGCCTGTGAGGGGAGGGGCAGGGTGTGGACGGGGAGCCTCTGTCTGGGAGTTTAAGAAGGGACCCAAGTTAGATCAAAAGTGCGGGCGGTGCCCTGAAGTCTTTCTAGTTCCCAAAGCTGCCAGGCAGGGGAATAACCTGGTCATTCCACTTTCTGTGTGAGTCTTGTGCTCTTTCCTCAATAAGAAGCTAACAGTCTTGCCGATTACTCGTCACTAAGGGTACCCGGTTGTGGTGACATTGAGGCTGACCTTGGAGTCACCGCCCCCGCTGCCGCACTCTCCTTTGTCGTACCACCATTTGTTTTTCAATTTGTCCAAGAGGCCTTGCTCATTCAGTTTTAATACTGCCAGGTTAACAGCATTTCTTGAAACGATAAAACAATAACTTGTAAGAAAATGCACAAATGCTTAGGAAATCGTTAACGTATAAAAAGGAGCACAAGAGGACAAATTGGCTAAATTTCACAGAACGTGGAGCTATAAAAATGTCTGTACAGCAAATACAGGGTTAAATATTGGAAGGTGGCATATGGAGGATAACATTTGCTCAAAAACTGAAGTGTGCGGGATGGGGAAATTGTCTTTGAGAAAAAAAGTAACAAGAACACCACATCCATGCAATTAACATTCGTCACATATGGCACCATAACTTGGCTTTTACCATTTAAATTGAAAAAGCCGTTGAACTGTAAAATTAAAACAGCAACAAACAGTCAGAGAGGACCACACAGAGAGAGAACATTAAAAAAAATGGATGCATTAAATAGATGAAACCATAATTTACCGTCTTATTTAACTCCATGGAATATTGTAGGTTTTAAACTTTTAAAAGTTACCTCAAAATCCACAAGAAAGAAAATGACAACAAAATGCATCAGGGTAGGTGGAATACTATAACAACACGGATATTGTTATATTATTCCACCCACCTTAATGCTGAGCCTTTAGGGGTTGCCACACCATAGCCTTTGGAATCCAGATTTCCACCAACTTTCATCGTATCACACGGTTTTCTCTGCTCAATGTACTCATTCATGGTTGACTCCAGCAGGAAGGCGAACTTTCCCTTGGACTTCCGCACTCGGGCCACCCCGTCTGCTGTTGTTTTGGTAAACACAGATGGCTCTGCTGATTTCATGTAAGACCACATTTTTTCATAGACAGCAATTTTGGATCTCTGCAACAGAGATAAGAATTCTTAGAACTACCAGATCTTAAAACTAGAAGAGGCCTCAGTGCAGTGGTTTTCCAAAATGTTTTGATGGCCATCTACGGAAAGAAAAGCAGGCTATGCTGCAACCCAGTAAGTACATTCATACATATATAAACATGGTTCCAATAGGTTTTTCCAAAATCACATTCATCTCTGCTATGTGTGCTGCTCTCTGCTAGTTTCTATTCTGTTTGAATTCACTTAGAAAAATGTTGGTCAGGACCCACTAAATTGATTTTATGGCTCTAATAATGGCTTGCAATCTACTTGGAAAAACACTCTCTTAGTCCCATCTTCATCTCAATTCAGAAATCACCCTACAGTATACTGCTAGGTAATTACCCTTTACCTGCCTGAAAAAAAGAGGCCATTGGAAGGGAGTGTACAATCATTTTTGTTAGCCTACTCCAGCATGGGGCATTAATTATTGTAAGAAAGTACTTCCTTATTCTGAGCTGCAATTTGTTTCTCTAAGACTCCCACCCTTGACTACTATCCTCTAGAGCTATGCAAAGCAATTCTATTCCTTCTTCTACATGATGGTCCTTCAGATATTGCAAGGTTGTTATTATGGCCCCTCTTCATCAGTTAAACACCACTGATATCTAATATTGTTCCCAGTACCCTCACAATTTTTGATCTTTCTCCCATTGGATTCTAGCTAGTGATATTTCCCTTGAGTTGGAGTGTCTAGAAATCAAATATATATGACAGGGACAGAATGAAGAGAAAAACTGCTTCCTGTCATTGAAGCATTATTTTCTATCAACACTGTTTGAGCTTTAAAAAAATTTATTTAGTCTTTCATCCATCCTTTCAACAAACACTCATTGGGCACCTGCTGTATACAAAGCACTCTACTGGGGGTGTGAAGAATTTGAGAATTCCTCCCTCAACTCAGGTTGAGGTCAACCCCTTCCCTAAACTGTTAGTTCTTTCTACCATGCCAAGTTTCCCTCATCTTTAGTTTTTTGAAGTTAATTCCATTAAATTTCATCTTAATTCAGGTGGTCCTTAGAACATGGACTAATTACTTACAGCTCTACATTAAGCATTCTGGAGAATATAAAGGAAGCATGGTCTCAGTGACCCCATGACTTACAATTAAGTTGGGAGCTAGATCCTGAGACATGAAAACACTTAGAGAAACATTCAAAAGAATCTTTGACCAGAAGTGAGATAACATGGTAGAAACTATAAACACATGCCATGTTTTCAAGTGTGCTTTTATGGGGTTTTCTGGCCCCTACCTCAGCTTTCTGGATTGCTTATTTAGCTTCTCTTCTCTGGACTTTGGCCAGTTGCACTGTATCTTTCCTGAGGCTTGCTTGGATCTGCTCAAAGACTTCCAAAATTATTTGAACTCCCAGAACTATCACCATGGAATAAAGCATTGTGTTTATGGCAATCAGATCTTCATTGAGGCCCTCACTGAGTCACTGAAACTATTCATTGAGATGAAATATGCTTGCTTTGCATAGAGAATAGGAAAAATACTCAATGTGGCTGAAGTGGGATGAACAAAAGGGAGAATGGTAGGAAAAGAGCTTAGAAGGATAATCAGAAGTCAGATCTTATAGGGCCCTGTGGGTCATGGTAAAAAGTTTGGATTTGTTCTACATGTGATAGGATACTATTGGAGGATTCTGAGGAGGGATGTGATAAGATCAGATTTAAAATTTTAAAGCAGTACTCTAGCTGCTGTATGGAGACTAGACTATGAGGTAGACCAGAATGGAAGCAAGGAGATCAATTAGGAGGCTTTTCTAATGATCCAGTGGAGGGATAGTTGTGACTTGGACAAGGCCGGGAACAATGGAGGTAGACATGTTTGGGGAAGACAGCAAACAAGCCTTGCTGAGGAACATCTTCCCCTGATGGGCCTAGAGACGCTTTCAGATTAAATATTTCCAAACTGCACTTAGTCTTCCTTGTACAGCCTGGCTCTCCTAAATTCATCAGCAAACTTCTTAACATCCAAGCAGAAGGTTTGGTTTTTATTCCTTCTTCAGCCTCTCATTATGTCATGTTTATTCTAACATAGAAACGCCTATAGGATCTGTCCTTCTGTCTCCTTCTCCTTCTCCTTAGCTTTGCCCTGGGTCAGGCTTTCCTCAGTTTTTGGTCTAGACTACATGGCCTCCTAACTGGTCTCCCAAGTCTCATCTTCTCTTCCATTTATCCTCCAGTGATCCTTCCAAAATGTAAATCTGATCAAGTTACTTCATTCTTTAAAAGTCTCCGATAGTTCCCTAATACCTGAGGCCAAAATCTAAACTCTAATGTATGATATTCAAGAGTTTTTATGATCTTGACTACTCTCCTAGGAGCTGGTCACAATGGACTTCTCACTCTTCACTGAAATATGCCACACATTTGCATATCTTCTGCCTCTGGTTATGCTTTGGCTTCTGCCTGCTTAGCTCTATTCATCTTACAAGATACAGAGTGAATAGCATGTCTTCTGTGAAATTTTTCTTGACTCTCCTCTGTTCCCACTGAAGTGATTCCTCAGCTGTTTTCCCATTCTAATGATCCAGGGGAGGGATAGTTGTGACTTGGATGAGGCTGGGCTCATATGTTTGCTATAGAGCTTTTACTAAATTGCATTAAAGTGAATTGGCTATGGTCTGTCTTCCCCGTGTTGCTGGGTAATATTGATGACAAGTCCATGTCTGGTTCATTTTGGTAGCCCTGTTGGCTGCTACTACTGCTAAGTCTCTTCAGTCGTGTCCGACCCTGTGCGACCCCATAGACGGCAGCCCACCAGGCTCCCCCGTCCCTGGGATTCTCCAGGCAAGAACACTGGAGTGGGCTGCCATTTCCTTCTCCAATGCATGAGAGTGAAAAGTGAAAGTGAAGTTACTCAGTTGTGTCTGACTCTTAGTGACCCCATGGACTGCAGCCTACCAGGCTCCTCTGCCCATGGGATTTTCCAGGCAAGAGTACTGGAGTGGGGTGCCATTGCCTTCTCTGAGCCCTGTTGGAGGCCAGCACAATGTCTGATGCATGGTAGGCACTCAAGATACATTTAATAACTGAACTTTAGGCCTGATCAGGGTGAAAACCAGATTCTTGGTCAATGTCAGAATGTTGGTGAATATGACTACCAACACTAATTTTACAGCATTGTAGAACTCTAGAGCTGAAGTTACTTTAAAGATCTTTGGATCTTTCTCAACCAAACCATTCAGGATATATATTTTATAATCTACAGTTTGTCATTTGTTTTTTTGTCCCTTAGCCTGCCTTTAATGTTCACACCAAGAACTTTCCTGCTAATAATCGAGATCTTCTAAAATTGAAATCCCATCCATTGACGTTTATGCTCATTTCACATCACATATCCTCACTGTGCACATGAAACAATTTCTAAGCATCATCATGAAATATTCTCAATGGCTTTATTTTATTTCAGTGGGAATTTCCTAGACAATTGCCCAAACACTTTTTAAAAGTAGTAAATAATTCAGATGCACAGAAAGATATAAAAAGTTCTGTACGAACACCTGTGTACCTGATACAAAACTTAAGAAATAAAATATTATGAAGTTAGTTGAAATCTGCCTATGTATCCCTCCCTAACTGCACACGCCAAAAGTAACCTCTATACTGAATCTTGTCTTTATCATTCTCTTGCATCTCTTTATACTTTTTCTCCTTTGTAATGGCTGCATAGTGTTTTAATCTATGAATATGTCATACTTTATTTACCCAATCCCCTATTGAAGGACTCTTAAGCCAGTTCCAGTTTTTTGCTATTACAGACAACACTGTGGTGGGTATGTATCTTTGTTCACTTACAAAGAGGTATTTTGTATTGGCCCAGTCAATTCTGAATAAAAGGGAGAGGAGTTAGAACAATTATTCTCTTTTATTTTTATTGGAGTATAGTTGCTTTACAATGATCTGTTAGTTTCTGCTGTACAGCAAAGTCAATCAGCTACATGTGTATATATATATATATATATATATATATAGTGGTATAGAATCTGCCTGCCAGTGCAAGAGATGCAACAGACGTGGGTTCAGTTCCTGGGTGGGGAAGACCCTCTGGAGAAGGAAATGGCAACCCTCTTCAGTATTCTTGCCTGGATAATCCCATGGACAGAGGAACCTGGTGGGTTACAGTCCATGGGGTCACAGTCAGACGTGACCGAGCAGCTAAGCATGCATGCATACATATACCTCCTCTTTTTTGGATTTCTTTCCCATTTAGGTCACCACAGAGCACTGAGTAGAGTTTCCTGAGCTTATATAGTAGGCTCTCATTAGTTATCTATTTTATGCATAGTTTCAATAGTGTATATGTGTCAATCCCAGTCTCCTTACACAATTTTCAAATAGTCCATTACTTCCAAAGATAAATGTTTAAGCCAAGGGCAAAGGGGTCCATGAATTTTGATCTGAGCGTACTCTAACTTGGACTTATTTATTTCATCATTTACTCGAGCTCTTTGATTGTTGATATAGGTTAAAAGGTTTATTTTCTATGTAATGAGGCATTTTTAGGGGACTAAATGGCAGTGCTTGAAGTGGGTACTTTAAACATGTGTGGTGTACATGCAATGGATATTAATGAATGCAGTAAATGAAAAGTTAGTGGCAGGAATGATTGGGTCCTGGTTGATGACTTAATTCTGAAGGTTAGAAAGGTGGGAAAGAAATGGATCATCAGTGAGAAAAATTAAGCTGAAATGTTTATTTTCCTAACATAGTATTTAAGTGACAGTACAACACTGAAAACAAAAAGAAAAAAGAAATCACTAGCTGTTTTCGGTAATCTGTCTTATTTTGGCTGAAATATTGAAAACAATAGAAGGGATTGGATCTGAGCTCAATCATCTGGGAGAAGTTTTTAAAATCACTGGCCGGTTGTGTAACAACAAATTCATTTTTTTTTTTTTTTCTCCAGCGTGCCACAGTTCATTTTTATAACCACAGAGCACCATTTTGAGCCTAAGTAGGAATAAACAATGGCCTTGAAAAGAAAGAAATTCTCTTAGAACTGCTAGATAATTAGCAAATGAAATCCAAACAGAGAAATACATGAATGAGGGAGAAACGGATTAATTCAAAACAGTAGATAAAGTAATGCTATAGAAATCATGGATTCCATAGTCACTGTTCCAGCTGTTTGTGACAGATCATGAAGGTCGGTGATATGGAGACATTTGCTCTTTTGTTGAGGTGAGAATGTAAGGGGGCCCCATGAGGCAGGTGTGTGGAAGTGATTACTGAGGGTGCTCAGTCCACCAAGCAGCCCTTGGCTCTTTGCAATGGTGTTGGTTGCTCCTTGCCTCTGTGCATATGTGTCCCTCTTGTAGACCCAGGTGAGTACAAGGTAACTGTATAATGCAGTGGTTGAGAGTATGGAGTCACACTGCTTGTGTCAGAATTCCATTCACCTAGTGGATAAATGATTTGATCCCTATGTGTCTCAACTTTCTCATCAGTAAAAGGGGATGATTTTTTTAAATGCACGTTTCAAAGTTTATTGGGAGAAATAACATGAGTTAATAACATGCATCTCACTTAGAACAGTGCCGGACACACAGGAAGTGCTAAAAAAAAATGACATAGTTTTATAGTACAGAAAGCATCATTTGTTTCAGTGGCAGAATTTAATATTACTCAGTCCCATATTTACAGAATCATGACTTCATTTTATAGAGGAAATCATATGCTCAAGTATTATTCACATGTTTGGATCTCCAAACATATTCCTGATAAATGCTCATGGTCTGCCATCAACAAGAATCATTATCATTTGATTTGGATTTAAAAAATTTTGTTGGTGGAGGAAAAATGGGCAGGATGGCATATTTCCTTTTAAATTTATGTTTTGTGGTTTAGTTGAGGTTCATACATTAAAATCCTTATTAGCCAGAACATTACTATTGGGGATACCTAGTGAATGAAATTTCCTGCTTCCCCGAGAGTTAAATTAGAATATTCACTTGGTTAATAGGACATTCAGTTGGAGTCAGTAGAGTAACACCTCTTAGAGCTGCTGCTGCTGCTGCTAAGTTGCTTCAGTCATGTCCATCTCTGTGAGACCCCATAGATGGCAGCCCAGCAGGCTCCTCCACCCATGGGATTTTCCAGGCAAGAGTACTGGGTTGGGGTGCCATTGCCTTCTCCAATGAATGAAAGTGAAAAGTGAAAGTGAAGTCACTCAGTCGTGTCCGACTTTTCGAGACCCCATGGACTGCAGCCTACCAGGCTCCTCCTTCCATGGAATTTTCCAGGCAAGAGTACTGGAGTGGACTGCCATTGCCTTCTCCAAACTCTTAGAGAAGAGACCCTAAAAACCGTCTGTTTCAGCCTTTCACCCAGTGTAGCAATGGCTTCTCTGCTCAAATGCCTCTAGCAGGCAGGTACTCCCTAGGTCTCACGAGGCTCAGGAAGTAGTTCACTCCGTGGTGGGACAGTTCAAATTGATAGAAAATTCTTTTTGTTGGGCTGACTTCTCTCATGAGAACCTCTCTTCCCTCCAGTCCTACTTCTGTCTGTTGCTGGAATTGGGCAGTCTCTTCTGTCTGCTTCCATTTCTCTGTTACATGTAGCAATGGTTTTTACTGCTTTGTAATGGTCATCCCCAGTGGACTCTGAGGTTCTTCAGAGTCAGGATGACATCTTTTTTTGTTTCTGTATCCCCAGTGTCTAGCATTATGCCTGGCATGTAGGAAACTCTCACTACTTATCTGTGGAATGAATGAATGTTACAATTATAGTTCTACCCACTGGTCCTAATTCTGCCCTCTAAAGTGATACTGAATAAGTATGCTCTCTTTTTCTCATGCTGTACAGATTGAAGACTATCACCACCTTGTCACTTTTCAGTTGTCTCTTTTGTAAGCTAAATATTTTCAGGGGCTTCATCTGTTACTTGGATAATGTGAATTCCAGTCATCCTCTTCCCCTTCTGGTCACCATCTCCCAGATACATATTTTTTAATATTTCAAAGTCCCTCCTAAAACATCGCCGCCAGAATTGACCACAATAGGCTTGACAGAGTGGGACTAACACAAAGGACAGTGAGACCATTTCTCCCTATGATCTGGACATGAGCATAATTTTTCACTTTGACAGGATTCAACAAGCATATTTAGTTAGATTGATAGTTGAGAATTAACTGTATTCACAAAACAGACCAATAAATTGAAAACATAATTGTCAACAGAGGCATAATCTGCTAATTCACTTTATGGTATTAATTTACTGTCAGCTTGCAGGCAAAGTATTACATAATTTGTGAAGATAGTACTGGTGTTTGTGACATGCTCGATACGTCTATAGTGTGTTCTGTGTGAATAATTTGAGCAGGCAGAATGAAAGGTATGGGGAAGATGGTTTTAGGTACTTCATGCCCCATTGTTTCTCAAAGGGGAATGGTCTAGCTTTATGTATTTATTAGGGCTTCCCTTGTAGCTCAGTTGGTAAAGAGTCTGCCTGCAATGCAGGAGACCTGGGTTCGATCCCTGGGTTGGGAAGATCCCCTCCAAGGAAATGGCAACCTACTCTAGTGTTCTTGTGTGGAGAATCCCAAGGACAGAGGAGCCCGGCAGGCTACAGTCCATGGGGTTGCAAGAGTCGGGCATGACTTAGTGGCTAAACCACCACCATCATGTATTTCGTAAGTTTCATGGGCATTGTGGCTGTCATGCCTATATTGTCCATTTCCATACTGTATGTATAAGACTTGTACGGACATGTCAAAGAGAAGCTAGACTTGGCTTTGGATTCTCAGCTTGTTTCCCCTGATTTCACTGTCTTCATTCCTTGTCTGCTCCCTTTGTGGTATCAGTAGTCATGGAGGCATTCACTGATATTACAAGGGCTTCTGTTACTCTTGAGAAAGGGATAATTTGTATTTGAATAGGGGATTCACATCCCCAAAAGGAGAGTGGGTTTCCTGGTATTGTATAAAGTGCCTGCTGGGGCTGGAGAAGACTAGCCCCATGAACAGGACACAAAGAAAGTGGAAAATGGTGAGAGTTTCCAACAAAAATGCCTTCCCTGACCCATTTTTGCCTTCTCTAATTTTATTGTGGGCTATTTATTGCTTAACAATGTTGTCAATTTCTTCCCTAGATGATACTGATAATTAAGAGAATATCATTAAAAATTATGATGTCCTTTATCTTCTGAATTATTTAGCCCCCTCTGAAATTTCTGCTTTTAATAAAGGTTCACATGGCATTATTAGGTGGTACAGATTTTTTAAAAAAGTGGCTCTCAGTCTGCAGAGCCTAGTTTGTATTGCGTGTACTGGCCATGTCAAGAGGGACCACAAAGGGCTTTTATCCTACCTGCTCATTTCTATCAATCCACCTCTAAGTTAGCAAGCCAGTCTGGGAAAAACTGTGTGCTCACTATGCAAGTATAGTTTCCAGACAGATCGCAACCAGAATGCCACTCTGAAGGCCTTCTATATAGAAATTCAGAGATTGCCACTGGCTCAATAACTTGGCCCAGGTCACACAGTTAATGAGGAGCAAGGCTAAGACCCCACCCAAGTCTGCTGAATTACAGACTTTTCCCCTACAAACCCAGCCTCTTAAGCTCTAACACGGACTATATCCTGTCTGGTGAAAGAGAGCAACTCCAGAAACATTTCTTATTTCTTGTTCATTTTTTTAAGAAGTCGGGGCAACTTGTAAATTTATTGCAGTCTCTACCCACTGAGGTACTGTAACCTGGCTACAGGGCCCTGGTGTCTACACTTCACCACATGAAGAGATCAGAGTGATTTGGGACAGAAGAGGAATGCCAAAGGCATTTGACACATGTTTTAAAGAAATCAGTAGCTCTGATGAAGTATATTTGGGAAAAGGAATCATTGAACTTTACACAATTTTCCCCTGAAGCACAGGAAGTGCTTTCCGTGTTTATTTGGAGCAAGGCACACAGGAAATGATTTCATTTGTAAAGCATGACCGAAACCCCAATTTAGTTTTCCTTTTTTCCTTCACTTCAGTTCGCACCTTTCTAAACATTCAGACAGCTTGTCCATTTCCTTTTGGCTCAGACAAGCAGTGGCTGCGTAGTGCCTGTGTTTTGGTGAAAGCAGGGGGTGGAAGGGGATGGAATACTGGTTTCTGTCTTTTATCTCTCTTGGTGTGTCATGATCCTGGCTGAGTTATTTTGGGGGCTGGGCTTTTAGATAACTTTAGTGCGGGCAAGGTCACCTTTCGCCTAGACATTGAGTTTTGCTTACAAACGTCAAATAGACATTCCAAGTGCCTTTGCCTGATATTTTCACGCTGTGCTCTAAAGTCCAGTGACAGGTTTCCTTCCACCTCAAGGAATATTATTTCAGACGTCTCCTTTCCAAAGGTGCAGGTGAAAACCCAGATCAGTTACTGGTCACCTTCTGAGTGTCCCTCCCTGGCATGCAAGGTCAGATTACTATTCTGACTTGTCTTTCTGCTTCTCTAGTCAGGTCAGGCTAAGAATAGTCCAGTGGGTTTGAAAGTAGCATCAGGCTATATGACTTTGAAAGCCAGAGTCAACAAAACTCTTGGGGAAAATGGTTCTTAGGTCCTATTGCTCTATTCTCAGGGAATAGAGGAAAGGATACAGTATCTTCTACCCCTGTGGCTATCAGCAACGAAGTTGCCTCCCAGGAGACATTTGGCAATATCTGAAGACTTTTTTTTCAACTGTCACAACTTGAGGAGAGGAGGTGCTGCTATTATCTAGTAGATAGAAGCCTGGGATGCTGTTAAACATCCTGTAATGCACAAGACACCCCCACAACCAACAACAATCAGTGATCAATGAACAAAGCTCTAAATGTCAGTATTGCTATGACTGAGAAACCCTGCCTTATGGGTGTTGATGGAGCAAACGTTAAGTGGAAACAACAATAATAATTAGCATTTAATTGAGCCCATCCTTTGTTCCGGGCTCTGTTTTAGGTGTTTTACATGTGTCAACCCATCTAATACTCATGACAACTCCATGAAATAGGTTATATTATTATCCCATTTTCAAAGTGCAGAAACAGAGGCACAAACAAATTTAGAAACTTGCCCAAGGCCATACAGCTAGTAGGGAGAGGAGCTGGGAACTCATGTAGACTCCAGAATCTGTGCTTGCAAACACTACAGTGTTCCCAGGCGAGTGAGGTAGGTGGTAGTTGTAAACTGTACACTAGGGCTGGGCCAAATTCACATAAATTCTGTTTGAAATAGTATATATTTTAGCACAACTTCAAAGTGCATGGTATTTCTACTAATACCTCCCTGAAGTGTGAAATAGGAGACACAGAATGTCTTGCCCTTAACCTACATGAAACCACACACACACACACATACACACACACACACACACACACACACACACACATACATACATATATTTGGCTGCACCAACTCTTAGTTACAACATGTGGGATCTAGTTCACCGACCAGGGATTGAATCTGGGCCCCCTGCATTGAGAGCATGGAGTCAGCCACTGGAGCACCAGGGAAGTCCCAGAAACCTCACTTTTTAAAAGACTTTATTTTTTCTCTCTATTTGAACAATGAGAATATATCAATATGGGCTACTAGGGCTGTTATTGAGCAAGACTGAATCAGCCTTTATTGTTTCTGATACACTTCATCTTTCACTTCCCCATCCAGGCAGTCCTACCTCTTCCCTATCTACCTTACTAGGTACAAGTATGCCCTCTCGCTCCCTTACCCTACTCACAGAAAAGGATTGGAAACATTTCCACTGAGGAGCAAATGATGGAAAACAACCAAAAGTGTGATTCCCATTGCAGGAGAACTTGCATTTCAGCAAAAAAGCAAAACGTAGCTAAAAGAATGATGGCCTAAGTGGCGGATATATCAACTGGTTAAGGGAAAAGTGTGTGCCTCATGTGTTGAAAAAATTGACTATGCTAACTGTTGGGTTGGTTGAAAAGTTCATTCGAGTTTTCTGTAAGACTGTATGGATAAACTTGAATGAACTTTTTGGCCAACCCCATACAACCCCTCACCTTTAAGACTGCAGGATCTGTGGGTACAGAGAAAGTGTGCCTGCTATACCCCCACACTACCGATTAGAGAAAAGGCTCAAATTCCACTATTCCCAAGCAGTGGATTGACTCGAGGGTTGGGATCACTATTGAACACTCCAGGGTCATTTCTCTCAGCTTGATAGAGTTTTGTCAATGAAACTTCATCTTCAGCAATCTACAGACAGCCTATCACCCTTGACCAATTGGATTTCACTTTCCAACTGTGTTTTTATTTTCTACCCATAAGTTATTTAACAGAGAAGTTCAATACTCTTATTATTCTTGAGTCAATCAACCATAATGCAGAGGCCAAAGCTGACAATGCAGAGCCTAGGAAATGAGAGGAACAGATACTCTTCGATTAAGGAGAAAACTCTCTAACACAACACTGTAAAGCAACTATACTCCCATTAAAAAAAAAACAAAAACAAAAACAAAGGCCAAAGACAAAAAAGAGAGAGAGAGAAATCTATCCTGGAATTGCAATATTTTGAGTTTCCACAGTGGCTTTTTCTTCCAGGTCCTTAGAGTGAGAATTATTTTCATACTAAGGGGGAAAACACTGGGAAAAGGAAACAATTTTGCTCAGGGATATCAAGATGAGTCAAAAATTTCCGCTTAGTGTTTTTTGGGAGGTTGAGGGGGAGAGTTAGTTTCCTAAGAGGTGAGTTCTCTTAAATCCAGCTCATCTGTTCTCTACCTGTAGGTAATACATACCTGGGAAGCTACTGATCACTGTTCCTGTGATTCTGATTTAATTGGCCTGAAGTGGGGCCAACATGGCAAAAACATCTTCCTAGGTGACTGGACTATTTGATCTGGGTTTACAACAACCAACCAACAAAGATTCTGCAGTAAAAACAGCTAGCTGCCAGTTATCTGCAGTGAATACTGACAGTGAGAAGACTACCATTTATGGAGCACTTACGTGTACCAGGAACAGTACTTCACACTTTACATACATTATAGAGAATCCTCCTTAAAATGACCTTGTGAAACAAATATTATCCCTATTTTATTGATGATGTAACTGATGCTTATAGAAGTTAATTTACTGGTTCTGGATGATACAGCTGGTAACATTTCTAGCCTTAAACCCCAAGCTCATTTATCCAACTGTCTAACTGACATCCCCACTTGGCTATCTCATAGGCATCTCCAGCTTGATGTCAAAATGCAGCTCTTGAGTCTTCCCCATCCCCACTTGCTACCCCTCCAGGGTCTCCATTACAGAAAATGGCACCACTGTCCAACTATTCCAGCTGTGTAGGCCAAAATCTGCCATCATCCCTGACTTTTCGGTTGCACCTTCCACAGCCTGTCAGTGCCATCTTCAAAATATATTCAAAATCCAACCTCTTCTTCCTTCATCTTAGTCCAAACCAGTCATTTTTCACCTGAAATCTTGCACTCATTTCTGAAGTGGTCTTCCTGCTCCTAATGTTCACCCTCACCTAGCAGTCTGTAGGATCCTTTTTTGCACATAAATCAGATCATACCATTCCTCTGCTCCCAGCCCTTGAGATGACTTCCTATCAAACACAGAATAAAATCCAAAGTCCTTACCAGGGTTTAAAAACCCAACCCAACAGGCTCTGGGTGGTCTTTGCCACCCTCGTCTTTTCCCCCTGGTTCCCTCTCGCACGTCACTCCTGCCACCTGGGCCTTTAGCCCCAAACCTACCAAGCACATCCCCGTGTCAGGGCTTTGGCTTATGCTGTGACTTCCTGAATGCACTTCTCCACACCCCACTCTACCTCGTGTTTGTGTGTTCAGGTCCTCACTTCATTCAGCTGTCTGGTCAAATGTCACTTCAACAGAGAGCCCTTCCTCCATCAGTTGAGACGAAATAGCACTCTCAAGATTTTGTCTTCTAACCTACTCTTTTTTTTTTTTTTTCACTTTACTTAACACCAACTGAAACATGTTATTTACATATTTGTTGTTTTGGGTCTCATCCACTGCCATGAGTGCACGGACTTTGTTTTGTTTGAGCACTTAGAGCAAGGGCTGTCACACAGAATGAAAAGTGAAAGTGAAAGTCGCTCAGTCATGTCCAACTCTCTGGGACCCCATGGACTATACAGTCCATGGAACTCTCCAGGCCAGAATACTGGAGTGGGTAGCCTTTCCTTTCTCCAGGGGCTCTTCCAGCCCAGGGATCAAACCCAGGTCTCCTGCATTGCAGGCAGATTCTTTACCAGCTGAGCTACAGGAAGCCTGTCACATAGACTATACTTAAATATTAACTGAATGAGTAAATTATCTGAAAAATACTAACTGGAGTAGCTGAGATTTAAACCCACATCATTTAACCCCAAAGTCTATATTCTTAATCACACTGCCATCACTGGTCTCCCTCCCTCCCCACCCCGTTTCACAGCTTAGAGAAGAAAAGTGGTAATTTGGAGGTTGCATAGGGACTTCCCTGGTGGCTCAGACAGTAAAGCATCTGCCTATAATGCAGGAGACCTGGGTTCAATCCTTGGGTTGGGAAGATCTCCTGGAGAAGGAAATGGCAGCCCATCCCAGTATTTTTTGCCTGGAAAATCCCATGGATGGAGGAGCCTGGTAGGCTACAGTCCATGGGGTTGCAAAGAGTCAGACATGACTGAGCGACTTCACTTTCACTTTCTAGATGCCAAGTAGCAGAACTAGTACTCACATCTAGGTGTGTTGGCACAATTCACTTTCTAGTTACAAAGTAGCAGAACTAGTACTCACATCTAGGTGCACTGGCTTCCAAAGATGGTGTTTTTTCTATGACTCCATACTGCCTTCCAGTGGAGAAATGGCTAAGTGAATTAACCAAAAGGCCAGTGAATTGATTGAAGTTTTCTTCTATAACCTGTCATTTTGACATGATTTTATGGCCTTAATCTTCTTTGGTTCAACTCTGAGGCCTGTGCAATATGCTATGAGGTAAAAAGGCACCCATATAATACTCCTCTAGCCTGTCACAAGGCCCTAAATCCTAACACTAGAGTACATGTCTTGTTTGACTTGCACAAAGTACTTAAATTTCTCTAAGACTCTAACAATGATCTCTGAAATGGGGATAGAATATTAAATGAGGTTATTTATATAAAGCACTCAGGACAGTTTCTGGCATGTAGTAAATCCTCAATAAATTAGATTACACTATCATGGTGAATGGAAGGGTCACATGACCCATTCTTTACCACTACCTTTGTATGACTTGGTTTGTTAGAGAATTTGTGCCAGAGGAATACTGGAGGGAAGCAGAATCAAGATAGTTCTTGGGCAGGAGAAGGTGCGATGAATTGAGAGAGTAGCATTGACGTATATATACACTACCATGTGTGAAATAGTTAGCTGGTGACAAGCTACTGTATAACACAGGGAGTCCAGCCTGGTGCTCTGTGATGACCTAAAGGGGAGGGATGGGAGTGTTGGAAGGAGGATCAAGAGGGAGGAGATACATATATATTTATAGCTGATTCACATTGTTATACAGCAGAAATCACAACAACAGTGTAAAGCAATTATGCTCCAATAAAAACAATAACATAAATAAAGTTTTAAAAATATAGTTCTTGGGGAGGGCAGGCAAGATGAGGTGCCACCCTGATACATCAGGGGACAGATGAGGGCATGGGCAAAGGTGGCTGGGCAGAAGGACGGTGCCAGGTTATATGCTGTCAGGTGGGACTGAGATATAGACTAGAATCAAAGCTAATTCGCTAGGTACTAGCAGAGAATACCTTCTAAGGTGAAATGGGGCTAGTCAAATATTCAGTTTCAGTATAATCACATTTCATCTTCTCCCGTGGCTGTCGATTTTGAACAGTTGAGTTAAAGATTTAAGTCTTTTCCTTCTCACTATGTAAGGAGTCTCCTGGTAAGTATTATTTCTAAAGGCGCTGTGCTGATTAAAAAATGTGGCTGGCTGGAGTTTTGTCTGGCAAACACACTGACTGTGAAAACTGCAGGAAAATTGATTTTCTGGCATTTGCATGTCTTGGCACAAACTGTGATATGGAAAGTCAAGTTATAGAAACTTCTGGTAAGTGTGGCATGTGGAGGTGACTTCACAAAATGATTCAGTTTCACCAATCTTCATGCTGGGGACCAAGGCAATGGTTTCCATATGCAAAATGACAGATAAAACTACTAATTTACTGTTCTCAATTAAGAGAAGTAGTCAGATAGCCACTTAATTTGATACCCACACTCAAATACAAATCAACAGACTATTTTACACTCACATTCTTCATGCTCAGGCCTTCCTTGATCCCAAGCTGTCTTTATTCTGCTTGAGTGCAGTCACCATTTGTTCTGCAAGAGGCTTGCTCATTCACAGTGAAATTTTCAGGGATGTACTTTCTTTTGGTGCATAGAGCAGTGGTTAACAGCGTAGGTTCTGAAGTTATAAAGACCCAGCTTTGGTGCTTATGAGCTGTATGACTTTGGGCAAGGAATTAAACCTCACTGAGCCTCAGTTTCCTCATCTAATAAATGAGGATGGTTATCTGACTCACCTCATAGTGTTTGAACAAACTCCGGGAGATAGTGGAAGACAGAGGAGCCTGGTTCACTGCAGTCTGTGGGGTCACCAGAAGTCGGACAGGACTGAGCGACCGAACAATGGCATGGTGTTCTCACAATGATGAAATGAGAGTGTGCTTATAATGAATTTAGCATAGCTCTTGACAACATAGTGAGGACTAAGTTAAGAAACCTAGTCAAGTTGGAAACTTAGATAAGTTTCTCCCCCATTTAGTAGCTATATACAGGCACTGTGGAAGACTGCTGGAAGGACGAAGATACTAGAAGACATGGTCCTTATGCTCAAGAAGCTAAGGGAATGAACAGGTAGAACTCTGTCCAATAGCACTTTCTAAAATAGTCTATGTGCGATCCAATATGGTAGCTTCTAGCCACACTTGTCTGTGGAACACTTAGAAAGTCGCTAGTGCCACCAAGCAACAGAATGCTAAATTGAATTTTAATTACTTTAAATAGTCACATGTGGGTGGTGAATACCATGCTGGAAAGTGCAGATCTACAGCTTATTTAAAGAAGGCAGAGAAGTACCAAAAGGTAGGGAAATGACACCAAGAATTATTTTATCTGCTTCACAATATTTTTCTTATTTTCTCTGATGATTGAAGTGATGGCTGAATTAAATGGAAGTCCTGCCTGATCCAGTGGGAGGGGTTGGCTATAGCCTAGGTCGAGGGGCAGGGGAGGAGCAGGAATACCTCCTGCCCTACTCAGGGCTAATCTGTAGCTCTGGGATAGTTTACCCAGCCTGGGTTTATGGAAAGCCTCTCTAGAAAAAAGGTAAGTTGTATTGCTCATGTGGGCAAAAATCCCTTGAGTGCACATAGGAACTGTTTCCTTTAATCCTATTTGTGCAAAATTGAAAATAAATGAACTCCTGGGTCTAGGTATGCCATGAAAGAACATTCTCGTTATTGCTGTCTGAGAACCATACTTTTTTTTTCAAAAGAACATATCACTATACAAGGAAATATTTGTGCAAAAAAAAAAACAGAGCATGCTCCTTAAATTTCCACCCAGCTTGATTTTTCTCTTTCTGGTTCTGTGAGTTGCTACATTAAGTTGTTCGGAACTCCCCCACCCTCTGATTCCTCTTTCTAAGGAAAGAATTCCAACAGCAGTGAGCCTGCAGGTGATATTCACAATTTCCCTTGGTTTTTGAAAAATAGTACTTCGCTGTATCAACTCTGGTAGATGGGTTGAAGGATTGAATATAATCAAAACTGAAAGAGGCAGAATCTCCAGAGATGCTTTCCTCTAAAAATTCCAAATAACTTTGTCAAGTACTCATTCCAAATGCCTTTGCCTAGCATTTTCAAACTGTATTATAGTTACATTAAGGTCACAGATATAAATTTGAAATGACAACCCACTCCAGTATTCTTGCCTGGAGAATCCCATGGACAGAGGAGCTTGGTGGGCTACAGTCCGCGGGTCGCAAAGAGTCGGACAGCACTGAGCGACTTCACTTTCTGAGTCACCAAAGGAAAGAAGGGACTGGCATTTGGTACAGAGTTAAGACTGGGGGAATTAGGTTGAAAGTTACAGTCATTCAGCTTGGTTACTGTCATACAATGACCAGTGGCTTGAACCAAGGTATACAAAAAGTCCCACACTGAAACCAATGCTGCCAAATTGCCTATTTGTAAATCAAACTCCATTAGAAGTTTTTTTTTAGAAAGGAAACAGAATAATGAGTTGCACAATGTTGTTTTACGTCATCTATAAAATTAGGCTAAAACATGGTTTTTGTATTTACTGTGTATTTACTGTGACTACTGAACAGAAACAAAGCCAAAATAAAACTCTTTAAACTTAAATAATTATTTCATTTGACTTGAATTTCTGATAGACTTGAACTCCTGTTCAATAAAGATCAATCATCAAACTGCAGAAGGCAGCCATGTTTAAGCCTAAAGGATTTAGAAGAGTAAAGGGAAATGGAAAGCCTAGTTTGTATTTCTGAATTTCATATATTTTCTGGATGGAACCTGTGAAATCTGTGGTCTGTGGGATAATTTATGAGCAGTTGTTAGTTTGAAATGCTTTTCTCTAAAGTCCCCATTTCTGTGCCAGGACCTTATTACCAAAGAAATAATGTAACTTAAAAACAGCCCATCTATATCTCAAGCAAAACTGTTATTATTTGTTGCTGTTTCAGAAAAGTCAATAGGCCAATATTTTTAAAGATATGTATTTTCCTTAAAAAATGAAAACATGAATTCAAAAAGATATATGCACACCAGATGTTCATAGAAGCACTGTTTACAACAGCCAAGATATGGAAGCAACCTAAATGTCCATAGACAGATGAATGGATAAGGAAGATATTATATTTATGTACACATACAATGGAATATTATTCAACCTTAAGAAAGAATGAACTGCTGGCATTTGCAGCAATGTGGATGGGCCTAGAGAATATTATGCTTGGTGAAATAAGTCAGATAGAGAAAGACAAATTCTGTATAATATCACTTTTATGTGGAATCTAAAAAATAATACAAACGAACGCATACGTAAAACAGAAAGATTCACAGATATAGACAGCAAACTAGTGTTTATCAGTGATGAAAGGGAAGGGTGGATGGGCAAGATGAAGATATAGGATTAAGAGACACAAATAGATAAGCAACAAGGGTATATTGTACAGCACTGGACTCATAGCCATTATCTTGTAATACCTTTTAGCAGAGTATAATCTGTAAAAATACTGAGTCATTGTGCTGTACATCTGAAATTAACATAATATTGTAAATTAACTACAATTTTAAAAAATAAATGAAAAATATTTTCAGAGTTAAAAATGTTATATTCCCGTAATACTCTCCAGCTTGCCTTTCTTGAATGTGTGGCTGTGGGGATGTGGGATCTTAGTTCCCAGACCAGGGATCGAACCTACACCTGGAATCTTAACCACTGTACTACCAGGGAAGTCCCTTCCAGTTTGCCTTCTAGTCCAACTCTGATCAACCAGTGGCTGACCTTTATCAGCTTGACTGCTTACGGCCCATTACCTCCCTCACCTCCATCCCCACCAGGGTGCCACAAACAACAGTTACCAAATTAAGAATGCTTATACAGATCAGTATGTTTTCCAGAGCTCCTTAGGGTAGTCTGTGGCTGAGAGTTATCTGGTATTCTTCTTCATAAAAAAATGGCTTTTTTTTTTCTATTAACCCAAGATTTTAAAAGTCATTTGCAAACTTTAATTTCCATCAGAAGGACTTTCCTGAGTCCTACATATAAAGATGGGAATATTTCATTGAGAGCCCTCCTAGACTGTCATCTCTCTTTAAGGCATGCTTTTTTAACCTTCTGCCTTGAAATTACTTGTCGGTGTGGTAGACAAAGTAGATTTCCTCCCCCTTTTCCACCTGATGGCAATCTACATTTCTACTGATTTCTATCCAGGTCATTCATTATCCACTCACAGAAAAGTATGTCATTAATGAGAAGCAGGTAGGAGTCATGCTGTCCTCCCTGGGTTTAAATGAATCTTTAAGATGGTACAATCAAACAGATATGCAAAATAGGCCATTAATGCAACATTAAGATTACAAATTTAAATACAAAATCAGGGAATGCAGAACTTTTAAAGTTTCTCATCATTTCTGTATTGGTGACATGGGACATGCTGAATATATAGTACAGTGTTAGGAAGACATGGACTCACAGTATTGAAAAATGACTGATGTAGGTAAGGGGGACTTGAAGATTAAGTACCAGACTTCTGGAATGCTATAACCATTCCTATGTAGATTGGCTCAACCTCAATAAGGAAGTTTTCTAAAGTTTTCTAACACCTATGAACTGTTGCTTTGCCTAACTAAAAGCATGCCTTCCATCATGTAACAGATAAATTCCTAGAAAAAGCTGTGCCATGAATTAGATTCATTTCTGAAAATCAAATTTTATTTTTCTACCAATGAATGGGCTGCTTTATGTTTATTTCTGAAAGCCCTCCTCTTAGGTTTTTCTGACAAGCAGTTAATGATCTGTAAACACCAAAATGCACTAGGGGGATCTCTGTTTTCCAGGGAAGAATATGTTTCTGATGTGAGTAATTACTATTTATTGCTTTTATCAGTTGTGAATTTTCTGGTATATGGATTACTTAAGGGTAGGGTCCAGCTGTGTTGTGAAGCCAAACATTTTGGAATAAAAGAGAAGTCTTAAAGATAACAAATGGTATTAACTAGTCCTTGTTAATCTCTGTACTGGCAGAAGGGCAAGCCCAATAATTGCCTGGGAAGACAAAAAAGCCACTACAAAGTGATTCAAGGTGGGAGGTCCTGAAATAATGCATAATATGCTGTATCTCATAAGTGCCACTGGAAGAGGTATCCATGGCAACAGCAAGGGTCCTAGTGGAACAGAATGGAAAAGATCATATACTAGCCTTACAGTAACTGATCTGGTCTTGATAAAAGAGAGAAAAATTAGTCTTCAGCAAGCAAGGAGGCTAGAGTTCTCTTTTCTAGACTAATCAAGACCCATACTTCTGTTTGGGAGATGATGGCACCCCAAAGGAAGTTAGAAAGAAGGAATGGTTCCTCTTAAGTATTGGGTTGACCAAAAAAGCTTGTTCAGGTTTTTCCATAAGATCTTACAGAAAAACCCAAATATTTGTTAGCACTGCTAATAATCTGTGGTGGGAAAACTCTGCGGTTGCCCACAGCAGCTTAACCCTGTATGAGTTGTATCAATGCACAGAGCTTGCACTGATTAGAAAATTGATCAACTGCCCCCATAGCCAATGGTGGACAGGAAGGCTGGGCAATCTGGCTTCTGGGCTGGAAAGCATTTCTCTCCTGCTTGGGAATCAGAATGGTCCTACTACCAGCCTGGTGCATCACACTTCTGTTTACCTAATACCCATAGCATATAAAAATGGCAGTGGCACTGCAGAATTCATAAAGGAAGGTGGAGGAAAAGATCACAGCCATCTCACTTCTTTCTTTAAGGCCAAAGAGCCAGCACTTTAGTCTGGTTATAAAAACTTACTGTACCTGTTCTTTTCTAGAAAGATAAGCTCTCATCAACTCTCCTTGGTAGACATTCCCCTCACCAATCACCTCCAGTTACTCACAGGAGGTGTCACCCTGCCATACGGATACTTGGGGCTGGCCCCTCAATGACTCACCTACGTGTGGAATGTTGAACCCTGGTCTCCCTAATGTCTCTGTAAGAAATGAGTGCAATTGCATTGGTTGCTCATTGCCCAGTACCAGCAGGCAAAATGGGGAAAGAGAACGGGGTAAGGAAAAGGGAGGGGTACATTAGAAAAGTGCCTCCTACTGAAGGGCAGGAATTTCCCAACTCATGGTTTGGCTTTCCCTCTGAAGCAGTTTTAAAATACATTCCTCTTCCTGATAGCATGTACGGTCCTCATTCTGAGCCCTTCCTGGTGACGGGGTTCAGGTCTACCCAGCCAAGGTCCTCAAAGTTGGGAGCTTTGAGTCATGAGGCTCCCTGAAGCATCCACAAAGAAGTAACACAATAGTGCTGCATCATAATAAAAGGAACAGAAAAGGACCAAGGGGGAGGGAGGAGAGGAGGAATGTGATAATAAGAGAGAGCTTTGGCTAATGGCTGAGAGCTCAAGTCTCTTGTCTCAGTTTCTCATTCTGCCCCTTCTCACTGTAAAAGACATTTCTCTTGTCCATATCTCCCAATTATCTATATCTATATCTATATATATATATGAAATACAATTTATTTACAGTATGTTAATTTCAGGTATATAGCACCATGATTCAGATCTATATATCTGAATCAAATATATATATATGTATATGTATATGTATATATGTATATGTATATATGTATATGTATATATACACACACACAGGAGACCTGGTTTCACTCCCTGGGTCAGGAAGATCCCCTGGAGAAGGGAATGGCAACCCACTCCAGTATTCTTGTCAGGTAAATCCCATGGACAGAGGAACCTGGCGGGCTACAGTCCATGGAATTGCAAAGAGTTGGACACGACTGAGCAACTAGTATTTTCACTTTCACATATACATGCATATGTGCATGTTTGCTAAGTCACTTCAGTTGTGTCCAATATAAAAGATAATATGTAGTTACAAGATAAGGAGTGTAGCTGCCTGTGCTATACAGTAGGTCCTTGCTGTTTCTCTATTTTATATATGGTAGTGTGTATCTGTTAATCCCAAACCCTTAATTTGTCCCTCCTCCTTTTTCCCCTTTGGTAAACTGAAGTATGTTTTCCATGTCTGTGAGTCTGTTTCTGTTTTGTAAATTAGTTCATTTGTATCTTTTTTTTTTTTACATTCCACATATAACTGATTGGTTTACTTCAGTCTCTCAGTGGTGTCGGACTCTTTGCGACCCCATGAATCGCAGCACTCCAGGCCTCCCTGTCCATCACCAGCTCCCAGAGTTCACTCAAACTCATGTCCATTGAGTCGGTGATGCCATCCAGCCATCTCATCCTCTGTTGTCCCCTTCTCCTCCTGCCCCCAATCCCTCCCAGCATCAGAGTCTTTTTCCAATGAGTCAACTCTTCACATGAGGTGGCCAAAGTACTGGAGTTTCAGCTTCAGCATCAGTCCTTCCAACGAACACCCAGGACTGATTTCCTTTAGAATGGACTGGTTGGATCTCCTTGCAGTCCAAGGGACTCTCAAGAGTCTTCTCCAATACCACAGTTCAAAAGCATCAATTCTTAAACACTCAGCTTTCTTCACAGTCCAACTCTCACATCCATACATGACCAGTGGAAAAACCATAGCCTTGACTAGACGGACCTTTGTTGGCAAAGTAGTCTCTGATCTTGAATATGCTATCCAGTTTGGTCATAACTTTCCTTCCAAGGAGTAAGCGTCTTTTAATTTCATGGCTGCAATCACCATCTGTAGTGATTTTGGAGCCCAAAAAATAAAGTCTGACACTATTTCCACTGTTTCCCCATCTATTCTCAAGAAGTGATGGGACCAGATGCCATGATCTTCGTTTTCTGAATGTTGAGCTAAAAGCCAACTTTTTCACTCTCCACTTTCACTTTCATCAAGAGGCTTTTCAGTTCCTCTTCACTTTCTGCCATAAGGGTGGTGTCATCTGCATATCTGAGGTTACTGATATTTCTCCTGGCAATCTTGATTCCAGCTTGTGCTTCTTCCAGCCCAGCATTTCTCATGATGTAGTCTGCATCAAAGTTAAATAGGCAGGGTGACAATATACAGCCTTGACGTACTCCTTTTCCTATTTGGAACCAGTTTGTTGTTCCATGTCCAGTTCTAACTGTTGCCTCCTGACCTGCACACAGGTTTCTCAAGAGGCAGGTCAGGTGGTCTGGTATTCCCATCTCTCTCAGAATTTTCCACAGTTTATTGTGATCCACACAGTCAAAGGCTTTGGCATAGTCAATAAAGCAGAAATAGATGTTTTTCTGGAACTCTCTTGCTTTTTCCATGATCCAGCAGATGTTGGCAATTTGATCTCTGGTTCCTCTGCCTTTTCTAAAACCAGCTTGAACATCTGGAAATTCACAGTTCATGTATTGCTGAAGCCTGGCTTGGAGAATTTTGAGCATTACTTTACTAGCATGTGAGATGAGTGCAATTGTGCAGTAGTTTGAGCATTCTTTGGCATTGCCTTTCTTTGGGACTGGAATGAAAACTGACCTTTTCCAGTCCTGTGGCCACTGCTGAGTTTTCCAAATTTGCTGGCATATTGAGTGCAGCACTTTCACAGCATCATCTTCCAGGATTTGAAATAGTTCAACTAGAATTCCATCACCTCCACTAGCTTTGTTTGTAGTGATGCCTTCTAAGGCCCACTTGACTTCACATTCCAGGATGTCTGGCTCTAGGTGAGTGATCACACCATTGTGATTATCTGGGTCATGAATATCTTTTTTGTACAGTTCTTCTGTGTATTCTTGCCACCTCTTCTTAATATCTTCTGCTTCTGTTAGGTCCAGACCGTTCCTGTCCTTTATCGAGCCTATCTTTGCATGACATATTCCCTTGGTATCTCTAATTTTCTTGAAGAGATCTCTAGTCTTTCCCATTCTGTTGTTTCCCTCTATTTCTTTGCATTGCTCGCTGAGGAAGGCTTTCTTATCTCTCCTTGATATTCTTTGGAACTCTGCATTCAGATGCTTATATCTTTCCTTTTCTCCTTTGCTTTTCACTTCTCTTCTTTTCACAGCTATTTGTAAGGCCTCCCCAGACAGCCATTTTGCTTTTTTGCATTTCTATTCCATGGGGATGGTCTTGATCCCTGTCTCCTGTACAATGTCACGAACCTCATTCCATAGTTCATCAGGCACTCTATCAGATCTAGGCCCTTAAATCTATTTCTCTGATGTCAGCTCTGAAGATCTGGAGGTGTCCCTTACCTTTTACAGCTTTCTCTGGATCCATATTGTACACATGTGTCCAAGCCTCCTTGAACTAATTTCTATTTCTTCTCAATCATTGACTATGCTATTCTCAACCTTCTTGTTCATACAACTGGCTGAAATCCCAGGCCAAGAAAATAAAGGAAAAGCAGTTTTCAGGATATAGTCAGTGGAACAGTTTACTTCCTGGTGCTTTTATATATAATAAACTTTAATTATTTGCTAATCACAATTATCCAAGTTGTGGGGTATGTGTATGTGTGCTCCCGCACGTGTGTGTGTGTGTGTGTGTGTGTGTGTGTGAGAGAGAGAGAGAGAGAGAGAGAGAGAGAGAGAGGGAGAGAGAGAGAGAGAGAGAGAGAGAGGGAGAGAGGCTACAGGAAAGGGGCAAGATACAAATATTTTGAAATTAAATATTAGAATCCTGTGTAAAGGGGATTTAATATGTTTTTCTTCATGATTACTCTATTAATATTGTCACATCAGGAAAGGGGCTGTTTATTTTAGGTGAAATGAGGTCTAATATAGTGGGGTTGTTTTTAAATATGAAGGGCTCTTTCATGATGATCTGGGGTTAGATGGCGGCCCTTTCTTTCATTTCAATTTGGTATTATTTGCCAAAGCATAGATGGAGTTTGACTTTCAAGACTGGTTCCTCAAACTCATGTAAAAGAAGCAAAGTATTCTCTGGAAAAAGCAAGGTATTCTTTGGATTTATGAACCTCATCTTCACATGCAAGATGTGAATTACCAAAACTAGAAATAAGACAGAGCTCAAGGCACTGATTTCTACTATGATACTATTGTTTCTACTATGATACTTTTTTCTTGGAAACTTTCTTCACCCTAAACTCCTCCCCACCCCAAACACATCTACGTACATTATTTTGAGCAAACAAATCTTAGTGTGAACACTAGACAGAACTAACAGTTCTTCAGTCAATAGAGGCCACAGTCTAACTTGACATAAAATTATGGCCTGTCTTCTTGTTGTTTTAGTCATGAATAGATACCCTTTGCACTCATTTTGAATTCTCTTTTCTCTCCAAATATTTTCAAGATGCCTCCTTTTCCAGAGACCTTTCCCGATTAAGTCACCTGACCCCCTTTATTGTCTTCATACTGAACTCAGGGTTCTGAATGGCACCTCCTATTCTTCCCCAGACTGTCTAGGACAGAGTTCTTCACCCACTAAATGTGAAAATCAGTGTTACTGAATGATACAAGAAATAGTCTGTAATCCATTCTCAGGGTCAAGGGAAATAAAACTGAGAGTGAACTAAATCAGGCTGTGCCCACATAAGAATTTTGATACCACTGGGAATTAAGAATAAGTTCCAGAATGCAGGTTCCTCTAGGCATAGCAGCTGACTACTTTCAGGAGCTTCTTTGTTTAGGGCACCAGAGAGTGTACAGATAGAAGATCAAGACAGCATATAGACAAATACCTACAAACAGAACAACTGGAAAGAAATGCCATAGATTATCTCCATCCAAATCCCTTCCTTCCAACAGGTAACATTCTAAACCATTGAGAACAGGAGGGCAATGGGTTTCATTCTACCATTCATCACCTGCATTCTAGTGCCATCTTGCCATCTTGCATCAGAGTTGCAGCCCAAACACAGAAAGAGGAAGGATGCTCCCCTAAGATGTTGCTACAAGATGAAATCACTAGCTAAAATATCCAGGACCCTCTGTATATGTGTGTGGTGTATGGAATCAACAGGAATTTAGGTCTTTTTCAACACTTATGTACATAGCATCTCTTCCCTTCAACTTTGACTCCCTTTCAACTTCAAGTCATGTATCTGGATAATTCTCTGTGATGTTAACTAAAGTTCTGCCCCCAATACCAGGTATCAGATCTTCCTAGTGGGATGGAGGCATCAATGGCTTAAGAGAAGTTTAGGAAGAAAACAGAACAGAAAATGCCCTCATCTTTTGTTTCAAAATAGACTTTCAAAAAGTTACAGTAGAAAAGATAGAACTGGCATATGATCCAGAAATTCCATTCCTAGGTATATAGCAAAAGGAATTGAAAATAAGGATTTGAACAGATGTTTGTACATCAGTGTTCATTGCAGCATTATTTACAATAGCCAAAAGGTGTGAACCACCCAAGTGTCTGTTAAAAGATGAAATAAGCAAGATGTGCTATAGATAGACAATAGATAAATTCATCCTAAAAAGGAATGAAGGTCTGACACATGCTATAATTTGGATGGGTGAACCATGTAGACAGTGTGCTAAGCAAAGTAAGTCACACACAAAAAGACAACTATTGTATGATTCCATACAGATTCATATAAATGGAAAGTAGACAGTGGTTACTAGGGGCTGGGAGAGTGAGGGAATGGGAAGTTCTTGATTAATGGTTATAGAGTTTCTGTTTGAGGTGATGAAAATGTTTCACAAATAGTGATGATGGTTATACAACATTGTAAATGTAATACCACTGAATTGCATACTTAAACATGGTTAAAACAGCAAATTTTATGTTATATATATTTATTATAATTTTTAAACACTAATAATGTAATATACCAAAATGCATTGAAGTGTACATTTTAAATGGGTGAATTGTATCTTTATTAAATTGTTTTAAAAGGCAGAGCCAACACTACCTTGAAGGCCAAGTTTTCAATTAGTAAGAACCGAACTTTCTGATAAAAGAAGAGAGGTTTTTGTTTCCAAATTCTAAGACCAAAAGGGAAATATGAAGTTTATGTCATATTCAATAAATTGGAAAACAGATCAATAATGAGCCAGACTAACTACCCTTGGAGGCCAGATGAAAGCTGAGGCAGAGAGGAGTACAAGAGAAGTCAGACTGGGCTGTGCATCACAGAAGGGTCTCTGTGCCCTGCTCCCCACCTCATCCCAGCTCTCCAAAAGGAGGAGAGAGGATGGCACTCCCAGGGCAGAAGTAATGGGGTCTCACTTCCTAGGGTGTAGCATAGGGATGATAAATTGAAGAGAACAGCTTATGTCTAGCTTGGTGCTGGTGTCATAGAACAGCAATGGCTACATGAGGCCTGGAGGAGAAAGGAGCTGTCCCAGACAGGTGGAAGGAGAGAAAGAGACTATTCCAGTAGCCCTACAACTGTGCAAGAGGAGAGAGAGAGAAAGAGAAAAAAAAGGGGGACAGCCTGGCAATAGGTGCAGAGTTATGTAGGTCTGCAGAGGTCTTGTGGCCTGGTTGAAGGGATGCTGCAGCAAATGTCTGTGCGGAGAAAGACTACTTGACATCCAAGCTGGGTGGTCCAGCTCAGTGGATGCTGGAAGTGATCCTGATGCTCTGGGGTTAGATGGCTGCCCTGATGCCATGACACCATGTACACTCCCTGGAACTTGGATATTATTCCAGGGAAGAGAGAAAAATCCTGAAATGACTGGGAAATCACCGTTTGCCTGAAATTATCTGGGTGTATTTTTTTCTGCCAGGTGGCAAAATTGAGATAGCAGAAACAGGAATGTAAAGAAATGTTTTTCTGCAAAATGGAGTTAGTTGTCTGTGAAAATATACCTCTGTCATAAAACCATCTTCTAAGAAGACCAAATTAGATACAGTAAAGGCATGAACCATTAGGGGCTTCTGGACTTCTAAAATTTTTTTGATGATTAACCTTAAGACTTGTTTTCCCACTTGGAAAAATTTCCTAACCAGGCCTAGCATAAGTGTACGTTCTCAGCCCTTGTTACTACAGTTTGCTTTGTTGCTATGTGTGCTAAGTCGCTTCAGTCGTGTCCAACTCTTTGCAGTCCTATGGACCATAGCCTGCCAGGCTCCTCTGTCCATGGGATTCTCCAGGCAAGAATACTGGAGTGTGTTGCCATTTCCTTTTCCAGGGGATTTTCCTGACCCAGGAATTGAACTTGCATCTCTTACGTCTCCTGTATTGATAGGTGGGTTCCTTACCGTTAGTGCCACCTGGGAAGCCCTTTGTTTGTTGCTATAGTTCATAGTTACTACAAGTATCCTTGGATCATTTGATGAATGTAGGACTTATAGATTTCATTAGTGACCACTGAAAAGGAAGGTCAAAAATCTGAGCTCTTCCACCTTATTCATAAATGTTATCCAATGCATCAGCAAATTCTGAGACTCTCTCCCCAAAATATATCCTAAACCTGACCATTTTACATACTCTCCATTGCTATAACTCTAGCATATAAATCCATTCTTCAGTTACCAAGGTCGTCTTCCTGTCCCTTAAATATGCCAGGATTGTTCCTGCCCCAAGACCTTTGCACTTCTTTTTCCTGCTGTTTGGAATACTATTCCATCACATGGCTAACTCTTATCATTCAGGTCTTTAATTGAATGTTACCTCCTTGAAGAGGCTTTCCCCACCCCTTCCATCCCAAGCTCCCAGTTAAAACAATCCTCTCTAAGTCATTCTCTATCATAATACACAGAGTGCTTATTGGGGCCTGAAATTATGTTATGCACCTGTTTGTTTATATTTTTACTGTTTCTCTCCTTCCAACAAAACATGTGTGCATGCATGCTCAGTCATGTCTGCCTCTTTGTGACCCCATGAACTGTGTGGCCCACCAGCCTCCTATGTCCATGGAATTTCCCAGGCAAGAATACTGGAATAGGTTGCCATTGCCTCCTCTAGGGATTTTCCAGACCCAGGGATCAAACCCATGTCTCCTGTGTTGGCAGGCAAATTCTGTCATGTTTCCCCAACTGTATCCCTGGTACCTAACTTGATACAGTAGACACTCAATATAGCTTTACTCACTGGTTTAAAAAGTGGAAGATGTTGAAGATTGGAACGAACTTTACCACAGGGCCTCCCTTGTAGCCTTTTTGAAAGAAAAATTCACATCAAGGTTTTATTTGTGTGAGTTTCCTCTTCCTTTCCCAAGTGGAGTGCTACCAAGCATTCTAGTTAATTGTATGTTTTTGTGAGTTGAGTTTCAGTCAGTTGAAATTTTAATTGATTCTTGTTGATCAATAATGGGTGATCAACTATTTAGGCTTCGTATGGTGATAGAAAGGAATCGTAAATAATCAACCTGTGCAGGCTTGCCAGGTGAATTCAAGGAAAGTCTAATTGAACAGATGGGTCCCCATCCTCTAACTGGAAGGCTATTAGGTGTTTTGACTTTGTTAGACAAGAAAAGATAGAGGTCCTGTGGTGAGTTCCTCTAGGGAAGAGAGTTTCAGAATTCTCACAAAGATCTGGGAGTCCTGTGTGATGTTAATTATCCTGGTGTGGTCTGAGAGAGTTGGCAGCCTCAAAGATAACAAAGACTTAACCCCCTAAGGCTTCCTGAGCTGTGACATGCTCTCATAAGCAAGTAGGTTACCTGGGAGGACTAACGGAGACAGGCTAATGAAATCCATATGGTTGGTCACTTTGGACAGATGGCCTGGATGCCACCTTGGAAGCACCTGAAATTTCTAGGTGGTCTTCAAGGGCAGCTTTAAGCTGTGCACGGTGAAGTTATTGAATCTGCAGACCACAAAGGAATGGCTAGAGATGGACTAAGAGATGAGGTCATATTTTATAACGGGTAGGAATGGGATCATGAGGATGGGGGAAGGATATAAATGAGTTTTCTCTCTCCTCCCAAAGCTGGAAATGCCATCCCCCAACTCTCTTCCATTGAGCAAGCAGAGGTTTTCTTTTTGAGAAATACCATTCTCTTACGTCTCCTCAGAGCCTTATTTGGACGATCTCTATACTTCAGTTGCTCTACTGGTGGGTTCTTTAAGTCTCCTGGGATTTGTAGAACCCTTCATATCGTTAAAGAGCTTTTTCTGATATTACCTTCTAACTAACCCCATACAGAAGGTAGAGCAGGGAATATTTCCCTTGATACATGAGGAAACTGAGACCAAATGACCTTTACCCAAAGAAAAACAAGAAAGTCACCAGGGAATGTGAAATTAGAAATCATTTCCATCTTCTTATTCTTTCCAGTTTTATCTACATCATGACATAACCCTTGTCATATGAGAAGCTATAACAAGCCATGAATAATAGCAGTCTACTGCATTTGTGGCATTTGCTCTAGTTTTATGGATGTTTTCCTTTTCTTTGCCTTCTTATCTTGGATCCCTTTGAGATTTGGGGGGCATGGCAAAATGTAATTTCAATGTATGGCAAAACCAATACAATATTGTAAAGTAAAATAAAGTAAAAATAAAAAAAATAAAAAAAATAAAAGTGTGTATAGGCTTCCTTTTCTAATTGATCCATCAGAGGGAATAAAAACAAAGATCAACTAGGAGATGATAGAGATGCCTTAACCTGCTCTACCCTATAGGCTTGGTTCATGCATGGTACCCCATGTTCCTATGAACACTCGTACCAGAAAGGCATTGAGATGGAATGGAAAGAGGACCCCGTCTAGACTCAGAATTCTAGCTTGTCCCCACTGAGCTGAGCAGCTTTCAAGTCACAGTGTCATCTTGCCTCCATGTTTCCTCCCTGAAGGAGGTGTAATAACACCTGTTCTGGTTGCCTGGCAGGATTATCATGTGAATAAAGTGTGATGAGATATGTGAATATGTGTTGAAAGGGGTTTCTCAGGTGGCCATAGTGGTAAAGAACCTGCCTGCCAATGCAGGAGACAAAAGAGATGCAGGTTCGATCCCTCGGTCAGGAAGATCCCCTGGAGGAGGGCATGGCATCCCACTCCAGTATTCTTGCCTGGAGAATCCCAGGGACAGAGGAGCCTGGCAGGCTATAGTTCATGGGGTTGCAAAGAGTCGGACATGACTGAGTGACTTCACTTTCACTTTTCACTTTCTGGGGCACTGGAGCAAGTCATGTCTTTCCCCTCTCCTTTCCACTCATATTTATTTTTTAAGGGGTTTAAATTAGCATTAACATTTCATTTTAAATGTTATCCTCTTATCCCCTGAACTATCTTCAGTGGGAATATGGCCAAGAATCTGGAAAAGAGGGCTTCCCATATGGCTCAGCTGGTAAAGAATCTGCCTACAATGTGGGAGACCTGGGTTTGATCCCTGGGTTGGGAAGATCCCCTGGAGAAGGGAAAGACTACCCACTCTAGTATTCTGGAAAAGAAAGCAAGCATTTGTAGTTGTCTTCTAATATTTCTAGGGGTCTGAAGGCAGAGAGAATTTTGGAATTGCTTTTCCTCCCAGTGCTACTTTTTAACATGACTCTATATCAGGTTAAATTTTCAAAACCTGGTGGAGAATGATCATTTTGGTGCAGTTTTCCAAATCATAGTGGCATTTCTTTGGGCAATGACAATGAAGCTGTCGACTTGTCTTTTTTTTAGCATGGGTGCTTCCAACTCCAATTGGGACATTTAGTTTTGGAGCTGCTCTCTAAGGAAATCAGTTTTCAAGTCATGAGGGCTGATGGTAGTATTTCAGATGTCTCTTCCAGCTGCAAGCATTTGGCTCAGCCCCTCCCTGCCTTCCTCTCTGTGCCAGTGACTTTCTGTGACTGTAAGATAACAGCTAAGGATAGTTCAGAAAATGAGAGAAACAAAAGAATCACTTAAAGATATCATTATTTTAATGGCAGCCTTACTCAGGACAAGTAAAAATGTCCGCAGGGCGATTAGAAAGGAATTTTCTTTTATTTTTCTCTTAGTGGAAGGACTAGAGGGCTGGCCCCGGGCTGTTTTATGGTATTACTATCTAGCCCCTGTGGTTTTAACATGGAGTGAAAATGGGTAGAAATGAGCTCATGTTATGTTTGTAAATGTTGCATGGGGTCTTGTTTTAGCCTGTAATGTTGAGAAGGCATGCCATCAGGGGTCCTCAATTTTTTTTTTTTGTAGAGGAGTTGCTGTTCTTAAAATTGCCTTGAGATCATGGAGGATTGAGGGGAAAGTGACATGCTGTGGCAGTGAAGTCCCCAAGTAAGAGATGATGTGTTCCTGCTGGTTGCTTTCTCTGATTTATGGGATTCAAGGAGGGGAAGAGTAGAAGATATTAATTAAAAAAAATTTGGCAACACCTCATGGCATGTGGGACCTTAGCTCTCCTACCTGGGATGGAACCCACACTCCTGGCATTGGAAGGCAGAGTCTTAACCCTCGGACCATTGGGAAAGTCCTGAGTAGAGGATATTAAGAGGACAAATGGCTTGGAGACCAATTGGTTGGGCCCCTCAGTATTATGTGAATACCAAGCATTCCCTTTTTTGGGTTTACATAACATTTTCAGTACAATCAGGCTAAGAGTTGGCTTGTCCTATACTGCTCATTCTACTCTTAGATCATCAACTTTTGTAAGCTGTCCTAAAGAACTTCCCCACAGAGTCCTTACTGCTGTCACTAGTAACCAATTGAGGAAAAAGAAAAGTGGCTAGTGGGAATTAGAAAATGATTTGCACTTCTTTATATCTAGAAATATCCAGCATCTTTTCATATCAGATTTTCAAAACAGTTCCATTTTCATACGAATTGCTTATTTGCTGTAAAGGTCACTAGGAATTGGTGAACATTAGAAACTGTAAACCAATTACAATGTGGCAATAGCTTTGCTCAGAATTGAATGTTGATTCAAATTGGCTCCAGTAATAAGATGTTCTTTAATGAAACCATTGTTACATAGATTAGTATATGCTTTCCTAGTTTTTGAGAAAGACACATGTGTTGGGGTGTGGTCTGGGCATGGGGGCAATGACTGTTTGGTCACTCTTTCAAGTCTTTGTGCTAATAAATCTTCCTAGAGAGCCTCCTTTGCCTGGAATATAGATGAATGGCCTTAGAAAGCTTAATGGGAATTGATACCACCTAGCGAATACCATTAGAGAAGGCAGTGGCACCCCACTCCAGTACTCTTGCTTGGAAAATCCCATGGACAGAGGACCCTGGTAGGCTGCAGTCCATGGGGTTGCTAAGACTCAGACACGACTGAGAGACTTCACTTTCACTTTTCATTTTCATGCATTGGAGAAGGAAATGGCAACCTGCTCCAGTGTTCTTGCCTGGAGAATCCCAGGTACAGGGGAGCCTGGTGGGCTGCCATCTATGGGGTCGCACAGAGTCGGACATGACTAAAGTGACTTAGCAACAGCGGATACCATTTAAAGCACACCTTCTTAATTTCTAATCCTTGAAGGAAAAATGCTTCCCAGAACAAGGATCCCTGATTGGAGGGTCCAAGCCTGGTGTCTTGATAGCTTAAGTGGTCAATTACTTCTTATAGCAACTTGATGCCTGTTGGGATGGTGAACATAGGCTCTGCTAAAGCTGGACAGCAAACCAAATTTCCTGGAGCTGATTGTGTGCTGACTATTCAGCAGATGGAAATCCCTGGCTTCCTGCCCTTAAATGTGTGAGTGATTTCATGAGGGCAGGGGATTATTCCCAGATAAGCTTCTGGAACAGCCATCGAGGTGAGGGTCAAGGCCAGGTTAGTCCAAGAAGATCTTCACATCATTTTGATGCTGCTATTGGATTAGCCAAAAAGTTTGTTCGGTTTCTTCTGTACTATCATGTGGAAAAACCCAAACAAACTTTTTGGCCAACCCCAATAGTACCGAGTTCCTCACCCTGGTTAGGGATTATGAGCTGCTCAATAAAAAGTGGTAGAGGTGAGAGGGATATCCTAAGCCAATAAAACTTCTTTTTTTTAAAATCAAGTGCCCCTCTGTTTTTCCACCTACAACCCCTTCCAAGAGAGTTCTTGAAAGGGTATCAGAACTCTTTCTGCTTCAGGGAATGAAAACAGTTTTTAGTTAATTGCTATAATTTCAAGAAACGTACTCCTGCTGGTTTCCTGTAAAACAATTGGATACATCCCATGATAATACACCCATAAATACATTTCTTACTGATTTCTTAAAACAAGCTGGCTTAGAACCAACATTAGTTTACTGTGGATCTTTGAGGAAAAGTCACTAATTGTACCTGCCATCTGATAACTCGATTTTTGGTTGGAGAAAATGACTCAAATTTTCTTTTCTACCAACTACACAAGTGGCTTCTGGATCATTGTTAAAATCAGTTACCTGGGTTATAACAGGTAACAGTTAGCAGGCAGTTGTATGTATAGAATGGGTCAGTTTTCTCAGAGCTGAATAAATGCATGAGTTCTTAAACATTCCATCGATAGCCTTTTTTAAAGACCTGTTACTACACAACCAAGATCTTGATGTTTCATGTAAAAGTGGTTTGTCCATTGTATTATCCTTTTATAATGTTCTATCTCCTTTCTTCTTTCTCCTCCACAGTGCTGATGCTTTACTAACTTTTGCTAGTGAACAACTTGCTTCCCCTATTAAGATTGGGCCTATGTTGGGTCAGAAAGGGGTCAATAAATCTACTCAAGAAATTAAAACAATTATCAGTTTCCCTGAAAACTGAATTATCTGCATGTATAGGAATGCTTGAAACAACTGAAATACATTTCAATAGAAAACCAATGTATAAAATAGAATGTCATTTTATAGTCCATGATTCCTCAGATTCTTAATCAACCACCTAACATCAGTGAACTGGTGAGACATAAAATTACTGCTTTTGTAAAAGCTAAAAAGGAGAACAGATATTTAGTTCAATGACTTCAGTATTCAAGTAAGGGGACCAAGGCTGACAGAAGTTAAATGACCTGCCCAAGGATAAAGAGTCACTTGGTGCCAGGTTGGGATTCCAACCTGCGAGTTCAAACTCAGGGCTCTTGCCATGCCACTTGTGAGGTCACACATGAGTCTTGGATCTAAAGGACAATGAATTAGGTCATCAAGCAAGTAGTTCTGTCTTTAAGATGCTCTTGATAATATTTCCACCCTTCCCCAACCCTCCTTTAAAACACCATGAATTTGCCTTTCTGAGCAGGTGGTAAAATAAAAACCAGCAGGCCCAATTAACTGAAAAGCACTTACTCTGAAAAACTCTTTTGTTGAGCCGGAGTCCAGGGTCCCATATGCAATTTCAGTCTGCTTAGCTAAGTCTTCAGCACTCTCTATGGGAGAAACCATCCTCTCCACAGTCAAGAAAGCAGCGAGATTGGCAGTATAGGAAGAAATTATGATCAGGGTGAAGAACCACCAAACCCCTCCAACAATGCGCCCGGAGAGTGATCTACAAAACAAAACAAAGACCCATTCGGACCCAGAGGGGCCAGATTTCAGTTTACGAAATCCTTATCTTTCTTTTTGGAAAGAGGAATGACTTCAGCGGAGCTGATGAAATCGAGAAGTCAATGATATCAGGGGATGAACACATCAAACAGAATGACACATTAACAGCAACACCACATGGCATGATGGCATGATGGCACGATGGCACGATGGCACGATGGCACGATGGCACGATGGCATGATGGCATGATGGCATGATGGCATGGGAGGATGGTACATGCATAATGCTCTTCAGGCCCCTAAGGGTTTCAAAGCAGGATTATTTATTTAATTACAGGAATAAATACCTTCTTTGTGCCAGCTCCTGCTTAGATGTAATCATTGTACTTACCTGATTCTCTTCCTGTGAGCCTTGCTGGCCGCGCCTGGGGAAGACTGGTCTGTTTCCTTTATGGCAAGTGGTTCCCAGCCTTGCCTGTACATTAGAATCACCTGGGATCTTAAACTTCTCATGCTCAGACCCAGCCAACAAAAAAATCAGAACTTGAGAGGTGCAACCCAGACGTATGTATTTTTAAAAATCTCTCCAGGTGATTACAATGTGCAGTCAAGGCTGAAAAACAATGATGTAAGGTGATGTCATGGGAGACACAGAATCAAAAACCTTTATGTATTTGAGGAGAAACGAGTAGATGCTAGTAAATGAGCACGATTCACTGTGAGTTGAACACATTTACTACAGATGTTGCAATTCTAGTGAAGTTGGTTAACTACAAGGCAAGGGGCCATGAGATAATATTATTGTCTTCATATAAATGGCTAATGGGGCTCAGGAGTTTTGATCCAGGGATTGAAACTCTTCCCTTTTAAAAACTGAGACTAAGCACATAGGACAGGCCTCAAGTGAAGTTGGAAACTAGTTGTGTAATAGGATTTGAGAGGCACTAAAACATTTGTCTGTATGCTCCCTCACCAATATAACCAAAACAGATAAAACCATTCTCATTGGTCTGCTCTAGACATTCTTACTATTGGGATTATCTTCCAAGGTTTCTTCAGGAGGCTTGGTCAAAATGTCACACTTTACTTCAACAGCATCTGTTTTCATATCATTCTGGATTAGTATATCCAGTTAGTGGAGAATGGGACAGATGATGCGTAAGTTTTCATCAGGGAACGTCTTGTTCTTGAATGTAACTTGGGGTGTTTGTTAAAATGCAGATTCTGAATATCCGAGTGCTCAAAAATCTGGACTTCTTAAGCATCACTGGTGATGGCAGTGGTCTGCCGATCAAATTGAGAAATACTGTTCTCCATCAGTGATTGTCAACTCTGCTTGCATATCAATGTCATCAGGAGAGCTCGAGACAAAACAAAACAAAACACAATGACCAAAAAAATAAAAAATGAAATGGCAACCCACTCCAGTGTTCTTGCCTGGAGAATCCCAGGGACGGCGGAGCCTGGTGGGCTGCCGTCTGTGGGGTCGCAGAGTCTGACACGACTGAAGCGACTTGGCGGCAGCAGCAGCAGCAGCAGCAGCAGCAGCAGCAGCAGCAGCAGACTCCACCCCAGATCAATGAAATCAGGATCTCTGGGGGTTGGGCCTAAGTAGCAACATTTGAAAAGTTTTTATTTATTTATTTTTGGCTGTGCTGTGTCTTCCCTGCCACTCGGGCATTTCTCTAGTTGTGGCGAGTGGGGGCTACTCTCTAGCTGTGGTGCATGGATTTCTCCTGGCGGTGGCTTCTCTCGTTGTGCAGCAGGGGCTCTCGGGCGCGTGGGCTTCAGTAGTTACAGCACAGACTCAGGCATTGCAGGTCCCTGGCTGTAGAGCGCAGGCTCAGTAGTTGTGGTGCACGGGCTTAGTTGCTCCGCGACGTGTGGGATCTTCCTGGACTAGGGATTGAACCCGTGTCTCCTGCATCGTCAGGTGGAGTTTTTACCACTGAGCCACCAGGGAAGCCCCAGCAGCAGCATGTTCATAAAGCTCCTTGGGTGCAGCCAGGATTAGAGCCACAGTCCTACATCCTGAGAGTACCTGGGGATAGGGTCTGCGGGGAGTTAGGGGGTAGTGTAAGAACCCCAAATGCTTAAAGATGGATACAGGCTTGTCCTGAGGAAACGTCACCTCCTTTGCAATGCCGCTGAAGGCTGGCTCTGTGTGCAGAAATGAAATATGGTCGCTAGGTTTCACAAAACATTGCCACATTATTCTGAGGATAGTTCTGCTCTGTGGCATAGCTCCATCCTGGTTAGGCTGTGTTCTCTCATGCCCAGAAAAGCTCACAGGAAAAGAACTCGCTCTGTCATAGAGTCAAGAATAGGCGTAGGAGCCTGGCACCTTTCCAGGCTCTGTGGGAAGAGGGCAGCTCTGGGCTGAAAGCTGGCAAGTCAGGCTCTTCTCTGTCTGTACATGCATTCTACCACTTGGAAGCAAAGTTAAATTCCTGTGTCCCAAGATAACCTTTTTTGAGCCTCTGGAAAATCCAGTTGTTTTAGATTTTACACTCTGATCAAATCATTTTGGCACATTTTGATAGATAGTATTCTTTATTGATTAACTGTAAAAAAAAGACTTGGTTTTTTTAAAGCCTGTAATTTTTGTTGGTCCCTGGATGCTTCAAACAACCCATATTTATTTCTGAGTGTAGTCACTTTTAGTTTTTTGGCTGTGCAAATCTGCTTTGCAATAGATTTTTTCTAACTAATAGTTATACTTTCTCAGTATTTCACCTGGGAACATCTCCCTTTTAATAAGAAGAGGTAAAAACATCTGGATGAGTCAGAAAGAAAGTCACACTTCCAAATGCTAAAAGTATATGGAATATTTCAATTATTAATTTGTACCTTTCATAGTCTTTCTTCATTGTTGACATATACATTTCATTTATTCTGGGCTGATCTGACTCTGGAAATAATTTTTCTATATAAAAGATGAATGTTCAAAGTGGCATTTGTAGTAATAAAAAAATGATACTAGCTAACACGTAAGAAGCTCTTCCTGTGTGCCAGACTCTGTTTTAATTGTTTACATGTGTCAACCCTTTTAATCCTCCATCCCCGTGCTTAAGTCATATTTTACAGATAAGAAAATGGAGGCATTCTACAGATAAATAACTGAGGCAAAGAGATGAGAAATAGGAAATAAATCATCTAGATGTACACAATAGGAAAAACATGCCCATATTTTTATAGTATAAAATATTCACATTTTGTATAAGAAAATCCAGAATGGTGGGTAGATTATAGAAGGAGCAATTTTCCTACAAACTCTGAGAAATACCGTTGCAGGAAAACCAAACCTGTTTGGGTAATTATTGTTTATTATCTGTTGTTCATTTGGAATGGAGCTGTGAATGCCATCCTTATTTGGGATGATAGGGTTTTATGGAGATCAAGGGAAAAACTGATTTTGGAGTATTTCCAGAATCATGGTTTGGTATGGAAAGGGGTGTATTCTGCTGCCGCGAATACTAATGGTAGTTTATGTATTATCTATTTGAAATGTGGAGAACAACACAGTAATTTATGGAAATTACATTTGTGTCATGCTATTGCAGCTAATGGACTATGACTGTATCTGTGATCTAAAATCAAGCCTGCACATCATAACCTGGTTATTTTGGCCACCTTAATAGCTGACTCAGATAATCATGTGGTTGATCTATATGACTCAGCTGAAATTATCTGTTGACATGACCAAAAATAAACTTAAAAAGCAAACTGGTCTTTTTTTGTGACCTCTTGTCTACATGGTTATTGATTTTGGCAGTTATGTAGTTAATACTGCAATAGACCTACGATCATAGAGAATTTTGGTGAATATCCACACAGAAATGATAAAATAGTATCCACAAGCATCAGCATAGATGGAAAAAGGAGCTTCCTGGGAATCAGCATTGAATGCACTCAGCATTCTCCCTTGAAGACAGTAGTAGCTTTGATAAGAGTCTTGGAATTTCTACCACTTTCTTCCCTTGTGTGACAGTGATGCCTACATTCTTTTACGGAGAATGTGTGCAGCGGAACTAACTGGGAAGAAGCTCTATAAAAATCTTCACATTTCCCTTTTCTCATTAGTGAAACTATAGCCATTTAAACCCACATTTCACATGGAGGCTATATAAAAAGTGACTGATGGGTCAGCCCTATCACATTTTTAAAAGGATCCATTAAAACAAGACAAGACTTTATAGTTGAGTTAGAAAGACCTGTCATTTCTTAGTATCTTTCCTTCCATTAATGCAGCTTCGACATGCTTAACATTCATTTCAAGTAGTTTTGTTGCACAAGACAGATTTGGAGGTTAGCATAATGAAATGACTGTAAAATGCTGCACATTTAGTATTTATATAAATGTGTTAAAGGAACATATCATACTTTTGAAGGAATGTAAGTGGAGGCATGAAGTTAATGAAGGGAAATTAGCAACAAGAGAAACACAGACATAAAAACATTGCAAAATAATACACAATGCTCCTGTTATCTGTAATCAGAAGAAACTAGAGTTTCTGAGTTAATAATAAAATGTACTTTATGGCCTCTAAAATGATAATAAAAGTGAGCAATGTGCTGTAACCTTCATCCTGTAAGTAAATTTTGAAATCTGCACTTTACTAGCTTCACAAGATGAAGAGCTGGAACTGCAAACTGCTTCTCTTTTGCACCAACTCTTCATCATTCCTTTGCTTCCTTCTTTCTTCCAAAGTATGCATCATTCCTACACTCCACTCAATGCTGTGTCTATGACAGATTATTTTTTAAATGTGCAGAATCAATCTTCTGCTCTTCTAGTCTTCTCTGATGGGCATAACTAACCATCTCCCCCAAACTTAAAACAAGGGCTTTCAGGCAGAAAAGACATGAAATAGTTGTAATAAAAAATCCTGCTATTACAATTAATTTATTATCACTCCACTACTGCTTTGAAGTGAATTTATAGGAGGATGAAGACCCTGCTCCTACATCAGTAAAGGAAAGGTTATTACTTTAAATGGAGCCCCCGAGCTCCTGTTATGTTTGATCCCATTCATTTTTTACCCTTTGTATATTTTATTCTTCTGCATATACTTTCTATTTTAAAAGAGGATCTGTATGTCAGCTAACCTGGAATGGATCCCCTGCCTCTTCTCCACAGGATTAATATCTTCAAATCTTAACAGGACAATAATGCTCATGGAATAATGTGTACACAGCGACCAGGTTCAAGTTAGCGTGTTCTTTCCATTTTCTCTGTTGTCATTCCCTGGAACCTTGTATCTTGAACTTGGCAGGCCCTCAGATGTCCCTGCAGCTCTAGAGAAAGTCAGCAGGGGGAGCATTTGTCTGGGAGGACTCGGACTCTGGACTGCTTAGCAGTTCTATCAACGTTTTACAAAGGAAATATATTTCAGATTAAAAAAAAAAATTATAACCACTTGTCAATATCAGCAAGACATTGCGGAATAATACAACCAAAATATTTGCAAGTGGTGTAATCCTTAAGGAAAGCCCGTTAGGGGTTCAAAAAGGGATGTTGTCAGTTACTTCTCATCAGAAATCAGCTATCTGGCACCGACTACAATTTCAATCGGATTCCTAAAGAGGATTAGGAACTAAAACGCAAATGCAATATGAACTATTGATATTTGTGAAGCCAGAATGGTTAAGAGCAGCAAGTTTAAAAATGATAATCGCTACCATGTATTGAGAACTTACTATAGGTCAGGCACTGTGCTTTACATTTTATAGATGAGGAACTGAGCCTTAGCAAGATTTAGTTACTTGTCCCACGTTACACAACAACTAAGCAGATTGTGAATCTGGTGAGACGAACTCCAACACCCACACACCTAATCACTTTGCTCCCTCCATCTGGCTACACCCACTGGCTATCTCCCCATGCCCCAATCAAGGGGAAAGAAGGTTGAAGGCAAGCAATCTCCTCATACTTTCTTCTCCTGACTCCCCCTAGAAATTCATTAGTGTATGAATACAACCTCAGCTTATTACATTGCTTACTCTCTCTATAGGTGATTTGGTCTCACCTGAATTGGTCACTCTGAACAACTGGGGTAGTTGAAAATATCAAACCCAATTGACATAGACTCTTTAAGCTTCTAGGTTTCTGTTCATAGCTCTATTTGATGGCAATGGAATCATGCTCAGTTTTCCTGGTGATGTCTCATTGCTGATTTCCCCGTCTTTTACTTTGAGTGAACACATGTTCAGTAGCATTCTTAAATGCTCACTGCCTACTTTCTTTAACAGCCAGCTGTTTTTTTCCCCTGGAAAACAGCTCTTGGGGCTGAGCAGGAGGGAAAGAATGGAACAAACAGTGTGCCATTAGGTCGATAGTGGGAGGCAGTGTGTGGTAGTGGAAATAATTGTACTGCTTGCTGGCTCTTAGAAACCCCATGACCTTGGCTTCCATGACATCATCTCTCCAGGCACTATTCCTTTGTCATGATGTGAGAAAAGCACTATGAAGTGGAAAGAGCATGGATTTTAGAACTAGAGTTTGAATACTGGCTTTGTCATTATTTGCAGGGCTAGGCAAATTGTTTCACCCGAGCATCAACTGCACCTGAAAAATAAGTATAATGCCCACCTCGTGGCAGTGTTTTGAGGATTGGAATTCATATTATAATACAGGTAAAGTGCCCAGATGCAGAGGGAACTCAGAGAAGGTTGTTGTTCCTGGGCCCTCAGTAAACAGAAGCAGTTGGATTAATTTATGTCTGAGATTTCCTCCTGCTATGATATTTGATAATTCTACTTTAAAATGTGGTCTCTTATAATGCCTTCAATTGCTTCAATTTTGATAAAAGCCAGAGTGTACAATGCATGCTCACATTCTGGGCTTGCTGGAAAGTTTGCATTCCAGGTATGGCCACTGAACAGAAATAAAGTATCATGCTGGCATTTGCAGCTGAAGGCAACCACGAATCTTAGAGTGCAACTATGTGATTATTGGGAATTTCTAAATCAGTTAATAGAAAAGCACCTTACAGGGGGGTTTGCTGCTATACACTTAAGCACAAATATATAACCAGTAGCATTCTCAAGACAAGGAGAAACATGTTCCCTCCTTACTTGAGTGTAATAAGTATGCTAACAAGTATAACACATTATCAAGAGATTTAAAGATATAATTTCTTTTGAAGGACATAAAAGATAGTATTGAAGGAGAGAGTACTCATATGGTAGAAAATTTACAGTTTGTAAAGGTAATAATTTATTACTCAAAAGCACAGTAAGGATAATACTTGTTACTTTGCCAGGTTGAGTTGAAACCAGCATTCAGAAAAAAAAAAATGAAACAGAATCGTGAATATCAGAATGCATGGCACACTGTAAGGGTAATGTCTGGTGAAACTTGTATCATGTACATATATGCGTACTAAGTTGTGTTGGAAAATTTATTTCTGACTGAAGGCCATGCTCAAAACATTTGAAAGCCATTGGTCTATAGGACAGTGTTTAGTGCAGAATAATAAAATCTGTACCTTGAAAAAAGTACCTGATATATTTCAGTGCCACAGAAGAGCCACAGCTAAAATTCTGCTACCAAAAAATGAAAATAAAGAATCTTTCCAGCTTGTCATTTTTAGGCCATCATTTTAAGTTATTACTTAATGAGGCAATATGCATAAATACTTCTAAAAACAAATGACCTTTTAAGGGTCCAGTTTGAGTATGCACAGTAGTATGCAGCACTCCAGTGGGGCAATCACAAATTTAGTTTTGAAAATTCACTTACAGAAACCAATAAAATCTCCAACCTTAATAAGTCTTTAGCATTGCCTCAACCCAGATTACCAGTCATGTTAAAATCATTCAATTACAGGATCATCCAGAAACCTTATCTCTGGAAGTGAACATTAAAAAAAAATCAGACAAGAAAGAAGAATGAACTCCCAGATGGTATCACAAAATGACACACATTCTAAGCACAAAAGGAACAGGGAGCGAAATAATTTGGAAAACCTGACCAAGCAGATGGAGGGTGGCAAAAAAGAATGACTTAGACAAATGAGGCTTGACCTACACATGTTATATTAAAAAGCTGCTGAAGATGGTCACCAGTGATTTATACTGGGAAATTTCATTTAAATGAAGGCAATATGCATAAATACTTAAAAACAAATGGATAATCCATTTGTGTTCCAAGTGGATAATCTCAAAATGATGTACTCTATAAAAACATGGTAGGTGACCTCCTGAGTCCTAGTTTAAATAAAGATCCCTATTGCCAACAAAGGTCCATCTAGTCAAGGCTATGGTTTTTCCAGTAGTCATGTATGGGTGTGAGAGTTAGACTATAAAGAAAGCTGAGGGCTGAAGAATTGATGCTTTTGAATTGTGGTGTTGGAGAAGACTCTGGAGAGTCCCTTGGACTGCAAGGCGATCCAACTAGTCCATCCTAAAGAAAATCAATCCTGAATATTCATTGGAAGGACTGATGCTGAAGCTGAAACTCCAATACTTTGGCCACCTGATGTGAAGAGCTGACTCATTTGAAAAGACCCTGATGCTGGGAAAGATTGAGGGCAGGAGGAGAAGGGGATGACAGAGGATGAGATGGTTGGATGACATCACCGACTCGATGGACATAAGTTTGAGTAAATTCCGGGAGTTGGTGATGGACAGGGAGGCCTGGTGTGCTTCAGTCCATGGGGTCGCAAAGAGTCAGACACGACTGAACGACTGAACTGAACCAAACTGATGTTTGTGTAATTGACTCTGGTCAGTATTTGGATTCATGTTCAATATTACCAAAGTTAAAACTTTTTATTTAAGAAAAAACTCATTTTTTCTGATTATATAGATGTTACATTTGCTTATAATATTTTCTGATTATGAATCCACCACCATAGTTGTTTAGATGAGTCAACACTTTAAGTGGGTGAAGTCTAGGACATTAACATTCAATATCTTCAATAGCATCACTGAGATAAAATATGCATACCACAAAATCCACCAATGTCCGTGAGCAGTGAATGAATTTAGTAAATTAAGAGTTGGGCAACCATTGCCACAGTCCAGTTTGGGACCATTTCCATCACACTGAAAAGTTCCCTTGAGTCCATTTGTGGTTAATCTCCATAGGGATGGGACTAGGGTGAGGCAAGTGAGGCATTTGCCCCCCACACATTGAAGGAAGTGCCCAAATCTCATTAATCAAGATAAATAGCATTTTACTGCAATATTTTTTAAAAATCAAAATTAATACAAAAATTCATGATGAAAAAATAGCAAATTTTAAAATAAAAACTGGATCTGCCCCTTGTGCTTGCTGTACTCAGCCTCATTTGCCTCACCCTAATTCTGACCCCCATTCTAATCCCTTTCTGCTCCCTCCAAGGCCCCAGAAATCATTAACATGATTCCTGTTTCTATTGATTTGCCTATTCTGGACAAATGAAATAATATAATACGGGATAGTTAATAAATGGAATTTAAGAAGTGGATTCATACGGTATGTGGCATTTTGCATCTGGCTTCTTTCATTTAGCATCATGTTTTCTAAGTCCATGTAGTAGCATGTAACAGTCTTTTTTTTCCTTTTAGTTCCTCAATAGTTTCCCATTCCAAATGTGGCATGGATATACCATTTTGATTATCCATTCATCTGTTGATGGACATTTGGGTTTCCACCTTTTGGCTATAATAAATCAAGTTCCTATGAACATTTGTGTGTAAGTCTTTGTGTGGATATATGTTTTCTTTTAGGTAGATAAGAGTGGAATTGCTGTGTCGTTTTAAGTATATGTCTAATTATAAGAGACTGCTAAACCGTTTTCCAGTCTGGTTGTAGCACTTTGCATTCACACTACTAATGGATGAGAGCTATAGTCATTCCACATCCTCGTTACACTTAGTATTGTCTGTCTTTTTGATTATAGCCATTCTATATAGGTTATATAGAGGTGTCTATGAGGCTATATAGAGGTGTCTCACTGTGATTTTCATTTGCATTACCCCTTTGACTAATGATGGTGAGCATCTTTTCATGAGATTATTAACCATTTGTATGTCTTCTTTGGAAAAATGTCTATTCAAATCTTTCATCCATTCTTATATTCAGGTTGCTTATCTTTTCATTGAATTGCATGAGATCTTTCTATATATTGGATAAAAGCCCTTTATCTTATCACATGTGATTTCCTAACATTTTGTCTCACTGTGGCTTATCTTTTCATTTTCTTAATGATGTTTTTTGAATTACCAAATGTTTTGAATTTTGATGAAGTCCAGTTTATCAGTTCCTACAGTGGATTGTGCTTTTTGTGTTCTGAAAATTCTTTGTCCAATCCAGGGTCATGTGGACTTCCTCTTGTGCTTTCTTTTAGAAATTTTATAGTTTTAGTGATTAAACTTGGATAAGGTACTATAGTGAAATAGTTCTAGGCAGTCAGAGAAAAAATGAAAAATAGAGGACCCTGAAAGGGGAAGGTAGAGTTTTAAAGAAGAGTTCTGTCTTCTTTTAAATTTTTTCTAGATTCAATCTCTGGACAAGTGAGAAAATGTTTTAGCTCAATTAGGAAAGCATGCTTGTTTGATCTGTTCAAGATTTAGAGTTAGCTTTATCTGAATAATATCAATATTAGCTGGCAATGTTGCCTTTATCCACAGTTCAAATGTTTGCTATAATATGTATGAATAGATGATGCCACAGAAATGCATGAAAGACATTCAAAGTGACAGTGATAACACACTTCATGGACGAAAGCAAACAAAATGGCTTGATGATAATTTGTCATTGGATGGAATGTTAAAGAAATCTGGACTTGAGATGAATGAATACCAGATGTACATGAATGGATCATGGCCATAAAATGCAAGGAGGCATTGGGTATGGCATGGAAACAAACCTTGGAGAAATATCACATCCTTGCTGCATAAAGGCACCCAAGGAAAACCAAAGACTGTTAAATATTCCAAATTCATTTGGAGGATCAGGAGGGCTTTGTGGGTCACGAGGTTCCTCATTGTTGTCTTCCAAGTGCCATTCATAAGGGCTGAATCTGCTGACGAGGAAAAGAACTACGCTGACTCCAATGTAAGCAAAGACAATGCACATCCAGATTTCATAAGCCAGGGGATCCAGAAATGAGAATACGCCTGGCTTGGATTTCTGAGGCTTCTTTATCATGATGGAGATACCCAGGCTCATAAATGGCTTTGAGAAATCTATGACTTCTTCACGGACCAGCGTTATAGTGAGTGGAGCGACAGCTATATCAGCCCTCTGGAAAAAAAAACACACACACACACATTTTTTTTTTTTTTTTACCATTAGAGACAATATTTCCATTAGTCATTTGCCACTTAATATACCTCTTTGGTAAAAACATAAAGTATTAAGTCACCACAACCAACTGATTTGTTAATCCTTTGGTTAGACAAGTAGTAGCATTCAGTGTTGGAGAAGGCAACAGCACCCCACCCCAGTACTCTTGCCTGGAAAATCCCATGGATGGAAGAGCCTGGTGGGCTGTGGTCCATGGGGTCGCTTAAGAGTCGGACACGACTGAGCGACTTCACTTTCCCTTTTCCCTTTCATGCACTGGAGAAGGAAATGGCAGCCCACTCCAGTGTTCTTACCTGGAGAATCCCAGGGACGGGGGAGCCTGGCGGGCTGCCGTCTATGGGGTCGCACAGAGTCAGACACAACTGAAGCGACTTAGCAGCAGCAGCAGCATTCAGTAGGTCCTAAAGTACTTGACGGAAAGGACACTTTGTCCTCTGAGGCATATTGACTTAGGACAACTGATTCCATTTTTTTCCTACAATTTTTTTTTTGTTACTTTTCACCTCAACTTGTACTCCCCTGTTCTGTATCACTGTTTCATTTTTATATTCTTACTTTAATGTTCATGTTCTTATGTCTTATCTCCCTCATCTGACTGGGAATTCTTGTGGGAAAAGCATAATAGTCTATGCTTTTTATATGTGCCTCCCTCCTCACCATGGGGTGCCACGTAGGACCATAGTACTCAGTTTAATACTTGAGTGTTTGCCATCATTCTTATTGGTTTGAGAGTATATTTATAAAAACATTGTCCTTTAAAGGCAGGAATTCAATCTCCTATTTTTGTATTCATCACTGCAAAACATCCTAAAGAAATTGTAGATGCATAAAAAATAAGCTGTTGATTATTGACTATGAAATATGCAAACACGAAAGAATTCTGCATGGGCAGAGCAGTTATTAGAATACATATTAATTTATAGAGTAAGTCATCATTTCTAGTGATAAATATCAGTGTACTACTCACATGTACTGGAGCAATAAAATAAATGTGTCAGAAGCACACTGCATAATTAGCTCAGGCAAAGGCAGATGATGTTTTATATTAGTCCCATGAAAACACGCACTAAGAACTTTTACACTTATTTGTCTTCCACCATAGTTCCCTTACGTCAGTAGTAGGTTTTAGTCTGGATCCAGGCCTTAAAATGCATAGTTAGAAAAATGCTTCTAACTAAGAAAAGGCTTTGACTGGTATATCAGGTATAAAGTGAAAACACCAATTTTGATGACAATTTTTTCTGTGTTAAATAGTTATGCCTTAATATCCCTACCTTTAGGCTTCCCTGGTGGCTCAGAGATTAAAGCATCTGCTTGCAATGCGGCAGACCTGGGTTTGATCCCTGGGTTGGGAAGATCCCCTTGAGAAGGCAATGGCACCCCACTCCAGTATTCTTGCCTGGAGAATCCCATGGACGGAGGAGCCTGGTGGGCTACAGTCCACGGGGTCGCAAAGAGTTGGACCCGACTGAGCGACTTCATTTCACTTCACTTAGGGGATGAAGGATGAAATCTGAGACAGGGTGTATCTTTTTAAAAATGATGTTTTACTGCTGTGATGTACACATGGTGACTCAAATTGATTAAGAAACTCTCCTTAATTAATTGAAGGGCAAAGTCAGTAATAAACAGCCAGCTAACATGGGTTCAGTGCTTATTCTGTGTGAGGTGCTGTGCTAAGCCCCTTATGCATATTTAATTCTCGAAGCAGCCTTGAGGTTGGTACAAGGTCCTTCCCATGTTAGAGAAGGAGGAAGTGAGGCACTCAGAAGCTGGATTGAACTCTGGTCTTCACATGCCAAAACTCACTCTTTTAACCACAATATTCTAATTCCAGAGATAATTGCAGATTTGTATTATATGTTAATTTACATACAATAATCAACCTCAGCCAATGACTCTCGAGTCCATTCCAGTGTATCTGAGTGCCTATCCTGTACCAAGCCCTATTCCTGGTGCTAGGGATGAAGCAGTAAGCAAGACAGACAAAACCTGCTGCAGAACGTATGCATTTACTAAAGCCAATAGCCTGCTGACCAAACTAATCTTGACAGTTGAGTACCACCTCAAACTCAACATGTCTAAACTTAAATCCATCATCTATCACTGTAATGGTGATTCTTGTTTACGTCTGTGACTGATGCTTCGTCCACACATTTCCCAGTCCCTAATCCTTACCAGTCCTGCCCTCTCTGTAGATGATCTTGTCTCTTCCTTTACGGAGAAGAAGGAAGCCATCTGATACAAGTTCTATCACCTCAGTGTCTTTCTTCTCCTCCTCACCCTATTGTTTTATCTTTTCCCATCCCTTCTGTCATCCCCATCACACAAGAAATAAACTTTCTTTCTAAGATTTAATCAACATCTTCCTTGCATCTCATACTCTTCTCTCTCTTAAAACTGAGCTCTGTTTATTCTCTTTTACTATTTTTTCCTTCTCAATCTATTCCAGTGGTTTTCAATGTTTGATTCCCCGACTAGGTGCATCTGAGTCACCTGGGAACTTGATAGATATACAATTCTCAGGCCCCGCTGCATGTTTATGACACAAGAGACCTGGGTGGGGCCTCAGGTGGCCTTCCAGGTGATCCTAATGCTTGCTGTAATTTGAAAACCATTGACAGATCCTATTCACTTAACGATTACCTCATACTCAGGTAATTCTGTTTACTGACCAAAAAAAAAAAAAAAGGAAACAAAACCCTCTTATTTTGATCCTACTTCCCTTTTAACCAACCATATGACATCACTCCTTATTGCCACCAAACTTCTTGAAAAAGTTGCCTTTACTATCTCTTGATTTTAACACAGTTTCCCTTATTAAACACCTGTGCTTGAACTTCTACTGCCCCCCAGCCCTCCAATTTAGTGAAATTGCTTCTTGAACTATATACTTGGTAATCAAACTCAAAGACCTTTCTGCAAACGATTCATATGACACCACAGGCCTTCGGCACTGTTGACCCTCTTGACTCTCTTATACTGAAGACTATGAGTTCTCCTCCTACCTTTCTGAAAATTCATTTTCTGTCTTTTCTTCCTAGTTCTGCTCTCTTAGTCAAGGTGTACCTTTGTACCCCCAGAGTCTATCATAGGTCCTGGTTTGGGAGATAATTAATGAAGGTTTGTGGAATAAGCAAGACTCTTTTAAGGTTCTGTTCTTCAGTATAATTGCCCATGACTTCAACTCGTCCCTCATTGCAGCTAACTCCTGAATCACCAGTTCCACATTTCTAACTGGAGGAGAGCCAAACACAGATTTTAATCTATTTCACTCTTTCTGCCTGGGGCCAAACCAGTCATAGAAACAAAAGCAACTGAAGAGAATAGTATTGGCCAGAAAGCTCGTGGGAATTTTTGGCTTGAAAAGAGCTTTCTCATGCCAAGAGAATTTACAGCTAAAACCACCTTCTATTCCTGCCAATGTATTTTTACCTCCTGCTAAGAACATGCAAATGCCCCACTAGTATCATATCCTATTTGGTCTTATTTGATTTAATTACTTCATTTAACTAGTTTTTGATCTTTAAAGTCAAAATCCTGAGTAGTTCTAAGAGAAATGGCCTCTTTGTTTGTTTGTTTGTTTTGGAAGGAAGAACTAAGGGACATTTTTGTGAGAAAATCACTCTGGATTGAAATTAGGGAAATGGGTTGTTTTTCAAGCAGGTCAAGAAAGGATTTTGAGAATCTTGTCACCCTTTAAGAGAACAAAACCTAACTCAGTAACTGAAACACCCACTAGATGATAAGCACAGCTAAATGCCAACAAGATGAGGTTGGATAAAGTGGGGCTTCTTGTCTGGCTCCTAGGAATGTGCAGCAGAAAGAACAGATTCCCAAAGAAAGTCATTTTTAGTTTGAAGTACTTTTGAAGTTGACATGGGTTCGATCCCTTGGTGGGGAAGATCCCCTGGAGAAAGATGTGGCAACCCACTCCAGTATTCTTGCCTGGGAAATCCCATGGACAGAGAGAGGAGCCTGGCGCACTATAGTCCATGTGGTCTCAAAGAGTCAGACATGACTGAGGAAACACACACACACTTTTGAAGTCACATGTGACCGCAGGAAGAAACTGCATCCCTCAGGCACTTGCCTTTTCTCTTCAGCCTGGCTTTTCTACCTTTACTGAATTGTTTCTTTCTAAGGAGCCTTTTCCAGAGAAGGCAATGGCACCCCACTCCAGTACTCTTGCCTGGAAAATTCCATGGACCGAGGAGCCTGGTAGGCTGCAATCCAAGGGATCGCTGAGAGTTGGACACGACTCGGTGACTTCACTTTCACTTTTCACTTTCATGCATTGGAGAGGGAAGTGGCAACCCACTGCAGTGTTCTTGCCTGGAGAATCCCAGGGACTGGGGAGCCTGGTGGGGAGCCTGGTGGGCTGCCGTCTGTGGGGTCGCACAGGGTCGGACACGACTGAAGCGACTTAGCAGCAGCAGCAGCAGCAAGGAGCCTTTTCAGAGGTAGCAGAATTTGTTTTTTGAGGATGCTTCTTCAACAAAGAACAGTATTAAATATGTGCTCAGTTAAGTCTCACTGATGTGGACGATGTGGCTTCAAAATGAGGATTAACCATGCTGAACCTTAAAAAGACCTATACAGGGACTTCCCTAGTGGTCCAGTGGTTAAGAATCGGCCTTCTAATGCAGGGGACATGGGTTCGATTTCTGGTCAGGGAAGTAAGATCTCAAATGGGAAGGGGCAGCTAAGCCCATGTGATGTGACTACTGAGGCCACCTGCTCTGGAGAGAAGCCCATGCACCACAGTGAAGATCCTGCATGCCACAACTAAGACCCAACACAGCCAAAAAGTAAATAAATAAATATTAAAGGAAAAGACCTTACAGGCAGAAATAGTAATAGACAAAGGGCAAGCAAAGTATGCGGAAGAAAGCTTAACCAGTAGAGGAGAAGGGAGCTGCTGATCAAGCCTCAGGACAACCTACTTGGGGGGAGACCCAGCAAACCCTCCCATGTCTTGTATGCTTGGTGAGAACAACTTAGCAGCAGGACCATCATATCAGCTCATGGCCAGCCCCAGAGAAGCCCTTGACCCCTGTCTCCCTTAGTCCATATGAAAAGACTCTTGTGATGGCTGCTTGTTTCAGAGCTCCAGGCCTGCTTGGCATGACTGTGGAACAATCAACATGCTGATTACAGGAAATGGGGAGAAGCAGGTAACCAACTAGTGTCAGAAAAGACCCATTCAGCTCTCCTGGGACATGCACATGAGTGGCAAGGCCATTTTCAAGGCAACTTAAAGATTTAGGAGGCTATCATGAATGATAAAGTGAAAAAGGCAACTCTCCAAATAGCATTCTTTTCCTGATCTCTGTTCCTTAGGAAAGCCAGCTGTGACTGGGAGAGTGTTAAGAATTCTCCATGGGGCTAGGGAGCCCTTGAAATTTGGACGCAGTAGAGAAGCATTGAGTTGGCCAAAAAAGTTCAGGTTTTCCGTAAGAACTTAAGAAGTATAGACTTTTTGGCCACTCCAATACCTCACTTGGGGTGTCCTGAATTAGTCAGGATCCTTTTGTCCTCAAGCCTCTGCCTGTGCTAGTAACGGCAGTCAGCAGGCCATTTTCAGAAACCTAGGTGGGTAAGTTGGAGAAGGAAATGGCAACCCACTCCAGTGTTCTTGCCTGGAGAATCTCAGGGACGGGGGAGCCTGGTGGGCTGCCATCTCTGGGGTCGCACAGAGTCGGACATAACTGAAGCGACTTAGCAGCAGCAGCAGCAGGTGGGTAAGTAGGTGGTGTGAGAGAGCTCCAGCTGATGGACAAAAACCAGCCAATGCAAAGGGCTCAGAGTGAGAGTTTGCTTGCATCTTGGCTACTTAAAGGATTTTAATCAAACGGCTTAAGAGTAGCTGTGTGGGCTCAGTAAACATACCAAATTAGGTTTGATTTTTTTTTTTTACTCACCAGTGGCAAACCCAGAGCAACTGCGTTATTGGAGGGGATTTAGCTTGAGGGGATTTATAATCCTTTTCATAGGTGGGTTGCCAAAGTCATAAATTTCATAAAACTTAAAACCCAACAAACTCATATGCATATGGCAGGTGATGCATTTAAGAGTCTAACAGGTTGAAGACAGAAATGACACTTGGTTTAAATGTTATTTAAAACATTTTTTTTTTGAGCTGAAAGGCTTATGTTATAGCTTAATCATCCAAAGATCTGATACAAACTTGTGACACACCTGGAGACTACGCATAAGCAGGAGCTTGTCAGCTTTTAAAGCATTTGCTGAAAGCAAGGAGGGGAGTGAGATGAGAGGTGGAGGGTAGGCAATGCATTGGCGTGTAGTGTATGAGACATTATACATCACTGAGAGAAGAGGCAGACGTGACCTGGCCCCTCATCCCTGTATCAGCCATAAGGTTCTAGTAGCCTTTGGAAGACAGGTTGTTTGGAAAGCTTAAATGTGTCAGAGAAAGGAGGGGGACAGAATCAAGCTAGAAAATAGGAATATAATTGCTGCCTGTTGGGGACCAGGACTGAAACAGCTTTATTGACTGTACTCTATGGGATATTTACTGTCTGCAGTTGTTGGGATCTGGAGAAAAGGATGAGGTCTATTTAAATCTCTGCAAAAACAAGCAGGGTCACAACAGGATCTCCTCGTTTCTTTATCCAGAACAGATGTCCCAGTCTGGATCTCTTGGTTAGGGCTCCTTGTCCTTGGGGAGCTCAGAGGGTTAAAAACAAAGTGAAGATAAAGGAGTGCCCCTGGAGCTGGGTAAAGGCCACGTGAGACTAAATTTGGTTGGAAATAGTTCCCCACCCCGCCTGCGCAGAGTGGCAGACTTCCATGCATCATTAGTGCTCCTTCCTCGAGTTCACAGGCCTCATTTGAGGGAGAGGGGTGCTTTGATCAAACCATCAGCCCTCCTGCCAAAGCCTGGTGTAATCACCTGAAGAACAGAAGAGAATATTTGGTATCTGTTACTTCATCCTTGCTTTTCTGCCTTTTAGCTGGAAGGACAGATCGACTTTCTGTCTTTCTTAATGGAAAATGAATCTATCTTAGAATAGTGACAACCTCAGAGATAATTTCTCCTAGGGAGAGAAATGTCAGTGTGAACAGCATCTATAAAATTGCCATTCGTTCTGGGAGGGTGAAGGAGTCTGATGATATTCAGGGGAAGTGACCTGGAATCACCTGTCCTCCATTCCATCTCCATCCCCAAGCTCTTTCTGCTCTCTTGTAAACCAGAGGTGCCAATATGAGCAATATTTTGTCTGGCTTTTCCTTTCCTTAGTTTTTAAGTGCTGGGAACATAAGGAATATGGCAACTGCCCATTGGGATGTATCATTTTGTCAGTTAGGACCTCAATTTCCTTCCAGCTCTTGTTCTGACTCTCTTTTTTGTATTAGAGCATGTCTCCTCTCAAAGGGCAGAAACCCTCAGCTGCCTACCTGGGTTTTCAAATATTTCAAGAGATAAATAGAGGTGTGTATTACATTATCCTGGTCTGATGCTGTGCGACCCCATAGACGGCAGCCCACCAGGCTCCCCTGTCCCTGGGATTCTCCAGGAAAGAACACTGGAGTGGGTTGCCATTTCCTTCTCCAGTGAATGAAAGTGAAAAGTGAAAGTGAAGTCGCTCAGTCATGTCCGACCCTCAGTGATCCCATGGACTGCAGCCTTCCAGGCTCCTCCATCCATGGGATTTTCCAGGCAAGAGTACTGGAGTGGGGTGCCATTGCCTTCTCTGCATTATCCTAGTGGAAGATAATCCCATCTGCTTTCAAGGGGCCTACAATCTAGTTGGATTATGAGCTTTTCCATCTGAGATACTCATCCTGTGTATCATTATCCTGGTGGCTACAGATAAACAGGATGAGTATCTCAGATGGAAAAGCTCATAATCCAACTAGATTCTAAGCCCCTTGAAGGCAGGTGGGATTATCTTGCTGTAAGCAGACACCCTTGGTAAACTGAGCCAATAGGAGTCAGTGGACAGAGCACTGGACCACGAGTCATGAAACCTGAGTTATAGTCTAAGCTCTGCCATGCTGTGTGGTTTTGTGACCTTATCACAATCCCTACTATTCCTGTCCTATATCAGGCCTTGGTTTCCTGGTTTATCCAATGGGCAGTTGTAATGTTCAGTCCTGGCTGGTGTTCACATTTCTGTGTAAAATGAATGAGAAAGTAGGCTAAAGGATATCTAAGAGCCCTGCTAGCAACACATGATATTTGGGAGCCATGCAAACCTGTGGTCTATAGGCCACAATTGAGCTGGGGACAATTGCCATGTGGCGATGTTACAGACATCCAGCTCAAAATCAAAACTTCTAAAAGCAGGAGGAGAGTTTCAAGTCCATAATGTTCTGAAGAGCTTATATAATGGGGCACATTGTGTCCTACTGACGCTTGTTTCAAAAATAGCCTTCTTAGCGATACAAGGTGGCCCAAACATCAACCTTGACTTGATTTTCTTTACAGTGGGAAAAAAAACCATTTAAGACTCATCTGAAAAGAGGCTGATTGGCCTCTTTCTTCTTTAACAAGTTTAATTCATTTTGACTCTTTCTTGAGACTTCGTGGCAGATACTGAAATCTCTGCAAAGCTTTTTTTCATTTTGTCTTTCTTCATTTTTTTCCTACTCTGATCTGCTTGTACATATTAAAAGTCTAGGAGAAAATGCCCTAAAGATAAAGCAGTGTCTATCTGTGTAGTTTTGTGTTATTTCAAGGAATACTTCCACGTCTTCCATCCTTTTGCTTATTAAGCACTTAGGGAAGTCACCGAGGAGGGGTGTGTATGTTTCTGTCATTCTTTTTCTTAAGCAACTTACAAACTGTAAGAGACAAGGTCTGCCAGAAATGAGTGCGTGTTTTCACCTTTCTCCATTTCTATCATTGATCAAGAAGTTGCAAACTTCTCAAGGCTGAAAGATGAAAACTTCTAAATGAAGGGGAAGACATACTCAGCTTAGGTCACCCTCTCTCACTGACAGTTCTCACTCTAAGCACGAGAAGAACATCCATTTTTCACAGCCACACACCTTAGAGGAAAGTGGAACTTGGCAGTCCACTCATACAGGTTGGTGTGCAGTCAGTTCCTGGGAATCACCTTGTGTTATAATCCCAGGAAGCACCAGACACTTGTTCTAGGTTAGGGGATGGAGGAAGACATTTCTTAAGAGCCTTCCCTGGCTCTTGCTTTTATCTTGAGTAGAGAGCACTAGATGAAAAAAAAAAAAAAAAGGGTAGGCTCCTCCAGGAGAATTTTTACCTACTCAGCAGTCAAGAGCTGGTTCCTGAATTACTAAACCAATCAGGGACTCACTAATTCTCAAGCTTCCTCACTCACACCTACATAAATTGGGAAGAGGAAGAGAATGTGGAGATTAAATGAGTGCAGTAGAGAGTACGTGTCTGAGGAGAAACCAAAATGCACGGAAAAAACTGGTCTTTGAACAATGTCAGGAAATCAGCCTTGCTCCACATCGCTGTGTTAAACGTCCTGTACAATGCCTAGTAGAAACAAACTCTAAATTCCTTGCCAGGCTTCTGTGGCCAAACACTCTCCCCCCTGAGAATGGCTAAGGAACCAAGGGCCTTTGCAATACCTTTCAACTATGTTTTAGGATGGGATGAGTCTGCAGTATGTTGACTGTTAGGCAGTAGAGGGTGATGCTTAACACAAACTTCATAGTCAGAGACCCTGGTTCAAATCACTGTGTGAGTACAAGCTGTTTGGTCTTGGCTTCAATTTGTTTCATCTGTAGAATGATGTCAATAATATTTTGAGGGTTAAGTTACATAATGCTTGTAAAGCATTTGGCACAATGTTTGGCGGTCAGTAAATATGCAACAAATGGTAGCTGATAATAATAATAAAACTGTTATAGGTTTACCTCTCACCATGAACTCCATTTAGTGAATATTGACTGGGTATTATTACATGCCAGGCAGTGATTCATTAAAGCAAAAACTGAGCATCTCTTATGTACCAGGTAATGTGCTAAGGAGCAGGGGAGAGGTGTGAGCAAGACGGGTCCTCTTGAAGCCTGAGTGTTGGGCAGATGAGGGCAGATGAGAAACAGAAGACATGATCAACAACTTGTAAAGTAAGAAGAGATGGTTCAGGGCTTCCTTCTCAGGGTCTTCAGGAAGCCTAGTGAGTGCTCTGAGCTTCCTCGTAGGCCTTAGAAGTTCTTCCTTCTCATAACTGGATTCACTTGCTTCTTATCTGCAGTTCAGCCCTGCCCCAGTTTCCAGGACCAGCCTGGATCCAAGACCAGAGACAATTGGCTCCAGTCCTCCCAGCTTGGGGGGCGGGGGGCTAAGGTTCAAACTGCCTTGCAGCTAGTCTGACTGGAGGATGGTGCCCTAGTTTTGTTGCTTGAGGTCCAATCTCATTTTAAGCCTTAATTCCCTTTTCGGGCCCTTATTTTTAGAAATGAGCTTCCGCCTTTGTGCTTGTTCCTGAGGACCGGTTCCAAAAACTTATTTAGTGACCCCAGTACTATCTTCCAATTGGAGAGCTACACCTTATTATTGTTGCTGATTTCTGTCTCTAGTGCTGGAGTCCTTATCCTAAACCTCAGTTCAATAGCTCACTTGGACATTTGCTCCTTGCCAGATTCTTCTCAAATGTCTACCCCTAAATTCCTCTGCTTGCCCTAACCTGTTGTCTAGACAGGGACTGGTCATTGCAAGTAATAACTGTCTATTAGAACTAAACCTCTGGCAGCACGTGGCTTAGTAGTGGGTGGTTCTTATGCCCAGTTTCACTTGCTTCCATGTGCCTCAATGCGTGGCCCAAGATCTGTCATTCCCAATCAGAGACCTTTTCAAGTTAAGCCCCTGAGAAACTCTGAAAATACTACTGCACCTCCTTTAAAAAGCCCTAACAGTATAATTCTTCTGTACTTCACCCATGGGCAGGCCCTTGCCAGAGCCATTTTGTTCATTCATGAATTCATTCATAACATATTCATTGGACTTCCATTATGTGTCAGGCCATGGGATATTGAAATGAACCAGATATAGCTTCTGTCTTCAAGGAGTTCATAGTCTAGTTGGGACAGCTGAACTCATAATACAGATTCAAATGTTCTACGTGTTCTAAATCACTTCGGTCATGTCTGACTCTTTGTGACCCTATGAACTGTATAGCCTGCCAGGTTCCTCCATCTATGGGATTCTCCAGGCAAGAATACTGGAGTGGGTTGCCATGCCCTCCTCCAGGGGATCTTCCCAACCCAGGAATCAAACTCCCATCTCTACTGTCTCCTGCATTAGCAGGCTGGTTCTTTACCACTAGCGTCACCTGGGAAGCCCAGTACTATAAAGAAGCAAAAAGCAGGGGCAGCTAACAATACTGCAGATGGGTAAGTGGGATTAGGGAAGGCTTCCTGAAAGAGTTGACATCTCTGAATTCGGAAGAACTGGAGGTGGCAGTAGCCAGCTGAAGAGAGGTGAAGGTACTCCCAGGCCTGCCTTCAGGGAACAATGCATAGTTTGCTATAGCTGGAAGATTGAGTGTGAAGGAGGAAGAGGACCAGATGAAGCCAGAGAGGTAGGTGGGGGCCAGAAGACAAAGTGTCTTCTTTGCCATGCTAAGGAATTTCAATTTTCTCCTGATTTCTAAAGTGAGAAGTCATAATAATGCAGATTTGATTGGCTAGGGTAAGAGCAGAGACAGGCAAGCCAAGTAAAGACTGTCAAATTGTAAGAACCATAACTAAGATGATGATGATGGGACTGGGAAGTGTATCTGGATTTGAGAGCCAGAAGAGTAGAAAAGAAAGGACATGGTGACTGGCTGGATATGAGGGGAGTAATGAGGAAAGATGATCTGCTTGTTTAGGCAACTAAGTGGGTGGTGAGTCTGCTGCCGGATACAGGAAACACACAAGGAACAGATTTTCAGTAGAGGGAAGGCAGTACTTAATATTGCCAGATAAAGTTCCCCAATTCCTCTTCCCTTTTAGTAAAATAAACCTGTCGCCCAAAGGATGCTATTGACAAGCTACCTTTACAGAATTCAACTGTAGAATGAAATGTTTTGTGTACAGGCCATATGAAGATGATACAATTGGATAAGCATTGTACTTAAAAATTAAGTTTCATCTATCTTGGTTAGTGGGAAGGCATAGAAGTAAATGAAACCAAAGTGGAAAAAACTTACCCCATAGACAAGTTCCCCAACCATGCCATTCCATATCTTAGTCTCTGGATCCCTTGCACCGTATTTCCCGTCACCAACAATGGACAATTTGTATTTGATCCTTACATGTTTGGCTATTTCATAGGCTAAATCTACACAATAGCCTTCATATCGCTCATTTCCTTCCAGTTGCTCATGGTTCTTCTTATACATTACATACGGTGATTCCTTTGGGACCAGAAGAAAGATCAATAGGTTACTCCTATACATTTTTCTAAGAGATAATAAATATAATAATGAAGTTTTATTTCCCTGTGGCTATTGAGGTTGGTGTGTTAAGAGAGCTTTTAAAAATGTTTGCTTAATAAGCAGAAGAGCCTCGATCGACTGTTCATGGGGGCACATATTCCTTGGAGTCCTTAAGCAATGATTTAAAGAAGTAGAGAAGGATTTAAGTCCTTTTTGAGGGTTTGAGAGAAGAATCAGTCTCCACCTAGAGAGTCTTTGATTTGGTCAAATTGGACAGAGGTATTTCCCACAGTTACATGAAGGTGAACTGTCTTTGATTTCTTGGGATTTACCATGTCAGAACTGCAGCCAGCTCTGGTAAGCCCTAGGGAAGCACTGTGATCTTTGTGAGGTCAGGGTCTGTAGCTTATTCATTTTTATATCCTCAGGGCCTAGTGCAGTACCTAGCCCAAAGTGAGTATTAGATTTGTATGTTTAAATGAAAGGTAAACTTTAGCTGAATCTCCATTCAGTTAATCACAATTTCAGACCTAGTGGAATAGTCATTTTTAATCTGGGTTTGGACTTCATTCAGAAATGAAACATTTTTAGAAAAACATTTCAAAATAAGTGAAAATATTATTTCATATCTCAGTAGTGCTTTAAGTTTTTCAGAAAAGCTTTACACGGTGAATATTGCCTTGAAACATCTTATGACATGAATAGGAGGCTATTATTATGCCTATTCCACAAGTTAAAAAATAATACAACTTGAGGCTCAGAGAAGTTGCGATTGGTACCGTTAAACTCAGGTTAGTGACAAGCCTAATACTAGAGCTCTGATCTACTCTTTCCTTTTGTCTCCCCTACAATGAAGTATTCCATTTCAGGCCTAGATGAAGCATCAGCCCATGGTATAGGGTGTTTGAGAGGATTATTATTGTTTAGTTGCTAAGTTATATCTGACTCTTTGCGACTCTATGGACTGTAGCCCACCAGGTTCCTCTGTCCATCGGATTTCTCAGGAAAGAATACTGGAGTGGGTTGCCATTTCCTTCTCCAGGGGATCTTCCCAACTCAGGAATCAAACTCGAGTGCCCTGCATTGGCAGGCAGATTCTTTACCACTGAGCCACCTAGGAAGCCCTTGTTTAAGAGGATAATGACATCTAAGCGTGTTGCAAATTCCCTATTCTTTGTCTTTTTAAAAATGACATTCTTTCATCATCATGGCAAGATATTTCAAAAGGTTCCTAAGTTGACATGTTGAAAGTTTCCACTGTTTGAACTTGAGGTCTTTCCTCCTCGCTGAATACTGCTTTTCAGAAAACAGAAGTCTTGCTGTACAGAAAGCCCACCTAGTTCTCTATACTTACCAGAATGGTAGTGACGACTATGGTCCGGTTCTCTGCAGATGCACTGTCATTGCTGATCTGCTGATCCGAGAAAGGCACAAACCTTTCGTACTCATTCCAGTAGCCAGCCTGCAAAGAGCAGACATTTGACCTGGTTGCCTATTTTTCACTCAGAAAGTGCTGCCTGAAATTCAAGTGCTCTTGTGGAATGAAAGTTTTTTTTAGTGGCTCGAGCTTTCCAAGGATTGAGGTCCTCTCTCCCTTTGTCTTGCCACCCCTACCAGGACCACAACACTGACACGCACACAAGTGTGCTAGTTCCTTCAGCCTGGGACTTCCCATCCCTGCTTTGCTTTTACTGATATTTGGTAAAGTAAGTTAGCCTACTGTAGAATGATCAGGCTTTTTGATTCTTTAAACTCAGATAGCAGAAGAATCCTTTCCTTAGGACTGAAGGAAATCTGGAGTGTGGGGGATGGGGTGGGGTGAGAAACCACCAGTGGAGTATCCTGTAGAAGTGGTACAAGATATTTTATATTCTAAGGTTTTATCAAGTGACTACTAAATTCCCACCTTGGGACTATTAGTATGACAGAAGCAAAGTGGTTATGAAATTTTGACGTAGAGAAAGGTACTTTGTCCAGAGTCCTTTTGGTAGGTGAGTTGGCAAAATGGAGAGATTACCTACTTTCTAATTCTTTTGCTACAATCATGTGTATCTTGGCAGCTTCTGTTTAAAGTAGCGGTCCCCAACCTTTTTGGTACCAGAGACTGGTTTCATGAAAGATAATTTTTCCATGAAGCAGGGGGAGGGGGGATGGTTTAGGGATGATTCGAGTGCATTGCATTTATTCTGCACTTTATTTCTATTATTATTACATCAGCTCCCCCTCCGATCATCAGATATGAGATCCTGGAGGTTGGGGACCCCTGGTTTAAATAACATGCTAAAAAATTTGTAATTCCTTCCTGTATTGTAGGAAGCTGTGAATAACTCTTGAGTCTACCGCTTTTAAAGAACCAGCCTCAGAGGGAAATAGTCCTTTTATAATGTGTAGATGGAACACTTTGATTAGAAGACAGCTCTGCATTGTAGCGACACTATTCACTGAATGGAAAGGCAAACAGGATGTGTGGGAATTTGCTCTGGGTGTGTTTCCTAACACGTATTTTCCTGCATCTGAGGGCTATCACTTTCTGAGAGATTTTTCACTGGGATATCTGTTTGGGTTACTTACCTTCCGAGAGCCAGTGACTTTCATTTCATACACATCGATGGTATAATTTGTCCTCCGTCCATAAGTGTCAAATTGTATGTTTCCAGTCATTCCTTGTACTTGCACCTGGTAGAAAGGGGAAAATGCAAAAATTTTAAATAGCACCACAATATTGCCTTCTAAGTTCTTTGCAATGAGGTCTATGGACAGATCTTGGAATATTAGAGAACATTTATCTTGAGCCAATGAGCTATATCCACCAGATCAAGTCTGCACAGATCTTCATTTTCTCCCCAGTATTTTGTAAGTATGGCTTTTAATGAAACTCTTAGTGGTGTAACAGGCAGTTTCTTTTTTATTAGAGTATAGTTGCCTTACAATGTTGTGTAAGTTTCTGCTGTACAGCGAAGTGAGTCAGTTATCCACATATATCCCCTCTTTCTCCATTTCCTTCCCATATAGCTGACCACAGATCGTTGAGTAGAGGTCCCTGTGCCATACAGTAGGTTCTCATTTGGTATCTATTTTATACATAGTATCAATAGTATATATATGTCAATCCCAATCTCCTAATTCACCCCACCGTCACCCTTTCCCCCTTGGTCTCCATATATTTGTTCTCTACATCTGTGTCTTTATTTCTGCTTCACAAATAAGATATCCAAATCATTTTTCTTGATTCCACATATATATGTTAATATATGATACTGATTTTTTTCTTTTGACAAGCAGTTTCTTATATGATACAGTAAGGGCCCTGCTACTACTTTTTCAAGGACTTGAAATTTCTACCATCAGTCTTTTCTGAAAAGAGTATCCCAAAGAGTATTCTTAACTAGGATAATGTGTCCCTCTGGACTGTGAGTTCCTTGGGGACTGTGACTGTCTTATCTTAGTATTCTCAGTGTCTGAACATAAACTGATTTCAGTCACATGGGCTCTGAATTTCCTGGATTCATACCATAACTTCATCACTTACTAACTGTATGACCTTGGGGATGTTCCTGAATGCTTTTGAACTTCAGTGTACTAATCTGTAAAATGGGAAAGCCTCATGGTACCTATCCCACTGAGTTGTTGGGAGGTTAAATGAGCTATCCATATGTCATGTTTAGATCAGTGTCTGGCATGTGCTGAGCATTGCAATACATGTTAGCTCTATTGATAATAACTATTATTATTAATCAAAATGAGTTTTGTTTCTAATTCTTGAGGGGTTTGCACATTTACCAGCTACCATTGTAACAGGACTGAGTTTTTCCTCTTATTTAACCTATTCCTAGCTACAGACAGGTATGGAGAGCTAGGTCATGGAGGGATAATCTGTAGACTGATAAAATTTGTTAAGTTAAGGGAATCAGGAGTATTGAATGCTACAGAAAACAGAGGTGCTGGAATAGCCTGAACATCTGGTTGGGATGCCAAATACAGAGGCGTGGATAGCATGATTTTTCCTTGGTCCAGGTCCCATATTATGAACTAATAAGAGGCTACCTCTAATGGGTGGAGATATTTCCTTACCTATTTTTTACAGTTCAAGGACACTGGATGAAAGACCTCTAAATATGGCATTATTGTTACCCACTTGAATTACTCATCTGGTGAGTATGGGTCAAGGAATTTGCTTCAGAGAAAAAGAATCTGTCTTATTCTCCCACGATGAAAGGATGGAATACTTTTCATCACTTGTAGCAAAATGACAAGCTGTTTGTTAAGCAGGTTGGAAGTGGTAATAGGCTTGTGCGGCAGAAGAGAAAATTGACGGCAAATAGTAGTGAACATCCTTTTAAAGAGAGGGGCCTTGTTCACCACCTATAGGAGACCTTGGAATATCTGCTGAAGGAGAAATGCCCCCATGTGACTTCCTGAAGATAAGACAATTGTCCTACTGACCCAACAAACCTAAGCACTACTGTCAGCTTAGGCTTGCAGAGAAGGTGGCATCATGCTTCTGGTTAAAGAAAAGATTCTTTGTTGAGGGATGGGTCTGATGTATGCACGAGGGATGGGTCTGTGATGCATGAAGGGTTCTTTACACTCTATTTTGAGCATTGAACTCTGGGAGAGGAGATAGGTAGGGTAGAGACACTGGCAGAGGAATGTATTAAGGAAATCCTTCATTGCTGAAAATAGCAAAGGCTTCCAGTCTCATTAAGAATTGTGTATTTCTAAAGATTCAGCCTATCTGAGCATGATCTGCAAACTGGACAACAGCCTAGACTGATTAGAACTTTTGGTGAGCACAAGTTGAATTGGACTACCACTCTGAGAGAAGTCTATTTTTAAGGCTATGAATGTCAGTGACAGTTTCCCAATCCTCTCCACCCTGCACCTCAGGCTATATTAGGTACTTCTCCTCTGGGTTCCCTTAGCACTCCATGTGGAACTTCACCATAACATTTAAATCATCTATGTATTTCCGCCTCCCCTGCTAGACTGGGAGCATCTAAAGATGGAAAGGGATTCTTTTTCTGTGTTCTTGGCAACGAATCCAGAGCCTGGGATAAAGCAGAGGTTCAATAAATGCTTACTGAACCAGTGGACAATTTTCAATGACTTAGAATTGTGACATATTTCAGTAGATCACGCTGAGGCTAATCTTTGCACTGTTGGTAGACTGTAGGGATAATCATTACCCGATCTGCAAGTGGCTGTAAGGTTTTCAAAAGCACTTCTTTACATATTAGCAATTTAAATATGAGTTCCCTCATATTATTTCATGTTTGCATATTAACTTGGAGCCTGATACATAGTTGTTGGTACTCAGTAAATATTTGTTAAATGAATGGTGTGATTATTTATTCATTAAAACAGGCCCCTTCGGAGCCTCTATCAGGCAATGATTTTGTTTGCCAGATTTCTTTGAAGGAAGAGAATGATTGATTGAGTAACAACTATGTGCTAGTCACAATGAGGGATGCTTTTTCATCATGCATTCTCACTTTTAATTAACTTAAATAAAATGGAATTTCTTTTAGTACGGTCAAGTCTTTAGTGCTTTAGGCCATCCTCTCTAGTATTCCTCTGAAAACCAATCATTTGTCACAAGGTAACAGGTACTTTGGGAAGAAGCTGATACTCTCAAGCCCCTCTGAAGCCATAGGCTGGCCTATAGAAAGAGGAAAAACATCTTTCCTGTTGAGTGTCTGATCATGAGGGCTTGGGGAGGAAGGTTACTTACCTGGCTTACAGCTTGAGCTTTATCAGTGAGTCAGACATCCAGAAACAATTTGTGCCATAATATGATCAATCTAATTTTTGTCTTGCCAAATTCATTTTTCATCCTTCATTCTGGTAGCTAGTTTTGTATTGGGGGAAGAGAGTCATTTGTGTCATGAATGGGGAGTCAATTGGAGATGCTGGCACTTGCCCCTTGAGGTTTTTGTTGATGAAAACTCCTTTTGATTCACTCCAAGGGAGTTTTATATTTCACTCATCATTATGTTTCACCTGACAATACAAATCTTGTAACAGCTATGAAGGTTGAATTTAATTAACTGCTCTTCAAAAACTGTGCAGTGCTACCTCCATAAAACTACACTCAGGGCATTTGTTAGGGAACTGACATAATGACATAAAAATCTGCATGATGGGAGAATGAGTCATATCTCTTTCTTGGAGAGACACACAGGGGCTACTAACCCTTTTTGATTGAATGCTTCCAACTTGGCAAATTGAAGGCAGCAGTAAGAGAGCCAACTACACAAAATGATATATGTTATGAGGCCATTACAGGCTCTTCGTTGCTGGGTTGTGCACAGAATCCTCTTATCATTGTTGATCTCTTTGTTGATTTGGATATTCCAAACATCAGGATAATTAAAGATGGAGAAATAAGAGAGTCTTGTACGGCTGAAGGCTCATTTTAATGCAAGCAGGCATATGTAGCATAACGCAAAATATTCAGGAAAGATCTTTTGCTTGGAAAGCTGCACTGAATGGGTGATGCTCCTCCTAGTGTGAATAATGGAATCTGTTCAAAGGATACTGCTCAAAGCCTGAAATGCTCTCCCACCCAGTAACTACTAAAAACAAATGACCTATTTGACTGTCTAGCCATTGATTCCTTGTACTTTTCTTTAGGATTTTTCTCTAAGGCATTGGGGAAAAGTCTCTTAAGTAGGCGTAAAAAGGGATCGTATTCCTGCCTCTCACCTTGTAGAATATAGTATTACAGGTTCTTTTTGACAATAGAAACACTATCACACTGGCTCTATTCCACAGTCCATCCAGGATAATAATTGGCTGATAAGTCAGGATGCCAGTAATGTCTACCTTGAAGTTAGGAGGTTCCTAGAGAATACCCCAGTCCCACTAAGTAATGTCATTTTCTGGAAAGTCTGAGTTTTTGGAAAGCCATTTTCATATTCAATCTGCAACTTTCAAGGATATTGAGCTTGATTTACTCTCCACACCAGAGTACAGAATGAAATATTCATTTGCCCTAAATTTACTGATACCATTTTTTAAGCTTCAAGGAAGAACCTTCTAGTTTTAGAGGCCTAGATTTTGATGAATAAATATAGATGCTTATCTTTATGTATACTTTGAACAGTCTATAGACTCTGATCCTCTTCCTTTTAGGGTGTCTTTTCTCAGGATTGAGGGCCTTTTGGGTCTTTACAAGGTACCCCCAGCTTCCCTGGTGGCCCAGATGGTAAAGAATCCACGTGCAACGCAGGAGACCTGGGTTTGATCCCTGGGTTGGGAAGATCCCCTGGAGAAGGGACTGGTAACCCACTTCGTGGCCTGGAGAATTCCAAGGAAGAGGAGCCTGGTGGGCTATAGTCCATAGGGTTGCAAAGAGTTGGACACAACTCAATGACTTTCACTTTCACTTAAGGTATTCTCACCCCAATTACCCATTGTGGGCATTACCATTTTCAGAGCTCGCTCAATATCAATTCCTTGACTCCAGGGCACAGCAGGGTTTGCTAAGCAGTCTCCAGCACTGCCTCTCCGGGACACGTCCACTCGCTGCCTCCTCAAGTAGCGGAAAGCTTCTGCTATGACTAGTATTGCATCGTGCGTCAGCGCAGATGTGTACTGAAATAGACGTACGGAAAACAAGATATCATGACAAACGAGGCTCTCCAAATTTGCCTCGTTCCTTATTTTCATTCATTTCCAACTCTTGTTCTATGAATTCACCCTCTTAATTATTTGAATCAATGGATCTCTCTGGGAAAGCCTGACTTTGATCCATTCTAGAATGATGCAGCTTACCTCATGTGCACACAGGTTAGGATTATTGAGATCAAATGGATCAAGGGAATCGCTCTCTTGTTCTCAATGCTGTGTTTTGTATTGAGTGAGTGACTACTAAAAAGGCCAGGTCCTTTATAGAGAGTGAAATATGTGGGAAGTTAAAGGATGGCATATGTAGATTGGAGAGGAAATAGCATATCCTAAAGCAAGGTTGGGTTATTGCTGTTTCTAATAGAAAATTCAGATCTGGTGTTTACTTAGGGGAAAATGGAAATAGCTAAGTTAGACAGCTTGAAATTAATTTGGAGGGAAACATTAATCATTTCTGTCTGGACCATGTTTCTGGTGAACTGGGACTTCTGGCCAGCAATAAATCAGTTTTTGGTTCCTGGGGGAGGCGGTGGGATGGGGGGAGGGTAGTGAAATCTAAAGCTGGTTTTCGATGGTATAAAATTACAATTGTTCTTGAGTTTTAAATCTGATAATGTTGACAATTCATAGGCAATGCTTCATGATGCTACCTTTTCCAAGCAAGAACAGTTTCAAGAACAGTTACTGTCTATTCCTTGGATAAACTGTACTGATATGCTCTACTAAGGATGAGGCCAGTCATTTAACACAAGGGATTTGATTATCTGCAGTTGACATGGTGGATGCCTTTTCATTAACTGAATCAACAAAGTATGATTAAAATAAGCTGGCCCCTGTTTTGCAGGGGTGATAAATACTGGTAGAATATAGAACTCTTGATTTTTTTAAAAAATGAAACTAAAAATGCCCTAGAGGGAATTGTCTCTCTATATAGTATGTCCCTATACAATTGTGAGTGAATACATTGTCATCTTTACAGCTATCAACTTACTTTTCTGACTTTTCTCATGTTACTTTTCTTATATCAATTATGACAGTAACAAGGGACATATGTTCTTTCATGAAAAAAACAATCTGCACACTACATACAGCCAACATGGCAGTGATTTTTTTTCCAGCTGACTGCATAAATTGTCAGCAATCTTTCTATAGTCCTCTCCAAGCCATGCCAAAATAGCTATTTAGTTTTCTACTTTTTAGGCTTCTACTTACTAATGTGTGAGTATCTAAAAAAAGCCCCCAAAGGAAATGTTCATAAAATATAGACTAAATTAAGCATCAGAATTTTAATTTCTAGACAATTTTATTTCTTAATCAAATATATTGTCCATCATTTTCTAAAGCAGACTTTTTGTCTGACTGATGTAGAGCAAGGTTCCATAATGGGTACTGCAAGTCAAAGTAATCTGAAAGTTGTAACCATCTGTTGAAATATTCCATTTTCCTAAGTTATTTGAAGGGTTTTGCTTATAAGCCTGAACAGTTCCTCTTAGTAAATTCTGATAATTTTGCATCATACATATTATGAGTTACCAATGGATAATCCAGAGCTGAGATTGTCTTCTTTTCCTTTTGTAGAACTTCTACAGCTTCTAAACAGGCATAAATGACTCTTTAGTACCCTTTTCAGACTTTTACTCTTGTCCATTTTTTTTGTGCCTAATATAGTGTCTGACACATTGTAGATACCCCTAAAATATTGACTAAATGAATTGTTTCCTTCTACCTATTGCCTGCTAAATCTAAGGATGGCAAAACAGTGGATTGGCAGTTATATCAAAATATGTTTGTATAAGCTCACCTAGATATATGGGCAGATTTAGCCCATAAAAAGATTTGACTCATTAAAGAAATGCAAATCAAAACCACAGGGAGATATTACCTCATACCTATGAAAATGGCTGTTGTCAAAGAGACAACAGTAAGTACTGGTGAGGATGTGAAGGGAACCCTCATGCGCTGCTGACAGCAACATAAACTGGCCTAGTCACTGTGGAAAACAATATGGAGGTTCCTCAAAAACTTCAAAATAGAGCTGCCATATGATCTAGCAAGTCCACTCTTGGGCATATATCTGAAGGAAATAAAATCACTGTCTCAAAGAAATATCCACATCCCCCATGTTCACTGCAGCAGTATTCACAACAGTGAGCACACGTAACAAACCCGTGTCCATCAAATCATCAAATGGTGAATGGGTAAGGAAAGAAAGTGATACATACCATACACGTATATACTCATACGTCAACTATGTTTCAGTAAACATATACATGCGTGCACAGAACACAATGGAGTATTACTCAGTAATCCATCAAAAGAAAGAAATCCTACAATTTTTGATAGGCAGAGGGCATTATGCTAAGTGGAATAAGTCAGAGAAAGACAAATACTATATGATTTCACTTATATGTGCATCCTCCCCCAAAATGAACTCATTAGAAACAGAGAACAGAGGTGAGGGCTGGGGAACAGGGAAAAATGAATGAAGATGGTCAAAAGGTATAAACTTCCAGTTATAAGACTGATAAGTTCTGGGACTGTAACGCATATCATGGTGACTATAGTTAAGAATATTGCCTTGTAAATATTTTTGAAAGTTGCAAGGAGAATAGATTTTAAAAGTTCTCATCATGAGAAAAAACTGTAACTGTGGTGGTAATGTTAACTTATTGTGGTGATCATTTTGCAATGTATACATATATCAAATCATTATGTTGTGTACTTAAAACTAATACAATGTCACATGTCAGTCGTACCTCAATAAAAAAATAAAGTCATCATCTTAAAAAAGAGATTTGACTACAAACGATCCATCATAGGAATTGTGGCCATATTTACTGAAACATATGAGGCCACTGGAAAAATCTGGCATGTACGAAGTAATCACTATAATCAGAGGACCACTTAACTACTGCATGGCTTAAATTATTTTTTAAAAAAGGTGTTTAACGTATAACTTACAACTTTTCTAGAATATATCAATTGCACCAGGTAAGGTCGCACTTGTATTATGTTGATGTGACCCACATAGGGTGGTCCTGCATGGGTGATTCAGAATGTATCTCTTTCCTGTCTATGTGCCCACTGTTCCTCTTTATTGTATTCTTTCCAGGGAGGAAAGATGTGAGGATGAGCATCTTGAAACCATAAGACAGGAAATGTCCTCTCCCCTTTCTTTTTTTAGGGAAGGGCCTTGAACCTTGGCTCTACTTTGATTCCTCATCTAGATCACAAGGATCCCACAGTCATGGTACATACATGTGTTCACTGTATCAGGAAGGAAGAATTTAAAGTCTGTTTCATGCTTAAATCAATGCACTAAGGGAATGGGTTACTTAAAATTCATTGGAAACATCCTTTGTGTAACATGAATAACTTTCCCCCATTTATCTGTTTTAATTCCTGATTTTAAAATAATAGGATTTCTAGCCATAGGGGAACACGAGTGAAAAATGTGCACTTTAAGCATAACTTTCTGCTTTTAATGTTCTTATCTTGATTTCATGAAAACGAGCAACTTAGGTAATCTAATTATTTAAAGACACTTTTGTAGGCAGGAAAATATTTCCATTCAATATATGCATGGGCAACACATACTCTGTACTAGAACCTAATTCACTTGGGTGTTCTGAGATTCATGAAACTTATTAACACAAAGCAATCACATCAATAATGTAAAATCTAATTTTCCATTTCAGACTATCAATTTTCCTTACCTATTCCCACTGCCCCTACCCTTTGTCCAATTTAGGTTCTTTTTAAATTGTAAGTTATAAGCATATTAAAAATGAAATTCATTGAAAAATTAAGTTACCATTTTCAAACACTGGGTTTAAAAGAACTCCTTCTCAATAGCTTCTTTATTTGCGAATTTAGTTTTCAAATGCAGGAGCATCACCTGCAGTTGTGTTTTAGTATCCTTGAAACACTTCTGAGGGACAACCACTTGATCACCCGATAGCCATAAATATACAAAGGCCATACTAAGATGCTCTGGAAAGCTGGCCTAAGGTTTCTACATGCTGTGGAACATTACCTTTAGTGGTGCATTCTTGGCTTCAGGAAATTCCCTTTCATCCAGCCTCACCCAGCGCTGAATGAACTGCTGAACCATAGGGTTTTCGTTGTTGACAATCTGGAATCCTGTAATGTTGGCTCCCCCATGCATGACTCTTTCTAGCAAAATATCAGTAAAACCCTAGAAAGAGATTGAGAGAGAATTGTGATTGTGAGAGGTCATGCATTCTTACTCATTGTATCTGTTACAATGAATGCTAAGGAAGAAATGAAAGTTCCTTTCCCAAGATCCTTCTTTAGCAATAAAAAAAAAAAAAACCCTGGACACATGGTTACATGTCAATTATATCTCAACAAAAACCAAAATTGCAACAAACAAACAACCCCTGATACAGACTAATTCTTAGGGTACTCTGAAACTACAGGCATGATGGAGAAAATATACATCCTTCCATTTTAGTGCCCCTGTTTTTATTTGGTGTAGTGGCTGAAAGGACAAACATCAGAGTCAATTTTAAGTGAATGTTTTTATTTCTTTCATTTACCTATATATTTTAATATTTCTTCAATGAATACAAATACAATGATTCATATAACTGGAAACTGTTTAAAAAGTTGGCCCTAGTTAACATGCCAAATACAGCAGATTGCTTTTCAGATTTGAATGATGAGTAATTTCAACATTTGTAATTTACAAAAATGCCAGAGTGAAACTGACAGCTTGGTTGTATATGAGGGCGAAACCCCCAGGGTATGTCTCATATGAGTCCATGAATGAGCTTTGACATCTACTTCATAGCAGCCACCATTTTCTTCTTCTTTTGTTCTGGTGTCTCTCTGTTGTCTCTGCCACCTAAGCCTCCTGAAGGAATCTCTTCATGTTCCTATCATGCCATCTTCACCTGGGTATCATCAGTTCCACTGGGCATTACTATTTTCTGAGACACTTCTCCCAGGAGTTCCTGCTATTTCTGCTGGATAACTGTCTCTTCCTAGTTGCTTTTGATGCCCTTAGGTCCTCTGTAGGTTGGAGCCAATATTTATATTCATAAATAAATTTAAAGAATTCTTTCCCCTTCCTTTAGATTCTCCTTCCCAACATTTACATATAAAATTGTTTCAAAAATAAAGTTGAAAGAATTATACAGTGAAAATGAAGTAGTCACTTCAGATTTCACAATTACCATTTTTCTCTCCATCCATCAGTCCATTTCATTTTTTGGATGGTTTTCAAAGAAAGTTTCAGATGTTAGAATACTTCATACCAAAGACTTTAGCATGTAGGTCGTTAACTAGAGTTCAGCACTTGAAGTTTTCATCCTTCCTTTCCTTCCTTCTTCTGCTTCTTCTTTCTTTAAAGGTTTCATGTTGATGTATGGCAAAACCAATACAATATTGTAAAGTAATTAACCTCCAATTAAAATAAATAAATTTATTTAAAAAATTGAAAAAAATAAAGGCTTTCTTTTTAAAGTCTTTATTGAATTTGTTTTAATATTGCTTTCATTTTTTACATTTTGGTTTTTTGGGCCCAACGTATGTGAGATCTTAGTTCCCCAATCAGGACTGAACCTGCATCCCCTGTATTGGAAGGCAAAGTCTTAACCACTGAACCACCAGGGAAACCCCCCTTTCTTTCTCTCTTTTGATAAAATTTATGTCCAATAAAACGCACAAATCTTAAATATACCACTCAATGGGTTGATAAATGCATACACTATATTACTTAAATCCCTACTAGTTCTCAAAAGTTGTCTTTTATTTTTGCATTCTAAGTTTCCATTGAAGTTTAATAATCATATTGAAAATTGCACACATCTTTAAGTATAGGCTGATGAATTTTCACAACCTGAACGCATGAATGCAACCAATACCCAGAAGCCCTGCTCTTGTATGCCTCTCTAGTTACCATTCTGATGCCTGCTTCTTTTAATTCTATGTTTCTTTAGTATGGGCAACAAGGCAATCATAGAAAATATTTTAGTGAAGCAGCGTTTTCAGTTATTACTCTTCACCCCATTCTTCTTCCTTTCATATGTGGGATATGAGCCAAAGAGTTTGCATCACTGAGAACTATTCCTCCTTTCCAATGATCACAAGATGTTTTTAAAAAGAACATTAATTTGTTAGGATGAGTTTTTCTCCCAAAGGTCTCCTTCCTGAAATAAACAAAGACTCAATGATCTCTCCCATTTGTTCCCCTTTGCACAACAATCAGCAGAAAGGCTTGCTTGTGTGTAAAGGCTCACAGAGGCTCCAGATGGGGCTTAAGCCTAACTATTATCCAACTCCCAACTCTTACCCCCTAAACATACATATAAATAGAGAGCCGAGGACAAAACTTCAACAAATGGCTTTAAGTCATTTGCTGTACCAAACCATATTTGCCAGTTAAAAAGTATTACACAAGAGCATTGAGCAACTGTCCATCTGTCTGCTGGTGGGGGTTCTTGTGTTGGCCTGAAAGAGGGAGCCCCTTTCTTTGAAAGAAAAGGATTAAGAAAGCTTCTGCCACCATCTTGGTCCCCAGGGTCAACGGCCATAGTCTGCCCTAGGAAATAGTATTTTCTGTGCCATTTATACTTTGGATAAGCCTCACACTCTCACTTTCTTCATACTATAGCATATTAAAATGGCAACACAGGATTAACAACAGGAAGGGCGAGAGAAAGGATCCCAGGAATCTCACATCTGCCTTAAGGCCTAAGAGCCAGCACTTCAGTCTTGTTACTCACCACGGCACCCCCCAGAAACATTTTACCTCACTACCTTTTTCTCAGCAGAGACACTAAAAAGAGGGGTCCAACTTAAATTTCTCTCACCGATCACCTCCACTTGCTCTGCTCTGCCACACAGGCCCCATGTATTCCCGCTTGGCTGTCTTCCCCCCTGTTGAACATACTGTAATTTGGAAGCATCTCCATAAGAACACTCTGCACTCATGTTTCTACCTCACAGCAACCATCTCACTGAGGACCTAGAAGTTTCTGTCAGCCCATGTTTTATGACACACATAGCTGGGATTATGTTCTGGCACTTCTCAGACTGGAATAGCCTGGAATGCATCCTCAGCAGCACCAATCAACCCAGGGGAAGGTCACCTCAAATGGCTTGTTCATCTGCCAGCTTCCCTGAGGGCTGAAACCCATCCACATGGGCAGAAAGCCTAACACAGCCCCATGGACAAAATGGAGAGAGAAGTGTGGTAGAAAAAGAAAGGAGAGGGACTTCCCCTGGTGGTCCAGTGGTTAATACTCTGTGCTTCCACTGCAAAGGGGCACGGGTTTGATCCCTGGCCGAGGAACTAAGATCCCGCAAGCCACACAGTGCGGCCAAAAATAAAACAAAATAATATAAAAAAACAAACAAAAAAAGGAGGTAATAGATTTTTAGGAAGATGAAAGGAGAGATCTTACTGCTAAAGGGCAGAAGTAGGCTGGCTCCTGGTCCTACATCTGCCTCTGTCCTATTTGTGTACAGTTTGTTTGTGATCTCTTATCAGATTCTACAGCTTGAATGTTGCCCCGGTGCCCAGCATTTAGATGCAGTGAGTCACAGTTCTCAAGGTTGAGATAATCAAGGCTGGATTTTCCCTAATCCCTCTGAAAAAAACACGAATGCAGCAGAGCTAACCAACAATTATCAAGGACATAAAAGGGAAAAAGAGAAATCAGGCAAATGGTAGAGAAGGGGATTTAAAGAAAGCTGTTCTGGCTAAAGGCAGGAGTTGATTGTCCATCTATTTCTAACACATTTTTTTTTTTAAGAATTTTCTTCTGGTATCAACTATTGTTAAATTACATGATTCAAATGCCACTGACAATTCATAGGATTGTAAAAATTAAAGCTTGATTCTTTCTATAGCCTCTTCAGACATACACTAATGCAGCAGAGCTGACATCTAACACACAGGAGGGGAAAGGAGGAAAGAAAGAGAAGGCTGATGGCAATTCAGAGTGAGGGTCTGTTTAAAGGGCAGTTTTGGTTGGATTCTGGTCTTTCTCCTCCTCTCCCATTTGAAGGCACTGCAGCATCCCATAATAATCTTTGGATTTTTATGGTTATGACACTTGTAACACTAAAGGCAGGCTGAAGATCCCCCCAAACCAATGTAAAGACACACAACAGAGGTGATGATACAACATCCAAAAAGGAAAATGGAATCAGTGAAAGAGTGGGGGTAAGTGTATGAAGATGGATGTTAGGAGAGAAGTATGGACTGAGGGGCAGGGGCTAGCTCTCCTGCTCCTACTTCTCCTATCCCATTATTATTATTATTATTATTATTATTATATTTAAAACCAAGGTCTTCTTTGATAGCTCAGTTCATAAAGAATCCACCTGCAATGCAGGAGACCCTGGTCGATTCCTAGGTCAGGAAGATCCACTGGAGAAGGGATAGGTTACCCACTCCAGTATTCTTGGGCTTTCCTTGTAGCTCAGTTGCTAAAGAATCTGCCTGCAATGTGGGAGATCTGGGTTTGATCCCTGGGTTGGGAAAGATCCCCTGGAGAAGGGAAAGGCTACCCACTCCAGTATTCTGGCCTGGAGAATTCCATAGACTGTATAGTCCATGGGGTCGCAAAGAGTCGGACATGACTGAAACCAATAGTACTAAATTTACTTTTAAGAATCAAACTGGAGATTTAACACATCTTTCTCAATTACTGACAAAGCAAATAGAAACCAAAGACACAGAAATGGAACGATTATAATAATAACATTTGGATTCAAGAGATTATCCCATTATTTTAAAGCATTTCACCCATTCATTACCTCTGGTTAGATCTCCTCCTTAGGCTGGTGAATCACAGCCTTCAAGGTGGGAAAGTTGAGACTGACTTTCTTAAAACCTCTCAAAAGACATTAACACAAAATAAATGATCAACAAACATGGATGGTAAAGGGGAGAGTCAGTGGAAGAAAGATGGAAGTTAGGAGAGAGGAGATGGCTAAGAAGGGAGATTTTGCTGGTTCCTGGTCCACCTCCAATATTTATCCCATTGCTTATTTATAGAAAATGTTTCTAGAGTCTATTATCATGTAAAACCATAGATGAGAGTTGGGGCTTAAGGCTACCCACAGCTTCAGTGAAATAACTAATGCAACAAAGGTGACCAGCAAACATACAATAAGGAGTCAGGAAAAAAGAAAGAGGAGTGGTAGGAACTGATAGTGTGTTAATAAAAGATGGATTCTGGCTAAAAAGTAAGAGGTGCCAGGCTACTGGTCTTCTCTGCTATCTAAATTTAAGACACTGCATTTTCCTAGAATATGTTGCTGGATTTTAGTTGTTGAGCTGGTCATACCCCCTCATGGTGTTTATATTGAGGCTGTGTATCCTTGAAAGCCATGTAAAGACACTGAAACAAAACGAAATCAAACCATGCAGGGTATATAAAACAGGGGAAAAAATGGTGCTGGCAAGGAGTATTCTGGTATGATAGGGGAAGTTAGGAGAAATGTCCTGAGTCAGGGGAGGAGCTGGCTGGCTCCTGGTTCATTTTCTCGACCTGTGTGATTATTTTAAGACATCTTATTCATCCATACATTGAGACCGTGAGATGGGACTATGTTTGTCTAAAACTCTAAGCAGACCCTAATGCAACAGAAATGACCTTCAACCATCTGGATGATAAAGGGGAAAATAAAAGATGAAAGTCAGTTATAGAAATTTCAAGTTGAGGTTCAAGTTCTAGCTATGTGCTAGGTTTGCCAGAAGGACCGCCTTCCTGTGCTCAGTTGCTCAGTCATGTCCTTCCATCTGTATTCAGTTTGTTAATGCAGATACTGTTTCCTTCACAAATTGCTACAGTCTATGTTTTATGATTTCAAAATTTTAATTGAAGTATAGTTGATTTACAGTGTTGTGTTAATTTTTTCTGCACAGAAAAGTGACTCATCTCTGTATGTGTGTATATATTGGAGAAGGCAATGGCAACCCACTCCACTACTCTTGCCTGGAAAATCCCATGGTGGAGGAGCCTGGCAGGCTACAGTCCATGGGGTCACAAAGAGTCAGACACAACTGAGTGTCTTCACTTTCACTTTCACATATAGATACATATATATATATATATATATATATATATATATATTCTTTTCCATTATAGTTTGGCATAGGATATTGAATATAGTTCCCTGTGCTAAAAGGTAGGACCTTGTTGTTATCCATTCTATATATAATAGTTTGCATCTGCTGTTTCCATGCTCCCAGTTCATCCCTTCCCCCCATCAGCCAGCAACCACAAGTCTGTTCTCTAGTACATTCTATCGTTGTAAGAGTCCAGTCTATGAGGATTGTAAACAGAGGCCTGATTTTCCCCATAGGCTCATCAATGACACGGATGGGGGAGAGGCAACCACAAAACATTTAGTGAGCATGAGGATATCTGTTAAAATGGTGTAAAAGGCATAAACTGAGAATCACAGTTATTTTAGGACTGAGGTTCTAGATCCATGGCTGGAGGTGTCTGGTTCCAGGAACTCCTTCTGTAATAATTTTCATTTTGCAAGACACCCACAGCAGTCAAAGTGGTAAAGTTAAAGCTATGAATCCTTGAAAACAACCTAAAGGCAAGAACACAGACAAAAGGCCAAACAACAGCCAGAATGTCTGAGAAGGGCAATAAAATGATGGTGATAGAGGGGGACATAGTGGCAGGATGATGGAAGTTAGAAACGGTCTGACCACACTGATGAACCTATTTGCTGCTGCTGCTAAGTCGCTTCAGTCGTGTCCAACTCTGTGCGACCCCATAGATGGCAGCCCAACAGGCTCCTCTGTCCCTGGGATTCTCCAGGCAAGAATACTGGAGTGGGTTGCCATTTCCTTCTCCAATGCATGAAAGTAAAAAAGTGAAAGTGAAGCCGCTCAGTCGTGTCCGACTCTCAGCGACCCCATGGACTGTAGCCTACCAGGCTCCTCTGCCTATGGAATTCTCCAGGCAAGAGTACTGGAGTGGGTTGCCATTGCCTTCTCCTATTTGCAGGGCAGGAATAAAGAAGCAGAAGCAGAGAATGGACACGTGGAAACAGAGGGTAAGGAGAGGGTGAGACAAGCTGAGAGAGTAGCTTTGACATATATACACTACCATGTGTGAAATAGACAGTGGGAAGTTGCTGTATATCACAGGGAGCTCAGCCGGTGCTCTGTGATGACCTAGAGGGGTGGGGTGTGGGTGGTGGGAGACTCAAGAGGGAGCGAATATATGTATACTTATGGCTGATTTATGTTGATATACAGCAGAAACCAACACAACATCCTTCAGTTAAAAAATTTCCTCATAGATTAGATTCTGCCAAAGTGGGGTGGGGGGCCGGAAACTAGTCTGACTGCCATAGATCCAGTAGCAGGGGAAAAAACGATGAAGGGGAGGGAGTAGGATGGGAGGTATTCGAAGTCAGTGCTTCCTGGTCTTTTTTTTTTTTTTTTTTTAATTACCTTTTGGTGATCTTCGGTTGATTTTTTCACCCAAACTCTATACTTTGGGGAATTTTGATTTCCTGACCTCCATAAACCTTATTAAAAAACTGATTGTAACAGGTTTAGCCATCCAGCACCAATCTCTAAGAATTGCTTTGTTGCTCAGCCGTGTCCAGCTCTTTGTGACCCAATGGACTGTAGCCAGCAAGGCTCCTCTATCCATGGGATTTTCCAGGCAAGAATACTGGAGTGGGTTGCCATGCCCTCCTCCAGGGGATCTTCCCGACCCAGGGGTTGAATCTGTGTTTCCTGCATTGCGGGAGTAAGGAGAGTGAAAATGGATATTGAATGGGCACCTCTGGCTGAATGATTAGTTTCCTGGCCAGTTTTTTCTCTCTCACTTTGTGATCTACAAGAGGGACTTTGCCATTTTGTTTGTTCTTTTAAGAATTGAAGTCTCTGTCTGGCCTCCCTGAAGCTTTCATCAAATTGCACACAGATTTTATCACCTAAAAGCCATTAGGTAAAAATGGAAAAAAAAAGAAGGAGCAGGGGTAATATATAGAGACAGATATTTTTAGGAAAGTGCTTCGGGCTAAAAGGAGATGTTTTATGCCTCCTAATCCCCCATGTCCAGTATTTGGGGATGGTCACCCATAATCAGCTATGTTGGGAAATTAGAATCCCTAGTTGCCTAAAGCTTCTGTAAAAATCAAATGAAGGAGTTAGGCTTTCAACACTCAAACCCAAAAAGTAAAAGAGGAAAAAGACGGGATTGCAAGGGTTAGGGAGTAATAAAGTATGCATCCTACTAGCTGTCAAATTATTCTTACAGCCAGCTACCTAAGACTCCACTCCTGAGCTGCTACTTATTCATTGATCTTTATCATGTGACCTTTTCCGGAAAGTTCCATCCTCACTCCTCCCTGACAGAAACACCCATGGGTAAGACAGTTTTCTCAGTCAGCCATGTCTGAGCAGTTTCATGAGGCCTTCCCACACATGCCAACTACCCCCACTCAGGCTTCATCCAGCACCACAGGCCCAACTTCCTGTTTATCTTGCATTTCTGACCCTGTCCCCTGAGTCCTGCTGTGAGCAGAAGTAATGCAGTGACCAGAGAGCAATACATGTGAACATAGATGGAGTTTTTTTATTCTCACAAAATCCTTGTCTTTAGAAAAAGCACATTTGATTACAATCTAAATATGTGATAAGTAAGTTTACAAGTTTTTACTTCTTAACTCATACCTTTGGTTCAGAACAAAATTAACATTTAAAGTTCTTTAAGCCTTTTTAGTTTGTTTTCACATTTGTTTCAGGCTTTAAGTGCTTGTCCCAAGTACGTCTTCCAATAGCAACTGCTTGTAAAAGGGCAGAAAACTTGTATTTTCTTATTTAATGCATGCATTTAAATGTCAGTTCAGTTCAGTCACTCAGTTGTGTCTGACTCTTTGCGACCTTATGGACTGTAGCATGCCAGGCTTCTGTCTTCAAATGCAATTTCTGTACTGTGAATTCTGTTTTCCTCACTGAACTTTACCTGCTATTAAAAATTATATATCTTAAAATAATATATTTTTACCAAAGACAAAATGTGTTCCAATAGATTTCTTTAATATTTTTGTGGAAAAGGATAACTCATTTTGTTTTCTTTTAGAATGTTCAAGTCGAATTCATGCTGAATGAGATACCAATGAATTTCCAATTAGAACCTTTCTTATACTGTAGAACCCCTTTTTCTGTCTACCCACTAAATTAACTTCCTTATTCCAAGTGCATCTTAAAAAGAATGTGCCCCAAAGAAAAATTGTTATGTTCCCTTAAAATCTCTTCTTCTTCCTGTATCCTTTCTTTCAATTAGTGGCACTTTAGGCCAATTGGGTCACTAGGTATGGGGCCCAACCACCTGGTTTAAAAAAAAAAAACAAAAACTCAACAGATGAATGAAGCACCGAGTGAGCTTAAGAGCCACTGGCCTAGATCATTGTCTTGGCTTCCTAGCTGGTTGCTCCAGTTCTTTACTTTCCCAGTTTATTCTTTGCATAATAAATTTATCTTCCTAAAACACCCATTAGAGCATAATACTTCTTTCCTGAAATCACTGCAATGACTCCCTACTTTCTACAGACATAGTAACATCTGAATATGCTGGCTTGACCTTCAAGGATTTCCATTATCTGTTATCTTCAGTTCTCTTGGCCTTATCCACACCTTTTCCTTCAACAGGCCTCATGCTTTCACAGTCTAGCCAAATCATGCCCTTCTAAACCTTTGTATTTTTGTTTCCTCTGTCTACAAAGGCCCTCACTTCATCATTTAGGGCTCTGGGTGTCTACTGGAGTTTCACTCTTCAAGCACCATTTCAGTTAGTAAATAATGATGAAGAAACATCTTAAAGTTGCCTCTGTATTCGCTATCAGTTAGTAAGGCCAATTGTGCCCCTCTTTTGCTAGTTATTACATAGGCTCTGGCACATCCTAACTGCTTATGGGCTCTTGTCCTCCTTCATTGTCGCATGTCTTCCTGTGCTTTCCATGTAATACGTTTATGTATAAACTCCACAGTCTTATGGCTAAGTGACTGCAAGATTCCAAATCCCCTGCTGTACTAAGAGGAATTTCTGTTGAGCCCATCTTATTATTTAATAGGGATTTTAATAACTAGATGTGATGATCAGATACTCAAAGATTTTTTGTGTCTAGACTAGATATCAAATTCTAGTGCGCCTTGCATTTTACCAATTCTGTTTGGTTGAAATTGTATTTTATTTTCTTGTTTTTGTTTTTTGCTCACTGCCATGGTGGTCTCCTTTCCTTTGGTTGGTCCAGTAAATTATGTGCAGAGGGAGAGATTAAAGGAGATGAGAGAAGGTAAAGAATGGTTGGAGGCAATCCTGCTCACAGGTAGGGCAAGTTGAAACTCGACTTTCTCACTTCCTATGTTCTAAGTATCTGTACACTTGACTATTTGCCTCTGTGCAACGAAGGCAAGATTTGTTGGCAATATGAATATCATCTCCAGAAGTTAGATTTGTAAGTTTTGCTATATTTCATCAGTTGGAGTGCTTCTCAGTCACACCACATCTTTATGAGCCAGTGCACTGTTGCCCACATCTGAATTCAACAGTATAAAACCAACCATGACCTCTGTGCCCAATTCAGGGCTGTGAGCTATTGATATGGAGAAGGCAATGGCACCCCACTCCAGTACTCTTGCCTGGAGAATCCCATGGATGGAGGAGCCTGGTGGGCTGCAGTCCATGGGGTTGCTGAGTCAGACACAACTGAGCGACTTCCCTTTCACTCTTCACTTTCATGCATTGGAGAAGGAAATGGCAACCCACTCCAGTGTTCTTGCTTGGAGAATCCCTGGGATGGCAGACCCTGGTGGGCTGCCGTCTATGGGGTCACGCAGAGTTGGACATGACTGAAGTGACTTAGCAGCAGCAACAGCAGCAGAAGCTATTGGTATGTTTGATTAGTTCTCCAAGGTCATCTTTTACAAAGACATTAGTCCTACAACTGACATCCACACACAGAGTGTCCCTGATTTGAGAACAGCCAGACAACTTAGTCTTCCAAAGATTCAAATGACTCTGGTATTATCCTGTCTCCCTTGATTTATTCATGTGATACTGCAATTCACTTTCCTTCTGGTAGTGTAGATAATTAAGATTTGGAAATAAATATATTCAAGGCTTACTTTTAGAGTACTTCATTTTAAGATATTACGTGAAGATTTCCTTTACGCAATGTTATTGTTAGGGTACATTTTGTACAGAGAGGAAAGCAGAGACAAGATAAATTGGGTGACTTTCATTGAGTTGATGGTAGATTATGGGTGAGAAATGAGAAAGGTGGCTTGCCTATAGGAAAGATAAAAGCAGTAGAATGAAGGGTGGAAGGCTGCCAAGGACAAGCATCTATCTCACAATTTGGATGAAGGCTGGCTGTACCTTTAGTGCCATCTGAATTGTTCATCTGGGTGATGCTTTGATAGGGAAATGAATAGTACTTGTGGTGACTCAAGTTATCACATTGCTAATGAGAGACACAAGTCTTTTTCTAGAAGCAGACACATCCTCCTGAGAGGGTGCAATGTATGGAGTTAAAGATTACACCACATAAATTAGCGCTTGATTAGAGGTTGCTTGTATTGTTCACTCCCTGTTTTATTCTCTAATCCAATCAACAAACATACGTTGAAACCTAAGTGCTATCTGTTGGTATAATGGTGAGCCATATCAAAATTGGTCCCTATCCTCACAACACTTTAGTCCAGTGAGAGTTATTTGTATACAAATAATTATGAGTTGACATAAGTGCAATTAGTGGGGAAAAATAGCCACTGATCTCTTTCTCTTTTTAAATTGGGTTGTCCAAAAGGTTCATTTGGTTTTTTTTTTTTCTTCTTCTGCAAGTATGTGTAGACTGGTGCTGGTCTGATGTTTGTTACCAGTGTGAGATGATAGAAGGTAAGAAATTGAGTGTAAGCCTTTATAACAATTTGCCAGGGTAATATGGCTGTTGAATCTAATACTAAATAATTGTGCATTATTTTATGTCATTTATTTTATGTTTTTTAGTCATTTATTTTTGTTGTGCTTTTATTGTGTGAGTATTTGGGGAGAAATCTGGCCTTTCTTTACAGATAGTTTGAGAAACACTGTTTTAGAGGATATGATGTGAGGCCCTGGGGGAGAAAATAGAATTCTTTCAATATATCTTGCTAGAACATTGAGTAGGAAGTGATCTTTCCTTGTTAATTTCAGGGGGAGGAAGGGATGACTATAATGGAGGTGTTTTTGTACAGGGGAAATGAGAGTTGCAAAGTTGGCTACTTCAAGCTGACAACAGCCTGTACCTTTCTAAATGCACAGTAGGACATTGGACCCCCGCCCAGTCCTGGTTCCTCATTCCCTTGATACTCTTGCGTCCTGTCTCTGTTTGGAGAACATCAGTCCTGCACCACCAGAACACTTGTGTACCCAGGGTAGGTGACCGGGCTCCTGGCACTGGGGACCAGAGGGAGCTCAAGCCCTTGCCTGCAAGGCCAGGCTCCAGCCGAGTGAGCTCTGTGTTTACATGCCATCTGCTGAGGTGTCAGAGATCACAACACGTGACTGTGAACATTTGAATTTTTTATTTAGACTATTAAAAATGGAAGAACGAAAGAAGGGAAAGAGTAGAAAACAGAACAAGAAGGCCTGGGAGGGGAAGGGAGCAGAAGGGAACAGTTGTTACTGGCAAGCAAAACAGCATGACCCAGTCTCATTCAAAATTGTGTTCTCTTTAAACAGAGTGGGCCCTCTCTGTTTCAGGTACATCCCAAGATCTGGTGAGCTGCAGAGGTCACTTGTTCGAGCTTAGGTTACTCCTGGATTCTTCTTTGGGGTTCAATTTTTTGAATAATGCTTATGTCTTAGTAAAATTTTAGAAAAATTAGATACAGTCTAGTAATCCCCATCATTATTTCCTGGCAAACTAATCATATGAATGGGGCAGATGGGGAAGGAAAGAGAGAAGAGAGAGCAAGAGAAAGGAGGGGGATGAGAAAGCAGGGGAGAGGACTGTGTGTGAGAGAGAGAGAGGGAAAGAGAAGGGGGAGAGGAGGGGAGGGAGCGAGAGAGAGAATGAATAAGAAATGAATGTGCCATGGGGACTGATAGAGATGCTGTCCTTGTTTTTTTTTTTTTTTTTTTCAGCCTTTTTCTTTCTGATTACTTCACCCTCATAAATTTATAGTTTATACATCATTCATATACATGTATGTCTTTGCAAATGTTCTTTTGTGACCTTCGTGAGGCTGTCCTTCTGTCTCACTGAGATGCTTGAATGGGTAAAATGAGAAGAGCAAGGTGCTCTTGGTAAAGAGTCTGACCAACGTGGATTGGAAGCCTAGCTTGGTAATGGATTCGCCGGGAGACTCTGGACAAATCATGTGTCTTTTTGGAGGCCATTTCCCAATCTCTAAAAAGCTTGGGGAAGTGAGTAGGTAAGAAGGCTCTTCTCACTGGAGAGATTAAAGAGAAAGTCTACATAAAACCTGTAGCACAGCAGGGTGGCATCTCAGATAGTTTCCTTTCCCCTTTCTCCCCTGGCACAGTGGCTAACTTGATCTCCTGCTCCCACGGCCCCTTACGACTTGCAACCAAAACTGCATTACTTGCTCCTGTATGGCTCCCAACTGTCCCCAACCCTGGGATCAGTCTCAGCCTAGGCAAGGAAACTGTCACATCTTCCATGGTTGAGTTAACTGGTGCAGGACTCAATGAGTCCTACTATGTCTCAGTCTCACAGGGGCACCTCAGATGCTTGGAGATTTTTGTTTTATTTTGGGGGCTGGGTACTGAATATCTATTGTTGGACCATCTCAACCCAGATCCAGTTTGTGTGGTGTGTGTGTGTGTGTGTGTGTGTGTGTGTGTGAACCGTTAGACAGCTTTGATGGATCCTTCAGAGCTGCAGCTCTGTTTAGATTGTAACTAAGGGCACTCAACACCTCTCTTGGCTTTTGCCCACTTGGACTGACTTGAAGTCTGCCTGGTGACTTGATATTCCAAGGCTAATGACGCACTGGTTGTGCTCCCCCACTTACATCCTCAGGGTCCACCCAGCTGCTGTACCTAAACTTTCACTCCAGGCTTTCCCTTATCCAAACAGACCCTCTAGGAGGGAAGAAATGAGGAGCTGGAAGTCACCCTCGCATGTTTTTCAAATTTTAGTCTCTAATATACCACCTTTGGGGGCTTCCCTGGTGGCTCAGTTGGTAAAGAATCCGCCTGCAATGCAGAAGACCTGGGTTCAATCCCTGGGTCAGGAAGATCCTCTGGAGAAGGAAATGGCAACTCACCCCAGTAATCTTGCTTGTGAAATCCCATGGACAAAGAAGCCTGGTGGGCTACAGTCCAGGGGGTTGCAAAGAATCAGACATGACTTAGCGACTAAACCACCATACCACCTTTACAGTTTTTTTTTTTTCCCATATAAGTGGATCATCTGAACTATTATTTACCTCATATAGTTTCCTTATGTTGACTAAGTTTTTTAACCTAAATACCTAATTTAGCCTCACACAATTGACAGGAGAGTGAATCTTTTTCTAATACACACTTAATATAGATGCAAAACCAATCAGTCTAAGAAGTTTGCTATATATTACCTAAAATCGTCTCATGTACAAATATACTTTGGAGAACCTTGATCTGGTCTATTTGTTCATTTTATAGATGAACCAGGTTCAAAGAGGTTTCACTGTCACAGGCTAGTCAGATCAGTTCTTGGGACTCAAACCTTCCTCCGAGCTCCTGGTCTAGTGCTTCCCCCCCATTATGCCTAGGTTAGTCTAGGGTTCTGCATACTATTATTGATATATATGAAACAAATCACAATACTCAACATGCCTGGGAATGCAGTGGAAAGGATCCTGATCCAGGACCTTGCCAGGAAAGAAAGAGACGTTGCTTCACTGACAAATTGTATACATGCTGGTTAGCTCTGGTACTAAAGTAGAGAAACATTTCCACCATAAAAAGAGTTCTGGAAGAGGAAATAACAATCAGATGCATTTATTTGCAAAGCAGAAATAGAGACATAGATATAGAGAACAAACGTGTGAACACCAAGAGGGGAAGGGAGGGCAGGATGAATTGGAAGATTGAGATTGACATATATATATATGTGTGTGTGTGTGTGTGTGTGTATATATGTATATGTATATATATATATATATATGTATATATATATATATATATATATACTACTATGTATAAAATTGGGCTTCCCTGGTGGCTCAGATGGTAAAGAATCTGCCTGCAGTGCAGGAGACCCAGGTTCGACTCCTGGCTCGGGAAGATCCCCTGGAGAAGGAAATGGCAAACCACTCCAGTATCTTTGCCTGGAAAATCCCATGGACAGAGGAGCCTGGCAGGCTGCAGTCCATGGAATCGCAAAGCATCAGGCACGACTGAGTGACTAACACTTTCACTTTTACTTTCATGTATAAATTAGGGGCTCCCCTGGTGGCTCAGATGGTAAAGAATCTGCCTGTAATGCCGGAAACCCAGGTTTAATCCTTAGGTCAGGAAGATCCCCTGGAGAAGGGAGGGGCTACCCACCCCAGTATTCTTGCCTGGAGAATTCCATGGACAGAGGAGCCTGGCAGGTAACAGTCCATGGTGTTGCAATGAGTCAGACGTGACTGTGTGACTAACACTTTCACGTTCATGTATGAAATAGACAACTAAGGAGAACCTACTGTATACCACAGGGAACGCTATGCTCTGTGGTGACCTAAATTGGAAGGAAATTAAAAAAAGAGGAGATACATGTTTTTGTATAATTGATTCACTTTGCTGTGTAGCAGAAACTAACACAACATTGTAGAGCAACCATACTCCATTAAAATTTTTTAAAAAAGAAATGACACCACCAACTGATACAGAATTTGTTAAGACTTACTCGTTTGCTATTGGCATGTCCACTTCTGCCCTGACAAGATCACATTTCAACAAGTTAGTTTTTGCATCCTGTTGTTCATTCTGAAATGTACACCTTGACCTGTGACCATGACCTTGACTTGAAGCAATCACAGAATATCCAAGTCTTCTCATTTTAGGATTGCTACCAGGAAAGGTCCAGGTAAAAGCACATGGAAGTCTGCCAGATAGACAGGACCCGGGAGCAAAGGGGATGTTTGGAGCTCTGGGGCAGGTGGTTCCGGAAAGCTTAGGTAGGCAGTGTGAGTGTTTTTGACTTTGCATTTGTAGAAGAAGGCAGTGGTTCTGTATAGTTGTTGCTCTAAGATTCAGACAAGAACTTGTTCCCTTTTGTGTGTCCTCAACTTTTGTTCAGCTGGCTCATCTTGAAAGGAAACACCTTCTTAGCTCCACTTACCTGGTTTTGATTATCTAAATGGTGTCTAAATTGTTATGGTTTGCTGTGTGTTTATATGTATATGTGTCTTTGGGGTATTTTTATCTGCTTGAAAAATCTGGTAACCACAGAAGAGATAATGCATCTCATATTTTATCAGAGATGAGTAACCATTTCTATCTGTATCGACCATATGAAATTTGATATAGAGAACAGGAGCTTATGGAAACACGTGGCTCGGTGTAAATGGAAAGAAGGCCGCTAGCGGAAGAGAAGGAGTGGCCGCTGAAAGTATGGCAAACAAATTCACGTTTTCCTCATCCAGACTGACATGACACTATATATTCCGTTTTTTCTGAGGAAATGGACTTTGCTTATTCCTGTAGTAGGCATCATTCCACGGTTGCGCAAGTTTGAGGTCTGTGGTAGGCACTCAGCTGACCATTTTCTCCCCAGCCTTGTCCTAATGATTCTCTCTTGCTGTTCCGTCACTCCATACTCTTCCCCTTCCTTCAGGTCTGGTTCTCCAAATGGAAACCAAAGTGCTGAAGGATTGTCAGTAGGATTAGGGAGGCCCAGTTAGAAATCCAGGATGGGCAAGGTCTTCAGAGATCATCTAGTCACCTTCGGCCAACTGAGACAGTCATTGATGTCCTTCGTTCAGGCTCAGATCTTTTAACACAGAAACTGCCTCCAGGACTTGAGCTGGCCAACAGTCTCCAGCTTCAGCTGCCTTCAGGGTTTGCCTCAGTTCTCAAGCGAGAGGTGTGTGCTTCCCAGACAGCTGCCAGCCAATGGCTGAGCAAGGTTGGGGTACAATGGCTTGCCATTTAGGGGCAGAATGGGGGAGCTCCCTGTTGTGCTATCCCATGGTCTGAATATCTTTTTATGAAACTTCCTTCCTTCGCTGGTATCAGACCTGTGTTGTGTGTGTTCTTCTCTCTTTTATTTTTCACAGGTATTATTCCCAGTAAATTGTCTTGTACCTCCACTTATTCCAGACCACCTAACCTGCCTCTTAAGAAATCTGTATGCAGGTCAGGAAGCAACAGTTAGAACTGGACATGGAACAACAGACTGGTTCCAAATAGAAAAAGGAGTACATCAAGGCTGTATATTGTCACCCTGCTTATTTAACTTCTATGCAGAGTACATCATGAGAAATGCTGGGCTGGAAGAAATACAAGCTGGAATCAAGATTGCTGGGAGAAATATCAATAACCTCAGACATGCAGATGATACCACCCTCATGGCAGAAAGTGAAGAGGAGCTAAAAAGTCTCTTGATGAGAGTGAAAGAGGAGAGTGAAGAAGTTGGCTTAAAGCTCAACATTCAGAAAACGAAGATCATGGCATCTGGTCCCATCACTTCATGGGAAATAGATGGGGAAACAGTGTCGGACTTTATTTTTTTGGGCTCCAAAATCACTGCAGATGGTGACTGCAGCCATGAAATTAAAAGATGCTTACTCCTTGGAAGAAAAGTTATGACCAATCTAGATAGCATATTCAAAAGCAGAGACATTACTTTGCCGACTAAGGTCCGTCTAGTCAAGGCTATGGATTTTCCTTTGGTCATGTATGGATGTGAGAGTTGGACTGTGAAGAAGGCTGAGCGCCGAAGAATTGATGCTTTTGAACTGTGGTGTTGGAGAAGCCTCTTGAGAGTCCCTTGGACTGCAAGGAGATCCAACCAGTCCATTCTGAAGGAGATCAACCCTGGGATTTCTTTGGAAGGAATGATGCTAAAGCTGAAGCTCTAGTACTTTGGCCACCTCATGCAAAGAGTTGACTCATTGGAAAAGACTCTGATGCTGGGAGGGATTGGGGACAGGAGGAGAAGGGGACGACCCAGGATGAGATGGCTGGATGGCATCACGGACTCGATGGACGTGAGTCTGAGTGAACTCCGAGAGATGGTGATGGACAGGGAGGCCTGGCGTGCTGCGATTCATGGGGTCGCAAAGAGTTGGACAGGGCTGAGCGACTGAACTGAACTGAACCTCCACTTATATGTTGGTATCTGCTTCCAAAGGACCCAACCAATACATCAATGAACTCCCCACTCCCATCTGAATTTTATAGCAAGGAAACTGAGGTCGTCAAAGGTGAAGTGACCTACTCAACGTCCCATAGCTAGCTAGTAGCCAAGTCAGTATGACAATCCAAACTTTCTGACCCCTAGTTCAATGCTCTTCCCCAAACTTCAGTCATCCATGTAGCACCACAGCTGCATACACCCTAAACAGATTTTGCTGTATCTGTTTATACCAACATGCTATTGTTTACTTGATACATTTGACAGATAAAAATTTATTTCCTTTGTTGTTAAATCTCTAACCCTGTATGAAGTAACACCATCCATAGAATTTGGATTTTGATGTGCTAGTTTTATGGTTTCCTAATGCATAGTAAATAAACACGTTTACCATTATAATAAAAAAAAGTTTGTGTGTGCAATATCTAAAGTCATCCCATGTACCATCAGTGATGAGTGAACCCTAGGCAGAGGAGAGGAGAAAGGGAGAGGGAAGAAGAAAGAAAGAGAGGAAGGAGGGAAGGAGAGAAAGCAAAATACTTATGGGTGGGGAAGCAACGGTAAAAATCTGTCAGTAAGCGCCTCAGGTACCTTCCTGTAACTTCCATGTTTCCTGCCAAGCCCTGGTCTAACCCCCAGTGAGTCAACAAACATCCTTTACTTATCAGTTACCTAAAAACCAATTGGATGTACTCAGATGTAAATTAGGAATCAAGATTTCTCCTCCCAAAAGAATCAATCCATTTGTCCCTACAATGGACTGAAGTGCTCCACTTTGAGCAATTTATTGGAGAAGAGGCATACAACATTTCAAAGCAGTAGCTCTAATTTTCATCTTACAAAGTGTTTGAGTGCACACACTTCTTCAGAAGAAGGTCTAAGTAATATTTTCTTACCCATTAAAAAAATCATTATTAAAACAAAATAAGATATTTTTCTTTGATTTAAGAAATCTAAGAATATAATTACAATAATTTCTCACCTTTGTTTCTATTCTTTTGGTTTAAGAGCTCTATAATGATTCTCTCGTGCTAATGAAATAAATTTGGGGCTAGAACTCATATTATGTAATAATTTAATAGATTCTTAGTATCAGTGATAATTTAGCATTCCCCTTTCATTTCAGGAAGATAGTATTATTCAGAAGCACTGCCAAACAGATATTACCGATTTAGAACCCATTTTATAATTCCTAAACCAATTGTCCTTTCAGAGAAAGAAGAGCTATAAACCAACCTTAATGAAATACTAATTTCTAGAATGTCACAAAGTTTAAAGGCATGGGGACTTTGGAGGTAAAAATTCAAGTTGGATTTTACTATACTTAGAAAGGTGGCTATACCCTTTGACAAGATTACTGAATGTTCCTTGTTCAAGCATACTTTTTCACATCTGGTTTGGAAAGATTTGGTAGTAGACTGTTTCTACAAAGACAAATCCAGTACAAATGTACACATACGCTTGGATTAATTGGGGGAAAGAGTCTGTTTCTTGTATCCTCTGCTCCTTGTTTTACATTTCAAACCTGATTAAAATGGTTGACATTTCAAATCCACGTTAAATCTAAGAATAATCAGTGAAGAATCATATCAAATTATTATATTTTTAAATGAGGAGAGAATATAAGCTTCACAGCTAAAACAGAGACAGCATAGTTGAGAACAGGCTATTGCATTCAGGTTTTTGTGTTTATGGACTCACTTCTCCAAGTGTCTAAAAAACACATTAGGCTTCTCTCATATTTCTTTTTGGAATAATTACAGGGGACACAAACTAAACAGGATATAATGCCCCGGAAAACTTGAACTCTGCTGTTCTTACCAGGTTAGCGAGCATGTAGTGGTAACCTCTGGAATGTTTCCCCAGGATCACAACCTGCAGAAATAAAATATTATAAATATCGCTCACTCAAGGACATTTTTCAATTGCACAATCATTAGGATGGCTATAGCAAATTACTTTTAAATAATCGACAAAGTGTTAGGTCTTTTATACACAGTAAATCATAGTGAATTGGGCCAGATTGCTTTTTGTTGCATTTTACTTTCAGGCAGAGGATAACAGGATGAACTGCTAATATGAAAGTTAAAAATGTCAACAACAGGGGCAAAAGAAGCTCTCTAAACTTCCAGGTCAGTAGCATCAGTGTCACTTAAAATAGATGGCAAAAGTGATGAAGCTGATGAGCCCTCACCCATGAACTGGATTTCTGTACTTAGCTGCTGAGCCAGAAAATGGGCTGAACTTTGCATACAAATTAGAAAATAGAATGTATGGTACATTTTTCTTTCTTTATCTGGAATGCTTAGGGAATAGAACACACAAGGAATGGGGTTAATGGGATTTTCAGGTTAATCGAGGTTGCTTTGGCTTATTGAAAACTTTTCTAGCAGAAGTGATTTGAGGAGAAAAAAACAGTTTCCTAAAATGCATGCCTGCCTTTTCCTACCTTAATATGAAAGACTGAACATCTGCACCTCTTTTGGTGCTGACTGTGACACCCTAGGCTGTGGGGGAGGGGATTTTTCCCCTAGGGGACATCTGGTGATGCCTGGAGACATTTTGGTTGTCCTATCTGGGAGGGGTGACAGTGCGCAGGGCAGCCTCCACAACAAAGAATTATCCAGCCTGAAGTGTCAGTAGTTCCGATGCTGAGAAGCCATGCCTTAAGGTCATCACTGTTAGCCTAATTTTCATGAGAAACACTGTATTAACACCAAGGTTTACAGTTCACGCAGTGCATTTTTATTATCTGAAAACATATAAGTGGATTGAATACTTTCCAACTAAATGTATCAGTTGGCAGTTGGAAGTTTTTGATGAAATACCTGACATAAGCTTAGTTCCTTACAGTTAAGTACAGGAAAAATTCTGGTTGATTAAGGATTTTATAAAATGTCATTTTATTGAGGACTGCCTATGTGCAGAGTAGTATATGGGAGTGGGAACAGGGCAGGGGATAAAATAGAGACACTACCAGAGGCAGAACCAGGTTTTATAGAAGCTTGAAGCTAATTTCACTTTACGAGCCCTCTTCTAGAAAAATAACACAAAAGTATGAGTATCGTATTTGGCACCTGTGCAAATAAGGGGCCATTAAACTTCATCATACATTCCTCTATGGACACAGCTGTCAAGGGTCTAAGAACAACTGGAGAAAACAACAATATCGTGTACATCTCAAACCAGAACTACGTATAAAGGGCCATAATGATAATATTAAAACCAGCTACCCTTAACTGAGTGCCTAGTATATGTCAAGCACTATGCTAGGTGCTGTATTCCCTGGAACGATTTAACAGCTTAAGTACCATTGGTTTCATTTTGAGATGAGGAATCTCAACCAAAGAGAATTTTTGCAATTTACCCAAGGCCATAGAGCTAAGAAATAGTAAAGCTGGACTTAGAACATAGGTCTGTGTACCTCCAGAACCCACTCTTGGTAGTACATTACATGGTTTCTTAATATGTGCTAAATGTCAAATGTCAATAATGACTTTAGGTTCTTGGAGAAGAGGACAAAGAGACATCCATAGTCTGCTGGGAGGGATAGAGGAATGGAAACACATATGTAAATATAGCATGCTTATTTTCAGTCATTTCAAGTCCAGAGAGGGAGAAAGCTGATTTCAATTAATTTAAAATATAAGCCACATATCTAACTGATTATTTACGGAGGGAATGAAAGGTTAATGATTGTCTTGAGGAGGTGATTTCTCACACCGCCATCACATAAAATGAGCTGTTAGGTATCTGCTGGGATGTATTCTTCAGTGTCCGCTGGCAAAAAACATCCTTCTTGGTGACATCTGTTAACTTTTGATGGCAAGTTGGGACCATACATTTGTTGAATTTTTAATTCCCTGACAGCCCTCAACACAATAAAATCAGGGGGGTTTGAGTTCCGTTAGAAAAATGAGTCAGATTCCTGAGACATCTGGGAGAGCTTGGAGAGAAATAAAGAAGCGAGCCCAAAGGAAACAGAGTAAGTCTGTCTCACCAGACACAGGCTTTAGTCTCCTTTGGAGAATCAGGAAGACAAGAGGGAGCCATAGAAAACATAAGTATTGTTAGATGAGCCCCCTCAAAGAGAACCCAGGTGCCCAACCTTATCACGTACTCAGCTTGATTATAGGCAAATCACTTAACTTTCTCTAGCCTCCATCACCTTATCTGTAATCTTGGACCATGAGCCTGGCCTTTCCTATCTCAGCAGTGTTGTCAGGATCGAACTGAATAACATCTGTAAAAGGGTTTGGGATGTGCGTCATGTTATGATGTGGGGTTAAATAACTGTGGAGAGGGGTCCTTTACTTAGATATTGTTTCTGTTTCAGAAAAACTTGAAGCTATTAGAATACCCACTTTAACCCATACCCATGCCCAGATGGTCTGTGTCAAACAAACTCACTTATTTGAACATAGCTCTCTCACAATACTGCCCTTTTGAAATTAAGCTTAAACTGGAAGAGATGAGAAAGTTATCTAAAGATAGGAACCTTTAGGTGTCACAGAGACTTAAAGGCTGTAATTATTTCTTCATCTTTACTTTCAGTGCCTTCTTCACTCTTAGTTAACTTACAGTTCCTACCAATCTTGGTTTTCCAGTTCACAGTAAATGAAAAGCTACAAATTAAAGGAGGTGTCTATGGAGAGAGGGGAGTGATGTTAGAATGAGGAACGTTGGTAGCAGAGGAAGTGATGGACTGACTTAAAGAGGAAGGAGGAGTCCGGAAAAAAAAAAATAGACGACATTGTACTACAGTATAATCATGGATGTTCATCCTGAGTGCCTGAGTCATCAGGGTATGGCTTGTTGTGTTCAGTAATTTCTGCTGAAAAACCTGGGGAAATCAGAACACATTTTAGGGAAGGTTTCCATCAGAAATGCTCAAATTCCCAATACCTAAGATAATACATTTCAATTATCTCAAAATCTTACTTACGTAGGACAGCAACGATCCTATGGATGTGAGCTAAGTGAGGCCTCACTGCCAAAAGTGTCATGTTTCGCTCTTGGTCGTCCCTTTTTTTGAATTTTTGGTGCAGGGCTTGTGGGAAGAAGGGTGGGATAGAAGGCATGTGCGTAATACTGTGCACAAATGAACTAGTTAATGACAGCGGTTCTTGTTCAGTTAGTCTTAAATCTTTTTTCTTTCCATCTGTTACAAACGAACAAGGCATAAATTGTACCCTCAGTTCTTTAATGACTCTGGTAACCAAGAGAATACTCAACTTTGCTTTTATAGCAATTATAATCACTCTTCCTGAATTAGTTTCAGAACTTCAAGTATAAAAGCCATTTTACAGTCTACTGCGAAATTTCAGGAGGAAATACCCAGTTCCCAAATCCATGTTGTGTATTCGCTGTGCCTTTCTAAGATTTGTTGAAGAAGATGGATGGCTTGATGTGATGGCAGATATGATCAATGCAGGAAGGGAACAAGCGTGAAATGTAGACCAAATTCATTGTTTTAAGGAGATTTATTTTTATGCCCACAGATAAGACCTGAAAGAAAAAAGGGCCACAATCCTCATTCAGTGAGACTTAGACAATAGTTTTATTCACAGAAGAAAAAGCTCTTATATGCGAACTCACTGAACCATGCATGTAGCTGAGCATTGAATTATTTGTTATAGAAGTCAGTGAATCATAGTCGACCCACTGCAGGGAGATGCCCCCTTATTGACACCCCCATCCACTTCTCTGTGAAATTGGGGGCTGGGTATTATTGAGCAGCTAAAAATAATTCAGAAAATGTTGAATTGGTTTTCTAGAGGCCCTTTCTTTTCCAATTTAATGCTTAATCTGCATAATTTTAGAAATTTAAAGTTAAATTGCTCCATAAGACTACTTGAGAGAGGCCCACAGACCCTTTGGGAGCAAAAGCATCTGTTTTTCTACGCTCACATTAAAAAAAAAATGTATGTGTGGAAAAATGTCTATGTTTTTTCCCCTTAGATCCATCTGGTATGCAGATTAGGTTATTTGCAGACCTAAGTATCTTCATGTTTGGGTTTTCTACATCAGGCGATCTATGTATAAAGATTGATCTTACTTTGAGTACAGAACATGCCTTGCTGTTCACCTTAATCTGTTTCTCTTTGATTTAGGTATCCTGAGAATGTTTGGAGGGCTGGGGAGAGAGATGAAGCAGGTTTCTGGTGTTAATTTACCATTAACAGATTTAGCCATTATATAGATATTTTCTGTTTAAGAAAACACTATTAGATCACGTGTGTGTGTGTGTGTGTGTGTGTGTGTGTGTGTGTTCAAAGAGAAGACATTGTTTTTTTCAGTCGCCCTCCCTTTTCTGCTTCCTCAGTTACAAGAAGATACTGCTATCCTGTGGCAACCTATCTAATTTCAGCAGATTGAGATTAGAAAAATGATTCTAAAGGAATTAACTTCTGATATATGTAGTAGAAATCAGCCTCAGAATATGCCAGACTTCCCAGAAGAAACCTTCCATCAGATATGATAAAAGTCGTTCATTTTCTTGAATGAAAACCCCAAGCTACTAAATTGCTTTAGTCTTAGTAAACATATATCAGAAGTCAATTTCTTTAGAATTATTTTTCTAATAATCTCAATCTGCACACACTGAATGTCAGGAATTCATATTGCAGGCATCTGACTTGAATAAATGTGCTGGATTAGTGAAGCAGAAAAGAGTCAGTCACCCATACCAGAGTCAGTCCAATGGCGATGGGGAGGGTGCAGATGGAAAAAGAAAGGCTGAAGCTTTTCATAAAGAAGGAAAATGGGAGGATAACCAAGAAATCTCATCAGCGTGTATACTGTCTACAGGGAAAGCTCATGCAGAGAGAAGGCAATTGAATAGGGCATCTAATAAAATGGCTAGGATGCGAGGATTAGAGGACAAAGATTTCACCCAAGAACATGTCTTTGGGAAATTTCACTTCCCAGATTTCAATATTACATTCACTGTGACTGAATAGAATATGCAGAAGATTTAAATAGCAGGAGAAGCAAAGAGAACCTACAAATAAGAGGCAATAAATGGCCACAACTAAGTTACAGGAGCAACAGATCATTCTTGCCTGGAGGACTAAGAGACCATTTCAACACATGTTGATCTTGGTGAGAACGCCTCATTGTATTAACCCTAAAACATTATTTCTCAAATTTCATATCCTCAGAAATTTCCTTAACAATTTGTATCTATCCACATACCACAATACTACCATTTTCTTGATATTTATCTCTATAGCTGCTTGTTTACTTAAATTTAGCAGTGTCCAAAGCAATAATATCCATGAAACTACATATAAGAAAATAAATGCAACTGTGTGAAAACAGAATCTATTCATCCAGATGTCACTGCAAATCCTCTGGTGTACCGTCAGGAGTAGTGGCAAATATTGCCTTAATGCAGCTGTGTCTTTAGGGAAGAGAATACAGACCATGTCTTCCTGTCCAGACAAAACAAGTTTTATTTGCCTTATGGTTCAAATCTAAAGAGTATCCTCATCTACTGTCAAAGGGTCATGAGTCTTGTAAGGGAGCAAGACGATGGGCAGTTTGGGAGGTAGCAGATAATGCCCAAGACTGCGTACAAATGACAAATGTGGAAACTTACAAAGGCTTTCCTAAGGCAATTTACTTGTACTGCCCCACCTAGGAAGCCTAGCAGCTTTGATCAGCTGGAGTTCTTGGTCATAGGGCAAATAATAAATACTTAAAACATCTGGACTTTTCCATCAGCCTAACTTCCAGTAAAATGATGAATTTCCAAACGCTGTGTCTTTTCTTAAAGTATCTCATCTAGAAGACCTTTCACAGACCTATTCACCCTAACCTATTTCTATTTGCAATACTCTAGGTTTTTTTCCCAAGAGGTGAGGTATGGGTGATTTAAACTAGTATTCAACCCAGAGTAAAATAGCAAGAAAGAATGTTAGTTTCTCTCCAACATAGCCGTATGTCTGACTTTTGTAGTCTCTGCATTTTGTATCAGCTATCTCCCTAAATCACTGTTAACTTATTTTAAACAATATATTTTAAATAGCAGTGTCCTTTATGCACTTTTATGAAGTTTACTATCAACTATTTTATGTTCACACTTACAACAACTTTTGTTTTAATATTTACAACTTTATGCTAAATATCAAGTTGTATCTTTTTTCTTTTCTCTGTAGATGTTGTAAAATTGGACCCAAAAGCCCTATAATCTTCAATCTCAAGACCTACTTGAAAGACTGTACAGGTGGTGAGTAGAAGGCTTGGCAGTGCCACTGGATTTGTTACTTGGATTAAAGAAAAAGGAAAGGCATCATCTGGCATAAGGCTGAGTAGTCACTCCAACATGTGTTTTTTTTCCAGCCACAACCACTTGGATATGGGTGGGATATTGCAAGACTTCCTTCACTGGCCCAGGACCCACACTTTCCCATCTGTAGATATTTATCAGGATCAAGAATTCTAGTATCTCACCTGAAATGATAGAGTTGAAACTTGTAAGAGTCTAAAACTCTTCATAGATGTGATATGAATCACCCTGAAAGCTTACAAGAAGTATTTGTTAAAGATGTTGTTCTAGAAAGAGCTGTGAACCTTGAAGTCAGGTGGTTCTGGATTCAAATTCTACCGTTTACTTATTAGCTCCATTACACTGTACAAAACCAAACCATGGACAGTCGGGTAGAGTTTAAGACACCCAGGTTCATCCCAGGATGTTTCTTTAAGCTGGGAGGGGAGAGGAAGAAACATGGGGTGTGGAAAATGAGATGTTCTCCTTCGAACTTCCTGATTTTGCCTCTGTGAATGCATTTTCTGTCTGTGCAATGCTTCCAACATTTGACACCCTACTCTGGGAAAGTTTCTGATTGCTGAAGGAAGCAAGTAAACATGTCTTCATTTTCAAATAAAAGAAAATATATCTCAGAAACCCAGTGTGCTTCCTGGGCTTTTGGTTTTCAGGATAGTTCCTTACTTGGCAAGTTTCTCTCTCTTCTGGGAGCCGTGTCGTTTAAGTTTATCTCAATTTGCAAATGGATGACAAATGATAGAAGCTTAGTTTCTGGGCTGTAAAACACAGAATTCTCCTAATTCACAAATGTGTGGTTTGGTCTTTCACTTTCGCTATTTGAATTTCCATTATCTTCCTCATCTGATAGCTCATGGACTTTTGTGGTCACGCTGATACAATAAACTATTGGTAGCTTGAAGTCAGCCATGGTGGAAATATTTATTGGTCTGGCCAAAAAGTTAGTGTGCGTTTTTGTAAGATGGTTTGCACAAGCCCGAATGGATTTTTGGGGGTAATCCAATACATCACAGAAATTAGCCAACACTACAAATTAGGACTCCCCTGCCACCTCACCTTGAAAGTCAGTTTACCTGCATACCACTGGACTCAGAAGTACCCAGAGGATGGAAAGGCTGCTTCTTTTAACCACATTTCATTCATTCCTTCTTTCAGTGAACATTTGTTGAAGGCCTGCTCTGTACCGATCCTGGGTCCAGACACTGGGGAGGCAGAGGTCACCAGAACCTGGTGCCTAGCCTGGAGGATCCCACCATTATAGTAGGAAAGATTGCCAAGTTAAGAGACAACTATAACCCATCAGGAGAAGTGTGAGGACAGAAATATGTACAGCATACTGAGAATGATTAACTCATAACCTGCTAGAGATAGAAAGGACTTTGTCTCCAACTAAAGAATTTTTTACCTGTGGTTTTTATAAGTGGGAGCCTGACAAACAGGTGACTTAAAGAGAATGCTATTTTGAAAACAAAGAGAGATGTATTTCAGAGGGTGATTTCTCTTGATTTCAGGAGAGTCTTGCTGTTTTACAGTGCTTACACACTAGAGGGAAAATTTTTATTTGGACCAACTATAGGCATTTGTTGTAATGGTAAGCCAGGGCTGGCTCTATAAGCAATTGTGACTGATATGGTTCACTTGAAAAGCTAAGTTAGAAGAGGTGTAAGTGGTTATATAGTAAAGAAAAGGTGATCTGCTAAGAGCAGTGCATCCTAGCTTTGCCAAGTCCAAGTTGTGAAACATTAGGCAAGTTACTTGACCTCTCAGTTTCAGTTTTCTAGCCGTAAAACAGGGAACATAATAGTTGAGAGGCAGTGAAGTAGGGTGGTCAAGAGTATAGGCTAGACTACCTGGGTTTAGGTCTCTACTTTGCCCTTTAATAGCTATGTGACTTTGGGCAGTTAACTTAAACTCTCTGATTCAATGAACTTGTCTGTAAAATGGGTCTATCATTAGTACCTACCTCACAGAATTGCAGTGAGGAATACATGAAATGCTGTATCAGTGTCTACAGCTCCTAACACAGTGCCCAATGCTTATCCTACCTATCTCAGTTACATTTTCCCTTCCTTATTGCTACTGCGATGTTTCCCCTCTCTATCCTTCTCTGTGACAATCACATCTATCCTTCAAGGCACATCTCATAAGCAGCCTCCTCCATGAAGCCTTCCCTGATTTTATGTCCTCTTAAAATGGAGAGATGTAGTTTCCTGCTGCTATGGGGTAAGGGATTTGGAGAGACATCAGAACTTGCTGTGGAGGGGTATTGAGGGCGCTGGTCTGGATAGCTCTGGGTTGGAGGTACAAGGAAGGAGCTGAGGTTTGCACTTAGAGCAGAGGGGTGAATTGAACTGGGGGTAAACCAACAGCAAGGTAATTCACACTGCCACCTGCCACTGTCCTGCCTCCAACATTGATCAGGACCATGAATTCAAACCACACAGAAAGCATGTCTTGGAAGAAGATGTGTGTGGGGAGGCAGGGGATGGTTCTGCCCACAGACAAAGAAGCGCAGGCCATCACCTAAATTTTCATGCGTAGGCGTCACAGTGTTTCTGCCACAGAAGAGAATGGGGGTGGAGGGACAGTGAGAAGGGTGAGAGCAGAAATTCGGCACAGTCAGTAAGATGGATGTCTACACAATTACTTAGGGGTCTTGGATTGCCCCACTCTGACAGTAACAACTGGACTTGGCCAATCTATGCTTCATTTCAGGAGCAAGGAGGCATGGCTATTCCAGGCTTTCTCACTTGAATCCACAGAAGCTGTGGCGGTAGAGAGAACACTAAGGAACACGATCCACCTTCCTTGGAGGTTCAACCTTGGGGCGGCATGGATCACCTGGGGTGTCTGTGAAGATGCAAGTACCCGGGCACCACTCTTCAGAGAGTCTGATTCACAGAGTCTGGTTTAGCACCCTGGAGTCTGCGTTTTAACACACAGTTGACTGTGATGCACACTGAACTTAAAGAACTAGCTATCCGTATGATAATAAATGCACTTTGAAAAACTAAAAGCAGGATCGTCCATGACTGAGTCTCCTGAAAAGGAGTAGGAAGGGAGATATTGAACTTATGGGGTGAACCCTTGGAGAACTGCCCTGGGAAGCCCTGGGCAGGCAGGGGCCAGCCTGAGGACACCGGCGCTGATGCCTGGGAAAGGTGCCAAAGGGGGAATTTCTGGGTAGACCCTGAGACAGAGATTAGAGGACCAGTGGTCTCACTGGGGAGTGATTCCAGGATGCACTGGTAGGGGAGTAAGGGAAAGAAGCCAGCACAGGTACATGGATGGACAGGGGGGTCTGAGTACCTCTGGGAGTGCTCTGCTGCTCACCCATCTGAAGGGCCAGGAAGTTGAAGTCCGTGTCTTTCAGTTCCCATTCACCACTGGCTGGTAGCTTCTGTCAGGAGGATTAATTCCTTCCCAACACATCTGATTTATCTGACTTCAAGTGAGAACAGCACGTGCTGACAATAGGGTGCTGTTGGCATGTATGAAAAAGGCAAGTGCCCAACAAAGGGGGGCACCGGCAGCATCTGCTGTAACTGCAGTGACCTGATGTCACATATGTTGCACTCTGTTACCTACATATTGCTTTCATTTGCATCACTGCAATTGATAAAAATGATGAGGTAGGCAGTGAAGTGTGATGGTGGTGGGAGCGGCCTATGGAGTCAGACTGACCTAGAACACCAGTTTCTCCTCATTGTAGCTGAGTGACCTTGGACAAGTCATTTCCCTCACTGAGCCTCACTTCCCACATATGTAAAGTAGGGCTCATAATGACACCTATTGCATTATGGTTATTGTAAGGCATACATGCAGAATTCCCAGCAGAGGGCTCGAGATATAAGGGGGCTAAAGCAATATTACTTGCCTTTATGCCTCTGTCTCTGTTTTTTTTTTTTTTTTGTAAAGTAATTTAATTTATTTTTTGGCCACACCGTGTAGCATGTGGGATCATACTTTCCCGACAGGACAGGGATCAAATCCAGGCCCCCTGCATTGGAAGCATGGAGTTTTGACCGCTGGACCACCAGAAAACCCCCACCCCTCTTTACTCAACTTGTACCCCCATTGTATGGCACCAATGTGGTACTTAATGTTTCTAACATGGAAGGCTTAAGTACACCCTGGAGAAAAGTCCACATTGCCCATGAAGCAGTCGATCGAAGATGCCATTTAAAATAATACAAAATCTAGAAAAGTAAAGGGGATGGGCATTGACCAAGTTCAGATGCTGGAAGACTTTCCCCCTGGGGAGGAAGATATCTTTTAGACTAGATGTTGAATGATGCGGGGAATTGTTTTTGGCAGAGAAGGGAAGGAGGATCCCAGGTGGGAAGATGCCCTGGACAAGGTCTGGTAGAACAGGACACAAGACAAACATAAACTAACATTTATTGGGCACTTACTCTGTACAAGGCACTGTGGAGAGTGATTTTTTTAACATGTTTTATTTCATCAAATCCCCACCACAACCTTGCAAGTTAGGCACTATTATTAATTCCATCTTCCATGTTAGGAAACTGAAGCACAAAGAACTGTTGGCTGATTTGCCTGAGGCCTCATAGGCAGAAAATGGTGAAGCCTGGAGTAGAAATCAGATGTGTCTGACTCCAAGCCCAGTCGCTAAGTGTGAGCAGCCATAATAATAATTGCTAATCATAAGAGCTATGATGGTTTCTGTGGAATGATCAGCTCCCGCTATGGATTCAATTCAATAAAGACTGAGCACCTCCTGTTATTATGTATTATTACCTAAGTGAGGAGCAGTTTTAGCCTGAATCTTTGGAAATTCTCCTTTATTGTGGGGCACCCTGGGAATTTTCCTTTGGTTTCCCCTAATTATTTCTTAAAGCCGTGGGCTTGGTTCGTACGATTATGACTCCAATTTTCAATTCCCTATCAGCATATGACACGAGTTGTCATTGTTTAATCACAGGCTGCACTTGTGATGAATGTTGGATAATCTGAACAAAAGCACAGGAAAACTAATTAGAAGGAACCAAAGGCAAGAGGCTCACAGCCTTGAACAAGAGACTGTGTGAAGGTTTCTAGGACTCAGTCCCTGAAGCTCTGACAATGCATGTTGATCCTTGTCTGAATGCAAATGAACGACTCCATCACATCATAGGCAGTTTGTCACAGTGCAGGTTATTTAGCTGGTTAATTAAAAGTCTGAGTGAGCTGGTGCCTATCTGCACTGGGCTCTGAAGATAACCAAACCTGTGTTCTGACCAGGCAAGTTAATTTAAAATAAGTGACCTCAATTGGGTAATGGCTGCAGGTTCAAATTCAAGGATCGCTATAATTAGTCCCAGATGGATCTTAATTGTTCTTTCAGGAAACAGAGTGATAAAGGGGGAAAGAGAAATGCCCAAGCCTAAAGTAAAGGTTATTTGTCATATCTGTCCAAAAGCAGGGGAGCTGACTGGGGCGGGACATAGTTAAGATGGTATAGCAAGACTTCCATGGCTGCTGTCCAAATGTGTCCTTCTAGACATAGAGTGGGCATAGCTCTTTTGGAAACAAGGAGAATTCAGAGCTCTTACCTATGTGATCTCAGGCGAGTTACTTAACCTTCTTATGTCATCTATGTAATGGAGAAAACACTATGAACGCTACCAACCTCAGAGGATCGAAGAAGATGCTGTGCAAAACTGCTTTGAAAAAAAAAAAAAATGTAAAGCTCTACAAGGCGGTATATTCTTGCTTTAATCCAGGAAAGTTTCCTAATCAGAATTGTGGTTTTAGAGTATATGGCTATGCTAGGCGTGTTCCTCTTTTTATGTTTTCCTTCTTCTCTGCCGTAAACCAAGTACCTTCTGAACTACACCCCTTGAGAGGTGAGAGGATGACAGTTGGTAGGATGTTCAGCACCATATCTGTGTGATGCTATGTGATGTTCTAATTTCTTAGGAGGTGCGCCTGGAGAGCTGAAAGGGATTTCGGCTTTGTGAGTTTTGGGAAGAAATCAGAGTGTACACGGTTAGCGTTTTGCACTACAAAATCAGATCTGTCTCCACTCGTGTTAATATAAATCTTTGACTTGAAATTACGTGCTGGCACAGCACTGCGGTACCACCAGGTTAGTGTAAGCCACAGTGAGAGTGGGATGGCTTTAACTTCTCATTTTTTATGTGAATACTTGGTTTCCCTTCACTGTTCTGATATGTTCTAATTAGCTATCTCTTCCCAAGCTCTGGCAGCCAACAGTAATAAGAATTTGTACAATGATAAAAAATAAGTGAAAAACTCATAACCCAGTACAAAACCCTGGAAGACCAAGAACTTGACCATTTGGGGATGCACAAATGACTGTTTTCGAAGCTGCTTTTTTGGTCCAGATTCCACTTTTTAAAGGGAATTGTACTGTGATGCCCATTTGAGTCCCCCTTAATGGAATATAAGGATCTAAGACAGAGATTTACAATGTATGCTGACTGACAGTAATCACAACTATTTATCCTTTAAGCCTAACCAAAACTCATTAAAGGAGCTTGCTTTTAAATCAGAATCTGCGTTCTGTCTTGTTAGATGAGCCAGCACATAATGGAGTCGTGTCTCCCAGAACTGCATTGCTGTCAAAGGGCTGTGCCTTTTGCTGAAAAGAGCTTGAGGTCATAAGGAACAAATAAACAAAAAGCCCTGGCTCCACATTAGACTTCACCCCTGGGAAACATGCATCCATGGTATGGAGTGGCAGAGAGCACAGCTTTGCAAGGATTTTGCAAAGGTTTAAGCCATAGGCTGGTGCATTCATTACTACACATCTCCCTGGGGAGTTTGTGTGTTGTACCATAAGCAAAAGCCACAGTACGCAGTGCACCGAGGACTGGGAATTATTCCCCAAGTGATAAATATCAGGACTACCCTCCCCGCCCCCAAAAAATGTCAAGAACCTATTTATTTAATTCAACAAATATTGAGCACTTACTAGGTTCCAAACTGTTTTAGGTGCTGGGGATATGGTAATGAATAACATAAAGCACCTTGCCCTCAGGAAGCCTGTATTCTACTTTGCTTGTCTGGTGATCACTCCCACTTGTAAATTTCTACATGGTTTCTACCTCTCATCCTTTTCTCAGACTACTGATTATTTACCCAAACTAGGCACATGTCCTGTCGTCCCAATTAGACTCAAAGAACTTGAGGGCAGGGCCCCAGTTTAAGCTAATTAGTGTGTATATCATTCAGCACAGTGCCCTGTATGCAGGTGTTCAATCAGTGTTTTTGAATGATGAGAAAAAAGATGACTCCAAATACAAGGGAAAAAAGATGAGACTTTATATTGACTTCAAATGTCATCTTTCTGGTATAGTATGTTTTCTTACGAATGGACTCTTAACCTAAACACTAATAATTCCAGGTAGTTGGGTGGGAAGTGGGATGGGGGTGAGAAGGCAGGTGGCCTTTTCAAGGGAGTCCATATGTAGATATCTGTTTGTCCCTGTATTGGTGTAGTCTTGGGTGGTGTGGCACAAAGAAGCTGGACACTTCAGATATGGGTTTAAATCTTTTCTCTTTCACTCACTGCTTGTGTGGCTGCTATATGTATTAGTCTCTCTCTCAGCACCTCAGTTTCTTCATTATAAAATGATGGGGTAGTTTAATCCCTAAGCAGAACCTTCTCATTTCAGATATCATGCTACTATATTTCCTAGTGGAAAAATTCTGTTTCTTGAGGATCAAAAAGTCGTGATGAAAGATAGAATTGTGTTCTGGCCAATATAGTCTGTGTTCTTATTGGTATCAAGTTTCAACCATTCTGCTTTACAACATCTGAGTTAGTCTCCATTTCTTAATTGGCACTGCTTATTAGCATTCACTCTGACAAGGGAGCTTGTCATATCTATGCAAATACAAATTTCCACCCCCTTTCACCGAACCAGGTGAACTATTGGCCCCTGAAGACTCAGTTCAACAAGTCATCAGGAACAAGCTGTCTGGGTCTCTAAGCCAGGCATGTTTCTTGTGCAGTCCTGTTAGGATCTTGTTCCTTTCTGTCACTGCAGTTAGGCCATGATCATCTGTCTACCTGATTGCTTCTCTATGAACTCATGAGCTCCTTGGAGGCTAGAACCACGTCTTCTTTGTTTTTCACTTTTTCTTTAAACTTGCTACTAGTTTTTATCTGGGACGACAGACCCAGGCAGCACACATAGGAATGTCTTGCTTTCAAGGACAGCTTGAAACCATATCTTTACATTTCAGCAGTTCTACTGGAAAGGATTGTGCATAAGAGCCTTCTGTTTCCTTTTCTCGTGCAGCTAAGAAGATAAAACTATTCACTTGTTTCTGCCACTTCAAATATTATTCTTATTTATGCAGATTCTATGAAGAGAACACTTGAGTAATGGGTTCTTTCCAGTTTCCACAAAAAACCAAGTCTGAACTAGTCCTCTGTATGCAAAAAAAAAAAAAACCAAAAAACTGTTTGATGTGTTGGGTTCTGTTGCAATGAGATCGCAAATGAAACCATCCCCATCTTCCTCTAGAGTACAGTAAAGGGAAATTTATCTCCATCTGACAACTTTTCAGCTAAGCTCCCTGAGCAAAGGCAATAATATGGAACTCATGAAAACAGTTTGAAGACTGAACAGCTCTCTCTATATTTGGAGAAACAATACCATTTTCTCTTGGCTCATAAATCCTCCAGTTCCTGGACCATTATGAACATGGCTCTTTTTCTTTAAAAAAGTTTGATGGCAAGATTATCATGCATGCATTCTTGATATGAGTTAAGAAAGTGAGGAGAATGAGTTGTATGTCACCAAGTGGTAGGGACCACTAGAAAGTGGCTAGGCATTCATGTGTATTGTCTTTTGGGGTGTTGAGATCTGTGACTGTAGTTAGTTAAGCAAGGGGCGTGGTGGGAGCTGCGGTGGACAGAATCATGGGAGAAGAATACTACTGGGGGAGTTGTCTTGGGCATAATCTGCCCTCCCACTTAGTCTTGGGCTTCCCTGGTGGCTCAGATGGTAAAGAATCTGCCTGAAATGCAGGAGACCTGGGTTCGATCCCTGGGTTGGGAAGATCTCTCAGAGAAGGGAATGGGTACCTACTCCAGTATTCTGGCCTGAAGAATTCCACGGACAGGGGAGCCTGATGGGCTACCATCCATGGGGTCACAAACAGTCACGACTGAGCGACTACCACTTTCACTTAGTTTCAATATTTCACAATTAGTGCTCTATCTTCAACAGGTTGAGTGTGAGAAGCAGCCCATAACTTCCGGGGAGGAGCCCTGGGCAACACTACCCTCTCCTAATGAAAGCCAATGCCTGAGGCTTCGGAGATGGGTCTGCAGCCCCCTGTTAAGAGCTAACGGCTCTGTTGGGAGATGCACTTTACTGCCACTCCTTGAAGCTCTCTCTGAGCAGCTTGGCGGTGGTTGCCATGGACACCAAGTAGCAAACAGGCTAGGGTCAGAGTTTGAAGAATTGTGCTGTGCTTGAGTGGGTGAGACTGAAATTAAGTTAATGTGTGTACAAATAAGGTGCCTTTCTTTCCTTCACGACTTTGAGAAAATGGCAACAAAGCAGTCTGTCAAACAATTGATTTTATATTGGCCAGGGAAGAGGGAGGAGAAGCAATTTATTTATTGAGTAGGAGGTTCTCCAGTTAAGCACAGGCAGTAGTTTGAAATAAGGTCAAGAGAAGTGAAAAGGGCTCTCAGAGCTGTTGAAGAGATAGTAATGATGAAAAGGCACTTAAGAAAGGCCATTAAGAAGCTTTCTATAGTATCTTCTTAGAGGGCCTAGTCCCTTGCTTCAGGGTCTCTGGATCCTCATTTCTTAATCTAAGACCCAACATTACTGAGATTTCACTGCATCTGATTCTGCCCTCTTATTTACCTCTACAAGTGAGTGTGTGTGTATCTTTTAGAAAACATTTTTTTCAAATAAGTTCACCCAGTGTTCTATTTTCTGTGTCCCCATTCTTTTTTTTTTTTTTTTTTTTGATGTGGACCATTTTAAAAGCCTTTATTGAATCTGTTACCACATTGCTGCTGTTATATGTTTTGGGTTTTTGCCTAGTAAGCGTGTGGGATCTTAGATCCCCGACCAGGAATTGAACTCGCATGCCCTGCATTGGAAGGAGAAGTCTTAACCACTGAACCAGCAGGGAAGTCCCCTGTGTCCCCATTCTTAAGATTGGTGGGCACACTTCCTGCCAATGCGGAGCTCTGAAAGAGACAGTACCCTTCCTGCCCTGTCCTCAATAATGATCCAGTTATAGGGAGAGCCAAAATTGCCACTGTTGGAACAACTGACAGCATGGAAACAAGTTAAAGCACATAAATTAGAACTCGGCAGTCTTGCTGATGACCAGTTAACCCCACTATGGGAGGACCACAAAACCATAATCAAAGTACTTGCCACTCTCTTGACAGAGCTCACATATCCAAATCTTTAAGATGATTGTAATAAAGTAACAGCACACCATCAAAGACAAATATGAAGACTCTGAATATCTGGGGATCATGTCCTAACCATCAAACTCCTGTGTGACTTCACCATGTCAGTCTCCCTCTTTTGGGACCTGCTTCAGATTATAGAAGGAGCTTAATGCTCTTTGAGTTCTTGACTCAGTGACCACATGTTCCTTTCTTTCTTCATTTTTTCCTCCTCTTTGAAATGAGGTGCAGTGACTCTAATTATAATGGTTGTGGACTTGCCCTCACTGGGGAATCTTAGAATACCTTAGAGAAATTGTCTGATTCATCTTAACATCATCCTGGTAAGGCAGAGGAGGAGTCTTCTATTTTATGGCTAAGTAGATGAAAGGTGAGGTGACTGTGTAAGGTCACCTGGGGATCTTGAGACAGAACTCAGCCAGGTTTCTGGCCTTTTACCTATAGTGCTAGAAGACTTCAGAAGGTATTTGTTAATTGCTGTTCTTTTTCAGAGTAGGATGTTGCGGCTACATGTATGTCTGGGAAGCTGCTTGGTAGTTATATTTTTAAAAGGTTGGAGAGAGAATAGTGGTGTCTGGCTACTAATCTCTCCACTTTAGCTCCACCTCTAGTGCTTGTCTGCATGCTAAGTCACTTCAGTTGTGTCCAACTCTTTGCCACCCTCTGGACTGTAGCCTATCAGGCTCCTCCATCCATGGAATTCTCCAGGCAAGAATACTAGAGTGGGTAGCCATTCCTTTCTCCAGGGGAATCTTTGCAACCCAGGGATCAAACCCACAGTTCTTATGTCTCCTGCATTGGCAGGTGGATTCTTTGCCATTAGTGCCACATGGTAAGCCTCTGTAGTGACATGACACTAATTGTCACCAGTATCCCCAAGCTCTGGCCTCGGCCCATTGAGTCAAGCCCTTGTTATAACTTTTGGATGGAGACAAATTCGACCCTGTCGAATCTGGATAGAAGGCAAGCTGCCCCAACAGGAGTGGGATGAAATTGACTGAGAGGGCCAGGTGGGTGGTTGCCAGCAGTGGCATCAGACTGATCACAGGCTCTTTCCCACACACAGTCTCACTGAAGTCCAGACCTTGGCATGGATCAGTCAATAGCCTTTGCCCTTCAGTGTCAGTGCAGTGAAGAATTTGAGTCTGTACATTTTATTTATAGTTACTTATTTTGCATTGGCTTTGTATCTCTCTTATAAGGGAGTCTTGGGGTCTAAATTATTTAAAATCAAAGGTCCTGTGGCAATGTGAATGTGAACCATAAGTAATATTTTAAAAATGTTTTTTATTGTGGTAAAAGTCACATAATATAAAACATACTATCTTCATCATCTTTGTACAGTGCATTTGCACTAAGTACATTTGTACTGCTGTGCAACTCTCACCATTATCCCGCTCTCCAAATCTCCACCTTCCTAAACCGAGACTCTGTCCACATTTAATGCTAACTCCCTGTTACCTCTCCCGCCCCCTGCCCCCCGCCCCCCGCCCCTGGCATCTACCAATGTGCTTTCTGACTCTATGAATTTGATGATTCTAGGTATCTCCTATAAGTGGAATCAGACAGTATCGCTATGCACCTAATGTATAACAATAAGTAGCTTTTGTGTTGCTGTTGTAAACTGTGGTTCTTGCAGCCCTTATGAACCTGTTTGTTACAGTGTCTGTTAGAATCTAGGACAAGACTCCTGTGATCGTGAAGCTGAGTGATGAACCTTCTAATTGCTATATTTTGGTTGCTTTTAATCTGGGAAATTTTCCTAATAAATCTGGATAATGATTCTAAAAAAATTTATTAATGTTTACAAGCCAGTAATTGTAACCCCCTAGGAGGTTGTCAACCCCTCAGTGTCCGCAAAGGCTTAGCTGGGACATTCACAGCATCAGCTGTACAGAGGAGCAGGTGTCAGGGTGCTTTCCTCCCATGCCAACTGAAAACATATTCAATGCCTGTAGAGGGATAAAATAGTTATCTGTGGTTAATGTTTCTTTTTTTCTATTTTTCAAAAGGATAGATCTGAGGTCTCACTTGATTTAAGTGATGTAGTTAACTCAAAGGAGGCTATTTGTATTTTATTTTCCCATTTGAACTGGTTCATATTTTTATAATTTTAGAATAAGGTACCAGCCTTGATCCTAAAATGTTGGTGTTAATGGGTGGGAGAGAAAGTCTTTTGATGCAATAAGTCTTTACTGCAACCTATTGTACATTTAAGGAGTGGTGGCTTCTGAGGAATCCCTCAGAAGAAATGGAGTAGCCATCATGGTCAACAAAAGAGCCCAAAATGCAGTACTTGGATGCAATCTCAAAAATGACAGAATGATCTCTGTTCATTTCCAAAGCAAACCATTCAATATCACAGTAATCCAAGTCTGTGCCCCAACCAGTAACGCTGAAGAAGCTGAAGTTGAATGGTTCTATGAAGACCTATAAGACCTTTTAGAACTAACACCCCAAAAAGATGTCCTTTTCATTATAGGGGACTGGAATGCGAAAGTAGGAAGTCAGGAAACACCTGGAGTAACAGGCAAATTTGGCCTTAGAATGAGGAATGAAGCAGGGCAAAGACTAATAGAGTTTTGCCAAGAAAATGCACTGGTCATAGCAAACACCCTCTTCCAACAACACAAGAGAAGACTCTACACATGGACATCACCAGATGGTCAACACCAAAATCAGATTGATTCTATTCTTTGCAGCCAAAGATGGAGAAGCTCTATACAGTCAGCAAAAATAAGACCGGGAGTTGACTGTGGCTCAGATCATGAGCTCCTTATTGCCAAATTCAGACTTAAATTGAAGAAAGTATGGAAAACCACTAGACCATACAGGTATGACCTAAATCAAATCCCTTATGATTATACAGTGGAAGTGAGAAATAGATTGAAGGGACTAGATCTGATAGACAGAGTGCCTGATGAACTATGGACAGAGGTTCGTGACACTGTACAGGACACAGGGATCAAGACCATCCCCATGGAAAAGAAATGCAAAAAAGCAAAATGGCTGTCTGGAGAGGCCTTACAAATGGCTGTGAAAAGAAGAGAAGGGAAAAGCAAAGGAGAACTCTGAATGCAGAGTTCCAAAGAATAGCAAGGACAGATAAAAGAGCCTTCCTCAGCAATCAATGCAAAGAAATAGAGGAAAACAACAGAATGGGAAAGACTAGAAATCTCTTCAAGAAAATTAGAGATACCAAGGGAACATTTCATGCAAAGATGGGCTCGATAAAGGACAGAAATGGTATGGACCTAACAGAAGCAGAAGATATTAAGAAGAGGTGGCAAGAATACACAGAAGAACTGTACAAAAAAGATCTTCATGACCCAGATAATCACAATGGTGTGATCACTAATCTAGAGCCAGACATCCTGGAATGTGAAGTCAAGTGGGCCTTAGAAAGCATCACTATGAACAAAGCTAGTGGAGGTGATGAAATTCCAGTTGAGCTATTTCAAATCCTGGAAGATGATGCTGTGAAAGTGCTGCACTCAATATGCCAGCAAATTTGGAAAACTCAGCAGTGGCCACAGGACTGGAAGAAGTGAGTTTTCATTCCAATCTCAAAGAAAGGCAATGCCAAAGAATGCTCAAACTACTGCACAATTGCACTCATCTCACATGCTAGTAAAGTAATTCTCAAAATTCTCCAAGCCAGGCTTTAGCAATAAATGAATCGTGAACTCCCTGATGTTCAAGCTAGTTTTAGAAAAGGCAGAGGAACCAGAGATCAAATTGCCAACATCCACTGGATCATCAAAAAGAAGAGTTCCAGAGAAATATCTATTTCTGCTTTATTGACTATGCCAAAGCCTTTGACAGTGTGGATCACAATCAACTGTGGAAAATTCTGAAAGAGATGGGAATACCAGACCACCTGACCTGCCTGTTGAGAAATCTCTATGCAAGTCAGGAAGCAACAGTTAGAACTGGACATGGAACAACAGACTGATTCCAAATAGGAAAAGGAGTATGTCAAGGCTGTATATTGTCACCCTGCTTATTTAACTTCTATGCAGAGTACATCATGAAAAATGCTGGGCTGGAAGAAGCACAAGCTGGAATCAAGATTGCTGGGAGAAATATCAATAACCTCAGATATGCAGATGACACCACCCTTATGGCAGAAAGTGAAGAGGAACTAAAAAACCTCTTGATGAAAGTGAAAGAGGAGAGTGAAAAAGTTGGCTTAAAACTCAACATTCAGAAAACAAAGATCATAGCATCTGGTCCCATCACTTCATGGGAAATAGATGGGGGAACAGTGGAAACACTGTCAGACTTTATTTTTTGGGCTCCAAAATCACTGCTGATGGTGACTGCAGCCATGAAATTAAAAGATGCTTACTCCTTGGAAGGAAAATTATAACCAATCTAGACAGCATGTTGAAGAGCAGAGACATTACTTTGCCAACAAAGGTCCATCTAGTCAAGGCTATGGTTTTTCCAGTGGTCATGTATGGATGTGAGAGTTGGACTGTGAAGAAAGCTGAGTGCCGAAGAATTGATGCTTTTGAACTGTGGTGTTGGAGAAGACTCTTGAGAGTCCCGTGGACTGCAAGGAGATCCAACCAGTCCATTCTGAAGGAGATCAACCCTGGGATTTCTTTGGAAGGAATGATGCTAAAGCTGAAACTCCAGTACTTTGGCCACCTCATGTGAAGAGTTGACTCATTGGAAAAGGGTCTGATGCCGGGAGGGATTGGGGGCAGGAGGAGAAGGGGACGCCAGAGGATGAGATGGCTGGATGGCATTACTGACTCGAAGGACGTGAGTCTGAGCGAACTCCGGGAGATGGTGATGGACCGGGAGGCCTGGCGTGCTGTGATTCATGGGGTTGCAAAGAGTTGGGCACGACTGCGCAACTGAACTGAACTGAACTGATTGTACTTTTCTTTGGGCAAAGGGCATCTGAGCATCAGTAACAGTAGAGAGGGATATAATAGGCTTGTGATGAACAAACAGACTTCAGTTAATCAAAATCCAACTGCCAGAAATTCTTAATTAGTAGGAAATTTCCCCAGGCATTTTCCAGATACTATAAGGACTGATGAGATATTTATATATATGGATGTGGCAAAACTTTGATCAACCTGAAACTCTTTTTAATGGGGACATTTGTTGTTCTGAATTCTAAGGACAGAGGTAAATGATAAGCTTCCAGGCTGTGTCCTGACCTTGGAACGTATCATCTCTATCTCTCCCTTCATCTGTGTCTCCAAGTCTAAGCAAAGCTCACTGATGTTGAGGCTTGCAAGATTCTCAGTCAGCAAAGAAACTCTCAGTGATGGTCACTCGCCTGGAAATCTGAGAAAGCAGGAAAGTTGACTCACGCATTTTGAGATACTTATCATACTCTGCCTTCCAGAATGATTGCATTGCCTTATCACCCCTACTACTGTAGCATGGAAGACATGTCCTTTCCCCTCCCAACATATCTAGCACTCTGTGGGTCAAAGGGGTCAGACTCAATCAACAGTTCTTGAATTGGATTTCCTACCTGGTTTTTCACAGTTCTGGGAATCACAGCCTGTTGGAACGGGAAGGGACCATCATATTCAATACACTCATTTTCCAGTTTAGGAAATGGAGGCACAGAGCAACAAGGTGACTTTTTGAAATCATAAAGCTAAGTCTCCTGCCTCAAGGCTTTTGTACTCTGCTTTAGAAAACTCGAGGATGTTTCCAGTCGTCCCAAGGACTCTCATGAGGTTCCTTAATGAAAATTAATTTGAATTTGTGATTTTTTAAAAGTAAAACCTCCAAGCTTCATAGGAAAGAATCAAGTAAATAATGAGGTATCACAATGTTTAAAAATGGGGGAGGGGAAGGGAACTGTTGGTTGAACACAGGCATTTCTTTTGTGAGACCAAAGCTTCTATCATCTGAAATAAACAAGAGTCTTGCTGTTTTGAAGTAATGATCTTGAATGAGTTTTTTCTCTTTATTTTCCCAGAGGGAATTTGCTTCTAAATATTCACGAAGCCAGTCTAGCCAGTCTAATGTGAAGTATGACCAGAGAATCAGATCATCTTTTTTAATAAGCTAAAGATTAAAATCTCTAAATATAGACTACTGAGGTCTGCTACTAACTCTTAGGATAACTATCTTTGCATTTTGGGGAACAAGTTTATTTAAGGCTGCCAGTGAGTGTTAAAATCACCTAATATGGTAAAGGTTTTTCTACTGCAAGTACAGAATTCGACTCACTTAGGGCCTGGAAAACAGTAGTCTGGACTTCAGAGAAACAACATGGGCAGTGAGAAATCCAACTGGAGGCTTTGTTTTTGGGACACTGTTCTGCAATTTTGGGGTGCATTTTTGAAGTATTTATTTATTTGGCTGCAGTGGGTCTTAGTGCATCCTTAGGCATGCAGAATCTTTAGTGGTGGCATGTGGGATCTAGCTCCCTGGTCAGGCTTTGAATCTAGGCCCCCTGCCTTAGGAGCACAGAGTCTTAGCCACTGGATCATGGGGTGTATTTTTGCTTCAAAATATGTATTACGGTAGTCTAGGATATGTTACGGAGAAGGCAATGGCAACCCACTCCAGTATGCTTGCCTGGAAAATCCCATGGACGGAGGAGCCTGGTAGGCTGCCATCCATGAGGTCGGTAAGAGTCGGACACGACTGAGCGACTGCACTTTCACTTTTCACTTTCATGCATTGGAGAAGGAAATGGCAACCCACTCCAGTGTTCTTGCCTGGAGAATCCCAGGGACAGGGGAGCCTGGTAGGCTGCCGTCTGTGGGGTTGCACAGAGTCAGACACGACTGAAGCGACTTAGCAGCAGCAGCAGGATATGTTAAATAATAGCAGAAATTACCACATCATTAGGGTAAGAAACAGAGACCACTGGACACCATGATTAGTGAGATAATAAAAAGGGTCACTGAAGAGGATGAATGAAGCAGCCAGTTTACAGTGAGAAACCTGGAATGGTTGGAGGTGGGGAAGGAAGGGGTTCACCTACTAAGAGATGAAGGAAAGCCAGTGGGTGTGCTTGGCTACATACTCATCTATGTCTGGAAGCGTGCCCATTAGGAGATTGGGGAGCAGAGAAAGCAAAGAGGAATGGGAAGTCTTTTTTCACATATGGGCCTTAACATGTGCCTGGGAGAAGAAGATGGACAGGCACGGGTCTTATATGCACTTTGACCTTTGTTGTTGTGGTTCAGTTGCTAAGTCATGTCTGATTCTTTGCCACCCCATGAACTGCAGCACACCAGGCTTCCCTGTCCTTCACTATCTCCCAGTTTGCTCAAACTCATGTCCACTGAGTTGGTGATGTAAACCAACTATCTCATCCTCTGTTGCCTTCAATCTTTCCCAGCATCAGGTCTTTTCCAATGAGTCAGCTCTTTGCATCAGGTGGTCAAAGCATTGGAGCTTCAGCATCAGTCCTTCCAGTGAATATTCAGGGTTTATTTCCTTTAGGATTGACTGGTTGGATCTCCTTGCAGTCCAAGGGACTCTCAACAGTCTTCTCCAGGACCACAATTCAAAAGCATCAATTCTTCGGTGCTCAGCCTTGGTCCAACTCTTATATGACTTCTGGAAAAACCATATCTTTGACTAGACAGACCTTTGTCGGCAAAGTGATGTCTCTGATTTTTAATACACTATCTAGGTTTGTCATAGCTTTTCTTCCAAGGAGTTAAGCGCCTTTTAATTTTGTGGTTGTAGTCACTGTGCGCAGGGATTTTGGAGCCCAGGAAAATAAAATCTGCCACTGTTTCCACCTTTTCCCATCTATTAGCCATGAACCAGATGCCATGATCTTAGTTTTCCGAATGTTGAGTTTTAAGCCAGGTGTTTCACTCTCCTCTTCAGCTCTCATCAAGAGGCTCTTTAATTTCTCTTCGCTTTCTGCCATTAGAGTGGTATCATCTGCATATCTGAGGTTGTTGATATTTCTCCATGCAGTCTTGATTCTAGCTTGTGATTCATCCAGCCCAGCATTTCTTTGACTTTATATTTTATTAAATTATATTAATTAATTGATTTATATATTTTGGCTTCACTGGGTCTTAGTTGTGACACTTGGGATCTTTGGTTGCAGCATGTGGGATCTAGTTCCTTGACCAGGGATTGAACCCAGGCCCCCTGCATTGGGAGCATGGAGTCTTAGGTACTGGACCTCAGTACTGAAGTCCCTGACATTACATTTTATGATTAGTTTACTCATATACAAAAATAAGCTGTAGGCTTTTCTAATTCCTTTAATTCTACAGCCCATATGTACCTGCTGCTGCTGCTGCTAAGCGGCTTCAGTCGTGTCTGAATCTGTGCGATCCCACAGACGGCAGCCGTCACACTGTCACACGGTCACACGGTCACACCGTGTCTGTGACTCCACAGATGGCAGCCCACCAGGCTCCCCCGTCCCTGGGATTCTCCAGGCAAGAACACTGGAGTGGGTTGCCATTTCCTTCTCCAATGCATGAAAAGTGAAAAGTCAAAGTGCAGTCGCTCAGTCGTGTCCGACTCTTAGCGACCTCATGGACTGCAGCCCACCAGGCTCCTCCGTCCATGGGATTTTCCAGGCAAGAGTCCTGGAGTGGGGTGCCATTGCCTTCTCTGCCATATGTACCTAGCATATACTATATTATTTTACCTTTGTTGAAATGTTGCCCTCTAACTTGACTCACATTGCTAGGGGCTATTACAAATTTTAAAAAGGAAAGAATGAAAGGGAACTTTTGTTTCTGCCAACAGTGCCTAGTATAGTACTCTGAATATAAGCCCTTTTGTGATGTTAATCTCAGAACAGTTGCCTGGCCCTTGTCTGAAAAATTTTCCTTGTAAATTGTAATAACTATTCTAGAGGTCTGACACCTTTGCCTTTCTTCTTTTTTGTGATTTGTCTCTTGATTATGCAGTGATTTCTTAGGTAGCTATGCAATTTTATCCACTCCAAGAGGTCCTATTCTATGTGGCATCTTGTTTGTCTATCATGAAGATATGGCCTCAGATTGCCCTTTGAAATCCAGATAAGTAACACCTGCCAAATCCCTTATCTATTTTTGTCTTTTGAAGATTCTGAAAGACTTCTCATTCATTCCACCTATAGACACATACCGGCAAATAAATGGCATCTTGCTTTGGTTCAAGGAATCTCCAGTGTAGCTGTTTGCTCTCCTATCTGGTACTTAGCCAAGCATATAATGTGAATGTCATGGAGAAGACAGACCTGCAGGTGAAGTTTAGAACCATCACTATGTGGTGGTGGAAGAATGTTTAAGTCTAAGCTTCTAGCCATGCCTCTGAAAGCAGGTCTCCTGAAGTACTTTGGAATGCTGAGTACAGAGAATCTTTCTTAGACAACCTCTAGTGTTGAAAAGGATCTGACCAGATGTAGGGTGAGTTGTGGCAGTGGGCATGGAAAGGAGAAAGAAAAATTTGAGTAACTTCTCTATTGCTGCCCCTTCACACCTATAATTTATCCTAACCATGTCCTCTGACCTTCTTATTTTTTTTATTTTTTACTTTGGATAGGGTAAAAAGGAATATCTATGGGATAAAGCAAAAAATGCAAGATTATTGGGAAGATTCTCTGGAGTAGCTTGTATCCACTTCTGAGAGATAGCAGTGGGATAAAAATCTTACCAAAAGAATGATGGGAGCATCACTGTATCCATTCTACTGCATGCTTTATTAACTTTCTGTAGTGTTTCAGCTAGTCAGGAAGAGATTCTGTTAGTGTGCCAAATCTCCCTCCTCAACCCTGCCTCACCAGGCAAATATCACCATAGGTGATTGGAAGGGCTGCATTCACAGTGTATGAGCCTAGCATATTCAGAAAAACTTACACTCCAGGAGTAAACTGGGCATTTTGACAGGCGCATTTATGTTTTTAGGCCATGAGAGATAGGAACAGGCTCACCCCTAATGTTTTGAGGGCACATAGCAGGAGTACAAATGGAGGGCTGCATACCACACATCTAAATGTTACCAAGTTGGAAAGCAAGATATGCCTTGGCTTGGTCTGTGTATAAAGAGATAAATGGACATAAGCTCAAGCTACCAGAAATTGAGTTTAGTTGGGAATAGCAGGGAAATTGCAGTTCAAGAAATGCAAACTACAGGGGAGTCTGTGGACGGTTTGGAGTGGGCTGCATTTATGAGAAAGGAACAACACAAAGTGGGGGCCCACACCCAACCAGAGCGTAAGTTCTAAGTTCACTGGCTTGTGGATGGTAGGAGATTCTTGGCAGATATTCACTGTTGGGAGAGAAGGCTCAGGGTTCTGTAAATTAGGTGCTTATAGGGAATCAATCTCTCAGTTCTTGAGTTTCATTTCCCTGAGGGCACACACATGAGATTCTCAATCTCACATACAGTAAGTCCCCTACATATGAACTTTCAAAGATGTGAATGTGTGTTCACACAACCAACCATATAAGTCAGTTAACGTGTCTGGCATACATTGTCATGTGTGTGTATCCTCGACAAGTGGTTATGCTTTTGTATAGAGTATAGTAGTATAGTACCTTTATTTCAAGCCCAGGATATTCTAAAGCAAGCATAAAAGCAGTGGTGATGTAGCTGGTACTACTATACTTTTCAAGGTAAAAGTAAAGTGGAGGTCGCTCAGTCATGTCCGACCCTTTGTGACCCCATGGACTGTAGCCCACCAGTTTCCTCTGTCCATGGGATTCTCCAGGCAAGTATACTGGAATGGGTTGCCATGCCCTCCTCCAGGGGATCTTCCCGACCCAGGGACTGAACCCAGGTCTCCTGCACTGCAGGCAGATTTTTTACCATCTGAGCCAAGGTACTGTAGTATAAGGTTAAAAATGTTTTAATTTTGTTTATTTTTTATATATTATTTGTGTGAAAAGCATTATGAACCTATTACAGTATAGTGCTATATAGCTGATTGTGTTAGTTGGGTACCTAAGCTAACTCTGTTGGGCTCATGAACAAACTGGACTTATGAATGTGCTCTCAGATTGGAACTTGTTCATATGTAGGGGATTTGCTATACCCTGTTGGGGCACGGTAGGGTGAGCTGGGGTGGAAGCTGAGCCCAGGGCTCAGAATTCCTGGGTGGAGACTGGATCTACCTGAAACTGGGATGCGGTGGAAGAAGCCAAGGACAGCAAGCTCCTCACTCCACAAAGGCTTACTTCTGTGACTTGAGGTTCGTGCATAATTTTCCATGTCTTCCAAAATGACATCATTCAAGTAGAATACAGTGAGAGAGTACGGATATCCAGAAAAACTATCTGCTAAACCCCTTCACTTAGAGTGACTTGGGGAGGCCACATTTAAACAAAATTATCCATTTTTCTCTGGTTTCCTACATGATGAGTTGCCGTTTTCTCCTTCATTGCCCCTGCCCTTGACCCCATATACCTTTGTGCTCTGATGTGGACAGCCCCGTTTGCCTTATGTGTCCTTTTCCTTTTTCCTCATGATGTTCAACCAGCCATTAACCTTTCAAAAACTCTCAAGAACAAAAAGGAAAAAAAAGTCTTTCTGTTTCCCTGTTTATGATATGTTTATGATATGATATGCTGCTGCTAAGTCACTTCAGTCGTGTCCGACTCTGTGCGACCCCAGAGACGGCAGCCCACCAGGCTCCCCCGTCCCTGGGATTCTCCAGGCAAGAACACTGGAGTGGGTTGCCACTTCCTTCTAAAAAGCATGAAAGTGAAAAGTGAAAATGAAGTCCCTCAGTTGTGTCCGACTCTCAACGACCCCATGGACTGCAGCCCACCAGGCTCCTCTGTCCATGGGATTTTCCAGGCAAGAGGACTGGAGTGGGGTGCCATTGCCTTCTCCAGTTTATGATATGAGGAATCCTCTAAAGCATGGAGCTCAAGGCAGTAGTCCTTCTTACCTGAGTTTAAGGATGATATTGGGTGCTCAAGTCTAGGGACCCAGAAAGGCTGAGCACCCACCCCAGATACTTATCCTGTGGGTGTTTATGCTTTCCTAGAACTAGTCTTAGTTTATGCCTGAGTTTCCAGGAGTTAACGGAAGGAAGGCGAGCTGTACCTTCCAGACATTGCCAGTTACGTTCATGTGATTCCCTCGCAAGGAAGAAGGAAATGGGCAACCCCTAGGGCAGTTGTTGATAAAATAATGAAGATCGTGATTCTTTATCTGAGAATGAATGAATGCCTGCAGATGGAAATTCTAGGTTTACTTACATACCACTCTGAGAATGTACCCCTCATAATTTATTCTACTCTTGCTTAGTTAGATTGCTTTGATGCCACAAATAAATGAACCTATTCATCATAAATGAATTCATCATCAAAGCTAGGTTTAAGGAGCACATTGTCACTTCCATGCATTAATGGAATATGGATCCTCATCAAGTGGAGAAAATCTTTGTGAAATGCTCATTGTTTAACAAGGTTTGTTGTAAGCATAGCTGCTGCTCCAGGCTTCATCAGGGTCCTTAGCTCTTTTAACCTCTGGTTGAATCTACTCTGATTGAAACCCTCAGTCGGATTCAGGACTGATTATTGCAATGATTAACAGCATTTGGAGCCAGACTCCTTGGGTTCAACGTCTGGCTTCACCAGTTATTAGCTCGATAACCTCTAAGTCTCAGTTCTTCCATCTGTTAAATGGAAATACTATTCCCATCTGCCTTATGAGGCTAATATGAAGATTAACTCACATGAGATATAGAAATGGGCACATATCCACCCACATTGATTAAAATTGTATCTGGAACATTATAAGCACTTAAAACATATTTGCTATTAAAAACGCCCAGCTGTCATATGGAGCTCAAGGCTTGAGTGCCTTTAATTATTTTAAGTGATGATGAAAAATCTAGTTAATTCTCAAATAGTCCTTGCACTTATCAATCAATGTATGTTATCCAATGTTACATTGGAGAAAAAACAGAGAGGTTGTCTTACATACTAAACATATTAGTGAGAACTAAGAATAACTCAAGTCTTAGAGTCTGCCCTCATGATAAGACCTTAGATTCAACTGATAACTTGGGAGATCCATGAGGACATTGTTCTAGAGCAACAGTCCCTGAATAACTTGTTTTCACACACAGAACCTACCACTCATGAGAAGATAGCTATGGTGTCAGATGCTCTCCATGTTACTTTGATCCTCACAACATATGAGGATCCCACGGAAGGAAGGTAGTGGAACAGTCTTTTAAGATGAGAAAATGGAGCCTCAAAAAAACTGTCACTTTCTTCAATGTCATGCAACAGGAAGGTGAGGGAGTTAGGACTTAAAGTCATGTCTATTCAGTTCCCAAGTGTGTTTATTCAGCTATACCACAAAATATTCTAAGAAGAAGAGACGATACCCTCAGACTGTCATATGAACTGGCAAGTTGGCTCAAGGTTGTACAGGGATCATTGAGAGGAAGGGCTGGGACAAAGGGGGAGCCAAAGGGGGAGGGGAACTGGAGAGAACCACTATGTGCTGAGTGGGGAGTTCAAGTCAGGAGAGGACATAAGCCTTTAACATTATTACTTCACTTGAGAGAGGTCTAGCCTCTCTGACAGTGCTCTGTGACATGTGCTCTGTGCATGCTAAATCACTTTAGTCATGTCTGAGTCTATAAGACCCTATTGACTGCAGTCCGCCAGGCTCCTCTGTCCGTGGGATTCTCCAGGCAAGAATACTGGAGTGGGTTGCCATGTTCTCCTCCAGGGAATCTTCCTGACTCAGGGATTGAACCTGAGTCTCTTATGTCTAATATGCACTGGCAGGCAGGTTCTTTACTGCTAGCGCCACCTGGGTCTAACCATTGGTGGCAGTGCTCTAAGTAACCCCAGCTGCTAGACATATTTTGGAGTCAGCAATGCATCCTTTGTGTTAAAGCCTCGTAGTTGACAAGGCCCCCTAGTATTGTTTATCTTGTTTAAACTGTTGTCTTTAGAATACTGACTTACTAACTTGGTGTTTCATTTCTTAAAATGACTGTTTTTGAAGTGACCGTCAGAATCAAAGAAAGGAACCTAAGAGATTGACCTGCTTGAGGATTCTATTGTTAAGTAGCACTATTTTCCATGAGGAGGTGATTTTAGCTTGAACTGTTTCTAGGGGAAATCAGACATTCTATATTTTTTTCTGCAAAGCACTCTGAAATGTATTGGTTTGGACTCTACTAAATTTGCATACTCTAGAATTCAAGCAGGAGCTATGCTGAGATTTACCTTTGAATTATCTATGGGAAAAATAAAAACTCATTAAAGACTGAAGGGGAAGACTTCCCTGGCGGTCCAGTTGTTAACACTCTGCACTTCCATTGCAGAGGGCTCAGGTTCAATCCCTGGTCAGGGAACTAAGATCCCACGTGCTGTGTGCTGTGGCAAAAAAAAAAAAAAAAAAAAGACTGAGGGGTGATGTTTAAGTCTCTTTAAGGAGACAACCTTTCTGATATCTAATGAATAGGCAATTAGGAAATATTCTTACCTATTTATTAAAATAGCTTCCCAATAAGTCTTCTATAACAGTAGTCCCCAACCTTTTTGCCACCAGGGACCAGTTTTGTGGAAGACAATTTTTCCACAGACCGGGTGGGGTGGGGGAGTGGTTTCAGGATGATTTTCATAAGGAACGCACAACCTAGATCCCTCACATGTGCAGTTCAAAGTAGGGTTTGCACTCATGCAAGAATCTAGTAACACCACTGATCTGACAGGAGGTGATGCTCAGGCGGTAATGTGGGGAGCGGCTGTAAATACAGGTGAAGCTTCACTCACTCACCTGCTGCTCACCTCCTGCTGCCTGGCCCAGTTCCTAACTGGCCATGGACTGGTAGCCATCTGTGGTCCAGGGGTTGGGGACTCCTTTTCTGTAAGGATATTTACTTATCCTCACAGAGAATTAACTTGGAATATTTATGTTCCTGAAAACAATCTTCAAACTATTCTAGATCTGACTTTTCACTAATTCAGAATAGCCTCACCTTCATATCATATCCCCAGCTGGTGAGATTTTACTCTCCTCCAGTTTCCTCTCTCCTTGTAATGAGTCGTTTCTATGACTGACTTTCTTCCTAGTCTAGTTAAACTTGTTGGCTCTGGTACCATCCTTAGGCCTCCAGAACAGTTGGTCAGTGCCTTCTTTATGATAACTCTTTACACTTGAGAATGGTGATTAAACTGCTTCCTGGCTCTCTTTCACCAGACTAAACAGCCCCCACTCATTTAAAAGTCTTTCCTCATAGGCCCTATTTTCTACTGCTTTAATTGTGTTTTGCTGCACTTCTCTGGATCTTCTCCAATTGCATTGCAATTGTTCTAAGATGTAACCTGATGCACGGGCCTAATCTAGGGGCTGGTATTGGCTACATATTTAATAAACAACTTACAAATTAAATGATTTAGTGCAGCGGTAAGAACACTGGACTGGGAGTCAGAAGACTTGAGTTTCATTCTTGCTCCACCACCTCCTAGGACTGTGCAGAGTCCTAGGACAAATGTGATTTGTCCACATTTGGATAAATCATCTAAATATCTCTAAGCATCAATTTATCATCTGTAAATCTGAGATAAACACATCTGCCCTGCCTGCTTCCCATAGTGAGGCTCAAATGAGATAATCTGTGTGAAAACACTTGGTTTAGCATCAAAGAACGATGCAAACACTATGTGTTAGGAACTTTTCAGAATGCTTTGCCTATATTAACTCATTAAGGTACAGTCATCATTTCCATTTTACAACCAGGAAACTGAGACACAGAAAGTTAAGTAATTGGCTCCAGGCCACACTGCTAGTGACAGAATCCATGCAGACTGGTTCCAGGGTCCATACTTGGAAACTCCATGCTATGTTGCCTCTCCAAATAAGCATGAAACATCCAACAGAGCCATTCATTTTATGGAGCCTGCCCTTCAAAAGCATGGGATGGTGGGTCTGTTCAGTCATGTGTAGATAATTCTATGAGAGGCAATGTTTTCAAAAGTGAGTGTTTAGGTTGGTCATTGAAGTAAGGCAGTGTCTACCAGTGAGGGAGGGACTCATAAACACAATGCAGTAATAGGAATGCTCTAGAAGGTCAGGTCAGTGGTTCATTCTTCCTAGGGCATCTAAACCTTCCTGTGAAAGTGCTCTTAATTCTTAAATTCAGGATCTGCAGTTTCTAAACAGTCTCTTTGAGTTCTGACAACCCATCCTGGTTTCAACTGTCTAGCTTTGTCCTTTTGTATGTTAATTTTTGTAGCTATAAGTTTGGAATGCTTTCCTTATAGATTAATTGTTAAGGTGAAATATTAAACACAGTTGTTGTGCACCTAATTGAATTTTTTTTTTCATGCTATGGTCTGAACAATTGAAAGAGATTAAAAAAAAAAAGAGCTCTGGAGGAAATGTTGGAAGAATTTTGATTTGCCCCATAACTGTTTGAACATTCATAAGAAAAATGAGAACCTATATTATGAAATGGGGAGGTTATACTGGATAGAAATATATTGAAAATACACTAATATTTGAAAAATTGTACCACACTGAAGTCTTTTCATTAACACCTATTGGATATAGAATACAATATGAACTTACTTTATGCCAGAGTTCTATTTATAGGGAATATGGTTGTAGTAGTTTTATTAATAATAGGCTTTTTCACCTCAAATAGTGGCATGAACAGTCATTTTATGGGAGACTATAGAAATTTCTTTCCATGAAAATAACCTCAAAGTTTAAAATATCCTTGGAAAATGGGAGCATTTGGGGGGAAAACTTGATACTACTGGATTTATAAATGTTATCTTTCTAGCTAGAATCTGTATAGTGGATTATGATAAGTTTGTACAGAATGGTTAGGAACTAATGAGAAAAGTGATATCTCTGTATCGTAGTAGTCAATTTAAAATAATGTTTACTCTAAAGAAATATCATGTTTATTGTTTACTTTAAAGAATTTGTTTAGTGAGAAATCTATTTTCATATAAAGAAATCAATTTTGGCAAATTCGTGGTATCAAAACTAGCTTGAGCAGAGAGCTACCATCTTAAATCTTTGAGAAAATGTGTACTTTAATAATCACATCATGTGACTGCCGGCACTATTCTGCCTCTTGATGGAAGCATAGCAACATCACAGTAGAACTTATTAGAATATGCTTGTTCAGTATTCACCCATCCATCTATTCATCCACCCATCCATCTTTCCATCCAACACTACATGCCAGGTACTCTGCTAGACACTGAATATACAGCAGCAAACAAGACAAACACGATTCCTATCTCATATACTTAATGACTTAGTAGAAATTCCTTAAATGATAAAGAAAACAATCATGAGTAGATCATTTTGTGACAATTTTTTGAAAGAGGGGAAAAGAATAAGTGAAATTAACTCTCTGGCCTTACTTGAATGTTGTTAAAACTTTTCTTTGAACAATGTTCTCTGAAAAGTTGTATAGGAAGTATTATGAGGGATGCTGTGAATGTGCATCCAGAAGAAAGACAGATAGCAATTGAGACATTATAAGAAAGAACAGGGCTTTCAAATGTTAATTTAGTTTCCCTGAAAATCTTTAGTAATAATGATCATTTTTTTCTATAGCATTTTATGCCTTTCAAAGCAATTATACCAACCATGTGAGGAAGAGCATATTTTATTTTCCCCATTATGTAGATGAGACAACTGAGGCAGAGATATAGTAAATACCCAAGATCCCACAGCTATATGGAATCACAGCTCTACCCACTGCTTTTTCTACTATGTCATGTTGAAGAAAACCCCAGATTCTAGTATAAGGTCCTATAAACCCCCAAAGACTTATCAGAATATAAACTATTCAAGAAACCAAAGTGACTAGTACAAAAGAGGGAAAACAAAGTATGACAAGGCCTCTGCTTCAGGCTATTAAGTAGGTCACCCACTAAAAGGCTATTTTGGTATAAAATTTTAGAGGGCATGGAGTACATATACCAACATCACTGACCTGATTCTTCACTTTCAAGATCTAAGAAAATCAAAGGCAGGTTTTTTTTCCTTTTGGAAGGGAGGGGTGGATCATTTGGGTAGCTTAAGATAATGTTAGTTGCAAAATTTGATTTAGCCAGGCTGGTGCTCTAGATTTTTTTGTGAAGTTGATTCACTGGAGATGATGGTGTTCCTAAGAAGGGGACAGCTTTCTATCCCTGTGATGTACCATCAGTGCTTCCTTCCTTCCTTCCTCATTCCTCTTCTCTCCCTTTCCCTCCTTTTCCTTCTCTTTTCTTACCAATTTCTTTTTTTTTTTTTTTACATTCTCTTCTCATGGGGGCATATCTGACAAATTGTTAATATTTAATTTGCTATAAAATAGCTCTCCCAGGCAATGACTGCTCACTATAATTTGAATCTCTGAAGCTGTTTTGGCCCCTAGGTACACTGGGATCGAATTAGAATGGAAATGTTTCCCTTACAGTTTTCTTTATGGCAGTATGGGCACTTTGTTATGAACTGGCAAATTGAGACTGCTAAGGAAAATAATAAACTTTCACCACATTTCTATTTGACTCTTTACTCCAAACAGAATATCCATCTGGCTTAGGGTGAAATGTTTCTTCTCATATTTTTCAGTTTTCTATTTAAATATCCAACGTTAACAATGAATATCTTTTGGCCTATCAAATTGTATTTTTTCCCCCCAGTCTGAGGCTTTTTCATTTTCTTCACATTTTAAAAACCATAATCATTTTCTCTCATATGCCATCTTACTTTTAAAATGGTCTTCAATTATATACACACATATTCTCATTCATTCTCTCTTTCTTGTTCTCTGTCTCAAACCAGAGGGATATTCTGGAAAAATATCTACAGATTCAAACCTAGTGAATGATGCTTTGACATTTTGCAACTAGGCCCCTGAAACAAAAACTCTACTCTTCCGCCCTTTCTAACCCCCTGACTGTTCCTTGCGGGGAGGAAGGTGTGGAAAGGAAGGGGATTACTCTGAAATTTTCAGCTATCTAAAAAACAGAGGTGTGGAAGGGTGTGTTTATGCATTAAATTGCAGAGACTACCAGATTAATCATGCTATACAATTTTTAACAGCTTAGATTTTATTCCTCTCTCTCTCTTTTTCTGCCACTGGGGAGGAAAAAAGGATTAGAGAGACTATCAAAACTGTTGGCAAGTTTAGTCTGTTGGCTACTTAATTTCTTAGCAGATATGGGAACTGCCTCAGGTTGATGATTTAACAGGTTGGCTTGGGGTGGAATAAGTCTCAAACCTACCTGTTCCAAAATCGTGTTAATCCTTTCAACCTCGCAGTCAATCAAGTATCGTTTTTCCTGCCTCCTGTCCATTTCTTCAATGATGCGCCTGAATTCCTGGACGTCCTTGATGTTTCCCACAGACCTTGCTGTCACCTGCCAGTTGTTTTGTACTGCTGCTTCCATAATTGCTTGGAGGATGGAAAATCCTAAAAGAAGGGAAAACAGCTATATTGATTATTTTTTCCTTTAAAAATCTTTCTGTAGGTATTAAATGTTCTAGTGAGGTTTTAGTCACAGTCCATTGGGTTCCCTTGAACCTTATCCCTTGTGGACAGCAGGCTGACTCATAACCTCAGTCCTAACCTTTCGGACAGTTGGCATATCTCTATCCTATTTGAAAGGAAAGAAGGTTCAACTTGGGGTGCCAGGCTAAGTGCTTATCAAGTCTGTACTTGAGCAATCACCGCTGAATTATAGTACCTAATTATTTTTATTGCCAGGCTTATCAAAATATCTATAGAATGAATGCCAGTAGCTTCTTTCTTATTTCTGGCCACAATCTGTTCTTTCCTTCATCTTCCACATCAACGATCTTCAGAATTAGAAAGAGCTTTAGTAGAGATAGGACCTCATTATAATATGGCTGATTCTTACATGGATATGACTCTCCAACAAAGTAAATTATGTCTCCCAAGCAATATAACTCTCAGAAAACATGACAAAAACAGTCTATAACAAAGATAGCATTCTGTTTCTTAGTTCACAGCATTACAAAAGCATTCAATCATATTAAGTCTTCCTGAGTTCTTCCCCTTTCTCAATTCAATTGATCAAAGATTCTAAGTTCTTTTTTAAGCTAATTTATATCAGACAACTATTAACTACTAACCTTCTGGACCTATGCTGCATGGGAAAGAGAAAAGATCTAATGCTTGAGTTTTGGGTAAACTTTTTAGAATCAGGGTTTAGGAAGCTGGAAAGAACAGTCTGTCTGTATGAGTCACAGAAGAGCACAAGGGTTTTGTATGTATTGGTCTTTGAGAGTATTCATATCTCTTAATATTGTATCATGTCTATATTTTTGCTTCTGCATGAATCCATAATCTGGGTATAATTTCATCAGGCATAAACATTATTTGATTGGGATATGGTCAAAAGCAGCTCCTTTTGCTCCATTAAATTGTTTTCCATTTATATTTAGGTAATGACTAATGGAAGTGGGTAATGGGGATGATTTGCAAGACCCAAATAATCTGTGACCTAACAATTTGGCTACAGGAGGAGGAGAGAATGGAGGACAGTGGTGCTGCTCTTGGAACACATTCCAGGTTCTGTGCCATGTCAGGTTCACCCTGTAGTGTAAACCTCAGGTTCACCCTGAAGTGTAAGCAGGTTACTGTCAGGGGTCATCTTCACTGCACCAGAGAAAATGGTATTGACGTTTGGAGAGCACGCTTCGGGGAGATGGCAGCAGTGACTCAGGCGGTCATGATGACTCTTTTGTGTGCTGGGTATGTGGGGAAGAAGATCACAAATGAGACCCCAGCACTTGGTAATTTCCAAATGAGCAATTTCAGCACAGGAGCTCAAAATTACAGATAGGAGTAAATTACCATTGCTTTAAATGTTAATACTTACTCTTTTTAAACTAACCACATGTATTCATTGCTCAGATTTACATTTTCGTGTGGCTTTTTGATGTGCTCTCTGCTTTAGTGGGAGTTGAGGGCACATGGTGGGCCAAGACATGAGATTAAGAAATAAGCATAGGAAAGAAAAGATTAAAGTATTGGAAAATCTTTCTTGAGAAATGTACAATGAAGCCTCATTATTTTGAATCCCACTAATAAAGAATTTATGAACATTCAGCAAGGACAAGTTTGAATTTTACTTCTGTACTATTTATGAAGAAAGTGTTGGCTGAATAATACTAGTAATGAAATTACACAGGGCATCTTGCTATATTGAAACTAAACTTTAAAAATATACCCTTTAGCAAAATACAAGTATTTTGTCTGTTGAGTCAAAACCTACATTCTTGTAATCTCTGCTTGCTCATCCTGTTCTACTATTTGGAACCAAAGAGACAAATTGAACCCCCTTTCCATGTGATAGTCCTTCACATTTTAAAAACAGAATATACCTATATCCCATTATCTTTCTTTTCTTCAGGCTAAAAATGCCCCAATCCTTCAACAGTTTCATGATAGCTTCCCTCACTGTTCTGTCTCTATACTATGGACATTTGTCAGTATTTTATTGATCCTGATAATTCATATGTGGTTTGACCAATGTGGATTATTACTTGCTTTGATATGGGCTGTTATTTTAGCACTCACATTGCTGATACTTCTAAATAGCCATATTATTTTGTTAATTAATTTCAAGCTTGAATTCAACTAAAGAAGTTATGACCAACCTAGATAGCATATTCAAAAGCAGAGACATTACTTTGCTGACAATGATCCGTCTAGTCAAGGCTATGGTTTTTCCAGCAGTCATGTATGGATATGAGAGTTGGACTGTGAAGAAGGCTGAGCACCGAAGAATTGATGCTTTTGAACTGTGGTGTTGGAGAAGACTCTTGAGAGTCCCGTGGACTGCAAGGAGATCCAACCAGTCCATTCTGAAGGAGATCAGCCCTGGGATTTCTTTGGAAGGAATGATGCTAAAGCTGAAGCTGCAGTACTTTGGCCACCTCATGCGAAGAGTTGACTCATTGGAAAAGACTCTGATGCTGGGAGGGATTGGGGTCAGGAGGAGAAGGGGACGACAGAGGATGAGATGGCTGGATGGCATCACTGACTCAATGGAGGTGAGTTTGAGTGAACTCCGGGAGATGGTGATGGACAGGGAGGCCTGGTGTGCTGTGATTCATGGGGTCGCAAAGAGTCGGACACGACTGAGCAGCTGAACTGAACTGAACTGATGTCTATTCTCTTTATAAAACCTTTGCTGTATAACAACTCTCCATCCATGCATCAAGACTCATTCCATTCCAACCTGCTTTTATCTCCCTTTTAAAAAATTCACCCTATCCAAGTCCTCATTTCTCCCCTATTTTCACAGTTGCTCAAATCTGAAAGATGGTCTTATCCACTTATGCAGTGCTCTCATTGTTACCTACTCAAGGCAGTTGCACCTGTCTGTCCCTTTTCCTGGCATCTCTTCCTACCTGTAGACCTTTGTGGCTTACTCTCTTTCTCCATGAAGCTTCTGTTACTGAGTACTCATACATTCTCCTGAGATGTGTAGATTTAAATCAAGGTAAGTCAGTTACAAGCCGTGGATAAATCAATTTGAAGAACTGTACAATAGGCATTTAAAAATTCAAAATAGAACTGGATGAATAAAGCATAGTACATAAACATGGAATACTATGCTACTGTTAAAGAGATAGCTCAATCTCTATATAACAAAAAGAAAAATGACTGCAATATACTATTCCATAGGAAAAAGCTGCAAAATAGTATTTGTAGTGTAGTTCCATTTCTGTAAAAAGAAATCTGAAGTGTATAGAAAAAAATTTGAAGGAATTGGCAGTAATTATCTCGGAGGTGTAGAATTACCAAGAACTTCTACTTGCACTGTCATTTATTTATGTAATGTTTGACTTTTTAACAAGACGCAGGTATTATTTTCTATAAGTATGAAAACAATAAAGATTAAAAGATGCAACCCATGCTGTCTGCTCAGAGCATACGCTCCTGGAAGACATGGATGACAAATGAGTGCTGCTCTATATGCTGCCTGCTGCCACAAATGCAAAGGCGCTTAATAAACACTGATTTTATGGATCTTATTTTTTTACTTTTGTTCTCTGAACCATGTGGATGCATAACGTATTCAAAAATTAAATAGAAAAAGCATACTGATTTCTCAATGAAGTTGGATCTGGGGCCTTCTGGGCTATGATCCTCGCTCACATTTCTGAGCAAGTTAGAACTGTGGCTTAACTCTGTAGTATCTTTTCACCACGCAGAGTCTCTTTGTGTCTGCAAGCATGTGTGGCTGTGTACTCAACAACTCTGGAGGGAATGGTCACCTCAGTGCAGTACATGTCAGTGAGCAATCCACCAAAAAAAGCACTTTCATTTGTTTTCATACCTAATTTGTTATAGTTTGACTGTTTCCTGTTACAGCTGACCAAAGACAGTAAATGTGAGTTTGAGGGAGGAAAAAAAGAAAAGTTTGACTCTGGAGGCAGGGCAGAAGCAGGCGTCAGTGCTTGTAGGAGGTGAGGTGCATATAACAAAAGCCTTGGCTTTGTAAAAATAAGTCTGCTGTTTTAGCAGCTTAAAAATTGTCCTCCACTGTGTGTGAGCTTTAATGTGCTCAACTTCACAATACTGAAAGCTACTTTTATTTGAGCAGGAAATTCTCTCATCCTGATTCCAAACCGCTGCTGCTGTCTAACTTCCATTTCTTCTTTGGTTTAAAGAATGAGAGCTACCACATAGGTAACTGGCTGAATGATAGACTACTTGCCATTTGCATTCAACCAAGGTAACACAGGCTTCCCTGGTAGCATAGTCAGTAAAGAATCTGCCTGCAGTGTAGTGTAGGAGACCCAGGTTTGATCCCTGGGTCGGAAAGATCCCCTGAAGAAGGAAATGGCAACTCACTCCAGTATTCTTTTCTTGCCTGGAGAATTCGATGGACAGAGGGGCCTGGCAGGTTGCAGTCCATGGGGTTACAAAGAGTTGGGCACAACTGAGCGGCTAACACTTTCACACTTTCAAGATAACACAGGAACATGACAATAGCGGAGTGCCAAAGTGATTGTGGATGAATTGGGCCACAGCTACGACCAATCCAGTCCTGCTGGGGCGGTTGTTGGGCTACTCTTGCTAAACAAGGAAGTCGTCTTGGTAAAGGCTCTACCATCCAGATCCCCCTTCAGCCAAAGGACTTACTCCTTCAGACTCTGGAAAAGTCGTTTCCTAAAGAGAGTTGCCTAGCTTAAAGTAATACTTTCTTCCCAGGGAAACCTGCATCCAGTGACCGGTTGTTATGGGGAATCCAGGCATAACCCTTTCACTCCAAATTGTTGTTGTTCAGTCGCTAAGTTGTGTCTGATTCTTTGCGACCCCATTAACTGCAGCATGCCAGACTCCTCTGTCCTCCACTATCTCCCAGAGCTTGTTCAAACTCATGTCCATCGAGTCGGTGATGCCATCCAACCATCTCATCCTCTGCTGCCTCCATTGGTTTTTGCCCTCAATCTTTCCCAGCATCAGGGTCTTTTCCAATGAGTCAGCTCTTCAAATCAGGTGACCAAAGTATTGGAGCTTCAGCTTCAGCATCAGTCCTTCCAATGAATAATTAGGGCTGATTTCCTTTGGGATTGACAGTTTGGATCTTCTTACAGTCCAAGGGACTCTCAAGGGTCTTCTCCAACACGACAGTTCAAAAGCATCAATTCTTTGGCACTCAGCCTTCTTTATGGTCCAATTCTCACAACCATGCATGACTACTAGAAAAAACCATAGCTTTGACTAGATGGACTTTGTTGACAAATGATGTCTCTGCTTCTGGATAGACTGGGTTTGTCATAGCTTTCCTTCCATGGAGCAAGGGTCTTTTAATTTCATGTCTGCAGTCACCATCCACAGTGATTCTGGAGCCTAAGAAAGTAAAATCTGTCACTGCTTCCACTTTTCCCCCTATTTGCCATGAAGCGATAGGACCAGATGCCATGATCTTAGTTTTCTGAATGTTGAGTTTTAAACCAGCTTTTTCACTCTCCTCTTTCACTTTCATCAAGAGGCTCTTTAGTTCCTCTTTGCTTTCTGCCATTAGGGTGGCATATATGAGGCTATTGATATTTCTCCCAGCAATCTTGATTCCAGCTTGAGCCTCATCTAACACAGAATTTTGCATGATGTACTCTTCATATAAGTTAAATAAGCAGGATGACAATATACAGCCTTGATGTACTCCTTTCCCAGTTTTGAATCAGTGCATTATTCCATGTCCAGTTCTAACTGTTGCTTCTTGACCTGCATACAGGTTTCTCAGGAGGCAGGTAAGGTGGTATGGTATTCCCATCTAAGAATTTTCCACAGTTTGTTGTGATCCACACAATCAAAGGCTTTGGTGTAGTCAATGAAGCAGTAGATATTTTCATTCCAAATAGGGTAACTCTAATGGGCCATCCCAACTTTAGAGCTACATGAAGGATAGGTTGAGGCCTTGTTATGATTGCACAGTCTATCTTCTTCTGCTCAAAGCTGCTTCCTTCTTTTCCTCCCATGAGTGTTTTTTTTTTTTAATTTTGATTTTATTGGAGTATAGTTGATTTACAATGTTGTGTTAGTGTCAGGTGGACAGCAAAGTGATTCAGTGAATATATATATATATATATATATATATACATATATTTATACATATATATATTCTTTTTTAGATTCTTTTCTCATACAGGTTATCACAGAATAATGAGTAGAGTTCCCTGTGCTATACAGTATGTCTTTGTTGGTTCCCACAAGTGTTTTTAATGAGAGTACTCTGCAGTAAAATTTTGCATGGAAATTTCCATCTCAGAATCTGCTCCTAGGGAATTCAATCTGTGACTGTTAGATTGACCTCGTGACAGGAATGACAGCAGATACAAAAAAAAAAATCTCAAATCTACACTTGTCAAAATAATTTTCACAAGGGGAGTGAAGGGCGGGATTTTGTTCAATGTACAAAATGAAAAGCTACTCTATGCTGAACAAATTTAGTATTTGATCTGAAAACACAAAAGAATAAAAAATAAGATACTGACATATGGATGCTGGTAATGAAGATACCTAAGGAAATAGATCTGGGGATAATTTTCTCCCTTCTGCTTTACGTATTTCAGCATGGGCTGGCAACACTTGTTGTTGCTCATGAACCTGTCTCAGGTCTTTCCAAGCCACACCATCTGTACTTCTGACATGGTGTCTAGCAGTCCCCAGATGATGGGGCGGGGGGGGGGGGGGCTCTAATATTGACAAATGGGCTCCACACAAGCACTGACATTTTTAGCATTCTGTTTCTGGTGAGGGTTTTCAGGGAATTTCCCATAATGCTCCCAAAGGGACTGCTGACCCCTAGAAATGTTCTGTGTGTTAGTTGCTCAGTCGTGTCTGACTCTTGTGATCCCATGGACTGTAGCTTGCCAGGCTCCTCTGTCCATGGAATTCTCCAGACAAGAATACTGGAGTGGGTTGCCATTCCCTTCTCCAGGGGATTTTCCTGACCCAGGGATCGAACCCAGCTCTCCTGCATGGCAGGCAGATTATTTACCATCTGAGCCACCAGCGATCTAGAGAGGAAAATTGATCTTTCCCAGAGGGTAATTCAGTACTTGTCCCATTGGATTGTGCTGGAAACTGCCATTTCAGGTTGAAGAAGAAAGACTCAAAATGGCCCATGAAAATTCTTGTGGTTTGCATTTTTCAGTCATAGAATCACACATTACAAGCTAGAAGGACTCTTACAGATGATTTAGAGAAGTCATAGAAAAAATTTAAAGCTCTGGAACTCTTTTTCCAAATGAAAATGTTATGGAAGCCTAACCTATAAGACAGATAGAAGTGGAGCTGCTCTGGTTTGCAGGGGTGGTATTTAGAGAGAAGAAGTGACTTGCCCAAGATCACATAGCTAGTATAAAGTCAGAAGCAAGACTAGCACCTAAGTCAGCAGGGCCGGTAGTAGAGTGAAGCCAGAGAAGCAGCTAAGGCACAAGGCTTTTTATTTTTGGTTTGTCTTTTTTTTTTTCAATTGTCTGGAGGTATAATTGACACATAGAAAGTATATATATTTAAGGTATAAAGCTTGATATTTTGATATACATTTACAATGTGAAGTGATCAGCACGATCAAGCTAATGAATACATCTGTCATCTGACTTAGTTACCATTTTAGTTCTTTTGTGTGTGTGGTGAGATCACTTAAATATTTACCCTCAGCAAATGCCAAGTGTACAATACAGTCTTGCTTACTGTAGTCACCAGAAGTATTGTTAACTGTAGTTAAGGTACACCACCATGTACCTTAGATCTCCAGAACTTACCTTGCATAACTGACCAACATCTCCTCACTTCCCCCACCCCCTAAAAAGCCACTTTCTTAGAATTGTCCAAATGTATTCTCGCTTGCCTCACCCTAGTCCTGGCCCTAGAAGCAAGTGCCTTCATTTCCAATTTAGTGCTCTTTCAAGTACATTATACTGTCAAGCCTATTTGATAGGTCTTATTTATCAAAGACCTTGGCAATGTTATAAAGTGGACAGAGCCCTTCCATCTTCTTGACGTCACACAAGATCCTGATATTCCCTGTCTATCCAGTAGCCAAACTGGACCTATCACCACCACTCTTGGCCTTTTCTTTCCCCCTTCCCCATGTCAAAACACCTTTGTCCTATGTCCCTGTCTCTCAGCATTCTGTCCTTTTCTAGGTGACAGCATAAAAATGGCTAACGGAGTAATGTGTTAACCTTCCAACTAACTTAGGTACCTTTTAGCAGTGGTCTTAACACAGGTGAGTTTGGAAGCAAAGGAGAAGAGGATGTTGAGCATTATTTTGGGATCTGCCCATCTCCTGGGGTCATGCAGATAATGAATGTGGAAGTTGGTGATGTGGGAGCTGTGATCTTTAGGCTATGGCATTTAACAAACGAACAGCTGGTACCTTGTGGGTATCTCAGAGACAAGTAGTGTAAAATGATCCTCTGAGGATCAGTTTCAATCCTGCCTATCTTGCTCAACTGAATTCAGCTTAAGAAAGCATTACTTTATTTGTCTGTGTCTTCACTTACCTCTGCGTTTCTCAACTCTGGTTGTGCATTATCATCATCTTGAAAGTGAAAGTGTGAGTTGCTCAGCCTTGTCTGACTCTTTGTGACCCCCTGGACTGTAGCCCACCAGACTCTTCTGTCCATGGAATTCTCCAGGCAAGAGTACTGCAGTGGGTTGCCATTTCCTTCTCCAGGGGAACTTCCCGACCCAGGGATCGAACCCTGGCCTCTTGCATTGCAGGTAGATTTTTTTTTTTTTTTACTGTCTGAGCCACCAAGGAAGCCCCTATAATCACCTTGGAAACTTTAAAATATTGATGTCCAAGCTTTACTCTGGACGAATTAAATCAGAATCACTGGAAGTGATTTCCAGCTTTGTTTTATTTTAAACTTCTTGAGTACTTCTCATGTACAACCAGAGTTGAGAACAACTGACCTGTTGTAATGGCTGCCCAATACAAATGAGGTTTATGGAAGCAGGACTCTTTTCTTAGGTGTCTTCCATGACTGGCAATAGAATTCTTGTTAAGAAAAGCATGATCGAAGAAGGGCTGATCATCATCATTTTAGTTGCTAAGTCATGTCTGATTCTTGTGAGACCCAAGCAAGAATACTGGAGTGGGTTGCCATTTTCTTCTCCAGGGGATCTTCCCAACCAAGGGATTGAACCCATGTCTCCTGCGTTGCAGGTGGATTCTTTACCACTGAGCCACCCCAGAGGCCTAAATATATATATATATGCTGCTAAGTCGCTTCAGTCGTGTCCGACTCTGTGCAACCCCATAAACAGCAGCCCACCAAGCTCCTCCGTCCATGGGATTTTCCAGGCAAGAGTACTGGAGTGGGGTGCCATTGCCTTCTCCTATATATATATATATATATTTACAGCCCTTCCTTCAGCCTCTGTGCCTTTATCTGCTTAAAAATCCAGAATTAAGCAGACAAAGGCACAGAGGCTGAGGGAAGTGTTGTAAATTGCTTTTTCTTGTGGTAGATGAGGAAGCTGGGAACATTGTGTCGTTGTGTGGGAAGTAGACTCTAATGGACTCAAAGCACTTTACAAATGTCTTTTTTCTTCTGAGGTAGCATCTGTGTTTTTCTAAGTACAAAATTAACACATGCTTAATTTGGACATTTGAGAAGACACAAAGATGAAAAAAATAAAAGTATGGGTGACTCTACAGCTCTGAGATAGCCACTGTTAGCATTGGTGTATTTCTTTCCATTCGTTTAAATATAAATATTCTGTAGAATTTTTCTTTTAGTAAAATGGATTGAACAATTTAAGTCCTATCTTTTAAAAAATTTAACATATCATGGATATTTTCTTATGTTATTAAATGTTTCAAATCATAACTTTAATGGCTATACAATATTCTATCCATTAGACATACTGTAATTTATTTAACCATTCCCCAACATGAAGACTTCAGCTATTTCTAATCTCTACCTATTGTGAATAATGCTGTGATGAAAACACTCATACAGCATCCTTAATTATTAATATTTCCATAGGAGAAATGTCTAGAGGAAGGGATGTCAGGCCAAACATTTGTGAACATGTTCAATGCTTTAGATACATATTGCCAATTTGCCCTCCAGAAAGGTCATATCATTTTCTTTTCCCATCAGCAGAATATGAGAGTACTTATCTCTCTGCCCGCTACCTAGCATTGAATAATATATTTGCCCATTTGATAGGGGAATATAAGAAAGTTCTTTTCTGCTAGTGTTTCATTTATTGTTAGCAAAGTTAGTGATTTTTCACTTTTTGTGTCCATGTTTATGCTTTATCTTGAGAATTTCCTATCTATTTGCTTTGTTCAGATTTCTATTGTGATATTAGTTTTTCTTATTGATTCATAAGGACTTTTATACATTAATGACATTGTGTCTGTAATATGTGTCACAGATATTTTAATACCGCTTATTTGACATTTAATACTGTCTGTGATATATTCTAATTAACAAAATTTGACATTTTGTGAAATTAATATTCTTATTCATCCAAAAATCATGTGAGATAATAGGAGAAAAACGAAAATTTATTCTCTTGCTCTTATTCGAGTGCTCACCTGGGCTTGGAACCCAAGCATTATGCAAACCATTCTCTCCATTTCTTACGACTTCTTTGGTCTCCATGGAATTTCAGACAACTTTCTCTTGTATATGGTGGCAAAGTAAGTGAGTGGGAGAAGCTACATATGGAATCTGAAGATGATTGCTGAGATACAAGTCAAGAACAGACAAAGAGGCAGAGGAAACAGAGATGATGAACCCGATTCAGTTATTTCATGTTAGGTTTTGCTGTATCTAAGAAACTTGATATTCAAAAGTCTGAACTCAAACCCAGTACTTCAGGATGTTACTATTCCTATTATCAATACAAACGGTACTTTTCTTTAAAAAGAATTCATGGAAAGATGCCCACAGCATGTTTTCTTTTTTAATTAAAAAAATCTAAATGCATTTCTATATACTACCAACAGACAATGTTAATATAAGTGTAAACATTAAAACTTACAATAGCATAAAGTAAAGAAATACATTTGACAAAAATAGGCAAAATCTTTTCACTAAAAACACATCACAGAGATAAAGAACAAATTGATAGAGGCCTTTCCCTTATTTTTCAAAGCAAATCAGGTAAGCAAAAATGCCTTTAGATTTGAAGTGAGGGCTGATTCTCAAGCAAAGCTCTTCTTCTTTATTAAATCAAGAATAGAAGGCCTGGGTCCAGTGTTTAGTGTATAAAAAAAGAACTCTGATTCCCTTCCAAATAAAATTCTTTTTTAAAAATTAGTTTTTATTGGAGTATAGTTGCTTTCCAGTGTTGTGTTAGTTTCTAATGTACAGCAAAGTGAATTAGCTATAGGTACGAAGGCAATGGCACCCCACTCCAGTACTCTTGCCTGGAAAATCCCATGGAAGGAGCAGCCTGGTGGGCTGCAGTCCATGGGGTCGCTAAGAGTCGGACACAACTGAGCGACTTCACTTTGACTTTTCACTTTCATGCACTGGAGAAGGAAATGGCAACCGACTCCAGTGTTCTTGCCTGGAAAATCCCATGGAAGGAGCAGCCTGGTGGGCTGCCGTCTATGGGGTCACACAGAGTCGGACATGAGTGAAGCGACTTAGTAGCAGCAGCATGCGTCCCATAGTGCATTTAAGCCCACTTTTTGTTATTTTGTTTTTGCTTTAACCTGATTTAATCATATTTGATCTCCACAAAAATGTAGATAGTGATTGTCTAAATTTGAGATGCTAGAGCACAAATTCTTCTGTGTGCGAGGAGTTTGAGGTGGGAAGATCAAGGACCCCTCTGTATTTGCATGTGGATGTCAGTCTGTGGGTTTTATGGAACGGGATAAGAAACAAATGTTCACTGACACCCAGCCCAATTTACCCAAGGCAAATGAAGATTTCCCTGAGGTCTTCATTCCTCATAATTGTGTTTGCTTGAGTTCCCCTTTCATTATGCACTGACCCTCAGCACATCTTCTCTCCCTTCAGCTGCCTTATTAGGACGAGACTTTAGCTAACTGGTAGAGGCAGTAAATAGAAGGCGCCCCTGGTGTCCCAGTTCTGTGTCCTTTTCCTTTCCCCCAATACAGTTCCTCCTTCATTCTAAATCCAACCCTTTTCTCAGACTAGACTGCTCATGAGTGATTAAAGCTTCAATTGTGAGCCCCTCCATGAAGAAGTTATGTTTTTTTTTTTTTTAATATTTATCTATTTGGCTCTGCTGGATCTTAGTTATAGCACCCAGGATCTTTTGTTCATTGTGGCATGCGGAATCTTTTTAGTTGTGGCATGCAAACTCTTAATTGTGGCATGTGGGATCTAGCTCCCTTCAGTTCAGTTCAGTCGCTCAGTCGTGTCTGACTCTTTGCGACCCCATGAATCACAGCACGCCAGGCCTCCCTGTCTATCACCATCTCCCGGAGCTCACTCAGACTCACGTCCATTGAGTCCGTGATGCCATCCAGCCATCTCATCCTCAGTCGTCCCCTTCTCCTCCAGCCCCCAATCCCTCCCAGCATCAGAGTCTTTTCCAATGAGTCAACTCTTCACATGAGGTGGCCAGAGTACTGGAACTTCAGCTTTAGCATCATTCCTTCCAAAGAAATCGCAGGGCTGATCTCCTTCAGAATGGACTGGTTGGATCTCCTTGCAGTCCACGGGACTCTCAAGAGTCTTCTCCAACACCACAGTTCAAAAGTATCAATTCTTCGGCGCTCAGCCTTCTTCACAGTCCAACTCTCACATCTATACATGACCACTGGAAAAACCATAGCCTTGACTAAATGGACGTTTGTTGGCAAAGTAATGTCTCTGCTTTTGAATATGCTATCTAGTTTGGTCATAACTTTTCTTCCAAGGAGTAAGCATCTTTTAATTTCATGGCTGCAATCACCATCTGCAGTGATTTTGGAGCCCCCCCAAATAAAGTCTGACAGTGTTTCTACTGTTTCCCCATCGATTTGCCATGAAGTGATGGGACCAGATGCCATGATCTTCGTTTTCTGAATGTTGAACTTTAAGCCAACTTTTTCACTCTCCTCTTTCACTTTCATCAAGAGGCTTTTCAGTTCCTCTTCACTTTCTGCCATAAGGGTGGTGTCATCTGTATATCTGAGGTTATTGATATTTCTCCCAGCAATCTTGATTCCAGCTTGTGTTTCTTCCAGTCCAGCATTTCTCATGATGTACTCTGCATATAAGTTAAATAAGCAGGGTGACAATATACAGCCTTGACGTACTCCTTTTCCTATTTGGAACCAGTCTGTTGTTCCATGTCCAGTTCTAACTGTTGCTTCCTGACCTGCATACAGAGTTCTCAAGAGGCAGGTTACCAGGGATCAAACCCAGGTCCCCTGCATTGGGAGCTTGGAGTCTTAGGCTCTGGACCACCAGGGAGGTCCCAAGAAGTTATGTTTTGAGTTAAGATCAAAACCCTAAAGCAAAAGGGCAACCATTATAGAAGAAATTGTAGACAACAATTTGGTGGGAGAGTATTGTTTGAGGTATTCCTGATACCCAAATATCCCACAGAGGAGGCCATTTCCAACGACTTGTCAAGTTTAAAGTTGGCCCTGAAGCTAGCAATGCATATAATCCTGTGTTTTCCATTTTTCTTTTTTATCCAGTTCTTCATTATGAACTTTCTATTCCTGCTGGTGAATTATGTGGCCCCATTCTCCACACCATAAACTAAGAAAGTATGCCCAAATAGTTATGTCAGTTTCACTGAGTTAAAGTAAACCGGTTTTTGCACTGTCAGCTGAAAGGAAATTTAGAAGACCATCTGGAGTAGATTTGCTTAAGGTCTGGGAAAAGTACAATAGGCAAGCCTTCTGATTCTCAACCACACAAGGTCTGATATAAAAAAAAGTAAAGAATAAATAAACAACAAGGTCTTACTCTGTAGCACAGGGAACTATATTCAATATCCTGTGATTAAACCAAGATGGAAAAGAATATGAAAAAAATATCATGCTCAGTTGTGTCTGACTCTGCGATCCCATGGACTGTAGCCCTCCAGGCTTCTCTGTCCATGGGATTCTCCAGGCAAGAATACTGGAGTGGGTAGCCTTTCTCTTCTTCAGGGGATCTTTCCGACCCAGGGATTGGACCCAGGTCTCCCACATTGCAGGTGGATTCTTTACTGTCTGAGCTACTAGGGAAGCCCAAGAATACTGGAGTGGGTAATCTTTCCCTTCTCCAGGGGAACTTCCTGATCCAGGAATTGAAGCAGGGTCTCCTGCATTGCAGGCAGATTCTTTACCAGTTAGCTATCAGGGGAGCCCAAAAAAGAATATATGTATAGCTGAATCACTTTACTGTACTGCCGAAATTAACATACCATTGTAAATCAATAATACTTCAATAAAATTTTTTTCAAGAATAAAAACAACCGAGTATGGATGAAAGAGGCTGCTACAGTGCTTGTGCACAAATCCTTCATGTTTCTATTTGATAGGTAGGTAATTGCCCTGAGATAGGCTGCCTGCAATGCAAACTCACAGAGGGTACAAGTCATCTCAAAGTTTCTCTGTGGACTGCTGCACACTTAATAGATGTCATGGGATGATTGATCATGCCCATTAGTAGGGTTTCTTATATAACATTTCCTCACTTGGCTTTTAATCCCCTTGAAATCCATGATTTCCAGCCCTGATCACATGACGGAATCTGGCAGCCAAACAAGTGGTGAGCAGTTTGAGTATTAGCAGGTACTTTATGGGCATCTGCAGGAGAGAACTGACTGTAGGTCTCAACCAAAGAATGTACTTGCCAGCTCTGGTTTTGTGGCTGTGGAAGAAGGCTTTATGCACTTGGTTAAAAAGGTCCCCTGCCATGCAGCATTAGTGGTATAGTGGTGAGCACAGCAGCCTTCTAAAAAGGGGCTCCGTTTATAGGTTGGGGAAAAAATGCTACCAGTCAGCCACACTACCTTCTTCCCAGGTCTGATTTATTTCAAGTAGCACCAAGTGACCACAATTATGAAGATGGCCCCTCACCCTGCTACCCCTCCTCCAGCAGGGGAGAGCTTTGAGTCAGTTTCCAGAAGTGGGCATATTTTGCATTGAGCTTTCACATCCTGGGCTTCCCTTTGCACATAATAATTTACATTTGTGGCCTGTGAAATGAATTGACCCAGCTGGAACTTGAGTTCAGAAAATATGTGCTTGCTTTCTATTAAGCAAAAGGCTTCCTATTAGGAAAGTGACTTACCTGGAAACATTCTTCAGTATTCTCAAGTCTGAGAAAGCAAGGCCAAACCAAACCTCTCACCGTTGCGGAGGGGGAGGTATGGATGATGGCTAGCAGAGAGAAGGAGAGGAAGTGGAACATCGGAGTCAAGAATGAAAGGGGGAGTTAGATAGATTGGGAGTGTGGTATGGACATGTACACACTGCTATATTTAAAATGGATAACCAACAAGGACCTGCTCTATAGCACAGGAAACTCTGCTCAATGTTATGCAACAGTCCAAATGGGAAAATAATTTGAAAAAGGTTAGATACTTATATATGTACAACTGAATCACTTTGCTGTACACCTGAAAATAAGGCAACAAAATTAATTACCTATACTGCAATATAAAATAAAAAGTAAAAATAAAAAAAGACAAAAGGGGTCTGGATCTGATTGCAAAGTTCATGTCAAGTTCAGTTCAGTCTCTCAGTCATGTGACCCCATGAACCGCAGCATGCCAGTCCTCCTTGTCCATCACCAACTCCCAGAGTCTACTCAAACCCATGTCCATTGAGTCGGTGATGCCATCCAACCATCTCACCCTCTGTTGTCCCCTTCTCCTCCTGCCCTCAATCTTTCCCAGCATCAGGGTCTTTCCCAATGAGTCAGCTCTTCGCATCAGATGGCCAAAGTATTGGAGTTTCAGCTTCTACATCAGTCCTTCCAGTGAACACCCAGGACTGATCTCCTTTAGGATGGACTGGTTGAATCTTCTTGCACTCCAAGAGACTCTCAAGAGTCTTCTCCAACACCACAGTTCAAAAGCATCAATTCTTTGGCGCTCAGCTTTCTTCACAGTCCAACTCTCACATCCATACATGACCACTGGAAAAACCATAGCCTTGACTAGATGAACCTTTGTTGGCAAAGTAATATCTCTGCTTTTTATTATGCTGTCTAGGTTGGTCATAACTTTCCTTCCTAGGAGTAAGCATCTTTTAATTTCATGACTGCAATCACCATCTACAGTGATTTTGGAGCCCAGAAAAATAAAGTCTGATAATGTTTCCACTGTTTCCCCATCGATTTGCCATGAAGCGATGGGACCACATGCCATGATCTTCATTTTCTGAATGTTGAGCTTTAAGCCAACTTTTTCACTCTCCTCTTTCACTTTCATCAAGAGGCTCTTTAGTTCTTCTTCATTTTCTGCCATAAGGGTGGTGCCATCTGTATATCTGAGGTTATTGACATTTCTCCTGGCAATCTTGATTCCAGCTTGTGCTTCTTCCAGCCCAGTGTTTCTCATGATGTACTCTGCATAGAAGTTAAATAAGCAGGGTGACAATATACAGCCTTGACGTACTCCTTTTCCTATTTGGAACCAGTCTGTTGTTCCATGTCCAGTTCTAACTGTTGCTTCCTGACCTGTATATAGGTTTCTCAAGAGACAGGTCACGTGGTCTGTTATTTCCATCTTTTTCAGAATTTTCCACAGTTTATTGTGATCCACACAGTCAAAGGCTTTGGCATAGTCAATAAAGCAGAAATAGATAATTTTCCGGAACTCTCTTGCTTTTTCCATCATCCAGCAGATGTTGGCAATTTGATCTCTGGTTCCTCTGCCTTTTCTAAAACCAACTTGAGCATCTGGAAGTTCATAGTTCACATATTGCTGAAGCCTGGCTTTTAGAAATTGAAGCATTACTTTAATAGCGTGTGAGATGAGTGCAATTGTGCGGTAGTTTGAGCTTTCTTTGGCATTGCCTTTCTTTGGAACTGGAATGAAAACTGACCTTTTCCAGTCCTGTGGCCACTGCTGAGTTTTCCAAATTTGCTTGCATATTGAGTGCAGTACTTTCACAGCATCATCTTTCAGGATTTGAAATAGCTCAACTGAAATTCCATCACCTCCACAAGCTTTGTTTGTAGTGATGCTTCCTAAGGCCCACTTGACTTCACATTCCAGGATGTCTGGCTCTAGGTGAGTGGTCACACCATTGTGATTATCTTGGTCATGAAGATCTTTTTTGTACAGTTCTTCTGTGTATTCTTGCCACCTCTTCTTAATATCTTCTGCTTCTGTTAGGTCCATACCATTTCTGTCCTTTATCGAGCCCATCTTTGCATGAAATGTTCCCTTGGTATTTCTAATTTTCTTGAAGGGATCTCTAGTCTTTCACATTCTATTGTTTTCCTCTACTTCTTTGCATTGATCGCTGAGGAAGGCTTTCTTATCTCTCCTTGCTATTCTTTGGAACTCTGCATTCAGATGCTTATATCTTTCCTTTTCTCTTTTGCTTTTTGCTTCCCTTCTTTTCACAGCTATTTGTAAGCCTTTTCATTATAGAGGACTGGAATGCAAAAGTAGGAAGTCAAGAAACACCTGGAGTAACAGGCAAATTTGGCCTTGGAGTACAGAATGAAGCAGGGCAAAGGCTAATAGAGTTCTGCCAAGAGAACACACTGGTCATAGCAAACACCCTCTTCTGACAACACAAGAGAAGACTCTACATATGGACATCACCAGATGGTCAACACCAAAATCAGACTGATTATATTCTTTGCCACCAAAGATGGAGAAGCTCTATACTGTCAGCAAAATCAAGACCGGGAGCTGACTGTGGCTCAGATCATGGACTCCTTATGACCAAATTCTGAAATTGAAGAAAGTAGTGAAAACCACTAGACCATTCAGGTATGATCTAAATCAAATTCCTTATGACTATACAGTGGAAGTGAGAAATAGATTTAAGAGACTAGATCTGATAGACAGAGTGCCTGATGAACTATGGACGGAGGTTTGTGGCATTGTACAGGAGATAGGAATCAAGACCATCCCTAAGAAAAAGAAATGCAAAAAAGCAAAATGGCTGTCTGATTGCAAAGGACTGTAGCTAATCCTGCCTGCTGGAGTGCTGAGACTTCTTGATCCTGATACAATTGGAAGGCTGTCAAAGGTAATATTAAGGGCAAGATTTTGCCTAGACAATACAGAAGGATGAATATATACAGTCCTGAAGGACAATGGAGAACATGCTTTTCACTTGAGGAAAAAATGTTTCCTTTGACTTAATACTGTAGTCTAAAAACTGTTTGGGAAACACTCAAAGTGGGATGTTTACATCCCACTTGCAAGGTAAATAAGCATTTTCATGTGCCCTCCCATATCAAAAAAAGAAGCACACATATAAAGGTATCACCAAGATCAACTCATTTTGATTGTTTTCTTTCAATTGAGCTTTTCCAGTGGGGATCTGAGGGTAGATTTAGAAGTATGGAGGAGGTTTCAGGACTTGGGCTCCAGGAAGAGTGACTGAATCTTGCCTAAGTTGCAGAGAAGTTAGGTTTCCAGAATTCTCTGATGTCTCTTAGAATTCTCAAACATGAGAGCCAGAATTTAGTGATGGTCCCAGTCTCTGCATTGTACTAAAGAAAAGCTGAAGTCCAGAGAGAGAAAATGGTTTACCCAGGGGTAGATCCCAACTTGAACATAACCCTAACCCTTTTCATGGTTTAACTTTCAGTATTAAGGTAAAATGATGTTTCTGTTGCATTTTCTCGACAAAGAGTCATTTTGGTATTGAGTAAAAGCTAAAATCCAACAAGAAAATCATTATGAATAGCCCTTGCGGATTTGCCTACAAGACTTCTGTGACCTTTTTAAGGGCTCTGCTCCTTTGTTGAACACTTTGCATGGAGAAGCCAAGATTCCACAAGAAAGTTTGAGTGTTAGAGCACATCTTCTCCCTCAAATTTGGCTGGGATTCCCATTTTCTGCTGGGGCCCACTGTAATCGACACATGCTTCAAATCCCTGGCTTAGCTCATCCTCATCAGAACATGGCCTTCTCCAGCAACTTCAGTTTTCAGTGATGAACTCTGGCTGTTCTAGACACCTAGAAAACCCTCCTTCCCATCCCATACACCCTTTACCGTAACCATTCATTAAAACTTAGCTCAAAACATATCTCACCAAACAGGTCATCAGATTGAAATGGAGGGAAATGAAAGTTCCAAGCTCTCACACCCATTCTCTATTGGCTTGAGAAACTTAGGGTACAGGAGGTGACCACTATCAGAGATGATGGTATGATGCCTTTAAATCATCTTTGGAATAATATATTTTTTTGGAGGTACTGTTATGTATAAATTTTGTACTCCCATTTCTCAGATTTTAAATTAAGGCCCCTTTACTTTTGCTGCCAAGTTTGGGACGGGGGTATGAGCTAACATTCATTGAATGCCTACTTTGGCCTGGGCACAGTGCTAAGTATTTATACACATTATTATATTCAATTCTCCCAACAACCCTAAGCAGAGGTAGTTATTCCCAGTTAACAGATTAGAAAATTGAGTCTCACAGGGGTAAATGTTTATGAATAAAAGCAGATAATTAGTAACTTTTGGAGGTGGTATCTATACTCAGGTTTGGCTTCCAAGCTCATACTCTTCTTTTTCCTCATCAGTGGCTGAAATTACTCTATGTGCAGTTGCCCAGGAAAGACGAAATCATACCCTTTTCTAAGTGTTTCTCCATGACAAGGAAGACTCTAGAACACACCTTTGTACAACTAACTACCTGAGGACACCCCAGTATCTTTCAGGCCCACTAGGATGCATACTGGACAATCAAAATGTAAGTGAATGCTCAACAGAAACACAGGCAGAGTACTCTGGATAATGGCATATCTCTCATGAGTTAATCACCACTTTGGGAGCTGAGCTGATGTTACTAGGCTGGGTGGGTCTTATCATTGCTTGTGCCCCCTGCCTCCAAAGCAGCTGTTTCTGCTTTTCCTGACTTCCCTATTTCTGTCTTATTTTCTAGTTATCAAATCTGAGCATTATCTTAGACTCTTCCATTGCCCTGGGCAAACATAAAGCAAATTAGTTCATTCTTTCTGTGTCTTCCCCTTTACATTCCCATTACTACCAGTTATTTTAAAGTTATTTGGTATTTGCTCGGGCTGACTGCAACCATCCCCTTACATCCAAACTGCTCACTTTAACCTTCTCCCTTTTGATTATGTCATAACCATGCTCACTCTCAAAAACCCTCAAAAGTTTTTCTTGGCCCATAGGATAAAGTCAGAGGAGGTATTATAAATGTTTCAACTTTCTTGAAATCTAGGATTTATCTTCTAAGAAAGTCTTGAGAGGCTTATTCAATTGGGTGAGCATGTGGTTGTTTCTTTCCCATTCTGAGACTCAGTTTCTTCAATATTCTATTTTGAGGGGACCCTTGTGGCTCGGATGGTAAAGAATCTGCCTACAATGCAGGAGACCTGGGTTCGATCCCTGGGTTGGGAAGATCCCCTGAAGAAGGGAAAGGCTACCCACTCCAGTATTCTTGCCTGGAGAATTCCATGGACAGAGGAGCCTGGCAGGCTATAGTCCATGCGATTGCAAACAGTCACAGACACAACTGAGTAACTAACACTTTCTAACACTTTAGGATTATAGAAATAGGTATCGTCAGATAGTTTGGAGGATGGATCAAGAGCATTCTATTCTGATAATAGGCAAATGGAGGCTGAGACTTAGAGAAAAGGAAGATAAGATGAAAGAGGGACAGATAAAGAAAACTTCTTTCTAAACATTTCTGCTCACATACCCTCATGGTCCCTAATTTGTGTTTCACTTGAAAATTGACCCTTTGGCTACAGCTATGAGAGTAACATAAAGAGATGAAAATAAAGTCAGCCCCACTATTAGAGCTTTGACACCAAAGGTAGAGATTATTAAGAATGTTGGCTGGCCAAGATGGAGGGAAGAGTCTAGACCTGTGGACTAGAAGGAAGCTAATTGGCCTGAACAGCCATCGAAACCATGGCCTTGACTTCATTTAGCCAGGATATATACCCCACTGCTGTAACTAGTTGCAAAGGATGAACAAACATATGGCTATGACTGAATTTAGGAGTGCTTCAGCAAACTACAATCTGGGAGGTTTATAGAGGGAGAGTAAGAGTTCAGATGCTGACTCTAGTAATGAACTGTTGGGAAACTGCACTGGCTAAAAATGCATTTGAATAAAATGAATCTAATTAGGAACCATGTAGCTAGTCATCATAATGATTGGATTAGTGAAGGGACTAGTCAACCATGTGCAGAAAGCTTCTGTGCTCATTTAGGCAAAGTGCTCAGTGACAGATGTATCAAAATGGCTGAGCGAGTTCCTCTTGGCTGGAAATTTAATCGCAGTGGCTTCTGTGCTAGGTCTTCTATATCATTTTAAAAGAAACATGGAGTTGTAGGGTACTGTGCAGATGAAAGTATTTACTAAACTCTCCAAGAGATGTAAGTAACCAGCTTAAGAGGGCAGTGACAGTGGACAAGAGAGAAACAGTTAATGATAAACATTTCTTTGGCTTGAAGACCCCACCAGAGCCAGCAATGGGCCAGTCCAGCTAGACTCGTGCCCATGCCACTACCAGGGAGTGTAGGTGTGGGTCTTTTCTGGATCCTCAAATAGGCCTGCTTTTAAAACCATCTTAAACTTGCCAGTGTGTTTCAAAACACTGTTTGACAACCCCCTTAGGCCATCAAACATGTTTATATTTTGGATCAAAACCACATAATCACAATGCTCTGGAATCTTCTTAGGGGAACCTTTCCATCTGCAGTGTTTAGCTCAGCAAATATTGGTGTAACAGAGCATCCACTAAACCAAATGCAAATATTCTTTAAGGTTTATTTTGAGCAAAGCACACAGTCAGCAGCAATGCTGAGGAGGAAAGGATTTGGGAATTTCTTTAGGAAAGGGAGAAACAAGGCAGGGAACTTCTCCAGCAAAGTTATATTTTAACAACCCCAGGAGTTAGCCACCTCACGCCTCCGAGGAGAAATGGACTTGCTCTGTTCAGCATGGCTGCTGCTGCTGCTAAGTCACTTCAGTCGTGTCCGAATCTGTGTGACCCCCATAGACAGCAGCCAACCGGCTCCCGCGTCCCTGGGATTCTCCAGGCAAGAACACTGGAGTGGGTTGCCATTTCCTTCTCCAATGCAGGAAAGTGAAAAGTGAAAGTGAAGTTGCTCAGTAGTATCCGACTCTTAGCGACCCCATGGACTGCAGCCTACCAGGCTCCTCCGTCCATAGGATTTTCCAGGCAAGTCCAGCCTGGCATTGATGTGCTAATGATACCTGGGGTCTCCTCAAGGGGGTACATTGCTCTCCACTGGGGAGCTCAATAGTGCAAAAGGCATATTTCCTATAACCTTAGAGCTATGGCAACTGCCCAGAACTTAACTGGCCCCACTTGGATAGAAGATTGTTTTTTCCAGCGTGAAATAAATGGATTGTGCCTTGGATGATGTAGCTGTTTCCGTTGTCTTAACCACTGATGCAGATCACAGCATGAGTGATATGCAGTAGCAGCCATCCAGAGCCACTGTGAAAGTGGATGCGATGAATGGAGTGGCTGGACCCCAAATGAGTTTGGCCTGCACAATTGACTTCAGGAAGCAGGGCGGGTTCCCAGGAAGGCTTATTCAAGTAACCCAGGTCCCAAGAAAAATAGTCTATGCCAAGATCCATATTTGCCACACCCTCTGCACAGCTCTAGTTACACTAAAGGATTGTTTCAGCCTCAATATAAAAGGATGCTATCATTAATTGCTGAGAAGAGAGGACACAGTCTCCTCCAAGCATACAGGTGCATGCAGCTCACTCAGAAGATGGTGTCTGTTCCTATTAATCTAAACTGTGACTCCTGGCCCAGTATATCGATGACAGAAGATCCTAAAGATGCTGGACGGACATCTTTGCTGCTTCAAGTATGGTCCTTGGATAGCAACACTGGGCACTACCAAGGCTGCTTGTTAAAAATGCAGAGTCTCGGGTCCCACACTCGACTTAAATGAATCAGAATCTGCATTTTAACAAGGATCCCAGGTGATTTGTAATCACATCACAACTTCAGACATACTAGTTTGGTCCTTATTATGTATCTACCAAGAACCACACATCGGATGGTTAGCACAGATAGATGATTCAGGAGGGAAAGCCCAGGTGTCAACGGAGGTAATGGATGGGAAGTGAACAGTGCAGGGCTAGGAGGGGACAAGGGTATAAACTGACAGCAGTTGGAGATAGACTCACTTACTCAGCCTAGGCTCAGGACAAGCCTCTTGACAACATGCTGAGAAATTTATGCTGATGGCTCTGACATACTGAGTAGCAAGTCAGGGTTCTCATCTACTGGGCAGACCCAGGGAAAATGCGAGCATTCCTGGGCTGGAAGGAGCTCTTTAGTACTTAGTCCAAATGGGCAGCCTGATCTCTTCTGTGACTCTATTGTTGTCACTTTCCCATCAGCCATGGTGACTCACAAGGGCTTTTGTTGTTGTTTAGTTGCTCAGTTGTGTCTGACTCTTTGCACCCCCATGCACTGCAGCACGCCAGGCTTCTCTGTCCTTCACTATCTCCTGGAGTCTGCTCAAACTCATGTCCATTGAGTCAATAATGCCATCCAACCATCTCACCCTCTGCTGTCCCCTTCTCCCCCTGCCCTCAATCTTTTCCAGCATCAGGGTCTTTTCCAATGAGTTGGCTCTTCGCATCAGGTGGCCAAAGTATTGGAGCCACCTGATAAGAAGGGCTGTAGCCAGAGAGTTCTTGGAAAGGAGACTAAATATAGAGCATTGTGCTTTCCCATACAGGTGTGAAGGGCTGTGTGTAGGATAGACCTCAGACTAAATCCTGTGGTTGGGAGGAACAAAAGATCCAGAGGACTGTGCCTAGTCCTATCAGCCTAGACAGCATTGAGGTTATATTTTCCTGATGGGAAGCTCCAACCTGCTCAGAGGTAGGGAATGGGGAGTTCAAGCCACCAGAGGAAGCAGGGCAGTATTGTTACCCCTCGGTTGCATCTCTATTTTAGGCGAAATGCTGCTATTCAATTCCAGTGTTTGAAAAACTCCACAAGTTTTGCCTCCACTGGTCATTGAGAAACAACAGATTCCACAAATCTCCCACATCAAATCCAACCAACTTGAGCCATTCAGTTTTTGTTTTCCTTGGTTTTGGTTCAGTTGCTCAGTCATATCTGACTCTTACAACCCCATGGACTGCAGCCTGCCAGCCTCCTCTGTCTATGCGATTTCCAAGGCAAGAATACTGGAACCAACCATAAAACCACGAAGATAAAAAGAGAAATGCTATCAGCATCCCCCCTCTAATCCCAGCTCCAATTTAGTCAGCAAGTGCTATGGAGCTATGCAAAATCTTATAGCTGATGGGATATCTGTGTTGATTTAGATTGAAGGTGGTCCTCAAAGCATCCCAAGGTTATTTTAGGAGTGAAGATGCTGTGAGGTCTTTGTCCTCACTTCGCCTTGATGGTGGCTGCTTGGAGATGAAAGCCTTGTAAACTGTTTCCTGTCCCTAGAGCCTAACAGTCCCCTGTGCCAGTTTAATTTGAGCCGTTTGGATTGGAACAGAATGAACAAGCAGAGGAGGTTAATTATCCTAATTAGAAAAGAAGTGAAGCCATGACCCTTCTAGGTCACACACTTATGCAAACTTCCCCTGGCTCCAAGCTTGGGGCATTAGCTTGTCACCTGAAGGCCAGAGGATACACAAAGCATCCTTCCTCATCTTCTGCCAGAGTCCCCAGAGAAGAATTCTTTTCAGAAATGCTGTGTGATAAGCTTGTGCCCGCAGGCCTGAGAGAGGGTTATCTGAAGGTGGTAGATACGTGAGCAGAGCTGGATAGGTACATGTGTGTTGGTTCAACCCCAGGTTCCTCTTCTCTGTAGGGCCAAGCAAGCTCAGTGTGGCTTACTTGAAATGTGGTTATTTCAAAAGCTACACATCTTTCCCCAAGCCTCTTAATATCTTATCTTTAGCTGGCTGAGAATGTTGGTATCTTTCTGGAAGGTAAACTCCTCTGATACTCTGGTGGTCCTTCTTGGATCAATATATTGCTGTTGGGTTTGTTGATCCCCACATACAACACCTTCCTTTTCCTCTACTCTCCCAAGAACCATCTATTCTTCAAATAGATCAATCCTGCTGCCAGTATAGAACTCACTTTAGATGGTGCATGTAAAAACTCCTGGCACAGTGCCTGGCACATAGTGGGTCTCATTCAGTGTTAGTTTGCTCCCTTCCTTCCTACAGGGAAGAATGTCATTTGTTCTGCTCTCTGAGTCTTGTATTTCATGTATGATATCTGGTCAGTTTGTGATCTGGTGACAAAGGGAAGCATAAAGCCTTAGATAAAGCCAGAGAGTAGTGACTGCATAATATTAAAGATCAAACTGGCCAATTAGCCTGACATGCCCAACAGATATGTCTAGCACTTGCCTTTGAAATATCTGGGTACCCAAGGGATGAATAAAAAAAGAACTTAAACTCCACCTTTCAAAATAGACCTCAGATTGTCAAATGATCAATCTGTGGATCTATTACAATTTGCCTTATTCAGACAGAATAGTCCAAGAACATTAACATCAATGACTCTGAACAAAATGATAAAGTGGAGGTCTCAGTAGGCCTTTTAGTCTACCCAGCCCTGCTTCTCTCGGCCTCCCATCTGCAGCCATCCAGTCTACCTGCTCTTCAAAGTCACTCTTCTCCATCATTTGCAACAGAGACTGGGAATCCAAGGTGTGAATAGTATCGAATAGTGAATACACTTAAAATACTTGCATTTAATTTTAGAATCTTTTTTATACTTGGTAGTAGAATGTGTCTACATGAGGTGGGAATGAATTTAAATATAAAGACTTGGTGTTCAGGGAAATGGGAACCATCCCAGTTTCTTGTAGTACTGGGTTGGCCAAAAAGTTCATTTGGGTTTTTGTTTAACAGCTTACAGAAAACCCCATATGGACTTTTTGGCCAGCCCAGTACTTATTATTTGTGCACCTTGTACTCGCAACTCTCTCCACACTCATCTCTCAGACTTTGCAAGATACTCACCCATGTAGAATTGCCCTCTCCTAAGTCTTCCCTAGTACAGAGGGGGTGGCTATCAGGTTTAAAAGTTAAATGGACAGTAAATAGAAGATGTTTGAGATTTGGGGAAAACAGTAATTAAAAATGGATGCTAATGGTCACACCCTAAAGCAGTATTGGTATTGTAGATAACCACCCCTTCTCATTGGACGAGAGTGACACAGGAGACAAGTCTATCAAAGTGTTTATTCTTGGTATGAGAAGTATCTTTTGGATCTGTGTAGGAGAAGGCAATGGCAACCCACTCCAGTACTCTTGCCTGGAAAATCCCATGGGCTTAGAAGCCTGGTGGGCTGCAGTCCATGGGGTCATGAAGAGTTGGACACGACTGAGTGACTGACTTCACTTTCACTTTTCACTTTCATGCATTGGAGAAGGAAATGGCAACCCACTCCAGTGTTCTTGCCTTGAGAATCCCAGGGACGGGGGAGCCTGGTGGGCTGCCGTCTATGGGGTCACACAGAGTTGGACACGACTGAAGCGACTTAGCAGCAGCAGCAGCAGAAAATCTTTATGTTGGAATATGGATCTTATACAGGCAATATGGTACTCATGCAATCATTTTTTCTGATTTCTTGGTCTTGTTTATTTTTTGCTGTTTTATTAGTTTCCAAGTCTTGGCATCACACTCTTCCATAACTGGAACAGGTCACTCTCCAGTAGTCAGAATTGGCAGCAAGCAGAGTTTTACTTTGTGTTTAGGTGGGTGTGAGTTCAAAAGTAGGTCATCAGGTATAAACTTCATTTGAAACAAAGTTTTTCTTAGAAGTCTAAATCCCAAGTTTTCTGACTGCAGTGTAGGCAAGCTTCTAAGAGCAAGTTTTTCTTACAGGAGAAAGTACCAGGTGCTAGATTTATTTGAGGACTGAGTTATGTCCTCAGAAATATTTAATATTCTAGAACTTTCAAGGTTCTCTTTTTTTGTCATTGAAGCTTTATATTATTACCATTTAAGGAAGAGAGGACCAGATATGCATTTTGAACCTGCTGAGAGTAGGCAGAGAAAATCTGAAGAAGATAAGGCATTTTTTGTTGAGACTGCCACCAAATCCCAAGATTGCCTGTGGCATTATTGACAGTAAGTAAAATCTTCTCTTTATTTATTTTATCTGATTTATTCCAAGAGTCTCTTCTTGCTTTTCAATTAATAATACAAACTTAATTTCAAACTAGCTCTAGGCCAGTATACTGTCTTGGAAGCAGTGCCAAATTTTCCTTGATTTAATTCTGTCATTAATATTTCTGTGCTTATCAGATGGATTTTTGTTCTGACATGGTAGTTGGCCTCATCAGCCATCAAAGTGACTCTGACTGACTTCCACAGATGGGATCAGCAAAACCTTTGCCCTTGGTCAGCTTGAGCTGAGTCCTCAGCCTGCCTCCCTGGCCTTTGGTACTTGAGAGTCAGTGAGTGAGACTGGGACCCTCAGAGGAACTATTTTCCTTGGAGGTAGGCCCTGCTAAAATTACACATAATGCCGAAAATGCCGAGGCCATGCAAAAGATCACAGAGATGACATAATCTCGGAGCATCAGAATGGGGAGCAATTTTAGATTTCTAATCTAAGCTTTTTATTTTACAGAGGCACACACTGAGGGCTGGAGGGAAATGTGGCATCATGCTCAAAGAACTGCAGAAGGAGGGGGAGGGGAAAAGTGCCTTCCAGTAATGTGTATGGAATTTTCTGGGTACCTGAGTGCTTGATGGAAAGTCCTTGTTGCTGTTATTGAAATGCTACTGAAATGTCTCGAATGCCTGTAAATCCACTCTTCTTTAATAAATATAACCAAGTGAATACTGTAGAATCTTTCTTGGTGCCAAAGGATTTTGCAGTATCTGAGGTCATCATTCTGAACAGAGATATTCATTGCCCCAGGAACGGGGAAGTTGAAAGTTAGAAGCAGTTCGCCAAATGTGTGCTGACCCTGGAGCAGCCCAAGGAAATCGTCACTTTTACTAAATCTCTAATATCACCTACTCTTTTCTAAAAATGTTCATTGAAGCACAATTTCTTTACAATGCTGTGTTAGTTTCTCCCGTACAGCAAAATGCGTCAGTTATAGGTATACATATATCTTCTCTTTTTTGGATTCCCTTCCCATTTAGGTTGTCACAGAATGAGAGTGGGATTCTCTGAGCTATACAGTAGATTCTCAATAGTTATCTATTTTATACATAGTATCACTGGTATATATATGTCAATTGCAATCTCCCAATTCATTTCATACCCTCCCCCTTCTTCTTCTTCTTTTTTTTTTTTTTTTTCAAATTACTTGTTTCTTTCCTAAAAACTCTGGGCAGAAATTCTGGCTATTTGAAGATTCTGACCCATCAGACCCTGATCTGATTTTCCTATCAGAAGAGAGCTAGATGTTATTTTGGAACCTGAAATGAGGGCAGATACATGGTATGCATCCATTGGATTCTCCTTGGGCTTAGCACTAAGACTGAGGCCTCTGGGGTTATGGGAGAGTCTCCCTGCAGAGGAAGTGGCGGAAGCAAGTCAGAATGCTCCTGGGGCCTGGCAGTTAGAAGTTGGGGTAGAGTGGTCAAGTTTGTGGGTCCAAAGAGCTATGGCCTTCTTGCAAAGAGTGGCACTAGATCAGTACAGACCCTGCCTGAAATCAGTCATGCAAAGCATTAGGCATGGATGGAATTTCAGGGAACGAGTTGGATCTTTTAACCACAACATCTTCCCAGATACATGTTGCCTTAAAATGTTTCAATAGTAAAGCATGTGACTCTCATAAATGATGACAGACTGTTCCCAGCAGATGTGCCAGTGGATGAATTCAACTCAATATCCAAACCATGATGACAAAAACTATTTGGAAGTGTCCTTTTATTTCTCTGAATAGTCTCTGACTAGGGAGAATGAAGCCTTCTTACCTGGACCAAAGTGCTTCTCTGAAAACAAGTAAGTGATTTGATGATGTGCGGTTGGTCAGGTGACAAACTGGGGTCCTGCAGTTACTCCTGAGTAACTGTGCTTCCCATGTGATTAGTCAGGAGCCTGGACCCACCCTTGCTGGATCCCTCAGCCTCCCTTTCTTTCAAGGTGCCACAGTGTATATCTGAATAAAATCTCAGAGCACTATGATTAATTGGCTGCTGCTGCTGCTAAGTCACTTCAGTCGTGTCCGACTCTGTGCGACCCCATAGATGGCAGCCCACCAGGCTCCTCCACCCCTGGGATTCTCCAGGCATGAATACTGGAGTGGGTTGCCATTTCCTTCTCCAATGCATGAAAGTGAAAAGTGAAAGCGAAGTCACTCAGTTATGTCCAATTCTTAGCGACCCCATGGACTGCAGCCTACCAGGCTCCTCTGTCCGTGGGATTTTCCAGGCAAGAGTACTGGAGTGGGGTGCCATTTTCTTCTTCAATGATTAATTGGAGTTTAAAGGAATTCTCTAGCAGTCCTTGAAAGTAAGAGGAGACCCTTCAAAGGTGACAAAATAGTGAAGGGTTGGCTGTAGAAATTTTATGCTTGAAAAGTGGAATTGAAAACAGTCCCTGGGCACCCAGGCCATCGGAGAAAAATCCCAGGTGTGTGATATTAGACATTTGTCCTTTTAGGTTTAGACAGAGGATGGAATTGCCAAGGGGAAAGCCATTACCTTTAAAATAGCTACTCCACTAGCCTTTCTCTGACCTTTTCAAAAGATTAAAGCTCCTCAGTGGAAACTTCAAATTTATAGGAAAAGATGTCAGTATTAGAACATGTTTGGCTGATGTTGCTAGCAATATTATTATATCTAAGAAGAAATCAAGGCCCCAGAGAGGAACATGTTTTGGCCAACATCACTCAGCTTCTAAGTGTTGGGGGAGCAAGAGGGCAATCCCAGGACTGGTTTCAAAGCCTGTGCTCTTTCTACCTCAGTAGAGACGGAGGAGGAGAAAATGGGTGTGGATGAAAGATGCTTCAAAACTGTAGAAAATATATTGTGGTTGAAAAGAATTTAAAGACCATCCAATTAGTCTTCTTTCACATATATGGAAGCCAAGGTCCAAAGAAGGCTACTGATTGACTCAAGGTCACAGAGAAGAGAGCTTATCCAAATTTTAACACCACATTCATCTTCTCTGAACAAGAACCTAGGTTAAAAAGTACTGAAATCTATTCTCTAGTCTAGTGACATCTGATTCCATGACTAAAATATGATTCCAAACCATCCTGAACATTTTCAATCTGTCTTTTAAAGGTGTGGTTTATATAGAAACCCTGTTAATCACAACATGCACTCATCAGAGCCCAATACCTTGATTCTGGGCCTTGGGGACAGCCGGTACCCACACTCTTGTCAGCTATCTAGGAAGCTCCTGTCACTGGTTATAAAGTTATCCAGGCAGAAGAGTATGAATTGTTGGGTAAAGCCATACCCAGTTGTCAAAAACCAAAAGTTTCTTATGAAGTTTGTTTCCAATGGTGACATTAGCTTGACACTTATATGAAGACATCACAACAGACATTTCCAGCTAACTGTCTGACTCTTGCATAGGCCCAGCATCCACAGCAGGATTTGGTTCACAGGTCATTTCAGAAGTTTGGGTTTAGGATGGTTTTCTTCCTCTCCCTCCGGGGGGACATTTAGAGGTATGTATCACTACGAACAAAGCTAGTGGAGGTGATGGAATTCCAGTTGAGCTATTTCAAATCCTGAAAGATGATGCTGTGAAAGTGATGCACTCAATATGCCAGCAAGTTTGGAAAACTCAGCAGTGGCCACAGGACTGGAAAAGGTCAGTTTTCATTCCAATCTCAAAGAAAAGCAATGCCAAAGAATGCTCAAACTACCGCACAACTGCACTCATCTCACACGCTAGTAAAGTAATGCTCAAAATTCTCCAAGCCAGGATTCAACAATACGTGAACCGTGAACTTCCAGATGTTTAAGCTGGTTTTAGAAAAGGCAGAGGAACCAGAGATCAAATTACCAACATCAGTTGGATCATGGAAAAAGCAAGAGAGTTCCAGAAAAACATCTATTTCTGCTTTATTGACTATGCCAGAGCCTTTACTATGTAGATCACAATAAACTGTGGAAAATTCTGAAAGAGATAGGAATACCAGACCACCTAACCTGCCTCTTGAGAAACCTGTATGCAGGTCAGGAAGCAACAGTTAGAACTGGACATGGAACAACAAACTGGTTCCAAATAGGAAAAGGAGTACACCAAGGCTGTATATTGTCACCCTGCTTATTTAACTTCTATGCAGAGTACATCATGAGAAACACTGGGCTGGAAAAAGCACAAGCTGGAATCAAGATTGCCGGGAGAAATATCAATAACCTCAGATATGCAGATGACACCACCCTTATGGCAGAAAGTGAAGAGGAACTAAAAAGCCTCTTGATGAAAGTGAAAGAAGAGAGTGAAGAAGTTGGCTTAAAGCTCAACATTCAGAAAACGAAGATCATGGCATCCGTTCCCATCACTTCATGGGAAATAGATAGGGAAACAGTGTCAGACTTTATTTTGGGGGGCTCCAAAATCACTGCAGATGGTGACTGCAGCCATGAAATTAAAAGATGCTTACTCCTTGGAAGAAAAGTTATGACCAGCCTAGATAGTATATTCAAAAGCAGAGACATTACTTTGCCAACTAAAGTCTGTCTAGTCAAGGCTATGGTTTTTCCAGTGGTCATGTATGGATGTGAGAGATGGACTGTGAAGAAAGCTGAGCGCCAAAGAATTGATGCTTTTGAAGTGTGGTGTTGGAGAAGACTCTTGAGAGTCCCTTGGACTGCAAGGAGATCCATCCAGTCCATTCTAAAGGAGATCAGTCCTGGGATTTCTTTGGAAGGAATGATGCTAAAGCTGAAACTCCAGTACTTTGGCCACCTTATGCGAAGAGTTGACTCATTGGAAAAGACTGTGATGCTGGGAGGGATTGGGGGCAGGAGGAGACGGAGACGCCAGAGGATGAGATGGCTGGATGGCATCACCGACTCGATGGACATGAGTTTGGGTAAACTTCAGGAATTGGTGATGGACAGGGAGGCCTGGCGTGCTGTGATTCATGGGGTCACAAAGAGTCAGACACAACTGAGCGACTGAACTGAACTGAACAGTTATGAAGGTGTATTCTTTACAAAGAGTATTCTCTTTCTAATACAAATACAAAGCAGTGTGCCAGTTCTAGCTCTACTGCTTACAAGCTGTGGGACTTTGGAAAAGTTATTTAATTTTTCTGTGACTCCGTCTCCCCATCCATAAGATGGAAATAATAATATCTGACATGTATTGGATGGTTACTATGTGCTAGTTATTGTTCTAAGTATTTCATATATATCTACTCCTTTGCTGTTCATGGCACTTCCTCAGGTGGCGCTAGTGGTAAAGAACCTGCCTGCCAATGCCTGGGTGAGGAAAGCCCCCTGGAGGAGGGCATGGCAACCCACTCCAGTATTCTTGCCTGGAGAATCCCATGGACAGAGAAGCCTGGTGGGCTACAGTCCATGGGGTCACAAAGAGTTGGACACGACAGAGCAATTTAGCATGTGTGCACTCCTCATAGGTAGGTACTACCATTATCTCCATTTTATAGGGATGGAAACTCAGGCACAGTTTAAACATCTGCCTGTGATCATACAGCTAGTAAATAGTAGAGGCAGGATTCAAGCCCAGAGTGTCTGATTTCAGAGCTCGTGGTACTTAGGCATTACACTATACCTAACTCACTAAGTTAACGTAAGGATGCATGTGTGAGTGCTCAGTTGCTCAGTTGTGTCCAACTCTTTGTGACCCCATGGACTGTAGCCCACCAGGCTCCTCTGTCCATGGATTTCCCAGGCAAGAATACTGGAGTGGGTTGCCATTTCTTCCTCCAGGGGATCTTCCCCATCCAGGGATCGAACCTGGGTCTCCTGCATTGCAGGTAGTTTCTTTACCATCTGAGCCACCTGGGAAGTCCTAATGTAAGAATAAGTGGGATAATATTGGGTTGGCCAAAAAGTTCCAATCCAGTATGTTAAAAAGTGAAACCTAAGACTAACAAAGAGAAGCACTTGATAAACATTAGCTCTGGTTACCAGTTTCCCCTACCACTTCAAACATTGCCTGGTAGCTTGTGAAAAACTCTGTTTCCAAAAAGCTTCCCTAAACCACCCAACCCACCTGAACTTCCCTATGCATTATTGCAACATAAAGCACACAATTTTGGACTAGATTATATATTGTCCTCAGAAAAGATTGTGTCGTTTCCTTCTATATCCTCAATAGAGCCTAATAAACCCAGAAGGGCTCAAGGAGTGTTTGTGGACTGGAATATGCAGTGTGACTATTGGTGTGTGGTGACAGGTCCAACAACTGTTCCCCTAGCACAGCGCTGCCCAAGCTTTCTTGTGCAGGTGGCTCTCATCAGAATCTTATAAATGTGGATTCTGATTCCATGGGTATGTAGTGGACTCTACATTTCTGACAAGCTCCCAGATAGCGCTGAGGCTTCTGGTCTGTGAATCAAACTTTAAGTAGCAAGTCTGTAGGGCACAGTGTCTTTAGGGTCTTCTCCATAATTGCTATGTTTTAGTAGAGGCATGCTTGAATCCATTTAATAAACTGAGGTATATAAAGACTCACATATCACAATAGAAGGTGAAATCAAGCATTTTATTCTCATGGAATAAAAAGTAATAGGGAAATGTGAAGCTGGTCATGAATAGCCATTCAGTTAAAAAGCCCTCATGAAAAACCCAACTACATGCCAAGCTTAGTACAAATAGTTATTGTAGACAATATAAAGATGAGTTTAAGGCATAGGCTATATATTGCCATGTGGATTGTCAACTTTGGTAAAGGCTTCTGCTTTCTACTCCAGTGAACTAAGTGGACTTTGCATGTCCAAATTGAAATTTGGAAGGGATGTAGTATAATTATTTATTTGTATGCAAGAATTAGTAATGCCAATTAAGACCATCTAGATTCACTGATTGTATTTAACATTGTACTTTCCACTGTTTATTATTGGAGTAATTGTTTGTGTCAAAGTAGTTTCAGAGGGAACACAGTGTAATTTTATCTGAAGTCCCAGTTTTATCTCAAGTCCCTGGATGTTTTACCCTCTTGCATAATAGCAGGAATAGACTTTTAAATGGTATGTAGAGGTGGGTTGGAAGATGGGAAGGTGCTGGGAACAGGAGTGGGGAGATGAACCCATTCACGAGCACAGGGAAAGAAAACAACAGCCAAGACATTTATTTACATACTTTTCACAAAGTAAATTAACTAGGGGCAGCACAGGCTATAGAGAACATAGTTCAGTAGTAAGAACATTGGGCTGGAAGTCAGGAGACCTGCAGTCTAGTCTGCTTTCTACATTGATCTAGTGTGAGACCTTGGGTAAGTTGCCCATGTCTCCAAGCCCACCAAGTAGAGTTAATCATAGCAGTCTTAGTGGTCAGATCTATAGATATTATTGGGTTGACCAACACACTCATTTGGATTTTTCTGTGAGATGTTCCAGAAAAACTCAAATGAACTTGAGGATAACCCATGGCCAGGCAGAAGTGGTATAAAAAGTCATCGTGGTATATAAGCAATTATTGTACATCCATTTGCATCAAAAATTATCCTTCCAACTACCTACATATATGGTGGAAAACCAAGGATCATTCCCTCTTTATTCCAAGGTGGGAATGGGAGAAATACTGTTTCACTTATAGAATATCCTTTTTTGTTAGAGAAGGAGTCTTTCCTCACATATAGCTTATTTTAATTACACATTCCAACACTTTGAAGGATAGAGAGAAAAGATGTTTAAGAGATTGAGCCCTCTCCCAAGCTTCCACCAACTATGTCCTTGATTTAAAAAAAAAAACAAAACCATAAGCCTTATGTGTGTCTGTGCATGAATTGCCTCTTACGTCTAAAAACTGGAGTGTGCCCAAAACCCAACCAGAACTAACAAATGTTTCTGATCAGTCTGCTCCTTAGCCAACTAGGGTTTTATGGGAACAATTATTCGTTCCCTTTCTTATAGATCCTGATTCTGACTCAGTGAGCATCTGGCTCCAGCTTTGGAGCATGACACTTAAATCATAATGTCCTTTGGATGGTGCTCCTCTTGCGGGGTGACTATAACTCAGAACACTTCCTGGGTATGCTATTTAAATATCCAACTCAGCATCCTGCAATATAAAGCACACCTCCATGCCATTTGTTATGTTAGGTGCTGTGAGGCACGGCTCTGATTCTGGGGACTCAAATGTATAATAAATCCGACTACACTCTGCTGGCAGTGCACATAATTATAAAATATGCAGAATGCTTGTTATTAACTAGTCTCATGGAGAAAGATCTACCGTGCCATGAAGGATATATTTTGGAACAGAGCTACAAACAGTGATTGATTTTTTTAAAATTCATGTCTCTCCTATCCCTTTAATCATTCAACCTTTAAGAACTAGCAAACATTTATAGACATTTAATGAATGGGAAGCAAGGCCCATTCGCAAAGGCTGATAAGAATTATTGTTTGCCTCTTAAGTGAAGATTAAGTTCCAGTTTTGTTTTTAATATGAAATTATTTAACACAGCATTTTTATGGTGTTGATGCAGAAATAGAGACCAAAATATAAATCAGCTGGAAATTAACAAGCAAGTCTCCTAATAGTTATAAAAACAATGAAAGGCATTTATAATCTTTAACTGTTTAAATCCCATTGGATAGGCTATCATTCTTCAGCTGATATTTATTCCCAAAAGACAGGCTTTCATGTATACTGAAAATAAAACAACAAAGTCACCAAAAACATACGCAATTCCTTCTGCAGCGAGGCTACAGCAGTTAATTGCATATAAGATCCTTGTAGAAGAAGGAATGCTCATAGGGATTGACCAGAAGCCCTAAGGATGATGCTAGACTCCATTGTAGTGAGAAGCTGCAGGCGTGCAAGAACAGAGATAGGCTTTGCTCAGTGGATGCTGGCTCATGAACCTTAGGAAGGTGCTTCCCAGGATATGATTCGACTGGTCTCCTGTTTCAGGAACTATTATAAGCCATAACTACAGAGATGCATGCCTTCATCATGGCTTCTTCCTTCTCTCAAAGGGAGTCTCTTTGGGCATAGGAAATTCTAGAGCTAACTCCTATTAGTGCTCAGGGACTCCTCACTGGAGAGTAACAGTTTCAAGTCATCAGAAATTACAGTTTCCTAACATTAAGGAGCCTCCAAACACTTGCTCATCTGGGTAGCAGCTGATTTCTTGGAAGTATGAAAGGGTGTCTATAACTACATCAGGTTATTCATTAACTTGGAATTATTCACTTGGAATTCAGCTACCCTCAGTTTCTGCTGTTCACTGCTGATTGGTGACAGTTTCTTCTATCTGACTGTCTGTCTACCAGAGATTGGTGTAGTTGTTACGAGAATACTCTGAAGTCTGACTGCAGAAGTTTATTGCCCAGCTCTGCTACCTGTTAGCTGCATGACTCTGGGTAAGTTATTTAACCTCTCTGTGCTTCAGTTTCATCATTTTTAAAATAGGGATAATGATAACTATACTTAATGCATTGGGTTAAATAAAATGGTGCCTATAAAGCACTTAAGCCAGTCTCTTCTCCATTAAAAACAGCTAACAGATGTTGGGTTGGGCTTCCCTGGTGGTGCAGAGGTTAAAGCGTCTGCCTGCAACATGGGAGACCTGGGTTCGATCCCTGGGTTGGGAAGATCCCCTGGAGAAGGAAATGGCAACCCACTCCAGTATTCTTGCCTGGAGAATCCCATGGACAGAGGAGCTTGGTGGGCTACAGTCCACAGATCGCAAAGAGTCGGACACAACTGAGCGACTTCACTTTTCACTTTTTTCTTTTTTTAAAATTAGGAATTTTTGGCTACAAGGGACAGAAACCTGACTTAAACTTACCCTTTAAAAAAGGGCATTATTGGCTTGCTAATCATGCTAAATCGCTCCAGTCGTGTCTGACTCTCTGCAACCTTATGGACTGGAGCCCGCCAGGCTCCTCTGTCCATGGGTTTCCCCAGGCAAGAATACTGGAGTGGGTTGCCATGCCCGCCTCCAGGGGATCTTCCCAACCCAGGGATAGAACCTGTGTCTCCTGCATTGGCAGGCCAGTTCTTTACCACTAGCACTGTCTAGGAAGCCCACATTTTTGGCCATATCCCATGGCATGTAGGACCTTAGCTCCCTTACCAGGGGTTGAATCCCCACCATCTGCACCGAAAGGCAGAATCTTAAGCCCTGGACCACCAGGGAAGTATGTAACCACAAAATCTAGAGATCAAATGATGTTAGGACTCAGTCTCTTTATCACTTGTCTTTTGCTTTAAAATATCAAATTTGGACTGGAACTCTCTGTGCCTCCATTTCTTAGTCTGTAAAATGGGATGATAGTCATAACGATAATAAATCTGCTTCATAAGATCATTGAGAAAATTTAAAGAGTTAATGCATGTGAAGTTGGAGAAGGCAATGGCATCCCACTCTAGTACTCTTGCCTGGAGAATCCCGTGGATGGAGGAGCCTGGTGGGCTGCAGTCCATGGGGTCGTGAAGAGTCGGACATGACTGTGCGACTTCACTTTCACTTTCCACTTTCATGCATTGGAGAAGGACATGGCAACCCACTCCAGTGTTCTTGCCTGGAGAATCCCAGGGACAGAGGAGCCCGTTGGGCTGCCATCTATGGGGTCACACAGAGTTGGACACGACTGAAGCAACTTAGCAGCAGCAGCAGCAACAGCAGCATGTGAGGTGCTTCCAATGCACCTTGGTACACAGCAGACCTTATATAGGTGTTAGCTATTATTAGCTTTATTGTCACTATTATTTTAATATCCAATGTTTCTTCGTTCTGTTATCTTCCCTTTACCTATGGACATCCCTTCTCTCTTTTGCTTCTACCCTCAACTGCTTCTTTTATTCTCCTTCCTATGTCCTTTCCCTGGTGGTAGTTTAGTCACTAAGTTTTGTCTTACTCTTGCAACCCCATGGACTGTAGCCTGCCAGGCTCCTCCGTCCATGGGATTCTCCAGGCAAGAATACTGGAGTGGGTTGCCATTCCCTTCTCCAGGGGATCTTGCCAACCCAGGAACCGAACCTGGGTCTCCTGCATTGCAGGCAGATTCTTTACCAACTGAGCTACAAGGGAAGCCCATTCTGTTTATCGTACTCCCCAAGTTACCATCACCCTCTACACCCACCAATTCCAGTCCCTCTATCCATAAAGATGCTATATTGATTTCATACCAGGTCTGGGCAAGCAATAGCATAGGAGATGCACAGATTAGGAATGAATACTTGTATTTATTCCCCTGAGCTTCTGCCCTTCTATCAGCCATATCCTCCCCCTCAAATTTCTTCATGCAATCTTTCATGGTTTGGATTTATTAGATACTTTCTATAAGTAAAATAAGACACTGCACTGATTGCTTTGTTACACTCTGCTTCACTCAAGATGAACCCATTTGCAGGGCAGAAAAAGAGATGCAGGCATAGAGAATGGATGTGAGGACACAGCGCAGAAGGGGAGGGTGTGATGAACTGGGAGATTGGGACTGACATATATACATTATCATGTGTAAAGCAAATAGCTAGTGGAAAGCCGCTATATAGCACAGGGAGCTAAGCTTGGCACTCTGTGATGAGCTAGAGGGGTGGGATCAGGGGGGAGATAGGAGGGAGGCTCAAGAGGGAGGGGATATATGTGTATATATACCTGATTCACGTCATTGTACAGCAGAAACTAACAGAACATTATAAAACAATGATACTTCAACAAAGAAAGAAATGGCCTGAAGAACCCAGTGTGGATATACAGTTCTGATTCAAACAGAAACTTCACAAGGTCTCCTCATTCCAGGGCCCTGTTACTCTCTGGCTCCCCTCTCAGCACCATCTCTCCCCTGTGGCCCCCTATTCTTCCTTGCCTAGACTTTCTCCTAACACTACAGTAAGTTCTGCCTGGGCCCCAAATTACAAACCATTTCTTTGCTATGCCTCGAAAGAAAAACATGTCCATTTTATGTGCCTTAACTTTGGAGCCCTGATCTCATCCATGTGACAATTGGCTAATCAGATAAACTAATCCCAGGTAATATGATATCCTTCCCACCCACCACCAGGAGGCTCTTAAGAAACAACATTAACCGGATTTTCACCTCAATAGACCATGGAAAATGAGATCTGTGGGCAAGAAGTTCCTTTTCAAATCACATCCAGTAGGTAGTTTTGTCAACCTGCGGGAAGGTTGACTTCGTAGAGTCTACTCAATGTGATGTTACTGGCCACTCCCAGACTTCCCCAAAGCCCTTTTCCTTTCTGCCTTTACTAAAAACAAATGCTGCTGAGGTTGGGTTTCAACGTGTACAGATTATCTGGTTGGCTCCATCCACATCAAAGCAGCAAAGATCCTTTCTTTCCTGAGAGTCATTTATTCATCTTTCCTTGGGGAGAGAATCCCCAGGAACAAACCCTTAATTAAGATCATTCTAGAGCTCTTAATCATTTCGCCTTTCCTTTTTTTGAGGGGCAGAGGTGTTCAGAGCTCGTTTTCAGGTTACAAGAAGTCCTTTGTACTGACCAGTCAGCAGCAAGCAGGTTGAAATTGGAAGCTGGATGGATAAATGTAGGGAGGCGAGCTGGCACCTAAGGTGCCTGTGTCATACTGCGGTCCATAGTTGGAACCTATTCGGCAGTCCATCTTCAAAAGCAATTTGCAGTACATCCAGGCACAAATCCAATTAAAAGAGCAGAAAGGGATTTGCATGCATAAAATAACTCTGATGCACAGCTTTAAAAAATGACCCTGATAGCTAAAATTCAAAGGCCTTTCTTTGTGAAGGTCCCTATCTGGAGTGTGTTAGCTGATGTTCGAATCCCTGCCCCAAAGTATCTGAAAGATTAGATGAAATTACGCTCTCAAAGCTCAGTGCAGTGTGGTGGCTGGGAACAAAATAAAACTTGACGTACAGCTAGATGTTCACTTTGGTCATTTACCCTTGTGAAGAGGCTTCATTCTTTGAATTCTGGATAGCCTGGGGAAAAAGCCAGATGTCAAAGCACATGGCACAATATCTGGCACCTACTAGGTGCCCCGTGAATATTGGTTGAACTGAAGGAGAGTAGCCAAAGCTCTCCTTTGGTCTTTGGCAGGCACTGTTTGTTGTCTACCCAAGATCAATTTCTCTCTTCTTTGCTAGCATAATCCTGGTTTTGTTTAAGGTGGCAACGTGCCCAGCTAAAGACTCCCTTTCCCAGTCTCCCTTACAACTGGTGTTGGGTAGGTGGGGCACGTAATATAGTTCTAGCCAACAAGATTTAAATAGAAGTTTATTGGGGGTTTCTGGCAAAGATTTTGTTTTCCTGATAAAAAGGTGATGGACGTGGTGGTATTGCTCTTTCCTCATCTTCCTGCCTCTTCGGAGCACTGATGTCACAGCCATCTTGTGACCATGAGGTAACAATCATGAAGGTGAAAGGCAAAATACTAAGGATGGTGAAGCAGAAGAGAAAGCTTAGGTTTTTGATGGCATTCTTGAGCAGTAGAACGGATACCTACAACCACCTACTTGGAGCCTTCTGTGACATATTTTTAAAATCCCTATTTGTTTAAACCACTGATCAAATTTTGTTACTTGTAGACTGCTGCTGCTGCTAAGTCACATCAGTCGTGTCTGACTCTGTGCGACCCCATAGATGGCAGCCCACCAGGCTCCCCCATCCCTGGGATTCTCCAGGCAAGAACACTGGAGTGGGCTGCCACTTCCTTCTCCAGTGCATGAAAGTGAAAAGTCAAAGTGAAGTCGCTCAGTCGTGTCTGACTCTTAGTGGCCCCATGAACTGCAGCTAGTATGATCCTAATAGATATATATATGTCCTTACCACCTTCTCGAACCTTCAAGTGAGTTCCTGGCTATTCAGTGTGCCTCACTAGGGCACTTTGCCCAGGTCAGCCTGCTATGCCAGTGTGGCCAGCTTCAGGCCTTTTCTGACCTCCAGCCACTACCGCCAGTAGAACCAATGCTTAACCTTTTCCATGTCCTGTTTCCTCAGTGCCTTGAGAAGTGATTGTTTTTGTTTAGTTGCTAAGTCATGTTCGACTCTTTGTGACCCCATGGACTGTAGTCCATGGCTCCTTCTGTCCGTGGGAATTCCCAGGCAAGAATACAGAAGTAGTTTGCCATGTCTTTCTCCAAGGGATCGTTCCAATCCAGGAATTGAACCCGGGTCACCTGAACTGGCAGGTGAATTCTTACCACTGAACCACCAGGGAAATCCTTGAGAAGTGAGAGAATCAAATAAATGTCTATGTCTTAAACCTTTAAGTTATAGTTCCAGTGTGTTAGCCTCAAAGTATGACTCCTTCCATTCCAACAACTGAGTTTTGATAGTTGTGGCTGGGATGTCAAAGGACACATTTGGGACCAGAGAAAGACTGTGGATGTCCATCGACCCCATGTTGGAAGTGGTCACTTTTAAAAGGCCTGACTCTATTTTGAACTATTGCGGGGATGGCGTTTTATTTCTTTCACAGATTTTTAGTTGTCAATAACATTTGCAAGATTCTGAAAAGTAATACAAAAGAGAGCACTGCATATGATTCTCTGCAGAATTGTAAAGTTACTATGCTAAATAAAGAGAACATGGTTATGATGTCTAAAGCACATACATTTCCCCCCAAACATTTAGTCTCTTTCACACACACACACACACACACACACACACACACACGCCCCTTGAGGAGAGGGAGCAAGAGAAACAGGATTTAGAAACTTTGTTAAAGATGAGCATTGATGAACTGCACATGGGTGGTGCCCCGCTCGCATACAAAGGACTCTCTTGTCTGGTTGTATGGTCTCTGTGTCCTAGCAACCTATGCCCCTAGGGTGTTTTCCCACCTTCATTAGTTAATCTACTGTGTGTGGACCTATCTTCAGAAAACCATAATGAAAAAAACACAAGTTATACAGTGACTAGCCCAAGAGACACAAAAGATATACTTCCTCTAACTTGAAAATGAACCAAAAAGCAAAAACACTGGCAGACTTACAGCTGCCAAAGCAAATGAAAGGATTGCATTTCATCCCTAAACTTCCAAGTCTTCCCCGTTCTAGAAAGATAGGAAGAGGCACATGCCAAGTAATGAGGCTGACAGTATTTAGTGCTGCGGAGAAGAGTTCCAACCTCTGCGTCTGCCTTTCTAATCAACGTTGCTCTCAGTTATTTTCCTCCCCACTTTCCTCTCTCTCTCTCTCACCCTCACTCTCTTTTTCTCTCGTAACTTATTGCATCATTGCAATATAAGCTATGGCATTTCTCAGAACATTAACAAGACTAAAGTCACTATGGAATATAAATGGCTTTGAAACATCTCTAGAATGTGTCATAAAAAAGCAGGAGAGGTAAAAATTTAAAGACAGAAGGTAGAAACATCAAATAAAAGCATCTTTAAAAAAATAATCTTTTTCTCTTGATGTATGGCAAAACCAATACAATATTGTAAAGTAATTAGCCTCTAGTTAAAATAAATAAATTTAAATTTTTAAAAAATAATCTTTTTCTTACTCAGTGGAATTTGTCAGACTTGGGTGTGTGTGTGCTTTAGCTACCTGAGAAATGTCCCAGGCAAATAGATTCATATGGGTTTGTGGGGGCGGGGCTAGCCATGTGGAAAGGTGAGGGGAGGAGGGGCTGGTGTCTCAAGTGGTTTCTTATGGGCCATGTAGATATGGGAAAGGGGTAGAGATGTTCAGTTCAGGGAAATGAGACTTTCCTAAGGGTCCTTGTCTAAACCTGTGTGTGTGTGTGTGTGTGTGTGTGTGTGTGTGTGTGTGTGTGTGTGAAGTTGCTTCAGTCATGTTGACTCTTTGCAACACTATGGAATGTAGCCCACCAGGCTCCTTTGTCCATGAGGTTCTCCAGGCAAGAATACTGGAGTGGGTTGCCCAAACCTGATATTGGGTAAATCCTTTTCCTAGGGCTTCTCCAACTTTAGTGTGCATCAGAAATGCCAATAACCTGCGGTGCTTTAAGACTCCACATCCCCAGGTCTCACTTCCAGAAATTCTGATTCATAGGTCTGCAGTGGGCCCTATGATTTCTTTTTTTTAAATTTAAATTTATTTATTTTATTTGGAGGCTAATTACTTTACAATATTGTATTGGTTTTGCCATACATCTGTGATTTCTATCCTTAATACGCCTGGCAATTCTGCCACTGTCAATTTGGGGACCGGGCTTTGAGAAGCACTGTCTTAGCCAGTGGGGAGAGATGATTCTCTTTGTCACCTCCTTCCGGACTCCAAAGCAGAGGGCGTTTCTATTGGGTTAGTCAGAAAGTTCATCTGGGTTTTTCTGTAACATCTTATGGAAAAACCTGAAAGAAATTTTTGGCCAACCCAATATTTCTTCGGAAAACAGGCCATGAAGGAAGCAAATGCTTCCACTTGAAATGGTGCTGGCCAGTGCATTTGTGGTTAAGAACATGGGGCTGTTTTTCAGGGGTCAGGGAGATTTCTCACTGTGACTGAAGGGCGTGAAATGTGTGGCCCTGTGTTGGTAGGTGAAGAAACACATGAGGAGTACCCCAGGGAGGCCATAGTACACCGCAGGGAATTTTGTTTTCTTGTGTTCTAGTTTTCTTTCACGGATCTATTCTGAAATATCTCTTTTAAATCCTAAGGCAGCCATAAGGTTTAAAAGGATGCCGGGTCTAGGGGTGTTAGTTGCTCAGTTGTGTCTGACTCTTTGTGATCCCATGCACTGTAGCCCACCAGGCTCCTTTGCCCGTGGAATTCTTCAGGCAAGAATACTGGAGTGGGTTGCCATCCCCTTCTCCAAGGGGCTAGGGGTACCCAAAGTGTAATCCTCGGACTTAGAAGCATCCAGCATCACCTGGGAACTTGTTAAAAATGCAGATTCTTGGCCGGTATAGAACTATTGAAGCAGAAACTCAGGCTGGGAACCAGTAACTGGTGTTTTAACAAGCCCTTCAGATGATTCTGATGCTTGTTAGAGTTCGAGAAGCATTGACCTAGGAACAAACTACCTTATAAATTCTCCCAGGCCAGGCGGTGTCTGGTGCACGTTGCGTGTCCCCATTCCCACTCCACCTCCAACAAGAGGTGTGGTGCCAATCTCAGAGTTAGGATTATGAAATTGTTGCTCTAGCATCTGCCATTCTCTCATGTCTTAAATTCTTCATTTTCAGTAATAATAGGGCAGACAGTTTTACAAATTGATCAATCAGTCGATTGATATATCTTCATATAGAATCTCATCCCTGGAAATTCTGATTCAGTATGTTTGGGATGGAGCTGGAAAAGCTGTATTTGTAACAAACTCCAAGGGCATTCTGAGGCTAAGTGAGCTTTGGTGAGCACCATAGGAGAAAGGTATGTTCAACCAGGATTAGGGTACCATGATGACCTAGCTCAACCTCAGGACCTACTCTGTGACATGGGACCATGATATCTGCACAACCAACTTCATAAGATTTCTACAAAGATCCGTGGAGATGATTTATTACTTAAAGGACATACAAGGAATCACAGATCATGCATTCCCCCTTCTTTTCAAATATTAGCATTCTTTGTCCACTCAGAAGTCAAGCAGTGTATTCTTGGAGACACCAAAACCTTTTCAAAGATGTATCCCCATAGACAGTAATACTACAGACAAGTAAAGTGTCCTCCACACAAGGATGCAAATAGTGTTTAGTATGCCAAGACCATATTATGCAAAATAAATAGCTCTCAACTAGGATGCTTAAGGACACTATTATCATAGCAACTTTTATCTTAGCCATGACTTTCACCTAAGCTATTTTGAGTGCTACAGGAGCTGAGCACACAATCAGATATTTCTCCAACTGTGGTGAGATTAGTTGAGCCTTGTGTGGCCTGATTTGGAGGAAGTCAATACAAATATAGTGAAAGTATAATTAATGTGGATATCACAGCGTGATGTGAACACTGAAGGGAACACTTGAATGAGACTTCAGATGCTTGATCTACTAATCTTAGCCTCTCTAGGTCTCCTTTATAACATGAGGTACCAGCTTCTCAAGAGTGTAATGGACAGCAAATGTGATTGGGCGTGAAAATCTATGGAAAGGGTCAAAGTATTATTACATTAATTTTCTTTAACCAGAACCTTAAATTAACTGGATTTTCCTGATTCTATGCCCTTGACTCAGAAAGAGGCAACACATGATAAACTTCTGAAACTGGAAATTTCATCAGAGCTGTGTCCTGAGCTCAGTCTGTGTTGTGGCTGTACCTATCTTCATTTCTCCTCCTGGACATTGAGAACAGATGTACAAAATGATAACCCCAAAGCCCTGCAAGGGCCCCAAATACCAAACAAAGATTCAATAATATCTTTAAGGCAGATACACGAAAGCAGAGCATTTCATAAAAATTTGCCAAAAATAGACCAAACTAAATGGATTGTTTCAACATCCTTTTAATTTCAGCCAAACACTTCATCAGAAGATTCTATTAATTAGAACAGTCCATTCCCAGAGAATTTCGATTAACTAATCCTCAGCCACTTTATTTTTAATAAAAAAAAGGTAAGTGTATTAATTTGGCTTTCTGCCATAGAACTGGTTCGATAGCCAAACCCTGAAGCACCACAAAGATGAAATGCTTTCTGTACAGTTTAGGAGCAACAGTTGAATAAGGAATAAGGTGAGAATATAGTAGAAAGGAGAAAGGTCTGCAGGATTCGTTTTGCTTTTGGTGTCCAAAACCTTGGGGTGTCTTTTTGAGGGTGACTCAGGAGTGGGCTGCTTCCCTGGTGGCTCAGTGGTAAAGAATCTGCCTGAATGCAGGAGGTGCGGGTTCAGTCCCTGGGTTGGGAAGATCCCCTGGAGGAGGAAATGGCAACCCACTCCCACTCCAGTATTCTTGCCTGGGAAAATCTCATGGACAGAGGAGCTTGGTGGGCTGCAGTCTATGGGTCGCAAAGAGTCGGACACAGCTTAGTGACTAAACAACAACAATAGGAGTGTGGCTTTGAATGATGATCCAGGCAGTGATGATAGGTTTGCCCTGGGAGCCCTTTTGGAGCTATGACATTTGTTTGTGAAGTGACAGCTCCTGATCCCCACTTGGTTCTTTTCCTCTGGTTCTAAGATAAGAATTACAAACACCCATAGTCCTGCCAATTTTGGTTTATACAGTTGGGAATGGGGTGCCTTGATTTATCAAATATTCTAGTTTAACAGATTGCTTCCCTAGTTACCCATTAGGAATTTCTGATTTTCAAGGAGTGAATATAAAGCAAAATATTATTAATAATGCTGCATCAGGTGGAGTATAATTTTATCTTTCTTTGGTATCTAAGTAAGTACTTCAAGGCCTTGAAGGATTCCTGAGCCACGAGGTGGAACATCAGGTCTCTGTGTGTTGTTGATGTGCAGAAGGACCGGCAAACAGAGAGGTCTTTGGAGGATGATAGTGCTGGGAAATCGGCCTTTGCTGTGCTATTCTACTGGGGGCGCAACAGGATGCTAGCTGAATTAGTTAGAATATTCCCCTCCATTTTTTTTTCTCCCTCTGCCAGCTCCTCTCAGCTGTCTTCACTTTGTATGCCTCTTATTTCCATCTGCCTTCTATTTCCTTGAAATTAAGCAATTTTGTGGGATAGGAGATACCTTTGAACCAACATCCAAAGTCTAAATCCATGGAGTCATTCTGAGGACAATAAAAATGCATGGTGATAGAGTCCTAGGCTGCAGGTTCCAGGAGCATCTGTCACTTAGAAATCTGTGCTCACTCTCACGGCTGCAACACTGACTGCTCGTGATGCCTGCAGCCTGCTGTGAGGACCTAGGTAAAGGTTTTGCCCAAACTGACTCTGATCTTTCTTCCTATGGGTCCAGGATTAATGTTCAAGGCTTCAAGGGACCTCAATGATCATGTAGTTCATTGACTTTCAACCCTGGCCACTCCCTAAATTCACATGAAGGAGTTTAAAGGCCAAATCCTTCCTCAGACCATCATCTCACTTTCCTCATTATCTTCACTGTCACACAAATCTGGAGAGGAGGTATTATTGGCTCTGTTTTACAGAGAGGCAAACAGAAGCTCAACGATGTGGCAGTGCCCGTATTATACACTCATAAGTAGCAGTCTTAGGTTTGGGCATAGTTCCCTTATTCCATTCCAAATGTGAGATCTCTCTCTTTTCTGTAAGCATTGGAACCCTTCCTGTCACTGCTGGGGAGCACCCAGTCAACAGGGTGACATGCTTTGCTGACCTCTCTGGTTATTTGGTCATACTTCCTGAAAGAGGTGAGTTTGAGTCAGGTCTCCACATGCACTGACTCTGTATTCTTAGGGAAAAAGTCCACTATGTCCTACAGGCTGGGGCCTCACTTCCTTGGGGTGGCATAGAGGATTCTTGCTCCTTCCTCCATTCTCAGTTTTTGTTCTTTTTCTGCCTTTGTGCTGAAAAGTTGGTAGAGATCAGATTGCAGAACATGTGACTGGCCAAGCAGATGTGTTCAAATTTTAGTCTCTAGAGCCATGCTGTTCCATTGAACTTTCTGCAATGCTGCAAATGTTCTCTATTTGTGCTGGTCAACATGGCGGCCACTTTCAGCATGTGGTTTTTGAGCACTTGAAATGTGGTTAATGGGACTAAGGAGCTGTTTTAAATTTTATTTCATTTAATTAAAGTTGTACTTAAATAGCCACATGTGTCTAGTAACTTCCGTATTGAACAGCAAATGCCTTGAGGCAGTAGGCAGGGACATAATAATGCCGGTAGTTTAAGAAAAGTACTCTGGCAGCAGTGTGTCAGATATTCTAGGGCGAATCTTGTAAAGGTTAACAGTATGGACACCAAACTAACTTCCCTGGTGGCTCAGACGGTAAAGCGTCTGTCTACCATGCAGGAGACCCAGGTTCAATCCCTGGGTCGGGAAGATCCCCTGGAGAAGGAAATGGCAATCCACTCCAGTACTATTGCCTGGAAAATCCCATGGACAGAGGAGCCTAGTAGGCTACAGTCCATCAGGTCGCAAAAGAGTCGGCCACGACTGGGCGACTTCACTTCATGGACACCAAAGTTAGACTGCCTGGATTCAAATTCTAGTGGTGTCACTTACTAGCTGGGTAACCTTGGGGTCTGCACTTCAGCTTTCTGAACTACAGGATCCCCACCTGCAAAATGGGACCAATAATAGTGCATACATGATAGAGTTACTGTGAGGTTGAAATTCATGCATTGTTTTAGTAGAGTGCCTGGCACATAGTAGGTATACCTCAGTAGAATTCTAGAATTTTCTTCTGCTCATGGCTGAGTGAAAGAGGAAAGGGGGAGGGACCCCGTGTTGTTCGACTGTTGTACAGGACCCAGCTGTGTTTCTGTCAATTAAAATAAATAATATTCAGAAAATCACCATCCAGATGTGGGAATTTACAGAGAGGATGGAAATGTGATCCCAAGGTAAAGGAGTAGGTAGTGGGAGAGTAAACCGAGTGACTGTTTTCCAAAAGAACTCCAAAAGCATGGAACCAGTAGGTTCTGGTAGTAAAAAAAAAAAAAAAAAAAAAAAAAGGTACTGGAGAGCAAGCCTGTGGAGGAGAAGTCATTGCCTAGATCAATGTATGAAGCTTTTCCTCCATATTTTCTTCAAGGAGTTTTACAGTTTCTGACCTTATATTTACATCTTTAATCCATTCTGAGTTGATTTTCATGTACAGTGTAAGATAAGGGTTCAATTTCATTCTTTTGCCTATGGACATCTAGTTTTCCCAACATCTTTTCTTGAAGAAACTATGGATGGAGAAACTATCTCCACTGTGAATTCTTGGCGCCTTTGTCAAAGATCAGTTGACTGTATATGCTTGGGTTTATTTCTGGGCTCTTTATTCTGTTCCATTGGTCGATATGTCTATTTTTATGCCAGTACTGTACTGGTTTTAATTACTACAGCTTTATATTTAATATATTTCAAAATCAGGAAGTATGAAGCCTCCAGCCTTGTTTTTCTTTCTCAAGATGGCTTTGGCTACTGGGAGTCTTTTGTAGTTCCGTATGAATGTTAGAATTTTGAAATATTTCTGTAAAAATAGGGATTGATATGGATTCTACTGAATCTGTAAATCCTAGGCAATAATGTCTCAGATATGGCATGAAAAGCACAAACAATAAAAGCAAAAATAGACAAGTGGGACTTCGTCAGAACAACAAAAAACATTCTGTACAGCAAAGAAAAAACACAGTGGAAAAGACAACCTACAGAATGAGAGAAAATACTTGCAAACCATTTTTCTGATAAGAGGTTAATCTCCAAAATATATAAGGAATTCCTGCAGCTCAACAGCACAGAAGCTGATGACCTGATTATAAAATGGACAAAGTACTTGAATAGATACAAATGCCCAACAGGTGTATGAAAAGGTGTTCAGCATCACTAATCCTCAGGGAAATGCAAATCTACACCACAATGAGATTGTCATCTAACACCTTTAGTCTGGCTATTATTAAAGTAAGAACAACAATAACAAAAGGAGAATATGCTTGTGATGCATGCATGCATGCTCAGTTGCTTCAGTCGTGTCTGACTCTTTGCAATCCCATGGACTGTAGCCCGCCGCACTACTCTGTCCATGGGATTCTCCACACAAGAATACTGGAGTGATTGCCATTTCCTTCTCCACAGAAATTGGAACCCTCGGACACTATGATGAGACTTTAAAATGGTGCAGATGTTATGGAAAACAGTATGGAAGTTCCTCAAAAAATTAAAAATAGAACTATCATATGATCCAGCAATCCCACTTGCGGGTTTATATCCAATACAAATGAAAGCAGGATTGTGCAGAGGTATCTGTACTCCCATGTTCATTGTAGCATTGTTTACAGTAGCCAAGGAAGGACTGATGCTGAAGCTGAAGCTCCAATACTTTGGCCACCTGATGCAAAGAGCCAACTTATTGGAAAAGACCCTGATGCTGGGAAAGACTGAGGGCAGGGGGAAAAGGGGATGACAGAGGATGAGATGGTTGGATGGTATCACCAACTCAATGGACATGAGTTTGAGCAAGCTCTAGGAGATGGTGAAAGACAGGGAAGCCTGGTGTGCTGCAGTCCATGGGGTCAGAAAGAGTTGGACACGACTGAGCAACTGAACAACAAGACATAGCTAAATGTCCATTGACAGGTGAATGATAGACAAAATATGGTATGTACTTACAATGGAATATTATTCAGCCTTTAAAAAGAAGGATATCCTGCCATATGTGACAGCATGGATGAACGTGGAGGACGTTATGCTAAGCAAAATAAGCCAGTCTCAGACAAATAATGCCTGACCCCACTTATAATGAGGTATCCAAAAGGGTCAAAATCTTAGAAGCAGAGACAAAATCATGTTTGCCAGGGGCTAGAGAGAGGGGAGTTGCTGTTCAAGGGTATAAAATTATAGTTATACAAAACAAATAAGAGGTCTGCTGTATAGCACTGTGCCTGTAGTTAACAACATGATTTTGTGCACTTAAATTTTTAAGAGGGTGGATGTTAAGTGTTCTTACCACAATAAAAACACAATAAAACAAAACTAAAAGCATCAGAAAAAGGAAAGAACATATAGAAGAAAAACTCAACAAGGTTAGAATCTCCAGAAGAGCATTCTTGTACAGTAAATGGAACACTGGATTCATAGTCAAGATACAGCCACTGATCTGCTGTGTGACATCAGGCAAATGACTTTCCCTCTCTGGGCCCTTGCTAACTCATCTGTAAAATGACGGCTTAGACTAGCTCTCTTTAATGGACTCAATAATGGGTGTTTGGGGAAATGTGTACTTTAATAAAGGTTTGCTATTGTTATCATCATCATTACTGTTCCTACTCAAATGCTTAATTTCTAGAGTTTGCCTTCCTTAGCTTCTATTATTGGAGACGAGTCAGCCCACTGTTGCTGCTCTCATTGGGTCACTTTCTCGAATGAACATCTTAGTAGGTGCCTTAACCACTGAACTTGACCAGTTAGTAAGAGCCTAGCACCACTCCAGGCCTTGGGTCCAGCTCAGCTTCCAGAGTGTCAGTCCACAAAGCCGCCTGACACTAGCAAAAATTGTAACTGGAGTTGTGCAAATTGTTAATTAGGCCTGGAAACATTCTCCACTTCAGTTCCCTGATATTTTTTGGTCATGGAATTCTTCCCACGGTTACCCCTGGGGTCTGCGCCTGCTGCTTAATTACATTTGGGCAGCCCCGCAGGCTGTGAAGCGGCCTGGCCACGCCCCGCCAGCCCGCCTTGCTCTTTGCTCGCAATATGCCTTCCGCGCTGGATGATTCGCGGAGAACACAAGGCTTGGCATTTGCCAAAACTTGTTCCTTTTGCATTTATCAAAGAGCAGAATAGAATAGAGCAGAATAGCATAGCAGATGGGTGCAGGGGGAGAAGTTGGTGATGAGAGGCAAATAGGACTAGTTACATTCTCTAAAAAGTCATAGTAACGCTACTCTTAGATCCCGTACAAGTGACTCAGACCAATCTCATGATGGGCTTGGTGGTGTGTGTTTCTGTCACAGCTGCCTTCTCTCCTTCTGCCTCATCGCCTCCCGCCCCTCCCATATAGTGTTACAGTGCTATGGGCTCAAGCAAAACCAAGTGCCACAAGCAAGCAGATGCCCCGTTTTATTTATTTATTTATTTTGATCACACCTCATGTGGGATCTTAGTTCCCCCACCAGGGACTGAACATGTGCCCCCTGCATTGGAAGCACTGAGTCTTAACCACTGGACCACCAGGGAAGTCCTCCAGTAGGCACTTTTCAATGTTACTTCTTAGTGGGTCAGGTGCTATAATTAATCCAGGGTTGCCAGATTTGCTGTTGTTTAGTTGCTCAGTCGTGTCCGACTCTTTTGCGACCCCATGGACTGTAGCCTGCCAGGCTTCTCTGTCCATGGGATTCTCCAGGCAAGAATACTGGAGTGGGTTGCCATTTCTTCCTCCAGGGGATCTTCCTGACCCAGGGATCAAGCCTGGGTCTCCTCCATTTCAGGCAGATTCTTTATCACTGAGCCACCTGGAAAGCCCCTTGCCAGATTCAGGCAATAAAAAATCAGAAAACAGCAAATTTGAATTTCAACTAAACAGTGAATAATTGTTAGTATAAGTATGTCCCATGAAATATTTAGGACATACTAAAAAATGGTTATTTATCTGAAAATCGAACTTAACTGGATATCCTGTATTTTATCTGGTAACCCTGAATTAGTTAGACTAAATGGTCAGTTAGGAGGCACAGGATAGAGACCTAAGAAGTCCACTGGCTCCATGATATTACGCTCATTGGCCTGGCTCATTGCTTGAAATTCTTGCCTATACAGTGTTCCTGGGTTAAGGCATGAGAAGATTCTGTCAAAACAAGTGTATGACTCAGGAGAGATGGTACACTGAGCCATTAACCAGTATTAATGCATCACAGATCAGTTCGATTGGTGAATTCAGTTATCATCCAATGAGGTTTCTGTAAAATGAGACCTAAAACACATGAATTTAGTTGGAGAGAGAGGATGATGGACTGGGAGTGGAGCCTGGGTGGTGCCCAAGAATGGTAGCAGAATGGAGAACCCAGGGTAGCCTTATACTCTATGATAGTCACCTGTATGACAGGATTGAAGAGATGTTGGGTCTAGTCATGAGCATCCGCAAATAGTCCCCCCAGTAACAGCCACAATGCCTGGGAGCTCACCATTAGGCTTCCCCTGGGGTTGCCATGGCATTCTCTTCCGACATCCCTCAGACAAGCGACAGCCTTGCATAATGAAAAGATCCCAGAGTGAAGAGTCAGACCTGATATTTGAGTCTTAACTTTGCCACCAGTAGCTGTGTGACTTAGCTTGGATGAGCAGGGTGTCCTCGCTTTTCTTTCTTTATCTCTAAGGCTTAAAAAGTGATTCTCGCCTCTGAAGTCTCATAGGATTATTGGAGGAGCTCATGAAACACCGTAGGTGTACACGCTTTGAAAAGAAGCCTGGGCAAGATGCTTTAGCGGTTCTGACACATATCCTCCTGGATGCGGCAGCACAGTCCTGATTACCTAGTGTGTCACAAAGCTGTTCTCCTGGAGGGGAGAGGTGGACCCGAGGAAGGCCAGGCATCATGGGGTGGTGGTGGCTGCTGTGGCCTTGTGGGGTGAGGAGGAAGAGCCCAGGCAAAGGAAGCTGTGCCTGCCTCCCCTGCCCCCAAGTAAGCTGCCGGCTCTAGCATTTTGCCAACGACTGATCCTATGGCATGAGCTCAGAGCAGGAAGACAGGCCTAGAGGGAGGAGGTACGGAAGACTGCCTTGAAATACTGCGGGCGGCATTCACCAGCTCTCAAGGAAGAGCTCCAAGTTTAGGGGGGCAGGTGGCCAGCGGAGGTTTTGAATCTACCAGAGGAAATTATCCTCCCTCTGTGTGCCCAGGATAAGATCTCAGAGCCAGGGAATGTTTGTAAATGGACTCTCTCATTTAAATAAATCCCACTTAAATATTTATCAGATCATGAATATGCATGTTTCTCTCTCTCAGCGCTGGAAAGAGAACGGGCATGTAATTTTTAGATGGCACATAAATAATGTAAGGGGGGAAAAAGGGATCTTTGTTCTATGTTGACTGGGTATTTACAGCATCACAAGAGGTCTTGAAATAATGAACTGATTTTTTGCTTTCCCAGTCTAAATGTGCACGTGGAGTTTCACCTTTCCTGTCTTCAGGGTGATTTGCATTAATTTGTATCCTCAAGGAAGGATTTGGGAGGCAAGAAAATGAGGATGGTCTAGTTACAATGAACAGGGAGCGAGTGCTCCATAGCAACCCAGACCCCAAGCCCCTCTTCACGGGCTGTCCCCACCTTGGATTGCGATGGGAGAGGCCAGTGAGCAGCATTGGTCCTGAGGTCCCCAATTCAGATGCTCAAAGGGGAAGATGACAAGACACTTCTGTCAAAAGCAAATGACACTGGGTTGTATAACCACTGTCCGCCCCAGCCAAGAGAACTTGAACTTGGCTCTGGGCATTGAGCAGAGTTCTAGGGAAAAGGGAGCAGGGCAGTTCTGATGAGGATGTGGGATAGACTGAAACACAAGAGCGCCCTAAGCTCCTATGGGAGAATGGGAGCTACGGCCTGGTGGTTCCTACCTCACTCTTCTGTTTGGCTGAGAAGCAGTTGCACCTTGAGTCCAGAGTGTGAGCAGGTGAGAGGGGATACACGCCCACCTCTGAGTTCTCTGTGCTGATTCCCTAGCTGTCCTTCCACACCTGCACAGTCATGGCTTTGAGGATTAGGCCTGATTTGCCTGCTTTCCATACTTTTCTCCTTTATCAGTTGGAGAAATTGAGAGAAAACTGGCTTATCATTTTGCCCTAAAGCATCTTCAAAGATAGCATCCTCTCCTTGTTAATAAGCAACCTGGAAGTTCCTGTCCGTGTTGACTAGGAGACAGAACACTGTATTGAGAGTTAGGCAACAGGGTGTCTAGCACCAGCTCCATGACTTACTGGGAGTGTGATGTTGAGCAAATCACTCAACCTTGCCTCTACTTTCTCATCTGTAAAATGAGGATCGTGACAGGTCCTCCCTTGTAAAATTGTTGTAAGGATTAGAGGAGATGATGCATTAAAAGGCTTAGCGAGTGCTCAGTCAAGGGAGGATATTAGTCTGAGGAACTGATTACTCATTAGTCCTCAAACCTCCCAGAAAAGCTGAAGCCTTTCATAGTAAGTAAAGAAATAATCCGTTGACCTAAAATCATGTGAAAGTCTGGTGGGCTGGAAAGATTGCCAGATTCAGTGCTAGGAAACTTGGGGCCTGCTTTCACTCCTCATGAACTGCGTGACCTTGGACAAGGCACCTCCCCTTTTTCCTTTATACAGTGATACCCTTGCACCGGCCTCCTCCCTGGGTAGGAATGACAATTAAAGACAGGGGAAAACTGCTTGGAAGTGTAACGTGGTAGGTTTTCTTTTGAACAATATTCATTAGAATAACTGACTGCTCTCCATTTCAGAGGGTTCCAGTTAAGCAATAATTTGAGATCTCAGTGATGTATTAGGTAAGATCAGGAAGGCAAATAGTTCATGGAAATATTTCTGTAATTTCAAGGTGGAACATTCAGAGTAGAAAGGATGAGGCTGGAAGCAGAAGTCAGATCCACAGAGCTCTAAATAGCTTAGCAGCAGCTATAAGGAATTACGGGGTCAGTGAGAAGGTTGCTTTTGCCTCCTATTTTTGTCTTCTTTCCATCTCTTCTTCTAAGATGCCTTATTAAACTGAAGGGGAAGAAGTACCTTTAGGTATAGTGATAAGACATCCAGGATTTTCTGGAGCAGTCCAAATTCCATGTATCTTCCTTCTTTTCTCAAAAGGTGATTCCTGAAGTTAGGAACTAAATGTGGTTTCATGTTGATGTTTTGGTAACATGTTAATCATTACTATAAGTAATAATAGTTACCATGAATTGAGTATGTTTCTGTTTATCAGACACTGTGCTCAGCACTTTCACCATATCATATTTAGTTTTCATAACAGTATAATTATGATATATGTAGATAATATATGATATATGATATACATAGATATCATAACTATTGCCATTTTACAGACACTCAGATTTTAGCCCAAGGTCACCCAGCAGATTGATGTCAGAGAAGGGATTGAAATCCTCAGGCCTGTCTTGGAATAAATCAGAAAGAAAAGGAAATACATCACAGGACCACATGTCCTGTTTCTATGCTCAGAAGATAGGCCACTGTACCAGAGAATCTGCAACATCTGCTTGGTGGAGATGGCCCTGAAGATAAAGTGACGGGGAAGTTAGAGTTTAATGGATGCTGACTTTGGACTTCTGAAGACTGTCAGTGAGGGCAACTGTTATATCTCATCTGTAAGACCATCCTTCCCACGATTTCTCACAAAATGACCAGTGATCTCCCATGCTCTCTAGCTGTTGTCCTCTGCCTTCTTTTCATTGCCCTCCCATTGGCTGATGCACTTAAATGATGACTCACCCAGTCCTATGGCAAATGGCTGTAGGGGCTTTCAAATGAAACGAAAGGCTGGAAGGGAGCTTGCAAATAGAAACATGGTCCTTCCTCCCCTTTTCCAATATTTGCCAACTTAAGCCAAACAAATGTATTAATAAGACCATAAACTGAGCTTTGCTTCACAATTCTAGGATTCAATATGTATACTACAAATCCAAGGGAGCCTAAAATGTGTCAGAAAAGACATATGCTCTGCTTTCTGTCAGCTTATTAAAAAATGAAAATATAGATGTATTTTTGGTGGAGCCACTGGCTTCATGTTTTCCATAGAGCTTGTCTGTTCAGCTTAAGTTGCCTTTAGGCATTTGTATTTGCTTGTGAATAAAGAGAATGCTACTTTCTGTTTTATTATTCTCCACAACATGTGCCCAGTAAGACTGCAAAAATGCACTCTTGTGGCTTTACCAATCACTCCCTTCTCTTCAGTTATGGGTATAGCCTTAGCAATATATGAGGCAGAAAGAGAGCTGGCTATGAAGTTAGGATTGCAGGAAACTATTGACTGCCCCGCCTCCATCCTACCCATCACCAGTACTGCAATTCCAAAAGCAAGGCTTCCTTCTTTTGGCCCGAGGCTTTCTGCACTTGGGAGCTTCCCTGGTAGCTCAGCTGGTAAAGAATCCTCCTGTAATGCAGGAGACCCCGGTTCGATTCCTGGGTCGAGAAGATCTGCTGGAGAAGGGATAAGCTACCTGCTCCAGTGTTCTTGGGCTTCCCTGGTGGCTCAGATGGTAAAGAATCTGCCTGCAATGTGGGAGACCTGGGCTTGATCCCTGGGTTCAGAAGATCCCCTGGAGAAGGGAAAGGCAACCCACTCCAGTATTCTGGCCTGGAGAATTCCATGGACTGTATAGTCCATGGGGTTGCAAAGAGTTGGACAAGACTGAGTGACTTTCACTTTCTGCACTTGATGAAGACACAGAGATGTCTTAAGTGAGATTGTGCGTCAGCCATTTCTACCTCTGTGTAATGTTAATAGGATTCCCAGCTCCTTTCCTGAGAACAGGTTCTGATTCTGATAGAGGAAGGTGAAAATCAGCACATTGGAGAGATGACGGGGGTGGCCCTAAGGCACAGACAAGATGAGAGAGGGCAGCTATGAATCTCCATTCAATGTCGCAGTGGTCACTCCTTTCCTGTGACTCTCATAAGTGCATAATAATAATGGCTAACACTTAGAGAATGCTAAGTAGGTGGCAGGAACTGTTCTAGGTGCCTTCCATGGATGTCATATGCACAGTGATCTTATGAGTTAAACACAGTTTTTTATCTCAATTTAAGGGTGAAGAAACGGACAGGCAACCCAGAACCCATTCTTGCTGGCCACGGTATGGCCTGGGGGGATATCGTAGGAGTCACTGGTCTGCTTAGCATTTGTGGACCATTTAATGCAGTGAGCTGACTTGCTAATCCATGCAAGGAATAGATGAATAAGAAAGCTTTGTTACATATACATAATGGAATATTACTCAGCTATTAAAAAGAATGCATTTGAATCAGTTCTAATGAGGTAGATGAAACTGGAGCCTATTATACAGAGTGAAGTAAGTCAGAAAGAAAAACACCAATACAGTATACTAATGCATATATATGGAATTTAGAAAGATGGTAATGATGACCCTATATGGGAGACAGCAAAAGAGACACAGATGTGTCTCTGTGTCCAACAGATTTTTGGACTCTGTGGGAGAAGGCAGGGGTGGGATGATTTGGGAGAACAGCATTGAAATAAGTATATTACCATATGTGAAATAGATTGCCAGTCCAGGTTCGATGTATGAGACAAGGTGCTCGGGGCTGGTGTACTGGAATGACCCTGAGGGATGGGATGGGGAGGGAGGTGGGGGGGGGTTCAGCATGGGGAACACATGTACACCCATGGCTGATTCATGTCAGTGTATGGCAAAAACCACTACAATACTGTAAAGTAATTAGCCTCCAATTAAAACAAATAAATAAATTTAAAAAAAAGGAATAGATGGAACTGGCTGTATCCTCCAAGCAGATAAGTACCCAAGGAAAGTGGAAAGGTACATAAACTCTTTCAGTTCTGTTGGGTAAAGCCTGACAGAACGCACTGGGACTCTGTGGGCACAGTAGGATGAGGCTGTTTTCTTGCATCTTAACCACTTATCTGCAGAGCAGTTCTTTTAGCTGTAGGCAATTGCTCAGTCATATTTGGCATTTGATTTTCGTTTATGTCATTATGGCATTTGTCTTTATTCCTGAGAGATAGGGTGCAAAGTATATTACTTCCATCATGTTGATAAAAGAATTGAGACAGAGTAGAAAAGACTTAATATGAGAAATCTGTGGCTAGCCTTTAGATTTTGGGAACCCCACATTTTAAGTAGAGTTACAGATCAGAAAACTCAACAAAATAGGGAGCACTACATTTTTTGGAAGCTGCAACCTCAGACTTAAGAACTTTAAAGACCTTTCCAGCTTGGCATGTCTAAGATTTTTCCCAATGCTACTATCTAGCACTGTGCTGGGTGGGTAAACGTGGTGGAATCAAAACATCACTTAGATAAGCCTTAGTCCCTCCTCTTGAAAGTTACCACCTTATTGATGAAACTTAACACACTTATACTGTTGGAAAAAGTCAAAAGATGGAAGACAGTGTGTAGTTTTGATAAATAATATTGCACTCCTTCTTGCCACACTGTACCAAAGAGAAACCAGTTATTCTTTCTTCAGTGTTTTCAGGAGAAATACACCTCTGCCAAGAGCTTTCCAAGAGAGAAAGAGACCTGACTAAACTTTAGAAGATTTTTCTCAGTCTCTCAGAGGTATAAAATGCTTCTATGTAGTAATTCTGTGGTTGGATTCTTGCTGGATCTTAGAAATTTCATCACAGATGCAATTCATTTTAGTTTCAAGCAAGAAAAATTTTAAGCAATATAAAGCTTATAAATATAAAGCGTCAAATCTCTTTTGCAAAAATTACCAGATTTATGGTGCTCATTGCTGATTATCTTTGTTCCTGATTCATGTCTGTCAGTAGTTATGGTTTCAGGAACAGGGCTGGTCATTGTAAGGTCAGAAAAGTTTGTTTTGAAGGCCTTGACACCACGCTTTTTATCCCTGGATTCAGGGTCCCACTTTTTTCTTTTGCATCCCCCCACTTCTATTTCTCCATTCAACTATTTTGTATCATATTCCTGCTACTTATCCCTGTCTTTCGGGACTTCGTAATTGAAGGGAGATCTTTGAAGATCCCTTTTCCTGGGTCCCTGGGGCAACTCCCTTTATGTGCATGCTCAGCCAAGCCTAGGTAGGATAGAAGAAAGAAAATCTGTTATGGAAAGCCTACGGAAATGCGCTTTGGATTATAGGTGTGTGGCTCACTTCGTCTGGTACAGATACCTGAGAACTGACTGCACAAGCTCTCACATCACTTTTCATCCTTGTCACATTGCCTACACAATTTGAAATAATTTGCCTTTCACTGGGAGCTGTAGAAATAAATATCATGCTGCTTTGGTCTTTAGAGAACACATGTGGATCTCTAAATACCACTGGTAGGTGTGAAATAGGGCAATGTCTATACCCTAGCTTTTGAGGGTGGTGGTGGTGGTTTAGCCTCCATGTCCAACTCTTTATGACCCCATGGACTGTAGCCCTCCAGGCTCCTCTGTCCATGGGATTTCCCAAATAAGAATACTGGAATGGGTTGCCATTTCCACCTCCAGGGGATCTTCTCAACCCAGGGATTGAACCCAGGTCTCAAACCCAGGTCTCCTGCTTGGCAGATGGGTTCTTTACCACTGAGCCACCTGGGAAGCCAGATTTTGAGAGCCCTCAAATGTTAATGACCCTGTACTGGCTGAGATTCAGGGACCATCTAGTGCACGGCAGGTCTATCCTTTAGCTAAATTTCCTAGCACTAAAATGTTTGTTCTGCTTCCAAGTTGGTTGGATCAGGAAGGTGATATTTTGGTAAAGAGGCTGGGTCACAGAAGAACTCAAAATCAAGGTTAGCACAGGATACAGGAGGAAGTTGAACATCTAATATATAATCTGAGGCCATAATTTACCCAAATCCATCTCCTTCAGTTCCTCAAGCTCCCTGAAATCTCCCATTTTGTTTTTAGTTAAGGTCTGTCATTCAATCACTCATTCATTTGTCCAATTTACAAATAATAATAATCCAGGTACTGTATTATATTCAGAGTGCTGACAGGGGTAAGATGACATTCTTGTCCTTAAGTCCACAGTCTTGTGAGGAAGAGAAAGACATAAACAAAGAATAATGATACTGTGGTATAATCAGCGCTATACTAGAGGCATATGCAAAGTACCAGAGGACCCAGGGCAGGCAGTGGTGGACACCTAGACCTGGGAAAGAGAATATTTGAGCAGAGTTGAAGGATATGTCATTTACCAGTTAGAGAGGGAGCATGTTTGTGTGTGTGCCAGGGTGGGTGGTAGTGGGTAAGTGGAGTGAGGGGACTGAGTGCCAGAAAGTTGGGACAGTAGGTACACAGCCGTGGAGGCACGCCTGCAAAGAAAAAGAAAACAAGGGCATACTGCACATTGCTTATTGAAAGTGGCATGCTTCCATGTGGCTAGAGTATGGAGAACTAGTGGGTAAGGACTGGGAGGAGATGAGGCTAAAAAAATGGGTCAGAGTTTAATTGGATCATGAAAGGCCTTCTGTGCCATGCTAAGAAACTAGGACATGATCCTAAGAGTAATGGGGCACTGCTGAAAACTTTTAGGCAGGGAAGTGATGTGATGGGAAGATTGCTATTGGTGGCAATGGTGGGCGTCAAGATCAGGAAGATGAGGCAGGAGGTGATGGTAGTCTGAACTTGAGTCAGTGGTAGCAGGAATGTAGAAGAGGGTCTTTTTTTTTTTTTGCCACACTGCACCCCACGTGGGATCTTAGTTCCCTGATCAGGAATTGAAACTGTGTCCCCTGCAGTGGAATCGCAGAGTCCTAACCACTGGGCCACCAGGGAAGTACCAAAATAGGGTCTTTGATGATGAGATATGAGGGATGATGAAGAAAGATTCAAGGACAAGGTTTCTGCTTCAGGCTAATGGGCAGTGCCATTCACTGAACCTGGGGATATAGGTGGAGCATATCGTTTTCTGGGAAGATGATAAGTTCAGAGTTCTTCAGGTTGAGTCTGAGAGACTGGTGGAGCATCAAGGAAAAAATTTTAGGGAAAAACCAGACATGTGGATCTGGACTTGGGGAGAGCCTCTGGAAAGCTGTTGTAAACCTATAATTGTCATGCCTAGTGAACCCTTTTGAATCTTTAGAAAAAGTGGATATATTTCAAGAAACAAAACTGCATTATCCATTGTCCTAGAAATTCATATCATTTTTGGTAAGAAACAATCCATTCATTTTACAGAAGCCTTGAGATTGCAAATGAGATGGCCATTTTCAGAACTTGAGGGGTATTGGAGTGAAGAAGAAAAAATGAGAGTGTGCCAAGGGTCTCTGGCTAACTTCCAAATATGCCTGATTATTTGTGTCTCCATACCCCTCCCTAAGAGTGGTCATTTGAAAGAGAGTTCTGACTTCATTATCGATGGAAATGCTATAATAGCTCACAAAATTTTAAAACCTAAAAGGATCACTCTAGATTCTACTTACTTAATATCTTGTCCACAGTCCCCTGCTAAACTGTGAGTTTATTAAGGGCAGACACTTTGCTTCTTCATTTCCATAATCCCAGTAATGTTCTAACACACAGACCCTGCTCTCAGGAGTTTCTGAGTTGAAGAACAATTGAGTCCACTTCCTCATTTTTGCAGATGTGGAATCTGAGGACCAGAAAGGCTATATGACTTTCCCAGGATAACATGGCTACTTAATGGAAGAGCATGAAACAGAGGATACGGTTTGATGATGCTTTTCTTCAACATCTTGACTGAGCCAATCACCTCTCACAACAGGGTGTTCTTGATGTGTGCTTGGAGGCTCTGAGTATATGAGAAGAGACAGAATGTTTCTGGAGAACATTCTGTTTCTCAGCATTCCTCCTGACTTCCTAGATTCAAAATAAACTCTTGAAATTACCCTTAAAAACTTGCGGCATAGAATGTTAGTACTTTGTGTGACTATATGCCTATGAGAAGGCAAATGTGGCCCCTTAAGTCTACAATGCAATGTATGTCAACCTCAGTTTAGAGAACTCTCGAAACATCTCTTTCCCGTAATAACTCATTATAGGTCTGCCATCCATGAATTCATCTAAGCCTTTATCTGGGGGGAGAGGGAAGCTATTTATATTTGCAGTCTAATCCACCACTCGGTGTAATGAGTTCCATATGTTTCTTCCATTTTCTACCTGATGTGAAAAGTAAGGCTTCCTTTATATGTCCTAAACTCACCTCTATGGGCTATATGCTGGTAAGACACACGCACACACACACACTCACTCACTCTCTCACATATATACACACACACTCTCTCACACACATGCACAGTTTTTCTCTGTCTCTGTCATACACATTCTCTCTCTCCTCCTCTCTCTCTCTCACACACACACACACACACACACACACACACACATTTCTCAGTCACCACATTCTCTCTCTCCCCCTCTCACACACACACTCTCTCACACTCTCTCTCTCACATACACACTCGCTGTCATATTGTCTCTCTGCCTCTCTCTCTCTCTCTCTCTCTCACACACACACACACACACACACACACACACACACACACACACACACGTGTGATTTAGGAGGGAAAATGACCCCACTATTAATCGTCATCTCTATTTACAAGCGTATTAAAAATTCAAATGAAAGGAAGCCGAAATAATGCAATTCAAAGTGAACACAGTGGCAGCTAATTACCCCAAGGAGAAGGACGTAAATCCTTGACAAAACAGAGGCCGGTTGATGCAGGACTCGGCGGAAATAAATGAGAGGCCTGCTAGGGAATCGGTGCCTGGCCGCGCCCCGCCTGCCTGCGGTGAAGTTGAAGCACCCTGTGCAAGTTCAGCGTGGCCCAGGAACAGAACCTGTCAGCCTCCTCGCCTGACATGATCTTAATTAGCCTCTGTTCTACTGCCGAGAAAGCCTGCTGAGGCAGTTAGCACCAGAGAATTAATCAGATCGTTTGTGGAGTCGACAAAGCAGGACAGCAGTCGACACTGGCAATTTATTGATTGGAAAGGGTCCATGAAGACTGGGAGTGTTGTAGGCTCTATTCACGGCCCTCTTTCCCCCTGAATGAGGGTGCTCCACAGAGGCTGTGGGGGAGGTGCTCCCCCTTAATCTCTGCCCCTCCCCACCAGCATATTCTGTCTTCCTGGCTCCTGTACATGGTATGGCTAAGACATCCTGTGTAGCTGTGTTGATGCCAAACAATGTGTTTGACTGTGAGGGAGAGGGAGCGAGCACTGTGGATTTTGTGGCAAATTGCACTTTTGCTACAGGATTAGTTAGGAAAATGGAATATTGCCAGCGTTTCCCTCCCTCCTTTTGTTTACTGCCTATTTTCAACAGCTCTGTAATTGCTTTCCATTTCGTAAAAGGAACATTGTTCCCCTTTTTGGTTTTTCTTTTAATTGTGTTGCTCGCCCTAAGCTCTGACGTTTGGGAACATTGATGAGAATGCCATGTTGTTTTGGGTTTGGATACCCACTAGGCCTTAGCCATCAAAGCAAAATTATTGCTAGAGAAGGCAGTTGGGTGGTGGGCTCAGAAAGACGTTTAATGTCTTCCATGAAGCCTTCTCTGAAGGGTCCAGCTTGCTTATTGTGAACTTGTTTTCTTATTTGGACTCTCACAGTACTTCAAATGGATACTATCCAATCAGACTCTTGTTTGTGCTGTTTTGTATTTATCTTTGCTTCATGTGTGTAAATCCTATCACGTCACTCTGACCATAAAGTAAGTTCTCCAAAGCTAAATGTGCCACCTCCCACTGAATGTAACTGTTAACAGCAATCTAGGCACAGTAAGAGATAAGATGGGTTCATTCCAACCCCTTGAGGAATTCTTACAGCCATGTGTCCTTTGACCCTGCTGCCACCTTGGCACTATTGGTGTCTTGCTCCAGATAATTTTGAGGGGCTGGGGGTGCTGTCCTGTGCTCTGCATGATGTTTAGCAGCATTCCCAGGGATCAAACCCGGGTTTCCTGCATTGCAGGTGGATTCTTTACCAGCTGAGCCACAAGGGAAGCCCAGGAATACTGGAGTGGGTAGCCTACCTCTTCTCTAGCGGATCTTCCTGACTCAGGAATTGAACTGGGGTCTCCTGCATTGCAGGCAGATTCTTTACCAACTGAGCTATCAGGGAAGCCCTCCTGTTCTCTACCTACTATGAAAAATGTCTCTGAAAGTCAAGTTGCTCAGTCGTGTCTGACTCTTTGCGACCCCATGGACCGTAGCCCACCAGGCTCCTCTGTCCATGGGATTTTCCAGGCAAGAATACTGGAGTGGGTGTCTCTAGATATTGTCAAACGTCCCCTGCAGGGGGGTAAATCACACTCCCTCTGCATGGAGGATCACTGTTAAAATGATAAGAGGGAAAGTTGATTGAGCATGTTACCGTGTCCAGCTTGATGCTGAAGACATGACAGGCATTCTTTTGTTTCACTTCCATAGCCAGCCCTGCCCTGGCTTGAATGGTTGTCTCAGGGGGCTCTGGGAGACGAACCTCAAAAGTCACAGTTGTAGATCTACACTACAGTCTGTCTCATCCCCAAGGGACATTTACAAGAGCCTCTCAGAGACCTCTCAGGCTCCCCCCTGAATTAAGGGGACATGTCTGCTACCCCTTGATGGTGTAAGCACCATGCATTCATTGAAAACTAGATATTCAGCTTAGTGAGGGTTAATTCCTCAAGGAGACTGATGAAAAGCAGCAGCAGGTCAGAGCAAAAGCAACCCTGCCAGCTGTCACCTCCCTTTCTCAGATGTGAATACCCTTCCACACAGCTCTGGCATGCTAGGGGCCTACACATCTATTTCTTTCACTCACGGTGTCATTTGAGCTCAAGAAGCAGAATTTCCAGCAAGCCCACTAGAGTGTCGTTCCTACCCTAAATCCTGACCAGCTGTCTTGCAAACAATGCAATCAGTCACCAGAGGGAGGGGGCAAAAGAAGGCAGATCAACCAGTGCGGGTGCGTCCTTCTGTGGAGGAGCGGACTACTCCAAGATGAAGGACAACCCAAGAGAAAAATTTTGACATTTCAGCTTAGTGTGTCTCTGGAGAGGAATATATCTCTGGCTGCAAAGTTAATTCAGTCTCAAATTCACTGCCACCAAGGAGTTAACACTACATTCAAATTAGTCATGTCATTTGATGGAGAAATATTCTACTTATGGAAAATACCTTTATAGGACAACTGCCTTTCTGAGTCTGAGCTGGAAATATTACTGTAAACAGGATCTAATCACAGCGAAGCCTTTTTTCAGCTTTGCATGACAGCTGTAAAATATGACAGTATTTATTAATAGTCACTGCAGTCTAATCTGCAGCATTGGAGAGATACAGTGGAATATGTTAAGCTACCAGGAGAACAATTTCCACAGTAACTAATATTCTGCTTTTGAAAGGGTAGTTGAATGTTTTGTGATTTTTTTTCCCCTCAACTGATGGTCCAACCCCAGGAACAAGCTACTGAGCTAATAACCTTTGTAGAGAGGAAGTGTTTAAATGATAATTTATTTCAAGAGCTGACAACAAATTGCTCGGCACTTTTTCTCTTTATGCCCCAAAGCAGTCAAGGATGTGCAAATCGAAGTATTAAAAAATATGACAGCTTTAGTATTTTCATTTTCAATGAAATTCTCATTATAGACATATGTACAGTCTTTTATTCATAATCCAGTCCAAATATTCATTCACTATTATTATTGTGCAGGCCCTTGAGATACCCCTATAGTTGAGGCCTCATCACAATAGATTAGGCAGGCTGCAGAAACTACCAAATGTCTCAGGTACTGTCAACCCCAATTATTGCTGCTCAAACAGGGGAATTTAGTATCTGTCTCTCAACAGATAATGTACTCTCTGGCTCTACCTGATTTATTCAGATATAAAAAGTAGCTTGAATTTCAATAACAACTCTTTTGGCTTCATTGTTCCCAGAAGGCAACTGGACATGACTAGAACTGGAGCCATCTGTTACCTTCTCACATCCTTTAATCAGTTCTTACAGTGAAGGAGAAAAAAAATTCATGACAATCTGTCTGTTAAAAAATTTATTTCCTGCTTTCTTTAAACTTCCTGCCAAGTAACCATGGTAGAATCTATTGGGTTGGCTCAAAAGTTCATTCAGGTTTTCCTGTAACATCTTATGGAAAAACCTGCATGAACATTTTGACCAACCCAGTATCATCAGTCTCTCCTTTGTTTTCTTCTTCTTCAATCAAAAACAGTCCTTTAGTGATGACAACTTGCAAGTTCAGATGTTTTCTGGACTCTGGAAATGGCCTTGGCCCCAGAGAGGAATCTGTGAGTTCAGATTCACCTCGGAGTTAGGTCCCCACCATAGCATTCTACGAGTGGGCACCATGGGCAAAGCCACCTCTCTGGCTGCATTTACTACTTCTGTTCCCCACCTGCCCCTTAGCCTGGATTTTTCACCCACTGCTTATCTGGACTCCTGGGACTCTGGGACCAAAGGCTCTTGTGTTCATTTGTAGACATCAGCCTTTAAGAAAGAAGTGGACAACTAGAGTGCATCCCCAGGAAGGTGACTAGGATAGGGAGGTTCTAGGTAACAGTTCCTTTGAAGAATAGCTGAAGGCAATACTACAGGATGAGCGCCTCATAATGTCAATGTTAAAAGTGTGGGAGGCAATATGGCAGCCCAGTGAACAACACACACAGGCTGTGGAATATGGCAGGCTTTGCTCGAAATCCTGGGTTTCATTACTTTGGCACGCTAAGCTGTGTGATCCTTAGGAGCCATCATTTCATCTTTTTATACTTTGGTTTCCTTCTGTTGTAAAGATGCAAGGATGCCATGAGTTTTAAATGTGATCATTGACAAACTCAGGGCCTAGTATGTAATAAGTGCTTAAAAATGGCAGCTGCTCTTATCAAACTAAGATAATAGAAATGATGACAAAAATTGGGATATGTTGTTTTGTGCCAAGGATTGGTACTGGGGTGTGTATGTGTGCATGCACATGCGTGTGTGCATGTATGTGTGTGTGTGTGCAGAAAGGGAGAGAGACAGAGAGAGACACACACACACAGTGAGAGGATCTGTGCCTTATTTGGGAAAGAACTGGATGACAAGGATGAAGCCAGGTTATGTAAGTAGGTAGTAAATGACAATGTACAGGAAGATGTGAGGGTTTGAAGCTCTGCTTGCCTCTCTGTAGAGTTAAAATCCAGCCAATCTGAAAACATTCATGATCCTTGGAGAAAGGCTCTTTGTCTTTGTCTTGGAGAATCTCTTTACCTCTCAAGCCCTTCAGGATATTTTAACATTTTCCCACCTTCCTAGCTATTTGGCAATATTTTAATCTTTTCACAGGGTGTCTGCTCTGCTGCTGCTGCTGCTGTGAAGTCGCTTCAGTCATGTCTGACTCTGTGCGACCCCATAGACGGCAGCCCGCCAGGCTCCCCCGTCCCTGGGACTCTCCAGGCAGGAACACTGGAGTGGGTTGCCATTTCCTTCTCGAACGCAGGAAAGTGAAAAGTGAAAGTGAAGTTGCTCAGTCATATCTGACTGTTAGTGACCCCATGGACTGCAGCTTACCAGGCTCCTCTGTCTATGGGATTTTCCAGGCAGGAGTACTGGAGTGGGGTGCCATTGCCTTCTCTGGCCTGCTCTAATGAATGCAAATTTTCTTGGTGGATGGGGTTGGGGAAGTTGGGTTAAAAATGAATTTTTCCAGCCCCCTGAGATAAATGACTGTTTCAGTAACAGGATCTCAAATTATCAAAGGCAGGACCTGAATTCTGCTTAAATACTGCCTGCAGCTGAGCACTAGGCAACATCCAGTAATTGTTTATTGACTGACAGGCTACTTGTTGTCACTGCCCATGTTCTTGCCACAACCTCCTAGCGCAAACAGAAAGGTCTGAGAGAAGGCGGGTGACTTCCTGAGAGTTACCTGGGAACTGAGTAGGGAGTTTCAGGTGGAGAATGGGAAACGGCAGGAGTTTATTGAACACTGGCAAGAAGGTAGGGACTAGTTGCCTCAAAGGGCACTTGGAGCTATTATCTCATTATCTAAGCTGAGAGCCACAGGCTGGGCCAGCTTCTTTTATCTCTGTGGGTTGTGCCCATTGAAGCCAAGGAGAGTTGTCAGGTGCACGAGAGAGTCTGGCTGCAGTTCTCAAACGTGTTGCTGTTCTGGGGGAAATGTTAGCACCACAGAGAGCTAGATCACTTGCACCTAAAATATAGGTCTAATAGCAAAGTGGAAGCACTTTTATGCAGGTGTAGAGACTGGTTAGGACAGAGATGCCAAGCCAGGGAGGGCAGGTGTAAGTAAGTGCCATAGTGAGGAGCCCTGGATAAGTAAAAAAGAAAAATGGGGTGCAAGTGGTTAAGACTCTGCACTTTCACTTTAGGGGGCATGGGTTCCATCCCTTGTCAGGAAGCTACAATCCCCATGCAGTGTAGCCTTAAAAAAGGGTCTATAAAGAGAAGAGGGTACAAAGAGGGTGTATGTCACACTTAATAAAGCTCATAACTTTTCCAAGAACTGACTTTTGATGTATATAGCCTCAAGAGCATCAATTTCAATTTTGCATTAACAAACCAAGGTGGTTATTTTAGTAACGAAGCAAGGTGATGACCTGCCAACCAAAAACCCGACCTTACTCTGCAGACAGAAATCAAAGCATACCTAACAGAGCTTTGCAATCCACTCAGTGGTTCACAATTTCAGAGATAAAATTACCCTGATTGTGCTATAAATATTTTAAATGACCTCAAATGTTTAACCCATTTCTCAGCTCCTCACTCATCTCTGCCCTTATACAGTGGAGTCACATCATTTGTATATTTAGCTTATTTGATTGTAATTATAGGTGCTCCCTTCTGTCTCTCTCCAGCTTCCATTTCTCTCTTATGTAATTTAAAAAATTCTAAAATTATACTTTGCAGTTATAATTTTCCCCATAATGTTTATTACTGAAGCAATAGATGATCATTGTAGAAAAAAGAGAAAATATAGAATAGACAGAGTTTGAGTTATAAATTGAGTTTTCTCTTTCTTCATTTTTCTTTATTTCTCCTTTCCTCCCTCCCTCTTTCCTTTCCTTTGTTTCCTTCCCCCTTCTTACCCTCCCTCCCTTCTTGGTTTTCCTGTCTCTTTCAGTCCAACATTTAAAAACCAGTCATGGGCTTCTTCTGGATGAATCACTAGCGGAGTTGGGAAAACACTAAGTATGTACCCAGGCCTGTGCTAGAAACTGGGTAAGCGCAAAGTTTCAGTCTGGGGATTAAGCAATGATCTACTATCACAATGGAGAGAAGCACTTGGGAAGGTCAATAGCAGACCCAGTGAATTAACAACAGAAAGCAAGTAAGTGTCAAGTGAATGACATGGACAAAAGGGTTCTGGGGGCCTTCAGAAGTGTGCAAGATCTCTGCTCCTTAAAACTGGTTCTCCTCCTACCCTCAGCACCTCAGTAAATAGCGTCACCTTATCACCCAGTCTCTCAAGCCAAAAGATTAGCAGTCATTCACGAATGCTTCCTTTCCCTCACATCCCACAGTCAATCTGTCACCAAGTTCTGTTGATTCTGGGTATAAAATGTATTTCAACCCCGTCTACTTTTCTCCATTTCCAGCCTAGTCTAAGCTGCCATCATGTCTCACCTATAGAAACTTAAGTGAGATCATGTGACTCCCTTGCTCAGAATCCTCCAATGACTTCCCATTGTAGTTACAATAAAATTCATATTCCTTATCCTGGCTCCTGTGTGTATGCCATGGCTTTGATCTGACTTCTGTTTTCATTCTCATCTTAGGTCACTCTCTACTTCCTCACAACCCTTTAGCCATACTGGTCTTCTTTCAGTTTCTCAAACATACTAAGCTCTCCCTGCCACAGGGCCTTTGCACTTCCTATTTCCATTGCCTAAAAACTTGTTCCCGCTATTCTTCACATGACTGTTCCCTTCTAATTCTTTAGTTCTCAACTGAAATGCTCCTTCTTCATGAGGCTGTCACTGAGAATCCTTTGACAATTATGTCCTATCGATTAGTATCTGTCTTTGTTTCCTTCATAGCACCTGACCTAAATATAAAATTTTGCTTATTTTTATTTCTTTGCTTACTTATTTTTCTCTATATCCTTTATTAGAATGTAACCTTTATAATAGCAGGAGACATGTCTATCCTGTTCAGCAATTTAACCCTACCACCTATTGAATGAATGAATTGTCGTGCACTGGAATGGTCAGGAAAGGCTACCTTGAGGAGGTAGAGTTTGAAGTGGGTTTTGAAAAACAGAAGGATAGGCAGGAAGAATTTCCATAATCAAGATGGAGAGAATTCCAGGTAGTAGTAGAAGGGCAGTTCCTGAGGCAAGCGTGGTTCTGGCACATTTGGGCAACAGTGGGAAATGGGCGTAGCCTGCAATGGACGTTTCCCATCAGGTAACATAAAGACAACAGGTTTGTTAGTTGGTTGAGACATAATTATGCCTTGAGGAGTAGACTGCTTTTATTTTTCAATGTGGGCAAATAAAAACCATTGAAAATTTTGGACCCAGGTTGTGGTGTGCATTGTTTTAAGAAGGCTTTCTAAGGAGGAAGTTAGTATAAAACTTAATAGAAAATTACTTCTTAAACAGAGCATATTAATCCCATCAGCTAAATGGCTATAGAGGAAAAAATATGAACCCACATGAGTCAGAAAGGTTTCATTTGGTTCTAAGACCACAGAACTGAACAAATTATTTAATGAGATGATTTGAGCAAAAATATGCAGGATTAGGAAACAGAGACGTGGACTTTCTTAGTAGCCCAGTGGTTAAGACTCCATGTTTCCAATGCAGGGGATGCAGGTTTGATCCCTGGTCGGGAAACTAAGATCCCACATGCTGTGGAGCAACTAAGCCCACACACCACAACTGGAGAGCCCACGTGCTCTGGAGCCTGCGCACTGCAACAAAGGCCCAGCACAGCCAAAAAAGAAAGAAAGAGAGATGGACTTTTGCTTCCTTTCCTCCAATAGAGAGCTAATGGGCAAAGGAGGATCATGAGAGATGAGGAGAGAATACATGAACTTGTGTCTCCTGCTTTTCAAAAACTGTTAGCAGACCTGACATTTAGTTTTAAAAAGTTTCAGGAAAGAAGTTGTCTAATTTACAAATTTTAGTTCTGAAAATTAGATTTTTACACACTAGATTCTACTGTATATAATACATGGAAATAGGCTAATTCATCTTCAGTGTTTAAAAGAAAGGAAATGCATTAAAATTTAGCAAATTGTGAATTAGAACATTTAAACTATTTCGGTACCCTAGTCAGGCAAAGATGTGCAAGAACACAGGGTACTCCTTTCTGATTCTGCCCTTTGTTCATGTTCTTTTTTCTTCCCCAAACTCTATCTCCCTCTTCTCTTCCAGTCCACAGCTTATATATCCTTTAAGGCCTGGCTCCTCTAGCCAGCCTTTGAAAATTCTACTTTCTTGGAGTGCTACTTTTTCATAAGTCTTACAACAATCAGAATCTGTAGTGTATCACTTAATTTGCTACTGAGTTTGATACTTTGTTCTGAAAGTTGTTCATGAATTGTTTCCTTAATGTCCTTTTTCTGTCTACCCCCACTGGAACTGTATTATATAAGCATGCATCACAAGATTTGAATAAATCATTGAGGGTGCATAACACCTTATAGACTGGTTGACTAATTAACTGATAATATGTAAGCTAGGATTAGTAATAAGATTCAAAATATCCCAAGTCTGGTATAATATTAAAAGTCATAGCATATTACCTTAAGAAGGGACATAACTTTGGTTAAGAGATCAAGGCCAAGAAAGCCTCAATGAGTTGGTTAAGGTCAGAGAGCTAGTGAGTGGCAGAGGATGGACTAGAACTCTGCTCTCCTGTTTCAGGTTCATGAAATTTGATAATATTTTGGAGGTAAGTACCATAAGCAAATACAGGCCTTAGTGTTTCCTGAGAGGGTTTATCTTATCAAAATAAGAGTGAAGTGAAGCGCACTCTGGATTCCTAAAAACAAAATGGCCCTTCAAGTTAAGTTACCTATAAGGACATCATTTCCAGTGATCCCTCAGAGAGGTCTTCCATTTGCTCCTTCTTTCTCTGAGTCAGAAAATCCTGAGTCAGAGACAGCCATTCCCTGCGTATGCATGTGTCCTAAGTCACTTAGTGTCCAAATCTTTGTGACCCCATGGACTGTAGCCCACCAGGCTCCTCTGTCCATGGGATTTCCCAGGTACGAATACTGGAGTGGGTAGCCATTCACTTCTCCAGGGGATCTGCCTGACCCAAGGATTGAACTCTGGTCTCCTGTGTCTCCTGCATTGGCAGGCAGATTCTTTACCACTAGCACCACTTGGCAAGCCCTTCCCTCCATATAGCCAGGGGTATAGGCAAACAAGTGATAAAGTAACAATGTCTTTTAGAATCTCATGGTGATAGGATTCCCTGGTTTTACTAAGAAAGCCCTCAAAGATAACTAGATTTTAGAGGAGTCTGTTTAGCTGCACTATGATGTATATACCTAACTGGATACTATTTAAGATCAGACTCCTAATTTTTGAGACTCTTTTAATATAATATGTCATCAATATATTCAATATAATATGTCTAACTCTTAGAAAATCTATCCACCCCCCAAACCCAGTTTAGCCAGTCTCCTTTCATTATTTCCATCAGCTAGTTGTGGAGGCCCTACAATCCGAAAGCCTAATGTAATGTGATCTGCAAGCCAGAGACATTGCCACCAGTCCCAGCTCTGGGGTTAAGCTACTGCATGAAAAAGCACTTTTCCTTTTCGGGCTTCAGTTTTCTCATCTATGAAATGGGGATAACTGTGGTCTCTGGATGGATTAATTCTGCAAAAGCTTTCCAGCTTAGGCCTTTCTCTATTTTAGACTAAGCCACTTTTCCTTTGTGTATTTTAGACCAGATCAATTATTTTGAGGAGGGGGGAGGGTTCTTTTTCATCAACAGTGATTCAACCAGGAAGATAATCCGAACCCCCTTTTCAAAGTTTGGGATGGGAGGACATGTATAATTTGAAAAATTAGATTCTAAAATTAGTATTGCTTTTTTTTTTTTTGGCCTTACTCTTCAATTCATTTTGAATAATAATTACAGTTTTAAAAGCATATGAGATTTTATTTACTGGAAGAGAAGGGGACAATCATGAGTTGAGGAAGGTTGAAGACCACTGTTACATGAATATTCAAAGAGGAGAGCAGATGCCTCTTCTTACCTCTTTCTGTGTCGTAAAGGTACACAAACTTCTCCCACTTGTAGTGACCCAGAAGACTCAGGATGGCACCCTTCAAGGCTGGGCGCATCTGGATGACAAACTGCACATCTGCATCAGTGGGGAAGCTGGGAGTGACAAAGGACGTGTGCAGGGCTCCACAGAAGGAGGTCAGAGTGTTCATGGACATCTGGTCATAGAATCCAAAGATGGCATATACCCCTCTCGAGAACTGGGAGCAGACTGCAATGAGAAAAAGAGAAAGACATTTCAGTAACTTCATGGTCCTTTGCTGCAGCTTGCAGGGTTGGAAATATAGTGCATAGTTAGACTCTAAAAGACAGACAGAAAACCAGTGGTTGCTGGTCTCTAGAAGCCCTTGGAAAATCCAGTTGCTCAGCAGGAAAAGGATAAGAAAGGGAAGAATTTATCTGATGCAGTTGCCTCTTCTCTATGAGAGAAAACTAAGCATGAGCAGGAAACTAAGAGGAATGTGGGAAGCACAGAGGTGAAGGTTGTCTTATCCTCCTTCAGCAAACCTCCCAGTGCACCCCCAAGGCACCAAGTGTTCCCACACTTCCACCGCAGCTGCCCAGGGGCCCCTTAGGATACCCAGGCCCCATCAAGGTATTGGGTTGGCTCAAAAGTTCATTCAGGTTTTTCCAGAAGGTGTTATGGGAAAGCCCAGATGAACTTTTTGGCCAACCCAATAGAATTATCTTGTGTCTCACCCATGCAGTGCTTTTCTACTAGGTAACAATAGTGACTGATGATTTAGTCAGATGAACTGCTAATGTGTCTTCTAGGAAATGTGTTACTCCTCTTAGGTTGTTGTTGTTTAGTCACAAAGTCGTGTCTGACTCTTTGTGACCTCATGGACTAACGCCCACCAGGCTCCTCTGTCCATGGGATTTCCCAAGGCAAGAATATTGGAGTGGGTTGCCATTTCCTTCTCCAGGGGATCTTCCTGACCCAGGGGTCAAACCTGCATCTCTTGTGTCTCTTGCATTGGCAGGCGAGTTCTTTACCACTGAGCCCCCTTGGGAAGCCCCCTTGGGAAGCCCCTTCTTAGGTTACATAATGCTTTACCTATCTAGTTATGTTATGATGAACACCCCTTATGTAGACTAATAATGAAGAGAATTTCAGATTCTGGGCAAGTCATTGGGAATACTGGTCTTTCAGTGCCCATGGGATAGGTAAAGTTCTATCTTAATCATTTTGATTTGATATTCTAGACCTGGTAGCCCACACACAGAATGTTCACGTCCTCCTCACGATTGTGGTGAATTTTTCTTCCATCTCAAAATGGGTCATGCCACTACCTTTCCTTCTTCAGGCCCAGATGAGCTTAAAAAAATGGGAACCAATCTCAATATTAGCGTAAGTAGAACAAAATTAGCAAAGCAAATCAGCTACAACAGCACCATGTGGTGCATTCCCAAACCAAGTGGAAATGATCTTCAGATTATTTGCACTACTGCTCCCTTCCATTCATGAGAAGCAGGGAGAACAAACAGCTGATAATGTGGTGTGATTTAAGGGCCTCTGCTTGGTCACCCTTATCACCTAGGAAGCCAACGTTAGGCTTACTTTTTCAGGTTTTGGTTATGAAAAAAAGCCTATGGCTTGGGAACCCCCTCCCCCAAATTACAATCTTTTTTTAGCCATTAACATGTCTGATTAAATGTCAGCACAAGTAAGAAAATGGATAGGTTCAGTTTTGATGGGAATGGGTGGGTCAGAGAAGAGAATGTAAAGGGTTTGCTCCCTTTTATCAGCCAAACTCGTGGCTCATTGGCTTGAGGTAGCATTTCAAAGGTGATTATCAGTCACTCAAAGGCCTCCTTGCTGCTGCTGCTGCTGCTGCTAAGTTGCCTCAGGAGTGTCTGACTCTGTGCGACTCCATAGACAGCAGCCCACCAGGCTCCACCATCCCTGGGATTCTCTAGGCAAGAACACTGGAGTGGGTTGCTATTTCCTTCTCCAATGCATGAAAGTGAAAAGTGAAAGTGAAGTCGCTCAGTCATGTCTGACCCTCAGTGACCCCATGGACTGCAGCCTACCAGGCTCCTCCGTCCAGGGGATTTTCCAGGCAAGAGTACTGGAGTGGGGTGCCATTGCCTTCTCCGCAAGGGCCTCCTTAGGGGAGGACAATTGCTTCCAACTTGAGGAATTCTAAGTGACCTCCAAACACATGCAAGAAAAGCCTTTATATTAAAAGGAAAAACCAACTAGAGAATGAACCTGGGGCATTTTGTGACATGAGGCCAAAAGAAGTATTCTGAAACAAAAAGGAAGTGGCTAGATGGCACTTTGTCTTCAGTTCAGTTCAGTTCAGTTCAGTCGCTCAGTCGTGTCCGACTCTTTGCGACCCCATGAATCACAGCACGCCAGGCCTCCCTGTCCATCACCATCTCCCGGAGTTCACTCAAACTCACATCCATTGAGTCCGTGATGCCATCCAGCCATCTCATCCTTGGTCGTCCTTCTCCTCCTGCCCCCAATCCCTCCCAGCATCAGAGTTTTTTCCAATGAGTCAACTCTTCGCATGAGGTGGCCAAAGTACTGGAGTTTCAGCTTCAGCATCATTCCTTCCAAAGAAATCCCAAGGTTGATCTCCTTCAGAATGGACTGGTTGGATCTCCTTGCAGTCCAAGGGACTCTAAAGAGTCTTCTCCAACACCACAGTTCAAAAGCATCAGTCCTTCGGCGCTCAGCCTTCTTCACAGTCCAACTCTCACATCCATACATGACCACAGGAAAAACCATAGCCTTGACTAGACGGACCTTAGTTGGCAAAGTAATGTCTCTGCTTTTGAATATGCTATCTAGGTTGGTCATAACTTTCCTTCCAAGGAGTAAGCATCTTTTAATTTCATGGCTGCAGTCACCATCTGCAGTGATTCTGGCTCCCCAAAAAATAAAGTCTGACACTGTTTCCACTGTTTCCCTATCTATTTCCCATGAAGTAATGGGACCGGATGCCATGATCTTCGTTTTCTGAATGTTGAGCTTTAAGCCAACTTTTTCGCTCTCCTCTTTCACATTCATCAAGAGGCTTTTTAGTTCCTCTTCACTTTCTGCCATAAGGGTGGTGTCATCTGCATATCTGAGGTTATTGATATTTCTCCCGGCAATCTTGATTCCAGCTTGTGTTTCTTCCAGTCCAGCGTTTCTCATGATGTACTCTGCATAGAAGTTAAATAAGCAGGGTGACAATATACAGCCTTGACATACCCCTTTTCCTATTTGGAACCAGTCTGTTGTTCCATGTCCAGTTCTAACTGTTGCTTCCTGACCTTCATACAGATTTCTCAAGAGGCAGGTCAGGTGGTCTGGTATTCCCATCTCTTGAAGAATTTTCCACAGTTTATTGTGATCCACACAGTCAAAGGCTTTGGCATAGTCAATAAAGCAGAAATAGATGTTTTTCTGGAACTCTCTTGCTTTTTCCATGATCCAGCGGATGTTGGCAATTTGATCTCTGGTTCCTCTGCCTTTTCTAAAACAAGCTTGAACGTCAGGGAGTTCACGGTTCACGTATTGCTGAAGCCTGACTTGGAGAATTTTGAGCATTACTTTACTAGCGTGTGACATGAGTGCAATTGTGCAGGAGTTTGAGCATTCTTTTGCATTGCCTTTCCTTGGAATTGGAATGAAAACTGACCTTTTCCAGTCCTGTGGCCACTGCTGAGTTTTCCAAATTTGCTGGCCTATTGAGTGCATCACTTTCACAGCATCATCTTTCAGGATTTGAAACAGCTCAATTGGAATTCCATCACCTCCACTAGCTTTGTTCGTAGTGATGCTTTGTAAGGCCCACTTGACTTCACATTCCAAGATGTCTGGTTTTAGATTAGTGATCACATCATCATGACTATCTGGGTTGTGAAGATCTTTTTTGTACAGTTCTTCCGTGTATTCTTGCCACCTCTTCTTAATATCTTCTGCTTCTGTTAGGTCCATACCATTTCTGTCCTTTATGGAGCCCATCTTTGCATGAAATGTTCCTTTGGTATCTCTAATTTTCTTGAAGAGATCTCTAGTCTTTCCCAATCTGTTCTTTTCCTCTATTTCTTTGCATTGATCGCTGAAGAAGGCTTTCTTATCTCTTCTTGCTGTTCTTTGGCACTTTGTCTTAATCATTACCAAAGGAGACATGAAGGAGAGTCCCATTCCCAAATTCATCCTGTCAGTGTAGAATCTTGCAGTACCAGGTCAAATCTTGGCCAATACACATAATGTTCTGTATAACATTGACAACGATAATGATAACAGTTATTGAGTTCTTAGTAGGTAACAGCCCATATGCTAAGCACACATATTATCTCTTTTAATATTCCCAACAACCTCTTGAGGTATTACTATCATTTCTATTTAATAGATAAGAATTCTGAGACCAAAAAATGTTCCATCTGTTAAGTGGAGGGGCCAGGACTTGAACCTGAGTCCAATGCCAAAACTCACACTCCCTGGGACCCAAAACAAACAGTGACATTGGATAGTATTTATTGGCTTGAATGAAATAGAGTTTCCAGATTTGGCAAATAAAAATATATTGAATATATATCTATATAACTAGAAAATAGATAAATAGAATGTCCAATTAAATTTGAATTTCAGATAAATAAGAAATTATTTTTAGTTTAAATATGCCTCAAATTCACACATATACTGAAAAATTACTTGTTTATTTGAAATTCATATTTAATTGAAAATCCTGAATTTTATCTGGCAGCCCTAGAAAGAATCCAATCTTATTAACAGTCATGGGGCTGGAAGACTGGAATAAGCAATCATGGCTTTCCAACCAAAATGACTCAGGAGGTAGCCAGTCATTCTTAGATCTGTACCAACTAGCATACAATGCAACATATTTTTCAACAAGGAAATCCCAACCAGTCAAAATTATGAACAATAATTGGGGGAGAAATACTTGGAGAGAGACAAATGTATAGCTATGATCCTCTTAGAGTTTCAAAAAGCCCCTGGTGTATTGGAAAAAACCAGAAAATTAAAGTAGGTTATAGATTCTGGTTAAGTTTAAGAAAAAAAAAAAAAACACCCTTGCATTGCTCTTGTAATCATTGGTTTTGAACCTCGTGGGTGCAGAATTAGTCATTACCAGTTTATACATGGACATTTCATTATTTATTTATTTAAAATACATTGAACACTCATAGAACCATCACTCAACCCAAGAATCATAATATTACTAATAACTTGATTTTACCTATGTCTTCTTCTTCTGTTCTATCTTTCTGTTTTGATTCTCTCCCTCCCCCTGAGGTAACTACTACACTGAATTTTTAAATTTATCATTAGCTTGGTTTTCTAAAAAACATACACAGATGCACCTAAACAACATAATACTGTTTTTGCTTGTTTTAAAACTTGATAAGAAGAAAGTCATGTTGTATATGTGAAACCCAGACTCCAGGCAGGAGCACCCAGTGAAATCTTTAAGCTTATGTATGATGACAAGTAGAATAAGACTCAGGAAGATCTTCTAAAAATGGGTGAGTGAGCAGGTGTGAGGGAGCCCAGTGACAGTTTAAAAAATTCCAAACTAAGCTTACAGCTTTGGGCCCAGCTCAGGTGAGAGACCTAGGAGTATTATATTGTAGATCAGCAGCACCTTTCAGAGAACACTCAGCTACTGTGGTCTAACAGACAGACATACGGCAGTGGACATCAACAAGATGCGTGCTAGGAAAAAATCAGTAAGTGTTCTATTCCTTTTTTTCCCCTTAGAGTATAAAGGCTTTACAATATCATGTTAGTTTCTGCTGTACAATAGCATGGATCAGCTATATGTATACATATATCCCCTCCCTCTGAAGCCACCCACCCTCCCATCATACCCCTCTAGGTCATCACAGAGCACAGAGCTGAGCTTGTGCTACACAGCAGCTTCCCGCCGGCTATTTATTTTACACATGGTAGCATATAAATGTCAACGCTACTCTCCCAATTTGAACCACCCTTCCCTCCCCACCCCACGTCCGTATGTCTGTTCTCTACATCTGCGTCTCTATTCCTGCCTGCAAATAGGTTCATCTTCCTTTTGGATAAAACAGGGGTGCAGCTGTCCTGCAAATACTATTGTGCATAGTTACACTTGCTCTGTCTCAATATGTGCAAGTAACATAAGCAGAAGGCCCAGTGGGGAAGACAACTGCCACACAAGGACAGGGGTAACAGCCTTTGAGGGAAGCTGGGGCATAAGGTCCCTCTTGGCTGCAGAAAGTAGGGCTGAATAGTACACTGAGCTGACCCAAGGGATAGTGTCTATGTTTCTAGGTCCTTAGAATGTTTGAAATAGAAGAAACTTAAATACTCTGTCATTCACTGTCTTTTCAAGCACAATTTTTAGTGTAGAATCCTTTCTCCAGATGAAATTTTATGTGGCAAGGTCCAGTAGATAAGAGATATAGTGAATATCTCTTCTGCTTCAACACAGAATCCCACTGATTCCTTCCTAGCTGAAAGAAACTGACACAAAGCGACGAAGTGTCTTGCACAAGGTCATGCAATGAATTATGAACCAGTCTCTCAGAATTGCTTTATCAGCATCTCCGCGCCATCCCTACTCCAGTGCTATCTAGGGCAGCATGGGTCAGGATTTGCCTGGCATGAAAGTGACTTACCCACAATACCTAGCTCTCAGCATAGACGGATCCATCAGGGGTTTCCCGTGACTCATCTGCCAGCTGCTGCTCTCAGTTCCCTCCAGCCTCAAATATCAGTGAGAGCAGGTGGCAGATTGGTGGGTGATCTTTGGGGACTTGTGATTTTTTGGGGCAATGTGTGTTATCTTTATCTGACTCTTTAATGAACCACACCCATTTATTTATCTCAGGAGACTGCTGCTGCTAAGTCGCTTCAGTCATGTCCAACTCTGTGCGACCCCATAGACGGCAGCCCACCAGGCTCCCCGTCCCTGGGATTCTCCAGGCAAGAACACGAGTGGGTTGCCATTTCCTTCTCCAATGCAGGAAAGTGAAAAGTGAAAGTGAAGTCCCTCAGTCGTGTCCGACTCTTTGCGACCCCATGGACTGCAGCCCACCAGGCTCCTCCGTCCATGGGACTTTCCAGGCAAGAGTACTGGAGTGGGGTGCCATTGCCTTCTCCATCTCAGGAGACTAGTCCCTGGTAAAATAATGATGGAAGAAATAGTTGCCTTGGCAGTCTTACAAAGCCGTGAAGCATAAAAGGAAGGGGCAGAAGCTTCTGAGGCAGGTGGACTTTACTTCTAGTTATGGCTCTACCAGTCTTAGGCTGCACGACTTCATCTCCGTGAGCCTCAATATAGGATAGAGATTATGATGGCAGGTTCTAGAGTTGGATCCTTTAGGTTGAAATCCTGAATTCATCACTTATTAGGCAAATTACTTAATATCTCTGTTTCTGACCCAGTTTTTTCATCTCTAAAAATGAGATAATAGTGCCTGTCTCAGCATTGGTTGTGAAAGTCAAAATGACTCCATTCATGGGAAGCATCTATCTATAACAGTACCTGGCATGTAAGAGATACTTGCTTAATGCTAGATATTTATTCATGCAACAAATAGTTGTAGAGCATCGACTATGTGCTAGTACCATTATAAGTAGTAGGAGATACAGGAGAGAAAATTGATCCTGTCCTCCCAAAACATGTGTACTAGTGAGGGGATAAGACAGTAAGAAATGAGATAAATAAAAGGTAAAGTATGTCTTAGTTATAAATGTAACTTGGTTATTGTCACGGAGTGAGGAGTAAATGAAATGGTACACGAGAAATACATGGTGCTTAGCATATACTTCGGAGAAGGCAATGGCACCCCACTCCAGTACCTTGCCTGGAAAATCCCATGGATGGAGGAGCCTGGAAGGCTGCAGTCCATGGGGTCGCTGAGGGTCGGACACAACTGAGTGACTTCACTTTCACTTTTCACTCTCACGCATTGGAGAAGGAAATGGCAACCGACTCCAGTATTCTTGCCTGGAGAATCCCAGGGACGGGGAGCCTGGTGGGCTGCCGTCTATGGGGTCTCACAGAGTAGGACACGACCGAAGCGACTTAGCAGAAGCAGCAGCAGCAGCATATACTTGGCAACTAAACAGTTTATTCTGTGTTTCTTTTCTCTTGCCAACTCTTTACTTTGCACTCTGTTGACCCCATCAGGTTACACCACCTACAGCAACCACTGCCCTTGACTTTACACTAAGTACCCAGGAAGCCCAGTTTTTCTTCTCTTTCACCTTCCCTAGACATTTCTCCAGTGTTCTTTCCTGTTTTCACTCCTGGGTCACTTCTGGGTGACCAGTCACATTCTGGATAGTCATGGGTTCATGTGATCAGTCACATTCTGGGTAGTCATGGGTTCAGGAAGAACCCTTCTAATTTGACTTTGTCCTCTGACTCTTTGTCCACCCTCCCTATATAATTCCCTTGTGCTGGTGAAATGCGGTCTCCACTCGGGGCCTCCATGGCTTCCCAGTATGAAATATCATGACTGTCTGCTTGCTAAGAATACCTGTCTCCATCTCTTCCTCCTAGCAAAACAGCAAATTCTTTTAGCTGAAAACGTCATTTCTGACTACATTCTGGATGCCTGGGGATTCTAGTGTAGCTCACCGGCTGTGTTCCCCTCAATGTTGAGTGACAAGTAAGGCTGGAGCCAGCTGTCACACTTTTATTTATAGTCCCCAAGTCTGTAGGGTCGGGACAGGTATTGAGAATGTACAGTGTGGCAGCTAATTACACTACCCATATTTCAAAAGGCCTCATTACAAAAATGTCAAACAACTTGATTATCCCAAAGATCAGAATAACAATATTCCATATCATTTACAGAATACTTTTCATAGCCTTTTGAATTGGGGGAAAAAAGGAAACGGAAGTCTCTTGCTGACTTAATGATCACATTTGAAACAAGCAGGAAGAAGAAAAACACAGCTATGGAGGAACCAGTAGAGATATGTCACAAGAAGGTTCTCTAGGTAATACCACAGTACAGTGAATTCCAGGGGACTGAGGAAGCTTAGAGATGGAAGATCATGGAGTCCAGTGTTTTCTAAAGCTGTGATGCTGGTCCATGGTGAAGTTTCCAGTCTGGTGAAATATCTGTGTGTGTGTGTGTGTGTGTGTGTGTGTGTGTGTGTGTGTGTGTGTGTTGGGGGAAGGTTGACAACTGTTCTTTTTTAGGAAACAATAGTCCTTTTCTCTGTATCATTTCTATTGTCTGAGTGTTGTATGTAGAGTCCTTTCTTTTCTGAAATAATGATGATGTTTATGATACCACTCATATATACATAAGTTCAAATATATATGTATATATAAATTCATATATATCCATACACATATAATACATATGTGTACATATATATATACATATGTATATATATGTGTATGGATATATATGAACTTATATGAATACATATGCCTTTTTTTGCAACAGACCAAATAATTGTGTCCCCAAAGATGTCCATGTCTTAATCCCCAAATCTGTGAATTAGGTTACATGGTAGAGAGGAATTAAGGCTGCCAATAGAATTAAGGTTGCTAATCAGTTGACTTTAAAATAGTGAGATTATCCTGGATTATCTGGGTGGCCCAATGTAAATGTGGGAGACAGAAGTTGAAAAAAGAGTCAGTATCAGAGTGATGTGATATGAAAAAGACCTGACCAGCCATGACTATGAACAGAGATGGAGGGGGCTATGAGTTAAGCAAGTAGGTGGTCTCTAGAAATTGGGAAAGGCAAGAAAATGAATTTCCCTTTTAGAGCCTCTGGACAGGAATGCTGCCATGCCAACACCTTGATCTGACCTACAGAGCTGGAAAATAATAAACTTGTGCTATTTTAAGCCACTAAATTTGTGGTAATTTGTTAATAGTAGTAAATAGAAAATTAATACACTTAACACAGCAAAAGTTAAACATTGCTGACTCTCTAGATCAATCTATACTCCACTCACCCTTTTAACCCACCTTAAAACATTTATGGATCCAAAAAGTCCAAAAATTTGGATACTAAGAATCTAATCTAATTTCCAATTCAGCACAGGAACCACTTCCCATGAGGCTGTGTTACCTCCCTTTGAATACTTCCAGTGACATGAGAGCTCATTACTCACAGGCAGCACTTTCTTTGTGGGGCAGCTCTGATGACAAGGGAGCTCTTCCTTAAACTGAACTTCAGTTTACCTCGTGGGCCTCTTGAATGCCACATGATACATCGAGTCCCAATTCCACATGCCCTCTGCTTACTTTTATAGGAAGCTCAAAAATACAATTGACATACTCAAGAGTAGCTATTCAAGTGTGTGCCTTTATTCTCACTAGGTTGCCTTCCTCCTGCCAGGCTAAAACTCTGCTAAAAGATTCCACCTCCTCCTGAATCCCTGCCACTTCCAGAAGCCATCATTCCATCTCCTTCTTTACCATCGTTACTAATGATGGGATGATGAGGACCTAGCACTCCTCTGCATCTGCAACCTACCTTCTGCCCCATCCCTCAACTGAACCCGCTCTCTCAAGTTGGATGATGATCTGCTCACTGCCAAATCCAACTCTGTGCATTGACATCATTCGACTTGACTGCTCAGCAGCGTTTGACATTGTTGGCCACATCCTCCCCCTTGAAATTTCCCCCTCTGGTTTCAAAAGCATTAAACTCTGTGGGCTCTTCCATCCTTACGGCTCCTTTTCAGTTTCCTCTTAGTCCATCAGCTTGATGAAAATGTGTCCAAACATTTTTGTCTTTGGCCCTCTTTTCTTCTTACTCTAAAGGTTTCTCTTTTTCATTCAACAAGTATTTGCAGAGTTCCTGGTATGTGTCAGGCAGAGAGGGGGGAGGGTCTCATCTCACTACCTTCTTATGAATGAATTCCAAATAGGTGCCTCTAGTTTCAGACACACTCCCGAGTTCCAGATCCACATTACTGACCTCTCATAAAACAGCGCCACTTAGAGGCCTTCATGGCAATCACACACTCAGTGCATTATTTCTCACTCTCATCCACCACCACAGATCTATCTCACTCCCATCCACCACCACCACACTATTGGCATTTGGGGCTAGATGATTCTCTGTTATGGGGACTGCCCTATGCATTATAGGATATTTAGCAGCATCCCTGGCCTTTACCCATTAGATGTCAGCAGCACTACCACCACCCACCAATTGTGACAACCCTAAATGACTGAAGTGAAGTGAAACTCACTCAGTCATGTCCGACGCTTTGTGACCCCATGGGCTATACAGTCTATGGAATTCTCCAGGCCAGAATACTAGAGTAGGTAGCCTTTCCCTTCTCCAGGGGATCTTCCCAACCCAGGGATCGAACCCAGGTCTCCCACATTGCAGGTGGATTCATTACCAGCTGAGCCACCAGGGAAGCCCATAAATGCCTGAAAATAGTGGCAAATATCCCCTGGCGGCATTGTAACCCCGTTCCCATCTGCCTCCTCCATCCTCTGTTTGATATCCACAGGATTTGGTTATAACTTCCTCTCCACAGAGAACAAGGCTTTACCCTAGTGAAAAAGCAGGCATATTGAGGTAATCCCATCAGTTATTTTAATGATGAAAGTTAGGAAGTGTGGACTCTACAAAGTCCACTGTATAGGTGGGTACTTTCCTGGTCTTGCCCTAAAACTGGCTATTCGTGTTTAACCTGGGGATGTAAGAGAGGAAGAATTAGGTAAAGGATGGAAGGGTTGGGGTGGGGTAGAAGCCAGCTCATCCTTTCTCTGGGTTCATACAGATCAGCCTTCCAGTCTGCTTGAACATCCTTTGGTCTTGGGTTCTAGTAACCATAGTTGGGTGCTTATAGGTTCAAAAGTCAGAACAAGGTGTCAATCCATTCTCCAGCTGATTATTCCATGGTTTAATTATTATCTTTGGGTTAATTCTTTTGAACATTTTGTTCTGCTCTCAGGAGTATCATGCCTTCTGACAGTCTAACTAGTTATTTTTGCAATTACATGGCATGTGTCTCAACGCTGGCAAAGAAAATACTCATTATCAGCGTTTGATCCTACTTGAATATAGCCGCTTGCAAATGCACACATTAACATATGAACACATGTATTTAGGAACATTCATCTTTTTTTCAGTTCTTAAGTGCAAACTACCCTTCCCCAGCAATGTTAGAAATGGCAGGAGAAGTGCTGAGTTGGGTTGGAGTAAGGAGATGCTTTTTAGGCCCTTTTATATCAAGACACAGAGAAGGCAATGGCAGCCCACTCCAGTACTCTTGCCTGGAAAATCCCATGGATGGAGAAGCCTGTGGGCTACAGTCCATGGGGTCGCTAAGAGTCGGACACGGCTGAGCAACTTCACTTTCACGTATTGGAGAAGGAAATGGCAACCCACTCGTGTTCTTGCCTGGAGAATCCCAGACGAGGGACGAGGGAGCCTGGTGGGCTGCCGTCTATGGGGTCGCACAGAGTCGGACATGACTGAAGCAACTTAGCAGCAGCAGCAGCAGCAGCAGCATATCAACATGTGGTTAAGGGCTGGAGCTCATGAGTTTAAAATTTTTTGTTTATTCATTCATCAAATGAAATGTTGAGTGCCTCTTGAGTGACAAACACTGTCTATATGCTGGGATTGGGATACAGCAGTGAGCAAAACAGATTTGACCTCTGTCCTCATGGTGCTTACAATCTAGTATTGGAAGCAAACAGTAATAAAAGAATCATACCGATCTGTGATTACCATGATCTAAGTGCTAAGAAGGAAAGGTATTAGGGTGCTGTGAGGCTATGTGACAAGGTGGCTTTAATTTAGATGAGGTCAAGGGGAAAGATATCTGACCATGTGACATGTGAGCTGATGCCTAAGAGCAGAAGAGCATCCCAGGCAGAGAAAATAGCACTTTCTGAGGCCCAGATGGAGGACAGCACTTGATGTACTTGAGGCACTGAAAGATGACTAGCCTGACTGAAGTGTGGCCAGTAAGGAGAAGCTACAAGAAGAATCTGGTAGGAGGCAGGGACCCAACTGTGAAGGACCTTGTAGGATGCTGGTAAGGAATTTTGATTTTATTCTAAGGACAACACAGGGAAATCATGGAAGGACTTTGCTCATGGTTATTCCATGAGCTGATTTATATTCTTAAAAGATTTATCTGGCTGGTGCATGGAAAGTAAATTTAAGGGGGTCGTCAGTGAAAGCAGGGAGAACATTTGAGATACTTTCCTACAGTCTAAATGAGAGACAAGAGTGTTCTAGATTTGAGTTGTGGCAATGGATGTGGAAAAAACTGGAGTTTATTTCTGAGGTCAAATGACTGAATTTGGGCTGGTTATTGAAACTCTCCAAACCTCATTTCCAAATGTATAACCATTAGACTGATAATACCTACCCCATAACATTGTTGTGTGGATTAAATGAAGATGAGCAAAGTATGTGGCTCTCATAGAAGTCTGTGCTCAATTGATAAATAGAATCTGCTCTTAATATTATTTTAAAAATTATCTCTCAGTATGTTTGCCCTGCAGTGGGTTTTGTTTGTTTGTATGTTTTTGGCCATGCCACACAGCATGTGGGATCTTAGTTCCCCAACCAGAGGTTGAACCTTTGCCCCTGCATTGGAAGTGCAGAATCTTAACCACTGGATTGCCAGGGGCAAGCCTCTGTGATGTGTCTTTTATGGCTTGGTCTCTAATGTGCTGTGTGGTCTGGGGCCAGTTAGTTCACTGGGCTTCAGGTCTGTCATTTGTCAGCCAGGAGAACTAACACCTGTCCTGCCCACTTCACAGGGATGTGCTGAGAATGGAAATAATAGCTGAAACTCTCCTTTGAAATATTACAAAAGCTGCTATCTAAGTGTCAGTGAGTAAGTGCTATTGGTTCTCAACTCCCAGTACTTATTATCTCCATAACAAATAGCTCAACAGAATCGTCATTCTTCCCAGCCTCCATCTCTGCCATTCACCTACGTGTCTCCATCAATCATCTAAAGTTGTCAGGGGCCTGTCTTGACTTGCAACTCATTTTACATGGGATTTTAGCACAACTCTTAATTGAAAAACTAATTGATCCAGTGATCCAGTCACAGTCAATGAAACAATTTCTAAAGCTGGGCAGGAAAGTGATGAACTCTGACGATGCATTTGAATCAACCCTAAGATTTGTCATTGACAGATAAGAGCCTCAAGTTCAATATTGTGTCACATAACACTGGAGCTCCACTGTCTTCAATTTTGCAGCCTATGCTGGGCTGAGGGGAGAGTGAGCTTGGCCCCTAAACAAAAATTATTCTTAAAAGTTAATTAATGGTTATCTGTTATGCATGCTTGGAATACTTCATAATTAAAACCAAAACCATATAAACATGATAAAACATTTAGGTCCACTGTCAGTCAGCAAGACAAGATTTTATTTGCCATTCTGTTTGAATTCCTTAGCATCACATTCTCAATGTGGAGTGTAATGGCCGAGGTCACCCCCTAGGTGTTTACAATGCAAAGAGCCCCTCTATAGTTTGATTGGGCTTCCCTGGTGGCTGAACTGGTAAAGAATCTGCCTGCAATGTGGGAGACCTGGATTCAATCCCTGGGCTGGGAAGATCCCCTGGAGAAGGGAATGGCTACCCACTCCAGTATTCTAGCCCAAATAATTCCATGGACTATACAGTCCATGGGGTCACAAAGAGTCAGACACTACTGAGTGATGATTAGTTAGCTAGCTAGCTATAGTTTGATTGACAGGTAGGCATTCCATCTCGTCCTGAACATGGCTGCTGATGGTGAGCTCACCACTTTTTCCAAAGTAGTGCATTCTACTTTTAGGTAGCTCTTGTGATAAGAGATTTCCTTATTATATTGAGCATATATCTACCTCTCTGTAACTTTCACCACCTAAGGTTCCTTTTTATCTGAGGCTTACCGAAATATCTACTCTCTCTTCTAATGGCAGGCCTTCAAGCATTGGAAGATATATTTCCCAGCTGCCTGTGCCTTCTCTTATTCAGGCTAATCACTCCTGGCACTTCAGATGTATGTCGTAGATCCCAGGCCTTCTCCACTCTGACCACCTTCCTCCTGATGCGTTTCAGTTTGTTAAGTGTCACTCTTAAGAGACTGATGTCTGGAACTGAGTACCACACTGCCAGTGAGGTTGAACCCATTCAGAAGACAGCAAACTGATGCCTTCTCACTGCCTATTTTGGACTAGACATCATGTATTTATCAGTCCTGCCTAGGATAGCATTGATTTTATTTTTACCCATCCACTGTAGAATTCTATGGAACCTCCTCTTATGTTGTGAATTTATATCCCAGGTATTTTGTTTAGGAACTTCTGCCAAGCCAGGCTTCCCCTAACCTTTGATATGTGCTGTTAATTTTTTTTTAACACATTTTCCCCTTTTAAATGCCCTTATGGCTTTGACCCACTGTTTTTTTTTGTTTTTTTTTCTGTTTTTTTTTCAAATTAAAAAAAATTTTGGGCCATGCTGCATGATATGTGGGATCTTAGTTCCCCAACCAGCAATTAAGCCCATGCTTCCTGCAGGGGAAGCACAGAGTCTTGACTACTGGACCATTAAGGGAGTCTCCTTGACCCAGTCTTTTAAATCTTGATTTGGTTAACAAGCTTATCAGCTGTCACTTCCAGTTATGTGCCATTTACAAATTTCGATCAGCCTGCTTTGGGTGGCATTATCCAAATTATTGGTGAAAATTCTGAAGAAGACAGAGTCAAAGACAGAATCAATTGCCATGCTACTTTATTCTTCACCCCTATGGTTTCCAGGATGATAACAACTAGATAATAAGTACACTGGGTAGAATTCTTCAGTCTGCTCCAAAAGTATCTTTAATACTCTTACAGTTTAGGCAATACAAATAACTCTTACTACTGATCTTTGTTCTTCAGACATCTTCACAGGTATGAAATTCAGGAAAAAAACTAAGTGGAATGATTTTCTCTACTCCTGGTATTGTCATCTCTGACCATGCATCTTTACTAGTTATTATTGAGTTTTATGGGGCAGAAGTAAAAAAAAAAAAAAAAAAAAAAGAGGAAACTAAGAATAGACAGAGAAATACTTTCTAGTAAAGAATGAAGCACCAGAATAATTGGGCAATTACTGCTTTCTATCCTCTAACTCAAGCAGTGTGTCATTACCTAAGGTCAGAAAACTGATTCGTTGCCCTTTGTTGTCAGAAAGCAAATGGCTTTTCCATTTTATGAGTAGAATCATTGATATCTGATCAGTTCCTGGGGTCTATGGTCCTTAGCATCTGTGCCCCCTAGCTGACTTTAAATATACTGTAAAGAGCCTTATAAGGTTTCCCAAATGCAGTCTTGATGGGAAGCGACTCTTGAAAAGCCATCTTCACAATACCCAGAACTGGTAATTATACAAAACAGTTCACCTTACTGCTGCATTAAAAAATCGATACAGCCTTCAGTTCAGTTCAGTTGCTCAGTCCTGTCCGACTCTTTGCGACCCCATGAACATCAGCATTCCAGGCCTCCCTGTCCATCACCAACTCCCGGAGTTCACCCAAACTCATGTCCATCAAGTCGGTGATGCCATCCAGCCATCTCATCCTCTGTCGTCCCCTTCTCCTCCTGCCCTCAATTCCTCCCAGCATCAGGGTCTTTTCAAATGAGTCAACTCTTCACATGAGGTGGCCAAAGTATTGGAGTTTCAGCTTCAACATCAGTCCTTCCAATGAACACCCAGAACTGATCTCCTTTAGAATGGACTGGTTGGATCTCCTTGCAGTCCAAGGGACTCTCAAGAGTCTTCTCCAGCACCACAGTTCACAAGCATCAATTCTTCAGTGCTCAGCTTTCTTCACAGTCCAACTCTCACATCCATACATGACCACTGGAAAAACCATAGCCTTCACTAGACAGACCTTTGTTGGCAGAGTAATGTCTCTGCTTTTAATATGCCATCTAGGTTGGTCATAACTTTCCTTCCAAGGAGTAAGCATCTTTCAATTTCGATATAGCCTTAGTTCCCTCAAATATGTGCCAACAGCCTGAAGAGTATGGAACCCATTTTTCCTCTAGGAAAAAAGGGCAAGTTTAAATTAAAGGCACTTTTTTTAACCTGAATTCAACTGGTTGGATTTTGGACAATAATTCTCTGCTCTTAGTTTGGGAGGACAGTCTGGATCTGTGTGGAATGTGTCAGAGAAGTCCAGTCAGTGCTGTCTGTCCTGTCAAGCATAAGGCTGATATGCAGGCAACAATCAGTGGCCCTTGCATGACATTACAGGATCCAACTACTCTCTATTTTAATGGCACTTTGATTGGGAACTATGGGTACTGTAGCTTGAATCTAAAAGAAAACCCTCCAATACCTGCACACATAAGTCCCCCCATTTTCGTTCATCCTAAAAAAAGAAGGACGACATCTCTTGGAAGAGAGGAATTTTAGGACTCAGGGCTAATTTAGAAAAAGAGCCAGCTTTTTAACCAGGGCAGTAATGAGAGCCAGATAATTGCTCAAAATGTGTTTCCTATGTTTAGTAACTGTCCAGACCTGTCTTGTCTGATCTGGTACCCACTAGCCACATGTGATTATTTGAATTAAAATTATGTAAATGAAGTGAAATTAAAGATTCTGTTTTTCAGTTACACCACCCATATTTCTAGTGCTTCACAGCTACATGTACTGGCCAATCAGTGTGACATGGTACATTTCCATGATCAACACAGTGCTGGTCTAGTAAGTCCTATTAAAGTTGCCTACTGCGCCTACCCAATTCAGTGTTTTAGATTCTAAGTTAACTAGCATTTATTCAGTACTCTGTTCTAGGCATCATACTAGCAACTTTCATACTTTTATGGTGGGGTGGGGGGCATCGTTTAACATTTCATGGAAGTTACCAATGTGTAGGCAGAGCAGGTAGCAGCGTGCCTTGTAGTGTGGTTGGAAGGTCCCTGGAAAGTCTTCCTGCCTTCAATTGTCCCATCCATTGCCTGCTGCCAAGTTTGAAATATCTACCTATCTGGGATAGGATGGTGAATAGTGTGTGTTAGTTGCTTAATCATATCCGACTCTTTGTGACCCCATGGACTGTAGCCCACCAGGCTCCTCTGTCCATGGGATTCTCCAGGCAAGAATACTGGAGTGAGAAGCCATCCTGTTCTTCAGGGGATCTTCCTGACCCAGGGATTGAACCTGGGTCTCTTGCATTGCAGGCAGATTCTTTACTATCTGAACCACCAGGGAAGCCCAGGGTGGTGAAATTTCCTGTTCAATGACCAGTGTGGTCTGGAAGGGGTACATGTGTGGATTGCTTTATGAGATTAATTCAAACTGAGGGTCAGGCAACACTGCTATTTGCCAAAGGTAGGTTCTGATCTACACTGTGTGTGTGTTTCTAGTGAGTTAGAATGTATTTATTAATCAAGAGGTATAATTTATTTTAGGCAAAATATAAAACAATTTTGACAGTTCAAAGTTTAAATAAATATCACTGCTATATATATATAGCAGTTCAGTTCAGTTTTAGTATGTATATGTGTGTGTGTGTGTGTATATATATATATATATAAAACTAGGTAACTAATGAGAACCTACTGATTAGCACAGGGAACTCTATTCAATACTCTGTGTGTGCTGTGTTTAGTTGCTCAATGGTGTCTGACTCTTTGTGACCCCATGGACTGTAGCCCATCCGGCTCCTCTGTCCATGGGGATTCTCCAGGCAAGAATATTGGAGTGGGTTGCCATGCCCTCCTCCAAGGGATCTTCCCAACTCGGGGATTGAACCCAGGTCTCCCACATTGCAGGTGGATTCTTTACTGGCTGGGCCACCAGGGAAACCCATTCAATACTCTATAATGACCTATATGGCAATAAAATCTTAAAAAGAGCAGATGTATGTGTATGTATAACTGAATCACTTTGCTGTGCCCTTCAACTATACTGCACTACTCCATTACTCTTGCCTGGAAAATCCCATGTACAGAGGAGCCTGGTAGGCTGCAGTCCATGGGGTCGCTAAGAGTTGGATACAACTGAGCGTCTTCACTTTCACTTTTCACTTGCATGCATTGGAGAAGGGAATGGCAATCCACTCCAGTGTTCTTGCCTGGAGAATCCCAGGGACGGGGGAGCCTGGTGGGCTGCCGTCTATGGGGTCGCATAGAGTCGGACACGACTGAAGCAACTTAGCAGCAGCAGCAGCATACTGCACTAAAAAAAAAAAGAAAATTGATAAAAAAAATCACTTCTAATACACCCACTAATTTGACCAGAAAGAAAAGCAGGATATTTACTATGTTTTGATCAGACTTGAATGTTCATAGAACCTCTAACTTATGTGTATCAATTCAGCAGTATAACTGTTGTTATATCGAACAGTATCAAGTATTGTGCTAGATGCTGGAGCTGTGAAATTCTCCTCTCAAGTTCCCTTTCATAGGACCTCCTTCTAGGGCATTCACAGCTGGTCCAGTGACAGCAAGACCTCACCTTTCTTCCCCACTTCTCCCCCTTCACCACTCTTATCCCAGTCCCCATTTTTTTCAACCTCCCTTCTGACTTGTTCTCGGCCAGCAGATATAATTGATAAGGGAGAAAGGCATGGACTCGATGGACGTGAGTCTGAGTGAACTCCGGGAGATGGTGATGGACAGGGAGGCCTGGCGTGCTGCGATTCATGGGGTCGCAGAGTCGGACACGACTGAGTGACTGAACTGAACTGAATCTTCCTTTCCTCTCCCTACAGCAGTGCTTTGCAAATTGCACGGCACAATCCACTAATGGGTTATGAAATCAGTGTAATGAGTCATGACCTAGCTTTTAAAAAAATAAGTGAAATAAAATAGAAAAATGTCAAAATGTATCCAGGTAGTCAGGGTAAATATTGTTTTGTCAAACATTTGTTTTGATTATCAAATATATGCATGTATGTTGTGGGTCTTTAAGTCAAATGTATTTTTTTTAAGTGATAGGGTTTTTTTTTTTTTGGGGGGGGTGTTGTTGTTTGTTTTTTTATTTTATTTTTTGGCCATGCAGGATCTTAGCTTCTTGACCAGAGATTGAACCCATGCCCCCAGCAGTATAAGGGCAGAGTCCCAACCACTGGAATACCAAGGAAGTCTCTCAAATATATTTCTTTACCACCTCACACCTGCAGCTCCATGCTTTGTTCCAAGTCTAGTACTGGTTTGATCTACATTTATGTCCTCACTCCTTATTGCCTCCTGCAAAAATCCCATCTTATTCCCTCTTCTATTTGCCCAATCCATCCCTCCTCTCCTGACCCTCCAAGCCTCCATGTGAACTCACCCACCCCTTGCCATCCAGCTGGAGTCGCATTGAATGGCCACCTGGGGATGGAGTTGGTGGAATCTCTGTTGGTGGAATCTCAGATGGGAGTGATTGGGGATCGTGTGGCACTGAACTCTGGAGCTGAGACGGTGAGAAGCATGAGCACGCCGGGTGGTGGGCAATGCCAGAGCCTATGTACTTCATGGGACAGCTCTCATACCCAGGCTACCTGTATACCAGCCACATTACATGTCTCCCTTTCGAACTCAATCCATGTATCAGCTGAGAAGAGAAACGGCTGGTGCAGAGTGTCATTCAAAGGGAATCTAACTTCTTGCAGGAATACAGAACAGCTGGGTCCTCTTCACAGCCCCTGCAGATGCTTCTTCAGTGGTTTGGAAGCAAGACTGTGTCTCCCGAAGTGTAACTTGCTCCATGGGGAAGAATCTGACTAAAAATAGCTGGAAATAGCTAGAATTAAGTAAACACATGTAACTTGTAGAATGCAGTTTCCACTGGAGACAGAGTACGCAGCCCCCTCTAGCGCTTTGCTGTTCAGTCATGTATTAAACTTGTGACTTTTATGTGCTGCCAATGAGTACATCTGACCATGGCAGAGTGATCCGTTTGCTCCAAGAGGGAGAGGAATTTAGGCCTCTGTAATTCTCTTTGTGCAATGCCATGCAAAATTAAAGGCTTCATTTTTTGTGGATGACAATGGCATTGCTGGAGAGAAGCTGCATATTCAGTCATAAAAACACTCTAATAAGTACTCAGGGGTTGGCCAGGGACGTGTGAGTGAGGTAACTGAACACACTCTCTGTCTTGTTTTAGGTACTGGGACCCAGTAACTGGGCCCTTGACTCCCTATTGCCAGTCAGATATCATCCAAACCCATCAGCCTGGAATTCACATTAGAAAAACATGGTACCCAGAGCTGTACATAGTAGGTGCTCAGTAAATAGTGCATATTTGTTTTCTATGCAGTGTTCCTCATCACTAGAGCTTATGATCTACCTCAAAGTATCTCCCACAACTCTCCAGTAGGAACTTTGTGCCCCAGTCCAGTTGGTCTTTCTATTCCTGACACCCTTCTTTCTGATTCCTGCTGCTGAGCACTGTTTATGCTGCATCCCCATCCTGGGATGCCGTTTCCCAAATCTCTACCATTCCAATTCTTTAAAACATTTAAACCAATATTGATTGATTGATTTGGCTGTGTTAGGTCTTAGCTCAGCATGTGGGCAGTGCATGGGCTTCTCTCTAGTTGCCCCATGGCATGTGGGATCTTAGTTCCCTGACCAGGGATTGAACCCGTGTCCCCTGCATTGGAAGACAGTCTTAACCCCTGGACCAGCAGGGAAGCCCCTACCATTTCAATTCTTGCCCACCTTGCAAAACTTGCTGAAGCTAAGCTCCCTCCTCCACGGAGCTGACGTCCCCATTTTGGTGTTCGATCACAGCGTGTCTCCACCAAGCTCTGGCCTGTTTGTCTCATGTATGTGAATGTGAGTGCCTACCAATGGTTGAGAAGCTTTAGAGTGTCAGGAAACACATACGTATTCTACTCATCTGTGTCAGGCTTGGGATATGTGGTTTATATTGTAAGTACTTAATGAGCTGATGATGTACATTGGTAAGAAGTTATGAATAATTGCTGAAAAGCAGAATTTTCCAGTTCTGCCTCCTAAGTCACTGCTGACTCAAACTGTGACTTTCCCTTTGCCTTCTTCTGAGCTCTCGCTTCTCTCCAGCCTATTGGCAAGGGCAGTATTTATATACCGTAAAGAGATGTTTTGTGCATTAGCCATAATGAGGATAAAACATGTAAAAATATGAAGATCTGTGGAACCCTATTATTATAGGAATAATAATAATTACAGCTGCACTTGGTTAAATGCTCCAGAAATCATATAGAAGATGCCTTCTCTGGGGCGGGGGGGGGGGGTGCGGAAAGCAGCCAACTGTACCAGCAATTAGTCAATTATGAATATTTAATTTTGCTTTATTGCTTGCGATTTTTGTTTCTGTGCACAACTAGGGCCTAGTTGCCTCTTTTGCCTTTTAAATAGAACCTCTGATGAAGCTGGTTACAGAACCATCTTCATGCGACCTGGGCCACGCAAACCAACACTACAGATCCAGTGACACGAGGACTATGTTTTGCTCTCCTTTACCCTAGTGGCCAATGTTCCTTCCCACGTTGGTTTTCATCTGTCCCTAAGGAGTCTTAGGCTTGCCTGATGGCTCAGTGGTAAAGAATCTGCTTGCCAATGCAGGGGACATGGGTTCAATCCCTGGTCAGGGAAGATCTCACTTGCCACAGAGCAACTAAGCCTGCATGCCACAATTACTGCACTTGTATTTCTAAAGCCTGGGAGCCACAACTACTGAGCCCACAGGCCACAACTGTTGAAGCCTGTGTGCTCTAGAGCCCACGCTCCAGGACCAGAGAAGCTACCACAGTGAGAAGCCTGCACGCCACAACTAGAGAGTAGCCCGTGCAGCAACAAAGACCCAGCACAGCCAAAAATAAACATTTTAAAAAAGGAGTTTCAACTCCAGAGCATTGTGGGGGTTACTGAACATCTGTGTTGGCCAAGCAGCAGTGGCATATGAGGGCACCCCAAGTGCAGAGTCTTTTGACAGGTGCCTGGAAGAAACCTGGAGGAAACAGAACATGTATTCCCTTAGCAGGGAAAGGGTTTTTGCTTTGGAAGAGGCTTAGAAAAACTAACAGAGGCCCTTAGAAAAACTGAAGAATCTTTTTCTCTAGAAAGCCAATATACTTGATTTATTCAGGAAGGTGTCTGTGTATTCTTGGTTGGAGGCAGAGCGCTGACCTCTATCTAGATTGTTCTACCTTTGCTAAGAACCTCCCATTGTAAGACAGTTTAAAGGATGTATTCTCTGGGACTCATTCTGCCTCCCTATCTTTTTCATTATTTATCTGACCACCTGAATCATTCTACACAATGCATTTCTCTAAAGTGTTTCAAGATTTCTAAGTCAAAATTCTCTTGTATATAATTAAGAATTTCTCTGAGTAGAGCCTATGAATATATTTGATGCAAAAAGTAATTGAATGATAACATGATTTCCATTCTCTTTCATCTCTCCAGCTAATACAGAAAAGTATTATCAATGTGCTGTCACTCATTAAACAAATATTTATGTGTCTGGCCATTAAAATTAGAAATCAGGAGAAAGATTTTTTTTTGTTTTATTTTGTTTTAAATTTACTGTGCTTCATGTTCATCAGTTAGCAGGCACCGACTCTCTTTTCTAAATGTTAGGTTGCTGCATGCTTATGTATGATGAGGTTTTTGTTGTGCTTTTTCTCTGAAGATCTCAACATGAGCAGCTTTGGAAAGATTATAGGGAATAGACTTTAAAAGACATTTCGAGTACCCTGAAACATTCCTTTTCAGGAGTCCTGCTTTTGCTTTCAAAGTTTTGTGAATTCCTCTTTGGTGGAGAGTCACCTACTTTCTGGCCCTACCCTGCCCTTCCTTTGCCTCCTCTGGGGCCACCCCATCGCCAAGGTGACTCTGCTTTTGAGGAACCCTGGAGCCAGCTGGTGACCTTTAGCTTTCAGGAGCAGAAGTGGCCACTCTGGGATCTGCTCCACAATGAGGAGGTGCCACTTGCAACTACCTTATTTCCCTAGGTTGTTTTTCTTTACCATTCAGAATTTTAGCCTTTTCTGCTTCGGCCTTTTCCTCCCCTTTTAAAAAAATAATTTCAAATTTCTGTTTATGTATTCAGCACACACCACAGGGTGCCAATTTCATTTTATTGTCCCATTTAAAGGGCAAATAAACCTTTGTTTTTATAAGGAGAGGATAAAGGACCAATTATCCTGGGCCGCAATGCATATTTGCTATTTGAGCTTACAATCCAGTTCTGCGTCTTCAGAACAGATTCTGCCATTTTCACCCTCTTGCCTCATTTCCTGTTATGTCATTGCTGTGACATAACACATTTTCTGGTGAATATCTTACCCTTAATGAACAGAGTTACTGTTTTATTAGTTGCCATTGCCTGATGTATGTTCTAAGCTCCCATGAAGAGCGGATGACCAAGCATCGAGGGGAACACTCCACTGCCCTGAATTGAAGGGTCTCTTAGTCCCAGTATGTTGCCACAATGAATGAAACGAGCAGATACATGTTGTCATTGGATTGTCACCCAGTCAACTGCAGGCAGCTGGGGTGGCATTGCTTACCACCTGCTTGGTACGTCATCTCCTCCAAGAAGCTCACCCTGAACTGGCCCATCTTGCCAATAATTATCACTTCTACATATCACTTTGCTACTTCACAGCTATAATCCTATCATTAGTATTTCAGAGTTAGAAACATTTGTGGATTGGAGTCCAGGAGAGAAAATACAAACTCTTTCAGTGTGGCATCCTTTGGGAGTAGCATGAGAACTAGGAAAATATTTGTTATGGGGATGACTCTGTTGCTATTTGTGAAATCGATGGACTCAGAGACAGTGAAAGAAGTGGCTGGAAACTCCCTGTCCTGCTGAGGCCAAAGTCACGGGCCAGTTTGTAAGGGGACCAGTTAAGCTTCCACCACTGGGCAGACCCCTGGCCCCAGGCGGTAGCCACTATAAGGGTGACTGCTCATACAAAGGAGAGCCTGAGCCCACAGTCAAATTTTCATCTACGAGAATAGCATCATTTTTCTAGGGCCTCATGGTGTTACTCATGAAAATGGAAGGAAGCGAGAAGAAAACGAGCGGAATATTTTTGGCTATAAAACAGGAGCTGTTATTTTCCTAATTTTAGTGTAGTCTTTCAGAAGAGAAAAACATGAAAAAAGGTAAGTACGTAGGAATTATTCATAGGCGTGCTTCTAGCTCCTATCAACAAGCTAACAGCTTTATATAGCTAATACTTCTCTTCAAATACTTACTATTCATGGCTTCAACCTCTGATCATCAAATTCCCTGGCAGAAGACATTCTGCTCATTCTTTCATTTCTAGATCTTAAGCATAAACAGACTTAGGTAGGGATAAAGACAGAAATAGTAGGAATGGCTCTTCAAAACAAGCAAGACATTGTTCAGTTCTGCATATTTGGTAAATGCAGGTAGATTCCTTAGCCACTGAAGAAGGTCCAGCAAATTCTCAAGGCACAAGACCTACTGGGTTGGTTCAAAAGTTCACTAAGTTTTCCCATACCATCCTATAGAAAATTTGAACAAACTTTTGGGCCAACTCAATATTTTGTGGGACATTGGCAAGAGAAGGGAAGGCATTAGGGGTGGGACAGCTGGAGAGCTGGGGTACCAGTGTGTGAGTCAGGAAGGCTGGAGAGCTAGGAGAGACCTGAGAGAAAAAACAAGAAACTGAAGCCCTGAGTAGGCAAGCAGTTTCCCAAGCGATTCCCCAATCCACAGATAAACAAACTGAGGCTCAGAGAAGTAACATAACATGACTAATATCACACAGTAGAAAATGTCAAAGCTAGGATGTGAACATGGGATTACCTGAAATGCCATCACAGTGACTAAGCAGAGTCTAATTCATCTGAAAGGCTATTCATGAAGGGTGTCCCTAAGCTGAAGTGTTATGGCAGGAAGAGTAAAAAACTTGGGAAGCCAGGGAATGGCAGTGAAGACAAGCAATTAGGAGCTCACTGGTTTCCAGATAAGAGATTTTAATGACTTAAGTGGATAAAGAGGGCTTCCCAGGTGGCTCAGTGGTAAAGAATCCACCTGCCAAGCAGGAAACATGGGTTCAGTCCCTGAATTGGGAAGATCCTCTGGAGAAGGAAATGGCAAAACACTCCAGTAGTCTTGCTTGGGAAATCCCAATGACAGAGACTGGCAGGCTACAGTCTCTGGGGTCACAAGGAGTCAGACATGACTGAAGTGATTAAGCATGCAGTACATAGCACCCAAGTGGATAAAGACTGAAAGATAGAGTCCTTGGTGTGTCCAGTGCATAAGTAGAAGCTAGAAGAAGACTGCTTTGATTGGACTCCAACTTCACCAAATATTTACTGAGCACTTGCTCTGTGCCAGTCACTGTTCTTAATGCTAGGGATATGGCAGTGAGCAAGGCAGACACAAATCCCTGCCCCAGTGGAGCTGATATTCTTGTTGGGAGGGATTTATTATCTGTATGACCTTGGCCAAATTGTTCAGCTTCTCAGAGGCTCAGTTCGCTCACCTGCAAAATGGTAAGAATGGAGCCCAGATCAAATGAGGATTATATGATATCATGCATATAAAACATACAGTGCCTGAAAGAGCAGCTTTTCTTATTAACAGTTAATTTTAACCAGAGCTGGACTGCAGGCACATCCAAGGTGACATGGCAGAATTGGGGACCTCTGAGAGCATCAGATTTGTCTTTCCACGTTTGGGATGTAGGACTCCAAACCCCTTCAGGGGTTAGCACCTGCAACATGTTTTAGTTGCTTGCCTTGTGGGTAGGGCAGTTCCAGCAAGAGCTAGAAGGGGTTAAGGTCCTGGTTTCTGCCTGCTGATATATTGCTATGTATATCTTTTTCTGTGTCCGTATGTGAAAATACCACCATCCTTTATTTATATCAGACCATGCACTTGTTTTCAGTGAGCATAACTTAAAATCTACTCTTTGAATATAAGTTTATTTTATCTTCAGGTGCCATGCAAAAAGATGAGGAGGTGACCTTTTCAGAAGCTTGAAACACTGATTATCTGCTTTGGTGTGTGGCATGGGTGAGTAAAAATAACTGTTTAATCAGAGAGGTGATTTAATAATTATTTGAATAGGTCCAGATGGCTATGGTGTTTTTCTCCCCACTACTGCCATACTTCTGAAGAAATGAAAATAGGGTGGAGATCCTGCTGCTTTTTTTTTTTTAAGGGCAGGATGTCTAGATTCTGAGAGAGAGAGCATGGGGGAACTAGGGGAGCTTAAGCCAACTATACTTTTCCATATGCTATCTGGAATGTTCTGTTCCCTCACATTTCTACCTCAACCACATGGATAATTTTGACCTCACTAGTGGACTCGCCTCCACCTTCTATTTCTTAGCCTAAATTGTGATTTCCTCCAAGAGGCTTCTCTTACTTACTTAACAAGGCTGGATCACACTCAGAGCATCCTGTACTTATCCTTCACAGCATGCATCATATTTTTGAATGACTAATGAGTCATTTGTTCAATGTCTGTCTCCCCAAGCTTTACAAGGACAGGGACAGAGGCCCCTTGTGTAGTCCCCAGTCCCTCAAACTTAGCATAATGTCCAGCACATAGTAGGTGTTCAAGAAATTTAAATTGACTGACTAGCTGGCTCAGTGAAGGAATAAGTAGCTTTCAGGAGCTCTGGATTCTGGGTCCAGCCCTGGCATTCTCAGGATGTGTGGCCATAGGTACATCATGACTTTGAGCCTCACTTTGAGCCTTAAGTCGCCTCACCTGAAAAGTGAGGATTCAGTGATTTCTAAGGTTATTTCTAACTTGAGTAGTTTCTCATTCCATGGAAGTCAGGATTCTGATTCTTATCAGTAGGGGAAAATAATCCAGTGAAACCACCCAGGGTTTGCTGCCTCTCATTTCCAGGCATCTCCAGTGTGCTAATAACTTGAATTGTCATGGGAAAAGCAGGTGTAATTAGTGGATTCCTCTTCAAAGGCCTCAAAGTGAGGACCACATTGGTCTGTTTGGGAAGACCAGCAATTTACCCATTCCAGACTTCACTTTTCTGATAAGCTGCTCTTTGTTTAGTTTTACCTCTAAGATTAGGTGCTTTCACATGGAGATCTTCATCTTCTTTGTGTTTGAAACAAAAGGCAGTATTTAAACTAGGGAGGGAAATCTCTGATGGTAAATGGTTATAAGCAAACAGCTGCTAGCTTTGTTTTGATGTTTTCTTCCTCATGTCAATCAAATAAACAGCTCTAAGTTTCCTTAGCGGGCCCCAGCTGGACCACAGAAGCAGGCACTTCAAGATACGTCACAGCCAGTCTTGTATCCGCAGCGGCCAGCACAGTGCCAGGTTCAGAGTAGGTGTGCAAAATGCCTGCAGAATTGCATAAGGTGGCAGCTGGGAGGCCCTACACACAGGCTGAGTAGGCAATTCCCATATTTTTGTTATTTTTGTCATTTGTACCCAGTTGACTTGACATTGTACAGGAGATAGGGATCAAGACCATCCCCATGGAAAAGAAATGCAAAAAAGCAAAATGGCTGTCTGGGGAGGCCTTACAAATAGCTCTGAAAAGAAGACAGGTGAAAAGCAAAGGAGAAAAGGAAAGATATAAGCATCTGAATGCAGAGTTCCAAAGAATAGCAAGAAGAGATAAGAAAGCCTTCCTCAGCAATCAATGCAAAGAAATAGAGGAAAACAACAGAATGGGAAAGACTAGCGATCTCTTCAAGAAAATTAGAGACACCAAGGGAACATTTCATGCAAAGATGGGCTCCATAAAGGACAGAAATGGTATGGACCTAACAGAAGCAGAAGACATTAAGAAGAGGTGGCAAGAATACACAGAAGAACTGTACAAAAAAGATCTTCAAGACCAAGATAATCATGATGGTGTGATCACTCACCTAGAGTCAGACATCCTGGAATGTGAAGTCAAGTGGGCCTTAGAAAGCATCACTATGAACAAAGCTAGTGGAGGTGATAGAATTCCAGTTGAGCTATTTCAAATCCTGAAAGATGATGCTGTGAAAGTGCTACATTCAATATGCCAGCAAATTTGGAAAACTCAGCAGTGGCCACAGGACTGGAAAAGGTCAGTTTTCATTCCAATCCCAAAGAAAGGCAATGCCAAAGAGTGCTCAAACTACCACACAATTGCACTCATCTCACATGCTAGTAAAGTAATGCTCAAAATTCTCCAAGCCAGGCTTCAGCAATACGGGAACTGTGAACTTCCAGATGTTCATGCTGGTTTTAGAAAAGGCAGAGGAACCAGAGATCAAATTGCCAACATCCACTGGATCATGGAAAAAGCAAGAGAGTTCCAGAAAAACCTCTATTTCTGCTTTATTGACTATGCCAAAGCCTTTGACTGTGTGGATCACAATAAACTGTGGAAAATTCTGAAAGAGATGGGAATACCAGAGCACCTGACCTGCCTCTTAAGAAACCTATATGCAAGTTAGGAGGCAACAGTTAGAACTGGACATGGAACAACAGACTGGTTCCAAATAGAAAAAGGAGTACGTCAAGGCTGTATATTGTCACCCTGCTTTTTTAACTTCTATGCAGAGTACATCATGAGAAATGCTGGACTGGAAGAAACACAAGCTGGAATCAAGATTGCTGGGAGAAATATCAATAACCTCAGATATGCAGATGACACCACCCTTATGGCAGAAAGTGAAGAGGAACTAAAAAGCCTCTTGATGAAAGTGAAAGAGGAGAGTGAAAATGTTGGCTTAAAGCTCCACATTCAGAAAACGAAGATCATGGCATCCGTTCCCATCACTTCATGGGAAATAGATGGGGAAACAGTGGAAACAGTGTCAGACTTTATTTTTTGGGGCTTCAAAATCACTGCAGATGGTGACTGCAGCCATGAAATTAAAGACACTCACTCCTTGGAAGAAAAGTTATGACCAACCTAGATAGCATATTCAAAAGCAGATGGGGAGGGAGGTGGGAGGGGGTTCATGTTTGGGAACGCATGTACACCCGTGGTGGATTCATGTCAATGTATGGCAAAACCAATACAGTATTGTAAAGTAAAGTAAAAATAAAAATAAATAAATAAATAAATAAAATACATTAAAAAAAAGGCAGAAACATTACTTTGCCAACAAAGGTCTGTCTAGTCAAGGCTATGGTTTTTCCAGTAGTTGTGTATGGATGTGAGAGTTGGACTGTGAAGAAGGCTGAGTGCCAAAGAATCGATGCTTTTGAACTGTGGTGTTGGAGAAGACTCTTGAGAATCCCTTGGACTGCAAGGAGATCCAAACAGTCCACTCTAAAGGAGATCAGCCCTGGGTGTTCTTTGGAAGGAATGATGCTAAAGCTGAATCTCCAGTACTTTGGCCACCTCATGTGAAGAGTTGACTCATTGGAAAAGACTCTGATGCTGGGAGGGATTGGGGGCAGGAAGAAAAGGGGACGACAGAGGATGAGATGGCTGGATGGCATCACCGACTCAATGGACGTGAGTCTGAGTGAACTCCGGGAGTTGGTGATGGCCAGGGAGGCCTGGCGTGCAGCAATTCATGGGGTCGCAAAGAGTCGGACATGACTGAGCGACTGAACTGAACTGAACGAACTGACTTTCCAGAATGATCTGAAGCAGAGCTGCCTACATAGTAGAGTTTGAGGACTAAACAAATGGTCCTATATGCCCGTACCAGCTTGTTTAGGTGCTAGAAATTTCTGCCAAGTTGCTTTAGGTTGGCATGAAGGGTTCATGAAAATGATGGCATGACATGTGGATCACCTTGGATAAATGAAGTTCTAGTGATCAGGAACACCTCGGAATGAATTCATTTTTATATTAGCTAATGCCAGGGTCCTGGGAACATAGGACAGGGATGGATTGTCCCGGCAATCTCAACTGCTGGTAGCTTAGCTGGTAAAGAATCTGCCTGTAGGGCAGGAGACCATGGTTTATTTCCTGGGTCTGGAAGTTCTGCTGGAGAAGGGATAGGCTACCTACTCCAGTATTCTTGGGCTTCCCTGGTGCCTCAGATGGTAAAGAATCCACCTCCAATGCAGGAGACCTGGGTTCAATCCCTGGGTTGGGAAGATCCCCTAGAGAAGGGAACAGCTACTCACTCCAGTATTCTGGTCTGGAGAGTTCCATGGAGAGAGGAACCTGGCAGGCCACAGTACATAGGGTCGCAGAGTCGGATATGACTTAGTGATTTTCACACATTCAGAATCTTAGGGGTGAATTAAGAAAACTGTAGAGCATCGAGTACTCTTCAGGAGGCTAGGAGCATCAGAGTAAGTGTCCCTCAAATAGCTTGCATTCAGCTTGAAGGCGTTGGCCTCCCCCAGATAGGAGTGATACCAAAAGTCCAGCAGGAGTTGCCAGCCATCGGAGACGACACCACAGTGGTGAGAGAGACCTTGCATTTGGTCTTGAGAGAGCCTGAGCACCTCCAATAAAAATGCTGACAAGTTGTCCTTGAGTTTAAGAACTGGAATTCTTTAGTTTTCTCCCGAACTCCCACTGACTTCATGCATTTAGCAAAGAGACCTACATTTTAGCATCTCCACTTCCCTCTCAGCATTTGATGACTTATTTAGACCCCCTGGGTGGCTTTAGTCCTTATGGCACACTTTTTTTTTTTTGCTTTTAATAATAGTAATAATGAATACCATTTGATGAGTACTCACCATTTGCCAGACACCATGCTAGACCCCTACATATGTTATCTCAATTGTTAGGTCCATCTAAGTACAAAATGTTCAATCCTTCTGTTAAGCTATAATGACTTATCTTATGAATCTCATGGCCCTCTCTTTCATCTTAAGTACAGCATCATAGACTGGGGTCCTCTGTGATCAACCAATCAGCAATTCTGGAAGTTACTGTGTGCCACATACTGTGTTAAGGGCTATAGAGGAAATAGGAAGAGAACATTTAGTCCCAGACACACACCTCCCTCTGAAAGCTGGCCTCTGTCCTTTACTCCTAGTTTCCTTTCTCTAGTTTTTTGGACAGAGACATGGATACCTGAAAGAAGGCCAGGAGATGGATACCAAGGGAATGAGCCTATTTCATTTCCTGACACAATATGCAATCTGGCAGAGTTAGGGAATAGGCTATTCAGATTGATTCAAAGTTGTGTTTAATGGAGAGTCCTTATAGACACAAAAGTGCAGAAAAGTAAACACAATGGTATTTATTGATGGCACACCAGCAATTGAAGGGACAGATGATGCTTTTCTCTAATAACTCAGAAGGTACCTCAGAATCTTTTACAGTTTCAGGGTCATCATGATGAACGTATCAATAAAGAGTAAGAGGTAGGGTGGTCTGCTGCAAAGTGCCTCCCTTTGGGGAATCAGAAGACCTGAGATGTAGTCCTAGCAATGCAACCTTGTGCCTCAGTTTTTCCATCTGCAAAGAGGAGAGGTCCGTCTTGAATCTCTTAAGGAATCTTTCAGCTCTCAGATTTTCTCACTGCTAATTTTCCCTACGCAGCATGGAAATGGGCAAGGTCCTAGTGGCTTGACTGCCTGAACATAGATTTTCCACCATCTCACCCTCAGTGAGATACCCCTCCTTTCAGTTTAAACAAGTATGTTGCCTGTGGTGATCAGGCTTCAGTAAAGCATGTGCCCCATTTCATAACATGTTACATAATCAAACCAGCTGCTGTGCTGACCTCTGTGTTGAACTGTCCTCCTTCTCTGGCAACCCTAACTTCCCCACATCAGCAGCATCCTGATTTTCCTGGGTCTCTGGCCATCCAAAGGAGCCCCCTCCTTCCCAAGCCCTGCTAGAACAACTGCCCGATGTGTGCGATTGGACTGGATATATTTCACATGTGCTCGCCTAAGTGTGGAGGGGTGGGAGTGAAAGTAAATGATGCTGGACATAGTGAGGCATTGTCATAAAACCTCAGATTCAGACATCTGCTTTTGAATGGATCCTTAATACCAGAAGGCATCACTGAGGCCAGGCTGTTAACTCAATGGTGTTATTAAATCTCTTCATAAAAAATATTCATTTTTGGCTCACCTGCCAAATGTTCTACTCTAAAAAAATTTTCCATATTAGCACCTAAACAAATTCTCAATCACCAAAATCATTGGACCCATCAGCAAGCTTTGGGCTCAATCCCAAGCCGGTGGTGTTTCAAGCCACTGATTGGAAATGCTCCCTTGGCCCTTTGAGGCCCTCCCAGATACTCTAGAACTCGGTAAATGTACAATAATGCAATTTACTATAATGCCCTTTCCCTTTTCAAGTAACCCAGCTGTGATCTCCAAGTCCCGGTTCACTATATTTGATGGAGGGTATATTTAAAATGAACAGCTGAAACGGCTGCATAAACTGTCTCCTCCATATCCTTTTTATCCCCTCATTGACAAACACAGGGCAGCTCCATGGGGTTGACTGCTGAAAGGCTGACAATGTTAGGGCAACAAGCCCATGCTATTATGTTAATTTCCATTCTTCTCTTTTTGTGCTTTGTTATTGTTATTAGAGTAAATTTTTCCTAAGGGGTGCCAGAGGGACAGCAGGAGAAGCCGAAAGGCTCCATTCTTCAAAATGGAAACAAAGGCTTAACAGGAAAGGTATAAACAAACACCTTGACTGCAAAGTCTGCCTGCAGACCCTCCATCTTTACCTATTAGTCATTGGCCAGCTGGCTTCAGTCTCTTCACTGGAACCTAGATGTGTCTCTCCAAGTTATGTTTCCATTGACAGAAAGGAATGAAGACAGAGCAAGGAAGACATTATAGAGACGACTACACATTCCAATACTTGAACCATTCAACTCAAGAGAATCATGCAGAAGGCAGAAATATTATGCCTCTCAGATTAGTTTACCTGATGTAGTAGAGAAAAATTTACCATGCTGCACACAGACAACAGTGACCCAAAGTCAGGCAACTGGGCAGTTGTGTTCCACTTTGTGACTTATATACCCCTGATTTCCAATTCTAGCCTTACTTTCTCTTGTTCCCCCACAATACCTGTATGGCAGATTCGAGGTACTCAATAATTGCTGACTGACTTAACGCTTGTAGGTGATCCTTCTTGCTGGCAGGTGCTCTGAGATCCATTAATCAGCTAGGGAATATTTCTTTTGGATGCTGTCTTTTCATCTCTCCCTTCATTAATCCATTCATTTACTTCCTCATTCAGTGTTTACTTTGTTGAGTATATCCACTATCAGTTATTGCAACAACTGCTGGAGAGACCGGAGAAGGCAATGGCACCCCACTGCAGTACTCTTGCCTGGAAAATCCCATGGAAGGAGGAGCCTGGAAGGCTGCAGTCCATCTGGTCGCTAAGGGTCGGACACAACTGAGCGACTTCTCTTTCACTTTTCACTTTCATGCATTGGAGAAGGAAATGGCAACCCCCTCCAGTGTTCTTGCCTGGAGAATCTCAGGGACGGGAGAGCCTGGTGGGCTGCCGTCTATGGGGTCGCACAGAGTTGAACACGACTGAAGCAACTTAGCAGCAGCAGGTGGGGAGACAAAGGTAAACAAGGCATGCTTGTTGACTCAAGTGGTTACAATCTACATGACAAAGACCGCAGCAGACAGGAAGGAAGTACTAGGTATGAACTGCCACATAACTCATGATCTAATTAAGGAGGCAGGACTGAGACACATTAAATGATTCAAGAACAATGTAAGATAAGAAATCCGGCATTGAAACATGTAGTCTAGACAGTTAAATGGGGAAAGGAGTTTAGAGGAGGGGGAAGCTGGGTGGGTTTTAGGAGATGCGGAAGATTTAATGAAGGAAGAAGATCATTTTGAGAAACAAAGGTAAGAAGGCCCTAAACCTGGACATTCATTAATTCCAAAATCAGGTTTTCATAAACATGCAAAATGTAATCTAAAACAAATACATGTATGTGTTGGGGAAGGGAGGAACAGGAAGCTAAAAGTTACAGATACATATCATTTAATATATCCTGAAGCAACAGTTCTTTTCTAATATAATGAATAATCAATGATTGACTGCACAGAAGAATGCCTATTTGCGTATTTTATTTTTCTTTTTGGATCAGAATGAAATTTTTAAAAATTTCTCTGCTTTTAATTTTTTTCTTAATTTCATGAAGTTTGGAAGTCATTGTCATTAGAGAATCCCCTTCTCCTCTCATCTCATCTCTCAGAGTCCAAATTGAAATAAAAAGTGCTAGACCAAGTTAGTAATAGGCATGGTTAGTCATCGGAGAGACACCGAAGATCAGCTCATTGGAATGAGTGGTTTGTGTATACAGAGATACATTATTTTGTGTGTAGATTTGGGACATTATGCCATCTGTCCTCTCAGAGTGATTTTTCTCTGAAAAACTGAAGCCATGGGAAAATCTTCTAGGCAGTCATATAATTAGAATTATAGTTTTCTGAAGCTCTTAAAATCTCCTTAGTGTACTGGGGATGCTTAGGAGGCAAGCTTTGGAAAAAAAATGCAGGAAAATGAAAAAGAATGGACTTTATATAGAGACACAAAAATGGTTCCAGTTGTATATGGATAGTAGAGTTTTGGATGAACCCTTTCTCTCATTTTCCAAAATTCCTGTACTATTCTTATATTGTCTTTATAATAATAATAATGGACTCAGTGGAATTACTCACTGACTAAAGATTTGAAATAAGTGTTTTCCTCTGGGCTTTGTCTAGGACTAACTAAACGGGAAAACTATGCATAGTGTTTGTCTTTCCCCAAAGAATAGGGCTTCTATTGAAAGCATGCCAGAATTTGGAATTTTTAAAGGATATTCTTTATCAAGGGATATTAAACAGATTATTCTGGGTTGAAAATGAAAGGTAATCTTTCAGGATTTCATGACTAAAACGGAGGTCAAGAGATTAAGATGGATTATAGGTGAAGGGGGGCAAGAATCAGAAATGCCATTAATTTGAATTTTTATTGGTAGAGGAGTTTGGGATGAATTAAACCTCTAAGGTACCAACTTTAAGACATCTTGCTGAACCTGACTCAGAGAATGGTATTTTCAAACATGCTGAGCTCAATTACCATTACATCTTAAAAGTTATGGCTTGCTGTACTAAATAATTATCACATTAATTGAACTATCCTATTTGTCAACTGTTAAAGTAGAAAAAGAAGTCTTTGGATTTATCTGGGTAAAGAACTTTGAAACACACACTTCGAAAATTGTATTTGTGGGAATAAAGATGTAATAGATTCTGATTCAAAAGATACTATGTATACACAAAGCTTTTGGTGTCCACAATTGCTACTGTAATGATCTAACTACAGAGAAAGAAATTCATTATCTAATTCAACTTTTGTGCCTCTGACAGGAATCCCAAGATCCAACAAAGCAAGCAATTGTCTATTTAGCAAGTGTTCTTATGTCTTCCATGATAGGACGAATTTATTCAGTAACCATTTATTGAGTACTTGCTTTCTGCAAGACCATGCGCCAGGCACAGCACCGCCCCCTCCCCCGCCAAAAAAAAAAAAAAAAAACAAACAGTAATAGCCAACATACATTGAGGTTTATTATATGTCAGGTACTGTAAGTGTTTTATATACATTATCTTACATATTCTTCCTGAGACACTATGGTCACGTCAGTTTTACAGATGAGAACACTGAAGCTTAGAGTTATTGGTCAACTTGTCCAAATTATACAGTAAGTAGCAGAGCTGATACTCACATTCCGGTCTGTATGATTCCAGAGTCTGAGGTATTACGCATGAAAGCTGGAGGTGGAATCACAGCTCTTTAAGAACCTTCACACACCTCATTGTAAAACAATGTGTATGAGAGCTGGAGTGGTCTGTAGGAAGTTTAGAATTCAGAGAAGACCACAGTTAATTCTGCCTGGAGATTTTTCATAGATGGCATTACAGTTGGACAAGGTGATATTTTAAAAATATGAGTTGTAAATGGGAAGAAGAGAAGATACTTCCAGGTAGAGGAAGTAGTATAAACCAAGACACAGAGACGTGAGCTAGCAAAGCATATCTAAGGAGCAACAGAGCAGAGCATAGGTGGGATTGATGTGCTGGAGGGCGGGGTGGGTGGTGTGGAATGCCAGAGAAAAACTTGAACAATTAAACAGAGCAAGATCATTGGATACTTTGAACTTGATGGGGTATTACATTTATTGTCTAAGTAGAGGGAAGCCTTAAAGTTTTTAAACAGAGTGACAATATCACATATGTCTGTGTGTTTTCAAGAGAAAAGTCTAGAGACACTGAGGAGGATAGATTAGAGGTAAGAAAGAGATTGGAGCAGAGGAGACCAATTAGAAAATTGCTGTTACAACTGGAATGATACAGGGGGAAAAGCAGACTGGGAATGGGGGGGGTGTGTCAACTGGACTTCTCAGTCAAGACACTCAAAAGAGAGTTGGCTATATGGGTTTGGAGTTTGGAAGAATGATTGGTACAAGAGATAAAGATTTGAGAGTCAGGTAAGTCATAGGATAGGGTTATTTATGAAAGGAAAAGAGAAAAGGGGAGGGAAAATGTCCATCACTTAAGGGGTGGAAAAAGGAATAGCCCAAGAAGGCAAGTAAAAATAATAGATGATAAATAGGGGGAGAATCTGGAGATTGTGTCACAAAGGTCAAAGTATGGTTCAGTTCAGTTCAGTTCAGTCGCTCAGTCATGTCCGACTCTTTGCGACCCCATGCATCGCAGCACGCCAGGCCTCCCTGTCCATCACCATCTCCCGGAGTTCACTCAGACTCACGTCCATCGAGTCCATGATGCCATCCAGCCATCTCATCCTCGGTCATCCCCTTCTCTTCCTGCCTCCAATCCCTTCCAGAATCAGAGTCTTTTCCAGTGAGTCAACTCTTTGCATGAGGTGGCCAAAGTACTGGAGTTTCAGCTTCAGCATCATTCCTTCCAAAGGAATCCCAGGGTTGATCTCCTTCAGAATGGACTGGTTGGATCTCCTTGCAGTCCAAGGGATTCTCAAGAGTCTTCTCCAACACCACAGTTCAAAAGCATCAATTCTTTGGCGCTCAGCCTTCTTCACAGTCCAGCTCTCACATCCATACATGACCACAGGAAAAACCATAGCCTTGACTAGATGGACCTTAGTTGGCAAAGTAATGTCTCTGCTTCTGAATATACTATCTAGGTTGGTCATAACTTTTCTTCCAGGGATTAAGCATCTTTTAATTTCATGGCTGCAGTCACCATCTGCAGTAATTTTGGAGCTCCAAAAAATAAAGTCTGACACTGTTTCCACTGTTTCCCCATCTATTTCCCATGAAGTAATGGGACCGGATGCCATGATCTTCGTTTTCTGAATGTTGAGCTTTAAGCCAACTTTTACACTCTCCTCTTTCACTTTCATTAAGAGGCTTTTTAGCTCCTCTTCACTTTCTGCCATAAGGGTGGTGTCATTGGCATATCTGAGGTTATTGATATTTCTCCTGGCAATCTTGATTCCAGCTTGTGCTTCTTCCAGTCCAGCGTTTCTCATGATGTACTTTGCATAGAAGTTAAATAAGTAGGGTGACAATATACAGCCTTGACATACTCCTTTTCCTATTTGGAACCAGTCTGTTGTTCCATGTCCAGTTCTAACTGTTGCCTCCTGACCGGCATACAGGTTTCTCAAGAGGCAGCTTAGGTGGTCTGGTATTCCCATCTCTTTCAGAATTTTCCACAGTTTATTGTGATCCACACAGTCAAAGGCTTTGGAATAGTCAATAAAGCAGAAATAGATGTTTTTCTGGAACTCTCTTGCTTTTTCCATGATCTAGCGGATGTTGGCAATTTGATCTCTGGTTCCTCTGCCTTTTCTAAAACCAGCTTGAACATCAGGGAGTTCACGGTTCACGTATTGCTGAAGCCTGACTTGCAGAATTTAGAGCATTACTTTACTAGCATGTGAGATGAGTGCAACTGTGTGGTAGTTTGCGCATTCTTTTGCATTGTCTTTCTTTGGGATTGGAATGAAAACTGACCTTTTCCAGTCCTGTGGCCACTGCTGAGTTTTCCAAATTTGCTGGCATACTGAATGCAGCACTTTCACAGCATCATCTTTCAGGATTTGAAACAGCTCAATTGGAATTCCATCACCTCCACTAGCTTTGTTCGTAGTGATGCTTTCTAAGGCCCACTTGACTTCACATTCCAGGATGTCTGGCTCTAGATTAGTGATCACATCATCATGATTATCTGGGTCATGAAGATCTTTTCTGTACAGTTCTTCTGTGTATTCTTGCCACCTCTTCTTAATATCTTCTGCTCCTGTTAGGTCCATACCATTTCTGTCCTTTATCGAGCCCATCTTTGCATGAAATGTTCCCTTGGTATCTCTAATTTTCTTGAAGAGATCTCTAGTCTTTCCCATTCTGTTGTTTTCCTCTATTTCTTTGCATTGATCGCTGAAGAAGGCTTTCTTATCTCTTCTTGCTATTCTTTGGAATTCTGCATTCAGATGCTTATATCTTTCCTTTTCTCCTTTGCTTTTCACCTCTCTTCTTTTCAGAGCTATTTGTAAGGCCTCCCCAGACAGCCATTTTGCTTTTTTGCATTTCTTTTCCCAGGTCATTAGGTACCCAATATGCTACTGGAGATCAGTGGAGAAATCACTCCAGAAAGAATGAAGGGATGGAGCCAAAGTGAAAACAATACCCAGTTGTGGATGTGACTGGTGATAGAAGCAAGATCTGATGCTGTAAAGAGCAATATTGCATAGGAACCTGGAATGTCAGGTCCATGATTCAAGGCAAATTGGAAGTGGTCAAACAAGAGATGGCAAGAGTGAACAGTGACATTCTAAGAATCAGCAAACTAAAATGGACTGGAATGGGTGAATTTAACTCAGATGACCATTGTATCTACCACTGTGGGCGGGAATCCCTCAGAAGAAATGGAGTAGCCATCATGGTCAACAAAAGAGTCCGAAATGCAGTACTTGGATGCAATCTCAAAAATGACAGAATGATCTCTGTTTGTCTCTAAGGCAAACCATTCAATATCACAGTTATCCAAGTCTATGCCCCAACCAGTAATGCTGAAGAAGCTGAAGTTGAACGGTTTTATGAAGACCTACAAGACCTTTTAGAACTAACACCCAAAAAAGATGTCCTTTTCATTATAGGGGACTGGAATGCAAAAGTAGGAAGTCAAGAAACACCTGGAGTAACAGGCAAATTTGGCCTTGGAATGTGGAATGAAGCAGGGCAAAGGCTAATAGAGTTTTGCCAAGAAAATGCACTGGTCATAGCAAACACCCTCTTCCAACAATACAAGAGAAGACTCTACACATGTCCATCACCAGATGGTCAACATCGAAATCAGATTGATTATATTCTTTGCAGCCAAAGATGGAGAAGCTCTATACAGTCAACAAAAATAAGACCAGGAGCTGACTGTGGCTCAGATCATGAACTCCTTATTGCCAAATTCAGAGTCAAATTGAAGAAAGTGGGGAAAACCACTAGACCATTCAGGTATGACCTAAATCAAATCCCTTATGATTATACAGTGGAAGTGAGAAATAGATTTAAGGGCCTAGATCTGATAGATAGAGTGCCTGATGAACTATGGAATGAGGTTCGTGACATTGTACAGGACACAGGGATCAAGACCATCCACATGGAAAAGAAATGCAAAAAAAAAAAAAAAAGCAAAGTATGGTTAACAGTGTTAAATAACATAGAGGTCTCAATCTGAATGAGGCTTGAGAGCTGCCAGTGGGATTTGGCTGGTAGGAGATCACTGATATCTCCATGAGAGCAGTTTAAGCAGAGTGATGAATATAGGAATCAAACTTAAGGAATGAATGGAAGCTGAAGAAGCAGAGACAAGGTAAATAGGTAACTACTCTTCCCAGGCATTTGGCAACGAAGGGAGAATGATCTTAAATGATCTCATGTACTTTTGGCAATCTGATCAGGGAACCATAACAAAGCACCTCTGCACATTCTTACCCTTAAAGGGCACTTTCTTACCCTAAGCTGTCTATGGAAGGATCTTTAGTTGGGGCATATAGGATCTAGTTCTCTGACTAAGGATCAAACCCAGGCCCCCTGTATTGGGAGCACGGAGTCCTAGCCACTGGACTACCAGGGAAGTCCCTCAACTCTGTATTTTAGGATCTTAGTAGTTTGGAAGTTTTAAATTCTGATTCCTGCCCTGTGTTTCCTTCCACCCTAATCCTGACACATTTCCAGCCTCTGTCTGCACGCAGAGCAGGCCAACATTCCTAGTGGAATGCTTCTAGAATAAAGCTATCTTGTGACCTTGAGGGGCCTTTTGTTCCCTGTATAGTGTTCACCCTGTTCATCTGAGACAGAGCCTTCCTTTAGAAGCCCTATGTTCTGAAAAAGCATTGTTGATAGAATGCTAGTGGTTAAAAAGAATCATGTCTTTCTGAAAATAGCCCAGCATATTTTAATTTGACATTTCTAAATCCTTGGCATGTCTGCTCTTCGGGAAGCTCAGGAATGTTTTGACAGGTTAAGAAAATGCTAGGATTTCACTATATTGGTCTTCCTGGCTGATGAGGCATGGTTCTTGCTGTAGCATTCAAAGGCCATTATGTGGTTTGTATGTTAAATCGATACCTTATAAAACTCCTGCGTAACTGTTGGCTTATTATTTAAAGCAATGGAAGAACAAATCAATTCCGTAAGTGTCAAGGACTTTCTTGACAAAGGGCCGAACAGAATGGGCAGGCTCAGTGCCATGAAAAAGTCCAGTGAGATGGAAAGTTGTGCATTGTGCTTACGGATTTCTTCCAGATGGGCGAGTGTGCTCCAGGTTGCTCATATTTGCTTGTTTGGGTTTTCCCAGCTTGGAAGCAGGGCAGGCTGGCTAGTGTTTTAGGGATTTATCCTGGGACCAGGGGAGCTCCTTTGATGGCAAAATAACCCATATAGCTTTCAAAGGCAGATCTCAATAGCAGCACTGAGGGAGGATCTCAAGGGTACACACCAAGTTTCAAGTCAGGTAAATGGGTTGGAGCAAGATAGTGGGCTGCTGAGCAACTCAATGGATGGAACTTGTGGTGTGTGGTGGTAGACAGGCAAGTGGAACATAGGCAGGGCAGCCCTGCTATCAAGAGAGACCCAGCTGTAGTCAGGAAGAAGAGGCTGGAGTGACCATCTAGCCCAGTAGGTCTCTACCCTGGAAACATATCAGATTCATTGGAGAGCTCTGTAAAAATACCAATGCTAAGGCCTCACCCCATGCCAATTAAATCAGACACCCTGGGGAGAGGATCTAGCCTCAGTAATTCTAGTGCTCCTCCAGATGATTCTAGTATGATGTCATGAGTGAGAACCACCGATCTAGCCCAATAGTGTTCATTTGAAAATGAGCGACCTGAGGCTTAAAGAAGAAAGATGGTTTCTTCTAGTTCCTCTGGCTATTGGTGATAGATTTAAGACTAGAACAAGGGTTTGGGGTTAATGATCAAGAAAGAGGGGAGTTTCTAAGGAAGAGCTAATCATTAGTTTCATCTTTGTGTGCATCATCTCTGATAAAATTTCCCAAGGATTCTAAAATAAAACTGAGATGTTTAAGATAGACTCTTCTCATTGCATCTGGTGAGAGCATGGTTTACATTCATCCATTGGGTGTCTGGAGTGTCTGCTATGTGTCAAATCCTGTGCTGGATGTTATAGGCTCTATCTGGATAGAATACTACAGATAGAGTTTTGGCTTTCAAACATCTCTGTGCCTGGGAGGCTGAGCAAAGAAGAGGGAGACAAGATACAGTCATGGGTAAATTTGATCCCATGGCTTTGTTATCGGCTTTGTTAATGGAGAACAGTGCTGTTTCTTGGTCACACATTCTATCTACTCCTTCTGAACAGGGAAACAGTGATGTTTATTCCTTGTAGGAATGCTGGCAGAAGTCTGTCATATATATCACCAGTGGGGTGGGTGTTGTGAGGGGTGCTTAGGTGAGAAAGGATCAGGAGCTGTGTCTCACTGTCATCCAAGAGTTTGGCACCATTTCTGAGAGAGGGTGTGTGATTCAGGGAAGTGGTGCCCTTTCTCGGAAAAGACATGGGTATGGAAGGTCATATATACTTTGGTTTGGATCCCAGTTTCCCCAAGTACTAGCTGCATGTCTGGGAAAACAACTTTCTGAGCCCCATTGTCTTTGCCTAAAATATCTTTTAGATATTGATGATCTCCATCTTTCTGCTCCCTACTCTCAGAGGTCTTATCCCTTCTTTGCTCGCTATAAGGAATAAGGTTTAGCTACAGCAGTAGCCTGTCACTGGTCAGGGAAGAACTGCAGGTATGTAGTGTCCTGGACGTTCTCACACCTGTGTGCTTGTATGTTCATGTTTCTAGAAATCAATTCTCGTTTGTCCCCTGCCCTGTCTTATCACCACCTGGGTTCCCATAGCACTTCCCTCAAGGGAGGGAGATCTGTATGCTTCCCTGGGAGGGCACATGTAAGCCAAATATAAGTTGATAGTAATACTTCTACTTTCACATTCTATGTTATTTTAACACAGGTAGTTAAAATTGGACTCACTGTTTACGTTTTGAGTACCTATACATTCCTTCCAGGGTGGTAATCATTACCCTAAATGTGTTCCCAGTTTCTGCAAACTATATTATACTTCTGTGATATAAATTATGGAAAATATCACACATTCACTTTCAATTTTATCTTAGAGAGGCCAGCTGATACTCAACTGACCTGTTGTATCATTGTCATTTGTTCTTTGGATTCAACTTTTGTGCAGGTGTGAAATCTTTTAAAGATCGAAGCTACTTGCTTCTAAAAGAAAATTAGAATTTGACCATACTAACGTATTTTACGGAGAAGGCAATGGCACCCCACTCCAGTACTCTTGCCTAGAAAATCCCATGGACGACAGAGCCTGATAGGCTGCAGTCCATGGAGTCGCTAAGAGTTGGACACGACTGAGCGACTTCCCTTTCACTTTTCACTTTCATGCACTGGAGAAGGAAATGGCAACCCACTCCAGTGTTCTTTTTTTTTTTTTTTTAATTTTTATTTTTACTTTATCACTCCAGTGTTCTTGCCTGGAGAATCCCAGGGACAGGGGAGCCTGGTGGGCTTCCATCTATGGGATCGCACAGTCGGACATGACTGAAGTGATTAAAGGAAGGAAGGAAGGAATGTATTTTATTGTCATTTTTATCCCTCATCATTTTACATGCAACAACTAATATCTATTTCATAGGACTGTCGTCAGGATGACAGTGTTGTGAAAGTGTTAGTTACTCAGTCGTGTCTGATTCCTTGCAACCTCATGGACTGTAGCCCACCAGGCTCCTCTGTCCATGGAACTTCCCAGGCAAGAATACTGGAGTGGGTGGTCATTCCCTCCTCCAGGGGATCTTCCTGACCCAGGAATTGAACCCCGTTCTCTTGCATTGCAGGCAGATTCTTTACTGTCTGAGCGACCAGAGAATCCTGTTGTCAGGATAAATGAGTGGATGTGAAAGTGCTGGGCACATAGGTATTTGATAAAGCTGGTTTCCACATACCCCTGAGCATTTCTGAAGACAGTCATATTTCCTTACATGTTAGAAGGGTTTTGGAATGTTCACGTGGTTTTCTTATCTGTAATATTTTCTTCCTATAGCCAACCCAGGAGGGAGGTAGTAGTATCATCCCTATTTTACAAACGAGGAAAATAAAATGAGAGCATGTGCCCCACTCTGAATGTTACCAAGGGAGCTAGCAGAGTCAACATTAGAACTCAGACCGTCTGGATTCAGACCTGGGGCTCTTTCTGCTTCCCTTTATCACAAGTCAGCAACCTGCAGTGGTAATGACATACCACACTAATCTCAGTTAGTGCACAACAATCAGAATTAATTGGAAGCTTATAATTTATATTAGTTTAAGGTTAACAGTAGCCAAGGTGCATTGGGAGAAAGAGGGAGCTTTTATCTCAGGCAGAATGAATGAGATCTTTCTTGAGTTACAAATAAAGACAGCAAGCAGAAGCTCCGTGTATATTCACCTATATCACAAGGCTACCACAAGTCTGGGTCTCCAGGACAGCTGATTAAAGATAGACCTATCCTTATCATTCTTATTCCTTACCTACAGTTGCATTAACACCCTTCCAAGGCGATTGCTCAAGCTATCTATAAATAAAGAATATGAAAGCTTTGGCCAGGCCTTTCTCATAGATTGAGGTAGTTCAAGTTAACTCTGTTGTGGGTTGTTCTCCCTTTTGTTTCAGTCCTCACTCAGTAGCTGACTCATCCTATGACCTTGAACAGCTTTTGTTCTAAACTCAGCACTTGAAGCGTGAGGCTAAGAATACAGACCGCTCCTGGGGCGCTCAGGTGGACTAGATAATTTCTGCTTTTCCAATGCAAAGGATTCTCTAGTTGAGTCCCATGGGGCCGAGGATCCCCTGAGGTGATGTGACAGGGGGCTGGCCCATCATGCCCACAGTCTGTGTCCGCTGTCCCCAGCCGAGTCTAGGCTGCCTGCCAAGTACTATTTTGGAAATGGCTCAAATTGTCCGTCTTTTGAAGGTCGTGGACGTTCTGCTCTATGGGAATGCATGTGGCAGAGGAGATGGAGACAAACCTCGGCGTCACTGCTAGAGCCTTAAGCAAAGTGATTGTGGTCCACCTTCAGGATCAACCCTAGTACCTGGTCTACAGTAGCTTCGATATTGCGGATGCTATTCACATGGTAAGGCACAGGAACAGCTGGTCAGAATAGATTCCAGCTATAGTCCTGGAGCAAGGACCTGGAGACCCATTGCTGAGCCAGGTATTACCTAGTAGTTGTTGGATCTTGTGGAAGTTGGGGGGTCTCAAAGTAGGGTCTGAAGCAGTCAAGGCAAGGGGTAGTGGCTATTTACTAACCACTCTTGGGGTATTTGGGATTTCCCACTGGGTCAGCAGTAAGGAATCTCCTTGAAATGCATGAGCACAGACACACAGGTTCAATCCCTGGGTTGAGAAGACCTCATGGAGAAGGAAATGGCAACCTACTCCAGCATTCTTGCCTTGAGAATTCCAGGGACAGAGGAGCCTGGCAGGCTACAGCCATGGGGTCAGAAAGAGTTGGACATGACTTAGCACATACACATGGGGGTTATTTACTATTTTACCAACAGGTGTGCCTTACTGGTCAATCTGGCCAAAGTTCAGTCTTGTGCTTTTGCAGTGAATGCATGGATCAGATCATTTGGAATTCTTTACATAACAGATGGATTTAATGAGGTGTGCCTGTTGGCGTTGCCCTTCCTGTAGACACCTCTTCTCAGTAGTGCAGATTGACTTCTAGAACCTTAAAAGAAGTTAAGCAATGGGGATGAAGGGTAGACTCATTTCAGAACATTAGTAAGGAAGACAAATTTTAGATGACCCAGGAAAAATGCAAAACCAATCTAGCATCCTCGCTTTGCCTCAGGTAGACTCAGCTTTTTTTAGAAAAAAAAAAAAAAAAGGCAGAAGTGCAAAAGACAAAGCAAAAATCATGTGTAAAGTACACAACCTATTACAGATGGACACCTGTCTGTGGGTTGATCCTTGGCATCATTAATAGGTTATTAGTGAATTAAGCTGATTACTTCTACCCCCTAAACCAGCCAAGGTACCCCTTCTGTCCTATACTTAGGCAAAGTAAGAAGCCATTTCCAGTGTGCAGTAGGTGTGTCCAATGGTGCCCCCATCCCCAAGTACCATCTCCACCAGCCTACTACGAGCCTGAAATGTTATCACTGGAAACTCGTTCCTTGTCAACCAGCCTGTTGTAATTACAAAGAGTACAACTCGTTATCAGCTATGACCACTTTAATACATCATAGCTCATTAGCCCCCAGAAAGTAGGCAAGTGGGTCCTCAGAGGAGAGACTCAGGGTAGGACCTTGGGATGGGAGTGAGGAAGGAGAGAAAGTATTGGAGACTGTGGCGGACTTCTCATCATGAGAAGCCTGGAGTAGGTAGAGTCATAGGGAGTCCTAAGCACCAGGGAGAAGTGGTTCCCAGCAGTACGGGAAAAGCGACCTTTGAAAAAGAAGGAAACCAAAAACAAGCTTGGTTCATTTGCTAGGACTGCTCAGGCAAGTCCACTTGTAACAAGTAATCTGAGATCACAACATTCTTTGTCCAGAGAAATCTCCTTACAGTAATGCTCATTTAGAATCAGCATCGCTAGATGCTTTCTTGGATACTCTGAAAGTCAGAATTCTTCACTAGAGGCTTTTATTCTGAAAATTCAGCTGTGACTCAGCCCAGGAGGCTAAGAAGTCAGACCCAACCATCACAAGTCAAATAGAGTTCTTAATAGTCTCTAGCCTTTGATAAGCTGGGTACCCTAAATGTAGGTGTTTCTCTCACGCTCAGTCATCTTAGAAAAGGCCTCTACTGCCAGTCATCGCCTGCTTCTTCCCAGCAAAGCCCTTGCTCTTCACGCTGGGTGTAAACACACAGTGGCTGCCGTAGGCAGACCTGCCTGGTTCCACACTCTCTTATTTAGACCTTCTAAATTAAAGAAGACACAATGTACAGTTTCAAAAACTTCTAAGTGGGCAGTTTTTATCATCCTGTCAGTTACTTTAAATGCTTTTCTTCCCTTAACTCCTGTATTTGCTTTCTTTCCCCGCAAGCAACGATAGCACAAATTAGCAGTTTGCAATCTGTGGGAAATAGTTTAGATGAAGTTCTTATATCTTAGGGCTCACATATGGAGGTATCCTGGTGTTCTTGGCCCTAATTTTCTTGAGGTTTGTGACCAGGTGGCTGTTAGGCTGCCTTATACTTAGACAAGGAGGTAGGTGATGATTCCTTCATGTGGAATTGAAGGTGGGGCCCTCCAGGGTCTCTCTGCCCAGGGCTCCCCCACCTTTACTGGAAGCCCTTTCCCTACACATGCTCTTTGGAGTGAAGGTTCCCCGTTGCTAAGCGACAGCTGTTTAACTGCCCATACGTGAGCCTGGTGGGGACCACACAAACTCCTGCACGACCCTCAGTGCATTGGACCCCAGAGCAGTTATCATGAAGTGACAAAGCAGAAGTGCTGTGGGCACAAGACACGGCTGTGACAAAATTGAGGTGGGGTGGGGGGAGGGTCTGAGGAAAGTGGGCCTGTTTGGGGAGGGGAGACAGGCGATGGTGGGAAACGCCTGGTGGGTTGGCCTTGGCGTGGGGGCTGGGATGCTTGGGGAAGGGAGAGGATGTTGAAAGTGGGACGTGGGGGGCCATGTCAGAGATAAAGCTGGCCGACTGCCTTCTTTTGCTTTGCTGATGCTTGAGGACAGGCAGTTTTGTCTTTCTGTTGCTTCTTCCCTCCACCCTCCCTTTCATTATCAGGGTGTTCCAGGTTCTTTCAGAGCTTTTTCTTTGGCTGCCTTATGAGAGGCCTGGCTCTGGGGACTGGCCGGTCTTTCTTAATTCTCCTGACTCATCCTGCAGATTCACTGTCCTCTCTCACGACCTTCTGAGGGCCCCGAGTGCCTGGCCTTGACTTTGCTGGCGCAGGGAGGGCTCTGATGAGGGGGAGTTTGCAGCTGACCTGTGCTGCGGTTTTGTTGGCTTGGCAAGATCTGAACACTATTTGTTCTGCTGGGGGAAAAAAGACATTGTAGAAATGTCCATGGTCCCTGTCAGTACCTTTTGCCCTTTAGCAGCATCAGACAGACAGTGCTGAAAGGCTATTTGAGAAGCTAGATGTTAGGAATGGAGCGCAGCTGTCCAGTGGGTTCAGGCTCAACAGCTGAGACCCGACCAGCTGTGACTGAAACCTCACTTATGCTTTCCTTTGAGATGATTTACACAGTTTAGTCTATTTATTCAGATATGGCTCTTTCGTGTAGTCTCTTTCCACACACATTTCTGGGAGAAAATCAAGGGAAAAAAATGTTTGCTTAATATAATCCCTTCCCCCATCACTCGCGTTTCCTATTTAGAAACAACACCTGTGCTATTCATAGAGCCTTCTTTAATTACAATATGCTGGCTTCTCAGTGGTGGGGGCCGGGCTGAGCAGAAGGTCAAGTGGAAGGTGCAAGAGACCACTGGCCAAGTAGGCTCTTCCTCCTCTAGTCCTGCCTCGCCATCACTGCCCCCCACAACCATCTCTCTGAGAAGTGCCAACCTTGTCAGTCTTGATAGCCCCCAGCTATCTGAAGAGACACAGGTGAAGAGGGACCCTGCAACAGTGCCTGTTGTTTGTCCCACTGACCAGAGAAGCTTAAGGCCCAGATAGGAGCACGGATAGGAAAGGAAATATTCCGTGCAAGCATCGCTGAAAACGTCACCCCAAATAGCACCCCTCTCTCTCTTGCAGAAAAAGGGACAAAGAATTGCTAAAAGAAGGAAGCCATGTTGGGAAAGCCATATTCCAATCAGCCTGACCACGGCCTGTCATGCAATTCTGGTGAAATCAATGTTTTAAAAAATAATCATGGCAGGAATCTCCAACTCTTTTCTATTTTAATCGGAGGATAATTGATTCACAGTGTTGTGTTAGTTCCACAGTGTGAATCAGCTATAGGTATACATATATTCACTTCCTTTTGAGCCTCCCTCCCAACTCCCACATCCTACCCCTCTAGGTTGTCACAGATCACCAAGCTGAACTCTCTGTGTCCAATCTCTTGATGGATGGCAGAGGTAGGGCTGGCCGGGGATCTGAGGCTGACTTTATTTCAGTCTCATCTAAGCTTTTCTATCTTAGAGAAAAATGAACAGGAATCTGAGAAGAGAATGGTGTGAGTGAAGGTGGTATTTAGCTGTTTGCTCGGTGCTAACTTTTCAATTATTTTCATGCACTCCAGAGGCTTGCCTTCATCTGTGTTTTTCCTCCTAGAGGGCAGGGGTCACTTCTCTGTTACTGGCTTTGTCCTATACAAATTGCAGCAGCAGGCACAGAGTGCAAAGCAGCCTATGAGTGGGTTTGTGTGGGTTGTTGGAGCCAAGCCTTGGAACTGCAGCCCCGGGTGAGGTCGGTGCTTGGCTCTTCTGGGTCAATAATGATGACACTGGGTGTCCTTGGGTTCTCTGATTTAACTTGGCCATCATACGTTTTGTGTTTGTTTGGCTTGCCTCTGTGACCAGCTGCATGCCTCTCTCTAGCCCCGAGTCAAAGAGTTCCCATTTTATGCCACAGTAGGCACACGAAGTATTTTCATGACTCTGCCATGAGCCACTTGAGGGCAGGACTTGTCTTTTCATCTCTGTGTTCCCCAATGCATGCTGACTCCTAGTTAACTGAACTAAGTGGGTACTTCAATACCTGGCACTTGAGCTTGTCTCCCTGGCATAGGGGCTTATTAAAGAAAACTATCCTCAGAAGAAATAGCTACTCCAAAACCAACAGCCAAATTTCCTGACCCCACTACACTAGTGTAGCTGACATCAGAGGAAGAGGGGAGGCAGAGTAGGGGAGAAAGGAACCAACATTTTTAAAGTTTCTAGTCTGTATGTTTGTGTGTGTATATATATACACATAGCCTGGTTTAGTTCTCACAATGGCTCTCTAAGTTTGGGAGAATCACTCTTATTTTACAAATGAGGAAACTGAAAGGGAGGTAAAGTGACTTTTCTCTAATCTGACAGCTTTGCAGGAAGTGGGACAGGTCTGCCTACCTACATTCTCCTATTACACCCTGATGTAGCAGTGGAATTTGGGGGATCATTTAGTTGGGCTTGTTCTGAGCATAGTTTATGCTGAGTAGAATATTTAATTTTCAGTCAGCCTTTCTAATGTAGCTATAAAGATTTCCCTCAATTGTCACTTGTCCCTCAAGTGCAACCACTGATTCTTCTAGAATAGTCTAGAGCATTATATCTCCGATTTACCTAGAATGCAGATTTCTTACTACCACCTACCCTCCCCTCCAACAGAGGTGGGTTCTATAGATCTGAGGTAGGGCCTGTGATTTGCATTTTGACAGCAGTGACAACACTTTGAGAAACACTGGTGCATAGAAGCCCATTCTCCAAGTGTGTATCAGGAGATTTTCCTCAAAAGGGGGGCATATGGCCAGATAGGTTTTGGTAGCTCTAAGTTAGGAAAAGGAAATTGATTTCTTTCCTAAAGGCCTTCTTGGAGGATTTAATTGGTTCATAGGCATTGTGAATGTTCAAGAGGAGGGTACACTGGGCAAAATTATCTCATAATGGAAGTTTTTTCCTTTTTTGTGATGGTTTATGTAAGGATATTGAATATAGTTCCTTATGCTATGCAGTAGGACCTTGTTTTTATCCATCCTATATATAATAGCTTTTATCTGCTAATCCCAAACTCCCAATCCATCCCTACCCCACCCCCTTGGCAACTATAAATCTGTTCCCTATGTCTGTGAGTCTGTTTCTGTTCTGTAGATAAGTTCATTTGTGTCATGATGGAAATTTTTAATCCAGTACTATTAATATGTTATAGTGCCTGGTACACTGTATGCACTCACCTGTTATTTAGTATTACAGAGTCTCTTATTCTTGCTTTAGACCAGATCTCAATTGCAAGAAGAGAAATATAGTTCAATTTCATGACTTGAGGCTAAACTGAAGTTAAGATCAGCCTTAATTAGGTAAAGTCTGAGTTACAGAATGTTCTTAAGTAAACATTAAACTTTACATGGGGCCCTTCAAAGGCTAAAGGAGGGCTGCTAAGATATTCTGCATGAATATGTTCCAGTTTCTATGACCTATTGTAATGAATAGATGAAAGGAAGTAAACTAACTTTAACCCTCTGTTTGCCAATAAGTGCTTCTAAAGAATTGGGTTGGCCAAAAAGTTCACTTTCAGTGAGTAAGTAAGTAGCTGGTTAATAGTAACTCAAAGAAACTTTCCCCATCTTCTAGAGAGTGAAAATAAATTCAGCTCATCTGTGTCTGAGTATCCTAAATTTGGAACTAGTAAGGCCTGAAAGAGGAGAGTTCAGCACTTTGCATCATGATTCTCAAACTTGACTGGATACCCAAGTGATTGCAGCACTTGTTAACCTGCACAGTCTCAGGTCCTGCTCCAGGGGTCCTGCACTTGGAGAATCTGCATTTTTAACAATCGCTCCAAGAGATTTCTTTGAGAGACGCTGATGGAGAGTTTCTCTTTGGAGAGGGCACTGAGAGTGTAGGGATTGGTTTCTTGTTACTAAGGGGTAGATCTAATGTCATGAAAGAGTGAATTCATCATCTCAGAGGAAGCTGTCCTGTGGCATATGGATAAGTTTAGATAATTTTACTTTTAGTGCCTATTTTTTTCTTTATTTTGCCTGAAGTAATTCTGCAGAATGGCTTCAACCTGTTCCCATTCAGTGCTCTGAAAGCTAAAAGTGATGGGAATGCTGTAACCCTGTGTTCCATAGGATACAAAGTGCTGTGTACAGGAGAAATGGAATTACTCTTGGGAATGACTTTGGGATTGGCTTTCACGACTAAGGTTTTAGTTCCAAGGAAGTAGGCTATTAATTCATTACTAAAGTCAAGGTATTTTCTCTCTTTTGCTGGTTTGATTTTGACTTCATAGTGCAAAAAGCATCACCTTCAGGATTGAACCTATCCAACTGAACATCCCAGCCCTGCTCTTGCTAGAAGCATGACCTTGGGAAAAAATTTTAACTTCTGTGAGACTTCTCCTCCTTTTATCTGTAAGATGTTTTTAAAAATATCAGTCTCATAAGGTTAATGGGAGTGTTAAATAGGCAACTTATGTAAAGCACTTGGCCCAGTTCCCAGCACATGGTAGATGCTCACTAAATATTAATGCTCCTTCATAGGAAACAACTCATACAATTCTAAATGGGTTTCTGCACCCAGGTCATTTGTCTGAGCAAAAGATCCTGTAGACACTCCCATTTCTCTAGGCTTTGGTTTCCCTGTTTTTAAAATGGAGCTAACAATTACATAGGTTTGTTGTACGGATTTTTAGTAACATAATATGTGTAAAAGCATTGAGCAAGATGGTATAGAATAAGAGGTCAGTGTTAGTGACTATTATTACTACCCAGTCAGTCTTTCATTGACGCTGCAAAAACTCTCCAAACTAATAAAACAAATGGTGTTGTTGCTTTGGATGGAAGACTGTGGGATGATTTCTTATTTTTATTAAATGTTATAAGTAATTATCAATGTGTGCCAGAAATCTAAATATAACTTTTGGCGCATAACAGCAAACTCTTTGTCACTGGCACCATACCACCTGGAACTCTTCATAAATTGGCATTTTGTCCAATTCAGTTAAGCCTGAAGTTGTGACAATGCAATACAGTACAAATGACCTCTAAAAGCAATACCTTCAAGGCCCCCAAAATGAAGATGTTGCTGCTGCTGCTGCTGCTGCTAAGTCACTTCAGACATGTCTGACTCTGTGTGACCCCATAGACGGCAGCCCACCAGGCTCCCCCATCCCTGGGATTATCCAGGCAAGAACACTGGAGTGGGTTGCCATTTCCTTCTCCAATGCATGAAAGTGAAAAGTCAAAGTGAAGTCGCTCAGTCGTGTCTGACTCTAGCGACCCCATGGACTGCAGCCCACCAGGCTCCTCTGTCCATGGGATTTTCCAGGCAAGAGTACTGGAGTGGGGTGCCACTGCTAGAGAAGCAGAAATCAGAGTTTTGAAATGAGTTACCACATGATTCCTTTTAAGAGCTGAACATTGGGATTTCTTACTTCAAAATAAAGACAGGGTGGTTTGTAATCTCAAGGTAGGATTTCTGTTTGCATTTTACATAACAATTCTGGCAATGCTTACTCACTTTAAAAATAATTGAGGGTGTTCGTTTCCCTGAAAACCTCAGGATCAGTTCTTTTACTTAGAACAGACTTTCAGGGTCCCGTCATTTCAAAGATGGTGCCTGCGTGCTCAGTCGCTCAGTCATGTCCTACTCTTTGTGACCCCATGGACTGTAGCCCACTAGGCTCCTCTGTCCATGGGGTTTCCCAGGCAAGAATACTGGAGTGGGTTGCTATTTCCTCTTCCAGGGGATCTTCCCAAGTCAGGGATTGAACCCACATCTCTTACATCTCCTGCACTGGCAGGGGGATTCTTTACACTGTGCTACCTGGGAAAACCATTCCAAAGATGGTACCTTTTACTTAATGACCTGACGTCCTTCCAGGGCAGTACTGACCCATCAGTGAAAGATAACTTTTTGTGCTGTGTATTTGTAGCCATGAGTAAATTTTATTTTCTTGTAACTCAGAAGTTGGTCAACCTTACATAGTGTATTTAGTAGTTCTTTAGCAACTTAAATATTCAAGTCTATAGTTTTTGCTTGTCATTTGCCTTTAAAAACTATTTTTAAACATTTAGTGGGTTGGCCAAAAAGTTTGTTTAGGTTTTTCTGCCCCCGTCTTGTTCATTCTTCTGCCCCAAATGAACTTTTTGGTCAACCCAATATTTTTATTGAGGTATAGTTGATTTACAGTGTGGGTTAGTTTCAAGTATACAGTAAAATGATTACGTTACACATAAACCTAGATTGTTTTCCAGATTCTTATATCCTGTAATAACCTATAATTGAACACCCAAGCCTATTAATTTGAATGTTCTGGCCCCTGATAAAGCTTGTACAAAACTATATGATACCATAAAAATCAGCCCATTAAGCAGGTTTTGAGAACCACTATGGTGGTCTGTGGTGTATGTTTATGAGAGAGAGAAGAGGGAGGGCAGGGGAACAGAAGAGGAACAGAGCAAGGGGGGTAGTGGCAGCCAGTGTTGTCATATGTGTGTAAATTGACAGCTTTTGAATTTTGGACAGAGATTTGAGGTCCTGTCAACTCAGCCACTGCTCTGACGATTTGGGGCATATCACTGAATTTCTTCCGTGACAGTATATCATGCCTCGTTGAGACACTGACACGTTTATGTTCCATGGATCAAGAGAAGTGTGCAAGGTCTTTCAAATTCACATATTTTGAGTGATAAACAAACAAACCAGGACCTCAGGTGCTTTTGAGTAACCTGAGGACCCTTATCCCCACTCTTGACTGTCTTCCTTAGCAGGAACAGGCATATTCTACCTTGTACACCTAAAGTTGCCCTTTTGGGGACCCCTCATTACCAATGCAGGTTTTATTGTGTTCCCATTGGGCTCAGGCCTTGTGTTACTGCTTTTTACTTGGAACAAGAGAAACTTCTTATTCAGAGGATTTGTGGAGATTGTCTTGAAGGCATGGATTGCCCACCTTTTGCCTTGGGCTGTCTGACAACTCCTGAAGATGTCATGTATAGCACCTAAAATGTGTGTGAAGGAAAAATTATCAATAGAAATTGTATTGTAATATTATGTCCCCTTGAATGTCTTCAAGTGATTTTACGTGGACACTCACAGGGTTCATTACACCCTTACAGTCTTTGTGTATAACACATACATTCTGTATTAAACTGTCACATATTATTTGTAGCTCTTTGTTGATGATGTTGGTGAATTCAGGCTCTTAAGGTTGGTCATAATGCCTTCACTTGGCTTAAAGAATTGTTGTTTCATTTTCTACATATCCAAATTAAATGGAACAAGGTGAATGATTTCTGACATGCACACATTTTTCAAAGACTAATATGAAGCATAAGCAACAGGATATTGTTCTAGAATGTACCTTGTATTTATTCTCAAGAAAGGTATGTACACTATAGTATCCAGGTACTTCAAACATACATATTCTTAGATAAAGATGGCAAGCAGACACAGATTAAATATGTATAAATCAGCCAAGGCCCAGGTTTATGAAGTCTGTTCACTTATATCAGTTAATGGAACCCTAAAGTAGACAGAAGTAGCTATAAAACCTTCAACATTAAAAGCACACAACATGCTGAAGTCAGAGGATCTCAGGTGTATCTCACTGACTGTCAGTGCCACAGAATGTTAGATATGGAAGGGAGTTTAGACATCATCCTGTTTAAACCTGTGTGTAAAGGGGTTTAATCAAGGACTGCCACATCAAAGGCCATTTTACTGATGAAGAAATTCAAGCCCAGAAGGGAGAAGTGACTTGCTTAATGCCACGAAGAGAACAGGTAGAAAATCAGAGGACAGTCCAGAAACTTCCATGTCAGCAGAAGTGAAAAAAAGAGAGAACTTTAGTGCATCATCGCAAAGATATTGAGGATGAACAATTGAAAAAACTGCCCTTGGATTTGGCAAGAAGGCGATCACTGGTGAACTCAAAAGAGAAATGTTGGTAGATGAGTGAGAATAGAGGCAGATAGTGGGATGAAAAATGGAGGCAATACAGATTAGAAGTGAGGAAGCCAAAGGAGGGAGATGGTAAAAAAAAAAAACACACAGCAGCTTGAAAGAGTGATTTTGTATAGATAGCTTTGGCCTCTCTATAAAAGAAAGAAAAGGAACTCTGAGCCCCAAACTTATCATGGTTCTATGATAGAAAAGATTAAATTGTGATTAGCCCCTCTACACCAGCACTACTTCTCAAATAATAATAATAAAAAAGACAGAAAGACCCAACCCCAAACCTGACAACATTCAAGCTAGTCATGTAGAAGGGGATAGGCCAGAAATCAAGCAGTGGAGACCTCAAGACTATCCAGCAGTATGACCCCAAGCCAACCCCCAAGCTTCCTGGTAGATTGCCATTGATAGGTGTTTTGACTCAGTCCCTACCCCTATGAGCTTTTCTGGTGACTCAGTGGTAAAGAATCTGCCTGCCAATGCAGGAGATGCAGGTTTGATCCCTCAGTCAGGAAGATCCCCTGGAGAGGGAAATAGGAACCCACTCCAGTATTCCTGCCTGGAAAATCCCATGGACAGAGGAGCCTGGTGGGCTACAATCCATGGGGTTGCAAAGAGTCAGACATGACTGAGCAACTAAGCATGCATGCACCCGCCCCTACATGTAAAACTCACACTGAAACCATAACATTTCATTTGCTGACTTTCTTCTTTCATGGTAAAGTTGAAATATATATTGGGCACATTTTCCAAGATAGCCACTAAGTATGGTTACTCCTGGTTGGAGCTAATTAATAGGGAAACCACTTTGAATTTCTTTTAACTGGGCTAAGTTGGAAAACGTGAAGACTATTGTTGTTCAGTCACTCGGTCACATCTGACTTTGCGACCCCATGGACTGCAGCACACCAGGCTTCCCTGTCCTTCACCATCTCCTGGAGCTTGCACAAACTCATGCCCATTGAGGCAGTGATGCCATCCAACCATTTCATCCTCTGCTGTTCCCTTCTCCTCCTGTCTTCAATCTTTCCCAGCATCAGGGTTTTTTCCAAGGAGTCAGTTCTTTGCGTCAGGGGGCCAAAGTATTGGAGCCTCAGCTTCAGCATCAGTCCTTCTAATGAATATTCAGGGTTGATTTCCTTTAGGATGGACTGGTTTGATCTCCTTGCTGTCCAAGAACTCTCAAGAGCCTTCTCCAACACCACAGTTCAAAAGCATCAACTGTTTCTTCCTGAGCCTTCTTTATGGTTCAACTGTCACATCCATACATGACTACTGGAAAAACCATAGCTTTGACTAGATGGACCTTTGTCAGCAAAGTGATGTCTCTGCTTTTTAATACAGTGTCTAGGTTTGTCATAGCTTTTCTTCCAAGGAGCAAGCGTCTTTTAATTTCATGGCTGCAGTCACCATCTGCAGTGATTTTGGAGCCCAAGAAAATAAAGTCTCTTATTCTTTCTACTGTTTCCCCATCTATATGACATGAAGGGATGGGACTGGTTGCCATGATCTTAGTTTTTTGAATGTTGAGTTTTAAGCAAGCTTTTCCACTCTCCTGTTTCACCCTCATCAAGAGGTTCTTTAGTTCCTCTTTGCTTTCTGCCATAAAGGTGGTGTCATATGCATATCTGAGGTTGTCGATATTTCTCCCTGCAATCTTGATTTCAGCTTGTGTTTCATCCAGCCCAGCATGTCACATGATGCATATAAATTAAATAACCAGGGTGACAATATACACCCTTGACGTTCTTCTTTGCCAATTTTGAACCAGTCTGTTGTCTATGGCTGCCCTCAAATTATTTAATATAAGCACAGAACTTGTCTCCTTGTGGTTGTAAATCTTGACCAGGGTTAAGTTAGCATTTCAGTTGCTTAACAGTGGAGATTCTGGCTGGTGCTTAGATCAGATATTCAGTACACCCCATGAATGGCTAAGACAGTATTACCAGTGGCTACAGACCAGAGTTCAGCAACAACACTTATACCTGAAAGCTGCAGAGGTGTAATCAAGGACAGACACATCAGAAGACAGCAATCTATGACAATACTGTGGATTTAGGGCTGAAAGCATATTTAAATCAAGTATGCTGCACTTATGCCTTTGCCTGATTATGTCAATTCTCAACAGTAGCTATGTGAGGTAGATAATATTGGGTTGGCCAGAACAAACTTTTTGGCTAACCCAATATTATTACAATGCTACCGCTTGGAAAACTAAGACTTGGGGAGGTTAAGAGACTTGCACATGGTGATATAGCAGGTAAGTGGTAGGTTGAGATGTAAGCCCAAATGTGACTCCAAGTTTCTACACATTCTATTAGGCCACCACTTTAGGTTCTCCGCACCTATCCATTCCTGTTCTATATGATTTACCCCTATCACTGAAGTCTATTTCACTGTCTTCAAGAATTCTCTATCTTTGACCTCTCTTTCCTGTTGAAATCTGCTTTCATGATAGAATCTATGTGAGTCACGTGCATCATGATATGAATATAGACAGTGTCACCTCTTTTAAAGGGATTTGTATCTGTCATAGATTTTCAGTGTAGAATAAAAGTCTAGACCCTCTGTTAAAGGGACTTTTGGCATCACTGAGCAGAAGCAAGAAGTATTTGGGGGTGAGGGTCCAATGACCCATGCCAGCACTTGTGATATGCAGACAGGTAAGCAACATCTCTTTTGCTTATGTATAAAGCTGGCATTGTTTCCATGCTTAGACTGGTTGTATTTGGACAAAGGGAAGCCTGTCCCTGAAAGGACATGGCAAAAGCTGACCTTTTAGGTCCTTTTCATCCTAGAAATGTAATAAGCCTATGATTTGATGACTCAGAGAGGTGAGCAATTATCCAGCAATATCAACTTAAAGAGATAAGGCTAAAAAGGGAATCTACTTTTTTTAATCTTTTGGCCATGCCACATGGCATGTAGGATCTTAGTTCCCCAACCAGAATGCAACTCATGTCCCCTGCATTGGAAGCACAGAGTCTCAACCACCGGACCACCAGGGAAGTCACGGAATCTACTTTTTGACTCCAGTGGTCTGGGTTGGATGCTCAGAAATACCTCCCAAAGAGTTCAAATCTCTGTTTCATTTGGTTAAATCATTCTCTGAGTACCCTTCTGTCTTGAGGGAGAATCAGTCATTAAAAGGGAGAAGGGTAAAATCAGGGTAAAAATCAGTGTTTAATGTTAGAAAAGCCTCCATACATAGCCTATTCACTCTAACTCTTGCATTTTACAAAGGGTCTAAGACCTGGAGAGTCATGGTTGATTAGACGTAGTGCTGAAGCTGGAACCCAGGACTCCTGGCTCCCAGCCCAGGGTTTTGTTTAATATACCCTGCTGTTTAGTAATCTCTTTTTCCAAACTTACATTTTCATTTAGTCCCTGGAAGGCCAGGAAAATACAACTACAGAAGTGAGGTTTAGCAAGGGAAACAACTGCCTCTCTACTCAATCCTTTCCCACTGGGGGCTTTTTCTTTTGAACAACTTGATACCTCAGTAAATCCCTAGGCCTGGAATGCACATACTTAATTAGAACCAACTCTTATTGTTCGTGTTACCAGCTGAAATGGCTTTTGGGCAACAGGAGAAAGGTTTCAATGGCCTTTGGTTTGTGTGTTGTCTCTGCCTGTAGGTAGCTGGGAGTGCTGAGACAGAAGCCAGGTGACCAGAGGGTGTGTGTCAGCAGAGATTCTACATGGTCAACTGGTGCAGATGGGAGCTTGGGGGCCATAGACTCATTTGGCATTTTCTTGTCAGGACTGTTGGCTGGACGAGTGCACAGCACCGAGATGATGGATCTAATGACTGGCACCCCACCTGAAAACTCAGGCCTTCCTCCTGCCTGCCTGCAGCCTCGATTTGATTTGGCCTGACTCACCTTAGCCTTAACGGCAGTGACACATGCAAAGAGCACGTGCATTTAGTGAGGGAGCAAGCCCCATGGAAGTAAGAGCCTAATTCTAACTTGCACAGCAGCTGGAGCAAAGAAAACCTCCGACAGATCTAAAAGAAAACAATATTTCCAAGGAGACTGGCATTTGCAACTCTGCCAGCACAGTAAAGCACGGTATTGTGGTTAGAAGCAAAGGCTCTGGGACCCGGCTGACTGTGTTTATCGTCAGCTGTCACTTACCAGTGGTATAGCCTTCAGCAAGTTACTTCTGTACACCTCAGCTTCCTTACCTGTGAAACAGACCTAAATCATAGTGTTTTTGTGATGATTGAAAGAGTGAATAAACAGACATCACTAAGAAGGGTGCCTGGTATGGAGGAGGCACTGTGTTAGCTCTTACTGCTCCCAATACTCTCCTAGCAGCATCTAACAAAGGAATCATAGGAAGAGCAAATGAAGGTGTGGTCTTCTGCAGTCCTTTGAGACTGCTGTTCTTTGGGTTTCTAGAATTTGGGGGCAAATTAAAATACCGAGGTGCTCGTCCCTCAACCAGATGTGTTAACATCATTGTGATTCCTTCTCTAAACTGAAATTGAAATTTGGGTTGCATAGATCCTGCAGAAACATACATTTTCTCCAAAGAGAGGAATGGTTGTGTTACTGCAGCAGAAATGAATACTATGCTGAGTATAGAGAACGTGAAGGGCTCTTGTAAATAAAGTAGTAAATTAGCAATGATTTTGCCAGCAGTTTTAAAACAAATGGATTGAAAGAGATTTCAATCACCACATGCCTAACTTAAAGCTGCACTCGAAGCATTTAGTAAACATGTCATTCCAGTATTGAAAACAGCATCTAATCAAAGCATGTTTATAATTAGACATCACGTATAATATCTCTCAAAATTATGTTCTGCCAGGTGAGATGCCATTGCCTGAAATGCCGAAATGGACTATTTGTTAGACTTTTGTTATTATTAAAGAGAACAGGTTGGGGGTACCAAGAGGGACTCAGATAAATGAAAGTGCTTAATTTTAATTAGAGAGAGAAGAAAAAAAAAATTCAACATGGGTAGCCTGTACAGAGAACCCTGTGCCAGTAAAATCTGCCTCAAAAGGTATGACTCTATATTAATTTAAATCAGACAGACATTGGCACTGCGTTCTTTTATTTTTCATTAACATTTTGATTTAGAACAACAGATTGCTGCAGTGAGGGGACAAGAACGGCAGCCAGTGAGCCATCTGCCGAGCATCTCGCTGACGACTCCACTAGCAAAAGAAGCCAGTGACTCTGGAATGGATGCAGGAGGGACACACACCATTAACTAAGTGACAGGATGAAAGATGGGGAACTTTGCCGGGTCAGAGGAGACAGAGATGGAGAAGGCACAGCAGAGCCCATTCTGATTGGAACTTGAAAAGATCCAAGTAATTGCAGCAGACCAATAGGATGGCAATCTGTGGTGGGTTTCTTCTGAGGGATGTTTTTTTCTTTGAGATTACAGGTGGGGAAAGGAAAGGAAAGTGACAGGCTACACGCACAGTCGTTTGCCATGCATCTCACATGGGATACATTTTCCAGGTCAGTGAAGATCTGCACCTTTACACATACCAACTCTTGAGCTATTTGAGATGAAAATCTTTCTAAAATGGAAAACCTCCCACCCTGCCTTTTCCAACCCAGTAAAGCAGTGGCACACCAAGGGGAGGGTGGCGGAAGTGGTCTGCACACAATAAGAGGCTGCATTGTGTGTCAAGAATTTAAAGACAGTACTATATTGTCTGAAAGTACCTTTGATAATCACCCTGAACAGGCAGTTCTAAACAGTATTAGTGAAAAAAGTCCTCCTCCCAGCTGGGATGAATCTCGCCCTGCATCCTTTCTCCTTGGTACCCAGTGCAATAAAATCAATGCAATCCCATTTTCTATTGATAATTCTGGGTCTTTCTCAGGAGCTCTGGCGCTGGCTGTGTTGTCTGTGAAGCTAAATAGCCCCAGGAAGCTGCACCTGTAGGGCTGGTAATTCCATATATTGTCCCTTCACTGTCAACTGTCACATGGCAGCATGCCTGCTTCCAGGAGCACCCGATTTCTAATATGTTATCTTCACTAACCCAGGAAAGTATTGAATGTTGTCAGCCTCACAGTGACAGAAGAGCTAGAAGGCTATGAAAATAGAGGATTAAAAGCACAGTAATCTGTATTCTCTGCATAATAAGGCGTGGAGGTGTGGGATGCATTGTAGACTTTTTCTTCAAAAACGGTTAAAATAAAAATAGCACTTGCACTGCTGAAAAATCTGTGCTTCAATTATCTGGAAAAATAGCTTAGATGGAACCTTTGCAATGTTAGTTAATGAAGACAGCATGGTGGATGGAAAGAACATAAGATCAGGCGATCAGGAGACAGATTTGGGTCCTGCCCCAACCGCTTACTGGCAACAATGCTTTAAGTCTTCTGAACCTCAGTGTCTTTAACTGTGGAAGGGATATTGTCATAATTTCTACCTTCCTATCTTACTGTGAAGTGAATTTTCCATGAGCCATCCTCCTGGTAAAGTACAGGTCATCATTTCTCTCACCCTCCCACACACCTGGTATACCTTGAAGGATGCTCTTTATCTCTTTGCTTCCATACTCAGTCCATTCAGCAATTAAGGCATATTTATGTTCATGCATGTATCCCAATTCATTACTTGGGTTCTTTTCCCACAAAGATGGAGGACTTCTCATTCACAAGAGCCTAAGAAAAGAAACTATCTTTAGGCAGCCTGTGTGAGATGAGCTATGGGGTCTTCAGGTCAAAGTTGACCCTCCGGACAGTGGTCAAGGGGAACTGTATGAAAAGAAGCTGATTCTCCATGCTCTTTGTGCCCATCTCCTCCTCATCCCCCAGACACACAGCTGCACAGCATAAGTCAGGGCTGGAGGAATTTAGGAATGGTCCTTTAGTAAACATTTTTGTAATTTCATCATCTTTGATGCTGCCCTACCTCAGGTTCATCTTGTTATTTTATCTCAAAAGGCCAACTCCTCCCGTCTGTATGGTGAGTTTGGTCTCAACCTGCCATTTTCCAGCTGTGCGTACCCAGGCAGAGCCTCTCTCTGTTCTCCCTCCGTGGCACTCGCTCGGTGAGAACCCAAGGGGGGAAGAGATAGAGGCGACTTTAACAGCCTTGTTCTCACCTCACAGTTTCACTTGGCACCCTGAACAGAAAGGTGACAGATTGTTCCACACTGTGAGTGAATGAACCACATCAAGGATCCTCCCTTCCGTGGATCCTCCCTTTCTGTCAGGATCTTTGTGGGCTGGGCTGGCTCTACAGGGAGGTAAAAGTACTACCCATTCTAATAGTGTGATTTGGAGGGTAACCCAAATGCCACCGGCAATAGCTCTCTTTTTGGACTGTAAAGTTTCCAGAATGCCCCTGTGCTTAGTTGCTCAGTCGTGTCCAACTCTCTGTGACCCCATGGACTGTAGCCTGCCAGGCTCCTCTGTCCACTGGGATTCTCCAAGCAAGAATACTGGAGTGGGTGGTCATGCTCTCCTCTGGGAGATCTTTCCAACCCAGGGATCAAATCCAGGTCTCCCATATTGCAGGCGGATTCTTTACCATCTGAGCCACCAGGGAAGCCCATAGAATGCCCCTGAATAATAATAAATAGGGCCCAACGCATGGGGGCTCCCTCTGAAAAGCTAAATAATTTCCCAGTGCTTAAACGTTATGGCCTTGATGACTAGCTCAATATGGATTGATTTACCGGTTTTGATTTTTAGCTTGACGTCTATTTAATGCAGAGTGGAGAAGCATGCTATATGTCAGGCCTTGTGCTGAGCCTTTGATGTGAATTCTCTCATGTAATCCCAGCAAACACTCTAGAAAGGAGGCAGTATTGTAACTGTCAGTCCACAGATGAGGCAACAGAAGTACAGAGTGCCTAGGCACCTCGCTGAAGGTCACACAGCTGAAAGCGGCAGAATCAGAATTCTAACCCCAGTCAGCCCGAGCTTTAAAGCCTGTGCAATGTTGCCTTTGACATTTGGAGCCCAATCTTGCCTACTGCACTGAAGCAAAGCAAACCCCCATATAGAACCATTTCTACCTTCTTACAAGGCAGCTGGAGGGTTGAGGAGTGGGAGATATAAATCCCAGAGCATGGGCCTCAGGTGTAGATGCCAGTCTTGAGTAAGACATCCTGTTGGAGTCTGGGGGATGTTCAGAGCATCATGAAGCCCCCCAGCTCCTGAGCAGAGGAAGGCAGGGCAAGGGGCTGAGCCCCTCCAAAACTCCCCAAGGGAATGCTGCTGTCATCTGAATGAAATGTATCTGAAGCTGGAAGAGACCTTTGCGGGGGGTAGGGGGGAGGTCCACCTCGTCTAACACCCTTATTTTACAAATGGGAAAAGGTGAGGCCCAGAGAGAGGTGATCACATAGCCAGTTAGTAGTAACAGGGCTGGGGCAAGGTTTTTTCTTCCATAACACATTGTCTCCCTTATATGTGTGGAAGAATCTAACTCTAAACAAACCAGAGATCTGAGCAATTCATGCGGAGCCAACCAATCCTAAGTATCACCTTTCTTTTAAGCTGAATTGGAAAGCACAAGCAGAGTTCTGAGGCCATATCTTCAGGACTCATTCACTAAGGCTGGCAGATGATCTGGTTGTCTTGACTGATTCTGAGCTCCGAGATTAAGGATGTCCCCCAGACAGCAGGAATGGATTGAACCTTCTCTGACTGTATTTTCAGCTGCCACTAACTCTGGGCTAAGGGGTTCCCTACGTAGATTTTCCATAGTGTAAAGTAGGCCTCTTTCAACTCGCCTGAAATTTGTTCCTTTCCAGTTTCCGAGGGGAGCCCCTTGTTCTAGCCTAAGAGGGCTTGATGAGCAAGATTGTTTTACCTTTCCGGTCCATCTTGTTGATTTTAGACACTTTTTCCAGACAGAAGAGACCTGGTTTTGGCTGGCCTTCACCTGGTGAACATTTTTTGTGCAGCAGCTAGCGGTCTCTGCTGCAGGAAAAAGGACTTTTAGCGATTTTCTCCTCCCTTCCCCCAGGGCTTTCTGGCCTAGGCAGGGAGGCCCTCTGCACAAAAGCTGTGGAGGATGAGAAGATCAGCTGCCTCTGGCGATAGGGTCTCCTTCAGCTGAAGGGACCTTTGAGGGCTGGGGTAAGGGGTGCACCTTGATGGACTCTGTCCGGGCCATGCCAGCAGCTGGGAAAGGCGGCCACAATTCTCCAGCTAAGAATAGTGAGACCTCATTTGGGTTTATTGTATTAACACATTTCACACTACATTTCTTAATGGGCTGCCTTGTTGGATGGCATTTTTAGTCACCTCTGGAGCCTGCTATTGAAAAACTCCTTTCTTGTTTCTTTTTCAAATAACCTTCTGTGGTGTTGAACTTGAAAAGGTTGTCAGATAGAAGTGTTTATGTGCTCTCATCTCAACTAAAGTAGCGTAAAGATGAAAGTATCCAACACACATATTTACCGAGGACCTGGGGGGACATAATTCAGGGGAGGCGGTGCTCTCTCAGCTGCCATCAGCGCTGCAGCTCCTGGCTGACATGGTCTGTGTGCGTGGCAGCCTCACACGAATAGTCCTCTGGCACTAATCAATTTACTTCATTCAAACAATTGGCAATTGTATTTTCAAGCAACTGGCGATATCATCTGCTTTACCAAGTTTTCCAAAAACACACAACTGAGGACTGACTGCAAAGATAAATATTAATAAAGAAAGGCCATCTGCTGTTCCGGTCATTCTGGGGACAAGAGAAGTCCCTGGGGAACCTGGCCAAGTTTGAGTGCACTCACCTACCTGACTGAGATGCCCCCCGCCCATCACCTTCTTGCCCCCTTCCTCTCCCTTATCTGCAATAAGGTTGGCACCTAAAAATAAGAGTGGAGCTCTGCCCTTGTGGCTCTGTTGGTAAAGAATCTGCCTGGAATGCAGGAGACCCAGGTTCGATCCCTGGATCAGGAAGATCCCCTGGAGGAGGGCATGGCAACCCACTCCAGTATTCTTGCCTGGAGAATCCTACGGACAGAGGAGCCTGGTGGGCTACAGTCCATGGGGTCGCAAAGAGTCAGACACGACTTGTTGTTAAACAACAACAATGCTAATTTAAACTCCCCAAAGATCCTTAGTGGCTGACTAATATCTCTGAGGGCTCTGCAGGTAGCTCAGTGGTAAAGAATCCACCTGTCAATGCAGGAGACTGTTTCAATCCTTGGGTCGGGAAGATCCCCTGGAGGAGGGCATGGCAACCCATTCCAGTATTCTTGCCTGGAGAATCCCATCGACAGAGGAGCCTGGTGGGCTACAGTCCATGGAGTTACAGAGTCAGACATGGCTTAGTGACTAAACAAAAACAACAATGCTCTATGGGATTTGTCCTCACGATAAACTCCTAACTAATCAGTTCCTACCTACACGAATTCTATAAATACTGGATTTTTTCCTTATCCCTGTTAGACAAAGGTCAATAAAGAAAGGGCTACAGTGGCTGCTTTAGGATTCTGCCCAGGAAATCAGGAGACCTGAGTTCTAGTCCCATTTCTGGAACTGGCTCTGTGACCTCAAACTCTCTCTTCTCTGAATCACTTTTCTTATTAAGATGTTGGGTTAGATGATCCATACGGTCTCTTTGCTCTCTAATCATCACTGTTTCCCATACCAGGGGTTCAATTTTAGGAACAGCTTTCTAGGGTCAGCATATTCAGTCTGGTCTCTTATATCTTCTGCATCTCTCATTCTACCTACAACAACCATACATCACATCTAAGCTTACAGATCTAACAATCCTACTTGACTCCCTCATTTTCAAAGCACCCTCACATTCATTCTCTCATTTGATTCTCATAGAATCCCTGTAAGGTACACAGCTCAGGTATTATTATTCCCATTTTGTAGATGAACAAACTGAGACCTAGACAATTAAAAGAACTCATGCAAGATCACTGGGCCAGGAAATAGCTGAGAGGGAATGAGAAGCCACATATTCTCACTCCTAGTCTGGGGCTTTATTCCTGTGACAAAAGATATAGTCTATAATATTAATAAGGGCAATTAATGTTTGTTGAGTGCTCACTATATACCAAGAACTTTCCATATATTTTATCATTTAATTTTTAACCACAACCTGATGAGGTGGGCACTACCATTTCCCTCATTTGTCAGACAGAAAAACGGAAGCTTGGTGGGGTTAAGCTTCTTATCCTCAAATACAAAGTGATGGATCCAGGATTTGAGCCCAGAGAGTCTGACTTCTGAGCTTAACCACCATTGCTATATTGCCTATTTTGAGTTATATAACATGTACCTCATAGACACTGGAATGTCAAGTTGTCACTTTGGTTGCCCTATCTAGTGGAAGAATAATGGTCATTTCAGAAATGTCAAGGCAATGAATCAGTCAGCAAGTATTTATTAAATACTGTATTTTCAAACCTGTGCTAGGATGTAGGTATTACAGGAAGTTGAGGCATAATTACAAACCTCAGTGAATGGGGAATCCACCTAAATGCATAAAATTGGGTGATGCTCATATAAATCATTGTATATATATGTCGTAAAATGACACTATGTGATATAATAATTTATAGACATTGAAAAATCAAAATTTCAAAGAACATTTAAGAGGTCCAGAAAAATGTTCCCTGAATAACATAAAGTAAAAAGGCAGGATAAAAATCTGTACATATGGTAAAACCCAACTTGGGGTGATTTTTTTCACTTGGACAATTTTTCTTATCTATGTTTTCAAATTTTTTATAAGCATGAATAAATTTTATATTTTAATTTCTATAATCATAAAAATGTCCTACATTTAAAAAACCTAATGACTTATATAGATGAAACAATTAGAGGGAAAAAAGATACCAGTAAACAGTAACATAATCAAATGCATGGTATTACTTCAGTACAACACTCTGCTGTTAGAAAACGTGGTAGCAAAGACCCTGCTCTGGGAATCTGATAGTCTAGATTCTCATCTTGCTTCTGCCTTCAGGGAGACACATCACCTTTGGCAAATCTCTTCTCCTCTCTTGGCCTCACCTTCTTCATCCACCAAATGAAGCAGTTGGGCTAGAACTGCTTGATCTATCTCCAATCGTCTCTGATCTATAACAGGATTTCAAGACTTTGTTTTGCTCATTCCTGACTGTAAATCAGAGGATGGGAAAATGACATGTTAACATGGGAGGCACTAAATGTAAGATACCATTAACCGTGGTCCCTGAAACTCATGCTTTACTGCATTTCAAATTCACTTGCTGTGGACTTTACTCTTCCGCTCTGCCATCTATTTAAAAAAGACAGAGTTGTCATTATTTTTGTATGTAACATCATGAGGCAGCAGTGAAAGTTCAAAGAAGAAGGATTATGTTGGGAAGACATCTCAGATAGGGGTCAAGAGTCAGAAGGCCTGCATCACTATCACTGGCTGTGTGATCTTGGTCAAGTTATTTAGCTTCTCTGTTCCTTAGTTGCCTCACCTGAGAGGAAAAAGTCAGTGATCCCATGAGGCAACATAGCAGGGGGGTTGGATAGGAAATGAGAAGAGGAGGTGATGCAGGTGGAGCAAGGGTAGTGTGAGATGTAAAGGAAAACAATGCTTTGGGTATCACCCAGGTTTGGGCCTGCTGGAGACAGCATACTGGTAGATCATGCCAGAATACAGAGAAGAGGGGAGGAAAAAGACTGCATTGCTTCGTGGTCCTCAGCAGGATCCTCTGTAGGGAGGCCATGTTTATGGAATGGGCTAGTTAACCTTTGCTCTGGAGAGAATGAAGACTGAAATGCTGAAAAATCACATTAGCAAAATTTCTCTTTTAACCTTTTCCATACTTTCTTCCTATGCTATTTTTGGCCTGACTTAGGCAAGCAACTTCAAAAGAAGAAAATCCATCCACTCAAACTGATATGTTCTAAACTACCATCCACACACCATCCTTAATGAAAAGAATTCAGAAAAATCATGGCTGGGAGAGCTCAACTGGCCCCACATTTTTCCTTGTCTAAGTGAAGATTCTGGGATCTACTGTTCCACTCTCCCACTTTCAACTGCATGAAAATAGAATTTTACATTTGGAGAATGGTTGTACTTCCCTCCAAGCCAGAAAGTACCAAGGTTAGCATATCCACGTTGCTTTATCTCAAGCATATCTTGTTTAGATTTTTAAAAATTGAAGAGATCATGTCTTTCTAGACAATTTCAGTCAACAAAGGCATGATTAAACATAGTGGCATGTATTCCCTGGATTTGGGGGGCATCTAGTCAGTTCTTCCTTTCTCCTTTGCTCTCCCCCAAAGCAAATCCTTTATACTTGTGGCAGCACTGTGAGTACTCAAAGATGACCCTATCTGGCCTGGTTCCAGCTACAGATTCACAGAGGGTATAAAAATTAGTTTTCAGGGCTTTAGGGGTGGCCAAAGAAGGGAAAAATCTGTTGCATAGTTTGGTTCTGATTAATTCTATTCCTCTCTTCCACTTACCAAACACCTCAGTACTCTGTGTTAATAATAACTACTACTTATTGAACACTTACTATATGGCAGACATCACAATAAATATTTTACATGGATAATTTCATTTAAGCCTCACAACAACTTTATAAGGTAGTTATTATTAAAAAAAAAAAAAAACCAACCACAAACCCTTATTTACTTATTTAGCCATGCCACTTAGCATGTGGGATCCTAGTTCCCCAACCAGGAATTGAACCCATGTCCCCTGCATTGGAAGGGCAGAGTCTTAACCACTGGACCACCAAGTAGGGTCCTGGGTAGTTACTATTATAATTACCTTCATTTCACAAATGAGGAAACTGAAGCTTAGAGAGGTTAAGTCATTTGCCCAAAGTCATACAACTACTGAGAGACAGAGCCAAGATTCAAAGGCAGGCAGTCCAATTTAGGAGCCATCCTTGGGCCTTTGGTTGCTCCCAAAGTAAGTAGCAGAAACAACCTTCGACTAGGCAAGGGTAACTCCTTGCTGCAGAGAGTTAGGTGCCAAACCCAAGAGTCAGGAGTGAGTGTATAAATAGCTGGGAAGTTCCAGTTCTCTTTACCCAGGAGAGAGCTCAGCTTCCCTCATTGTTCTCAACCTGTCCTCATATTCTAGAGATATGTCTACAGGCAGTAGAGGGAAGAACTGGGGACAGTAAGAGTTGGGACTGACAGAAACCAGGAGCTCAAAGGACACTCTTAGTAACTCTTGTACAAGGTGGACTGAACTCTGGTAAGAGCTTGGTATTTAGTTAAAGGGTTGACTAGACTCGGAGATGTGCCATAAGTGGGTTTCCATTGAGTTGTCATCATCTAGATGGCAAGAGACTAAAATGATTGTCAAATGCCAAGTATCACCAGGAAATGGGACAGTCTAGGGGAAGATGTATGCCATGTGTATGTGCCAGGACAGTGTCTGCTTTAGAGAAGAATGGACGGTATGGAGGGCCTCAGCCCTCAGTTCCCTGGGCTCTTGACTCCAGGACCACAGAGAAATTTCATTCACTAATGCCCAAGGAAATGAAGGTACTTCCTCCGAGAAGGCCCTGAGCACTTTCTTGCTGTTCTTCCCTCCATGAGCAACCCCATTTCTAAGAGAAGCTCCAGGGCCTTATTGTAGAGTCAGTCCCCTGGGTGCTTGGCCAAAGTGTTTTCTCCCAAATCAACCATCTGAGGACCTGTGGATGCCTCCTGAGCCTTTTAGAAGTCAGGGGGGCTACTATTGTGCTGTTTGGATAATGGAATATCACCAAAGAGCAGAAAGGATGATTGATTGTGTGATTGGAAGTGGATGGAATTAGAGATGAAGATAATGGGAAAGAAGACTAACTCTTCTCTTAAACCCATAGTCCTTCAATTATGCAGAAAAATAGACCTCTGAATTTTTGATCACAGAATATCTGAGTAGCTCACAACAGACAAACTAGGGGGGCAAATTTGGATGTATGGGTGAGAGATGTAGAGGGCTATGATTTGGGGCTGGTGATTAGAAGGGGTGCCATGATGGGTTTTTTGGCAGAAAAAAAAAATAATCTTGGGTTTGGAGCAGAGCTGAGAACTGTAGAAAGCCTCAGAGGGCAGCTACTTAGGAAGGAAATTTGATCCCTAAAGTGACAAGAGATTTAACTTTTCAAAACTAGGTTTCTCTTTTTAGGACAAAAAGCTCAAAAGGTTTTAAACTAATGATTATGTTGATGATAATAATATCCAATATGTGCCAAACACAATTCTAAGTACCTTATGTGTATTTCTGAATTATCTCATTTAAAACTCTCAGTAACTCTATGAAGTGAGGATTATTGTTATCCCCACTTTATTATTGTGAAATCAGGCACAATCAAGGTAAGTAACTTGGCCCAAGGTTCCACAGTTAGCAAGTGGAAGAGCTAGGATGCAAGCAAAGATAAGCACAATTGGCTGGAAACACTGTCCACTGGTTTCAAGGATTCAGTAGTTTCGTCACAGTCTTATAAAGACAGAGAATAGATGAATATGAAGAGAAATTTCTAGATGTAGTAGAATCTGAGGAGCTTCATTTTGGATGATCTTTCCTCAGTAATCAATGAGGTGAGACTGTTACTAGAAATGGAGCTGGTAGGAATTGGACAAGAATGATGGGATGTAAAACATGGCAGCCTCCTCAGAGATCATCCAGAAGAAACTTCCCATTTTACAAATGATAGAAACTAGAACCAGTGAAGGAAGTGGCTTGTCCAAGGTCATCCAGGCAGTAGGTGGCAGAGTTGAGATTGGAACTCAGATCTCCTAATCCTTGCTCCATTGCTCAGTCTGCTGTTACCCACAACCCCCTACAACTTTAACTGCTTCCCAAGGCCCTAAGAAACATGTTATTTCAAATGTTATATTTTCTGTAATTTATTTTATTACGACTTCAACATAAATTGTATAGTATATATGTGTGTTATTTAGTCTGAATCTACAACCTTGGGGTGGTCAGTTACCCTTATCGGGAATTACAGAGTACAGGAGTGGTTATCTAGCATTTAATAATTCTAATCAAGAAGTGGTTTCACAAGCATTTCACGTATCTTTATCTTTAATGAACACCAGAGGCTTTGTTAACTAGCATTAAATTTCTCATTGGTGAAATCAGTGGTGTTTAACACATGTGGGTTGGCTAGAAATATGGTAGAGATGTTCCCAAAGTAGCAGAAAGAAGATGTAAGCATCTAACAAGCTCTATAGTGTTATCCCTTGGAATAGTAGCCTAGGCTTAATTTTGTAAATGGTCGTGTGGGCAGCCACCAATGAGGATTCTTGGTTAGCTTCATCCTGCCACTAGGGTATTGTTTTTTCTGCCTCAAGTGAACCTTTGTGTGAGGTGTTGTTGGTGCACCTAGAAGGAAAGGGTGTTGTACTTGACTGAACCGACAGGACAGAACAGGCTGTCTAATCATTTTTGTGCCTGCTTGACATTATTTTCATGAGAAAAAGAATTTTAGATAAGGTTTACTTTTATACCTGCCAGTGAGGTTATGGGGAAAAGACCTATAGCCCTCACTCTAACAATGACTGGCTACTGGTATCCAGAGAAATATACCTAAGGATTGTGAATGACCAATGATTGGCTTTAGGTCAGTTTACAACTCCAAGCAACTAACTATACATCTCTATTTTGGACTCTTGTCTAAAGTTGGTGAACCTCTGTCTTGGGATGTATGGGGAGCTCCTACCCTAGGTGAATGTTGATAGAAACTTACTTGACCCAGCAGCCTCCCATTTGTAGAATTTGCATGTACCAGAGTCTAAGCTGTCTCTCCTATAGCACTGCCTGGAAGTATCTCTTTTGGCCTGCTGAGCACTTGTTAATGACTGTGCCAGCGTTCTGACCTTGCTGCAGGCCTCAGCATTGCCTGGGAGAAGATTAGTCAGAGTTGAGCTGGCACTCAACCATGAAAGGCCACTACTGGATATACAGTGTATGCATGTAGGGCCAAAAAGACAAAGGAGGGGAAGTTCTGCCATATTGAGGTACCTTGATGGAACACAATGAAGAAAAAGTCAAGAGGATTTTTACCAAGAAGAGACTTTTCTCTTTTTTTCCCCCCATTCATTATGACTATCAGTTAATAGAGCTTCCCTCAGCCAGTAACTCAGTTGGTAGAGGGAGGTGGATAGTGTAGTGCAGCAGTCTGAAATTCATACCTTCCACCTCTTCCCACCCCAAGTCCTATCACAGATGTTTTGTTTGTCTCATATTGGATTTGAATATATTCCAGAAGTGACATGAACTCTCCAGATGGCCACAGGCCCCACCCACCCTTCTATACCAAGCCCAAGTTCCACGTTTATGTGATCCACCTGGCTCATCAGCATCTGTGATTTCAACCCCAATTGACACTGAGGCCCACCTCTAGAGATAGGAAGATCTCAGGTAGAAGCCTGACTCCACTAATTAACCAACTGTGTGACCTTGAGCTTCCCAGGTGGTGCAGTGGTTAAAAAAAGAGTGCCAGCCAATGCAGGAGACTCAAGAGATGTGGGTTTGATCCCTGAATTGGAAAGATCCCCTAGAGGAGGAAATGGCAATCCACTCCAGTATTCCTGCCAAGATAATCCCATGGACAGAGGAGTCTGGCAGGCTACAGTTCATGGGGTTGCAAGGAGTTGGACACAATGAGCAACTGGGCATGCACATGCCTTTGAGCTGGTTGCATATAACCACCTCTGAGTCCTCTTTCATAAAATGGGGATGAGAGTAGCTCCTTTCTAGCAATGCTATGATGATTCCATGAGATAAGACATGTACCATGCTTAGTGCAATGTTTTCCATGTGGCATGGGTTCAAGGAATGGGAGTTATTAGCAAGTATTAAGTTTCTTGCTAGCAAGGATGGCACAATGAATGCTATATAAACTGGTTGCAGTGCATCATTTTAACAAATGGATTGGCACTGCCATGCCACCTAGCTTACATCATGGCTAAAGACCAATCATTAGCCAAGAAGGAAAGAAGCACTGTCAAGGCAGATCATTTTCTTGTCCCTGCTTACCATCTCAAAGAACATTTTTGCTTGATTTGTTTACCTCAGACACTGTGACCTGAGGTGAGTCTCTTAGCTCTTTCAAGTCTTGATTTTCCAAGCTCAGAGCCCAACTCACTAATGCTTGCATGGGCCAACAGCACCTCACTTGCAAAAGTAACATGTGTAGAAAGTGCCTGGTCAATGCCTGGAGATGAAGGGATGCTCAACAAATATTCAATATGAATCCACATATCTCTGTTCACACTACCAGGGCTAATGAAACCAGTGATAAGTCTCGTGTGCATTAGAATTACCCATAGAGTTTGTTAAGAAGGCCTATCTTTATTTTGTGATTCAATATGTCTGAAGTGTGACCTGGGAATTCATACATTTAACAAGCATCTCCGGTGATTCTGCTGCAAGTGGGCCAATTCAAGAAATACTGTTTTAAACTCACCAACAAGTAGTCTTGGAAACGGCAATAAGATATAAGAATGTGAATATATAACAGGTTCTGGCTAACTGTGGATGTTAGTGGCCTTTCTACCTTAAATTTACCAAAGTGTTCATCCACACAGAAACCGACACCCACATCCACACAATGATTCCTCTGTGGACTGGGTCCTGATCTCTTCAGGTCTCATCTATTATTGGTAGCCAGTCCCTTTCTGGGCAGCAGCAAGGATGAGGGCCCTGATTGTAATGTGTACTTGGCAAGGTAGATCAGTCAATCATAGATGACTGAAGGAGGACTATTTTTGATTGCAACATTTTTACACATTAAAAAAAATCCTCACCACCCTTCATCACAAACTGATTGTCCTTCTGAAAATGTCTCACAGTAATTACAGGGATCCCAGAGATTGGGGTTATCTATTGCAAGAAACGACCATGCACGGAAGCAGCAGCAGACCACTACCACCAGAAAGGTGTGATTTGGAGGGTCAGAAACAATTCAAATTTTAGTTAATAAAGGACCAGATTTTGATCTATGGAGAAGGTCACATGTTGCAAACTAGGTGGAGTGTATTTGAGTAACTCTTGCTCATCTCTCAGAGTCTCCCACTGCCCCCTGAATGCCCACCATGCACTGGGCACCCCACTCCCTCGGGCAGGTCCCTTGTTTTGGGGTCACTTACCTGTCTTTGCAAACCTCCTCTGAGGATCCTGCAAGGTAACAGGTAGTAATCTGAACAAAGAATTACTGTCGAAATAGTAATGGCTGATAAGGATTTAACGCATTCCCTACCAGAGATGGCATGCTTGCATTTTAGCACAGGTTTTCAGTGCAGTAACAGAAATAAGTGAATTGCTGGGATTTCAGACTAATGGCAGACTGTTGGGGGGCAATACTGGGGGGTGATAGGGTGCTATTTGATAGTCCTCAAATGACACTGGATAAGCTTTTAATGACTTCCCTGGAGCACTCGTCAGCTCACATATGTTAGAAAGTGACATCACTTCCCCACCCTCCCCTCTAGCTCACAATGAGTGCCTGGCACCAGCCTTGAAAATGGAGTCAATTTTTCAGGCTCTTAGGGAAGCAGACATAACTTGGGTTGTGTTGTACTTCATATTGCTAACCCTGTTGAAGGAAAGTCGGACAGCTGAGGAGCAGATGCTACGTGCCCGCTTCTGGCATGCCTTGACCCCAAGAAGCAAAGTGGAGAGGCAGTTGTAACTGCATGCCAACCTTTGCTCTCTTGGGCAGGTTGTTTCTAAAAGGGACACTTTGGGGTGTGGCAAGAAGCCAAGTTACTGTCAGCCTGGCTCATGAGCTACCTCCCCCCTCAGCATGCCTTCCAGTTTCCATTCCAAAGCCCTATGAAAAGCAACTCTTAAATAGAGGCTCTCATCAGACATCTACAGACATGGCTGAAATGAACGCAGGGTGGTTAAGAGCATGATAGGGACATCCGCGAGTCAGAATGAGCCAAATGTGTCTCTTATAAAGTTTTCTTTGAAAGTCATGTGGGTAAGAGCTTGTTTGGGGGAGCCTTTTTCTTTGGTGAGCACAGTCTCCCTGCAAAATGTGGTTTGAGTACCAGCAGTATTGGCATCACCTGGGAGCTTGCTAGAAATGGAGATTCTTGGACACTGAAGATCTATTGAATCAGAATCTTCATTTTGACAAGATCCCAGGTGTCTGCTACGCACATGAAAGGTGAGAAGTGCTGTTCTAGACTGAACTGTGCCCCATGGAGTTAAGGGTCATGACCAGCTGTGTCTCCTTTCCTCATTCTTATCCCCACACCCCTTCTAAATAAGTACAGATGGTCACATTGATGACAAGTGCTAAAGAAGTAAATGGCAGTTAGCAACTGAGGAGAAGGGAAGTCCAGACAGAGGGCAGTAAACACAGTAAAGTATCTCCATATGAACCTTCACGTTGTGAAATTTCAAAGGTGTGAACATATGTTCGCATGGCCAATCACGTGTTAGTTCCTGTGTCTGGTGTACATTGTCACATGTACGTACACTCCACAAGTGGTTGTGCTTTTGTGTACTTTACAGTACTGTGTAGAGTACAGTAGTAGACTATCCTTATTTCAAGTCCAGGATGTCTGGAAGCAAGTGCAAAAGCAGCTGTGACGCAGTTGCTACTGTTGTACTTTTCAGGATACTGTACTGTAGGTTTAAAAGTGTTTTCTTTCTTTTTTGTTTGTTTTCTACATATTCTTTGTGTGAAAAGTATTATAAACCTATTACGCTACAGTACTGAATAGCTGGTTGTGTGAGTGGGGTACCTAGGCTAACTTTGTTGGACTTATAAACAAACGGCTTACAAATGTATTCTCAGAACAGAGCTCATTCATATGTAGGGGACTTACTGCACTTCTCTGACTATTGCTCAACCAGAAATCCAGAACAGAGTATTCTGCTTCTTTCCATTGTGTGTGTGTTGGGGGGAACCAGAGTGTACACTTAAGAAAAAAGAAGGGAGAATTGGAGGGGGTGGGGAGGAGACACTGGTCACCTAGGCTTCCAAGTCCCTCTCGAGTTAGATGCTGCCTCGTAATCACTACATTCTGCATGCCACCGCAGGGAAAGAGAGCTTTCAGTCTGAGACCAGCTTCCTCAGCACCTTTCTCCCCTCCTATGGCCTCCCTTCCCTGCCAGTGCATCCCCTGCCAGGGTCCACGTAGGCACCTTCAGACTCTGCAGCCACCTCTCTTTAGGTAGTACATCTAAAAAGCTGACATTTTCTAAGAACTACTTTACTGAGGCATGATTAAGATACGAAAAGCTGCACATACGGTCTTCTTTAGGAAGAAACTGAGTCCCTATGACCTTTCGCTGCTTCCCAAATGACCACAAAGACATTTAAGTTCAACATGGTGAAGCTGCCCCTCCCCTATGCCTTGGGTGAACTTACACCAAACCTACCACATGTAGGGAGCTATTTTCTATATATAATTTTTTATTGGCGTATAGTTGTTTTAAAATGTTGTGTTAGTTCCTGCTGTACAGCAAAGTGAATCAGCAGTACATATACACATATCCCCTTTTTTTGGATTTGACTTTGGCCTGTAGAGGTTTTCCCTGACCAGGGGCAGCTGATCTCTGGTTTGGATAGAGTGAACAGCTGCTCTGCACCTCATGTCCAGAAACACTCCTGTTTGAGTGGCTTTCCTTGGAATTGAGGCATTCTGGTTTCCCATTGTCTCTGGTTTTAGAGCAAGCACTCCCCAGTTAGGTATGTTAACCCTGTATCAGCCACTCTCAGCTCGATTCTTAAATTAGATAGAAAGCTGTCACCCTCAAAGTAGGAGTATGGACCAAGGACAGAGATCTTCTGGTTAGAGAAGGAGCATGTGGACTGGAAAAGTCTAGACTAGGAAACAATCCCTGGTATGGTGGGTCAGATCTCTGACTCAGGGGCCAGTGGGACACCAGTGAAAGGGCCTTGGCTGGGCAGGTGGAGCATGAGGAGAAAATAATGGCAAGAGAAGAGGAAGAAGTGAGAAGAGGACAAATTCCGTCCATGTGGAACTTCTGCCAAGAACCGACCCCTTTCAGGGGCTGCTGCCCTGGCTCAAGGCTCACCCCACAGACAGGCTGAGGCTATTTGTCAGCTCTCAGACATTTCCCAAGCCTGGAGGGACTTCCTTTTGTGTCTGCACAACTCCTACACTCCTGCTGAGAAGTACCCGGAGCCCCTACCTAGGGTTTTAATTGCACCCTCCTGTGGACATGTCATCTAATTAGACCCAAAGCATCAAAGTCAAAGCACCAAAGGAACAAAGTCAAAACTTGACTTTTTTTTTAATGGGCCAGGTAAAGTATGCAAATAATTTTCCTGACCTTCAGAGAAGATGGGAAGTTTTTTGAAAGGTCTTTCAAATATATTTGTGGTCTCAGTCTAGGAAGTTCAAAGTGGAATCATCAGAATTAGCATATGTATCCCCCCACCTCCCTGTGAAGGTATGAATTCTACCTTCTTAAATTCTGGCCCTCTCTAAAAATGCATGCTGTCTTTTAATCCCTTAGCCAATTATATAAAAATAACAAATCTCTTATCCACAAAGGAAGATTAATAATGGTGCCTCAGAAGCTTCATTTATTTTTCCATCTGTTAAACTGAAACCAGCCAATCACCGCTGACTACCCATAATAATGAAATTTTAAAAAATACCAGGAGTTAGAAAAAATACAGTCACAATCTCAGCCAGCCCCCACTATTCTCATGGAGTCTTGATGAGTATCGAGAAAAAGGCAGAATGAAGGAAACAGACCTCTGATAGAGGCAGAAGTGGCGGATGTGAGAAACTAGTTTCATTTTAAGGAAAAAAAGTTAAAATTGCTGAGAGGAAGAAAAACCATGGCTCTTTTCGCAGTGGTCATAGATGGAGAACAAAGAAGTTTTGTTTCTTCCTTGCCCCCAGACCCTTCCTGTCGCCCCCGCTCCACTTAGTAGATCAAGCGGAAGTTGCCTTCTAGGGGCGGTCATACATTTTGCTGGAGGCTCATCTTTACAGCCCGCTGATTGCCGGCTGTTTTTATGGCCCAAATGAACGGCATCACCTTCCTCCCTCCTCGCCACGTAAAAAATAGATTAAAGAAAAAAGAAAAAAACATAATAAAGCTTGTGAGAAGGTGACTGAAATCTTTGACTGGCGACCTCTTCGTGCTCCAGTGAGCTTATGAAAGACCAGCCAGCAGACAGAGGGGAGAGCTGTTAAAGTGCAAAGACGGGGGAGTTGGGGGTGGGAGGTGAAGCTGAAGCAACTGACAATGGTTAGTGTGCCAAGATCTGTTTGAAGGCAGGTGCCAGGATATGATGGGTCTTCACCCTGCTTCCAAAGATGATGTGTAAAATGCAAACCAAACAACACCCAGCCAAGAGCAGAGAATAGGATCAGGAGAGACATTTCTTTCCCAGATGGACTTAAACAGTTAAATAGAACCTGGCAATTAGAATAATGAGATAATTAGATTGTGACTCTGTGGGCAAGAGACAAAAACCTGTCTCAGCTAAGGACACTTAACTTGGTAGCAAAACGCGCTCAGTTAAAAAGGAGCATGCTCTCAGTTAGCAGGTATATTTCAAATGGCTTGAAAAAAATTAATGGAACACAAATTTGCAGCTGATGAGGTACATTTCACCATCCAAAGGGATTTTGCCTGGGGCTCCATTAGAGCCTGCACTCCTAAGTCCCACTCTCAGTCCCACCATCACTACTGCGCCTCCATCAACAGATTTTTATTTAAGCCAAGTGCGTTAAGAGCACAATTCTGTGGTGAATAACCTTTAAGGTTACATTTGCCGTTTCCTTTCCTCTTGCAAACAGTGCGTAATCCACGAGCACATTTGTTGGCTGTAAAGGTGTACAACAGCAATTTTTGCAATGACAGTGCGGAGAGGGAATATGAGATCTGTGTGCTAATGAGCTGACACTGCAGAGGCTGGGGCGATGTAGTGTGGAGTACACTACAAGTGCACAGCAGCAAGACACAGGAGGAGACTTCAAGGGAATCGGAGGCATTTCCTGAGGAACCAGGGCAAGCAAGCCACCCCAAGGGGAGCTGACAGTCCCTGGGTGCTGCCACATTCCCCCAAAGCCTTATGATGATCAAATCTGGTTTTTAAAGAACAGATGTGTGTACAATGTAAAGCATGTGTGTACATCTCTTTTCATGAATACTGACTATGTGTGTAGGGGTACCTGTGTGTGCCTGAAGGCACGTGTCCTGGAATCATACTATTCACACCATCCTTCTTTCTGGGGCTACCTGGCCAAATTGAAAAGGAAGGCAGCAAACTCAGTTAATCCCTGTGAAATAAGAACATGTGCTCCAAATCAGATGAATCTCTTCGATAAACTTCAATTCACCTCTGAACTGAGATCCCAAATGAACCACCTTTCAAAGCCAGTGATGCTTTTATTGGCCTCTTAAGAAGCGAAATGAAGTTGGAGTCTGTCTTAAGCAAACCTCTTGGAAGTTGTGCAAAAAAAAAAAAAAGGTTGCTGATGAAGAAGAGTCTTTAAATAACTGATGCCTGGGATTCATTGCAAGGAAACTCTCTGAATACACTGGAGGAGGGGATGTGGAGGGAAAGCAGGGACATATACAGGAGGCATTACCATTTGTTTATTTTTGGCATATTTGTTTACCTGCATAATACCTGTGTCCTCAAAAGTGTGTGCCTGCCCTAAGATTGAGGGTGTAGGAAAGATCATGGAAAGAAATCAATTCTAGTGTTAGGGGAAGCTGAAACAAGGAATTCTGAATAGAGAGAGGGGGAAATGTCTTTAATTTTTACCATTCTATTCCATATTGAATCAGATAGGAGAGGTGGGCAACCAGATTTGGACTCATCTGGGGTTTTCTCAAATTCTCCCTAGATCTCCAGGGAGGGGCAGGCCAGAGATCCAGGGTTTTTTTTGGTTTGTTTTTGTTTTTGGTCTCTGCGCCATAGTGCAATCAATTATAAGAACGGAACCAGGATCACCTGCCAGTTTCTAGTGCCAAACTAGTATTGTGTGCCAACATCTGTGTCACGTGATCTTCAATTCCAAAAGAAAAAGGCCAGGGCAAGAAATGAGATCCACCTACAGGACTTCCCTGGCCCCGTGAAACGATTGTGTTCTGCATTCAGAGACTATCCGTCGGAGACAGTTTTGAGATCTGGCTCCCATTCAGTGATTGTGACATTCAAAGAGGACTGTTTTGGGGACCAGAGATGATGAGTTTTCCTCCTCTGTTTTCTGAGCTGTAAAGTCTGAGTGTGCAACAGGCAGCTGGGTACACATCACTGGTTTCTGGAAATGTCTCCTGTGTGAGTCAGTGTGTGCATATGTGTGGACTTGGCATGATGAAGGGCAAGGTCACCTTTCTGTTTTGTCTTTCCTGTTGCCCAGTGAGCCACACCCTTTATCCCACACTTTCAAGCCCCCATCCATAACCTAGTCTTGTAAACTTAGAAGCTGAAGTGCTGTGGACTTAGGGTAGGGGCTTCTGATCAATTTCTTTTCCTTTCATGGTTGTTCCTTTATTGCTCTGAGAGATAAGGCATTAAGGCAACTCAGCACCCAATATGGATGACTCACTGCCTGTTCTCAAACCTGAGAACCTTTCACACAGCAAGGATTATTTCCTGAATGCTCCTTGAGTAGGGTTCTGATGGCCCTGGGCTGACAAGTGCCAATCTGATTTGCCCATAAAAAACAAGACCCAAACCCTTAGAAATCAGTCATTCCTGAGGAGTCAGTTAGCACTCTTTATCTCAGTCCTCATCAGTGGAAAGGCACTAAAGTGAGTTGAAATAAATGTTATTCATTATTAATAGTAATAAATCTGGATAGTTTCATGTATTTGGTTTTGAATCTGTTCTAATTGATACTTAGGAAGCTGCATTTGAAATTCAGCCTCTAGACAAGATCACAGTGCTGCAGGATTAACTGTCAGATGTGTGTTGTAAGTGTGCTACAGAAGACAGGCTGGGATTACCAAAATAAGATGCAAAGTATAGACAGACATTTTGTAACTTTCACACTTAGCTGGAATTAATAAGCTCCTATTTTTGTCAATGTCAGAAAGCCAAAGAATGTCAAATACAGAGTATCTCAGAACATGTTCTTATAAGGATCTGTACCTTCAGAGAAAATTTTCTTAAAGCTGATAACTGTCACCATTTCTTGCAAAGTACTTCACCTCCATCCCCTTGACCTAAGTCTTCAAATCCAAGGAACCCTTGGCCTTGGAGACCCTGTCAACAGTTTTTGGAAATCACATATCCTTTGAGGCAGAAGCATTTGAAGAATGTCATATACAAAGTTTTACCCAGCCAAATATAAAATTTCTCCCCTGAAAGAAAATCAAAAGTCAAAAATTCCCAAATACACCAGCCATAACAGCAAAACACATTTATGCCATCATCACCTTCATTGATGTGTGAAAACTTTTCATGAAATAAGCTTAGATGAAGAATGATCAGTCTTTCTCATAAAACATTCCAGAAAAACCTGTGTCCAACAGGCTATTAGTCATCTGGGTTCCTGTGGCTTTACTTCTTAAAATGCCCCCTTTCCACGGGGACAATCACAGGGCACAACTAGCTGTTTCAGAAGCTGTTTCGGGGCTGATGAAATTGCTCCCTTTTGATATCCAGTTTCCTGCTGCAACCTCCCCCTTCCACCTTTTGCTCTAAGTTAAGAACTGTGTTGTCCTTAACCATGGGGGCAGGGAGCAAACACCACTAGGGGAGACAGAACAGAGGTAGCTTTTTCCAGGGAGTCCTCTGAGCACTTTCTCCCTTCCCGTCAGTTTGCCAGGTGTTCATCACTTGTAATCAGTTGGGAGTCTTATCAGTTCCTATCAGAGCTCTCTTGGTAAGAAAGGTGATATTCTAGGACAGAAAGAAACCAGGGAACCCAGCCTGATCTGTCCCTCAAGGTCACTTGTTTGCAGAATTTCTCATATTTGGCTCCTACATAGTGACTGTCAAATTCAGCTCGTTCTCACAGCCAGGTGCTAGCTTTAACAGTCAAGTAATGTACATCCTGAATTGACTCAATCAAGAGGCTTCTTTCTTTAATCCCATCAGAAAAAATTTCCATGAACAACTATGCTATTTTTTCCTTTTTTTTTTTCCCCCAGCCAAAGGAAAAGAAAGGGGACGGGGTGGCGGGGGAGGGAGTGCCAGTTTAGCAGGGAGGAAAATGAAAGTTTTGCATCAAACATTATTCACGACAGAGTTTTGTGTACAGCCTTAAGTCCCTCCCTCAGCAGGATCCTCTGGCGTTCATTTATGTCGCGTGAAACCTGAATTGACTCCAGCCTCTTGAATGTCTACTGGGGCAATCAGCCCCCCTCCAGCACGGAGTGCAGACCCCAAGTCCCATAAGCGAAATGCAAATGAGGTCCCCAGGTCCCACAAGGAGGAAAAGCAGATCTACTTACAAGCATTAGTCACAGAAAAACTATTGGAAGAATCCAAGTGATCTACGTGGTAATTCAAATGGAAGGGCTTCTCGGTGGTGTTCTGGTTGGTGTTGTATAACTGCACAGCAAAGCGGAAAGCACTGTGCTCCTGCACCGTATTTCTCATGAAAAGTCCACCTAGAAGCAAAGGGAACTGAGATTTGGCTTGTGTCCTCCCCCCGAGGAGTTAGAAATTGGGGAGCACTACAGATGGACGATACCCTCTCAGTGGTACCCGGGTGCACGACGATGATTTTGATTTTCAACCTGTGTGTCTTTGATGACTCTTGCGAACTCAAATTTTGGCCAAGAGAAACCTAGTTCTCCTTCAGAGTCAGAGGAGACGCTGGGGAAAAGGGGGCATGGGGAAAGAGGGCAGAGGAGCCTGCTCTGGGGGTCGGACGATGGAATCAAGAGTGGGACTTGGTTCTTTCTCAGGCGGTAGCTTCCTGTCCCCTCTTCCCTCATACCTCCCATCTCCACAAGCTGGTTCATCCTTTACTGGCGCAAAGGGAAAGGTTGGAGAGAAAACAATTTCATTTCCCCCTGCTACTCTATCCTGTTCCCCACAGCCCCCTCAACCCCGTGACAATATAGGGGCTGGGTTCTGTAATTGGCAACAATTCGAACTTCTTGACTAGTAAATACAGGCAGAAGCCGAGAGAACTCCCTCCCAGCGCCCGGGAGCCGGACTCCAGACAGACACAGCGGCAATTCATGAATTCGTGGGCTGCGTGACTTCGCCGCTCGCTGGCTCAGCTCCTAGTCTCACCCCTGCCTCTACCCCATCCGCCACCGACCTCGGTGGCTGCCCGGGTCTCGGGGATGCAGAGTGGGTTTCCACCTCCCCTAGCACTAGCCGGTCTCTCGGGACCCGGAGACGCGGGACGGGGCGCCCTGGACCGGGTTACGCGCCCTGGCGCAGCCAGACAGGCGGCATCACCCTGGGACAACTTGCAGCGGCGGCACGCACGCCATGGCAAAGTCCGGGGCAGCGAGCCGAAAAGCCGCGACTCTGCGCCGGGTTGCAGCCTCCCAGCCTCTTGCAGGCGTCCCCGGCTCCGCTCAGCTCGGAAAACCCGGCAGCCTACCCCCAGCCCCAGCCCCAGGAGACCACCTCTCCGGTTCCCGACGCTCCCCAGACCAGCCAGCTTTCTGGGGTTCAGACCCGTGAGATTCCTGCCCGATCCCCATCCCCAGTCCCTTCCCAGGCCATGCAGGACAGGGACCCGGTAGCCGTGCCAGGGCAGCAGGCTCGGGTGCCGGAGAGCCGGGGCCGACCGGCAGGCTGGCTCACGCTTACCTATGCTGATGGTGTTGGGGAATCCTCCGTGAGAATGACCCAAAAGCCCCAGGACTAAAAAGAAGACCGCCCGGAGCACGCTTTGCCCCATTTTCTTCTGCCTGGCCATGCTACGCCTAGAACGAAGCTGACAAGAGCATGGGCGCAACTCGGGAGTCGTCAAAATAATAATAGAAAAAGAAAAAGAATTCGCCGGCTCTTTCACCCCCTCCCCTCAACTTGCTCTAGCTCACTCTTCCTTTCCACCCCACACTAGTCCTCCTCCTCCACCACCTCCTCTCTTCTCTCTCTCTCTCTCACGCTCCCCCTCTCGCTCCCTCTCGCTCCCAGGCTCTCTCACACCCCCTCCCCACCCCCCACCTCACTTCTGTCTTCACACCAATCTGGAAGGCGGGTTCATTGGCTGCAAGCTCGGTTCGCCAAAGCGATCTCCCTCCCTATCGCTAAGACAGACAGAAAGAGAGAGAATAAAAACAGAAAACAAAAATGAAGAAGATAAAACACCAGAAAACAAACCAATAAATCCCCCAAAGAAACAAAAGAGAGAGAGAGAGAGAAATTAAAATCTGAGACTTTTCTCCCCCAGAAGATGGTGGGTCTAAAGAGGGGAAAAAAGAAGGAAAGAGAGAAAAGGCTCAGCGGTGGCGAATTGGGCTCTTCCAATTGGGCCGGTAGGGGGATATTGATCAAAGTTGATCTGACGTGGAATTAAAGCCGCACACCGCTTAGCTCCACTGCAAACTGCAGCCGCGGACTGCAAAGCCTCGGTGCTGGCGTTTGTCAACATGGGAGATGGAATCGATAGAAATACACCAGTCCTCACGTGGGCCAGCCTTTCAAGCTGCAGCCAGCTTTTTAAAGAAAAGAAGGAAAAAGCTGTATTGTTTGTGCGTTTGTGCGTCTGGCTTAAAGCAGAGGGGTCTTGCGGGGGGCGGTGAGTGGTTACTCTGGAGTCTCTGTAGAGATTCGGAGAAGCAGTTCCCATCACAATGCGCCCGAAGATGCTGCGCATGCCTGGGCCATGCCGCTCAGTTTTAACAGCGGAGATCCGAGGAGTGAAGAGCCCCCCAGCCACCCCCCAACCCGACAGCTCTGGGAGGCGAGTACCTCTCCGGACCCAAGCGCAGAGCCGGGCCTACGGCGGAGAGGGGGAGACAGTGGTGCTGGGCAGCACAGGGCTGACTGCTTGGGAGGACGTAGAAAGTCTGTGTGCGGAGGTGGTGACTAAAAGGTTAATGAAAAGGACTTTCAGTCCCAACAGTGAAGGAGGAGAGAGGTGTAGGGATGAGTTGGGATATGGTGGCTAGGAGCATTCCATGGACTGGAGGAGCCTGGTTGGCTACAGTCCATGGGTTCGCACAGAGTCGGACACGACTGAGTGACTAACACACACACAGGGATTGGAAGTTAAGGTTGGAGGAAACTGCCCCTAACTGCCTTGCTCCCTCTGTCTTGCCTTTTTGCATAGTATCCTAGGCCCCTGAGCGATGACCCCAGAGGCCATCAATTTCCCCCTACTCCTCTTGTCTCAGAGAAGGCAATGGCACCCCACTCCAGTACTCTTGCCTGGAAAATCCCATGGGCCTCAGAGCCTGGTAGGCTGCAGTCCATGGGGTCGACTTCACTTTCACTTTTCACTTTCATGCATTGGAGAAGGCAATGGCAATAAGAAAGAACCTTGGAAGTAGGCAGTGCAGTCTGGATCTCTGTTGGGGGTGGTCCCCTCCACAACATCCCTTGGACAAATAAACCTCTTAGGCTGTAGCTGCCTCTCCATTGCCCCTTTCTCCAGTGGTGAGAAAAAAGAAGCCTCCTTATCTCCGGAGTCTTTCACACCTACCCCAGCTACTGGGGAAGGGCCGGATTTTGTCTCTCCCCACAACAGCTGTTCTTTTTTTTTTCATATCCTCTTCTCCTGGCATACGTGGAAAATGGAACTTCCTGCCAGCCTGCAGCAAAGTGGTATGCATGGGGCAGAGGATACTAAGCCAGGGCCACAGGACCCCAACTGGCACACTGATCACGCCAGAACTTTGGGTTTGATGTAACATATATTGGAGCCCAGAACAGAAAGTTTTCAAACCCTTGAGCAACCAGAAAAATAGTTCTAGGCTATTCCCAAAAGTCTACCCATTCTGATAATGTAGAATATCTTCCTACCCCACCACCCATAGAAATCTATTGTCTCCATTTGGATGGTCCATGCAAACAGTGAGGGAGAAACCTGGGAGTCATAGAAGCCTAAATTTTCAGGTGGCTGGGATATCAGGACAAAAGGGTAGCAGAGGCTAGGTTGACTACCTCTTGACAAATGTGGAGCAAGAGACAGCATGGTTCAGGGACATGGACTTAGGAGACAGGTTCAGGTTCAAATCTATATTCCATCATATAGAGGCATTGTGTGACCTTGAGTGACTTTCTTAATCTGAACCCCAGTTCAGACTTTCACCTGCAAAATGGAAATAGAAATATTTCTTTCCTGATAGAGTGGTTGTAGACTGAATAAGATAGTGGATTAAGTGGATCTAATTCAGTGCCTGACTCAAAGAAATCAATAAATGTTAATTTCCAAACTCTCTTCCCTCTTTCTCATCTTTTGATAGTGCCGTTTTCTCCCCCAAAGTACCTCATGCAATCAGCCTGCTCTTTCTCTACCATCCCCCAAACCTCAGACTCAGCTACCCAATATTTGCCAGTGTTCCACATCAGTCTTCTTGTTGTAGTTCCTCCAGAGCCCTAGGAGACAGGACAGAATCTGGTAGATGCATCTGTACTAAGGTTCTAATGGCAGGCAGTGGCAATTTAATATTAAAAATGACACATTTAGAGAACCTTTACTCTGTGCCAGGCACTATATGTTCCTCCTTTTAGATAACATAGTTGCATTTTAATAGGAACCTTCAATGCTTTGGCCAAAGAAATAACTCTGATGAGGAGTTTCAGGTGGATAGACAATATATTTTGGACAGAGGTGGGGTTGGGGGCAGCTTTCAGCACACCTCACTTCACTCCTGAAGGCCTCCAGGTCCCCAGCCCTGCTTGGCTGACACTGGGCATCAGTGGATGAAGAGAATTGTGGCCATCTTTAGTCATTTGGCTGGAAGAGTAATGGGATGGGTCAGAAAGGAGAGATGAGAGGAAGAAAGGCATCTCAGTGCCTCTGCACTTGAAAATTCTCCATTGAGTTCATCTCTGTAAATGGCACCCATCCCTTCCATTTTCAGTCTCCCCTCTCCACTACCTTTTCCCCTCTCTTTCATCTGCTGCCACTCTTTCAACTTTTCACTGTCAGTGGCAGCTGTTGGCAGAATTGGACTAGTCCCATCTGAGCCAGCAGGGACACAGTGGCGCACTAGGCATATTGCTGTTGGTGGAAAAGCCTGCTTAATATGTACGAATTCTTTTGCAATTGATCCCTATCCAAGAAAGCAGTGAGACCCTATTTGAACTTCATCTCTGGTTTTCCAATGAGGAGCTAGAGATTGTACTAGCAGCATCGTAGCCACCAGAAGTTGACAACAAAGCCCCCAAACCAGCTCTCCCTCTGTGGTTAAGAGGTATCCCTTCTCCACTCAAGATGACCTGCTAGTCTCAGGACCCAAGACTGCACTTTTAAATGAGCTCTATGATGCAGTTTAAGCAGCGAGAAAATAATTCATTGCAGTGCTTATTGAGAGGCTGTTCTGTATTCTTTCATGACATAGTCAGTCAGGTGCAGTCACAAGAGGGGACAAAGGAAAGGCACAGGAAAACAGATTATTATCCTCACAGGTCCTAGGGAAACTGTCAATATGCTATACAAGAGGACCACATTGTGGGGTACCCAAGGAATGGGCTCAACCAAGCAAGTGGGGGAGATGAGATAGAGACCAGAACAGAGGCCCAGGGCAAAGTACATTTATTGGGGTTCAGAATATACAAGCAGCCCAGTATGCTGCAGTTCGTGGGTTCGCAAAGAGTCAGACACGACTGAGCGACTGGACAACAACAAATGTATAAGCACAAGGGAATTTCACTGGTATATTTTAAGGACATTAGGTGACAGTCAAGGGAGAGCAAGCCTTAGCACACTGACACACCTGGTCACCTGGCAGGGGGCTCATGGCCTGATTTTGGGGATGTTGGGGCAGCAAATGAAATGTGAAGTTCTAAAATTTATAATATAAAGAAAGTGAAGTCCCTCAGTCATGTCTGACTCTTTGCGACCCGGTGGACTGTAGCCCACCAGGCTCCTCTGTCCACAGGATTCTCCAGGCAAGAATACTGGAGTGGGTTGCCATTTCCTTCTCCTGGGGATCTTCCTGACCCAGGGATTGAACCCAGGTCTCCTGCATTGCAGGCAGATGCTTTAACCTCTGAGCCACCAGGGAATGCAAAATTTATAATACAAAAATGAAAATAGTGGAGAAGGAAATGGCAACCCACTCTAGTATTCTTGCTTGGGAAATCCCAAAGACAGAGGAGTCTGCTAGGCTACTACAGTCCATGGGGTCCCAAAAGGGTCAGACACAACTCAGTGACTCAGCAACAACAAAGAACAATGGCAGTTTTAGCCAATACGTGAGAACACAAAAGTTATAAGGAATTGAGGTCTGGGACTGAAACAAAAGTCCAATTGTTTACAGATGTGGATGTCTATTTAGAAAAATGAAAATAAGCTGCAGGTGAATATTTAAACTAAAAAAAAAAAGAAAAAGAAAAAGTGAAAATAAATAATACTTCCCTGTTGAGATTTCTGTTTCAAAATTGGGATGGGGCATTTGGGTAAGCAAAAAGAAATGTCAGCTAGTGGAATTTGGAGATGGAGTCTATATCGTACATTAAACTTCATACTTACTAACTGGATACTTTTCAAATAAAATAATGATGAAAATCATTCTGATTACTTAGAAGGAAACTGTTCTACCCTTTATAAAGTTAATGAAACCAAGATGCTATATCCCTTGCCTAATAGAAAGATGATTTTCTCACTGTTTGACTTGAAACTTTGATTTCTTCAACAAACGTTTGACCACCTGCTATATGACAGGCTCTGCTAGGCACCGAGAATTTAAAGAAGCAAGACAGTTTCTGCTTTCAGTGAATTTCAAGTTCAGAGAGGAGCAGATGTGTTCATTCGGAATGGCAATCTAACAGGGTAAGTGCTGTGAAAACAGTAAGTACCAGCTACCCATGGCAGTATAGAGGAAGGTGTTTAAATGTCTGAAACAAAGTATTGATACTTCCCTTGTCCTAGATTCAATGCCATGCTTCTAAAAAGAGAAGATAGAACAACATGATTTCTAAGGTCCTATGATTCTATGTTGTTCCTTGTTCAGTAGCTAAATTATGTCCGACTCTGCGACCCCATGGACAGCAGCATGCCAGGCTTCCCTGTCTTTCATCATCTCCCAGAGTTTGTTCAAATTCATGTTCATTGAGTCCCTGATGCCATCCAACCATCTCATCCTCTGTCGCCCCCTTTTCCTCCTGCCCTCAATCTTTCCCAGCATCAGGGTCTTTCCCAGTAAGTGGGATCTTCCCATTAGGTTGCCAAAGTATTGGAGCTTCAGCATCAGTCCTCCCAAAGAATATTCAAGGTTGACTTCCTTTCAGTTCAGTTCAGTCACTCAGTTGTGTACGACTCTTTGCGACCCCATTGACTGCAGCATGCCAGGCCTCCCTGTCCATCACCAACTCCTGGAGTTTACTCAGACCCATGTCCATTGAGTCAGTGATGCCATCCAACCATCTCATCCTCTGTCATCCCCTACTCCCCCCGCCTTCAATCTTTCCCAGCATCAGGATCTTTTCAAATGAGTCAGTTCTTTGTAGTTGGCCAAAGTGTTGGAGTTTCAGCATCAGCATCAGTCCTTCCAAAGAAGAGTCAGGACTGATTTCCTTTAGGATGGACTGATTGGATCTCCTTGCAGTCCAAGAGACTCTCAAGAATCTTCTCCAACACCGCAGTTGAAAAGCATCAATTCTTCGGCATTCAGTTTTCTTTATAGTCCAACTCTCACATCCATATATGACTACTGGAAAAACCATAGCTTTAACTAGATGGACCTTTGTTGACAAAATAATATCTTTGCTTTTTAATTTGCTCTTTCGGTTTGTCATAGTTTTCCTTCCCAGAAGCAAGTGATTTTTAATTTCATGGCTGCATTCCCTGTCTGCAATGATTTTGGAGCCCGAGAAAATACGATCTGCCACTATTTCCAATTTTTCCCCTCCTATTTACCATGAAGTGATGCGACCAGTTACCATGGTCTTAGTTTTTTGAATGTTGAGTTTTAAGCCAGCTTTTTTCACTCTCCTCTTTCATCCTCGTCAAGAAGCTCTTTAATTCTTCACTTTCTACCATTACAGTGGTATCATCTGTGTATCTGAGGTTGTTGATATTTCTCTGGCAACTTTGATTCCAGCTTGAGATTTATACAGCCCAGCATTTCACATGATGTAGTCTGCATAGAAGTTACATAAGCAGGGTGACAATATACAGCCTTGTCATACTCTTTTCTCAATTTTGAACCAGTCCATTGTTCCATGTCCGGTTCTGTTGCTTCTTGACCTTCACACAGGTTTCTCAGGAGGCAGGTGAGGTGGTCTGGTATTCCCATCTCTTTAAGAATTTTCCACAATTTGTTGTGATCCACACAGTCAAAGGCTTATAGCGTAGTCAATGAAGCAGAAGTAGCTATTTTTCTGGAATTCCCTTGCTTTCTCTTCTGATCCGGGGATGTCAGCAATTTGATCTCTGGTACCTATGCCTTTTCTAAATCCAGCTTGAACATCTGAAAGTTCTCATTCACGTACTGCTGAAGCCTAGCTTGAAGGATTTTGAGCATTACTTTGCTAGCGTGTGAAATGAGCACAATTGTGCGGTAGTTTGAATGTTGTTTGGCATTGCACTTCTTGAGACTGGAATAAAAACTGACATTTTCCAATCATGTGGCCATTGCTGAGTTTCCAAATTTGCTGACATATTGAGTGTAGCACTTTAACAGCATCATCTTTTAGGATTTAAAATAGCTCAGGTGGAATTCCACCACCTTTACTAGCTTTTTCATAGTGATGCTTCCTAAAGCCAACTTGACCTCACATTCCAGGATGTCTGGCTCTAAGTGAGTGATCACACCATCATGTTTATCTGGGTTATTAAGACCTTTTTTGTATAGTTCTTCTGTGTATTCTTGCCACCCCTTCTTAATCTCTTATGCTTCTGTTAGGTCCTTACCATTTCTGTCATTTATTGTGCCCATCCTTGCATGAAATGTTCTCTTGAAATCTCCAATTTTCTTGAAGAGAATTCATATCACCCATTTTATTGTTTTTGTCTATTTCTTTGCATTGTTTACATAAGAAGGCTTTCTTATCTCTCCTTGCTACTCTCCGGAACTCTGCATTCAGTTGGGTATATTTTTCTCATTCTCCTTTGCCTTTTGCTTCTCTTCTTTTCTCAGCTATTTGTATAGCCTCCTCAGGCAACCACTTTGCCTTCTTACATTTCTTTTTCTTTGGGGAATGGTTTTGGTCACTGCCTCCCGTACAGTGTTACAAACCGCACTCTATCATATCTAATCCCTTGAATCTGTCACCTCCACTGTATAATCATAAGGGGTTTCATTTATACCTGAATGGTCTAGTGGTTTTCCCTGCTTTCTTCAGTGTCAGCCTGAATCTTGCAATAAGGAGCTCATGATTTGACCACAGTCAGCTCCCGGTCTTGTTTTTGCTGACTGTATAGAGCTTCTTCATCTTCAGCTGCAAAGAATATAATCAATCTGACTTTTGTACTGACCATCTGGTGATGTTCATGTGTAGAGTTGTCTCTTGTGTTGCTGGAAGAGGGTGTTTATATGACCAGTGCATTCTCTTGGCAAAACTCTCTTAGCTTTTGCCCTGCTTCATTTTGTACTCTAAGGCCAAACTTGTCTGTTACTCCAGGCATCTCATGACTTCCTACTTTTGCATTCCAATCCCCTGTGATGAAAAAGACATCTGTTTTTGGTGTTACTTCCAAAAGGTCTTGTAGGTCTTCCATAGAACAAGTCAGCTTCAGCTTCTTCTGCGTTAGTTGCTGGGGCATAGACTTGGATTACTATGATGTTGAATGGTTTGCCTTAGGAAAAAACTAAGAACATTCTGTCATTTTTGTGACTGCACTCAAATGCTGCATTTCATGAGCATTGACTCACATAACTGGAAGGGACATAGGTAGGGCTGGCTTGAATTTTGTTTTGTTGTTTAATTTTTGGCTGAAGTGGGTCTTCATTGCTTTGCACAGGCCTTCTCTAGTTGTGGTGAGTGGGGGTTACTCTTCAGTCTGATACATGGGCTTCTTACTGCAGTGGCTTCTCTTGTTGAGGGGCAAAGGGTCTAAGGTGCAAGGGTTTCAGCAGTTGTGGGATACAGGCTCATTAGTTGTGGCACACAGGCTTAGTTGCTCCATGGGATGTGGAATCTTCCTAGACTAGGGACCAAACCTCTGTTCCCTGCATTGGCAGGTGGATTTCCCTCCACGGTGCCACCAGGGAAGTCCTGGCTTGAGGTTTGATTGGACTCAGTAGGTCAAAATTTTTATCAAAGACCTGATTTCTTTTCCTCTCTCCTTTCTGCTTCCCACATGATGGCAAAAATGTCTATAGTATGTCTTGTCTTCATATCTGCATCACAGCTTTTTATATCCTTGGTTCAAAATGAGTCACATGACCATTCATGATCTAATCCTGTGACCTAGCAATGTCATTCTTAGCCCACATAAACCAGTCATCATGGCATGGTGGATTATGCCCCATCCATAATCCTGAGATTAAGGAATAGAGTCATTCCTCCCCACCCCTCACCATACCACATGACTGATACACAGTAGGAGGAGGGAAAGATGGAGGTTGGAAAACAACCACAGTAATTCCTAAAATCTCTATTTTCCAAATTTCTCTGAGAATTGTGAGTGGTAATTATTTTACTTAAAATGTCTTCAGGGCCCTGATGACTTGCTGAAATGGTCTTATCTTTGGTCCATTAAACATAGACTGCTCAATGGTGAGACCCTTCTGTTATTTTAATAGTTCAGTTCCTTAAATTCAGTTCATGATGCATCTGCCTGCTATTTAATTCTTCTCTTAAGAGAATCATGTTCTATTGAGTGTCCAGGGTAAGAAATTGTTATAGAAACAATTTCTTTGCCTAAGGGTAGAGGCAAATAGGCTTCCAGGTCTTTTCAGATAGTGACCTACTGACTCGTCTCTGTGTCCTTCTCAGGCTAAGCAGAGGTTTAGGGTGCTACTCCACAGACTGTGAAACTGAAGAATCAGAGAGGTTTAGTGAACAGCCCAAGGTCACACAGCCAAGTGTTGGGGAATGGAGTTTCTTAGCCCTCTAGGGCTTTATCCACCAGACCAGAGTCTTCTTCATGCTGTGAGAGAATTGAATCATAACGAATATATTCTACTGGGATGGGTACATCTTAGCAAGTAATTATCCCCTGGTGGGTTCTGAATGGGCTTGAAAACTGCAGATGGAAATCACTTAGCTTCAGGACTCCAGCTTCTCACAAAGTCACATTCTTATAAGCGGCAACGTCTTTCTGATGGGAAGTGTAAATTTATTGAGAATTATTCCAGGTTACCTCCAAAAGATGATATTGTTGACATTTTTATTAATGTACTTTTTTTTTACCCTCTGGGAAGGTTAGAAACCATCACTGTGAAATAGCCTAGCCAAGATCAGTGGAAATAACCCCCAACCTAAAACTGATTTTGCATCCTAGCCGTAGTTGAGAAAGAGTTGCATGTTTGAGATTTTTTATTGAGAAATTCTGGGTGTCAATTGGTTGAGGAGTTATGCTTTTACACTCAACTGGAAAAGTTTTCATCTTTTGGAGTACTTATGAAAATTAGACCACCAGACCACCTGACCTGCTTCCTGAGAAATCTGTATGCAGGTCAAGAAGCAACAGTTAGAACTGGACATGGAACAATGGACTGGTTCCAAATTAGAAAAGGAGTACATCAAGGCTGTATATTGTCACCCTGCTTATTTAACTTATATGCAGAGTATATCATGAGAAACACTGGGCTGGAGGAAGCACAAGCTGGAATCAAGATTGCCAGGAGAAATATCAATAACCTCAGATATGCAGATGACACCACCCTTATGGCAGAAAGCGAAGAGGAACTAAAGAGCCTCTTGATGAAAGTGAAAGAAGAGAGTGAAAAAGCTGGCTTAAAACTCAATATTCAAAAACTAAGGTCATGACATCCAGTCCCATCACTTCATGGCAAATAGATGGGGAAACAATGGAAACAGTGACAGACTTTATTATTTTTTTGGTTCCAAAATCACTGCAGATTGTGACTGCAGCTATGAAATTGAAAGACGCTTGCTCCTTGGAAGAAAAGTTATGACCAATCTAGACAGCATTTTAAAAAGCAGAGACATTACTTTGCCGGCAAAGGTCCATCTTGTCAAAGCTATGGTTTTTCCAGTAGTCATGTATGGATGTGAGAGTTGAACCATAAAGAAAGCTGAGCACCGAAGAATTGATGCTTTTGAACTGTGGCGTTGGAGAAGACTCTTGAGAGTCCCTTGAACTGCAAGAAGATCAAACCAGTCAGTCCTAAAGGAAATCAACCCTGAATATTCATTGGAAGGACTGATGCTGAAGCTGAAGCTCCAATATTTTGACCACCTGATGCCAAGAACTGACTCATTTGAAATGACCCTAATGCTGGGAAAGATTGAAGGTAAGAGGAGAAGGGGATGACAGAGGATGAGTTGGTTGGATGGCATCACTGGACATGAATTTGAGCAAGCTCTGTGGATTGGTGATAGAGAAGCCTGGCATGCTGCAGTCCATGGAGCTGCAAAGAGTTGGACAGGATTGAGTGACTGAAATGAATTGACTGATGAAAATTAGAAAGTGACTTCAGATTCTGAAACTCACAGAATTGTGTCAGGAACTTAGTCAGCATTATACCATATCAGATGAAGGCAAAACAGCTTTTCCCCTTCATTTTTAAGATATGTGTGGAAGTAGTGGTGACGAGGTTGGAATGGGTAAAGCTCATGTGTTAGATTGAATGAGGGCTCCAATCAGTCCCTCCTTCCTGCATCCCTACCTTTCTCAAGACCCCACTGTGGGTAATTTTTTCTCTGCCCCTTGACTTTGGATTTGGCCATACCACATGCATGTGGGTAGGAGTGACTCTCTTTCAGGTTATGTCTTAAGAAAGCACATGCAGTTTTGCTTGCCATCTTCACCTCTGTCCGTGCCAAGAGAAATACACGTACCAGCTAGTATGCAGTCTAAGAAAGATGAAAGATATGGGGAGCAGAACTGCCCCAGTTGACTCACAGACCTTTAATAAGGAGCAGAACCATCTCAGCTACTACAGTCTGTAGCAGAGCTGCCCAGTCGAGCTCAAGACTAGATCTGCTGAACCACAGACAATGTGCAGATGAGTGAGAAATGATAAATGCTTGTTCTTTTGAGCCACAAGGATTTTGGAGCATATATAGCAGGTATCTGGCAGTGATGTGTTTCTATGAGTGGTCTAAGTCTAGGGTGCGTGCATTCTGTTTGCCCAGGACAATTCAGTTTATGCCCATTGTCCTAGCCGAAGTTCCTCTTTCACTCCCAAAAGTATCCCAGCTTGGGTGATAAACTCTCTCATCCATCTAGCTGAGGTAGTGTGTGGCTTATGGGGTTGCTCTAAGGGCCAGAGAAAGACTTGCTATCTGCTTGTTTGCCACTTCCACTCTTTTTTTCTTTTTGCACATGATACAGCTTGTGGGATTTTAGTTCCCCAACCAAGGTTCGAACTCAGGCGCCTGGCAGTGGAAGCACAGAGTCCCAACCACTGGGATACCAAGGAAGTCCCTACCTCTGCTTCTTAATTCCTGTTTCCTAATCTGTCAACTGGGCTTCCCTGGTGGTGCTAGTGGTAAGAACCTGCCTGCCAATGCAGGAGATGTGGGTGCCATCCCTGGGTGGGGAAGATCCCCTGGGGGTGGAATGGCTATGCACTCCAGTATTCTTGCCTGGAGAATCCCATGGACAGAGGAGGCTGGTGGGTTACTGTCCATGGGGTTGCAAAAGAGTCAAGAGTCAACCAATCAGCAACAACAATCTGGCAACTGGGGCTTTAACTCTAGCCATCTTGAAGAATCAGGTCTTTTTACCACTCTTTTGGATCCAGGACATTCTGGGTTTCCTGATTTAAAAATGAATTCAGAGTAGTTAGAGGAATGAAAAGATAACTGAAAACGGTTGAATTCTAGGATACTTGATTGTAGCTAATTTTTAAAAAGGAATTTCTAGGTTTCCTAAAATTTAATCTGTTTTAATCTGTGTGCTGTGAGCAGATTCTGTTGAATCTTTATGACATCATTTCTATGAACATCATAATATTTTGAGGGAAAAGAAAGCATATGAACCATTCCATATTTTTCTGGGTGATGACCCACACAACCAAAATTAGTGCTTTTCTCCTTTGAAAATAAGTATCTCCAAGTTTAAGAAAATCCAGTTTATGTGGAAATACAAATTTGAAGAGAGTTTTATAGTTTGCTAAAGGATTCACTGCAAGTTTCCTTTAAACAGTGAACTGTTCTTGTTCAGTGATTATCAGCTGGATATGGTTTTGCCCTCCTGGGGACAAGTGGCAGTGTCTGGAGAGTTTTTTGATTGTCACACCTGGTGGAGGGGTGGTGGTTGCTATGGCACTTAGTGGGTAGAGGCCAAGGTTGCTGCTAAACCTCCTTTAATGCACAAGACAGCCCTTGACAACAAAAGACTATCCAGTTGCAGAGGTCAACAGTGCCACTGTTGAGAAACCCTACTCCTATGTTTTTTACAAAAAACAAGATAGGAGTTTTTAAAAAGAAGCAAACGGTTTACGCATGCCTTTTTTAGACATGTGAATATTGGACCAGGTGTCTAAAAATCTGGATTCTAATTGCAGCTCTGCCCAAAGTACACTTTCTGTGTTTCAATGTTTTGATATGTGAGTTGGGAATTCATTTTGTCTATCTCTCCATGTAAGATAATAAAGAGCATAAGGGAGGGAAGGAGAGGGAGGGAGGGAGCATGAGAGGGAAAGAGAGAGAGAGGTGTCTACTCAACCTTGTGGCATTCAGGTTGGTAAAGTTGAGTAGAGCAAGTTATAGAAATAAAGAAATGTAAACTTTGTGAGAGTATTTCTAACTGCTTTTACTTTTTTTTAGACATTCTATAGCAATAGGTCACTTGTGAAGAAACTGAAGCAGGACAGAATGTTTGTCCTTTCCCTAAATCTGACACAGAATCCAAGGCTTTGTCACTTCCTGTGCTGTCCCATTTGCCTCAGTTCACCGCAAGGCACCTCCAGTGCTTGTTACTAGTCATCAGTGGTTCAAGGAATATTATTGTTATTATTATTGCTCTTTTTTTTACATTTAGAGAAATGTTAAAGGAGAGGAAGAAGCAGTTACAAAAATATCTTTCTAGTGATCTTCAGGGTTCAGAGTTGGACAGAAAGCTAGTTTCCTCTGAGCTGCCATCTCTTGGTTTGACTCAAGGATGGGGAGTGAGGTGGACTCTGCTAAGCAGCAGCAGGAAGGAGGGAAACGAAGGAGAAAGGCCACTCATTGTTTAATTTATAAACTCTTCAGGGCAGAGAAGACTAGCTGGATAACTTGTGGGGTCCAAGGCGAAATGAAAATCCTGGGCCCTTGTTCAAGCATTATCAGGAATTTCAAGACAGAGACAGCAGAGTGTTACAGCAAGCACAGATGGCAAGACTCCGTGGGCACCTGCACTTCTCAGGCTGATGAAGCCTTCCTCGGAGGGCAGTGCCTGCTCTGGAGGGGAACGGGCAGTATGGAGAGCCTTTCTCATCAGTTCCCTGGGCTCTTGACTCTGGGTCTCAGGGAGAAAGCTTGAGCACTAAGGGCCCTCCAGGTCCAAAGGAAATGAAGGGCTTCCTCAAGGGAGGCCACAGACAGTTCCTCAGCTGCTTCTCCTGGCCTCCCTCAGTGCAGAGTCCCAATCCCAAGAGAAGTTCCCTGTTACAAAGGAAGTGAAAAATCACTTAAATTCACTGTTTCTTGGCGGGAGGCCAGTCAAAGAATGGTCTTACAATCTTACCTACCCTGCTATCTAAACTCAAATTGAGTTCCCTAGGGGAAGATCATTCTATATCCAGAGGCACCACACTGAGAAAGTCCTTGTCAGGCAATGGCTTTAAATTCAAAGAAAACAAAGTGAAACCAAAGAAACGTCACCTTCCCTTTAAAGTTCTGGTTAAGAGTTTAGAACATTATTGTATTTTGCTAATAAAGGGAAAACAGTAACTCCTTCCCAATTCTGAATTGCCTTTACTCAAATTTTTGGTATATGCAGATTAATTTGGTATCTTATCCTTATGGTGATGATGATGTTGATGACAATAAAGAAGATAATGATCATGAGGATAGCAACAATGATGATAGCAAACATATATATCTTACTACATGCCAAGTACTCTGCTAAATGATTTAAATATATTGTCTCAGGGAATCCTGAGAGCAACTCTTTGAGATAAGTACTATTATTATTCCCATATTTAATGCAAACCAAAATTAGAGACATTTCATACAAACTTTAAAGGAAAGAGACCCTGAGAAGCATCTGTCAAGCAAGAGATGGTAAATGGAAAGTAATTGCACAGTTCTCATTCTGAACAAGTGAGAATGTGAAAACTGTCATTGCTTTCCCCTTTTATTTAGAATGTTTCCTTTATTGTGTATTTTTTGAACACAAAGTTTATTTTTAAATGCTTTTCATAATGCTTAGTACCCAGAAGCTTCTCAATAAAGGTGTGATGAATGAATTAATAAATGAGAGCTTTTGTGGGCTTACTCAAGATCTCAGCCTTCTTAAGAAGTTTAATGAAAATGTCCTGAGCTCTTTAATTATGAATTCTGCTACAAGAGTTTTGAGAAACAAAACTTTGTGGTTGGAGAAATATGTTTACTTGCTCAGTCATGCCCAAATCTTTGCACCTCCATGGACTATAGCCCACTAGGCTCCTCTGATCATGGGATTTCCCTGGGCAAGAATACTTGAGTGGGTTGCCAGTTCCTTCTCCAGGGATCTTCATTACCTTCATTTTACCTGAAATGAATCATACTTATAATATCAGCCTGCCCTTCTTAAATGGTTATAAACTAAGGCATCATTACCACCACCTTGTGGTTGCTTCCTATAATTGCAGACAAATTGTTGCTGTTAAGTCACTATAGGAGTCTTCCTTCGTGGCTCAGAGGTTAAAGCGTCTGCCTCCAATGTGGGAGACACGGGTTCGATCCCTGGGTCGGGAAGATCCCCTGGAGAAGGAAATGGTAACCCACTCCAGTATTCTTGCCTGGAGAATCCCATGGACGGAGGAGCCTGGTAGACTACAGTCCATGGGGTTCCAAAGAGTCGGGCACGACTGAGCAACTTCACTTACTTACTTACTTAAGTCACTAAATCATGTCTGATTCTTTGAGACCCTCTGGACTGTAACTCTCCAGGCTCATCTGTCCATGGGATTCCCAGGCAAGAATACTGGAGTGGGTACCCATGCCCTCCTCCAGGTGATCTTCCCGACTCAGGTATTGAAACTGCATCTCCTGCACTGGAGGGCAAATTGTTTACCACTGAGCCACCAGGGAAGCCCTGAAGACAAATTACCCAAACAAAAAGTCAGAGTTGTCTTGAATATTGCGCCTTACACTTTCTTAGTATATTACTTGACTTTTGTTATTATTAGATTTATGGGTAATAAATTAAAACAATAAAAGTCTATGTCTTTCATTGTAGAATACTTCAAATTCTTTTTGGAATTAGAACAATGTGATTAATAAGTACTTGAGAGAATGGAATGCTTACATTTCTAAACTAATTGATATTTGAAAATTATAAACATTTTACTGTCCTTCTAACCAGAGTGAAACTTTAGGAAACCAACTTCCTTTATATTCTTGTTGTTTTTGTTCAGTCTCTCAATCATGTCCGACTCTTTGCGACCTCATGGACTGCAGCACACCTGGCTTCCCTGTCTTTCACTAACTCCCAGAGTTTGCTCAAACTCATGATCATTGAGTCCCTGATGCCATCCAACTGTCTCATCCTCTGTTGCCTCCTTCTACTCCTGCTCTCAATCTTTCCCAGCATCAGGGTCTTTTCCAATGAGTCAGCTCTTTGCATCAGGTGGCCAAAGTATTGGAGCTTCAGCTTCAGTATCAGTCTTTCCAATTAATATTCAGGGTTGATTTCCTTTAGGATGGACTGGTTTGATCTCCTTGCAGTCCAAGGGACTGTCAAGAGTCTTCTCCAGTACCACAATTCAGAAGCATCAATTCTTTGGTGCTCAGTCTTATTTACGGTCCAACTCTCACATCCTTACTGAGTATTGGAAAAAACCATAGCTCTGACTATGCTTTTCATATTAGGATACACTGAAACAGTACATTTTAACTCTAAATATTTTACTGATTTCATTTGTTTAGGATCATGAGGTCTATGAGCACAAGGATTTTTTTTTGGTCTGTTTTGTTTATTGCTATAATTCCAGTACACAGAATAATGCCTGGAATGTGATTGATGCTAAATAATATTTGTCAAGGGGCTTCTCAGGTGGCACTAGTGGTAAAGAACCCTGCTGCCAATGCAAGAGATGTAAGAGATGCAGGTTTGATCCCTAGGTTGGGAAGATTCTCGATCCCTGGGTTAGTAAGATCCCCTGGAGGAGGGCATAGCAACCCATTCCAGTATTCTTGCCTGGAGAATCCCATAGACAGAGGAGCATGGCAGGTAGCAGTCCATAGGGTCTCACAGAGTCAGACACAACTGAAGTAACAGTACAGCACATAGTATTTGTAAAAGGAATGAATGAATGTGTGAAAAGCAAGTTCCAATGGTCCTCTGTTTAATGTTATGATTGACTCAGGTGGAATACAAGGGAGAAATCTATTGGATTTCCGGGATGGACTTTTTAAGAGCAGACCAAATGCCCTTTTGTCTGGGTAGTTAGATTTGTCAAACTCTTATAGAACGGTAGACATGTTTTGCTTAGGACAAGGCTTCTTAAGGTGCAGGGCTTAGTGGAGAAGAGCAAAGGGTGGATCTGGTGGGAGAAAAGGAGAATAACCTTTCTTTTCTTGTCTCCACAGGGTCAAAACTCACCTATCCTTCCCTCCTTAGGGTCAAAACTTACCTGTCTTTCAACTTCTTTTCAGAATTCTGTTAGATAAGTGGTTGGTACATTCCACAAAGTACTTGGTGGAAAAGCAATCCTTGTGTTACCATTAAGGAACAGATGACAGTTGAGAAGAATTGAAGGTCTGAGTCAGTATAACATTTCCTGTTTCTTAAGAACGTGAAAATTGGCTGGCTATGTCTGTAGCTGGCCGCAGCATGATAAGAGGCTGGGTGGTAAATGCCGACAAAGTGGAAATGGACATCAGCAATTTGCTGCTATACCTTACAATATGGGCAAATCTTGCTTTCTGCAGTGGGCATGCACTTAAATTTTTTTGTGGAAAATGAATTTAGGTAAATTGAATCCTATTTTAAATCCAGGACAGGTGCTTGCCACTTAAAGGAACCCTGAAGCAAATCATTTTTTCAAGTGAAAAAAAAAGGGCTATTTTGTCATTTTTGTGATTTCCTACATGTACTAAAAAACTCACAGTCCTCTGTAATTTAGAGGGCAGACTCCTTTGGATAAAAATACATACTTTGGGGCTGTTTATTTTTCAAACCTCCGTTGACAAAGCTTAAAGCAGGAAATAGCTGGCAGGAAATAGTATACTTCTAAAGCAGGGTCAAAAATTTGCCAGATTATCTGAGACCAAGTCAAACTGTTAATGACGCATATATAGTACTGCTCTTTCCTGACTCAAATGACCACTGTGTACCTCTTCACTGAAACCTTGGCTGTAAAGCATAAGCTATAAACTTCATGTCAATGGGAAAGGAGTTATAATCGGAACTAGTATTTACCAAGTACTTACTATGAGCCAGGTTAGCTCATTTAATTTTCATAGTCCCTTAGGAAGTAGGTACTGTTATTATTTTAATTTTGAAGCAGAGGAAATGGACACATACAAAGAAATTAAATGACTTGCCCAAGGTCACCTAGCTCTAAGGCGTGGATGTGAAATTGAATCTAGGAAGCCTCTAGTCCACCCCACCTCAGCATCACACTCTATGCCTCTGTGTGTGTGTATGCTTGTTCTTAAAGGGCAGGGAACATTTAGCTGCCTCGATGCTATATAAACGCTGTCCCCATTCAGTCCGCATTGTAGACAAAGACTTGGGAGAGAGTTTTGCTTTGCTTTTAAAAATTTCCCTCTCCAGCTTAGCTAAAGGAGATTTGTTAGAGGATGGAGGGAGTAGTGTTTATATGTCCTGAAAATAAGTTATTTATGGAATGGTGATCAATCAAGTGCCCTGGCAGGGTTAACTTTGTAGTCTGAGATGGGGTGAGGTAATGGTATCAGTCGGTTCAGTCGTTCAGTCATGTCCGACTCTTTGCGACCCCATGGACTGCAACACAGCAGGCTTCTTGCTCAAACTCATGTCCATGGAGTCAGTGATGCTATTCAACCATCTCATCTTCTGTTGCTATTCAACCATCTCATCTTCTGTTGTTCCCTTCTCCTTCTGCCCTCAATCTTTCCCAGCATCAGGGTTCTTTCAAATGGATCAGTTCTTTGTATCAGGTGGCCAAAGTATTGGAGCTCCAGCTTCAGCATCAGTCCTTCCAATGAATAGTCAGGACTGATTTCCTTTATGATTGACTGGTTTGATCTCCTTGCAGTCCAAAGGACTCTCAAGAGTCTTCTCCAGCATCACAGTCTGAAAGCATCAATTTTTTGGCACTCAGCTTTCTTTATAGTTCAACTCTCACATCCATACATGACTACTGGAAAAACCATAGCTTTGACGAGATGGACCTTTGTTGGCAAAGTAATGTCTATGCTTTTTAATATGCTGTCTAGGTTGGTCACACCTTTTCTTCCAAGGCGTAAGTGTCTTTTAATTTCATGGCTGCAGTCACCATATGCAGTGATTTTGGAGCCCAAAAAATAAATCAGCCACTGTTGCCACTGTTTCCCCATCTATTTGCCATGAAGCGATGGGACCGGATGCCATGATCTTCATTTTCTGAATGTTGAGCTTTAAGCCAGCTTTTTCACTCTCCTCTTTCACTTTCATCAAGAGGCTCTTTAGTTCTTCACTTTCTGCCATAAGATTGGTGTCATCTGCATATCTGAGGGTATTGATATTTCTCCTGGCAATCTTGATTCTAGCTTGTGCTTCATCCAGGCCAACGTTTCTCATAGTAATGTGCATAGTGGATTACTAATCTTCCATCAGAACCTTCGGGAGTGGTTCAAGCATGTATAGAGCTCTCTGAGTTCAAAATCCTCCATCCACAACTAGTATCAGGGTGATCTGACTTCCTTGGGTCTCACTGTCCTCATCAGGACAATGAGGGGATGATAATAGCACCCCATACCCCACAAGGCTATTGTGAGGATTGAATGAGATAATTAAAGTGCATACAATGTTGCCTGGAATGTAATAAATGCTCAGTAATGTTAGCTCTTATTGTTATTAGCTCCAAGCCCATCAGCATATTTTAGCACGGTTCCCTCTAAGCTTCTTTTGGTTCTTTTGGGGGGCTCTGAGAGAGTCCATTTTGCTAAGTTAGAGAAACCAGGGGAGGTTTGTACATTTGCAGAATCTTGCAGCATTTGAGTTTTGTTTCACCCTGGCAAGAAATGGCTTCCTGCTTTGAAAACAAAGGGAAAAAAATGTATTTTTAAAGTGAAGAAACACCTTTTTAAAAACACTCAGAAGACTTATTAGACAGAAAATAGCTTTTACAGAGCAGCATTGTGGTGATTGAGGGGAAAACATTGTCAAGCGAATGAATCAGATTGCTTTTAATGGAGAAGCAAAGTCGAGCATGGTAGAGATGGCTGGGGCGGTGGGAGGGGTGAGGGGGAGGGCAGGGGGTGCAAAAGGTTTGCCATGGAGATTGGATTGTGCCAGTCCAGAAACCACTTGCCAAATGAAAACTGCAGTCACTCTCACCCACTGCCGCTGTGCGCTAATGAATGCATTTTTGATTAGCTTTGCTGATTACCTGCTCTCTATGCACACAGCAGAAGACAGAATAGCCAAGTTTGGGGCTGTCGGTGAAGAGTTTAGAGGCAAGGGGGGCTGCGGGAGAGCTTTGATTATCTTTTTTATTTTTCTCTCCTCACCTGCTCCTCAGTATACATTGAGATAATGCTGACTTTTCCGGGGAGCAGCAAGAGGCCAGAAACTTGGATTTTTCTTTTTTCCCCCACACATCGGTGCTGCTGCAGAGTAATAAAACTAGTGCCAGAGGGGCAAGGAGCCACACACAAGCCCCCATCCGCTCTCCTCCAATTTCTCTGTAGCGTTTAACTCATCGCCTCAACCACAGGAGACGAATGTCTTTGCATATATTGAAAAAGAAATTATGTCTTTGATTTCCTAGATACATTACAAGTATTTACCAAGAGATGAGAATTAGGTGGGGAAATAGATTTTAGGCTCAGAAGGCAATGTCTCTGAAGATTTAGTGCAATTTGAATGAGAACACGAACTTTGGGAAGGAAAAACACAAGTTATCAATTTTGGAACAATTTCCTCTCTGGTGCTGTGAGATGAGAACTGAAATCCAATGTTGATAATCAAATGATTCTTTTCTTCCACATCAGATGGAGCAGAATTTTCATATTGTATTTTCTCTGTGCATGGCTATTAATTTTTGTTGGGGTTGGGAAGTTGTTATAATTGCTGTTCTGGACTTGACATTGCATAAGTCCTGATCTGTTTCTAACAAGTGGAAGGCTGAAGCGAATGGCCAGACTCATCTATGAATGTCAGCCTGGCCCAGGGCTGAGTGATCCTGTCTGGAGCAAGTATTATTTCCTTTATGGGTGGAAGCCTTGACCACTATTTAGATACAGAGATCAGGTCCACCTCCATGCTTAGGCAGTGAAGGAGTGCTTCCTCTGATTTGAGGGGTTTTGAGTGCCTCTTTAACCCTTTAACCGAAAGTTGGGTCTGGCTGCTAACCCCTCAAAAGCCAATAAAGAGGCAAGGTTGGTGGAAAGGTAAGTTTGCTTTATTTTGGATGCAAGCAACTCTCTGGGGGACTGGGGGGGATGCCTTTTCAAAGGCTGATTTCCACCCCCTTCTCAAGAGCTTTTATAGATGGAGGGAGGGAGGGGGCTACGTGCAGAAACAGCACAGTCAGTTGTGACAGTCATCGGTGGTCTGCTTAGCGTCATCTTGGTTGTTTTCGGTAGTTAATCTTCAGTTCCAGGGTCATTTTGTTCCCATGTCTTCGAGGCCAGTTCTTGGAATTGTGGCAGCTTACATCATGACTATAGTCTGGTTTGGTCGTCACGTAGCTAACTTCTTTTCTACCTGGTGGGTGTTTCAGTATCTGCAAGAAGCTCATAGGATATGGCTCAGAATATTGTCTATAGCTCTTGAGAAGGAACTAAAGATCCTTGACTTTGCTTAGTGACTAAACTATTATTATTTAGTCTCTTTTGTCTGTTTGTTTTTGCATTTTCTCACTTCTCTGGTTAAACTTATTCTTTGGCTAAAGTTTTTTTTTTTTTCCCCCCACAGACAAAAGTCAGGTGGAAGACATGGGGTGGGGTGGGCAAGGACTACAGGGTCCTGCTTCATTTTACTTCCACTTCACCACTGGACTTGTGCTTTCTGAAATTCCCATCTCCACCCTCTCCTTTAGGAAGTTCTCTGTGAAAATGGCAGGGCTGCTTGCATTTGGTACGTACTTCCCAACAATTCTACATCATGGTACACCGACAGCTCCTTGGAACTGAAATCAACAAATTAGGGGACTCTTGCCACATCATATCTTGAGATCTGAAAGCAATTAGTAACTCAGCACACCGGTAATCTATCTCTTGGTACCATCAGCAGTCTTGCAGAGGGGCAACCATATCATTTACTGTTCAACCTAGGAGCTTTTGAGAGTGGAAGGGGACACTAGTAATAATTAAACCAGAACATCAGGCAACCTGTATAATCTAGGAAACCTGGTCACACTGGTCAGTTACACCTTAACCCAGGCTAGTTTTCCACACTAGCCCTACTGATTGATATCAGACCTCTGAAATGTGTATTTTTCTAGTTTGTTTCCTCCATTAGTCCACTTCCTTATCTGCCTTTCTGTTTATACAGCTGCTGTCACCTGCTATCACTCTGTTTCTCTTCAGCCTCCATTTTTACAGATGAAGAGATAGATAAGAGGCCAAATGAGGTTTTTTTCCCCTTTAGGTTTCTATCAGAAGTGAGCCGTCAGGTAATACCGTGGACCTTTGGGATCCTGGGGCAAATTGTGTGGTTCGAGTCTTCACTAGCTTTCTCCTGGTGTTTTCCACGTCTCCTTCAACATCTCTCTCTAGTTTCCCATTTCCCATGTTCTCTCTCATGTCCAGAATTTTCTTTCTTTCCTCATATCCACTAAAGCTTAACTATTTTCCATAGCATTCCATTCCCTCAGGAATTTGCCCTCTGTTCAAAAATGAATGCTGAAAAATTAACTTATTAGTCTCCCTAGGTAGTATATTCATATTTAAATAGGGGACTTCTGGAGACTGTTTAGTCCAGTGAAGCAGTAATAATGGTGGGAATTCAAGAACCTTACCAAATGATTCTTTTTAGTTAGAAGATACAGTCTCTCAATATGACTTCATACCACATAGGCCTGCCTTGGACAGGGCTTTCAGAGTTGGATAAGCTTTAATACCTCTCTGCCATCATCTAAATGACATGCTCTATGGGATTGTGCTAACAATCTTAGATTTACTTGAGTTTGTGAAAAGGCAATAAAAATGCTTTTCATAACAAAATTGATAAAATACTAAAGAAATAAAACAATCCAAGTTATGTGCCAGCCTGGTCTGTTCTAGGCAGGAACATAAACTCACTTTAGTGTGGCAGAGATTTGGGAGTGATTATCTTTTGTCTTTTGTTTTCTTGGGAGGATGAGATGTAGATTAAAGGAAGGATGGACAAGAGCTCTTAAAGCTAAAGTTTTCAGCCCTCCAGTCTAGTATCTTCCCTATCTGCATCCCTTCAAAAATAAAATTTAAAACATTACATATCAGGATTCTTTGGGAAATCACTTTCAAAAGACAATTACAATTTATTTCTTAGTGCTTTTATATACCCTGTACCCTACCAAGCACCATCTAAACCAATTAGTTGGTTCTCCCCATGGATGTGAGATTTGGTTATTCGTTTAACAAGTAATTCTTGAGCACCTACTATGTGCCAGATAATATAGCAGAAACTGGTGAACCAACAGGATGCTGCAATAGAGAATAAAAGGTGAAGACCAAATTTTGACCTCTAGTAACAGAAAACCAAACTGCAATTATGTCAAATAATATGGGCTTTGTTATCCCACTGATTAAGAAGCCTGGAGGTAGAGGGATTCAGAGTTCAGATACACAATGTAATTACTATTAGGGACCCTGGCACATTTCATCTTTCTATTCTACTGTCCTTAGCAAATGGGTAATGCTTCACTGATGCTTATAAGATATCTTCCACAGTAACAAGCATCACATGTAGGTACACAATGACTAGTTAAAGGTGATTGGTGTTTTGTTTTTCCATCTCTCTGTTTCTTGCTTTATTTTTTCTCATCAAGGACCTTTCCAAAGCAGACTTCCCTTTATGTCACATTGGTCAGATTGGGTTATGTGGTCATCTCTAAACCAATCCCTAACAGAAGGGCAAGATATGATCATGATTAAGATCAATTCTTATCCAAACTGGGAAGGGACCAACTTCCTCTGACTACATGATAATTATGGGCATGCTTAGTCATTGCCTGACTTTTTGTGACCCCATGGACTGTAGCCCACCAGGCTCCCTCTGTCCAGGGGATTTCCTAGGCAAGAATACTGGAATGGGTTGCCATTTCCTACTGTAGGGGATCTTCCCCACCCAGGGATTGAACCTGCATCTCCTGTGTCTCCTGCGTTGGCAGGCAGATTCTTTACCACTACGCCACATGGGAAGCCTACATGATAGTCATATCCTTGAACAAAATAACCACTGTACTAGCAAAAAAGAAGGTAGATGGAAGCTGTTGCTGTGGGGACAGTCAGTATTTTCTGCCTCAGGGTGATCAGGAAAGGCCCACTTGATGGGCTGACATGTTTACTGAGACATGAAGGATGAGATGGATTCAGTCAAATGAAGTGGAAGAGAGAGGTTTTTCTAGGCAGAGAGAAGAACCTGTGCAAAGTACCTAAGATTTAAAGAATTTGGCATCTTTGAGGTCCTCAAAGTGTGACTAAAATACAACAGTTGAGGGGAAAGTTTAAGACAGGCACTGGAATAATTACGTTGTACAGCATGGTGTAGGGCTTCCCAAGTGGCGCTAGTGGTATAGAATCTGCCAGCCAATGCAGAATAAGTAAGAGATGTGGGTTTGATCCCTGTGTCTGGGGTATTGCCTGGAGGAGGCCATCACAACCCTCTCCAGTGCTTTTGCCTGGAAAGAATTTCATGGATAGAGGAGCCTGGCTGGCTACAGTGTATAGGACTGCAAAGAGTCAGACACAGCTGAAGTGACTTAGCACTCACACATAACATGGTATAGATTAAGATTTAGTCTAAGTGTAATAGGGAGCCACTGAAGGGTTTTAAAACAATTGCTGGACATAGCCTATACTTTAGTATACTCTTAGTATACTTTGGTATCCTCTTGCTACTATATAGAGACTGAGTTGATGGTTGACGAGGAGTAGAATTTGGAGGCCAATTAAGAAATTTTTAGCAATGGTCCAGGCAACAAATGCTTGGAGCTTGGAATATGGAGGTAGCAATGCAGGTGGCCTGGAGAAGGCAATTGCACCCCACCCCAGTACTCTTGCCTGGAAAATCCCATGGATGGATGAGCCTGATAGGCTGCAGTCCATGGGGTCGCAAAGAGTCGGACAGGACTCTGCCAACTTTACTTTCACTTTTCACTTTCATGCATTGGAGAAGGAAATAGCGACCCACTCCAGTGTTCTTGCCTGGAGGATCCCAGGGATGGGGAAGCCTGGTGAGCTGCTGTCTATGGGGTTGCATAGAGTCGGACATGACTGAAGCGACTTAGCAGCAGCAGCAGCAGCAGCAGCAGCAGCAGCAGCAGCAGCAGCAGCATGTAGGTGGCCAACTCATTGGAAAAGACCCTGATGCTGGGAAAGATTGAGAGCAGGAGGAGAAGGGGACGCGACAGAGGAAGAGATGGTTGGATGGCATCATCAACTCAATGGACATGAGTCTGAGCAAATTTCAGGAGGTAGTGAAAGACAGGGAAGCCTGGCATGCTGTAGTCCATGGCGTCACAAAGAGTTGGACATGACTTAGTGACTGAATGGCAAAATGTAGGTGGAGAGAAGTGGGTAGGTAAATTTTATAGGTAGAACTGGCATAGCTGATGGTTTAGATGTAGGGAGGGAGAGAACAGGAGGGACAGCAAAAGTATTTCCTAGGCTTTTGACTTCAGAGACTGGGTGGATGATAGTCTTCTCCTCCTCCACCTTCTTCACCACTACCTCCACCACCTCCTTCTCTTCTTTCTGTTCCTTGTCCTCTTCTTCAGCTGAGATGAGAAAGTCTAGGTGAAGAGCAGGCTTTAGCAGAAGTGGGAATATTGCTCTGAGAACTCTGCTTAGACATGTTAAGTTTGAGATGTTTGTGACATATCCAAGTGGAATGCTCAAGTAGGTAATTACACAGGAGACTCTAAGCCAGAGGAGAGGTCTGGGCCAGAGATACATATTTGGAGGTCAGCTGTGTATAAATTACACTCAAAGCCAGAGGACAGGATGAGCTCAGTTAGGGAAAAAGTGTAGAGAGGGAAGACAAGAGAGCCCTACCTAAAGAACATGAACATGTCCCACATCCTAAAGAACATGAACATTGAAACGCTGGGGAGATGAAGAGGAGTCTGCAAAGGAGACTGTGAAATAGAAGCCACTGAGCTAAGGGGAAAACCAAAAGAGGCTACAGTCATCCCAGGTCCCTCATAAATAAGAAAATCTGAGGCTGTTTAAATCCCTTATTTGTATATATTGTATGTACATCCTCCCTTATACTTTAAATCATCTCTAGATTACCTATTATACCTGATACAATGTACATGCTATATAAATAGTTTAAAATACAATGTAAATGCTTTGTAAATAGTTACCAGTACACAGCATACTGCAGTTTTGCTTTTTGAAGATTTCTGGAATTTTTTTCTTTAAATATTTTCCATCTGTGCTTGGTTGAATCTGTGAATATGGAGGGCTGATTGTACATGATTTGCCTAGGGCTACACAGGGAACCTCTCTCTGAAGGGATCCAGAGTATTGTATAGAAGTGTTTGAAGGGACAAAGTAGACAGGAAAATTTAGAAGTAATTTTAAACACATTAAAAATATTGTTTTATTTCTTATTATGAAAATTATATGTATAGTCGGTCCTCCATATCTTTGGGCTCTGGATCTGCAGACTCAACCAATATTAAATCAAAAATCTTCAGAAAAATTTTTTAGGAAGTTCCAAAATGCAAAACTTGATTTTTCTGAATGTCAGCATCTATTCATAACATTTATATTTATTTACAACTATTTACATAGTATTGACATTGTATTAGATGTTAGAAGTAATCTAAAGATGATTTAAAGCATACAGGAAGATGTACCTAGGTTATATGCAATACTCTGATGTTTATATAAGGGACTTACATAAAATGAGCACTCTTGAATTTTGGTATCCAATGTGGGGGTGTGGAGGAGAAAGTCCTGGTACAAGTTCTTTGCAAATATGAGGGGACAGACTATATTGTGTTGAAAAATTGGAAGAGACATAAAAATATGAAAATGAAAATCAGCCATTTATTATTACTTTCATGTATAACTATCTAGTCTTCCTCCTCCCCTCCCTTTCCCCTCTTTCTCTCCCCCTCCACACACAGACACACAGTATGAACAACAATGGGTTAGGCTATATTGTGATAACAAGCAACCCCAAATCTCAGTGGCTTTATACAATAAAAGCTTTTTTTTATCCAACGCATGTGGGTAGGGAGCCTCTGTACATCATAGTTATCTAGAGACGAGGCTGAAAGAAGACTCTTTCAACATGTTTTCCCCTGATTTTCAAGGCAGAAAAAGGGGCACGTGGTGAACTGGTCACTGGCTCCTAAATGCTCTACTCGGCATTCCACTTGCCCAGTTGTGTCACATGACCATGCCTCACACCAAAGGGATTGGGACCCACAATCATACTATGTGCCTTAAAGGAGACCATGAAAATATTAATGAATAGCCTTAATGATTTCTATATACTTATATCACATCACTCTACATACTGTTTTGCAACCAACTTTTTAGCTCAATATATTAAAAAAAATAGCATATTTGAGCATTTTTCCATGCTATTAAGTCTTCTCATATGATGTGCTTTTTAATAGCTGCATATATAGTTATATAACAATTTAATCAATCCCTTATTATTGGCTATTTAAGCAGTTCCAATATTTTGCTATGGCAAATTATGCTGCAGTGAAGCCCAATTAACACCATGAGGCTTGTGGGATCTTAGTTCCCTGAGCAGAGATTGAACCTGGGTTCTTGTCAGTGAAAGCATGGAGTCCTAACCCCTGGAGGGCCAGGGAATTCCCACAATTAACGTGTATCTTTATTCTTATTTGTGATTCTTTCTACAGGATAAATTCTTAGATATGGTCTAAGATATGCAAAATGTTAAGTGAAAGTGTTAGTCACTCAGTCATGCCCAACTCTCTGCAGCCCCATGAACTATAGCCCATCAGGCTCCTCTGTTTATGGAATTCTCCAGGCAAGAATACTGGAATGGGTAGCCATTCCCTTCTCCAGGACATCTTCCTGACTCAGGGATTGAACCCAGGTCTCCCACATTGCAGGCAGATTCTTTGTTGTCTGAGCCACCAGGGAAGCCACAAAACCTTCAGAGTGGGTATTTATAGTTAAATTTATCTCCAGAAAAGTTTTATTAATTTATGCTCCTACAAGCAACGTGCAAGAGTGTACATTTCCCTGGATCTCACCAATTCTGGCTATTATCTATTGTTTTTAAATATTTGCTAATTTTTTCAATCAGAGAATCATATTGATTTTATTTGCATTTTCCATGGATTACTGGTGAGATTGAGCATTTTCATGTGCTTCTGGCCATTCTTATTTTGTGAGTTGCATATTTGTGTCTTCTGCGCTTGTTTTTGGAGTGACAGTAACACCACTGTTAATACTTTCCACCTGCACAGCCCCCACTCATAAGCACACTTCTTTTCCCTCTTTGCTTCTGAGCTTAAAATGCTTGATAGTAACTAAGGCAACAAAACATGCTAGGTGGTTGGACTCCAAGATAGTAGCAGTAATCGTCCTGAAACCTTCAACAATAGCTTTCATTAACTGTGTATAGTCTAAACAAAATTGTATATTCTGAGTGTCTGTCAGGGATACAGAGACATATGTTTGTGAGTGATTTTCTAGGCCTATGGGGTCTCTATCCTGAGGGCAGGGCTGCTACATTCTATGTGAATGGTGCAACCTGTGGTTGTGCAATGTGCTTGCCTGAAGGTCTGAGGACATGGGTTCAGTTCATAACTACTAGTTCTGGTTTGAATATTGTAATTTTCTACTTCCTTTCCCCTCCTTCACATCAGTTCTAACCATCTAGGTTTTTCACTATAAAGGACATTATATGTTAATATGGGTAAATGTTTATTCTTTTGTTTTTATTTCCTTCTGAGTTTAAAAAAATCATTAATTTATTTATTGTCACTTAACAAAAGTAAATGCTTATTCTTAAGAAAAAATATAGTAACACAATAACTGATTCAAGTAAACTCTGACACAAAATCTATGTAAAATGGGTGACTATAAATATGCTCTGATTGGAGTAGTTGTGTGTTCTTTACTTGGTCTCCTCCTCATGCTCCCAGCACCATTCAAGATTTCCATGGAATACAGTTTGGAAACTATTGGAATAATGGAATGGGTACTAGCCCTGGAGTGAGGAGTGGAACTAACTGGTTGTAGGATCTTAAATGTGTTGCTTAACATCTCTGAGCCTTCATTTCTGAATCTATAAAATGGCAAAAATGTAAAACTGACAGTTACATATTGAGTACTTTATATAAAATTAGGAGGAATATTATAAAAGGCACTCCTTGCCCTTAAGAAGTTTATAATTCACTTTAATAACCATTTTACTGATCTTCTAAGATGCCTATGAGCTCCAGTAAAATAGCAGGTGCAATAAAGAATGACAATGTCAAAACATTTGGAAGTGAAAAATCATACAAATGAAAAATAATATTATACATATTGAACTGTCATTAATATTTTAATGAATTCATCAGCAGTTTCCCTTAAGGTTGAATGAGGCTGGTTTATAGAGCTAGAGCTAGTCACCTGAGAAGTGGAGCTGCCATCTTGTCTCCTGCCCACTTCGCAGAGCTTACCAGTGTTTCAAAGAGTCATGAGAAATGCTGCCCATTTGGAAACTATTGCCTAGTTCTGAGACCTGCCATGAAACCCACCCACTGGGAAAGGGCAGTCACTGAGGAAATTTTCCAGGATTCAGAGGCTGGGCTTGGTTTGGAGGTACAACTATCTCAGTAGGATTCAAGCAACAGTCAAAACCAGGGTGTTATATTAGAGTGTTTGAAAGGTAGGGTGCAACAGATGGTGGTAGGTCTTGAAACTAAATCCAGTCTCTTTACCCCGACACTGAATTAAATCTTGAAGACAGTTTTGTGTAAAGTAGAAAAGGATTGCTTGATTGCTTGGGCTTCCCAGGTGGCACAGTGGTTAAGAATCCACCTGCCAATGCAGGAGATACATCCATCCCTGGGTTGGGAAGATCCCCTGGAGAAGAAAATGGCAACCCACTCCAGTATTCTTACCTGGAAAATCCCATGGACAGAGGAGCCTGGTGGTCTACAGTCCATGGGGTCGCAAAGAGTTGGACATGGTTGAGTGACTAAGCACAGACTAATTAGCCTCAGCAGGCTAATGCCCTCATAACTGTGTGTCCAGACTAGGAATGGGTAGTGGGGAGTTTTATAGTAGTGGTTCAAAGAGGGCTTCCCTGGTGGCTCAGATGGTAAAGAATCTGCCTGCAATGTGGGAGACCTGGGTTTGATCCCTGGGTTGGGAGGATTCCCCAGGGAATGGCAACCTACTCCAGTATTCTGGCCTGGAGAATTCCATGGACAGAGGAGCCTGGCAGGCTATATACAGCTCACAGGGTCATCAAGAGTAGGACTTGACTGAGCGAGTTTCACTTTCACTTTTCACTCTGAAAGAGGGCATGATCAGCTTGTGGACTTTCTTCTTGTGGGTTGGTGGTGAGGTAAGTAGGAGTCAGTATCTATCATCAGCCTTGTGGTCTGGTGTCTACCTGTTTGTAGGCAGGATACAGTCTACTTCTCCCACCAGGTGGAGGGTTCAGTAATTGCAAAACCATTCAAGACATTGTTTCATATATTCCTTGACCAGTAAAGTGAAGTTGCTCAGTCGTGTCTGACTATTTGCGACCCCATGGACTGTGGCCTACCAGGCTCCTCCATCGATGGAATTTTCCAGGCAAGAGTACTGGAGTGGGGTGCCATTTCCTTCCTTCCTTTCCAAGGGGATCTTCCCAACTCAGGTATCTAACCCAGGTCTCCCATATTGCAGGCAGATGCTTTACAGTCTGAGCCACCAGGGAAGTCCATATTCCTTCAGGGGAAACCAATCCCAAAGAAAGGCAATGCCAAAGAATGTTCAAACTACTGCACAATTGCACTCATCTCACACGCTAGCAAAGTAATGTTCAAAATTCTCTAAGCCAGGCTTCAACAGTATGTGAACCGTGAACATCCAGATGTTCAAGCTGGATTTAGAAAAAGCAGACGAACCAAAGACCAAACTGCCAGCATCTGTTGGATCATCAAAAAAGCAAGAGTTCCAAAAAAATATCGACTTCTGCTTTATTGACTATGCCAAAGCCTTTGACTGTGTGGATCACAATAAACTGTGGAAAATTCTTCAAGAGATGTGAATACCAGACAACCTGACATGCCTCTTGAGAAATTTGTATGCAGGTCAAGAAGCAACAGTTAGAACTGGACATGAAACAACAGACTGGTTCCAAATAGGGAAAGGAGTACGTCAAGGTTGTATATTGTCACCTTGTTTATTTAACTTGAATAAATTTATTTAACTTAAATTTCTCAGGATGTGGAGTACATCCTGAGAAACGCTGGGCTGGATAAAGCACAAGTTGGAATCAAGACTGCTGGGAGAAATATCAATAACCTCAGATAGGCAGATGACACCACCCTTATGGCAGAAAGTGAAGAAGAACTAAAGAGCCTCTTGATGAAAGTGAAAGAGGAGAGTGAAAAAGTTGGCTTAAAACTCAACATTCAGAAAACGAAGATCATGGCATCTGGTCCCATCACTTCATGGCAAATAGATGGGGAAACAATGGAAACAGTGACAGACTTTATTTTCTTGGGTTCCAAAATCACTGCAGATGGTGACTGCAGCCATGAAATTAAAAGACGCTTGCTCCTTGGAAGAAAAGGTATGATCAACCTAGATGGCATATTAAAAAGCAGACAAATTACTTTGCAAAGAAGGTATGTTTAGTCAAAGCTATGGTTTTTCTAGTTACGTATGGATGTGAAAGTTGAACTATAAAGAAAGCTGAGCACTGAAGAATTGATGCTTTTGAACTGTGGTGTTGGAGTAGACTTTTGAGAGTCCCTTGGACTGCAAGGAGATCCAGCCAGTCCATCCTAAGGGAGATCAGTCCTGGGTGTTCATTGGAAGGACTGATGTTGAAGCTGAAACTCCAATACTTTGGCCACCTAATGAGAACTGACTCATTTGAAAAGACCCTGATACTGGGAAAGATTGAAGGCAGGAGGAGAAGGGAATGACAGAGAATGAGATGGTTGGATGGCATCACTGACTCAATGGACATGAGTCTGAGTAAACTACGGGAGTTGGTGATGGACAGGAAGCCTGGCATGCTGCAGTCCATGGGATCGCAAAGAGTCGGACATGACTGAGTGACTGAACTGAACTGAGCGGGAACTAGGACTCTGCCCCAGGGCTGCACTATTATTTCTTGACTTTCCCCTTTTGTCTCCACAACTCCTCCTCCCCTAATTAGCAACTGTCTGAACCTCCGGTTGGAACTGAGGGACTGAATAAAGCCTATTTCCTGTAATCAAGAGAAGGGAGACACAGAAAGGCTTTTGTGTCCTGGAGGCCCACAGGGCCCTGCTGTGTGTATCAGTCTCAGCAAGCAGTCCGGTGCATTTGGGAGTCTGGGTTCAGTTCAGTTCAGTCGCTTACTCGAGTCCGACTCTTGGCAGAATTCTAACCAGTGGATGAAGATCTATGGCCAGGAGCTGAGCCTAGCAGAAGTATTGCAGCCCTAATCAGGATAACCTGCAAGAATTAAGAGGTAGGAAACAGGTCTGAAGCCCAGGTGAGTTGAAGGAGACCTTTGGGTGCTTAAGGTCTTTCAGGTTATAAATTTACACAGCCTGAATAGAATGAAGAAGAATTTTTTTTTTTTCTACCGTGATACTTATGAAGTGGTAGCCAAAGTGGAGAGAGAATATATGGGGGCATGATTGCTAGAGGTACTCCCTAGAAAGAAGCTCTTTCAAGCCACACCTCCCCACCCACTAAAGAATATCTCTTTTGGAAGAATTTAAAGTGCATTTCCCCATTACATTTCCTCTGTTCATGTATTAGGGGACGGGGAATTATAAATCAAAATGTTTCCCAGATTACTAAAGCGATGGTTACTTTTAATAATAAAGAGCAATTGAATTCTTTAGGCATTTATTATGATAATACTGCATTGTTTTCTGTAAGGCAAAGCTTTTCAAATTGGCAACTCTTTTTGATTTCACAATGTGGGGCAGAGGATGAATTAAGGTGGGCTAAAATTAATTGATTTGGAGAAACTAGTCAGGTTAGAGAATATTGTAGCAATCCAAGTGAGATGCTGGTAATTTGCCAGGAGAGTGATGGTAGTGGAGGAATGAAAACAGATAGTTTGGAAATATATTTTGGTTATAAAATCAACAGGACATGGATATGTGTAACCGGTTGGATATGTGTCTAGCATGATGTGAGAGAGAAGGAGGTGTCACAGGTAAATCTTAGGCTTCTGACTCACATATTTGTATGTATGATGGGCCATTAACTAGCAAAGGGGACACTAGAAGCAATTAGGCTTGGAGATAGAAAACTCTCAGTTCAATTGTAGAGGTATCGCATTTGCAGTGCTTTTGAATCTTGGAAAGGGAATATTGAGTGGCAAGTCTGAAGTTCAACAGAAAGGTCTATGCTGGAGACATAAATTAGGTGAGTCATTTATGACTCACACTATACATATTATTCTGTAATTTGTTTTTCATCTTTAATATGTCCTATATAGCCTCCACTCAATATATATATATATTAATCTCATTTAATAGTCATATAATATTCTATAGTATGTACAAATGTACTATAATTTATTCAACCATTCTCTTATCAAATGAACATTTAGATTGGCTCCAGAATTTTTAAAAGTATTACAAATGCTGCAATAAACAAGCTTACACATATATCTTGTTATACTAATAGTGCTTTTATTTCTGGTGGACAAATTCTCAGAAGTGAGATTGCTGGATCAAAAGCTATGTACATTTTAATTTTAATAAATATTTCCAGGTTGGCTATATAATAGGATGGTTGAGAGCAGGAGCTGTGGAATAAAAGTGTCAGGTTTCAAACCTTGACTCCACCATTCACTAGCTTTATAACCATGAACAAGTTAGTTACTCTCCTCTGCCTTCCTCCATTTCTTCTTCTGTAATTAGGATGTACCTGTCTCATGTCACTGGTCTGAGGATTAAATGATATACTAGATTTATATTGTATGAACAGCTTAGAAATTTTGAGACACACAATGAACTTAGTAAAAGTTATTATTGTTTTAAAAAGAACTGTAGTTTATTTATAGTTCTACCCACAACATTGGAGAATACCTACTTCCCTCACAAACTCAACAGCAAAGTATGTTATCAATTAAAAAATTGTTGCTATGACTTCAAGTTCTGATCATAACAGAGTAGCTGGTATCAGGCTACTCTCCTGCCATGAATGACTGCAAAAACTGGACAAAAATACTTAAAACAACCATTTACAAGCATTTGACAGCAACCAAAGCAGGGTGGCAATCCTTGAGAGAGAGAGAGAAATATCTGATTCAAGCCTAGCATTTACCTAGGTGTTTTCCCTCCGTATATTTCCCAAGGTGGCAGAATCCATGCTGAGAGTGGTGGTCTCTCTGGGCAGAAGAAGCAGGAATTAGAGTTTGGGCCTGCTAAAGTGGTTGGAATTTGTGAGCTGGTTGCCAGAGAGACTGGAGCCATGGAGAGGAAGCCCCAGAAGGTACCATGTTGTCATAATAATTCCTAGCATGTACCAGGCAATGGATTTTCACTTTAATCTAATTTTTACAATAAGCTTATGAACAAGGCTAATTAGAAGTAGGTTTAGTATTATCCCTATTTTACTGATGTGTATTTATTATTTCCCCGTTTTATTGTTGTTTAGTCACTAAGTCATGTCTGACTCTTTGCAACCCCATGGAGTGCGGCATACCATGCTTCCCTGTCCTCCTCCCGCAATTTGCTTGAACTCATGTCCATCGAGTCAGTGATGCCATCCAGCCATCTCATCCTCTGTCGGCCCCTTCTCCTCCTGCCCTCAATCTTTCCCAGCATCGGAGTCTTTTCCAATGAGTTGGCTCTTTGCATCCAGTGGCCAAAGTATTGGAGCTTCAGTTTCAGCATCAGTCTTTCCAATGAATATTCAGGGTTGATTTCCTTTAGGATTGACTAGTTTGATCTTGCTGTCCAAGGGACTCTCAAGAGTCTTCTCCAGCACCACAGTTTGAAAGCATCAGTTCATCACTCAGCCTTCTTGATGGTCCAACTCTCACATACATACTACTTTTTATAGACAAAGGAAAAATAGAGGTAAAGAGAAGTTAAGTAATTTCCCCCAAGTCACATAGCTCACAGTAGTAAGATTGGATCTGAATCCAGGTAGCTTCTATACCATAGTACCTTTCTGAAGAGCAGGTGCTGGTCTAAGTATCTTATATTGTATTAACTCATAAAGGAGCTATCGTTATCATTCTCACTTTAAAGAGAACTTCCAGGTAGGCATTGCTGGATCTGAGATTCAGACTCAGGTAGTGAGGCTCTAAAGTTTTTGCTCTTAAATACCACATCACCCCTATTCTTTTATTTTTTGGAGTTTTTATCTGGAATGGTTCCAGAATTTAATATCTATTAATTATTATTTTTGGCACAATTGTATGGATTTTCTCTTTAACTTTTTAATACAAATTGTATTGTTAGATTTCCTAACATCTTGCATAAACTGCTGGATTTTTTGTTGTCTTATTTAGAGTGTTTACATTTGTATGGTGAATGCTTTTTATTTTTTATATGTATTATGTTTTGTATTTAAGCTATAAAAACTTTGTAAAATAAATTGGAAAGTTTTGCATCTTTTATACATATCCTATGTTTTTTTAATGTTCTTTAAAATTTTTTATTGTGGCAAAATACACATGCAATTTACCATTTTAACCATTTTTAACTGTACACTTTGTTGGTATTAAGTACATCCGTACCATTGTACACTCATCACTACCATCCATCTCCAGAACTCTTTCTGTCTTGCAAAACGGAACATCTATATTCACTTAACAATAACTCTCTATTCATCTTGCCTAGCCTCCTGAAACTTCCTTGTACTCTCTGGGTGTATGTATTTGACTACGTATCTCATGAAAGTGGATTTTTGTCTTCACGTCTGGCTTGCTTCACTTCAGCATAATGTCATCAACATTCATTTGTGTTGTAGCATGTGTTGGAATTTCCTTCCTTTTTAAGTCTAAATAACATTTCATTGCATATTTTTACTTTATTTTCCTATTGACTTGTCTGTTGATGGACATTTCTTTCTACTTTTGTGGCTATTGTTAATGATATTGCTATGAACGTGGCTGTAGAAATATTTCTTTAAAACCTGCCTTCAATTATTTTGGGGTGTATGCCCAGAAGTGGATTTCCTGGACCATATGGTAATTCTATTTTTACTTTTTTGAGGAACAACCATAATTCTGTCCACAGTGGCTATATTATTTTAAGTTCCCATCAATAGTGCAGAAGATTTCTAGTTTCTCCATATCCTCACCAATGCTTGTTATTTTCTGTTCTTTTTTTTTTGGGGGAAGAAGCCATATCTTTCCGTGTGCTTATTGACTTTGCTGTGTGCTGTGCTTAGTCACTCAGCTGTGTCTGACTCTTTGTAACCCCATGGACTGCAGCCTGCCAGGCTCCTCTGTCCATGGGGATTCTCCAGGCAGGAATACTGGAGTGGGTTGCCATGCCCTCCTTCAGGGGATCTTCCCAACCCAGGGATCGAACCCAGGTCTCCTGCATTGCAGGTGGATTCGTTAGCAACTGAGCCACCAGGGAAGCCTAAGAATATTGGAATGGTTAGCCGATCCCTTCTCCAGGGGAACTTCCTGACCCAGGAGTCAAACTGGGGTCTCCTGCAATGCAGGTGAATTCTTTACCAGCTGGGCTACCAGGAAAGCCTGTGCTTATTGACTAGTCATTCTTATATCTTCTTGGGAGAAATCTTAGTTCTTAGTTCTTTGCTCATTTTGAATTGGTCTTTTTTAAAAAAATTGTTGAGTTTTAGAAGTTCTTTATATATTCTGAATATTAATTCCTTATTAGACACAAGATTTACAAATAATTTCTCCTATTCTCTAGGTTGCCTTTTACCTTGTTGATTATTTCCTTTGATGCACAAAAATGTTTAATTTTTATGAAATCCAATTTGTCTATTTTTGCTTTTGTTGCCTGTGCCTTTGTTATCTCCAAGAAACCATTGCCAAATCCAATGTCATGAAACTTTCCACCTATGTTTTCTCCTAAGAGTTTTGTAGTTTTAGCTGTTACATGTAGGTCTTCGATCCATTTTGAAGTGATTTTTGTATATGATGTTACGAGTCTAATTTCATCCATTTTGCACATGGATATCCAGTTTTCCTAGCACCATTTGATGAAAAGACTGTCCTTTCCCCATTGAATGTTCTTGAAATCGTTACCAAAAAATTATTTAACCATACATATATATATATATATATATATATATATAATTTATTTCTAAGTGCTTTATTCAGTTTCATTGGTTTATAAGTCTAATTGTTGTTGTTGTTATTTAGTGCTAGGTTGTTTTCAACTCTTATGCAACCCCATGAACTGTGTAGCCCACCAGGTTCCTCTGTCCATGTGATTTCCTAGGCAAGAATACTGCCAATGGGTTATCATTTCCTTCTCCAGGGGATCTTCCTGACTCAGGGATAGAACCCCTGTCTCCTGCATTGGCAGGTAGGTTCTTTACTACTGAGCCACCAGCGAAGCCCCTTTATTCCAATACCATATTGTTTTGATGGCAAATAGATGGGGAAACAATGTATACAGTGACAGACTTTATTTTCTTGGGCTCCAAAATCACTGCAGATGATGACTGCTGCCATGAAATTAAAAGACACTTGCTCCTTGAAAGTAAAGCTATGACCAACCTAGACAGCATATTATAAAGCAGAGACATTACTTTGCCAACAAAGGTCCGTATAGTCAAGGCTATAGCTTTTCCGGTAGTCATGTATGGATGTGCTGAAACTCCAATACTTTGGCCACCTGATGTGAAGAGGCGACTCATTAGAAAAGACCCTGATGCTGGGAAAGATTGAAGGCAGGATGAGATGGGGATGACAGAGGACAAGATGTTTGGATGGCATCACTGACTCAATGGACATGAGTTTGGGCAAGCTCCAGGAGATGGTGAAGGACTGGAAAGCCTGGCGTGCTACAGTCCATAGGGTCACAAAGGGTTGGACACAACTGAGCAACTGAACAACAACAAATTGTTTTGATTACCATAGTTTTGTAGTTGGTTTTGAGATGATGAAATATGAATCTTCCAGCTTTGTTCAAGATTGCTTTAACTATTCAGGTATTTTGAGATGCCATGTAAACTTTAGGGTGGATTTTTCTATTTCTGCAAAAAATATCATTGGGATTTTGATAGGAATTTCATTGAGTCTGTAGATCACTTTGGGTAGTGTTGCAATCTTCACAATATTAATTCTTCTAATACATGAACATGGGTTATCTTTCCATTTATTTATGTCTTCTTTAATTTCTTTTCAGGTTTCCCTGGTAGCTCAGATGGTAAAATCATCTGCCTGCAATGCGGGTGACCCAGGTTCATCTAGCAGTTCTAATAGCTTCTGTGTGTGTGTGTAATCTGTAAAGTTTTTATACATATAGCATCACATCATTTGTAAACAGACAATTTTACTTTTTCCTTTCTAATTTGGATACCTTTATTTTTTTATATTAAGAATGAATAACTTAATTAGACTAATAGCCTAGTAATTTCTGATAGCTTAATTGCTCTGTCTAGAACTTCCAGTACCATGTTGAATGGAGGTGGTGAAGTGTGCATTCTTGCCTTATCCTGATCCTAGAGGAAAAACTTTGTCCTTCACAACTTAGTACAATGTTTTCTATGAGTTTTTTATATATGACTTTTATTATGTTGAGGTAGTTTCCTTCCATTCCTAGTTTGCCCATAGCTTGTAATACAAATTAAAAAGTACATTTTTGCAGAGATAAATTTTAGGTAAGTCATGATTTCTATTTTAATTTCTTCTTTTATCCAAGCACTTATCACTTTCCAGATGGCCAAGATATTCTTATATTTTTGTTATTGATTTCTAATTTTTTGTACTGTTGTTAGGTAATGGGGTCTTTAAAAACTTTATGAATATATTAAAGCTCCTTTGTGTGAAGGACATCATTGATTTTAATAAATATTCCATAGCCATAAGAAGAAAGTACATACTTTCTTTGAAGGGGACAGAAAATTTTGATTGAATAACTCCCATTCTCCATTTTTCCTTTCTGCTTTGTCATTTTCTGAAAGACATCTATTAACATTCTTCACTATGTGTAGTTATACTGCTTTCTCTGTCTAATTCTGGGAAACTTTGCTGTTTTATTGCTTGGCGCATAAATATTTGTGATGGCTATATCTTCTTAGTATCTTTTACCATCATGCCAGCTTTAAGTCTTTGTTCAAATGTTACCTTTTTAGATACGCTTCTAAAAGGCACTGTTCACCACTCTTTTGCATACATTTCATCTTCCCTTATTTTGAGTTTTTTGATTTGTTATAGTTTTCATTTGGGAATATTCTTTCTTTGAAGGATTTACTTATAAAGAGTACATGAATGGTTTACTTTCTGAACTCATGTTTACAAGTGTTTTTTACTCTCCCATATGAATATTACTTTAAATCCTTTTTCCTACATATATTTCTTTCAGGATTGAAGAAGAGAAATTTCATGCTAGTCTAAGTCTATGTTATGAAAGATTCTTTACCATCTGAACCATCAGGGAAGCCCAATTATATGTTATAAACAAACTTAAAAAATCTATCTGGATATCTATAAGATTTTCCTTTTATTGTAGCCTAGGTTTTTTTTAAAATTTTTTTGCTTAGGTGTTTTAATAGGCTTTCTGGGTGTGCTTCTTTTCTCATTAAAGGTTCTTAAAATTTGGGATCACTTTTAATCTGAAAACTAAAGTTTTGTAGTTTAGAGAAGTTTTCTTTTATTGTTTCTCTGATTACTGATTTCCACCTATTTTTTTCTCTTCTTGTACAACTATTGCTTAGTTATTAGTTTTCTGGATCTGCTCTCAATATACCTTATCTTTTCATTGATAAATCCCATTTCAATGTATTTTTCTCTTATGTTTACAAATATTTCTTTTATCTTCTGGTTTTCAGCATTGATCATTCTATTTGACATTTTCACTGATAAATTTTTAAATGGTGAAAAAATGTTTTTTGGTTTCCCCATTTCTGTGTCTCTTTAGGGCTTCTTGCTGTTTTCATCTTATTTTTTCCCCTTTCCCTTACAATTAGTTCTGTCCCAATTATAGTCATGCATTCTCATTGTTCAGATTGATTGTTCTCTCATGTTACTTAATTTCCTTAGCTGTACTGTGAATTTTCAATACGTGCTTATGGATGTGTTCATTCAGTACACATGTAGTTCAGGTTGTTAAGGGTCTTTCTGGCAATAGTGAATTGGAAGGTGTTGGATGATAGAGTAAGGATATTTATTCCAGTGTTCCCTTAGCAAGTCAAAGAAGAAATGGAACCTCACTATGGTATGTGTGCTTGTGTATGTGGCCTTTCTGTTCTCAGTCTTCCTTCCTTAAGTGCAAGTATTGATAGAAAAGTTCATGAAGGAATTCCCTGGTGGTCCAGTGGTTAGGACTCTGCGCTTTCACTGCCAAAGGTCCGGATTCAGTCCTTGGTCAGGAAACTAAGATCCTACAAGCCACGTGGCATGGCCAGGCAAAAAAAGTGCATGAAATGGGAACAATGCAGCTATTGTCTTCCAGGGATGCCTCAGATCAGCAAAATGAATTACCTTCATAGGACTGCTCTGGAAAGTGGAAGAACATTACTGAAAACTGCTTATTTCCTCCTTGACCCTTCCTTTATTGTTCTGAAAAATGACATCATGCACTTGTTATGTCCTCTGGAGATGTGGCGTTCTCTGATCCAATTAAGATTCTCTGTAGATTCTTTTACTATCAAACTATGCTTATTTAAGATAAGTAGTCCTACAAATAGCTGTGAAGAGAAGAGAAGCGAAAAGCAAAGGAGAAAGGGAAAAATATAAGTATCTGAATGCAGAGTTCCAAAAATAGCAAGAAGAGATAAGAAAGCCTTCCTCAGTGATCAATGAAAAGAAATAGAGGAAATCAACAAAATGGAGAAGACTAGAGATCTCTTCAAGAAAATTAGAGATACCAAGGGAACATTTCATGCAAAGATGGGCTCGATAAAGGACAGAAATTGTATGGACCTAAAAGAAGCAGAAGATATTAAGAAGAGGTGGCAAGAATACACAGAAGAACTGTACAAAAAAGATCTTCAAGATAATTATGATGGTATGATCACTCACCTAGAGCCAGACATCTTGGAATGTGAAGTCAAGTGGGCCTTAGGAAGCATCACTACGAACAAAGCTAGTAGAGGTGATGGAATTCCAGTTGAGCTGATTCAAATCCTGAAAGATGATGCTGTGAAAGTGCTGCACTCAATATACCAGCAAATTTGGAAAATGCAGCAGTGGCCACAGGACTGGAAAAGGTCAGTTTTCATTCCAATCCCAAAGAAAGGCAATGCCAAAGAAAGCTCAAACTACCACACAATTGCACTCATCTCACATGCTAGTAAAGTAATGCTCAAAATTCTCCAAGCCAGGCTTCAGCAATATGTGAACCGTGAACTTCCAGATGTTCAAGCTGGTTTTAGAAAAGGCAGAGGAACCAGAGATCAAATTGCCAACATCCGCTGGATCATGGAAAAAGCAAGAGAGTTCCAGAAAAACATCTATTTCTGCTTTATTGACTATGCCAAAGTCTTTGACTATGTGGATCACAACAAACTATGGAAAATTCTGAAAGAGATGGGAATACCAGAGCACCTGATCTGCCTCTTGAGAAACCTATATGCAGGTCAGGAAGCGACAGTTAGAACTGGACATGGAACAACAGACTGGTTCTAAATAGGAAAAGGAGTATGTCAAGGCTGTATATTGTCACCCTGCTTATTTAACTTATATGCAGAGTACATCATGAGAAATGCTGGACTGGAAGAAGCGCAAGCTGGAATCAAGACTGCCGGGAGAAATATCAATAACCTCAGATATGCAGATGACAGCACTCTTATGGCAGAAAGTGAAGAGGAACTGAAAAGCCTCTTGATGAAAGTGAAAGAGGAGAGTGAAAAAGTTGGCTTAAAGCTCAACATTCAGAATATGAAGATCACGGCATTTGGTCCCATCACTTCATGGGAGATAGATGGGGAAACAGTGGAAACAGTGTCAGACTTTATTTTTTTGGGCTGCAAAATCACTGCAGATGGTGACTGCCATGAAATTAAAAGACACTTACTCCTTGGAAGGAAAGTTATGACCAACCTAGACAGCATGTTGTAAAGCAGAGATATTACTTTGCTAACAAAGATCTGTCTAGTCAAGGCTATGGTCATATATGGATGTGAGAATTGGACTGTGAAGAAAGCTGAGAGCCAAAGAATTGATGCTTTTGAACTGTGATGCTGGAGAAGACTCTTGAGAGTCCCTTGGACTGCAAGGAGATCCAATCAGTCCATTCTGGGTATTCTTTGGAAGGAATGATGCTAAAGCTGAAACTCCAGTACTTCGGCCACCTCATGCAAAGAGTTGACTCATTGGAAAAGACTGTGATACTGGGAGGGACTGGGGACAGGAGGAAAAGGGGACGACAGAGGATGAGATGGCTGGATGGCATCACCGACTCGATGGACCTGAGTCTGAGTGAACTCCAGGAGATGGTGATGGGCAGGGATGCCTGGCGTGCTGCGATTCATGGGGTTGCAAAGAGTCGGACATGACTGAGCGACTGAACTGAACTGAACAGTCCTCAAACATGACTAGGTATTAGAATCACCTTGTGTGTGTGTACACTCATTTGCTCAGTCATGTCCATGTGGTCCCATGCACTGTAGCTCATCAGGCTCTTCTGTCTATGGGATTTCCCAGGCAAGAATACTGGAGTGGGTAGCATTCCCTCCACGGGATATTCCTGACCCAGGAATATAGCCCGTGTTTCTTACATTGGCAGGTGGATGGGAAAGTGGGGAAAGTGAGGAAAGAGAAGTGGCTAAGTCGTGTCCAACTCTTTGCAACCCCATGGACTGTAGCCTACCATGCTTCTCCATCCATGGGATTTTCCAGGCAAGAGTACTGGAGTGGGTTGCCATTTCCTTCTCCAGGGCATCTTCCTGATCCAGGGATCAAACCTGGGTATCCCACATTGTAGGCAGACACTTTACCATCTGAGCCACCAGGGAAGCCCATTAAAATCACCTTGGGACATTAAAAAAAAAAAAGTACTATCTGCCTCTTTTCCCTCTCCTAGGACAACTGGATCAAAAGTTTTGGTGATAGAATCTAGGCACTTGCGCTACCATTTTCCAAATTGTTTACTGGATAGTTTCTTCTAGATATAATGTTTATTACCTACCTTCAGATAAGAGGTCAATAAGTGTTTTCTAAATAAACCAATTGATAGATGTAATTTTAAAAATTTAAAATAGTCATTTGAATATATATTTGCACATTATATAAAACCCTAAAGCCCCAAAATATATGCAGCAAATCTCCCTCCCAGCCCTGGTTCTTAGTCATCCAGTTCCTCTCCCTAGTGGAAATCACTGTTGCTAGTTTCTTGTATATTCTTGCAGAGACATTCTGTGCATAATTGAGCATATTTTACCAACCAATCTCCCATTAATGGACCTTTAGATGGATTTCAATCTGTTGCTATTACCAACATTGCTGCAATGATAAATACTTTTTCTACCTGAATCTCTTCATGTGTATCTGTATCATTCCTAGAAATGAAGTTATTAGATCAAAGAATGCAAAATGTCCTTCTATTCCTGGTATCAGTCTCACTTAGTTATGATAGTTTATTCTTTTAATATTCTACAGCGTTCTATCTCATAATATTTAATTTAGAGTTTTTAAATAACCTCTATGTAGCCATTCATAAATGAGAGTCATGTGTCTTTTGCCCCAATTTCCTGTGCTTTTAAAATTTATTATTAGATAAAACTTTGGGAAAGACTGATAAAGTTTTAACATGTTAACTTCTCGTAAGTAACATATTTGTATTCAAACTGAAGCTTTCTGGAAAATGGTGCTCTGATTCAGTAATACTGAAACTTTTTGCATTGCATTTGAATCACTTGTAGAACTTAAAAAAAAAATACAGGTGCACAGGCCTTGCTCATGAACAGGGGTCAGCAAACTGTGGCCTGTGGCCCAGATCTAAGTTGCTACCTGTTTCTGTGAAAAAAAAGTTTATTAGAAAATGGATATACTCTTTCATTTATATGTAGTCTATGGCTGTTTTCACACTACAGGGAAGAATTGAGTAGTTGTGACAGAGTCCATATGGCCTGGAAATCCTAACACAATTACTATCTGGGTCTTTGTAGAACAAGTATGCTATGCTGACCCTTGCTTTATTCTCATGGAATCAAAGCCTGGTACTGAGGCCTTGGTGTACATACAATGAAAAAGTTCCATCAAAGTTGCTCTTTATTTGCACCAAAGTTTGAGAACCAGTATTTAACACAAAGTTAAGTAACTAGGTGATTATTTTCTTCCTACACCAAAGCTTCCTTCCTATCTGCTTGTCTATAATTCCCTTCCCTTGAACTTCCAACCCTTTGGATGAGGCTCTATGAATTTCCGTAAACTCTCCCTGCTATTATGTTCTTCTTCAATTCAGTTCAGTCGCTCAGTCATATCTAACTCTTTGCGACCCCATGGACTGCAGCACACCAGGACTCCCTGTCCATCACCAACTTCCAGAGCTTACTCAAATTCATGTTCATCGAGTTGGTGGTGCCATCCAATCATCTCATCCTCTGTCATCCCCTTCTCCTCCTGCCTTCAATCTTTCCCAGCATCAGGGTCTTTTCCAATGAGTCAGCTCTTTGCATCAGGTGGCCAGAGTATTGGAGTTTCAACTTCAACATCAGTCCTTCCAATGAACACCCAGGACTAATCTTCTTTAGGATGGACTGGTTGGATCTCCTTGTAGTTTTTGAGTAGATGGACCTTTGTTGGCAAAATAATGTCTCTGCTTTTTAATATGCTGTCTAGGTTGATCATACCTTTTTTTCCAAGGAGCAAGTGTCTTTTAATTTCATGGCTGCAGTCACCATCTGCAGTGATTTTGGAGCCCAAAATAATAAAGTCTGCCACTGTTTCCACTGTTTCCCCATCTATTTGCCATGAAATGATGGGACCAGATGCCATGATCTTAGTTTTCTGATTGTTGAATTTTAAGTCAACTTTTTCACTCTCCTCTTTCATTTCATCAAGAGGCTCTTTAGTTCCTCTTTGCTTTCTGCCATAAGGGTGGTGTCATCTGCATATCTGAGGTTGTTGATACTTCTCCTGGCAATCTTGATTCCCACTTGTGCTTCATCCAGCCCAGCATTTCTCATGATGTACTCTTCATATAAGTTAAATAAGCAGGGTGGCAATATGCAGCTTTGACGTACTCCTTTCCCTATTTGGAACACGTCTGTTGTTCCATGTCCAGTTCTAACTGTTGTTTCTTCACCTGCATACAGATTTCTCAAGAGGCAGGTCAGGTTGTCTGGCATTCCCATCTCTTTCAGAATTTTCCATAGTTTGTTGTGATCCACACAGTCAAAGGCTTTGGCATAGTCAATAAAGCAGAAGTCAATATTTTTCTGGAACTCTCTTGGTTTTTTGATAATCCAACATATGTTGGCAATTTGATCTCTGGTTCCTCTGCCTTTTCTAAATCCAGCTTGAACATCTTGAAGTTCATGGTTCACATACTGTTGAAGCCTGGCTTGGAGAATTTTGAGCATTAGTTTGCTAGCGTTTGAGATGAGTACAATTTTGCAGTAGTTTGAGCATTCTTTGGCATTGCCATTCTTAGGGACTGGAATGAAAACTGACCTTTTTCAGTCCTGTGGCCACTGCCACATTTTCCAAATTTGGCATATTGAGTGCAGCACTTTCACAGCATCATCTTTCAGGATTTGAAACAGCTCAACTGGAATTCCATCACCTCTACTAGCTTTGTTCACAGTGATGCTTCCTAAGGCCCACTTGACTTCATGTTCCAGGATGTCTGGCTCTAGGTGAGTGATCACACCATCATGATTATCTGGGTCATGAACATCTTTTTGTACAGTTCTTCTGTGTATTCTTGCCACCTCTTCTTAATATCTTCTGCTTCTGTTAGGTCCATACCATTTCTGTCCTTTATTGAGCCCATCTTTGCATGAAGTATTCCCTTGGTATCTCTAATTTTCTTGACGAGATCTCTAGTCATTCCTATTCTATTGTTTTCCTCTATTTCTTGGCATAGATCACTGAAGAAGGCTTTCTTATCTCTCCTTGATATTCTTTGGAACTCTGCATTCAAATGAGTATATCTTTCCTTTTCTCCTTTGCCTTTCATGGTTTTTTTTTTCTCCTCAGCTATTTGTAAGACCTCCTCAGACAGCCATTTTGCTTTTTTGCATTTCTTATTGTTGGGGATGGTCTTGATCACTGCCTCCTGTACAATGTCACAAACTTCTGTCCATAGTTCTTCAGGCACTCTATCAGATCTAATTCCTTGAATCTATTTGTTACTTCCCTGTATAATTGTAAGGGATTTGATTTAGGTCATACCTGAGTGGTCTAGTGTTTTTCCCTACTTTCTTCAATTTAAGTCTGAATTTGGCAATTAGAAGTTCATGATCTGAGCCACAGTCAGCTTCCTGTCTTGTTTTTGCTAACTGTCTAGAGCTTCTCCATCTTTGGCCACAAAGAGTATAATCAGACTGATATCAGTATTGACCATCTGGTGATGTCCATGTGTAGTCTTCTCTTGTGTTGTTGGAAGAGGGTGTTTGCTATGACGAGTGGATTCTCCTGGCAAAACTCTCTTAGTCTTTGACCTGCTTCATTTTGTACTCCAAGGCCAAACTTGCCCGTTACTCCAGGTATCTCTTGACTTCCTACTTTTGCATTCCAGTCCCCTATAATGAAAAGGACATCTTTTTTGGGTGTTAATTCTGGAAGGTCTTATAGGTCTTCATAGAACCATTCAACTTTAGCTTCTTCAGCATTGCTGTTTGGGGCATAGACTTGGATTACCGTGGTACTGAATGTTTCGCCTTGAAAATGAACAGAGATCATTCTGTCATTTTTGAGATTGTATCCAAGTACTGCATTTCAGACTTTTATTGATTATGATGGCTACTCCATTTCTTGTAAGGGATTCTTGCCCACAGTAGTAGATACAGTGTTCATCTGAGTTAAATTCACCCATTCCAGTCCATTTTAGTTTGCTGATTCCTAAAATGTCAATGTTCACTCTCCTGTGTGAGCACTTCCAATTTGCCTCGATTCATGGATCTAACATTCCAGGTTCCTATGCAATATTCCTCTTTACAGCATCAGACTTTACTTCTATCACCAGCTACACCCACAACTGGATGGATGTTTTTTTCTTACCAGCCCTTAATTAAAGCCATAATAACCAAAGAGTAAATGTTTATGGAATAAATGACTTGCCCATTCCTATTTTGAACAGTCCTATGGCCCAAACTTTGTTATACATATACTTACAGATATGCAGGCATGAATCTCAGTCTATAAACATATGCGTACAAGAAATAAAACTATCTTTTCTAATAAATTCAAATTCAACTCCTTTATTCCAACAGAATTTGGAAAATTAATTGTAATTAGTTTTAGGACTTCACGCTTCTTTCCTTTGAGTTGTGTCTAAGTTATTGAAGGGTAGATGGAGAACTCAAAGAGTGCCAAGAAACTGAGAGATGATCTATTTTATCTTCAATATCATCTGTCCATGTAGGTACCTGCCAAGATGCCCATGGCCCCATCTGAGTCTACATCAAATGTCCATAGACACTAGCAGAAGAAATGATCCTTGTTCCTAACTTCATGGCTCTGTTAGGTTAATTGTCTTTTTCTCTTGCTACTTCCATGTCACACTTGTGTTCACAGAAATCACTTAGCTCTTCTTGCACCATGATGCCATGTAGTAAAGCTCCCTGGTGGCTCAATGGTAAAGAATCTGGCTGCCAATGCCTGCAGTGTTCAGGACATGTGGGTTAAATCCCTGGGTCAGGAAGATCCCCTGAAGAAGCAATGGCAACCCACTCCAGTATTCTGGCCTGAAGAATCCCATGGACAGAGGACCCTGGCAGGCTATAGTCCATGGGGTAGTAAAGAATCAGACACGACTGAGCCACTAAAAAACAACAAAGCTCTGTAAGGCTATCAGGTCCCCTTTTGCCTAGACACATATAAGTGCCATTTGTCTCTGTATCTTATCATCTCCCACATGGGGCCTGAATTCCCTGTTTCTTGGAAACAAAAAAAAAACTTTTGTGACTTTTCATTTCTGGCCCCCTCTTAGAACATTTGACATCTATACTCTCATTGCTTCGTCTCTACCTTTTCTTGGTTCTGTCATCCTAGGAAGTCTTTTCCTGGTCTGGTAGGGGATGGTTGAGCTAATTTTTGCTTTCTCGCAACAATTACTTGTGTATGTTGTAAGTCCTTTGCTAGATGTTTGAAACCCAAATGCTGAGATGAGATGTCTTTTGCTCCCCACAGCTTTATGCTGTGTCTGCTGTCTGCCAAAGCAAATGAGTGTGCAACTGTTTAGCTGCTCAGTGAGGGAAAGGGCAAGGAGAAAAAGGAACTCAAGAAGAAACAGTTGATATTTTAAAAATACCCTGCCCCAGAGGTACATCACTACCGCTTAATGATCATGAATTAGCATACAAGTGCCTGGTCATTGTGTTTTCCTCTCTAGTATGTTCCTTTGTCTCTCTCAGTTAGGTCCCTAAAGAACCCAAAGAACTCTTTCAACTTATGAGAACTATCAGTTAAACACCTCACCTATTCTCAGCTTAGCCCCGCTCCCTTGAAGTGACTCAGGCAGTGAATAAATATGAAATCCCATTTATTTGCTTCTGTGGCTTTTTAAGATATTTTTCTTGGAATGGTCAATGGTCATAAAAGTTTGAGTCCCTGGTGGGTAGAAATGTAAATCTGAGTAAGCAGTAGAAGACAAATCAGCTATCCAAAAATAAATAGAAAAGTTAAGAAAATTTATAGCTGTTTCTTTAGGCTCCTAGGTTAAGTATCTCATAGAGACAGTAGGTGAAGTTTATATCTTACTTTCAGAATCTAATATGCTGTATTTCATCTTGTGTTAATCTATTATGTTTATATGCAAAATGCAGTGAGTTAAGGACTGGGTAGAAAAGTCTTGGCTCCAGGATTCATGTTTGTTTTTCCTTCTTCCCCAGCCAGAGCTTTTTGCATTGGTTTGATGTACTGTAGTTACTTGGGGTTTAATCTTGTATAATAATTAACTTCAATTGATCCACTGCAGTGTGTTAGCAAAGTGCCTGAGCCTATTAAATCCGGGTAAGAATCCTCCATTGCTTTCCTAATTTCCAGCATCATTATGCTGCCGGGAAAGCTGATTAATGTAAAGGCATTCTGAACTGGGGCTTTTGCCTGGTGAAATTTTGGAGAAGGTGCACACTATTCCATTTTACAATATTGCATCTAATAAATATCAGCATAAAGGATCTACATTCTTAGGAGAGCCTTGGATCTATGAATATGTTTCTATTCCTCTTTATAACAGAGATCTTCTGTTAGAGAGAGAAGCCGGAATTGTCAGAGCTGCTTAATGGGGTCACATATGGTTGAGTAAAAATCAAATAGAAAAATGGAACATTACTGAAAGTGTGCCATGCTCAATAGGCTTCTGGAAAAGAAAACAGAAGGCTGCCAATGAGAAAGAGAGGACAAGAGGAAGAAACTACCAAAAAATAGTTGATATAGACATAAACGAAGCTGTTACATTGAATATTCACAGCAGACATGTTTAGCCTTTGAGAAAATTTTAAATAAAGCATCCAAATTGATCTACTGAAAAGTTCTGGGTAGGGGGTTTTTAGTGAAATAATCTGGTGGCTCAGAGGTAAAGAATCCACCTGCCAATGCAGGAGATGTGGGTTTGATCCCTGGATCAGGAAGATCCCCTGGAGAAAGGAATGGCTACCCACACCAGTATTCTTGCCTGGACAGAGAGGCCTGGTTACATGAGGTCCATGAGGTTACAAAATAGAACTAAGTGACTAACCACCACCACCAACAAATCCATTTGAAAAACTTCACTGAGACTCTGCTGTATGTCAAGGTGGGCAAAGAAGATTAAGACTCAGTCCTTGTCTTATACTTTTTTTCTATTTTTAAAATTGGAGTATAATTGCTTAACAATGCTGTGTTGGTTTCTGCTATACAACAAAGTGAGTCAGCTATATGTATACATACACCCCTCCCTCTTGGATCTCCTCCCTGCCCTCCACCCCACTCCTCATCACAGAGTGCTGAGCTGAGCTCCCTGTGTTATACAGCAGCTTCCCACTAGCTATTGCTTATACACTTGGATGTCAATGCTGCTTTCCCAGTTTCACCCTCCTTCCCTCCCTCCCCACATGTCCACATGTAAGTTCTCTATGTCTGCATCTCTGTCTCTATTTCTATCCTGAAAATAGGTTCATCTGTACCATTTCACTTTCTTTTCAATTGTCTTGACTGCCTTGGTGAAATAAAATTTTATTTTGTTTTGCCTCCTGGAGAAGGCAATGGCACCCCACTCCAGTATTCTTGCCTGGAAAATCCCATGGATGGAGGAGCCTGGTGGGCTGCAGTCCATGAGGTCGCTAAGAGTCAGACACAACTGAGCGACTTCACTTTCACTTTTCATTTTCATGCATTGGAGAAGGAAATGGCAACCCACTCCAGTGTTCTTGCCTGGAGAATACTAGGGATGGGGAAGCCTGGTGGGCTGCAGTCCATGGGGTTGCGAAGAGTCAGACATGACTGAGTGACTTCACTTTCACTTTTCACTTTCATGCATTGGGGAAGGAGATGGCAACCCACTCCAGTGTTCTTGCCTGGAGAACCCCAGGGACAGCAGAGCCTGGTGGGCTGCCGTCTATGGGGTCTCACAGAGTCAGACACGACTGAAGTGACTTAGCAGTAGCATGTCCTCAGAAATTTTCAAATTCAGGTCAACTTTCTTGCCTTAGCAAGTAGAATCTAGTAAACATCTTTACTTTTACAGATTGACAGGCTCATCATCTCAAGACAGTGGTCACTCTCCAAGAATGGATGAAACAGATGCTGGGCATGAGGCTGAGTATCTACCAAGACCAAGACACTCCCGGGAATGTAATTAAAAATGGAATGAGCTTCTTTTTTTGTTTGTTTTGCCTCATTTTTCTTAAACGTTCTGTGCAAAAAAGAATTCTACTTAATTAAGGGTTTGGGGTAGTTTGGTTTCAAATAGAGTTTTCACTGTAAATGATTATATTACTTTCAGTTTTATCATCAGGAGGTACAGTGAAATTATCTTGATGATTTAAAGTTATCAAGAATATCAGAAGTAGTATAAGGACTGAAACTTGGACTCCTTAGGAATACATCATTTTCTAACTGATGGATTGCTATCCCATTGATGTTTTCTTTATTTTCTAGCATGGTGTAACTGGAATTAAAAGGAAAGCGAGGTCACTGAAGTCTGAAATTGTAGGGGAAAGCACTATGGATAAGGTGGGATTTGAGTTAGGTATTAAAGGGAGGGTAGATATTTTACTGGGAAGGGGAAAGAGAATTTGAGGGAATAACATGAGCAAAACTGTTCAGGAGGTAGCAAGCATGAGGAGATAAGGGGGATAACAGTGAAAGATATTTCCTCGTATGGGCAAATAAATTTTGGTTGAGGGGCTTCCTGGCGGCCCAGTGGTTGGGACTTTGCCTTCCAATGCATGGGTTCAGTCCCTGGTTGGGGGTCTAAGATCCCACATGCCTCATGGCCAAAAGACCAGAAAGTGAACAAATTGTAACAGATTTAATAAATACTTTAAAAATAGTCCACATTAAAAAAATCTTTAAAAAATTTTGGTTCAGAGTAGGATAAAGATGAAAGTATTTGATGAAGATTTAAATACTAAACTTGAGGAGGCTGTCTGAATTTGAACCTATTAGGATGTAAATGCAAGTATTACGAGCACTGAACAAAAATACTGATTAAGAACTAAAATATTATGGAGAAATCTATAGCAATTATTATTTGGATTTTATAAAAGTTAATGCTCTTAGGCTTTTGCCCCATTATCTGTTGCCACATATAGACTAAATTGATTCTTTCAGAACAATTAATTGATGAGGTTGATGATAGCCTGGGAAGCCAAACAATGCTATGTCATAGACAAGCTAGAAAAATTCTTTTAAGGTTTTGGAGAACTTGGAACCTGCTAAAATAATTTGGGAAAATGTCCTCATAATATAATTTATAGAAAGGATTTTATGGTAGAGAAACTGTATTAGATAATCAGTGGTTGGGATAGGATTTGGTGTTAAAAAGTTTGGGTTCTGGTTTTACCACTAATTAGCTCTCTGTGACATTAGGTAAGTCATTTAAGTTCTCTGAGCTTTAGTTTCCTTATCCCTAAAATGAGAATAATGGTACTTATTATTATGTTGTAAGAAATAAATGAAACTGTGTGTCTTATGAACTTTAAAGAACCACTAGAGAATAAATAATGCTGATGATGAATTACTATCAAATAATTACAGGAAATTATTACCTGAATAATGAAACCATCTAAAGTATGTCATAATTATATAGGTTAGGACATGAAGCATATGGGGAGGGTCTTGGTAGAAGATGTCAGAAGGTAAACAGTAGTAAGCTAGAACTTGGACAAAGGACTGAGCTTAGTGGGCAATGAACCTGTTAGGCCTGACCCAGAAAGTGGTGGCCAGTAATCCAAGTAGAATGTTCTAGGAGAGGTAATGAAATCCTGTTTAGTCTCAGTAGCTACCCATATCAAAAGGCATGATAGGAGAAGTAGAAATTGGAACCCTCATACATTTCTTGTGGATATCTACTTTGGAAAACAGCTTGATAGTTCCTCAAAATATTAAACAAAGGTTTACCATGTGACCCAGCAATTCTACTCTTAGGTATAGATCCAAGAAAAATGAAAACATATGTCCACTCAAAACCTTACACTTAACCACATACATCAGCATTATTTATAATAGCCCCAAATTCATTTAACTTCCCTGAGCCAAGGAGGGACCAGCCCAAATGTACATCAAATGATAAATGAAGAAATAAAATATGGTATATCTATTGCAATGGAATATTACTTCGCAATAAAACGGAATGAAATTCTGATACATGCTATAACACACATGAACCTTAAAAATATTATGCTAAGTGAAAGGAGACAGACACAAAATGCTGCATATTTATTAATTCAATTTATATCAAATGTCCAGAATAAGCAAGTCCACAGAGGCAGAAAGGGTATAGGGAAGTGGTGAGTAAATGCCAAGGAGAATAGGTTTTCTTTTGGGGGTCATAAAAATATTCTGAAATTAGATGATGGTTGTAAAAGTTTGTGAATTCATTATAAACCACTGATTTGTACACTTTAAAAGGATGAATAGTATGGCACATGAATTTATACCTCAATTTAAAAAGTAAACAATAGTAAAAGATCAATATAAAACTTAATCAGAACCAAGTGTCACCAAAATGAACTTATGATATACACGGATAAATGTAAAATTTTCCCCCCCAAATTAATTTTTTATTATTTTTTTGGTATACTTGGTAGTCAAGTAAATTGTTGAACATTGTAGTGTAGGAATAATGTCTTGGTACTGTCTGATGCTCTGTTACTCCTGGAGTCATTCTACTGCACACTGGTGATCCTAAATGGATGATCATTTAAAACTGAGATTTATCATTACCATCTTTGTAAACTCCATGTATATGAAACAAATCGCCAGTCCAGGTTCGATGTATGATACTGGATGCCTGGGGCTGGTGCACTGGGATGACCCAGAGGGATGGTACGGGGAGGGAGGTGGGAGGGGGGTTCAGGATGGGGAACATGTGTATACCTGTGGCAGATTCATGTTGATGTATGGCAAAACCAATACATTATTGTAAAGTAATTAACCTCCAATTAAAATAAATATATTAAAAAAACTGAGGTTTATGGAAAAGCAAGATTATTGTAGGGCAACACACTTTTCTCCAATACTTTCTTTATTCTTACTCTGTATTTTTTATTGTGTCTGGATCAAAATGATTTATCATAGAAGCTTTGCATGTGATTTTGGAGATTTTTTCCTCATGAAATTTTGATATGGCAAAACTGACATTCAATTTTTAATTCCTTCTCATAGATATGCATAATACCTAAATTATGACTTTTTTCTTAAACTAAATGGAATTAAATAACTGTAAATCAAATAGAGGTTTTTAAGTATTTCATTTAGTGAGTGTATCAAATAATTTTATAAAAATTAAAATTGTAATAAGTATAATATCCATTATTCAGTGTTTTATAATGATTTATAATTATTATATCATTATTTGTCTTTATAAATATTTATAAAAATTTGATGGCTCCAAAATATATAGTACTTTTCTTAAATTTATCTGGCTAAGGCATTCTTTTAATATTTGTATTAATTGTCAATTTGTTTACCACTTGATTTAACCATTTGAAAGTCTTTCATAATTGCTTTCATATATAAAAAGAGTAGTTTCCACAATCTTCACTATTGTAACATTTTGTTATTACAATAGTACACATATATTTACACTTCAACTGGTTAATGAGAATTTCAATGAATAAAGCAATATAGACAAAGACAAAGGTTTTTACTGCAGGTTTCATCAAGAATGCTCACTTATTTGGCAACACTTTAAAAAATCAACTCCCCACCCCCCATGGCTGATTTGTGGCAGAAGAAGGCCTAGTATCCAGAAATGTGACACTCCAAAGTATACTACCTCCTCATGGGTGAGTCAGTGCGAAATGTCACCTAGTAGAAGTTTATCTGTTCTATTTGTTTTTGTTTTTTGTTGCTAAGTTGCATCTGACTCTTTGTGACACCATGGACTGTACCCTGCCAGGCTTCTCTGTCCATGGAATTCTCCAGGCAAGAATAGTGGACTGGGTTGCCATTCATTCCCTTCTCCATGGGATCTTCCAAATCAGGGATGAAACTTGGGTCTCCTGCATTGCAGGCAGATTCTTTACCATCTGAGCCACCAGGGAGGCCCAAATATCCAGATACTGACAGTAAATTCAAATGATGTGCCTTGTTTCTATTGCTGATATTGGTGTACCAGTTAGAGGTGATGGTAACTTCATGGACTCATGGTTAATGACCTTACACAAGTTTAAGGATGCTAAAGATAATGTTGAAGTAAATAGTTGACTATTTGCCCTGTAAGGGCTGGGGTTGCATCATTTTTTTTTTTTTTTTGGAAAAGTTAAAAATTCCTTAATTTTTTATTCCTGGTACCACTACCACAATTTACAGGGCAATATACCTGATGTAATGAAAAGAAAAAGAAAAAGACAAAGCTACAACAGATAAAAGACCTCAGGAATGTACATCTTATTGACACTACATTGCATTAATCAATAGATGCACTTTTTGCAAACTGTGGCTATGACAGTCCTGAACAAGAAGGGTTTCCTGTTTAAGCTGCAGTAATTTTTCTGACTATGGATCATCGTTCCTTCTGTGGCAGATTTTTACAGTTCCTCTAACGCATTTGGGACGACTGCCTCAAAGTAACCTGCAGCTTTCCTGACAACTCCTCGCTCTCTCTCCTGCTAAGAACTGTAGCCCTTTTCTTCTGAGTTTTTAGAACCTTCTGCTACCATATCCACCACTTCCACCACCAGATCCATAACCACCAGCATAGGGACTGCCCGAGCTTCTTCCACCAAAATTACCCCCTTTCATGGGTCCATAATTTGACTGCTGTTGTCCACTATAATTTCCAAAATCATTATAGTTTCCACCACCACCATAGTTACCTCCAAAATTTCCTCCTTCATTGTAACCATCATATCCTCCACCACCGCCACCATATCCACCACCTTGGTTTCCATATCCTCCTGGTCCACCACCACCGTAACCTCCTCTACTACTATAACCAGGACCACCGCCATAGTTGCCACCATCACCTCCAAATCCATTATATCCACCATCACCTCCTCCATAACTCCCTCTGCTGCCACCACCTCCACCACCATAGCCTCCTCTTCCACCAAAGTTTCCACCACGACCAAAGTTACCTCCACCACCTCCAAAGTTTCCTCCACAACCCATAAAGTTGCCAGATCCACCTCCACGACCTCTTTGTGATCCAGCAGATTGCATCTCTTGTTTAGAAAGGGCCTTTTTCACTTCACAATTATGCCCATTAATAGTGTGGTATTTCTGAACAACAATTTTATCAACTGTATCATGATCATCAAAAGTTACAAAAGCAAATCCTCTCTTTTTCCCACTCTGCCTGTCTTCCATAATTTCTATGGTTTCAATCTTGCCATACTTTTCAAAGTAGTCTCTCAAATTATATTCTTCTGTATCTTCTTTAATACTACCAACAAAAATTTTCTTCACTGTTAGATGGGCACCAGGCTTTACAGAATCCTCTCTAGAAACAGCTCTCTTTGGTTCCACTACACGCCCATCAACCTTGTGAGGTCGAGCACACATTGCGGCACCCACTTCTTCCACACAAGAGTAAGTCACAAAACCAAAGCCCCTGGAACGTTTTGTTTGGGGATCTCTCATCACCACACAATCTGTAAGTGTGCCCCATTTCTCAAAATGTTCTCTTAAGCTATCATCTGTAGTTTCAAAGCTCAAACCACCAATAAACAGCTTTCTCAACTGCTCTGGTTCCTTGGGATCATGACCCTCCTCCCCCCGGAGGCAGCGGCGACAGCCGGAGTCGGGCTGGGGGTGACCGGGCGGCGGTTTTACCTCCATTTTGAGACCTGGGGTTGCATCTTAAACAAATAGGATTTGCCTGAATATTGAGACTGAGGCTGGACTGTGTTGCAATTCTAATATCTAGGTTCTTGAGTCTCATCCCAGCTATTCTAAATGCTAGGTTTTAGATAGTAGACTAATACCTCATATTTTGCACTTTGCATGGTAGGAAGTCCTCATTTGTTTCTAGAATCATTTCTTCTTTTTCCTTTAGACATCCCAGATTCTTCACGTGTAACGCCATCCTAATCTACTACTACCCTCCTTGTTATTCTCCAAACCAGTCACTTCTTTTCATCTAATAAACATTATTGTACTTGGCCCACTTTCTTCCTCTCCCTCTCTATTGCTAATAACATTTTTGGCGACTTCAGTATTCACATGGAAGATTCATCCAATCCTCTGGCTCTTCAGTTACTTGACCTTCTCATCACCAATTATCTTTTTCTTATCCTGCCTGATTAACCCAATCTCAGGGTCATGTCCTTGAACTGCCCTTAACAAAAACTGAACCACCTCCAAAATCTTGATTTTAATTATCATTAGAGTCGTTTCCTTGCACACCTCTTCCACTCTTGACCATTTATCACTCAGCTGTCCCTTGCTTGCAAAACACATAACACTGTTAATATCCCGTTGTTTTTCAGTCACTAAGTCATGTCCGACTCTTTGTGATCCCATGGACTGCAGCACATCAGGTTTCCCTGTCCTTCACTATCTCCCGGAGTTTGCTCAAAGTATTGTCCATTGAATCAGTGATTCCACCCAATCATATCATCCTCTGTCATCCCCTTCTCCTGCCTTCAATCTTTCCGAGCATCAGGGTCTTTTCCAGTGAATCAGCTCTTCCCACCAGGTGGTGAAAGTATTGGAGCTTCAGCTTCAGCATCAGTCCTTCCAATGAGTATTCAGGATTGATTTCCTTTAGAATTGACTGGTTTGATATCCTTGTCCAAGGGATTTTCAATAGTTGATATCCTGCTGTCTACCTATTCCAAGACTGCACACAAGCAGCCAGACACTACTGGGAAAAGTACACATTCTGTGCATGGCCCCAAATCCCAATAACCGAATGGTCCCTAATCCCAGTAACCTGTGAACATTACATGGCAAAAGGGCTTAGCTCACGTTATTAAAGTTATAGATCCTGAGTGGGGAAATGAACCTGAATTATCCAGGTGGGCTCAATCTAATTCCACGAGTCCTTAAAAGCAGAGGACATTTCTCAGCTGTGGTTGCAGAGACACAACACTGGAAGAAGGGTAGAGAGGTACAACATAAGAGGGGTTCCTGCTCTATTTCAGATGGAGTATGAAAAAGAGCTTCACGACCAAGATAATCACGATGGTGTGATCACTTACCTAGAGCCAGACATCCTGGAATGTGAAGTCAAGTGGACTTTAGCAAGCATCTTTAGGAACAAAGCTAGTGGAGGTGATGGAATTCCAGTTGAGCTATTTCAAATCCTGAAAGATGATGCTGTGAAAGTGCTGCACTCAATATGCCAGCAAATTTGGAAAACTCAGCAGTGGCCACAGGACTGGAAAAGTTCAGTTTTCATTCCATCCCAAAGAATGGCAATGCCAAAGAATGCTCAAACTACCACACAATTGCATTCCTCTCACACGCTAGTAGAAGGCGATGGCACCCCACTCCAGTACTCTTGCCTGGAAAATCCCATGGATGGAAAATCCCAGTCCATGGAGTCGCAAAGAGTCAGACATGACTGAGCGACTTCCCTTTCACTTTTCACTTTCATGCATTGGAGAAGGAAATAGCAACCCACTCCAGTGTTCTTGCCTGGAAAATCCCAGGGGCGGGGGAGCCTGGTGGGCTGCTGTCTATGGGGTCACACAGAGTTGGACACGACTGAACTGACATAGCATACGCTAGTAAAGTAATGCTCAAAATTCCCCAAGCCAGGCTTCAGCAATACGTGAACCGTGAACTCCCTGGTGTTCAAGCTGGTTTTAGAAAAGGCAGAGGAACTAGAGATCAAATTGCCAACATCTGCTGGATCATGGAAAAGCAAGAGTTCCAGAAAAATATCTATTTCTGCTTTATTGATTATGCCAAAGCCTTTGACTATGTGGATCACAATGAACTGTGGGAAATTCTTCAAGAGATGAGAATACCAGAGCACCTGACCTGCCTCTTGAGAAACCTATATGCAGGTCAGGAAGCAACAGTTAGAACTGGACATGGAACAACAGACGTGTTCCAAATAGGAAAAGGGGTATGTCAAGGCTGTATGTTGTCACCCTGCTTATTTAACTTCTATGCAGAGTACATCATGAGAAACACTGGACTGGAAGAAGCACAAGCTGGAATCAAGATTGCTGGGGGAAATATCAATAACCTCAGATAAGGAGATGATGCCACCCTTATGGCAGAAAGTGAAGAGGAACTAAAAAACCTCTTGATGGAAGTGAAAGAGGGGAGTGAAAATGTTGGCTTAAAGCTCAACATTCAGAAAACGAAGATCATGGCATCTGGTTCCATCACTTCATGGAAAACCGATGGGGAAACAGTGGAAACGGTGTCAGACTTTATTTTTTGGGGCTCCAAAATCACTGCAGATAGTGATTGCAGCCATGAAATTAAGAAGACATTTACTCCTTGGAAGGAAAGTTATGACCAACCTAGATAGCATATTGAAAAGCAGAGATATTACTTTGCCAACAAAGGTCCGTCTAGTCAAGGCTACAGTTTTTTCAGTGGTCATGTATAGATGTGAGGGTTGGACTGTGAAGAAAGCTGAGCACCGAAGAATTGATGCTTTTAACTGTGATGTTGGAAAAGACTCTTGAGAATCCCTCGGACTGCAAGGAGATCCAACCAGTCCATCCTAAAGGAGATCCGTCCTGGGTGTTCATTGGAAGGACTGATGTTGAAGCTGAAACTCCAATACTTTGGCCACCTGATGTGAAGAACTGACTCATTGGAAAAGACCCTGATGCTAGGAGGGATTGGGGGCAGGAGGAGAAGGGGATGACAGAGGATGAGATGGCTGGATGGCATCACTGACTCCATCGACATGAGTTTGAGTGAACTCTGAGAGTTGGTGATGGATAGGGAGGCCTGGCGTGCTGTGATTCACGGGGTCACAAAGAGTCGGACAAGATTGAGTGACTGAACTGAACTGAAGAGACCACGAACCAAGCATGTGGGTGGCCCAAGGAAAAAAGTTACGGAAATGGATTCTCTCCTACAGTGTCCAGAAAAGAAGGCAGTCTGCTCATATCTTGACTTTACCCTAGAAAGAGCTGTGCTAGACTTCTGACTTACAGAGCTGTGAGGTGAACTTGCATTGTTTTCAACCACTGCTACTGCTGCTAAGTCGCTTCAGTCGTGTCCGAATCTGTGCGACCCCATAGATGGCAGCCCATCAGGCTCCCCCGTCCCTGGGATTCTCCAGGCAAGAACACTGGAGTGGGTTGCCATTTCCTCCTCCAATGCATGAAAGTGAAAAGGGAAAGTGAAGTTGCTCAGTCATGTCCGACTCTTAGAGACTCCATGGACTGCAGCCTACCAGGCTCCTCCGTCCATGGGATTTTCCGGGCAAGAGTACTGGAGTGGGGTGCCATTGCCTTCTCCGTTTTCAACCATTAAGTTTGTGGTAATTTTTTCCAGCATCAATAGAAAACTAATCTGCATGCTAATGAGTTTTATTTTAAATTCGTGTTCTCAAATTTGAAACTTAACAACTGCCTGGGCATTCTATTGTACTAATACTGTCTTCACACATTTGCCTTTCTGCTCTTTGTTTTTGTTTGTTGTTTATGGCTCTGGCTTTATTCATCCCAGCAATTTTTTCATTTATTATTTAAAAATTTTTTTGGCTGTAGTGTGGCATGTGGAATCGGTTCCATGACCAGAGATTGAACCCATGCCCCCGGCAGTGGAAGCACAGAATCTTATCCACTGGACCACCAGGGAAGTTCCTGCCTTTTTGCTCTTTGAAACAGCCATTTAATTCATTTTCTTCAGCTGAAACTTCTGAAACACTCCACCTCCATCAGAAACACATTGTTACATGGGAGTTCTGTTGCTTTTCTACTATTAAATCTAAGTTGTATATTCTTTGTTTCTATAAAAGGCAATCCATTCACTTATACTCTGTGTTCCATCTGCTCTTGACTCCTCAAGGACTTTTCACCTGACACTATCTTTTCTCTCTTTTGTGTTCTTAATTCTCCTTTCATCATAGAATAGTCCCTGTTTCTATATAAACATTTTCCTGTATTTCCTGTGATTTCACGTCTCCCTCTTGATACCACCCCATTTTTCTGATCCCCCTTCATTACAGAACTTTTTAAAAAAGGTTTGTTCATCGTTGTCTCTACTTCCTCATGACCCATTCTGTCTTCAGCCCACCACAATTGAGCTTCTGACTTTAATGTTGTAATAACTTTTCTGTTTCTAAATCCAGTAGCCATTTTTTAAATCTTCATCTTAATAGACCTCTCATAAGCATCTGACACAATTGACCACTACCTTATTCTTGAAACCACTTCTTTTTTTGGTTTCTAGGACATCATATTTCCTTCATAACTAGTGGCTGTTCATTCTTAATCTGCTTTTCTGGCTCCTTTCCTCCGCCCTATTTCTAAATGTAGAAATGCCCTAAGACTCAGTCCTGGGCCACCTTTTATTCTCTATACTCTCTTTCTCTAAGTGATTTTATCTAGTCCCATGATTTTCAGTACTGTCTTTATGCCAGTGACCCCCAAATCTCTATCTCCAATGACTCCCAAATTTGCATTTCCTACCCTGACTTCTCTAAATTCAAAAATTTTAACTGTTAGCTTTGAAGTCTCAATTTTTAATAGGTATCTCAAACTTCACATATTCAAAATATTTATCAAGAAAGGGGTGGATTTGCTATGAGCCATCCATAATTTCCCACCCAATGAAACATGTTTGGAAGACTCTTGGTCTGGTAAAGAGCTCTAATATGTGACTGAAGAGACAATTTCATAAAAAATCCTTGACTTAAAAAAAAAAAACTTCTAAATTTTATATTGGGGTATAGCTGATTAACAATGTTGTGATAGTTTCAGGCAAACAGCAAAGAGACTCAGCCATGCATATACATGTATCCATTCTCCCCCAAACGCCCCTCCCCTCCAGGCTGCCACAAAACATCGAGCAGAGTTCCCTGTGCTATGCAGTAGGACCTTGCTGGTTATCCATTTTAAAGATGGCAGTGTGTACATGCCCATCCCAAACTATCTCTTCCCCCTATTCTCTTCATCCCCCTGCAATGGGATGCCCATATTAGAATATAGCTGATGAACAATGTCGTTATGGTTTCAGGTGGACAGCAAAGGGATTCAGCCATACATATACATCTCTTTTATGGCAGATCTTTTTATGCCAGTCAATGCATAGGTCAGTTGTAAGTCTGTGATTGAACTTCCCTGGTTTAGGTGTCCATCTCTAAGCAACTGTAGCTAGGAATGTGAAATCATGTATTTCACTGTCAACTTAACAAGGGTTGTGTGGGGGCCCATTTCCCTTTGAAGAATCTGTCAGTGGAACATGTTTTACCTAGAAATGTCAAACTTCTTGAGTGTCCTAGCCATCAACACAAATAAAACCTCTAGCACAATAATGCACAGTCTGTCTTTTATATAATAGTTGAAAGCCAAAATGATCAGCCTGCCTTCTGAGTAAAAAACCATGAGGAAAATCTTCTAATCTAGAGACTAGTCACTTATTACTTTCCGATCTATACTACTTCAAGAGTTACTGAAATAAATAAGCAGAAAACAATACAAGATTTACAGTATTGATCAAAATTAAGCAAGTGAACACATGGCAATTCAAAGTGGGGATAGTAGGCATGTTAGTATCTATATAAACTGAGTCTTATTATCTTTGTATGAACCAACTCATGGGATAGGTCAGCAGAAATGAAAACAGATGGTAAGTGATTAACCTTGAGGATTCTTTTATGCCATTACCACTATGATGAGCTCTTTTCTCTAAGTGAGCTCTTTTCTCTAAGTGAGCTCTTTTCACCAGCATATTCCCACTTACAACTGTCAATAATTTATAATATGCAAATTCCTGAGTTGCCCCAAACCCTCTGAAAAAGATTCCTGTGGGGTGGGTGGGGGACAGCTCCGAAATCTCTCTTTTTAGCACAGCCCTGGAAGCTATGTTTTATTTTTTAAATTTATTTTTAATTGAAAGATAATCTCTTTACAGTATTGTGTTGGTTTCTGCCCAACATCAACATGAATCAACCTTAGGTATAGCTATGTCCCCTCTCTCTGGAATCCTGCTACTTCCTTCCTCGGCTATGTTTTATTAAATTCTGATGCACACTGAAGTTTGAAAACACTGTATAAAATTATCTGGTGCTGTTCTCCACTATATCTCCAACACCTAGAATAAATCTTGACACTGAGCAAACACTTATTAAAGATGGTTGAAAGACTGAATGAATGAGTGTGCCCCTTGGCATCTGAGGATTTTGTCACCTTACATCTTTAGAAATTACATAGAAGGGGGCACAGAGATGTGTACTACATGCTTTTTGATCACTGGAAACACTAGCTTATTTTGGATGGTATCCAGGACATGTGTATAGAAAACATAATCATTTTTATTTACTTCCTTCACTCAGCTAATCCTATAAATCTCAGCCCATTTAGCTCTGTAGGCTGCTTTGCTCAAGGGGTTTGCTCTAATTGTTCACACCATAAGGGTGGCACTTCTCAACTTGTCATTGTCACCAGGGGTGATAGTCAAAATATTGAACAATGTTAATAAAGCACAGGCACCAACTGATCACTATAGATTCCAGCTGTGAACAACTGGTAGGGCTAAACCAGAACATAATGGCTGAAGACCAAACTTGACCATTAGCCTTGTTGAGAAAACTGGGTGTTTGGCTCTACAGGTGATCTATATAAGGGTGAGAATTCTTGGGTTGGGTCATAGCTCAGATTATCCTATGAGGCCAGAATAATGGCCTTTTAAAGATGTGTGTGTGCTAAGTTGCTTCAGTCATGCTGGACTCTTTGCAACCATATGAACTGTAGCCCTCCTCTGTCTATGGGGATTCTTCAGGCAAGAGTACTGGAGTGGGCTGCCATTCCCTTCTCCAGAGGATCTTCCTGACCCAAGGATTGAATCTGGGTCTCCCACATTAGCGGGTGGGTTCTTTACCACTAGTGGCACCTGGGAAGCCCCTTTTAAAGATTATCCACACCCTATTCCCTGAAACCTGTAAGTGTTATCCTAGATGGCAAAAGGGACATTACAGATGTGATTAAATTAAGGATCTTGGATTGAGATTATCCTGCATTATGTGAGTGGACCCAATATAAACAAAAGAATTCTAATTAGGCAAAGAGAGAGGCATATTGTCTGAGTCAAAAAAAAGATGTGATAATGGAAGGGCAGGAGAGAAGGAGGAGAATTGAAAGTGCTCTGATGCTGGAAGACGGAGGAAGGGCCTATGAACTAAGGACCAAAATTGGTTCTTTTGAAACGAGAAGAGTACATCAAGGCTGTATATTGTCACCCTGCTTATTTAACTTTTATGCAGAGTGTATCATGTGAAATCCTGGGCTGGATGAAGCACAGCTGGAATCAAGATTGCTGGGAGAAATATCAATAACCTCTGATCCCAGGGATGGAGGAACCTGGTAGGCTGCTGTCTATGGGGTCACACAGAGTTGGACACGACTGAAGTCACTTAGCAGCAGCGGCAGCAGATATGCAGATAACACCATCCTTATGGAAGAAAGTGAAGAAGAACTAAAGAGCCTCTTGATGAAAGTGAAAGAGGAGAGTAAAAAAGTTGGCTTAAAGCTCAGCATTCAGAAAACTAAGATCATGGCACCTGGTCCCATCACTTCATGGCAAATAAATGGTGAAACGATGGGAACAGTGAGAAACTTTATTTTTGGGGGGCTCCAAAATCACTGCAGATGGTGACTGCAGCCATGAAATTAAAAGACGCTTGCTCCTTGAAAGGAAAGTTATGACCAACCTAGACAGCATATTCAAAAGCAGAGACATTAGTTTGCCAACAAAGGTCCAGCTAGTCAAAGCTATGGTTTTTCCAGTAGTCATGTACGGATGTGAGAGTTGGACTATAAAGAAAGCTGAGTGCCGAAGAATTGATGCTTTTGAATTGTGATGCTGGAGAAGACTCTTGAGAGTCCCTTGGACTGCAAGGAGATCCATCCAGTCCATCCTAAAGGAAATCAGTCCTGAATATTCATTGGAAGGACTGATGCTGAAGCTGAAACTCCAATACTTCGGCCACCTGATGCAAAGTATTGACTCATTTGATAAGACCCTGATGCTGGGAAAGATTGATGGTGGGAGGAAAAGGGGACTACAGAGGATGAGATGGTTGGATGGCATCACCGATGTGATGGGCATGAATTTGAGTAGGCTTCAGGAGTTGGTGATGCACAGGGAGGCCTGGCATGCTGCAGTCAATGATGTCGCAAAGAGTTGGACAGAATTGAGTGACTGAACTGAACTGAAACTGGAAAAGCCAAGCAAGCATATTCTCTCCTGGAACAGCCTTGTTGATACCTTGATTTCAGAACTTCTAATGTCCAAAATTATAAGATGATAAACTTGTGTTAAGTCCAGAAATTTGTAGTGATTTAATATAGCAACAATAGAAAACTATACACTCTATAGGTATGTTTTTCATAGTTCAATTCAAATTTGTAAAAAGATGTGATTCTTCTCTCCAATTCTGTTCAGTGTCAGAAAAAAATTTTTTTGGCTGTACCATATGGCTTGGAGGGTGGATCTTAGTTCCCTGACCAGGGATCAAACCCAGGCTTCCTGCTTGGCCCCTTAACCACTGGATCGCCAGGGAACTCCCAGTCTCAGAAATTTTAACATTGACGATTTAAGGTACTCTTAGTCAAATTTGTCATGAAGTAATTTTTTTGAAGTAAAAAGTTAGTACAAATCAAGGTTTTCCTCTTCTTTCTTCTTATTCTATGGGTTAGCATCTAAATACTACCAAAGTGGAAGGCAGGGTATTTTGTCTGTGATCCTTTTCTGCTTTCTTTTGGTATCTGAGGAGAGTTTAGCTTTTGTTATATTTGGGCTGTTGGTATTTATCCATACCGGCAACCCACTCCAGTGTTCTTGCCTGGAGAATCCCAGGGACGGGGGAGCCTGGTGGGCTGCCGTCTATGGGGTCGCACAGAGTCGGACATGACTGAAGCGACTTAGCAGCAGCAGCAGCAGCAGCAGTGTTTCCTAATGTTTACAGTTCTACCAGTCCTACGTACTGTGCAATTGACATGGAATTCACTGTCAATTCCTTGTTTCCGTGTTAAAATTACAAGGCCCCTACACATCTCTCAGCCATTTGTAGCCTTATTGAAGGTGCAGATATCTTCCCATCACCCTCTAGGCTCTTAGGAGAGTTAGAAGCGTTTCTACTCCTGTCTAGATGTGTCTGGCCACCATTTTTGTGGACTTATTGCCTTCTTGAACTTCATCTGGGAAGTAAAACACAAGTCTCTGCTCTTAATACTCCCCCAATTTTTCTGGGGTTTCCTTTACTCCTCTTCCCAGAGATTGGTCTCAATCCTCTTCCCTTCCTCAACTAATCCAACTTAATTTCATCTTGGATGTGGAAAACAGGCTTTTCTTTCATCATAAAATCTTTCCAATGCTCTTGTTTGTAAGATAACCTTTGTGCGCTAAGTCTTTGCATGAAGTCTTCAAAGTTTTGAAACTCAAAACCTTTCTCTCTCTCTCACAAAACTTGGGTTTTGTAATTCAAAGCTTTATCTATTGAGACAGTGGCTCTGCCAAGGTTTTCAGAGGTCTAATTCCAAAGTAAATGCCAAAAATATGACTGTTTGTTTTATGCATTGGGCCCTTGCCTGAGGTAATACGTCTCAGCCTCAAGGTCTGGTTTTAATGGGAAATGTTGAGGGGTAATGAGGGGTAAAAAGAGAATGAAAACCCATCCGTTAATGCTTCCAGATATTATGCCTCTAGATGTTTCTCCCTAGTAAATCAATCATTGCATTTGGACTCCTCTACGTAGGTGTTTTCCTCACTGCTTACTTCCATCAGCCCCCACCTTTCCCCACCCCCCGCCACACACAGCAAGTTATACAAGGCCATCATAAGACTCATCCAAGCTCTGTGGAGGCTCTGCCTTTGGTTGTGGCAGAATTCAGAGGGGAACTAAGTCTCTGACCAGATTCTGTGCATCCAGAATAAATAGCTCCCATATGTAAAGACTTATAATTCATAGGGGTAGTTATTAAGATAAGCTCCAAAAAGGATTGTGGTAAATTTTTAGCCCCTGAACTAAAAAGAAGCTACTAGTGTAAGTATAATTAAGAAAAGTCAGGAAGAACACAAGTATAGAGAAAAGTCAGGAAGAACACAAGATCAACCTGAACAGGGTTTCTCCTGCCTTTTCATACTCTCCTCATGCCCATTGCATGAATAAGACATGTGGACATACAGAAAAGATCTTTCAAGCAGGGAATGATATGAACAGAGGATTTTGCAGAGGTGGGAAGAGAATGAGACATGTATTTGGAGGTCCTTGTATTCTGCCCACCTTTCTATTGGGTCAGATCTGAAGAATGGTAAAACATGATGGAAATCCCATTTACAGCTTGAGGAAATCAAAGGAGGATGGATTTAAGCTTTACCTCCTGGGAAGGTCCCAGTAAGCTGGGAAGCCTTGTTGAGCAATCATACATCCTTTCAATCCAACGCAGCAGTCTTCTATGAGAGCTCTACTGTTTGGCAGGCTTGGCAAGAAAAAGTCAAAGATAAGTTTCCACTACACTGACCACCTGCCAACCGGCAACCCCTGTTTTCTGAATTGTCCAGGGACATAGGAGATGATATAAAAATGTCCTGTGGTTCCCTGAATTGAATGAGGGAAGTTATCTGAGAGAAAGAGAACCAGTGTGTTTCTAAGATGCTTTACACCAGGATGAAAGGATTCTGTGTATGATTTGAACAGTCTCTGCCATGGGTTGGGATATATAATAACACTCACTGGCTTATCAGCACAGGAGAGCTAAGTGGGAACTAAATATCCCTTAAAAAAGCAATTTCCTTTTCTGGTGTGCTGATGCAGTAATGACTTCTAAGTTAGTCATAACTTCCTATTTCTATACTCTTTGCCGACACCCTTGACATCGACTCCAGGCTTGGCCTTGTCGCTTGACTTGACAAGTGGGACAACACAAAATGTGACAGCAAGTAGACACTTGAAGGAATGCAGACATATTGCAGGCTGCCTTCTCTTGGCTTCTGTTGGAACTTCTGATCACTCTATGATCAGGTTGTTGGATTATGAAAGACGTGGTGCCGTTACTCTCTCATCCCTTCTGCCAGCCAGCCAATCTCCAGACATGAGAATGAGGTCCTTGACTGCCAGTTGACTGTAGATGCATGGGTGAGTCCAGCTGAGGCTAGCCCAGATTGCTTGCCCACAGAGTTGTGAGCTAAATAAAGGGCTGCCATTTAAAGCTACTAAGTTTTGAGGTAGCTTGTTAAGCAGCAAACGTTAGCAGAATACAGAGTTTAGGGGAACATTATGCAACACATATGCCTAGGAACAGATGCAATGAGCCTGGAGCAGTAAGGAAGTAAGGCCAGTGCAGTGGCCTTCCCTTTAGCTGCCTCCTCACCCTCTCCCGGAGCTGATCACTGATCCTGAGGAGGGAGCGAAACAGAGAGGCAAATCATGATTATAACTGAAGATACAATTTGAACTGGCTGAGAAATTACTGAACTTACCTGGATGTAACAGGCTTAAATTTTCTGCATCAGGCAGAATGTTGGCTCAGAGCAGAATACTTTCTTTTAAAGCATGTCTGAGCCTTTGACCAGAAAAATCCATGTTTGCTATACCTGGTATTTCTGTATTGATGCCCTAGGTTGAACCTGATATATCTGAATGGTTAAGCCTAGAGCCATGCATTATACTCATGTACAAATATAAATTCAAATGAAAATCAGTTTGACTTACTTTCCAAGGTGCTAGAAAGGAAGTGCCTTGCTGGGAGCTGGAGAAACATGAAAATATATGGACACCTGTAATTGGTTCTCATTATTTATTTATTTATTTATTTTTAAAATGTTTATTTTTACTTTATTTTACTTTACAATACTGTATTGGTTTTGCCATACATTGACATGAATCCACCACGGGTGTACATGCGTTCCCAAACATGAATCCCCTCCCACCTCCCTCCCCATAACATCTCTCTGGGTCATCACCATGCACCAGCCCCAAGCCTGCTGTATCCTGTGTCAGACATTATTTTTTTAGTTTTGTTATAATGAAGGGCAAAATAGAAAGGAAGGTATAATATTTTCTATAGTCAAAATTTATGATTATTAGTATTTTAACACGTAACATTAGGTGAATACTTAACATTGTGCATTGTTTTATGTAGTCCAACAACCTATATGGTAATAGATTTTTTCCCATTTCATAGGTGAAGAAACTTAAAGTCAGATTAAATTACTTAAGATCATGCAGTGAATAAAATGAATGAAATCCAAAACTGCCTGACTCCAAAGAATTTGATTTCATTTTGGCAAAACATTGCTTCTTAAATACATGGCAGCATTTTGAAGTTTATTGCTACCAATGATTTTCCTTGCAAGAGAAAACAAGTATTGTGAAGGACTGGAGAGTTAAATGAAGTGCTGAGGGACTACTTACAATTTCACTGGGGGACTCGGGATGTTGTGAGAGGAGCCACTTTGTTGCTTTTGGATGGATGATCTTGCTCAAGGGGCTTCACAGGAACTAAAGATGATGGCAGTGATTCCTATTGAACTTGGGTTAGGGAAGGAAAAGCTAAGTTTTTCTCTTGAAGTAATAGTGATTTGCACTGAATTAGCCTGATAATAGCTTTCTTATCAAGAAAAATAAAGAAAATATATAATCTGAGGCCTGAAGACCAGGTAAGTACTGATTCCCAGTATTTGGAATTGGCGATTTTGATAAAATGTGTCCTATGTGTGACTTTCTACATAGGATCACTAATTTTAAAAATGCAACATTTGCACGCAAAAAGGATTCTCATTTGAAATCAGTTGCTGTGTATCATAGTCATTCCATCTCTGAATCACCACTCCCAGTTTCCAGCAGAGGCCTTAGATGGTAGAAAGTTCACTGCTTTCTATCCATTCTATCTTAGGGAGTGATCAGCATGGCACTGGGACCTGGCAGAGCTGTTTGCCTTGGTGCTATTCTGATGTTCTTGCCATCTGTGACTTTGCCTTGCCATAATGACCATTTTGGCCATTAGGTCACTGGAACCCTAAGTGCGCCAACTGCTGCCAAATCTGAATCCATCCGTGAATGCAAATCAAAATGCAGTCACCCATTGGATTGGCTACACCTGACCTCCAGTTTTTTTCCTACCGAAGTAAAATACATTCATTAGGAAATATCTTTCCTGGAGGCAGAAAGCAAAATGATTGGGTTGAATGTATGCTCTGAAAGCAATCTTTAGACTAAAAAGAGATCATGTATGTGGAAGGGCCTAGATAGGGTGCACTTACCAAACCTTTGTTGCCTTGCCCTTTCATGTTCATTTTCAAATAATGAATATGATATGGGGGAAAAAGGGTACATTTTTTCTATGAAAAACTGAGCTATTTTGAAGATTGTCAGTGAACAGCTTAGTCTTTAAACTTTTTTCAATGAAGTCTCATAATTTTGTGAAATGTATGCCCTTTGATTAGGCTAGGGGTTGTCAACATTCATAGAAAACATATTCAATATCTTTTTTCAAGTACATTTGATTTTATTTTTAAATACTAGACAAAATACATGATTCTGCATGAGATACTGCATTTTTCTGGAATATAGTTTCTGAAATCTTAGAAATTTCATTTTAACTCCCAACTACCAAGTTGTTAGTTCCTTGTTGCTATGGAAACCATTGGTATAAATTACCACTAAATACAGTGGATGGTAGTTAGACTCTTGTTTGGTGGGGGCAACTGCCTCTCTCCTTTGCGATTAGAAAATTACTACCTTTTGATTGGGAAGAAAAAGTCATATGGGTTTAAGTTATTTCTTTAGAAAAACACACCTGCTGGACTTGCTCTCTCTCTTCTTTTTTTTCCTTTCTATTTTAGCCATAGACGGATAGGCCAGGGAACTAGGGGTAGCTTTTAGAGAGAACCTGTTGACAAGTGACATGATCTTTCCCCTGCCCAGCAGATGTCCCCTTGCTAATTCTGAGAGGCAGAGATCCTTTGCCAAAAGTCTCTCAAACTGATCCCTCCCTTTTTTCTCCTCTTCTATCACTTTGATCCAGCCTCTCATTGTCTTGAACTGAGACTTTACAATCCCCTCAAAATTGGTCTCCCTATGTCAAGACTCTCTTTCTTATATTTCATCCTTCATTATGTATCAGATTAATTTCTGAGCCAGACTGCTTGTGTTCAAATCCCAGGTCTGTCACTGACAAATTGTGTGACCTTTGGGCAAGTTACTTAACCTTTCTGTCTCAATTTCTTCCTGTGTAAAACAGAGACAGTAATAATATCTATCTCCTAAGGTTTTTGGAATGAATAAGTTAATTCATGTAAAGCACTAGTACAATATCTGACACATAAGAAGCACTGAATACAATTTAATTTTTCCTAGTTTCCCTAGAACATCACTTTCCAGTATTTTCTCTTTGCAGTTAAAATACTTCAATGATTCTCTATCAGACTCCTTGCACTGACATTTAGAGCCTTCTCTGAATCTCAATATCTAGTAATATATAATGCAATAAATGATAATATATAGTTAATTATTATATTTCCAAATGTATCTAAGAGGTGGCAGTGAGGAGTGGCAAGAATACTGGCTTGGGAGTAATTCACACCTGAGGTTCAATTTCAGCTCAATTGCCATATAATCTTAAGCTATTTGGTTTTCAGTTTCTGCTTCTATAAAATTCAAATACTAAGTGCTACACTCATGGGAGTTCTTCTGAGAATTAAACAAGAAAACCTTTACAGAAGCACCTAGCATAGTACCTCCTACAGCAAGTTCTTAACAAATAGTGTTTTCTTCCCCACCCCTCACCTCGTCTTTAGTCATGCTGTTAATGGGCTGAACTGTGCCCCTCCCCCATATTGGTATGGTGAAGCCCTCATCTCCAGTACCTCAGAACAGAGATATTTTGCAGATAGTGCCTTTAAAGAGGGAATTAAGTTAACACATGACTATTAGGGTGGGTACTTATCCAATCTGACTGTTCTTATAAGAGAAGGCAATTTCGACATAGGGAGAAAAACCAGGGATGTGCACACACACAGGAAAGATCATGTGATGACAGAGAGAAGGCAGTTATCTGTAAGCCAAGGAGAGGAGTTCAGAAGAAACCAGACTGGCTGACACCTTGATCTTGGACTTACAGACTCCAGAACTGTGACAAAATAACTATCTGTTGTTTAAGCCCCCCAGTTGCTCAGACAAACCAATACACTTATCTGCTTGTTATTTCTCAGTCATGTGTAAACTGCCACCTTTCAATCTCCAGCTTCGTAAGCAGACAGTGAAAGGTGGGATCAGATATACTTCCCCCTGTGAGAAGCCATTTACATGGCTCCATCTGAGACCTTCCCCATGGGTCGCCACCATGCCAAAACATCCTATCATCCCAGCCGTTAGTGATTGGGCCTTACCTAAACTCACTTATCCAGAGAGGTCAGGGACCTACTGGTGGCTAGCATAAGAGCTCTCCTAGAAGTGGTACTTGAAACTCAGTAGTAACAGTCCAGTCCACTTAGATTCTCTGTTGAGGCACATGTATGAAAAACACAGAGTATCAGTAGATGGTAGAGTGCGCAAGGAACTAGAGACACACAGGATTAATAATCAGGATTAATCAACAGGATTGATAATAATCAGAAGCTATAAATACACAGGGACATAGTTGACAGAGAGACTATCACGTCATTTTTAGGAGAGTAGGAACACAGAAAGATGCAAGTAGAGAGGAAAACAGAGACAAAATGAAAAGAACTGAAGATGTCAAGTCATGATTAGAGCTGAAAGTAATAGATGACTTTCCGGTTACTTAAAAAATTTTTTTTGACTTGCTATTCAGTTACTAAAACTGCACATCCTGAAAGATCTTTTAGGTTCACACCAGGCTGTGGGGCTGCTGAGACCATTTTCTATATTTCCTACTTCCCCAAGTAGTCTTACACTGTATGGTTACTTCTCACTGATGTAACTTGCCTGAGCCTTTATTCCGTCAACTTAAAGGAACTATTTGATAAACTTGGAAAGTTATCGCCTTTCCTCTTCCCTTTTCTAAGGCCTGCCCTTCCCCTGTGGCCTAACTCAAGTCGTACTGTTCCTATAAAGCCCATTTCAACTGCTTCAGGATTGGACAACCATATATCACTTACTGGCTTCCCTGTGTATTCGGGCCTTGGTGGTGGTTTAGTCCCCATGGGCTGTAGCCGCCAGGCTTCTCTGTCTGTGGGATTTTCCAAGCAAGAATACTGGAGTGGGTTGCCATTTCCTTCTCCAATATTTGGTCCTTAGTAGTTCATTTACAATATTTATTTCTGTATTAAAAAACCCATGGAAGAATCCCTTGCTTACAAACTCCTGAGTCATTGGATATGTTTGAATATCCTAGAGCTTTATAGATTCATAAATGTGTAATTTAGACTTGTGCTAATGAAGAATGGCCTTCTCCATATTATTTGTATTAGTGGGGTAAGATTGGGCCAGCCCTACCGTACATCTGGTCTTCCTTGTTATCAAGGGAGTTCCTGACAGGGCTGTATTTGGCACCTAACCTTCTAGTATCTTAACAGCTTTGGCACCCAGAAGAGGTATCATGTCACGTGAATTGTATCAAGGCACCAGATTTATCTTCAAAGTCATTCTCTAAAGACCAAAAGGTCAACATTATGCCCTAGTTTGATTCTGTTATTTTTTAATAAGCAGTCATCAAAAACATTGCCCATTTCCCCCATGCTGCCCATTGTAATTGGCTCCCCCTGGGGTGGCATGAGGGCCCATGCCTTTGTTTAGGGCAATTGTTAGGGCCTGACTGTCTAGAGTAATAAAGGTGATGGCTACAACAGTCTCAGCTACTGTTGAAAAATTGCAATTTGCTCTTATGTGAATTAATCGCTGGAGGATTCAACTAACCCTCCTATTAATGACCTAATGAACAAAGGTGTTTCTAATTTAATGTCTGAGCCTTTCCATTCCCTCCTCTTTAGATGTATTAGTGTCTAAAGATTTGGAGGAATTGGCTTGAAAGCGTCTGGAGTAACTCTTCTGAGAGGGTAAAGACCTTCCTGCAGTATTTGAAACAAGCAGGAGATGTGCTTGTTAGCACTTTGAGGATGACAGCCTAGATATTTCCCAAGCACTAAAATTTGACCTGGAATGACTTTAAGCTCAGAACTCTTCTTCTACCGTCCCTTGTTGTTGCAGTTCCTTAGATGTTGATTAGCTATATTACATGGCTTTGGGAAAGTGTTCCACAAACCAAGAAATGTTGAATTACCACCTACTCTGAATAAATTGAAGGCATCAGAAGCCAGCAGAATCTCTGGAGTAGGAAATGGAGCCATGTTGCAGTCTTGTTAATAGCCTCCCAGGACATATTTGGTGCCAACACTTTGGGCTTTTGGTTCCTTTATCATGATCACTGGTGAATTGCATGGATGGAAACAAAGCAGCAGACCACTGAGAGCTAGAACAAGTAAGTTGTTTTGGTAAAAAAGTGGAGATGATGAAGACAGGGATAGAGACAAGAAACTGAGTACTTTCTCTGTACCAGGTAGTTATTTGATGCTATATCTCCTGTAACACAAAACCCTGTGGGTAAGTACTACCCAGTTTCTCAGGATGGGGAAACTGAGACACAAAGGGGTAAAAGGGTTTGTTCAAGTTTGCACAGCTTATAAAAGTGGCAAAGGTGCGATAAGAAATCATATTTTTTTTTACTCCAGAGCTGACATTTTAAACTACCAAGGTGTTATATCTTAGTACATTTTCATGTTACTACTGGCCCTTAAATGCTCACTAACACACTTGATTGATTCATCAGATTAGCCAGCATTCATCTTGTGTGGACCTGAGTTAATGGTATATAGAGCAGAGGCGTTTTAATGGATGGTTAAAAGAAGGAAAGCATACTCCAAAGCAAGGATTGAACATCATCTATCTAACTGGTATACTGGGAAGTCAGGACTGTTTCAATAAGAGACTTCTGCAGGGGTAGCAGGTACAACCTCAACAAAGAAATCACCATCTACTAGTAGATTTTGAAACCTTACATGGTAGGTCTCCAAGCTACTTATCATTGTCACTCGCTGGGCTTTCCAGGTGGTGCTAGTGGTAAAGAATCCTCCTGCCAATGCCGGAGAAGTAAGAGTTAGCTTCGATCCCTGGGTCTGGAAGATCCCCTGGAGGAGGGCATGGCAACATACTCCAGTATTCTGGCCTGGAGAATCCCATGGACAGAGGAGCCTCGTGGGCTATAGTCTATACGGTCACAGCGAATCAGATATGGCTGAATCATCTTAGTGCACACACATGCACCCTCACACTGCTAGTAGGTGGCAGAGGTGATCAAGCCCTGACTGCCTGGCTGCCCATCTGTGAATGTAGCCACTACTCCCTGCTGCTATTGTCACTCCCTACCCTTCCATCAGAATTTTCTCTGACGAGATCAGTTAGTTACACCTTACTGTTTTGTGCTGACAGAGTTCAAATATGCTAAGGATACTAAGTAACTGTAACACTTAGATTCACTGTATGCATTGTATTTATTATCTTATTCTACTGTTTTCACAAAGACAATTCTGATGCATGACTGGGCTACCTGGTTGGGAATTGAATAGTCCATGTGGACAATGACTATATTTACTAGAGTCAACTTTTGGCTAACCCCAAGGACAAATCTTTGTAAGTCCTTACTGACATTGTCTACCTAGGCTGCTGATTTAAGCCCTTGGTTGACAGAAAGAAGATCATTATTTATTCTAGCTCAGCAGGAGTACAAACAGATTTCTCCTCTCCCCTTACCCTTCCTTTTGCTTGTAGGCTGACTTCCTTATTACACATTAGATTTATAAAATAAAGCTTTTATCAACAGGTCCTAGAATCTTGGCATTATTAGAAACCTGAGAAATCATGGCTAACACCATTACTTATGCACAGATTGAAAACTGAAACCAAGGGGAATGATGAGAACTGCACAAAGTTATTCAACGAGTTAGCTAGTTAATGCTAAATTAAAAACCCCATGATCTCCAATTCCATGTTGACATTCTATGAGTGTCTTCTTTTTCTTCTTTCTATAAAAATCTGGGAGTCCTTGTAGAAACTCTATTCCCCCCACCTTTATTATTATTCATGAGATTATTATTTACAAAATATCTTCAGCTTTTAAAAATAAATGCCTTCAATTAGTATTGATCTTTTGTGTCCTTAGTGTAACTTTCCTGACTTGGGGAATTTATCCCTCATCTGGAGAGCTGGAGGCTGGAAGGAGAGGCACAAAGAGGAAGAACACATAGTTTTAAAAGGTTCTCTATTGCTGCAAATTGCATTTCCCTCACCGATACTTTCTGTGGTCCCCATCCCTCTATGTCTAGCTTAAATGTCAATGGCAGCTCAAAGTCTCACCATTTTCGAGTCCCTTAGGACAGAATTTCCTAAGTGGCGGCATCAGCGATTGAGACTCAAATTCCCTTTCATGATCAACATCTCACATGACAAATAATGCATGAGGCTTAAGTATTCCCTCTGTCTCAATCTTTGCATTTTTATTTTCTGGAAAGGCTAGCAAAGGTTTTCCAAAATTCCTTTGCTGAAATATTCATGCCTGGTCTATTAGGCTGAAGGACACATTTATAAGACAGAGGCTTCTCTAACATAAACAGGAGGCTTTGGACCCAGCTGGTGTTTGACAGTGGGGATATTTATCTTCAGTTAGCCTTTTGTTGGGGGACTTTCTTCCATCACAAAAGCCCCCTTGTAGTATTCACTAGTAGAATTCATTAACTCCTTTGTATCTGGGGCATTGCTATCACAAACTGATATTTTAAGAGAAATCAATTTATTAGGCTATATAAGACATAAAAATCAGGCAATAATATAGCTTATTCAGTAAAATAGATAGGATACAGGTCTGGTGTGAAAGTGAAAAACCTGAAATGACCATATGGGGAGAAATAGTTCTTATTCCTTTCAACGGGAATATTAAAAATTTGCACAGAAGAAAACATAAGCAACATTTTCCTGCTTCACCTAGTTTTCAAATTTTTAAATTTATTTTCTTTTCATTTTTATTGGAGTAGAGTTGATTTACAATGTTGTGTTAGTTTCAGATGTACAGCAAAGTGAATCAGCTATATGTACACATATATCCATTTTTAAAGATTCCTTCCCTATATGGGCCATTGCAAAGTATTGTCTACTTCACCTTGTTTTATCTTAGAAACAAAAAGCTCTTAATATACAAACAGTATTTAGTTCTGGGTAGAATCAGGCATTTATTTTAAATTGAATATCTTGGGTCTTTGGAACTAAAAAAGAAATGAACATGTACGGAGTGCTGCTTTGTATTGGCCGTGTATCCAGCACTTTATGTATACTCTCTAATGAAATTAATTACATGGACTCTAATTATTTCAATAGCACAGGGAGGTTGGTATTATTGCCCCTACTTTATAGAAGGACAGGGAAGCCTGGTGTGCTGCAGTCCATGGGATGGCAAAGTGTCAGATACAACTTAGTGACTGAGCACACACACTTCAGAGAAAGGGAAATCAGCGTGCCAGTTCTGGACCTGTATGCCCTCAGATCCATTCCTTGTTTTTCCCTTACCCTGCCAACGCCTGCAGACTCTATTTCTCAGGCTCCTGTGATAACTAGCTTCTAGATGTATTCAGTGCAAGGGAGATGCTAGAAAAAGGTTGATGGGCAGGAAGAAGGAAGAGGCCAGGGTATTTATCACCCTTCTCCACTCTCCATCCTGGGGTAGAGCCTTCAGAAGTGGCTGCCTTTCCTCTGTGGCTCCAGCTCCCATCAGGTAGACCCTACTGTGGTTCCAGCATCTTCTAGGGGACTTTGGTCCCTGGACTCTGGGAGTACCATCTGTTTTCCTTGCCTCTCCAGTCCTAAGAGTGCTCATGGCCTCCTGCTGTTTCTAATATCTGGGTTGCCTCCCTTTCCTCTTTTTGGCTTCTCAGCTCCTCAATCACTGCATAATGCATTTCTTATCTTAAATACCCTTTATTCTAAAGACTATATTGAAAATGGGTTTTGATTTCCTGATTGGGCCCTGATTGATATACTGAGGCTTTACCCCAGTCATGTGGCTAGGAGGTGACTAAGACTCAAAAGTGTATACTCTTTCCTCTTGGTTTGAAAATATCACAGATTTATGATCTCTCTCTCTCTTTCCCTGACTCTATCTCTCTACCTTTGACTCTAAGACTTTGAAAGTCTTTGAAGGAAGAAACAGTTTTAAAGTATTTACTCTGCAAAAATCATATTTCCGCTTCCTCAATACTCTCCATCCCTACTTTATCAGAATCCAAATTAAAGAGAGTTTGTTCTACTGTCTTCTAGCTAGCTGTTGATTTTACACATTGAGGTTTTCAAAAAGCCTTCTTTGTAGAGTTTGTCCTTTGTTAGCACAATGGAAATATTTTCTTTAGGTTTTGCAATTCCTCGATGTCATCCCACTCTACTCTTAGTCAGAACAGTGTTCCCTATTTTTTTTTTTTTCCAATTTCATTTCTTCTACTTACGTCAAATCTAGTGCAGCACACTTTTTCGAGGCCTGGACCTCTGTGAAGCAAAAACTGCCCAAGGTCATACTGTCAGTCCAGATCTGAGCTTCCTTCAAGTAAGTGAGACAGATGGGAATGGGGTGAGCAGGGTGGATGCAGGGAAGGAGAGAGGGAGGGGAGAGGGTGGGAGAGAGGGAGAGAGAGAGAGGAGGAGGAGGAGGAAGATTTGAGAAAAGGCAGTGAAGAGCAAAAGGGGGCAAGTTATGAGGAAGGAGGGAGAGAAAAATAGATTTAATGGATTAAGGCAAATGTATTGAGTTTTTCAGGTCATATTTAAAAATATGGGAACTTGCAATAATGGAACATGAAGGTAGCAATTGTCATGTTTCCTTCATTACCAAACGTTGTTTTTTTCCTCATTGAACTGAGACAGTTTTCTAAACCAAGATACCACCTTGTGTTAATGATAGATCTTGCTTCAAAAGAACTTGCGATCCTTCAAGAACAAGTCAGCAGAAAGCCAGCTAGGTCTTCATTCTGGGAATATTGTTGAGATTTGGTTGATTTGTTCAGATCCTTTTTGTCCAAGTTTATGAAAATTAAGTACCACTTTCTTCATTCTCTATGCAGAGTCAGGACATCTTTTATTTGGGAGCTGATATTTGGGGTGGGGATGGTGATTTATGGAAGTTTTATAAGATACCTGCTTGGCTACATACTGCTAGTCTTCGGTCAGAGGCTGTCATTTTCTCTGACTGACACTTGACGTGGCAGAAGCTTGGTTTATATATAGCACACAAGCCCTTTTTTGGCTGGTTTGAAGATTTATGACTGACTTTTCCTATAAACAGGCAGCAGGTGTCTTGACTGAAATAGCATTTTTGTTGATGGTTTAGTAGAGGGAGCCTTCAAGCCTAAGGAGAGGGCTTCGGGAAGTTTGTCAAGACTACTTGCTTCCGCTGGCACTTGCACTAGATCCAGAAAGACTGGGAAGTTAAAGAGCCTTTTCTGGAAGGCCCCTCCACTTTCAGTGACTCTTTCTTTTTCCTCTCTACCTTTTTTCTCTACCCTTACCAGAACTAACTCTCTCTCCCCTTATCCAGAACTCCAGAGACCTCAGGGCACTCTTCCCAGGAAGTAAATGAGACTCTCTTTCCTCGTCACGATGTTTAGATGCTGGGCCTTTTCCATTAGGGATGTCTAATTTGAGGTCTAAAATCGTATTTTAGCAATGTTTATGAGTGTACCAGTGCCATCCCTTTCTTAAGTATTTGGCATTTAAAAAAAATTGGAGTATAGTTACTTTACAATGTCATGTTAGTTTCTGCTGTACAGCAAAGTGAATCAGCTCTATGTTTATATATATACATATATATCCCCTATTTTTTCAATTTCTTTCCCATTTAGGTCACCACAGAATACTGAGTAGAGTTCCCTGAGCTATAGGATCTCATTAGTTATGTATTTTCTGCATAAGTGCATGCTAAGTCGCTTCAGTCATATCTGACTCTTTGTGATCCTATGGACTGTAACCTGTTAGTCTCCTCTGTCCATGGGATTCTGCAGGCAAGAATATTGGAGTGGATTGCCATTTCCTTCTCCAGGGGATCTTTCCAACCCAGGGATTTTCTGGAGAAGACTCTTGAGAGTCCCTTGGACTGCAAGGAGATCCAACCAGTCCATTCTGAAGGAGATCAACCCTGGGATTTCTTTGGAAGGAATGATGCTAAAGCTGAAGCTCCAGTACTTTGGCCACCTCATGCAAAGAGCTGACTCATTGGAAAAGACTCTGATGCTAGGAAGGATTGGGAGCAGGAGGAGAAGGGGATGACAGAGGATGAGATGGCTGGATGGCATCACCGACTCGATGGACATGAGTCTGAGTGAACTCCGGGAGATGGTGATGGACAGGGAGGCTTGGCATGCTGTGATTCATGGGGTTGCAAAGAGTCGGACACGACTGAGCGACCAAACTGACTGAGTGTACATATGTCAGCCCCAATCTCCCAGTCCATCCCACCCTCTCCTCTCCATTTGATAGGGATCTTCAGTTCATAAAGGCAGACTGGTGATTTGAATATCCTGCAGGGAGTTTTTTGGTCACTTCCTTTGTTTGTTTGTTTTTTTTTTTTTCTTTTCAAAGTCTTCTTAAATTGAGTCTGCCTTAGGGCTTTGGGGATGGTACAAGTCTCTTTCCCTCTAGTCAAATGCCTGACATTGCCAGAAGACTTGAGGTCTGAAGTCTTATACTCTTAATACCCAGACTGATGCCAGTGTGAGAAAACTCTTCACCTCTTTTATCAGCAAAAGTGTTTGCTTTGTTCTTTTCTTTGGTGAAGCTTTGGAAATCCCTTTAGTCAGTAATCTAATGTTAAAATGTGGTGGTGGTGGGGATTCTCAATTAGTTAGTTAGTGGTTATTACTATTTAAACTGCATCTGAGAAGCTCAACTCTGAGTCAGTCTCATTGTCTGCCGTATCCCCACTAGTGGCATTCCTTTGCGTTGAAGCAGAAAAACTTAGTAGGTAATATATTCTCTGTGTACTGATCACTAAAACATTGCCATTGGCAAGTGTGTTGGGAGCAAGGAGATTGGACCCATGAGGCAGTTTCAACCCCACTGAGTGCTCCAGCGTAGGGCACAGTGGGGCTGGTGGACATTGGAAACCCTAGAGAAGGAGTGCTGGGATGAGAAGGTTGATTCAAGACGAAAGGGAGTGGTGGCAAAGGCTCACCTTGTCTGGGGAGAAGCCACAGAGGGAGCCTGTACAATATTCTGTTCTTGGCTTTTTATTCGAGTCATTCTGTATTCCATCACAGGAGTCCATTTGATTTCCTGACCATTGAACAAATTTTAACTTGTTCTCACTTATTCAGGCTAAGGTGTTTTTTTTTTTTTTTCCTTCTGTAGGGTGAAGAGTTCAGAGAGACAACTGCTTCGACCATTTCTGTTTCTTGAATTTGACTTTCTTTCTCCTTCAAATTATTTGACATTACCTATTAATATTTCTCCACAAAATGTGTCATTCCAAATTTTTGTTTTTCTAGGCAAATCATGCATTTTTCCTGAGGCTTTGGGGGTTCTTTTCCTGCAAGCTAACATAGCCTGGTTGATTTCTATAGAGGGAATGATAACAGGTGGAAAGGAATATTCCAGATATATTAGCTTTGCTATTATTCAATGTGGATCAAATTCAGACTGGCCTGCCAATCCATAGGGAATCCTAGTTTTTCTTCTTAATCCTCAGTACTGTACCCACCTCTAGAATAAAGACAGTTAAATTTCTCATTTGGAAAGAAGGGGATAAAGAAATCATTCAGGAAATCAGAAGCAAAGAGCTATAGATATTGATAGGATAGCTTAATGTCTCAAAGTAATTTGGTCTTGTTTCAGTCCATACTCTGATAAGTGTATTTACAAGCATTAATTTTAAAAGTAGGTGTAAGGCAATGGGCAACACTTTTCCAAAGATATCCTTTCCTAGTCTTGGTATCTGCAGTATGCCTGTAATGCAGCTGTCTACCTGTCAGAAGGGTTTCTTTTCCAGGTTGGGTCTAAAGTGAAGACTCTAGTTGGGTCCCATCACTTCATGGCAAATAGATGAGAAAACAATGAAAACAATGACAGACTTTATTTTCTTGGGCTCCAAAATCACTGCAGATGGTGACTGCAGCCATGAAATTAAAAGATGCTTGCTCCTTAGAAGAAAAGCTATGACCAACCTAGACAGCATAATAAAAAGCAGAGACATTGCCACAAAGGTCCATCTAGCCAAAGCTATGGTTTTTCCGGTAGTCACGTATGGATATGAGAGTTGGACTATAAAAGAAAGCTGAGGGCCGAAGAACTGATGCTTTTGAACTGTGGTGTTGGAGAAGACTCTTGAGAGTTCCTTGGACTGCAAGGAGATACGGCCAGTCCATCCTAAAGGAAATCAGTCCCAAATATTCATTGGAAGGACAGATGTTGAAGCTGAAACTCCAATACTTTGGCCACCTGATGTGAAGAACCAACTCATTGGAAAAGACCCTGATGTTGGGAAAGCTTCAAGGCAGGAGGAGAAGGGGACACAGAGGATTAGATGGTTAGATGGCATCATCGACTCGATGGACATGAGTTTGAGCAAGCTCTGGGAGTTGGTGATGGACAGGGAAGCCTGGTGTGCTGCAGTCCATGGGGTCGTGAAGAATTAGACACAAATGAGTGACTGAAGTGAAGGGAGAATGAGGAAGTTTAACTCCTACACTTTAAGCAGCCTAATAAATTTTGCCCTTATTGCAATCTATGTTTACGCAGACTCCATCCTTTTCAGTAACATTGGTAGGAACTGAAATTAAAAGACGCTTACTCCTTGGAAGGAAAGTTATGACCAACCTAGACAGCATATTAAAAAGCAGAGACATAACTTTGACAACAAAGGGCCATCTAGTCAAAGAGATGATATGGATGTATGGATGTGAGAGTTGGACCAAAAAGAAGCTGAATTCCGAAGAATTGATGCTTTTGAACTGTGGTGTTGGAGAAGACTCTTGAGGGTCCCTTGGACTGCAAGGAGATCCAACCAGTCCATCCTAAAGGAGATCAGTCCTGGGTGTTCACTGGAAGGACTGATGCTGAGGCTGAAACTCCAATACTTTAGCCACCTCATGCGAAGAGTTGACTCACTGGAAAAGACCCTGATCCTGGGAGGGATTGAGGGCAGGAGGAGAAGGGGATGACAGAGGATGAGATGGCTGGATGGCATCACTGACTCAATGCACATGAGTTTGGGTGAACTCTGGGATTTGGTGATGGACAGGGAGGCCTGGAGTGCTTCGATTCATGGAGTCTCAAAGAGTCGGACACGACTGAGCAACTGAACTGAACTGAACTGAGATAGCTTAGTAGTGTCAAAAGTAGGCACTGTGATTAATTTCCTTTCTGTACTAGCAAATGCATAGGGCTTTTCAGTAGATGACTTTGGTTTTACTCACTTAACCATGTGAGTTTAGGTGAACTATTTCACCTTTCTCCATCTACTCCTCATTTTAAAAATAGGAATAACACTTGCCTTGTACAACTTTTGGAAAGATTAAATGAGCTAACATTAGAGGCTTATTATAGGGACTTCTCTGGTGGTCCAGTGGTTAAGACTCCATGTTTACACTGTAGGGTGCAGGTTTGATCCTTGCTCAGGGAACTAAGATCCTACATGTTGTATGGCCAAAAAGAAAATGCTTCTTACCATGCCTAGAACACAGTGGCATCTCAACAAAAGTTTGCCAGGTTAATTAGTTCCTCACGGAACACAACAGTGAATATCAATTTTTTTTTTTATGCTAACAGACACCAGTCCCTTTGGGATGTGTTCCTACTTTGTGCAGATTCAGCCTCAACCCAACTGGATTGTCATTCACTTCATGGATCTATACCTCGTATCTCTGTGGATCTCCTTTGAGCCATCATCTATCCTCCCTTACCTTTTTTTCCTTAGTAGAAGCTCTTTGGCTTTGTGGAAGAGCTTTGAGCATATATACTGTTTGTTGGCCCCTGAAAAAGCAAGGTGACTAATTTGGTAGTGAGAATTTGTAAAATACTGATATTTTGTAAGACAGTTTTCTATACTTGCCTATTTGTTGTTGTTCAGTCGCTCAGTTCTGTCCAACTCTTTGTGACCCCATGGACTGCAGCACACTAGGCTTCCCTTCCTTCTCCCAGAGTTTGCTCAAACTCCTGTCCATTGAGTCGGTCATGCCATCCACCCATCTCATTCTCTGTCACCCCCTTCTCCTGCCCTCAGTCTTTTCCAGCATCAGGGTCTTTTCCAATGAGTTGTCTCTTCGCATCAGGTGGCCAAAGTATTAGAGCTTCAATATCAGTCCTTCCAGTGAGTATTCAGGGTTGATTTCCTTTAGGATTGACTGCTTGATCTCCCTGCAGTCCAGGGGATTCTCAAGAGTCTTTTCCAACACCACAGTTCAAAAGCATAAGTTCTTCAGTGCTCAGCTTTCTTTATGGTCCAACTCTCATATCCATACATGACTGCTGGAAAAACCATATCTTTGACTATATGGACATTTGTTGGCAAACAAATATCTCTGCTTTTTAATACTTTCCTATGCCTTAGGCTAAATAATATGTTATTAGCCTTCCAGATGTGAGGAATAAACAAATTAAATGCTGGAGTTCAGCTCTGTTCAGTTCAGTTGCTCCGTTGTGTCCGACTCTTTCTGACGCCATGGACTGCAGCACGTCAGGCCTCCCTGTGTATCACCAATTCCCAGAGTTTACTCAAACTCATGTCTATTGAGTCAGTGATGCCATCCAAACATCTCATCCTCTGCCATTCCCTTCTCCTCCCGCCTTCAATCTTTGCCAGCATCAGGGTCTTTTCAAATGAGTCAATACTTCGCATCAGGTGGCCAAAGTATTGGAGTTTCAGCTTCAACATCAGTCCTTCCAATGAATATTCAGGACTGATTTCCTTTAGGGTTGACTGGTTGCATCTCCTTGCAGTCCAAGGGACTCTCAATAATTTTCTCCAACACCACTGTTCAAAGAATCAATTCTTTGGCACTCAGCTTTCTTTGTAGTCCAACTCTCGCATCCATACATGAATAGTGGAAAAACCGTAGCCTTGACTAGATGGACCTTTGTTGGCAAAGTAATATCTCTGCTTTTTAATATGCTGTCTCGGTTGGTCATAACTTTCCTTCCAAGGAGCAAGCGTCTTTTAATTTCATGGCTGCAGTCACTATCTGCAGTGATTTTGGAGCCCCTCCAAATAAAGTAAGCCACTGTTTCCCCATCTATTTGCCATGAAGTGATGGGACAAGAGGCCATGATCTTTGTTTTTTGAATGTTGAGTTTTAAGCCACATTTTTCACTCTCCTCTTTCATTTCCTCAAGAGGCTCTTTAGGTTCTTCTTCACTTTCTGCCATAAGGGTGGTGTCATCTGCATATCCGAGGTTATTGATATTTCTCTCGGCAATCTTGATTCCAGCTTGTGCTTCATCCAGCCCGGCATTTCTCATGATATACTCTGCATAGAAGTTAAATAAGCAGGGTGACAATATACAGCCTTTATGTACTCCTTTCCCTATTTGGAACCAGTCTGTTGTTCTATGTCTAGTTCTGACTGTTTCTTCCTGACTTGGATACAGATTTCTCAAGAGGCATGTCAGGTTGTCTGGTATTCCCATCTCTTGAAGAATTTTCCACAGTTTGTTGTGATCTACATAGTCAAAGGCTTTGGCCTAGTCAATAAAGCAGAAATAGATGTTTTTCTGAAACTCTCTTGCTTTTTCAATGATCCAGTGGATGTTGGCAACTTGATCTCTGGTTTCTCTGCCTTTTCTAAAACCAGCTTGAACATCTGGTAGCTCACAGTTGATGTATGTTGAAGCCTGGCTGGGAGAATTTTGAGCATTACTTTACTAGCATGTGAGATGAGTGCAATTGTGTGGTAGTTTGAGCATTCTTTGGCATTGCCTTTCTTTGGATTGAAATGAAAACTGACCCTTTCCAGTCCTGTGGCCACTGCTGATTTTTCCAAATTTGCTGGCTTATTGAGTGCAGCACTTTCACAGCATCATCTTTTAGGATTTGAAATAGCTCAACTGGAATTCCATCACCTCCACTGGCTTTGTTCCTAGTGATGCTAAGGGCCACTTGACTTCACATTCCAAGATGTCTGGCTCTAGGTGAGTGATCACACCACCGTGGTTATCTGGTTCTTGAAGATCTTTTTTGTATAGTTCTTCTGTGTATTCTTGCCACCTCTTAAATATCTTCTGCTTCTTTTAGGTCCATACGATTTCTGTCCTTTATTGAGCCCATCTTTGCATGAAATGTTCCCTTGGTGTCTCTAATTTTCTTGAAGAGGTCTCTAGTCTTTCCCATTCTATTGTTTTCCTCTATTTGTTTCAGTGATCACTGAGGGAGGCTTTCTTATCTCTCCTTGCTATTCTTTGGAACTCGACATTCAAATGGGTATATCTTTCCTTTTCTCCTTTACTTTTGGCTTCTCTTCTTTTCACAGCCATTTGTAGGGCCTTCTCAGACAGCCATTTTGCATTTCTTTTTCTTGGGGATGGTCTTGCTCCCTGTCTCCTGTACAATGTCACGAACCTGCGTCCATAGCTCATCAGGCACTCTGTCTGTCAGATCGAGTCCCTTAAATCTATTTCTTACTTCCACTGCTGGAGTCCAAGCCCCTTCTGATTCCAAACCCCTTGTGATTTGGCCCTTTAGAGTAGGAGGGAAGTGTTCCTGCCATCTGTTCTTTTGGTCTGTTGTTTTGTTGTTTTCCTGTTCTGGGCATCTTCCCATTTGCCTTTTCTTTCTCTCTCTCTCTTTTCTCATACCTAGGAGTTATCAGTGTTGGGGAGTATGGGCAGGGTTGGATAGCAGTGAAGAAGAACTGAACCATGCTCACTCAGCTTTCACTACCATCCTATGTCTCTGGCAAACTTGCCATCTCAGCCTCCAAACTGATCCTTTGCTCCCCTTTCCTCAAGTTTGTTCATAATCTCCAGAACCTGTGAATGTTATCTTGTAGGTACTTGGCACAGTTGATTAAATTAAGAATCTCAAGATGGGAAGATTATCCCTAGATTATCTGGGAAGGCCTGATGCTAACACCAAGATTTTATAAGAGAGAGATGTGGGGGGAGCCAGGGGTAGACAGAAGGCAATATGAAGATGGAAATAGAGCCTTGAAGATGCTGCACTGCTGGCTTTCAAGTTGGAAGATGGGACCACACGCTAAGGCATGTAAGGAATGAAGCTCTAGAAGCTGAAAAGGCAAGGAAACAGATTCTTCCTAGAATCTCGGATGGGAGGATAGCCCTGCAGCCACCTTGGTTTCAGTTAAATGATACCCATTTCTGACTTTTGTCTTCCAGAGCTATAAGTTAATTTGTGCTGTTCTAAGGCACTGAGTTGTGGTATTTTTTTTACAGCAATTGGAAACTAATGCATTAGGAATAGTGATCAACTAGTATTTAGAGATTCTAGGGTTGACTATGTTAAGTGCTGTCTATATCTTTAACTCCACCTGGCTTGATAACTACCACCCAGGACCAGATGCACCTGGAGTGAACAACTATCCAGCTTTACCTACCTTGACACTAAAAGTCCTACCTTCCACAAAACTCCTCAGTGCCACATGAAAAGAAACAGCTGGTCACCCCTACATTTCCCCAGTTTTCCAGTCTTTTATTAATCTTGATTAGGGTGCTCTGTCTGTCTCTAAGACCTCTTTTGCTGTGTACATTCCTAATTTGTTACCCACTTCTTAGCTCAAATTCAATAACTAACCCAGCTGGATGTAGGTGACTTCTCTTCTCAACACTAGTCCTGGCCTCGCCTGGAGTCACTTATTTTTGCTTTATGTTCTGCATGATGTTACAGCTGATTCCCTGATGATATCTCCTCCAATCCCCATGCTCCCTGGTCTCAGTCTTTCTGTTGCTCAGTGTTGCTTTGGGTTTGAAAGTCCTTGTTTCGCTTTGGAACATCTATGAATTTATCCGCAAAGTTGTGTCAATTTTGCTAGGACTTTTTAATGTTTTAAGAAATTTTATTGGAATATTGTTGATGTACAATGTTGTGTTAGTTTCAGGTGTACAGCAAAGTGAATCAGTTATGCATATACATATATCCACTCATTTTAAGATTCTTTTCCATATAGGCCATTACAGAGTATTGAGTAAAGTTCCCTGTGCTATATAGTGGGTCCTTATTAATTATCTACTTTATATATAGTAATGTGTATATGTCGATCCCAATCTCCCGATTTATCCTCCCCACCTTATCCTCTGGTAACTGTAAGTTTGTTTTCTACATGTATGACTCTATTTCTGTCTTGAAGATAATTCATTTTTACTCTTTTTTTTTTTTAAAGATTCCATATAAGCGATGGAAGTAATCTTGAATCATTGCCCTTCAAACGTCAATCCTGAACCTAGCAGTATGGGTCATGTTGAACCCTATGAGTGGTGCCTCAGTTCAACATTACCCTTTATCTTGAAAGGTTTTGACTTTAAGGGGACCTAATACACAAATATACAAACATAATCAGGGGGAAAAATTATTTGCATAACACAAGAGATTCTCAATTTTACATAAGGTTTAACTTCAGGGTTTACTTAAATAGTAAGTCCCCATGGTGGATTTAAAACAATTTGATTTTCAAAAGAAAAATTTAGTTTTCAAGGACATTTATGGTGATAAATGCTAGAAGCTAGCATTAACTCTGCACATGCTATGACTGAATGTATGTTATTTGATTTCTCCTTATTGAGTTGATGGTGCATTTCTGTTCTTAAAAAGGACTGTGTTTTGTAGCAATCTCATCTATTCTTACATCCCTCTGAGAGGTAGTTTGGCAACTAGTCAGCTATCCACATGGACCTGATGCTAATTGGTAAGCCTTTGCATCCTTTTTTCTTTCTCTGTTATTTATTTATTTTTTTTTCATCTCTTTCATCAGCAGCAGGGGAACAGTTCATTTTGACACTTGGATGCATCTCTGACAGAAGCTTTCGGCATTTTCCGAGCAACATTCTCGTACTCATCCTCAATTGTCTTCATTGCCAAACTAGCCCTGACCTTTCCCTTCCATCCTGATAATTGGCCAACTGTCTTATTGTGAGAGCCAGCGCTTACTTTGTGTCTTGGCTCTGATTAGTGTCTTGTTTCCTGTGCTGGAGACCTTATCTGGTAGCCTGCCCAACATCTTCATTCCCCCATGACTGACCCTGATCTTGATTTTGTCAGCTCTACTGCCCCTCCCACCACCTTGTGACAACTCCCTGAGTTCCATGTTGGGTTTCTGGTCCTGCTAGCTGCTAACATGTCAATAGAAAGCCAACTTCAAGGAATATCTAATTATCAGCCTGTCTTGGGTTTTTCTGTTGGAAATCAGAGGACAAGAACTATGTCTCACTCATCACAACTTTTCTCTTTTTAAAATATGTATTTATTTATCAGGCTGCATTGGGTCTTAGTTGGAGCATGTGGGCTCTTTCATTGCAGTGAATGGACTCTCTAGTTGTGGCACATGGGTTTAGTTGCTCCATGGCCTGTGGAATCTTATTTCCCCAACCAGGGATTGAACCCTTGTCCCCTGCATTGCAAGGTAGATTCTTAACCACTGGACCACCAGGAAAGTCCTTCATCTCAACTTTCTAAGTAAAGTTTATTCAATAGGTGAGAAAATGAATAAATAATGAATGAATAAGTGAATTAAGAAATGAAAAACCAAATCAGAAGACAGCTATCAATTTGGTACTGGGCTTTCTGATACCAACTGGTTATCCAGACTACTGCCCAATACCTATTGCCCACCCTTTAGATATCCTGCTCTGGCCTACCATATTGGATTTCCTCCTATAACCAGTACCAGAAGTACCTGCCCAGCCATAACATGTAGATGTATTACCAGCACCGGAAGTATCTGCCCAACCTTAACATGTAGATATGTTACCAGATCTTGAATTTACCCATCCTTTGTCTTCAAGCTGTTTATGTTCTATTGGGGCATTCAAGACAGATGTAAACCAGCACTGAGAGATGTGGTTAAATCTTGAGGAACTTCTGGGTTCATTTGAGAAGACTGAAGGCATGTTAGTCCCCAAAGGATTCATTCATGAATTCACAAATAGTTTTGGAGCATGTGTGTATTTGTCCGGGTCCCATAGAAAAGAGAGAACATACCTATATTAGGATTTTGAGGAGGGTTTATTTACAAAGGGACTCACTAAAAAGACGAGGATGAGGTGTATAGAACCATAAGGGCTAGTCAGAAATGAAGGTTTAATAGCTGTAGAGCTGCTGCAAGATGAGGGGACAGAAGTGTATACTGGAACCCCAAGGAGAGTGCGGAGTAGAGGAAGCCATGCTTAGAGAAACAGTAACCTTCTGTTGAGGGACATAACCAGGTCAAGATGGCCCTGGAGGGAGGGAGCCAGGGGAATTACGGCTGCCCCCTTACTCCTGTTACTCTTCCAATTTCCTATTGGAGTTCTTCTTTAACTGAACCTCAAATGAAAGTCAGAGGGCAAGGAGGCCTTCCTACAGCAGAGAAGGCTGGAGAAGCATAGTGGCTTTGGAGGGTTAAGAAGAAGATATCTAATGCAACTTGCTCTGCTGGATAAGTTTGAGCTAAGTGCTGAGAGGCTTCTAGGAGGCATTGAGTCTTCATTGAAATGTTAAATCAAGTATGTAATAGGAAAGGAGATACACTGATATTGTTTTGTACAGAGGTCTCTTTTTGTCGTTGTTGTTTTTGGCTGTGCTGAGCAGATTTTGGAATCTTAGTTCCCTGACCAGGGATTGAACTTGGGCTCCCTGCAGTGGAAGCATGAAGTCTTAACCACTGGACCACCAGGGAACTCCCATGTAGGGTTTTCATTAACTGAAAATAATTTGTTATTGCTGTTTAGTTGCTCAACTGTGTCCATTTTTTTTTTTTTTTTTTGTGATCCCATGGACTGTAGCCCACCAGTTTCCTCTGTCCATGGGATTCTCTAAGCAAAAATACTGGAGTGGGTTGCTATTTCCTTCTCTAGGGGATCTTCCTGACCCAGAGATTTAACCCAGGTCTCCTGTACTGGCAGGCATGGTCTTTACCACTGAACCACCAGGGAAGCCTGAAAATAATACACATACATTAAGAAGATAATTCAAAACCAAAACCTCAGTATCCCTTTTATTAGTTTAAAGTTCTCCTTATGCACAGATTCCTTCTCTGAATCTTCCCTGAGGGCCAAATGTGAGCAAAACTTTTGATTTAGTCTCTTTACCTCACTTTCTGTAGCTGTGAGAAACAAGTGCCCCAAACCTCTACGGTTCCTACCTTGACCTTCCCCTCTAAAACCTGGCTTTCAGATACCGATCTTTCTGGTATTGCATAACATCTGGGATGCAACTCACTCTGGCCTGTATGGACACTTAATATACTCTTTAGTTTCCTTAGAAAATATGCTTCATTTGTTCCTTTCTCCTGCTTACTATGTGTTAAGTTATAGAGAGGCAGTTAGCAATGGAAATCAATAGCCGTAGGAGAATGGAGCCCTTTGGGATGAAATTACTGGGATTTAGTTAGAAGGATCTATGATTGCCCTGAGATGTATAGAAAGAATGATACTATCACAAAGCCTGTAAGCAGAGGACCCCAACAACAAAGTAGTCAGCATCAGGCCCTGGTTAAATAAGATACTGGACTAATAGATCATGCAATGTTGGATGTGGCTGACGCTTCAACCGGATGTTGTGGCAACTGTGCAAACCAGAGAGCACCCATATGTCTAAGAGCATTCACAAAAACAACTTAGAACTGTGCTGTGCCAGACGAACATGTCTGAGGGCAGCTTCATTGTATCAGGTCTACGTTTCATGACTGTTGAATTCTGCATGACTGATAACCATGAGAGTGATTAGTGGTCAAGTTTAGGTGTGGCAGAAATGTGATAAGATGTGTCTACTGTGGAGAGCTGAAAGGTGAGGAGGAGTCCATACTATTCATTTGAAGAAAGACACTGGAAAGAATTCTCAGGGAAGATGCCTGGCAGGTTATCTGGGGATTCTGGTACTACTCTGGGTTCAGTCTATAGTTACTTGATTATTGCTGGTCTTGTGGGAATTTTATTGATGAACAATATATCCTTCTCTCACTGATTCTCACATGGGAGAGACTTGGGGAGGCATTGGGCCAATCAGGCAGGAGATAGCTTAAGCTATTTTAATGACTGATATTTTTAAAATCTATATAAGTTTGTAGAGAATATAATTTGAGTTAGGTATTAGTATTACTTTAAAGTTTTGTGCAATATTTGTTCTTCTAAGCTGCCTTTTTGTTAGTAAATCATTGTAAAATTAGCATTAATTTGACAGTAATATATTGAGCCATCCAATTTTCTATTAATTCTGTTAGGCCAAATTTGCCACTTCATTCTTTAATATGCTCTCTTTGGTGACCAAATGTATGCCTACCCACCTACCCCTACCCCCACAATATATTTGTGGGGTGTAATGTATTCTAAAAACCCTTGGAATTGTTTTAGAGTAATAGTAGTTTAAGGAATATGAATATAGAAGAAACCAGGCTAGGATAGGGCTTCCCTGGTGGTTCAGATGGTAAAGAATCTGCCTGCAGTGTGGGATACCTGGGTTTGATCCCTGGGTTGGAAAGATCCCCTGGAGGAGGGCATGGCAACCCACTCAAGTATTCTTGCCTGGAGAATCCCATGGACAGAGGAGCCTGGCGGGCTACAGTCCACGGGGTTGTAAAGAGTCAGACATGACTGAGTGACTAAGCACAGCACAGGCTAGGATAGTCAGAATTTAGAACTAGGGCTGGCCAGGAGAGACTTAGATGCTGAGGAAAGCCAGACAGTGGGGTCTGGCAGATACCATAAATCAATACAGAAATGGGACCAAGTCCAGAAAGGCTATCCTAAGCCATGGGGCAGTAGGCAAGGTCCACAGTCTAGGGGGCATCTAACAGTGTGAAAAGTTGGATATGTTAATCCTGAGACAAATGGTATGTGCTATCTCAAAGCATTTGTGAATCCACAGATTCTGCTGGTGATTGTGTAGTCAAAAGTCTAGAGATCAAAGGCAGAGGTACTGAGACCATTAAGTATTTTTCACATCTGATTTCCTACCCTGTGTCTTAGATGAGACCATGTACAACCTAGGTGGCAGTAGTGGTGAAGAACCCACCTGCCAATGCAGGAGACATGAGACACAAGTTCTATCCTTGGGTCAGAAAGATCCCTTGGAGAAGGGCATGGCAATCCACTCCATTATTCTTGCCTGGAGAATTCCATGGACAGAGGAGTGTGGTAGGCTACATGTAGCCCATGGGGTCGCAGAGTTGGACACAACTGACATGACTTCGCATGCACTCATAACCCAAAAAAGAATCTGGCTCTCAAATAACTCATCTTCCCTATAAGACAGTTATTCCAACATGGACCCAGGACAACTTTATATGCAGACATAAATTGGCTGCTGCTGCTGCTAAGTCACTTCAGTCGTGTCTGACTCTGTGCCACCCCATAGACGGCAGCCCTCCAGTCTCCCCCGTCCCTGGGATTCTCTAGGCAAGAACACTGGAGTGGGTTGCCATTTCCTTCTTCAACGCATGAAAGTGAAAAGTGAAAGTGAAGTCGCTCAGTCGTGTCTAGTGTTGATGTTTTCCCAGAAATGAAGTTTTACCAAATTTAGGCAATGACATTGAATGAGCTTCTTATAGGCATTCCAGAACATAATTCTTGGAAATTATCCAGTTGTCATGGCATCTTGCCACTGGTTCTGAAGGAATGGCAGGCATTGAAATTTCCTGTATATTTTAGAAGTTTTCCATGGGAATAGAGATACAAACTTATATATTACAGAATCCAAATGACATATTCAGGTTTTATTTTTCCACTGAATTCAACTGTTTTAATTATTTTACTTAGTTCAATCACTCAGATTTGACTTTATTATTTACTCTGTACAAGTTTTGAAAGAAGAATAGAATCCTAATATTTATTTAGCATTTAAAAGTGCTAAGCATTGTACTATTTAGCTACATCATTGCCTCAGCAACCTAGGTGAATATGAATTGTTATCTTCACTTTAGAAATAAGGCAACTGAGGCTCAGAGAGATTAAGTCACTTGTCTAAAGTCACACAGCTAGTAAATGGCAGAGCCAAGATTAGAACTCAAGTGTCTCGGTCTCAAAGGTCCATATTTTTTGTCACGAGATGCATCCTTAAGCAGATTTTGTTATAGGTGGACAATTTAAATCCCATGTAATGACAATAAAAGTGTAATACATTTTGTAAGAGAGTACTATGCATGAAATAGATTCATGATAAATGTTTGTTGCATTAGTGGAAAGCTGAATACTTGAAAATACAGTGGTTTAATAATAATGCTCACATTTGACTTCTTTTGTGTAGAACTATAAGTAAAATAAAACCTTTCTGAATTTTAGTGTAAGATTTCACCTCCTGGATTTTAATTACTGTATTTTTCATTACCCGATGGTGCTTCTGCATTTTAATAACCATAAACTTTCAGGAACTAATACCAGTGTGTATTAGTAATAAGCTTTGCTTTATGAATGAATTAATGAATGTATCGGCCATCTTTTCCCCAAAGGAGATGTTAATGACATTTCCTGAAACCCAATGAGGCTGGTGAGTCTTAGACACGTACAATTTTAAATCTGTGATTTTAATCTGGAGATTGTACATTTTGTTTCACTCTGGGGAGAACCCTAATGTTGCTTTATTGTTATTTTCTTAGTTGTTTCTTTTCAATCTCAAGATTCATGTAATGCATTGGAAAATATGAGATGCTAAATGCCACATTTACAATTGTTTTTGAAAGGTTTAACCTTTATTAAAGTAACTGGGTAAATACAATTCAAAAGGGTTTACTTCTCTTGTAAATTAAATGGTATGTTTGTAGAGTGAAAGGTCAATTTTCCAGCAGAGTCTGATTTTCAAAAACTTCACTTTTTGTCTCTGATAATTCAAGAAAGCTAATTTGTTTTACATATATGATACATCAACCGTAATACCATTTGTCTGATTTCAAGCTTGGTTACTTATGGCACGGGAGCACTTTTTATGATGAACTGTAAATGTTGACCTCTGAAGACAAATGTGAAAGAACTTTGGACTGAAGTATTTGGCTTCCTATGCTCAAAGAGGTAAATTCATCTCCTGAGATTTGTAACTCAATCAGGTTCTACATGTCACTTTGGGTCTATTGAGTCATTTCATATCTTGGAACATAAAATATTTTCCCTATTTTCATTAAAGAGAAAATTCACCTTTTCCTTTTCATTATCCCCAAAATTCACTAAAAATTATAACCCACTTTAAAAACTCACACACGTATGCAAGCATATGGAGTGGCAGTCCTCCTTCTGGCTTTGGTTGCAGATATTTGTTTCAACTCTGGAGTCAGTATTAAAATCCTGTTACTTGAAGAAGAAATGCATGGAGGAACTCATGCTTTGAGACTGCTGGCTTTGAGAACAGCCTGCCCAGAGAAGATTTAATTGAGAGATGGAGCCTTAGGCCTGATTCATTCCTAGGGTTTTAAGGGTTTTGGTTGGTTTTACACAAATGAACAGGTAGCCATCTATAAAATGATGAAACTACATGAATAATAATGGCAGAAACTAAATGTTAAGTAAATGCCAAATACAAAGAATAGTAAACTCTCATTCCAACAAGGGTATTTGAACAATTGTTTCTCTTAATATGCTTTATTTTTTTGTCAGTGTAGGAGTTCAGCTTAGTTCAACATGTTAATTAAGTACTTATGTGATCAGGCTTGTGCTCCAGACTGGGAGTTCAGAGCAAACACAGGCTAAGGCACCAACTGTCCCTTCTTCTTCCTTTCTTCTTAATTCAGTTTTCTTGGCTACAGGAGCTTTTTCTTTTCCTCCCTCCCTCCCTTCCTTCCTCCTTCCCTCTCTTCTCCCTTCCTTCCACAAAGTGTGAAACTTATGTTCTAGAATTTTAGATTGGAATATTGTTGGCATTTTCCCCCAGTTTTTCATACTCACAGGCTTACCTTGAGAACAGATAAGTACGTGGCAAGTTTTTATCCAAGCCCTATGAATAACTAAAAGTCAGGGGTGTGACAAATCATTTTACCTCTCTGAGCTTATACTAGATTAGCTTCTTATTTTTTACAGTTCTTACCTTGCCTTACTGGCCCAAGATATTTGGCTTAGGCTCCTTGTAATTTAGCCTAATAATATGTAGCAACAGCAATGGATTTAATTTAATTCAACCAATATTGCTTAATTTCACAAAAGCACTCTGCCTGGCCCTATGGGCAATACAGTGAGTAAGAGCCAGTCCTTTCCTTTGGGTTCTTACAGTATTGGTGGGGGAGGGGGAATAATTATACAAGTAATTATAATAAGACGGGATATGAGAAATGCCATAACAGATAAATGAACAAAATGCTATAGTGATTTGAAGGAGAGAGCACATGTAACTGGAAACATCTGAAAAGGTTTCTTGGAGTTTGTGAGATGGGCTTTGGAGAATAGGTGTGATTTAATAAGCAGAAATGCACAGAAGTTCCTCTAAGCAAAAGGGCTAAGAACAGACACTTGAGATGGAAACATACAGGGGCTGTTTGTCTGTAATGTGGGGTTCCTGTAGGGAGTGGTCGGAGGTAAGACTGGAAAGAGAATCTGGATTCATATGAGGAGGGATTTGCACACCACGCTGAGGCATTTGTATTTAATTCTATAGGCTGTGTTGAGATAGCACTAAAGATTTAAAAAAAATTTGTTTGTTTTATTTGTTTAACAGAGTGATATGATTTTGCAGGTAAAATAACCTACTAGTTTGTGTAGACTGGACTGATAGGGCAAAGCCAATATGAAATAACTAATAAAACCCTTTCCTCTGGTTACAGCTGCAATGCAAGATCATTATAGAAACTCAAGAACATAAAGAGAAGCACAAAGGAAAAAGTCACCTGTGATTTCATCACCTAATCAGACCCATTATTTACATTTTAGTGTATCTGTTGCACTCAGTTTTTCATGGTATTGTCTATCATCTGCATGTTCTGCTTCTTCATATGTCAGGAAAAATTATCCAGGCCATTCAAGTGAATTGAAAACTATATTTAAAAAAGGTAAATTATGTTACTGATTTCTATTTAATATTTACTTATCTGATTTGGCTTCTCGGATCTTCCTTGTGGCATACAGGATCTTTAGTTGCAGCATGTGGGATCTAGTTCCCTGACCAGGGATTCATCCCATGCCCCCTGCATTGGGAGTGCAGAGTCAGCCACTGGACCACCAGGGAAGTCCTTGTGTTACTCTTAAGAACAAACACTAAGTTAAGTCCTGCTAAGTCTGCTTTAATAAATATAAGAATTACTTGGAATTAGAATGCAAATTATTTGATTACAGTTAGTGCTGCTATGGTATATACTTTTTATAAGTCAATTCAACATGCTACTCTGTCCTATTTCTTCTATGGTTAGTATTTTTTTTATTTTTATTTTTTTTATTTTAAAATGAAATTAATTTTTTTTATTTTTAAATGAAAGATAATTGCTTTACAATAGTGTTGGTTTCTGCCATACATCAACGTGAATCAATGATAGGTCCCCTCCCTCTTGAACTTCCCTTCCACTTCCCACCCCATCTCACCTCTCTAGGTTGTCACAGAGAATGGGTTAGAGCAAATTCCCACTGGCTATTTTACATATGGTAATATATATGTTTCCATGCTACTCTTTCCATTCATCCCACGCTCTCCTTCCCCACTTGTGTGTCCACAAGTCTGTCCTCTATGTCTGTGTCTCCATTGCTGTCCTGTAAATAGGTTCAGCAGTATTGTCTTTCTAGATTCTAAATACAGGCGTTAACATAAGATATTTGTTTTTCTCCTTCTGACTTATTTCACTCTAATAGGCTCGAGGTTCATCTACCTTGCTAGAATTGACTCAAATGCATTCCTTTTTATGGCTGAGTAATAGTCGCTTGTATGCACCACAGCTTCATTATCCATTCATCTGTCAATGGACATCGAGGCTGCTTCTATGTGCTAGCTATTGTAAATAGTGCTGCAATGGATATTGGGGTACATGTGTCTTTTTCAATTATGATTTCCTAGCCTTTGACTAGGAGAAGGCAATGGCACCCCACTCCAATACTCTTGCCTGGAAAATCCCATGGATGGAGGAGCCTGGTGGGCTGCAGTCCATGAGGTCGCTAAGAATTGGACATGACTGAGTGACTTCACTTTCACTTTTCACTTTAATGCATTGGAGAAGGAAATGGCAACCCACTCCACTGTTCTGGCCTGGAGAATCCCAGGGACAGGGGAGCCTGGTGGGCTGCCGTCTATGGGGTCACACAGAGTTGGACATGACGGAAGTGACTTAGCAGCAGCAGCAGCCTTTGACTGTGTGGATCACAATAAACTGTGGAAAATTCTTCAAGAGATGAGAATACCAGACCACCTGACCTGCCTCTTCAGAAACCTATATGCAGGTCAGGAAGCAAGAGTTAGAACTGGACGTGGAACAACAGACTGGTTCCAAATAGGAAAAGGAGTATGTAGAGGCTGTATATTGTCACCCTGCTTATTTAACTTCTATGCAGAGTACATCATGAGAAATGCTGGGCTGGAAGAAGCACAAGCTGGAATCAAGATTGGTGGGAGAAATATCAATAACCTCAGATATGCAGATGACACCACCCTTATGGCAGAAAGTGAAGAGGAACTAAAAAGCCTCTTGATGAAAGTGAAAGTGGAGAGTGAAAAAGTTGGCTTAAAGCTCAACATTCAGAAAACGAAGATCATGGCATCTGGTCCCATCACTTCATGGGAAATAGATGGGGAAACAGTGGAAACAGTGTCAGACTTTATTTTTTTGGGCTCCAAAATCACTGCAGATGGTGACTGCAGCCATGAAATTAAAAAGACACTTACTCCTTGGAAGGAAAGTTATGACCAACCTAGACAGCATATTGAAAAGCAGAGATATTATTTTGCCAACAAAGGTCCATCTAGTCAAGGCTATGGTTTTTCCTGTGGTCATGTATGGATATGAGAGTTGGACTGTGAAGAAAGCTGAGCACCGAAGAATTGCTGCTTTTGAACTGTGGTGTTGGAGAAGACTCTTGTGAGTCCCTTGGACTGCAAGGAGATCCAACCAGTCCATACTAAAGGAGGTCAATCCTGGCTGTTCATTGGAAGGACTGATGTTGAAGCTGAACCTCCAATACTTAGGCCACCTCATGCAAAGAGTTGACTCATTGGAAAAGACCCTGATGCTAGGAGGGATTGGGGGCAGGAGGAGAAGGGGATGACAGAGGATGAGATGGCTGGATGGCATCACTGACTCAATGCACATAAGTTTGGGTAAACTCCGGGAGTTGGTGATGGACAGGGAGGCCTGGTGTGCTGTGATTCATGGGGTCACAAAGAGCTGGACACGACTGAGTGAACTGAACTAGGGTGTATGTCCAGTAGTGAGATTGCTGAGTCATTAATAGTTTTTTAAGGAATCTCCATACTGTTCTCCATAGTGACTATATCAATTTACATTCCCACCAACAGTGCAGGAGGGTTCCCTTTTCTGTACACCCTCTCCAGCATTTATTGTTTGTAGATTTTTTTGATGATGGCCATTATGACTGGTGTGAAGTGATATCTCATTGTAGTTTTGATTTGCATTTCTCTAATAATGAGCAATATTGAGCATCTTTTCATGTGTTTATTAGCCATTTGTGTGTCTTTGGAGAAATGTCTGTTTAGGTCTTCTGCCCACTTTTTGATTGGGTTTTTTGTTTTTCTGGTATTGAGTTGCATGAGCTGCTTGGATAATTTTGAAATTAATCCTTTGCCAGTTGTTTCATTTGCTATTATTTTCTCCCATTCTGAGGGTTTTCTTTTCACTGTGTTTATAGTTTCCTTAGCTATGCAGAAGCTTTTACATTTAATTAAGTCCCACTTGTTTATTTTTGTTTTTATATCCATTATTCTAGAAGGTGGGTCATAGAGGATATTGCTGTGATTTAAGTCATAGGGTGTTCTGCCTACGTTTTCTTGTAACAGTTTTATTGTTTCTGGTCTTACATTTAGGTCTTTAATCCATTTTGAGTTTATCTTTGTGTATGATGTTAGGGAGTGTTCTAATTTCATTCTTTTACACATAGCTGTCCAGTTTTCCCAGCACCACCTATTGAGACTATCTTTTCTCCATTTTATATTCTTGCCTCCTTTGTCAAAGATAAGGTGCCCATAGGTGTGTGGGTTCATCTCTGGGCCTTCTATCTTGTTCTATTGGACTATATATCTGTATTTTGTGCCAGTACCATACTGTCTTGATGACTGTAGCTTTGTAGTATAATCTGAAGTCATGAAGGTTGATTCTTCAACTTCCATTCTTCTTTCTCAAGATTGCTCTGACTATTCAGGATTTGTGTTTCATATAAATTGTGAAATTATTCTAGTTCTGTGAAAAATGCCATTGTTAATTTGATAGGGATTGTACTGAATCTGTAGATTGCATTTGGTAGTATAGTAATTTTCACAATATTGGTTCTTCCAACCCAGGAACATGGAATATCTTTCCATCTGTTTATGTCGTCTTCGGTTTCTTTCATCAGTGTTTTATAGTTTTCTGTATACAACTCTTTTGTCTCCTTATGCCCATTTTTGAAGAGTATCAAAAATTGGTGCTAAATTTTGTTGAAAGCTTTTTCTGATCTATTAAGATTATTGTATGCTTTTTATCTTTCAATTGGTTACTATGGTGTATTACACTGATTGATTTGCATTCATTGAAAAATCTTTGTATCCAGGGATAAACCTGACTGGATTATGGTGTATAATCCTTTTAATGTGTTGGATTCTGTTTGCTAGAATTTTGTTGAGGAATTTTGCATCTATAATATTTTAAAAATATTAGTATAATATCAATATATGATTTTATTTCTCTCCAGCTTTTCTAGAATTCTAAGTTAGTTTATTCCAAATCAGTGATGATTTTTCAGTGTTCAGTTCAGTTCAGTCGCTCAGTCATGTATGATTCTTTGCGACCCCATGAAGTGCAGCACTCTAGGCTTTCCTGTCCATCATCAACTCCTGGAGCTTGTTTAAACTCATGTCCATCTAGTTGGTGATGCCATCCAATCAACTCATCCTTTGTCATCCCCTTCTCCTTCTGCCTTCAATCTTTCCCAGCATCAGGGTCTTTTCCAATGTGTCAGTTCTTCCCATCAGGTGGCCAAAGTATTGGAGTTTCAACTCTAACATCAGTCCTTCCAATGAATAATCAGGACTGATTTCCTTTAGGGTTGACTGGTTGCATCTCCTTGCAGTCCATGGTACTCTCACAGTTCAAAAGCATCAATTCTTCGGCACTCAGCTTTCTTTATGGTCAAAATCTCACATCCATACATGTCTAATGGAAAAACTATAGCTTTAACTCGATGGACCTTTGACAGCAAGGTAATGTCTCTGCTTTTTAACATGCTGTCTAGGTTGGTCATAGCTTTTCTTCCAAGAAGCAAGTGTCTTTAAATTTCATGGCTGCAGTCACCATCTGCAGTGATTTTGGAGCACAAGAAAATAAAGTCTGTCACTATTTCCATTGTTTCCCATCTATTTGCCATAAAGTAATGGGACCAGATGCCATGATCTTAGTTTTTTGAATGCTGAGTTTTAAGACAGTTTTTTTTTAACTCTCCTCTTTCACTTTCATCAAGAGACTCTTCAGTTCCTCTTTGCTTTCTGTCCTAGGGGTAGTGTCATCTGTGTATCTGAGGTTATTGATATTTCTCCTGGAAATCTTGATTCCAACTTGTACTTCATCCAGCCTGGCATTTTGCATGATTACTCTGCATATAAGTTAAACAAGCAGGGTGACAATATACAGCCTTGATGTACTCCTTTCCCAATTTGGAACCAGTTCATTGTTCCATTTCTGGTTTTAACTGTTGCTTCTTGACCTGCATACAGATTTCTCAAGAGACAGGTAAGGTGTTCTGGTATTCCTATCTCTTGAAGAATTTTCCACAGTTTGTTGTGATCCACAAAGTCAAAGGCTTTAGCATAGTCAATAAAACAGAATTAGATGTTTTTTTATCACATTATCACAAAGCAAAAGTAGATGTTTTTATTACAGTAGATGGACTTTCAATTAGTGTGATTTTCAACATTAGCAAGTTTATTTGGGAAGAGTTTTCATCACGTTTTATTTATTTATTTATTTTTTAGTTGTCACTGAACTGATATTTTTCTGGTTGTTTTCCCTCTATTGTTAATGCTTCAATTATTTGGAGGGACTACTGAATGTTAAAACCCTAGACACAATGACACAATTAAAAAAAAATGTTTGGTAGGAAAATGTAGCTGTTAAAGATCCCAGAGCTTTTAGCATTATAGCTATTTTGTTCTTTTTCCAAGGAGATTTGTTTTCTGATATTTTATTATTTGATCAAAGGGTTACAAAAATTACCTTACCATCCCTGTTTTGGTCCTTAATCCCTTAAACTTATTTTTAGTGGCTTCCTTCTTACAGGTCATGACAGTGTCTCAGTTGTATCAGTTAGTGCCTTATCTGTCATGGACTTTCAATTAATGTGATAGTTCAGTGCTGCTTTCTCAGTTTAGCTTGTCAGCAGCCTTCCCCAGACCCCCATCTGCTTTATAGCCCTGTATTTCATAACCACAATGTAGCTCCACCAGGCTCTTGTGGATGATACTATAAACTGTGTTGTAATGGCTCATAGAATTAGATAGAGGCTATTATACATCTAGCCTGGAGTGCTAATGTCTAAAATTAGGCATGGATTTTGTAAACTGTAATGAAATGGGAAGAAATGACTTTCAGATGTATTTCTGTTCTGTGTTATGTGATCATAATCCTAATGTATTAGGGAACCTTGTTTGTCTCCCACCTCATGATTAAATGCTGTTCTCTTCCTTAACTAGACTATTGAGTTTTGTGTGTAGATCTCAGTGTCCCTTAAGTATTATTAATGCCATAAAGTTGGGATGTTCTAATTACCAATGTTTCTGCCTCCTTAAATTGTTTGCCCTTTCTGGGTTGTCTCTGTGGCTTTAGTACATTAGTGACTGACCCAATATCAGACCTATGGCCTTTACCCCCTCATATAGTGTGTTTTTGTTTAAAGAGGAGGTAAGGATACATTTAGAATATTTCCCTTAAATGACAGGGTTGAGATAATGGAGTCATTTCCGTTCAAAAGATCTCTGAAATGGAAGTGTCTGTAAATTTGTTATGCAGGATTACCCTTTATACAGGATTTAAAGAAAGTACAACTTGTCCAAACATAGAAATGTATGAACATAGAAAGCATATAAATTAATGATTGATTACTATTCTGTAAGAGGAATTATCACTTTGCAAAGGGACTTACCACTAGGTTCTTAAAATGGGGAGTACCTCTTAGGACATGTAGGTTTTTATTGACAGAGTATTGCCTATGTATCAACTGCTGTGGATACAAGCTAAGAGAAAGTTAGTGTATGAATTATTGCCTGTGGAAGATCAACCTGCATGAGTTATCTTGTTTCTGAACTTGGAGTATAAACCATTGGTAAAACAGCAAGTCATTACATTTCTATTTCTTGAGTACTTACTATGTTCCAGGCACTTATGCATGTTATCTCATCTAAATATCACATCAGCTCTATGAGTTGTAAACCAGCTTTACAAACAGACCAAAGCTCGCTCAGTTTTGTACAGCAAATAAATGGTGAAAGTGAAAGTGAAGTCACTCAGTCATGTCCGACTCTGTGCAACCCCATGAACTGCAGCCTACCAGGCTCCTGTGTCCATGGGATTTTCCAGGCAAGAGTACTGGAGTACATTGCCATAACTGATTCAAATTTGTTTCTGTCTTCAAGGATTGTACTCTATACATTATAAGCTAGTGGAATTGATTTAGAAAATGTCCATGTATGTGTGTTTTTTCCAGATTCACAACTAACATATATATGTTAAAGGACATACTTGTGGACAGATCTAGTTTGAAATCCTTGAATGTCATCCAATAAATAGTCTAAAATTCTTTCCCTTGCTGTTCATTCAGTACGGACTACAAGAATTTCCTTTAATAGGAAGGTGCATCTGCTTTGACAGTGATCTTAAAAAAGGAAAAGTCCAAAGGCAAACAGAGAAGGTTTCTGAACTTGTCTCTGATTGGGCAATCTAGATTGGTGTTCCTTTCCATTAGGGTGACAGATGGTATCATTTATAGCTCAGGTATGAAGTTTCTTTTTTCTTCTTCCAATTTTATTGAGATATATTTGACATATAGCACTGTGTAAGGTTAAGGCATAGAGCATACTGATTTGATTTACATATATCCCAAAATGATTATCACAATAAATTTAGTTAATATACAACATCTTGTTCAGTTCAGTTCAGTTCAGTTGCTCAGTCGTGTCCGACTCTTTGTGACCCCATGAATCGCAGCACGCCAGGCCTCCCTGTCCATCACCATCTCCTGAAGTTCACTCAAATTCACGTCCATCGAGTTGGTGATGCCATCTCATCCTTTGTCATCCCCATTTCCTCCTGCCCCCAATCCCTCCCAGCATCAGAGTCTTTTCCAGTGAGTCAACTCTTCGCATGAGGTGGCCAAAGTACTAGAGTTTCAGCTTTAGCATCATTCCTTCCAAAGAACACCCAGGGCTGATCTGCTTTAGAATGGACTGGTTGGATCTCCTTGCAGTCCAAGGGATTCTCAAGAGTCTTCTCCAACACCACAGTTCAAAAGCATCAATTCTTTGGTGCTCAGCTTTCTTCACAGTCCAACTCTCACATCCATACATGACCACTGGAGAAACCATAGCCTTGACTAGATGGACCTTTATTGGCAAAGTAATGTCTCTGCTTTTCAATATGCTATCTAGGTAGGTCATAACTTTTCTTCCAAGGAGTAAATGCCTTTTAATTTCATGGCTGCAATCACCATCTGCAGTGATTCTGGCTCCCAAAAAATAAAGTCTGACACTGTTTCCACTGTTTCCCCATCTATTTCCCATAAAGTGATGGGAACAGATGCCATGATCTTCGTTTTCTGAATGTTGAGCTTTAAGCCAACTTTTTCACTCTCCTCTTTCACTTTCATCAAGAGGCTTTTTAGTACCTCTTCACTTTCTGCCATAAGTGTGGTGTCATCTGCATATCTGAGGTTATTGATATTTCTCCCGGCAATCTTGATTCCAGCTTGTGCTTCTTCCAGCCCAGTGTTTCTCATGATGTACTCTGCATATAAGTTAAATAAGCAGGGTGACAAAATACAGCCTTGACGTACTCCTTTTCCTATTTGGAACCAGTCTGTTGTTCCATGTCCAATTCTAACTTGCTTCCTGACCAAGGAATAGCAAGGAGAGATAAGAAAGTCTTCCTCAGCAATCAATGCAAAGAAAGAGAGGAAAACAACAGAATGGGTAAGACTAGAAATCTCTTTAAGAAAATTAGAGATACCAAGGGAACATTTCATGCAAAGATGGACTCGATAAAGGACAGAAATGCTATGGACCTAACAGAAGCAGAAGATATTAAGAAGAGGTGGCAAGAATACACAGAAGAACTGTACAAAAAAGATCTTCACGACTGATAATCATGATGGTATGATCCCTCACCTAGAGCCAGACATCCTGGAATGTGAAGTCAAGTGGGCCTTAGAATGCATCACTACGAACAAAGCTAGTGGAGGTTATGGCATTTCAGTTGAGCTATTTCAAATCCTCAAAGATGATGCTGTGAAAGTGTTGCACTCAATATGCCAGCAAATTTGGAAAATGCAGCAGTGTTTCCACAGGACTGGAAAAGTTCAGTTTTCATTCCAGTCCCAAAGAAAGGCAATGCCAAAGAATGCTCAAACTACTGCACAATTGCACTCATCTCACATGCTAATAAAGTAATACTCAAAATCCTCCAAGCCAGGCTTCAGCAATATGTGAACCGTGAACTTCCAGATGTTCAAGCTGGTTTTAGAAAAGGCAGAGGAACCAGAGATCAAATTGCCAACATCTGCTGGATCATGGAAAAAGCAAGAGAGTTCCAGAAAAACATCTATTTCTGCTTTATTGACTATGCCAAAGCCTTTGACTGTGTGGATCACAGTAAACTGTGGAAAATTCTGAAAGAGATGGGCATACCAGACCGCCCGACGTGCCTTTCGAGAAACATCTTGTTAGGCAGTTAGAATAGGGAAAAGAGTTCAAAATGGCAGTTAAAGAAGGTGGCAACTAGGAGAACCACCTGGAGGCCAAACAAAGCAAAGAAAAAGCCCATGAAAAGGGAAACCGTGGGCTGGAGTGAAGGCCTCTGGTGGGAAAATATGCTCAACATGTCCCCTTCCCTAATTTGCCTTGAGCATGCACCCTATTTGCATTCCTTTGTCTAATTGGTCTTGGGTACAAGCCCTATTTTGCATGGGGTAGAATCAATCAGGCTCTGGGGACCACTTAGGGGAGGGAGCAAAGGATATAAAAGGGAAACCCAAAATGGGGTGTGACCCCTCCTACAGGGTGTTGGTCTGCTCTCATGTCTTGAGAGTGTACCGTTTGCTGCTTGCTTAATAAATCCTGCCTGCTTGAGCTGTCTTGGGCTGTCATTTCAATTCTTTGCTACAAGAAAAAAGAATCAAGGGAGAAAAACCAACTCAACAGTCTCATACAGGTACAAAATTAAAGAAATAGAAAAACAATTTTTTTTCTTGTGATGAGAATTCTTAGGATTTCTTCTCTTAGCTTTCAGGAACTTTTATATATATATAACATACAGCTGTGTTAATTATATTTATCATGTTGTACATCATATCACTAGTACTTATTTATCTCATAACTATATATTTGTATCTTTTGACCACCTTCATCCAATTTCTACTCCCCCCAACCCCCACTTCTGGTAACCACAAATCTGATCTCCTTTTCTGTGAGTTTGGTATTTTGTTTTTAAAATATAATTGACCTACAATAGTTCTTGTTACACAATATAGTGATTTGCTATTTCTGTACATTTCAAACTGATCACCATGATAAGTCTAGTTACAACATCACCATACAAAGGTATTATATAGTTATTGACTATATTCCCCATACTGTACATTTCATTCCTTTAACTCATTTATTTTGCAACTGGGAGTTTGCAACTGGATATTACCTCTTAATATCTGTCACCTATTCCTTGCTGGTTTTGAGGTTTTCTGACAAGTCTAATTAAGGTGCATTTATTAAGACAGTGTGGTATGGTAAAAGGAAATGGGCATTGTTGTTAAGCAAAACTAGGTTCTAATTCCTTTACCAGTCATTGGCTGTGAAACCTTGGTGAAATCACTTAACCACTCTGGGCCTTAATTGCCTCATCTGTTCATCATTTTCTATTAAAAAAAAAAAAGTCAAATTTCCATAGATGGAATCACTTCCCCTCTACTTTCACTTCCAATCATATAGTCTCAGCCAATTATACCTCTAATCACATGGATGGGTTCTTGGATAGATACATAATCAGATTAATGATAATTATAGCTTAGAAGAGAAACTGTTTTCCACTGGATGTGAAGCTGAGGTTTTAGGAGTCTGGAGCAGCTGCAGCCATTTTATGGGTAAGGAGAGATTGTCTCAGAATAAACTAGACTGAAATCAAGAGTCTCAGAGAATCAGGTCCTGGTGACATCATTTGAGTCCCTGCACCAAGCTTTGTCTGAAGTTAGCAAGGTTCACCCTTGAGCAGGTAGAATCTTAGTTTCCACAGCAGAGTTTGATTTGGGGCCCCGTAGAGTGGAAGAGTGGAGTCTTAATCACTGGATCGCCAGGAAGTCCCAAATTCTCTTTTTTAAAAAGACAAGTTTGAGTTAACTTTTCAATCCATTGAAATAAAGATAGTCTTAATTGTTATATAACCTCTTAAAGCTGTGACTATAACAATTAAGTTAAATACTGTTTGAAAAAATGCTTAGTACAGAACCTAAGTCTTAAGGGTCTATGAAGGTTATCCTTTCTCTCCCTTCAATAGTATCCCTAGGAGCCTGCTGTTTAATCCGTGATTTCATTTGTGTCTCTGTGTGACTTAGCAGACCTTTGCACAGGAAGAGTTGAGGGTCATTCAGCAGTTATCAGCTGAGCTCTACCACGTTCTCTCCCTAATCTTTGTACCTAGGCTGTAGACCATTTCAGTGAATCGTCATCAGTGTCCAAGTACTGAAGAGGACCTTTACTTCTCTTTATACAGAAGTTGTATAAACAGAGGTCCATTTCAGGTCCTGGCCATTGGTGAAATGATTGATGGCTTATATGTACCAGGATCAGGGAGATGTGTAGCTCAGAGCCTGATCACTGCTAGTGAGCTTTTATAGTCAGACTTGGGTAATTCTATTCTTTATTCATTTTTAATCTTCAATGTTTTTGTGTCAAATGTTACTATTTTTGGTAAGTGAAAGAAAGTGAAGTTGCTCAGTTGTGTCCGACTCTTTGCAACCCCATGGACTGTAGCCTACCAGGTTCCTAAGTCCATGGAATTTTCTAGGCAAGAATACTGGAGTGGGTTGCCATTTCCTTCTCCAGGGGATCTTCCCAACCCAGGGATTGAACCCCAGGTCTCCCACATCGCAGGCAGACTCTTTACAGTCTGAGCCACCAGGGAAGCCCCATAAATTAATTGGACTGGTATGATCAGTAGAAGCAGATCATGCCACTTCCTTACTTAGACCCCTTTAGTTTCCTATTACTTTTGGAATAAAATTCAAGCATCTTACTCTTACATATACAGCCCTTTCCTAAACTGACTTCTGTTTACTTCTCAAGCTGTATGAAAGTAAGTGAAGTCTCTCAGTCGTGTCTGACTCTTTGCGACCCCATGGACTGTTAGCCCACCAGGCTCCTCCGTCCATGGGATTCTCCAGGCAAGAACACTGGAGTGGGTTGCCATGTGCTTTTCCAAAATAAACTACATGCTTTAGCCAGGCCAAATCACTAACAATTCTTTGAGCATCTCTGACTTTCACATGAGCTATTTCTGCTGCCTGAAATGAACTTTTCTCACCTTTTTCATCCTGTTAATGCTCATGCGCTATTTAAAACAACTCAAACTACACTGTCTCTGTGAAAGTCTGTTTTTTTTTTTTCTTTTAGGACTTCAAATTTTGTTCTCTCTTCATCTTTCTTTAAGCCACTGAAGGTGAGTGGCATGAAGGAGGAAGGGAATTAACACAAGCGCTAGTGTCTACCATGTGACAGGGACCATGTTCAATATTTTATAATAGCTATATTATCTCATATAATCTTTATAGAAAATCTCCTAAACTTATTGATAAATTTTAATACACATATTTATTTAATTTGTCATAAAAGTAGGCATGAGGTTTCTGTATCAAGGGGGGACTATTGTTATTACATACAGCAATAACCACATTGATTCTTCATGCCCCATTCTCCCCCTTCAGGGTAAAGCAATGAGAACCAGATGGTTATATTCTGTGCAAGTCTTAATAGCACACTTTCTCTCCATCTGGTTTAAATGCACCCTGCGCTTATCCCTATCAGCCTGTAGCACCATCACGTCTGACTTATTTCTCTGTCTCCTTCTCTAGAACATGAATTCCTTTGAGGGCAGGGACCACATCTTATTCATTTGTGTTCCTAGCACCTAGTATAGTACCCAGAACAGAGTAGGTATTTAAAATATGTTTAATGCTGTAGCATCATTTAATTTTTAGTAAATAGCAGAATTCTAATAATTGTGCTTCAAGCCCTCATGGATAGAAGTGCTGTTTTGTGTGAAGATAAAAGTGAGAGACTATCATATAGTAAGAAAAAGAGGATATTTTAGATGAAGTAAAACAAAATCTGAGTTGAGATCTTGATTTGTTTAAAAAGGATATAGCAATTTCAAGACAGAGTGGTATCAGTACAGAGATAGTCAGATTGATCAAAGAGAATAATAAGCGAAGAAAGCAGTTCAACATTATGTAAGAATTTGGTATTGCTTAAAGCTTGCAGTAAGAATTCTTACTCAGCAAATGGACAGTTCACTAATGACTTCGGAAGAAGTTTCATAATACATACCAAGGAGTTGCAGATGGATTAAATATCTAAATGTAAACATTGAATAGTGACATTTTAAAGACATCATAGCTTGAGTTCAGACTCTGACTCCATCAGATACTATCTCTGTGACCTTGTCCAAGTCACCTTATCTCTTCATGGCTTAGGTTTCTCGTCTATAACATGGGTATAATAAAAGTATTACTTGGTAGGGTTATTTGTGAGGGTGACATGAATTAATGCATGTGAAGCAATTAGAGGAGTGTCTGGCACATAGTAAGTACCATATGCTGCTGCTGCTATTGCTGCTAAGTCGCTTCAGTCGTGTCCGACTCTGTGTGACCCTATAGACGGCAGCCAGCCCACCAGGTTCCCCCGTCCCTGGGATTCTCCAGGCAAGAACAATGGAGTGGGTTGCCATTTCCTTCTCATGAAAGTGAAGTCGCTCAGTCGTGTCCGACTCTTAGCGACCCCATGGACTGCAGCCTACCAGGCTCCTCCATCCATGGGATTTTCCAGGCAGGAGTACTGGAGTGGGGTGCCATTGCCTTCTCCAAAGTACCATATAAATGCTGTATATTGTTTTGCTAGAAAAAAGCACAGGCAAATCATTATAGCATCTTGAGGTGAGGAAATGTTGTCAAGGGATAATAAATAGCAAAGGCACACTTGAAGCAGGATAGATTAATATATTTGATCACATGGAAGGTAACTCTCCTTCAGTACCTGCTTCAGCTTCACTCATTCTCAGGGTTTAGCTTCTACATTCTTCCCTCAGAGGGACTTCCCTTGATATTCCAATTTAATTCTTGTGTCATCCCCCAATTTTCTTTCTCATAGCTCCCTATTTACTGCCTTCAAAGTATTCATCACAATAAATCTTTATATATGTATGTTTATTTATATGTTTAATGCCTCCCTAGACACTTGGCAAACCAAGTTCCATGAGATAAGGAACCATATATATTTTTAAAATTTTTATCAAAAGATACTTGCTTTACAATATTGTGCTGGTTTTTGTCAAATAACACCATGAATCAGCCATAGGTATATATATATGTCCCCTCCCTCTGGAACCTCCCTTCCATCTCCCATCCCATCCCACCGCTCTAGGTTGTCACACAGCACCGGGTTGAGCTCTTTTTAAAAGCCAATATCAGGCAGAGTTTCTGTTACATAATAAACACTTTATACATTTGGCTGAAGTATTGAATTTAACACAGTCAAATCCTATTGATGAGTATGCTCAAGGTTATGTGCCAGAGGGGTCTGATTGATCACGTGTTTTGCTAGAGAGCCTCTTCCTGGGAGACAGTATAATGTAGGGGTGAAGAGTGTAGACAACAGAGCCAGGCATCTTGAATTCAAAGATGGATTTTGCCCTTTAATAGCTGTATAAACTTTAGGCAAATGACTTCATTCACCCTCAGTTTTCTCTTCTATAAATTGAGACTAATATTAATGATTTTTATTCAAGTCTAGGGATAAACAGAGGAAGGGAAGGAAAACTGTATCAGACCTAATGCCTCTTCAACTGAGATAATATGCAAGAGCTTATTTTCTTTTTTTAAGTTTATTTTTTAATTGAAGGATAATTGTTTTATAGAATTGTATTGGTTTCTGCCAAACAGCAACATGAATCTGCCAGAGGTATATATATGTCCTCTCCCTCTTGAACCTCCCTCCCACCTCCCTCCCCATCCCACTCCTCTAGTTTGTTACAGAGCCCCAGTTTGAATTTCCTGAGCCATACAAAAAGTCCCATTCAGTTCAGTTCAGTTCAGTTCAGTCGCTCAGTCATGTCTGACTCTTTGCGACCCAGTGAATCGCAGCATGCCAGGCCTCCCTGTCCATCACCAACTCCCGGAGTTCACTCAGACTCACGTCCATCAAGTCCGTGATGCCATCCAGCTATCTCATCCTCTGTTGTCCCCTTCTCCTCCTGCCCCCAATCCCTCCCAGCATCAAAGTCTTTTCCAATGAGTCAACTCTTCGCATGAGGTGGCCAAAGTACTGGAGTTTCATTGGCTATCTATTTTTGATATGGTAATGTATGTTTCCATGTTATTCTCTCCATTCATCCCACCCTCTCCTTCCTCTCCCCTCCTTTTTACTTTTTAAAATTTTAGTTAGTTATTTTTGGCCGTGCTGGGTCTTCATTGCTGCACAGGCTTTTCTCTAGTTGTGACAAGCAGGGGCTACTCTTTAGTTGCTGTTTGCAGATTTCTCATTGTGATGGCTTCTCTTGATATGGAGCAATGGGCTCTAGGGTGTGTGGGCTTAGTAGTTGAGGCTCCTGGGTTCGAGAGCACAGGCTCAGTAGCTGTGGTGCATGGGCTTAGTAGCTCCAAGGCATGTGGAATCTTCTGCACCAGGGATCCAACCATGTCTCTTGCATTGGTCGGCAGACTCTTTACAACTGAGCTACCAGGGAAGCCCAACATATTTTCTTTTTAACCTAAGTCCTGGATTTCTGCTTGTTTTACTCTGAGTGGTATTACATTGAAGATTAAGTGAATGGTTTGGATCTAATAAAACACCTCATTGATCCTCTTTTAAAAAGAAATTGGTTAATTTTTCCTCAACTTTTTTCAGACAAACAGTATAATCATACTGTTACAAGTTCCAAAAACAATTTTATTGAAAATTTCAATTGGAGTTTTCTTCAGCTTATAAACTTAATCTGAGAATGAATTGACATCTATATACTGTCGAGTCTTCCCATTCAGGAATATGGGCTTCCCTGATGGCTCAGCGGTATAGTATCTGCCTGCCAATGCAGGAGATGGGAGTTCAATCCCTGGGCTGGGAAGATCCCTTGAAGAAGGAAATGGCAACCCACTCCACTATTCTTACTTGGATACTCCCATGGACAGAGGAGCCTAGCAGGCTACAGTCCACAAGGTTGCACAGAGCTGGACACAACTGAGCACGCATGCACAATGCCCAACTCAGGATTCAGGAACATGGTATGGGTCTCCATTTAATAAAGCTTTTTAAGTTCCTTAACAATTTTTAAAAGTTTATTTTAAACATTTGTTCTGAAAATTTTATAGTTTATTGCTATTGTTGATCATATCTTCTTAATAGTGTCTAACTGGTCATTTTGTGTTTGTATATAAGGACAATGCAGATTTTTAAGTAATCATTATAACTTGCCATCTTTTTATTAGTTCTAATAAAATTTCAATTGATTTTATAGGTAAGCAGTAATCTCTACAGTAATTAAAACTTTTATTTCTTATTTTCCAATAGTTTCTCTATCTTATTGCAATACCTAGAATTTCTGGAAAGAACACTAAGTGAAAGTAGTAATATTGTTTGTATTGCCTTCATCGTTTTTGTTATCATAATACCTCTAGAGTTTTATAGTCAAGTATATTTTTTAATTTAAATTTATTTATTTTAATTGGAGGTTAATTACTTTACAATATTGTATTGCTTTTTGCCATACATCAACATGAATCCACCATGTTAAGATAATACATTCATAGTCCTTATTTACTAAGAGTTGCTTTTATTTAAATGAATGAATGTTGAATTTCTATCTATTTTTTTGACCTGTGTTAGTGAGAGTGTTATTTGTTCAGTCATGGCCGACTTTTTGTGACCCCAAGGACTGTAGCTGCCAAGCTCTTCTGTCCATGGGATTTTCCAGGCAAGAATACTGGAATGGGTTGCCATTCCCTTCTCCAGGGGATTTTCCTGATCCAATGATCAAACCTGGGTCTCTGCATTGTGGGCAGATTCTTTACCATCTGAGCCCTTCCCACTAGGGAAGCCTTTTTTCATCAATAGATAGGATAAAATACATTTTTATCACTCTTCAGTAAAAGGGTACATTATTGATATGAAGTATGTAGATTTAAATTGTTGATGAATTATTGGGAAAAGGCAAACTTGGTAATAATTGCAACTCTTTTGTAATATTCTTTTAAATTCAAATAGTACCTCGTAGTTTTGCAGTTATTTTATTTATTTAATGTTTTTTAAATATTTATTTGTTTTTGACTGCTTGTACCCTACCTGTGGCATGAAGGATCTTCTCTCTTGTGGTGGTGTGTGGATTTTGTTGCCTGGTGGCATGTGGGATCTTATTCCCCTGACCAGGGATCTATCCTGAGTCCCTTGCATTGGGAGGCAGATTCTTAACCACTGGACCACCAGGGAAGTCTCTAGTTATGCATTTATAATGATACATGAGTTTGGTCTATCACTTTTCTTGTCTTGTGCTTTCATTTGACAGTCATTCGTTGAGTGTTTATTTTATTTTAGACACAGTGCTAGGCATGGCATGCTTTTGTTTTTTCAAACTTTTCAAGCCACAGACATCTCATATATGTTAAGAGTATATGAAAATGCCGCATAGTGTTGGGATTATTTTAAGTTTATAAAGTGAGTTAGAACTTTTTATAGCCCTTGTCAATGATCTGTAGTAATTTAAATAACATAGGAATTTATCTACACTTTCAGTTCAGTTCAGTCACTCAGTCGTGTCTGACTCTTTGCGACCCCATGAACCACAGCACGCCAGGCCTCCCTGTCCATCACCAACTCCCAGAGTCCACCCAAACCCTTGTCCATTGAGTCAGTGATGCCATCCAACCATGTCATTCTCTGTCGTCCCCTTCTCCTCCTGCCCTCAATCTTTCCCAGCATCGGGGTCTTTTCAAATGAGTCAGTTCTTCACATAAGGTGGCCAAAGTTTGGAGTTTCAGCTTCAACATAATTCCTTCCAATGAACACCCAGGACTGATCTCCTTTAGGATGGACTGGTTGGACCTCCTTGCAGTCCAGGGGACTCTCAAGAGTCTTCTCCAGCACCACAGTTCAAAAGCATCAATTCTTTGGCACTCAGCTTTCTTTATAGTCCAACTCTTACATCCATACATGACTACTGGAAAAACCGTAGCCTTGACTAGACAGACCTTTGTTGACAAAGTAATGTCTCTCCTTTTTAATATGCCATCTAGGTTGGTTATAACTTTCCTTCCAAGGAGTAAGCGTCTTTTAATTTCATGGCTGCAATCACCATCTGCAGTGATTTTGGAGTCCCCCCAAATAAAGTAAGCCACTGTTTCCACTGTTTCTCCATCTATTTGCCATGAAGTGATGGGACCAGATGCCATGATCTTAGTTTTCTGAATGTTGGGCTTTAAGCCAACTTTTTCACTCTCCTCTTTCACTTTCATCAAGAGGCTCTTTAGTTCTTCTTCACTTTCTGCCATAAGGGTGGTATCATCTGCACTTCAGATGTGTGAAATAACATACCCATAAAATCACTAAGTGTTTTTTCTTTTATGTAAAGTTAAGCATTTTAAGTAAATGTTTAACTTTTACCTAGTTTTTTCTCTTTTTGCTGTGATTAATTTTGGAAGTTATTCTTATGTAAAAATTTGGTGGGAAACATTTTATTTGAAAATAAGCTATATTTTGAGGATTATTTTGATTATGCTAATCTTACTATATGGAAGGAAACATTAGGAGCAGGGAAGAACTCTCCTCTTTCTAGTTCCTTTTATTTTCTTTCTTTTAAGAGTTTTGTTTACATTTTCTATATTCCCACAACAAGGTTTTAAAATAAGGAAAATGAAAAGACTTTTTAAAAATTTAAATACTGACTCAAAATAATGTTGAAGAAATCAAGTATTTCATTCCTTGAACCAGATGATAAACTTTTAGAGTACTGGATAACAAGATAACTTTAAATACAGCAACAATTAGATTCATCTGAGAGAGAAAAAAATGAATGCAGTAGAAGATCCTGTGAAGACTATGCCATACATTCTGATTTAATAAATAGAAACCCTGAACATTTGACACTTATAATATTTTTTCAAGGGAGAAAAGGGCCAAATAACACGCCTTTGAGGAAAGTAGTAACTCAGGAGAAAACATGTCATTTTCAACCTGAGCTAGAAAGACTGTCATGGCAAAATCACCTTTTCAAAGTCCTTAAAAGGCCAACAAGACTAAACAATATGTGAAGACTGGGTTGGTGTGTTTTGTTACTGATAATCATCCTATACAGGGAAGCATTCAACTTGAATGATGACATATTGATCATTGAGCAAAGAAAGAGGATCAAAGGACTTGGGGAATTGTAATGTACTTGCATATATTTTTCATGTATGCTATATATCCACCCAAGCTTATGAATCAAGTCATATTATGATTATTTCTTTAAAATGAGAAAATAAAATTTCAAAAAGTCAAGTAATTTGATCAAGATCAGACAGCTAGAGAGAAGCAGAGCCAAGTCTTGAACCTAGGTTGTCTGACTTCAGATTCTGAGCACATTGACCTCCAGGTTTCCCTTGGTATTGAACAGGGCCCAGGGAATTTGAGTGGACATTGCTATGTGACCCCATCTATCCGGTATATTTTCTCTCCATACTTTTGCAGCCCCAAATTAGTGTATGGAGCATACTTCCTCCCTTCTCTAACAGGGGAGATCTTTCCAGAAAATTCTTCCCCTCTCCTCATTGGCAACTGCCACACTGGCAGACTATAGACAGCTGTAAAGTCCTACCAGCAGAAGCCAAAAGAGGATTTAGCTGGTGGAGCATTTGTCAGAGAGTCTCGGGGGAGACAAATAAATGGTTTTCAAAAATGCCACCAACATTCTGTCCTCTGAGCAGCTGTTAGTGCATTTACTGTTGGCTGTAGGCCTCTGGAGTCCCCTGCTCCAAGATGAGGGGAATTTACCTAGGGTAATTAGTGCTTCGTACAATCATTGCAAAATCCTCACCAGCTCTTGATATTGATCAAGTTGTGACTTGCTTTATAAATATGAATAGAATATGAAAAACCACTAGACATATGGATAGAATCCACAGTTTGATAGAGGGTGATTAAGCTGAACAATCAGCACATTTGGCCCCACTAAAACAGAATTAATGTAGGAAATAGGAAATAACTTTGAGAAAATTACAATCTAGTTTCTTAATGACATTTGAGAGGTTATTGCATCAATAAAATCAGAGCAAGCTGCCATGACAAAAAAGAATTGGGGAATAAAAATTACCTTTTCTGGTTTCCCACCTACCTTCTGTTAAACTTGATCCTAATACCTTATTTATATTCTTCCTAGCACTTACTACATTTTGCAACCATTTTAATTATTCTGTTTGCTTTTCCTCTACCTCCTTTTCTGTATTCTAAAATACATTTCTCTGAGAACAGTGATAGTACTGGTTTTATTCATGACAACATTTTCATTCTCATCCTACTTTTACAGTTTATAGTGCTTGATATTAAGTAAGCAATCAGTAAATATTTACTGGATGCAGTCGAATTTTAAAAACCCCTTAAGTAATATAAAATAAACAAAATGATTCAACAAAAGCAACAAATGGAAAAAAAGAACACTGCTGAAACCCAAAGTACTGAATGATAGTACCCACCCAACAAGTCTCCCCATAAAACTGGAATGGGGATAAAACAGAACAGAAAAGAGAGTGTTAGAAATTATGGGTTTTAAATAACCCATCAGTTTGTGAGGAGATAGTAGATAATGTTTAAATGCTATTGATAAACAGATGCAGGTTAAAATGAGTGTCTTGAAATAAAAAGTGAAACTCAGAAGACATGAAACAAAAGTTTATATTGATTTATTGTTGGTTACATGAAAGTCAAAACTTCTATATGACTGAAATAATGCACTAAAGTAAAAATAGAATGATTGAAACCTGGGAAAATGTAATTGTATCATATAATATAGACAAAGGGCTAATTTCAAAAAAGTATTCATGAATTGTTAAGAAATTGAACAACCCCATACAAAAATGAAAAGAAGATATAAACAGGCAATTTACCAAAGAAAAGAAATAAAAATGACCAATAAATATATAATTCTCAACATTATATATATCAAAAAATAAACAAAATCCAAACAGTGACATTTCCTTTTACCAAATCAGCAAAATCTAAAATATTAGTTAAAACCTGGTGTTGGTAAAGATGTTGGGAAATGAATAATTTATGCATTGTCAATTAGAGTGTACATTTATGCAAACTTTAAGGAAAATACTTTACGGAAAATACTTTATAATATCTATAACAAACTCCTTATGGGTTTTGATTCAACAAATTAATTTTGAGCAAAATTTTAAGAAATGTTCTCATAAATGTTAGCCTAGATGTTCACTGTAGCATTTGTATGCATGTATGTGTTTGTGCTTGTGCATCTGGGTCACACATAATAACAAAAAAGCTATTATTGACTGCTACAGTAAAATTCTATGTATTGTTGAAAGAATTAGGTAGCTCTGGAAGTGAACATATAAAAGAGTTGTGAAATATATTAGTATTTAAAAATGCAAGCAAGGCTTAGTGATATCTCATAAAGTATGTGTAAATATACATGTGGGCATATAGGATTTATTGTTGAAGGAGTCGCAAGAAATTGTAGTTACCAGGTGCAGGGTTGGATGAGAGCAGCTTTCAATTTTCATTTTGTGCCCTTTAAAAATATTTGATTTGCAAAACTTAGCATTTATTACTTTTTTTGAAATATTCATATGAATTATTAAGGTGGGGGAAATTCTGAGATTCTTTTATTGTTTTGTTTTCTTTTTATTTCTCCACACTTACAAATGTTACATTAAAATAAGAAAATTTATTAGCAAAGTGGGCCTATAATATGGCATTTCTAAATATAGGTATATTTAAGCACAAAGTACACTTGTTCAATTCAAAAAGATAAAAATACATTAAAAATATGCAATTATAATAAATTTTTTTTTCTTGGCCACAGTGTGTGGCATGGGGGTCTTACTTCCCTGACAAGGGATCAAACTCATGTCCCCTGAACTGGGAGTGTGGACTCTTCACCACTAGACCATCAGGGAAGGCCCTATAATAAGAAATTTTAACTTTTCACTTGAAACTTGGATGTTCAAGTAAATAAAAAATTAAGAATAATAGATTTTAATAACATTGTTAATAAGCTCAGTTTTATATAGATATACTTTGCTAGAGACAGTATTTTAGACTAGCCATGCTGCTGCTGCTGCTAAGTCACTTCAGTCATGTCCGACTCTGTGTGACCCCATAGACGGCAGCCCACCAGGCTCCCCCATCCCTGGGATTCTCCAGGCAAGAACACTGAAGTGTGTTGCCATTTCCTTCTCCAATGCATGAAAGTGAAAAGTGAAAGTGAAGTTGCTCAGTCGTGTCCGACTTAGCGACCCCATGGACTGCAGCCCACCAGGCTCCTCCGTCCATGGGATTTTCCAGGCAAGAGTAAGACTAGCCATAGATCATTTACAATTTAATATATACTAGGTCACAAAGAATAAATGAAGGGATACCCTCACATTCCTTGGGAGGAATTGGATGGAAAGACTCAATATTTGTAAAATCTCAATTTGTAGTTGTTCGTTGTTCAGTTGCTAAGGTGTGTCTGACTCTTTGTGACCCCATGGACTGCAACACACCAGGCTCCTCTCTTCTCCACTGTCTCTTGGAGTTTGTTCAAATTCATGTTCATTGAATTGGTGATGCTATCTAACAATCTCATCCTCTGCTGCCCTCTTCTCCTTTTGCCTTCAATCTTTCCCAGCATCAGGGTCTTTTCTAATGAGTCAGCTCTAATGCATTAGGTGGCCAAAGTATTGGAGCGTCAGTATCAGTCCTTCCAATGAATATTCAGGGTTGATTTCTTTTAGGATTGACTGGTTTGAACTCTTGAAGTCCAAGGGACTCTCCAGTCTTCTCCAGAACCATAATAGGAAACCATCAATTTTTTGGCGCTCAGGCTTCTATATGGTCTCTCACATCTGTACACAGGACTACTGGAAAAATCATAGTTTTGACTATACGAACCCTTGTTGGTAACTGATTTCTCTGCTTTTTAATATACTGTCTAGGTTTGTCATAGCTTTCCTTCCAAAGAACAAGTTTCTTTTAATTTCATGGCTGCAGTAATTGTCCACAGTGATTTTGGAGCTAAAAAAAAATCTGTCACTGCTTCCACTTTTTTCCATCTGTTTGCCATGAAGTGATGGGACTGAATTCCATGATCTTTGTTTTTTTCATATTGAGTTTCAAGCCAGCTTTTTCATTTTCCTCTTTCACCTTCATCAAGAGGCTCTTTAGTTCCTCTTCACTTTCTGCCATTACAGTGGTATAATCTGCATATCTGAGGTTGTTGATATTTCTCTAGACAATCTTGATTCCAGCTTGAGATTCATCTAGCCCAGCATTTCACATGATATACTCTGCATATGAGTTAAATAGGCAGGGTGAAAATATACCAGCCTTGAAGCACTCCTTTCCCAATTTTGAACCAGTCAGTTGTTCCATGTCCAGTTCTAACTTTTGCTTCTTGACCCACATACAGGTTTCTCAGGAGACAGGTGAAGTTGTCTGGTATTTCCATCTCTTTAAGAATTTTCCATAATTTGTTGTGATCCACACAGTCAAAGGCTTTAGTGTAGTCAATGAAGCAGAAGTAGATGTTTTTCTGGAATTCCCTTACTTTCTCAATGATCCAAGGAATGTTGGCAATTTGATCTCTGGCTCTTCTGCCTTTTCTAAGTCCAGTTTGTACATCTGGAAGAACCTTACTAGCATGTGAAATGAGTACAATTGTGCAGTAGTTTGAACATTCTTTGGCATTGCCCTTCCTTGGGATTGGAATGAAAACTGACCTTTTCCAGTCCTATAGCCACTGCTGAGTTTTCCAAATTTGCTGGCATATTGAGTGCGGCACTTTCACAGCATCATCTTTTAGAATTTGAAATAGCTTAGCTGGAATTCTATCACCGCCACTAGCTTTTTAAGTAATGCTTCCTAAAGCCCATTTGACTTTAAACTCCAGGATGCCTAGCTCTAGGTGAGTAATCATACCATCATGATTATATGGGCCATTAAAAACTTTTTTGGTATAGTTCTTCCATGTATTCTTGCCACCTCTTCTTAACCTATGCTGCCTCTGTTAGGGCTTACCATTTCTATCCTTTATTGTGCCAATCCTTGCATGACATGTTCCCTTGATATCTCCAATTTTCTTGAAGAGAACTCTAGTCTTTCCCATTCTATTGTTTTCCTCTATTTCTTTGCATTGTTTATTTCAGAAGGCTTTATTATCTCTTCTTGCTATTCTCTGGAACTCTGCATTCAGATGGGTGTATCTTTCTCTTTCTCCTTTTCCTTTTTCTTCTCTTCTTTTCTCAGCTATTTGTAATGCCTCCTCATACAATCTGTTTGCCTTCTTGCCTTTTTTTCCCCCTTGGGGATGGTTTTGGTCACTGCTTTCTGTACAATGTTATGAACCTCTGTCCATAGTTTTTCAGGTACTCTGTCTACAAGATCTAATTCCTTGAATCTATTTGTCACTTATGCTGCATAATCATAAGGGATATGATTTAGGTCATACCTGAGTGGCCTAGTGGTTTCCTTTACTTTCTTCAAGTTAAGCCTGAATTTTGTAATAAGGAGCTCTTGATACGAGCCATAGTCTTGTTTTTGCTGACTGTATAGAGCTTCTCCATCTTCTGTTGCAAAGAATATAATCAAGCTGATTTTGGTATTGACTATCTGGTGATGTCCATGTGTAGAGTCATCTCTTATGTTGTTGGGAAAGAGTGCTTGCTATGACCAGCATTGTTCTCTTGACAAAACTCTGTTAGCCTTCATCCTGCTCTATTTTGTATTCCAAGACAAAACTTTCCTGTTATTGTGGGTATCTCCTGACTTCCTACTTTTGCATTCCAGTCCCCTAAGATGAAAAGGACATCTTTTTTTTTTTTGGCATTAGTTGTAAAAAGTCTTGTACTTCTTTGTAGAATCAGTGGATCTCAGCTTCTTCAGCATCAGTGTTTGTGACATAGACTTGGATTATTGTGATGTTGAATAGTTTGCCTTGGAAACGAACTGAGATCATTTGTTGTTTTTGAAATTGCACTCAAGTACTGCATTTCAGGCTCTTTTGTTGACTATGATATGGCTACTCAGTTTCTTCTAAGGGATTCTTGCCCATACTAGTAGATATAATGGTCATCTGAATTAAATTCACCCATTGCCATCCATTTTAGTTCACTGATTCCTAAGATGTTGGTGTTTGATCTTGCCATCTCCTGCTTGACCACATCCAATTTACCTTGATTCATGGACCTAATATTCCAGGTTCCTATGTAATATTGTTTTTTACAGCATCAGAATTTACTTTCACAACCAGACACATTCATGACTGAGCTTCATTTCCATTTTGGCCCAGTTGCTTCATTCTTTCTGGAGCTATTAGTAATTGCCCTCTGTTCTTCCCAAGTAGCATATTGGACACTTTCTGGCCTAGGGGGCTCATCTTCCAGTGTCATATATTTTTTCCTTTTCACGCTGTTCATGGTGTTCTTGTGGTAAGAAAACTAGAGGAGGTTGCCATTTCCTCCTCCAGTGGAACACATTTTGTCAGAACTCTTCACCATGACCCATCTGTTATGGGTGGCCCTGCACAGCATGGCTCATAGCTTTATTGAGTTACACAAGCCCCTTCACCATGACAAGGCTGTGATCCATGAAGGGGAAATGTCAATTATCTTCATATAACTCCAGGTGAATTTCAAATAAAACACTTTGAATATTTTTGGGAAATTTGACAAATCTATATTCTAATTTATGTTGAAAAATGAAGGAGATAGTATGTTTGAGACAGTTGGTAAAAAAGACCCCTAATTGTGGTGGCACAGAATTGTCCTACAGATAAAGTAATTAAAAAGTGAAACTGGCGTAGGAAAAGCCAGGTATATGAATACAAGTGAATAAAAATTCCAGAAACTAATAAATATCTAATAACATACTGATCTAGTATATGTTAATGCATTACAAAAGACTGGATTATTCTGTAAAGGATTTGGGGACAATTAGATGGCAATATATGAAAAAAAATTTGTGTCTATTAACAGCTCACAAAAAGAATATTCCAAGAGGATTAAATGTTTAAATAAGGGTATTAGAAAAAATGTAAGTGAATGGTTACATAATCTTGAAAATTGATAAAGATTTTCTATGCATGAAATCTAGGCTGGGGAAAAATGAAAGAAATTATTTGAATCACTGAAGCATGTGCACACACACACACACACACGTTCTCTCTCTCTTCTCATTTCATACATATTTTTTTATATCAAAGATCAACAAAATAATGCCAAAAGAGAAACAACTTGGGGAAACTATTTGCAACATTTATGAGAGACAAAAAGGTAATATTCTTAATATGTTCAATAATGATTACAAATTGTGTCAGGCAGAACACTTTCTGTTACAAGAGATAGAAATCAATTCCAATAGAAAAAAAAATGAAAAATGAACAAAAGAAAGAAAGAAGAAATTCAGGCCAGTAATCATAGGAAAAGATATTCAGTCTCATCAATAATAGATCATACAATAGGGGGCTGGATGAATCACAGGCTGGAATCAAGATTGCCAGAAGAAATATCAACAACCTCAGATATTCAGATAACACCACTCTAATGGCAGAAAGTGAAGAGGGACTAAAGAGCTTCTTAATGAGGGTGAAAGAGGGGAATGAAAAAGCTAGTTTATTTTATTTTTATTTATTTTTTATTTAAATTTTTATTTTTACTTTATTTTACTTTACAATACTGTATTGGTTTTGCCATACATTGACATGAATCTGCCATGGGTGTACATGAGCTCCCAAACATGAGCCCCCCTCCCACCTCCCACCCCACATCCCTCCGGATCATCCCCGTGCACCAGCCCCAAGCATCCTGCATCCTGAATCGAACATAGACTGGCTAGTTTAAAACTCAACATTCAAAAAACCAAGATCATGGCATTCAGTCCTACCACTTCATGGCAAATAGATGGTGAAAAATTGGGAAAAGTGACAGATCTTAATTTCTTGGGCTCCAAAGTCACTATGGAGAGTGACTACAGCCATGAAAGTAAAAGATGCTTGCTCCTTGGAAGAAGAGCTATGACAAACTTAGCATATTAAAAAGCAGAGACATCACTTTGCTGACAAAGGTCCATCTAGTCAAAGGTATGGTTTTTCCAGTAGTCATGTATGGATGTGAGAGTTGGACCATAAAGAAGGCCAAGTGCAGAAGAATGGATGCTTTCAAACTATGATGCTGGAAGAGACTCATGAGAGTCTATTGAACAGCAAGGGTATGAAACCAATCAATCCTAAAGGAAATCAACCATGAATATTCATTGGAAAGACTGATGCTGAAGTTGAAGCTCCAATACTTTGGCTACCTGATGCCAAGAGCTGACTCACTGGAAAAGACCCTGATGCTGGGAAAATTGAAGGCAGGAGGATAGGGGGGTGACAGAAGATCAGATGGTTGGATGGCATCACTGACTCAATGGACATGAGTTTGAGCAAACTCTGGGAGATAGTGAAGGACAGGGAAGCCTGGTGTGCTGCAGTTCATGGGGTCACAAAGAGTCAGATATGACTTAGCGATTGAACAACAGCAACAGAATTATTAGGGTAATTTATACATGGTTATGTGGATGTATGTCTATATGGTTAAGAGAATAATTTATGAAGATATGAATAGTATGTTTCCATTTATGTGAAGCAACAAATATAAAAATAAATATATTATATGTACAACAGTTTGAAAAGATATAGTATTAATCTGCCTTATCCAAAATGGTAGTCACAAGCCACATTAGCCAGAGTCATTTGTTGGCTAGTCAGAACTGCTGCTGCTGCTGCTAAGTCGCTTCAGTTGCGTCCGACTCTGTGCGACCCCATAGATGGCAGCCTACCAGGTTCCGCCGTCCCTGGGATTCTCCAGGCAAGAACACTGGAGTGGGTTGCCATTTCCTTCTCCAATGCATGAAAGTGAAAAGTGAAAGTGAAGTCACTCAGTTGTGTCCAACTCTTTGCAACCCCATGGACTGCAGCCTACCAGGCTCCTACGTCCATGGGATTCTCCAGGCAGGAACATGGGAGCAGGTTGCCGTTTCCTTCTCCAATGCATGAAAGTGAAAAGTGAAAGCAAAGTCGCTCAGTCGTGTCCGACTCTTTGCAACCCCATGGACTGACTGCAGCCTAACAGGCTTCTCCGTCCATGGGATTTTCCAGGCAAGAGTACTGGAGTGGGGTGCCACTGCCTTCTCCGAGTCAGAACTGAGATGTGCTATAAGTGTAAAGTACATACTAGACTTTGAAGATTCAATACAAAAAGATGTATAAAATATTTCATTAATTTATATTGATTGAATGTTTAAATGGTAGTATTTTAGACATATTGGATTAAGGAAAATATTAAATTTACTTTCCTCTTTTTAAAAATTGCTTTTGTTTTGTTTTACTTTTACATTTCAATGTGGCTACTAGAAAATTTAAAATTATATATGCTGATGTCTCAGGGGCTGCTAAAGGAGAATGAGAAGAGAGCTGAGTTAGTGGGCTCTAGGTCTTTCAGACTACTCTGGCATAAATGTTTATGTGCATATATATCAACTGATCAATTGATAAAGTTTGAAGTTTGAAAATCAGTAGGGTAGATGATCACCAAAACTCCTTTAAGCTTTGGCAGATTTTGTTTTTTAAGACTTTTCATAAATTCTCTAAAGACTCCTCATGAACTGGTCTAAATTTGTGAAGTTTTTGATTTAAATTTGGGATAACATACTTACTACCAAGAAATACAGCCTTCTTACCCTGCTCGCCTACAAAGCTGTGTGGGTGTGCAGTGTTGCAGACACAGGGCTGTGAGCCAGTAGAATGGATTAACCTGTAGGAACTGGAAAGCTTATCAGCAGGGGAAGAGTTCCCTGTTGGTCAAGGGCTCCTTTGAAGCCTGGTGCAATATTTTGAAGCAGTTGTAAAATGATGTCTCTAATGGCCGATGACAAGAAGTCTACATATTTTCTTGAGAAGGAGAGGCAAATTAATTATTTCTTAAGTCTTGGACACAGGAGTGGGAGGTGGAATGACAGCATACCCTTTTGTTACTCTCTTCTCTGTTTCATGAACCTTATGTGACTGTATGCCTTACTGGCCTTGAAAGGGGAACAGAGAATGAAGTGCTTACTTAGCAAGAGAAAAGCAACCTTAGTATTTAGCTTACATTCCTTCTGTCCTCATAGACAAGAGTTCTCAGGAGTGAGTGGGACTTCTGTGCTCCAAAATGCAGGGAAAGATGACAGTACAACAACTGATTAGAGGGTTGGCTGGTTAGGTTGGCATTTGAAGGCAGAATTAGCTTTACTGTTAACCTAGGAGTTTTGCTGGAGTCCAGACCTACTCAAAATGAAGAAGGTAGTAGATTTGTCTCTAGAACACTTAACTTCCTACTTATGTTGCTTTTCCCCACCTGTTCTCTGCCCTCCTAAAATTTTATATATATCATATTCTCCTGATCCCATTTTACCCTCTTGATTATAGAACACAATTGTTGACAAATTCATTCTCTAAGTTGAAAATGATTGATCACATAATTATTCCCCATAAGATAAAAAGACCACAAATACTGTGAGGACAGAAGTATAAATCCACAGTGGTATAATTTTAGGGAGCACTGATTGGATGGGAGAAGGGATGGAGCTTGGTCCCACACTCTACTTAAAAAGAGACTCTAAATCTCACTCCTTGAATAGCCATCTAATCATAGGTCTGAGCCTATTCTTGGTTTCCTAAATATGTGTTTGTTGTGATAATTAGGAAAAATGTAAAAGTGTAAAAATTGGATACTCATTAGCCTTGGTGATGTGACAGCCTCCCCGGGGGCCTACCAAATAAATATTTCTCAAAAAACAGCCTGTTTCCTTAGGGGTAAAGGAGTTAGTTGGGAGATGAAACAAACAAACCTGTGAAAGTAATGGTGAAGACCAAAGGAGTTCTGGTAGAGAGTTAGAAGTAAATTGTATGCAGTCTATTGCCACTGTTTGAATGGTGGTCAAGATTTATTGGAGGTATTTAATCTTAGCACAAAAGAGAAGAAAGAGTAGTTTAAAAATAGACCAAAGATTTAGGGAAAAAAAAAATTGGTGAGCCTAGTTGAATCTCAGGCGTAAAGGCACAAATTTCCCAAGTTGGATAGAAGGAAAAGGCCTGACCCTACTTGGGGGCAAGTTTGAATGTTCCCATCTATGATTTTTTAGGTCTGACTAATTGTCATTAACATTTCCAAAGGGCTCATATTGGGCTGGGTGATGGGGCTGGATAGGTAGTTCATACAAATGAAATAGAAAACCCATTTCACATCCATTGTTAGGATTTAATTTATGTGGGGAAATTCTTTTCTGCCTTCCCCTTCTTCACACAAATTCAAACGCCTATAGAAAAATAGATACAAAATGAATTGGAACAGAGTAGAATCAATTCAGAAAAGCTTTCTACTGAGAGGAAGTATCCTTTGTGAGTGATATTGACATACAGCATGGCAGTGATTTCCAAAGGAAGCAGCAAGACAGAATCATTTGAAGTGTTTTAAGAAATATGAATTCTTGGGTTCCACCTCAGTGGTTATGATTCAGTGCTCTGGAGTGGAGTCTGGGAATGAGAATTTTTAACAAACTTTCCAATTGATTTGGAAACACAACCAAGTTAGGGGAACACTGATTTGAGGAAGATGAGAAAGTGAATGAGAGGGGTGACTCCCCCAAGGAAATAAGAAAGCATAGAGAGAAGGCTCATTTACTCATTTGGCAAATGTTTGCTGAATGCTTAAAGGCTAGAGCCAAGAATGGAACAGATTTGGCCCATCCTTAAAAGAAGTTCTTAATTCTATACCAGTGGATCTAGGCCCTCATTGTGGGTCATATCACCTGGGGAACATTTCATATGTAAGATGTCAGTCCCTCTCCCCAGTAATTTTATTTCAATTGGTGCATGTGGGACCCAGTCACCAGTGGTTTTAAAACTTGTCCAGGTGACTTTTTTCAGTTCTAAGTACATATGTATATTTACTTATAATCTTCACAAGTCTTTAGTAGCCCAACTTTGCAGATGAGAAAACTGAGGTACAGGGAAGTTAAATCTATAGTTTTGTTGTTTTCAGTTGCTAAGTCATGTCTGACTCTTTGTGACCCTATGGATTGCAGAATGCCAGGCTTCCCTGTCCTTCACCATCTCCCAGAGTTTGCTCAAACTCATGTCCATTGAGTCGGTGATACCATCCAACCATCTTGCCCTCTGTCGTCCCCTTCTCCTCCTGCCTTCAATCTTTCCCAGCATCAGAGTCTTTTCCAATGAGTCAGCTCTTCACTTCAGGTGGTCAAAGTATTGGAACCTCAGCTTCAGGATCAGTCCTGCAATGAATATGCAGCGTTGATTTCTTACACAGATAACTAATGGTAGCTCTGGGATTTGACTCCAAGGAGTCTCCAAGTGACCTTAAAGTGCAACCAGGGTTGAAGCAGTTAGGCAAGTAGACTTGCTAGTATAATCAATAACCTCAGATATGCAGATGACACCACCCTTATGGCAGAAAGTGAAGAGGAGCTAAAAGCCTCTTGATGAAAGTGAAGGAGGAGAGCGAAAAAGTTGGCTTAAAGCTCAACATTCAGAAAACGAAGATCATGGCATCTGGTCCCATCACTTCATGGGAAATAGATGGGGAAACAGTGGAAACAGTGTCAGACTTTATTTTTTGGGGCTCCAAAATCACTGCAGATGGTGACTGCAGCCATGAAATTAAAAGACACTTACTCCTTGGAAGAAAAGTTATGACCAACCTAGATAGTATATTCAAAAGCAGAGACATTACTTTGCCGACTAAGGTCTGTCTAGTCAAGGCTATGGTTTTTCCTGTGGTCATGTATGGATGTGAGAGTTGGACTGTGAAGAAGGCTGAGCACCGAAGGATTGATGCTTGAGAGTCCCTTGGACTGCAAGGAGATCCAACCAGTCCATTGTGAAGGAGATCAGCCCTGGGATTTCTTTGGAAGGAATGATGCTAAAGCTGAAGCTCCAGTACTTTGGCCACCTCATGCGAGGAGTTGACTCATTGGAAAAGACTCTGATGTTGGGAGGGATTGGGGCAGGAGGAGAAGGGACGACCGAGGATGAGATGGCTGGATGGCATCATGGACTCGATGGACGTGAGTCTGAGTGAACTCTGGGAGATGGTGATGGACAGGGAGGCCTGGCGTGCTGCGATTCATGGGGTTGCAAAGAGTCGGACACGACCGAGTGACTGAACTGAACTGAACTGAAGAAACTGAGAGAGAGCTAAGCATCTTCCATCTATGTTTTGAGGTAACTTGTGTATTTAAAAGATGAGGCAATGCCAAAACAGGATTTAAAATGTTGATTTAAATTTAACAAATGAATCCTTTTTACATACACAGAGAATACAATGTAATATAATTAGTCTATTCATAAGGTAATTACACAGAATTTCTAAGTTTATTATTTCATAGTACACTACAGGTAGTGTAGTCTGGTAATTAGACACTATTTAAAGTTGCATGAATTTTGTTTTCTCCAGTCCTGTAGTATAGCTCTGTAACTACACATAATCTCAATTGAGGCCCTTCTGGGTGTACTGAACACCAGTGACAGCTGACCCAGCTTTTAAGGGTTAAGGAAGTCTTCTTAGAATTAATGCTGACTATTCTATGTGGTGGAGAAGGCAATGGCACCCCACTCCAGTACTCTTGCCTGGAAAATCCCATGGACGGAGGAGCCTGGTAGGCTACAGTCAGTCCATGGGGTCACAAAGAGTCAGACACGACTGAGCAACTTCACTTTCACTTTTCACTTTCATGCATTGGAGAAGGAAATGGCAACCCACTCCAGTGTTCATGCCTGGAGAATCCCAGGGACGGGGGAGCCTGGTGGGATGCCGTCTATGGGGTCTCACAGAGTCGGACACGACTGAAGCAATTTAGCAGCAGCAGCAACATTCTATGTGGGCTTCCCCGGTGACTCAGCAGTAAAGAATCCACCTGCCAATGCAGGAGACTCCAGTTTGATCCTTCGGTTGGGAAGATCCCCTGGAGAAGGAAATGGCAACCCACTCCAGTATTCTTGCCTGAGAAATCCCATGGACAGAGGCGCCTGTTGGGCTAGTCCATGGGTTTGCAAAAGAGTTGGACACAACTTAGCAGCTAAGCAGCTCTTTCTTTGTCTGTTTGGTTATTCCATGGATCTAGAATTGTTATACTGTCAAATTATTATGGGCACACTTTTACAAGACTGCTCTGCAGTGTGAGGGAGGAAGCCACTGCATGGGTCATCAGAAATGCCCCTGAGGTGATGCTGATGCTGAAGGGAGTCAGGAAGGTAGATCCATTTGGGCTCAGAGATAACCAGTGTCTGCAGCCCTCTCCATCAGCTTGGAATTAGATCATGGCCCTCAGGCTAGAACTCAGAGGATTGCATGTGGGTGAGGCAGGTTTGGAAAAGGTTTAGTTTGAGGGATTTTTTTTTTTTTTGGCGGAGGGAGGGTCTTTGGTTTTAATTCTTAAATGAGTTGACATACCTCTTACCCTGAGGACCAGGATTGGTTCTTAAAGAGAATGCAAAGAAGAAAAAAACTTAGGGAGGAGCAAAAACTCAGTAGAAATGGTTTGGGGTCTATAAGAACAATTATCCATTACCTGCTAGAGATTTTCTTTTAGAACTTCTCCTCTGCTCAATAGAGAATGTTTTGCTTGTTTCTGGGGGGAGCAAATCCTTAAAGGAGGCAAAGGAATTGGTTTGCCTGGAGCACAGAGTCCATTTTGGGAAATATGATAAGACATGAGGCTGAAGGAAGTTGAAGTACTTGTCAGTGTACCTTGAGTTTTTTTTGCCGGAGTTTGCTTTGGAGATCATCCCTTCCAAGCCCAATAGACTGGAATGCCTCAAGATTAGTAGCCTTTGCCTACAACCAGCTGTATTCATCCCCACTGAACTTTCAACCCACAAAGAGGCAAGGCCTAGTTTGACTTATGCTGCCCTGCGTCCTTGGACCCAGCATATTTGGCATGAGTCCTAAGCATACACGTGTCTGTGGAATCTCAGCCCTTCTTTCCTCTTAAGCCCCTCCCTCAGATTTTTCTCTTAGTTTTTTCTTTAGTACTACAGTTTCTTGCTAGTACTGGAGCCTCACCCTGATTTTCAGTCTACTTTCATGGCCCCTTCTGGTGGCTTAGACAGTAAAGAATCTGTCCACAGGGCAGGAGACTTGGGTTTTATTCCTAGGTCAGGAAGATCCCCTGGAGGAGGGCGTGGCAATGCATTCCAGTATTCTTGCCTGGAAAATCCCATGGACAGAGCATCCTGGCGGGCTACAGTCCATGGGGTCTGACACGACTGAGCACCTAACACTTTCCTTTCCCTCCATTCATGGGCCCTTGACTCTCTCCCTGGTCCTAGCCACCCCTTTCCTTGAACTTAGTTTTCTCATGTGCAACACAGAGTTAGGTAAAATAGGGACACTGAAAACATATTTTATATAGTCTTGTTTTGATGATTAAAATAATGTGCTGGCATGGATTACCTGTAGAACAATTAGCAGGTGCTTTACTTGATACTCCAATTGTTATCCGTACTACTGAAATTTGTACTTCTAGCTCTCAGTCACTTCATGGGGTCTTGGTTCCTAATACACTGATCGTTCAGTCCTCAGATGTCACCTTTGGTGCCTATTCTCATTTCCCACACATGTGGCCTAGGAGATAGATATCAGATCACATAAGCCCTGATTTAGTTCCTTTTGGATATTATTTATCAGACCTCTTTCATTAGTTTCCTATTGTTGCTATACCAAATACCACCAACTTTATGGCTTTAAACAGCACAGATTTATTATCTTATAGTTCTGGAGGTTATAAGTTCAAAATGGGTCTCATTGGGCTAAAACCCAAGTGTGAGCAGGCTGTATTCCCTCTAGAGGCTTTACAGGAGCACCAGTTCCCTTGCCTTTGCCAGTTTTCAGAGGTTGCCTGTAGGTTTTGGCTCAGGAGCATCTTCAGTCTTCAAAGCCAGCAATCACATTACTGCAACCTCTGCCAGCATCATCACATCTACTATGACTCTGAGTCTCCCATCTCCATCTTTCAGTTATGGGGATGCCTGTGATTTCATTGAGTCCATCCAGATAATTCAGAATCAGTTCAATTCAGTTCAGTTGCTCAGTCATGTCCGACTCTGTGACTCTATAAACTGTAGCACGCCAGGCCTCCCTGTCCATCACCAACTCCCAGAGTCCACCCAAACCCGTGTTCATTGAGTCGGTGATGCCATCCAACCATCTCATCCTCTGTTGTCCCCTTCTCCTGCCCTCAATCTTTCCCAGCATCAGGGTCTTTTCAAATGAGTCAGCTCTTCGCATAAGGTGGCCAAAGTATTGGAGCTTCAGCTTCAACATCAGTCCCTCCAATGAACACCCAGGACTGATCTCCTTTAGGATGGACTAGTTGGACCTCCTTGAAGTCCAAGGGCCTCTCAAGAGTCTTCTCCAACACCACACTTCAAAAGCATCAATTCTTTGCCACTCAGCTTTCTTTATAGTCCAACTCTCACATCCATACAAGACTACTGGAAAAACCATAGCCTTGACTAGACAGACCTTTGTTGACAAAGTAATGTCTCTGCTTTTTAATATGCTGTCCAGGTTGGCCATAACTTTCCTTTCAAGGAGTAAGCGTCTTTTAATTTCATGGCTGCAATCACCATCTGCAGTGATTTTGGAGCCCCCCAAAATATAGTCTGACACTGTTTCCACTGTTTCCCATCTATTTCCCATGAAGTGATGGGACCAGATGCCATGATCTTAATTTTCTGAATGTTGAGCTTTAAGCTAACCTTTTCACTCTCCTCTTTTACTTTCATCAAGAGGCTCTTTAAGTTCTTCTTCACTTTCTGCCATAAGGGTGGTGTCATCTGCATACCTGAGGTTATTGATATTTTTCCTGGCAATCTTGATTCCAGCTTGTGCTTCATCCAGCCCGGAGTTTCTCATGGTGTACTCCGCATAGAAGTTAAATAAGCAGGGTGACAATATGCAGCCTTGACGTATTCCTTTTCCTATTTGGAACCAGTCTGTTGTTCCATGTCCAGTTCTCACTGTTGCTTCCTGACCTGCATACAGGTTTCTCATGAGGCAGGTCAGGTGGTCTGGTATTCCCATCTCTTTAAGAATTTTCCAAAGTTTGTTGTGATCCACATAGTCAAAGGCTTTGACATGGCCAATAAAGCAGATGTTTTTTAGGCAATCTCTTGTTTTTTCGATGATCCAATGGATGTTGGCAATATGATCTCTGGTTCCTCTGCCTTTTCTAAAACCAGCTTGAACATCTGGAAGTTCATGGTTCACATATTGCTGAAGCCTGGCTTGGAGAATTTTGAGCATTACTTTACTAGCATGTGCTGCTGCTGCTGCTTCAGCGTGTGAGATGAATGCAATTGTTTGGTAGTTTGAGCATTCTTTGGCGTTGCCTTTCTTTGGGTGTGGAATGAAAACTGACCTTTTCCAGTCCTGTGGCCACTGGTGAGTTTTCTAAATTTGCTGACATATTGAGTGTGGCACTTTCACAGCATCATCTTTCAGGATTTGAAATAGCTCAACTGGAATTCCATCACCTCCACTAGCTTTGTTCCTAGAGATGCTTCCTTCTCTACTTGACTTCCCACTTCTCACTTCGGATGTCTGGCTCTAGGTGAGTGTGAGTGATCACACCACCGTGATTATCTGGGTCGTGAAGATCTTTTTTGTACAGTTCTTCTGTGTATTATTGCCACCTCTTCTTAATATCTTCTGCTTCTGTTAGGTGCATACCATTTCTGTCCTTTATCGAGCCCATCTTTGCATGAAATGTTCCCTTGGTATCTCTGATTTTCTTGAAGAGATCTGTAGTCTCTAATTCAGAATAATTTCCTCATTTCAGGTATCTTTTAACATATGAAGTAACATCTTCACACTTACATACTGGGTATTAGGACTTGGAAGGCTCTGGGGGCCATTACTCAGCCTAAGGTTCTGCCTCAATCAAATTTCACATCCCTGGTACTGAATCAAATGGAAATGGAAAGTCAGATCCTTGTGTAAAGTTCTGGAATCAAAATCTTGGCCTTCTGGAGAAATCTTTACTACCACCTTTTGTTGCTCAAAGCCATATGGATCATCTGCTTCACCTGGTCTGGCTCTTAGTCATGTGATACTCTCACTCTCTTCCAGGCCTCTGCTCACACCTTGCCTTCACTATCTGTTCCTCTCTGCCAAGTCAGATCCTACTCATCCCCCACAGCTTAGCTCTAGGCCTGGCTTCTACAAGGAGGCTTCTCTTTATATTCTTTTCTATAGAAACCATCAACCCTGTACATCTTCTTACCTGACATATTACTTCTTCTGTCTCTTTGCTGCCTGCTTTTGGGGGGGGTGTCCATGGAAGACAGACTGGCATTCCCCAGAAAGTGGGCATTTCAACTGTCATTTCGAAGTAAGGAAGAGAAAGAGTAGCGGACTATTTTGCGTGTCAGTCCCTAAGCATCTTTGACAGCAGAGAAGCTGCCAAATCTAGTTCACTACTTCAAACCTGATAATCCTTTGAGGCTGAGCATTTGCTCCTGGTTACTATAACTACGGGTTTGTAGGCGGACATTAGAACAGAAAAGATGCGTCTTTCGGCTAGTTTAATGAAATCTGGAAATGAAATCTCCCTGAAAGCCAGACCTTAGGACTAACCATGTCAACTCGTTATGATAATTGTGACAGCCTGTACCTAGGGGGTCCTCTTTCCAGGATGGGCATCAAAACAACTGAAATTTGTTACAAATTGTGTCAAAACAGTTGCTTGACTAAACTAACAAGTAAGAGTTCTGTCAAGAAGTACAGAAGGGTTGCCTTCTAAATTAATAACCGCCTGATAAATGTCTGATGCATAATTATCAAGGTATATGATATTTATCTCTTAAAAAATCTTGGATTTGTTGTTGATTCATTGGCCAGAAATCTCCTGGAGATGTGTCAAGTACCTGTAAGTATTTCCAAACAGGCCACAGGCACATTGAATCAAGCCAGATCCAAAGGGCAAAACATCTGAGAATAGCGGTGATGGAAAATAAAGAAACATTCGAATCTTCTTGATACCACCATGTTCAAATATCTCAAAGATTGCTTGGCTCATCTACTTATCTTCTGGATGTCACTTGCCTTGGAGAGACAGTTTAGGTATCAAAATAATTGGTAGGCTGCATGGGCCAGGCCATCTTCTGGTTATCCAGATTACTTCTAAATGTCTGCCTTTGGGAGCTCAAATAAGGCACAGTAAAACCCACTCCAGAGAGGATGAAAGTATAACAATGCAAGTTAAATTAATGCATGTAAGAGACTCATTAAAAAGATATGCTGAGGCATATGCTTCATTGGTTCAATTTCTAATTTTTCGTGCACAAATTTTAGCAGTAAACAATTTTTTACAGAGAGCTTAATGTATCGGTATTAAAAATTTTCTCTTCTTGGCCAGTTGCCATTTGAGTGTCACTCAATGTGCATCATAGTTAATATTTCCATTAGAGATTATTAATATTTTATGAAACAAGATTTTAGGTAAAGGCACACTGTAGCCTTTCTGCACTTTTGGATTGAATTATCACTTATATTTATGCTCTCTTCTTCATCGCTTCTTTTCAGAATTGTGGGGTCTTAGGCTGTATCCATGTATCACCAAAAGTATTTAAAAGCAAGAAATCCAGTCTCTAAACCAGGATTTATTTTGGTTGGTGTGTTGAAACAAATACATCAGTTTGACAAAGAAAGCAGCCAAATCAGATGGAACAATTAGCCATTCACTGTGAACATAAAACCCCAAAGACATGCCAATTTTACTATCCTCAAAATTATAGCTCAGATATACTCCTTTCTATTCCACTCCACTGCCACTGCCCTATCTTAAACCTTTTTGACTTGGACAGCTGTAATAGTCTCCCGTTTAGCCTCACAGTTTCCTCTTGTGCTCAATGCAAGACAGGCTGGCGTTAGATACTGGCAAACCAGGCATCATGGCAGGTCCAGGAAGTATAAACTTTTAAGCCTGCATGGCTGACTGAGGGTCCAGGGGCTCTGTGGGGTTAGTTGTAGGAGCTAAGCTTAAAGTGTTGTAGTAACATTCTCTGGAATCCTTCTGAGTAACAGCCAGGAGAGGTCTAAGGCTATAGGAGTAGTCATAGCCATCTTTAAGATTCTATAATCTTTTATGCCATAGCACTTACACCTCAAGTCTCCATCCCAATCTCTCCTGGCTAACCCCTGTAGGTTTCTCTTGCTGGTTTCTGATGAGTGCCCCTAATTACCAGTCTCCTATATAAGATCATGCTTAATAAACCCTTAGTACAATCTCCCAATTCAAACCACCACCACTTTCCCCTGCTGATGTCTATATGTTTGTTGTCTACATCTGTGCTTCCATCTTTGCTTTGCGAATAGGTTAATCTGTACCATTTTTCTAGATTCCACATGTATGCATTAATATATGATACCTGTTTTTCTCTGACTTCACTCTTGGGATTGACATATATAGACTACTATGTATAAAATAGATAACTCATGAGAACCTACTGTTACAGGGAACTCTACTCAGTGCTCTGTGGTGACCTAAATGAGAAGGAAGTCCAAAAAGGAGGGGATAAATGTATACATATAGCCGATTCACCTTGCTGTACAGTAGAAACTAACAAATAATAAAGCAAATATGAGCCAATAAAAATTAAAAACAAACCAATAAAAAACCCACTTAGCTCAGGGCCTGGCATGGAGAAAGTGTTCAGTAAACATTATCTAGAAAATATTATAATAGAAACATAATATATACATTATGTAAATGGTATAAATATTATCTATATCAGTATTATTTGTGTATTATCTTTTTTGGCTAAAGAAACCTAGAAAGGCATGTACATGCTCTGGAGCCCAGACATTCACCATCACCAATTGTTGTCACCCTCTGAGGGTTAATTAGAGAGTCTAAAACTGGCTGTATTTTCTTTAGAGCAGAGTGTAGCAAGAAATATTCTGGAAATATGAAATTTGTATTTGTAGAGTCTTGGTTAATAAATATTTTACTGGGTATCACTAAAAGCACTGAAAAAAATCTAGTACCCATCTTGTATCCTGCAAAGTATTTAGTTCATATTTAATGTAGAAATTTCAACAGATATTTTTTTCTCCACCAAGCCATTCTTATGAAATATGCCTCCAATTCTCTCCTGCCTGGATTATTAGAAGGAGTTGAATTGTATGGTATTCGAGAGTGTTTCTGCAGGTAACTTCTCTCATCTGCAGTATCAGCATAGGCTCCTTGAAAACAGAGTTTATTTTTATTAAATTAAATTCTTTTTTCTGGAACAAAAGGCATCTATTGAGGCTTCTGATTTGTTTTTAATTCCTTTTTGAATTTTGGTGAGCATATTAGTAATCGCTTTACACTGACGTTATAACAAATCCCTCGGGTCCTGGAGAAGGGGGAAAGCAATGAAAAAGATAGAGGAGAGAATTTTTTCCATGACTTTATTTGGAGTTGCCTTTGCTAAGAGCAGTAGTTGCAAGAGTCTCAGCTTGTCTGCCCTCGTGGGTATTGCAGAATGAGTATAATTTTAAAGTAGAATCACAGAATCTTAGTGCCAACTCCCTCATTTGAAAGATGGAGAATCCTGGACCCAGAGAGATGAGGTGGCTTGGTCATGGTCGCAAGCTGAGTGAGATTCTAGAGATTCACAGAATCTCAATTTGAAGAGAATTCAGAGGTTATGTTGTTTTTCTCTTCTATATCCTGCTAACTTCTCTGTTCATCAGAACATGCAGCCCTAAAATGATGCAAATTCTCTGCCGTAGATAGAATAGCATCAAATAATTAGTTCAGGTTAATGAGGGAGTCAGCATTAGGCCAGGTGTACACTGTGATAACACAATCAGCCAAATAGTAATAATTTCTTCAACTATTTTTTGGTCTGTGCTGCTCAAATATCATTGAGTTGAATGGACAGCTTTGTTTTGCTCTCTTTCATACTGGTTTTACTAAATTGACTTTTTATAAAAATCAGATGGCCCAAACCAGCTTTTGAAATAGCTCTAAAGTTTTTTTTTCCCCTTTTTGGCCTCACTGAGGTCTCTGCATATGGAATTCAGCACAACATAGATTAAATAAAGGAATAAATAAAAATGCTACCTCCAGAAGTTTCAGGGAAGAGTGAAAAAACATGTAAAGTATCTGTTGATCATAGTACCTAATACATTGAAGGTAGCCATTATAATTTTTCTAACTATCATTATTGTTTATTGCTTAGTGTATCTCATTATAGAAAAATAATAATATAGAGATATAATAATGGCTACTGTTTATTGTGGGCTTCCCAGATGATTCAGCAGGTTAAGAATCCACCTGCAATGCAGGTGACACAGGAGATTCGGGTTGGATCCCTGGGTGGGGAAGATCCCCTGGAGGAGGCATGGCAACCCACTTCAGTATTCTTGCCTGGAGAATTGCCATGGACAGAGGAGCCTGGTGGGCTGCAGTCCATAGGGTCACAAGAGTCGGACATGTCTGAGTGACTAAGCAGGCACACTGTTTATTGAAGATTTTCAGTTTATCACACATTGTGATCAATAGATACTTTGTATGTTTTTTCACTCTTCCCCCAAACTTCAGAATGTAGGTGTATATATATACATTTTTTACTAAATCCATTCTGTACATAAAGTGAAAGCTCAGTGATGTTGAATAACTTGCCTAATGCAAAACATTTAGTAGCAGAAATGGGATTTGACTCCAGGACTATCTGATGCCAAAGCCCATGTACTCTATACTGCCAGGCTGATGACAAAATCATTAAGCAATAACAAATGAATAAAATAAAAATTATTATAAACTGCCAGCCACAAAATTTGTAACTCATAGATAGGCTCACATTTACCAAATATCTCCCCCTTATCTCATAGAATCCTCCCAGCAGCCCTATGAAGTAAGCATTGCTATTATCCTCATTCTATATATGAGGACACTGAGCCATCTTATTTAACCTTTTTGAACCTCAGGCTCACACATACAAAAGTGGAAGAGCAGTAACTGAAATACCTCATCTTCAAAGTCTATACTCCTACCACCATCCCAAACAGTATTATTACCAAGAACTTACATTTAGGTAGGACAAATATAAATATAACACTGTTTACCAAGCCCTAGGGACACTCACTAGCTGAGCATCCCACTGTAAATCTGTTTGAAAAAACAATGAAAATAGTGTTTTTAGGTCTCTCTCTCTCTTTTTTTCCTCTTTACATTCTTTTGTGGAAGCAAATGACCACTCACTTTTAAACTGATCTCTGGAATGAACTGAAATATTTTGTATATGGCCTTAACTTTAATCAGGGCACCTCTGTGATATCAAGTGGTTTCTCATTTGATGTTAGAGGGCATTGAGTCTTTAACAGGAGCCTAAAACTCCTAAGGAGTATTACTTCTGGTTTTTCTCAGTCATACTGTTTACCAAATGAGAGGCAACTGAGCTCAAATCAGCCAAAGATTGAAACCTTATTACCAGAACCAGATGAGTGTTGTAACATCTGAGCATAAAATAATCGGGTTTTGCAGGAGTGTTGGCTTCTCTTATATTAGAAGGATGGGTGCTGGAGTCTTTTGTGTAGGTGTGACAACAGCTCTTGACCGATCAGTAATATTTGGGGAAGCAAGGTTTTGTGTTGGGTTATGTGGTGGAGAGCAGGTAATCATGAACTGGGTTTCATTTATTGCCTACATGTTCATGGAAGATTTTTTTCTTGTTTGAGCCATCTCTTCATTGACCACTGATACTGTAACGGGGGAAATGAAAGTTCTGAATCACTCTTGAGGCTTTGGAGAAAAGAGCCAATGCACAGAATGTTTGCATGGGTTTCTTTAACTAATTGTAAAATGCCTGGAAGTTTGATTTTGTCTTTTTGGTCCAGCCAAAGGGCTGTGTAGGAGATGATTTGACTTGTCTCAGTAATATTTAGTTTTACCTATTAATTAATTTGATACAGTAATTTAAAAATCCATGAATTCATTCAAGAGATGTTTATTGGGCACCCAAAATATCCTTGCCACTCTTCTAAGTACTATAGCTGCCAAAAGTGAACAGGAAATATTGTGACCTAATTGATGTCAGGACCCTGTGTAGCAAAAGAAACATAAAAATAGATGGTATTTATAATAGACTATGGTGACTACTGTAATGGGGGAAGTACAAGTGCTCTGAGAAATAAGAGGGACACAGAATACAGACTCTGAGTTTCAGGAAAGGCTTTTTGGAGGAGATCAATTTTAATAGGAAATTATTTGCCAAGAAGATGGTAGAGTAGAGAAGAGATAGGGAGATGAAAGGTAGCTGGGGGAGAAAGACAGAAAGCAGTTTAATATAACTGGGGCGTAGAGTGCAATGAGAGGAGTGGAGACATACATGGTGGAAGAGATAAGAAAAGGAAGAGATCATAAAGCACCTTTAAAACTATGTTAAAAAGTTTGAACTTTGCCCTAAGGAAAATGGGAAACCACTGACAAGTTTTACACATTTGGTTCAGAACCATCACCTGATGGTTTTGAAGAGTTAGAGTGGCGTCTGGGACCACTTGTGCCTCCAAAGAAGACACTGCATTTACCATTTATTCCCAGGTTCCATGCCTATCTCATATCTCATTGTCTTTCCTGCAATCCAAGGAATGTCTTGTTGCAAAGACAGTCACAATTATGATGTCCAGAGGAACCATTTTTGCTGTAAGCATCCTTGGTGTACTAGTTATAGTATCCTAATCTCAGATAGGTCCAATCTTCCCCCACTCTTATTTCTCAGCAGTGGCTTCCCTGCAACCAGTGGTCTGTTGCTGTACTCTGAATTGGTCCTTTTCACATCCAATCTTTGTTATATCATTCATCTTGAAGTGCCATCCCTTTTCCTCTTTGCCAGTTCAAATCATACCCATCCTTCATGGAGCTGCTCTGGTCTCACCTTCTCTGGGAAGCCTTTCCTGATCACTCCTGCCTTGTAGATCCTTTTATTCCCCAAGTTCCTAAAGCATTTTGATTCTCCCTCCTCTCCCCCATCAAAAAAATTATCTAGCACTTCTTTATGTACCTTTCTGTGTTGCCTCTCCTTCAGTGGTTCTGAAAATGTGCCAATGATCAGAATTATTGGAAGAGGTTGTTAAAAATACAGATTTCTGATCAATACCAGTAGCAATTGATTCTGTAAGTTGGGCCCAGGAATCTGAATTTCTATAAGAGCCCAAATTAGTTTTTGCAGTTAACTAATCTACATGTTTCATGTAGACTTATCTTTACTCTGGATCTAGATGGAAGTTCCTTGAGAGCAAAAGAGCTCTTCTCCAAACTCCTTTGTACTTTCCCTTCCACTGCCAGTCCTTCCATGAGCCAACAGTAAATATTTGTTGACCGGATTCCCTCATCTCATTGCGTATTCTTTTATTTCTTGGTTTTCAGTTGTAATTTACTCTCCTTTCTCATCTCTGTGATTTTATTTCTTTCCTTATTTGACTGTGCTAGGTCTGCATTGCTGTGTAGGCTTTCCTCTAGTTGAGGCAAGTGGGTTCTACTCTCCAGTTGTGGTATGGGAGCTTCTCATTGTGGGGGCTTCTCTTGTTGTGGAGCACGGGTTCTAGGGCACTCAGGCTTCAGCAGTTGCAGCACGTGGGCTTAGCAGTTGTGGCTCCCAGGCTCTAGAGCACAGGCTCAGTAGTTGTGGTGCAGAGGCTTAGTTGCTCTGCAGCATGTGGGATCTTCCTGGATCGGGGATAAAACCCATGTCTCCTGCACTGGCAGGAAGATTCTTTACCACTGAGCCACCAGAGAAGCCCTCCTTTCTCATCTCTAGATGTAAGAATACAGTGTGCAGTAAATATGCCAACAATTCACATAAGTGTGTGTATAAATGTTTGCAGTTGGAGTGACCAAATTAAATCTCAGAGAGTTCTCAAGCCTCCCTGCTGAAATATATGAGACCATACCTGCCTCACCAGATCCCCTTTAATTCTGCATGTTTCCCAGTAGTATTGCCATCATCCTTTACCACCTATCCAAAGAAAGTTGTGAAATTCCATTTATATTGGAAGTTTCTTTTAATGTAATTTAGGGAAAGAAACAGGTAACATTTGAAGGGAATTATGTTTTTATAACCCAGGATTGTTTTCCCAGTGTGAGTTGTTGTGAATAAGAATTTCCAAGATTGAAATATGAAACCTGCTGCTTCATTGCTCTAGATAGTAGGTTGTGTAACATCAAATGTATCTATCTGAATACTCCTGGAATATCAAACTAAGCCTTTTGAAGACATATCCTTTTTTTGACCAATATTTGTGCATGAAAATTGTGTTTTACACTTCTATTAATTCTAGGATCTCAAAGTTTAAAGGTTTTCAGAGGTTTCTCTCTCTCACACCTATGTATGCACGTATGCATGTGAGTATCGATCTATCAATCATTGTATGCACTGCAGAAAAAGAACATATCTGTAAAGAAGCAGCAAAAACCTAGTTTTAAAAATGAATTAAAACACATACACGTAAAACCACAGAATACACAAAACAGTGAGACCTAGGTTTTGAAATATAGAGTCAGTCATTCTAACTGGCTGACTCACTGTATTCTAACTCAGATGTTTGGTTCATTATAGCAATTGCCTTGGTTTTTTATGAGATTCTGGGTTTCCTCACCCCTGAGGAAATAAAATAAATATGAGTTTTTTAAAAAAATTTGCCGTCTCACACAGCAAGTGGGATTTTACATCCCTGATCAAGGATTGAACCTGCACCCCCCTGCATTGGTAGTGTGCAGCCTTAACCGCTGGACCACTGGGGAAGTCCACTCTGATGATTTTTTGATAAGGGGTTTGAAGGTTATGGTGAGAGGGCAGGTGCATGTGTTAGAATACATTTAAAGACAGTGGCTGCATAGCCATTCATGCTAGTGGATATTTGATGGACTGGATAAAGGAAATTTCTAACATCAAATAATGAGTCCTAGCAGAGTTACAGGTGTGAAAATTTTGAACAAAAGTGGAAATATCGGGACAATCTATCTCTGAAATATGTGCCAGAGATATCAGTAGCTTATACTGATAGTTACTGAGCTAGCTCTAAGGATCAGATAGCTCATCCTTCTTATTACTGCCTAATTGCATTGGTTAGAACTTCCAGGTCTCTAGTGAGTAAGAGTGGGGAGAGCAGATACTGTTGTTGCTGTTTAGTTACTAAGTTGCGTGCGACTATTTGCAACCCCATGGACTGTAGCCCACCTGGCTCCTCTGTCCATGAGATTCTCCAGGCAAGAATACTGGAGTGGGTTACCATGCCTGCACTCTCCAGGGAATCTTCCTGACCCGAGGATTGAACCCATGTGTCCTGTATTGCAGGCAGATTCTTTACCACTGACCTACCTGGGAAGCTCCATCAATAACTTAGGCCACATTGTTTTTCTCCCCTTCATTAGTTTTCTTATTTTTTTATTGCACAGCTAATATATGGATGCATACTTAAAAAAATCATCAAAGACTGCAGAAATATACAATAAAGGATGAAAGCCCACCTTCAGTCCCTCTCTAAATCCCACTGGCCTCTATAAACAGTTTAAAGTAGTGTTTATATTTCCTGGTATGTTCTTTGTGAATTTCCACCTATAGGGAAAGGAGGAAGTCAATCCTTTTTAATTCAACATATCATGATGCTTGCTTTCGGATTCTGCACTTAGGCTTCTGCAATGAGAAATCCGTTTCCTTCTGTGAAGTGTGTGTGTGTGTATGCAGCTGTGTGCACTTTTGCATTTTATATGAATCTGTACCTAATAATTTTTTAAAAGATGGCTTTACCTGCATTTTCCAAACACATTCAGCTGATGAACTTAAGTCTTTATGGAGTGGGGGTGGGAATGGGCAGGTTGTTTCTATTTCAGTTACAGTCACTATAAACAATCATCTTATAGTCCAGTGCATTTTATGGTTAGTTCCTATTGTATTTTGGCTTCCCTGGGGATGAACGAACCTTTTAAACCAGAATCCAGGAATCCCAGGACCCTTTGCTCTTTAGGGCCTGTTCAGTGGTTATAGGGTTATCTTTTGAGAGAGAACCAGTCATCATAAATACAGGTTCATTATAAAATTTTTTTTATCATCCTTGGGCTGAATACTAACTTAGGTTTTTTTTTTTCCCCTTTAGCAGTAGTAGTATGTATTTCAAAGCCCCTCTGAGAATTCTTTTCTGAATATCAACGCAATATGGTGAAATGAAAGTCTGTTTGGTTTGATGTGTGGGTTGGTGACTCAATTCATCATGAAATCCATTCTACTTGTGAGAATGGATTTGCCTAAGTAGGAAAGTTTCTAAGTAGTTAGTGGTTAAAAATGGTTGTGTTGCTGCTGCCTCTTTTGAAATTAAAATAATTTAAAATGCCAATTGAGTCATGGCAAAGAGCTTTGTGTCTGCCAAGTCATCATAAATAACTCTATAAATGGGTGATGGATTAAGAAGCTCAGAAAAAGATCTAAAAAAAGGAAACTAATAAAAATCATGGTTTGTGTTGCAAGAACAAGGAAGCCTGGGGTGGGGAATAATGACAGTTGGCTTGCATCTGAGTAGATTCTCATATTGAAAAAGTTTGTCCTTGGCATGGACTAACATGATTAGCGTACATGACTAAAGTTATTCTTTTTCAACTGGACCAGTCAGCCATTTTTTTCTTGTCTTGTCCATTGTCTATCTGTAATATAGATATACTATCTGGCAAACATCAGTTATCAGTCACTTACCAGGAGGCCCAAGCATGAGATTCCGTGTACCCATTTGAAAGCCATGTCCCACACAAACATCATAAAGTCCACCATTTTTCTGAATCTTTACTTTGCCAGCCATTTTGCTGAATATTTGAAAGTATAAAATATATGTGAAATGAATTCTAGTTCTAAGGATGTGTGTAAGTATGTGTATGTGGGCAAGTGTATGCATATGGTAAACTCATAGGTATGCTCACTAGTGATTGTGACATATGCTATGTTAGAATATCTTGGAATCTCTACAGAGGTTGGCAAACAAGGCCAAGAAAATGACTCCACCTGGTGATGCTGGGATGGCTTCACAAGGCCAGGTCTTAAATGATGAGAAGAGGAGGGAAATGGGGGAAGAAGCAGGTATGAAGGTGAACAGACCTGAAATACCTGGCATGTTTGAAGGATGGAAAGAATTTCAAGATGTTTGCAGTGAGATATTTTTGGTGAGGTTTTGGGGAATGGCAGCATATGAGGCTATAAAAGTGTGAGGGAACAAGATTTGGAAGGAACTTATATGTTGTAAGAAGGACTACATCCTGAAGTAGGTTAGGAGCCACTGAAGATTTTTTTGATGTGGGGAATTATGGTGCATCCTTGGTGCCATTTGCTGATATAACAATAATTTACATTTCAAAATAAAGCTTTTGTTTCAGCCAACAAAACTTTTAAGTGGGGCCAACATCATTCACAATTTGTCTTCTGTGTGTGTGTGTGTGTGTGTGTGTGTTTGCAGTCATATCTGACTCTTTGTGACCCCCTGGACTGTAGCCTTCCAGGCTCCTCTGTCCATGGGATTTCCCAGGCAACAATACTGGAGTGGGTAACCATTTCCTTTTCCAGGGGATACTACCAGGGGATGTTACCAATCCAGGGACCTGCATTGGCAGGTGGATTCTTTGCCACTATGCCACCTGGGAATACTACTTATTAAACAGAAGGGTTAGCTTTAGTTGTTCTCCTGACACAGATGTTTGCTATAAGTCAGTTAGAATGTTTAAGAATTTGGGATTCATTTCCACTATTATTGCAAAGGAAGTACACTGAAATTAATCAAAAGACTTGCAAGGTGTCAATGTTGGGTGGGTTTAACAAATCTACATCTCATTCATCTAATCTCTTATAATTCCATGAAATTGTACCAGAATTACTTCTTTATTTCTGAAAATGAAATGCTTAGATATTATTCTTTCATACTAATGTGATAATTATTGCATTAATTAGGCAAAAATGAATGAAACATATGAAATTTGTGGGAAAAAAGGCTGTCCACAAAGATTTTTTTTCTTGGACCTTTGGATACTAGGACTTTTCACAGTGGTTGCTTTGAATTATTTTTTCTCTTCATGAGAAAAAGGATAATAATAATAATAATACACATTCCAATATTTTCTCCATCTTTGCACCTCTTCTCTCTTGCATTCTTTAATCTTGGAAAGGGAAGATTTTATAAATGATAAATGGACTTGATTAATGCTATTAAAACTTCTTTCAAAGTCTTGTAACTGTAACTGCAGAGAGATTTCATTTATTTTCTTTCTGATCAGTTATTTAAATAGTGTGTGAACTAAAGGAAAAGATTGTGTTCTCTTATTGGCTTGAAACAATTGTTAATAGATCGTTCGTAAGAAACACACAATCTGGCTAGTACTCTGCAGTTTGTGCTTCCTCTTCACCATAGAAATATGTAGTTGAGGCTCTGGGTAACTGATCTTAAATCAGCAGGATGCTTGCCAAGGAGAAATTGTAAGAATCACCATCACTCTGTGATCCTGTAAGAGTTTCAGGTAGTAGAGCTAAAGTCATCAGTAAATCTGGAACTCTTTTGCAAGAAAACCCTAGACTTGATGGAATATACAATGTTACAGCCAGACTAATTTCATGTTGGCTTAAGATACCCATTAGAACTTGGGTTTGGGAAGGGGCATGAGCCAAATCAATTACTTGAGATTGTCTCATTAATGGTAATCATGGGAAATTTCCCAGGATTTAGGTGCCTTAGAAGGTTCACTTCATCACACTTAGATTACTCACAGAAGTGGGGGGTGTTTAGAAGCCCTATAGCAGTCTCTATTACGTGATACATTAGTAAGAGCTGATGGTAAGAGTTTTCCATGTGAAGAGCTTTAAGTGAGTCTATGTGAGTGTTCAAAGCCTTGGACATGTCTTAGCAGCCGATTCAAGATTAGCTCAGGTGGGTGTGGAGCTACAGATGCTCAGGGCTCTGAGAGCCAAAATTTTTCTGAATCAAAGCTGGAAATCAGCACAATGTCTCCCCACTCTTTACATGTTCTGCAAAGAGAAGAAATGTGCAGATCTATTCTGGTCACTCAGTCTCATTGAATATTTATGGAAGTTCTGAAGTGAGTGAAATATTCCCAGATATCTCTTGAAGCTGAAACAGGCAGCTTGGAAATAGATAACCAGCAGTATTGGGTTTGTCTGCATAGGGCAGCATACATTTTTAGAAATTACACGGGAATTGGTGAAATGTGCCACATCTTGGTGATTTACCATAAAATTAGGAATTCTTCTGAAATTCAGCAGATTAGGAGGAAAGAAAAGCAAAGCAAAATTTAAAAGACAAAGAGGCATTTTAAAGCAACTGTTGTCAGTGCTTAATGATGAAAATAATTAATTTAGTTGACCAAATAGATAGACGTCTCTGTTTCAGTCCAACTTCTTCTCATTTAGTACCATGCCATATATTTGGGTTCCCTTAAATTATTTATACTATAAAGGATCTCTTGATCACAAAGAAAAGAAATCCAGTCAAGAAAGTTCATTTCAGGAAGATATGTTATAAGAAAACTATAATCAGTGTCACAGACCTAGGAAGCACAGCACAGTCACAACTGGAAAGTGGAGTTGGGAACGTGATAAACCAAAGCCCTTCTCTTTTTCTCAGGGATTGTGGAAGACTGATTGCAATATGATTGTAGTTTATATCTTCCTATATTCTCATCCAGCACCCTGTAACTTTGAAGTCCCCTCCTCCTCTGACTCTGGACCTCAGCCATTTGACTTACTTTGGCCAATAGGATATGAGCATACTTGATGTAAGTGGGGGCTTGAAAAATGTGCATACAATTCCTGTCTTACTTCTCTGGATTTGCCGTGAGAACATGCCCAGTATAGCCTATGGGACACTGATATACATTATGAAATAGAGTCAAGTCAGCTCAACTGTCTCAGCTGAAGCTCTAAATAGGTAAGAAACTCTAGCTAATATGACTAAACATACCTATCCAAAGCACAGTTGACCATAGATGCATGAGTGATACCATGGAGCTCAGGTCAAATCAAAAGTATTGCCTAGCTAATACAGAGACTCTTGAGCCAAAATAGATGTTTATTGTTGTATGCTACCAATATTTTCTAGTTATTTATTATATAGCAATATTGAGGCAAATAGATAATGGGAGCAAGGGTTAAATTGTCTCTTTCATTTCTGCTTCTCCCTTCCCTCTCCCTCCCAGTCCCCAGCTTGTACACTGCCCAGTATCTCTGCCAGACTTTTGTCTGCCTAACCCACAAGTCCAGTACACATTACCAACTACTACCATTTTTGTGTCTCTCAGTTCAAATTTCTGACATAGGAAAAACTCTAATTAGTCTAAGGAAAGCCACTGAATTGGTTTGTTTGGGGCCGGGAGTCCAGTTGGTCCAATTAGTCATGGTTGAGGTGGTGGTGATGGTGAAAGGAGAACAATATCACATGATCTCAGTTCAGTTCAGTCGCTCAGTGGTGTCTGACTCTTTGCAACCCCGTGAATCGCAGCACGCCAGGCCTCTCTGTCCATCACCAACTCCCAGAGTTCACTCAGACTCACATCCATTGAGTCCGTGATGCCATCCAGCCATCTCATCCTCTGTCATCCCCTTCTCCTCCTGCCCCCAATCCCTCCTAGCATCAGAGTCTTTTCCAATGAGTCAACTCTTCGCATGAGGTGGCCAAAGTACTGGAGTTTCAGCTTTAGCATCATTCCTTCCAAAGAAATCCCAGGGCTGATCTCCTTCAGAATGGACTGGTTGGATCTCCTTGCAGTCCAAGGGACTCTCAAGAGTCCTCTCCAACACCACACTTCAAAAACATCAACTCTTCAGTGCTCAGCCATCTTCACAGTCCAACTCTCACATCCATACACGACCACAGGAAAAACCACAGCCTTGACTAGACAGACCTTAGTCGGCAAAGTAATGTCTCTGCTTTTGAATATACTATCTAGGTTGGTCATAACTTTTCTTCTAAGGAGTAAGCGTCTTTTAATTTCATGGCTGCAATCACCATCTGCAGTGATTTTGGAGCCCCCAAAATATAAAGTCTGATACTGTTTCCCCATCTATTTCCTATGAAGTGATGGGACTGGATGCCATGATCTTTGTTTTCTGAATGTTGAGCTTTAAGCCAACATTTTCACTCTCCTTTTTCACTTTCATGAAGAGGCTTTTTAGTTCCTCTTCACTTTCTGCCATAAGTGTGGTGTCATCTGCATATCTGAGGTTATTGATATTTCTCCAGGCAATATTGATTCCAGCTTGTGTTTCTTCCAGTCCAGTGTTTCTCATGATGTACTCTGCATAGAAGTTAAATAAGCAGGGTGACAATATACAGCCTTGATGTACTCCTTTTCTTATTTGGAACCAGTCTGTTGTTCCATGTCCAGTTCTAATTGTTGCTTCCTGACCTGCATACAGATTTCTCAAGAGGCAGGTTAGGTGGTCTGGTATTCCCATCTCTTTCAGAATTTTCCACAGTTTATTGTGATCCACACAGTCAAAGACTTTGGCATAGTCAATAAAGCAGAAATAGATGTTTTTCTGGAACTCTCTTGCTTTTTTGATGATCCAGCAGATGTTGGCAATTTGATCTCTGGTTCCTCTGCCTTTTCAAAAGCCAGCTTGAACATCAGGGAGTTCATGGTTCACATATTGCTGAAGCCTGGCTTGGAGAATTTTGAGCATTACTTTACTAGCATGTGAGATGAGTGCAATTGTGCGGTAGTTTGAGCATTCTTTGGCATTGCCTTTCTTTGGGATTGGAATGAAAACGGACCTTTTCCAGTCCTGTGGCCACTGCTGAGTTTTCCAAATTTGCTGCATATTGAGTGCAGCACTTTCACAGCATCATCTTTCAGGATTTGAAACAGCTCAATTGGAATTCCATCACCTCCACTAGCTTTGTTCATAGTGATGCTTTCTAAGGCCCACTTGACTTCACTTTCCAAGATGTCTGCCTCTAGATTAGTGGTCACATCATCATGATTATCTCGGTCGTGAAGATCTCTTTTGTACAGTTCTTCTGTGTATTCTTGCCACCTCTTCTTAATATCTTCTGCTTTTGTTAGGTCCATACCATTTCTGTCCTTTATCGAGCCCTTCTTTGCATGAAATGTTCCCTTGGTATCTCTAATTTTCTTGAAGAGATCTCTAGTCTTTCCCATTCTGTTCTTTTCCTCTATTTCTTTGCATTGATTGCTGAAGAAGGCTTTCTTATCTCTTCTTGCTATTCTTTGGAACTCTGCATTCAGATGCTTATATCTTTCCTTTTCTCCTTTGCTTTTCACTTCTCTTCTTTCCACAGCTATTTGTAAGCCCTCCCCAGACAGCCATTTTGCTTTTTTGCATTTCTTTTCCATGGGGATGGTCTTGATCCCTGTCTCCTGTACAATGTCACAAACCTCATTCCATAGTTCATCAGGCACTCTATCTATCAGATCTAGTCCCTTAAATCTATTTCTCACTTCCACTGTATAATCATAAGGGATTTGATTTAGGTCATACCTGAATGGTCTAGTGGTTTTCCCTACTTTCTTAAATTTGAGTCTGAATTTGGTAATAAGGAGTTCATGATCTGAGCCACAGTCAGCTCCTGGTCTTGTTTTTGTTGACTGTATAGAGCTTCTCCATCTTTGGCTGCATAGAATGTAATCAATCTGATACCAGGTTCCTAATTGAGCAAGTGGAGGTCAATTAACAATGAAAGATTGAGAAGTTGATTAGGAGATAGTGCTGTTGGGTATGATAAGATTCTTTCTTGATTGCATCTTTGCTTAGAGAGCTACTCAACCCTTATGGGGGATTAATGACACCTTCTATTTTCTGTCCTCAGATTTCATAATTCAGTAGGAAGTTGGATTTCACTTCATTTCCTTGTTTTTAGTTTAATGCTTCACCTCCATCTTCCATCGTATCTGGTGTTCTCACATTCAAAGTCTCTCAGGGTCAATACCTTTAAAGAGAACCTTCTTATTTCCTTTGGAAGGAAGTGTGGTGAGTTGGTTTCTCAAGGTAGAAGTTTGGGATCTAAAAGTGAAAGTTGCTCAGTCATGTCCAACTCTTTGTGACCCCATGGACTATACAGTCCATGGAATTCTCCAGGGGCAGCCTGGAGAATGGAGTGGGCAGCCTTTCCCTTCTCCAGGGGATCTTCCCAACCCGGGGATGGAACCCAGGTCTTCCACATTGCAGGTGGATTCTTTACCAGCTGAGCCACAAGGGAAGCCCAGGAATACCAGAGTGGGTAACCTATTCCTTTTCCAGCGTCATGTTCCCAACCCAGGAATTGAACCAGGGTCTCCTGCATTGCAGGCAGATTCTTTACCAACTGAGCTATGAGGGAAGCCTTGGGACCTAAAGATCCATCTGATTTCTCAGTAGAGAGACTGAATCAATCTGTTTCCTGTACTGTGTATCATCCTTGTCTTCTGTGCTATCTGGTTTCTCCAAGACATGCCATTTCCTTTGTTTTACAGGGTCAACTGATTTTTCTCTAAGAAATATCATCTCCCTATGGCAACCCACTCTAGTGTTCTTGCCTGGAGAATCCCAGGGACGGGGGAGCCTGGTGGGCTGCCGTCTGTGGGGTCACACAGAGTCAGACACAACTGAAGCAACTTAGCAGCAGCAGCAGTAACATGTAGTTATTAGATTCTAATATCCTCTACTCTGCTAAATTAATTACCTTACCTCCATCCACTTTAAATCTTCAAAATTTTTATTAAGATCTCTAGTCCACTGTTTCTTTATTCTTTGTCCTTGTGTATTCATCTATTTTGAAAGTCTGTTTACAATAATTATAGTTGGGTTTTTGGAGGAGATAAGACCAATATGTGGTTCATTGACTATGTTTAGGAAATTATCCCCCCTCTCCATGAGTTTTTAAATAGAAACTTTTTCATTTGGGTTGTTGCAAGATTTATCTGAAAGTTATGAATACTAGTTCATGTTAAAGTCTAGCATCACTTACTTATGAAGCTTCCAAAGAAATAAACCAAACAATTAATAAATTCTGGTCCTAAGTGCAGTGATAAGATTTTTTCTACCACATAAATCTCAATTTGGTAGTATTCTAATTTTAATGGTACTCTCACTTCTAAACTTTCCTCATCTAGTGCTAATATTATTTGTGAAATAATCATTCATCTCATTTTCTTCCAGGTCAGAGGAATACCTCTTGATCTTTACCTTAGGAGAAAGTAAAGGATAGTGCTGGGCCAGGGGTTGACATTTAAACACCAGATCTTCTGACGTGTTGCTAATTCCTACCATCAATATTATTTCTAGTTCATGATTTGAGATTCATCTAGGTTACTTTAAACTTCTGTACTTTTGTTGTTTGTACATTGCTATGCATCAATAACATTTTGGAAGAGTAATTAGTACTGGTTTCCCAGAAATCTATGAGAATGTTACTTGTAACAATAGTGTACTCAGATAACTGGCATTAGAAATGTTTAGTTCTGCCTAGGAACAAAGCTCTCAAGAATGATTGCCACAGTTTTCGACAGTTGGTATATACACCCCAGTCTACAGAGGTCTTTTTGGCAAGAATCAACCTACTCTGAGTGTTGCTTAAAAACAAGATAGCCCTGAGCAAGGCTAGCCCCCACATGAATTATGAGAAAACTAATTAAATATCCATAGAAGTTGGAAGCATGTAAGCATTTAAAGTAGTATTGTATTATTATAGCATTTTATGGAAAACTCTCAGAAATATACATATATTGAGAGAGACCTTCTTCAAATCTATTGTCAGATGGAATTATTGCCAAATTCCCTAAAAATTTTAGGAGGTCAGATAATATGGCTTTAAATTAGTGCTCTGATAAAAATGGAACAAGTATCTCATTTGGCTAGACAAATTTCCCAATAAAAGTTGTATCTTGTCTAGGGGAATTTTCTAGATCAAAACCACCTCATTGGCTTTTAGTAAATTACTTCATCCATTTAACACATATGTCTTAAAGTCCTACCCTATTCTAGACACTGGTGAGGTCATTATAAGTTCAAAGAACTTACACCTTATTGTGAATATATCGGTTTATTTAGTGAAAGTGAAGTCACTCAGTCATGTCTGATTCTTTGCAACCCCATAGACTGTAGCCTACCATGCTCCTCTGTCCATGGGATTTTCCAGGCAATAGTATTGGAGTGGATTGCCATTTCCTTCTCCAGGAGATCTTCCCAACCCAGGGCTCAAACCTGGGTCTCCCACATTGTAGACAGATGCTTTACCATCTGAGCCACCAGGGAAGTCCTGATAAAAATTGAACAAGTAGCTCATTTGGCTAGACAAATTTCCCAATAAAAGTTGTATCTTGTCTAGGGGAATTTTCTAGATCAAAACCACCTTATTGGCTTTTAGTAAATTACTTCATCCGTTTAACACATATGTCTTAAAGTCCTACCCTATTCTAGACACTGGTGAGGTCATTATAAGTTCAAAGAACTTATACCTTATTGTGAATATATCAGATATGCATACGTGCTAAGTCACTTCAGTTGTGTCTCTTTACGACCCTATGGATCATAGCCCACCAGGCTCCTCTGTCCATGGGATTCTCTAGGCAAGAATACTGGAGTGGGTTGCTGTGCCCTCATCCAAGGGACCTTTCCAACCCAGGGATCAAACCTGCATCTCCTATGTCTCTTGCATTGGGAGGAGGATTCTTTACCACTAGCGCCACATATAACATAGTGCAGTGCAAGATAGATGCCATGTGAGCAATATAAATGAGGTGTCAGGGAAAAAAGCCTGACTTCTTCAGTAAGGGGTTCAGGAAAATATTCTATTTTATCTAGGCCCCATAGTTCAGTTGGCAAAGTGGAAAGAAGAGCCTAGGAGGAGAGAATGCAGTAATTAAAATAATAGAAACAACAAAGCACAAGGTATTGGGGTAAATAGTAAGTAGGAATTTTTGATTACAGCTTACAGTTCATATTGGGGATTAATGAAAATAAGACCAAAAAAAGGTAATCAAGGCTACCCTATAGGGAACTTAAAAGCCAAGTAAAGTAGTTTACATTTTAATTTGTCCTTGGTAGAGAGATATATAAAGTTCGAATGAGGTTATAGTAAGATTAAACAAGTGGACATTTTCTAGATGATCCAGGGAGAAGATTCTGGAGGCAGTTTCACTAGAAGTCTGAAACAATCTGGCCAAGAGAGGATTGGAACCTAAACTATGACAATGACATTGAGAATGCCAAGGAAGAAAATTTAAAAAAATACATAAACAGCAAACTTACAGGGTGAGGCAACTGAGTGGATGTTGGGAGAGAAAAGTCATGAACAATCCATAGTCATCGAGCTTTTAAGTCTAGGTGACATAGTACATTGAAGATTTAAGTCTAGGTGACATAGTACTCTCAATGGAAATAAGAAATCATTAGTTTGATGGAAGATACAGTGAATTTAATTTGTTTAGTTTGAGGTTTCTGCAGAATCCAGGTAGAGCTGTCCAGTAGATTAGGCAGATATATAGTTTTAGAGCTTGGAGGAATGATTGGATTTAGAAATAAACATGATAATCATCTTTATAAAAATGATAACTAAGCCAAGGGATTGGGGAAACTCTTCAAGAAAGAGAAAATACAGAAAGAGATGATCCAAATCTTGGAAAAGGGAAACAGCCAGGGAGAAAGTGAAGGAGCAGTAATTGAGTTGAGTAGAATCAAGAGAATGAACAGAAGGCAATGAAGGACCATGTGGTTGGTTGAAATTGCCAAATGCAGAAGAGAAGCAAGTTTTCTAGTTGTTTTGAGATGAAAGATTGATCTGCTACAAACTAGGCCATGATAGCTAGAAGTGGAAGTCTTTTATTTTTTGACTATTGTGAAATACTTCCTCCTAGGAGTGTGTGATTTGTACTTAGAAAGAACTTCATTATGATTGTAAAATAATGCTTTTTTAATAAAAATTTGAGAAACCTCTGACTATAAATGATTTAAATAAAAATTCCCCATAATGCTAACATTGGCCTACATGCATTTGCCAGCATCTTTCATGAATCAGCCATGAGAACACAATTCTCTCAAGTATCTGCTTTTATCGATGTGCTAAAATTGTTTGATGAGTTCTTTATTTTTGTAAATGATATTTTTAATGACTGAAGAGTATTCATTCTAGAGATGTATCAAAATGTATTACCTCATTCATAGACATTTGTTTCCAGATCATGTCCTTATCAAATAATAATTTTTAACAATTTTTTTTTCAGTTTGGTTTATATCTTCAGGAATGAGTTTACTAGGGTAAAAGTTAGGCATATCATTTTCAAGTCATTTGAAACATTTACCAAATGACTTTCCCTAAAAGTTATTGCAGTTTGCTCTTTCCTTTGTAGATAGGATATTCCATAGTTAATGAGCAAAGTGACTCCTGCATTAATTAAAGGTTGTCTTTAGTTCTCCATCTCCCTGGGCTACCATTTTCCCACAAAACATTTTAATGAGCAAAATTAAGAAATATTACCTATCAGTGCATATGACAGTAGTATTTAACTTAATGTAGAATGATTTAGGTGCTCCTACACCATTCTTAAGTTTTTCAATCATAAATTGTAGACAACTAATCTAATTAAAAAAATCCATACATCTTCCTGTCAAATGTTAAGGTCATTAACTAGTTTGCACCTGAAAAGGTCTGTAAAGCTTTTCAATGTGGATTATAGAAGCTATTTAAATTCATTTAACAAGAGCCAATGAAATCTACCCAGTCATATCTATCTTTTATTCATTTTTCTTTGCTCATCTCTAGATTTTCCATTCTCTAGAATCAGCTTCTCATGCTTGATGCCTATAAACATTTTATATTACTTGATTAAAATATTAATTTTAACATTAAATTTTTCTACAAAAAGGAGAAGTAATAATAAATATGCACATTCCTTTTAAAATATATTTTAAAAAACCTCTGGAAGGATACAGAAGTACTAAGAGTAGTTATCTGGGATATGGGTGAAGTAGTTTCAGGTAGATGATGGATGGACTGGGCAGGCATTTTGAGCCATGTCAGTATCTTGCTTATTCATAAAACTAAATTAAAAAAAAAACAAGATCTTGATTTTATGACTTTTAAAAATGCAAAGAAACATTTAAAAAATATCTAGTACAGTATCATTTTTGTTGTTCTATCTCTCAGTCATGCCTGACTCTTTGTGATCCCATGTCAGGCTTCCCTGTCCTTCACCATGTCCCACAGTTTGCTCAAACTTACGTCCATTGAGTCGGTGATGCCATCCAACCATCTTGTCCTTTGTTGTCCCCTTCTCCTCCTGAACTCAATCTTTCCCAGCATCAGGATCTTTTCCAGTGAGTCAGCTCTTTGCATCAGGTGGCCAAAGTATTGGAGCTTCAGCTTCAGCATCAGTCCTTCCAATGAATATTCAGAGTTGATTTCCTTTAGGACCGACTGGTTTGATCTCCTTGCAGTCCAAGGGACTCTCAAGAGTCTTCTCCAGAACCACAGTTTGAATGCATCAGTTCTTTGGCACTCAGCTTTCTTTATGGTCCAACTCTCACATCCGTACATGACAACTGGAAAAACCATAGCTTTGACTGTATAGACCTTTGTTGGCAAAGTGATGTCTCTGTTTTTTAATACACTGTCTTGGTTTTCCATAGCTTTTCTTCCAAGGAGAAAGCATCTTTTAATTTTGTGGCTGCAGTCACCATCTACAGTGATTTTGGAGCCAAAGAAAAAAATCTGTCACTACTTCCACTTTTTCCCCATCTATTTGCCATGAAGTGATGGACCAGATACCATGATCTTAGTTTTTTGAATGTTGAGTTTTAAGCCAGCTTTTTCACTCTTCCACTTTCACCCTCATCAAGAGGCTCTTTAGATCCTCTGCTTTTGGCCATTAAAATTGTATCATCTGCATATCAGAGGTTATTGATATTTCTCCCAGTAATCTTGATTTCAGCTTGTGCTTTATCCTGCCCAGCATTTCACACGATGTACTCTGAATATGTTAAATAAGCAGGATGACAATATATAGCTTTGTCTCCTTTATAGATTTATACTCTTTTTCCAATTTGGAACCAGTCTATTGTTCCATATCTAGTTCTAACTGTTGCTTCTTGACCTGCATACAGGTTTCTCAGAAAGCAGGTAAGGTGGTTTGGTATTCCCATCTGTTTAATAATTTTCCACAATTTATTGTGATCCACACAGTCAGAGGCTTTAGTGTAGTCAATGAAGCAGAAGTAGATGGTTTTTTTGAACTCCCTTGCTTTTTCTATTATCCAATGGATGTCTTTTCTAAATCCAGTTTGTATATCTCGAAGTTCTCAGTTCACATACTGTTGGAGGTTAGCTTGAAGGATTTTGAGCATTACCTTGCTAGCATGTGAAATGAGTGCCGTTGTATGAATTACATGAGCAAAAAATTGAGAAAAACTAGATATTCATTAAATAGAGGAGGAAAAATAAAATTATAGAATCATTGTACATGTGTGCTCAGTTGCTTCAGTCTTGTCTGCCTCTTGGAGACCCCATGGACTGTTGCCTGCCAGCCTTCTCAGTTCATGGGATTCTCCAGGCAGAGTACTGGAGTGGGTTGCATTGCCCTCCTCCAGGGGATCTTCCCAACTCAGGGATCAAACCCAGGTCTCCTGTATTACAGGCAGATTCTTTACTGCTGAGCCACTAGGGTAATGACTTGAATGGATGATATGACTATCAGATTTCTAGCTTGGGTGGGTTTTGTTACCATTAACTAAGAAAGGGAGTAGAGGAGTTGTGGTTGTGATTTCAATTTTTTTTTTCAGTTCAGTGGACATATGTAGGAGGTGTTTGTGTAACATTTAAGTAGATATGTCTAGTAGACATTTGAATATATGATCCTGCAACTCAGAAGAAATTTCAAGATTGAATTTATAGATTTGTTAACACCAGCATAAAAGAGATAGTTACAGTTATACACATAGGGTGATACTGAGGGAGGGAAGAGGGATTGAAGACATGTTTTACTGCTGAAGATGTTACTTCCATGGAGCAAAGAAAACATCAATATTATTTTGTAAAATTGTACATGATTTATAAAGTCACTGGTGTTTTTAATGTTCTTACTTATTCCTAGTTTATTTATTAGGTGTTTTGTGCATTTTCATTATTTTGGGTTTAATATAAAGACAGTGATTTGTGATTAGTTAGTGCTGGCTGAGGGTTATACTATACTTTCTTGGGGTCCAGACATCAAGATTTTGAAAGATTTAGCACTTGCAAATGTTAAATGTAAAACTGTAGTATCTTTGAGTTTTGGGCCGGTTATTCTGAAAGCAGGCTTCAAGGCAAGGGGAAAGACATGGGGTAAAAAAGGGAATAGGCATTTTATTGTGTACTGTTGATGTTTCAGAAATTGTTAGATGTTTTATATATATTTCCCTATTTACCTGTAACAATAGATCTATAATGCTAGTATTTTATCCATAGTTTACAGATGATATAACAGACTCAAAGAGGTTAAATGACTTACTCAAAGTCACTTTTGAGGAAAATTATAACAAAAGCTAGTGTGTTCTCAGCCCTGGTGTACATCAGAGTCATCTGTGGAACTTTAAAAGCAATACTCCAGGGCTCCCCAGGAGATTTTGATTTAGTATCTTCTTCATGTGGCCTTGGGTTGTGCAATTTTGCAGTGCTCCACGGGTGATTCTGTTGTGTGATTCGGGTGGTGGTTAAGAGGTCTGGATTCAGACAGACTGTGGTGAGTCTTGGCTCCAGTTACTGCCACTGGGATCTTGGGCTAATTAATCTCACCAAACCTCAGTATTTATTCATCTGTTAAATGAGGATTATAATAGACCTACCTTGTGCCAATGTTGCAGAGATTCAAAACAGTGTGCTGAATAGTTTTCCATTTCCCCTCCAAATTCCTGTTCTTCCTAGCTTTCTGTCCTGAGAGGCTGGCTTGCAGTGACTTCATCAATGGGCTGCGTTGCCTTCCAGCTTCTGGGTTGGTTCAGCCCGCAGGAGGTCAGAGGTCAGGAGGAGAGTATGGGTATTTATTCCCTCAGTTTCTTCTCTGATGATTTGTCATGAGTTGCCCATTGCTATGTTCTTCCACCTAAAGTCACAGCTCCTATCAGATAGTCCTCTCCTAGAGCTGCAGATATAGCTCTGTAATTTTTTGAATCCCAGAAAATGCCCTCTCCCCAATGTCTCTTCAGCAAAGGTGGTAAAGGATTTGTGGCTATTGCTATCCCCAAAGCACTTCATCATCCTTTAACCTTGATCACCCTTTTGCAAATAGTCTCTTCATTAAACTCTTAATTATCCCATTTGAGTGTGCCATCTGTTTCCTACTTAGACCCTGACAGGTACTACACACAAAGCGCTTAGCATAGTTCCCAGCACATATTAGATTCTAAATAAATGTTTATCAATAAAGAAAAAGTTCTGTGTAATACATTCTTCAACTGTAGGTATGCATTTTGTTATTTTCATTTAGAGTTTATGTTTCATTTGGTCCTTAAAGTTTAATTTCAGTATAATTTTGTTTAAACAGAATTCAAGTAACAAAGGCCTTCAATTAAGCAGGTATTCATTCTCTTTCTTTCCACACCACCCCCCCCCCCCCCCCCCCCCCACCACTGCGTTTTGCTTTGCAGGAAAGGAGATAAGTGATTGGAAGGAAAACTTACATTTATGATTTTGTAAAAAGAGAGAACTTCATGGAGAATGTTCTGGAATGAGTGTACATTTAGTCAATATGAAATATTCCTGGGATTGCATCCTGGCTCTAGCTCTACTAAGTCCGTTAATTTCTCCTAATTTATAGGGTTGCAGTGAGAATCCAATGAGACAAACTATGTAAACTACATCTGATGAAATAAAGTACTGTATGTAACCCCTGAAACAAGAAACAAGTGATTCCTTTCTTTCACTCTCTTAGCCTTATACTAGGCCTTGTTAGATTGATGGCCCCAAGTCCCTGCTAGGTAACCAGTCATTATTTGCATGTTCCAGTGGTTTTCCAACCTGATTTCTTCAGTGAGGAAAGTGGGAAGCACATTTTAAAAATATTTTCAACAACACACAAAACTCAAACTGGGTTTTTCCTTATAAGTTTCTGAAAATAATTCCAATAAGAGGATTTCCATGTTTTCTCAGAATTTTGTCTAAAACAGCTTTACTTTGTTACTACTTAAGCTAATTGTTAAACTCTAAGATCATATATGTATATATATTTTTGCTTAGAATAGCAAAAATTTCAGATATGCCAGCCCTGTGTTCTTCGTTGTATCAAACTCTTTTATTAAACAACAAGAATTAGAAGGTTGCTGCGTGCATTCATGCTCAGTGGCTTCAGGTGTGTCTGACTCTGTTACCCTATGGACTGTAGTCAGGCTTCTCTGTTCATGGGATTCTCCAGGCAAGAATACTGGAGTGGGTTGCCACATCCTCTTGCAGGTGATCTTCACAACCCAGGAATTGAACCCATGTCTGCTATGTTTCCTGCACTGCAGGCTAATTCTTTACCACTGAGCCACCAAGGAAGCCCAAAAGATTGCTGAGGTCTGATGAAATGGAGATAGGGCTGTAGCCAGTGGATAGCACCATGTCCTTTGAATTCTTGTTTCCATTTTACCTCTCAGTTATAAGACATTAATTAAAGGCCATTTTAAAGAGGGGGAGCTCTGGCCCTCTTTAGGGAATACATGTTAAAATAGAAAAAAAACTATGTTTAAGGCCATTATTTTATATAAACACCACTGGGTGAGAAGATGGCCATCTGTGAACTGGGAAATGGATCCTCACCAGATGCCACAACTGCAACTGCCTTGATCTTAGACTTCCCAGCCTATAGAACTATGAGAACTTAATGTTTTTTACACTACCCAGCCCATGATATTTTCTCATAGGGACCCAGAAGGACTAAAACAAGACTCAATCCCAGGACTAATCATTTCATACCTTATGTATTTATTTAGCTCATTTACTCTCAGATAGCCAAACCCCAGGGAATACCACATTTTCCAGATTCCCTTAAACTGACCCAATATCTCACTCCTTCCTGATTCCCTCAGCCATCCTAAGGAATTACTTGCATCTCATGGTCTGCTGTGAGCAATATCCCTAATGTTTGCTTCTGCATCTATGAAAACCCTTTTTATTTTTGTTCTAAAGGAAACCTGGCTTTCCTTTAAGGTATAACTTGTCCTGAACCCCAGGCAGTGGTAGCTGATTTTTATTTTCTCATTTACTCCATTCCTCAGGTTTCTCCTCCTTCCTTTTCCAAAAACCTAGCTTCTATTGAATCCCCAGCCATCAGATGAACTATTATTACCAACCCTTTCGAGTTGGGCTCTAACAAGGGTCCTCCTGCCCAATGTCATTTGAGCCAGTAGAATAAGACTGAATTCATTTCAGAAACAAAGGAAAGATTTATTAGCTGATATAAGAATGGAGGGACTTCCCTGGCTGTCCAGTGGTTAGTACTTCGCCTTCCAATGCAGGGGTTGAGGATTTGATCCCTGGATGGGGAGCTAGGATCCTCCATGCCTAATGGCCAAGAAACAAAAACATAAAACAGAGACAATATTGCAAAAAATCCAAGAGAGATTTTTTTTTAAATGCATGCTCAGTCACCAAGTCATGTCTGACTCTTTGTGACCCCATGGACTGTAGCCCGTTAGACTCCTCTGTCCATGGGATTTTCCAGGCAAGAATACTAGGGTGAGTTGCCACTGGACCACCTGCGAAGCCTGTTTTGAAAAATCATCCACATCAAAAAAAAAAAAAAAAAAACTAAAAAAAATTTCCTGTTATACAGAATAAGTCAGAAAGGTGAGGGTGGGAACTGAGAGAGTATGATTGAAACATATACATGTACATTACCATTTGTAAAACAGATAGCTAACAGAAATCTGCTGTATAGCACAAGTAGCTCAACCCAGTGCTCTGTGACACCTAGAGGGGTAGGATGGGGGTGGGGTGGGAGGGAGGCACAAGAGGGAGGGCTATATGTATACTTTTGGCTGATTCATGTTGTTGTATAGCAGAAACCAAAACAACATTGTAAAGCAATTATCCTCCAATTAAAAATAAATTTAAAAGAAAGAATGGAGAGGTAAGAGTTTGCACACACTCCCCTCCTCCAGGCTGTGGGTGGGTCTGCTCTATAGGTTGTTTTTGGGAGAGGCGGGTGGAGTCTTTGTGGGGCAGTGCAGGTGTGCTGTATTTGGCTGCAGATCACAGCATGTGCACAGCATCTCTGCATTTGGCCTGCAGTTGCCGCCATCTTGAATTGAGGTAGGGCGCAGGCATTCTGCGGTAGGAAATCTGGTCTGAAGTGCCTGGTCTGAGTCCTCTGCTCAGGGCACCCTTGTGAGCGAGTGAAACTAGACTCAGCACAAAGGAAAAGGAAGAAAAGGAAAAAAGGTCAGATTTTGTGTTATTCCCCAAATTCTATCGTTATTTCTCAGGAATTGTTAGCGGGATTTGCCAGTGACAAATCCCTCCTGTCTTTTGTTCTGCTCCTCATTCTTGAGGGGTGCTAGGGATCTCAGGTCCTCTCTTGGAGTTGCTTCTTGCTGATTTCAGGTACTGTCAGAACCCTGAGTAGAGGAACGGCCCCTCTTCCAGCTGCCTTGAGGTCTGTTTGGTGCCCTCCAGGCCTTAGCCCTAACTGTCCATATCCCGGAGGAACCACTACCATTTGTTTGAGCAGGCTCTGGGAGTTGGTGATGGACAGGGAAGCCTGGCGTGCTGCAGTCCATGGGGTCGCAAAGAGTCAGACTCAACTGAACTGACTGACTGAACCTTATGGAGACAAAGGACAACAGAAAATGTAAGGTTCATGGCCCAAATATTAGCAAGAGAATGATGGCCACATGTCAAGTTTTCTTAAAAATGAAATTATCTCGGTGTTTGCCCTGTATATAAGCAAAAGTGTACTGCAGTGCTGAGGCTCACTGCTGCCGCCTGAATAGCCCTGGTCACACTTCTGTTGTTTTCCGGAAAAGAAGCTTTAGGTCAGAAAGAGGGTCACATGAGAGTCAATGGGGCTGGTGTCTCAGGTTGTCTCTCTGGAGATTGGCGCTCTGTGGGGCCTGTTCAGTTGAGAGTGATGTGCCCACAGAGTGATCCCTGCAACTTCAGGGCAGAGTGGGTGGTTAGGGTCACCCAGCAGGGGTCTGTTCCCGTAAGGAGTGTGCTGACCTTGTGATCCACTGGATTTCCAGGTTTTTATGTGCACCTGGTCTCCTAGCTGGAAGGGGTTTAGGACCAGGTCAGTGAGTGCGGGCTGCATCTGTTTACCATCTTCTGCCTTGGCATTCGTGATTTCTCCTAGTTTCTCCATTTCAAGGGGGTTAAGGTGTCCTTTCTTTTGGGCTTGGGGAATGGGTCTACCATACATGAGTTCAAATGCACTTTAATTTAACCCTTAGGGCTAAGCGCATGCAGAACAGGACAGTAGGAAGCAGCTTAATTCAGTTTTGAGTTTTCTAACACAGTTAAGGACCTTTTCAAAGTCTGATTGGACCTCTCTACAGTCCCTAATGATTGGGGTCTCCAGGCTTAGTGCAAGATCCATTTTACACCCAGGACACTTGTTATTACCTTTATTGCTTAAGACACAAATGCTGGGCAATTATTGCTTCGTAGGGATCCTGGGAGCCCAAGCCTGGGGATTATTTCTTTTGTTAATGTCAGCCACTGCAGCTAATGTTTCAGTTCTAGTAGAGAATGTTTCTATCTACCCAGAAAATGTGCCTGCTCACACCAAGTCATAGCTGAAATTGCCTGGTACTCACACATACTGGGAGTGACAGTGAAATCAGTTTGTCAGTCTTCTCCTGGATATGTCCGCCTGGTTCAAATGGGTCTTATCCGGGGGCCTCTTGAGGTTCTGGTGTTGGAGTTGCTCATTGTGAAGCTGGAGCATGTCTCAACTGTCTGACTGATAAAGCTAAATAATTATATATAGGGCTTCCCTTCTGTAGCGAGTTCCATGATCTTCCCTGAGGGCACGACACTTGCAGTTTGGGGAAAGAAGTATTGCCCACGTTCATTAACTAGCTATTCATGACCTCTTAGATCTCTATTAAAGCCCCATTTTGGGGCTTTGTCTAATCTTTCCTTTGTGTAGACATGGGAATAATTGGATGGATCTGGCCTTCAAGTTATGAGGGGTAGTTGCCAAGTTACTGGTCCTAGGACTGCCCTTCTGGCTGTTGTGTGTGCCTTGTTTCCCTTTATTACCTCTTTATTTCCCTTTTGCTGACCCCTGTTGTGAATGACTACCACCCTTTTGGGAAGTTATATTGCTTCTAAGCGCTTCAATATCCTTAAGCCACGTTTCACCTGTGTATTTTCCACAGCAACCATACCTCTTTCCATTCAAATAGCCCTGTGGTGCATATGGAGCATGTGCATACTGGAAATCCGTGAAAACATTTAAGAACTTCCCTGTCCTGGGCTCTGATTTTCAGGTGAGGGCTCTCAGTTTCTCCTTTTGGGCAGAAGTCCCTGGGAGAAGGCTTCTTGCTTCTCTGATTTGGGTCTGGGAGGTTACTGTGTGTCCTGGCAGCCTTTCCCTCTCTCTCACAAAACTGCTCTTTTTTGTGAACCATTCCTCCTGTTCAGGATTTGGGAGAGACTCACTTCCTAGTTTGGGCTGACTGGAATAGATTGTGTCTATGATTTCTGTATAATCCTGCTCCAGGGGTCCCATTTCTGTGGGTAGCAGGGTGGAAAGATTTAGCTTGTGAGAGGTTTGTATGGTAGCCTCTGGGTTGTCTAAAAGCATAGCTTGAACTTCAGTCAACTCTCCAGGTGATAGCTGTTCTGTTCCCTTAGAACTTGCTATAGCCTGAACCTGGTATGGAGGCCATATAGTGATTGGCTGACCAAAGGTTAACTTTTCTACCTCCTGTAGCAGGGTTGTAGGAAAAGAGGATACCCTTTAGAGGTTTGATCTAATTGTTCAAGGAAATAAGCAATCACCCGAGTAAAGGGTCATGGTTTTTGAGCTAATACCCCAAGGGCAATTTGCTTTTTCTCATGAATATGAAGATCGGAGGGTTTAGCTAAAACGGAGGACTAGGAAGGATCCTGAAGTCTTGCTTTTTCAGCTCTTAAAAAACCCCTTCAACATTCTGAATTCCATTCAAAAAGGTCATCATTCTTTGCTTTCAACTTTTCACATAGAGGCCAGGCTCCTAGACCCTAGTTAGGGATCCAGATGTGGCAAAACCCCGCCACCCCCCCCCAGAAAACCCCTAAGTTGCCTTCTAGTTTTAGGAGGGGCAAGCCTGTAAAAGGCTTCTTTCCTGGGGTAGGCTTCTCTGACTGTCTGTGAGAATAAAGCCTATGTGGGTCATCTTTTAGGTGGGTCATCTTAGTTTGTGATATTCGAGACTGTCTTGGATACCTTATTATTGGCTAGGTGGTTCAGAGTGGTTACAATATTTTTGCCAGACGCGTCCTTAGTGTGGCTGGTGATCAGAATGTCACCTACTTACTGGAGGAGGGTTCCAACTCAGTATTCCCCACTGGGTTTCTCTGGGGAAGAATGGAGGTATTACAGAATAAATGTCATGGTTTAGTAAGGACCTGATCAGTGAGGCCCTGTATCACAGGGGCAATGCTTAACAGTCTACTGACTGAGAGGGTACTATTCTGTTGGGCCATGTACATGCGTGGTTTAGATGGACTATCACAGGACTGGCTCTTACAGCTTGTCGCACCCATCTCTGGGCCCAGACTTCAGGATTTACTTCAGGAAGGTCAACTTGCTCTGTCCAGGGAGGTTTGAACTCCTCCATTAACATTGACATCTTATGCCCTTTGTCTAAAGGGACACCAGTCTCCGCTTTGTCTCTCATTAGGTGGAGAGTGGTGCCCAGTTAATGTAAGATCTCTCTTCCTAGCAGGGGTACAGGGCATGTGGGGACACACAAGAAGGAATGGGTGAGCTTGTGTTCATCTAATTTACATTTTAATGACTCTATGAATACCCATTCTTGGGCTTTCCTGATCCCCTCATAATTGTGCTACTCTTTAGACTGAGTTTGCCTGATTTGGTGTTCAGAACTAAGTGGCATGAATGTCTACTAAGAAATCCGCAGGCTTTTCTTCTCGTGTCCAATGTCAGTTGGGGCTCCTCAAGGGTCAGTTGTAATGTCAGTTTAGGAGTTTTCTGGCCCCATCATTTTCATGTATTTGGACTACCTGCCTTTGAGGGTAGTCAACAGTATCTGTCATTTCTGGTCCCCCTTTCAGGGGCAGCGAGGGCATTCCAATATCCCTCTTATTTTACACATGCTGCACTGACTAGACCCTAGTTTCCTTGGCTTGCTATCCCTTGGGTGGGGCTAGGGGTCACTCACTAGAGTTCAGTGTCTCCATAGGCAGTTGGTGCAGATTTCTGTGCCCACTGCTATCATTGGAGGGCAACGGCCAGTAGGCAACCTCAACCAACCAAGAAGTAGGGGTATTTGGTTCTATTTCCAATTTCTAAAGTTTATGCCTAATGTTAGGGGCACTTTAAGGAACAAATTATGACCTCAGGATTTCATTCCCTTTCAAAGACTGAAGGTCAATGGTAGTATAGATTTGGAGGCCTTCCCTGAGGTTTTCTAGGAATGCCAGAGGATTTTCAGTTGTCCCCTGATTGATGTTTTTCAACTTTATTTCAATTGACAGGTTTCTTTCCTGCTGCCTTGATTCCTTTTAGGATCATACCTTTATAATGGGTCAGGCTGTGTCTTTTCCATGTTCTCAGTGGTTCCTGTTGGACTTGTTATCTGTGACTATTTGATTCCCCAGTCTGAAATGAACATGAACTACCTTGTTTCTGTTCTCTTTGTCTAGATTCCTGTTAGGCTTTTGAAAACAGTGTGGCCTCTGGAGGTCAGCCAGTGGGGTCATGGGTCTGAAAGGTTCCCCAGATCAGATTTAGGAACTATTCTGAATCTTTCTTTCCTCTACTTGTCCATGTATACACATCAGAAGTGGTAAGTGGGATATGTACCTGGATAAGCCCTCCTCTACTGAGGCCCTGGCTCAAAGGGAACACTTTTCTTCATGGGTTGTTGAACCCTGGTTAGTGATTAGTCCCATTTAGCATAGTTGCTAGACTGAGTTCTGGAGGAGGGGGCTGGTATAGAGGGAGCCCTTTGGGCCTGTGACCCAGATCAGAACATGAATGAAGAGGGTAGGGAGGGAGCAATAGGAGGAGGGTTTGGGAGGAGATCAAGAAGGCCATCAAAGGAATGATCACAAACTGATATTACCTCAGTGAGGGAGAGCCCACATTCCTTTTGAAGACCTTTATTCTGCTATAAGGTCATAAAAATTGGACATAGGGAATTTTATCCCATTTCTTTTGTCTCTGGCACAGCAGGTCCGGTTGTAGAAATGGTGTTGTAATTCTGAGACCCAATGGTGGGCCAACTTTCCCCATCTCTCAGCAAGTATTGGGGCCAGCCTGTATCACATATGAAGATTAAATACTTTGGGGCCAGGGGATGAAAACTTCCTGAAACTTACCTGAAAACTTCCAGTTCTACAAAATGCACAGTAATGGGCTGTCCTTCAGTATGGTGGGCATTTGGCTTCCCATAACTTACATGTTTTGTTTTGGATTTCTTTCAAACTGCCAAGGGTGGTGGGATTGGAGTCATTTGTTGCAATGCAAATGCCACAAAATACAACTCAGATAAGATTTTCGGTTCAGGAAATTTAGAACAAGCACCAAATTGTTAATAGATTCTTTAAAAGACCAAAGTAGGAAGCATGCAAATGGCATGGATTCTGACAGGGGTCCCCCTTGAATTTTCAGTACCAGTACTTGAGATAATTACTCCCTCCTCAGGCATATAGGAGTTTAGACGGGGCTGCCAAGGGCTTCCCAGGTGATGCTAGTGGTAAAGAACCCACCTGCCAATGCAGGAGACATAAGAGAGGTGGATTCTATCCCTGGGTTGGGAAGATCCCCTGGAGAAGGGCATGGCAAACCACTCCAGTATTCTTGCCTGGAGAATCCCATGGACAGAGGAGCCTGGTGGGCTAGTTCATGGGGTCAAAAAAAGTTGGACATGACTGAAGTTACTTAGCATGCACGCATGCCATCAGGCCAGAAAAACAGCCATGTTACTTCCTGACCTACTTGGTCCATTAGGGAGTGTCATAGCTGTCTGAGGTGGGTATCTTCTCTTTGATCAAAAAACGGAAAGGTGGGAGCTTGAACTCTAGAGTATATTTCTTTCCCTGAGAGGCCATTGGTGGAGCTGCATTATAAGGTTCTTGTCAGCAGGGGAGTGGGGGAAGGGGACAGAGTTCTTGTGGGCTAGGAATAGCTATGCTGCTCACGGCATCCCAGATCAAAGTGCTGGGTACAGCATTTCTGCACCCTGTATGTCATTGCCATCTTGAAGTGTCATGCACAGTGCTTTTGCACATGGTCCACCAAGCTGAAGTGGTGAGCACAGCCATTTTACACTAGGAACTCTGATCTGAAGTGCCTGGTGCAAGACCTCTGTGTGCACCACCACATAATCAAGTGAAACTAGACTAAGCACAAATGAGAAAAGAAGGTGAGAGAGAAACAAAGTAGTTCAGTATTTTGCAAAACTGAGATTTGCCACACACACACTAAAAATCACAGTTCTGGCTGAATTAACTTTAAATTGAAATCTATAAATCTCATTTCCCTAACATACTTCTCAGGGAAATTTGTGCTCCCATTTTCCAAGAAAGTATTTTCACTAGTCCCCTTTAGAAACCATAGCTCCTTTACTACTCAACCTGAGCTGCTAATCTTATTTCACTGAGAAAATAAAAGCAATCAAAGTGAAGTTATTTCATCTTCTTACCTGAAATACCAACCCATCTCTGATGTCCTTTTACAATAGGTAAACTGTCCCTGGTCTCATCTAAGGCTACTCCTTTCCATATGTACTGGATCTCATCCCCTCTCAGTTTCTCTTCTCAACTATTTCACTCCAGCAGTTATCTTCCCTTTATCTTGCAAAATCAAATTTATCCCTCTCAAGGATCATTATCATCAACTACAAGCATGTAATTTTCTTCATCTTAAAAATTCTTTCATTGACCTGACATCTCTCTCTAGCTTTCCACCCCATTTGCTGCTTTCTTTTATAATAAAAATCCTAAAAACAGACATTTGCACTCACACTCTCTATCTCCTGTTTTTTTTTTAAATCAAACTTCAGTCAATCAGACTCTCATTCCTGTTCTTTAACTAAGATGGCTTTTGTTAACATCATTAATGACCATTATCTTTTAAAAGATAGTGGTCAAATATATTTCCTCATCTTAACTTGCCTCTCAATGTCATTGGTAAAGTTAATTCTTCTGCATCAATTTGGGTCCCCAGAGGAGCAGATGTCAAGATGTGATTAAGGTACCAGGGAATTATTGAGGGCAATACTTATGAATGATAAAAGGGAGAGAGCAGGAGAAGGTAGGGAAAGCTTCTGTGGTGAAGGTCAGATACCTGTGAAAAGAGAGAAGGAAAAATGTATAAAATAGGAAGAGGCTCAGAAGAGTCATTGAGCCACAATTGTACACTTGAAGAGTCCCACATCCTACAGTAGAACCCCATGCTGTGCTCAGTCATTGGTTAGCAAGTGTATAAAGGAAGCATGGCCTCACCACAAGTAGCATGGGAGATACAGAAAGATGAAAGCTGGGGTTGCTGGCTAACCATCCCCCTACAAGGTAGATCTGAGTGTAGCATTAATATGGCCACATACACTTGAAATAACGTTTTTTACTTGGTTCTTGGCATGCCACACTCTCTTGATTTTCAGCCTTCCTAGGACTTCTTGTTGAATCCTCCTTGTTTTTCTAAACTCTAATGACTAGATTATTTGCAGGGCTAAACCCTCTATTCTCTTCTTTATCTATGCATAGAACTTAGGGGAATTCATCCAGTGTGATGGATACTACATAGATTTATACCATAATCTACAATTCCAATGTTTGGAGTTTACAACATACAGTGTTTACAACTTATAATGTTTGGATATCTAAAAAATGCCTTAAGTAAATGAAAACACTAATTTGAAGAGATACATGAACCCCAATGTTCATAGCAATATTATTTTCAATAGCCAAGATATGGAAAAAACCTTGCTGCTGCTGCTAAGTCACTTCAGTCGTGTCCGACTCTGTGCGACCCCATAGATGGCAGCCCACCAGGCTCCCTCGTCCCTGGGATTCTCCAGGCAAGAACACTGGAGTGGGTTGCCATTTCCTTCTCCAATGTAGGAAAGTGAAAAGTGAAAGTGAAGTTGCTCAGTTGTATCCAACTGGTAGTGACCCCATGGACTGCAGCCTACCAGGCTCCTCTGTCCATGGGATTTTCTAGACAAGAGTACTGGAGTGTCTTGCCATTGCCTTCTCTGGGAAACAAACTTCAGTTCAGTTCAGTTCAGTCGCTCAGTCATGTCTGACTCTTTGTGACCCCATCAATCACAGCATGCCAGGCCTCCCTGTCCATCACCATCTCCCGGAGTTCACTCAGACTCACATCCATCGAGTCAGTGATGCCACCTAGCCATCTCATCCTCGGTCATCCCCTTCTACTCCTGCCCCCAATCCCTCCCAGCATCAAAGTCTTTTCCAATGAGTCAACTCTTCGCATGAGGTGGCCAAAGTACTGGAGTTTCAGCTTCAGCATCATTCCCTCCAAATCCCAGGGCTGATCTCCTTCAGAATGGATTGGTTGGATCTCCTGGCAGTCCAAGGGACTCTCAAGAGTCTTCTTCAACACCACCGTTCAAAAGCATCAATTCTTCGGTGCTCAGCTTTCTTCACAGTCCAACTCTCACATCCATACATGACCAAACAAACTTAGTCTCCACCAATAGATGAATGGATAAAGAAAATGTGGCATGCATGTACAATGGAATATTATTCAGCCTTAAAAAGAATGAAATTTTGCCTTTGTAACAGCATAGATGGAACTGTCTGGTATTATGCTTAGTAAAGGAAGTCAAGCAGAGAAGGACAAATACTGTATGTTTTCACATATATGTGGAATTTTAAAAACAAAAAATGGTATGAATATACCTAAAGAGAAAGAGACCTGCAGATACAGTGAGGAAAGTGGTGGTTGCCCGAGAGGAGAGAGTGGAAGAGAGGCAAAACAGGTAAAAGGGATTAAGAGGTACAAACTACTAGGTATGAAATAAGTAAGCTACAAGGATGTAATGTACAGCACAGGGAAGATAGCCAATATTTTATAATAGCTTTATATAGTATATAATCTATAAAAATACCAAATTACTATGTTATGCACATAAAACTAATATTATGTCAACTACACTTTAAATAAAATCATGAATGAATAATTACCTCAAACTTAACATATTTCAGCAAGAACTGTTGATTTTCTAATGCTTCATATCTCACAAAACTCCTTCCACAGTGCTGCTTAACTCTGTAAAAGGCAGCACAACTATTCATTAGCTGCTCAAGTCACAAGATTTGCAATCATATATAAGTCTTTTCTGTCTCACATTGCAATATTTTATTTATCATCAAAATTCTGTCAGCTTTCAGTTCGAAATTTGTTCTAGTATGATCATTTCTTCTCCCTTTACTGCTTAGTTCTAATATAATGGTTCAGGTTCTACCTTTTTACTCTCTTGATGGAATTCTATTGTTTTGTCCTGGTGTTTCTGGATTTCTGCCTCTTTGAATTCCTCTTCCCAAGTCTCTGATACTGATGCTTCAGTTGACATATCTTCTTGGCTCTCAATTCAAGCATCACCCCTGAACACTACTTTTTTTTAACCTTTTATGGCTCTGCATTTTACAGCTGTCAACTCACTGTATTCATTCAACAGATATTTGTAGTGTCCCCATGTATAAGGAATAAAGTTAGTTAAGTCACTCAGTTGTGTCCGACTCTGTGACTCCATGGACTGTAGCCCACCAGACTCCTCCATCCATGGGATTCTCCAGCCAAGAATACTGGAGTGGGTTGCCATTTCCTTCTCCAGGGGGTCTTCCTGACCCAGGGATCAAACCCAGGTCTCCTGCATTAGAGGCAGACACTTTAACCTCTGAGCCACCAGGGAATAGTTCTAGGTAATAAGGATATAGCATCAACAAAATGGATAATATCATAGCTTGCTAAAGAACTGATATTCTAATAGAGGAAGACAGACAATAAATTAATAAATATAGAATTCATCATGTGGGAGTAAGAGATAGAAAAGTAAAAACAAGTATGAGGGTATCAGAAACACTGGGTAATGTGTACTGTTTTTATAAATGGTGCTGAGGGGAAAGTACTCTGTGAAGGTAACATTTGAGCAAAGTTGGAGGGAGAGAACCATGCAACTATGGAAAGAGTATTCCACGCAGAAAGAAGAGTACTACAAAAGCCCTAAAGTAAGAATGTTCCTGGTATGTTCAGTGAGGCTGGATTGGTTACATATTGTTGTGTAATGCTACCCCAATACCTAGTGACTTAAGACAGAAGTTATTCATTATATCACAGTAAGCACAGGTTTAAAAAGAACTAGATGTGACTTAACTGTGTATCTCTGGCTTGCAAGGCTACAATCAAGGTGTCACCTAGGATGAATTTACCTCAAGGCTTGACTTGGGGAGGATCCACTTCCTAGCTTACACACATGGCTTCTGGAATGATTCAGTTCTTGCAGTGTGTTGGATTGAAGTCCTCAGTTCTTTGTTGGCTATTGGTCAGAGGCCCACCTGAGTCTCTTAATACATGGCCTTCTCCATAAGGAAGCTCACCATGTGGCAGTTGTCTTCTCTCTGATTTAGCGATGGAGGGAGCAAGATAGGGTGAATATGGGATCCAGTTTTTATAACCCAATCCCTAAAGTCACTTACCATTACTTTTGTAATATCCTGTTTCTAGAGGTGAATCACTAATTCCAGTTGACACTGAAGGGTAGAAGATTGCACAAGGTGGTAAACACCAGGAGACAAGGATCATCGCATGCATGCTCAGTTCAGTTCAGTTCAGTCGCTCAGTCGTCTCCGACTCTTTGTGACCCCATGAATCGCAGCACACCAGGCCTCCCTGTCCATCACCAACTCCCGGAGTTCACTCAGATTCACATCTATCGAGTCAGTGATGCCATCCAGCCATCTCATCCTCGGTCATCCCCTTCTCCTCCTGCCCCCGATCCCTCCCAGCATCAGAGTCTTTTCCAATGAGTCAACTCTTTGCATGAGGTGGCCAAAGTACTGGAGCTTCAGCTTTAGCATCATTCCTTCCAAAAGAACACCCAGGGCTGATCTCCTTCAGAATGGACTGGTTGGATCTCCTTGCAGTCCAAGGGACTCTCAAGAGTCCTCTCCAACACCACAGTTCAAAAGCATCAATTCTTTGGCGCTCTGCCTTCTTCACAGTGCAACTCTCACATCCATACATGACCACAGAAAAAACCATAGCCTTGACTAGATGGACCTTAGTCGGCAAAGTAACGTCTCTGCTTTTGAATATGCTATCTAGGTTGGTCATAACATGGAAAAGAAATGCAAAAGAGCAAAATGGCTGCCTGGGGAGGCCTTACAAATAGCTGTGAAAAGAAGAGAAGTGAAAAGCAAAGGAGAAAAGGAAAGATATAAGCATCTGAATGCAGAGTTCCAAAGAATAGCAAGAAGAGAAAAGAAAGCCTTCTTTAGTGATCAATGCAAAAAAATAGAGGAAAAGAACAAAATGGGAAAGACTAGAGATCTCTTCAAGAAACTTAGAGATACCAAGGGAACATTTCAGGCAAAGATGGGCTCGATAAAGGACAGAAATGGTATGGACCTAACAGAAGTAGAAGATATTAAGAAGAGGTGGCAAGAATACACAGAAGAACTGTACAAAAAAAATCTACACAACCAAGATAATGACGATGGTGTGATCACTCACCTAGAGCCAGACATCCTGGAATGTGAAGTCAAGTGGGCCTTAGAAAGCATCACTACGAACAAAGCTAGTGGAGGTGATGGAATTCCAGTTGAGCTGATTCAAATCCTCAAAGATGATGCTGTGAAAGTGCTGCACTCAATATGTCAGCAAATTTGGAAACCTCAGCAGTGGCCACAGGACTGGAAAAGTTCAGTTTTCATTCCAATCCCAAAGAAAGGCATGCATGCTTAGTCATGTCCAACTCCATGTAACCCCATGGACTGTAGCCAGCCAGGCTCCTCTGTCCATGGGATTTCCCAGGCAAGAATTATATTGGAGTGGGTTGCCATTTCCTCCTCCAGGGGATCTTCCCGTCCCAAGGATCATTGAGGGGTCATTAAAATAAGACTGCTCACTACACAGTTCATTGTGGCTGAAACAGATGGTCAGTGGATATAGCGATAGGAAATGAAGTCAGAGAAGTTGAGGAAGGATCAGATCATGTGCATTCTCATGGGTCCTTGTATGTGTCTGAATTTAAAAGACTCATTCATCTGCCTTTGGGAGAATGGACTATATGAGATCAAGGTCTAAAGCAGGGAGAGCAGTTAGGTTGTTGTTGTTCAGTTGCTAAGTCCTGTCTGACTCTTTGTGACCCTATGGACTGCAGCACACCAGGCTTTCCTGTCCTTCATGAACTCCTGGAGCTTGCCTAACTCATGTCCATTGAGTCAGTGATACCATCTAACCATCTCATCCTCTGTTTTCCCCTTCTCCTGCCTTCAATCTTTCCCAGTATCTGGGCCTTTTCCAATGAGTTTGCTCTTCCATTAGGTGGCCAAAGTATTGGAGCTTCAGAACTAAGCCATGAGACACCTCATCTGGAAGTTGGGAAAAGGAGGTGAGGCCAGCAAAAGATACCAAGAGTAAGCTGCCAATGAGGTAGAAGGTAAACTAAGAAAAGTTTCCTGAGAGAATATTATGTATTTACAGTACCATTTAATTCTTATGGCTTCAGGCAGGAGTGTGTCTTGAGGATGCAAAGATAAAGGTGAAAAGGTAGAACAGTTAAACTGATTTCCACTCAGCCTCCTTAGCAGAGATTGAAAATGATGTAACTCATCATGAGAAACGCTGGGCTGGAGGAAGCACAAGCTGGAATCAAGATTGCCGGGAGAAATATCAATAACCTCAGATATGCAGATGACACCACCCTTATGGCAGAAAGTGAAGAGGAACTAAAGAGCCCTCTTGATGAAAGTGAAAGAGGAGAGTGAAAAAGTTGGCTTAAAGCTCAACATTCAGAAAACGAAGATCATGGCATCTGGTCCCATCACTTCATGGGAAATAGATGGGGAAACAATGGAAACAATGGCTGACTTTACTTTTTTGGGGGGCTCCGAATCACTGCAGATGGTGATTGCAGCCATGAAATTAAAAGATACTTACTCCTTGGAAGGAAAGTTATGACCAACCTAAACAGCATATTAAAAGGCAGAGACATTACTTTGCCAACAAAGGTCCATCTAGTCAAGGCTATGGTTTTTCCAGTAGTCAAGTATGGATGTGAGAGTTGGACTAAAAAGAAAGCTGAGCGCTGAAGAATTGATGCTTTTGAACTGTGGTGTTGGAGAAGACTCTTGTGAGTCCTTTGGACTGCAAGGAGATCCAACCAGTCCATCCTAAAGGAGATCAGTCCTGGGTGTTCATTGGAAGGACTGATGTTGAAGCTGAAATTCCAATACTTTGGCCACCTTATGCGAAGAGCTGACTCATTTGAAAAGATCCTGATGCTGGGAAAGATTGAAGGTAGAAGGAGAAGGGGATGGCAGAAGATGAGATGGTTGGATGACATCACCGACTCAATGGACATGGGTTTGGGTGGACTCTGGGAGTTGGTGATGGACAGGGAGGCCTGGCGTGCTGCAGTTCATGGGGTTGCAAAGAGTTGGACACAACTGAGTGACTGAACTGATACTGGCTGAACTGATAGCCTGGATATGGGGATGAGAGAGACAGAGAATGTATGTGCATATTCAGAGACATATATTCAGAATTTTAACACTCTATGGTTTGGTAGAGGGCCCAATACCAAATGGTATTGTTGCATGATTATATTCTTGTTGACCCAGTTCACACATCAGCGTCCTTTACCAAGGTCCTGGGGGCATTTCAGTTTGAGAGGCACATAGTTGTAACCATTGAAGATATTTTATATTTGTAGATGTATCCCATTCAGTTCAGTTTAGCAAAAACCAGAGACATATATGTTCCACTTCAATAAAAATATTAGCCAAATCAGTTTTCCTCAAAGTGATGAAATGAATTTTTTCTCTCTAGGAAAAGATCAATAAATTAATTATAACTGATATTTGTATAGCATTTCCCCCACATTATTTCATTTAAATTCTACTCTAATGATGTGATATATTTATTATCATCATCTTGTAGATGAGGCAAATGAAGTTCTTATGGATGAGGTTAAATAAGCTTAAGCAGCTTATTTAATGTCATAGAGTAATAACGCAGATCTGGATCTTGAATTGATCAGTTTGTGATCAATTTTCCATCCTAAGTATAAGCAGTGATGGTGCTTGGAAGAAGGGTCATCCTCACCAGGAGTGTGACAACAGACTCTGAGAAGGGCTTTGGGAAGGTTCAGGCGAATCAACTACTATGTGTACTGCATAGATAAAACTGTTTGAATGTGTGGTTAAATAAAATGGCTCCTACGTATTACATTGAAAGAAGCTATGCTTTATGCAGTTAGATAAATTCCTTCATTCCCATTGGTTTCTCTTGGAGGAGAATCAAATTCACTAACATCTGTAGCAACACCACACCTGTGTATTCAGTGGATCCTCTCCTTGGTGGCATCCACTTTAGATACTTAGGGTTCAGTTTAGTTTAGTCGCTTAGTCATGTCCAAGTCTTTGTGACCCCACAGACTGCAGCATGGCAGGCCTCCCTGTCCATCGCCAACTCCTGGAGCTTGCTCAAATACATGTCCATCGAGTCCGTGATGCCATCCAACCATCTCATCCTCTTTTGTCCTCTTTTCCTCCTGCCCTCAATCTTTCCCAGCATCAGGGTCTTTTCCAGTGAGTCAGTTCTTCACATCAGGGGGCCAAAGTATTGGAGCTTCAGCTTTAGCATCAGTCCTACTAATGAATATTCAGGGTTGATTTCCTTTAGGATTGACTGGTTGGATCTCCTTGCAGTCCAAGGGACTCTCAAGAGTCTTCTCCAGCTCCACAGTTCAAAAGCATCAATTCTTTGGTCCTCTGCTTTATTTTTGGCACAACTCTCACATTCATCCATGACTACTGGAAAAACCATAGCTTAACTAGACAGACCTTTGTCAGCAAAGTAATGTCTCTAATTTTTAATATGCTGTCTAGGTTGGTCATAACTTTTCTTCCAAGGAGCAATCGTCTTTTAATTTTATGGCTTCAGTCACCATCTCCAGTGATTTTGGAGCCCAAGAAAATAAAGTCTGTCACCGTTTCCATTATTTCCCCATCTATTTGCCATGAAGTGATGGGACTGGATGCCTTGATTTTAGTTTTCTGAATGTTGAGTTTTAAGGCAGCTTTTTCACTTTCCTCTTTCACTTTCAAGAGGCCCTCAGTTCCTCTTTGCTGTCTGCCATAAGAGTGGTGTCATCTGTATATCTGAGGTTATTGATAGTTCTCCCAGCATTCTTGATTCCAGCTTGTGCTTCATTCAGCCCAACATTTCGCATGATGTACTCTGCATAGAAACTAAATAAGCAGGTTGAAAATATATAGCCTTGACATACTCCTTTCCCAATTTGGAACCAGTTTGCTGTTCCATGTCTGGTTCTAACTGTTGTTTCTTGACCTGCATACAGATTTCTCAGGAGGCAGGTAAGGTGGTCTGGTATTCCCATCTCTTGAAGAATTTTTCATAGTTTGTTGTGATCTACACAGTCAAAAGCTTTGGCGTAGTCAATAAAGCAGAAGTAGATGTTTTTTTCTGAAACACTCTCTTGCCTTCTCAATGATCCAATGGATGTTGGAATTATGATCTCTGGTTCCTCTGCCTAGTTCTCAGTTCACATACTGTTGAAGCCTCACTTGGAGAATTTTGAGCATTACTTTGCTAGCATGTGAGATGAGTGCAATTGTACAGTAGTTTGAATATTCTATGGCATTGCCTTTCTTTGGGATTGGAATGAAAACTGACCTTTTCCAGTCCTGTGCCCACTGCTGAGTTTTGAAAATTTGCTGGCATATTGAGTGCAGCACTTTCACAGCGTCATCTTTTAGGACTTCAAATAGCTCAACTGGAATTCCATCACCTCCACTCGCTTTGTTCATAGTGATGCTTCCTAAGGCCCACTTGACTTCACATTCTAGGATGTCTGGCTCTAGGTGAGTGATCACATCATCGTGATTATCTGGGTCATGAAGATCTTTTTTGTATAGTTCTGTGTATTCTTGCCATCTCTTCTTAACATCTTCTGCTTCTGTTAGGTCCATACCATTTTTGTTCTTTATTGTGCCCATCTTTGCATTAAACGTTCCCTTGGTATCTTTGTTTTGAAGAGATCTCTAGGCTTTCCCATTCTATTGTTTTCCTCTATTCCTTTGCATTGATCACCGAGGAAGGCTTTTTTTATTTCTCCTTACTATTCTTTGGAACTCTGCATTCAGATGGGTATATCTTTCTTTTTCTCCTTTGCCTTTTGCTTCTCTTTTCTCAGTTATTTGTAAGGCCTCCTCAGACAAACATTTTGCCTTTTTGCATTCTTTGTCTTGGGGATGGTCTTGATCACTGCCTCCTGTACAATGCCATGAACCTTTGTCTATAGTTCTTTAGGCACTTTGTCTAGCAGATCTAATCCCTTGAATGTTTTGTCACTTCTCCTGTATAATCAGAAGGGATTTGATTTAGGTTATACCTGAATGGCCTAGTAGTTTTCACTACTTTCTTCAATTAAGTCTGAATTTTGCAATAAGGTGTTCATGATCTGAGACACAGTCAGCTCCCTGTCTTGTTTTTGCTAACTGTCTAGAGCTTCTCCATCTTCGGCCACAAAGAGTACAATCAGTCTGATATCAGTATTGACCATCTGGTGATGTTCGTGTGTAATCTTCTCTTGTGTTGTTGAAAGAGGGTGTTTGCTATGACCAGTGCATTCTCTTGGCAAAACTCTGTTAGTCTTTGACTTGCTTCATTTTGTACTTCAAGGCTAGCTTGCCTGTTATTCCTGGTATCTCTTGACTTCCTACTTTTGCATTCAAGTCCCTTATAATGAAAAGGACATTATTTTTGGGTATTAGTTCTAGAAGGTCTTGTAGGTCCTCATAGAAATGTTCAACTTTACATTCTTCAACATTAGTGGTTGGGGCATAGACTCAGGGCTGAAGCCCTCTGGAATATTCACAAGAAGACGTTATATATCGAGAGTCATATCCAGGTATCTCAGACTCATGTAGCCAAATGCCATATATGTTTTCTTCCTTGAAGCTGTGTCCCCCTGACTTTGCTTTCTAGGAAATAAATTAAGAAGCCACAGTGACTACATTGGCATCCATGTCAACATCTTCCTTTTTCTCAGGCTTCAAGAAGAAGCTATTCTTGTTAAAGGGGATTTAAGTTGCAGTGTGGCAAGGATGCTATTGCTGCTCACACTCCCTTTCTATAATATTTCAAACTTTAGTGCCTTAGCTGGTGACAGAAATAAATCTTTAATGTTATTATTGCATTCATATTATTTCCTATAGAGGTATCTGAAGCTTACCCTCTGCCTGATGATATAACATTTATTAGAATTCTCAAACCTATACTTATGTTTCTTTCTTTGACGTGAACCGAAATTGAACATTATCACATGTTGACAGTGTGGAGCTCAAATCCATCTTCTGTTTTGAACTAATATTCTTTCTTGTTTACAGACTAATGCGTAGCTTGTTACCTGTCAGCCCCAGACTTGTAGATTGAGTCATAAATTAATGGAAGAGTTACTAAGTATAGGCTGATGGTAAAAGGGTATATATACATATATATATATATGTATATATATGTATATATACACACACACATATATATATATGTGTGTGTATATATATGTATCAGTTCAGTTCAGTCGCTCAGTCATGTCCGACTCTTTGCGACCCCATGAATCGTAGCATGCCGGGCCTCCCTGTCCATTACCAACTCCTGGAGTTTACTCAAATTCACATCTATCGAGTCGGTGATGCCATCCAGCCATCTCATCTTCTGTCCTCCCCTTTTCCTCCTGCCCCCAATCCCTCCCAGCATCAGATTCTTTTCCAATGAGTCAGCTCTTCGCATGAGGTGGCCAAAGTATTGGAGTTTCAGCGTTAGCATCAGTCCTTCCAAAGAACACCCAGGACTGGTCTCCTTTAGAATGGACTGGTTGGATCTCCTTGCAGTCCAAGGGACTCTCAGGAGTCTTCTCCAACACCACAGTTCAAAAGCATCAATTCTTCAGCACTCAACTTTCTTCACAGTCCAACTCTCACATCCATACATGACCACAGGAAAAACCATAGCCTTGACTGGACGGACCTTTGTTGGCAAAATAATGTCTCTGCTTTTTAATATGCTATCTAGGTTGGTCATAACTTTTCTTCCAAGCAGTAAGCGTCTTTTAATTTCATGGCTGCAGTCACCATCTGCAGTGATTTTGGAGCCCCCAAAAATAAAGTCTGACACTGTTTCCACTGTTTCCCCATCTATTTCCCATGAAGTGATGGGACCAGATGCCATGATCTTAGTTTCTGAATGTTGAGCTTTAAGCCAACATTTTTCACTCTCCTTTTTCATTTTCATCAAGAGGCTTTTTAGTTCCTCTTCACTTTCTGCCATAAAGGTGGTATCATCTGCATATCTGATATATATATATATATATATATATCTCAGATGTTTTAGTAGATTATTTGTTTCAAATGAAATTTTCTATGAAACAATATTTTAAAAATATAAAAATGAAACTTTGCTGGTTACAGCTCTCATTGGTGTGCATCCCAGAGTCATGTACCCTAATTTTCCCCAGATTTTATGGTTGTCTTGGATTAACTCATTAGACCCTGCAAGACTTCTAGTGGTTTGAAAATCACAAGAGTATAGGATTAGCACAAAGGCACACAGTACTCCAGGGTAGGGCTCAGAAATTTATGGTTAAGAATGGAGATGGGGGGAGGGATTAGCAGAATGCTCTGAAATGGAAACATTTAAGTATTGAAGCAAAGTGTAGACCTGACTAGGAGTCAGATTCATACAGGCAATTAAAGCATAACTTCCTACAGAGAGGGAATATTAAAGTAAGTGGAACCTTCCAGATAAGGCAAACAGAGAGGGCAGACAAGCTAGAAAGGAGAAAAAAGCAAGTCCTTGGAAGGTTGGAAAGCAGAAGATTCCACAGAAGCTAGGAACATGTAGAACAAACAGGAGTGGGGTGGAAAGGAGGCAGACAGAGAGAGGGAGAGATCCTGAGAGCTTAGATCTCAGGTTGAAAAATTACATAAATAAATAAGAGGTAGACCGCATGAAAGAAAATCCTGCTGGGAAAGCTGTTAAATGACTGAGCGTGTAAAAAAGCTGACTTATTATTTATGAAATTAGAATACACTATGGTGCCTATTAAAATGTCAAGTTCCACAAAGATCTGGGGAAAATATGCCTTTAGAGGAAAACTGTTTTCTGTGAGGGACCAGACAGGATAGGGTTAAATAAATAAAATATGCTGAGGAGAGTCTAATGTGGAGAGGAACCATCTGGCAAAATCTCCACTATGCCCACACTGCCGTCTTTCTCGTTGCCCTTCCCTAGGGGCCTTGGAACAGCTGTGTTGAGATACCAGACCCAGAGTTTTCACATTCATATCAAAAGTGAAACCCTAAATGTCTGCACTGCTGCTGATTAGAGAAAGCATTTGAGTGGTTCAATATTGAAAAGATTTGCGGCACATTGGACTCTTTGCTTTGAAACACCCAACTTGTTATGAGTGTGTTTCCCAGTGCTACTTGGCTCCAGTTTTATTTTCAAATCTCCTTGCTTTACTGCTGTATTGTTTCTATTGATGACGAATACAGAATTTCAAGGAAATGCTTGAAATGGTTTTAGACATTCTATTGAGCCCATATTTCAGCGCTGTTGGAAACAGAAAAGGCTTTAGGGTCAGTGAGGCTTGTGTGCAAATCTGTCGCATAGAGGGGCAAACTGCTTAACCTCTCCAGCCCATTTCATCAGATGTAAAATGGGAGTAGTTGGTTATCTTACATGGTGGCTGTGAACAATAATTTATGCATAGAAGGTAAAGCACTCACTATGGTACCTGACCCATAGCCTTTACCCTATAAATGTTAGGTCCTATTATTATTATTATTCACTTCTCCCAGTGGAAACATAAGCTTCCTAACTTGATGCACAGATTTGCGTGTATAAAACACATGCATGCCTGATTAGTGATAGTCATCTGATTATTGTGACAGAATTAAATTTATCCCTGAGTGATCTAAAATGCAAATACTCTATATGTTTCACCAACACCTAGAATTGTTCTTAGAACATTTTTCTCATCTTTTGTACTTTGCAAACTTCTAGAGACCTCAGGAATTATACTGATTTACCACCAGGCTTCCGTGGGGCTCAATGGTAAATAATTTGTCTGCAGTGCAGGAGATGGGGCCAACGTGGGTTCAATTCCTGGGTCAGAAAGATCCACTAGGGAGGCAATGGCAATCCACTCCAGTTTTCTTGCCTGGAAAATTCCATGGAGAGAGGGGTCTTTCAGGCTACAGTCCATGGGGTTGCAAAGAGTTGGACATGACTGAGTGACTCAGCACACCAGAAGGCCATTATGGGAAAGGGAAGGCAAGTGTGAAGTTCAGGGAACATGGTTCAGGGACCCTCATTCCTACCTCTCTTTCAATTGGGGAAAATTCATTTTTACCAAAAAAGAAAAAACCACCAAAAAACCTGATAGATGCCAAGGCAAGAAAGTATTTCAAGGAGTAGGGAGTGATTGACCATTCTAAATCTTAGGAGCATTCAAATAGCATTGAAGGGAAATGTGGAGCTTTAAAAAGGTAGCAGAAAGAGTCAGATGTAACAACAACAACAGAGGAGGTAGGAATCCTTTGCAGAGGTGATTTTAAAGCTATGGTCCAAAGTGTTGGGGCAGCAGCCTAAGGGTCTGACCAATGGGATGTCATGAAACCATTTATCAGGAGCAATTGTTGTTTAGTCACTAAGTCTTGTCTGAATCTTTTGCAACCCCATTGATTGTAGCCTGCCAGGCTCCTCTGACCATAGGATTTCCTAGGCAAGACTACTGGAGTGGGTTGCCGTTTCCTTCTCCAGGGTATCTCTCTGACCCAGGGCCACAGATAGGCTCAAAAAATCAGGGATGAAAGAATAGCCCTCGTTGCTCCTGGAACCCTATTCTCCATGAGGACCAAGACCTCTTACTTTATCTCAATTACCTATAGAGGGAAATTCAACTCTATGGAGTTTGTACAAGGTGTTAATTAAAGAAAAAAATTAGTATAATGTGATGCCAGAGCAACTGGAGGATTAGGCAGAGTGGTGTAAGATCGGTAGCTGGTAAATTTGGTAGGTCAGTGATGTTCTTGGACAGCAGCTAAATCATGCTATTGCAAGCCAGGGCTGGAAAGTAGCTAAAGCCAACAAGGTTATCAAGGCAGTGATCAAGAAGTGAAATTATCAAAGTGAGACAAAAAGGACCAAATTCTTGGACAAAGGAGATAGATGCCCAAAGAGCAGCCCAGTGGAGAATAGGGGCAGAGATCAAAGAATTAGGTTGGACCCCACCATCCCTGAGAACCTCTGTAATTCTGACACGTTCTCATTTTATCTAGAGAATGCACTATGAAGCATTGCCTTTGAAAACTTTTTCTTAGATGTGACCATGGCTTCGGGGATCATGCAGTGCATTGGAAAGAACAGGACAGGGTCTAAGCAACATATTAAGAGATTTATAGCATTTTCCTTCCAGGCATCCAACGCTCCTTTCCCCAGATCTGCTGTCACATGCAAAGAATCTTACATACTTTGCCAAAATGTCTGCTATGCTAAACCAAGATGATCTGATCTGACATTTTCAGTTTCAAATGACAACATTTCTAGGCTCAATGAAAGGTCAGTGACCTTTTTAGAATATTTTAATTACATACAGTATGTTTGCTGGTATTTCTCAAGGGTGGTCTACTGACCAACTGTGCTGAACTCACTTGGAGGGCCATATTTAAAACGGGCCATATTTAACAGACTCTAGCTGATTCAGAATATTTGAGGGCAAGCCCTGGGAATATGCAGTTTAACATACCTACTGGGTAATATTTATCCATAAGTTTGAGAACTACTGACATGTGAAGTCATCCACTCAGCTTCTTCACTGGGGCGTCTTGAGATGTGATAAATACAAGTGGCTTAAATTGATGCCTTCCCTGGAGTGAATAGTATATATATGTGACATCCTAAAAATAGTTTATTTATAGAAGCTTTTATACTTTTAAAATAATTTTTGTATATTTCTGACTCCCAATTTTTACTTTTGTCTAAATATGTTCTGTATGCAGAGGTCAGTATGGTGGGATTATTTTTTAGGACTTTCTGTTTTTAGTGGATCTAAGATTCATTCACCACAGCTCCTGCGAGTACAGACAGAATACCACTTTCACCTTATTTTCATATAAGATGCAATGAGAGATAAAATGAAGGAAATGCAGTCCAAATTTCTTTTCTTCCATAATCATGTTATCTGAAGTTCGGGGAAATATCTGGAAAACAGCCTTAGAGTTAGGGAAAAAGACATTTAAATCATTGTTGTTGCTATTCAGTCACTAAGTTGTGTCCAAGTCATTGTTACCCCCATGGACTGTCACCCGCCAGGCTCCTGTGTCTGTGGGATTTTCCAGGCAAGAATGCTGAAGTGGGTTGCCGTTTCCTTCTCTAGGAGATTGTCTCCACCCAGGGATCGAACCCAGGTCTCCTACTTGGCAGGTGGATTCTTTACCATTGAGCCACCAGAGAAGTCAATTTAAATCATACCCAAGTACTAAATAATAAAAACATTGCCCTCTGGATGGCTAGGACTGATCCTACAATGGTTGGGAAGAACAAAAACTGCCATTATCATGAAGGTGATTTAGGGATAGAAGTCTGACCTTTCTTCATTCTGTGAAAGTTACATTAAAGACCTGGTAAATTATGACACTGCTGAAGTGAAACATTATTATTATGTTCTGTAGGGTTTTTTCTCTAAAGAAAATTCTTAAGCTTTTCATTTGCTTCTTCATGAAGTCTAATAGGCTAACAAAAAAGTACAGACATTACAAAATGTTACCCAGGCAGAGATAATGAAATGTTTCTAGAAAAACAAGCATTGTCCTCTACCCTGATGCTGACAAAAACCCATTTTACTTTGGTTCTATCCTTAGAGGGCTTCCCTGGTGGATCAGATGGTAAAGAACTCACTTGCAATGCAGGAGACCTGGTTTGATCCCAGGGTTGGGAAGTTCCCCTGGATAGGGGAATGGCTACCTATTTCAGTATTCTTGCCTGGAGAACCTCATGGACAGAGGAGAAATATGAACAAGCCTCCCACTCCCTCAGAAGCTGCTAGGGTGGGGTTTGGACTGACTGTTAGGGGTTAGGCTTTTGTTTTAAAAAGGTATGCTTACAGAATAACCAGTCAAGAATTATTTACTGAATGCCTTTAGTGTGCCCAATATTGTTGTTAATGCTATGTTAAGATCACCTCAGTTTATTCCTTTCTGCATCTTTTAATTGAAAATCAAGTAATAATGCAGACATTAGCTTTGCTTGTAAATCACTGGCTAGGTTCAATGATTCAGCCAAATTGGACATTTAGCATTTATTAAAATGATCTGTTACTTTCTATTCATTGCCTTCAGTTAGTTGAAATCAACCAGTCAGCATTCTGAACTTGGTCAGCCTGATTTGTTCATGTAGACACAGCCTTTGTTATTCAATAAAGTAATGCTTAGCAAAATATTCTAAGCCACTCAACTTCAATTGAATTGCTTGAGTCACTCTCAACAACTCAAACTGGAAACAGGAAAAAAAAATTTTTTCTCCTTGGCTCATTCAACTCAAGGATTGAACGCCCAGACAATATCAACCCTGATAAAATATAAGGCTAGATAAAGCACAGTTGCAAGAGGATCATTTTGAGGACTGATCAAGTGTCAGAAGGTACTCTTTGTTGCTATTGAGATTTCAAGGCAGGACAGAAGCAAATAGTCTCTTTGGTGGTTATCTTAGGGTAGGTTTGACTTCAGGGTCATAGATAAATAAAGATGATTATCATCCACATACCAAGACACCATACAGTCCCTCAACTCTGCAAATTCCCATTATGCCCATCCAACAAGGTTTTATTACAGGTCAGTAAATAAGAGGGAAGCAGAGTGATTGTAGCTGGTGCCCTGAGACGGAAGGAAAGAACACAGCTGCATTTAATTGTGTCCTGACTTGTGTTTGGCTTCAGATTTGCATTCAGTTAATCATAATTTGTTTCTCAAGCAAGTTTTAGGTTTCTGTTCATAACTGACTCTTAAATCTACCTCCTCAAATGGCTTTTCAGTGCTTAACGAGCTTACTACAGTGGTCTCCTGTGAGATAATAGCAATAAAATTAAAAGGAGGGAGTCATGAATCACAAGCTCTGTTCACAGGCCATGGTTTTTCCCAGCGTTAGCCTTAAGATGCTAATTAATGAGCACCTCATCAATCAGCTAGGTAGATATACTCGCCTGCTTGCTCAGCCCAGAGAAGGACCTAGCCTAGTGCAACTGTTGTCCTCTGCCGCTTTGAGTTAATATCAATCTAAGTACCATGCTGGCCTCTTTATTTATTCTGGTGGAATAAGGAGGAGAAATGACAAAATATGAATATAGGATGGTGAAAATGAGGTATAGAAAAGAACAAAAAGACTGTCCACTGCCAGGTTCAAGATTATGGTTGGTAGGTAAGGTAGGAATGCTTGGAGAGTTTGGCAACTTCTGTGGATATGGCGGTTAGTCTACATGGCCTATTATCTTGGAACCCTTAGTCCTTAAGAATATGATCTTAAAAGAAAAATAGATAAAGAAGTGTGGCTTAATGTATTCAGCATTGTATTTTCAACTCAGATCTTGCTCACTACTGCTGGAAGTCCCAGAGGGTTGTGGTCCAGTTAGCAGTGGCCTTCTTCTAGTGGGAATAATAAAGTGAGGAAGTAATTACTAATGCTCGTTTTGTAGACCTAGAACTGTGTTATACAGTAGGGATCTGGGGAATAAAATAATAATAAGAAAGGTGAGATTCTTGTTCACACAATTAGCTTCAGTGTAATGGAGGGAAGTGGTGTCTTGTATTCATAGAGAACAATGCACAAATCATTGATTTTGAGAAACTTAAGGGACCTCAAAAAGCTTTTAACTCAACCTACATTCTGATATTTGAATATTCCTAAATCATATCAGTCAAGAGGTTGCTTGATATCTGTTTGAATACTCATAGCAGTAGGCATCTAATAAATTCTGGAGGTCGTCTACTTGGTATTCAGACAGCTGACTTTTAGAAGGTAGTTGCTAATGTTGAGCTCAAATCTGCTTTACTGGAGTAGCCACCAACTTCTTTTCCTTGACATAACTCATCACAAGTATACTTCTTCCACATGATGCTGAAAATTAATAGCTATGCATCATGGAAACTTCTCTTATTATTTTTTAAAAAACATATCTTGTTTCTTTAACAGTTCTAAGATAATGGATAATCAAACACGAAACTTTGTGGCACAGTCATTAATATAGAAGTCTGGAGGAAGACTAGTTGAATTGGGCTGGGTTGTCAAGAAAAATGAGGAGGTGGTTCTTGAATTACTTATTTACTTGTCTATTTTCAGTCTCTCCCACTAGACTGTAAACTTTATGATGTCACAGATTCTGTATTATTTATCATCGTGTTCCCAGTACCTAAAATTGTGCTTTGTTAGTAATGGTAGCTCAGTAAAAATGGGATGATTTGCAGAAAACAACCCAAGGAATGTCTCTTTGGCATATCTTAACAGAAGATAGCTGTTTCCCTGGTGGCTCAGACAGTAAAGCATCCGCCTGTAATGCAGGAGACCTGGGTTTGATCCCTGGGTTTGGAAGATCCCCTGGAGAAGGGAATGGCAACCCACTTCAGTATTCTTGCCTGAAGAATGCTATGGACAGAGGAGTCTGGTGGGCTACAGTCCATGGGGTCACAGGGTCAGACATGATTGAGTGACTAACAGTTTTACTTTCCACCAAAGGATAACTTTGAAACCATTATGTAAAATGATACTTAGTGGGATAGACTTGCTGTATATAATGAGTAACTGACATGAGTACAAGAGCTGAAGTAGCCAAAGCCCCCTGGAAAGTGAACACTGACTTATATAGCCTGAAAACTAATGGCTGCAAACTTTGCCAAAAGGTCTTATCCACTGGGAATTTCCAAGGGAGAATGACCAAGGCATTTATTACAGTTTTGATATTAATTTCAATTTTGTATAGATTCTTATTGAAAAATTACAAAGAGGCAAGAGCCAAGGATAGGGAGATCAGAGTTTGTTGCTCTAGCCACCCTACCAACCTCTGCCCTCCACCAAGCTCCCACTTCTTTGTAAAGGTAGTGTCATGTTGTTCACCTAAAGATCACTTGAAACACACCTTTAACTGAATAAGTTGGGTTTAATACTCCTTGCAATGAGGGGGAAGACAAACCATGGGGAACCAAAGGATGTCTCTGTGAGAGAGCATTACAAAGGACATATTCTAGGGTTTGGGCTTTGTTTGGGTGATTTGGAGCAGGGTCCAGATAAGCAAGGATTCTCTTTGGTGGGTGCTGTCAGGAAGTGGGGACAGTACTGACAGTGGATACCTCAATAAATCTTCTTTACAGAGAGGGAAGACAAGAGTGAGGGTAAAGCTGTAACTGAGAAGCAACGGTCACTTACATTAGCCAGGAGAGAAAGATATTAGGTATTTTGTGATTTGGGAAATGCTCTTTTTTTGTTGTTTTTAGATGAAAATTAGGAAGTTTTTTTCTCTTTATTGTGGTCGCAGAGTGACCTTGTCTTATGTGGCATTCTGTGAGCTTGTTTATACTCAACAGGAGAACAACATGTCCTGAGTCATGAGCACCAGGCTGGATTCTAACAAAACTGAAGCCTAAGTGTCAGATTTGTTCCTGGATATCAGGGCTGTTGTTACTTAGCAAAAAAGCACGATGAGAATAGGAGGTGGCTTCTACAATGGTGATGTTTCCTCTTCTCCCAATTAACCATTCACCAGGCACTGACTCTGTACTCAACTAAGGGAGAGTCTTGCCCAGAGCATTGTACCAATGTATAAGTTTGATCTTATTGATTAATTTTTGCTTTTCACGAGGGTAATACCCACAGGTGCTACTACAATATTTTTCTACAGTCTGTCTGTGATCCTCAAGATGATTTTGAAGTGCATTCACAGAATGGCTCATTGTGGTCACTCTGCCCATTCACTGTCCCAATTTTTGCTCTTCTTCTCAATCATTTTTCAATGAAAAGGATACAAATACTTTCCACTCTGCATGCTGGGGTTCTTCCCACTGAGCACAAACTAATTGCTGCATTTACCTACACAGCCTCTGATACTGCAGTTATAAAGACCATTAGTGCTTGCTAGGAATTCATTCTGCATAATATATTAGGCTATGTTCTACCTTTAGGTTCATTTGGGAACATCCTCCACTTTGTTGCAGATAATTAATATCATTTGACCACCTGCAAAACATTCTAAACTGGCCAGTAGAAATACAGAAAGAACAATTAATATTTACTGGCGGTAGGTCTTCTGAGTAAGATTTGCTAGGTCTTGTACAATGCTGGAGTTTGGACAGTGATTAATTAAGAGAATATGAAATAGATCCGGTGGAACAGCCTCCTCCTGCTTCCCTGATGTTCCATGGGTTTAGCAGCTTTGGACAATTTCACTGTGTGCCCCTCACATCGTGAATAAGCTTTCCAAAACTAGGACTCTGTCTGTGTTAACCATAAGGAATCTTTTGGTTCTTAGACACAAAGTCAGATGTTTACATAAAGGCCTCACAAGCACAACTGAGCCTAAGGGAAATGTGTGACAGTGGAGGGAAGATGGATGAGGTGACAGGGTTGCTGGGAGTTGCAAATTGGGTCTAAGAAAGAAGAGATGATTTACATGTGAGTGCCCAGATCGATTCCATTGCAGCCCCAAACTGTTTCTCAGCCTTTTCCTTTCACCAGACCACGGTAATGAACCATGGGAAATATTAACTGGATGGCTTGGCCATTTTTGATCCATCTAGCATACAATCAAAACAGGTTCAGAAAAAAAAATGATAAAATAGTACAGGTCTTTGATGCCTTCCCACTTGTCCTTTGGGTGTTCCTTCCATGTTTTGTGTATCTCTTCCCCATTGCTGAGTGCCCCCAGTGGCCCCTAAGGTGCTTCAGGACCAACAGCTCCCACACACATGCACACTGTTGCTGTTCTCAGAACCTAGATATTCTGTCTTCAGATTTTCCTTTTCCATTTCCCATTTACAAAGGGACCTCTTTTAAATCAATTGAAAACAACACATATTAATCTATGTCCATACTGACAAGGAGTTACTGTGTTTGCCTTTCATGGCTATTTGCATTTTAGTGCATGTGACCCACTGTGCTTTATCCCAAAGGAATAACTCTAATGGTGAAGTTTCAGGAATCCTCTTAGGTTAGAGTTGGGAGTTATCTTCAGTTTGAGGGGCATCCTGATATTCCACATATTCACACATGTAGACTGCCATTGACTCCAGCTATAACTGAAGCCAACTCATATTGTGTAAAGAAAACCTTTAAGGAAATAGTATCGTGGGCTTCCCTTAAAAATCAACCAGCACAGAAACAATCAGGGAGAGTGATAGTTAATTTATGTGTCAACTTGACTGGGCCATGGAATACCCAGACATTTGGCCAAACATTATTCTGGGTGTCTCTGTGAGGATGTGATTAACATTTGAATAGGTAGGCCAAGTAAAGCAGATTACCCTCCCTGATGTGGGATGCTGCTGCTGCTGCTGCTGCTAAGTCACTTCAGTTGTGTCCAACTCTGTGCGACCCCACCAGGCTGCCCCGTCCGTGGGACTTTCCAGGCAAGAACACTGGAGTGGCTTGCCATTTCCTTCTCCAATGCATGAAAGTGAAAAGTGAAAGTGAAGTCGCTCAGTCGTGTCCGACTAGCAACCCCATGGACTGTAGCCTACCAGACTCCTCTGTCCATGGGATTCTTCAGGCAAGAGTACTGGAGTGGGGTGCCATTGCCTTCTCCTCTGATGTGGGTTAGCCTCATCCAATCAATTGCAGATCTGAATACAACAAAAAGGCTGGGTAAGAGGGCCTCTAGGCTGACTACTTGATATGGGACATTGGTCTTTTCCAGCCTTTGAACTCACACTGAAACATTGGCCTTTCTTCGGTCTTGAGCCTGCCAACTTTTACACTGGAACTTTTGTCACTAGCTGTCCTGGTTCTCAAGCCAATGGACTCAAACTGGAACTATACAATGGCTCTCCTAGATCTCCAGCTTATTGACTGCAGATCTTAGGATTTCTCAGCCTCCATAACTGCATGAGTGTGTGTATAAATTTTTAAATATTTGTTTTGTTTCTCTTGAGAATCCTATTGGTTCATAGTTTCTGTTTGGTTTTGTTTCTCTTGAGAATCCTGTCTAATACAGATAGTTAACTCTTTTCTTAAAAATGATTGTGTGTAATTAGAAGAATTAAGTAAAAAATTTGTTTTCAGGTTTTCCTCCCTGCCATCATTATTTCAACTTCAGGCTGAATGGACTAATCAATTTAGACAAATACTGATTTGGTCAAATTGCTAACTGGTTGTAGTGCAAAAACCAAGTAGTTCAGGCAAGCTGTTGCATGTGCTGCGTGTGTGTTCAGTCATGTCTATTTTTTTTCCTACCTCATGGACTGTAGCCCGCCAGGCTCCTCTGTCCATGGGATTTTCCAGGCAAGAATACTGGAGTGGGTTGCCATTTCCTCTTCCAGGGGATCTTCCCGACCCAGAGATCAAACCCTCATCACCTGTGTCTCCTGAATTGGCAGGCAGATTCTTTACCACTGAGCCATCTGGGAAGCCCTCAGGTAAGTTTGTCGTTTTAATCAAACACCATTCACCTTAGTTCTTATTAACTAGCTCAAACCTTCCTGAGTTCAAAACCATCCAAAGAAGTAATTTGAATTAATCTATCCTAGGTAGGAGCTATATAAGCTAGTTAAGAGAATTAAGGAAACTTTACCAGTGGGATCAAAGAGGCAGTATTTCTGACATGACTGCAAATCAAGCAAAGCAGTCACAGTGGTTTGTCCATTTGTACCCGTTTTATCCAACCCTGGTTAAGTTTAGTCCATTTTTCATTTTGATTCATTTTGAATTATTTGATCATTTTGACTGAATTAAACCAATCATATTTCATAGTTTCATAAAGAAACGTACTTAGAATGGGCTGCATTTTTCAGCTGTACTTAATTAGGGACCATGGACATAAAAAGGGGTCTATGAGCCTCTAAGATGGTCAAGGGAAACTATTACATGATTGAACTAAATTGCTATTATAAAACTATTTAGTAACAACTATTACTAAACTATTCCGTGATGAATTAAATGAAAGAACTGGATCACACTAAACTTGTTAGTTTCTTGAAGCTAGCTAGATCTGTTTCATTCAGCTGTCCACACTAGAAAAGACCCTGCAGAATAGAATCAGCTCAGAAAAATGGTATTACACAGTCAGGCTGGTTTGTTGGTCATCCCTTACTGCCAGTATAAAACCAAATATTCAAAGCAACGTATCAGAAAAAGTAATAAAAGAGAAAAATGATTACAACTTCCTACCTGATCTCAAAAGATTTTATTCATAAGAAGAGAATCCCATATCCTGAAGAAACATTAATTCAATTCATGCTCTACTCCTTTGAGGATTACAGTATAAATTCTTTCCCCATTGCCTGGCTCCTGCCCTGAATAAATTTCAAAGATTTTTTTCTTCCTCAAAGAAAAGCAAATTAAGATTTTTGCTTCTTCCTCAAAAGCTAACCATGTCACCACGGACCTGAATTGTATCAGAATATGACTTGAATACTGTAGGTAGACTGTAAAAAACAAAACTATAACAAAAAAACCCAACTTTTCCCCCCAAGGTTTTGGGGTTAGGTAAGTAAAAGCTATTTGAAGCATAATATAGACAAGAAACAATTCACAGGCAGGGTGTGCATATTCAGTTCGGCAGTTTTCTACTTTGAGAATTCCTATGGTCAATGATTAAACCCAAGCTGATGTCTCTCTGCCATCCTGCTTTTTGTCCACCTGTAATGCTCCTCCATCCATGGGATTTTCCAGGCAAGAGTACTGGAGTGGGGTGCCATTGCCTTCTCCGATCTAAAAGAAAGAATGGTATACTACATTGTAGTGCCCTATTTTTCCAACTGTGGGTCACATAATGAGTTGTGAAATAAATTTAGTAGGAAAAGATGCAATTTTTCTTTCACTTTTCTTTCTTTTTTCAGTGAAATAGAGTAGAAAATATTAGAGTGTGTTGCCCACAGTAATGGCATTATTTTATGAAATTTTTATATCAGTTATGAGATCATAATCTCTATGTGTATATGTATGGATATCTACAATACCTATCATATATGTGTTGTGTATACGTGTGTGTGTGTGTGTGTGTGTGTGTGTGTGTGTGTGTTTGTACTGGGTCATATGTAAAATATATTGGGTTGGCCAAAAAGCTTGTTTGGATCTTATGGAAAAACTCAAATGAACATTTTGGCCAACCCAATATTTCTTAGTGAGGCCTGTGGTCAAAAAAGTTTGAAAGACATGGCTCTAATGAAAGAAGCATTAGTTTTACAGTCACACAAATCTGGATTCCTGAAGTGTACCCAGGTTGGAGGCAGGAGGAAGATTTGTAGCAGCGATACATGCAGAGAGAGAAATTATAATTCTAAATTGTATAGAATTAAATAATTCTGAATTACTAGAATTGCTAGCTCATTTTAGTAATAAAAAAAGAACTACTCAAGTCCGTGTTATGGTTTTAAAATTCTTTCCTGATAACGTACCTCCTTATTGCCCACGCCCAGGATATAGTGCCTAATACATGATAGGTGCACAACAAATAGTTTTTAGTAAACAACCCAAGATTTCTTTAGGCTTTTAACCAATCAGGCCATAATTTGGGCTCATATTGACTTGTGGTCAACATAGACTTCCATTCTCTTTGTATGTGAGTCTCTGGAAAGTCTCCTCTCAGTTTGCCTTTGTTCACTTGATTTTTAAAATATATAGTTGACCCTTGAACAATGAGCAAGTTAAGGGCACTGACCCTCTGAGCAGCCATAAATCTGCATATAATTGCAAATGGCCTTCCCACACATGGTTCCTCTACACCTGTGATTCTTCCATATCCACAGTTCTGCATCCATGGATTCAGCTAACCGTAGATTGTGTGATACTATAGTACTTACTGAGAAAAATCCATGTATAAGTGGACCCATACAGTTTAAGCCCATATTGTTCATGGGTCAAATGTACATAATCTCCTTGAGTTTAACTCTTTTGATTTGGGATACTTGTTGTATCCTATTGAAACATTTGAATCTTAATTTTGATTTGGGATACTTGTTGTATTCTATTGAAACATTTGAATCTTAATTCTGTTTTACCTTTCTTTCCCAGTTTTATGAACCTAGGGCAGAAAGTAAAACAACAACATAAAATAAAAATGAACACTCATCAATTAAATTCCAACTAGAACCACAAGATGCCCTTCATACCTTTATCCAAACTCGACTCAGGACTATCAAGCCAAACAAAATCAAATGTTCTGCAAAAATCACATGCATTATAAACCGAGTTTTCAGACATTTTGCATTACTTTGTATTAATAATTCTTTTGGTTGCCTATATGGTAGATTCTCAAGGATTTGAGGTGGCATTTTTTGCCCTATCAAATTATCCCCAAAATGTGCACTTTCAGGTAAAAAGGATATGCCTGATTGTATCGTTGTTGTTCAGTTACCAAGTCGTGTCTGACTCTGCGACCCCATGGACTGTAGCCTGCCAGGCTCCTCTGTCCATGGAATTTTCCAGGCAAGAATACTGGAGTGGGTAACCATTCCTTTCTCCAGGGAATCTTCATGACCTAGGGATTGAATCCAGGTCTCCTGCATTGCAGGCAGATTCTTTACCATCTGAGCCAACAGGGAAGCCCATGCCTGACTTAGCACAGTTAACTTTGCTACTAAGCAGTCAACCCTAAGCACTATTGATGGAGGCTGAAAGGGCAAAAACATGGTTTGTGCATCACAGAGTGAATCACAGAGTGAATCTAAACTTCTCACTTTCTGTTCTCTTCAGTCTTTTAGTTTAAAAAACTCCATAGACCATTGTTCCTTCTTTTTTTTTCACATCTGATCTGAGGAAAGAGTTTTCTCTTTCTTTGGAGTCAATCAGAACTAGGTTTAAATTCTGCTTCTTGATAATTTTCCTCAAGAGTGAAATATCATATATTTAGTACTCAAAATGTTAGTGGCTCAGTTGTGTCCAACTCTTTGCAACCCCATGGACTGTAGCCTCTGTCCATGGGATTTTCCAGGCAAGAATACTGGAGTGGATTGCCATTCACTTCTCCAGGGGATCTTCCCAACCCAGGAATTAAATCTAGGTCTCCCACATTTTTTTTTCATCTGCTTTCACAATATCTTTCAAATGTGTTTCTTTCCTTTACTACTGCTGCCATTTATCACCTCATACTCAAAATACTGAAGTAAGTCCCTAGATTAATGGGATTTTAACCTTTCTACTGTGACAACATACCAGAATATGACAGGCTCTTATCAGCTTATCAGTAAAGTGCTTCCCTGTTATAGCTATTATCATGTGGATATTTATGGAAGAAAGAAAGTTATCAGATTTTAAAGGAGAAGGAGCAAATGAACAAACAAGCCCCCAGAAGTTCTAATTCACTCCCATAGACAGTTGCCCACATCTCACCTTGAGAATCATTGTCAACTTCCCTGACCAAAAAATCCAAGACTTGGTTCTGTCTGCGTATAACAGCAGGTATACATATAATATTAACTAATGATAACTAACACTCATATAGAACTTTACAGTATTAAAACTTTTTTTTATAAATATGGTCTTAATTCCCCAGTAACATACCATATAGTGGGTTTTTTTTTTTTTATCTCCACTTTACAGATGAGAAAATGGGCTCAGAAGAGTTATACAAGCTGACCTAGAGAGTATGTGGCAAAGTAGAATTCAAATGTAGGCTAGTCTGGCCACAGACTATTAATACATAGCCTGTGTCCTGGTAGATGTTGGCATTCTCTGGTTCGCAACATTTGCCTCCATGTCTGGTTTTTGGCTACTGTGCTCTCTAGTTTAATTAATACTGTTAGTTAACACATTTACTTCTTAGATCACATTGGTTGATCTGGGGCCCTCGTCTGGCATGGCTCTGGTTTCTGTTCAGGTCCCTGTATCATGCCGCTGCTACACAGAGCCTGTGTCAGACTGTTCCTTCAGACTAAGGGTGGCCTTGCTCCTGTTCTCCTCCCATTACGTCAAGTCCTTAATCCTTCAAAGCCTCACTTGGGTCTTAGTCTCCATGAAGTGTTTTCTGAACAAGTCAACTCAGTTTCTTTCCCTTTCCTGACTCTGTTAAGCATTTGTTTGTACTGAATAAGTAAGCGTTTTATCATGAATGTCTTTTCTAGTAATTGTTTCGTGTGAGTTCATTGTCTATTTACTAGAGTGTAGATTTTTTTGTTGATGAACACTGTGTCTCTTTTTTTTTTTAAAGATTTCATTTTATTTTTGGCTGCACTCGGTCTTAGTTGCTGCAGGAGTGCTTTCTCTAGTTGCCACGAGGTGGGGGGGCTAGTCTCTAGTTGTGGGGTGCAGGCTTCTCATTAGGATGTCTTCTTTGGTTGTGGAGCACAGGCTCAGTAGTTATGGCGCATGGGCTTAGTTGCCTCGCAGCATGTGGGGGGTTCTCAGACCAGGGATTGAACCTGTGTCCCCTCCATTGGCAAGCGGACTCTCAACCAGTGGACCACCAGGGGAGTCCAGTGCTGTGATGTATACATTACTATACTTCTCATAACATCTGGTACATTACTAGATGCTCATATATACTTATGGACTGAGTGATTCCAAAGGGGGACAACATTGATGACAATAAAATGTAAACGACCATTTCTTGAATATATGGTCTGAAATGCTCCTCAAACGTGAGAACCCCCATGGGAATCTTAAGGATTTTAGAATCTGTCCAGATATTATTTTTTTTTGGCTGCACTCATTGCATGCCATGTTGACAGACTTTAAGATGACATCTTGCTGCTGGAGCAGAGCCTAAGGAGGGCTGACGATACAATAAATGTCATTTTCCCATTTTTCTATGACCTTTTTAGAAACTTCTATTGAGACATCTTGGAGCCTTTTTAGTCTCCTAGATATTTGCAAACCATTTGCACCTGTTCTTAATTCTATGCTGCTTCTTACAGTCTCGGTGCTTATCATAGTGGGAGACATATAGCAAGCACTTAATAAAAGTTTGCTGAATTATGTTTTAATGTTTACATCTTTTGCTGTGTGATGCAGTATAGGAGAGTGGCTAAGAGCATACTCTAGTGTATGAGTTGGGTTCAAGTATCAGTTTTAGCACTTATTAATCCTATGACCTTAGGAAAGTCAATTTACCATTCTGTATCTCAGTTTCCTCACCTATAAAATGGGAATAGCAATGGTAACTATATCCATCTAGTCAAGGCTATGACTGAGCGACTGAACTGAACTATATCCCAGGGTTTTTGTGTATATTAACTACAATAAACCTATATAATAAAATCCATATAGTAAATACAGTACCTGGAACATAGCAAGATTTTCTTGATATTAGCATTTTTCTTTTCTCTACAGCTTATATTTGTCTTGTTTCACTGATTGTTTCTTCTGAAAAATGTGCTCAGTGTTTATATATAGTATCTTCTGATTGTGTTTCATGTAGGCTGTCTCTCACTGAGATATTTCCTCAGTGTGCTGAATCCTTAATATCTGTAATTACTATAGAATTAACTGCTGAAATGCACCCACAGATAGTAGTATGAAAGTGCAGCTGAAAGTTGGGCCATTAAGAAAACAGTATGGAAAAAGTAATAAAGTTGAATCGATTTGCATTATTCATGCATCATTCTTAATGTTCTCAAACAGTTCCATTTATTGGGTTTAGTAAACTCAGAGCAAGGTTGATAGGTTGCCTGGATATTTTAGCGATTTTCCAACTTAAAGCTAACTGTTCTCTAAATCTTCCTCTGTAGCTGCTAGTTGAAGCCAGTCTAATATATTCATCGATGGGTATCAGACTAAATCATTTTTCCTGTCTGCAGCACCCAAAAAGAGTCCTGTAGTAAAAAAAGAGATTTTCTTGTTTTTTGAGTGAGGCATTTGAGTGTTAGATACTATGTACATACTATGTATGTATTCACACTGCATCCTCCCTCCCAGTTTTGAAGAGCTAATATGGTACTTTTCCTTTTCTTCATTCAATACAAATCTGAGTGATTCTGTATTCTGGACCTCAAAAAAAAAAAAGTGTACTTTAGCCATCGTTTGCACCTTCACAGTTGTTCTGAGAAAACCTATTGTGACGGTGCAGATGACAGATCACACTACAGACTGTAACTTCTGGCTTCATGAAAAAATAACTGGCCTGTAATTGGGCTCTATAATTTTATTTTACCACTGAGTATTAAAATTCCTGTTAGAATGGGCTAGGGCATGAGACTAGTTAATGCAAGTAAATGTGGGACAGCATAAAAAAATTGCTCAGCTCATGTACTTTGGAGCCAATATGACTAGAAAAACCCCGGCTCTTGCCATTACCTCTGCAGCCTCTGGCAAGTTATGTACCCTCTTTGGGCAGTTTCTACAACTACATCTGTAAACGAGTAAATGTAAAGCATACGCAGGAGTGCCTGGCACATAGTGAGTGTTCAGTAGATGCGTCTATTACTTCTCATGGGTAATATGGAGCTTTGTTGATGACAGAGAGTGTATATTGAGAACTTTCTGAGGAAGCTTCAGGCAAGCTCTTACTTCTCAGCAGGTGCTGAATTAGAATTTACCTAGAGGCACAGTCTAGTTGCACTATACCTATGCAATTGGAGAATCCAGGTTTTTAGTTGAATGTGGTGGTTAAGATGACTCTGGAAAGGATTAGTTCCCTCTGTCTAGAGTTGCCATAAGCTGACATTGGAAACACACTCTGAAAATCTCACTGCAACTGTAAACATGCATGATAGCATAGTACAGTGGAAAGGGCATGGATGTGACTTTCATTCTAGAAATACCATATATTAGATAATCTGGAAACTCACCCCACTCCTAGATGCAATGCTGGATATGCTGGTTCAAATTAACTTACTCATTCACCAAATATTATTGAACACCTTTCCTGTGTTCCAGGCAGTGTTCTAAGTGCTGCAGAAGTAAAACAAACAGACCCACATTCCTGACCTTGTGGAGTTTACATTTTGGCAAAGAGAACAAACAGTTCTTAAGGCATAGTTGAGTCTTCAAGACAGAAAGATATTTCCAGGAGTTAAACACAAAGAGGAAACAATAAACTAGAGTGATACTCATGAGTTAGCACTGATCTCCCTGGGGATGTTGGAAATTTGGATATTGGCAACCAAGGTCTGTGTTTTAACACCCATGCACAGTGTCAGAACTGAGATTGAGACCTCCACGTAAGACTAGGTATCTTAAAGTGTTTTATGTGCAGTGAAAGTCTGTAGTAGGAAAATTTTTCTCCTTAGGAGAAGATGGCAAGGGAGGTTGTCTCAGGCAAAGAAAAAATGTTTTGGCAGAGGAAAATGTCTTTTCTGAGAATGTGTAATCATGGGCTTGCCCTCAGGTGGCCTTGGAATTTGAATTTAAACCCTTTGCATAGTCCGGAAATGTACCAGTGTAAAGCAGTCATACAAAAGGGCTGGCATTTGCTGCGAGATGTTCCATGTGAGAAATTCTACCAACATATCCAAATTCCAGCCAGGAGGAATAAGGACAGAGATAAGGCTGTCAAGTCCTCTGATGGTAGAGCTGCCATAGGCATTTTGAATCATGAGGTGGAAGCCTAAAGTTGAGAATTATGGAACAATAAGGTGGATTTGTAATCTGAGTTCTTGACAACCCTGGAGCCACCATCAGTTCAGTTCAGCTCAGTCGCTCAGTCGTGTCTGACTTTTTGCGACCCCATGAATCGCAGCACGCCAGGCCTCCCTGTCCATCACCAACTCCGGGAATTCACTCAGATTCACGTCCATCGAGTCCGTGATGCCATCCAGCCATCTCATCCTCGGTTGTCCCCTTCTCCTCCTGCCCCCAATCCCTCCCAGCATCAAAGTCTTTTCCAATGAGTCAACTCTTCACATGAGGTGGCCAAAGTACTGGAGTTTCAGCTTTAGCGTCATTCCTTCCAAAGAAATCCCAGGGTTGATCTCCTTCAGAATGGATTGGTTGGATCTCCTTGCAGTCCAAGGGACTCTCAAGAGTCTTCCATACTGGCCCTTAATTTCCTACATTGAGAGAGAAATATGGTTCTATTTTGCTTATATTTTTTGTTACTTGCAGTTAATTCTAATACTACTTGATACAAATAGTGTGAATAAAACATATTTTCAATTAAACACCAACTTAGAGGTTATTTTTATTTCGAGTGGATCCATCACTCAGAGGCAAATCCATACTGACATTCTCATAAGAGTAATGATAATACTAGGATGTCAGTATATTAATGAATGATGAACAAAATGAGTGTTATAGATCAACATACTTGTTTTGGCATGACCAGAAATTCTCTGCCTTCAGGACAATTTACATGGGAAGCAAAATCATAATCAGAGTACCAATGTATTAAATCACAATGAGAAATTTCACAGGAACTGGAATCTATGAAGTCTTTATGGCCAACATATTTTCTCCTTCTAGGCAGGTGAATATGGAAAGTCAAATCACAATTGTGGGACCTTTAGCAAGGTACCTAAACATGAAACCTGATGAGCTTTGAATCAGGTCAAGGTGAGTTACATGAAATGCGTATTTAATCACATACAACTAAGATAGATTAAAGTATCTCAAGTAAAGGGAGGTCTTGCAATGGGAATAATACACTTGTTTCAACTTTCTATATTCATTATGATAATAGAGATGGAGAGTCTTGCTAATGCATTTAGAATGCAAAATTCTTTGGCTAAGGTATTTTGTCCCCTGGACAGTGTTTGGATGGGCAGTGTCAGAGGTCAATATTTGTTCATCGATTATCATATTTCCCTTTCTGTCTGATCAGCTCCACTTCTTACAGACAAATTATGCCTGTAGCTTTATTAATAAACTTAATCAGGTTAAGGTCTAACTCTGCTGCTAAGTCGCTTCAGTCGTGTCTGACTCTGTGTGACCCCATAGACGGCAGCCCACCAGGCTCCCCTGTCCCTGGGATTCTCCAGGCAAGAACACTGGAGTGAGTCGCCATTTCCTTCTCCAAGGTCTAACTGTACTGGCCTATAAAAATTCAGTTTCTTGAAAATGATTTTGCTGATCATTCTTCTAATTTATTATGTGTTTTCTTATGAATTCTGAAGACAATCTTTATTGCCCTCATTTCCACATTCTTGTGTGTATATGTGAGGGATGAAGTCCTCATTGTAGGCTCCTATATGAAGTATGTATTGCTGATCACCAGTGATTATTCAATTAAGATGCATTTTGGCTTAGCCTCATAAACTATGGAAAATCCAGGTGGCACACACATTGTTCTTCCAATAGTGGGGAATGGATTTTCACTGAATCATCCACACATTTGTTGACAGATTTCTAGTGGCTCAGTTGCTAGGTGTGCATGGTACTTCAGCAGCTCAGACTAGTGGAGAAAGAGAAGGAGCTTGGGATGTGGCAATGCCAAGGCCTAAGATGAATTACCCACCTGTAGACCTGCACTCTGGGAGGGGACCCAAAATCCAAAGTTATCTCATGCAATGAAATTTGGCTCCATTGGTGGTCAGCATAATGATGATCTCTTTGGTGGAACTTGGCAATAGTACAGGAGTTAATGACAGCTATAGTCAGGAGACAAGGTTCTAGTTTGAGGCATCTTTCAGGGTTGAAGCAGGTCTTCAGGCTGTAGCTGAAAGTACTGAGACAAAATTCAGTACCTAAGTGAAAAAAAGGTTGGCAGTTGTTCAATGAGGAATCAGGATCCCACTTACATAAGCCTGAAGTTCACGTGGTGTCTGGAAAGTATTACTTAGCATCTACCTGCCCACCCTCAGGAGCAGGGATAGACTAGATGAATTGAAGGTTATACTTTAAACTTACATGCCATGATCTTCCTGGGAGTTTAGAGAATAGAATTAAGGAAGGAGTTTGAGAGTCCCAACATTATTCAGCTATGTCTGATAAGATGAACTCCCTGGTATGATTGGAATTACAGGGAGAACATTGCTACTTTCTGAGAGTATCTTAAAGAAGTTTTTTTTTTTAGATGAAACTAATTTATAATGGAATTCAAAAAGCATAGATGAGCTTCAGATGACAGTGAGAAAAACAATTTTTTATATAATCTGGTAACTTCTGATTAGAGATGTTCGGCTTCTATGGTGAGAGGAAATAGAGGTTTGAGTGGCCTAAAAGGTCACGTATGTCTGGAGTTGGTTTAGGGAACTATTATCTCCATGGCTACAAGAGTATTCAGCAGCAGAAGGCTAATAGTAAAGAGATAGTCTGAGATTTCTTTGCTCTTCAAATTTATTTCTTGAACTGAATCTAAATTGATCAAAAGCATTTTTTAACAAAATCCTTTTTCAGGTGTTGACTTTGATTACTATTTCTCTTTATTTAAGAATCATGAGTTCAACAGTCAGTTCTGTTTTTATGTCTACTAAATCAATATTTCTAACCTCCCTCTACTGGTTTTAAATCCCCCAAATATCTCTACTGTTCACTGAACATCTCTACTTGGATATCATATGGTACCCTCAAATTTCACAGATACAAAAGTGAACTACCTTCCTCCTTTTCCTTGCTGTATTTCCCATTTCTGACTATTATGTCAATGATTCACAGGCTCAGATTATCAGGGTCTTTTGTTTTGGACCATGTTGTGTGGCATGTAGGACCTTAGTTTCCCAATCAAGTATCAAATCTGTGCCTCCTGAAGTGGGGACTTGGAGTCTTAATCACTGAACTACCAGGGAAGTCCCAGACCACCAGAGTTTCTAATAGTTTTCCTTAAGTTACATAGCTGACAAATGGCAAAACTAGACCCAGAATCCAGATCTTCTGATTGCAAATCCTGAATGTCGTAGTGGATTGGACTAGATGTCAGATGATCAAATCCCTGAGTCTGACAATCAAAGCCCTTTACACTTCAGTCCTTAAGCTACCTTTCCAATATTACCTCCCACCACTTCCTCTCATGTTCTCTGTGTTTAACCATGCTATTCTCCTTTTAGTTTAACAATTTTAAAATGGAAGTTTTCCATTTCCATGCCTTTGTTTGCACTATTCACATGGGATGTCTTCCCTCATACCCACAACCAATCTTGTTTGATCTTCATAGACCAGCACAAAAATAATCCTCTACCAACCATTCTCCAGCTTACCTTGATTAGAAGTGCCCACTCCGTCCAGTGAATGTTCATAGCAACTTATCTATACATCACTCATGGCACTTATCACTTTTCACCTTGTATTATTTATTCATCATTTATTTAGCACCTATCATGTGCCATTTTTAATTAAAATGTGGGCACACCTCAGTGAGCAGGGTGACTAATGCCACTGGTTTTATGGGATTCATTGTCTAGTCAGGGAAGAAAGATGAGTTAAAAGAAAAACTCAGGGAAGAAAGATAAGTTAAAAAACAATGGCCATAGACTCTAAGTCATGGAGTCATGAACAGCAGGTGGATGGATGCTAGAGGAGGTTGTCTTACCAGGACTTGGAATGGTAGGGACGATCAGGAAAGGCCTCTTTGATGACATGACACTGTAGCTTCTTTAGGACAGACTCCTCGCTTGACTAGTGTTTTCCTGCAGAAACTCCAGTCGTGTGCTGTGTACTGAGGAGGCTCTCTATGGCACTGTTGTAGTTTCTTTGGTGGGGGGGGGGGGCTACTTCCTTATTTTAACATAGTCAGTTATACTTTCCAGTAGTCATGTATGGATATGAGAGTTGGAACATAAAGAAGGCTGAGCGTCAAAGAATTGATACTTTCAAACTGTGGAGCTGGAGAGGACTCTTGAGAGTCTCTTGGACAGCAGGGAGATCAAACCAGTCAATCCTAAAGGAAATAAACCCTCTCCAACATTTGGTCACCTGATGCGAAGAGTCAACTCATTGGAAAAGACCCTGATGCTGGGAAAGATTTGAGGGCAGGAGGAGAAGGGGATGACAGAGGATGAGATAGTTGGATGGCATTACTGATTTAATGGACATGAGTTTGAGCAAACTCTGGGAGATAGTGAAGGACAGGGAAGTCTGGTGTGCTGCAGCTCATGGGGTCACAAAAAGCTGGACATGGCTTAATGAGTAAACAACAAAGTTATACTTCATTGTTTCCCTGCTATTGGAAGTGCAGTTATGATTAAAACTTGACAATCCCTGTCTAATGATAGATTGAAAAATCTGAGTTAAGGTCTTTCCTAAACAGGTTTTCCCCTTTCACATGTGTCTTACACTTAAACGGCAATGCATATGACCACATCAGTTCAGTTTCAGTTGCTCAGTCGTGTCTGATTCTTTGTGACCTCATTGACTGCAGAACTCCAGGCTTCCCTGTCCATCACCATCCCCTGTAGCTTGCTCAAACTCATGTTAATCAGGTCGGTGATGCCATCCAACCATCTCATCCTCTGTCGTTCCCTTCTCCTCCTGCCCTCAATCTTTCCCAGCATCAGGATCTTTTCCAATGAGTAAGTTCTTCGCATCAGGTGGTCAAAGTATTGGAGCTTCAGCTTCAGCATCAGTCCTTCCAATGAAGAGTCAGGACTGATTTCCTTTAGGATGGACTGGTTGGATCTCCTTGCAGTCCAAGGGACTCTCAGGAGTCTTCTCCAACACCACAGTTCAAAAGCATCAATTCTTCGGCACTCAGCTTTCTTTATACTCTAACTCTCACATCCATACATGACTACTGAAAAAACCATAGCCTTGACAAATGGACCTTTGTTGGCAAAGTAATGTCTCTGCTTTTCAGTATGCTGTCTAGGTTGGTCATAACTTTTCTTGCAAGGAACAAGAATCTTAATTTCATGGCTTCAGTCACCATATGCAGTGATTTTGGAGCCCAAGAAAATAAAACCTCTCACTGTTTCCATTGTTTCCCCATCTATTTGCCATGAAGTGATGGGACTAGATGTCATGATCTTAGTTTTTTGAATGTTGAGCTTTAAGGCAGCTTTACCACTCTCCTCTTTCACTTTCATCAAGAGGCTCTTTAGTTCCTCTTCACTTTCTGCCATAAGGGTGGTGTCATCTGCATATCTGAGGTTATTGATATTTCTCCTGGCAATCTTGATTCCAGCTTGTGCTTCATCCAGCCTGGCATTTTGCATGATTTACTCTGCATATAATTTAAATAAACAGAGTTACAATATACAGCCTTGTTGTACTCCTTTCCCAATTTGAATGTCTGTATATAATCAGCTCATAGATATGAGCTGATCTCACACAAGATAAAAAAACTCCATGAGGGAAGTTATTATTGCTGGTTTTTTTTTTTTTTTTCAGATTTGTGTCTCCAAGGTCTAGCAGAGTGCATGGCACTTAGTAGCCAATCAGTACATATTTGTTTAATGAATGAATAAATTTCCTAAATAGCCAAAATTTAATATAATCTTCTACCATTTACATTGAAGAATTTGTTTTATTTCTCTGCAATGGAATAAAAAGTGATGAGTGATGGGGAAATATTTTATAAGGAGAAATGTTTTTTCATAAGGGAGAAACATTGTTTTACCATAAAAGACAAAAGACTTACAGATATACATGTGTATTTATAGGCTCCTAACAGGTCTCCCTGCTTCTACTCCTGCTGCTCTGAAGTTTATTCTCAGCACAGCAGCCAGAGTGATCCTTTTAAAAATGTAAACTAAATCACGTTGCTTTCTTCTTAAAGCTCTTGATACACTCAGAGTGAAACCAACTTCCTTACCATGACCTATATATAGAACCTTCCATAAGCCTACCCCTTCTTACCTCTCTTCCTTTTGCTCATTCTGCTACAGCCACACTGGCTTTGTTCCTGACCCTTGAAACTGCCACACTATTTTCCTTCTGAGAACCTTGGAATGCTCTTTCTTCTACATGGAATTCGCTTCCCCTGGATATTTTGCACAATCTGCTCCCTCCTCAAAGAGCCCTTGGGCTTCCCTGGTGGCACAGTGGTGGAGAATCCACCTGTCAGTGCAGGAGACATGGGTTCAATCCCTGGGTCAAGAAATCCCCTGGAAAAGGAAATGGCAACCCACTTCAGGATTCTTGCCTGGAGAATTCCATAGACAGAGGAGCCTGGCAGGCTATAGTCCATGGAGTCACAAGAGTGGGACATGACTGAGCGACTTAACAACCAACCTACAACCAAAGAGCCCTTCTCCTGCCACCCCACCTAAATTAAACCTCATCACCTCTGCCACTATATCCTGTTCCGTTTTTAATAGCAATTATCATTATCTGAAATATTTGTTTACTTTGGAGGAGTCAGTCTTCTCTACTGAAATATAAGCTCCATCAGGGTAGAGATTTTTATTTGTTTCTCTCATTGTATTTTCAGCACTTAGAATCTGTTATAGAGTATACACTCATTAAGTATATATTGAATTAATGAGTATTTTATTATTATTTACATCAAAAGACTATAAGATTTTAGTGGCAGGACCCAATCCTATGTTCCTTTACTATTTTATTCCCAGTGTCTTGAAGGGTACTTAGGACATAGTGGATGATGCTCAATAAGCATGTGTTGAATTGAACATAGTTTGTGAAGAGTTGACTCATTGGAAAAGACCCTGATGCTGGGAAGGATTGAGGGCAGGAGGAGAAGGGGACGACCGAGGATGAGATGGCTGGATGGCATCACAGACTCGATGAACGTGAGTCTGAGTGAACTCCAGGAGATGGTGATGGACAGGGAGGCCTGGCGTGCTGCGATTCATGGAGTCACAGAGTCAGACACGATTGAGTGACTGAACTGAACTGATGTCCACAGATGATAAGGATTAAATGAACTCCTGATTTCTTTTTAATGTTGCTGAGTCCTTTCTGAAATGATGAACTCTCCAGAGAACCCCCAGAATTTTAAACACATTTTGTTTACAAATCTTTAATCTCTAACTAATGTGCAAAATATAATTAATTCCTTTTTGTACCCCAGCTTTGCCATGCTGTTCAATTTCTCCAACCTAAAACTAGTCATTTACCAAGCCATTTACCTTTATATGCCCATTGACACTCTCCTAATAACTGACCTCATTGCTTTTTGTTTGGACTTAACAGAAACACAACATTTCTCCCTGCCTCCTGACTTTCTTATCTCCTAGCAGGAGATCCAACACACAGGATGTCAGGTTAAGCTTCTGAGAGTTCATATTTGATCACTCCTTTTCTTCATTCAAAAAACTCTCCAACCCTGTTATTATTATAAATGCCATCTCTACCTTTCATGCCTTTCCTAAAGGAGACACAAGACAAATGCTCAAGTAAATGGTCTTTCATATTAGGTACACTAAGATGAGCTGAGTCTCAAGTCAAAATAAATCACATATGTCTGCTGAATACAAAGCTCCCTGAGGACAGGGAATGTCTGTCTAGTTCCCTATTAACTGCCCATTCCTAGCAAAGTTTTTGGCATAGTTGATACAAAATTAAAATGTGATAAATATTGAATGACCTAGAGAAGAGGAAGATAATATTCCATCTCATATGCTTCTTGAAGACAGGAATTTCTTTTTTTTCCTTTTTTTAAAAAAATATAAATTTATTTATTTTCATTGGAGGTTAATTGCTTTACAATATTGTATTGGTTTTGCCATACATCAGCATGAATCCACCACAGGTATACATGTGTTCCCCATCCTGAACCGCCCTCCCTCCTCCCAATTTCTTTAAAAATTTATGCTTGTGTCCCTCATAGCCCTACATAGTAGATACTTAAGAATTATTTGTTAAATTTAATAGAAAACTTAGTGTCCCATAAACAATGTCATTACTTGATACTGATTATCTTTGAATTCAGTTTGTACTGGACCAGTATCATTAACCAGATGTAGATCTGAGGCAAAACTATGTATTGTTATTTTACTGACAGATTCAGAGAGAATGGAGTCAAAAAATGCCAAACTGAGGCCTTCCTGGAGTCAGTTAAAATATCCCCATAAAGAAGATTTTCTGGAAAGTACTCAAAGGCCAAATAAAATTCTCAGGAAGATGATCAGCTCAAAGAAACATTAGTTTTTACTGTTGATAACAAGTGAATCATTTCAATCAGTTTTTTTGTGGAGGGAGTTGGAACAACTTCATCTGGTGGCCTCTGAACCCTGTAACTTGGTTCACTGTTGTGATACAATGACGTAAGAAAGACAGCCTCATTGTGGAAGGGGTCAAAACTTACATGTTATTGTTGTTGTTCAGTTGCTAAGTCATGACCGACTCTGCGACCCCATGAACTGCAGCACACCAGGCTTCCCTGTCCTTCACTATCTCCCAAAGTTTGCTCAAACTCATGTCCATTGAGTCGGTGATGCTATCTAACCATCTCATCCTCTGTTGTCCCCTTCTCCTGCCTTCATTCTTTACCAGCATCAGGGTTTCTCCAATGAGTCGGCTCGTCACATCAGGTGGCGAAAGTATTGGAGCTTCAACATCAGTCCTTTCCATGAATATTCAGGGTTGATTTCCTCTAGGACTGACTGGTTGGACCTCCTTGCTATCCAAGGGACTCTTAAGAGTCTTCTCCAGCACCACAGTTCCAAAGCATCAATTCTTTGGCTCTCAGCCTTCTTTATGGTCAGCTCTCCCATCTGCACATGACTACTGGAAAAACTGGTGTTATTTGATGTTCTTCCTCTGTTGTCTCTTGCGTCCTGTACTTTTGCATTTATTCTTCTGTGGTACCCCATGCAAAGCAGCAGACCCGCCATGGTCAGGGCCTTTCCTCATATGCTCTTTCCAAATCCCAACTCACATAGGTCCAGGTCTTAGAATTTGATGCGGAAAAGGCGTTAAGTCAAAGGTGTTAAGTGGTTGTTTAGGATTCAAGTATGAAATACTTGCGTTTTAATGGGTTTCTAAAAGCAAAGATTTTACCCCAAAGAAAACCATCATCAGAGGAGTTTTAAGTGCTCAGGCAGGTTAGGACACACCAGGACACTGCAGAGTGCCCCATCTGACCCTGAGGACCAAATGCAGTTATATGAGCCAAGAGTCTCAGGAGAAGAACTGACATGTTCACTGGTTGTTGGGTTATTTGGGGATATCTTTAAAGCACTTGGAACTCATCAAAGACAAGTACTATTACTTGGAGCTAGAGGAGGTAGCTTGAAAGCCATAAAGTACAAATACCACTTTATCCAGCAGGTGGTAAACATATGGAACCTATTACCTTAGGAAATGAGGCAGGCTGAAAATAGAAAAAGGGTCAAGAAGGGCTGAGAAAAAGATTTGATTTTTAGATCCATGGGGAAAGGTATAGATATAGTGGGTCTAGTTCTCAGCTTTGTTAGGGGGTGTCATAGTTAACATCTTAGAAAATTCCTATTTGACTGGGTGATAGAACCAAGAATGGCATTTCTTATATTCTCATCTTAATTCTTTTGGAAGCTTCAGTCCTTTGCTTTGTCTCCCCTTTACAATCTACCCTATTTTTTTCTCTCTTTGCGCCTTCCCCTTCCAAATCCAGAGGCATTTCAAATAGTATCTCTTTCTCAAAATTCTGAGCACCTAGAGCTGCACTGCCTAATATGGTAGCCAATAGATACACATAGCTACTTAAATTTAAATTTTAATCAACTTAAATGGGACTAATATTTTAGTTCCTCACTTGTACTAGAAAAATTTCAAGTGCTCAATGTTCCCATGTGGCTAGTGGCTAAGCTATTATAGTTCAGATCACAGATATTGCCGTTATTACAGAAACTTCCATCAGATAATATTGAACTGCATTTCCATTGTCCTCTCTCCCAAAGGCCCAGGCACTAATAAGTTTGACAACAGAAACATTTTTTCATATGTACTATACCAGGTACTACACTCAGCTCTTTACATATATAATCTAATTTAATATCTTCAACATTCTTATGAACTGGATACCATTATCATCTTCACTTTATAGATGATGAACCCAAGTCTCAGAGAGGTTAAATAACTTGTCCAAAGCAACATAGCTAGTAACTGGCAGAGCTGGGTGTGGAAACCAAGCCTGACTTCAAAGAGCATGCTTTTAACCACTCTATTAGACTGTCTCCCATCACTTTCCCATTATTCCTTCAGCTTGTAAACATCCTTCAAATGACAAGAAGGAAGTGACATTGCTTGTGCAAAGACCCTGACATCCATCATGTTGTGAGCTCCATACATTCAACTTGAATATCCCCTTTCTCTTACCTACTACTCAGCTGTCTCTTCTTACTTCTCCATTTCTCCTCTCCTATCCTGAAAGATGCATATTGTAAGAAATGATGGGCATTACTGATTTGTTTTTTAAAGCAAACCACACAAACATTGCTCTAGGTCCAACTGCTTTTCCTTCAGAATCTTCTATGAGAAAAATCCTCTGTGAGAGAAGGCAGGTAAAATAGAAGTCTTCCTGATAACAAGTAGTTTCATTGTTTGAGAAAAGAAAATATGGATATTTTGTAAGAACAAAAGAACTCTAACCTCCTTCATCCCAATTCTATGATCTATTCAGTATCCTGCATAAAACTAGAGCAAAAATGTCTATTTCACATCATCTGTCTGTCTGTATTCATCCGTATGTCTCTATTCTCAGTACATCCTCAAACATTCAATTACTGCAAAATAGCTATTTCACTCACAGATTTATCTCAAGTGTTTCCTAAACTGGTATGCTATGGGATAGTATTATGCAAGATGTTAAATGTATTCTATAGGGATAAAGTCTTCAGTGATCAAATGTGCTTGGGAACTACTGGATTAAAAATTCTAAGCAGATTTCTTTAAGGTGGGACTTCTCAAAGTCTTGATGTAAACTGAGTTAAGCCACTTCCTTGCTCAAAATCATTTAATCCCTACCATAGTTCACAAAGCTGTACATGAGCTGGCCCTACCTTCCTTTGAGCATCATCTAGTACCCTTCTTGCCCTTAACACTCTGCTACAGCCACATCAGCTTCCTTGCTGTTTCTTGAACACATCAAACTTTCTTGTTGTTAAGTTGCTAAGTCACGTCTGACTCTTCTGCAGCCCCATGGACTGTAGCTCACCAGGCTACCACTGAGTCACCATGGACTGCAGCCTGCCAGGCTCCTCTGTCCATGGGATTCTCCAGGCAAGAATACTGGAGTGGGTTGCCATTTTCTTCTCCAGGGGATCTTCCCAACTGAGGAATTGAACCCGGGTCTCCTGCATTGCAGGCAGATTTTTTTACTGACTGAGCTATGAGGGAAGCCCACTGAGCAAGCAGGGAAGTCCAAACATTTTCTAGTCTCAGAGAATTTCCAGTATTCACCCTTCTCTGTTGCTAACTCTTCCACTCCTAACCCAATGGAAGAGTCATAAATTTCAGATCAAATATCACCTCCTTGGGGAGTCCTTACCTCGTGGTTCTGTCTAAGGTAGTTCCAATACATCTTCTTGCCATGTTCAACCTCACCCCAATGTCTTATTAAAAATGTTTATTATTAAAGAATCTGCCTTCCAATGCAGGAGAAGCAGATTTGGTCCCTGAGTCAGGAAGATCCCCTGGAGAAGGGAATGGCAACTCACTTCAGTATTCTCGGTTGAAAAATCCCATGGAGAGAGGAGCCTGGTGGATTACAGTCCATGGGGTTGCAAGAGAGTGGGACCCTACTTAGTGATTAAACAACAACAGCAGCAAGGTGATCTCATTTATTTATTCATTGAGTTGAATATTTTCTGTCTCCCCAGCTAAAATGTTAGCTTCATGAGGGCAGGGACCATATCTGCTTATTCATCATTCTATATGCAGATCCTGCAAGAGTACCTGAATAAACAGTGGTGCTCAATAAACAGTTGCCAAATTGTGAGTGTGAATAATGATGGAAATTGTAAATGTTGGAAATTACTTAAATTGATTGAAATCATAAAAATAATAGTCACTTATGTAAAAAATGTTATAAAAATTTCCCCAAACTAGTTTGAGAGTTCAACTTCCTCCTCCCAAACACACTTTAGAAAATCAACTCTGATTTTCATGTTTTACAGTACACATGTTGAAAAATGAAGATCTAAAATTTTTTGAGGATTTACTCTTTCAGTTTGGGGAGTTAATATTTTCCCATAAAATTGATAGGAACTTGAACAATTTTTGCCAAGAAGCCGACACAGTGCATATCCACAAATAAAAGCCAGCAATTTATTTCCTTCCTTCCCACTTTTCCATCCCCCCCCCCACCCAATCAAGTGATCAAAGTTTCTCCACAGAGAGTTGGAAGAGAGATAAAAAGAAAAACAATAAAAGAGACAGCAATAAATAGCTTTTTCTGGGGGCGATCTGGTAACAGACCCTATTGCTGCTGCTGCTAAGTCGCTTTAGTCATGTCCGACTCTGTGTGACCCCATAGACGGCAGCCCACCAGCCTCCCCCGTCCCTGGGATTCTCTAGGCAAGAACACTGGAGTGGGTTGCCATTTCCTTTTCCAATAACAGACCCTATTAGGGACAAAGAAATAAAAACAGAAGGGTCATTCTACTCTCTCAAAATGTCAGTGAAATGAAACAGCAATGCAGAGCATCCCTACCTGGAGACACATAAGAGGGGACTGTAACTAACAAGAATAGCAAGCCAGCACACCAACAGTTTTAATTTCATCTTGTGAACAGAAGGTGGCTAGACAGATGCGTGGTCCAATGTGATAATTACCAGTGTCTGCTTGGAATATAAACTTTCTTGTCTTCTGCTTCATTTTCTTTCTCACTGAATGGGTTTAAAGAGCCATTTTTGAGATTTGAGTTAGGCTTTCTGCTTTTCTGCCAAGGACACTCATTAAATATTTAATGAAATTCTGGAAGTTGACTTTTAATTAGGATTTGCAAGCAAGCTATGTAGTCATAGGTCAGAGAGACACCATACTAATCCAATGAGAGGGGTCTCTGACCAAATGCAATTACAAAAGTAATGGTAATCTGATTTGTTTTAAAAGGAGGACCTCCGATTCTAGAAATTTTAATCCTGTGATGCTGACATCAATCCTTAGTGGAAATCTCTAATAGATTCATAAAGAAATCAATTGCAAATGTTGAGAAAAGGCAGTGGTGATCATGGGGGCTCTCAGCATGCCTTAACTGAGGGTTAAGTTATGCTTAGTTAATCCCATTTCATTTGTTGAACAGTAAGAACAGGAATATCACAGTGATGGTATGTGGGCTCTAGCACTAGACTTCAGATTTAAAATCATAGCTCTACCACTTATTAAATGTGGGTTCTCAGACATTTGTCATTATCTCTCAGTTCTCCAGTTTTCTGATCTATAAAATCAAAATAGAAGTAGCACTTATTTAATAGCATTGTTGAGAGGGCAGGGCGTGTTTATACATGCAAAACTTTTGGAACAGTGTCTAAGGACATTAGAGCAGTATCTAGTAATTGATCAATAAGTATTAGCTACTATTATTTGGGTGCCTGGAATGTGAGTTGTATGGAAATAGTATTAGCAGTTTCCATACATGGTTGAATAACTCTAATGCAAGCATGCTAATGAATTTATGTCAATCAGAAAGGAAATTTCTAATGGTATTCTGTTCATCATTTTTATCAATGAAATGACTGAATGTATAGATGGCGTGCCTATTAACTGTGTAAATATTAACATTTTTATAGTTTTAAATAGAGGGATGGGGTAAAAATAATAATAGCTCATTTAATATGCAAAACTTTCAAGTCTTAACTCTTGGGTTTACAATCAACCATATAAATGTAGAGTGCTGAAGATGTGGTCCAACAGGAGTTTTAATGTGTAAATCCTAGAGGGTTATTTGACTATATGCTCAATATGACTCAACACTGATCAGCCAGGCTAATAGAGCCTTAGTCTACATTGATAAATATGTACTACACACAATAGGAGTGGTTTGTTAGCCCAGTGAGTCCTTTGGTAACATTTCATTTTGATGTTCTACTTTAAGAAGCATTTTGGCCACTGGACAATATTTTTTGAGGGTGAGAACTATGTTTCAGTCAGTGGTATAACTCCAGCGTAGTACTTAGAATGTAGTAGGTGTTGACAAAATATTTGATGAATAAACAAATAATGAAATTTAGTGGATACATAAAATTTGACCAAGGTGATGAAGAGGCCATAAAGCTATGTGATATAAGGAACTGTTGAAAACACTGAAGCTACAATGCCTGGGAGTTCAAGATGAGGTATCTTCAGATATTGTTATATTGCATAGATATTAGAGTTATCCTGTGTAGTCCGAAGTTACTTTTAGAACAGATTCCCACTAAATCTGATAACATTTATATGGTATTTATGGTTTATTGAGCTCTTTACCATATATTATTTCACATGATTTTCAATTTTATACCAGTCCAATGAGATAGTTATTGCAAGAATTTTATCCCAATTTAATAGAAAGTAGTAATAGCTAACACTTATACTGTGCTTACTGTATGTGAACCTCTTTGCACATATAAACTTATTTACATTTCACTATATAAGTTTGTTTCCTTATTACCAGGTATACCTTGCAAGTGACTGACCTGAGGCATAGAGGGGTAAGTAACATGTCCAACATCACACATCTAGCAACTAGTTGAGCCAAGTTTTAATTCCCCTCAGTCTGGGCTCCAGTGCATATTCTTAACTGTTAACACTGCACCGAATTTCACATTAGCACTTTCTACAGAAAAGGCAACTGAGCTGCAGATAGATCAAGTAAGATTTGCTTAAGATCACCCAACTAGAAAGTAGAGGTCAGGAGCTAAAATTCTGACTTAAGATCTAGTGATCTTTTCACTGTCCCTGGATGATTCTCATGTTGAGTGAAATTTGGACTTTTGTAGAGACTTTCAGCTTTCCCTGTGGCTCAGCAGGTAAAGAATCTGCCTGCAGTGTGGGAGACCTGGGTTCCATCCCTGGGTTGGGAAGATTCCCTGGAGAAGGGAAAGACTATTCACTCCAGTATTCTGGCCTGGAGAATTCCATGAACTGTATAGTCCATGGGGTTGCAAAGGGTTGGACATGACTGAGCGACTTTCAATTTATGGGCTTTCACATTATGGGAGTACATACAAGGTGAGCTTTTTTGTTTTTTTTTTTAAAGTGAGAGCCATTCAACAATGTGATCAGGTGCAGAGTCTGGAGACCTACCTGTGAGACAAGCTGTGGTGGGGATGCCTACATGGAGTGTGAAAGGCATTTCCGTGATCTTTAAGGTTTATTCCAACTCTAGATTTTATCAGCCTGTGAACACAGTATTTCAGGAAGAGCAGAGAAAGTCAGCCAAGGGGGAGAACAAGATGATGAGGGAAGGTCACCATCACAAGATAGTTTTTCTCATAGTGGGGGTACTCACAATATCTGTATCAGAATAAGGCATTTGTCCCATTGCAAATTTCTAGGCTTCTCCTCAGATTTACTGAATCTATTTCTATTGAGTTCCTCAAGAAGCACTTCATCTTTACACTGTGGAACAAAAACAATCTAGTAGCTCTGCTATATGACCTATTCCACCAGAGTTTCAGAGTTCCCTTTTTCTAACCAAATTCAACTACTGCAAGGAAATCAGGATGCAGGTCCAAGTCATTGGTCCCTCCATGACATTACAGAAAAAGTCTTCCTCTGTTCCCTTTCCTCTTTACCATTCGTTGCTAAAGACATTTGTTCATATTCCTTTTGTAAACTTGGCTGCAGTGGTTTGGAGCTGCATCCCAGTCCAAACCACAGTCCAAATTCCACCCACCAGAGTTCTTTCTCCAGAGAGTCTTCTTCTCAGGCATGAGCCTGGGAATCATTGCAGCCTAATCAGCTTGTCATTCCTTAGTGCCGTGTATTCTTATCTTTGACAAGCATTCATTCTGAGGGGCATCCTGTAAAGCTCATGATGCCATCTTCATTGAACTCATGTTTATAAGAAGAAAATAAGGGGCTATAGAAAACTTATTTTTAAATTGAATTTAAGTAGTTTTGCCACATTTTAAATGTCAGATGGAACTGTTCCACAGTATAAATCTGCCAAGTCTATGCAGGCGGCTGTTTTCAATAGGGCTGTTCATGCCCTATTGTACTAATCTTTTTTTAAACGCACACCTTGCTGGAAAAGGCCAAGAACACCCACACAGGAAGTGGGCACTGTTACTTTTTTCTTGCTCCAACTGGATGAATAGACTCTTATTCCATGTGATGTGTTGTACTGTGAAGCGTTTCCCAATCGTTTTCTTTCCTTGATGGACATTGAGCCTCCCTGGGACACAGCAGGCACCAGCTCTGGTACTCTCCCACATGGCCATCCACTCCTCCAGCCATCTGCCCATCTGTCTGCTGCTTCTTGATCACCCTCCCCTCTTTTCTCACATAGACTGTCTCCTCAATCCAAGAATGATCAAGAGTTACAGCAGTGGATGAGTGTGGGAATGGTCTGGGGTACTAGAACTCCATGTTTTCAACCATGAATGCTAAAAATCTTCCTATTAGGTATATTTTTTCACATTAACAAGGTACCATCTGGTTACCTTTGATAATTTGTAAAGTGCTTAGAATAGCATCTGTCCTTTAGTAAGGCAATATGCCTATTGGTTTAGAACTTAGAATCCAGAGTCAAATAATCTAGATTCTACCTCCTCCATTTATAAGCTATGTAATTCCTCCAAAGTTCCTTAACTTCTGGGAGACTCAGTTTCCTCATCTATAAAATGGAGCTAATAATACCTATATCACAGTGTTGTTGTAAGACTGAAAAGACATATTTGTCAAGTGCCTGGAAGATTGTTTACCATATAGAAAATACTTACTGTATATTTTTTTTTAGTAACTATAAGTGTTCAGAGAAATGTTAGCTACAAGTGGCATTATTATTTGTTTTTATTATCTTTCAAACCCTAGGCCATCATTCTTCCGATTATGCTTACTGACTCTGCATCTATAAGACAAGCAACAAATATTTGGGGTATGGAGAAGGCAATGGCACCCCACTCCAGTACTCTTGCCTGGAAAATCCCATGGATGGAGAAGCCTGGTAGGCTGCAGTCCATGGGGTCGTGAAGAGTTGGACGCAACTGAGCGACTTCACGTTCACTTTTCACTTTCCTGCATTGGAGAAGGAAATGGCAACCCACTCCAGTGTTCTTGCCTGGAGAATCCTGGGGACAGGGGAGCCTGGTGGGCTGCTGTCTATGGGGTTGCACAGATTCGGACACGACTGAAGCAACTTAGCAGTAGCAGTACTAGTGTTAGCTGCTCAGTTGTGTCTGACTCTTTGCAACCCCATGGACTGTAGCCTACCAGGCTCCTGTGTCCATGGGATTCTCCGGGCAAGAATATTGGAGTTGGTTGCCATTCCCTTCTCCAGGGGATCTTCTTGACCCAGGTGTTGAACCTGGGTCCCCTATATTGCAGGCAGATTCTTTACCATATGAGCTACAGGGAAGTCTGTTTTTGATGGCACTTTTCCTCTGTATAAAAGATTATCTGGGAGAACAGAGAGAAGGCTGACACAATCCTAGCCCTAAAAGAGCTTTCAGTGTACTTGGCTAGATAAGATATTTGCACCCACGATAAAACTTTAATACTATTAAAATACTAGATAGGGAATACAGATGCAGTAAGATCTTAGAGCTCAGAGAAAGGGGATAACCCTGTGAGCTTGGCTGGTGGTTGAACTTTGACTTAAAAAATGAAAAAGGATAATCTTGATGATGACATATCCTATTTATTGGAGCCCTACTATGGGCTAGGTGCCTTTCATGCATTATCTCATTTAACCCACATGATATTCCTACAAGGTAGGCAACATTATCATCCTCACTTTTCAGGTTAGGGAACAGAGATTTAGAGAAATTAAGATACTTTGCCTAAAGGCACGTGACTGTTAAATGGCACAGCCGGGAGTTGAACCTTTGGCCTGTCACACTCCAGAACTCACTCTCCTTTCAGTATACCTGACTTCCTCCTGTCATTAAAGACAAGTTGTTTCAGACAGGCAGGTGGGGGAGATGATGCAAGAAAAGTACATAGGAACTGGTGTTCAGGGACTATGAAGGGGACACTTGACTGGTATGGAAAGTTTATGTGTAGCAAGAAACAGAAAATCCCAGAAAGCTACACTGAGGCCTGACTGTGAAGGGCCATGTAAGTCATATTAAGGAGACCAGTCTCTGTCTTCCAGACATAAAGGAAAGGAAATGGGGATCAATTTGCCATTAAGACCCCTCCTATGAGTAGTCTCTGACTACACTTTTTTGATCAGGACTTTGGTTTGTTTCTTCCCTTTTATTAGAGAATGATATTAATAATGCCATTTGTTTAAAGTTTTCAGGTAGATTTTGTTTATTTATGGATCCTCTTGGAAACTGGATACATGTCCGTGTGGGAGGCAAGAGAAATTGAGACAGTTCAATATGCCTTAACTTACCAAAGTATTTTTGTAATGCCCCAAGTATCCTTATATCCCGTCTGGGAGCTGGTGGTCTCTGCCTCTCACTATGTGTTGGTGAGATGAAGAAAATATCACCATAGAAAACATTTTGATTTCTTCTGATTAGCCAAGAACCACAGGATCTTCTCTAGCATAGTGTTTAAAAACTGAGGAAAATGCCATATATATAACATAAGCAGCTCCTAACTTGCAAATGAGTTGACTCCCACAAGTTCATTTATCAAGAAATTTTCATAACTTGGAATACACTGTACCTTAGAAATAATGCTATATAAAAGTGATGCTTAAAAAAATAAATAAAAGTGGTGCTTGATTTTTCTCTACAATGGAGATGTTTCTTTTGGATAATCTTTTGTTCAATAGGAACTAGATAGCTGGTAGTAATTATACTTTCAAAGGTTTAAAAGGGGAAGCAGTCAGAAGATGTTGGCCTGGAAAATTGGTAAAGTTGTACACATTTCCATGCAGTATACTATTGTCCATTTATTTTTCAAACAAATTAAGACTTTCAGAGAAACTCCTGATTTCCTAAGAATATGTCCAAATATTTAGAGGTAGGGAGGTTAAAGACAGCTTCATCACATTATGAGATAGATGTCTTTTAAAGGAATTTCTTTCTAGCTTATAAACATTCTAGAAGGACTTGCCTTTTCCATAAAGTAGAGAAGGAGGGCACCAATAATATAACTTGAAGGATACTATTATTTCATTATTGTTGTTGTTCACTTGTTGTGTCCGACTCTTTGCAAGCCCATGAACTGCAACATGCCAGAATTCCCTGTCCTTCACTATCTCCTGGAGTTTGCTCAAACTCATGTCCATTGAGTCAGTGATGCCATCCAACCATCTCTCTCTGTCACCTTCTTTTCCTCCTGCCCTCAATTTTTTCTAGCAACAGGGTCTTTTCCAGTGAGTCAGCTCTTCACATGAGGTGGCCAAAGTATTGGAGCTTCAGCATCAGTCCTTCTAATGAATATTCAGGGTTGATTTTCTTTAGAATTGACTGGTTTAATCTCTTGGCTGTCCAAGGGACTCTCAAGAGTCTTCTGCAGCACCAGAGTTTGAAAGCATCAATTCTCTGGCACGCAGCCTTCTTTGTGGTCCAGTTCTCACATCCATACATGACTACTGGGAAAGCCATAGCTTTGACTATATGGACGTTTGTTGGCAAAGTGATGTCTCTGCTTTATAATATGCTGTCTAGGTTTGTTATAGCTTTTCTTTCAAGGAGTAAGTGTCTTTTAATTTCATGGCTACAGCCACCATCTGCAGTGATTCTGGAGACCAAGAAAATAAATTCTGTCTTTGCTTCCACTTTTCCCCCATGTATTTGCCATGAAGTGATGGGACCAGATACCATGATCTTAGTTTTTTGAATGTTGAGTTTTAAGCCACATTTTGCACTTTCCTCTTCACCTTCATCAAGAAGCTCTTTCATTCTTCTTCACTTTCTGCTATAAGGGTGATGTCATCTACATATCTGAGGTTATTGATGTTTCTCCTGACACTCTTGATTCCAGCTTGTGTTTCATCCAGTCTGGCATTTTGCATGATGTACTCTGCATATAAGTTAAATAAGCATGGTGACAATATACAGCCTTGATATACTCCTTTCCCAATTTGGAACCAATCTGTTGTTCCATGTCTGGTTCTAACAGCTGCTTCTTGACTTGCATACAGATTTCTCAGGAGACAGGTAAGGTGGTCTGGTATTCTCATCTCTTTAAGAATATTCCACGGTTTGTTGTGATCCACACTGTCAAAGGCTTTCTTGTAGTCAATGAAGCAGAAGTAGATGTTTTTTCTGGAACTCTCTTGCTTTTTCCATGATCCAACGGATGTTGGCAATTTGATCTCTGGTTCCCTTGCCTTTTGTATATTTCATTATATCCAAAATAATAATTTTACTGTTCTGCGAGAGTGCCAGAAATTGTACTATAACTATTTACTTTGTGCTCTAGCATTATTTTTTTCTTCATTAACTAAAGTGGGAATCCTTCTATATAGGGTAATTCATCAAGGTATTCCCAATAATCAACAACTCAGCATGTATTGTTTTATCAGGTAGAGTGTGCTGAGGGCACTGGACAAGAAACAGGCAAATTTGATGGTAGATATAGGGACTTGACAGCTTCCCTGGTGGCTCAGATGGCAAAGAATCTGCCTGCAATGCGGGAGATGTGAGTGCAATCCCTGGGTCAGGAAGATCCCCTGAAGGAGGGCATGGCAACCCACTCTAGTGTTCTTGCCTGAAAATCCCTATGGACAGAGGAGCCTGGTGGGCTACAGTCCATGGGGTCACAAAGAGTTGGTCATGACTGGGCGACTAAGCACACCACATAGGGACTTGAAATCAATATTTTGAAGTTTGATATAAAACCTAGATTAGAACAGGCTTGGGTGAGGTTTCAACAAGAAGTATGTGCCTAAAGGCACAGTTCAGTTCAGTTCAGTTCAGTCACTCAGCCGTGTCCGACTCTTTGCGATCCCATGAATTGCAGCACGCCAGGCCTCCCTGTCCATCACCATTTCCCGGAGTTCACTCAGACTCATGTCCATCGAGTCAGTGATGCCATCCAGCCATCTCATCCTCTGGCGTCCCCTTCTCCTCCTGCCCCCAAATCCCTCTCAGCATCAGAGTCTTTTCCAATGAGTCAACTCTTCGCATGAGGTGGCCAGAGTACTGGAGTTTCAGCTTTGGCATCATTCCTTCCAAAGAAATCCCAGGGCTGATCTCCTTCAGAATGGACTGGTTGGATCTCCTTGCAGTCCAAGGGACTCTCAAGAGTCTTCTCCAACACCACAGTTCAAAAGCATCAATTCTTTGGCGTAGGCCTAAAGGCACAAATTTCCTTATAATGGCACAGAATTTGCTCAAGATGAAGGAGGATAGTTTTTATAGTATGGAATAGGTGGCAGCAGGATAGAGGGTGGGTAGGAGGGACCAGAACTCCTGGTTTGGTTAGATTAAGCAGAATCAGCAAAAAATTCCAGCTTGGAGGAACAAACTATCTTAAGAAATATCAGGTTGACTGTGCTGATAGGCAAACTTAGTTAACCAAAAGCAGTAGTGTCGGACAGCTCAGAGGTCAATACTTGTTAGGCTGGCTAGTACAGGAAGTGTAAAAGAAATCCATCTGGGCCCAGAGTCCAGAAAATTGGAAATGCTGAAAACAATAAGCAAGAAGAACTGAAGTAAGCACTTGTCTTAGGGGAGAACCCATACCACTTTGTTCTTTTTGCCAGTGAGTGTAACCTTGTTTCATAAGTGTTCAGTTCAGCTCAGTCACTCAGTCGTGTCCAACTCTTTGCAACCCCATGAATTGCAGCATGCCAGGAATCCATCACCAACTCCTGGAGTTCACTCAGACTCATGTCCATCGAGTCAGTGATGCCATCCAGCCAACTCATCCTCTGTCGTCCCCTTCTCCTCCTGCCCCCAATCCCTCCCAGTGCCAGAGTCTTTTCCAATGAGTCAACTCTTTGCGTGAGGTGGCCAAAGTACTGGAGCTTCAGCATTAGCATCATTCCTTCCAAAGAACACCCAGGGCTGATCTTTAGAATGGACTGGTTGGATCTCCTTGCAGTCCAAGGGACTCTCAAGAGTCTTCTCCAACACCACAGTTCAAAAGCATCAATCCTTTGGCACTCAGCTTTCTTCACAGTCCAACTTTCACATCCATACACGACCACAGGAAAAACCATAGCCTTGACTAGATGGACCTTTGTTGGCAAAGTAATGTCTCTGCTTTTGAATATGCTATCTAGGTTGGTCATAACTTTCCTTCCAAGAAGTAAGTGTCTTTTAATTTCATGGCTGCAGTCACCATCTGCAGTGATTTTGGAGCTCCCGCCCAAAAAATGTCTGACACTGTTTCCACTGTTTCCCCATCTATTTGCCATGAAGTGATGGGACCAGATGCCATAATCTTCATTTTCTGAATGTTGAGCTTTAAGCCAGCTTTTTCACTCTCCTCTTTCACTTTCATCAAGAGGCTTTTTAGTTCCTCTTCACTTTCTGCCATAAGGGTGGTGTCATCTGCATATCTGAGGTTATTGATATTTCTCCCACCAATCTTGATTCCAGCTTGTGCTTCTTCCAGCCCAGCGTTCCTCATGATGTACTCTGCATAGAAGTTAAATAAGCAGGGTGACAATATACAGCCTTGACGCACTCCTTTTCCTATTTGGAACCAGTCTGTTGTTCCATGTCCAGTTCTAACTGTTGCTTCCTGACCTGTATACAGGTTTCTCAAGTGGCAGGTCAGGTGGTCTGGTATTCCCACCTCTTTCAGAATTTTCCACAGTTTATTGTGATCCACACAGTCAAAGGCTTTGGCATAGTCAATAAAGCAGAAACAGATGTTTTTCTGGAACTCTCTTGCTTTTTCCATGATCCAGCGGATGTTGGCAATTTGATCTCTGGTTCCTCTGCCTTTTCTCAAACCAGCTTGAACATCTGGAAGTTCATGGTTCACATATTGCTGAAGCCTGGCTTGGAGAATTTTGAGCATTACTTTACTAGTGTGTGGGATGAGTGCAATTGTGCAGTAGTTTGAGCATTCTTTGGCATTGTCTTTCTTTGGGATTGGAATGAAAACTGACCTTTTCCAGTTCTGTGGCCACTGCTGAGTTTTCCAAATTTGCTGGCATATTGAGTGCAGCACTTTCACAGCATCATCTTTCAGGATTTGAAATAGCTCAATTGGAATTCCATCACCTCCACTAGCTTTGTTCATAGTGACGCTTTCTAAGGCCCACTTGACTTCACATTCCAGGATGTCTGGCTCTAGGTGAGTGATCACACTATCATGATTATCTGGGTCATGAAGATCTTTTCTGTACAGTTCTTCCATGTATTCTTGCCACCTCTTCTTAATATCTTCTGCTTCCATTAGTTCCATACCATTTCTGTCCTTTATCGAGCCCATCTTTGCCTGAAATGTTCCCTTGGTATCTCTAATTTTCTTGAAGAGATCTCTAGTCTTTCCCATTCTGTTCTTTTCCTCTATTTCTTTGCATTGATCATTGAGGAAGGCTTTCTTATCTCTCCTTGCTATTCTTTGGAACTCTGCATTCAGATGCTTATATCTTTCCTTTTCTCCTTTGCTTTTCACTTCTCTTCTTTTCACAGCTATTTGTAAGGCATCCTTAGACAGCCATCTTGCTTTTTTTGCATTTCTTTTCCATGGGGATGGTCTTGATCCCTGTCTCCTGGACAATGTAATGAACCTCCATCCATAGTTCATCAGGCACTCTATCTATCAGATCTAGTCCCTTAAATCTATTTCTCACTTCCACTGTATAATCATAAGATTTGTTTTAGAGCATACCTAATGGTCTAGTGGTTTTCCCTACTTTCTTCAATTTAAGTCTGAATTTGGCAATAAGGAGTTCATGATCTGAACCACAGTCAGCTCCTGGTTTTGTTTTTGTTGACTGTATAGAGCTTCATCTCTGTGCCTCCCATAAGTGTTAATTACATATAATAAATGTTTAGAAGCTTGTGGGTATACCTGCTTCTATGATAGGCAGGGGAAAAGTGTCATCAACCTTGTCTATTACAAAGTCCACACATAACCTGCTGCTATTTGCCTATGTTCATATCTTAAAGGAACTGACTTGGTCTCAGGCAAGAAAATCCCGTTATGCCAGGCAAGATTCATTAGGGAAGTTTCCCTGGGGCTGAGTCAAGAGATGTCTTTTGAAGAATGAAACAGACATGGTGACAAGTCAAGGAAGGAAAAGTCTAGTTTTATAGCACTTAAAAAAAAAACCCTATCTGGCAAAGACTAGAAGTAAGGGTACAAATGAAACTAATGAAAACCGTAGAAGTGCAAGTAAAATCTTAATATAGGCTGTATGATTAGATTTAGTGTCTGAATTTCAGTACAAGGATTTCTTCTGAAATGGTACAGGATACTCTAGTACTTGAAGGCAACATGCCAGGTGAATGATCTATTGGGAGAGCTGATGCCAAGTTCCCTGCCTTTGGATGATATTAAAGACTGTGCTAGATAGCTTCTAAGATGCCCCCTCTCCATTCCCCAACTCTTGGTACTCACTTCCTGTGTAATCTTCTCCCTCTTAGTATAAGCTGAAATTATTTACTGCCTTCTAACAAACAGGACATGCCAGAAGTAAAGGGATGTCACTTCCTAGACTGGGTTATTAAAAAATGGTAATTCTGTCTTGGGAGCTTCCTCTCTTTCTCTTTCTATTTACTCACCCTGAAGGAAGACCACTGCCATGTCGTAGACATCCAGTGAAGACTTAAGCTCTCTGACCTGAACCCTTGAGCCCTGTGACTTGAGCCCTTGAGATTGTGAGGAACTGAGCCCTGGAAGCAACCATATGAAGCAACCATATGAGTGAGCTCTGAAGTAGATCCTCCCTCATTTGAGCCTTCAGATGAGGTTGCAACCCTGGCTGACAGTTTGATTGTGACTTCATAAAATACCTCGAACCAGAGGCATCTAGCTAAGCTAGGCACAAACTCCTGACCTACAGAAACTGAGAGATAATAAGTGTTTACAGAAACTGAGAGATAATAAGTGTTTATTATTTTAAGCTCCTGAGTTTGGGGGAAATTATTAATACAGTAAAATATAACTAATAAAGAGAACCTCTCATATTTTTGCTGTTCTATGTGTAGGTACAGTAAAATTCATTGTTTGATGTTCTGGCTATTCTCTGTTTTGTTATTAGGGAATTTGCCACTTTTTAGAGGATATTAACATTCACCAGTCCTCTAGAGTTTCTGGAGACTTGCAAGGCTCTTCCAGTCATCTCCAGGAGGTATCCTGATAAGTAACAAGGAAGTCTTGTTTGAGTACAGTAGTATACTGAGGTCTATTCCAATCCTGGCTCTGTCATTTATTAGCGGTGTAACCTTGGATGAGTTACTCTATGTTGCTATGTCTCAGTTGCTTCATCTGTTAAATAGGAATAATAATTACAGCTACTTCACTATGTTGATATAAGACTTTAAATGAGTACCTGGCATAAAGTAAGTGTCACATAAGCATTGCCTATGTAAAATACTCTTGTCTGTTTTCACTCTTCCACTCCCATGAACCCATTAGCCTTGGAACTGACTGAGAACAAGATGATACCTTATTCTTCCTATACCCCAATGCCTAGCACAGGCTCTGACACAAAGTAGGAGCTCACAAAATGAGAGCTAAATTGAACTAATGGTGAAATGGTATCTCTTCCTATACAATGCTAAAGGTATAGGAATGTTGGTCAGAACACATCATTTTTCTTTTCTCTAACTCTGATTTGAGCCTATTTGGTTTTAAGATACTACTTACTGAGCATAAGGTCTACCCAGTGAATTATACTGACCTGGCTATGTTTGTTCCAGTTTGGAGCCCAGTCAGAAATCCCAGGGTGCCTGCTTAGGTGCTCAGCTCAGCTTCAGGTCCCAACAGCCAGGTCTGATGGTTCTACAATTGTATATAGCTCACATTTGTGAGCCTATATTCCAGCCTAATGTTTTCCTCACATTACCTTTTTAATTCTCAAAACAACCCCATAACAATTATTTTCATTTTACAAATGAATGAACTAAGGTTCAGAAAAGTTAGCTGATATACTCAAGGTCACTTCCCTCATAGCTCAGTTGGTAAAGAATCTGCCTGCAATGCAGGATACCTGGGTTCGAATCCTGGGTCAGGAAGATCCCCTCAAGAAGGAAATGCTAACCCACTCCAGTATTCTTGCCTGGAAAATCCCATGGACAGAGGAGCCTGGCAGGCCACAGTCCATGGGGTTATAAGAGTCAGACACAACTTAGCGACTAAACCACCATACTCAAGGTCAGAGATCTGAACCTAAGTATTCTGACTTCAAAGCTTATTCCATGAGTCAGAAAACTTGGCCTATCTATTCCTTAATGCCTCTTTATAAGATTGATTGACCTCATAAATTGTGCCTACCTAGGATGGAATCCAGTAATGCAGTGTATAAATGATAGATCCAGTACCTTTAGAGACTGTTCTAGAAGTTTAATTGATTCTGGAAGTGGGTCATGAGCCAAGGACCCTAAGCAAGCAGAGACATGGCCCTATAAAAGTAATAAACTGATTCAGTGGGTTAACTATGGCTCCTAAGAATCTAGGGCTGGGCAATCACTGGTTCTACTCACACTAGTTCAAAAGTCAGGCCAGAGCCATGATATTGAATTGCAACTCTGCCTTTTACTAGCTGTGTGACTTTGGACAAGTTGCATAAAATCTCTGATCTTCACATTTACCATCTATAAAATGATGATAATATTAACTACCTTGTATAGTTGTTATCAGGATCTCATAAGATAAACAATGCATAGAAAATGCTTATCACAATGCTTGACATTAAGCAATGACTTGGTAAATGATAGCAATAATAATAACAAGTATCTAATGAAAGTAAGCTATTAATATTATAATAAGTACACAGACCCTTGAAGTACTCTTATGAGATTTCTTAGCCTCAATTTAAAAAAAAATGGATTTAGACATTTTAGAGGAAGCAAGAGATGGGATATGTGGTTTGGAGTCAGTTTCCTTGCATCTGCTCCTTTGCACTTAGTAGCTGTTGTGACCTTGAACAACTTAACTACTTTGAATCTCATTATTCATCTGTCAAAATGGTCTATCAGTCAGTGTTCTCCAGAGAAACAGAACCGGTAGGATATATATATTTCAAGGAATCGGTTCACTTGATTGTGGGGGCTGGCACGCCGGAAATCTGTAGAACAGGCTGGCAGGCCAGAAATTCAGGCAGGAGTTGATGCTGCAGTTTTGGGGCAGAATTTTTTCTTCTCTGGAAAAGCTCAGTTTTGCTTTTAAGGCCTTCCAACTGGTTGGATAAGGCACAGACCTCCTTAAACTGTTTATGTTAACCACATCTAGAAAACACCTTTACAGTAACACCTAGATTAGCATCTGATTGACTAACTGGGTACTGTAACCTAGTCAGGTTAACACATAAAAACTAAGCATGGGGATGATCCAGAGAGATGATATGGGATGGGAGGTGGGAGGGGGGGTTCATTTTGGGAACTCATGTACACTCATGGCAGATTCATGTCAATGTATGGCAAAACCAATACAGTATTGTAAAGTAAAATAAAAATAAAAATTAAAAAAATAAAATTAAAACAAATAAAAAAAACCCTAAGCATCACAAGTGAGTAATGAGAGAAGCTGTCTCATAGGTTTGTTGAAAGGTTTCAATGAAATAATCCATGTAGAGAAATCTGCACAATGTTTTGTGGCATAACCAGCACTCAAAACAGTATTACAGCAGTATAGCTTCTTCACTCAGAGCTGTTGAAGGCAAGGACACTCAGCTGTGCTGCTGGGAGTGAGGGCAGAGTCTTGAGTTTCTGTGGGCCAATCTAATGTCTCATGGGGTAGTGTCTTTGGTTATGAGGGCAAGTTCACTTGTAAATTCCTGGCTGAAAAAGCATATACAGACACTATCAGTCTCCAGGAACAGAACAGTTGCCAATCCTGAAGTGTCTAGAACTGGCCTGGGTCACATTGGCCTCAGCTAATACAGCCTCAGCTAATGATCCAGCTAATTGGCTGGACTGGGAGAGAGCAGCAATGGAGGATGGGGTCTCCAAATCTATGCAGCAGTAACGTCGGCAAAGGTAAGCTCAGGGATTCTGGTGCGCTAACCAGCAGAGATGATGACCTCTGACAACCTTCCTGAAGCTTTCTCCTTGGTCTGAGCCACTGTTCCCTCTCACCTGGACTAGACCAATAATCTTCTTAGTGGCCTCCTGGCTCTCCCCCATGCCCTACTCAATCTACTTTCCGTATTATATCCAGAATGGTGGTGTTAAAATATGTCTCCTCCTATCACCTCTCAGCTCAAAAGCTGATGACTTCCCATCTCATTTTAGCAAAATCCAAAGTCCTCACAATGGACTGTGATTGGGCCTCTTGTTCCTTATCTCATCCTTTTGCTGCTCTCCCTTAGTTCACATCATTTTGGCCACAACAACCAGCTTGCTGTTCCTCAAATATTGGGTGGGCCAAAAAGTTCATTCAGGTTATTCCAGGTTGGTTTTCAGTTCAGTCACTCAGTCATAGGGTAAGATGACTCTTTGTGACCCCATGGACTGCAGCACCCCAGGCTTCCCTGTCCATCACCAACTCTTGGAGCTTCACCAATTTCCAGAGGCTAGTTTTGGCCAACTCCAATACATTAAGCACACATTCATATAAAAAGGGGGCCAGTTATTGGAGCAAAAAATAAGACAGAACTTGATGATTGTAAAGAATAAACAAGCAAAAACAGTTTTATGTTGGAAGAGGATCTGCAGCCAGGCATACCGATTATCAGTTTCTTACATTCTCTCTGACTAGGGTACTGATTGACTCCAGAGGTTGGAAAAGCATTGCAGCCGAAGCATGGGACTAAATGATCCCAGGAGAGAAGATTGGAGGGCTCTGTGTACAAGGAGTTGGATAAGTGGTTATGTTGGTTAATTCACATCTTACCCTATTAGTCTGAGAACTGAGGCATCTTCCACAAGGTATCCATTTCCTATTTCAGGTTATGACCTATACTCTGGGTCCTTAGAATGCAGAAGAGATCTAGTCTATGAGAAGGTCTGTACCTGAGAAAAGTATATTTTCAGAGTCATTCTGTCCTTCTCTGTCTCTCCACACCCCCCACCCCAGTTCCATTAGATTTTTACATATACATTACAACCACTAGAACCTTAAGTACCAGAGGGTTTTTTTTTTTTGCAGACTTTTGTAATTACGGCAATGGTGACTCAAACAGTGAGAAAAATAGTCCATCCATTTTGGTAATACAGATTTGGTGAGTTTGTGCTGACGTTGCAGGTAGTCAGCAACTTTATGGCTTCCTGGAAATGTAGCCTCATTTGGTGATGGGAAATTCCTTTTTCAAATAAAGGACAGTGTGCTATGAAGGTAGTTTCTGTCACCACCCATCAAAGCATGGCTCTCCAACCTAACCATGTCATTCAGAGGTGTGATATATTTGGGTGCGGGTCCTAACCTCTAAAAACACTATTATAAAAGGATACTTGTATGCTTTGGGGGGAAATGGGCTTCCCATGGCCTCCTCTGTTATTTATGGGCTTTCAGTAGAAGAGTCGAGGATGTTGTCATGATGTTTTATGAGACTGGTTAGCTTTATAGTGTGAAACTTGAGCTATGCTTTGGGGACCAAAATAATACCTTCGCTTCCTCCTGCCAACCCACACCAGAGAAAAAAGGAAAAAAGAAAGACAGAAAAAAAAAAAAGGAAAAAATTACAACCCGAAACCAAACAAATTCGTGCCTGTGGTTTGGCCAGAAAGAGGATTTTTTTCAATAGAAATGATGATCCCAGTCAGAAGGCAGATGGGGAACTGGCAGCAAAGATCCAGATAGCAAAGCAATCATACAATTGAGACCAAGTAGAATAAGGACCCAAATATGAAGGAAAGAAAAAGATGTCTTTCCAAAGAGCTAGAATATGCCTACTAACCACTGACCATGTTAATTTGGTCTTTGGAGTTTAATGCTAAGTTGCTTTAGTCATGTACGACTCTTTGCAACCTCATGGACTGTAGCCTGCCAGCCTCCTCTGTCCATGGGATTTTCTAGGCAAGAATACTTTAGTAGGTTGCCGTTTCCTACTCCAGGGGATCTTCCTGACCCAAGGATTGAACCTGTGTCTCTTTATGACTGCTGAATTGGCAGGCGGGCTCTTTGCCGGTAGCACCACCCTGTAAGGGGCTATACAAAAGGCATGCAGCTCTGTCTTCATTGCTACCACCAGGTGCTAAGGTTGAACAAACCTTGTCCAGATGGAAAGACTCAGGATTTTATCTTACTTTGGGGATTTAGAATTGGGATAACAACCTTTATACCATTTTCCTTGGCATTCATGGAACTCAGTTATCCTGAAAGTCAAGGGTTTCCTGACAGGTCCTCTGAGACTAAGAGCAGCATTGTAACAGACTGTTTTCTCTGGTTCCCTTGACTTGTGATTGGGTAGCTCACTGGCCTATCTCACTGGCCCAGCACTGGCTGGGATGAAAGCTGTAGTTCTTTGGGGCTGAATTTAACACTAAGCAAGTAACGCTTGGAGTTCCTTCTCAGATTCCTCACATATAATTAGAGCCCTGAGAAGTCCAGAACTCATACTACAAATGGTCCTACTGAGTTCAATGAAAAATTAGAGTTATAATTCCAAAAGCTTGTTCAGTTTAGTTCCATTATTTTATAGATATGAAAACTGAGGTTCAGAGAGAAAAAATGATTTATCTAAGATCAACTTACTGGATATCTCCTGATTTCCAAGTGCAGTGTTCAGTATAGTATATCTCAGAAAATGATGTTCTAAGGTCTATACTTGGAAGTTACATTTGGAGACAACTGTATAGGGTAGAGGAATCTGCTGAGCTCTTTTGGTTGAGAATGAAAGGATTGCTATAGCTCAACCACCAGAATACTTTGCCTGGTGATTTGGCCTCTTGGGTATTTGCCCAACCAAATTTAGAGAATCACGTACTCTAGAAAATTCTGGAAGCTTCCCTGTGAATGTTGCTGTTTATAGTTGGTAAATTATGAATCAGTGTTTAAATTCTGGTACTGACCCCATGCAGTATGGTAGATTAAGATGAAGAAATGGGATGTTTCTCGAAGGGTTTCTAGTGGCTGAGGTAAGACTAAACTAAGAACTAGGAAGGTTGATTTGCTTGAACAGAAGCAAAGGTAAATACATTCCTTATATTGATTACAGACTATAAGCATAAATGAATAGGATTTAATAAACCATTTTTTACTTAGATCTCCTCTATCAACATGGTACTGTGTTCCTCAGAAGTATTCCAACCAAATGTAGTTGCTCAATATGGCTCTGTTGTCCTGACTGCTAACCTTTAGTTGGAATTTGGATTAGACCAGTGTTTCCAAAATGGGTCTTCCCTGGTGTCTCATTGGTAAAGAATCTGACTGCCAATGCAGGAGACTTGGGTTTGATCCATGGGTCAGGAAGATCCCTTGGAGGAAGAAATGTCAACCCAATCCAGTATTCTTGCCTGGGAAATCCCATGGACAGAGAAGCCTGGAGGGCTACAGTCCATGGGGTTGCAAAGTAAACATGTGTTTTCAAAGCTGGTTAACCATTGGAATCACTGGGTGGGGGTGGGATGGTGTCTTTATTTAATTAAAACTAGAATTAAAATGCTTTTAGCATACTCATCCTTATGCCTTACCTCCAGGGATTCAGTCAGTAGGTGATTGGCATGACCTGGAAATCTGTATCTTAACTAGCTTTCCTTGTGATTCTGATGATGATATAGATCTGGAAACTGTTGGAACAAGCTGTTTTTCTTTGTCCAGCTCTGCCTGTAAACCATTTTTCTGTGAAAAACCCATGGAACAATAGACATGCTCTGCTTCAGAAAACCAAGGCCTACAGATGCATAAAGGAGGGATAACTGACATAGGCAGAATAATTCTTAGTTTATGGAGAAGGACTCATGGTGGCAAACCATTAAATAAGAGGTTTTCCTACTGTTTTTAATTACTTATTTACAGAATTACATATAACTTGTTGACAGATAAACTAGAGGAGGAGGCAGAGAGCTTATGTTAGTGGATCATAGCACATTGAAGATCTAGGAGAGATGAATTTAAAACATTCCTGAAGTGATAGCAAATCCAAGGAGCAAATAGTGTTTGCTTGATAAAAATTTGATTTTCTCACACTCATCCCCTGGATATTTTCACAGGCATGTTGATTTGGCTAAGTGAGATTTCACCTCTGCTAAGCTGAACCCAGACACCAGCTGAAACATGTCTGGGAGGCAAAACCACTGAGTTTGTATTCCTCTCCATAATTCAGTTCAGTTCAGTTGCTCAGTCGTGTCCAACTCTTTGTGACCCCATGAACCACAGCACGCTAGGCCTCCCTGTCCATCACCAACTCCCAGAATTCACCCAAACCCGTGTCCATTGAGTAGGTGATGCCATCCAACCATCTCATCCTCTGTTGTCCCCTTCTCCTCCTGCTCTCAGTCTTTCCTAGCATCAGGGTCTTTTCAAATGAGTCAGCTCTTTGCATGAGATGGCCAAAGTATTGGAGTTTCAGCATCAGTCCTTCCAATGAACACCCAGGACTGCTCTCCTTTAGGGTGGACTGGTTGGATCTCCTTGCAGTCCAAGGGACTCTCAAGAGTCTTCTCCAAAACCGCATAATTAGCCACTCCTTTAACCATTTTTTCTCAGCCTTCCTGTAGCTTGTGACAAAATAGGCATTCAAGTGCTCCTGAAATTCCCTCACCAATTGTGTGGAGTTCTAAAGTAATAAATCACCAGGGAGGGTTGGCTTTTAATTTGAGGTGTTGTGAACTGCTTTGAGAGAGTGCCACTAGAAGAAGTACTGTTATACCAAGCTAAGGCCCTTGAGGTAAAAGTCAGCAGGAGCCAGAAGGTCCTCCTCTTCACATGGAGGTTTGAACTGCTTCAGTATGCCTGCTTGCCTTGTTGATTCCATAGGTTTCACAAACACAGGTTCTGGGCCCTCAGGATTGGTAACCCCTGCTGGAGCACCCAACTCCTCTCTGCCTTCCTGGCCATGCCAGCTCCATTGTAACCCTCCCTTCTCAGTGAAAAGCCTAGTTCTTTCAGTCCTCTCCTTATTGAGTTAAAAAACTGGTGAGAGAAAAACACCAGTCTTGAGTGTTTATCAAGATAACCATAAGGCTTAATATGATACCCTGATGCATTTACAAAATAAGAATTAGAGGTGATGGGTCTTTATGGTGGCACTTCAAATTCTATGGTAGTGGGCTGGGAAGATAAATTTTGGAATGAAGTTTGCATTGTTAAATTAATATTTAATAATAAACTTTAATTTTAGAATAGTTTTAGGTATAAAGAAAAGTTACAAGAGTATTTACAGAGCTTCCCTCCACTCCATACCATATTGTTAGCTGGTATATTTAAAACATTCAAAAGTAAATTAAGGATTTGTGTAGTTAGATTATAGTTACTATCTTTGCAACTGTTTTCTATTAGGTTCATATTTTCTATTTCTTTTTTAATCTCTTTTTCTGCTTTTCCTGGTCTTAATTGAATATTTTATGTGGTTTCATTTCATCTCCTTTCCTACCATATCACTTTAAAAGTCATATTTTAGCAAGATTAAAAAAACATTTAAAATTATATTAATGATTTATTAGTAATTATCAGCCATGGCCGCAAGGAGATCGTTTTCATATCCTCACTGTGAGAACCTGGTGACTTCTTGGAGTGAAATCCCGCATACATGTGAGAAGCCCCCAGGAGTTTCTTATTTTCAAGGTAGTTTGCATTTAGCCTTCAGAAATTTGTGAAAATGATCATTTAAATGTCCCTGTAAGCTTGTGGATTTCGGTGGTTTTTGTTCCAGGTAGGTAAATTCAAGGACTATGTCACTCTGAATGTTACTGTCTGTCTAGATCATGGGTCCAAGAAAGGTTAATGACTTTTTTTTTGGTCCAGCTTTTTATTGTTTCAAGGACAGGAGTGACAATTTCCAAGCTCTTTGCATGATCTAAAACCAGAACCCAAAGATTGCCTTTTTATGCCCCCAAATCATAGCCTCAACCTACCAGTGCACTCCATTACTTCTGTTCACTTTGAGTAAGGCTGATTCTGATGATTGTATCTCTGTGTATAGAATCGATTTATGCCCAAAATAAAAGAATGAAAGATAAGCACAGTGTCTGGTAGAGCATTAAATGGCTCATTAACTGTAAGTACATCATTTTATTTTCATTAGCCAGGATCAGGTTAAGAATAGGTAGAATCCTAGACTCAACCTTTTAGTGATGAATATTTGCTTTTTTTTTTTTTTTTTGCAATTAATGTAAGTAAATAGCTACCAAAAGGAGGTGGTAGTGAAACATATGTTTCTCTAGGATGATTGCTTAAATATATGTGAGTGGACATAATGGTGGTCACTAAACTTCACTGGTAGATGTGGGTGGGTCTGGGGAAGGTAGGTTTTCAGGACAAGATGTTCCCCTTTATGCTATGGGATTCTATCCTATATGGTGTCATCAGTGTTTTTGAAAATCTGATAACAGACAAGGACCATTTTTTCCCCCAGAAAATGTACATTCTCGTATCCTTTTGTATGCCAATCCACATTGTCTAGATAGAATCTTCCTTTAGATTCTAATTATTTGAAGAACTCATAATGGCCGATGTCATCTTTAACCCACTTAGTTGCCCTATAGAGCAATCTCTCACATTTCTCCTGCCTCCACTGATGAGGGATCTTAGCCTTCTTGCTCAGAGAACTTCTGTCTAGGTCAGAGACTGGCCGAATTTGGCTAGCCAATTCTTTTCTTTTTAATAGTAAAGTTTTATTGGAATACTGCTACACGTTTTTTTAAAGAATTAATTTATTTATTTTAATTGGAAGATAATTGCTTTATACTATTGTGGTGGTTTTTGCCATATATCAGCATGAATCAGCCTAGAATACTGCCACACTTGTTTAGTATCTATCGCTGTTTTTTTTTTTTTTCTTTTTTTTCTCCTGTGGCTGCAGAGTTGAGTAGGCATGGAAAAAACAGAATATTTACTATCTGATCCTTTGGTTTGCTGAGCCTGTTCTAGATGAAAAAGTCCAGAAAAGTACAGCTGATAACAGTTAACACATAAAAAGTTACCCTGCCCAAAGATGTTTACATTTTAACAGGGATCAAAAATACTTTTCAATAGCACGGATTGAATCTCGGGGATGGAATTCTATGTTTCTGTGAGCAAATTCCTAGAATCAGGTCACTTACATGTGTGGTCAGCCATGCTAGTAAACTGAAAAGACTTATCTGGCCAATTCCTATAATTCAAGAATTCCCAACCCATACCAAACAGGTTCACACAAAACTTAATGGTAAGTTTTATCTTTTAGTGTTATCTTGGGCTACCCTTCTTTGCCCCCTCAGCAACTGCTCTCAAAAGCACGCCAGATTTCTGGAAAAAAAATAAAGCTCTGAGGCTCTTCTCCTTAGGGTCTCAATATGATGCCTTCCTAGTACAAATACTAGTCTTCTAGTGTTCTTTGCTTAGAAGAGCAGAGTAAGCAGCTGTAAACAGCTTTTTCTGCAAACATTAATGTTCAGTGGGCCAGCAGAGGAACAAACACAGAGTTCACACAGTGGCATTTCTCTGCAGTTTAAAATTTACACAAGCTACTCACTAGTTTGAAAGGCTAAAGAAGCCAGTTGTGCTAATATCCACATGAAGGGTCTATCAGGGAAGAGTCTCTGACTGAGCAAGCTTTGAATGCAGGGTCCAGTTGGCCAGCCAGTGGTGCTAAGCACTCAGGCTTACTTGTCCTATTTGTCATTTTCAAGGTTCCAGGCCAGTCTCATTCAGGATTGGTTCTTACCTGAGGTGAAAGATATAAAGACAACTTATGGTTGTTCTTTTGTTGTTTGTGCTACTTTTCCCCCTAGATGCTCCTATTTTTTCCCTTGTGCCTCACCTTACTTTACTCCAGCCTTTACTTATTCCCTGTGAACTTACTGTGTACTGTTTGCCTGGCCATTTTCCCAAATATTTTTATCCTCTTTGTGTGGAGATAGCATGCTGTGGTAGAAGGACTTTGGATTTAGAGAAAACTAATTTATTAGCTAGTATCACCAAGGCAAGCCTTGATGAGTCTCAGTTTCTTCATCTGTAACATGAGGCTGCAATACTGGTTATTAGGAAGATTCCTTGAGGTAATTTGTATAAAACTCAGCATAGCACCTGATACATTGTAGACACTCAGTAACACCAGTCCTCTTCACTAGTGTCTCATTCTTCTCAACAGGAGATTCTTTCTGTGCCTTACCTGGCCTTTGATTCATTTTTGTCCAGGCCCTCGCGATTTGTAGATGCTCTGCCTCCCTGGGCTCACAGTCTTGCTATCCTTTGTTTCTTTGTCTGATGGAGCACACCAACTGATCTTTATTGGATGGCTCACCATAATTCCAAGGGACCTGGAAAGCAAGTACCCAATAATACCCCCTCCAGTCATTTAGAAGTCTGGTAGAATCATTATGTGGTGATTTGCACGTAAATGGTGCTGTGTTTTATTTAGCCATGACAGGAAAAACTGTGTAAACAACAGCGTCTGCATGAATATGCATGTTGCTTAATGACAAAATTATTTAATTTGCTCCTTTGCCAAGACTCACCTCACAGATGGTTCTAGGAAGGCCCTAGGAATTACACTCAAATCACCAAATACTCATTCTTTTTTTGCCAACTCATTCAGTCTTTCAAGATTTGTTAGACTTGAAAGACTTAGGGGCATATATAAGCAAATAGAGCTACCTCATATTGATTCATCTTTTAAATAAACAGTTGAAGAGCGAAACTATTCCAAATACCATGTGCTGGAAATCAGAAACATCCATATCATAGCCTTGTGTTGCTACATGTCTTATGTGATTTCCTCTCCCTACAATGATTGTCCCTCTCTCTACCCCCATACCCCACCTATACTATTGACCTAGGCTCCAGTTTTCACTTCCCTTTCTCACTTTGTCCCATGTTAGATAGAATTGTTGATCATGAGTCTTTACTCTCTTATAGTGGTAACATATAGTCACATCTTTGCAAGGACTTAGAACTCTGATCCTGACGTCACCTGGGGATGATTAGTATTTCTTTTGATGGCCAAAGGAAAGTGGAAAGGCCCTTTGCTTTCTCAACCATCCACTAAAAATCTTTTTCATTGCTCTCTCTCTTTCCTGAAATATTCATTAGTAATTAGCAAATCTTCTAACTGGAGACAGTGAAAGACTTAAAACGCATGCATGCTACATGAAGGGGAAAACACATCAACATAGTGTTGATTATCGTTTCAAGTGACAAAAGTCAATCAGATGGACTTTGAACTAGGAATGTAAGCATATTTTATGTGTCAGGCACTGAACTAGATATTCTCCAGTTGCTGTATTCCTTCCTTGAATCCTTGTAAGGACTCTGTAAGATAAATTGTATTATTTCCCACCCACTCACCTTACATATATGAAGCAATTGAAACCCAGAGAGGTTCAAGTTATGTGCTCAAAGTTACAACTGTTTAGTAGTACATCTATGACTGACTGCCAAGCTAAGCAAAGAGGCAAGTCCTTGAGAAGAGATTTAGTGTGGAAATGGAAGACACCCTGAAAATACACTTCCTATGTTGCCACACAGTGTCAGGTCTTTCTATACCTCCTCTCTCTCAATTTTCAGATTTTATGAGAATTTATATCTTATTCTGTTCCCCGATTGCTTAGCCCCAGGATAGAAGGAATTCAGATGGTGGTCAGATTTTCCAAGCAGTTGTTGAGAAAATGACATTCTAGTATGCAGACCTGCCTTCTATCTCTCTTTTACCTTTACCGTATGTCTCCATAGTTCTGTGAAGAGTGGAACAACCCCCAAGTGGGAAGCCATTTAGAACTACACCAACATAGAATCATCAGGTTTGGCTACTTTTCCAGGAGCCTGAGATGGTACTTGGCATTCTTCTGTATCAGATATTTCCAAAGAAAGTCTACTCCTCAGGCTGAGTATAATGGCCTAGCTTTCAAACTGCTCAGAGGAGAAAGTGAAGTCACTCAATCATGTGTGACTCTTTGCGATCCCATGGACTATAGCCTACCAGGTTCCTCTGTCCATGGGATTTTCCAGGCAAGAGTACTGGAGTGGGTTGCCATTTCCTTCTCCAGGAGATCTTCCTGACCCAGGGATCAAACCCAGGTCTCCTACACTGCAGGCAGACGCTTTACCCTCTTAGCCACGAGGGAAGCCCACGTGGCTCAGTCCACCTCAGACTTCTGCAACAGTCCACCATCTCCTACCCTTTGTAGACTTTGAACAGCGAGTAGAGACTGTTTTAGTGAAAAATTTAATCTGAGCCCTAGCCTCCAAATAGCAATTTGAGGGGAATTTAAGTTTTGAAAGTACTCTCAAGATAAAAATTTTGAGGGCTTCATTGTCTTCCATAATTTAGGATCTGTGGCATCAGGCCCAAGCCAGAACAGTTTTCCTTCCCCCAAACTAGAAACTTCAACCAAACTGTGAGCTTGTTAAGTAAAAAACATGCTCTTCTTTTAAAGACTAAGTTTTACCTCAAAATTATTTTATATTATAAGTAATTTTTAAAAATCTAAGTGCTTATCAGGACACACTTTATCAACCATTTTTAAAAGTACCAGTTTGGTTCTACTCTAGTGTTCTCCCAGCTAACTCTGGGCTGAATGTGGGTTGTATATGCCTAAGAGATCTGCTTCAGCAGAGTCAGATTCCCTTCTTCATCAGTATCACCACCACCATTTACCAAGTGGAAAGGTAACTTATGTTTGTTGAAAATCTATGACATATTGAGAGCTGTGTTACTTTGTAAACATCATTTCTAATGCTATATACATGATGTATATAATGTCTAACTCTCAAGATAAGCTTCTTGAAGTGGAAACTATTATTCTCATCTAACAAGGAAACTGAAGCTCATAGAAATTAAATATGTTCACCATGATAACCTAATTACTGAGTGACAGAACTGGGAATTTTTAAAAGACAACTTTGCATATTATAAAATGTATGATATACCCATTTTAAGTCTGTAGTTCAATAATTATTAGTAAGTGTGCAGAATTGTGCATGTATTACCATAATCCAAATTTAGAATATTTTTATTACTCTAAAAAGATCCCTCATACGCATCTGAAGTCATTCCCCATTCCCACCCACTATTCAGCAATCACTGATCTACTTTCTGTCCCTATAGAGAAAAGAAAATAATAAAGATTAGATCAAATTTAAATGAAATTTATAATGAAAACAATAGAAAAATCAACAAGCCTCAAAGTTGGTTCTTTAAAAAGATAAACAAAATTGAAAAAACTTTGGCTAGATTCACTAAGAAAACGTAGAATACTCATATTATTAATATCAGGAAGGAATGTGGGGTCATTTCTACTGCTCTTGCAGAAATAAAATGATTGTAAGACAATACTAGGAATAATTGTATGCCAACAAATTTGATAACCTCAATGAAATGGAAAATTTTCTTATGACACACAAACTACCAAAACTGACTTAAGTAGAAATCTGAATAGCATGATAACAAGTAAAGAGATTGAGTTAGTAATAAAAAAAAACCTCCCAACAATAACAACAAAACCCAGGACCAGATGGCTTTACTGCTGAATTCCACTGAATGTTTAAAGAATTAACATCAATCATTCACAGACTCTCCAAAAACACAGAAAAAGGAACATTTTTAAACCAATTCTATGAGGCCAATATTATTCTGATACCAAATCCAGACAAAGATATTATGAGAAAAGAAAATATAGAGCAATCTCTCTCCTGGATATGAATGCACAAATTTTCAACAAAATACTAGAAAACCAAATCTTAAGAATTACCTACCATGACCAAATAAACTTTATGCTAAATCTCTATTCTAAGAGTGCGAGGCTGGTTCAGCATATAAAGTTCAATCAATATAATGCACTATATTGACAGAATAAAGGAAAAACACAACATGAGTATCCCATTAGATGCAGAAAAATCACTTGACAAAATCCAGTATCTCTTGATAATAAAACACCCAATAAACTGGGAATAGAAGGGAACTTCTTCAAAATGATAAAGAGCATCTATGAAATATCCACAATTAACATCATACATAGTGGAAAAAGATGGAAAGCCTTCCTGTTAATATCTGATTGTACCACATGTATTCAACATTGCGCTGGAAGTTCTAGCCAGGGCGGTTAGGCAAGAGAAAAAAATAAAAGGCATCCAGATCAGAAATGAAGTAAAACTATGTCTATTTTCAGTTGTTATGAACTTTTATATAGAAAATCTTAATGAAACCACAACAAACTTTTAGTTAATAAGTGCAGCATGGTTGCATCTAAAAGAATAAAATACTTAGGAATAACTTCAATGAAGTATGTGGAAGATTGAAATATTGAAAACTACAAAACAACCATGTTCATGGATAGGAAGATGGCAACACTCTTCAAATTTATCTATAGGTTCAGTGCAATCCCTGTGAAATTTCCTATTGCCTTTTTTTTGCACATAAATTGAGAAGTTTATCCTAAAATCCATACAAACTTGGGATACAAAACTGTAAAAGCAATCATAAGAGAAAAGAACAAAGTGAGAGGCTTCACATTTCTCAACTTCAATAATTAATATAGTAATCACAACTCTGTGGTCCTGGCATAAGATGCATATAATGGAATAGAATTGAGAAGTCAGAAATAAACTTATACATGGATAGTCAACTGATCTTTGACAAGACCTTCAAGCCATACTGGGGAGTAAGAATAGGCTTTTCAGTAAATGGTCCTGGGAAAACTGGGTGGTTTAGTCACTAAGTCGTGTCTGACTCTTGCAACCCCATGGACTGTAGCCTGCCAGGCTCCTTTGTCCATGGGATTCTCCAGGCAAGAATATTGGAGTGGGTTGCCGTTTCCTTCTCCAGGGAAAACTGGATATCCATATACAAAAGAATGAATTTAGAATCCTGTATTATACCATATAAAAATTAACTCAAACTGGGACAAAAATCTAAATGTAAAAGCTAAATTTAAAAAACTCTTGGGAAGAAATATAGGTATAAATCTCCATGAGTTTTTATTAGTCAATGGTTTCTTAAACATGATACCAAAAGCACAGCAGCTAAAGAGAAACACATAAATATGACTTCACCAAAATTTAAAAAGAATTATACATCAAAGGACAGTATCAAGATAATAAAAAGGCAACTGGCGGAATGAAAATCATGTATCTGATAAGGATCTAGTATCCACAATATACAAAGAACTCAACAAAAAGACAAATCCAGTTTTAATGGAGAAAACAATTGAATAGCTGCATCTCCAAAGAAGGTATAGAAGTTGCCAACAAGCCCATAAAAAGACACTTAATATCAGTAGTCATCAGGGTAATGTAAATTAAAAAAGCCTCAATGAGATATAAATTCACACTAAGATGGCCAGATTTTTTTAAAAAGGAAAATAAACAGGTTTTGGTGAAGATGTGGAGAGATTGGAACCCTCACACACTGCTGGTGGAAATGTAAATTAGTGAGGGCATTATGGAAAACAGTGTAGTAGTTCTTCAAAATGCTAAATATAGAATTGCCACGTGGCTCAGAAATTCTGCTCCTAGGCATATACCTAGAGAATTGAAAACATGTTCAAACAAAAACCTGTATATGAATGGTCATAGCAGAATTATTCATAATAACCCAAAGTATAAATGATCCAATTGTTTATACATGTAATCCATTTGATGGACTATTTATTCAGCCATAAAATAATGAAGTCCTAATACATGCCACAATATTAATGAACCTTTGAACACATGCTGAATAAAAGAAGTCACACACAAAAATCACATATGTGCTATGGTCTGAATATTTATAAATGAAGATCATGGCATCTGGTCCCATCACTTCATGGGAATTAGGTAGGGAAAAAGTGGAAACAGTGTCAGACATTTTTTGGGGGGGGGCTCCAAAATCACTGCAGATGGTGATTGTAGGCATGAAATTAAAAGACACTAAACTCAGCAGTGGCCACAGTATTGGAAAAGGTCAGTTTTCATTCCAATCTCAAAGAAAGACAATGCCAAAGAATGCTCAAACTATCACACAGTTGCACTCATCTCACACGCTAGTAAAGTGATGCTCAAAACTCTCCAAGCCAGGCTTCAGCAATACGTGAACCATGAACTTCCAGATGTTCAAGCTGGTTTTAGAAAAGGCAGAGGAACCAGAGATCAAATTGCCAACATCCGCTAGATCATGGAAAAAGCAAGGGAGTCCCAGAAAAACATCTGTTTCTGCTTTATTGACTATGCCAAAGCCTTTGACTGTGTGGATCACAATAAACTGTGGAAAATTTTGAAAGAGATGGGAATACAGACCACCTGACCTGCCTCTTGAGAAACCTATATGCAGGTCAGGAAGCAACAGTTAGAACTGGACATGGAACAACAGACTGGTTCCAAATAGGAAAAGGAGTACATCAAGGCTGTATATTGTCACCCTGCTTATTTAACTTCTATGCAGAGTACATCATGAGAAACGCTGGACTGGAAGAAGCACAAGCTGGAATCAAGATTGCTGAGAAAAATATCAATAACCTCAGATATGCAGATGACACCACCCTTATGGCAGAAAGTGAAGAGGAACTAAAAAGCCTCTTGATGAAAGTGAAAGAGGAGAGTGAAAAAGTTGGCTTAAAGCTCAACATTCAGAAAATGAAGATCATGGCATCTGGTCCCATCACTTCATGAGAAATAGATGGAAACAGTGTCAGACTTTATCTTTTTGGGCTCCAAAATCACTGCAGATGGTGCCTGCAGCCATGAAATTAAAAGACACTTACTCCTTGGAAGAAAAGTTATGACCAACCTAGATAGTATATTCAAAAGCAGAGACATTACTTTGACAACAAAGATCCGTCTAGTCAAGGCTATGGTTTTTCCACTGGTCATGTATGGATGTGAGAGTTGGACTGTGAAGAAAGCTGAGCACCGAAGAATTGATGCTTTTGAACTGTGGTGTTGGAGAAGACTCTTGAGAGTCCCTTGGACTGCAAGGAGATCCAACCAGTCCATTCTAAAGATCAGCCCTGGGTGTTCTTTGGAAGGAATGATGCTAAAGCTGAAACTCCAGTACTTTGGCCACCTCATGCAAAGAGTTGACTCATTGGAAAAGACTCTGATGCTGGGAGGGATTGGGGGCAGGAGGAAAAGGGGATGACAGGGGATGAAATGGCTGGATGGCACCACCGACTCGATAGACGTGAGTCTGAGTGAACTCCGGGAGATGGTGATGGACAGGGAGGCCTGGCGTGCTGCAGTTCATGGTGTCACAAAGAGTTGGACACGACTGAGCAACTGAACTGAACTGAAAATTCATATGCTGAAATTCTAACCTCCAAAATGATGCCATTAGGACGTGGGGCCTTTGGGAGATGCTTACATCATGAGGGTGGAACTCAGATGAATGGGATTAATGCTTTATAAGAGGTTCCAGAGGGACACCTGGTCCCTTTCCTTATGTGAGGACACAGCTAAAGGTGCTGCCTATGAGCCAGGAAGAGGGATCTCACCAGAATGTGACCATGGTTGCACCTTGATCTTGGATTTGCTAGTCCCCAGACCATTTAGAGGTAAATGTTTGTTGTTTATAAGCTACCCAGTCTGCGGTACTTTGGTATAGCAGCTTGAATGGACTAAGGCAGCATGATTCCATTTACATATAATATTCAGAATGGGTAAATCCATAGAGATGGAAAGCAAGTTAGTGGTTACCAGGGTTTGAGGGGGTGGGAAATTAAAAGCGGGAGCTTAATGGGTACAAAGTTTCTTTATAGGGTAATGAAAATGGTCTGAAATTGGATCTTGGTGGTGGTCGCACAATATTTTGAATATCCTAAAATCACTGTGTTGGACACTTTAAAGTGATGAATTTTATGTGAATTTTATCTCAAGGTTAAAAATGTTTAGAAAACCCTTTAATTTTGGAAACTCCAACCCGTTACCTCAAGGACAAGTTCAAGCCTGTAGCAGGGAGGGGTTCTGTGAGCAGAGGGTGAAGATCAGATGATGTTCGCCCATCCAGCTATGATGGGGGCTTCGTGGAGGGACTTTTTAGTTTACATCACAAATGCTAATGGGCCATAAACAGAGTGAGATGCAGGAGTATTGGAATGTTCACACTGTGGCAATCTCTAACTGCTTGTGAAGCCCTGTAGGTTGCCCTGACTGAATAGATACCATAGTTGTCACCCGCTGTGTGTGGGCTGCTATAACTAAGTGTTGTAGACTGAGTGGCTTATAAACAACAGAAATTTATTTTTCACAGTTCTGGAGGCTGGATATCCAAAATCAGGGTGCTAGCATCAAGTTTGGTGAGAACCTTCTAGGTTAGAGACTTCTGACTTACTGTTTCAGACAGCAGAGGGAAGAAGCAAGCTTTACTGAGACTCTTAAAAGGACATTAATCCCATTCATGAAGGCTCCACTTTCATGAGTTCATCTAATTCTAATTACCTCCCCAAATGTGAAAGTGAAAGTTACTTGCTCAACAGTGTTTGACTCTTTGTGACACATGGACTGCAGCCCGCCAGGCTCCTCTGTTCATGGGATTCTCCAGGCAAGAATACTGGAGTGGGTAGCCATGCCCTCCTCCAGGGGATCTTCCCAACCCAGGGATTGAACCCAGGTCTTCCACATCACAGGTAGGCTCTTTACCACCTGAGCCACCAGGGAAGCCCTACCTCTCAAAGGCTCCACCTTCTGATGCCATCACATTGTGAGGTAGGGTTTTAATATATAAATTTGAGGGTACACATTCAGTCCTTAACACTCACATATAAATTACTCCAATCTAAAGGAAATACTTGTTGTTTAGTTGCTCAGATGTGTCTGACTCTTCTGCAACCCCATGGGCTGTAGCCCTCCAGGCTCCTCTGTCCATGGGATTTCCCAGGTAAGAATACTGGAGTGGGTTGCCATTTCCTTCTCCAGGGGATTTTCCTGACCCAGGGATCGAACCTGTGTTTCCTGCATTGCAGGCAGATTCTTTACCCCTGGGAAGCCAAAGGAAATACTTACACCTGAATTATTTTATGAGCTAAGATATCTCTGTGGGCAGTTAGATTTATTCAATCTAGTCACCAAATATTTCTCAGATGCCTCATGTATTTGTTGAGCATTAACTGTGTGCTTGACCACTGTACACAAACATTATATTCTTAATAATATATATTAACTCAATCCATTTAACCCATTAAGTAAATTTTAACATTCCCATTTTACAGATGGGGAGACTACAATGGAGAGAGGTTAAATAACTTGCCTAAGACTACACAGTGACTATGTGGCAGATCTGGGATATTAACTTGGATCTGTATGACCCCATACCTCCCACTCTTTAACACTATACTATAACGGAAGGTAGCTCATACTAAGGGAGTGGAGGCTGTGAACATTGGAGAGAAAGAAGTCTAGCATGAATTCTGACTGTCATTACAGACAAATTGGTTAAATTTCTCACAATTCAGATAATTGTTTTGATTTAATGAAAACAGGGACAGAGCTAACCTATTTTCTCTCTTTCACTGTTACAAAAATAAAATCTTTTATCTTTTATCATTTTCACAAATTCACTGTGCAATAAATTGGGCCTGTTGAAATCTCATAATATTGTTGGGATGGTGTTAGGCAATTACAGTATGTGTTCCAGTTTGTTTATTTGTTAGCTGTGAAAACCTGTTGATCATGCATTAAATTGAGGTGGATCTATAGTTTCTGACTTTAAAAAAGGGACATATTGTAAATGTGGTTGTTGACAGGATGACAGAATTTTAAGCTTTCACAATTAAAAAATGTCTACACATTCTGTGTAACATCCAATAATTAAATGTCTGGCAAGTGTCATTAAACAAAATTAACATACTAAAGGTGTTGGTTTGTAAATAATCAGGACAGGAAGACTGGATGATTGTATACACAACTGTGTTTACTTGAACAACTGCTAGTGGCTTAATGATGATGCAACCATCATTTCATTTACTTTCTTTTCAAAATTCTAAAATATATCTAACTTACTATTCTATAATAAAGCATTGTATTTATTTGCTGTTCTGCAAATAAATATGAATGCAGAGAGATGTTAGGATTTGATTATTGAACTGTCTGTATATTTAACAATATAAACTTTAGTCCATGTCACCTTTTTCAAGATCCATACCAGAACATGCCTTCTCTTAGATAACTTCCCTTGCTGCACTGCCATGCTCGGAACATACTTTTCACACCTATCATGATATTTATAGAGTAGTATATTGCTTAAACTTAATATTGTTTTTCAACAATTTTTCTTGCTGTTTCAGGAATATTCATTTTCTCTCTCACTGACTCACAAGATCCCCATCTCTTTGACTTTTTTATAATCACAGAATGTTTAATGATAATTCCTTAAATTTTTTTTACTTATTATTTTTTTTACTAATGATAATTCTTTCCGCATGGTAGGTGGTCAGTAAATATTCCTGGAATTGCAATCTGCATTTCCAAGTTGCTAAGCTCATTTAATGTTAAACGATTAAAGGCTGTGGGGTCTGGAAATTTTGAGCATAAATCCAGTGGTGCCTGAGAAGTCTGGGAATTGTTTTTGTTACCGGGAAAGAAATAGCAGCTCTTTATTTTTCCCCAAGTGATTAAGCAAGTACTTTAAGCACAGCCTTTCCAGCCTAAAAAGAGTCAGATCTCCTCTCCCCAACTACCAGGGTGTTTCTCACATCTTTGTTGTAGAAGGCTTTAATTCTTCTTTGTAGCTTTTTTTTAGACTTATGCAAAAAGGAATATATCTCAGGAGAGAAATCTCAGAAAGTAATACCCGGTTTATCTGGCATCTTTCACCCTGAGACCACTCCAGGTAGAGTTAGGTCCTCATTATCTGCTCAGAGGGAAGAGGGGTTCTACTTCTGTCACAACAGTGAGTTTTTTTGACCTGCTCCTCAGAGAAACTGGTGGATTTTACTTTTTAAAAATGTAAGGATTCTGGAAATCATCCTAAGGACATACTGCAAATGAAGAAACGTGTTCTAAAATTGTGGTGATGGTGGCACAACTGTGAATATACTGAAAATTGTTGAATAATACACATTTAGATGTGAATTGAATTGCTTGTGAATTATATGTCAACAAAGTCTTAAAAAATTAAGAAAGAAGGAAGTGAAAGTCGTTCAGTTGTGTCTGACTCTTTGCAACCCCATGGACTATACAGTCCATGGAATTCTCAAGGCCAGAATACTGGAGTGGGTAGCCTTTCCCTTCTCCAGGGGATCTTCCCAACCCAGGGATCGAACCCAGGTCTCCTACATTGCAGGCATATAGTTTACCAGCTGAGCCACCAGGGAAGCCCAAACTTCATATTTGGGCTTATGAATAAATGTACAGTGTTTGTATTTGGCCATAAAGAAAGAAGGAAACAAAACTTCATATTCTGTCTCCCAGAGTGCACCCAGAATAGTGTGCATGAAACAAAGGAGAATGTAAAAGTGATCTATTTCTTTAGAATAAATTTCCCCAAACTTAGCTGTTTAAGACAGCAAAGATTTCTTAACTCTCAGATTCTGAGGGCAGGAAACCTGGGCACAGCCTAGCTGGATACCTCTCAATCCAGGTCTCATGAGATTCTAGCCAAGTCATTGGTGAAAGCAGTAGCAGTCATAGCAAGTCTTAGCTTGGAGAATTTGCTTTGCTTAGCTGGAGAACTTGCTTCTAATTACACTCATGTAACTGTGTACTGGACTGAGAAGATCACCTTCCATCTCATTCATGTCATGGTTGACAGGCTTTGGTTCCCTGTTACATGGATCTGAGTGTTATTGAAACATAGCAACTGACGGGATGAGAGAGGGAGACAGGGAGAGAGGAAGGGGAAGGGGAAGGGAGGGAGAGGGAGAGACATGAGGGACAGACAGCTTCATAGAGAGTGTCTAAGATGGAAGCCATGGTCCTTTTGTAGCCTTCCCTTGTGGCTCAGCTGGTAAAGAATCTACCTGCAATGTGGGAGACCTGTGTTTGATTCCTGGGTTGGGAAGATCCCCTGGAGAAAGGAAAGGCAACCTACTCTAGTATTCTGGCCTAGAGAATTCCATGGACTGTATAGTCCATGGGGTGGCTAAGAGTTGGGCACAACTGAGCGACTTTCACTTCACTTTGAAAGTAGACTCTCATGACTTCAGCTATATTCTACTAGTTACAAAGAGACAATTATTTCCCCCCACACTCAAGGGCAGGGAATCCCACAAGGATGTGAAAACCAGGAGTTAGGGATTATTGGGGGCCATCTCAGAGGCTGCCTGTCACAGAGAGTATTTCCCAGACTACATATTCTATCTTCTCTTTTCTGACTGTTTGTGGAGGATAATACATTTGTAGAAAAAGCGAAGAGTAAATATGTGACTAGGCTTGTACAGGAAGCTATGGTAGCATTGAGGAGGTACTTTAATTCAGTGCTGGGAGAGACCTTCATGTGTAGTCAAAGAATTGGTCTTAGAATATGTGATATCTGTTGTTTGTTTTGAGGTGAAGAGATGCCCTGGCAGAGTTGGACGCGACTGAGTGACTGAACTGAACTGAACTGAACTGATGCTCTGACTAGAAGATACGGTACAGGAGGGAGAAAGGCATAGAGATACTACATCTTTAAGAACTGTAGGCAGTTGAGTAAAATTGGAAAAGAGGGTATGCACATGTGGGTGTTCGGGAAGATAATATGAAAAAGGGCTAGATTGTGAAGGTCTATGTATAAAGTTGGAATTTTTTCATTGAAGATACTTGAGAGTCATGGTATAAAAAGGGAAGTCATTAGTTCTTATGAGAGCAGAGCAGAGTCAAAATCTGTTGATCATGCATTAAATTAAAGGGAAATTATAAATTCTGATATTGAAAAAGTAAGAAATATAGACAATAATTTCTAATAACCATTCTTTAAACATAGCCCATATAGTCCTACATTTGTATCAATGCTTACTTACTCTTTCTATAGCCTTCCTTGCTTCCCACCACCACTTTCCTCTTCTAAATACCTTGTTTTCAGAGACCAATTTAAGGAATACTTGCCTACAGGAGAGGGCTTCCTTGGTGGCTCAGACAGTAAAGAATCTGCCTGCAATGCAGGAGACTTGGGTTCAATCCCTGGTTTGGGAAGATCTCCTGGGGAAGGGAATGTCTACCCACTCTAGTATTCTTGCCTGGAGAATCCCATTAACAGAGGAGCCTGGTGGGCTACAGTCCATGAGGTCACAAAAAATCAGACACGACTGAGAGACTCACACTTTGACTTTTCACCTCTAGGAGTTCTTCAGTCATTTTAGACCATAAGATTACCTTTCCCTGAACTTCACTGCACTTGAACACTATACTTCTTTTATCCTTTAAATAGATAACCTGATGCATTTAGTTACTTCATGTACGTTCATTGATTTTATGAATACTTATTGGGATATTTATTATGTGCATGCTGCTGCTGCTGCTGCTAAGTCACTTCAGTCGTGTCCAACTCTGTGAGACCCCATAGCTGCAATGAAATCCAGATGTATATAATATGAAATGAGGTCCTTGTCCTCAAATAAGTCACAGTCTGGGCATGAACTACACACACTGGATTACCAGAAGTGCATACTAAAAATGCCAATTCCAGGGACCACTCAAGACTCACTGAATAAAGGTCTCTGAGAGTAAGGTCCCCAAGTCTAGATTTTAATGCCTACTGTGATTCTAAGAACAGTAAATTTGGGAACTAGTGGTCTGGTGAAAGAGACAGAAATGTGCATAAATATTTCCAAAACAAGGTAGAATGCATGAAGTGCACACCACATGAAACCTGTGCTAAACCCTTTTGGGAGCTGAGATCACTTGTAGCTGGAGCAGTAGAGGAATATTTCATGGACAAGGTAATATTTTAATTGTCAGTTATAAGGGATAGTCACTGATATATTCATTCTTTTCTTCTTTTATTGTTATTCCCTTGTCTTTGACATATAAGCCTTGACTTTAATTGAAAATACTCCCCCTTTAACAGGATAGCAAACACAAATTTTAAAATATGTGTTTCCGTGAGAAGCTTTTCCAAATTGGTCTTACGATCTTAATTCTCCATTTGCTAGTCTCTTCTGCCACAGCTTTTTAAATCCAGGCTTGGAAAACCTAAACTGCATTTACTTCTTCATCCACTTATATATGCTGTTCACATTCACATTGTGCTTGTGGGAGGATGAGAGCTATATAAATCCAAGGTATTATTATTATTACGTTCTCTCACTGCTGTTCCCTTTTGGCCCTTTATTCTAGGCATTCAAGTTGGTTTGAATTCTGCTTAATCTTATCTTCAATTTAATTCTATTTTAATAAGACTGTCTATAAACAATAATAACAGTGAAATTTTTTTGTAAGAAACAAGTCAGATATGTTTACTGCAGACCTCAGTAGGCAAAGACCAGTGTTCCCCAAGGAGGGTCCTAAAGATACTCAAATTCAACATCTCTATTTAGGTACAGGTCTGCTGAGTGAATTTTGCGAAGTTCATAGGGTTGATTAGTGCTAGTAATTTTTTCCTGTACAGATGTTCATGCAGAGCTCTTTTATGGAAGCACAGAGGTACTGCTAATGAAGAGCTTAAAGAAAAACAATGTTAGCACACACAACACTGTACAATTCCTTTCAAGAGATTGTATTGCCTTTGGCACCGCTTAGCAGGCATGCATCACCATCTAATACTAAATCCTGTATCAATCAATGTCCTTTCAAAAAAGCAGAAGCCTTTTGGGGTATTTTATGTATACAGAAAGGTACATGGAAAGAGTGATTCAGGGCATTAAAAGCTTTCATAATCCTTGGAAGGACCATGGTAAAGAATGTCAGTAGACTGCTTCAAGAACCATGGCTATGCAGGGATCCCAGGAAAGCCCCCACCAATGTGATCAGCTGCTGCTCACAATAGACATTACCTCAACTGCCTGCATTCTATTAGAAGCACAGCCTGCTGTATTGAGAAAGGTGGACAGAGCAAGCCTACTTTTTGTCTCTGCCTTTTTCATTATCCTCAGCTGGCACAGACATAGACAATTTTTTATTCTTATACCCTTAGTATAGTATACATTTTAAAATATGTGAACACGTGCTATAAAATGTAAATCATTTTTTCACTTAGTAAATTATGAGCATATTCCTATCACTAAATATGATGCACTGTGATTTTAATGTCTGTATGGCTTTCTTTCATATGGATATATCATAATTTATTAACCGCTATATTATTTTCAACAACAAGGAGATAGTGCAAGAGCTCAGGCTGTAGAGATACAATGAATCTGAATCCTGGATTTGATGCTCACTGGCTTTGTGATCTTGGCAAGTCACTTAACTTCTCTAACCACATATTCTTCAGTTGTAAAACAGAACTGAAAATATTAACAACCACTTGAGTTGTCAAGGAAATTAAAAGAGATCATGTATACAAAGTGCTTGACACAGTGCTTGCCATATTAAAAACTCCCAATAAATATTGTGTATTTATCACTCTTATTATAAAATAAGAATATCTCATTTTCATAAATTCTAATGGTTCCAGTGCTGGGTCAAAGGTATGTGCAGTTTTAATTTTTTGTAGGGAGCAAATAATCCTATGACAGATTTTTTAACAGTATTAAAAGATTTTGCCTCTTGCTTTTCTATTTGTTCCACATCTTCTTTAGGTATAGCAACTATCCCTATGTTTTCCATCCTTTATATAGATAAACTTTAATTTATTCTTGTTTTTCCATTTCCGTTTACCTTGCATTGTAGAGAAACTGCTTATCATGGTAGTTATCCACCCTACTGAATGCCACCTACTGAACTGCTGAAATGTACATGCATTTTTATTTGTATGCTTTCCTCACTCAGCTCTGCTTTGGGCGTCTCAGGGGCCATCTAATCTTGACTGCTGCTGAATCTCCAGTACTCATAACATAGCCATCATCTTCTAAAACTTTTCAGTGCACCAAGCTAAAATAATATATCATGATTTTGCTCTCATATTTTCAGTTCAAATTTATGAGTTTTACTTAATTTTATTTCCATGCTTCTTTTTATCCTGTATGAAAATCTTGGGTCCTTATTTTGTTTTTGTTGTTATTCAGTCACTAAGTCATTTCCAAATCTTTGCGAGCCCATGAACTGCAGCACGCCGGGCTTCTCTGTCCTTCACAATCTCCCTGAGTTTGTTCCATTGAATCAGTGATGCCATCCAACCATTTCATCATCTGTCACCCCCTTCTGCTCTTGCCTTCAATCTTTTCCAACATCAGGGTCTTTTCCAGTGAGCCATTTCTTCACATAAGGTTGCCAAAGTGTTGGAGCTTCAGCTTCAGCATCAGTCCTTCGAATGAGTGTTCAGGGTCAATTTCCTTTAGGATTGACTTGTTTGATCTCCTTGCTGTCCAAGGGAATCTCAAGAGTCTTCTCCAATACCACAGTTCAATTCCTTGGCACTCAGCCTTCTTTATGGTCCAACTCTCACATCCATATTGATTACGGGAAAATCCATAGCTTTGAATATATGTACCTTTGTCAGCAAGATGATGTCTCTGCTTTTTAATACATGCTCTAGGTTTGCCATAGCTATTCTTCCAAGGAGCAATCATGTTTTAAATTCGTGGCTGTGATCACCATCCACATTGATTTTGAAGCCCAAGAAAATGAAATCTGATACTGTTTCCACATTTACCCCATCTATTTGCCATGAAGTGATAGGACCAGATGCCATGATTTTTGTTTTTTTGAATACTGAGCTTTAAGCCAGCATTTTCACTCTCCTCTTTCACCTTCATCAAGAGGCTCTTTACTTCTTCACTTTCTGCCATTAGAGTGGTATCATCTGCCTATCTGAGGTTGTTGATGTTTCTTTCAGCAATCTTGATTCCAGCTTGTGCTTTATCTAGCCTAGCATCTTACATGATATACTCTGCATATAAGTTAAATAGGCAGGGTGACAGTATACAGCCTTGATGTACTCCTTTCCTGATTTGGAACCAGTCTGTTGTTCCTTGTTCAGTTCTAACTGTTGCTTCTTGTCCTGCCTACAGGTTTGTTCAGAAGACAGGCAATGTGGTCTGTTATTTCCATCTTATTAAGAATATTCCACAGTTTGTTGTGATCCACACAGTCAAAGGTTTTAGCATAGTCAGTGAAGCAGAAGTAGATATTTTTTTGGAATTCTCTTGCTTCTTTTATAATCTATAAAAGTGGATGTTGGGAATTTGATCCCTGGTTCTGCTGCCTTTTCTAAAACAAGCTTGTACATCTGGAAGCTCTTGGTTCACATACTATTGAAGCCTAGCTTGAAGAATTTTGAGCATAATCTTGCTGGCATGTGAAATGAGTGCAATTGCACAATAAGTTGAACATTCTTTGGCATTGCCTTTCTTTAGGATTAGAATGAAAAGTGACCTTTTCCAGTCCTGTGGCTATTTTTGAGTTTTCCAAATTTGCTGGCACAATGAGGGTAGCACTTTAGCAGCATCATCTTTTAAGATTTGAAAAGCTCAGCTGGAATTCCACCACCTCAATTAAGTCCTTATTACACTAGTATAATTGCTTCTTTGGTGTGTATACCTTCAAAACAATATATTACTAATGATTGCTGAAGCCGATTGATGTTACTGACAAAGTAATGACTAAGAGCAATGTGAGAATCCTCTACAGACTAAAAAAAATATTTGTCTTTAGAGCATATCCCATTAGGAATGTACAATGAAACTACAGATCTTGCTTAACTTATAATAGGGGTTACATTTTGATAAGCCCATTGCAAGATGAAAATATCATAAACTGAATATGCATTTAGCCTACTTTAATGTTCTCAGAACACTTCAATTAGCCTATAGTTGGGCAAAATCATTTAACACAAAACCTATTTTATAATAAGGTGTTGAACTATCTCATGTAATTTGTTGAATACTGTGCTGAAAGTGAAAACCAGAATGGTTATATGGGTACAGAATTATTCTAAGTGTATCAGTTTTTAACCTTGTGATCACATGGCTGACTGGGAGCTGCAGCTTGCCCAGCATCATGAGAGAGTATCATATTGCATATTGCTAGCCTGGGAAAAGATCCAAATTCAAACTTTGAAGTACAGTTTCTACTGAATACATTTTGCTTTTGTACAACTGAAAAGTTGAAAAATTATAAGTTGAACCATTGTAAGTTGGGGACCATCTGCATTGTGTTTTAAAGTCCCTTGAAATAATGATTTTTGTAGTTATGCCAACAATTTGATAAATAATTAAGTTTGTTTCACTTTCTTAACAATTGCTTTTTACATTTAATTTTGTTTTATAGTTACATAAAATATTTACATTGTTCCAAAGTAAAAACAAAATAAAGTACAGTAAAAAATATGTCTAGGTTCTCTCCCTTTCCCTTTCTTGCTAGCCAGGAAAGTATCTCTATCTAGTTTTCTTTTCTTTTTTCATTGCATAGGTCTATGGAAGCAACATGAAATAATGTTTAAGAGTAGATAATTTGCATGCTACATGCTAAGTTGCTTCAGTCATGTCTGGCTCTGTGTGATCCTATGGACTGTAGCCTGCCAGACTCTTCTGTCCATGGGATTCTCCAGACATGAAGGCTGGAGTGGGTTGCCATTTCCTTCTCTAGGGGATCTTCCCGACCCAGGGATCGAACCTGGGTCCCCTGCATTGTAGGTAGATTCTTTACCATCTGAGCCACCAGGGAAGTCCATAGATACTTTACTAAATGCCAAAGCAAAATCTTATAATACCATTAAAAATCTGTTATAGGATTATTTGCTTCCTTATGATCTTTGAACCAATTTCCTTTTAAAATCTAATTGATCTGTCATTTAATCAATCAGCAATAAGAGTCCAGTTTAAATTTCTTTGCATTTTATTCTACACAAAGCAGATACTATTTTAAATTAACTTCTGTTTTGTATAGTAAATCTTTTTCAAAAGTATACTGTTCTTCCACCACTTGCTTCACTTTTCCCCCTTTCTTTTTGTTCTGGAGCAGAATTTCTTTGATCTTGTAATGGTTTTAAGTCCACTTCTTTCATTTTTGAATGAGAAGAATTTATCTCATCTTAGCATATGTCAGTCATGTGGGTAAATTCCCTTTGCACTCTCTATTTAGCTGTGTGCTGTTATGATCTTATCCTACCTTAACCTGAATGGCTAACATTTATAAGTTTAAATTAGCACTGTGACACAATCCCCAGAAATCCATGATAAGGGAACTGAAATTATTGATAATCTCATTAGGTAGACCTGTTTGATCATTTCACTTGGAATTTGTGATGGGGCATTTTAGTGCCTTTGTTCAAGTCATGTCCTTACTTTAAAGGCAGTCTGTAAACTTTTTGCCAGCAAACCTTTAAGTGAAGCTAACTATCAATGTTTGAGTAATCACCCAAGCTCTCTGAGACTGACTTTTACTCTTTTTCCATAATTACCATCAGAACACTTTTATGAAGCATCCGATTGCTCACAATTTTATACCAGATGGTTGAAAATGAAATGACTTCTGCCATATATTTAAATGGCTAAACACTAAATTTTACTGAATTAATAAAACCATTAAACTCATTAGGCCTCAAAGTGATAATACAAGACTCTGATTGACCAAGTTCTACTTATATTTATGATTTCTGCTTTAATAGTTATTTTCTCTGAAAAGCCCTTCCTGAACATACGCCATTCAAATCAAATTATTGCCCCTGTTATCTACTTACATATGGAGTAGGAAATGGCAACCCATTCCAGTATTCTTACCTGGAAAATTCTATGGACAGAAGAGCCTGGTGGGCTACAGTCTATAGGGTTGAAAAGAGTCAGACACAACTGAGCATGCAATCACACATCCATATACTTAAATACTCTAGTACTCCTTAACTGCAGTCAGAGTTGGTGGTTATCTGTTTGATGATACTTTTTTTAATGTCTGTGTTGTTCACTAGACTATAAATGCCACCAGAACTAGAATTCTGTTTTATTTATTTTATTCTCTATTCTAGGGCCCAGTGCCTAGAGCAGCCCTGACATTCAATATATACTATTTGAAAAAAAATGGATAAATACAAAATACAATATTAAATTACATTCCACAGACAAGTTGGAGATAAAAGTAAAGGGACAGATATGAGGTAGAAGTTTTGGATTTGAGCTAGAGAGAAAGGGAGTTTGAAATCGTCGTAGACCACCAGACTAAGAGTCAGAGGCATTCAGGTCTTGTCCCTGTTACTTAGCAGCTATGTGGCTTTATTAAAAACACCTTCCCTCTCTGATTCTACTTTGTACTTTTATAGAATGAATGGAGAAAATTAAGTAATATAACATTTTCTTATAATTCCAGTCACCCTTGATTTTCTTAACTTCAGTCTCCTCATCTCTAAAGTAATAATAGTACCTATCTCATAGGGTTATTATGAACTGTAAATGAGATAATGGGTTTCTTTTGTTTGTTTTACTTCTCCTTTAATAAGCAGTTTTCAAAACTCCTTGGATCCTCTTTGCCTTACTGTAGTAGTTTTATCTTTGGAAAGTTCCAATACATCATCAGATTTCCCCAGAAATTTTTAGAGCAGTGTCAGATAGAAGGCACCCTTTTGTGGCATTCCCCAGTACTTTAGTAAGCTCTGATAGTATGTAGGAGAATCACACAGGGAAAAACTAATGTCCTTATTAAATAGTCCCCTTCTCTTAGTTTGACTATGAAATGGTATCCAGTACTGGTCTAATTTTAAATGGTGCTTTCTAATGTGTTTTTTTTCCCATTATCCCTTTAGTGTAGATGCACTTGTTTCCCTTCATAGCCCAAATGTATTTCATTGGCTACTAAGTTATTTTTCCATGTTAACTAAAAATTCCCCCTTTTCCCATTAAGGCAATACATTTTCCTATTTTAATGTTGTCAGGTGCTGGATATATTAGAATATTTAGCTGATGAAATTATGTCTTTTGCAGGCAGGAGACCAAGAAAACTCAATGGGACAGAGTGGCTGTTTCTTTGGCTTTCTTGCTGAACCTCCACATTGGAAAGAAAACCATCTAAGAGAGCTGTATTTTCCCAGTTCTGTGTAGCCTGGTAGAACAACATGGAGGGTGTTTCCTTGGGCTCAAAGCCACCAGATGGGAGGGAAGCAGCTACAGTGAGGATAGACTACAAGGAGAATGGAGCCATCCTTCCCTAAGCCCCACCCATTTCACAGATCAAACCTAAAAAGATCATGTGCTCATTCAACAGGATGTAAGAAACCCTTATTTGGTCCGAGAACTATCCTAAGGCAATATGTTAGTATTGAAATTCTAAAGCAGAAGAAAACCAAGCACTGGAGGCTCAGTGGCAAAGAATGCCCCTTGCAGTGCAGGAGCCACAGATGATGTGGGTTTGATCCCTAGGCCGGGAAGATCCCCTGGAGAAGGAAATGGCAACCCATTCCAGTATTCTTGCCTTGGAAATCCCATGGACAGAGAAGCCTGGTGGGCTACCATCCATAGGACTGCAAAGAATTGGACACGACTGAAGTGACTTAGCAGGCACACAATCTGAGGAAACTTGACATTTCCAAGAAACTATGCAATTGGAATCTGGGGCTTAGCTGTGGGCATTGTATAGCAAGCACCAGCAGAGGCCAAGAGAAGGGAAAGTAAGTGCAAATTGGTGTCAGCAAAGACATCTTCATTATGAATTCAGGTGGAGTGGGTATGGTTAGAAGCAACAACAAGGAAACGCTGCATATAGCTTTATTCAAATCAACCGTTTTGTTTCAATATGATTTTAAACATTCTTAAGAAAATAAATGGAATTCTGGCTCCTTTTAAGACAAGTAAAACTATAATAGATTGTTGAAAACTGCAAAGTCTCTGGTAGGAAGGGCAGTGAACTTTTCAAAAGAAAATACTTCATTGGTTAACAAAAGAAGGGCCCTGTGGAGGGGCTGGAAAAAAGTGGATGAGCTGGCATTTTATACAATTGTGGTTTGTCTAGTTACCTGTTTTTGTGGATTGGAATAACAACAAAGAAGAACCAGGAAGAAATAAATGTGATATATGAGTCTGTTTTGGATCTTTGAAGATGTACTGAGGAACGATTTGAGGGGTTAAGGCCACTCAATGTGCATATATCAAGCACTTATGTGCCAAGACGGTGCTGGATGCCTTGTATACAATAATCTCATTTGAAACTCTTAACAGTCCTATGCAGATAGCCTGTCTCTTGGACCTCTGCTATCAGAATCATCGTATTGCCATTCAGCTGAGTATTGCAGGCTCAGCAGCTGGGGAAAATCATTCATTCATAGTGCACTTGGCATTGCACATCAGACTTAGAGGAGATAGCACATTTGCAATGTATGTTCAGGCTGAGGAACAGTGAGAGGGGAGCCTGTAAATGTAAAATGGCACACACTTGGGATTGCCAAGCATATGGGTTTCAGTTATTTCTTTTTCCTGATGCTGAATAATGGACTGTATATATTTTACCTGGGAGTCAGTAAACACAGTTGGCTTGTTAGTGTTCTTGTCATAGTTACTTTATTTTTTTCAGGGAAGAGAAAGCTTTATTTCCCCATATTTGATTCTGTACTTTTGGGGAAAGATTGGGAAATGGAGGATGAGCCTATGAAGCTCTTGGTGAAAGCATTTATAACTTGTTTTGCCAACACTCATTCATTTATGTTCTCACTCAACAAATATTAGCTGAGCACCTATCATATACCAGGCATTATGTTAGTTGCTGGGTTTATGACAAAATTCAAGGCATAGTTCCTGACCCAAACGATCTCAAAGGTTAATAACAATACAATAAGGTAAGTACTTAAATGAGATAAGCAAAAGCAAGTCTAAGAGAGAGAAGAGGGGCTTAATTTGGCCTCAGGGTTTATTGGCATCTCAACCTTAAAGATAACAATCCCAATAATGAGGAAATATGGGCTCAATTTAATTTTCAGTCATACCCTATTTCCTTTCTCAGCACTTCAGTTCCCCTGGCGATATGATTTGGAAATCTAAGGTATTTCAAGAGCTAAGGCATTTATTGGCACTAAGGTGCCAGTGGATCAGTTAGTTAGTAGCAGTGGAGGGAAGACCTTTAAGAAAGCTAAGTGCTGCATGTGCAAAGATAGTGTAAAAGAATTCTGCTCGGATATCTCATCTTCAGAGCTCAATGCCCCAGAGCCTCCAAAAAGTATTTAAGTCCTAGAGGTAACTTCCTATGGATGACGGATGTGGTGACAGATTGCATCCTGCTGAGAAAACCGGCATTGGCTTGTTGGCAGACAGAACTTTTAAGATATGTGATATAATTTTGGCATACTGCAAAGGACATGAAGTTTGGACGTCAAGTGACTTCTCTATATTGTATGTCTTGTGCTAGTAATGGTGACAAGTCATAATTCAAATATTTTAGTCAAGGAAAGGAAGGAAGTCCACATGTATTGATTGCCAACTGTGAACTAGGCACTGTGCTGTTTTCACATGTAAACACAATCATCCTGGGGGGTGGGGGTCAATGGTCAGATTTTTACATATAAGGGTATGAGACTCAGAGAGGTTAAGTACCTCACTCAGGGTCACAAAGCTATTCGGTGGCAGAGCCAAGATTCAAATTCAGCTCCAGATTCCAATTGGCAATGATAAACTCATATTCAAAGACAAGCAAATGTGTTTGAAGGGTGGACATATTTACATGCAGAAAATGTTTGACTTCATTCTTCTGCTTTCCTTGGCTCTGAAGAAGGAGTTGTGTTCTGGGTAACAGCTTGTGGGTGCGTAGGGTTAATCACAGTATTACACAGCCATAAATTCCCTTTGCAGAGAGCTGTCTCCGTGGATTTGCCACTCTTGTCAATGCCTACTAGGCTCTAGCTAATCAGGTCATGAACACAGTAGCTGAGACCAGAGTCAAACAGAAACTTGTCAAACTGTTTTGACTGTCTTAACATGACTGAAGCACGTTCATGGTGAAAATATTTTGAGACTATTCACAACTGTCGGAGCACCACTTCAGTGTGGTTTCCAGCCCTCCTACTCCCATTCCCACACCTACACTTCCAACGTGTGTGGGGGCTGTTGTAGAAAGGCCGTGTTACTAGAGTGGAAAGGGTTTGAAAGAAAAGGCTGTGCATAAAAGTGACTAACTGACAGCCAATTAGGAGGTTTCTGCTGGGAGTCTGCCCTGGATTGACAGCAGAGCTGCAAATCCAGAGTAAGTTGACCCATCTGAAACATTCCCCAAATGGCCCTTGATATAAACATTTTGCAGAAAAAAAAAAAAAAAAAGCCCAAACCATGACATATAGAAAGGTCGATCAGTTGGTTTTTGTTTTAAGTAGAAGAGAAAGGGCAGTGAAAAGGGATTTCATGATTTCTTGCCTCTGTTTTCATCATTCTCTTCCTAGCCAGAGTATTTATTTGCTCTTGGGTAGCGGGAGACTACTGCTCCATGTTGCCTCCACATACATGCACAGACTTATTTAGAGCTTCTTCATATGGTGACAGGTTAATACCCACTTTTAATAAATGCTCATTTTTTGAAATTAGTTGCAGCCCACAATGACTTGTGACTAAGACGGATTTTCTTCTCTATCTTATGAATCGTAATCCCATGACATTCATTCTGATCATCACACTACCCTAGGAGCAGAGCAAGATGTTTGGGGGAAGCTAAATGACTCTTTCAGAATAGAGAATGCATCAGTTTTAATAATAGAAATACCACTGATGATGACGACGATGATGCCCTTAGCTCTAGCACGAATATAGTTCAGGCTGGCATTGCTTTTGAGAAGTTCCTTTAGAGAAGGAACTCCATAGCAGAGTTTCTCCATTATTTTCTTGTCATGGCATAAAGAATGATACTATTTTCTCATGGAGCAAAAGGAAAGGACTTCTCACTGCCAGAGTTGAAAAGTCCAGGGCTCTGGCTGGCCCAAGCCCTCCTGGTCTGCTGAGTGTTGTAGATGGTCAGTATCTTAGCACATCTGTAATCCCCTCACACAGGTTGAAAAAGCTCTTTGATGCAGACGACAGCTGGCAAAGGTCATTCTCCTGATTCAGATCCACAGAGTCATTTCCCCAGGCAGCCCAAATCTCCATGAATGCTAAAATCTCCTACAGCTAATCTTTAGTAAGTTGAAAATGTCAATTTAGTAAGTCCAGCTAACGTGGCTTGTGTCTTTTTTTCCCATGAAGTTCTATGTTTATTGGCATCTGGAAGGACTTTGAGAACCCTATGTAAATAATTTGCTAGCTTAGTTACACAGAGATTATGCCCACAAGCTCCTCCTCCTGTCAGAAGGGTAAAGGGTCTAAGTTATTCTCCCAGGAACAGGATGAGTTTCTCCTGATCCAGGTATTTCTCTGTCTACGGGAATCACCAGGCACTGAGCAGGATTGGTAGTACAGTTTGTTACAAGAGAAAAATCAGCTAATCTTTGCTCATGTGTCTCCTCTGGCAAAAACATCATTTTCCTTTTGTCCATCATGGAGATAGGGACTCTAAACTTAGGTCCCATCTCCTCCAAGAAACCTTCTCTAAGCACTTCTGTAGTATGCACACACATACATACATAGCGTTTATCATACCATGCATGCTGTAGCCATCTCTCACCAAGGCCCTCCACACTATGAGTTCCAAAGTAGCAGGGACTTTTCAGACTGGCTCAGGGGAAGAAGTTTGTTGGATACAACCAAGATTGTATGAACTGAGCCATATGGAGATCAGGGTTCACATCTTTGGGCTTATTTATACTACAGACCAACTCAAAATGATAATGCTAACTATCGTGCAGTGTGTGCTTCTCATATGTCAGAGAGCTTTATGCGTATTATGTCACAATCCCTTCCCCTTCCCCCACCAAGATGAGATGGGTGTACTAGTTCCATCTTCCGGGAAGCTTAGGACCAGGGATATTGAGTGACTTGCCAAACAGAAGTGGCCCAGCCAAGGTTTCAAACCCAGCTTTGGCAGACTCTAGATGTGTCGTTTTTAATCCACTGAACCTCAGTACTTCTTGTGAATTGTCCATTCTTAAGTGGTTTATTGGTATAGAGCAGACTCTTTTAATAGGTGAAGTTCTGTGATACATTTTTGTTTGGTATTTTGGTATTTTGGGTATTTCTGAGGCTCTATGATTTTTAGAAGCTGCTTGGACTGTAGCCACTCTATGACTACAGCATTATCAAGTGAGGTCAGCTTAGTCCAGTACTTTTGAAAAATGAGATTCCATAAATGGTGTTACCCAGAGACTCAAAAAGAAAAGACATACACAGCTAACTTCAAGCTAGAGCTCTAAACTATTATTACTATAAACTATTATTATCAAATTATTTCCATTTCCATCTCTACTCAGGAGACTGCTTTAAGTGCAACATTCAGGATGTGTTATTGACACATGGGTAATAGTTTTGAAAAACTACCTGCTGTTATCACTGTTATTATGCTGAGAATTATTAATGCTTAGTATAATGGTATCACTGTAAATTTGATGGGTGAATTAATGATGGTAAGCCCACGATGACAGGCTGCCCTCTGTGCTTTATATACAGACATTGTTAATACATTTGTCTAAGGCTACAATGAGTTAGGCCCCTTGGAATCCTAATATTATCTCAACTAATGGCTTCTCCAAATTGTCAAATTATGTGACTTAATTACTTGATATGTATAGGCTGCTAATAGTGAGGTAGAGGTTTATGGGTTCAGTCCCTTGCCCACACCTTTCACTGGGTGGGTTCTTGAGCTCAGGTATATTTCTGAAGTCTACTCATTTATAGAGCACATGAGGTTCCATGGGTTTCCTTGATGAGAAGGATTGCAGAATTCATGGAGGTTTAGATTATATAAGACTCAATTCTACTAAAACCTACAAACATACACACAAACACAATTCTTACTGAGTTCATACTATATGTAAAACCCTATGTTGGATTCTATGGACAATTTATAGGTAAAAACAGAGCATCGTGTTTATCCTCAAATAACTTATAATCCAGTCCATGAGAAAGATCTAGATCTAAATAATTATAAGTTGGACTATGGAAAGCTCCATAACAATGGTGAAAAATAGGTACTATTGGATTATACGGGAAAGACAGGAATTTTCACTGAGGTCTTTTAAGATGGCCATGTGGTTGAGGTAGAATATTAGAGGAGCTTAAAGGATGAGCTCGCTCAGTTGTGTCTGACTCTTTGCGACCCTATGGACTGTAGCCCACCAGGCTCCTCCGTCCATGGGATTCTCCAGGCAAGAATACTGGAGTGGGTTGCCATTTCCTCCTCCGGGGGATCTTCCTGACCTAGGGATTGAACCTGCATCTCCTGTGTCTCCTGCATTAGGAGGCAAATTCTTTAGCACTAGCACCACCTGGGAAACCCACGATGTATGACAGTGCTTTTGAAACATGGATGTCTTTGAAAGAAAGGGAACTTGTGCAGGACAGTCCAAGCAGACAGCGTGACTTAAACATAAAACTCTGTGGTAAAGTTATATCAGCTTTGGGAAATGCCAAGGGGAATAATATTAAGTTTAGAATGGGGTTGAATTGGTAAAGACCTTTGAAGGCAAGATTGCTGAGTTAAGATATTTGAAATGTTGTCACTGTTAAGTCTATGTATTGTCTGAGACATGGGAGTGGCTTTATTATTAGGTCTATGAAACTGGGGTCAGCTGAAGGATGGAGTAGAGCAGTTTGAGGATGGAATCAGTGAGGCTTATGTGATAATTGTTATTCTAGTTTGAACAAGAAATAATAAGGGCTACAAAAGAAAGAGATTACTAGGGTTTTAAGCTCTGATGGCCTAGGAGAGTGGTAAGACAATTAATTGAAAACAAACAAAAACATAGGAGGAAGTATTGGTTTAGGGAGGAGAAAAGAAGAGATTGCCAGACTTGACATCCAGCAAGAAATAGAGATGAAGGACTCAAGCTCAGTTTAGGTTAAGGTCAGAGTCATAAATTCGGGGCTCATCCACACAGAATGAGCTCTTGTAGTTACAGGAGTAGATGTGATTGCCCAGCAAGAGTGGGCTCAGTGGGAAGTGGAGCGTGCCAGGACTAGAACATTGGCAAGTGCCTGCTGAAGGGATTGGCAGAGAGGAGCTTCTAGTATAAGAGATATCTCTCTACAAAGCAGCAGCAACAGAATGCAATTTTACAGTGAACTAGAGGGGAGAAATATAAGACAGAGGAGCGGTCAATAATGAAAAAATGTAGCAGACAGGGCAAGTAGGATGAAACTTGAGAAAAGAACATTAGAATTGACATTTTGGAAGTTATAGGTGACCTTTTAAAAAGTAGTTTTAGTTTAGAGGTAAGTCTCCAGCTGAAATCCCAGTGAAGGAAGAGAAAATGAGATCAAGAGGGACAGAATATCATGAGATAACCAATTGCCAGGAATACTCTCCCTATCTCCTTTAGTGCTCACAACAATCCTGGGAGATGTGTAATAGGAATCCCCTTTTTCTGAGGAAGAAAATGAATAGATAACACTGATAACACTGACATTTGTTGAACATCCCCTCTGTGCCAGGCACTGCACTAAGCATTTTACATGGTTTATCACATTTGGCACTCAGAACATTTTTTGAGATTGATACTATTAGTAGCTCTTTGCAGATGAGAAACTGATATTTAGAGGGTTTGAATATTTGTGTAATATCTTTTTGTTAGTAAATGTTAGCGCTGGTATTCAAACCTAGTTTTTTCTAGCACCAGACCCTAATCTAAGATAATTTACCCAAGAAACAATGATAGTCTAATTCAACTATGGGTCTTCTTGTCAACTTAGCATGGCACATTTTCAGAACAGCCAAAACATCTTAGGGATAGGAGTATAGATCCATGAGACAAGGTTAAGTTTTTCGAGGAATACACAATCTGGTCTCATAAAGATTTTGGTGCCTACATGGAAGAAAAGACAGTAGTTCTTGAGTTATCAGCACTTTATCTGGGGGCAAAAAATCAAGAAAGACCTTTATACTTTCATGGTTTACCCAGGTTATGATGAAGAGAGCATACGTGAAGTCTATATTGTTTGGGTACAAATTGAAGTTCCAGTACTTCCTAGCTGAGTGTCCTTGGGTTGGATATTTGACCTCTTTTGTCTCAATTTCCTTAAATAGGGATAATAATAGCAGTCAACTCATAGATTTTTGTAAGGGTTAAATGAATCAATAAATATAAGATCACTTTGAACAGCACCTGGCACAGGGCAGATGCTGATTAAGTGTTATGGATGTTTTGTGGGTCTGAGGGGTCCTGCCTTCCCGTGTCTTGTAATGCTTCTGTCAGACCACTTCTGAGTCTCTTCCTCTAAGAAAGGAGAATGAATTTTTTAGGCCCAATTTCATGTATATATTCATTAATTTATTGATTAAACACCCACTGAGTACCTATTTTGTACCAGCCACTATGTTAGTCGGGGCTTCCCCGGTACATTTAGTGGTAAAGAATCCACTGACCAATGCAAGCGACATAAGAGACTTGGGTTTGATCCCTGAGTCAGGAAGATCCCCTGGAGGAGGAAATGGCAACCCACTCCAGTATTCTTGCCTGGAGAATTCCATGGACAGAGGAGCCTGGTGGGCTACAGTCTATGGGGTAACAAAGAGTCTGACATGACAGAGCATCTGAGCACTATGTTAGTTACTGCAAATGTAAAAGTGAAATGATAAATATGGTTCCTTATCTTATGGATCTCACCATTCTGATGGAAGAGACAAGAGGGTAACTAAACAACATACAGTGACAGTCAGTGTTGTGGTCTGGGAAGCACAGTGTCCTGTAAAGCTGTACAAGATGGTCAACAAGCCTGAGCCTGGGTGGTGAGGGAAGACTCTTCTGAAGAGGTGACTTCTAAACTGAAATCTGACCTCCAGATTCTCAATGGTAACTGGGTTGCTGCCAGATGCTATTCTTTGATCTTCTGGGATTGACTCCATAATGTTATTATTTCTCTCATCCAGTTTTCCTTGGGGTTGCTGAATCCAGAGAAGTCCCATACATTGAAAAGAGGATTCAGACACTGCCTATGGCCTCACAGCTAGTTCCACCTTGGCCTTTACCCTTCATTAGAAGACATTAGGGAAATTTCTTGTGGAAGGAACCTGAACTCAGAGATAATAGTGTTTAACTCATGACATGAAATGAGACTAGGCAGTGAATCAGACTTGCATGCTACGACCTTGTCCTGAGGGAGGCACCATCTATAACAGACAATGGGACCTTAGCTCACTCACAGAGATTAAAGATTCCTTTGATGTTTTCTTGGCAAAAATCACATCAGCAAATTGCATCCTGTCTGTCTAGCCTGCATATAGTGGCTTGGAATGGGAAACTGTTTTCCTTGTCTGGTTCATGATATTTAAAATTCCTGCCATCAGCCAGAAGAGGCCTTGGACTAGTGGGGTAAGATTAGGATTTGAATCTTAGATCAGCCTCTTGGGCAGATCACTGATTTTCTCTGTGGTTCAGTTTCCCTGTTGCAAATTGCAAATAATAACACTATTTACATCAGAGTACTATTGTAGAATTAAAAAGATATAACATCTTTGTGCCTGGAACACATTGATGCTCAATAAATGACAGCTCAATTTCTATTCGCTTTCTTTTGGGTAACTCATAACAGCCATTGTTACTGTACAAGTATATTATATACTACAGTGAACAAGTCATTTTCAGCCACAGACACACTAGCTCATAGCAGGTGTTCAATTAATACTTGTTCTTTTCTTATCTTGCTTTGATTTTCTGACAAAAAGAAGTGGGTTAGAACATAAGACAGAAGAGGTCCCAGTCTTGTCCACTCTGACCCTTCCCTTCTATTTTAAATCCCATTATATAGTGTCTAACAAACATTAAGCACTCAGTACGTATTTATTGAATGAATAAATGAATAAGTCAGAGATTGACAGGCAAGATGTAATGAGAATGGGAACTGGCTAGAACATAAAGTGGTGGCTGGTAGTGCTATGGCTATACTCAATGAGAGACATCAAATCACTGGGAGCTGCAAGTGCAGAAAGGGCTGTAGAACTTACCAAAGATGCATGTCATGTGCTTCACCATTTTGTCCTGAGATTGGCTGAAATGAGAAGTAGGAACTTGAAATGATCTATTTGTATCCCCAAGTGAACAAAGGCTAATCCAGCTGACTGGCCTGGGACCATGTTGTAAATTCTTTTTTCAAAGGAATAACTTTGTGAGGAAAAAAGGAACTTTTGAAAAATAGGCAGTTGAAACCCTCTTACATTGCTGGTGGGCAGTGCTAGTGATGGTACATTAACCCTGGAAAACAATTTGGCATTATTTGGTAAAGCTGGACATGTGCATATACCCTACAATCAAAATTCCATGCCTAAACGTATACCTTGGAGAAACTCTCGAACATGGATGTTAGTAAACAAGCTCACAGCAACCTTGTTTGTAATAACAAAAAGGTAGAAATAACCAGAATGTGCATCTATGGAGAAAAGATGATAAACTTGGGGTATATGAATACAATGGAGTACAAACAGAAGTACAAATGTTTCAATTAGAGCTATGCACATTAGTGTGGATGAATCTTGCAAGTCACAATGTTGAGTGAATAAAAGAATAGAATTTATGGAGAAATACAGTGTGATACCATCAAGCACAAAACTATTTTATGTTGTTATAGAAACATTTGTATACAGGGTAGTATAAAACATGCATGGAAATAGTAAACACCAAGTTTGTGATAGTGTTTACTTCTGGGGAGGGAGAGAGGGAATAGGAGCAGGAAGAGATGCACTACATGGGTGGCTTCATTTATATCTTTGATGCGTTATTCATAAACTGAGTGGTGATAGGAGAACATTTGAATTATTTGCTATGCCTCTTGCAGTTTTTAAATTAAGAAAACACACCACTTTAAACTATACCCAGGACATTTGCTTGCAGTCTAGGAACCAGCATTTCTGTGCATGGCCTGTTTTCAGTGTGGTCCTTGCTTTCAAAATATCAAGCAAAAGTGGGAGGTCCTACTGACCCTGGAACATTTTACAGTGCACACAACCAGGAGCTGTGATGATATGGTCTGAGGCAGAAAAATGGCTTCATTTGAGCAAGATTATTTTGGACAGCAAGGGCTCCACTTGTCCAGCCCATATTGCAATGGCCTTTGCATGATTCTAAGAACATTTCTGTTGGATTTGATTTGTGCTCTTATGGAAATTGACCTGTTTTCTTTTCTCACCGACAACGAAAGTGAGAATAAATGAAAAATTTGTGAAATTAAATTTTCATCTAACTGGTTTCCATCAAGCCCAGCACTTCTTGTACAAAGATAAAATTGATTTCTAAGAAAAGTCAAGTTTATTTGGTATATTTCAACATTGCCTTAACACCCCCAATTCTTTGGGGTATTTAATACACTGTGGGACAGGACAGAATCCTATTCCTGGTGCACATACATCTGTATATTAAGGCAGCTTTATGAATGTTGAGAAGATCTTACTGCACTTGGCTTAGAGGACTCATTCTCTCATATAACAACATAAAGGGGGTCCCTTTTTAATTCCATAAGAAATTCATATAAAGCATTTGCAACTATGTTTAAGCTTGGCTTTTGGTCTATTGATCACTTTCACTGAACACCTAATGTTTGCAACTGTCACTAGTAATTTATTATAATTAGTTCCACCAAAGCAGCTTTCCATCATTAGAAATAACTTGCACATGAACATGGCCTAAATAAATATCTAAATTGCCTTCCAATTAAAATACACATTATGCATATTATGTCATTGGAGACTTTTCTTCTATTTATTCATATAATAAATCATTAGAAAAATTCCTGTAGCACTGAGGTGGAACCTGGTGATTAATTACCTGTTGACAATGACAGATGCAAACAAGAGGAAGTGATGGGGTCTTTGCCTCTTGGAAGATTTTTCTGGTCTTTCTTGTAACTCTGATTGGATTGGACATTTGGAATAATTGTGAGCTCGATTAGACAGGGCAACTGCTAATCTGAAGGCTGATCTTATATCATACTCATTTTATTTTCCTAACTTACAGAATGTCATAAAATGTCTGACTTGATGAGCCCAATTAACTTGGTCATTAGTCCTCCCATTCTGAAATAGAACCAAATCTATAGATACTTTGATGCTTTGCAGCATAGCTTTCAGTGGAATAATTATTTTTCCTTATTACTGATAACTTAGTATGTGGGTGTGGGTTTGTGAGTGTGTGGATGGTAAGGGTGTTCATCAGTTTTACTCCCGATGTTATTGTCACAACAAAATTTATTTGCAAGGGAATCATTGTGAGATCCAGTAGATTAGTGATAAATTATCTTTGAAATAATTTTCTAGAACACTAGGGAGAATACAGAGGAGCCTGGTGGGCTGCTGTCCATGGGGTTGCACAGAGTCAGACATGACTGAAGCGACTTAGCATGCATTGGAAAAGGAAATGGCAACCCACTCCAGTATTCCTGCCTGGAGAATCCCAGGGACAGAGGAATCTGGCGGGCTGCCATCTATAGGGTCACACAGAGTCAGACACGACTGAAGCGACTTAGCAGCAGTAGCAGCAGACAGAATAAGAGAGGGCTTGAGAATCTTGTGGAAGGTTTTCCTGTTGAGCCTCAACCCAGCAGAATGTAAGCTCCTTGAGGTTCTAGATTTGTTTTATTCACCACTGTATCACCTATTCTTAATAGACTTCACATAGGAGGTGCTCAATAAATATTTGCTAAATGAGTCAAAGAAATAGGAATGCAGGAAAATTACCAAATGAGCAAATTTTGGGTCCAATAGATCCAGCATTATCATTTGTAAAATGTGTGGGGGTGTACTAATTGCATCTAATTCCAGGATGGACACTGTTATAATCCTTATAAGTGAGGCTACAAAACCCACTGGGGGGGGGTCCTAAGATGGCAGAGGAATAGGATGGGGAGACCACTTTCTCCCCCACAAATTCATCAAAAGATCATTTGAACGCTGAGCAATTTCCACAAAACAACTTCTGAACACTGGTGGAGGACACCAGGCACCCAGAAAGGCAGCCCATTGTCTTTGAAAGAAGATGATTTATCACAGGTGAGGTATGGATGGAGAAGTCTTGAGGCTACTATAGGAGTAAGACTGAAAACCAGAGGCAGGAGGCTTAAATCCAAAGCTTCAGAACTCCAGAAAACTCCTGACTCCAGGGAACATTAATAGACAAGAGCTCATTCAAAAGCCTCCATACCTACACTTAAACCAAGCTCCACCCAAGAGACAACAAGTTTCAGAGCAAGACATACCAAGCTAATTCTCCAACAATGCAGGAACATAACCCTAGGCATTAAAATACAGGTGGCCAAAAGTCAAACCAAACCAACAGACACCTCAAAACTCACTACTGGACACTTCATTGCACTCCAGAGAGAAGAGATCCAGCTCCACCCATAAGAACACTGACACAAGCTTCCAACCAGGAAACCTTGACAAGCTACTTGACCAACCCCACCTGCAGGGAGGAACCTCCATAATAAAGAGGAACCACAAACTTCCAGCATACAGAAAAGCTACCCAAAACACAGCAATCTAAACAAGATGAAAAGGCAGAGAAATATTCAGCAGGTAAAGGAACATGATAAATGCCCACCAAACCAAACAAAAGAGGAGTAGATAGGGAGTCTACATGAAAAAGAACTCAGAATAATGATAGTAAAAATGATCCAAAATCTTGAAAACAAAATGGAGTTACAGAAAAATAGTCTGGAGACAAGGACTGAGAAGATGCAAGAAATGCTTAATAAAGACCTAGAAGAAATAAAAAAGTTAATCAATAATAAATAATGCAATAGCTGAGATCAAAAGCACTCTGGAGGGAACTAACAGTAGAATAACTGAGGCAGAAGATAGGATAAGTGAGGTGGAAATAGAATGGTGGAAATAAATGAAGCAGAGAGGAAAAAAGAAAAATGAATTAAAAGAAATTAGGACAGCTTCAGAGACCTCTGAGGCAATGTCAAACACCCCAACATCTGAATCATAGGAGTCCCAGAAGAAGAAGACAAAAAGAAAGGCCATGAGAAAATACTTGAGGAGATAATAGTTGAAAACCTCCCTATAATGGGGAAGGAAATAGTCACCCAAGTCCAAAAAACCCAGAGAGTCCCAAACAGGATAAACCCAAGGCAAAACACCCCAAGACACATATTAATCAAATTAATGAAGAACACAAAGAACAAATATTAAAAGCAGCAAGGGAAAAACAGCAAATAATACACAAGGGAATTCCCATAAGGAACTCTTCAAGCCAGAAGGAATGGCAGGACATACTTAAAGTGATGAAAGAGAAAAAGCTACAGCCCAGATTACTGTACCCACCAAGGATCTCATTCAAATATGAAGGAGAAATCAAAAGCTTTACAGACAAGCAAAAGCTGTGAGCATTCAGCACCATGACACCAGCTCTTCAACAAATGCTAAAGGATCTTCTCTAGACAGGAAACACAGAAAAAGTCTATAAACTCAAACCCAAAACAACAAAGTAAATGGTAATGGGATCATACTTATCAATAATTATCATAAATGTAAATGGGTTGAATTCCCCAACCAAAAGACAAAGACTGGCTGAATGGATACAGAAACAAAACCCCTATAAATGCTGTCTACAAGAGACCCACCTCAAAACAAGGGACACATACAGACTGAAAGTGAAGGGCTGGAAAAAAATATTTCATGCAAATGGAGACCTAAAGAAAGAAGAGTAGCAATACTCATATCAGATAAAATAGACTTTGAAATAAAGGCTGTGAAAAGAGACAAAGAAAGACACTACATAATGATCAAAGGATCGATCCAAGAAGAAGATATAACAATTATAAATATATATGCACCCAACATAGGAGCACAATATGTAAGACAAATGCTAACAAGTATGAAAGGGGAAATTAACATTAACACAATAATAGTGGGAGACTTTAATACCCCACTCACACCTATGGATAGACAACTAAACAGAAAATTAGCAAGGAAACACAAACTTTAAGTGATACAATGGACCAGTTAGACCTAATTGATATCTATAGGACATTTTACCCCAAAACAATGAATTTCACCTTTATCTCAAGTGCACACAGAATCTTCTCCAGGATAGATCACATCTTGGCCCATAAATCTAGCCTTGGTAAATTCAAAAAAATTGAAATCATTCCAAGCATCTTTTCTGATCACAATGCAGTAAGACTAGATGTCAACTACAGGAAAAAATATTAAAAATACAAACATATGGAGGCTAAACAACACACTTCTGAATAACCAACAAATCACAGAAGAAATCAAAATATGCATAGAAACGAATGACAATGAAAACAACCCCCAAACCTATGGGATTCAGTAAAAGCAGTGCTAAGGGGAAGGTTCATAGCAACACAAGCTTACCTCAAGAAACAAGAGAAAAATCAAATAAATTACCTAACTCTACACCTAAAGCAGCTAGAAAAAGAAGAAATGAAGAACCCTAGGGTAAGTAGATGGAAAGAAATCATAAAAATTAGGGCAGAAATAAATGGAAAAAAAAACAACAACAAAGGAGAACATAGCAAAAATCAACAAAGCTAACAGCTGGTTCTTTGAGAAGATAAAAAAAAAATAGACAAACCATTAGCCAAATTCATCAAGAAACAAAGGAAGAAGAATCAAATCCACAAAATTAGAAATGAAAATGGAAAAATCACAACAGACAACACAGAAATACAAAGGATCATAAGAGACTACTATTAGCAACTATATGCCAATAAAATGGACAACTTGGAAGAAATGGAAAAATTCCTAGAAAAGTATAACTTTCCAAAACTGAACCAGGAAGAAATAGAAAATCTTAACAGACCCCTCACAGGCATGGGAATCGAAACTGTAATCAGAAATCTTCCAGTAAACAAAAGCCCAGGACTAGATGGCTTCACAGTTGAATTCTATCAACAATTTAGAGATGAGCTAACATCTATCCCACTCAAACTCTTCCAGAAAATTGCAGAGGAGGGTAAACTTCCAAACTCATTCTATGAGGCCATCATCACCCTAATACCAAAACCAAAGATGCCACAAAAAAAGAAAACTACAGGCCAATATCATTGATGAACATAGATGCAAAAATCCTTAACAAAATTCTAGCAAACAGAATTCAACAACATATTTAAAAGATCATACATCATGACCAAGTGGGCTTTATCCCAGGGATGCAAGGATTCTTCAATATTCACAAATCAATCAATGTGATACACCATATTAACAAATTGAAAGAAAAAAACTGTATGATTATCTCAATAGATGCAGAGAAAGCCTTTGACAAAATTCGACATCCATTTATGATAAAACCCTCCAGAAAGCAGGAATAGAAGGGACACACCTCAGCATAATAAAAGCCATATATGATAAACCCACAGCAAACATTATCCTCAATGGTGAAAAATGGAAAGCATTTCCCCTTAAATCAGTAACAAGACAAGGGTGCCCACTCTCACCACTATTATTCATAGTTTTTTAAGTTTTAGCCACAGCAACCAGAGAAGAAAAAGAAATAAAAGGAATCCAGATCAGAAAAGAAGGTGCAAAACTCTCACTGTTTGCAGATGACATGATCCTCTACGTAGAAAACCCTAAAGACTCCACCGGAAAATTACTAGAGCTAATCAATGAATATAGTAAAGTTGCAGGATATAAAATTAACACACAGAAATCCCTTGCATTCCTATCCACTAACAATAAGAAAATAGAAAGAGAAATTAAGGTAATAATACCATTCACCATCACAATGAAAAGAATAAAATACTTAGGAATAAATCTAGCTAAAGAAACAAAAGACCTATACATAGAAAACTATAAAACACTGATGAAAGAAATCAAAGAGGACACAAATAGATGGAGAAATATACCATGTTCATGAATGAGAAGAATCAATATAGTGAAAACGAGTATACTACCCAAAGCAATCTAGAGATTCAATGCAATCTGTATCAAGCTACCAATGGTATTTTTCAGAGAACTAGAACAAATAGTTTCACAATTTGTATGGAAATACAAAAAACCTCAAATAGCCAAAGCAATCTTGAGAAAGAAGAATGGAACTAGAGGAATCAATCTGCATGACTTCAGACTATACTACAAAGCTACACTCATCAAGACAGTATGGTACTGGCACAAAGACAGAAATGTCAATCAATGGAACAAAATAGAAAGCCCAGAGATAAATCCACACACCTATGGACACCTTATCTTTGACAAAAGAGGCAAGAATATACAATGGAGAAAAGACAATCTCTTTAACAAGTGGTCCTGGGAAAACTGGTCAACCACTTGTAAAAGAATGAAACTGGAACACTTTCTAATACTATACACAAAAATCAACTCAAAATGGATTAAAGATCTAAAGGTAAGACCAGAAACTATAAAACTCCTTAGAGGAAAACATAGGCAAAACACTCTCCGACATAAATTACAGCAGGATCCTCTATGATCCACCTTCCAGGATACTGGAAATAAAAGCAAAAATAAACAAATGGGATCTAATTAAAATTAAAAGCTCTGTAAAACAAAGGGAACTATAAGCAAGGTGAAAAGACAGCCTTCAGAATGGGAGAAAATAATAGCAAATGAAGCAACTGACAAACAACAAATCTCAAAAATATACAAGCAATTTATGCAGCTCAATTCCAGAAAAATAAATGAACCAATAAAAAAAAAATGGGCCAAAGAATTAAATAGACATTTCTCCAAAGAAGACATACGGATGGCTAACAAACACATGAAAAGATGCTCAACATCACTCATTATCAGAGAAATGCAAATCAAGACCACAATGAGGTACCATTTCACACCAGTCAGAATGGCTGCGATCCAAAAGTCTACAAGCAATAAATGCTGGAGAGGGTGTGGAGAAAAGGGAACCCTCTTACACTGTTGGTGGGAATGCAAACTAGTACAGCCGCTATGGAGAACAGTGTGGGGATTCCTTAAAAAATTGCAAATAGAACTGCTATATGACCCAGCAATCCCACTGTTGGGCATACACACCAAGGAAACCAGAATTGAAAGAGACACATGTACCCCAATGTTCATTGCAGCACTCTTTATAATAGCCAGGACATGGAAGCAACCTAGATGTCCATCAGCAGATGAATGGATAAGAAAGCTGTGGTACATATACACAATGGAATATTACTTAGCCATTAAAAAGAATACATTTGAATCAGTTCTAATGAGATGGATGAAACTGGAGCAGATTATACAGAGTGAAGTAAGCCAGAAAGAAAAACACCAATACAGTATACTAACACATATATATGGAATTTAGAAAGATGATAATGATAACCCTGTATGCGAGACAGCAAAAGAGACACAGATATATAGAACGGACTTTTGGACTCTGAGGGAGAGGGTGGGATGATTTGGGAGAATGGCACTGAAATATGTATACTATCATGTAAGAAACGAATCGCCAGTCTATGTTCGATACAGGATACAGGATGCTTGGAGCTGGTGCACGGGGATGATCCAGAGAGATGATATGGGGTGGGAGGTGGGAGGGGGGTTCAGGATTGGGAACTCATGTACACCCGTGGTGGATTCATGTCAATGTATGGCAAAACCAATACAGTATTATGAAGTAAAATAAAGTAAAAATAAAAATTTAAAAAAAGAGAAAGAAACTGGAGCCTATTATACAGAGTGAAGTAAGCCAGAAAGAAAAACACCAATACAGTATACTAATGCATATATATGGAATTTAGAATGATGGTAACGATGACCCTATATGTGAGAAGGCAAAAGAGACACATATGTTAAGAACAGACTTTTGGACTATGTAGGAGAAGGCAAGGGTGGGATGATTTGAGAGAATAGCATTGAAACATGTATATTATCATATGTGAAACAGATTGCCAGCCCAGGTTCGTTGCATGAGACAGAGTGCTCAGGGCTGGTGCACTGGGATGACCCTGAGGGATGGGATGGGGAGAGAGGTGGGAGGGGGTTCAGGATGGGGAACACATGTACACCCATGGCTGATTCATGTCAATGTATGGCAAAAACCACTACAATATTGTAAAGTAATTAGCCTCCAATTAAAATAAATAAATGAATTTAAAATCCACTGGGGCTTTAGAGGACTAGTGAGGGAGGAAAATAATCCAGGGAGAACATGGTCAGGCCTGTGGAACTAAATCAGTTTAGTAATAGCTTCTAAAGAGTGAGCTAGCAGTTAATGTCATAATGTCTATAGTAGTGTAGGAAGTTCAGGCCTAATTAACATTTATTTCCAAGGAGCAGGGTCATCTAATATGATTAGATGGTATGTGGATGCTGATTAGCAGAAGTTTCCAAACAATGGTTATCTCTATATCGAGAAATATGGTAGCACTGTGATTACACAAGGTCCATTTGGTCAAGCAAAACATGAAAATCATATCCCTGTCAGTAAAGGGTAATCACAGAGTCAGAGATTCAGGCTCTAAAGCCACCAGAGAGGCATACTGCCAACTGGAAACAGAAGCAGAATCCCAATTATCTATACCAGCTAAACCTAGCAGGAAGGTGAAGCCCATGGAGTATGCCATAGTATGGATGGTGGGATGGTGTTGGGCTAGGACAAGTAAAATGATTCAGTTGTCTCCACTGGCAGTAAGGCTCAAGGACTTAATGGACTCCAGTTTTAAAGACTTTCAGGATGTACAGCAGGGAGGCATGGAAAAAACAAAGGCTGAAACATCTTACTGGCAGAAAGAACTTAAAATAGTCTCTGCCTCCTGAGGAAATGTTCCAACACAGGCCTTCATTTCATAAAGGGAATATGATACATAATAATGGCAGCAGCAATAGTAACAATAATAGTAACAACACAACAACAACAGTAACAGCAGCATTTGCTTCCATTTAATGAGTAATTACCATGTTCCAGGCCTGTTCTAGACTCTTTACATTTATTATCTCATTGAATTGTAACAAGAATTCTATGAGATAGATCCCAACAGTGTCCTTATTTTAGCATGTCATAAAAATTAAGCAACATGCCCAAATTCATTTAGTAGGGAATGATAGAGCTGGGATTTGAACCTAGAGAACTTGATTCCTAAACCCATTTGTGCTATTCATACATATTGTGTGTGTAGATAGATAGATAGATAGATAGATATAGATATAAAATGCTGAGTAAATATTATGAGACAGACTTAATTCTTAAATTTACATAAGAACAAAAGGAAGTGGATTTCAGATGGTGATGCAACAAACATGTATTGCACACCTACTGTGTGCCCAGCATTGTGTAGTATGCTGGGGATACATAGATGGACAAGACATACACAATTGCTGTCTTCACAGAGCTTATAGTCTAGCATGGGGCCCTGAGGGTAGTTTTGGGTTACTTGTGACAAAGCAAAATTTAAAGAAGTCAGCTTCCAGGTTGAATTATTCATCTTTTAGGTGCTTTGGAAAACTCTATCGAGTGAATGAAACTCTTCCATGGAAGGGTAAAGTAGCATAGTATTCAAGTGCATGGACTCTGGGGCTAGACTGAGTTCAAAGCATTGTCTATTAGTGTCTTGACAAGAAATAAAAAATTATTCTAGATCTTTACACTAAAAGGAATTTAACATAAAGGATTGGTTAAATGAGTAATAGACTTGTTAAGAAATCAAACATGACATGGCGAGGTCACTAAGAGATTAGTAACAACAGAAAGCTGCTTCTACTTCTAGGGCTAAGTGGGTAGTGGGAAGAGGTGGTATGACCAGAACCTTGAAGCCAGGCTGTCTGGTTGAAGTTAAAATCCAGGCAGAGGCTATTCAGATAGGCTAGGGACTATTGAGGGAGATTTGTCTACCTGTATGTAAAGAAAATACAGCTGCTTCCAGAGATACTACAGGAAGAATGGGGGGAAAGAGACAGAGAGACCAAGAAGAGACAGAGAGCCCAAGAGAGACTGGCTTTTCCCCACCTCCTTCCATACAAGCTTCTTTCTACTATCAGTTCCTCCCATTGCCCAAACCTGATCAGAAGCCAGAGGACTGGGGTACTTGGGAATGTTGTTGCCTGTGATGAAGAATATAGCAGGGGAAGGGAAGGAGAGAAGTGAATTGGAAACAGTTAACGCCTACACAAGCCAAGCTCCATCGTTTATTAACTATGATTATGGGTAAATAACCCTGTACCTCAGTTTCTCCACCTATAAAATTAGGATTTTGAAATTGTATGCATTTGTGAGACATAAATAAGTTGATAGATATGAAGTGTTTGGAACAGTGCTTGGCAAAGACTAAGCCCACTAGAGGGCTTCCCAGGTGGTGCTAGTAGTAAAGAACCCAGCTGCCAACGCAGGAGACATAAGAGACATGGGTTTGATCCGTGGGTCAGGAAGATCCCCTGGAGGAGGGCATGGCAACCCACTGCAGTATTCTTGCCTGGAGAATTCCATGGACAGAGGATCCTGGTGGGCTACAATCCATAGGGTCGCAAAGAGTCGAACACAACTGAAGTGACTTAGCATGCATGTATGCAAGCCCACTAGAACTTCCTCTAATAAGATATAATATGATATAATAAAGTACTAATAATACCTACTACTATTATTTTTATCATATACCACATTATACAACATTATGGTAAATAAAGAACTTAGTTATGGGACCTCGTAGTTCAGTTGTCTCAGTTAACTGTAAATGAATGAGTTTGTTCTGATCCATGTCATCCCTATGTAAAAGCCATTCTCATAAATCTAAGCAATATTCAGCTTGGAATTTAAGGAAGCTCATGAATCACTAGATAAGCCCAGCCCCTGCCATCACTCTCAGCAAGAAACACTCAACATAACCTGCTGTGTTGAGTTAGAATGGCTTCATCAGATGAAAATAAGAAGCACAAGAAAATATTATTTTCAGTTTACCCCACAGACAACTGCCCTCTGCCCTTTTTGACAAATATATACATTAGCCCATAATCCTCCTTTAAAATTGCATCTTCAAAGTTTTGGAATCAGAAATGAAAGCTGGTGGTAAAAGCGAGAATGCAAATAACATGGAGATAGGAGCAAAAACAGTAATTCATAGAAATGAGAGAGATCACTTGGTTTATAGATATCTAAAAAATTATAGCAGATCATTTAAGGGTAAAAAGGATATAAAATGTTCAATCAATGAAGTCAGTTATTAGAGTAATGGGTTCTTCTGCATAAAAATGGAGAAACATATCAAGTGGCATATGAATGACAAGAGGGAAAGAAAGCTCTAGGCGACAGGATACTGTTTAATGCTTTAATGCTGTGAGGGACCCAGTGCTTCTGTTGCTTTTTGGCACTGGCAGGGAGACAGATTGGTAGCAGTCTAGCAGGTATTTTCTATCTGTTATTTTCTTATGGTGAGCCCATTGGATTATTAAATTGGGATAAAATGCCAAGATCTTTGAAATAAACGATTGTTCACTGGGACCTGACAAGTGGATTTCTGCAAATATATTTTAAAATGTTTGCTCTTTACCATAAGTGAAGATAAAATTCTGGCCATGGTGAATATTTTGATTTGTCTTTACAATTGGATGGCATTGGGTAAGAGCAGCACTTTGCTGACAAGGTGAACAGCAGTGCTGGGCCAGTCAGCCCATCAGGTGAAGCCCTTAGCTCTACTGTGGCATTCTTGACTGGGATATTTCAGACTGAGACTTCTGAGGACATGAATTATGCAATAAATCACTCTGCCTGTTCTGGTTTGACTCTCTTGTTTATTATATTGTATTTTGCACATTGATCTTTCATAGACTAGACAGTGGGCCTCATGATAGTAGGGATGGATCTGTCCTTCTTACTGTTGTTACCCAAGTGTTCAGTTGGGGTCTAATCAATGCTAGGCTCATGGAGATTGTTTGTTGAATGAATGAAAGTTTCTAGCTAACTAAGACATTTCTGTAGTTGTTACTGAGAAACAACTGGTAAAAATCTGTCAAAAATTTTTCAAGGATATTGTTGTCTCAAAGGGTTCAGTTCAATTTAGTCATTCAGTTGTGTCCAACTCTGCGACCCCATGGACTGCAGCACACCAGGCTTCACTGTCCATCACCAACTCCCAGAGTTTACTCAAACTCATGTCCATTGAGTTGGTGATGCTATCCAACCATCTCATCCTCTGTCATCCCCTTCTCCTTTCACCTTCAATATTTCCCAGCATCAGGGTCTTTTCCAATGAGTCAGTTCTTCACATCAGGTGGCCAAAGTATTGGAGTTTCAGCTTCAGCATCAGTCCTTTCAATGAATAGTCAGGACTGATTTCCTTTAGGATGAACTGGTTCAATCTCCTTGCAGTCCAAGGGACTCTTAAGAGAATCTCCAACACCACAGTTCAAGAGCATCAATTCTTCAGTGCTCATCTTTCTTTATAGTCCAACTCTCACATCCGTACTTGACTACTGGAAAAACCATAGCCTTGACAAGATGGACCTTAGTCGGCAAAGTAATTTCTCTGCTTTTTAATATGCTGTCTAGATTTGTCACAACTTTTCTTCCAAGGAGCAAGCATCTTTCAATTTCATGGCGGCAGTCACGATCTGCAGTGATTTTGGAGCCTAAAAAAATAAAGTCAGTCACTGTTTCCACTGTTTCCCCATCTATTTTGCCTATTTGCCATGAAATGATGGGACCAGATGCCATGATCTTAGTTTTCTGAATGTTGAGTTGTAAGCAAAGTTTTTCACTTTCCCCTTTCACTTTCATCAAGATGCTTTTTAGTTCTTCTTCACTTTCTGCCATAAGGGTGGTGTCATCTGCATATGTGAGGTCATTAATATTTCTCCCAGAAATCTTGATTCCAGCTTGTGCTTCATCCAGCCCAGTGTTTCTCATGATATACTTTGCATATAAGTTAAATAAGCAGGGTGAAAATATACAGCCTTGACGTACCCCTTTCCTTATTTGGAACCAGTCTGTTGTTCCATGTCCATTTCTAAGTGTTGCTTCTTGACCTGCATACAGATTTCTCAGAAGGCGGGTTAGGTGGTATGGTATTCCCATCTTTTGAAGAATTTTCCACAGTTTGTTGTGATACACACAGTCAAAGGTTTGGCATAGTCAATAAAGCAGAAGTAGATATTTTTCTGGAACTCTCTTGCTTTTCCATGATCCAGAGGATGTTGGCAATTTGAGCTTTGGTTCCTCTGCCTTTTCTAAATCCAACTTGAACATCTGGATGTTCACCGTTCACGAACTGTTGAAGCCTGGTTTGGGAATTTTGAGCGTTACTTTACTAGCATGTGAAATGAGTGCAATTGTGTGGTAGTTTGAACATTCTTTGGCATTGCCTTTCTTTGTGATTGGAATGAAAACCTATCTTTTCCAGTCCTGTGGTGACTGGTGAGTTTTCCAAATTTGCTGGCATAGTGAGTGCAGCACTTTCACAGTATCATCTTTTAGGATTTGAAATAGCTCAACTGGAATTCCATCACCTCCACTAGCTTTGTTTGTAGTGATGCTCCCTAAGGCCTATTTGACTTCACATTCTAGAATGTCTGGCTGTAGGTGAGTGACCACACCATTGTGATTATCTGGCTCATGAAGATTTTTTTTGTATTGTTCTGTGTATTCTTGCCACCTTTTCTTAATATCTTTTGCTTCTGTAGGGCCATACCATTTCTGTCTTTTACTGTTCCCATCTTTGCATGAAATGTTCCCTTGGTATCTCTAATGTTCTTGAAGAGATCTCTAGTTTTTCCCTTTATTTTCCTCTATTTCCTTGCATTGATCACTGAGGAAGCCTTTCTTTTCTCTCCTTGCTATTCTTTGGAATTCTGCATTCTAATGGGTATATCTTTCCTTTTCTTCTTTGCTTTTCTCTTCTCTTCTTTTCTCAGCTATCTGTAAGGTCTCCTCAGAAAACCATTTTGCCTTTTTGCATTGTTTTGGGGGGGGGAATGGTCTTGATCCCTGTCTCCTGTACAATGTCATGAACGGAGTTCTTCAGGCATTCTATCAGAATAATCCTTTGAATCTATTTGTCACTTCTAGTGTATAATCATAAGGGATTTGATTTAGGTCATACCTGAATGGTCTAGTGGTTTTCCCTACTTTTTTCAATTTAAGTCTGAATTTGGCAATAAGGAGTTCATGATCTGAGCCACAGTCAGCTCCCAGTCTTGTTTTTGCTGACTGTAGAGAGCTTCTCCATCTTTGGCCACAAAGAGTATAATCAATCTGATATCGGTATTGACCATTTGGTGATATCCATGTCTAGTCTTCTCCTGTGTTGTTGGAAGAGGGTGTTTGCTATGACCAGTGCATTTTCTTGGCAAAACGCTATTAGCCTTTGCCCTGCTTCATTCTGTACTTGAAGGTCAAATTTGCCTGTTACTCCAGGTGTTTCTTAACTTCCTACTTTTGCATTCCAGTCCCTTATAATGAAAAGGACATCTTTTTTGGGTGTTAGTTCTGGAAGTTCTTGTAGGTCTTCATAGAACTGATCAACTTCAGCTTCTTCAGCATTACTTGTTGGGGAATAGACTTGGATAACTGTGATATTGAATGGTTTGCCTTGGAAATGAACAGAGGTCATTCTGTTGTTTTTGAGACTGCATCCAAGTACTGCATTTGGGACTCTTTTGTTGACTATGATGGCTACTCCATTTCTTCTAAGGGATTCTTGCCCGCAGTAGTAGATATAATGGTCATCTGAGTTAAATTCACCCATTCCAGTCCATTTTAGTTCGCTGATTCCTAAAATGTTGATGTTCACTCTTGCCTTCTCCTGTTTGATCACTTCCAATTTGTCTTGATTCATGGACCTAATATTCCAGGTTCCTTTGCAGTATTCCTCTTTACAGCATCGGACTTTACGTCCATCACCAGTCACATCCACAACTGAGTGTTTTTGTTGCTTTGGCTCCATCTCTTCATTCTTTCTGGAATTAGTTCTACACTAATCTCCAGTAGCATATTGGGCACCTACTGATCTGAGGAGTTCATCTTTCAGTGTCCTATCATTTTGCCTTTTCATACTGTTCATGGGGTTCTCAAGGCAAGAATACTGAAGTGGTTTGCCATTCCCTTCTCCAGTGGACCACATTTTGTCAGAACTCTCCACCACGACCCATCCATCTTGGGTGGCCCTACATGGCATGGCTCATAGTTTCATTGAGTTAGACAAGGCTGTGGTTCATGTGATCAGATTGATTAGTTTTCTGTGATTGTGGTTTTAAGTCTGTCTGCCCTCTAGTGGAGAAGGATTAGAGGCTTATGGAAGCTTCCTGATGGGAGAGACTGACTGAGGAGGAAACTGGGTCTTGGTCTCAAAGGGTAGGCAAATATTATATTCCTGGTGGGAGGCTGACTTTAGAGAATCCTAATTGATTTCAGGTGTATTTGTTAAATGACAATATGTCAGGATAGTTCTGCTTTGGTCGATATGACTATGTTGATGGCTGCTTCCTCAGGTTTTCTTGAATGGAACTTCTCACTTCATCACTGTTAAGAGCTAAATTGGATCCAGAGTTAGGCAACAGGATCTACTGCTTATTGCTTTACCATATATATGATCTTTGAAGTTGACCATTAACAGATTGTTAGTTGTGGTTCCTGCCATTTGAAGATTGATGACAGTCTCTATTGGTTTAGTATAGTTTTTCCAAACTGTATTGTCTAAAGCATTAGTTACATAAGATACTTTAAGAGTGAGAAAAAGGTTCTATGGTCAAGTAATCTTGTGTGATGCTGTATAGTATTGTCCTATCTTAGTATGTATATTAATTACCATAGTAAAAGCTATAAGAAGTTCACACAGTAAAGAACCCTATTTATTTTTAACTCAATTTCTCCAATTGAGTTAAGCAGAGACGTCTTTTCCCTTTTATTAACATTCCTACAAGATTATTATTGTATTGAATAGACATTAGGAAAATTCAGTAGAATTAAAAGAGAACTGACATACCTATCAAAAGATTCAAGTTACTCCCTGGCTTTCCTACATGACAACTATGGGACATGGGTATTATTCTCATTTTCAAAAAGATGCCGCATGTCCTCAGGTCTAAGACAAAAGTTTGATTTCATAGATTAAAGTTTTTGAAATCAGAAAAAGTCTCATGATTCATCTAAGATGACATTTATTTTTTGGTGAGAAAAGTTATAATTAAATTGATAGTTCATCTTATAATTTATGATATCTTATAGACAAAGAAATATGGCAAAATCTCCCTGCCAGCTTCTCAGGGTTATTATAAAAATCAAATGAGTCAATGTATAAGAAACAGCACATACAATTCCATAATAATGAATTATTATTTTCACTGGTTGGTCTGGGCTAAATGGGAGGGGCAGATTACCAGGATAACCATGCCTGTTACTATTATTTCCTCGGTGGGTGGGTGGGGGGAACAGAAACATGCCTAATCTATAAATTATAACTGATTTATTTTCATTTTCATTTGGTTGCTTGAAGTCTGCATGCATGCTGATTCATGTCTGACTCTTTGCAATCCTATGGACTGTAGCCCACCAGCCTCCTCTGTCCATGGGATTCTTCAGGCAAGAATACTGAAGTGGGTTGCTATTTCCTCCTCCAGGGGATTTTCCTGACCCAGGGACTGAACCCGTGTCTCCTATGTCTCCTGCATTGCAGGCAGATTCTTTACCTCTGAGCCATCTGGGAAGCCCCTTGGTTGCTTGACTTTATTTAAATAATAACTCTGCTTTATGTACACAGTCATGGCCTTGATTACAAAACAAACATAAAACAATTTTTAATGTTCAGTAACAATTTCTGGCTAAACAAATAATTGGAAAATGTGTTATAACTTTATTTGCTGTTAAGAGGAATTTGGAATGAAGTGGGTGCTTCTTGGAACCTGTCAGAGGAATTATTTTCTCAGCAAGCATTTACTGAACTTTTGTGCCCACTTCTGCATTGAGAGATGTGAAAAATACAGTTAGTAGATATTAAGTGGATGTTTTAGAATGACTTTTGGTTAGATGCTCTGATAGGTACTAACTATAATAATATGGATGAATGAAGGCAGATCGCGACCCTGGAGCAGCTTGTAGACTAATGAAGAATACAAATGGATAACCAGATAACTGTCACATTATAAGTATTTACAAAGCATGGTTGAGGGACTGAAGAACTGGTTACTATGAACTCACCCAGCTTCGTGGAGTATGATGGGACTTGACGTTTCACAAGATGCTGGAAGATGGGCTGAGTATTGAAGGATCAGTAAGATTTTGGCAGAAAGCATGGAAAATGGTTAAGGTATTTAAAAAAGTCATATGTGCAGAAGCAGAGTTGGATGAAATTGCATGTGTACCCCGTGGTCTCTATAAAATGGGTTTATCTGGTATGAACATTTCAGGGAGTCATAGCAAAAGATGAGACTGGGAATGAGCCCAGTGGCTGTGAAGGGTCATTGTATGTTATGGTAACATTTTTGGCCTGTATAGTGAAGGTGATAGGAAGCCATATGTGGGTTTCGAATTGGTGACTAACAAGATCAATCCTGTATTAAAAAACAAAAACAAACAAACAAACAAAGAAAAACACAAACCTCTGCTTGCAGCCTGGGACATGGATTAAAAAGCAGAAAAACTATTTAGGAGTCTGTTGTAATAATCTGGTCAAGAGATGATGGTAGTGGGGCTAGGAAGATAATGATACATTTGAGAAAGAATTCTAAGAAGCTGTAGAATTTAGAAATTAAGCAGATGTGGGTGGAATAGAGGGAGAAGGAAGAATCAAAGAGTAAAGTCTGTGTTTTTGAGCTTGAGAGATTGAGTAGATGGTGATGTCATAGTTTATAATAGGAAATTTAGAAGGGAGAATGCACTTAGAGAAAAGATAATTACTTTAGTGCCAGTGTTATTTTCAACAGTCAATAGGGCATATGGAAAAAAGATAATATTTCTGCCTGCCTAGAGCCTATTATTTGTTTAGTATGACAGAATTACACATATCCTTCAAGTGGCTTCTGCTGTAGTCATGAAGTCTCCGCTGAGCCTGAGGAGAGAATTGCAGAGATGCCAGAGAAGGCTTAATTAAAGAGGTGACATTAAAGGTGGAACTGGAAGAATGAGTAAGAATTCATAAGGTTCACAACAAAGATTCATAAGAAAGCCATTCTATGCAGGGATATAGGATTAACAAAAGCACAGAGCTGTGAAAGATCATAGAATGTCTGGGGATTGTAAGAACTTCAAAATCGATAAAGTGTATGTGGTGAAAATGGTGGGAGAGAATATTTAAAATGAAGTTTCACGAGTACCAAAGGCAAAGACTTTACACTTTACTCTGTAGGAACTGATGGAAATTTAAAGCAGAAGAGTAACATCCACAGATCTCTATATATGTAATTGGCAATGAGGTGTGGTATTCAAAAGGAATCAGAAGGGTGGTCCATGATTCCCTTTGTAGTATCAGGTTAATGCTGTGGACCTTAGTGACTTCTAATTAAGGTCTCCCATTAGTTCTGGGTCCAAGAGATTTGGCTCAATTGGGCATATTCCTGCTCTTATTTCAGGTTGCCAGCCATTTTTCTTGTATAAGGAAAGTTTTTGCCTCTGAAATAGGGTATCGAGTAGGTTTGAATTGATTCTGCTTAGCTCAGAATGCCACACATTGAGATTTCCCTTGTAAAAATTATTGCAAAAAATCCCAGATTGTGTCTGATAGTGCTTTATATTTCATTAAAGCATACAGTCACAATAAACTCCAGTGATTGCCTGGTACATATCAAATATTTGGTTTAAAAGGCAGTTGGGAATCTATTCAACGCATCTGGCTATTTCAAGGTAGAAAATTTGTGTTTCTTGTGTGTGTTTGTGTCTCTCTGTGTGTGTATACAGAGGAATAGGTTACCTTTTTTTTCCATATAGAGTTGTATTTTGAAGGCTCTTTCTGTTAATACAGTGTTTCTTCAGCTATAATCTTTGTTTCAAATGTAGATTCATGATCCCTGTCCCAAACCTACTGAATCAAAATGGGTAGGTTTAGAGCCCAATGAGACACATCTTAAAAAGGTCTCCATATATTTCTAATGCTATTTAAAGTTTGAAAACCACTAAAATATGGAATCTATGGATTAATAAGATCATACAGGAATATTTAATTTATAGATCTCCCAGACTCCACACTGCATGAGGTTACTTTTAAATACAGCAAACTAGGCTTCATTCAGAATAACCCATGGCATTCTGAGGCAGGAGAACCATACAGTGAATTAGAAAGAAGACTCTAGCAACCAGATGTCAGGGTGGTCAATCAGGACAATGAGATAAACTAAAAGTCATAATCAAGCCTGTATTTACTTACTGTAAAATTGCAAGCAAGAGGCAACAAGAGGATTCAACTTTCTAGTGTTCCATTTTCCCCTATGGAACGGCACCAGGCAAGAGTCAGGGGGATGCAGTGCAAATGAGGGTTAGATGAGGTTAGATGAAGATTAGAGCGGGTTACTGTTGAGAAGCACTGACAAAAGTGTCCTTCCTCTTTATGACCTGTGGACTGGAGATAAGGAGAGGAGGAGGGGCTAGGAGTGCAAAAGTAGAGACAAAGCGCAGTGCTCCAGTCAAGACCCTTAATAAGAAGATCTCAGTGGAGATGTGGGAGAAGTGCCTCCACTGAATGAATGCAAGTATGTATATGAGCATGGCTGGCCAAAAGTGAGTGGCCTGAGTCTGTGACTGTAGCTCTTTCTGGCAAACTGCAGTGCAGTGGCTGGGAATGAAGTCTAGTATGGGAAGAACAGCTTCTCCCCCCTGAGGCCTACCAAGCAAAGCCTTGTAGTTGCCTATGGCCAGGCCTGAAAAAAAATCAACATAACATGTTAGTTTGGAGTTGGACTCCTCAAGGATTTAACTGTGAATCAGGACATCAGAATACTATGCCCAGTTTTGCCAGTGATTCCGTGAACACAGTCAACTTTTCCGTTTTGGCCTCTGTTTCCTCATTTATCAAAATAAAGAGGCTCTACTGTAATAATCTCATGCTCATCCTATGAGGCTCCATACATCTCTGTTGTTTGTAGTTTCATTGCTGAGAGAAGGTGGTTGATGTCCAAGGGTGACAGTACCTGGACTATACCCCCTGCCACAAAATCAGCTCTTATATAAACTGGAGAAAAGAGTTAATGACCCCTAGGTAGCCTCTTAGTACTCAGCTTGAGAATAGAAGTGTCTTCCTCATCTTAGAAAACTAGAGAGAAAACTGAACAGCTTTCTGGCTCTGGGGATTCTCTTTAGCAAATACTAGGTAAAGGTCAAAGGGAGTAGCAGCTCTCTTAAAGGTGACTCTTGGCATGAGGCTTCTCTCTCCCATCTGGCTTACTGGGCTCCAGCATTTATGATCTGAAGGAGAAGGGACAGTTTGTTATGGTGGGAGGGGCGAATAGCATCTATAGATGGGGAGCTTATTGAATAGTAGTCTCAATAAGACTATCTTAATAGGCCAATAACCTCAGATATGCAGATGACACTACCCTTATGGCAGAAAGTAAAGAGGAACTAAAAAGCCTCTTGATGAAAGTGAAAGAGGAGAGTGAAAAAGTTGGCTTAAAGCTCAACATTCAGAAAACGAAGATCATGGCATCTGGTCCCATCACTTCATGGGAAATAGATGGGGAAACAGTGGCTGACTTTATTTTTCTGGGCTCCAAAATCACTTCAGATGGTGATTGCAGCCATGACATTAAAAGATGCTTACTCCTTGGAAGGAAAGTTATGACCAACCTAGACAGCATATTGAAAAGCAGAGACATTACTTTGCCAACAAATGTCCATCTAGTCAAGGCTATGGTTTTTACAGTGGTCATGTATGGATGAGAGAGTTGGACTGTGAAGAAAGCTGAGCACTGAAGAATTTATGTTTTTGAACTGTGGTGTTGAAGAAGACTCTTGAGAGTCCCTTGGACTGCAAGGAGATCAGTCCTGGGATTTCTTTGGAAGGAATGATGCTGAAACTGAAACTCCAATACTTTGGCCACCTCATGAGAAGAGTTGACTCATTAGAAAAGACTCTGATGCTGGGAGGGATTGGAGGCAGGAGGAGAAGGGGACGACAGAGGATGAGATAGTTGGATGGTATCACCGACTCGATGGACATGAGTTTGGGTAAGCTTCGGGAGTTGGTAATGGACAGGGAGGCCTGGCGTGCTGCGATTCATGGGGTTGCAAACAGTTGGATACAACTGAGTGACTGAACTGAACTGAACTGAATACGTCAAGAATGTAAGATTCAGAGAGGAATTTGAAATCCAACCATTGAAAGAGCTTAATAACACGCAAGGGTAAAATACTAGAGGAGTTGGCTAGTTTTGTTTTAGAAAAATATTCATCGTAATTCATCATATAAATAAATGTGATTGTCAAGATCTAGAATCTGTACTCCTGGGTGCTGAGTGTTTTGGGGAGAAAACAGGCCTCTGGTGGTATATGTATACCATAGAACAGAAGGAGACTTAGATAAATGTTTTGCCAATCCGTGTCTCTTTATTTGTGTGTATTCTCAGTCACAATAGAGGAAACCATGGTAGCTTAAACAAGTTTCTGCTTGTGGGCTAAGTAATATCTTTGGAAGTTTTTTTGTTAGAACATCAGCATCTTTTGAGAGAGATGTCAAGTGCCATCAGTTCCTTGAAAGAAAGTGTTAGTCACTCAGTCAGGTCCAACTCTTTGTGACCCTATAGACTATAGCCTGCCAGGCTCCTTTGTTCAAGGAGTTCTCCAGGCAGGAATACTGGAGTGGGTTGCCATTCCCTTCTCCAGCGGGTCTTCCCAAAAAAGGGATCGTTCCTTAAAAAACTGGAAATTGAACTGCCTTATAACCCAGCAATCCCACTGCTGGGCATACACACCGAGGAAACCAGAACTGAAAGAGACACGTGTACCCCAGTGTTCATTGCAGCACTGTTTATAATAGCCAGGACATGGAAGCAACCTAGATGTCCATCAGCAGACAAATGGATAAGAAAGCTGTGGTACATATACACAATGAAATATTATTCAGCTATTCAGAAGAATACATTTGAATCCGTTCTAATGAGGTGGATGAAACTGGAGCTGGTTATACAGAGTGAAGTAAGCCAGAAAGAAGAACACCAATACAGTATACTTGCCAAAGCCTTTGACTGTGTGGATCACAGTAAACTGTGGAAAATTCTGAATGAGATGGGAATACCAGACCACCTAACCTGCCTCTTGAGAAATCTGTATGCAGGTCAGGAAGCAACAGTTAGAACTGGACATGGAACAACAGACTGGTTCCAAGTAGGAAAAGGACTACGTCAAGGCTGTTATTGTCACCCTGCTTATTTAACTTAGATGCAGAGTACATCATGAGAAACGCTGTACTGGAAGAAACACAAGCTGGAATCAAGATTGCTGGGAGAAATATCAATAACCTCAGATATGCAGATGACACCACCCTTATGGCAGAAAGTGAAGAGGAGCTAAAAAGCCTCTTGATGAAAGTGAAAGGGGAGAGTGAAACAGTTGGCCTAAAGCTCAACATTCAGAAAACGAAGATCATGTCATCTGGTCCCATCACTTCATGGGAAATAGATGGGGAAACAGTGGAAACAGTGTCAGACTTTATTTTTTGGGGGTCCAAAATCACTGCAGATAGTGATTGCAGCCATGAAATTAAAAGATGCTTACCCCTTGGAAGGAAAGTTATGACCAACCTAGATAGCATATTCAAAAGCAGAGACATTACTTTGACAACAAAGGTCCATCTAGTCAAGGCTATGGTTTTTTTCCACTGGTCATATATGGATGTGAGAGTTGGACTGTGATGAAGGCTGAGTGCTGAGGAATTGATGCTTTTGAACTGTGGTGTTGGAGAAGACTCTTGAGAGTCCCTTGAACTGCAAGGAGATCCAACCAGTCCATTCTGAAGGAGATCAACCCTGGGATTTCTTTGGAAGGAATGATGCTAAAGCTGAAACTCCAGTACTTTGGCCACCTCATGAGAAGAGTTAACTCATTGGACAAAACTCTGATACTGGGAGGGATTGGGGGCAGGAGGAGAAGGGGACGACCGAGGATGAGATGGCTGGATGGCATCACTGACTCGATGGACGTGAGTCTGAGTGAACTCCGGGAGATGGTGATGAACAGGGAGGCCTGGTGTGCTGCGATTCATGGCGTCGCAAAGAGTTGGACACGACTGAGCAACTGAACTGAACTGAACTGAACACATATATATGGAATTTAGAAAGATGGTAATGATAACCCTGTATGTGAGACAGCAAAAGAGACACAGATGTATAGAACAGACTTTTGGATTCTGTGGGAGAGGGAGCGGGTGGGATGATTTGGGAGAATGACATTGAAACATGTATACTATCATGTAAGAAACAAATCGCCAGTCTAGGTTTGATACAGGATACAGGATGCTTGGGGCTGGTGCACTGGGATGACCCAGAGAGGTGATATGGGGAGAGTGGTGGGAGGAGGGGTTCAGGATTGGAAACCCATGTACACCTGTGGCAGATTCATGTCAATGTATGGCAAAACCAATACAGCATTGTAAAGTAAAATAAAAATAAATAAATAAATAAAATTTAAAAAAAGAAAAAACAAACAAACAAAAAAAAAAAACAAAAAAGGGATCAAAACCAGGTCTCCTGCATTGCAGACAGATTCTTTACCATCTGAGCCACTAGGGTATACCATCAATTCCTTAGTTGTAGTTTACCCACAAATGTGAAGTCTGAGGAAGTGTCAGTCATATAATTTTATTCAAAGGTTAGATCTGAAACATGAATGTGTCTTCTGGAATGTGATGGGATAGCAGGAGTGTAGGCAAAGCTGATGCTTGGGTTTTAGGTGACTGAAGGAGATGGTATTTCCATCTCCTGGGGGAGAGGCAGAGGTGAGCAAGAGGGTCAAATGGACTTTACCACCCTTCAGTCCACACACTGACTCTGAGCACCTCCATCTCAACAGGGCCAAATTTCTGAGCTGCCAACAGATGTTGTTTGTTTAATATTGATTATTTCCCTCCTGAGCTCACTGATACTTGCATCCTAAACAGTGAGACAAGTGGCCATAATTGAATGCACAGGATCCAGAACAAAGCTCAAAGAAAGTTCACTAAATAAACCTGAAACCTTGTAGTGAACAGAGAAAATGCTTTGGAATGTCTTTCTAACTTCAGAAACACAGAATAGCATTTTGCTCCACATGGGAATTAATTGGCTGATGGATTCATTTTACAAAAGATTCTATCTAGTTGTTCTTAAATAAAAACTCTAGCAATTCAGAAATATGAATGCTTCCAGAAAATTGAAAGGCACTGTGATGCAGTGGAAAGAGCATGGAAACAGACAGCCTTGGGCAAGATACTTAACATCTCAGTGCCTCAGTTTCAGTTTTCTCATCTATAAAATGAGGATAACAGCATTTGCCCAGCCCAGCTATTGTGGGGCTTCAGGATAATAAAATATGTAAAGTGCCTAATATAGTTCCTGGCATATGTTGTTGTTGCTGTTGTTCCATTGCTAAGTTGTGTCTGACTCTTTGCAACCCCATGGACTGAAGCACGCCAGGCTCCTCTCTCCTCTGCTATCTCTCAGAGTTTTTTCAAGTTCATGTCCATTGAGTTGGCCATGCTATCTTACCACCCCATCCTCTGCCACCCATTTCTCCTCTTGCCTTCAATCTTTTCCAGCATCAGGGCTTTAGTCAATGTGTTGGCTCTTTGCACCTGGTGGCCAAAGTATTGGAGCTTCAGCATCAGCATCAGTATCAAACCTTCCAATGAATAGTCAGAGTTGATTTCCTTTAGGATTGACTGGTTTGATCTCCTTGCTGTCCAAGGGATTCTCAAGCACCACAGTTTGAAAACATCATTTCTTTGGCATTCCTGACATATAATAGATGCTCAAAAATGCTAGTTCCAGTGTTCCCCTTGTGTTGAAGAATGATTTTGGAGTAGAAAAGGGAGTTTAAAATATAGAAGAACAGAAGCCACAGCTCATGAAAATCAATCCTACTGAAGATAAAGCCATACTGAAAGCATGATGCAATTCTGTAGACAAAGTTTATATAATTTCTACAAATGGTTTGTTCACAGTGTCTCAATGAACAAATTTATAGCTGTGCCTGGAAGAAAGAGATAGCCATCAAAAGATGACGACAGTATGTATGGGACACCCAGTCCAGTTGGCATTGGCCCTGTTGTCACTATCAATATGGCAGGAGTCCCTTCAGCACACTCCTACTATACCAGAACCATCCCTGTTTACAAAGATAGTGGCTGCTTACTTGGGCAAGATTTTCAATGTGGGCTGTCAATAGTAATCAGGGAAAAATTCCCACTTAAATAGCAGCATAACTTTGCAGCTATTCAAAGAGACAAAAATAAACAGTCTTTAGTGTTGGAGAGGATGTAGGGAAAATGCACTTGTATACACTGCTGGTGGGAATGCAAATAGGTACAACCCTTTGGAAGATGGTTTTGTGGTTTCTCTAAAATATTGAAATGGGCCTTTACATCAGCTGAGCAATTCTGCTTCTATGTATATATCCCAGAGAAATATCCCCATATGCATTTGGAGACATGATCAAAGGATGGTTATTGTAGATTTAGTTGTAATAGCCTGACTGCTCATCTGTTGGAAAATGGTTAAACGTTATAGCACATTCGCATGATCAAATATTATGCAGCCATTTAAAAATGATGTGTGTTAGATGCAAGAATAGGGAAGTATCACTGATTCATTGTTGAAATTTAAAAGCAAGTTTCAGTACAATGTTTATAGCATAATATCAAACTAATTTTGTAAAATTTTAGAGGTAGTATATACCTAGATTTATATAGGAAAATATCTGGAAAGATAAGAGTTGCCCCTGGGTAGTTGGGATGGGAGTGCTGTTGGTTGAGTGGAGTCTTAAATGTTACTTTCCCTGTTTATTTGTTAGATGTCTGCATTGTTTGAAATTCTTTAGATGAACATGTTGCAGTCTTTTAAATAAATCATGAAATAATAAAACAAATATATGTGACAGATTGGCTAAGTCATTTCTAGTCCATGATTGCTTGGTTTGCATTTTCTCAGAGTTTTCAAATAATGATAATGATAGTAGCTAACATTTGTTAAGTGCTTACTATGTGCCTGGCAATGATCTAAGTGCTTTACATATATTAACTCATATCATCTTCACAAGATCCTTGGGAGGTTGTTGTAGTCTGTTTGGGCTGCTGTAATAAAAGTACAACATACTGGGTGGCTTATAAATAGTAGACATCTATTTCTCACAGTTCTGGAGGCTGAGAAGTCCAGGAGCAATACACCAGCAGATTCAGTGTCTAGTGAGGGCCTACTTCCTGGTTCATAGACAGCTATCTTCTTGCTCTGTCCTCATAGGGTGGAAGGAGTGAGGAGGCTCTCTAGAGTCCCTTTCATAAGGGCAGTAATCCTATTCATGAGGGCTCCCCACTCATGACCTAATCACCTGCCAAAGGCCCCACCTCCTAATATCATCACAGTGGGGGTTAGGATTTTAACATATAAATTTGAGGGGAGGGGACATAAACATTTATTCTTATAGCAGAGGTAGAAATGATATCATCCCTATTTTACAGATCAGGAAACTGAGGCTCAAAGACATTAGAAACCTTATTGAATCACCTACATCTCGTGATTAATGGAGCTGGACTTTGAAGTCAGAGAAACTTGCTTCAGAGCCAGCATGCTTAAACACTGTTCCATAGTGCTACCCAGATGAAAGACATCAGTGACATAGTCCATGTCCTCAAAATGTTTAGAGACTTACTGGGGTGATATACACACTCTCTCTGGGTATTCTTTTCTGTCTTTTCTGTGTCTCTCCCACACAGATACATAGACACATATAGCTTCAGAAATACACATGAAAAAATACAATACAAACAAGCCCTGCAGAAAATGAATGCTTCTCAGAGAGAAGCACTTAGAGTTGAACCTGTAGTTTATCTTCTCACCTGATTCTTCTGTGGTCAAGAACCTGTTCAGTGGTGCAGTTGGTACGGATACTTTAACAACTTATGACTAAGAATAAAACAAAAGCTGGAAACCAACCCAGACCCTCGTGTATATATTACTCTGCAAAGTTGGGCTTGGGCATTGCAGCGGCCTTGAACCCAACTATGGTAACTTAAGTGGTTCTGTTGGCCTATGCTACAGGAGAACCACTGTAGGTATTTTGTGCCTCAGCCTCATCTCTCTCTTTTAATATGGAGTAAATCCAATCTAAAGGTATATAAAGCCACAACTGGAAGGGCCTTTCTATGCTCTCTCTCTACTTTTTTTTTAATAGATGAAAAACTGAAGCCCAGAAAACTTAATTAACTTGATCAAGGGTCACACTGCTATTTTGGTGGCCAAAATAATGCATATGTGGTTGGATGTTAATTTTCTTTAAAGTAAAATACATCACCTTGCTAAAGGGGTCCCTCTGCCTTGTGATTTAGGTAAAGGATTTAGAGGCTTTCATGTAGGGTTTGTTTTCTCCTTCCCTCTCTCTCTAAATACACACATATACCCACACATACATGTACAATAATTTTACTTCCTGATGCTTTTGTTTGTGTTTTTTATTAACACTTTCCCTCCACATAAGTTATTGGAGGAATTTAGTGAGCCTTTTTCCTCCTGAATACGGGTGGGGAGGAGAAAATGTTTGATCTGCCCAGACATGACTTTTCAAAGGGTATCACTGTCATGGCCAGAGGATGAATGATGACACTCCTAATAGAATCTCGAGAACAGGCCCCAGTTTTCAGGGATGGCATTTCACGTGCTTGCTTGGAGAATGATGAGTTAGTACCTTGCTGACATGATCAATTATGTGGGGCCAGGGTTAGGATTATATAACAGACCTGCCTGCAGGAAAAACCTTATAAAACAAAGGGGTGGAAAAAAAGTGCTGTGCAATTGCATAATAATCTTGTGAAAAACAAAATGGCTTATTCATTTTAATAAAAACACTGGGAAAAAATGATGAGTCTTCACTCTGTCTAATCAATTGCAGGGCTTCACAATAAAAGCGAAGCTGCTTACTCCCCACGAATAAGCACAAAATCAATCTTCAAAAGCAACATATTTTATTGCACCTATTCTTGGCTCTTCAAACCCCCCCCCAATTTATAAATGGTTATTTTTTTTCCTCAGTTAGGTGGAGATGGGGTGGGGAAGAGCAGGACTTGTAGGTATCTATAGCTTTCTGAATTGTGTCATGGGGCTACTTTCAAAGTCCTTCCCAGTTCAATAGTAACATCAGTTAACATGAGGATTAAGTTGCAGGTTGAGTCATGTGTAATAGAAGCACACAACAGGGTGTATCAGAGAAGAGTCTTAATTCAACTCTGCTCTAGATAAGCTCTGACACTGGACAATATGGCAAGATCCATGCTTGTGTCTAGGCCCAACCAAGCTCATCATTCCTTAATTCTCTTCTGAGATATTTCCTACCAGCCTGCAGATAAAATCTGATGCTTAAGCTTCCTTTCCCATCCACATACAAACATCCAGAAGTCTTTGTTTCTTCTTCTTCCTTTATGCTGAAATATACATCTGCTTTTAGCCTACTTCCTCTGATCCTATAGATCTTAAAAGGTGGTTTCTCCCAGGAAGCATTTCTTAGCACTCCTCCATAACTCCCTGCCTATCAGTATAGATTTAGATACTTCTCTTCAATGTTACCTTCACACACACACACACATTCACACACCCACTCCTTGCTTTACCTGTCATTGTCTACTTGCGTGGCTTTCTTATCCCCCATAGAATGCTCAAAGATAGGGGCCAGGTACATATTGGATCTATATCTATATTAGGCAACACTGTGGTTGACACAGAGAATGGACTCAGTCAGTAATTCTGGAATCAAAATAAATGCTGTGGTTTACCTGATATCATGAGATGAGAGAGAGTAGCAATGAATTAATCAGATAAACATCCCTATTAAAACGGATTTCAAGAACTGGCAATGTTGGAAGAGCCTAAAAACAGGAAATACGGAGGCTGTGAATTGCAGCAACTCTGCAAACAGGGGCACAGAGCTTGAATCTGTGACCTAGACGTGTTTTCCTTCAGTTAGTGTCCTTGGGGCTAACCAGTTCCAGGATTATTTCCTTAGAGAGATGTCTTCATCGAGTCATATTTATAACCTATTTCCCCAAATTGAATTGGATTTCATGGGTGGTTTACCTAGTCCAGGGACTCTCAGTAACATTCAGGTAACACTCTGTGCCCATGGTGAACACCAGTGTGCACCTGTCTCAATTGATACAGCTGCTCATTTGCTGAGCAGGGAGCTAGGCGGTTCTAGGCCAGAACATGCTGGTGTTATTATGGAGAAATAGTTTTGTTTCAGTAGAAACTTTACTAGTCAAGGTGAAGTTAAAGAATAAGAAATTTTCTAAGAGGAAAAACACTAGTGCAAATGGAGAGAAGCGATAGGGTGTGTGTGTGTGTGTGTGTGTGTGTGTGTGTGTGTAAAAGAGAGAGAAGGAGTGAGGGAGGGGGAGAGAGAAACTATTTGATTCTTTTTTAATATAAATTTATTTATTTTAATTGGAGGTTAATTACTTTACAATATTGTATTGGTTTTGCCATACATCAACATGAATCCACCACAGGTATACACGTGTTCCCCATCCTGAACCTCTGTCCCTCCTCCCTCCCCGTACCATCCCTCTGGGTCGTCCCAGTGCACCAGCCCCAAGCATCCTGTGTCATGCATTGAACCTAGACTGGCGATTCATTTCATATATGATATTATACATATTTCAATGCCATTCTCCCAAATCATCCCACCCTTGCCCTCTCCCAGAGTCCAAAAGACTGTTCTATACATCTGTGTCTATTTTGCCCTATTTGATTCTTATAACTTAGATTCTTGTCTAAAAATAAGAGCAAACATTTATATAATTTATGCCAAGCATTCTACTCAGCACCTTACATTAAGCATCTCATTGAATTCTCATAACCTTTTCAGGCAGTACTATCATGGACCCTATTTTATATATGAAAATAGTAAGGCTTGGGTAAATGAAATAATTTGCTATAATTCACAGAATTGGTAAGTGGTAGAGCTGGGAATTTAAACTTCATTTGTTTGATTCTAAAGCTCATGTTCTTCCCTCTAATGAAAAGTACAACTTACATGCAGTAAAAGATGCAAATCCAAAGGATAAGCTGGGTAGTATTTCACCTATGTATATATTTACATGATCATTACCCAGGTCAAGATATAGAACATTTCCATCATCTCAGAAAGTTCTTTTATGGCTTTTTCAAGTCAACACCAGCAAACCCCGCACCCACCCCCGCCAAGGTAACCACTGTTTCGACTTCTATCACAGTATATCTGTGATTTTTAAAGTGTGGACCCAGGACAAACAGCTTCAGAATCACCTGGGAACTTGTTCAGAATGCAAATTCTTAGGCACCACCCTAAACCAGCAGAATCAGAAACCCTGATTTTAACAAGCTTTTCAGGTGATTTTGTTGTATATTGAAGTTTGGAACTGCCACATGGAGTAGGTTTTCATGTTTTTGAAATTTATGTATATAAAATAGAATTATATAGTATATATTCTTTTGTGTCTGGCATTTTTTTCTCTTAGCAAAATATCTGCGAAATTTATTCATATTGTTTTGTGTCTCAGTAATTCCCTCATTTGAAATTGCTGATTAGTATTTCATTGTATGAATATACAATGGTATCTGTTTGATAGTTTGTTCATTTGTCTAAGTCAAATTTATGGAACCACAAAAATTAAGCTGCAGCTTAAACAAGAGTAAAGCAGGTTGTTTTCTCATGTGATACAATTTCAGAAAGGCAATGCTGTTGTCCCAACCAAATCTCTTATTTGCTTCCTAATGTTGGGAATTTATTTAATTGGAAGCTAAGACTTTTTTTTTAAATTCCACAATAATCACTAAAACTCAAAAAGCGCAAGTATGCTCCAAGAATAAAAGAAAATAGACAGACTAAAAATCATACCGAAGTGCTAATGATCTATCCTTTCTTTCCAGAAGGCTTAAGGGCATAGATGCCAACTATATCACATGTAAGCTATCACTTACTATTAATAATCTAAGCCCATGACAGACATTACTCATCAATCATGCTACCTTTAAGGGTTGATTCTCAGTGCAATCTCAGGGTCCTTCTCAACAAATTATCCCAGACAGCAACTATGAATCCATCATGGCTGACTTGCCACCTCTGGCCTAGTTCAGAGGTGTGTGTGTGTGTGTGTGTGTGTGTGTGTGTGTTTGTGATAGTGTTTAGGACTAAAGAGTGGAAGAAGACACCATGGAGGGGATGAATGGCTCAGGAAGAAGAACCAAAGTCAGATTTTCTTTTCTGTGACATGTTCTCATTAGAGCATTAGAAAGCCCATTAGGTGGCTCAGTTCAGTTCAGTCACTCAGTCATGTCCGACTCTGCGACCCCACGAATCTCAGCATACCAGGCCTCCCTGTCCATCACCAACTCCCAGAGTTCACTCAAACTCACATCCATCGAGTCCGTGATGCCATCCAGCTATCTCATCTGCTGTCATCCCCTTCTCCTGCCAATCCCTCCCAGCATCAGAGTCTTTTCCAATGAGTCAATTCTTCGCATCAGGTAGCCAAAGTACTGGAGTTTCAGCTTTAGCATCATTCCTTCCAAAGAAATCCCAGGGCTGTTCTCCTTCAGAATGGACTGGTTGGATCTCCTTGCAGTCCAAGGGACTCTCAAGAGTCTTCTCCAACACCACAGTTTAAAAGCATCAATTTTTCGGCACTCAGCTTCTTCACAGTCCAGCTCTCGCATCCATACATAACCACTGGAAAAACCATAGCTTTGAGTAGACGGATCTTTGTTGGCAAAGTAATGTCTCTGCTTTTGAATATGCTATCTAGGTTGGTCATAATTTTTCTTCCAAGGAGTAAGCGGCTTTTAATTTCATGGCTGCAATCACCATCTGAAGTGATTTTGGAGCCCAAAAAATAAAGTCTGACACTGTTTCCACTGTTTGCCCATCTATTTCCCATGAAGTGATGGGACAAGATGCCATGATCTTTGTTTTCTGAATGTTGACCTTTAAGCCAACTTTTTCACTCTCCTCTTTCACTTTCATCAAGAGGCTTTTAGTTGCTCTTCACTTTCTGCCATAAGGGTAGTGTCATCTGCATATCTGAGGTTATTGATATTTCTCCCGGCAATCTTGATTCCAGCTTGTGCTTCCCATAGGTTATAGTAAATTCTTAGCTAACTGAAATGGTGTGAAATAAGCATAACACAATTACAACAGCAACTACTACTACTACTATTTTTACTGAGAGCTATGTATTGGGCCTTGTGGTAAATGATCTATGTGCATTGTTTTATTTAATTCTCAGAACCCTGCTAAATCATTATTATTGTCTCCATTTTAGATGTTAAGTTGAGGCTTAGGGAGGTGCCCAAATTCATATGACAGCTGAGATTCAAATCCAGGAGTTCTGACTCCATATCCCCTGTTCTTTGGAAACTAATACTCCATACTGACTCTGAGAGGATTCCATTTAAGGCTACTTAGAACCACTTTTTCTCCCAACTCTTGTCAAAAAAAAAAAAAAAAAGTCTGTGTTCACTTTCCTGCCTTAATCAGAATATAGTGATCATTAAGGATTATTATCAGGGGTTACCATCAGGGGTTACACTTACAACTAGAGCTGTCAGTGGCACAGGTGCAGGAGATTAGAAGAGTAGGCATGTGAAATAGACCCCCACCCAGGTGTCTGCTTCCTCTCTTTAGTTCTAAACACCATTATGATTGCACACATGCTTGTGTGTGCATACACAAATTAGGGCATTCTTTAGAAATTAGCTTTTCAGCTATAGGTAAATGAATAAATTTGTTTCATTTATCAGACATGTACCATTTGCTAGACTTTAAGTTTATGAGGGCAAGGACCTTTCTTGTTCACTGCTGTATTCCCATTATCAGGCACTTGAAAAAGAATGTGCTCAATAAGTATTTGTTGAATGAATGGAAGGATGGATGAATAAATGTATGCATGAATGCTAGGCATTGTACCAAGCTCTGGGATATGAGTGTCACTTCTAATTTTTGTCATTTGCCTCAAAGGGAGAAGTTAGTACAGAGATCTCATTAGTTCGATAAAAGTTCTATGCTTCTGACTCCTAGGCTTCTGGAATTTCCATACATAATATGTAAGGAAAATTCAAAGTTTGGTCTTCTCAGTTATATCTGGTTATTTTTTCCCAATAATTTAATGGTTAAGACTTTATTTCCAATTGACAGAAGCTTGCTTCTTTAAAAAAAAAAATAAAGCTGAATATATTGGTATTGTCAGGAGAAGGTAAACTTTGTGTCCACAGTGATTTCTACATTGAGTGCTGCATTTTAAAAGACACAAAATAATGAAAGAAGGAACAGAACTCCCCGCTATCCTTTGCACAGTTAAAATGCATTACATGGTAAGGTAGTCTTTTGCAAAAATAAGTCAGTGTGGGTTCAGTATTGAGCAAAACGCTTCAGTGGTTTTTGTAAAATTGAAAGTAGCATCTTTCTAATCTAGTTAAAGTGAACATTCAAAAATGTCTCATTTTTTTTCCCCTAAAATTATGCACCGAACCTGGGACCATGGCAAGCAACTTACCCAAGTATACTTCCACGGCAGCTCAGGTATCCTGTCTCTCTGTCTCACAAGAAAGCCATACAAATGGCACACTTATAGAGTTGAAGTGGTGCCCATGTCACCTCAGCATCAAGCACAATTGGATTCTATTGAGTGGGAGCCAGAAGGCTTGTGTTATCTCCAAGAATAGTGCCTGCTTATCACTCACTTTGAGCCACCTCTTATGCACAGGTGGGTGAAGCAAGCCATTTTTTCCTTAAAGAGTAAAAGGAATAATGACCATTCTTTGCTATCACTTTCAGCCCCAAAGTGATTAAGGTCAAAAATAGCAAGTCAAACTTCTTTTTGGGGTCTATGTAATCATTCTAGGGCCCTGTTCTAAGAAACATTACTGGTGACAAGAATCAAGGGCTTGTATTCCGGAGTGATACTATGTGGTCTGGAAGAGGAATTCAGGTTTTTGGTTCTTGGTTTTATTTTAGCCATTATATGGGCAGTGGTTGCTGTGGTGGCAAGTTATGGAGATATTTAGTGATATAGACCTACAGGTGATTTTTTTGGGAGATGATGACAGTACTTTGCTGTGCTTTGCTGGAGCAGCCGTGAAGAGATACACCATGCCCAAGGTAAGAGAAACCCAAGTAAGATGGTAGGTGTTGCAAGAGGGCATCAGAGGGCAGACACACTGAAACCATACTCACGGAAAACTAGTCAATCTAATCACACTAGGACCACAGCCTTGTCTAACTCAATGAAACCAAGCCATGCCTGCAGGGAAACCCAAGATGGGCAGGTCATGGTGGAGAGGTCTGACAGAATGTGGTCCACTGGAGAAGGGAATGGCAAACCACTTCAGTATTCTTGCCTTGAGAACCCCATGAACACTATGAAAAGGCAAAGAGATAGGATACTGAAAGAGGAACTCCCCAGGTCAGTAGGTGCCCAATATGCTACTGGAGATCAGTGGAGAAATAACTCCAGAAAGAATAAAGGGATGGAGCCAAAGCAAAAACAATACCTAGCTGTGGATGTGACTGGTGATAGAAGCAAGGTCTGATGCTGTAAAGAGCAATATTGCATAGGAACCTGGAATGTCAGGTCCATGAATCAAGGCAAATTAGAAGTGGTCAAACAAGAGATGGCAAGAGTGAACATCAACATTCTAGGAATCAGCGAACTAAAATGGACTGGAATGGGTGAATTTAACTCCGATGACCATTATATCTACTACTGCGGGCAGGAATCCCTCAGAAGAAATGGAGTAGCCATCATGGTCAAAAAAAGAGTCTGAAATGCAGTACTTGGATACAATCTCAAAAACAACAGAATGATCTCTGTTCATCTCCAAGGCAAACCATTCAATATCACAATAATTCAAGTCTATGCCCTAACCAGCAGCACCTAAGAAGCTGAAGTTCAACAGTTCTATGAAGACCTACAAGACCATTTAGAACTAACACCCAAAAGAGATGTCCTTTTCATTATCAGGGACTGGAATGCAAAAGTAGGAAGTCAAGAAACAGCTGGAGTAACAGGCAAATTTGGCCTTGGAATGCGGAATGAAGCAGGGCAAAGGCTAATAGAGTTTTGCCAAGAAAATGCACTGGTCATAGGAAACACCCTCTTCCAACAACACAAGAGAAGACTCTACACATGGACATCACCAGATGGTCAACACTGAAATCAGATTCATTATATTCTTTGCAGACAAAGATGGAGAAGCTCTATACAGGTAAAAAAAAAAAAAAAAAAAAAAACAACAACAACAACAACAAAAAAACACAAGACCAGGAGCTGACTGTGGCTCTCAGATCATGAACTACTTACTGAAAAATTCAGACTTCAACTGAGGAAAGTAAAAAGAAAACCACTAGACCATTCAGGTATGACCTAAATCAATTCCCTTATGATTATACAGTGGAAGTGAGAAATAGATTTAAGGGCCTAGATCTGATAGATAGAGTGCCTGATGAACTATGGAATGAGGTTCGTGACATTGTACAGGAGACAGGGATCAAGACCATTCCCATGGAAAAGAAATGCAAAAAAAGCAAAATGGCTGTCTGGGGAGGCCTTATAAATAGCTGTGAAAAGAAGAGAAGTGAAAAGCAAAGGAGAAAAGGAAAGACATAAGCATCTGAATGCAGTGTTCCAAAGAAGAGCCAGAAGAGATAAGAAAGTCTTCTTCAGTGATCAGTGCAAAAAAATAGAGGAAAAGAACAGAATGGGAAAGACTAGAGATCTCCTCAAGAAAATTAGAGATACCAAGGGAACATTTCATGCAAAGATGGGCTCCATAAATGACAGAAATGGTATGGACCTAACAGAAGCAGAAAATATTAAGAAGAGGTGGCAAGAATACACAGAAGAACTGTACAGAAAAGATCTTCACGACCCAGATAATCATGATGATGTGATCACTAATCTAGAGCCAGACATCCTGGAATATGAAGTCAAGTGGGCCTTAGAAAGCATTGCTACGAACAAAGCTAGTGGAGGTGATGGAATTCCAGTTGAGCTGTTTCAAATCCTGAAAGATGATGCTGTGAAAGTGCTGCACTCAATATGCCAGCAAATTAGGAAAACTCGGCAGTGGCCACAGGACTGGAAAAGGTCAGTTTTCATTCCAATCTCAAAGAAAGGCAACGCCAAAGAATGCTCAAACTACCGCACAATTGCACTCATCTCACATGCTAGTAAAGTAATGCTCAAAATTCTCCAAGCCAGGCTTCAACAACCGTGACCTTCCAGATGTTCAAGCTGGTTTTAGAAAAGGCAGAGGAACCAGAGATCAAATTGCCAACATCCGCTGGATCATGGAAAAAGCAAGAGAGTTCCAGAAATACATCTATTTCTGCTTTATTGACTATGCCAAAGCCTTTGACTGTGTGGATCACAACAAACTGTGGAAAATTCTGAGAGAGATGGGAATACCAGACCACCTAACCTGCCTCTTGAGAAACCTATATGCAGGTCAGGAAACAACAGTTAGAACTGGACATGCAACAACAGACTGGTTCAAAGTAGGAAAAGGACTACGTCAAGGCTGTATACTGTCACCCTGCTTATTTAACTTATATGCAGAGTACATCATGAGAAACGCTGGACTGGAAGAAACACAAGCTGGAGTCAAGATTGCTGGGAAAAATATCAATAACCTCAGATATGCAGATGACACCACCCTTATGGCAGAAAGTGAAGAGGAGCTAAAAGCCTCTTGATGAAAGTGAAAGAGGAGAGTGAAACAGTTGGCTTAAAGCTCAACATTCAGAAAATGAAGATCATGGCATCTGGTCCCATCACTTCATGGGAAATAGATGGGGAAACAGTGGAAACAGTGTCAGACTTTATTTTGGGGTCTCCAAAATCACTTCAGATGGTGATTGCAGCCATGAAATTAAAAGATGCTTACTCCTTGGAAGAAAAGTTATGACCAACCTAGATAGTATGTTCAAAAGCAGAGACATTACTTTGCTGACTAAGGTCCGTCTAGTCAAGGCTATGGTTTTTCCAGTGGTCATGTATGGATGTGAGAGTTGGACTGTGAAGAAGGCTGAGCACCGAAGGATTGATGCTTTTGAAGTGTGGTATTGGAGAAGACTCTTGAGAGTCCCTTGGACTGCAAGGAGATCCAAGCAGTCCATTCTGAAGGAGATCAACCCTGGGATTTCTTTTGGAAGGAATGATGCTAAAGCTGAAACTCCAGTACTTTGGCCACCTCATGAGAAGAGTTGACTTATTGGAAAAGACGCTGAGGCTGGGAGGGATTGGGGGCAGGAGGAGAAGGGCACGACCGAGGATGAGATGGCTGGATGGCATCACGGACTCGATGGACGTTGAGTCTGAATGAACTCCAGGAGTTGGTGATACACAGGGAGGCCTGGCGTGCTGCGATTCATGGGGTCACAAAGAGTTGGACACGACTGAGTGACTGAACTGAACTGATGACAGTACACAGTTCTTTTCACCAAATCTAGATTTATTAGTTTCCTATCACTGCTGTAATAAAATACCACTAACTTAGAGTCTTAAGTACACACAAATGTATTCTTTTATATTGTGGATGTAAAGATGTTAGGCTTCTCAGGTGGCACTTGTGGTAAGGAACCTGCCTGCCAGTTCAGGAGCTGCAGGAGACTTGAGTTCGATTCCTGGATTGGAAAGATTCGCTGGAAGAGGAAATGGCAACCCACTCCAGTATTTTGCCCTCGAGCATCCTATGGACAGAGGAACCTTGTGGGTCATAGTCCACGGGGTTGCAGAGAGTCAGACAGGACTGAAACTACTTAGCAAGAAATCTTAAAATCAAGGTGTCTATGGGGCTGTGTGCCCTTTGAAGGCTCTAGGGGAGAATCCATTTCCTTCTCTTTTTCAGCTTGTAGAGGCCCCCCACATTCTTGGGCTTATGCCCCTCTTCTCTGTCTTCAAAGCGTATCACTTTGACCTGTGCTTCCATTACTACATCTCTTTTTTTCTGCCTTTGACTCTCTTGCTTTCCTCTTATAAAGACCCCTGTAATTACATTGGGCCCACCTAAATAATACATGATAATCTCTCCATCTTAGGATCTTCAATTGAATTACATCTGAAAAATCCCCTCTGCTATGTAAGGTAACACATCTATAGGTTCTAGAAATTAGGACATGGATATCTTTGCATGCTCAGTCACTTCAGTCATGTCCAACTCTTTGAGACCCCATGGACTGTGGCCTGCCAGGTTCCTCTGTCCATGGGATTCTCAGGGGCAAAATACTGGAGTGTAGTGGATTGTCATTTCCTTCTCCAGTGAATCTTCCTGACCCAGGGATCAAACTCACATCTGCATTGGCAGGTGGATTCTTTACTATTGAACTACCAGAGAAGCCCAATAGTGCTCATAGACATTATTAAACTTGACCAACCTTATATAGCTAAAAAGTGGTACAGCCAGGACTCAAATTCAGGTATCACTTACTCTAAAGCCCATGCAGTTTCTCGTTTCCCACTCTGCCTCTTCAGTTTTGCTAAGTTTACTTTCTTCATTTCCTGGCCCCTGTGTGTACCTAAACTTTGACCAGAAATGTCTCAACTGGGTGCCTTTGGTCACATGTAGCTAGATCTGGGCAATGTCATCATTACCACTGCAAGTACAGCTCACTTTAACTCCAGAAGTTTTATTAAGCATCAACATATGCCCCTACCCTGTGCAAAGTCCATGCCTCACTGATGGTGATGACTCATTTGGGCCATATTGATATTGTCAGGGAATTAGACTGTAGCTGTATCATTTCATGGTTATCTCCCAGGATAAAAGGGAGCAGATACCTCAAACAGTTCACTGAAACAGTCATACCTTGTTAGTAGGAAATTGTCAAGTTTCCCAAGGTCCTTTAACTTGGAAATCTATCACCTCTAAGAGATGAGAGATGGTTTTCTGCATTTTTTTAACCATTCAAAAGATAGTCCTTGAGATAAGTAGTGTCCCTGGGCCTGTGGTGGTGGATGACTGTGGATAATAGAAGGCTGGTTAATGCAAAAGTAACATGACTATATTTGAAATGTCCCTTATATTTCCTTTAATAGTATGTGGCTTCATCTTTTCAGGGACAGAGGGAGGTCAAACCCGAAAATGATAGTCATGGTGGCATTAATCTGACTGTGTTATTGGCTAATTAATACTTTATTCTTTAAGAGCCTCCCCCAACCCAGTTCTTTCTTTTTTCTTTTTTTTTCTTTTTAGTCATACCACATAGCTTGCAGGATCTTAGTTCCTTGACCAGGGATCAAACCCAGGTCCCCAGCAGTGGGAGCACAGAATCCTAATCACATGGGAAGCCCCACAACCCCAGTTCTTTAACCATCCCATCTCAGTTTTCCTGAAACCCTTCCTCCCCCACCATTTCATACAGCAAATCACTCAGATGCTGTATCTATTCTCTAAGCTCAAACTGATTGCTTCTGTGTCCCATTTCCAAACAAGTCTCTATTCCTTATAAATTATAATAACTGTGTACCAATTTATTAAATATATAGCATTGTTACTCTTTCCAGCTAGTAACTTTCATTGTTGCAAGTAGGAGGAGGGATGAGGTAGACAGAGAGAGGGAGAGAGAGAGCATGTTAGATTTTCAAAGCTTTCACTCCATTCCTGAAAAAAAATTTCCCTTTCCTCCCAAATCTAATTTTCTTCTAGAATTCATGTAACTTTTTTTTCATCTCCCAAGTACCAAGCAGTCTCAATAACTCTTTTTCTCCCTGTTCATTAAAAGCTACTTTGTCTTATTGATTCTTTGATTCAGTTTTACACTTTTTAAAACTTTAATATATGTCAGGCACTGTGCCAAGTTCTAGAGAAACAAAATCAGACAAACCCCATAACCAGAAGGAGTTTTTAGGTTAAGAAGAAATTGACATGTTAACAGAATATTTTGGTATACTATAGTATGGACAAATATGCATAAAATAGAGTTCATGAAGAGCTTACTCTTCATTTTGATGGATGAATAGAAGTTAATTAGACAAAATAATTGAGAGGTTTCATTTCCTTAATGATGTCTTTAGCTTGCTGACTACCTTTTCCAGGTTTATGGCCCTACCCTGGTCCAGACCATCAACTCAATCTCAAACAGTTTACTGAAACAGTCTCCCAGCCAGTCTTCATGTTTCCTTTCTGGTATCCTAACTTCTTTTCTATCCACTGACTCTCCTCCATCTTACACCTTGCTAACAGATTAATCTTTATCTATTTGCAAAAATAAGGTGTAATTTCTCAAGCTTCTAGACATGTTCTCACCTCTGTATTTTGATCACAAATATCTTATTCAGAATGCCTTCCTCTAATACCCAGGCAGATATAAGCCTTACTCCTCCGTCAAAAACTAGCTCAAGCCTCATACACCCTCTATAGAATCTACCTGGTCCACCTGATCCATCTATGATCACAGCTTTATCCAGTAGGCTTCTGTCATTTAGCATTTAGCATTAGTAATCTTCTACTACACTTACTTTTCATGTACAATTCCAGTCTTTCTGGTTAATAATCCCCTTTAAACAGAGAGTACCTCTTACATCCCTTCATATCTCTGCTGTTTAAATAGCTCAGAAGATTTTTTTTATGATGATGATAATGAGTCAGCTGTGTTGTCCATACAGGTGAGATATGTGGAAAAGAACTCTTGGAATTCCTCATTTCACACCATGTAGTGTGGGACACTCAGATTGCTTACATGAAGGGGCAAGGTAAAAGCTTTCTTGGAGATAAATTAAGCCAGAGGTGCAAACCCAAAATCACTGCACATGGTGACTGCAATCATGAAATTAAAAGATTCTTGCTCCCTGGAAGAAAAGCTATGACAAGCCTAGACAACATATTAAAAAGCAGAGACATTACTTTGCCAACAAAGGTCCATAGAGTCAAAGCTGTGGTTTTTCCAGTAGTCATGTATGGGTGTGATAGTTGGACCATAAAGCAGACTAAACACCGAAGAATTTATGCTCTTGAACTGTGGTATTGGAGAAGACTCTTGTGAGGCCCTTGGACTGCAAGGAGATCAAACCAGTCAATCCTAAAGGAAATCAACCCTGAATATTCATTGGAAAGACTGATGTGGAAGCTGAAGTGCCAATGTTTTGGGCACCTGATGTGAAGAGCTGACTCATTAGAAAAGACTCTGATGCTGGGAAGGGTTGAAGGCAGGAGGAGAAGGGGACAACAGAGGATGAGGTGGTTGGATGGCATTACCGACTCAATGGACATGAGTTTGAGCAAGCTCTGGGAGATGGTGAAGGACAGGAAAGCCTGGAGTGCTACAGTCCATGGGGTCACAAAGAGTTGGATATGACTAAGCTACTGAACAACAACAACACAAATCCAAAATCTTGCAGAGACAATGGAGGAAACATAATCAGGGTGGAGATGGGTCCATATTTATGTTTTTAACAAATATTTATACAGTGATTTTTGTGTGAGCATTATTTTAAGTGCTTTACAAATATTAAGCTATTTAATTCTCACTACAACCCTACCAGTACTATTCCTACTTTCAGATGAGACTGACAAGGGACAGAGAGGTTAAGTCATTTTTCCCAAAGTCACATAATTTGTAAGTGGCAGACCTTGAATTTCAGCTCAAGTACTCTGACTCTCAGGATTTCTATTCTTAACCGTTGCATGATGTTGATTTTCCTAAAAGAGACCAGTGTGATCAGTGGTGAACCAGAGTGAGTATAATGAACCAAAAGACATTTAAATTTATTCTAAAGAAAATTGTGAACCAGAAAAAACATGCCTGTGGGCTAGGTCAACCAGAGTGCTACGAGTTTACAACTCCTGGATTGAGTCCAATAATGACAGGAAAAAGTGTATTTGTAATGTCACATATTCTGAGACAGCAAAAAGCATCCCTTATTATGTCCTCTTTGCCTTGACATCAGCTCATATACCTGTTATGGGAATTTGTCAAAGAAAAGGAAATATCAGCATTTGCTGTCATCACTTTATATGTTTAGGTTTGCAGATTCAACTTTCAAGAGATTTATGAACTTCTCAAAGGAACTAATGGGTCTTCTGCATTTGCTCCCATAGCGTTATGCTTATACATTTACCAAGTTTTTTTTTTTTATCAAATGTCACATTTTCTCCTATTTTAAATACAGAATTTTCTACTTTTTCTTAGCACAAAAGATTCTTTCTTTCTCTCCAGATACTTACTTGTAGATTTTAACAGCTTCTAACAGTTTTAATGGGCTTCCCTGGTGGCTCGGAGGTTAAAGCATCTGCCTGCAATGCAGGAGACCTGGGTTTGATCCCTGGGTCGGGAAGATCCCCTGGAAAAGGAAATGGCACCCCACTCCAGTATTCTTGCCTGGAGAATCCCATGGATGGAGGAGCCTGGTGGGCTACAGTCCATGGGGTCACAAAGAGTCGGACACGACTGAGCGACTTCACTCACTCCACTCCTTCTGGTGGCTCAGTAATAAAGAATCCACCTGCCAATGCAAGAGACATGAGTTCAGTCCCTGGGTGGGGAAGATCCCTTGGAGAAGGAAATGGCGACCCACTCCAGTATTCTTGCCTGGAGAATCCCATGGACAGAGGAGCCTGGTGGGCTACAGTTCATAAAGTCTCAAAAGAGTGAGACATGACAGGACTTAGCAACTAAACAACAACAGCTTTAATGTGTCTCAATTTAAAATATATTTAGCAAGTCCCCACCGGTTTCTAACTTTTATAATTTCCCATAATAGGACACCATCTTTTCTATTTTCCCTAGATACAAGGTCAGACTCCTACCAGTCCAAGACTTTCAAAAGCAACATAATCTGAATCTTTGAAAATTTTGATAGCTTTATTTGAATATTTATTTTGTTCATATTTGAAAGAATAAATGTAAATATGTGGTATATATGGGAAATTTTAGAAGTTTAAAGAAAAACATAGCAAGTGGAAAATTACAGTCACAAACTCAAATATTTTTATAGGAATATAACATTCTTGATTTCTCTACTGAAATTCACCTAGCTTATAACTTGCATTTCAACTTTCTGCAGTAGACTTAATCCTACACTATAAGGTATCTTAAGTATTTCTCATTTCAAATTCAGTCCTTTATGAGTCTTCTCACTCAACTATTCCTTCTTCCAAATTTTCATTTCTTTTGGGTGTGAGAGTCAGCTCTCTATTCTTATTGTCCTTGGCTGAAGTGTAAGTAGCTTGTCTAGACTGGTCTTATATATCCACTTATCTTGCATTCAGCCCTGATGTGCTTACTTGTGTAATTCCCTTAATGTGGGCAATGCACAGTAATGATTTGGAGGTAGGACGAGTGGGGGAATCTGAAGCCTGGCCGTAATCTCAGACTGACTGAACTCCATTTATAGCTCATGTAGACAAGTCGAGTTGCTGAGACTCAGTCAAGTTCACTAGCTTCAGACTTCACTGTCCCATCTGCATCTTGTTACTCAGTTCCCTGTCCCTGTGCTATGATGACACCCTGGCAGACATACCTTTTCACAATTCTTAGTCACCTTCCATGCTCCATTAGACACACAGAAACCCTTTTCTGTTTCCTACACTTACCTCAGAAGCCAATGAAGATTTCAGAGGAAGTGGCAATGGGTCAAATTCCTTTCTTCATAAACATACTTCACTACCATTTCTACTCCAATGCAGCCATTGCATTGGTCACCTGGGGGCAAACTTAGAGGCTACCTCCTCCAAAATATGCAGTTGATAAGCGGATAATATTTAGAATTCAAAGACTAGAGATCTCTTCAAGAAAATTAGAGATACCAAGGGAACATTTCATGCAAAAATGGGCACAATAAAGGACAGAAATGGTCTAGACCTAACAGAAGCAGAAGATATTAAGAAGAGGTGGCAAGAATACACTGAAAAACTATACAAAATGGTCTTCATGACCTAGATAACCACGATGATGTGATCACTCACCTAGAGCCAGACATCCTGGAATGTAAAATCAAGTGGGCCTTAGGAAGCACCACTACAAAAAAAGCTTGTGAAGGTGATGAAATTCCAGTTGAGCTATTTCAAATCCTAAAAGATGATGCTGTGAAAGTGCCACACTCAATATGCTAGCAAATTTGGAAAAGTCAACAGTGGCCACAGGACCAGAAAATTTCAGTTTTCATTCCAATCCCAAAGAAAGGCAATGCCAAAGACTGTTTAAACTACCGCACAATTGCACTCATCTCACACGCTAGCAAAGTAATGCTCAAAATTCTCCAAGCCATGCTTCAACAGTTGGTGAACTGTGAACTTCCAGATGTTCAAGCTGGCTTTAGAAAAGGCAGAGGAACAGAGATAAAATTGCCAACATCTGTTGGATCATGGAAAAAGCAAGAGCGTTCCATAAAAACACCTATTTCTGCTTTATTGACTATGCCAAAGCCTTTGACTGTGTGGATCACAACAAACTGTGGAAAATTCTGAGAGAGATGGGAATACAGACCACTTGACCTGCCTCCTGAGAAATCTTTGTGCAGGTCAAGAAGCAACAGTTAGAACTGGACATGGAACAACAGACTGGTTCCAAATCGGGAAAGGAATATGCCAAAGAGGTATATTGTCACCCTGCTTATTTAACTTATATGCAGAGTACATCATGTAAAATGCTGGGCTGGATGAAGCACAAGCTGGAATCCAGATTGCTGGGAGATATATCAATAACCTCAGATATGCAGATTACACCACCCTTATGGCAGAAAGCAAAGAGGAACTAAAGAACCTTTTGATGAAAGTGAAATAGGAGAGTGAAAAAGCTGGCTTGAAACTTAACACTCAAAAAATGAAGATCATGGCATGTGGTCCCATCACTCCATGGCAAATAGATGGAGAAACAATGGAAACAGTGACAGACTTTACTTTTTAGGGGGCTCCCAAATCACTGAAGATGGTGACTGTAGCCACGAAATTAAAAGATGTTTGCTCCTTGTAAGAAAAACTATGACCAACCTAGACAGCATATTAAAAAACAGAGACAATACTTTGCCAACAAAGGGCTGTCTAGCCAAAGCTATGGTTTTTCCAATAGTCATGTATGGATGTGAGAGTTGGAGTATAAAGAAAGCTGAGTGCTGAAGAATTGTTGCTTTTGAACTGTGGTGTTGGGGAAGACTCTTGAGAGTCCCTTGGACTGCATGGAGATTGAACCAGTCAATCCTAAAGCAAATCAGTCCTGACTATTCATTGGAAGCACTGATGCTGAAGCTGAAACTCCAGTACTTTGGTCACCTCATTCAAAGAACTGACTCATTTGAAAAGACTCTGATGCTCAGAAAGACTGAGAGCAGGAGGAGAAGGGGACGACAGAGGATGAGATGGTTGGATGGCATCACCAACTCAATGGACATGAGTTTGAGTAAACTCTGGGTGTTGGTGATGAACTGAGAAGCCTGGCATGCTGCAGTCCATGGTGGTGCAAAGAGTCAGACATGACTCAGCAACTGAACTGAACTGAACTGAATCTCTTTGAATTTTTTTCTTTAAATCTTCATCCGCATTTCAGTGGATTTTGACCTGGGTAGAGGATCAGGAAGCACTGTCCCACATGAGCAGCTGGTGTCTTCCTCTCCAAATGTCTCTCCCAGTACAGAAAGGATTCTTCTGTCCTGTTTTTGTGGGTGGAAAATTGCTCTGATGTCACTACAAATTCTTCTCTACTGGATGGTTTATGATATCAACCCTGGGTCCTCTAGTCTTTGTTCTTGATATGAAAAGGCAAGGTTTTAGAGCTTGAAAATATTATCTTTTTTCCTCTCAGGTGCCTCACTCTAGCAAATCAAAGTTTCTTTGACTTTTAAAGTCTCTTCCTAGTTAAAGAATGGTTTTGGTCACTGCCTCTTGTACAATGTTACCTCTGTCCACATTTCTTCAGAGCACTTTATTTTGATACTCAAATGTAAAACATATTGACTCATTATGTTGGCTCATTTTTTGTTCTCCCATCCCCAGGATAATAAGCTTCAATGCTGATGTCTAATTTTAATTGCAGAATGTACTGTAGGATAAAAAGGAATTATCAAGAAGGAAAACAAGCATCAATTAATACTTTAAAACACTGTGCTTTATAAGGAAATAAAAATCACTTGTAATCCCTGCAAAACATTGATAATATTTTAGTGCCTTTCCTCTTGCTCTTTTTTATGCATAGAAAAATATGTAATATATATTTATGTGTAGATGTGCTCTATGGTATGCTCCTGGTTTTGGGACTCATATGATATATTTAGATATTCTCTGCCGAGCTGATGATCAAGTATAAATTTTCTGGCTGAGTTATTGCCTTTTTGGCATATCTCCCCAAAGCTATGTAAACCATTTCTTGTCATGGGTATGAGAGTAAACATTCCCCTCCTGATAGCAGTTATTATCTTGTGACCCACAAAAGTGAACATCATAGAAATTTGGCAGATGAGTGGAAGCTACAGTTTGCTCAAGGCCTCTGGTGGTTAGTCCAAACTATCCGGGGGGTAGCGGTAGACAGTACATGCTACATTAATAGGTGAGACCTTGATTTTTCTCTCTCTCGTCCTGCTTACTGACTGAGATTGTGTTGGCCCCATTTTCAGGTGGTTTGGGGATGTTTTTTTCCTCTAGCTATGAGAAAGGCAATACCTTTTCTTTTCCTCTTTTCCTCAGTTCATTTGTCCTTTTAACTTTGTTCCTTCCTGCTGAAGTCTCCACTTCTTTGTTTCTTCTGAGTCTGTTAGTCTTCTGTTAGGTATTTGCAAGTTCCAGGTCACTGTAAATCTCTGTCTCTCTCCTTGTAAATTGTTTGTCTCCAATGTGGGTTGTCAGTGAGAACTGTTCTGTTGGGTAGAGAGAGAGAGTGGTGAGTGATGAGTCCTAAAACTGGAGGAGGGAAAGGGGGAGGAAGAATGTCAGGGTGATCCTCCACACTGGGTTGCAATCTGCTATTTGATATTTTTATATTCTTGGGAGAGCAAAATGAAAATTAAAAAAAGCACATCTTACAGAGGGAGAATTTTTTTTCCTTCCCAAATCCTTCATTGGATCTACATAGGAAGGGAGTTGCTCCCTTGCCTGCATAACTGGTCTTCTTGTAGTAAAAACCATTCATCCCTTTCTCAATTTAGATCACATTACAAAGCTTTTTTCCATTAACTGGACACTCAAAGGCATGACTGAGTTATCCTTTCTTTTTTCTTACAATCATACAGTAAGCATTTTATGGTGAGGTTTTTTAAGACATAGTGTAAGGATATCAGCATATTACTCCATTATGTTTAGGTACCATAATGTGCTTAATTATTACTCTAATGTTTAATATTTAGGTTGTGTCTATGTTTTGGTATTATAAAATTTACAAAGATAAACTACAATGTTAAGTTTTGTGCACATGTCTATTTCCCTAGGATGATGTCCTGAGAAATAAAATTAGAAGCTAAAAGATAGAACTTAGTTTTTCTAATATTTTAAATTGAAAAGTAATTGTGATTTTAAATTATAAAAATAATAAAAACCAGACACTTAAAAAGGAAGTGTATAAAATAGAAACTGTAACTCATTTATGACATCTCACCCCTTAGAGATCATAAGTTTTTTCAGATTAATGTATATTTTTAGTATGAACAATTAGTGCTTTTTTTTTTTTATTGTCAATTGCTATCCTGAAAGATCAACCATTTAAAAGTCTCACTAGCAGTTGATAAAAGGGCCAATTTCACTGTATACTCATCAACTATTAAGTATTCTGTTTATCAATATTCACATTTGATGAGCAAATTGATTTTGAGTGGTTTTTACATTAACAATACCAAGTATATGTATTGTACACACATACATATTACAAATATGTTCTCTACTTTGTAATTAAAATTTGAGGTGTTTTATTATATAGTTTTTACATTTCTATATAGTCATATTTATCAACCTTTTCCTTTATGATTTATTTTTTCTTTTATATTTAAAAACATTTCTTTCTTCCATGAGCAGATAAATATTCACTTGTATTTTCTCACCATAATTTTTAAGGTTTAAATTTCTTAATATACTTCAAATTAAGATATATTGCAAACATAAGAAAAATACATTACTTTAACAAGCCCCAATGAATAAACCATTCAGATTTAACAGATGCTAGCATTTTGTCATGCTTAACTATTTTTTGTAAAGAGAAGCAGTTACAGCTATAGCTAAAGACCTTCCTTCATATTTTTCATCTCCCTACCTCTGCTGAAATTTTTGCATATGATCATCCTGCATGCTTTTGTATTTTTCCACATTTATTTACAACTATATGTACTATGAAATATTGTTAAGTGGGATTTAAAATTTGACCTGAATAGAATCATTTCCAACTGACTTTCATCATACAACATTATACTTTTAGGATTTACCCAGATGGATGCCTATATTTCTAGGTTACACATTTTTACTACTTTATTATATACAGTTGCATAAAATTGGAGTTCTTTTTGTAAATTGCCCTTTCACATCACTTATGCATTTTTATTGCATTGTTGGCCTTTTAAAAATTATGGATTTGTTGGGATTCTTTATATATTCTTGACCCATATCCTTTGTGTATTATACATGTAGTAAATATCTATTCCAGATCTAATATTTCTTTTAAGTTTATGAGATTTTATGACATACACAGGTTTTTAATATTCATGTACCATATTTATGAACTGGGTCTTCCCTAGTGGCTCAGATGGTAAAGACTCTGCCTGCAGTGAGAGACCTGTGTTCGATCCCTGGATCAGCAAAATCTCCTGGAGAAGGGAATAACTATTCACTCTAGTATTCTTGCCTTGAGAATTCCATGGACAGAGGAGCCTGATGGGCTACAGTTGATGGTGTTGCTAAACGTTGGACACGACCGAGCAACTCACACTTCATATTTATCAATTATTGACTTTAAGGCTTGTATTATTTTATATTTTGTTCAAAAATAATATGCTAATTCAGTGATGTGAAAATATTTTCCATGCTCTAAAAAAATTTTAAGTTTCTGTTTTCAAATTTAGATACTTGATTTACATGGAATTATTTTTCTGTATGATGTGGATAGGATTTTCATTGACTTATTCCAAATAAATAACAAGCTGTCACAGCTCCAATTTTTGAATAGGGCATTCTGCCCACACTGAGTAGTAATGCAATTTCTGTCATATATTAGGTTGGTGCAAACATAATTGTGGTTTCAGACCGTGAATTTTAAATCATTACAACTAGGCTCAAACACATCTTTATTAGTCAAAATAGGGACCATTACAATCAACATATTTTTGCCAATGAGAAATAAGTTTACTCCCATAGCATAAAAACCCATGCTTTGGAATTCTATGAATGCTGGAAAGCATTTTCTGCCTCCTCCTGGTTTGGAAGTGTTTTCCCTGCAACAAGTTTTTGAGATGCTTGAAGAAATGATAATCAGTTGTCGAGAGGTCGAGTGAATATGGTGGATGAGGCAAAACTTCATAGCCCAATTCATTGAACTGTTGAAGCATTGGTTTGTGCCATGTGTGGTTGGGAGAAGAATTGGGCCCTTTCTGTTGACCAATGATGGCTGCAGGTGTTGCAGTTTTTGGTGCATCTCAGAGATTTGCTGAGCAGACTTCTCAGATGTCATGGTTTTACCAGGATTCAGAAAGCTGTAGTGGATCAAACCTTTTTTTGATGCAAGTTTGGCTTTGGGAAGTGCTTTGGAACTTCTTCTAGGTCCAACCACTGAGAAGGTTATAGCTAGTTGTCATATAAAATCCACTTGTCACACGTCACAATCTGATTGAGAAATGGTTCATTGTTGCATAGAGTGAGAGAAGCTGACACTTCAAAATGATGATATTTTTGATTTGCTGTCAGCTCATGAGACACCCCCTGATTGAGCTTTTTCACCTTTCCAATTTGCTTCAGATGCCAAGTGACTGTAGAATGGTCTACGTTGAGTTCTTCAACAACTTGCGTAGTTGTAAGAGGATCAGCTTTGATGATGACTCTCAGTTGGTCATTGTCAACTTCCAATGGCTGGCCACTGCACTCCTCATCTTCAAGGCTCTTGTCTTTGCAAAACTTCTTGAACTACCACTGCAGTGTATATTCGTTATCAATTCTTGGGCCAAATGCATTGTTGATGTTGCCAGTTGTTTCTGCTGCTTTATGACCCATTTTGAACTTAAATAAGAAAATAGCTTGGATTTGCTTTTTGTCTAACATCATTCCCATAGTCTAAAATAAATATAAAATAAACATCGAGTAATAAGTCATTAGCAAAATAACATAAAATGAGAAATGCACATTAAAATGATGTACAGCATAACCACATTTATTAAGAATGTAACCCAATATCAAATGGCAAATTTCAATGATTCAAAAACTGAAATTACTTTTGTACCAACCTAAAGAGGAGAGTGAAAAAGTTGGCTTAAAGCTCTGTATTCAGAAAACTAAGATCATGGCATCTGGTCCCATTGCTTCATGGCAGATAGATGGGGAAACAGTGGAAACAGTGTCAGACTTTATTTTGGGGGGCTCCAAAATCACTGCCGATGGTGACTGCAGCCATGAAATTAAAAGACGCTTACTCCTTGGAAGGAAAGTTATGACCAACCTAGATAGCATATTCAAAAGCAGAGACATTACTTTGCCAACAAAGGTCCGTCTAGTCAAGGCTATGGTTTTTCCAGTGGTCATGTATGGATGTGAGAGTTGGACTGGGAAGAAAGCTGAGTGCCAAAGAACTGATGCTTTTGAACTGTGGTGTTGGAGAAGACTCTTGAGATTCCCTTGGACTGCAAGGAGATCCAACCAGTCCATTCTAAAGGAGATCAGCCCTGGGTGTTCTTTGGAAGGAATGATGCTAAAGCTGAAACTCCAGTACTTTGACTACCTCATGCGAAGAGTTGACTCATTGGAAAAGACTGTGATGCTGGGAGGGATTGGGGGCAGGAGGAGAAGGGGACGACCCAGGATGAGATGGCTGGATGGCATCACCGACTCAATGGACATGAGTTTGAGTGAACTCTGGGAGTTGGAGATGGACAGGTAGGCCTGGTGTGCTGCAATTCATGGGGTCACAAAGTGTCTGACAACACTGAGTGACTGTACTGAACTGAACTTAATATCAATTTGTCATATAGATATTAATATCAATCTTTTCTGGTTGGACGACAGAGGATGAGATGGTTAGATGGCATCACTGACTCAATGAGCATGAATTTGAGCAAGCTCTGGGAGATGGTAAGAGACAGGGAAGCCTGGTGTGCTGCAGTCCATGGGGTCACAGAGTGGGACATGACTTAGAGACTGAACAATAATATTCTGTTCCACTATTTTATTTGTGCATCCTTGATTCAACAACCACTGTGTTCATTACTATAGCTTGATGATGACTCTTGGTATACGGTAGCAAAAGTTCTCTCTTTTTAAAAATAATTCTTTGATGTTTTCTTGACTTTCTGTTAGGCCTTTTTTTGTCATCAAATGAATTTCAGAATCATCCTGTCCATTTATGTGAAATATCCTTTTGGAAATTAAGTTGGAATTCCAGTGACTTTATTGATTAACTTGGGAACAAAATTGTGACCTTTAAAATATTTTCTCCCAACTAATGAGCATGATACAACTCTCTATCTTTAATAGCATTGTTTCCCGTGAATGATAGCATTTGAAGTTCTTCATGGTCAGTCTGAAGCTTTTACTTTATTTTCCTTGTCTTTGTGAACCAGATAAAAATTTTGTTACAAGCTTAATAGAATCTTAGGTTCATTCTTACCATTTTCTCAACTTTAAAGGAATACTGTATTTTCATTATTTTCCCAGTAACTAACATGTGTGCTGTTGGTTTGGACTTGTTAAGGAAGATCCCATATATTTGTAGTTTGCTAAAAGTTGTTTCATTCTTGAGTGGGCTTTGTATTTTCTTAAAAAATATTCTATATCTACATTATATGTTTTTCCCCCTTTGATCTGTTAAAATGATGTTTAATAGTACTAGATTTTCTAGTATTGAAAGATCTCTGATTCCTGGATTAAGCCACACCTTGTCATCATGTGCTTTTAATGCATGTTTGATTTGGCTTGCCAATAGTTTGTTTAAAATTTGTGCACCTATATTATAAATGAGATTGAGTTTTTTCTAGTACTGTCCAAGTTGGGATTTTACATTATGTTTATATTTGCCTCAAACAGTGACTTAGTGAGCTTTGCTTATTTATTGTTTTATTTACTGTTCAGTGATTCCTAGATGTACATTTGGATTACTTGGGGAATAACTGTTTTTTTGTGTATAGAATAATGATGCTCAGGAGTTTGTGCTTATAACAATAAATCAGGACCTCTGGAGGTGAAGAATTCAGGTATCAGTATTGTAAAATGCTCCCCAGGTAATCTTATTGTGAAACCATGTTTAAGAACCAAAGCTCTAGAAAAATTCGTATATAACAACTGTTTTTAAAGGGCATCGGAAAGAAAATATTTGCTCTGTAAGATTTAGGTAAAAATAGTCTGTGAAATGGTTTGTCCTTATGATTTTCTGTGTACATTTAAAATTTTGTTTTCAGTTTCTTTACCTGTTATATACATATATCCAGGTTTTACTCTCTTATTTCTTAAGTCAGGTTGGTCATTGTTTCTCAGAAAATTCATTTTATACATTTTCAAATTTATTGGCATAAAATTGGTCTTGAAATTTCCATATGAATTTTTAGTTTCCAGTATATCTCTAATTATATCCCAGCTTCTCATTTCTTATATTTTTAGCATGCCTTTTCTCTCTCTTTTTAAAATGATTCTATTTGTTACGTGGTTTCCATATTTTACTAGTCTTTACAAAAACTGAGCCTTTGATTTGTTGATCCTCTCTTCTGTTTTGTTTATTTATCATTTTAATTGGAATATAGTTTATTTACAATGTTGTATTAGTTTCAGGTATAAAGCAAAGTGAATCAGTTATACGTATACATATCCATTCTTTTTTAGATCCTTTTCCTATGTAGTCCATTACAGAGTATTGAGTAGATTTCCCTGTGCTATATGGTAGGTTCTTACTAGTCATCTAGTAATGTGTATATATATAAAATAGATAACTAGTAAGAACCTACTATGACCTGACTCTTGAAAAACCTGTATGCAGGTCAGGAAGCAACAGTTAGAACTGGTCATGCAACAACAGACTGGTTCCAAACAGGAAAAGGAGTACGTCAAGGCTGTATATTGTCACCCTGCTTATTTAACTTATGTGCAGAGTCCATCATGAGAAACACTGGACTGGAAGAAGCACAAGCTGGAATCAAGATTGCTGGGAGAAATATCAATAACCTCAGATATGCAGATGACACCACCCTTATGGCAGAAAGTGAAGAGGAGCTAAAAAGCCTCTTGATGAAAGTGAAAGAGGAGAGTGAAAAAGTTGGCTTAAAGCTCAACATTCAGAAAACGATCATGGCATCTGGTCCCATCACTTCATGGGAAATAGATAGGGAAACAGTGGAAACAGTGTCAGACTTTATTTTTTGGGCTCCAAAATCACTGCAGATGGTGATTGCAGCCATGAAATTAAAAGCCGCTTACTCCTTGGAAGGAAAGTTATGACCAACCTAGATAGCATATTCAAAAGCAGAAACATTACTTTGCTGACTAAGGTCCGTCTAGTCAAGGCTATGGTTTTTCTAGTCGTCATGTATGGATGTGAGAGTTGGACTGTGAAGAAAGTTGAGTGCTGAAGAATTGATGCTTTTGAACTGTTGTGTTGGAGAAGACTCTTGAGAATCCCTTTGCAAGGAGATCCAAATGTGAGGAGAGTCAAAAAGAGATAGATAAATATCGCTTTCTAACACATAAATATGGAATCTAGAAAAGTGGTATTGAAGAATTTATTTACAGGGTACTTTGGCCACCTCATGTGAAGAGTTGACTCATTGGAAAAGACTCTGATGCTGGGAGGGATTGGAGGCAGGAGGAGAAGGGGACGACAGAGGATGAGATGGCTGGATGGCATCACTGACTCAGTGGACGTGAATCTGAGTGAACTCCGGGAGTTGGTGATGGACAGGGAGGCCTGCTGTGCTGCGATTCATGGGGTCACAAAGAGTGAGACACGACTGAGTGACTGAACTGAACTGAATGTATTTATGTCAATCCCAATCTCCCAATTTATCCATCTGCCCCCATCCCCTGGTAACCATAAATCTGTTTTCTACATCTATTAACCTACTTCTTTTTGTAACTAAGTTCACTTATACCCTTTTTTAAATTACACATATAAGTGGTATCATATGATATTTGTCTTTCTGTGTCTGACTTCACTCAGTATGACAATCTCTATGTCCATCCATATTGCTGAAAATGGCATTATTTTGTTCTTTTTTATGACTGACTAATATTCCTTTGTATATCTGTACCACATCTTCTTCTTCTATTCCTCTGTTGATGGACCTTTAGGCTGCTTCCATGCCCTGGCTATTGTAAATGGCTGCAGTGAATATTAGGGTGCATGGACCTTTCTGAACTATGGTTTTCTCTGGGTATATGCTAGGAGTGGGATTGCTAGATCATATGGTAGTTCTGTTTTCAGTTTTTTAAGGAACTCCCATACTATTCTCTATAGTGGCTATACCAATTTACAGTCCTATCAACAGTGTAGAAAGGTTCTCTTTTCTCCACACCCTTTCCAACAATTATTGTTTGTAGATTTTTTGATGATGGCCATTCTAACTATGAAAGGTTGTTGCTAAACCATGAAAGATGCCAGGATTCTTGGCCTCTGGAGAAGGATTCAATCCAGGGCCAGAGACAAGGCTTGATCACTCAGAGCTTTTATGTAATAAAGTTTTATTAAAGCATAAAAGAGCTAGAGAAAGCTTCTGACATAGACATCAGAAGCAGGCAGAAAGAATCCCCCCCCTGCTAGTCTTTAGCTGGATGTTATACAGCTGCTAGCAGTCTGCTAATTAAAGCAAAGAAATGTCTCAAAACTCAGAGAATGGCACCAGGCCCCTCACCCCCAGCATGCATTTTGAGATAGTATTGGCACCAGGTGAGTCATCCTGGGCCATAAAACAATCGACAAGAATCTTGAAGAAAGGCAGATTTTGATACAAATATATAGTTTCATTAACATAGATTAGGAGAATGCATGTATGAGTATAACATAATGGTTTGTCAAGTCAGTTTTGAGCCTTTAGGGGGAACTGAGTTGAAGATGGAGACTGGGGTAAATACATAGTACATTAACATAGCTTAAGATAAATATTTCCATAAGAAAAATGCATTGGTTAGCTCAAGGTTTGAGAAAAGTTAAGTTCACGTGGAACCAGGTGTCATTATGGCAACACAGACTTATAAGAGAAACCTCTTTGTAAATTTGTTTAGAGAAGGGGGTGGGGAAAGTAACACTAGTTTGTTTCTTCCTGCCTCTTAACAGAGAGAGAAAAGAGGTCTGACACTTGCAGCGTATTTCCTCCGTTTGGAGACCCCCTGGCCTTCCTGTCTGTTACCCTCACAACTAGTGTGAGGTGCAATGTGATTTTAGTTTTAATTTGCATTTCTCTAAGCATTAGAAAAAATAATAATTCTCTAATAATTAGAGTGATGAAAATAAAACTACAATAATATTAATAATCAGATACTACTTTTTACTAATAAAACTAATAATAAGGGGTCAGACACAGCTTAGCAATGAAAAACAACAATTATAATTAGTGATATTTAACATCTTTTCATATGTTTTGTGGCCATCTGTATATCTTTGAAGGTATGTCTATTTAGATATTCAGCCCATTTATTGATTTTGTTTGCTTTTTTGATATTGAGCTGCATGAGCTGTTTATATATTTTGGAGATTAATCTTTTTTTAGTTGCTTCATTTGAAAATATTTTCTCCAAATCTAAGGATTGTCTTTTTGTTTTATTTGTTCTTCCCTTTGCTCTACAAAAGCTTTTAAGTTTAATTGGATTTCATTTGTTTATTTTCATTAATCTAGGAAGCGGGTCAAAAAAGATCTTGCTGAGATTTATGCCAAAGAGTGTTCTGCCTGTTTTCTTCTAAGAGTTTTATAGTGTGTGGCCTTACATTTAGGTTTTTAATCCATTTTGAATTTATTTTTGTGTATGGTGTTATGGAGTGTTATAATTTCATTCTTTAAGTGTAACTATCCAGTTTTCCCACCACCATATTGAAGAGACTGTCTTTTCTCCATTGTATGTTCTTACCTCCTTTCTCATAGAATAGTTGACCATAGGTGCATGGGTTTATCTCTGGACTTTCTGTCCTTTTCCACTGATCTACATTTCTGTTTTTGTACCAGTACAATATGGGGTTTTGGTAACTTTGTAGTATAGTCTGAATTCAGAGCCTAATTACTCCAACTCTGTTTTCCTTTCTCATATTGCTTCAGCTATTTGCAGTCTTTGTGTTTTCATACAAGTTTTCATCTCATCTTTTGTGAATATATTCTTTTATGTACTTCAGTAAAGTTGCACATGTTTGTTATATATATTTGACATTACTCTTTATTACTAAAATTTGTTATTATTTTGAGTTTCTATCTTCTAGATTTAAAAAAAAATAAGTCTAAGCAAGATATTCAGGGACTTCCCTGGTGGTCCAGCAGTTGAGACTTGGTACTTCCCCCACAGGGGGCATGAGTTCAATCCGTGATCAGGTAACTAAGATCCTACATGCCATGTATTGTGGCCAAAAATTTTTTTTAAAACTTTAAAAATAAATTAAAAAAAAATGATAATCACATGGCAAAACCCATTAATAGTACAAAAATATGTGCAATGAGAAGTATAGCTTCTTCATTTGCCATATCTCTAGTCCCCTAGTGTGATTTTAGAATTCAATTTTCTTCCTTACATAAAATGGGGCATCTTACTAATTTTGGCTTAAGCACACAGGATCTTGTTCATTCTATGCTTTAAGAACTTGAGTAGTAGGTATTCTGGAGCTAATGTGACTCAGAGAAGCCATCATGGATCCAGGCTTCTTTTATTTTTCTACCTTACTGCATGAAGCATGTAGATATGCTTTTTTATATCTGTCAACTCATTAAACCTCCAGCCTCAAGTTCATGTTCCAGGTAGGATCAAAGAGAAAAGAACATGGCAGTCAACTAAGTCTGTCCCCATAAAAAAAATTTCTTGTAAGCAACATCTAGCAAATTTTACTTATATCTAGTTTGCCAGAATTAGGCCCTTATGTCTAGCCAAAACTGATGGGAGCTTTGGGAAAGTGTATGCTCTCTACTGGATATATTGCGTCCCCAAATAAAAATGTACTTTTGCTCATAGGAAAGAAATGTAGATATATTGATAAGCAGCTAGTAGTGCTTGCAGCTAGCAGTCCTATGACCTGCCACTGTTAACAGTTTTAGGGTTTGTTCACTAATTTTATGTATATAAAGACATATTTCTTCTATAGTTCAAACTATTGTTTACCTTGAATTTCTCATGACTACTCCATTTCCTGAGTTCTTGCATGTTAAAAATGGTTTTCAGTTACCTTTCTATCTGAAAAATAGCTGACATGGGCATAACATTCTTGAGTCACATTCCCTTTCTCTGAGGATTCTCTCAATATTGTTCTACTATATTTTAGTAGGAAGCTTAAGACTAGCCTAAATTCTTATTCCCATTTATAAGTTATTACTTTGTGTGGATGTCTATTGGATTCTTTCTTTGATTTTGAAGATAGGTGCTTTTTATAACTAAGTTATTAAGTGGGTGGACTTTATGAATATAATAATCAATTTTATTTATTTAAAGCACTGTCTTCTTCAGGCATTAATAAAACATTTTAATATATAAAAAACTCAATCTAATCTAAATAAAAACTTTAACATTCAATTTATTTTCTACCACCAGCTTAGGCCCTGACTCTGTTTGGAAATTTGGATTGGAAAAGGGGTCACTCTAAACCTTTTGGACGGAGTAGAGAGAAAGGATAAAATGTTTAAATCAATCAGTTAGTCATTTAATCAGTCTCACACATTAAATGCCAATAGCCCCTAACCCTATCCAGTTGTTGTGACACTCTAAAAAACCATTGCACATTTACCTGTGTCCTTTGGCAGTGAATATTTTCAACATTCAGCAATATCTAGAGACAATTTTTATTATTCTAACTGGGGAGGCCAAGGATGCTAGTAAACATCCTAGAGTGCATAGGACAGTCCCCACAACAAGGAATTATGTGGTCCAAAGTATTAGTAGTATTGAGGTTATGAAACTCTGCCCTAGGGAGTGAAGGATTGTACCACACCCAGCTGAGAATCCCTGGAAGACTGACTAGCTAGCAATGAAGCCTATGTGTTATAGGTTTTCTGTGTAATTATATTGCAGAGCTGACTGCCAGTAACCTTTTCCCCCAACCTCATCTGTGTCTGTGCATTTCCGCATGTAGCCCTCATCCTTCTGCCATTCCACAGATTTAAGAGAGCTCAGGGAAATATCGGCTATCTTTAAGAGACTGTGGATTTGGACTATAAGGTGCTCAAACAGTAAAGAATCTGCCCGCAATGTGGGAGACCTGGGTTTGATCCCTGGGTTGGGAAGATCTGCTGGAGAAGGGTGTGGCAATCCACTCCACTATTCTTGCCTGGAAAATTCTATTAATTTTTCAGTGGAATATCACTGTTATTCTAGGTGGACAGTGAGGAAATACTGAGAATTTGGTACTTCTTTTTGAACTATTAAAATATCTTTTATTGTGCTTCTTGAGTTGGCCAAAACTTCTAGAGATGCATCAAATAATTGGGACAGCAAAGGACATCCTTTTCTTAACACTAAGAATTCGACTTAGTGTTTATTATTCCACTTAGTGTTTATTCCACTTAATGTTTATTATTCATTCATTCTTCCTTTCATTAATTATTTTTAGTTACCTACCATATAATAGCATTTCAGTAGCTGCTGTGCATACAGTGATGATTAAAAAATAGTCTCTATATTCATGGAGGAAACAGTATTAAGTTGATATAGATTTTAAACAATTACACAAATAAATTCTGAGGTGATCTAATTTAAAGTAAATGTTAGGAAAATCTACTCTGAATAAGAAATATTTAAGCTGAGTGTTTAAAAATAAATAGGAATTAATTTTTGTTTTTAAAAAAGCATTGCAAATAGAAGGAATCAAGGCCTTGAGACATGTTATTTGAAGAACTGAAAGAAAGGTGGTAAGGCTGGATGTTCTTGGATAGGAAAGCTGGCTGGCCAGAGATTTGATTGGAGAAGTTTTAGAGGTTGGTAATTCAGGGCCTTATTAAGGCTTTTGTATTTTCTTTTTAGTTAATGAGATATAAGTAGTACTATTTATAGAAATGGGGAACATCGGGAAAGAAGTAGATTTCTTTTGGTGTGGTGAGTGAGTCTAGTTCTAGACATGTTGAGTACAAGACACCTTCGAGAAATCAAATGCTGAGTAATATATAAATATTCTATATACATTTGGAGCCCAGAAGATAGCTTATAACAACAGAAAAAAAGAATCTGAGAAGGAATAGCCACAAGTTGGAAGGAAACTAAGGAGTTTCAAATGTAGACAGTGGTCAATTCAGCCAAATATCAATGCAAAATATCAAGGAAGATGGGAACTGAAAAGTGTCTACTAGATTTAGCAATATGGAAGTGAATAGGGACTACTTAAGCAAAAGCTACTTTGTAGTGATGAAGATTGAAGTCATGGAAAAGTGAATGGGAAGTGAGGAAGTGGAATGAGTGTGCAGATAGCTCTTTGGGGAAGACTGATTTTGTTGAGAATAGACAGAGATCAATAACAGAAAAAATATGGGATCAAGAAAAAATTTTATCTTAGATGTGAGTAAATAAAGCATCTTTGAACACTGATTATAAAGGTCGAGGTGGGAAGCAGAGTACATGCACAGGAGCTAGTCTTTGTATGCACGAGGGTTCAGTTCAGTTCAGTTCAGTTCAGTTCAGTCGCTCAGTCGTGTCCAACTCTTTGCGACCCCATGAATCGCAGCATGCCAGGCCTCCCTGTCCATCACCAACTCCCAGAGTTCACTCAGACTCACCTCCATCGAGTCCGTGATGCCATCCAGCTATCTCATCCTCTGTCATCCCCTTTTCCTCCTGCCCTCAATCCCTCCCAGCATCAGAGTCTTTTCCAGTGAGTCAACTCTTCCCATGAGGTGGACAAAGTACTGGAGTTTCAGCTTTAGTATCATTCCTTCCAAAGAAATCCCAGGGTTGATCTCCTTCAGAATGGACTGGTTAGAGCTCCTTGCAGTCCAAGGGACTCTCAAGAGTTTTCTCCAACACCACAGTTCAAAAGCATCAATTTTCGGCACTCAGTCTTCATCACAGTCCAACTCTCACATCCATACATTACTACTGGAAAAAACATAGTCTTGACTAGACGGACCTTAGTCGGCAAAGTAATATCTCTGCTTTTGAATATGCTGTCTAGGTTGGTCATAACTTTCCTTCCAAGGAGTAAGCGGCTTTTAATTTCATGGCTGCAATCACCATCTGAAGTGATTTTGGAGCCCAAAAAATAAAGTCTGACACTGTTTCCACTGTTTGCCCATCTATTTCCCATGAAGTGATGGGACAAGATGCCATGATCTTTGTTTTCTGAATGTTGACCTTTAAGCCAACTTTTTCACTCTCCTCTTTCACTTTCATCAAGAGGCTTTTTAGTTCCTCTTCACTTTCTGCCATAAGGGTGGTGTCATCTGCATATCTGAGGTTATTGATATTTCTCCTGGCAATCTTGACTCCAGCTTGTGTTTCTTCCAGTCCAGCGTTTCTCATGATGTACTCTGCATCTAAGTTAAATAAGCAGGGTGACAATATACAGCTTTGATGTACTCCTTTTCCTATTTGGAACCAGTCTGTTGTTCCATGTCCAGTTCTAACTGTTGCTTCCTGACCTGCATGTAGGTTTCTCAAGAGGCAGGTCAGGTGGTCTGGTATTCCCATCTCTTTCAGAATTTTCCGCAGTTTATTGTGAGCCACACAAAGGTTTTGGCATAGTCAATAAAGCAGAAATAGATGTTTTTCTGGAACTCTCTTGCTTTCTCCATGATCCAGCGGATGTTGGCAATTTGATCTCTGATTCCTCTGCCTTTTCTAAAACCAGCTTGAACATCAGGAAGTTCACAGTTCAGGTATTGCTGAAGCCTGGCTTGGAGAATTTTGAGCATTTCTTTACTAGCATGTGAGATGAGTGGAATTGTGTGGTAGTTTGAGCATTCTTTGGCATTGCCTTTCTTTGAGATTGGAATGAAAACTGACCTTTTCCAGTCCTGTGGCCACTGCTGAGTTTTCCAAATTTGCTGGCATATTGACCACTGCCCTTTCACAGCATCATCTTTCAGGATTTGAAACAGCTCAACTGGAATTCCATCACCTCCACTAGCTTTGTTCATAGTGATGCTTTCTAAGGCCCACTTGACTTCACATTCCAGGATGTCTGGCTCTAGATTAGTGATCACACCATCGTGATTATCCAGGTCATGAAGATCTTTTTTGGTACAGTTCTTCTGTGTATTCTTGCCATCTCTTCTTAATATCCTCTGCTTCTGTTAGGTCCATACCATTTCTGTCCTTTATCGACCCCATCTTTGCATGAAATGTTCCCTTGGTATCTCTAATTTTTTGAAGAGATCTCTAGTCTTTCCCATTCTGTTCTTTTCCTCTATTTCTTTGCATTGATCACTGAAGAGGCTTTCTTATCTCTTCTTGCTATTCTTTGGAACTCTGCATTCAGGTGCTTATATCTTTCCTTTTCTCCTTTGCTTTTCGCTTCTCTTCTTTACTTTTCCATAATTAATCCAGTGCCTTAGACTGCCCAACTGCACTACTAGGTTCTGTTATAATTAAAAGAGCAGATGAACACAGATGCAAGATGGAATAATGCCTGTTTGAAAGCTATTTTCTATATGATATATGAGGCAAGATTATCCTTATCTAAGAGAGACAGGATAACAATGGGAGAAGGTGAGTTTTGTGGTTAGAAGGAAAAATAGAAGCTAGTCCTTGCAAAGAGAGAAACTTAGAGAAACATAGTAAGATATTTGCAGTGTTTAATGTTAAGTTTATCATAAATTTATAAGCAATGCCCAATTTTCCTGGCTCTGGCATTTTCTCAATCTTTTAGCTGTAGTCACAGATCATGGGATCTGTTTCTTCTAGTGTTGAATTTTACAGGTGGTGTAAATGAAGAAGGGAAAGAAAAGAGCATTAGTAGCATTTTCAAAAAGCTGATCATAATGCTGAACCATCAGATATATCAATGAATAGGGAGAAAGTTAAGTTGGAGGGAACAGAGAGAGAATGAGAGAGAGGGAAGGAAAATGAAGGGGTCAGTGGAGATTTTAATAAAAGACCTATTTCTACCAGTTGTATGAATAAGTGAACTGGAAAGATAGGAAGCTGTGTTGAAGAGTACGATGTCTGAATTAGTGATTTCAAGGAAGATGCAGATTCTTGTGACAATGAGGTTGGTCTAAACTTTGATTGGAAATGGCAGCCAAGATAGAATGGAGAGGGCTATGTTTCTTGTTCTCTAGCAAAGGCAAAGTAGGAGTCCCCTGAACTGTCCTTATATGGTTGTGAAAAATGTCCTTGGCAATTTGCTTTTTGCCTGCTAGTAATTTTACACTTGCTTTAAGGTGGCAGGGGTCGGGGGTCGGGGGCGGGTAGCAAGTACTTTGGTTCCTAGCTTCCTGGACCAAGTACCTTCTGCAGGGTACATCAGACTACACAGAAGGTTGCCCCCATTTATAATTATCTATGAAAACCTTGACATGATGAGTCATCTGTCTGACTTCCTACTTTGGGTCCTTTGAAGTCTATGTCCCAAATCTTTATGTTACTTCCTGTTGTCTTGATCTTTTGTTCCCTGAATTGGCCTGTTTTGCAAAAACTGAAAAACAGAAGCAAAAATTCCTGTTTTTTTAAAAATATCTTTCATGACATGTAAAATTTCAGTATCGATAATGGTTCATGCAGAATTTCCAGGAGTTCAGTTTCTTCCTTTACTTAGCATAACCAAACCTACTGCAGACTGGTGGGTGTTCTGGCAACAAAGTATAGGATTAGACATTCAGAGACATTTTTTAGAGCCAGCAAAGCAAGTCACAGATCTTGAACTATTCCTGAAATCTTGTTTCACAAGCACACAGTGCCAACGCACTGGCCTATCATTTCATTAATTTTATTAATTTTCCCTTGATGCTAAAACTTATTAATTTTCCCAACTTAGGCTATAGTAGACCTCTTCTGCACATTTTTCTGAGAGTATCCTTAAAAGAAACAATGGCAGGAAGATTCAGGGTGGATGATTCTGCATGCCTTAGCTTCAGCAAGTCCCAGTTCATCTCATCTATTCCCTTCCCCTGTGATTCTGCCCACATACGTGGAAAACCCAGTCCCCTGTCTGATCTTTCTGATACTTAACTTTCTCCTACTGCATTTATGTATACAGTTGTCACCTTTATGCAGTCATTCCCATATCATCCTTCAATGGCTGGTTTAGTTGATTTCATGTCAAACCAATCTCTCTCTCACACTTGAAATCTGCTCAAGGCCAGGGTCCATGTTGTCGACCATTTGTGTGCCCTATGCAACGCAATATATTTCATGCAAAAATGGGAATTAAGGACAGAAACGTTATGGACCTAACAGAAGCAGAAGATATTAAGGAGAGGTGGCAAGACTACACAGAAGAACCATACAAAAAGATCTTAATGACCCAGATAACCATGATGGTGTGATCACTCACCTTGAGCCAGACATCCAGCGAATTCAAGTGGGCCTTAGGAAGCATCACTATGAACAAAGCAAGTGGAGGTGATGGAATTCCAGCTGAGCTATTTCAAATCCTAAAAGATAATGTTGTGAAAGTGCTGCACTCAATATGCCAGCAAATTTGGAAAACTCAGCAGTGGCCACAGGACTGGAAAAGGTCAGTTTTCATTCCAATCCCAAATAAAGGCAATGCCAAAGAATGTTCAAACTACTGCACAATTGCACTTATCTCACACACTAGCAAAGTAATGCTCAAAATTCTCCAAGTGAGGCTTCAACACTACATGAACTGAGAACTTCCAGATGTTTGATGTGGGTTTAGAAAAGGCAGAGGAACCAGAGATCAAATTGCCAACATCTGTTGGATCATAGAAAAAGCAAGAGAATTCCAGAACAAGCAGCTGCTTCATTGACTATGCTAAAGCTTTTGACCGTGTGGATCACAAGAAACTGGAAAATTCTTCAACAGATGGGAATACCAGACCACCTCACCTGCCTCCTGAGAAATCTGTATGCAGGTCAAGAAGCAACAGTTAGAACTGGACATGGAACAACAGACTGGTTCCCAATTGGGAAAGGAGTATGTCAAGGATGTATATTGTTACCCTGCTTATTTAACTTATATTCAGAGTACATCATGAGAAATGCCAGGCTGGATGAAGCATAAGTTGAAATCAAGATGGCCAGGAGAAATATCAATAACCTCAGATATACAGATGATACCACCCTTACAGCAGAACGCAAAGAGGAACTAACGAGCCTCTTGATGAATGTAAAAGAGGAGAGTGAAAAAGTTGGCTTAAAACTCAGCATTCAAAAAACCTAAGATAATGGCATCCAGTTTCATTACTTCATGGCAAATAGATGGGGAAACAATGGAACCAGTGACAGACTATTTTCTTGGGCTCCAAAATCACTGGAGATAGTTACTGCAGTCATGAAATTAAAAGACTATTGCTCCTTAGAAGAAAAGCTATGACCAACCTAGACAGCATATTAAAAAGCAGAGACATTACTTTGCCAACAAAGTTCTATATAGTCAAAGCTATGGTTTTTCCAGTAGACATGTATGGATGTGAGAGTTAGACCATAAAGACAGCTAAGCATGAAGAATTGATGCTTTTGAACTGTGGTGTTGGAGAAGACTCCTGAGAATCCCTTCAACAGCAAGGAGATCAAACCAGTCAATCCTAAAGGAAATCAGTTCTGACTGTTCATTGGAAGGAGTGATGCTGAAGCTGAAGCTCCAATACTTTGGCCACCTGATTCAAAGAACTGACTCATTTGAAAAGACCCTAATGCTGGGAAAGATTGAGGGCAGGAGGAGAAGGGGGCGACAGAGGATGAGATGGTTGGATGGCATCACCGACTCAATGGACATGAGTTTGAGCAAGCTCCAGGAGTTGGTGATGGACAGGGAAGCTTGGCGTGCCGCAGTCCATGAGGTCACAAAGAGTCAGACATGGCTGAGCAATTGAACTGAGCTGAATGCAATACAAACTGAAGGCAAACTGAATAATACCTCCATTATCTCATGTTCCTATAAATGTGCCCTCCACTTTGAGGATAAAGAATCAAATTATTAGAAAATGAATTCACATCAAAGATTTAGGCAAACTCACAAATATAAAGCCCTCCATAGTCCATTTCAGGCTCAGTTCACAGTAAGCCCAATTCAACACCATGTTCCTTTCCCTTTGTGTTCTGAGCATTAGCAGTTGATGGAGAATCTAGTCAGGTTCTTACTTTCTTACTTGGGAAATTTTAGCTTCCTGCTGGCCCTTTGCTTAAACTTTTGTGCTATTCAATTGCACTGTCCTGGGCCTTAAAAAACACACAACAGCCTTATTCTTCTCCCATGAAATGTGTTTTGAAAACTCTTATAATGCATAGAGTAAATGATACCATCAGTTCAAAGGTTGTCTACATAGAGGACAGGGACTGTTGACCTCATCTATGCATTCTCTGCATATCACCTAGACAGGGCTTAATGAATTTGACTTGTTTCAACCAATGTTTATTGAGTACTTACTGGGTACCAGATATAGTTTTAAGAACACGTGTACACCCGTGATGGATTCATGTTGATGTATGGCAAAACCAATACAGTATAGTAAAGTTAAATAAACAAAATAAAGAATAAATAATAAAAGCAAGATTCTTGCTCATAGACTAATAAGGGAGACAGATGAGCAACCAATTACAATGCAGTATGGTAAGTACTTTAATAAGGAAAAAGAGAGTGCTTTAGGGAAACAGAAGACAGACATTTGATCTACTCAGGGAGAGGCAGTGGGTCATGGAAGTCTTGCAGGAAAAAATTTTACAAACTCTGTGATTCTATCCCAGTCTAAATAAGGCTTCACCAATAAAACTGTGTGACTTTAAGGATGTCATATAAACTTTCTGTCAGTTTTATCCTCTGTAAAACTAGGTAAATAATACCCTCTCTGAATGAATCAAGTGAAAAGAGAGATATAAAAGGGGGGTCTGTAAATTTAATGCCAATTTGTTTTCTGTTATTACTAAAAGTAATTACCTGGACTGTTAAGAATATAATGAATGCATATCTCGGGCTCTGTAGTCAGATATTTATGGACTCAAGGCCAATAAATGACTTTGGGCAAGTTACTTAATCTCTCTAAGCCTCATTTTTATTATTTATAAAATTGGGACCTTATAGGAATTCTGTGAAGATTAAATGAAATAATGTGTGTAAGTTGTCATATATTAATCATTCAATGACTTTTGGATAATATTGATGATGATGATGCTTATGATGGTGATGATGATGATATAATAAGTGTAATGCTTGGCACATCTAAGTTATTATAATTATTAATTGAGAGAGGATGTAGATATTACTTTAGTATCGTTAGTTTGTCTGTGGCCAGAGGCTACATCCTTAAACCCAGCTGTCTATAATTTATTACTTTCTCATAGTCAATAAGGGGACAGGAATCCTTAAAGTCTTTGCCTTTTTTATTCTCTTATACCTGCTAAGCAAAGGCCAACATTTGCATAGCTTCTGTCATCATTTTTCTGTGTATTAGTGATAAGTTTTCATCTTTAACTCCTATTTCTCTGCCTATGGTAGTGGTTCCTATTCATTAAACTACCTAGGAAGCTTATAAAACCCTCAGTGCCAAGCTTGTACACAGTACTAATTAAATAATAATAACCAAACATCATTTTTAAGAGCTGCTTCAAGTAATTACTATATGCAACAAAGTTTGGGAACCACAGACCAAGTCCAGGTCCACAGTTACAACTTTCTATTAGAAATCTAGGTGATTCATTAAGCTTTGCAAACTCAGTTTGTCCAAAATTTAAGCCATTATCTCTTCCCTCCCCAATCTGCTGTGGAATCTGCTATGGAATCTCCAAAATTCCACATTTCTCTATGTTACAGAGGCCTCAAGTTTATGAGTTATCAATCAATTGCATATCTATTATAGATTGTATTTCTCATATAGGAATCATTTTGATCTTTCTCTTTCAATTACCGGTATTACCAGGCTCACTTGGGGCCCTGTTACATATCACTTAGGTAATCACAAGATATCAGAATCACAAATTTTATAGAATTTAGGTTATAAAAGTCAGTACATATAACAAACACTTGAAAGCTCTGTTAGGAACATATCACTTTGGAAACTAATATCATGTTATAATCCAGTGTAGCCAATAGTTGCTCTGTGGTTGAAATGACTTACTTCTCTTTTGAGCACTAGAGAAAGTAGTTGGTTTGACTGTAGGAGCAATGTTATACCCAAATGAATGCATACATTTTACAATAATTATAGAATTATATTCAGCATGGTGAGATACTCACAATTAAGAGTCCCAGAAGAAATCAGAGAGCTGCTAAGGAAAGAGCTTATTCATGTTCCCATCCCATGATCACTCCAGAGTCTAAATTTCTTGAGTAACATGGTTGGCAAAAAAATTCACAAATTTTAAAAAATGTTATTTTCCTATTTCTATTGAATGTATGTGATTGAACATGTTAGGTTAAAAGTGTGTGTGTGTGCAAGTGTATCTGTGTGTGTGTGTGTGACATGCCTCCACTTTGCATGCACGCTAAGTCACTTCAGTCGTGTCTGACTCTTTGCGACGCCATGGACTGTAGCCCTCCAGGCTCCTCCGTCCATGGGATTTTCCAGGCAAGAATACTGGAGTGGGTTGCCATTTCCTTCTCCAGGGGATCTTCCTGACCCAGGGATTGAACTTGTGTTTCTTGTGTCTCCTGCATTGGCAGACGGGTTCTTTACCACTAACGCCACCTGGGAAGCCTCCACCATAGTTTACAGTAATTCCCCCTCTTCTAACACATACACTTTTCTTCTCACTTCTAATTTATTATATATGCTGCTTCCAGGCTAATCTTCCTAAAGCACAGTGTTATCATGTGACTTTCCAGTTTAAAAATCATCAGTGATTCCTCATAAGCTACTGAATTGTGTCAGAACTCCTCAGTCTGTCATTTAAGACCGTTTGGGATGTGGCTCCAAGTCTGCCTCTGTAGTCTTGTTGACTACTACTGCCCTTCATGGATCATATGCCCCAGGCAACCTAAAGTATTTACTTTCATTTTGCCAAGTTGATACTGTTACTCACGCTTTTTATTCTCTTTGCCTAAAACATTTCACTGCCATCCCATCTAGACCTGGTGAAATACTGTTTTTCCTTCAAGACACAGTTTGAATGGAAATTTGGAAAGTTTTTGGACTTTTTTCCTGTTGCTCCAGTATATATAAATTGAATTGTCTTTTCCTGGAGACGTACGAGTGTATCTTCTTCATATGACTCCATGTTACTGACTATGCCTAGAACTGTGTGTCACATATAATAGACATCCAGTGAATAAATGAGAAATTCAAGCATTGTAATTCAACAGAAATAACTTCAGTTCCTCTTCCTCTCTCTTCCTGACCCCTGCCACTTATTCATTTTACAGTGTCTCTCAGTGTTAACAACCATGTTAGTAGTTCCTTTAGGAAATGACTCAGATTTTTAGAATGAACGGAAACTCAAAGCACAGCAATTATATGAAGCATTGGGGGTAGGGTGGGAGAGAAACTAATTAAAGTTAATTTAATTACAGAATAAGAAAGAGCATGGCTTAAATGCCACCATTAGTCCCAAATGTGCTGAATCATTTTGAAGGAATTCTAAGCCATGAGCAGACATTCTTCCTTTACCTTGCCAGGTGGGAATGGTCATGTTCATGTGCATAAAGGACTATAATAAATGTACTATTTTACTCCTGAGAGTAAATGGGAGAAGAAAGAAATGCATTCTGACACATTCATCTTCCAGTTTGGGACTCTGGGATGCTTTTGCTTTGCATGCCATTTGCAAATGTGCATTGATACTTCTTCACCCAAACTGCCTCAAGCACCAAAACTACTGGGACAGGGTGTAATATCCAGCCACCCAGGAAGATTCCAGATGCTCTGATGGATATAAAATGGTCTGTGAATGTCCTATCTCTGTGTCACGAGTAGAATTTGCTGCATTGTTGTCATGCTGAGTAGAAGTAGAAAAGTCAAAATCAGGTCTGAGAGAGAGGGGTAAACAAAACCTGGCCTATGAAGAAAAAGTGAATTCAGGGGTTTTATCAGAGCCATATACCACATTAGGGACAGAAACCATCATGGCAAAGCATGTGGATAAATACACAGGCATTATAAAGAGAGGAATTTATGACCAGGAGTTTTAGGCTTTTCTGCTGTGAGTAGAAACCCTTGAAGGTGTGGCTCTCAATACTTAGAAGTGTTTTTCTTCAATAGAAGGAAAAAGGAAAATGATGTAAAGGAAACCTGTGGGGTAATAACTAGCATCTCTGTAACCTAATGGTGTCTTTAAACAGCTTGAGTCTTGGCTAATAGAGATGTGCTAACGGTTCTAATGTGGGAAGTGGCTTTAAAGGCATAGGTATCATGATGTTAAAAAAAACAAAGTTTTTTTTTTTTTTTTTGATGGATAGACAAATGAACCAGTGTTGGAATGTTGTTGTTGTTGGTTGGTTTTTTTTTTTTTTTTTTCGGTCACTATGTTGAAGTGTTGGCATTGGGTATAGGTAACTGCAACCACAGCAGAGCAGTTTTATCAGTCAATCTATAGTTTGACTGAAGCTGGTTACCTTAATTGTTAGAGTATTATGATAGATACACAATATATATCCAGTCTCCGCATAAACTTTACTGTTTACTCTGGTCACAGATTTCAGCCCTATTCTTGACCAGTGTCTGGACAAATCTATTGATGATCATAACAGAGAATAGTTTAGAGAACATGAGAACGTTCACTATGCCACATTCTTAAAACTTCAGAAATATCTTAATATATATGACTTAACAGATAGCAGAGTCTCTATGAGTTAGGATAGGCTAAGCATGTTGCAGTCGCAGGCAGGATCCCAAGTATTAGTGACTTAATGCAACAAGTTTATTTCTTGTTTTCACAGAGTTTACTGTGAGTCCTAGATGGGTCTTATAGATAGCCATTCCTCATATGATGGCTCTTGAGTCCAAGGTGTTTTGGTCTTTTGGCCTTGCCATATCAAGGTATTCTTCATGGTGCTGCGGCAGGGAAAGAGAGGTGCTGAAGGCTTGCGCATGAATATTTAATTGCCTCAAACCAGAAGCAATAGGGGATTACTGCTCATATTTTTTTTCACATGGCTCCACCCTATTGAATAAAAGCTAACAAATGCAGTCTTTCCCTTCTCTATTCAGAAAGGAAAGATAACTAGATATCGGTGAACAGTGTAGCCAACACCTGTATTGTACCATTTAACATCCTTGAAGCACATTTGATTTCAGCACAGCTGTAGTGGACAGTTCATCCCTTCTCATGCACTCTACAGCGCCTCTCTGCTTGTGCACCTCAGCACTGTCTCCAGATTTTTAGAAAGCTACTCAACTCATACAAAGGTGCATCCTGGGAAGGTGATAGTGTTAAAGCACTCGAGACTGCTGCTGCTGCTGCTGCTAAGTTGCTTCAGTTGTGTCCGACTCTGTGCAACCCCATAGATGGCAGCCCACCAGGCTCCCCCGTCCCTGGGATTCTCCAGGCAAGAACACTGGAGTGGGTTGCCATTTCCTTCTCCAATGCATGAAAGTGAAAAGTGAAAGTGAAGTCACTCAGTCAGGTCCAACTCTTCGCAACCCCATGGACTGCAGCCTACCAGGCTCCTCTGCCCATGGGATTTTCCAGGCAAGAGTACTGGAGTGGGGTGCCATTGCCTTCTCCAAACACTTGAAACTAAACCTCAACAAATATAAGATAGGAGGTCAGTGTATAAATGTTCCAGCTATCCAATATTCCCCTGTGGTTCATCTGGTAAAGAATCAGCCTGTAGTGCAGGAGACCTGTGTTCAATCCCTGGGTTGGGAAGATACTCTGCAGAGGGAAAGGCTACACACTCCAGTTTTCTGGCCTGGAGAATTCCATGGATCAGTCCATGGAGTTGCAAAGAGTCAGACATGACTCAGCGACTGTCACTACTATGGTATACTATATTTCAGAGGGAAAATTTCTGAAGTGGTTTCTAAATGATTTCCCACAAAGTCTCCCCAGGGTATTGGACCCCAGTTGTAGACAAGGTAACCAACTCAATAACACACTACCGGCTTCTCTTCCTTCTCTTTGTCCCCTCTTACTTACCTGTCCTTCCTAGGATTACTTCCCACATAAACTATCTGTACTCTTGTTCTTGTTTCAGGATCCCCTATCAGAAGAGCCCAAACTAAGACAACTAGGAATGTCACAAAGCCAATACTTCACAGAATGGGTTGGGAGCCAGGAGGCTTGTGTTGCTGGCCGAGTCCAACATTCATTAACTTCATGACCTTGGGCAGGTCAGTTCTTATGACAGCCTCAGCTTTCTTTTCATCTTTAAGATGAATTGTTTAGGCCTGAAAATCTTTAATACCATTTCCAACTCTGATGCCCATAATTCTGTGATTAAACTCTGACTCTGTTTAAGGTTATTAAGACAATCATAGAGATCAGCAATTCTTCATCATCAAAGAAGAGGAAAAGGGAAATTATTTTAAATATTAGCCAGAGGGCTTCCAGTTTGATCCAAGAAATATCTTCTTAACAGAATTCATTATTGGTAATTTTCAAGATCAGGATTACTGCATTTATTTGGAATAGTACTTAACTAGGTGACTTTTACATGATCTCCTACTTTTGATTATATACAGATACTGTGGTCGTGGTGAAAATCATTCACTAGCAGATATGATGATTTGGTTGCCCTTAATGGCCTCTCTATTCCTATTTCTTGAGAAAATCAAAGGGATAAATATCAATAAATAAATGCATATCAAGGACTTGGTTGAAATGGCAGTTTTCCATGGGACGTCCAAACTTACTTACTTTTCCTACAGTAATAACATTAGCTGACATTCAATAAACATTGTATGCCAGATATTTGGATAAGCAGGAAGGAGAGAAAAGAAAGCCTTCCTCAGTGATCAATGCAAAGAAATAGAGGAAAACAATAGAAAGGAAAAGACTAGAGATCTCTACAAGAAAATTAGAGATACCAAGGGAACAATTTCATGCAAAGATAGGCAAAATAAAGGACGGAAATGGTATGGACCTAACAGAAGCAGAAGATATTAAGAAGAGGTGGCAAGAATACACAGAAGAACTGTACAAAAAAGATCTTCATGACTCAGAAAACCACAGTGGTGTGATCACTCATCTAGAGCCAGACATCCTGGAATGTGAAGTCAAGTGGGCCTTAGAAAGCATCACTACCAACAAAGCTAGTGGAGGTGATAGAATTCCAGTTGAGCTATTTCAAATCCTCAAAGAGGATGCTGTGAAAGGGCAGCACTTGATATGTCAGAAAATTTGGAAACCTCAGCAGAGGCCACAGGACTGGAAAAGGTCAGTTTTCATTCCAATCCGAAAGAAAGGCAATGCCAAAGAATGCTCAAACTACCGCACAATTGCACTCATCTCACATGCTAGTAAAGTAATGCTCAAAATTCTCCAAGCCAGGCTTCAGCAATATGTGAACCGTGAATTTCCAGGTGTTCAAGCTGGTTTTAGAAAAAGCAGAGGAACCAGAGATCAAATTGCCAACATCCATTAGATCATCAAAAAAGGAAGAGAATTCCAGAAAAACATCTACTTCTGCCTTATTGACTATGCCAAAGCCTTTGACTGTGTGGATCACAACAAACTGTGGAAAATTCTGAAAGAGATGAGAATACCAGACCATTTGACCTGCCTCTTGAGAAATCTGTATGCAGGTCAAGAAGCAACAGTTAGAACTAGAAATGGAACAACAGACTGGTTGCAAATCAGGAAAGGAGTACGTCAAGGCTGTATATTGTCATCCTGCTTATTTAACTTACATGCAGAGTACATCATGCAAAGTGCTGGGCTGGATGAAGCACAAGCTGGAATCAAAATTGCCAGGAGAAACATCAATAACCTCAGATATGCAGATAACACCACTATTATAGCAGAAAGTGAAGAAGAACTATAGAGCCTCTTGATGAAAGTGAAAGAGGAGAGTGAAAAAGTTGGCTTAAAATTTATCATTCAGAAAACTAAGATCATGACATCTGGTCCCATCACGTCATGGCAAATAGATGGGGAAAGAGTAGAAACAATGAGAGACTTAATTTTGGGGGGCTCCAAAAGCACTGAAGATGGTGACTGCAGCCATGAAATTAAAAGACGCTTGCTCCTTGGAAGAAAAGCTATGACCAACCTAGACAGCATATTAAAAAGCGGAGCATTACTTTGCCAATAAAGGGCTGTCTAGTCAAAGCTATGTTTTTTCCAGTAGTCATGTATGAATATCAGAGTTGGACTATAAAGAAAGCTGAATGTTGAAGAATTGATGCTTTTGAACTGTGGTTTTGGAGAAGACTGTTGAGAGTCTTTTGGACTGCAAGGAGATTCATTCTGTCTATCCTAAAGGAAATCAGTCCTAAATATTCATTGGAAGGACTGATGCTGAAGTTGAAACTCCAATACTTTGGCTACCTGATGAGAAGAACTGACTCATTGGAAAAGACCTTGATGCTGGGAAAGATTAAAGGTGGGAGGAGAAGGGGATGACAGAGGATGAGATGGTTGGATGGCATCACTGACTTAATGGACATGAGTTTGAGTAAACTCCAGGAATTGGTAATAGACAGGGAAGCCTCGCCTGCTGCAGTCCTTGAGGTCTCAAAGAGTCAGACACTGCTTAGTGACTGAACTGAACTGAATATAAATTATCTTATTTAGTGTTTATAGAATAAATGAAATTAATACTGACATAAAATATATTTTGCTGGTGAGGAAGCTAAAGCTCAAAAAGGTAAAATTTGCTTCCCAGGATTACATAGCCATAGTGAGTGGCGTGGCAATGACTCAAAATCAAGTGTGTCTGATTTTATTGCTTGAATATATTACCACACCACGTTGCCAATCTAGAGTATTTATTGATGCTCCCAGTATAAAATTTGAGGTCCTACACAACCATCATCATCATCATCAAGAAAAAGACCAAGGAAAGAAACAATTATTTTTAAAAAATTACTACTTATTAATGCAAGAACTTACTAATGCAAAAAAGCAAAATGGCTGTCTGAGGAGGCCTTACAAATAGCTGTGAAAAGAAGAGAAGCGAAAAGCAAAGAAGAAAAGGAAAGATATAAGCATCTGAATGTAGATTTCTAAAGAATAGCTAGGAGAGATAAGAAAGCCTTCCTCAGTGATCAATGCAAAGAAATAAAGGAAAACAACAGAATGGGAAAGGCTAGAGATCTCTTCAAGAAAGTTAGAGATACCAAGGGAACATTTCATGCAAAGATGGGCTCTATAAAGGACAGAAATGGTATGGACCTAACAGAAGCAGAAGATATTAAGAAGAGGTGGCAAGAATACACAGAAGAACTGTACAAAAAAGATCTTCATGACCCAGATAATGACGATGGTGTGATCACTCACCTAGAGCCAGACATCCTGGAATGTGAAGTCAAGTGGACCTTAGAAAGTATCCTTATGAACAAAGCTAGTGGAGGTGATGGAATTCCAGTTGATCTATTTCAAATCCTGGAAGATGATGCTGTGAAAGGGCAGTGGTCAATATGTCAGCAAATTTGGAAACCTCAGCAGTGGCCACAGGACTGGAAAAGGTCAGTTTTCATTCCAATCCCAAAGAAAGGCAATGCCAAAGAATGCTCAAACTACTGCACAATTGCACTCATCCCACACACTAGTAAAGTAATGCTTAAAATTCTCCAAGCCAGGCTTCAGCAATATGTGAACTGTGAACTTCCAGATGTTCAAGCTGGTTTTAGAAAAGGCAGAAGAACCAGAGATCAAATTGTCAACATCTGCTGGATCATCGAGAAAGCCAGAGAGTTCCTGAAAAACATCTATGTCTGCTTTATTGATTATGCCAAAGCCTTTGACTGCGTAGCTCACAATAAACTGTGGAAAACTCTGAAAGAGATGGGAATGCCAGACCACCTGACGTGCCTCCTGAGAAAACTATATGCAGGTCAGGAAGCAACAGTTAGAACTGGACATGGAACAACAGACTGGTTCCAAATAGAAAAAGGACTACGTCAAGGCTGTATATTGTCACCCTGCTTATTTAACTTAGATGCAGAGTGCATCATGAGAAATGCTGGACTGGAAGAAACACAAGCTGGAATCAAGATTGCTAGGAGAAATATCAATAACCTCAGATATGCAGATGACACCACCCTGATGGCAGAAAGTGAAGAGGAACTAAAAAGCCTCTTGATGAAAATGAAAGAGGAGAGTGAAAAAGTTGGCTTAAAACTCAACTTTCAGAAAACTAAGATCATGGCATTTGGTCCCATCACTTCATGGGAAATAGATGGGGAACCAGTGGAAACAGTGTCAGACTTTATCTTTTTGTGCTCCAAAATCACTGCAGATGGTGATTGCAGCTATGAAATTAAAAGACACTTACTCCTTGGAAGGAAAGTTATGACCAACCTAGATAGCATATTAAAAAGCAGAGACATTACATTGTCAACAAAGGTCTGTCTAGTCAAGGCTATGGTTTTTCCTGTGGTCATGTATGGATGTGAGAGTTGGACTGTGAAGAAAGCTGAGTATCGAAGAATTGATGCTTTTGAACTGTGGTGTTGGAGAAGACTCTTGAGAGTCCCTTGGACTGCAAGGAGATCCAATCAGTCCATCCTAAAGGAGATCAGTCCTGGGCGTTCATTGGAAGGACTGATGCTGAAGCTGAAACTCCAATACTTTGGTCACCTCATGAGAAATGTTAACTCATTGGAAAATACTTTAACGCTGGTAGGGATTGGGGGCAGGAGGAGAAGGGGATGACAGAGAGTGAGATAGGTGAATGGCATCACTGACTCAATGGGCATGAGTTTGGGTAAATCCGAGAGTTGTTGATGGACAGGGAGCCCTGATGTGTTGTGATTTACGGGGTCGCAAAGAGTTGGACACGACTGAGCGACTGAACTGAAGGCAAGAACATGCACCTGTGAATTTAGGAAAGTCTTCTGGTAGCTCAGTCACTAAAGCGTTTGCCTGCAATGTGGGAGACCTCAGTTTGATATCTGGGTCAGGAAGATCCCTGGGGGAGGAAATAGCAACCCACTATAGTATTTTTGCCTGGAGAATTCTATGGACAGAAGAACCTGGTGGGCTATAGTCTATGGGGTCACAAAGAGTTGGGCACAACTGAGTGATTAACTGTTTTCAGCATAATTAGAAGAAATGAAGGTAATTTCTGTTCCTTACTTATAGCCTTCTGATTAGTTGTAGGATCAGTCTACTGAAATGCACGTATAATTGTTTAAAATTCTAATTGCTTAGAGTTGGGATTAACTGTGGGAAATTCTTCCCATGCGTTTAAGAAATCATTTTTTCCAAGTTCATATAGTGATTTAGTTTTTCAGTAAATATATGTTTATGTTCTGATCCAATTCTTAGCCCTATCCATTAGTTTCCATAAATACTGAAAAGGAAAAAGACTATTCTTTGTTTACCTTTATAAAATATAAAAATATAAATGGACACTGTAAACAAAGTTCACTGAATGTATTTGCTTCTGTGGTTTCATACCTTTCAACTGTAGAATGTTTATGTCTTCTTTGGATCCTGTATTCTGGAAAGCAGGAAACGTGCTGAATGGATAATGAGGAAGAGTGGTTGGATGAAGTTAAAGGGAAGTTTGCCTTCTCTGGTCTCAAAGATATTTATATGCATAAAAAACTACCTTTTTATGAATTTCTCCTGAAGGATCTGTGAATGTCTCATTTCTAAATCAGAAGCAGGCTAGTTGTGTGTGCCTTTGTTTTGAATATTATTGAGAAGGCATTGCATTTTGAACTTGTTTAGAGATCACAAGGGATAACTGGTTAAGATGTTTGTGCAAATATTTTGAATAGTGTAAACTGATGTGTATAAATATTAGCCAGGGTTATACCTTCTGTTGGTAAGAACAATTTTCTTCCCTTTTTACATATTATATACATAAGAAAGGTCCCAGATTTTGGTGGAATGGAAAATGTCCCTTCAACTTTTAAAGAGCATCTCCTTTATAGAAGTATTGAATCAGAAGCACAGAAGAAAGAAAAAAAAAAAAACAACAACATGGCAAATACAGTCACCTTTCATGGCCAGTAAAATTGGAGCCTTTTATCTTTTTATGGTCAATTTACATTTAAATGGAGAGACCCTTTAGTGCTGATGGAGGTGATGGGGGGAAATGGTATCTACATCATGAATAATAAAATTCAGGGGGAAATGTCAGCTTTTCAGCCTACTAGCACATTTTGTTGCTATGACAACAGAATGCAAAGTGTTCTCTTAAAGGGAAACATGACAATTTGTTGGGGATTAAAGCAAAACTCACTCATAATATATTTAAATATAATTTTAGATTCATAAATACTAAGGGTATACTGAAAAAGACTTAAAGTGCTCTGATTTTTGAGGAGATGTAATTATGAGAAGAGTCATGCTGAAGGTAGTGAGGAAAAGCATTAAGATGAAACTTTTCTGTCCCTCCAATTCCTCTTAGAATCCACAAAACCACAGCCATTAGTAGGCCCATCTGGTGTGGAGCCAGAAATTGGCACCAAATGGAGGTAGATCCTTTTAGTTCTCAGACATTTAAGCAGCCTGTGTTTTAGCATTCTCACCGCATACATAATTTTTTATCTGAGCCCATGTAAATTATTTTTTAAACCATTAAACCTGGCTTGAACTCAACTAAACCAAAAATTAAAATTTTCCATGTTACAGAGTGGCACCTGCCTACCTATTAACAGAGGTAATGCTGAGAGATGGTTATGGAGTTTCCCCCATTTAAAATTCTGTAACTGGGGCAGTCCTAAGATGGTGGAGGAATAGGATGGGGAGACCACTTTATCCCCCACAAATTCATCAAAGAACATTTAAACGCTGAGTAAATCCCACAAAACAACTTCTGAATGCTGGCAGAAGACATCAGGCACCCAGAAAAGCAGCCCAGTGTCTTCGAAAGGAGGTAGGAAAACATATAAAAGACCAAAAAAGAGAGAAAAGAGGTAGGGACCGAGCTCCGTCCTGGGAAGGGAGTCTTAAAAAAAGAGAGAAGTTTCCAAACACCAGGAAACACTCTCATTGCTGAGTCTGTGGTGAGCCTTGGAACCATAGAGGGTGACATAACTGGGAGGAAAAATAAATAAATAATTAAAAAACAGATTACGTGCTCAACGGTAATTCCTCCAGCGGAGAAGCAGTGCAGATGCCTGCACCCGCCACTAGCAAGTGGGTGCTGGGCAGGGAGGCATGGGCTGCATTGCTTAGAGTAAGGACTGGGCCTGAATGCCCCGAGAGCAGTCTGAGGGAACTAACTTGGGCTAGCAAACCAGACTGTGGGATAGCTACCACGAGAAAAGCCCTAACCTAAGATACTGCCAGGCCCACTCACAGAACAAAGGACTAAACAGAGCTAGCCTGCTGCAGACCATCCCTCTCTGGTGACAGGCAGCTAGAGCCAGAAGGGGGCAATTGCAGCCCCAGAGAGACATTATCTACCAAATTGCAAGCAGGCTTCTTTGCTAACTGAGACTTCTTGGGGTTCTGGATGGTCAACATCCACCTGAGAAGATGTGCTGGTTGTACATCGAGAAAACCAAGAAGCAGGGACAGGGGAGGTGATAAGTCACAGTTACTGCGCTCGCCAAACACCTCATCACCTGAGCTGCTCAGGTCTGGGAAGGGCACAAAATGCAGGCCCAAACAAGTCTGCGCCTCTGAGGACTACCCAAGTGCCTGAACCTGAGCGGCTTAGACCTGGGAGGTTCATGCAGCCCAGGGCTGGCCTCGGACCGTTCCCAGCGGAGCAACCTAGAGTCTGAGCAGTGTGGGCAGGGAGGGCACACATGCCGTGAGTGGGGGCAGGCCCAGTGTGGCTGAGACACTGCGAGCACACGCCAGTGTTATTTGTTTGCAGTGTCCCTCCCTCCCCACAGTGCAACTGAACAAGTGAGCCTAAAAAAGTGTCCACTACCACCCCTTGTGTCAGGGTAGAAATCAGACACTGAACATACCAGCAAACAGAAGAAGCTAAAACAGAGGGAACTGCCTTGGAATTGACAGATGCAATAGACTAAAACCCTGTAGTTAGTACCGACTACATAGGAAGGGGCCTATAGATCTTGAGAAGTATAAGCTGGACCAAGGAACTATCCGAAAATGAACTGACGCCACAAGGCCCACACCACCAGAGAAAGTCCTAGATATATTTTTACTATTTTTACTATCATTCTTTTTTAAAAATTTTTAAAATTTTAAGTCCTCTATTACTCCATTAATTTTCATTTTTATAACCTACTATTACTTTGCAAAAAATAAAGAAAGAAAGAGACCCTATTTTTTAAAGCAAACTCCATATATATATATAAATATATATATATTTATAATTTTTGTAACTTTTTTTCTTTTCCTTAATATTGTATTTTTGTTTTTTGTTTTTTTTTTTTTTAATTTATTATTTTTTTTTATTTTTTTATTTTTAAATTTTAAAATCTTTAATTCTTACATGCATTCCCAAACATGAACCCCCCTCCCACCTCCCTCCCCATAACATCTTTCTGGGTCATCCCCATGCACCAGCCCCAAGCATGCTGCATCCTGCGTCAGACATAGACTGGTGAATGACATTCTAACATGTATACTATCATGTGAATTGAATATTGTATTTTTGAAAATCCAACCTCTACTCTTGATTTTAATCTTTGCTTTTTGGTATTTATCAGTTTTGTACCTTTAAGAACCCAATCTTCATTACGGATTTTTACTTGGGAGTGAGATCACTGGCCTGATTCCTCTCTCCCCCTTTGGAATCTCCTTTTTCTCCACCAGCTCGCCTCTATCTCCTCCCTCCCCCTTCTCTTCTCTACCCAACTCTGTGAATCTCTTTGTGTGTTCCAGATGGTGGAGAACACTTAGGGAACTGCTTACTGGCTGGATCTGTCTCTCTCCTTTTGATTCCCCCCTTTATCTTCCTGGCCACCTCTGTCTCCTTCCTCCTTCTTCTCTTCTCTGTACAACTTCGTGAACATCTCTGAGTGGTCCAGACTGTGGAGTGCACATAAGGAAGTGATTGCTGGCTATCTTGCTCTCTCCTCTTTTGATCCCACCTCATTTCATTCGGGTCACCTCTAACTCCCTCCTCCCTCTTCTCTTTTCCATGTAAATCTGTGAACCTCTCTGGGTGTCCCTCACTGTGGAGAAACTTTTCATCTTTAACCTAGATGTTTTTATCAATGGTGCTGTATAGATGGAGAAGTCTTGAGACTGCTTTAAAAATAAGACTGCAAACCAGAAGCAGGTGGCTTAAGTCCAAATCCTGAGAACACCAGAGAACTCCTGACTCCAGGGAACATTAATCAACAGGAGCTCATCAAACGCCTCCATACCTACACTGAAACCAAGCACCATCCAAGGGCCAACAAGTTCCAGAGCAAGACATACCACACAAATTCTCCAGCAACACAGCAACACAACCTTGAGCTTAAATATACGGGCTGCCCAAAGTTAATCCAAACCCATTGATATCTCATAATTCATTACTGGACACTACATTGCACTCCAGAGAGAAGAAACCCAGCTCCACCCACCAGAACACAGCCACAAGGTTCCCTAACCAGGAAACCTTGACAAGCCACCTGTACAACCCCACCCACAGCGAGGAAACTCCACATTAAAGAGAACTCCACAAACTGCCAGAATACAGAAAAGCCATCCCAAACACAGCAATATAAACAAGATGAAGAGACAGAGGAATACCCAGCAGGTAAAGGAACATGATAAATGACCACCAAACCAAACAAAAGAGGAAGAGATAGGGAATCTACCTGATAAAGAATTCCGAATGAAATTGAAAAAATAGTGAAAATGATCCAAAATCTTGAAATAAAAACAGAGTCACAGATAAATAACCTGGAGACAAGGATTGAGAAGATGCAAGAAAGGTTTAGCAAGGACCTAGAAGAAATAAAAAAAGAGTCAATATATAACGAATAATGCAATAAATGAGATCAAAAACACTCTGGAGGGAACAAATAGTAGAATAATGGAGGCAGAAGATAGGATTAGTGAAGTAGAAGATAGAATGGTAGAAATAAATGAATCAGAGAGGAAAAAAGAAAAACGAATTAAAAGAAATGAGGACAATCTCAGAGACCTCCAGGACAATAGTAAATGCCCCAACATTCGAATCATAATAGTCCCAGAAGAAGAAGACGAAAAGAAAGACCATGAGAAAATACTTGAGGAGATAATAATTGAAAACTTCCCTAAAGTGGGGAAGGAAATTATCACCCAAGTCCAAGAAACCCAGAGAGTCCCAAAGAGGGTAAACCCAAGGTAAAACACCCCAAGACACATATTAATCAAATTAACAAAGGTCAAACACAAAGAACAGATATTAAAAGCAGCAAGGGAAAAACAACAAATAACACACAAGGGGATTCCCATAAAGATAACAGCTGATCTTTCAATAGAAACTCTTCAGGCCAGGAGGGAATGGCAGGTCATACTTAAAGTGGTGAAAGAAAATAATCTACAGCCCAGATTACTGTACCCAGCAAGGATCTCATTCAAATATGAAGAAGAAATCAAAAGCTTTACAGACAAGCAAAAGCTGAGAGAATTCAGCACCACCAAACCAGCTCTCCAACAAATGCTAAAGGATATTCTCTAGACAGGAAACACAAAAAGGGTGTATAATCTCAAACTCAAAACAATAAAGTAAATGGCAATGGGATCATACTTATCAATAATTATCTTAAACATAAATGGGTTGAATGCCCCAAACAAAAGACAAAGACTGGCTGAATGGATACAAAACAAGACCCCTACATATGTTGTCTACAAGAGACCCATCTCAAAACAGGGACACATATAGACTGAAAGTGAAGGGCTGGAAAAAGTTATTCTACGAAAATAGAGACCAAAAGAAAGCAGGAGTAGCAATACTCACATCAGATAAAATAGACTTTAAAACAAAGGCTGTGAAAAGAGACAAAGAAGGACACTACATAATGATAAAATGACCAATCCAAGAAGAAGATATAACAATTATAAATATATATGTACCCAACATAGGAGCACTGCAATATGTAAGACAATTGCTAACAAGTATGAAAGGGGAAATTAACAATAATACAATAATAGTTGGAGATTTAATACCCCACTCACAACTATGGATAGATCAACTAAACAGAAAATTAACAAGGAAACACAAACTTTAAATGATACAATAGACCAGTTAGACCCAATTGATATCTATAGGACATTTCACCCCAAAACAATGAATTTCACCTTTTTCTCAAGTGCTCACGGAACCTTCTCCAGGATAGATCACATCCTGGGCCATAAATCTAGCTTTGGTAAATTCAAAAAAATTGAAATCATTCCAAGCGTCTTTTCTGACCACAATGCATTAAGATTAGATCTCAATTACAGGAGAAAAACTAGTAAAAATCCCAACATATGGAGGCTGAACAACACGCTGATGAATAACCAACAAATCATAGAAGAAATCAAAATATGCATAGAAACGAATGAAAATGAAAACACAACAACCCAAAACCTGTGGGACACTATAAAAGCAGTGCTAAGGGGAAAGTTCATAGCAATACAGGCATACCTGAAGAAACAAGAAAAAAGTCAAATAAATAACCTAACTCTACACCTAAAGCAACTAGAAAAGGAAGAAATGAAGAACCCCAGGGTTAGTAGAAGGAAGGAAATCTTAAAAATTAGGGCAGAAATAAATGCAAAAGAAACAAAAGAGACCATAGCAAAAATCAATAAAGCCAAAAGCTCATTCTTTGAAAGGATAAATAAAATTGACAAACCATTAGCCAGACTCATCAAGAAACAAAGGGAGAAATATCAAATGAATAAAATTAGAAATGAAAATGGAGAGATCACAACAGACAACTCAGAAATACAAAGGATCATAAGAGACTACTATCAGCAATTATATGCCAAGAAAATGGAAAACGTGGAAGAAATGGACAAATTCTTAGAAAAGTACAACTTTCCAAAACTGAACCACGAAGAAATAGAAAATCTTAACAGACCATCACAAGCACAGAAATTGAAACTCTAATCAGAAACCTTCCAGCAAATGAAAGCCCAGGACCAGACAGCTTCACAGCTGAATTCTACCAGAAATTTAGAGGAGAGCTAACACCTATCCTCCTCAAACTCTTCCAGAAAATTGCAGAGGACGGTAAACTTCGATACCCATTGTATGAGGTCACCATCACCCTAATACCAAAACCAGACAAAGATACCACAAAAAAAGAAAACTACAGGCCAATATCACTGATGAACATAGATGCAAAAATCCTTAACAAAATTCTAGCAAACAGAATCCAACAATACATTAAAAAGATCATACACCATGACCAAGTGTGTTTTATCCCAAGGATGCAAGGATTCTTCAATATCCACAAATCAATGTAATACACCACATTAACAAATTGAAAAAAGCCATATGATTATCTCAATAGATGCACAGAAAGCCTTCAAAAAAATTCAACATCCATTTATGATAAAATCTCTCCAGAAAGCAGGAATAGAAGGAACATACTTCAACATAATAAGAGCTATATGTGACAAACCCACAACAAACATTATCCTCAGTGGTGAAAAATTGAAAGCATTTCCCCTAAAGTCAGGAACAAGACAAGGGTGCCCACTCTCACCACTACTATTCAACATAGTTTTGGAAGTTTTGGCTGCAGCAATCAAAGCAGAAAAAGAAAGAAAAGGAATCCAGATTGGAAAAGAGGTAAAACTCTCACCATTTGCAGATGACATGATCCTCTACATAGAAAACCCTAAAGACACCACCAGAAAATTACAAGAGCTAATCAATGAATATAGTAAAGTTGCAGGATATAAAATACATAAATCCCTTGCATTCCTATACACTAACAATGAGAAAATAGAAAGAGAAATTAAGGAAACAATTCCACTCACCATTGCAACAAAAAGAATAAAATACTTAGGAATATATCTACCTAAAGAAACAAAAGACCTATATATATATATATATATATATATATATATATACATATATATATATATATATATATATATAAAACTATAAAACACTGGTGAAAGAAATCAAAGAGGACACTAATAGATGGAGAAATGTACCATGTTCATGGATCAGAAGAATCAATAGAGTGAAAATGAATATACTACCCAAAGCAATCTATAGATTCAATGCAATCCCTATCAAACTAGCAACGGTATTTTTCACAGAGCTAGAACAAATAATTTCACAATTTGTATGGAAATACAAAAAACCCTCGAATAGCCAAAGCAATCTTGAGAAAGAAGAATGGAACTGGAGGAATCAATCAGCCTGACTTCAGGCTCTACTACAAAGCCAGTCATCAAGACAGTATGGTACTGTCACAAAGACAGAAATATAGATCAGTGGAACAAAATAGAAAGCCCAGAGATAAATCCATGCACCTATGGACACCTTATCTTTGACAAAGGAGGGAAAAATATACAATGGAGAAAAGACAATCTCTTTAAGAACTGGTGCTGGGAAAACTGGTCAACCACTTGTAAAAGAATGAAACTAGTACACTTTCTAACACCATACACAAAAATAAACTTCAAATGGATTAAAGATCTAATCGTAAGACCAGAAACTATAAAACTCTTAGAGAAGAACATAGGCAAAACACTCTCGGACATAAATGACAGCAAGATTCTCTTATGACCCACCTCCCAGAATATTGGAAGTAAAAGCAAAAATAAACAAATGGGACCTAATTAAAATTAAAAGCTTCTGCACAACAAAGGAAACTATCAGTTCAGTTCAGTCGCTCAGTCGTGTCTGACTCTTTGAGACACCATGAATCGCAGTATGCCAGGCCTCCCTGTCCATCACCAACTCCCGGAGTTCACTCAGACTCACATCCATCGAGTCGGTGATGCCATCCAGCCATCTCATCCTCTGTTGTCCCCTTTTCCTCTTGCCCCCAATCCCTCCCAGCATCAGAGTCTTTTCCAATGAGTCAACTTTTCTCATGAGGTGGCCAAAGTACTGGAGTTTCAGCTTTAGCATCATTCCTTCCAAAGAACACCCAGGGCTGATCTCCTTTAGAATGGACTGGTTGGATCTCCTTGCAGTCCAAGGAACTCTCAAGAGTCTTCTCCAACACCACGATTCAGAAGCACCAATTCTTTGGCGCTCAGCTTTCTTCAGAGTCCAACTCTCACATCCATACATGACGACTGGAAAAACCATAGCCTTGACTAGATGGACCTTTGTTGGCAAGATAATGTCTCTGCTTTTTAAAATGCTGTCTAGCTTGGTCATAACTTTTTTTCCAAGGAGTAAGTGTCTTTTAATTTCATGGCTACAGTCACCATCTGCAGTGATTTTGGAGCCCCAAAAATAAAGTCTGACACTGTTTCCAAGGTTTCCCCATCTATTTCCCAGGAAGTGATGGGACAAGATGCCATGATCTGTTTTCTGAATGTTGAGGTTTAAGCCAACATTTTCACTCTCCTCTTTCACTTTCATCAAGAGGCTTTTTAGTTCCTCTTCACTTTCTGCCATAAAGGTGGTATCATCTGCATATCTGAGGTTATTGATATTTCTCCTGGCAATCTTGGTTCCAGCTTGTGTTTCTTCCAGCCCAGTGTTTCATGATGTACTCTGCATATAAGTTAAATAAGCAGGGTGATAATATACAGCCTTGACGTACTCCTTTTCCTATTTGGAACCGGTCTGTTGTTCCATGTCCAGCTCTAGCTGTTGCTTCCTGACCTGCATACAGATTTCTCAAGAGGCAGGTTAGGTGGTCTGGTATTCCCATCTCTTTCAGAATTTTCCACAGTTTATTGTGATCCACACATTCAAAGGCTTTAGCATAGTCAATAAAGCAGAAGTAGATGTTTTTCTGGACTCTGTTGCTTTTTAGATGATCCAGCAGATGTTGGCAATTTGATCTCTGGTTCCTCTGCCTTTTCTAAAACCAGCTTGAACATCTGGAAGTTCACAGTTCATGTATTGCTGAAGCCTGGCTTGGAGAATTTTGAGCATTACTTTACTAGCATGTGAGATGAGTGCAATTGTGTGGTAGTTGGAGCATTCTTTGGCATTGCCTTTCTTTGGAATTGGAATGAAAACTGACCTTTTCCAGTCCTGTGGCCACTGCTGAGTTTTCCAAATTTGCTGACATATTGAGTGCTGCCCTTTCACAGCCTCATATTCCAGGATTTGAAATAGATCAACTGGAATTCCATCACCTCCACTAGCTTTGTTTGTAGTGATGCTTTCTAAGGCCCACTTGACTTCACATTCCAGGATGTCTGGCTCTAGGTGAGTGCCAGACACTCACACCATGATTACACCATCGTCATTATCTTGGTCGTGAAGATCTTTTTTGTATATTTCTACTGTGTATTCTTGCCACCTCTTCTTAATATCTTCTGCTTCTGTTAGGTCCATACCATTTCTGTCCTTTATAGAGCCCATCTTTGCATGAAATGTTCCCTTGTTATCTCTAATTTTTTGAAGAGATCTCTAGTCTTTCCCATTCTGTTGTTTTCCTTTATTTCTTTGCATTGATCGCTGAGGAATGCTTCCTTATCTCTTCTTGCTATTCTTTCGATTTTACATTCAGATGCTTTTATCTTTCCTTTTGTCCTTTGCTTTTCACTTCTCTTCATTTCCCAGCTGTTTGTAAGGCCTCCTCAGATAGCCATTTTACTTTTTTGCATTTCTTTTCCATGGGGATGTCTTGATCTGTGTCTCCTATACAATGTCATGAACCTCTGTCCATAGTTCATCAGGCACTCTATCTATCAGATCTAATCCCTTAAATCTATTTCTCACTTCCACTGTATAATCATAAGGGATTTGATTTAGGTCATACCTGAATGGTCTAGTTTTTTTCCCTACTTTCTTCAATTTAAGTCTGAATTTGGCAATAAGGAGCTCATGATCTGAGCCACAGTCAGCTCCCGGTCTTGTTTTTGCTGACTGTATAGAGCTTCTCCATCTTTAGGTGCAAAGAGTATAATCAGTCTGATATCAGTATTGACCATCTGGTGATGTCCAATACAGTATACACCATCCTTATGACAGAAAGTGAAGAGGAACTAAAAAGCCTCTTGGTGAGAGTGAAAGAGGAGAATGAAAAAGTTGGCTTAAAGTCAACATTCAGAAAACGAAGATCATGGTTGCATCTGGTCCCATCACTTCATGGAAAATAGATGGGGAAACCATGGAAACAGTGTCAGACTTTATTTTCTGGGGCTCCAAAATTGTTGCAGATGGTAACTGCAGCCATTAAATTAAAAGACGCTTACTCCTTGAAAGAAAAGTTATGACCAACCTAGATAGCATATTGAAAAGCAGAGACATTACTTTGCCAACAAAGTTCTGTCTAGTCAAGGCTATGGTTTTTCAGTGGTCATGTATGGATGTGAGAGTTGGACTGTGAAGAAAGCTGAACACCAAAGAATTGATGCTTTTAAACTGTGGTGTTGGAGAAGACTCTTGAGAGTCCCTTGGACTGCAAGGAGATCCAACCAGTCTATTCTGAAGGAGATTAGCCCTGGGTGCTCTTTGGAAGGAATGATGCTAAAACTGAAACTCCTGTACTTTGGCCACTTCATGAGACGAGTTGACTCATTGGAAAAGACTCTGATGCTGGGAGGGATTGGGGGCAGGAGGAAAAGGGACAACAGAGGATGAGATGGCTGGATGGCATCACCGACTCGATGGATGTGAGTCTGAGTGAACTCCGGGAGATGGTGATGGACAGGGAGGCCTGGCGTACTACGATTCATGGGATCGCAAAGAGTCGGACACGACTGAGTGACTGAACTGAACTGAACTCATGTATATGTACTTTAGAAAGATGGTAATCATAACCCTGTATGCTAGGCAGCAAAAGAGACACAGATGTATAGAACAGTCTTTTGGACTCTGTGGGAGAGGGAGAGGGTGGGATGATTTGGGGGTATGTCATGGAAACATGTATAATATCATATAAGAAACAAATCACCAGTCCAGTTTCAATACAGGATCCATGGGACTGGTGCACTGGGATGACCTGGAGGGATGGAAAGGGAGGGAGGTGGGAGGGGGTGTTCAGGCCGTGTATGCCCGTGGGGGATTCATGTTGATGTGTGGCAGAATCAATACAATATTGTAAAGTAATTAGCCTCCAATTAAAATAAATAAATTTAAATTTAAAAAATTAAATAAAATTCTGTAACTGTAGGAAATAACAATTTCCCAGTGGTGGAAAATATATTCTATTGATTTAGATTAGCCCAGGTGGGGTTCTGATGTTTGATCTTATCAGTATCATCTCAAAATTGTCTTTGGAGAGCTATTTCTTCCATACCAAGGTAAGATGGTTGTAGCCATGGTAGGTATCACTTAATTGATCATGGCACTCTTTTATGCCAAGCCTGGAAGCAGTTTTCTGTATCCTTCTCAACATAGTGCTTTAGGCAACCAGCAGCCACTATCTATTTTTTGGAATTAGCAGAAGAGATGAAACCATTTCGCTAACTCTGCTTGGTCCTATGAAATAACTATCACTCCTATATTGCGTTCTGGGTTTGGGCATGAAAAAAGTCAGCTCAGGTCTTCCTTCTTCCAGTAAGTTTCCCTGATTACTCCAGTCCACACCTCTTTCTTCTTCCTTGGAAAAATCTTTTTACCTTTATAGTTAGTGTCAAATATTGTATCCTTTAGTTGTGCCATGGATCTTAATTCTCTCCCCAAATATGTATTTGAGAGCCTTTTCCAAGTGACAGTTATGACAGAACTTTTATCAACACTGTAATTCATGCCTCCTTCTACACTGGCCATGGCACTAGAATGTCAAAGTTATTTGTCTGATTTTCTATCCATAGCTATAGAGGTTGCTGGCTATTAGAGAAGGGGCAAAATAAAGGGCCAAGTGAGGCACTTTTGTTTGTTTCATTCTGTTGATTTTTTCAAATTTCTCTCAGTGCCTGTAGTCAAAATGAAAGGTAGTTAAGATTTTTCTTTGATGTCCTATAGCAACCCACTATCCCATTCCCATATGTGGGACCCTGTTATCTTATCACAGAAGAAAAGTATATGATGAATTGTGATAAGGAATTTCATATGTTATTCTTCTTGAAATTTTTAATTTCTAAATGGATATCTACATGCTATATCGCTTCACTTGTATCCTACTCTTTGCAACCCTATGGACTATAGCCCACCAGGCTCCTTTGTTCATGGAATTCTCCAGGCAAGAATATTGGAGTGAGTTGCCATTTCCTTCTCTACGGTATCTTCCCAACCCAGGGATCGAACCTGGCTCTTCCACATTGCAGGCAGCCTCTTTACCAACTAAGCTACCAGGGAAGCCCTTAGAAGGGGTAATACTTAACCCAAAGACTATCTTCAGTGGAAGAATTCCAGGCACTATGATATGGGGGAATATGAGCAATAAGATATTTGGGGGAGAAGAATGGCTCATATCATGGCATTTGAATAACCATCTGCTCTATACATAAGACTACTATTGCTAAGTGAATGGTAACTGTATTCATTCGTTTTAGTCCATGTTGGCATAATGCCATCAGCAGCCCTGTGGGTTGCACACCTGCATTTGGTTTTTGAGTGTTTTGGTATATGCTAATCCAATGCGAAAGTTGCTATTAAATTGACACTGATCACATTAAAATAGCCATGGGAACAAATTCATTACCCTGATTTGCTGCTTGCCATCACATGTTAATCTAGAAAAATAAAATTGTATGTTGGATCATCAGACTGCAGAAGTTCTGTTTCTTGGTATTTCTTCAAATGTAGTCAGTCCTAAGCAAAATTACAAAATAGTTTGTTTGAGGGAGCTCTAGATTTCCCCAAAATTCTTTTCTCTTTTTAGAGACACATACTTGGTTCCCAGGGGTTCGAATGCTTGCCCCTCTTTCTTAACAAACCATTTTACCTGTTATAATACATTAAAAGATAAGGACACAGAGCTTCCCTGGTGGCTCAGTGGTAAAGAATCTGCCTGCCAATGCAAGATACATGGGTTCAATCCCAGAGCTGGAAAGATCCTACGTGCCACAGAGCAACTAAGATTGTGTGGCACAACTATCGAACCTATGAACTGCAACTATTGAGCCATGTGCTGCAACTACTGAAGCCCATGCACCTAGAGTCTGTGACTAACAAGAGAAGTCACTACAATAAGAAGCTTGTGCACAGTGACTAGAGAAAAGCCTGAACAGCAACAAAGACTCAGCACATTGGGGTACACGTGTCTCTTTCAATTCTGGTTTCCTCGGTGTGTATGCCCAGCAGTGGGATTGCTGGGTCATAAGGCAGTTCTATTTCCAGTTTTTAAAGGAATGTCCACACTGTTCTCCATAGTGGCTGTACTAGTTTAATGAGATGGATAAAACTGGAGCCGATTATACAGAGTGAAGTAAGCCAGAAAGAAGAACACCAATACTGTATACTAACACATATATATGGAATTTGGAAAGATGGTAACGATAACCCTGTATGCGAGACAGCAAAAGAGACACTGATGTATGGAACAGTCTTTTGGACTCTGTGGGAGAGGGAGAGGGTGGGATGATTTGGGAGAATGGCATTGAAACATGTACAATATCACATAAGAAACAAATCACCAGTCTAGGTTTGATGCAGGATACAGGATGCTTGGGGATGGTGCACTGAGATGACCCAGAGGGATGGTACGGTGAGGGAGGTGGGAGGGGGTTTCAGGATTGGGAACACGTGTACACCCGTGGCGGATTCATGTTGATGTATGGCAACACCAATATAATATTGTAAAGTAAAATAATAATAATGACAGCACAGCCAAAAATAAATAAACAAATAATAGAAAAGGATACATTCATAAGGGCAGATGTTTAGCATTCCTCCATGAATTAAAGTGATATTCTTCTCTTTTATCTTTTAAAAAATTGTATTCTTTTATTAACCATCAAAACTTTCCCAATGACCATTAATCTTAGGTAATATAAGCCTACAGGGTTGAGGAATAGCATGATATGAAGAAAGTTATATAGACTTTGGAATTAGACCAATCTGCCTTTAAATCCAGTTAATCCACTAGTTATTTCATTTTTTGCAACTCAATCAAACCACTGTCTAGTACAGGGGCTGAAGTTAGTCCTTACCCAAGCAGTAGTCTAGAAAGAAATATAACTATATTTTGTATCCTGCAGTAGTTCAAATGCTGTAAATTGTATGTTGTGATTGAATACAGAATACATCAAAAGAGGTTGTTTTTGTAACCTCATTTTCTTTACGTGTAAAATGGGAGCAATAACCAATATCACTTGTTTTGAGAATTAAATGATAAATATGTATAAAGTGCTTGGCACAGTGAATATTTTAATTTTCTCCTCTCTCTTTTCATCTTCATCAGGTGAGTAATTTTAACTCTTTCTGAAAGTATGCTCTAGGAAAGGAATAGTTCATAAACCCTATGTGTTTTCACTAACACACTGTTAATTCTTAAAAGGAAGTTTTTACATTTTTGCAAAACTGAAAGAGCAGAATTTTGGATGAGCTATCATGTGTATATAAAAAGTCATCTTTTTTTGTGCTGTTAGATTTCAAGCCTCAAAGCCCAATAAGTTGTTATGACCTTGCCAGCAATAGCTCAAACTCCTGCTATTAAATGTGGGATGCCTCACATACCATTCCAAAATATTGGCTTTAGCAACGAATGAATTATTAAATGTCAAATTGTTATTTCCCGTGACAGTTTCCAAATGGACTGGGTCTGCACTAACAAGTAGTGAAATGTGCCTCCAGCCGCCTCGCAGCTGTGGAAGAAACGGATTGCAACTCCAGTGGACTCATTTTACCTGGCAGCAGAGCACTGGAAGGCTCGCCCATCTGTCAACACACATTTCTCTTCCAATCTCCTTGAGCCCCTTCTTGAATTCTTTCTTGTTTAAAGAGAAAAGCAAGAGCTATTCAAAGTGGTGGCTTTTTATAAGGGCATTTCAAGTACAGTCAGCTCCAGAAAGTTTACTTATGTGGTGTTCATGTTGTGGATTATACTCATTTGACTATATTCTCTTTACTTGCTAGCATTCTCTTTATTGTTTCACCCACCAAATAAGTATATTGAAAAATAACAGATTCGTTAATTAAATATAAGCCAAACAGGCTCTAATATCTCAAAGCAAAGAAAAAGCCAATTAGAAAGTTCTTTAGTCTGAGTTCTGTTTGTACTTCAAATGGAAAGGAAAATAATTTCTTAAATCAAGTTAAATTATTTATTATATGTGTTGATAAATAAGTTTTACAGGAGCATACATCTGCCCTCTGAAACGTGTAACATTATCACTTACTCATGGCTTTCAAATGGCATGAGTAATGGCTGACATCTCATTAAATATAAGCAAATGATTGTCCAGACCATTCTTGTTAACTGGGACTATCTGGGATGAAGCTGTCACTTGTTCACTGTTATAAACTTTAGCCCTCTAAGGCCACTGTATCTGTAGGCAGAAACATTTCATCAGTGATGATTGAAATATTTTCTTATTAATGCACTCTTCCCACTATTTCTGAGTAGGAAGTGAGCCAAGAGATTTAGTTCAAGCACCATTTGGTGCTGATGTACCATTGTGCAGATTTTAAGATTACTTCAACTGGTTGAGTAGAAGCAGCTTACTCAGTATAATTGCAGCTTCTCAGCTATCATCCAAGAACCTAAGGGAAAGTAAGACAGAAAGAAAGGGAGAAAGAAAATCAATGCTTAAGAAGATGATATTATGCCTTGGCTTACTAAGGTTTTGTGTCTTTGACTAGCCATACATAATCTGCTGAAAGCGTATTCAAAGATATACCACTTTGCTGAAGTAGCTTAGAGAAAGGAAATACATGGGAATGCTGTTAATCATCCTGAATGTTAAAAGGCACAGGTAGCAGAGTCTTTTTCTCAATGAATTTGTCTATCATTCTCTATTATCACTAACGTCTGTACGGGATTTTCTTACTTCCCTTCTGTAACTATTTTTTTATTGAAATATGGTTGATTTACAATGTTGTGTTAATTACTGCTGTACAACAAAGTGATTTAGTTATACATATTTATACATCCTTTTTAATATTCTTTTCCATTGTGGTTTATTGCAGGATATTGAATATAGTTCGCTGTGGTACATAGTAAGACCTTGTTGATACATTCCATATATAATAGCTTGCTAACCCCAACCATATACTCTATTCCTCCCCACTCCCCCCCCCCATGGCAACCACCAGTCTGTTCACTATGTCTGTGATTCTGTTTCATAGATAGATTCGTTTCTGTCATATTTTAGGTTCCACATATAAGTGAAATCATATGGTATTCGTCTTTCTTTTTCTGATTTAGTTAACTTAATATGATAATCTCTAGTTGCATCCATGTTTCTGCAAATGGCATTATTTCATTCTTTTAATGGCTGAGTAATATTCCATTCTGTATATGTACCACATCTTCTTTATCCATTCATCTATTGATGGATATAAAGGTTGTTCCCATGTCTTGGCTACTGTGAATAGTGCTGCTATGAGTGTAGAGTTGCATGTATCTTTTTGAATTATAGTTTTGTTCAGATATATAACCAAGGATGGGGTTGCAGGATCATATAGCAATTCTATTTTTAGCTTTCTGAGAAATCTCCATACTGTTTTCCACAGTGGCTTGTAGGAGGGTTGTACATTGTAGGAGGATTACTTTTTCTCCATATACTCTCCACCATTTGTTATTTGTAGACTTATTAATGCTGACCATTCTGACTGGTGTGAGGTGCTATCTCATTATAGTTTCGATTTGTTGAGCATCTTTTCATGTGCCTATTAGCATATCCTTTTTAGGGAAAAGTCTAGGTCTTTTGCCCATTTTGAAGTAGAGTTGTTTATTTGTTTTGTTGTTGAGTTGTATGAGCTGTTTTATATTTTAGAAATTAAGCCCTCATTGATCTCATCATTTACAGACATTTTCTCTCATTCTATAGGTTATCTTTTCATTTTGTATGTATGTGTGTTAGTTGCTCAGTAATGTCTGACTCTTTGCAACCCCATGGACTATAGCTCACCAGGCTCCTCTCTCCATGGAATTTTCCAGGCAAGAATACTGGAGAGGGTTGCCATTCCCTTCTCCAGGGGATCTTCTTGACCCAGAGATTGAACCCAGGTCTCCTCCATTGCAGGCAGATTTTTTACTGTCTGAGCTGGTGGGGGGCAGCAGGTGCTTTGGGAGACATTCAATTGTATAGATGCCTACTTTTGTAGGCTCAAGAAGTACTTAGATACTTGTTATTTATTTTCACCACTCATTCTTTCTTTCTTTAGCTACTTCTAGTCATTGGCCTTACAGTTAATGAAGCATGTAATAAATATTAAGGAAAGTAGGCTGTTACTTCTAGTTTTGCTAACTAGGATGACTGAAAATACTCACACAGATATACAGGGCTTGAAATCACAATAATTAAAAAATAAATTGGACTTTACAGAGGTGGCATACATCTCCATCAAGGATAGGTATTTCTTTTTTAAAACAAAATTTGTGGTTTTTTTTTTTTATGTTCAGATGAAACAATAACTAAATGCTAAAAGCTAGGTAGAGATAATTTTTTCTTTTTTTAAAAAATTTTATTTTGTATTTGGCTATAGCTGATTAATGATGATGTGATAGTTTCAGGTGAACAACAAAGGGACTCAGCCATATGTATACATGTATCCATTCTACCACATCCCCCCCCCCCCCCCCATCCAGGTTGCCACATAACATTGAGAAGAGTTCCATATGCTATACAGTAGGTCATTGTTGGTTATCTGTTTTAAATATAGCAGTGTGTCCATGACATCTAAATTTTGAATGATATCAGCAAAAGTGGTAGAATGAAGACCTCCAAAAATTCTCTCCTCCATAAAATCAATAGAAACACTGACAAAAATTGTGCAAATCAACTTTTATTAAACTCTAGGAACTATTCAAAGGTAAGTGATAATTCAGTAAGCATTTACTCAATAAAATGGTTGAATCTGCACCAAAACAATGAATTTTGAAAAAAGTGAATGTTAGTCGCTCATTCCATGTCTGACTCTTTGTGACGCAATGGACTGTAGCCTGCCAGGCTCCTCTATCCATGGGATTCTCCAGGCAAGAATACTGGAGTTGGTAGCCATTCCCTTCTCCAGGGGATCTTCCCGACCCAGGGATCAAACCTGCATCCCCTGACTTACAGGTGGATTCTTTACCATCTGAACCACCAAGGAATGTTATTTTAATTTGTCCTATTCTCATCCCATCTTTTCCAACTCTGTGGTAGCTTTGAAAACCAATGCCTTGCAATTACAGTGAAAACTAGCAGCTTTAATTGCCTATGTCACATGATAAGATTAGAGCTCCTCCAAATCCTCATTTCCAATGAAATGACTTTATTTCAACTGTTTGGTGACTCTTTGAATGACACTACTCACTAGGCTGACTTTGATCTGATTCAGACTCAAACCTCTCCCTACAAAAACAGTCTATTACCCAGGCATGTTTATGAAAATAATCAGAAGCAATTTTTGAACATCATGGCTGGCTGAGGTAGTGGATAACAGTTGGATCAAAAATGTGCATGTGTCCCAAGCTACTTCAGTTGTTTCTGACTCTCTGTGAACCTATGGATTATAGCCCACCAGGCTCCTCTGTCCATGGGATTCTCCAGGCAAGAATATTGGAGTGGTTTGCCATGCCTTCCTCCAGGGGATCTTCCTGACCCAGGGATTGAACCTGTGTCTCTTACATCTACCTGCATTGGCAGGTGAGTTATTTACCACTAGTGCCTCAAAAAGCTTAAATGGAAAAACTGAGAAATGAGATATCTTACAGTGAGGTTTTGAAAACCTCTGACTTATTCTTGGGAATCTACAAGTTCACAAGCATAGTTAGGGTTGTTAATGTTAACATGCCTAGGAAAGAAGTGAGAAGGCCCTAATCTCTCACCTGGCTAATCTCAAGGCTCTACATAAGCAGGAAGTGAAGGCTAAGGTGAATTTTGTGGCTGAATTTTGGAAATGAGGCCAAATATGCACACAGAGGCCCTCAACAAAGACTAAGAGACAGGCTTTTAAAGATATCTCTGTATACTCATTATTTGACCACATTGATAGCCAGGCAGAAATATCAGTAGCCGCATATGAAAAAGAATATAAAATTTACAGATCTAATTCAGAAAATTCAAAATAAAATAAATAACAGCAACAAAACAGCTAAAGCAACAAAATCCTTGGGAAGGTACAGAATCAAATTTTCAGAGTTGCCACATTGTAATATTCAAAATGTCCAGTTTTCAGCAAAAATTATAAGACATTCAAGGAAATAAGAAAAGAATAGCCTGTACACAGGGAAGAAAGCAGTCAACAGAAACTATCAAATCTTGGAGTTACTACAGAAACATTTTAAATCAGCAATTTAAAATATGTTCAAAGGATTGCAAGAAATCATGTTTAAAAGATAAAGGAAGATATGAAAGCAATACCTCACCAAATAGAGAGCACCAATAAGGAGATATAAATTAGGAAAAAAGAGAACCTAACAGAATTTTCAGAGATGAAATGTAACAAAAGCTGAAATAAGGAATTTAGAAGCTCAATAGTGTATTTGAGAAGACAGTAGAAGCCATTGGATTTATCCAGTTGGAGGACTAGAAAGAAATAATAATGAATATAAATAAAGAGTGCCTAAGTAACCTGTGGGACACCATAAAGTATACCAGCCATGCATAATAAGTCTAAATGGAGATGAGAGAATGGAAAGTATAGGAAGAATATTTGAAGGAAAAAATCACTGAAAGCTTCCCAAATGTGAGGCAAAACATTAATATATACATCCAAGGAGCTCAATGAACTTACAGAAGAATAAACTCAGAGATCCATACCTAGACATAGCATAATCATACTGTCAAAAGACAGAGAGAGACAGAATCTTGACAGCATTGAGAGAAGCAAGTTATTCCATAAAGAGGACCCACAATAAAATTAATAACTAATTTTTATTATAAACCATGTACATCAGGAGGCAGTGGGATAATACATTTTCAAAGGGCTCAAACTAAGAAACTATAACCAAACGTTTTATGTTAAGCAAAACAGTCCTTCAAAACTAAAGAATTTAATACATTCTCAAGTAAGCAAAACAGAATTCTTGGCTAGAAAACCTACTCTATAAGAAATACTATTGTAAGTCCTTTATGCTGAAATAAAGTGGCATTAGAGAGTAACTCAAATCTACGTGAATACCAGTAGAAAGGGTAAATATAAGTGATAATATGATGGATATTTTTTAGGCCTCGCTTTTTCTTCTAATTTAACATACAACTATATAAAGAAACAATTATAAATCTGTGTTAATGGATGCACAAGGCATAAAGATATAATTTGTATGACAACAACCATACAAAGGATAGAAGTAAAGTTTTTCTATACAATTGATGTTAAGTTGGTATTAATTTGACCTAGGTTGGTATTATTAACATGCTAATTATAATTCCTAGAAAAACCACTATGAAAGAAAGCAAAAAATGTATATACTTGAAGAAGGAAATTAAAATTGCACACTAGAAAATATCTATTCATCACAAAAGATGTTGATAGAGGAAAAGAGAAATAAAAGATAACAAATAGACATATAGAAAACAAGCAGCAAAATGGCAAATGAAAATGCTAATTCATCAGTACATCATACTCACTACGTGTGTGTGTGTTCAGTCATGTCCAACTCTTTGTGACCCCTCAAATTTTAATCTGCCAGGATCCTCTGTCCTTGGAATTTCCCAGGCAAGAATACTGGAGTGGGTTGTTATTTTCTGCTCCAGGGGATCTTCCTCACCCAGGGATTGAATCCAGGTCTCTTGCATCTCCTGTACAGCAGTGGATTTTTTACCACTAGCACCACCTGGAAAGCCCCCTAAAGTACATACTCATTCCATAAATATGGATTAAAACTTCAATTGAAAGATAGACATTGGAAGAATGGGCAAAAAACATGATTCAACTATATGCTCTCTAGGAAAGATATACTTTAGATTCTGAAACACCCCCCCACACACAAAAAAATATGAATTGAAAAACATGCACCATGCAAACATTAACCAGAAGAGAGCAGGAGTGACAAAATGGACTTTAGAAAAAAGCTGTTAATAGAAATAATGGAGAATATTTTAGAATGATAAAAGCATCCATAAAAAAGATATAACAATTATAAACATGTAGGCACCTAACAGCAAAGCACTCAAATACATGCAACAAAACTAGCGAGAACTGAAGGAAGAAATAGATTATTTATAATACTTGGGGACTTCAGTGCCCCACTTTCAATAATGGATAGGACAGTGAGGCAGATCAAAAGCAAATAGAAGTCTTCTATGACACAATGACGGAGAAGGCAATGGCACCCCACTCCAGCACTCTTGCCTGGAAACTCCCATGGATGGAGGAGCCTGGTGGGCCGCAGTCCACGGGGTCGCTAAGAGTCGGACACGACTGAGCAACTTCACTTCCACTTTTCACTTTCATGCATTGGAGAAGGAAATGGCAACCCACTCCAGTGTTCTTGCCTGGAGAATCCCAGGGACAGGGGAGCCTGGTGGGCTGCCGTCTATGGGGTCGCACAGAGTCAGACATGACTGAAGCGACTTAGCAGCAGCAGCATGACACAATGAACTAAGCAGTCCTCAACAGACTTCTAAAGATCACTCTGCCTAACAAAAACAGAATTTACAATCAAGTGCACATGGAACATACTTTTTTTATTATTATTATTATTGTTTTTGACCACACCACGTGGTTTATGGGATCCTAGTTCTCTGAACAGGAATCAAACCTGGCCCCTCGGCAGCCAAGGCTTTGAGTCCTAACCACTAAACAGGGAATTCCCCTGCACATGGAATATTCTTGAAGATAGACCACATGTTAAGGAATTAAATCATATGAGCCATGTTCTTCAAAAGCAAAGGAATGAAATTAGAACTCAACAAAAGAAATCTGGTAAATTCACAAATGTGTGTAAATTTTTAAAAATACACTCATAAATAACCAATGGTTAAAGAAGAAAATCACAAGGAAAATAGGGCAACACTGAAATAAATGAAAATGAAAACACAGCATATCAAAACTTATAAGATGTGATGAAAGCAGTGCTTAGAGGGCAATTTATAGTTGTAAACACATATATTTAAAAAAGTGGTAAGATATGAAATCAATAGCATAGTTTTACAATTTAAGGAGCTAAAATATGAGCAAAATAAACTCAAAGCAAAAGGAAGAAAATAATGATTATAACAAATAAGTGAAATAGAGAATAGAAAAAAATAGAGAAATCAGTAACACTGAAAATTCCTTTTTTTGAAAAGACCAACAATAATGACAAAACATTAGCAACACCAATCAATAATAAAAAAGAGAAGACTTGAACTACTGAAAAAAGAAATGAAAGGACGTTACTGTGAAACATACAGAAAAATTTTAGAAGGAATATAGGGAAATACCATGAAAAATTGTATAGTAAATTTAATAACATAGATGAATTTGACAAATTCCTAGAGAGATTCAAATTATTGAACCTGATGCAAGAATAAATAGAAAAGTCTAATAAATGTATAACAAGAGATTGAATCAGTAATTAAAGAATTTACTATGAAGAAAATCTCAGGATCACTTGAGTTTACGTACAAATTTTATGAAACATATGTTCTTATCAGGTCTTTTCTCAGCATGCATCTTGTCCTGCCTATGCATCTGGCTTTCTCAATTTCTTGGTTTTTGTAAGAGGTTTTCAAAACCCTTATTCTTCAATGCATCTCTCTCTAGGTTTTATTCCCAGACTTTATGTGTATCTACAATTTACCCCAACTCTAATATTTTGCCTCAGGTATCCATAGAGTGAAAATGAAATAAAATCTATTTTGTTTGCTCATGTTGCTAAATGACCATTTTCAGGGATCTCTTTGCCAGTTTGTATAGTATTGCAAATTTATAGGAAAGGAAGAAATCTGGGGAAAAGAAAAATTGTGAAGGTAATAACACTTGATGATAATTCAGTGGAAGTAGCAGTGGCTTGTTCTTTTGCCCTTCAAAAGTTTTGAGAAATACCCTCTACTGAGCCTCTTTTCCATTCTGAGAAAGTTCTGAGTTAGACAAAGCAAAGGCGCATCAGCCCTTCAGGAGTTCCCAGATGCACCAAAACATAAGAACACAATCCTCTTAGGGCAAGTTCTATTCTGTTTTCTCCAGAATCAGGGACACATATAGGGAATTAGTAATGCTGTCTTCAGAATTGTTGTCAAATTGGAGAGGAACATGGAATGAGGGTATGTTAAAAAGCCACGGTGCTCTCTTACTATGTTTAAGTCGTCTTTTTCTAGATCCAGCATTTGCTTGTATGCTGTAAACCTTGAACTACTTTGAAAAGTTTCCATGGAAATTCACTTTGAGGGTTCGTTTGGTTATTTTTCTGTTTCTGTACAAGGATAGGCCTTTGGAGTTCCCTATTCTACATTTTCTTTGATTCATGAGTTTATTTTTTTAACCTTTAGTAGATTAATTCTTCATAATCAAAAAAGAAGAAATGACTGCTGCCCACCAACAATGTAATACTTTCTTTTTTTTTGTACATTTGAAAACAATAAAATATTTATTCCAATGAAAACTATATACATAATTTACCAAATATAATAGTTATATTGTTTATCTAATTTCAATGTTTATCAATCTATATTTTAAGATGACATATACACACTATGAAGCTATTTTAATATAAAAAATAAATTCAAATCTGAACATGAACTATTCTAGAGTTGTTCTTGTTCAGTCACCCAGTCATGTTCAACTTTTTGTGATTGGCTACAGAGTTACAGCCACACTAAAATTATAATATTCTACAGAGAGTGTTAGAGACGACTCTTGAGAGTCCCTTGGACTGCAAGGAGATCCAACCAGTCCATTAGGAAGAAGATCAGTCCTGGGTATTCATTGGAAGGACTGGTGCTGAAGCTGAATTTTCCTTATCCATGGAGTATAGTAAAAAGAATGAAGCAGCAAAGAAGACAAAATACTCTTCTGGTCATCAGACCACATGAAAATAGAAAAAAAGGGGGAGGGTCTAGTATTCTAACACTGGCTATAGAATATATTTTAGTGACAATTTCATCAATAGGCATCTAGTTCTTTTTACCCAAAATGTCAACCTCTATTACTAGGTGTCTGATAGCAAAGTGTTGACAGTCTTCTGTTCTGAAGAAAGATAATTCTTGTGATCTTTATGATGAACAAATAAGAACCTGGTAAACCAGAGAGGTTTAGTGGGTCACCCAAAGCTACAGAGTTAAGAAAATATAGATCTGTGAATTCAATTCAGGATTCTGACCCTAAAAAATGTTATTGTAGTACATTACCATATTGATTTTTTTAGAATGTTAAACATTTAGTCATTAATTTATGGGCTTAAAAATAATAAGTATTTCCTGTTGACTTCAGACATTGAATAAAAGAATGAAAAATTAATTGATGAATTTGCAAATCGTATGACCTTATTGAAAACGTAAGACAAACTTGAGCATGAGCTATAACTGTAGTAGATATTGGTATTTGCCTACCCAGCATCTGCACTCATTCTACTTTGCTTACTGTGTTTGCATTTTTATTCATCATCCTTTCCCCTTGATGTACTTTGAGAGAAAGAAGTTGACTGCCAGCTTTAGGAGTAGCTTAGCATATTTCATTATCCTGGCTTGGCCCAGTCATTGGTTCTGGGCTTGACATGTCATCTAAGTGGGCTATTCAGAATGAATCTCTATATTCTTTCTTGGAATACTAAGCAGAAACACTTTTCTTTTTTTCCTCTTGAGTGGCACTGTATGTGAATAGAAAATCTCTAGTAGTACAGCAATATTCCGTCAATGATGGGAAACAGTTTTAGTGTCACATTGAGACTATGGAAGCAGAAGGAAATCAGGTGCTTCAAGACATTACTGATACACCAAAGCAGACAATCCTTTTGTCTCTGCCTTTTCTCTGGACTTAAAGATCCATTAGATAACAAATACTTCTAATATCCTAGAACAGTGTGGGTTTTCAGTTGCTTGTAACAGAATGTATAAACTGATGCAGAAATTTCCAGAAAATAAAGGGAGAAATTGATAATTTTGTATATGTAGGACTGAAAATTAGAAGCATCCTACTTGGTTATACAACCTGTATAAAGTCAAACTGCTTGCAACCTGAGGATTCATATGATTTTTCATGCCATAGAACACTTGTCTAACATCCAACCCATCTTTACTGAAGCTCCTCAGAATATTCTAAAGAGAGTTTTAGTTATAACAGTCAGTAAAACCTTTAAAGTCTGCTCCAGCCATCTACACACACACACACACACACACACACACACACACACACACACCATTCATCTCAGCAAGACAGATAACCATAATCCCCTCCACATTCCTTCATTAATACCTCAAGCTTTTAACTAGGAGAAGCTTGCTTTAAGTCTTTTCCCTAATATCTACCCTGATTTCCTCTTTTATGTTTATACTTTTCTCGTCTATAAGAAATTCTCAGCTCATTTAATCAGTTTGATAACCTAATCAATCTGGTTTTACTCCATTCATTCATTAACCTGATCTGTACCAACCACGATGTCCTAGGAGTCTAGCTAACAAAAAAAATAGTCCTCCTTAATTGAAAGAAGCCTTGAATAATTCTTTGTCATTCTTCTTCTCTGCTATATTTATAAAATAGAAGTGTTAGAATTTTAAAACTTTAAGAAGGGCCTTAAATCTTGATCTAGAGATCTCTTTTGTCCTTTTATACAGTTCATGAGATTCTTATAGCAGATATACTGGGGTGGTTTGCCATTCCCTCTTCCAGCGGATCATGTTTTGTCAGAACTCTCTGCTATGACCCGTCCATCTTGTGTGGCCCTGCACAGCATGGCTCATAGCTTCATTGAGTTACGCAAGCCCCTTTACCATGACAAGGCAATGATCCATGAAAGGGGAAAGAATACATGGAAGAACTGTATAAAAAAGATCTTAATGAACCGGATTACTATGATAGAGTGGTTAGTTACTCAGGGGCAGACATTCTGGGGTGTGAAGTCAAGTGGGCCTTAAGCACTTCTGTTAATAAAGCTAGCAGATGCGATGAAATTCCAGTAGACCTATTCTAATCCCTAAAGGAGGATGCCATCAAGGTTTTCCATTCATTATGTCAGCAAATCTGGAAGACCCAGCAGTGGGCACAAGACTGGAAAAGGTCAATACTTATCCCAATTCTCAAGAAGGGTAGTACCAAAGAATGTGCTAACCACCAGACAGCTGCACTGATCTCCCATGCTAGTAAGGTCATACTTAAAATTTTGCATGCTAGGCTTCAGTATTATGCCAAACAAGAATGTCCAGATGTCCAACCTGGGTTTAAAAAAGGAAGAGGAACTAGAGGTCAAATTGCTCACATCTGCTGGACTATAGAGAAAGCAAGGGAATTTCAGAATAACATCTATTTCTGTTTCATTGACTATGCTAAAGCCTTTAACTGCATGGACCATGACAAACTGTGGAAAGCTCTTGTAGAGATGGGAATACCAGACCATCTTACCTGTCTCCTGAGAAACCTGTATGTGAGTCAAGAAGCAACAGTTAGAAACCTGTATGGAACAACTGATTGGTTCAAGATTGAGAAAGGAGTACAACAGGGCTGTCTGCTGTCACCCTGTCTGTTTAACTTATATGCTGAGCACATCATGAGAAATACTGGGCTGGATGAGTTACAGGCTGGAATCAAGATAGGTGTGAGAAACATCAAAACCTCAGATATGTAGATGGCACTCTAATGGCACTCTTCTGCCACTCTAATGTCAGAAATTGAAGAGGAACTAAAGAGCTTCTTGATGAGGGTGAAGGAGGAGAGTAAAAAAGCGGGCTTAAGACTAAATATTAAAAAAACAAACAAACTAAGATCATGGCATCAGGCCTCATTAATGAATGGCAAATAGAAAGGGAAAAGGTGGAAGTAGTGACAGATTTCCTCTTCTTGGGCTCCAAAATCACTGAAGACGTTGACTGCATCCATGAAATGTGATGGTTTCTTCTTGGCAGGAAAGCAATGACAAACCTAAACAATGTGTTGAAAAGCAGAGGAATTACTCTGCTGACAAAGATCTGTATAGTCAAGGTGATGGTCTTCCCAGTGGTCACGTACAGTTGTGGGAGTTGAACCAGAAAGAAGGCAGAATACCAAAGAATTGATGCCTCTAAATTGTGGTGCCGAAGACTTCCGAAAGTCCTTTGGACGGTAAGGAGATCAAACCAGTCAATCTTAAGGGAGATCAACCCTGAATATTCACTGGAAGAACTGATGATAAAGCTGAAGCTCCAGTATTTTGGTCATCTAATATGAATAGATGACTCATTGGAAAAGTCCCTGATGCTGGGAAAGATTAAGGACAGAAGGAGAAGGTAGCCTCAGAGGATGAGATGGCTGGATGACATCACCTATGCAATGAACATGAACTTGGGCAAACTCCGGGAAATGGTGAGGGACAGGGAAGCCTAGTGTGCTGCAGTATATGGGGTCACAAAGAGTTGGACACAACTGGGTGACTGAACAACAAGAGATCTCTGTAAGAAAATTGAAAATTTAAGGGAATATTTCATGCAAAAATAGGCACAATGAAGGACAAAAATGGCAAGGACCTAACAGAAGCAGGAGAGATTAAGAAAAGGTAGCAAGAATACACAGAAGATCTGTAGGAGAAAAAAAAATCTTAACGACCTAGATAACCAGGATGGTGTGGTCACTCATCTAGAGCCAGATACAAAACTAGTGGAGGTGATGGAATTCCAGCTGAGCTATTTTGAATCCTAAAAGATGATGCTGTTCAAGTGCTGCACTCATTATGCCAGCAAACTTCGAAAACTCAGCAGTGCAAAAAGGTCAGTTTTCATTCCAATCCCAAAGAAAGGCAATGCCAAAGAATGTTCAAATTACCATACAACTGCCTTAACAGTACGTGGACCATGAAATTCCAGATGTTCAAGTTGGTTTTAGAAAAGGCAGAGGAACCAGAGATCAAATTGCCAACATCCGTTGGGTCATCGAAAAAGCAAGAGAGTTCCAGAAAAACATCTACTTCTGCTTTATTGACTATGTCAAAGCCTTTGACTGTGTGTATCACAACAAACCATGGAAAATTCTTCAAGTGATGGGAATACCAGACCGCCTCACCTGCCTCCTGAGAAACCTATATGCAGATCAAGAAGCAACAGTTAGAAATGGGCATGGAACAACAGACTGGATCCAAATCAGGAAAGGAGTATGTCAAGGCTGTATATTGTCACCCTGCTTATTTAACTTATACGCAGAGTACATCATGTGAAATGCCAGGCTGGATAAAGATTAAGCTGGAATCAAGATTGCCAGGAGAAATATCAATAACCTCAGATATGCAGATGATGCCATCCTTATGGCAGAAAGTGAAGAAGAACTAAAGGGCCTCTTGATGAAAGTGAAAAAGGAGAGTGAAAAAGTTGGCTTAAAGCTCAACATTCAGAAAACTGACATCATTGCATCTGGTCCCATCACTTCATGGGAAATAGATGGGGAAACAGGGGAAACAGTGTCAGACTTTGTTTTTGAGGGCTCCAAAAATACTGCAGATGGTGATTTCAGCTATGAAATTAAACGACACTTACTCCTTGGAAGGAAAGTTATGACTAACCTAGACAGTATATTAAAAAGCAGAGACACTACTTTGCCAACAAAGGTCCATCTAGTCAAAGCTATGTTTTTTTCCAGTAGTCATGTAGGTATGTGAGAGTTGGACAGAAAAGAAAGCTGAGTGTTGAAGAATTGATGCTTTTGAACTGTGGTGTTGGAGAAGACTCTTGAGAATCCCTTGGACTGCAAGGAGATCCATCCAATCTATCCTAAAGACAATCAACCCTGAATATTCATTAGAAGGACTGATGCTGAAGCTGAAATTCCAATCCTTTGGCCACCTGATGCAAGGAACTGACTCATTGGGAAAGACCCTGATATAGGGAAAGATTGAAGGCAGGAGGAGAAGGGGACAACAGAGGATGAGATGGTTGGATGGCCTCACTGACTCAATGGACATGAGTTTGAGTAAGCTGTGGGAGTTGGTGATGGACAGGGAAGACTTGCATGCTTCATTCCATGGGGTCACAAAGAGTCAGACATGACTGAGTGACTGAACTGAACTGCACTTATTTCACATTCCATCAAGATTATGCTCAACATCCTTCAAGCTAGACTTCGGCAATATGTGGATTGAAAACTTCCAGATGTGCAACCTGTATTTAGAAAGGGCAGAGGAACCATAGATCACTTTGCCAACATATGCTGGATGATAGAAAGATCAAGGGAATTCCAAAAAAAGAAACTACTTCTGCTTTATCAACTATGCTAAAACCTTTGGCTGTGTGGATCACAACAAACTTGGAATATTCTTTTTTTCCCATCTTGTATACTTATAGTATTTTTCCCTTTTAAAAATTTATTTTTGCAGATTTTTGGATCGCAGCCATTCTGACTGGTGTGAAGTGGTACCTCATTGTGGTTTTGATTTGCATTTCTCTAATAATGAGTGATGTTGAGCATCTTTTCATGTGTTTGTTAGCCATCCGTATGTCTTCTTTGGAGAAATGTCTATTTAGCTCTTTGGCCCATTTTTTGATAGGGTCGTTTATTTTTCTGGAATTGAGCTGCATAAGTTGCTTGTATATTTTTGAGATTAGTTGTTTGTCAGTTGCTTCATTTGCTATTATTTTCTCCCATTCAGAAGGCTGTCTTTTCACCTTGCTTATATTTTCCTTTGTTGTGCAGAAGCTTTTAATTTTAATTAGATCCCATTTGTTTATTTTTGCTTTTATTTCCAGAATTCTGGGAGGTGGATCATAGAGGATCCTGCTGTGATTTATGTCTGAGAGTGTTTTGCCTATGTTCTCCTCTAGGAGTTTTATAGTTTCTGATCTTACATTTAGATCTTTAATCCATTTTGAGTTTATTTTTGTGTGCGGTGTTAGGAAGTGATCTAGTTTCATTCTTTTACAAGTGGTTGACCAGTTTTCCCAGCACCACTTGCTAAAGAGATTGTCTTTACTCCATTGTATATTCTTGCCTCCTTTGTCAAAGATAAGGTGTCCATATGTGTGTGGATTTATCTCTGGGCTTTCTATTTTGTTCCATTGATCTATATGTCTGTCTTTGTGCCAGTACCATACTGTCTTGATGACTGTGGCTTTGTAGTAGAGCCTGAAGTCAGGCAAGTTGATTCCTCCAGTTCCATTCTTCTTTCTCAAGGTTGCTTTGGCTATTCGAGGAATGCTGGAGAGGGTGTGGAGAAAAGGGAACCCTCCTACACTGTTGGTGGGAATGCAAACTAGTACAGCCACTATGGAGAACAGTGTGGAGATTCCTTAAAAAATTGCAAATAGAACTACCTTATGACCCAGCAATCCCACTGCTGGGCATACACACCGAGGAAACCAGAATGGAAAGAGACACATGTACCCCAATGTTCATCGCAGCACTGTTTATAATAGCCAGGACATGGAAACAACCTAGATGTCCATCAGCAGATGAATGGATAAGAAAGCTGTGGTACATATACACAATGGAGTATTACTCAGCCATTAAAAAGAATTCATTTGAATCAGCTCTGATGAGATGGATGAAACTGGAGCCGATTATACAGAGTGAAGCAAGCCAGAAAGAAAAACACCAATACAGTATACTAACACATATATATGGAATTTAGGAAGATGGCAATGACAACCCTGTATGCAAGACAGGGAAAGAGACACAGATGTGTATAATGGACTTTTGGACTCAGAGGGAGAGGGAGAGGGTGGGATGATTTGGGAGAATGACATTCTAACATGTATACTATCATGTAAGAATTGAATCGCCAGTCTATGTCTGACGCAGGATGCAGCATGCTTGGGGCTGGTGCATGGGGATGACCCAGAGAGATGTTATAGGGAGGGAGGTGGGAGGGGGGTTCATGTTTGGGAATGCATGTAAGAATTAAAGATTTTAAAATTTAAAAAATAAAAAACTAAAAAAAAAGGCAAAAAAATTATTTTTTAATTGAAAGATAACTGCTTTACATAATTTTTTTGTTTTCTGCCAAATATAAACATGAATTAGTACAGCTATACAGATGTCCCCTCCCTCTTGAACCACCCTCCCATCTCTCTCCCCATCTCACCCCTGTAAGCTGTTACAGAGCCCCTGTTTGAGCTCCCTGAGTCATACAGCAAATTCCCATTGGTTACCTATTTTAAATATGGTAATGTAAGTTTCCATGATATTCTCTACATACATCTCACCCTCTCCTTCTCCCCTGCCATGTTCATAAGTCTGTTCTCTATGTCTATTTCTCCACTGCTGCCTACAAATAAATTCATCAATTCCATCTTCCTAGGTTCCATATATATGCGTTACTATATGATATAAATCTTTCTCTTTCTGACTTACTTCACTCTGTATAATAGGCTCTAGTTTCATCCACCTCATAAGAACTGACTCAAATGTGTCCCTTTTTATGTCTGAGCAATATTCCACTGTATATATGTACCACAGCTTCTTTATCCATTCATCTGTCGATTGACATCTAGGCTGCTTTTAGCTATTGTAAATAGTGCTGCAATGAACATAGGTTACATGTTGGAATATTCTTAATGAGATGGGAATACCAGACCACATTACCTGCCTCCTGAGACACCTGTATGCAGGACAAGAAGCAGCAGTTAGAACTGGAAATGGAACAATGACTGGTTCAAAATTGGGGAAGGAGTACACCAAGGCTGTGTATTGTCACCCAGCTTATTTAACTTATATGCAGAGTACATCATTAGAAGTGCTAGGCTGGATGAATCACCAGCTGGAATCAAGACTGCTGTGAGAACTATAAATAACTTCAGATATGCAGATGACACCACCCTTATGACAGAAAGTGAAGAGGAACTAAGGAGCCTCTTGATGAGGGTGAAAGACGAGAGGGAAAAATCCTGCTTAAAACTCAACATTCAAAAAACTAAGATTATGGCATCTGGTCCCATCATTTCATGGCAAATAGATGGGGAAAATGTGGAAAGAGTGTCAGATTTCATTTTCTTGGGCTCCAAAATCACTGCAGATGGTGACTGCGGCCATAAATTTAAAAGACGCTTGCTCCTTGGAAGAATAGTTATGGCAAACCTAGATGGTGTATTAAAAAGCAGAGACATTACTTTGCCAGATCTAGGAAAAGGCTGAATGACATCAGCACAGTCATAGACTAGGAAGTGCCATGCCTTTATTTCCCCACATAAACATTAAAGAAAACAAGATAAAGAAAATAAACCACCAAAAAAAGATGGTTAAAATAACCTTATAGGAAATCTGGAAAGCAGCCAAATGTCTACAACAACAGAGGGAAGGGAATAATAAAAAACAGAGTAAAAATAAATAGTTAATTAAAAAATAGAGAACTAATCACATGTACACCCGTGGTGGATTCATGTCAATGTATGGCAAAACCAATACAGTATAGTAAAGTAAAATAAAGTAAAAATAAAAATTAAAAAAAAATAGAGAACTAAACAAAACCAAGAGTTGATTCTTTGGAAAGATTGGCAAAATTGAAAATCTTTAATAAATTATTTTTAAATAGATACTTGATAGGTTATTTTTTAAAAAAAATTTAGAATAAAGAGGGAAGACATTACTAAAATTAGAAATTAAAGTAGGGGCATTACTACTGATTCCACAAAAATAAAAAGGATGAGAAGTACTATGAACAGTTGTACTCCAACAAATTGGATAATTTTGATGAAATGGACAATTCTTAGAAACACATAATCTGAAAGACTGAATTATGAAGGAATCAAAAAATCTAAACATACCTATAACTTGTAAGGAGATTGATCAAAATCTTCAAACAAAGGCTTGCCCTTGACCAGATGGATTCATTTTTTAATTCTACCAAAAATTTTAAAAATAATTATATATTTATGAAACTCTTTCAAACAATTAAAGAAGTGAGAAGACTTTTCTCACCCATTCTATGAGGCTAATATTATCCTGACTATCAAAATCAGAGAGAGACACTACAAGAAAATTATAGACTACTTACAACCCTTTTTGAACATTGATGGGAGAATCCTCAACAAACTACTAAAAAACTAAATTCAGCAATATATTAAGAAGATTATACAGCAAGACAAGTAAGATATATTCCTAGAATACAAGGATGGTGCAAACATATGAAACTCAGTCAATATAACATTAACAGAATGAAGAAAAATCATTTTGTGTAACCTAAGGGTTTGTTGACGGATGGATGGATAAACTAAATGTATATCAATGAATACAATGAGCTTCCTGGGTAGCTCAGATGGTAAAGAATTTACCTGCAATGCAGGAGACCTGTGTTCGATCCCTGGGTCAGGAATATCCCCTGGAGAAGGGAATTGCAACCCACTCCAGTGTTCTTGCCTGGAGAATTCCATGGACAAAGGAGCCTGGTGGGCTACAGTTCATGGTGTTGCAGAGTCGGACTCAGCTGATAGACTAACACTTTCACTTTCATATGGTGCAGTATTATTTAGTCTTTAAAAGGAAGGAAATTATGATACACACTACAATGTGGATGAGCCTTGAGAACATTATGCCAAGTGAAATTAGACAGTCATGAAAGGGCAAACATTTTATGATTTCTCTTATATGAGGTACCTAGAATAGTTAAGATCTTCCCTGGTAGCTCAGCTGGTAAAGAATTCACCTGCATTGCAGGAGACCCTGGTTCGATTCCTGGGTCAGGAAGATCCCCTGGCAAAGGAATAAGCTACCCATGCCAGTAATTGTGGGCTTCCATGGTGGCTCAGATGGTAAAGAATCTGCCTGCAATGTAGGAGACCTGGGTTCTATCATTGGGTTAGGAAGATCTCCCGGAGGAAGACATGACAACCAACTCCAGTATTCTTGCCTGGAGAATCCCCATGGACAGAAAAACCTGGCAGGCTACAGTCCATGGGGCTGCAAAGAGCTGGACACAATTGAGCACTAAGTATAGCACAGAGTAGTTAAAGTATAGATACAGAAAATATAATTACTGTTACTTGGAGAGGGGGGAAGAGAAAATGAGGGAGATTTTAATAGATTTGGAATTTCTGTTTGGGAAGATGAACATTTTTTGGAGGTTGATGGTGTTGATGATTGTGCAACAATGTGAATGTATTTAATATCTCTGAAGGGTATACTTAAAATGATTAAAACAGTAAATGTTATGGTTAAAAGAAAAAGGGGTGAAATTCTGTTATATGTTACAACATGGATGGATCTTGAATACATTTTGCTGAGTGAAATAAGCCAAACACAGAAGACCAAATATTGTATGATACCACTTAGGTACCTAGATTAATAAAATCCAGAGAGATAGAGTAGTGCTTACTAGGGCCAGGGTAGAGGGAGAATGGAGTTATTGTTTAATGGGTAAGGAGTTTCCATCTGGGATGTTCAAAATGTTCTGGAGATGGATTGTGGTATTGGTTCCACAACCATATGAAGGTACTTAATTTCACTGAACGCTAAACTCAAAAGTGGTTAAAATGGTAAATTACATGTTATTTATATTTTACCACAATAAAAAAAAAAATTCTAGGCAAGGTTAGTTCTATTTGCCACCTGAGGTTTCTCAATTAGAAAGAAAGTAACTGGTGTTTTGTGGTCCACCCCTTGGATTAGAAGCTGTAGTAAAAAGAAAGGGAAATTGTGATTGATCCAGCCTGGGTCACCAAACACCCCTGTGTCCATGTTGAGTGGGATAATGTGACTAAATTGAATGTTCCACTAGAAACTGGGGAGAGGCAATTCCTCCAAAGTAAGGTTAAGGTTAGACTACCAGAATATGAAAAGGAATTCTTGAATATATTTTAAAAAAATGGTTAGTTTCTCTGTTGTTTTTTTTTTTTTTTCCTAGCCTCTGATTTCTGGTTTCTGTCTATATTTTGTTTTCTATTCTATATCTTGCATTTCTTTCTTAAGCCAGCTGCATGCTGGCTCAGATTTGAAGCTCAGTTCCTTTTCTTAGATTTTCATACTGACAATGCTCATATAGGGTCTTTGTACCAAAATTTTCTGAAGGGTTGTGGGGATGAGGGGCATCTCACTGAAGCAATGCAAGGGATTTTCAATTGAATTACTGATAATCCTTTTCTTGAAAGAGTTCCTTAGCTGTTTCAAATAAGCTCGAGCTTCAGCCTCCCACCTTGTTTCTTGTTCCTTCTACTTCCCCTGTTCTCTTTAGCTGTTCACCTTTTCCTCCCAAGAATAAATATATAAAGAATATTTTCCATTGTCTGATATAGAGCAATTTAGGACTCTTTTAAAAATTGAAATATAGTTTATTTAGATGCTTTTCAGATTCTTTTCCATTATAGATTATTATAAAATATTGAATGTAGTTTTCTATGCTATACAGTAGTTCCTTGTTTATTTTATACATAGTATAGCATTCTTTTCATACTGTCACTAGGTGCAGGCCTATTTGAGGTTTATCCTTTCGTAACCAAATGGCCTTTTGAAGTGATTCTGCCTCTGGGTTAGATTAAATATTTTTTTAAAAATCTGTATAGTAATTTATATACACTTTGCTATGATAAATGTTTTTATATATTATAGAAAAAAATGATTATTGGCAGAAGGTTATAATATCATCTGTGATACATTTGTCTTTTCCCCAGTGGTGGGAGGCCTTAATCCTTACTTCTCTATGGGAAGCCCATGAAATTCTCTGGTACCAACTTCTGCCTGGTAACATCTTACTAAATTACATGCATAGTAGCCACAGAGAAACGGCCTCAAAAGTTATTGATCTGTAAATTCAAACCTATAAAAGGACAACAAATGTTAGAAATTCTGTGAGGGCCTCTGAAATACTAAAAACCTGCATTCCTGTTATGTTCCTAGAATCCTGTGCTTTAACTTCTGGGGATATACATCTCAGCTTATATTCCTGGAATTGGCTAATGTCCAAATGCAATCAGAAGAGTAATTGAGCATACCTATCTTCATCATTCTGTACCCAGATATAATGGCTTGTCTGAATTAGTGCCTGTTAGCTCATCACAGAAGCAGAGATTAGACTCAGAATATTATAGCTCAAGAGGACATTAGGGATTATCCAATACAACTGTTTTCAATTTTATCTGAGGAAACTGAGGCCCAGAGAATTTCAGGGCCTCCTTATTCATTCTATTCGTCCTGAATTGGTTGTAAAATCTAGGTCTCCTGACTCTTGGTCTATTGCTTTTCTAGTTATACTAGCTAAGGCTTCCTCTAAAGCTAGTTTTGCTCAGAGTCCTGATTCAAACATTTTAGTTATCTTCGGACATTTTTCTTCACTGTTGCAACCAACATATTTTTAAGGGCTAATAATTTTTTTTTATATCAGTGGAACTAAGATACACTATGAAAATGTTGACAGTATTAAAGTCTGTCATTCCACTATCTTGTCTTAAAGCAAGCAGCTGAGCCTGTGGGAGCAACTTGGGGTAATAAAGGTTAATCGCTGGGAGTTTAAGGGTGCTTATTCTTAATTGGTGAGCGATTAAAGATGCTCAAGGTTAATAGCTCTGTTCTCAAAGCCAGTTATTCTGTTTATAGGAGCATTCCCTTGTGCCATTGGCCACACCTATCAGTTCTAGCCTCTAGTCAATAGGATAACAAATTTAAGAACACAACCTTAAGGGGAATTAAGAGTGAGATGACTACCTTAACTATGGTTGTGACTTAATTTTCTTTCAGAATAGTTTGATCATCTTCAAAGTGCTCCATTCTTTCCCTTGTTTACAACCAGATTGTTTTGGTTTTGTCATATACGTGCAACCCCACATGCTATTTTTTTCAAAGGCCCATAAAACTGATAATGTAAATTAAACTTATCACTTAGTTTCAAGGCCAGTTGGTGATTTGAAAAATTATTTGGTTATGCATTTCAAAGATTAGTGCAATCAAAACTGATTTGCCATTATGGGACATTAGCTATAGGGTAAAGACCTTAAAATATTCAAAGTGGAGGGGCCTTAGAGATTCTTTACTCATTTTAAAGATGGTGAACTGAAGGGATTTGGAGAGATTGAAATATCGGCCCATGTTCACCCACCCCATCTAAAGACCTTGGTCTTTTGATGTACGGCAACCATTTAGCTGCAGTACTCTTGGCTGGAAAATCCCATGGACAGAGGAGCCTGGTAGGCTGCAGTCCATGGGGTGGCGAAGAGTTGGACACGACTGAATGACTTAACTTTCACTTTTCACTTTCATGCATTGGAGAAGGAGATGGCAACCCACTCCAGTGTTCTTTCCTGGAGAACCCCAGGGACAGCGGAGCCTGGTGGGCTGCCGTCTATGGGGTCTCACAGAGTCAGACACAACTGAAGCGACTTAGCAGCAGCAGCGGCAGCAGCCCACAGATTTTTTCTGAGCCAAATATTATGGTTTCAATGTAACATGTGTATAAAAATATTTTCTAGGCGAAAGACAGTAAGTTAGGCTTATATTTATTTGATAAGCTTGTGTTTTTAAAGGCTGCAAAACACAAAATGACTTAAAACTGAAAATAAATACCATTAATGTGAAAAATGTAAGAAATTTACACATATACTTGAATTGGCTATCCTCATCAAATTCCAGTTGATTTGTTATTACTTACTAATGAATTAATCTTTGGTAAATCCTTCTATAGAGATCAGACATTAATAACTTCACAGATTATTTTATAGGTGGACATAGAAATTGTTTACTCATTGACAAATTTGAAAATCTCGTCACTGAAAATAGTTTGGGGGTGTTAGCAATTGTCATTTATCTTTTTTTGTCAATAACAACTTGTTCACACAGCAAATTAAAATTGAGTCCAAAGATTGATTTATTTAAATTCACTCAGTGGGTAAATTCATTTCCACATGCCAATTTCCTTCTTTTAATTCTCTTACCTTGTTGTGTCTTGTAAAAGGAAAAGAGAGAAAATATATTGCATTCCTAATGCCACATTTTGGTAATGCATTTAATTAATGGAAAGAGATTTGTCATTTTATTCTGATTATCTAGAAGGTTTAAGCAACATGAGATTTGTGCCAAGCATGTAATTGGTGGTATGACCCAGAGAGATCTGTTGGAAAATGCTGTCAGTGGCTCTTGGCAGGACGCTTCATGGCCAACTCAGGGCTCTCACTCTGTGGATGTGTGTGAGCATTTCCTGTAGGCTGAAGTCGTAACTTACAGGTATGCTTTCACACTATTCTGTATTAAGTAGGAAATTACAACAGAAAAACTCAAGGGCTATTTAAAAGCCATTAGTTTTTGGTTAATTATAATGAAATAATGATGGCTGTGAGTAATTTCCCATTTCCTAATCTCTGCAGTCTTGCTCAATCCTCAGATTTGTTCCTGAAGGAATAATTATCACCACAAATAAGCCCAGTAAAGAATCAGAAACTGTTAATAGCCAGGATTTCAAGATACTAAATTTGCTTTCTTTGTTTTCCTGATTATTTGACTTGCACTTGACTCAAACTTGTTCTCTAAGAAGCTTCTTGACAAAAGGTCTCTCTCTATACTTTGAAAATTAATCATAAGGAAAATCAAAATGGGGGAAGGGTACTCTTTTCTGTTATAAATATGAGTCTGGCAGCTACCTCTAGTCACTTTAATGTCATGCTTATTTAAAAATATAGGAGTATGGTTGTTCATTTGTTTATTTTTGCTTTCATTTCCCTTGCCTGAGGAGGCAGATTCAAAAAACAAATGGTAAGACAAATGTTGAAGAGTACACTACCTCTGTTATCGTCTATGACTTTTATGGTTTCAGGTCTTATATTTACATCTTGAATACATTATGATTTTAATTTTATATATAGTGTGAGAAAATGTCCTTGTTTCATTCTTTCATAAGTAGCTGTACAGTTTTTCTGACACCATTTATTGACTTAGAAGCTTTAGCACAGTGAAAGAAGCCATCAACAAAACAAAAAAGCAACCTGCTGAATGGGAGAAGTTACTTGCAAATAATTTGTCCAGTTAAGGGTTTCTATCCAAACTATATAAAGTACCCATACAACTTAATATCAGAAAAATTAAACTAACAAAACAAGCAACTGAATTAAGAAATAGGGAAAGGACCTGAGTAGACATTTTCCCAAAAAGACATATAAATGGGTACCAGGCACATGAAAAGATGCTCACCATCACTAATCATCAGAGCAAAGCCGCAATGAGATACACCTCACATCCACTAGAATGGATATCATCAAAAACACAAGAAATAAGAAGGGTTGGTGAGGATTTGAAGAAAAAGGAACCCTGGTGCACTGTCAGTGAGAATGCCAATTGGCAGAACCACTATGAAAAACATTATGGAAGTTTCTCAAAAAATTTAAAAAATAGAACTACCATATGCTCCAGCAATTCCATTCCTGGATATTTATCCAAAGAGAACAAAAACACTATTTCAAAAAGATACATGCACCATAATGTTCATAGTAGCATTATTTACAGTTGCCAAGATATGAAAACAACCTAGTGTCCATCAACAGATGAATGGATAAAGATCTCTCTCTCTCACACACACACACACACTCACACACACACACATCCAAAGGAATGTTAGCCATAATAAAGAATGAAATTTTGCCATTTGCTAAAACATGGATGGACGTGGAAGCTATAAGGCTTATTGAATAAAAGACAAACACTGTATCTTTTCACTTACATGTGGAATATGCAAAATTAAACAAAACAGGAACAGACTCATAGATAGAGAACAAACTAGTGGTTACCATAGGGGAGAGGGATAGAGGGAATGGCAAAATAGGGATAAGGGATTAAGAGGTACAGATTACTAGTTATAAAATAAATGTTACAAAGATATAATGTACATCATAGGGAATATAGTTGATATTTTATAATAACTTTGGAGTGTAATCTATAAAAAATATCAAATTATTATGTTGTACACCTGAAACCAACATAATGTTATGAATATAAGTCAACTATATGTAAATAAAAAATAAAAACAGGAGTAAACTCTAAATGGAAATTATTTTAAATATGGCTTTTTTTGTTAGTTTGTTTTGAAATTTTGAAATAGAATCAGTAATACGTTTGGAAGAAGCTGGACTAAATAACTTTTATGCTTTTTATTAACTGTAGGATGTTAGATTTTAAAAAATCATATTTTTTGGCTCTGTCCATAATTCAAATTAAAATTGCTATCTAACAGGTTCTAGGTCATATTCATTTAGGATGTATGATTCTGAAAAGATGCCCAATAATTCCTAACCTTATTAGGTTTACATTTTGTAGGTAATTTCTATGTTTTAATCTAAAAGACTGAGATACAGGATTCCATCCATAATAGCACATTGTTGGAAGTCATATTTTGGACAGGTCTTGCCCTGGGATTTCCCTGAAACACCTGGACAATTTATATCCCCTGGACCAGAAATCCAAGAATCTTAAAATCTCTGATTTTTTTATACGAAACTTCCTTTAGTCCAAAATTTGATAAAAAGTAAATCAGCAAAATATAGTGACTATATGTTTAGGTGTTGAGAAGTAGATTAAGTAAAATTAAATCATAAATCAGGAACAATGAACAATAAAAATATTTTACCTCTTATTCCCTTGAAATGTCTCAAAACAGTTGATATGTACAGTTATTAAATATATTGGAAGAAAGTCTTATTTCACTAGTGCCCCATGAGATCTTCTATTTGAATTATAGTCTAATCACATATAGGAAGTAACTTTGAGCTTCTCTGATAACTCTCATTAAAAACAGAAATATTTCATTGACTTTACCAGTAATTTTGGCTTATAGGTACCTACTGCCATCTCAATGTGTAATAATTAAAATTTTTTATGAAACTTCCTCAGGGAATCTGAGGATCTTCATCTGTAAACCAAGAAGTAAAACAGACATCCTCATGATGGTTATGTGGAACCATCAGGAAGATTATATCAATATCATTGAGTATAGCAGCCTGGGTTTAACTGCTTTTCTATTTTTCTTGAAAAATGTAACATTCTTATTAGTATCTTTCATTTTCTATTTTTTGTTATAAAGTGGTATGAAAAATAATACTCAATTATTAGAAAAATCAATTGTTAAATTATAATGATAAATGACATTTGACATTGGGCCTAAGTAAGAGAAATATTATCATGGGGACTCAAGTGGAATGGAGAGTTCACATTCCATTTAAAAGTAGAAGCAAGCAGGATTATGAGTAGATTTATGTAAGCTCTTCCAAAGTTTCAAGAGAGCCGGAAATCCAGATTTTCATATGACATCTCCTGATTTTAAAATACTGGCAACTAATACAAAAATATTTTCAAAACACTGTACAGGCCAAATAAAACCCATCTGTGGGTCAGTTTTGTTTCAAGATTTCTTTAGGTATTCTGAATGAGTATAGCAGAACAAATTTGAGGGCATATATTGGAAACATCTAAAACAACTTGCAAGCAGGCCATACCAGTTATAATCCCTAGTGTCTGGTCGTGCTTCTAGCCAGTCCCTAGGCCTGACACCCTTTGAAATGCTCACCTGTTCTTGAATAAAAGAAAGGGCACGTTTTTTGAAAAGAGGAAAGAAGGCCTAGGGAAACTTCTATTCATTAATACTTGTCACAATGGTAGCTGCTATTTGTTGAGCACATATTGTTGGCCAGGGGATCTTTCAGACATTATTTATTCCTCACAGGAACTTTACAGTATAAATATTATCTCCACTTGCTGGGGTACCCTACAAATACAGGGTAGAACTTCACTCAAAATTTTGTCTAGATGTAGAGACTGATAATCACACACACAACCCAAGAGGTTATTAAAAGCTTTATTAGTCACATAATAAGGTTTCTGGGAACAACAAGGCAGGCTCTCCAAGCTGGTTTGAAAATCACTTGAGATAACAGAAGAAGGACACTGACTTGAGATTTTATTTTTTAATTTTACAAATTTATTGATTTTTGGGTGTACTGGATCTTCATTACTGTATGGGCTCTCTCTAGTTGCATTGAGCAGGGCTACTCTCTAGTTGCGGTGCGTGGGCTTCTCATGGCAATGGCTTTTCTTGTTGCTGAGCATGGTCTCTAGAGCACTCAGGCTTCAGTAGTTGCAATGCTTGTGTTTCCTGGCCTCTAGAGCCCAGGCTCAATAGTTGTGGCGCATGGGCATAGCTGCTCCTCAGCATGTGGGATCTTCCCAGTATGTGTATTAGTTGCTCAGTCATATCTGACTCTTTGTGACCCCATAGACTGTAGCCATGGAGACTGTAACCAGGCACCTCTGTCCGTGGAATTCTCCAGGCAAGAATACTGGAGTGGGTTGCCATTCCCTTCTCCAGGGATCTTCCCAACCCAGAGATCAAACCCAGGTCTCCTGCACTGCAGGCAGATTCTTTACCATCTGAGCCACCAGGGAAGCCCAGGGATCTTCCCAGACCAGGAATCAAAATCATATGTCCTGCATTGTCAGGCAGATTCTTCACCACTGAGCCACCAGGGAAACCCTGGCTCAGGATTTTTATTGTGGTTAGGGGTGGGCTCATGGGAGGGTTTCTACTCATAGGCAGGGGCTTGCATAGTTTGCATAGGGTATTAAAGGAGGGACCACATTGACTTTCTTGTTAGCTTTTCTAGATATGGGACAGAAGGGGAAAAGGGAAGGATGAGGCCTCAAAGCTGTCCACACTCAAACTTACAAAAAATAGAGTCAGATTTTTTTACTAAAAGGTTTTATAGATGAAGACCTAGAGACTCAGAGAGTTTATGGCTTTGGCCAAGATTGTATGGTAAAGATTTAAACTCAGGGTGGCTTCCCTGGTGGCTCAGAGGTTAAAGCATCTGCCTCCAATGCGGGAGATCTGGGTTTGATCTGTGGGTCAGGAAGATCCCCTGGAGAAGGAAATGGCAACCCACTCCAGTATTCTTGCCTGGAGAATCCCATGGACCAAGGAGCCTGGTAGGCTACAGTCCACAGGGTTACAAAGAGTCGGACACGACTGAGCGACTTCACCTAGTTCCAAAGTCACCAATTTCTCTTGCTACAAAGCTGGCATACTGACTTAAAATGTAAATAATTAGTTGCTTTCACTTAAGGTTATGGTTTCTCAGATAAAGAAATTAGGTCTGAATTCACCATATATTGATATAACTGGCTAGAGCTGAACAGGAACTACCCCTTTAGATGGCCACGTGTACTCTCCACTTCAGCACAGTCCCCACTATCCATTGTCTCTTGATTCTGAAGCAAAATAGCATATAAAATTTACAATCACATTGTGTCATGACTTTCCAGAAGTTTAAATTATGTGTTTTGGCGTGGATTTTTTTTTGTTTGAGATTCATTCAGTTTCTTGAATCTGAAGGCTTAGCAATTTTGCCAAATTCAAAAAGTTTCCAGTCATTATTTCTTCAGATAATCTTTTAACTCTACTTGTTCCTTCTGGAACTCTGATAATAGGAACTTTAAATATTTGGTCATTGTTTGTTGAATCCCTAAAGATCTCTTATTTTTCTTCTTTTTTCTAATCTATTTTCTCTCTGTAGGTTAGACTGGGTAAATTCTGACTATAAGTTCAATAATTTTATCCTGGATCATCTTCACTCTACTATTGAGTCAAACCAATCAGTTTTATTTCAGTCACTGTACTTTTCCTTTTTTGTATTATTTCTATTACAAATTCCATTTCTTTGCTGAGATTTTTTAATTTTGATATTTGTTTAAAAAAATGGATGCTTCAAAAATCCTTGCCAGATAATTCTAACATCTGGTTCTTCTTGATATTGGTTAACTCAGTTTCTTTTCTCACTCAGTTTGTGCTTTTCTTGATTCTTGGTATGCGGGGTCATTTTCTATTGTATCTTGGACATTTTGACTCTATAATAAAAGACTCTGGGTAATATTTGAATCTCTTATAGTTTTAGCACACAGGTCCTATTCTACTTTTGTGGGCTGTACATCCAATGACAATTTAATTTTCTGATACTTTATAATGCAATTTGTCCAGGTGGCTCAGTGGTAAAAAATCTGCCTGTAATGCAGGAGATGAAGGTTCGATCCCTGGGTCAGGAAGATCCTCTGGAGGAGGGCATGGCAATCCACTGCAGGATTCTTGTCTGGGAAGTCCCATGGACAGAGGAGACTGGTGGGCTACAGTGCATGGTGTCACAAAGAGTCGTATACAGCTGAGCAACTGAGCGTGCACCTTTGGTTTGTTTGGTCTGACTTCACTGGGGCTCACACTGATCCCTGTCGATATTGTTTGAGAGGGCAGAAAGTGCCTCTCTAGATGGGTGAAGGGAATCTCCAGCCTGCAGGGATAAAGAGACCTTCAGTGGTAAAGAATCTGCCTGCAGTGCAGGAGATGTGGGTTCAATCTCTGGGCTGGGAAGATCCCATGGAGAAGGAAATGGCAACCTACTTCAATATTCTTGCCTGGAGAATCCCATGGACAGAGGAGGCTGGCGGGCTACAGTCCATGAGGTCACAAAGAGTCGAACATGTCTTAGTGACTAACACTTTCACGTCCACTTTTCACAGGTGGATGGTAGTCTTAGGCATCTCAGGAACCAGGACTGCTTCATGAGCTAGTCACTTGTTATGTGGGGTTTCCACTGCCAGTGCCAGCTGGCTGTCCAGTGTGTTTCTGTAGTAGAAGGAATTCTCTGGTCCACTGGGAAAAAACCACTGCCAGCTAGGTGGTGTTGTGGCAGGATCCCTCTGCTAGTGCTGCCAAGCTGCTTGACATCTCTGTGGAGAGGAGGGGAGTATGTGGCCCAGTAGGTAGGAGAGTGCTTCCCCTGGATGCTTGTGGGGCTCCTGATTTATCCCCCTTCTGGTGCAAGTGGAAGTGCCTATTATTGTCAGGACCACAGTTCCATCCAAGCCTCCTCTCAAATATTCATTACCCCAAAGGCCCAATATGATCTGTATCCAGCCTACATTTTCACTTTTGATCATCATTTCCCCCCCCACCCCCCACCCCCACCCCATATATTCAGTTACTCAAATCCATCATGCTCTTCCTACTTGACTCCAGGACTATATACAAGCTATTCCCTTTGTAACATTGTCCTCTCACTCTACTACTTCACCTGAAAAAATGATTTATTCTTCATATCACAGCTTATGTCAGTTCCTCTACTGAGTCTTCTCTTACCCTCCTTTTTCACCCGAGATGTCAAGTATACCTGTTATGTACTCTTTGTTATAGCTCTGTACTGTTCTCTTTTTGTCTCTTACCCATTTTAATATTTTTACTTAATTTCAAATCTAGAGAAAAGTTGCAGTGATTCATACTTTACTCATATTGACCAATTAATTTACATTTTGCTCTGTTTACTTTACCAGTCCCCCCTCATATTTCAGATTATGTTGCAGATGATGTTCCCCTTTACCTATAAATTCTTTAGTATGTATTTCTTAAGAACTACACATTATTTTACATAGTGACATGAAAGTTGCTCAGTTGTGTCTGACTCTTTGTGATCCCTTGGACTATATAGTCCATGGAATTCTCCAGGCCAAAGTACTAGAGTGTAACCATGCCCTCCTCCAGGGAATCTTCCCAACCCAGGGATTGAACCCAGGTCTTCTGCATTGCAGGTGGATTCTTCACCAGCTGAACCACCAGGGAAGCCCTATTTTACATAACTGCAGTATAATTATAAGTATCAGGAAATTTAACTTTGATAAAATTCCATTATCTAATTTAGAGTCCACAATCAAATTTTGTCAGTAATTTCTATAATGTTATTATATTAATAGTTATTTTTCACAGCCCAGAATCTGTTCCAAGATCACACATTGCATTTAGGTTCCCTGTCTCTTTAGGCTGCTTTAATTGGAAACACTTCCTCAGTCCTTGTCTTTCTTCACCTTGATCTTTTTTTATGAGTACAGGCCAGTTACATTGTAAAATGTGCATCTGTTTGGGTTTGCTAATGTTTTCTCATGATTTTGTTGTTTAGTCACAATTAGATTCCACTTATACATAGGTAATGGTTGCCACTTTCCTATCCCCATAGTATTCTTGGGAAGGATTTACTTATCATATCTTGTGAGAACCAACTATGTCTTCTTTATTGTTGGAAGCCCCCCATCCCACTATTTAAAACAGTGGCCCATTAACAACACCCAACCTGTAATGAATCAGTGCTAGGCCCCTGGAATTTCTCTCTGTGCTGTACTTAGTCATTCAATTGTGACCAACTCTTTGCAGCCTTATGGACTGCCCACAGGATCCTCATTGGATTTCCCAGACAAGAATACTGGAGTGGTTGCCATTTCCTTCTCCAGGGGATCTTCCTGACCCAGGGATTGAACCTGCATCTCCTGTGTTTCCTGAATTGCAGGTGGGTTCTTTAGCTACTGAGCCATCTTCTCACTTCCTTGTCCTATGCTAAAAGGATAAATATGTGTGAAGGAACATTCATTGAGAATTTACTGTGAATCTTCATATCAGCCAGGTGAGATAGGGATTATTATTGAATTTTACACACAAGAAAGTAAAAAATTTAGAACTAGAATTTAAAGCCGTCTTTATTTAAGCATTCACTTCCTTTCAGCAGAGGTTGGATTCCTATAAACATCTCGAAGTCTTTAGTCACATGAGTGTTGCCAAACTCATTCCACCTCCCTCTACTATGACTCCTCATAACCAAGGGGCACACTATAAATTTAGATCTTCATATGTGCACCTTAGAAATGTTGTAAAGTTGCAACTTTGTGCTTATGGCTTCATTTGCAGAAAAACCATGTAGTTTCAAAGTAGAGATTATGGTTCCATTTCTCTTTCTCAAAGAAGGCACTAGTTAGCCTGAGACGATATTAGGTAGGTAACACATTTTATACATTCAATGGATTCTGTCTCTGAACATGCAACTGTTTTTGTTTCTTAAATTTTTAACTTCACAGAGAAGCTGAACATAGAGTAGAGCACTGGCTTTGGTCAAAGAGATGGCAGACCCTCAGTCAAGAAATTCCTCTGCTTCAATAAAACCAAAATGGATACCAGTTCATTTTAAGAGGAGGGCACAAGACAATAAAAGACCAATCAAGCAACTTGATAAAGACCTTTTTTAAGAGGTTACAGAGGGCATTGTGACTGGAATAACTCTGTTTGTTCAACAGCCATTATCAACATTATAATTGATCAATTTTTTTTTGAAACACAGACCTAGCAATAGATTTTCTTAGTAAACAAACAAACAAAAAAGTTTGAAGTCCATTTTATAGATGACAGGGCAGAGGCCCAGAGTACTCAAGTGACTTTCCAAAGGCTACTTATGAAGCTTAGGATTTAGTTTTAGTAAAGGGAAAGACGCTCATTTGTGTCTGACTCTGAAACTCCATGGGCTATACAGTCCATGGAATTCTCCAGGCCAGAATACTGGAGTGGGTAGCTTTTCCCTTCTCCAGGGGATCTTCCCAACCCAGGGATCAAACCCAGGTCTCTCGCATTGCAGGCAGATTCTTTACCAGCTGAGCCACAAGGGAAGCCCAGGATTTAGTCTTACCTAAGACTTAAACTGCCTACCATAAATCCAAACAAAATATATCCACACTTTTAAATATGTATTTACTTATTTATTTTTGTAGCCAGATTGTTTTTAGCAGTCTGCTTTATGCTTAATTTAAATCTACTGCTCTTGATTTCAAAAAGTGAAATTCTCCCTGCATAGAGCAAAGTCCTGATTCTTTTTCTTTAAATATTGACAAATAATTCTGATGATTTCAATTTTTAAAATTTTAATTATTTTGAAAGAAAATGTAGAATGGTAGTGTTTCAAGGAACATTTGGGATTATATAACTTGGCCTCAAAATTTATAGATGAGATCCAGACAAATAAAGTGATGTTCCACACATCACATTTAGTGCCAAAGAAGCCTACGTAAATGTCAACCCATCACGTCCAACAGTATCTTATGGGGCCTGCATATGCAGTTCACTAACAGACAGAAAGTGAAATTACTACTAGATGGCCACAATTACAGAATGGTAGCTGGAGAATGGTGGACATTCCTTTTCTCTTCCCAGCTGGTCAAATTTTAGCTCTATATGAGTACTGAGATTGGCTTGTCTCTTTAGTCTTCCTCCCTTTTTCCTGTCCCTCTGCCTTTTCCATCCAGGTAAAGAGTAGGAAGTACATTTCTCACTACTTCATTATGGGATGGCTCTTCTGTGGCTAGTGTGGGAAACATTTGGTTCTCTCAGATTCTTGCCAGTGGTGCATCAGGAAAACAAGCAAATCCCTGTCTTGCTAAGATAGTTTTCTTTTCACATGGGAAAGACTAAATGCCTTTTTATATATAAAAAAGGCTCTTTTAAATATCTCTATTTAGTACTATGGGATTATGTCTATGATGAATGTTAAATGAAAAAAAAAACAAGGTGGAGAAAAAGTCTTATATTTTAAAAAATAATGATACAGCCAGAGATCTTGGAACACTGACAAAATATCTGATAAAATTATTATTTTCTGAGGGACAAGAGTGTTGTAGCTATGTTTTTTAAAAACTTTTTTTTTGAGATTCATAATGAAATATTTACTCATTAAACTACCTGATGTGTGGGATTTTCCACAAAATAATCCAGGGCATGTTTTGGGGGAAGTGAGTGGGGCAAAGTTTAAATGAGATTGTCCATGAATTGATAATTGTTGAAAATGGATGGGTAAGAAAATTACTAGAGCTAATCAATGAACATAGTAAAGTTGCAGGATATAAAATCAACACACAGAAATCCCCTGCATTCCTATATACTAACAATGAGAAAACAGAAAGAGAAATTAAGGAAACAATTCCATTCAACATTGTAATGAAAAAAATAAAGTACTTAGGAATATATCCACCTAAAGAAACAAGAGACCTATATATAGAAAACTATAAAACACTGATGAAAGAAATCAAAGAGGACACAAATAGATGGAGAAATATACCATGTTTATGGATCAGAAGAATCAATATAGTGAAAATGAGTATACTACACAAAGCAATCTATAGATTCAATGCAATCCCTATCAAGCTAACAACAGTATTTTTCACAGAACTAGAACAAATAATTTCACAATGTGTGTGGAAATACAAAACAAACAAACAAGCAAAAAACAAACAAACAAAAAAAACAAAAAACAAACGAAAACTCAAGAGCCAAAGAAATCTTGAGAAAGAAAAAAAATCATATGGAGGAATCAACCTGCCTGACTTCAGGCTATACTACATAGCTACAGTCATCAAGACAGAACAGTACTGGCACAAAGACAGAAATATAGATCAATGGAACAAAATACAAAGACCAGAGATAGATAGGTCCATGCACCTATGGACACCTTATCTTTGACAAAGAAAGCAAGAATATACAATGGAGAAAAGACAATCTCTTTAAGAAGTAGTGCTGGGAAAACTGGTCAACCACTTGTAAAAGAACGAATCTAGAATGCTTTCTAACATCATACACAAAAATAAACTCAAAATGGATTAAAGAGCTAAACGTAAGACCAGAAACTATAAAACTCCTAGAGGGGAACATAGGCACTCTCTGACATAAATCACAGCAGGATCCTCTATGACCCACCTCCCAGAGTAATGGAAATAAAAGCAAAAATAAACAAATGGGATCTAATTAAAATTAAAAGCTCTTGCCCAACGAAGGAAACTATAAGCAAAGTGAAAAGACAGCCTTCAGAATGGGAGCAAATAATAGCAAGTGAAGCAACTGACAAAGAATCAATCTCAAAAATATGCAAGCAACACCTGCAGCTCAATTCCAGAAAAATAAATGACCCAATCAAAAAATGGGCCAAAGAAGCAAACAGACATTTCTCCAAAGAAGACATACAGATGGCTAACAAACACATGAAAAGATGCTCAACAGCACTCATTATCAGAGAAATGCAAATCAAAACCACAATGAGGTACCATCTCACGCCAGTCAGAATGGCTACTAGCCAAAAGTCTACAAACAATAAATGCTGGAGGGGGTGTGGAGAAAAGGGAACCCTCTTACACTGTTGGTGGGAATGCGAACTAGTACAGCCATTAGGGAGAACAGTGTGGAGATTCCTTAAAAAAACTAGAAATAGAACTGTCATATGACCTAGCAATCCCACTGCTGGGCATACACACTGAGGAAACCAGAATTGAAAGAGACATGTGTACCCCAATGTTCATCTCAGCACTGTTTATAATAACCAGCACATAGAAGCAACCTAGATGTCCATCAGCAGAAGAATGGATAAGAAAGCTGTAGTACATATACACAATGGAGTATTACTCAGCCATTAAAAAGAATACACTTGAATCAGTTCTAATGAGGTGGATGAAACTGGAGCCTATTATACAGAGTGAAGTAAGCCAGAAAGAAAAACACCAATACAGTATATAATGCATATATATGGAATTTAGAAAGATGGTAATGATAACCCTGTATGTGAGACAGCTAAAAGAGACACAGATGTATAGAACAGTCTTTTGAACTCTGTGGGAGAAGGCGAGGGTGGGGTGATCTGAGAGAATAGCACTGAAACATGTATATTATCATATGTGAAACAGATCGCCAGCCCAGTGCCCCTGCATGAGACAGGGTGCTCAGGGCTGGTGCCCTGGGATAACCCAGAGGGATGGGACAAGGAGGGATGCGGGAGGGGGTTTCAGGATGGGGAATACATGTACACCCATGGCTGATTCTTGTCAATGTATGGCAAAAACCACTACAATACTGTAATAAGCCTCCAATTAAAATAAAGAAAATTTAAAAGATAAATATTAATAAATAATAGTCAATCTCTTTAACAAGTGGTGCTGGGAAAACTGGTCAACCACTTGTAAAAGAATGAAACTAGATCACTTTCTAACACCGCACACAAAAATAAACTCAAAATGGATTAAAGATCTAAATGTAAGATCAGAAACTATAAAACTCCTAGAGGAGAACATAGGCAAAACACTCTCAGACATAAATCACAGCAAGATCCTCTATGATCCACCTCCCAGAATTCTGGAAATAAAAGCAAAAATAAACAAATGGGATCTAATTAAAATTAAAAGCTTCTGCACAACAAAGGAAACTATAAGCAAGGTGAAAAGACAGCCTTCTGAATGGGAGAAAATAATAGCAAATGAAGCAACTGACAAACAACTAATCTCAAAAATATACAAGCAACTTATGCAGCTCAATTCCAGAAAAATAAACGACCCAATCAAAAAATGGGCCAAAGAACTAAATAGACATTTCTCCAAAGAAGACATACGAATGGCTAACAAACACATGAAAAGATGCTCAACATCACTCATTATTAGAGAAATGCAAATCAAAACCACAATGAGGTACCACTTCACACCAGTCAGAATGTCTGCGATCCAAAAATCTGCAAGCAATAAATGCTGGAGAGGGTGTGGAGAAAAGGGAACCCTCCTACACTGTTGGTGGGAATGCAAACTAGTACAGCCACTATGGAGAACAGTGTGGAGATTCCTTAAAAATTGCAAATAGAACTACCTTATGACCCAGCAATCCCACTGCTGGGCATACACACCGAGGAAACCAGAATGGAAAGAGACACATGTACCCCAATGTTCATCGCAGCACTGTTTATAATAGCCAGGACATGGAAACAACCTAGATGTCCATCAGCAGATGAATGGATAAGAAAGCTGTGGTACATATACACAATGGAGTATTACTCAGCCGTTAAAAAGAATTCATTTGAATCAGTTCTGATGAGATGGATGAAACTGGAGCCAATTATACAGAGTGAAGTAAGCCAGAAAGAAAAACACCAATACAGTATACTAACACATATATATGGAATTTAGGAAGATGGCAATGACGACCCTGTATGCAAGACAGGAAAAAAGACACAGATGTGTATAACGGACTTTTGGACTCAGAGGGAGAGGGAGAGGGTGGGCTGATTTGGGAGAATGGCATTCTAACATGTATACTATCATGTAAGAATTGAATCGCCAGTCTATGTCTGACGCAGGATACAGCATGCTTGGGGCTGGTGCATGGGGATGACCCAGAGAGATGTTATGGGGAGGGAGGTGGGAGGGGGGTTCATGTTTGGGAATGCATGTAAGAATTAAAGATTTTAAAATTAAAAAAATAAATAAATAAAAAATAAATAAAAGAAAGTGGATGGGTACATGGAGGTTTATTATAGTATTCTATGTTCATGAGATTTAATATTTTCCATAATAAGCTGAAGAATTCTTATTAGTACACTTAACGGAGAAAGCAGGAACTCACATTCCTTGAGTTCTCAAGGGCTTAGAGAGGGAGAGGTAAAGAGGGTAATGGGAATCCCACTCTGCAGTATCATAAATATTATTTATCTATGTATCTATTATTTTTTAAATTGAGATGTAATTGACATGTAACATTATATTAGTTTCAGGTTCAATATTTATGTATGTTATAAAATGATCACTATAGTAAGTCTGGTTAACATTCATCACCACACATTGTTCCAGTTTTTTTCTTATGAGAACTTTTAAGATCTAATCTCTTAGCAACTGTCAAATATAGAACACAGTATTATTAACTATAGTCACCATGATGTACATTACATCCCTGTGATTTATTTTGTAACTGGAAGTTTGCACCTTTTGACCCCCTCCATCCATTTTGCCCCCCACCACTTTGGAAATCATCAACATGTTCTCTGTTATCTATAACTTCAGTTGTTGTTGTTGTTGCTTTAGATTTCACAAATAAGTAAGATCCTAGAATATTTGTCTTTCTACTTATTTCACTTGCTATAATGCTCTCAAGGTTCACCCAGGTCATCAAAGATCCCACCGTTTTTAAACCAGTTATTTTTTCCTTTTTACATTGGTTTCTTCTTCCCTTTACCTGAATGAGTTGAGCCTCATCCAGTGAGGCTTTGAACCCTCTTTTATTATTTCTCCTGGAATGAAAACAATCAACTTTCCCATTCCCAGATCATCTCTGGGCTCTATTTAGACATGGCTTAACAAATATCTCCAAAATTACTTATCTAAATATTACTGCTTACTATGCTATGTACCAGTGTTTCGTCTGTGATTGCTTCATGGTTCTCACCACCAGATATACTGATGCTCTTCCTAGAACGAGAAGCGAACCTATGTCTGCCCCTTACCTTCAGAAGGCACTGCCCTCCCTACTTCTTCACCATCATCTCTAGCCTATTTTATCCACTCTCTCAAAATAATATTAATAATATCTTCTATTTATTGAGTGATCGTTATATACCTGAAACTTTAAGTGCTTTACAAATGTTATCTTGTTTAACCTTTATAATAACTCTCTGAAATAGGCTTTAGTATTGTTTCCACTTTATACACAAGAAAACGGAGAAATCAAGTATATGGGTTCAAGCCCATATAATTGTTAAGTGTCAGAACTAAGATCTGAATACAAGAGCCTGTATTATATACTGCTGCTGCTGCTGCTGCTGCTGCTGCTAAGTCACTTCAGTCGTGTCTGACTCTGCGACAACATAGACAGCAGCCCACCAGGCTCCCCCGTCCCTGGGATTCTCCAGGCAAGAACACTGGAGTGGGTTGCTATTTCCTTCTCCAATGCATGAAAGTGAAAAGTGAAAATTGAAAGTGAATTTTCTCAGTCGTGTCTGACTCTTAGCGACCCCGTGGACTACAGACTACCAGGCTCCTCCTCCCATGGGATTTATAGTGCCTCCTACTTATTGCAGTCTTTGTTATCAGTGAGGGTCTATCCCTAAGATGAACAGAGCAAACAATACTATTTTCAGTTTTTTAATAAGGTGGTGATTTTCCCTGTTAGCCATATAGAACAGTAGGCCTAAACAAGAGTCTCCAGTCCAGGAGAGGTATTTTAATCTTCCAGAATGCTTAGTGGAGTTCATAGAAATTTCCTGGTACACTGAATCTACCAATAAATGGCAGCTATGATTACCACTTTTTTTAAAAATAATAATGATGATGATAAAGAAGTACTGAATGCAATGAATGATTGAAAGGAAAGGCATTATTTGATAGAGCTTCAGAAAAGGTGAGCTGAGAAACCAAAGTCTGACTATGATGTGTAGGCTTGTTTGTTTTTTTAATCAGTTTCTTTTTGTTCGTTTTCACTGAGATGAGAGGTGTAGGAAGATTGATGATGCTTATGCTGCCCTGGGAGTCTCTCAACAGAAATGCTTAAAATGTAGCAGTGAGAAAAGTCCACGGTGTCAGGGTCACTGAGTCCTGGGGTACAAACAGCTGGCTCAATGCAGCTTCACAAGAATTCCTGATGGGCCCATTCTGAAATGACAGTGCATATGCTCTGTAGCACCAATTGCTTTGCCTGAATTTAGTCAACTCTTCTCCTCAATGGACATTTTTTAAAAAGATTTTTTGAGTATACATAGTGACAAGTAACCACACTTTCTGCCTCTCTCTTTTCTGTAGGTTTTAGTAAAGTTTTATTAAGTGCTTTTTCGGTGCCAAGTCTCATTCCATGGAGCTACCAATATGGCACTTGAACTCTAGCTGGCACAAACATGAAAAGTTCCCAATCTGTCTCAAGTTACCTAGGGCCTGAAATTCCTACTATTAAGATTAATCATTTGAGTTTAATTAACACCTATTGCACTATGGTAAATGCTGAATAAGAATATGACATTGCTCTCTCCTCATGAAGTTCATAGCCTGGTGGAAAATGCGTACATGGACAATTAAGGACATTACAACATGCATATTATTACTCATGATGTGTACTAAGTATGGTGATGCAAGAGAAGGAGTCTAAGTCACTCTGCTTGGAAAAGTTAAAGGAAAGAAAGATCACATTTGAGAAGGAATATGAAAGATAAATGAGTATGCATTAGTTAGATGGAAAATAACGAAGAGGGAAGAGTAGGGGAAACAGAATCAGAAAAGGTTTGCATATGTTAATTCAATAATAGCCCCATCTGAGTGTGGAGTGCATTTTATGGCATGCCAAGAAATGAAAGGATCTGAAGGAAGGGGTTGAGAGAATTTGAATTTTTATTGAGTGCTCCTTATTTGTCCAAGCAGCACTGTGCTGTTTTACACATATTTTATCCTAACAAGTATATGGAACAGAAATTATTGTTACCTCATACAGCAATGACTGTGAATTGCTCACCAAGTATTCATATTTGTTGCTGTATAGTTACTCAATTGGGTTTAACTCTTTGCAACCTCAGGGACTGTAGCATACCAGGCTTCCCTGTCCTTCATTATCTTGAGTTTACTCAAACTCATGTTCATTGAGTCAAAGATACCATCCAACCATCTCATCCTCTGTTGCCACCTTCTCCTCCTGCCCTCAATCTTTCCCTCCATCAGGGTCTTTTCCAATGAGAACCCCATGAACAGTATGAAATATTCATATATGCCTCTATATTATCTGGCCTGTCTTTCGATAGATTTGAGCCATGCGATTGCATTTTGGCTAATGAGATATGGGCTAAAAATTTGTAAGCTATTTCCTGTATTAATGGGATTCTTCAGCTCTCTCTTTGCCTTCTGTGTCACCCAGAGGCCATGTGTTCCAGATAATATTACCTCATTTATCTTGAGGTAATATGAATAAGAAATAAACTGTTATTATGTTACATCTCTAAGATTGGAGGGTTAAAATTTTACTATAGCATATCCATTCTGAAGGAGATCAGCCCTGGGATTTCTTTGGAAGGAATGATGCTAAAGCTGAAACTCTAGTGCTCTGGCCACCTCATGCGAAGAGTTGACTCATTGGAAAAGACTCTGATGCTGGGAGGGATTGGCAGGAGAAGGGGACAACAGAAGATGAGATGGCTGGATGGCATCACTGACTCGATGGACATGAGTCTGAGTGAACTCCGGGAGTTGGTAATGGACAGGGAGGCCTGGCGTGCTGAGATTCATGGGGTTGCAAAGGGTTGGAGATGACTGAGCGACTGAACTGAACTGAAGGCCATTCCAGGAGTCACCAAGATATCACCAGTGGGTCAAGAATGACCTGCCACATCTTTTTGTAAATAAAGTCTTATTGGAATACAGTCACACCCAAACATTTATATATCGACCTTATGACTACTTACATGCTAGAGTTGAATAGTAGCTACAGTGATTATATGGTCTGCAAAGTCTAAACTATTTGCTACCTAGCCCTTTACAAAAACAATACCAAAAAACTTTGCTGACCTCTGTCCTATTTTACAAACAAGGAAAGGAAAACACATTAGTCAGTCGTGTTGTTGGCATTTGAACCTAGTTCTGATTTTGATGCTATATCCTGTTATTTGCTTTTATTGCCATTGGTTCTTGACCTCCACTTGGTTCAATACTTTAGTGATTATAATTCTCCTGTTCATCTACCCATACCACACACCAAATGGATTGACAGCCTATTCTGGAAACACTGTTCTGGTCAATATTGTCATGCTTCTGAGTAACATCTTACATTACTTATCCCCTAATACCTGAATGTTCCTATGAGACTTACCTTATCACTGAGGGACTGGCAATGAGGAAAGGAAGAATCAAGCCTAACTCCTAGAACTAGGACTTGCAACTGAATGCAAGCAGGATAAACAGGTTGAGAGCTGATGTAGGGATGGGTTAGGGGACTGAAATGAGAGTGAAATCTAATATTAAACCTGTTGAGTGTAAGGTTTCCCTGGGAAAATACAGGTGAAGATATTCTACAGACAGATGGATGAATATGAAGCTCAGGAAAGAGGTCTGGGTAGTAGATAAAATAGAGTGTATAATATCCTTTCTTATTTAAATCTTACTGTGATTAGTGTTAGAGCTTTTTTTATATAATTTTATTTATGTTTGGCTGTGCTGTCTTTGTTGCTGCATGGGTTTTTCTCTAATTGCAGAGAGTGGGGGCTACTCTCTAGTTGTGGTGGCACTGTCTTATTGGGGTGCTTTCTCTTGTTGAAGAGCACAGGCTCTAGAGCGTGTGGCATTCAGTAGTTTTGACACATAGGCTCAGAGGTTGTGGCTCCCAAGCTCTAGAGCACAGCCTCAATAGTTGTAGGGCATGGGCTTAATTGCTTCATGGCATGTGGGATCTTCCTGGACCAGGGCTTGAACCCATGTCCCCTGCATTGGCAGGCAGATTCTTTACCACTGAGCCACCAGGGAAGCCCAGTGTTAAAGTTTTAGGATGGCTTGCCCAGGTCAGGGCTCAATCCAAACCAGGTTTGCATTCATTCTGTGATTATATAAAAGCAAAGTTAATGGTCACAGCTGTGACCTTACCCTTTTAAGCAACAGACCTATTTATCCCTAGAACATAGCACACCATATCTTTATGGCAGGACCAGAGTGTTTCATGTTTCCAGGTTATATTAAACTCTATTTGGGACTGGGGAGCTTCCTCTCAGAAAAATAACCAAAGCCTTTACTGTTAATCCAAGATTTCATAGGAACTAGTAGCAGCCTCAGTATCTCAAGGCCATAGTTTTTTTTTTTTTTTCCTGAGAGAAAAAATGGTATGAATTATTCACTGTGCCACAGGAAGGCTATAAATTATTTGAGTATTGCACAGTGTAATCGTAGTTGAATCTAGGATTGCTAATGCAGTTGAGTAAATAATCTTCAAGATATGCAAAAATGGAGCTTCTCCCCTTTCTGCCACCCCCTTTCTACCAGGAGAGGGGCTGTGGGCCAAGTACCTGACTTCAGACTTAACTCATGTCAAAAATATTTGATCTTCTCACTACCCTCTCCAGAGAAACCTCATTTAAGAAATCAAGAATAATAAAAAAACAATAAAATCAAATATTAAAAATCCGATAACAATGTAATGTGTTTTATTTTCTTCATAGTTTGCTCCTTCTCATGGCCCTTCCACACTTTTGCAGTTGCTAAGTCATGTCTGACTCTTTGCGACCTCAGGGGCTGCATCATGCCAGGCTCCTCTGTCCTTCACTATCTCCTGAAGTTTGCTCAATTCATGTCCATCCACACTAATTCATTGCAAGTAAGTAATCTGAGGAAAAAATGAATACCTAATATATTGACTTGGTCAGAAGCATCATCTCCTTTGAAAACCCATATAGCACATCAGAATCCACTTTATGGACATGAGTCCTGTGCAGTCAACCAGGCTCTATGCTCAGAAGAATCCCAGTGTTGACTTAGGGCTTTACTGTCACTATCTTGAATTTTTAAAATAATTTTTGAAAAAGGGTCTCACGTTTTAATTTTGCACTGAGGACCTGCTAATGATGTAGCTCATTTTGTCTTAAACACTTGACTTTGGTTTCCTAACATCCAGTCCTTTAAATATACTCAGGCAAAAAATGCTGTGCAAATGCTGGAAAAAATTTTGTGCCTCAGTATGTGTGGTAATAAGTGGGATGTTTTTGTTAATATGCTTATCGGCATATATCTGGACTGTTTCTCATCCTCTGGTTTTGAGCTATGACAAGATGATGCTTGGCTAATTTCTAAGATTTTGATAGGAATAGTGACAAAGAAAGCCTAGATATCCATATACAGAAGGGTACTTAGTCCCTCTCAATAATATTGACCATGGAAAGGTCCATTCTGCATAGATGGTTGGTCTCCATTCAGCTTATTTAAGGCAACACTGCTGATTGTGTCTTCTTACGTTTAGTCTCTTTTGGACCTCCCTTAGGGATTCCTCAGAGAAGGCAATGGCACCCCACTCCAGTACTCTTGCCTGGAAAATCCCATGGACTGAGGAGCCTGATAGGCTGCAGTCCATGGGGTCGCTGAGGGTTGGACACGACAGCTACTTCACTTTCACTTTTCACTTTCATGCATTGGAGAAGGAAATGGCAACCCACTCCAGTGTTCTTGCCTGGAGAATCCCAGGGACAGGGGAGTCTATGGGGTCACACAGAGTCTGACACGACTGAAGTCACTTAGCAGCAGCAGCAGCAGTAGGGATTCCTCTACCTCTCTCCCACCGGCAGGCACTATTAGCTACTCTATAGGAAAGTTTACAGTTAAGAAAGAATGCATGCATGCTAAGTCACTTCAGTTGTGTCTGACTCTCTACGACCTCATGGACAGCAGCCCATCAGGCTCCTCTGTCCACGGGATTCTCCAGGCAAGAATACTGGAGTGGGTTGCCACCTCCCTCTCCAATAGTTAAGAATGCTTTCACTTTATTATACTCCTCTATATTATCTGCCTCTTTAGGCAGCATGATCACCTTTGCTGGAATTTAAGCTAACTGTTGCTTCATCTTGGGCTCTTCTGCCTCTGATATCTTCTCTCAGTCATGAGAAAAGTATGTTATTGTCTGAAGCATAGTTAAGGGAGGTAGGGGCAGGGGACAAAATTTCTAGAGGGTCCTTTAAAATAAAACATCTCTGGATTTGCCTCTTGAATCCATGAAAAACCATTATTTCAGGCTTCAGATGTTTGTGTACATTTATGATTGGTTCTAAACCATCCAAGCCATATACTCCCAAAGCCTAGCACCGTCCAGGCCCTAAAGAGACGTTGTCAGTTGCTGGATTTTTTCTCTACCCTTATCTCCTTTTCTGAATCCAATTTCCTGTTTTTTTTCTTTTTTTAAAATTTTCTCTTAGTGACCTTTTGTAACCTTCTTTTGATGTCATGGAGGGCGAAAATCTAGATATGGGACAAGGTAATGGTGTAGATGTTCACTGTGACTTGGCAAACTTTCTCCCTGTCGGTTGGAGACTCAGGCAGGAGGCATGAGAAATGTACTGTCACTGGCAGAAATGCTCACTGAAATGAGGCATTAGTTTGAATCCCAATTTAAAATTAAATAAGGATGGAGAGGAGGAGGCCCATCTATAGCCCCCACCCCCCCGTCTTTATTCACCTACTTAATGACTCAGGCTGTTCATTAGGCATCAAAGGAGCAAACTATATCGTTTCCCCAGCTTCAAAAATGGAAACGCCTGCATTTAAATTAAACCAACATGCTCCAAATCCTCTTTAATTGAAAGTATGTGATGGAATCTAATGTAACATTTATTTTTCTGCAATTGACATGAGAGGAAGAGGTGAGGGGTTTAAGGAATATTTTATTTAAAGACAGAGTTGAAGAGGCTGTGGGAGTGATTGCCAGCTTGTCAGCTGACTCACTGATGCCTGGAGAGAAATCTTTGTCATGAGTCAATCTGAATCTCACATGACCCAGGACAGTATACTGAAGGCTTTGTCCCTCCCCTGTCCCCACCCCCACCCCCATATCCTGTCTCCCTGGCAGTTATTATCTCCATTAACAAATAAAAATCAGTGCTCAATACCTGTTGGAAACATCCACTACAAAATTAATCCAATAAAAGGCCTACATTGAGGTCTTATTTATTAACAGACATGTCTTTCCAGCCTACATGCAAGTAAAATATGTGTGCTTGCAGGAATTACTGGTATTATGGGTACAAAAGGCTGGCATTCAAAAAGAAGCCACCAAGGGTGTAGGGAAAGCATCCTGTTTATCTTACTGAGTTTGGCTGTGCATAGCCCTCTGTGTTGAGGAAAAATAATTTTGTAAACCAGCTTAATTTTGGGTGGGGGAAGAAAGAGATATTCTTACTGCCAAGAAGGAAGATATTCTTACTTCCAAGTAGGTTGGCTTACTGCAATTATCTGCAGTATCAAAAAGATTCAGGGAAATACTCTCAGGTTAACTGTCTCCTCATAATCCCAGCTATTGTGAAAGGATATTGAATCATTATATATTATAACTCAGTAATTGCTCAGTTGGGTTTAGGCAAGGCATAAGGAAGACAAGGGACTAGTGGATGCATAGTTCAGTCGCTCAGTCGTGTCCAACTCTTTGTGACCCCATGAAACGCAGCACGCCAGGCCTCCCTATCCATCACCAACTGCCAGAGTCTACCCAAACGCATGTCCACTGAGTCAGTAATGGTATCCAACCGTCTGATCCTTTGTTGTCCTCTTTTCCTCCAACCTTCAATCTTTCCCAGCATCAGGGTCTTTTCAAATGAGTCAGTTCTTCACATCAGGTGGCCAAAGTATTGGAGTTTCAGCTTCAACATCAGCCCTTCCAATGAACACCCAGGACTGATCTCCTTTAGGATGGACTAGTTGGATCTCCCTGCAGTCCAAGGGACTCTCAAGAGTCTTTTCCAACACCATGGTTCAACAGCATCAATTCTTCGGGGCTCACCATTCTTTATAGTCCAACTCTCACATCCATACATGACCGCTGGAAAAGCCATAGCCTTGACTAGACGGACTTTAGTCAGCAAAGTAATGTCTCTGCTTTTGGACATACTATCTAAGTTGGTCATAACTTTCCTTCCAAGGAGTAAGCGTCTTTTAATTTCATGGCTGCAATCACCATCTGCAGTGATTTTGGAGCCCCCAAAATAAAGTCAGCCACTGTTTCCATTGTTTCCCCATCTATTTGCCATGAAGTGATGGGACCGGATACTATGATCTTAGTTTTCTGAATGTTGAGCTTTAAGCCAACTTTTTCACTCTCCTCTTTCACTTTCATCAAGAGGCTTTTTAGCTCCTCTTCACTTTCTGCCATAAGGGTGGTGTCATCTGAATATCTGAGGTTATTGATATTTCTCCTGGCAATCTTGATTCCAGCTTGTGCTTCTTCCAGCCCAGTGTTTCTCATGATGTACTCTGCATATAAGTTAAATATGCAGGGTGACAATTTACAGCCTTGATATACTTCTTTTCCTATTTGGAACCAGTCTGTTGTTCCATGTCCAGTTCTAACTGTTGCTTCCTGACCTGCATACAGGTTTCTCAAGGCAGGTCAGGTGGTCTGGTATCCCCATCTCTTGAAGAATTTTCCACAGTTTATTGTGATCCACACAGTCAAAGGCTTTGGCATAGTCAATAAAGTAGAAATAAATGTTTTTCTGGAACTCTTGCCTTTTCGATGATCCAGTGAATGTTGGCAATTTGATCTCTGGTTCCTGTGTCCTTTCTAAAACCAGCTTGAACATCTGGAAGTTCACAGTTTATGTATTGCTGAAGCCTGGCTTGGAGAATTTTGAGAATTACTTTACTAGCATGTGAGATGAGTGCAATTGTTCGGTAGTTTGAGCATTCTTTGGCATTGTCTTTCTTTCGGATTGGAATGAAAACTGACCTTTTCCAGTCCTGTGGCCACTGCTGAGTTTTCCAAATTTGCTGGCATATTGAGTGCAGCACTTTCACAGCATCATCTTTGAGGATTTGAAATAGCTCAACTGGAATTCCATCACCTCCATGAGCTTTGTTCTTAGTGATGCTTCCTAAGGCCCACTTGACTTCACATTCCAGGATATCTGGCTCTAGATGAGTGATCACACCATCCTTATTATCTGGGCCATGAAGATCTTTTTTGTACAGTTCTTCTATGTATTCTTGCCACCTCTTCTTAATATCTTCTGCTTACCTAAATCAAATCTCTTACGATTATACAGTGGAAGTGACAAAAAGATTCAAGGGATTATATCTGATAGACAGAGTGCCTAAAGGTCTATGGACAGAGGTTCGTGACATTTTACAGGAGGAAGGGAGCAGGACAATCCCCAAGAAAAGAAATGCAAAAGGTCAAATGGTCATCTGAGGAGACCTTACAAACAGCTATGAAAAGAAGAGAAGCAAAAGGCAAAGGAGAAAAGGAAAGATATACCCATTTGAATGCAGAGTTCCAAAGAATAGCAAGGAGAGATAAAGCCTTCCTCAGCAATCAATGCAAAGAAATAGAGGAAAATAATAGAATGAGAAAGTCTAGAGATTTCTTCAAGAATATTAGAGATACCAAGGGAACATTTCATGCAAAGATGGGGACAATAAAGTACAGAAGTGGTACAGATGGAACAGAAGCAGAAGATATTAAGAAGAAATGGCAAGAATACACAGAAGAACTATACAAAAAAGATCTTTAGGACCCAGATATTCATGATGGTGTGATCACCAACATAGAGCCAGATATCCTGAAATGCAAAGTCAAGTGGGCCATAGGAAGAATCACTGCAAACAAAGTGGAGGTGATGGAATTCCAGTTGAGCTGTTTCAAATCCTGAAAGATGATGCTGTGAAAGTGCTGCACTCAATATGCCAGCAAATTTGGAAAACTTAGCAGTGGCCACAGGACTGGAAAAGGTCAGTTTGCATTTCAATCCCAAAGAAAGGCAATACCAAAGAATGCTCAAACTACTACACAATTTCATTCATCTCACAAGCAAGTAAAATAATGCTCAAAATTCTCCAAGCCAGGCTTCAACAGTACATGAACTGGGAACTTCCAGATGTTCAAGCTGTATTTAGAAAAGGCAGAGGAACGGAGATCAAATTGCCAACATCCATTGGATCATTAAAAAAGCAAGAGAGTGCCTAAAAAACATCTACTTCTGCTTTATTGATTATACCAAAGCCTTTGACTGTGTGGATCACAACATACTCTGGAAAATTCTTACTGAGATGGGAATATCAGACCACCTGATCTGCCTCTGGAGAAATCTGTATGCAGGTCAGAAAGCAACAGTTAGAACTGGACCTGGAACAACAGACTGGTTCTAAATAGGAAAAGGAGTACATCAAGGCTGTATATTGTCACCCTGCTTATTTAACTTATGTGCAGAGTACATCATGAAAAATGCTGGGCTGGATGAAGCACAAGCTGGAATGAAGATTGCCTGAAGAAATATCAATAACCTCAGATATGCAGGTGAAACCACCCTTATGGCAGAAAGAAAAGAGGAACTAAAAAGCCTCTTGAAAGTGAAAGAGGAGAGTGAAAAAGTTGGCTTAAAGCTCAACATTCAGCAAACTAAGATCATGGCATCTGGTCCCATCACTTCATGGCAAATAGATGGGAAACAGTGGAAACAGTGACACTGTTTTTTGGGGCTTCAAAATCACTGCATATGGTGACTGTAGCCATGAAGTTAAAAGACACTTGCTCCTTTGAGGAAAAGTTATGACCAACCTAGATGGCATATTAAAAATCAGAGACAAAAAGGTCTGACTAATCAAAGCTATTGTTTTTCCGGTGGTCATGTATGGATGTGAGCGTTGGACTATAAAGAATGCTTAATGCCAATGAATTGATGCTTTTGAACTGTGATGTTGTAGAAGACTCTTGAGAGTCCCTTAGACTGCAAGGGAATTCAACCAGTCCATCCTAAGGGAAACCAATCATGAATATTCATTGGAAGGACTGATGTTGAAGCTGAAACTCCAATACTTTGGCCACCTGATGTGAAGAGCTGACTCATTTGAAAAGACCCTAATGCTGGGAAAGATTGAAGGCAGGAGGAGAAGGGGACTACAGAGGGTGAAATGGTTGGATGGCATCACTGACTCAATGGACATGAGTTTGAGTAAACTCCAGAAATTGGCAATGGACAGGGAGGCCTGGCGTACTGTAGTCCATAGGGTCGCAAAGAGTCGGACACCACTGAGCGGCTGAACTGAACTAAGAGTAGGAGTGAAGAGGCAGAAAGCGTTCTTTTTTCCCTTTGTGTTCTTCTATATTGCTTAAATTTTTATTCCTAAGGGCATATACAGTTCCATGATGCCTTATATGTAATTCAGAACCCAACTATCTTTGAGGAAAGATTTTTCATAATTTTTCATATCATTTAGTAATTGTGAAAGTTGAAGGTGTTTAGTGTCTGACTGTTTGTGACGCCATGGACTGTAGCCCACAAGTCTCCTCTGTCCGTGGGATTCTCCAGGCAAGAATACTGGAGTGGGTAGCCATGCCCTTCTCCAGGGGATATTTCTGACTCGGGGATCAAATCTTGGTGTCCTGTATTGCAGGTGGATTCTTTACCATCTGAGCCACTAGGAAAACCCCACTTAGTCATTAAGCCTGATTTAATTTGAAAAAAATTGTTTGTTTATTATTCAGCAAAGTCTGAACTGATGTAAAGCTGTTTTTTTGTGTTCATTAGTGCAATGTAGTCATATTCATTGAATTTGCTTCAGAATTATTACTGTGATTAGGGTGCACTGTCCCATACCCCATCGGATATGCTAAATACCATAGACTGTATGGCACTGTATTATCCTTCTAATCCTGAAATTTTTTGAAATTTTGAAACATATATGTCCTTTAGCATTTTAGATATGGTATTGTTGCCTGTAATGTTTTATTGTAATACAAAAGAAGAATGATACAGCCCAGAAACCTTACATAGTACTTTAGCATGTTCTAAGTATAACAGTTCCCAGTTAATCACCTCCCCCAGTCTAGATATCATACTTTTATTAATGCAGCCTAAGAAAAATTACTTGTTTTGGTGTTTGTACCACATCTACTGAATCACTTTTATTTTGTTAAATGCTGAAGGCTCCTTTATAAGAGCTACTCTTGCTAACCATGTTCCAAAGAGTAATATTAAAGATGAATGTGTATTTACTAAAGTGTTGTTAGAAATAACAAGCTCCCTGGTGCATTTAAGTATCATTCAATCAAGAAAGATATGATAGCCAAACAACTTTTCAGTGACATGGTTACTGCACTGTTACCACCTAAATATCGTGCATTATGCATAGTACACTATCAAATTAAATATACTTTATTTTGAACCCTGAATCTGGTGCTTCTTATGGATATGACCTTGGTAAAGTAATTTAATGACTTTGAGCTCATTTTCTTCATCTATAAAATGGGCTTTTTAATACTATGTATAACAAAGAATCGTTCTATATCCCTGGCCTGCAGTAGATACACAAAAAGATAGGTATTACTATTGTCCTAAATGATAATAACAACATAAAATAGTGGTTCCCAAACTTTGTTGCACATTAGAATCAGATGGGAAGGTTTTAAAATTCCTATGTCCAAGTTGTATCCCATATCAATGAAATCATTATAGCTGGAGGTGGGAGTCAGGTGATTCCAGTGCGCAGCAAAGTTTGGGAATCACTGACCTAAAGTAAAAAGTCTTTAGAGTTGCCACTAGAAGATAATTTATTTTTGCCATGTTAATATAATTGACATTTGAAGTTACTAGGCTCTCTTAATAGCCTTTTCCAATCCCAGCACAGTCAGATTCTTATTATTTCTTATATAGTTACCTACATGTTTTTTGGAAATTCATTTTGTCCCAAAAAGCTGATCCTTGAAAAAATGGTGAGCTCATTTTCATTATAAAGTGATTCTCATATTAAGTTTCTTCATGTATTTTGTTATTTTTGATTTTGGAAGGTTGGGTATTTTTGGCAATGTATTATAGTAAGTCTAGAAAATTGCTGTACTCCCCCATTTAGGGAACTTGTATTTATTGTTATTTTATTCTTTATGGGGTTAGTGACTTGGATAGACCATTTGAATGAAGTCTAATTTCCCAGCAATATGAAGCCTTTGATGTTGTTTCTCAGAAGATTGGGCATCCATGCATTCACCCCTTCTTTATCCATGGCATCCACTAATATATTTTCCATTTCTTTAATTTGTTCATATTAGAATGAAATCACACAGTATATATGGGAGAAGAAAATGGCAACCCTCTCCAGTATTCTTGTCTGGAGAATCCCATGGACTCAGGAGCCTGTTGGACTATAGTCCATGGGTTCGCAAAAGACTCGGACACAATTGAGCAACTAACACACACACAGTATATAGCCTTTTGGGATTGGGATCCCTACTCATCTAAGCACTTCTCTCTTAAGAATGATTCAAAATTCACTCATTTTTAATGCAGAGTAGTATTCTGAATATATCACAGTTTGTATAAACAGTAATAAATTGGATGTCATTTGCATTACTACTAGTTTGAGGCTATTATGAATAAAGATTCTATAAACATTTGTATACAGGTTTTTTATGAATACAAGTCATCTTTTATCTCGATAAATGCCCAGGAGTAGAATTGGTAGGTTATATGTTAGTTGGATGTTTAGATTTTTAAGAAACTGTAAAAGGTTTTTTCCAGAGTAAACATGTCATTCTAAATACATTTCTACCAATAGTGGATCCAGTTTCTCTATACCCTTGCCAGCATTTGATGTTATATTTTTTTAAATTTTATCCATTCTTCATAGGTGTGTAGTGATCATGTTGTAGTTTTAATTTGCATCTCTCTGTTGACTAATGATGTTGAACATCTTTTCATGTGATTATTTGGTATGTGCATATATATCTTCTTCAGTGAAATGCCTGTCCATGGTTTTTGCTCATTTTCTAATTTGATTTATTTTAACTGTTGACTTTTTAGTTTTTTATATAATTTAGATACTAGTCCTTTGTTGGATATGTGGTTTGTTAATATAGTCTCCAAGTCTGTAGCTTGTATGTTTATTTTCTTAGTAGAATCTTTCACAGGGCAAAAGTTTTAAATTCTGATGAAGTACAATTCATCATCTTTCCCTTTTTTGGATTATGCTCTTGATGACAGCTCTAAAACCTCTTTGCCTAGCATGAGATCTTTAAGATTTTATCTTTTTTCTTCCCCTGAATTTTTAATAGCTTTATATTTTAAATTTAAGTTGTGCTCTGAGTTGATTCTTGTATAAGGTGTGAGTCCTATGCTTATATTTACTTGTGCCTGGAGATGTACGACTTCCCTGGTGGCTCAGACGGTAAAGAGTCTGCCTACAATGTGGGAGACACGGGTTCAATCCCTGGGTCAGGAAGATCTCCTGGAGAAGGAAATGGCAACCCACTCCAGTATTCTTGCTTGGAAAATCCCATGGACGGAGAAGCCTGGTAGGCTACAGTCCATGGGGTCGCAGACAGTCAGACACCACTGAGCGACTTCACTTTCACTTTCATAGATGTTCAGTTATTCTAGCACCATTTGTTGAAGAGCTTAAATTTCCTCCATTGAAATTCTTTTTCACTTTTGTCAAAATTTGGACATATTTGTTTGAATATATTTCTGTGTCTATTATATTCTACTGATCTGTGTCCCTATCTCTCTGTCAATACCAGAGTCTTGATTACTACAGCTGCAGTGTAAGTCTTGAGATCCAATAGACTGATTCCTCCTACTCTGTTCTTTTAGCCATTCTACTTATTTTCACTTTCTATATAATGTTTAGAATTATCTAGTCTGTACCTACAAAAATTCTTACTGGAATTATGATAAGAATGACATCAAACCTATTTATCAGTTTGGGAAGAATTGACATCTTTAAGTATGTTGAGTCTTCTGATCCATGAACACAGTTTTTCTCTTCATTTATTTAGATACTCTTTTATTGCTTTTATCAACATTGTGTAGTTTTCAGAATACAAGTCCAGTAGATATTTTGTTAGATTTACACATAAGTATTTATTTTTTTCTATTTTTTTTAAAACTTTTTATTTTGTTTTGGAGTATAGCTGATTAACAATGTTGTGATGGTTTCAGCTGAGCAGAAAAGGGACTCAGCCATACATACACATAATATTTTTCATTTTAGTGCAATTATAAATAATATTGCATTTTAATTTTGATGTCCACACATTTATTGCTAGTATATTGAAATAAAATTCATTTCTGTATGTTGATTTTGAATCTCCAGCCTTACTGAACTCACTCATTAAATCTGAAAGTATTTAAACATTGATTCACTGGGGTTTTCTGTCTAGATAAACTGTCATCAGTAAATAGGGATTGTTTTATTTCTTTTCTGATCTATGTGCCTTTATTTCTTTTTCATGCCTTGTTGCATGTCTACAATTTCTAGTACTGTTTTGAACAAGAGTGATGAAGGTTAATAGCCTTACCTTTTTCTGTCTTAGGAGGAAAGTAATTCATCATTTACCATTAACCATAATGTTAGCTGTAGGTTTTTCATAGATGTTTTTTATCTATGACAAAGGAAATCTATGACTGAGGAAACTTTATCTCTATTGCTCTTTGCTGTTTTTTTAAAATCATGAATGTATATTGAATTTTCTCGTATGCTTTTTTCCACATTGATTGATATGATCATGTGGTTTTTCTTCTTTAGGTTGTTAATATTGTGGGAATAGATTGATTTTGAATATTGAACTAGTCTTGCACCACTGGTGGCATCCCTGGTCTCTGTTGAGAAATCTTCTGTCATTTGAATTCTTTACTCTTCATAGGTAAGGTGTCATTTTTCTCTGGCTATTTTCCAGATTTTTTTCTCAGTTTTTGCTTTCAGATTTTAATATGATCTGCTTTGGTGTACATTTCTTTGGATTTATACTCTTTGTTGTTGGTCAGCTTCTTAAATTTGTGGGGTTTCATCTCTTGGTAAATTTGCCAGGTTTGGGGCCATTATTTCTTGAGTAATTTTTAATCTTATCCTTCTCCTCCTCTTCTCATGGGACTCTGATAATGGAAATGCTAGGTCTTTTTTTAGAAAAATATTTTCCCAGATCTCTGAGGCTCTATTCACTTTTTTTAAAAAAAAAAAAATTTAGTTGTTTTTCTACTTTCCAATTCAATCATTCTTTATTTTGCCTCCTCCATTTGCTATAGAGCCCATCCACTTAGCTTGTTATTTCAGTTTTTTCATTTTTCACTTCTAAAATTTCCATTAGGTTCTGCTTTATATTTTTTATTGCTTACTGATACTTTCTATTTCTTCACTGAGACTCTCCATTTTCAAAAATATTTTTTATTAGAGTATATAATTGGTTTACAATGTTGTATTACTTTCTACTGTACAGCAAAGTGAATTAGTTATACATATACATATATCCGCTCTTTTTTTAGATTGTTTAACCATGTAGGTCATTACAGAGTATTGAGTGAACTCTCCATTTTTTTAACCACTTCAAAAATATTTGTAATTATTTGACAAAACATTTTTGTTAGGGCTGATTTAGAATCTTTCTCAGAGAATTCTAACATTTCTGTCATTTCAGTATTTATATCTATTAATTATCTTTTTTTCACTCATCTCAATATTTCTGTTCTTTGTATTTTGGGTGATTTTTATTGAAATATGGGTATTTGAGAATACAGTATTTAAATTTTTTCTTTTTTAAAAAGGAATTAACAACTAAACTTTATGAAATTCTGAGGTTTAGATATATTACACTATTTTATTTTTTAATTTTTAACTCAATTATAGTTGATTTGCAAAGTGGCAATCTCTGTTGTACAGCAGAATAACTCAGTTATACACATCAGTTCAGTTCAGTCCCTGAGTCACGTCCGACTCTTTGTGACCTCATGAATTGCAGCACGCCAGGCCTCCCTGTCCATCACCAATCTCAGGAGTTCACTCAAACTCATGCCCATCGAGTCGGCGATGCCATCCCGCCATCTCATTCTCTGTCATCCCCTACTCCTCCTGCCTCCAATCCCTCCCAGCATCAGAGTCTTTTCCAATGAGTCAACTCTTCACATGAGGAGGCCAAAGTACTGGAATTTCAGCTTTAGCATCAGTCCTTCCAAAGAACACCCAAGACTGATCTCCTTTAGAATGGACTGGTTGGATCTCCTTGCAGTCCAAGGGACTCTCAGAGTCTTCTCCAACACCATAGTTCAAAAGCATCAATTCTTCGGCACTCAGCCTTCTTCACAGTCCAACTCTCACATCCATACATGACCACAGGAAAAACCATAGCCTTGACTAGACAGAACATTGTTGGCAAAGTAATGTCTCTGCTTTTGAATATGCTATCTAGGTTGGTCATCATTTTCCTTCCAAGGAGTGAGCATCTTTTAATTTCATGGCTGCAGTCACCATCTGCAGTGATTTTGGACCCCCCCAAAATAAAGTCTGACACTGTTTCCACTGTTTGCCCATCTATTTCCCATGAAGTGATGGGACCAGATGGCATGATCTTAGTTTCTGAATGTTGAGCTTTAAGCCAACTTTTTCATTCTCCTCTTTCACTTTCATCAAGAGGCTTTTTAGTTCCTCTTCACTTTCTGCCGTAAAGGTGGTGTCATCTGCATATCTGAGGTTATTGATATTTCTCCTGGCAATCTTGATTCCAGCTTGTGCTTCTTCCAGCCCAGCATTTCTCATGATGTACGCTGCATAGAAGTTAAATAAGCAGGGTGACAGTATACAGCCTTGACATACTCCTTTTCCTGTTTGGAACCAGTCTGTTGTTCTATGTCCAGTTCTAACTGTTGCTTCCTGACCTGCATATAGATTTCTCAAGAGGCAGGTTAGGTGGTCTGATATTTCCATCTCTTTCAGAATTTTCCACAATTTATTGTGATCCACACAGTCGAAGGCTTTGGTATAGTCAATAAAGCAGAAATAGATATTTTTCTGGAACTCTCTTGCTTTTTTGATGATCCAGCAGATGTTGGCAATTTGATCTCTGGTTCCTCCACCTTTTCTAAAACCAGCTTGAACATCTGGAAATTCATAGTTCACGTACTGGCTTGGAAGTCTGGCTTGGAAGCCTGGCTTGGAAAATTTTGAGCATTACTTTACTAGAATGTGAGATAAGTGCAATTGTGCAGTAATTAGAGCATTCTTTGGCCTTGCATTTCTTTGCGATTGGAATGAAAACTGACCTTTTCCAGTCCTGTGGCCACTGCTGAGTTTTCCAAATTTGCTGGCATATTGAGTGCAGCACTTTCACAGCATCACCTTTCAGGATTTGAAATAGCTCAACTGAAATTCCATCATCTCCATTAGCTTTGTTTGTAGTGATGCTTTCTAAGGCCCACTGGACTTCACATTCCAGGATGTCTGGCTCTAGGTGAGTGATCACACCATCATGATTATCTGGCTCATGAATATCTTTTTTGTACAGTTCTTCTGTGTATTCTTGCCACCTCTTCTTAATATCTTCTGCTTCTGTTAGGCCCATACCATTTCTGTCCTTTATCGAGCCCATCTTTGCATGAAATGTTCCCTTGGTATCTCTAATTTTCTTGAAGAGATCTCTAGTCTTTCCCATTCTGTTGGTCTCCTCTATTTCTTTGCACTGATCGCTGAGGAAGGCTTTCTTATCTCTTCTTGCTATTCTTTGGAACTCTGCATTCAGATGCTTATATCTTTCCTTTTCTCCTTTGCTTTTCGTTTCTCTTCTTTTCACAGCCATTTGTAAGGCCTCCTCAGATAGCCATTTTGCTTTTTTGCATTTCTTTTCCATGGGGATAGTCTTGATTCCTGTCTCCTGTACAATGTTACAAACCTCTGTCCATAGTTCATCAGGCACTCTATCTATCAGATCTAGGCCCTTAAATCTATTTCTCACTTCCACTGTATAATCATAAGGGATTTGATTCAGGTCATGCCTGAATGGTCGAGTGGTTTTCCCTACTTTCTTCAATTTAAGTCTGAATCTGGCAATAAGGAGTTCATGATCTGAGCCACAGTCAGCTCCCGGTCTTGTTTTTGCTGACTGTATAGAGCTTCTCCATCTTTGCCTGCAAAGAATATAATCAATCTGATTTTGGTGTTGACCATCTGGTGATGTCCATGTGTAGAATCTTCTCTTGTGTTGTTCCAAGAGGGTGTTTGCTACGACCAGTGCATTCTCTTGGCAAAACTCTGTTAGTCTTTGCCCTGCATCATTCCGTATTCCAAGGCCAAATTTGCCTGTTACTCCAGGTGTTTCTTGACTTCCTACTTTTGCATTCCAGTGTCTTATAATGAAAAGGACATCTTTTTTGGTTGTTAGTTCTAAATGGTCTTGTAGGTCTTCATAGAACTGTTGAACTTCAGCTTCTTAGGTGTTACTGGTTGGGTCATAGACTTAGATTACCATGATATTGAATGGTTTGCCTTGGAAACGAACAGAGATCATTCTGTCATTGTTGAGATTGCATCCAAGTACTGCATTTCGGACTCTTTCATTGACCATGATGGCTACTCCATTTCTTCTAAGGGATTCCTGCCCACAGTTGTAGATAAAATGGTCATCTGAGTTACATTCACCATTCCAGTCCATTTTAGTTCATTGATTCCTAGAATATGTTATATACATATAGGCATTCTTTTTTATATTCTTTTGCTTTAGTTGGATTTTTTTGATACTGTTCTGGCATGGGACAAGTAGGTGCCACCTTATTACCATAAAATGTAGTTGTAAGCCCAGATTCCCCACTTGAAACTCAAGGAGGGGATCTTTCTTGGTTTTCTACTATCACTGTTAAGGGGGAAATTACTAGGCTTCCACTCAGATTTTTCTGATGTTAGTAGAGGTGTGACCACAGTTTACTCTGTGGTTTTTGGCTAGAGTAGAGTGGTTATTGCCTGGCAGTTTTCCATCTAGGCCACTCCTTTCCTGGTCCTTTGTCTAGAGAGAGGAGGCTTTTGGTGGAGAGGGATGATCCTTTTTATTTGTGCCTGTTGGCACTATGGCTTGCTGGTTTCTTCAAGTCCAAATCAGGATTTATAAATCAAAAATCATACCCAGGGAACTCTAAAAAAAGCATTTTTTTAACTTGTGTTCTGAGATAACTAGCTGGTCTGTCTTCTTTATTCCACCTTTTATAGACTTCTTGTGCTTTTTAAAAATATAATAAATGTCCAGGGTTTTTAGTTGTAGTTAGTGGAAAAAAACAGAGGAAAGTTTGTCTGTTCTACACTTCTGAACATAGAACTGGCTCAGCAATTTTACTCCTAGTTATTTGCACAAGATAAACAAAATCTTGTTTACCCAACGTATTATCATGAATCTTCACAGCAGCCTTATTCATAAATGGTTGGAACCTATCAAATTTCCATCAATGGGAAGGGGTAAATAGATTGCAATATATTCATAATATTGAACATTAGTTAAAAATTAAAAGATCTGCCTGGTAATATCAAATGTGAAAAAAGTACAGGGAAAGAGGGACATTTAGATATATTTGTGGAAATATAAATTATTACAATTGCTTAGCAAACATAGAATAAAATTACATTTGAATAGCATTTAAAACATGGATTTTCATTTCTCAATGCCCTGAAAAATCTCTTGTAAATGTATACAAGGTGAGGTGTATAAGAATGTTTATTACAGCACTGCTGGTAACACAAAAATTTGGAAAAGATCTAAAATATTTATCAGTAGGGGATTAGATGAATCATGCCATATTGAGTAATAATATCTAATTATTTTTTGAATTGAAGTTAAAAAAGTCATCAATGAGTGAAAAAGTTAGTTGCAGAGTTACATATGCAAATTATACTAGTTGCATAAACTTTAAATCACACAAAACAATTCTATAACTAGTCTTATGGACACAAATGTATGTAATACATGTATAAAGTCTTGAATTAAAAAAATCCACCTGAAATTTATGTGACTGCCTTTAGTCTGAGAGGAACAGTTTAAAGGAACACAAACATGAAAGAGCTCTTCTTTTAAAAAGATATATTCTAATTTTAAGATTCATAGGCATTTTCTATATTATTCTCTGTAATGTTTTTGCTTTTCATAATTAAAAAGAGAATGGGTTAGGGAATTATAACCAAATATGGCTTTCCAAAAAGAAGAAAGCACATTTGCAAGAATGATGAAGCTAACTTGGGAAACTAAGAAGTTTGTTAATGCTGGGTGAAGGGCACATAAGCCTTGAGTCAAAGATAAAGGACAAATCATGAAGGGCCTTGCATGTCTTACTTATGGACATGTAGATTTTCCTTGAAGGCAAAAGGGAACCAATGAAGGCTTTGAAGAATGGGAATTACATGAATGCATACATGGAGCAAATCTATATTTCTGTACTATGGTGTTAGGGATGTGGAAAGGGAAGGGATTCAAAGAGAAGAGGCAAAACAGTCTATTTTCACAAATAACAGTAAATGCTAAAAGTAATGTCTGTTTGGCATGCAGAATCTGTGAGGGCAGGAAACCTGTCATTTCTTTGTATATGCCCCAGAGCAGAGCATTCATGTGAATGAATAGAAATTCAGTAGTTATAGTGCCTGGCTGCTGAGACAGCTTGTGGTTGGGCTCTTATTGTGGTAAATTCTATTTCGGAGACATGATTTTTCTTAATGGAAGGTTTAGACCTCTGTAGTGCAAGCTATATGCTAGATCTGGTATTTTTATTTGCTGACAGCCTGAATGTCCTCCTGCTTGACTGGATTTATCATGATCAACTTTTTATGATCAATTATGAATTCTGATTGATTTCCCTGGTAGCTCAGACAGTAAAAAATCTGCCTGCAATGCAGGAGACGTGAGTTCAATCCCTGGGTCAGGAAGATGCCCTGGAGAAGGGAATGGCAATCCACTCCAGTATTCTTGCCTGAAGAATCCCAAGGACAGAGGAGCCTGGTGAACTACTGCCTATGGGGTGACAAAGAGTGGGACATGATTGAGCATCTAACACACTGTCACTTTAGTTAAAGAGACAATTTCTTAAACTATCAGGCAGATCATTTGTCAGACTAAACGACATTATATTTTCACAAATAATTGAGCCAAATTAAGAATCACAATAGTGTATCTTGGTAACATTAGTTCAGTTCAGTTCAGTCGCTCAGTCGTGTCTGACTCTTTGCGACCCCATGAATTGCAGCACGCCAGGTCTCCCTGTCCATCAACCACTCCCGGAGTTCACTCAGACTCATGTCCATCGAGTCAGTGATGCCATCCAGCCATTTCATCCTCTGTCGTCCCCTTCTCCTCCTGCCCTCAATCCCTCCCAGCATCAGAGTCTTTTCCAATGAGTCAACTCTTCACATGAGGTGGCCAAAGTACTGGAGTTTCAGCTTTAGCATCAGTCCTTCCAAAGAACACCCAAGACTGATCTTTAGAATGGACTGGTTGGATCTCCTTGCAGTCCAAGAGACTCTCAGAGTCTTCTCCAACACCACAGTTCAAAAGCATCAATTCTTAGGTGCTCAGCTTTCTTCACAGTCCAACTCTCACATCCATACATGACTACTGGAAAACCATAGCCTTGACTAGACGGACCTTTGTTGTCAAAGTAATGTCTCTGCTTTTGAATATGCTATCTAGGTTGGTCATCATTTTCCTTCCAAGGAGTAAGCATCTTTTCATTTCATGGCTGCAGTCACCATCTGCAGTGATTTTGGAGCCCCCCAAAATAAAGTCTGACACTGTTTCCCCATCTATTTCCCATGAAGTGATGGGACCAGATGGCATGATCTTAGTTTCTGAATGTTGAGCTGTAAGCCAACTTTTTCATTCTCCGCTTTCACTTTCACCAAGAGGCTTTTTAGTTCCTCTTTACTTTCTGCCATAAGGGTGGTGTCATCTGCATATCTGAGGTTATTGACATTTCTCTTGGCAATCTTGATTCCAGCTTGTGCTTCTTCCAGTCCAGCATTTCTCATGATGTACGCTGCAGAGAAGTTAAATAAGCAGGGTGACAATATACAGCCTTGACATACTCCTTTTCCTATTTGGAACCAGTCTGTTGTTCCATGTCCAGTTCTAACTGTTGCTTCCTGACCTGCATATAGGTTTTTCAAGAAGCAGGTCAGGTGGTCTGGTATTCCCATCTCTTTCAGAATTCCAGAGTTTATTGTGATCCACACAGTCAAAGGCTTTGGCATAGTCAATAAAGCAGAAATAGATGTTTTTCTGGAACTCTCTTGCTTTTTCCATGATCCAGCGGATGTTGGCAATTTGATCTCTGGTTCCTCTGCCCTTTCTAAAACCAGCTTGAACATCTGGAAGTTCATGGTTCACGTATTGCTTAAGCCTGGCTTGGAGAATTTTGAACATTACTAGCGTGTGAGATGAGTGCAATTGTGTGGTAGTTTGCACATTCATTGGCATTGCCTTTCTTTGGGATTGGATTTCAAATAGCTCAACTGGTAACATGAATTAAAGTGAAGATTCATTGGGGAAACACGAACAAACTTTTTTTTTTTTTTATAGAACGCCTCGCATAGAATCCTAAGGCATTCTTAAAAACTTTTTATTTTATATTGGAGTATAACTGATTAGCAATGTTGTGATAGTTTCAGGTAGACAGTGAAGGGACTCAGCCATACCTGTATCCATTCTCCCCCACAGTCCCCTCTCATCCAGGCTGCCAAAAAACATTGAGCAGAGTTCCCTGTGCTATACAGTAGGATCTTGTTGGTTACCCATTTTAAATATAGCAGTGTGTGCCTGTCAAACAAACTTTTGTTTTACTCATATCCAGAATGATGTAGAAGTTTGTCTCTGGGAGATACACGCCAAGCAATGTCAAATCCCACTCTATTCTCATTTATATTACATTTTCTCCATGTAACTCTTAAGTTTTTAAAATTTGACTTAATAATAGAAGTAAATCAGGCATAATACACTCTAAGATAAAGCATACAAAATTTTTTTGATTTGTCTCCTATGGCAATAGAAATACAAACAAAAATAAGTGGGGCTTCCCTCATAGCTGAGTTGGTAAAGAATCTGCCTGCAATGCGGGAGACCTGGTTTCAATTCCTGGGTCAGGAAGATACCCTGGAGAAGGAACTGGCAACCCACTCCAGTATTCTTTCCTAGAGAATCCCCATGGACAGAGGAGGCTGGCAGGCTATAGCCCATGGGGTCTCAAGAGTTGGACACAACTTAGCGACTAAACCACCACCACCAATTAAACTTAAAAGATTTGTACAGCAAAGGACTGCAAGGAGATCCAACCAGTCCATTCTGAAGGAGATCAACCCTGGGATTTCTCTGGAAGGAATGATGTTAAAGCTGAAGCTCCAGTACTTTGGACACCTCATGCGAAGAGTTGACTCATTGGAAAAGACTCTGATGCTGGGAGAGATTGGGGGCAGGAGGAGAAGGGGACGACCCAGGATGAGATGGCTGGATGGCATCACGGACTCGATGAACGTGAGTCTGAGTGAACTATGGGAGATGGTGATGGACAGGGAGGCCTGGCGTGCTGTGATTCATGGGGTCGCAAAGAGTCAGACACGACTGAGCAACTGAACTGAACTGAACTGAACAGCAAAATGAAAAGACAACCTACTGATTGGGAGAAAATATTTGAAAATGTATAACAAATGAGTTAGTATCTAAAGTTTGTAAATAGTTCATATAATTCAATATACAAAATACCCAAAAGAACCCAACCTAATTTAAAAATGGACAGAAGACCTGAATAGACATTTTTCCAAAGAAGACATGCAGATAGCCAACAGGTACATGAAAAAATGCTCAGCATCACTAATTATTAGAGAAATGCAAATCAAAAGTACAGTAAGGTATCACCTCATACTGGTCAGAATGGGTCATCAAAAAATCTATAAACAATTAATGCTGGAGAGAGTATAGAGGAAAGGAAACCCTCTTATGCTGTTGGTGGGAATGTAAGTGGAGAGCAGTATGACAGTTCCTTAAAAAACTAAAAATAAAACTACCATATGACCCAGGGATCCCACTCCTGGGCATATATCTAGACAAAACTATAATTTGAAAAGATACATGCACCCCTATGTTCACCACAATGAGATATCATCTCACACCTGTCAAGATGATTGTCATCAGAAAGTCTACAAATGACAAATATTGGGAAGGATGTGCAGAAAAGAGAACACTTGGACACTGTTGGGATTGTAATTTGGTACAGCCATTGTGGAAAACACTATGGAGATTCCTCAAAAAAACTAAAAATAGGACATCTACTATATGATCCATCAATTCCACTGCAGGGTATATATTTGAAGAAAATGAAAACATTAATTAAAAAAGATATATTCACGCCAATGTTCAGAGCAGCATTATTTATAGTAACCATGATATGGAAGCAACCTACGGGCCCATCACATAAATGGATAAAGATGTTGTATGTTTGTGTACACACACACGCACAAACAATGGAATATCACTTAGCTATAAAAAGAATGAAATTCTGCCATTTGCAACAGTGTGAATGAATCTAGAGAGCATTATGCTTGGGGAAATAAGTCAGACAGAAAAGAAAAAGTTCTTATGTTATCATTTATATGTGAAATCTAAGAAATAAACAGTATATATATAGAAATAGAAACAAATAAATACAGAGAACAAACTAATGATTACCAATGGAGTAGGGAAAGGGGGGAGATGAGAGATAGGGATATGGGATTAAGAAATACAATCTACTCTGTTTAAATTCTAAAAATTAAACAACAAGGATATATCATATAGCACATAGCACAGGGAATTATAGCCATTATTTTGTAAGAACTTTTTATTTCTTTATTTTATATTATTTTCTAACAATAGATCCTTGTTGGTTATCTATTTTAAATACAGCAGGGTGTATATGTCAACCCCAAATTCCCAATCTATACTTTCCATCTCATCCTACCCCCCCAGTTCACTAAGTTTGTGAGTTGGTCTGAAGGTTGTGTGTTATTGTTAATCTGTAATAACTTTAAATGGAGTATAATAAATAAAAATATTTTAAAAAATGAAAACGAATATTGAATCACTATGTTGTACACCTAAAACTAATACGGTACTATAAGTCAACCATACTTCAATTTTAAAAATAAAGAATTTTAAAAATAAGAGTTTAGAAAATAATTTTAGACAGTAATTTTTAATTAATTAATTTTAATTGGAGGCTAATTACTTTACAATAGTGTGGTTTTTGCAGTACATCGACATGAATCAGCCATGGGTGTACATATGTCCCACCATCCTGAACCTTCTCCCACCTCCCTATTCCATCCCTCTGGGTTTTCGCAGAGTACCAGCTTTGGGTGCCTTGCTTCATGCATCAAATTTGCACTGGTCATCTATTTTACATATGGTAATATACATGTTTCAATGCCATTCTCTAATATCGTCCCACCCTCGCCTTCTCCCACATAGTCGAAGAGTCCGTTCATTATATCTGTGTCTCCTTTGCTGTCTCTCATTTAGGGTCATCGTTACCATCTTTCTAAATTCCATATATATGCGTTAATATACTGTATTGGCGTTTCTCTTTCTAGCTTACTTCACTCTGTATAATAGGTTCTAGTTTCATCCACCTCATTAGAACTGATTCAAATGTATTCTTTTTTATAGCTGAGTAATATCCCATTGTGTACAAGTACCACAAACCTCCTTATCCATTCATCTGCCGATGGATATCTACGTGGCTTTCATGTCCTAGCTATTGTAAACAGTGCTGCAATGAATATTAGGGTACATGTGTCTCTTTCAATTCTGGTTTCCTCAGACTGTATGCCCAGCATTAGACATAATTTTTAAAAAGGGAAGAAGATCTCAGTGAAAATTATAACAGACTTTTGTATATGGAGAATAAGTATGGGCTCGGTTACACCACAATAAGTTTCAAATAATATATGGAAACTCATTAGTTTATTTCTGCTGTCAGATCAATTAATGTTTGCTGAGTTTGGGGTTAGACTCCAAAATTACCATGTGAAATTTGAGATACAGTCACTGTTCTTTTACTTAAATTCTTGACATATTTAAAATCAGAATAATTTGCAAAATTATTCTGTGATTTAATTTATATATGTTTGTGCATATGTATATATATATATACAAAATTTGCAAAATTATTGTGTAATTTAATTTATATATATTTGTGCATATGTGTATATATATATATACATACACTCACAGATATACACATGTATATGTGGGTATGTATATATATGTGTATAATGTATGTTTTTATGTATATTTTTACCTGATACATAGGAGTCATCTAACTAGCATTTAATCTTTTCTCATTTCCATCCTCAATGAGAACTTGGCAGATTCTTGAGGAGTCAGAAGTCAAACAACCAAACAGATAAGTTCTCTGTTCAGACAAACTTCTAAAATAGATTTAAAAAATTTTAAATCACAATCCATGCATTCAGATATAGTTATTTAAAAGATTCAGTTTGTCTTTTCCAAATTAAACAAAATGTGTGTGTCTGTGTATGTGGGATAGATCATATTGTGCATACTATTTCATTGCTTGCTCTGTTTTACTTAATTATCTATTGTTAATGCCTTTTCATATTATTAAATATTCTTTCTCAATGGGTAAATCATTTCCCATTCTTTCACAGACCTTTTGCATAATGTCTTCTTCTCCATTGTTTGACAATATCAATATACTTTTCCCACTCTTTGACATTCCCTTTGTGTAACTACCATTCATTTTCCTTTTGATTTCCTAAATGAACTTTCACAAGGTAGAAAAATTTTCTGCTGTGATCAGTTCCCTCTCTAAGACTGACTCTCACTATTGGAGACCTTTTATGGAGATACATTGCATTTAACTTGTGGAGTGACTCTGGCCACACTCAGGAAGTTAGTCTTTAATATTTATAATACAGATAGTCTGATCACAGTGGTGCGATCACTAACCTAGAGCCAGACATCCTGGAATGCGAAGTCAAGTGGGCCTTAGGAAGCATCTCTACGAATAAAGTTAATGGAGGTGATGGAATTCCAGTTGAGCTATTCCTAATCCTAAAAGATGATGCTGTGAAAGTGCTGTGCTCAATATGGCAGCAAATTTGGAAGACTCAGCATTGGCCACAGGACTGGAGAAGGTCAGGTTTCATTCCAATCCCAAAGAAAAGCAATGACAAAGAATGTTCAAACTATGGCACAATTGCACTCATCTCACATGCTAGGAAAGTAATGCCCCAAATTCTCCAAACCAGGCTTCAACAGTTGGTGAACTGTGAACTTCTTGATGTTCAAGCTGGATTTAGAAAAGGCAGAGGAACAGAGATCAAATTGCCAACATCCATTGGATCATCGAAAAAGCAAGACAGTTCCAGAAAAACATCTATTTCTGCTTTATTGACTATGCCAAAGCCTTTGACTCTGTGGATCACAACAAACTGTGGAAAATTCTTCAAGAGACGGAAATACCAGATTACCTGCCCTGCCTCTTGAGAAATCTGTATGCAGGTCAGGAAGCAACAGTTAGAACTCGACATGGAACAACTGACTGGTTCCAAATCGGGAAAGGAGTATGTCAAGGCTGTATATTGTCACCCTGCTTATTTAACTTATATGCAGAGTACATCATGAGAAATGCTGGGCTGGAAGAAGCACAAGCTGGATTCAAGATTGCTGGGAGAACTATCAATAACCTCAGATATGCAGATGACACAATCCTTATGGCAGAAAGCAAAGAACTATAGAGCCTCTTGATGAAAGTGAAGGAAGAGAGTGAAAAAGTTGGCTTAAAACTCAACATTCAGAAAACTAAGATCATGGCATCTGGTCCCATCACTTCATGGCAAATAGATGGGGAGACAATGGAAACAGTGGCAGACTTTATTTTCTTGGGCTCCAAAATCACTGCAGATGGTGACTGCAGCCATGAAATTAAAAGATGCTTGCTCCTTGGAAGAAAAGCTCTGATCAACCTAGACAGCATATTAAAAAGCAGAGACATTACTTTGCCAACAAAGTTCCATTTGTCAAAGCTATGGTTTTTCCAGTAGTCATGTATGAATGTGTGAGTTGGACTATAAAGCAAGCTCAGCCCCAGTGAATTGATGCTTTTTAACTGTGATTTTGGAGAAGACTCTTGAGAGTCCCTTGGACTCTAAGGATATTCAACCAGTCCATCCTAAAGGAAATCAGTCCTGAATATTCACTGGAAATACCTATGCTGAAGCTGAAACTCCAATACTTTGGCCACTTGATGCGAAGAGCTGACTCACTGGAAAAGACCTTGATGCTGGGAAAGATTGAAGGTGGGAGGAGAAGGGGATGACAGAGGATGAGATGGTTGGATGGCATCACTGACTTAATGGACCTGAATTTGAGTAAGCTCCAGGCATAGGTCATAGACAGGGAAGCCTGGCATGCTGCAGTCCATGAGGTCACAAAGAGGTGGACACGACTGAGCAACTGAACTGAATACACATAGGGTATCTAATACTAATAAAAAAAAATCTATCATTGAGTACCTACAATATTCTAGGTAGTACATGAAGTGCTTTATATAGATTTAATCCTTGTAACAAATTTTATACATACTATTTATATACCTACTTTAAATATGAGGAAACTGAGGTCATGAAGTTAACTTACTCAAGGTCCCATACTAGTAAACAATGTGTGAGAATTCTAATATTTGTCACTTGTGGTCCTAGTTGCTACACTCTTTTGGATGCTGCCTCAGTGAAGAGAAAGTCAGAAGATATGTATGCAGCTGAGAGCTGAGTGATTATACAATTTGTCCATTTTCCTTTTCCTTTGGAGCAACACGCATCCCACCTTTCAGCACTTGCCATGTTGCAATAATGCTTTCAAGCTATAGTAAAATCTAGGTGAATTTCTAATTCCAAGGTGGTGTAATTCCAATATTTGTGTATGTGTCTATATGGGGTCTCTCTCAGCTCTGATATTCTTTGATTCTAAGAGGGCATGTAGAGTCTAGATGCTTTAGATCAGCATTCTTGTTTCAGAAGTGAAATGACTCCTGGAAAATATACACAGATGGAGGGTTTGTAAATCATTCCTCCACAAGCTCATAATGTCAAAGGTGCTTACTTTTTACATACAATTGTTTTATCATTGAAACAGTTCCTACAGCTGCAACTCAAGTAAATTTTCTCTTCCCTCTCAGCTAGCTACTCTTTCTCCCAAGTCCTCTCTTTCAGTCAATCTGTGAATGAATACTTCAATTTACTGGGGGAGATCACTGTGTAAAGTTATACTTTGGTTAATCTTTTTGTCAAGACAGAATCTAGTAATCAGAATAATTACTCCCAAATTGATGTTTTGAAATTTGGATTTTTGGGGGGTAGATTATTGTCTTAAAGTAGGCCCATCTGCAGCCTGTGTTGAAGGTCCAGCTATCAACCATAGAAAAGACAAAGGAAAGCTGGAAATGGAGTTGAATGTATTTGGACCTGGGTGTTTCCACCAGGGAATAAACAGCATATGTTGGCATTAATTCTAGACACATCATTGAAGGGAAAGTATATTTATGAATATTCTCCTGGCACTTGAGGAAGATAGAATTGTGTTGATTCCCAAAGTGAGTCTGAAATCAGCTCTTTTATTAAGTAAAGGCAATGGTTTTATTTGAGTATAAAATGTTCTTTCTAAGATACCTCTTGCTTTCCATATCTACCGGAAAGAAGGAAAGAATCCTCTGCTGCTGCTGCTGCTGCTGCTGCTGAGTCGCTTCAGTCGTGTCCAACTCTGTGTGACCCCAGAGACGGCGGCCCACCAGGCTCCTGCATCCATGGGATTTGCCAGGCAAGAGTACTGGAGTGGGTTGCCATTACCTTCTCCGAAGAATCCTCTACCTAGGATGAAAGAGAGGGGCGATAATATATCTCAGCACCCATTCTTTCCAGGTCACTGTTTTGCCTAATTTTTATAGCAGCTCCCTCAAATAGGCTTCATTATCATCAGGGAAATTAGGCAAATTGCCTAAGGTCACAGAACTAGTCAGTGACCAAGATAGAGCTTGACACAGAAGAGACTCAGAGAATGCATTAAAACAATACTAGTGTTACCGAACCAGGTTCATTTTGTGTAATGCATAGCAGGCAAAAATGCTGAAACATTGAGGTTTGCAGAAAAGAGAGGGTTTATTCACAAGGCAGCCAATCATGAAGTTAAGAGGAAAATCTCAAATCTGCCTCTCAGAAGGTAGGGGGCTGGAGGTGTTTATGGAATAAGGAATAAGGAAGCAAGGTGCTTTGTGGGGAGTATGGGGAAAGATGACTGGGAAAAGGTGCTTAACCATGTTTCTGCTCAGGCCCAACTAAGCTACAGGCCTCTACACGTTCGAAGGGTAACCAAGCAGACACTCACAGATGCTCAGTTGGAGGGTTGGTGGTCCTATCCAGGCTTAACCTGCTTAGCTCTAAGTAGACGCAGCTGATTCCAAGTTCCTAGGAAAGAACTCGGGCAAACATCTTATTGTTTAGGCTACGAGACTTTTGGAAGACATGCATTCTTTTATGACACAATAAGACCTAGATTAATGATGGCAGGTTACAGTTGAAATGGAATTAACTGATTACCAACAGTTTCACTAGCAAACTATTACTGAGAGTTAACCATGTACTAGATACTGTGGTGGCATTTCAAAAAGATAAAAACCAGGTGATGAATATAGGTTGAAAACTAAGTTTAACTAATAGAATATATGCAATGGTTGAGAATCCCCCACACCTCTCCTATAATTGTGATAAAAGCTAAAATCAATTTAGCTCTCCCTAAGTACCAGACCCTGAAGAAAGTATTTTGTATTCATTATCTCCTTCAATCTTCACAGTAATACTTTGAAGGAGCTTACAGTCTAGTGGGAGAAGCAGATAACAATCAAATAATCTCATAAATAAATTAAAATAGCATCTGTGACAAGTCTTCAAAATGGCTACAAGAATGTATAATTATAGGAATTGCCCTAGTCATAAAGATCAAGGAAGACAACACTGGGGGAGCGAGAGTGGGCACCAGCATGTGGAAAACCTTGTAGGGGAGGGTGCTTGGGGCTTCTGGAAAACTAATTTAATATATTAAATTTGTGGAATAAATGAAAGTAGGCCAGTGTGGTGGGAACAGAAAGCATAAGCATGAGCATGGTGTACGTTGAGGTTGGAAAGTTAACAAAGGGCCAGGTCATGTGGCAAGTGTGTTAAAGATTTGAGGCCATGAAATGCCAGTGAAATATTTTAAAGAGGAGGATCAGCTGTGCAAAACACAAGCTTAAAAACAGACAAGCAATCACTCTGGCTGATTGCTAGATATATTAGAGGAGAAAGAGTGGTGGCATGGAGACCACTTAGGAGATGATTATATTCAATCAGGTAAAGGGTGATCATGACATCTTAGACCAACTGGTTGTGGTAGATGTGGAGTGAATTTGATTTGCTGCTGCTGCTGCTCCTAAGTCGCTTCAGTCATGTCCGGCTCTGTGCGACCCCATAGACAGCAGCCCACCAGGCTCCCCTGTCCCTGGGATTCTCCAGGCAAGAACACTGGAGTGAAAAGTGAAAGTGAAGTCGCTCAGTCATGTAAAACTCTTAGCGACGCCATGGACTGCAGCCTACCAGGCTCCTTCATCCTTGGGATTTGCCAGGCAAGAGTACTGAGTGGGTTGCCATTGCCTTCCCTGGAATTTGATTTGCTTGGGGGAAACTTAATTGGTTTCAAAGGATAAAATTTGGTGATATATTAAATTTGTGGAATCAGTCACTCAGTCGTGTCTGACTCTTTGCGACCCCATGAATCGCAGTATGCCAGGCCTCCCTGTCCATCACCAACTCCCGGAGTTCACTCAGACTCACGTCCATCGAGTCAGTGATGCCATCCAGCCATCTCATCCTCTGTCGTCCCCTTCTCCTCCTGCCCCCAATCCCTCCCAGCATCAGAGTCTTTTCCAATGAGTCAACTCTTCCCATGAGGTGGCCAAAGTACTGGAGTTTCAGCTTCAGCATCATTCCCTCCAAAGAAATGCCAGGGCTGATCTCCTTCAGAATGGACTGGTTGGATCTCCTTGCAGTCCAAGGGACTCTCAAGAGTCTTCTCCAACACCACAGTTCAAAAGCATCAGTTCTTTGGCGCTCAGCTTTCTTCACAGTCCAACTCTCACATCCATACATGACCACTGGAAAAACCATAGCCTTGACTAGACGGACCTTTGTTGTCAAAGTAATGTCTCTGCTTTTGAATATGCTATCTAGGTTGGTCATAACTTTTCTTCCAAGGAGTAAGCGTCTTTTCATTTCATGGCTGCAATCACCATCTGCAGTGATTTGGAGCCCCCCAAAATAAAGTCTGACACTGTTTCCACTGTTTCCCCAAAATTTGTGGAATAAATGTCAGTAATTACTCTGTTATGAGCTGTACCATGTCCCCCAAATCCATAGGTTTAAGCCCTAAACCCCAAACTGACCATATTTGAAGGTAAGGCCACTTTAAGGAGTTAATTAAGGTTAATTGAAGTCATAAAGGTGGGGTCCTGATCCGATAGGACTGGTCTCATTATAAGAAAAGGTAGCACTACGATGGATGTGTGAACACAGAGGGCAAGCAGGCAAGGACACAGAAGGTGGGCTCTGCAAGACAAAGTAAGTGGCTTCGGGAGAAACCAAAGCTGCTGGCACCTTGATCTCAGGCTTCTAGCCTCCAGAACTGTGAGATATAAATATCTAAGTCACCCAGCCTGTAGTATCAATATTTTGTTATGGCAGCCTGAGTTGACTAGTACTCCTAGGTTTCTGGTTTGATCAGCTGGTTAGGTACAAGATGATAGAAACTACAGTTCAGCCTTGAACAAACAACACAGGCATCAGGGGCACCAACTCTCTGTATAGTGGAAAATCTGTGTATCATTTGTAACCCCTTTGTATATGAGGTTCTTCCATATCTGTGGTTTTGCACCGCTGATTCAACCAACACCAAATCATGTAGTTCTATAGCATTTACCGAAAAAAATCCCACATATAAGTGGACTCATGTTTCAAACCCATGTTGTTCAAGGGCCTACTGTACTAAGAGGACACATGCCAGAAGAGGTTAAGCTCCTACAAAAGATAAAGGAATTGAGATACAAGAATTTAAAATAATTTACCCATGTTTTCCAAACCAAAGTCTGACTGATTCCAAACCCCATGTTCTTAACCAATATTTTAGTATAGGGTGACTAGAGCAGAAAAAATATTCGGTCTACTACAAGTCCTAGAAATTACTTATAATCTTGTTTTTTAAAAGCAAGTTTCCAGTTTAATTATAGCAAAAAGAAAAGGCACCTGGGTACGTGCTACTGCCCTTGGTACCATTGCCCTAGAAACATGAACCCAGGCTTGCCTAGCTTCAGAGAGCATAACCCAGAAGCTGAATTTGGCTGTGTTTGTTTGTTTTTAGTTATGGAGGTGGGGGTAGTCTGCCTTCTGCTTGATGATCTCAGCATGGCTGCTAACAGTGGTTAACATGTTTGTGACCTCCCTTGAAGCATTCTTAACCCCTGAAAGCTGTACTCCAGAGACACAGCTGCCACATAATTTGAACTAGATTGACCGCACAAACGAGTATGGGAGAAGCTGTAGCTAATACTGTGTAATATGGAGCAGCTCTGTTAGGCTTGAACACTTCCTACTTTTTCAACCCTCTCCCTTCTCCCTCTCCTCCCCCCATCCCTCCCACGTGGGGAAAACAGAGCCCATGGCATCCAGAAGCTGTTTCATGCTCCTGTAGGAGAGGAGAAATAAGGGGGCAGATAACTGACAAGAAATAGAGATGAGGAGGCCTCAGTTACCATATAAGGCAACTAAGTACATTCATATGACACCAAAAATATTTTTTAAGGAAAATTTTAATATTTGATGTTTTTTTAAAAAGCATTGAATTAGTCATCATGACAATCAGAACTTTGTTGGCCTTACTTCTGCTTATTTAATGATTTAGTACTTTTTATTTGGACTTGCATGGAAGAGAAAGCAGCATAATCTTTCCAGTACATAGGGCTTCTAAAAGACTTACTTTAACTCTGTAAAGCAGTCATGAGGAAGGAGAGAAAGGACTGAAGAGGGCCGTTAGAGAATGAGGCTTTTTCTCCATGGAGACCCTGTACCTAGGTGAAAGAGATCACCACTTATCACTTGCCCATTTTTCTGTCTCCGTCTGCCTAAATGCTTGTGGTTAATTTTTCACCTTTGTGTCTCTGTGGTTTTACTGTGCGGAGAGTTTTCTCCAGGTGATCTGGTTATTGTCAGGCCCCCAGGGACACTTACCTTTACTGAAGAGCTTTGCTTTTGTCCTTTATGAACTTGGCTTTCAGTTTCTTATTCACAGTTCTCTTTATTTTCAATCTCTGCTATCTGGCTACTAGGTTTGCCCCTCGTTTTCAAATTCTTGTTGGCTTTTGTTTCTAGTTGCCTTCTCCTTAGACTTGTCCAGTTTGGGTGGAACATTGGCTTAAGCCACGTATTACTAGGCCACCATCAATTACTTGCATCTCGGTATACATGAATTGTTTATAAGAAACAGTGAATACTGAACAGATATTTATTCATTGGAAGGAGTGTAACCTAGGAGAAATTTATTGGGAATGAAGTTCTAGGTGTGGCAGCCAAAAGGCAGAAAAGGTAGTGAAAGTGGGATTATTTGCCTAGTGACGGGGTTTACCTTCATCTTTTTCTGTCAGTTTGTATTCATTTCTTTCTTACCATCTGTAAGTTCTTAATTATAGTCACTTTTTAAAGTGTACTGTGGTTTGGCCACTCATGCTTGCTTTTAGGACTGTTTTACCTTTATGGATAGAGTCTGTCTCTCACACACATGTAGTACAAAGAGTGTTATCTATTTCAAAACAGTCAACCTGTAGAGCAGAAAATGCTTGATACTGGGATGTCTGACTTTCCATCTTTGTGTCAGTGTCTCTGATGCCTGGAACTCTCAAGCCAGCTCTTCCATCCTAGCTTCTTTATTTCCTGGGCTGTGGCCAAACTATAACCTTCTATTTTATTTTTATTCTACAACAAATAGCCTGCCCTCTCTATGGCCTGGTCTTGGCTTCCAGTAGATGATAGAAGCTAACCTGATACTACCACCAATGTCAATGGTGGTGGCTGATGAGAACTTTCTGTGTTCTGCTGTGTGTGAACCATAGTTAGATTTGGTTGTAAGATCTTCACTGCCTTCATGGGAAAAGTGATTTTAATGATGGCAATTCCATGAATATGGGTTTTGGCTACTATTTCAAAACTGCCGAAGTATAGCAGTTGCCCAACTAGAGATACTGTTAGAAATCCTGAGTGCTTGGAAACACAATTTTGAGGAGAAGAGAAAAGTAACTTCCGACTCATCTGTAGGTACCACCTATCTCTTAGTTACAAAGTGTTCAAATCTCTTCATGTCATGCCTCATCATGGAGACACATGGAAGGTTTATTGAGGCACTTCTGGTATAAAATGCAAAGATACGCAAAACACCCGACACAGGCTGCCATGTCCCGTTTTCACAGCAGTGGTAGAGAATGCTTATAAATCATGATATTCTTTACCTTTGAACCTAGGAGGCACCTCAGAGTTCTAACACTTATTCAAAAGACAGCCAGTATCAATAGAACAAAGTAATGCTATTTCTAGTTCAGATGGTCTCTGAGCACTCCTCCAGCTACTCCTTAATAACTGCTTTTCAACTTTGGGTTGGAACTCATGCACATCATTTTATAACCAAAGAAGGTAGAGAAATGAAAAAAAAAAAGAAGAAAGTCTCTTCAGGGATGCAGAGAAAATGAGAGAGCCCCATAGTGATTTTTGCATATAACAAGCAGGCAGCTTCCTGAGTTGTGGTTGTGTTTACCATAAGCACATGTGATTACTGTAATTAGCATCATTCCTTTGAGTTGAGACACAGAAGACCCTAGGAAAGGAGAAATATGTTGTGGCAATGAAATGATAATTGGTATTGCCCATGAGACTAGCCCTTTGAGACAACAGGATAGAGAAGGAATGGCTTGGAACACGGGGTAATTGGGAAAGAAAGGCTCACAATGGGTGACCAAGGATAGTATGAGATTAGGCAACATTTTAGAAAGGGTGAGTTGGGGCAGAGGAAGCAGGCTTGCACAGTGAGGTGTTCTCGGTCAAAGACAAGCTTATTTACACACCTGGCCATCCTATTGCCCTGTACTTCTGAGTGAATGGGAAGGGGTTATTTAGTGGCTATGCTTCCTTGTTAGAAAATAAAGAGGCTTAGAATGCTATTTGTTAGGGTTATGAGGGCTGACGGTATTTTATGAGTCCTAAGCCATGAGCCCTTTCATTTCACAGTTTCAGTAAATCCTAGTGCCCACCCGAAGGAGGTTTGTGTCCACATGAAGTGGGGCAGAAAGAATGTGAAAGTTGCCGTGTTTGTATTCTCTTTCACAAAGAGAGCCAGATATGGGTGTCAGAGTCCATTTACGTCTAAGAACATGTCACCAAAGGAAGTAAATGTAATCACTGTAATTTAGAGAGGGTCTAATTAACACATTTGTTAGATAACTATGGTGACTTTACAATTACATCCTAATTAATGAAGAATATCCTGTGTATTCATAGGGCGAATGTGACCGAAATTAAGTTGCTAATGAAAAAAGAGGCCCTCAGTTGCACCTGAATCTTGCCAATAAACAAACAGCCTGCCTCTGTACACCAGGGTAAAGCTACTGTGGTTTTCAGCTCATATCATCTTATTAAATGTCTTCCTCTAAGCCTGGAGAATACAAGACATATTTTCATACTAACCCCATGCCAAGGCAACAATATTATGTGTGTCATTAACAATACTTTACTATGGCAGTTTAAAGAACTATACCTACATTAAAATATGAGTAAATCAGAAACTTTACACCTATAAAGGCCATAATTGGGTTTCCTTTGAAAACTAATATTGTCTTGGTATCTGAATGTACTTGTTATTTGAAGATGGACTATTTTTATTATGATTGTCTACTGGGAAATGACCCATTTTTTTTTTTTTCAGCTAAAGTACAGAAGTGAATGTGAATAAAGTTTCAAAAGAATGCAATGTATCCAGCTCAGTTCATTTGAGGAGTGTAATATTTAAATAGAAAGGTCAAATGATTGACTCTTTGGGGAAGGAAGGATAATCTAAAATGAGGGTTAATGTTTAATAGAACCTGTAGTAGTAACACATCCAAAGTTTCTATCCCAGAAGTGTCAAAATAAATTTGAGTCTCTGAAGTGTCTTATAGACTCCCAATGAGCACTATACCATGCCTGTGTACTAAGCAATGCAGAAGAAAAAGCAGAGACTAGTGCTTTTATTCCCATTTTGTAGAAGCAGCAGCTGAGGAACAAAGAAAGTAAAGGAATTATTGGAAAAATCACAGGAAACCGATGCAACAACCAGGTTTTAGTATGGTAGACCATCTTCCTATGTAGTGTGTAAAGGATTTCCTCTATAGTATGTAAAGTTAGGTTGTGGTAGCATGATCTACCACAGTGGGAAAGTCGGGAAGGAGCATTTTTAAGTTGAGAAATGTAATCTGAGTTGTCTCCGTGACTCTGGACATTTACCTGTTCTCCTCCTTCCAAGACTGCTATCATGAGATTGTAATATTATGGGGACTTGTCAAGAGGGAAGGACTTCCTGGGTATTCACAGTTAATGGTAGAAGGAAACATACTTGAAAAGAGAATTAACAATTTCAGATAGCTTTTTCCAAGACATTCGTGAACACACTCTTGCTTGCTTGCTCGCTCTTGCTCGTCCACTCTCTCTATTGCTTGCTCGCTCGCTCTCTATCCCTGGGCCTGATTAGGTTGGCCAGTGGAGTCTGAGTGGCATTTCCCCCAGGGAGAAGTACATAGGTGATTTGAATTTCAAGGACAGCCATGCAGGAAGCTCCACAGGGTCCTTTAATGAGCTGGCCAGTCCAAGCCCACTGTGTAGATTCAGCTTTCATGGAGTGGCAGCTGTCTCCACTCTAGGCCAGAAGTGGGAAAGCTGCAGACTGAAGCGGGTAACTAGCTCAACAAGTTTGGCCCAGAGTGAAAAAAGGTAGGGATAGAATTTTGCGACTAGAGTGAGCCAGTCTTCTGGCTCATGTGTACTGGCTTACTTTATGGCCTGCTATAGGGTGAGTGGCTGAAACCTCAGGTTTAGCTTCACTGGCTCTACTTGTCCTCAGGTTGTTGCTTCCTTCTTTTCAACTACTGTGAACTATTTTAAGGATGTGATTGTGTCCTTTGTTTTCACATCTTCATGTCTTTGCTCCTGCTTTTCCCCTTTTCTCATTTTCCTACCTGATAAACTTTGTATTCCTCCACTAAGATACAGCTAACATAGAACTCTTCATTATAGCCTCCCATGACTGTCCCCATGCAAAGTTAGTCACCCTCTTTCCAAAAACATGTTGGGCATTGGCTGGCTCAAATATTTGATCCAGGTAATCTGTTCATATACAGCTTTCTCTGCTAGGTAATTAATTCCTGAAGGGCAAGGGCCGTGCCTTGTTTAGTTCTGTACTCCAGTTTATCATAGTCCAATTAATAACTGATAAAATACCTTCTTATCCATATACTGGACACTTTGCTAGGTATTTGAGACTCAGCAGAGTCCCTGCCATTAAGTTTATATCCTAGTGGAGAAGGATAGATGATACATACATAAAACAAAGTAAATTCAGAGAGTAGTGTGATAAAATAAACATCTTAGCTGAAACTGTGGAAGTAGATGAGATCCTAGGCAACTAGGTAATAAGTAAAGACCAGAAGGTCTGGGACAGAATCCCTGGTAATTCCAACGTTTAACACCAGTCAACAGATGAAGAGAGAGAATGCATAGTCAGCAAAATAAAGGGGAAAGGGATGAGCATGGTAGTCCCTTCTTCTTTGCCTCCTTCTTCCACCTCAAATTACCATGCTGACTCTCATTCCTCTAAGGTTGGAATTGTAGAGGAAAGCACTTGTAAGGAACCAAAAGACTTACTTGACTGGTAGTGATGTCATCTGATAGGCATGCTCTCTGTGAGTGACCAGTATCCAAAATGCTAATTCTTCACTTTGTGTACATTTGTGATTTTCTCCGATATTCTCCAACTGGGGAGATCCAGTTATGGCTTTATCAGGATACCTCCAGTATCCTAACTGAGGTCACCTTACATCTGGTAGGGAGCCTTCTTTAGTATTTAGCCTTTTGCAGTATAGCTCACAGCTGGCTACTTTCTGTGGGGTTCACAAATGACCCAGAAGAAAGCCTTTCCCTGCCATTGCTGAAAATACATATCACTTTCGATGCAGTCCTTCCTCTTTGTACTCTACTAAGACTCTCTAGCCACAGTATTTTGACCTTACATAATTTCTAGGCCCAATTCAGCAACAGTCCTTACAACACTCAAATTCAAGGTGATACATGTTAAACTCTTGATTGTACCTCACCAGAATTTGGCTGGAGATGGTGGCAGGTGAGGAAGGACAGAGTACCACTCCTTCCTCTCTAGGGTAAATGATTTTTAATTATTGCTTTTGGTTCAAAGCTTGTGTTTAACAATAAAATTTAATTGGGAAGAGTAGAAGATCAAATTGTCAGCCACTAGAAAGTAGGGAAAATCACTAGACCATTCAGGTATGACCTAAATCAAATCCCTTATGATTATACAGTGGAAGTGAGAAATAGATTTAAGGGACTAGATCTGATAGATAGAGTGCCTGATGAACTATGGATGGAGGTTTGTGACATTGTACATGAGACAGGAATCAAGACCATCCCCATGGAAAGGAAATGCAAAAAAGCAAAATGGCTGTCTGGGGAGGCCTTACAAATAGCTGTGAAAAGAAGAGAAGTGAAAAGCAAAGGAGAAAAAGATAGATATAAGCATCTGAATGCAGAGTTCCAAAGAATAGCAAGCAGAGATAAGAAAGCCTTCTTCAGCGATCAATGCAAAGAAATAGAGGAAAAGAACAGAATGGGAAAGACTAGAGATCTCTTCAAGAAAAACAGAGATACCAAAGGAACATTTCATGCAAAGATGGGCTCGATAAAAGACAGAAATGGTATGGGCCTAACAGAAGCAGAAGAAATTAAGAAGAGGTGGCAAGAATACACAGAAGAACTGTACAAAAAAAGATCTTCACGACCCAGATAATCACGATGGTATGATCACTCACCTAGAACCAGACATCCTGGCATGTGAAGTCAAGTGGGCCTTAGTAAGCATCACTAGGAACAAATCTAGTGGAAGTGATGGAATTTCAGTTGAGCTATTTCAAATCCTGGAAGATGATGCTGTGAAAGTGCTGCACTCACTATGCCAGCAAATCTGGAAAACTCAGCAGTGGCCACAGGACTGTTTTTCATTCTAATCTCAAAGAAAGCCAATGCCAAAGAATGCTCAAACTACTGCAAATTGCACTCATCTCACATGCTAGTAAAGTAATGCTCAAAATTCTCCAATCCAGGCTTCAGCAATATGTGAACTGTGAGCTTCCAGATGTTCAAGCTGGTTTTAGAAAAAGCAGAGGAAGCAGAGATCAAATTGTCAACATCTGTTGGATCATGGAAAAAGCAAGAGAGTTCCAGAAAAAGCATCTATTTCTGCTTTATTGACTATGCTAAAGCGGTTGACTGTGTGGATCACAATAAACTGGAAAATTCTGAAAGAGATGGGAATACAGACCACCTGACCTGCCTCTTGAGAAACCTATATGCAGGTCAGGAAGCAACAGTTAGAAGTGGACATGGAACAACAGACTGGTTCCAAATAGGAAAAGGAGTACATCCAGGCTGTATATTGTCACCTTGCTTATTTAACTTCTATGCAGAGTACATCATGAGAAATGCTGGGCTGGAAGAAGCACAAGCTGGAATCAAGATTGCCGGGAGAAATATCAATAACCTCAGATATGCAGATGACACCACCCTTATGGCAGAATGTGAAGAGGAGCTAAAAAGCCTCTTGATGAAAGTGAAAGAGGAGAGTGAAAAAGTTGGCTTAAAGCTCAACATTCAGAAAACGAAAATCATGGCATCTGGTCCCATCACTTCATGAGAAATAGATGGGGAAACAGTGGAAACAGTGTCAGACTTTATTTTTGGGGGCTCCGAAATCACTGCAGATGGTGATTTCAGCTATGAAATTAAAAGAAGCTTACTCCTTGGAAGGAAAGTTATGACCAACCTAGACAGCATATTAAAAAGCAGAGACACTACTTTGCCAGCAAAGGTCCATCTAGTCAAAGCTATGGTTTTTCCAGTAGTCGTGTATGGATGTGAGATTTGGACTATAAAGAAAACTCAGTGCCGATGAATTGATGCTTTTGAACTGTGGTGCTGAAGAAGACTCTTGAGAGTCCCTTGGACTGCAAGGAGATCCATCCAGTCCATCCTAAAGGATATCGGTCCCGAGTGTTCATTGGAAGGAGTGATATTGAAGCTGAAACTCCAATACTTTGGCCACCTGATGAGAAGAACTGGCTCATTTGAAAAGACCCTGATGCTGGGAAAGATTGAAGGTGAGAGGAGAAGGGATGACAGAGGATGAGATGGTCAGATGGCATCACCGATTCAATGGTCATGTGTTTGGGTAAACTCCGGGAGTTGGTGAGGGACAGGGAGGTCTGGCGTGATGCAGTCCGTGGGGTCACAAAGAGTTGGACATGACTGAATGACTTAACTGGTCAGATTTTCAAATGTGGGCTTTTAGGTTTTGCCTTCAGGATTTTTTGTCAAACTTAGACCTTTCATTTCAGTCTCTCAGTTGTGTCCGACTCTTTGCGACCCCATGAATCTCAGCATACCAGGCCTCCTTGTCCATGACTAACTCCTGGATTCCACCCAAACCCATGTCCATTGTATCAGTGATGCCATCCAACTATCTAATCCTCCGTTGTCCCCTTCTCCTGCCCTCAGTGATTCTTTCCCAGCATCAGGGTCTTTTCAAATGAGGCAGTTCTTACTCTATGATTTAAAACAGTTCCCCCATGTTTTTTTTTTCTAGTGATTTTTTATTACCTAATTTCATAAATATAAATCTTTGATCCACCTGGAATTTATTTTTTGATGGGATATGAAATAGGAATCTAACTTTATTTTTCAGATGTCTACCGAGTTGTTTCAACACCATTTGTTTACTCTTGTTGGAAAAAAAAAAAAGTTTATTCTGTGCAATGATCATTCTGTGTATATGTTAATAAAATTATTTAGCTGAATCACTGTTGCCATTGCCTGTTCTTCGTTATTAGCAGAACATCATCTATTTTACATAAAAGACTGCACAGGCACTGGGAATGCCTCTGTAGTAGCAAAGAATGATGAAGATAGATGGGATCTTAGAGTTCATCTAGTCTAACTCCATTTACAAAGGGGGAATCTGAGTTGCAAAAAGCAGAACTTTCTTTAGGTTAAATAGGGTTGTTACTTACCTAACAGTGGTGTTGGTAATTTGTCATCATATTTATTAAGATGATTCATTTTAAAAGTTCTAATCTCTACAGAAAACCCAAACTGTACATCAGGCTTAGAAGGGACAATCTGAGCTTGTAATGAAATGAATTTCCACACCTACATGAAATTACCAGCTGAAAGCAATCAAGGCAAAATCATATTCTCAATGAAAGGAGAAAATCTTTGACAGGCAGAAAAAGCTGCACTTGTTGAATACATTTTATCTGTGTATGTATGGACATCCTTCTTTACTGCTTATTCCACACCACAGATTATATAGCAGTTCCAGGTATATAGCCTGAAGGGAAAAGAACTTAAAAAAAAATAAAAAAGACGAGTTTGACTATTTTAGTGTGATTTGGAAAAAGAAAGCGAAACAATACCAAAAACAAGTAAACAAACTAAATGATAGTGACATTCAACTAAATCAAAAGTATAGGTACTTATTCAACAAACATTTGAGTACTGACTGGACATCCCTTGGAGCTCAGCTAGTAAAGAATCCACCTGCAATGTGGGAGACCTGGGTTCAGTCCCTGGGTTGGGAAGATCTCCTGGAGAAGGGAAAGGTTACCCACTCCAATATTTTGGCTGTGTGCCCAACAATAGTTAAGACTCTAGGGATATAGCAGCTAACCAGAGTGATAATGTCCTTGCTGTCTAGCAGGTGGAAAAAATATGTTAATAGATAGGAAAAAGGAAGGAACTTTTAATACTTTAGATTGAGCAGTCATAGTAGGTTTATATGAGAAGAGGAGTTTTATTCTTGGACTGGAATGGCAACAAGCAACCAGTTCTGTGGAAATACGAGGCAGAGGATTATAGGCAGAGGGAAGGAAATGTGCAGTTTATATAGTTTAATATGCACAGGCATTTGAAAATGTAAAGAAAGCTGTTGCAGTTGTGGTGTAGTGAATGAAGGGAGAGTGTTAAAATGAGGTTGAAGAAGTAGGTAGAAGTTAGGTCTATAGGCCGTAAGTAATATGAAGTTTCTTTTTATTCTTTGTACAATGATAATTGGAAACCACTGATGTGTTTTGAGTGGAAGAGTGCTATGTGAATTGCATTTTTAAAATATTACTTTTTATTCAATAGAGATTATAATATTGGGAGCCAAAGTTGGAAACAGAGAACAGTTAGGATCCAGTTACAGTAGTCCAAGTGAGTCATGGTGGTGGCTTGGACTGGATGGTAGACATTCAGACAAATGGTCAGACTCAGTTTATATTAGAGTAGAGTAAGCAAGACTTTGGGTCTGCCAATGCAGGAGACCCAGATTTGATCCCTGGGTTGGGACGGTCCCCTGGAGGAGGACATGGCAACCCATTCTAGTATTCTTGCCTGAAGAATCCCATGGACAGAGGAGCCTGGGGGCTACATTCCATGGGGTCACAAAGAGTCGGATATGCATGAAACAGCTAACATTTTCACTTTCACAAGCAGGACTTGGTGATGAATTAAATGGTGAGATGTGTGAGGGGAGAGCGAAGTCAGTAAAGACTAGACTTTGCTCAAGGTAATGCCATTTCACTTGTATGGGGAATACTGAATACTGGGGGGGCGGTGTTGGAAGGGAGGAAAATCGAGTGTTCAGTTTCAGAAAAGTTAAATTTTAAGTGTCTATTAGAAAGCTATAGTTGGATTTGAACACAAATCACTGTCCATCTCTCTCTCACCCCCTTGACTCTTTGAAACATGTAGGCATTACTTTCAGTAAGTATCATTCTTGCATACTCAAAATCTTGGATTTTCAAATAAAATAAAGTTTAATGTCTGGAAATTTCACATGCTTCTTTATAATATGACTGATTTTATTAATATAAGGACAAATTCAGATCTTATAAGGGACATGAATTTGTCAAATGAAAAAGAGATTTATTAATGTAAACAGTAAAATAGTATCTATGTAAACCTAATTTTGCTATTGAGGTTGTTTTAACTCTTCAGTGTTTAGAAGCCTCTACTTATAATTATCCACTAACCCGCTAAAACTTCCCCCTCCTTATAAAAAAAAAAATCAGTATATATTTGCAACTAGAAACTGAGTTGATATTGATTTAGCTATCTATTGATTCTTATAAATTATTCAGTGTGTCCACAAATAAGGCCCAGTAGTCTTATATCAGATGTAGATAATATTGGCAATAGGTTGTTTCTAAGGCCGTACCCTTTATAATCACAAATAGCTTTACCATCTTTGCTTACTGGTCTTTCAGTATAAAAACCCACTGCTTTTTTTCTTTTTGCTCTCTGTGGGACCATTCATAAAGTCTTACATGTTCCAATTATTATCTTCTGTAAGTCCTCCCAAGAAGAATGCTGAAAGCCTCGGATTGTCAAATTATGCAGAACGTACTTTCTTTAGTCAAAATATGATTCCCTGGTGGCTCAGATGGTAAAGAACCTGTCCACAATGTGGGAGACCTGAATTTAATCCCTGGGTTGGGAAGATCCCCTAGAGAAGAAAATGACAACCCACTCCAGTATTCTTGCCTGGAGAATCTCATGGACAGGGAAGCCTGGTGGTCTACAGTCCATAGGGTCACAAAGAGTCTGACATGACTGAGCAACTTCCTTTCTTTCACTTGAGTCAAAGTAGCATACACGGTGGAGAAAAAAATAGGTCTGAGCCTCTGTGGGTGACTGACTAGTTAGAGAAGAATAGGAAATGAATAAGCTAATACCATGGGTATCTTAAGCATATTCTTGCATTGGATGCTATATTGTAGGGTTTTCTCTCTGTGCGTGTGTGTTTTCTTAATTAGTTTTAAGCCACATTAGAAGATGTTTTAAAGCCATGCTGTATCCCATCTTACTGATAATCTTATGAATAGCCTAAGGGAGTGCATCTGGCTCAGTTTTCAAATTGAAATCTCCTTAAATAGTGTAGCTTTCTCAAAATCTATCATGACTCTTCAGAGAAGATCCAGAGAAGTACATGGAGATGCTCCACAGCTGCCAAGGCTGAGGCGCCTCACTTGCTAAGCCTTGGGAAGTACAGTAGGCACACCCACCTTTCAGTGAGAAACCTTTCAGGCTATGTGTTCCCTCAGACTACAGGCAAGGGGAAACTCTCAGAGCTATATTGAGAAAGGTTCAAGAATGGAACTATTAACAAGCAGTTGACACGTGTCTGCAAATAAAAGTTGATCATTTCACATTTCGTTTTGGCTTGTGAAGGGTATAATTTGGGATTAAAAATAAACATACTGGAACATACATCCTGATCACAAACATTCATATGCACAGCTGGAAACAGACGCTGCAATTTGAAAGTATAATTAAGACACCATCTCTATTTATAGAGTACAAGCATAGCAAATTCATTGTCTTTAAATATGAAGGTTCAGAAAGTGTTAGTGGGAGAAGAAATATTAACTATGAGTAAAATGGCATACAGCACATCAAGGAGTCCTTTCTGAATTTGGGCAAAAAGAAAGCAACATAGAGGAACCTGAAGTGTGAATGAAAATCACACACAAAGAGGGAAAAACTAATATTCCCATGAAAGCCAAGAAAATACTCCTTAATCCTCTAAGACAACGATTGTTTCTTTGAGTTAAGTAAACATGTCTACTGAGAGCATTAATGGGTAGGTATTTAAGACAAAACAGCTGTGGAAATGGAGCGGACAGTGTTTTCCAGCAAGTGAATCATTTGCAATGGTAATGAAGTCCCTTTTCCCTGACAAACCACATTACTTAATAGTCATTAAGTGAAGAGTTTTTCCAAGTACACGTGGACAGGCCAATTGGAGTTGCTGATAGGAAAATCCTTACAAATGAACACATTGCTGCTTTACAGGAGAGTTAAAAGAATTTTAATTTCATGTTCTTAAGCCCTTTATTGCAATATTAATAATCAGTTAAAGTAATTTTAAATGATTCACTGAATCAATTTACATTTCAAAATGCAGAAATTGCGTGGCTGAGCTGTGTGGATCAGATTATCATTGGGATTAGATTTTGGAACATGCCCGGAGGGGACAGTGCTGTGATTTCTGTGTGTGTGTTTTGTGTATGGTTTATAATACCTTTTTATTCTGTTGGCAGGCTTTCCTTGTCATGTTCTGTAGTCAGTTCATAAAAACTGAAGGAAAAAATTACGGAGGTATTTCATAAGAAAACATTGGAGCTTTTTTGCTTGTACCTTTTGACAAATGGATATAATGGATTTATTTATAGCCTAATCCTCTTCCAGGGTGGGTTCCTGATCTTTGAATTTTCCTGTAAAGAAGGTCTTTACTTGTGTTTAGGTTTATGGGAAATACTAAACAGTGCATTGGGTTGGCCAAAAAGTTTGTTTGGGTTTTCATATGATGGTACAGAAAACTGAATGGACATTTTGGCCTACCCAATATATCTCCTTCCCTCACCTTTGATGGCACAGGGTTTTAGCTCAAAGGCTGTTCCCTCTCTTACTAATGTGCCCAGTTTTGAGAGTACTACAGAGGTTTTATTTGAAAGTGTCCTTTTCTACACCCACATAAGCATTGTTTCAAGAGTTGTATGAAAAAAGCCATTGATATAGTCATTTATATTTCAATATATTCTTAGAGTCTTTCATGATTTAAGATAATTAGCTCAATTGATGTCCCACATTTGCCTCCTGAATACTGTAGCATTATGGGAAATGGAGTGTGGCAGAATTCTATTGCTTGCATTTACTTCTATGTATTAAGATGATGTGTGTGAGGTGTTAGAGTGAAGATTTGATGCTGACAGAGGTTGCACAGTACTTGACTTTAGGATGCATGCAAGTGGGAAGACTGTTGTTGCCCCACAAAGATTCTACTCAATTTCCAAGACTGGGTATATATCTTACACATTCCCTTATATAGCAAAATGGAGTTTGTCATAGTTGTTACCTTTCAGTTGATTTTAAAATAGGGAGATTATCATGGATTATCTGGGAGTAGATGGAATGGGACAATATAATCACATGAGCCCTTAAAAGCAGAAGAGGAAGTCAGAAATACATGAGTCATAAGAACTTTTCTACACCCAGCATCATTGCTGGCTTTGAAGATGAAAGGAGCCATGGACCAGGAAATATGCATAAACTCTGGAAACTGGAACAACCCCCATCTGAGAGCCAGCAAAGAAATCTGAATTCAGTCCTCTAGTTGCATGGAACTGAATTCTGCCAACAATATGGATGATTCTGGAAGCAGATTTCCCCCTAAAGCCTCTAGGAAAGTCACCAGCCAACACCTTGATTTGGGCCTTGTAAGATGCTATGCCAAATACCCAGCCAAACTTACCTTGCCTCGTGTCCTAGAGAATAGTCAGATAATCAGTGGTTGTTGTTTTAAGCCACATTAGTGGTACTTTATTATAGCAGTGATTAAACCCTCCTACACTGTTGGTGGGAATGCAAACTAGTACAGCCACTATGGAGAACAGTGTGGAGATTCCTTAAAAAATTGCAAATAGAACTACCTTATGACCCAGCAATCCCACTCCTGGGCATACACACCGAGGAAACCAGAATGGAAAGAGACACATGTACCCCAATGTTCATCGCAGCACTGTTTATAATAGCCAGGACATGGAAACAACCTAGATGTCCATCAGCAGATGAGTGGATAAGGAAGCTGTGGTACATTTACACAATGGAGTATTACTCAGCCGTTAAAAAGAATTCATTTGAATCAGTTCTGTTGAGATGGATGAAACTGGAGCTGATTATACAGAGTGAAGTAAGCCAGAAAGAAAAACAGCAATACAGTATACTAACGCATATATATGGAATTTAGGAAGATGGCAATGACGACCCTGTATGCAAGACAGGGAAAGAGACACAGATGTGTATAACGGACTTTTGGACTCAGAGGGAGAGGGAGAGGGTGGGATGATTTGGGAGAATGACATTCTAACATGTATACTATGATGTAAGAATTGAATCGCCAGTCTATGTCTGACGCAGGATGCAGCATGCTTGGGGCTGGTGCATGGGGATGACCCAGAGAGATGTTATGGGGAGGGAGGTGGGAGGGGGTTCATGTTTGGGAACGCATGTAAGAATTAAAGATTTTAAAATTAAAAAAATAAAAAACTAAAATTAAAAAATCTAATATAAAGCTCTTAGTTGATGCTAGTAACATACAGACTGCTTATTAATAGTCGTAGAATCTACCCATGTCTTACTCTTTTGTCTGATATCTGGCAAATCCATTCCATGAGTCTGAAAAAGAGAATTCTTGCTCCTCTTGATACTTGATGATCATTTATATGGAGAGCTGTTGCCTGGCTACCCCACTTACCCACTACCTCTGCACCACATACTACAGTTACTAGGATGTGCTCCCACCCTCTGTTTCTGTTCATCAGTCTGGACCATAACAAATAAAACTGCTTTCCCATACAACTTAGACTAACATCTAGAATGTAATAAAAATATTCTAGTTCAATTTTTCTTTTCTATTTTTGTTTTGAAATATTTTATATTTATAGAAGAGTTGAAAGATGATATCATTAAAGAATCTTTTCAAATGGATCTTGATGGCTGATTAAAGGTTTGAGAATTGGGATCCATCATGTTCATATCATACAGCTATTGAATAGTGGTACCAGTAAGGTTTAAGTTGGCCTAGACATGGCTGGATAGAAAAGCTATTTCACTTTCCTAAATCAGTATATGTTACAATAGCATTGGCAACCTCACTTGTACTCTGTCATCTAGTGAGAAGAGCATTCAAGAATGGATCATGGAGGGGGAATAAAATACTAAAATTTCTTAAAATTTAAATTAAAAAGTAAAACATATAAAGAATAAAAATGTACATACTTAATTCTCCTTAAGTTTTTGCAAAGTCACTTTATAGAAGAGATATAAACTGTTTGCTCATGTTTCTTTAATATTTTTCAAGTTGCCACTTCATAATGTATTTGAGTTTCCATCATCTTAGGACCCTGAAAAAGTGCACTAAATTTCATTTGGTTGGATATGGAGATGCTAATGTGAAATAAACTAAAACAGAGGCCACACTTAGGTATTTGTAGACTAACTTTACCCATTGGACTCTTTAAAAAAAAAAAAACAACAACTCTAAGAGCAACCCTGTTGCCTCTGGAAGCTTCCTTACAGGCAGAGGCAAATAGGTGTGGGCCACAGTCTCTAAATAGGAACAGTTCTCCTCATCTTCATGATTCAGGGGCTTTCCTGATAGCTCAATTGGTAAAGAATCTGTCTGCAATGCAGGAGACCCCAGTTCAGTTCCTGGGTTGGGAAGATCCCCTGGAGAAGGGAGAGGCTACCCACTCCAGTATTCTGGCCTGGAGAATTCCATGGACAATGGCACCCCCACTCCAGTGCTCTTGCCTGGAAAATCCCATGGACGGAGGAGCCTGGTAGGCTGCAGTCCGTGGGGTCGCTGAGAGTCGGACACGACTGAGCGACTTCACATTCCCTTTTCATTTTCATGCATTGGAGAAGGAAATGGCAACCCACTCCAGTGTTCTTGCCTGGAGAATCCCAGGGACAGTGGAGCCTGATGGGCTGCCATCTATGGGGTCGCACAGAGTCGGACACGACTGA